>NC_083874.1:51976504-56976504 GCF_032452875.1 Bos javanicus | reverse complement strand
AAGTATATTTAAGTTGAGAACAAATGAGTGCTTTCTTGCTATATAAATAAAATGCTTGATTTGTACAGATTTTAAAAAAAGTCTGTATGATTCTTATTACATAAACTGAAAAAAACAAGAATACACTGTATCCCTGGTAGTTCAGACAGTAAAGTGTCTGCCTACAATGCAGGAGACCTGGGTTCGATCCCTAAGTTGGGAAGATCCCCTGGAGAAGGAAATGGCAACCCACTCCAGTATTCATGCCCGGAAAATCCCATGGACCAAGGAGCCTGGTGGGCTACGGTCCATGGGGTCGCAATGAGTTGGACACGCCTGAGCAACTTCACTTCTTCATACTGTATTAGAAATAAGAGTAGCAGTAACCTTGGCATGAAGGAAGTGAGAAGGAATATGTAAGAAGGAATTAAAAAAAAAAATGACACTTCAGCCAACTTGATTATTTAGATCTTGACTCAAACAAATGGGGAAAAAAATGGACATTTACGAACAATAAGCAATTTAAACACTGGGTATCTGATATTAAGGAGTTATTGTTACTTTTATATACAAGAATATTTGGAGGCTTTAAAAATATAACCTTTTAGAGATACCTACTAAATATTTATGAGGATGGCAAGTGGCTGAAGGTACAAAAAAGACAACTTCCTCCTTTCAACGTTATCTAACAATTATTTTAAACTATTATATTTACACACTATTCTATAAGCTATTATTTGTCAGTAATAACAATTAAGTTATGTATAAAAGCTAAGAAAATGGAAAAAATGCCAGACATTTGGGGTAGTATACATAGAAGCTGAAATCCATTTTCCACAATTTTCAAAATTAGGATTCACTGCAAAGATACAAAATGAAATAGTGTAACAATTTGTTTTTCTTTAACTGTTCTTTCAAAACTCAAGATAATGTAATTTTCCTCACTCAAAGGAGCTATCTTTCAAACAGACACTTTCAATCCACTGACCTTCAGTGACTCTAAAAAAGGACACATGCTGCAAAAATTTTAACTTATTATACAAAGATGTAACCTATACCTTTTTAAAAAAAATTTCCCTGACCAGAGATTAAACCAATGCCCTCAGCAATGAAAGCACGGAGTCCTAAGTGCTGCATGCTTAGCTGCTCAGTCATGTCCGACTCTTTGCGACCCCATGGACTGTAGCCTGGTCTGGAGCCCACGAGGCTCCTCTATCCATGGGACTTTCCAGGCAAGAATACTGGAGTGGGGTGCAATTTCCTTCTCCAGGGGATTCTTCCTGACCCAGGGATCGAACTTGCATCTTCTTCCATGTTTCCTGCATTGTAGGCAGGTTTTTTACCCACTGAGCCATTGGAGAAGCCCTAAAGTGAAAGCATTAGTCACTCGGTCCTGACCGACTCTTTGCGACCCCATGGACTTTAACACACCAGGCTCCTCTATCCATGGAATTCTCCAGGTAAGCATATTGGAGTGGGTTGCCATTCTCTTCTCCAGGGAATCTTCCCAACCCAGGGATCAAACCTGGGTCTCCTACATTGCAGGCAGATTCTTTACTATCTGAGCCATCAGGGAAGCCCAAGGGCATGTTGCCTTCCCATTAGGGAAATAAACCCTGGGCCCCCATGACAGGTGGGGATACTCACCACTATACTAACAAGGACCGCCAGAATTCCCTAACCTATAACTTAAACCAAAAATTATACATTATCCAATATAGAAGAAAAGTTTCTTTGTATTTCCATTACCTGAAAAAACATACTGGGAGCCCATTCTTTTTTTTTAACTGATGTGTAGTTGATTTACAATGTTGTGCTAATTACTGCTGTACAGCAAAGTGATTCAGTTACATATATATACACACACACACACACACACACACACACACACTTTATATTCTTTTCCATTATGGTTTATTATCACAGGATATTGAAAATAGTGCCCTGTGCTGTACAGTAGGACTATGTTGCTTATCCATTCTGTATATAAAAGTTTACATCTGCTAATCTCAAACTCCCACTCCACCCCTTTCCCAGTCCTCTCCCCCCGTGCAACCCATCAGTCCGTTCTCTATGTCCAATTAAAAGAGAATAACTTTTACAGAGGTCAACTACCAACTGAGGATGATACTGGTAATAAGAGCTAAGAAGTACCTGCAAGCAAAAGAAAACTTTACATTACCTCTTCTTTAATTTCTTCTTTTTCTTGGACTGGTGGTTTTGGCTCAGGCTTAACTGGTTCCAAAGGAGGAAGGTAGTTCTTAGTATAGAGACTTTCAAATAGCTTATCCACAAAACCTGAAGTTTCTAAGGAGAAAATATAATATGTAAGTGTTACACAAAGGGAAATGAGGAATGACTAGTAGGTAACCAAACGTTTGACAACACACTCTATTGGCAAAATTGAGGAAAGTGGGACATCTCATTCAAAGCTGGTGGAACTAAAAATGAGTTTAACCCTTATGGGGGAGAAACCATTTCTGGGGTTTAAAACCCTTTAAAGATACTTGCACATGTACAAAATGATTTATATGCAAGATTGCCTGTTTGAGTATGTAAAAGATTGGCTACAACCCAAATTTCCATGAATAAGAGACTAAATCATATGACAATCAAACAATAACACACAGCGGCTATAAAAAGAATAAGTACTGATAATATCAACGCTCCAAGATATAAAATTAAATATTGTATTCATATATATTTGCATTAAAGAGAACTCTGAAAGGACACAAAAATGACAAGGTAATGTACTAGGGGTGGGAAGGGATCAGATGAGGTGAGAGAGACTTTCATGATATACCTTTATATTGTTAGATTAACTAAATTGCATACTCAAATATTTATTTTTAAATTAGTTGAAAAATAAATTTTGACATGAGAATGGTATGAAAATATCATTTTGTGTTTTAAGTAAAACATGAAAAAGGCTGCTCTATTTTGTAACTTTTTCAGACTCTTTAATGGAGAGAACCAGAGGAAGTTATTAAAAATTAAATGTCAAGATATTTATATTATGTTATTTAAACCAAATTTAAGTCACTTCCAAGGGTCCTACCCCTCAGGAAGAACTAAAGAGGATATTAAAAGTATAATACAGATTCTGCTTACACCACAACTGTTACACGTTTTATACAAATAACTATGTCTAAAATGTCAAATTTTTTCTTCAGAAAAGCATCTTTTCATAAACTTTTTAGGTTATTAATTTGTGCAGTAAGCATTTCCATGATTATAAAATGGTAAGATCTTCTTACACATAACTTTAAGACAAATTAATCAGACCATTTGAAAGACTTTATGATCAGAAGACTGTTTTCACATGCATCTGTATTTCTAAAGCACTTTTTAAAACATGTATTACTTTTGTAATTTAAAAGATACACACATCATTACTATCTTTAGTTAAAACTAAGCAATATTCATTAATACATTTAGAAAATACTCATCTGTACTGAAAGAATCCTATATTAATTTTGTATAAAAAGCCTTAAAAATGGACAAAAAATATGTAATCCTTAGTTTCAGACTGAGAAGTCATATGACTATCTTTTCTTTTTCAGAAGATACTTGAGCTAAAGGATCCTTTCTCATTACTAAATATAAAATATCCACATTCCTGTTTGTCCATTCAACAGTATTTATTGAGTATCTTCTATATGTCAAGTCAAGTCTGTAGGTTTCGAGTCTCCAATTTTAACAAAGGAAAAGACAAACGGGAGGTGGAGAGAGACACACACAGATAAACAGGCAGATTAACATATAACATGACAGGGAGTAACAAATGCCATGAAAAAATAATAAAGCAAAAATGGGAAGAGGAGAGAGAAACCACCCTGAGAAGATGACATTTGAGAAGAGGCCAGAAACCATGAGAAATCGTGTTTCAAGCAAGGGTAAAACAGTGTTCAAAAGCCCTCATTTGGGAACATGTTTGCCATGCTGAACAAAACAGCAAGGTGGTCCATGTGGCTAGAATGGAACAAATGACAGGGAGTGGTAGGAGATGAGGTCAGACAAGCAGCAGGGAGGCCCCCAGGAAGCTCAGCAGACTAGGAACAAGATTTTGCTAAGAAGATGAGAAGTTAAAGACACACAGAGAAGAGGAGCATGCCCATTTCTTCTTGCATATCAAGAAGCCCCAGTCAAGAAGGAGAAAAAGTTACCTTCATTGTCTTAATAAACAGTAAGAATAAGAATCTTTAAAATTGTTACTCTTTAACCATTAACTAGGCTCTACCACAAGCTCCAAGGATTCATTCACTTAAAAAGTACTTGAATTACAACTGCCTCAATATCGGAGAGGAGCAGAGTAGGAAAGGGAAAAAAGTTTTGCCGAATACACAATAAATACTTAAGCATGAATAGGTATATTCAAGTATTTAAAGAACTCTGACCAATTTATTTCCTTTCAAGCTTTATCTTTAAGATTTTATCAGGAAGTTTTAAATTTAAAATCTCTATTCAAATACTTGGTTGAAGGCCTATAATAATTACCTTTTTGTAAAAATACGTCAAGTTGATCAGCACAAAAGGCTTTCAATTCTTTCTCAGGTTTGTCCTTCTTGACCAGTGCTACAACATAGTTGGCTAAGGCTGAAGGGTCAGCATCACATCTAGTTAGACAAAGAGAAAACAAGTATTTTTAAACATTTTTTTCAAATACTGATGTCATTAACGAAACCACCCCTATTTTGGAAGGCTTCAATAAAAAACTTTATTTTAAAAAATGACTGCAAACACAGGCAACTATCGTTAACAAAGAACATATTTATAAATATAATACAGTTAAGTTTTTCTTTTCCTGCTTATTTTTATAAAATAATGTGCCTCCTATTTTTAATGTTCCAATTATACTCAGAACTTAGGACTGAATCTACATTTATTTGCTCTCAGTGGTAATAGGGAAAGGATGGCAATGGACTCTTAAGGTGCAGCTTGACTCCCAGGCTGTAGAAGCGCTGTAGACCTGCTCAGGAACTCTCTGTTCTGAGTGATCAATGAAGAAGCAGGGGAAGTGATGGGACAGCTTTTCCATTCTCTGTAATGCCAAGCACCAACATCTAAAAATGGCCATTTCTACCTCTAATCTTCTCAGTGAGTATCTTAAGGATCATTTTAAGACAAAAAGTAAGAACACAAAAAGCATGTCACCTTAAATTTTATTGGCAAACACTTCAGCAGCTATTAGGAAGAAAGAAAAGATTGGGGCGTTAGAACAGGAAGGATAAGAGAAGTGGTGAAAGGGCAGCAGAGATAACCTTTATTTACATCACTTTTTTTTCTAGTCAGTAGTAACCTGACTTTGACATTCTAAGTTATCTCTTATGCCAGGACAGCACAAGATCCTTGAGTTGCCAACTCCTAATGTACAGCAATCTGCCAGACTTAACATTTTATATATATTACAAGTAATAGCAAGTTTTCTTCTTATAAAAAATATACATACACACGCTTATATATTTATATTCTATTTTCCCCATAAATGTACATTTAAGTATCATATATCCTTTGTGGCTTCACAGCACTGTTGTGAAGATAAAATGAAAAAACTCAGAATGACAGGAGGTAAAATCATTATGCAAGCAAAATGATTATATCCCTATAAAATACTAATCTTATTCTATGATCCTTGGGCCTCTACTATAAATCAGAAAGTTAAAAAAGTTTCAGCTCAAGGTATCAATCACATTTCCAATAATGTATGAAATTAGTAAGTAAAAAACAACACCAACACCCTTACTTCCTTTCTAGTGTATACTTTTAAAACATTTATGCACCAAATTCTGAGAGCAAATTTCAATTCTACCAATTTTACAAAACTCAAAACTAATTAAAAAAAATGATGGGCAAATGTCAGAGTGCACTAGGAGTCTAAGTACACAGATGATGAGTTATGTATTAATTAAAAGAAAACTGGGATCCTTAAATAAAACGATTGTATTTTGAGAATTATGAACAGATTACCTTAATAAATCCAACTGCTAAATTCTAAAATGGACATATAGCATCTCCAATTATATTCTAAACACAGAGAGAAAGGATTTTTTAATTTAAATAACTAAGAATAACAGAAAAGAAGCAATGTTATTTTCCCTGATCTTATGGGAACCTTCGAGGAGTCTCAGGACCTAACAGGTAATAACACTGGGTAAGAATATGAGGTTTCCAGTGAGAAACAGGCAAAACTCAGATTACTGGAAAATGAGGTGAGTTAAACAAATCCAGGTATCTTCTACATATGGTTAGTATTCAGACTCTAAAAAACAAATGCAGAATTAGGTTGTTTCTGATGAAATACATTTTGATGTAACACTGATAAAACTCAAGATGAATAGTTACAAGAAGGTAAGAGTAGACACCAAGAAAAGATTAGAGATTCTAAATATTTGTTTAATGTGAGTGAACCAGTGATTGTTAATAAATGATAGTTAGAATTCTGCACCAAATACAAAAAGCATGTTTACAGCCAAAGGAATGGGACCATTTAAATTTAACAGCTCCTATGCAATCTCAAAAACAACAGAATGATCTCTGTTCGTTTCCAAGGCAAACCATTCAATATCACAGTAATCCAAGTCTATGCCCCAACCAGTAACACTGAAGAAGCTGAAGTTGAACGGTTCTATGAAGACCTACAAGACCTTTTAGAACTAACACCCAAAAAAGATGTCCTTTTCACTATAGGGGACTGGAATGTCAAAGTAGGAAGTCAAGAAACACCTGGAGTAACAGGCAAATTTGGCCTTGGAATACGGAATGAAGCAGGGCAAGAGTAATAGAGTTTTGCCAAGAAAATGCACTGGTCATAGCAAACACCCTCTTCCAACAACACAAGAGAAGACTCTACACATGGACATCACCAGATGGTCAACACCGAAATCAGACTGATTATATTCTTTGTAGCCAAAGATGGAGAAGTTCTATACAGTCAACAAAAACAAGACCAGGAGCTGACTGTGGCTCAGATCATGAACTACTTATTGCTAAATTCAGACTGAAATTGAAGAAAGTAGGGAAAACCACTAGACCATTCAGGTATGACCTAAATCAAATCCCTTATGATTATACAGTGGAAGTGAGAAATAGATTTAAGGGCTTAGATCTGATAGATAGAGTGCCTGATGAACTATGGAATGAGGTTCGTGACATTGTACAGGAGACAGGGATCAAGACCATCCCCATGGAAAAGAAATGCAAAAAAGCAAAATGGCTGTCTGGGGAGGCCTTACAAATAGCTGTGAAAAGATGAGAAGTGAAAAGCAAAGGAGTAAAGGAAAGATATAAGCATCTGAATGCAGAGTTCCAAAGAATAGCAAGAAGAGATAAGAAAGCCTTCCTCAGTGATCAATGCAAAGAAATAGAGGAAAACAACAGAATGGGAAAGACGAGAGATCTCTTCAAGAAAATTAGAGATACCAAGGGAACATTTCATGCAAAGACGGCCTCGATAAAGGACAGAAATGGTATGGACCTAACAAGCAGAAGATATTAAGAAGAGGTGGCAAGAATACACAGAACTGTACAAAAAAGATCTTCACGACCCAGATAATCACGATGGTGTGATCACTCATCTAGAGCCAGACATCCTGGAATGTGAAGTCAAGTGGGCCTTAGAAAGCATCACTATGAACAAAGCTAGTGGAGGTGATGGAATTCCAGTTGAGCTATTTCAAATCCTGAAA
The DNA here is from genome assembly GCF_032452875.1 of Bos javanicus. Classification (NCBI taxonomy): domain Eukaryota; kingdom Metazoa; phylum Chordata; class Mammalia; order Artiodactyla; family Bovidae; genus Bos; species Bos javanicus. The sequence continues at coordinate 56,968,840 of NC_083874.1, read as the reverse complement.
GATGATGCTGTGAAAGTGCTGCACTCAATATGCCAGCAAATTTGGAAAACTCAGCAGTGGCCACAGGACTGGAAAAGGTCAGTTTTCATTCCAATCCCAAAGAAAGGCAATGCCAAAGAATGCTCAAACTACCGCACAATTGCACTCATCTCACACGCTAGTAAAGTAATGCTCAAAATTCTCCAAGCCAGGCCTCAGCAATATGTGAACCGTGAACTTCCTAATGTTCAAGCTGGTTTTAGAAAAGGCAGAGGAACCAGAGATCAAATTGCCAACATCCGCTGGATCATGGAAAAAGCAAGAGAGTTCCAGAAAAACATCTATTTCTGCTTTACTGACTATGCCAAAGCTTTTAACTGTGTGGATCACAATAAACTGTGGGAAATTCTGAAAGAGATGGGAATACCAGACCACCTGACCTGCCTCTTGAGAAATTTGTATGCAGGTCAGGAAGCCACAGTTAGAACTGGACATGGAACAACAGACTGGTTCCAAATAGGAAAAGGAGTATGTCAAGGCTGTATATTGTCACCCTGTTTATTTAACTTATATGCAGAGTAAGTACATCAGGAGAAACGCTGGACTGGAAGAAACACAAGCTGGAATCAAGATTGCTGGGAGAAATATCAATAACCGCAAATATGCAGATAACACCACCCTTACGGCAGAAAGTGAAGAGGAACTCAAAAGCCTCTTGATGAAAGTGAAAGTGGAGAGTGAAAAAGTTGGCTTAAAGCTCAACATTCAGAAAACGAAGATCATGGCATCTGGTCCCATCATTTCATGGGAAATAGATGGGAAAACAGCGGAAACAGTGTCAGACTTTATTTTTGGGGGGCTCCAAAATCATTGCAGATGGTGACTGCAGCCATGAAATTAAAAGATTCTTACTCCTTGGAAGGAAAGTTATGACCAACCTAGATAGCATATTCAAAAGCAGAGACATTACTTTGCCAACAAAGGGCCGTCCGTCTAGTCAAGGCTAGGTTTTTCCTGTGGTCATGAATGGATGTGAGAGTTGGACTGTGAAGAAGGCTGAGCGCCAAAGAATTGATGCTTTTGAACTGTGGTGTTGGAGAAGACTCTTGAGAGTCCCTTGGACTGCAAGGAGATCCAACCAGTCCATTCTGAAGGAGATCAGCCCTGGGATTTCTTGGGAAGGAATGATGCTAAAGCTGAAACTCTAGTACTTTGGCCACCTCATGCGAAGAGTTGACTCATTGGAAAAGACTCTGATGCTGGGAGGGATTGGGGGCAGGAGGAAAAGCGGATGACTGAGGATGAGATGGCTGGATGGCATCACTGACTCGATGGATGTGAATCTGAGTGAACTCTGGGAGTTGGTGATGGACAGGGAGGCATGGCGTGCTGCGATTCATGGGGTCGCAAAGAGTCGGACACAACTGAGCTACTGAACTGAACTGACTGGGTATCCATAAAGTGCACTAAGAATGAAGGAAATCACCAGTCTGAAATAATGATTCACATCAATTGAATGGTGAAACAAATACATTGGGAAGTTTGTTGCTGTGATTTTTTTTGTACCTTTATGATTGCTCTTATTTATTCTTTCATCACCACTTACCATACTCTTTTAAATCTGACAATTAAAATATTATAGTAGCTATGATACCAATAGTAGCTATAATAGCTACTATAATAGTAGCTACTATTATAGCTACTATTATAGTAGCTACTATTTTAACTGCTATAATATTATAGCTACTATTATAGTATAGCTACTATTATAGGTACTATTATAGTATGGCTACTATTATAGGTACTATTATAGTATAGCTACTATTATAGGTACTATTATAGTATAGCTACTATTATAGGTACTATTATAGTATAGCTACTATAGTAGCTATACTGTAATAGTAGCTATGGTAGTAGCCATACTATAATAGTAGCTATGGTACCAACTTTCCTGGACAAGGAAAAGGCTACCCACTCCAGTATTCTGGCCTGGAGAATTCCATGGACTGTATAGTCCATGGGGTTGCAGAGTCGGACAAGACTCAGAGACTTTCACTGACACGGACATGATACCAATACTAATAGTAGGCCAAAGAGACTTTCAGAAGTATGTCACAAAAATATGAGCATGACTAAGACCCTTGATAGGTTACAAGACAAATGCAGGGCCACTTCCTACTTCTCTTACACAAAAACAGTACCCAAAGAGTATTAAAATCATTTCGCTCTTGGGACTTGGGCGGTTGTCCAGTGGCTAAGACTCCATTCTCCTAATGCAGGGGATCTGGGTTTCAATCCCTGCTCAGCGAACTAGATCCCACATGCTGCAGCTAAGAGTTCACATGCTGCAATGAAAGATCAAAGATCCCATATGCTGCAGTTAAAACCCAGTGCAGCCAAAATAATTAATTTTTTTAAAAAATCCATTTTAGCTCTCATTTATAACCAAAGCTATGGAAATTCATTTCTGCCTAACTATAGGGACAAAGTATATCTTGGAAAGAGGTTTTAAAATTATGGGGCCATGGCCATGTTAAACACATGTTTCTAGACAAAAAGGGGCTTCCATTACAACAAAGAGATTAGGAAAGGTAATAATATCCACCAAAAAGTACTATTCTATAGTCTTTAAAAGGTCTTAATAGCATGTGTGTGCATGTGCTAAGTCGCTTCAGTTGTGTTTCTTTGCAATCTTATGAACTGAAGCCCACCAGGCTCCTGTGTCCATGGGATGCTCCACACAAGAATACTGGAGTGAGTTGCCATGCTTTCCTCCAGGGGATCTTCCCAACCCAGGTATCAAACCCGCATCTCTTATGTCTCTTGCACTGGCAGGTGGGTTCTTTACCACTAGCCCCACCTGGGAAACCCCTTAATACCATGATCAATTATTATTCATTTTTCAGATGCCTAAATTTGTAAATATGTAAAGACAAATCAAGTGATCCATTCAAAACCAGGGAGACAGCTTACCTGTGGAACTAAAACTCAGTGTCAATTCCATGCAAGTAAAATCTATCACAGCATATACATTTTTTCTAATGTTTATCTGCACAACAAATTAATGTATTCTAAGCCTCATCGGTAATCACCTTTCAGTTAAAATAAAGAACCATAAGAAGTTTCCTAAAGTTTAATGGAAGTTACAAATGAGGATTCTTTAAAATTCACATCTTGCATACTGTTCTACAAACATGTTTCTATTATCTATTTTTATTTAAAAGAATAAAAATTGCTTAGAATGAATTTTTATCACGAGAAGTTAATAGAAATATTGCCCAGGAATGTCTTATCTGTAAAAATCTCAAATCTGTCTTTTTTCTTCTTAATGAAATCACGATTGCGGGTATTAACACATCCACTGAGCTATCAACTCAGCCTTGCAGATACTTTTAGTAATCTGATTTTCTCAATGTGCCTAGCTGCTGGCTACTGCACTACTACTATTGTGTAGGAAACAAAAATATTGGTACTTCCACGTCTTTTCAAATGAAAGCTTTCACATTCCCCATCATTACTTAGGGGCTTTCATGAATGAAGATGATGTGGAAGAAAATACCCCTAGATTTATCTGGAGGGGAAAAATAGATGTTACTCAGTTGCAGACACCATTGCGATACCCTGGCACAGTAGCCACCAGCTAAGCACACTCAGAAAATGAGACTACTTTAAAAAAAAAAATCATACTTTTCTAATTGTGACCAACCTAAATACACATGAGGACATTAATTAGACATTTACTAAATGTTAAGGAAATGCCAACCTTCTTGCTGGGTAATGGAATTACTTTGAACAAGACAGACCTTGCCCCTCAGTCACAAGGAAATGAAAAAATAATAATTATAGTACAAAATATCAAATGGCTAAACAAAGAGATTAATAATGAAGTAACAACACTGTGAGAGGATGAACAAGACATTGGTAGGAAACAAGGCTATGAAGGCAATATATGGCTCCTAGCCTACAGCAAATGGGCCAGGGAGAATGAAGTCAGAAATATTTAGGCGTCACACCAAAGAACATAAGAACAAATACGTTCCTAACTTAGTATACTAAAACTTGCCAAGAAGTGTTTGTGCCAGAGTAAGCCTTCTATGAAATAGTGAGTGGTCTTCTTAAACACGTCCCACAGAACTTTAGAGGGACATCAATTCTTTGAATCTACTACATATGCTTTAGAAAATTATCAGTACTTTTCAGTCTTAAGAACATACCTACAAAATACTCATTTTATCCTTGCAGTTCATTTATCAAGATGTGAGATCTAACAAGCTGCTACATGGTGATTCTTCTTCCCATTTGAGCAACTGCAGAGATTTCTAGTCAAAATTAATTTGGTATGGATTGCAAATGTACAAACAGCATGTAAACTTCAGAGTTCAACCCAAATACACACCCCCTGACCACTGGGTCAATAGAATCATCCCAATGAACATTATTGTGTCTTTTCCATCATACTCAGAAATGACATAAAGTCAATGTTTTACAGCTTTTTTTTTTTAACAAAAACCTTGATATGACCCAAACTCACAGAAACTGCACATCAGGTTGATGGGTTTCTCTACCAATTCTTGTCTAGGGCCTGCAATGAGAATCTGTCATGCACTAGACTGATTATTCTGTAAGCAGCAGAAGGACTTAACACTAGTATTAATAAGTATTTTTGCAAAAAGAGTTTAATATATTTTCACATTTCAAAAACCATAAAATTCATTTATATTTAATGATTCTGGTACATAAAATACTTTTTATAGTCTGCATTATTGCAAGATAGGTAAAAGGTTAATATAATTAATTGTTTAACACAGAAAGGTAAGAAAACTCTCCAAAGTCAGTGACTCAAATATAGATCTAGAAACTAAATGCCCTGCATCGCACAATGATGCTCTACCGAAAGATGACAGATAAACGGATGAGTGCAACTGTTCAGAAAGTATTACAAACCCTATCACTCTCTTCAAAACATGTATCAAGGCAAGTTTTTTTGGTTATTCATAGCTTTTTTTTTTCTTTCAGTTTGAGATATAATTGAACTATGTATGTCTGAATTGTACAGCATTAATGATTTTACTTACATATATGAAATGTTACCATGATAAATTTAGTGAACATTCATTTTACATAGATACAAAACAAAAACAAAAAACACATTTTTTCCTTGTCATGAGAAGTCAGGATTTTATCTCAACTTTCATATGTAACACACAGCAGTGTTAATTATATTAATCATGCTTCACATTCTTGGTACTATATATCTTGTACCTGGAAGTTTGTACCTACTTACTATCTTCATCCAACTCTCCTCCTCTGGTAAAGACAACCCCACCTCTGGTAATCACAAATCTGATCTCTTTTTCTATGAGTTTGTTTGTTTGTTTTTGAAGTAAAATTGACTTAAAACACTTATGTTAGCTGCTGGTGTACAACGCTGTGATTTGGTATTTTTATACATTACAAAATTATTATCACACGACAAATTTTTACAATAAACCTAATAAGCAGCAGTGAATTAGATGTACTTATATATATTCAATATATATAAAATAAAAATAACTTAAAACATTCCTCATTAAAGACAACATTTTTGGTAGAAATGCATGTTTGTTATTTTAAAATGCTTGCTTGAATGTTTTCTAAACTTGTAGAAATTTCTCCACTGGCTGATTTATCCTCTAAATTTACTTAGAACCTTATCTTTAAGGAGTCCAGATAGTTCAAGTGAGCAGTTATTTGTAATAAAAAGAAATCATGACATGTCCTACTCATGTATAATCCCTACATAGTCTCTATAACTAGGATATCTAGAAGATTTTGAAACAGAAGGAAGATGAGGACCCCAAACAAGATCTGTGTTCAGTCTGTTCATGTAGCAGTAGGAAGAGAGATAAACTCCTGGACTAAGATGGTTTCTCTCCCTTTTACTGCACTGCCAATGAAAATGGTACTAGGTGGCCCACAGCTAGTTCAGGAGTGCTTTCTTCTAGTCTCCCTCCCCCTGTCCCTCCTCTAATAAGGTAACAGATATGCCCCACATCTACAAAAGGAGTGGAAACAGATAAGCTCTAACAGTATGAGATTTCTAATTTGTCTATGGGGCACAAACACATACAAACTAGACTGGTTTCATAATATTTTGTTACCTGACTTCATTTCACTAATGACAAGGTGGACCACACTTAAAAATCCCTAAAAATCAAAACCTTTTATAATTCAGTTACTTTTTTTTTGGGGGGGGGGCGGGGGGCATCCATGTGGCTTGCAGGATCTTAGCTCCCAGAATGGAGATTGACCCAGGTCCACGACAGTGAAAGCACAGAGTCCTAACCACTGGACCACCAGGGAATTCCCTAAATTTAGAAAATTTTAAATTAAGCTAAATAAGAAAGTGCAACAGGAAATCATGTACATAGCTACAGTCTGATTAAAACATATCCACTGCAACTACATTATATGAAAGCCTGACAACTGCTCTGAAATGCTGTGTTGTAGCAACATGCCAATCTCCCATGAAAATTTTCTTAAATCTGGAATATGCAAAAAGTAAACTTACAAATACAACCCACTTCAGCATATCATTTCTTACATTTTAGGATGTCTAAACAAAAAATACTCTCCCATGACAACATACTAAGAATGAGAATATATGTGACATTTCCACTTGTCTTTACTGCTTATTATTAACACTTTCACCCAAATCCATTACCTATAGGAGTTAAAAATAAGTATTTATTTTGTAATTTTGTAGTTCTAGGAAGATCATCTATATTATTAAGTCTAAGCAGTGATTTTAGATCTTTCTTAACACTAAAAAAGTAACAAAAATAATATTTAAAAGAGACATGATGTGACCTTTATGTTGAAGATATAACTCAAAACAAGTGGGGAAACTAATCATTTTGAAAGATAACTTTTACCCATAAAAATTACAGAATATATATGAATAAAATCAGTATAAATAGTCCAAAAAAACTGGTGAAAGCACCCTAGGGAGACTTAAGTTCCCACCCAAACTAAATTCTGACAATAAGAAAAAAATCAAAAAATATTACCCAGACCAAAACATTTTAGGGAGCTTTAAAAAAATAATTAACTATAATATTAAAACTTGTCACCTTCTTCTGAAGACATAAAATACACATTTAATACTTTCAAAAGTACTACCAACATTTAATACTTTCAAAAGTATCTACCATCCAACTAAAAACACAAAGGTTCTCCTGTTCTATATTTTAATAGACCTTTTTCTATTCTTAGCCTCTTCCATATATGGTCAATTTCACTAACTCTACTTCATGATTTCCCACCTTCATCACAATCCATTTCCACCTTTGTGCTCCAATCTTGATCCTGTATGTAAGAAAAGTATGATGCACACTCAAGAGGCCCATATTCTTCAATAAAACTTTTAAGTGTGCCCAGAAGTCATTTGCATATTACTTAGACCATCACTAATGTAAAACTCAGAAGCCCTTAGTGTACATTCATTCATACCTGTGCTCTAGTCATATACATATCCTCAGAAAGCAAATACCACTTCAGACATCAAAATTCCCTTAATGCTGTCTCACTTTACCATCCAACCATCTTCACAAGGCTGACACACTGGACTACAAATGAGTCTTCCTAGGTGTTACCATCCCAACCCAAGAAACAGAAATAGCAAAACATCAAAAGTTAGTTAACAGGATTTCTCAGGAGCACAAGGAAAGAGACAAACAGGGAAGTAGCAGTCTCCTAACAACCAACTTCACCACACCTCCCGAATTACCCTTTATTTCCACCTCTGCAAAAACTCAATTTTTCCACTAAAATTATCTGATCTAATGAATCAAAGCCTGCTCATCTCTTCTACTCCTTTTCTTTCAGCCAGAAAGCCCTCACCTCCAGTAGGAGGAAAAGTATTAAGTAGAAATGACAAAGGGGCAGCAAATGATTCCTTCCCTTCCCATGCCTTCTTTCCCAAGAGAGTTAGTTATCACCTCCTCCCACCCTCCCTCCAGCTTTTCCTCTTCCCTCACTGAGATACCTTTCAGAGACTACCTATACCCCAGTGTCCCAAATTAACACTTCACCATCTCATCCCTTTAAAACGGTTACAAAACCAACAGAAAGTTCATATCTTCTCTATTCCTTTATTTCAAGGGTCCCAACAATATTTCCACCATACTACTCCAGATATCAGAAACAAGCCACTCACCAATAATCCTACACGGCAATCCTCAGTAGTTATAAAACTCTTTCTTTCCACTACCCGTTTCATTATTCCAATACCTGCATCTAAAAATCCCTTGGTGCTGCCGGTATACCCCTTTCAGCCTGTCCTCCAATAATATTAGATACTCGAGTAGTCCTTTCAACCCCCAGTCAAACTTACAAAACCTTACTTTTCCCAACCCCTAATGGTATTTAAAAATCATCAGCTCTCTTGGCACTATCAACTCCTCAATAATAGCATCCCTTAATAGGCTTATCAAATTCCTAATAATTCCCAAAACACTTCAGTGTCCACAAATCCCTATCCACTACAGTATTTTAATTCAATATTCTTGAACCCTTAGAACTCATCAGTAATCGCTCTAAAGCCCTTAATGTCCCTACTCTCCTTTTCTCCCTTCATGCTTCCAAAAGGTCCCCAATACTCCGCTTCTAGATCGTTTAGTCCCGGAATAATATTGTTTGTAAAACCCTTGATATCCTGCTACTCCCTTCAAGATCCCGATATTCTAAAATCCCTCAAGAGCCCCGATTACTCTCTCAGTTCTAAAAGAGCAGTATTTTAAATTCCCTCACTTCCCGCTACCCTTTTGAGCACCCCAAAATGTGTATTTCAAAAGCCCTCGCTGTCCTCCCCGCCTCCCCCCCCCCCCGCCCAGTTCCCAGAGCCACACCGCCTCTACGTCCCTTGCTCTCCTCCCCCCACCCCCCCACAATGGTGATAGTACTACAGAGAAGACGTCGCCAGGACCTCCCGACCGCTGCCCCTCCGCTCCGCCCTCCCCCACGCCGCTTCCCCTCCCCCCACGCCCCCGCGGGCCCCCAACGCCCACGTTCGCCAGCCCCGGCCCAGCCTGCCTCACTCACATCGGCTCCAGTAACTTGGCCAGCCAGGACTTGAGGGCATCCACATCCTCTATGAGCATGGTGCAGGGAAGGCGGGCTCGGCCGCCGCTCTTGTTCGGGCCTGCCGCGAGTCGCCCCCCGCCGCCTCCTCACGCCTTCTTCACAGCTCCGGGTGCCTCAGCCCACCGGGCATCTTAGAGGACTTCAATCTACTCCCCCGGCCGGGGCCTAACAGGAACTAACCCAAGAGCCCTCGCTCAACCTAGCCCGACGGCACAGGAGAGGGGGGAGATAGCGTCGAGTGGCGAGCGCTGGAACCAATAGGAAAGAGAGGGCCTGCGCGCAAAGCCAATGAAAAGGCTCGTTCGGCCCGCCCGCCGGTCGTACCCAGTAAATGAGGAGGGATTTAGCAAGGTAGGTAGAGAGCTTACGTGAACTCCTGGTGCAAGATGGTATCTTAGAGAAGGTGCTGTGGCTCTTAAAGGGACCGCGGCACTTTTTTTTTTTTTTTTTTTTTTTAACCACGCCGCCGCCCGCCGCGGAAAACCGGTGTCTGCTGCTGGGAGTGCCTGGGGGAACCCGGTGAGCCCCTCAGCCTGGTTCCTTCCTCCCGTTTTTTTCCTGGAAACACACACTAGTGTCCCGAAATGACTCAGCTGTAGTAAATCTGCAACATAACGTGCAATACGTTCACGTTCGACACTGTGCACAGAACGCAAAATTTTACTTTTTTCCCCTCACACGCTCTTTTTGCTCGGCACGCATGCTGGTATCTTTTGCTGCTGTGCTTAAATTATGCACAATGCTATGGCAACCCTTCCTTGGACTCCAATAATCGTCATTTTAAAAACGTGGCGCAACGGTTGCAAAAGACAGAAGCCATTTCAATTTTATCAGTATTTTTAGTATATTCTCTATAAGGGAGAAAAAGGATTCCATTTTTTAAAAAATTCTCTTTTCATTGCTTCTCTAAAGTTCGATGGGAATTTTGTGCAGAGAAGATGTTGGTCAGCAAAAAAGTTTTTTAAAATAATATTTAAAAAATGGAAATCACTGAAATTGGCAAATTGGTTTGTACCAGATGAAAAATTCCCTTTTGGAGTTTTGAAATGACTGGCTTGGCACTGGTGTTAGAATGTTTATTCAACAACGATTACTGAGCACCTGCTATACACCAGCACTGTGTAAGGCACTGGGATTCCAGTGGTGAGCAAAACAGTCCTTCCTCCTAGAAAGCCGGACAGTTTATGAGATTATGCATTGTAATCATAACATTATGAAAAATACCTGATGAGCATACACCTCATATAAAAGAGATGGGTCAACCCAAAATAAGCAGGCAGACTGTAATATATATATATGTAGCAGGTGTAGGCAAATTTTTTTCTGTAAAAGGCTCAGTTCAGTTCAGTTCAGTCGCTCAGTTGTGTCCGACTCTTTGCGACCCCAGGAATTGGAGCACGCCAGGCCTCCCTGTCCATCACCAACTCCCGGAGTTCACTCAAACTCACGGTGCATCGAGTTGGTGATGCCATCCAGCCAACTCATCCTCTGTCGTCCCCTTCTCCTCCTGCCCTCAATCCCTCCCAGCATGAGTCTTTTCCAATGAGTCAACTCTTCGTAAAAGGCTAGACAGCAAATATTTTTTGGTTTTGGGGGCTATGAGGTCTCTGACAACTACTCAACTATGCCCTCTTGGCATGAAATAGGTCATAGGTAATATGGAAACAAATCAACTGTGACTGTGTTCCAATAAAAGGTGTATGAAAATTTCAATGTGAGAGACTTTTCATGTGTCACAACATGTTATTCCCTTGATTTTTTTTCTCCAACCATTTAAAAGTGTAAAAGTTATTGTTACCTCACAGGTGTCCAGGAACAGGTGCCAACATGGTCTGGCTTGCAGGCTAGTTTGTGGACCCCCTACATGTGTGTGCACCCAACTCTTTGCAACCCTGTGGACCCTAGCCCACCAGGCTCCTCTCTCCATGGGATTCTCCAGGCAAGAATACTGGAGTGAGTTGCCATTTCCTCCTCCAGGGGACCTTCCTGACCCAGGGATAGAAGCCACGTCTCCTGTGTCCCCTTCATTGGCAGGCGAATCTTTACCCCTGAACCACTTAGGAAGTGAGGTGGCATTAGTGGTAAAGAACCTGCCTGCCAGTGCAGGAGAAGTAAGAAACCTGGGTTCCATCTGTGGGTAGGGAAGGTCTCCTGGAGGAGGAAATGGCAACCCACTAAAGTATTAAGTTCAGTTCAGTTTAGTTCAGCGGCTCAGTTGTGTCCGACTCTGCCACCCCATAGTCTGCAGCACGCCAGGCTTCCCTGTCCATCACCAACTCCCAGAGCTTACTCAAACTCATGTCCATCTAGTAGGTGATACCATCCAACCATCACATCCTCTATGGTCCCTTTCTCTCGCGTTCAATCATTCCCAGCGTCAGGGTCTTTTCTAGTGAGTCAGTTCTTCACATCAGGTGGCCAAAGTAACGAAGTTTCAGCTTCATCATCAGTCCTTCCAGTGAATATTCAGGACTGACTTTCTTTAGGATAGACTGGTTGGATCTCCATGCAGTCCAAGGGACTCTCAAGACTCTTCTCCAACACCACAGTTCAAAAGCATCAGTTCTTCGGTGCTCAGGTTTCTTTATAGTCCAACTCTCACATCCATACATGACTACTGGAAAAACCACAGCTTTGACTAGACAGACCTTTGTTGGCAAAGTAATGTCTCTGCTTTTGAATATGCTGTCTACGTTGGTCACAGCTTTTTTTCCAAGGTGCAAGTGTCTTTTAATTTCATGGCTGCAATCACCATCTGCAGTGATTTTGGAGCCCACAAAAATAAAATCTCTCACTGTTTCCCCATCTATTTGCCATGAAGTGATGGGACCGGATGCCATGATCTTAGTTTTCTGAATGTTGAGTTTTAAGCCAATTTTTTCACTCTCCTCTTTGACTTTCATCAAAAGGCTCTTTAGTTCTTCGCTTTCTGCCATAAGGGTGATGTCATCTGTATATCTGAGGTTATTGATACTTCTTCCGGCTGTCTTGATTCCAGCTTGTGCTTCATCCAGCCCTGCATTTCGCATGTTGTACACTGCATGTAAATTACATAAGCAGGGTGACAATATACAGCCTTGAGGTACTCCTTTCCCAATTTGGAACCAGTCTGTTGTTCCATGTTCTGACTGTTGCCTGCATACAGATTTCTCACGAGGCAGGTAAGGTGGTCTGGTATTCCCATCTCTTTAAGAATTTTCCAGTTTGTGGTGATCCACACAGTCAAAGGCTTTGGCGTAGTCAATAAAGCAGAAGTAGATGTTTTTATCCTTATCTGTCAGAGGGCAGACAGGATGAAAATCACAATCACAGAAAATGTCAGTATTCTTGCCTGGGAAATCCCCTGGCAGGCTACAGTCCATGGGATTGCAGTCAGTCAGACACAAGTGAAGCACACACACATGCACCTGGGAAGCCCGGACCCCTTACGTAGCGAACTAATAGGTGAAAGTAAAAGCGAAACACACTTAGAAATTACCTAGTGAACTTCCTTCACTGTCAGCTCCTCCCCAGCTCTGCAGCTGAGTCAAGTCCACAGAGACGAAGTAACATCTGGATCTTCTAACAGCAAGCCCAGAGCTTTGACACATTCAGCTGTTGCCTTTTCTTCTCTCTCTCCTCCTCTTCTTGCTTTATCCTTATCCTCATTTTCCCTTCACTTCTTTCCCCTGCAGAGATGAAGTATTACCCACAAATGATAGATATTTTAAAAAGAGAAATGTAAAAGTGATTTGCTTAGGCCTGCAGCTAGGCAAGAACTTGATAGCATGATTGATATGGAATAGGAAATGCCTTTTTCACAATAAATCACTCTGCTGCCAGAATTTCAAAGTACTTTTCAAATGTAATATTTATAGAACAAATTTTCAAGCCTTACTTCAGAGGTGAGGGTGCCAAGATACTGGCTTTCTAGTGGCCGAGGGCATCATTTAATCAAGACTATTACAGGGAATAAAACAGACATGATTACGATAGTCATATTTGGGTTTGCGGACCATGGATAGTTTTTTCCTTTTCCCTATTTTTTCAAGTTATGATGTCATTACTTTTCTAAACTGAGTAGGATAGCATTTTGGATAGATATAAGCTCAGTATTTGAATGTAGATGTGAAACTCCAAACCATACCTTGAGAAAGTGGCATCTATGGAAGAGTCGCTTTTCCAGAAGTGGAATACAATACGATGAATCCCACTCTCAAGCCTCGCTCACTCCATTTCCTAGATAGTTGGTTCAGATTTGGTCTGTAGCCATGGTCCAGAATTTTCCTTATACTTTATTTGTTGTATGCATAGAACTGACTCATCTGAAGTCCATGAATGAATGAGGTACTGATTTCAGTCATTCAGTTATTGAATGTCTTCAGGGCTACCCTGAAGACAGTGCATACACATATGTACTATTTCAACATAACCTATATTAAGCGCTGTGCAAGGTACCAGATTCTGTGTGCTGGGCTAGGGCAGAAACATAAGTTTGAAGAGTTATATCCATTCACTGGAGAAGGCAATGGCAAGCCACTCCAGTACTCTTGCCTGGAAAATCCCATGGACGGAGGAGCCTGGTAGGCTGCAGTCCATGGGGTTGTGAAGAGTCGGACACGACTGAGCGACTTCACTTTCACTTTTCACTTTCATGCATTGGAGAAGGAAATGACAACTCACTCCAGTGTTCTTGCCTGGAGAATCCCAGGGACGGCGGAGCCTGGTGGGCTGTCTATGGGGTCGCACAGAGTCGGACAGGACTGAAGCAACTTAGCAGCAGCAGCATCCATTCACTGCCTTTGGGGAGCTCAGATTCTGGTGGTCTGATATTCAGGCATTGGAAATAATAACCAAACCCAAGGTTGTTGAATACTTACTCTCTGCTGGCCCCATGCTAAATATCTCACTGTATTGTTGCCTATCTGGCTCAGAGTAGCCCTGTATAGTAAACAATATTCATAGTCAAGAAAATTGCATCCCAGGAAGGTCATGAAGCTGGAGTGAAGAGGCCCAGCCCTGACCATGTGTGTTAGATTCCAAAGCCCACACCTGTAACCTTCACTTAATCACCTCACTGGCAAACACTGAAATATGAGGTTCATTCAGCAAATACATATTGAACCCATTACCATATCTTAGGCACTGCTCTTGGATAATACAGAGTGAAACTGATTTCAAATAAATGTTCTTTCCTTAGTTAAGGTGGATGTTAACATGAATACTTAACAAATATTGACTTTTCTCTCAGTTTATTTGCACAGAGGAGAAAGAAAGAAATCAAAGGAAAAAAGAGATTATTAACATGGAACGTTGAAAAGAGAGAGTGACTACAAGAAGAAAAGACATGCTTATTCTGACCAAGTTCTCTTCCTAGGCTTGAGGGCAACTGTGTGTTCTTTCTCCACCAGGAAGAGCTGTCAGTGGGTGATTTCGCACAAGTGTTGACAGGGATAGACAGGCTTTGCAAAATCAGATTGTGTTGTGCCTACTTTGGGGCAGGAAGGCTGGGGAAGGGGGATTGGTCCTTATTCTCCAACCTATGAGAATGTCCCAGATGGCAATAAGAGAAGTGGAGAGTCATCTTTGAATTTTCTCTGTGACATTTACAATGATAATAGACTTCCTTTACATGCGCTAACTGTTAAATTAAACTTTGGTGGAATTTCAAACTAGAAAGCTCATGCTTACTAACAGACCCTGTCATGTCTGTATATTTGTAAATAATCAGCTAATTGAACAGCACACCCATCAAAATGTCAGTCTCTCCTAAGTTTAGGTCCCCTGCAGCAGCCCATCTGGCTCAGAGATAAGTTGCTTTAATAAAAGTCTTTCGAATCTTCTTTATACAAAGTCCAGGTGAGTGGGCGGCCAAACTGCCAGTCAATCAGAATAGCCTCTTGGTAATGGAAATGTAGATTGTTTTCCTAGGAGAACTATGTTAAAAGGTTTTGTTTGTTTGTTTGTTTGTTTTAGAAAGTTGCTTCTCTCTAAATACCTGTAAGATTGGCTAATATATATATATATAAGAAAAACCTGGCAATGCTGAATGCCAATAAGGATGCAGAGAAACCGGATCATTCATATTTTGCTGATATAATGTAAAACGGTACGGCTACTTAGAAAAACACTTTGGTATTTTCTCTAAAAACTAAACATGCAACTGCCATATGACCCAACAATTACACTTCTGGGCATTTATCCCAGAGAAATGGAAACTTATGTTTACGCTGAAAAACCTGTACTCAAATGTTTAGAGCAGCTTTATTTATAATAGCCCCAAACAAGAATCAGTTCAGATGACCTTAAACAGGTGAATGGTTAAACTCTATGATATAACATACCATGGAATGGGACTCCACGCTTCCCTCCAGCAAGGAAGGAACTGTTAATACATGCAACAATTTGGATGAATTATGCTGAATGAGGAAAAAAAATGCAATACAATATGTAACCCATTCCCAGAGGTTACATATTGTGTGGTTCCATTTATATAACAGAGGACAGAGATGGGGGTGTGAAGGGAAAGTGGCTATGAGTTTTTAGATTAATGAATTAATTTTTGGCTGCACTGGGTCGTCATTGCTGCATCCCGGCCGAGAGCGGAGGCAACTCTCTAGCTGAGGTCTGTGGGCTTCCCACTGCCATGGCATCTCCTGTTGCAGAACACGAGCTCTAGGGAGTGCACGCTCAGTAGTTGTGGGGCACTGGCTTAGTTGCCTGTGACATATGGGATCTAAATTCCCCAACCAGGGATCAAACCCATGTCCCCTGAATAGGTAGACAGATTCTTAACCATTGAACTACCAGATTAGCCCCATGAGTGTGATTTTAATATATTTTTAAAATTTTAATTTTATTTATTTATTTGGCTGTGCTGGGTCTTAGTTGCAGCATGTGGGATGTAGTTCCCCAACCAGGGATTGAACCGAGGTCCCCTGCATTGAGAGTGTAGCATCTTAGCCACTGGGCCACCAAGGGAGTCCCATGACTGTGGTTTTAAAAAGGCAACATGAGGGATCCTTGTGGAGCTGGAACTGCTCTGTATCTTGACTACCAGGATGGGTACAGGGAACTACAGGTATGATAATGCTGTAAAGAATTTTGTGCGCACACACACACACAGATGTGCACAAATGATTACATATAAAATGTGTCGATATCAATATTCTGATTATGATATACCATAGTTTTGCAAATGTTACCATCGAGGGCAATTAGGACAAGTGTGCAAAAGTTCTCTCTGTATTATTTCTTACAACTGCTTATGATACTACAATTATCTCAATTTTTTAAAAAGTTGCTTCACATGGAGAGAGCCATGTCAACAGGGAGGAAAGGTTGAAAGTGGCATCTCTGGATGTGTGGACCAGAATTAGTTCATGTGCTATTCTCCAAGAGTTTCACAGGGGCCTCAGTCTGCCATCCTTCCTTGCAGATTAGAAAAACATCCAGGAAAAATATGGGAAGCATTACAGCAATAATAGTGACTTTATTTTTTCAAGCAGGAAATAGCAACAGTAGACTGACTCTAATTCCCTCTGGTTATCTCTCTGATATTGGAAGACAACTGCCCTCTCTTCCTTGGGTTGAAGAAGCCCTTTGGGATTTGGACACAGCAAGTAATAATAACTCATACTCCTTGTGTGCTAGGTACTCTGCCAACCAACTTTGCATGTATTAGCCTCTTTTGGTTCCTGGATTTGGCCTTTCTTCCAAGAAATATTGATTGACAACCTATTGTAAGCAAAGCGCTGTAATAGGCCTTGGTTCAGTGAAGAAAATATTCATTGTCCTGGAGATCTGTTTTAGCATCAGGAGAATGGTGGCAAGTAAACAACTATATCATATAGCCAGATACATTCTATAAAGAAATAAAGCAAAGTTAGGGGCAAGAGAGTGATGGAGCAGTTAAAAGGACTGAGCAGTGATCTGAAAGCAGTGGTCTGACAGTTTGAGGAAAGGAGGAAAGCAATGGGATGAGCCGAGAAGAAAATAATGGTTGAAGAGATTAAAGGGGTAGTAAGAAGCCAGATCATTTGTTGGTCATGGTAAGAACTTTGAATTTTTGTTCTGAGTGAGACTGCAAGACACTGAAGGTTTTAAACAGAGGAATCAAATTATATGATTTAATGTTTTATTTTTAAACACTAGCTATGATTATGGCTATGGCTGCCTCATGGTTATCAAACTGGAGCAGACATAAGTGAAGGAAGGGAAACCAGTTAGGAAGGAATAATCCAAGTGAGAGATGATGTTGGTTTGGACCAGACTAGCACTGAAAGAGAGAGTAAGAAGTTAAATTCTGGATGTATCTTAAAGGTAGAGTCAAGGAGTTTTACTGACAGAATAATTGTTGGTGTGAAACACAAAGAGAAGTCAAGGATAAAACCAAGGTGCTTGGCCTGAAGTGGGGAAAATGAAGGAGGAGCAGATTTAGAGACTGGCTGGTAAATCATGAATTCAGTTTGGGGCGCGAATTAGACATTGTCTTAGACATTAGATATGGTGGTGGCCATTCTCCAAGATGGCTGCCAACTATCCTCAACTTGTAAGGATCACGCTCATGTGTCCTTTGCTCCCACACTGGATCAGGGCTTCTCTGTATGATCAACAGAATACATTGAAATGACAGTCCTTTCCATCTAAGTCTAGGATAAGAGGTATTATAGCTCCTATTTTGGACCTCTTGTTCTGGGGAAAGCCAGTCACATGTGCAAAGGCACTCAATTAACCCTTTGGAGAGGCCCAGATTGAGAGGAACTGAGACTTCTTACCAACAGCCAGGACTAACTTTCTAGCCTTGTGAGTGAGCCATGGTAGAAGTAGATCTTCCAGCCCCAGTCACACCTTCAGACAACCACAGCCCTGGTCAGCATGTGACTGCATTTTCATGAAAGCCCCCAAACCAGAACCATTTGGTCAAGCTGCTTCCAAACTTCTGACCCACAGAAACTGTGAGTGATAATAAATGGTTATTGTTGGGAATTCCCTGGCAGTTCAGTGGTTAGGACTCTACACTTTCACTGCTGAGGGTATGGGTTTGATCCCTGGTAGGGGAACTAAGATCCTGCAAGCCATGCAGCATGACCAAAAGTTTAAAAAAAGTCGTTTTAAGCCCCTGAATTTGGGTTAATTTCAATGGCACCCCACTCTAGTACTCTTGCCTGGAAAATCCCATGGATGGAGGAGCCTGGTAGGTTGCAGTCCATGGAGTCCCTAAGAGTCGAACATGACTGAGCAACTTCACTTTCACTTTTCACTTTCATGCATTGGAGAAGGAAATGGCAACCCACTCCAGTGTTCTTGCCTGGAGAATCCCAGGGACGGGGAGCCTGTTGGGCTGCTGTCTATGGGGTCGCACAGAGTCGGACACGACTGAAAGCGACTTAGCAGCAGCAGCAGCAGCTTAGGCAAGACACATAATATAAAAACCCAAGTGGAGGGAGTTCCCTGCTGACCTAGTGGTTAGGTTCTGGGCTTTCACTGCCATGGCCTGAGTTCAGTCCCTGGCTAAGGGACTGAGATCCTACAAGATGCAGAGTGTGGGGAAAAAAATCCAAGTGGAAACACCAAGTAGACAGTTGAGTCTAAGAGTCTGAAGTTCATGAGAGGTTGGGCCTGGTGTTTAAAACGGTGGATCCATCAACATCGTAAAGTGTGTTGAAAATCATGGGCCTGGAAAAGATCATCTAGGAATTTAGTGTATCTAGAAAGAAAGGCCGTTAGGGCATACTACTATTTACAAGGAAAGGGACTAATATGCAGTAAATTGAGAAGACTTGGCCAGCGATGAAGGAGAATAGAGAAACAAGAAATGTGCCTCAGGAAAGATGGAGTTTTCAACTATGTCATGTAGTTCTTGCATCAAGTAAGATGTTGTTGTTGTTGTTGTTTAGTTGCTAAGTAGAGGCTGACTCTTTTGTGATTCCATGGACTGTAGCCCACCAGGCTCCTCTGTCCATGGGATATCCCAGATAAGAATACTGGAGTGGGTGGCCATTTCCTTCTCCATCAGGTAGGATGAGGACATAGAATTGACCATCAGATTTGGCAATATGAATGAGGAGGTTATTGGTGATCTGAACAATTCCATGGAATGGAGGAGGTGAACACACAATTGGAAAGAGTTTGGGAGAGAAAGAGAAGAGAGGAATTGGAGATAGTATGACAGTTCTCTTGAAGAGTTTTATTGTAAAGGGGAGTAGAACAATGAGGGTATCAAAAGATATGATGGGATAGGGAGGATTTATTTATATTTTGTTCTGTTTTTCTTTTGCTTGTGTTAGGTTAGAAATGTATGAAGGTAGATGGGTGTGATCTGGTGGGGAAAGAAAATTTGATGATGTGGAAGGTGAAGTGGGCAACTGCGGGAATAAAATCTCTTAGTAGGAAAAGACAATGAGATTTAGTGTACAAATGGAGTTTAGGTCTTAATAGGAGCCCTGATTATTCATGATAAGTAGAAAACAGAGCTCATGATAAGGGGCGGAGGTATAATGGTAGATGTAGTAAAAGGAACTCATGGGAGTTCTTTACAGTTTGCTTCTATGTTTTCAGTGAACTAGGAAGGAAGCATCAGTTGAATGTGAGGAAGGGGTGCTGGATGCTTGAGAAGAGAGGTGTGAGGACAAAGCATCTTAGGTTTCTCAAACATTTCAAGCTCCTTCTTACCTCAGGGCCTTTGTATTTGCTGGCCCTTTTGCCTGGAACTTAAAAAAAATTTTTTTTTCCAGTTTTATTGAGATATAATTGACATGACGTGTGTGTGCTCAGCTGTGTCTGACTCTTTGTGACCCTATGGACTGTAGCAGGCCAGGCTCTTCTGTCCATAGGATTTTTCAGGCAAGAATACTGGAGTGGGTTGCCATTCCCCTCTGCAGGAGATCCCCCCGACCCAGGGACTGAACCCACATCTCCTTCGTCTCCTGTATTGGCAGGCAGTTTCTTTACTGCTGACCCTCCTGGGAAGCCATGTCTGGAACTCTTTTCCACACATCTTTTTTCTTTTTGGCTGTGTTAGGTTTTAGTTGCAACATGAGGGATTTTTGTTGAGGTGCGTGGACTCTCTTGCTGTGCCACATGGGATCAGTAGTTGTGGCACAAGTGCTTAGCTGTCCTGTGGCCTGTGGGATCTTAGTTCCCCAACCAGGGATCTGGGATCTTAGTTCCTGGACCAGGAATCAAACTTGTGTCCCCTGCATTCAAGGTGGAGTCTTAACCAGTGGACCACCAAGGAAGTCCCTCCACACATCTTTTTATGGTTGACTTTTTCTTGTCAGCTCAAATATCACCTCCTTAGGAAGACTTTCTCTGACCATCCATCTAAATTAACACTACATTTCTCTTAGTGTTATTATCATTAGTGTTATAGTTATTCTCTGCTACATAATCCTGTTTTATTTTCATAGCATTTTTTATGGTCTGAAACTTTTTCATGAGTTTATTTTCTTTACCTCATCCTAACTAGAATTTTCATGAGGTCAAGGATTTTGTCTTCCTTGTTTGCATTATATCTTTAGTGCTGAAAACAAAACCTGGTATATAATAGACGTGCAATAAATATTGATGAATAACTAATATAATCATGAAAACAATATTGCTAGGTAAGTACTCGGAGAAGGCAATGGCACCCCACTCCAGTACTCTTGCCTGGAAAATCCCATGGACGGAGGAGCCATGAGGTCGCTAAGAGTCGGACACGACTGAGCGACTTCACTTTCACTTTTCACTTTCATGCATTGGAGAAGGAAATGGCTACCCACTCCAGTGTTCTTGCCTGGAGAATCCCAGGGACTGGGCAGCCTGGTGTGCTGCTGTCTCTGGGGTCGCACAGAGTCGGAGACGACTGAAGCGACTTAGCAGCAGTAGCAGCAGGTAAATACTATTATTGTTGCTATGTTATGGGCCTAGGCAGATCAAGTGATTTGCCCAAGGTCATACAGCAAATTTGGAATGGGGGTGTGCTTGATTCAAAGTCAGGCAACCTGGCATTAGAGCCCACATTTTCAGACGCTACCTCGAATGGCATCTAGAGGAAGATACTGACTTCTGGCTACATGGAAAATGGGGGCCTGGCTAATTACTAGGAAAAAAAGGTAAGACCATGATTGTGCTCCTAATTTACATATTTGAACTTAGGGCTTCCCAGGTAGCTCAAACATATAGAATTTGTTTGCAATTTGAGAGATCTGGGTTTGATCCTTGGGTTCCATGGAGAAGGACATGGCAACTCACTCCAGTATTATATTTAGACCAGTCTGATTTCACTGATACTGTAAAAATAGGAATCCCAAATGTAGTAAATGCACGAGCTAAATTTTAAAAATATAGTCACTGAAATTTGAAACTGTGTAATAAGTGATTGGCTGTCTTTACTTGTTCGTTTTTTCCTTCTCCCTTTCTTTCTTCTTTTCCATCTGTCTATCCTTCCCTCTTTCCTTCTATTGCATGTATGCATGTATGTGTGGCTGCCCTGGGTCTCTGTCGCTGTGCATGGGCTTTCTCCAGCTGTGGTGCTCAGGCTTCTCATTGTGGTACTTCTCTCATGGAGCATGGACTCTAGGCACGCAAGCTTCAGTGGTTGTGGCCCACCAACTTAGTTGCCCCGAGGTATGTGGGATCTTCCTAGACCAGGGATCGAACCCGTGTCCCCTGTGCTGCCAGGCAGATTCTTAACCCCTGGACCACCTGGGAAATCCCATTCCTTCTATTTCTGGAGGCCCTTGGACTGCTCCACCATGGTTATGGAAATGCTGGTAGCAGTTTGGATAGGCAGGTTATTTAGGAATCACAGGCAGTGTTTTGATGACTCAGGTGTCACATTTCCCATATGACCCTGTGACACCCTGGCAATGCTCTGTGGAATGTTGACAAGAACAGGCTGAGGCATGTGGATCCTGAGTCTGCAGTGGGATGACATGAATGAGTGACTTCCAAGTCCTAAGAATTACAAGTATCACCGCTTTAGGAGAAATCTAGGCAACAGGGGCTTCTCAAAACTTTGGTACCTGGAAGTGCAACTTCTCTAATTTGGTTACATTTGTCTTCTTAATTAATATGGCTAGTTGTTCCTAGCTCATGTCAGTCAGATTCAGAATTCCATTTAACTGAATGACTATCTTAGTTCATTTGGGCTGTTATAACCAAATACCATAGATTGGGAGGCCTATAAACAGCAGAAAATTTCTCATGGTTCTGAAGACTGAAAGCCTGAGGGCAGGGTGCCAGCATGGCCAGGTGAGGGCCCTCTTCATGCAGAACACTTCTGTTTGTATCATCACAAGGTGGAAGAGGGTAGGGAGCTTGTGGGCTCTCCTGTATAAGAACATTGCATGCGTGCATGCTAAGTCACTTTAGTCGTGTCCTGTTGTTTGTGATGCCATGGACTGTAGCCCTTCAGGCTCCTCTGTCCATGAGATTCTCCAGGCAAGAATACTGGAGTGGGTTGCCATTTACTTCTCCAGGGGAATCTTCCAGGGATCAAACCCATGTCTCTTCTGTCTCCTACATTGGCAGGCAAGTTCTTTACTACCAGTGCCACCTGGGAATCACATATAAGCACATTAATCCCTTCAAAAGGGCTTCATCCTTCTAACCTAAGCACCTCATAAATCTTAATACTATCACATTGAGCATTCAGATTTCAACATATGAATTTTGTGAGGACCCAAACATTCAGACCATGACAATGATCAAACTGGCTTCCAGTCAACCACTTTTCTTTCTCTATAATCTTTCTTGAGCACTTAGATCATAAACCACACTAATCACCTTCTTCGATATAAGTCATTTTAGTTTCACAGCAAGCCTAGGAAGTAGGTTCTATCATTACACACACACATGTGAGGACCTGGAGTCCCAGGGTTGAAGGAGCGGAGCTAGCACAGGACAAAGCTCCAAGTCAGACCTAGACGTCTTACTCAAAAGCTTGTGAGCACCATACACATACATACACTTTCTCTGTTGCCCATTAACTGTTGGAAATTGGACACAGTGCAACCCCGGGATCAGCTAAAGTCCATAAATCCTAGATTATCTTTCCTTCTCTTTATATTAATCACCTAGACTATAAAAAATAATCAGTCCATCATTCAGGAAACATAAAAGTAAAAGCAGAACACTAATGTCAGAAAACAAAATCATTTAAAAACAAAGGATGAGGGACTTCCTTAACAGTCCAGTGGCTAACTTAGCTCTCCCAATGCAGGGGATGTGGGTTTGATCCCTGGTGGCAGAACTGAGATCCCACAGGACATCAGATAATGCCCAAATAAATAAATACATTAAATAGCCTAAAGAAAAAAAAAGGTGTCTAATAGGGTAGGGAAGTGACAACCATATTTATTGCATGCCACATTTGTGAGACAGAAGTGTGAAAATAAATGCCCACAATTCCTTCCTTGGCCCGTGTCATATAAAGGTTGGGAAGTTAGGTAAATAAGCATGAAAAACAAATATAAAGGGACTCAGAGACAAGCCAAAATTAATTATAGTTTTATGGATCTCAATTTAGAAATGCTGACTCAATTGAATCCAGTAGAATGACCAGTGAGATGGATTTGGAAAACAAAACAAAATGAAATGAGCTCTGTTGTGGAATTTTAAAGAATGAGTGCAAATGATCTGACAGTTGGTGAAGGTATACCACACAATTATATGGTGATAACTAGCTCAGTCAGGCTAGGAAAGAGATTTATCATGGACTGCAGGCAAGCTTTTTCTATTTTAATCAGATTAGTGTTTATAGACCAATTTTCCTAAAATAATAATAAAAATATCTGGTATTTTAAAGTGTTTACTATATGCTGAGCATATATATATATATATATATATATATATATATATATATATACACACACACACACACACACACAAAGGGTTTATATCTATATACATATTATTTCTTTAATCTTCATAGCAATCCTATGAGGTGCTTCCTATTATTACCTTTAAACCAGAGTGGTTAATTGAACTGCCTGAGGTCACCCAGCTAATAAATGATGAACTTGGTTTGATTCACAGCCTGAGCTCTTAACCACTCTGCTACCTTTCTAATTTCATTTATCTAGAGAGGGTATTCCACATAGCAGAACAAAGAATGGATGGGTGTGTGTGTGTGTGTGCGCACGCACTCAGTCATGTCTGACTCTGTGACCCCATGGACTGTAGCCCACCAGGTTCCTCTGTCCATGGAATTTTCCAGGCAAGAATACTGGAGTGGGTTGTCATTTCCTTCTCCAGGGGATCTTCCCAACCCAGGGATTGAACTAGCTTCTCTTGCATCTCCTCCATTGGCAGGCAAATTCTTTACCCCTGTGCCACTTGGGAAACTCAAAGAATGAACACTTCCCATTCAAAAAGCCATATTATCAAGTTGTGGCAATTTTCATTTTCTAGATATTTCTGGACTCTGTTTACTTTTCTTCACCTTGATTGTCACCACTATAGTCTGAACTACTATCACCTCTCACCTGGACAATTGCAACAGCCTTCTGCTTCCACTTTTTATTCCTTTCAACCCTTCTTCAGAAAGATCTTTATGAAACACAAATAGGACCATGCCCCTTCCTCACTTAAAACACTTACTTCCATGGCCTCCCATTGCTTCAGTGTTTGCCTCTTCCACTAGAAAGAGGTGACAGCGCCTGTCTTGTTCAAGTGTTGTATCTCCAGCATCTAGGACAGTGCATTGGTTATACTATAAGTGAATTAATTTTTTGTTGAATGAATGAAAACCAATGACTCTTGAAAAAATATCACTTAGATAAGAAAGTTAACAAGGATGCAGTTGGATGCGTGGAGGTAGGTTTTTCATAATTTTCACAATTTTCTATCACACAATTACTTATTTATTTTCTTCTTTAATGGTTCTCACCCTTTAGACTGTAAGCTCCATGAAGGCAGGGGCCATGTCTTTCTTCTTACTATATCCTACCTCTATGTCATGTTCATAGGAG
Organism: Bos javanicus; assembly: GCF_032452875.1. Classification (NCBI taxonomy): domain Eukaryota; kingdom Metazoa; phylum Chordata; class Mammalia; order Artiodactyla; family Bovidae; genus Bos; species Bos javanicus. Next base: position 56,943,800 of record NC_083874.1, on the reverse strand, counting down.
ATGATAAATAAATATTTGTGGTATGAACAATGTGGACTGGAAGCTGATGAATCAAAGATGACAAATAGTACTGGTTAGGGCAGAATTGGAACAGGAAAGCCTAACCATAGTTATAAGAGCTATGGAGGATGAGGATCCTGTCTTTCATTCATTCAGTAAATGTTTGTAAGACACCTGCTATGTGCCAGACACTATGCTAGGCAGCTTCTGCTGTCATGGAGCTTATGTCTAGTGAGAGGTCAACAAACTATTAAAATTTGGTGAGATAACTTTCACAAGGGAGGGCAGGAAGGAGCTGCTTTGGGGAACATCAAAAAAGGGACATTTAACCCAGACTTGGGCTGTCAGGAAGTGATGTCTAAATGGTTAGTAGCTAAAGGTGGAGGATAAAGGGGAGTATTTTTGTGTGTAAGAGTACAGAAGCAAGGGAACCACTGGTAAGTTCTCTATAACCTAAAGTTATTTCTTGGTTCTCTATAACCTAAGGTTCCTTCTTTAACTTCTTCAGCCACTGAATTTTCATTGAGCCCATACCATGCTCCAGGCATTGTGTTATGCCAACATTAAATTTATATTTCAAAACTAGTTGTTGAACAGTGTAAATATAATGTACATTATACATATATAATTAAAATTTTATTTTTGTTAAAAATTTTATTAATTTTCTTTCCTGTTATTTTTTTCAGTTCAGTTCAGTCGCTCAGTCGTGTCCGACCCTTTGCAACCCCATGACACAGCATGCCAGGCCTCCCTGTCCATCACCAACTCCCAGAGTTCACTCAGACTCACGTCCATCGAGTCAGTGATGCCATCCAGCTATCTCATCCTCTGTCGTCCCCTTCTCCTCCTGCCCCCAATCCCTCCCAGCATCAGAGTCTTTTCCAATGAGTCAATTCTTTGCATGATATGGCCAAAGTACGGGAGTTTCAGCTTCAGCATCATTCCCTCCAAAGAAATCCCAAGGCTGATTTCTTTCAGAATGGACTGGTTGGATCTCCTTGCAGTCCAAGGGACTCTCAAGAGTCTTCTCCAACACCACAGTTCAAAAACATCAATTCTTTGGCGCTCAGCCTTCTTCACAGTCCAACTTTCACATCCATACATGACCACAGGAAAAACCATAGCTTGACTAGACAGACCTTTGTTGGCAAAGTAATGTCTCTGCTTTTGAATATGCTCTCTAGGTTGGTCATAGCTTTCCTTCCAAGGAGTAAGCGTCTTTTAATTTCATGGCTGCAGTCATCATCTGCAGTGATTTTGGAGCCCCCCAAAAATAAAGTCTGACACTGTTTCCCCATCTATTTCCCATGAAGTGATGGGACCAGATGCCATGATCTTCGTTTTCTGAATGTTGAGCTTTAAGCCAACTTTTTCACTCTCCACTTCACTTTCATCAAGAGGCTTTTTAGTTCCTCTTCACTTTCTGCCATAAGGGTGGTGTCATCTGCATATCTGAGGTTATTGAGATTTCTCCCGGCAATCTTGATTCCAGCTTGTGTTTCTTCCAGTCCAGCGTTTCTCATGATGTACTCTGCATATAAGTTAAATAAGCAGGGTAACAATATACAGCCTTGACGTACTCCTTTTCCTATTTGGAACCAGTCTGTTGTTCCATGTCCAGTTCTAACTGTTGCTTCCTGACCTGCATATAGATTTCTCAAGAGGCAGGTCAGGTGGTCTGGTATTCCCATCTCTTTCAGAATTTCCCACAGTTTATTGTGATCCACACAGTCAAAGGCTTTGGCATAGTCAATAAAGCAGAAATAGATGTTTTTCTGGAATTCTCTTGCTTTTTCCATGATCCAGCGGATGTTGGCAATTTGATCTCTGGTTCCTCTTCCTTTTCTAAAACCAGCTTGAACATCTGGAAATTCACGGTTTACGTATTGCTGAAGCCTGGCTTGGAGAATTTTGAGCATTACTTTACTAGCATGTGAGATGAGTGCAATTGTGCAGTAGTTTGAGCATTCTCTGGCACTTCCTTTCTTTGGGATTGGAATGAAAACTGACCTTTTCCAGTCCTGTGGCCACTGCTGAGTTTTCCAAATTTGCTGGCATATTGAGTGCAGCACTTTCACAGCATCATCTTTCAGGATTTGAAATAGCTCAACTGGAATTCCATCGCTTCTACTAGCTTTGTTCGTAGTGATGCTTTCTAAGGCCCACTTGACTTCACATTCCAGGATGTCTGGCTGTAGATGAATGATCACACCATCGTGATTATCTGGGTGGTGAAGATCTTTTTTGTACAGTTCTTCCAGGTATTCTTGCCACCTCGTCTTAATATCTTCTGCTTCTGTTAGGTCCATACCATTTCTGTCCTTTATCGAGGCCATCTTTGCATGAAATGTTCCCTTGGTATCTCTAATTTTCTTGAAGAGATCTCTCGTCTTTCCCATTCTGTTGTTTTTCTCTATTTCTTTGCACTGATCGCTGAGGAAGGCTTTCTTATCTCTTCTTGCTATTCTTTGGAACTCTACATTTAGATGCTTATATCTTTCCTTTTCTCCTGTGCTTTTCACTTCTCTTCACAGCTATTTGTAAGGCCTCCCCAGACAGCCATTTTGCTTTTTTGCATTTCTTTTCCATGGGGATGGTCTTGATCCCTGTCTCCTGTACAATGTCACGAACCTCAGTCCATAGTTCATCAGGCACTCTATCAGATCTAGGCCCTTAAATCTATTTCTCACTTCCACTGTATAATCATAAGGGATTTGATTTAGGTCATACCTGAATGGTCTAGTGGTTTTCCCTACTTTCTTCAATTTCAGTCTGAATTTGGTAATAAGGAGTTCATGATTTGAGCCACAGTCAGCTCCTGGTCTTGTTTTTGCTGACTGTATAGAGCTTCTCCATCTTTGGGCGCAAAGAATATAATCAATCTGATTTCTTTAGGAAGACACATTTCTGGCTTGGGCACACCTCTCTACCCCTCCCAAGTGCTCTGTACAATAGATGCTTAATGACTGTTTACTGAATTAACAAAGGAAAGCATGTGAGAGTAACTAATCTGACATCCAGAAAGTAAAAGCCTTGGATCCGGTTTTTTTCAATAGATCTTTCTTTGATGATGGAAATTTTCTGTATCTGCAACTGTCCAGATATGATAACAACTGGCCACATGACTTTTCAGCACATGAAAAGTGGCTAGTGCAATTGAAGAACTAAATGGCCATATGTGTCTAGTGTCTAGTACCTAGACAGCTCCATCTTGGTTGGTGACACAGATGAAACAATCTCAATCAGGCACTGGGACCAGGAGAAGGTTTCCAGCCTCTCCTTTAATAAATTGGAGGTTGTTAAAAAATGCCTTTAAAATGTTTAAATTCTCGACTTTTGAATGCCACCACCGACAGTCATAAATATCTGTGCACAATGGCAAGTCATAATTAGCACTTCAGTTACTGAAGACGAATACACTTTGCTTCCTGGCATCCTGACAAGACACCCAACCCAGCTGTGTAGGTTGAAAAGGTTGAAGGCCCGGAAACCCTAGGTGAGTCATAGCGCGCTCGCGGCATCAGTGGCCTGAACTGCATCATGGGCTTTGTAGTTAGGACTTTGTAGGGCAACTTTTCATGACGTCACTACCGGCGCCCCTTTGAGTGGCTTATCGATTAGACTTCCGGTAAGCTATTGTTCTCTGGGAAATGTAGTCAGTATATGCCTGCAGGACGTAGGTTTTAGGCGTCTGAGAACTACAATTCCCCGAAGGCCAGGATATACCCCCGGAGGTAGTGCGCCAGAGATTACCTCAGCAGGCGTGCAGTGTGTGCTTTAGTGTCGTGTTAGGCCTGGCAGTCCCGAGAGGGAGGGGAAAGATAGTAACCACTCCTTTGGGGGGATCACCGAGGTCAGTGTCGTGGATTTGCACAGTCTGCTGGGCGGCGCCATGGCGGTGAGTTTTGGCGGGAAGAAAGTTCGCTTGGCTGGGGCTTGGAACCCGTCTGTCTGCTCTCTCCAGAGTTGGGGCTCCATGTGGTAGCCACTGTCCTGAAGGGAAAAATCATTTTCTAAAGAAAGGCGGGTGGTGGGGGGGGCGGGGGGGGTGCGGGTTGCCTCTCACGTTTAAGGCTTGGCTGTTGTGAGGATTTGCCTTTTCGTGCTGGCTGATGAGCCAGGCCCTGGTATCTTTAACTTTACAGATTACTTCATGTCACGTGTGTTATTTCACCAAAGTTTCTAAAAGCTGATTTGTAGAAAGAGTATGTAACATTGATTCCTCCTTCCAACACAAGTTGTTGAGCGCCTTCTTTGTAAAATAGACAAACGTTTCTGTATTCATGGTGTTTACGTGTGTGCGCGCTACATTTTAAAGTATGCGGTAAAATGTCAGGTGCCGGTAAGTGCTATAAACAAGAACAGATCAGCAAAGAGGATCAAGAGTGTCTGTGCCAAGGTACTGCTGCTGCTGCTGCTGCTGCTGCTAAGTCGCGTCAGTCGTGTCCAACTCTTCGCGACCCCATGGACTGCAGCCCACAAGGCTCCCCCTTCCATGGGATTTTCCAGGCAAGAGTACTGGAGTGGGGTGCCATCCTCTTCTCCGTTTGCCAAGGTGACAATGTGGCAAAAGGGAGGTAGGAGAGCAAGCCATGCAGTTATATGAAGGAAAAGATTTCCGAACAGAGTCAACCGTGTGAGTGAAAAACAAGGAGAACTGTATGTTTCAAAGGTGGTGGTGGGGTCTTCCAGGGGAGATGGTGATGATGCTGATGGTGTTTGTGTGCTGGTGGTGGTGGTGGTGGTGGTTGTCCGATGATTGGATGTAGTTCATGTAAAGCCTTGTAGGTCCTGACTGAATGAATGGGAACTTAGCGTTGCCAGGCAGAAGGGAGTTTGGGATCCATATTCACACTGCTGTATTTAAAATGGATAACGAGCAAGGTCCTACTGTACAGCATAGGCAACTCTGCTCAGTGTTACCTGGCAGCCTGGATGGGAGTGGAATTTGGGGGAGATACAGATCAGATCAGATCAGCCCCTCAGTCGTGTCCGACACTTTGCGACCCCATGAATCGCCTCACGCCAGGCCTCCCAGTCCATCACCAACTCCTGGAGTTCACTCAGACTCACGTCCATCGAGTCAGTGATGCCATCCAGCCATCTCATCCTCTGTCATCCCCTTCTCCTCCTGCCCCCAATCCCTCCCAGCATCAGAGTCTTTTCCAATGAGTCAACTCTTCGCATGAGGTGGCCAAAGTACTGGAGTTTCAGCTTTAGCATCATCCCTTCCCAAGAAATCCCAGGGCTGATCTCCTTCAGAATGGACTGGTTGGATCTCCTTGCAGTCCAAGGGACTCTCAAGAGTCTTCTCCAACACCACAGTTCAAAAACATCAATTCTTTGGCGCTCAGCCTTCTTCACAGTCCAACTCTCACATCCATACATGACCACAGGAAAAACCATAGCTTGACTAGATGAACCTTTGTTGGCAAAGTAATGTCTCTGCTTTTGAATATGCTCTCTAGGTTGGTCATAACTTTCCTTCCAAGGAGTAAGCATCTTTTAATTTCATGGCCGCAATCACCATCTGTAGTGATTTTGGAGCCCAGAAAAATAAAGACTGACACTGTTTCCACTGTTTCCCCATCTATTTCCCATGAAGTGATGGGACCAGATGCCATGATCTTCGTTTTCTGAATGTTGAGCTTTAAGCCAACTTTTTCACTCTCCACTTTCACCTTCATCAAGAGGCTTCTTAGTTCCTCTTCACTTTCTGCCATAAGGGTGGTGTCATCTGCATATCTGAGGTTATTGAGATTTCTCCCGGCAATCTTGATTCCAGCTTGTGTTTCTTCCAGTCCAGCGTTTCTCCTGATGTACTTACTCTGCATATAAGTTAAATAAACAGGGTGACAATATACAGCCTTGACGTACTCCTTTTCCTATTTGGAACCAGTCTGTTGTTCCATGCCCAGTTCTAACTGTTGCTTCCTGACCTGCATACAAATTTCTCAAGAGGCAGATCAGGTGGTCTGGTATTCCCATCTCTTTCAGAATTTCCCACAGTTTATTGTGATCCACACAGTCAAAAGCTTTGGCATAGTCAATAAAGCAGAAATAGATGTTTTTCTGGAACTCTCTTGCTTTTTCCATGATCCAGCGGATGTTGGCAATTTGATCTCTGGTTCCTCTTCCTTTTCTAAAACCAGCTTGAACATCAGGAAGTTCACGGTTCACAGATTGCTGAGGCCTGGCTTGGAGAATTTTGAGCATTACTTTACTAGCGTGTGAGATGAGTGCAATTGTGCGGTAGTTTGAGCATTCTTTGGCATTGCCTTTCTTTGGGATTGGAATGAAAACTGACCTTTTCCAGTCCTGTGGCCACTGCTGAGTTTTCCAAATTTGCTGGCATACTGAGTGCAGCACTTTCACAGCATCATCTTTCAGGATTTGAAATAGCTCAACTGGAATTCCATCACCTCCACTAGCTTTGTTCGTAGTGATGCTTTCTAAGGCCCACTTGACTTCACATTCCAGGATGTCTGGCTGTAGATGAATGATCACACCATCGTGATTATCTGGGTCGTGAAGATCTTTTTTGTACAGTTCTTCTGTGTATTCTTGCCATCTCTTCTTAATATCTTCTGCTTTTGTTAGGTCCATACCATTTCTGTCCTTTATGGAGCCCATTTTTGCATGAAATATGAATAGATAGATGAATATGTATGAGTCCCTTTGCTCTACAGTTGAAACTGTTACAACATTGTTAATTGACTGTATTCCAATAAAAAATGCAAAGCTTTTTTGAAAAGAATGGAAAGAAAGGGAGTGGAGATGATGAGTATAGACCTCTTCTGAAGAATTTATAGAGACCAAAAAAAATGGGGTAATAGATGAAGATTAAAAGAGATTTTCTTTTTTTTGAGGACAGGAGAAATTATATTGTGCTTGTTTGCTTATGGAAATTGTCCTGTAGAAAGGGAAAATGGATATAGAAGAGAGAAGTCATGTTCCTGAATAGAATAGAGAAAGTGAGATCAGATCTATTAAGAAGTAGAATTTTAAATCGTTTGGTTCCATTCTGGAGCTCATTCTCTTAATCATTGTACTATCACAGTTGTAAACTAATGCGGAAATTTCTTTTGCAAGCTCACTCCTATAATGAAAGTTTTCTAACTCTGATAGAACCCTTATAATAGTAGAGTGTATAAGATAATAAACATGGAGTAGCATGGATGTAAAATTAGTTTTTACTTTATAATTGAATGGTGAAGAGTAAGCAATATAATTTTCTTCATATCATAGAAGTATTTATTTTATAGAACTTTTGAAAGTTTTAATCCCTTTTAGTTACATGGGGATGTGATGTAATAAAGATAATGTCAACTTTGAAATTATTTTTAAACTTTTCATTTGGAAAATTTAAATAGTGAACAAAGTAGAGATAATAATAGTATTATGTATTTCCATGTACCCATCACCCAACTTTAGTAATTGACAGTTTAGGGCCAGTCTTGTTTCTGTTTTATCTTCCCCAGAACGTCCACTTCCCCGTCTTAAGATTCATTTTAAGCAAATTTAAGGCACTGTATGATTTCATCCATACATATTTTAGTAAGTTTTTAAAAATATAATGAAAAATTCTCTTAAGAGATAACCACAATGCCATTTTGACACGCAACAAGAAGTATATGATGTCCAGTTGTCTCTCTGTGATAATGGTTAGCATTATTGGGCATTTACCATAGGTCTGGTAGTATGCTAGGACTTCCCTGGTGGCTCAGACGGTAAAGCGTCTGCCTACAAAGTGGGAGACCCAGGTTCGATCCCTGGGTCAGGAAGATCCTCTGGAGAAGGCAGTGGCAACCCACTCCAGTACTCTTGCCTGGAGGCTCCCACGGATGGAGGAGCATGGTACGCTACAGTCCACGGGGTTGCAAATAGTCGGACGTGACTGAATGAATTCACTCTCCACTCTGGTACTATGCTGGGCTTCCTAATTCGCACTAAATGGTGAAGAACCCATCTGCCAATGCAGGTAGATGTAGAGAGACGTGGCTTCGATCCCTGGGTTCCAAAGATCCTCTGGAGGAGGGCATGGAAACCCATTCCAGTATTCTTGCCAGAATAATCCCATAGACAGAGGAGCCTGGCAGGCTGTAGAGTCCATAGGGTCACACAGAGTCTGACACACTGAAGCTACTTAGTGTGCACGCGCACTGGTGCTATACTAAGTCCTTCATGTGTATTATATCTTTTAATCCTCATAGTAATAGTAGAAGGTAGATATAATTATTACCTATTAATCTCATTTTATAGATAGACAAATGGAGGCTTAAAGAGGTTAAGGATCTTGTTTAGGTTCTATAACCAGTGGCGCTAGGATATGGCCAGAGTACTAAGAGAAAGTGGAAATATAAGTGAGAAGATGAGAGTTTTTGTCCAGTCTGATCATTTGCTGGCATAATGATCTCTGAGCTTCAGATTCGTCATCGTTGAAATAGTAATACCTGGTCTGCCCATTTCTTAGGGTGATTGTTTTTGTGTGTGTGTGTGTAATAAAGTTTTATTAAAGTATAAAGGAGACAGAGAAAGCTTCTGACATAGGCATCAGAAGGGAGCAGAAAGAGTACCCCCTGCTAGTCTTCAGCTGGATGTTATATAGTCACTGCTGCTGCTAAGTCGCTTCAGTCGTGTCCGACTCTGTGCGACCCCATAGACGGTAGCCCACCAGGCTCCCCCATCCCTGGGATTCTCCAAGCAAGAACACTGGAGTGGGTTGCCATTTCCTTCCCCTTAGGGTGATTGTTGCCCATCTCTTAGGGTTGTGGTTAAAATCAAAGAAGTTAGGGTTCAGGTCAGGTCAGGTCAGTTCAGTCGCTCAGTCGTGTCTGACTCTTTGTGACCCCATGAATCTCAGCACACTAGGCCTCCCTGTCCCTCGCCAACTCCCGGAGTTTACCCAAACTCATGTCCATAGAGTCCGTGGTGCCATCCAGCCATTTCATGCTCTGTCGTCCCCTTCTCCTCCTGCCCCCAATCCCTCCCAGCATCAGCGTCTTTTCCAATGAGTAAACTCTTTGCATGAGGTGGCCAAAGTATTGGAGTTTCAGCTTCAGCATCAGACCTTCCAATGTGCATAAATGTTTTAATAACTGTACAGTGCTATACATATATGACTGGAGAAGGCAATGGCACCCCACTCCAGTACTCTTGCCTGGAGAATCCCATGGGTGGAGGAGCCTGGTAGGCTGCAGTCCATGGGGTCGCGAAGAATAGGACACTACTGAGCGACTTCACTTTCACTTTTCACTTTCATGCATTGGAGAAGGAAATGGCAACCCACTCCAGTGTTCTTGCCTGGAGAATCCCAGGGACAGGGGAGCCTGGTGAGCTGCCGTCTATGGGGTCGCACAGAGTCGGACACGACTGAAGCGACTTAGCAGCATACATATATGACAAAGTTTATTATCTAGTTCAGTGGTTCTTTACTGGGGGTGACTTTGTCCCACAGAGAACAGTTGGTCTGGAGACTCTAGAACAGGACAGTTGGAGGTATGCTACTGGCAGCTAGTGGGTAGAAGCTAGGGGTGTTCCTAAATATCTGGTAGTGCACATGCCAGTCCCTGAAAACAGAATTATTTGGCCCCAAATGTCAATAGAGCTGAAGTTTAGGAACTTTGCTCTCATTAAATAGCCAATTGTTGGAAATTCCCTGATGGTCCAATGGTTAGGACTCTGTGCTTTCAGTGCAGGGGACAAGAGTTCGATCCCTGGTTAGGGAACTAAAATCCCACAGGCTGCGCAGCATGGCCAAAAAAACCCCAAACAAAACCAAAAAACCCCTGGTTGTTTAGTTGAGTAACCAATGAAGAAACAGACTCAGCTTGATCAAGTGACTTGCTCAAAGTAATACAGCAAGTTGGTGATGGGGCCGATATCAGATTTCATTACAATTGACCTTGGAGGTTTTGAGAAACAAGGTTTTCTGAAAAGCAGAGACCTCAAAGAAGAGCTTTCCTGCATTCAGCATCCTCAGTACAGTGAAAAGAAACAGTACTAAGCAATTTGTGAAGACTATTGCTTTCATGTCCTTCTTTAAAGTGGGTGACATGGTCATTTTTAGGCAAAAAATATTTGTCATGTGACTTCGGTGTCTGTTAGCATTGTATGTGGTGCTGAGCTGAGCATAAAAGTTCTATAAGACGCTGTCTGCCAGAAGTTCACAACCCAGTTGGGTAAATGTCAGGAATTATTCGGTTGCATGCAGTGGAAGCCAACTCAAGTTGATTTAAGGAGAGAGGAATTTAGTAATGATATACTGGGATTTCATATGACCCATAACCCTAGCATAGAAAGTACAACTAGGCTTCATGGGGTCTTAGATACTTTTCCTTTGTGAACCGCTTCATGGAAAAGAAATGCAAAAAAGCAAAATGGCTGTCTGGGGAGGCCTTACAAATACCTGTGAAAAGAAGAGAAGCGAAAAGCAAAGGAGAAAAGGAAAGATATAAACATCTGAATGCAGAGTTCCAAAGAATAGCAGGAAGAGATAAGAAAGCCTTCTTCAGCGATCAATGCAAAGAAATAGAGGAAAACAACAGAATGGGAAAGACTAGAGATCTCTTCAAGAAAATCAGAGATACCAAAGGAAAATTTCATGCAAAGATGGGCTAGATAAAGGACAGAAATGGTATGCACCTGACAGAAGCAGAAGATACTGAGAAGAGATGGCAAGAATACACAGAAGAACTGTACAAAAAAGATCTTCACGACCCAGATAATCACGATGGTGTGATCACTCATTTAGAGCCAGACATCCTGGAATGTGAAGTCAAGTGGGCCTTAGAAAGCATCACTACGAACAAAGCTAGTGGAGGTGATGGAATTCCAATTGAGCTATTCCAAATCCTGAAAGATGATGCTGTGAAAGTGCTGCACTCAGTATGCCAGCAAATTTGGAAAACTCAGCAGTGGCCACAGGACTGGAAAAGGTCAGTTTTCATTCCAATCCCAAAGAAAGGCAATGCCAAAGAATGCTCAAACTACCGCACAATTGCACTCATCTCACACGCTGGTAAAGTAATGCTCAAAATTCTCCAAGCCAGGCCTCAGCAATACGTGAACCATGAACTTCCTGATGTTCAAGCTCGTTTTAGAAAAGGCAGAGGAACCAGAGATCAAATTGCCAACATCCACTGGATCATGGAAAAAGCAAGAGAGTTCCAGAAAAACATCTATTTCTGCTTTATTGACTATGCCAAAGCTTTTGACTGTGTGGATCACAATAAACTGTGGGAAATTCTGAAAGAGATGGGAATACCAGACCACCTGACCTGCCTCTTGAGAAATTTGTATGCAGGTCAGGAAGCCACAGTTAGAACTGGACATGGAACAACAAACTGGTTCCAAATAGGAAAAGGAATACGTCAAAGCTGTATATTGTCACCCTGTTTATTTAACTTATATGCAGAGTACATCATGAGAAACGCTGGACTGGAAGAAACACAAGCTGGAATCAAGATTGCCGGGAGAAATCTCAATAACCTCAGATATGCAGATGACATCACCCTTATGGCAGAAAGTGAAGAGGAACTCAAAAGCCTCTTGATGCAAGTGAAAGTGGAGAGTGAAAAAGTTGGCTTAAAGCTCAACATTCAGAAAACGAAGATCATGGCTTCCGGTCCCATCACTTCATGGGAAATAGATGGGGAAACAGTGGAAACAGTGTCAGACTTTATTTTTGGGGGGCTCCAAAATCACTGCAGATGGTGACTGCAGCCATGAAATTAAAAGATGCTTAGTCCTTGGAAGGAAAGTTATGACCAACCTAGAGAGCATATTCAAAAGCAGAGACATTACTTTGCCAACAAAGATTCGTCTAGTCAAGCTATGGTTTTTCCTGTGGTCATGTATGGATGTGAGAGTTGGACTGTGAAGAAGGCTGAGCGCCAAAGAATTGATGCTTTTGAACTGTGGTGTTGGAGAAGACTCTTGAGAGTCCCTTGGACTGCAAGGAGATCCAACCAGTCCATTCTGAAGGAGATCAGCCCTGGGATTTCTTGGGAAGGAATGATGCTCAAGCTGAAACTCCAGTACTTTGGCCACCTCATGCGAAGAGTTGACTCATTGGAAAAGACTCTGATGCTGGGAGGGATTGGGGGCAGGAGGAGAAGGGGATGACAGAGGATGAGATGGCTGGATGGCATCACTGACTCGATGGACGTGAGTCTGAGTGAACTCCAGGAGTTGGTGATGGACTGGGAGGCCTGGCGTGAGGCGATTCATGGGGTCGCAAAGGGTCGGACACGACTGAGGGACTGATCTGATCTGATCCTTTGTAAAAAGAAAAAAAAAATTAGAAGTTATATTTGACAGTTGTTTTGGTATGAAGACACATATGAATATTACATATTAAAGAGTTTTCTTCTATCCAAAAATTTGTTTTTTCTCCTGATTTTAAAAGATACTAAAATGTTTTGATGAGCCCCTAGAAGCATTATGGGCCCTAAGCAGTGTGCCTGTTCCATCTGTAGGTTAAGTGGCTGCTAGGAGTTATACAGGCTGTTTTAAGGGCTGGGCGGAAGTGATTTACTTTCTTTTGCTCAAAACAGCTTTGGCAGAACCCAGAAGCATTGTTCCTATCTGAATTCTCCTGGAACCATATGCTTAACAGCCTCTGATGTTAGTCACTCAGTCGTGTCCGACTCTTTGTGATCCCACAGATGGTAGCCCACCAGACTCCTTTGTCCATGGGACTGTAGCCCACCAGGCTCCCCTGTCCATGGGATTCTCCAGGCAAGAATACTGGAGTGGGTTGCCATTTCCTTCTCCAGGGAATCATCCCGACCCAGGGATTGAACCTGGGTCTCCTGCATTGCAGGCAGATTCTTTACCATCTGAGCCACTAGGAAAGCCTCTGATGCACTACCCTAAATAAGACTAGGCTTCTGTTGCTGAAGAAGAATGGGAAGGAATGGATATCGCATAGGCAAACTGCCATCTCTGCCATAGCTTTTTTTCAAATGATAGTCCTTGTATGTTAGAATTGAAAATTGATCAGCATGTATAGGAATAGAGACTTATAGGTTACTTGTTAAAAAGAGGATTTTGCAGTAAGACGGGCAAAGGAGCTGAGGTCTAGATGAAGTCTTTTAGAAGTCCTTCAGAAAACAGTGAATCCATGGAGGCCCTTATTCTTTCTTGGAAAAGGAAATTTCCAACTGTGTTATACATGCACACTTAATTTTATGGAAATTCTTAGGAAAGAGTTCAGATTGTTTAGCATCTTGATTCAAATATGCAACCCAGGTCTCTGTTATTTTCTATGGCCACAATATGCAAAAGGTGGCAGTGTGTTGCTCACTTCTCCTTTTGTTTTATTGTATTTTATTTATTTGGTTGTTCTGGATCTTTGTTTTGGCATGTGGGTCTAGTTCCCTGACGAGGGATGGAGCACTCGCCACCTGCATCGGGAGTGCAGCATATTAACCACTGGGCCACCAGAGAAGTTCTTCACTTCTCTCTCTCTCTTTTTTTCCTCACTTCTCTTTTTAAATCTTTAAATTTTTGACGGATACTTGCGAGCCTGCTATAAGCTCATTACTTCATGGCAAATAGAGGGGGAAAAGGTGGAAGTAGTGACAGATTTCCTCTTCTTGGGCTCTAAAGTCACTGTGGATGGTGACTGTAGCTATGAAATCAGAAGACGTTTGCTTCTTGGCAGGAAAGCTGTAACAAACCTGCTGCTAAGTCACTTCAGTCGTGTCCAACTCTGTGCGACCCATAGACGGCAGCCCACCAGGCTCCCCCGTCCCTGGGATTCTCCAGGCAAGAACACTGGAGTGGGTTGCCATTTCCTTCTCCAATGCATGAAAGTGAAAAGTGAAAGTGAAGTCACTCAGTCTGGCCCTCAGTGACCCCATGGAGTGCAGCCTACCAGGCTCCTCCGTCCATGGGGTTGTCCAGGCAAGAGTACTGGAGTGGGTGCCATTGCCTTCTTCATACCTAGACTGTGTGTTGAAAAGCAGGGACATACTCTGCTGACAAAGGTCCGTACAGTCAAGGCTGTTGTTTTCCCAGTGGTCATGTACAGTTGTGGAAGTGAAGTGAAGTGTTAGTCACTCAGTCGTGTCCGACTCTTTGCAACCCCATGGACTGTAGCCCACCAGACTCTTCTGTCCATGGAATTTTCCAGGCAAAAATACTGGAGTGGATTCCATTCCCTTCTCCAAGGGATCTTTCCAACCCAGGGATTGAACCCTGGAGTCCTGCACTACAGGCAGATTCTTTACCATCTGAGCCACATGGGAACCCCCACAGTTGTGAGAGCTGGACTGTGAAGAAGGTGGAACACCAAAGAATTGATGCCTTCGATCCATGGTGCTGGAGAAGACTCCTGAGAGCCCCTTGGACAGCAGGGAGATCAAACCAGTCAATCCTAAAGGATATCAGTCCTGAATATTTATTGGAAGCACTGATGCTGAAGCTGAAACTCCAGTATTTTGGTCATCTGATACAAACAATGACTCATTGGAAAAGTCCCTGATGCTGTGCAAGATTGAGGGCAGAAGAAGAGGGCATCAGAGGATGAGATGGCTGGATGGGCATGAACTTGGGCAAACTTCGGGAGATGGTAAGGGACAGGGAGACCTGGTGTGCTGTAGTCCATGGGGTTGTAAAGAGTCAGACCCGATGGGTGATTGAACAAACAAAATATAAGCTTAGATGTTGAGGATATAATGAGAAATGAGACACAGTCCCCGCTGTGAATAAACTTACAGTCCTGTGGATGATAGATACTGATACTGTGTGATGAATGCTATCATAGAGGTAATACTGATAGGTAGGGACATATTAAGAATAGTACTTGATCCACTCTTGGGGAATCAAAGTAGGTGATTAGCTGAGAACTGAAGGATGAGCTAGCTAGGCAAAAAAGATTGGTGGGATATGAGGGTGGAGAGAATAGCTTGAACAAAGGCCCAGCGGGGACGGAGGAAGCGTGACACATTTGGAAAAGTGCAGGTGGCTTGACAGGCCTGGAGTGATGATGAGAGGGGAGAAGAAGGGGCCTGGCAAGGATGAGATAAGAAGGGCCTTAAGTGCCAGGGTTAAGAGTGTGGACTTTGTCCAGAGAGCAGTAGAGAACCTCTGAAAAGGAATTGCATTGATCATATTTGTATTTTGATATAATTTCCACGCATGGCAGTTATGATCTGGTCAGGATTTATAGAAATAAAAAATTTACTTATTTTTATTTTCCTTTGGTTATTAGAGAAACTTATGTCCATGATGTTTCAAGTGTGGAATTGTTTCTTACTTCCTTTTTGCGTTTGTGGCAAGGTCCTTTTAATCCATCACTGTACCTCCTCCTAGTAATTTGACGTTTCATCTTTTCTGTTGCTTGTCCTCTCCTGTCTTAAACTTACTTAAAAAATAAAAAGGAATAATAAACCATCCTTTGATTTAAAATATAGAAAACTGAGGAAATTCCCTGGTGGTCCAGTGGTTAGGACTCTGTGCTTTCAGTTCCGAGGGCTGAGGTTTCATCCCTGGTCAGGGAACTGAGATCCTATAGGCAGTGAAGCACAGCCAAATGAAAAAAAAGAAAAAAAATATATATATATATATAAAGTTGAAAATAGTAAAACAGAGTTGACAAATTTATGGTAGATTTATACTGAATCTTACCTAATTTTAATACTTTTATTTTTATCATACAATACAGAAGGTATATTTAAGATAGTTATTGAAGAAATAGTAATACTTTTTTTTAATTGCACAGAAGTACTGTTTGCATCATTACTTCAAATTTATGTAACCATTTTAAAAAATAGCTGTCTAAAAATAGCAGCATATCTGTGATTCGAGTAGAAAGCATGTTTTGAGTTGTTGGGTGGAAGTACAGAGGGAGACGTGACATGACTTGGCAAGGTTACCTGCCTAGTAGTAGAGCCCAGGTATTTTCCCATTTAAAAATGATGCAGAATCTGGAAACATTAGCATATAAGAAGGGGATGAAAATCTAATTTTGGTTCAGATAATTTTGTATAAGAAAATAAAATTCTAGACACTAATGTTGTTTTCAAAACGAAAAGTATGGTATCCAGCTTTCACACTTGGCAGTTGCATGAGTGCTGTGCTCTTCAGCACACCTGCTTTTAGCAGCTAATTCTTTTTCACAGAGTCACAAACTGAGAGGGAAGTGATAGCCCTTGCTTTTCAGAGTTGGAGTGATCATGTGTATTTTTCCTGTTTATTTTCATCCAAGGGTGGCATAAGGAATGATGGGAATGTTGCCAGGTAAGATCCAATATGCTGAAGGCATGCTTGCCATTTTGTTTTTTTTTTTAATATTTACTGATTTATTATAACGGATATGACTCAGAAACAACCAAATGGAAGAGAGTTGGAGGGCAAGGTGTGGGTGGGGACAGAGAATTCAAAGAGCTTCCATGTCCTCTTCAGGCGGCCACTCTCCCAATACCTCGACACGTTCACCATCCAGAGAGATGAGTCTCCCCATTGAAGAGTTTTTATAGATCTTAATCTTCAGCACCCTCTTCCGCTTCCCCTTCTTAAAGATCAGTAGCCTGAATTTCTAACCCTCTAACTACTTGATCTTTTTGATGATCAGCCCCATCCTAAGGCTATCTTAGGGTCTCAGTCACCCCATTAGCACAAACTCAGGTTGATCAAAAGCGGCTCGTTAGGAATAGCGAAAGATACGCCCATCACTCAGGAAATTCCGAGGGTTTAGGAGCTCTGGCCAGGAACACAGGACAAAGACCAGATGTATTTCTTAATATGCCACACTTTTTATCCTCTGTCTAGTAATCATTTTTGGTTTAAAGGCTATATTTCCTAATCAATATAGTTATATCAGCTTTCAGTTAATTCAGTTCAGTTCAGTTGCTCAGTCATGTCTGACTCTTTGTGACCCCATGAATCGCAGCACGTCAGGCCTCCCTGTCCATTACCAACTCCCAGAGTTCACTCAGACTCAAGATCATCTAGTCAGTGCTGCCATCCAGCCATCTCATCCTCTGTCATCCCCTTCTCCTCCTGCCCCCAATTCCTCCCAGCATTAGAGTCTTTTCCAGTGAGTCAGCTCTTCTCATGAGGTGGCCAAAGTACTGGAGTTTCAGCTTGAGCATCATTCCTTCCCAAGAAATCCTAGGGCTGATCTCCTTTAGAATGGACTGGTTGGATCTCCTTGCAGTCCAAGGGACTCTCAAGAGTCTTCTCCAACACCACAGTTCAAAAGCATCAATTCTTTGGCGCTCAGCCTTCTTCACAGTCCAACTGTCACATCCATACATGACTACTGGAAAAACCATAGCCTTGACTAGACGAACCTTTGTTGGCAAAGTAATGTCTCTGCTTTTGAATATGCTATCTAGGTTGGTCATAACTTTCCTTCCAAGGAGTAAGCATCTTTTAATTTCATGGCTGCAGTCACCATCTGCAGTGATTTTGGAGCCCCCAAAAATAAAGTCTGACACTGTTTCCACTGTTTCCCCATCTATTTCCCATGAAGTGATGGGACCAGATACCATGATCTTCGTTTTCTGAATGTTGAGCTTTAAGCCAACTTTTTCACTCTCCACTTTCACTTTCATCAAGAGGCTTTTTAGTTCCTCTTCACTTCTGCTGTAAGGGTGGTGTCATCTGCATATCTGAGGTTATTGATATTTCTCCCAGCAATCTTGATTCCAGCTTGTGCTTCTTCCAGCCCAGTGTTTCTCATTCAGTTAATTAGTATTAATTAATTAACCAGTTTTTAGTTAGTACTTGCCTAGCATATATTCTTTTAATTAATAATATTGTTGTATAATTTTTGTTTCATTTAAATTTCATATTAATAGCCTGCTCACCATTTTGGGGAGAAGTTCTTCATCAACTTTCTTGGAAAAAACAAAACAAAACATGTAGATGACTAATCCTCCTGCAGCCTGTATCCACTGGGCCTCACCGTCCTCCTTTGGTGGCAGTAATTGTAGCTGAGCAAGCAGGCACTGTTCTATCCTATGCTTTTTTTAAGTATTCACCTATTTTAACTAAATAGGAATATTTGAAATCAGTGTTTTATTTATTGTAGTATCTAATTAAAAAGAACTTCAAAGCTTTTTAATGTATTTAAGTAAGTCTTTAATCATCCCTTTGAATTTGAAGTGGATAACCCTATCAGGTCATGATAACCCTAATTTTTAATCTTAACTCATTTAAATTTCAAGATAACCATGGAAAGATTATCAGTAAATGGCTCACTTCTGTGTGAACCCAGATCTTTTTTAGCTTTTTTTTAAACAAGTTTACTGAAATATAGAGTGGATTATTCTGTATCTGTTGTGTCTAACAGGAAAGAAAAGGAACAGCCAAAGTAGACTTTTTGAAGAAGATTGAGAAAGAAGTCCAACAAAAATGGGATGCCAAGAAGGTGTTTGAGGTCAATGCATGTAATTTAGAGAAACAGACCAGGTGAGCAATCATTTGTGAGGTTCTCCATGTCATACTTCCATAACCATTGGCTCAGAAACGGCTGTGTGGCAGGAATAAAGCAGATTGTATTTATAATGTCTGAAATAGGCTGAAGGAGGTGACTTCCATTTTCTCTATTTCAAATTAGCATCCTCTTTCCTGTGGAATTCTTAAAGGATTTTTTCCTATGTAAAGGTTTTTTAAAAAACTATTATTTCTCATAGTTAGACAAAGGAGAGTGTTTTTAAGTTTTGTCTTTGTTGACTGATAAAAGGATGTCGTTCTGTTACAGAGATTCATATTATAGTGATAATTATCTCCAAAGGCACAGAATATAAATTTTTAAGGGTTTCTGTAATCTTATTTTATAAATGTATATTGCCTTGATGTTAAGAATTGATAGTAACATAATTAAATGATACTGAGGAAAAAACCAAAAGTAACTGCTGCTGCACAGTACCATGGTAAATATGTGCATCAATTATAAGTTGAGTTGCAATTTCAGATATGTTGGAATGTAGCAAAATGTGCTTCTTAGAATTGAGGATATACATGGACAATAGAAATAATGCTGCTAAGTCGCTTCAGTCCTGTCCAACTCCGTGTGACCCCATAGACGGCAGCCCACCAGGCTCCCCGTCCCTGGGATTCTCCAGGCAAGAACACTGGAGTGGGTTGCCATTTCCTTCTCCAATGCATGAAAGTGAAAAAGGAAAGGGAAGTCGCTCAGTCATGTCTGACTCCTAGCGACCCCATGGACTGCAGCCTTCCAGGCTCCTCCGTCCATGGGATTTTCCAGGCAAGAGTACTGGAGTGGGATGCCATTGCCTTCTCCAAATAGAAATAATGGTAGTTATTATTGAACAGTTGTTGTTCAATATGCCAAGGCAGTAGGAAATATACTTTTTTTAAACTGTGTATTCTTGTTTAATCTTCTTAATAATGCTTTAAGTTTACCAATATTTTAATTCTTGTTTTATTGATGAGTATACTAAGACAGAGAGGTTAAGTAACTGGCTTAAGGTTGCATAGCTAGGAATTGACAGGGCTTGGACTTCTTATCAGGACTTTCAAATTCCAAAGTCTGTCTTTGCTGTTAACCTGTACTCTAATGGAATTCTTTTTCTAAGAGAGGAGGATTTGCTCTAAGACAAAGTTTCTGATGTTATACTTTATTTTTTCCAATAAAAAAAAAATTATTTATTCATTTGGCTGTGTTGGGTCTTATTGCAGCACTTGGGATCTTCGATCTTTGTTGCTGCATATGCACTCTTAATTGCGGCTTGTGGGATCTGGTTCCCTGACTGGAAATGGAACCTGGGTCCTCTGCATAGGGAGCATAGAGTTTCTCTGGTGTTATAATTTAAACTAGAATTTGAAGCTTCTATTTGGTTCTAGAATTTTGGTCAACTCTAAAGTAATTTAAAATAATCTAACATGAATTTGAAAGCTCTTTTGCTCAGTGAAAGAAAATGCACTGAAGAAATTTAGAAATATAACATTGAGTGAAAAAAGTGAATTGAGGAATCTTTGTGAAGTAGACCATATTTAAAATAAAGCTCACAAGTGAGTGAAACTAAATGATGTTTAAGGGCATAGACATATGTGCAACTTATTAAAAAACAAAGGAATGTCAAAAGTAAATTTCAAGATAATGGTTATTTCTGGTGGGAGGATGGGGAGGAGCACACAGGTAGCTTCAGTGAATTTATAAGTTGGATAGTGTGCTTACAGGTGTTCGTTGTGTTTTATAACTTACATATGTCTGTTTGATATACTTGATTCATTAAAAAAAAGAATAAAACATAATTAAGCAGCTTTTAACAGGTGCTTTTTTAAGTGAATTTGCCACATATGCATTTTGAGGATGTTTTGTTTTACTTGAGGGACTTCAAATTGCTTTATGTATATTTAGTGAAAGCATATCTCATTTAATCAGTAAAACATTAAGGTTTTCTATTAATTTTTTTTTGTATATCTTTTTTACTCAGTGTTTTAGCTTAAGTTAAACCCTGTTAAATCCTATTTGCTACAAGGATATTTATTTCTTTAATAGCCACCTATAAATATCTTATTTTTTCCTAAATCAAAAATATGTTTCAATTTTAGAGACCTTTTAATTTCTGGATTTATAAATTTAATTTTCGGTATATTTTAAATAACTAAAATTTAAGCAAGTTACTTACAGTAAAGTGTTCCCTTGGCCCCACCCTTAATTGTTAAAGGAATTTAACATTTTTTTTTTTTGTACTTTCTTTCTTACATGATTCTTTTGCAGCAAGGACAAGTACTTTGTAACCTTCCCATATCCATATATGAATGGGCGCCTTCACTTGGGACACACGTTTTCTTTATCTAAATGTGAGGTAAAGCTTCCTTTTTGTTTAATATAATGGAATGGAGGGTCTTTAATGAATACTATTTTGAAGAAAATGACATCTATAGAATTTATTTCCTGTTAAGGGAACTTAGAGTTCCTTAATTTTAAGCATGGTT
The DNA here is from genome assembly GCF_032452875.1 of Bos javanicus. Taxonomy (NCBI): domain Eukaryota; kingdom Metazoa; phylum Chordata; class Mammalia; order Artiodactyla; family Bovidae; genus Bos; species Bos javanicus. Next base: position 56,922,878 of record NC_083874.1, on the reverse strand, counting down.
TTTATTTTTAAATAATTTAAGTTTTCTGTTTTCACATGCTGTATGTGTGTGTGCACAGGGTTCTAGGTATGTGTATATGTTCAAAAGTAATTCTTAGGTTGGTGAAGACATAGAAAAACGTATAACTCTTGAATGACTATAACATCTAACTGGTGCTCTAAAGGAAGACGGGAAGAGGAAAACAAAACTAATTGTGAAAAGTCAGAATTTTGTATTCATCTAGCATTTAAATTTGTAGTTTAAAATTAATTTTCTCTCTGTAGTTTGCAGTAGGGTACCAGAGACTGAAAGGGAAGACTTGTCTGTTTCCTTTTGGTTTACACTGTACTGGAATGCCCATTAAGGTAAGATTGCTTGGGGATTGTTTTGTACTCATTTTAGCTTAGAGCTAATAGTAATATCCAATTCAAGAATTTGAAATAGGGTTTTCAAATACATACTTCGGTACTATGTTAAAGTATTTTTTTGAAATGAGTTGAATTTATTATAGTAAAAGTTAATTTTTAGAAAACATTTGAAGAAATGCTTAAAGGGCAAACATTAAGGTCCAAGTGATTTCTAACTAATTTTGATATCTTTTGGTTACCTTATATATTCACATTTCTGTTTAGAATTAGATAATGACTATTAACAAGTACAGTGGACACTGTTTTGTGCATGCATGGCATATATAGGCTGTTGGCCTAAAATAATGAACAGTTCTATCTGTTTCGGTCCATTTTTGTAAGTGTCTTCAATTTGTCATAAATTTATATTAAAAATAATTTTTAATATAAAATGGGTAAGAAAACTACATTTGAAAGGATTCCCTAAATCCTTGGGAGTTGGGAAATTTAACTTACTTCTTTTTATGCGCCAGTCTTTTATTTTGAAAAATGTCCTACCTATAGGGAAGGTAAAAGGATGGTACAGTGAACAGCCAGATACCCTTCGCTTACAGTTACCAAATATTAACATTTGCACAGTTGCTCTAGTTCTGTCTCTCAACATACAATACATGCACGCTTTTTCTTTCTTTGTCTATGAACTCATTGAAAGTAAGTTGGCAGACATCATGGCATGTCACCCCTAAACACTCCAGCTTTTATCTGTTGAGAACAAAGCCATTCTTCTACATTGTCACTATCCCATTATCCTCTCCAAGAAATTAATCATTGATGTAATATTATCATTATCTAATCTATAGTCAAATCTCCCTAGCTGTCCCAAAATGTCTTTTCTGGCAGGTTTTTACTTTTTATTCTTCCCACTTTTATTCTTCCCACTGTCTGACATCAAAAGCCATATAAGTTAACTTGTATCATTTTAGTGATATTAATAGTGTCCATGTTTCCTCATCCTAAAGTTAACTTTTCCTTTTTCTCATTAAAAAGTAATTTATGGAATGATCCATTAAGACCCTTTGACTATCTGGTTATCCAATAACTCAGTGGTTTTAGCATCCTTTCATGATCCTCGTCTTTCAGTAGTTGAATTTGTGGTTGTAAAATGATGACTTTCTAGTTGTCTTGTTTTTTTCCCTGTTTATTAACTGAAATTCTTCTTTTTAGAAGCAACCTTTCCCTTTTTGAAAATTTACAATTCTATATTTGTATTTTTTTTAAACTTTAACACTGCATGCTGCTGCTGCTGCTGCTGCTAAGTCGCCTCAGTCGTGTCCGACTCTGTGCGACCCCATAGACGGCAGCCCACCAGGCTCCCCCATCCCTGGAATTCTCCAGGCAAGAACACTGGAGTGGGTTGCCATTTCCTTCTCCAATGCATGAAAGTGAAAAGTGAAAGTGAAGTCACTCAGTCGTGTCCACCTCTTATTGACCCCATGGACTGCAGCCTACCAGGCTCCTCTGTCCATGGGATTTTCCAGGCAAGAGTACTGGAGTGGGTTGCCATTTCCTTCTCCAATGCATGAAAGTGAAAAGTGAAAGTGAAGTCACTCAGTCGTGTCCACCTCTTACTGACCCCATGGACTGCAGCCTACCAGGCTCCTCCGTCCATGGGATTTTCCAGGCAAGAGTACTGGAGTGGGGTGCCATTGCCTTCTCCATTAACACTGTATACGTGGTGTCATCTTTGTTTGTAACAGTGGACCCATTATGGGGTACACTTGAAAAAAGATGAAGTTGAAAATGTAGGTTCATGTTATAATTCTGTAGCTCACTAGCTTTATAACCTTGGATAAATCACTTCATCTTTCAGTGTCTGTTTTCTAGCATATTATCTCTTGTCCTACCTACCTAGTAGCCTTGTGATGATGTGACAGTAATCTTTAAATTGAGAAATGCAGTTTTTAGAGTTGTTTTCAATATGATAATACTATATCTTTATCTTTGTACTTCTGACACCTAACATAAAGTATACTGCATTGAGTAGTCTGGGTATTGAATAAGTCATTGCCAGGTAAATGAAGTAAATTAGTGAATTTTTAGGTACATGATTTGTATCATATGAGTTTTCTGTAATGATCTACACATCTGTAGATGTATTGCTAAAAAGTTCAGAGTCAGTATTAGTTGGCTTTAGAAACAACAAAAAAACTCAAAGTGTTTCTACCTTGGAATTTTTAACTTTACTGCCTCTAATGTTGTGTTTTTTGTAGGCATGTGCTGATAAATTGAAAAGAGAAGTAGAGCTTTATGGTTGCCCCCCTGATTTTCCAGATGAGGAAGAGGAAGAGGAAGAAATCAATGATAAAACAGAAAATATAATAATTAAGGATAAAGCTAAAGGAAAAAAGGTTTGGTGACTTGATGATATTTATTTTGGTTGAAGTTTTATTTATATTTGTCAGATTTATATGTACATTCCCAGAGTAACAATATAGTAGTATCTGACACATAAAATGTACTCATTAATGTTTAAAAAGTAATGAGGCAAAAATATCTTTCTCACCTTTTGATTGCCTTTTTCCCCCTTTTTACTTTATTTTGAAATAATTTTAGACTTACAGAAGAATTACAAGATTGCATAGGGTTCCTTTACATCTTATATAACCATAGTACAGTCCTCAAATCTAAGAAACCAACATTTGAACAATGCTGTTTGAGAAACTACCAACTTCATTTGGTTTCACCAGTTTTTCCTTAACATTCTTAGTCTGTTCTAAGATCCTATCCAAAATCCCATCTTGCATTTGCTTGTCATGTCTCTTCTGTCTTGTCTTCCTGATCTTAGCACTTCTGAAAAGGACTGGTCAGATAACTTATAAAGGATCTCTTCTTTTAGGCTTGTGTAATGCTTTCTCATGAGTAGATTGAGAGGTGATGTGTCTTCAGTGAATCCAATCAAGGAGTATAAGATATTGATGTCTTATTACTGGTGATGTTAACCTTGATCATTTGGTTTAGGTGGTATCTATCAGGTTTCCTACTGTGAAGGTTTCATTTTTCCCTTTGTGATTCATGTATGTTTTGGGAGAGATACTTTGAGACTATGGGAATAACATCTTGTTTTTTTAAAAAATATATATTTCCTCACTAATTTTAGCATTTTTCAGTGGATCTTGCCTGCAGTGGTTATTGCTGTTTTGTTCTAATGTTGATTTTCTGTTTCCCTCATGTAGAGTTCTTCTGTTTCTTCTTCATTTACTTATTTCTTTTTTGTATCAGTGTGGATTCGCGCATATTTATTTATTCTTTGAGTTATAATCTAATACTATTGGTTTTTGTTGTTGTTGCTGCTGAGTTATTGTTATTGCTCAGATTGTTCTAGCATTGGCCATTAAGGGACTCTTTAGGTTGGCTCCTGTGTCCACTTGACATGCCCCCATTTTTCTTTTATTCCTTTTTTTTTTTTCTGAGCACTTTTGTACTTTCAAGTGCCATAAGATGCTGCAAGCTCATTTTCTATTCTCCCTATTTTAGCCCTGGAGTCAGCCACTTTTCCAAGGAGTCCTTTTTCCTTTTATTGAAAAATGGTATTTAGAAACTAAATTCTGAGTGCTAGGTATGCTCATTGTTTCTAGGTCTTCTCAGTAGAAAGAGCAAGGAAATATGTGTATGTCTACTAGCCCCTGTGCATGTATGTGTCTGTATTTACTTCTTTGTATTTTTTTTAAATGAGATTTTTTTCTTTTTTTTCCTTAATGTAAGCACTTTATTTATTTTTGGCCACACCAACCAGGGATCTTAGTTCCCTGACCAAGGATCAAACCCACACCCACAGCAATGAAAGAGCCAAATCTTAACTACTGGATTGACCGGGAATTCCTGTATTTTTTCTTTATTTAAAATATTTTTTCCTTTTCCGTTATGTTTTTTTTTTTTTTTTACAGCATATTGAATAGAGTTCCTTGTGCTATATAGTAGGACCTTGTTGTTTATCCATCTGTGTATAATAATTTAAATCTGCTAATCCCAAACTCCTAAACAACCCCTCTCCCACTCCCCTTGTCTTTGGCAATCACAGATCTATTCCCTATATCTCTGAGTCTATTTCTGTTTCAAAGATAAGTTCATTTGTGTCGTATTTTAGATTATCCACATATAAGTGATATCATATGGCATTTGTCGTTCTCTTTCTGTCTCTATTTTTTCTGAGTGCATACTGATCCCTCTGGCTCTATTTTAGCACCACAGGGTTCATTCTAGCATTCTTCTTTGCTTATTTGTGACTTCTTTCTCCAGCAGTAGGAAACCTAGCTCTCATTATTTACAGTATATCTGTTATTTGTTCAGTTGTCTACCAGTAGTTACAGAACAGTTTTACCAACTAAAATACATTGGTTGTGTATAGTTCGTTTTGTCTTTAGAATCTAGCCAACACACTATTTTCCAGTTACTTCTAAAGTTCTTTCTTTCCTACCCCTTTAGTGTGGTTATATCATGCATTTGTAATACAGTTAGATAACTTTGTCACAGTCTGCTTTCTATCTTGAGTTCCTCCAACATCCTGGTCATTTTTTTTTTTTTTAATTTACATGCAGTAAAATTCACTCTGGAGTATATCATTGCCTTGGTTTGACAAATGCATAGAGTCTTGTTTCTGCCACCACGGTACATAGAGATCGGTTTCCTTAGTCCCAAGATTCCTCCTCCTACCTTTCTATAGTTTCATGGTCCAGCACCTTGGCCCATCTCCAGTGCCTGGCATGTGGTTACTTTTTTGATATTGATAAATATTGGAAAAGAAGGAAACTCTTGTTAGTAGTTTATTCATAACTAAAAAAGATGCATGTGGTATTTGAAAAAAGGAAATAGAGAAGGTTTGGTGCTAAGAACTTATCTTTGTGATGATAATTATTTTATGGTTCCAACCATTTACTTACCTTTGGTGTCAGAATACAGGTATCAGACTGTATGGTTTGGCACATAAAACAGTACCTCCAGATTCAGCAGTATTCCTATATGTCAGTAATATTGTTTTAGAGTTTAAAAAAACTACCAAATAGGATCATTCATTTAAAATTATTGTGGTTCTGGAGTTTGTTAACTGGTTGTTAGTTGTTCTTTGATGGAGTTTGGTTTTGCTGGTTATTTTCAGAGTAAAGCTGCTGCTAAAGCTGGATCTTCTAAATACCAGTGGGACATTATGAAATCCCTGGGCCTTTCTGATGATGAGATAGTCAAATTTTCTGAAGCAGAACATTGGCTTGAATATTTCCCACCACTGGCTGTCCAGGATCTGAAGAGAATGGGTTTGAAGGTATGCTGGCTACCTCTGTAGTTTAAGGCAATGTGAAGAACCTAGTTATATTTGTGTGACTGTACGAGATTTGGTCCACCTCTTAATTTAGAATAATATATTCCATCAGTATTCCACGAATGGCTTGGTACTGTTATTTTCTGATTAGAACCACATGGGCCTTGAGGTAAGCAATGAAGTACTTTAATGTTTGTTGTTTTGGAATATATATAGATATACTAGCAATTAGTAAAAAGGAGTACTGTTCAAGTGAAGAAACCCACAACATTGTAAATTAACTGTACTTCAATAAAATTAAAAAAAAGAGATTTCGAAGAAACCCAATGTAAGCTTAAATATTTAGGGACACAAAAAGATGTTTAAGTGTTCCTTCTTAATTTATTATAATTCCTATATGTTTAATATGTAAATATATATGTTTAAAAGCTTACATATTAAGCATAAATTAATGTGATAATTATGATATATATTTAATAGATGGAACTTGAAGTTTTTTGGTTTGCTTTTGATATTTGATATAATTCTACATTGAAAAGTTAGAAGTAGGCAAGTAAATAATTGATTCATGGGAATTCCTATTTATAGAGACTATATAAATTTCTAAAAACTTACCATTTCCTTTCTCCTCCTATAGGTAGATTGGCGCCGGTCCTTCATCACCACTGATGTTAATCCTTACTATGATTCATTTGTCAGGTGGCAGTTTCTAACATTAAGAGAAAGAAGCAGAATTAAGTTTGGGAAGCGGTGAGTTTATTGTCCTTCAGTTTAATAAAGCAAAAATCATATAATTCCTGTATTATAATTCAATGTGCCCCAGAGCCTACTTTTTTCCATTATGTTTTCTCTTTTTATAATTCCTCTTTTTGTTCTGTTGGTTTCCTTTTTGTCTGGCCGGTGTCTTAATTTCTTTGAGCTGCTTAGTGTTTGTGACAAATAGAACCAGGGAGAATAGGGGGTCTCACTAAAGATTCTCTTTTTATGGTCTCAGGAAAGATTCTCTTAAGTATTCTCGCCAAGTAGAAAAATAATTTTATTTGTGTTTTAGTTTATCCTTTTGCTCTATAAATTGTTCTGTAAAGTTCTCCCTTGATCATATGGACTCGTTAAAAGGTAGTTGCATTTCAAAAGCTTATTTATATTCTACAGTCTTCTGTTTCATACCACAAAGCCAAGATCAGTGAATATTTTTCAGTGGTATTACCTTTGATGAAGGCAAAAAGCTTTCATTGAGTAACTGTGTTGGCAACAAAATTCCGCATAAAAGCATAAAAAATGATGTAGACATTTACTCAGAAGTTTTAGTTAGAAGAAATATTGTGAGATGTTAGGAGCAACACTGACCAATCCGTTAGGATAAAACTTGTACATTGTAATGTTTGTCATTTATTTCTTGTTTTAGGTATACTATTTATTCTCCAAAAGATGGACAGCCTTGTATGGATCATGACAGACAAACTGGGGAGGTAACTATTTGTGACATAGAATAGTTGTTGTCGTAATTCTTAATATAGTCATAGAGTTTAAGAAATAAACCAGAAACCTAAAAATAGCTTTATTCCAGTATTGAGGTATAAGTCATGATACTCTGGTGGCTATTAAGAGGGAGGCAGGTAGTCATCATAGGTACCTGTATCTTCTCTAGAACCTTGTCTAGAACCTTGCTGGTAGGTTTAGCTGCATCAGCTTGTGCTGGAAAAGCACATTCTTGGATTTTTTTTTTTTTTTTTGTCACTTAGCTTGGCTTGCAGGATTCCCAGATCAGGGATTGAACCTGGGCCCTTGGCAGTGAAAATGTGGTGTCCTAACCACTACACTGCCAGAGAATTCCTAGAGAAGTAGATTCTTGAACCTCACCCCCAAATTGCTAAATCAGAAGCTCTGAGGGTGGAGCCCAGGAATCTGTCTTTTAATGTGTTCTCTGTGTGATTCATATGCCTGCTCATGTTTGAGAAGCACCACTTGGAGAGTGCACTGTTCTAAAAAGAGACCATGAGGAAAGGTAATGAGATATGTGGTTCACTCATGTACACAGATTCCATTTATACTTGCTTTGGTCACATGCCTACTTATTTTCAAAGTACTTCAAGTCATGCATGACATCAGTTCATTCTGCATTCCTGGAGGACACATTAGTGACATTGTTCCCTGTAATACTTGAATGAAGCAAGGGAAAATCATTCGTCTAAAGCCTTGGCACAGTAAATCAACAACAATGAACTTTGTAGTCCCTATGAGTGTGTCATTCTCTGTTACCACCTTTGAACGCATTCATAGGCTAGTGACTACCTTTCAAAATCAGCCTTCAATTATGATGTAACTTACATGACAGAAGTGAGAGTTGATCAAAATTTTGAAAGATTTGAGAGCCTTCAGAAGGCCAGTTTACTATGTTAAGCTTTAATATAGTCAATGATAGCAACATCTTAAGTTTCAATAGTACATCATAGTTTTTCAAAGCATTTTGTCATTATCATTATGTGTCATTATCTTACGTGTTCCTCAGGACAGTCCTGTATGAGGCACAGCACAGTTTTTTATTTTTAAAATGTTTAATTAATTAATTAATTTTATTTTTCATGAAGAAATGAAGGTTCAGAGTGATTGTGACTCCTTGTGGCAAGCCACAAGTGAGGGCCGAAGCTAGGTTTTGAATACACATCATTTGATCCCTGGTCCATCATATGTCTGTGATGACTACTCTGTAGGATTGACATTGATTTTATCTTCTAACTCCCATTTTGGCAGACACTGTTTTGGCTGATTAATCCAAGTCATTCTCCCCTTGTTTTTCCCTCTCAAGAGAGCTCTTAGCAAACCTTACTCAGTCTGGACCTCCTTGACCAGTTCTGTCTAGTGTGGGGTAGGATGGTGGTCTCTCAAGTCATTTCTTATACATTAGGCTTCCATGTGGTCAATACACCACTGACAGTCTTTTCATTGGAAGGAAGAATTATTCTAGCGATGCAAGAACCCGTCTTAGAAATTTGAATCAGATCTCTTGCATAGATTAGTAGGTTTAATCCAACTCTTTTCTCTTTCAAATTTTTATTTTGTTTAGGGTGTTGGACCTCAGGAATATACTTTAATCAAGTTGAAAGTGCTTGAGCCATACCCATCCAAATTAAGGTAGGTTTGTCAAAGAATTGTGGCTTCATCTTTTTGAAACATCAGATAGTTGTGATAAAATCCATAACATTTTCCATAAATGTGTGCTTTTTTCTTCTTAGTGGCTTGAAAGGGAAAAATATCTTCTTGGTAGCTGCTACTCTCAGACCTGAGACTATGTTTGGACAAACAAACTGTTGGGTTCGCCCCGATATGAAGTACATTGGATTTGAGACAATGAACGGTGATATATTCATCTGCACCCAAAGAGCTGCAAGAAATATGTCATACCAGGGCTTTACCAAGGACAATGGAGTGGTACCTGTCGTTAAAGAGTTAATGGGAGAGGTAAGTTGGGTAGTGGAATTAGTTTAGAGCATACACTTAGAGGAAAATGTCAGAAATGAAATTTGAGAAAAGAATGTTTAAAAAAACATTTTAGTTGAGGTATACGTACAGTCAAGCGTGTAAGTCGTAAGTGTGTATTTTGGTATATCTTCAAACGTTATGCATCACTCAAATCAAGGGATGTACAGTTGGAGCACTCCAGAAGGCACTCTCATGTCCATTTCACATCCCTTATTCTGTAGAGGTAACCACTACCGTGACTTAAGTCACCAAAGATGAGTCGCTCTTCATGAACTTTACATAGTGAAATTGTATAGTCTGTACTCTTTTATGTCTAGCTTCTTTGGCTCAATGTGATGCCTGTGAGATTCACCCATGTTGTATATGTAGTAGTAGTTTGTTCTTTTTGTTTGCTTTTTAATTGCTGTGGTATATTCATTGTGTGACCATATCAGTAAAACAGCATTTTTATTTATGTATTTATTAGAAAAAAATTTTTTTTGACCATACTGTGTGGCTTGTGGGATCTTAGTTCCCCCACCAGCGATTAAGCCACAGGCCCCTGGCGGTGGAAGCATGGAGTTCTAACCATTGCATTATCAGAGAATTCCCTAAAATAGCATTTTTGAATCTTACGTTTCTGCTCAGTAATTATCTGATTGAAAAATACAGTTCTCCTCAAGAGATTTAGTATAGCTGCAGTTGACATTATATTACTCCTTCTAAAAAATGGGTCGTTTTTGCTGTGCGTGGGCATTGTCTCGTTGCAGTGAGCAGGGGCTGCTCTCTAGTTGCGGTGCTCGGACTGCTCACTGCGGTGGCTTCTCTTGTTGCAGAGCATAGGCTCTAGACACATGGGCTTCAGTAGATGCGGCACATGGGCTTAGTTGCTCCATGGCATGTGGGATCTTCCCTGATAAGGGATTGAACCCATGTCTGCTGTATTGGCAGGTAAATTCTTAACACTGGATGACCAGGAAAGTCCCGATACTACTTTTTTAATAGGATTAACTGCATTCCTGGTGTGCAGTAGCAGCTGCTTTTTTTTTTCTGGAAAGGAAGTCTTGATCTTAACTAAATCCCCGATGGCTCAGCTGGTAAAGAATCTGCCTACAATGCAGGAGACAGGAGACTTGGGCTGGATCCTTGGGTTGGGAAGATTCTCTGAAGGAAGAGATGGCAGCTCACTCCAGTATTCTTGGCTGGAGAATCCCATGCACAGAGGAGCCTGGTGGGCCACAGTCTGTGGGGTTGCACAGAGTCGGACATGACTGTGCATGAGCACGTGTAGTATCCTTAGAGTTTATTTTACTTAGGTTTATTTTACTTTTACTTATTTACCGGTGTGTTTTATTCCCTTTGGTTAAGTGCTGATCTTTGGTATCTTAATAAATAATCTTTTAAAAGAAAAAGATGAGTAGAATACCATTTCAATTCTCCTTTTGAATTGGACTTTTATTTCTTATTTTGTAAATTTATTTTTTGACTAGATTACTAAATATTCATAAGACTCAAAATTTGAAAGACAAAAAGAAGGGATTCCCTGGTGGCCCAGTGGTTAGGACTCTGATTTCACTGCCAAGGGCACCTGTTCCATCCCTGGTTGGGGAACTGAGATTCTGCAGGCTGTGCAGCCAAAATAAAAAACAAAAGGTACACAAAATACTCCCAGTCACTCAGTTGTCTCTTCCATAAGCAGTCAGTGAAACCAGTGTCTTGTGAATCCTTCCAGAAGTATTTCATGTATATACAAGCAAATACATACATATATATTCTTTAGCCCTCTTTTTTTACACACAAACGGCAGTGTATTTCATCACATTGTTCTGTGTTTTACTTTCTTTTTTACTTAGCTATTTCTTGGTAATTATTTTGTCAGTAGATAAACATCTCCTTGTTCTCGTTCTTTCTTTTTTTTGGCTGTGCCATGTGGCTTTTAGGATCTTAGTTCCCTCACCAGGGGTTGAACCTGGGCCCTTGGCAGTGAAAGTAGAGTCCTAACCACAGGACTGCCAAGGAATTCCCTTTGATCTTATTTTTTACTGTTACACAGTATTCCATTGTTTGGCTATGCCACAGATTATTTAATGACTCTGTATAATGGATATTTGAATTGCTTCGTCTGTTATAAGCAGTCCTGCCACATCTCATTAGTTCCTGATGTTAGAGTTCTGTCTGAGAGGTTTTGGGGAATGGTATTAATGACACAATTTTTTTTTTTCTTGCTCTTACGTGCAACTTCTTTCCTTGTTAATTTGAGCATATTCTGGTATGAGGGAAATGGGTGGTATAATAGCTTTAAACTGTTAATTGATATTTAGCCTTTATCAGTATGGCTCCAAATTCTATAAGCAACTTACGTATATGGGTAAAGGAAACTATATGGAATTGAAAAGTGCATTTCTGTAGCTAAACAAACAGCTGCAAGCTGCTTATTCATATATGAGAATATGGGTCCTATATTGTTGGGGCTTCTTTTTTTTTTATTTTAAAGAGAAACTAGATACGTCTTCTTAACTGTCTTTCTAATTATTGTTTAAAATAGAAACACAGAGATATAATATTCTATCTTGTTGATGTCTCATATTTTATTAAGTGATTTTTTAAAAAAAAAACCATTTAAAGTCTTAGTTGTTTCCAGGTTTTGCTAATGTAGTTAATACAGCATTGGGAAGATTCTCAAAGAATCTTTTGAGGTAAATTCCTAGAATTGGATTGCTGGGTCCAAGCTGTGTGAACATTTTTGTGACTCTTGCTGTGGATTCCTATATTGTTTTCCTCAAGGAGTGCAAAGTTAAAAGCAATATGTTAGTGTACTAATTTCCTCACAACATTACAAGATTTGGGCTTTATAATTATTTTCAGTTATTTCCAGTCTTGTAGGTAAAAAAGAATGAGTATTGTTGATTACTAGCTTCTCGTGGCTTAAAATATAAACATAGTTTTAAAATTTAATGATTAGATTAGGTTACTTCCTCTTTATACTGATCTTTTTCTTACATAGGATATTCTTGGTGCATCACTTTCTGCACCTTTAACGTCGTACAAGGTGATCTATGTTCTCCCAATGCTCACCATCAAGGAGGATAAAGGTAAAGAGTTTATTTCTTTGTAGAAATTCTTTGGTGTACACATTCTGGTTGCTATTAGTTAATTCCACACTTTCTTTTATAAGGCACTGGTGTGGTCACAAGTGTTCCTTCCGACTCTCCTGATGATTTTGCTGCCCTCAGAGACTTGAAGAAAAAGCAAGTGAGTTTCTGTGTTTCATGTTCACATTTCCTCTTTATCATCTCATTGGTTAGGTACCACTGAACTGTTGAATTAGGCTGAAAAACTATGCAGATATCTTTTTAATGCTATCTTTAACCTGTTTCTTGATATTTATATGTTTTCCTGTGATTTGAATTTTAAATATAGTATTTCGTAGAACCTTTTTTTTTGGCTGTCTCGTGAGGCATGTGGGATCTTAGTTCCCCAACTAGGGATTGACCCTGCGCCCTCTGCTGTGGAGGCGTGATGTCTTAACTACTGGACTGCCAGGGAAGTCCCCGTAGAATCTTTTTTAAGACTTATTTTCTTAGGACAGTTTTAGGTTCATAATGAAAATAGAGAGGAAGGCACAGAGATTCCCACGTAATACCCCTTCTTCAACACCTGCATTGCCTCCCCCATTATTAGTGTCACTCACCGGAGTGGTACGTTTTTATCAAAGATGAACCTACATTGACGTCATAATTGCCCAGAGTCCATAGTTTACCTTAGGGTTCATTCTTGGTATTGTACATTCTGTGGGTTTATGCAAACATTTAATGACATGTATCCATCATTATGATATACAGAGTAGTTTCGCTGCCTTTAAAATCCTCTGTGCTCTTCTTGTTCATCTGTCTTCCCTCCCACTCCTGGCAACCACTGATCTTTTTAATTGTCACCATAATTTTACCTTTTCTGAAAGTCATGTAATAGTTGGATTCATACGGTATGTAGCTTTCTTAGATTTTCTTTCAGTTAGTAATAAGCATTTTGGTTTCTCATGTCTTTTCATAGCATGATAGCTTGTTTCTTTTTAGCACTGAATAATATTCTGTTGTCTGGATGTATGTTTATTTATTCACCTGCTGAAGAGCAACCTGATTGCTAACGAGAGAAAGTTTTGTAAAAACAAGTTTTCTGATACTTGCATTTTCATTGCAACTGAAATGTGAACTTCATTTTAAGTGATATGTGTGTGTCTGTGTGAACTTTTGCTTTTGACTGTATAGTTTCAACATTTAAGCTATTCAGTCTAACTTAAACTGTTTAGTTTTTAAAAGTCATGCATCCCTTCTTGAGAGTTTTGTCTATAAAATTAAAAAGTTGTTCTTTATGGAAAGAAAAAAAATACTTAAAAAAAAGTTTAGAGGGTATTTCTCTTAATGATAATACCAGAAAAATACTGATCATTAGTGTTAACTTCCTTTTTGTTTTTGTAGGCTTTACGAGTGAAGTATGGAATTAGAGATGACATGGTCTTGCCATTTGAACCTGTGAGTACATAGATGATTCAAAATATTAATGTCCATCTTTTCATTAGAGGAAGAAAAGAGCTAACACTTGTAACAGAATTAAATAATTGGTTCAGTTCAGTTCAGTTGGTTAGTCGTATCTGACCATTTGTGACCCCATGGACAGCAGCACGCCAGGCCTCCCTGTCCATCCCCAACTCGTAGAGAATGAAAATAAGAGAGAGTTTAAGAGTTTATTTGCTTTAATTTGATATCTGCTGGGATGGATAAGAGCAAACAAAAGACTTTAACAGTAGGCATTTTCTTAGCACCTGGCACCTGCAGTTCGAGAACAAACAAATAGTTTGCCTTTTAGTATCACCAATTCTGTAGTAACTTATTTTCTAGTGTGGCAGATTTCCAGGCTTCTAAAGATAAAATTTTGCCACGTTACTCTTGAAAGTTTATACTTTCATGTTAGTGTCTTTAGAAATGTAAATTACTAGTGAACAATTTTCATGGAGACTCCAGAAGACTTAATATAAATCAGAAATAAGACCATCCATAAATTCAGTTGTTTACATCATTTCGCTGGCTTCCCAGGTGGCGCTAGTGGTAAAGAATCTGCCTGCCAATGCAGGATACATAAGAGACTAGGGTTCAATCCTTGGGTCTGGAAGATCCCCTGGAGTAGTAAATGGCAGTCCACTCCAGTATTCTTGCCTGGAGAATCCCATGGAGAGAGAAGCCTGGCAGGCTACAGTCTGTAGGGTTGCAGAGAGTTGGACATGACTAAAATGATTTAGCACACATGCATGCATCATTTTGCCAGTTTTGAACATTATTCAGTAAATTATATGCCAGTGAGGGCTTGAGAGCTGTGGAAGCTATATGTGTAGTGAGGAAAGGAGAGTGTGGGGGTTGGTGCAGAAAATTTGGCTGGTTCCTATGGACAGTAGGAAGATAGATTCACATCTGGATGTTTTCCCTAATGTGTGGAGCTGACCTAATGATATATAAAATTTCATATGACTTCATTGGACAGTGGAGACAAAGGACTGTGCCCATAAGGCTGTTTTTATGTTCATTCAGTGTGAATAGTTTTACATTTCTCTTTTTTGCAGGTGCCAGTCATTGAAATCCCAGATTTTGGAAAGCTTTCTGCTGTAACTATATGTGATGAGTTGAAAATTCAGAGCCAGAATGACCGAGAAAAACTTGCAGAAGCAAAGGAGAAATTGTACCTAAGAGGTTTTTATGATGGTGTAAGTAATATTTTTGTTATCATTTTTGTTTGATTTACGTACTCCATGATCTTTGGTTTTCTTCTTACTGATTTAGGAAAAAATATAGAAAAATTTAATACAATTTCAGCTGTGTCCTGATTTGAGAGGGATTACTATAAGATATGAACAAAACTAGTGGAGGTGATGGAATTCCAGTTGAGCTATTTCAAAACCTAAAAGATGATCCTGTGAAAGTGCTGCACTCAATATGCCAGCAAATTTGGAAAACTTAGCAGTGGCCACAGGATTGGAAAAGGTCAGTTTTCATTCCAATCCCAAAGAAAGGCAGTGTCAAAGAATGTTCAGACTACCGCATAATTGTATTCATCTCACACACTAGCAAAGTAATGCTCAAAATTCTCCAAGCGAGGCTTCAACAGTGTGTGAACCGAGAATTTCCACACGTTCAAGCTGGATTTAGAAAAGGCAGAGGAACCAGAGATCAAATTGCCAACATTCGTTGGATCATTGAAAAAGCAAGAAAGTTCCAGAAAGACATCTATTTCTGCTTTATTGACTATGCCAAAGCCTTTGACTGTGTATCACCACAAACTGTGGAAAATTCTGAAAGAGATGGGAATACCAGACCACCTGACCTGCCTCTTGAGGAATCTGTATGCAGGTCAAAAAGCAACAGTTAGAACTAGACATGGAACAATGGACTGGTTCCAGATTGGGAAAGGAATACGTCAAGGTGGCATACTGTCACCCTGCTTATTTAACTTATATGCAGAGAACATCATGTAAAATGCTGGGCTGGATGGAACACAAGCTAGAATCAAGATTGTCGGGAGAAATATCAATAACTTCAGATATGAATATGACACCACTCTTATGGCAAAAAGTGAAGAGGCACTAAAGAGCCTCTTGATGAAAGTCAAAGAGGAGAGTGAAAAAGTTGGCTGAAAACTCAGCATTCAGAAAACTGAGATCATGGCATCAGATCCCATCATTTCATGGCAAATAGATGGGGAAACAATGGAAACAGTGACAGACTTTATTTTCTTGGGCTCCAAAATCACTGCAGATAGTGATTGCAGCCATGAAATTAAAAGACGCTTGCTCCTTGGAAGAAAAGTTATGACCGACCTAGATAGCATATTAAAAAGCAGAGACATTACTTTGCCAACAAATGTCCATCTAGTCAAAGCTATTGTTTTTCCGGTAGTCATGTATGGATGTGAGAGTTGGACCATAAAGAAAGCTGAGCGCCGAAGAATTGATGCTTTTAAAGTGTGGTGTTGGAGAATATCTTGAGAGTCCCTTGGACTGCAAGGAGATCCAACAAGTCCATCCTAAAGGAAATCAGTCCTGAATATTCATTGGAAGAACTGATGCTGAAGGTGAACTCCAGTACTTTGGCCACCTGATGCAAAGAACTGACTCATGTGAAAAGACCCTGATGCTGGGAAAGATTGAAGGCAGGAGGAGAAGGGGATGACAGAGGATGAGATGGTTTGATGGCATCACCGACTTGATGGACGTGAGTTTGAGTAAACTCTGGGAGTTGGTGATGGACAGGAAAGCCTGGCGTGCTGCAGTCCATGGGGTCTCAAAGAGTCAGACATGGCTGAGCAACTGAACTGAACTGAAGATTATAAGATTATGTTCTTCTCTTTCCAAATTTCTTTTTTTTTTAATCTGTTTTTGTCCAGTAGTATTACAGAAGTTCCATTTTTGTGCCCCTAATCTCTGAGTGAATTTCTCAAGAAGATGTTTAAGGTTAGTTCGTCGTACTGTGCAGTACACGCCAAAGGTTTATTGCATGGACAATACCCGATCCCTTTGCTCTCTTATTGAGATGAAATTTTAAATAAGCAGTTTCATTCAGTTCATTAATTTACTTGTTAATACAACTACTACATGCCATCTTAGCACAATTTTTGAACCTCTCTTTTCTTCTTAATTGTACATATGTTAATGTGGCTTACATTTCCATGGAAAGAAGGTGAAGCTAGTGAAAGTAAAAACCCAGTCAGGTTGTTAGTGACTTGAGGTTGAAATGAAGATTTTGAAGGCTGTAAATGAGAATGTTTTTTACTTTTGCTTTCTATTTCTCTGTATGACCAAATATTGTTTATATGTCTTCTTTAAAACTCAACTCATCCATGTTTTGGATGACACTAAGAGCCAACACTAATATAGCACTCACATATTCACTTACTTACATCTCAAAATGACCTTGCAAAGTAGGCACTTATTCCCATTTAACAGATAAGGAAATTGAGGTACTAAGACACTAAGTAATTTACCCTGTATCAGCCAGATAGCTAGGTCAAAGCAGAGCTGGAACTCAAACTAGGCAACTTGGCTCTAAGATTTGTGCTGTTAACCCCTGTGCTATGATGATCAATAATCTATAATTTCATAATGATGAATTAAATAGATGCGGAGCATTTTGGCACATTAGAGGATTGAAGGTGAAAATAGAAAACATGTCTTTCCACTTAAGGTAGAAAGTATTGGGAATTCCCTGGTGATCCTGTGTTTAGTACTCTGCCTTCTCATTGCTGAAGGCCCAAGTTTGATCCCTGGATTGGGAACTAAAATCCTATAAGCTGTGAGGTATGGCCAAAAATAAAAAACCCAAAACCTCAAAAGGATAAAACCTTATAAATTCCTGTTGAAAGAGTCAATAGGAATTAGATAGATAGAGGTCAGTATCAGCCAGAAGGGGATGGTATCTTAGCTCTGTGACAGCAATGGGCAAGGCAATACTTTGCCCAAGAATTAAATCTCCCCATTACATAAAAGGCAGAGTTGAGAAACCATAGGCCTTCCTCTCAGAGCCAAGTTTATCACATGGCCAGGCAAAGGAGAATGCTTGCTGGCAACAGATGGAGTTGAAAAGAGAAGCCTAACTGGGGCTGAGCTGCATTGGCTCAGTTCCTTCCCCCAAAGCCTTTAGGAATGATGGGAATTAGGGCAAAGGAATTCTCTCCACATGGAAACCTAAGAAGTGGGAAGGAAGTGAACTTTTCTTTGTAATCATGTTCATAATACATATTCTAGTTACACTAAAAGAAAAACAAGTGTGTTATAAGTATTAGTTGTCCAAGCTGTGCCAAAATAAAGATGTATGGTTGTAAATGTGATAAATTTCACACTAAAAATATCCTGGTTGTTTGTGGAGGTAAATTTAGGTAGGAGAAAGTTTAAGGGGGAACCCAAAGCAAATTTTAATTGTATGTGTTTTTACACTTCTTATCCTTTAAGGTAATGTTGGTGGATGGATTTAAAGGACAGAAGGTCCAAGACGTAAAGAAGACTATTGGAAACAAGATGATTGACACTGTATGTAATAGACTATCCCCTGAAGGCTGTTTTAGAAGTGCTTTTGGTTCATAGACTTTACAATGTTAATTAGCAATTTTCTGTAGTAGAACCTGGAGCTGTATTAAAGATATAATTTTATTTACATATAAAATTGAAGACCTGTTTAATAATAGCAATTCATTTAACCTGAACATCCCACCTGTAATGTTGATGAAGGTAATGTTCTAAAGTTGGCATGTGTAGATTACATACAGTGAACTTTAATGATGCTTTCTGGCAGTGACCGTTTGCAGTAGAGGTAGTTAACAATTCTTTCTGTAGTGTTTTACTTTTTGCTTTCATCCTTTTCCCCCCTCTTCATTTTTGTTGTAATTTTTTGTTGTTGTTGAGTTACTTAGCTGCTGAACTTTTGAAACTGAATTTTTGTTTTTGATAGTTACGTATACCTGTAATACAGAGAGACTGTGGTCTGTAAGACTTGTTAAAAAAAGGCAGCAGTTTCCTCTCCATTCATCCACATCCTCTTAAATTTCTCTTCCTTGGACAGGCTTACTTTCATCTGTTTTGTTATTTATTTTAGTATCTCCACCTCGCTTACAGATCTCTAAACTCTTATAGTGTAATTTAAAATTTTTTCAGTTTTAGGCATTAGCTATTGATTTCCTGCTATGAAAGATCAAGATTTAACTCTTCTCCAACCTGTGTCTTCCCCTCTAACCTCACATTTGTATATACTTCTTCACCCCACATCTTCCTAGTATAGGTATATTATAACTTAGGTTAGAGAGGTAGTCAGTGTATTGAGACATGGCTGATCCATAAATAGTGTACAGTGAGAACTTCTCTTCCTTAGCTTTTGGTTTTCCTTGGAGTTAATAACTGTCTTTTTTTTCTTTCTCTACTTTTTTTACTTCTAAATATAATTATAGACACTTCATCCCCAAACTCTGTCCAACTGTTTATTTTTCTTTTCTATACTTTGAAACATATCAGTGTGCTATTGTTTACATCTTACAGAAAGTTCTCCCAGAGCCTTCCAGCCTGTTGCAGTCATCCAGACTGGTTGCTTACTGTAGGCATGCACAAATGTCATCTGGGATGTTCCTCCACTGTTACTTAGGATTTCCTTAGTTTTTCTTGATTTGGATCTCCTTGATCCCATGG
Organism: Bos javanicus; assembly: GCF_032452875.1. Taxonomy (NCBI): domain Eukaryota; kingdom Metazoa; phylum Chordata; class Mammalia; order Artiodactyla; family Bovidae; genus Bos; species Bos javanicus. The sequence goes on along the minus strand of NC_083874.1, from coordinate 56,903,569 downwards.
CTGCTTCTTTCTTATTTACTTTCTTGTTTTGTTGAAGCTCTGCGTCTAGAAATGTTCCTGGAAAAGGGTACCTGGAAGGTAAATTTTGTGACTTTTTATATCTGAAATATCTTTATTCTGTCCTCATACTTGAATGCTTAGATGTAGGATTCTGGGTTGGAAATAACTTTCCCTTAAAAATTTGAAGGCCATTACCCATAGTGTTCTGGTTCAGTGATGCTGTTAAGAAGTCCAAAACCGTTCTGGTATGGCGTGATCTATGTCTCCCCTCCCCACCCAAGCTTATAGAATCCTCTCTTTTGAAATTTCATGATGATTTATTTGGTGTAGATTAGTTTTCATTCATTCTTCTGGGTGTAGGATCGGCTCCTTCAGTCTGGAAACTTACGTTCTTCAATTCTGGGAAGATTTACTTTTTGTTTGTTTTATCCCTTCTTATTCTTTATTTTTGTTTTTGGAATTCTTACTATTCAGATATTGGCTCTATTAGACTCTGGAAGTTCTTTTGCTTTTCTCTCTGGGGGAGTCCCTCAACTTTTTCTTGCTATGAGTTTTTGTGCGTTTGTTTACTGTGTGTTTTTTATATCAGCTCCATGTGTGCTTGTGCACGTGTGTATAAATATTCCTAAAAAAATCACTAAATTTTTTTCTTTGTGTAGAAAATTTCAAACATAAAAAAGTGGAGTAGTGTAATGAATTCCTGTATACCTCTTACTCAGCGTAAGCATTTACCAACTCATAGCCAGTTTAAGAACTTATTCTTGTTATCTGATCTTTTGCGATAGGATGCTGCAATTCTTATTTCATGAATATGAATTTTTAATTTCTTATTAGTCTGAGGAAAACTATTGATAATTTAAGAGTGCATACAAAAAGATGATTGGAACCTTTTTGGATATAGGTAGGACTTGTCACTGGGAGAGATCTGGAAGTTCCATTTGGACCAGAGGAAAGCCCTGATGTTAGCTTTGTTGTTAATTAGGGCTTTGTGGTTTGTTAGATTCCCCTCAGAAGATTCTTCAGTTTCTGCCTTAAAGGGTCTAAGCTAAGTGAGTATTCTGGGAGTTAACATGAAGGAAGATTGCTAGAGTGGGTATCAGCACCCATGTGCTGACTTTCTCTTAATCCCCCTCTTTTCACTCTGAAACCCGTTCCCTCAACTTTGTCCTCTGGTTGGGAGACTCTGTGTTGTCCTGTCTGGAGTATAAACCCTCATTGCTCTGCAGGCACAGGGAGAGGCAGCTGCCTGTCTGCATAGTGTGGGATTAGGGTATCTGGTTCTAACTTCTTTAAAAGACTTCAGTTAGTCTTCCTCTTTCCAGCCTCATGTTACCTCCTTTTCCAGAGCTGTCTTGTGCCACAAATCTCAAGTCTTTTGGAGGTTCTGTAATGCAAGTGAAGTGAAGTGAAAGTTGTTCAGTCGTGTCCGACTCTTTACAACCCTAGGGACTATACAGTCCGTGGAACTCTCCAGGCCAGAATACAGGAGTGGGTAGCCTTTCCCTTCTCCGGGGGTTCTTCCCCACCCAGGGATTGAACCCAGGTCTCCTGCATTGCAGGCAGATTCTTTACCAACTGAGCTACAAGAATTCAGCTCTCTCGTCTGTGGGCTTAGGATTCAGCTAGCTTCCTTTGGTCCACTAATACGATTGTCAGTCATTCTGCTTTTTAGTTTCCAAAATTTGATGCTATTTCTTCTCCCATTTTGTCTTTGTAACTTCATACCAATAAAAAAAAAAACCTCTTTGTTGTCATTTTGTTCAAATTTTGAGAAGGAGCAGAGTTAATTGAATGTCTGTTTTTAATTTACCATTGTTAAACCAAAGCCCTACCTGTTTCAGTATGAAGAACTTGCGTTAAGTACACAGAGCAGTGAATCATTTTATGAATAACAATGCTGAATTATTTTAAAAAATTATCCTAATAAGCTTGGGATTGTAACACCCTAAGAGATATTTGTTTTAATATTAAAAAAAATAAAATTTATGGTCAGTTTTCTAGTGGGAATTTTTCATGATACTATAAATCTTTAGTAATGTTATTTTCCATATCTAGTTTTCATGCATGTGTTTTTTTAAAGGCAGTTGTTCCATGCATTTAGTTTCCAATTTTTATGTTTTTCTTATAACAAAAATAGAAGGCTGCCATAGCCTTCAAACCATAGCAGTAGAAGCTGTTAAACATCTTTTACTCTGCAAAGGAATAAGCTGTACCTAGGGAAGGTGATCCACCTGATTGATAAAGATGCAGGCCTTTTCAGAAACAAGTGATATACAGAAAGAAAGGCAAGTAACTTCTACTCTGGGAAGAGGGAAGATATAGTGAAAACTTGCAATGTAGTTATTGGTGGTAGAGCATTTTTTTTTTAAGTTACTTCTTTTCTTATCCTTGAGAAATAGAGATTGCTTTGCCATGGTATCTGACATATTTTTATTTACTTTCATCTAGGGAGATGCATATATTTACATGGAACCAGAGAAACAAGTTATGTCCAGGTCTTCAGATGAATGTGTTGTGGCCCTGTGTGACCAGTGGTTAGTTTCTTTTATAGATGGCAAGCAGAAATTTTCTCCCGTCATTTTGCTTATCCTTGACTTTTTTTTTTTAATCAATTTGTCCACTCCCAGGTACTTGGATTATGGAGAAGAGAACTGGAAAAAACAGACATCCCAATGCTTGAAGAACCTGGAAACGTAAGATGGGAGAAGGTGCTGGGGAAGGGGAAGTGTTAGTGGCTCAGTCATGTCCAGCTCTGTGAGTCTGTGGACTGTAGCCCCCTAGGCTCCTCCGTCCATGGAATTCTCCAGGCAAGAATACTAGAGTGGGTTGCCATTCCCTTCTCCAAGGGGAAGGGGAAGGAGATGAGAAACGGGGAAGACAATGAAGCCGAAGAGGAGAGACACTTTATATTCTGCTCTGTCCAGGTACTGTGAGGAGACTAGGAGGAATTTCGAAGCAACCTTAGATTGGCTGCAGGAGCATGCTTGCTCGAGAACTTACGGCTTAGGTAAGCAAATTTCAGGTTTCCGTGTGAATGACTTTGCCAGTTACACAGCAGGTTAACCCTTCACCATTTTCCCTTCTCTTCCATTGTTTTTCTGAGCTGGAAGTGAGAGGATTTTGGTTAGAGGGTGAGAGAAACTAGTATCTGGTCCTCACTCCTATTCACCTGATGGCAGAAGTATCTAACCCATATAGTTTTATGGTGCAGTTATTTTAAATAGAAAATTTCTAGTGCTTCACCTTTTAAAAAAATTTATCAGTTTATATTATTCAAGTAAATTTAGGAACCTACAAAAGTAGCTTTGTCAGTGCTAGAGACCTGCTTTTGAAAATGTGAATTCTGGGGATGAAGTGTCTCTTAGATTCATCTTGCACGAATTTTCTTCCTTTTACTTACAGGTACTCGTTTGCCATGGGATGAGCAGTGGCTGATTGAATCGCTCTCTGACTCCACTATTTACATGGCATTTTACACAGTTGCACACCTGCTGCAGGGAGGTGACTTGCATGGACAAGCAGAGTCTCCGTTGGGCATCAGGTTGGTAAATGGATAGGGGAAGAAAGGTGATTTGTTAGCATGAGATATAATCTTTTGATTTATGTATTGAAATGCTTTTTTTTAAAAAAATTAATTTATTTTTGGATGCATTCGATCTTAGATGAGGCAATATCTTTGTTGTGGCATTCCAGATCTTTAGATGCAGTGCAAGGACTTTTCAGTGCTCAAGGTTTCTCTCTAATTGTGGTGTGCAGGCTTCAGAGCGCATGGGTTCTATAGTTGCAGAATGTGGGCTTATTTGCCCCTTGACAAGTGGGATCTTAATTCCCCAACCAGGGATTGAATCCATGTCCCCTGCATTGGAAGGCAGATTCTTAACCCCTGGACCACCAGAGAAGTCCCTGAAAATACTTTCTAATAATTTGTTTTTATAAGAATTCATTTAGTGGAATTTTGTCATGATGGTTTTGCTTTTGAATTGAGAAAAAGTAATAAATAACCCCTCTGTTATTCACTCTTTATTCTTATGGGAGTCTCTTGTTCTCATTTGTTACTGTAAAACATTAAGAAAGCGATTTCTGGGACTTCACTGGTGGTCCAGTAGTTAAGAATCCACCTTGTAATGCACGGGGTGTGGGTTCAATCCCTAGTCGGGGAACTAAGATGCCACATGCTGAGGAGCAACTAAGGCCGAGTTGTGCAACTACTGAGCCTGTGCCACAACTGAAGAGTCTGTGCTGAAATGAAAGACCTGGCGTGGTGCGGTGACAATCCCCTATGCACGGCTAAGACTCAACACAGCCAAACAAATGAATAAATAGAATAAATACTTAAAAAAACCTGATTTCTACTTCATGGTTGGATTAGAATGCTGGTTTTTTTCAACGAAACTATATATATATATGTTCTGTTGTTGTTTATCCGTTACTTTTATTTTAATACAGACCACAGCAAATGACCAAGGAAGTTTGGGATTATATTTTCTTCAAGGAAGCTCCATTTCCTAAGACTCAGATCCCAAAGGAAAAATTAGATCAGTTAAAGCAGGAATTTGAGTTCTGGTATCCTGTGGATCTTCGAGCCTCTGGCAAGGATCTTATTCCAAATCATCTTTCATATTTCCTTTATAATCATGTGGCTATGTGGCCAGAAGAATGGTGAGTGCTAAAAAAGCTGTGAACTACATGTATTGATTATTGACAAGGGTTCCTTGTGGCTTTAAATATACTGATGTTATTGTAGAGGGTAAGGTTAGATTTGCCAATACATTCTTTTTCTTACATTAAATGTACTGAAGGAGAAAGCACACCTTCTCCTATTATATCCAGAAATTCTCATACCTGCTTTGGGCTGCCAAAGCATTTCACATTTCAGATACTTTGATGGTCAATCAGTAATATGCTTGACCTATTACATGACTCATTTGACCTGTTAAGATGCTGAAATAACAGGCAATTTCAAACAGAGCCTAGGTCATTAGAATGGGAAGGAAACATCCCTTTAGAGCTGAGAGCCCCAAGTTTCCAGTATTAAGTCATGATGTTCTGAATAAAATCTGGATCAGAGATGCATTTTTAATACCATGTGCTCAACAGTATTCTTTCTGTCATCTTCCCTTTTGACCCAGACATGCCCCTGTGTCTTTCTCTCCTGTCTTCAAGTAGCTGGAGAAACAAACCCCTCCCACTGTTCAAATTTTATTTTGCAGAACCAAAGCAGTCTCATAGAACTTCTTGTATTTAGGGTGAGATTGCATTTAGAATGAGATTACATTTTCTTTCTCAAGAATAAAAGATTTTGAAGAAGAGGAATAAAATAAATCTGATGTGGTTGTTGTCATTCAGTTAGTTTTCTCTATTGGTTTAAATGTGTTTTTGGAGAAATCAGGTGTCTTAGAAGTACTTGTTAGTAACATGGTTGAATATTTATCCCATTGCATCAAGTTTTGGACATATATGAGGGTGTTAAAATTATAGATAAGTGGTAGCTTCAGGTGCTTATGCTACCACTGGTAAAATCACTTTTAGTAACTCATGTAATTTTCACTGCAACTTTTCGTGGAAGATGATCTGTCCCTGGTGGCACAGTGGGAAAGAATCTACCTGCAATGCAGGAGATGTGGGTTCAGTCCCTGGGTCGGGAAGATCCCCTGGAGAAGAAAATAGCAACCCACTTCAGTATTCCTGCCTGGGAAATCCCATGGACAGAGGACCCTGACGGGCTGTAGTCCATGGGGTTGCAAAAGAGTCAAACACAGCTTAGCGACTAAACAACAAAGATCTTTTTATATCTATATATATAGCCTGGCCTGTATTTTTAAGATAGTTCATAGTATTTCATCGTATGCCTGCACCATAATTTATAAACCAGTCCTTTTACTAATGGATACTTGTTTTCATTTGTTTCCTGTTATAAATAGGACTCAATAAATATCCCTGCACATTTGCCTTAAGAAACGTTATGACTCTTAGCATTTACCTCAAGTTTTTAAGGCTAAACCATAATCTTTAAATTTTATTTTCTATCTTTACACATTTACCTGTCAAGTGATAAATGGCCTGTAGCTGTGAGAGCCAATGGACATCTCCTCCTCAACTCTGAGAAGGTAACGCTCATTACCTCTTGAAACGTTAGAATTCTGCAGAAATGTTTTTCAGATTTAGGATGTTGTACTTTCTTAAATTAAGAATATGAAAATCAGACAGTTAAAAATCTTGCATTAAAAATTTTTAGTACTACCAATGTAAATTAAAGATTTATATTTAAAATTGAGTGAGTGGAGTAGATAGTATTAATTGAGAGGAGGGATGGGGAAAACTTTGCTATATAATAATTGTCTTAGAGTTAGAGTGGCAAAGAGTGACAAATTGTTACCAGAGAAGAGACACAGAGAAATGGACAGGAAATATAAAGATTCCAGCTTTGTGACCCTGCATCTTTCTCATTAAGTTGAGAAAATAATTTGGTGGTTTTTGCTTTTTATTGTGACTAGCCACTAAATTAGAATAATAGAATTTCGGAGCCTGTAGGATTCTTAAGTGTTATTTAATGCTTCTGTCTAGACAGTATCTCTCTCCCTATACTACTGCAACTTCCCCTATTGCTGCTAATGATACTACAATTATACTAGTAGTATCACAGTAGTATAATCATAGTACATATATTAATATAAATGATTTTTTTAATGCTTCATAATATCTGATTATTCAGTATCCTCAACAGGAGTTATGCCAACCTCTTGACAAGCGCTTTTTTGCACCTATAATGCCTTTGTGCACATGAGAAAGGTCCTGCTACCGCTAAGTCACTTCAGTCGTGTCCGACTCTGTGTGACCCCATAGATGGCAGCCCACCAGGCTGCCCCGTCCCTGGGATTCTCTAGGCAAGAACACTGGAGTGGGTTGCCATTTCCTTCTCCAATGCATGAAAGTGAAAAGTGAAAGTGAAGTCGCTCAGTCATGTCAGACCCTCAGCGACCCCATGGACTGCAGCCCTCCAGGCTCCTCCGTCCATGGGATTTTCCAGGCAAGAGTACTGGAGTGGGGTGCCATTGCCTTCTCCGGAGAAAGGGGCACGCTTCCTCAACTAAACAAAAAAAAATTTAATTGCAATGTTACTTATTTCTCATTAATAACAATCCTAACAAGTTGGACTTGTTCCAACCATTGAATCTTGCTATATCTGATGGAATATTAATGATCAAAGAATATTCATTGCTATATAATAATGAAAATAGTTATAGATTTAAACAAATAGCAGATGATATGAATTGCAAAATGAGATTTATTTTTTAACCAGTGCCCTAATGGGGAATAAAAAAGTTCATTTAAGATAACTTGTACATTAGGCTGAAAAATAGCTACTTTATAGATTTTGTTAAATCAGCAAGGACTTTTGATTGTTGAACTCATTTTTTCTTCGTAGGTCAAGGTGGAACTATATATATATATTTATATATATATGTGTGTGCATGTGTGTATATGAGAGTACAGGTATAAATCCTGCTATTAATATAACATGATGTTTCCTTTGGTCTCCACATTGTTGTGTTATGTATACACTGTATGTCCCTGGTAGAGGGCTTTCTGGTGGCTCGGACAGTAAAGAATCTGTTTGCAATTCAGGACATCCTGGATTCAGTCCCTGGATCAGGAAGATCTCCTGGAGAAGGGAATGGCTACCCACTCCACTATTCTTGCCTGGAGAATTCCATGGACAGAGGAGCCATAGGGTTGCAAAGAGTCGGACATGACTGAGTGACTTACACTTTCACTTAACTTTCATACTCATTTTATTACAAGATTTATTGCTCTGTAGTAGAAACTTGATAGAATGGCCGCTTCTCTTTGGTGTTAGCAAAGTTACCAAGCATAGAAATTTTTTAAACAATAAAGATTGCTGGGCTGTGCACAGTGCCTACTTACTTGTGCTGCCCTCAGGCAGAGCACAACTTGAGTAAGCAACTATTGTGACCTAATGACAAGAAGTTTCCTAAATTTGTTTCCTAAAGTTTCCTAATTTTGACCTAATGAGCTTGTCCATTCTTTTCTGAATGACTCTAATTGTTATAAAGCTCTTATAACCAGCTGCAGTGTTCCATAGTTATAGTGTAATCATTCCACGTCTAAACCAATTCCCAAGCAACAGTATCAGTTAATGGAAAGAGCCATGGACTGAGTGTCACACAGGAGATGCTGTCCTAGCTTTGTCACTGACTAGATTAGTTACTCGGAGAAGGCAATAGCACCCCACTCTAGTACTCTTGCCTGGAGAATCCCAGGGACGGGGGAGCCTGATAGGCTGCCGTCATGGGGTCGCACAGAGTCGGACACGACTGAAGCGACTTAGCAGCAGCAGCAGCAGATTACTTACTCAGGCAAGTCATTGTGTTGACTGGATTTCAGTTTTCTCCTCTGTAAAATAAGTGTAAAGTGTCTTTTCCTTTGCATGTTTCTAATCCTTTTTATCTTTATCTAGTTGTAGCCTGCTCATTTAATTTGATGTGGCTGATCTGGTTTACTTTATTTATATGTACTCTTACTAAAGCCTTATCATTGGCTTTCTTTTTCAGATGTCAAAATCCACAGGCAACTTCCTCACTTTGTCCCAAGCTGTTGATAAATATTCAGCTGATGGTGAGTATATGTTTTTTTTATTGCTGTTGCTTAGTGTCCCCAGTTCTCAGACTGCAGAAGGCAATTAGCATTCTTGTTTCAGTTTCATTGCTTTTCTCTTTAGCTTTTACCAATACTTTAAAATATTCATGTTTTCTTTGTGTACAAGCAACATAATTTTTAAAATATAAGAATTGTTAATATGATCTGTTTAGAAACAAATTTAAGCTAAGATTATTAGAGTCTTCTTTCAAGGGAAACTCACTGTTAGTGCTACCTGATTTGTTCCTAATTTCATGCTGGGGTAAGTTGCTTCAGTCATGTCCGACTCTTGGCGACCCGATGGATTGTAACCACCAGGCTCCTCTGTCAGTGGAGTTCTCTAGGCAAGAATACTGGAGTGGATTGCCATGCCCTCCGCGAGGGGATCTTCCCAACTCAGGGATTGAGCTCACATCTTTTATGTCTCCTGCATTGGCAGGTGGGCTCTTTACCAGTAGTGCCACCTGGAAACTCTATTTCATGCTATTTCTAAAATTAAATAGTTAGTTTGTAGAGACGTTAAGCATATAGGAAGCTTTTTCAAAGTATTTCCTCCATATTTGATATAGATGAGTTGAACCTAGAAGCCTTCATTTTTTTGAAAAATACGTTTCCCCTGACTTCATTACTATTTCATTTAATCATTACTTTGTCAAGAGAAAAAATGCACTATCTAAGCTGAAGGAGCCAGTCCTTCCTTATGTAACCTAGCCTTTGGTCATCATGGCACTTCTTTTTGTTGATCAAGACTACCACAGTTTGAGACTGTACTGAAAGGGATGGGGAAAAACTAACCTAAATTACTTAGAAAAACAGTATTATGACAACATAGCAAGATGAAAAGGACTGTACACAATATTGTAGTTTTTTTTTTCTTTTAAAGAAGTGTATATTAGCAGTTCTGAAACTTTTATATGTTTACTGGGATTGAACAAATATTGTGGGTGAGAGCTCAGTATCAGAAGCTATAAATAAGTTAAGAGGAAATGCTCAAATGAACTCCCTGGTGTTGGATTGGAATTCGCAGTATCAGCATAAACTCATGGGTTTTATTTTTTATACAGACAGACATAAAAATAAACATAGGGACTTCCCTGGTAGTCCAGTGGCTAAGACTTTCTGCTCCCAGTGGAGGGGACTCCAGTTCAATCCCTGGTCAGGGAATTGAATCTTACATGCTGCAATGGAAATTGAAGTTCCCGCATGCTGAAACTAAGACCCAGTGCAGCCAAATAACATAAATATTTTAAAAATAAATAAAAATAAATATAGATTTATGTGTGGGTTAGTCATGCATTTATTTCCTAGTTTTGCTGAGAGAGCCTGTGGATACTGAAACACTAGTTAATGGTAAAACACCTGTCATTCAGATCTTGGTTTCTAAATACCATTCTCTAGTAAAAGGAACTAGGGTTCCTAGGAGCAGGGATTGATTTGAGTCTGGAGTAGAGAAAATACAAAATGGGCATGGAATATTTTATGATGCCAGAAAATGAGAAAATGTTTCAGAAAGGATGGGGACAATTTGAAAGGGCACAGGAGCCAGCTTGAAGGGGCTCCCAATTGCCCAAGCAAGAACTTTTTGAGAGATAAATAACGTAGTATTGAATTATAACTCCTTGCATAAATTAAATATTCATGAACTCATAGGGATATATAGTAATAATTGAATAAGTAAGTGGGGGAGTGGGGACTGTTCTTCTTTTCAGAAGAATTCCAAGTAATAAATGTGGAAGAATTGAATGAAATATAAAATCATCATTAGAGAAACATCATAGTAATATTGTCAAAGACAAGATCCATCAGTTCAGTTCAGTCGCGTCCGACTCTTTGCGACCTCATGGACTGCAGCACGCCAGGCTTCCTTGTCCATCACCAACTCCCGGAGCCTATTCAGACTCATGTCCATCTAGTTGGTGAAGCCATCCAACCATCTCATCCCCTGTCATCGCCTTCTCCTCCCGTCATCAATCTTTCCCAGTATCAGGGTCTTTTCAAATGAGTCAGTTCTTCGCATCAGGTGGCCAAAGTAAGAGTTTCAGCTTCAGCATCAGTCCTTCCAGTGAATATTCAGGACTGATTTCCTTTAGGATGGACTGGTTTGATCTCCTTGCTGTCCAAGGGACTCTCAAGAGTCTTCTCCAACACCACAGTTCAAAAGCATCAATTCTTCGGCTCTCAGCTTTCTTTACAGTCCAACTCTCACATCCATACATGACTACTAGAAAAACCATAGCTTTGACTAGATGGACCTTTGTTAGCAAAGTAATGTCTCTGCTTTTTAATATGCTGTCTGCTGCTGCTGCTGCTGCTAAGTCACTTCAGTTGTGTCTGACTCTGCAACCCCATAGACAGGAGCCCACCAAGCTCCTCTGTCCCTGGGATTCTCCAGGTAAGAACACTGGAGTGGGTTGCCATTTCCTTCTCCAATGCATGAAAATGAAAAGTGAAAGTGAAGTTGCTCAGTTGTGTCCAACTCTTCACGACCCCATGGATTGCAGCCTACCAGGCTCCTCCGTCCGTGGGATTTTCCAGGCAAGGGTACTGGAGTGGGTTGCCAATGCCTTCTCCAGTATGCTGTCTAGGTTGGTCCTAACTTTTCTTCCAAGGAGCATCCTTTAATTTCATGGCTGCAGTCACCATCTGCAGTGATTTTGGAGCCCACAGAAATAGTCTGTCACTGTTTCCATTGTTTTCCCATCTATTTGCCATGAAGTGATAGGACCATGATCTTCGTTTTCTGAATGTTGAGTTTTAAGCCAACTTTTTCACTCTCCTCTTTCACTTTCATCAAGAGGCTCTTTAGTTCTTCTTCGCTTTCTGCCATAAGGGTGATGTCATCTACATATCTGAGGTTACAACAAGATCCATCAGTGGTTGCCAAAATCAATGGATGAAAGTTTAAAAAAAAAAAAAACCAACAGGTTATTTGCATATTCTCAGAGTATCTATCCCAAGATACTTCTTTATCACAAAGGGAAAAATAGTAACTTTATAGTGGAGAGACTTGGCAGACACTACCTGACCACATGAGGTGGGTTTGCAATAGCAATAGTAAGTCATACAATATCATGTACCTCCCTGATCATGATGCACTGAGAAGACATACAGCATCATTCTTGTGATATTCTTGCCAGAGGTTCATAACCTCCATCTAATCATGCAAAAACATCAGACAAACCCAAGTTGGGAGAAATTTTGTTAAATTCCTGACTACCCATCAGTAGTCAAGGTCCAGGACAGACTGAGAAACTGTCACGATTTGAAGAGACTAAGGAGATAAACAATCAAATGCAAGGTGGTTTTCTGGATTGAATCCTAGAACAGAAAAAGGATATTAGAGAAAAGGCTGGTGAAATTTTGAATTAAGTCTGTAGTTCAGTTAGTAGTGTCATACTGATGTTAACTTCCTGCTTTTTTGAAACTGTGGTTATGTAAGTTGTTAACATTAAGAAAGTCTGGTAAATGGTGAAACATTTATCCTTGTCTTTTGCATCCTTGCTGTAATTGTAAAATTATTACAATATAAAAAGTTAAAAATGTGTTCAGCTTCTTGGGTATTATAAAGGATATTTAATGCATACGTAATTTGATATCACATATTCTCATCTCCTTCTTTAAGGTGCAGATGGTAGCATACCATCCATACTGCTCTGAAATTTGCCTTTTTCACTTATGAGTTCATATTTGAGGTCACTTCATGTGGATACATTAAAGTTTCCTCACTCTTTTATAGCAGTATCGTCTTCCATTGCAAGGATGTCCTGTAATTTAATTGATTAGACTCTTACAGATGGGTGGGTTGTTTGTTTTTTTTTAAAATATTTTAGGATGGAAGATTTTGTTTTAAAAATTGTATTTTGTTAGTAAGAAACCTAGAAGAATCTGCTTTTAGAAGTAAGAAAATATGTATTTGTGCACAAAAGGTAGCACTCTGTTTTCTTATGCATTAAAATAATTGTAATATTTTGCTGCCTTTAAATGAGGCTGAGATGTTGATAGGGATATCTTTCCCAAGTTTATCATTTTTTTCTCTGCCTCATTAAAGATCACTTTATCTCATTAGCACAACATGCCTGAGAAGAAACGGATATTGATGCTGAGTGTATGCAAATCAATATAGAAAATTCAAATATTTTAACAACATCATTATGGATTCTGCTTTTGGTGATCTTTATTTTTGCTGTTGATCCATGCAGTGGTTTAAAGCACTTGCTGTTTCTTAATTTGTACGTGGGCTTGGCAGTGTACCCACCTGCACACATAGTTCATATTCAGTAACTACATTTTTAAATCATCGATTAATTTTTTTTCTTCTTCTTCAAGGAATGCGCTTGGCTCTAGCTGATGCTGGTGACACTGTTGAAGATGCTAACTTTGTGGAAGCCATGGCAGATGCAGGTATTCTCCGCCTATACACCTGGGTGGAATGGGTGAAAGAAATGGTTGCCAACTGGGATAGCCTAAGAAGTGGTCCTGCCAATACCTTCAATGATAAAGTTTTTGCCAGGTAATCTATAGTCCCCAACCACTTTTACTTTAAGGAGTTGCTTAGTCCTGGTGTATTTTTAAATTTTCTTTTTTTTTTTAACTCTTAAATTTAGATGTTAATAATAGCCACTCTTCATTGAAAACTTACTTGTGCTGGGAACTATGCTAAGTACTTTGGATCCATTGTCTGATTTTAGCCTTATAGCAATTTTATATGATAAAAATACTATTAGCTTTCTTTCTTTATTTGGCAGTGTTGGGTCTTAGTTGCGGCATGTGGGATCTTTAATTGCAGCATGCAGGGTGCCTTATTAACAGTTGCAGCATGTGAACTCTTAGTTGCAGCATGTGGGATCTTGTTCCCTGACTAGGGACCGAACCCGAGCCCCCTGCATTGGGAGTGCAGAGTCTTAGCCACTAGACCACCAGGGAAGTCCTCACTTCAGTTCAGTTGCTCAGTTGTGTCTGACTCTTTGCAACCCCATGGACTGCAGCATGCCAGGCTTCACTGTCCATCACCAACTCCCGGAGCATCCTCAGACTCATGTCCATTGGGTTGGGGATGCCGTCCAACCATTTCATCCTCTGTTGTCCCCTTCTCCTCCTGCCCCCGATCCCTCCCAGCATCAGGGTCTTTTCCAGTGAGTCAGCTCTTCACACGAGGTGACCAAAGTACTGGAATTTCAGCTTCAACATCAGAACTTCCAATGAACACTCAGGACTGATCTTTAGGATGCACTGGTTGGATCTCCTTGCAGTCCAAGGGACTCTCAAGAGTCTTCTCCAACACCACAGTTCAAAAGCATCAATTCTTCAGCACTCAGCTTTCTTCACAGTCGAACTCTCACATCCATACATGACTACTGGAAAAACCATAGCCTTGACTAGATGGACCTTTGTTGGCAAAGCAATGTCTCTGCTTTTTAATATGCTATCTAGGTTGGTCATAACTTTGCCTCTAAAAGCATCTTTTAATTTCATGGCTGCAATCACCATCTGCAGTGATTTTGGAACCCCAAAAAATAAAGTCTGACACTCTTTCCACTGTTTCCCCATCTATTTCCCATGAAGTGATGGGACCAGATGCCATGATCTTCGTTTTCTGAATGTTGAGCTTTAAGCCAATTCTCTCACTCTCCTCTTTCACTTTCATCAAGAGGCTTTTTAGTTCCTCTTCACTTTCTGCCATAAGAGTGGTGTCATCTGCATATCTGAGGTGATTGATATTTCTCCCGGCAATCTTGATTCCAGCCTGTGTGTGGTTCTTCCAGCCCAGCGTTTCTCATGATGTAATCTGTACATAAGTTAAATAAGCAGGGTGACAATATACAGCCTTGACATACTCCTTTTCCTATTTGGAACCAGTCCGTTGTTCCATGTCCAGTTCCAACTGTTAATTCCTGACCTGCATATAGGTTTCTCAAGAGGCAGGTCAGGTGGTCTGGTATTCCCATCTCTTTCAGAATTTTCTACAGTTTATTGTGATCCACACAGTTAAAGGCTTTGGCATAGTCAATAAAGCAGAAATAGATGTTTTTCTGAAACTCTTCCTTTTTTGATGATCCAGCGGATATTGGCAATTTGATCTCTGGTTCCTCTGCCTTTTCTAAAACCAGCTTGAACATCTGGAAGTTCACGGTTCACATATTGCTAATATATGTGGAAGTTTTTTTAATACCTATATATACTTGCCTTTAAACTCAGTTACCTTTTTTCCATACTCCGTAGTGAAATGAATGCAGGAATTATAAAGACAGATCAAAACTATGAAAAGATGATGTTTAAAGAAGCTTTGAAAACGGGTTTTTTTGAATTTCAGGTAAGCTGTTAATTCTTTTCATAGCTATAAAATAGTCAATGTGAATATTATACATTTCTTTTTTTTTCCTCCTGCTATAGCATAATGACTCATCTTTTAAGTGGAGAGTGAAAACTTGTAAAGTCTTCAATAAATTATGATTTTAAGTAGTTTTCTTGGGTACTTTTTCTATTATGTTCCTTTACATAAATAATTCCTTAATATAAATAATTTTGTTTCTAGTTGAGCTGTGAGTTAATTGAGGTTAAATCTGAAAATTAGTCATGTTTTCCAGAAAAGCATTTTAAAATTGATTTAAAAAAAGGGGCCTAATTGTAAACTAATTGCTGTTAGTTTGAAAGCAAATGTTTTCTGAGATTTTTCCACAAGGTGTCAGTATATCCTCAAGTTTGACAGTCCAAGAGCTTAAACTAAAAACGTAGCTTTTCTCAGTTTTGTAGAATATCACATTGGGATTTATGTAATTTGGTTTTCAGAAATGTGGATGAATAAGGATAAGTGCTGAGCATATCAGTGTATCATATTTACAGGCTTTTTAGTCTTAATATATATTACTTAGAGCATTCACCTTTAGTACCCAGTTTAAATTGTTCAATTTTTAGGTCCATTACAAAATGTCTTTTTCAGGTATTTTTTTTTGAGAATTAGTAATATAAAAGTGCAATATTCTTTTGTTAGGATTGATAATTTTTTTTTTTTTTACTGAAAAACAGGGTTAATCAAACATTTATTTGATCTTGTAATTAAAAGATTTCCTACTCATAAAAACAAAAGAAAGGAATAATCAAAAAAAGACTGATGAATTTGGTAACACAGATAAGAAAATCACAACTGAAATCATCTTAAAAATACGGTCAATTGGAAAATTATTTACAGTCTGTATTTCAGGATTTTTGACACATCAAAAAAAAAAAAAAATACAGGTATCCAAAGAAAAATAACCAAAGGATGTGAACAAACAATCCCCCTAAAGAATCCTAAATGGCTAAGAAGTGCTTAAAAAGAAATGGTTAATAGCAAAGGTCATCAAAGATGTACAAATTTAAACAATTTATTGTTATGGACCTAAGGATTGATACACATTTGTTTTCAGAATCTTAAAAATAAAGCAAAACCTTTTCAGAAATTATGAAATTTTTAAAGACTAAGTACTTAAAAATGCATTAAGATAGAGATACTGAATTTTTTTCCTATAATTTTATTTCAAAGAAGTAGGGGGAGAGAAATGATAAATAATTCCAAATTTTGTAGGCCGCGAAAGATAAGTACCGTGAATTGGCCATAGAAGGGATGCACCGAGACCTCGTGTTCCGGTTTATTGAAGTTCAGACACTTCTCTTGGCTCCATTCTGTCCACATTTGTGTGAGCACATCTGGACACTCCTGGGAAAGGTAGCATTATGCATTTAAGACGTTCTGTGTGGTTTTGATTTTGGTCTCATTAAATAAATGTTGTGGTAATAATGTTACTTACAAGCAAAAGACTGAAAATGAGTACTGTTAAATATAGTGTTGGGTTCATCATCTCATAATTATTACAGCAGCTTAAATTGAAGCTGTCTCCTTTTTAGATAGAAACATCATGTATGAGTCTTTATATACACACTACGTATATTTTAAAAACATGTGACTTTGTATGTGTTGTTTATCACCTTCCTATTAGGAAATGTTACAATACATTTGAATACATTCAAATATATATTTTAATATATGTATAACTAATATTGTTTTTCTAGCTGTTTGTTTTAAAAGGTGAAAATATTGAAAGATATATATAACTGTTATGAACTGCTTATAAACAAAGGTAGAAGTGTGTATTTGCATAAATATTCTTGTTTTATATAAAATTTCTGGCATATATACGGCTGCATATTCAGGGATATTATATTAGCATTCTTACTGTGAAGGTAAATTTAATTATTTCTCCCAGGCTTGCAGATAAACAGATTGGTTGGTTTAATAACTCCTTTCCAGCCTTATTAGCCAAGCTCTTTTGTATTTTTCAGTGTATGAACAATGCAAAAATGTGTTCATGAAATATATTCCAAATAGCCATACTTTTCAGTACTAGATGTATTAATAGGGTAAAAACTGAGAGTGTGTGTAATTTATATAATAATGATTAAATTTAGGCAAATTAGCATTACATAATTTTCTTTGAAAGTGAGCATATGTGTGTGGGTATTAATATGCTTCTACAAATGTATGCTAATTAAGAATGTAGAGTCAGACTTCACAGCTTGAATTCTAGGGAACATTAGATCAGGGGCTGAAAGTGTGTTCTGTGTAGTCAGGTTTGAACTTTGAGCACACATTTACAGATGGTAGCCTTGGTATGAAACTGTAACCAAGAATCATAAAATAGTTGTGTTGTCTAATCTCAGTGAACCTTTTTTTTTTTTTTTCAAGCCCGACTCAATTATGACTGCTTCATGGCCTCTGGCAGGTCCTGTGGATGAAAGCTTGATACGTTCCTCACAGTACCTCATGGAAGTAGCACATGACCTTAGATTGCGACTCAAGAACTATATGATGCCTGCTAAAGGGAAGGTGAAGTCATTTTTTTTAAAGAGTCATTACTTAAAAGTTATTGGTCAAATAACATCTAATAGTGATGAAGATAAAGATAACTTGCATTAAAATGTACAGGGCTATTTTCATTATAAATGCAGTTCTATAATATGATTTTTTTTTATGTTAAAGGGAGTAGTGGTATACACTAGAAGTTTATTTCATTTTTGGTGTATATAAAAATAAGTAGATGTTTTTTTCCTTTCTTCTGCCCTGTAGAAGACTGACAAGCAGCCCCCTGAGAAGCCTTCACATTGCACCATCTATGTGGCAAAGAACTATCCGTCTTGGCAACACATCACCCTGTCAGTTCTACGTAATCACTTTGAGGTAATTCTCTCAGTAGACATTCCCCTCCGAGCAGTGTTGTGTACTGCTTATGCTGTTTTTGTTTTTAGGATGTTGGCAATGTCTAGGGAAGGAAGAACGGCATCTTTGTTTAATTACCTTTAGATGTGGAGTGTCGTTTGTGGCTCTTAAATGGATGCTGAGTGAAAAGCTGTTTCATTTCAGAAACTTTCATACAAAAATACTGGATCTAGTAGTATGTATTAAGAGATGTGGAACTTTTTCATATGTTGGTTAAAATTATGAAGCAAAAGAACTAAGTTTGCCTTTTGGTTTCATTGTACCTTGAACACTGGGATTCATGAAATCTTAACATTATGATGTTTGAAAAATTTGAAGCTTGATGCTTGAGTAATTTAAAAGAAAGTGTCCAGTTTGATAACTACCAGTAGAAGTGGAGAGTTTGGTGTTTCTTTTTCTCTTTTTAGACTGTCAGATAAATCGCTATTAAATATGATAGTTATATTTGAAGGAAACTTAATATTTAAACTTAATTCTAGGTTTTCCTGAAAAAAAGATTTACCTACCTTTTTCCTTTCATGTTCAAAATATGGAAACAAAGTATATGTTGTGGAATTTTTGCCTAGGTTATAAAGAATAGTTATTGGTGGACAGAAACCATTAAGGTGCACTTGAGAAAGAGACAAAATAGGGATTATGGCCAAAGCATAAAGTGATAATATAAAGGAGAAGTCCATAGCTTTGATTTTTCTAGACCTTTATTGCAATTTTGTCTCACTACTTTTCATAGTTACCCAAGAAATACTTATGAGAATTTTTATATTTGTAAGACTTGATGGAAAGAGAAGAGCAAGTGTTTTCATAATCTGTGTGAACCTGATTTTATGAGGAAGTATTTCTTCCTTTGATTGTATGTAATAGAAAGAGAAAGTAGCTTTTAGAGTCTGCTTATAGATTTTTGACTTATGGTAAATAAAAGAGTAAAAGCTACTTTGGTAGTCAGAAAAATGAAATTGTGCCTCAGTGATTTATATGTTCGTTATCAGCATTTTCAAGGAAGCAGCAGAATTCAATATGGTATGGAATATCCCAGGTATTTAAAAAGACCCATCACCACTGTTCTTTTAGAAGTTATACTTTTACTTATATTCATTGACTAAATTATATACTTTGGAATCAACATCATCTTTTGACATTATTTGGAATGACCAGCTTCCTTTAAAATTATCATTTGTTTTTATCCTAAAGAACTAAAGGAGTGTCAGTTTATAATCCAGAAGAATGTTCTTATGTTTAGTATGACACTTTTTCAGTGACATAGGGAAAAGGAATGTGTCTCACCCTCTCCTTTTCTCTTCCTTATGTATTTCAAAGCAACATTTTTGCCAGTGGAGAAAATATTTTTTCCTGTGTACTTTAGTAAAGGTTAGAATTGAATGTCAATAGATTATTGGAAATCTTACTATATGTTACTTTTCTTTTGGATTTATTCCCAACCCTTGGCTTTGGTGCTATGCTTTTATAATAAGGAGAAAATAGGTCATCCAAAACTCTGAAAAGGCCACTTGCTTTATTATTCCTCTGTTGATGTTTGTAGAAGTCAATTTAAATTTAGGCAGCACATTTGGGACTTTGTGCATATTAGTGCTTATAATACTTTTAGGTAGAAATTATTATTATTTTAATTATATTATTATTTTTATTATTTTAAAGAAATTATATTCTTTTTTCACATTTGTGGTAACAGTTATAAGAAAGAGTGCTCAAAAACAGAAATTATATACATCTTGTATGATAGTTGTATAATATTCATTTTGCTCTGACTAATGAATTGCTTTTAGAAGTTTAAAGACAAATGAGATCTTTATAGACCATTTTATCACCAGGTAAGACTAATGATATGATCCTAAAAGTGTCATTAACATAAGGAAAAATTAAATACTCTGCATCATGCACGTGCTTTTCTCCTCTGTCCTAAAACACGTGTGTCCTTTGAATTTAGAGGAAACAGGAGACTCCATTTACCTTTCACTTCCCCATGATCCTGGAGTTTGCCCCCTCTTCTGTTCTTCTCTATCAGGCTGGTGGCCACTGTTTCATTTCTGGCCAGTTTCTTATAGGCATATCTACTATCTTACATTATTTTAAAAATATTTTTCCTCATATTCCTCTCCCACTCTCTTTTTTAGAGCAATAGTGGAAAGTTGCCTGATAACAAAGTCATTGCTGGTGAACTAGGCAGTTTGCCAGAATTGAAGAAATATATGAAGAAAGTGATGCCATTTGTCGCCATGATTAAGGTAAGCTGTGGATCTTGTGCAGCTGTGATCACATGGGTAATGGTTAGCTAGGATAGTAGAAGGAAGAGGAAAACTTTGGGCAAGATCTCTCTTAGGAAATCTGCTAAAATAACACTTTTCAATCAGTGGTTATAGAAATGAATGATCATATTTGGGTTTTACCTGTGAAATTGCTGAGTGTGTTAAAATATGTATTGTGGAAGAAAAATTGGTTTAGAATTACTGCACTAAATGATTCTCTTCATGTTCTACCTGCCCTTCTTTTCAGTTTGAGGAGGAAACATATTCTTTGGCTTCCATTAGGGTCTTTTTACTAGATGCTATTACTGGAAACAGGATTCTACATTTTAGAACTAACACCCAAAAAAGATGTCCTTTCATTATAGGGGACTGGAATGCAAAAGTAGGAAGTCAGGAAACACCTGGAGTAACAGGCAAATTTGGCCTTGGAATACGGAATGAAGCAGGGCAAAGACTAATAGAGTTTTGCCAAGAAAATGCACTGGTCATAACAAACACCCTCTTCCAACAACACAAGAGAAGATTCTATACATGGACATCACCAGATGGTCAACACCGAAATTAGATTGATTATATTCTTTGCAGCCAAAGATGGAGAAGCTCTATACAGTCAGCAAAAACAAGACCAGGAACTGACTGTGGCTCAGACCATGAACCCCTTATTGCCAAATTCAGACTTAAATTGAAGAAAGTAGGGAAAACCACTAGACCATTCAGGTATGACCTAAATCAAATCCCTTATGATTATACAGTGGAAGTGAGAAATAAATTTAAGGGCTTAGATCTGATAGACAGAGTGCCTGATGAACTATGGAATGAGGTTCGTGACATTGTACAGGAGACAGGGATCAAGACCATCCCCATAGAAAAGAAATGCAAAAAAGCAAAATGGCTGTCTGGGGAGGCCTTACAAATAGCTGTGAAAAGAAGAGAAGCAAAAAGCAAGGAGAAAAGGAAAGATATAAACATCTGAATGCAGAGTTCCAAAGAAGAGCGAGAAGAGATAAGAAAGCCTTCCTCAGCGATCAGTGCAAAGAAATAGAGGAAAACAACAGAATGGGAAAGACTAGGGATCTCTTCAAGAAAATCAGAGATACCAAAGGAACATTTCATGCAAAGATGAGCTCGATAAAGGTCAGAAATGGTATGGACCTAACAAGCAGAAGATATTAAGAAGAGATGGCAAGAATACACAGAAGAACTGTACAAAAAAGATCTTCACGACCCAGATAATCACGATGGTGTGATCACTGACCTAGAGCCAGACATCCTGGAATGTGAAGTCAAGTGGGCCATAGAAAGCATCACTACGAACAAAGCTAGTGGAGGTGATGGAATTCCAGTTGAGGTATTCCAAATCCTGAAAGATGATGCTGTGAAAGTGCTGCACTCAATATGCCAGCAAATTTGGAAAACTCAGCAGTGGCCACAGGACTGGAAAAGGTCAGTTTTCATTCCAATCCCAAAGAAAGGCAATGCCAAAGAATGCTCAAACTACCGCACAATTGCACTCATCTCACATGCTAGTAAAGTAATGCTCAAAATTCTCCAAGCCAGGCTTCAGCAGTACGTGAACCGTGAACTTCCTGATGTTCAAGCTGGTTTTAGAAAAGGCAGAGGAACCAGAGATCAAATTGCCAGCATCCGCTGGATCATGGAAAAAGCAAGAGAGTTCCAGAAAAACATCTATTTCTGCTTTATTGACTATGCCAAAGCCTTTGACTGTGTGGAAAATTCTGAAAGAGATGGGAATACCAGACCACCTGACCTGCCTCTTGAGAAATTTGTATGCAGGTCAGGAAGCCACAGTTAGAACTGGACATGGAACAACAGACTGGTTCCAAATAGGAAAAGGAGTTCATCAAGGCTGTATATTGTCACCCTCTTTATTTAACTTATGTGCAGAGTACATCATGAGAAACGCTGGACTGGAAGAAACACAAGCTGGAATCAAGATTGCCGGGAGAAATCTCAATAACCTCAGATATGCAGATGACACCACCCTTATGGCAGAAAGTGAAGAGGAACTAAAAAGCCTCTTGATGAAAGTGAAAGAGGAGAGTGAGAGAGTTGGCTTAAAGCTCAACATTCAGAAAATGAAGATCATGGCATCCGGTCCCATCACTTCATGGGAAATAGATGGGGAAACAGTGGAAACTGTGTCAGACTTTATTTTTGGGGGGCTCCAAAATCACTGCAGATGGTGACTGCAGCCATGAAATTAAAAGACGCTTACTCCTTGGAAGGAAAGTTATGACCAACCTAGATAGCATATTCAAAAGCAGAGACATTACTTTGCCAACAAAGATTCGTCTAGTCAAGGCTATGGTTTTTCCTGTGGTCATGTATGGATGTGAGAGTTGGACTGTGAAGAAGGCTGAGCGCCGAAGAATTGATGCTTTTGAACCGTGATGTTGGAGAAGACTCTTGAGAGTCCCTTGGACTGCAAGGAGATCCAACCAGTCCATTCTGAAGGAGATCAGCCCTGGGATTTCTTGGGAAGGAATGATGCTCAAGCTGAAACTCCAGTACTTTGGCCACCTCATGTGAAGAGTTGACTCATTGGAAAAGACTCTGATGCTGGGAGGGATTGGGGGCAGGAGGAGAATGGGACGACAGAGGATGAGATGGCTGGATAGCATCACTGACTCGATGGACATGAGTCTCAGTGAACTCCGGGAGTTGGTGATGGACAGGGAGGCCTGGCGTGCTGCGATTCATGGGGTTGCAAGGAGTCGGACACGACTGAGCGACTGATCTGATCTGATGTGATCTGAACTTATTAACAGGATAAATGTTGTTTATAGCGGTTAGACCAGGGTTTCTCAGTAATGGCTCTATTTGTATTTTAGATTGGATAGTTCTTGGAAGGCTGTTCTCTGGTGCACTATAGGATATTTAACAGCGTCTTGACTTCTACCCACTGGATGCCAGTAGAATTTCTCCCTCCCCAACTCAAGTTATGACACCTAAATGTCTCCAGACATTGGAGACATTTATCTCCTGGTTGTCTGCTCCCCAATTCCAGCTTCCCCATTGAGGGCTTCCCTTGTAGCTCATTTGGTAAAGAATCTGCCTGCCATGCAAGAGACCTGGGTTTGGTTCCTGGGTCAGGAAGATTCCTTGGAGAAGGAAATGGCAACCCACTCCAGTATTCTTGCCTAAAGAATCCCATAGACAGGAACTTGGCAGGCTATAATACGAGATCGCAAGAGTCGGACACAACTGAGCGACTAAGCACACACACATTGAGAACCTTTGGGTTAAACTCTTAGTTTTCTTCATATAGATAGCTGATCTATTTCTTGAAACCAAAACAAAACTGAATGTTGCTTAAGATCCCAGACTCTGGCCCCAATCCTGTTTTCTGTTACTTCTTAGTTTGGAGGCCTTAGATAAATCACTTGAATTCTCTGGGCCACAAGGTTTTTCATCTATAAAATAGGAAATTAATAAAATCTACCTTTTAGGAGTGCTGTGAGAAGTAAATGAGTTAATACATATAACACATTTTAATACTACCTGTCAAAAAGTAAGCTCAGTAAATTAAAAAAAAAGTTAATCAGTGTCTTCTGCCCTATTAAGCATGTAATGATTATTATGCTTTAGATTAATTCTTGAATCTTGGAGGCTATAGATGCCTTCCTGATAAGAAAGCAAAACTCATAGCTTGTCCTGTATTAGAGTAAATTGCTTCTAGGAGAATTAAAAGGCTTTCCTAAGGACACGTAGTCAACTGTCTGAGCCTTATGGTATTTGAAGTTTCAGAAATAATTGAGAATCTTGGCTTGACCTATACTAATCAAGTTATGTTTGTGGGTATACTCATAATTCATTGGTTCTCAGCTAGTGGCATTGGTCCAATGTCAGATCCATTGTCAATATGGGAATCAACAAAATATCCCATTGTTCATTGCACAGGCAATAAATTTTGGTGACATGCTTTACAGAATCCAGTAAAACCGATTCTAAATAATGTTAGATTCAAGGGTTGGCTTTTTGAAAAACGAGTGTTAGAATTTTCGAGTAGTAAAATATTTTTTCACTAATATTGGTGATTTGCCAGGCAAATTAGTAGTTTGTAACTTTGAAAAGTATTTAATAAATCTGGGAATAAGAATGGTTTTCTAGCACTTTATGGGAAAAGAAACAACTTGGATGATAAATGAAGGTAGTGAGTGTCAAGAATCGTGTCAGGTCACTTTCATATAAATAAATGAAAGATGTTCTAGGCAGGCTAGCTATATTTGTGCATTTGAGCTTAGGTCTTGAAGGTTTCATCTTGAGCAGCAAATATTTTATTTAATGTTAAAGAAAATTAAGAATAAGGAAATTTTTTTTTAAGAAATGGTTTTTTATGTTTTAGGATTATCCGAGTACCCATTTAAATCAAGTTTTTAAGATATTTTAAAATATATAGGGATTTTTTTGTTTGGTTATTTATTTATTTATTTCATTTTGGTGCTCTTATTTTTTTTTTAATATTTATTTTTAATTGATCAATGATTGGTTTATAATATTGGTTTGATTTCTGTCATATATCAACAGGAATCAACCATAGGTGCACATATATACCTCCCTCTTAAGTCTGTCTCCTGCCTCCCACCCATTCCCACCTCTCTAGGTTATCACAGAGCCCCAGTTTGAGTTCCCTGAGTCATAAAGCAAATTCCCATTGGCTTTCTATTTACATATGTTTGTATATGCATCCATGCTACTCTATGTCTGGTTATTATTAATTTACTGTTCCTTGAAATAGTCTTATTAATGTGGTACCTTAGAAACTTTTAATTTTTTTTTTTTAGTTAACTAAGGAATATTTTAACACACTTGTTTGATTCCTTGTCAAAGCAAGTTCTTTGGATCTGCTCTTTAAGTCAGGCTAAATAAACAACGATGAAATCATATTTCTTTTATAAATCGGAAAACCTGTCCTCTAGTCTTTTCCATGCTGTCTTAATCTTATCATACTTTAAATGATAATTACTCTCAGCTAGTAATTTCATTAGCGAGCAAACATAGATAAGGGAAACCATGAGTCCAAGGCCTTTCCTTTAGCTGTTCAAATTTGAAGATTTTATCACTTGAGAGACTGATTGCTTTGGCGGAAATATGTTCTTTTCAACATATTCTTAATGTGATTTTGTTTTTCAAAACCATTTTGGCTGTTAGGAAAATCTGGAGAAGATGGGACCTCGTGTTCTGGATTTGCAATTAGAATTTGATGAACAGGCAGTGCTCATGGAGAACATAGTCTACCTGACCAACTCTCTTGAGGTAAGAGGGGCCGGGGTTATAATAACTAACTGACTATAGTAAACAATCCAGTTCTTTTGTTTTATAATAAGCCTTTTTAAAAACTTCATCTTCTGTGTTTAGTACCCTTGCCAAATATACTGGAGGGGGAAAGAGAATGGGTAGTACAGAAGTTACGGGAAGAAGAAATCATCTCTTACCTTATTTCACTTATCAGTTATTCTGTATCTAAAATACTAACTGTATATGCCCAAGTTTTCTCTTCAAAATGAGGAAGAGACCTTATAGTCATATACTTTCAAAATCTCTTATATTATGGGATGCTCTGAATTGCTTCTTTTTCCTACTTCCCTTTAAGACCTCAGATTGACAGATTTGGATTAATTAAAATGCTTGATTCATGGTATACTGTCAGTGGTCCATGTTTGGCCCTTTTTTTTCCTAGTTAGTAATACATGAACATCCATGAATCTACTGCCCAACTCAGGAAACAGAACATTACCAGTAGCTTTCACATATTTGAGTTTCTCCCCATCCCATCTTCCTGCACCAGTGACTGTTTAATATATAGATTCTAAAAATGCTGTCTCTCATTCAACTTAGGAAGAAGGAAAGATAATTTTCTATAGAAAATTGTATTAGAGGACTCAAAAAGTGGTTCTAATAATAATGAAAACCTGGTGGCTCAGATGATAAAGAATCCACATGCAATGCGGGAGACCTGGGTTCGTTCTCTGGGTTGGGAAGATCCCCTGGAGGAGGGCATGGCAACCTACTCCAGTATTCTTGCCTGGAGAATCCCCATGAACAAAGGAGCCTTGCAGGCTAAGTCCATGGGGTCTCAAAAGAGTCCGACACAACTGAGCGACTAAGCACGAAAACAGAACAGGTTTAGATTTTAATAAAATTGTTTTATGAAATATGGGAATGAAAGAAACGATCATTTCTAAGTAAATATTTTATGTCATGTAATTATAAGTATGTGGGTTTCCCAAAGAATCTGTCTGCTAAACAGGAGTCACAGTTTCAATCCCTGGGTCAGGAAGATCCCCTGGAGAAGGAAATGGCAACCTACTCCAGTATTCTTGCCTGGGAAATCCCATGGACATAGGAGCCTGGCAGGCTACAGTCCATGAGGTTGCAAAGAGTCAGACATGATTTAATCACTAAACAACAGGAACAAAAATTATAAATGCATAATTAAGTATTAGTAGACATCTATTTTATGTATTTCTAAATGTTCAAATGTATTCATGGAAGTCAAAACACTGCTTGGATATTTTCATTGGGACAGTGGGAACAATTTTTATTTAGGGTTATCTTATATTCATATATATGCAATTTGCTACATATCTTGAGCTTTTCCAGGCTTCCCTGGTAGCTCAGCTGGTAAAGAATCTGCCTGCAATGCGGGAGACCCCAGTTTGATTCCTGGGTTGGGAAGATCCGGTGGAGAAGGGATCGGCCACTCACTCTCATATTCTTGGGCTTCCCTGTTGGCTCAGCTGGTAAAGAATGTGCCTGCAATGCGGGAGACCTGGGTTCGATCCCTAGGTTGGGAAGATCCCCTGGAGAAGGGAACGGCTACCCACTCCAGTATTCTGGCCTGGAGAATTCCATGGGCTCTATAGTCCATGGGGTTGCAAAGAATCGGACACGACTGAGCTACTTTCACTTTGAGCTTTTCCATTTATTTGAGTGAAAGCTTTTTATCCTCTTTATTGTTTTCTTGTAGGCAGCAGGTAAATGTCAGATTTCCATATAGAAGATGGTAAACATGATTATATAAATAACATACTATGAGACATCCAAGATGAGTGTTAAATAATTGATTATAGATTTCATTTAATCTTTATATGGAAAATAATAAAATGGCACAGATCATTTCATGTCAAGTGGAGAACCTAGTTTTGCTATTTGGTGAAATGAGGTGATGATTAATTTCAATCATATTAAGTGATACTAATGACTTGCATTTTTTCCCTCTCTATTTAGCTAGAACATATAGAAGTCAAATTTGCCTCTGAAGCAGAAGATAAAGTCAGGGAAGATTGCTGTCCTGGGAAACCACTTAATGTTTTTAGAACAGAAGTAAGTTGAAAGAATCTCACTGAATCATTGCATTTTAAGGCTGGAAGAGACCTTAGAGAGCTTTACATCTAAACCCATCATTTTGAAGATGGAAGCAAAGTGAGGTCCAGAGAAGTTAAATGATTAGTTTGACTTAGGCCACATAGTTGGTCAGTAGTGGAACTGGATTTCAGGTCCTCTAATTCCCTAGTTAGTCCAGTCCTCACTTTTCTTTACACTACTGTTACGGTTAGCATCAGATGTTGCTTGTGATTTTAAAATCGAGAATATGATTTTTAAAACGTGACTTAAAAAAGATAGTGGACATTGAAATGTGAGACTTTTAAACAGAGAGAGGGAGCTTTCATATTTCGGGTGAGTTTTAGTTTGATAATGTTATTTAAGACTTGTGGCTTCTGGCATAAACCAGATTGATGAATCATTCCATATTTTGCTTGTAATGCTTTTTAAATTTCTTATTTTGGGGCCATTATTGGTGAAGATAA
Source organism: Bos javanicus (assembly GCF_032452875.1). Classification (NCBI taxonomy): domain Eukaryota; kingdom Metazoa; phylum Chordata; class Mammalia; order Artiodactyla; family Bovidae; genus Bos; species Bos javanicus. Next base: position 56,875,568 of record NC_083874.1, on the reverse strand, counting down.
ATAGGTTTTGGAGTTTGAGGAGATTGTATTTATTAACTCTTAAAGAGTCCATTAAGAATGGCAGCATTTGGTAAAGTCTGGTGGAGTGCCTTTGTGAGAGTCCATGAAATGCCCTACTTTTCTTAATAAGCAGAAGACTTACATAGATCCTGCTACTCTTACCACATTTCATCAAAAACCCAGCAAACAGAAAAGGTCTCTTTTGAAAGAATGAGGCAATGATGATCATGCAGACCTCCTGAGTTTATCATCAAATTATAAATAGTCTCATTACATTAAGATATGGTGGCTTTAAAACTACAGTCATTTGAGCCATGGAGATAGGTACATGAAATAGTGTTCCCTATACAAATGTGTTTATTTCAAGCTACTTTCAAGCATTCCCTTAAGCTACTCTGTATTTATGTTTCATAACTCTCAGTTAACTTCTTTCACTTAAAATAATGAGCATTGTCTTTAACTATATAGCTTATACAATGTGGAAAGCATATGGTATAGAACTTAGTTTATGCTCAGTAAATGTTAGGCTCTGTCTCTTTCTAGCTATGTGACCTTGGGCTGCATTATTAATCTTCCTGGTTTTCAGCTTTTCATCTGTGAAAAGAGGTCTTAAGGAACTATTTTTCAGGATATAGGAATGATGTCTATAAAGTACCATCATCTGGTACCCAGTAGGAATTCAGTAAACAGTGGTAGTTGTGGAAGAGAAGATAGAATTGTTGTTACTATCCATCATCAGTATAGATATGTGTATTCATGGTCACTCTTATGTAGGCATTTGGTTAAAAGCATGAGCTTTTGTACATCTTTTCTTTCATACTTGAGTATCCATTGATCTTGATTTTAAAATACCAGAATTAAGTCTGTATTTCCTTGGACATTAAAAGTCTAGCAGACACTCCTCTCTCAGCAGTATTCAGATTTGACTTCTAATAATAGTCATTTTCTCTTTATTTTCTTAGCCTGGTGTATTAGTTTCCCTACTAAATCCTCAACCATTCAGTGGCCACTTCTCAACCAAAATTGAAATCAGGCAAGGAGATAACCGTGATTCTATACTCAGGCGTTTAATGAAAGTGGACCGAGGAATCAAAGGTAAATGGCTTTCCTGAAGTGCATGTTTGGCACTAGCTCATGGATTTGTGAGCAGTGGGAAGAAAGAAGAGTGACTGGCTTGCTTAGGGACAGTCATGTAATGTGGAAAGAATATTGGACACAGAATCAGGTCTCTTTTGCGACCTTGTGACTAGGTAGCTTGGTGACTTGGCCATGTCACTTAAGCTCTAAATTGATTTCTCTTTTCATAAAATGGGAGCACTGGATTACGTGTTTTTCCAGGATTCCATCTAGCTTTATTTTGAAAAATATTGATTGATTGATTTGGCTGCTCCAGGTCTTAGTTACACCATGTGGGATCTTAATTCCCTGACCAGGGGTTGGACCTGGGCCCCCTGCATTGGGAGCATAGTCTTAGCCACTGGACCATCAGGGAAGTACCAGGATTCCATGTAGCTTTAAAATTGTAACAAGCAATTTCCATCTGTCAGAGATATTCAAAATTAAGTAACATATTCCCTTAATATTCCAGATTAACCTGCTTAACTGAATCTGTTCCTGGGGAAGGAAGAGAAGAAAATAAAATTTTTTGTGTGTCTGCCATGTGTTAGTCATTTAATCCTTTTACAACTCTCTAACATTGAGGGTATTATTCCCTTTTTGCAGATGATGAAATAGAGGTTTGAATGGCTAAATAATTTACAAAGTTCATACAGCTAGTAAATCTTGGAGCTGGAATTCAAACAGTTCAAACACAGGTCTCTTTATCTGCAAAGCTCATATTCTTTCTTTTAGACAATATGCCTTTGAGTAAAATATGTAAATAATCTTAATTTATTAGCAAGATTAAGTCTATATCTTTTATGATTAGATTTGATATAATAATTTATAGTTCCTTTTTTAAATCACTCAGCTGATCTTATGCTGAGAAGAGTGTGAAGGGAGTTAGTGTGTTTCTAAATTATTTTTCTTCCAAATTATGAAGACAAATTAATGTTGAGATCCCTGTTTTGCATGATCCCTCCCTTCTCTTCTTGATGGCAATCAAGAGTTAATTGGGGCCACATACCATCAGTATAAAAATTTCCTGAAAAGATTTACAGATCCCATACAGTGACCTAATTTTTGACCTTGTATTCAGGGTAACAATATTCCGTTTACATAGAAGACTTAAAATAGCCCTGTGGAATTCATTCTGCCATGCATTTTTTGTTCTCTCGAAATTTTTGAGAGACTATTGTGTTTGGTGTGTGTGTAGAGATAAGTGTGTATGTAAAGACTCCTGTGTAGGTACTAAGGGTTTTGGGGAGTCCACAAAGTACTGTTCACTAGGAGACTGCATTTCCTGAAGGAGTAGGGGACTTAACTATTGAAGTACATAATCTCTAAGGAGAAACTGCTGAGTACAGTAAGAGAGGTACAAATACCATTTATAGCAGAGAGAAAGGTGAGCTTATTTGTTTCCAGCTCTGGTGATCAGGGGTGATTTTATGGAGAAAACATCATTTGGATGGGCCCTGTGAGGGGGAAGGGAATGTGTGTGCTTGCACGAGGGAAACACTGACAACATATTTCTCTGTGCACCAGCAATATGTTAGGACTGGGAATGTTTTGTTTTTTGTAGACATTTAAAAAAATTGTGGTAAAATATACAAACCATAAAATTGACCACGTTAATCATTTTTTTAAGTGTGTAGTTCATTAGCATTAAACATTCATATTGATGTGCAACCATCACACTCTCCATTTCTAGAACTTTTTCATCATCCCAAACTGAAACTCTATCCATTAAACAATAACTTCCCATTCTTCCTCCTCCTAGTCCCCTTCTAGCAAGAGCTCTTTTATTCTGTGTATTTGACTCTCCTAGGTACCTGTATAAGTGGAATCATGCAATATTGTCCTTTCGTGTCTGTCTTATTTCACTTAGCAAAATGTTTTCAAGGTTTATATATGTAGCCATTTAGCATGTTCCCTCAATAAACCAGGTACTGTAGAATGGTAGTGCCATCCTTGCAACTCACAGGCCACAAAAAGCAGAACTTGAAAATTTTGAAGTGTGAACATACAGGAAGCCATTTTGTGGCCTTCCTTTTTGCTGTTTTATATTGCATATATTAGTCATGAGAAAATTTTGTAACGGGAAGAACTCTTAACTCTGAAGAACAATAAAATAGCTTCTAAAGAAAATAGGTATTTGTGTGCACCCACTGGATAGGATAATTATGAGGTTGTAGTGCATAAGAGGCTTTATTCGTGTGTTGGAAATTGGATTATATAATATAATGTTAAACCTGACTTCCCTTTAAATACTCTCAGATACAGCACTGACTAGGTTCTTTGGAACTGTACTGGTGTGTTTTCTTCAGCTTGTCTTTTCTCACTGAGCTTTTGGCATAATTCTTACTTCCTTTGTTATTCTAGCTGTGAATAATGTTATCATAAAGTGCTTTAAGTTTGATATTAGTAGCTGCTGTGAATTTTGGAAAATAGAGAAACATTAGGGGGAGTTTGCAATTGATATTCCTCCAAGTATTTACAGAAGAGCTCTAAACTTAAGACTTTTCCAAAAGCCCTCAGGATACTTTGATATCTAAGAGAACTGAGTATGTGAAATGAAAAAGGAGTGAAATTCAATAACATACTTCTCTGTCTGCTATGATAGCCAGCAAGTTGTCCAATTAGTGCCAATTGTATCGAGGGTGATTATGATCTAGGTCCAGGAGGAACTAGGAGCTAAAATCATCATTTCACTCCACAAAGGCTGTGGAGTAACTATTTGATGATAATGACTTTAAATCACTTAAAACCCATGCCACATATGAACTAATAATTTGGAGGTGAAAAGCTCCATTTCGCATTATCAATCCCTAAGGACTTTGAATCATTCTCATCTTTTCTCTAAGTGCCTTAAATCTTGTGTAGTTGCAGATTTAAATTTCAACATTTTCAATGATAAGACAGGTCTGGGATAAGAAAAGATAGTAAAGCCACTAAGAAAGCCCCAAGAATTTTATTTGCAGTAATGAAGTACATGGGGAAACATCAAAGCAGATGTGTTTTGTCACTTAGGAGCCTGATTGGGTATTAAGGCTTCTTTGAAATAGTTTGATTCAGAATTGCTTGGAATGATGAGGGAGGTCTGTTTCAGAGAGACTGAGACAGAGGGACAGAGGCATATCTGCAGTAAAAAGCCTTGTGCATAAAATCTGCTGGCAGGACTTGTCATTGCTTCTGTAAGAAAATAATTTGATACCACCGATGTGCATGTTGAATTACAATAGCTATTAAAGTGAATTGTATTCTTCCGCTCAAATAAGACCATGGCTGTCATGAAGATTGGGCCTGCTCCTTTCTCATTTTAATTTTCAGGGCTTGTGCTGTATCTAGGGATAGATTATATGGCCTCTGCAGAACCTCTGTAAAGACTCTTAGGCAGGATTGCCTTCATGGTAGTTGCAGGTAATTGCTCTGTAAACCCTCAGATCCCTACTCTAAGCTTGTCATCCTTTAGTCTTTGTTTCCCAAGGATAATAGAATGCCTGGATAACTTGTACTCCTCGAAAAGCTGCCAGCTGCATTAATGTCTCCTTTTATCTTTTTTTAAAATCTTATCCCTCTCATGCTAAGAGTCATAGTCTCAAGGCAGCATGAGGGAGTATAGCTCACGGACCACCCAGCAATCTACTTTAGAAAAGGGTGGGAAATAAGTCAGAAGATATCTTCAGTTTCTGTAGATCAAGTTAAGCATAAACTAGCCATGCTACGCTTAGAATGAGCAATAAGCCCAGAATCAGCATTTGTAGTCATTTATGGTGTTTTTCCACCTTGTAAAATAAAGCCATTTGATGTTGAAAAGTCTCAGAATTGCTGAAATAAATACATTTCTTTTGGGCTCAGTTGTTGGCAGGATTGTTGCATCATAAATTTGTTCAAGGGACAAGCACTTTCTTTGCCAGGAGCCGTCTTATCAGCTTGCACAAGAGCAGATCAGGAAAATCTCAAGCAGGGGAGGGTTGGAGCTCATCCAGAAGCTCAAAATTCTAAAGTCTGTGCCCTTTCCCCCTGTTCTTCTCCTTTCGTTGTCTCTCATCAGCTTGTTAATACACTTTTCATCATTTAAGCAAAACAAGAATCTGGTAATGCTGTTTCTTAGAGTAGTAATTCTTTTTCCAAAATTATCTTCCAAAAGAAAGCTACAATTCTTGCCCTTTTAAATATTCTAAGAAGCAAGATAAGAAAAGGAAAAAAAAAACTTCTAGGTTTTTTAATGTTCTGAAAAATGGTTAATTGAAGTGTATTAAAAGTGATTTGAGAGAGCATGTAGGATAATGCTCAAAAATATACTCAATCCCTCCCCTTGGTTTATAATTCCAGATGTGTTATACAGAAGTTCTGCCAGTTTTTGATCTGGGTAAAAGTCGACAGAGGATGAAGATTTATTAGATTTATCTTTGCTTTCTGAGTTTGGGTCCTGTTTAATAACCTGATGAAAATATTTTTTAAGATATAATGAGTGTGTTTAAAACATGAATTATGAGACTCAGGCATGGGTTTGAGCCGGTGACTGTAATTAAATGTTCGTATTGCTACTTTATTTTGCTGTAGACCTTTCCAAAGTGAAACTGATGAGATTTGACGATCCAGTGTTGGGGCCTCGGCGAGTTCCTGTCCTGGGAAAAGAGCACGCTGAAAAGACCCCCATTTCTGAGCATGCTGTTTTCCACGTGGATCTCATGAACAAGAAAATTCATCTTACTGAAAATGGGCTACGGGCAGATATTGGTGATACAATGATCTATTTAGTTCATTAAACAAAGGCACAGGAGATTTACCCTGGTTTTTGAGGATATTACTGCTATGATTGTGCCTATAGGTAGGCTCTGAGAACCTTAGGCTGGACCTAAATAGATTTAATTTCTGACCATCAAATTCTGCATGTACTCGTAACTATACCAAGTTTTCTTCAATTCCTGGACCTAATAAATTTTTTTTCCTTATTGAGGCCTCAAATAGAAATAGTTTGTACCATACTTTGTTTTTTGTTTTTGTTTTTTAACAGATGTTTGCTGTTTCCCAGAAGCTGTGAGTACTTCAGGTTAATGCAAAAGTGTCAGTATGCTTCTTGTATGAGCTGTACTTCATGTTATTTATGAGGGGTAAGGAGTAGCTAGCAACTTTTTTATTACATCCATTATGGAGTTAGCTGTTTTTCTTTTTTAAGAAGAAGAGTAATTAGATAATCAGTTTTCCTTTTTAAAAAGAACTCTGATGATGATTTTAAAAGAACAAATGAGAATATTTTGATTTGATTGTGATCACTCAGTATTTTGTATAAAGAACAAATAGGTCTTAAAATAATTTCTTTTAGGTGTGGCCGAGTCGCGCGCACCGGCGGCGGCGGGCGCGTGTCTGTGCTCCGTGCGCGGCGGCCGCGCGGGGCTGGGGCAAAAAATTAAAAAAAAAAAAAAAAAAAAAATTTCTTTTAGCTTTGATATATTCAGTTAGCCACGAACAATATTTTTTCAAGGCTAGTATTGATAATTTATAAATAGTTATTTGATTATACTAAATTTAGGTGTTTTAAAGAAGAGAATTTTTTCCGCCCTCAGAAATCTGCATTTATCAGATTTACCTTTAGTCCAGTTGTGTTTAAAGATCAAGCCAACAGTATTGCATATTTATTTTTTTTATTCTTTCTGGAATGTCTTTAGATATTGTCTGTGTCATCTCTTTTCATATGAGGAAAAAATATTAGATATTGACTGATAGCAAGAAAACAATTGCATTTCTTGAAGGATTTCATGTGGAGAAAGACCAATTCTGATAATCCTAGGAAACCTGAACTCTAACTTTCAGATCATATGAAGAGATTTTATTGCGCTTCCTTAGTTTGCTTCATACAATTTGAGATTACAGGGCCTAGTTGAATGCTTTATTACAGATTCATTAAGACAAATCATAGAATGTTAGAACTGAACGATCCTTTAGAGATCATCAAGTACATATCATTGTTTATCTGCTAGGAGCCGGCAGCATAGCAGAGTAGATAAGATTACATGCTCTGAGGTCAGACTAGCTAAGTTAGATTTCCATTTCTTCCATTTGCTACTTGTGTGCTTTTGGCCAGTTACTCAACCCATTTCTTCATTTATAAAATGAAACTAATAATGTACCTACTTTCTAGGCTTATTGTGAGATACTCAGAGGAAACAATCGAGGAAAATCTTACATATATATTAATAGCATAGTGCCTGGCAAGTGGTAAACCTTCTGAAATGCTGCTGCTGCTGCTGACCTTCAATGATTGGTACTGAATACTACTATACAACTATATCAGGGTATAGTAGTAGTAGTAATAATAATTGACTTAGGACTAATAGGATTACTATGGCTGATAATGATGTCATATTTGTTTGGTTCTTTTGGGGCAACTAATTCGTTTGCCTTCCATTAGATTCTTTTGTTGCTCCCTCAATCTGCATAGCTGTAGTTACTCCCTAAATCAAAGTAAGTAATCCTTCCTAAGGCCTAAACAAAGGCTACTTAGGTGTAACTTGGCAAATTAAATGAAATGTGCTTGGTCAAAAAAAGAAAAAGAAAGGAAAATAATTATACTATTGTGAGTGATTGTGCCTGTTTTAATAAATGAGCCTATGAACCTGTACTTCCTTGGATTACAGGTGAGTTGGGATTCATGGATTCTCTGTTCCCTCAGTCTCAATTCTAATATCTCTCTCCTAGAATAGATGTCTTGCTAGACTGAATATGTTTTTTTTGTGTTTAAAGATATGTAAGTTTTGCATAAGGAAGCCTCTAAATGTAAGCCTATTATTTTATTTGATGTGCAACTGAAAAAAACAGCAATTAATTGAAATACTGAGGGAAAAACAAGTTGCTTTGGGCTTATTGTATTAATATCATAGGAGGTAGTTACCTTCCTAAATGAACAATGAAACAGAATTCATCAACAAAGGAAAAACCTATGTAATCACCTCACAATCAAGGAATAGCACAATGTCAGCACCTCAGAAGCCTCCACCCTTAAAGACAAACTTATGGCCCAGTGTATGAACAGTCTTTATACATGTTACATGTGAGATTTTAAAGAATGTTTATTCTGCAGTTGTGGAGTTCTGCATACGTGCATTAGGTCATAGATGCAGATTGAATTGTCCAAATCTGTATCCTACTCTTCTGTTTTCTTAGTGTACTCTCCATTTTGGAGACGTACTAAATCTCATGACCCTGGATTAATACATTTCTCTTCTAGTTCAGACAACTTTTGTTTTATATATAATATTTTATGCTGTGTTTGATGCTATATATAATATTTTGATCTATATAAAACAGTTTTTGTTTTATATATATTATGATGCTTCTGATGTTATTCAGAAAACTGAATAACAGTCTTCTTTTGGTTAGTGTTCATATAGAATATCTTTTTCTATCCATTTACTTTTAACCTTCCATAGCTTTGTTTTCTTTTTAAATTTTATTTTGCCAAATTTTAAACCTATCTAAAAGTTAAAGTAATCAGCCAGTAAACACCCATCACTGAGATTTATCAATTTTTAACATTTTGTTTCATTTGTGCTCTCTCTTTAAACATACATTTTAAAAATTTTATTTTGGGATAGTTTTAGCTTTATAGAAAATTTGGATCTAATGTATGGAATGGAGAAGGCGATGGCACCCCACTCCATTATTCTTGCCTGGAAAATCCCATGGACGGAGGAGTCTGGTAGGCTGCAGTCCATGGGGTCGCTTAGAGTCGGGCACGACTGAGCGACTTGACTTTCACTTTTCACTTTCATGCATTGGAGAAGGAAATGGCAACCCACTCCAGTATTCTTGCCTGGAGAATCCCAGGGACACAGGAGCTTAGTGGGCTGCCATCTATGGTCTCGCAGAGTCGGACACGACTGAAACGACTTAGCAGCAGCAGCTGCAGCAATGTATGGAAAGTTCCAGTACACCCTTTATTAATTTCCCCTAATGTTAACATTTTATGTAGCCTTGATTCAGTTGTTGCAAGTAAGTAATATTGGTACGCAGCTATTAACTAAAGGCTTCATTAGGACTTTACCAGTTTTTCCACTAATGTCTTTTTGCTAATATAGGATCCTATCCATGATACCACCTTGTACTTAGAATATACTTTTTAAAAATTTTGAGCCATTTGACAGTAAGTTGCAGAAACCATGACAATTCATTTTTCAATACTTTAGCATGGAACCCCTAAGGACTAGGACATTCTCCTGTATAAAACACAATATACACATATCTTGCCCAAGAAATGTAACATTGGACATGTATTTTATATGCACAGTATAGTTTAGCAATATTAGGTAATAAGCATTCCTAATACATGAAGTAATAAAATTTCCAAAATATCTCATCAATAAATTTTTTTCAGCATCTATCCAGAGATTAAGCATTACATTTTGTGTTCATGTCTCTTGGTCTCCTGCACACTACAGCAGTTTCTCAGCTTTTCTTTTTTAGTCTTTCCTCACAGTAAAATTTTTGATGGGACTCTATGCCAGTTGTTATTAAGTTTGCCTCACAATCTAGATTTGTCTGTTTTCTCCTGGTTGAATTCAGATTTAAGTCTTGACAAGAGTACTACATGAGTGATATTTCCCATTGCATAATGTATTCATGATTGCTGGATTCATATATTGTTGGCATATTCCTATTACTGATGATGCTAAGTTTGATCATTGATTAAAGTAGCATCTTTAGATTTCTCAACTGAAAAAGTGAGCTTTCCCGTTTATAATTAATAAATAGCCTATAAGGTGATATTTTAAAACTTATGTGAATATCCTGTTTGCTGGCAAACTTTCAGGAAATGGTAGCACTCATGGATCATTTTTCTGCCAGTAACTACACTGGTATGAGAGTTCTTAATTTTACGATTTTTTTTTTTTCTCCATTTATTAGGTATCGTTCTTCTGTAAAGAAGAGATTTCCCCTTTGTTTCCAATTTTTGTCTTTCTTCATTCTTTACAAACCACTATGGACTAATGGATTTTTTTTTTTCATATATGCCATAACCTATTACTATCGTTATGCTTTGACTGCCCAAATTTTGCTGAGTTGTTACCCAATGGGAGCCCCTTCAAGCTGGTTCCTATGTCCTTTTGCTGTCTCCTCATCAGTCTTGGAACATTTCTTTGCTTACTGGTACAAGAAGTTTCCAGCTCACCTTGTATTGTCCTGTCCCATAGCAGGAATCAGTTTTTTTCTCCTGGGAGCCCTGCTTCATTTTAATGGAGAATGGTATTAAGAAATCAAGATCTGGGTGTTTTGTGTGCTCATTGCTCCTAAGTTTTTTTTTTTTTTTTTAGGCCTTTCCAGTGGTCAGAGCTAAGAAATATATGTATACATATTTTTAAAATCATAATTTTATCTAACGCCACAATTCTTCCTTGCCTTCTTCCTGAAAATATTTGTATGTTTCTTCTCACAGAGTGAGAACTCTGGTTCCCAAGAACCTCAGTATATTTACTCATTTGGTCTGTTAATAATTTTGAAATTACCAATCCAGGGCTACTATGAACAACAAGTTTACTAAGTAGAGTTCAATATAGATTTTTTTTTGAAAAATTTTGCAGTTCTTTATGTCCTTAAAATGTTTCACACTAAAACATATAGACAAAGCATATAGACAAAGTTCAAATGTTACCTGAATGAATTCCTTTTCATTTGTGGTTTTAATACAGTCATTTGTTTCTCTTTTCATTCAATTTTATGCTGTGTTTTTTCCCTTTCTATTTATTTTTTGAGTAATTAAAGTACTTAACACTGTTCAGAAGTCAAAATTACATCCATTCAGAGAATTTTTACTTTTTGCACAACCTTCCCATATTCTGTAGCTAACTGTTTCATTAGTTTCTAGATATCTTTCCTGTGTTTCTTTATCCAAAAGCAAGCAAATGTTTATTTTTATGTACTTTACTTACTCTTTTATCATTAGAAAGTCAATATTATAATTGTTTTATACCTTGCTTTTTAAACAACTTTATTTTTGATTAATATATATGTAAATATCTTTCTATTTTAGTTCATGGAGATCTCTTTCTTTCTTTGTCCTCCTCCTTTTCTTCCTTTGTCCCCTTCTGTCCCTCCTCTTCTTTCCTCTGTGTTGTAGTATTATAAAGGTGTACCATAATTCATTCAACTAGTCTCTTATGGATGGGCATTTAGGTTGTTTATAAATTTCTGATGTTTTATAGAATCTGTATAGAATTATATAGTGGCAAACTTTGTGGATATGTAGTTTTGTATTTGTGGAAGTGTATCTTAATAAATTTATAGAAGTGTTATAGAAGTGAGCTTGTACATTCAAGAGTAAATGTGTATATAGTTTTGTTAGCAGATAATCTGGGCAAAACATATTAGGCAGAGGGTACAGCAGGTGTGAAAGCTCTGAGGCAGGGGCATGCAGTGTGTTCTAGGAATAGAAAAGATGCCGCATGAAGAACAGGCCTCAGGAGAGCAAGTGCCCTGTCCATATCCCATACACCAGTGGCAGAGCTGAGTTAGAGTCCTGGCCTCCATGTCTCCAGTCCGTTGCAGCACACGTATTAGACAAGGAATGCAGGCATGAGAGACAAGAATGCATTTGACCAAGGCCAGCGATGTCAGGGCTGTTAGGTCAGAAGAGGGAAAAGTTTGTTGGATTCGAGTCAGATAAGACTTCACAGATGAGATGGGACATGAAGGGTGATTAGGATTGGAGTAGCAGCTAGGAGGGAGAAGGCAATGGCACCCCACTCCAGTACTCTTGCCTGGAAAACCCCATGGGCGGAAGAGCCTGGTAGGCTGCAGTCCATGGGGTGGTGAAGAGTCGGACATGACTAAGCGACTTCACTTTCACTTTTCACTTTCACGCGTTGGAGAAGGAACTGGCACCCCACTCCAGTGTTCTTGCCTGGAAAATCCCAGGGACGGGGGAGCCTGATGGGCTGCCGTCTATGGGGTCGCACAGTCGGACATGACTGAATCGACTTAGCAGCAGCAGCAGTAGCAGCAGCTAGGAGAGAGCAGAGCCGTGTTTCTAGCTTTTAGAACGATGTGTGGATGACTGCTTGGAGGTGAAAGCAAATGCATGGCTTGTTTGGGAGATGATGGCAGGAATGGAATGTTTATCTTGGCAGAATGAGAGAGAAATTGGAAATAGATAAGTTAGCAGTAAATTGGGCCTTATAATGATTATTGGATTCTAGGCAGATATTCGAAGTTGATTTAATTACCTCAAGAATCATTGCAAATTTTTGAGGTGGGAATAAGATGACATGTTCCTTCATGTCTTTTATAGTTTGTGGTAGTTGTGTCTGCTTTTCTCTTGAGAAATTCATTCACTTAGTCATTCTAATGACTGTTTACTAGTTATCTATGTGCCTGGTTCTCAGAATTAGCTGATACTTTGTTCTGCTGTTCTCTCTCACTTTCTTTGGACATTACTTCACGTCTGTCTTAGAGAATACTCAGTTACCACCCAAGATTTGTAGCATCAATTAAGTTTTCTAATTGCTCACTGCTCTCCTTAGAACTTATTTGGTTTTAAGGTAGGGAGGAAAAACCTTGCACACTTGAAAAACAAACAGGATAGGACATGATCCTTGCTCCTAAGTACGGGCTTGAGGAATGTGACAGAGGAGTGCTTCATGTCTTTCACTGTGGAGAAGTCAGTGGTAGTTTGTTGTATCCCTTGTTTGCCTTATACTGGAGTTAGGTCTAGAACTGTGCCGTCCAATCATGTGTCTATAGAGGACTTGAAACGTGAGTAGTCTGAATTGAGCCGTGAGGTAAAAGCAGAGAATACACTTCAGATTTCAAAGACTTACTGTGACAAAGAGAACATAGAATACCTCAATAATAATTTCTTTTATGTTGATTATATGCTGACATAATATTTTGAATAAATTGGATTAAATAAAATATATTAAAGTTAATGTCATTGATTTTGTTTTACTTTTTAAAAAAGGGCTACTGGGAAACTTTAAATTGCATATGTGACTTGCATTTTACTTCTGTTGGACAGCATGGTCTGTAGATAATGAGGTTGAGGTTAAACATTACTTCCTGTTGTCCCACTCTTAGTGATGCTAAATTTTATAATTTCTTAAACCCTTCATTTTAAAGATACATTTTGATTTTGATCACTTGCAGAACTTTTCATTATAAAAGTATGTATTTTTAAAATCACTTTCAGAATTTTTGTTTTAAAGATACATTTTGAGTATTTCTCCAGAGTTAAGATTGGTTATTTCTTTTACAAATGCAAATCTGTAGAGTGATGATTTGGCATCTTGGGAATATCCTATTCTCAATTTTTTGTCTCATGGTTTTATTACCCCAGTGCTTTCCTGAATACATTATGTTGGAGACTGTGAAAAATGGTGATTTTCTAATGCCAAAATATTACCAAACCAAACTTGGGTTTGCTTGTCTGCTGTGCAGCAAAGCCAATTTACTGACACTGGGTTGTGGTGAAGGGAAGTACAGCATTTATTTGTGGGGTGCCAAGCAGGGTTAATGGGCTTCCCTGCTGGCTCAGATGCTAAAGAATGTGCCTGCAGTGCAGGAGACCCAGGTTCGACCCCTGGGTCAGGAAGATCCCCTGGCGAAAGGAGTGGCAACCCACTCCAGTATTCTTGCCTAGAGGATCCCATGGACAGAGGAGCCTGGTGGGCTACAGTCCATGGGGTCACAAAGAGTCGGATGTGACCATGTGATTAACACACAAGCAGGGATAATGAACGGGCAGCTTGTGCTCAAAAGACCGGAACTCTGATGGCTTTTAAGTAAGAGTTTTTAAAGACAACATTTGGGGTGAGGGTTGTAGCTCCTTCAGTTTCTTCTGATTGGTTGATGGCGAAATAACAGGCTAATGTTTGGGGAATCTTACTCTTCAGCTTTCTCATTCCAGCTAGTTTCAGGTTTCTATGCTTATGATTAGCAGATAATCACCATCTTCTACCAGGTTGGTGGAGGAGGGGGCTTAGCTTCCGCAGAAAAACTCAAAGATATGCATCAGATTGTCAGGTATATCCTTTGAGGAGCTAGGCCTCTGTTTTCTCACTGAACTGTTTGCTTTTCCTTTGTTTTTGCATTCCCTCACTTCCTAATTAGTAATTGCCTTAGTTACTTAGTGGGAAGGCCTAGGAGCCTAAAGGCATTTACTGCAAATAAAAAACAGGGAACATGGAGGGATTTCTGTACCTGAGAGGCCCCTGCAATATCCTGCTCAATTTCAGTTCCCCCCTTCTTTGATACTCCTTAATCCTGAGGGGAAGAGGGGCTGAACAAGGAAAAAAAGGTCTTTTTATAGCGTGGTAATTCATGAACTCAGCAAGGGAACTCTGTTTTAGGGGACTGGGTTTCAGCTATCATTTCTTTTCCATAAATAGTTGTCATTCTTCTATAAAGAAGAACATTCTTTTTTCTTCTTTCTCTTTTTCATTTATTTTTTAGGTGAAAGAGCTGTGTGGCATGTGGATTGGTCACTTTATTCAACAAATGCTGTGCTGTGCTCAGTCACTCAGTCGTGTCCAACTCTTTGCAACCCCATGAACTGCAGCCCACCAGGCTCCTCTGTCTATGGGGATTCTCCAGGCCAGAATATTGGAGTTGGTTGCCATGCCCTTCTCCAGAGAATCTTCCCAACCCAGCAATCCGAACCCAGATCTTCCACACTGTAGGCAGATTCTTTACCAACTGAGCCACCAGGAAAGCCCTGTACAATAGATGTTTGATGAGAGAAGCTGGGACAAATTAAATTTTAAAATATGGAATTAGCTTATGTTGTTCATTCTTCAAAGGAATCTTATTCTAAATCTTTTTGCAATGCTAGTACTCACTTCTTAATTTCTGTTATAACCTTGAATTTTCATAGATAGCACATTTATTCAACAAATTATGGAGTGCTTATTAATATTGTTTCGGACACTGTGTTAAGCACTTGAAATAGAGTGGTGAGCAACATGGCTGTCCTTCATGTAGGATTCATCCTTAGAGTTAACAAGACAATGAGAGCCGCCCGGACCTAGTGAATGAAGGCAGTCATGAAGCTATATCTGAAGGATCTTGATTGGGAGGGATTATATAGGCTTTTGCTAACAACCGTGTTCGTGTAAATGCTTTGAAGTTCAGAACCCTAAACAGTCATTCTTTATGGTTCTGATGAGAGGAATGTACAGTGTAGTTGGCTGCTGTTGTCTTTCTAGTGTAACACTGAATTGTGATTGCAGACCTTTCCCCTCAATGTGCAATTTTCTTGAATTTTTCTTCTCTAGGAACATTTTTCTATTGTTTCTGGTGTCCATGTCTCTATAAGGTATGCTTCAGAGGCTCCTAAGACCCTGAAGATGCAGAGCAGTAGGGAGGCAATCACCAGCCAAGCCCTGCCTTGTTCACTAGATTCCATTTGGCCACATAGGGAAGAGGCAGTACCATTCTCCTGCTGTAATCAAAGAAGTCCATCTGTAATCAAGAAGTCCTGTAATCAAAGAGTAGGAGACTTCTAGAAATTGTGAAAATCCTTAGAGGCTTGGGACAACTTAGCATAGCTTAAACTTTAGAAAACCATCTTTTATTAGGTGGTTTCAAGCATGATCTCTGGGCTTAAATACCTTCTGTCTCTGTTCTCAGGTTCTGGGACTCATGTCTTCTTGCTGAATTGGACCAGCAACCTTGGGGGTGATGAGAGGCCCCTCCCTATCACTTCTCAGCTACAAGGCATGGCTGAAATATGTAGCTTCTGAGTCCCCTTAAGGAAAGGTCAAGTGATGCTTAGCTAGATAAATGTTTGCTAGAATTAACTCTTAAAGGGATTTTTCCGCCGAAGAGAAGTTTTCTTTTAATTTAACTTACACTATATCTTCAGCAGTATCTCCTTTCATGTTAGTAAGATGGCCTTGCCCACGGTTAGGTGTGTACCTGTCTTTAAAGAAATAAGATGTCTGTCAGTTACACTGCTATGACCTCAGGTTCCAGAATATCAAGGCAACATTCTTTAGGTGTTTCATTTTGAATTGAACCTAAGTTTAGAATCAGTCAGCTTATTGTTGAAGGGAAAAAGGATATCCCAAGTGACAAGAAAATACCTGTTAACTATGGATTGGTTTGGAAATTGCTTCTCTAAATTTCCTGAGGATGTTTCCTTTCTCAACACACATGCACCTCTGTTGCTTTCACTCATGTCATCTGAAGATGAACAACATTTTATCTCCACCCTGAGGTACGAAGTAGGGTGATTTTACCCCCAACTTTCGCTCTTTGGTTGGAATATCAAATCAATCTGTTCTTATAAGGAGCCAGGAAAAAGAAAACTGGGCTCAGGAAGAAAGTAGCTGCTATCATTTCCCATGTGTACTTGAAACGGGGGCAACTGACTAGTTCTTCCTGGCCTTGCTTGGCTGGTGAAAAGAGAAGAGCTGACTTGGATGAAAGGGTGTCCGTCTGTTCTTAACTTAAAATGATGAACACTGATCAAGTGAAACTTTATTTCTGGTGGCTGCCAGTAATCTCCACCCTTTTGAAATAAAAACTCAAGAGTCTTGACTTTAGTTAAGAATTTGAAATAATCAAGGAGGCCTCAGTGAAGGCAGAGTAAATTCTTAGTGCTGCAAGTCTCAGTAAGGCAGATGGTGACATGAACACCACCCACCCCCCGCCCCCAGTCAAAGCATCAGATGTGTGGGGACATGCAATGGGGAGTGTGTTTAGCTGCCCGAAGAGGTGAAGGTTAGAGTGAGGGTGAAATGGGGAAAGGCTGTGTATGTCATCCAGCTCTCAGCACTCACTTATTAGGAGCTGATAACGAGAATGACTGGAGTCAGCTTCCTGCCTTCCACCAGTTGAAGCCCCTCTCTGCTTCTTCCCTTTCGGTGACCAACCTTCTTGGTCTGCCTGGGACTGTCCATCCTGGGAAAACCTTTAGGCCAAGGCAAACTGGAATGATTAGTCCCCCTGATTGAATTTTGAGGTATTTGGGTAGCATATGTGACCACTGAGAAACTGCCCCAGGTCTGCTTCCTCTGTTACTAGTTTCTCAGAAAACAGTACATACATGCAAGATCCTTAATTTAAATAATAACAGTAGCTGCTATCTACCATATGCCAAGTACCTGGTGTTTAATCCTTAGTGCAACTATGTAAGTAGGATATTTTAAATCCAGTTTTATGCAAGAGGAGACCAGAGCTAAGGGCTGGGGCAGTTCGTGTTTTCCAAGGTCAAACAACTAGGATGCAGCTGAGCCACATTGGACTTCAGTGTGTCTAAATCTAAGCTCTGTCCCCTTTGCACTAGTTGAAGAAGTTGCTGGATTTGATAGCAAACGGTTAGCTGCTCAGGTTGAGAAACTCTATGACCATCAGCTTTACCCACTGCTTCCAAACTCATTCCTCTTAATGGTAGTATAAGATTCTACCTATAGAATATAGAGTAATATACAGAGTTAAAAGCTGTGCATGCATGTGTGCTTAGTCATGTCCAGTTCTTTGCAAACCTTTGGACTGTGGCCCTCCAGGCTCCTCAGTCCATGGGATTCTCCAGGCAAGAATAGCAGAGGGGATTGCCATGCCCTCCTCCAGAGGATCTTCCTTACCCAGGATCTGAACCCATGTCTCCTGTGTCTTTTGCATTGGCTGGCGGGTTCTTTACCTGCTGAGCCATTGTGTGTGTGTGTGCTCAGTCGCGTCCAGCTCTTTGAGACCCTATGGACCATAGCCCATCAGGCTCCTCAGGCAAGAATACTGGAATGGGTTGCCATGTCCTCCTCCAGGGGATCTTCCCTACCCAGGGATCTAACCCTTGTCTCCTGTGTCTCTTCCATTGGCAGGTGGGTTCTTTACCGCTAGTGCCACCTAGGAAGCCCCCACTGAGCCACTGGGGAAGCCCAAAATCTGTGCAGTTCAGTTCAGTTCAGTCGCTCAGTTATGTCTGACTCTTTATGACCCCAGGGACTGCAGCATGCTAGGCCTCCCTGTTCATCACCAATTCCCAGTTTACTCAAACTCATGTCCATTGAGTCGGTGATGCCATCCAACCACGTCATCCTCTGTCGTCCCCTTCTCCTCCTGTCATCAGTCTTTCCCAGCATCAGGGTCTTTTCAAATGAGTCAACTCTTTGCATCAGGTGGCCAAAGTATTGGAGTTTCAGCTTCAGCATCAGTCTTTCCAATGAATATTCAGGACTGATTTCCTTTAGGATGGACTGATTGGATCTCCTTGCAGTCCAAGGGACTCTCAAGAGTCTTCTCCAACACCACAGTTCAAAAACATCAATTCTTCGGCACTAAGCTTTCTTTATAGTCCAACTCTCACATCCATACACAACTACTGGAAAAACCATAGCCTTGACTAGACGGACCTTTGTTGGCAAAGTAATGTCTGCTTTTTAATATGCTGTCTAGGTTGATCATAACTTTTTTTCCAAGGAGCAAGCATCTTTTAATTTCATGGCTGCAATCACTGACTGCAGTGATTTTGGACCCCAGAAAAATAAAGTCAGCCACTGTTTCCACTGTTTTCCCCATCTATTTGCCTTGAAGTGATGGGACTAGGTACCATGATCTTAGTTTTCTGAATGTTGAGTCTTAAGTCAACTTTTTCACTTCAGTAGTGTCCAAAATCTGTGCAGGAAGCTACAATAACTACTTTAGTTTAATACCTGTAGCAGCCCCTGAATAGCTATTCAATTTTTAAAGGAACTACGAAGTAACTGGCACATAGCAGATGCTCAGTTAAGAGTAGCTATGTTTATTTTAATTTTGACACATGAGCTATTATCTTGAAATGTTTTAGTTAATGCATGTCAATTCAAACATAAAAATGGCCAAAGATTCAGAATTATCCAAGGGAAGAAAATAATACAGTTCCTGAGTTCAAAATTAAGCAAACACATACAAACAAAAACCAACTTTTTTTTCCCCCCACCAAGGAAAAGCTATCTCAGTTATTTGATTTGGAATAGAGGAGAGGCTTCCTTGCCGTAATGAGGTGTTACACATATAATGCTGAGGTAGAAGCAGAAAATTCCCTTCTAGGGCTCCAAGCTATAAGTACATTTCTGGGGAAAATCTAATCTAGGGCTCAGCTCTAAGAAATTCCTTTACTAAAATCATTGTAAATTCTTAGTGTAATAGTGGAAGTCCCAACTTGGAGGGATTACGTTAAGAGGTAAATGCACTGGGTTGTGTGGAGGCATGTAAGAAGCTTTTAGGCTACTCTCAATAAAAACTTGATGCTTTTATGTAATCAGTTCATACCTGAGAGTTGTGCCTTTACTAGAGAATGAAACACAGTTACGGTTACAAAATTTATAGCTATATTTGAGGAGGAGACTCATAAGAGATATAACTTGTTGAAGGTGAAAGAGGAGAGTGAAAAGGCTGGTTTATAACTCAACATTCAAAAAACTAAGATCATGGCATCCAGTCCCATCACTTTAGGGCAAATAGAAGGGGAAAAAGTAGAAGCAGTGATAGATTTTCTTTTCTTCACTGTGGACAGTGACTGCAGCCATGATGTTAAAAGACGCTTACTCCTTTGGAAGGAAAGTTAGGACAAACCTAGACAGCATATTAAAAAGCAGTCATTAGTTTGCCAACAAAGGCCCATCTAGTCAAAGCTGTGTTTTTTCCAGTAGTCACGTACAGATGCAAGAGTTGGACCATAAAGCAGGTTGAAGGCCGAAGAATTGATGTTTTTGAACTGTGATGTTGGAGAAGACCTTTGAGAGTCCTTTGGATTGCAAGGAGATCAAACCAGTCAGGCCTAAAGGAAATCAACCCTGAATATTCATTGGAAGGACTGATGCTGAAGCTGAAGCTCCAATACTTTGGCCACCTGATGTGAAAAGCCAACTCATTGAAAAAGACCCTGACGCTGAGAAAGACTGAAGGCAAGAGGAGAAGGGGATGACAGGATGAGATGGTTAAATAGCATCACTGACTGAATGGACATGAAATTTAAGCAAACTCTGGGAAATAGTGAAGGACAGGGAAACCTGGCGTGCTGTAGTCCTTGGGGTTGCAAAGAGTTGGACGCAACTGAGCAACTGAACAATAATAACAATATATAACAGAAGAGATACGTGAATTCAGTTTTATCCAATTCAACAAATGTTGTGTACCCACTAGGTTTCAAGGAGTGTGCTAGAGCCTGGGGATACAGGGAGAAAGCACAGGTGCCCCCTGGCCTCAGAGTCCACATGGAAGGAGAGGAGATAAGATATATATAGAGGTAGTTTTTCTAGGACCAGTCTGAAATCTTCATAGGGCCTTAGCCTGCTCAGACTTTCATAACAAAATACCACAGACTGGGTAGCTCAAAGAACAGATACTTTTCACAGTGCTTGAGGCTGGAAGTCTAAAATCAGCTTGCCAGCATGGTTGTGTCCTCTGAAGACTTCCTGATTTGCAGCTTTCTCATTGTGTTTTTACATGGCCTTTCCTTTCTTATAAGCCAGTAGTCCTAATGGACCAGGCTGCTGCTGCTACTGCTGCTAAGTCGCTTCAGTCATGTCTGACTCTGTGCGACCCCATAGATGGCAGCCCACCAGGCTCCTCTGTCCCTGGGATTCTCCAGGCAAGAACACTGGAGTGAGTTGCCATTTCCTTCTCCAATGCATGAAAATGAAAAGTGAAAGTGAAGTCATCCAGTCGTACCCAACTATTAGTGACCTCATGGACTGCAGCCCACCAGCCTCCTCTGTCCATGGGATTTTCCAGGCAAGAGTACTGGAGTGGTGTGCCATTGCCTTCTCCAATGGACCAGGATCCCACCTCTATTTCTCATTTAACCTTAATTGTCTCCTCAAAGCCCTGTCTCAAAATGTGGGCACATTGGAGGCTAGCTAGGTGTTCAACATATGAATTTAGGAGGATATAATTCAGTCTATAACAATAGGCCCTAACCCACATCATAACAAATATATTAAAATGCACCCATACCAAATGTTATACCCATTATTATTTTGCTGCATAGTAAGTGAAAGAATTTTTATAATTCTGCTTTTGAAATTATTGGGCTCTCAGTAATATATGATTGGCTGCTACTGCCTAGCAGTCAGTCATTTTTGGATTTTTTTTTTTTTTTACAAAATTAGAAAATCATCAACTGTTTTCAAATGTAATGAAATACTACATCTAAATTCCAAATTTGACCTTAATGAGATAGATACGATACTAGATTTTTATGTTTAATTGAGCATTAACTAATTTATACTTTGCAGTTTTTATATTTTGTAGCCAATATATTTTTTCCAGGTCTCAAACACTTCTGTAGGCTCTTGTAAAGCTTGCTAGGCCCTGTGCCTTGTCTATAATGTCAAATGGACGAAAGGGTGGGGATGTCTCTTAGCTCTGCTTCACACTGCTAGGTAGGTCACTCCTAACTTTCTTTGCTCTTCCAAACTCTGGTGTGGCGTTCCCAGCTGATGTGTCTCACTGGTACTATAGCCTGGCTGTGTTCTACGCACCCTTGTCCCTTCCACCCTACCTCATAGCCTGTTTTCCTTGCCATCTCTGTTACCCTGACATCACCATCTACCTGGTAGGAGACTCAGAAGCCATTGCAGTGACCATAAGTCTCCCAAGTCCACCTGTTTCAGGTTTTAAGCAGTTATCAGGATGACTACATGGGAATTGCCTGGAAACTTTGCATACCGATTTCTATGCCTCATCTCTGGAGTCCTGTATAGTGGTCTTGGGCCTTGGGTATAACAGGGCTTGGGAATTTTTTTTTTTTAACAAGCTAATGTGCTGTCAGGTTTGAGGTGTGGACTTGGGCAATATTGGTGAAATGAAAAAAGAGATGTGGATCTTCATAACAAGAACAATGTTCCCTATATTAGGATAACATGAAATCCCATTGGCTTTAATGTTCCAAATCAGAGGTTCTCAAAGGACTCCCCAGCTGTTTCCCTAGTGCCCCCAGAGTGTTGCCTTAAGGATGTTCAGGAGCATTCTCTCCTGGCCTCTAGTCTTTGTGTTCCAGAATAGGAAATGACAGCCCACTCCAGTATTCTTGCCTGGGAAACCTCACAAACAGAGGAGCCTGGCAGGCTATAGTCTGTGGGGTCACAAAGAGTCAGCCATGATTTAGCGACTGAGCATGCATGCCCTGTAACAACAGCTATTACAGGAAGAAATTCTGCTGTCTCTTTATTTTCTCTCAAGTATGAGGCAGGCTCTTTATTTCTTCATAACACATCAGAGACCAAGTGCAAACTCATAATGAAGCTTGCTAAAAGCGCAGAGCAAAACAATAACTCCTGTTATGTATAGGCTCAGATGCATTTTCAGCCCCTCTACCCTACTCTTGACCTGCCCCTTCCAAGGCCAGACAACAGCTTATCCTTCACTCTAGCACTCATTCCAGATATATCTCTATGGTAAGAGTTCAGGCAAAACTAACTTTCAGTCCAAGAAAGAGATGGAAATATTTTCCTCACCTCACTGTTGAAGCCTGTCCCCTGGGCCTGGTTTTTTATTTCAGAATGATTGAGCAGAATAGCTGCGCCCTTCAGGCAAAAGCAAACCAAAGTTGTACTTTGTGGCTGCACTAGGACAATCCTACATACAGTAGTATGGTATCGAGATATATTCTGAAGTCCAGATTATTCACTTAAATGATACCATCTGTTCAACTTCAGTAGCCTCGTCCAGATTTAGATGTACACTTAGTCTAATTCTTTGTCTTTTCAATAAAGGTTCAAAATCCTTGCAGTATAGTCTTCCTCATGGTCACCTTGTTACACATGCTCTGGGCACAGTAAATGAATTATGTGTCCTTCAGTTGATGTAATAACTGTATATGGTAGTTGGTAGTTTTTGCTCTTCTTAAATTTGAACAAACAGAAAGCAGAGAGGTTAAGCAGCTTAACCAAGGTCAAGCTTCCAGGAAGGGGCACACTGAGGTTTGAACAGAGGCCCCTTGGTTCCAAATCTGTGAATCTAACTATTATGAAACACAGAGAAGCATTGAGGTAGTAGACTGAATATTGAGTTTGAGTAATGGGACTTGGAATAGTAATGCCATTAATTAAAATGGGGCAAAAGATTGGAAGAGGTGGTATGATGGAGGAGGAGGGAGGGAAGTGGTAAGGTCAGCTTGGGCTATGGAACAAGAGCCACTGGGCATCATTGGGTCCTTGTCTGTTTATCACTCTGTCCTGGCTTGATCAGTATCTTTCTGAATCATCTTTGTTTCCAAGTTAATCACCATCCTTGACTCTCCAGGAGCTGTGCACCAGCCCAGGCTGTGGTGAAGCAGCCTGTCCGGGGAGCCAGCAGCAGGACAGCAATCACAGCCATTGTCCAGACTGGTGGGGACTGGAGCACTGGCCTCTTCAGTGTCTGCAGAGATAGGAGAATCTGTATGTTTTTTCTCTTCCTTTAAGTTCTTTACTATTTTCTTTCCTGAGACACCAGTAGGTAGAAAAACTACGTTAGGTCCAAGGACAGAAATTAAATGGTTTCAGACTAATTGGACTAATATTCTAGTGACTCAAATATACTCCTTGGCAGGAAGAATTTTGCTTTCAGTGATGTGGATGTTTTGAAAGAGTAAGTGGTAACTTAAAAGATTTTTTAAATGACAAAATCCATTGTAAACAAAGATGCACAAAATGGGCTCCTTTGTCTGCAGCTGATGGAGCATAAATTATTATAGGTTTCTTGGTGAATGGCTAGTAATACCTGTAAAAACAACCTCAAGTGTAATGTAGCCTTTGACCTAGTAATTACATTTTTAGGCATTTAGTCTAAGGAAACAAATCATGTGCAAGGTTTTAGCAACATCATTAAAATTGGCAGCACTGGTTATTGTAGCAACAATCTAGAACAAACCAAGTATTCCATGGGGGCTTCCATACCATGAATTATTATACAGCCATGAAAAGTCATATTGTAGAATGATACTTACTGAGATGGAAAAATGTTGGGATACATTTTTAAGTTAAAGAATCAGTTTGTAAAACCATACACATTAGACATTATTTGGGGGGAGGATATTTAGAGAAATATCTGGAAGGATACAAATACAAATGCTTACAGCAGTTGTCTCCAGATGGTATGCTAATGAATAATTTTTCTTTTCGCTTATTTCTAGTATTTCTGTGAGGAAAGTGTATTACTCCCATAACAGTAAGACCAATCATAAAAAGAAGCTCCCTTTGTTGACTGAAATCTTCAGATGCTGGTTTAGCTGTGAAGAAGCACCAGCAACACTGTCCTCTACTGCATGATTTTCCCCTGGGTTAAAGTTCAGAGCACTTGGATTCTATTTTTACCTTGGGACATTCTGACTGGATACCACCTGTCAGTATCCTTTTCCAGGACCTGATGCTCTCGCCCTAAGGAGTAACTTGGTCACAGAATCTTCTTTTTTGGGGTGTGGGGTGGGGGTGGTTTCCTTTGTGATGGATGAGGGCTAGTCTCTTAAGTTCAATAGACTTTAATATTTTCATGGCTTCTCACCCTGTAGAGGCCCAAACAAGATCTGAATTTGTCCTAAAGCCTCACAGGATATATCAACCAGAGAGCTCTGAGCCATTATCCAATCCAAGGCTTATTCATCTGGGTCTTGCTGAGTCAAAAGCTCTAAACCGTTTTTGGTGTTCTGATCATCCAAGCCTGAGCCTTCACTGTTTGCCTGGGCCTCACAGACAAGAGAGCTCCCAGCTCTAAACCATACCTTCTGTTGCTGTCCCTTTGACCATCTGACCCAGAGCCCAGCAGATTTCTTCCTGCCACTGCTACCCATGTGAACTCCTGACCAGACAATTATGGCAGCTGTTCTCTGATTCTGTCAGGATTCTTCCTGGTTCTTGTCCACAGTCTCTGACTTCAGTTGTTACCCAGTATTGTAGTACAGAGAAGGCAGAATAACCATAGGGAGATATGGAGACCTTACCCCAATTTGGGAACTGGACGATTTTCCTTTCATAGCTTGTAGCTGGTGATTGGGAGTTGGGATATCAAGGCATTTCCAAGTAGAGCAAAGCTTGAAATATAATGTAGTGGTTAGGAGAACACATTTGTGTTGAGTATAGTCCTCGCCTTGAATCTTAACTTTGCCTCTTACTGGCAATTTGACCTTGAACAAATTCTCAGTCTTCATTTTTCCACCCCTAAAATGAGGGTAAATAAAGGTGCCCACCTTAAAGATTGTCAGGATTAAAGCAGATAATGCATAGTACCTACTCAAGAACACTGGTCTGGAACATAACTGAATCAGAGTCTTTTTTGGTTGCCTACTATATAGGGTTAAACACTGTCCCCTCAAAATTCCTGTTCACCTATAGGCTCTGCATGTGGCCTTATTTAGAAACAGTCTTGCATTGTTGTCAAGTTAAAAAGAGGTTATGCTAGATTAGGGTGGGCTCTAATCCAATTTGGACACACACATGACAAAGATTGCCATGTGAAGACAGGCACAGATTAAATAATGCATCTATAAGCCAGACACAGTCAGCGAGTGCCAGCAACCACCAAAAGTTTGGAGACAAGCATGGAAAAGACTTTCCCCAGAGCTTCCAGAGGACCAACTCTGCCAACGCATTGACTTCAGACTTCTAGCCTCCAGAATTCTCCAGTGAGAGAATACTTTCTATTGTTTTGAGACGTCCAGTCTGTCGTATTTTGTTATGGCAGCCCTAGGAAATTAATACTGAAGCAAACATTGAATTTCATTAGGAGGCTATGGGGCAGTTCACAAAATCAGGAAATAAACGAAAACCTGTGCTTACGAGGGACAAGATGCATAATCAAGAGACAGTTGACAAACTGGTCAACTCCAAACATTTTAATCCTTATGCTTTCCTGTCTGAGAATTACTCTGTCAGCAATGGAGCCCAATTTGCCTAGCCTAATCATGCCTGCTGCTTGACCGGCCCAGGGCAGTTTGAGTGACAGTTCTCCCACTATGGCTGGCAATAGTGAAGGGGTATTTTCCTAAATTCACTACTGGGGTGTGTTACCATGAACACCCCCCTCCCCACGGCAATAATACACAGTAATGACCTTAGTAGAGCTCAGGTATTAATATTGTTATTATAAATTTTTATCTTCTAGTGTGTTGAGAGCAAAGAGTAGAATCAGGAGACTTAGACTAGCTGCTGCCTAATTCCAAGAGTACTTAAAAAAAGTTGATCAAAGAAGGGACCATTCACCACCCCCTCCACCTTAAACATTGTTTCACTGCTTAGCTCTGCACCCCACCCCCAACAGTGTTCTCAAGACCTAGCACACTGGGTCTTCTGGGTCCCTGCTTGTCCATTTGAGAGCCCATTCGAGGGGCCAGCGAGGAAGGAAGGACATGTGAAGAATACAGTATTCTTTACAGTTGGATGTGACCTGCACAGGAGAGGCCATGGATATTATAGTACCAGGTGATCGCGAATGTTCTGTGTCCTAACTTATCTTCCCTGGATGGGCCTCTGCTTCATGACTGCTCATAGTGTCTCTAAGCTCATTGCCTCACCAGAAAATTTGAAGGCAGTATGACTTTATACACTGGTTGTCTGCACCACAGTTCCCAGGATACAGCTGGAGCACTAGTGCCACGAGTAGTGGATTTTTTCCTTTGTTTAAAAGGTCTACTTCAACCACAAAGTTTTATTTCAAGCAAATCACTGAGACAGTAGTTGTGACAACCTTCTAAAGGGAGATCTTCTTTCCATGACTTTGTTTCACATCAGGTTCCCATCCTGGGAACCGTTTTTTGCATTAAATGTTGAGAATGACTGCTACAATTTGTCATCCATTAAGCAAAGGGTACATTATGAGCAGTGATGATTTCCATTTATTTTTGACATTTTGATTCTTCATTTAATTGCGACTCTATTTTTTAAACTGCCTCCCTCTTCCCACCTCAGCTCTTTCATCTGAATTCACACTGCACAGGGATTAGAAATAGGTGCTTCTATGTCCTTTGAAGATGTGGCTTCTGAAAGCTCAGATGAGAAGATGAAGCCAAGATGAAATAAGTGGCTGTGAAATGGCTTCATGGGTGAAAGGCTGGCCATTCCAGCTGGGGATGTTTGTGATATTGTCTCAGAGGAGGTTGATGTGGAAGGTGTAATCAACCTGGGTTTATAGTTCAGCCAGTATTTACCTATGTATAGTCATGTGATAGGTGTTATAGACATAATAGTGAATAAGACAGAGATGGTTTCTGAGAGGAGATAGGCAATAAGCAAATAGACAAATAATTGTAGTGGTGCTAAATGCCATGGAGGAAATAAACGGTGTTTTGAAAGGAAATTATAGGGGGTAAGTAAAGGATGGCATCTCTGGGGAACTGACTGAAGCTGATTCCTGAAAGATGGTAAACAGCCAGCCACTAAAACCACCTTCCCTGTGGAGGCACCACAAGTGTCAGGCAGCAAAGAGCTTTGTGTGGAGGAGGAATCATCAGATGCCCAAGGTGGGGAGGGGGAAGCAGGCCAGGAATTTCTCTTTGGTTTTCTGGAAGAGGAAGAGGCATGAAAAGGCTCCAGACTAGGAGTCACATCCCTGAACGGTATTTTGGGTACACTGTGTACCATCTGCAAGCAGTCACAACTGGTCATGCTAACTGGTCTTGCCCAGCAGAGATCTGACAAACAGGAGGCGCTTATGAATATTTCCTGAATGACAGACACATCAATGAATGAATTTTAACCTGTATTCTCACTTGCTTCCTTCTTTCCTGCACTTCACTGAAACAATCATACAAACACAATCAGAAGGGATATTGAGGTCACCTGATCTGGGCCCTCACCAGCTTGTCTAAGTTTCCCCTACAGGAGGCCTGGCAAGGACCTGACAGCCTTGGCTTTCTGAACATTTCTGGGGAGGAGGGCTCCTCTCCCTTGGAGCCTGCTCAGTGCTTAAAAAAATGGTTTTGAATAGATTAGCAGGCACATGGTACAAAATTCAAAAGTACCTGTCCCTTTAGTATATGAAGAGCAGGAAGTCCATCCCTGTTCTCCTATGCCGCCCAGTTCTTCCCAGAGCCCATCACTCTTACCTGAGCCCCAATGTAGTCTGTAAAGATATAAACCATTTTAATGAAGACAGATTAATTTTTTTATTAGAAAAGTATCATATCATCATGGGAATAAAGAAAAATATAAAAGGCTATAAAAGAAGAAAGCAGTACCCTATAATTCCAGCCACCAGAGATAAAGTGTTAATATTTCAGTATCTGTCCTTCCAGATTTTTTCTGTATATGTGGTATATATAATTGATGCAAATAATGGAATTATAAACACAATTCTGTGTTTTTATTTTGTTTTAATTTAACAATATAGGTGATCAGGCCATATCAGCTCTTCTGGAGCTAATATTTTAAATGGCTGCATAGATTCCATTGTATGAATGTACCATAATTCATTTATCTGCAGTTCTTACTAGCAGACCTTTTTGTGGTTTCCAGATGTTTTGCTATTCAAACCAGTGCTCTGTGAGTATACTCATATAGGTGCCATACGTGTGTCCGTTGATCTGTCGGGTAATTGCTGAGGAGTAAACCTGCTGGTCCGGAGAAGGCAATGGCACCCCACTCCAGTACTCTTGCCTGGAAAATCCCATGGACAGAGGAGCCTGGTAGGCTGCAGTCCACGGGGTCGCTAAGAGTCAGACACGACTGAGCGACTTCACTTTGACTTTTCACTTTCATGCATTGGAGAAGGAAATGGCAACCCACTCCAGTGTTCTTGCCTGGAGAATCCCAGGGACGGGGGAGCCTGGTGGGCTGCTGTCTATGGGGTCACACAGAGTCGGACACGACTGAAGTGACCTAGCAGCAGCAGCAGCAAACCTGCTGGTCAGAGAGCACGTCCCATTTTACGTCTCCACCGATGTTGCCGAACAGCTCTCCATTTAGAAGCTGTACTAATTTGCACTCCCACCCGCCTCAATGTATGAGCAAGCTCTATTCCTTTTTTAAGCATCTTTTTCTGTTAGATGATTCTGCTTTTTGTAATAACTGATCTGAAATGTGCCTCACTGCAGTTTCCACCCACCTTTCCTGCTTCTGCTCCCTGGGGCTCCACATGGTTCTGTGTGGCTCCTTTTTATCTTGACCCCTCTGTGAGTTAGAGGGATGAATAGTGAGCTACATTCCATGCTTGAGGGTGGAGTTCATGTCAGAGAACAGGCCAGGAATACTTAGGCAGTGGGAGCTGACATAACCAGGCCTTTGAGTGTAAGAGGAAGAGGCTGAATTTATGGCTTGGATCTTTCTTGACCCTCAGTTTCTTTAAAAAAAAAAAAAATATATATATATACACACACACACACACATATCTATATTTATATGTATGTATTGGAATATATATCTGTGTCTGTATATATATATATATACATGCATATACAAATAACACATGAATATGCTTATTTTATTAAAAAATGAAACATTACAGAAAACAATCATGTCACTCTTTTTCATTTACATATACATCTATTAGTAATATATACTACTGCTTTGTAGCTCTTTAAACAAAGCATAAATGAATTATGCTATAATTTTATTATGCAGTTTGATTTTTTTAACTCAAAATATATCTTAGAGATTTATCCCTGTTGTTACTTAATTTATCTTTCACTGCATTCTTAATCATTCCCTAGTATGATTTATACCATCATGATTTATTTATGCTTTTGTCTATCAATGTACACTTGTTTTAAATTTTAAGTCACAAATAATGCAGCAATGGATATCCTTGTACCTGCCTCTTTGTGTGCATGTGTAAGCATTACTCTTATATGTGGAATTACTGGATCCAAGAGTATTTAAAAACTTTACTTGATTCAGCCAAGTTGCTTTCGAAAATGTGCCAACTCCACTCCCATCTGTGTGGGGAGTACCTATTTCTCTACGGTGTCCCACAACATTTGATATTAAAAAATTAAGAAAAATTCGGCATTCTTATTGGTAATAAATGGTTTCCGATTGTCAATATGCAATTCCCTGATTACTAATGATGTTGAACAACTTCTCATGTTTGTTATTGGCCGTTTGTGTTTCTTGTTGAGTAAATTACCTATTCATGTCTTATGTTCGTTTTCTTCTTTTGTTTAATCCTTTATATATTGATTTGTAGGATTTCTGTGTATATTCTGGATACTAAACCTTGGTCTATGGTATAGGTAGCAGAATTTCCTCTGAGAGTCTCCTTCAGACAAAGGATTCCATCATCCTGCCCTGAGCAAGGATCTTTCATTTCCTAAAGAAGCTGCATAATTTCAGCCTGTCCCACAGAAATAAATACCAAGTGGTGGTAGTGAGGGCACTGTCTTGGAACACATAACTCCAGAGTTGTTTACTAGATAAATACGTAAAACGTGAGATCATATGGCATATGTGTTATGTGTGGTAGTTGAGACTTTGGAGTCAGACTTATTTGAGTTCAAACGTGGCCTCTGCACCTTCCTAATAAATGTATGAACTTGGGCAAATAGCTTAAATCCTCTGGGCTTTAGATTGCTCATCTGTAAAATGGGCCTAGTAAGAGTAAATTTTATAGGATTGTTGTGAGAATTAAGTGAGTTAATACATGCAGAGTACTTTTAGCAGGGCTTGGCACATGGTAAAATCTGTAAATTAGCAGCTGTTATGTAATAAAACTTTGGCTTTTATAGTGCTTTGTTTTTATTATATCTGGCTTCTGTCCAAAGGTAATTGAATTTTGGGTGTGTTTCCTCAGTATCTATTACTGCCTCATAATGAACACTAAGATAACGTGGCTATACAATGGGAAGGCTTAAAAATAAAATTAACAGCATGTGTTATTTAAAAATACGTATGAGTCATAAAAATAAGGTACAAGAATTCCAGTGCACAAAACAACATCTTTACAAAAGGCTTACGAAGGATGGTGGGCATTTCTTTGTCAAGTAAAGTGGTACAGCGCAGGCTATTGTGTCAACACAATTTATTACTCACTTAGCTTGCCAGCTTTATGCAACTTTGATTAATTTTTTATTTGCAGAGATACACACTACTGTATTTTGTAATTGATGCATAAAATTAGTTTTGGTTGACTTCTATGTACCATGATTTCAAAGTTCCCTAAATCAGGGCTGCATACCATATTACCACTCTGAACTCATGGTAAGTTCTTGGGCCACTTGCTGTCCTCTGACCTGTTTGTACCAGTAGTCAGTGCTGTGTGGGGCCTGCTGATCTTGCTAAGAGTAATGATTTTTTTTAAATGTGGGCTGAAACATCCTAGACTTAATCAAGGCTGAATTTAGTGTTTGCTTTGGGCCAAGTGATGACTGCAATACATAATCTAGCAATTATCTCAAGATTCCTGATGAAAGAGAGGAAACAGACCTTCTGTTCCTGGAAGGTAGGCTGCTCCTCATCCTCCTCCCACTCCAGCCTCATGCCCTTCGTGCGCATGTGCTCCCTCACCCCTTACATGAAATGGAAGAAGTCCAGAATCCAGGCACATCCCCTGGAGGTTATAAAATAAAACAGCATTCCTAGATTTCTGCTTCTTTGTCACTGAAACTGGGAGTGGGACTCTGTACTCCTGACTGTTGAAGAGGGAGGGAGGGATGAAGAGTCAGAGACTGGTCTTTGACAGGGTATTTTTTAAATTAATTTATTTTAATCAGAGGCTACTTACTTTATAATATTGTAGTGGTTTTTGCCACATTGACATGAATCAGCCATGGGTGTACATGTGTTCCCCATCCTGAACTCCTCTCCCACCTCCCTCCCCATCCCATCCTTCTGGGTCATCCCAGTGCACCAGCCCTGAGTACCCTGTCTCATGCATCGAACCTGGACTGGCAATCTGTTTCACATATGATAATATACATGTTTCAATGATATTCTCTCAGATCATCCCACCCTCGCCTTCTCCCACAGAGTCCAAAAGACTGTTCTGTACATCTGTGTCTCTTTTGCTGTCTTGCATACAGGGTTATCGTTACCATCTTTCTAAATTCCATATATATGCATTAGTATGCTGTATTGGTGTTTTTCTTTCTGGTTTATTTCACTCTGTAAAATAGGCTCCCAGTTTCATCCACCTCATAAGAACTGATTCAAATGTGCTGTTTTTAATGGCTGAGTAATACTCCATTGTGTATATGTACCACGAATTTTAACCATTCGTCTGCTGATGGACATCTAGGTTGCTTCCATGTCCTGGCTATTATAAACAGTGCTGTGATGAACATTGGGGTGCACGTGTCTCTTTCAATTCTGGTTTCCTCGGTGTGTATGCCCAGCAGTGGGATTGCTGGGCATATGGCAGTTCTATTTTCAGTTTTTTAAGGAATCTCCACACTGTTCTCCACAGTGGCTGTACTAGTTTGCATTCCCACCAACAGTGTAAGAGGGTTCCCTTTTCTCCACACCCTCTCCAGCATTTATTATTTGTAGACTTTTGGATAGCAGCCATTCTGACCTGCGTAAGATGGTACCTCATTGTGGATTTGATTTGCATTTCTCTGATAATGAGTGATGTTGAGTATCTTTTCATGTGTTTGTTAGCCATCTGTATGTCTTCTTTGGAGAAATGTCTGTTTAGTTCTTTGGCCCATTTTTTGATTGGGTCGTTTATTTTTCTGAAATTGAGCTTCAGGAGTTACTTGTATATTTTTGAGATTAATTCTTTGTCAGTTGCTTCATTTGCTATTATTTTCTCCCGTTTGGAAGGTTCTCTTTTCACCTTGTTTATAGTTTCCTTCGTTGTGCAAAAGCTTTTAAGTTTAATTAGGTCCCAGTTGTTTATTTTTGGTTTTATTTCCATTACTCTGGGAGGTGGGTCATAGAGGATCCTGCTATGATTTATGTTGGAGAGGGTTTTGCCTATGTTTTCCTCTAGGAATTTTATAGTTTCTGGTCTTAAATTTATATCTTTAATCCATTTTGAGTTTATTTTTGTGTATGGTGTTAGAAAGTGTTCTAGTTTCATTCTTTTACAAGTGGTTGACCAGTGTCCCCAGCACCACTTGTTAAAGAGATTGTCTTTTCTCCATTGTGTATTCTTGCCTCATTTGTCAAAGATAAGGTGTCCATGTAGCTGCTGCTGCTAAGTTGCTTCAGTTGTGTCCCACTCTGTGCGACCCCATAGATGGCAGCCCACCAGGCTCTGCTGTCCCTGGGATTCTCCAGGCAAGAACACTGGAGTGGGTTTCCATTTCCTTCTCCAATGTAAGAAAGTGAAAGTGAAGTTGCTCAGTCATGTCCGACTCTTCGAGACCCCATGGACTGCAGCCCTCCAAGGCTCCTCCATCCATGGGATTTTCCAGGCAAGAGTACTGGAGTGGGTTGCCATTGCCTTCTCTGAAGGTGTCCATAGGTGCATGGATTTATCTCTGGACTTTCTATTTTGTTCCATTGATCTGTATTTCTGTCTTTGTGCCAGTACCATACTGTCTTGATGACTGTAGCTTTGTAGTATAGCCTGAAGTCAGGCAGATTGATTCCTCCAGTTCCATTCTTCTTTCTCAAGATTGCTTTGGCTATTTGAGGTTTTTTGTATTTCCATACAAATTGTGAAATTATTTGTTCTAGTTCTGTGAAAAATACCATTGGTAGCTTGATAGGGGTAGCTTGATAGGGATTATATTGAATCTATAGATTGCTTTGGGTAGTATACTCATTTTCACTGTATTGATTCTTCTAATATGCTTATGTGAGCCTTTGTGTCTGTTGCACTATGAACACTACCATGTAACACTCATCAGAATGAATAAGATAAAAAAAAAAGACTGATGATAGCAAATGTTGGTGAGGCTGTGGAACAACAAACTCTCATATGTTGCTGGTGGGAATGTAAAGTGGCACAAATACTTTGAAGAACTCTTTGTGAATTTCTGGTTAAATTTACATCTGCCTCATGACCTAGCAATTCCACCTGCAGGAATCCACCCAAGTGAAATGGAAAGGTCTATCCACATAAATACTTGTGTATGAATGTTCAAAGTACTTAACCGTAATAGCAAAAAATGGAATTATCAGTTGGAAAATGGATAAATGATTTATAGAACATTTATACATTGGCGTTACTACTCAACAATAAAAAGAACAAAGTACAGATGCCTATAACAACAGAGATGAATCTCAAGAAACACGCGGTTGAACAAAAGACAGTTATGAAAGTAAACATGATTCATTTATATGAAGTTCGCAAAAAGGTAAAACCCCTTAATGGGAATAGAAATCAGAATAGTGATCATGTCTGGAGTGGGGTGGGAGGACTGGGATCATCCAGGAAGGGACACAAGGGAGCTCTGTGGGGTGAGGGCAGTGTTCTACATGTTTGGGTACTTCGGTGAATGTGATTGTCACAACTCATCCAACTCAACGTTTATGGTCTGTGGATTTTCTTGTATATAAATTATGCCTCAATTACATATTTATTGAATACATTTTTAAAGGTTATGGTTAATTTTTTTTTCTTTCATAGTTCAGATTACTTGTATTCATCAAGGTTGTCATCTTTTGAAATGATGTTAACATCTTAATCATTTACCAGAGATTTATAACCTGGAGTCCAATGATAGCTTTCAATGGATCCTTGAACCCTGTGAAACTGAATGCACAATTTTGCATTTCTGTGTGCATGTATTTTTCTTTCCCCTTAAAAGTTCATAGCTATCACCATATACACAAAAGGGTCCATGACCCCAAAATGTTTTTAAAACAGAACCATTGTGTTAATGGTTCATGCAGGATGTGTAGGGAATGGTATCAGTAAGTTAAAGATGAATGAATGAATAAATGATCAACTGTTTCCAGTACATGTTTGAGGAACCAAGCTTCTACTAGTTTACAGATTAAAACTGGCAGGTGTCAGTGGCTCCATGAAACTGCAAACATTAGAGAAACCTTTAGGCCTGAGAAATAGAATAAAGTCCTGATAAGAATAGCAGGCAGAATCAGTGTATCATAAAAGAGCTTTCAATCACATATATAAAAAAGATGGCTGCTATTCAAAAGTATTATATACTGTGTCTATTTTAAATATTGAAATTAGATAGATGAACATAATAGAAGTAACACATGTTTCAACTATAAAAATTTAATGCTTTTCTCTTGACAGTAGAAACAATTACTGTAGTGAATGTTAAAAGAATTGTAGCAGGTTCAGCTTTGCCAGTGTTTAACAAAAGAAGAAATTTTGATGTGGCTCAGTTATGGCAATTTTAATACACTGAATTTTGAGAATTGGTTATTCATCCTCAATCCCTGATTGTAGGGAGACAAAGCAGTATTAAATTGATGGCATAGGGTTGTAAATGCTCTTTGAGGTGTGATGTGGCTACAAGCACCTCTGAGAACCTTGACTTGCTTTTATGTGATTATTGACAGGTTTCTGTGGTCTTTTTTGTCCCATGTGTCTTGAGTGTGACATCGCCAGGCATTATGGAGAGTGTTTTTGTTGGCCATTGTTACCTGGGTCCACC
This sequence comes from Bos javanicus, assembly GCF_032452875.1. Classification (NCBI taxonomy): domain Eukaryota; kingdom Metazoa; phylum Chordata; class Mammalia; order Artiodactyla; family Bovidae; genus Bos; species Bos javanicus. The sequence continues at coordinate 56,840,071 of NC_083874.1, read as the reverse complement.
TTTGCACTGAGAATTGGCACCAGAGAGAGACATAAAATACGGGTAAGTGTGTTTGGATGTATGTGTATATGAGAACCTGGATGGATGCCTTTCAAACCTGTGATTATTTTTATAAGTGAGGTGTGGGTGAGGATATTAAAAACACCATACATAGTGGAAGGCTTTGGGAAAGGAAAGGGAAGAAATTTCTCATTTCACTTGTTACTAGGATGTATATTAAACCAAAATGCCACATTTTGAAGGGTATTTCCAAGGGAGACCTATTATAGTTAGACTGTTGGCCAGTGAGCCACTTCTGTTTCTCTCTTGTTACATCAAGAGAAGACAGTTGTTGTTGTTTAGTCACCCAGTTGTGTCTGACTCTTTGCGGCCCTGAAGACTGCAGCACGCCAGGATTCCCTGATCCTCACCATCTCCCAAAGTTTGCCCAAGTTAATGTCCATTGCATTGGTGATACCATCCAGCCATCTCATCCTCTGTCATCTCCTCCTCCTGCGCTCAATCTTTCCAATGATGACAGGTGGACATGCACCAGATTTGAAGGATAAACTTGGGATAACCTCACTTAAAATGTAGGCTCTCTGGCATACTCAGAATTCACTTAGGGGATTCCCTGAGGACACTTCAAAGAACCAGACAATTTCTAGTGTGGTTGAGACTGCGGTACAAGGAGAGACTGAGGAGAGACAAGTCATACCTACTCAGATGTGTACAGATAAAAAGGCATCTTTTTATCTATTCTTGTGAAATGATCCCTAAGATATATATTTAGCAAAAGAATATATATATATATGTAAAATGTAATGTGTACATATCTATATATATCTGTATGCCTAGACTTAGAATTTATCTGGAAGTCTATATAAGAACTGCCCACAATGGTTGTGTCCTGACAGGTAACTGGGTGGCCAGGGGGATTTACTTTTTTACTTCCTCTCCCTTCTTACTGTGGGAATTTTGGATCACGTACACTTATTACTCCAGATAAGTAAATTAAATAATTAATTATAAATATTAAGTTCTAAGAGAAAAAAGAGATGTTGACAGAGAATTTTCTGTCAGTGAGACAGTGTTTTTCAAGTATGAAGCCTTGAGGGCTGGTCTCTGAATTGCAAGGATTGATTAGCAGTCGAGGTGCTTGGCACCCAAGTAACCCCAGTGGAATTGTGTCCATGGGCAATGACTTCAGGGTGGTGGTGGATCTTGGGAGCATTGGATGGGATGGACCATGAGGTAATACTGTGGAGGTCCCCAGGTAGTGGAACTGAGCCTGTGTGACGGCACCAGAACACACACGGTTTCTCCCCTAGGGTACCCTGTGTGAGGACTGGCTGGCAGTATATTGTTGCTGGCCTTGCTCCATCTGCCAGGTGGCCCGGGAACTCAAGGTGAGAACCTCCCAACTCTACGAAATCTATACGGCCCCTTCGACCAAAGAAACTATTATTTGACAGAGCAAGAAAACTCCTCCTTCCTCACTTCCCCACACCCTCCTCTTAAATCCCTCTTGGTGGAGAGATTGTTCTTAAGGTTTCCCTGAAGTAGTATGAAAATAAATGGTTTCCCACTACTGTGTTTACTGTTGTCCTTTCTTCACACATACCCCCTGATGAAAACGCTTATTGGTCTGAAGTTGCTGTCCCAGCTCGGCCATGTTAGGCAGGTTAGAGAGGTAAGCTTTGTGCCCTCCACACCCTGCGTGGAGTTGGGAAGGTTGAATTCCAGCCCCCATCTTCCCCTTTCACAAGGGATGTCTGGGAAGCTGGAAGAATTGTTATATGGCTTTCTTATGCTAAGCCTCTTTTCCCAAAGTATTGATGATGGGGCAGAAGATGGTTAATTAAATTTTAACGTTTTATTTTCTTATTTTTAAATTTTTATTGGAGTATGGTTGGTTTACAATGCTGTGTTAGTTTCAGGTGTACAGCAAAGTGAATCACATAGGACCTGGACTGGGCCCTAAACACCACTGTAATATAGGAGCATTGTCCTTCCTTTGTCCTGACTCCTTCAATCCTGACTGCATAAAGGAGAGAGCCTCAGCTTGTTGCTGACTTTGAACAACTCCCCAGCACGTGTAAATCTTTAGCCCCAGACTCAAGGCCTTAGGTGGGCAGCTGTTGAATTGTGCCCCTCCCCCAACCCCTTCCTACCAAAGATATGTTTAAGTCCTAACTCCTGGTATATGTGAATGTGCCCTTATTTAGAAATAGTCTTGCAAATGTAATTAAGATGAGTCATTAGGGTGGGCCCTAGCCCAGTATAGCTATTGTCCTTACAAGAGGAGATGAGACACAAAGGTGGAGACACACATAGAGAAGACAGCTGTGTGAAGATGGAGGCAGAGACTGGAGTGATGCTACCACAAACCAAGGAGTGCCTGGGGGTACCTGAAGGTAGGAGTTGTTCAGTCGCTAAGTTGTGTCCAACTCTTTGCCACCCCATGGACTGCAGCACGCCAGGCTTCCCTGTCCTTCACTGTCTCCTGGAGTTTGCTCAAACTCATGTCCATCGATTTGGTGGTGCCATCCAACCATCTCATCCTCTGTTGCCCCCTTCTCCTCATGTCCTCAATCTTTCCCAGCATCAGGGTCTTTTCCGATCAGTCAGCTCTTCACATCAGGTGGCCAAAGTATTGGAGCTTCAGCTTTAGCATCAGCTGGGAGAGACAAGGGAATATCTTCTCCTAGAGGTTTCAGAGGGAGCACTGCCCAGCCAGCATCTTGATTTTGGACTTCCAGCCTCCAGAACTTTGAGAGGATACATTTACATTGTTCTAAGCCATCCGGTTTGTGGTTCTTTGTTACAGCAGCTGTAGGAAACTAGTTCACTCACCATCTACCATGTGAGTAGAATACTCTTGTTTTTGTTAGCATGGCAGCATACAGCAGTGCTGAGGACCGTGGGGTCTGAAGCTGAACTGCCTCCTTTATTTACTAATTATGTAACTACAGGCAAATTTGTGAATCTGTCAGTACCTCAGTGTCTTCCTCTGTAAAATGACAGTACTAACTTCACAGGGTTGTGAGGATTTTAACAAGTTAAGACACTTAGCTCAATGTTCAGAAAGGAGCAAGGACTTGGTAAATATTAGCTAGCTACTATTACTATTACCTTATATTGATAGTAAATGATATACTTTTCCATTTACAGTTGGGATATAAAGTTTTCTATCAAGTTTTAGATTAAAATTAAGTTAATTAGAAGAAGAACATTAAGTAAATGATAATATAAATGGTTGGTGGATAGGGCAAATATTATGAAGGTGGTAAAACATGAATTGAGTGCTTGTATGTGCCAGGCACTATTCAAAGCACTCTACATATTTTAGGACATTTAATCCTTAATATTCCTCAGGAAACTGCTATTATAGTTCCATTTTCCAGACAAGAACCACAGAGAGGTTAAGTACTTGCCCAAGGCCACACAGCTAGCAGGTGACAGGCAGTCAGACTCTTGAGGCTGTGCACTAAGCAAGCAGAGAAAGTTTCTGGCCAAGAGGCTGTCTTGGCCCCCTTGTGGTTTTACAAACCGGGATTTGTCCTAAGGAGGTGAACTCAGCCTGGTGAGCATGGAAAGGAAGTGTCACTCACTCTGCCTCCAGTCATCCCCTCTGAAAATAGGCAATTCCTGTCTGACAGAGTCACTCCTCTCCTCCCAGCCCTGCTTTTGGGTGTCCAGGGAAGCTGCCAGCAGCCGAAGCCCTTTGGGAACAATAAAAGGCTCAGTGTTGACATTTAATACATGATAAAGTACTCCCCTCTCCAAGTCAGCTACTGAAAAAAAAAAAAACAAACAAAAAAAACAGGCCTGAGGGATGAGTCTATTAAGTGAAAAATAAACCTCTTTTATTGTTTTGACCGAAAACACATACTGCGTTTCACAAGCTTATAGCTGGGAACAATATGAAATTTTGGCAAAGGAGACTGGGGTGACCTCTCCACTCTCACATGATGACCCCTCGCTGTGTGAAGAGTAGATGGCATATCGTGCACTGCCTATGGGCCCAGGGCTTCTCTCAGCTGTGGTCAGAGGTGGTTAGAGGTGTGAGTGAACCTCTCCACAAGGAAACCCCCCTCTACCCCCACCGCTTTCCCTTTGCTGCTGCTGATCAGCCTGGGTGGTAGAGCAAACTTAGCACTTCTTTAGAGCCACAAATCCAAAAAAGTAAAACTCTGGGCTCTAAAAGCATTGAGTTTGCCAATGAATCATGGAATATCAAACAATTAATACACAGATGGTTCTTTGAAAATGGATGGTGGAGAATTGTCCTGAAGCAAGGTGGCTTAAGGGCCATGACTTCTGATTTCCCCTAGAACTTGTCAAGTCCATGAAGAAAGAAATTAACAAAAATTTGTGCTTCCTTCTCAGGAGAAAAGTTATCCAACATCCAGTGTTTAAGTGAAAGACATCAACCTTGATCTTAAGCTGTCTATTTCCTTGGACTTACGAGACACTGTCAGTGGTACAAATCTGAGTTACCCAACAGTGGAGGCTTCTTCTATGTATTTTTCCTCTCACTAGAAAATTCCTTTTGATTTTCTAAGATACAAAATGTGGAAAGGATCTCTGATAACTCCTTGTGGGCAAACAACATCCATACATAAGCAACAGCCATTTCAAAGTAATCCATTCAGATCATTATAAATTACAAAACCAGAAAATAAACACATGAAACCCCACCACACCTTTTGGTTTTCTAGTGGCATATACTAACAAAGAAATAAGCTGCCAGCCCTGTAACTCTCTTTGTTTTAGAACAAAGATATGAAAAGTGTCCCTGGACCTATAAAATAATCTTTATAATATATTTTACATGTCTAAGGTTTATTTACACAATTGTTCATAATGACTAACATGTAATACCCCTTCTATAAACATTATTCACATACATATTACCTCATAAAGATTCTCTTTTGGTCTATTAAAAAACACTGTACTGAAAAAACAAGCAGAGACACAAGAGTCTATAGATTATCTGCTGATATTTCCATGGAAAGGTGAAGTTTTCTCTTCTGTTTTCTCTTTCTTCTTTTTTCCTCTAAACAATACCCACTCCCTGACCCAATATAAGAAGCAACAATTCCAGAAGATGAAACTCAGAACTAATGATTAGCAAATTATTCTCAGGTGGATTTCTGGCCTGACCTCATTCTAATCACTCAAATTCATCTGAATCTGCCTCCTCATACCTCCACCACTTTTGACTCATGGCCATTTGAAATCTATATTCTGAAGCTGACAGTCCAGAGATGGAAACTTTAGGGAATGGGGGAGCTTTTCTTAAGCTTCTGAATTTGGGTGGGAACAAATCAGGTTCTTTAATTTGTGCTTTGGGGAAAAAATATCTGTTTTACTGGCTAAGCAGGTTCAAAGAAAAAGCTAAATCTTCATGAAACCCTCCATGAAACTGTAAGCTGTGAAAAGATTCCAGAGATGAAAAAACAGCATGTGTAAATATTGGGAGTGGTGCTTTCTTGCTGTTCTAAATGTGAGAGGCAGAGGCCAGTCTGCTGCTGCTGCTGCTGCTAAGTCGCTTCAGTCGTGTCTGACCCTGTGTGACCCCATAGATGGCAGCCCACCAGGCTCCTCCATCCATGGGATTTTCCAGGCAGGAGTACTGGAGTGGGGTGCCATTGCCTTCTCCATGGCCAGTCTAAGAAGAAGCAAATCTGAATGAGAGAGCCTTGAGGACATATTTATAATTACCCAACGTGAACTAATATTTTTTGGGAATTAAAAGTTGTATTGTTTTCCCCAACTCAGTTTATACAACTTGCTTTTGTGTGCACAGCTTGCCTATACCTAACGTTTTGGCATATCATCTATAAAATTAAAATTCCTCCCAACTCTGACATTCTATGAGTGCCCTGAAAAGTGAAGTCATTGAAACCTATCTATAGGTGAGCTGTAGGGCTTCATGGTTGTAACAAGTAGATTCCAGAATCTGAAGGCAGCATCTCCATATTCATTGCTTCCAACTCTAAACAGCAGCCAACCAAACCCGAATTCACACCAGAGAAAATGGAACCAACATTTAGTCATGGTAGTTGAGAGAAAAGAGATGACTGACAACTGGTGGCACCCTCACAGACCATGTGTGAGAAGGAGCTGTCATTACTGCATTAGCCTTTCTGTGGTCTCATTGTGCCTCTTGCCTCCTCACTTACCTTTTGGCAGGTAAAGCCAATGCTGTGGGGTTTCTAACAAAAACTCTCTGGATCAGAAAGTATCAGGGTGAAAAGACAGAATGGAATTGGAATGGAAACGAATGCAGATGTGGTAGAGTGATGCAGCGTGTGTGGTCAAGGGAGGAGGTGAAGGCTGGGGACATTGTGAAGAAACCCTGGCCTCTCTGGCTTGAACACCTGAGAGGAGAATATGAAACCACCCCCCTGTATTGCTCTAAACCAAGCTGGAGTGACAGGCTAGACACAACTCTGGGAGGCATTTGATGTCTGGTCTTTTCATTTGTCGGTTAGGTGCCAAGGTGTGAGAAATTGGCAAGGGGAAATTTGGCTTTGACAGCAGAACAGAAAAACAGGAGGGCCCAGGGTCTTGTGTAACCTGTAATGTCACATGGCTTGTGTGTTTCCTCCAGCCTGGCCCACCAGCCATTGATATTGTGGGAAGACAGATTTACTTTTTCTCCTATTCCCCTTCTGTCTTGGAGGCCAGCCTATTGGTATTCCTGTACCGTCCCTGATGTCCAGGGAGTATCACATGGCCCAGAACTCTGCACCGAGAAGTTTCCATCCAAGCAGACGGTTTGTTCTCTTCAGTATCCCATTATTACTACTCCTCCAAGGAAGATTTCCAAGGCGGGATCTGTGAAGGTGAAAAGGATTTCAGAATCTATTGTGTGTAAATGCAGCCCAGTTCCAACTACAGTTCTTTAACAATTTTAAGTAGTTTGGGCAGGAATATGTCTTTTAATTTCACAAGAGAGATACGGTGTTCTCCATTCATCATATCAGGAGACACATACTCTCTATTTTCCCATTTCTGTGGATGCTAACTTGATCTTTGGGTTAAGGTGGTTGTTTACATTCTTGATAGCATTCTCCACTATCAAGTTGTTATTTTCCATTTTTAGATTAATAAGTATCTTTGGAGGAGATACTCTGAGCTCTTCAGGCTTTTACCCACTACTTTTAATATCCATGAGTGACTCTTGCCCAAGCCAGTGGCTACTGTAGTGGTTACCAAATGGTGATTTAAAAAAAAAATTCCATCATTCCTTCTATATTTTGTAGCTGGGACTCTACTGTCAGGAAGAGCTCTTCCTTCTCTCTCATTACTCTATATATATAGTATAGACTCAAGGATTCCTATTTGATTACTTGTAAGGATTATTATCCATTACTGCCAAAAATGAACAATTAGATCTATTGATGAAGAAATGCCAGACAAACCCTAATTGAGAGACATTCTCTAAAATAAATGGCCTATGTTCTTTGAAATGCCAGGATCATAGCAGACAATGACTCAAGGAACTGTTACAGATGAAAAGAAACTAAAGAGACAAATGTGTGGTCCTGGATGGTATCCTAGACAGGACATTAAAACCTTTATTCTCTGTAAAGGAATAGGACAATTGGATAAGAGCTGTAGATTAGTTAATAGTGCCATATCAATGTTAATTTCTTGATTTTGGAATTATATTGTGGTTAGGTAACATCCCTGTTTTTAGAAAATATACACTGAAATATTTTAGGGGAAAATGAACATTTTTAGCTTGCTCTCAAATGGTTTGGAAAGATTATATATATAATTTATATTAAATTTTAATTTGACATTTAATTAGTATATATGTATATACATATTTAAAAGAAAGAGGGTCAAAACATACATAGGAAAATGTTAATATCTAGGGAACCTAGTAATGAAGGGTATACAGGAATCCCTTGTACATTTTTAGCAACATTTCTAGATATCGGAAATTATTTCAAATAATTTAAAATTCACAAGGCCTCAGAAGTTCTCCAAAGCCTGAAATATTGTATTTTGATTTCCAAACTCAACCTGCATCCCTATCACCCCCACACATGTGGCCAATGTCCTCCCCTCCCTGTGTGTCCCTTGGGGCCTCTTCTCTTCTTGAGCACATTCAGGAGGAAGTGCAACCAACACTTCTGGCTTTCCCTTGTCCAGGTAAGGGCAGGTGGTTTGGATGGGCATCACAGGAGCTGGCTGCTCTCTACGACTTTGCTGCCAGTGCTTGGCTCTTGGCCCTTCTGAATGCAAATGAAGTCCCAACTGACTATGCTGAAGGGGGACAGGAGAAAACTAAGAGGGTAATGGGAAAGTGGTCCCAGGACATTGAGAAAGACTTGTTTTCTAAAAGACCCAGGCTCAGGGTTTGTCCACAAGTGAGTTCCACGAAAACCCAGTAAAACAGGAAATAAGTAGGAGAGGGAATTTTCCATCTCCTGTCCAATGTCTTTCCTTTGGAGCCTGATTTCTTTTCTACCCAAGGACTCCTGCTGATTTAACAGGCCAGTTTTCTCTTTGGGGAAACTTTAGTGATGATCACAGCCTCACTCTTTTCAGGGTGACATTGCAAGCAAAATTTATGGGAAACAGCAATCTGGGGAGTCTGACTCGAACTCCCAACTCTCGAAAGGCCAAACTATGATTTGTTGTTACAGAGACAGAGTGTACTGAAGGAGGCTGAGCTTTCAAGCAGGCAGCCACATCTGGGCTAACCACTGAACTTCTTTACCCTCTCAGGGCCTGCCAGTGAATTACGGGCCTTACTCCTTTGTTGACGTGCTTCACTCTCCATAACAGCAGGTAAGAGGCATGAGGGGCTTAATGGGGTTGCTTCCTATTAAGAGGGAGAAGCAGGCATAAATACAGAGTCTGCCTCCCATCAAGAGAATAAGTTACACAGGATCTGGAGTTACGCTGCCTCCATTGTCCACCCCCAAATGTGGGCAGGAGTTTCAGCTTGCTGTTCACAACTTTTATTTATTATTTAAAAATTTTTTTTATTATTATCTTTTTTGGCCATGCCATACAGCAAGCAGGATCTTAGTTCTCTGACCAGGGATTGAACTCATGCCCCCTTCATTGGAAGCACAGAGTTTTAACCACTGGATCACCGAGTAAGTTCACAACTTTTAGTCCTTAAATGGGAAAGTGCCTGTGTTAGTCATATCCTGCTTCTTTTATCTTTGCCTAAGTGGGTACCGGCTCTGATGCTGGGCACCTGCCTTTAGAGATGGGTCAACCCATAGCTATCGCAGTGGGCCCAGAAATGACTGCTTTGGTCTGCACATCAGGCCTGACATCAGCAGCTGGGGGCATATCCCTCTGAAACTGCAGGTAAGGTGATTTGAGTTGACTGCTTCTTGATCTCAAGGGAGTAGTAGCGGTTTGTTAGCTCTTTAAGTACCTTTATTGTGATGTAGCATTTCTGAGAGTCAGCACAGGGACAGGGTAGTGATAGGAAACAACTGCCAATGGAGGGCTGACTGCCACATGCATCTGACCTTCGGGTTGTGCTAAGTGATATAGAAAGAACTTCCACTCTAGGATCCACTGACATCTTAATAAACACCTCAAAATCCCATCAGTGGCAGGACGTGTGAATTTACCTGTGGCTGGCATTGTGCTGTACCGGGTAGCAGCTCATATCAGTCCTGTGTCTACAGGCCAGGGGCTTTAGGATTGGCAGGTGATGATTCTTTGTTTATTAAGTGATCAGGGGACAGGTCTATTGAAGTAGAAAACCCTGGTGTCTGCAGGAAAACTTTGGTGTCTCATCTTAAATGAGGTGGCAAGCAGCTTCCAGTGAACACTAGAGTCCAATTGCCTGGCTTTATTCCCAAGCTCCACCAAGTCCCAGCTGTGTGACCCCATGGAAACAATTTAATCTCTCTAGGTCTTAGTTTCCTTATCTGTAAAATGGACATAGTGATAGTGTTTACTTTGTCTGGTTATGGTGAGATTTTAAAATCAGTCAATATATCTTTTTTTTCTCTCATTGCCATGGCTAAGACTTCCAGAACTATGTTGAGTAAGAGTGGCAAGAGTGGGCACCCTTGTCTTATTCTAGAAAAATGGTGCTGATGAACCTATTTTCAGGGTAGAAATAGAAATGCAGATGTAGAGAATGGCCTTGTGGGCACAGTGGGGAAAGAAGGTGGGACGAAATGAGAGAGTAGGATTGACATATACACTACATATATCTGTGTGTAAAACAGATAGCTAATGGGAGCTCAGCTCTGTGCTCTGTGATGACCTAAAGGGGTGGGATGGGGGGTGGGAGGCTCAAGAGGGAGGGGACATATGTATACACGCGGCTGATTCACATTGTTGTACAGCAGCAACCAACACAACACTCTAAATTAATTATCTTCCCATTAAAAATAAAAGATGAAAATTTAAAAATATCGGTCAATATAAGTAAAGCACATAAAAGAGTGTCTGGCACAAGGCAGGGGATCTGTCTCTCGTTATTGGCTCAAAAGTATTACTATAAATTAAGAGACCTCTTCAAGGTTATGTATTAAAATCCTGCTTCTTGATTATCTCAAAGAATGGAAAACCATACAGACCATTAAATGGATACAGACCATTAAACTGGTTCATGATCACACTCATTACTGGAGTTTCTTTTGCCTTAAAAACCTAAATAGACTTATTAAAATCTTATATCCTAATCAACAAAATGAAGATAACAGTAGCTCAGTATTTATTATACTTTATATGATTGTCATGAGATGGCCTCTATTATTCTTCTTACTATATAGATGAGAAAACTGAGACTCAGAGAGGTGAAATGACTTACCCAGAGTGACATAGTGAGTCACATTTGAGGTATAACGGGTGTTCTGATTCTATAGCCTGGGCTGTTCATTGCTATGCCAGAGAGAGGAGAGCCGAAAAGGGGGAAGGAGCTGGGGGTGGGGAGTGGGAAGGAGGAAAGGAGGGAAGGGGAGAGGGAGGCTGGCAACTGATAATAAGTATTCTCGGAATGAGTAAGTGGGCGTGGGAATTCAATAAACGTATCCTAATGATAACAAAGCAGATGACATTTCATGCCTTGTCTACATAATTCCAAACAACCATTTGACCACTTAGAAAAATGAGATTGCTTTTTGCGTGCTGCAGAGTCATGGCTTTAAAGAGCTGCGAGGGCCAGTCCCTTTGGAAGGTGAGTTTTTATGATCCTGCAGTCCTGGAATGCTAATACGTGATCCAAGCCCCTTGTTTGAGGGATGAAATGGGGCCGGAGAAAAGGGAAGCAAATTGCCTCTAAGTTTGTGGCATCTCCTTTAAGTTCATTCTTCCTGTGAAGATCCCTCTTGGCAGGAAAAGGGAGGATTCATTTATTCTCCAATTGTTCATTCAACACATAATTGATTGATGACCAAAAGTGTTTGATAAATGAATGAATTTCCTTGACACTTTGAGCTTGTTCCTGTTCATCTCGAAACTGTGCATGTCTGAGTTCTTCTCAGTCTTCGAATCTCAGGAATCAAGGAAGCTGGCTTCCTTGGAGAAACATTGTTGTTCACTCTACCTAATGTCACTCATACCTTCCAGTCATTGTCTGTCCCACCAGTTTGTTTCCTTCATAGCATCTGTCATATAGAAATAATCCTGTGTGTTTAATCATTTTCCATTTATTGCCCTTCATGAAGGCAGGAATATTACTTGCTTTGCTTTGTTCACTGTTGTGAAGTGTACGGAACAAAACCTCACACACAGTAGATGCTCAATCAATATTTGTTGAATGAAGATGAATGAATAAGTGAATGAGGTGACATTGATTTCTACCCAGGAAGAAAACATTCTGTGACTTTAAATGGAGATGGAGTGAGAGCTGGGATGTTGGCCTGGAGCCCCTTGGTCATAATGGCATGTCCAGCAGGGGTTTAACTAATCAGCACATACATTTCCTGAATTACAAAGTGTGCCAGGGACATTTAATTTCTGTTAATTGGCACCGAGGAGGAGGGGTTGTTATCAAAATCACCAGCCAGCTGGAAGCATGTCTGTGTCAGACCTGTTTGCAAATCAGAATGGACATTTCATAAACCTTGTCAACCTTGTGAGGCTGCAAGTCCTCAGAGAGGCTGCACCAAGGTGCTCACTAGCTGCATTCAGGGTCATAGACAACCTTAAACCGCAGACCTTCAACAGATGGCAGGTAAGGTGTAGGGACAACCAGAAGACAAAGGACTGATGAGGGTTATGGCATGAGATGCTTTTAAAAATAACTGTCATATTGCCTCCACCCTGGCACCATTCACCAGCTGATCTGAAAAGTGAAAAGAACAAAGAAGCTGAGATTTTCTAGTCTTGCAGAGCCAGCCCCACTGCTTCCTTTCTGTGACCTTAGGCAAGTGATTGATCCTCAGAGCCTCAGATCTGTTTGATCTATAAATAGGGGACAATAACACCCAACTCACGGGATTGTTGTGAAGGTTAAGTGCGAAAAGGCATGTAAATAGTCATGACAGCTAACGTCACAGAGTGTTTTCTATGAGCTGGGCATGGGGTTAGTGACTTCACGCCCCTTATCTCATTTAATCCCCACCTAACCATCAAAGAAAGCACAATTAGAACCTACATTTTACAAACAAAGGGACTAAAGGTTGGGAAGATTAAATGACTTCCCCTTGGTAATACAGGGAAGAAACGCAGAGTCTGGATTTGAATCCAGGTCACCTGACTCACAATGTTTGTAACCTCCCTGTAACAAGCTTCTAAGGCAGTGGCCCCCAACCTTTATTGATACCAGGGACCAGTTTCGTGGAAGATGATTTTTCCATGATTTAGGTGCAGGGGGATCGTTTTGGGATGATTCAAGTGCATTACATCTATTATGCACTTCATTTCCATTATTATTTGGGTTCCCTGGTGGCTCAGCTTGAAAAGAATCCGTCTGCAATGTGGGAGACCTGGGTTTGATCCCTGTGTTGGGAAGATCCCCTGGAGAAGGGAACTGGCTACCCACTCCAGTATTCTGGCCTGGAGAATTCCATGGACTATAGTCCATGGGGTCACAAAGAGTCAGACATGACTGAGTGACTTTCACTTTTATTTCCACTATTATTACATCAGCTCTACCTCAGATCATCAGGCATTAGATAGATTCTGGAGGTTGGGGACCCCTGCTCTAAGGGATTAGACCAATACCTGGCATTTAGTACATATGTAATGAATGAATGGCAGCTAGATGGATCTATTCTTATTCTAGCATTTCTCCTGATCTTGCCGTCACGCCTTTGTCATAACTACAAAATTCACTACTAGGGTCCTTTTTGCACACCAGCACCTGGCCTATATGTCTCACTTCATCTTCCCAATTACTTTGTGAAGTGCTGATTATTGTTTTCACTCTTCAGATGAGTAAAGAAAGTCTCAGAGAGGTTAGTTAACTTGGTTCAAGATTAGACAGCCACGAAGTGGTAGGGCCAGGATCTGAGCCCAAGGACATGTGATTCTAAAACCCTGGTGGTTCCTCTCTATGTAATAGCCATTCTCCACGCTACTGTCTTTCAGAATCTCTTCCTGCTCAGTGGAGCTCTCCTGACAACTAAAACACTCCTTCTAGGACTTCCCTGCTGGTCCGGTGGTTAAGATTTTGCCTTCCAATGCAGGGGGTATGGGTTCGATTCCTGGTTGGGGAGCTAAGATCCCATATGCCTTGTTGCCAAAAAACTGAAAACACAGAACAGAACCAATATTGTAGTAAATTAAATATGTGATTTTGCTCAGTTGTGTCTGACTCTTTGCAACCCTATGGACTGTAGCCTGCCAGGTTCCTCTGTCCATGGGATTTTCCAGGCAAGAATACTGGAGTGGATTGCCATTTCCTTCTTCAGGGGAGCTTTCCAACCCAGGGATCAAACCCTGGTCTCCCTGATTGCAGGCAGACTACTGTCTGAGCCACCAGGGAAGCAATAAAAATAAAAAATGGTTCATATTAAAAAAAATAAAAACAAACAAAAAACCCCACTTCTTTATCACTCCTCTCTCGCACATCTGTCTGTTTGATTGAGACTAGCTCTTTCTTATACTCCATTTCTGAATTGTGCCTCTCTATGTATGTATGGGTAATAGCTACCGTTTATTGAATACTTTGATGTACTGCATACCACAACTGGGGCTGTACATGCAGGATCTCATTTAATCCTTCTGAGAATCCTGTGAGGCGGAGATTCTGATTCCCATTTTATAGATGAAAAAGCAGGTTTAGGGAGGTAGTGTAACTTTTCTGAGTTGCTTTAGTCATTTGCCAAAGGAAACATAACTAGTAAGTGACAAGCTGGGACCAAACCCCAGATAATCTGATTCCAAAACCCACCACTCTAGCTATTATGTTTTGTTGTTTCTCCATATCTTGTTAAGTTCCAGTGGATTGGGAACACAGCTAGAATAGCTACCCCCAAATCCCTGTTGACTGATGTTTTAAAATTTAGTTCTTTACTGGTGGTTTCCATGAAGAAGGTCCAAATTATCAAATTTGCCAACCTAAAATGAATGTAAGCTTAAAAAAGAATTCAATTTATAAATAGAATGTGCAGGATGGAGTTTTTGGAAATGTGGTTCTGGTATCTAAAAGAAGCCTTCCCTTCCAAACAGTATGATCCCCTCTGTCTGTCTGACCACTCTGTCCTTTGTCATGGAAGCTGCTGCCATCACTCTTGAATGGTGACTGCCATGTCTTTCTCAGGGAGTGTGGTCCTTTGGGTCTCTTCTAGACAGAGAAGAAAAACATCTCCCAGTGAACCAGGCAAGAATGGGGTGGGAATCCAGGTACGATCCTTTGAAGGTGATATTTATTTGAATTCCTCTTTGGTCCTTCAGGTGTTTTTGCTGTCTCCTTATGTTTTGATTCAAGCTTGCTTTTGCTAATTTGTGAGAGTCTCCTGACTGCAAATAGTTCTCACAATCCACTTGGATGGTCCAGGGAGGAGTCCTTATTTTCATGGGAAAGATGTTAGGATGGCTGTGGCCTCTAGGACATGTGTGGCCTACAGCAGTCAAACTCTGACATTGCAGATGGCCTTCATCAAGTCAGTCAGTCACACTAGCACGGTTTCTAACAGCATTAACCAAGGATACACAGAGTGGCCTTTGCAAATGTGTTTTGCCTTTCTCTCCAGGTCTTGGCTGGCATCGCTTTAGTCTTTACCAGACTGCAGCTCTTGTCCATCCAGCAGTGACCCTATTTGCATAATTACCTTGCATCTGTGGGTGTGTATTTACTCCCCCAAAGCAATTGCCTTTGAACTTTGGATAAATATCAGCATGGAACACTGGAAGATGTCAGCTCTGTAAGCCCTCTTGTTCCCACAGAGAAGATGAAAGTGGGGGTCATTTTGGAAATCATAACCCCTTCTTCTGAACTGTATATCATTTAGAGTGAGGACAGGCAAAACCAGAAATAGACTGGTGAAGAGGGAGAGATCTAGAGACCACAGAATGATCATCATGTTCTGATGTCAATGATCCAGAACCACATTGCAAGCTTTGGTTCTTTTTCAAGTTGGCTGTGTCTGGCCGCCCTTGCAACAGGGGTAGATGTGCTTCTCAGATATCTCTGTACAGAATATTCTCAGTCACCTTCTTTCCCACCCCTACTTCTTGGTTGATAAGACCCCTAGACTTATTCTCTGGGAGGGCTTCACCCCGAGTTAAACCATCCCCCCACTCCCATCTCCATCTTCATCCCTGTGGTTTCTGCAGAACACACACATTTTGCATCATCTCCAACTTCAACCGTGTTGTGTGTTTACAGTTGCTACTGAAGAAGAGGGACATGATGACTTCTTTTTTTTTTTTTTAATGGATCTTTCTGGGTCATGGATTGAACTTACGTCTCCTGCATTGGCAGGCAGATTCTTTACCACTGAGCCACCAGGGATGCCTGGGACATGGTGACTTAAGATTAAGGTTTGGATTTAAGAGTTCTGGGTTCTAGTCCTTGTTACCGTGGACAGATCATTTGACCTCTGGGCCATAATTCTACTCTCTAAAATGGAATAACAGCAGTACCTGCCATCATAGGCTTGGGTAGGATTGGATGGCATGCCACATGTACAGTGCTTGGTACACAGCAGGTGCTCAGTAAATGGTAACAATTATCACTGGATGAAGAGTTAGTAGTCTCCCTTCCATTTCAAACTCATTATGTGACCTTAGTCAAGTTGCTGAAACATCCTGAGTCTCAGTTTCTTGATCTGTAGTCTGTGGACAAAGATAATTTTTCTCTGAGCATTTCATGCAGTTCTTGGAATAGTTTGGCAGCAGCAGCAAGATGTGTTTTAGTTTCAGAATCTGAGAAGCTACTCTGGTTTCTGCAGTTGGCTACCCAGAGGCTCCAGGCAAGGTGCAGAGGACAGCTGTGTTGAAAACCCTATATTCAAGGAATGTAGGCACAGTCACAGCCCATATTTTCCTTATTCAGGAGCAACAGGGTCTCCTAAAGCAGCTGTACTTGGAAGAATTCTTGTAAAAACCCCTTTAAACTCGAATGCCTCAAAACCAGACATGCCGGTGCATCAAAATCTCAAATCCCAGCAGTAAATCAAGCGTTTGAGTCCCAGTGACAGAAACCAGATGGGAGTTTAAATATTCAGGCTGGTGTGTATGGCCTCAGGTTGCAATATCTTCTTTGACTAGTGTTTACTGAGTACCTCTATGAGTTGTGCTGAAAGCTCCATATGGTACATGAGTGGGATATATACATGGGAATGATAAACATGGGATTCAGGATAGAGGTTGTGAGGGAAGTGGGAGGTGGGGAAGGAAGGAATAACTGGGAGAAGCACACAGCAAGTTTCAATTGTTTTTTAAAAAGCTAGGTGGTAGATATATGGTTATTGGTTTCATGATCCTATATAATTATGTCTATAGAACATTTAATTATAAAAGGGGAGAAAAGCAGAAAGGAGCCCAAATCCAGAAAAGAAGTAGTAAGAAACACCATTCTGTGGGAGCCATATGTATTTTATCTATCCTGTTTACTGTATCCTCATTGCCTCTCCTAGAGCCTGGGCCAGGGTGCGTGGTGAATTAACTGCTGTTGGATGGATGGATGGGTGAATCTATAATGCTCCTCCATGTCCTCCATCCCATCATCTTTGATCCCACCTCTGCTGCCTTCCATTTGTCAAAGTGTAGGTCAATCGGCGGAAGGGCTTCCTGGGAACATTTTGTTTCTACTCTGGTCTAGGACACGATACTATAGCTTGGCAAACAGCAGATGGCTTGATCATCATTTAACATTGTTCTATTTCAGGGAAAATGTCCTTGTGAGCTTTATCCTTAATGACGCCAACCTGCTGTAAGGCTCTCTGGAGTTAATTCCCCCACTTGGTCTTGCCTGTTTAGTGAGTCTTTTATGGTCACCTAAGAGGTTTCTGCAAGTGCTAACATTCTCTTCGCTCAACCCGAGGGGGAACTGGGGCCTTCACTCTCAAGACATAAGTGAGAGAAGCCTTGGTGGCAGCAGCTGCCGCCCCGGGAGGGCCCAGCTTGTTAAGCACGTGCTCCCAGCTGGAGAGGCCCTTGTTATCCTGCCTGCTTCAGCTGCTCACTCCCCGGGCAGGGAGTCAGACGCTGTGGGGCTGGCCTGTGTGAAGAGGCAGTGAGAGGATCAAGACGGGGCCCTGTTCATCTTGTTGAAGTAAAGTACGTGCTTCCTTACCTGCCTGTATGAGACCAGAGGAGCTAGGACACTGAAGTGCGTCATTTACACCTAGGAAACTCTTAGCTGAAAAAGACAGGTGAACAGGCATGTTCACCTATCCTCCAAGTCAGCTCCTTGCCTCAGCTGAGGGCCTACAAAGGCAAATGTTAAGGGCTGAACAGTGGCCAGGATGGGGGCCAGGAAGAGTGTTGGGCTTGATAGTAGTGCTCTCAACTTCTGAGTGACCTCTCTGAGCCTTACTCTGTAGAACAGGGTAACCAGACATTTCAGAATCAGTATGACATAGTGAAAGTGTTAGTCGCTCAGTCGTGTCTGACTTTTTGCGACCCTAGGCTCCTCTGTCCATGGGATTTCCCAGGCAAGAATACTGGAGTGGGTTGCCATTTCCTTCTCCAATGCATAAAAAGTGAAAAGTGAAAGTGAATTCGCTCAGTCATGTCCGACTCTTCGCAACCCCATGGATTGCAGCCCACCAGGCTCCTCTGTCCATGGGATTCTCCAGGCAAGAGTACTGGAGTACTGGTGCCATTGCCTTCTCCGCCAGTATGTCATAGGCACCAGCTAATCAGAATGAAGAAGGGTTTCATTGCTGCGGGTCTCAACTGCAGCTGGCCTTAGCTTTTGGATAGGAGAGCGATGGGGAGGACCTGGAGAAAGAGCCAGGGTGCAAGAGCGGGGAGAGGCCCTGAGGAGCTCAGAGAATCTATCATTCACCTATCAGTACAGGACACTTTCAATATATTGACAACCAGTGTGACCATATTCCTGCTGAATGTCAGAGCCAAATGTCAGCACTGCTATACCATTTAAGAAAGGTGAACTTTCTCTCATTTGTTATGTACCTCTGAATCACTTCGGAGAAGGCAATGGCACCCCACTCTAGTACTCTTGCCTGGAAAATCCCATGGACGGAGGAGCCTAGAAGGCTGCAGTCCATGAGGTTGCTAAGAATCGGGCACGACAGAGCGACTTCACTTTCACTTTTCACTTTCATGCATTGGAGAAAGAAATGGCAACCCACTCCAGTGTTCTTGCCTGGAGAATCCCAGGGATGGGGGAGCCTGGTGGGCTGCCGACTATGGGGTTGCACAGAGTCGGACACAACTGAAGCAACTTAGCAGTAGCAGCAGAATCACTTGGGGAGCTTGTCAAAAACACATATGCCTAAGTCCCCACCCCAAAACTACTGAACGGCATCCTGTAGGGCCCTGGCAGGGACCATTATGCTCCTGAGACCTGTGTGCCTGGATCAGCTGGTATCTGGGGACCCAGCTCTACATGGAAGGGGTTTAGAATGCTTCTGAGATGAAGTGGAGCACAGTCTGGAGGGGAACATGCCCAGTTCAGGTGCAGGTCATGTGAGTGAGTGAAACAGGCTGCTGCGGTCAAGGCAAATTGAAGAGCACGTGTCCATTTCACTGACATCTTGACCTTGACGCAGCTAACTCCGGATGGCTGCCCATCGGGAGTGCGGGCCTGACGTAGATGGACTTTCTGAACGTCCCAGGGAAGCTGGAAATCTGTGAGTCAGAAGTCAGTGATTTAGTTTGGCTTCTCACTGAGTCACAGGTGGGGCCATTGCTTTAAAATCTTCCTGTAGAAGCTCTGTCTATGGGAGGGGGTGGGGGAGCCGGTCACACGTGAGCCGGGAAGGAGACAGGCTTTAAGTGAGGACCTTGATGCCGTTTGTGTGCATGCTCAGTCACTCAGTCGTGTCTGATCTGTGCAACCCCACAGGCTGTAGCCCACCAGGCTCTTCTGTCCATGGGATTCTCCAGGCAAGAATATGGGAGTGGGTGCCATGCCCTCCTCCAGGGAATCTTCCTGACCCAGGAATTGAAGGTCTCTTAGGTCTCCTGCACTGGCAGGCAGGTTTCTTTACCACTAGCTGCTTACGGCAACCATTTCCTCAAGTGTGGTCCTCAGGGTCTGCCCTCAACTGGTTGCGCCCCTCCTTTGTCTCTCAGGTGTCCCCCACTCTGTGCCTGCCCACAGCAGCTTTCCTTGCACTGAGGTGTCAGGGCTGATCACAGGGTGAAGGCGGGCCTCTTCTAGGGACTCCGAGTCTTGGCTGAGGGTATAGAGCTCTCATAGGAATGTCTGGCTTCAGACGTGAGGTGTTCCACACCCACCTGGGATCCCTGGAATGTTCCACACAGGAGTGGATTCTTTGTGCTTGGGGACAAGAGATCTTGACTTGGTTGCTACATTTAAACCCATTGCCAGTGCTTCTTACCCCGCTTGGACACCCTTTCTCCCATCCTTTTGCCTGCCTGACTCTTTCCTGTCCTTCAGGACTCAGCTTAGACTGTGTCTTGACCTCCATGACTAGGTTACTTGGTGTCCTTTTAGCGCCACAGCCCTGGGCAGGCCCTTATTTAGACTTTCTTGCCTGGAATTTCAACAGCCCACTTCCTTAAAAACATTCAAGGCTAACCTTTTTCAGGTATTCACTATGTACCAGCATGACTTCAGTCACTTTATGTTACCTCAGTTAACCCTCACAGTTACCCAGTGAGGCTGGCACTGTTATCATGGCTTTTAAGAAGACAAAGCCTAGAGAAGTCAAGTAACTTGCGCAGCATCACACAGCTAGCACGTGGTAAATGAGGAGTGGACCTAGTCTGTGTGCAGCAGAGCCGGCAACTGTGACCACCGCACTGTGCCTCCTCTCTACGGTCTGAAGGCGGTAGACTGACACCAAGGATGGTCTTTTGGTTCACTGAGCATAGTCCTGAGTTAGGCTCTGAAGTTAGATAGCTTGGACTCAGGGTGAGGGCAGCTCTCAAACTCGCTCTGCCACTGTCTGTGGTTACCCTACAAGCCTCAGCTTCCTAGGCTCTATAATTGGAATAGTTACATTTGGCTTATAAAGTTATGGTGGACAATATAGGAGAGGATGTAGTATCCAACATGGTGATGGAACAAATGACAGGGAGTGGCAGTGAGTTCAGCTTGTACCATCCTTTTCAAATCCTCAGGTGACTAGGCAGAGATGGGATTTGTTTGGGAGGGAGGGAGTTTGCTGCTGAGCAGGGGGAAGGGGGCTGGATGGAATGGGAGTGGCCAGTCTGGTATTGCTTACAGTTCTCAGAAAAGTTACTCTATAGAGATCGTGGGCAATGGAATGAATATTCTGTTTCATTTGGAGGGCATGGACTGTGTCTTCATTACACTCAAACAACCTGCTTTTCAGCCACAACAGTTAAAAATTAACTGGCTCCAGTGCTACTGAGGCACAGAGTAAATATTTGGTTGTTTGGGCATGTCACATGTCTGCTGCTCTGGGGGCAGATTGCTAAACTCGTTGCGAGTACTTTTTGGGGTAAATACGAGGGGTAGGTACTCATATTTTGACAAATCATACGATGCCTGCCTGTCTTGGTGACTTTTCTCCATTTCTCCATCTGGATGACTGTTTTCACCTCACTGAATCATGCAGTTGGGGTGACGATTTTGTGGAGTGAACATGGGTCAGTATCTCACAGAAGCACCAGAACGTGTTGCCACATTGGCCCTACCAACCCCAAAGGTCTGACATGTGCAGTAGTCCTTGGCAGGAGGATGGTTTTGTTTGTGTTTTATGAAGGTCTGGAAAAGTCTGGATAATTCAATCTGCCAAGTGTGTGGTTGGTATGTAAAAGATAAATGTTTTTAATCCCAGTATCTTTAAGAACTGTCCAGGGAGAAGGTCTAATTAGACTTGTCTTTTTTTTTTTTAATGATATCCAGGCTTAGTAGTAAACGGCATTCATGCACTGAAGTGCCCACATTGATGGGCATGCAATAAATGTTAAATCACAACAGTTAAGTTTAATGAGAATTAATGGTTTGTCTTACAGCATTGTCTGTGCTCCCTGGGCTGCCCTTTAGCCTTGTTTACAAGGCTCTGCCTGGCTGTCCCACTCAGTCAGCCCCCATCTTAGTGAGGTTGCCTAGCTTTGCAGACTCTGCCCTTCTTTCCCCACCTGCCAAAAATTTCAAGGTTGATCCCCTCCTCTTTGATCTTCTCTGACTCATTCCCTAAGCCTCTGTCTTTCTCTCTCATTCTCATCATCTCCTCCTTCTTACTCCCTTTCCTCTCCAACTTTATTTGTCCAGTCCCTTTTTACAGACACTTTCCTCTAGAAGGGACCCCCACCCAGCTGTGGATTGCCATCTTCCCCATAACATTGTAACCTTATCCTGCAACCCAGGGAAACATCTAGTCTGCCCCAAATAGAAGAAATCAATGGAAGTAAAGACAGTTTGCAGTGCAAACAGAATGAATATCTAAACTTAAACCCCTTATGAAGTTGTTTCTAAGCATGTTGTATTTTCTTTGGGAAGTCAGTGTAGAGCCAGGGATGAACGATGGTCCATAGTACCATACAGGACCCTCTCCATAAGTACATGCTTCCTGCTTATCTACTGTGTAGGACTGTAAGTGGGCAAACAGATTGAGAAGCTTCAAGTATGACAGCAGTCAGCTTTCTCTCTGACCTTGTCTGGAACAAAGCCAGGGAGCTGACTCTTTTTGGTTTAGAGGATTCTTGGAATGTTCACAGCATTCGTCTCATACCCTTCCCAAAAGTTCTCCCTTGGCAGCCAGGATTGTGACTCAATGGAGGGGAAAAAGATACAGTGCCTACTAGTGGCCTGTATCCAGGCCCCAGAAGATGGCAGAAACTGTTCTAAGATGTTGAGGTCAAAGAAGTAATGCCAGCATTCTACCACTGTGACCCCCGGCTGAACCCCGCTTTAGAGCATCTTAGAAATTCTACACAGAGCACAGGGAATGAGGGGTGCACACTCCACACTGGGATGAGAGTGGGCAGGATGAGCTCCCATTCCTTGGTCTGGGCAGTCGTCTTGAGACATCGAATCATTACGTCTGCAAGGTCACCTAGTCTACCTTCCTAACCAAGGCAGGAATCTGCGCTCCCACCTGTCCTTTCCTAGAGCTAAACAAGGCAGAACAGGACCCATGCTCGAGTCCCCAAATAACAGCAGGACGCCCTCAGTGGAGGCATACTATATTTAAATGCAATTCACCTCTTTGGGGTCTAGGAAAAGCCGCCTGTAGATTCATTTGCTGGGAAACGCAGTCTGCGTGGCCGAGGCAGTGGACGCCGGGGTCACGGTTTTGCTAAAAGCTGACTTCCTCCGGAGGTCTGTCTGCTGTCCAGAGTGGCAGCCACTTCGGTGGGCGAACAGGATGGTCATCTCCGGGCCCAAGGGGGCTGCCTCAGGCTGGGACCCCTTCGGGGTGGCTGGCTGTTCAGGCTTCCCGGAGGTGTGGTGTTTGGCGGGAGGAGGACTGTAGTTCTGAAATCTCACAGTTTTGACTTGCTGTAAGACAGGAGAACAAAGGGACATGGCTGAGGTGTGAGAACTGTGCTGTTTCCCCCTGGGACTTGGCTCACATTGTTCCTTTACCCTTGTCCCTTCTGGGAATGCCTCATTCATGGGTTCCTCCAGCAAATACTTGTGTCTGCATGAGAGTCCACCAGGGATCACCACTCTGTCAGGTGCTATGTACAAATCCAAGAGTGAACAGAACTGCCCTGAAAGATGACAGTGAGAACCAGTGCTCCCGTGGGGAAGAATAAGATGCTAAGGGAGGGGGTTGGAGTATTCAATTGAAGCTGGAATGGGGCTTGTCATGGAGGGCCTCCTAAAGGCAGAGTTATTTCAATCAAGAACTGAAGAATGACTGGGGATTATCTAGCAGAAATAGAAGGGGCAATCACTGACCTAAGAACAGGGTCCTGGGCAAGAGGGTATGATCCTTTTGAGAAAATATAAGAAGTTCACCTCCCCTCTCTCTTCTCCACCTGCCAGTAAGGCCTGTCTTGAGGCCTACCTCTTCCCTGAGGCCTACCTGCTGACTGCATCAAGTTCTGTGATAAACTTATAAATCCTCAAAGCAGAGCCAGCAAACTAGACACCACTGACTACACTTTGTCTGCAGAAGGTTTAAGAGTTTTAGCTGCTAACACGAAAAATTGGGAGACTGCATATATAAAAGTCAGGATTTCATCTGTCTCTTATGATACAGCTCAGGTGCACCGGGGCCAGGGCCCATTCTGCCAACAGTTGGCTGGTACTGATCAGCAGCTCCCTGTCTATGTGGGAGTCACCACCTCACATTTGCATAAGCCTTTCCTCTCTCCCTTCTTTCCTAGCCTATTACAGGATCTGTCTGGTACAATCAGTGTTGACCTTGGCCATTCCCTGTCTTTTGTTTGTTTAGTCGCTAAGTCATGTCTGACTCTTTTGCGACCCCATAGACTGTAGCCTGCCAGGCTCCTCTGTCCATGGGATTCTACAGGCAAGAATACTGGAGTGGATTGCCATTCCCTTCTCCAGGGGATCTTCCTGACCCAGGGACTGAACCTGGGTCACCTGCATTGCAGGCGGATTCTTTACTGCTGAGCCACCAGGGAAGCCCCAAAACTAAACAACAGTCACCTAATTTTCTTGTTACCTCCTCCATCCCACCATCCTTCTTTCCTCAAGGATATTACTGAGAACATAATACGTTTACAAAAATTCTTATGTCTTCTTATGGAAAAGCCATAGAACCACAAAGGTCCTGATAATGGTCAATTGAGTAGTTATAGCTCTGTGTGACCTTGACAAGCCACTTACTCTTTCCTGTCTCAGTTACCTCCTCCATACTGTGAACAGGTACACATTATTCCCTGTGTAAGCACTTTACTCATCTCATTTAATTTCCACTCCAATCCTGTGAGGCTATGACTCTTTGTACTGCCATTTTACAGATTAAGCAAAAGAATCTCAGAAAGGTGAAATGTTTCAACCGGAGTCACCAGCTAGCAAGCAGCAGAGCTGGAATTCAAAACAACATTGTATCTGAGGCTAAAGCCATGCTGTTTCAAGTCACCTCTGGGCCTTGAAAGTAGGATGTATGAGATATTCTGGAAGCGTCCAGGAGACTCAGTAACATGTCCAGGGAGGATGGAGGTGGTATGAGGATGTGGAGGGGAAAGGTTGTGTGTGAGGATTCCTTTGATTCCTTGTCCATTCAAAGTTGAAATCTCAGGAGCTGAGACACTGTGCAAAGTTAGGGGTCTAAAGAATCAGGCCCCCCTCACTTCACCTCATGGTCATGCATGCATGTTCAGTTGTGTCTAAATCTTTGTGACCCCCATGGACTGTATGTAGTCTGCCAAGCTCCTCTGTTCATAGAACATTCTAGGCAAGAATACTGGAGTGGGTTGCCATTTCCTCCTCCAGGGGATCTTCCCAACCCAGGGACTGAACACACGTCTCTTGTGTCTCCTGCATTGGCGGGAGGATTCTTTACCACTGCGCCATGTCACCTACTCCTACCTTCTCGCTGCCGTTTCTTGAGTTTTCTGGTTTCACCAGGATGGAGGGCGGGGCAGATGCAGGCGGTTTGGGGAGAGGCTCACTCTTGATGGGGATTTCTTTGCCTTCCATGATGAGGGAGCTGGCTGCCGTGTGGATCCTGGTGTCGCTGCCCCTGCTGACGCATGTGATGGCAGGCTCCCCGGTGGAAGTGGGCTTGGGTCCCAGCTCCGCCACCACCGTGGAGGCTGAGGAGGGGGCCCCCTGTGGCTGGTAGAACTGGAACTGCTGAGGCTGGACCACCATGGTGGGGCTGCGTCTGAAGGAGCCCACCACGAGGGTGGGGATCCCCGACTGGACGGGTCTCTGCAGAGATCCATCTGGGGAATTACAAGACAGAGATATCAGCCCTGGGGCGGCTGACAGCAGCTGGGGGTGGACAGGAGGGGCTGGGTAGGCAGTGCGTCCTGATATCCCAGAATAGTTAAGTGCTTTCCCAATTTGACTGTGCTCACATTCTCCCAGGGTCTTTCAAAGGTGACCTTATTCTTTTTTTAGTACTGCTTGCCAATGCTGGCAGCCAATGACTGGCTAGGTGAATGTTGGTGGGGGGTGGTGTCAGAAGGTGTATTACCTCCATTTGTCCTCTGTCTGTCTCTCTGTCTCTGTCTCTCTTTCTCTCTCTCTCTCTCTTTCACACACACACACTTCTATGATCTCCTTCCAGGCCTTAAAGATGGGAAATGAAGAAGACAGTACTAAAGACAGGGCTTCACAGTGAGAAGAGAACAGAAATGTCATGCAGACCAAAAAGGACACAAAAGCAGAGGCAACTCAAGAGACAGCAGACATTGAGACTCAAAAGAATGAGTCAGCTGAGAGGCATGAGCAGGAGGGAGAGGGCAGGAGAGAGGGGAGGGGACTCTGACCAGCTTCTTGAAGAAAGTTCTGATGGAAGCATTAGGCCTGTGGTGTGGGGACCTCTGCTCTTCATCGGGTCTGTGGGGAGGAAGGCTGAGTGGGATTTAGAGACCATGTGTACTGGGCAGATGTGACAGTAGCTGGAAGCAAATCTGGAAAGGCTATTTCCGAGTTAGGGTTGGGAGTGGATGAGCTTCGGAAGTCCCATGACACGGGCTCTGGAATCTGATCTCTTCTCAAGGAGCCGGGGGCCAGTCAGTCACATCACCTTCCTGCTCCTTGGCCCCTCTGGTTGTAAACTGGAGCTAACAACAGTATCTCATGGGCTGGAGTGAGATTATATTTTATGATGCATGCAAAGTGTTAGGATAGTGCCCGGAACATAATAAATGCCCCCATGTTTGAAAACTTTTTTTTTTTTTTCTTTTTTAGGTAAAGGAGAAGCAAACTGTAAAAATGCATGCATGGTCCAGGAGTTTGGTTTTGCCCCTTTCACTTCCCTGAGCTCGTTCCACCCCCACCTTTTTTTTTTTTTTTTTTGCTTTTAACTGAGATGAGCCTCCTCTGTAAAAGAAAGCCATTCCTTCCCCTCAAATTCTCTAGAACACAGGAGATCCCCACCCCTTGAGCACATGTACTATGGGTGATCTGAAGAATCAGCAAGTTATTGCACTCTGTGGGGGGTAGTGGGAGAGGCACTCTGAGCTGCATTGTGGGTCATTTCTCCATAAGGGTCTCCCAGCATTTGTAGCCATAGCAGAGATGTTAGTCCTCTGTGACACTCTATGGACACGTGTGTGAATCAAAGTTACGTGTGTCTGGCACAGAGGGCCCATCTAAGGCCGTGTTCTGTGTCATGATTCTTCATCAGGATGGGTGTGAACATGAAAAGCAGACACTCACTCAAGAGCATCGGTATCCTCAGCCACCGCCGGCAAGTCAGCCACTGCTTACATGAGTCTGACCTTTCAATGTCGACATTTATTTTTCCACTGACAGCCCTGTGAGGTGCACATAGTCAATTCTCTGTCATTTCTCTTTGCTTTGGGGAGATTGATAGCTTGACCAGCCTCACCTTGGGGAAAGGGAGAGAGAGAAAGCTTCGGGGACCTAGAAAAGTCAAAGCCATGCTGGGCAGACCTGTCCTTGCTGTGCTGTGCTTAGTCGCTCAGTTGTGTCTGACTCTTTGCAACCCCATGGACTGTAGTCCACCTAGCACCTCTGTCCATAGGGATTCTCCAGGCAAGAATATTGGAGGGTGTTGCCATACCCTCCTCCAAGGGATCTTCCCGACCCAGAGATAGAATCCAGGTCTCCCACATTGCAGGTGGATTCTTGACTGTTTGAACCATCAAGGAAGCCCGGACCTGTCCTTAGGCTCTCGGAAATGAGTGAAAAATCATCAGTTTATTGCCATATCTATTTATCTTATGGGTTCCTAATTTCCAAGAGATTGGAGCTTATTACATGTGCACATAATGTAATCGGTCAAAACTCCAAGTTGATCAAGATATATGTAAAGGAAGAGAGGAAGTGTCCAAAAGGAAGTGGGAAACATTGCCACAGGGATGTTCTTCTCGGCATTCATAAGTGTGAACATTTCAGCACTAAGTGAAATGATACATTCACATTATGGGTGGACCTAACATGATCTGCTGAATTCTAAGAGCTATGATAATACTGGTAAGACACTAATGCTATAAAAATAGCTAACATTTCTTGAGTGCTTATTGTGTGTCAGGCACCATGTCATTACTATTAAATGGATTCTTTTTTTACTCTGATGAGATAGGTGCTATTTTTATTTTCATTTTTCAAACGAGAAAACTGAAGACCCAAGAAGTAAGTAACTTGCCCAACCAAGGCTATTGTGGTGGGATTACTTATTGTGTGTGTTGCAGGGAGAGGGGGGAGGATGGCACTGGAGGGTGCAGGAGAGAGGCACGAGTGGCTCAAATGAAGAGGCAAGACTGCTGGGATCAGTAGGCAAGCAGGCGACTGGAAAGCACTGAGAAAGAGTAGAACTAAGAAAATAGCTTTAATTTTCTGAGGGCATTTTCCTGTGTGGCATATTGCCCCACATGTGAATCCTTTGCTCTGACTAGTACTGAATTTTCACCTTTAATTATTTTTTTTTAAGATAGAAGGAGGGATGGCAGAGCCCAGGCTAAGTCAGGGGATGTAGAACAAATCAAGTTGACTTAGCTTGGCTTGTTGTCATCTTCTAGAGAGGTGTACAAATATAGAGGTTCGATGTGTTATAGAACAATAGGTCTCAGAAACTTTTTAGAACCCCTCAAAATGAAGTCTTATGCAGAGGTTCAATATATTAGAAGATAAAAGCATGACTTTTAAGATGAAGGAAGTTATGTAACTGCCATGCGTGCAATGTGGATGTTATATAAAAATGAAAGCAAGGTGAAGAACAATGTATTAAGATTACACGGTATGCATGTACATGGATGAGAACTTGGGACTGAGGGTGAAGGATTGGAAGGATATATTTGTACAATATAACGTAATTTTGTACAATATAATTTTTTAAACTTGTACATATATTAGTTAAACAAAGTGGGATTCAGGGGCTCTTAACATCAACTCCTCTTTTCCTCCTCCCCTGCATCCTTCATTTCCCTTTTGGTACCCCCTGAGGGTTTCCACGGAACACAGTTTGAGAAACACTGATCCAGCAAGAACCAGCATCCAGCCTAGGCCATATTCTAATTACATGTTGGTACTCAGGGCTGGTATCATTCCCAATCAGTGTGTGTGTATGTAGACTGAGGGCTATGACCCTGAGTCTGTCTTGCTTAATCTAATAAAACAACTTGATATTTGGGAAATGTAAAGCAACCTTAAAGCAAAAATCCTTGTTTTAGCAAAAAAAAAAAAAGAACAAACCCCCCAAAACCACTCTGTTTGCCCAGAGTGAGATCGCCCCCATCCCTTAGGTCTAGGCACGTACCTCTCCACCACTACTTACTCTTTCTCATGCTACCTCGTCCTTTGCGGAGAGAGCCTTGCCCTAGGGTCCCCAGGCTGGCTGGGCTCCGCACAGGGTTGACTATGGCTGTGGGCACGAAGACGGACTTGAAGGGCCGGCTCTGCCGGGGATCACTTTCTGAAATACTGCCTTGAGAGGACACAGAGGAGGTGGATAACGTCCATGCGGTGTAGAGACCAGGACTTCGGGAGTCTGGAACGCTAGATGTCTTTCTGGTTGTGCAATATTTTTTTTAAAAGAAGAAATAGAAAAAGAAAAAGTTCAGTCAAGAGTCCAACCATATACCACAGTCAGCTCCCAACCATATACCACATGTGGCCGCTCCTCACCTGCTCCTACCCATATATACATACTACACAGAGTCTTAACTACAGAGGCCTCAGCTCCCACACCTGGATAACTGTGTGGGTACACTAAGGGAGGGACGAGGTCTCCTGCTGAGGCCTGGTGGGACAAGAAGACTTGAATTTCACCTTCTTTCCCTCCAGCTCTGATCACTCCTCACCCCACGTTCCTTTAGCCCTGAGTTTAAGACCTTGTATGTGTTCATCTCACTTTGGAGGGGCAGTTTCTTGTTTGTTCAGTGACTTGTCCACTAGATTCTAAACTCTTTGAAGGCAGAGATTTTATATGACTTATCTGATATCTTCTGTGATCTGCATATATTGTTAAAGTGTTGAATGGCTGCCATAATGCACTTAGCACTGAAGTCAGCCATTTTGTGTCACACATATTGAGCACTTAGGCTCAGATGGTAAAGAATCTGCTTGCAATGCAGGAGACCTGGCCTCGATTCCTGGGTTGAGACAATCCCCTGGAGAAGGGAATGGCTACCCACTCCAGTATTCTTGCCTGGAAAATTCCAGAGGAGCCTGGTAGGCTCCACGGGGAGTCCATGGGGTTACAAAGAGTTGGACATGACTGAGTGACTAATGCTTTCACTTTCACTGTATATCTGGCATTGGCCAAGTCCTTTGCCCACATTATCTCATGGGTTCTTCACAACAGCCTTCTGAGTTAGCAACTATAAATACTACTGTTTTGTAGATTAAAAAAATACAGATTTACAGGTAGTTGAGATTTGAACTCAGGTCCAGGCTGGCTCTTGTCACTCACGCTCTTATCACTGAGCTACACTACCTTCTGGCTAGTCAGAGCATTCATAATTTGGAAAACCCTGCATCTTGCTTGAAATAAATAAACCAAAGGAGGTGGTAGGCCCTACACATGCTTCCACAAAACCTAATCCTTCAGCCTTAGGCTCTAATTTTTAAGAATAGTATTTAAATTTTGAAAACAGCAATTTCTTGCTCATTGCTTTCCAGCCTGCAGCTCCATGAACCCCGTGGGGAATGGCTGTCACTTTACATGTTTCTCTTGTCCTTGTCCCATCCTACCCCAACATCACAGCCCCAGTGGAGTAGCCCATCAGTCACCTTGTCACTCTGTTGATTCAGTAACCTCTGCTAATTCCCTGAGGTAACCAACTCAACCAAGGTCCTGGCACAAAGATGTCCCCATGTAGTTTCCTTCCTGTCAATGCCTCCAGGTTTCTCTTTAGGTAAGTTCCTCTTATTTCTCCTTTTTCTCTCCCTCTTTTGCTTGAAAAAAGTGTATGTAGTTTAATAATGAGCCACCAGTGTTGCACAAGATGGGAAAGGCACCACTTAATATGGCCAACTCTGCCCATGAAGCATATGCAGCCACATGCCCTGGGGACAGATGCTTGTGGTGAGGGGGTTTCTGTCCACAGCTTTCATTCTCCTCTGGTCTCTGGGGATGCAGTCAGGGAAGCGGAGTGGGCTAGCCACCAGTCAGAGCTCAGACTACATTCTGGAGATGAGTGCTGGGCTGAGAGAACTCCCCAGTGCTGGCTTTCATAGCAGCGTCTGCACCTGCCTGTGTTTTAAACAAAGACCTCAAAGTGTAGGATGCTGCAAAATGGACCAGCAACAGGGAACACAGGTTCCAAAATGGTTGGCAGTGGCAGTGGCAGCAAGTACAGAAAAGTTAATGAGGCCTGAGCCAGGCTTATTTGACTAGTCCTTTCTTTGGCCAACTGTTTACAGACTGAGGTGCGACCTCATTTTTCTGAGCCCAGCATGAGGCTGGATTCCAGAAACTCCTAAATTTCAAGTCCCCTTCCCAACACTGAACCCCTCTATGTTTTTTGGCAAAAAGATCAACATGGGCTTCCATGGTGGCTCAGGGGCAACAAATCTGCCCGCCAGTGCAGGAGACATGGGTTTGATCCCTGGTCCATGAGGGAGCAACTGAGCCCAAGTGCCACAACTACTGAACCGGTGCTCTGGAGCCCAGGAGCTGCAACGACTAAAGCCTGAGCACCCTAGAGCCTGTGCTTTGCAACGAGAAGCCCATGCGCCACAACTAGAGTGGCTCCTGCTCACTGCAACTAGAAAAAAGCCCAAGTAGCAATGAAGAAGACCCAGAGACCCAGCACAGCCAAAAAAAAAAAAAAAAAAAAAACACCTCAGCACTTACCCAGCATGTTCTAACATCAAAATGCTGTGCTAACACATATTCATTAAGCCCCATGACACCCAAGATCTGCAGACATTATGATCCCTGTTTTCTAGATGGAGAGATGGAAAGGCATCCTGGGTTTAAGGGGGAGGTGAGCGTGTTGCCTCTGGTTTGCCCCACTGCACTGCATTGAGTGTGTCCCCCTTTCTACCTGAGATACAAGCCCTTAAGAACTTGCGCAGTACATGAAAGGGGCCTGACACACGTGCCCTCTACCCTGCTCAGTACTGGCATAGCCTCTTGGTAAGGCAAAAGCTTGCACTGTGACAGTCTTTATACAGTGCCGTGTAGCAAGTGAAAGGACAGTGAGTGGTGGCCCACCTGTCACTTTTCTCTACCCTTTAGGCAACAGGATGGCATATGAGTCTGGTGAAGGCTGCCTGAAAGAGAATTATCCTGGCTTACTGGGCAGAAAGGCGTTTATTGGGAGGACAGAAAGGAGTGGAAAGAGCTTGGAAACAGGATCCTAGGGAAGCTTCTGAGACTAGTGAGGCAGGAGTCTGAGGCGGGGAGTGTCTGATCAGGGGCTGCTGCTTGAGTGCCCACCATGAACGGTCTTCAACTTGGCCCATGTGCTTTCCTCCCTTGTTCCTTCCTTGTTCCCATTTCCAAGTTCTGAGAGGCTAAGCCTGTCTCTCAGCTGTGGTGATGAGCTGAGGAGGTTGGGGAGAACGGGGAGGGGAGAGGGAAAGTGAAGAGGAGGAGAAGGAATGGGGAGGAGCTGGTTTCTGCAGCCTCTAAAATGGGAGGAAACATGCCTCCATTGAGACTGGGTGTGGAGGAGGAAACCCAAAAGCATGTAGGTGCTGCTACGAAGGGCCTGAATGAAAACGTGACAAGTGTTGTGTACCCTCGACCCACGGGCTATCTCTGGGATCTGGGGAATAGGTCGTGGTGGCAGAGATCTAGGTGTGGTCAGCACAGCTGGATAGGCTGGCATTACCCTCAAGCACAGAGTGCTGGAGCTTCACACACCACAGCAGCCTCTCCTCTTTCGGTAATTAAAAGGCTTACTTGCTGAACTGTAAACCAAAACCCTCGCATTTTGGTCAGCTCTGGTCTCTCAATTGATCCCCAGACTCTGGCTCAATGCATTAGGAGATGATGCTGATTAAGAGCGAAAGTTCAAATCTCAGGGGGCACCTCACACCTTGGAGGTCTGGCTGTCTTAGAAAAGGCAGTCCTGTACACCATGGGGGCTGGAGGTAGTGCAGAGCCATCTCTGCAAACACAATGAAAATGGGGGGCAAACCTCTCACTCACACAGAACCAAAGAGCAGAAAGGGACCTCGTACATGTAGTCCAACCCACTCAGTAGCAGAAACTCCGCTGACAAAGAATGGCCTCATTTAGCCCTGAGAACTGGGAGGAACCAAGCCTCCCGCAATGGGAAGGGTTATTAAGAACAAGGGTGAGCTGCCCCTAGATAGACAAACTGAGCATGTCATCTGCATCCAAGGTTTTGGGGATGGAAACCTTCTCTGCATCTGGGAGGCTGTCAGAGAAAACATAACACACAGAGAAAGCATTGATCTGCTGTCAACTAATAGCCCTAAGGAGATTATATGGTGACAGTGACTTTCCTTTTTGGAAATGCTGATTTCCTGGAAGCAAACACACCCATCAGCATCAGCAGCATCTCAATATATGCACATAGTCAGGTTTCTATGAGCCAGGGGTGCGGAAGGACTCATGGCCACCTATGGTGCTGCTGAACATCCATCCACCATCTGACACACGGCCACCTCGGATAGAGTGAGTCCAGTGAGTCCAGAAGCTCGTTTGCCCAAGAATAGATCTACCTTGGAGAAAAGCCAAGGCGAGAATAGGAAGCTGGAGCCTTGAACTTCATTGGAACAGAGTCCCATGTGCATTCTAGTTAGGGTGATCTTAAGTCCAGATTTTCCAGGGAGAATCTCAGTTTACAGCTGCTCTCCTGGTAGTGTCCCTCTTCTATCTCAAAAATGTCCTAGTTTGGATGATGAATTATACAGTGACTCTTACTTTAATGGTTTTTTGTGGAATAATCAGGACTTCAGGCTAAGGCCTGATACAAATGCCCCACTAGACTAGTAGAGATGGCCCTAGAGAGTTCATGATAGTTTCTTCCATGGAAGACTGTTCATGAGTTAAGGTAGGTCTTTGCTCTTCTCTGTCACTTCTGAACTATCCTCCCACTGTCCTCAAGACTTCGCAGCGTGGACTCACAAGAACAGACTCTACCATCTCCTACTCTGCCTTGTTGCAGACATCACTTTCCCTGTTTCCCTGAGGAATTGAGCTCCCGGCTCACTGTCATTCTCTCCACCACAACGGATCCTACCTTGATGATTTCATCTAGTCTTTGGGCTTTCATCTTAAGCTTAGACTTCTTTCTTAAATGCTAGACTTGTATAGATGCAACCATTTACTAGGAATACTAAGGCATCTGAGACAATGTGCTGCAAACCAGGCTTTTGCTTCCCCTCACTAACACCTCAAAACCTGTTTGTTCTCTTTTGGATTTACTCCATCTCAGTAAAAGGCAACCTTGTCTTCAGTTATTCAGGACTCACTTTGAATCCTCTCTTTTTACACCCAGAATTGGATTTGTCAGAAAATCCTATTGTTTCTACCTTTAGAATAAACCAAAATCTAACCACCGCCCCCTCCCTCCCTCCACAGCCAGCACCTTTGTTCATTTCACCGTCAACACCCCCCGCCCCAGCTCCCCCGCACCCCCACCCCCTGGATTCTTACCATATCCGCTTAACTAGTCTCTCTGCTTCCACCTTTCCTGTCTACAGTTCACTCTCAACCCAGCACCCGGAGGGGTTCTGATTATAACACAAGTTAGATCATGTCAATGCTTCTGCTCCAAGCCCTATAACATGGTTGAAGTCACATTCCTCATTATGACTGAGCAAATTCTGAATCTGAATCCCTGTTACCACTCTGGCCTCATCTCCTACGAGGCCCCTCTCACTTCCCTAATCCAGTCCTCTCGGCCTTCATGTCAGTATGCTCCTTCCCCGGGGCCTTTGATCTGTCCTCGCTGTTCCTTGGGCCTGGAAAACACTTCCCGCATTCCTCCATTCTTCCTTCTCACCGCTCAGCCAGCCCACCCCAACCAGACTATTAACATTGTAGTCACCCTCACATAAATTCTATCCCCCTTTCCTGACTTATTTTTTCTCCTTAGACCTTATCATCAGCACACCACTTATATTCCTTACACGTCTATTTATTTTCTGTCCAACCCACCAGAGTATAAGCTCCAGTGGGCAGAGATTTCTGTGTATTTTGTTCACTGGTGTTTCTCCAGTGTCTAGAAGGGTGCCTAACCTACTGTGCTCAGTATATATTTGCTAACTAAATGGATTAAAGCATCAGTTATAGGCATCCTTAGTTTGCCTTTGGGGATTTTGCAAATTTCTAACAAATTCCAAGAACCACTGAAGGGAGTAACTATGACCCTCTATTCCAACTTTCTGGCATGCAAAGAAATCTTTTTGCCTGGAACTATTGGTACCCACACTTTGCCTGTATTCTATCTAGAAAGGGGATTCGCCACCTCAATAAAAGCAAGTGCAGTCTTTTATTGAACCAGAATCTTCTAAGTTGTATTCACTGGTTCACTGTCCCCTGAGGGAACCAGCCTACTTCCTGATCTACACAGTCTATTATGGTCTCTCTGACCCTTGTCTTCTGCACTCAAACAATCCTAGTGTCTTTCTAGGTTTATCTAGTGATGTAGCTTCTATTTCCTCACCATTGCAGCCCTCCTCTGGACACACTGCCCACCTACAGGAAGGTTCCCCAAACTGGCCATGTATGACTCCTGCTCTGACCCCCATAGAGAACAATGGGATTATCCCTTTCCTTGGAGTTATGACTCTCTGGTATGTCATAAAGGTAGTGTTTATGTGTGGTAAGGGGCTTGGTACCTTGTGATAGGCTTTGCCTGGACTTATAGGGGGTGGAGGTAGCACCTGGACTTATAGGAGGAGCCATGGATAGTTTTGGGGGCCTGTGTTTACTTGTGGTTGTATGAGGTGGCTGGACAAACTGCAGCAGTGCAATTGATGCATGTGCCAGAGAATGAAAAAGGTTGGGAAAGCTGTTTGGAAAGAAGACCTGCAGGGTAACTAGCATGTGACTTGGGGGTTGGATGTATGGGTAGTGGTCTGAGTCACGAAAACCCTGCCTAATGGCACCACATCCTGGGAAGTCTCCTAAGGTGCTCCCAGAGGTCTTCTGATCATTGGGCTTTCCCATTGTCCTATGATTATGGAGTGTCTTGGTGAAGACAGTGAAGTGTGATTTGTGGGGGTTATACAGTAGAACTGAAGTCTAGCTCTTGAGTAGGCTGGTTAACTGCACATCACTTTCATCATCTGTAAAATAACACCCACCTATTGGGATACTTGAGCATAGCCAAAGAGTTAAAAGATGCAAAAGTATCAATACTTGTAAAATGTGAAGAGCTATTTAAAAGATAACCATTTTACTTTTTTTTTTTTTAATTAAGCATTAGGAGGATAGTGAAGCAAAAATTGTTTCTTGGCCCACACTCTGAAAGGATTGAGTCTTTCAGCCATTCAACTCAGAGATGGACTCTGGCCTAGATGATCCAACCCTCTGATGCCTGAGATTGGAGAGGACGCACCTGAAAATGGGGATGACATAGTTGTTGGGGAAGATGCCAACTCGCCCGGTCACCAAGGAGACGCCCCTGAGCCAGCCGTCCTGGTACTTGCCCAGGACCCTGACGCCCTCTCCCTTCTGTAGGTCCAGTTCATCGGGTCCATGGGCTGAGTAGGAGTGCAGAGCTACAAACCTGGGGAAACACAGGGAACTGGTGAAGGATGCTGGTGAGTGTGCCTAGTGGAACCAGCAAAGGGTGAAGGGAGAGGAAAACTCAGAGTCCTAACCCAGTGGTTAGCACTAAACATCCTTTAAGAATTGAAACCTCACTATGTAAGGCAGATGGAAATGGTGGAACCTTGTTGAAGTTGCAGCGGAGGGGCCCAAATCCCTGCCCCCTCCATCTCCTCACTCCTCCATAGCGTGCTCTGAAGCTCCAAGTCACTCACTGAGGTCACATCAGTATTTTGACATTGGGGAAACTAGCTGAGAATAGAGAAAGGAGTTGGTGACCAGGAATCAGTGGCAGAGTCGGGTCGAAAGCCTGAAAGTGATGGTTCTATCTAGGATGCTTGTTCACACTGCTTAGAGTACCCTCAAGACAGTGGTCACAGCCATCAAGGTTCAGGGAACCGAGGGGTCAGCATAGAAGCCTCTCTGATTCATTCCCTCTCCTGAGGGTAGTGACGTGTCTGACCCCCAAGATGCTAGCTTAATGTAGGCAGGAGATGGACATGGGGAAGTGGGAGGCAAGGGTTAATTTCAGTGTTTTGGCACACAGTGGAATGAATATTGGCTGCATTGTGGGATGGAGAAGGATGGGCTTGAAACGTGGTAGAAATGTTCTTGGGTTGGAGCAGTGATTTTCCACTCTGAAGTCCACAGAGTAGCTTGGGTAGATAACATCCAGGTATGAGCTGGGGGATAAAGACCATGGGGAGTAGTTCGGCTTTGGAAGGAGAATAATTACCCAACTAAAGGCATTAAAAATAACCCACTTTGGTTTCCCAGATTTGGGGTTAAAAGTGTATGGCTTTGAGCCGGATAGACGCTAAGGCAGCAGTTTCCAACCTTTTTGGTGCCAGTGGGATGGTTTCAGGATGATTCAAGTACACGTTCAAGTGCACAAAGTACATTTATTGTGCACTATATCTCTATTATTATTATACCAGCTCCACCTCAGATCATCAGCATTAGAGCCCAGAGGTTGGGAACAACTGCTCTAAGGACTTTGAGGCACTGAAAGGTTTTATCAAAGGGGCTAGGAGAATGTTCTCATCTGCAAGATTTCTTTCCCTCCTGAAATGTTATATTTATTTCTCACTGATACAGCAGCATCTACTGATGACCAAGCATTGTGAATCTAAAGAAATACAACAGAAATCGCTCAGTACCCAATCTCCCTGTAGGGTTTTCGTACATAATCTAGTTTCTTTCTGCTTTTGTAAAATAATGAGCCAGGATGATGTAATTTGGTAATTTGTATTTTTCATCATTATTTCCTTTGGACATTGTAAAGGAAGGGAAGCTGTTGTTTCTCTGCATGGGATGGTTGGGGATGGGGGATGCTCGATGAGAGAGGGATGGCAAAGATGACCGCTCTGTGCCAGGACCAGGAGTGGAGGGTTGAACTCATTTTTTTTTTTTTTTTTTTTACTCACATGTTAGCTGAGAGGTGTTGCTGGGAGCCAGGAAGACTGACAATGGCCGTGGAATGTCCTGGGGAGGCAGGTGCAGGGTGATAGGTGCTGACCTGCAGAAACAACAAGCATTAGGAGCCAGACCCACAGCAGAGCTGCTGCATTCTGACGCAACTAAAAACCAACAGGCACGCCCAGCACCACCCATCGTGTGTCTTTTTCTCTGTGGTTTGTGGCTGTGGGCAGAGCGGAGTGGTGGTAGATTGGTTTATGGTCTGTTGGGGTGGTATGCCAGGGTCACATTCCGAAAGACTGCTCAGATAAGGCTTGGGATGAAGGCCCATTCAATTTACAGTCAACAGAGCACTGTCAGGCTCTTCCTTATGTTCCCCCAGCCCCTCTCCACCCATTTTCTAGTGCACTCACCTCCCTCTAAGAAAACCTGTTCTCGAAAAATGATATGATGGCTAATGTTGAGAACACTCGCCAGGCAGTTTTAAGTGCTTCATAAGTATCAGCTAGTTTAATCCTTATTAAAGGAACTATTATCATCCCTATTTTTGGATGAGAAACTGAGGGAAAGAGAAAAATCACTCAACTAGAATGAACCAACATTTAAAACCAGGTACTCCAGGTCCTGAGCCCACACTCTCACTAATGTTAGTATTAACACACACACATACATACACACACACACACACCAGTTTATCCTGTGACTTAGTGATGGTAAATCTGCAACCTCTTCACTTTTCCAGGCTGAAAGAGGGAGCAAAAGTTCTAAAAGCATCTGGAAATTACTAACTATCCTGAGGCTTCTCTTATTATCTAATGTCTTACCTTGCTTATTTTCTTCTCAGCACGTATCAAAGACTGTGATTGTTTCCTTGTTTATTTACTGACCATCCCCCATCACTAGACTACAAGTTCATGAGGAAGGGACTATGTCTTGTTTATCTTTGTGTTTCTTATACGCTTAATATGTTACTTGTAACTTAATGAATGAATGAAAACATCTTTCTACCCACTACACCAAATATTAATGAAATCTCCATGCCATCCAAAGTAAATACATTCAACCAGTCTTCAGTTATCTACCTTTAAGTGATGATAACTACATATATGTGCCTTTTTAGGACTGTGCTTTGTGGGTACAACTATTATTTGAAGAATGTGTGTTTGAGCAGTTGTGAATCCATTACTGAGTATGTATGTACAAGTGTGTATGTTTATTCAGAACCTGTGACAATTGTATGTACATGTTTGATGGCACTGGTCTATTGTATGTCTTATTATGTTAATGCATGTGGGTCAGATAAGCATGTATGCTATGTGTGATATATGTATGTATGGTTGTGAATGTCTATCTGGAATTCTGTATATATGTCTATGAACTCTAGAGGTGTGTGCAAGAAGGCATGGACATAGTTTTGTGTGTGTGTCTGTGTCAATGGTTGTATAAATGTTTGTATGGTTGTGTATGTATGTGTGATGTTTCAATTCAGTTATAGGATCAGAAAACCATTCCAGTTAGATAGTAAGAAGGGTTGGCAAGAGTATAGAGAAATCTAAACCCTCATACAGTGTTGGTGGAAATGTAAAATGGTTCCAGCCCTTTGGAAAATAGTTTTGCAGTCCCTCAAATAACTCCTAAAGTTACCATATGATTCACTAAGTCTGACATCCAAGAGAAATGAAAACATACATCTGCACTAAAGCTTGTATGTGAATTTTACAGCAGTATTATTTATAATAGACAAAAGGTGGAAATAACCTAAATGTCTACTGGCTGAAGAATGAATAAAGAAAACATGGTATATCTACACAATGGAATAATATCTATAAAATGGAAATTATTCAACCACAAAAGAAATGAA
Source organism: Bos javanicus (assembly GCF_032452875.1). Taxonomy (NCBI): domain Eukaryota; kingdom Metazoa; phylum Chordata; class Mammalia; order Artiodactyla; family Bovidae; genus Bos; species Bos javanicus. Next base: position 56,800,468 of record NC_083874.1, on the reverse strand, counting down.
GTACTGATATATGTCAGAACATGGATAAACTGTGAAAACATCATGCTAATTGAAAAAAGCAAGACACAAGAAACATTACATAGTTCTATGTATATATCTTAAATGGGTTAAATGTAAAATATATTTTATGGTATGTAAAATATGATATGGTATATAAAATATATTTTAATAAGCTTTTTAAAAAGTCCCAAACCATATGATTATCTCAATAGATGTATGAAAAGCTTTTTATAAAGTTTGACACCCATTATGATAAAAACTCTCCAGAGAGCATTCATAGAAGGAACATACTTCAACATAATAAAGGCCATATATGACAAACCCACAGTTAGCATCATATTTAATGGTGAAAAGATGAAAGTATTTCCTCTAAGATCAGGAATAAGACAAGGAGGTCCATTCTTACCACTTCTGTTCAACACAGTTTTGGAAGTCCTAGCCACAGCAACCAGAGAAAAAAAGAAATAAAAGGAATCCAAATTGGAAAGGAAGAAGTGAAACTGTTACTGTCTGCAGGTGACATGATACTATACATGGAAAATCCTAAAGACACCACCAGAAAAACTACTATAGCTCAGAGCTCATCAAGAGCTCTAGTAGTAAAGTTGCAGGTTACAAAATTCATATACAGAATTTGTTGCATTTCTATACACTAACAATGAAAGGCCAGAAGAAGTTCAGGAAACAGTCCAACTTGGTGGGGAATCAATATTATTAAAATGACCACACTACCTAAGGTAACCCACAGATTCACTGCAATCCCTATCAAAATATCAAAGGCATTTTTTTTTACAGACCTAAAATAATTTAAAAATCTGTATGAAACACAAAAGACTCCAAATAGCCAAAACAATCTTGAGAAAGAAGAACAGAGCTGGAGGGATGGCAAACCTTGACCTCAGATTACAGTACAAAGTTACAGTAAAAAAAATGGTACTGGGACAAAAACAGACACACAGATCAATGGAACAGGTTTGAGAGCCCAGAAATAAATCTACGTACTTATATTCAATTAGTCTATGACAAAAGAATCAAGAATATACAATGGAGAAAAGACAGTCTTTTCAATAAATGATGTTGTGAAAACTGGACAGCTACATGTAAAAGAAATCAGAACATTGTCAAATACCATGTACAAAAATAAACTCAAAAAGGATTAAAGACCTAAATGTAACACTGGATATGATAAAACTTAGAGTAAAATATAGACAGAAAACTCTTTGATATAAATTGTACCAATATTTTTGGATCTGTCTCCTAAAGTAAAGGAAATAAAAGCAAAAATAATCAAATGGGACCTAGTTAAAAAAAAGTTTTTGCACAGCAAAGGTAACCATTGACAAAATAAAAAGACAGCCTACTGAATGGGAGAAGGTATTTGTAAATTATATGACCAGTAAGAGGTTAATATTCAACATATGTAAATAGCCCACACAACTCAACAGTAAAAAAACAAAATGATATGATTTAAAAATGGGCAGAAGAATGGAATTGACATTAAATGCAGATGGTAAACAGGCACATGAAAAGATTCTCAACGCTGCTAATCATTAGGGAAATGCAAATCAAAACCACAGTGACATATCACCTCATACCAGCCAGAATGGATCACAAATAACAAATACTGGTGAGAACATGAAGAAAAGGAAACCCTCATACACTGCTGGTGGGAATGTAAACTGGTGAAGCCACTGTGGAAAACAGTATGGAAGTTTCTCAGAAAATTAAAAATAGAACTACCATATGACCCAGCAACTTGACTCCTGAGTGCATGTCCAGAAAAACCAAAAACATTAATTTGAAAAGATACATGCACCCTAATGCTTACAGCAGCATATTTTACAATTGCCAAGATATGGAAGCAATGTAAGTGTACATCAACAGACGAATGGATAATGAACATATGGTACATATACACACACAATGGAATATTACTCAGCCATAAAAAAGAACAAAATTTTGCTATTTGCAGCAACATGGATGGACTTGGAGGGCATTATGCTAAGTGAAATAAGAAAGAGAAAGACAAATATTATATGACATTACTTAACACCCTTTTCCCTGTATAACTCTATCATCCACATCTCATCACTGCTGCTGCTTTCTTGTGATTTTTTTCGGGAAAATGTATGTATGCATATACCAACATCATATATCTATACCTGTTTATTTTTTAATTTATAGAAAAATGCCACATTATGGACACTATTCTATTGTTTTTTCCTTGTATTAATACATTTTTAAGATGTAACCAGGGCTTCCCTGGTTTCTCAGTGGTAAAGAATCTGCCTGCAGTACAGGAGATGTAGAAGATCCCCTGGAGAAGGAAATTGCAACCTACTCCAGTATTGTTGCCTGGAAAATCCTATGGACAGAGGAGCTTGGTAGGTGACAGTCCATGGGGTTGCAAAAGAGTTGGGACATGACTTGGGGACTAACAACAACAATAAATAGTGGAATCTAAAAAATACAACAAACTAGTGAATATAACAAAAAGAGAGCAGACTCACAGATACAGAGAACAAACTTGGGGCTACCAGTGTGAAGAGTGGGGAGGGACAATATAGGGGTGGGGAGTGGGAGGTACAAGTTATTGGGGTATAAGATAGTCTACAAGGATGTACTTACAACATAGGGGATAGAGCCAATATAACTGTAAGTGGAATATGACCCTTAAAATTTTATTAAAAAAAAAACCTAAGACCATTCCTTGGTCATCCATCTGAAAGTCTCTAATACTTCATAAAGTGTTATGAACTTTGCAATCAAACATTGTCACACTGGTTCCCTCAAACAAGCTGCCGGCTTTGGGCTAGGCTGCTCCTCCCCTGCAACTGGGCAAGATATAATCCTTCTGGGATTGGGAGATGTTCCAAGGGAGAGCCTTCTTATGTGAACAACTAATCTTATGTTTGTGAAGGCTGTTGCATCACTGATTAAGCAGGATGAACTTCACATAACACCTGTGACTTTCCATTGTTATGCTTGAGTAAAAAGTCCTACCATCCATAAGCACTATTAACCATTTACAGGGGAGGAAGATGCCAGAATGCAAAGAAAACCATCTTTCCATTACACCTAAAGAAGTTCTCTTTTTACTTCTCTAGGTCTTCAGCTGGAGAGATGGGTATTTTTGCTCCTAATTGGAACAGGGAAACCTGCCAGAACTGAAATCACTGGGTTTGTGTTGGATTTCTTTCTAAGGTTAAATGGGAAGGGAGGCCAGATTTTCAGTTTGAGGTGTCAGGGAGGAGAAGGGAAAATACAAGTGGGGAAGGAGGAGGAGAGAGGGAGGGAGACGGTGGACAGCTCTGAGAGTGGGGGAGAGAGTCAGAACCTGAAGCAAAGACACATGGGGGAAAGAGAAAGATCCAGGGGGATAGAGGAAGGGAGAAGAAAGGGGAGATTAAGACTGGAGAAACTCCTGTAACTCATTCAGAAGACAAATAACCCAATTAAAAGATGGGCAAAAGGGACTTCACTGGTGGTCCAGTAGTTAAGAATCCATCTTGCAATGCAAGAAATGTGGCCTTGATCCCTGGTTGGGGAGCTAAGACCACATGCCATGGAGCAACTAAGCCCATGGGCTGCAACTACTGAGCTGGCGTGCCGCAACCAGAGAGTCCATTCGATGCCATGAAGGATTCTCCATGGTACAACAAAGACTCTACATGCCCACAGCTAAGACCTGCTGCAGCCAAATGGATTTTTTTAAATGAGCAAAGGACATCACAAAAGATAATATCGAGTGGCCAGTAAGCACATGGAAAAATGTTCAACATCAACAATAATCAGGAAAATGCAAATTAAAACCGTGAGATACTACTACACACCTATGAGAATGGCTGAAATTAAAAAGACTGACCATACCAAGTGTCAATGGGGATGTGGAACAATTAGAATTCTTATCTGCTCCTGGTGGGTGCCACAGGACAATGCATTGGCCATTTTTATTAAAGTATACATTTAGCACACTGCAATCCTACTCACAGGTTTTTACTTAAGAGAAATGCAAACTTATGTCCATACAAGGACTTGTACAGGAATGTTCATAGCAGCTTTATTCATTTTAGCCAGAAGCTGAAAACAACCTGAATGCCAATCAACTGGTGAGTGAACAAACTGCGGTATAAACACCATGGAAAACCCCTCAGCAATACATGCAATGATGTGGATGAATCTTAACATCATCCTAAGTGAAAGCAGCAGGACACACAAAACTACATATTCTGTAGTGACAGGTTAAGAACTGCCAAGAGCCAGGGATGGGGAGAGATGATTCATTGCAAAGGGGCACAAAAGGGAACTTTTGAGGGTGATAGAAATATTCTATATCTCGGTTTCAGTAGTCATCACATGCCTTTTAACATCTGCCAAGTCATTGAGCTGTACACTTAAAATCGTTGAACTTTATTGTATGTAACTATAACTCAATAAAGCTGTTAAAAAATATGACTATATAATCTAGCTGGCAGGAAGTGACCTTAGCTTGACCCAGCCCAAGCACTGGAATTAGTCAGCAAAGGATATAGGGGTGACAGGTTAACCTAACAGTGGGCTAGTGATCCTCATATGTCAGGGGGCCACCTGAATATGGGAAAAATCAAATGTGGATACCTAGGGATCAGACAGAGGTTCCATGAGTAAGGTGAAAACAAAAATGAATGAATGAATGGAATAAGAGCGAGATAAAGCCAGGGAGGAAGGACAGCCAGAACAAGACAGAGACGAAGGCCCCACCCGGTAAACGAAGACAGCCGGGTAGATGGCCAGCTTCTGAGGAAGGCAGGTCTGTTCCTGTCAGTGATATTCAAGACACAGGCCCAGCCTGTCTGAACGAAAGGGCCTCTGGTGGGTGGTTTCCTGAGGTCACTTATGACCTCAGGTCCCCGTGCCACAAAGGGTTTGTGAGGCTACCTTTGTGGTCCTCTAGGCTCTGGTGCTTCCTGGGGTAGGATCCGGGGATCTGAGCAGGATGAGAGAAAGTGCTGGTATTAGAGAATGTGGGTGGGAATTTCTGCAATGATCTAAAAGCATTTTTTCCTTCTTTTGAAGGAAGTGATTCATTGAAAAGAAGTCTTTATCAGGAGCAGAGGAATGCACAGCTGTGTGGCCTCTGGGCGTTTTCAGGTGTTAAGTAAGGGAGGAGAGGGGGCTCAGGCCTGGCTGGAGCTGCTGCAGCATTCCGCTGGCCCTGGCCTCCCAGATCTGGGACTCAGCACCCTGGCCCAGGCCTCTGGAGGCAGCTCTAACCTACTCAGGCATTTGGCTCTGCGGCTCAAGCATTTTCTGGCATATATGATCTTGGGTAAGGATTAAATTCTGTGGCTCCTCCATTTCCTCATCTGTAAAATGGGAGCAATAATGGTATTTCTCTCCTAGAGTTATTATGAGGATTGAATAAAAGAACTCGTGTGTATTATTTAGCACAGTGTAAGTACTCAATCAGTTCAGTTCAGTTCAGTCGCTCAGTTGTGTCCGACTATTTACAACCCCATGAATCGCAGCACGCCAGGCCTCCCTGTCCATCACCAACTCCTGGGGTTCACTCAAAGTCATGTCCATCGAGTCGGTGATACCATCCAGCCATCTCATCCTCTGTCTTCTCACTTCCTCACTTCTCACATCCTCTCACTTCTCCTCCTGCCCCCAATCCCTCCCAGCATCAGGGTCTTTTCCAATGAGTCAACTCTTCGCATGAGGTGGCCAAAGTACATATTGCTTATTTAAAAAATTTTTTTTATTGAAACAGAGTTGATTTACAATGTTGTGTTAGTTTCAGGTACACAGCAAAGTGATTCAGTCATATGTTAGTCACTCAGTTGTGTCTGACTCTTTGTGACTCCATGGACTGTAGCCCGCCAGGCTCCTCTGTCTATGGGATTCTCCAGGCAGAAATAATGGAGTGGGTTCCCATTCCCTTTTCCATGGCATCTTCCAAACCCAGGGACTGAACAGGGGTCTCCTGCATTGCAGGCAGATTCTTTACCGTCTGAGCCATCAGGGAAGCCCTATTCAGTTATATATAGATATAAATATATATAGACATAAATACATGTGTGCATGTGCTCAGTCTCTAAGTTGTGTTTGACTCTTAGTGACCACATGGACTGTAGCCTGCCAGGCTCCTCTGTCTATGGGATTTTCCAGGCAAAAATTCTAGAGTGGGTTGTCATTTCCTCCTCCAAGGGATCTTCTCCTGCGTCTCCTTCATTGGCAGGCAGAGTCTTTACCACTGTGCAACCTAGAAGTATTCTTTAAAATGGCTGGATGGCGTCACTGACTCGATGAACGTGAGTCTGGGTGAACTCCGGGAGTTGGTGATGGACAGGGAGGCCTGGCGTGCTGCGATTCATGGGGTCGCAAAGAGTCGGACACAACTGAGCGACTGATGTGATCTGATCTGATACGTTATTACAAGATGTTGTATAGAGTTCCTTGTTCTATACAGTGGGTCCTTGTGTTCTGTTTTGTATATAGTAGGGTGTATATTTTAATTAAATATTACTTATTTTGGTCTACTAAGAGATTAGCTGCTGTGCAGGGTGTGGGTGGTGGTGTGGGTGGAGCACCTTCTTTTATGTGACAGCCCTGCAAGGTCTTGGACTGAGAGCAGGACCCAAGAATGAGGTGGGGGATGGGAGTAAGCAAGCCTCCTCTTGTCTCTTCTAGAGGAGCTTTCAGGTCCCTGGCTTTCCAAAATATGTTTGGTGTCCCCCACCCCAACCCCTGCTGTGGTACTCAGCTTCCAGGGCTCATGCCTCTCAGGAGCTTACAGGGCATTGGGGTGCTGTCCTCCTCAACAGAGCGTGAGCCAGCCCCTGTGCTCCAGCATCTCAGGGCGCCCAGGAACGAACAAGGGCCTGAACCTATGGAGTGTTCACTCAGGGCTGGAAGAAGCGCTGCATTTTAGAGACAGAAAATTAAGTATTATATGGTAGTTTCTATACCACCACTATGGAAAATCTAGAGTTGACCATTGAACTTTATAGAGTTAAAAATTCATTCTACTCTTTTATTACGAGAGACTTGAGCCATATTCAGCAGCTGCAGTGTGTGGGCCATACTTGGTACTCAGCACTGGAGCTAATGGAATGACCAAGACACACAGAGTTCCTTCCTCAGGTGGACCTCACCCCGTATACTGGGGAAGGAACTTAAAGCCACAGTTATATAAACATAGCACATGTTGGCATGGGGGATAGGGTGGGGCTCGAAGTGCTCTGGGTGCTGCTGGGAGAGGCTTGCCTTGATCTCCAAGAGGTATTTCATTCACACGCTGCGATTCCAACACTAACTTGTGATACACAGGCCTCATTTTTGTCATCCTCATTTCTACAGATAAGCTGAAATGGAAAGATTATGTGATTTTCAGTCCAGCAAGTGGGTGGTTAAGTTGACACCAGGAGGCCTTGTAAGTGCTGACCACGGTTAGCACTTGGGGCTTCCCTGGTGGCTCAGCTGGTAAAGAATCCGCCTGCAATGAGGGAGACCTGGGTTTGATCCCTGGGCTGGGAAGATCCCCTGGAGAAGGAAAGGCTACCCATTCCAGTATTCTGGCCTGGAGAATTCCATAGACTATTCCATGGTGTCGCAAAGAGTCAGACACGACTAAGTGACTTTCACTTTCAAGGTTAGCACTTAACTCCATGTGCCTAGAGAGCTCATGTCTGTGAGGCATGCTTGGGTATCCCAGGAAAAGCCTTCTAGCTAAATTCAGCGTTCTTTTTTTTTTTTTAAGAAGAATAATTGTATTTATTTTTTTATTGGCTATGCTGAGTCTTCACTGCCATGTGGGCTCTTCTCCAGTTGTGGCAAACGGGGGCTACTGTCCAGTTGCGGTGCATGGGCTTCTCATCTCAGTGGCTTCTCTTGTTGTAGAGCACAGGCTCTAGAGCACGAGTGTTTCAGTAGTTGCAGCACGTAAGCTCAATCGTTGGGGCTCTCAGGCTCTAGAACACAGGCTCAGAAGTTGTGGCGCATGGGCTTATTTCCTCTGTGGCATGTGGGATCTTCTCAGACCAGGGATTGAATCTGGATCTCCTGAATTGGCAAGAGTATTCTTTACCACTGAGCCACCAGGGAAGCCCTCAAAGTTCTGTTTTTAGAGTCACAGGTATGTCATGTTCCTGGTGACCACTGTTCCTGGCCAGTGTCCCCTGTAATATACAATAGATCTGGAGACAGGTGGACTATGAAGTGCTTTTTTGTTTGTTTTTCTCCTTCATTCCCTGGCAGAAGCGAGATCCTTGCAGAGTCAGAACTTCGTTTACCAGACTGCTCCCCTTCCTTCTCTAAGCTGGTCTCAGAGCCAGGCTCAGAGCCAGCCCAGCCTGCAATCCCTCCCTGTTCTGGATGAGCAGGGAGCAGCTGCCCAGTGCTATAATCTGCCCTGAGAGTAAAAGCATTGTCTGAGAAACAGAACTCACTCAGGAGCTGGGAGCAGGTTACTTTAGGTCCACCTCTGTAAGTATCTTCTAGGGGACTTCCTTGGTGATCCAATGGTTAAGACTCCTTGCTCCCAATGCAGGGGGCGAGGGTTTGATCCCTGGTCAGGGAACTAAGATCCCACATGCTGTGAAAGTGAAAGTGAAGTCCCTCAGTTGTGTCCGACTCTTTAAGACCCCATGGACTGTAGCCTACCAGGCTTCTCCGTCCATGGGATTCTCCAGGCAAGAATACTGGAGTGGGTTACCATTTCCTTCTCCAGGGGATCTTCCCAACTCAGGGATGGAACCTGGGTCTCCCGCATTGGAGGCAGATGCTTTAACCTCTGAGCCACCAGGGAAGCCCCTACAATGCTGTGAGACATAGCAAAAAATTAAAACAAAAAAAATTTAAAATGTCTTCTAAAGTACATAGTGAGGTCAGTAGGGGTAATCCTGTGTAATGCTGTGAAGACAACTCCATTTCCATCTTCCAGGGAGTCATCAAAGCTTAGAATATTCTCTGTGATCTGGCTCCTGCCCCGTCTCCAGCCTCACCTTCCTCACATCCCCCTCCCCGCTTCACTTCCTTCAGCTGTGGGTCTTTTTTCAGCTCCTTGAGCAGATCACACTCTTTCTGTCACCCCTGCCCTTTCCATACCCCCACCCCACCTCTCCTCTTTTATGTTCCCTTGTTACTGACATTTAAAAATTTTATGTGTATATATAAAGTATATATATATACACACACACTATGCATAGAAATGTGTATATAATTTTTTTGTTAAAAGAAGAATAAGAAAACTAACATCTGCATACACTACCACCCAACTCACAAAACCGAATAAAAACAGGAATCGAACACTGTGCTTAGAGGCCCTCTGCATATTCCTCTATAATCAGATCTCTCCTCCCAGAGCTGACAATGCAGAAATTTAGCTAATGGTTCCGGCACTTTTCTATGCAACTTCTACCATGTGAGAATACATCCCTAAACCATATGTTGTTGAGGTTTGCCTGCTTCTCTGAACACAGGGCATATCAATGCACATTGAGTGTTCTTCTGTGACTTGCGTTTTTCTGCTTTAACACTAGGGTTTTGTGGTTGGTTTTCACTGCTGTCCCATATTTCATCATATGCACCTACCACCATCTAATCATCCTATCATTTATGTGGCATTTGAGTGATTTTCAGTTTAGGGCTGTCCTGAATGATGTTGCTAGGAACATTCTTGTGTATGCCCCCTGTGCACACGTACACGAGTTCCCCTAGGATCCATGCCTGTGTGTAGAATTGATGGGCTGTAGGGTAGGAGCCCGCTCAGTTTTATTAGGCAATAACAAACTGGTTCCCAGCGTGGCTGTAACAATTTACACCTCCACCAGCAGTGAATGACAATTCCTGTTACCCCAATGTGTGGGAATGCTGAGCTTTTTAATACCTGTCTGTGGTGGGTGTGAAATGATATCTCATTGTGGTTTCAAATGAATTTCTCTGAGTACTAATGAGCTTGGGTTCCTTTTTGAATGTTTATGGGCCATTCTTGTTTCTTATATGAAATGCCTGTTCATTTTCTTTGTCTATTTTCCCCTTCTCTTGAGTTATTTTCTTATTAAGTTATGGAGTTCTAATATTTTACATATGAATTTTTTGTAGCTTGCATTTTTTACTCTGTGGTGTTCTTTGAAGAGCTGAAGTTTTTATTTTTAATAGAGTCAAATTTACAGTATATTCCCTTATGGTTTATACTTTTGAAGAATCTTGAATACGATTTTTTTTATCCCAAGGTCATAAAGATATACTTCTATATTGTCTTCTAAAAGTTTTATAGTTTTGTCTTTCCCATTTAAGTCTTTAACCCACCTGGAATTGATTTTTTGACAAGGGAGGAATCCAATTTCATCTTTTTCCACATGGATACCCAATTAACCCAGCACTGTAGTTCATTCTTCCCTTCTGATCTGCAAAGCCTGCTCTGTCATAAATCAAGTCTTCATGCTGTATCTGTTTCTAGGTTCTCCAGTATGTTCCATTGGTTTAATAGAATCTTTATGCTAAATCCAGGACATCTTAATTCCTATAAATTTAAAATAAAATTTGATATCTGATAGGGTATGTCCCATTCTTCACCCTAACCAAATTCCATCTTCTTTCTTAGAAGTATCTTGGTCATTGGCTTTTTGTCCTTCCATTTGAATTTTAGAATCACCTTCTGAGTTCCACACAAAGAACCCATTGGGATTTGAATTTGTAAAAAAATTTGGGGAGAATCAACATCCTAAAAACTGTGAGTCGTTCTATCCAAGAGCATAATTCTTCATTTATTTTAGGTCTTCTTTACAATTTTATTTAAGTATAGCCGATTTACAATCTTGTGTTAATTTCTGTTTAGCAAAGTGATTCAGTTATACATGTATGCATTTCTTTTCATATTCTTTTCCATTATTATCACAGAATATCAAATATATTCCAGTTCCCAGTACTATACAGTAGGACCTTGTTGTTTATCTGCTCTGTATGTTGCACTGGCTAATCTCAAACTCCCAGTCCTTCCCTCCCCCGACCTTCTTTCGGTCTTCTTTAATGTCTTTTGGTAAAGTTTTATACATTTTCTCCAAAAAGGGCCTGCATATCTTTTGTTGGACTTATAAACTGAATTGCTATGGTAAATGATATATATCTTTTTTAAAAAAATTATTTTTCTGTGTTTTTAGGATACAGAAATGCAGTGAACTTTTTTGTACTGATTTGTATGTAGTAACTTTGCTAAGTTCTTATTTATTCCTAATACACTTTTCTAGGTTGTTTTGAATTTTCTATAGACAATAATATCATCTACAAATAATGACAGCTATGTTTCTTCTTTTCAAATATTTGGCCTTTTACTTTTTTTCCCTATCTTCGTTCCTATCTTTCCTTTTTTTCCAGGTGCTCTGGGAGGGCCTGTGTTGAGTTGAAACATAATGGACATTTTATTCTTTTTCCTAATCTTACAGAGAATGCCTTCAACATTTTACCATTATGTATGATATTTGCTGTAGACTATATAAATTCCATTTATCATGTTCCCTTTTACTTCTAACTTGCTAAGATTTTTAAAATATGCATAATGAATAGCTATAGATATTTTATCAAACCCTTTTCTATATCTGTTGAAAAGGTCTTTATTTCCCTTTAATTTGTTAATGAGATAGATTATATCAACTAATTTTGTAACATTAAACTAACCCTTCAGTCTAGGGAAAACACCAACTTAATCACGGTATATTCTATTTCCAGACATTTTTGGGTTTGGTTTGCTAATAGACACTTGAGGGGTTTTGCATCTATGTTTTTGAGTGAGGTAAAACTCAAATTTTCCTTTCTTATGTTGTTGTTTTCTGTTTTTTTTTTTTAATATTCAAAATAAATATTTTTATTTATTTTTTTGTTTTCTGGTTTTTGAAATTATGAATATCTCAGCCTCATGAGATGAGTTGGGATATACTTTCTTTTCTTCCCTTCTTTAGAAGAGTTTGTAAAAAGTGAAACTATCCCCTCCTTGAAAGTGTGAAAAAACTCACATGTAAACCTGTCTGGGCCTGGGGTTTCCTTTGTGGGAAGATTTTAAATTTCTTTAATGGTTATAATACAATTCTAGAGGGTTGCCAAGAGCTATGTCCCAAATATAAAATATTTTTCATAAACCTTGTTTGCTGAAGATAAATTCCTGCTTAATTTATTTGCCTACTGGCCTCTTCCGGGGCTTCCCTTGTGGCTCAGCTGGTAAAGAATCTGCCTGCAATGTGGGAGACCTGGGTTTGATTCCTGGGTTGGGAAGATCCCCTGCAGAAGGGAAAGGTTACCCACTCCAGTATTCTGGCCTACCGAATTCCATGGACTGTATGGTTCATGAGGTCACAAAGAGTCGGACATGACTGAGCGACTTTCATTTTCTCTGGCCTCTGCTGGGGAGAAATGTGGTATCGGAATATCTGTATAGAAGCTTGGAAAACCACAGCTGATGTGATCCCCCACACTGTCAGTTTAAGCCCTTAGCATCTCCAGGGTACCACCGCATTACTCAAGAAGAACCCCATGGGGACTGTCACTGATTCGGTGGATTTCTGTTTAACTTCTTGAGACACTATGCAGCTATAGCAAAGAGAATGGACTTTAGGGGCTGTCTGAACTGAGCTTTAAATTTGGCAGTCTAACCAACTGTATGAGGCTCAGGCATATTTCCTCCCAGCCTTAGTTTCCTCATTTATAAAAAGAGGCAATGACAGTACCTACATCATCAGATTCTCGTAAGGATTCAATCAGAACGTGCATGCAAAGTACTTTGCACAATGTTGGGCTCATATGGAAAACCCGCCAAACTGTAACATTGCTACTATTATGAGAAGGGAGACGTACAAAGCAGACGTGTGAGAAGAAGCGGAAGACAGGACTTTCTCTATGTTGGTAGGTGCCAGGGACTGGGCAGTGGGAGGTGAAGAGTGGGGAGGAGGAATGGGGAGTTAGTTTCTAATGGGGACAGTTTCAGTTTAGGAAGGTAAAAAATTTGGGGGATAGATGATGGTGAGATTTGCGTAATGGTGTGAATGTAGTTGGTGTCACTGAACTGTACAGTTAAATATGGTTAAAACAGTATGTTTTCTATTATGTGACTCTTACCCCTTTATCACCATAAAAAACATCAAAAAAGAAGAAAATAGGACTTTCTCAATGAGACTGGATTTTAAGGAGGAAATATTCTTTCTCTGGGACTCAAGGGCCAGCTTCAATAGTCCAGATTGCCTTTGAGAAAGACCCAGTGATGGGTGACTAGCCTTGTACGTGGGACATGTATTCAGGAGTCTGTTTCCTGACACTGGACTGGGCTGTTCTCATGCATGCTGAGGTTCCAGTGAAGGAGGGCTCGGCACCTCTCCACAGCTGGACTTTGCATCGACTTCTTGAGAAAATGCAAAAACAACCTAGAGAAGTGGGATGGGGAGGGAAGTGGAAGAGAAATTTAAGAAGAGGGGGGACATATGTATATCTATGGCTGATTCATGTTGATGTATGGCAGAAACATCACAATATTGTAATTATCTTCCAATGAAAAATAAAATAAAATTTAAAACAAACAAAAAAACCCCACACCTCAAATCAGAAAGGCAAAATCCTCTTTTTTAAGTTGAGTCCTCTATTTGGGCAAAGATGTCCCCAGCTCCACTACTCCCTCTTCCATTTTTGACCTCATGTCCTCCTGAGCCCAACAGCTTGCTGCCTGCAAGGCAGGATTTTAGTACCAAAGTGGAGTCTGATGACTTGAGTGCCATCAGTGTCTTTTGAAATGCTGGGCTATACCAAAACCTTAATTACAACTCTTGCCCTCCTAGTCATAACAGTCCATTTGAAGAAGTAACTGCTTGGCAATAATTATAATTAAATCCTCTCACTGGGCTTCCTTAGGGGCTATAAAAATCTAAACAAGCAAAGTTCCTCTCGAGTCTGCTGTGAGTCCTCTCATGGCCTTTATTCACAGGAGATGCTTGTTAGGCATCTACAGAGTACCAAACTTTGTGCCAGGTCCTGGGGATGGATGACAAAGGCCACTGCTCACCAGGATAGCACAGACTGAATGAGAACTCTTCTCTCTGTCCTACATGTGGGTCCTGCCCTCACATCCCAAATAGGAGCAATTTCTAAATACCTAGAAATTCACATGTTCACCCTGCCTCTGATACAGACACCATGTCTTAGAAAGTGGCTTATTATGATGGAGAGAATGGAGCAGACAGTTATTTGTTGAAATAAGAAAAACAGACCCACAAGGAGAGCTAGAAGGAGAAAGCAGCAGACGAAGACCAGTCAAGAGACAACCTGGCATCACTGTACAAAACGTGGGTTCTGAATGCAGATTTTCCTAGGTACAGCTCCCCACTTTACTACTCTCTCAGCATGTGACCCTGGGGAAGTTATTTTACCAGCCTGGCTCTAAATTCCTTCATCTGTTTTAGGTGAGGTTTAATAGGATTTTCTCTAAGGATTGTCAGTGTTTATAGGTTTACTTTGGGGGACTCTGTTGGAGAAGGAAATTGAAGCAGGACTTAAAGGAAAGTTAATGGTTAAAAAAAAATTTCCTTCTAAAGAATTTAGTGAAGGGAATTCCCTGGTGTTCTGGTGGTTAGGACTTGTTGCTTTCACTGCCAAGGGCCTGGGTTCAATCCCTGGTTGGGGAAATAGCATCCCAAAAGTGGTGTGGTACAGCCAAAAGGAAAAAAAAAAAAATCAATGAGCCCAGGAATCATGTGACAATGTCAAGTTCTCTTGGCATCTTCAGAAAGCTAATTACTTGCTACATATCCATTGTCTCATTATTTTAAAAATTTCTCAAAGGATATCATAGCAACCTTAATGGATATTTTAGAAGAGAAAATTGGATATTAAGAAGAGAAAAAAGATAATCACTCACTAACCCTCCACATTATTGAAGTAGTTGTCTTTGCTACTTCTGAGTAATTAAGTCCCCTTAGTAAATGAAGGATTTACAATCTTAGAAACTGTAGGATCTAGAGCTGTCATGGTACCCTGGAATACTGCCTGATGTATTTTGGTTGACAAGTCTGCATTCCTCTTCTGGATTATTGTTACAGGAGACACTTGGGAGACCTCTGATGTGGTTGTCACCTAACAATTTTTCCTTCCCATGGGGTTGATAGAATGTGGTTGTAAAGTCCACCAAGATCCAGAGGTCCTTTCTTGAGACAAGCTCAGGAATCTACAGTGAGTGAAAAGAACATGTAGGATTTCCAGAGCAGGAACTTATAGCCCCTTTCTGGATAGCGTGCTTGTTGGCTTTATAAGATTCTATAGAAATCAGGAGAAACTTGTCTACTACAGTCTCAACTTAGATTTCAGTAGTTATGGTTGTCTGCCCAGAGGGCTTAGTCTGTGGTGCCTCCACTGACTTTGGCACAATTCTGTGTGTCCTGAGTGGGTCACACCAGCTTATAACCCCAGGCTGTTTGCACAACTGATGGACCTCACCTTTCAGGGCACTGCATCCGACAGGAAATAAAGGGAGAGCACAACCTTTCAGACAAATTCCATTTCCAGGTATCATATTTTCATCTCATTGTGGTTGGAAGGAATGAAATCATGGACGCACTAAGAAGCAGGCCCTTGCTTAGAACAACTGTCACCTTATTGGTTTTCCCAGCCTGTAGAACAGTGGCTTAGCACTCAGTAAATGTCTGCTGAGTCTGCTTCCAGAAAGGTCCATGTCTGAACCATCTGGGAGAGATGTGAAGACACTATCCTCCCAACTCTTTACTGTTGGCATTTAGAATTTGTTAAAACCAAACAAAAGAGCCATATATATTTTTTCGTGTGTGAGGGGGAAGTTTTACTTTTTGTTCTTTATCTTCTTTTGATGTTCCTTAGCTCAGCCTCTTCTCACACACTGAGTCTCAGTGTCCATGGAATTGGACTAACAGGCCTCCTGTACCATTTGAGGATGAATGTCTGATGCCTTTTGATTGTTAAGCGTTCTGAGTGTTTCCAACCTTGAGTGAGGCAATGACAGATGGGTTGAAAAGAAGGCACAGTCTTTCCTCTGAAGGAGTGTCTAATCTCACTGAGATAAGATAGAGAACACCACAACAGATCTTGGAAATCACAACCACCTAAAGGGCTAATATTTAAATTGCTTCCTAAGGATTACCCATTCCTAAGGACCCTATTAGCTCAAGTCCTCTTCACAACACATCAAAAGACTAAGTATTAGGCTGGTGCAAACATTGTGGTTTTTGCTTTGTTGAAATTTGCTGTTTGATATTGGAATACATTCTTAAATAAGTGCAGTATTGTTACATGTCATTTTAATGTGCATTTCTCGCTTCATGTTTTTTGCTAATGACTTATCACTTGCTGTTTATTTTATATTTATTTTAGAGTATGGTAATGATGTTAGACAAAAAGCAGATTTGAGCAATTTTCTTTTTGAGTTCAAAATGGGTCATAAAGTAGCAGAGACAACTCGCAAAATCAACAACGCAGTTGGTCCAGGAACTGTTAAGAATGTACAGTGCAGTGGTGGTTCAACAAGTTTTGCAAAGAATATGAGAGCTTTGAAGATGAGGAGCACAGTGGCCGGCCGTCAAAAATTGATAACAACCAATTGAGAGCAATCACTGAAGCTGGTCCTCTAATATCTACATAAGAAGTTGTTGAAGAACTCAACGTCGACCATTCTATGGTCATTGGGCATTTGAAGCAAATTGGAAAGGTGAAAAAGTTCGATATGTCAGTGCCTCATGAGCTGACTACAAATCAAAAAGCTACCATTTTGAAGTGTCGTATTCTTTTATTCTATGCAACAACAATGAACCATTTCTAGATCGAGTTGTGATGTGTGCTGAAAAGTGGGTTTTATATATAACAACCAGTGATGACCAACTCAGTTACTGGACTGAGAAGAAGCTCTAAAGAGCTTCCAAAAGGCAAATTCACACCAAAGATAAGGTTATGGTCACTGTTTGGTGGTCTGCTGCCCTTCTGATCCACTACAGCTTTCTGAATCCCTGTGAAACCATTATATCTGAGAAGTATATGAAATATACTTCAGGTTGATGCAATAGACCGAAAACTGCAATGCCTGCAGCTGGCATTAGTTGATAGAAAGGGCCCAATTCTTCCCCACAACAACAGGCAACCGCATGTTGCACAACCAACACTTCAAAAGTTGAATGAATTGGGCTACAGAGTTTTGTCTCATCCACCATATTCATCTGTGAAAGTGTTAGTCACTCAGTCCTGTCAGACTCTTTGTGACCCCATAAACTGTAGCACACCAGGCTCCTCTGTCCATGGAATTCTCCAGGAAAGAATACTGGAGTGGATAGCCATTCTCTTCTCCAGGGGATCTTCCTGACCCAGGGATTGAACCTGGGTCTCCTGCATTGCAGGCAGATTCTTTACCATCTGAGCCACCAGAGAAGCCCTATATTCATCTGACCACTTGACAATTGACTACCACTTCTTCAAGTATCTTGACAACTTTTTGCAGGCAAAATGCTTCCGCAACCAGCAGGAGGCAGAAAATGCTTTCCAAGAGTTCCGTGAATACCAAAGCATGGATTTTTATGCTACAGGAATAAGCAAATTTATTTCTAGTTGGCAAAAATATGTTGATTGTAGTGGTTCCTATTTTGATTAATAAACATGTGTTTGAGCCTAGTTATAATGATTTAAAGTTCACAGTCCAAAACCTCAATTACTTTTGCACCAACCTAATACTATTATTATCATCACCAATCCCATTTTACAGATGAAAGTCAAGGTAAAAATCCATTAAAGAAATTTAACCAAGGCCATAGAACGGGCAAGTGAGAAGAGCTGGGGTTCAAACCTAAACATCCGGACTTGAGAGCTAGCACTCTCAGAGCTCCCTACATAGTGTTCAAAGCAGCGTGTGCAGTTGGGAGGTTGGATCAAGAGGCTGTCAGGGTTGGAGGGTCCTCAGAGTGCACAAGTCAGTGAGGGCTGGAGCCCTCAGACATGCCCTCTCCAGATGTCTATACCTTATCTGCTGGGCTGAGCCAGGACAAGTTTGCCTGTTTTCTGGGAACCCTGCAAGCATGCCTGAGAACAGATCTCCGAGTCCTTTCTCTCCCAGGCTTTCATGGCACACAATCATGGCTTTCATAAGGCATAGGCGGTGGGACATCAAGGTGGACTTTGGCTTTGTGTGGAGGCTTGGCAAAGCCTGAGGGGGAGGAATGGCTGCATTTGAATAGTCACACTTGATGCTCAGATGGCCGCTGGCCAAAACAGGGATGTCACCACACCCAGTGTCACTTTATCCTGATCATGAGTCAGATGGAATGGCTGTCCCTTATGTAATAGTCAAAGCTATATATATATTTTTTTTACAGTTATGGTAAGGGGACTGAGGTTCTTATTAACTATATTTGAACCTTGGAAAACCTGAAGCCCAATCCCCTTGGCTTTATTTATTTATTAATATTTATTTTTATTTATCTGACTGTGCCAGGTCTTAGTTGTGGCATGCAAACTCTTAGTTGTAGCATAAGGGATTTAGTTCCCTGACCAGGGATCGAACCCTGGCCCCCTGTATTGGGAGCCTGGAATCTTAGCCACTGGATCACTGGGGAAGTCCCTCCTCTTGGCTTTACAACTCTAGTATATGAGAGCTGCAGCTTCCTTGGTGGCTCAGATGGTAAACAATCTGCCTGCCAAGCAGGATACTCAGGTTTGATCCCTGGGTCAAGAAGATCCCCTGGAGAAGGAAATGGCAACCCACTCCAGTATTCTTGCCTGGAGAATCCCATGGACAGAGGAGCCTGTCGGGCCACAGTCCATGGAGTCATAAAAGAGTTGAACATGACTTAGTGACTAACCAGGGACAACAACATATGAGAGCTGCAAGGGACTGTGGAAATAGTCTGACCTAATCTCCTGAGTCTTTGAAGGGGAAATGGCATGCTGAAGGTCACACGTGGGATTTGGTGGCAGAGTCAGGTCAGGTCCCCACTGTGAGAAGGGATCCTGTGATGGTAGCTGGTTCAAGTGGTTGGTTTACATGGTTTGTTTTCCAGACTATGTTTCATTCATTTTTCCAAGTATTTATTGAGACTTCTCTGTACCTGGCTCTGACCTCAGAGAGTTTATATTCTACTGAGGGAGCAGACAAAACAATAAACACAAAAATGGAAAATGAGGCAAAAGACTCAAATATATGTGCCAAGAAGGAAACAGGATAATGGGAGGGCCTGGCACTGAAGAGGGTGTTTTTGATTCCAGTCTTCCCAGCTGGTTAGGATGATCTTGGCCATGAATGTTATCCAAGTTGACACGCTGCCCACCCTTTGCACCTGGAAAGTGTGCCTTCGTGGGGCCCTCAGCTTTGGGGTAGGTCCTGTCCCCCGCAGTGCACAGAAGGGTTGGGGCGGAGGACACGTCCTCTGAAGGCATATATTTTCCATATATGGGAGGCCACAGTCTGGGAGGCAGTTGTCTGGCCCCACGCCCAGGGGTGCAGGTGTTTCTGTCCTCTGACAGAAGCCCTAGACACTAAAGCACTAAAGCATGGGCACACCCTCAGCAAGGGAGGGTGTTGATTAAGTGCTAAATCCCCAGGGCTGGCAGGGCGTGAGCAAGCAAGGCACAATGGGGATCAGTGGAGCTGGGCGGTAACACCCTTCATCCTCTTTATGTGGCATTTGTAGGGAGCCCATCACCTACTTTCACTTATACCCTTATTTCTCCTTTTCTTTTCAGCTGTGCCATGTGGGATCTTAGCTCCCTGACTAGGAATTGAACCTGTGCATTCTGCGGTGGAAGTGTGCAGCCTTAACCTTTGGACTGCCAGGGAAGTCCTACACTTAGTTCTTTGTTCAGTTCCTCACTCTTACAAGCATTCCCTCACTGACACTTCCTCACTGATACTCTCCTTCCTTTCATCCAACCCCCCAATCACTTGATCATTCCTTCATTCATCCATTTCTCAATCTCTTGTTTATGTTTATTAACTCAGACACCTTGGTACACTCACTGGGTTTCACTCACTTCTTCACTCCAATCAACTAACATTTCCTAAACACGTCCCCATGCCGGGCTTAACTAAAATTAACCCTGGAGGGGGTCAGGAGGCCCCAGTTACCTTATGGTTAAGGAGTTTAGGTTAAGAAGACAGCAGTTTCATAAATGCCAAAACAAGATGTGAGGTGACAGCCATACACCCAGAGGCAGAGATGAATGGCTGAGGGGGTTCAACCAGCTGGTGCCTCTGGTGTCTCCCAGGCCTCTGTGCTGCCTCTTCCCTTGTGTGGCTGCAAGTGACCAGGTACATGCATTCTCACCAAGGCATTAGGACCTCAGAACTCATTAGGAATAGTGTTAGTGTTAATTGCATCCAACTCTTGGTGATCCTATGGACTGTAGTCTGCCAGGCTCCTCTGTCCATGGGATTCTCCAGGCCAGAATACTGGAGGGGACAATATGGAAAGAATGAGTGGGGCTGTGAGCCAATATGACTTTATTCTGGGGGATTTCCCTGGTGGTCCAGTGGTAAGACTCTGCACTCCCAAGCAGGGGAGTGGGCCTGGGTTTGTTCCCTTGTCAGAGAACTAGATTTTGCAGGGCCTCACAGCATGGCCAGAAAGTTAAAAAAAAAGACAAAAAGACTTTAGTTTTGGATGCTGGAAATGGAATTTCATTTAAATTTTACACATCATGGAGTACTCTTCTTTTGAGCCTCTCCTATCCCCAACGAATCAAACCTGCAAAAACCTTCGCAGCTATGGGCCGTACACAACCAGGCTGAAGGCAGCATCTGGCCAGTGGCCTATAGTTTGCCATTTAAACTGCTCCCCCAAATAAATGAATAGTGGACAATTTCCAGGTGTCAACAGCAGAAATAGTTTGTATAGTCCTTCTCTGGTGACTGAGAGATGAGGGCCCAGCAAGGGCCTAATCTTAGGCATAGGGAATATGACTTTGAACATCAAGGGCAGACATTCTCCAATCTCATTCATGTTCTGCCCACTTGAAAAGGATGCAAGAAAATGACTGAAAAATCGTGAATGCTGTCTATGACCTGGTATACACTGCTTCAAATATATTAAGGGTTGGTCTTCCCAAGGCTTGCCCAGGACTTGGCACATAACAGGAAGTCAGCAAATCTTTATCGAATGAATGGCACATGGTGGGCACGTCATGTATGTGAATAGAATGGGGAAGGCAAGGAGCCTTCCCTAATCAGTGGCAGCTCAGGTCAAGGTCAAGGCCAAGGCAGTGGGCAGAGCAGATAGCTCAGTTAGGCAGCTTGAACTAAGCCCAGTGGAGGGAAGGGTCTGTTCCTGTGACTCTGCCCTCTCTTGTCCTCAGAGCTGCCTTCAACTCAGCCGTGAGAAAGCACATTGCCTTAGCTGATGTGTCTGGAAAGAGACAACCTGGAGTTTGCAATGTTCTCTGCATATGTAAGCAGGTTTTAGTATGCATTAGTTGTGCAATTTGCCAGCAGGGCTGGATTGTTTAGGAGTGGGAAGAGAGGGAGAAGGATGGATATGGCATCTTCCAAAGCCTGTGCTTTGAAAATACAATAAACAAGTTTTTTCTATGAAAAAAAAGATGGCTCATTTCCCCAGAAGTTTCTCTTTCCTTTTCTTTTTTGAGTACATGATTACTCACCGAAAATAAAATTCCTCAAGCATTAACAAAGGGCTGTGATAGGGGCTTTTATTTTGTTTTTCTTTGAGAGCAGTTTGTTAAGAGCAGGCTCCTTGTGCCCTCTGTGGAAGAGGGCTACAGAGAAGGCTTGATTTTCAGCTATGACTTGAGAAAGCATGAAAGCAGCTAATTTGCTGAAAAAACCCAGATGTACCCCTAGTCCAGTCACAGACTGGATGATCCAGAGTCACAGAATCTTGGATTATGGGCCTGTTCATGGATGGCAAATACATGGCACACCTGCCTCCTTTTCCTACTCCTGGGCCCGTGATAGACATTACTAATCAATCCCATCATTCCATCCCATTGAGCCTGGTTGCTGGCCTCACTTTGCTCTTAAACTATCCCTGTGAATGATTAAGTCAGTGTATGAGGAGTCCCACTCCTGCCACCTGGGTGGGGAAAGAGTATGGGCTTGGAAGAGAGTCAGACCCAAATCTTCTAATCCAAATCTTGAAATGTACTTGCTGCATAGTATTTAGCTAATTACTTAGCCTCTCTGGGTCACAGTTCCTCCATCTAACATGGAAGTAATTACATCTGTTCACAGTCCTCCCAGAAGCTGGTCTGTATATAAGACCCTGGCACTGGGCCTGACACCTGCTACTCATGACACAAAATTAGCTCCTTCCCCTCCAAGCTGAGCAGAGTGGAAAGTGGACCTGTCCCAACAATCCAGTCAATACACAGGTTCCCTTGAGCCTCTCCATCCAGGGCACATGAGTCTCCAATTGCACATGTCCAGTGATGGCACTGGCAAGTCTGCCTCTCCTGCCTTTGGAAAGTTCCAGTTTCCTCCAAAGCCCTTATATCCTTGGCATGTGTTCGGGAAGAAGGGGCTGCTATTCAGAAAGGGCGGTTGCCTTGCACAGACCTCATGTTAGCTGCCATTAAAGGAAAAAAAAATTAATTTAATTTTGTTTTATTTTTTTGGCCCACATCACTGTGGGTCTAGTTCCCCAACCAGGGATTAAACTTGTGCCTCCTGAATTGGAAGCACAGAGTCTTAACCACTGGGCCACCAGGGAAGTCCCCTTAGCTGCCATTTATTCTGCATGTACTGTACGCCAGGCCCTGGTCTATGTCCTGCACATCAGCAGTCCACAGTTGGGGCTGATTTTGACCCCGGGGGACATTTGACAATGTCTGGAGGCATTTTTTTGTTGCCACAACAGGGTGGTGGGTGCTCCTGGCATCTAGTAGGTAGAAGCCAAGGATGCTGCTAAACACCCTGTGATGCACAGGACAGTCCCCACAACAAAAAGTTACCTAGCTCCAAATGTCAGCAGTGCTGAGGTTGAGAAATCCTTCTGTGTGTGAATATCTCATTCACTTTCCTAACAGGTCTGTGTGAAAGGTGCTCTTACCAAGTCCTTGCAAGTTTGAGCCACATGGACAAGGTCCCTGTGCCATTAAGGACTGTCCATGATCCCACATTTCTCTATACAACCCTCCTTGTCCCTGACTGTACCCCGCTTTTCTCTCTCTTGCCCTTCTATTTTATTTTTCCTCTCTTACTTTTCCTTCTTGCTGAATTCTGTCAGTGTGTGTGTGTGTGTGTGTGTGTTTGTGTGCCGCACACCCTGGTGGCCTTGGGAATCAGTTACCCTTGCTCCCGGATCCCAAAGCTATAGCGTCTGTGTTAAAATGTCTGCAGTGCAGGCTGGGCCACTCCTTTTTTCACCCAGGCAGGGCTGGGGCTCCAGGATTAATTGGGCAGAATGATGATGTAAAGTTTAAGCTCTTGTTGGAGAAATGCTGAATCAAAGAAGCAAGCCAGGTTAATTACTGAACTTGCTTTGGTCACCAGAAACAAAAATGGCTTTTCTCCAGGGACCTCAGGGAACTTAGACAGGCCTGGGATCTGAGACTGCAGGCCTCACAGGGCACCAAGAGCTGCTGTTTTCTGGTGTAACTTCAGGATACAGTTACTGGGGCCGTGGAGAGGGACTCGAGTCAACTTCTCCTTTACCCTGGCCTACTCCCTTTATCCTTCAGGTCTCTGCCCGAAGGTCACAGCCTCAGGGAAGCCTTTTAATAGGCTATTTAATAGGGAAGCCTATTAAAAGGCTTCCCTGACCATGCTGAGTCTCTTCACTCCCCATCCTTCAACCTCACAGCACTTTGCACATCTGCAACCATGTAATCAGGTATTTATAGTATTTTGATTAGTATCTGTCTTTCCTGCTGGTCTGGAGTGTCCATGAGCATAGGGACCATATCTGTCTGGTCCACTATATTGCCTGTGCCCGGTGCATGTGGGGACCCAACTGCTGCTTCACTGGCTGCTTCACCGGTGGACCATGAGGCACTTGGGCGACCAGATCAGGTAAGGATGCGGCTTAGAGAAAAAGCTGAAAGGTACCAACAGAAGATGGTGGAAACAAGACCGTGCCTCAGTCTCCACCCTGGTCTCCTCCTTTGTCCAGTCTTTTTTCCTGACTTTCCTCCTATGGGTTCCCCTTGGAGTTACAGTTGAGAGGCTGCGCTGAGCAAGTACAATTGCCCCAGGGGCCCCCTGGATACAAGCCCAAAGCCATACTCCTTCCCTACTTCCACAATTGTCATTGCTTCTCAATGAAGCACAGGGACTTTTGGAAGCCTCTGCACTTCCAGGCAGGCTCTGACAGAGCATCCTTCTGAAGCATGCTGCCAGTGAACGGCACGCTCCACACAGGCCAGCCCCGGGGCACGGGCATGGGGACCTGACCCAACATTAATCACACTGTGAACATTTATTGAGCCATTTACCTCTGCCAAACCCTGGCCATTAGCTCATGTACACGCATCACCTCATTTTATCCTCACAGCAATCTTAAGAGGTTAAAAAAAAAAAAAGAAAAAAAGAATCACTACACCAGTTCCATTTTACAGGTGGAAAAACAGAGGCCCAGAGAGATTAAGTAACTTGCCTGATGTTACGCTGGTCAGTAAGAAGCAGAATGAGAGCTGATTGACCCCCAAAGCCCTTACTTTCATTCTCTCACTATACTACTTCTTCCTAAAGTGCCAAGAAGCTCTTTGTTAATAAGCTCTTAGAGAACTGTACCTGACATTACTGGGCCAGAGAAAGCTTTGCAGTAGCCAGAAAGGAAACAGGACTCTTGTGTAAAAGAGGGAAGACCAGAGGAACCACAACCATGACCATCATTATAGGAACAGTTCTTTGGGTGCCATTTACCTTTTGAGTGTGCTATTCACTAACAGAGCAACAGAATCCTCAGGTCTGTTTGATTATTCCACCTAGAAGATGAGAAAACTGGGACCTAGAGAGGCAAAATGCTTGCCCCAGGGCCATGTGGCTGGATGGGAGGGAGCCCTTGGATCAGATTCTTAGGCCTAACTGGTGACACAGTTGCACGTCAGGTGGTGGCAGCATGAGTGCTGTGCCAGAACTGCTACTGCAGCCTGGACTACATGGCTCAAGGGTGAGGCATTAAATGATGTAGTAAAAGGACTTTCAGTTTGGTCTTAAACTGCAATTAGTTTATTTTATTTCAGGAAAAGACATTGACTCTTATGGAATCACCTCTTTCTGCCAATTTTCTTACATATAAAATGAGACAAGATCACTCTCATGTTGGCCAGGAGTTGTGAAAAATATACCTTAAGGAATTCAGATTGGAAGGGTCACATAGATCTTGGAAGATGTCTGGCTCATTGCCTGGTTTAAACCAGGGGTTCTCCTCAATCACACCAAATGATGCTATGTTCTAAACCAGGGGTCCCCAGCCTCCAGGATCTAATGCCTGATGATCTGAGATGAAGCTGATGTAATAATAATAGAAATAAAGTGCATAATAAAAGTAATGCGCTTGAAGCATCCTGAAACTATCCCACCTGCCTCCCGTCTCCCAGGTCTGTGAAAAACTGTCTTCCATGAAACCGGTCCCTGGTGCCCAAAAGGTTGGGGACTGCTGTTCAAAACGCTCTGCTCGGAGGCAAGCAGGTAAAAGCAATGGCAGCAGCTTGGTGGGTTATGGCTCATGCCTGCAAAGACCCTGGGTGGAAGGACCTACCCATTTTGCAGATGAGGACTTGAGGCTCGGTGGGGTAAGGTACTTAGTTCATTGTCACTTAGTCATTAGGAGGTAAAGCCATGGCATGAAGCTTTGAGAAGGACTCAGAGCCCTTCTATTCATACTAAGAGCCTTTCCTCTATAGGGAAACATAAAAACCACCCCAAATCTAACAGCAGTCTCCATAGGCTCCTTCAGCATTTTCAGCACTTGGTTTCTAACAATCTATGCAATGGGAGAGATTTCTCCTTGGCCCTCATGAGATCCTTCCTGTGCTGATTTATGTTCCTTCCCTTTTGCAGACACACAAACACAAAACCAGTCTCTAAACCCACGTTTGGAAACATAAAGTCATCTCCTTATCCCCACAGCAACCCTGAAGCCCTTTCTTCTCCAGGCAGACCAAACCTGGTCTTAGCCCAGCTGTGAGAGCCGATCCTCAGGAGGGTGAACACATGGCTGCAGAGGCCGGGTCGAGGAGGCGGCCTGAGGGCAGTGATAAGGCTGTAAACAAGGAGACTGGCACAGGCAGGCAGGGGAGATTAGCCTAGCTGGCAGCGACCAGTGGAAAAAGGGGTAGCAGTTCACGGGTAGCAAACATGCCAGAAAAGAGAAGGTGCTGAGAAATGAGTCCTGTCTTTGAACCAGGGGAACACCCGGGAACAAACAAGGAAGACAGAGAAAGACTAACATGGAGCAGGTGGTAGAGAATAAATATATAGTGGTTAACTTTGGATTCCCCAGTGGACGCTGAGGGCCTATGATATGCAAGTTTGGACATCACTGTGAGATAATTTATTTAAAAGTCACAGGATAGGATCTTACACATCATCAGCTCTTAGAAAGTAGTAAGCATTCTTAAAGAAGCATTGTAGTTTAAAATTCAGGAGAGATGATAGGTTTAGAATGTCACCTTTTTGCAACCCCCAACAAGTGGTCATGAATGGCTCCTCATGAATGGAGGAGGGGAGTGTGTCGACACTGCATAGCCCTAACCAGTAATACCCAGAATGTGGAAAATGGAACAAGACAAATGACTTGGCTCTTTTGTACATGTCCATAGCAAAGGATAAATAAGAGAGAGAGAGAGAGAGAGAGAGGATGAAAGCAAGAGGACCTGTAGAATAAAAGAAATCTAACAGACACATCAACCCAATGCAAGGAGTTTACATCATTTAGATGCCATTGAAACAAACCATCTTGTAAAAAAAAAAAAACATGTATAAAGCAAATATAGAAATTGGAACATGGGCTGAATAATGCTTTAAAGAACTTATTGTGATAATGGGATTGTGCTTGTGTTAAACTTTTAGGGAAAAATACTGATATTTTAAAAGAGACGCTGAGATGTGTACGGATGAAATAGTAAGATATCTGAGTTTTGCTTTAAAACAATTGATGAGGGAGAAGGCTCATGAGTGGGGATACGGCTGAAATAAGATTGATCCAGGAGTAGATAATTGCTGAAACAGGGTGATATATACAGGAGGGTTCATAGTGTTCTTTTTTTAACTTTTGTATATTTTTGAAATTTCCTGTTACAGAAAAGTTCCAAAAATTTACAGGAGAGTGATTTAAGAGAAATCTAGCAACTAACTACTAAGAAATTTTGACTGCTAACATTTTTGATAGTAATAAAAATGGAAGCCAAACATTTTATATCCATTTTACATCTTTTGATTTTCCCAACAACTTTGTGAGGTAGGGGTTCGTCCTATTTTCTTGATGGAAACTGAATGAAGCTTAGAGCGGCTCCTGACTTGTCTGAAGTCTCACTGCGATGGGGGAGAGGTGTCTGGGTCTAAGGCTGGAGGGGTTTCCCCTACGTGACACTGCTTTTCTAGGTGGCTCCTAACTGCTCTTTACCCGGGGATCTGGCAAAGCAGAGGGTGGCAGAGGCCCTCTGGTTCTACTCTGGGTCTTTTTTTGTTTGTTTGTTTTCAGATGTCTGCCAGGGAAGTTCTGCTAAGGCATTAACTGATAATGTATGAGCACAGTTTAAGAGGCTGTCTTCACCCAAGGGGTGTGCTCTTGACAATTTAATACAGATATCTCAAGCACCTGTTATGTTCCATAGATGGTACTTTGGGACAGATAATGAAGACATCATATAGAACAGTTTGAGGGGCCAAGTGTCCATTTAATGAAGCCTCCCCACCTTCCACCCATGATTCTTTGTAGCCAGTTTGGCCAGTTCAAGAGAGCTCCAACAGCATCATTAGCAAGTAGGGATTT
Organism: Bos javanicus; assembly: GCF_032452875.1. Classification (NCBI taxonomy): domain Eukaryota; kingdom Metazoa; phylum Chordata; class Mammalia; order Artiodactyla; family Bovidae; genus Bos; species Bos javanicus. The sequence goes on along the minus strand of NC_083874.1, from coordinate 56,772,563 downwards.
GCTGTGTGAACATTTTAAAGACAAAATAAATTTATATTGGGAGATACCAAAATAAGAATATAAACATAGGGTTAAGCTTATTTCTGTAAATTACCTTAGATGGAGGATTAGCTAAGAATCTTAAACATACATTAGCACTGAGACTGTGTCCAGAGAAAAAAAAAGATCTTACTACTCAGTAAAAAGCACCTCTCATGGCCATCCTGAGTACCAGAAATTCGGGTAGGGAGACTTCTCCAAAAGGTGGAGACAAAGGGACATAGGAGATCTGGACTTAGAGTTAAAGCTCCCAGAGACTGCTTCATTCAGGATATTTCAGATATTAGATCAAAAGGAGAGTCAGCTTTATAGACCTCAGAATTCCCTAAGGCGCACAACAGCTCATCTTCCCAGGAGCCAGGGAAAAGATGCTTAGACTTGCCGTTATCAGCCTGGGATGGGATGGAGGAGGCCTGGGTGTGGGAATCGCACAATAAGGAATGATTTCAGTGACCTGCCTTCCCCTCTCTGTCTTACCTCTTGTTTTCTGGGTAATCAGAAGAGTGGAAGGGGATTGGTAGTTACTGGATTGGCAAAAGTTCCCTGAATGAACTTTTTGGCCAACCCGATATTTAAGTAAATCAGAGGCCTCTGTCTTTGTTTTTGATTCTTGAGGCAAAATATGCTATTAGAAAACTTATTGGGGTTTTGGAATGTCAACAGCAACAGAAATGAATAAAACTCCAATTCTGCCCCTAAGAAGTTTTCAATCTGGTGAACCTTTAAGATATATATGAGGTTCTTCCAGCACAGAGAACACAACTGTAGACAATCTGATGTGAACACGGGAAAAATGAATTCTGCAGAAGAGGAGTGGCAGAAGTTTCCTTGAACAAATAGTATGCATACAGGGCTTGGGGTATGGATGTATTTGTGACAAGCAATTGCACCAAAAATAAATTCTAGGAGGAGCAACATTTATTTATTTCACAGACATTATTCATTGCTCAGAATAATGCAGGCACTATGCTGGGTAGAAGGACAAAAAGCCAAGAGGTGGCCCAGTATCTACTGTGCTCATGAATGTTGAGGAGATCACGGCAACTTTTGTGTGTGTGCTCATGTGTGGGTTTCCCGGTGGCACTAGTGGTAAAGAACCCGCCTGCCAATGCAGGAGACGTAAGAGACTTGAATTTGACCCATAGGTCAGGAAGATCCCCTGGAGGAGGGCATGGCAACCCACTCCAGTATTCTTGCCTGGAGAATCCCATGGACAGAGAAGCCTGACAGGCTACAGTCCAGAAGGTTGCAAAGAGTTGGACACGACTGAAGTGACTTAGCATGCAGGTCTGCATGGTCATGTGTGCACGTATAGGGGAGAAGCGGGGAGGCTGGAAGACTATAGTCAGATCAGGGAGCGTCTGGAATGCCCTTAACTATTTAGGAGAGAGAGCACAGGTCTGCCCTCAAATCCTGGGTCTTTCCAGCTTTAAGGCTTTGAAAAAGTTTCCAAATTTTTCTGTCCCGTAGTTTGGGCTGTTTGGTAAAATGGGCATATGAACACCTACTCTGAAGAGTTGTGAGAACAGACATAATGTCTGTACATCATCTCTTATAGTTTCTTCTTTCTTTTCTTTTTTTCTTGAGAGTTATATCTTATTTGGCAAACGTTTTTAGGGCCGAAGCAGCATCTCAAGTAACCCTGAGAGAACTGCTCCGAGGAGGCAAGGGAAGAAGTTTTATAGTTTCTGATTTTCAGTGGCCACTTAATTAATGGCAGTATTACTGCCTCTGAAGACTGTAGGGAACCACTGGTGGTCTGGGAAGGAGAAGCAGCATATCAGATTTGGGTTTTCAAGAGTATGAAGGCCACAATGGGGAGAATGAAGCTAACGAATGCCCTCTTCTCTGCGTCCATAGCACCTCACACATGTCTTAGTTCTGCATGTAATTACTCTGGACTTCTGCTTTCTAAACTATATTGCCTCCCATCTTTATAGATTTTTGCCATATCTACTTCCCACCTGTACCTTGTTAACTTACTGTTCTTTAAAAAAAAAAAGCTTTAAAATTTTAATAAAGCAAAAATTTTTCATAGACTTCTGTGAACATAAAACTGGCATCTCTTACAGAGGATAACCATCCAACAACATGATACAAACATGCAGTGTTATGAAGTTCAGACATGGGCAACTGGTGGCTGAAGCCCTGAGTCTGATTCCTTGTTCTCTCTTCCTGATGCAAGGAGATTAGCACCCTAGTACAGGGTGTTCCAGAAAGACCAGCACCAAACTGAGACTTTCTGATATCACCAAAAGGCTTGGGGAAAACTGGGAAGGGAATACCCATCTCTATGACAGTTCTTGGTTGTAAAATTCCAAGTATCTTCGTGACTGAAGTCAGTGCAGGTGCCAACAGGGTCCTCATCTCATTTCAGGAAGTTCTAAGTCCACTACAGTCATTTATGTTTTATATCCCTGCTAGACTGTGAATTCCTTGGGGACAAAAACTTACTCCTGCTGCCTTCAGTGCCGTGAATAAAACATGGGCACAGTTGGTAGTTCATAAAGGAACAAAGTGCTATTAAATGAAGACCTTCTTGAGGTGCAGAAGGCTTAGGGCAAATTCTTTACTGAGGGGTGGGCAGGGAAGAGAATACTGGAAGGCCTTGGAGTCTACAGGGAGTCGAATGAAGATATGCAAGAAAAGGGAGGCTAAAGACTTTCAAGATAATCAACATTGATGTAATGGTTTTGCCTGATGACATCTTTGCTGATGGCATAGTGGAGTGACAAGAGTCTATGAGCCAGAGTCACATGATTCTAGGGTCAGTACCGACTCTTACTGTTCACTAATTACATGAACTTTGGCCAAACCATTTTTCTTTTGGGGCCTTAATTACTTTGCTATAAAGTGGTAAGAATACCTCTCCTACAAAGGCTCTTACCATATTTTAGAATGTAGGGCAGCACTCAGGAGACTGGCAACAAAGAAAACCCCTCCCTCCTCCTGTGCTTCCTTCCTTCTTTCCCTCCCTCCTTCTCTCCTCCCCTCCCTCCCTCCTTCCTATCCTTTTACTTTCAATAAACGTTTGAGATTATTATTGCTGTTCTTATTGTTTTGGTATAGAATACCTAGGACTTGCTATGGTTACTAGTACACTGTAAGCACTCAACAGATGTCTATTGGCTGGAAGAGTTACAATGACCTGTGGTCTTATAGAAAACAATTCCTCCTTCCGTCTTCCCTCTCTATGCATATGTCACTACGATCTGCCCAGATGTTTAAGTCAAATGTCTTGATTCCTTGATTTACTGAGAACCTACTAGGGACTATGTACCATAAATGGTGCTGAGATGTGGAAGGAAGGAGGGGCTTGAGAAGCCAGATCCAGTCACAGCTCTGAAGGATATTAGAGACAAAGGAAATAGGAGACCTTGTCACTGGCTCAACTTGCTTCTCATCTTTAGATATAGCTCTTAGGTGGGACATTTTACAAGGGTGTTTTTGACAATATCTGGGCAAACATAGAAATACTGATAATCCAGCGCCATCTGAATCTAGAAAAGGCTATCAGTACTGTGCAGTGATTCCTTGGGGACAGGATATGCCAAAGCTACACTTTGGAATTCTCACCATTTGTGAAAATTAAGAAAAAATACTGTTGGATTGATCAACAAGTTCAGTTGGGGTTTTTCGTAAGATGGTACAGAAACCTGAATGAACTTTTTGGCCACCCAATACCTGGGCTTCTCAGGTGGCACTAGGGGTAAAGAATCCACCTGCCACTGCAGGAGATGCAAGAGATGCAGGTTCAATTTCTGGGTGAGGAAGATCCCCTGGAGGAGGGTATGGAAACCCACTCCAGTATTCTTGCCTGGAAAATTCCATGGACAGAGGAGCCTGGCAGGTTACAGTCCAAGGAGTTGCAAAGAGTCAGAGACAACTGAGAGCAGTGTTAGTTATTAGTTAATACTTGTTTGGAATCCCGCTAGGATTCTCTACTTTGGTCTAGCCTCTCTGTCTATGAGGTAAATTGACCAGGAAAAAGAATTTAAAAAGCACATGGAAAGTGACTCTTGGCTAAATCCTTTGGAAAGCTAACTTGTAGCTGAGTGAGCTAGCCTAGGTCTACCTAGCCTAGCTAGCCTAGGATGTGGGCTGTTCTTCCTATACCTATGTCTGTACAGAAAGAATCGTTTCAGAAAATTCTGCTGGTCTTTCACTTAAGTGTGTCACTAGGTCCCCATGTTGGAGAGTGTGTGTGTGTGTGTGTGTGTGTATAGGGAGTGTTGAACTTTGGGCACAAACTGCGTGTGTACTTGTAAAAAAGTATTTGGAATGTGTGTATAGGAAGTGAAGGAAATTCATGATTTTTAATGAAGGAAGAGTGTATAAGCAGGGGAGAGTGTAACTGTATGTGTGTGCAGTATGTATGTGATGCAAGTGGTGGGCAGAATGACATCCACAGCCAGCCCTCTAGAGATGCAGACAGTGGCATAAAGTCTGAAGTGCTGTTGGAAGTGATTGTTTTCCTTTTAGACCAGCTCACAGGTCTTTGAGGAGCCCTTGACTTTCTCCTCCTCCTTGTCTTGTTAAAAACAGATTAGAGTCCAATTAAGTCATTTAATCCCAAGGTAGAGAATCATGTTTAAAAACAAGATTTACAGCTTAAAAAAATTGCAAGTTGAGGTTTGTCCTTTCAAGTTGCCACCTGCATGGTTCCAAAGAGTGTTTATAGCAGAATACCCGACATGCAGTTCTTAATTACTTTGCCTCATACCTCTGGTCCTTCATATTTTAAAGCATCCTTCAACCTAAATAGCCTCATGCTATTAGAAGTATGTCTGTGCGGCCGGGTGGTCAGGATTGCCTTTTGGCTTATCTCCCTACAATAGGCAATTCAGGGGCCAGGCTTAATAATAACAGTGGTAATAATAATAATAATAGTATTAAGAGCTAATGCTTATTGGGTACTCAGTATGTGCCAGGCATGGCACTAAGCACTTTATATATATTATCTTATTAAATGTGTCATAGGAAAACACCAGGACTGGCTTCATGAGTGTGTGACATGTGTAGTCACATGGGGCTCTCTGCTCCAAAGGGCCCTTCACTTGGTTTGATGCTCTGCTGTTGCCATCTTGAAATTCTTAATCATTTTTGACCTGCATTTTCACTTTTCATTGAGCCTTGTAAAGTATATAGCTAGTCCTGAAAACACCCAATAACCCATAGTTTCTCTTTTTTTCTTTTCCTTCCCTTCCATGTGATGTCTGACACATTGCCAGAGGATGAAACAGTGAATGTCAGACTGTGATCCCAGAAAACATGCTATTACTGTTCAGGAGGGATCTTCTCTAAGGGGCAGGAACCATGCCATGGCTCTTAGCATGGGAAAGCAAGCCCCTGCCTCTAAAGCTCAGTCTTTTCATTTGTAAAGCAGGGGTAACAATAATAATAATACCTAGCTCATAGGCTGTTTCAAGGGTGAAATGAGATCATGTAAAGACAGCTCTGACATATAATACATATGACATTAGTTATCATTAACACATTATAAGGGCTTAGCAGGTACTGAGTATCCAATATTGCCTGTGACATGGTGTGGACCAGTTGCCCAACTCCAGGGTGGCCTTCTCCCGGAGGTTTGTTCCCTACCTGTCCCACGGAGCTGGGAGAGGCATCCGCTTTCTCCACATGCTGGGTGATCACAGAGGGGTTGCTGGAGCTGATGAGCACTGGGGTGCTGATCTCCACCATGTGGCGCCCCGAGGGAGAATGCACCATCCTGTTGAGGGTGTTCAAGGCTGTTGTGATGGAGAACTGGCCGGGCCCCTTCCTCCTGGATCCCGGGCCCCTTCGGAGGGTGGGTGTGCTGGTTGCCTTGCCTCTGGAGGGCGAGGACACCAGGGACAGGTTTTTCGTGCGGGATGATGGACGGCCTTTGTTCTTCTCTAGGAGGTGTCTTGCGGTGAGGTTTGGCTGAAAAGATGAAAGATCCAATAAGAATTTAGTCATCCTCACCTCATGTGAGTAGCTATATCTTACCCAGGCTGGTCTGAAGCCAGCTCCAATGCCACCACCTCAGGTGTCACTCCTTGGACAGTTTCCGTCTTTTATCCATAAGTCCCAATCCCTCTACTGTATCAATCAATTCTCACAACTCTCTTGCAACGTAGGTACAGCTCTACTGAGGGCTGAAGGATTTAAAACAAGCCATGATACTCTGCTCTGATTTGCCCACCTCTCTCAGCATCATCGCAGCTTCCTTTACCTGGAAGACCCTTCCCTTTTCTTCTAGCTCCCCCTGAGTGCCCCCTCCCCCAACCTTGACGCAACTGCTTGTCCTTCTCATTGTTCCTGCAGCCCCCATGCTTTCCCACTGTACACTGTAATCATTTACCTTCCTTTCCTTCACTGGACTGTTAGCTACCTGAGGGCAGGGTGTTCTCTGCTGTATCCCAGGGTGTGTGTTCCATAAGTGTTTGTGGAAGAATGGGTGGATATTTTGCTCAAGTTCACACATTTGATAAGTTTGACCAGAATGTACATCCATTCAGGACCCTGGATCATCTAAGGCTAAGGCCATCTTTTACTACTTCTTTTAAATACTTTGATCTCATCTCCATTCTCTCTTGTTCTATACCTCTTAGTGCTGGTACATCAGAAAAACAGACAACCCCCTTACCATGATTTGTGGTGTAAATATCTACCACTGTCTAGCAAGATTCCTGTAAGCCTAACACCAGCCGTTGCCATCAGGTTTCAGCCAGTTCTAGCACTAGCACCACCACTGACTGTACTGTATTTTTTGAATACTCTGCCTTTCAAGCAGCCCATGAGTTCATGTGCTTCAGAAATCAGAAGTATGCTGACAAAGGGGATGGTGTGAATAAACTTTCCAGGACAGTTATAAGTATCTTCATCATGATGCTTGTCACCAGTTGCTCTCTAAAACTGCACATCTCATTCTAATTCTGAAATTCAACCATAGAGGGAAAAGGGAATTTGCTCATTTAAGAACTGTTTTTTCATTAACATTAATGAAAATGTTCAGATGATTAAGATGATTAAAAGAGTTGAGAAAGAAAGTTTTAAAGAAGATGTAGTTTCTGCCTCCAGAAGCTTACACTGTTGGGGAAAAAAATCATCAAGTGGGAAAGGGGCATTATTACTTTAAAGACAAGAGAGTTGAGGCCCAAAAGGGGTGATTTAGGGGTGATTTATACATGGTAGGCCAGCACATAAACAACTAAACAAGAAAATATCAGGCAGGGATTCCCTGGTGGTCCAGTGGCTAAAACCTCCTGCTCCCATTGCAGAGGGCATGGGTTTCATTCCTTGTAATATTATAGGAGCTATTCATAGATCCTATAAGCAGCAAACGAGAGTTTGCCTGCCAAAACTAAAGATCCATGTGTCACCACCAAGACCCAGCACAACCAAATGAATAAATAAATAAAGTTCAGGCAGTAATAAATGCTCTGCTATGTCAGAGAGTGACAGGGGGAGGAAGCGACTTCAGATTTGGGGAGTTTGGTGAGGTGTCAAGGAAGACCTGCTGAGAAGGTGACATTCAAGCTAAGACATAGATGCCAAGAAGGAACCAGCCATGTGAAGATGGGGATAAAAACACACCAGGTAGCAGGGTAAGCTAGTGGAAAAATCCCCAAGAGGGGGTAAGCTCAGACTGTTTGAGAAAAAGACGTGAAAGAATCAGAAAGGAGAATGGTCTAGAGCGAGTGAGGAGCAGGTGGTAAAGAGGAGACCGCGGAGACAGGCAGGAGTTGGATCACACCAGGCTGGGAGGCTTCAGGTTTATTCTAAGTGTTACAGGAAGCCTTTGGCAGGATTGGGGTAGAAGGGTGACATGATCTGATTTATGCCTTTATTTAAACCTCATGCTATGGTTTGGCAGTTTCTCACTTAGCATCTGACCCAGCAGTCCCACTCCTAGGTAATTACCCAAGAGAAATGAAAACTTAGGCTCACTCAAAAACTGGCATGCAAGTGTTTATAGCTGCTTTAGTGTTAGCTGCCAAACAACTGGAAACAACCACGATGTCTTTCAACTGGTGAGTGAGTAACTGACTCTGGCACATCCCTACCGTGGAATATGACTTGACAATAAAAATGGATGAGCTTCATATACACCCAACAACATGGGTGAACCTCAGAGGCGCTATGCTAAGTGCAGGGAGGCAGACTCTGGAGGCTACATTCTTTTCTATTCCATTTCTATGACCTTCTGGAAAAGGAAAACTGCAGGGGCAGAGCACAGATCAGTGGGGTGTCCGGGAGCAGGAGTCAGGGAAGGAGCTGACTTCAAAGGGGCAGTCTGCCTTCATATTTCTGGGGAGGTGTAGGAACTATTTTATATCTTGATGGTGGTGTGGTTATATTGTTTGCATGTATCACAAAAGCAGAAAGACCTATTAAGAGGCTACTCCATTACTTAGTTAGAAAATGACTGTGGCTTTGACTAGTAGATTGGAGACAAGTGGACAGATTTCAGGACCTTTCAGGAGGTAGATCCACAAGACTGGGAGTCTGACAGAAGCATGGGTCGGGGAGAGGAAGTGGTTATTCATCATGTCCCACTTTCTGATTTGTGTGCCTAGGTCAGCAGTAGAGCCATTTGCTGGATCAAGTAACATTTGCTGATGAGGAGCAATCATGATGCTTGGGAGACGATGGTTAAGTAGTCCCTTAAAAGAGCAAATTTTACTGTATGTAAATAAAAATAAATACATCAAAAGCTCATTCTGGCTGCTATTCAGAAGTGTCAGGCCAGAAGGAGAGCGATCAATTGGAAAATTACTGAAGTTACTTAGGGCAGTTCTAGTGGAAGCCTGGACCATGCCTCATGTCCCCCCAGAGCACGCCTCCTGCTACTGTTCCCCCAGGAAAAGGATAATATACCCTCTGAGCTGAATGAATAAAGTTCTTTCTGGTCATTCACAGCCACAATGAAATAAATATATTTTTTTCTGGTTCCATCTAATTTTTATGTCCTTAAGTGAGCAACACTGTGAGTGTTTTCCATCAGCAACACAGACAAAGAGCCCCATGTGACTGTAGGTCTTCCCTGTCCTCTGCCAGTGTGATTAATAGCTTAGTTGGGGAAGGACTGCAGAGCTCTTCAATTTGCACTCACTCATTCGAAACAATATCCTTGAGGTTCATTGGGCTGAGTGAGGTTCACATGACCCAGGCAGGCCCCGCAGGAGGAGTCCTGACAAGAACTGGCATAAGCTCGGCATTTGTTTTAGCACCTTTATCCAGGTGCAATTCAATAAGTCAAATGATACATTAACAAGAAAAATCCCGTTGATGCCAAAAACGCCCCACCTTGCTGCTCCCAGAAGGAAGCTCTCCTTCCTTCCAGTTGTTCTGCATGGCCTTGGTGGTTCAAAACTTATTCAAAGAGTTCTCAGCAAGTGCTGGTCTTAATGAAATGACTGGAGTCAACATTTAAGTGCTGCTTTAAAAAGCTCAATTTGGATTTTAAGTAATTTTTGAAAACCAGGTTCCCAGATTAGAGCAACCACTTGATTATCTTTCCCCCTCCTAGCAATTAGAAGAACAGATGAAGCGATGGCTAGTTTGATGATGATCGTGAGGGTTCTTGTAATCGCTAATTTTAGAGGTGGAGTGGTGAGGAGAATATCCAAATGAATAATCATTAAATGTAGACGTTTTGGGAAAGAAGGGTATCAGAAACGGGTAATAAAATCAATGATGCCTTGTTTTCCCATACTGATGAAAAAGTTTCTTGAAATAATACAAGGGACTATGCAAGCTCTAATCTACAAAAATTTAAGCACCTCCTATGCATCCAGCTAGGGATTAGTTGAGGGGCTTCCCTGGTAGCTCAACTGGTAAAGAGTCCACCTACAATGCAGGAGACCCCAGTTCAATTCCTGGGCTGGGAAGTTCCCCTGGAGAAGGGATAGGCTACCACTCCAGTATTCTTGGGCTTCCCTGGTGGCTCAGATGGTAAAGAATCAGCCTGCAATGAGGGAGACCTGGGTTTTATCACTGGGTTGAGAAAATCCCCTGGAGGAGGGCATGGCAACCCACTCCAGTATTCTTGCCTAGAGAATCCCATGAAGAGAGGAGCCTGGTGGACTACAGTCCATGGGGTTGCAAAGAGTCGGACCTGACTGAGAAACTCAGCTCAGCACAGAGATTAATTGTAGCTGATCTCTGTCCTTGGAGATATAACCATCATCTCCTAAACATCATAACTGCTCCTCTTCACCAAGTGTTGCTTCATCCAGCAGATGGCCCTACCACTGACCTAGGCACACAAAGCCAAAAGTGGGGTTTTATCCTTGACCATTTCCTCTCCCTTGTCCCCCGCTCCTGTGGATCTACCTACTAAAAGGTCCTGGAATCTGTCCACTTGTTTCCAGTATACTAGTCAAAGCCACAGTCATTTTCTAACTGAGTGATGGAGTAGCTCAGATGATCTTTCTGTTTTTTTTTTTTTAATCCCTCCTCCTCAAATCATTTTTCCCACTGCATTCAGAGCAATCTTTAAGAAACCCCAATATGGACTTCCCAGGTGGGTAAAGAATCCGCCTGCCAATGCAGGGCACATGGGTTTGATCCCTGGTCTGGGAGGATTCCTCATGCCATGGAGCAACCAAGCCCATGTGCCAGAACTACTGAGCCTGTGCTCTAGAACCCATGAGCTGCAACTCCCAGTCCACATGAAGCAACAAGTGAAGCCTGTGGGGCTAGATCCTGTGCTCCCCAACAAGAGAAGCCACCACAGTGAGAAGCCCCTCTCTCCGCAGCTAGAGAAAGCCCATGTGCAGCACCGAAGGCCCAGCACAGCCAAGAAGTAAAAATAATAATCAAAAAAGAAACCCAAATCTGATGGAGTCACTGCCTCATTTTAAATATTTCAGTCATGTCCACTGATTTCTAGGTCAAGTTCAAACTTCTTACGATATGGCAGGAATACTCAGCAAATATTCCATGTGGTCCCCTATACTTCTCAGCTGGTTTCAGGACAGAAGGGACTATGTGACTCGTTCAGGCCAATGAACTATGAGTAGGAGTGACAAATGTCACAGAGCTGAGGCTTTCGCTGGTATACAACTCTCTCTTTTTTACTCTTCCCCTGCCATGAAACCTAGGAAGTCCATGTGTTCCAGCTGGCATAGCTTTAAGATGGCCCTGCTCATCCTGCAGGGTTCCTCAATGACTATGTGAGCACCGCCTCTCACCATTGTGTGGTGAGCAAGTGATATGGATTGGATATAATTTTTCTTGTGAAGCCACTGAGATACGGGGGCTGTTTATTACCATGGCATAACTTGGCTCATCCTGACTAATGCAGGAAGGTTTACAGGGTCCCCTCTGGTCTGGTTCCCATTTGTTTCCCTGGCTTTGTTTTCCTGTCTCTCTCTCACTCTCTAAGCTCCAGCTCTAGTATTTTTTGGTTCTTTGGAGGCTAATACACTTCCTTATCCTGCAGGACATTTGCACATATTACCTCCAGTCCCCAAAACTCTTTTCCCTCCATTCTTATCTAAACAACTCCTAATCATTTGTCAGATCTTGGCTTACAAGGCATCTGCCAACACCCTACTCAAGTAAGTTGCACATCATACCTTCCTCCCCCCAGTAATTCCCTCTCCTTCACATTTTGCATCATTCATCACACTTATAATTACTTATTAATGTCTCACCTTAGAGTCCTTGAAATTAGGGACCCATATCTGACTTGTATCACTAGAACTTAGCACAAGACCTGGCATGGCAGGCATTCAGTGAAAAATTAGTTGAATGATTGAATATATATTTAGGATGAGGGACGAGGTCATGTTGAAAGGATGGTTCTCTGAGTTTTTTTCCCCAGTCAGTTGGAACACTTCCCAAATATTTTTTCATTCATTTGCTTGTGAAGCTAAAATTATTTTTTTAAACAAAGTATCTGCTCTGTGTTGGGCTAGCCTGTGAAGTACAATCCACATACTCATCAGGTAGGTGTTCAGAGAAGAAAGAGACAGCTGAATGTTCCAACTAGTTACTGGAATTTTATGGAAAAATAGGTTTCTAGCTGAGTCTCATAAAATGAGTGAAATTGAACAAGTAGAGAACTGGGTGGGTATACCTGGATGGGGCTTCAACAGGAGAAAAAGCACTATCATTTGGTGGTGAGAGTAGGAGGCCCAGCCTCTCTGGGCCCTTCCTCTTTCCCTCCCTTCCATCTTTCCTTCCTTCCATACAGATTGAGTAGGGGGTGGCATAGAGGGAACCTCAACAACTGGGCTGTGTTCTGGGCACTCACTTCACAACCTGCTCTGGCTCTTCATATGGAAATACTGGTCCCTTCTCTGCAACTCTGCCTCTGTTTTGTTTCACCCCACCCTCCTAAAGGGCCAAGAGTACACCTTTTAGTTCTTTTATAGCTTGGCACTGCTCACTTTTAAAGCTTTGTGCTTGGTAAGCACTCAACAAATGTAGTTAAACAATGAAGTCTCCCTTTAAAATTTGTGATAACCTGCTTCAAGCTGGGGTGAGGCTGACAGCTAGAGGGTTAGAGGCTATAGATGATATATTATCTGGAGAAACAGGGAGATAACCTAACAGGTGTTCTTTCTTTCTTTTAAAGTAGATTTAAAAAAATAGAAGTAATATGTGCTAATTTCTGAAGATTTACAAAATACAGGGTGGGAGAAGAAAATGAAAATCATTTAGAATCGCACCATCTGGTGATCACCACTGTTAATATCTTGGTACATATTCTTCCAGTCCTTTATCCATTTATGCACACACACACACACACATTTATAAAGCTACTTTCATGCAGTTACTTTGTTTTTTAAAAATTGTGGTGAAAAAAATACATAGCAAATTTACCATAATCATCATCTTTAAGTATACAATTTGTTAACATTAATTATAGTCACAGTCACATTGTTGAGAAACAGAACTCTAGAACTTCATTTACTAAATCTGAAATTCTACAGGCATTAAAATTTATTTTAGTTAACAATCCTAAGTGATCCGTGTAAAGAAATAGAGGAAAATGATAGAATGGGAAAGACTAGAGATCTCTTCAAGAAAATGAGAGATGCCAAGGGAACATTTCATGCAAAGATGGGCACAATAAAGGAGAGAAATGATATGGGTCTACAGAAGCAGAAGATATTAGGAAGAGGTGGCAAGAATACACAGAAGAACTAAACAAAAAAGATCTTCATGACCCAGATAATCATGATGGTGGAATCACTCACCTAGAGCCAGACATCCTGGAGTGTGGAGTCAAGTGGGCCTTAGGAAGCATCACTACGAACAAAGCTAGTGGAGGTGATGGAATTCCAGCTGAGCTATTTCAAATCCTAAAAGATGATGCTATTAAAGTGCTGCACTCAATATGCCAGCAAATTTGGAACCTCAGCAGTGGCCACAGGACTGGAAAAGGTCAGTTTTCATTCCAATCCCAAAGAAAGGCAATGCCAAAGAAAGTTCAATCTACCACACAATTGCACTAATCTCACATGCTAGCAAAGTAATGCTCAAAATTCTCCAAGCCAGGCTTCAACAGTACATGAACCAAGAACTTCCAGATGTTCAAGCTGGATTTAGAAATGGCAGAGGAACCAGAGATCAAATTGCCAACATCTGCTGGATCATCAAAAAAGCAAGAGAGTTCCAGAAAAGCATCTACTTCTGCTTCACTAACTATGCCAAAGCCTTTGACTGTATGGACCACAACAAACTGGAAAATTTTTAAAGAGATGAGAATACCAGACCACTTTACCTGCCTCCTGAGAAGTCTGTACATAGGTCAAGAAGTAACAGTTAGAACCGTACATGGAAAAATGGACTGGTTCCAAACTGGGAACGGAGTACGTCAAGGCTATATAATGTCACCTTGCTTATTTAACTTATATGCAGAGTACATCATGTGAAATGTTGGACTGGATAAAGCTGGAATCAAGATTTCTGAGAGAAATATCAATAACCTCAGATATGCAGATGACACCACCCTTATGGCAGAAAGTGAAGAAGAACTGAAGAGCCTCTTAATGAAAGTGAAAGAGGAGACTGAAAAGTTGGCTTAAAGCTCAACATTCAGAAAACGAAGATCATGGCATCCAGTCCCATCACTTCATGGCAAATAGATGGAGAAACAATGGAAACAGTGACAGACTTTATTTTCTTGGGCTCCAAAATTACTGCAGATGGTGACTGCAACCATGAAATTAAAAGATACTTGCTCCTTGGTTTCTTCTATGACAAACCTAGACAGCATATTAAAAAGCAGAGACATTATTTTGCTGACAAAGGTCCGTCTAATCAAAGCTATGGTTTTTCCAGTGGTCAGGTATGGATGTGAGAATTGGACGTAAAGAAATCTGAGCACCGAAGAATTGATGCTTTTGAACTGTGGTGTTGGAGAAGACTCTTGAGAGTCCCTTGGGCTGCAAGGAGATCCAATCAGTCCATCCTAAAGGAAATCAGTTCTGAATATTCATTGGAAGGGCTGATGCTGAAGCTGAAGCTCCAATACTTTGGTCACCTGCTGCAAAGAACTGACTCCTTGGAAAAGTCCCTGATGCTGGGAAAGATTGAAGGCAGGAGGAGAAGGGGACAACAGAAGATGAGATGGTTGGATGGCATCACCTAGTCAATGGATATGAGTTTGAGCAAGCTCTGGGAGTTGGTGATGGACAGGGAAGCCTGGTGTATTGCAGTCCATAGGGCTGCAAAGAGTTGGACACGACTGAGCTACTGAACTAACTGAACTGAAAAATAATCACAAACATCTTTCCATAATACCAGATACTCCCTGATATTGAGTATTACCTTTTAACATTTTTTTTAATGGGCTTGTATTTTTCCATCACCATAATTAAAAAAAAACTAAATCCTTATTCTGACTTTTTACCACTTGCACAATGCTATGATAAACATTTTTGCACATTTTGTACATACTTCTTAGCACATCTGTTTTATTATTTTCTTATAATCAACTCTCAGGTGTGGAATTCATGACTCACAGGAGATGTCCCTTTTCCATATCCTTGATAAGAATTTGAGTCTGGAGATGAGAGATGACAGTGATTTGTACTCCCATCAGCAGAATGAAAAGGCCTATATTCCCACACTCTTGCCAGAAATGGGTATTTTGTAATAAAAAAATTGTTTTTGGCCTCACAGCATGGCATATGGGACACTAGTTCCTGGACCAGGGATCAAACCTGTGCCCCCTGCATTGGAATCATGGAGTCTTAACCACTGAACCACCAGAGAAGTTCAGAAATGGGTATTATGGACTAGCATCTTTTCTTTCAAGACTTTAGTTAGTTCTGAAATAAGCCTCATATCAAATAGAAATTGCTCTCAGGCATCACTGTAGTCCAGGTATAATTCTAACCTTGCATCAGATGTAGATTTGATAGTCACGTACCTCTACAAACAAGATTGGGAAGATACCGACTTTATCTCCCAACTTGCCTTCTGCCCAGTTCTCATCCACTCGGCTGATCACAGTGATGATATCATCCTGAAAGAGAGAAAGTCTCCTGGTTAACATTTACTCTCAGTTTTCTGGGAGGGAAAGCTTTTCATGGAGATCAACTTGGAATCTCAGATGGTGTAAGGTGCAAGTAAGGTAACTCTTTCATAATCTATTTACAAAATCTCTCTGCTAAAATACTCTTTTCTCCATTAAGGGCAGTATTTGGGTCACTAAGACCAAAAGAGGAGTAGAAATCTGGAGTATCAAAGAAATCCATTAAGAAAACTTGGAAATATCTCTAATTTTCCATCACCTGCAGAATCAGGGCTTTTCATTTGAATTAATCTGATGAGAAATCAACATGGAAGACATAGGGAGACAGACTTAGCAAAAGGAAGGATGCATTGTATTCTGATTTTGAGCACTTTTCAGAACGTGTTCCATTTTTAATGTATCAAACATAAAATGGCTCTTTATTCAAGTTTTTATTATCAAAGGTTATATGGAGATTTGTAGAAACATTTGGAAACGTAAATAGGCAAAACAAAGAATTCTATCACAATATAGATACAATCAGTGTTAACCTCTTGGTTAACATGTTTTTTCCCCAGGTTCTTTTATATGAAGATAAAATATATATAAATAAATATATGAAATTATAGTATATTTTATATTTAATATAAAAATTAGAAACTAAAATTTTAAAAACTTTTTCAAAAACATGTATACAGGCATACAATAAAGCATAAATATTTTAGATGTAAAGCTTGATGAAGTTTTAAAATTGAATATATTCACAAAGCCCCCATCTGGAGCAAGAGAGATGAATATTTCCAGCACCTAGATGGCTCTTGTGCTTTTCTCTGACACCTAGCAAGAGGTGACCTCCACTCTGACTCTAGCATGTATATTCATTTGGCTTCTTTTGTATTAATTCAAATGAAGTCATATAGGATACGTTGTTTTTTTCCCTTAATATCATGTCAGGAACATCTTTCCATGTCCACACCTGTTCATCGATCTAAGTCTGAATATTCATCTATCTAAATCTGAATATTCATCCACTGATCTCTCTTTGTCCCTTAGTAATGTAGATGAATCTAAATCTAAATTCATTACGGCATTATACCGTTTCTTAGATTTCTTTGTCCTTATTATAATCTGCAGTTACACATGTTTACGTTATGATTGCTATAATGTCTGTCTATCCCATCAGACCATAAACTCTATGTCTGTAGGGCCTGGATCTATTTTGATCATTTTTGTCCTCAGGACCTTATACAGTGGCTTCCTTTTAGCAGTCAACCAATCAGTTTTTATTATTTCTTTTATTGAGGTATAGTTGATGTGCAATATAAAAGTTTCAGGTGTACAACACAGTGATTCACAATTTTTAAACAATCAGTATTTCTTGAATGCATGCATGGGTAAATGAATTAATGCACGTGTGAATAAATAGGAAAATTTACTGAGACAGAATAGCTTTGGGAGAAAAGATCTTGAGTTTTTTTTAGACATGCTGCATTTAGGAAGACCATGAGATTTCCTAGTGAAGTCTCAGTCTATGATAGCCTTCTGCCACTGTGCTGTGCTCAGTCATGTCAGACTCTGTGATTCTATGAACTATAGCCCAACAGGCTCTCTGTTCATTGGATTTTCTGGGCAAGAATACTGGAGTGGGCTACCATTTCCTCCTCCAAGGGATCTTCCCGACCCAAGGATCGAACCAGTGTCTCCTGAATTGGCAGACAGATTCTTTATCGATGAGCCATTGGGGAAGCCCTGATAATCTCCTAGGAGGGAACAAATCCTCTCTTCTGAGTCCTTTGTCATAACTTCCCATTTATGTGTTTGCTCCTTCCACTAGACTGCTGGCTCCTTGAAGATATGGACAATGACTCTTCACTGTATCTGCATAGACAGCCTGGTACATGGATGAATTCAGTGAATGAACAAGTTCTTGGGTAAGTGTCCTGGTTTGCAAATTCCCAGAGAGGGGACACAAAAGCAGATATGCTCCCTGTCTATGTCTTCCTCTGGCTGTGTCCCCAGAGCTCAGTGTCTAATGCCAGGGATAAAGTAAATACTCAATAAATGCTTGTGGAATTGAACTGCTGTCCTCTGGCTGTAGCCAAAGTATAAAATGTGCAGGTCGGCTACTGAATGGTATTCTTTAGGGGAAAGATCAGTATTTCATAATATGGAGGACAGTGAAGTTATCTGGTCTGAGGGAATCTGAAGCAAATCTCATTTCAGGGAGTGATGGAATAAAAATATTTTATAAAACAAAAGACTTTTCCTGAACTGAGTAGCAGTGCTACTTGCACTTGTATTTGACTTAAGTTGCAAAGAATAAAAATTACCCCAACTTTGGTTTCTATGAGAAAATTTGAATGTTTAGGGAATAATAAATACTGAATTTTGTTGTTGCTCAGTTGCTACGTTGCTAACTCTTTGTAGCCCCATGGACTGCAGCATACCAGACTTCCCTGTCCTCACTACCTCCTGGAGGTTGCTCAAATTCGAGACTTAGATAGAGTACAGTTGACCCTCTGAATCCACGGACTCTGCATCCTCAGGATTCAGTGTGTCCTGGATCTACCCCCTCACCCCAAATATACAGGGATGGCTATAGTCTAGACTTTAGCAGACTTGTTGCTTACAAATGGTGAAGAATCAGCCAATAAAAAAGAGAGGTAAAAAAAATCATAGGGTAACTGATGTCCTTGGAAAGTATATCTTGTAAGAGGTTATTTATGTGTAAAGATATAATTATGTTATTGTGTGTGTTTGGAGTGGTTTTTAAAAAGTTACTTATTTATCTATGGTTGTGATGGGTCTTTGTTGCTACACAAGGAGTTTCTCTAGTTGCCGAGAGTGAGGGTCATTGTTGTGGTGTGCGGGCTTCTCATTGCAGTGGCTTCTGATGTTGAGGAGCACAGGCTCTAGGCATGCAGGCTTCAGTAGTTGCTGTTTGGAGTGTTTTGAATGCAATGTCTACAGACAAAATAGTGTTGTAAACAAGCAGTAGTAAACTTGGTCAGCAAGAATATCCTTACAGACACTCAATGAAGAGGTAAGATCTGTAGTTCTATATAGCATGCTATTAAACTATGTTTACAATTTTCTGTCTAACCATCTGTTTCTCCCATTACTCTGCCCAAGCACAGATGCTGTGACTTGTTCATGCTATCTCCCCAGTGTCTGAAAAGAATAGGTGGTCAAAAGTGACTGCAGAATGAATGAATGAGTATATGGATACTTAGTTTCATAACTGCAATACAAATGTTTGAGAACCTCCATCAAACTCCTGTTAGATTTCTCTGGTGACCACCTCCATATCGTTTGAAGTATACATACGCATAACATATATAAGCACACGTTGTTCATTGTTGTTTGGTCACTAAATTGTGTCTGACTCTTTCAGACTGTGTGGACTGCAGTCCACCAGGTTCCTCTGTCCATGGAAATCTCCAGGCAAGAATACTGGAGTGGGTTGCCATTTCCTCCTTCAGGAGATCTTCCTAAGCTAGGGATCAAACCTGCGTCTCCTGCATTGGCAGGTGGATTCTCTACCACTGAGCTACGAGGGAAGCCTGTATAAAATGTAATTTAAAAAAAAATCAACAAATATTAAACAAACAACTTAAGTTCTGCCACAGCCTTTATGTGATCACTGGTGACTTTGGTGGCTGCCCAGAATCTCACCTTGAGGAAGGTCAGGCAGTCCTGGTTCTCACTCCTGTCCTTGTCACGAAGGTCAAAGTTATAGAGGGCCCGGCACAGTGGGGGTGGCTGGGGCAGCTGCTTGATGACCTCCACGGAGCTGGCTGGGAAGACTCCACTGACTCCATTAATTTCCCCCTGGTACCAGTTCTCATCCAGCTGTCTTCGGAGGAGGATGACATCTCCCTTATTAAACCTCAGGTCACCGGGATTCTGCCCTCGGTAGTTGCATAGGGCCTTTGCTCGAGGCACCTGGAGCGACACAGATCAAGAAAATATGTATGGCCTAGAGGCTGGAGGAATCAAGGGGGTCACATTAGTTACTAATTACAAAGTATTTTCCATGCACTAAGTGCCATAGGTGGATTACCTTGTTTAACCTTTGAGACAGACAGCATTATCCCCGTTTCTAAGGTGGAGTGACTGAGGCACAGAGGGGTGTAGTAACTCACTTAAGGTAGTACAGCTGGGAAATGGCGATATGGGGCTTGAACTCAGACAATCTGATTTTAGAGACCCTGTTCTTAATCACTATGCAGGGAGCAGGACTTTGGACTTGACTCTGCAACTACGGGAACTTGAGTAAGACCGTGATTCTTGCTAGGAATACTGATTTTGAATTCTGGCTTCACCTCTTTGCTCTTGTGTGACTACAGTCAAGTTATTTCATCTTTCTTAAACCATGTTCACTTATAAGATGAAGTGATAACAATACCTGCCTTATTAGAGTTGCTGTGAGGACTAAAGAATATTAATGATGCATTTGGGTTTTGTTTCATATTTTGCATAGAATGTGCTCAATAGATGACACCTCTTAGAATGATCATCTGTAATGCAGGGCTAATGATATCAGTTCTACCTACTCCTCAGTGTTAATGGGAAGAAAACTGAGGTGAAAACTCCCTGAAAATAGAAAGTGCTATGTGAGAGGGATACACCATAATTTGTCTTCAGCCTTGTCTAGAAACTGAAAACCCCGTGTGTGTTTGTATCTTTAGCAAGCACAACTAAGACAAATTAACAGTCAGAAATCAGTCATCACTTAAAAAAGATCAGCTAAAGAATTGTTATTTGTCAAATCAGTTGTCAGTCTAAACAATTATTTCAGTCAAATGCATTTTTTTCCCCTAATTGAAACTGGTTTCTCCACAGAGAAACGGTCTCACTCTGGTCTTGCTTGAAGTCAGTTTGACAAATGGAAAGTTCTAGTAACTTGGGTTTTATAGAAAGCCCTTCAGTGTCACCTGCAATTGTATTGTATTTTGTGTTTTCCTCAGTCATTGGGTGGAGTAGCCCCTCGGCTGGGGACAGACTTGCTATTTATGAGGGGGAGGTAAGGAGACATTAATTCAGTTCTTCAAGGACCTTCTGAGTCTTCAATGTTCATTTAAAAATGAACTGTAAACAGCTTAGGGATCGAGATAAGACCTGAACAGCACCATATTGCTAATGGGATGGCAGACCAGTGTGTTTCTGCTGGTCCCTGGGGAGTTAGACAACCACGGGAACACACTCATCTGGTGGACAAATAAGCCAAGATGTTTGTACTAGGAGGTTTAACACAGTGTTGTGTATAAACAGAATCAGTTGAATAAATTATGATACACCCATACAATGGAAAACCCTGCAATCATTAAAGCTGATGATGTTGATCTATAATTAACAACATTGAGAGTTACTCATATTGTTAAGTATAACAGAAGAGATTAAAAACAGTTATGTACACTAGACTTTCTTTATAAATATATATATATATATATTTATATATATTCACCTGAGGAAAATGCTAGATGGCTGTACACTAACATTTGAAAAGTGGTTATTTCTAAATGGTGAGATTTTTGAATATTTTTTTAAAAAGTTCCCCTAAGTGCTTTGCTGTGTTTTCTACCTTTTATACAATGGAGTAATTGTGTTGTCTATTAAAATTGGATGGTGAAAAGGAAATGAATGAAGCTGGGGGAATGAATGAAAGGTATGGGAGGAATTTAGGAAGGTATGGGAGGAATTTAGGAAGAAAATAAGCCAAGCTAAGTAGGACTAACAAACCATGGAACTACCTTTTGGAGAAGCTGTTCCCTTACATGAGAAGTAAGCAGGTGGAAGCAGAATGAGAGTGGAGGATTTCTGGGGAATGATCTAAATCTGTTAGACTCCCAGGGTGAGCTATATCAGGGAGTAATAGTTGTCAGTCTCTATGCCTTCTCTCAGTTTTATGTTGTAATATAAATCACATTTTTCTGGGTACATCAGCATTTGGCACACACAGGTCACATTTACCAGCCTCTGCTGAAGCTGAAACTCCAATACTTTGGCCACTTGATTCGAAGAACTGACTCACTGGAAAAGACCCTAATGCTGGGAAAGACTGAAGACAGGAGGAGAAGGGGACGACAGAGGATAAGATGGTTGGATGGCATCACCGACTCGATGGACTTGAGTTTGAGCAAGCTCTGGGAATTGGAGATGGACACAGAAACCTGGCACGCTGCAGTCCATGGGGTCGCAAAGACTCGGACATGACTGAGTGACTGAACTGAACTCAACCAGCAGCTACATCTGGCCAAAAGGATATAAGTACATTTTAGGAAATGTCCTTACTGAGAAGGACTGACTTTCTTTTCCTTTCCTCCATTTTGTTATGGGGAATGTGGACATGATTGCTGGAGCTCCAGCTGCCATCTTGAACAATGAGGATGAAAGTCTCACCTAAAAAGGGGGGGAAGTAGTCTGCATTGTAGAGCTGCTAGGCAAGTCCTGGATTACTTTACATCCCAATTTTTATCTGAAAGCTAAATGAACTTCCATCTTGCCTAATACACTGTCATTTTTGATTCATAAAAGGAAAGGAAAGCAAAGGAAGGAGGAATGAAAAATTAGGGGAAAAAAGAATTTAAGCCCTTTTGACTTTGCATAATAGGATGATATCAATATCTAATATTTATTCAGCGTTTCTTCCTATGTACCAGATACTGTGCTAAGCACTCCACAATATCTTTTATTTAATTCTCACCATCTGTGATTAGAAAACTGGGGATCAGAGAAGTTAAAAATTTGCCTAAGTTCATGAACTGTTTAGCTGCATTTTTATGGCACTTTCCCCTTCATCCAACTCAGCCTCTGGTCTGAGTTACATTTTATTCTAACTAAAATAGGAGCAATGGAGATTCAACGCAGGTGTTGTAAATGGCCAAGTTGCTTTTTTCCTTTCTTTTCTGGAAGACATTCCCATACAAGTGGCTTACATATTTTAATGACCACCGGGCAAGAATATTAAACTAAAACTGCACAAACTGCTTAAATCTCTTTGAAGAGACATAAACTTTGAAACCCTGAGATAGTACTAATTGTCTGACCATCACCATCTTATCTCCATCTCCCTTCAGTAGAGATAAAGGATTGTGGAAGCAGATTGTAAATTCTACTTTTAACATGAAAATATTTTCCATCACCTTTTCTCTTCATTGTCCCCTTTTATTCTCAGTTCTACATTCATACTTATAGGAAACATTGGCTTCTACATTGTAAAGGTGGTGGAGGTGGGGGTGGGGATGGGGAAGAAGAAAGAGACAGAATCTGAAGAGGGGAAGGAAATCACTTGTTGTGGTTGTGGCAAGCCATAGAAATTTGTCTTATTGTCCTACTGTGGGCTTCCCAGGTGGCTCAGTGATAGAGTCTACCTGCGGTGTAGGAGACATAGGAGATGTGGGTTTGATCCCTGGGTTGGGAAGATCCCCTGGAGAAGGAAATGGCAACCCACTCTAGCATTCTTGCCTGGAAAATCCCATGGACAGAGGAGCTTGGCAGGTAACCTACCATCCATGGGGTTGCAATAGAGTCAGACATGACTTAGCGACTAAACAACAACAATAATTGCATTTTCCATGTACTAGCTCATTCATATGATCTCAAATCCTGTGAAATAGTTTTATCTTAATTTTATCAATGAAGAAACAGAAGTTCTGAGCTGTTCAACGTTGAGGCAAAGTCACACAGCCAATGACCAGCGGCCCTGAGACTGACTTCCGTTCATTTGACCTCAAAGCCTGAGTTCTGTTTCATCCTCCTGAAATCACCTAGTATGTTATCCATCATAAAATTCATTTGGGGTGTTGTTTTATAATCAAAATCTGAACAGAGTTTGAATGTGATTTGCTTGCTGCTGATAGCATTAGCATGAATTATTGAACTCCAGAGCCCTCATGTAAAAGTTAAGCACCTGAAGAGACTGAGCTGGTTGATTCTATCTGGTCCTCAAAGGTTCTCTCAAGGGAAAATGACTCCAAGTTCCACAGCAGCCATCACCCGGTGTATTGCTGGAAACAGCTTTTACTACCCTGACTGTTTTCTGTCTTGACAGGTGCAGGTGGGAGGGGAGATGAGGATAAAGTGAGTGTGGAGGTTTCAGAGTCAGGTCATAACCAAATGTTTTTCCTGGTGCTTTTCAAAGACCCAGACAATCCAATGGAAGGCTGAGTGTGTGGCCAACAAGCTATCCTTTTCTGAGATTCAAAAGACTTAGTAAGTCAATGTGCCGGTCTATTGGTCTGTCACCTCAGCAGGGTCTGAACGCCTTGAGGGCCATCTTTTGAGGGAAGATAAAGCACAGGACACTGAAATAAGGACACAGGGGCATGCAGAGATATTCATGGTAAAATTATGTTGCAGTATTTATGTGTGTTACTAGTAAAATGGCAGGTGTCCCTTCTCTGAGGATCCACCTGTTTGGATCCATCTTCTCAGAGGCATGTCATTCACTCTGGTCACACCACATACACATGGGTATGTGGCCCAGGCTGGCCACTAATAAACTGAGCAAGGCCCCATGGGGGCCTTTCTGGGGACAGAACTAACCCCTATCCAGTGCCATGTCCTCTGCTTTTTGTTTATATGAAAAAAGTTTTAGCCTCCTAAGGCTTCCCTGAGTTTCAGAAAACAAATTTAAGATGAGAAAATGCAGAAACAAGAACAGCCAAGTAAGACACAATAAATAGTTTAGTCATAATACAAAGTCAAGGACCTTTCGTTTCTCATCAAGGATGATAGATAATATTCTGAGCCGTGTCCTTGAGTTGTTTTATAGATACTAAAATCCCCATCAGGTGAAAAAAGTGATGACCACATACATGTAGAACCCAGACCAGTCAAAACCAAAAGGTTGACGCTGTTAACTCGCTAAATACCACCCAGTTACCTCTCCACCAACCACCAGAAAAATATCCATGAGCTGATCAGGCATCCTGCAACCCTCTCCTTCATCTTGCCTTTAAAATCCCTTCCCTGAAATCCTTTGGGGAGTTTGGGTCTTTTGAGCATTAGCCACCCATTCTCCCTGCTTGGTGTTCCGCAATTAATGCTGCACTTTCCTCACCACAACTGATGTCAGTAGATTGGTTTTACCGTGTGGGTGAGTGGACCCAAGTTTGGCTCAGTAACAGAGTGCCCAAATCCTCCTGGTATAATGCAGGTACAGAGCAGGCATGTGCTCCAAATTGGGTCAGTTAGAATCTTCTTTGATGTGTGATATATAGACACCCAAGAAGAGAGTGTTTCTTTTGGATCATGAGCCTGGAGGTGGTGAGCCTTGGACTACCAGTGATGATATTTCCCAGACACCAGACACACCTTCCTGAATGAAGGTGCAGAAGGCACAAGAACTAGCGATACCATAAGATACATAGGTAACTATAATAGGTATTGATGGACAGAACCTTGGCAATAAAATTTGAATGTCTACATCCAGCTATGCCTGAAGGATACACAGTTAAATGAGATGATATTCCCAATGCACTGTTTATTATTGAAATTACCTGGAATTGTTTTCTGACCCTGAAACTGAAAAAGTCTTGATTAATACATATTATAACCCCATAGACAGTAAAACTGCAAAACAGAGAAATAACCAAATGGCAGAATTCAAAAACAGCAGCAGGTCTATCTGCCAACAAGCTCTGAGCTTATTTCCAATTGGAAAATAAAGGAGGCAGGTGGAATGATAACAGGGTAAGAGAAAAGGAGCCCAAATTGAATGGAACCATCATAGTGATCCAGACAAGGGAAAAAGCTTTGCTGCAGTGAACTTTCAGCCTGCTCCTGGGTAACGAGCTGTTTACCATGCATGAATGGCACTCCCCACTTGTTTAGAAAGAGGCTGGCCTGGTTCTCTACTCCTGGCATTGGGTGGGGCCAAAGCCAACATGCTGACTTAACTGCTTACCTCCTTTTGCTGGTCACAAGGTGGCCCATCACGGGAGAATGGAGCCAAGAGAAAACATTCTGGCCTTTGGCTCAAGTTATCAGTCACCAGGCTATGAATTCCCTACCAGATAATTTAGGGTTCATGTCTGAAACACCTCTTAAATTCTATCTCTGAGGCCTGGACACAAGCAGGTGTTTAATAAATGCTTGGTGAATGAATGCATTTGTGAATTAATCCAGAAACATCCAGGAATTGCCATTCTTGGAGGAAAAGAATGCATATTAGATTACTAATTATGACTGATAATAATTACTTGAAAGATCTATTGGCATGAGCTAGAAAATAAAAAAAACAAGGAGAGTTGGGGTCCTATTTTCCAAATTGCCCTGAATTTTAACAATTTAGTGCTACACATACTCAGAAAGGGTTCCATACTCAAATAGGCTCAGGAATCACTGAGTTGAACAAACTCATACAGGCTTGTTACTGGCAGGCTTCTCAGAAGCTCCACTCCGCTAATGTGACTTTGTGTTGCCATCTGAACCACTTTGCAAGATTGGCAGGATATGCCTGGGGAATGCTGGGTAAAGCAAACATAACTTCGCCTGTGACTTCACTCTGCTCATGAGGCAAAGAGTCAAGCTGACTGGCCTGGGTCCTCACTTCCTAGTTGCTTTCTTGGCCAACTGAGCCATCCTGCCTCCTTCCCTCATGGTGACAATCCTTTTGGAGCAGATAGTGGAGGCAATGGAGTATATTTTAGAAAGTGCTGGCTGGCCCTTGTGCTCATGTATCTCTGGTGAGGAGGGAGACCCCCACCCTCCCAGCACTCACTCAACAACATCATATCTGGCTGGCCTTGATAAGTCCCAGACCATCTGTTTCTGGGAGCCTGAGATCACCAGATGGTCTGAATCTGGACATTCCTATCTGAGGCCAGGCTTATGAGACATACTATAAGAATTTCTTTTTATCGTAGAGAATTTTACTTGTTCAGGGAATGGTACTAGGGTGCAATAGAACACAGATGTTAAAGCGAAGGAAGATGTTGGTTTACATTCTGGTTTTGGTAACTGTGGCCAAATCACTTAGCCTTCTTGATTCTTAGTATGGATCATTCATAAACTCGGGCTAATACTAACACTTCTTTGTGCAGTAAACTCGGAAAATCTGTGTTAGCCAAACTGTGCAGATTCTAGTGGAAGATTTGGCCCATTCACCTGAGACATAACCTCTAAGCTGCTAGAAAATCCTGCCTGATGAGAAGAACTGTTTGCTTGGAGCCTTGGGACATAGCAGACTAAGTGAGCAATGCAATTTATGTTGGGGAGAGGCTGGGTTATGCAGTAAAAACGTGACCCTTGGAGGGGCTAGAGACTAAGGCCAGCTGCATGGGAAGCCAGTCACACCTTCCTGACTGACCCCCAGTAAGAACCCTGGACATTGAGTCTTGGGCACGCTTCCTTGGTTGGCAATGCTTCATGTGTGTGCTCATGCACTGTTACAGGGAGAAATAAGTGCTGTCTGTGAAACTCATCTGGGAGAGGATGACTAAAAGCTGTGCCAGGTCTCTCCCGCATTCTATTCTTTGTGCTTTTCTTTTCTTTTTGTTTCTGACTTTAGTCTGTATCCTTTCACTGTAATAAATCGTAACTGCATATAAGGCGGTTCTCTGATGGCTTAGATGGAAAAGAATCTGACTGCAATGCGGGAGACCCAGGTTCGATCCCTGATCGGGAAGATTCCCCTGGAGAAGGGAATGGCCACCCACTCCAGTATTCTTGCCTGGGAAATCCCACGGACAGAGGAGCCTGGTGGGCTACGTATAACAGATTTGCTCAGTTCTGTGAGCTCATCTAGGGAATCACTGAATCCTGGGGATTCTTGGGGACCCTGAACACACTTTCTCATGGGTTTGCTGAGAAGCCTAATGAGATAAATTACACAGAATACTTAGTAAAATTCTTAGCAAATAAGAAGTATTAAAATAGAATTGCTTAGATATTTTTTGCCCAAAGGAGGAGAGGAGAGTAATGAACTTGCTGTTATACCTTCTGGACTGACTTTTCCAGCCCTACATCTCACTCTTTCTTTCAATAAGTATTTTTCTTTTTTTTTTGTTTTTATTTTATTTAACTTTATAATATTGTATTGGTTTTGCCATATATCAAAATGAATCTGCCACAGGTATACATGTGTTCCCCATCCTGAACCCTCCTCCCTCCTCTCTCCCCATACCATCCCTCTGGGTCATCCCAGTGCACCAGCCCCAAGCATCCAGTATCATGCATCAAACCTGGACTGGCGACTCGTTTCACATATGATATTACACATACTTCAATGCCATTCTCCCAAATCTTCCCACCCTCTCCCTCTCCCACAGAGTCCAAAAGACTGTTCTATACATCAGTGTCTCTTTTGCTGTCTTGTACACAGGGTTATTGTTACCATCTTTCTAAATTCCATATATATGCGTTAGTATACTGTATTGGTGTTTTTCTTTCTGGCTTACTTCACTCTGTATAATAGGCTCCAGTTTCATCCCCCTCATTAGAACTGATTCAAATGTATTTTTTTTAATGGCTGAGTAATATTCCATTGTGTATATGTACCACAGCTTTCTTATCCGTTCATCTGCTGATGGACATCAATAAGTATTTTTTAAAAATCTTTCTTTGGTTACACCAGCTCTTAGTTGTGGCACATGGAATCTTTCAGCTGTGGCTTGTGAACTTGTAGTTGCGACATGCAAACCCTTAGTTGCAGCATGTGGGATCCAGTTTCCTGACCAGGGATTGAACCCGGGCTCCTTGTATTGGGAGCACAGAGTCTTAGCCAACGGGCCACCAGGGAAGTCCCTTAAGTATTTTTGAGTGCCAACTATGCCAGGTGTTGTCTAGTTGTAGGGGGAAACAACGATCAAACTTAAGTAAACAATTATGTATATAACTAGAAGTTGGAGTGCTATAGAGGAGAATAGGGAGGTGAGAGAACCTGAGGAATAAAGGAGAACCAGTGCAAGGAAGGTTCTTATTATTGGTTCTATAGCTAAACATCTCCAATGTAAAGCAATTATCTTCCAATTTCAAAAAGTCTCTTCTGTCCTGCGACTTCTGTCATGTATCTCTCTCCTCTTTCCCTGAAGTCTTCTGTCTCAGGCCTCTCCTGCTTCTGGGAAGAGAGCTGGAAGGGCACAGACCCACATGTGCCTTCTTTATCTCCAGCCACTGTGAGTCAGTGGACATGGCATTTCTTCCTTCCCCCTGAATCAAATATCTATAAGGCACCCGGAACATGCCAGCCTTCTTTCTCTTGGTCCCTCCTGCCTCCTTCCTGAGTTATCAGGGGTCCTAAAGCAGGAATTAAATTATATTCACCCATTCCAGTCCCTTTTAGGTCACTGATTCCTAAAATGTTGATGTTCATTCTTGCCATCTCCTCTTTGACCACTTCTGATTTACCTTGATTCATGGATCTAACATTCCAGGTTCCTATGCAATACTGCTCTTTACAGCATCAGACTTTACTTTCATCACCAGTCGCATCCACAACTGGGTATTGTTTTCGCTTTGGCTCCATCTCTTCATTCTTTCTGGAGTTATTTCTCCACTGATCTCCAGTAGCATACTGGGCACCTACCGACTTGGGGAGTTCATCTTTCAGTGTCATATCTTTTTGCCTTTTTATACTGTTCATGGAGTTCTCAAGTCAAGAATACTGAAGTGGTTTGCCATTCCCTTCTCCAGTAGACCACATTTTGTCAGAACTCTCCACAATGAGTCATCTGTCTTGGGTGGCCCTATACGAAGGCTCATAGTTGCATTGAGTTAGACAAGGCTGTGGTCCATATGGGGGCTTCCCTGATAGCTCATTTGGTAAAGAATCCACCTGCAATGCAGGAGACCCTGGTTTGATTCCTGGGTTGGGAAGATCTCCTGGAGAAGGGATAGGCTACCCACTCTAATATTCTTGGGCTTCTCTTGTGGCTCAGCTGGTAAAGAATTCACCTGCAATGTGGGAGACCTGGGTTTGATCCCTGGATTAGTTTGATTAGTTTTCTGTGATTGTGGTTTTCATTCTGTCCATAAGGATAAGAGGCTTATGGAAGCTTCCTGATGGGAGAGACTAACTGTGGGGGAAACTGGGTCTTGTTCTGATGGGCGGGACCATTCTCAGTAAATCTTTAATCCAATTTTCTGTTGATGGGCAGGGCTCTGTTCCCTCTCTGTTGTTTGACTTGAGATCAAACTATGGTGGAGGTAATAAAGATAATGGCGACTTCCTTCAAAAGGTCTCCTGCACACACTGCTACACTCAAAATCACTGCAGATGATGACTGCAGCCATGAAATTAAAAGGTGCTTGCTCCTTGGAAGAAAAGCTATGACCAACCTAGACAGCTTATTAGAAAGCAGAGACATTACTTTGCTGACAAAGGTCCGTCTAGTCAAAGCTATGGTTTTTCCAGTAGTCATGTATGGATGTGAGAGCTGGACTGTAAAGAAAGCTGAACGCTGAAGAATTGATGCTTTTAAATTGTGGTGTTGAAAAAGACTCTTGAGAGTCCCTTGGACTGCAAGGAGACCCAACCAGTCAGTCCTAAAGGAAATCAGTCCTGAATATTCACTGGAAGGACTGATGCTAAAGCTGAAACTCCAATACTTTGGCTACCTGATGCGAAGAACTGACTCCTTGGAAAAGACCCTGATGCTGGGAAAGATTGAAGGTGGGAGCAGAAGGGGACGACAGAGGATGAGATGGTTGGATGGCATCACCGACTCAATGGACATGAATTTGAGCAAGGTCTGGGAGTTGGTGATGGACAGGAAAGTCTGGTGTGCTGTAGTCCATGGGGTCACAAAGAGTCAGACATGACTGAGCGACTGAACTGAACTGAAAGCCGGAAAGGGCTTCCTGGTAGCTCAGCTGGTAAAGAATCTGCCTGCAATGCAGGAGACCCTGGTTCGATTCTGGGGTTGGGAAAATCCCCTGGAGGAGGGCATGACAACCCACTCCAGTATTCTTGCCTGGAGAATCCCCATGGACAGAGGAGCCTGGCAGGCTATAGTCCATGGGGTTGCAAAGAATCAGACATGACTGAGTGACTAAGCACAGCACAGCAAAGCAGGAAAAGGGGAAGAAAGCAGGAGTTCACACCAGTGGTCAGAGATGGAACCACTCACAACCAGCAGCCTCTTTTCAGGGTCACTATTAGCATGCTTTCATTTTTCCTTCCAAACATTTCTCTGAGGTTGCTTTGGAGGTGATTTCATTCCCCCGGCACAGGAAGTAATGCCCTACACATTCATAGCCATAACCCTGTCTCCTGCCATCAGCTGATTTTTGA
Organism: Bos javanicus; assembly: GCF_032452875.1. Lineage (NCBI taxonomy): Eukaryota > Metazoa > Chordata > Mammalia > Artiodactyla > Bovidae > Bos > Bos javanicus. Next base: position 56,741,823 of record NC_083874.1, on the reverse strand, counting down.
TACACAGCTTGGGGTTGCTTTTGAGATGAGTGGGGTGTCTGATCCTGAAGCTGCTGGTGGCCTTGTCTTCTTCCAGGAGGGCACAGGGAATCCTGAAGGAAGGGCTGGAGGTGTGTGGGAGCCTGAAGGACAAAGGGAGGAGCCACCTCACCCATTCTGGGGGCCCTTCTGCCCTCATTCATTTTTCCCATTCCCCGAGAGAGCTTTTCCTGTAGGTGTGGTGCTGGAGTGTCTTTCCATTTGGTTTGAGAAACTGAGCCCAAGCCACCACACAGGGAGGAAAGATGAGTCAAATGACCCTCCCACCGTCACCGCCACTTCTCCCCTTGGGGGTAAGCTCTGCTCGCATGTACACTGGCTTTCTCCCCCCAAGTTCTTTCTATCCTTTTACCTCCGTGTGGAGGTTTCTGGAGTGGAAGGAGGAATGACGCACTTAAACAGCACAGAGTTTCTGATCAAGGAGCCATTGGGTCTGAGCACTGGAGGTGGCCCCAAGATGAGACACACAACGTATAGACTTGGTCCTCGAAGCACTGAACCTCTCTGGGCCTCAGTTTCCTTAACTGCAAAGTGAAGAAGGTAAATTTTACCTTTCCTTCCAATGCTTATGATAATGGGAAATTAAGTAGATGATTAAAGCCCCAGGAGGATCTCTATTTTTAAATTTTTAATAAAAAAGGATCTCTTTTTTTTATTAAACTTTTAATTTTGTATTGGAGTATGGCCGATTAACAATATTGTGATAGTTTCAGGTGGACAGCAAAGGGACTCGGCCATACATATATACATAGACATTATCCCCCAAACTCCCTCCCATTCGGGCTGCCGCATGACATTGAGCAGAGTTCCCTGTTAGAGGAACTACTTTAGAATATACCAGAATATACCAGAAATAGGGCAATGAATGAGACAAAACCAAATTGGCAAAATGCTGCTAGCCATTGCAGGGTCCTGGGTAGAGGCGCTTTATCCCAGCACTCTCTCTGCTCTCGTGTATGCGTTCCTCCGGAGAACGGCTGCTGAGCAAAGGTGCCATATTGGACAGGGTGTGATGAGGGATGAAAGATCTGGGATGCCCCAGACCCTCAGGGAAAGTGACTTTGGCAAGCAGAGCTGAAGTGGCTGGGCTTGTCTTCTGCTGTTCAAAAGTTACATCTGGGTTTCAAATGCTTTACTTCTTAGTCTCCCTCCTTTCAGCCTCGGGTGTTTTTGCGTATGTGTGCCCACTCAGACTTACTGGTATCTTAATCTGGTGATACCCAAAGAAAACGTCTGCATGGCCTTTGCTGAAAATAGAAAGCCCTGGAAGTTAGAAATCTCCCCTCTCAGTTCAGCTGTCCTCACTGAGACAAGACTGTCACCACCAGGACCTTCTGCATCTCTGCAGTCGTGTCTGCCTCTTTGAAATCAAAATTCACAGCATCCCTCTCCTTTTCATCAAATGGAACAGATGTGACCTTAGAGGAGAGTACCCTGCTTGCCTACAGAGCTGTACCTGATGTTAGGAGTCAGTGACTGGACATCAGAGAAATACTAAAGACCCACAAGTCGTCTGTCACACCGGGCACTGGATCATTGGAGGGGGAAGCTTGAATTTAGGGAAATCCTCTGAAAGTCCCTGAGAAATAGAAACTGCTTCTGCGGGCTAAGCCATAGAAGTAGTCCAGCAGTTATTTGCAACCATATTCCCAATAAGATAAAGTCTGTAGTCTTCCTAGGAATATGAGATGTTGCAGAATACATGGATGGTTGTTTTTTTCCATAAGGTCTTATCAAATAGATGCCAATATCTTTGGCATGGAGTCTCTGTCTTCTGCATCTCGGTCTTTGGGAAGCCTTTGCTGTCTCATACCACAAAGTTGAGTTGAGCCTCCTTTTCTGTGAGCCACTGCGCCCTACACTTCCCCTGCCACAACACTCATCACCTTGTATCGTAACTGCTGGTTTACTTGTCTGCCTGTCCACCAGATTTGAACTCTGCCTCAGCACAGTCTACAATTTCTCCATCTTTATCCTCCTCTTGGGCTTCCCAGGTATCACTAGAGGTAAAAAACCCTCCTGCCAATGCAGTAGATGTAAAGAGAGGCAGGTTTGATCCCTGGGTTAGGAAGATCGGCTGGAGAAAGGCATGACAACCCACTCCAGTATTCTTGCCTAGAGAATTTCATGAATAGAAGAGCCTGGCAGGCTACTGTCCACAGAATCACAAAGAGTCGGACATGACTGAAGCAACATGGTGTGTACAAAGCAGTAACACCTGACAAAGCAATGCCATCGACTTATTATTCAACACAAATGTACTGAAAACCTACAGTATGTTAGACAGATGCTGTCTCTGCATTTACGGGACTTACATTCTAGAGGCACCTAGTAACTCAATACTTGTATTTGTTGAATGAAAGCATCTGTTGAATGAATGAAAGAATGAATATTAAGCCACACCATTGTCACTTAAATTCAACTTCAACTTTGATATTTTGTCGTCTCTGCTCCTGCCATAAAATTCTAGCAGGCCCAAGTAGTTATTTTCCCAGGGTTGAAGAGTATTCAGGCATGCTAGCCACAGATAAAAACAGTATTTCTCTAGGTCATCCTTAAAAAAAGCCCCCATTACTTGGAATGTGCTTTGAGCTATGTCTGCGTCCCCATTTTGCCAATGTATACCTGCCTTGGAGCCTCCTACTGCTAAAGACTTTTTCTTGCCCACACGTCCTTTTCATCAAGGGTCTAATCTCCACTGCAGGAAGCCATGATGAGTGACAAAAAATGCCAGCTGGCAGCCCCAGGAAAGGGAGCAGAAGGGAGGAAGGAGGTATCTTTTTCTGCCTATTCAGAACATTGAAGTCCAATTTCTCGCCGGCCACATGAGCCAAAGACAGCGGCTCCCAGCAGCTGTTGATCTGAGAGGCTCCAGTCCCAGCCCCGTGACCTGGGTGTCACTGGCACTTCTCATGCATGTCTGAGAGCAGGTTGGCATGAAAGAGTGGCCCTGCTGTTCTCTTCCCTGAGGGCTGGCTTTGGGTGGGCCTGCTTCAGATGGCAGGAAAAAATGAGAGACCCACTCTGTGAAGAATCTTTCTTATTGTGGATGGACATTCCTTGATAAATGCTGCCCCAGGGTTCCTCCTCTTCCTATCCCTTTCCTCCTCCTCTTGGTGGTGTGCTGGTTAACAAGCTCTCCAACAAAGGGGAAAAGATGGCTCTGATTTGTAGTGTTTGCCAATTTCCATGATGTAAATACCCTACCTGGGCTACCAACCAGGCGTCACTGAACATGGAGTTGGGAAGACAGGAGACATGTGTTATTGCCTTTCATGGGCCCAGAGGAGCTGAGTTAAATGCCATGTGACATAGCTCTCTAATTCACACTGGCTCCAGGGGTAAAAGACTGTGCAGACCAGTCCAGTTGTCTTTCTGCAACTGGGACTTTAGGATATGGGCGGTAAAGTACTTCTGCATCTGTTAGGTCACTGGGCTCTAACCATCATGCTGCATGGTTAGAGTCATGCTTATTTGGTGGAGGAAGATCGAGGCACAGGAAGCTAGGACTGCCTCAGCTCCCAAAGCTGGGATTTGCTCAGTCCCTGTCTCTCCACTCTTCACCCCAGTCATTCTCCTCTCACACTGACCACTGCGGCCCAACCATGCATCTTCCTGTGCTACCAATGCCTCATGCACACTTACTTCTAATGTTCTTCCAGGATGTTCTTTCAGCATTCCACCCTCTTCTTCTCCTGCCCAATTGCTACTTCACTTTTAGGTCTCAGCTTAAACAGTGTGTCCCTGAAAGTCCACATCAGGGGCAGGGATCTCTTCCAGGTACTTTAATGATACTTCCTACTACCACCCCCATCACGGCGTTGTTTAAACGGCTTGTTTCTGGATCTGCCTCCTCCAAGACTGTAAATTTGTTGAAGGCAGACACTTCTTTTAAAGTTTTTGTTTTATATTGGAGTACCATTGATTAAAAATGCTGTGATAGTTTCAGGTGTACAGTAAAGTGATTCAGTTAGACTTGTGTCTTTTCTTTTTCAAATTCTTTTCCCATTTAGGTAGTTACATAGTATTGAGCAGACTTCCCTGTGCTGTCCAGTAGGTCCTTCTTGGTTATCCATTTTAAATATAGCAGTGTGTGCTTGTCCATCCCACCCTGAGGGCAGAAACTTTTACTGAATTCATTGATCCTAATGCCAAACACAGTCTATGGCCAATAAGTATTTTGAGAATGAATGAACCCATGAACGATGGTCTTCTAAGCCTACACTCACAGCATGCTCTGCTTTCTAGGCTATTTCCTATCAGGATCCCCAGAGAATCCCTTTTCTCATAGATTGGTTGAGGTTTTCTCAGGATTCTGGCATGGGGTTTCTGCTAGAATGCACAGCCAGCCAGACTGCTCATCTCCATAGGAGCCGCTCCCCTCCCCTGCCTCGTGGTGGGCCCCCTGCCCGCCCCGGGCTCTGCCAAGTGTCACTGAAACAAGCTGAGAAACCTGTTCGGTGTGCTCTGGAATGTGCTCATTACACACATGCCAAGACAAAGACCCAAGGCAGGAAGAAGGTTCCAGACAGAAGCACCTGCCCCTCTGGGAAAGGAGGAATGGTTGGGCGTATTCTGGAACCAGCATGCCCTATAACTGCAAGCCTGAGCCTTCTGGGTTAGCGCTGATTCCCTCAATTTCCCTCTGAGGAGGCAGGGAAGGGTCCGGGCTGCTAGTGCGCTGGGAGCTGCTGACCTTTTAGCATCACGGAATCTCATACGTAGCTACATGTCTCATTGCAAACATATGATCATTGTCTGGAAACACAGGTGGCTGCCACTTAAAACAGGTAGGGGTGGTCTGGCACATGTGAGTGACTTCTCTTATATTACCTAAGCCTGCCTAGTAATGCAAGCTTTGGGGTGGTCATCTTTGATCTTGAGCACAAATGAGGGAAAAATAATTAAACAGTCATAGAGGATATGATGATGTCTCTAGAAGCATTCTGTCCAAACGGCTGTCTGTGATGATGGAAAGGTGCTATTCTGTACTGTCTAATACAGTATCCACCAGCCACACATGATTACTGACTACTTGCATATGGCTCTTGTGAAGGAGGAACTGGATTTTAGATTTTATTTATTTTTAATTCGTATAAATGTAAATAGCTACCTGTGGCTAGTGGCTATTATACTGGACAGCACAGCTCTAGATATAACAGTTAAAAGAAATACAGAAAGGGGAATTCCCCGGTGGTCCAGTGGTTAGGACTCTGCGCTTCACCTCGGAGGGCACAATCTTGATCCTGGTTGGGGAACTAGGATCCCACAAGCTGCGTGGTGCGGCCAAAAAAAAAAAAAAAAAGAGAGAGAGTGAGAAATACAAAGAACTGAGGAACATATTAAATGACACAACAAGGATGCAATAAGAAAAATTCAAAAAGTGGGAAACTATAAGACAGATGACCGAATTCCTCTAATGAGAGAGAAGAGAGAGTGTTGTGTGTGTGTGTGTGACATAGAGAGATCAAAAGACATGTAAGAAGTAAGTCAATCAAGTGGTAATGTGTGGTCATTGGTGGATCCCGATTCAAACAACACAATCATTAAAAACGTCTGAGACACAAGGAGCTCAACCCAGTGCTCTGTGACAACGTAGAAGGGTGGAATGGGGTGGGAGGTGGGAGAGGGGTTCAAGAGGGAGGGGACACATATACCTATGGCTGATTCATGTTGATATATGACAGAAACCAACAGAATATTGTAACACAATTATCCTTCAATTACAAATAAATAAATTAAAAACAAACTTCTGAGACAATTGGGGAAATCTGAACACTGGATTTTTGATGATACCAAAGAATTTTTAGATGTGATAATGGTATTGAGGTTATGTTTACAAAAAAGACTCCTTATCTTTTAAAGGTACCTATTGAGCTGTGCACAGATAATAGAAGATGATACATGAGTTTTATCTCAATTTAATCTAGTGGGAGGGGAAAGCAGGGTATAAATGAAATAAGACTGGATAATCATGGAAGCCAAGTGATAGCTACACAGCAGTTCAGAATTATTATTTTGTGTTTTTTGTATTAAGAAACTTTCATAATAAAAGCTTTTAGAGGTCTAAACAGCAAAGTGATTCAGTTATACATACATACATACATATATATATATATATATATAAACATACATACATATACATTTTTCTTTATATTTTTCCATGATGGTTTATCATGGGATATTGAATATAGTTCTCTGTGCTATAGAGTAGAACCTTGTTGTTTATCTGTCCTCCATATAATAGCTTCCATGTGCTGACCCCATATCCCCACTCCATTTCTCCTCCGACCCTCCCCCTCGGCAACCACAAGCCTGTTCTCTATGTCCATGAGTCTGCTTTTGTTCCATAGATAGGTTCATTTGCGTCATATTTTAGATTCCACATATAAGTGATATGATATGGTGTTTGTTTTTCTCTTTCTGACTTCACTTACTATGATAATCCCTAGTTGGACCCGTGTTGTGGCAAATGGTGTTATTCCATTCTTTTTTATGGCTGAGCAGTATTCCGTTGCGTGTGTGCACCACGTCTTCTCTGTCCACCTGTGGGTGGACATTTAGGTTGTTTCCATGTCTTGACTCTTGTGAGTAGTGCTGCTATGAACACAGGGGTGCATGTATCTTTTTAAATTAGAATCTTGTCTGGACATATGCCAAGAAATGGGATTGCTGGATCATATGGTAGCTCTGTTTTTAGTTTTCTGAGGAACCTCTATACTGTTCTCCATAGTACCAACTTAAAATCCCACCAACAATGTAGGGGTTCCCTTTTCTCCACACTCTCTCTAGCATTTATAGTTTTCAGAATTTTTAATGATCGCCATTCTGACTGGTGTGAGGTGGTACCTCATTGTTGTTTTGATTTGCATTTCTCTGATAATGAGCAATATTGTGCACCTTTACATGAGGCACTTTCTTTTTGAATACCTTCTCAATTTCACATTGAAAAGTCAATTTGGATACACTGATCAAGATTTAAACTGGGTGTTTGTTTTTTTTTTTAACCCAGAAATCCTAGTTCTAGGAATTTTTCCGTCAGACATATGCAAGCGTTTATAAAAGATTATGGAGTGGGGAATAATTTATAAGAGTGAAGAATTGGAAATAGTCTAAATGTCCTTCAGTCATGAAGTGGTTAAATAAATGCTGGCATGTAGCCAGTGAGGAGTGCTAAACAGCTTGAGAGAGGATGCAATAAACTGGTATGGACCACCATCAGAAAGATGTCCATGATATGTTTTTAGGTTAAAAAGAAAAGAAAACTGCAAAAAAAAAAAAACAAAAAAAAACACAAATGTGTGTACTGTGTGTACATATGTGTACTATGATCTGATAGAAAACTACATATTTGCTGCTGTTTAATCACTAAGTTGTGTCTGAATCTTTTGCAACCCCATGGATGTAGACCCCTAGGCTCCTCTGTCCATGGGATTTCCCAGGCAAGAATATTGGAGTGGGTTGCCATCTCCTCCAGGGGATCTTGGCAACTTAGAAACTGAACTTGCATCTCCTCTGTTGGCAGGCGAATTCTTTTGCCACTGAGCCACAGGGAAGCCCACACATGTGTAGGTATATATATATTTTATCAGTGTGTAAGCACAGAAAAAGCCTTGGGGGAAAACTATACAAAATTGGGGAGGGGAGGAGCTTAAATAAGTACCATGAATAATACACAGCTGGCTTTTCCATCAGACAACCTGGCTGCTCTGGTCTGAATGTTGTGTCCCTCGAAAATTTTTATGTTAAAAATCCTAACCCCCAAAGATGATAGAATTAGGATGTGGGACTTAGCAAGGTGCTTAGGTCATGAAGATGGAGCCTTCATAAACAAGATTAGTGTTTTGTAAAAACGACTCCACAGAATTCCCTAGCTCTTCTGCCATATGAGGACAGAAGGGAGAAGACATGAACTGTGAACCAGGAAGATGGCTCTCACCAGAACAAGATCATGCTGGTGCCTTGATTGTAAACTTCCTAGCCTCTAGAACTGTGGGAAAGACATTTCTGTGGTTTATAAGCTACCTGGTCTGTGGTATTTGCTACAGCAGCCTGAATGCACTGACACTGGCCCTTCCTCCCAGAAGAAAATGAATGCAGCGTCTGTGACTGAGAAGTTTCTTTGGTTAGGTTCAGTGGTTCGGTGGTTAAGACTCCGTGTTTACAATGCAAGGGGGCATGTGTTCAATCCCTGGCCAGGGAACTAAAATCCCACATCTGTGCAGCACAGCAAAAAAAAAAAAAAAAGTTCATTTTTATGGTGATAATAGCTACCAGTTACTAAGTGACATCCCGTGCCTAGCATGGTGCTAAGAAGTCTATACACATGTCTCTCACCTACAGGCTCTGCAGTCAAGCTCAGATTCTCCTACTTGCTAAGTGTGGGACCATGGACACTTCAGCTGTTTCCTCATAAATAAAATAGAAAGGAAAATAGTACCCAACTCATGGTTATGAGAATTCAGTGACATAAGGCATATTAAGTGCCTGCACATATAAGTATCTCATTATTGTCTTTCTTCAGCATTTCAACAAATCTACAAGGTAAATACTAAATTCATCCATTTGACAGATGAGAAAACTGAGTCTTAGAGGCAGTGGTGTGCTGGCACCAGCTTGCATGGGTTTATGAGAGCTAATTGTTAAATTTTCACGAATTTTTTGAGTTGGTTGACCATCATGAAGGTAGCTTGAAATTAGCTGAGATGGGAGTATTTATACCATGGAAATCAGCAAACACTACATTCCCACTGAGCCGTTTGTTAAACATTTACCAGCACCCTATCACTCAGAGCAGTTAAATTACTTGTGTCTAAACCCCGTGGCTGGTAAAAGGCAGAGCCTGGATTTGAGAACTGCTCTACTCAGCTCCAAAGATCTTAATGTTTAGATATGGTTTGTTTGAGTAAATCTCTCCTTACAAGTGAGAATTCTCATCTCCTGGACAAAGCTAGTAGGATCATGCTCGTCAATATCATGTCCCTAGAGACGAGGTTCTCAAATTTTAGGGCACCTGAGATTCACCTGAAGGGCTTGTTGAAGCACAGATTGCTGGTGATCTCAGAATTTCTTATGTATATTGGGGTGGGGTGCAATAATTTGCATTGCTAACCAGTTCCCAGGTGATGCTGATGCTGCTTGTCTGCGGACCACTCATGGGGAACTACAGTTTTGGCACAAACTCTAAACCTTTGTGCTGTATCTCTTGCAATCATCCTAGTGGTTTGACCAACTCTTCTCTGATCAAAAGATGGGAGAACTTCCGTACTGGTTCCAGCTCCAGAGCTTTCTACAGGAGACCATTTTGGCAAGAGGTTTATCCTCTCAGCAGTCTGAGCAGAAGGAGACAGGAACCAAATCTTGGTGCCTCTCTCTTCGGTTGGCCCCATTTAGCTCTGGCTGGTATCCCAGGAGCCTGAGCTGCTCCCCACACACAGCGGGAGGCAAATCAAAAAAAAAAAAAAAGGAACATTTGAAAGTCTATCTTTAAAGCCTGGCAGAAAGTGAGCTGCCCTATAATTACACCAAGTGAACTAGTTACAACTTCTCTCATATTGATGTAGGATTATTAAGAGATTGCTCACACAGCCCTGTGGAATTCAACTAACGAATTTAGAGATATTTTGTTAAACCACCCTTCTCTTCTAACCACTTTCTGCCTCTTAAATATGATAGAACGCAAAACCAGGAAGGCAAATGAAGCAAATCCTGAATTAATGTTCCTCATCAGAACGTGATTGCTGCTTTTAGAACAGCATAACTTTCCTAACCTAATGTTCTGACTTAAGTATCTCATTTTTTTTTTTTCGGTAAATGGGGAGAAAGCAAAAGAGCACTGAGGGACTTTTCTGGCGGAACAGTGGTTAAAACTTTGCCTTCCAATGCAGGGGGTTTGGGTTTGATCCCTGGTTGGAGAGCTAAGATCTCACACATGCCTCACTGTAAAAAACCAGAACATTAATAACAGAAGCAATACTGTAACAAATTCAATAAAGACTTTAAAAATGGTCTGCATTAAAAAAAATATTGAAAAAAAAAAGAGGGCAAGGAGATATATATAAAAAGTCACCTGTGGACATCATTTCAAAGGAATATAGAGGAACTGGGATGTGGATCTGGCTGCCCCAGGTTTGCACAGATTTAATCTATTCTCCTGGTAACAGTCTTCTGTGGACATCCCAGCCAATTGTGCAGAGAAGGAAATAGATGTGGCCGATGGACTGAGTGGGCCACTTTTGCAATCCTGGGCTTGGCAAACTCTCTTGCCTTAAAATGTACTGTGGGCTTATACCATTTGGATCTGCTTTGAATTAAGAAATTGGGGGACGTGAATCTAGGAATATGAATTCTTTAATTTTTAAATTTTATATTGGAGTATAGTTGATTTACAATGTTGTGTTAATCTCAGGTGTACAGCAAGGTGACCTAGCCATACATAAACATATCTCTATCCTTTTTCGGGGAATAAGAATTCTTGCCGGCAGTTGGGATTCCAATTTCTTGGTAGGCACTAAATCTTATTAATCTTTGTAGCTCCATATTTCTGAGTACATAGAGTTCAATACACTCAGCAAATGCTTATGAATTACAGAATGCTACTGTGGAAAGAACAGGGGCTTTAGAGTCAGAGCGACTTGCATTCAAATCCCAGCTCTATCTCTGACTCTCTGTGTCACTTGAAGCAAGTCATTTAGCCTCTTTGACACTTGGCTTCCTCATCTGTAAAATGGGGGTCAATCAGTCCACGAGATTTACTGAGTGTTTTTGTGCGTGCTGATACATTTTTGGACACTGGGGCTACGTCAGTAAAGCAGTCAGAATTTCTGTCGTCAAGATATATTAGAGCTCCTGTCCCAACCTGCCTCTCACGAAGCCCACATATGAGACAAGGGTCCGAGTTCCTGGTTTCAAATCCTGCCTCAACCCCACTACCTAGCTGTGGCATCTCCGCAAGTGAATGGTAACAGGACTAGCCACGTGGAGATGCTGTCAAGACCCCTGCACCACATATCCACGTGTGCCTGTGTGTATATTTGGGCAGGTAAGTTATGCTTAGAGGCCTGCCCTCCTGCCAAGCAGCTGATATGGTCAAACGTCAAGGTTGGATAAGCAGAGGTTGGATTCAGCCCACATGATACCTCTTTGGCTGGGTTCCATGTGCAAATACACATAAAGCTCCTAGAAGAAACTCTCTGGTGGTCCAGGAGATAGGACTCCACACTTTCACTGCTGAGGGCCTGGCTTGCGTTCAATATCTGGTTGGGGAACTAAGACTCCACAAGCCGCAAGGTGTGGCCAAAAAAAAATCTCCTAGAATGGCACCTGGCTATCTTTAATCAATAAAGTCTATCTTTTATTACTGTGGGTGTATGATGAGACTTTTTTTCCTTTCGAACTTTTTATCTTGTATTGTGGTATAGCCAATTAATAATGTTGCAATAGTTTCAGGTAAACAGCGAAGAAATTCAGCCATACATGTGCATGAATCCATTCGCCCCTAAATGCCCCTCCCACCCAGGCTGCCACATAATATTGAGCAGAGTTCCCTGTGCTGTACAGCAGGACCTTGTTGGTTATCCATTTTAAATATAGCAGTGTGTACATGTCAATCCCAAACTCCCTAACTATCCCTTCCTCTATCAACCATAAGTTTGTTTATAAGTCTGGAATCTCTTTCCGTTGTGTAAGTTCATTTGTATCATTTCTTTTTAGATTCTACATATAAAAGATGAGGTGTATGATGAGACTTTAATGTATGTAAGGCATCTGTAGTATATAGTTGGTATTCAATAGCTATTAATTCCCTTCCTTGAGTCTGTGGAAAAATAATAAACATATATGTCAGAACAAAGTATAGGTGACCGGCAACCATTAGCTACCTTGTCTTCTCTTTTATTATAGTTGGTGCGGGAGGTAGTTTGACCTGAGAAAAAGAGCTCTGGGCTAGCAATCAGAAGACCTGAGGGACTTCTCTGCTGTTCTGGTGGCTAAGACTCCAAGCTCCCAAAGCAGGGGGCCTGGTTCAATCCCTGGTCAGGGAACTAGATCCCATATGCACAGCTGAGAGTTTGCACGCTAAGAGTTCGCTAAAGATCCTGCATGCTGCAACTAAGACCTGGTGCGGCCAAATTAAAAACGAAACAAAACTTGGGTTCTGGCTTCCATTCACCCACTGCTTGCCTCTAATTGTTCATCCGATGTTCACTAAACCTCAGTTTTCTCATCTGTCACTGAGATGAGGGTGTGGGTTGGTCCAGTCGTGTGCTGCTCTTACGACGTGAATGCACTTCTCTGTAACGAGTTCTTGCCCTGCGCAGTGTGTGTATAGACAAAAAGGTACGTGCCAGACTCTGCACCACGGTGAGCGGGTGAGTCTTTGAGTGACTTTCTGTTCTAACACGCTCTATTATTAAACACTAACTGAGATGACAGGACTTGCCCAGGATCACACAGTGGGTCAGCTCTACATGGTTTCAAATGACCTGAGCTTAGAGAACCACGGGGAGGACTGGCTGGAGAGCCTAGCTGTCAACTGGATGGCCGAGACGTGTGTGCTTCTCTTTGATGTCCTAGGCTTGCCCGGGCTGACTGGGTTACAGTGGCGATATCACTTCTGCTCAGTTTGGTCTAAGAGTCTATCCAGCTTAGATACTTTATCAGTTGGTGACTAATATCTTTCACTTCTCATTGACTTTTCCAGTTAGAACAAGACTATTCAAATTCCCAGTCGGGCATGAATGAGGCAATCTTTCTCTCAATTTGGGGAGTGAAACTGCAGCATGGTGGTTTCTAAGCAGTTAGTCATTTTCATCTTTAGGCAAGTGCATGTCAATTGATAAATCCCCTTTTGTTTTCCCTTCTTAACTCGTCTGTAAAAGAGTGAATGAAAGTCATTATATATCATCGAGTGTTTACTGTGGATCAGCAACCAGGCTAAAGTACCTTTAGATGCAATATCTCATTCAATCTTGACAACCAGCCTATTAGGCATTTTTTTTTTTTTTTTTGGGCTGTGCTGTGCAGCATGTGGTATTTTATGTTCCCCAACCAAGAATTGAACCTGTGCCCCCTGCATTGGGAGCATGGGGTCTTTTTTTTGAGGCAGTTATTACTGATGTTTTACAGGCAAAGAAATCTGAAGCTCAGAGAGGAGGCGTTGCCTGCTGATAAACAGGTGCTGGAGTCTGAGGGTGAAGCCCAGCCTCTTGCATCCTACATTTATTAATGATCCCTCTTCAGGTAGTGTTAGAGGAGTGGCTTCTCAGTTGTAGTTGCTGGATATTCCGGGTCAATGAACTCCACAAATATTACTAAATCCGTCACATGCAAAGGAAAGCTCTTTGTTGCTGTGCATGTGACATGTCACTGTCTGGCTCAAGCTGCACAGTATTTGTATACATTGTTCAATGCAGGTATGGAATTTTTCAACACCCTTCATTCCTTATTGAGTGTCTGCTGTAAGTTACATTTACTGGTTAGTTAGTACTACGTCCTAAGGCAGCATCCCACCTGAGTCTCATAACAGTCCATGACGTAGGTCCTCTTGTCCCAACCCTCAGAAAAGGGACATGAGGCCCCAAGCAACGCCACAGATTGTGAATGGCAGGGGCCAGGTATGAGGACAAAATGTCTTCTGTTTCCTTGGTCTCTCTGCTGCGGGCGCAGTGTGAAGTCTGAACTCAGTTCAAATTTAAGGCTTGGTCAGACTCCCGCAGGGTTGACTGTGAACCATAAGGTCAATGGTTTTACTCATCTCTCTCTGGGCAGGAGGGGACCAGCTGGGGGCTTTGTCAAGTCAAACAGTGCAGGCAGTGAGGGTGGGGGCTGGGGCTAGTCATACTGCCAGCCCCAGATTGGTGCAGGGGGTCTGTGTCTAAACCCTTCCTTTCCCCCACACTGCTGGCTGAGAGTCATCTTCTGTCTGCGGGAGGAGGCTTCCTGTGCTGCCTAGAGCTGCTCCGTGCAGACATTGGAGAGCAGTCAGGGCTGTACAATGTTCAGCCTTCCTTCTTGGAGCAAAGGTTGGAAAATACTAGTTCCAAGGACTGATGCTGAGTAGCACTTTTAGAGCAATTGAGTTACAGTTACTGTTGGAAAACTGAGCTCCAGTGTCACCTGGGAAGGATGGAGTGCCCAGGAATAGAACAGGACATTGCAAATGAGCCGTGAAACACGAGCCCAGGCTCCAGCCCAGCCACCTGGGCCCAGATGTGCTCCTGTAGAAATTTGGCAGAAGGTGGGTATAGGACACTGCCTGGATGAGCTGGCATCTCCAAGGTCCTAGACTGCAGTGCTTCATTCCAGGTTCTGAAAAACCCAGGTGGGCCAGAAAAGGGTTCAGAAGCTGAGACTCATCAGTGGTCCTACCAGCTTCAGTTCAAATTCATGTTTTTCTAACTGGCTGCTTCCTGCTGAAACCAATCCAATATATTATAGACCTAAGATTTCCTTATTGATTGCCAACTCTTTTAGGAACAAATTTGCATTTACTTGGAAACCCTTTTCTCTCTTACTTCTTTATTCTCTCTTTTATTTTCTTTCTCTCTCCCATTCTCAGCTCTCTTAAAACATAGAATAGTAGTTATAAACTTGGACAGTGGCATCTATCTAGTAGAAATGACTGTAAATTCTGGCTTTACTTTTTACACTATGTAAACTTGAGAAATGGACTTGATTTGAACCTTCGTTTTCTCTTTTGCAAAATGGGAATATTAGTAACACCTACCGCGCATGGGGATACAATGAACGTAAAGATGACTGGCACAGGGCCTTGCACACAATACATGGGCAATAAATGTTATGCGTGCTCAGTCACTCAGCTGTGTCCGATTCTTTGAGACTCCTGGTGGCTTCCCTCTTTACGATCAGGGCTTTTGTGGTAGTTCAGCTGGCAAAGAATCCACCTGCAATGCAGAAGACCCCAGTTCGATTCCTGGGTTGGGAAGATCCACTGGAGAAGGGATAGGCTACCCATTCCAGTATTCTGGCCTGGAGAATTCCATGGACTGTATAGTCCATGGGGTCATAAAGAGTCAGACATGACTGAGCGACTTTCACTTCACTTCACTTTGTGACCCCACAGACTGTAGGCCACCAAGCTCCTCTGTCCATGGAATTCTCCAGGCAAGAATACTGGAGTGGGTTGCCATTTCCTCCTCCAGGGGATCTTCCCGACCCAGTGATGTAACCCATGTCTCTTGTGTTTCCTGCATTCTTAGGCAGATTTTTTTTTTTTTTTTTTTTTTTTACCACTAGTGCTACCTGGGAAGCCCAACATGGCTTAAAGGCCGCTGTCAACTTCTTCAGCTTCATTATTGCTCTTTCTTTCTCTGTTGTTCCTAGATCTGTCTTGTTTCAGAAGCTTCCTGCTACAGGAATATGTTGTTCCTATGCCCTGAACCCTCTTTGCCATGTTCTTTAACTGGCTGTCTCTTGTCCATCTTTCAAGTCTCAGCTGAGGTGTCATTCATTCAAAGCCTTTCTTGACTTCCAAGCACAGGTCAGGTTTCTCTCCAGGGGACCTTTCCTTCTTCAACCATAGCTCTTAATATACTACATTTTAATTGCATGTTCACATGCCTGTCTCACTCCAGTGAAGTGTGAGTTCCTTAAGGGCAAGGTTCATAGCTTGGTTCCTCTGTATCCCTCACACCTTGCTGTGTGCTTACCACTTGACTAAAGCAGCAAATAGGACCGAGGTTCACCCCCATGGAGCTCAAACTAGGATCAGGGTAATGGACAATGCCAGGCCCAGCTCCTCTCAAAATCTCTCAACCAAATAGGCCAGGTGATTTGCCATGGTGGTAGATCATCCGAGGTAAAGATAACATATGCAGCCTCTGTAACTCCCAGAAGGGTACAAAGGATGTAGGAGCAACTGCAGAGCAGATGTTTCCTTCTGGCATCATGTGGGCCCAGATACTCACATGTTGAGGCAGTGCTCAGGTTAGGAGAGGACTTTGCATCCAATCCATTGCCCCGTCTATGGCTGTGGACGGGCACTGGTGATTACCTTGTGAATAGCACCCTGGAGCCTGATCTGCAGGGAGCAAGTCAAGTATTTGGGGTGGTAGTCATGGTGATGGGGGGACTCCACATCCTTCTAATGCCTTTACTTCTGCACTCCCTTTGGAGGTAGCACACCAGCTGGTCCTGAAGAGTAGAAATGGAGCCTCTGCTATTCTGCTGGGATGCTAGAGGAGTTCCTGTTTTCTCTACCTAATATGATTAAGAATGTGACCTCTCTCTTCCTTCTTTCCTCCCTCCCTCCCTCTTTCAGTATTATTAGTTTTATTTATTTATTTTCCAGAGGAATCGATGCAAGCAAAATAAGTTAAAGAACATGCTCAAGGTCATCAGATAAATGAATGGCCTGCTGCTGCTGCTGCTGCTAAGTCGCGTCAGTCACGCCCAACTCTGTGTGACCCCATAGATGGCAGCCCACCAGGCTCCTCTGTCCCTGGGATTCTCCAGGCAAGAACACTGGAGCGGGTTGCCAGAATGAATGGTCTAGTAAGGACTAAACTAAAACAAAGTCTCTCTGGTTCTAAATTCCAAGAAGCATATTCACTGAAGAGGGAAAGTACGTTCAAATCCCAGTTTCTCCACTCCTAGCTGAGTGACCTTGGCCCAGTCTCTTCCTCTTTATAACGAGGATGATAATAATACCACCGACTTCATGCAGTTGTTGTGGGACTAAAAGAAATAGTCCATATACAATGCTCAGAACTTTGTTAAATGCTCAAATTTGTTAGAATCACCATTGTTACTTTCACTTTTTGGCTATTCCAGGTCTTGTGTTTTGTCTTGTGTCTTAACTCTGTGGATGGGTCTTAATCTGACCATTCTGGATTGACAGTCTTATGTACCAACACTGCTGGGATCAGCTAAGACCACGTGATTTTTGTTTTTTTCCTCACCACAACACCTAGCATGTAGCTGGACACATTGGACATCTTGATCAGTCATTCAAGCCTGGATGCTTGCTTCCCCTATCTTAGAAAACAGCATGGTGTTGAGGAATAAACACAGGCTTTAGAGCTATTTGCTGGCTGGGAGACTTCAGAAAAACAACCCATCTTAATTTCTACTTTCCACATCAGTCAAGTGGAAAGAATAACTCCCACCCTGTATAGTCCCTGTAGAGGTGAAATGACACATGTGAGGAGCCCCGCATGCACTGATCCCCTCTCCTCTCCCCTCAACCAGCTCCTGTAACTAGGACAGTTACCTCCTGATGCTGGGATCCAGAGGGAAAGAGAGAGGCAGACTGCTATTTACTGGCTCGTTGCTTCATTTACTTACAAACCAATAAAGCCTGCTTGTCAGCTTTTGACTGGTAGGAAGAGTTTCCAAGCCCAAGGGCTTAGTTTGTAGATGAGACAAATATGGCTTCTTGCAGAGTTTTCAAGTCCAGACACAGTCATGCAAATAATATTCATAGGCTGTTTGGGGCTGAATTTCTAAGTTCTTACAAGACAAAGCAGAGCCCTGATCTAAGAAGAACCAGCCTAATGCAAAGGAAACCTCAAAACTTGAGACTATTTAGGGTTGGAAGTCCTTGGAACTGGGTTCTCATTAATATTCCTTATGACTCAAAAATGAGTCAAAGCTTTGTAAAGAGATTGATTTCCCTCCTTTTCACATGCTCCGAGAATAATGTGGAAATCAAATTGCATTTCTAAGCACGTCAGGGAAAATTACACATTCATTAATTGTCAGAACATCTGAAAATCACCAAGTTCACTTCTCTCTTAAAAAAAATTCTCAAAGCTCTTAACTCCCAGGGGGTTGGGAAAAACTGAAAGAGTAGTTTTCTCATGCTGACTTCCGTTTCATTTGCTAGAGTAAGATGGGACCCATTCAACACTCAATAGGAAGGAAAACAAACAGCACAGAGGTCAAGAGTACTGGGCGGGCAAATCTGATTAAAAACGTATAGAGAAGCTGAACAGACACTTTTCCAAAGAAGACATACCGATGGCCAACGGGCACGTGAAACAAGGCTTAACATCACTAATTGTCAGGAAAATGCAATTCAAAACCACAGTGAGATATCAGTTCACATCTGTCAGAATGGCTATTATCAAAAAGACAACAAATAATAAGTGTTGGCAAGGATATGGAGAAAAGGGAACCCTCACATACTGTTGATGCCACCACTATGGAAGAAGGTATGGAGGTGCTTCAAAAAAATTAAAAACAAACTAACCATATAATCCAGCTATTCCACTTCTGGGTATTTATTCAAAGAATATGAAAATAGTAATCCAAAAATTTATTCGTACCCCATGTTCATTGTGGCAGTATTTATAACACGTGAGATATGGAAATAACCTAAGTGCCCATCAATGAATGAATGGATAAAGAAGGAAAAAAGACATGGCTGTGTACACACACAGACACACATGCAATGGAATACTACTCAGCCGTACAAAAGACGAAATCTTGCCATTTGCAACAACAGGGATGGACCTTGAGGGTGTTATGCCAAGTGAAATAATTCAGACAGATGCAGACAAATACTGTATGACTTCACTCCTATGTGGAATAAGAAAAGCTATAAACAAACCAAAGCAAAGTCAAGGAAAAAATCAAACAGAAACAGACACATAGACACAGGGTAGTTGTTACCAGAGGGGAAGGGATGGGTAGTGGGGGAAGACAGTGAGATGGTAAAGCGGATTACCTGTACGGTGACAGATGGAAGGTAAGCTTTTGGTGGTGAGCACACTGTAGGTTATACAGAAGTAGGGATAAAATATTGTACACACGAAACATATAGTGTTACAAATCAATGTTACTTCAAAAAACAAACAAGCCACTAAGAGGTGATGGGAGAATGCTGGTTTGGGCTCAGACTATATCAAATGCCAACTCAGCCCTTACTGGCAGTAGAAATCTGGGCAAACAAGCTATTTAATGTTTCTTTCTTTTTTTTTTCCCAAGCAATACATGTTGATTTTCAAATTTATATGTAAACATGTAATTCAGGAAAGCATTGAAAAATTAGAGAAATTTTAAACTAGACTTCTCAGATACTTAAATACACTATGAAGTCTTTATAATAAAAGTGTGGCATAAAATAAAGTCCATAATGTAACACACTTCAGTTAATATGAGATAATGGTGATATCGTAATTCATTAGAGAAAAAATAAATTTATTTTTATTTTTAAAAATTAAGTTAAAATGTAATAAAATGTTGGAGAAGCATTCCAAACATTTAATTTTTCTTGAATCTCAGTTTCCAGGATATAAAATGGGATGATGTTGGTACAGTTACCCAAGGTCTCTGTGAGGATTAAATGAGTTAATACATGTAAAGCCCTGAGAGAAGGGGTTTGGTCATGATTAGCCATTATTATTATTAGGCAGAATGAGTAGGTTCTTTGCACATGAATCTCTTCTTTCTTGTTAAGTAGAGTATTTTCAGATTAAAGGGGTAGGGAGAGAACAAGTCCTAGGAGAATGTGCTCATGATATGTGATGCTACAGGATGACTTTGGTCATTCAAAATCCTGGGAGCCACACACACATGTTGGCGGGTATACTGACCACCCCATCCCGATCTGCCTGGTGTTCTTTGACAACTCACAGCTGGGATCCTTCTTTCCTCTAAGCTGGTTTATCCTCTCACCTCTGTAGCTACTACAAAAACCAGGTAGAGAAATAGTAGGTGTTGGAATCTGCCTTCCAGCCCTTTCCATCACCACTCAGCTAGCTACATGACAACCTGGAGTCCTTCTGATCTATTGAAATTGTTTCTCATCTCCTTCCCTTCCATCCTTTCCTTCCACTTCCCACAATTCCTATTTCTTTGAATTCCCATTGCATTGTCAGCCCTACACTGCCTACTTGATGATGCCATTCAGCCTTGAATTTTTTTCTCTAGTTTTTCCATAAATACGTCTTTTCTTCCAGCAAAATTCTAAATTCAAGGGCAGGAGTTGTGTTTCCTTCTTCTTCATAACCCATATGGGGTTTAGCTCATACTAGATTTTTTTCACACTATGCATTTTTAACTTGATGTACAGTTGATGTATAATCTTATATTAGTTATAGGTGTACAATATACTGATTTGTAATTTTAAAGGTTACACTGCATTTATAGTTATTATAAAATATTGGTTATATTCCTGAGTTACATTAGGTTATATTCCTAAGCTACAATATATTCTTGTAGCTTATTTTATACCGAATAGTTTGTACCTTTTAATCCATTACTCGCATATTGCCTCTCCCCCTTTCCCATTGGTAACCACTGTGTTTGTGTCTGTGTGTGTGTGTGTTAAGTCACTTCAGTTGTGGCTGACTCTTTGTGACCATATGGACTGTAGGTCCCAGGACCCAGGACCAGGCTCCTGGGTCCATGGGATTCTCCAGGAAAGAAAACTGGAGTGGATTGCCATGCCCTCCTCCAAAGGATCTTCCTGACCCAGGGATGGAACCTGCACCTCTTATGTCTCCTGCATTGGCAGGTGGATTCTTTACCACTAGTGCCACCTGGGGAGCCCTAGTAACCACTAGTTTTTTCTCTCTGTGAGTCTTTTTCTTTTTTGTTTTATTCACTAGCTTGCTGTTTTTTTCAGATTCCATATATAACTGATAATATGTAATATTTGTCTTTTCTTTATCTGTTTGACTTATTTCACATAGTATCAGATCAGATCAGATCAGTCGCTCAGTCGTGTCCGACTCTTTGTGACCCCATGAATCGCACCACACCAGGCCTCCCTGTCCATCACCAACTCCCGGAGTTCACTCAGACTCACGTCCATCGAGTCAGTGATGCCATCCAGCCATCTCATCCTCTGTCATCCCCTTCTCCTGCCCCCAATCCCTCCCAGCATCTGAGTCTTTTCCAATGAGTCAACTCTTCGCATGAGGTGGCCAAAGTACTGGAGTTTCAGCTTCAGCATCATTCCTTCCAAAGAAATCCCAGGGCTGATCGCCTTCAGAATGGACTGCTTGGATCTCCTTGCAGTCCAAGGGACTCTCAAGAGTCTTCTCCAACACCACAGTTCAAAAGCATCAATTCTTCGGCACTCAGCCTTCTTCACAGTCCAACTCTCACATCCATACATGACCACAGGAAAAACCATAGCCTTGACTAGACGAAACTTTGTTGGCAAAGTAATGTCTCTGCTTTTGAATATGCTATCTAGGTTGGTCATAACTTTCCTTCCAAGGAGTGAGCGCCTTTTAATTTCCTGGCTGCAGTCACATAGTATAATACCCTCTAAGTCCAACTGCATTGCTGCAATGGCAACATACGTTATCTTTTATGGCTGAGTAGTATTCCATTGTATATATATACACCACATCTTCTTTATCCATTCATCTTTTATGGATACTTAGGTTAGCTTATAAATAATGCTGCTATGAACATTGAGGTGCATATATCTTTTTGAAATAGTGTTTTCATTATACCCAGGAGTGGCTTAGATGGATCATATGGTAAACACTCTTTAGTTTTTCTGAGGAACTTCCATGCTGTTTCAATAGTGGTCACACCAATTTATATTCTCATCAACAGTGTACTAGGGTTCCCTTTTCACCATATCCTTATCAACATTTATTTATGTTACTTTTGATGACAGACATTCTGACAGTGCACTGTACATTTTTAATAAACACTTGATGGCTTGATTTATCTGTTTGGCAGAAGCATGTAAATATTTACATATCCTGGATCTAGAAAATTTGTTCTAGATTACAAAATACATTCAAATACATTCTAGTCTGGCTAGATATCTGGCTGAACTTGAGAACAAATTCGGGTACCTCTATGCTGCTCCTAACAGTTCTTTATGTGATTAAATATTTTAATCACATATTAATATGTGATTAAGGAGAACTAAATCTTATCTATAAAAAAATCTAGGCACTTCCCTGGGGGTCCATTGGTTAAGACTTTGCCTTCCAATGCAGGGGGTGTGGGTTCGATTCCTGGCGGAGGAGCTAAGATTCCACATGTCTCCCGGCCAAAAAACAAAACATGAAATAGAAGCAGTATTATAACAAATTCAATAAAGACTTAAAATTTAAAAAAATAAAAGAAATCTAGACATTATAAAATGTATTAAGAAGACATAGCTCCCTTTTCTGCTCTCTCCTCTATTCTACTTCCTGGACAGTAGTGTAGTGTTACTTGTTTAGTCATGTCTGACTCTTTGCAACACCATGGACTATAGCCTACCAGGCTCCTCTGTCCATGGAATTCTTCAGGCAATCATACTGGAGTGGGTATCCATTTCCTTCTCCATGGGATCTTTCTCAACCCAGGGATCGAAACTGGGTCTCCTGCATTGCAGGCAGACTGTAGTTTGACGTCTATGCTTCTGGATTTGCACTATTCAGTGGGTAGCCACATGTGGCTACTGAGCACTTACAATGTGGCTGGTCAAATTTAATGTGCTTCACGTACACACTAGATTTCAAAGACTTAGTGTGCAAAAAAAAAGAAAATATCTTGTAATTTTTATATTGATTACATGCGAAATAATATATTTGATGTATTAGATTAACTAAAATACATTATTAAAATTTAATGTGGCCACAAAAAAGCTAAATCATATACATGGCTCACATTATATTAGAGAATAATGTTCTAGGATTTTTTTCTATGCGTATACACATCCATATACATGCACAAACATATGTAAACATAATTTTAACAAAAATATCCATATAGCACATGTAGATATGCTCTGCATCTTGCTTTTTTTCATTTAGTTATACTTTGTGGACATGCTTTATTAGTATATTTAGATCTATCTTCATTTTAAAAAATGGCAATAGATATTCTGTTGTATAGATAGATCATTGTTTATTTGATCATTTCTCACAACTGGGGCTGTTTTCAGTGTTTTCTTTTATAAGCAATGATGCAGAGCTTGAGCATCTATACACAAATATTGTTAAGCACTTCACTAATATTTCACAAGTGAGATTATTAAATTAATAAGTACACATATCTCAAATTTTGATAGATTAAGCCAAATTTAAACACTCTCGAGAATCTAATGAAAGTATGGACTCTCTCTCCAGGAAATTGCACACAGGCAAACATGTGTATGGTTTTCCATAGAGTGTCAGGAATTCAAGGATCTTCTGAAATCAGAGTTAAGAAGCACATGTACACACTGCTCTATGGAAAATGATAACCAACAAGGTCCAACTGTATAGCATAGTATATTCTGCTCAGTGTTATGTGGCAGCCTGGATGGGAGGGGAATTTGGGGGAGAATGGATACACGTATGTGTATGGCTGAGTCCCTTTGCTGTTCACCTGAAATTATCACAACATTGTTAATCGGCTATACTCCAATATAAAATAAAATTTTAAAATAAAACACAAACAAAACCCCAAATACAAAAACAACAAAACAAAGTTAAGGAGTCTACTGCTGGTGAAACAACCTGCCATAAATTCAGCTTCTAGGAGTCCTGACTATTGACTAGAAGAGAGCGACAAGCCCGCAGTGGTCCAAAGTCCACACCCTGGTGGTAGGCAGACCTGGGTTCAGAGTCCCACTCTGAGGCTTATACCTTGAACTCACACAGCCTCAGTCTCCTCCACCATGAAGCAGAGGAACACAGCCTACCTCACGAGGTCTGACAGGCATTAAACAAATATTATTTCTCTTTTGGCACTTCTGCTGAAGGATTTTACCTTGAGGCATCTTTGTTCCACCGACAGTTTACAGACTGCTTTCAGTGCTTGGTACCTGGTCAGTGACCAACTTGAACAGGAGTCGTAAAAGGGAGAATTAGAAGGGTGAATTCATATCTATGTTGAGTTTACTTAAAGGCTGGGCACCATTTCTCTACACATAATTATTGTTTTGAAGCAGTTGCCTAAGTAGGAACCATTTAAAACAGTATTCAACTCAAACCAGGGCTCCTGTTCCAGTATCAGGGTTCCAACTGGCAGATTTTCACCTAAAGGATAAGAGCTAAAGGGTTAAAGAAAAAGGTCCTTTGAAGGATCTTTGGTCCCTGTTTATGAAGTCATTAGTTCTATTTGCTTCATGAGGACCCATCTTATCATCTCTTCACTCCCACCCATGAAGTCTGGATTATTCTGAATGTAAGAACCACATCTCCTCTGTCTCTTGGGTTCCCCAGCATCTGATACAGGACTGGATATAGAACGTGTATTTTAATTCTTGTGAACTAGAACCCCTTTCAAGAGGTCCTCAATACAGAGAAGAGAAGTTTGTTCATTTTTTTTTTCCAAATCATTCTGAAAATTGGTCTGAAAATTATGCAAGCAACGATAGTTAACATTTACTGAGCTTTTACAACGTGTCAAACATTGCTATAAACCATCGCATACGTTGCCTTCCTTTTTTCTCACAACCTCAAGGTCTAGGTGTTATTGATTCCATTTTAAAGGTGAGGGAATTGAGTCCCAAAATAGGTCTCAGCTAGATCACTTCTGTCTCACTTCCATTGTCTTCTCTCTCTGCCTTGCCCTCCTCACAGTGTCCCTACTTCCGATTTGCTCTCATCCAGTCCTTCACACAAACACAGCCAGGATGATCCTTAGAAAACCTAAATTAGATCATACCCTTTCCATCTGAAACTTTTCAGTGGCTTCTCATAGCCTTTAAAATCTGACCGGGCCCCTGCCTTCCTCTCCCCTTTCCTGTGACTCCCCACCCCTTCAGTACAAGGCCTGAGGGCGGGTCCTCTAATAGCTCACTTTCTCTTCTTTCGGGACTTCTGCACAAGCTACACCCTTGCCTCAGATACCCCTGTCCAGCTCTTTAGCTGGGTCATCCCAACTGATCCTTCACTCCCTTAGGAAGTAACTTTTTCTCATCTCTAATTCTCATTTTAAGAAAGACTCCCTCATCAACTTCTTTTAATTTAAAAAAAATTATTGAAAAAGACCCTGATGCTGGGAAAGACCAAGGGCAAAAGGAGAACGGATGACAGACGACAAGACACTTGGATGGTATCACCAACTCAATGGGCACAAGTTTGAGCAAACTGGGGAATAGCGAGGGGCAGGGAAGCCTGGTGTGCTGCAGTTCATGGGGTCACAGTCAGACACGACTTAGTGAGTGAATAACAACATCAACTCCTGTCTAAAATATCCCTCCCCAAGACTAGGCTAGAGCTTTCGGACCTTTTTCATCTTATTACCAGACACACCTTAGAATGTTCCATGTGTCTATGTGTTTTACTATTTAGCATCCCTGATGAGAAGGCACGCTCTGTGAGAGTGGAAGCTGCATCTCCATTTCCCTCCACTGCAGTATGCCTGACATATGGTGGCTGACAAATACCTGCTGAAAGGATGAATGACACTTAGAGTGGCTCATATCAACACTGATTACCTCACCTCTTTTCAACTTTGAACACCCCAAAATGCCCACTCTATTGCTCTCTGTGCAAAAGGCAATGTTTGTTGAAATGAATATAATCGAGTTTCAACTTTCTTTTCTTTCTGGCAGCTTAACAGAAGACTGCCATCATCCTAGTCCAAAATGGTGATGGCTAGAGATAGCAAAATGATGATTGCTCAGAATGGTCTTAGGGTGATGTGTAACACACGGAGTCAATTGACCATTGACTGTTGGGCTAATACAGCCCCAGATAAACACGTGAACTCACAGCACTCTTCATTTGATAACTACCTGCAGAATCAAACAGAAACTGAGGGTAAACACCTCTGACAAAACAGGGCAGTGCCATTTCTAGGAGAAAACCTGAAAAATTGCAATTGGCTAAAGTAGGGCTCTTCTAGCTTTTGCTTTTTGAAAAACCTGTCAGAAATAACAAAAGCCTGAAAAATGAGTTGGCCATTTAATTATTCTCGGCACATACAAGAAAATGTCTTTCTACTGAGCGTTTTTTTGTGAGAACAAAGTGGAGCTGTGAAGCAGATCACTTAAGGATCCATAGTCAAAATTGACACGGCACGCATCTATAACATGCTCGCCTCTGGTTTTGTTGTAAATAGAATTGAACTAGAACTGCAGTTTTCATACTTTCTAATAATATGGCGACACGGCAATAAAAACCAAAAACAATTAAGGGGGACTCCAAGGAATCAAAGAGTTGGGGATGAGGGAGAGGGTTGAGAAGGTCACCTGATGTTATTTAATTCAGCCCCTGTGTTCAGGGGGCTTGAAAGGTAGATACAAGCGAAGGTAGGAGGGGATTTGGTGTTTAATCAGCCTGACAGGACTGATTAGTTTAGTGGTTTTTCATTATATGAAAACAAATTCTCTTATGCAATAGTTTAAGGTATTGTGCTCCATTTGTTTCCTTTTTCTTCCATCCTTCCTCTCTTTCTTCCTTTTATGAAGTTTTTCATTTCTTACCCAGCTGAGCTTAATCCCTTCGTTCTTTGGACCTCTTTTTTATTGGGTAGCTGCTGCTGCTAAGTCACTTCAGTCGTGTCCGACTCTGTGCGACCCCATAGACGGCAGCCCACCAGGCTCCCCCATCCCTGGGATTCTCCAGGCAAGAACACTGGAGTGGGTTGCCATTTCCTTCTCCAATGCATGAAAGTGAAAAGTGAAAGTGAAGTCACTCAGTCGTGTCTGACTCCTAGCGACCCCATGGACTTCAGCCTACCAGGCTCCTCCGTCCATGGGATTTTCCAGGCAAGAGTACTAGAGTGGGTTGCCATTGCCTTCTCCATTTTATTGGGTAAGGGGAAGGTTTATGCCAGCCCACAGTTGACTCTATTAAGTCATCATTTTTTGTTTATCCATCCATCCATGCATCCAGTATTTATTTTGTGCAAACTATAAAAGAAAGAAAGAATTCAGCAACATAGTCATTGCCTTCAAGAAACTGAGTCCAGGAGGAGAAAAAGGCAAGAAATAACCATCAGAAAAAGAGAGAAGTTTGCTGTGGTGGCCACTACTGGTCGCCAGGCCATTGCAGCCCACCGATGTGGGTGGCCTGGTATGTGTTGGGTGCTCCCCACACCCACCCTCCCCCCCAAAAAAAAAAGAAAAGGAGAGAAGTGTTATGGTTGGGGAAGCACGGAGTCCAAAGGGGATTCTGACTAAGCCTCTTTTCTTCCTCTTAGCTTGCCTCCTTATCTTTTTCAAGTATTTTCTGAGTTTTGGTCTGGTGACATAGGTGGTGGGGTGAGTGTGTACAGTAAAACCATGCATATATAGGATACATGGAGGCAGGACAAAGAGAGTGCCAGGTGAGGCTTGCTACAGGAACTGAAGAGGGAGACAGAATCTCAGGCAGGGACAAATAAATGTGAGACCAGATACTGTAAAACTACAGGAAAACATAGAACTCTTTAAATCACAGCAATTTTTATTTTTTTAGATCCATCTACTAGAATAATGGAAACACAAGTAAAAATAAGCAAATTGGACCTAATTAAACTTAAAAGTTTCTGCACAGCAAAGAAAACCACAAACAAGACAAAAAGACAACCTTCAGAATGGTAGAAAATATTTGTAAACTTGGTAACTGACCAGAGACTAACTTCCAAAATATACAAACAGCTTATACTGGTTAATATATATTAAAAAAAAAAAACCCACAAACACCCCAATCAAAAAATAAGCAGAAGACCTAAACAGACATCTCTCCAAAGAAGACGTACAGATGTCCAGCAGGCACATGTAAAGGTACTCAACATCACTAATTATTACAGAAGTGCAAATCAAAACTACAGTGAAGTATCACACCAGCCAGAATGGCCATCATCAAAAAGTCATTTACAAATAACAATGCTGGGGAGAGGGTCTGGAGAAAAGGGAACCCTCCCACGCTATTGGTGGGAGTGCCAATTAGTACCGAGAATAGTATGGAGGTTCCTTAAAAAGCTAAAAATAGAGTTACCATATGATCCGGCAATCCCATGCTTGGGCACATATTCTGAAAAGACAAAGGCTCTAATTCAAAAAGATATACACATTCCAATATTCATAGCACAACTATTCACAATAACTAAGAAATGGAAGAGCTTAAATATTCATTATCAGAGGAATAGATAAAGAAGATGTGATGTGTGTGTGTAAACATACATACACACACACACACACACACAACAGAATATTACTCACCCCAAAAAAAGAGTGAAAAAATGTCATTTGCAGCATCATGGATGGACTTAGAGATGGTCATCCTAAGCGCAGTAAACCAGACAGAGAAAGACAAATATCATATGATATCTCTTACACATGGAATAAAAAAAAATGACACAGAGGAACTTATTTACAGAACAGAAATAGACTAACAGACATAGAAAACAAATTTTTGGCTACCAAAGGAGAAGAGGGTGGGGGAGGGATAGATGAGGTGTATGAGATTAACAAACACATACAACCACATATAAGACAGATCAACAACAAGGTTCTACTGTATAGCACAGAGAAATATATTCAGTATCTCCTAATAACCTATAGTGGAAAAGAATCTGAAAAAGAATATATATATATATACACATTCCATTGTAAAAGGGTTTTCTTTTCTCTACACCCTCTCTAGCACCTGTTATTTGTAGACTTTTTGATGATGGCCATTCTGACCTGTGTGAGGTGATACCTCATTGTTATACATATGGAATCATTTTGCTGAAAACCTGAAAACATTATAAATCAAATATACTTCAATTTAAAAAAAAAATTAAGAAAAAGAAGAAGTAGCAAAGCAGGATTTTGATGTGCTCAACTGTGGGGTGGTAAAAAGGTTGGATGGAAAGTCAGACAGTTCAGGGAAATAATAAAACATTGGGAGGTACTTGGTATTTTGGTTTGTTTTTGCTTTTAACTGCCATGAATAAATGCCATGCATTTAGTTAATCCTAAATAATACTAAAGATGTGCCCAGGATTTAGGTGTATTCTTACTGAGATGTTTGCACAGGCTCTTCTCCTTCTGTGAGCTACCTTTCCTTTATTCCCTAATAATTCTGGCCCTGTAGTGCAGATGGCTGACCCCAGCCTTCTCTCTGTGGCCACAGGACCTAGTCCTGACCAATCAGAGAATTCCTTACATCCCATCCACAGCAATTTCTCACAGGGTCGCATAAGACCCAAGGCAAGCTAATCAGCATCTCTGGTATAGAGTTGTCAAGGAGGATACCCGCAGTTTCTGTAAGAGTAACAGCCTTAAGAATGTTGTAGAGTTTGGCTGCCAGTATCTTTCTCCTGCAAAGAACTTTTCTAAGAGTGAAGAAAGCAGTGGCAGGTAGGGCAGAGACAGAGAGCTATGGAATTCAGATTGCCATGAACCCACAAACCCTGCCACTCCTAAGATCTGTTCTTCAAATCTCCATGAAACAACCCATCCTCTAGTCACTCTCTCCCATTTTTTTTTTTTGGCAAGGAGTTTTGCAAATTGCAGCTGAAAACATCCTCACACATAGAGCTGATAAACTGTGTTGACACAAGGGAAATTTTCTTGGATAAGCTGGTCTAAACAGTAATAATAAAAATTGACATTTCAGGTTGACATCTGGTTTGGCCAACTTTTCATGCTTGATAAGTTGACGGCTTCAATCAGCAACTGCAGTTAAAATGATAAAACCACTGTGGTTCTAAGACAAGACTAAGTAGATGCCCTGACTTTGAATTCTTTACACCAAAATCACAAAGTTCTTTAAACCGTGAATCACCATTATTATTCGTGTATTTTAGGGTCTTGATTCCTTTCATTCCAGAGAATTCTGAAATAGTTTCCTATCTGCACCTAGGATTTTCTGAGTGTTTACTTCATCTGCCTCTGAAAGGTTATCTCTTTCTCTGGCTCCCTCCTTCCCCACAGGGAGAAAGAGGCAGGATGGTCTGGGGAAGAGTCAGTGAGCTTTCCTGAGAAATGAAAAAATTCTAATGACTCAATACGTGCTAATTTCTACTACCAAATTAGGGAAAGACTGTCACAAGTGATAACTAAAGATAACCTCTAAGGATTTTTCCGTACTACACTCTTTTGAATTGACATGAAGCAAAAAAAAAAAAAAGGATGGACGCAGATGCAGGCATACAGTGGTTCCTGAAAAATCCTACTGTCTTCAAAAACCATACCAGTGTACCCTCTTCATTTTATCTCCACAGGCAACTTTCCAAGAGTCAAAGCTGGGTAATGCTCTCTGTTGGAGGATGTGTTAGCAAAGCTAATTTCAGCATCTGTATAAAATTTTCCATCAGTGGCGTGCTGCTATCATATATCATGCTACCTGTGAAAGCTCTTTGAGGGACTGCATTTTAACTTCCTGCCTTGTTTTCAATGAAACTGAGAATTGTATTTGTCATCTGCCTTGCCTATTGGACTCTTTTTGATCCCAGTTTTGACCCTACTAATGTATCTTTAAGTGCCAATAGCAATTTTACATGCTGTTAATGTTCTTCCTAGGTAAGAATCTCATCTTCTATTTCAGCAGACTTCCATTGGTAAAAATGCCAGGTTTCCATTTATCAGAACTATTATATCCCCCTTTTTCCCTCTGCAAGAAGAAATCAGACAGCCATGAACATTAGACACAAACAAGGTATGTCAGCCTGCCCACCTTTAAACAAAAGTTCAGGGAAGAAATACTTTAGATACAAGGAAACCAGGGGAACACAGGACTTTAATTTCATCTTAGTTTAGTCAGTATCAGACACAAAGGAGTCTTGCGATTTGGAATCAGGTCTTATTGGTTAAAGTTTCAGGATTATTTCAGTCCAACAGGTATTTACGATGTGCCAGGCAAAGAGCTGGACACGACTGAGTGAGCGCTCATGCACACAGGCACCGAGCAAGGTGGTGTCGGAAAAGAATTTTTTTTCTTTCTGGGGTTGTGGAGCTAGAGTGATGTAACTCTCAGCTGTCTGTTGTCACGTTTCTTGTAGTATGTGTTCGTGATTCTTTTGAGTGCCATGTATCTGAACTCCCTTTCTATGTTTAGAAAGTCACCCTCCTTATGAATTTTAGTGCATGGGAGAAACTGCCTCAAAATTACGAAGCTGTAAATGCCAGCTTTATCAGTACCACTTTCCACCAGGGGCCAGGCTCTGTCAGTGACAGAAATCTGACTTGGACTTCAAATTGGGAGTGAGTGACACAAGAAGGCACCCAGGGAAGGCTCATCTGCACTTCTGTGGGAAGGTGGTGGGGATAACACCAAGGTGACCTCCAACTGCCGGAGAAGGAGAAAGGCCATGGTGGGGGTGGGGGAGATTCAGTGTTCAGTGTCTGCAAGGTCCGCCCTGGAAGTCAGCACTTGGTCATTTGAGGTGGTGTTCCTGGCAAAGTGGCCTCAAGTCAGTCTTTGCAGCCTTTCCAGAAATTCTGTGAACTTAGTAATCCTGCCTCTTCTTACTTTTGTTACTACTACCTCTACATCTGGTTGTTGTTTGGTTGCTCAGTCAGGTCCGACTCTTTGTGATCCCATGGACTATAGCCTGCTAGACTCCTCTGTCCATGGGATTTCCCAGGCAAGAATACTGGAGTGGGTTGCCATGCCCTTCTCCAGGGCATCTTCCCGACCCAGGGATAGAACCCTAGTCTTCTGCATTGGCAGGCGGATTCTTTACCACTGAACCACCAGGGAAGTACACTATTACTACTACTACTATTATTATTTGCAATAGATTCTCTTGTTTGCAACTAAGAACCCTGGGGGATGCACCTTCTTCCATCCACATTATCAGATCAGATCAGATCAGATCAGTCGCTCAGTTGTGTCCGACTCTTTGCGACCCCATGAATTGCAGCACGCCAGGCCTCCTGTCCATCACCAACTCCCGGAGTTCACCCAGACCCACGTCCATCGAGTCAGTGATGCCATCCAGTCATCTCATCCTCTGTCGTCCCCTTCTCCTTCTGCCCCCAATCCCTCCCAGCATCAGAGTCTTTTCCAGTGAGTCAACTCTTCACATGAGGTGGCCAAAGTACTGGAGTTTCAGCTTTAGCATCATTCCTTCCAAAGAAATTCCAGGGCTGATCTCCTTCAGAATGGACTGCTTGGATCTCCTTGCAGTCCAAGGGACTCTCAAGAGTCTTCTCCAACACCACAGTTCAAAAGCATCAATTCTTTGGCGCTCAGCCTTCTTCACAGTCCAACTCTCACATCCATACATGACCACAGGAAAAACCATATTATAGAGAATGTTATTTGTAATTGGGGAGAATAATGCCATTATAGGGAAAGAAGTGGAGTTATGATATAGGAGTGATCTGGCAAGACAATCTGGGTCCTTTGAGGTCCTGAGACCAGCTTTCTGAACTTCCCGTTTCATGAGTTAACAAACTCCCACTTCTGTTTGAGCTCATTTGAGGTGGGTTTCTGTCACTTGCAAGTAAAAGAGTTCAGCCGAACACAGATGAAAGCAAATGAATATTATGTATCAGGAGGCTCAAAAATATTCATCCCCTTTGAGCCAGTAATCACTTTTCTATTCTTTGGAAATAATTTAAAATGTTTAAAAGACAAAACCAAAATAGTGGTTGCTATTAGGCAAATGGTTGCATAAGAAAGGGCTTTCAGAGAACAATATCCATGAAATTGAGCCCCTTGATGCCAATGCCAGGCTCACCTCTTTCATACCTTTTGTTTCACATAGGAAAGATTTTTCTTTCATTGCCATCCAGTGTTGCTCTATGTCTCTCTGTGTAGTTTGTCCCTTGTTCTTTCCCCCAAGTCTTTAGAAACTGCCTCCTGAGGCTCCAAATTGGTGTAAACTGTAAGACTGTGGAAATGTTTACATGCTTTTCAGCCCAAACTGCAGCTGAGGGCCAGAGGTCTCAAAGTGCCCTTACCAGGCCACGCTGCAAAACACTACACGTGATCTGAATGTGCTCACGTTTCTAAAGGAGTGCTTTATGCTGAAATCTGTTTTGGAGGCCTCCAATCCAAGTCCAGCAAACTCATTACAATGGCCTGGGCAAGAGGCAAGGCAGTTAAAATACAAGGTGCTCAGGCCCAGATTCAGAAAGCCTGGCATTGCTCCTGGTGTCTATTCACAGGTAAACTGTGTAGCCTTGGCTAGTCTTTTCTTCTTGCTAAGCCTCAGACTCCATATTTGTATAGGAAGACACTGTGGCAGGCAGTTTCTTATGATCCTTTTCAGCTCTCAGCACCTGTGCTTTATGATTCCTTACAAGGTGGCATTTTCTTTAAAAAAGAAAGCCTGAGATGAACTTGGGTTAAGAGCGCCTTTTATGTAACACCCAGTCTCAGTCAGGCCTCAGGGAGAGTCATGGGAGAAATTTGTTTGGATGGGTTTCTCCTCTAAAGGAATCTGTCTTTCTGAGTCCTCAGAGTCAAGTCTCCTGAAACAGCGCCTAAGGATGCAAGCCTGATGTGGCCCCAATTCTGCTCCTGGCTGGAGGCACCCAGGGAGCTGGTCTGAGTTGGCTCTGGACAACCCAGTGATTCACTTTGTTGTTATTGTTCAGTTGCTAAGTTGTGTCTGACTCTTTGCGACCCCATGAACTGCAGCACACTAGGCTCCCCGTCCTTCATTTAATATAAAGAACAGCCATTTGACACAACATTGTAAATCAACTATACATCAATAAAATTAAATAAAAACAACCATTTGAAAAGACGAAGCTGACTTACTGAGGAGGAAACTGAGGCTCAGAGAGTTTTAGTGACAGCCAGCCAGTGAAAGAGCTAGGATCAGACTCAAATCTTTTGGCTTTAATGCCTGTGCTTTTCCCTCTGCCTGACTGACGTTCTGCCAGTCAACACCACTGACCAAGGACACGTTCAGACAGGGGGACACGGGGCTGATCCCCACCTCTTCTTGGGTTTAATGTGACAGTCAGTTCAGTTCAGTCACTCAGTCGTGTCCGACTCTTTGCGACCCCATGAACCACAGCACACCAGGCCTTCCTGTCCATCACCAACTCCAGGAGTTTACCCAAACCCATGTCCATTGATTCGGTGATGCCATCCAACCATCTCATCCTCTGTCGTCCCCTTCTCCTCCTGCCCTCAATCGTTCCCAGCATCAGGATCTTTTCAAAAAAGTCAGATTTTTGCATCAGGTGGCCAAAGTATTGGAGTTGCAGCTTCAACATCAGTCCTTCCAATGAACACCCAGGACTGATCTCCTTTAGGATGGACTGGTTGGATCTCCTTGCAGTTCAAGGGACTCTCAAGAGTCTTCTCTAACACCACAGTTCAAAAGCATCAATTCTTCTGTGCTCAGCTTTCTTTATAGTCCAACTCTCACATCCATACATGACCACTGGAAAAACCATAGCCTTGACTAGATGGACCTTTGTGGACAAAGTAATGTCTCTGGTTTTTAATATGCTGTCTAGGTTGGTCATAACTTTCCTTCCAAGGAGTAAGCATCTTTTAATTTCATGGCTGTAATCACCATCTGCAGTGATTTTGGAACCCAGAAAAAGTCAGCCACTGTTTCCACTGTTTCCCCATCCATTTGCCATGAAGTGATGGGACCGGATGCCATGATCTTAGTTTTCTGCATGTTGAGTTTTAAGCCAATTTTTTCCCTCTCCTCTTTCACTTTCATCAACAGGCTCTTTAGTTCTTCACTTTCTGCCATAAGGGTGGTGTCATCTGCATATCTGAGGTGATTGCTATTTCTCCCGGCAATCTTGATTCCAGTTTGTGCTTCATCCAGCCCAGTGTTTCTCATAATGTACTCTACATACAAGTTAAATAAGCAGGGTGACAATATACAGCCTTGACGTACTCCTTTTCCTATTCGGAACCAGTCTGTTGTTCCATGTCCAGGTCTGACTGTTGCTTCCTGACCTGCATATAGGTTTCTCAAGAGGCAGGTCAGGTGGTCTGGTATTCCCATCTCTTTCAGAATTTTTCACAGTTTATTGTGATCCACACAGTCAAAGGCTTTGGCATAGACAATAAAGCAGAAATAGATGTTTTTCTGGAACTCTCTTGCTTTTTCAATGATTCATCAGATGTTGGCAATTTGATCTCTGGTTTCTCTGCCTTTTCTAAAACCAGCTTGAATATCTGGAAGTTCACAGTTCACATATTGCTGAAGCCTGGCTTGGAGAATTTTGAGCATTACTTTACTAGCATGTGAGATGAGTGCAATTGTGCAGTAGTTTGAGCATTCTTTGGCATTGTCTTTCTTTGGGATTGGAATGAAAACTGCCCTTTTCTAGTCCTGTGGCCACTGCTGAGTTGTCCAAGTTTGCTGGCATATTGAGTGCAGCACTTTAACATCATCATCTTCCAGGATTTGAAATAGCTCAACTGGAATTCCATCACCTCCACTAGCTTTGTTCGTAGTGATGCTTTCTAAGGCCCACTTGACTTCACACTCCAGGATCTCTCGCTCTAGGTGAGTGATCACACCATCGTGATTATCTGGGTCGTGAAGATCTTTTTTGTACAGTTTTTCTGTGTATTCTTGCCACCTCTTCTTAATATCTTCTGTTTCTGTTAGGTCCATACCATTTCTGTCATTTATTGAGCCCATCTTTGCATGAAATGTTCCCTTCATATCTCTAATTTTCTTGAGGAGATTTCTAGTCTTTCCCATTCTATTGTTTTCCTCTATTTCTTTGCACTGATCACTGAGGAAGGCTTTCTTATCGCTCCTTGCTATTCTTTGGAACTCTGCATTCAGATGCTTATATCTTTCCTTTTCTCCATTGCTTTTTACGTCCCTTCTTTTCACAGCTATTTGTAATGCCTCCTCAGACAGCCATTTTGCTTTGAATTTCTTTTTCCTGGGGATGGTCTTGATTCCTGTCTCTTGTACAATGTCATGAAACTCCATCCATAGTTCATCAGGCACTCTGTCAGATCTAGTCCCTTAAATCTTTTTCTCACCTTCACTGTATAGTCATAATGGATTTGATTTAGACCATACAGGAGTTCATGATCTGAGCCACAGTCAGCTCCCAGTCTTGTTTTTGCTGACTGTATAGAGCCTCTCCATCTTTGGCTGAAAAGAATACAATCAATCTGATTTCAGTGTTGACCATCTGGTGATGTCCATGTGTAGAGTCTTCTCTTGTGTTGTTGGAAGAGGGGTTTGGTATGTGACGTAGAGCACCTTAAAGTCACCAGCTATGACTACATCCAGCTTTGTCTCTTGATCTCTGTGAGACCCTAAGCAAATTATTCTTTCTGAGCCTCAGTCTCCCTACCTGTAAAATGGGATGAAGGTAATGGTATCTGCCTCACACAGAAGTTGCAAGAATTAAATGGAAGTGCTTCACATAGTGAGTTTTCAGTGACACATCAAGGGTCCAGTGTGCATGCCCAAATCCATCAAGTTCCACTGTTTCTACTTCCAAGTGTATTCTCAAACCCATCCATTTTTCTCCATCAAACATACCATCTTAGTCCAGATCACACATCCAGAAGACTTGAAATTGATCTTCTATTCAATTGGCAAAAAAGTTCACTTGGGTTTCTCCATAACATCATACAGAAAATCCTAAATGAACTTTTTGGTCAACCCAGTACTTCCATTCTTGTTCCTCAGAAATTCACTTCCCACCCAAGAGCCAAAGTGATATATTAAATTGAAAATCAGGTCAGATGGCGTCCCTGCTTTAGTCTTTCTCATTGTATCCAGGATCCAAGTTCCCTTCTTGACCATGGCTTCTTGGTCCCCGTAGACCTTCCCTTGCAACATTTTCTCATGCCTCTCACCTCACTGCTTATCATCCCTTAGCCAAGTGGGTGTTCGGTCAGTTCCCCAAACTCAGCGAGTTCCTTCTGGGATCAGGCTCATGATGTCCCCCATCACTAGAACCCATCCTCGCCTCATCACAGAGCTGCGTTCTTCTCATCACTCAGATCTCGGCACAAATGCCTCCCCTGATCAAGGATCTTCCCTTTCATCCTCTATTTCATATCCTTGTATAGATAAAAGTTAGTTTATACAGCAGACACTTAGCACAATTTGTGATTATCTTGGTTATTTCGTGTGCGTGTAAGTGACACAGTTAGTGCTCTGCCTTTATCTTCTCAGGTCCCATTCCCATTTCTGTGCAATTCAGCTTCACTTCCAATAGCCAGCACCTGCAGTTCTGTTGGAAGACTTGCTTTGAGCTTCTAGAACATACTGTGCCCCTTGGGGTAGCTCTTAACCAATGACTGACAGGTATAGGGGTTTAAATGCCCCAGATCTCTCACCTCTTGGCCACAGTAATTCTAAGGTCTGAGTTTTACACTGTTTCCCACAGTTTTTCCAAAGGGTTAAGCATCAGTAACCCATTGTGGT
This sequence comes from Bos javanicus, assembly GCF_032452875.1. NCBI lineage: Eukaryota > Metazoa > Chordata > Mammalia > Artiodactyla > Bovidae > Bos > Bos javanicus. Next base: position 56,704,614 of record NC_083874.1, on the reverse strand, counting down.
GAGTGGCTTCAAAACACACCTTAACTAGTCACCTCCCTCTCCTGTATGAGGTCCCCACGCCCTGATCAATGTCCTCACACATCCCAAATGATCTGTGAACACTCAACTCTCATGTCAGAGTCTGATTCCTGGGGGAACCTAACTAAGACCATGGCTTTTTTGTTCATCGATCCCAGGAGAGCATACATTTTATGTCTGTCTTGTTCATGGTTATATCCTGCTGTCTAGTTTTCTGCTGGTACATAGTGAGAACACGCAATATATAATTGTGTAACGAGTACCTGCTAGTGGTATTACTACTGCAATGTAGCATTTTTTCCTTTCATTGAGTTTAGTTTATACCACTAACCTACCTTGCTTCCTTGGTGGCTCAGATGGTAAGGAATCTGCCTGCAAAGCGAGAGACCCAGGTTCGATCCCTGGGTCAGGAAGATCCCCTGCAGAAGGGAATGGCAACCTACTCTAGTATCCTTGCATGGAGAATTCCATGGACAGAGGAGCCTGGACAGCTACAGTCCATGGGGTTGCAAAGAGTCGGACACAACTGAGCGACTAACACACATATCTTGCACCCACATAATGTTACATGTTTCTTCCCAAATGTACAGAATAAAAAATATTTGTCTTCCATAGTGCTTTCAAGAGTAGCATTCCTGTTACAGTATTGATTAGCAAGGTTTATTATGGCTGGAGGCTCTTTACTGGAAGAGATCTCAAGAGACATTCTCTAAGACTGTGTCATTGCTTCCTGAAATTCCAGTGTGGAGATACTTCAGAGATCTTTCATAAGACAGAACTGTTTACTTTTTAGATAGTTTAAGCAAAAGGCAACTGGATCCTGGACCAGGCGCTCCCAGTAGAATAAGATGGACAACTATGCAAAGACAGGGGCAATACTAATACTAAACAATAACAAAAATTGCCAACATGTAGGAATGTAAATTTGTGTAGCTGCTGTGGAGAACAGTGTGGAGGTTCCTCAAGAACCTGAAAATAGAGCTACCACAAGCTGCAGCAAGTCCGTTCCTGGGCATACATGTGAAAAATGCCCAAATCTCCCATTTGAAAAGATACATGCACCCCAATATTCAGAGCAGCACTATTTACACTTGCCAAGATATGGAAGCAACCCAAGTGCTCATCAACAGGTGAATGAATGAAGATGTGCTGTACATATATACAATGGAATATTATTCAGCTAGGAAAAAGAATGAAATTTTGCCACTTGCAACAATGTGCAAGTTGTGTCCAACTCTTTTGCAACCCCATGGACTGTAGCCTGCCAGGCTCCTCTGTCCATGGGATTTCCCAGGCAACAATATTGGAGTGGGTTGCCATTTCTTTCTCCAGGGGAGCTTCCTGAGCCAGGGATTGAACCAGCGCCTCCTGCATCAGCAGGTGGATTCTTCACCACTGAACCACCAGAGAAGCCTTGAAAAGGGAGAAATTTATGCATCTTTTTCTTTAAAACATAAATGCAAATACTTCTGAATCATTTCCATATTCTGTAAAATCTGTGATACAGCGGAATTCAGAGACTCAGAGAATCCGACTTTTTCTTTAACCATAGTAACTGCTAACATTTAATAAGCACTCGGATACATTTCATGTCACAGGGTGGTTCTCAGCTAAGCCAGGATTAAAAGCTGACTTTCCTGAATTTCAGGCTCTATTTTTCCCCACCTATAATAGACCATTTTGCCTGTCCTGATGACAGGTTTCTGAAAGGAATGGAGCATAAATATTTTGTTCTAACTCTGTTTAACTTCAAGAAAAGCAGACCAGCTTTGGATCAAAGCCTGACATGTCTCCTGATAACATATCTCCCCCAGGTTGCCCCCCCAGCCCCGCTACTCCCACACACTTGTTGCCTTGACCAGCTTCTGCCTTTCCTCCTCCTTCCTTCCTGGTTTCTGTCGCCCCTGTCTACATCTCCCATGCATCTTTTCTGCCTTTCTCTATCCCTACCTTTCTCTTTTCTCTGACTCCATTTCCTCCTCTCTTGTCTCCCTCTCTATCCCCTCACTTAGACACATTTCTACTACTTAAACCCTTCAATTTATGACCAAGTGGCATCCAGTTAAGACACAGCATATCATGCACACGGAGCTGGATTGGTTAGAGATTACCTCGTACTCCGGAAGTCTATCAACCACATTAGAATGGTGGTGTTGGTGCCCACAGAAAGTGGCCGGCAATGGCAGATGGTGCAGGGCTCCCTGAGGTGCCAAGGGAGCATCATGCTTGTTCTGGACACCCTAACTGATCTTGTTAAGAGCCCAGTCGTTGGATGTAGGCAAACCTGGTTCAAATCCTGCCTCTTCTTTCATCCGTAAAATGAGAAAACATCATGGACTTCCAGAGGTTGTTGGGAGAATTCAAGAAAATCATACTTATTTCACAGTGTCTGGCACATGGTGTGTGCTGCGTGATGGTCATACTTATTAAGGTGCTAATGAGAAATGTCCACCTCCCTTCTGGCTTCTCTGTCTTCTGGTCCCACCCTCCTTGCCCAGGCCATCAGGACGAGCATTCCATGTGATGGAATTTGCCTGATTCTCTAGGTTGTGGGACAGCAAGTAAAACAGAGAAGTTAGAAAACCCAGGACCTGTCTCAACCACAAAGTTCTATGATTGTGAAAAAAAAAATCTTAGTTATTCAAAAACTTAAGAAAATAAAAAAGTAAATAGAAACATGCATGCATGCTAAGCACTTCAGTCATGTCCAACTCTTTGTGACTCCATGGGCTGTAGGCAGCCAGGCTCCTCTGTGCCTGGGATTTCCCAGGCAAGAATGCTGGAGTGGGTTGCCATGCCTTCCCCAGGGATCTTCCCAACCAGGGACCGAACTTGTGTCTGTTATGTCTCCTGTATTTGCGGGAGGGTATTTTACCTCTAGTGCCACCTGGGAAGCCCCCAAAAGAAATGTATTTAATAGCAAATTCTTTTCCTTGCTCACACAAAGGGAAGTAAAAGGAGTTGATAGAAAGTGTTCTTTTTGTGAAAATACAGGCTCCTGCATCCTGGGCCCTTTTTATGATCTCTCAAGAAGAAGAAAACACTGTCATCTCCTTCTGTTCTTCAATCATCCTATTTCTTCTTCCTTCCAGCATGCAACCAAATCTCCTTGGATTTCTCTCATCCACAAAAGTTCACCACTCCGAGGAGAAACTTGAAATCCAGACGATTACCTCTCCTGCTTCTCCAGAGGGCCAGAAAGAGAAGTTTTCTCTTTTGCCCCTCCCTTTCTCTACCATTTTCATATACTGAAGAAAAGCCCCAAATAAGATTTATGGCAGCCCTGCCTTTCTCCTATCCAGGCAGCTCATTAATGTCACAGCCAAGCACCCTTCCTGAGCACAGCTCTGCAGAGATCTATTCCTGCTTCATGCCCACTGACTCTGCCGCATTGCCTTGGCAACCAATTAAAATACTCCTATGTGTGTGGCGATATCATCCTTAATTGTGCAAAACCAGGGGAACCTGCTCAGAGAACGCACTTGCCAGTTTTGGTGTTCTCTCTATCTGGCTCCATACTGGTCTGACTTCTTTTTTTCACCTCTGAATCCCCTGCAAGCACTTATGTGCCATTCCTAACACACCTGGCCTTGAGTCAAGAAACACCCTGGTCAACAAGACAGGGGCTGAAAGGGATCCGGGGGATGAGATAGTGGGGATGTCTCCTTTCCTCTTGTCCCGGGCGAAAACACCAGGGCCTTAAAGATGCTGAATCTAACTGCAGTTTCTTGCATTATCACCAACACTACGTATTCAGTACTTCAATATTAATTGAATTCTGGTTGCATTTCAGGCACTCTGCTGGGTACAGAGAAGACAAGACACCTCCTTAACCTCAGGAGCTTACATATGCTGGGAGGCTGGAGGGTAGTCTCGGAGAGCCTGAGGAACCTGCAGCCGACTGGCTTGGGATTTGGGACAGAGGGCTGACTTTCTGGAGGAGCGAAGGGGACACTGAGATGGGAGGATGGGCTGCAGCTGACTATGTGGACCAATTTTCCAGTTAGGCAAGTGGTTCCACACTTGCCTTCTCCAACACTGGCAGGTGGCTGATACCCTTAAACGGGGGTGGTTTGCGTCAGGCACTCTGGGAAATATTTGTCTTCTTTCTCCTTAGCTTCTCAAGGAAGATTAACAGTGAATAATCCAAGCTCTCTCATCAGTCCTCTTGCCTTTCCATGTTGTGAGTGTGAATGGCAGCCAAAAGGCATATTTTTTCAAACCAGCGGTGTGGGGACCATGATGCCAGGGCTCCCCACCCAGTGTACGTGCCTCTCAGTGTATTTTGAGGTTTGCAGTCCTCAGTGTCATGGGTTGCTGTGAATGGTCAAGAATAAGACTAGCTGCAGGGACTTCCCTGGTGGTCCGGTGGCTAAGACTCCACACTCCCAATGCAGGGTCTGGAGTTCAATCCCTGGTCAGGGAACTAGACCCCACATACCACATCTAAAGTGTTCACATGCAGCAGCTAAAAACCCCAAGTGCCACAACTAAAACCCAGTGCAGCCAAGTAAAGAAATAAATAAAATTAAAAACAAACAAAGACTAGCTGCATTTAAGTCTTCCCTGGTGGCTCAGTGGTAAAGAATCCGCCTGCCAACGCAAGAGATGAGGGTTTAATCCCTGGGTCAGGAAGATCCCCTGGAGAAGGAAATGGCAACCCACTCCAGTATTCTTGCCTGGAGAATCCCATGGACAGAGGAACCTGGTGGGCTACAGTTCATGGGATTGCAAAGAGTCAGACACAACTAGACAACAAGCTGCATTAAAAAAATAAAATAAAATGCAACCTCAACAACTGCCCTGAACACAAGCACAGGAATGCTCAATTTTGATCTGCACCCGTTTTCTCCCATTGTGTTTTCGTATATGAGCTCTTCTTGAGCACAAACCTCGTATGTGTGAAGTAGACAAAACGGGAACAGTCGTCTCAGATTTGTAGAGTTAAATGAGATTCTGTAGATTCTGTAGTAAAGAGTGCTTTACCCAGTGCCTGACACAGTAAGTCCTCTGTTTTAACACTTATTACCTGCCTCGTAATTATTACCTTACGTGGCTGCCTCCCAAAAGTCCATGAGCTCTTTAAAGCAGGGTTTCAGCCATTTTGGTGAATTACTCAGTTTTCCTGGGTCTATTCCATGTCTACATGTTAATAAGAATCATATATTATTTGCTTTTGTTCTTCACTAGAGCCTGGCATTGGGTCTTACTCATAAAAGGCATCCTGTATATGCTTGCTGATTGAATGAGGCATAGGAAATAATAATAATGCCTCACAATTATTATCAAGAAGTAGTGTGTGTCATGCCCTGTGCTAAGAACTTTACAAGAATTGTCTTGACTTATCCTCCAAATGAAGCCACGATCACAGTTACCCCCATGTCTTCAATGCAGTAAAATAGCAGGCTGACCGCAATAAGCGTGGTAGTGCTTTACAAGTTAACCTACCCAGATGAGTGCGAGCAGACAGCTCACCCTTAGCAGGAGCTTACCTCATCCAGACCCTGTGCTAAGCACTTTACAGGAACTGCCTCACTGAATCCTCCCAAGAACCCTAGGAGCTAAGATTCCTATTTTCATCTTGTAACAATGATGCTCAGAGTTACTAAATAACTTGACCAGAAGCATACAGCCAGTACACATGAATGAAGAGCCTTGGTTCTGAATCACAGCATTATCTTGTTTGCTTATCTCATTGGAAGTCTAAGGTCAGAAGCAGCAGAAAATTAGAGTACGTATTTAAAAAATGATATTAAAAGACTTATTCCTCTTACCCAGAAAGAAGTTAAAAAATATACATGTGAATATCTATTTGTCAATCTATCTACACACACACACACACACACACACACGCACACTTACACATACACACCAGGAGGCAATGAGGAGCTATTAATTGGTACAGAGTTTCAGTATGGGATGATGAAAACTTCTGGAGACAGATGGATAGTGGTGCTGGGTGCACAACAATATAAATATACTTAATGCGACGGCCCTACACACACAAAAGGGGCTAAAAATGCCAGTTTTATGCTCTCTATATTATATACATGTGTGACATAGGTTGGTCAGCCTGAGAGGTGTAGGAGCCATGTTCCTACCTGAAATGCTGCTTCCTTCATGGAGGAGGCCAGGCCAGTTTAGTACATAACTCGTTGGCAAATTCTTCTGATGTTTCGTCTTTTCTGCCACTGGGGCTAAGTGTAAATTAACTCACTATGAATATTTTTCCCACCATCAGAGGAGTACATAGCGTTTGTGGATTCCGATACAGGAATTTGGTCATATATGGAGACACATTTCCTATCTTCTTAGGGTTAACAATTCATGAGCTAAGTGGTTTTGAACTTGGCCCACTATGTTTTCTGGGCAGTACTGTCTGTCACCCCAAAAGGTATTTAATAAGGTGATTCACCTCCAGAATATTTCATTCACCACGTGGCTTTATGCCTAATATAATACGCTGCTCATTCCTCATAGAGCTTTGTCATGGCTCAATTCAGGAAGAGTTCATTTCCACATTATGAGGGGTTATTATTCCATGACTCCATAAAGTCTACCAAAAACGTGAATGTGTTCATTCATTAATTCAAAAAACATTTGAGGGTTCCTAATCTGGACCAGACTGTAGGTATGTGCTCCAAGCATGGTACTGAGACCCAGACCCAGATCCAGGACAAGTCGCCTGTTGTGCTGCTGCTTGGATAAAAGATTGGAAAAATGACAGAGATCTAAAGTGAACTCAGCTGCTATTTGAGTCCTGGAGTCTGAGCCCATGAGCATTCCTGCTGTGAGCTTTCAAAGGTGTGAGCTTTCAAGATGGAGCCTGGCACGTAGCAGGCCCTTAGAAGCAGTCTGTTGAATGCCCTGGCTTCTGAGCCAGGCATCGGGAACAGTGTGACCCTGGCAGCTGACACAGACCCAAGCTGCAGGAAGCAGCTCATGACGAATAGACTTGTCTTTCCCTGCCCTGTGTTCTGCCCCTTGCTGTGGATGTGCTGGCTAGTGTTCCTGCATGCTGGGGTTGTCAGGTAACCTGACCATTTCAATGAAAAAGAGTGGTCCGTCTGCCAGTGAAGTGGAAACTGCTCTTCAGTTTACCCAGGGAGCTTGGCCGTCTGTTCAGAGCAGAGATATCTTGTTTGGCTGCTCTGAATCCATCAGGTAGATACAACCCATAGGCCACGTGATTACATGGAGGTAGACACAGAGAGACTTAATTACAGAGTAATTGACATGTGCCTTCCTAGTGGTGGTTTTGAAGCAGATAACCAGTCACGCCAACTCCTCTCCATCTCTTTCTCCCTCTCTTCCAACTTTCATTCTGTTCAAGATATCCCATCTTTCCTAGCACCCACGTGCCCAGACTAGACCCTGCCTTTTCATTCTCTGACCGTGTCCTTCCTACCATTAAAATGCCCATATTTTTAAAGGAAGTTTCTTTTTTTAGACAAACTTCATTTCCCTTAAACTGAACCACCTCCTCATCTGACATTTTCATAAACCAGTATCTTTTGAGTCTAAGACTTCTTTGTCTTAATCACTTTATTGGGTTATATATATATACACACCAAAAATGTACTCTTTTTAAGTGTACAATTTGATGAATTTAGACAAACCTATATAACACCACATAAAACATTTGCATTACCCAAAAAGCACTATAGTTTGCCATTTCTGGAATTTTATATAAATGGAATCAGACAATATGTACTCTTCAGTAAGACAGTCCTTTTTTCATATCTTCACATTTCTAAAATTGGATGTATCTTACAGTGAACATCTAATATAGTAGTGCTTTTTTTATTCCCTTTAGGGCTATAACTAAATAATGTATCTTATAATAGATAATATCTTTAAATCAGGGATATGTATGTATATATTTATACACATATGCTTAATACACGTATCTAATTAGTTGGTTTTACCATCAGACAGTAAGCACTGGGAAGGTAGAATCTTTACTTTGTTGGGTAGATTCCCACAGTACCTATGGCTGACTACTGACAGAAGCTAAGGGACTTCGTTGGTGGTCCAGCAGTTAAGATTCTGTACTTCCAGTGCAAGGGATGTGGGTTTGATCCCTGGTGGGTAAACTAAGACCCCATATGATGTGTGGCATGACCAAAAAATAAAATGATAGAAGCTAAATAAATACTGCAGAAACTGGTGGTAGCAAGTTTCAAACAGTTTTCCAAAAATATCTTCTAACGACAAAAACTTGCCTACAACTCTTCTTGGAATGCATCAGTAGTCTCTAATTATAATAGGGATTCTCTTTGAGGGCTCAGCTATCTCTGCATTAATATGAGACAACATTTCCCAAAATTTGTTCTGTGGACAATTAATATAACTCAGGGCACTAATAAAAGTCTTAGGGTTACCACTGTCACAGGAATTTGGGAAATGTTTCTTATCATTGTCTGCTTTTTGGAGATTCACCATTCTTTAGTACTAAAAGTACAAAAAAGTCCTGCAGCAAAGAAAAAAGGTTTAACTCTGTTTCAACCTCAGGTTTCTTTGACTCTGGAGCTTTATGGAACCTCCATTAATCACTTACATAATACAGTTTGTCAAAGACAGGTCTAACACATAAGTATAGATTTGAAAATGAGAAAGAGGAACTTCCCTGGTGGTCCAGTGGTTGAGAATCTGCCTTCCAATGCAGGGGACACAGGTTTGATCCTTGGTCCAGGAACTAAAATCCTATATGCCACAGGGCAACTAAGCCTGAGCACCACAGCTACTGAGCCTAGGTGTTCTAGAGCCCATGCTCGATAGCACAAAAAAACCCCTGCATGATGCAACTTAGAGAAATCCTACGTGCCCAGTGAAGAGCCTGCACACCTCAACAAAGTCCCAGAAGGCAAAATAAAATAATAAAAATAAATTAAATTAAATAAATGAAAAAGGGGGAAGATATTGAGATTGAAGAGAACCATATGTGAGCTGGTCCCTGCTCAGCCAAAAGCTATGCAGTGGCGTCTGGAATGAGATAGGTGGGGATGCTCTTTGCGTGTCAAGGGCTGAACAAGCACTTTCCCTTGTTCCATAATCTCTTCATAGTATGAAGGGACACATGGGCAGACAACCTTTCCTAAGAGGCATCGAAACAACATGAAATATGCACTGACTAATCCCTTAGGTGACACGCCCCAGTGCACATGATGGATAATTGAGGTTGAGTAAGGAGAACCTTCTGCCCCAGCCATCTGCTTGGGCCATCTCCACCAGGGGATGCGCTGCTGTTTGTCTACTGGCCAGATACCTCTAACTGATGAGAAAACTGAAGCAGTTAATAGAATAGTTTGCTAAAACAGAGAGAAGCCCACCCTCAGGAATTACCCTGATTGCTTAAATGATGGCAAAATCCTTCTCCAAAATAGCGTTGACCCAATACACACAGACATGAAGGGACATCAGAGCAGGCCAGGTGAAAATCAGGTAGAGACTCAAAGAAATGTACAAGAGCTTCCTTTCATTTTTAAAAATATTATTTTAAACATTGGCATACAATGAAATTGACTTTTTCCCCTCTTGGCATATATTCATATGAATGTTAACACATACATAGATTCATTTAACTTTCATCACAAACAGGATGCAGGATAGTCCCTTCATCCCATAAAACTCCCTCATGCTATCCTTTATAAATCCTCTCCAAACCCATAACCCCTGGTCACCACTGAAAACCACACTTTTTCATCACTGTAGTTCTGTCCCTTTGCTTTTGGGTTACACCACTTGGTATGTGGGATCTTAGTTCTCCAACCAGGGATCAAACCCATGCCACCTGCATTAGGAGCATGGAGTCTTAACGACTGGACCACCAGGCATCCCTAGTTTTGTCTTGTCAGGAACCCCTTTTTCTTTTGTTATCCCCTTTGCTTAATGTTTGAACAGAGGTCTCTGTATGTTTATGTGTGGGTACAAAGAGCTCCAAATCCAATGCTCCAAACTTTGTCCTCTACTGTTGCTGTTTTGTTACTTAACATTTACCATAGTATACTAAGCATTTTACATACATCATCTCTTGTAACCTTATGACATATGTATACCATTAATATCACCATTGCACAAATATGGAAACTGGGGATCAGAGAGGTTAAGTGATTTGCCTGAGGCCTCACAGCTCAAAAGTAATTGAATACCAGCACAAACTCAGCTCTATTTGACCACAGTCCTTAAACAGTAATCAGTGAAATGGGGAGGACTGTAATGAAGAGGGTGGTATATCGACAGAGGGTAGGGGTCAAGTCAGTTTGGAGCCATATGGTTTTGTCAAAGGTTTGCAAAGGTGGGAGGAGCCGGAGAACTATCTGGGTCTCCTGACTTCTCAAACTTGGCTCCTCCACGTGCCACATCCAGGCCTCGCTGACCCAGTGCCATCTGCCTGCTATCTTCAAGGGCTTGGGATGGTTTTAACTGCCTTGCAAATTTAGCAGAGATGACCATGTGTGTCGCGGCACTGCTGCAGGACACAGCAGCTGAGACCCAGGAAAGGGCCTGGATGCCCTTTGGTTTCTCCCCAGCCTCAGTTCCCCCCTGTGCCTTCTGACCTCATTTTTCATCTCAACTGCTTGCCACACCAGCTGAAGAAGTTTCTCAGACACAACCACCTGGTCTGTGTGCTGGAGGTGGCAGGTGTGTTCTTGCTGAGGTAGGGCGAGCAAGATAGGAATGTGTGTGGTTGGCATGATGTTTAACAAAGAAGCGAGAGAGTCTGGCCCTGCAAGACCCAGGACGGCGACATTTGTGTTGGGGATTGAAAGATGCAGGGGAAAGGAAAGACAGATGCTAATGAGGCATTGGCAATGCTGGGAAGCTGGACCAGGTTGTTGCTCCGTGTATGGTGTTTTGCTGAGCTCGCCATTTGGGGAAGAGAAGCTGGCGAATATTGTTTCTCCTAGAATCCATTCCTAGCTCCTAAAGGGTCTTGGAAATGAACTGCCAAGCCAGCTCATGCTGGGAGGAATCACACACGTGAATTATGGCCTCACATCCTTTGGAGACACACATACCAACCAAAAATCAGGGTACCAAGGACCATCTCTGGGGGACACTCGATTAACAAGAGAGATGGTGCATAATTTAGCGTGGAAAGTCTTGAGTTGCTTTAATAACAATAGCAATACCAGCTAAAATTTATTGAGCACATAATATGAACCAATCACGGTGCTACGAGCTAAGTGACATGAACTGTCTCATTTATTTCTCCCCAACAACCCTCAGAACAGAGAAGGCAATGGCAACCCACTCCAGTACTCTTGCCTGGAAAATCCCATGGACGGAGGAGCCTTGTAGGCTACAGTCCATGGGGTCGCGAAGAGTCGGACACGACTGAGCGACTTCCCTTTCACTTTTCACTTTCATGCATTGGAGAAGGAAATGGCAACCCACTCCAGTGTTCTTGCCTGGAGAATCCCAGGGACGGGGGAGCCTGGTGGGCTGCTGTCTATGGGGTCGCACAGAGTCGGACACGACTGAAGCGACTTAGCAGCAGCAACAACCCTCAGAGGTAGGTACTGCTATTATCTCCAGGTTTCAGAAGGGGAATTGGAGGCTGGCCCTGAGGTTCATCCAAAGTATGCAACTGTCGAGAGGCAGAATCAGAATCTGAATTCTGGCTTTTTCAAACTCTAACTTTGCAAGTTTTTAGCTTCACTGCTTTCCTGCCTGTTCTAAATCAGAAATACTATTAAAGGGTAGTGGAGGAAGGAGGAAGAGCGATCAGCAATTCAGAAGCCCATAATCTTCTCGAAGACTTGCAAAGTTCCTTTGGCTCGGCCACAACATGGGAAGGAATAAGAACCAATGACATCAGCACTGACATGGGTCCTCCAGGAGTCCGTTGGTCTTACGTGTTGGCTTGAAATAATTGCCTGCTATAGAAACCTAAAGCCATTTCTCAAGCTTTCTTTTTACACAACTGGCTTGGGAGGGTTTTAGACAGGTAGGCACAATGGACTATTTTTTTTTTCTCTCTTGAGTTGGCACTATGAAGTGTGGCTCTTGGTTCCACCCTGGCACACTGGCTAGCACAGAACGTACCAGACCTCTCTGAGCCAACAGAAAGATCTCGATGAGCTTGTTTTTTAGATGACGCAAGGTGAGCAGAACAGACTTTGGACTTAAAAAGCTCCTGAACACGAAATTAAATTAACTCTTTGAGAATGCCACCTTAACACTGAGTCCTCTGGAAGAGGTATTTTGCAAAATGGTACCCAGTGACAACAGGTTGTTTATACCCTATTAGTAGAGTACTTTACACTTAGTATTATACTGGCCTGGACTCCTTGTAGACTCAAGTTCAATAATAACACCTATTACACTCTCCTGCAAGGACTGTCACTCCTGCTGTGTTTTGTAGAATGTCTCATGCACGACAGGGCACAATAAACAGTCAATAATAATGTTTACTACGATAACAGATCTTCCAAATGCCTTTCATCTAAGGATCTCAAAGTGCCTTGAAAACACTCATTAGTTAAGCCTCACCATGGCTCTCCACTCTTATAATACATTTTCCCATTTTACAGAATTTTAAATTGAGACCCAGCAAGCTGAAGTGGCTTGCCCACAGTCATATAGTCAGCTTAAATGAATGATAATGATGATGCTTTGCATTTACCCAGCATAGGTTTTCTAAGGTGATATGAGTATGTTGTAAAGATAATGTTTACACTATCCTGGAGGAAGAGGGGTAGCAAATATTAAGAGTTGACTGGGTTGGGTAAACTGAGGCCAAGAGGGCAAGTAGCTTGATGAGGGTTTGACTGAGGATGTAAGGCCACACTTCTGCCTCTCAGAACAGTGTGTAGACTCTCAGATCATCTGCAATTGTCTGAACCCAGGGATGCACCATTGCTTTCACACTTCAGGAGAGGCAGCTACAACTGGGGGGAGTAAAACAGGATGCAGAATTATAGCTGTATTTACATCCAGGAATAGTTTGTTCACATCCCCACTGAGAGAGTCAAAAGGGATGAGATGAGCCACACGGAGAAAGGTGGGCTCAGGAAAGGGAGGAAATGGGTGAGGGTGTGGAGTGGCCCCCGGCTCTGCCCTCTCACAGAGCATCTTCACTAAACCAGGTGCTGCTGGAAAGCAGGTACCCTCAATGGCTTGGTTTGTTTTAGCCTCATGGCAGGACTCGGTCCAGTGCAGCTCGGAGGATGGGCACAACCCCGTCACCGGCCCCTTGGTCTGAAGTGATGGGTCCTTGGGAAAGACTTCCAGGGACACGCAGGATCTTACTGGCTGTCTCTTATTCCTATAAGAGAATAAGAGCTCTAGTTCCTATAGCTCCCCATGCCAGGAGGGACCTGGGAATTCGCTGTGGTTCAAAAAGTAGGTAGCTGTGGCTCCATCTGTTGCTACCTTTTCTTAGCAACATAGCCACATCAAAAAGAAGAAAGCATGAACAAAAATATGCGAAGTTGATAGGGGACTTGCCTCCTCCCAGTCTCCCAGCACTCTCTGAGTGATGGATGATACTCCGCCCTGCGGGGAGGCAAGTCAGACTTTGCAGGGTGAGGGAGGAGAGAGGTTGCTGGGTCTCAGGAATTCAAAGGGAGATCTGCTGACCCGAGGTTCAGCCTGATGCTCTGTAAACACAGCCTGCCTGGGAAAGCTTGCGCCCCTACCCCTCCTCTTCCAAGCCTGTGGATTCTGACTGATGACTAGACCTGGGGCTAATAAGGAGCCTTAAAGGAGGGCACCAAGCCCTTTTGTGGAATGTGTTCTCACACACAGGCACAATGGCAGTAAAAAGTCTGCTGTGAAGAAATCACACTGAAGCCTGGTTTCTTCCTGCTCTCCTTTTGGAAAGTTTCCACACCACCCTGCTGCATGGGTGGCTTAAGGGTGCAGGGAGCCCAAGGAGTAATAGGCTGTTGAGAAGAATATTTTAGAAACTTGTCCTGAATGCACACCCGAGCCTATTCTCCTTGGAAGGAGTCCGGGGAAGACCCTCCCTCCCTCTGCTACTCTTTCACAGCGGGGAGTCATGGTTAAAGTCGTGGTTAGCTGCCAGGGTTAAAGCTTGCTTTACGTGGCACTTCACAGAATTTCTGAGTATGCCAACCACCCAGGCCATGGCGTGCCATGCCCACTTGGACACACTGACTCTGGGGGTGACAGCCAATAATCCTCCTGTAGCCACAGGACCATGATCTTCTCTCAAGTTATCCCCTTCCCCAGCTTCTCAGAATGAAGCTCACAGTCAGATCATATAAAGTCTCAAGGATGTGCCCACAAGGCTGGACAGGACGATTCACGTTGTCCAAACACAAACGCATTACTGGGTGATCTCTTGCGGCTCGCCTGAGGCGCTTCATTTTTCATGGCAGGCTCTGATGTGCATTTTCTGTATGCTTTATTCATTTTGTAAAATAAGACACATCTTCGGGGCTCCTGTACATGTCAGTTGTACTTCACAGCCCAGCCTTTCCTGTCAGTCACTCCACCCACATATATGCTTCCTTCCTGATCGAACTTTATGTGTCCAGTGTCTTGATAACTTTGAGTGATTGTGAATGAGCATTGTCATCATGGCACTTTATGACTGGGAGTGGAAAGAGGGACTTGGGTAAAATGCAAACAAAACCTGACATTTAGTAACTTCTCTGAGATCGCAAAAGCGACAAGCAGTTGGATTTGTTTTTCTTTTTCTCATCCTCTGTGCATTTCCCATGCCCTGGTACCAAGAATATAATCAAAGGACTTCCCGGGTGGTCCAGTGGTTAGGAATCCACCTGCCAATTCAGGGGACATGGGTTCGATCCCTGGTCATGGAAGATCCCACATGGCAGTAGTAACTAAGCTGTGCACCACAACTACTGAGCCAGGCTCTATAGCTCCCGCTTCCAAACAAGAGAAGCCACTGCAATGAGAAGCCTCCGCACCACAAGGAAGACCCAGTGCAGTCAAAAACAAACACATAATAAATACATACATAATAAATACATAAATAAATACATAAAAACAAACACATAAATAAACAATCAAGAAGGCTCTCCATGTTCCACCACCTTCTGGACTACAAGCAAGGAGGACCTGGGTAGCTTTAAGAATTTTAAGAGTTCCTGATTGGACTGGATAGGCTCAGGGTTCCACTGAGTCTCAGTACGACAATCACCACCCACAGAAACTTATCCTCAGGGAATCCTCGGCAGCGGCTCTTTGAAACATAGCTAAAAGAAGAGAAGCCCCAACTGCTGGCGCACACAAACCCAACCTCCAAGGAAACACGAAGGAACAGAGATCTTTCTTACCCCATCCATGTGGATTCTGACGTTAGGCACCAGTCGGAAAGGACTGCACTGCGGACCTCTGGGGTGAGTCCTGCTCCTCCTGCTGTCCTGTGGGGTCAGCACCCCGGGCCGGCGGAAGGACCCCCCTCTCCCGGAGCTCTGTCCGGCCCGCACGCCGTCCAGAAGGCGCACGAGCAGCAGGTTGGCCGGCAGCGCCTCGATGCTGCAGAACACCAGGGTCCTGCACTCGGGGCACCGCAGCTCCTTGTGGGCCTTGAAAATCCTCTGGAGACATGGCTTACAGAAGGTGTGCTGGCAAGGGAGAACTTTGGCGGTGACATCGAGCTTTTCAAGGCACACGGGGCACTCCAGAAGATCAAGTAACGTCACGTCATCCATTTTATTTTAAAACTCCAGTCCTGACCTGGAGGGGCAGAGTCCACATGGTCGGGTCAGCTGAGCCAGTGGGGCAGAGACGGGGCTTCTTGAGAGCGTCAGGATGCCCGCTTGTCTGAAGGAGAAAGGAAGAGGGAAGAAACCGTGACTGCTTTCAGAGGTATATCCCACCTACAGGAGGCAGAGCCTCATAAGGCGGTTCGCAGGGACTTTGTTTCCGCACCCAAGTTTCAGATGACTCATTCTGATTCAGTGCTAGCAGGTAGAGACCTCGACTCCTGCCTGCTGGAGGATGCGAGGGAGCAGCCAATACAGCTTCTGACTGCTTGCCGGACTAACTTACTCATTGCCTCTCCGTGAGCAAGGCGGGAGAAGGGAGACAGAACTGACCCAGGGCTCCAAGGATGAAGCCTTCTAGCAGTCCGTCTGGATCTCAAATGAAAGGCCCCTCAGGATGTAATTTCTCTGAAGCTCTTTTCTCTCTTTCCCTTCTTTAAGTGTATCTGTTATCTGCATCACGCTGATAACAAGCTGTTTACATAAGTGTATGGGAATCTCCCGTAGTTGTAGAATTCTGTCCTTCACAGTACATCTTCCCCCTTTATTTTGTTCTAGCAATTTACAATTTCTACGAGAACCTAATTTTCAAAAATTGTTTTGCCTCAACTCCAAGCTGTGGAGCTTGAAAGTTTTTTTCTTTCTTTTCGTACCTCTTTTTTTTTTTTTTTTTTGCCTTCTTACCTTGATTATCTTAGCCTCAGAGACACTATCCCTCCCACAAGATAAAGTTGCACAGCCTGTTTTGTTACTTTGACAACTTCTCAGTTTCAACTGAAGCAGATAGGAATTTGGGATTGTGGTCACAGCCTGCAAGAACCAAGATGGGGCAGTACATACAGGTGTGTGTGTGTGTGTGTGTGTACCTGTGTGTGTGTATATTCTGAAAATTATCCTTGTTCCAGAAACAGTTTCCTTGTGGATGTCTGAGAAGTCCCCCCCCCCCACCCCCGCCTTAAGGAAAGTGGCTTGGGAACAGGTCCCGGTCCCTCTCAGCTCCAGGGCTTAGAGGAACCCGTAGCGGGAGGGTTGGCACGAGCCGGTGGCCCCACTGGTGGAGTCAGGCAGACAGGACAAGCCAGGCTGGGAGAAGGCGCCCAGCCTCCTGAGACAGCTCCAAAGATGTCAGCACGCGGAGGTGTGCGGGGGGCCACTAACCTTGAGCTTGCCACCCGGGACTGAGTTCAGCTCAGCACTGTCCTCGATGCTCCGCCAGGCTCCCTCCACCGGCTTCCGTTTCTCCTGGAGCTGCTGCTGCCGCCGCTTTGAAAACTTTAACTCGAGTCTTAACTCTTTTCAGGGATCGCCTTACCCAGCCCAGTTAACGCTTTCACCGCCGTTCTGTCCTTTGCACTCTCACACTCTGCTACCGATCCTTCCTTTGTGGGAGTCGATTTCAGGGAAAAGATTACAAGGGAGCAAAATACAAGTCAATTTCCTCTAAGGTTAAGTATTTACAAAGTTTATATTTCCCCTTCCTCATTTTCTGTCCTTTCCCGGAAATTGAAACACACTCAAGTTATGAACATGCCAAGGTGATTGTGTTTATTTCAAACCTTTATGAGGATTTCCTGAAAAGTTCAAACGTATTAAGGTAGCTGTGAACACAAAGATAAACCGGTCACCTAAAAAGTACTACTCTATAAAATCAGCCAGTCCTTTAACTGTGAGATTTGAGACGGACTTGAGTGATCTATTTGCTCAATCTTATGAAATTAAAAACAAAACAAAGCAACAGTGTTGTGGTAGTCCAGACACATCCTTGAAAAATCAAAGCACAGGAGGGCTAGTAGAAATTACCTGGTGGTCTACTGGTTAGAATTCTGAATTTTCTCTGCCAAGGGCTGGGTTTGGTCCCTGGTCCGGAAGCTAAAATCCCACAAGTCACCAAGCTATGTGGCATGGTCCAAATAATAATAATAAATTTAAAAAGGTAAAAAGAAAAAGTAATATTCCAGCTTCCCTTACCCTACCCATTGGAGCCTTTTATAGCCCCAAATAATGCTTATACTTCTATTTCTTGATTTATCAATAGTATATTTAATTTAACACTTTAACACTACACTACAAAGTTATCCAATAAAGTAAATAATAATAATCTTATTATTAATACCTAACAACAGAGTAGTGTAGCCCTTATCTGTGCCAAGTGTTGTTGTAAATATTTTATCTTCATGAACTCATTTAATGCTGCTATCAACCCAATGATACACTGGCCTCTTACCCTCATTTTATGAAGAAGGAAACAGAGACCCGAGACATTAAATAAGTCATCCCAAGAGACACGGTGAGCAAGAGGCAGGTGATCTGTGGCCTCCTTCACTACTGTGTCCTGTGGTAATACAACTTTAAGAGGAGGAGAGATGGTTGAGGTGAGCTGGACCTCATCTAAGACAGCAGAAAGTCAAAAGATAATGACTAAAGTGACCAATCAAATTCTTTGGCAGACGAGGCTGCTGAGAGATTCTTGAAGTTGGGAGATTCCTTGAAGTTGCTCAGTGAGCTAGGGGCAGAGCTGGGACTAGAGAGTGGGTGTTCTCTTTTTACTGTGTCTTCTCTCTCAGACATAAGGCTGACAATTCCTTATCAGGCAGAAAGCAAACAGATTGTGGTGATTTGTTTGTTTTAGAAAGTTCTTCCGTGTCAGTTCTGAAAAAGTAAGCATGCTTGAAGCTCAAAACAGGGGAGATCTTAGGGATGGAGCAGATGAAGTCATATGTCCCCCAGGTGCAGAGCCCTAGTTTGGATCTGTGTCAATTTCAGAGATCACTTTCAATTCTTTTTTTTTCCTCTCCCTTTTATGGAGGGTGTTTTGAGCTTCAACACTACCACACCTCACTCTATTACCTGTCTCCTTCAGTTAATTTCCACTTTAGATTTTGTGCTTATTAGGAAGCCCCTTGCCATTTGAGACCCTTTGCTGTCCCCGCTTGGTAAAGCTGATCTGCCTCCTCTGTGAGCGGCCCCTGTCCTTTCACCCTGCAGAGAGGGCCACTCCTGTGGGAACTCTACCTGCTCCCCTCTCCTGTTCTTGGACATCCTCTCTCTCTCTTACATACCCACATCTGCACGTTCACACACTGGCACACACATGCTTGCACAAGGACAAGTAATGTAACATTTATGCCCCAGAGCAGTGCTAACCCTTTGAACAGACTATCTCCTTTTCCTGCCAACCACCCTACAAGGCAGATGCTATAACTTTCCCAGAGTCACAGAGGTTGTGATCTAGGTTGGCCTAATCCCAGGGCCTAGGTTCCTTGTCATTTTTGTTCCCCGTCTTATAAAGTTATGTATTTGCCCTAAGTACACCATGTGTGTTTACATAAGTGTTATGTGAAGATTCATACACAATATTATGGATGCCTCCTGTAACCTACCCCATCTCACGGGCCCTCCCTATTCCTATGTGGCCAGTCATCTCAAAAAGCTTCCGATTCTCCCATCCCTGAGAACACTCCATTTCAGAAAGTCAGAATAGATCCAGTGCTACTATATTTAACAATTAAAATTTCTTCATAATAAAATGGTGATGGTAGAATTTCAACACTAATGTGGGGCAGAGAAAGTTTACACTGAACAGGAGTGGTGTTTTAGCACCTTTCAGGTCAAGCCCTGTAGGTGGTCCCTACCACCGCCCACCTACGAGGTTAGTCTTAGTGGAAATTTGAGGAGAAATTTTCTTTTGAAGCTTCTGAAGCAGGGGAAGAGTTTTCAATGGGGATTTCATCCTGGCTTACCCAAATGCAAACCTGGCATCAGATCAACTGAACAACCAGTCCTCCAAAACAAGCAAAGAGGTGAACTCTGCAAGGCTTCCCAGACTCCAGGCTCAGGCCACCACCCGCACCCCATCGGCACTCCTGTTTATATTTGTACGATTATGTACTGATTACAGACTGTGCTCTTTTTAAATACCTGCTGTGTGATATTTATGAGCTTCTGTTGCTTGTATGTACAAGCATACCTTGATTTATGTTTTTTAAAAAAAATCTGATCGTAAATATTCCCCCGTGCAATATCCCTCAGTAGATTCCCATTGACCTTAGGATACAATCGAGATCTTTTTTCTGACCTGTCAGGCCAGACGTGATATGGTTCCTGCTGACTCATCGACTTATGCCCATGTTTCCCCCTCACTCATCCACTCCAGTTCCACTGGATTTTTCTTTTTACTCAGGATAGTTTAAGTTTTTCTGCCATAGGGTATTTGTTCACATTCCTTCTTTCTGCCTGCAACTTGCTTTCTAGTTGCTCTCTTCCTAGTTACACTCCTACACTTTGTTTTCTTCACCATCTCCTCTGCAAGTTTTAGCTTAAATGCCACTTCCTCCAGGAAGCCTTCCTTGATTCTCATTACTAGAAACTTTATCATCCTATGCTTCATGACAGTTATCACAATTGTAATTCAGTAATTTTTGTAATAATTTATTGAATCCTTGATTCCCCCCAGTAGACTGCAAGTTCCAAGAGAGCAAAGCACTTATAATAGACAAACTACTCTATCCCTTGTACTTAACATAGACACTGGCATGTGGTTAATGCTTAATAAATGTTTTTTGGGTGCATTTATGAATGAATGGCAGAATTTTTTTAAAAACTGTGTCTGAGCAGGGACTTCCCTGGTGGTCCAGTGGTTAAGACTCCACGCTTCTAATGCAACTGGTGTAGGTTTGATCCTTGGTCCAGAACTAAGATCCTGCATGCCTTGTGTTGTGGCCAGAAAAAAAAAAATGTATCTGGGTTGTTGATAATAGTTTTATGTTGGAGACTTCTTGAATGTCACTTTGTTCTCCGCCTCATGTCTTATACTAAGAGGTTTTGCCAGATGCAAGTGGTTGCTACCTGGCACTGTCAGGATCCTGCCATGTACTTCCTGCTTCCTGCTCCAGAGTTTCTCTGATGTTGCAACATGGGATACCCATAGGAACTTGTTCTCTAGTCACAAGTGCATGATCCTAAAGTGTGGACCACCTGTCACTAATGGTGAGTCTATGGTAAATGCTTCTTCCTCTTATCCTTTGGAGTGAGCAGTCCTGAGATTTCCTAAGACTCTTCAGAAGGTTCAGTGGCTTCCCAGGTGGCCACAGTGGTAAAGAAACTGCCTGTAAATGCAGGAGACATAACAGGTGAGGGTTCACTCCCTGGGTCGCGAAGATCCCCTGGAGGAGGGCACAGCAACCACTCCAGTATTCTTGCCTGGAGAATTCCATGGACAGAGGAGCCTAGTGGGCTAAGGTTCATGGAATCCCATGAACTGCAAAGAGTCAGACATGACTGAAGTGACTAAGACGCACGTTCAGAAGGTTCTGTGGCATGAGTACCACTCACTCATTGGGTGGCTAATGCGATAACGCATCCTCATATCATCTCTCCTTCATTCCCTGTATCACTCTTTCATCCCTAACCTTTGCTCCCAGATAAATTGCCTTCAAAAAAGCAAGTCTTTGTCTCAGGCTAAGATAGTGTCTTTCAAATTTAAAATTAAATCATGAAACAGGTGTACAGACAGTTTTGTCAATCAAATTGGCTTACTCATTGGAGATATCGTTTTAGAGATATCTAAATGATATCTTTTCATTTGATCTGTTCTTAACACTTTGGAAGTCTTAGGAGCTTTTCCATAAACCTAATCATTTGTAAACAAATCCGTAAGTCCATTAAAGGAGTTCAGTTGCTGGAAATCTGAGGTATTATGTCAAGGGGTCATGAAGACTCTGTTGACTATCCCTGCCAACTCTTGTTGGCAGACCCCATGCTTTGTAATTCCTACCTCTCTGTCCTCAGTACCTAGTATAAATTTGAATATAGGTTTTAAATATTTGAATGAAGCTCTATTATCTGTTTCCATGAAGCTGAATTTGCCCTTGTGATTTGGTTTTCTAATGGTATTGGAAAACCTTTGGAACTATTCAAGGATCGGAGAAACGTAGACATCTTTCCAAGAGTGGAAATGTGTAGGAAAGCAGAATGGCAGTGGTTGAATGGCTATTAGATGTTTTGTCTTTTTTGAACTGAAATTTCCTTTCTAATCAGAAGGATGTCTGCAGGTCAGGAATATACTTTAGGGAATTCCTATGCAATCACCAGACCCACAGTGACCCCAAATCCTGGCAAGGATAAAGGGTCATGCCAAATTTTCTTGAGATGACTGCGGATGCATGCGTGCTCAGTTGTGCCCAACTCTTTGCTACCCCATGAACTGTAGCCTGCCAGGCTCCTCTGTCCATGGAATTTCCCAGTTAAGAATACCGGAGTGGGTTACCATGCCTTCCCCCAGGGGATCTTCCTGACCCAGAGAGCGAACCCAAGTCTCCTGCATCTCTTGCATTGCAGGCAGATGCTTTACTGCTGAGCCTCTGGGAAAGCCCAGAGATGACTAATGGTCTTTAAATTTCATGACAATGGTAGGAACCAGCAGTCACCTAGTCTGAATGTGTACCCTGCCAGTACCTAGATGGATTACTTGGGCTGATTATTCCATTCTTCTATCCCTTGGACTCCTCATGTTTCCAATGAAGTTACTAATGAAACCTATCTCATTGAGTTGTTCTGAGGAGTCTATGAAATTATGTATCAAATAAGTGCTTAATAGCTATAGAATTGTCTTCACCTTTTTCACTTGTGTAGGCAGATCCCATAAGAGAACCAGGAGTCAGTTTGTTCTGCCTCTCTCCCAAGCTCAACTCTTAAGGAGAATATGCAAGGCCAGGTGACTGGTCAATTTCTTACTGACCAAAATGCTCTCACAGGACTTCCTAGTGATCCAGTGGTTAAGAATCTGTGCTTCCACTGCACGGGGTGCAGGTTGGGTCCCTGGTTGGGGATCTAGTTGGGGAACTAGATCCCGGTTTGGTTGCTTTTAGCCATAATCACATTTTTTTTTTTTACATAAAATCACTTTTTTGTTGAAATAAATTTATTTTAAAAGGGAACTTCAAAAATACTCTGTAAATGGAAAACCAGTTTCATCTGCTGCAATTTGAAGGCAAAAATGCATTTCATTAAACTAATAAAATGCTATTGAATTCCAGTTGACTGATATTGCCTGCCTACCTCTGAACTTGAAGCCTGAACAGTTTGTTAGAGGGAGAATTACCAAGTATGAGAGAGGCATTGAAGACCAGCCCTAAACTGAGGCTTTCTCCTTGATGTAATCAAAGGCCTGAAAGAGAAATGAATGCTTTTCTCCCTGTGTGACTCACGGTTACTTATTTTGTGTTGGGGTACCCCTGCTTTTTGAAACCACCCTAGTAAAGGAACTGGAGTGATGCAAAGAACCAAAAGAAGGACAAAATCCTACCTGTTTTCTGTGCCATAAATGTTGACTCAACCACCTCTGCATTGGGTGAGAGAGTTTTCCTTGCATTTCTTCTTTTTAATTTTTAATAAAAGACAATAGTCTACTATGCATCATTGTATTCTTTCCTCTACAGAGCTTTGGAAAGGAGTTCTAAAGGCAGCTGTGTGAGAGTTTTAAAGGCATCTGTAGATGTAGAAAAGAGAGAATACATCTTACCATTCTATTAATATTAAAAAAAATAATTCAGCTGTTTAAATCTGAGTAAAGTCTGTAGCCTAGGTATTGTATTGGGTTGGCCAAAAAGTTCATTCAGGTTTTTCCATGCCATCTTACAGAAAAACCCAAATGAACTTTTTGGCCTACCTAATATTATACCAGTGTTCCACTTTTATACTGTATTGTTTTTATATATGATATTATCACTGAGGAAAGGGTCCAAGGGATTTCCCCATACTACTTCCATGTTTGCAACTTTTCATGAGTCTATAATTATTTAAAAAAAAATAAAGAAAGAAAACAAAGAAACCAGTAAAAAATTAGACACAGTTTTACAAATATGTCCCTATTTGACTCTGAAATACTACTTCTAGAAATTTATACTAATGGAACAGATATATACCCAAATATGTTCCTCATATAATTATTTGTGGTATTTTAAAACATCCTTAATGTCCAACAATAGGGTAATGGATAAATGGATAAATAAATAGTGGAGTAGATGATAGAAGATAGACACATACTAAAACTATTGAAAATTATAGTGGAGATGTATATTTAATGACATGAAGGACATACACAATTAAGTGATAATAGAAACTCACAAGCCATATGAGCCCAGGTTATTTAAGAATGTTAAATAGAAATATAATATCGAGACTAGAAGAACATATGCCCAAATGTCAGTGACAGTTACTTCTGCCCACTGGACTTATCAATTGATTTTAATTTTTTAATTTTGCTCAGGTGTGTTTGTAGTTTTTCTATAGTGAACATATATTACTGGTATAATAAAGTTTTCAAAGATAATAAAAATAGCTTAAATCACTATAGATTTACTAAAACAACTAAAACATTCACAATAGTTAAATCCTATAACACTAATAGTCTATGAATTACAATGGATAAGATAGCCATTGAAAAGAAAAATAAAAACCAAAGCTCCAAAATTGCTCTATGTAGACACATTAATCCATAACAGATACTGTGCCTTACAAAAGAAAAGGGCTGTGATCAGTTATTTCACTCAAAACCAGTCTTTCTCCTTTTCCTTTACAGTTTCCTTTCTGATGAAATCAGTAAATGTTTTGATTCAAAACCATAAGCAGGATACAACCTTAATACTTATTAAACTCAGGGCAAGTCTGTGCAAGAGTTGACTATTTGCCTGGGCTATTGGGTAACCACAATCTTGTCCTTTAGATCAGAGGTGGGAAAGTTGCAAAATTTAGTAATTCCCTACTTAGTAAGTCCCTGAATGCAAAACTTAGTAATTCCCTGAATGCCTTAGTAATTCCCTACATGCCTTTCTTCATAAGTAGGTCTTCTAGGATAATAGGAAAACACATGATAAACAAATACCTTCCTCTTTTTTTAAAAGAGAGGATTAGAATTAGAACTACTGTAAATATTTGTCAAGTCAATTAGACATTTTTTGGGCCCTGTGATGTGCTGTTATTTATTAATTATCCAATATATAAAATGTTACTCACTTAGCCCTATAAATTGTTTCTCTTCCAAATAATCCCTGTTCCATGGTGCAGGAACCATGTCTGTGTTGTTCATTTGTGCTTGAGACAAATAAATATTTGCTGAGTGGTGAGGATGAGTCATTTGTGCTTGGAATTCTTACTGCATTCCTAGGAAGAAAGCCTCACACTTGGAATCTGCAGACATGCTTTGAAACTCGCCTCTGTCACTAACAGCGCTGTGTCCTCGGGTGTTCAAAAGTTCTAAGCTCCACCAATCCACAAAAGTGCTATCAGTAATACGTAATTCTCAGGAATGACATTAGGAATAAACTTCCTAATATGTATGGGTAGCCCTTAGAATAGTCTGGTGCACAGTAGTTGCTTGAAAGATATTAGTTGACAACACTCAAACTCCTTATTTTGCCCTTCACTCCTTTCTGCCATTGTTTCTAACTTACTATAGTGGTTAACAGCATAAGCTCTGAAGTCAGCAGGCCTATGCTATCTTTTATATTTTTAATTTTTATTGGACTATAGTTGCTTTACAATGTTGTATTAGTTTCTGCTGTATAGCAATGTGAATCATCTATACACATACATACATACATATATATATAGATCCCCTCTTTTTTTGGCTTTCCTTCCCATCCTTCCCTTTCCTTTTCCATCACAGAGCACCGAGTAGAGTTCCCTGTGCTATACAGCAGGTTCTCATTAGTCATTTATTTTATACACAGCAGCATATATATGTCAATCCCAATCTCCCAGTTCATCTCACCTTCTCTTCCCCCCTTGGTATCGATGCATTTGTCCTCTAGATCTGTGTCTCTGTGTCTGCTTTGCAAATAAGTTTATCTGTACCATTTTTTCTAGATTCCGGATATAAGTGGTATTATACAATATTTGTTTTTCTTTCTGCCATGCCATCTTATTAAATAAGAGGATGACTTAGAGAAAGTTGATTAAACATCATATAATTGGTTTTCTCATCTGTAAAACAGGGATTATAATAATAGCGCTCACTCCATAGGATCGCTGTAAGCATACCCTGAGAAGATGCTTATAAAATGCTTCAAAGAGTGTGATACAGAGTTAGTGCTAAGTAAAGGTTAGCCATTATCCTCTTACCAGACCTCTTATTATTTATCATGTTGTATCTAAAGTACAGCTTAAGACTGAGCCCAACTTCTGGCTTCTTTTCTGAAGGAGTTATTCATTCTGATTTGGCCATTACATGATTATCAACTCACAGAGTAGCTGCCCAGTGGCTTATGTGGTCTTGGGCATTGTAGCATCTTCTACACTTTAAGAGGGAGTGGAGGTTGGCTATTGTGTTAGAATAGATACTAACAATAAACATTATTTTGTGACAGATTCTATGCAAAGAACTGTAACCCTATTCTTAGCCTAATCTTAATAGATGAGGAGACAGGCTTAGAGAGGTTTTTGTTTCACCCCAGCTAGTGCTTGGGGGAAGTCAGGACTCATGTCCAGGCAATCTCTACTCTTAACCTTCAAGTCATCCCACTTGCTGCATTTATCATATAAAGAGAGACTATTTTAGTCAAATCCTTGTTGTAATTTTGATCCCAGATTTTAATCTTTAGTTCCACTCAGTAGAGCTCAAAACTTGGAAACATACACAACCTTCACACAGTAATATCAGGGTAATATACAAGGAACAGAAATGGAAATAAGCCTGAAACATAAAGAGAGAAAATATGCTGCTGCTGCTGCTAAGTCACTTCAGTCGTGTCCGACTCTGTGCGACCGCATAGACGGCAGCCCACCAGGCCCCACCGTCCCTGGGATTCTCCAGGCAAGAACACTGGAGTGGGTTGCCATTTCCTCCTCCAATGCATGAAAGTGAAAAGTGAAAGTGGAGTGGGGTGCCATTGCCTGAGAGAAAGTATAGGGAGTATTTTTTTAAATAGATAAGACAACAAGAACTATCAAAGAACTAAATAAAAACTAATCAAAATATTTGTATAAAAATTTCTTTGATTTTACTGTTTAAGTAGCCAGGAAATGGAAGCAGCCTAAATGTCCATCGACAGATGAATGGATAAAGAAGATTTGGTACATATATACAATGGAATATTACTCAGCTATAAAAAGGAAATAATTGGGTCACTTGTAATGATGTGGATGAACCTAGAGTCTGTCATGCAGAGTGAAGTAAGAAAGAGAAAAACAAATACGGTATATTAACACGTACATGTGGAATCTAGAAAATAATACAGATGAGCCTATTTGCAGGGCAGGAATAGAGATGCAGATGGAGAAAACAGACACGTGGACATGGTGGGGGGAGGGAAGTGTGCAACCAACTGGGATTTTAGGATTGACGTATACACCACCATGCATAAAACAGATAGCTAGTGGGAAGCCGCTGTATAGCACAGGGAGCTCAGCTCAGTGCTCCATGATGACTTAGAGGGGTGGGATGGGGGTGGATGGGTGGGAGAAAGGCTCAAGAAGAAGAGGACATATGTATACATACAGCTGATTCACTTTGTGCTACAGCAGAAATTAGCATAACATTGTAAAGCAGCTGTACACCAATGAAAAATGAAAAAAATTCCTTTGGCTTATAACAACAAATGGAGAATTCCATAAATATAACCAGAATTATTATATCATTTTGTTTTCATGCCCAGTTTATGAGGTGACTGTGAAATCATTTTTAGCTAGAACTCTGAAGTATATTTGTCCTGCTGCATCTGCATTTTCCATTTGCAATATTGTCTTTGTGGTCATCATCTGTGGGTAGATCAGGAATATAAGAGTATGGTTATTCAAGAAGAGGGCTCACATGTTGGACAGTTCATCTCTTTTTTAAAAATTTATTTATTGACATAGAGTTGATTTACAAAGTGTTAAATTAATTTCTGCTGTATAGCAAACTGATTCAGTTATACACATATTTATGTTCTTTTTCATATTCTTTTTCTTTGTGATGTATCACAAGATATTGAATGTAGTTCCCTGTGCTATGCACCAGGACCTTGCTGCTTACCCATTCCGTGTATAATAGTTGCATCTGCTGATCTCAAACTCCCAACCCATCCCTCACTTCTTTCCCCTCCCGGCTTGGCAACTACAAGTCTGTTCTCTATGTTTGTGAGTTGGGCAATTCATCTCTGATCCCTCTCTCCAGTCTCAACCACTCTTTGCCTCTTTCTTGGGGACAAAATATGGCTTGGATTCTAACCCAACTTCAGTATTTTGGCCTTATGTATTGACATTTTAAATATGCATTATTCTCTTTTACTAATTTCACATTTTGAAGTTTATTCAGCAAAAATACCCAGGACTTCCCGGGTAGTCCAGTGGTTAGGAATATGCCTGCCAATGCGGGGGGCACGGGTTCAATCCCTGCTCCCAGAAGATTCCACCTGCAAGGGGGCAGCTGAGCCTGTGTACCGCAACTCCTGCAGCCAGCGCTCCACAGAGCCCGTGACCGACAACAGGAGCGACCCGAGGAATGAGAAGCCCCTGCACCGCAGCTGGAGAGTAGCTCCCGTTCGCTACAACCAGAGAAAGCCCGCATGCAGAAATGAAGACCCAGCACAGCCGAAAAAAGTACATTTTGTATTATTTTGTAAATAAATGCAATTTTAAAAAATGAAAAATGCCCAAATATACAAAGATACAGACAAGGGTTTTTACTGTTACCTTTTGTTTGTAACTGAAAATAAATGGGGCTAACCTAAATCACTGGCAGGAAGGGACCATAATGTGGTCATTCAGAGGAATACATAGGTAGAGCTGTGTGTATTGATCTGGATATACTAAAAAAGAGAAAATTATAGGCAGCGCCTCTTAATACTCGTGTTATGGAAGGGTTTCATAAGGATCGACATCAATGATTGCAAACTCAAATGCATATGAGGGCCAGACTGGTTTCATAAATGGGTCAGGTAGGGACTGTAACAACCTTGAGAGCACACCCAGTATGGAAGTAACTGGTACTTACTCAGCTTCAGATAGTCATTACTGGTAGGGTGGTGGATCTTTGGATTTTCCAAGAGAAGCTGTAAGTGATGGTATTTTTCATGCTACTCTGTGACACTCTATTTCCCTCTCTGCCACCTTCAAATCCCCACAAAACTATCTCAGATACAAGAACCTTTTGATGTTTAATTCATGGCAACTAATTGAAATATTTTAAAAAATACTGTACGAGGTCATCTGTACACTGGTTTGCCTTGCAGGCTTATGGCACGTCAATCTCTAAAATACTCTTGTGTGCGTGCACGCTTAGTCGCTCAGTCATGTCCGACTCTCTGTGGTCCTATGGACTGTAGCCTGCCAGGCCCTTCTGTCCATGGACTTCTCCAGGCAAGAATACTGGAGTGGGTTGCCGTCCATTCTCTAGGGGATCTTCCTTACCCAGGGATCAAACCTGGGTCTTCTGTATTGCAGGTAGATTCTTTACCAGCTGGGCCACCAGGGAAGCCACACCAGTAGC
The DNA here is from genome assembly GCF_032452875.1 of Bos javanicus. Classification (NCBI taxonomy): domain Eukaryota; kingdom Metazoa; phylum Chordata; class Mammalia; order Artiodactyla; family Bovidae; genus Bos; species Bos javanicus. The sequence continues at coordinate 56,675,424 of NC_083874.1, read as the reverse complement.
TACCTCTGAAGAATTATATTATGGGCCAATATCAGAGCACAGTTTTCCACGTTCTACACATTGCTCTATGTTTGAGGGTTTTTAGGACTGTTATAGAACCCGGTTATTGGTTGAGGTGAGTGGGTAAGGGGCCTATACCCTTGAGGAGCAAGGGCTAGGGACTCCACAGTGACCTGGAAATCCACATCCTTGGACAGGTCTTGGAGATAAGACTTAGACTGGTTCAAGGTAACGGAAAGTAAGTGGTTTTTGGAAATGTGCAGGTCCAAGGTATGCCCCAGTGAGGAGATGCCCCCTGAATGGATCAGATCTGGCAAGATGAGTAGGCTCATGGGAATAACCTTGACCACCAGGAGCATCTTGATGGACAGCTGGTCCCATGGCCATGACTCCCCTGCAAGAGAACTGTGGTATAGATCATAAGTGTCTGCTTCCTTCCATGAAGATATTCAGATCTGCCACATAGCTCCCCCCACCCCACCTGCAAGGCAACTCAGCACAGCCTCATGTAGCCTAGGGTTTGACAGTTTTGTTGGTTGTCCAGATAGTGTCCCATCCCCTGCTTTGGACCCCACCAGCCACGGGCCCCCTCAGGCAGAAGGCAGTCTGCTGGAAGACTTGGTATGACGCCATGGTCTGGCATAGAGAGCTGGTGCACACAGAGTGCTGGGTAGCTCTTGAACTTGCAGCTGCACACACCTTCACCCTTCCCATCAGCTGGGCTGTAGAGCAGTGAAGCTTTCTTGTTTCTTTATTGCTTTTATGATAAATACAAACATACCTACTTCACTGGCCTTATGCTAGAAAGGTCTGAACCAGAATGAGTTTCCAATCCATTTCAGACTGGAGCCAGTTCCCGGACTTTGGTCCAGCTTTGGTTATATTACTGACAGTAAGAATCTTGAATCTGGTGGATACCCCTGGGCTCATCTACATAATGATGATGGACTTGTCTGGATACTGCTTTGGACTAGGGTTTCTACAGCCTCGAGGTACTTCTAGTCATGTTGCACTGTATGAGTCCTCAATGGTGGAAGTAGCATTTTAAGAATGTTGGGATAGAATGATTGTCTCTGTCATTTCCATGGTGTGCCCAGAGCTTGTAAGACAAAGGATATCTAAATGATCAACTGTCATTCATTCACTCTTTCATTCAACAAAGATGTTCTGAGAATTCCCTGGTGGTCCAGTGGTTAAAATTTGGGGCTTCCATTTCAGCGGGTGTTGGGATTGATCCTTGGTCTGGGAACTAAGATCCTGCGTGCTGCATGGTGAGGTCAAAAAAAAGAAAAAAGAAAGAACAGCCTGGGCTCTGCTGCCATCAACATAGACACATCTTCTGAGTGCTTCCCATGTGTCTGGCCCTGTGTTGTACCCCTATGAGAGTGAGGTATTTGTACGAAGCTCCCAGCTTTGGAGGTGACATCAAATCAAACAGACTGAAGAGTCCTGTGGTGAGGGTCAGCACACGGTGCCTCGGGAGACCCCAGTGGAAGTTGGGGAAGACTTCCCTCAAGAGGCGGCACCTGGGCTAAGTTGGGAGAGATGAGCAGGAGGAGTAGTTTGGTAAAGGAATGGAGGGGGCTGTTGAGAGACCCACAGGCGTAAAGGCATGAAGGCAGGAGAGGACCTGGAGTCTTCTGGGAACAGCCCGTACTCCGTAGAGCCTGAGTACTGGCTTTGTGGCAGGAGATGTCAGGCTTTCGGGCCAGCCTGGGCAGCTACCTGATCACAGGCACTTGACAGAGCAGCCTGGATGCCTGGACCCCATCCTGAAAGCACCTGAGAGCCAATGACTGGTTTTTAACTAGGGAGATTTGGGGCTGTTTTATATCAATATCTGGAGTAGAAAATGGTACCCTACTCCAGCATTCTTGCTTTGGAAATCCCATGGACAGAGGAGTCTGGCAGACTACAGTTCATGGGGCTGCAAAGAGTCAGACATGACTGAGCTCAGCGCACATATATCAATATATTTATGTCAACAAATATTTTTACCCAGCATTTTCATTTTACGTTCCTTTGATTCCATGAACCAAGGGGGAGGGGGTGGAAATACTGGTGTGTTTTTCTGAAGTGAAAAGAAAGAGCAATGTGTTAAAAAAGAATAACATGCTACAAAATGATGGGTGAGAAATAGTAGCTTTAAGTTTTTTACCTTCCCGTGCTGCTTGATTTTAGACATTTCATGACATGTTGTACATTGTCTGCAAGTTAATTAAGCCATCGACTTGGAAGATTGCTGGTAAATTCCAAACCAGTTTCGAGGGTGTGTATATATTCTGTGTGGGGAGCTGGTTAAAGGCATCCGAAACATTATGATAATCCTCGCTAAGTATTGCTAGAATTTCTACTGGCAATTCACCCATTTCTGGCATCATTACCCACAAAAGGCTTGGCTTCCTTGGAAAGGTAGATGAATACTCAGTTAATAGGAAGAGAATAAGCATGCTTAACTTGGTAAGAACTTGACTTCCCTGTCCCACAAGGGGAAAGGGAAAAGTTGGTGGTTTTTGAGACAGAAGGGAGGGAAGGGAGGAGCAGCCCGGGGTGGCTGGTGACGCTGCGAAAGCCCCACAATTGCTGTCGAGGTGGTTTTTCAGCCCTGGAGCAGGGTGATCTCACTCGTTGCTCCCTATGCACTCAACCCTGGCTTTCTGCTCTTTCTGCCATGAGGACACCTGCATCTGCTGAATGTGTAAGTGTGCCTCAGGGAGGCTGTGAGGATTCTTAGAGGCAGACTAAGCAGGATTCAGGTGCCACTCTGCAACTTCCTGAGCTGTGAGAGCCTGGGAAAGTGGCTTATCCTACCTGACCTGATTTCAGAATGCCTACCTGGCCTGGTCTTCTGGGACAATGGAATGAGGTGAGATGTTTGGGTACAGTGACTGGCACGTAACTGATGTTCAATAGATGTTCATTTCTTTCCTGACCCTTGACTAAAACTGTTGGGTTGGCCAAAAATTTCATTAAGGTTTTTCTGTCAGATGGTAGGGAAAAACCCGAACGAACTTTGGGACCAACCCAATACTTCTCATCGGTTTCCATAGGAATGGCCGTTTGCATCTCAGACTCTCTCCCCTGCTGACTTTCCACCAGTGAGGAAACACATGTTTAGAGAAGTGGGAACTGGGGAAGAGAACTCCCTGTATTCCAATCCTGGTGTTGCTACTGACTTGGGACAGGTCACTTGATATTTTTGAGACTTAGGTTTCTTCTCTGTAAAAACGGGAACAGTGATGCCCAGCACTTGCTATATCTTCCATGGTCATTGTAAGGACTCAGTGAGGTGAGCCAGGGTTCCCAAACCTTAGAGCATCAGAATCACCCAGTGAAAGTGAAAGTCACTCAGTTGCGTCCAACTCTTAGTGACCCCATGGACTGTATAGTCCATGGGATTCTCCAGGCCAGAACACTGGAGCGGGTAACCTTTTCCTTTTCCAGGGGATCTTCCCAACCCAGGGATCAAACCCAGGTCTCTCGCATTGCAGGTGGATTCTTTACCAGCTGAGCCACAAGGGAAGCCCCAGGATCACACAGTCACCTTGTTAAAATGGATTGTTGGACTCCTTCCGCAGGAGTTCTGGTTCTTAAGTCTTTGGGGAGGCTGAGAAATTGCATTTCTAACCAATTCCCAGGTAGGGCTCATATGTGGTCTCAGGCTACACTTTGATGACAGGACAGGCTATCAACACCAGATGGAAGTAAGCTACTATTATTCTTTTATTTTGTTTTGTTTTGTTTTTGAGTAGGGGTCATAATGTAGTCTGAATTTTGTAACAAGGAGTTCATAATCTGAGCCACAGTCATCTCGGTATTGTTTTTGCTGAGTGTATAGAGCTTCTCCATCTTCAGCTGCAAAGAATATAATCAATCTGATTTTGGTATTGAACATCTGGTGATGTCCATGTGTAGAGTCATCTCTTGTGTTGTTGGAAGAGGGTGTTTGCTATGGCCAATGCAGACTTTAATTTCAGACTTAAATTGAAGAAAATATGTAAAATCACTAGGCTTTTCAGGTATGACCTAAATCAAATCCCTTATAATTATACAGTAGAAGTGACAAATAGATTCAAGGGATTAGATCTGATAGAGTACCTGGAGAACTATGGAAGGAGGTTTGTAACACTGTACAGGAGGCAGTGATCAAAACCATCCCCGAAAAAAGAAACGCAAAAAGGCAAAATGCTTGTCTGAGGAGGCCTTACAATAGCTGAGAAAAGAAGAGAAGCAAAAGGCAAAGGAGAAAAGGAAAGATATACCCATCTGAATGAAGAGTTCCAAAGAATAGTAAAGAGAGATAAAGAAGCCTTCCTAAATGAACAACGCAAAGAAATAGAGGAAAACAATAGAATGGGAGACTACAGATCTCTTCAAGAAAATGAGAGAAGACAAGAGAACATTTCATGCAAATTTCGCCCAATAAAGGACAGAAATGGTATGGACCTAACAGAAGCAGAAGATACTAAAAAGAGGTGGCAAGAATACACAGAAGAACTGTACAGAAAAGATCTTAATGACCTGGATAACCACGATGCTGTGATCACTCACCTAGAGCCAGACATCCTGGAATGTGAAGTCAAGTGGGTCTTAGAAAGCATCACTACAAACAAAGCTAGTGGAGGTGATGGAATTCCAGCTGAGCTATTTCAAATCCTAAAAGATAATGCTGTGAAAGTGTTGCACTCAATATGCCAGCAAATTTGGAAAACTCAGCAGTGGCCACAGGACTGGAAAAGGTGTTTTCATCCCAATCCCAAAGAAAGGCAATGCCAAAGATTGTTCAAACTACTGCACAGTTACACTCATTTCACAAGCTAGCAAGGTCATACTCAGAATCTTCCAGTCTAGGCTTTAACAATATGTGAACTGAGAACTCCCAGATGTACAAGCTGGATTTAGAAAAGGCCGAGGAACCTGAAATCAAATTCCCAACATTCATTGGATCATTGAAAAAGCAAGAGAATTACAGGAAAAGCGTCTACTTCTTCTTCACTGACTACACCAAGTCCTTTGACTGTGTGGATCACAACGAACTGTGGAAAATTCTTCAAGAGATGGGAATACCAGGACATCTTATCTGCTTCCTGAGAAACCTGTATGCAGGTCAAGAAGCTACAGTTAGAATAGGACATGGAATAACAGACTGGTTCCAAATTGGGAAAGGAGTACGTCAAGGCTGTACGTTGTCACCCTGATTATTTAACTTATATGTAGAGTACATCATGCGAAATCCTGGGCTGAATTAAGCACAGGCTGGAATCAAGATTTCAGGGAGAAATATCGATAACCTCAGATATGCAGATGACACCACCCTTATGGCAGAAGGCAAAGAAGAACTAAAGAGGCTCTTGATGAAGGTGAAACAGGAGAGTGAAAAAGCTGGTTTAAAACTCAACATTCAAAAAACAAAGATCGTGGCATCCAGTCCTATCACTTCATGGAAAATAGATGGAGAAACAATGGACATAGTGAGAGACTTTATTTTCTTGGGCTCTAAAATCACTGCAGATGGTGACTGCAGCCATGAAATTAAAAGATGCTCATTCATTGGAAGGAAAGCTATGAAAAACCTAGACAGTATATTAAAAAGCAGAGATATTACTTTGCTGACAAAGGTCTATATAGTTAAAGCTATGGTTTTTCCAGTGGTCATGTACAGATGTGAGAACTGGACCATAAAGAAGGCTGAGCACCAAAGAACTGATGCTTTCAAACTGTGGTGTTGGAGAAGACTCTTGAGAGTCCCTTGGACTGCAAGGACATCTAACCAGTCAATCCTAAAGGAAATCAACCCTAAATATTCATTGGAAGGACTGATGCTGAAGCTGAAACTTCAATACTTTGGCCACATGATGCAAAGAGCTGACTCACTGGAAAAGACCCTGATGCTAGGAAAGATTGAAGGTAGGAGGAGAAGAGGATGATGGAAGACTAGATGGTTGGATGGCATCACCGACTTAATGGACATGAGTTTGAGCAAGTTCCGGGTGTTGGTGAAGGACAAGGAGGCCTGGCGTGCTGCAGCCATGGGCTCACAAAGGTTGGATGTGACTGAGTGACTGAACAACAACAGCAGCATAATGTAGTGGTTTCCCTTGTGACTCAATGGTAAAGAATCTGCCTGTAATGAAGGAGACACAGGAGATGTGGGTTCAATCCCTCGGTCAGGAAGATCCCCTGGATCTGGAAATGGCAAGCCCACTCCAGTATTCTTGCCTGGAGAATCTCATGGACAGAGGAGCCTGGTGGGCTACAGTCCATGGGGTCACAAAGCTTCAGACACAGTTTAGCAACTGAGCAGGCACATGTACATATAATGTAGTAACCACCAATTGGCTATCATTCTAATTTTAGGGTTCTTATTTTGGCTGTGTCAAATAGTTGTTTAATTTTGAATTTAAGTGAAACTAATATAAGTGGTGAGGAGGAAGACTTTTGTGTTCTAGGGGGTTAGGATCCACCTTTGGTCCAAAGGACATCTGTGTGATGCAGGTACAGGAGAGAGGGGCCTGGACTGACCAGGTGTCAATACAGTTTTTATCAGCCTGCCTTGCTTGTAATGTGCTGGTTTACAAAACACATTTCTGTGACATTCTCTTATTGTACAAGACTCTCTACCAGGTAATAAGGGCACATTTTAAGGAAATTCTGGTAAATGACAGGATACTTCCATAGGCCAGAATCTATTTTGGTAACTTGTAAAAAAACCCCATCATCCTTGAGGATTTTTAAGTACATAAAGGATGGATCTTCCCACTGAGGAAATCATCAGTCCTGGCTTTTTTATTTTAGAAGGTGGATGGAAAAGATAAAGGGGCATGGTGACATTTCTGTCACTTAATGATCAGTCTGAGTTACAGATCTGAAATTAACAGCCTCTCCCTGACCCACCCACCCACCCAACCGGTACTTAAACTCTCCTATGTCATTGTTTCTCAAAGCAATCACATCATACGAAATGCTACCTGGATCCACAGATCCCTCAAACACAGCTTAGGTGGGAGATTCAGTGTTACATTAGGGTTAGGAGTTTAGGTTCTGGGATCAGATAGATGGGTCCATCTCTTCACTTTTCGGCTTGGAGACTGTGGCCTTGATAAGTAATCTTCTAAACGCCCATTTTCTTATCTAAATTGAGGAGAGTAGTGATACTTACTCCAAAGAGGCCTTGGGAGGGTTAGATAAGAATGTGAAGACTCAAGGCGTGTGTGCATGCTAAGTCGCTTCAGTGTCTGACTCTGCTAAGTGTCTGACTCTATGCGACTGTATGGACTGCAGCCTGCTGGGCTCCTCTGTCCATGGAAATTTTTCAGGCAGGAATACTGGAGTGGGTTACCATGCCCTCCACCTGGGGATCTTCACCATCCAGGGATTGAACCCACATCTCCTGCATTGCAGGCGGATTCTTAACCCGTTGAACTGCCTGGGAAGCGAAGGCTCAATAAATGACAGCTATTGTTACTTTGAGGGGATTTTTAAGAGTTTAGGATTGGGCCAACTGCTGAATGCCCCCTCCCACCCCCACACCGAGCTGTCACGTTTCCAGAATCATCCAATAATGTTCAGATGGCTTGTGGAGCTTCGATTGTCAATTTTCTCCAATTTGTTTTTATGGTTTTGGATTGAAAGACAAGCCTTTTGCATGGGGACTGGGGAAAGAAATGGGGGCACAGGGACAGTGGATGGCGTGTGAGGGGTCTGACCCTGCATGGATCCAGGAAGCGATGCTCAGCCCCTATAAGGGAGGGCTTAGAGCCACAAGCTGAACGACCTGTTCTCCCCCTGGGGAGACGTCAGTAACTCAAAGGCCAAGGTGACAAAATACAGAGTTGGGAAAAGGACTTACAATGGTACTACGGGTGCAATGAGGACACAAGGGACCCAGGTCTGCTTCACCTCTCAAGGGCTTGAGGTCCCAGGAGGCAGCATCCTGGGCAGGAAAGCAATGTTTTAACAGAGCCACAACATCCATAGAGATGACAAGCTGATTCTCATGGGGACCTGTGAATGGGTAGTAGTTAGTTATGAAAAACATGAGGGGGACTTGTTTGAAGGTTCTCCCTCTGCATGTAGAGAAGTCCCTAAATAATGGGGTGGGAGGAACCACAGTTACACAGGTGGGAACCAGGGAGGAGTAGGGACATTTGGGTGATGTAGCTGAAGCCTGCTGCAGAGTGCTGGACACTCGGTAACCATCTAGGAACTGGTCTTTTGACTGATAATTTATTTATTTGCTGTGCTGGGTCTTGGCCGGGGCATGTGGGATCTTTTAACTGCAACAAGTGAACTCTTGGTTGCAGCACATGGGATCTAGTTCCCTGACCAGGGGTGGAACCTGGGCAGCCTGCATTAGGTGTTGAAGTCTTAGCCACTGGACCACCAGGGAGGTGCCCAGGGACTGGTCATTATTCCCAGCTGTTTCCTGCTACCTGGCCTTTCCCTGTGCCCATGGGACTGGGCAAGTTCTGCTTGAGCATCGAAAAACATAAGAACTCTCAACCCCTCCTTCCATGGAACTCTCTGGAGAATACAGAGCAGGAATTAAGTCTATACAAAGTGATTTTTTCCCCATCAGAACCACAAAGTGTCTACTCCTGAGAGGAAAGAGTAGCTTAGGCCTGAGATTCTAGGAAACAGTGATGGTCCTGACTGTATTTGCTGGGCCCTAGACTTGGAGTCGGAAGACCTGATGCAGGCCCCAAATCTGTTACCTCTGAGCTCTGGGGCCATAGGCTAATTATCTAACTTCCTTGTCTATACCGTGGGGACAAAATTGCCTGCCTGCCTACCAGATAATAAATGTGACAGTACTTTGTAAACTGTCAAGTTCTGTTTAGGGAATTAAGGAAACTGGTTTTGGTGTGGCTGATGATAGCTCCTAGGGCTACTGGCATTCAAACAAGGGATGGTCTTATTCCACAATGAAGATTCATGAGGGATTAATTCAGGCGTGGAGACAGGTGAAGGATGGGAGGGGTTTGAGGACATCCCTGGACACTCCTACTCCTGAATCTGGTCCATGGGATGTCATCAGGAGGCAACGGTGACTGGGTCATTTTGAGAATGTGGGAGGTGCCTCTCCTCTCTCTCCAGCTGTGGCTGTTTATCCCCTTCTCCCTTCTAGACTGTGCTCGTCTACATCAGGAACTGCATTCTCTTTTCATTGTTGTCCAGACCCTGACACAGGGCCTGCCATGGTAAGGGTTCTGTCAGGGTTTATAGAACGACTCAATCAGTGACTGAGAGGGTATATTTTCTGGTTTGGGACCATGGTCCTTGTCTCTGTTCTGCATACTCACTCTTGTTCTCACATTGCTTCTCTTTCTAAAATGTCCTTAAAGTAAGTCAAAGCTCTGGGGAGACTGGAACATGCGGACACAAATTCACAGGTTGAAAAAACAGGAAACCCTGAGAAAGAACAATAAGAATTCCTTTCCTTTCTGAGCCATTTGTACCTTGAGGATCAACTCTGGGAAAGAATGGAGATTTGGGAATTGGTTGCTGGAGGTGGGTGGGGTGGGGCAGCAGGCGTTTTCTATGGAGTTTCTTTGTTTTGAGGCAGCGATACTATTCTGTGACTTTAAGGAGATGGGGACTCCCAAGTGAAGTGAAAGTGAAGTCGCTCAGTCGTGTCCGACTCTTTGCTACCCTGTGGACTGTAGCCTGCCAGGCTCCTCTGTCCATGGGATTTTCCAGGCAAGAATACTGGAGTGGGTTGCCATTTCCTTCTCCAGGGGATCTTCCCAACCCAGGGATCGAACCCAGGTCTCCCGCATTGCAGGCAGATGCTTTAACCTCTGATCCACCAGGGAATTCTGGGACTTTTTTTAAAATTTTATTTTATTTTTAAAACTTTACAATATTGTATTAGTTTTGCCAAACATCGAAATGAATCCGCCACAGGTATATCCGTGCTCCCCATCCTGAACCCTCCTCCCTCCTCCCTCCCCACACCCTCCCTCTGGGTCGTCCCAGTGCACCAGCCCCAAGCATCCAGTATCGTGCATCGAACCTGGACTGGCGACTCATTTCATACATGATATTATACATGTTTCAATGCCATTCTCCCAAATCTCCCCACCCTCTCCCTCTCCCACAGAGTCCATAAGACTGATCTATGCATCAGTGTCTCTATTTCTGTCTCGTACACAGGGTTATTGTTACCATCTTTCTAAATTCCATATATATGCGTTAGTATACTGTATTGGTGTTTTTCTTTCTGGCTTACTTCACTCTGTATAATAGGTTCCAGTTTCATCCACCTCATTAGAACTGATTCAAATGTATTCTTTTTAATGGCTGAGTAATACTCCATGAGGTACCATTTCACGCCAGTCAGAATGGCTGCAATCCAAAGGTCTACAAGCAATAAATGCTGGAGAGGGTGTGGAGAAAAGGGAACCCTCTTACACTGTTGGTGGGAATGCAAACTAGTACAGCCACTATAGAGAACAGTATGGAGATTCCTTAAAAAACTGGGACTTTAAGGAGATGGGGACTCCCAAGACTTCCCTGGAAATAAGTGCTTTTTCTAAAAGAACAGGGAGCTTACAAAATACATCTAGCCATGACTCCCATTGTTGTTAGGGTGGAAACAGGTGTTCTGTGGGTTCCCTGGATGCTGCTATGATTCTAGGGAATATCTTGATTTTATATTGGTTCCCATTGTTGCTCCCCAAAACTTTTAGGAGTAGTGACAGCAATGACATTGTTGAGGACAGTGCCCTTTCTCTGAGGATTTGCTTATACCATCCTGTTTCATTTCTCACAACAGCTCTATAAGATTAGTTATAATCTTGACCCCATTTTACAGATGAGGAAACTGAGGCTCAGAGAACTTAAGTGATTTCCCCAAGGTCACACAGCCAGTCAGCTTAATTTGAACCATGTCTGAATCCCGGCCTGAAAGCTACATCCATGCCCTCCTCCACTCCGCTGAAAGGCCTCCTTTGAAAAGTGTAAGGTTGAGTTTATGATGAAATTGTACAGACTTGCTACCTGAAATATTCTAGGTAGTTCAAATAAAGCCCTTCAAAATACAGACTGTGTGAATTTCCTTGGCAAGAAATTCTCCACCTCCTAATCCCTCCCTAATACCATGGAGAGCAGTCCCCTCCCCATCCAAGGTTTAGCCTGGAGCCTAGGGGAGAAAAATGGGACAAGAAAACAATGAAATAAAACAAAAGACCCAGAGGCCTATAACCAGTCATGAATGAAACACACTTCTCCAGCCTCGCAAAGTGTCAGTCAGATTATCTTTGTTCTGAAAGCTCTGGTTTCACAGAGCATCAATTTCTCCTAATAATAAGCCTTTTTATTCCTCAAACTAATGATGCAGCCTGGTCTTGAGGATTCATATCATGCTTATTGCTCATCCAGGGTGACAGACACACTGACAGTTTGTCACTTCCCTTCTTTCCTCTTCCTTTCCCGTTACACATGATTCCCGCCTCGGCACAAGCAGGGGCTCTGAGCAGCACCTCCCCTTGCCTCCTCTCCTCCCTCACTCCCACGCAGCTGCGCACAGCTCTCTGAGTTTCCATGAATAGGCTCATCTTTCTCCCCACCTCATCCACCCTCCCATGGTGACTCCTGCCAGCCGGGTGTGCTGGGGGCGCTTCCTCATGGGGGCTGGGCATTTCTAACAGGCTGTATGTTTGAGCTAACGCTTACCATGCATGAGCTCTCTTCCAAGCACACGCTGAGAGCTTTGAATGAATTATCTCGTTTGCTACTTATAACATCCCGATGAGGTGGATCCTGGTGATAAATCCACTGTATAGATGAGGAAACTGAGGCACAAGGTGTCCAAGGACACACAGTCCTCTAGAGTCTAGAACCTGTCTTCCTAACCAGCAGGGCTCATCAGCTTAGGTTTTCTTCTGGAAACTTCTTTGTGAAAATCAGAGAGTCTTGAGGGTTAATCTCTGGCTTTTCAAGTTTTCAGCCTACAGGGCCCTAGAGAATCAAGGTGGACAGTAAACAGGGAAAGATAAAGTCAAGCAGTAACAATAATTAGGGGGAGTTACAGAATATCGATAGACTGTTTAAGATAACCGAAACTTGACCACACTCTCCCTGGAAGGACAGCACGGGCATGGTGGCGGGAATGCCCTGCTCCTGCCTCCATCTGTCCCCTCCCGCTAGACCTCCTCCCGTCATCTGCATCTTCCCCACACTTCTGTCATCACCACCATCTACAGACAGGTAGGTCGGGTGGCTTGAAGGACAGCAGTTGTTCCTGTTTCAGGTGGGTCAGGATCACGTGGGGAGCTCATCTAAAATGCAGATTCTGGAAATTCTGATTCAGAAGGCCTGGGAGAGGGACCTAGAATTTTCATTTTCCAAGCTCCTCTGGTAATCCTGATGCAAGAAGTCTCCAAGTCACTACTCACTTTTTCGAGTTTTTTTTTTTTTTAATGTAAATAATTTTTAATGTCTTTGTTGAACTTGTTACAGAACTACTTTTGGTTTTAATGATTTAATTTCATTAAAAATTATTTAATTTTTTAATGATTTTTTTTGGTTTGGGTGCATGTGGGGTCTTAGCTCCCTGAGCAGGGACTCAACCCCCAGCCCCTGCGTTTGAAGATGAAATGTTCACCACAAAGTGCTAGAGAAGTCCCCAAGCCGCTATTTAAAAGTAACTGCTGCTTCTCGGAATATAGCATTGGGACAAGGAAGCAAAAAGCACCAGTTTATCAGCGACCTGATTTTGTCTTCAGCCATCTCTCACAGATGCTGGGAAGCATGACTGTAATCTCTGGAGCCCAGCATCGCTGGGTTTCCCTCACTCTCTGCTCTTCATCCTTCACCTCTGTTACTGGGGAGGATGCAGCTGAGGAGCTGTTCATCTTTATCTGCTGTGCTTATTGTAGGGGCTCAGTATGTGTTATTATTTTCTAATCTTCTTAACTTGGATAAAGATTTTTATCTGCTGGTCTAAGATCTCCTACCTAGGGATTCCCTAACCTTTGACTCCCCATTTAGACCAACTGGATTGATCAGGAAAGAATAGGGAAGACGCTGCACTAGAGACAGATTATAAAGACAGCTGCATGTAGGTGAAGGTTAGGTGTAGACACAGCTGAAGTTGCCCCCAACTTGCTTTCCTGTTTACCTTGTGCTGATGGCCTCGTCTCCCACAGGAGACCTTTTTCCCAAGACAGGAGTGGCCACCCTTCCCACCCCAGATATAATCTCCTTTGCAGCACTCCCATTGTTATGCTCAATTAACAACCAATCCGTCAACGTCAGGTTGCCTGTAATCACTGGTTCTATCAGGTTAGTAATAAACCTCGGAACAGGTCATTGTGCAATTAGTTATTTCATTTTCTTTGGTCCATGTTGTGCTTCTAAAACCAGAGCTTTTCTGATGTTCACATAGGCTGTAGGTAGTGCCTGAAACATAGAAGGTGCTCCATAAATGTTTGTTGATTAAGTACTATAGTCCTGTAAATCCACAATTTTCTGAGGACCATTTGTCCCCAGAGGAGATTCTGTAGGCTGGATCAGTATAAATTCATATTAAGTTCTACTCTTCTTCTCAGACAAAATACAAAAATTCTGAGTCGTGTATTAAGTGTTTCATAAAGCAAATTTAAAAGACTGTCTGTTCTGAGACCATGTGAAGTGAAAGTGTTACTCAGTTGTGTCCAACTCTTTGTGACCACATGGACTGTAGCTCTCCAGGCTCCTCTGTCCATGGGATTCTCCAGGCAAGAACACTGGAGTAGGTTGCCATGCCTCCTTCAGGGGTTCTTCCTGACCCAAGAATTGAACGTGGGTCTCTTACATTACAGGCAGATTCTTTAGCTTTGGTTGTTGTTGTTCAGTTGCTACACTGTGTCTGACTTTGCGACCCCATGGACTGCAGCATACCAGACTTCCCTGTCCTTCACTATCTCCTGGAGTTTGCTCAAATTCTATTGTATTGGTCTATTAAGTTGGTGATGCTATGCAACCATCTCATCCTCTGTTGCCCCCTTCTCCTCCTGCCCTCAATCTTTCCCAGCATCAGGGTCTTTTCCAATGAGCTGGCTCTTCACATCAGGTGTCCAAAGTATCGGAGCTTCAGCTTCAGCATGGAGCTAAATTTAGAAGACTGTCTATTCTGAGACTATCTTCTTCTTAATTTGGGGATGTTAAAATTACCTTTATTCTATGAAGTGATAGCAAGAGATGTGACTGTATCATCTCAACTGACTCCCCGTCCCCTTTTTTTGGATAGGCACCAACATCTCTTGACTAGAGGACTGAAGTAGCCTCCAGAGGTTGCCTGCCTGAGTCCACTTCAGCTCTCTTATATGTCCAGACTTTCAGTTACAATCCAGAGAAGCGGATTCTAGGTGACTTGAGTATTTCCTCAAAGATAGACTATTTAAAAGAGGGTAGGCCTAAAAGCATGGCACTATCCTGAGTTGGATCCTGGGAGAGAAAAACGATATTAGTGAAAAGACTGGTGAAATCCAGATGAAGTCTGTAGTTTAGTGCTATGGTAATCTATCGTTTGTTGGTGTTTTCCTTATGCTGCATACACCATGGTTATGTAAGATGTGAGCAACAGGAGAGGCTGGGTGAAGGGTATAGGAAGTCTGTGTACCATTACCATTTTTTTAGCTTTTCCAAGAACCTAAAATTATTCCAAAATAAAAGTTCATTTAAAAAATGCTCACAGTCCATGTGAGGCTTCCCCTGGGGCTCAGCAGTAAAGAGTCTGCCTGCAATTCAGGGGTCCTGGGTTCAGTTCCTTGGTTGGGAAGATCCCCTGGAGAAGGGCATGGCAACCTACTCCACTATGCTTGCCTGGAAAATCCCAGGGACAGAGGAGCCTGGTGGACTACAGTCTAAAGAGTAGCAAAGGGGTTTGACACTACAGAAGTGACTGAGTAGGCACGCACAGTTCCTTGTGTTTAAAAACCATTTGACTAGAGTTACCTTTTAATGTAAGCCAGAGCATATCAATATCTTTCTTAGTCTTTCAATGACTTCCCACTGCCCTGGAAATAAAATCCCACAGCCACACCAGGATCTTGGGAATCAGTACTGCTTGTATCTCCCATCTCATCTCTGGTCCCTCCTCTCTGCCTTTGATGACTTTGGTCACAGTGGCTGTCCTGCATTTTCCTGACTAGGGCACACTTATCCCCACTTTAGGCCTTTCTTTCTTTTTAAATTTATTTTTTGGTTGTGCTGGGTTTTCATTGCTGTGTGCAGGCTTTCTCTAGTTGCAGCGAGCGGGGGGCTACTCTGTTGCAGCGTTTGGGCTTCTCACTGCAGCGGCTGCTCTCTTGTTTCAGATCAGGGGCTGTAGGGCACATGGGCTCAGTAGTTGTGGGGCACGGGCTTAGCTGCTCCATGGCATGTGGGATCTCCTCAGACCAGGGACTGAACCCATGTCCCCTGCAATGGCAGGTGAATTGTTAACCACTCAGCCACCAGGGAAGTCTGCCCTCCTTAGGCCTTTCCACTGCCTCCACCTAAAAGCATCTTCCTCCAGATGTCCACATGGCTGGCTCCTCGGGACACTTAGGGCTCTTCTCCAGTGCTCTTGCTGTCAACCGCATCCAGCGTAGCTTCCCTGCCGACCTGTCACTGTCCTTCACTCCACTTTGCTTTGTGTTTTTCACAACACCTAACACCATCTATTAAATTACTTAAATGATGTGTCTGCTGGTTATTTGTTTCTTGTCTCCTACTGCCTTTGGATATTAGCTCCATGAGTGCCAAGTCTCTTCAGTCGTGTCTGACTCTGTGCGACACTATTGACTGTAGCCTGCCAGGCTCCTCTGTCCATGGGATTCTCCAGGCAGGAATACTAGAGTGGATGGCAATGCTCTCCTCCAGGGGATCTTCCCAACTCAAAGATCGAAGCCTCATCTCTTACATCTCCTGCCTTGGCAGGTGAATTCCTTACCATTAGCGCCACCTGGGAATCCCAGCTCCATAAGGACAGGAATTTATGTTCATCACCTAGAGCAGTGTCTGGCACGTACCAGAGGCTCTCTAATTATTTGTTGAAGGAAGGAGAGAAGGGACATTTCACACCAGAAGCCTTCCTGACTGCTGCTCAGGGATAAGACTCCCTGATTCTGGTTCTGTGGACTCCTGCACTTCTGTCTCCCACAGCTCTTGGCCGACTGGGTTGTAACCATCCACTGGGTCGTAACTGTGTCCCTCACTAGGCCCTGAGGGCAGGTGGGTAAAACGATGTGATCCACCTGCACACTTTCAGAGGTGGCACCTAACTGGGACAGAGGGGCATTCATGGGTGGAACTCACAGGGCCTCTGGCTTGAATGCTTGCTGGCTGTCTTGGGGAGTCCGAGATGAACCCTGTTTTAGACAAGACCAGTCACTGACCACTTCATTCATCTTTGGATCATCTCTATCTAATATTAGAGCGTACTCAGCAGGGACTTCCCTGGCGATTTAGTGGTTAAGATTCCATGCTTCCACCGCAGGGGGTGAGGGTGGGATCCCACATGACCCGTTGCACACCACCTGCCCCCCCCCCAAAATAGAATACACTGCATAGGGAATTCCCCAGTGGCCCAATGATGGTTAGGACTCTGCTTCCACTGCCAGGCTCCTGGGTTCAATTTCTAGTTGGGAAACTAAGATTGTGCAAACCACTCAGTGCAGCCAAAAAGAAAATAAAATTAAAAAGAAGAACACACTCAATAAATACACACTTTTTGATAAATAAGGAAGAGCATGGGAAAAAGTCACTTAGCTGTGGGACCTTCGGGGGAATCAGCAATGGACTTGAAAATTCAGCCAGTGTCTAAGCACTGCCCACAGAGGAGGCTTCCCAGCTGGCTCAGTGGTAGAGTCCGCCTGCCAATGCAAGAGATGTAAGAGATACGGGTTTGATCCCTGGGTCGGGAAGATCCCCTGGAGGAGGGCATGGCAAGCCACTCCAGTATTCTTGCCTAGATAATTCCATGGAGAGAAAAGCCTGGTTGGCTACAGTCCATGGGGTCGCAAACTTGGCTGAAGCGAGTAAGCACACCCACCCAGAGGAGGAATGAACGGGGGCTTCGCTCCATTCTCTCTTGGTCTCAATTCAGTTCTTCCTGTGTTTTATCTTCTATGTACTTCCTTGGGCCCTTGTCAGCCACTTTTTCTCCAGCTATCAATTTTATTGGCCATCTTGTCTTCCTTTCATTTTCGCTTCTCTTACCTCCCCTCTGTGGTTGAGATAAAATCTTCCCCAAACAGCTGCCCCAGCAGACTTGCTCAGTCTTGCTCAGCCATCACCACAATGTACAGGGAAAGGAACTTAACCTTTTCCCCCAATTAAGTGTAGGTCCTTTATCTTCTCTGGTTTATGCAAGAAAAGGGCAGAACTGTGGAAAGAGTGTGTTACTTGGGGTTAGACTAGATGGGTTTCCAAACCTTGTCTTTTAATGAGTGAGTAAACTCGGGCAGGAAACGTAACCTCCCAGAGCCTCGATCTCCTCATCCACAGAGCAGTGATGTGACTGTTGATGGACACGTGTGCGCCCACGTGTACACACTCACGCACCCACACTTCACATGGCTGGCCTTCTTATCCTTTCAATCTTACCTTAAATCTCATCTGCTTTATCTAAAGCAGGTCCCTCGGCCTCAGCCATAGCACGTATCACAATTTATAATGAGGTGATTTACATGTTTTGTGTTATCTCCGCCTTCAGAGTGCATGTGGGCACTGCAGTTAATTGGCGACACAGTATCCTAGACATTGCAACAGCAGATACTATAGAGTTGCTATAGTATTATGTCGTTATTTATACTTACATTATTTTTAGGGCAGTGGGGAATTCTTGAAAAGAAGGAAAAAGAAAATCTCCGAGCAACTAGATTCTCTTTGCATGGTTAGTGGAGAGAGTAATTTAGATTCACAAAGGTCAAGCTGTGGTCTGGGGGTGCCAGTCAAAAGAACTTATTTCCCAAGGAGAGGTGGCATGTGTTTTACTGATTGTCAATTTATGACCAGCTCCCGAGTTTGAAAAGATAAAGTTTCTTAGATGCCTCTTCCCCTCCAGCCTGCTTATGTAGTTTCAATTTATTTTAGTAATGAATTCAGTTGGCATTTTCCCTCTGGAACCCTGTTATTAAAACAAACTTGACAGAAACTCTGCTTGCAGGGATAACAGCATAGGAACAAGATGAACTCAATGTACTATATGAGTCCCAATATTGGTTCAGCCTCAGCATGACACTTAGAATGAGTGAGAGCGATGGGAATCTCGTTAATCCTCACAATTTAGTGCCAGCCTCAGGGAGAGGAGAAAATCACGTCTGATCATCCTGACCTGTTAGTCTTGTAAATGTGTGAGAGAGAGGAATTAATGGGGGGCAGTAAAGGGAACAGGGCCATTCATTTCAACTCCTTGGTCATTTGTTGGCAGATCTAAGAAAAAAGACTAATTGAGAAGAATTTATAGGAGAAGTGAAATGAGGCTGAGTCTGAAGGCTCAGACCAAGAGGGACTGTAACTCACTCATCTTTCATTTATTGAGCATCTGCTATGTGCTGGGTGCTATTCGAGGCCATGTGGATTGAGTGTAAGGAAGTCAGTCGAAGTCCTTGCCCTCAAGGGGCTGAAATTCTGTTGGGAAGAGATAGACAACAACCAAATGAGCAAAATCATGAGTAAGGTCAGTAAAGAAAATAAGACAGTGTCGAGTTATCGGCAGGTACTGGGATGGGAGTGGTAGGGACTGCTTTAGGTTGAAGGGCAGGAAAGACTTCTCTAAACATGTGACGTGGGGGTGAAAAATGGATGTTCGGTGGGAGCAGCTGCCTGGGGAATGAAAGTTCACTGCAGCTCAGCTGAGGAGCAGAACAGGGTGGTGGGGGAGCTGTGAAGTGAGCTCAACATCAGCGAGAAACCAAAAGGTCTCTCCAACATTAAATATATAAAGAATGAACATGTCCACATTCTTTACTACTTACTAGTGGTACTTATTATTTAACCATCAGTGTGATCTTAGATGGGGCTTTCCTGATGGCTCAGATGGTAAAGAATCCGCCTGCATCATATACTAATCGCCAGTCCAGGTTCGATGCAGGATATGGAATGCTTGGGGCTGGTGCACTGAGATGACCCAGAGGGATGGTATGCGGAAGGAGGTGGGAGGGGGGTTCAGGATGGGGAACATGTGTACACCCATGGCGGATTCACGTTGATGTATGGCAAAACCAATACAATATTGTAAAGTAAAAAAAAAAAAAAGGAATCCGCCTGCAATGCTGGAGACTTGAGTTCAATCCCTGGGTAGAGAACCTTCCCTGGAGAAGGAAATGGCTACCCATTCCAGTATTCTTGCCTGGAGAATCCCTAGACAGAGGAGTCTGGTGGGCTACAGTCCACTGGATCACAGAGTCGGACATGACTGAAGTGACTGCACACACATTCACGTGTGATCTTAGATAAGTTACCTGTCACTTTCATTTAACAGCCGTAACATGGCAAGTAATAATGAGTACACACCTTCTGTCTGTGTTATGAGACTTACACATGTTGGTAATAAGTACTGATAATTATTAAGTGCTTATTGTGTGCTAAGTGTTTCATGTATCAAAGACCACTTAATCTTCTTGCTCACCCTCTTGATAAGGTTAGACGCTAACATCATAATCCTCATTTTGCCAGTGAGGAAACTGAGCACAGAGAGGGTGAGTAATTTGTTCCCAGTCACCCAGCCGGTGAATGACAAGCTGGGATCTGAATCACAGAGCACCGAGCTGAGCTCCCTGTGCTGTATAGCAGTTAGAATCTGCATTTTAGAAAATGCCATTCAGAAGTCAGTGATTTGCCATTGAGTTGGGAGCTAGATCTTCTGATTCCCAGTCCCACAGTCTTTTCCCCAGGGTGCGCCTCCCTGGAGTTTTTGCTTATTATAATTAAGCATATTTTGAAAGGAACCCTCAGAAATACACACTGAATTTGCTTCCGCAGAGCCAGCTGTTTGCCAAACAATAGGTTCAATTTTCTTCCTTAATACTGCTTCTATTAACATTTAAAAGATTCCCTCCATATTCATTGTTCCTATTTTAAGCTTTAGAGTGTTTCAGCCTTCATCAGCTAATGAGCCCCGGGACCGTGCGCGGCACCACCTCTGCCCCCACCCACCAGCACCCTGGCATTGCTCTTGGTGTCTGTCTTGCTCCTCCTTGTGTGCGGCTCAGGAATTCCAGGTCCCCTGAGACTTCTCAGGTAGGAAACGTGGTGGTTCCCGATGGGAACCTGAGTGAGTGTGCTTTTGTTTTTTTGCACATGGTCATTCCTAAGTTCTTGGATTCCTACCTAGAGTTGAAATTTTCACTTGAACAACTTAAGAAGAAAAGTCTCCTTGAATAGGATTGTTAGAATACAGAACATCCCCTGAGACTAGAGGAAAGCACATTTGAGCTCACTGCCTTGTCAGGCAACTACAGTTACAAGCAGGAGGAGGAACAACAGAGGATAGATAAGGCAGTCAGAGCATCTTTCCCTTGATCTTTCTCTGAGGTCAGTGCAGGTGTGTAATCCAGTCCAGATACTCCCTCTGGAGTTGAGACCCAAATATTTGGCCACCTAGAAGTCTAACAGGCAACTCAAGTTTAACTTGATGACAACAAATGCCTGACCTTCACCCCTGTTCTTGCTCCTCTCTCGGCCTTCCCCAACATCTGTTAATAAAAACTCTGTCCTTTGAGGTGAGGGAAAACGATGGAGCCTCCCTGACACTGATTCTGATGCTAATCATGTCTTACCACCTTCATGGCTGCCACCATGGACCTAGCCACCAGCCTCTCTCTCTTGATTCCATGGGCTTTCTCTTGTGACCTTCTTCTTCAAACTCAATGTGTAGCCAGAGTGGGCCTTTGAAATCAGCATAAGTGCATGCTTCTCCTCCACTCAAAACTCCCCAGTGGCTTTCTGTCCTCAGAACAAAGGTTTAATCCTCAAAATGGCCTATTAAACGCTCAGCTTCCCTGGTGGTCCAGTGGTTAAGA
Organism: Bos javanicus; assembly: GCF_032452875.1. Lineage (NCBI taxonomy): Eukaryota > Metazoa > Chordata > Mammalia > Artiodactyla > Bovidae > Bos > Bos javanicus. The sequence continues at coordinate 56,654,431 of NC_083874.1, read as the reverse complement.
GTCTTGTAGTGCAGGGGACACCGGTTCCGTCCCTGGTTTGGGAAGATCCCACATGCTGGAGCAACTAAGCTTGAGAGCCACAACTACTGAGCCCACACGCTCTAGAGCCTGTGCTCCTCAACAAGAGAAGCCACTTCAATGAGGAACTCATGCACCGCAGCTAGAGAGTAGCCCACTCACCACAACTAGAGAAAGCGCACGTGCAGCAACGAAGACCCAGCACAGCCAAAAATAACTAAACAAAATTATATTAAGCCCTCTGGGATCCTGCCCCTCCCCAGTTATTGTTCTAATCCCCTTTGAGCTACCGTCCTTGTTCACTTTAGAATATACATTCCATGAGGACAGGAATATTTGGCTGTTCCCCCTCCCCCACTCTTTTTCCAGTGTCTAGAAGAGTGTCTAACACACAGTAGGCACTTAAACATATTTCACATAGTGCCTGACTGTATGAAGTCTGGAGTCACTTCATTACAAGAGAAAACCAGTTCAAATGCAATGTGATTGGGTCACTTCCAACGTGATGGAAATTCAGGGGTACATTACTTTCAGGCAGCTTTGTCCAGGAGCTCAAATGAAACCATTCATCACTCATTTCCTTTGTCTGTTGTCTTTTCTCTTCTCTGTTAGTTTTATTCTCGGTGACCATACACTTCAGCTGACCTAGCTCTAATCAGAAACCTCTCCCTGAACCAGCTACTGGGATGAAATGGTCTCATTGGTCAAGCTGACTCATCTGCCCAGCTTAGAGCAGAATGAGAGAGTAGGTGTATCAGGCCCCCCAATACTCCATAGACCAAGGCAGATGGAGGACTGCTTCTATAAAGGGAAGTATCAGTTCATCTCTCTTTATCACCAGATTGATCTTTGCAAAACATGGTTTTGATCTTGCCATTATTATTCTCTAGATTCCTCACTGATTCCCTATTAAATGCTGAAATCCTAGGGCCGGCATTCAAGGCTCTTCATAACATGGTCCCTGTATATTCCTCCAGTTTTATATCTCACTGTTCCCACCCATCTTCCCTTTATGGCAGAAACACTGGATTCTGTGCTATCCTTGGAACACCATTTATCATTTGTCTATCTTTTTCTTACCAAGCGCCTACTTTTTCTTACCAAGTGCCTTTCTTCTTTTGCTGCCCACTCTTCTGAATGCCTTTTGCCTCCTCTATATGTATAAAAGCCAACACATTATTCACAGCCCAGATTAAGTACCATATTTTCTGAGAGGTCCTCATTCTTCCCCCTCATCCCCCACCATTCAACTTAGAATGATTTATTCCATAGAAAGATTTATTCCTCTTGTGTGGCAGCATTTTTTTTAGCTTTAGGTTAATGAATATATATATATATAGTCAGTTGCTCAGTCATGTCTGACTCTTTGTGATCCCATAGACTGTAGACAGCCAGGCTCAGCTATCCATGGGATTTTCCAGGCAAGAATACTGGAGTCGGGTTGCCATTTCCTCTTCCAGAGGATCTTCCTGTGTCTTCTGCATTGGCAGGCAGATTCTTTACCACTGAGTTACCTGGGAAGCATATATATATATATATATATATATATATATATATATATATATAAATAAAAATATATAAAAGCATATATAATATATCTATTATATTCATGTATATATACATACATATAGTCATTAACAGGTATATATATTCACTTTTCTTCTCTTGGACCCTAAATTCTTTGGGGGCTTGGACATCTCCTCCCACTGTATAGCTAGCCAGTTATAATAGTGTTGTACACATAGTAGATATCTAAGGACTGTTTGTGAAATGAATGAATTACAAACTAAATGATTTAAACTTTGTTTCCCTTGCTGTATCATCACCTTTATCATCATCGTGTATGAAATGTCCTATTTGTATTGGACATCTATGTGTATAGAATATTAGGATTTTTCAAATGTCTGGGGATTTTCATCTTATTTACTTTTTATAATGGCATTCTGAACTGGATATTGTCTCTGTTTTAAGGATGAAAAACTGCATCTCAGGTCAGTTAACTTTTTAACTGCATGTAGTAAAGATAAGACTTGGATTCAAATCTTTTGACTCTCTATCAGTCATGAATATTTTGGCAATAAGTGAGAGCAACTCAAGTCAGCATCATTACAATAGGAAATTTATTGGTAAGTCAGTGACCCCTAAAGAACCAGGTTTTCTGGTACTCACACTGCTGTGTGGGGCCACCCTTCAGTGACTCTGAGCTTGGACATGTGACATGTTTTGACTGATGGGATTTTTACAAGTGTGAGGTAAACAGAGGCTTGATAAATTGCTCTTAATTGAGACTTGCCTACTTGGAATATTCCTTCTTGGAACCCAACTGACGTACCCTAAAAAGTTCACGCCGCATGGAGACACCAGATGTTCCCTCCAGTCCACAGCTCCAGCAGAGTCTTCAGCAGCCACACAGCACCGACAGCCAGTGTGAGTGAGCCTGCTGGGTGCAGTGAGGGTCCCAGGTGGTCCGGCCCAGGCCAGCCTCCAGATGACTGCAGTTCCAGCCACAGAATCTTTAGGGAGAATAAAGTGGCTGTCGCTTAAGGCCATTATACTTCAGGGCAGCGTGGCCTTGAGCAATAGGTAACAGAAGCATCAGGCAAGCATCTGATTTATCCCAAGTTCACCTGCCTGGTCCTGAACCAATCACTGGGGCCAGGGTGGTGGGGTCTTTTGCCTCCTTGAGGACTGCGTGGAGCAGGGGAAGAGAGACTCCCAAAAGTGGGTCTGGGAAATTGTGCAGCACAGACAAATAGTGTAGGTCTCCGAGCCTCGTAGAGACTGCAGAAGGCAGCATAGCTCCTTGGGAGACAGATGGGGCTTCTTCACACCAGGGAGTTGTAGATTGTCAGAGTGAACAAGTTCACGTCCAGATACTGGCAATGGGCAAGTAACTGGGCAATTAAGGCCCAGAAAAGGACATTTCTAGAGTCAGGATTCACCAGTCTTTGGGACAGGAGCCCAGGGTCCCAGCCCCTCCTCTGGGTCCTTTTCTATCGCCCCAGGTTTCCTCCGTGGTGATGGTTGGCTGGTGTGGGGTACAGGTGGGGCAAGGGTGTGTGTTCCTGGGAGTCTGGTCTGGGGTGGGATGGAGGGGCCCTGGGCTCAGGGTTTCGGTCTGGTGATGTAACTCTCAGAGCTCTGTGTTCAGCACTCAGTGCGCCTCTGGCCAGAGACCTGTGTTCACATAGAATCAGCTGCCTGCATTTGGAGGTAGTCAGAGCTACCTCACCTTTAGTCACCACTGCTCCTCAGCCTTTCGCACACAGCTGATGGGTAAACCAGGCAGCCTAGGACACATCTCTGAAGTGCTGTAAAATTTTCACGGCGGGCGGGGGGTGGGGTGGGGAGGAAGTACTTACAGACAACATTTGGGGCCTCAGGCTCCATGGAATGCCCTGCTTGATGTGAATTTGTGGCTCTTTAGACAATTTAAGATCAATTTTTGTGAAATTTCCCAGAACATTTTGTTTCCTCAGGCAAAAAATGGCTTTTGCTGCATGAATAGCACTTGAGCATCTGCTCCAGAGGAAGACAATCAATTGTGGCCTCTGACAAATCAATAAATATAGGTAGGAGGCAAGATTCTTTGTGTTCACCTTATCCATCACTCTCTTCCTTCCCATCGCCACTGGAGATAGAGCTGTAGGATGTTCGTTCTGAGAGAGAATTTAGAGTTTATTTGGGCTACTGATGATTTCAGAGATAGGAAAACAGGCTCAGAGAGGGCTTAGGGCTTGTTTGAGTTCCACAGCAGTCCTGTGGATTGAGTTGGGATTTGAGTCAGTAGACGAGTTTTTTTTTTTTTGGACAGATCTGGGTGTTTGTTGCTGTGTGGGCTTTCTCTAGTTGCTGCCAGCAGGGGCCACTTACTCATCGTTGCGGCGGCTTCTCTTGTTGTGGCTCACGAGCTCTAGGGCTCTCAGGGCTCAGTAGTGGTGCACAGGCTTAGTTGCTCTGCAGCCTATGGGATCTTCTCGAACTAGGAGTTGAACCGTGTCCCCTACATTGGCAGGCCAATTCTTAACCACTTGTCCACCAGCCCTGAAATCTTTTTATGACTTTGGTGGCAGCTCTAACATAGGATAGAGAGTAGGTCTTGAAGAAAGGAGATAGGAAGGATGCTGTGTTTCCAAGGAAACTTATCTGTAGCAGGGGGACCATAGGAAGTGGAGAGAATGATCTAAATTTCTCCAGTAGAGACTCTGGACTTCACTGCCTATTTTTAGCCACAAACAGGACACTTGGATCTAAAAGCTTTAAGAGGTTTTTCTATTCACAAGTCCCCATAGGAAATTAGCCATACTCTGTTTTGTTTTCTCAGGGTCCTGACCTACTTCTCTGAGATTTAGTGGGGTAGGGGTGGGGTTAAACCGTTCACCCAAGATCACACAGTCAGAAGGAGCTAATTCCAGAGCCTGTGCCCTTTGCATCACCCCACACGGCCTTTTAGGGGGCCAGACATAATCCTTACTGTAAATGGAATCCAAGGTATTTTGTCCTGGGGAAGAAGAATCACAGGGAAAAGGGAGAAGTGTATTTATACTAGATGCTGCGCAGTGCAGTTGCTGAGGATGTGAGCTCCACGGCCAGGTTCAAATGCAAGTTCCAGCAGTTATATATGTGTGCGTTTGGCCCCTACAAGGTCTTATTTTATTTCTTATTTATATAATGTTTTTTTTTTTTTTTGGACATAAACGTTTATTTCATAGTGTGGTCATTAGTATGAAGTGAAGTGAAAGTTGCTCAGTCGTGTCCGAATCTTTGCAACCCCATGGACTGTATAGTCCATGGAATTCTCCAGGCCAGAATACTGGAGTGGGTGGCCTTTCCCTTCTCCAGGGAATCTTCCCAACCCAGGGATCAAATCCAGGTCTCCTGAACTGCAGGCGGATTCTTTACCAGCTAAGTCACAAGGGAAGCCCAAGAATACTGTAGTGGGTAACCTATCCCTTCTCCAGCAGATCTTCCCGACCCAGGAATCGAACTGCGGTCTCCTGCATTGCAGGCAGATTCTTTACCAACTGAGCTATGAGGGAAGCCCCATAGTGTAATTAGTGTAAAAAGGAGATAATGCTAGTCAACTGTGCCTGGCACTCAAGTGCTCAAAAAAATGAGCTGTTATGTGGTTTTATCATGCACAGTATTAATTGGGGGATGGAATGATGCAAGAAGGGAAAGTATAAAAGAGAAGAGAAACCTTTTCTTCACATTTAATTTGACTTCACACACTGATTCCTTTGCATGTCCCGAGCACACTATTGTCTTCCCTGGTAGATCAGGTTAGATAAGTTCATTTCAAAGATGAGAGAAGAGTGAAGCTGTTCACTGGGAAACCCAGTTAGATGTGCATAAAGGTACATGTGAGAGAATAATCTTTGAAAGATCATTTATAATAGAGAAAGCCCAGAAATAACCTAAATGTGAGTTTAAAAGGAGCAGTTTACATTACCTATGGTATAGCACAGTTAGTGCAGCAGAGTACCTCCACATGCTTAGGATAAATCATCTCTGATCCCTTTTTTCTCTCTCTCACTCCCATGTGAATACCTTCAGTAAATTCTGTTGACTCTACCTTCAAAATATATGCAGAATGTAGCAAGTTCTCATTACCTGCTACCACCCTGATCTTAAACTATTATCATCTTTTGTAGATATTTCCAGTCACCTTCAACCTGGTCTTCCTGCTTCCACTTTTGCCCTACCCAGCTGCAGCAGCATCCTTGCAGTTTCTTGAGCCTATTAATCACATTCCTACCTCAGGACCTTTGTACAGGCTGTTCCTGCTGCCTGGAAAACTTTCCCACAATGTTCTCATAGCTCCCTTTCTCATCTACTTAAGCCTAATTCCCACTGAGGCCTGCTGTATCCACCCTGTTTCTAATTGCAATTCTCCCCACTCTCAGTTTAGGATTCCCAATCTTCTTTATCCTGTTCTATTTTTTCATAGCAATTATTGCTTTTTCATATGTAATATATTATTAACTCATTTATTAAGTATACTGTTTCTTTCTCTCCATTGGAATGTAAGCTCCATGAAGACAAGGATTTTTTGCCTTTCTTTTTGCTTTTGTTGTTTACTCTTACATCCTTAGCACCTAGAATAATTTCAAACAAATAGTATGTGGTTAATAAATATTTGTTGAAGAATGAATTAATGTTTTTACAGTGAGTTAGAATGGAGTCACAAAATCAATGCAGGGGAACTCTATCTGTATTGATATGGAAAGATCTCCATATTATATTTTTAAATTCAGAAAAATTAATATATTTAAACATAAATGAAATTATATCTGTATACATATGCATATCTGTATGTATAACTTCACTTGTGCTTAAAAAACAAAACCATTGATTTGTATCTGCAGATACATGTATGGGCATGCATGCATGCTCAGTTGTGTCCGACTCTTTGTGACCTCATCACTGTAGCCTGCCAGGCTCCTCTGTCCATGGAGTTTTCCAGGTGAGAACATTGGAGTGGGTTGCCATTTCCTCCTCCAGGGGATCTTCCCTACCCTGGGATTGAACCCACGTCTCCTGTGTTTTCTGCATCGGCAGGAGGATTGTTTACCACTACGCCACCTGGGTGGCATGCACATGTATATAAATGCATAAAATATTGGGAAGGGCATATTCCAGGTGTATTAGTAACAGTTACTTTTTAGGTAACTTTTTAGGTAGAGTGAAGGAAACCATTAATTTTCTTCTTTATTCCTTTCAAATTTAAAATATTTATCCTCTAAAAGGCTGTATTCATGTGTCACTTGTGTATGTTTTTCTAAGTTGATATAAATTTGGAAAAAATATGAAATACATGTGCAGAAAACTTAGCACTCTTTCTTATATTTTCCCATATCAACTAACCTGGACAAGTTGTTAACAGAAAGGTTTGAAGTGGAAGGGGGTTGGCGGTGGGGGGATGGTGTCTCTGACCAGCTAATTATCTGTGCCCAGATGAACTGATCCCCCTTCCCCACACCCACGTGCTTTCCCACCCCAGACTGTGAACTCCTTGAGAGAAGAGCCGTGGTTGTTCACATCACTGATGTAGCAGTGTGAGTGTCTTCCAGCACAAGACTTTGGACTTGGGAGGTGCCAAGAATGCAGTTGTTTAACTGAGGCAACTCAGGGAGCTCAGATGGTAAAGAATCCGCCCTGCAATGAGGGAGACCTGGGTTGGATCCCTGGGTTGGGAAGATCCCTTGAAGGAGGGCATGGCAACCCACTCCAGTATTCTTGCCTGGAGAATCCCCATGAACAGAGGAGCCTGGCGGGCTACAGTCCATGGGGTCGCAAAGAGTTGGACACGACTTCAGTTTCACTTTCTTTCAAGCGACAAAGCACAGAACAAGGAAGTTTGCAAATGCGCTTTGGGATGCAGTTTCAGTTCCCTCTCCTTCCTGCAGGTGGCAGTCTTCATCGGCTTGAGCCAGCCACGCTCCTTCCCTGAGCAATGATTCTCAACCCATCAGGCACAATGAGTGATCTTCCCGTAACTCTTTACTTCATAACATCCATTTACTATCCTGGAATGAAGTTACTAGATTAAATAATCCTCCAACAAATACATTAATAACTTCGAAAACCAATACAACACCTTTGCTCTCATATAAAGAGAAATAAAAGGAAAGTAATTGATAATAAAATACTGTGTATTTTAATGGCAAATGCTTGGGTATGATTTCCCTAGAAGATACCATGAAGTCGTCAGATGCGTTACCCATGTCTGGGACCCCTGCGAAAAGCCACAGCTACAGATGCTGTCTGATGTAGGAGCAACATCTCAATCTGTGAAGCAGTTTTTCAAAACGGTAGACAGTTTTTGGTAGAGCTCTGAATAAAACAAAGTACAAACTTCTCTTAATCCATGTTCATTTCAGTGCCCCAAAATGTATGTTAAAACCAAGCTTACCAATTTCACTAAAACAAACCAACAAACAGGTTCTAGGCTCAGATAATTATAAACAGGTGATAGTCTGAGGTGTGAGACAGCGTTGTGCTGTGCAGAACTGCCCTTAACATTGCAGGATGTCCACGTCCCTGTCCTCTTACCCACTGACTGTGTCATTCCTTTCTTGTGAGTACAGTGCTAAGAAAGCAAATGTTCCCACACGTTTCCATAATGCCCTTTAGGGGGCACTGCTGGCCGCATTAAGTACTCTTGCACAGCTGTGCTGTCTTAATAGGGTAGCCACCAGTCGAATGTGGCCAGTGAGCTTAAAATGTGGCTTGTGGGACTGAAGAACTAAGCTTTTAATCTGATTCAATGTACACATATACTTTTAAACTGATGCTCAAGTCAGTCATTGGAAAAAATTTAAGTGTGATTGGAACAACTTGGATATGAATCTACTTTGTCAACTATAGGTCTTATGAAAGGGCTTCCCTGGTGGCTCAGACAGTAAAGAATCTGCCTGCAATGCAGGAGACCTGGGTTTGATTCCTGGGTCGGGAAGATCTCCTGGAAGAGGGAATGGCTGCCCACTCCAGTATTCTTGCCTGGAGAATCCCATGGATGGAGGAGCCTGGCAGGTTATTTCATGGGGTGGCAAAGAGTCAGACACAACTGAACGACTTACTTACAATCTTATGAAATCTGAATAGTGATAAAATATTTCTAGTTTTTTACTTGTTTCTTTGTACTTTTTAAATGTTGCTACTGGCAAATTTAAAAGTAATATATGTGGGTTACATTACATACATATGTGCATTTCTATTGGAGATTGCTGAGATGGAGAAAATTCAGGACTGTTTCGCAACCTCAGAGAGCTCTTCTTTCTTTCTGTCTTGTAGGAATGAACAGTGAGTCAGAAGTGAGAGAGGAGTTAGAAAAGAAGGTGAAAGTGTTAGTTGCTCAGTCATGTCTGACTCTTTGTGACCCCACCAGGCTCCTCTGTCCATGGAATTCTCCAGGGATAGAACCCAGGTCTCCTGCATTGCAGGCACATTCTTTACCATCTGAGCCACCAGGGGCTGCAGAGGGGGCGGGGGGATCTTTGCAATGGTACAATAATCCCAGGTGATTATTATTTTTTAATGAAGTCCCAGATTTTGGCCAGTGGCTCTGGCAGAGTTGATGTTTTTCCACTATGCTCACCCTCTGCTCGGTCCTCTGGGAATCCTCTCGTTACTTTCTGACGTGGAGGTTTTGGCCTGTGATACAAAGACTTGTGCCAGCTCTGCTCAGAGGCAATGAGGAAACGGCTCAGAGTATGAGGAAGATGGCCTCTCTCTCCATTCCGGTGAATTACAGTTAATGCAGATGGTTAAATTTCAAAGCAAATTCTGGAGTCTCCTCTGAGACAGAGCATAGAGAACCAATCATATGGGTAGCTTAAGTTCCATCCCAGCCTCAGAGAGACCTTGCTGATTGTATATACTAGAGTCTATTGTGTCCAGTCCAGATTACGACTGGATTTGTTAAAATATTTTCTAGCTCATCTTTAAAGAATTGACCTTTCCCCCCCCAAGTGGTCAATTTGATGAGATGAGAGAAACATAAACTTTGGGGTCAGACCTGGGTGAGAATAACAACTGACATTTCGTGCTGTGTGACTGAGCAGATATATAACCTCTCTGAGCTTCAGTTTCCAGTTTTCTTATCTGTGAAATACCTCTCTCACACATAGCAAATGCTTCATAAGCTGTAACTATTTTTCACGATGAAGAGGATGAGAGTCAGAGGTGGGAGAATTTTTAAGCAGAAAAGCATCTTCCAACAACATCTTTGAGACTTTTTTCTCAGAACACTGGTTTTCTGAAATAGAATTCCAACAATAAAAAGAATTTTGTGGGCACTACATTTTGGAAATGGTGGAGGTTGACAAAATACATTAGTATATTTAACATTCTCAGAAGTCCTACAGTAAAGAAATCAGTTTAACTTTACTTAACCCAGAATTTCCAAAACTTATTTTATTAGGATTTTTTTTTTCCAAGAAATAACTTTTAGCTCTGTGAGTCATACTTTGGGAAATGATGGCGTGGAAGAAAATGTCTTACTTTCTAATCTGAATCCTTGATCTCACACTTTGGATGGGCTGGTCTCATCAGATTGTCCTGTGATGCAGGGGGTGACCAGTCACCAAACTATGTTCCATATCACCTAGGTCTATAATGAAAAACTTATTTCTGTGGGAGCTTAGACAATCTTGTAAATTAAAAAAAATTTTTTTAAATAGTGATGATAGTCTCTTGAAGCATTGCCTTGGAAATTTCTGTTTTGGTTGGTGATAGAGCAAGGGGGACTATAAACTTCGGTTTTGTTTTTCATGTTTTTTATAAAGTTACATGAAGTCTCACAACTTTCTAGGCATGATCAATAACTATAATAATCTTCTGCCATAACAATGTTTCAAAAGAAAATGCCAGACTGGGTTTAAATACACACACATTCACACACACACACGCACACACACACTGTGTAGTAATGCATGAGCAGATTAAAAGGATATGTTTAATTTATAAGCCCTACTCTGATTAGAAAAGATAGATGTGGAAAGATCACTAAAGGATAATGTTTATACTCAATTTGCAATAATTGCACATTTCTTTCATCAAGACACTTTTTAACATAATCTCCCAAATCCCAAAGTACACATAAAAATAAAGTCTAGTAAATTACATCAGACAGAATAGTATAAAAATTCTACTCAGAATACCCAAGGGTGTAAATCAAAATGCATAAAAGCAAGCCTAGATATCTGTGAATATTTTTCTAAGAGAATTTTTGGTCCCAATTTTTATTATAAATATTTCAAACATTAAAAAATTAGAAAAATAGGATAATAAACAACCATAAAGAATTGTTAATATTTTTCCATTTTTTACTTCACATGTATGCATATGTGTTAAAGTGGGCTTCCCAGGTAGAGCTAGTGGTAAAGAACCTGCTTGCCAATGCAGGTTAGACATAAGACGCACTGATTCTATCCCTGGGTCAGGAAGAGTACCTGGAGAAGGGCATGGCAATTCACTCCAGTATTCTTGCCTGGAGAATCCCAGGGACTGAGGAGCCTAGTGGGTTATAGTCCATAGGGTCACACACAGTTGGATACACTGAAGCAACTTAGCATAGCACAGCACGCGCATATACTGAGGGAATAAGCTTTTAAATAATGAATTGAAGACATCATGACATCTCACTGTAAGTATTCTAGCATGTATCTCTCGGAGAAGGCAATGGCACCCCATTCCAGTACTCTTGCCTGGAAAACCCCAAGGACGGAGGAGCCTGGTGGGCTGCAGTCCATGGGGTCGCGAAGAGTTGGTCACGACTGAGGGACTTCACTTTCACTTTTCACTTTCATGCATTGGAGAAGGAAATGGCAACCCACTCCAGTACTCTTGCCTGGAGGATCCCAGGGATGGCAGAGCCTGGTGGGCTGCTGTCTATGGGGTCTCACAGAGTCGGACACGACTGATGCAACTTAGCAGCAGCAGCAGCAGCATGTATCTCCAAAAAAAAGGACATTCTCACACATAGTCACTTAAATTTATCATGCATATGAAAATGAAAACAACTCTTAAGTTCCCTCTGATACGAGTTCTGTTTTTAAAAAATTTTTATTTATTTATTTTTGACCACATCTTGAGGCATGTGAGATCTTCATTCCCCAACCAGGAATCGAACCTGTGCCCCTGCAGTGGAAGTGTGGGGTCTTAACTAATGGACTGCCAGAGAAATCCCTGATACCAACTCTGGAGTCAAGTTTCTCTAGGAAGCAACCAAGGTTCATATATTACACTTGGTTGTATCTCTGTAACTCTAGAATGCCCTGCTCATCCCAACATTTTCTGCAGTATATTAACCTTTTGGTGAGACCAGTTGTCTTGCAGGAGGTCCCACCACTGTCCATCCATTTCCTTTTGGGTCATTTAGCTCATTCTTCCATCACCTGTGCTTCATATAAACCAAAAGTTAGGTCAAAGTTTTGATTACATAAATATTAAATATTTCGGCCTAAATACCTCATCCTAGTGGGGTGATCATTTATCCCCATTTGTCTCCTGTCCTGGTGTAACTGTAAATAGTGCCTTTCAGTGTCAAGAATGTCTTGGTTTGGACACCCTATCTGTAAATGAAGCATCCCATTAGGAGAAATAGAATGTCAATTTGTCCTAACATTAGGATCACTAAGTCTACTCATGTGGTTAGGTGTCCATCAGAGCTTTTAAAAAGTAATGAGCCCCATAATGAGATTGTAAATTGACTGATTTTGTTATACGTCACACATTTTACTTTCAATAACCCATTAAAATTTTCTGCATCTGGGTGCAATCATGAATAAACAATTCTAGGGACTTTCTGGTGGGCCAGTGGTTGAGACTATGCACTCCCAAGGCAGGGGACGTGGGTTCGATCCCAGGTTGGGGAACTAAGGTCTCAAATGCTGGCACACAGAGTAGCCAAAAAAAGAAAATGAGAAAACAATTCTACTTTGTTTGACTCAGGTTAAAGTCACTTCTGCTTGTATTAAAGTGGTATGAAAAAAATATCTTTGCAATAAAATAATGATTTCCTATTAGCTGAATTCATGCAGAGGAAAAATGGCAGAGGTTGAAGATTTAATTTTCTCCAGCCAATTGCATAAATTCATCTATATTTTAAAATGATAGGCACAGTTTACTTAAAAAAACTTTTTCCTAATATTAAATTAATATTAGCTAATTATGGAAAATTTAGAAAATACAGAAAAGTATAAAAAAGAAAATAAAAATCACCCCTAACTACCGTCTCAGAATCATTTTTAACATTTTAATAGATTTACTTTTGTCTTTTTCTCCTATACAGTTTTACATAGAAAGTGCTATAATTACAGAACAAAAAATTTTACATCACATCTTTTCTCACTTAATTTGTTTCATAAATATTTTTCCATATTATTTCAAGCTCTGTCAACCTTTTAAACATGACTACATGATCTTTCATTTTGTGAAATTCCTACTGTTGAACATTTAAGTTGTTTGCAGATTTTTTTTTCCTATGGTGAATAAGTTTTCCATATAAATATTTTTCTCTACTTGACATTATCTCCTTAGAAATGCTCCTAACCATTTCTGGTTCAGAACTGCTAGATTTGACTTGATTTTTGCTCAGATAAACTCTTAGACTTTTATCATGCCTCGGTTTATCTTTTCACAGGTCTGATGACTGAAGAGGGAACCAAGGAGAACTTTGACGGCCCTCAGGGGCAATGAGCAACAGCAGCGAAGGTGCCTGAGGAGCCCCATGAGTCGCTTCTCCTCGCTGCCTCTGGAGGTGGTGGGTAAGGACACTCTATCCTTCATCTACACTTCATTTGACCATTTCTTTCGGGAAACTGCTGAAGTTGGACGGGGTCTACTTTAGAAACCAGACTGGGTCCAGGGTTGAACTAATTGTTCAATTGCTAATTGTTCGACCTTTGCAACCCCATGGACTGCAGCATAGCAGGCTTCCCTGTCCTTCACTATCTCCCTGAGTTTGCTCAAACTCATGTCCATTGAGTTGGTGATGCCACCCAACCATTTCATCCTCTGTTGCCCCCTTTTCTTCCTGCCCTTGATCCTTCCCAGCAACAAGGTCTTTTCCAATGAGTCGGCTCTTCGCATCAGAGTTGGACTGGTTCCGACTTAAACTGATTCCATTGTGAGGCCTCAGTTTCTGGTGACCAGGATGAGTCCCCTTGGGACACCCAACTCTCTTTAGAGCCTGCAGATGGCATTCTCGGGAAAATGGCAGAGGCCTAAAAAGGGTAAGAATCCTCACCAAAGTCAGCCTGCCTAGATCTCTGTGGTGCCTGGTCAAGGGAGGGAAGTAAAATTTCACGTTGTCCCTTCCTTTCCAAATACAGATTGGCAGGAAAAAACAGTTATTAATCCCTCATTTCTCAGGGGCATCTATTGCCTTCTCGTTCATCTTAATTTGTGTCCTGAGAAATTGCCTTGACATTTGTTAGGTGGGACCCCCAAAATTTGATTGCCCTGAACTGTGGGTTGCATTCCATTTGTGGCTAGGGTCCTACTGACTGCTGTCAGCTCTCAAGGGAATTTCCTGTCTTTCTTTCTTTTGGTTATCTTTGGGAGTAACTCTGGGTCTTGGGAGGGTAGTTCTTCTGCATCCTCTTTGGGGATGTCTCTTCATCCAGGGGTTGTTCAATACTGCCAGGAAATTTTGCTATTTGTTCTGATTGAAACCTAACAAGATATTCAAAAGCTTTTAAGTCTCCCTATGGTCAAAAGTTGGCCAAATTGGAAACTGATATTTGGAGCTTGGTAGGAACTTTTCTTTAGGCTAAGCTAAAATAATCCTGTGTATTCAGAAGAAAAGAAAACGTCCTGAAGTCATTGTGGAAGGATTTACTCACACATTTCAAAGGCACACAGGTCTAAAGCTACAAGGTAGGAATCTCTTGATTTCCATTTTAGTTGAAGATCTCCCTGATATAAACAAGCAAATTGAGGATGATGTAGTTGGGTGGGTAGGTAAACCTCTTGAAGTCATAACTCAATTCTTTGAGGAATTAAAAGCAACCATACTTGCCTTACAAACTGAGTCTTTACTAAAACAGAAATTCAGCTCTAGAAACAATTTGAAGCCACCTATCTTTTTTACCTTGGAGAAGGAAATGGCAACCCACTCCAATATTCTTGCCTAAAGAATCTCATGGACAGAGAAGCCTGGTGGGCTGCTGTCCATAGGGTTGCACAGAGTTGGACACGACTGGAACGACTTAGCATGCATGCATCACAGTATCACACCTCTATGGAGTGGGTTGTCATTTCCTTCTCCAAGGTAAAAAAGATAGGTGGCTTCAAATTGTTTCTAGAGCTGAATTTCTGTTTTAGTAAAGACTCAGTTTGTAAGGCAAGTATGGTTGCTTTTAATTCCTCAAAGAATTGAGTTAAGACTTCAAGAGGTTTACCCACCCACCCAACTACATCATCCTCAATTTGCTGAATACACAGGTTTGTTTTATATTATTATACTTGTCTGATGGCTAAATTAAAAAAATTATTTATTTATGTTTGTGCTGAGTCTTCCTTGCCGCTTAGACTTTCTCTAGTTGCAGCGAGAGGGGGCTACTCTTCCTTGGTGGTGCTTGGGCTCCTCACTGCAGCAGCTTCCCTTGTGGAGCACGGGCTCTCGTGCTCTGTGTATGTGGGCTCAGTAGCTGTGGTGCATGAGTCTAGTTGCCCTGCACATGTGGGATCTTCCTGGACCAGGGATCGAACCCATGTCCCCTTCATTAGCAGGTAGACTCTTAACCACTGGACCATGAGGGAAGTCCTCATGGATAAAAGTTTAAAATTAAAGCTATAAGATGCCTGTATTTGTCTGATGTTCCTGTATGTTTATGTATGGATGTTAGAGATTTGCAGTATTTTTCTACCTCCTAACAGTATTGGCAAAATTAATTTGTAAAGAGCTCTATTTAATTGGCTTAAAGATAAACATTTATATTAATCAAATATACTCTCAGAAATATAGAAACTAACCCAAAAGTCTCTCAAGTCCATGTGATCTAGGATAATCTTGGCAAATAAAAGCTAGTTTAAGCTTGTTGGTTTCATTAAAAGAAGCATGTCTTTAGAGTTACAGCATTAAACATAATAATCTCATTCTACCTGGACTTACTAAAAGTCAAATAAGCTCATGTTATCTTTGTTACAGAATTTGTCAGCAAGAAGGATAACTTAACATGATGGTTAGCTATTTAATGTCTCATGAAATTTTTATGAGTCAACTAAACATAATTAAGAACAAGTAAATTTGAGAAGGTATGGTTAGTCAAAGCTATGGTTTTTCCAGTAGTCATGTATGGATGACTTTGGACCATAAAGAAGGCTGAACACTGAAGAATTGATGCCTTCAAACTGTGGTGCTGGAGAAGACTCTTGAGAGTCCCTTGGACAGCAAGGAGATCAAATCAGTCAATCCTAAAAGAAATCAACCTTGTTCATTGGAAAGACTGTTGCTGAAGCTGAAGTTCCAATACTTTGGTCACCTGATACAAAGAGCCGACTCATTGGAAAAGACTCTGATGCTGGGAAAGACTGAAGGCAAAAGGAAGAGGGTGCGGCAGAGGGTTAGATGGTTAAATAACACCACTGACTCAATGGACATGAATTTGAGCAAACTCCAGGAGATAGTGGAAGACAGAGGAGCCTGGCAGGCTGCAGTCCATGAGGTTGCCAGGAGTTGGACACAACTTATTGACTGAACACAACAACAACAAATTTGGAAATTCCCTGGTGGTTCTGTGGTTAGGGTTCTACCCTTTCTTTCACTTCGGGAGGCACAGGTTTGATCCTTGGTTTGGGAACTGAGATCCTACAAGCTGCATGGTCCAGCAAAAAAAAGCAAAGCAAAACAAAATTAACAAAAACCCAAGTAAATTAAATAGATACATGTAAGGTTAAAGCTTATGAACAAACTTTTCAATAATAATAATGTTTTAAGATAAGTTTACTTAAACATAATTTCCAAAATATTTTTCATAACTTGAAGCCTTAAAGTTATACTGAGATCAGTTAAATGATGGGTATCCATTGAATATCCAAATCATTTCTGAATAAGATAATACAGTGAAACATAAATTACTGACATAGATTTATCTCCTTTTGACTTCCTTTTACAGAGGAGCTAAAAATACTCAGATCTATTAGTAAACATGTTTTGTAACACATTGAACATTTTACCGTGAGGAAGACTATACTTCGGGAAATTGTGAAATTTATTTTTGAATATGACAATCCACAGAATGCTACTGTGACAGTCCACAGTTGCTTACTTCTTTATTTTCATTAAGAATAAAGAATTCTAAGAGTCAAGATTTCTAATCAATATTTGTAATTAAAACTGCTTAGAAAAATAAGTTAAAGGAAACAATTGTGTGAAAAATACATGAAGAAAGTGAAGACTGGTTGTTTGAGAATAAGGAAGAGAAAAAACCATAGGATAAAACCTGAATAGATGTAAAAAAAGTTGTAAAACATTTGTGGAAAAGGATTTTACGTATGGTCAAGCTGAATAAAATGAGAATGGATTTATTTAATTTTTTAAGGAATAAGTTTTAATATCAGAAGTACACAGGTACAGAAGTAGAATTTGGCTTTCTCTCTGTAAAAGGACAAATTTGTCTTGGAATATTGGTCTGCTTTGGACAGTGAAAGTTTGTCGTTGAACTTTTTGGGTAATCTACCTGGAAAGCAAAGATTTGATCTCTTCCAAACTAATTTATTGTGCTTTATTTTGTCTTTATCAGCACTTTGATTACATAAGAAAACCCAGTCTTCTCAATATTAAAAGATCTAAGTTTTGTTCACAGCTATGTAATCTTCTGTTTGCCTTTAAAATCTTCTATTGTCAACTTAAATTGATAATTAAGTATTATTTCATAATGATCTGAGATCCTAGTCAAATGTTCAAACATTTTGACAACTTCCCCAAATAAAATTATGAATGCAGTCTTTTTAACTTCAAAATACCTTTGAAACTTCCCAGAGGAAGTGTGGAAAATCTCAAAGAATTTGTCTCTCACCTTGTGAAAGGCAGTTGTTAATTATGTTTATTTGGCATGCTGAATTATGTGGGATGCATTATCAAGTAGTAAGTGATGACAAACCTTCTTAAGTTCTATGCTTTTGGGTATATATGAGAATATGCTTAAAATCTCATGCCTAAGATTTGACCAGATACTTTTAAGGAACTCAGGTGGACTCTATGGAGCCAATAAAAGCTTCTTGGGAAAACTGACCTTGTACCTTGCTTAAGACTTCCTGGAAGCCCTACCAGGTGAATAAGGGAGGCTACTTCCAGAAAGGTCAAGAACTGTAGGATACTTTTAAAAAGAGAGGAATTCAGTCACCTCTTTAAATATACTGGGTGAAGTCTAATATTGAGTTTTTGGTTTGGTTTCTTAGCCTGGAAAGGCTTTTAAAAGTCCAATCTAAGATTCCTTATGAAAAACTACCAGCAAAGCAGATTTAAAGAGAATCTATGTGGTCAATCACTATTCTTGCTGCATTCATCTAAATAATCAGGCCAAATTTAATGAGACTAAACACTTGCAGACAAATTTGTCTTATAGTGATTATCTTTGAGAGAAACGAGAGTGATTGTAGAGAAAATAATTATGCTTCATAGAAAATGATAACACAACCTTGTGGAGATCAGGTTCTAGTGCTGTTCATTGTCTTGGAGGTTTTGTTATATGCCTGTAAATCAACTGCATCCTGAGTTCTAGTTTCCTCAAATATCAGCTACAACTCTTCAAACTATTGTTTCCAATTTTCTCCCACATTTCTGATTTGGAATCATTAAGAACAAAGACTGACTTTGAACCTCTTTGGAAGGGATCATCCCAGCTCCTCCTCACTACCCAGATGGCAGTCAAAGTTCAGGGACTTGACCCTGGATCTACACCCTCTAATTAAAAAGGGCTTCTCTAGACTCTTGGAATGGCACACCAGCTGGAGATCTAAAATTAAAATTGTCTGGGGAGGTTCCTTTCCAGAAGCCGATGACATCTTGAGGTGACCAGCTCTCTCAAGATCATAGTTGAAGATCTTAATCTCCAGAGTGAAAGCTTTATTCTGTTTTTTAATTACTTGCTTTCCCTCTCTGTTAATGCACAGGAAGACAATGTTCCTTAACTCTGGCAACTATCACAAAATCTATTGATAAGGCAATAGCTACACGACAGAAGTCCCTGGACTTTCTTTTGAAGGTAGTGTTAGCTTTAGATTACTTGTTAGCTGAACAAGGAGTCTATGTAATAGCAAATATCTCCTGCTGTACCTAGACCAATACCTTTCGTGTTGTAGCAAATACATGAAATTAACAAATAAGCCACTTGGCTAAAACAGGTTGATGCCTTTTCAGGTACATTCTTTGATTTATTAGATGCCGACTGGTGTGGCTCATGCCAGCTGGTCCCTGGCTAAGGAGTATACTTAAGTCTCTTGGTATTATCCTCCTAGTAGTCCTACCCTCCAGGTAGTCTCCCTGGAGTGCTGTGCTTTGCTGCACTTAGTCATTCAGTCATGTCCAGTTCTTTGCAATTCTATGGATTGTAGCCTGCCAGGCTTCTCTGTCCATGGGGATTCTCCAGGCAAGGATACTGGAGTAGGTTGCTATGCCCTCCTCCAGGGGATCTTCCCAACCCAGGGATTGAACCCAGGTCTCCCACATTGCAGGTGGATTCCTTACTATCTGAGCCACCAGGGAAGCCCAAGAATACTGAAGCGGGTAGCCTATCCTTTCTCCAGGGGATCTTCCTGACCCAGGAATTGAACTGGGGTCTCCTGAAATGCAGGGGGATTCTTTACCAGCTGAGTTTCTATCAAAGTTCTTAAACACATGTTTGTAGCCATCATCAGTACATCAGATTTTTTTCCCTGCGCTTGGAGAAACAGAAACCAGATGAACAACAAAATCAGTTCTTCTGTGGATCTGACGCCATAATCTGTGAGTTTCACAATGAGACAAGAATGATTTAACTTTGATGGTGACTGATAGAGACAGTAATGGCAACTGTTTGGTTAGTCTCTCATGTATGAGAGGATGGCAAAAAGAGGGGGATTATTAAATTAATTATACAAGGATGCTGTTAAATGGGTGTGGCTTTAGTGCCATGGGGGCCTATGTCAGCAAGTCAGAGTCTAAGCCTGTAAAAGTCTCATGGTCACAAAATCAAAAACTCCTAAGGCTGAGGAATCACAAACAACTAGGCTTTGAGCTATTAGCCAAACAGTGATTGCCTTACTTTGCTTCTGTCTCTTCTTTATAAAAGTCTCTGCCCTTGGGACTTCCTGGTAGTTCAGTGGTTAATAAGACTTCACCTTCTGATAAGTTCCCACATGCCTCATAGCCAGAAAAACCAAAAGGTAAAACAGAAGTAACACTGTAACAAATTCAATAAAGCCTTTAAAAACAGTCCACATTAAAAAACAAATCTAAAAAAATTGTCTCCACAAACTCATGTTGGTGGAGCACTCCTAACAACTTCTAGATTGATGCTGCCTGATTCAAATCAGTTTTGCTCAAATAAACTCCTAAAATTAAAAAGAAAAATCATCTCCTTAAAATAAGTTATTGGGTTGGAAGTAATGAATTTTTTTTCATTTATTTTCCCCATGATTATCAAGGTAAGATAAGTTTATCATAGTCAAGTAAAATTTAATGAAACTGGGAAGGAAAAAATAGTCTTTCAGAGTCCTCCACCTGGGGGCAACTCATGTTAATGTTTTGACATTATTTCTTCTGATTCATGTGGTTATTTTCGCTTCTAGTAAGGTTCAAGGATATGAACATTTTTAAGGCTTTGGATAATACTGCCAAAATTGCTTTCACTTTATCAATGTGTCCTCTTTCTGGAGGTAAGTTGTGACGGTCCTAAAAAACCCACGAACATCTAAAAATTATCAAATAAGCATGATTGTTTCCAAACTTCCATGATTTTGATCCAGCTCTCCAGAAGTCTGTTTGTGAACATGGGAATGGGCATAAAAATGTACAAAACAAATGTTACTTGGAACACTCATTGCCAGCTTTTGATTTTTTCACGTAACTAAAGGACTCATTTTTCATAGTCAGGATCCTATCCAATTCCATTGTGTTCATAATTCTAACTTAATTTAAGCTTAGCACATTTTCAATGTGGCACAAGTACAATTGTGTGAAATGCATCAACATATACACTCTGGTTGAAGTCTACCCTTTTGAAAGGCTAACTTTTTAATGGTATTTATCCCACAGGCAGTAGAAAATGCCTGTTTAACAGGAAGTCATGGAGAAGGTGATGGCACCCCACTCCAGTACTCTTGCCTGGAAAATCCCATGGACAGAGGAGCCTGGTAGGCTGCAGTCCATGGGGTCGATAAGAGTCAGACATGACAGAGCGACTTCCCTTTCACTTTTCACTTTCATGTCTTGGAGAAGGAAATGGCAACCCACTCCAGTATTCTTGCCTGGAGAATCCCAGGGACGGGGGAGCCTGGTGGGCTGCCGTCTATGGGGTCGCACAGAGTCGGACACGACTGAAGCGACTTAGCAGCAGCAGCAAGGAAATCCACTCTCTGCTCCTTCTGGATAAATATAAGCTGTCAGACATTTACTAATAGCTTTTTTCTGGCAGGAATAGGGGAAAATGTTCTCCTAGTCAGGTCTTCCCGGTCTATTTCATGGCATGGCACCCTTGGGAATTAATGATGCTTGTTCTTTACACTGGAGGAAATAAATGAGGCTGACGTAATCCAAGGTGACTACCTGGAAGCCTGGGGTCCCCCCGGCCTGTCCTGAGGACTAGGGATCCATGCTCTAGGGTCCTGTCATCTGTCATGGCACGTCATGGCCAGCTCTGCGTCCGAGGGCCTCTACAGTCATATATCTTTTGATATTATGAAGGCATATCTTCTTCCTTTCTTTCCTATTTTTCAGAGATTTATTTATGAATTTATTTTGGCTGTGGTGGGTCTTCGGTGCTACGCGTGCACTTTCTCTGGTTGCGGCGAGCAGGGGCTGCTCTGTGTTGTAGTGAGAGGGCTTCTCTTTGCAGTGGCTTCTCCTTGTGGTGGAGCGTGAGCTCCAGGAGCACGGTCTTCAGTACTGCAGCACTCGGGCTCAGCAGTTGTGGCGCACGGGGTTAGCTGCTCCCCGGCATGTGTGATCTTCTAGGATCAGGGATCGAACCAGTGTCCTGTGCGTTGCAAGGCAGATTCTTAGCCACTGGACCAGCAAGGAAGCCTTCTTTCTTATTTTAGAATCTTGTTTCTCCCTCTCTGCGTGTTGGTATATGTGTGTTTATGTGTGTGTGTTTAATCTATTCCTTGCATTGATTACACAAAGACCTTATAACTGGGAACCCCCACCTTAGCAGAAATGTGGATGTTTTTCTGATAACTTTTTGATTTTACCTCTGCAAAATATGCTTAGCTCCTGTTCCCAAAGTTTTATTTATTTGATTTCTCTCAGCTGGAAGTCATCCTAATTACTGAGTTCTATTAAATATCAGGAAAGTGAAAGTTGCTCAGTTATTCCGACTCTTGGCGACCCCATGGACTATACAGTCCATGGAATTCTCCAGGCCAGAATACTGGAGTGAGTAGCCATTCCCTTCTCCAAGGGATCTTCCCAACCCAGGGATTGAACCCAGGTCTCCTGCACTCCAGGCAGATTCTTTACCAACTGAACCACAAGGGAAGCCCAGGAACTTCGATAAAAACTAGGGATAGAGGAATGGTCAACACAGCTTGTGACTCTGAGTGTTCACAGTTTGGTGAACTGTGAGGGGGGAACACAGGCATGGTGAGAGAAAACAAGAAGTAGTTAATGGTGGTTGGTCCAAAGGCCCAGGTCTCCTCCCCGGGGCTGATGGGAAGGCTTCCCAGGAGCTGTAACATTTGAGCTGTGACTTGAAGGATGAATGAAAGTTTGACATCCTAATCAGGAAATAGAGTTTGTACTGGATAGGAGACAGAAATCCATGGTTTTGAGAAATAACTGAGCTGCCAGTATGCCTAGAACACCAATTCCAGGCGGCTCCTGAAAGAGAGACAAGTGTCAGTCTAGAGAGGAAGGCAGGGTTCGGTTTTGAGGAACTTTGTCTGCTGCATGAAGTGTCAGGACTTTTCAGATTTGTGCTTTGGAAGCATCACTCTGGCATCTGTGTGGACATTGGACTTGTGGATGGTGACGAGGTCACCAGGAGGCTGCCACAGTTCTGAAAACAGAAGTGACAAGGGCTTGACCTTGGGCTGCCTGGGTGGGGGGAAGAAAGTAGTGGTGACAGAATCCATGGGAACGGCTTCAGGGGTGGAAGAGGAGTCCATGTGGGCAACTAAGTCAGTGATGATGTCGTTAGCAAAGACAGAGAGAGGCTCAACCTCCACCATGTCAGCTCTTCAAATCCAACTCTTCTTTTAGACCCAATCCAAGGGCCCTTTCTTTACAATCCTTCTTGTATCCGTGTCTCCTGAGGGGCCACTGTCTTCCCAGAATAGTTTTCTGGCAGTCAGCAGTGGACAGTTTGCTCCCTAAGCAGGAGGCTGTTATTTCCTACGTGTTAAGTCTGTTTCCAAAGCTAGGTTGTAGGACTATCATTCTCAAGCCCTATGTCATGTGCTTGTTTGATATTCATCCTAGCAACTTTCTCAGTGTTGGCCGTTTACTAGTGCTGTCTGGAGTAGGCAGTGGGGCCCATGCTATGATTGCAAATGAAATTGTAAATAAGCGATAGATATAAAGTGGGATTTCCCTGGTGGCTAAGGTTCCCTCTTACTGCAGGGGACCGAGGTTCGATCCCTGGTCAGGGAACTAGATCCCACATGCTGCTGCTGCTGCTGCTAAGTCGATTCAGTCGTGTCCGACTCTGTGTGACCCCATAGATGGCAGCCCACCAGGCTCCTCCATCCCTGGGATTCTCCAGGCAAGAACACTGGAGTGGGTTGCCATTTCCTTCTCCAATGCATTTAAGTGAAAAGTGAAAGTGAAGTCGCTCAGTCGTGTCCAACTCTTTGCGACCCCATGGACTGCAGCCTGCCAGGCTCCTCCGTCCATGGGATTTTCCAGGCAAGAGTACTGGAGTGGGGTGCCATTACCACAGCTAAAGATCCTGTGTGCCACAGTGAAAATTAAAGATCCTGTATGCTGCAACTTTCAGGCATTGGAGAAGGAAATGGCAACCCACTCCAGTGTTCTTGCCCGGAGAATCCCAGGGACAGGGGAGCCTGGTGGGCTGCCATCTGTGGGGTCGCACAGAGTCAGACACGACTGAAGTGACTTAGCAGCAGCAGCAGCATGCTGCAACTAAGACCTGGTGCAGGCTAAATAAATAGTTTAAAAATAAAATAGAAAGTAAAGGTATGTTGGTTAATGCAGGAGTAGAAAGCTCAGAGGGACCTGTGGCTTCCTTGTCTAGGGCTCCATGAGACACGATTTGAAAACTTTTAGCATGGTGGACTAATCACGGGTTTTGGAGTTACTTAAGAACTGAGTTAAAATCCCCGCTCCATCACTTACTTGCTGGAATAGAGTAAACAAACAAAGAAGCTGCTCTGAGCCTGGCTTTCCCTTCTGTAAAACACATATAACAACACTTTCATTGCAGGTTTATTGTGAGAACAAAGTAAGATAATGCATATAAAATCTCTGGCACCTCTTAAATGCTCACTAGGTCATAATTATCATCACTTCCCTGGTGGCCCAGACGGTAAAGTGTCTTGGTTGGTAAGAATAACAAGACCCTTGCTAACTGATCCTTACTGAAGTGGTTAGTTGTTAGTCTATATAACCTACTCATGCTCACGTTAAGAAAAGCTGAGGTTGGGGTGAAGTTATGGGTGAGCTTGGGATTCAGGGGGCACCCAGCCTTGTCTTATGCTCCATCCGCTCCATAAACCTGCAATCGCCTGCCTTTGCATGGAGGCCTATCAATATTTAATGTGTGGGTGTCAATTGCTGTAAACCGAGCACACCCCAGCACCAACTTGAATTAATTATATGCAGGAGGAGTGAAAATAAAATGCCTTTTTCTCAGAGCCCCAAGTTTCACTGCTACACCGAAGCCTGGAAACCACAGGGTGAAATTTTTGCTGATGGAGGACCCCAAGAAGAAGCTGACCCAGAAGAGTGACGGCAAACCCCGGAAAGTCCGATTTAAAATCTCTTCCTCCTACAGCGGCCGTGTGTTGAAGCAAGTCTTTGAAGACGGGCAGGAATTAGAGTCACCAAAGGAGGAATACCCTCACAGTTTCCTCCAAGAGTCCCTTGAACCAATGGATGGTGTTTACGGATCTGGGGAAGTCCCGAAGCCCCAGCCGTACTCTCCCAAGCTGACTGCTCAGAGGATCAGCGTGTTTCGAGAGGGTAGTGCCTACACCTTGGCGGGGAGCCAGCATTTCTTCAATGATTACAAGGCCAATGACCATAAGGTTGGTATTGCCCCTGGTGTGTAAGCTGTAAGGACTAAAATGTGGTTAGAGAAACACCTAAATGTTTCAGATTGTATCTTGCTTGTACTTGGGTACCAACCAGAGCTTTTGTTGTTGTTTAGCCACTTAGTCATATCTGACTCTTTTTCGACTTCATGGACTGTAGCCCACCATGCTCCTCTGTCCATGGGATTCTCCAGGCAAGAATACTGGATTGGGTAGCCATAACCTCCTCCAGGGGATCTTCCTGACAAAGGGATGGAACACACGTCTTCTGTACATTTCCTGCATTGCAGGCAGATTCTTTACTGCTGAGCCACCGGGGAAGCCCAATCAGCTATAGGTACACACCAAGTGCAAAACTGCCATCAGAATATTTCTGGGACAAAAATAACATTCTTGTTGACTACTTGTTGGAAAGTGCAAAAAGCGTAGCTGGTATTCAAATTCCATCCAGGTTAACAAATTGTAATTGGGTGTTCAGCTGGGATGTCTTGGTAAGTAAATGAAATAGAGATACAGCGGTTTTCAGGTTGCCAGACTGCCGTTTTAGAAAATTATGCTGCAATGGGTTGTTCTTTTTCCTGGAAGAGCTAAGCGTTTGAAGGTGCTTACTTTACTCCAGCCGATTATTTAATTTATGGTTTATCCATATCTTGCTTTGTTTCTTACCTCCCTCCTGCTGCCTGCTTTTTAAAAATGCTTGTTTATTTCTTTTGCCTTTCCATTGCTTGTTAGCAGGAATCCTGGGTGGGTGGAACCCTGGGAAGAAATGGAAAAAGCAGATCAGCTAGAGGAAATGTTACATATGGAAGACATTTGAGCTAATAGTTAGATAAAAACATGTATTTTATCTGTGAATTTCAGTTATTTTCTTCAGTACCAAAGATCATCAAAAGCCCATACATGATTTTCTTTGAAGCTAGAAGAGTCTGGAACTTATTCACTCATTTCCACAAACTAACAGGATGTGTGCATGTGTTCTCTGCTGCAGGAGAACCATGAATGCCTTGAAAAAAAAAAGCTTAAGTGCAATTATATAATGTACCATGTTATTAATGAATAGCACACCAGGATATGTTTTCATCTTTAAAGTGTAAAATTCAGGTCATTACTCTCTAATCATTTATATTGTTCTTTTCCTAAGGAAACAGGTTACATAGCGATAGCAGACAAATGTACTGGCCTTGTTGGCATTAGTATAAGTTTAATTATGAGCATGTCCACATTTATTGAAGATAATACCAGGTTTCTTTTTGATATTCAAGGGGGCTGGAATGAACAATTCCTTTTGTTAGTGGAGTGACTTCTGCATTAAAGGCTGCTGCTGCTGCTAAGTTGCTTCAGTCATGTCCAACTCTGTGCAACCCCATAGACGGCAGCCCACCAGGCTCCCCCATCCCTGGGATTCTCCAGGCAAGAACACTAGAGTGGGCTGCCATTTCTTTCTCCAATGCATGAAAGTGAAAAGTGAAAGTGAAGTCGCTCAGTTGTGTCTGACTCTTAGCGACCCCATGGACTGCAGCCCACCAGGCTCCTCGGTCCATGCGATGTTCTAGGCAAGAGTACTGGAGTGGGGTGCCATTGCCTTCTCTGCATTAAGGCACTTCTGCGTTAAAATTGCATTCTACCTCATTGGGTCTTCTCCACAACCTTGAGGAGAAAGATTGTGAAAAATGTAGAGTCGTTTCCATTTTACAAATGAGGAAAATTGAGTTCCAGGTTGTAAGAGACTCATTAGGTACAGAGTTAGAATAAAAATTTAGGTCTTCTAATTCTGTATATTCTTGGCCCTATGGAATGTTCTTTTTAAGAGAATAAGACCATTAATAATAGTGATGATAATGATTATAATAGTAACCAATTTTTCAAGTGATTATTATGTCCTGGGTACTTGGTTATATCTTGTACTTACAGTACCTCTTTTAATCATATCTCATTTGTAGTTTTAGAATTTATAAAGTCATAGTTTATACAAACTTTGCACAAGTCCGTGGTTTATAGTATTGAACTGTTTGACCTTCATCAGTCATGTGTCACACTTGGCATTTATGTAAAGGTGTGATTAGGCATGGACTTAATAAAACCAGACGCCTCAGTCTTACTGACAGCACCCTACAGTGGTTTTAAACACGGTACTCTCTAGACCAGTTTCAGGGTTTGATTTCTGCCTGGTCTGGTTGTCCTTGGTTTCTTTGTGGCATGAACAAATGCCACATCCTGCTGCTAGCCAGTCTCTGGGTGTGAGAGTGGTCAGGTTGGATTTTTGCAGCACTACCCACTGAAATAGGTTGTTAATGTGGTGCTTGGGAAAAATAAGGAAATGAGAGCTGGGAAGTCATGATTTTTCAATAGTGAATCCAACTGTGAAATAACCCTTAGTAAATATTGGCTTTGCAGCAACATTGGGTAGCAGTTAAGCACAGCAATTAAAAAGAAGGGCTCTGAACTTGAACAGATATTTGTATACCAGTGTTCATAGCAGCCCAATTGCCCACAGGTGGAAGCAAATATCAATCAATAGATGAATGCACAAACAAAACATGGTATATACATACAATAGAATATTATTCGGCCTTAAAAGGAAGGACATTTCAATACATGCTATAACACAGATGAATCTTAAGGACATTATGCTAAGTGAAGTAAGCTGGTCACAATAAGATAATTGTATGATTCCACTTGTATGAGGTACTAGCACAGTCAAATTTATAGGACAGAAAGTATAATGGTGCTTGCCATGGGCTAGGGAGGGCAGAAGGTGGAGTTTAATGAGTACAGAGTTTCAGTTTGGAAATGAGAAAAAGTTCTGGACGTGGGTGGTGGAGATGGCTGTACAGCAGTGTAAAAGTGCTGATGCCCCTGCATTGTGCCTTACAAAAGGTTAAAGTGGTAACTTTTATGTACGCTGCTAGGTCACTTCTGTCGTGTCTGACTCTGTGCGACCCCATAGACGGCAGCCCACCAGGCTCCCCCGTCCCTGGGATTCTCCAGGCAAGAATACTGGAGTGGGTTGCCATTTCCTTCTCCAATGCATGAAAGTGAAAAGTGAAAGTGAAGCTGCTCAGTCATGTCGACTCTTAGCGGCCCCATGGACTACAGCCAACCAGGCTCCTCCATCCATGGGATTTTCCAGGCAAGAGTACTGGAGTGGGGTGCCATTGATATTTTATCATAATAAAATAATAATCATAAAAAGCAAGGCTCTGATGTCAGTTAAACCTGGACTTGATGTCCGTCCAGCCCACTTACTCTGTGAGCTTGGGCAAGCCACTTAACCTTGTGATAATAAAAGTACATGCTTGCAGAGATTATTGTGATGATTAAAAATATCAAAGACCTGAAAGTACTTAGCACTGTGCCTGGCACACACTGTATCTGCTCAGTACGTGCTACCTACCGTGACAATGACCAGGCTCTTATTAAGGAAATACTGAGGCTTTTAAAATTTAATGTGATGGATAGAGAAAATCTTATAAACAGATATTTTAAGGATTTGAAACTGACTGAAGTATATGTATGTGTGCATGCTTAGTCATGTCTAACTCTGTGATGCCATGGACTCTTGCCCACCAGGCTCCTCTGTCCATGGGATTTTCCAGGCAAGAGTACTGAAATGGGTTGTCATTTCATCCTCCAGGAGATCTTCCTGACCCACGGATCAAACCTACGTCTCCTGTGACTCCTGCATTGGCAGGCAATTCTTTACCACTGAGCACTTTACCCTAAGTATAAAGTGAAAGTGAAGTCACTCAATCATGTCCGACTCTTTGCGACCCCATGGACTGTAGCCTACCAGGCTCCTCCCTCCATGGGATTCTCCAGGCAAGAGTACTGGAGTGGGTTGCCATTTCCTTCTCCAGGGGATCTTCCCGACCCAGGGATCGAACCCATGTCTCCTGCATTCCAGGCAGACACTTTAGCTTTCGAGCCATCAGGGAAGCCCTTACCCTAAGTATACTACTGCTAAGTCACTTCAGTCGTGTCTGACTCTCTGCGACCCCATAGACGGCAGCCCACCAGGCTCCACCTACCCTGGGATTCTCCAGGCAAGAACACTGGAGTGGGTTGCCATTTCCTTCTCCGATGCATGAAAAGTGAAAGTGAAGTTGCTCAGTCCTGCCCGACCCTTAGCAACGCCATGGACTGCAGCCTTCCAGGCTCCTCTGTCCATGGGATTTTCCAGGCAAGAGTACTGGAGTGGGGTGCCATTGCCTAGGGTCATTAAAAAAGATGAAACGGAGGGACTTCCCTGTGAACCAGGGGCTAAGACTCCATGCTCCCAAAGCAGGGGGCTGGGATTCCATCTCTGGTCATGGAACTAGATTTTGCATGCTGCAACTAAAGATCTTGCATGCCACGATTAAGACCTAGAGCAGCCAAAAAAGGGGGGTGGGGGTGGGGGCGGGGAGGAGGAAGGAAAGAAACATTTATTGAACATGAACTTTCTGTACTGTTATGCAATTTCATCCTCACAATAATTTTGGGAGGAAGAGTTTAACAAATTGGAAAAACAGAAGTTCATGGAGGTTAAATAACTTACAGACTTCACATGGTTGTCAAATAGAATTTGAACTCAGATTTGTCCACCTCCAAAGCACATTGAGTTCCTAGTCCCAACAAGACATGTCTGCATTTAAACACAGAGCAGTGGAAGGTTGCATGCTCCCTGAATGGCAATCCCAGTCCCATTGCTTTTGACATCAGAGTATTTATGAATACTTAATCTTATATAAGTTGACATTCTGGGATTATGGAATAAAACAAAAACGTCCTGGCTCTATGCTGACCCTCTATAATGTAAGTGTTCCTCACAGGCACTGGAGTGTAACTGGATAATGTGAACTTTAGTTACACCTAGATGCAAGGAAGAACTTGGCTGTCATGGTAACGGAAACATAAACACACCTTAAAGGTGATTTGGGATCCTCCATCTTGGGAGTATATTAAAAATACATTTACTATCCTGGGTGTCTCAGATGTTGTCTAGCTGAGAAACAGGAGGTTGGGCCAGATAAGTGAAATTTGTTTTTTTCATATGTTAAGAATTTTGAAAAACTAGCCTTATGTATGAAAAAAACTTCTGAGTAATTGAACCTCTTCGGCTATTACTGGAAATAGAAATGGAACCTTCCAAAGGTACCACCATCTTTATCTTCTGATGCTCAGAAACTGATAGTCCAGAGTGTGAAACAGGAACCCAGCATGCATCAAACAATAGGAAATGGAAGCTGCCACATGATCCCTTGACGAGAGGGAGAGGATACAGGGCCAGGTAGGAAGCTTGTGGCTTCATTAATAATTATTGAAAACTCTGTGGGTGTTTCAAGGAAGGGGACCTGAAGATTGAAGTCCTG
Organism: Bos javanicus; assembly: GCF_032452875.1. Lineage (NCBI taxonomy): Eukaryota > Metazoa > Chordata > Mammalia > Artiodactyla > Bovidae > Bos > Bos javanicus. The sequence goes on along the minus strand of NC_083874.1, from coordinate 56,624,138 downwards.
CTCAAGCCGGGTTGTGCCTGAATGCATGAGGGCTAAATAGGAGACTGCTTAATTGTGGCATGTAAACAGATTTGGTTTATATAGTTCTGTAAAAGCAGGGCAAAACATTTCGTGCTGGGGAACGTAGCTATGTAGCGTGATTAATACTAACTGCAGTAAAAACATCATTTGCATAGTATATTCAGCTTTTGCACACTCTAACGTATTTTTCATTGTGCCCTCACCCTTAGATGTTGATATAATTAGCCTCAGGGATGAGAGTTAAAACATTTAACCACAGGAACATTGAGGTCAGCTCAGAAGTCAGGAGAGTGTTGGGGCAGGGTCCTGATAGCTGGGTTCCTGAGCATTAATATTTACACCGCTGGGTTTGTGGGTGAGAGAGGCTCCCTCAGGAAAGGAGTTTGAGAAACAGAAAGGTGCTCAGGAGTCTCAGGACAGCACCTGATTATCAGCTAGTATGGAAATATTTGTATATTTTAATCACTACTTTATTTGTGATGGTGCCCACCATTTGGCTGTCAGCCCATTTGCATGAAAACACTGAGGTCCTGAGAGACCAAATGGCTCTCTTGTATCTCACAATTGGTGGATGGTGGAATTGGGATACAGTGTTGTTTCCCCTCTAAGCTATCTGTGAAGAAGTATGTGTTCTTAGTTAACTGACGTCTAAACATTTCCTGCCCGGACTCCTCTGCTGCACTGTAAAATTGTCCAAGTTGTTTCTCAGCAAATGATGAAGTAACACCTGATAAATCTATAGACGGGGACATAAGCTATTAATAATGATGCTGCAGGCTTCCCTGGTGGTGCAGGTGATAAAGAATGCACCTTCCAGTGTAGGAGGTGCAAGAGATGCAGTTTCAATCCCTGGGTCGGGAATATACCTTGGAGAGGGAAATGGCAACCCACTCCAGTATTCTTGCCTGGGAAATCCCATGGACAGAGGCACCTCATGGGCCACAGTCCATGGGATTGCAGAGAATTGGACATGACTGAGCATGCACAGACAGTATTTTAATTGACATAAAAATGTTGATCATATATGAATAATGAACACACACAACATATATATGTATAATCTTACTTGGTGGAGGGGGTGTTTGTTTGTGAATAGTATAGTGTAGGTGCTCAGAGAAGGCAATGGCACCCCACTCCAGTACTCTTGCCTGGAAAATCCCATGGACGGAGGAGCCTGGAGGGCTGCAGTCCATGGGGTCGCTGAGGGTCGGACACGACTGAGCGACTTCACTTTCACTTTTCACTTTCATGCATTGGAGAAGGAAATGGCAACCCACTCCAGTGTTCTTGCCTGGAAAATCTCAGGGACGGGGGAGCCTGGTGGGCTGCCGTCTATGGGGTCACACAGAGTCGGACACGACTGAAGTGACTTAGCAGCAGTATAGTGTAGGTGCTAAGAATATGGACCTTAGAGTGAGACAGACTTGAGTTTAAATTCCAGCCACAAACCCTGAATAACTGCAACTTTGGAAAGCTCTTAACCTCACTGAGCCTCAGTCTCTTCTTCTGTAAAATGTATAGAAATCGTTGCATCAGTATCATAGGGATGTTAGGGAGGGAAGTGAGGTAATGTTTGTAAAATGCTTAGCATGATGCCTGATGTTCAATAAATGCTATCCACTAATAGTGAATTCAATAAATTGTATCTACTATTATTAATAGGACTTCCAGGTGGCTCAGACAGTAAAGAATCTGTCCGCAATGTGGGAGACCCAGTTTCAATCCCTTGTTGGGAAGATCCTCTGGAGAAGGGAATGGCAAGCCACTCCAGTATTCTTGCCTGGAGAATTTTATGGACAGAGGACCCTGGTGGGCTACACTCCATGGGATTGCAAAGAGTCGGACATGACTGAGTGGCTAACACACACATTATTACTTATGCATAAAATTTTGGAGAGAGGTTTATTTATTTAAAAAATTCAATTTATTGATTTCTTACAATCAAATACTGCCAGCTAGCATTACTTCCACTCATGCATCTTTAGAAACAAAAGGATATTTCCTTGGTATTTTCAAGTGATGTATTATGCAGTAAACAAAAAAAGTTAGAACTTAAAATTTATCCCTAATTAATTACATAAACTGGTAAATTGTTTAAGAAGCATAACTAATAATTTGGTTTCTGAGAGATTTATTTTTTAAAAGCATTCCTATATATGCGTAAATCTCTCACTCTGCCCAGCCCTGCACCAGCTCCCATGGTATGTAGTAAGAATAGAAGCTCAGGACCTTGTCCTGCAGAGCCCTACATTGTAGTCATGTGGTTAGTTCAGCTCTGATTGGTTACCATCAACAGGAAATAAGAAGCTGGCGATCAGACAGTAAAGAATCTGTCCACAGTGTGGGAGAGCCAGTTTCAATCCCTTGTTTTCAGACAGAACAGAGAATCCAGGGAATGAATTCTAGTTTGGGGTTGTGATGGGACCCCAAGTGCTGGATGGATGGTATATATCTTTCCTGGGATGTTGAAGGGATTCTGCAGCCTGTATTTGGTGACTGGGGCATCACCAAGCTCATTCTTCATGTCTCTAGTCCCCACCTATTATAGATTTTGGAAAGATAATCATCTACACGAATAACCTGAAAATCATTCGAACTCCAATGGACAAGAGAGATTTCATGAGGAAAATGCTCCAAAAGGAAGAGGAGGCCGAGGAAGAGTCTCTGATGAGCAAAGAAGAAATCTGTGCACACCAGAACCATGGTCCTTTGCCAGAGATGGAAGGCACCTTCCCCCATAACCAGTACCCACAGGTGTGTCCCCGCAGTTCACTGCTCTGTGCAGGGCTGGCCCTAGAGCTGTGTCCTCCAAATTGTTTTGATTGTGTACTCTTTAATGTACGGTTTAATATGAATACCTATGATGTCTAAATGTTAATGATATTGAGGAATTTTAACTTTCTTTTATTTTAGTGTTTTATCAGATTTTATTGTTAGCAATAATAGTTACAAGTCCATATTGCAAATACAATTTGAATTATTTTGAATGATTTCTTTAAAGATCTGATTAGGTGTTTATTGTTTTCACTTTGCAGTGTGGCTTAGAGCAGCCTGTTCTAGACATGGAAGAAAAAAATTACCTCTGTCCTTTTCTTATGGGTTTGCTTGTGCTTCTATTATTGGTTAATGCTCAACCCACAGTTTCCCCAAAGAAATCTAACAAAGCTACTTGTCTTTAGATTTCATGGAGATTTAGTTCAGTTCAGTTGTTGAGTTGTGTCTGACTCTTTGAGACCCCATGGACTGCAGCACACCAGGCTTCCCTGTCCACCACCAACTCCTGGAGTTTGCTCAAACTCACATCCATTGAGTCGGTGATGCCATCCAACCATCTCATCCTCTGTCAACCCCTTCTTCTCCTGCCTTCAGTCCTTCGCAGCATCAGGGTCTTTCCCAAAGAGTCAGTTCTTTGCATCAGGTGACCAAAGTATTGGAGTTTCAGCTTCAGCATCAGTCCTTCCAATCAATATTCAGGACTGATTTCCTTTAGGATTGACTGGTTTGGTCTTCTTGCAGTCCAAGGGACTCTTAAGAGTCTTCTCCAACACCACAGTTCAAAAGCATCAATTCTTCAGTGTTTAGGTTTTTTTATAGTCCAACTCTCACATTCATACATGATTACTAGAAAAACCATAGTTTTGACTAGACGGACCTTTGCTGGCAAAGTAATGTCTCTGCTTTATAATATGCTGTCTAGGTTGGTCATAGCTTTTCTTCCAAAGAGCAAGTAAGTGCCTTTTAATCTGCAGTGATTTTGGATCCCAAGAAGATAAAATCTCTCACTGTTTCCATTATTTCCCCATCTATTTGCCATGAAGTGATGGGACTGGATGCCATGATCTTAAGTTTTTGAATGTTGAGTTTTAAGCCAACTTTTTTACTCTCCTCTTTCATTTTCATCAATGGGCTCTTTAGTTCCTCTTCGCTTTCTGCCGTAAGAGTGGTGTCACTTGCAAATCTGAGGTTATTGATTCCTGGCAATCTTGATTCCAGCTTGTGCTTCATCCAGCCCAGTGTTTCTCATGATGTACTCTGCATAAAAGTTAAATAAGCAGGGTGACAATATACAGCCTTGATGTACTCCTTTCCCAATTTGGAACTGGTTCACTGTCCCATGTCTGGTTCTAACTGTTGCTTCTTGACCTGAATACAAATTTCTCAGGAGGTAGGTTAGGTGGTCTAGTATTCCCATCTCTGGAAGAATTTTCCACAATTTATCACGATCTACATAGTTAAAGGCTTAGGCGTAGTCAATAAAGCAGAAGCTGATGTTTTTCTGGAACTCTCTTGCTTTTTTGATAATCCAATGGATGTTGGCAATTTGATTTCTGGTTCTGCTGCCTTTTCTAAATCCAACTTGAACATCTGGAAGTTCACAGTTTATGTACTATTGAAGCCTGCCATGGAGAATTTTGAGCATTACTTTACTAGCATGTGAGATGAGTGCAATTGTGCAGTAGTTTGAACATTCTTTGACATTGCCTTTCTTTGAGATTGGAATGAAAACTGACCTTTTCCAGTCCTGTGGCCACCAATGTGGCCACCGTTTTCCAAATTTGCTGGCATATTGAGTGCAGCACTTTCATAGCATCATCTTTTAGGATTTGAAATAGCTCAACGGAATTCCATAACGTCCACTGGCTTTGTTCATAGTGATGCTTCCTAAGCCCACTTGACTTCGAATTCCAGGATGTCTGGCTCTAGGTGAGTAATCACACCGTCGTGATTATCTGGGTTTTGAAGATCTTTTTTGTACAATTCTTCTGTGTACTCTTGTCACCTCTTCATAATATCTTCTGCTTCTTTTAGGTCCATACCATTTCTGTCCTTTATTGTGCCCATCTTTGCATAAAATGTTCCCTGGTATCTATCAGATCAGATCAGTCACTCAGTCGTGTCCGACTCTTTGCGACCCCATGAATCGCAGCACGCCAGGCCTCCCTGTCCATCACCAACTCCCAGAGTTCACTCAGACTCACGTCCATCGAGTCAGTGATGCCATCCAGCCATCTCATCCTCTGTCGTCCCCTTCTCCTCCTGCCCCCAATCCCTCCCAGCATCAGAGTCTTTTCCAATGAGTCAACTCTTTGCATGAGGTGGCCAAAGTACTGGAGTTTCAGCTTCAGCATCATTCCCTCCAAAGAAATGCCAGGGCTGATCTCCTTCAGAATGGACTGGTTGGATCTCCTTGCAGTCCAAGGGACTCTCAAGAGTCTTCTCCAACACCACAGCTCAAAAGTATCAATTCTTCGGCACTCAGCCTTCTTCACAGTCCAAATCTCACATCCATACATGACCACAGGAAAAACCATAGCCTTGACTAGACGAACCTTTGTTGGCAAAGTAATGTCTCTGCTTTTGAACATGCTATCTAGGTTGGTCATAACTTTCCTTCCAAGGAGTAAGCGTCTTTTAATTTCATGGCTGCAGTCACCATCTGCAGTGATTTTGGAGCCCAGAAAAATAAAGTCTGACACTGTTTCCACTGTTTCCCCATCTATTTTCCATGAAGTGATGGGACCAGATGCCATGATCTTAGTTTTCTGAATGTTGAGCTTTAAGCCAATTTTTTCACTCTCCACTTTCACTTTCATCAAGAGGCTTTTGAGTTCCTCTTCACTTTCTGCCATAAGGGTGGTGTCATCTGCATATCTGAGGTGATTGATATTTCTCCTGGCAATCTTGATTCCAGTTTGTGTTTCTTCCAGTCCAGCGTTTCTCATGATGTACTCTGCATATAAGTTAAATAAACAGGGTGACAATATACAGCCTTGACGAACTCCTTTTCCTATTTGGAACCAGTCTGTTGTTCCATGTCCAGTTCTAACTGTTGCTTCCTGACCTGCATACAAATTTCTCAAGAGGCAGATCAAGTGGTCTGGTATTCCCATCTCTTTCAGAATTTTCCACAGTTTATTGTGATCCACACAGTCAAAGGCTTTGGCATAGTCAATAAAGCAGAAATAGATGTTTTTCTGGAACTCTCTTGCTTTTCCATGATCCAGCAGATGTTGGAAATTTGATCTCTGGTTCCTCTGCCTTTTCTAAAACCAGCTTGAACATCAGGAAGTTCACGGTTCACATATTGCTGAAGCCTGGCTTGGAGAATTTTGAGCATTACTTTACTAGCGTGTGAGATGAGTACAATTGTGTGGTAGTTTGAGCATTCTTTGGCATTGCCTTTCTTTGGGATTGGAATGAAAACTGACCTTTTCCAGTCCTGTGGCCACTGCTGAGTTTTCCAAATTTGCTGGCATATTGAGTGCAGCACTTTCACAGCATCATCTTTCAGGATTTGGAATAGCTCAACTGGAATTCCATCACCTCCACTAGCTTTGTTCGTAGTGATGCTTTCTATGGCCCACTTGACTTCACATTCCAGTATGTCTGGCTCTAGGTCTGTGATCACACCATCATGATTATCTGGGTCGTGAAGATCTTTTTTGTACAGTTCTTCTGTGTATTCTTGCCATCTCTTCTTAATATCTTCTGCTTCTGTTAGGTCCATACCCTTTCTGTCCTTTATCGAGCTCATCTTTGCATGAAATGTTCCTTTGGTATCTCTGATTTTCTTGAAGAGATCCCTAGTCTTTCCCATTCTGTTGTTTTCCTCTATTTCTTTGCATTGATCAATGAGGAAGGCTTTCTTATCTCTTCTTGCTATTCTTTGGAACTCTGCATTCAGATGTTTATATCTTTCCTTTGTTCCTTTGCTTTTCGCTTCTCTTCTTTTCACAGCTATTTGTAAGGCCTCCCCAGACAGCCATTTTGCCTTTTTGCATTTCTTTTCCATGGGGATGGAAAAGATCCCCTTGATCCCTGTCTCCTGTACAATGTCACGAACCTCATTCCATAGTTCATCAGGCACTCTATCTATCAGATCTAGGCCCTTAAATCTATTTCTCACTTCCACTGTATAATCATAAGGGATTTGGTTTAGGTCATACCTGAATGGTCTAGTGGTTTTCCCTACTTTCTTCAATTTAAGTCTGAATTTGGCAATAAGGAGTTCATGGTCTGAGCCACAGTCAGCTCCTGGTCTTGTTTTTGGTGACTGTATAGAGCTTCTCCATCTTTGGCTGCAAAGAATATAATCAATCTGATTTCAGTGTTGACCATCTGGTGATGTCCATGTATAGAGTCTTCTCTTGTGTTGTTGGAAGAGGGTGTTTGTTATGATCAGTGCATTTTCTTGGCAAAACTCTAGCAGTCTTTGCCCTGCTTCATCCCATATTCCAAGGCCAAATTTGCCTGTTACTCCAGGTGTTTCTTGACTTCCTACTTTTGCATTCCAATCCCCTATAATGAAAAGGACATCTTTTTTGGGTGTTAGTTCTAAAAGGTCTTGTAGGTCTTCATAGAACCGTTCAACTTCAGCTTCTTCAGCGTTTCTACTTGGGGCCTAGACTTGGATTACTGTGATATTGAATGGTTTGCCTTGGAAACGAACAGAGATCATTCTGTCGTTTTTGAGATTGCATCCAAGTACTGCATTTCGGACTCTTTTGTTGACCATGATGGTGACTCCATTTCTTCTGAGGGATTCCTGCCAGCAGTAGTAGATATAATGGTCATCTGAGTTAAATTCACCCATTCCAGTCCATTTCAGTTCGCTGATTCCTAGAATGTCAACATTCACTCTTGCCATCTCTTGTTTGACCACTTCCAATTTGCCTTGATTCATGGACCTAACATTCCAGGTTCCTATGCAATATTGCTCTTTACAGCATCGGACCTTGCTTGTATCACCAGTCACATCCACAGCTGGGTATTCTTTTTGCTTTGGCTCCATCCCTTCATTCTTTCTGGAATTATTTCTCCACTGATCTCCAGTAGCATATTGGGCACCTACTGACCTGGGGAGTTTCTCTTTCAGTATCCCTGGTATCTATAATTTTCTTGAAGAGATCTCTAGTCTTTCCCATTCTGTTGTTTTCCTCTATTTCTTTTCATTGATTACTGAAAAAAGTTTTCTTTTCTCTCCTTGCATTTCTTTGGAACTCTGCATTCAAATGGGTATATCTTTCCTTTTCTCCTTTGCCTTTAGCTTCTCTTCTTTTCTCAGCTATTTGTAAGGCCTCCTAAGACAACCTTTCTGCCTTTTTGTGTTTCTTTTTTTAAGGGATGATGTTGATCACTGCCTCCTGTACAAAATCACGAACCTCTATCCACAGTTCTTCAGGCACTCTCTCATGGAGATTAGTTTAGTTAAAACTAAGCAATAACGTCTGTAAGTCCACTAGACCAGAAATTCGTGAACCACAACATGTAACATGCTGAAAGTGAGTGAAAGAGCAGGGTTGTCATTGTTACTTTATGTAAAGTGAAAGAACTCTACATTATGCATGCAACAGGGTCTCTTGGGTGCTACATTTGTTAAGTTAAGCCCAATCTAGTGAGGGTGCTGGTGTCACCTTGCTTATTAAAAATGGATATCACATTTTCTTTTGAAAATATTATTAAAGCCTCTTACATTCTTTTCAAAAAGTAAGATAAATAATAGTTCAAATGTTTTTTTCTCCTCACACCTTTCAAAGGTGTGCACTCCTTAGAAGCCATTGCTTAGACATGCTCAGACGAGCAGGAAGGTGATGACATTCAGGAGTTCACAGTGTGAAGCTGACAGTGGGAAAAGCAATTTTGGTGAATGTAAGCAAAGACAGTAAAAGCTTAGGAAACAGCAGAAATGAATTTTCCCTCTTTAGAGTCCATCTCTTGGAACTTGAAGCTGAACCTCCCATGACAAAATGGGCCAGGGGCTTCCTCACATTTGAGTGATATCCCCACCCTGGGAGGGTTTAGGGGACAGGAAGGAGAAGGCCATGACCAGACTCCAGTTCTGCTCACAACCATTCCTGTCTCTTTCAGACCTGACCTCGTACTTGATAAGATATATTTGAAATGCAAATCTGATCATGTGACCCCCTTCCTCATCTTTTCCCCCAGCGCAAAACTTTCAGTTGGCCACTCATCACTTGGGATAAAGCTGAAACTCCTCACTAGTTTTAGAAAGCACTGTGGACTTGCCTTCTTCAGCCTCATGACTTAAACAGATCTCTACTCATTCTCTCTGCCTCAGACCCACTGCCCATCTGCTTACCCCTCAGATGCTCTTTGTTCTTTCCTACCAAAGCCTACTTCCTTGTTCCTAGAATATTCTCCGGACTCCCTACCTCCTTGCCCACAGCCCCTTGAGATCTCGGTGCAGGCATTACTTCCTCAGAGAGACTTCTCCTGGCTTCTGTGAGGATAAAAATCCACGAGGATGGACTCTTCAAGTTCCTGTGCTCCCCGCCCCCACATTTGTAATCTTACATTTATTTGTGCGATTGTTTGGTTAATGCTTGCTCTTACTCACTAGGATTTGGTCTTTGTGAGGGCAGGGAGAATGCTTGTGTCAGGTGTGACATAGTAGTTCCAATGCCAAAAAAAAAAAAAATAGAGCCTGGCATCTAATTAGGTGCTCAGTAAATAGTAGGTAAATATTTGTGGAATTTGGAACTAAGGGCCAAATGATAAGAAATAGTTTGCCTTCTCTATAGTACTATTCAGAACCTAGCCTAGCAGAAAGGCAGACAGCTAACCTTTGTGATACTAAGCATCACCATCCCACACCATCCCACTTTGAAACTCATTAATTCTTTCTTTTTCCATACCATATTGTAACTTGTAAGAACATGTATTTTCAGAAGAGGACCAGAAATGCAGGTCACACTGCAGGCCTGAATGAAAAAGCAACAACAGCCCTGCCATGACAATTACCTTTAAATTCCATCTGGAGAGAACTATGTATTTTTTTTTTTTTGGCTCTAGTGCCATAAACTAGGACAGAGATGTGTAGCAAAAAGTTCCCATGAAAGGTTGTACTTCACTTGCCTGTCCTCTAAGCTCTGTTTTAAATTGTTATTTGTTTGCCCCATCTCTCATGCAGTAAATGCCCAGACAACTTTTATTCTAAAATACAGGGTCAGAGAACATCAAGGAGCCCATTCTGACCAAGAGACTCTTTGTTGTATTATATGGAACAGGGAGACAGTAGGGTCTTCTTTGATGAAAGAGCAGGGCCAGGCTAAAAGCCAGGCTAAACTTGAACCTCTGTATTAACTACAAAAGGAAAGGAGAGGAATAATTGAATTGAGCCACAGGGAAAAGTAGAAGAGGAAAAATCTGGCCTTGTAATCAGTGGGCTTGAGACCATAAGTCATCTGGACTTCTTTATGCTTTATGTGATCTTACCTTTGAAACAAAATGATAGCTACCATTTTAATACAAAAATTTTAAATAATTTTAAATTTTTATTTATTTATTTTTGACTGCTCTGTGTCTTCATTGCTTTGTGTGGGCTTTAGCTGCGACAAGCAGGGGTTACTCTTCACTGCGATGCTCAAATTTCTCATTGCAGTGGCTTCTCCTGTTGCAGAGCACAGGCTCTAGGCACGTAGGCTTCAGTAATTGCCGCTCTCAGGCTCTAGAGTGCAGTCTCAGTACTTACGGCTCACGGGCTCTAAAGCTCAGGCTCCGTAGTTGTGGCACACGGGATTACTTGCTCTGTGCCATGTGGAATATTCCTACACCAGGAATTGAACCTGTGTCCCCTTGCAGTGTTAGGCAGGTTCTTATCCACTGCATCACCAAGGAAGTCCTGCCGTTTTTTGAGGGTTCATGTTAGCCAGGCATCATGCCCGTGCAATAGTCCATTTCATTCTTGTAAGGACTCTGTTTGGTAGTTATTATCTGTAGCCTCATTCTGCTGCTGGGGAAATAAGGGCTCAGAGAAATCAAGTAACTTGCCAGAGGTTACCAGAGTCAGTAGTCAAACTCAGGTCCGTCTGGCCTTAATCACTCTGCTCATCAACCCCCAGATTGGCTCTGATTCCCATCTTAAAGGCTGAGTCTCAGATGAAAGCCCTTTTCTTGGTCATGGAGCTAGTGAGAGATGCTTTGGGTAGGTTTGTGGGTTCTAGACCCTAAACTATGCTGTGCAGCTATGCTCTATGTTCTTTTACTAAATATTTTCTGTGGAGAATTTTTTAAAATATCGAGAATGGTAGACAGATGCTATCATGCATGTCTAGTATAGAGCAGAGGCTGAATAAATACCTGTTGAATTAACTGAATAATTAAAAAGGATATGGAGAAGAAACAGTTGGAAGAAGTGTGGTAACTAGGCTAAGAGTGGAAACTCCAGTGAAACCTCTAGCAATGCATCATATAACCAGTGACATAAGATGAGATTTGACTGAGATTTGTTTTTGTTCTTTATGACTTGCTCACCAAGTCATTTAGTTAATCTTTTACCCTGGTATTCTATCCAAATGAATTTTTGGATTGCATGTATAGCATTATGGTAGGATTTTACTGTATTTTCTTTGACAACATTGACTTATATCATTAAAATCTCACCGAGATCACAGGACTTCTCTGGAAGTCCAGTGGTTAAGATTTGGGGGACATGGGTTTGATCCCTGACCAGGGAACTAAGATCCTGCCTGCTGCTCAGCACAGCCACAAATAAATAATTAATTAAGTCTTAGTGGAATCAAGTTCAAAAGAAAAACAATGGATTTGGGAGGAAAAAAAAGGAACATGGCAATTTAATTTTGGCAGATATATTTATAAGACCCTGATATATATATAAGGACCCTGATGCTGGGAAAGGTTGAGGGCATGAAGAGAAGGGAGTAACAGAGGGTGAGATGGTTGGATGGTATCACCAACTCAATGGACATGAGTTTGAGCAAACTTCAGGAGATAGTGAAAGACAGAAGAGCCTGGTATAGTGCAGTCCATCGGGTTGCAAAGTGTCAGACATGACTTAGTGACTGAACAGCAACAACAAATATTTATTTTGCATACTTTAAGGGAAGAAAACAAATTTCCCCACTGTTAATATATCAGAATATGGCAACAATCAATAAAATATTATAAAGGGTGCTTGAATATCATTTGGGATTTTTGTCAGCTGGATAATCACTTCCATTCCTTACATCTAGAATAAATAAAATAAAACTCAGTATCTTCTTAGGCACTTTGCAGTGCGATGGGGCTATTTTCAGAACTTAGGCCTCCCTTGTCAAAGATGATTTTTATTCTAGGGTTACCAAAGAAAGCTGTGCTAGCTGATTGAGCCACCCAGTGGACTTCAGCTGTCTTGTTAGTTCCTAGAATTTAAGATCAGTAAGAGCTCTCCAGAATTGTTGTTTTGTTTATTTATTTATTTATTTTTTACTGTGCCAGGCTTATGCTGCCTCAGGAAATGATGGAGAAAGGAACTAGCCTGGAGCACTTCTTATCTAGTCAGCAGGAACTTTCAGGGGGATGTGAGACCTCCCAGGCTGGGGCCAATAAAGGAGGGTGGAACTCCTGGTCTGGAAGTGTGAGTGGGTAAGCCTTCCTGGAGGAAGGGCTGCTGAGCTGACTTCTGAGAACAGGCAGGAGTTGGCTGGGTTGAGAGTGGGAAAAGGTCCCTCCAGACCAGCTAGAAAGATACCCAAGAATGAGAGCCTGATGAAAGAAGTAACTGAGAATGTACATATAAGAAGATTGGGTTTTAACCTGAAGTTGATCTGGTGGGCAGGTGTTCATACAAGGTTTCTTGGGTGCTTTCTATGTGGCAATCACAGCTGTAAGTAGCTTCATGAGATTGGCATCTATGAGGAGAATATCCCACAAGACCAGAGGCAGAGACTCTGCTGAATTCATGCCAGAATTGATAGGCGTCTGGATTAGGATTGTGATTATGGAAAAGGGGAAATGGGACAGCTTTGAGAGATGTTCAGAAGATGAAATAGACAGGAATTGGTGCTGAATCCACCTGGTATTGATCTGGTATTGCCCCTTATTTCTTAGAAGGCTCATGGTCTGTGCATGGTCATGGCATGCAAATTTCCTTGAGCTGTCTTAAAGGAAGAGCATGACCATAGCCAAGGGACACACTCTGGTGCCCCTAGGAGGAGGGCAGTCAAGGCCTACAGATTTACTGGCAAGTTTTAGAAATGACTGACTTAAATGGAGAACCTATCCTATGTCAGATAATATACTATAGCATTTACGTAGCCTCATTTAATATTCCAGCTACTCAGAGAAGTAAGCAATACCTGCCGAGATCAGAGGTTGTTATTCTCTCACTAAGTCGTGTCCGACTCTTTGTGACCCCATGGTCTGCAGCATGCCAGGCTTCCCTGTCCTTTACTATCTCCTGGAGCTTGCTCAAGCTCAGGTTCATTGAGTCAGTGATACTATCTAACCATCTCATCCTCTGTCATCCCCTTCTTCTCATGCCCTCAATTTTTCCCAGCATCAGGGTCTTTTCCAATGAGTTGGCTTTTCGCATCAGGTGGTCAAAATATTGGAGCTTCAGCATCAGTCTTTCCAATGAATATTCAGGATTGATTTCCTTTAGGATTGATTGGTTTGATCTCCTTGCTGTCCAAGGGACTCTTAAGAGTCTTCTCCAGGACTACAATTCAAAAGCATCAGTTCTTTGGCACTCAGCCTTCTTTATGATCCAACTCTCACATTCATACATGACTACTGGAAAAACCATAGTTTTGACTAGATGGACCTTTGTTGGCAAAGTGATATCTCTGCTTTTTAAATATGCTGTCTAGGTTTTTGTCATAGCTTTTCTTCCAAGGAGCAAGTGTCTTTTAATTTCATGGCTGCAGTCACCATCCGCAGTGATTTTGGAGCCCAAGAAAACAAAACATGTCACTGTTTCCATTGCTTCCCCATCTATTTGCCATGAAGTGATGAGACAGGATACCATGATCTTAGTTTTTTGAATGCTGAGTTTCAAGACAGCTTTTTCACTTCCTCTTTCACCCTCATCAAGAGACTCTTTAGTTCCTCTTCACTTTTTGCCTTTAGAGTGGTATCATCTGCATATCTGAGGTTGTTGGTATTTCTCCTGGCAATCCCAATTCCAGCTTGTGATTCATCCAGCCCAGCATTTTACATGATGTATTCTGTGTATAAGTTAAACAAGAAGGGTGACAATATATAGCCTTGGCATATTCCTTTCCCAATTTTGAACCAGTACATTGTTCAATTTCTGGTTCCAACTGTTGCTTCTTGACCTGCATTCAGGTTTCTCAGGAGGCAGGTAAGGTTGTATGTATACCATCTCTTTAAGAATTTTCCACAATTTGTTGTGATTCACACAGTCAAAGGTTTAGTGTAGTCAATGAAGCAGAAGTAGATGGTTTTCTGGAATTCCCTTGCTTTTCTATGATCCAACAGATGTTGGCAATTTGATCTCTGGTTCTTCTGCGTTTTCTAAATCCAGCTTGTACCTCTGGAAGTTCTCAGTTCACACACTGTTGAAGCCTAGCTTGAAGGATTTTGAGCACTACCTTGCTAGCGTGTGAAATGAGTGCCATTGTGTAGTAGTTTGAATATTCTTTGGGACTGCCTTTTTTGGGGATTGGAATGAAAACTGACTTTTCCTAGTCCTATGGCCACTGCTGAGTTTTCTAAATTTGCTGACATGCAGAGTGCAGCACTTTAACAGCATCATCTTTTAGGATTTGAAATAGCTCAGCTGGAATTCCATCACCTCCACTAGCTTTGTTCATAGTAATGCGTCCTAAGGCTCACTAGACTTTACACTCCAGGATGTCTGGCTCTAGGTGAGTGATCACACCATTGTGGTTATCCAGGTCGTTAAGATCTTTTTTGTATAGTTCTTCTGTGTATTCTTGCCACAGACCACAGATGAAGAAACAGATTTAGGGTGGTTAAGGGGAACTGTCTAAGGTGCACAGTTGATGTCAGAGGCAGGCCTCAGCTCCAGGCTGCTGACTTCAGAACAAAGCTCTTTAATCACCGAGCTCTGTCATGGTTCTCAAAGAATAAAGATAAAGTACTGCTGGAATTCAGCTCTAAGCTCTGAAGGGTTGCAACATTCACTCATGCATCCACTCAGGCACACAGAAAAATCTAGAGCACCTGCTATTGGGTGACTGCAATGAGGGGTAACATACAGAGTCTACGGAGTACAGATCTCAAGTACCTGACTGTCTAGGAGCCACGCCTGCTTCCTCCTCTTCAAGCTGTGTGCCCACTGGCATATGACTGAGCTTCTCAAGGTCTCTTTTTTCCATCTGTAATATAGGGATGGTACTACTTCCACTATCTCACAGGGGTATTGTGAGGATTAGATGAGTTGTTGATAGAACTCTTAGAACAGCACCCAGGGAATTCCCTGTCTGTCCAGTGGTTAGGACTCTGCACCTTTACTGCTGAGAGCCTGGGTTCGGAACAGTGCTTGGCACCTTCTAGGAGTTCTACAGGTGTCTTCTGTTTGGCAATGAGAAACAGGAAGTCCTTCCCTTACAGACACAGACATAACATGTCAGATAGTGACAAGGGAGATGAAGGTCCAGTTGGGGAGTGCATGGCCTGGTGGCTGGGGCTGCAGTCTTAGAGAGGTCTTCTGGGTTAATCTCTGATAAAGTGCTGTGATTGTTCTGTGCCCCTAGCCATTTCCCCTACTGGCATTTATGGGAAGCACTTTCCTTTAACACAGACCCAGCCTTTGCGGGTTCCCAGGGCTGTGTTGACTTGCGTGTGAACGATGGATTGAAACTGCTGCTGTAATGTAACCCTGACCTGTCTCTTGCAGGAAGGGGAGCATCCCGAGGACAACTGTTTCCACTGCCGAGGGTCGGGCAGTGCCACCTGCTCTCTGTGCCACGGCAGCAAGTTCTCGATGCTGGCCAACAGATTTAAGGAGTCCTATCGGGCCCTGCGGTGCCCTGCCTGCAATGAGAATGGCCTGCAGCCTTGCCAGATCTGCAATCAATAGCCTGTGGGCTTTGTAGGTCTACTTTGATGGCTTCTTCCCTGAAGTTATTTCTGATAAACTGCTCCTCCTCCATCTCCTCCTCCCTCTCCCAGCAAGGAAGCCATGGTGGCTGCAGCACTTCCAGCACTGACACAGCTCAGTTACTCAATCACATTTTGTGAGGCTGGTAACTTCTCCATGTGGGTCTAAGTGACAGAGGCATTTTTGAATTAGAGTCTGTTTTGAAGCTGTTCTAAAATGATCCTTCTAGAACCATGCACATGTATCTCACTTGACTTAGCTTAGTTTTCTCCTGGCATAAGTGAACAAATAAATGTACAGTTCAGGCAGCAGGTTGAAGTCATTTTCTGGTTGGGAGTTATTTTGCAAAATTATGCCATGAGAGAGGAATTAAAAAAAACAAACGCAGATTTCTTAGGAACTGAATTCCTGAATTTCTCAGGAACTGAAATGCTTATAATGCATTTCAAATTGGTCAAATTGCATTTTTTAATAAAGCAGAAGAGGAAAGGGATGCCCATTGCTGAATGCACTAGCACGTTACTGAAAACAAAATAGGATGTACACGGTTCTTGCTGAAGACAGGCAAGCTGAGGAGGCCTTTTTTTCAAAGTCCTGAGTCTCTCCCTTTGTGATGTGCTTGGGTAATATGCATGTAGGCAATGACCAGTGCTACTTATTAGGACAAGATGAGATAAGATATATCTGTGTGCCTCTGAACTACTGAGGTTATAAGCCAAGTCAAAATCATTTATGATAAATTTGGTGCTTAAGTGTGTGTGTGTATCTGTGTCTGTCTATGTGTGTGTGTGTGATATGACTTCTTCCAGCCCCCAAATTATTACCAAATAAATGAATTTATTTTAAGGCTAAGATATAGCCATGATCTCTTCATAAAAGACTATGGATATATTATAGGTATCTATTGGAAATTAAAAAAAAACAACAAAACTAACCAAGGCTGTTTAGCAATTATGTTTCTACTGTCTATGAATACACATACTAAGAATAATTTTTCCTCTTAAAGTTGGTTGTAAAATAAGAAAAATAGTTTTGTTAATGAACTTTTGTAACTCTAACAGCCCCTCCCTTCCCCCTTGAGAAATTCATTATCTATTGAGGCTCATCGCTTTTCCATGGTAATTATTTTGATTTTCTTAACTATTTCAAGATTTATTTGTTAGTCTCTATATTCAGCTGTTAAGATACTTCAGTAGTGGAGTGCTTTTCAGATAGTATAAATACTTCTTATAAAAATGCTATTTGCATAGACAAAGATGTTTCTATAAACTGTTATACAAAGTCAGGTAAGTCAGTAAAACAAATATTGTGTAACACATATATGTGAAATCTAGAAAAATGGTACAAATGAACCTATTTACAAAACAGAAATAGAAACACAGACATAGAGAACAAATGTATGGACCCAGGTGAGGAAAGGAGGGATGGGATAAACGGGGAGATTGGGATTGACATACACGCTATTGATACTATGTATAAACTAGATAACAAATGAGAATCTACAGCACAGGGAACTCTACTCAGTCCTCTGTGGTGGCCTAAATGGGAAGGAAATCCAAAAAAGGGGATATATATACGTATAGCTGATTCACTTTGCTCTACAGCAGAAACCAATACAACATTGTAAAGTAACTATACTCCAATAAAATTTTAAAAAAGATTACCTCTTGAAAAAAATATTAAAGTATTTTTTGAAAACATGAAAATTGTGCCTGTTCTCTTTTAGCCAAAACAATGGAACTGTTGCTCACCAACTTTCTTTGCTTCTGTACTTAACCATTTCCTGACTGTTTATCTTTTCTTACAGCTATTGGCCCTTCCTGTCTTTCCAGATACCAGAGGAAAGAATGATGTTGAGAGACCCTAAGACTTTCAAGTGTATTCTTCTGCTTTTTAGTAGGGACATTTGACAACAGATCCTATTTATTGGATGTGCAAGAAGGTATTACCCAGGGCTTGATGTGCAGTTACCTAGATGGGCACCATGCTTTGGTATCTTATGGGACTTAGAGTTTCAGTGGAGGAGACAGATATACAAACAGATAGTTACCATACAGTGTGACAAGTTCTGGAAAGGGGAATTTCAGGGAGAATTTGGAGCACATAGGAGGGATACCTATATAGACTGAGTGGGGTTAGAGTGGCTTTCTAGAGGAAGCGGTGTGAACTCTGCTGGCTTCTTTTCCTTACTCCATGCTCTTAGGAGCCTTTAATACATTTCATCTCATAATAAATATGTCTAGCAATGATTAACGGAGAAGACAATGGCACCCCACTCCAGTACTCTTGCCTGGAAAATCCCATGGATGGAGGAGCCTGGTAGGCTGCAGTCCATGAGGTCGCTAAGAGTCAGACACGACTGAGCGACTTCACTTTGACTTTTCACTTTCATGCATTGGAAAAGGAAGTGGCAACCCACTCCAGTGTTCTTGCCTGGAGAATCCCAGAGATGGGGAGCCTGGTGGGCTGCTGTCTATGGGGTTGCACAGAGTCGGACACAACTGAAGCAACTTAGCAGCAGCAGCAGTAATGATTAAACTTATTTATTCAGTCAAGTATTTATTGAGCACTGAGGATGTATTAGTAGACTAAACAGATCAAATTTTGGCCCCTGGGGAGCTTATATTTTGGTGGGGTGATATTGGCAAAATATATGTATTTAGAGACAATATGCTACTGGAGATAAGTGGAGAAATAACTCCAGAAAGAATGAAGAGGCGGAGCCAAAGCATAAACAACACCCAGTTGTGGATGTGACTGATGATGGAAGTAAAGTCCGATGCTGTGAGACGCAATATTGCATAGGAACCTGGAATGTTAGGTCCATGAATCAAGGCAAATTGGAAGTGGTCAAACAGGAGATGGCAAGTGAACATCACACATTTTAGGAACCAGCGAACTAAAAGGGACTGAAAAGGGTGAATTTAACTCAGATGAGCATTATATCTGCTACTGTGGGCAAGAATCCCTTAGAAGAAATGGAGTAGCCATCATAGTCAACTAGAGAGTCCGAAATGCAGTACTTGGATGCAATCTCAAAAATGACAGAATAATCTTTGTTCGTTTCCAAGGCAAACCTTTCAATATCACAGTAATCCAAGTCTATGCCCCAACCAGTAATGTTGAAGAAGCTGAAGTTGAACTGTTCTATGAGGACTTACAAGACATTCCAGAACTAACACCCCCAAAAGATGTTGGGGGCCAGCGTGAGGCACTCCACCCATGGCAAAGGTCATGAGGAAGGAGGCTCGACATACGAAAAGGCGGAATTGAGCCTCAGGAGTCCCCCTGGAAATCCTCGAGCATCTACCCCCATAATCAGAGCCTGCCTACTTTACTACTTTGTGCTCTCACCTACACCTCTGACTTTACGGGGGGCTGTCCCCCACCACCTCTTTCAGAGAAGGAGTTAACTTAGAGCTCCAGTTAATAATAATTCCTGGGCGCGACAGGAGTGTTTCAACCTACAAACTCCTCCGAAGATTCTCTAGCCTGCCTGACAGGCTTGTCCGGCCACATGTGATTGCTCACAGCCTCCCAACCGTGAGAGGCACGAGATGCTTTAAACCTTCTAAAAACAGGTTCTTTAGATAAGTTAGAAAACTATTAGTATAAGTATAATGGGCTGATTAGAAATTGTATTGGTGAAGGGTTTTTCATTTGTTGAGCCAATGTTTACTGCTAAGTCTCCACTTCCCCTGCCCTTATACATATTAATGAATATATAGAAGAAATAAGTATTAACCTTTGATATAAATCATGTTAGACCTTAGGCCAAGTAAATTCTTTCCTTAACTAAAACCCACTACACCCTCACCCTATAGGAATGTAACTTTATTTGAGTGACGTCTGTTTTAAGAATAATCACCCCTGGAGAAATAAGTGTTGACCACTGTCACAAGGAGAGGGTCATAAATTGTCAGCAGGCCCCCTGGCCAGAAGATGATGTAACACCCCTAAGACCTCTGTATACATTTGTGTGAAGCACCTGACTTTAATAAAAGTCAGGACTGCTGTCCCCACGTGACTTTTGTATAACATCTCAGTGTATAAAAACAGACTCTGGAAAATAAAGAATTGGGATCAGTTCCTCGAAATACTGGTCTCCCCATGTCTTTCTCCCTCTCAAACTCTGGTTGAGTCTCCATCTGGAGCGTGGAACCCACCAAGCTTACTAATTTTGCCTGGGCTTCTAAGATCCGACCAGGGAGGCCTCAGTGTCTCCTCTCCTTCGGGAGAACGGAAGGACGCCTGCGGCCTACGTAAGTGGTGCAAGCTTCTTGTCTTGAAGTTTTATTGGTCTCCCGCATAAACCAAGCTACTCAGCCTCTTTTCTCCATTGAATTTTCCTACTGAGCTATCCTCATTCTATTACTCTTTATATCTTTGATGAATATTTAAATAGTCGCCGAAGCCGTCTCCCCTTCGAATACCCTGGATCAGCCGGGGATGGACCCTGGCAAAAAGATGTCTTTTTCCTTATAGGGGCCTGGAATGCAAAAGTAGGAAGTCAAGAAATATCTGGAGTAACAGGCAAATTTGGCCTTGGAATACAAAATGAAGCAGGGCAAAGGCTAATAGAGTTTTGCCAAGAGAACACACTGGTCATAGCAAACACCCTCTTCCAACAATACAAGAGAAACACAAGACTATACACATGGACATCACCAGATGGTCAATACTGAAATCAGATAGATTATATTCTTTGCAGCCAAAGAAGGAGAAGCTCTATACAGTCAGCAAAAACAAGACCAGGAGCTGACTGTGTGGCTCAGATCATGATCTCCTTATTGCCAAATTCAGACTTAAATTGAAGGAAGTAGGGAAAACCACTAGACCATTCAGGTATGACCTAAATCAAATCCCTTATGACTATGCAGTGGAAATGAGAAATAGATTCAAGGGATTAGATCTGATAGACAGAGTGCCTGAAGCACTTTGGACAGAGATTTATGACATTGTACAGGAGGCAGAGATCAAGACCATCCCCAAGAAAAAAAAACGCAAAAAAGGCAAAATTCTTGTCTGAGTATGCCTTACAAATAGCTATGGAAAAAAGAGAAGAGGAAGGCAAAGGAGAAAAAGAAAGATATACCCATTTGAATGCAGAGTTCCAAAGACTAGCAAGGAGAGATAAGAAAGTCTTTCTCTGTGATCAATGTAAAGAAATAGAGGAAAACAATAGAATGGAAAAAACTAGAGATCTCTTCAAGAAAATGAGAGATGCCAAGGGAACATTTCATGCAAAGACGGGCAAAATAAAGGGCAGAAATGTTATGGACCTAACAGAAAGAGAAGATATTAAGAAGAAGTGGCAAGAATACACAGAATAACTATACAAAAAAGATTTTCAAGACACGGATAACCATGATGGTATGATCACTCACCTAGAGCCAGATATCCTGGAATGCAAAGTCAAGTGGGCCTTAGGAAGCACCACTACGAACAAAGCTAGTAGATGTGATAGAATTCCAGTTGAGATATTTAAAATCCTAAAAGATGATGCAGTGAAAATGCTGCACTCAATATGCCAGCAAATTTGGAAAACTCGGCAGAGGCCACAGGATTGGAAAAGGTCAGTTTTCATTCCAATCCCAAAGAAAGGCAATGCCAAAGAATGCTCAAACTACTACACAACTGCACTCATCTCACACACTAGTAAAGTAATGCTCAAAATTCTTCAAGCCAGGCTTCAACAGTACATGAACCATGAACTTCCAGATGTTCAATCTTGATTTAGAAAAGGTAGAGGAACCAGAGATCAAATTACCAACATCCATTGGATCATCAAAAAAGCAAGAGAGTTCTAGAAAAACATCTGCTGCTATTGCTGCTAAGTCGCTTCAGTAGTGTCCGACTCTGTGCGACCCCATAGACAGCAGCCCACCAGGCTCCTCTGTCCATGGGATTCTCCAGGCAAGAACACTGGAGTGGATTGCCATTTCCTCCTCCAATGCATGAAAGTGAAAAGTCAAAGTGAAGTCACTCAGTCATGTCACTCCTAGCGACCCCATGGACTGCAGCCCACCAGGCTCCTCCATCCATGGGATTTTCCAGGCTAGAGTACTACTTCTGCTTTATTGACTGTGCCAAAGACTTTGATTGTGTCAATCACTACAAACTGTGGAAAATTCTTCAAGAGATGAGAATACCAGACCACCTGACCTGCCTCTTGAGAAAACAGGACGCAACAGTTAGAACTGGACATGGAACAACAGGGTTCAAAATTGGGAAAGGAGTACATCATGGCTGTATATTGTCACCGTGCTTATTTAACTTATATGCAAAGCACGTCATGAAAATGCTGGGCTGGAAGAAGCACAAGCTGGAATCAAGATTACCGGGAGAAATATCAATCACCTCAGATATGCAGATGACACCACCCTTATGGCAGACAGTGAAGAAGAACTAAAGAGCCTCTTGATGAAAGTGGAAGAAGAGAATGAAAAAAGTTGGCTTAAAACTCAGAATTCAGACAACTAAGTTCATGGCATCTGGTCCCATCACTTTATGGCAAATAGATGGGGAAACAATGGAGACAGTGACAAACTTTGTTTTTGGGCTCCAAAATCACTGCAGATGGTGAGTCAGTTCAGTTCAGTCGCTCAGTCATGTCTGATTCTTTGTGACCCCATGAACTGCAGCATGACATGCCTCCCTGCCCATCAACAACTCCCAGAGTTCACCCAAACAAATGTCCATTGAGTTGGTGATGCCATCTAACTATCTCATCCTCTGTCATCACCTTCTCCTCCTGCCCTCAATCTTTCCCAGCATCAAGGTCTTTTCAAATGAGTCAGCTCTTTGCATCAGGTGGCCAAACTATTGGAGTTTCAGCTTCAACATCAGTCCTTCCAATGAACACCCAGGACTGATGTCCCCCAGGAGGGACTGGTTGGATATCATTGCAGTCCAAGGGACTCTCAAGAGTCTTCTCCAACACCACAGTTCAAAAGCGTCAATTCTTCTGCCCTCAGCTTTCTTTACAGTCCAACTCTCACATCCATACATGACTACTGGAAAAACCATAGCCTTGACTAGACAGACTTTTGTTGGCAAAGTAATGTCTCTGCTTTTTTTTTTTTTTTAATATATTTATTTTTGGTTTTCAGTAGTTTGACCCTGATATTCTAACTAGCTGTGGTTTTCACTGTATTTATCCTGATGAGGTTTGCTGAGTTTACTGGATCTGCAAGTTAATATTTTCCACCAAATTTGGGAAATTTTCAACTATTATTCATGAAATATTTTTCCTATCCAATCCTCTCTCATCTCTTATTCTGGGATGCCAAGTACATTGTCTCATAGGTTTTTGAAATGCTTCAATGTCTCTGCTTTTTAATATGCTGTCTAGGTTGGTCATAACTTTCCTTCCAAGGAGTAAGCATCTTTTAATTTCATGGCTGCAATCACCATCTGCAGTGATTTTGGAGCCCAGAAAAATAAAGTCTGACACTGTTTCCACTGTTTCCCCATCTGTTTGCCATGAAGTGATGGGACCAGATGCCATGATCTTCGTTTTCTGAATGTTGAGCTTTAAGCCAATTTTTTCACTCTCCTCTTTCACTTTCATCAAGAGGCTCTTTAGTTCTTCTTCACTTTCTGCCATAAGGGTGGTGTCATCTGCATATCTGAGGTGATTGATATTTCTCCTGGCTATCTTGATTCCAGTTTGTGCTTCTTTTAGCCCAGCGTTTCTCATGATGTATTCTGCATATAAGTTAAATAAGCAGGGTGACAATATACAGCCTTGATGGACTCCTTTCCCAATTTGGAACCAGTCTATTGTTCCATGTCCATTTCTAATTGTTGCTTCCTGACCTGCATACAGGTTTCTCAAGAGGCAGGTCAGGTGTTCTGGTATTCCCATCTCTTTCAGAATTTTCCACAGTTTATTATGATCCAAACAGTCAAAGGCTTTGGCATAGTCAATAAAGCAGAAATAGATGTTTTTCTGGAATTCTCTTGCTTTTTTGATAATCCAGGGGATGTTGGCAATTTGATCTCTGGTTCCTCTGCAGCCATGAAATTAAAAGATGCTTACTCCTGAAAAGAAAAGCTATGACCAACCTAGACAGCATATTAAAAAGCAGAGACATTACTTTGCCAACAATGGTTCGTCTAGTCAAAGTAGACTAGTAGTCTTATATGGATGTGAAAGTCATGTATGGATATAAAAAAAGCTGAGGGTCAAAGAATTGATGCTTTTAAACTGTGGTGTTGGAGAAGACTCTTTAGAGTGTCTTGGACTGCAAGGAGATCCAAC
This sequence comes from Bos javanicus, assembly GCF_032452875.1. NCBI lineage: Eukaryota > Metazoa > Chordata > Mammalia > Artiodactyla > Bovidae > Bos > Bos javanicus. The sequence continues at coordinate 56,600,022 of NC_083874.1, read as the reverse complement.
CAGTCCATCCTAAAGGAAATCGGTCCTGAATATTCATTGGAAGGACTGATGCTGAAGCTGAAACTCCATTATTTGGCCACCTGATGTGAAGAGCTGACTCATTTGAAAAGTCCCTGATGCTGGGAAAGATTGAAGTTGGGAGCAGAAGGGGATGACAGAGGATGAAATGGTTGGATGGCATCACCAAGTCAATGGACCTGAGTTTGGGGTAGGCTCCAGGAGTTGGTGAGGTACAGGGAGGCCTGGCATGCTGCAGTCCATGGGGTCGCAAAGAGTTGGACACAACTGAACGACTGTACTGAACTGAACTGAAATATGATATAGAAAGAAAAGATCTAAAAAAAAAATAAAAAAAAAAAGAAAAGATCTTTATTTACCTTATAAAAATATGTATGTATGCAATGTATAATGCGTTGCCGCTGCTGCTAAGTCACTTCAGTCATGTCCAACTCTGTGCGACCCCATAGATGGCAGCCCACCAGGCTCCCCCGTCCCTGGAATTCTCCAGGGAAGAACACTGGAGTGGGTTGCCATTTCCTTCTCCAATGCATGCAAGTGAAAAGTGAAAGTGAAGTCGCTCAGTCGTGTCCGACCCTCAGCGACCCATGGACTGCAGCCTACCAGGCTGTTTTAAATTAGTTCTCAGGGAAGTATCCTTGAGAAGATATCATTTAAATAAAGGCTTGGTGATTTCCCTGGTGGTCCAGCTAAGAGTGCACGCTCTCAGTGCGTGGGGCCCAGGTTCGATACCTGATCAGGGAGCTAGATCAACATGCTGCAATTGGGACCAGTGCAGCCAAGTAAAAGAAATAAATAAAAATAAATAAAGGCTTAGAGGAGATGGAGTCAAGTTGTAAAGGTACCTGGGGTAGGGCTATTCAAGCCAAAAGAAAGAGCAAAGGAAGGAGAGCGTGACGAGTTTCAAGGGCTGCAAGGAAGCCAGCGTGGCTGAAGCATGGTGAGCAAGATGATAAGTAGACGCCAGAAAAGAAGATCTGTATACGTGTGTTAAGACGAGGGGGCGCCTTCCTTTGAAATCATTGCAAGAACTTGGGTGTTACTGTGAAAGAGTACTGCTCTGAATGGGAGCTGTTTTCTGAAGCCCCTCCACCTCTCTCAGTTCCCTCCTCTTACTGCTGGGGCAGGAGACCTGCAGACAAGACTTCCCAGAGTCCCTTGCCTGCTGGCATCTACTTAGGCTTTGCCCTGGAAAGTGCTGGCAGGACTGAAGAAGGGAGGCAGGAAGAGCCTTCCTGGTTTTTCTGGCTGAGCATCCTGGCAGCCATTCTAACATGGCAGCTGGCAATGCTGGCTCAGGCAGGTCCTTCCAGCCTGGTCTTCAGTGTCTCTGACTGCAGGCTCCATGTCATTCCATATTTCCTTGTTCCTCTAGCCTAAGGGTGATAGAGGTTTCCTTCAGTTACTCATCTTTGTCATCAATTTCTTATGTATTCCCTGTCTTTGAGATATCTGGAGTGGTTTCTGGTTTCCTGATTGGATGTCACCTGATCCAAATGTTTTGAGCAGAGGAAGGTCACCATCTGATTTATGTTTTAACAAGCCAGTCACATTGGGGCAAAAGTGGAAGTGGGAGGCCAGTTAGAAGACCACTGCGGTAAGCCCGGTGACAGCTAATGCTGGCCCGGGCCAGTCTGGTTCCAGTGGAAGTGGTTAAAGGGGTCAGATTGCAGATATATTTTGAAGGTAGAGCCAGAGGGTCTGCCTACTGTCCTTTGTACCCAGAAATGCTGATTATGACCTACTATATGCAAATCATATCTAAGTTCTTTGCCTACTAGTGCAAATAAGTTTGCATAAAAATATCCACTTTCTGATTGTGTATTACGAGAATTGCCAGTGGATGGGGCTGTGTCAAGGGTAAGTTTAGGGCAAGGTTAGCCAACCAGGACTCCTAAGACTATAAGGAGAACTAGAAACAAATAAGAATGTTAGAAAATATCAGTGATGCTGTGGTCAAAATAAAAATAATGCTATATACTTTGAAAGCTCAAAACATTTTAAATGAATACTTGTTTTCAAAAGGCACACTATCTATCTGTTCACTTGTATTCCAGCAAAATCAGATTCCAGGAAGGTAAAGTCTAAACACTTATCTCCTTCTTATTTTGAGATCAAAAAATATTATATATAATATAATATCACAGTGTATTTTTAGTCTTAAAAGGTTTTACATTTTCTATTTGGTTTCATAGACTTTTATGCATATTCTTTTTTAAAATAAAGAATTAATAAGTAGGGGATTTGAAGATGAAAATACACACAGTAGTTAATGAGATTATAACCTGGGGCATCTAATCAGCAGAGTGAATGAACTGGTTTTACATCTTGAGGAGCACACTGTGGCCTCCTCTGCTACTTCCTCTGCTGGAGGAAGGGGGACCCCCACTCCAGGGCCCAAGAGTGGGCTCTTGTCCAATACTCAGAAATGAGTTGTACAGGGAGACACACAGGCTGACAAAGCAAGAGGCTTTATTGGGAAGGGGTGCCCAGACACAGAGCAGTAGGGTAAGGGAACCCAGGAGGACTGCTCTGCCACATGACTCACAGTCTCAGGTTTTATGGTAACTGGATTAGTTTCCAGGTTGTCTCTGGCCAATCACTCTGACTCAGGGTCCTTCCTGGTGAAACCGATTGGTGTCATTTCAGGGGGCTCCAAAGAGCTCCCATGCTACAATCCTTTTTGTCTCAGTGCAGAGAAGAATTCAGCAAGAGCAAAGTGGTAAATAAGTAGTGGTTTATTATTAATAGAATAGGACGCCTGTGAGATTTACAAGAGGAATGCTGTGCCCTAAGAACTTGGAGGGCAACAGGATTTTTTGGGGGGTGGTGGTAGGCTACAGTTTTATAATGAAAGGAAAAGTGGAAGGGAGTTTTGTTGTCCCTGTGTGGTCAAACTACATCCACAAATTATTGTTTTTTATGGGTGCAGAGAGCATGTCCTGCATCAGGAGTCATTTACTTACGGAGCGCACTGGGCAGGATGTGGGTCTCGTATCACCACTGTTTTATTGTTTGGGAGCATGTCCCGTGCTTCTGTTGCATGGTTTTGTTATTATGCAAACCTGCTTTCTGCAGTAATCATTAGCTTACAGGGGTCTCCCATGTTTTTCTACTTACAGTCCCCTTGTGGGATTAGCTATCTAGTCATCTGTTTGGTCCCTTCGTTCTATCCCTATCATTGGCGGCACACACATCACTCAGCCAAGATGGATTCCAGCAAGGAGGATTCTGGGAGGTGGATAGGACATATGGATTGGTGCCTCTTCTCTCCTTTTGACCTTTCCTGAATTCTTCCCACTGGTGGTAGTTTGTTAGTTCCATCTTCCTTACCAGGACCTCCTGTTGTAAGATAACTCATGCAAGTGGTTACTATCAGGCTTGGCCAGGGTGAGTGGTTTCAGTCAGTAGTTCCCCTAACACCTCTGGTAATTCACAGTTCCTCTGCTTGGCCAGGTCAGCTGGGCCAGTGTGGGGATGTATTGCAAAGCTTACTTATTTATTTTAATAAGTATGTATCAGCTGTACTGTGTGCAAGGCACTACCTAAGCACTCTGCACTTAAGAACACCTTGAATTGTCCTAAGAATGGAATTAATTCAGTGTGGGGATCACCTCTTAGTCTCGACGCTGCAAACTTGGCCTCTGTGCACTGGCGCCATATGGAATCTTGGAGACAAAGTTTTTGGTGATGTATAAAAGAATAGCTTTACTGCTTTGCCAGGCAAAGGGAAGCACAGCAGGCTTGAGCCTCTAAAACTATGTGTCCTAGCCTGGGAAGATTTGATGAGAAGTTTTATAGAAATGTTTCAAGGGCAGTGTTGCTGTAAGGATGAGTGTGTGCAGGGCCTGCATCCCTTTAATCTGTCCTCAAGTGGTCTTTTTATGACCTTTTCTGGTTCCTTTCATTTGGCCTCAGGTGGTCCACCCTAAAGGAAATCAGCCCTGAATATTCATTGGAAGTTCAGCTGAATCTGAAACTCCATTACTTTGGCCACCTAATGTAAAGAGCTGACTCATTTGAAAAGACCCTGATGTCGGAAAAGATTGAAGGCAGGAGGAGAAGGGGACGACAGAGGATGAGATGGTTGGATGGCATCACCGACTCGGTGGACGTAAGTTTGAGTAAACTCTGGGAGTTGGTGATGGACAGGGAGGCCTGGTGTGCTGCAGTCCATGGGGTCGCAGAGTCGGACATGACTGAACGACTGAATTGGACTGAACTGGTCTCCTTATGAGCTTATTGAGGTTATCAAAGTGTGACCTTCTCTCTGGAACACCTTCCATTTGGGAGTTTTAGTTCTGCAGAAGATCTTAAAGATACTGCTATGTGTGCCCTTGAGGCAGGACCAGGATCCTGTCCCCAGCCTGCACTATTGTTTCTTGACTGCTCCTCTATGGGCTCTGCATCCCCTCCCTTCCCTGATTAGTAACTGCTGGAATCTGTTACCTTTAGGATTCAGGGAAGGTCACGGAGATCATTCCCTCCAACAAGAAACCAGAGACACAGAAAGGCTTCCTTGCCCAGGAGCCCCTCAGGATTCTGCTCTGCTTCAATCCCACACATGGTTCTCCTTTCCACATCCATCCAGACTATAAACATATAGGCCCTTTCTGTGATCCTCACAAATATCTTTCCTTACTAGGCCTTTGTGAAAGGAACAAACCATGAAAAAGGGGGCTGGTATTGTATTATAGTAATGAGACAACCTAAATGAGCAAGACTGATTTTGCTGACTGTGCCAGTCACTTACAACCCCACTTCTGATTCCTCCTTTCTTTTCTAGTTCACTCTCTGCTTTTACTAATCTGTTGGGTAGAATAACATCTTCATGGCCCCTTTTCCCACACATAACTTAGCCTCAAGGCCTATGTGCTTCTCCACACACCAAGATTGGCAGAGGCCATGGGTTTTCTTTCACAAACCCCACCCTTCTTGAAAGACCCCTGTGGTCTGAAATGGCTTATCTTCCCCTCCCTTCCTGTTCAGGGGATTCTGTGGGGTTGGGAGGGCAGAATCCATATGGCTGAAACATGCACCTAGAACAATTCTACTTTTTTCTGTTTTTTATTCTGGCTTCCTTTTCCCCCTACCCCCGCTCCCTTACAGGTAAGATTCCTTTTGGAGAGAATGGAGAATGTTGCATATTTAAAATATTTTTTGAAATCCACATAATTTACCTTTCCAAAGACATCGATTAAGCTTATATATACAGGAAAGATGATGATCTTCTTACTCTAAGTCTTCTGAAAACATGAATCACAGTTGTAAAATATTCATTTCGACCTGCACCAGTGACATTTATAAAAAATGTCTGCAGTTCACTAGAGTTTAATCTGAGTGAATTTTATGATAAAGGTAAATTTGAAAGAAATATTTGCAGTTGTTTTTATCACCTGTCCTCATTAGTTGCATCTCCTCATTTTCTAATTACATGAAGTAATTATAGAGAGTTCATGTTCCTGCAATTATGTGAAAAAGAAATGGAGTTATGTCAGTGTCAGATTGTGGCATTTAATTACTGTCTGTGCTAAAGCACGTGTACAGTCCAGAGAAGAAAAGACCAGGAGCCATAACACAGTAGAACTTCCTTATTGCTTGGGGGTCTGTGGGGGAGTGGGGGAAGAGGTAGGAGGTAGGAAAGGGGCAGTCAAGTCAGGCCGTGACCAAACTAGGGGCTTCTCTAGTGGCTTACACAGTAAAGAATCTGCCTGCAGTGCAGGAGACCCAGGTTTGATCCAGTCAACATTTAATTCTCTTTTTAAACAAAATTTATTTTTATTGAAGGATAATTGCTTTACAGAATTTTGCTGTTTTCTGTCAAACCTCAACATGAACCAGCCATAGGTATATATATATATATCCCCTCCCTTTGGAAACTCCCACCCATCTCCCTCCCCATCGCACCCCTCTAGGTTGATGCAGAGCTCCTCTTTGAGTTTCCTGAGCCATACAGCAAATTCCCCTTGGCCATGTATTTTACATATGGTAATGTAAGCTTCCATGTTACTCTTTCCATACATCTCACCCTCTCCTACCCTCTTCCCATGTCTGTAAGTCTATTCTCTATGTGTGATTCTCCAATGCTGCCCTGTAAATAAGTTCTTCAGTACCATTTTTCTAGATTCTGTATATGTGCTTTAGAATACAATATTTATCTTTCTCTTTCTGACTCACTTCACTCTGTATAATAGGCTCTAGGTTCATCCTCCTCATCAGAACTGACTCAAATGCGTTACTTTTTATGGCTGAGTAATATTCCATATGTACCACCTTCTTTATCCATTCATCTGTAGATGGACATCTAGGTTGCTTCCATGTTCTAGCTTTTGTAAATAGTGCTGCAATGAACAATGGGATACATGTGTTTCTTTCAATTTTGGTTTCCTCAGGGTATATGCCTAGGAGTGGGATTATTGGGTCATATGGTGGTTTTAGTCTTAGTTTTAAGGAATCTCTATACCGTCTCCATAGTGGCTGTATCAATTTACATTCCCACCAACAGTGCAAGAGTGTTCCTTTTTCTCCACACCCTCTCCAGAATTTATTGTTTGTAGACTTTTTGATGAGGGCCATTCTGACTGGTGTGAACTGATATCTGATTACGGTTTTGATTTGCATTTCACTAGTAATGAGCGATGCTGAGCATCTTTTCATGTGTTAACCATCTGTATGTCTTCTTTGGAGAAATGTCTGTTTAGGTCTTTTTCCTACTTTTTGATTGGGTTATTTGTTTTTCTGGTATTGAGTTGTATGAGCTGCTTGTATATTTTGGAAATTAATCCTTCGTCAGTTGTTTCATTTGCTATTATTTTCTACCATTCTGAGGGTTATCTTTTCACCTTGCTTATAGTTTCCAAAATCACAGCAGATGGTGATTGCAGCCATGAAATTAAGAGACGCTTATTCCTTGGAAGGAAAGTTATGACCAACCTAGATAGCATATTCAAAAGCAGAGACATTACTTTGTCAACAAAGGTCCGTCTAGTCAAGGCTATGGTTTTTCCAGTAGTCATGTATGTATGTGAGAGTTGGACTATAAAGAGGGCTGAGCACCGAAGAATTAATGCTTTTGAACTGTGGTGCTGGAGAAGACTCTTGAGAGTCCCTTGGACTGCAAGGAGATCCAACCAGTCCATTCTGAAGGAGATCGGCCCTGGGCTTTCTTTGGAAGGAATGATGCTAAAGCTGAAACTCCAGTACTTTGGCCACCTCATGCGAAGAGTTGACTCATTGGAAAAGACCCTGATGCTGGGAGGGATTGGGGGCAAGAGGAGAAGGGGACGACAGAGGATGAGATGGCTGGATGGCATCACTGACTCGATGGACATGAGTCTTAGTGAACTCTGGGAGTTGGTGATGGACAGGGAGGCCTGGCGTGCTGCGATTCATGGGGTCACAAAGAGTCAGACACGACTGAGCGACTGATCTGATTTGATCTGATTGTTTCTTTCATTTCTTTTTCATTTATTTCTGCTTGGATATTTATGATTTCTTTCCTTTTAATAATTTTTTTTTTGTTCTTCTTTTTCCGGTTGTTTTAGGTGTAAAGTTAGGTTGTCTATTCAATGTTTTTCTTGTTTCTTTAGGTAGGATTGTATTGCTATAAACTTCCCTCTTAGAACTGCTTTTGCTGCATCTCATAGGTTTTGAGTTGTCATGTTTTCATTGTCTTTATTTCTAGAAATTTTTTGATTTCCCTTTTGATTTCTTCAGTAACCTGTTGGTTATTTAGAAACGTGTTGTTTAATCTCCATGTGTTGTGTTTCTTACACTTTTTTCTTGTAATTGATATCTAGTCTCATAGCATTGTGGTCAGAGAAGATGCTTGATATGATTTCAATTTCTTAAATTTACTGAGGTTTGATTTGTGACCCAAGATGTGATCTATCCTAGAGAATATTCCATGTGCCCTTGAGAAGAAGGTGTATTCTTCTGCATTTGGATGGAATGTCCTGAAGATATCAGTGAGATCCATCTCATCTAATGTATCATTTCAGACTTGCGCTTCCTTATTAATTTTCTGTTTTGATGATCTGTCCATTGTTGTCAGTGGGGTGTTAAAATCTCCTACTATTATTGTGTTATTGTCTGTTATGTCTTCCTCTTTGATTGATCCTATGATCAATTATTTAGTGTCCTTCCTTATCTCTTGTAATCTTCTTTATTTTTAAGGTCTATTTTGTCTGATATGAGGATTGCTACTCCAGCTTTCTTTTGCTTCCCATTTGCATCACTTAATGGGAAATAGATGGGGAAACAGTAGAAACAGTGTCAGGCTTTATTTTTTGGGCTCCAAAATCACTGCAGATGGTGACTGCAGCCATGAAATTAAAAGACGCTTACTCCTTGGAAGGAAAGTTATGACCAACCTAGACAGCAAAGATATCAAAAGCAGAGATATTACTTTGCCAATAAAGATCTGTCTAGTCAAGGCTATGGTTTTTCCAGTGGTCATGTATGGGTGCGAGAGTTGGACTATGAAGAAAGCTGAGCACGGAAGAATTAATGCTTTTGAACTGTGGTGTTGGAGAAGACTCTTGAGAGTCCCTTGGACTGCAAGGAGATCCAACCAGTCCATCCTAAAGGAGGTCAGTCCTGGGTGTTCATTGGAAGGACTGATGCTGAAGCTGAAACTCCAGTACTTTGGTCACCTGATGTGAAGAATTGACTCATTGGAAAAGACCCTGATGCTGGGAGGGATTGGGGGCAGGAGGAGAAGGGGACGACAGAGGATGAGATGGTTGGATGGCATCACCGACTCGATGGACATGAGTTTGAGTGAACTCCGGGAGTTGGTGATGAACAGGGAGGCCTGGTGTGCTGTGATTAATGGGGTCTCAAAGCATCAGACACGACTGAGTGAATGAACTGAACTGAACTGAACTGTACTGCATGGAATATATTTTTCCATCCTCTCAGTTTCAGTCTATATGTATCTTGAGGTCTGAAGTGATTTCCTTGTAGACAGCATATATATGGGTTTTCTTTTTTATCCATTCAGCCAGTCTGTGTCTTTTGGTTGGAGCATTTAATCCATTTACATTTAAAATAATTATTGATATAGATGTTCCTATTGCCCTTTTCTAATAGTTTGGGGTTGATTTTGTAGATCTTTCTTCTTCTGTTGTATTTCTTGACTATATAAGTCCCTTCAATATTTGTTGTAAAGCTGGTTTGGTGGTACTGACTTCTCTTAACTTTTGCTTTTCTGAAAAGTTTTTTATTTCTCCATCAATTTTGAATGATATCGTTGTTGGGTACAGTAATCTTGGTTAGAGATTTTTCCCTTTCAGTACTTTAAATATATCCTGCCAGTTCCTTCTGGCCTACAGAGTTTCTGCTGAAAGATCGGCCATTAATCATATGGGGTTTCCCTTGTATGTTACTTTTTGCTTCTCCCTTGCTGATTTTAATATTCTTTCTTTGTGTTTAGTTTTTGTTAATTTGATTAGTATGTGTCTATAGGACACCAAGTGTCCCATCTTGTGTGGGACACTTTGTTCCTTTTGGAGTTGATCAACTATTTCCTTTCCCATATTGGGGAAATTTTCAACTATAATCTCTTCAAAGTTTTTTTCATAGCCTTTCTTTTTCTCTTATTCTTCTGGGACCCCTATAGTTCAAATGTTGGTGCATTTGATATGGTCCCAGATTTCTCTGAGACTGTCCTCAGCTCTTCATTCTTTTTACTTTATTCTGCTCTTTAGAAATTATTTCCACCATTTTATCTTCCAGCTCACTGATTCATTCTTCTGCTTCAGATATTCTGCTACTGATTGCTTCTAGAGTATTTTTAATTTCAGCAATTGTGTTGTTTGTCTCTGTATGTTTATTCTTTAATTCTTTTAGGTCTTTTTAAATTGATTCTTGCATTTCTCCATTTTGTTTTCAAGGTTTTTGATGATGTTTACTATCATTATTCTGAATTATTTTTCAGGTAATTTGCCTATTTCTTCTTCATTTATTTGGACTCTGTGTTTCTGGTTTGTTCTTTCATTTGTGCAGTATTTCTCTGCCTTTTCATAATTTTTTTTTTAAGTTATTGTGTTTGAGGTCTCCTTTTCCCAGGCTTCAAGGAAAGTTGAATTCTTTCCTTGAAGAAGGTGGAATTCTTTCTTCCTTTTGGTTTCTGCCCTCCTAAGATTGGCCCTAAGGTTTGTGTGAGCTTCGTATAGGGTGATATTTGTGCTGAGTTTTGTTTGTATGTTTTCCCTCTGATGAGCAAGGCTGAGTGAGGTGGTAACCCTGTCAGCTGATGATTGGGTTTGTATTTTTGTTTTGTTTGTTGTTTAGAGGCGTCCTGCACAGGGTGCTATGGGTGGTTGGGTGATGCTGGGTCTTGTATTCAAGTGGTTTCCTTTGTGTGAGTTCACACTATTTGATACTCCTTAGGGTTAGTTCTCTGGTAGTCTAGGGTCTTGGAGTCAGTGTTCCCACTCCAAAGGCTCAGGGCTTGATCCATAGTGCTTGGAAGGCTTCCTCCATTTCTCCATGTCCAACATGGTGGCATCTTGCAGGCAGTAGTTGAGCATCTTCCCCAGAAAGCGAGTGGTGCCCCCTTCCACCAGGTGGCATCACTTTCTCATCCCAGTCTGGTTCTGGCTCCTTGTCCCGCTTCCTGGGTCACTGGGTCTCCCCAGCCACCCCTGTCTGGCGCACCACTGCCCAGGCTCCCTGTGCCCACATGTACGGCCACTGAGCAGAGGCTGTTCAGAGGGCACCTGGGCTCCATGTACTGGGGTGGCTCCCCCAGTGGGCCTGCCATGCTCCCCTTCCCTCCCACGTTCCCCTTCTCTCCCATGCCGCCACAGCTCTCCGACTTGTCCGCCTGCTCTCTCTGCTGCCTGGTCAGTCAATGTTTATCTCTTTTAACATTACAGGATTCCTCTTTGTGAAATTTTCTTAGTGTCATTTTTGTCCAACTCCTGTCCTTGTTTCCTTATTAATGATTAATTCTCAGAAGACTGTGGCCATTAATTTACACTAGGATGTGAATACCTAGTAGATTATTGACCATGCCTGCTTTCTAGGGTTATGCTATGTCTCCTATAGGGCAGGCCATGTGCAAGACACAAGCAGCCAGAAGATGAAACAGACATAGTCCCTTCTTTCAGGGACATTATCATCTCACAGGGCACCAGATATTTAAATAAATATTTGCAAAATAAAGTTAAAGGTGCTATAGGAGAGGAAGAAGCGGAAGGGTGTCTAACTCTCATGGAATTGTGGGTATCTTTCTTTGAGCTATGGGATCCTTAAGAGCAGGAAGTGTACCTCATTTATTACTAAGTCCCCAGCCTCTCCTACAGCACCTGGTGCATAGAAAGTGTTCAAGAAATGTCTGCTGATTTGGTGTTTGCAGAGACATGACTGTGGGATGCACACACATGGCCCTTGGTATATTGTCGTGTGGGCCAGTGCTTTGGGAAATTTCACATGTAGACAGCTTCTAAAATAGCTCCCAGTGACCCCCACATAGGTACTCATCCTATGCAGTCATTCTCTGAGTGTGAACTGGACTTAGTGACTTGCTTCCAACAGTAGGCTGTGGCAAAAATGATGGGATGCCGTCTCTGAGAACACATTATAACAGATGAACTGGGGGATGAATGAATGAGTGGAAATATGGATAAATGGATCAACATGTGATAAAGCAATACAGCAAAATGTAAATTCTAGAGTCTAGGTGGTTTAAGAATTATTCCTTCTATAATTCTTTCAACTTTTCTGTACATTAGAAATTTTTCATAATAAAATGTTGGGAGGAAATGCCAAAAACAAAAAACAAAGCAAAAGGAAAAAAGACTATGACTTTATTTTTGGCTTTTCTTGCTTCTTCACCTGATGAAGCCAGCTGCCATGCCGTGAGCTGCCTTATGGAGAGATCACATAGCCAGGAACAGCCAGGAGAGTGTGTCTCCTGGCCAACAGCCCAGGAGGAATGGAGGCCCTCAGTCCAACAGCCTGTTAGGAACTAAATCCTGCTGACAAACACATGTGTGAATTTGGAAGGGTCTCCTTCCCTCCGTGAATTTGAGGCTCAACCACAACCGACATTTTAATTGCAGCCTTGTGAGCCACCTGGAGCCAAGCCATTCGGCTAAGCCCTGCTCGGATCCCTGCCCGTGGGATGATAAATGTTGAGAAAATAGATGTTGTTTTGAGCCAGTAAGTTTGGGAACCATTTGTTACATAGGGATAGATAATTATCACAAGATAATACTACCTTCCAGAGAAGGCGATGGCACCCTACTCTTGCCTGGCAAATCCCATGAATGGAGGAGCCTGGTAGGCTGCAGTCCACGGGGTCTTGAAGAGTCAGACACGACTGAGCGACTTCACTTTCACTTTTCACTTTCATGCATTGGAGAAGGAAATGGCAACCCACTCCAGTGATCTTGCCTGGAGAATCCCAGGGACAGGGAGCCTGGTGGGCTGCCGTCTATGGGATCGCAGAGTCGGACACGACTGAAGTGACTTGGTGGCAGCAGTAGCAATACTACCTTCTCTCTAGGTCTTTATTGACAGAGCATTTTGTTTTGTTTCCTTTTCTTTTCTTTTTTTTTGTGACAGATTTTCCTATGGAGAGGAATACTCAGAATGATTTGTTCTTTGTTTAAAACTCAATTTATTAAGTTTATGAATCTAATACCCCAAATTGAAAATCAGTTTTTCTTGGGGCTTTTAAACATTGATTACAGATTTATTAAGCATATCATATTAAACAGTTTAAACTAACTGCAATTATATATTCAGAATGGCTGATCCTTTTAAACACTTCAAAACCTTAATTTATAAACATATAAAACAAAGACTATAGAGCTTACAGTTTCATATAAATTTACTCTAAAGCATCAATATCAAGGATTTAATGCCTCTTTATTTCTCTTCTTATTTTTCTATGTTAGTTTTTATATAGCCTCAGAGTTTCAGCATTATTATTTTTATTCCTTTCCTTGGGTCACAGAATTCTTAGCAGATCCTGAAGAAAAAATAAACTTATCAGAACAGCCTAGATTGCAGAACTTGGTTTATTGACTGATTAATTCTTGGTCATACTTGTTTGTTTCTCTCAAGGTGATTCTAACCCAAATCACCTTTCTATGGTAAGCTTTTCTACAGTTAAATTACATCTGTTAAGGTCAGTGAGACTATTTCAGGCTTTATCTTATGCCTGGGGTTTTAATTTTGCAACCTAGTATCTATCTCTGATTTAAAAAAAAAAAAGATTGCTTGGCCATTGTTATAAAACCTATTATCTTGTCATAATCAAATATTGATTTTGTCTCTTAGCATTAAAAAGTTACATCTCCCTTATTAGTATTGAGATTTAATCTCCTAGGAGTTGCGAGATTAAGTCTGTGTAGCGTTCCTCTGTAGGTCATCTGGCAAATGCTGTGGACCCCTCTTTCTGGTTGGTTATTTGGGATGCCCACCTAAGTTGAACAGTCCTTCCTGTTCTTGGCATCTACTTTTTCTGGGGCTATATAGCTTACACTGCTGCTGCTGCTACTGCTGCTGCTGCTAAGTTGCTTGTCGTGTCCGACTCTGTGCGACCTCATAGACGGCAGCCCACCAGGCTCCCCCGTCCCTGGGATTCTCCAGGCAAGAACACTGGAGTGGGTTGCCATTTCCTCCTCCAATGCATGAAAGTGAAAAGTGAAAGTGAAGTCGCTCAGTTGTGTCCAACTCTTTAGCTTACACTGGCAAGTGTTTATTCTTAATAGATAAGGTAGGCATATGACTGTGCTTTTAAACATACCATATTCATATAAGAAATACTAGAAGAAATATCAAACCCTCCTAATTATTAAAATCAATAAAAAATAAATATGATCTATTACAGTCACCACTTTCTATTACAGTAATCTTTTGGTCAAGCTTCATATTAACTCTTCTGAGTCATTTTGAATTCATAGTATTTCACAAAACTCATCTTGTCCTATAAACCATGGTGACGATGATGGTGATGATAATGCAAGAGGTCTATCTTTTTAAAACAGGCAAGAGTAAACTGTAGTGTTTAGAGATGAACATTTGGGTGATAAAACAAATGAGATACCCCAAGAAAGGCATTATTATAAAAATGAAGATATGCAGAAGGGGAAAGAGGTGTAATAAGAATGAGGCTCAAGGATGGAGCTTATGGAACAAATGCCTAAGTTCTATTTTTTGACCTGGGCATACATTTGATGTGTGTGTGTGTATGTGTTTTCTGCTCTATTTGTATAATAAGAGTTTTATTTGAAAAGCTCACCATACGGTCTTTGAAGCACTCTTCATATTGACTCCTTTATCCTTTATGTATTGCCCCTGATAGTCTTGAAAACTGTCTTGCTTTTTTAGCAATGATTGGATGTTGGAGAGATGTTCTGAAATCTTTTTTCCATCATAAATCAGGAAATTAGCTACCTTCTAAAGGATTCTGGTGTTTTTTTTGTTTTTAACAGAAAATAATTTTAAAGACCAGGAGCTGTGTCCTGGGTATGTATTAATACAGGTGAATGTGTGATGAACAAGAGTGAATTGGTTGGTACTGGGTCACTGAGAGCTGAAAACAAATTTATTAAGGTTATTATTTCGCACTGATATTTCCAATTTAACTTACGATATTGCTATTCCATACTTTTCTTGTCTTATATAAGGTTTCATCAGCTACAAGCCTTTCTCCTGAATTGACAATCTTTTTGATCTGATGAAGCTCCTAGATGGAGCCAAGACATGCTTCATATCACATTCTGCTCTTCAGTACAATAATTCCAAAACTTCTGTCAGTCATAGAATTCATAACTTTTTTTCTACAGATTTGCCAAATTCATAATTTTGTACCATTTATATTAATGTTTTCTTAGTATTTTTGTTTGATGAACATTAAAGTGAAACCCTTAAAAGAATGATATTCATATTAAACAATAACATCTGTGGTATTATAGGGTTTCATTAACAGGCTATATATTTTTCCAGTATCCATTAAGATGGATATGAGTGTTAGAATTTTAGGGGACTCAATAAATGTCATCTTCCTCACTTGAGGCAGATGAGAGTCAGGCAAATGGAGCTCAAAATATGAGGTTAAGGACTAATATAGGCTGCACCGGGGGCTGTTACTTAGTGAAAGAAAGTGAAAGTCATTCAGTTGTGTCCAGCTCTGCAACCCCATGGACTGCAGCCTACCAGGCTCTTCTCTCCATGGAATTTTCCAGGCAAGAGTACTGGAGTGGGTTGCCATTTCCTTCTCCAGGGGACCTTCCCAACACAGGGATGGAACCCTGGTCTCCCGCATTGTAGGCAGACACTTTTACCGTCTGAGCCACCAGAGTTGCTTAGGTGCTGGGCAATTATGGGCTCCCTAAGAGTAAACCCCAGGCTTGAACAAACACATCTGCCGACAGGCCTGCCCTGCAGCGTGGCCTATTTCCCCTCACAGCCAAGGACAGCACAGAAGTTGTTCTCCCTGAAGCGGGCAAATTCAGAAAGGTAGGGAGAGACTTCCCTGATGGCCCAGTGATAAAGTATCTGCCTTGCAATGTAGAGAACACGGGTTTGATCCCTGGTCAGGGAACTAAAATCACACATGCCAGGGAGTAAGGAAGCCCACGCGCTGTAACTACTGAGCCGGTGCACCACAGCTAGAGTCTGTGTGTTCCAATGAGAAATCTCCCACGACGCAACGACAATCCTGCATGCCACAGCTAAGATTAGACACAGACATATAAGTAAATAAACAAAAAAGAGAGAGAGAGAAAGCTTAGGGAGAGAAAGACTGAGCTACCATACTTGGTTTTTTCCTCTGAACTCACTAATGGGGGAGGAATGAGGAAGGGAGTAGAGAGGGGCCAGGAGTATTAAGCTAATAGATAGTTCTTCCTTTCTTTTTTTAAATTTGGTTTCAGCACATGGCATGTGGGATCCTAGTTTGCGAACCAGGTCTTGAACCTGCACCCACTGCGCTGGAAGCATGAAGACTTAACCACTCGACCACCAGGGAAATCCCAGCTAATAGACATTTCTGTAAATCAAGCACGGAGTCAGGGGAAGTAACTACTAAGCATACATGTTTGTCCGTTTATTGAGTTAAAGCCTCTAAGTGCAACTTTGGGAAAATGCTGCTGTAGTGAACAGTGTTATGATGAAGTGCCTATGAAGTTCACCTTGTTCAATATTGCTTGGGTACCTTCCCTGCCTCTCAATTTATTTGTTATATTTGGAGGAACACATTTAATGTAGAAGAGTCTGACTGAATCCAAATCAGAGTGAGTCATACTGACAATGTAGCACGTATGCCATCTGGGCCATTTTTCAGACACTTGTGTTAAACTATCATTATGAAGTCATAATCAAAAGGTCCCAGCCCTTCTTATGCCACTGGGTGTTATTTTGACTTCGCTATTCACAAAATGACTATACTATGGCCAAGTCTTCTGAGCTTTCATTCTTTATTTCCTTAATTGAGTCAGGGACACTTATCCCATTCAAACATTTTGATATACTAGCTTCATATGATCAGGCTCCATAGATTGTCAGCTCTTAAAGGAAAATGTAGAGACACTCTGGCTCCCCCTTCTTTTATAGAGATGAGAAGTGAAGGTCTGCAAAGGCAAAGAACTTGTCCAAGGTCACACCCTACTTAACGGATTTAGCCCCAGATTTCTGGGTCTCCTAATCCTCAGCTCATTAACTTTTTAATGCACTCCTGGGCCTTTTAAAGTCAAAATGACAAAGCAATCAGTCTTGGCAGGGAAAAATTATTTCCTAACATTTTGTATCTTGTACACCCGTGGCAGATTCATGTTGATGTATGACAAAACCAATACAATATTGTAAAGTAATTAGCCTCTAATTAAAATAAATAAATTTAAATTAAAAAAAAGAGAGAAAGTACAGGGAAAAAAAAAAAATATTTTGAGGAAATTCTCCGGTGGTCTAGTAGTTAAGACATGGTGCTTCCACTGAAGGGAGGATGGGTTTAATCCCTAGTTGAGGAACTAAATTCCTATATATATAATCTCCCCATTGTTTTCTGTATTCCATACCACTGCTATACTCCAATCAACATTGGCTCCTACTTGGATCACTTCAGTAACCTTAAGTCTTTCCTATTTTAGCCTCCAATTCAGTTTCTTCCCTTCACATGAGTTGTTCATTGGAATGCTTTATCTTTTTTTTTTTTTTATCACCACCTTCCTTATACTCATTGCATTTCTGTTGCAAAAGACAGAAAAACACAATTCAAGTGGTGGATTTAACTCAGTGTGGGATAAGTTATGCTACAATGAAGAACAGCTTCATGATGTCAGTGCTTTCATTTCTTCATCTTGGTTGATGGGAGCTCTGCTCTCAGTCCAGTTCAGTCAGGATCTTGGGTTGACAAGAGTCTCTACCATTTGTAACGTATCTGACTGCCATGGCCAGGGAAGATAACATTGTGGGGTGTGTAACAGCTCTTAAAGACCTCTGCCTAGAAGTGAAATACATTAAGTCTGCTCACATTATACTGGCCAAATCAATATAAGGGAGTCTGACTTAAAGGAGTGAGGAAGTAGAGTCCCACCATATGTCCAGAAGAAACAGTACTAGGAAAAAAAAGACTAACACTAAAGCTACCACATATTTTTTTAGCCAGAAAGGAATGTGCAATGTTTCATATATCTCAACAATTCTTGGGTTATGGATATAGTCAGTGCTCAGTCACTTCAGTGGTGTCTGATTCTTTGTGACCCTATGGACTATAGCCCGCCAGGCTCCTCTGTCCATGGGATTTCCTGGGCAAGAATACTGGAGTGGGTCACCATTTCCTTCTCCAGGGAATCTTCCCAACTCAGGGATTGAACCTGCATCTCCTGCATTGGCTGGCAGATTCTTTACCACTGAACTACCAGGGAAGCCCAGGCACAGTCTAAACTGGAGCTTGAATAATGACAAGAAGATCTATTTCTTGATACAGAAATGGATCTCTCTGTTATACATCATTGCCCCTCCTTCAGTTTCAAGGTCATATCTTCACAATACTCAGTGCAATGGATAAAATGGCTTAAACCAAAGGCCCTAGATAGAGTCTTGTTGCTATAATTTCCCTCACAGAGGTCATTTTCCCATGCCTGATGCAATTGGATACATCACTGGCCAGGGACATGAGATACACAGTCTAGGTCTTGGCCCCATTCTAGCCTTGAGGCGGGGCAGAAAAGTCTCCAAACTACCATTGCAGTGAGCATGGGAAGAATGTTCAATAGTCTCCAGGAAGACTTGGGTGATGGTTGTAGAAGAAGAATGTGAATTGATGCTAGGTAAGAAAGTAACAAAAGATATTTATTGCTCTTTTCTCTCAGGTCTCATATTTAATGTCACTTCCTCGGGAGGACTTTCTTTGGTATACCCAACTGAATTACTTACTCTTTTTATTATCTCCCAGGAGGCCCTTTCCTTTCAAGGAAGAATATGTAATTTTGTATTTATTTGTGTGATAATTTGTTCAATGTCTGTTTCCCTTCCTAGAAGGCAAGCTCCTTGAGGGCAGTAACTACAACTGAGCCTTGAACAAAGTGGGGGTTTGGGGTGCCCACCCCACACATTCAAAAATCTGTGTACTGCTATCTCTGCCTAAAAAATAAAGGAATTGATAGATAACTCATCAAAGGGCAGGAAACTGAAACAGTTTGGGCAGAATCAGAACTCAAAATTTAATTTTTTTGAGTCCATATATTGTGATCTCTAAATGAACACAAGCTTTCCAACACACTCAGTTGATTTAAAGATCAGTAAAATGAAAACAGGTACTAATTTGTTGGAAAAAAAACAAACAAACCCTATATGTGGACCAATTCAATTCAAACCTGTGTTGTTCAAGGACCAACTGTATATCTATTTTGTTTATTGATATTTCCTCAGTGTCTGGAAAACTGCCTAGCATGCGGTGGCTCACCAAAATATTAATTGAAAGAAATAACAGCAAAGACTATGCAGTGGATATTTACAGATTTTAAGATAAAGAGATGGAACAGAATTTGGGAGATTTTGGCTCAAAGATACTATGTCCTGGTATGTCTAGGTTAACAAGGAGATACAGTTTAGTAAGAAAGCACAGGTAACAGATTGGACTAGTGGCACGGATTATCAAATGTTTCTATAATAACCTTTGTATATGTGTGTGTTAAGTCACTCAGTCATGGTCAACTCTTTGCAACCCCATGGACTGTAGCCTGCCAGGCTCCTCATTCCATGGGATTTTCCAAGCAAGAATACTGGAGTGGGTTGCCATTTCCTTTACCAGGGGAATCTTCTTGACCCAGGGATCAAACCCAGGTCTCCTGTGTTGGTAGGCGGATTCTTTACTGCTGAGTCATCAGGAAAGCCTATAATGACTTTTTCAGTTCAGTTCAGTTCAGTCGTTCAGTCGTGTCTGACTCTTTGCGACCCCATGAACCACAGCATGCCAGGCCTCCCTGTCCATCACCAACACCTGGAGTTTACCCAAACTCATGTCCATTGAGTCGGTGACGCCATCCAACCATCTCATCCTCTGTCATCCCCTTCTCCTCCTGCCCTCAATCTTTCCTAGCATCAGGGTCTTTTCCAATGAGTTAGCTCTTCACAACAGGTGGCCAAAGTATTGGAGTTTCAGCTTCAACATCAGTCCTTCCAATGAACACCCAGGACTGATCTCCTTTAGGATGGACTGGTTGGATCTCCTTCAGTCCAAGGGACTCTCAAGAGTCTTCTCCAACACCACAGTTCAAAAGCATCAGTTCTTCGGTGCTCAGCTTTTCTTTATAGTCCAACTGTTACATCCATACATGACTACTGGAAAAACCATAGCCTTGACTAAATGGACCTTTGTTGGCAAAGTAATGTCTCTGCTTTTTAATATGTTGTCTAGGTTGGTCATAACTTTCCTTCCCAAGGAGTAAGCATCTTTTAATTTCATGGCTGCAATCACCATCTGCAGTGATTTTGGAGCCCCAAAAAATAAAGTCAGACACTGTTTCCATTGTTTCCCCATCTATTTCCCATGAAGTGATGAGACCGGATGCCATGATCTTAGTTTTCTAAATGTTGAGCTTTAAGCCAACTTTGTCACTCTCCTCTTTCACTTTCATCAAGAGGCTCTTTAGTGTTTCTTCACTTTCTGCCATAAGGGTGGTGTCATCTGCATATCTGAGGTGATTGTTATTTCTCCTAGCAATCTTGATTCCAGCTTGTGCTTCATCCAGCCCAGAGTTTCTCATGATGTACTCTGCATGTAAGTTAAATAAGCAGGGTGACAATATACAGCCTTGATGTACCCCTTTCCCAATTTTGAACCCGTCTATTGTTCCATGTCCAGTTCTAACTGTTGCTTCCTGACCTGCATACAGGTTTCTCAAGAGGCAGGTCAGATGGTCTGGTATTCCTGTCTGTTTCAGAATTTTCCACAGTTTGTTGTGATCCACACAGTCAAAGGCTTTGGCATAGTCAATAAAGCAGAAATAGATGTTTTTCTGGAACTCTCTTGCTTTTTCAATGATCCAGTGGATGTTGGCAACTTGATCTCTGGTTCCTCTGCCTTTTCTAAAACCAACTTGAACATCTGGAAGTTCATGGTTCATGTACTGTTGAAGCCTGGCTTGAAGAATTTTGAGCATTACTTTACTAGCGTGTGAGATGAGTGCAATTGTGTGGTAGTTTGATCATTCTTTGGCATTGCCTTTCTTTGGGATTGGACTGAAAACTGACATTTTCCAGTCCTGTGGCCACTGCTGAGTTTTCCAAATTTGCTGGCATATTGAGTGCAGCACTTTCACTGCATCATCTTTTAGGATTTGAAATATCTCAACTGGAATTCCATCACCTCCACTAGCTTTGTTCATAGTGGTGCTTCCTAAGGCCCACTTGACTTTGCATTCTAGGATATCTGGCCCTAGATGAGTGATCACACCATGATTATCTGGGTTGTGAAGATCTTTTTTGTACAGTTCTTCTGTGTATTCTTGCCACCTCTTCTTAATATCTTCTGCTTCTGTTAGGTCCATACCCTTTCTGTCCTTTATTGAGCCCATCTTTGCATGAAATGTTCCCTTGATATCTCTAATTTTCTTGAAGAGGGCTATAGTCTTTCCCATTCTATTATTTTCCTCTATTTCTTTGCATTGATCACTGAGGAAGGCTTTCTTATCTCTCCTTGCTATTCTTTGGAACTCTGCATTCAAATGGGTATATCTTTCCTTTTCTCCTTTGCTTTCCACTTCTCTTCTTTTCACAGCTATTTGTAAGGCCTCCTCAGACAGCCATTTAGCTTTTTTGCATTTCTTTTTCTTGGGGATGGTCTTGATTCCTGTCTCCTATACAATGTCATGAACCTAATGACTTTTAGAGTGCAGCAAAATGAGAAAACAAACAAGCAAACAATTTCAAGTTTCCAAGAATCTATAAATCAACATAGCAGGAAATCAATACTGAATATTCAGTGGAAGGACTGTTGATGAAGCTGAAGCTCTGATACTATGGCCACCTGATGTGAAGAGCTGATTCACTGGAAAAGACCCTGATGCTGGGAAAGATTGAGGTCAGGAGGAGAAGGGGACGACAGAGGATGAGATGTTTGGATGGCATCACTGATTCAATGGACAAGTTTGAGGAAACTCAGGGAGATAGTGAAGGACAGGGAAGCCTGGCATGCTGTAGCCCATGTGGTCACAAATTGTAGGTCACAACTTGACTGAAAAACAACAGCAAAATAAAACTGAGCAAATCTCTATTTTTCACCTTTCATCTGTAAAGAAGATGGAACACAATCCTGTTATGAACTGGTTTAGGCAAGTCTTATTGGTTGAAGTATGGAGACTTTAAGATTTTCTTTTTGTTAGTCATTAGTTGTTTAAATACTGAGGATTTTCATCTTAAGCAAAGTTTCTTAAAAGTATATGAGTAAACGTGTAGGACCTCAGCTTCTTCATCTGTAAACTGTGGACAATAATAGTGCCTGACTATTGTGCTGGGAGGATGAAATAAGTTAACATATGCAAATTTTTCAAAGCAATTACAAAGAACAGTGCCTGGCTCATATTAAGTGCCCAAGAAATGTTACCTATTATTATGAGCAGCTTGTATTAGTGCTTTAGTTCCTTTATTATTTTATTTGAACAGCAATTTCCTCTACCAGAGGACTTATTTATACATTACCTTATATAAATTGCATGAAAGATTCAGCACTTAGTGTTTGCAGGGTGCCAGAGATATAAAGAAATGTAAGACCTGGTTCCATCATTGAGAAATTCGCAACTGAGTTCCAGCAAAATACTTTATCCTATGGCTTGGGTTTTGAAAATACCTCTCCAGGGGAGCTAAATTTGGACTGTTAGTTTTTTACCAGTTAGGATTCTCTAGGTTGCAAGTAAGAGAATCCAGCTCAGACTGGCCTGGATTACAAAGTGGATTTGTTAGCTCATATATGGGGCAATGAAAATAGTGTGGTGTTTGGGGCTAATTGGCAAGGGCTCCATAGTGTTCACTTTAAAACCTGGATTTAGAAGAAAGAAAGCCTGGGACTTCGCTGGCAGTCCAGTGGTTAGGACTTCACACTTCGTTTGCAGGGAACATGGGTTCAATCCCTGGCTGGAGAACTAAGATCCTGCAAGCCATGCAGTGTGACCACACAGGGATGGCATCAAACCAAGGCTGTTTCCCTATAGAATGTCAGCTAGCCAGAACTAGGGACATTTCCTTGTTCATGTGGATGTGTGTGTGCTAAGTCGCTTCAGTTATGCTCGACTCTTTGTGACTGCATGGACTGTGTACTGCCAGGCTCCTCTGTCCCTGGGGTTCTTCAGGCAAGAATACTGGAGTGGGTTGCCATCCCCTTCTCCAGGGGATCTTCTCAACTCAGGGGTTGAACCTGGGTCTCCTGCATTGCAGGCAGATTCTTTACTTGTCTTGAGCCAAAAGGAAAGCCAAGGAAGGAGGAGTTAATTAACAGGAGGTTCCAATAAACTTTTCTTTATGTCTCACTGGTCCATACTGACTCATATGCCCATTCTACTGCCAATCAGTGGCAATGAAGATCATTCCTAGGCCACTAAGGCCTACCACTGAAGCTAGGGTTAGAGTGAATCCTTGAAGAAAAACAGGGTTTATCTTGAAGACAGAGGACGGAATGAATGCAGAGTAAACAACCGACAATTCCCTGCCTACCCTTTGAAAAGGGGACCATATCTTACTTTTCTCTATGTTCTAACAGCTGCATAGCAAATCCTTAATAAATACGAGCAGAAAGAATGGATAGTAGGTAGAACCTAGAAAGAATTCTTATTCACCTTACATAAGCTTCCTGCATCCTAGACATGTCTGTCCCAGGAACTAGCATGACCAGTTTTTTCTTGTTTAATTGCCTTCTCCCTGAGCAACATGACTATGGACTCCACCTAGTCCCAGAAGTACTAAAGGGAAGGTCTGGATTGGCCCTTTCTTCTGGAGCCCCATTGCTGATTAATTACAAGTTGTGATGTTCCTCATTCATTCCCAGGTCATGGGCATATTTTGACTGGTTGGTATCATGTGTATCATATGTAGTGGACGAGTCTGTCTTCTAAGATTTGTGCCCAGGAGAAATTGCCATTTAAGCTTTCTCTTGATTCCAGCTCTAAGGTTAGGGAAGCAGATGTTGATGGATTAATTAGATCTTAGGAGGACTAGGAACTATCTCCCCATCCTTTGTATGCTAAATCTCTCAGTAGTGCCCAATTTTTTGCGGCCCCATAGACTGTAGCCTCCTCCAGGCAAGAATACTGGAGTGGTTAGCTATTCCCTTCTCCAGCAGATCTTCCCAACTCAAGGATTGAACCTGGGTCTCCTGCATTGATAGGCACATTCTTCACCAGTAGCGCCACCTGGAAAGTCCATCCTTTAACTGTTGTTTAATCGGTTATGTCAGACAGACTCTGAGAGGCTCACTGGAATGTTATTTCATGCAGAAACAACAGGTTAGTCTAGCCTCCTACTCATCATATATAATGACAGTGGTAATACAGTTAAAAAAAAAAAAAAAAGAAGAAGAAGCAAATCTCATGCCTGGTCACAAGTAAAAATAACGTTAGGTGCAGGTGACATTGGTAAATGTGTTACCTCCCTGGAATTAACCCTTTGATTTGCATGCTCAACATCTCTTTGATCTCATCTCTAAGAAAGGGTCCATGTCTCATGGATAGACTTGGGGTAACCAAGTACATACAACCACTGCATAATATCCTCAAGAGTCACTTACGCTTCTGGGGAGCTAAAAGCAAAGTCAAGAACCACTGTATTCTGAAATTTCACTACTGTAGTAATTAGACATGCTCTTACTGGCAAGTTCAGCCTGCTTGGTGAGCAAACAAAGGCAGTTGCTTAATGGCCTAGCTTAATCTTGATGTGACCATTCTAATACATTTTTTTTTTTTCCTACCAGGAAAGAACTGTTCAAAGTTCTTGCATGAATTGCCATTTTCTAGTGGTGATTTCTCCAATATCTATGTTCACCTCTTGAATTTTATCTATTTTATCTTATGCTCTCATGAGTCACCAATACCTCTTTTTGAAAAAATTTAATTAAATTTTTTTTTTTTTTTTTTACTTTTGCTGCCCTGGGTCTTCACTGTGGTGCACGTGGGCTTTCTCCACCTGCAGCGCGTGTGATTCTCTTGTTGCAGCCGAAGGGCTCTACAGTGTGCAGCTCAGTGGTTGCAGTGCACAGGCGTGGTTGCCCTGAGACATGTGGGATCTTAGATCCCCGACCAGGGATTGAACCTAGGTTCCCTGCATTGGAAGGTGGATTCTTAACTGCTGGACCACCAGCACAGTCCCTCTTTAGACTGGTTTGTTTTTCTTCAGAAGTATCAATGCCTTTAATCTGAGCCCTCTTGTGTATTCTGCCTTCAAATCAGTCCAGTTTTCTTCCAGTGACTTTGTATCTATTAGTTTACACTTTTGCAGGTAAAAATGTGGGGAGACTGGATTATGCTCCCTTTATACTCTCCAGGCTTCCATTTATTCATCTGTAAACTGTGGATAATATTGATAATGGAGGTAGCAGTCTATCCGGATCCCCTCTTCAGGTTTTATGCTCCCCCAACCCCCATCCCAAGCACTGCTCCTTATGGTAATTGTCCTCCACCACCAGGGAATTGCCTCCCAGCCCCTGGCCTCAGTGGGGCTTACCCAGCACCAGAGCCTTTAACAGGGCTGGCTGAGACTCAGTTGGAAGCATATTTGGGGGCAGATTACCTTTTTCCCAAATCCTGCATTCTTAACTTCCTGATTAACTTCCTGCTTCTCCCCAAGGCACACCCAATCCTCCTGTATGTCATTGGCTGATGACATTCTCACTTCTGCCTGATCTCATCAATCAGATAGTCCTCTAAGAAAAGTAATAATTCGCTTAAGGCGGAGTTAAGTTGTGTTAAGTTTGTGATTTCTCCCTAAACTCACTCTTCCTTTGCCATAGGGCCCTTCATGGTTACCTCCTTCCCCTCCAAGCATTCCAGTTCTCCAGCACCCTACTGCTCACACCTTCCCCTAGAAAAATAGGTGGGAAGAAAAGACTTGGTAATTCACATTGAGGCTGAATATGTTACCCCTTAGTTTTCTAAGTTACACTTCTTTTGAAATTCTCTCTGTATGTCTTTCGTTTTACTATTATTGTTCTCTTTGTTATGACACAGATGCCCTTCCATAATTTCTGGTCTTCTGTCTGGTGTGAGATCAGTGTTTTAAAACTGGTCTTCCCAGACAGGAGATATCTTAAATGGATTCTTTTAAAATGCATGTCACTAATTGCTATTGTTATTACAAAGAAAATTTCCCCTAAAATTGACCTTAAAGGATGAATGGCCTTAAAGGTGAACTGGCCTTAAAGGATGCAGTTTTACCAAACAAGATGAATAAAATTCTCATTGGCTTTCTAAACAATCAAGGTGCAAAATGTTAAAAGAGAGTTGAAAATATAAATGTGAAAGACTGCCCAACTTTGATAGGTCTCAGGAGTTGGATTGCTTTGCAGATGGAATAATGCTTGGCAACGTTCTTTTGTCTTTTCATTTTATCCCCCTGGCATATGAACTTATATGAGCTAAAATTTTCTTCCATATTATGCTAAGCAGGAGTCTCAATTGAAAGTAATAGAAAACTCTAGTTAAGCACGAAATATTTACTAGAAGGGTTCTGGGGAAACTCAAAAGATTCAAGAAGCTACAGGAAACAGGGTAGCCCATGGGATTCAGGGACTAGACCTGGAAATCTGGTTCCACAAGTCTCTATCTTTGATCTCTGCTTGTTTGTTTTGTGGTGTTGTGGGTTGACACCTTTGTTCTCTAAAAGGTGTTAAATTCCTAAAGCCCAGGACCTGTGAATGTGGCCTTATTTGGAACGAGAATTTTAACAGATGAGCAAGTTAGGATGATGTGTTAGTTTGTTGGCACTGCCATAGCAAAATACCACAGTCTGGGTGGCTAAACAATAGAATTTTTTTCCTGGGAATTCCCTGGCAGTGCAGTGCTTGGGACTCTGTTTTCACTACCAAGGACCTGGGTTCAATCCCTGGTTGAGGAGCTAAGATCCCACAAGTCATGTAGTATGGCCAAAAAAAAAAAGGATATTTATCAATATTTCCTTACAGTTTCCTTACAGTTCTGGTGGCTAGAAGTCTAAGATCAAGGTGCTGGCAGGATTAAAATGGTCCTCAAAAAATGGCCCTGTTTTTTTAACCAGTGACTACCCTTCAAGGGCTCTGTTTTAAAAAAAATCAATAAACATGCTGATAAAAATTTATCCACCAGGATTTCCATAATAGCAATAGATCATAACATGTCTTTCCCCAGCTCAAAGTTCTCAGTAACTTCCCATTTCCCACAGAGATAAGGCCAAAAGTTTCATCAATAAAAGACTCTATATGACCCTCATCCTTATTACTTTTCTGACCTTATCTCCCAGGACTCTGGGCCAGCCTCACTGGCCTCTGTTTTCAAATATGCCAGGCAGAGGAGTGCTGTCTCAGGGCCTTTGAATTTGCCACTCCCTCTGCCTGGCCTGGTGGTGGTTTAGTCGCCGTGTCTGACTCTTGTGAGTTCATAGACAGAAGCCCGCCAGGCTCCTCTGCCCATAGGATTTTCCAGGCACGAATACTGGAGTGGGTAGCCATTTCCTTCTCCAGGGGATCTTCCTGATGCAGGGATCAAACCCAGCTCTCCTGCACTGCAGGAAGATTCTTTACCAACTGAGCTACCAGGGAAGCCCTGGCATGATCACCCCTCATATATGAGCACAACCAGCTCCCTCAAGTCTTCTACTTAAGTGTCACTTTGTCTGGGAGGGTTTCTCTTCTGCCCTGCCCCCATTCATTCATTATCCTTCTTTTCCACTTTACTCTTCCCCCTTTAGCACACATACTTATGCAATAATGGTTTACATATTTCATTTGCTCAGCATTGGAGTTTGAACAGCGTCTAGGTCCTTTGTAGTATGCTGTATGGTATGGTGACCTTCTGGCTCCTTGCCCTGAAACTTTTCTTCTCTGCCTGATGAAAATTCTTAAACTTCTTTGTGCTGAGCTGTACCCCTCCAGCCTGCAAGCCCTTTACTTGCTCAGCCTTAAGACTGAACGAAGAGCCTGGAGTCAGGGATGGAGAGATCACTACTTTAATAGATAGAGGCGGAGGGAATTTAACACGTGTGAAGTAAGGTCCTAGACTGACAACCTACCATTGCCCCACTGTCTGCAGATGGAGGACAGGGCATGGCAGCCGTCTTTGGCTGGGGAGCAGGTGTGTGTGTTACCAGTTGCAGAGGGAATTGATGTTGGGTTACCAGGGAAGACATCAGAGGGGCATGCTTCTTTGATAAACTATCATAGTGGAGATAGATCTGATTTAAAGATTAGAAGAATCACTAGCTGGGGCTAGGGGCAAGCACGCAGACAGTTACTGATTAGGCTCTATGATTTAGAGGGAAGGTGAGTCATGCGAGTAGGGTGTAGGTAAAGCAGAGACTGGTTGCAGAGGATATAAAGAGAACAAGAGAACAGTCATTTGGGCAGCCTGACCCTACACTTTGATCATTGTCTTCCTCAACTGGGGGAAGAGAATTCCGGTTCAGTGACATGGGTCTAACTTACCCTGACATTGTGAACTTGTTCTGAGATTTTTTGCCTTGTTTTCCCTGCAAATTTCTACTTTGTGCCCTTGTACCCATGGTGCCTGCCCTGAATCCATATCTGAAATGTCAGAGAGTTAGAAGGAAATTTAGAGATAATCTTGGCCCACTTGTCATTTTGTTGATGGTAAACTGAGGTTCAGGGACAGGAAGGAACTCACTCAAGGTCATATTCTCTAAGTACATTCATGAATTTATTCAGTACATACTATATGCCAGGTATTTTGCTAGGCACTCGTGAAATAATAGAAAAATCTATGTATATTGGTCTCTGCCCCCCTCCACCCTGCACTCACCTCCTTCACACCTTAAATTCTGTCCTGCACAGAGCTCCTAAAACCTTTGTTATATCCTAAGTGATAAAAAGCATTAGGAACATGGTTTTCCCCCCTCGTATTTATTCCTTGTTCTTGACACCAAGCTCCTAAAACCCCTGGAAATTTCTGGGTCATAGGAGTGACTTTTGTTCGAGTGAGGCAACTCTGGGTGGGCTCCTGGATGGAAGCTGGTCACCAGAAAGACCAGTCCAGGATCAGAGGCTTGAAATTTTCAGCGCCACCTGCTATGCTCCAGAGATGGGGAGATGGGCTGAAAGTGGAGTTAATGATTGATCTTGCCTCCATGTGATGAAGCCTCCATAAAAATCCCCAGAGTATGGGGCTTGGAGATTTTCCAGGGTGGTGAAGTGTGGAGGTCCTGGTCGGAGAGGGTGTGGAAGCCCGGTGCCCCTTCCCACCTGGTTATATGCATCTCTTCCCGCTGGATGTTCATCTCTATTCTCTATCATGTCCTTTTTTTTTTTTTTTTGTAATTTAAAAATGACTGTTTTATTAGGTAAAGGTATAGAAACTAGGTTTCTCCTTTTAAAAATTTATTTTTAATCAGTATAATGGCTTTACAATGTTGTGTTAGTTTCTGCTGTAAATTTACGTGAATCAGCTATAAGTATATATATATATCCCTGCCCTCTTGAACCTCCCTCCCCTTCCACATCCCACCCATCTAGGTCATCACAGAACACCAAGCTGAGCTCCCTGTGCTATAGAGCAGGTTCCCACTAACTATCTATTTTACACATGGTAGTGTAAATATGTCAATGCTACTCTCTCAGTTCATCCCCCCTTCTCCTTCCCTCACTGGAATCTAGAAAAATGGTGCTGATGAACCTATTTGCAAGGCACGTATAGAGACACAGATGCAGAGAATGGACTTGTCATGTCCTTTTATAATAAACTGGTAAACAGTAAGTGAATTATTTCCTTGAGTCCTAAGAGCTACTCTAGCAAATTAACTGAACCATGGGAAACTGTGATTCATAGCCCTTGGGTCAGAAGCATGAGGAACCACCTGGACTTGGGATTGACATCTGAAGGGAGGGGCAGTCTTGTGGGCCTGACCCCTTAACCTGTGTGGTCTGTTGCTCTTTCCAGGTAGATGGTGCCAGAATTGAGTTACATTGGAGGACACCTAGCTGGTGTCACAGAATTTCTCAATGTGGGGGAAACCCCCACATACCTGGTGTCAGAAGTGTTGTGAGTGTGGTAGTGATGTGAGAATAAAAGAGAAGCACAACAGATGGACTGAGATTTTTCCAACTCAACACCGGATAGGGAAGAGTGAATAACACACAGTTCTTTCCAGTCTGGACAACCTCATACTTCAGTGGAGAATTCACATGAACAGACAGCTATAAGACTCGATAAAAAAAGATCAGCATGAAAAAGAGAGAGTCAGAAGAGGAAACTGAGCCAGCATAAAAAGGGTGAGTAAATGAAAAAGGATAGAGGTGCAAGGATGAATCTCACCATCCACTCATATCTCACAACATGTGTAAAGGGCCAATCATCCATTCATTCCATCCAAATGTATGGGGTGGTCTGCTGAGCCTTTCCTTGAAGATGCAAAGATGATTTTGGTATCTTAAAGACCAGATAAGGTCTGAATTTGTGAGGCTGGCTAGTAAATTTCCAGACTCGAGTCCCTGACTGGTGAAGCCACCTGATTTCAAAGCAAAGGAAAGTTGGTTTGCAGCCCTCTTCTCTCCCCTGGGGACACAGCAAGCAAGTTGTGCAAACTGGCTGTGATTCTGAGCTGTAAGACTGCTTGTCAGTGGCCTCCCTTGTCCAGCTGGGCCCCTTTTCACCTTCAGAGTGCTCTGATGTCCTTGGACCGGGCAGGTGGCATTTGTTCTTACACAAGGCAGTTAGCCAATCAGCTCAAGTAGAGCCAACAGGTGCTGGGTCCTTTAATCTTTCAGTACACAGTCTTGGCCTTTTGTGGCCTCTTCACCAGGAGTGGGTGAGCAGCTTTCCACGGATATGTTCTGGAAGAAATTGATGTTCAGGATGGAGTGGGAGCCTAGGGTCTAGCCTTATAGGGTCTTCTGTGTCACACTCAGTTTCCAGCTGCTGTCTGGTTGCAGGTGCAGATTAGAGACACCATGAACTCCACAAGCAAATCATCTCCCCTTTGTGGGGCTGTGTGTAATCCCCCAGGGACACTGGTGTGTGTTTGTTTTCCTCTAAGGATGGGTTGGTGATATAGTAGAGTTGCTTTATACGTATATTCAATGTGTAACAGCTTTGGCACTTAACCCTCCACCCCACTTCTCATTCAATATTTCAAGGAAACGTGACCCATAGGTTTAGTAAAGTGGGGATTAAGAATTAACTAGTGGGTTTCACAATTTGGTTCTTGGTGACCTTGACAGCAGTAGGTTCAGTGGAATGCCAGGGGCTCAAACGGTTGGAGTGGGTTCAAGACATTATAAGAACAAAAATGGACCAGAGAATTGAAATGGAGCTGGCAGAAGATATGGGGTTAAGGGTGGGTGGATTTTTTTTTTTTTTAAGATGGACGAAATCACAATGTACTTGTATGGTGGCTGGAATGACCAGTAGAGAAAAAACTGACGATGCAAAAAAAGAGGGAGTGGATAAGGCTTGAGACATGTCCTTGAACAAGAAAGAGGACAAGGAATTTTAGGGATGTAGTAGAGCTGTGTAAGGGAGAAAAAGTTTTCCTTTACCCTTTTAGGGCCCCTGGCTGGATGTGAAAATTAAACTAACGATGACTATTAGGAGAAAAGCATTGTTGTTTAGTTGCTAAATCATGTCTGACTCTGCAACCTCATGGACTGCAGCCCTCCAGGCTCCTCTGTCCATGGAATTTCCTGGGCAAGAATACTGGAGTGGGTTGCCTTTCCTTCTCCAGGGGATCTTCCCAATGTCTTCTGCATTGCAGGCAGATTCTTTACCGCTGAGCCACCAGAGAAGTCCTAGAGAAAAGGATACAGATTTATTAACTGTAAGTTTTATAAGTGACATAGGAGCCTTCATAATGAAATGAAGACATGAAGAAATGGTTAAACATAAGAGTTTTTATTCTAGCTTTGATAAAGAGTCAGCAGTTGTGGAGAAGTATAGGACAAAGGGTATGATGAGGTAAGTGTAGTAAACAGGGGGAAACTTGGCAAGCTGTGTTTGTTCAGATTCTTCTTGGTGACCCTTCATCCTGGAGATAACGATGCTTCTTCCCTCTGGGTATAGAGAAAAGATCTGCTTCAGGGGAGGAGGGTAGGGGAAGGCCAGAGAGATCTTCCTGCTTCTGCAGTTTGGGCAGACTCCTTCAGTTTAAAACACCCTCAGTATACTGAGGTGCCATATTTTGGGCTACTGTGTTCTGAACCTCATCAGCTGGTTGTTAAACACAGCTATTATTAAATATTAAATTATATAAAATTACTACTAAACTATATTTTGAAAGGTAATAGATATTCAAAAAGCTTCCCTTCCTAATTCCATTACTACCTTTACCATGGTCTATATTCTTGCAGTTATGTCTGTAGTGTGTGCGTGATGGAAATGACACCACCCTGGTCGTTTAAAATTGACTGTGGTGGGAGTGTTTACACCACAGAAATTGCAGCCATTGGACATCAGGCCTTGTTTTGGTTTGATTTTTAATGTAGAGCTGTTTGTTAACCATCTGCAGCCCACGACTGGATGTGGTGGACAAGTGCAGAGATTGGCCCCAAAGTGTTAGCAGTTCGTCCACAAGAACAGGAGAGAAGGCAGGGCAAATGGACAGGTGGGTAGATATGACAGAGAGATGTTTCCTATTACTAAGTGAAAAAGGAAGCTACATAATCACTTGAGAATGAAGCTGGGGAGGGAGGTGTTGGAGGCTTGAAGAGAGAGGAGCCTGGGACACGAAGTGGATTAGAAAATTGCAGGGTTTTTGTTTATGGTCTAAGCGCCACTTAAAAGGCTCCTTGAGATTGGTTACAAATCTAAATAGAAGTCTGGGTGTACACTTTTCCTCCAGGCTTTCTCAGTGGTAAGGCAGTGAGTAAATGGAGAGATGGATTTATTCAAGGTTTTGCCAGATCAGAAGCAGAAGATATTAAGAAGAGGTGGCAAGAATACACAGAAGAACTGTACAAAAAAGATCTTCATGACCCAGATAATCACCATGGTGTGATCACTCACCTAGAACCAGACATCCTGGAATGTGAAGTCAGTGGGCCTTAGGAAGCATCACTACGAATAAAGCTAGTGGAGGTGATGGAATTCCAGTTGAGCTATTTCAAATCCTGAAAGATGATGCTGTGAAAGTGCAGCACTCAATATGCCAGCAAATTTGGAAAACCAGCAGTGGCCACAGGACTGGAAAAAGTCAGTTTTCATTCCAATCCCAAAGAAAGGCAATGCCAAAGAATGGTCAAACTACCGCACAATTGCACTCATCTCCAGGGACAGGGGAGACTGGTGGGCTGCCGTCTATGGGGTCGCACAGAGTCGGACACGACTGAAGTGACTTAGCAGCAGCACACGCTAGTAAAGTAATGCTCAAAACTCTCCAAGCCAAGCTTCAGCAATACATGAACCGTGAACTTCCAGATGTTCAAGCTGGTTTTAGAAAAGGCAGAGGAACCAGAGATCAAATTGCCAACATCCGCTGGATCATCGAAAAAGCAAGAGAATTCCAGAAAAACATCTATTTCTGCTTTATTGACTATGCCAAAGCCTTTGACTGTTTGGATCACAATAAACTGTGGAAAATTCTTAAAGAGATGGGAATACTAGACCACCTGATCTGCCTCCTGAGAAATCTGTAAGCAGGTCAGGAAGCAACAGTTAGAATTGTATATGGAACAACAGACTGGTTCCAAATAGGAAAAGGAGTACGTCAAGGCTGTATATTGTCACTCTGCTTATTTAACTTATATGCAGAGTACATCATGAGAAATGCTGGGCTGGAGGAAACCCAAGCTGGAATCAAAACTGCGGGGAGAAATATCAGTTACCTCAGATATGCAGATGATACCACCCTTATGGCAGAAAGTGAAGAAGAACTAAAGAGCCTCTTGATGAAAGTGAAAGTGGAGAGGGAAAAAGTTGGCTTAAAGCTCAACATGCAGAAAACTAAGATCATGGCATCTGGTCCCATCACTTCATGGCAAATAGATGGGGAAACAGTGGAAACAGTGGCTGACTTTATTTTTTGGGCTCCAAAATCACTGCAGATGGTGATTGCAGCCATGAAATTAAAAGATGCTTACTCCTTGGAAGGAAAGTTATGACCAACCTAGACAGCGTATTAAAAAGCAGAGACATTACATTGTCCACAAAGTTCCATCTAGTCAAGGCTATGGTTTTTCCAGTGGTCATGTATGAATGTGAGAGTTGGACTATAAGGAAAGCTGAGGGCAGAAAAATGGATGCTTTTGAATTGTGGTGTTGGAGAAGACTCTTGAGAGTCCCTTGGACTGCAAGGAGATCCAACCAGTCCATCCTAAAGGAGATCAGACCTGGGTTTTCATTGGAAGGACTGATGTTGAAGCTGAAACTCCAATACTTTGGCCACCTGATGTGAAGAGCTGACTCATTGGAAAAGACCCTGATGCTGGGAAAGATTGAGGGCAGGAGGAGAAGGTGACGATAGAGGATGAGATGGTTGGATGGCATCACTGACTCGATGGACATGGGTTTGGGTGGACTCCAGGTGTTGGTGATGAACAGGGAGGCCTGGCGTGCTGTGGTTCATGGGGTCGGACAGGGAGGCCTGGCGTGCTGCGGTTCATGGGGTCACAAAGAGTAGGACACGACTGAACGACTGAACTGAACTTGCCAGATCAGTGTGACTCTGTGTGTCACGGGTAAGCGAGATTATGCAATTATAAAGTAAAAGTCACTACCTCAGAGACTTCTCTGATTCATCTTAGCTAAAATTATGTCACCTGTAACTTTGACCTATTATCTTGTTTCTTTTTCTATTTTGTTTGTTGTTGTTGTTCAGTCGCTGAGTCGTGTCAGACTCTGCCACCCCATGAACTGCATGCCATGCAGCATGCCAGGCTTTCCTGTCCATTACTATCTCCTGGAGTTTGCTCACACTCATGTCCATTGAGTCAGTGATGCCATCCAAGGATCTATTTTACTTACTGGGTGTTAAATCATCTGATTGACTCATCCCACATGACAGAAGGGACTGTGCTTTCCTTACTGCACTGTGCTTAGCACATAGTAGGTGATCAGGAATTCATATGTTAAATAAGGTATTGGATTAATGGATTCACTGGCTTGTTTTTGTAAAATCTGTACAGTCGAGTGAAGACCATTCCAAATTCTTTTTGTATCTCTTGTTTCCTCTTCCCATGGTCTTTAACCTTTCATGAGTGTAGGAATTTCTTGACGGAGTCACACGCAGATACAGGCAATTTCTATGTACTTGAGACGCAACCTGGAGCCTCAGAGGCAACTGCCCAGGTCCTGTGAGGAATGCAGTTGTTGGCCTCTGTCACACTGAACTGGGCAACACTGAGGAGGGTTATATTACAGTCCCTAAACTCGGAGGGAGGGTAGTTTATGTATTTATTACATCTTTTTAGTGCTGCCAGTAGCGGCTTAAGTAAGGCTCCAAGCGAAGTGATGACAAAAACCCCAGCTGCAAGGTTCAAGACTCCCCAGCTGTGAGGTGGAAACTTGGGTCCGCAGAGGCACGCGTGGCGAGGCCGTGGGGGCGTGGCGAGGCCGTGGGGCGTGGCGAGGCCGTGGGGCGTGGCGTGGCGTGGGCGAGGTGTGATCAGACCGCGGAGGGGCGGAGCCGGAGTCAGGGCGGGGCGGGGCCGCTCCTGAGGCCTCCAGCCGACACCGCCCGGGGGCCCGGCACCTCCCTCGCCTGCCACCCGGACTGGCGGAAGGGGACGGGGAAGGGAAAGGGGGCGTGCCAACTGTCTGTTTTTCCGAGTGGACAATAAAGTTTCGAAAGTTTGAAAAAGGAAGAGAAAAAAATCCCCAAGCCCCTTAGGCTTCCCGGGCGTGGACGCCTGCGGCCCGGCTCAGACGGAGCTCTAGCGATAGTGTGCTGGCGGAGGCGTGGTCGGCGCGCCGGGATGGGGGTCACCGTGGACGTGCACGAGGTGTTCAAGTACCCCTTCGAGCAGGTGGTCGCCAGCTTCCTCCGAAAGGTATTCTGCCCGCTTGGTCTCGGCTGGGGCTCGCGTTTTCCCGCGCTGCCCCTGTGGCCAGGCCGTCTGCGCTCTGGGCAGCGTCGTCCGAAGTTCCCCTCCTCCATTCGGCTCCCTGCTGCCCGCGCGGAGGTCCGCATCCAGCTGCGGGCTTTGCCTCTGGGATGTGCCGGGCGAGGGCGGGGGTGGATTTCCTCGAAGGCTGTGCCTCCAGGATGAGGGAAAGGCTCAGTGCTTGGCATCACGTTCACACCCTGCCGCAGCTGGAGGGAGAGACGCGGGGAGCCCAGGTTCTGGAGCCCCTTTGAGGTTGCACAGGGCTTGTCGATGTCTCCAGTAAATACATCGTTTACTGAGTCAAAGCTAGTGGGGGCCGTTGATGCCGCCATCCTAGTTTACCCAGCACTGTCGTTCTACCACTTCACCCCTTTCTCTTTTATTAGCAGCTGTGGGACTTTGGGCGCCTCCGTGCCTTAGTTTTGTAATCTGTAAAATGGGAAAAATAATAATACCAATTTAGGAGTTGTGAGGATTCAAGTGAAATACTTCCTACAGAGTGCTTATCACAGTGACTGATGCTTGCCTAGTAAGTCCTTTGAAAAGTTATGGTTATTCGCGCTACTGT
Source organism: Bos javanicus (assembly GCF_032452875.1). Classification (NCBI taxonomy): domain Eukaryota; kingdom Metazoa; phylum Chordata; class Mammalia; order Artiodactyla; family Bovidae; genus Bos; species Bos javanicus. The sequence goes on along the minus strand of NC_083874.1, from coordinate 56,563,750 downwards.
AAACTGTCCACTCTAGTCTCAATAGTCAGTGACCCTCTTTATCTCAAGAGCTTTTCTTGAAACTGTGGCTTGTAATGGTAGAATAGGAAATTCTTTGAAAAATCAAGCATCCAGACCTGGGATGTGGGACCCCTGGGTTCTAGTCTGGTTCTACTTTTAGTTAGTTCACTTGATGACGTTGGTCAAGGGTCATCTTCTCTCTCGAGGCTTCAGTTTCTTCATCTAAAGATGTGTTCTATTAAAAAAAGCACAGCCTAAGGGTTGAGAATTAGATTTTTATTGGGCAGACTTGCTGAGGACTTAAGCCTGGATATAGTCTCTCAGATAGCTCTGAGGGATTGGCTGGAAGAGGTTAGGGAGGAACCAGAATATATAAGTTCAAACAAAGAAAAAGATAGTTGACTGTCCAAAGATGACTGCTATCGAAAGAAAACCAGACATCTCAAGTTAATGGAATTAATGCTTTTCTGTGTATGGAATAATTCAAGAGTCTGGACTCAATTGAAATTCCTTTGATTAGGCTCCTTAACTGTCTAGGGCCTTCATCCTGTTTTTCTCTGTCCTGAATCCCCTCAGGGAGCACCCTCAGGATTTTTATGTCACAACATTGTGCGTTTACTGAAATGGCAGGTGACATTCTTTGTCTACAGATGAGAGTGTTGTATCAGAAGACCTTTCAGCTTACACATCTTAAGGGAGATTTGCAAGAATTGTATTTTATCTTGGGCAGACGCCACTGGCAATACTCTCTGGAACCCTGGAGATGGGTTTTTAAATTTATTAAAAAAAAATTATTTGACTGCATCCAGTCATAGTCAGAGAAGGCGATGGCACCCCACTCCAGTGTTCTTGGCTGGAGAATCCCAGGGGCGGTGGAGCCTGGTGGGCTGCCGTCTATGGGGTCGCACAGAGTTGGACATGACTGAAGCAACTTAGCAGCAGCAGTCATAATTGTGGCCTGTGGGATCCTTTTCTTTTTAGTTGCGGCATGTGAGGTCTAGTCCCCTGACCAGGGATTGAACCCAGGGCCCCTGCATTGGGAGCCTAGAGTCTGAGCCATTGGACCACTAGGGGATGTATGTTTTTTTTAAAAGACATAAGACCTGACCTCCATTAGAGGAGCTGGTACTGTTGGGGGTCCAGGTCACAGAGGAGTGAGTGGGACCCTGGTAATGATGGGGTTGCTATGGAGCCTTTTGGGGGCAGAATGCCAGCTTGTTGACATTGTTAATTGATCTCATATCTAAAATAGTACCTGGCACTTCCTAGGTACTCAGTATACATCTGATGAGTGATGAATGAATAAAGAAATATTTATTGATCTGATGTAGACTTTGCCTTAGACTAGGCTTCTGGGCCCTGAAGAGAAAAAGCTACCACCCCATTTTTTGTTAGGACTGGCACTTTGAAATGTGAGTTCTCCAATGGCACTGCTCCTTTGGAAAGCCTTTCTGGGTTGTCCCCGTCACAAGGTAATCTCTGCCTTGTCAGAGCTGGAGGGAGACTTTGGGCCTCAGTGACCATCTTTGACAGTGTTGGATAGTTCTGCATGTGTGTTTTTCCTCATTAGACTCTAATAAGCTTCCTCGGGGTAGGAAGCTTATTAGTGGAAGGAAGCTTACTGCAGAAGCATGTAGCACAGGGCCAGACTCATTTAGAGAATACCTGGCATGAGTCAGGCTTCTGGGCTAAATGCTTTTCTTGCCTTCAGCAGGTGTTTAAAGACACTTTTCTTCTGGGTAGCAGGCTCTGTTCTGGGTATGGGGCACCATAGACAGACCCTCTTCTCAGGGAGCTGATGGTCTCTAGTGGGTGTGACTAACATGAATAAATGATTAAGAAGCGAACAGATAACTCCAGCTGATGATGTGTGTTTATACAGGGAAAGCACACAGGTGTTGTGAAGTTTGGAGAGTGCCGTTAGGGAAGGCTTCCTCGAGAAAGTGGTGTTTGTGAAGTTATGGCCGAGGCATGAGAGGAGTTTCCTAGTTTCCTAGGGGTAGGGGGAGAAAGTGCTTTCCTACATTACCCTGTTTGTTCCTCCCAGCAGCTTCTGGAAGCAGTTATGGTGGACTTCCATTCTATTGTCTGGAGAAGCCGAGGTTCAGAGAAGTTTAAGTAACTTTTCCAAGTTCTTATAGCTAGCAAGTGGGAGAACCAGGATTTCAACACATCTGAATCCAAGCCCATACCCCTAATCACTAGGCTGTGCTACCTTGCACATAGTAGGCACTCAGATAATCATTGAGGGAATACAGTGTTGCAGACTCAGCTTTGCTGTGCTCTGTATCCAGTCTCAGTTTCTTTTTGCCTGCAATCTTCACTCAGGGTTTATTCATCTCTGTGGACCCCTTATGCCTGGTTTAAGGGTATAGCTTTGAAGATAAGAGGGGAGAAAATACATTGTTTCAGTTATCTCTTTGTGGTTGTTGTTCAGTCAGATATGTCCTAGTCCTACTCTTTGTGACCCCATGGACTGCAGCATGCCAGGCTTCCATGTCCTTCACCATCTCCCACAGTTTGCTCAAACTCATGTCCATCAAGTCAGTGATGTCATCCAACCATCTCATCCTCTGTCATCCCCTTCTCCTGCTGCCCTCAATCTTTCCCAGCATCAGGGTCTCTTCCAGTGAGTCAGCTCTTCTAATCAGTTGGCCAAAGTATTGGAGCTTCAGCTTCAGCATCAGTGAATATTCAGGGTTGATTTCCTTTAGATTGACTGGTTTGATCTCCTTGCTGTCCAAGGGACTCTCAAGAGTCTTCTCCAGCACCACAGGTTGAAAGCATCAATTCTTTGGTCTGCCTTCTTTATGGTCTGACTCTCACATCCGTACATGACACTGGAAAAAACATAGCTTTGACCATATGCACTTTTATTGGCAAAGCGATGTCTCTGCTTTTTAACATGCTGTCTAGGTTTGTCATAGCTTTTCTTCCAAGGAGCAAGCATCTTTTAATTTCATGGCTGCAGTCATTGTTTGTAGTGATTTGGGAGCCCACGAAAATAAAATCTGTCACCGTTTGCATTTTTTTCCCCATCTGTTTGCCATTAAGTGATGGGACTGGATGCCATGATCTTAGTTTTTAGAATGTTGAGTTTTAAACTGGCTTTTTTACTCTCCTCTTTTACTTTCAAGAGGCTCTTTAGTTTCTCATTACTTTCTGCCATTAGAATGGTATCATCTGCATATCTGAGGTTGTTGATATTCCTCCTGGCAATCTTGATTCCAGCTTGTGCTTCATCCAGCCTGGCATTTTGCATGATGTGCTCTGCATAGAAGTTAAACAAGCAGGGTGACAATACATAGCCTTGTTGTACTTCTTTCCCAGTTTTGAACCAATCAGTTGTTCCATGTCTGGTTTTAACTGTTGCTTCTTGCGATTATCTCTTGCTGTGTAACCGATCACCCTAAAATGTTTTAGAGGCCTAAACCAATGGTAAGCTTTTAATTCTCATGTTTCTGTGTTTCTGTGGATTGCCTGGGCTCAGGTGGGTGGTTTCTAGGTGCTTTGTGTTATAGCTGTGGTCACTTATCTAGCTGGGTTCAGTTAAGATCTGGAAGGATTCTTTTTTAAAATTAATTAATTAATTTATTTATTTTTGACTGTGCTGGGTTTTCATTGCTGTGCCCAGACTTTCTTTAGTTGCATTGATGGGCTTCTCATTTTGGTGGCTTCTCTTGTTTCAGACCACAACTCAGAGTCTTAACTACTGGACCCCCAGGCAAGTCCTAGAAAGAATTCTTATAAAGTACTTAGCAAAGTGCCTGGCACATAGTAAATAAAGACTGAGGAGGATATTTGAAAGGTAATGAGAGGGTAACAGGCAGGAAGGCCAGGGGTCTCCAAATGGAGGAAATAGCCTGCAAGTGTCAGACATTTTTATCTCTCTTAAGTGGCAGGAGGAAACAAACTAGCAATATTTTTTCCTTCTCTATACAAATTTAAAGGGAGGTTTCTCTTAAAATACTGTGTTGCCATAATGACACCCGGTTTCCCCTGAAGTTAGCTATTCTCGAGCCTAGAGATAACCAATGCCTTTTTCTTATGGAAACGTTTGTCTTAAGCTATGCTAATGTACTATGCCTTTACCCCAAACTCTGTCTCCAAGTCGGTTCCGCCTCTTGGCCCAGAACCTACTTGACAAACCAGTATGGATATTGTTCCCCTAATCTATGTAAATGAAACTATTTGTATGGTGGTCTGCCCTTCTTCAAGATTCAAGTTAATCATTTTATGGCCCAGGATAAACCATTTGGTGCCAAGATTATCCCAAAATGCATCTTATGCGTGAGGGGCCTGGTGCCATTCTGAATTTTAAGACATTCCTTTCTTTCATTTAACAGACTGCTAGTGACTATATAACATCCAGCTAAAGACTAGCAGGGGGGTACTCTTTCTGCCCCCTTCTGATGCCTATGTCAGAAGCTTTCTCTATCTCCTTTATACTTTAATAAAACTTTATTACACAAAAGCTCTGAGCGATCAAGCCTCGTCTCTGGCCCCGGATTGAATTCTTCTACTCCGGGGGCCAAGAATCCTGGTGTATTCGCGTGATTCAACAACAACCTTTCAGTAAGGCCAGGGAAAGAGGAGGAGAACACCTGCAGAAAAGGTCTAGAGATGGGTCAGTGCACTTCTAGTCACAAAGCAGTCCTTCCAGAGATCCCTGGATGGGGCTAAGGGGCTATCTCTAGGAAGTCAGTAAATTCGTTTGCTGTGAGAATTTTCACCTTCATTTAAAGTCATGAGCTGGAAGTCAGTAGCCCTGGAGTCCATTCATTGTGCTTCCTTCAGTACGAGCAGTTTTGGGGTGGCCTTGGGAAAGAGTTTCCACCATTCTAGACTGTGCCCTTGTGCAAATTAGAAAGAGGCATCGTTGAGGTGGTTTATCCCATAAGCTCGCAGTAAATGGGACTAGTGGGAAGTCTGCGGACTGTTAATACAAGTTAGAAAGAAGTGCTCCTTCTTCTCTGTGGTTGTAGCCCTGTGCTCCCTGGCCTGCTTGGCTGGAAAACCTTGTGCAGTCGGCAACATGCACAACCGTGTGAGTCAGCCCTGCTGTCTTAAGTTCTTGCATGTGGAATGTTATGCTGTGTACCCCACCAATCTCCCAGTATTTTTGTGAGAAGCAAATGTCTAACAGTTGACAAAATTTTTTTTAAGCATAAGGTAGTAAAATGATCCTTTTGGCAAAATACACTTTTCTTTTTCTTTTAGTCTTTATGTATTTTTTTTTTTTTTGGATTCAAAGGAAAGTGCTTTGCAGAAGGGACAATCATCTGAGGATCTCTGGGAAGCATTTAATCTGATGTTGCACAATGGTATGTTTGAAGGCGCTACAGCAGTGAGGAAATTCTATTTTAAACGGAGTCTACTGATCTCTGGCTTTTGGTATGTTAGGGCTTGCCTTCCAAGTTATAATATCCTACTATTTTTAAAGCCTTAGGAATGTTTGCTCTTCTTACACCTGCCTGTTGGATACCACAGGCAATATATTAGCTACATGCTTTCAAAGTTAAGTGGCACCTTGAAAACAAACACCTCAATACTCTTTGTTCGTGGAGTGTAATGTGTCTCAATGAACTCTTCACGGAGGAATGCTGTGAAAACCAAAATGGTTTATTCATCAGATGCTAAACTGTACTTGCTGTGAACTAGTGTCAGTGCTCTTGACAGTGTGTTTTGGTTTGTTTCTTTGTATGACTCTCAGCTTTGTACTTCTCATCATTTATAGCTGCTTCCTTTCTTTTACTTAAAACACCCAGAAACAGAGCCCACTACTGCATAGGTGGATATAGCAGCTGCTAGGCTGCCCCATCTTTGAAAGCTCGTGTGGGCTCTTTCATGGGCTTGCCTTGCATGGTGAACTGGATTCCTATATTTTTTAAAAGTTTCTTTCTAAAAGATGTCCTAAGTTTTGTCTACCTGGAATTGAAAGTCATAAAGAAGGACTCAGAGAGCATTGATTGTGCCTGGATTTTTCTTGTTTATTCTCTAATGAAACCAGAGAAGTTACGGTTTTTCTCACCATCGAGTTGTTCAGGTTCATTGTCTCTTTCTTTTTTGTTTAATTATTGGCCATGCCATGTGGCATATGGGATCTTAATAGTTCCTGGACCAGGGATGGAACTTTCACCCCCCTGAATCCGAAGTGTGGAGTCTTAACCACTGAACTGCCAAGGAAGCCCTTCAGGTTGATTTTCTTGTTATCCTATAGGCAAAAAAGAGCCATTGCGAATAGAGTGTAAGCTTCCTGGGTGGAGGTTTTATCATCTGTTCTTGATGTATCTCAAATATCCAAAGAGATCATGAACATAGTAGACAGTCAGCAAATCCTTATTGAATGAATGAGTGAAATATTCTCTTCTGGGATTTAGCCTTGTGCAATTTCAGGCTGAAGTTGGTGTGGGATTCAGTAGCATGTCCGTCCTTTGGGTACTGTAACAAAATGGACAGAGTAAAATAATTTCTCTGCTTCAACACAGTGGCTTCAGGTTTTATTTATTCTAGCCAGGAGCCTGATGTTCTGAACAAAATGGTTTGAATGTTTACCCTTAAACTCATAAAGGAGATTTATGAATGGCTATTTCCATTTAGAGTAGAAAGTTGATTGGGTAATTAATAATGTTTCCATTTCTGATCCTGTCTTTTCTCCCTTGCAAATCTGGCACTTAAATGTGTAGAACATCTCTCTGTGCAGAGTTCCTGAAATATTTGAGATAGACCTGTATTTCCAAAATAAGTGATCTGACAAATGATAGGCCTGGGTTAACATGTGGTTATTTATCTTTTTGTTCACACTGTGATAGTCCTTCTTCACTTTTAACTTCCTCTCCTCAATTCTATTAGAAAATTAAGCACAACAGGAAGGAGAAGTTACAGAAAGGAAGAGCGTGGGCTCTGACATCAGCTGGGGTCCGGGAGCTTTTAGCTGTGAGTTTGGGCAAGTCAGTTCACTTTTCTATGCCGCAGTTTCCTCATTTGCAAAATACTAATAATACTGTCTTCTGGAGTCATTGGGAAGAAGTAAGTTAGATAATGAACACAGTGCATACAATATTCATAGTGTAATGTAGCCACATGGTAGGTGCCACACAGTATCTCTTGCAGAGATGTTTACTAACTTGGAGTAATAAAGGGGAGAAGGTGAAAGTGTTCAGTCATTCAGTCGTGTCTGACTCTTTGTGACCCCATGGGCTGGAGCCCACCAGGCTCCTCTGTCCATGAAATTCTCCAGGCAAGAATACTGGAGTGGGTTGCCAGTTCCTTCTCCAGGAGATCTTCCCAACCCAAGGATTGAGCCTGGGTCTCCCACACTGCAGGCAGACTCTTTACCAAGTGAGCCACCAGGGAAGTCAGTAGTGAGCATGAATAAAGGTGTGCATTTGCATTATGATTTATTTTTTAATTGGCATTTAAATAGTACCAAAGCATACTTGGTAAGTTACCTAGTAGAGATTATGGCTTAATCAGTGCCTGGAAGATAGGAGATTTTTAGCTGTCAAAGAACTAATCGTTAAACATTCTTTATGTGTTTTCTAATAGAAATTCACAATAGATCTGTGTATCGTTTGGCCTCTGGGAGATGAAAAGCTAAGTAAAACATAGCCCTGGCCTCAAGGAGTTTCCTGTTATGGGGGATAAAGGGAGATAAGTTATTTTGTATTTTTTGTAATAAGTGCCTTCTTAAAGGCATATCACAGACATACCCTGTAGGGCAAGATTGATGTTTTAATTATTGGTAGCTCAGATGGTAAAGTCTGCCTACAATGCAGGAGACTGGAGTTCGATCCCTGGGTTGGGAAGATCCCCTGGAGAAGGAAATGGCAACCTACTCCAGTATTCTTGCCTGGAGAATTTCATGGACAGAGGAGCCTGGTGGGCTCCAGTGTATGGGGTCGCAAAGAGTCGGACACAACTGAGCGACTTCACTTCACTTCACTTTACAAGAGCTTTGAGAGTACAGAGTACTCTCTGCTCCAATGCAGTGCTTTCCTTCATGCTTGTGGGCAGGAAAGTATCTGGGAGTACTCACACAAATTATGAATTGGTTAAAGCATGAGCTTGTAAGGTTTTACTAATCTAGAAATATTAGAAACATCTATTAATTTTTGAATAATCTTTTAAATATATCTGGATTGCAAATGGATACTATTAATATACTTAATATCACACCACAGTAAATTACAAGATAAAGACTGAAGTCTTGAAACTAAGTTTTCAAAAATATTGATTTGTTTTTTAGTAGTAAACCAGTAAGGTGCCGAATTATTTCCTTGAATTCCTATAACAGCTCTTTGAGGTGTGGCCTTTTTGTTTTGTTTCGTTTTCTAATTTCACAGATGAAGAAAGGAAGGCAGACTGAGATAAAATAATTTTTCTGAGATTCCCATAGGTGGGCTTCAACTCAGGTCTCTTGGATTCTAAAATCCTTTCTGTTTTCCAGACTGTCTTTAATTTTGTTTACTTCTTAAGCTTTCATCAACTTACAAAATGTTGCAGAACCAGAAAATTCCAGTATCCTTAACTTCCCCAAATACTGTATAGTTTATAAAATGAGGGAATTACCGCTGATACCACGTTAACTCTTATAACGGACATTATTCAAATTTTGGCACTTGCTTACTAATATGATATTTTTTTCAGTATAGGATTCAATCCCGTGCTCTGGGGTCCAGGATCCCACTTTGCATTTAGTTGTGTCTTTGTCTCCTCCTCAGTTCCTTGGTGCTCTCCTGAATCCTGGTTTCTTTCGAACAGTACCTGTCAGTTATTTTGTAGACATTGTATCTCTAAATGGTTGGGTTTGTGTATGCCTTTAATGTTTAGGGAAGAGGATGTTCCTTTGTACAATTGTATAAATGATACTTTTTAAAGAATTTCATCATGTCGTTGCCCATCATTGGGACATTTTGGCATGAATGAGGGTGGCTGGCCATTGTTTAGAATCAGAACTTGCCTACCAGGAGGGCCTTTGAGGACCATCTGGTGGGCCGTCGGCCGGGGTTCACAGGTGGCAGCATCACGGTCTGCAGGTCCTGGCTTCTTGTCCTTTGTTCTGTCTACTTCATCCTCCTACTGAAGAGGCCAGTGAACAACCATTTGAAATGTCTGCTGACTTCACTGTGTTTAGTCTTTGATATTGACATTTTGATTAATCACTTGATCTTGGTATTTTATAATATTTTATTTTACAATCAACTGTGCTTTTCTTCTAAGATAGACTGTTGCATGTAGCTCGTAAAGGGAGTTTGGCACAGCCCACGGTGATTTCTTTGTGTAACTAAATGCCAAATCTCTTTCAGCAGCTCTATCCCTCTGCATGCATGCATTTGGCAGCAGCCTGGGTAGCAAAGATTCCCTTAATGCTTATAAAAGTAATATGTTAACATCCCAGACTGATTTGAGGTCCCTATGGCCTTCTTTGCAGGACTAATACAGATACATCAGCTAACTGCTTCCTTGTGCTTGTGCTGTCTTGGATAATGCTGTTTGCAAGTTGGTAAACAATGGCTCCTTTGGAGGTCATTGACTTTTTTGTGTGCGAGTTTTATAAAAGGCAGGCACTGACTTCTGGCTTTTTTGGGAAGTTGGCATTTTATTTAGATATTTATTAAGAAAATTTTTTTGGCTGTGCGGAGTCTTTGTTGCAGCATGTAGACTTCTAGCTGTGGCCTGCTGGCTTACTTGCCTGGTGCCATGTGGGATCTTAGTCCCCCGGCGAGGGACTGAACTCATGTTCCCTGCATTGGAAAGCGGATTCTTAATTTGGACCACTAGAGAAGTCCCGAAAGTTGATATTGTAGTAGCTCCACTCTCTTAAGAGTAAGCTTTATGAAAGCTAATTATATTTCTCCCTCATGTAAATAAGAAAGGTAAATATACCCTGTCTTCATGAATCTACTCCCAGAAGTATATTGACTGTTGTTCCTGTAGTTAGATACTCTCTCTTGGCCTCTCACTCGTCATAGCTAAGTGTTTGTTTTAATGTTTATGGTGTTTTTTACCTCTTATTTTGCAGTTTCTGGCTTCTTGCCTTTTAATATGTAAAAACAAATGAAAGCAAGGTATATGACAATGTAGGAGGAGGCTACATTTTACCCTTGTTAGACTTCAGTTCAGTTCAGTTCAGTCGCTCAGTCGTGTCCGACTCTTTGCGACCCCATGAATCGCAGCACGCCAGGCCTCCCTGTCTATCACCAACTCCCGGAGTTCACTCAAGTTTACATCCATCGAGTCGGTGATGCCATCCAGCCATCTCATACTCTGTCGTCCCCTTTTCCTCCTTCCCTCAATCCCTCCCAGCATCCGAGTCTTGACTTACATACATATAATATAAGCAGTGATATTTGCAATACATTTATATCTTAAGAAAAGGTAAAGGACTAGTTTATATATTGTGTGAAGAAAGTAAGAATTGTAAGTAAATTCAAAATGATCTCAAATATACCTTGAAAAATCCCTCATGTCACCCAGAACGTTTGGCAAATGTGCAGATCTCTGTGAGGTAGTTCTTAGCCACTGCAGTCTGTGGTCCACTGGATGTACCAGGTCCAAGGACGGTAAGGGTTCTTGGCTGATATCTGGCTCATCAGACCACTTTGCTTCCATGAAGAGTCATCAGTGTGAAGTAGAAACCGGAAGATCCCAGGGTTGCCCTGCACATGGTCAGGCTTTATGCCATTATGGTTTTTTGTTTGTTTCTGTTTTATTTTAAAGATTCTTTTTTTAAAAATGTGAACCACTTTTTTTTCCAAGTCTTTATTGAATTTGTTACAATACTGCTTCTGTTTTTTGGCTGTGAGTCATGTGGGATCTTAGTTCCCTGACCAGGGATCGAACCAGCACCCCCTGCCTTGAAGAGCGAAGTCTTCACCATTGGACTTTCGGAGAAGTCCCATATGCCATTATGTTATTAACACGAGACTCCTTATCTTAATGCATTTTAATAGATTTACTTGTTTTGAGGAGGATGAAATGAGGTATAATACACATGGGGCCCTCTACTCCAGCACTCTGCTCAGATAGTAGATGCTCAGTAAGTCTTTGATGTGCTCGATCATGATCTAGCTTGATCCTTTCCACTGTCACACTGTGTTTGTAGAGGTGTCCAGAGAAACCTGGTCACCTGCTTCCTGTCTTCCCAAATTGGCATTCCTGGTGGTGACCTTCTCTGAGCTGGCTTCCCTCTCTGGGTCCCTTGTTATCTGACTTCAGATACATTTTTGTGAGTTAAATCATGAATGTTCAAGTTACTACAAGATGGTGTCAGATCATTTCAAGTGATGCCAGGTAGGGGGAGCCTCAGCACAATAAATCTTTAAAGAAACTTGAAATATATGCCTTTCATGTCACAGTATTTAGCTTTTGTAAATAGACCTCTGATTTCTTTTCCCATTCTTCTATGGAAGGAAACTTGAGGCTCCACATCTATTCAACTGCAAAAGTAGTTGCACAGGAAAATGACCTGAATCTTGTAAATGAGTTTACTGATATGAATAGTCTGGGATTTCTTGTGTTTGACTGAGACAACTTCCATATTACTTTGTAATTTATAAGAATTGTCTAGTTAGTGACCCTTAAGTGTTTTACCTGGAGGAGGGCATGGCTACCTACTCCAGTATTCTTGCCTGGAGAATCCCTATGGACAGAGGAGCCTGGCGGGCTACAGTCCATGGGGTTGTATAGAGTTGGACATGACCGAAGCGACTAAACATAAATATTTTACAATGGCCCCTCTTCACAATTCCCATCCTATTATCCCTATGATTTATTTTGTCATTATTTTATTTTATTTTCTAACATGTAAAATTTCTAAGAATCTACAGTTTTGTTTGTTTTATTCCTTTATCCTTAGTGCATTGAACAGTGCCTGCATAGTCAAGAAAATTGTTAAATGAAGAATGTTTTTGCTATTATTTAAATCGATATCCTTTACCTTAGGGGATTCCCTGGTGGCTCAGACGATAAAGCGTCTGTCTGTAATGCGGGAGACCCGGGTTCGATCCCCAGGTCTGTAAGATCCCCTGGAGAAGGAAATGGCAACCCACTCTAGTACTTTTGCCTAGAAAATTCCATGGATGGAGGAGCCTGGTGGGCTACAGTCCATGGGGTCGCAAAGAGTCAGACATGACTGAGTGACTTCACCTTTACCTTAATAAGCAAATATTAAAGTTATAGAAAAGCATAAATAAAGCATTTGAGTTTGTTGTTGTTCAGTCACTCAGTCGTGTCTGACTCTTTGCGACCCCATGGACTGCAGCACAACAGGCTTCCCTGTCCACTATCTCCTGGAATTTGCTCAGACTCAATGTCTGTTGAGTCAGTGATGCTGTCTAACCATCTCATCGTCTGCTGCTCCTTCTTCTTTTGCCTTCAATCTTTCCCAGCATCAGGGTCTCAAAGAATTGGCTCTTCTTTGAGTTTGTAATCTTTAGGAATTTCACTGCTAATTTTGTGCAGTAATCAGAACTTAGGAAATTTTTATCATTAGCCCTCTCTGGTGATTACATTTACAGCTTCTTTTGTAATTTAGTTCAGCCATCTTCCTGCTATTTACAGTGTATTTCTAATATTCATCAGTCAGGGTATATTGATGAATATAAGACAGTGTGTAAACCAGAATTAGAGTAGAGGCAGGATTCTCATATTCTCATTTTACCTTAGTATAAAAGTTCTGATGTATACATACACACACACTTAAAAATTGAGGGCATCTGTGTGAGTCTCAGGTATCTTGCTAACTTCAAGGGTGTTGTGTGAGGCCCCCTTCCTGAGAAACACAATAGTTAAACCTGATCCCCTGTGGTGAACATTATCTTCAAAAAAACACTGAAAGTTAAACTTTAAGAAAACAGGCATCATAATTTTGAGCATTTTTTTTTCCCTGTGGCAAACATGAATGAATGAACAAATAAATAAATATTTAAAAAGCCATGTTGGGGAATTCCTTGGTTGTCCAGTTGTTAGAACTTGATGCTTTCAGTGCCAGAGTTGGGTTTGATCCTTGGTCACAGAACTAAGATACTGAAAGTCTTTCAGTGTGGTCCCCCCGCCCCCCCCCCCACCCGCCAAAAAAAAAAAAGTGTTGTTGATTAATTCTCAAAATTGCAGTTGTCCTGATGGAGGTGTGACTGGCAGAGTTTACGGCCTGAGGTCTGGTTTGGGGTTGAGGATGCTGAGAATGGAGCCCAGTGCTCTCTTCATAAATTGGTCCCTTGGTCCCTGAAGGGGGTAAGGTTTAGTTTCCACATCCATCCTGGAGGTCAGTGAGGTTTATCTTCTAGATGGTTCATTCATTCAGCAGATATTCATTGAGTGCCTACTATGTGCCAGGCACTGCTAGGTGATGGAGACAGAGAAGCCCTGCTCTTTCAGAGTCTGTATTCTAACCCCTTGTCCTTTTGGGCCACAGATATCTTTAAGAATGTTCCCTGAAGATCAGTCAGCCTCTTATATACACATACATACACACATGGATGCTCACAGGCACACAGCTGCTGCGGGGTTGGGGAGAACCCTGCTCATTGAATTTCCTTTACCATTTCCTGGGTTCAGAAGGCTTACAGCTCAAGCTTACCAAGTGGAGGGCCCTGTCTCCTACCCACGCCCCCATCTGTCTGCTGCCCTGGTCTCCCCCTCAGCACTTTATGCTGCTTTGGATGGGACTTGCCTGTGATTTTCCTTTCGGATTAGATCTCACTATGAAGCAGTATGCCTCTGGGAACAGAACCTGAGGGGTGCTCAGCAGGCCTGGTGAACAGCCTGCTTGTCCTACAGCTTTGAGGACTTCTACGCTCTAAGTCTCCTTTTTTGCATCTGCGACATGGAAAGGGTGGGATTTGAGTAACTGAGATGTTTGAAAATAGGTTAGGTGGGCAGGCCTTGAAGGCAAAGGAAAGTATCTGTGGCTAAATTACAGTCTTGACGCTCATTAACTGATTTTAAGCAAATTACCTAGTTTATCCAAGTCTTATTTCTCACAGGTGGAAGGGAGAAAAAAAAAAAAAACCCAACATGGAACTCAAGGAATAGTTTTGAAAATCAAACTGAAATAATGTATTAAGCTGCCTAGGACAAAAATGGTAGCTATTATCAGCTCTTTTAACATCCAAATTGTGTTTCAGGGGAATTTAATCCATAAATAAAGTATTTATTTTGCACTTTTTTCTTTATTGAAATATAGTTGATTTACAGTGCTGTGCCAGTTTCTGCTGTACAGCCCAGTGACTCAGCTGTGCACATATATATACTTACTTATTGAGGACCCGGCATAGACTTCTGTGATTACACTCCTGTGATGCTGACCCAGCCCACCAGGCAATAGTAAAGGACAATAGTGAAGAATGCGCTGTGTTTTAGGCCGGGTTTAATTTTGTGGCTCTACTATTAACCAGCTGGCTGACCTTAAGTTTTCTGATTTTCTTTAGTTTCCATTTAGTTTCTGAAAGACAATGATATCCCATAACCCAGTCACAACAGAGAGGCTGATTTTAAAAAAGATCATGCAAGTAAAGCATTTAGCACAGTGCCTTGTACAAAGAATACTCCTGAGTTATGTAACGCTGGTTCAATATTATAGTATTATTATTGTTGCTGTTCAGTGCTCAGTCATGTCCAACTCTTTACGACCCCATGGTCTGTCCATGGAATTCTCCAGGCAAGAGTACTGGAGTGGGTTGCCATCCCCTTCTCCAGGGGATCTTCCTGACCCAGGGATGGAACCCTGGTCTCCCGCATTGCAGGCCAGACTCTTTACCGTCTGTGCTACTAGGGAAGCCCAGTATTATTATTAAGCTTAACCTAACCTTCCCTTCTCCACCCAGAGCTAGGCTGACTCCAACAGGTACAATTGGTAACAGCATCTCACTTATCTATTCTGAATTAGTAAAATTAAGACATTTGATTGCAAACTAGCCTTAGAGATTGCTTGTGCATGTATGTGAAGTCACTTCAGTTGCATCAGACTCTGTGGCCCCATGGACTATGGCCCACCAGGCTCTTCTGTCCATGGGATTCTTCAGACAAGAATACTGGACTGGGTATCCATTCACTTCTCCAGGTGATCTTCCCAACCCAGGGATCGAACCTGCATCTCCTGGGTCTCCTGCATTGGCAAGCAGGTTCTTTACCGCTAGCGCCACCTGGGAACCCCCTAGAGATTGCTTGAAAAAGATTTACAGTTCCTGCAAATAAGTGGTTGCTATAAAGTAATTCATTTTGCCAAAAAATGAATGGTAATTTTTCTTTGTGTGTTTTTATTTAGTATCCAAACCCCATGGATAAAAATGTCATCTCCGTAAAAATTGTGGAGGAAAGAAAAGGTAAGTATTACTGAGTTTTGTAAAGATGTGTGTCTGTGTGTGTGTGTGGCCTGTGATATTTTAAACATATCTATTAACAGGTATAGTTCTGCATTCGAGGTGGCTGATCAGAAAGAGCACCCAGCCTTTCCAGCAGTAGAAGACTTGCCATTCACTCTTGTCATCTTCTCCATTAAGAATTGATGACAGCTGTGACAGTTACCATTTTTCAAAACTTAATGTGTACCGGGGACTTTTATTTTTATTAACTTAATCCTCAGAACGATATAATTCCTTTTTAATGAATGAAGAAACCAAGGTATAGAGAGGTTAAGTAACTTAACTGATGTTACATGGCTTTGTCCTTTAATATATTCACATATCATTTTATGACAAAATAGGTGTGACTAATAGCACGTATATGAGATGTGACTGTAAAGTGATTGGATTATGGAGTCAGAACTGTGCTTAACAATATGGTTCACTATTGACTAGAGCAGGGCTTGACAAATTATCTTTGTGTGGCCTGTTGTTGTAAATAAAGTTTTATTGGCACCCAGCTATGCCCATTTTTTTATGTGTTATCTGTGCTTCTTTCCTTATCACAACAGTAGATTTGTAACAGAGACTGTATGGCTCACAAAACCTAACATTTATTTATTATCTGGCACTTTACAGAAGATGTTTATTGACTGCTGGACTGGAGTGTAGGGGTCTTTCCTGTTCTGTCATTCACATCTCTGGTAGAAGTGTTTTCACTCTCAGTGTTTGAACTCGAGAGTTGGGCAATGAAGGAAGCTATAATGGTGCTCATTGTCAAAGTATAAACCTTTGGAGACAGGCAGGTCCGGTCTACCAGGCTCTTGAACCTCTTCTAGGAAAACATGAGATGCTGCTCTTTATTTCATGACTCTGAGGCCTTCTCTCTGCTTGGTGAAGAGAGAACTATCTTTGTGAGGGTCTTTTCTGCATTTCTATAGCTCTATAAATACGATGAAAAACGATTTTCTCAGGTACCTGTACTCATGGGAGAAAGGTTGTACATGGTATTAGAGAAGTTTGATTTCAGGTCCTAATTTCGTTCCTATCTACATGACCTAACTTCTTGGAGGCTCTATTTCTTCTTCTTTCAAATGGGAAAGTAATCACAGCCTGTCTTTAGGTTGTTGAGAAGAATCAAGCAATAGAACAGCATGCATATTCCAAAGTGGTTAATTATAATTTCTGCCGTTGACAGGGGCATCTTCACCTCCAGGAGTAGCTCATCCATTTTCTCTATGTGTGCTGCAGACTTTGGATGAGATGGCCAAAGGGTGCCAGTGGCCAGAGGAGATGAACCAGTTTCTCATCCTCCCAACAACTTCAGAGTATTCAGGGTGTTTGCACCAAGGTTCAGGACTATTATAGTGTTATAGTCCAAGCTTTGAGAAACCGTGAAGGAACTTGGCTGAGTCATGTACTTCACAGAGCAAAAGACAACACTTCAGAGTTTATATTTTTCTCTGATTCGCTTTCCTTTTTTTCAACTCAAATTTATCACATTTTTTTGATACCCTTAATACTATTCTGTAAACTTTTTTCCGGAACAGAATAGTTCTAGCCACAGAGAGTCTGCTTCCCTATGACAGAAGAGTATGCCCAATGTAATAATAATAGGTTTAAATTCGTAGCCAGAAATTGGTGCTTGAAAACTCATTTGGTACAGAAGGTGACAGAATTAGATTCTCCATTGTTTTGTTAAAACATGTTAAACATTAGCTGGAGCTGAGCAGAAGGCTCATTGGCCATGACCACTGGAGTTGTTGACATTGATAGTCCAGAGCAGTGAACAATTTGTGTCTTTTTAAAGGTCTCATTGGAGACTTCAGAAATAGACTTTCTTATTTTATTACTTTAAAAACTTTCTTTTGGTTGTACCCTACGGCATGTTGGACCTTAGTTTCCAGACCAGGGATCGAACCCATGCTGCCTGCATTGGCAAGAGGAGTCATAACCACTGGACTGCTGGGGAAGTCCCCATTTGCAATTCTTTTGTCCTTGACTTTAGAATGTGCTTCACTGGTGGCTCAGATGGTAAACAGTCCGCCTGCAATGCAGGAGACCTGGGTTTGATCCCTGGGTCGGGGAGATTCCCTTGGAGGAGAGCATGGCAACCCACTCAAGTGTTCTTGCCTGGAGAATCCCATGGACAGAGGAGCCTGGTGGGTTCACAGATATTTGGAGAGATTTGGTGAAGGAAAGTGGTCAGGGAAGCTGGGTTTTGAGTTAAACATTTTCTTTAGGAATTCTCCATATAGAAAATTGAGATTGACATTAAAATTTTATTGACATTAAAATAAGAATACATTTACTTCGGTTTTTTTTTTTTTTTGAGTGTAAACATTTTCTGTTTCTAGATGTGTCAACAGGGATCATCTATAGAAAGAGGATTGCAGTCTGTCAGAATGTGGTTCCAGAAATTTTAAGGAAGGTAAACTCATTTCAAAATTTAATCAGATTTTGTGTAACACTGGGTGATTTTCAAATAGTCATGCAAAGAAATAGCATTTTCTGATGTAAATAAGTGTTAGAAATTTCCCAGTTCTCCTGTCTCCTAGCCTTTCAAAGGAAGACATCTGTCTCCTCTCCAACCTCAGTTTTGATAGGTGCCACCAGAGATAGTTTTTTTCCTGTATGTTTTGCTTCTCTTTTGTGGAGGGCGCTTAGTGTACATAGAGATGGACTGCAATTATTTTAAAAGATACTTTGGCTATTTTGCATGAAGTGACCATCTTTTCTGATCTGTCCATGGTTAGATACGACTCCTAGGTAAGAATAATCAGAAGGGGGCAGGTGGTAAATATTTCATCTGATCTTCAGTAAGGAAGAGAAAAGCTTCAGTTTCCATTTCACTGTCAGAGAGAATGGTTTTGGTAGTATAATGTTCTCAGCACCCTCTGTAAGTCTTTTTGTGTCTATTTCTGTAAAGTAATGGTATTGATGATGAAATCTTCATGATAGCAAATTGTTTTTTCTCTTTGAAATCCTTAAGCACTCTGATGATTGCTGGAAAGAGGTGAGTGGAAAATTGTAATCACATTGCTTTAACCATAGGGTGATTATGACAAAAATCCTTAGAATCATTAGGGAATAAGAGGAGAAAGTCTTGATGCACATTTTAAAACATGTTTCATGTGATCTTTTCAACCCGGAAGTGATTGTGTGTGTGATGTAAAACCCAAGGCTCCTGCCAGGTAGCTTGCAAATTGTGTGGCTGTGCTGTATATAGAAAACATGGCAGCTTCCATCACTTTCTAAACATGGGTGAAGACTGTCACTTTCTTTACTGGAAAGAAGGCTGATAAGACAGTGAAAATGAACTTTCTTTTATTTTCCAGATAGCAGTATATTGCAGTATATGCAGGAAATTATTGCTGGCTTTTTTCACAGAGTGTGTACCCTCCCTTTGCCCTATATACACGCTTTGAATCTATTATTTAAAAAGGCATTCAACTTTGTCTTGTATCTCTATTCTTAAATAATTTAAGGACACCTCTGACTTGTACGATTCTGCCTTTGTAGTTTTCCATGTTTCCTCCACCCAGGAAAGCATACATTTCTAGATATTGGACAGAGTTTAAAATGAAGAAAATATTTTATCCTGCATGTGAGTCCATAAGTGGGCCCAGTTAGAATCCATCAATTTAAGAAGGCCATAACCAGCCCTAGAGGAGACATGAGGGAGGCTGATAATTTGCTTAGTGTTTAGCAGTTAGGGAAATTGGGCCAGAGACTGTACAGCCTGCATAAATTCTAGGCCATTTGCATGTCCTCACCAGCCTTTAGTAAGGTCATTGTATGTTTGATTATCAGGGACCTAGAGCCATTGGTGAACCATCATCCATATATCAGGATCGCTTGTCCTCAAGATTGGAAGCAACTCTGGACAGAGTCTTTATATATTAATAGCTTGCTCTTCTTAAATTCAGAAAGCCGTTCTCCCTCTTTTGGACAGGTGAACATTTTAAAGGTACCTAATATCCAGTTAGAAGAGGAATCATGGTTCAATCCTCAGGAAAGGAACATGGCTATAAGGAGTCACTGCCTTACATGGACACAATATGCATCCATGAAAGAAGAGTCTGTCTTCAGGGAAAGTACGGAAAATCCAAATTGGTAAGATCACCTGTGTGTGTGTGTGCATGCACGTGTGCACACACGTGTGCATTTGTGTGTGTGTAGGTAAGGTGCAGGGAAGCACAAATGAGCACTCATTAAAGAGCTATGATTTTATTCTTACAACCTCTGCTTAAAACTCACATAAATAACATAGTATTGATTTTTAATCACACAAGTAATCAGTAAATAGATTTCTCTTTGGGGGGAAAAATGACAGCTCAACTCCTTTCTGATTGTCCTGTCTAATCCTGGTGTTCTTTTGCCTTCTCCAGAGGAAGTGAATGTTTTCAATGCATTGAGTATTCTTCTAGACCCTTAAGAGATAACTTTAGATACTCATAAAACCTGTATAATATAGTTTTGTTTATCCTTTTTAATACATGCATTCATTCTGTTCAAATCATTGTGTACTTATCTTTTTCATTTTGTAGAATGTTTCTAAGCCTTATCCATTTGATGTCTGTAAAATCTAGATTTTTCCTTTAAACTGTTGCATGATGTTCAATCCTATCATTATACTGTATTCTCTTTAGCTTTTTTCCTTTTTGACAGATGTTCAGATGATTTCTAATTACTCTTGATTATAAGCAGTACTGCTCTTTATTATAAACAGTACTATAATATTTGTGAAGTGTATGATCCTTGAATATGCTATATGTGAATGTTTCTCTGAAGGAAAATTGATTTCTTTATTGAAATATAGTTGATACAGTATTATGTTAAAGGAGAATTTTTAATTGTCAGGTTTATTGAGTTATTATTTACAAACAGTGAAGTTCTTAGCATACAGTTCATTGAGTTTTGGCAAACACACACATATACAGTTGTGTAACCACTGTCATAGTCAAGCTTCAGGTAGATTTTAAAGAGCTATGCTGCTAAGTCACTTCAGTTGTGTCCGACTCTGTGCAACCCCATAGACGGCAGCCCACCAGGCTCCCCAGTCCCTGGGATTCTCCAGGCAAGAACACTGGAGTGGGTTGCCATTTCCTTCTCCAATGCATGAAAGTGAAAAGTGAAAGGGAAGTCGCTCAGTCATGTCTGACTCTTAGCAACCCCATGGACTGCAGGCTACCAGGCTCCTCTGTCCATGGGATTTTCCAGGCAAGAGTACTGGAGTGGGGTGCCATTGCCTTTAAAGAGCTATATGCCAGGATAATTCAATGGGGACAGAGTATTCTTGCACAACTGGATATCCACCTTCAAAAGAATAAAGATGGACCTCTACCTCATGTCAAATACAAAATTAACTCAAAATGGATCAAAGATCTAAATCAAATAGTGAAAACTATAAAACTCTTAGGAAAAAAAAATAGGGGTAAATCTTTGTGATCTTGAATTAGGCAATCATTTTTTAGTATGCCACCAAAAGCCTGAGCAACAAAAGAAAAAAAAAAAGGTAAATTTGACTTCATCAAAATTGAAACTTTTCTGCTTCAAAGGACACCAAGAAGGTGAAAAGACAGTCCAGAGAATGGGAGAAAGTATTTGCAAAATCTGATAAGGGTTTCAGTTCAGTTTGTATCCAGAATATATAAAGGACTATTATAACTCAGTAATAAAAAGACAACCCACTTAAAAAATGGCTAAGACATTTGAGTAGATATTTATCCGAAAAGGTATACAGTTGGCCAATAAGCATTTGAAAAGATATTCAGCATCTTTAGTATTTAGGAAAATGGAAGTTAAAACCACAATGAGATACCATTTTGAGCCTACTACGATGGCTGTAATAAAAAAGACACAATAGCGAGTGCTGGAAAGGATGTAGAGGAACTGGAAGCCGCACACACTGCTGAAGAAATGTCAGTGGTGTAGCTGCGGTGGAAGATGGTTTTTCAGTGCCTCAAATAGTTAAACAGAGTTATCACTTGACCCAGCAGTTCTACACTGTATTGTCCACAAAGATTTGCAGGAATGTTCATAGCACCATTATTCCTAATAGGCAGAATATAGAAACAAGTCAAACGTCCACCATCTGATGAATATAGAACAAAAAATGGTATATCCATACAATGGAATATTATTCAGCCATAAAAAGAAATGGGGTAAGGATTCATGTTACATGGATAAAGTTTAAACACACTATTTTCAGTGAAAGAAGCCAGTTACAAAAGGCCATATATTATTTGAGTCAGTTTATTTTAAATGTCCACAACAGGCAGATTCATAGGGACAGAAAGTAGATTTAGTGTTTGCCATAGGCAAGAAGGACAGGAGATGGAATTTTTTGGGGGGATGATAAAAATATTCTGGAACTAGTGTTGATGGTTGCATGACTCTTGAGTATACTAAAATCACTGAACTATATACCTTAAAGGGGTACATTATGGTATATGAATTATTCCTCAATAAAAGAAAGTTATGTGACAGGTTCTCAGGGTATGCATATTTTAGGTTTATGTAGATTCTGTCACCAATATGGTTTTTAAAAAATATTTATTTGGCTGAGCTGGGTCTTGGTTGCAGAATCTTTGTTGAGTTGTGAGGACTCTAGTTGTGACACAGGCTTAGTTTCCCTGTGGCATGTGGAGTCTTAGTTCCTTGACCAGGGTTTGAACCTGAATCTCCTGCATTGCAAAGTGGGTTCTTAATACTGGACCACAGGGGAAGTTCCTATGACCAGTATGTTAATGTGTTAATTTACACTCACATCAACATGAAAGCTCATTTCCTATAACATTGCCAGGACTTAACATACTTTTTTATTTTTTGCCAGTATAACGGGTGAGAAATGATTAATTCCTTTGAGGTAGGTTTACAAACAAAAACAAACTATAACAAGCACCAAATGTTAATAGTGATTATTGCTGTGAACTGATTTCAGAGGATAATTTACTGTGTGTTTTGCTATTCTGTATGGTTTGAACTTTTTATTCACCTATCATTTTAAGGCAAATAAAGCCTCCAAACCCAAATAACTAAAAAACAGAAGTCTGAGATCCATATGAAACCCCAGCACTTGTGCACATCATTTCTGCTCCCCATAATTTTGGTCCTATAGTGACAATTCTAGAATGCTCCAGCAGCACACTGATTATGAATGCCAAGTCTTATTAGCATCTCAGGTGGGTTTACTCTGAACCACCCACTAGGTTTTTTTTTTTCTTCCTGTCAGTCTCCCTTATGCCAAGAACTTGACCAAAGTCATAGATGTTTGGGACAAACTATAAAAATTATAGATAAAGAATAGAGCTCCCTCACTTTTTTTTTTGGTAGAAGTAGTAAAAGGACAGAGTTGGCTGATTTTATGTAAAAAATACAGAAGTCTTTCATTTCATATATTAGTATCTCATTTCAGCCTCATTTTATCAGCTCTCTGGGCTACTGAGTCTGAAAATTTTTACTAAAGCTTCATCAATTCTTCATAAAATGAAAATTGGCCCAGATAATCCAGGGAGAACATCCTTCAGGACCTTTTTCCTTTGTGTGTTTAAAAAAAAATTTTTTTTTTAATAGTCTGATTCTGGAAAAAAATGATACATGCATCTTGTAAAAAACACTAAGCAATTCAAGAGAAAAAGAAGCAGTTTTCATCATCTAACAGTTGTGCCTATTTGCATAATTTTCTTTGTCCAATCCTAATTGGCATTTAGATTGTTTCTGAATTTTTTGTTATTATAAGCAGTGGTGTGATAAAATTACTTTGTTGTTGTTTACTTGCTAAGTCTTGTCCAACTCTCTGCAACCTTATGGACTGTAGCCTGCCAGGCTTCTCTGTCTGTGGCATTTCCAGGCAAGAATACTGGAATTAGTTACCATTTCCTCCTCCAGGGGATCTTCCTGACGCAGGGATCGAACCGGAGTTGAGTCTCCTGCATCTTCTGCATTGCAGGCAGATTTTTTTTTTTTTTAACCACTGAGCCACCTAGGAAGCCCTGATGAGTTCATTGTAGTTACATGTTTCCTCACTTATTCAATGACCTTTTAGAGTAGATGGAGCAAGTGGGATTTCTGGGTCAAAGGTTATATACATTTTATATTTTGATACATATTATCAGATTCCTCTCTAAAAAAGCTTTGGCCAGCTACACTTTCTCCTTTCTTTGTTTTTTTATGTTCTTGTCCTCTGCAGAACACTCTCTTTTTGGTTACTGCACAGCAGCCAGAATTTACTGACTCTTACTATGTCAAGGTCAGAGCTAGATCCTTCGCCTGTAGTGTTTTGAAGCTCAGGTTAAATAACTTACCCAAAGTGATAGCATCACTGAGTCACTGAGGTAAGATATGACCCCAAGTGGTGAGGCAGGAATATGGACAATTATAAAAGGATGGACTTAATCTCAAACTGTAGCTTGCTTTAGGTTCCAGGTTATGGAGAATGGGTTTTGTTCCTTTGGCAACAAGTGGTCACACAAAGGTTTCTGAGCAGGGAATGGTGTGATGACAGCTGTGATCCAGGTTCTGGGAAACTTACGTTTTCTTAGGTCTTGATGTGGATTTAGAATGGTGTTTTAGGCAGACATTCTGAATGACTGGATAATCTTGGCAGGGCGTGGGGAGGGACATTAAAGAAAGAAGGACCCAGTATTACTTCCATTCCCCTCCTTGGCAGAGAGTGTGAGTAGTGACTAGTCAGTGCGTCCAGAGGATGAAATGTGGACAGTCCTTTTATAAAGAAAAAAAAGAGGCTGTCACGGCTGCTGAGTCTAAAATTAGGCCTTCAAGCTGTGTGTTAGGTAGCAGGTGTGGGCGTGTGATGGGAAACCAGATGTCATTCTGTCCTGTGCATGGCCTGTCGGCTCAATTCAGAGACGGCCCACAGTGAGTCTCCCGTAGACTCTGGCTAAGGCTTGCTCCGCGTCTCTCTACATAAATCCAGTTTTGGCCTCCTGCTGATGTCTCTGCAGTTGTGGCATCTTTTAGGGCAGAGCTCCGTCGGTCTTTCCGTGTCTGTGTATCACACAACTGGGTATTTCTAATATGCTTTCTTCCTTTGTTAACTTTGTAAGACATTTTCTTCCTGCAGTTTTTATGGAATGGAATTAGCATCCTTTCCAGAGCCTGGAGTGATGTGATATTTTGCATTGATCTCAGTTTTTCCAGAGTTCAGCTTAGTACTGCGTGCCTCAGAGATGTCCTCTTATACTTACTCTCTACTTATTCTGTCCCCTCTTCTAATCAGGCTGCCTTCCACAGTAAATTACAGACACCCTGACTTACCCAGCCATCATTTATATACGTTCGTTATATGCCAGCCACTGTTTTAAGTGCTTGATGTATGTATGTATTTATGAATTTATATATGTAAATTCACTTAATCCTCAGAGAAACTCCATGAGATTAGAACTGTTCTTATCCCCCTTTACAACCTGAGGCTTAGAGAAGTTAAGTAACTTATACTAGCTAACATGACCAGTAAGTGTCAGAATCAGCTTCAAATCCAGGCGATTTGGCTCTCGAATTTATGCTGCTGGCAATGACACTACCCTTTCTCTCAGTAAGGAGCTCTGTTATCTCGTAACCAGGTGGGCTGCAGTTTTGTAGTTGTTGTTCTTTGGGTTCCACCTTTCCCTGTATATCTAATTTTTTTCCAAGGTGGGTTAGCTCTTAGCTGTCAGGAGCAACTAGAGTAGCACACTTATTTGTCCTCATTTTTTTTTTTTTTGTGGGTGCTTCTGACTCATGTCTTAATTTGTTTTTATTTTTTAAAATTTATTTTTTTATTATTATTTTTTTACTTTACAATATTGTATTGGTTCTGCCACACATCAACATGAATCCTCCACGGGCGTACATTTGTCCTCATTTAAGTGAGGGAAAGAGACCTGTGAGCGCAAGAGAACCCATCCCAGCCGTGGGAAAAAGGGCCTTTCTCTGAGTCTCTGAGTGAGCCTCAATCACCCGCTCCTTCCTGGACCAATGAGAGTGGTCAGAGGCTGATACGGGCTGACTGGCCCTCACCAGTCAGCATCTGCCCCTGGAGCTGCAGTGTGGGTGTTGGGGAGGGGGTGTCCTCTTCCCTCTGAAACACATGAGCTGCGTAGAAGATGGAGGGGTGCCTGCGTACACACCACTGGAGTGTAGTAAGAAAGACCACTGCACACCTTTTTTCCTCTTCTCATTTCCTCTTCAACATGGCATCCACTGTCTCCGTTATGCTTTGGGAAGTGATGGAAACTTACTTCAGTAAGTGAATACAGAGGTAGCTCTATACCAGTCATCAGGCCTCCCAAGAGACAGGAACCAGGAGCTGGAAAGCAAGCCCTAAGGCACCCTCACAGCCTCTCGTCTTTCCATACCTGGCTCCTTTGTTTGTATCATAGCTCTGCTTCATTGCACAACCAGCCTGGCTCCTCCAGGCCTGTGCAAGGTCTTTCCTGTCCTGTGTCACAGTAAATGACTAGATTCTGGGGTTAGAAACAACCTTGGAAACAAAATATATGTCCTTGCAAAATGTACTTCACTGCTCTAAGCCTCAGTTTCTTTGTCTGTATGTTGGGGATAATATCCTTATCTCAGAGGGCTGATGTGAGGATCAAATGCGATTATACACACAGGGAGCTTAGAGCAGTGCTTGCCTATGAAAGTGAAGTGAAAGTGAAAGTGTTACTTGCTAAGTCATGTCTGACTCTTTGTGACCCCATGGACTTTAGCCCTCTGGGCTCCTCTGTCTGAGAGATTTTTCAGGCAAGAATACTAGAGTGGGTCTTCGTTCTGGCATGAGGACTCCAGAGCACATGCTCAGTAGCCCCACAGCATGTGGGATCTTAGTTCTCTGATCAGGGATGGAACCTGCATCCCCTACATTGAAGGCAGATTCTTTACCACTGGACCACCAGGAGAGTTCCTCCCGGGCAATAATCCTGGGGTGGGTTACCATTTCCTCCTCCAGGGGATCTTCCTGACCCAGGGATTCAATGTGTATCTCCTGCATTGCAAGCTGATTCTTTACCCTCTGAGACACCAGGGAAACCCGTGCCTGCCAATAATGGTCAATAAATATTAGTGCTCAGCATCATGACTTTTATTGCTGCTATTATCCTCATCTTCTTAAAAATTCATGTAACTTTTGATTCTAATCCTGAGCGTGTACTGTTTTAATGTTGAAACATTATGGTTGTTTCCCATTATGTTTCGGGGAAGTATTTCATGTTGTGATTTTACATTCTGCAGGCTCACCATCTCTGGGGCTATAAGTCCCTCAATTCGAGAGTCATGGGAGTAGGAACCCTTCTCTTTTAGCTCCAGCGTGAGATTGAAGCACTGAAGAGCATGACATGCAGGGGTCAGTGCGGGCGTTTGTACGTGTGTGTGCATGCTCTGTCACTTCACTCATGTCCAACTCTTTGCGATCCTGTGGATGGCAGCCCGCCAGGTTCCTCTGCCCGTGGGATTCTCCAGGCAAGAATACTGGAGTAAGTTGCCATGCCCTCCTCCAGGGGATCTTCCCGAGCCAGGGATCAAACCTGTGTCTTCTGCGTCGCCTGCATCGCCGGCAGATTCTTTATCCACTGAGCCACCTGAGAAGCCCATAGGCGTTTGACTCCGACTGAATTGCCCTGGATTTTGGGTTCTCTTCTTGGCTTATGCTGTGACCCCACCTGCTGTAGATCCAAGGCTGCATGGTGCTCTAAGAACTGCCCGGATTTTCAAAGTCAGAGATGCTGGGGGCAATTCACTGCACAGCTTGTGACACTTGGGCCACATCAGAGAATAGAAAAATGAATCCACCCAAGATAAATTAAAAGTCAACTTTTGTGGGAATGTACTTTATTATATGGAGTAGGATACAGCCATTTACTGGCTTCCCAGGTGGCACTAGTGGTAAAGAACCCACCTGCCAATGTAGGAGACATGAGAGACATGAGTTTGACACCTGGGTTGGGACGATCCCATGGAGGAGGGCGTGGCTGCCCACTGTAGTATTCTTACCTGGAGAATGCCATGGACAGAAGATCCTGGTGGACTATGTAGTCCATGGGGTTGCAAAAGAGTTGGACATGACTGAAGTGACCTAACAAGCAGGCACAGGCATTTATTTACTCTTGGAAGTGGAGAATGGAGTGTTTTATTTTAGATTTTTTTTAACTTAAAATTTTATTGGCGTATAATTGCTTTGCAGTGCGGTATAGTTTCTGCTGTACAGGAAAGTGAATCAGCTGTACATACACATTTACCCCTCTGTTTTGTATTTCCGTCCCTTTTAGAAGACCACAGAGCACTGAGTAGCATTCCCTGTGCTATACGGTAGGTTCTCATTAGTTAGCTGCTTTATACATGGTAGTGTATCTGATTCAATTGCAATTCACCCCACCTCTTCTTTCACCTCCTTGGTGTCCATACTGTACCATTTTTCTAGATTCCACATATATGCGTTAATATACAGTATTTGGTTTTCTCTTTCTGACTTACTTCACTCTGTATGATTTTTCAGAATGAAAAGTCATGGTTTCTGCCCTCCGAAACCTTCCATTCCAGGATAAACTTATTAATTTCTTGCTAATTTGTGTTTGCTTCTAGACTTTAAAATGTACTTCTGTCAGTTTCTGGTTCTTACTATTAACTGATTTTTATTGTACCATGTAGAAATGTAATTGATATGCAGAAGATTTGGTTTTAATAACATTTACTTTATCCAAGTAATGTAATTCTAAAAGAATCATCTTGTAAAACTATTTTCTTGGGCTTTGCCCTTTCAGCATTACGGTGTGTGTTGGGTGGTAAATAAAAAGTTCCTGTTATCGTGAAGCAGAATTTAAGTTTTATCGCTGTCAGTGGAGACTCATGCTGTTTGTGATAGTACAGAGCTGCGTTTCTTTTGCTTTTGAGTGACAAGACCATAATCCCATACTCAGCATCAAGCATCGTGATGGCCCATGTCTTCACCTGTCCATGTCTAAGAACTTTGGCTTGTCCACTGATGCTTGCAAACCTTATTTTTGAGATACGGAGATTTCAGCCTAGTAGCATGTGTGTTAATAACATTGGTTATGTTGACTTGCCATTTATAAAATATCCAAAATGTCCCTCCTGGAATATAGTAAAAGAAACAAAAAAGCCCAAATCAAAACTTTAAACACAGATTAATTGACTGAGATGAGTAGCTGTTCTTAGTTCAATTAGTTTTTGTTACTATTGAAATTACTTTTCATGCTGTTAAATAAGGTATGTAACATTTTTACTTTTTAAGTTTCTGGATTAAAACATCCCAAGTCTCGAGTATTCATTTGGTGATTGACAAATAGTATAATTAATTTGCATGTTTCTAGGGACTAATTGTTGGGCATTTCTTGTTGTGTATCGATTTTTTCCCTATTCTGATGTATTTTTTCCCCCAGGAGAAAATTTGACAGGTAACTTCCTTGTGTTTGTTTGACAGTGGCCTTTTTAGTTGACCTCCAAGCTTGTTTTCACTGAAATATATTAAAATATTCTGATTTTGTCAACTTTACTTAGGAATTATTTCTAAGCCTTGATGGTGATGATAAAGGGCTTGAGGGTATTGTTATCTAATAAACAATAAAACAAAAAAACCCACTGTATTCATGCCCCCAAACAAGATGCCTCTGATTCTATTGACCTTAATTTCCCATGTATCAGTGAGCGATGAGACAATTAGCAGAATGAGCTGCTAGTTATTGAACTTGAAAAACCAAGGCCTTTTCTGTAAATATAGCATCTGGGCAGGAGCCTTATTTTTCACTCAGTAAGAATCCCCTGCAATAGATACAATTGTTATCCATATAATCAGGGTCTTCTCTGCTTTCCCATCCTGCTGAACCCCCACCTCTGACACAGTGCAGGGCTCACAGAGATGGCTCTGTGGCCATTTTTTGAATGAATGCCAGATAATCCTTCTTATGAGTTGAAAGAGGGACATAAGGAGGAGTAAAGAGGGTGCTGGCAGGAGGGACATGTGCAGATCAGGGAAGCCTGAAAGGATTTGTTGGGAAGTTCGGTGTAGAGGGAATCTTGAACCCGGTAATACAGAATACTTCTCTTCGGCTTTTTCCTGCTTAGTCATTTACTTGCTGATGGACTCCAGAAAGAGGGCTCAAGCTGGCCTGAGCTCCCTCACAAGAGTGAGTCAAAGTCGCTCAGTCATGTCCGACTCTTTGCCACCCCATGGAGACTATACAGTCCATGGAATTCTCCAGGCCAGAATACTGGAGTGGGTAGCCTTTCCCTTCTCCAGGGGATCTTCCCAACCCAAGGATCAAACCCAGGTCTCCTGCATTGAAGGCGATTCTTTACCAGCTGAGCCACCAGGGATGCTCTCACAAGAGTTGTGTGGAGATTTAATAAGATAATAAATGGGAATGCTCTACACTTGGAGAGTATAAAGCACTAGATAATGTAGGTTGTAATGGTGAATAAATGCTGTTTTCAGAGTGGTGTGGTGCCTTAAAGGTACTAACTTTGACAAGTGCAGTAAGCTGTTTTATTGAAAATGGAGGTGATGACTGAACTGGAACAATGGTGTTTAGCCAGGAGAGCATTCTGTGCCATTTACAAGTAAGGGCTTTTGAAATATCTTAGTGAATGTCTATTGATTATTTTTCCTCCCCTCCTCCTTTGCCCTTTGGTTTTGTGTTGTATATTAGTGCAGCATTGAGGGGTGTTTAAATATGTGGATTCCTTGCTGTGATTCTTGTTTTGTTGGCCTGGGCTGGCTCCTGGGAATTAATATATTTAACGTTTTCCAGGTAAGTCTGTGGAGCCTCTAGATTTAAGAACCTGTAATAACTCATCAGTGTCCTGTGGTTCCAGTGGAAAGCAGACATACAGCTGGCGCTCCTTTTGCAACTCTGTTTTCTGCATAGTTCCTGTTAATCTTATAAAGCAGGGCCAGTTGATTATCTGGCTCTCCAGCAGACAGTAAACACTTTTTGGCAGAAACACCCTGTTGAAAAGTTTAGTGAAATTTGAATGAACTCCTCTGGAATCTCTTATGGAACAGAGATGCTGG
This sequence comes from Bos javanicus, assembly GCF_032452875.1. Taxonomy (NCBI): domain Eukaryota; kingdom Metazoa; phylum Chordata; class Mammalia; order Artiodactyla; family Bovidae; genus Bos; species Bos javanicus. The sequence goes on along the minus strand of NC_083874.1, from coordinate 56,533,375 downwards.
TTTAATTTCCTTCCTCCTCCCTCCCTCCCTCTCCCTTCCTTCATCTCTTTCTCTTCTTTTTATCTTTATCCCTTTCCTTCCTTTCCCTTCCTTTCTCTTCCTTCCTTTCTTCCTTTCCCTTCCTCCACTCTTCTCTAGTAAATAAAAAGTTTGGGTGTTAAAAATTACAGTGTTTTATTAATATCAACCAAGAATTGATGCCATGCAGAACAACCTAAAGGTCTTTTGGGGCTGTAGCCAGGAACCTGCTGACAGTCCACCTGGTAGACTTAAGGGATCAGCAGTTTGTTCTTTTCCCGTTACTCTGGAGCATTCTGTGGTAGGAGAATACTGTAGTTGCTATAATTCATTTACTTATTCTGCAGAACAAATCATTTTTACAGACATGTAACATGCTGTACATGGTATTCTGACTTTTACATTAATTTAACATTACCTTTGGGACTGTCTTTCCTTATTAAATGTGTCACTTTAAAATGATTTTTTAAAATGGCTGTTCAGTTTGTTTATTGGATAAAATTATTCTAATGTGCTTAATTATTGGGAATTGCATTATTTGCTCTTATAGATAGTCATGTGATGAGAATCTTTGTAGGCTGGTCTATACCCTCATCTAAGGTTTTTTTTTGCTCAAAGCCCATTGTTAGAGGTAGATATTATGGGTCCAAAGGTTTACACGTGTTTGAGGCTTTTATTAGGTATTGCTAAACTAAAGTATGTATGCCTAAGCATCTCAGAAAACTTCCCAGGGACTTGGCAGGGCCGTACAGACCAACATTTGAAATGGGATCAGGAACAGTTACATAATTTGCAGGAGCCAGTGCAAAATGAAAAGGCAGAGTCCCCTGTTAAAAAAGAGTTAGGAACTTTGAAACAGTGACAGTGGTGCATTCAGCGGAATGTGTAGCCCTTCTGATGGTGGAGGACTGTGCCGCCCTGTAGAGCACACATCCTTGAAGCCAGCCTGAATGGGATGCACGCAATGGTGGGCCCAGTATACCAAGACAAGCCTCCAGTTAGACCAGTCCACAAACTTGTATATTGTCAAGCTTTGCCTATCACTCAGGATGCCAGTGAACTTGCACTGAATAGGCACCTTCCTAGGTCACACGGTTGTGGGAAGGGATGTGGGAACAGATGTTAACTGTGTGGATTCAAAAAGTGGCCATGTGTTTACTTTTGTGTGACCTTAGCCAGTTTGCCTCTCTAAGCCTCAGTGTTTTCGTCTGTAAAATGGGGTGAATATTATCTATGTCCTAAGATAGATGGTGAGAATTGAAAGACGTGTATTGAAGCACTGTATTAATACAGTGCTTCTCCACAGCAGGCTATTAATAAGACAGATTGTGAAAATTAATGCTGTATTTTAAGAGGCTGAGCCACCCTGCCCTGTAATATATACCCGCTCCTGCTCCTGAGATCCACTGTTACTTACTCCCTGCTGCTGCTCATGGCTAATCACTTAGATAGCAACCCATTGGTTCCTAGAACAGGTTAAAAGAGAGCAGCTCAGGGGGAAGGACTTTAGGAGTGGTGGTTATAGAGGCCAGCAGACTGTTTGGTCTCTGTGGCTGCTGGGCTGGCATTTGATATGCGATAGCAGCATGGGAGGGCTTCCCTGTGGCTCAGTGATGAAGAGTCTGACTGTAATGCAGAAGACTCAGGTTGATCCCTGAGTTGAGAAGATCCCCTGGAGGAGGGCATGGCAATCCACTCCAGCATTCTTGCCAGGAGAATTCCATGGACAGAGGAGCCTGTTGGGCTACAGTCCATAGCGTCACACAGAGCTGGACATGAATGAAGTGACTCAGCAGCAGCAGCAGCATGGGAGGAAAGGCTGGAAAGATGGAGGGTCTGGAGCTCTGAGGGCCTTGAATGCCAGCATGGGGAGGGAGGGACTCCCTGCCAGGTGGTTTATGAGGATTGAGTGCCACCTAGATGCTGATGGACTGGAAATACTTTGGAGTTTACTGGAGCTGGATTTCTTCTGTGGGCATTTACTTTCTAAGACACTGTGCCCCTCTTTCTGCAAATATGGTAGCAGTTTAATAGCATTATTACTACCAGTGTTAGTGTGATTAACTAACTTGTATTGAATGTTTACCATATTACCTTGAGTATTACCTTACATATTATCTTATTCACCTTTGGAACAACCTTTGAGTAGATATGATTAACCCCATTTTACAGAGGAGACGGGGCTTCAGGAACTTACCTACGTGGACGAGTCCCATTCTGTGTTAGAGAGCAGATATGAGTCCAAGCCATCTGACTGCAGGGGCCACATGCCTTATCCATGTCCTGTATAAATATACATAAATATACATGTATATATATATTTAATACACATAAAAATATAAAATATAAGCAATCTGTATAAAATTATGTGGGTTTGTGGTAAGGTTAAAAACTGCTTAGTGCTTATTGAGAACCCTGTAATTTGAATTGGGGCCCTGAGGAAGCACGGTTTTGTTGGTGGATTTGGTAAGTCTTTGGGGGGACCATGTGTCCTGGTGTGGTGGAGTGCAGGACAGTCTCTGCAGCAATGTCAGGCCCAGGGGGTTAGGAGGGCATGGGCAGGCAATCTGACCCTCAGACTCTGCTTGTCCCTTGGGCCACCCCTCTGTGTTGGTTACAGAATGTCAAAAACATCTCAGAACTGAGATGTCATCTCAAGCGTATCCATGGAACCTTTTTTTTTCCTCATTAAAGACACTTCAATTAAATTCCCATTGTGAAAACAATTAGGCCAGATTTGCCATACCCAGCCAGTCAGTAACTCAGGGACAGGATCTCATTACGAGCTTTTGCTTTCCTGGAAACAGCCATTTTATGGATTCCTTGCTGGTGGCTGCACACCCTGGGGATTAATTCCTGATCCATATTTCCTCTGAACTATTTCATTTTCTCCAGTTCAGAAGGAACCACATTTTTACATGACGCCCACCTCCGAGACTGATGGTATAAACTGTCAGAGGAGTTCCAGCCTTTGAGCTGTGTGCTCTCTGTTATGATTCCAGTGTGTTCTGTGTAGAATTCTGTTTGCCTGTGGACAAAGTGATAGATGAAGATGGGACTCAGGTTCTTGTGTGCTCAGTTTCTTAAGTCGTGTTTGAGTCCTTATGACCCCATGGACCAGGGTCCTCTGTCCATGGAATTCTCCAGGCAAGAATACTGGAGTGAGTTGCCATTTCCTTCTCTAGTGTGTCTTCCAGACCCAGGGATCCAACCGTGTCGCCTGCATTAGCAGGCGGCTTCTTTATCACTCAGTTATAGGTGGCAACCCACTCCAGTACTCTTGCTGGGAAAATCCCAGGGACGGCAGAGTCTGGTGGGCTGCTGTCTATGGGGTCGCACAGAGTTGGATGCGACTGAAGTGACTTAGCATAGCATATGTTTGTCCTATGAATGAGTGAGCCTCCTTTTTAAACAAGTTTCCAGATATTGGGCTAGCCTATCTCTTGGAGAAAGCAGTGGCACCCCACTCCAGTACTCTTGCCTGGAAAATCCCATGGGTGGAAGAGCCTGGTAGGCTGCAGTCCATGGGGTTGCTAAGAGTTGGACATGACTGAGCGACTTCACTTTCACTTTCATGCATTGGAGAAGGAAATGGCAACCCACTCCAGTGTTCTTGCCTGGAGAGTCCCAGGGACGGGGGAGCCTGGTGGGCTGCCATCTATGGGGTTGCACAGAGTCGGACACGACTGAAACGACAGCAGCAGCAATGACAGCAGCAGCAATAACAGCAGCTTATCTCTTAGTCAGGTAAAGGCTACCTCCTACTGACAACTACAAGTGAGATCCTGAGACATTTGGTTCAATCTCCCTGACCAAAGTATTGAGATGTACTATAAATTTCTCCTTCTTTTGCTTCTTCCCTACTTCTTCCTTACCCTCCCTCCTCCTCTCCATTCTTCTGTTCCTAATGCATTATTGATTTCCTACCATGTGCTAGTCATTGCAATTGGAAATGATACAGTAAAGAAAAAATATATATTAGATATTGGGTTGGCCGAAAAGTTCATTTGGATTTTGCCATATCATCATGCAGAAAACCCTGAACCGACTTTTTGACCAACCCAGTCCAGCCATTTAGAAAACCGTGGCATTTTTTAAGTTGAAACTGTGCATGTCCAGTGACCCAGATATTTGACCACTAGGCAAATAGATGGGAAAACAATGGAAATAGTAACAGACTTTATTTTCTTGGGCTCCAACATCATTGTGGACAGTGATTGCAGCCATGAAATTAAAAGACACTTACTCCTTGGAAGAAAAGCTATGACAAACCTAGACAACATATTAAAAAGCAGAGAAATTACTTTGCTGACAAAGATCCATATAGTCAAAACTATGGTTTTTATAGTAGTCATGTATGGATGTGAGAGGTGGATCATAAAGAAGGCTGAGTACTGGAGAATTGATGCTTTCCAACTGTGGTGTTGGAGGAGACTCCTGACAGTTCCTTGGACTGCAAGGAGATCAAACCAGTCAATCCTAAACAAAATCAGACCCTGCCCTGGGCTGCCCAGGTTTCCAGGTGCTCAGCCTTGAGCTGCTCTAGTTTGTTCAGCTCGGCCTCCAGCGGCTCCCGGAGGGCTGCCCACAGCTGGCGCAGATGTTTCATGGGAAAAGGGTTTATGTTGTTGAAGGCGATGTGCATCAGCTTCCTGTGGGGAGAGTGGAGTCAGAGTCAGCGGGTGTCCTGGAAGGATTGATTGGAAGGACTGATACTGAGGCTGAAGCTCCAATATTTTGGCCATCTGATGTGAGGAGCCAACTCATTGGAAAGGACCCTTATGCTGGGAAAGTTTGAAGGCAGGAGGAGAAAGGAACGACCAAGGCTGAGATGGTTGAATGTCATCACTGGCTCAATGGACATCAGTTTGAGTAAGCTCCAGGAGATGGTGAAGGACAGGGAAGCCTGGCATGTTATAGTCCATGGAGTCACAAAGTGTCAGACATAACTGAGCGACTGAACAATAACAGCAAAGACACTCTAGAGACACTTGTGTACATATGTAACTGGATATGTTATAAATGTTTCCTTTACAAAACTCCAAACTGATTCCATATTGTATGTCCATCTTTGGGAGAGTGGATAGATAATCTGGAGTGTTATCAAACAATAGAACAGTATACAGCAGTGAAAACCAACAACAGCTTCATGTAACAGTGTGGTTGCATCTCCACTAAGCAAGATTTATTCTCTGTGCCTTGGTGGACAGAGACAAGGTCAGGATGTGCTTAGGAAGCTGACGGGGCAGTGTGAATTATGGGGAGCCCATGCTGGAGGCAGGAACCCCATCGGGAGGCAGTTGTGGTCCTGAAGAGACAGTGCTGTGCTAAACCCAGGCAGTAGCAGCAGCAAGAGAGAGAATGGCATGGACTGTTGAGGGACTTGAGAAGTAAAATAAACACAGTCTGGGGACTGAGTGAATGTTTGGATGGATTAGAAAAAAGAGCCATGTAACCTGTCGCTGAGATTTCTAATCTCATAGCCTGGGACGATGGTTGTCTTCTTCACTGAGATAGGGGCAGGGCTAGGGTTTTGAGCCCGTATATATGTGTCTGCATGATGGCAGGCTATGACCACAGGCAAGTTATTTAACTTCTACCACCGTTTTCTCATGTGTAAAAGAAAGAAAACATATTAAGAGTGACAACCTTAGAAGATAATACTGTGTCTGATATATAATACACAGTTTTACTGTACAGTTTTTTGACGAGTGCATGTGACCGTGAGTATATAACATAGTGAATGGATGCAGTCATTCCTTTAGGCTGAGTAGAGACAGGCATAGGAAAACTTGAATCATCTTCGTATCTCTTGAGTCAAACATCAGATGCTTAAAGCTTGGGGTCAAGGAGAAAGTCATAGGACAAAAAGCACAAAGAACTGGAGTTATGTAGTGTAGGAAAAGGAAAGCCGAGAGGTGACTTAATGAGACTTTAAATGAAGGAGTTAAGTCAGAAGTTAGCATGTCCCTATGCTGAAAATGGTTCATGGCTGCACAGAGCCTGTTAAAGACGACTGTTTATATGAAAATGATGCTTAAGGATTTATTAGTAATATTTTTGGTGATTGCCATGTAATACATCTTTATTACAGAAAATTAGTAAAAAGAATAAAGTAAATACATAGGACCTATAATTCTAATGCCCAGAGAGTCTGTTCATATTTTAGCTCTGTCCACTTGTCTATCTGTTCATATACTCATCCATCCATCTTGCCTTTCTCTCTCTTTCTTTTTTTTTTTAAAGAGCTGAAATTAAACCATAAGTTGTTGTGTAAGCTACTGTGTTTTGTGCTGGAACTTAAATGAAGGCTTACCTGGCATGAGGGATTTAGATTTGCTATGTGTATTAAGAAGAAAATATCTGATATGCTTTGTCAATGAGTTATTGAGAGAAAATACAGCAGTTCCTTCTATGAAAGTCTTAAAATATAATAGGATAAACTCTCATCTCACTGATGGCAAGGGCGTGACCCTGCTTTACTGCCCTGTTATTCTCTGATATGTGGGTAAGCCTGAGAGTGCTTTTCTGAGCATTTACTTCTCCCAAAAGTGGTGGAAAGAAATATTGGTTAGAATATGATGTAAGTGAGACTTATATTAATCCCTCACCTACATTTTCCTTGCAGACTGAAGAGTACATTTCTCCCTAGAGTGTAGGACTGCTCAACTTTTCATTTTTAAATATTAAAATCACTAAAATTCTACTCTGACTTAATCTGGAACAAAGACAGGAAAGATTAATGTCACTAGGATATAGTTTTACATGGGCAAATCATTTTAAATAGGCTTAGATCTAAGAGGTGGAAGCTACTTTGCCTAGAATATTTGTGAGATTGGCTAGGATAACTGTTGTATGTATGTGAGAGAGAGGAGGAGGGAGAGATGGAGGGAGGGAGGGAGCGAGAGAGAAGTATCCTGAAGGTTTCCTTTTAGTCTGCATCGTCTAAATGTGGAGGCTACCGCTATTAGAGATTTAGAGAGATCTAATTAAGGGTTATCCTGCTTCTGCTGCTGCTGCTGCTAAGTCGCTTCAGTCGTTTCCGACTCTGTGCAACCCCATAGATGGCAGCCCACCAGGCTCCCCCGTCCCTTGGATTCTACAGGCAAGAACACTGGAGTGGGTTGCCATTTCCTTCTCTAATGCATGAAAGTGAAAAGTGAAAGTGAAGATGCTCAGTTGTATCCGACTCTTAGCAACCCCATGGACTGTAGCCTACCAGGCTCCTCCGTCCATGGGATTTTCCAGGCAAGAGTACTGGAGTGGGTTGCCATCGCCTTCTCTGAAATTAAGGGTTATAGTAAAAATAGTTACTATACCCAAATCACAGCTTTTTGATTTCATAATTTTCTTAATATGTTTCTTAGTGAATGTGTTCATATATACATATACACACACTCCCAAGTACACCTATGGGAGATGCGGCTCCCATTTCCTTTTCTTAGAGATATAAGAAAGTAGGGGCAGTACTTTTTTTAATATTTATTTTTGTTTATTTATTTGACTGCCTGGTCTTAGTTGTGACACACGAGATCTTTGAGCACAGAATGTTAGCTGCTGGACCTCCAGGGAAGTCCCTCACCTCCTTTTCTAATCAAAGATTAAAGAAGTCATTCCAGGCTTCTTTCCTATTTCTGTCTGTCTCTCGTTAGGAATGGTGGCTGCCTAACATTTAATAAGTTCTTTACTGTGTGTCAGGAGCTGTTCATGTTCCTGTTGTATGTATGTGTTTATTTATTTCTGGCACTGGTTGTAAAAGTAAGATGCTATAATTATTTCCAATTTATATGGGGAGGAAACTGACTTAAGAGAATCTAAGTAATCTACTCAAGCTGATAATTGTCTCAGACTTAATTTTAACAAGATATTTTATAGCATGGGATGAGGATATATGTATATATTTACTTCAGTCAGTTCAGTCACTCAGTTGTGTCCGACTCTTTGTGACCCCGTGAACTGCAGCACGCCAGGCCTCCCCTGTCCGTCACCAACTCCTGGAGTTTACTCAAACTCACGTCCATTGAGTTGGTGATGCCATCCAACCATCTCATCCTCTGTCATCCCTTTCTCCTCCCACCTTCAATCTTTCCCAGCATCAGGGTCTTTTCCAATGAGTCAGTTCTTTGCATCATGTGGCCAAAGTATTGAAGTTTCACCTTCAGCATCAGTCATTCCAATGAATATTTAGGACTGATTTCCTTTAGGATGGACTGGTTGGATCTCCTTGCAGTCCAAGGGATTCTCAAGAGTCTTCTTCAACACCACAATTCAAAAGCATCAATTCGTCGGAGCTCAGCTTTCTTTATGGTCCAACTCTCACATCCATACATGACTACTGGAAAAACCATAGCCTTGACTAGACAGACCTTTGTTGGCAAAGTAATGTCTCTGCTTTTTAATAAGCTGTCTAGGTTGGTCATAACTTTTCTCCCAAGGAGCAAGTGTCTTTTAATTTGATGGCTGTAGTCACCATCTACAGTGATTTTGGAGCCCCCCAAAATAAAGTCTGTCACTGTTTCCATTGTTTCCCCATCTATTTGCCATGAAGTGATGGGACTGGATGCCATGATCTTAGTTTTCTGAATGTTGAGCTTTAAGCCAACTTTTTCACTCTCTTCTTTCACTTTCATCAAGGGTCTCTTTAGTTCTTCTTTGCTTTCTGCCATAAGAGTGGTGTCAGTTGCATATCTGAGGTTATTGATATTTCTCCTGGCAATCTTGATTCCAGCTTGTGCTTCATCTAGCTCAGCATTTTGCATGATGTACTCTGCATATAAGTTAAATAAACAGGGTGACAATATACAGCCTTGATGTATTCCTTTCCCAATTTGGAACCAGTCTGTTTTTCCATGTCCAGTTTTAACTGTTGCTTCTTGACCTGCATACAGATTTCTCAGGAGGCAGGTCAGGTGGTCTGGTATTCCCACCTCTTTCAGAATTTTCCACAGTTTGTAGTGATCCACACAGTCAAAGGCTTTGGCATAGTCAATAAAGCAGAGGTAGATGTTTTTCTGGAACTCTTGCTTTTTCCATGATCCAGTGGATTTTGACAATTTGATCTCTGGTTCCTCTGCCTTTTCTAAATCCAGATTGAACATCTGGAAGTTCATGGTTCACGTACTGTTGAAGCCTGGCTTGGAGAGTTTTAAGCATTACTTTGTTAGCATGTGAGGTGAGTCCAATTGTGTGGTAGTTTGAGCATTCTTTGGCATTGCCTTTCTTTGGGATTTGAATGAAAACTGACCTTTTCCAGTCCTGCAAACACTCCTGAGTTTCCCAAATTTTCTGGCATTTTGAGTGCAGCACTTTCACAGCATCATCTTTTAGGATTTGAAATAGCTCAACTGGAATTCCATCACCTCCACTAGCTTTGTTTGTAGTATTGCTTCCTAAGGCCCACTTGACTTCGCATTCCAGAATATATTTACTTAGAATCAGTCAAATTTATTGTAGTAGAGATTCTTAAAGCTTTTTGACTGTCCTATCACATTTTAATCATTAAATGTTTGTTAGGTATAAGTAAAACTTGTGTTTTATATAGGTTTTATAACCAGAATAATGTGCCCATTTATTTTCTCTTCTTTCCAGCTTTATTGAGATGCAATTGGCATGTGATATTGTGTAAGTTTAAGATGTATGGTGTAATGATTTGAAATATGTATATATTACAAAATAATCACAATAAGGTTAGTTAACACATCCATTACCTCACATAGTGACAGTTTTTTTGTGCATGGTGAAGACTTTAAAGATATACTGTTTTAGCAATTTGAAATGAATAGTTTTTAATTTGAGTATAATACATTGCTTATGTTATATAAACTAGAAGTCTCTTTTTAACAAGATCTTTTGTCCTAATAGGCAATTATTGAATTACTATGGATATTATTTTGTGTTGATTATAAATGGTAATTATGCTGTTGGAAATCCCTGTAATTTAAATATTCAAATATAGAAATGACGCCAAGGGTGTATATTTTTGTTTTTTGCAGGACAGAGTTCATTCAGAAAGGCAGGATTTCAATCACAGGGGCTGGTTTTCTCAACTGCGTTTTGGAGTCTTTTGCTAGGTCATTTTTAAGACAGGGTGTCCAGAAGGTAAGCTTCCTTTCACTCTTAATCAGTATTAATTTTAAGAAATTATGGAGTTTCCCATTGGATTCTTGAACAAGATTCTTGAACAGACGTAACAAGAAAAAATATAGTTCATAAACAAATATATACAAAGATAATTACCCTCACTAATTATTACATGAATCCAAATCAAAGTGAAACCAAAGTGCCATTTGTGTCTCATTAAATTAAAAATAGGCCAATGAAGAATATGTAATAATATGGGAATACTTACAGTCTAATGAAGAGAAATAAATCCAAGTGAATAATTATGTTTACAGTATATATAATATGATGACAACTGTTTAGTAAAAATGACAATAATACCTAATATTTATGGGGTGCTTCCCATGTGTTGGGCTTCCCTGGTGGCTCAGAGGTTAAAGCGTCTGCCTGCAAGGCAGGAGACCCGGGTTCAATCCCTGGGTTGGGAAGATCCCCTGGAGAAGGAAATGGCAACCCACTCCAGTATTCTTGCCTGGAGAATCCCATGGGCGGAAGAGCCTGGTAGGTTACAGTCTACGGGGTTGCAAAGAGTCAGACAGGACTGAAGCGACTTCACTTCACTTCACTTCCCATGTGCTACTCATTAAAAAGAATATTTAATCATTAATTCACTTAATGCTCACAAATTTTGGAAATAGCTGTTATTCTTGTCCTGATGTTGTGGATGAAGAAGACGTACCTCTGGAGCTCCTGATTATCTTTTATTATGGTTTTCAACCCCTGTACCTGTGGGAGCTTAGGTGTCCATGAATGGTGTTCAGAGGCCACCCTGGAGTTCTGTGGTCCTGTGTTACCCTGTTCTAGGTAGAACAATTCTGTTTTTAATTTTTTTGGTTCATTTACAATGTTGTATTCATGTATTATATTTTAATTTTTGGCCACACCCTGCTGCGTGTGGGATCTCAGTTCCCCAGCCAGGGATTGAACCCATACCCCCTGCATTGAAAGGCAAAATCTTAACCAGTGGACTACCAGGGAAGTCCCAAACTATTCTGTTTTTCAACTGTTTTGTATAGCATTACATCTAAGATTGCTATATCCTATTTTCTTGCCTAGGAAAGTCCATTTCTCATGCACCTTTACATGCCTACTGCAAGTGTAAATAGTTTAGAATTGTTTTATTATTATTTAGCCCACCAGGCTCCTCTGTCCATGAAATTTTCCAGGCAAGGATATTGGGGTTGGTAGTTATTCCCTCCTCCAGGGAATCTTCCCGACCCAGGGATCGAACCTGGGTCTCCTGCATTGCAAGTGGACTCTGCCATCTGAGCCACCAGGGAAGCCCTTATTATATTAAAAATTGTTTAATTGTCATTATTATTGTTGTTAATTATGATGACGGGCATAATTACTTATGCATATGTTACCTAGTTTTGTTTTTGGGGCAGACTTAATGGCTGGTCTACAGATCTATCATTATGACCCCAGAGAATTTCTGGGTAGTGAACCTTTGTTTTTGTCTTGCAGATCTAGGTTCAGTAATGAACCTGGACCACAACGTGTTAGTCTGAGAGGCTGAGGGTGATGAATGAGTATTTGGTACTATACTGTACTGCACAGACATACTGTTGAGATTAATGATGTGTTCCTGACCCTGGTGAGCACATGGCCAGACTGGCCCTGCCTTTTTAAGCCTGGGCTTGAAGCAGGTATTTGAGCTTCTGGAAGGGCTGTTGTGATTATTATGACATTATGGCATTTTGGCAGACATTATGGCAGATTTTTCCTGCTATACTGCAAAATAATGCATTTGTAAACAGCCCCATGTTCTGCAAAATTGCTGTCTAAGAATAATAGTGCTGATGAGAAAAATAACTTTGTTGCCGTGTCCCTGACTGAGTTGACTTCTTGGACATTGTTTAGATTAGAAGTGGCAGACTTTTTCTGTAAAGTGCATGTGTGCTGAGTCATGTCCAACTCTATGCGACCCTACGCACTATAGCCTGCCAAGCTCCTCTGGCCATGGAATTTTCCAGGCAAGAAGACTAGAGTGGGTCACCTTTTCCTAATTCATTTCTGTAAAGAGCCAGATAGGCAACATGTTAAGACTTTATGGGCCAAGAGACAACATCAAAATACTGTGTAGGTGCTTTGTAACAAGAGAAATAAATTTGCACATATTTTTAATTGAAAAAATTAAAATATAATGATAGTAATTGAGTATAGTTTTTATAATACAAGTCTACTAAGCATATAATTCTTTAAAAAATGGAATTATTTTTGGCGAGAGATAATATTTACCTGTTCAGTTCAGTCGCTCAGTAGTGTCTGACTCTTTGCGACCCCTTGGATCGCAGCATGCCAGGCTTCCCTGTCCAACACCAACTCCCAGAGCTTACTCAAACTCATGTCTGTCGAGTCAGTGATGCCATACAACCATCGCATCCTCTGTTGTCCCTTTCTCCTCCTGCATTCAATCTTTCCCAGCATCAGGGTCTTTTCCAGTAAGCCAGTTCTTCGCTTCAAAGTATTGGAGTTTCAGTTTCAGCATCAGTCCTTCCAATGAATATTTAGGATTGATTTCCTTTAGGATTGACTGGTTGGATCTTCTTGCTATCCAAGGGACTCTCAAGAGTCTTCTTCAACACCACAAATCAAAAGCATCAATTCTTCGGAGCTCAGCTTTCTTTATAGTCCAACTCTCACATCCATACATGACTACTGGAAAACCATAGCTTTAACTAGATGGACTTTGTTGGCAAAGTAATGTCTCTGCTTTTTAGTATGCTGTCTAGGTTTGTCTTGGCTTTTCTTCCAAGGAGCAAGCGTCTTTTAATTTCATGGCTGCAATCACCATTTGCAGTGATTTTAGAGCCCAAGAAAATAAAGTCTCTCACTGTTGCCATTGTTTCCCCATCTATTTGCCATGAAATGATGGGACCAGTTTTTCACTCTCCTTTTTCACTTTCGTCAAGTGGCTCTTTAGCTCTTCTTTGCTTTCTGCCATAAGGGTGGTGTCATCTGCATATCTGAGGTTATTGATATTTCTCCCAGCAATCTTGATTCCAGTTTGTGCTTTATCCAGCCCAGCATTTCGCACAATGTACTCTGCATATATGGAGAAGGAAATGGCAACCCACTCCAGTAATTGTGCCTAGAGAATTCCATGGACAGAGGAGCCTGGCAGGCTACAGTCCATGGGGTTGCAAAGAGTCAGGCATGACTGAGCAACTCACTCACTCTGCATGTAAGTTAAATAAGCAGGGTGACAATATACAGCCTTGACATACTCCTTTCTCAATTTGGAACCAGTGTGTTTATCTGAGTTGAGGTTAAAAATTAGTGTTCCCTACAATGATATTGGTTGCAAATGTTCATTTATAAAAACCATTCTTATTTTGTGGACCATGCAAGCACAGGTCATGACTGGCTTTGGCCTGTGGGCTATAGTTTACCAGCCCTTGCTATAGATAAATAAATATTGTTTGGTTATTTTAAGTGGGTCTCTATTTGACCCACCCATAATTCTGAGCCTATTAAAAACCTAATCATACAGTGAGGAGGGTGAAAAGGTTGGCTTAAAACTCAACGTTCAGAAAACAAAGATCATGACATCTGGTCCCATCACTTCATGGCAAATAGATGGGGAAACAGTGACAGACTATTTTTTTTGGCTCCAAAATCACTATAGATGGTGACTGCAGCCATGAAATTAAAAGATGCTTGCTCCTTGGAAGAAAAGCTAAGACCAACTTAGACAGCATATTAAAAAGCAGAGACATTACTTTGCCAGCAAAGTTCCATATAGTCAAAGCTATGGTTTTTCCAGTAGTCATGTATGGATGTGAGATTTGGGCTATAAAGAAGGCTGAGCTCCGAAGAATTAATGCTTTTGAATTGTGGTGTTGAAGAAGACTCTTGAGAGTCCCTTGGACTGCAAGGAGATCCAACCAGTCAATCCTACAGGAAATCAGTCCTGAATATTCATTGGAAGGACTGATGCTGAAACTGAAACTCCAATACTTTGGCCACCTGATGCAAAGAACTGACTCATTGGAAAAGACCCTGATGCTGGGAAAGATTGAATGCAGGAGGAGAAGGGGACAACAGAGGATGTGATGGTTGGATGGCATCACCAACTTGATGGACATGAGTTTGAGCAAGCTTTGGGAGTTGGTGATGGACCAGGAAACCTGGCATGCTGCAGTCCATGGGGTCCCAGAGTCGGATACAACTGAGCAACTAAACTGACTGATACAGTGATTGCATATATTGTAATCCTGTGAGACACATAAAGTAGATATTATTATCCCCACTTTATTGATGAGAATTATCTTGAGATAAGTGCACCTAGCATGTAGGTGGCTGCTTGCCCATGTTCCTTAATTTTGCATATATATATGTGTGTGTGTGTGTGTGTGTGTGTGTGTGTGTGTGTGTGTGTATATATATATATATATATATATATTGAACACCTGTTTTGTGGCAGAAACTGTGTTGAGTGTGGGTTAAATGAACTTACTCAAGGTCACAGAACTAGCAAAGGGTGGAGTGTGCTGTGCTTAGTTGATCAGTCATGTCCAACTCTTTGAGACCCCATGGACTGTGGCCCACCAGGCTCCTCTGTCCATGGAATTTTCCAGGCAGAAATTCTGGAGCAGGTGGCCATTTCCTCCTCCAGGGGATCTTCCCAACCCAGGGATCGAACCCGTGTCTCAGGCATCTCCTTCACTGGCAGGCAGACTGTTTACCACTGCACCGCCTGACTGGGACTCAAATTTCCATCTTGTATCAACAAGTCTTACCCCTTGCCACTTACTATATAAGATGTGTTCAGATGAATGGAGCAGAATTTGGCCTCCTCAGCACTGTGTTGTGTATTAGATGAATTTGTGTTGTTGTCCTATTCCCTGTGTATTTATTAGAGCTCCTTGGTTTTGAATAACAGAAACTTATGTTAGGCTAGCTCAATATCGATCAACAAGGGTGGTGAGGCTGGCAGGCTTCAGAATGGTCTGCATTGGAAGTGAGAGCTGCCAGGAACCAGGTAATGTTCCTTCTTTAGGTCTTGCCTTTAAGTCTATTCATCTGTTTGATTCTCTTCCTTTGTAGTCTGGCTTTCTCTCCTTCACAGGCTGTATAGGGTGACATGGGCCTCCACAGTCCAAGTGTACCACTTATGTAGGTTTCTGGCTTACTAGAAAAGCTATCTGCTTATTTCTTCATTTCCAGATTCTCTGGAAGAGACTCTCATTGGCCTTCCATGGGTCATGCATGGCCAGGAGGGTAGAAGCCAGGTTGTGTAATTATGGCTAATCCTCTGTCATGACTACATGGATCATGGTTGGAGAGTCATTTCCCAGGGAAAGCGATGGTAGAATAGGTGAATACTCCCAAGGCTTCTGCCATTTGATGGCAGTGCTCACAGTAGTAGTAGACACTTGGCAGAACGACTGTTTTATTCACCTTAAACCCAGTCCTCCCTGACCATTATACCTTGGCCAGTGCTTAATGCATTTGTACGTAAATGAGTGAAAAGGCAATAGAATGCATTGGGAGGTCCACAGCTGACTTCTGAACTGTTATCTAGAAGTCAAGTGACTTTAAATTTTTAAAGTGAGGAACCAAGTGGTTCCTCTGAATTCCCTCTCATTATGCCCAAAAGTAAAAATGTATTTTTCCTGCTAGCTTTTGCCTTTTCAGAGTTTTTTAAAGAGGTTTAGTTTAATTAGTTAGCTTTTCAGTTCTAATATCCAAGTAGTGATGTTTTCCGGTAACAGCCTGACTTCCTGATAAACCTTCACATCTGAGCCAGCATAAGAGGCTTCTGTAGAAATCATCATTAGAGTGTTTTCAGATCAGATCAGTCGCTCAGTCATGTCCGACTCTTTGCGACCCCATTAATCGCAGCATGCCAGGCCTCCCTGTCCCTCACCAACTCCCGGAGTTCACTCAGACTCACGTCCATCGAGTCAGTGATGCCATCCAGCCATCTCATCCTCTGTTGTCCCCTTCTCCTCCTGCCCCCAATCCCTCCCAGCATCAGTCTTCTCCAATGAGTCAACTCTTCGCATGAGGTGGCCAAAGTACTGGAGTTTCAGCTTTAGCATCATTCCTTCCAAAGAAATCCCAGGGCTGATCTCCTTCAGAATGGACTGGTTGGATCTCCTTGCAGTCCAAGGGACTCTCAAGAGTCTTCTCCAACACCACAGTTCAAAAGCATCAATTCTTCGGTGCTCAGCCTTCTTCACAGTCCAACTCTCACATCCATACATGACCACAGGAAAAACCTTAGCCTTGACTAGACGAACCTTTTTTGGCAAAGTAATATCTCTGCTTTTGAATATGCTATCTAGGTTGGTCATAACTTTCCTTCCAAGGAGTAAGCATCTTTTAATTTCATGGCTGCAGTCACCATCTGTAGTGATTTTGGAGCCCAGAAAAATAAAGTCTGACACTGTTTCCACTGTTTCCCCATCTATTTCCCATGAAGTGGTGGGACCGGATGCCATGATCTTCGTTTTCTGAATGTTGAGCTTTAAGCCAACTTTTGCACTCTCCACTTTCACTTTAATCAAGAGGCTTTTTAGTTCCTCTTCACTTTCTGCCATAAGGGTGGTGTCATCTGCATATCTGAGGTTATTGAGATTTCTCCCGGCAATCTTGATTCCAGCTTGTGTTTCTTCCAGTCCAGCGTTTCTCATGATGTACTCTGCATATAAGTTAAATAAACAGGGTGACAATATACAGCCTTGACGAACTCCTTTTCCTATTTGGAACCAGTCTGTTGTTCCATGTCCAGGTCTAACTGTTGCTTCCTGACCTGCATACAGATTTCTCAAGAGGCAGATCAGGTGGTCTGGTATTCCCATCTCTTGAAGAACTTTCCACAGTTTATTGTGATCCACACAGTCAAAGGCTTTGGCGTAGTCATTAAGCAGAAATAGATGTTTTTCTAGAACTCTCTTGCTTTTCCATGATCCAGCGGATGTTGGCAATTTGATCTCTGATTCCTCTGCCTTTTCTAAAACCAGCTTGAACATCAGGAAGTTCACGGTTCACATATTGCTGAAGCCTGGCTTGGAGAATTTTGAGCATTACTTTACCAGCGTGTGAGATGAGTGCAATTGTGCGGTAGTTTGAGCATTCTTTGGCATTGCCTTTGGGATTGGAATGAAAACTGACCTTTTCCAGTCCTGTGGCACTGCTGAGTTTTCCAAATTTGCTGGCATATTGAGTGCAGCACTTTCACAGCATCATCTTTCAGGATTTGGAATAGCTCAACTGGAATTCCATCACCTCCACTAGCTTTGTTTGTAGTGATGCTTTCTAAGGCCCGCTTAACTTCACATTCCAGGATGTCTGGCTCTAGGTCAGTGATCACACCATCGTGATTATCTGGTCATGAAGATCTTTTTGTACAGTTCTTCTGTGTATTCTTGCCATCTCTTCTTAATATCTTCTGCTTCTGTTAGGTCCATACCATTTCTGTCCTTTATCGAGCTCATCTTTGCATGAAATGTTCCTTTGGTATCTCTGATTTTCTTGAAGAGTTCCCTAGTCTTTCCCATTCTGTTGTTTTCCTCTTGTTTCTTTGCACTGATCACTGAAGAAGGCTGTCTTATCTCTTCTTGCTATTCTTTGGAACTCTGCATTCAGATGTTTATATCTTTCCTTTTCTCCTTTGCTTTTCGCTTCTGTTCTTTTCACAGCTATTTGTAAGGCCTCCCCAGACAGCCATTTTGCCTTTTTGCATTTCTTTTCTGTGGGAATGATCTTGATCCCTGTCTCCTGTACAATGTCATGAACCTCAGTCCATAGTTCATCAGGCACTCTATCTATCAGATCTAGGCCCTTAAATCTATTTCTCACTCCCACTGTATAATCATAAGGGATTTGATTTAGGTCATACCTGAATGGTCTAGTGGTTTTCCCTACTTTCTTAGAGTGTTTTAGGTAACTAATTTTCCCTTTAGAACTGTATTCCTGAGGCTGTTTCGTGGTGGTGTTTCCAAATTGGTTGTATCGACTCCCAGTTGGACCCTAGCTTGTTGGAAATCCCCTGCCTCAGTGGTGAAGGGTCTTTTTCCATTTGGATTCACACAGCCAATAACAAAACTGATGCTGAGACTGAAACAGCACAAATTCTTTGATGGCCAGAGAATGGAGAAGCGGGAAATTAGTTCACAGTCAACTTTTGGGAGTGGAGGGTGATCAAAGCAAGATTTTTAAAGGCAGGGTTAATGGTAGAGGGAGCATATGTATTGGTTTTTCTGGAAAAGGTGGGTTTCCTCCTGCAGCTGGGTGTCACTTCTTTTTCTCCCTTCTGTGTCTGGTGATCCCTGTCATGGCGCTTAGCAGGTGTGTTGCTGAGCATGCTGATGTTGCCATGAGCATGTCACGAGGCTCGGGGTCTGCTAGAGGGCTGGTCTTCTGCCATCTTGGGTTTGGCTGATTCTAACCAATTCTGTTGGCCTCTTGTTTTTCTGTTCTGGTGGTTTCCTGTAAGACAAAGATAGCATTTATCTTTCTTCAAGGAAGAGGGTTGGTTAGAGCTTAAGGCTAACAGACATAGTAACAGTGATGAAGGTGGGACATTTTTTTCATCAGAAAGAGAAAAACTAGGTGCTCATGAAGTATATATCTCTGTGTATAGAAATTAAAACCTAGTACTAGATATGCACCCCTAAGGTGAGGTCTCTTTTTTTTTTTCTTTCTGCCTCTGGGCACTTGTTTGATTGGTTTTCCCTCTTCCCCTCACCACCTTGATATCTGCAATTAGGGGGTGCCTTTCTGACACAAATGCTGCTGTGAACAAAGGCAAGTGATTTTTTGTTCAAATCTCTGCTTTTAGTTCTTTGCCGGAGTGTATAGTAATTCTGGGTTTAATTTGTCAAGAAACTGCTTGGAAGTTTCTTTTTGAGATAGCAGTCTATCTTTATCCATGACAGCAGTAGCCTGCACCATTACTGTGTGTTTTTCTCAGGAAAGTGAGTGCTCTTTATACTACACTCTTGGCCGATGACACTAGCAAGCATGCCATGCAGGTACTTTCTTCATTCTGGAGGGCACGCACCTGTCTCTTGACTCTGCCATTGTTTCTGTCTCTTCGCGCTGATTTCATGTTCGGTGGAGAATTTTGGCCCAGGATGGCCAACAGAGTATAGGCCGGAAGTGTTGAAAAAGTGCCATGGACAGGCAGTATGCTGCATGCCAAATACATATGCCTCCAGGGAAGCAAGCACACTCAAAACACTAAGGAAACAGAAAAATCTGAGGGAAAATAGGGGTTGGTGGAAATCTGGGACACTTGTAAGTCTTCATACACATTTCTGCTGCCTAGGGGAATGGCCAGCAACTGTAACAGAGAGCTGAAAGTAACCCAGGCCAGTCAAGTTCAACCTCAGGAATCCTCAGAACAGGAAGCAGAGATAAGGATATTCCCTGGGGCAGGCATGGCTCTGCAGGTGATCCTCAGCCCTGAGAAGGCATCCCTCCACCAGTGTTGCTCAGTCTTCATTCTATTGTCAGCCCCAACTAATCCTTTTCAGGCATTTTTTTCCTAGTTGTCCCTCACTTCAGGAAATGTTACTACCATAGGTATCCTAATGATCTGTGTATGTACTGTATTATATCTTTGCTAGATACTTAATAAGTGTAAGATATTTTTTATTCACTCCCATGAACAAATTATTTCAGTGTTGTCCCCATTGAGAAAGCATACTTTGTACTGCAATGAGTGTAACTATCTTTTGTAGTTTTTGCCTCCATCTCTCCAAATCAAAACAAAACAATCACCAGTTCTCCCCCACTCCCACCCCTGCAACGCCCCCTCCCCACAAACCCCTCCAATTCCAAACGAAAATCAAAGGGACTTTTCAGTGAGCTCCCACGTGGTTCTTGTAAATCGCACTCTTTTCTGGGAGAGGCGCAGGAGATAATACAGGAGATGACAGTCTTGTCATGCACGTATTCTTTTTTGGTCCAGTTGTCCGAGTACTTTAGGATGATACAAGTGCTGTGAAACGCAGGGCCTTCATTATGCACCCGCACAGAGGTGGTTTTTCTTTTTTTTTTAAGTTTGTGAAATACATTTTCACTGCGTGATAAAATAATTAGTTATTTGAGCCACTCTCCTGGCAAGGCCCCATTATTGGTTCCATCATTATTCTTATTGTGTTGATCGGAAGGCTGAAGCAGAGAGAGGTAGAATTCAAAAGCCTGTGAAATATTTGCCACTGAAACAATGTGGGCAAGTCAAACGATTTGTGCGTCATTTTGAAGAAGGTCTGGACTAGGCATGCTACAGCTGAGAAGATCTGAATATGTGGCTTCCTCAGGGTGTGAGCTTATTTGAGCCTTACAAAATCCATTTCAGTAGTGGAAGATAATTCTCTGAGACCACAGATACTGTTCTTCTATACTGTATACACTGGTGTGTATATATATATATTTTGTTTTATATATGGATACATACACAATCTATATATACACACACACTATACACTGTACACTATGTGGATGTGGTTAGTCACTCAGCCCTGTCCGACTCTGCAGCCCCATGGACTGTAGCCCACCAAGCTTTTCTGTCCATGGAATTTTCCAGGCAAGAATATTGGAGCGGGTTGCCATTTCCTACTCCAGGGGATCTTCCCAACCCAGGAATTGAACTTGCATCTCTTTTGTCTCCTGCATTGGTAGACGGATTCTTTACCACCTGTGCCACCTGGGAAGCCCATTGTATACTATATATATGTGTGTATGTATATATATATACATGTGTGTATATATACACACACACACATATATACAGATACAAACCACACGTGTGTGTGTGGTATGTATATAGTATAGTATACTGAGGTACTGTATATGCAGTCCAGATGGGCATTTGAAAAGTCATTTCAGTGATTTGTATGTACAGTTAAGGTCTCTTTGGTACCTATTGGAGATAGATAATTGGTGAGGGTCAGCTGCACCCTCACAGTTGTTCTACCAGCTTATAAAAAAGTTCTGTAATACGTGCAGACTCTTTGTTAATCATTTACAAGTAAGCTCAAAGTAACTTTACCTGTTCTGTAAGTTTTATTACATCTCTGTCCTTCTGGGTACTTCGTTCCCTGAAGACGGAGCTGATGATATTCCTAAGGCAAGATTCAGCTGGTTTACAGATAATATCAGGTAGCCAGAATCTTTAATCCAGTGTCTGGCTACAGGGCCATTTAGACATAAACTGTGGGTGCCATCCCTAAGGTTGGCTGGTGCTAAATAGTCTCAAATCCTCATTGCAACGTTGAGTGTGTCTCTAGAATTGAGCTAATCCCCACATCTCAAGTTCTATTAATTGAGTTAATGAAGTCCGTTTCTAACATCCATCATGCTAGTTAGTAAGCCACTAATGTTAACAGTAAAAATTCACAGTTGTGACATTTCTTTTGCTAATTATCAAAGCCTCTGGTGTTTTCAGATAAAGGTAACTGAGGTTTCTGTAGAGTGAGACTGCTGATTAGAACACTTATAGCCAACGCCTGGAGGGTGAAGCCTGTGTTAGGGCAACTTACTACCTGGTATGCAACTTGAATAACACGTGCACCATAATATTATGCTGCACATGCTGGAATATTTTGAAGCAATTATAGACATCCTAATAATCGTTTTCTGGATGCCAACTCCTGAACTAAAAACCTAGTATGTTCTGCCTTTAGAAAGATTATTTGGTGTGAAACAAGGTTTTGCCTGTGTGTGTAACAAATGTTAAGCTTTGGAGAATTGCCCCTTAGTAAATGGTTTTCTCATTTCTCAGATGTCACATTTGACATCTTGGATGTTCAGTTTTCTCACCTCTAAAATGGAGTGATAACAGTCCTACACGGGGTTGTTTCAAGGTTTGAGTGCATACATATGAAACATACCTGCCACATAGAAAAGCTTACATAATTACTAGCATTAAGAGAAATTCTCTGGTAAGAGGTATATTTTCATAAGTAAATAGCCTTTTACATATCTTGTAGAATTTTATTTACTTGTTTTTGCTGCACTGGATGTTCATTTTGGGCATGGGCTTTCTCAAGTTGCAGCGAGTGGAGGCTGCTCTCTTTTGCAGTTCAGGGCTTCTCCTTGCGGTGGCATCTTTTGTTGGGGAGCCTGGGCCGTAGGGCCTGCACGGCTGGCTAGTTACAGCTCTCGGGTGCTAGAGCACGAGCTGAGTTGTGGTGCACCGACTTAGTTGCTTCACAGCGTGTGAAACCTTCCCAGACTAGGGATTGAACCTGTGTCCCCTGCATTGGCAAGTAGACTCCTATCCACTGGACCACCAGGAAAGTCTTTAAATATGTATCCAAACAAAAATTTTAGATAGCAGCAGTATGGGTAAATACTTTAAATACTATTTTGCAATCATTTTTTTGGTATGTAAATTTATTTATTTTTTTATGGTAAACTCCCAGGAAAGTTCTTCATTATGTGTGTCTTCATTTGAGTTTTTAACGTTTTTATTTTATAATGGAGTATAGTTGATTTACAATGTTGTGTTAGTTTCAAGTATACAGCAAAGTGATTCAGTTACTCATTGCAAGGTTATGATTTCTCTTCTTCAAATTCTTTTCCCTTTTAGTTATTACAGAATATTGAATAGAGTTCCCTGTGCTATTCAGTTGGTCCTTGTTGGTTATCTATTTTATTTTATCTTTATTATTTTAATTGGAGAATAATTACTTTACAATATTGTGATGGTTTTTGCCATATGTCAATGTGAATCAGCCTCAGGTATACACGTGGCCCATCCCCCTGCCCCCCAACCTTTCTCCCCACCCGATCCTTCTGGGTTGTCACAGAGCACCAGCTTTCAGTTCCCTGGTTCATGCATCAAACTTGCACTGGTCATTGTTTTACATATGGTAATGCACATATTTCAATGGTATTAAAATTCATAATTATATTTCTCAGTGTGTCTACGTTTAACTTTTGATATGGATCCTTCCATATGTCTTTGTGTATATTTACATATGTATGTATATGTATTTTTTTGAAAAACAAAATTGAGATTATTCTGACCTTGGATATACTGTGAACATTTCTCTATGTCATGACACATTTTCCATATTCTTTGAAACCATGATTTTTGATGCTTTCATAATATGTCACTGGCATAATAGCCCTTATTGTTGATTTCTGTTTTTTTCCAGTATTGTTAATAATATTGTAATGAATCCATAAATGTAAATGCTTGTATTTATTTCTGGTCACTTTCTATGCTAACAAGTGTGCACAACTTAAAGACTTTTGATGTGTATCACCAATTTGCTTCCAGAAGAACTCTGCCTATTTTTAGCTTCCACTATGAGCTGGCTCTGGGTATTATCAATTTTCTTTCTGTATGACTTGAATGAAGGACAACCTCTTAAAAGTTCCATTTATTAGTAGGAAAGCAGGGCTAATTGGTCCACCCTCATAGGACTGTTGTGAAGAAGAAATGAAATGGTCAGCTCCAGGCTTTTAATTCTTACTCTAAAGACAGTGAGAGCTAATGCTTCTGTCATTAACTAGTTGTGTGACCTCAGTTCTCCTCCAAGGTTTGAACTGTGTCTTTGGGTGAGTTGCCCTGAACTGCTCAATTCCTATCCACACATGCATGGTAGTCACAGTCCTAACAATGAATGACCATTTCCAAACCCAATAATGATTCCAAGATAGAAGAGAGCAAATAAAACTGTCATTCTAAAGTATAAACTAACAAATAAAACATAAGAACACTAGTGTAATGTTCTGCTGACTATATGGAAGACATGTATTTCCCACTTGGTTATGTGAATTCTTTTAAGATTCTTTGCATTATTGGAATCACTTGAAGAACAGATGAAATATATTCTGTCCATCTAATTTCCCAGCTTTCAATTTAAATCTGTTGATAATACTTTTTAATCCCATTCTTGAGCACTCAGATAGATTGATTTACTTGATATTTATTCATTAGATGGTGTGAGAATACTACCAGGATTCTGATTTTTAACAACTTATTTCTAGATCAGTTAAATAATGGTAACTGCACTCTCCTTGTATACCCCACTCCCCACCAACTCCTCTCAGCCTGCTCTTACCTTTGGTGTTTTAGTTCCAAGAAATGTAACCTTCTCAGTGAAAACATCTTAGTGAAAATGAGTATTCTGTCAGTGATGCAGTTTTTGTTCCCTCTACAGAATTTAAATCCATGCCTCTACCTTGACTGTGAGACTAAGGAATTCAGAAATCCCTCCACGGCTCATTTGAATTCACTGGGGTTGTAATAGACTACTCAGTGGTAAAGCTTTTGGGAATCCCTTGAATCAGCCAGCTGGAATTCTGGGGTTTTACTGTCTATGAAACTAAATGAAACCTGGGAAGTTAAGCTGTTTCCTGAAATGTTACAAAGTGGGTTCCTGAGCTCAGGATGCTTCACTGTGTCATTATTTGCATAGTGATTGGAAGTCATGTCTCTGCACAATGCAGTATGGAGCCCAAGGGCCAGGAATCAGGAACCTGGGCTCCAGCCCTGCCTTGACTGCTCTTTCTTGGCCACAGTGCTTGGACTAGTTCCTCTGAACTTCACTATTATATATATATATATATATATATATTTTTTTTTTTTTTTGTAAAATCAGGGATTAGATTAGGAGGTTGTTTTCAATTCTGACATTGTATATGTCTGGTCTCCCTGGTAGCTCAGATGGTAAAGTTTCTCAACCTGCAGTGCAAGAGACCTGGGTTTGATCCCCGGATCAGGAATATCCCTTGGAGAAGGGAATGGCAACCCACTCCAGTATTCTTGCCTGGAGAATTTCATGGACAGACCATGGGGTCACAAAGAGTTGGACACACCTGCGTGACTAACACGTTCACACTTCCTTTTCCCCCCAGTGTGTAAATACCAAGAATTTAAAATTTGTCTGACAAATAGTCCTGAAGTCTGCATAAAAATTCATGAGTTGAAGCCAAGTAGAGATCCAAAGAAATGGCAACCCACTCCAGTGTTCTTGCCTGGAGAATCCCAGAGATGGTGGAGCCTGGTTGTCCGCTGTCTATGGGGTCGCACAGAGTCGGACACGACTGAAGCGACTTAGCAGCAGCAGCAGCAGAGATCCAAGAACATCAGAGATGATTCATGCAGTGAGTAGACAGTCAAGGGTTGAGGTGACAGCAATAAAATATTTACAGATAAAACACTTTTTATTTTTTTTTAACATTTTTATTTATTGATTTATTTTTGGCTGTGCTGGGTCTTCCTTGCTGCACAGGCTTTCCTGTAGTTGTGAGCAGGGGCTGCTGGTGCGTGGACAATCACTGAGTGGCTTCTCTTGTTGCTGAGCACAGGCTCTAGGGTACACAGGCCTCAGTATGCGGCATGTGGGCTCAGCAGTTGCAGAGCTCTAGAGCGCAGGCTCAATTGTTGGAGTGCACAGACTCAGTTGTTCTGCAGCATGTGGGATCTTCTTGGACCAGGGATCGAACCCGTGTCTCCTGCGTGACAGGCAGATTCTTTACCACTGAGCCACCAGGGAAGCCCTGAAAATAAGGCACTTTTTAGAAATTCTAATTAGCAAGAGAGGGTGGTAAGCTTGTGGTAGGGATGTTGCAATGTCATTTTATAATTTTATTCATGTGAGCTAAATGCACTGCATATTATAAATATTTATCTTTTTGAGAATATTTATTTATTTGGTTGTGTCAGGTCTTAGTTGCAGCATGAAGACGTTTGTTGTGTGTGTTATCTGGGATCGTTGGTTGCAGTGCATGGACTCTTTAGTTGTGGCACACTCGCTCAGTAGTTGCAGCGCTTGGGTTTAATTGCTGTACAGCTTGTGGGATCTTAGTTCCCTATCCAGGGATCAGTCTCATGTCCCCTGCATTGCAAGGCAGATTCTTAAACCACTGGACCCCCAGGAAAGTCCCCTTGTCTTTGAGTATTGGTATCCAGTGATAGTTATGCTGGCTTATGTTCAGTCCATGCCTCTATAAACACAGACTTTTCTGGAAAATTTGGAGAAAGCCAGATACAATACTAATACTAGTAACTGTAATTAGTTGAGTGTTCACCAGGAGGCAGGTCGTGCCCTGTCTTATGAACATTGAGTTCTCCCAATAATCCTCTAAGAGAGAGATGTTGTTATTGCCAGTTATCCATTTTACAGATGAAGGAACAGAGGCACATGGAGATTAAATTACATGCACAGTGTCATCAGCCAGTATCCAGAGCTTGGTACACACCTGACTTTGAACTAGAAACTTAAACCTTAAACTGTACGCTGTGGCACTTGTTTTTCTGTTGCTCTTTTATGCTCACACCCAACCAGAATCTTTGGAGATTTTGAAGTGTTGCTCTCCTCACTGTTCTGGTTGGATTTTCCAACCAATCTATTACTTTTCTGAGTCTGTTTTCAGACTCTGTTGTGGTGAGTTCAGAGACAGTGGGAAAATAGGAATTGGTGGCCACTGTCAATCTTTGCATACACTGTGTACACCTAAGATAGGCGCAGAATTGAAAACTGAAACAGCTCTGACCGGGCTGTGTTGAAATACCGAGAACTAGGGGCTGCCCCCACAGCATGTATGGACTAAGCGCATTTTTGTCACAGATCTTTGGTGTATCAAGTCTGTTGTAGAATTGGGATTGGATTCGGCTAAATTCTTGGTGCTAAATTAAGCCTCTCTGACCAACAAGGCCAGGAAAAGGTCACTCAGGAATCTCAGATCAGGGGTTAATACAGAATTCTCTGTAGAGCAGCTTGAATAGCAAAGATAAGTTAATTTCTTGAAGGTACATCTAATAGTGAAACTTCAGTTTTGTGCTCAAGTCCTGGAGTGTGATAATTAAATGCCCCTTGAGTGTTCCAACGTGTCCAGCTGTTCGTCTTGATCATTCTCTACCCCCCTGTTGGTGGTCATTTCTTATTTTATCTCACTCTGCAGTAGAACGTCATCTCTTGCTGAAGGGTCCCTCTGGTGTGCCCACCCTCTGTGGGCCTGGGGACATCAGACAGAACCCGAGGTAGATGATGGGGGACAGGCTGGGGTGTCTGCCTGTTAAGGAGAAAAGGAGCCTTGTATCTCAGAAACCCAGGTTTGTTGTGGTGATATTTCTTTCAATTGCCTTGGCATTGCATTTGCTGCTTGGGATTTGCTGCCTTATTCTTTGTCTAGCTTTCTTCCTTAGATTCTAGCTAAACAGCTTTTCTCTGAATTTTCTTGGTAAAGAAAAATGGTGGGTTTTTGAGAGTTAATTAACTCCTTTCATGTTGACACCTGGTTTAATAAGAATTTAAAAGACTATAATTAAAATTTTTCTCGATCACTCGCCTTTGGTGAGGATGTAGCTTTTATTACTCTTAAGACATGAATGTTTGTGAAAGCCCACTAGTTTTTATACTCTCTGCACTTCTTGATATGTTTGAAATATTTCATAATTTAAAAAGTTGCTGCACTCCCTCCAGAAGGCTCTTTCAGTTTTTAAACAAAATTTTAAAAAACATTTTATATAAAATGTTTTGAGTAGGTATTACCTGCGCATAAATGTTTTAAACCATATTTCCAGCAGAGGCATTTATGTTCTTTTGCCCTGGCTTTCTTTGAAAGCAGCAGCATACCTTATACTGACCAGCCGTGTGACCTTAGGCACACTGCTTCATTTTCTGAGTCTGATTTTTGTCATCTGTAAAATGAGGATAATGTAGGAACCTACTTCAGATACTACTTGTGAGAGGTGAATGAGTTACGTACATAAAATGCTTAGGAGAGGACTTGGTATCCAGTAGATGATCAGTTGTTACTACTATTTAAAAAGAAAAATGCAAGGATGTTATAGGCAAAAACTGAAATTTTCATTATGACACCATAGACAAATGTTTGGTGGTTACGATGAGCCTGTTTTTGCTCAACTCAACCTGTGTTTAAATGTCTGTGCCCTCCCTTATAGGGTGGATACGAATTTAACCTCTGTAGGTAAAGTATGAACGTAGTACCTAGCTTGTGAGTAGGAGAATTAAGGGAAATAGCATAAACAGGTGCTCAAAATACCTTGCCACACAATAAATACTCCATAAATGATAACTGTTATCTTTCCATTATAACCCAAATTGGCATATTTCCTTCTAGTCTTTTATGTGCAGATTTCAAGCACTCATAATTATAGTATAAGTACAATTTTATGTCTTGCTTTTTTTCAAGTACTATTTTATCACAAATGCATTTCACAGTAACTACACAAACTTTGAAGCCATCATTTTTTTTTTAATATATTTTGCTTACAGCAATTTTAATATATCCTCTGACCTTTAACAGAAACATTTCTTTTCAATGAATTCTAGAGTATTACATTTCATGGTCTCATAACATAGCCTCATTGGAAAATATAACTCATTCTTTGTATCTTATAGGCTGATTTATTTACTTTATTTTTGGCTCCTCTGAGTCTTTGTTACTTTGCATGGGCTTTCTCTAGTTGTGGCGAGCGGTGGCTGTTTTCCAGTTGCAGTGCGCGGGCTTCTCATCGAGGTGGCTTCTCTTGTGAAGCACGGGCTCTGGGTTACCAGGGCTTCAGTAGTTGCAGTGCACAGCTTAGAGCTCTCAGTGAAGCCATCATTTTAATGACTGCATTCAGTTCAGTTCAGTTGCTCAGTCGTGTCCAATTCTTTGCAACTCCATGGACTGCAGCATGCCAGGCCTCCCTGTCCATCACCAACTCCTGGAGTTTACTCAAACTCATATCCATTGAGTCATCCAACCATCTCATCCTTTGTCATCCCCTTCTCCTCCCACCTTCAATCTTTCCTAGCATCAGGGTCTTTTCAGATAGTATTGGAGTGTCAGCTTCAGCATCAGTGCTTCCAATGAATATTCAGGACTGATTCCCTTTAGGATGGACTAGTTGGATCTCCTTGCCGTCCAAGGGACTCTCAAGAGTCTTCTCCAACACTACAGTTCAAAAGCATCAGTTCATCGGCACTCAGCTTTGTTTATAGTCCAACTCTCACATCCATACATGACTACTGGAAAAACCATAGCCTTGACTAGATGGACCTTTGTTGGCAAAATCATGTCTCTGCTTTTTAATATGCTGTCTAGGTTGGTCATAACTTTTCTTCCAAGGAGCAAGATTTTTTTAATTTCATGGCTACAGTCACCATCTGCAGTGATTTTGGAGCCCCCAAAAATGACTGCATAATATTCATTAAGTAGTTGTATAACAATTGATTTCACCATTTCTTCAGTATTGAGCACCAAAGTTCTTTCTGAGTCCTACCATTGTAAACAAGGCCATGTGAAACATCTTTATACACAGAGTCCTTCCTATTTTATATCATTACCTTAGAAAAATTCCCTAAATGTTACTGGTATGTAAGTATTTTCTTCTTTTTTTTTTCTTTTTATGAAACCATTAGAATAAGGTTTATTATTGAATTGTACAGTTGAAAGATCAGGGTATCATCTCCTGCATTCACTTTTTTTTTAAGTTAATTTTTATTGGCGTATAGTTGCTTTACAATGTTGTGTTAATGTCTGCTGTACAGCAAAGTGAATCAGATGTGTTTACATTTATCATCTGTTTCTTGGATTTCCTTCCCATATCCAGGGAGAAGGAAATGGCAACCCACTCCACTATACTTTCCTTGGAAAGTCCCTGGACAGAAGAGCCTGGCTGGCTACAGTCCATGGGGTCTCAAAAGAGACCATAAGAGTTGGACATGACTTCCTGCTGCTGCTGCTGCTAAATCGCTTCAGTCGTGTCCGACTCTGTGCGACCCCATAGACAGCAGCCCACCAGGCTCCCCCGTCCCTGGGATTCTCCAGGCAAGAACACTGGAGTGGTTTGCCATTTCCTTCTCCAATGCATACAAGTGAAAAGTGAAAGTGAAGTCGCTCATTTGTGTCCGACTCTTCGAGACCCCATGGACTGCAGCCCACCAGGCTCCTCCATCCATGGGATTTTCCAGGCAAGAGTACTGGAGTGGGGTGCCATTGTCTTCTCTTGGACATGACTTAGCAATTACACCAACAACAAAATAGTTGCTTTACAGTGCTGTGTTAGTTTCTGCTGTACAGCACAGTGAATAAATATGTTTACATATATCACCCCTTTTTGGATTTCTTTCCCATTTAGGTCACCACAAGCACTGAGTAGAGTTCTCTGTGCTGTTCAGTAAGTTCTCATTAGTTATCTACTTTATACCTAGTGTCAATAGTCTGTGTCTCTATTTGTCAGCCCAAGTCTCCCAATTCATCCCAGGCCCTCCTCTTCCCCCTTGGTGTCCATACGTTTGTTCTCTGTGTGTCTGCGTCTCTATTTCTGCTTTTGCAAATAGGTTCATCCATAGTATTTTTCTAAGTCTTTATATATGTGCTAATATTTGTTTTTCTGACTTAATTCACTCTGTATAATAGTCTCTGGGCTCCTCCACATCTCTACAAGTGGCACAATTTCATTCCCTTTTTATGGCTGAGTAATTTCCCACTGTATGTGTGCCAAGATATTTTCTTTATCCATATTGGTTTGTGAGTATTTTCATGACTCTTTGAATGTATTTTTTGTCTCCCTCACTGAATGATAGGCTTCTGAGTGGATCTTACCACATTGTCTTCAGTATCTAGCACACAGTTAGTGCCCAATAAATATTTAGTGAATTAGTGAACAAATGTATATCCTAGTGTATTATTTTCCAAAAGTAGTAAGACTGCTTAATATTTCCATTGTATTATCTTTTAAAAAAATCTTAAAAGCAAAGAAGTTTTTTATCTCTTAGGGCAACAGGAAAGAAAACAGTAGCAAGTAATATTTTGTTGAACATGTTCTTGCCCCGGTCATCATACTTAATACGTTACATGCATTAGCTCCTCCCAATTGCTCAACAATTCTCTGAGATAAGTATGATTTTTATGGATGACCAGGCTCAGAGAAGTGAGTTGACTTGCCGAAGATCACCCAGCTAGTGAGTGGTAAAATCCTTGTTCAAAGCAGGCAGTTGGATCCTGAGTCCGAACACTTGATGACTAGGTTGCATATTCCTGCTAATCTTAATTTTTCCACACTGTACCCTTTTACACTCCAGCCAGTCTAACAAATGATTTCCCAAGGAGCCTGACTTTGTTGACCAAATCTCAAACAAGGTGTGAATAAGAGTTGTCCCTCAGCCCTGAGCATTTTGCATGAGCCTCAGAACGAGAGGCAGAATTACTTACCACCCTGCTTATTTAAGAGGAATTCTACCCTTGCAGTTCACCGAGTGAAGGGTGTTTGAATGTATTTTTTTTTACAAGCCTCAGATTTTTTAATTGAAGGGAAGAATTTTATTAGATTTTATTAACATTCAAGACAGCTGTTAAGAGTTAGAACATTATCCACATGGGGGTTATTAATCCACACAGGAATATCTGGGACCGAACAGTACAAAGAGTATGAGCCTAAGGATTAACCAATAACGCCCTGTTTAGTTAGCAGTTGAAATATTAGAGCAACTTTTAAAAGTATCAGCTATGTTATTACTTCCATTTCTTCAGTCTCTCCTTTCCCCATATCAGTTCATTACAGGGCCTGGGAATTTTAAAGAACTTTTACATCTGTAAGTGCTACCCAGTATTTCCCACCCCCCCCCCCCACCCCTCTGCAAATGATTGATGCTTAAAAAACAGCCTGTGGGTTATCTTTAGATTGTTTTTTGTGTATAGAGATTTTTCTCTTTTAGGCATGTATATGTAGCTTTTGTCCTGGCTGCTCTTGTTTTGTGAAATTAAATGCTTTTAAAAAAAGCATCTCACCTTAAACTTACTGTTCTGCCACTCCCCAGGTCACATGAAGGATGGGCAGTGAAGGTGAGCTTCACTGTTATATCTCTGTTGCTCATGTTCCCTTGGACGCTGGCCAAGTTGTAACCTGATTCCTCATTCTCCCTCCTCTGGTTTTGTCCCCAAGAAGCAATGATCATGCTTAGCACTGAAAGGCCTTTCAGGGGAAGTAAGGGCTCTCCGGATTGGCATTTGACCAAGCAAGGAGTTCTAATCAGCAGATGCTGTGCTGAAACAGAAGCGCTTCCAGCGCCCAAGTGTGTCCTCTGATTTCTGCAGGGTGCACGAAGGAGCTTCACTTGCTATCAACAGAACATGAAATGGATTTGGAGCTGTGGTGAGGTGCTTTTATTCTTAGGACAGTTCCAAGAACTGTATGTAATTTGGTTTCACCTGCCTCCCCTAAATTTGTAAGATTAAAACCACCCAGATATAGATAGAAATAACTTTATGATGGCAGGAAGGACTATGCCCAAGGTGAAAAAATGACAAACAGGAAAGCTAACAAATCTCTTTAGGGAGGTGGTGTGTTTAGGGCTTAGAGTCACAAAAAACCTGGATGTGAATCTAGACTCTGCACTTACTAGCTGAGAGCCTTTGATCAGGTCACTTACCTCATCTGAATTTCGCTTTCCTCAGGGCTTCCCAGGTGGCTCAGCAGTGAAGAATCTGCCTGCCAATGCAGGTGATGTGGGTTCGATCCCTGGTTCAGGAAGATCCCCTGAAAAGGAAATGGCAGCCCACTCCAGTATTCATACCTGAAAAATCACATGGACAGAGGAGCCTGGTGGGCTACGTTCCATGGGGTCAAAGAGAGTCGGTCATGACGGAGCAACTGAGCACAAGGACACATGTTTCTGTTTCATAGCTTGGGTTTGAGGGTTACATAAGACAAGGCCTGTAACGTGCTCAGCATAGCCCGTTGGGCCCCAGCCTCTCAGCAATCAGGCTTAGATTCTACCTAGTTCCGTCTCTGTTGCAGACGACGTCTGTGACCTAGGAAGGCTGGTTTACCCTGCTGAGCTCAGTGTTATCAGGCAGCAGTATTAAACTAACTCTTAGAGGTGATGTTGCGAGCAAGTGAAATATTCTCTGTGTTCATAAAATATGAACAAGCACAAGGTGAGCCCCTGCTGACGTTTCCTCAGGTCACTGACCACCAACTGCCGTCCCTTGTTGTGCGCGTCCCAATACCCGGTAGCACATATGGATGCAAAAGTTCTTTAAGTTTGTGAGGCCCCCAGTCAGATTTAGGTCCATAGAGAAATCGGTAGCTACTTTCCAGGCCATAGGGGGAATGGAAGGTGATGGTTAATGACACTGTCGTGTGTCAGCAGCTTTGTGTCTTGCCTCTTTGAATCCTCACAGTGATCCTACAAGGATGTGTGTGTGTGTGTTCTCTTCCCTCCTCCCATTTCACAGACACAGATGCACTGTGAGTACCCATTGTGGAAAAAGTGGGAGAGATCCAGGTTTAAATTCCAGGTTGGCTACTTACTAGCCATGTGACCTTGAATAACCTATTCATGCCCAGTTTTCTTACCTGTAATGGTGAGAGTAAAAATAGCACCTTGTAAGACTGTTGAGAGGATTAAATGTGATAATGTAGGCAAAGCCCCGCAGCATTGAGTACGCCCCAGATAAATTGTTAGCCTCAGTATTGTTGAGATCTGGTGGGATGGGTTGATTGGTTGTTTTTTTTTTTTTTTTGGCTGCGTCAAGTCTTAGCTGCCGCACAAGGGGTCTTCATTATGTCATGGAGGTCTTCCATTGGGGTGCATGGGTTCAGTAGTTGCAGTGAGTTGGCTTAGTCACTCCACAGTTTGTGGGATCTTAGTTACCCAACCAGAGATGGAACCCATATCCCTTGCATTGCAAGGTGGATTCTTAACCACTGGACCACCAGGGAAGTCACAGGCTTTGGTGGGATATAGTTTTGACCAAAATAAGGCTTTGGAAAATTATATTTTGTTCAAAGAAAATACATAATTCAAAGTCAACAGACTGGCCCTGCTTGTAAAGAAGGCTATTATAGAAATTTGAGAATTTAGGGGAAGGAGAAAAGTAGAGATAAAAGATTAAAAGAAAATTGTCTGGGCATCCATTGGATTTATCTATTATCTAGGCGACGGTTGGATTTATTTATTCTTTTAGGGACAGTTCACTGATTAAATGTACAAGCATGCTGTTAGCCATTGTCTCTCTCAGAACGGGGAAAAAACAAGGGGAAATTATGACTGAGCAAAAAACCTGATGAATAGCGAAAAAAAAAAAAAAGCTAATAAAGGGAATTGATAGGAACCCTGTTGTCTTTTAGTTTGGTAGGATAAGAGTTTGGAGAAGGCACTGGCGACCCACTCCAGTACTCTTGCCTGGAAAATCCCATGGACGGAGGAGCCTGGTAGACTGCAGTCCATGGGGTCGCTAAGAGTCGGACACGACTGAGCGACTTCACTTTTACTTTTCACTTTCATGCATTGGAGAAGGAAATGGCAACCTACTCCAGTGTTCTTGCCTGGAGAATCCCAGGGACGGGGGAGCCTGGTGGTGTGCCGTCTATGGGGTCGCACAGAGTCGGACACGACTGAAGAGACTTAGCAGCAGCAGCAGCAGGATAAGAGTTGGCACAAGACTTGGTACTGGGACCCTTTGGTGCCAGGCACCCAGCCAGTGCTGCTTCAATGTAAGGAAGATTGTGTTGTAATGAGGCCTGAGATAGAAGGAATAAGGAGTAAAGAGCATCCCATCAATGGAGGTTTCTAAGCAAGATGATCAGTTGTCAGAAATGTCATAGGTGGATGTGGCACTGGCCAGTGTGGGAGGGTAGCCTGATGTTTAAAAAAAATCACTGGGCTTCCCTGATGTCTCAGCAGGTAAAGAATCCACCTGCAATGCTGGAGACACAGGAGTTGCAGGTTTGATCCCTGGGTCTGGAAAATCCCCTACAGGAGGAAATGGCAACCCACTCCAGTATTCTTGCCTAAAAATCCTGTGGACAGAGGATCCTGTGGGCTACAGTCCATGGGGTCTCAAAAGAGTCAGACACGACTAAGTAAAAAAATTACTGCTAATTATATCTGACAGATACATATGAACAGGGCATATTTTGCACGAAGTCTGAGGAAAACTGAAATTTTATACAAGTCACATTTAAAAAAATTGAAAATACACTTACTGAGTCACATTGGATTGTGGGAGACCAATGACTAAAGGCCTTTAGCCACTAAAAGGTCGATTTCAAGTCAAGGGTCATTTGCAAATTGGCAGTGTGGAAAAGGCTCTGTCATCTCTCATTGTGATATTTGATCCCAGGACAACTCCCTAAACTGGATGGGCTGCTTTCATTTCTTTGCTGAGAGTTTCTTATCTGGACTGAATAATATAGTGTCCTTTGCAAGTTTTTAGATTTTTATTATTTGGGGATATATTCTTTTCCTTTTACAAATCCGAGATTAAATATTCTCCTGAAGAAGAGAGGAAGATTTATAAATTGAAGCAGAGACATCTGAATTATTGAATCAATTTAATGTTCTGCAGTTACACCTAAGAATGTTGAGTTACTTATCAAAATAAAAATAAATCTTACTCAAGAGTTTATTAGCCCCTGTGGGAAAATGATACTGAAGTCATACAGTCTGTTAGGATATTCCTACTTGAAAAGCATTGTATTTAAAATAGTTTGTAGATATGATTAAATATTGATTTGTGTATTAAGAATCTTGTCATTTAGTTTGGGTGCAGGGCTGAAATATCTGATTTATATATATATCAGGCTCTTTGAGCAGGATCGATATGGAAAGGAAGAAAAACTCTTGCTGTGTACCCAACATCACACTAGGTGCCTTAATGCGTGCAGTCTCATTAAAACCCTACAGCTCTCCGGTGTTCTAGGATCCTGAATCCTGGACTCTAAATCCTGATTGTTGTTGTTTAGTCACTAAGTCGTGTCTGACTCTTTGCATACCAATGGACTGCAGCTCACCAGGTTTCCCTGTCCTTCGCTATCTCTGGAGTTTACTCAAACTCATGTCCACTGAAGCAGTGATACCATCCAACCATCTCATCCTCTGTCGCCCCCTTCTTCTACTGCCCTCAACCTTTCCCAGCATCAGGGTCTTTTCCAGTGAGTCGGTTCTTCGAAGCAGGTGGCCAAAGTATTGTACTGAAGCTGAAGCCTCAGTGTCAGTCCTTCTAATGAATATTCAGAGTTAATCCTGATTGTATTGGGTGAAATCAAGATGAGCCTTGGGACTCATCCAAAAAAAATCATCTCTAAGGCAGATAGGAGGGTAAAATAAGCCGATGCAGGTAAAACACTCCGCACAGTGCCTGGCACACAGTATGTGCCAGGACATTTTAACTCTTGCTGTAGTCTGGTGTTATCCCAGTTTAATAAATGCGAAATGCCAGATATAAAAGCCTCAGAATAAAAGACACTTTATTGTGGAAAAGATCTTTTTCTGGAGAAGCATTGAGCAATGTTTCTCTTCCTGAGCGTGGATTCCTCCCTTTCTGTCTCTCCCTCCCTGTCCCCCTTCCTCATTCCTTCCTTCCTTTCTGCGGTTGAAGTGGGCTAGAGGCAGATCACCTGGAGCCTTCTAACCGTGGTAAAGAAGGTGAATTTTACTATAAAAGCAGTGGAACACTGAAGCAGGGAAAGCAACATTTTCTTATTCTGTTTTTTATTGGTTCTGTTAGGATTCTATATAAAGTAAATAAAAAGATTCTGGGGAAGTTTTATGTAAACCAACTTAAAAAAGTTGAGAATCAAAAGAGAAGTGAGGTTTTTAAAGTAAACTTGCTGCGTACGTTCTTAGCAGGAGGTGAGTGGTTTTATAAAGCACACTCGGCACCTGGGATGACCTCGCTTTCTAGCTCCTCTTGGCTGATCCGGATTTAGGTCCCATTTTCAGGCCTCCAAGCTGCTGTCAGTCAGCTCTTTCCACAACATTCCCTCCCATTTATCGTTCATACTTCTATTCTTTACTTGTTTTTGTTTTTTCATTTCCTATGGCAACTCGTATTATCCTGACCTTTTACCACACTGTCTAGGATGCTAACTACTGGGCCGATCGCACTATAATTCCAAAACTAACACTCATCAGCCTGGCATTCAGAACTAATCAGTTGATCAGCCTTATGATTCATAAATATTGAGCATGTGTTTTGTGCCAAATTCTGCGCTGGACAGTAAAGATTCAAATGTAAGTAACTGTTGCTCCCTGTCTCTGAGCACCTTCTCATCTAATGTGGTAGCCTTGTAAACCGATGATTAATTGGTTGAATGATAGATTCATTCCTTCAGTAGACATTCACTGCAGGCCTTCTGTGTACTGGGTGTTGTTCTTCTAGGGGTCACAACTTGTACAAGACAGACAAGGCTCTCAGCCTTAATGGAATTTGCATTCTAGTGAGATTAGATGGTCACGAAAGAGATTTAGATGAACAACTATTTATTTACTGAGTATTTACCAGAAGCTGGGTACTCTGGTAACCAGATAAAACATTATTATTTTGACTGATTCTTACGAAAAGCCTGTTACTACATCATCTCCTTCAAAGATGAGACAGTTGATGATTAGAGAATCTAAGTAAAATGCCCAAAGTTTCACAGTTAAATTGGACTTGGCCCTAAATCTGAGTGTTGTTGCATAATTACAGGGCTATTTATGGAAAGTTGTATGTGCTTTTGTCTCTTCTAGGAAAGAGCAGAGCTGAGGTGGGAGGAAGGGTGTGTGTGAGCAGGTGGTGGTGGGGGGCGTGGAAACATGGGAAGTGTAATACTCTCATTGCTGCTGCATCCAGTCCACTTCCTCCCCCTCCGGAAGGCGGACGCTTAACCGCACAAGCACTGATGTTCCCGCCCCCATGCCTGTTGTTAGTCCCCGCAATGCTTGACATTCCCCTCGCTCTTTATGTCATGTTCACAGCCAGGCTTGGGTCTTGTTCAAACCATTCATCTTCCAGCAGCTTCTCTAGGTCCTCCCTTCATGCAGGATCAGTGTGTACTTTCCTTCTTCAATTGAACTTTTTTTTTTTTTTCTAAACATGGTAATACTTCTCAGAGGCTGTCTTGTTTTTCAGTTATTTTGCATTCCTCGTAATTCCTCCCAAGAAATCGATGACCCCTTGAACAGAAGCATCATGCCTTACATGCAGCTCATTCCTCACAGCATCAGTGCAGTCTTTTATACACAGTGGGCGCTAATATTGTCCCTGGTACTTATTCCAAAGCCATGATGCACAAGAATGCTTTCTTTTCAGCAGTGGGAGAAGTCTTCTGGTGCTTAAGCTGGTTATCGCAGTACCTAGCTTCTGGTTAAACACTAAGTACACAAATAGTTATTCTTCATCTAATTATGGCCAATCTTGTATTATTGTGATAATTAGGTGAGCAGCTCTTTTGTTAAGACCCCCCTACAGATGTGTCTTTTAGAACTGCTTTGGAATTTTGTAATTTTTTTTAAGCTGGTATGATCTTAGTTCCCTGACCAGGGATCAAACCCAGGCCTCTGTCAATGGAAGTGCAGAATCCTAAACACTGGACCACCAGGGAATTCCCTAAGGACTTTGTAATTTTTGTAAGGTCTGATATTCCTCTCTTCTCCTCTGCTTGGACCTTCCCTTCACTCTGTATGTCACAGTCACAGCCAGGCTTGGGTCTTACTCAAACTGCAGCTTCTGCAGTCCTCCTTCATGCCAGCCTCCTCAGGACCTCCTGAATTTAAGTCCGAGCTTCTTAAAGAAGCATCTGTTTGATAATAAAATAAATATACTGTCTGGATCTAGCCACCTTTAGTAACTTTCTCTGCCTCCTCTTCAGGCAAGCTTTTCATTTTCTGTAATAATTAGCTTTCTCAAATGCTCTGAGAATAGGGGAATTTGTGAAGTGTTTTGAATTTGAAAAATGCGACTCTGGGTCTCCTCCCTGGGGACCCATCTGGCCAGCTTAGCCCTGGAATGAAGGAGATGAGAGTGGGAGGGCTCCCATGTCTGTACGTTGGCAAATAGAGAAAGATGGCTGGGAAACAGGGGAAAAAATGCTCAGAGGGGAAGGAAATAATAAAATCAAGCTGCTTTATGGCTCATCAGTCCAAAAAGCTTTTGAGTTAAGCTCTATCTATAAAGGTGGGTCCAAGCAATGTTTGTTTTGCATTTCAGGCATCATTGTGTGATAAGTGGTGTAAATTTAGCCCCTTTAAGCCTGATCTCTTGGGAGTTGGATTTTAAGAGACTTTATTTCAAAGGACTCTATTGACTGGGTTTTGATTTGGTCCCTCCTTACCAAAGAGAGTACTAAATAATGGCTGGGCCTCCCTGGTAGGCCTTTTTTGTTTTTAATTCATTTTATGGGTCTCTCTATTTGCCCTTGTTCTCCACCTTCTATTTCTAACTGTTCTACTTAAAAAGACTGAAGTGATGTGAAAGAGGGGGTAAAAGGGAAAGAAAATCAACTGTCACATTGTAAGCTTAATTGATTCAATAAATAATGTCTTTGAATTCCCAAGGCACACCCCAAAGTCTTCACTTACATCAGCTAGCTCTCAGCTCAGTAAATGGTGGCGTTCTTAATTTAGACAGATGGGAAGAGTTCACTGGTGCTCACTTCTAAGGAAGGAGTCTGTTTTTCTGGTTTTAAAGACATACCGACTAGATTTTGGGGCCCACTCTATAAAAAGAAGCTTGCAACAGAATTAACATGGCTGTTTTTATTCATCCTGAAAAGAGAAGGAAGGCATTTAATTATTGCCCAGGGGTTTGTTGAACCAAAGGGAAAAGGAAAAAAAAAAAAAACGAGACAAGGGGAATGAAATCTACTAGTCCATATGTTCCATGCAGGCAGGGATTTAGATTTGTTCACCATTTACTCTCCAGTGCACATGGGCAGGTGCCCAGTAAATATTTGTGAACTGGTTCTGTTGTTGAATGAGTGAGAGCAGAATTAGTTTAAATGTCATTCCATTTGTTTCATCCCCAACCCCTCCTTTCTTGTCTAATTAAAAAGGTAAATAGCTCTAAGAGTATGTGCTGTATCTTCAGAAATGATTAAGGACAGTTTCATCAGTGTCAGGAGGTGGTATCCAGCTGCCTTTTTTTTAAAAAAAATTCTCATATTTGAACAAGTTGTGCTTCAGAACCACAAGAGGACTGTCTGCAGACTCCATGCTCCAGCCTTGGAAGTTCTGATTGTAGGGGTCCGGGCAGGGCTGGGAATCTGTATTTGCTTTTGTGGGTTCCACTGTTTAATCAGCTTCCGGGTGCCCTGAACTCTCTGGTCTAAGTGATGCCTTGGTAAAAGTGAGGAGCCTGAGGTACCCAGCAGGGTACTCATCAGGGCTCCTGGCCCTATAGTCTGATGTTTGGGTTCGCCCCACATTCCATGCTTCTTGGCATCAACAAGATCCTTTAGTTAATATTTCTTCCTTTTAAGATAGTGGCTATATTTGTGGTGCTGGAGAAGACTCCTGAGAGTCCCTTGGACAGCAAGGAGATCAAACCACTCAATCTTACGGGAACTCAACCCTGAATACTCATTGGAAGGACTGATGCTGAAGCTGAAACTCCAGTATTTTGGTCATCTGATGCAAACAGCTGAGTCAATGGAGAAGTCCCTGATGCTGGGAAAGATTGAGGGCAGAAGGAGAAGAGGGAGTCAGAGGATGAGATGGCTGTATGGCATCATTGATGCAATGAACATGAACTTGGGCAAACTCTGGGAGATGGTGAGGGACAGGGAGGCCTGGTGTGCCTCAGTCCATGGGATTGCAAAGAGTCGAACATGACTGGGTGACTGAACAACAACAATGGCTAGAAATCTGAAGGACCTTTGGAAAACCTCAAGGAACCTCAAGGAAATGTTAACTTTTGTTTAGTGTACTTTTGGTGGTGGTGTTTAGTTATTAAGTTGTGTCCTACTCTTTTGCGACCCCATGGACTGTAGCCCACCAGGTTCCTCTGTTTATGAGTGAGTGAAGTTGCTCAGTCGAGTCCGACTCTGTGACCCTGTGGACTGTAGCCCACCAGGCTCCTCTGTCCATGGGATTCTCCAGGCAAGAATACTGGAATAGGTTGCCATTTCCTTCTCCAGGGGGATCTTCTCGCCCCAAGGATTGAACTCATGTCTCCTTCCTTGCTGATGGTTCTTTACCTTTGAGCCACCAGGGCAGCCCTCAGTGTACTTTAGTACTCAGTATATTGTGTTGTCTTCTCTAGAGATGCATTCCCTACCTGTGGCTCAGAACAAACCCCGGGTAAGAAGTCCCTACTGTCTCCTGTAGGTTCACTCAGTGTTTCCTAGCCCTGCTTGACTGTGGGAAGCACCAGTTAAAAATACAGCACCCTGGGGTCTACTAGAGTCCTCCGAAATCAAAGCCTTACTGTGTGGGGCCTGAGGCTGCAATTTAAGTTAGCTTTGTTATCCTCTGTCCTGTCCCTGAGTGCAGTGTCCCATTTCTGATAACCCAGCTTTGAATTCCTTAACACTCCAGTTCATAATTACATCCTGCCTTTCCATCTGAAGGTTTAGCCTCTGATCTACAGAACTTGTCCTTCAAGAAGGAAAGAGGGAGTATCTGCTGTCTTCTTTCCTTCAGCGTAGAACTTGACCAGCTGAGGTGGGTGGGCCGGCAACTTGATGTGTTCAGCCTTGGTGTGAGCCTTGTGATGTTAAGGGGTGCCCCTGAAACCAGAATTCAGTGTCTGTGTTCTTCCTCTGGCTTTATTATTTAATAGCTGTATAATGTGGGGGGAATTACTAAATCCTCTTTGAATTTCTGTTTTCTTCATCAGTGAAATGAGGGTGTCTGTTCAGGAATTTTGTGTGTATTAAACAAGGTTGGGCTCTCGGACACAGGCTCAGATGGAGATTTTTGTGCAGAGGGTTGTTGGAGTGGGCTCCTGGGAACAACTCTTGTGAGGGAGTGAGGGGAGCAGGCAGAAAGTAACCGTGAACTGCAGTGCAGTTGTGATGAAGGACCCAGCTGATCCCATGGGGATCTGTGGCCATGGGATGCCCTTCCGAGCGGACCCAAATTTACCTGGGGGGCTGGGTCTTTCTATCTTATATCAGCTAGCCATCCGATGTGGGCCACTCCTGGAGAGGGGCATGACCTCAGGTACTGCAGCTCCCTTTGGCTGAGGGTGGCTGTGTGCTGGCAGAAGGGGGAGGATCTCTGTAATGCACCTTGTACCCACCACCAGATAACGGTGCACCAGATAACGCCCATGCAGACCTTAGCATTGAGTCTAGCACTTGGATAAGTATTGGTAAACACAGGCATAGCTCCCTTTATCACACCTCACAGATATTGAGATATTGCACATTTTACAGACTGAGGGTTTGTGGCCACCCTACATCGAGCAAGTCTTTTTTTTTTGTTTTTGGCTGTGCTGGGTCTTTGTTGTGGCCTGCAGGCTTCTCTGGTTGTGGCTTGTGGGATCTTAGTTCTCTGACCAGGGATCAAACCCATTTCCCCTGCTTTGGAAGGCAAATTCTTAATCACTGGACCACCAGGGAAATCCCCAGGCAAGTTTTTGGCATCGTTTTTCCCACAGCATCTGCTCATTCCGTGTCTCTGTGTCACATGTCAGTAATTTCTGGCTTGTTCTTCGTCATTATACCTGTTACAGTGATCTGTGATCTCTGGTATCACTAGTGTAGTGTTAACTATCACCATGGTTATTCCACCTCTGGCAGTGCCATAGTGTTAACTATCACCATGATTATTCCACCTCTGGCAGTGCCACTTAGTAGCTGGATCACTTTCAGTAAGTCGCTTGAATTGCTTTCTTATGTTTAAAATGGAAGATTCACAGCTCTGCTCTGCCTGTTTCCCCAAGTAGTTCCGAGCACATGTGGAGATAATGTATATAAAATTGCTGAATGGAATATTATAAAAATGCGAGATATGACTACAAGCCTACTTTTCTGAAATGAATACATGGCCATTGCTTGGATTCCTTGAAGGGAAAGGTTGTGATAAATGTAAAAGTGCTTGTCCGTGAAATGTGGCATTTTGATGTTTCTTTCTTCTCTCCATAGGGAATTAGAATAATGGAGATGCTGCTAAAGGAACAGTGTGGTGCCCCCTTAGCCGAATAAAAAATCACCAGTGAGTACCAAAAGCAAAATCAGAATTATTTACTCAAGCCATGTCTTCATGCTTATAAGCCTAAGTATTATGGTTCAGCCTCCCTGGGCTATTCTTGCTGTATGTTTCCCAGTTATACTCACAGGATGCTTCTTGCAAGTGTTTTTATTATCTGTTCTATATACCTTTATTTGCTTGGTTCTTTGATTTTCAGAGCAGTTTTGTACTACATGCTGGGTTACAACTGCTCTTAGATTGTTTAAACTGCTCAATATAATCCACCGTGATTGCCACCCTCAAGATAGCATAGGTTGTAGAAACTGCAGTTCAGAATTAACTGAAGCTTAATTTTAGTGTCCAAAGAACAGTGAAAGCAGGGGTTTAAAGCTGTATTTGGAGCAGGAAAAAAAAATAAGAAAGGGGCATGTTGATTGACCAGTGAAATACAGATATTTCATCAGTCATGTGTACTCCTGCCGATCAGGGGTGGCTGTCTGAAATGCTACTGAGGAGGATTCCAAGGCCTGGAGAATAACTCTTGGGCTCTGGGTAAGAGTGTTGTGATTGATTAGCAATGCCTGCCATGAGCAGAAGATGCCATGGGCAGATAGTACTTGTACTGGAGCACATGCCACTTTCAGGGCAAGTGATGTCGGGTTAACAGATAAGCAGATGGATTCCAGAAGTGCTTCCTTTTCAGTTCCTTAAGTTTTTATTATCTACATCAAGGAGAATGGCATGCTTGCTGGGAAGGGCAGAACAAAGTTATCTGAGAGACTAAAAGCCTAATATAAGTTAGTGGATTTGCATCTTACATGATTCATCTGACTTTGATTTTTAACATCTGAGAGAAGGTAAAACCATTGAGTAGAGCAAACATTGTCATGGGTAATTCAGAATTACCTCAAAGTTCCTTATGTTGGCTTTAAACTAGAGTATACAGGGTCTTGTATAAATGACCTGGTCTCTAACTTTGATATCCAATAAAGTTTGAGAACAGTTAACCAAAGAAGAAGCAAAAGGAACATCTGTATACAAGAACCTCAGCATTCAAAGCATGCTGGCCAGGCCTGGGTGTGAGGAGTAGAGAATTATAAAGGGTTTCTGCTTGTTAGCGAGTTTGATTCCATTCTGATGAATATTAAACCTCTGTATACTTAACACATACTGATACATCTATTTATTACTGGAAGGGCTAAGCAAGATAATTTCATCTAGTGAAAGCCTGGCACATGGCAGGTGCTCAAAAAATGTTGGCATGGAATCGACATGTGGTGTGCTCCCACATCTGCTCTGTTCTTGGGAACGTTGTGGAGAATAACTTGGCCACATCCCCCTGTTTTTCTAGGCTGGCCTCTTTGTGAGGCTTACCAAGGACCTCTGGTGCTTGTGCACTTGGGCACAGAGCCCATCTTACCCTGCAGGGTGGAATCTAAAGTCAGGTCAATTAGAGAATGAGGAACTCCACTTACAAGTATATATTGGTTTTCAGACTTTAAATCAGTGATTTGGAAACTTTAGGAGTGTCAGAATCAGCTGGAGAATTTGGTAAACACAGAGTGGTGAGTCCCACTCTTGAGTTCCTGATTCAGGAGGTCTGGGCGGAGCCTGGGGCTTTGTGTTTCTTTTCTTTTTTTTTTAAACTTTACACAATTGTATTAGTTTTGCCAAATATCAAAATGAATCCATCACAGGTATACATGTGCTCCCCATCCTGAACCCTCCTCCTCCCTCCTCCCTCCCCATACCATCCCTCTGGGTCGTCCCAGTGCACTTTGTGTTTCTGACCAGAGTCCAGGGGATGCTGGTGAGCCTGCTCCAGGGACCACACTTTAAGAATGATTGCTTTAAATAAGTTCCCATCTTGGAGTTGGAGACAGCTGAAATGCAAGGATCCTGCAAAAGCTGATAGCTGGCGTTTTGAAATTATTGTGTACATCTTCCATCAACTTTAATCAGAGGAGGAGTAATTTTCTGAGTTTGGCTTTTCCCTGAGTTTAGCACCTCAGCCTC
Source organism: Bos javanicus (assembly GCF_032452875.1). NCBI lineage: Eukaryota > Metazoa > Chordata > Mammalia > Artiodactyla > Bovidae > Bos > Bos javanicus. Next base: position 56,488,388 of record NC_083874.1, on the reverse strand, counting down.
TTCTTGTTTGACACTTTTATCTTTTCTTCCCCCTCCTTGAAGGTTGACAGGCTTCACAGTGGAGCAAAGATGACTGAAAAGGGTTGAGACTCAACAACACCTCATGTTTGAAATCGTCAGCCTGTGGTTTTGATTTAAAGGGTTATAGTGAAAAAGTGGAAATTTAATAAGCATTACCTCCCATCTTAAATGATCCATGTTCTTGTTTTTTGGTTTTGGTTTTACTGTGGTAGAAAGCTAAGTCATGATCCCGAGGCTTTTTGTTGTTTCTAAAAAGCAACCAGTTCTCCCTGAAGTGAAGAAGTTGAGGTCTGGATGCTATGAGGAGTTGAGTGCAGGAGAGCTGCATTTAATGCCTTTAATGCAACAGGGTTCCTGAAGGATTTACATAGTTCAGACTGTCATCATTTATGACCAGTTCTCTCAGGGGCAAATAGGAATTAAGTACTGTATACTCTTACCACAGAGGTCTACAGTCACTGCAAATTAGGGGCTAAGGCCAAGGCTTTACGCTTTTTTCAAAATTGGCTTCATTGCTCAGTTAAATTGCCTTCATTAGCACAATTAAATTGACTAATTTCAGTGTATGACTCGGTAAGTTTTGACAAATGTATACATCATGAAAAACACGATATGGAACATTTTGAGGCATTGCTGTTCCTGTAGTGCTGTTGCCAGCTTATTGCTCCCACCTTTTAGCTCATTTTTTGGACTGTTTTTACAGAATTTTGGCAAGTTTGAAATATGTCTATCTTAATGGAACTTTTTATTTTCTCAAAATTACATTTACCAGAGTGGGAGAATGTAGGTGGGGAAACTTCTTTTATATGCAATAAAATGCTACATTAAAAGAAAGGGCTGAGGGGGAGGTGAGGGGTAGGGATTAGCTCCATAGCTAAAGAGCAGAAGTCAGCCAACTGTAACCCAGAGGTCAAATCTAACCTGTGGCCTCTTTTGTAAATAAAGTTTTATTGAAACACAGCTATGTTCCTGGTCATGTTCCAGCTACAGCAGAAGCATAGAGCTGTGACATATCTTTTACCATCTGGCCCTTTAAGAAAAGTTGCCTCTCCCAGGGATTAGAGTTTGATGGCTCCTAAATTAGCATGAGGTGGCCTCCTGGTGGTGGTATGGTCTTTGTTTTGTTTTAAATGTATCATTTGATCACATCTCGCCTCTAGTCCAAAGTTAATAATAGCATGAGCCTTAACTCTGACCAGGGGTTGGAGGGTGTTATTTTAAGGCATGAAAAAGCATTAAAACAATCACAACGATGAAGCTAAGACACCAGCAATAGTGACCATTAAAATTGCTTCATAAAGTTCTAGTGCACATGCGTAGTGGGGTGGAAATATAGGCGTTTTGTTTAGCAGGTGCAGTAGCACTCTGCTGTGGCGATACTGTAGGTGCCAGGTCCAGTGTACTCAGGTTTTGAGCTTTGGAATGTCGCAGTGTTTTCAAAAAGCATTCCATGGGGTCTGTTCTACTACACATTTCAAATGTGCATAATTTAAAATCACACATAGAACCTGACCACATTGTGTAGGGTACCTCCTCGCACTAATGATGCTTCCATATCTCAGTGGCACGTGTATCCTAGTTGGTGTTGATAGTTAGAAGGTGATTTTGTCCTGAGCCAAGAGGGAGGTGCATAAATCTCACTAACCAGTCCGCTTGCGGTGTGCAGCTGACACATCTATCTGATAGATTTTTGATTTCCTGTCATTTTTGAAGAAAACAAATAGCCCTGACATCTGTTTGTTCTTGCTGCTGGCAGTTGGGAGGCCGGGCCTGGTGAGGTTTGATAACATAGTCACCTTCTTTCACATCGGAATGATAAAGACCTCAGTTTTTGCTATATCTTAACTTCCCTTTGAACCAGCTCCTCTGGGTAGCTGGACTTAATAAAATGAGGTGCTTGCTTTGTTAGAAGATCATTAGGAGGCAGAAATGCAATTTCTTCAAGTAATAGAATTCAAGTGACTCTTAAGAGTTGCTTCAGAAAAAGCAGGCAAATAAGTATTGACTGTTGAGACATATTTATTAGGTGATAAAGCCTGTTTGCTTTCTCTTGCAGGGAAGCCGTGTTGTGTCTTCTTCTGCTCGAGAATCTTTCCTCGGACACAACACATCCAAAGACATGGGTTTAGAGATACAGGTTTAAGGATGTGGTGTTGGCAGCTTACAGAAGAGGAGACCTTCCTGCTGGCACTTGATGTGATCCATGCCCCTGGGAATCGGCCCCAGAGAGAGGCTTTTGTGGGGCTGACACATTCTGGCTGATTCTTGCGGCACAAGCTCTGCAATTTTACAAATAAAGAAAAAGTCCTGGAGAAGGTGATGTCCAAAGAAAAAATTCTGGAGAAGCTGATGTCCGTCCTTCATCAGGACATCCTGCTGATTGCCTGGTGATGGTGTCAGGGCAGCTAAGGATGGGCCAGAGGCCTGGAAAGTGCTGTGTGTTTCTGCTTGTTCTATGCATCATGGCTCATAGAATTCACAAGAGGATGCTGGGGCAAATAAAGGAGTTAAACCCGATACCTGATTCTTGGGTGGCCTGAAACAGACAGAAAAACACCAGACCTGTGTTGAAGTTAAGCCATATTCATAGTAATGTTGAAGAGTCTCAGAAGTCAGGAGCACTTGATTTTTTTCTACCCAGTAATACAACATACCTGCCACCAGCATAGCTTTTATAATGTGAACTGTGATTGGTCCTTAACACAACCTGGAGCGGGCAGGGGGCCTGTGGGCTGTCATCTTGGCTCCTTCTAACTCATTCTGGGATGTGGAGCAGATCACGTGACCTCTTGGCTTTTTCACTGAGCAAATGGGGATAATCGGGCACAGATATTTCTACTTGTGATGATTAAACCAGGGTGTTTGGTGCACGTCTGGGAGCCAAACGAACAGAAGCGGGTTTGAACATACACGCAGCTCCCAGCAGCTCCATGATCATGTATGTAGTTTAAAGTCTTTCTGATACTCATTTTTAAAATTGTAAAATGGGGTTATAGAGTTAACCTTACAAGGTTGTTGGAACAATTGGACAACATGTGATTAAGTGCCTAGCATGCTTTTTGGTACACAGAAGTAAATAGAAGCCATTATTATTATTATGTGATACCGTTTTGGAAATGTGCTTTTCCAGTGTAACGTAACGTAGTATTACTGTTTGAAAATTAGATGATGGTAGTTTGCATTTCCTATGATCGGAAACCAAAATGTATGTATGCACTACTTAAACGAAAGCTTGAAGAGAGGCAATAATTTGCAATTCATTTTAAGATAAAAATTGGGCCATTACTGGAAAGTCTTGGGGAAATCATTTTTTTTTAATATTTAAAAATTTTCCATTTAGTGCACTGATGAATTTCAGAGGAATTGTATTTTTCTTTCTTCTTTTTTTTTTTTTTTCTTCTTCTTCTTATTTTTTAAAATACAAGCCAGCCACTGTGAGCTCCTCATACGGTATTTGAGCTGTTTGTGCTGCCTGAGTTTTGTATCTCAGGATAATTTCCCTTTATTTCCTTAGTGTTTTATTCTTTGGTTGGGTTCAGAGGGAAAATGAATGGTGGAAATCTGAACATGCTTTGACCTCCTTTTCCAGTTTGTAAACGTAGGTTTTTGGAATAATGGCACATTTCCAAAAATAAAAGGTACTGTGAGTTATCATGGAGGTGAGAGGTGGGAAACCAGTATTTGAAAGTTGATGTTAGAATAATCATTACTTTGGGAGTTCCCTAGTGGCCTGGTGGTTAGGATTCCACTTTTTGACTGCCATGGCTTGGGTTCAGGCCCTGGTCAGGGAACTGAGGTCCTGCAAGCTGCAAGGTTTGGCCAGGAAAAAAAAAAAAAAAGAGAATAAATGCAACCCTTCACATTCAATAACTTGCATTCCCTGAAGGCAGGAGTTCTCAGCCTTGGCTGTCCATTAGAACCACGTGGGAGCTTTCTGCAGTCCTATTGCCGGGGTTTCATCCCAGACCAATAAGTCAGAGTCTCCAGGGGTGGATCCTAAACATCAGCTTTTTTTGTTTTTTTTATAAAGCTCCCTAGGTGATTCCAATGAACAGCTAAGGACACGAACTCTACAGTGATTTCTAGGTGATTTGCAGGTATTATCTGATTCCTTTTTTAACACCTCCAAGGTAGGAAAGCATCTTTGTAGCAGGAATTACTGTTAGAGTAAAGCACAGAGAGACTGACTTTTGGCCTTAATTGCTTAAAGCTGGTGCAGCTGATGCAAATGCCTACAGGGTCTGGCAAGTGATCTGGTGCATGAAGCAGGCTGCTGGACCCCAGGGAGACCCCAGGAATATGTGGCTGGCCAAAGGTGGGCAGCTGCCACCCAGTTCAGCACAGTGCTGCCAAGTGGCTGGTTTTTCTTGTTCTTCCAATTTCCAGGGAAAGGATAGAATTAAAAAAAAAAAAAAAAAAAACTTCCAATTTTTATGTGTTGGCAACGAATTCAGGATTGTTTAAAACATTGTGCCAGCCAAACAAAACATGTTTGCCGGTAGTTTCCAGCCTTTGCTTCAAGAGTGTTAAGGACCAGCTTAAACATCTCAGCCAATTTTTGAGAGATTTGCATTTCCCGATTCTGGATGTAAGCTGCTCTCTGCCTCTCCCAAGACTGCTTTCACATGTATTTTCCTCCCCTTTCCCGAGCAGTCCTCTGAACTCACATCAGACACTTTTCTTCACTATTTTTTTCTCCGTGGGCATCCATTACTTCAAGCTTACATATATGGCTTAGAAATCTTATGCTCCTTTTAAAATTAATTAGGGCTTGTTAATTTTTTTTTTAAATTATATGTCAGAACCCTTTTCATGTGATACAACATTTAGAAGTCCACGTCTAACTTGACTATCTATAAAATGTCAAAACCAGGAGTATAGCCTTGTGGGCACATCAGGAACATGAGTGGGCAGGGTTAACTCCCAGACCTGGCCAGCCTGCTCCTGGCCTGGTTGCTGAACCTACAAGTGAAGGTGAGGCTGTATCAAAGTGATTCTCAGGCTTCTGCTTGTACCATAAATCCTGAGGAGGTGGGCTCAACTGCAGGTTCCGAGAGTCTGCCCCAGTGATTCATGAAATTTCAGTTGGGACTCAGGGATCTGCATTTTAAAACAAGTTCACTAACAGATTTGGTTGTGCTGTTCCACAGACCAGATTTTGAGAAACGGTGATCTAGGGGAAGTGTTTGTGGCTTGTGTGTCTATCATATAAGAAGGCTTTATAGTCGATTGGGCCCACTGATTAATACAGAACACAGTATCAAGCTCTCATGCACAGAGAGGCTGACTTAGGCTATCCCTACATGATTGAGGTGCTCTCACCATGAATGAGCTTTTGTGGTTTCAGGTTTTATGTGGATATAAAAGGTGCTATATTCTTTGGATATAAATTGCTTTGTGTATTTTATAAGCAGTATTGTGTAGTAATATCTTATTTATCAGACATCATGGGCACATGGTATAGCCGACTCAAGGTTATCCTTTGTTTTTTATTGACTATGATTGCTTTACAAAGTTGCGTTAGTTTCTGCTGTACAGCACTGTGAATCAGCCATGTGTATGCGTATATCCCCTCCCTCTGAGCCGCCCTCCCATCCCACCCCTCTAGGGCATCACAGCAGATAGTTGAGCTCCCTGTGTTACGTAGCACTTCCAGCTGGCTGGCTATTTTACACGTGGTAGTGTTTATATGTCAATGCTACTCTCTCAGTAAGGTTATTCTTTTAAGTCGCACGTCTTTTTTGCTCTAATTCAGCCATTTACGTGAAACTCTTAATTTAGTATCTATTTCCCTGCTTTTGTAAACAGACTCTACTGAAGATAGGAATTTCATTTCAGCATGGTCATTTATGTTTTGCCTTCTTTCAGGTTCTGTTCAGGTTTGTTAAAGCCCCTCTGCTGAACAGCTCTGCTCCTTGAGTTTTTCCATGGTTTTCCAAGTTTCTTCTTTTCTGTCACTGTTGCCTGTCATGTCTCGCTGCCTAACTCTGCGTATCTCTATGAACTTCCGTCTCCATTGCCACCTGGGGTTGGGTAATGCTGTTAATTGCATACTGTGTGAAGGAACAGTAAACAGGAGCCAAGCGAGTCTTCGGGAGGCTTTTCTAACAGTGAAGTGGATCAATGTTGCTATGTTATTTTAGTGGCTCTGCTACTTCCTCTGACTTACTTCCTGATCCTCAACTGCAGTTGTCAGATCTGTGACCACAAGATAACTGAGGTATTGGTACCAATGATGTCCTTAGATCTGTACTCTGTTGTCTCCCCAACTGTGTTAGTGTTCTTATATATACAGTTTTATAATGTTAAATGTAAGTAGATTACAAATGAACATATCTGTGCCAACTGTCTGTTTGGGATAAAGTGTTTTTGATTCAGTGTTACTGTGATTTAGAGCTACAAATTAGTTGTATCCCTTTGAAATTTGATCCTGTCATCCTTCTGAAATAAAGGTGTCACAACTAATATTTATGTGTGAATGTTAATTTCTCGAGGGAATCACACCACCCGGCAGAGCTTGTATGTATCATCTGTAGCAATGATAATCTAATGTAGTAATCTAGTTCTTTTTAGCAATCCCAGAGAAGAGTTTTAGGCCAATCAGATATGTTCGTTCCCTGCCTCTCCCAAGTGGAGCCATTGTTTCTCCCAGAAACAAGCAGAGGCTGCTCTTACCAGATGAGAAAATGGGTCCTGTGCTAACGGAACAAAGGTTCTGCAGGGCAGGAAGGCATGAGAAACAGACATGAAGTCATGTGGTCCTAAAGGGGAGGCAGAGACAGAGCAGCTGCGTGCTGACCTGATGTGAGGCTCAGCTATGCTTTCTGCACTTTGTTTACATGAGATCTGCTTTTGTCCTTGTGTTTGTCCACCGTTTACTTGAATGTATGCAAGTAGATTTCAGCGCCTTGTTTCCAAAGAGCCCTGTCCAAGTCCTGTTGATGCCTTTCCTTTGTTAAAGCCTGGGGGCCTTGAGGGGTAGAGTCCTTGGTTGATTCATCCAGCACTTATTGAACACCTACTGTGTGCAATAGAAGGACGGGATTTGTCTTCTCTTTTGACTTGATCCAGTGGGTTTCCAAGAGGCTTACCACTTCCTTGTACTAAGAGGGAACAATAGGGGGCACTAATTGATGGTAAGACCAGATACACTTATCACTTGGGTTAATCACACCATGATTGCTTATTTAATTAAAAGATGCAGAAAATAGCACAGGATGCACAGTGGAGAGCTCAGCACAAAATGTATAGCTCGATGGCCCCACAGCCTCACCAGCAGCTTGCATGGTTGTGTAATCATGTTTGAATTAGTGCAGGGCACATCATATGTTTTGGAAGATGAGTTCTCTCCAGGCTCAGCCTTATACACAGAAAGGTGGAGCTGCCCTGTGTGGGACCACCTCCTACCCTGGTCAGGAGTGTACCATGACTGCAGGGAGCAATATGCAGCATAAAAGGCTTTTACTTTCAGACCTTTCTAACCACTACAACCTGCTCTGAGGACATCCCTGAATTCAGGGCTGCAGTTTCAGTGTCTGGTTTCCTTGATGTCTGGGCAGGTCATACTAATTCTGGCTCATCTTGAAAACCCTGGAGCCTTCACACAAGCCTTGGAGAGACTGAGGCAGGTAAAGGGGTAGAGTCGTAAGGACAGACCCAGTGCAATGAGGACTCCGAATAAAAATTAACTTATAGAAACACTTGAGAGATTTAACTTAAAATGCTATATTTCTTACACTCCTCGACTGCCAATTGGAATCCCCTTGGAGTTTCAAAAATTCTGATGCCTGGATCCCACCCCAGAGATTCTAGGCTGCAGCCCCTGCCTCAGGGTTGCATCAAGCTCCCCAACTGATCACGAACAGCTGCAGCGATTCTATCAGGATTCTAAGTAATGTGGTTATCCTTAAGCTGGCTGGGAGAAGGAGTTTGCAAAATGAAAACTTTTTTTTCCTAATATTTTGCCTGTGTGTGTGCTTAGTCATGTCTGACTCTTTGCCATCCCATGGACTTTATAGCCCACCAGGCTTCTCTGTCCATTGAATTTTCCAGGCAAGAAACTGGAGTTGGTTGCCATTTCCTCCTCTAGGGCATTTTTCCTACCCAGGGATTGAACCCATGTCTCTTGTGTCTCCTGCATGGGCAGGCAGATTCTTTACCACTGTGCCACCTGGGATTTTAGTCCTTCAGAAAAATATAATTCGTTGTCTAAGAAAAAGATGATCCAGTGTCTCTTAAATGCTAATAGAAGAAAAGAGAGCCTAAAAATACGCCACCACGCACAGCCTGCTTTGTTAACTCAAAACTTTGGGTTGTATTTGGTGGAACAGAATCTCATGCAAGGATCCCCTAACAACTCAAGACCTTTATTTGTCCTAAAGGGTTAAACTGAGTGACTGCACTGCCGGACCTTAAGATGTAGCTCTCTAAGCTATGGACAGTCATGCTGTGCAGGAGACAGCAGAGAGAAAATAGCAGTCCCCATCCTGTTAAATTAAACTCCACGGAGCTATTCTCCAGCATTCTACGAGAAGGTTAGAGCCATTTAGTGCCTGCCATCTGTTAAGCTGCTGATGGAATCATTACTGCTTTGTGTCGGTGCCAGGATGAACTTTTAGATCCGATGACAAAGGAGAAAATGCTAACTGTTCAGTTGCATGCTTTTGTTTTCCTGTTTTGAGTTTAGGTGTCTCCTTAAATTCAGGAGTCCATCAGTTATTCAGACTTTGAAATGATTCCATTTCCAGTTTCTTTAGAGGTTTAGGGGAAATTATTTTTGGGGCTGAAGCTCCTCTGTTATTTGTGTAGTTTAAGGATGGAGTCATTAGTCAAGACCAAAGTCATTCTTGTCAATCGGTCAAAAAATTTTTTTTCTGTGGTCCTCAGGACATGAAGTCTCCAAAAAGCAGCCAGAAAAAATTCAATAAATGAATGATCCCAGTGTAACATTATAGTAAATGGAAACAGGATTTGAGGCAAGGAGGGGAGAAATGTACAAGGTCATACCAGTCACTGATTAGGTTAGGGTGACTACAAGGAAAACTTTACTGTCTTAATTTCTTTCCCAAATGACATTTCAGAGCTGGGGAATATAGCGTGGAGGTTTAGAGCCTTAATTAATTTGTTTAAAAATATTTCTGAACGTATCCACAGATACAGCAGAAAAAAATTCAATACAGCTCTTCTGGTGTCTTGGTGGTTGGATTTAAAGCTTTGAAACTAGATGGCTACGATTTTTAATTACAGTTTTAAATTGGATTAAACTATGCATCAGATTACAGTTGGAACCATTCCAGTATGGAGAGTAGTTTTTTTGTATGTGTGAAGTTAGAGCCAGCGTTATAACTTGTTTCCTTAGGTGTTAATTGTTCTGTCAAGTGCTATGAGAACCATTTTGTCCTGAAACAATAAACAGTAACAATGGTTTGGGGGCCTTATTAAAGGCAAAGATTTTGCAGCGAAGAAATGGGGAATATCAAAGTGCCAGCCAGTCCCTCTGATCTACCTCTGAAACCTCTTCCTAGGGGTATCACCAGCAATTCTCAAAGCAGTGTATGTATTTGTACTGGGAAAATATGGCCATCTCTCTGAAGGATGCGTGGAGCTGAAAGATAGATGGGCAAAATGCTCCTCTTAGCAAATTTCTCTCAAAGATTTGCAGGAAAAACGTTTTTCTTGAATGTATAACTTCATGGAGTGTGAGATTGCAATGGATTCTTAATTTTAACAAAAGGAGACATAAAAGACATCTTGCTTGAGACCCTGCTTCACAAGCTGCCTTGTACATAGCAGGTGTTATGTTAGGCTGAATATATGGAAATTCTGAAGGATGGCAGCTATATATGCTCAGTCTTACAGAAGCACTTGCAATTAGTACATCCTCAAAGCTTGGTGGCCCAATGGTAAAGAAACCGCTTGCGAATACAGGAGATGCAGGTTCGGTCTCTGACTCTGGGAGATCCCCTAGAGAAGGAAGTGGCTACCCACTCCAGTATTCTTGCCTGGGAAATCCCACGGACACAGGAACCTGGTGGGCTATAGTCCATGGAGTGGCAATAGAGTTGGACACGAATTAGCGACTAAACAACAAATCCTGCGGGCCCTGTTCTGCTGGTTAGAGGTCCCTTTCTGGAAAAGTTGGAGAGACCTGATGGGAGCCACCTCTGACCCCCCAAAACTGCCAGAACCGCTGTGCCCCTGAGTCGGCCTTCCTTCCTGGCAGCATGGCCTTTGCCTGCCAATGTCTTGTAGTAGAAAACGTGTCAAATACCCAGGAAACTTGGGCAAGGCTTGCCTTCAGGGGCATCACAGATAATTTTGGGGACTGAGTTAATGTAGAGCTCTTAGTTGTTGAGAAGGAAGTACATAAGTAGAAAGAGCCTTTACTGACTATTAAAATTTTAATTATTTTTCACTACATTTTTTTTTGAGGGGAGCAGTCATGTTTCCACTTTTATTCAGAGAAAACATAAGAAAATTTCATTTGTCAATATAATGCTTTAAACATACTGTTTTCTTCTAAACAGAGGCAGTTCAGATGCAGCTATAAACCACAGCTTTCTCTAACTGGGCTGTCTGTGGTGTTTAACCCAGGGTGCTTGTTAAAATCAATGGGAAGGGGTGTAATTAGTCTTGATGGGGTAAAATAACAAACACAGGGAAAAACTAATGAAGCAGTGTTTTGATTCTTGTAATTATAGTGGTGCGGCTGTTTCTGCTATCATGAAGCTCTTATCATTTCCAATAAGAAAGCCCTTTTCTGGTTTATAGATATATTTTAACTGTCATGTAGATGGAAATTGTATGGCAGCTGCTAGCAGGAATAACCTTTATTTTTGTTTAAAAAACACATGTTTCTGTTGAGAATGCCAGCTTTGGTATTACCCCAGCTTCTTTGTTGAAATAACACATCCTGGTCAGATCTGAATTTCCCTTCACAAAAGTGAAATTTGACAATAAATTTGGCATTAGATTAAAATACAAGAAATCTGATTGGCTTCAAATAGAGCCCAGAGGTTTAAACTAGAATCCTAGTTATGCTCTGTGCTAGCTGTGTGCCTAATAAGCAGTCTGGGCTTCATTTTCCTCATATAGGATGGAGGGGTAATAGGGCCTATTTTATAGGGTTGTTGAAAGGATTAAATGAGTTTAAGACATGTAAAAACAGTTGGAATGGAAGAGTGCCTGGCACATAGTAAACACTCAAGCAATCTCTAGAAGAGACTGTGGTATTAATTCTTTAAATATTTGGTAGAATTTGCCAGTGAAAGTATCCAAGCCTGAAGATCTTTGTTTTAGGGAGATTTTTAATTACAAATGTGATCTATGTTATGGAGCTCTTCTATTTCATACTGGGTGAGTTGTTGTAGCTTGTGTTTTTTGAGGAATTGCTGCATATTGTATAAATTGTCAAGTTTTTGTAGAGTTGTTCATAGTATTTTCATATTATCTTTTTGATGTCTGCCTGGTCTTTAATCATATGCTCTGTCAACTTTATTGATCTTTCCAAAGAGCCAGCTCTTTGTTTCAGTGATTTTTTGGTGTGTTTTATGGACTTGTGTTTTTATTATTTCTGTCTCCTGCTTGCTTTGCTTTGCTATTTTGCTTTTCTTTTGTAGGTCTTAAGGTAGGAATTTTAGATTATTCATTTGAGACTTTTCCACTTTTCTAATGTATACATTTAGTGCTATACATTTCCCTCCAAGCATTGCTTTAACTGTGTTCCACAAATTTTAATATGGTGTATTTTCATTTTTATTCAGTTCAATATATTAAAAAAATATCTCTCAAGACTTTCTTTTTGACCCATGGATTATTTAGAAGTGTATTGTTTAGTCTTCCAGTTGGGAATTTTGTGGACACCTTTTTGCTTTTGATTTTAATCTCATTACACTATGGTTGGAGAACACACTCAAATGGTTTCAACTCTTTAAATTTACTGTGTTTTTTTTTTTTTTTCTGGCCCAGAATGTATAAACTATCTTGGTATATGTTTCATGGGAACTTGAAAAGAATGGATATTCTGCTATTGTTGGGGGAAGTGTTCTACAAACGTTGCTTATATCCTAATGGTTGACGGTGTTGTTGAGTTGTTCTGTATTCTATCTGATGTTCCATGTAGCTGTACTATTAGTTGTTGAGAGAAGGTATTGAGCTCTTCAATTACAATTGTGGATTTGTCTGTTCCTCATTTTATGTCTGTAGATTTTTGCTTCACGTGTTTTATAGCTCTGTTCTTTTGTACGTATACTTTTAGGATTGCTATGTCTTCTTTTTGGATTAACCTTTTATAATTTTATAATTTTCTTTGCCCTAAAGTTTCTTTTAGTTAGAGTACCTCTAATAGGAGTGCCTACATTTTTTTAAATTAATGTTACTTTTTAAGTGCATTTCTTATAAATAACATACAGTTGGGTCATGTTTTTAAATCTGTTTTGCATTCTCTGACTTTTAATTGGTTATTTAGATCATTTGTATTTAATATAATTATTGACTTATTAGGGCTTAAGTCTTCCTTTTTTTAAAAAAAAATTCTGTTTGTTCTGTTTGGGGGATGCCTTCCTTGGGGTCATTCAAACACATTTTAGAAAATTTGTTTGGTTTATCATGTGGCGTTTCTGAGTGACTGTCTTTGGGTAACCTTTTCTTTTAGTGATGACTAGGCTGTCCCTTTCCTGGTCCTCTGCCTAGAGAGAGAGGGCTTTTATTGTTTTGTTTGCTGTTTTTTGGGTCTGTGCCCGTTGGCATTTCCAGGTTGCTGGTTTCTTCAGCACTCAGCCTGAAATATGTGAGTTACAAGGGAAACTAATTGTCATATTGTTGTTTGGACCTCAAGTTTCCTAGTTGATTTGTCTTCTTTCCTTCACTTGTCATAGTATGCTTGTTTTGTTTTTTCTGTAACATTCAGGGATTTAAATTTAGTACCACTGACTTTTTTTTTATAAGTCCAAAGTCATTGCGCTCCTTCCTTTGTCAGCTGAAGTGTCATTTCTGGGAAGCTCCTTCAGACCCTACGCTAGCTCCGACGGAGCCTAAGCTCACTAGGCGGGATCCCCATTACCCTTTCACATAGCACACTGTACTTCTTCCTATAACTTGTTCAGGTCTATCTCTTCCATTTGACAGCTCTGAGGGAAGGGACTTGGTCCCGTCTGGAATAAATGAGTGACATCATCACTTGTAAAATGAGGGAATTGGAATAAATGAACTTGGAGATCTTCCATCTCTCCTTTTCCTTTTCTTTCCCTATTTTTTCTCTTTTTCTCTCCTTTTCCCCTACTCCTCCTTCCAGATTGTTTCCAAAATAGAATCACACCTGAAATCTTCTACTTCTGTGCTTTGTCAACATTGTTTTGTTTTTCATGAAAAGCAAAATGTAAATTTTGGTCATCTGTTAGATAAATAATGACTTCTTCCTATGGTTTTAGTTTGCACTTACTTATTTGGATACCAGGGAAGTTCATCCATCCTGTCAATAAATGTCAACCATCTCCTGTGTTCCATAATCGGAGGAAGAAGGTGTTGGAGATAGAATAGTTCACAAAATAAAGACTTTGCTCTCATGGAGCTTGCAGGTGAAATTTTTTCATATTATTATTATTTACATATCTTTTGTGAATTGCATCTACAGATTAGTTGGTCATCCACATGCCGCCCTCTCTTTTTCAGCATTCACTTAACAAATATTTTGCTCAGGAGTATGAGAAATGTAAAGTTAAGATAGTCCATTTCACAATTCACTCAGCATCTATTCTGCCTCACCAGTTCATACATTTAAACAAAAGTGTTTTTCTAAAAATACAGGTCTGAGAAGCTCACTCGTCACTATATTGTACACTCAGTAAAAGGTTTTTTTTTTTTTTTGAAAAATAAAGGCCAAAATGGTGGTGATTTTTGGCATTTTATTTTTATAATAAATGTGTGGCCTCACTGTGTAGCAGCAGTTTAATACCATACATTGCAAGAGGGAATTGAGCAGTTGGATTTAAGGAAACCATTTTAAACAAGGGCCAGTTGCAGTGGTAGGTTGTAATTGCAAAGGACTCTGCCTGGATTTTAATTTGTCATCTTATTTTACTTAAGGATGATTATTCGATTTGGCATTTCTCAGATGTCAGAGACAGTGATGAAAGGTCCTGGATGACAAAGCCTGTAACATCAACAAGGTTTTAAACAAAACCCAGCATTTCTCTGAGCTAAAGTTCTACTCATTTCAGAGGGAGCCTGAGTTAGCACGCATTAGTCTAATGACACAGCTGGTCATGCTGATCATCCACTTCATTTATTTCACATGTTGTAATCATCCCTCATATCTGTAGAGGGCATGTCAGTTTATTTACGAAGCACTTCCGTATCCATTATCATGTGTAATCCCTGAAGCAGCCGTGTGGAGGTGGTAGAAGGTGACATTCAGGTGAGAACCAGAGGCTCACAGTGGGTAAGTGACTTGTCTGAAAGCACATAGGTAGTAAGTGGCTAAATTGGAATCATTGTTTGGCTACATATTTATCATATTGCAAATGAAATTTCTTGATAATGCCATGTGATGCTAGAAACATCAGAGAGAAACGTCTATATATCCCTTGATATTTCCTGATCACAAACTACTATTTGCATTTTGTCATGTCATTTTCATGTGAATTTTATTTGCCTTCTTTCCTTGACGTGGAATAAACTTCCACTTTGACTCAGTTGATGGTTTCTGAGTGTGTATAAAAACACATCTTGTGAAAAGGCCTTTTTTTAGTTCCTTTCAAATTACCCCGTCTGACTATTGTTTCTTCCTGTGATTTTGACTACTATGGTGATAGAGCCAGACTTACTTATACTAATTGTAGTTTTTTCACCAGTAAAATAAGCTATTTGGGTTAGCATCTGGGGAATGTAGAAACTCATGTTTAGAAGAGGCTTTAAGAGCCTAAACTGTCAAATTGGATGGATCATGGATCAAGTGTTGGCTAGTAAGTCTTCCATTTACTAACTGCGTAGCCTGAGACAAGTTATTTAAGCACTCTGAATTTTTTCTCATTGGTGAAATGTAATTGGAAACTATATTTACTGACAGAAATGTTGTAAAGTAATTAGAACAGTGCCTGGCATTTAGCAACCAATCAAAAAAAGTGAGCTTTCTTTCTAGATTAGGAGGTTGGTTGGTTGGATTGATGAACGCTCTCTGTTTTCCCCTATACATGGTGACTGATATCTACAGCATCCTGAATAATCATTGCTAGTATACCTCACTCATTTACTTTGAGAATTCTGTTCTAAAAAATTGAACTACATGTTTTGTAAGACTTGTATTTATTCCCAAAGCAGTTTATGTTCATTACAGTTATAACTATTTAATTAAATATTATGTAAATAGGTGTATTCATTTCCCATTGCTGCTTTAACAAATAACCATAGACCTAGTGGCTTCAGTTCAGTTCCATCGCTCAATTGTGTTCAACTCTTTGTGACTCCATGGACTGCAGCATGCCAGGCCTCCCTGTCCATCACCAACTCCCGGAGTTTACTCAAACTTATGTCCATTGAGTTGGTGATGCCATCCAACCATCTCATCCTCTGTCATCCCCTTCTCCTCCCGCCTTCAATCTTTCCCAGCATCAGGGTCTTTTCCAGTGAGTCAGTTCTTTGCATCAAGTGGCCAAAGTATTGGAGTTTCAGCTTCAGCATCAGTCCTTCCAATGACTATTCAGGACTGATTTCCTTTAGGATGGACTGGTTGGATCTCCTTGCAGTCCAAAGGACTCTCAAGAGTCTTCTCCAACACTACAGTTCAAAAGCATCAAATTTTCAGCTCTCAGCCTTCTTTATAGTCCAGCTCTCACATCCGTACAAGAAAAACCGTAGCTTTGACTAGATGGACCCTTGTTGGCAAAGTAAAACAATACAAATGTATTATCTTATTAGAGGTCAATCTGAAATGAGTTTCACTGGCTTAAGCTGTCAGCGGGACTCCATTCCTTCCTGAGGCCCAAAGGGAGAACCTGTTCCCTTGCCTTTTCCAATTTCTAAATGCTTCCTACATTCCTTGACTTGTGACTGGCTCCTTCCTCAGTAGTAGCCACCAGTACAGTATTTTCAAATTTCTCTCTGCCTCATCACCTCTCTCTTTCATAAGGAACATTATGATTACACTGGGTTCACTGGGTAAGCTGACATAATCTCCCCAGCTCAAGAACTTTGATTTAATCACATCTGCTATCATCTTTTGCCAAAAAGTATTATATGCATGGGTTCTGAGAATTAGAGCATGGTCATTGTTTTGTTGTTGTTGTTTAGTTGCTAAGTCATGTCCTACTCTTTTGCTACCCTATGGTATCCTGCCAGGCTCCTCTATCCATGGGATTTCCCAGGCAAGAATACTGGAATGGGTTGCCATTTCATACTTCAGAGGGTCATCCCCATGCAGGGACCGAACCCACATATCCTGCATTGGCAGGCAGATTCTTTACCACTCAGCCACCAGAGAAGCTCATGTTCATCTTTGGGGGATCATTATTCTGCATACCATAGCTATCAACATTAGGGAGCAGAGAGGGGGTGTTTTTTATGAAACCTAACTTCTTCCATTGGAAAGACTAATTGCATTAAATTGAAAAAAGATTGCTTTTGAGTTAGATGTGGGCTAGATACTATAGAAAGTCAAGAAGGATTCTGGACTCAGGTTGCTTCTGAAGTGTCCCTATGCTCTTGCTTCATTTAGAGAAACAGTGGGAATCAGAAAAGGCATTATGTTTATTTATGGGAGAAATGTAATACAGAAATCTAGTCAATGGATGCATTCATGAAAAGTCCTTGGTTCCACACAAGAAGACTGGCAAAGGTACTTACATGTAATTTATATAAGTTGAAGTAAGATACTTAAAATGTTTTTTGCTGCTGCTGCTGCTGCTGCTAAGTCGCTTCAGTCGTGTCCAACTCTTAGTGACCCCATGGACTGCAGCCTACCAGGCTCCTCTGTCCATGGGATTTTCCAGGTGAGAGTACTGGAATGGGGTGCCATTGCCTTCTCCTTAAAATG
Source organism: Bos javanicus (assembly GCF_032452875.1). Classification (NCBI taxonomy): domain Eukaryota; kingdom Metazoa; phylum Chordata; class Mammalia; order Artiodactyla; family Bovidae; genus Bos; species Bos javanicus. The sequence goes on along the minus strand of NC_083874.1, from coordinate 56,471,341 downwards.
TTTGAGTACTATTTTTTACTGTTTTCCCACTGTAAGATAAAATGTCTCACTTTGTTGGTTAACCAGAGAACTGTCAACCACATGGTCAGGTAAAAGATTGTCCTTTTATTATTTAATCAGTCCACATTCCATTCCTGTCCCATCTGTTTGGAGATTATTCTCCCCTAGCTCAGAGATTCTTGACATTTTGGTGGAAGTCTTCAGCCTTTTTGAGAATTTGGTGAATGCTAAGTCTGACCTTGAAAAACATCCACACAGACATTTTTTTTTCCTTTCGTTCTAGTACTTTGGGTACAGAGTTACTAAATCCTTCAGTTTGTGTTCAGCTCTCATTTTTATGTGCAAAGCTATCTTCTTGTTTTTACCTTCGCCTCTCATCACCATTTTCATTCCCAGCCCTACACCATTCTCCCTGTAGATACCCTTCCTAGTTTATTTAATACTTATTCTTGGTTAGCTATGTTACAGGAAGATTGGGTTGTTTTGCAAACTCAACATTTCACGTATAATTTTAGAATAATTTATGCATGTTCTGAGGGCTGTTCTCAAAATTCAAATTTAAATTAAGATTATGTACAATTGAAAAATTCTCAGTTGTGCTAGCCACATTTTAAGTGCCTCATGGCCGTATGTGGCTAGAGGCTGCACCTGTATAGCCCAGTCCAGATATAGAACATGTCCATTGTTGTATAAAGTTCGTGGGACAACATTTTCCTAAATGATCTCTAAGAACTCTCCCAGTTCTAATGCTGTGGGTTTTTCTAATTGGAGATGTTTTCTATATCAAGCATTTCTTTGTGCTTGTGTGGAATAACTCATTCCTCAAATGAGAGTCCTTGACAAAGAGAAGACAAAAGAAAGGCTCTAAATATGAAAACTTTAAGTAATGGTTCTAGATTCAGCATGTTAAAGGACTTCAAATATGCCCCCACCCAGTTCCCTCTGGAGGAATTGCATACTTACACACACTATAATCCTTGAGCTCAAAATTATCATCTCTCATATTTACATGTATGGGCTTCCCTGATAGCAGAGTTGGTAAAGAATCTGCCCGCAATGAAGGAGACCCCAGTTCGATTCCTGGGTTGGGAAGATCCACTGGAGAAGGGTAGGTTACCCACTCCAGTATTCTTGTGCTTCCCTTGTAGCTCAGTGTTATATTTACATGCAGCACTTTATAATTTGAAAGGCTGTTGATTTACAGCTGCCTTGAGTGACAGAGTTATTATTGTACCCATTGGTCATACATGGAGTATCCACTCAGACATGCAGGTAAGAAAACAGGGAAGGTGACGCACAATAGGTTTTGCATCTTTTGTACATCACGGAACCACCTTTCCTTCAGGTCATTCAGAGGCTTTTCTTGGATCTCCTTTTCTGTTTGCTCCTCCCCTGGGTTGGGGCTCCATCCTGGCAGCAGGGACCTAGGGTCCTCTGCTGAGATGGGGAAGGAAGACCCTTAGAACCTTTGCCTCCTTTCATAGGAGGCGGCTCAGGTATTTATAATCTTTCCAGTGGAAACAAGCAAGCCCTTCTCTGCTAAGTTTGACAGTTTCTCACAGCATAAGGAAATGGCAACCCACTCCAGTGTTCTTGCCTGGAGAATCCCAGGGATGGAGGAGCCTGGTGGGCTCCCCATCTATGGGGTCGCAGAGTCGGACACGACTGAAGCGACTTAGCAGCAGCAGCAGCATAGCATAATTTCAACAGGACGGAGGGGTAGAAGGAAAAAAAAGTGAGGCAAGGAAGAAAGTCATATTTTCTGTATTATAGCCTCATTTTCTAATAAAGACAATGAAGTTAAGAATGATTCAATCACATAGCTGTGATTACACAGCTAGCGAGCCTCTGTGCTCCAAATCTTGTGCTCTTTCCAAAGTCCCACTCCACATTTTGGAATAAAAACTCCACTGTACCCAGACCACTTTGAGGCATGACTGTCTCTCTCTGATAACACTGGACTCACTGAATTCCAGTCAGTATGCATCTTAGTCACTGTGACTTGTAAGTGGGGAGGCATTATGACCAAGAACAGTAGTTGATATGAACATTTGCTACGATTAATAGACATGATCGGCAAATCAGTGAATGGACCTGTCTCAAGCACTCTGTGTGCATGTGCTAAGGCACTTCAGTCATATCTAACTCTTTTTGACCCCGTGGACTGTACCCCGCCAGGATCCTCTGTCCATGGGATTCCCCAGGCAAGAATACTGGAGTGGGTTGCCATTTCCTTCTCCAGGGGGTCTTCCTGACCCAAGGGTCAAACCTGCATCTCTTAGATCTCTTGCATTGGCAAGTGGGTTCTTTACTACTAGTGCCACCTGGGAAGCCCCTCAAGCACTCTGATAGTCCCCAAATGTATAGCAGTTAAATTCTCCTATGAAACCTAAGTGTACATTAAGCATTAGTGCATTTGCAACAACAGAACAAGGAAGTTGCAGTGTGATGTGATATGGATGGTGGGAAGTTAGCTTGATTCATTTGCAGATAAGAGACTTGCTTTGGTGCTCTCTCCAACCAACCTCCAACCCTCATTAACATGTGATTCAAATCATGGCTCAGTAAAACTGCAAATGACTGCTTGTCATGGATCTTTATGTCATTCAATAAGAGTCAAAACCAAAAAAAAAGAGACTAGCCAAAACCACCTTAGTTGGGCATTATGAGAGTGTTCTAGTCCTTAGTTCTACTCATAGGTATTACTTGTTCTCTACCTTTGCGGAGTATGGTAGAATTGCACTTCTCTTCCCTTCTTTGAAATTGATCATGACCAAGTGAATTTCTTCGGCCAGTGGAATACAATTGGAAGAGACCTGAGTCACTTCCAGACAAACACCAATGCACACTATATGGGTAGAGTAATTCCTACTGTTTGGGAGAAAACCTGTCTAAAATAGGTGGAAGGGTGAAAGATGTCAGTGTGAAAAGCAATAGCTGATGTAAAAACTCGGCTAAGGGCATATGGTGCAGAATGGTTGTTAAATAAGTGTGTGTGTGTATGCCATAGGTGACCTATCCATTCTTGGGTATTGGGTTCCAACTCCCTGATCCTAAATATAATCTCCAGTAGACATACTCATACATATCTGCTTGTCTGTCTATCTATCCATCTTTCTGTCAATCTGTCAACTATCTGCTGGTGTGGAATTGCTGATAGGTGTTGATCAAGACTGCCCAAACACTCCCTTTAGCTTCACTAAAATTGAGGCAAGTTTGTTCATGATTGTAGGCCCCCTCCTCTCTTTCCTTAGGGCATCAATTTTAGAAAACTGGTACTTGTAAAATTTCTACCACCCAGAAACATCTTTCTCTAGGACCTGAGAGTCATCTCTTTGAAATGTAATCATGGAAGGCTACCAGTGGGAGGGTAGGAGCCTAACTTTGAAAAGTGACTGGAAACATGGGTGGCCCAGTCACATCAACCAACCTCCCCATGATATTCCTTAGTCCCTTTCCATTAGTTCATGTCAGCATTTGAAGATTCTCCTGCCTTTTATTTCAGCAGAGTTGAGTATAGTCTCTCTCCTCTATTGTAATAAAGTCAGCCTTGATATTTTTAACAAGTGTCCAGTAACGTTTTAAGGAGTGCCATTCTATTCCAAGGGGTGAAATGACCATGTCATTTATATTTCCATATTTGTATCTGTAGCAATTCCTAGGGGTTTCTACATCCCCACATTTCTACCAACCCTTAGATTTGTTTAGAACTCTAACATTTGTGAATTGCTAGGGTTAAGTGATATCTCCTTGTTTGTTTTTTTTTTAAATTTGAATATCTCAAACTATCCATGATTCTGAGCCCTTTATTTATTATATGTTTGACAGGTTTGGGGATTTCCTCCTCTGTAAATTATCTGGTCAGAAAGCCTTTGTATGGCTTTCTGTTGGAGTTTCTGGTTTTTCTTGTTGCAAGAATTCCTTTCATTCAGTCAAGGCCTTGTGAGTTTCAGAAATTCAAAATATCTTTTCCCATGCTTGCAACCACAAGTGAACTTTGTCATTGTTGTCACTTACCAAACAGAATTCCAGATTTAAAACAGTATTTTGAACTTCAATCTTGCAGAAAAATTGCAAAAGTAATACATACGAACTTCAATATATTATTTGCTCAGATGTACTACTTTTAACATTTTGCTCCATTAGCTCATTATTCTTTCTTATTCCTTTGTATGTTTTATGTGTGTATATATATATATATATATATATGTATGCGCACACATACACAAACACAATCCATAGTTTATGTTTTTAATGAACCAGTTACAAGTAATTGCAAGCATCTATTTCTTTACCTTAGTTATTTCCATGGCGCAGTGGTAAAGAACTCACCTGCCAATGTAGGAGATGCAAAAGATGTGGATTTGATCCCTGAGTCGGGGAATTCCCCTGGAAGAGGGCACTCTAGTATTCTTACCTGCAGAATCTCATGGACAGAGGAGCCTGATGGGCTAGTCCATGGGTCTCAAACAGTCAAATAGGACTGAGCACACACGCATTCCTAAGAATAGGAATAAACTATAACCAGAGTGCAGTCATTAAATCAGAAAGTTGAACACTGACTAATCCACTCTCCAACTTCAAATTTTGCCAATTTTCTCAAAGTTGAGTTTTATAACTATTTTCTCCCTCTAGTCCAGGATTCTGCCTGTTCCATCTCTTTTATTTCCTTTCTTTCTTTCCTTTTTCCTTCCTTCTCTTTCCTCCTCCACTCCCTCCTTTCTTTCCTTCTCTGCCTCAGAATTCTTTATCTTTCTTGGCTTTAACATTTTATTTTATAGACTGTTGCCAAGTTTGTGTGATTTTTTTTTTCATGATTATAATTTTTTTTTTTTTGGTAGAAATACTACAAAGGTAATATTGTGTCTCAGGGCATCATGTCAGAAGGTACATGATACCAATTTTTACCATTACTGAAACTGTTAACTCTGGTCACTTACTTAAGGTGAGTCTATCAATGACCATTCTCCTTTAAGTTTTATGTAGACACTTTGTGACTGTGGATATATAAATATATATGCACTATGCCTTTGTCACTGATCACGTATGCTGAACTCACTTAGTATAACTCATCTGGGGATCTCCTTTATTTATTACAAAGCATGCCATTGTGTGTATCATGTCTTCTACCAGTCTCCTATATATAGATACTTAGGTTGTTTCCAGTGATTTTGTATTTACAAATAATGCTGCAATGGATAACCTAATGTGGTTGTATTTTCTTGTTAGCTTCAGGCTAAATTCCTAGAACTGAGATTGCTAAATTAAAAGGAAATGCATATGTAATTTTGTTAGAGATTGCCAGATTCCCCAGCATAAGGGTTATATTATCTGCATTCCCATCAGCAGTGAAAGAGACTGCCTTGTAGCCTTGCCAGTAGAAAGAGTTGCCAAGATTTTTTACTTTTTTGCCAACCTGATAGAAGAGAAACGGTATCCAGTGTAATTTTATTTGCTTTTATTCTTATTATGGGTAAAATTGAAATAGTTGTGTATGACTAAGAACCATTGTATATCTTTTTCATAAATTATTTGCTTGGGCCTTAAATTCATTGTTCTTTTGACGTTTTGCTCATTTCCCCCTTTATTTTTAACAGTTTTAAAGTATATTAAGAATAATATCTCCTTATCTGTGGTATATTTTGCAAATTCCCTCCCCTCCCCGCACTTTGTCTTCTGCCATTTTACTTTGATTGTGGTTTTTTTTCCATGAGAAACATTTAAAATTTTTATATAGTAAAATTTATCTTAAAATTTTTTCAACTTAATTTTGTCCTATTTAGAAATTCTCTTTTTATACCCATGTTATGGAGAGGGCAATGGCACCCCACTCCAGTACTCTTGCCTGGAAAATCCCATGGACGGAGGAGCCTGGCAGGCTGCAGTCCATGGGGTCGCTAAGAGTCGGACACGACTGAACGACTTCACTTTCACTATGGATTAATTCAGCAATGTTTTCTTCTAGTATTTGTATAGTTTTATGTTTCACATTTAAATCCCTGGATACATTTAGAGCTTATTTTTACATACGATGTGATGCATTTAATTGTATCTTTTTCCAAAAGACTACCCAGTTAATGTGAGTACCTTTTTAAAAAAATTGTTTGTCTTTGCCCAGGAGTTGGAGGACCATCTTTATTATGTATTAAATTTCCATATGTACTTGGTTCTCTATCTGGGCATCTCACTCTATCCTATTGCACCAGTCTGTCTGCCTCTTCGTGTGCCAGTATTATACTGTTTTAATTATAGAAGCTTGCTACAATGTTTTAGTATCTGGTAGGATTAGTCCCTTTTCATAACTTTGCTTTTTCAGTGTTTTCCTGAAACACAGCTTTTTCAGTGTTTCACGCATGTTTATTTTTTCAGGTGAACTTTCATTACAACTTATCCAGCTTCATGAAAAAAAGCTTATTGGTATTTTTGTTATTGCCTTCAATTTATAAATTAGTGTAAGAAGTGATCTTTCTTTTGACACTTAGTTTTCCTAAGAACAAGGGCTCTTCTTTATTTGTTAGAATCTAACTTTTTGCCTTTCAGTGGTGTTTTTAAGGTTTCACGTACACACAGTACTAGTTATCTATTGCTGCATAACAAATCACCTCTAAACTTAATAGCTTGAAATGATTATCATCATTCATTATCACACACACCTTCTATAGGTCAGGAATTCAAGTCAAGTCTAGTGGGGTGATTCTGGCTTGAGGGTCCCTCTTGAAGTAGTAGTCAAGATAGTGGCTGTGGAGCTGCAGATACCTGAGGCTTCACTGGTGTTTCTAAAATGGTTTGTTCACGTGGCTGACAAGTTGGGGCTGGCTGTAGCTGGAGGCCGTAGTTTCTCACCACTCGGTCCTTTCCTCACAACATGGTAACTGACTTCCACTGGACAAAAGATCCCACAGAGAGAATGAGGTAGAAACTATATTTTTTAAAATATAATTTAGTATTGGATAGTACACATCATTTCCATAATTTGTATACTTGGGTAAACAGATCAGTGTTATTCAGTGTGGTGGGGTCTATTCAAAGAAGTGAATATATGGAGATGGGGATCGTTGAGACCATCTCAGAAGTACACGTCCGAAGTGTTTTTACAGTAAGTAGGAATGGAGCTTCAGAATCATGGTGTGTATGTGTGTGTGTGTGTGAATTTACTGGGAATAGATGTTGAGTTTTTTAGAAGTTTCTAGGATTCATCAAAGTAAAAACAGTAATTTTTTTTTCAGATTTATGGTATTTTATGGTAATGCATTTCCTATATTGAGTGCACATGGTATTCCTAGAACCAATCCTGCTTGGTTATTGTATATTGTTTTCATAGCATAGTGATGAATAATGTATTTTGTGCTAATTTTGATAAACTATATGTTTGTAATTTGATTTTTAAAAATTTTGAACTATATCATATTTGGGCATCAATATGCTGCGATTCATGGGGTTGCAAAGAGTCAGACACGACTGAGCGACTGATCTGATGATATTTTCTTTATAAAATGATTTAAAAGTTGTTTTCCTTCATTTTCTATGTTTTGGAGCAGTTTTTGTAGCACTGGACCTATCTGGTTATTGACAGTTTGGTAAAATTTCCTTTTAAAACCATCTGGGCCTGGTGGACTTTTCTGTGAGGTCTAGCTTTGATTAAATTTCTCTCTCTCTCTCTCTTTTTTTTTTCTATGAGCATTGGTCCATTTAAAATGCTTCCTGGGAACTTCCTGGTGGTTCTGTGGTTAGGGCTCAGCACTTACACCGCCAAGGCCCATGTTCAGTCCCTGGTTGGGGAACTAAGATCCTGCAAGCCACTCAGTGTGACAAAAAAAAAAAAAAAGTGCTTTCTAACTCTATTTGAGTCAATTTTGATAAACTTTATTTCATCAAATGTTTTTCATTTAATACAGGTTTTCAGATTTATTTGCAAAGAAATATGTAAATTAATCTCATGATTTGAAAGCTTTTATTTTTTTCTCATTGGTAATTTCTTATCATTTCTTCATATATTTGTGCCTTCTTTTTTATTAATCAGGTGAATTAGTGATATGTCTAGTTTATTAATCATTTAAAAACAGTTTTATTAATCAGATTTCTTATATTTTTCTTCTCTACTATTTTCACTTTCATCTATTTTCTTCTTGGTGCTTTATTTTTGTTAACTTTATTGTTCTTTTAAAAAATAATTTTTGAAAGTAAGCCTCAGAATATTGTGGAGGGTTCTGGGCTCACTTAAAGTTAAAAAGATGTATTTTTAGGTTGCAGTACCCGCTCCGGTGTTCTTGCCTGGAGAATCCCAGGGATGGCGGAGCCTGGCGGGCTGCCGTCTATGGGGTCACACAGAGTCGGATACGACTGAAGCAACTTAGCAGCAGCAAGTGTATAAATTGATTATTCTTTTCTGATTAGTGCTTGAATGTATCCCATAGATTCTAATCTGTAGTAGTTTCATCATTATTACATTTGAAATTTGGGGTTGTATTTCCTCTGTCACTTAGTAATTTTTTACAAGAAAAAAACTTAATTTCAGGAGTTTTTGTATTTTAAAATATTGTTATTTATTGCTTATTTTATTGCAAATATAATTAAGGAGTGTTATTTGTAATATTTCTTCTCCATACCACTTACTCATGCTTTTTTTTGTGACTTAACAAGTTGATTAGTTTTGTAAATGTACCATGTTGCTTGAGAGGACAATGTATGTTCCATTATCAGGGTTTAATGTTTGATGATTCCATAAGATCTACTGTATTTTATTGAGAATGCTGTTTAGGTATTTTGTAGCCTTGATAATTTTTGTATACTTACTCGTTTTGTAATTAGAGTGGTTTGATGAAATCTATTATCAGGGTGTTTTGTGTATTTCTACTTGCTTCTCCTGTAGTTTCTGCTGTATATAAAGAAGATTTCTGTGTTATTGGTGCATAGATATTTCTGAGTGTTATATCTCTATTTTGAATTGCAGCTTTTAGCATTAATAGTGTCCTTTTTGTCACAGTAATTTTTTTTTGGCTTGCGTCCTAATTTGATGTCAGGTGCAAGCACTGTGTATGTATTGATTTCATTTGCCTATTATGCCTGGATCCAATCCTTTTATGTTTAGCCTTTCAGAATCACCTTTTTTCCCCAGATGCAGCTCTTGTATAGCAAAGATTTGTTATTTCTTTGAATCACTTTGGAAATATTTTTAAAAGATGCGTTAAGCTAACTCACATATATTAATGTACTTTTTATGTTGGGTCTCTGTCATTTCAAGTATAATTACTATCTCATTTTATTAAAATTTCTGTTTCTGTAGGAGATGCATTTGCTTTGGTCTTTAATTGAAAAAACTTCTGATATTAGGATTAGGTATCTATTGAAAACCTCTGTGCTTACGCCTTTTAAACTGTCCTTCTCTGCTGTTTTCTTAGTTAACTTTATTAACTAGTGTGTCAGTTTCTAATGTACATTTGACTCCTCCTTTTTATGTGTACAACAGATGTTCTCCAAGTGTGATCCACTGAAGGCTCTGAAACCTTCACAGAGTCTGTGATATCAAAACCATTTTCATAATACTAAGTAAGACTTTACATGACTTTTTCACTTTTATTTTCTTATGAATGCACACAAACATCATCCAGAGGCTACATGATACTCGATGATGTTATCCCTTTGTTGTTGTTAAGTTGCTGAGTCATGTCTGACTCTTTTACAACCCCATGGACTGTAGTCTGCCAGGGTCCTCTGTCCATGGAATTTTCTAGGTATGAGTACAGGAGTGGCTTGCCATTTCCTTCCCCAGGGAAATCTTCCTGACCCAGGGATTAAACCTGTGTTTCCTGCATTGCCAGATGAATTATTTACCAATGAGCCACCAAGGAAGCCTGTTATCCCTTTAATAGCTACCAAATAGCTACAAGTGTGGAACTTGTAAGGGAAGCCCAAGAATACTAGAGCAGGTAGCCTATCCCTTCTCCAGAGGATCTTCCCAACCCAGGAATTGAACCAGGGTCTCCTGCACTGCAGGTGGATTCTTTACCAACTGAGCTATGAGGGTAAGCCCTATGAAAGTCCAGGTGTCTGCTATTAAGCCAGGCCTTGGGATTTGCAAAAATGTGAAAGGTATCACTTTTCTCATTATATTTTTTGGGAAAAGTATTATTTTCATAAAAAATGTTATTTATGTTTCCATAATAGGCTTATTTTTATTATGTTTAAATAAATACCTTCTCAGTTTTAATCTGTAAAGTGGAATAAATTGATTCCTATAACTTAATAAATAAAAGCTTTCTGATATTCTCAAAAATTTTACAAGTGCAAGGACTTGGGAGGTCAAAAGATTTGAGGACTCCTTTGTGCCACATCAATGAATTTATTCTTTCCATTACTCCTCTCCATTCCCTTGTACTTTTTATTCATATTATATTTACTTTGTCAAAACATATAGCATTTTATATTATTCTGATTAAATTAAATATATTAAATCCTTACCATTACTCCTTTTGCCCAGATTTCCTCAGTCATAACTTGACTGGATGAAATTTATCCTTTAGCAGATTAAGGACTTGTGAATACAGTATTCCCCAAGTTCCTAAATGTGTATAACTGTTTTGTGTGTGTATGTGTGTGTTACTTTTTATTTATGTCTTGAAATTGAACAACAGCTTAGCTGGATATAAAATCCTTGGTTCACCTTTCTCTCCCTTGAGTTTCTTGCACATCCTGTTTTCTTCTTGCCTTGATTTGTATGGCACTCTTGGAAATTTTGATACCAGCTTAATTTTCTTGCTGTTGAGATCTGAGATTTCTTTCTGTATCTGGAAAATCTAACACTTTTACTAGGATATATCTGAGGGTTGATGATTCTGGGTAAGTTTTCCTAGATTCCTACTGAGCCTATTTAGTATATGGATTTAGATATTCTATAATTTCCTGAACCTTTTCATGGATTATATTTTAAAATATTAGTTCTATTCCATTGCTTTTTTCCCCCCTGAAAGTCCAGTTCTGTGTAATTGGATCTCCCTTATGTAGCTTCCATTTAAACTACTTTCTTTTTTACCCTTTTAAAAAATGTTCTTATCATCTTGGTTGTTTTTCTACTTTATTTCCTCTTATTAATTGTTCATTTGAATATAATCTTTCTAGGAAAACTGGTAATTTAATTGTTCATTTCTGAGACTGTTATTTTTTCCCATTTCTTTCCATATTTCTTCCAGCTTTATGGTCATTTCGCTTCCTTAGATTTTGGTTATCTGATTCAAGGTATTTTTTTCATATTTCCACATGCTTGTTGGAAAATACTGGATTTAGTTTGATGCATTATGCTATAGTTTTTTCTACTTGTTTATTGCTTTTAGGGTGGTGTGGGAGAATTTTCACCAGTTTGTTTCAATTTTAAGTTTCAGTTTTATTCTTCCCAGTTTGTAAAGATGAACATCGTTTTGGATTTTTTTTTTTTTTACTTTTTTAAGTTTTATTTTATATTGGAGTATAGTTGATTTATAATGTTGTGTTACTTTTAGATGTATAGTAAAGTAATTCAGTTATACAAGTACATATATTCATTTTTTCAGGTTCTTCTCCCATATAGGTTATTATAGAATATTGAGTAGAATTCCTGTGCTAATACAGTAGGTCTTTGTTGACTATAAATTTTATATATAGTAGTGTATATTGAATCTTTATTTTGTAGACCTACTTGGCAATTCAGATTGTATAAGTGTTTAATTCAAGAGCTTCCTCTTCTGTCTGTGAAGTGAAATAGTTTCTCTAATGTCTGTTTATCAAAGTGGCCAAGTTGCAGTGTTTATTCCCTGCACTGCAATTTGAAATATTTTAAAATTTTCCTTTGTCAGGTAGGATGCCAAATTTCCTTGACATGCTTTTATCCTTACCACCCCAGACTGTAAAGTGATTTTTTATTCCTCTTCAGATTTTGTGCCCTTCTGAGGCTGCTATCTTGGGTCCTTGTCTCCTTTAAGTCTCTTCCCTGTAATCATTCCTATTATTAAGTTTCGTCACAATTAGTACAGATTTTCTCTTTCTGGGACAGTGGTAAAGAATCTGCCTGCAATACAGGAGACCCGGAGTTCGATCCCTGAGTCAGGAAGATCCCCTGGAGAAAGAAATGGCAACCCACTACAGTATTCTTGTCTGGAAAGTCCCATGGACAGAGGAGCATGGTGGGCTACCCGTCCATGACATCGCAAAAGAGTCAGACATGACTTAATGACTAAACAACAACAACAAAACTCTCTTTCTGGAGGTGATCTTCATTCACTTTTAGAGAATTTCACCCTTGTAAGAGGATAAGAAGATGAGGCTGCCAACTGATCCTTAAGCTGGATCCAGACAACTGGAGGGGCCTTGCCCCTCCACAGTCCCTGGAATATACTTTTAACTGTGGGGAGAACATCTGGATGGTATACATGACTGAACCCAGTTAAGCCTCTGTATACACTTCTAAGGTTCTAGAAGGTGGGTGTGCAGATCTTGTCATGTCACCTGCCCAGGACAGCCTCATGTGTTAAGTTCTGTACCCAGAGACAGTTTTGAATTTCAGGGGAACTCTCAAGGATGTGGACAAACAACTCCTTTTCTCTCCCCCACAATTTCCCTGAACTTTTCTCTCTCTCTACTAATGCTTTTTCCTTGGAAGGAAAGTTATGACCAACCTATACAGCATATTAAAAAGGAGAGACATTACTTTGTCAACAAAGGTCCGTCTAGTCAAGGCTATGGTTTTTCCAGTAGTCATGTATGGATGTGAGAGTTGGACTATAAAGAAAGCTGAGTGCCGAAGAAATGATGCTTTTGAACTGTGGTGTTGGAGAATACTCTTGGGAGTCCCTTGGACTGCAAGGAGATCCAACCAGTCTATCCTGGGGGACATCAGTCCTGGGTGTTCATTGGAAGGACTGATGTTGAAGCTGAAACTCCAATACTTTGGTTGCCTGATGCGAAGAGCTGACTCACTTGAAAAGACCCTGGTGTTGAGAAAGATTGAAGGCAGGAGGAGAAGGGGACGACAGAGGATGAGATGGCTGGATGGCATCACCAACTCAATGGACATGAGTTTGAGTACACTCCGGGAGTTGGTGATGGACAGGGAGGCCTGGCGTGCTGTGGTTCACAGGGTCTCAAAGAGTTGGACACGACTGAGTGACTGAACTGAACTAATGCTTTCAGTGGGCACTTCTAGTTTTGCTGAAGGGATGGGTTTTCTGTGGTTGTACTTGTTCTTCTGGTGAATCTGTGTCATTTGTTTAGGGGAATTGTAGAGTGAGTGAGCGGTGCAGTTCAGTCATCCTTCTGTCGTCCCCTTCTCCTGCCTTCAATCTTTCCCAGCATCAGGGTCTTTTCAAATGAGTCAGTTCTTCACATCAGGAGGCCATATAGAGTTTCACCTTCAGCATCAGTCCTTCCAGTGAATTCAGGACTGATTTCCTTTAGGATGGACTGGTTGGATCTCCTTGTAGTCCAAGGGACTCTCAAGAGTTTTCTCCAACACCACAGTTCAAAAGTATCAATTCTTCAGTGCTCAGCTTTCTTTATAGTTCAACTCTCACATCCATACATGACTACTGGAAAAACCATAGCTTTGACTAGATGGACCTTTGTTGGCAAAGTAATGTTTCTGCTTTTTAATATGCTGTCTAGCTTTTATTTCAAGGAGTAAGTGTCTTTTAATTTCATGGCTGCAGTCACTGTCTGCAGTAATTCTGAAGCCCAGAAAAATAAAGTCAACTACTGTTTCCGTTGTTTTCCCATCTATTTGCCATGAGGTGATGGGACCAGATGCCATGATCTTAGTTTTCTGAGTGTTGAGTTTTAAGCCAACTTTTTCACTCTCCTCTTTCACTTTCATCAAGAGGTTTTTTAGTTCTTTGCTTTCTGCCATAGGGGTGGTGTCATCTGTGTATCTGAGGATTTTGATATTTCTCCTGGCAATCTTGATTCCAGTTTGTGCTTCATCCAGCCCTGCATTTTGCATGATATGCTCTGTATATAAGTTAAATAAGCAGGGTGACCATATACAACCTTGATGTACCCCTTTCCCAATTTGGAACCAGTCTGTTGTTCCATGTCCAGTTTTAACTGTTGCTTCTTGACCTGCATACAGATTTCTCAGGAGGCAGGTCAGGTGATCTGGTGTTCTCTTCTCTTTAAGAATTTTCCACAATTTGTTGTGATCCACACAGTCAAATGCTTTGGCGTAGTCAATAAAGCAGAAGTAGATGTTTTTCTGGAACTCTCTGGGTTTCTCCATCTCTGGTTCCTCTGCCTTTTTAAAATCCAGCTTGAACACTTGGAAGTTCATGGTTCACATACTGGTGAAGCCTGGCTTGGAGAATTTTGAGCATTACTTTGCTAGCATGTGAGATGAATGCAATTGTATGGTAGTTTGAAAATTCTTTAGCATTGCCTTTCTTTGTGATTGGAGTGAAAACTGACCTTTTCCAGTCCTGCAGCCACTGCTGGGTTTTCCAAGTTTGCTGGCATATTGAGTGCAGCACTTTCACAGCATCATCTTTAGGATTTGAAATAGCTCAACTGGAATTCCATCACCTCCACTAGCTTTGTTCATAGTGATGCTTCCAAGGCCCACTTGACTTCACGATCCAGGATGTCTGGCTGTGGGTGAGTCATCACACACCATCATGGTTGTCTGGGTCATGAAAATATTTTTTTGTATAGTTTTATGTATTCTTGCTACCTCTTCTTAATATCTTCTGCTTCTGTTAGGTCTATACTATTTCTGACCTTTATTGTGCCCATCTTTGCATGAAGTGTTCCCTTGGTATCACTAATTTTCTTGAAGATAGCTCTAGTCTTTCCTATTCTATTGTTTTCTTTGCATTGATCACTGAGGAAGGCTTTCTTATCTCTCCATGCTGTTCTTTGGAACTCTGCATTCAAATGTGTATTCTCCTTTGCCTTTACCTCCTCTTCTTTTCTCAGCTATTTGTAAGCCCTCCTCAGACAGTTTTGCCTTTTTTGCATTTCTTTTTCCTGGGCATGGCCTTTTTCTTGGGGAGAACCCTTGTGATTGAGTAAGTTGCCACTAATTTCCTCAATCCACTCAGGAACAGAAATCCTTAAATGTGCAGCAACCAAAATAAATCACTTCCCCCCTCCGTAATATAGCCCTTAATTTAATTTCTGTTATTAATTTGTAAAATCCAAGATATTTTCTTCAGTTAGCCTAACGGCTCTGTTGCTTTTATATCTTTTTACAACTGTAGTATAGTTGATTTACAATATTAGTTTCAGGTTTCCAGCTTAGTGATTCAATGTTTTTGCAGATTATACTCCATTTGTTGCCTTTTCTTCATAAACCTATCAAGATTCTCCCTTTTTATATGGTGTTATGAAGGATTTTGGTTTTATTTTTCTCCATGTAGTAAGTTTTCCTTATACTCTTTTTCTTTTTTAAACATTTTTGATGTATTTGTTTTACTGTTGGCTGTTCTGGGCCTTTGTTGCTTTGCACAGGCTTTCTCTAGTTGTGGCAAGGAGGGCTACTCTTTGCTGTGATGTACGGGCTTCTCATTTCGGGGGCTTCTTGTTGTGAAGCGCAGGTTCCGGGGCTTGCAGCCTTCAGTAGCTGCGGCAGGTGGGCTCTATGGTGCTGGCTGAGAGGTTGACGTGCATGGGCTTGTTTGCTCCTGAGCATGTGGGATCTTCCCCCAGTCCAGAGCACACCTGTGTCCCCTGCATTGGCAGGCAGATTCCTATCCTTGTGCCGCCAGAGAAGTTCTCCTTATATTCTCTCTCGAGCAATCAATTGTTTTCTTTCTTTCTTTCTTTTTTTTTTTTGTATTTTGTCATATATGAGATATTCATGTACAGATGACTGTGTTTTTGAGATATATTTATTCTGTTCCATTGGTCTATTTTTCTGGTATCATGGCTTTATTTATAGTGGACAGCTTTTTAATTTTCTGTTTTATAATTGACTTAGCTATGAACTGACCTTTCCTATTTTAGAGTAAATGTGATGAATTTCTCAAAGGTGTTTAAGTTGAAATTTTATTGGGAATTTAGAGATTAGTGATGGGAAAGTTTAAATTTGAAGATTATTATAATTGTCATTTATTCTGATCCCCTTTTATGTTCTTTATTAGATTTTAAAATTATATTTTAGAGTTGTATTAAGATTTGTTGCTTAGCTGAATTCATAAATATTTAATGTTTCTTGCTTATCTCATTACAGTCTCTGTTGGTTATTAATGATATTGGGAAATACTATTGATTTTTGTAGGTCAATCAATATTAACAGCATGACTAAACTCTGATTTTTTTCTAGTAGTTTGTCTTCAGGTTATGCTTGTTTTTCTAAGTAGAGAATTATATATAATCTATAAGTAGTGCTTCTGCTTTCTCACTGTTGCATTTTGAGCATTTTATTTTGTACTTGGGTAAAATAAAAATAAGAAAATATAGTAATGTCAGATTTATTCTTTGTTGTCCATGAACTTCAATTGTTCTTACTTCACTGTGAGATATATGTATATGTATATAAATGTTTATAGGTGCTGCCCAACTCTCATTCAATATACATATATGTAGTATTATGTTAAAACTCATTTTGAATCCAAAAAAGTCATTGTAGCACAGAAGAGAAAATATTCAGCCTCTGAAGGTCCCATGTATTGAGGAGCAGAAACATTTCTCTGAAATCCTTTCATTTGTATGATATCTGTTGATCTTTTTTAAAAATTAATTTTTTGGAGTATAGTTGATTTACTGAAAGGTCTAGTGGTTTTCTGTGTTGGAGAAGACTCTTGAGAGTCCCTTGGACTGCAAGGAGATCCAACCAGTCCATCCTAAAGGAAATCAATCCTGAATATTCATTAGAAGGACTGATGTTGAAGCTGAAATTCCAATACTTTGGCCACCTGATGCGAGGAACTGACTCATTGGAAAAGACCCTGATGCTGGGAAAGATTGAAGGCGGGAGGAGAAGGGGATGATAGAGGACGAGATGGTTGGATGACATCACTGACTCAATGAACATGAGTTTGAATAAATTCCGGGAGTTGGTGATGGACAGGGAGGCCTGGCGTGCTGCAGTCCATGGGATCACAAAGAGTCAGACACGACTAAGTGACTGAACTGAACTGATAGTTGATTTACAATGTTGTGTTAGTTTCGATGTATAAAGTGATTCAGTTATACATATACATAGGTTCATTCTTTTTCAGATTCTTTTCCCATATAGGTTACTATAGAATATTTAACATAGTTCACTGTGCTATGCAGTAGGTCCTTGTTGGTTGTTCATCTTACATAGAGTAGTGTGTGTATGTTAATCCCAAGCTCCTAATTTGTCTCCCACACTCACATTTCCCCTTTAGTAACTATTAAGCTTGTTTTCAAAATCTGTGAGTCTGTTTCTGTTTTGTAAGTAAGTTCATTTATATCATTTAAAAAAAATTAGATTCCATAAATGAATGATATCATATGATATTTGTCTTTATCTGACTTACTTCACTTAGTATGATAATCTTTAGATCCATCCATGTTGCTACAAATGGCATTATTTTGTTCTTTTTTATGGCTGAATGATACTCCACTGGGTGTGTGTGTGTGTATATATATATATATATATATATACACACACACACACCACATCTTTATCCATTCTTCTGTTGATGGACATTTAGTTTTCTTCTATGTTTTGGCTAGTGTAATAGTCTACAATGAACATTGAGGTGCATATATCTTTTCAAACCATGTTTTTCTCCAGATATATGCCCATAAGTGGGATTGCTGGATGATATGTAGTTCTGTTTTCAGTTTTTTTAGATATCTGTTGATCTTAATAACTTGGTGAGTTGACTAACAAAAGACAAACATATATTTTACTAACTTGACTTGAATTTTTAAATTTCATTATTTTTATTATGCTATTTATTTTAAATTAAGTAATAAAACATTTAATTATAAATTATTCAAATCATATGATTCAAATGATGTAAAGTAGACAGAAAGACCCTTCTTTTATTTTATTTCTATGTCTACCTGCCCTTCCTTTTACCATTATCAACAGTTTTCTATGCATTCTCCATCCCTTCTTTGTATTTAAATGATTATCTATTAAATAACATTTTACTTTAGTTGCTTTTAAAATGTTTATTGAAACAAAATTCACATGCCATAAAATCCACCAATTTAAAGTGTACAATGAAGTGGTTTTTAGTATATTCACAAAATTATGCAACTATCGTCACTATCTACTTCCAGATCACTTTTATCACCCCACAAAAAACCCCATACCTGCTAATAGTAACTTGTCATTTTTCTCTTTCCTCAGCCTTGTACAACCACTAATATATTTTCAGTCACTGGACTTGTGTAGTTTGATATTTCATGTATGTGGACTCAAACAGTATGTGATCTCCTTTTACTTAGCTACATATGACTTTTTAAAATAAGTATTAATGGGATAATAATAAACATATGTTTCAGATTATTTTTTTCTTTTAATATTTCTTCCATGTCATCTTACATATTTCTATGTAATTATTTTTAATAGCAATATAGTATCCACAGACCAGATGCATCCTGGTTTATTTAAGTGTCCCATTATTGATGGATATATGCATTGCAGCCAGTCAGTATTATCAACACTCTCAATCTGTTCATGCAGTAGATACTTGAGAGCCCACTGTGAGTTAGACACTGTTCTAGGTACTAGATGGACATTAGTGGACTATGGTGAGCACTGGTGCAGTTCTTGAGTTCTGTATTAGAAAACAAGTCTTAGACTTATGCCAACCAATAAATAAGAAAATATCCATCATAAGTGCTATCCAGATAATTACAATACAATTTGTGGTGATCTTTGACATGGGGACTACTTTGGATTGATAGTGAAGAAAGACTTCTCTACAGAGAGGTTTACTGTTGAGAACTAAATGACAGGAGGGAGCCACCTGTGAGGACACCCTGGGGAAGAACATTTCAGGAGAGTCAATGACAATGCCTGAAGGCTCTAGGGCAGAAAACATCTTGGTGGGTGGGAAGCATAGAAAATGAGCCGGTATGTGACTGGATAGTGATGCATGAAGTGGGAGCAGAGTGAAGTAGGAGAGGAAGGCAGGCATCAGATTGCATGGGGCTTGGTAAACTGGGTAGGGAGTTTGGATTTTATTCCAAGTGTGTGAAACAGTGGATGGTTTTAAGTAGGAGAGTGACTTCCTTGGATCTCTGTTTCAAAAAATATATGACTGCTCTTTGGGAAATGGATTTTAGGGAGAATGGAATCAGAGTGATCAGTTGGGAGGTACAGCAACGGTCTAGACAAGAGATGGTAATGGCTCAGGGTAGGGTAGGAGCAGTGGAAAAGAAATGGTCATTGAGATTCTTTTGAAGATAGAATTACCTGGATCTGCCACTGAATTGTGGGGCATGAAGGAAGTAAAAGAGCCAAGGATAACTCCTAGATTTCGTCTTGACTTAACTGGTGAATGGTGATGCTATGCACTTTGAAGAAAACTGAGGTCTGGGGGAAAAAAATTCTCTTTTGATTGTTGTAAAGATTCCTATTAAACATGCAAATAGAGATGGCAAATGGAGACTTGATTATATGAGAGAGTTCTAGGAGAGATACAGAAGTCCTCAACACAGAGAAAGTGAAAGAAAGTGAAGTCACTCAGTCGTGTGCGACTCTTTGAGACCCCATGGACTGTATCCTACTAGGCTTCTCTGTCCATGGGATTTTCCAGGCAAGAATACTGGAGTGGGGTGCCATTTCCTTCTCCAGAGGATCTTCCTGACCCAGGGATCAAACCCAGGTCTCCTGCATTGTAGGCAGACGCTTTACCATCTGAGCCACCAGGGAAGTCAGTCCTCAATACAAATGTGGTATTTAAAACCAGGGGGTTGGGGACTTCCCTGGAAGTCCAGTGGTTAAGAATTTGTCTTGCAATGCAGGGGACGTGAGTTCCCTGGTTGGGGAACTAAGATCCCACGTGGTGTGGAGAAACTAGGTCCATGTGCCCCGACTAGAGAAAGATCCCACATGAAACAATGAATATTCTGTATGCGGCAACTGAGACCTGATGCAGCCAAATAAATAAATATTAAAACAACAACAAGAACATACAAAAACCCAGGGGTTTGGATGGGCTCTACTAGAGTGAGTATGTAGCTAAAGAAGAAAAAGAAGCCACGTCTTGTACTTTCAGAGCGAGGCAGTTCTGAGGTGGACCCAGAAGCTCCCCCTGCTCCTGATGATGACAGGAAGATACATCATTTTATCTTTGAATGATGGTGACTAGGGTCCCTTCTGGAGTAAGATGTTAATGAGGAAGAAGGAGAGAGTGTTCACGATACATCCCTGGGGAAGCAGAACTGAGGACAGTGAAGGTTCACAGTGGGTGGGAAGGCAAGGGAGCAGAGTATTCTTGGGCCAGGAGAAGACACCAAAAACATGGAGACTGCAGGTATAAAATCAGACCTGTCCTACACTAGTTATGCCCAGTTTGGTCTTGTAGTCCACTTGGAAGGTGTTAGCTATGTTTATTCCATGGGGCCCGAGACACAGCAACTTTGTCACTCGGGCACTTGCCCTGGCAGAGCTCATGGCATCTCACTGCCTTTGTGTGGTTTTCTGGCCATACCTGGAGGCAGCTTTAGACAGTGTCCTTGATGCCAGTTTGCTGGGGAATTTTCCACAAAAGCACACAAGGATTTGTCCCACCCGACTGAGAGGGCTGTTTTTCTGGATGGATCTCTATTTATGCATGAAGAAACTTGGCAATGGTGAAGCAGTAGCTTATTTTTCTTTTTTGTTTGGTTTCATTTTGTGCTTCAGAAATAGAACAGATTAAGCATTACTTGCTTTTGAAGGCTCCAGCTCTCCCTGCAGCATGACTTTAAATTCTGTTCTCCCCAGGCGAAAACGTGGAAAACATCTCTTCTAGCTTTTGTTAAAAGCAAATGCAAATGCAGGGAAAACTGGGGAGGGATATTTTTTTTAAGTTTAATTTAATTTATATGTCTTTGAAAATAAATCTTTTCTTCTGACAAAAGAATACATGCTCATTGTAAAGAAATTAGAACAGATCGGGAAAAATACAAAGAAAAAAAATTGGATCATAATGAAAATGATAAACTAAGATTACATTAGAGCTGGAAGGAACCTTAGAAATAAAATAACCGAACTCAACAAACTATTTTATAAATGATGAAACTCGTGTTCATAAAAGTTAAGCCACACATTCAAGGTCACATGGCTAATAATAAGACTCAGAATCTTTTTCTTTCTTGATTAATATGACTGTTATACTGGGAATTTTCACATTTCTTTTTTTTTTTTTTCCCCTTTTAGTCATGAGACTGTTAAGTCAGATCTTACTTATAGGCCCACCATATAAAACACGAATGTCCTTGTCGGATGGGAGCATGTGAAGAGGGGGAGCTGCAGGTCTATTCTCCACATTTTCAATGACCCCCAGAATTCTTTGGAGACACCCCTAGAGAATGTCTCAGATCTTCTGACAACATTTGATACATGTCATAATCAAACTTTGATTATTTTCATTCATTCATTTATTCATTCATCAACTATTTAAGTGAGTGTTTTCTATTAATACATGCCAGGCACCTTTTGAGGTGAAGGGAATGCTTACAGTCTTGAACATAATAGATAGAAGGAAGAGAGGATGTGTGCAGGGGAAACAGTGGTATAATGCGCAGCCATCTCTCCCGGGCTCCGTCTCCTGCTGGCCCATGGCAGCCTTTTCTATTCCTCCGGGTAGTTTTAGATACCCCCAATCATTGAATCAGGGACAACACTTGATCTAAAACACCCTGAAAGTCATATCTTTTTTTCTGACTTGAATAACTGTTTGGTTTTTCTTCTAAGAATATCCAACATTCCTCATGGTTGACTCAGAGCCATCCATTTTTCTGACAGTGGGTTTAGAAGTTGCCTTGAGACTCATTTCTCTTTTACTTTTATTAATATTAGAGGTAAGGAACTTGTCAATTCCTAAGGCTGCCATTTCAGCATTTTGGGGACAAACTTTGTAAGAAATCCACACATCTCAATTTAACAGAGGTTAAAAAAACTCATTTCTGGGGGAAATTGTCCCCTAACCTAGCTTATTAGAAAATCCCCCTCTTTTCAACATTAGCAGTAAACTCCAGTCCCAGAGGTTAATGGAGCCTTTTGAAAGTTGGCTATGTGATCGTCTACCTCTCTTTAGCATCCAACACAAAGCAAAAACTGCAGACAGAACTGTGTTCGGGTCACTGGGGTCAAAATTCTCCTGCACTGACTGTGGATCTTGGGCAAGAGATTCAACTTCCTTGAGCCTCGGGCTCCTCACCTATATATTAACACAATGGGCTTGAGGGTCATTGTGTGATTAAAAGGCAAAGAATCCTGTTAAAATGGCACAGAGCCCGGCCCACAGATGGTTGCTTAATACATCTCGTTTCCTTCCTCCATTTCCTTTAAATCTGAAGAATAAATTTCATAGGACAGTAACTTTCTTGGGAACCTGACTTGCTTTGGGATTATGTCAAAATGCAAAACCAGAATCAGCAAGTCTGGGGGTGAGGATTGAAAGTCTGCATTTCCAGCAGATTTCTATGTAGTAACTGCAAATAAAGCCATGGGACATGGATAATTTGTTACTTTGGAGTCAGTCCTGTGAATGAATCCTTACTTTGCCAGTCCCTGGCTAGGTGATCTTGGGCAAGTCACTTTAACTTTCTGAGCATCAGTTTCTCAACTGGAGTGATTATGTATAACAGATACATCGAAGATTTAAAATGAGATAGTGGGTACCAGGAATATAGTACCATTCCTATTTTTGCTATTTTTATTTTAAATATATTAAACCAAATCTAATAACACTGACATTGAAAACATGACCTGCAGCTATAGGTGGAAGGAGCATGTCTTTTGAACAGAACCTAGCCCACTGCCTGGCACTTGGAAGGTAAAGCACAGATGTTGACTTGCACTGCACGTGTGATGTTCCTCTTGGCAGAGACCGGCTGAAGACAGGGAGCAGTTGCTGCTGGAGGCATTCAGGCTCTGGTGAGAGTTTGAGTGGATGGTCCCTTGGGCTCCCTTCTGTAAGCAAAATCAACTACTCATTCATCATGTGGGTCTAAAAAGGAGGAGTGATGCTCACTAGATTTTGTTTCATTTCTTCTGGAAAACACTGTGATTCCAGGCTGTGGGCTTCTTATTATAACTTCTGAAACTGGAGGCCAGGATAGCTGAGGCTGGTGTGGTTGGTAAGGTGGCTCTGTGATGATGTGGGGGAATTCTTCTCACACAGGATGCTCTGCTCTGTGCCAGCGGTGCAGTCATGCTTCACAGAGAGGCATGTGTCCAGTTTAGCTCCCAGGGAGAGTGCTGGGGCTCCAGGGTGCCTCCTACCTTGCCATTCTCCAGCCTCCTCCTTTGCCTATATTTCATGAACTGTATTTTATGACTCCATTTTCTATTTTTAAAAAATAATTAAAGTTAATTTTATAAGTCATGTATGTTTATGCTGGGAAAATAGAAAATATAGGTGATCACAAAGAAGGAAATAAATAACTCTGAAACTCAAAATCTTAAGGCAAATTCTATTAACAGCTTTTTCTATTAACAGCTTAAAGTAGTACTTTATTTTTTTAATTTTTATTTTACATTGGAGCATAGCTGATTGACACTGTTGTGTTAGTTTCAGTTGTATAGCAAAGCGATTCAGTTATACATGTATATTCTTATTTTTTGTATATTTTTTTAATTCTTTTCCCATTTAGGTTATTACAGAACACTGAGCAGAGTTCCCCGTGGTATACAGTAGGTTCTTATTTGTTATCTACTTTAAATATAGCAGTGTGTACCTGTCAATCCCAAACTTCCAATCTATCCTTCCCCTCTGGTAATCATAAGTTTATTTGAGGTCTGTTTCTATTTTGTAAATAAATTCATTTATATCATTTTTTTTTTGGTTCCTCATATAAGCGATATCGTATGATATTTATTTTTCTCTGTTTGACTTAGTTCACTCAGTTGGACAATCTCCAAGTCCATCTGTGTTTTTGCAAATGGCATTACTTCATTCTTTTTAATGTCTGAGTAATATCCCAACGTATGTGCTGTGCTGTGGTTAGTCTCTCAGTTGTGTTCAACTCTTTGCGACCCCATGGACTGTAACCCGTCAGGCTCCTCTGTCCATAGGGATTCTCCAGGCAAGAATACTGAAGTGGGTTGCCATGCCCTCCTCCAGGGGGTCTTCCCAACCCAGGGATTGAACCCAGGTCTCCCACACTGCAGACGGATTCTTTACCAGGTGAGCTACCAGGGAACACCTTAATTTTACTTTTTGTCTGTGCTATGACCTGGTGGGATTTTATTTCCCAGACTAGGGATCAAACCTTGTGCCCCCTGCCTTGGAAGCAGAGTCTTAACCATTGGAGCACCAGTGAAGTCCTGTATTGAATCATATGGTAACTCTATTTTTAGTTTTTAAAGAAACCTTCATACTGTTCTCCATAGTAGTTATGCCAATGTATATTCCCACCAACAGTGTAAGAGGGTTCCCTTTCTCCACACCCTTTCCATCATTTATTGTTTGTAGATTTTTTGATGATGGCCATTCTGACTGGTGTGAGGTGATATCTCACTGTAGTTTTGGTTTGCATCTTTTCATGTGATACTGAGCATCTTTTCATGTGCCTCTTGACCATCTGTATATGTTCTTTGGAGAAATGTCTGTTTAGGTCTTCTGCCCATTTTTTTGATTAGGTCTTTTTTTTTTTTTTATTGACCTGCATGAGTTGTTTGTAAATTTTGGAGACTAACCCCATTCTGTAGTTTGTCTTTTCATTTTGTGTATGGTTTCCTTTGATATGCAAAAGTTTTGAGTTTAATTGGGTCCCATTTTGTTTGTTTTTGCTTTTATTGAAGTAATATATTCAAAGTTGTATATGTGTGTGTGTTTACAGTGCACAGCTAAGACTATATTTTACACTTCATAATTTTTAAGGATTAAAAAAAGAGAAGAAAAATATCACTTTGTGATATGAATTTTATATGAAATTCACATTTCAGCATTCATGAAAAAATCATATTAGAACACAATCACACTCAGTTGTTAGCATAATATTTATGGCTGCTTCCTTTATCTCCAGTAGTGATACAGTGACAGAGATTGTATAGCTCCCAAAGCATAAAGTATTTACTATCTGCCATTTTATCATAAGTTTGCTAGCCTCTGATACAAATAATTTCTATGTAACCTGATCACCTGTTTAATGATATATATTTTTATTTTATTTTTTAAAATTTTATATCAAAGTGTATTTGATTTATAGTTTGCGTTAGATTCAGGGGTACAGCAAAGTAATTTAGTTATACATATATTTGTTCTTTTTCAGATTCTTTTCCCATATAGGTTATTACAGAGTATTGAGTAATGATATAGCTTGAACATCTTTCCATGTCAAGAAATTCCCCTCTCCAAAATAATTTTAGTTTTTCACTAAAAAAACAGTATATTTGTTTTGTGCAGATATTTGTCTTTGTTAGTCACCAAATTTATTGTCCTTACCAGTTTTTATAAGTACTTTCCATTTACAAAGCATTCTTATCTCATTTAATTCTCACCGCTGCCCAGTGAGACAGACATTATGAGTTCATTAAAATCACTTGCTTGCAAGTAATAGAAACTAACTTAAATGTTTTAAACAAGAAAAAGGGATTGAAGAGGATTGATTTAAGATTATGGGGACTTTGCCGTGAAACCCTTGAGCAGGGTTGTAGCTGGAAGGTCCTGGAAAATAGTCTCTTGGTCCCCTTAGCCCCTTTGTGAGTCTGCCTTCTAATCTCTTTGATAGATTGTCTTCCTCTGCTGGTCAGTACAAGTGGACTCTATTGCTAACAGTGTGAGGTTCCAAGTAACTCACCCCACTCCTCTGAAGGACTCTGTTTCCTTTTGGGCCCAAGTCTAAATATTTTGAGGAAGAGAAATGTAGTTGGCTTGAAACTGCCAGATTTTACTCCTGGTCCAGTTGCCTAAAACTTTCTTGGAAAACAGCTGCTGGGGAATCATTTACAAAATCGCACCCCCATATGTTGGGGAGAGTTAGGTGGGGCAGTTGTGAATTATGCATCTACTTCAAAATTTATCAACTTCATTAAATTGGTCCCATTTTATAGAGGAGAAAATTGAATCTTAGAGACATCAAGTAAATTACCCAAGAAGCAAAATAATTGATAAAATATAAATCTACAGACTCCAATCCCAGGCCTGTTCTGTACAACAGACTGCTCTTGGGATGTTACAACAGTAGCATCCTGTTTGGCTGCAAGTCCTGGTTCACTCATTTTCATCTCATTGCTTGATGTATTAACGGAAGCTGGGAAATCCCTTGGTGTCTTTTACTTTGTCTCCAGGCTGGGAGCTGGATGGATAAGGGCAGGTTTTAAGATTTTTCTCCCAAGTGAATGCTGTGCTTAGAGTACTTTGATCCATCCACAGAGGGAAATTGCATGAAAATAATCCACATACCAACCTATGGATATCATCCCTTAGCCTGCCTTTTGTCTCACATTCCTGTGTCTAATGTCAGCAACTAAATCTCCAAGCTCAATTAGCAATGGTTACAGCCCAGTGCACAAAAATCTGGAAACTGCCATGGATGGGCCACAAAACCCACTACTGTGCCAACCGAGGAAGACTCCCCAGGTGCCATGACTGTGACTGTGGGGGCACTTGTTGAATAAAATTGGCTATGGTTTTATGGATTTTTATGATTTTAAGTTGAAGGAGTCAAATGAGCTATGTGGTTTTGTAAAGCAAAGCTGTGGAACAGCCTGGGAGGTTGGAGGCTTTTTGGAATAATTCCTGTATCTAGAGAAACTCTGGTGAGGAGGTCAGGCATGGTGAGGATTTGTCATTTGTCACTCTAATTACCATTCCTCTCTTTACCCTTCTCCCTCTGAGTATGCCCTGACCATAGCCCTTTTCTGTGTGGTTTTGGGGTGCGACTGATCCCACAGTCAGTTCAAAAAATAGGCTATGATGGATCCACTCCAACCTATGTATTCTTCCTCGGGTTGCAGTTATTAATTTGGGTTTAGTCCTAGGTGGCACTCATGGTAAAGAATCTGCCTGCCAATGCAAGAGATGCAAGAGTCACAGGTTTGATCCTTGGGTCAGGAAGATCGCCTAGAGGAGGATATGGCAATCCACTCCAGTATTCTTCCCTGGAAAGTACCATGGACAGAGGAGCCTGGTGGGCTGCAGTGTATGGGGTGGCACGGAGTTGGACGTGACAGACACACAGTCAGATGACTTATTTTAGGACAATGAAAGATCCCAGGAGCAGGGTATGTGCTATTGGAAATGGAATTTTCTTTTCCATATGTTATTTAGGTTAAAGATGTGAGACCTGAAATTGAAGCAGCCACTTTGTCATAAGAGTAAATCTGTTGCATGTGTATGGGGTGTATCTGCCATCTTTAGTCTGATAATAAGGCTGACACCATGGGAGGCAGAGCTAAGAGCAGAAGACCAGATGCCAAGGGTTCTTGGTGATAATATCTGAGCTGCTAAATCAACAAGCTTCACTGAAAGGCATACTGAGTGGAATGCTTGAGACATTTGAGCTGAGTTTAAAATCATTTGTGTTAAAAAAAAAAAAAGTTCCTATCAGATATAAGTAGTAGTACTGCCAATTGTCTGCTTTGAATAGATAATGTTTGCTTGGTTATTTGGCTTCTTCCAAAGACTTAACACACTTACTTGGTGGCCAATGGGTGACGCACAGACTAGTAAAGGAATGGCACCAGCTTCCTGTTGGCATGGCTAATGTACATTTATCAGTGTTGAGAGATGAGCGATTGCTTTATTTGACAATATTTGGCTTCTTTTCATAGAAAGGAAAAAATTATATTAAATGTAGTCTATTAAATGACTCCCTTTCTTCCCATGGTCTGCCTTTAGGAATTTTTTTAAATTTATTTTTTAATTGAAAGATAATTGTTTTTTAAATATAAATTTATTTATTTTATTGAAGGCTAATTACTTTATAATATTGTATTGGTTTTGCCACACATTGACATGAATCTGCTACAGGTGTACATGTGTTCCCCATCCTGAACCCCCCTTCCACCTCCCTCCCCATCCCATCCCTCTGGGTCATCCCAGTGCACCAGCCCAGAGCATCCTGTATCATGCATCAAACCTGGACTGGCTATTCATTTCTTATATGATATTATACATGTTTCAATGCCATTCTCCCAAACCATCCCACCCTTGCCCTCTCCCACAGAGTCCAAAAGGCTGTTTTATACATCTGTGTCTCTCTTGCTGTCTCACATACAGGGTTATCATTACCATCTTTCTAAATTCCATATATATGCATTAGTATACTGTATTGGGAGAAATATCAATAACCTCAGATATGCAGATGATACCACCCTTATGGCAGAAAGTGAAGAGGAACTAAAAAGCCTCTTGATGAAAGTGAAAGAGGAGAGTGAAAAAGTTGGCTTAAAGCTCAACATTCAGAAAATGAAGATCATGGCATCTGGTCCCATCACTTCATGGGAAATAGATGGGGAAACAGTGGAAACGGTGTCAGACTTTATTTTTTGGGCTCCAAAATCACTGCAGATGGTGACTGCAGCCACAAAATTAAAAGACGCTTACTCCTTGGAAGAAAAGCTATGACCAACCTAGATAGCATATTGA
This sequence comes from Bos javanicus, assembly GCF_032452875.1. Lineage (NCBI taxonomy): Eukaryota > Metazoa > Chordata > Mammalia > Artiodactyla > Bovidae > Bos > Bos javanicus. Next base: position 56,442,650 of record NC_083874.1, on the reverse strand, counting down.
AAAGCAGAGACATTACTTTGCCAACAAAGGTCCATCTAGTCAAGGCTATGGTTTTTCCAGTGGTCATGTATGGATATGAGAGTTGGACTGTGAAGAAAGCTGAGTGCTGAAGAATTGATGCTTTTGAACTGTGGTGTTGGAGAAGACTTGAGAGTCCCTTGGACTGCAAGGAGATCCAACCAGTCCATTCTAAAGGAGATCAGCTCTGGGATTTCTTTGGAAGGAATGATGCTAAAGCTGAAACTCCAGTACTTTGGCCACCTCATGTGAAGAGTTGACTCATTGGAAAAGACTCTGATGCTGGAAGGGATTGGGGCAGGAGGAAGAGGGGATGACAGAGGACGAGATGGTTGGATGGCATCACCGACTCGATGGATGTGAGTCTGAGTGAACTCCGGGAGTTGGTGATGGACAGGGAGGCCTGGAGTGCTGCAATTCATGGAGTCGTGAAGAGTTGGACACGACTGAGTGACTGAACTGAACTGATACTGTATTGGTGTTTTTCTTTCTGGCTTACTTCACTCTGTATAATAGGCTCCAGTTTCATCCACGTCATTAGAACTGATTCAAATGTATTCTTTTTAATGGCTGAGTAATATTCCATTGTGTATATGTACCACAGCTTTCTTATCCATTCGTCTGCTGATGGACATCTAGGTTGCTTCTATGTCCTGGCTATTATAAACAGTGCTGCGATGAACACTGGGGTACACATGTCTTTCAATTCTGGTTTCCTTAGTGTGTATGCCCAGCAGAGGGATTGCTGGGTCATATGGCAGTTCTATTTCCAGTTTTTTAAGGAATGTCCACACTGTTCTCCATAGTGGCTGTACTAGTTTGCATTCCCACCAACAGTGTAAGACGGTTCCCTTTTCTCTACACCCTCTCCAGCCTTTATCGCTTGTAGACTTTTGGATAGCAGCCATTCTGATTGGCATGACATGGTACCTCATTGTGGTTTTGATTTGCACTAACAATGAGAAAACAGAAAGAGAAATTAAGGAAACAATTCCATTCACCATTGCAATGAAAAGAATAAAATACTTAGGAATATATCTACCTAAAGAAACAAAAGACCTATATATAGAAAACTATAAAACACTGGTGAAAGAAATCAAAGAGGACACAAATAGATGGAGAAATATACAGTGTTCATGGATTAGAAGAATCAATATAGTGAAAATGAGTATACTACACAAAGCAATCTGTAGACTCAATGCAATCCCTATCAAGCTACCAACAGTATTTTTCACAGAACTAGAACAAATAATTTCACAATTTGTATGGAAATACAAAAAACCTTGAATAGCCATAATAATCTTGAGAAAGAAGGATGGAACCAGAGGAATCAACCTGCCTGACTTCACGCTTTACTACAAAGCTACAGTCATCAAGACAGTATGGTACTGGCACAAAGACAGAAATATAGATCAATGCCTTTAGGAATTTTTCTAATGAATCCATTGATAGAACTCAAGCCCAAGTGGTAACTTCTCTGCCCTTTGGCTGATCAAGTTTCATTAGGGGTGCTCTGGAATCTTAGGAGTGTCATTGATGAATCTGCATCATTGAGACAATTTATTCCCCTATGGGAGTACGAGGCTTAGAAAGATATGTGTACCTCAGTTCTGGCCAAGGAGACAGAAGGGAAGTCTGCTGGGGCTGAGATTGCTTTAGGAACAGAGGACCTTGGTGTTATTGAATTGCTTTCCCTTTTGGGTTCTCATGTTGTGAGGTTGTTATCTTATGGTTCTTAATGTTGTCTTACTACAAGAGGCTGGTGGTTAGGTGTTTTATTTTCTTCTCTCTCTCTCTTTTTCTTTCTTAATTTATGTTACAGAAAGCTTCCTAATGTATTCTGCCAGGACCACATGAAGTAAGGGAGCATTGTTTCTCCCAGGGAGGGATGCTGAGAACCATTCTCTATCCCCTCCAAAATAAAAAAAGAGAGAGAGAGAAGAATAATAAGAATGAAAAAGAAGGAAAGAAATGAAGGAAGGAGGGAAGGAAGGAAGAAAGATAAAAGTACATATACTGTAGGCTCTTAACATTTATCCAGATGTCATGAATTTCTGTGCATGGCTCTAACACCAGCCGCAAACAAAGATTGTCTGTGACTACCAGATTTGGAGGGGCGTTTGTGCAAAGTCATGATGCTAGAACTATACTCAGATTACCATAAATCTGCCAGTTCACTCTAGTTCATACTTATGAAACATCCTTTTTATAAGTGAATGCAGGGGTGGTATTTAAAAATACTTGAGGCATTACAGTAATATAGGTTAATATGTAAATCAGGCTATACATAAAAAATTAAACATGCATTTCTTTTTATTGTCTGAACTAAACTTACAAAACTGCTTACCAAGTGACAAAAGTTGTAGTGCACACCGTTCACTAAAATTTACAGTGATGATTTATGGGTTATTCATTATTGCTGTGTTTTTAGACACTGTTGGTATGATCTTTTTGGGTATGATTGTCACATGTTACGTGCACTATGTGTTTTTTTTTTAATATTTTACATTTTTTTTTTTCGCTATTGGCAATCAAATCTTTCTTCCAATAAAACTCTTGTAGGAAATCCTATATGTTATTATGTATCCTTCTTTTACATGACATTTTACTGAACCATCATGTTAATTGAAATAGTTTCTCAGTCAGTTGTCATTGTTTTAAAAAAAATTCTGGCTTCATTGGGTGTTCGTTGTGGCACATGGGTTTTTCACTGCTACTCGCAGGCTTTCTCTAGTTGTGGTGAGTGCGGGCTCTTCTCTAATTGCAGTGAGAGGGCTTTTTATTGCAGTGGCTTCTCTTGTTGCAGGGCATGCTGTAGGGTGTGCAGGCTTCAGTAGTTGAGGCACATGGACTTAGTTGCCCTGCGGCATGTGGGATTTTCCCTGACCAGAGATCAAACCCATATTCCCTGCATTGGCAGGCAGATTCTTAACCACTAGACCACCTGGGAAGTCCCAGCACCATGTGGTTTGATATGGAATCACATCCACCTCTTCTATCCAGCTCTCCATTCAATTGATAGTCAGGTGGTATGCAGTCTTAAAAAGTAGAGAATTTCTTAGAAATTAGTAATAATTTTCATGGTCCTAGGAATTTTTTCAACTTCTTCTGAACTAAGCAATTAAACTTTTTCCTAGATCTTATAATGTTGCCAAAGATTTTTATGTGGTCAAATTATCTATCAACTAAGCCATGAAATCACTTACTGGAATGTCATTTTTAATTAAGCTGAAAATACACTTTGTTCAAATGAGAGGAGAGTGTGAAGGTTAAGTACACACCCGCTGTCACTGAAGTGCCTGGGTTTAGATTTGGACTCTGTCACTTATGTGGAGAAAAAGGAGAAGAGACTGGCAGAGGATGAGATTGTTGGATAGCATCACCGACTCAATGGACATGAACTTGGGCAAACTCTGGGAGATAGTGAGGGTTAGGGAGGTCTGGTGTGCTGCAGTCCATGGGGTCACTAAGACATGCCTTACTGACTGAACATCAACAACAACAATTTGTGTTTTAAATAGCCTCTTCATTCCACAGTTTCTTTATCTGTGAAATGGGGGAAATCACAGTAATTATTAAACTTGTAATAAATTACTCCCCAAAAGTACTCTCCTCTTCTCTAGGGGCTCTTACTGTTTCCTGGCCTGACCATCTGTGGTCCCCATCTTTCTCTGTTTCTCTCAGGGCCTGGCTCATGGTAGCTTCATTTTCCACAAGTGGCCACAGATGATTGTAGGGAGTGCTGGTTCAAGATGGGCAGTCATAGCCTCTGTGGTCCGTGGAGGGCTTGCCCACCAGGTGTGAGCAATACCACCAAAGGCACCCACCTACCCAACTTCTGCCAAATCAGGACAGACTCTGGCAGGTGGAACAAATATTGGTATATGAGAACAGAGTGAATTGGCTGCTCTTAAATGTGGCTCTCAGGATGACCAGCAATCCCCAGGGCCTGGAGGAGTGCATGGAGAAAGCAGGGCTAGCCCTTGGAGATTACTGGGAGAATCTACGGTGGGGAGCAAGTACAGATACACTGGGCACTTCGACTATCTTGTGCATCAGCCAATCAAAGAGAAGAGCAGTTGTGGGATTCTGGTGGTAGCGGATGTGCCAGTTATTAATGCTTATACTGCTCAGGGTAATGGGAGGGGGTTTCCTTTGAGAGCTCAAGGCAGCACCTATTCATTAAAACTAAAGAATACTTGATATTTTATAAATGGCTGCTGTCCTGCTTGTGAAAACCAGAATATCAGTCAAACTAGGGTATAGGAAAGTAAAGTTAATTGTTTTTGGAACTACTGGTATTAGTAAACTAAGGCTCAGATATGTTGGTCAAGTTGCCCTAGTTCACATAGCCAATGTGTGAAGAATTTGGATCCAGGTATCAGTTCAGTTCAGTTCATTTCAGCCGCTCAGTCGTGTCCAACTCTTTGCGACCCCATGAGCTGCAGTGAACCAGGCCTCCCTGTCCATCACCAACTCCCAGAGCCTTCCCAAACTCATGTCCATTGAGTCGGTGATGCCATCCAACCATCTCATCCTCTGTCATCCCCTTCTCCTCCTGCCTTCAATCTTTCCCAACATCAGGCTCTTTTCACATGAGTCAGCTCTTTGCATCAGGTGACCAAAGTATTGGAGTTTCAGCTTCAACATCAGACCTTCCAATGGACACCCAGGACTGATCTCCTTTAGGATGGACGGGTTGGATCTCCTTGCAGTCCAAGGGACTCTCAAGAGTCTTCTTCAACACCACAGTTCAAAAGCATCAATTCTTCAGTGCTCAGCTTTCTTCACAGTCCAACTCTCACATCCATACATGACCACTGGAAAAACCATAGACTTGACTAGACAGACCTTTGTTGGCAAAATAATGTCTCTGCTTTTTAATATGCTGTCTAGGTGGGTCATAACTTTCCTTCCAAGGAGTAAGCGTCCTTTTAATTTCATGGCTGCAGTCACTATCTGCAGTTATTTTGGAGCCCCCAAATAAAGTCTCTCACTGTTTCCACTGTTTCTCCGTCAATTTGCCATGAAGTGTTGGGACTGGCGAAGAAGGCAATGACACCTCACTCCAGTACTCTTGCCTGGAAAATCCCATGGACAGAGGAGCCTGGTAGGCTGCAATCCATGGGGTCGCACAGAGTCGGACATGACTGAAGCGACTTAGCAGCAGTAGCAGCAGCAGTTGGGACTGGATGCCATGATCTTAGTTTTCTGAATGTTGAGCTTTAAGCCAACTTTTTCACTCTCCTCTTTCACTTTCATCAAGAGGCTCTTTAGTTCCTCTTCACTTTCTGCCATAAAGGGTGGTATCATCTGCATGTCTGAGGTGATTGATATGTCTCCTGGCAGTCTTGATTCCAGCTTGTGTTTCATCCAGCCCAGCGTTTCTCATGATGTACCCTGGATATAAGTTAAATAAGCAGGGTGACAATATACAGCCTTGACATACTCCTTTTCCTATTTGGAACCAGTCTGTTGTTTCATGTCCAGTTCTAACTGTTGCTTCCTGACCTGCATATAGGTTTCTCAAGAGTCAGGTCAGGTGGTCTGGTATTCCCATCTCTTTCAGAACTTTCCACAGTTCATTGTGATCCACACAGTCAAAGGCTTTGGCATAGTCAATAAAGCAGAAATAGATGTTTTTCTGGAACTCTGTTACTTTTTCGATGATCCAGCAGATGTTGGCAATTTGATCTCTGGTTCGTCTGCCTTTTCTAAAACCAGCTTGAACATCTGGAAGTTCACAGTTCATGTATTGCTGAAGCCTGGCTTGGAGAATTTTGAGCATTACTTTACTAGCATGTGAGATGAGTGCAATTGTGTGGTAGTTTGAGCATTCTTTGGCATTGCCTTTCTTTGGGATTGGAATGAAAACTGACCTTTTCCAGTCCTGTGGCCACTGCCGAGTTTTCCAAATTTGCTGACAATTGAGTGCATCACTTTCACAGCATCATCTTTTAGGATTTGAAATAGCTCACCTGGATCCAGGTATATCAGTTCTGAAATCATTACAGGTTAATGTCTAAAAGGGAGGGAATGTTGGGGTTCTACTGAGGACCAGAAACACCCCTTAGTTCCAATGCTTCTTTGGAAATAGCATGTAAATGGTTATTGGAGCTGTAGTACTCACGTCACTCCACTGCAACAGTTTTCATCACCTGTCAAGTGAGAATGAAATGACCACAGGGATGTGTGGCTGTGTCTGTCCATTTCTGTGTTTGCTCTAAAAGAAAAATGGTTTCCTGCTCAGTACCTACACTCAACTTCCTGAACTTGATATTGTATCTGCAGGAAATGAGGGACCCCATTAGGGGTGAAGCCAAGTGAAGAGAGATTGTATGTCCCAGAGCACCAGGGTGTGTTTTTGGACTAATCTCCAAGACTCCAAAGAAGGGATTGTGATGTTTTCTTCGTAGAAAAGGAATTTGTGCAGAAGCTTGTTATCGAGGGTGGGGAAAACAGGTTGTTGGAGTCCTGGAGAGGATGGGGCTGAGCTTAGCTTAAATGACAGCATCTGACATTTCTTCTCCCTGAAGTTGAAAATCTTAAAGTGAAACCACATGGCTCTGAAATCAGATCCTCCTTAAAACAGCCCAGTATCACATGAACTGAAATGGGAGCTAGAAGTGGTGCAAAGGTTTCTGGGTTTCCTTAGTGTCACGGAGCAGGGAAGAGATGCTCATGATGAGGCATCTGAAAAGCTCTGGTCTCTGCACTATCCTGCAGCTGATCCCCAGATTCACTATTTACTGCTGGCATAAGGATGAAGCAGCAGTCCTCCCAGCCTCAGTGGTCCTGTTTAAAAGCTGGTGTGTATGTGTGTGTGTATAGGAGGGCAACAATGATACTTGCATATACTAAATATTATTTCCTGGTCCCACTTCCCCGAAATCCTTAGCATTTCAACATGTGACCCTTGTGGTAGGGGTAAAGATACTCTTCCCATGAAATTCACTTGGCCTTGCTCTGCTCCTCCTGTGGGAGATGTCACTTCCTCCAGGGAGCTCTGTTCCAATGGGAATGAGGTGGCTTGTCACTCTCTTTTCTAGAAGGCTATTCTTCATGCGCTCTGCACAATTGTAATCACACATATATATATATTTATTTATTATTTGTGTTTATTTGGATTTTCTCTTTTCCAGTAGACTACACACTACAACATAATAGGGATGTATTTATTTTTTCATATAATTGAAAGATGAAAATGTCATCTCACTTAAAAGAGGTATTCATACTGGACCAACTACTGATACCTCAGAAGTAACTGTTCTGTAAGCAATAGTAATGCCTGGCTTACAGTAAGTCCTCAGTAAAAAAATTGTTAAACAAGTGAATACTTGATTTTGTGAATTGGAATTAGAATCTAAACTTTCTCTAGACTTATAATAGACATTTATATAATGGAGCTTGCAAAGATGCACAGATGGTATTTTCAGATAATAATACCCAAGGTTTTAGATTTATATTTTCCATTGCTTTGCAAACCATAACATTTCTAAAATGGTTTTTCATATTTGAGGGGCATCAGGAGAATCACAGGTCTCATATGTGAACTTTGAAGTAAGTAGGCTGCAAATTTGTAGTGACTTTATTTTGGAGTGTCAGATAACAGGCAGCTGAAATCGAAACAGCTTCAAATGTCACAGAATGTCTTCTTGTAATTCTCCTCAAGCATTAACTGCATTAAACCTTAAAGGAACAGTCTGCGCATCCCAATTTGTTGTAGATCTAAACTAAGCAGGCACAACCACACCCAAGAGACTTTCTTGTCTACATAGACTGCAGTTACTTCCCCTAAAATGTCAAGTTAATTTTTCAGATAAGATAATATTGAAGAGCAGGGGTTGGGAAACTTTTTCTGTAGAAGACCATGGTGACCATAAGATTTCACCCTTTGTGAGATAGGGCAAGAACCACAACTCCCTAGATACTTCATCCTTGTTAGTACCCAGCACAGGACCTGGCACATTCTAAGTGCTCAGCAACTCTTTGTGGAATGACAAAGTGAATATTTGCCTGTATTTTTTATTTTTAAAATTTTGATTGAAATATAGTTGGTTTATAATATTAGTTTCAAATGTACAGTGAAGTGATTCAGTTATACATGTATATGTAAATCTCTATTACATTCTCTTCCATTATAGCTTATTATAACATATTGAGTCTAGTTCCCTGTGCTATCCAGTAGGTCCTTGTTTATTTTATATATGCTAGTGTATGTCTGCTAATCTCGAACTCCTGGTGTGTCGCTGTCTCCCTTCCCCTTTGGTAACTGTAAGTTTGTTTTTATCTCTTTGAGTCTGTTTGTTTTGCATATACAGTCATTTATATTATTTTTGAGATTCCATATATAAGTGATATCACATGGTATTTGTTCTTTGTCTAACTTACTTCACTTAATATGATAATCTTGAGGTCCATCCATGTTGCTGCAGAGGGCATTATTTCATTCTTTTTTATGGCTTTATAGTTCATTATATACATATAGCACATCTGCCTCATCCCTTCATGTGTCGATGGACATTTGTATTTATCGTAGGAGTTTCTATCAGTTTGGGCATGCAGTGCTTGCTCAGTGATGTTTAGGATGAACACTCTTTTAAAAACTAGAACAGCCTCCTTCCATGCCCTCTTACCTGCCACACTGCTTGATTTCTTTCGTACCCAATTACTGGCTTCCAGCATGATACATAATTTACTTGTATTTTTTTATTATTATTATTTCCCCCCACTAGAATTTAAATTATAGGAGGGCAAAGATTTTTGTCTATTCTGTTCACATTGTAGGCACTTAAAATATTTGAGTAAATAATGAATGACACTTTTGAATGCCATGTAGGGATCTTTGATCCCGGGAAATAAAACATTAAAAGCAAAAGAAAACAAGGTGTAACTGCAGTCATACGTTACTTTATCTCATGGACTTCAAATTATTCAACTACAATGGATTTGTACTTAAGTAAAATCTGTAGTTGTCTATTACATTATATGGTCATATATTATACTTTTAAAAAGGGTGTTTTAGTGATAAAGTATTTTAAGAGAAAAAGCATATAAAAGTTGACCTGATTAAAAATTAACTTTTAAAATTGTAAAAATGCTGCAACTTTATTCTAGAAAAGGAAAAGAAAAAGGAAAGAAAAAGATTTAAGAATTGCCCTTAATTCCATGGAAATAATCATTGCTAATCTTTTGGGGCATAGTCTTCCAAGTCTTTTTCTTGTGTGTAATAGTTTCATATGTTGTGTATAAAGGCAGAAAAGTGAAAGTGAAGTCACTCAGTCGTGTCCGACTCTTAGCGACCCCATGGACTGCAGCCCACCAGACGCATACTATAAATGTTAACAAGAGCCGATGTTTATATTGTGCTCCCTGTTAGTCACTGTTTTAAGTGCTTGATTTATATTTATTAATCACAGCAACCTTGTGATCTAGGTCCTAGTATTACCCATATTTTACATATGCAGAACCCAAGGGACCAGGAGGTTAACTTGCTTGAAGTCATATAGCTAAAGAGTGGTAGAACTGGGATTTGAACCAAGACAGTCTGGCTCCAGAATCCATGCTCTTAATCACTTTTTTTTTTTTTGCTGCTCCAAATATAGCTTGTGGCTTGCTTTTTTCCCCTCACTTGTCACTATTTAAGAACATTTTCCAACTGTTACGTGTTCTCTAACATAGCTTCTAAAGGTTATATAGTATTTCAGTACTTGACTACTCTAATTCTTCTAGTTTAAAAGAATTGTTAGGAAACCTCCATTCTTTCGCTAATTCCTCCCTTGTTTTCTCCTCCTCCTTCCCTTCCCTCCCTTCTTGCCTACTATGAATAATTTTGCAATAAAGCAGCTTGAAGATGTAAATCTTTGAAGGCACATCGATAAGATACCTTCCTTAGGTTAAATTTCTCACAATGGTATATAAAGTTCAACAAAATCATGTAACAAGGAATCTATGAGGAACAGTCTTGAAAAGCAATGATTTTGTAGTTTTCTACATCTGGACTATTAGGCAGTTGCTTCTGCGAGTCTCTCTAAGTGAGGTTGACCTGTATGTCTTATCTGAAAATCCCCTTGGTAACCAAACATGTACAAGTAAAACTGTTCCTAAATGGAGATACCATGACTGTGGCAAGAGTTACAAGTGATAGGGAAAAGTTCACAATGAAAATTCAGGTAGAAACTGAGCAAGTAAGCCAAATCTGTATACTTAACATTGCAAGCAAATTGGAGTTTATTTGGAGCCAAATTGGAGCCAAACAAAAGATCATGCTTTATGAAGACACAGACCTAATTCATCTCTGTCAAATCGTTTTTTAAATACTTATCTTCTAGATAATTCAAACTCACTGTTGCAAGAATTAATTTCTCTCTCATTTGCCATTTGTAATTGTCAACCTGACAGGCATTATTATTATTTTTTTTTTGGTAGTGTAAAGTGTTTATGATGCAAAATTAACATCATTAGACAAAATGTCATCCTTTGTAAAAACACTGAACATTGTTACCTCTTGAAGTTTTAGTTCAGACTCTTCTGATTGGTGCATGGTGCTATTCTGGGAGAGAAGGTCTCTAGCTGGCTAAATGTTCCTTTTGCTAATATTCACAAACACCTAACATAAGCATGGTTATGTCTGAGGCTTGGTGGGGGGCAGGGGGCGTGTGTGTTATACCAGGGCTGCTGCTGCTGCTGCTCTGCTTATCGCCTTTCTCCCATGGCTCCTGTTAGGCTCTGTCAGTGGGGCAGGGGAGCCAGAAGAAATTATGAAGCTGGAGGAGGAAGAAGAGTTTTCTCCTTTCTGTTTGTGTAACCCCACAGTGCTTCTTAATCTTGCCTGTGGCACTTGCTTCTAATACAGCAGTTGGTTCTGGTTTGTTTTTCTGATAATCAACCTGCCTCATGGCACCCTCTCAGACATTAGCACCTGCCAGCCAGCTTCTGTCCTTGGAAGTCTAAGTCCCAGCTCTGACAGGTCTTCTAAACTTCTGAGAAACCAGCATTAGTCAGGCAGTGTCCTCTCCTTAGAGAGATGGGTGGAACTCTGCAGAGCCCCAACTCTAGCTGTCCCAGTCTTGAACCTATACTCTAGGCATGCGGAATGTCCATTAGTGCTTCTGATGTGCCATGCCGTCACCTTCAGGTTCTTCTGCTAAGGACACTGATGCCTTTTACCTTTTTGTCCGGGTAACTCTCACTTATCCTTTAGATGCCAGCAGCGATGTTACTGGGACTGGGAAGCCTTTACTGATTTCTTCCCCTTTCCCATGGCATCCTATACTGTCCCTATGATGGCATTCATTTTATTGTTTGCCTGTTTTCCCCGCTGGACTGCAAGCTCCTTGAAAGCAGTACCTGGAACTTGAAAGGTTGCTTAATAAATATTTGACAAAGACTTCCTTAGAAAATCTCAATGCCACTTCTTACTTTTTTGGAGCAAGGACAAACCTCCAGCTAACATTACTGCTGATGCAAGTTACACCCTGAGTGATTACCAAGGGTTTCTTCTCCCAGTCAAAGGACAAGCTAATGTTGTGAAAATTGCCAAAGTGGGACTTAAGGGCAACAAACAAGATGCCTTGAAGACCTGAGATGACTCTGAGCTGCCACATGTCGCTGCAGTGATGGAGGTAGACAGGGATCAGCTATTGATTCACCGGGTTAAAAGCATTCCTGTCGCCCACAGCCGCTGAAGGCATTGTGTCAGAGATAAGCGCTGGGAGAAAATGAAGCCCTGTCAAATCCTTACACAGATGATTTCAGGATGCTAATGAGCAGCGTCAGATCAGAGAAGATTGAATGCGCCTGCTTTCCCGAGGCCGCACCATGTGATGGAAGAACAAAGACTTTGGAGTCAGAACTTAGTTCAAATCTTTATTTTTGCTCCTAACTCCCAATGGAATTACAGACCTTGTTGAGATTCTTAACCTGTAAAATGGAGCTGATAGCATTTATTTCACTGTATTTATTTGAAGAGAACTAATTGAGGAAATTGAAAGACTCTAGCCCAGAACTTTTGGGCACCATTGGTAATTTGTGGAAAATGATCGGATTGGCAGAACTGATCCCTCAGCTTCATTCATTTATTTCATCTATTCAAAAGCCATCATTGAACATCTCCTAAATACTAGTGATCTATAAGAAAATAAAATTTAAAAAATGTCCTTTGCTTTAAAAAAAAGTTTTATTGTTGGTGTTCAGTAGCTCAGTTATGTCTGACTCTTTGCAACTGCATAGACTGCAGCATGCCAGGTTTCCCTCTCCTTCACTATCTCCTAGAGCTTGCTCAAACTCATGTCCTTTGAATCTTTGATGCCATCCAACCATCTCATCCTCTGTTGTCTCCTTCTCCTCCTGCCTTCAATCTTGGAGGATCGACTGGCAAAATTACTATTCTTTTGTTGATTGATGTGTTATCTTTTCAGATTTTTCATCTCCCAGTAGAAGCTCCATAAAGTAAAGGACATTTTTTTTCTATTGGTGAACCTATTTGCAGGGCAGGAATAGAGATACAGACATAGAGGACAGACTTGTGAACACAGCAGGGTAAGGAGATGGTGGGACAAATTGAGAGTAGCATTGAAACATATACATTACCATGTAAAATAGATAGCTAGTGGGAAGTTGCTATAAAACACAGGGAGCTCAACTCCATACTCCATGACATCCTAGAGGGGTGAGATGGGGTGGGGAGTGAGAGGGAGGTTCAAGAGGGAGGGGGCATATGTATACCTATGGCTGATTCACATTGTTGTATGGTAGAAACCAACACAATACTGTAAAGCAATTATCCTTCAATTAAAAACAAATTTTAAAAAACTAAAGAGTAGGTATTTAGGAAATACTAATGAGAAACATTTGGGATCTACTTGCTGCTGCTGCTAATTCGCTTCAGTCATATCTGACTCTGTGCGACCCCATAGACGGCAGCCTGCCAGGCTCCGCCATCCCTGGGATTCTCCAGGCAAGAACACTGGAGTGGGTTGCCATTTCCTTCTCCAATGCATGAAAGTGAAAGGTGAAAGTGAAGTTGCTCAGTCGTGTCCGACTCTTAGCGACCCCATGGATTACAACTTACCAGGCTCCTCCGTCCATGGGATTTTCCAAGCAAGAGTACTGGAGTGGGGTGCCATTGCCTTCTCCATGAGATCTACTTAGGGCAGGGTAAATGCTTTCTTTGCTGGACTCAAAAATTAGGTCAGTTTTCTAAATAATTTGAGAAGATAACACATTAATAAACAGAAGAATAATAATTTTGTCAGCTGGTTTAATATTTAGTTTAATAAATTAAGCATTTTCTCCCTGACCCAGGATCCAGTCTGGAATCACTCATTGAGTTCAGTTGTCTCATCTCTTGAGTTGCTTTACTTTAGAATAATTCCTCAGCCTTTTACTGACTTCCATGACATTGACATTTTTGCAGAGTCCTGACCAGATGTTTTTTGGAATGACTCAATTTGGGTTTGTCTGCTTGTTTCCTGACAATGTGCTTTTTAAGGCCATGCAGCCAACAAATGGCAGGGCTTAGACTGACCCTTTATCTTGTACACTTTCCTCTTAAAAGCTTCCGGGAAACATGGAGGTCAGACCCCAGAGGTCCATGCCCAGAAGAGGCTTGCTCACACAGCCAGGGTGTTAAATAACAGCAATACCAAAATGGTAATAACCAGAGAGAACACCTTCTCCCAGGTAAACCTTCCTTGGTTGTCATCTACCATCTCCAGGTTTAAGTGACAATTAAATCTGTAATTCTTTTATTACCTCTCTTTTTGTCTTCATCTCTCAATTTGTTCTGCTTTAATAGAGTGGTTGGGAAAAACATGAAGAAAATTAGACTAAATGGGGGTAAAATGCCATAAGACCATTATCAGTTCTGTTATGATGTATTTTTCAAAACTGTAGGACATTGAACAAAATGCACTAAAATTGAAAAAAAATTATTTGGAAGATTCTTTTAAAAAGCTGAAGAGTTGCTGCAGCTAATCTATAATTTACCCAAATGTTGAGTACATTATTACATTGGCATGCTAGAGTTAGCTCAATACACTTTTCTCAAAGCAATGGAGAAACAAAGGGGCAAGTAATTGGTGTTCTGAGCCCCTGTTCTGCTTCCCATTTCTTGAACTGAAACTCAAGGACATTTCAAAATTGGTCCAGATGTTAAAAAAATTTGTTTTTCAAACCAGCCCTAAATGACTCTGCCTTTTCACAGCTTTCTCAGCTCTAGATGAGCATTTCTTCTGTTCTTTCAAACGTGGGATTAGGAGGCTGTCATTAGGTGGGGCTGGGGGGGAAGACCCTACCCCCACTTAGAGCTTGAGGATGCAGACATGGTAGGGGTGGGCCATGAGGGGAAATATTTCACATCTTATGTGCTTTACTGATGAGAATGATACAGAGAGGTGGTTTTTACTTAGTTATAAACATTCATTCAAATTTTCTCATTACATACACCATGATAAGCCAGGCACTATTAGGTAGTAGATTTAGCAAATGAATAACTCAGACATGGTCCCTACCCTCAGGGTATTTATAATCTAACGTGGGTGAGGTAGGGGTGGGCTTGTTACAAAGGCCAAGCACAGAATGCTACTTGCGAGGGAGGTAGAGACTGTGGGTTTAAGTACGTAATTTGTTCTGTAGCAGATACTTCTTTTTCTTTCCCATTATGATTTATTACAGGATGTTGAATATAGTCCCCTGTACTATACAGTAGGACCTGGTTGTTTATCCTTTCTGTAAATAGTAGTTTGCATCTGCTAATCCCAACCTCCTAATCCATTCTTTCTCCACCCCTCTTCCCCTTGGCAAACACAAGTCTGTTCTTTGTTCCTGTTTTGTAGATAAATTCGTGCCGTATTTTAGATTCCACATGTAAGTGATATCATATGGTATTTGTTTTTCTCTTTCTGACTTCACTTAGTATGATCATCTCTAGGTGCATCCATGTTGTTACAAATGCCATTGTTATTCTTTTTACGGCCGTGTAACATTCCATTGATCCATTCCCCTGTCGACAGACATTTAGGTTGCTTCTGTTGTCTTGGCTATTGTGAATAATGCTGCTATGAATGCTGGGGTGCATGCATCTTTTCAAATTAGAGTTTTCATCTTTTCCAGATATATCCCCAGGAGTAGGATTGCAGGATTATATGGTAGCTTTATTTTTAGTTTTTTGAGTAACCTCCATACTGTTCTTCATAATGGCTGCATCAATTTGCATTCCTACCAACAGAGTAGGAGGGTTCCGTTTTCTCCACACCCTCCAGCGTTTGTTATTTGTAACCTTTCATTTTTAATGTTTTTTTAAATTGACATGCCGTTGATTTACAATGTTGTGTTAATTTACTTGCTGTACAGCAATTTGGTGATGATCATTCCGACCTGGGTGAGGTGGTATCTCATTGTAGTTTTAATTTGCATTTTTCTAGTAATTAGCAATGTTGAACATCTTTTCATGTGCCTCTTGGCCATCTGTATGACTTTTTTGGAGAAATGTCTATTTAATTCTTCTCATTTTTTGATTGGGCTGTTTGCTTTTTTGTTACTGAGTTGTATGAACTGTTTGTGTATTTTGGAAATTAAGCCCTTGTCGGTCACATTGTTTGCAAATGTTTTCTCCTGGTTTGTAGGTTGTCTTTTTGTATAACATAGTTTACCCCATTTAATGGACATTAGAAACTCCAATACTTTGACCACCTGATGCGAACAGCTGCCTCATTAGAAAAGACTCTGATGCTGGGAAAGATTGAAGGCAGGAGGAAGGGATGATAGAGGATGAAATGGTTGGATGGCATCACTAACTCAATGGACATGAATATGAGCAAACTCTTGGAGATAGTGAAGGACAGTGAAGCCTGGTGTGCTGCAGTCCATGGGGTCACCAAGAGTTGGATATGACTTAGTGACTGAACAGCAACAAGATGAAGGCATGTTAGAAACTCAGTGTTGCATGTGGTAAGCACAGAATAAAGGCTGACCAAGGAGAAGGAGCAGAAGGAGATGATGTAGAAGAATATGATGGGTGAATTATATTAGTTTTTTTTTTTTCTTCTTTTTCTACAACCTTCTTCTGACACAATGGCCCCTTTGAGTAAGGAGGAAGGAAAGAATCTTTTTTAGTAGGATAGCATGCAGGAGGTATGCCATGAAGAATGTATCTTGACCTTGTGAAAGTTCTGACTGATCAGCCCTAGACTAGACACAAAGCTGGAGATGGGCCTTCTTAGGCTTCCTCCATCTGGGCTGTATTAGCTCTTTCCATGGAAGTTTTCCTCTCTCTACTTATATGTCTTCCTCTTAGTTTTTGCTTTCAAATCTCTGTCTCCTGGGCTCTCCCTTTTCTTGCCCTGTGACTGTTGATTCCTGCCTCCCCTCACAAGGTAGTTTCCAAGGCTCTGGGCATTTGTCCAGGAACAGGCAGGGTATAGAAGCTCCTGTTGGTTGAAGACTGCTTTAACCTCCTGAAATCTCACCTTTCAGGAACACTGGATCCCACTGCCTAAAAACCTGACTTATCCCTGAGTAGAGGCAGTGATAATAAAACTCGGTGAATGATACAAATCACAACAGTAATACTAACCCACTTGCACCAGTTCACTATGCTGATTTTGTACGATCAGCATCTATTCTTATTGGCCAGTGGTAAAGCAGCATCTTTTCTGATTGGTCAGCTCCTATGTTACACTGGTTGTTAGGGCTGAGCTGTATATCCTCTTAATTAATTTTTTGGAGCCTTAAAGCCTAATACTCCAGAGGGTGACTATATTTGGAGATGGGGCTTTAAAGAGGTGATTAAGTTAAAGTGAGGCCACTGGGGTGGGCTCTGTTCCAGTCTACCTGTTGTCCTACTAAGATGAGAAAATCTGGACACACAGAGACACAATAAGGATGTGCCCAGAGGAGAGCCCATGTGAGGACACAGCGAGGAGGTAGCCATCTGCAAGCCAAGGGCAGAGGCCCCAGGAGAAACCAACTTTACTGATGCCTCCAGAGCCATGAGAAAACATATTTCTGTGGTTTAAGCCACCCAGTCTGTGGCACTGTATGACAGCCCTAACGAACTCTCATACCAGTGTGATATATTTTGGACTATTATGTCTGGTAATAGCAAGAATTTTATTGATTAAAGTGCTTACTAAATTCTAGAGGCAACATGGATTACATTCTTTCATCTTGAGATACTGTCCTGGTATTCTTATTCCAATTTTGCAAACAAGGGAACTGAAATTTGGAATAAGAAATGACTTGCCTGAAGTCAAAGTCACAGAGCTAGAAAAAGGCAGGATTGGACTCAGATCTAAATCTTTCGAACACTAGTGCCAGGGTTCTTAACCATTATGCAATACTACCTAGAAATTCTGGTATTCTCTGCCTGTTCTCATTTCCCCAGTGTAAATAATGCCCTTTATTTTCTTTATATGGCTCTCTGTTTCTATCCCTTGGAACACTAGCTGCACTTTGTAATCATAAATTTAATTCTGTGAGCATTTTTTCCACTTTCCACCTCCTCCTCTAGTTCTAGAATGTAGCAATGTGCTTGTAATCCTGGAAGATGGGGTTGATTTTGGAACAGACTGCAAGGTTTTTCTGCCAGGTAGCAAGGCAGCCAGCCTTTGGCATATGGTGAAATGATCAACCTCAGTGGGCACTGGCAAGCAGCAGGAACTGCTGCTGGGCTCTTTAATTTATACCTTAATATTGCACCCATGTGGCCTCAGGAGTAGAGCGTGTCACTTAACCTTCCCACATGGCGTATGCCAGCATTTGCACTCCTCATGGCCCCTGTCGTGGAGAATGTCGCCTGGCCTTGTTTCTAGGACCTGTTTTTCCATTCTGTAAATGCACCTCAAGGCAGGAAGCTGTGACCCATCTGATGTGCTATTGATGTCTTTGCTTGCTTTTCCTGACTTCTACCCTGTTAACACATCTGGGTGAAGTGGCAGCTGCTTATTTTGGGAATAATGGAGTCTGAAAAACATGGAACCTGGTCTGTTTTACCAGATTGCATCTCCTCAGTGAAAAAGATCCCAGCAGATACTTGTTTAGGGGGTCACACTGGTTAATCACCACTTCAGCCAATGTAATATGATGATGAGAGTTGTTATTTTCCCAAGATATTTCCTCATTAGAGGTGGAAACACTTTGTAAATTTCCTCCCAGCCCCAACTAATAGAAAAATTCTGTATAGTTGCAAAGGGCTGAACTTCTTAAAGATATTATTTTTCTCTATGTGGATTTTTATTTTTAGTTTCCTTTCTCCATTCCTCATTTTTTTTTTTTTTACCATTCTTTCAGAGAGAATGAATAGTATTCTACATTTTTATATTCTAAACCCCACTCTTGCATAATTCTCTTGAATTCTTTGTTGGTCTTTTTTTTTTTTTTTTCCAAGTTATGGTTTTAAAAATAATCAAGAACTAATTTGTCTAATGAATATGCAATTACAGCAAGAGTCTTTTGAAGTTTTTGAGAACCTTCAGTCAGCATCTTTCTGGGATGTGGTGATGAATGTAGCATCCGTCACTTGGAAGCGCCCCTCACTTGGCACATGTAGGTACTGGTTTTGCACATTTCAAAGCTGGGCACAATGCAATCCTTTACTGTTTATTTATTATGTATACTTAGTAAGTGTGGTTGCTTTCTACCTAGCCTAGCTACTGGGGGTACTTCTGGGGTTGAAATGAAAAAACAAGTATTCTTGCCTGGGAAATCCCATGGACAGAGGAGCCTGGCAAGCTGCAGTACCTGGGATTGCAAAGGAGTCAGACACAATTTAGCAACTAAACAACAAATAGCAGTGATAATGGAATGTGTGAGAGAGAAAGGGGTGCAGTTTGCTTCTGCACTGCTCAGGGTCAGGCTAGAACCTACTATTACCTGTCATTTGTAGTGTGTTTATCTCATGCAAGACATTTTACATATGTCTTAGTTTTCACTGAATCATAATACAGAGAACAAGGGATTATTATTGCTGTCTTATATAAGTGAGGAAAATAAGGCATGGAACGGTTGAGAAAATTTCCAAAGATCACACAGGTAGTCAGTGGCAGAGCCTATGTCCTCAAACATTTATCACCAAGCATGTTTTCTGTCCTTGGCACTATGCTATGCCCTTTGGTAAGTCTGGAAATGAACTTAACCTAGATCCTGCTCTCAGAGTGTTCATCTTCTGGTAGAAGAGTGAAGACAAATAACTGTGATGTGTAGCTAAGAAAGCTCAGGAAACAGACAAGATCGACGGTCATGTCATAGAAGTAGAAGCAAAGGAAAGGGAGAGAAATTATATTTCAGTAGAGATAAGATTTATTTTCTGAGGGGGACAGATGCTCAGAAGTTTTTGCTCACAGCTCCCTGCTTCCTACCTACTGTGTACATTGTGTTTTTGAAAGTGGCCCCTGGATAGAATTTTTTAGTAATTGTTTTTGACCCGGGAAACCAGCTTCCTCCTGTGTTCCTTTTTTCCCAGTACCTGAATGAAGAAGCCAGCTGGGCTTTCTCCACTGCTGAAGCAGACAAAAACATCCCAACCCCAACTGTGGGATTCATTAGCCTCTGCTGTCAAATTGCTGTGATCACCAGCATGTGGAAGGCACAGTGCCTTCCCAGACCTAGTGGGGTGCAGACTGTCAGATGCTCCCCCCCGCCCCGCCCCGCCCTGCACAAAAGCACACAGGGCCTGCTGTTGAGTGCTGGGACGTGGCAGCTCATGATCTGTTGCTTTTGTGTGGGTTTGCTTTTGTTTGCTTAGTCAAGTAGAACAAAGTGATTTCTCCCATACTCAGTCTACGTTATATACATCCCCCACCCCTGCTCTGGTCCCTGTGAGTATCAATGCTCTGGTTACAGGTAGTAGAAATGCTCCAACTAGCTTAACCAAACAAAGGAGAATTTATTGTATGAATCTCAGGGACTAGATCCAAGGACTAGAAAAATCTTCTGGCACCAAGGCAGTTGCCCTCTTGGTAATGCTCTCTCTTCTTGTGCTTCTGGTTGCTTCTTCATATTTGTTTGTTTTTTCTCTGTCCTAACCAGTTGTCTCTTCTCATGTATTCATGCCAGGATGAGGCATTTCACAACTCTCAAATGTCTGTCTTTGCAGTTTGAGCTGCACAAGAAGCTCCAACTGTGCCCGGATTCTACTGCTGTGAGAGACAAGCTGAATTAATCTAGACTGGATCCAATCAGCTGTGGTGGTGGGGAGTCATGTCATGTGGATATGACTTCAGGCCCCGATCCTGACCCCAGCCTCAGAAGGGGGAGGGGGATGCATTTTGCAGAAAAAGGAGGAATCAAGGGACAGGCCATCCCATAGTAATTGCATCTGTACCCAGACTTCTCAGGTGGTTTAATGGTAAAGAGTCTGCCTGCTGGTGCAGAAGGCATGGGTTTGATCGCTGGGTTGGGAAGATCACCTGGAGTAGGAAATGGCAATCCACTCCAGTATTCTTGCCTGGAAAATTCCATGGACAGAGGAGGCTGGTGGGCTACAGTCCACTGGGGCACAAAAGAGTCTGCCTGGACGTAGTGTTTGAGCACACACGCATGTACAACTTGACATAATTTTATATTTTCTTAGGAATCCATGCAACAGGCTAACGATCCATAAGATGTCAGTATCTGCTGAAGTTCATTTCTTTTTTCTTTTTGGAATAAGTGGGCTCTACTCGGGCTGTGTAAATACTAGAATTGATGAAGCTATCCACAGAATTCTGGCAAAACCTTGCTACCGGGGAAGAAAGAAGATTGGGTTATTTTGAATTAATTAGGTCAGTTAGTGATACTCAAGTCTACAAGTAACTGGGAACCTAAAATTACCTTTGTACCACATGCCTCTCCTGAGGGAGTTCTCTTTGGTGTCCAAGGGTGAAAGTGATCTTTCTCTCTGGAATTTCCAAAGAAGTGTTTTACGCTTTTAGTTTATCGTACTTTCTTATACTTGCTTGTGTGCTCTTGTCTCTGGATGGACTGCTATTTGATGAAGATAGTATCTGTCTTATTTTACTGTCTCTCACTGATGATAGTGCCTTGTACCTAGTGGATTTCTAAGTTGTATGTGCTAAATATGTGAATGAGTGATGTTTCATCTTCTCAAATACTACTTAATGTCAAAATGTTTCAGTTGCCTCAGATATGTTTTCTCAAAATTGCTTTGACTTCGGATCCTGATAAGGCCTATGTATTTTAATTTGATGGACAGGTCTCTTAAGTCTCTTTTGACCTACCAGTTTTCTCTTGATTGTTGCCTTTGCAATTCTGGTCTGGTTATTTTTTGGTACTGTTTCCCACAGTCAGAATTTTGCTGATTTTAGTCCTGCAGTGTCATTAAAAGCACTTTTCTTTCTTCTCTATTCCCTGCAAATCAGTAATCAGATTTAAAGGCTTAATAAGTTTAAGGTTTGGTGTTTTCAAGATCACCCCATAAATGATGATGTTTATTTTTGTTAGGGGGCATGTGATGTCACGTTACTCTTTTTGTAATGGTGGTAGCCACTGCTGCCTATTGCCTAGAAGCATTATTTAATGAGGGAAGGCAGAATTGGTAATACTCTAATTTGAGGATTCCTTCTTCACTTATTAGTTGGGGTATCTCCTAATAAATAATTTGATTGCTTAGGAAAAACAGTTTAAATGTTTGATTCTTTTTTTTTTTGCCAGTTTCAAAATAAGTTGTTTCCTTGACTTCTGTATCAGTTAACTTAATCTGCTGTAACAAAATGCTGTACATTGGCTGGCTTAAACAACAGAAATTTATTTCCTCACAGTTCTGGAGGCTTGAAGTCCAAGATCAAGGTCTGACAGGGTTCAGATTCTTGTGAGAGTCTCCCCTTGGGTTGCAGATGGCACCTTCTGGTTGTATGCTCACATGACTGTTCTTGGATGCCTGGCATAGAGATAGATTGAGCTCTCTTCTTATAAAGGATGTCAGTCCTGCCGGATCAGGGCCGCACCTTTATGACCTCTTTTTTTTTTTTTTTTTTTTCTGTTCACATTGTTATTATTGTTCAGTTGCCCATTCATGTCCAAGTCTTTTCGACCCCATGGACTATAGCACGCCAGACCTCCCTGTCCCTCACCATCTCCTGAAGTTTGCCCAAATTCATGTTCATTGCATCGGTGATGCCATCCAATCATCTCATCCTCTGATGCCCTCTTCTTCTGTCCTCAATTTTTCCCAGCATCAGGGACTTTTCCAATGAGTTGGCTGTTCACATCAGATGACCAAAATACTGGAGCTTCAGCTTCAGCATAGTTCCTTCCAGTTGATTCAGGGTTGATCTCCCATAAGATTGACTGGTTTGATTTCCTTGCTGCCCAAAGGGCTTTCAGGAGTCTTCTCCAGCGCCACAGTTCAAAGGCATCAATTCTTTTTTTTTTTTTTTTTTTGTTTGTTTGTTTTTTTTTTTTTATTATTACAATTTTATTTTATTTTTAAACTTTACATAATTGTATTAGTTTTGCCAAATATCAAAATGAATCCGCCACAGGTATACATGTGTTCCCCATCCCGTACCATCCCTCTGGGCCGTCCCAGTGCACCAGCCCCAGGCATCCAGCATCATGCATCGAACCTGGACTGGCAACTCGTTTCCTACATGATATTTTACATGTTTCATTGCCATTCTCCCACATCTTCCCACCCTCTCCCTCTCCCACAGAGTCCATAAGACTGTTCTATACATCAGTGTCTCTTTTGCTGTCTCGTACACCGGGTTATTGTTACCATCTTTCTAAATTCCATATATATGCGTTAGTATACCGCAGCACTGTTTATAATAGCCAAGACGTGGAAGCAACCTAGATGTCCATCAGCAGATGAATGGGTAAGAAAGCTGTGGTACATATACACAATGGAGTATTACTCAGCCATTAAAAAGAATACATTTGAATCAGTTCTAATGAGGTGGATGAAACTGGAGCCTATTATACAGAGTGAAGTAAGCCAGAAGGAAAAACATAAATACAGTATACTAACGCATATGACCTCTTTTTATCTCCTAAAGACCCCGTCTCCAAATGCGGTAACACTGGGGCTTCAACAGAAGAATTTTGGAAGGACAGAAGCAGTCCATAACAACATCCTCCAAAAGTGACCAGTGTGCTGTTTTCTTTTCTGTTCCTTTAATGTTATCATGAACTGTTTGCTTAAGCAGATTTTATGTGGTTCAATCCATTGCAGTTATTACTTTTAGTCCTAATTCTTCCTGCCTTCTAGGAAATCTTAATTGGGATAAATTTAGATGGGAATAAGTTTTCATGTATCCGTTTTTGCATTTATCTGTGATTGCTATCTAACATTGGAGTAAAGTGAAAGTGAAGTTGCTCAGTCGTATCCGACTCTTTGTGACCCCACGGGTAGTAGCCTGCACCAGGCTCCTCTGTGCATGGGATTTTCTAGGCAAGAGTACTGGAGTGGGTTGCCATTTCCGTCTCCAGGGAATCTTCCTGACCCAGGGATCGAACCCAGGTCTCCCGCATTGTGGACAGACGCTTTACCATCCAAGCCACCAGGGAAGTTCCTTGGTGTAGGAAATGGCAACCCACTCCAGTATTCTTGTCTGGAAACTTCAGTGGACAGAGGAGCCCAGTGGGCTATAGACCATGGGGTTGAAAAGAGTCAGAAACGACACAGCACATATGTACACATTGTTCTTCATATGTGTAGTACTTCATTGTGTGGACCTGCCATATTCATTCATCCAGTCAAGGGTTCAACAGACTTTTTCTATAAAGATACAATAGAAACATGTTTGTGCCTTCTCACTCCCACTCCTCTTTTTCCTTCTCTTCCTCCTCCTTGCAACTATTTAAAAGCGTAAAACCACAGTTAACTTGAAGGCTGTGTGAAAACAGGCCTGCAGATTTGGTCTGAGGGCTGTAGTTTGTGACTCTTGAGCTAGTTCTTAATTGATAGTTTTTTGGTTTGTCTACAGACTTTTACTGTACTAAATCATGGTGAAACTCATAGCCTTTTGTATACATCTTCTGCTACTTTTGCCATTGAATGGAGCTCTCGAAATGCTGAGCCAAAAGGTAAACACTGATGAATTTTGCTAGATACTGCCAATTTCTTTTCCATGGGTTCATTCCATTTTGTTCTTTGGTACCAGTATTGTATGAGAATGCTTATTTCTTCCAGCCTTGCTCAAAGAGGTTGAACTGTCAGATTTTTGTCACTTGGCATTGAGTGGTAAGTATAGTTTTAATTTGCATTTCTTTTATTATGAGAAAGATTAAGCTTCTTTTTGTAGGGGTTAAGAGTCACTTTTTTGGTGAACTGATTTTATATTTTTTGTCTGCTGCTGCTGCTAAGTTGCTTCAGTCGTGTCCAACTCTGTGTGACCCCATAGATGGCAGCCCATCAGGCTCCCCCGTCCCTGGGATTCTCCAGGCAAGAACACTGGAGTGGGTTGCCATTTCCTTCTCCAGTGCATGAAAGTGAAAAGTGAAAGTGAAGTCACTCAGTTGTGTCCGACTCTTAGCGACCCCATGGACTGCAGCCTGCCAGGCTCCTCCGTCCATGGGATTTTCCAGTCAAGAGTACTGGAGTGGGGTGCCACACCCTTGCAAAACGTGGCAACTGCTTTTCTCTGGTTTGTCATTTTTTGTTTTTAGTTATGGAGTTTTATATTTTTAAGTATAAAAATATTTATATTTTAAATTAGTTTGGGGTTAAATTTACCAAATTTTCCCTTTATTGTAACTGGATTTGGAGTCATAGAAAAGTATTTTCTACTTCTAAGTTTAGAGGAATTCATCCATGTTTTCTTTCATTACTTATATTCATTATTCTTATATATAAGTCTCTGACCCACTGAGAATTTATATTGGTGTATGGAGTGAGGAATTGGTCTAATTTTGTCTTTTTCCATATGACTCACCAGTTATTCCCATACAACTTATTAAGACATCCATCCTTTGCCTACTCATTTGAGATGCTGAATTTGAATTAATGAAAAAGTTCAATTATATAAATTCAATTATTAAATGCTAAATTTCCATATGTTACTAGGTCTAGTTCTGGGTTTTTTATTTGTTCCATTTGTCTTTTTGTCTATTCATGCACCAATAAAAGGTTTAAAAATGTTTTTGTATCAAACTCACCCCTCCTACTTCTTACAATTCTCCCTTTTTCATAGTTTTCCCAAATGAACTTTACAATCAACTTTATCTCCAAGAAAGTAAAAACCTGATGGCGTTTTATTTGAGCTCATTAAGCTAAAAATTAACTTTGGGAGGATTGACAACTTTATCAGGTTGGCTCTTCCTAGCTAAGAATATGGAAAGTCTTTCTATTTGTTCAACTTTATTTTTGTGTTTTTCCAAAACATTCTCTAGTTTTCATCATGAGAATTTTGAAGTGTTATTATTACTATGTTAATAAGTGTCATTTTTGATCTTCAGTCAGTTCAGTCACTCAGCCGTGTCTGACTCTTTGCAACCCCATGGACTGCAGCACACCAGGCTTCCCTGTCCATCACCATCTCCCTGAGCTTGCTCAAACTTATGTCCACTGAATCAGTGGTGCCATTCAACCATCTCGTCTTCTGTCGTCCCCTTCTCCTCTTGCCTTCAATCTCTCCCAGCATCAGGGTCTTTTCAAATGAGTCAATTCTTCGAATCAGGTGGCCAAAGTATTAGAGCTTCAGCTTCAGCATCAGTGTTTCCAATGAATATTCAGGACTGATCTCCTTTAGAATGGACTGGTTGGATCTCCTTGCAGTCCAAGGGATTCTCAAGAGTCTTCTCCAACACCATAGTTTAAAAGCATCAATTCTTTGACACTCAGCTTTCTTTATGGTCCAACTCTCATATCCATACATGACTACTGGAAAAACCATGGCTTTGATTAGACATACCTTTGTTGGTAAAGTAATGTCTCTGCTTTTTAATATGCCATCTAGGTTTGTCATAGCTTTTCTTCCAAGGAACAAGTGTCTTTTAATTTCATGGCTGTAGTCACCATCCGCAGTGATTTTGGAGCCCAAGAAGATAAAGTCTCTCACTATTTCTATTGTTTCCCCATCTATTTCCCATGAAGTTATGGGACCGGATGGCATGATCTTAGTTTTCTGAATGTCGAAATTTAAGCCAACTTTTTAATTTGGTACTATGGAATAAAATTTTGACCTCATCTCATGGAGGAAGGGGCTTCCCATGTGGCACAGTGGTAAAGAATCCTGCCAGTACAAGAGATGCAAGAGACATGGATTTGATCCCTGGATTGAGAGGATCCCCTGGAGTAGAAAATGACAACACTCAAGTATTCTTACCTGAATAATCCCAAGGACAGAGGAGCCTGGTGGGCTACAGTCTGTGGGGTTGCAAAGAGTTGGACATGCCTGAGAATGTATGCACACATGGAGTAAACTCATAACGTGTGTATTAAATGATGGAATGAAACCTGAAGGTATCAGAACAGCAAGCTGGTTCAGGATGGAAGATAAAGCATTGCTGGAGCTATCCTCAGAAATAGTGGGGTGTAGCCTATGGAGTCCTGTATTGGGTGCCTACCACACTGGGTGGGTGGAGATCTACTGAGCATGTGGCTGATTTAAATATATGTCTCTTTCCAAGTCTGTCTGGTGGACTTCAGAATCTCTGCACATTGCCTTCTTAAACTTAAATATTTCTCTCTTCTAAAGACTTGCTTTTGACATTGTGTGAGCTTTTCTGTGCTGTGTTTACCCCAGACCTCTATCTTCCTTATCTCTCACAGTATCAGTATGAGTGCTTGGTGTCCCAAACTAAAGAAATGACCCTGGTGAAGGATGCTTAATCTTGGGGTTCACAACTGTGTGGAGTACATATTCCAGAAAAGTTTTAGAATTCAAATAAAATTGGATGTCAGTGTGAAAATTTTTATGACCCAAAGCTGGAAGAAAAATTCTGCATATCAGTGGAAAGATCAAGATTCCTTTAAAGTTATGGAAATGATGGCTTTGGGTGATATTTTCCTTCCCTTTGTTTGTTTGTTTTTAAAAATCTTTTATTGCCCAGAGCATTTCTGTTTTGAGACGAGGTAAAAGTCAATTGGATTTTTACTTGTCCTTAATTTTTGGTGCCTTGAATGAATGAAATCAAGACTGGCTTTCTTGAGCAGCCTTTTTTTTCTTCTTCCACATTTTCTATTATATGAGAAATGTGAGAGAGAAGTAGCATTTTAATAAGAAATAAGCTCTCATCCTTTGAAATAACTGTTCCTCCTGCCCCAACACAGGCTCTATGGGGAATTCTGAGCATTAGCTTCAAAAAAGCCATTCCTGATTCCCATTGGATAGTAGAAACCAATACAATATTATAAAGCAATTATCCTCCAATTAGAAATAAAATTTAAAAAGCCATCCCTTATGCCAAAGCTGCTCTTAGATTGGACTTGTTGAGACCTTTTTTTGTGAACTCCAGTATTAATAATGGGAGATGTTGATTCTGGAAATGGTGGAAGGATGATGTAATAGCCTAAAACCATGGCTTAGATTTATCCAAAATTTCTAAAGTGAGCATTCCCAATCTTTCCTCCTTCCTTTTGTTTTTAGATGATGATGATTTTACCCTTTCAGTATTTACCCCTTTTGTGTCATTCCAGACTGGCTTTTTGAATTCTGATAATACAATATTGAAGGAAATTAGGGATTGCAAAAAGTTGGACACGACTTAGCGACTAAACAACAATGATAAATGAAGGAAAGAAGGGTGAGTAGGGCCTGTTACAAGGTTGGATGACAAATATTTTGAAGAGTTTGATGAGTGAGCCATGGCAGAAGTTGTATAAAAAGGAAGTGGAGGGAAAAAAAGTGAAAATTTAAAAGAAGTTATTCCTGAGCTCATTGTATCTCACTCATGGTATTTGAGAATGCAAGTGAAAAATTTGAATTATTTAAAAATTATTGTTTTGATTCAGGGCTATAGTTCTTTGATTGCAATCATATTCTAAGACTAATCCTCAGAGGTGGTGCCATCATAAGGTTTAAACTTGTGTTTCTTATTATATTAACTTGATTTCTGATTTCAGTATAACATTTCTAGTATGGAGAAGAGGCTACACCTCACACATCAAATCTGATCAAGTGGTATAGTTTCTGGAGCTCTGTGTTGAGAAGGATTAAGAAACTGAGTGTGGGCTTTAGTGGTAAAGAACACTTGGGTTGATTAGTAATGTCTGCATGGGTGTGAGATACTGGTGAATGATTCACATACCATAGACTCTGCCACAAACTTTGGAAAACATTCTTCTTGACTTTTCTTGTGGTATAAAACTAACATGAGAAAGAAGAACTGCAGAACTCTTGTTTGCAACTGCTTTTTGTTGTTAGTGTGGGAGACCCAGGTTTGATCCCTGGGTCGGGAAGATCCCCTGGAAAAGGAAATGACAACCCACTCCAGTGCCCTTGCCTGGAAAATCCTGTGGACTGAGGAGCCTGGTAGGCTACAGGCAATGGGGTCGCAAAGAGTCGGACACGACAGAACGACTTCACTTACCTTTTCCTTTTGTTGTTAAAACTGAGTGGTAGAATAATATTAAGTTTAAATAGAACAAAATGGAGTGAGTTAATTCAACAGCAAAGGGGTTTCCCTTTAGCTTTATTGAGATATGATTGATGTCTAACATCATGTAAGTTTAAGGAGCTCTATGTATTGATTTAATACACTTACGTATTGCAATCTGATTACAGTCATAGCATTAGCTAACACCTGCATAACACTTCATAATTACCATTTTTTTTTTGCGTGAGAATGTTTAAGATCTACTCTCTTAGCAGCCTTCAAGTATAGAACACAGTATTATTATTATCTCTATGCTCTACATTAGATCTCCAGGACACATTCTTCTCATAGTAGAAAGTTTGTATCCTTTGATAAATATCTCCTTATTTCCATGTCCCCCAGCCCATGCAAACCACCGTTCGAATCTCTCTCTTTATGTTTAGTTTTTTTTTTTTTTTTGATCCCTTACATAAGAGATTGTTGTTGTTGTTTAGTTGCTAAGTTGTGTCTACCTCTTTTGCAACTCCATGAACTGTAGCCTGCCAGGCTCCTCTGTCCATGGGCATTCCCAGGTAAGAATAATGGAGTGTGTTGCCATTTTCTTCTCCAGGGGATCTTCCCAACCAGGGATTGAACCCATGTCTCCTGCACTGCAGACAAATTCTTTATCACTGAGCCACTTGGGAAGCCTGTTATGTAAGGGACATCCCATATATAGCATTTGTTTTTCTCCATCTAATGTATTTCACTAACATAGCAAAGATTTTAGTGGAAGGAATCTAATCTGTGACTGGATTCTGCAAAACAGAATTGACCTTGGTTTCACTACTCTGTTGGACCTATAAGTTCCACTGGAGATCAACATAGACTGAGTTCAAAAAGTCAGGCACTTTGTTGTATGAATTCTTTATACTAAGTACATCAACTACCTGGAATCCCTACAGCAATAGTTCTTAACCCCTTAACCTTAAGTCAGCCCATCATTTTATTAAAGAGTTTGGCTCTTTGTAGAAGCAACATTTCTGAGAAGAACATTTCTATAGTTACAGGAATTTGGTTTATTAATAATAGTTTCCATTTCTGGGCTAAATGCTTTACATATACTAACTTATCAAATATCTAAAAATCTTCAGACATTAATATCATTATCCCCATTTTTTTTGCTGAGATTACTGATGCTGAAAGAGATTATATAGCCAACTCAGGTACAAATTTAATATGTGAAGATCTCTCTGCTGTATATTACAGAACTTGAGCTGGTAATCATACACCGTACTGCTAATTTGTTTACTTATTTGCCTATTTAGTATCTATGGTACATTTTAAAACCTTGAGAAAGTTATACTTGTTTTCTAGACCAAGCCCATGAGATCAGGGCACACTGTGCATTTATTACAAAGTGCTGAGCCCAACTCCATGGAATTTGTGGAGCTGAAGGAAATAGAAGTTGGGAGTCAAGAGATAATGGAACTCTGTATGAATCTGCTTAAGTGGAGCCTTAGAAAAGAGGTTAAGAGAACAGAGTGGAACTCTTGGTTTCTCTAATTTGTTTTTTAGTTCAACCAGTATTTCCTGAGTCCTGCCATATGCCATGTAGTGTGATAGAAACCAGGGCTACAAATCAGCAAGCACAGAATCAATCCCTCTTTTCATGGAACTTATGGGCTTCCCTGGTGGCTCAGAGGTTAAAGCGTCTGCCTGCAATGTGGGAGACCCGGGTTCAATCCCTGGGTCAGGAAGATCCCCTGGAGAAGGAAATGGCAACCCACTCCAGTACTCTTGCCTGGAGAATCCCATGGAGGGAGGAGCCTGGTAGGCTACAGTCCATGAGGTCTTAAAGAGCCGGACATGACTGAGCTACTTCACTTTCACTTTCATAGGCTGCTAGAGATAGAATGTTTTTGTCCCTACCCAAATTCATATGTTGAAACCTAAACCCCAGTATAATGGTATTAGGAGGTATGGTCTTTGGGAGGTGATTAGATAGATCATGGAGTGGAACCTGCACAAATGGAGCTAGTGCTCTTACAAGAGAGATTCTACAGAGCATTCTTGCCTCTTAGATTTAGATTGAAGTCTAAACTTCTATTTGCAGATAAAAATATTGAAACCAATAAACTGTGTAAAATTGGGAAGGCTAATTAGCACCTTAGAGTCACCTTATCTATCATATGGATAAGTCATACTTGCTGTATTGAAATATATTTGTGAAGAATTTATTCACTTCATATGCTTAGCCCGTGTGCATGCAAAGTCACTTCAATTGTGTCTGACTTTGTGATGCCATGGTCTGTAACCCACCAGGCTCCACCGTCTATGGGATTCTCTAGGCAAAAATACTGGAGTGGTTTCCATGCTCTCCTCCAGGGCATCTTCCTGATCCAGGGATTGAATCTGCATCTCCTATGTCTCCCTTCATTGGCAGGAGGGTTCTTTACAACTAGTGTTATGTAAGAAGCTTCCATGCTCAGCCCAGTGCCTAACAAATAATTGCTCAAAACAAAGATCATGGAATCTAGTCCCATCACTTCATGGCAAATAGATGGATAAACAGTGGCAGACTTTATTTTTTGGGGCTCCAAAATCAGTGCAGATGGTGACTGCAGCCATGAAATTAAAAGACGCTTACTCCTTGGGAGCAAAGTTATGATCAACCTAGACAGCATATTAAAAAGCAGAGACATGACTTTGCCAACAAAGGTCCGTCTAGTCAAGGCTATGGTTTTTCCAGTGGTCATGTATGGATGTGAGAGTTGGACTGTGAAGAAAGCTGAGCACTGAAGAATTGATGCTTTTGAACTGTAGTGTTGGAGAAGACTCTTGAGAGTCCCTTGGACTGCAAGGAGATCCAACCAGTCCATCCTAAAGGAGATCAGTCTTGAATATTCATTGGAAGGACTGATGTTGAAGCTGCAACTCCAATACTTTGGCCACCTGATACGAAGAACTGACTCATTTGAAAAGACCCTGATGTTGGGAAAGATTGAAGGCAGGAGGAGAAGGGGATGACAGAGAATGAGATGGTTAGATGGCATCACCGACTCAATGGACATGAGTTTGAGTAGGCTCTGGGAGTTGGTGATGGACAGGGAGGCCTGGCGTGCTGCAGTCCATGGGGTTACAAAGAGTCGGACACAAATGAGTGACTGAAGTGAACTGAACTGAAGTTGTTGCTATGGAGATGCATAATAATCCTTTTTCACATTTGAGTCAATGAGGATAGACTCTATGGCCCCATGTCTACAGGTTATATACTAGCCAAGTGGGAACAAATAAATAGCTATACTTTCTTTTTCTACCCAGGTTTATTTTGATTCTTGGGGTTTTGTCAGGGCCTGTAAGTGTACCCTAGACTTCCTGGATATCCTTCTTTTTTTGCAACCTTAATGCTCCATTTAATATAATCATTGAGATTAATCGTAAAGATGATTCCATCTGGTCAATAGATTGTAAGGAAACACCAGCTGAGTAGTTACTGAAGCCCAAAATCTTTCCTCTGGCTGTGGCCTCCCTTTCTTTTGTTGAAGGAGTTCACACACGTTATAACCAGTATGTGGGGATTGTTTTGGCAATACCTATTCATTGACTCTGTCACTGGGGAACACTGAATCAACTCTGATATTTCTTGAGTGTGCAGATCAATAGCCTAGTTCTTCTTTCTCGAAAGCCTAATAAGACTTTAGGACTACCAGCAGCATTTCATGAGCTAGGTTGACACTCCCAAAATTGGATAATTGAAAGCCAGAACTTAGTTTTGAGCATTAAGCCTGAAGTATTGTTTTTTCTTTCCTCTTTGTCTCTATCTCAATTCACTGGGTGATTTCTAGAATTGTGCCTTCCTTTGAGATGTTCCTCAAGGCCATTCCAACTCACTGGCCAGAGTTAGAGGCTAAGTTTATCTATAATTAGCATACTTGTATATGCTAATACAATTAGCATACTGTGTACTCACATTTGAGTACAAGGTATGGTGCTAGGGGATTTATAGGGTAATATCTTCACATAATACGTGAAAATCTAGGATCAGACAGATGAAATAACTTGTTCAAGTCACTAGTTAGTAGGTGGTGGAGATAGTTTGAACCTGGCTTTCCTCACTCCAAAACCACTTTACTGGAGAAGCAGTTAGTCCATGGTCAAAAGCACAAACTGCAGGGTCAGGTGCCCATGTCCAATTGATGGCTTTAACACTTACTGACTATGAAATCCCGGCAGACTACTTAACTTCATTGTGCCTTAGTTTTCTCACCTGTATAATGGGAATCATATTAGTACCTATGTCAAAGGCTGGTTATAAGGATTAAATGGGTAAATATATATGAAATACCCAGGATAATGTCTGGCATAAAGTAAGTGCTATATGTGTTTGTTAAATAAATAAATATCATGTGTGTCTCAGCATTAGATAAATGTGTCTGAATTGCCATATTTCTACTTTGCAATCAATGTCATGTGGGTGTCATAATGGATGTAAAAGTACTTTTGAGCCAGTTGCTTTTTCTTGATCATAGAACCAGAATATGACAGGTTTGAATTTGAATAGAGAAATTAAAAACTGTAAAGCCAGTGCATTTCTTATTATATATCAGGTACAGAATGGTATACTTTTGGGAGTTACAGAGAAAGAAAAACTCACTAAAAGTATTAACACTAAGGTTAATATTCACACAAGCTTCTTAGACTTTTCAGGGATTACCCATGAGTGATTAGGGATTTTCTTTGCATATTGAGACTTAAAAATCAAATATGATTTCAAATAAAAGTCCAGGGACAATGCGCATATATCTGTATTCACTAGAGATTTCTCATTTCCTTTTTTGTCTCTTGCCATTAACAAAAGCTTCTCTTTTCTTAATCATTTTAATTCCCTTATCTTTTGTTGTTACAATAAGATATTTTAAATATTTTAAATTGGTCACATATAAGCCATTTTTAAATGGCTGCATCACTTCTGAAACAGTATGCTATAAATAAGCACAAAAACCGGAATAAATTTCATTAGCAAGTAAACATAATGTGTATCACAGAACACTTCACATAAATTCCCTTCTGTACTTGTCAAGCAAGGACTCTAGAAATGCTTGTCTCTGCAAGCTGCACCAAGACTCATAAATTGCTTCACAGGATGAGGCAATATTCAGTAAACACAGACAATTAATAACCACGTTCC
Source organism: Bos javanicus (assembly GCF_032452875.1). Classification (NCBI taxonomy): domain Eukaryota; kingdom Metazoa; phylum Chordata; class Mammalia; order Artiodactyla; family Bovidae; genus Bos; species Bos javanicus. The sequence continues at coordinate 56,408,983 of NC_083874.1, read as the reverse complement.
CAAGAGAGTGAAATGGAGCTCCCATACACTTTCAAAGAGTTAAGGAAAAGTGCTTGTCCTTATACTGTCCTTGAAAGCTCCACCACTGACCACCGTGAAGAGGTGCAATGGGCTCAGTTTGATTGGGGAAAAGAGATATATAAGCTCCAAATTCATCATTTCAAGTGTGTGTGTGTGAGTGGTGTATTTTCCCTTCTTGGGATAGATGTTTCATTTTTCTGGAAATCACACCTCTATTTTCCTTTGATGAACCCAGTCTTCCCCACTTGTAGTCCATAAGGTTTGGGTGGAGTTGTTTCACTCCATCTAACTCAAACCTGGACAGTCAGCAAATTCTGTACCCTTGCCCACAATGCATGGTCCAGAGCTGGACAGATGATCTAAGACAGGCCAATAAAACTCAATTCTGGGCCTTCTCTTGGAACTATTAGGGGAGAAAACTCCCTGTTTATTCTCCAACTGCTTGAAATTGAGGCAGCTCAAAGAGGAAAAAATGCCTGGAAATGAAGGAATCATCTGTAAAGATATCACCGAGCATCTTAATCCGGTCCTGTCAGAAGACTCTGTCTCCAAACTTTTCATTAATGAATTGAGCTTCCCTGGCAGTGCAATGGTAAAGAATCTGCCTTCCAATGTAGGAGATGTGAGAGACATGGGTTTAATCCCTGGATCAGGAAGATCCCCTGGAGTAGGAAACGGCAAACCACTTCAGTATTCTTGCCTGGAAAATTCCATGTACAGAGAAACCAGGTTGCCTACAGTCCACAGTGTCACCAAGAGTTGGACATGACTGAACACACACTCACAGGAATAGTAGTACATTCCTCATTTAAAGCTATTAATTTGGTATTTTTGTCATTTATTAAGCCCATTTGAATTGGTTTCTATCACTTGCAATGAAAGAGTACTCATTGATAAGACTATGATATAAAAAGGACCATCATAGTCATATGAAGAAAAGGTCTTGGGCATCCTGGAGGAAGAGACTAAGGAGTGATGTTTGAATTGAGCTTTGAAGAATATGTAATATTGCAAAAGGGGAGGATGTAGGAGAAACCATTTCAGAGAAAAAGAGTAACACGAGCCAGAGAAAGGACATCTCAAGGAATGTGAGAAGTTATTGTGGTGAGGAGTGATGTCAGATGGGCTGGAGCTCGACTGCCTAGTGAGTTATACACTGTGCTGAGACCTTGGACCATGGGACTCATAGGAGGAATGAGGTGTTAGGTGGGGATTACTGATTGTTGTGGCAGGACTGGGGGTGTGCACTGGTGTGTGGAGACCTGTAGGCAGGAAAGATGATTTGGAGACTATGACAACAGCTCAGGAAAGAAAGAAAATAGTCCCAGCTAAAGTCAGTAAATACACGGCATAATGCTGTCCTTTCCAAATCCCCTGTGTAAGGCAGACATTGCTAATTGGCCACCTCCCCCTTCCCAATTTAGTGTTCTCAGCACAATGTCGCAGACAGTCATTCCCAATCATTTATTGATACTGCCATTCAGTTAGAAACCTACATGCTATTCCAGACCATCTGGCAGGCGTAGTTGATATGGATGCTGTAATGAGATTGGAATTCTCTTGGGTTGACTCTTGCTTTAGGTTCTTTGGGTTGTATCATAGAACTAGAACTAGAATTCTTCTTCCTTGGCTTGTAAAAGTAAATGGAGGAGTGTTTGTCCAGGAGGAAAAATATTTGGAGTGAATTCTAGCCTTTAAAGGAGGCTGCAACTGCAACTTTTCTTCTCTCAATGCAGACAACAGTTCTGGCCTAGCAACCAAAACAAAGTTGATGGTCTCCATGGGGGCCACTGTCTGTCTCCAGCTAGTCTTAATGGGATGTGAAGCGTGTGCATTTCCTTGAGGTCACAGCTTTAAATCTGACCTGTGGCCAAAAGAACCACTGTCTGACAGCTCCCTGGCAGGCACTGTGAAATGAGTTATGGGTCTGTGCACCATTTCTAGTAGCGTGAGTCCACTTGAGCAAAGCCGTTCTGGAGTTACTGTCGGAGAGGGAGTGCTAAACTGAAAGGCCAAGGAATAAATGGAGACAGAGCTGCTCCATCCACTCGTCAAAGAGATTTTCTCACAGCTACCTCCAGGCCCATTGGGTTAAAGGCCACAGTGAGAGTATTCACTGGAGAAAGGACCGTGCCAGGCAGTGGAGGGGGGCTCTTCTTTCTTTGGCTCAAAGACATAAGTTCACAAAGCAGAAACCTGAATGGTTTTGTAGTTAAGAGAAATGGCCTGCCCACCAGGTCGCAGAGAGGATCTGATCTATCAGGTAAGGATCTTTATACTCACATTTTTTACATTCTAATGACAGAAGAGAAATTGCTCATTTTGACAGAATTAGAGGCCACATAAGAAGGAATCTGGATCTTAGGTGCAAAGGTTTGAACTTTTGGGAGGCTTCCTTCATTCTGCTTCTTAGGATAGGCTCATTGTTGCTGGTCATGTGGACAGGAGAATACACAATTATTTTGAAGAATCCAGTATTTTTCAATAAAGAACAGTGGATCCAAAGCAGAGGAATGGTTGGGGATTTCAAAAAGCCAACAGTATCTGTGTTTTCAGAAATTCAAAGGAAACCTCTGTGTAATATATATAAAAAGAATTACCATTTATCAAGCAAGAGCAGCAGACCAGCACTCTCTATGTATGACCTCATTTATTGCGTTCCTTAGCTGTGAGAAGTACTTACCACTATTTCCTTAATTTTACAAATGAAGTAACTGAGAGTTTAAAGAAATAACATAACTAGGCTACCCTCTTGAAGTGATGAAGGCTGGATTTAATCAAACATCTCTCTGCTGTTTCACTCTACTTTATAATCTTGGGATAGAAAATAGCTGGAGTTGGAACAGATATACCTAACCAGGATGAAATGGAATGATATAAGTACCTAAAAAGACTGGGTACTAGGCACTCTGCTGAGCACATTACAGGCATTCCCTTAATGAATTCTCCGAATAAGAGTATGCATTGCGATTACTATTATTTACCCCTTCTACTTGGAGAAGGCAATGACAACCCATTCCAGTGTTCTTGCCTGGAGAATCCCAGGGACAGGGGAGCCTGGTGGGCTGCCGTCTTTGGGGTCGCATAGAGTTGGACACGACTGAAGTGACGTAGCAGCAGCAGCAGCAACCCCTTCTACAGATGAGGAAATTTAGAGACTCTAGTAACTTTCCAAGGCCTCTCAGATAATAAGTGATGGAGCTGGGGTTAGAATTCCCATCCACTTTACTCCAAAGTGTATATTCTGTTTTTTTTTAATTGAAGTTTAATTGATTTACAATTGTGTTTTTGGTATAAAGCAAGTGATTCGATTTTATGTACACACACACACACACACACACATTGGTTTTTAAAATTTTTCTTTCCACTATGGTTTATCATAGGATATTGAATATAGTTTCCTGCACTGTATCAGGACCTTGTTGTTTATCCATTCTATATATAATAACTTACATCTGCTAACTCCAACCTCTCAACCTATGGCTCCCCCAACACCCTCCCTTTTGGCAAGGTCAAATCTGTTTTCTGTCTCCATGAGTCTGTTTCAGTTTCTATAATTAGCTTCATTTGTGTCATATTTTAGATTCCATATATCAGTTCAGTTCAGTCGCTCAGTCGTATCCGACTCTTTGCAACCCCATGGACTGTAGCATGCCAGGCCTCCCTGTCCATCACTAACTCCTGGAGCCTACTCAAACTCATGTCCATTAAGTCAGTGATGCCATCCAACCATCTCATCCTCTGTCATCCCCTTCAATCTTTCCCAGCATCAGGGTCTTTTCAAATGAGTCAGCTCTTCACATCAGGTGGCCAAAGTATTGGAGTTGCAGCTTCATCATCAGTCCTTTCAATGAATATTCAGGACTGATTTCCTTTAGGATGGACCGGTTGGATCTCCTTGCAAGGAGATTCCATGTATATGTATATTCTTTTTTCAGCTTCTTTTCCATTATAGTTTATGACAAAATATTGAATATAGTTCCCTGTGCTGTACAATAGGACCTTGTTTATTTTATATGGAGTATTTTGTATCTCAAAGCACATACTCTTAACTACTGATGCTGATGTGGTACAGAGACCTATTAATAGATACACATGAGATGATCTTAGGGGGCATATAAACAAATACCTTAAAAGTAGTTACTTCTTAACTAAATTAATGCACAGGAGACTACCTTTTCCAGTGGCAGGGATATAGTATTCCTATTTTTTATGGATTTATTTAAATTAAAAAGTGAGTTGATTTAAATAAAATGTTACGTGAATAATAAAGTGGCACATGGAGGTGGTAAAAAATGGGCAAGGTAGTTTGTGAAAGACTGAGGTTTGGGGATCACTGCAGTGTGCTAAGCTGGGTTTCAGGGCTGTCTGAGCATGCTGTTAGCTGAGGAGTGGGAGATGCAAAGCAGTGTGGGGCTACTGGTCCTATCCCAGGGAGGGGAGTGCCTCCCTGGAGTCAAGAGGAACCCCATTGCCTGGGAGTTCTTGAAGGAAAATGCAGATCTTCCCATTGGCTCTTTGCCTTGGTCAGCTGACTATTCCATCCTGTGGGTGGGTGTCCCTGTTTAGTTTGTTTCACTTTTTAAATTAGACTCGAATGTCCACAGTCCATTTAAGCCCATACTCCTCTAGGAAGTTTTCCTTGAAATCCCTACTGCCTTAACTGTCTGAACTCCCAAACTTGGCTTTCCACAGTACTGTTTGGTAATGGGGCATCCCAGGTAGCTCAGCTAGTGAAGAATCCACCTGCCGTGCAGGAGACCCTGGTTCAATTCCTGGGTCAGGAAATTCCCCTGGAGAACAGGTAGGCTACCCGCTCCAGGATTCTTGGGTTTTCCGGGTGGCTCAGACAGTAAAGAATCCACTTGCAATGTGGGAAACCTGGGTTCGATCCCTGGTTTGGGAAGATAATGGGCTGTTATTATTACTCTGTTGTGACTAAAAATGACAAATACATTTCAGATCATGTACAAACTCTGAAACTTGGATAGTGGCTATTGATGGGCTGCCTTGTTTAGGATTTTTAAGTTTAATTAGGTCTCATTTGTTTATTTTTGTTTTTGTTTCCATTACTCTAGGAGGTAGGTCAGAGGGGATTTTGAGAATGCATATGTGAGATTGGTAGAAAAGGACACCAGGATGGATTAGTAATGCCTGTCGTGGGCAGGTTAGGTGAGAAGAAGCAAACGTGCCCCACATGTGTCATCTCTGATTCTTGAGTCTCCAACTAAATGATGGCTGTCTGAGGAAATGATCCATGGCTGCTTCATGCATTGCAATTCTCTCAGTGTGTGGCATGTTCACTAATACTGTTTCTCATTTCCCTTTAAGACTGTATCTGGAGTTCAGTGAGAATCAGAAGTCACTATGTTAAACTTCACTGTAGATAGCAGGTGTAGAATCTGTACCTGTGGTTTGAAGACAAGGCAGCTGCTAGCATGTGTGTGCACGCTAAGTTGCTTTAGCCGTGTCTGCTCATTGTGAGCCCATGGGCTGTAGCCCACCAGGCTCCTTTGTCCATGCCCTCCTCTAGAGGATCTTCCTGACCCAGAGATCAAACTCTTATCTCCTGCGTTGGCAGGTGGGTTCTTTATCACTAGCACCACCTGGGAAAAAAACTGAATGAGAGTCGCTCACTTGTGTCCAAGTCTGCAACCCCATGGACTGCAGTACACCAGGCTCCTCTGTCCTTGGAATTCTCTAGGCAAGAATACGGCGGTGGGTAGCCATTCCTGTCTCCAGGGGATCTTCCCAAACCAGGGGTCGAACCCGGTCTCCCACATCCCAGGTAGATTCTTTACCATCTGAGCCACCAGGGAAGCCCAGGGTGCGGCTTATCAGGCAGCAACTTCCCTTTCTCCCTACACTGAAGACAAGGTTTAAGGATAGGGGTGGGTGGGAAGAGCCAGGTAAAGAATGGATCAGAAAAGCAATGCCTTTAGGCCAAAACAAACTTGCACAGAAACACGGGGAGACAGTTTTTCCTATTTGTGAAGTGAGTCATGGTCAATCATTTTTTCTATGATCTAACATCTTTCTGGTTTTCTCTATGATTTCATTCTTTCTTTCCAAGAGGAGATGGCCAGCAGGTAGGAATGGTTGTTTTGCTGGTCGTTTGTCCATGAGATTTCATCAGTAGCACAGTAGCATGAAGAACAGCAGCTGCCAGAGCTGTTCACAGCAGGATATTGATCTAGACAAGAGCCTGCACCAGACCCAGACATCACATCATAACTGGGGCAAAAATGATGTGCACGAGGAATCCTGTATATTCATTTAGTTTAGGCTCTGAACCAACTGTGAAGGCTCCGCTCACCTCTCCCTTGTCTCTGTTCTGCCTGTCCTCTTTGTTCTCCTGAGATGTTTATTATCCTCAGGGAAGTGCCCTCTTTCCTGAGGAAAATACAATATGTTCCTCCCATTAACATTATTTCCTCCTTTGCAAACTCACCCAACATGCTGGGTCCCATTTCTTCAAAGTCTTTGTTTTTAACTTGATGACTATATGGAATTTAGAATAAGTTATTCTAAGATAGCTCATGCATTTTCCCTTCTCAATGGTGCTTTTAAGCATAATGCTTTGGAAGGACGGGGAGTCATATTCCTGGTTGAATATGAATCTTGACTCTCAGGCAGTGTGACACACCAAAAGAGGAGGTACTTTAGTATACAGAGGCTTCCATTGAATCAGATAGTGAAGTAGCTCTTTCATTTTGAATGCTCTGGCAATGGATCTCAACCAGCAACCCCAGCTGAAGTGGGCTATCAAATGATGAATAATGATGCTTGAGTTGATTTTTTCCCTATGGTTAAAGTCATGCCTGTTGGATTGTAGAGTTAAGCAGGTCATGCACTGCTGCAGAGAATTGAGTATGACTGGGTACTAAGAAAAGAAAAGACACATAATATATACCATTGAGCTGGTGCTCAAAGGGGCTGTATGTTTACTGAAACACAAAGAAAAATGACCCTGTGTGCATATGTGAAAGGTGGAGTGAAGGCAGTAAGTGGTTTCACTCAAACAACCTGTTGAAAGCCATTATCCCAGAGCATGATGTACAATACCTTCCTGTACTTCCAGAAACTAGTTTGATGCCTGGCCTTAGGAAGGCGCTCGAGTGTCTTTGTAATCTAAGGAGTAGGACTGAGGTTACTTTCTGCTAGTTACATGCACAGATCCACCTATATTATAATCTCTTTTTTTTTTTAAACTGCATTCCTTTTTTAAAACATTAATTTTTGACTGTGCTGGGTCTTTGTCGCTGTGAGGGATTTTCTTTAGTTGTGGAAAGTAGGGGCTACTCTCCAGCTGCTGTGCACAGGCTTCTCATGGTGGTGGCTTCTCTTGTTGCCCAGCATGGGTGATATATTTTATATATATATATATATATATATATATATATATATATACACACACACACACATATATATATGTATATGTATATATATTCACTCTTTTCTAGATTCTATTCCCATATAAATCATTGCAGAGTATTGAGCAGAGTTCCCTGTGCTATATAGTAGGTAATGTTTGGTAATCCTGCATTTTCTTCAAAAAGCATATGATTAAAAAAATGATTTTTGGTCTAATTAAGCATACTTACTTCTAAGTCTAGAGATGAAATAGTTATTGATCTGCAAATAATATTGTGTTATTAAGGTCATTGTAGTGAAAGTGTTAGCTGCTCAGTCGTGTCCGACTCATTGTGAGCCCATTGACTATAGCCCACCAGGCTCCTCTGTCCATGGAATTCTCTAGGCAAGACTACTGGAGTGGGTAGCTATGCCCTTCTCCAGGGCATCTTCCTGACCCCAGGGATCAAACCCAGTTTTCCTGCATTTCAGGCAGATTCTTTACCATCTGAGCCACCAGAGAAGCCCATTTAGATCATCACACATACGTAAGTCAGGAGGTAACATTAATTTAGAAGTACTTTTTTTTCCACCTTTAAGTTTGTTGAGACCATTTTATTCAAACTCTTCAGATGTATTTTTGATATTAGTGTCTTTGGCATTGTTCCTTCTTCTCCTACTCTTACACCTTCTGATGACTCACATTGTTCAAAGGAAACTTAGGTTGTTGGCCCAGAGATATTTCACAGTCAGCAGTATAACACTAAATTATGTAGAATCCCTTTGTCACCAATCAGCATAATGCTAGTTCTGGAATCCATTAATTCTTTATTTCAAGACTCCTTTTGGTTGTTTAGAAAGCACTGCTGTTAGTGCTGGAGACATCAAGTGAGCATCATTTTTTCTTGGTCTTCCCCATCAGTCATAGAATCTAACCAGAAGTTTTCTTGTTGGATTCATTTTGGGGCTCTATTCAGTCTGGAGAATTAGGAGGAGGGGCTGGGAGCTGGCGTAGGAAGATTGGACAGGGAAGTGAACTGTGGGGGCACAGTCCAGCCTTGGGCTGGGTTGTTTAGACTTTGGGGCACAGAGCTAGAAGATGAGGTAGAGATGAAGGAATTCAACACTCTCACAGTTTAGAAAAGGAACACACTTGGGGAGGCTTGCATCCCAGAATTTGGTTCTTTTTTTTTTTTTTCTTTTTTTTTTTCTGCCTGCAATGCAGGAGACCCAGATTTGATTTCTGGGTCAGGAAGATCCCGTGGAGAAGGGAGTGGCTACCCACTCCAGTATTCTTGCCTAGGAATTCCCATGGACAGAGGAGCCGGGCAGGCTACAGTCCATGGGGTTGCAAAGAGTTGACATGACTGAGCAACTAAACAACAACACAAGAAAACAGAGGCTCAGAGAGGTAACATGACTCGCCCAAGCAGAAAAGTGGCTAATGGCAAGATCATGGTTCTTTTTTAAAAATTTTTCTTCAAAGCTCATACTCTTAACATGGTTCTCTGTCCTCCAGGGGAATCTATTTGATTCTTGGTCTTGCTTGTTATTAACTATGAACCCTTAGGCTAGAGACTTAGCTTCTGTGAACCCGAGCTTTATTATCTTCAAAATGGGGTAATAATCCCCATGGTGATTTTGTGAGCAGAGATGAAATTAATATATGGAAAGTGCTCATCGCTATTTCTGACACAGTAGCTCAACAGACAGCAGCTCCTCCTACTACTACCACTAGAGTTATTATTTTTAGGTCTTTTTCTAGGTATAAAATGCACTCCTGCTCCCCTTTTCCAATCCCTTCCCACTAGGGAATTCCTTGGTTATCCAGTGGTTAGGACTCCGGCTTCCACTGCAGGGTTGAACACTGATTGAGGAACTAAGATCCTGATGCCATGTGTTGTGGCCAAAAAAAAAAAAAGAAGAAGAAGCAATTTCTTCCTACCCATGTAGTATCCACTATACTTTGATACTAAATATATAATGAAAATTAAAAAAAAATTCATTTACAGTGTTAAATGAAATTATTTTCCATTTTTCACAACAGCTCACTTTCCTTTACCAGAACTCTTGTTGATTCTTTCTGACTGAGATCAAGTGATATCTTTTTTAGGAAGCTGCCCTATTCATGCCAAACTGAGGTTGTGATGCTCTGAATGGTAAGAACATGGTGAGATGGTGTGTGTGTGTGTGTTTGTGTGTGTGTTAATTCAAACGCAGAACATAGCAAAAAATATCATCCAAATACTGACAAATACTTGACAGTTTGACTTGAAACAGAAGAAAAGGGGGCATTTTCTTTCCTGCAGTGCAGTAGCAGGACATCTCAAAGCCCACATTCTTTAATCTTCCTTGTTTGAGCAAATGAGCCCAACTCCTGACAGAAGCACTAAGTTATTATAGATATTGGTAAAAGCTGGTCGTTGGAGCTCCAATCAGCAGTGTCTCACTGCTCTCACTCACGACGTGTGATTGATAGAGATGCTGGCAGAGGCCCGGAGACATCAGCGTGACATTATCCAAAAATATGGCAACTATTATTTTCTTGTCCCAGCTGAAAAGCATAATTTAAAAACACCTTTTTCTTTTCCTTTGAATTGCTCTGCCTGGAAAAATCAATAGCGCGCTTCCATGAGGCTGGGTTCTCAGAGGCCACTCTCTGAAGTCTGTGTGTCTCCACCCAAAGGTTAAGTGCCAGTGGCTGGAGCAGCAGTTTAAAGGAGGGACGCGAGAGGCTGGCTGGTGGCTTCCTTTCTTGCCATGCCCTCCATCCCCCTCATTCTGAGCTGGGAGAGTCCTTTTCTTCTTGACTCCTGCCAGACTTCAGTGATGAATGCTCAAACTTTCTAGTGTGAGGTCTGTGCCTGCTTTTGAAGATCAGCTTAACTAACATTTGCTGTGCGTGTGTGTGCTTAGTCGCTCAGTCATATCCGACTCTTTGTGACCCCATTGACTGTAGCCCACCGGGTTCCTCTGTCCATGGCATTCTCCAAGCGAGAATACTGGAGTGGGTTGCCATTTCCTCCTCCAGAGGATCTTCCTGACTCAGGCTTTGAACCCATATCTCCTTCATTGACAGGTGGATTCTTTACCACTGAGCCACCTGGGAAGCCCTTGAGCGCTTACTATGTGCAAAGCATTGGGATAATTTCTGTAGACTCTGCCTTAGAACAAAATTATAGTCTAGTAGGGTGAGAAAAGTGCATGCATAAGGTATGAGGAGGTGCAATAGGAACAAGGAGGTTACTTTCGTTCTTTTTGTTTTGGCTTATCCTGGTATGTATATATGCAAGCATGTAGGTACATATGTATTTACATTGGATAAGCATGACATGTGTACCTATAAATTTAAGATGTACATTGTGTTCCTTGGATACATTTATATATGGTGATACAGTTGCCATTGTAATGATACTTATCATATTACATACTTCTAGTACAATATTACTGTCTGTGTTCAGTGAACTGTATAGGAGGTTTCTCACTGTGAACTGAGGCTGAACAGAATTAGATGTAAAGGTCCAGATGGAAACCATGATGTGATGGTGCTGGGCTTAATCTTCTCTGCCCTGTTGGTGACTGTTCTCTGCGATCCCAGGAGTAACAGTACATTATTGCCAGTTGGGAAGTGAAATGTGTACAAGCTCCATCTGAGTCTATGCCGTGACCCTCCCACTTCCTGTGTCATCTGGCCTCTCCTGACTGCAGCCTCAGCTCATGTTGGCCTCCACTTTTCCTCCATGACTATAGACACAGTTCAAAATGCTGAGCTCTTCCTGCCTCAAGTCCCAGTGTGCCTGCCTCTAACTCCCTCCCTTTCTGCTCTCAGTTTACACACCACATCTGCATGGAGGCTTTTCTGCAATACTCTACCAGAGAACTCTCCCAGTTGTTCTTTCTCCCACTACCGTGTTCTATTTCCTTTTTAGCATTTAACCGATAACTATCTTGCTTCTTTATTGCTTTACATGTTCTGCCCTCACTATCATGAACATATAAGTCCCTGCTGTGTGGAGCTGGGTACTATTTCCAGGAGGAGGCGGGGGCTGGGGCTGAGTGGGTGACACAGCCACCCTCTGACCGCATGTCTAGCTGCCCCGTGGTTTTGCTTTCACTCTTCTTCCTCTGGCATCTTTTCTTGACGGTCCTAACACTTGTCCCGTTGACATCTTAATGCAAAAGAAGCTGTTTTGGGAGCACGTGCTCAGGATTGTCTTCTTGTTTCCTTCCTTAGCTTAGAATCTTAGTAGGGGCATTTTTTCATTCGTGTTGCCTCAGTTGCTAGCACATTGCCCGACGCACGACAGGTACTCAATAAATGTCACTTGAATTGTCTGCCACATACTGGCTGTGTGACTTTGGCATGTTATATGACTTCTTCAAGCATCATTTTATCCACCCTATAGAGGCTTCCTTGGGAGCTCAGATGGTAAAGAATCTGCCTGCTGTGCAGGAGACCTGGGTTCGATCCCTGGGTCGGGAAGATCCCCCAGAGAAGAAAATGGCAACCCATTCCAGTATTCTTGTCCAGAAAATCCCCATTGACAGAGGAGCCTGATAGGCTACAGTCCATGGGGTCTCAAAGAGTTGGACATGACTGAGTGACTAACACTTTCACTTTCTTTCATGGAAAGGAAAGGGGAAATAATGGCACCTCAATTACCCAGAGAAGGCAGAAAGATAAAGAATGCAAAGTGCTTAACATTCCATGGCAGAATGGAAATGTCACAAGCAAAAGGGGACCCTGTGAACCTCTGTCTCTCTTTTGGAGAAGTAACCTCAGATGCTCTGCCCCTGAGGCACAGTCAGCTTTCAGGGAGTCCAGAGTTTGTGCCTGATGCATCTGTCAGCACTCAAGAGCTCTCTTCACTTTCAGCTAATGTATCCTTGATGAGGCCAGAGTGTAAAGTAACCCAGTAATTGCCTGGTCTGATTTGTCCTTCTTTTAAATTTGGAAGCTTTCCTTTTCTACACTGATTCCCTATTTTAACAAAATTCACAACTGGATCCATTTTAAGGGAAAGGATAGCATATGTGTCAGAATCCTCCAGCTAACACCATATCCTTGCATGTGATAGCTTACCATTAACAATGTTGAATTTGTGATCTTTGAAGAAGACTTAGCTTCAGGATCAGGGACCAGGCTTGATCACTCAAGAGCTTTTGTATAGCAGAGTTTTATTAAAGTATAAAAAGGGGTAGAGAAATCTTCTGACATAGATATCAGAAAAGGGACAGAGAGTATCCCCCTCGCTAGTCTTAGTAAGGGAGCTACATACTTCTTCAATTGGTTATTGCAGTAAATCAAAAGAATGTCTCAAGGTTGTAAAGATCTTACCAGACCCACTCCCACAATTTACATTTTAAGATAGCAGGATTAGTCAGAAGGTTTTCAAGAAGGAGAAACTGTCCTCAAGCTGGATACATTGTTGTTATATAATCCTTCAGTTCAGTTCAGTTCAGTTCAGTTGCTCAGTTGTGTCCGACTCTTTGCAACCCCATGAATCGCAGCACGCCAGGCCTCCCTGTCCATCACCAACTCCCGGAGTTCACTCAGACTCACATCCATTGAGTCAGTGATGCCATCCAGCCATCTCATCCTCTGTCGTCCCCTTCTCCTCCTGCCCCCAATTCTTCCCAGCATCAGAGTCTTTTCCAGTGAGTCAAGTTTTCGCATGAGGTAGCCAAAGTACTGGAGTTTCAGCTTTAGCATCATTCCCTCCAAAGAAATCCCAGGGCTGATCTCCTTCAGAATGGACTGGTTGGAATTAAATTGGTATTTGTTGAATACTTACCATGGGCCATGGACTGAAGTTGAAGCTGAAATTCCAATACTTTGGCCACCTGATGCAAAGAACTGACTCATCAGAAAAGACCCTGATGCTGGTGAAGGCAGGAGGAGAAGAGGGTGATAGAGGATGAGATGGTTGGATGGCGTCACCGACTCAATGGACATGGGTTTGAGTAAACCCCGGGAGTTGGTGATGGACAGGGAGGCCTGGCGTGCTGCAGTCCGTGAGGTCACAGAGTTGGACACGACTGGGCAACTGAACTGGACTGAACTACCATGGGCCAGGCACTGTACTAGGTACTTTTGTCTATTTGTTCTAATTAATCCTCTAAATAAACCTGTGAGGTAGTTAAGGTAGTACTCTTATCCCCATATTATATACAAGGAGGCTAAGAACAGAGAATTTGTGTTGTTTTCCTGTAGTGTTAGAACAAATGCTGCTACTGCTACTGCTGCTGCTAAGTTGCTTCAGTCGTGTCCGACTCTGTGTGACCCCATAGATGGCAGCCCACCAGGCTCCCCCGTCCCTGGGATTCTCCAGGCAAGAACACTGGAGTGGGTTGCCATTTCCTTCTCCAATGCATGAAAGGGAAAAGTGAAAGTGAAGTCGCTCAGTCATGTCTGACTATTAGCGACCCCATGGACTGCAGCCTACCAGGCTCCTCCATCCATGGGATTTTCCAGACAAGAGTACTGGAGTGGGGTGCCATTGCCTTCTCCCTAGAACAAATGAGTGAAAGCCAAGACAGGGTAGATTTAAAGCTCTGTACTTTTTCCTGGGAAAACCTTCTATGCTAACATAAATAATAAATTTCTTTCTGTTTGCCTATTGTTACATCATGTGGCTGTATGAAATGGATTAATGAATGTTAACCAAATTCAACGAATATGTTTGGGTCTACAAAGAGGTAAACCCAGGCTATCTGACATGCTCAAAATTCAACTTAGAGGCATTCTGCTTCTGATAATGCCAGATTATGCTACTAATGACTAAAACTCTGCATGAGGACAATTTAAAAAGCTGGATAGTATATTTAAAAATTCTGGCTGAAGGCATCAGAGAGCCACCAAGAAAGTGAAGATTTTAAGGACAAAGTTCTAAGAAAGAAGAGAGTTTCTTAGTGATGATCATGGCATTCAATGCTGCTTCTCTCCTTGGGGGTGATTGTTGATTTCAAAAGCAGTGGCTGAAAAGTTCAGTTGAATGTTGTGTTTGGAATACTAATCAGGTTGAGGGATGAAAACTGGAGTTCAGATCTTGCCAAGGAAGAAAGTCCCTGGTAAAATCATAAGGTTTCAGTAAGGATCTTAGGAATAAGTGAATTGGAAATCGAACAGCTCTCATGGTAACTCAAGCCCAACTTTGAATTATCTCACTTTGTGATTAGATCAGTATTATTTGGGACACCATTAGGAAGACAATCATCATTCAGTCTCAGATATCTCATATATATATATATATATATATATATATATATATATAATGTTCAATAAAAATTTCAGTAGTAGAAGTGAGATTTGACTAAAACAACAGTAAGCAAACAAGCAAGAGATAACAACAGATAATGGAAACCATTCCCTAGGAGATCTAAATGTTATTGCTAAAACAATTACAATTAATATGTTCAAGGAAGTAGGACTATTTTGAAAACTATTATAAATGGAAATTTTGAAAACTATTATAAAAGAGAATCTAATAGCAAATTTGGAACCAAAAGATACAATAACTGAAATGAAGAATTAAAGGTTAAACTGCAAGTTAGATACTGCTGATGAGAGAATTTGTGAACTGGAGGATAAGAGAAAGAAAATATCCAGACTTAACCAAGAAGAAGGAAAAAGATGAAAAATACACAAGAGAGTGTAGGACACAAATGAAATGTGGTAAAATATATTAAAAAATGTAATGAGCAGACCAGAAAAAAAGTAAAGGATATTGCAGAAGTAGTATTTGAAGATACAATGATCGATCAAGTATTTTTCTAAAGTGTCAAAAATTCTGAAGTTATTGATTCAAGTTATTGATGGATAGCTATAATAAACTCTAGGCAGGAGTATAGAAAGAAGATTGTACCTAGAATCATCATAATAAAATTAAAGTGAGCCAAGGACAAAGAAAAAATATTAAAAGCAGAAAGAAAAGTTTGCCTTCAAAGAATCAACAAAAATTGACAACTGACTCTTTAGTGAAAACAATGGACAGTCTCAATTGTAGTCATCTTCCCTTACTGAAGACAATCATTATCTTGAAGAATTTTCATGACTACAAAAAAGCTTTTACCATATATGCATGGGTCTACAAAGATAGTATTGTTTGAATACTTACAAACTTTATTTAGTGTTTAACTCTTTAAATGATATTTCAGTACACCTTTTAAAGCCGTAGCATTATATTTTAGGATGCATTTGTGTTGATACATGAAGTACTAGCTCATTCTTGAACACATCATCTTATACAAGAGTCTCAGGATACATCTGTAAGTGGACTTCCTGAACTAACACGTATATACATCTTCTTTACCACAACATTTAAAAAAAAATGTATACACATTTTTAACTTTACTAGTTTCACCCAATTACTTACCAAAGTAGGAAGTGAAACAATTTCTAGTTCCCCTTGTAGTATATGAAAGTCCTCATTTCTCTACATTAGAACCAATATTTGGTATTGTCAAACTTATTCCTTAGCTAGATATATGTTTTGCCAATATCTTCTCCCAGATTGTGGCCTACATTTTAACTTACTTATGGTGTCTTTTTGTTGATAAAAACTATTATAATTTAGAAAGTCAAATTTATCTTTCTCCTATGGCTTGTCTGCAGTCCATGGGGTTGCTAAGAGTCAGAAACGACTGAGCGACTTCACTCTCACTTTTCACTTTCATGCATTGGAGAAGGAAATGGCAACCCACTCCAGTGTTCTTGCCTGGAGAATCCCAGGGACGGGGGAGCTGGCTGCCGTCTCTGGGGTCACACAGAGTCGGACATGACTGAAGTGACTTAGCAGCAGCTGTAGCAGTACTTTATATATATTGCTTAAGCAAACCTTTCCTAACTCAATATGATAAATATATTATTCTATATTTTCTCAAGTTTCAGAATTTTGTCTTTGTATATAGGGCTCTAACACAGGAGGTACTGGCATAAAATAATATAAAATCTTAATTTATTTTGCAATATTGATATCCACTATATTGAATAAGTCATCTTTCTTTCTTGAATAGTAATGCTGTGTATCATGTCACCATCTATCTATCATCAATCAACTTTCTATTTAAGTATTCCTGGATTCTAGTCTATTGATTATTTTCCATGTGGCAATATCACACTGTCTTAATTACTGTAACTTTGTTATCTGGGGGATGAATCCTTTAACTTGCTCTTGAAAGTTGTCTTGAATACCCTGGCTTTGCCTTTTCCAGGTGAATTTTTGATTCCTCTTGAAAAATACAGTTCTCTTTGTTTTTTGATTTCTGTTTTTTGATAGATACTGATTCCAAGAAATATTTGCATGCTATTAAAAAATGTGAGCGCAATGATGAATGCCAATAAGCACAGACCTTAATTGCTATTGCTAAGTCACTTCAGTCATGTCCGACTCTGTGTGACCCCATAGACGGCAGCCCACCAGGCTTCCCCATCCCTGGGATTCTCCAGGCAAGAACACTGGAGTGGGTGGCCGTTTCCTTCTCCAATGCAGGAAAGTGAAAAGTGAAAGTGAAATCGCTCAGTCATGTTCAACCCTCAGCAACCCCATGGACTGCAGCCTTCCAGGCTCCTCCATCCATGGGATTTTCCAGGCAAGAGTACTGGAGTGGGGTGCCATTGCCTTCTCTGACAGACCTTAAAGTTGGATACAATAAAAGTTGGTGGAGACTGGAAAGTTGGAGAGCACATGCCCTGTCCAAAGGAGGCAGATTCTCTTCAGCTTCAGCTGACTTTTGTCGCCTGGGACTATAGACTCAGTGCCAAAAAGAAAGGAAATTCAAGAGAATCTGAAAAGCTGACTTTTTTCTTGCAATATAGAATTTTCAATTTATTAAATATTGGTTCAATTTTTTATAAACTGTTGTATGAGCTGAAGAAAACATCTCTGAGGGCAAATCCCAGTCACTTTCCTGACATCAGATTTGAATAGTTTTTGGATCACTTTAAGCAGGAAAAAGGAATATAGAAGACTAAAATTTGAGGTGGGGAATCTTGGAACCATGATGAGGCATTAGGTGCTATATTTGTAACCTCAGTCGATCTAGGGTATGGTCCCCATGATCCCAAAACAGTTATTACAATGATGAATCTTTTGGCTCTGAATGCTTAAGACAGTTCTCAAGGAGTTTGGCATGGGGGATTTTAACAAGATGTAGAAGAAATGTATTCTACCAATGCTCATAGATTATAGCCCTCTCCAACTTTGCACTTCTCCCTCTGGTTTTTAAGATGGACTTGGTTTTCCTAAAAACTGATTTTGTAGTAAGTAACTCACTCTTTTCCATATCCCTACCATTTTCCATGTACAATGTTTACATTTCTAAGATTGTGTCCTACCAGTGTAATATGACACAAAGTTGTCTTCTTAGAATTTTACATAGGAGATAGTAGTTTTCCTTCTAACAGGTACGGTTTCAAACCTGTTATGTAGAGACCTTTGTAAGTAGTCTTTCAAAGCCAGAATTACATGTTTTCAGAAAGACCAGTCTATTTCTTAATCATTTTGTTGTTCATTTGTTGACTGATTCTCTTGAAGAATATAGATTCTTAGGATTAAAGCACTACTTAATCCAGTTCTAAACCATTATCTAATATATAACATATTATCTTAGCCTGGCTTAAACTGGCTTCAACTCTGCCTGGCATGGACTCATGTGCCCAGAATTAACAGGTATTGAAAAATGGTTACATTTGTTTTCATCACAGAAAACAAAACAAAACCAAACCAAAATGGGACAACAGATGAAGGCTTTTCTCTTCTCTGATTCCTAGGTACTAAAAAGGATTTATGCATTTATTTATATGTTCATTCATTCATTCACAGACCCCCATCTTCTTTCAGACAATCTGAAGGAAAATGCATAAAAGGAATAAAAGGAAGACATTGCATTGACTCAAGTCAATGGTATCTCCATTCAATCACTAAATACTTAATTCAAGGCTCTGGGGATAAGTGACATTCCAGACAAGTATAATTCATGCTCTCCTAGAGTTTACATTATAGGTCAAGGGTAGGGGACTGGCAGTAAACAAACAAATAAACCAACAAATAAGATCTTTTTAGATAATGTTAAGTGCTTGGAAGAAAATTCAATGAAAGAATGGGGTAGAGGGGGGGTGTGTGTGTGTGTGTGTGTGTGTATGTGGTAGGATAAGGAAGACTCTGACATTTTTGGATAAAAGATGCTTTGAAGATGCCATGGTAGTGTGTACATCATCATGTACATAAAGCACAAGTGCTGGAGTATTGCCTAGTGCCTGTTTAGTGGTGAACACAGCATGGAACAGCTTGAGTCAAGTGTCTCATAGGTTTTCTAATAATATTGCTGTAGTCTCCTAATCATCTAGTAGCAGCAGTAATAATACTAATAGTAAGAATAATGGTAGAAATGGCAATATGGCTATTGTGAAGTACATTGCCAGTGCTTTCATATCTGTACTAGGAAAGTAATGTTGAGACTTTGAAAGAATCAATTTTCTCCTTCTTATCTGTTCCAAGAGGCCACTGGAACAGATGATGTCTGTGGTTCCTTCCACTCTTTTTTCAGAAAGGAAGAGCAATAAATCCTCTGAAGTTCTATGTGTCATCCCTTTCATATATTGGGTTTCCTTCTAACTGGTTATTCATTATTCATTTCATCTTCATCAAGTTTTCTTCTAACAGGTAAGTGTGTGAATCAGTTCTGAGAAGTACTTTCTCTGGCAGAGAGACATCCCATTTCTGGACAGGTCCTTGAGACTTTGCCAAAGAGCTAATACAGTATTGGAAATGTATAGACACAATGCAAGTAAAAATGAGGAAGTTAGGTTTCAGAGTCTGAGAGGCTTGGGTGTGAGTCCTGGTTCCACCATTTGTCAAGTGTGAGTCACTGGACAAATAGCTTGACCTTTTTGAGATTTCATTTGTGTATTTGTAAGATACTGGCAATGGTAGGATCTACTACATTGCCATGTAGTAGATTAATTGAACTACAGATTGCCTTCAAAGAATCAACAATAAAATTGACAACTGACTCTTTAGTGAAAACAATGGACAGTCTCAATTGTAGTCATCTTCCCTTACTGAAGACAATCATTATCTTGAATAATTTTCATGACTACAAAAAGCTTTTACCATATATGCATGGGTCTACTCCAAATATAGTATTGTTTGAATACCTACAAACTTTATTTAGTGTTTAACTCTAAATTAGAGTTAGATTCTAAAGTTTAGATAATCTAAAGTTAGATTCTATATAAACCTTTTTATAAGGTTTATATGAAATCATAAATGTAAACTGTCTGTTTTGTAGTTCCCAATAAGTGTTAGTTGCTATTACTATCATTATTTCAGCGTATCTGAAGACCTTCAGTGTGTCCAAAAACTGAATATCTTTTCACGATCACTTTCTGTTCTGAATCAAATGTGAAATAATTCAACCTGGAAGAGTCTTTGGGTCTAACCTTCAGACTTAGTGACCTTTGTTTCGACCCCATAAATAATGGAGACTTTTTTTTTCTGCTTAATTATCTCCTACTTTGAGCAGTTCACTTCCTCCTTCCATTAATAGAATAGTTTGGATGAGAAGATAGTATTTAAAAATAGTGGAAATAACTTGAAAAGGGAAAAAGAGTGATTATCTCATCTCTAAAGGAATTATTCACATTAAAAAAATATAGTAATTCAATAATATTTCTCCAAAGGCTATAGCTTGATCATAAGGTTAATTCTTGAAGGATATACATCTTCAAAGTTTGGAATCTTTGCCCTCAAAAGAACTCCCGGGCAATTTTCTGTTTAAGCTGTGAAACTCTAAACGGATATTTCTGTTCCCTTTCGATATGACTCTACCTCTGCTGGTGGATAGAAACAGCTGTCTAATGGCTGTCTAGCAACACTGCTCAGAGGCTGAGGACAGGCTAGGCAATGGCTTCACCCAGTGGAACAGCCAAGGGCAATTAGAAAAACAATATAATTACACAAGTTGGAAATAGGTCAGGATCTGGGACAAACACCCAGATGCTTGGAAAAGTAGCTTTGGGATTTGAATGCCCCTGGAGTGAAAAAGTTATTTGTTGGTGTGCCTCGGGGCTCTCTTTGTTTTGCTCTGAGTACTTATGCAGAAAGAGAGCAATTCTGGTAGTGCTCTTTAGGTGCTGAGGTTGGGTGATGCTGGTTGTTGGTGAAAGTTATGAATAGAGATAGATGACGTTGGAAGCATTGTATAAAAGTGATCATCAGTGTAGGCTATGGAGTTAGACCTGGGTTTGACTTCTGCTTTTCTACTTCTTAGCTGGGTACCTTAGGCAATATTAACTACTCAGTGTCAGACTTTTCATTTCTACATTGGGTATAATAGCACTTGTATAGGGTTGTATGGATGTAATAGGATAATGAATATAAAGTATTTAGCGCAGTGCCGGATACGTGGAAAAATAGCAGAATGTGATAAAAATGCTAAGCCCACTCCTTAACTGCTGTCGTGTGTCCTGATATGGCTCTCCTTCCCAGTCCTCGAAACTCCCTTGCAAAGAGTACACACTCATGGTTTAGTTGCCACACGTGGAGGGCAGGGGGTTTGTTTTACCTCTTGTATGTGGACTTAGACATGTGTAAGCTAGATGCTGGATTTTTGACCAGGTAGAAACTAATGTTGCCCGTTTAATGGGTATCACTGATGGACATATGTGTGGATAGAGCAAATCTCCCCCAGTAGATGACTGATGGCATAAGGCCTGAGAGCCGGAGAAGATATGACCCTGACTCCAGAAAAAGTTTTGTGAAACTTTGTAGGCCTGGTTTGTCACAAGCACAATAAGACCCCATGGAAAAAGTAATACCAGGCTTCACTATGGAGGCTTATGCTTTTGAGATGATGTGAAGTTTTAGTCATATGGTACATTGAGAGTAAAAATACAGTATTAGTGGAAAAAGTTCAGGTATTGGGCCCAGAAGGCCTTCCCAGGTGGCATTAGTGGTGAGGAAGCCACCTGGCAATGTAGGAGATGCAAGAGATGCTGGTTCAATCCCTGCATCAGGAAGATCCCCTCAAGAAGGAAATGGCAACCCAATCCAGTATTCATGCCTGGAAAATTCCGTGGACAGAGGAGCGTGGCGGGCTATAGTCCATGGTGTTGCAAAGAGTTGGACATGACTGAAGTGACTTAGCACAGGGCCCAAACAGATGTGAGTTCAGATCTTGGATCTGCCATTTACTATGTAATCTCTGCCAGTTTATGTGAATTCATTTTCAGTTTCCTCATCTCTAAGGTAGGAATATTAAGCTACCATGCAAGTTTGAGTAGATTACAAGGAATGAATATAAAGCATTTCTTGGTGTATGGTATGCAGTTAATATCTAGTAGATATATTATTATTATAGCTATTATACCCTTTGTGGGGTGCTTAGTCACTCAGTCGTGTCTGACTCTTTGTGACCCCCATGGACTGTAACCCCCAGGCTGCTCTGTCCGTGGTAATTCTCCAGGCAAGAACACTGAAGTGGGTTGCCATTTCTTCCTCCAGGGGATCTTCCCAAACCAGGGATCAAACCCAGGTCTCCCATATTACAGGTGGAGTCTTTACCAACTGAGCCACCAGGGAAGTCACCGTTATAACCTTTAATTTTTTAAAAAATTTTTTTATTGGTGTATAGTTGCTTTACAATGTTGTGTTAATTGCTGCTGTACAGCAAAGTGAAACAGATTTCCTTCCCATTTATATACCCTTTAATTCTAAAACCACATTAAACCACATAGTCATCTTACATAAAGGGACTATGTATTACATAATATTATAAATATTTATTGAGAACCATTTGTGGCTCTGTGATGACTAAAACATTGTTGCTATCCTTGAGGAATTTGTATTTCAGTTGAAAAGACACAGACACACAAACACCCACGACAAAAACCCCAAAGTGCTAAGCAGGAGCCAAAAGGAGGAACCAGAATCTAATCCTGTGTTGAGAAAACCAAGTAAGTTTACGGAGGAAATGTCTTGATGGTAGGATTCTGGTGAGAGGGACAGTGTGAACGAAGGCTCAGGGGTAGGACTGTGTGGGTGTGGGTGGGGCGTAATGGATGGTTTAGTCTGCAGGGATACTGGAGCAGAGGTTGGGAAACTGGCTTGAGCTTTGATCCTGAAGGGTTTTGAATATGCCAGTACAATTTTTGCAAAAATATCTTTGAAAAGAATGACTTCATTCACTTGTTCCTTTCTTTATTCAGCACCATTAAAAAAAAAACAAAAAACACCTACTCTCTGCCAGATACTATTATGAAGGTAAAGCTGTGAACTGGATAAAGGCAACTTCACTTGTGTGTGTGTGTGTGTGTGTGAGAGAGCCACGAATAAGTGATTCCATTAGGGTGTGCTGAGTGCTTCCATAGCCAGGGAGGAGGCACAGCATGTTTCAAGTTTGTCCTAGCTCACGATTAAGGGATCAGAGGGCACTTTTCAGGGGAAAACACTCTAAGCTGAGATCCAAGGAAATAAATCAGAGTTAATAAGATGAAGGAGGTAGAGGAAGAACAGAGCAGAAGAAATGGCATCTTTTATAATGTAGAGGTGAGACAGATCGTAAGTGGTTCTCACGAACTTCATATTAGTTCAAAATTGGTGCAAGATGGTAGAGTTTGCAGGGATGATGACTGAGCGACTTCACTTTCACTTTTCACTTTCCTGCATTGGAGAAGGAAATGGCAACCCACTCCAGTGTTCTTGCCTGGAGAATCCCAGGGACGGGGGAGCCTGGTGGGCTGCCGTCTATGGGGTCGCACAGAGTCGGACACGACTGAAGTGACTTAGCAGCAGCAGCAGGAATCTTTGCAAATTGTGCTGAAAAATTTGGGTTTTACTTACAGGCCCCAGAATAATTTTGAGAAATGTTTGCCTTATGTGTGCAGAGGCAGAGTGTGCACTTGACCTGAGGACAGTATGTATTTTAGAAAGATAACCCTCAGCTGATTGAGGAATAGAAATTGGATGAAGGAAGACTGGAAGCAAGAAGACTGACTTTGAGGTTCTTGAAGTCACTCAGGCAAATGTCTGTGTTTGTCTCTCCCTAAATTCAGCTGAATATGAGAGAAAGGAAGGCAACCCATTTCCCTGGATCCATGTCCTCACTCTGCTGATGCGCCTAATGTAGTTGATTGTATGGGGAGGGGGGGGGGTTCATGATTTTTATAATATTAGGCAGTATTTCTAGCAATTGTTGAGAGGAAGTGAGCCATCTGTGCTCTGCCAGGAAAGGCATCCTATCTTTTGCTATGGTGACATTGGGAACGTGGCCTTTGCATACTAGGGCAATGTTTCCTGGCAATCAGAAAACATCTCACAGAAGTATTCTAGAAGTGGTTGCATCACTCTCTAAGAGACCCCCATTTGTCTACAAGAGCGACAAGCAGGAAAAAACAGTGCCCACTTACTCTAATGACACCCAAAACCAGCAGCATCTACTCTAGAGAGATACAAGTAGGGTAGCTGATTTGACAGTGATTGAGCGCACTTGTGAACCTTTTTTCTCCTAGGAAATCAGAATAGCAAACATAGTAGTAAAGTATGTTGATGCAAAGCTTTCCAAATCAGAGCTTTTCTGATCCGCTTGTCAGATGGATCAGTCTCATAGAGTTGTAAGAGATGATCAGGGCTGCTTTTCTTGATCTGGTGAATGTGTAGTTTATCTTCTCTGTTGCTGGCTGTTTGCTTCTGCTA
Source organism: Bos javanicus (assembly GCF_032452875.1). Taxonomy (NCBI): domain Eukaryota; kingdom Metazoa; phylum Chordata; class Mammalia; order Artiodactyla; family Bovidae; genus Bos; species Bos javanicus. The sequence goes on along the minus strand of NC_083874.1, from coordinate 56,384,915 downwards.
TGGCTGAAGAGGGAGGGGAAAATATGATTCATGGTTTGCTATTCATGCTAATACTGACTCAGATATAAGACCTGGGAGCAGGCGTGAAGCACACTGGATCTGAAAATCAGTTACTAGCTTGTATGTGACTTGATTCTAGAACCCTTTTCATTACTATGTTAAGTCTTTCTTATTGCTGCAGAACAAATGACCACACACTTAGTCACTTAAAAGAACACAAATTTAGGGAATTCCCTGGTGGTCCAGTGGTTAGTACTATGTACTTTCATTGCCGAGTATGCGGGTTCTATCCCTGGTCAGGGAACTAAGATCCTGCAAGCCTTGTGGCATAGCCAAAAAAAAGATAAAGAACACAAACATATTATCTCAAAGTATCTGTGGGTTAGGAATTCAGCATGCTTTAACTATTCCTCTGCTCAGGATTTCACAATGCTGAAAGCAAGGTCTTGGTCAGCTGTGTTCTCATCTGGAGGATTGACTAGGGAAAAACTTGATTGCAAACTCCTTCAATCAAGGAGGTTGTTGACAGTGTTAATTTTCTTGCAGATACAGGGCTGAGGCCTCTGTTTTCCTTATGGCTGCCAAGTGCGGGTTGATCTCAGTTTCTAGCGGCTACCCATCGTACCATGCCACATGGCCCTCCCTTCTGCACCATGAGCTGGCCACTACGTGACCAGGAGCTGAATGTCTCTTTAAAATTTTCAGTCTTTTTTATGGGCTCACCTGATTAGGTCAGGCCCACCCAGGATAATCCCCCTTTTGCTTAATGTAAAGTCAACTGATTAGGGATCTTAACTCTATCTTGAAATATATCTTCTGCTATATAACATAACATAACCATGGATTAATATCCTATCATATTCACAAGTTGGACTTGCATTCAAGGGGAGGGGATAGTTCAGGACGTGTATACCAGGAAGTGGGAATCTTGGGGTTATCTTAGCATTTTGCCACAACTACCTACCAGCTTTTATTCATAGGCAGCCCCCCAAAACCTATGGAGAATATTTTCTATTTTGCAAGCAGGTGTATTCTCAGTCTATCCCTGATCAGGTTGACTCTCAGGTGATATGAGATTTGTGGTTGGTAAATTAAGTGCTATGTGGACATGAAAGACTGTAACCTTGGAGCCAAGGAGGCTTCTGGATGTGAGTTCTTTTCTAGAGGCCACCATTTCAAAGTAATAACATGTTTAAAAAATTATCACTGTTTTATTGTCATACATTTAAATGGTTTATAATTTTTTTATTAATAGGGTCAAGGGGCACAATTTTAAGGTTTATTTGTCTTTGATAGATATTGCAAAATTAGAGTTTAAGAAGGGTGGCAGTGGTGACCACTTTGAAGTGTTCACAGTTTACCTTGTATAAGAGAAAGTTTCAGGGGTCTGGGACTGTGTTTACTCAAGGGTGAGAGAGAGTGGCCTCTCTGAATGGGATGAGGCAGGACATGGGATTTGACTCCTACCATTAAACAACTCTTCAAAGACCTAACATCTCAATTCTTACTTTGTTAAGTGTTTGTTTTGTTTTGTAGTTGCTAAGTCATGTCTGACCCTTTGCAGTGGCTTCTAATTTCTTTTACTTTGGCATTCCCCTTATTATTGATTAAATGTTACTTTAAAACAGTGCAATGAGTTAATTAGCAATGAACACATCTAGGGACAAGAGTGGCTTTTCAGAGTGACTTTCTTATTTGCAGCCAAGGTCACTGTAGAGTCAAGGGCATGGTTTTCTGTTTTTTTTTTTTTTTTTAATATAAGTATAGTTGATAGATAATATTATGTAAGTTATTGGTGTACAATGTAGTGATTAAAATTTTTAAAGTTATATTCCATTTATAGTTATAAAATATTGGTTTTATTCCCTGTGTTGCACAGTATATCCTTGCAGTTTATTTTATACCAAGAATCCTTTGGAAAAATGGAGTAGGCATCATAGTCAACAAAAGAGTCTGAAATGCAGTACTTGGATGCAATCTCAAAAATGATAGAATGATCTCTGTTCATTTCCAAGGCAAACCATTCAATATCACAGTAATCCAAGTCTATGCCCCAACCAATAATGTTGAAGAAGCTGAAGTTGAACGATTCTTTGAAGATCTACAACACCTTCGAGAACTAACACCCCCAAAAGATGTCCTTTTCATTATAGGGGACTGGAATGCGCAAGTAGGAACTCAAGAAATACCTGGAGTAATTGGGGAAATTTGGCCTTGGAGTACAGAATGAAGCGGGGCAAAGGCTAACAGAGTTTTGCCAAGAGAATGCACTGGTCATAGCAAACACCTTCTTCCAACAACACAAGAGAAGACTTGTATTGGATGTGGACATGGATATACACATGGATATCACCAGATAGTCAACACCGAAATCAGATTAATTATATTCTTTGCAGCCAAAGATGGAGAAGCTCTATATAGTCAGCAAAAACAAGACCAGGATCTGACTGTGGCTCAGATCATGAACTCCTTAATGCAAAATTCAGACTGAAATTGAAGAAAGTAGGGAAAACCACTAGACCATTCAGGTATGACCTAAATCAAATCCCTTATGATTATACAGTGGAAGTGACAAATAGACTCAAGGGACTAGATCTGATAGAGTGCCTGAAGAACTATGGACAGAGGTTCGTGACATTTTACAGGAGGCAGTGATCAAGACCATTGCCAAGAAAAAGAAACGCAAAAAGGCAAAATGTTTGTCTGAGGAGGCCTTACAAACAGCTATGAAAAGAAGAGTAGTGAAAGGCAAAGGAGAAAAGGAAAGATATACCCATTTGAATGCAGCATTCCAAAGAATAGCAAGGAGAGACAAGAAAGCCTTCCTCAGCGATCAGGCAAAGAAATAGAGGAAAACAATAGAATGGGAAAGACAAGAGATTTCTTCAAGAAAATGAGTGATACCAAAGGAATCTTTCATGCAAAGATGGGCACAATAAAGGACAGAAATGGTATGGACCCAACAGAAGCAGAAGATATTAAGAGGTGGCAAGAATACACAGAAGAACTGTCCAAAAAAATCTTCATGACCCAGATAATCAAGATGGTGTGATCACTCACCTACATCCAGACATTCTGGAAAGCAAAGTCAAGTGGGCCTTAGGAAGCATCACTATGAACAAAGCTAATGGAGGTGATGGAATTCCAGTTGAGCTATTTCAAATTCTAAAAGATGATGCTGTGAAAGTGCTGCACTCAATATGCCAGCATATTTGGAAAACTCAGCAATGGCCACAGGACTGGAAAAGGTCAGTTTTCATTCCAATCCCAAAGAAAGGCAATGCCAAAGAATGCTCAAACTACTGCACAATTGCACTCATCTCACACACTAGCAAAATAAAGCTCAAAATTCCCCAAGCCAGGCTTCAATAGTACATGAACTGTGAACTTCCAGATGTTCAAGCTGGTTTTAGAAATGGCAGAGGAGCCAGAGATCAAATTGCCAACATCCTCTGGATCACTGAAAAAGCAAGAGAGTTCCAGAAAAACATCTATTTCTGCTTTATTGACTGTGCCAAGGCTTTTGACTGTGTGGATCACAAGAAACTGTGGAAAATTCTTCAAGATATGGGAATACCAGACCACCTTACCTTTCTCCTGAGAAATCTGTATGCAGGTCAGGAAGCAACAGTTAGAACTAGACATGGAACAACAGACTGGTTCAAAATTGGGTAAGGAGTATGTCAAGTTTGTATATTGTCACCCTGCTTATTTAACTTATATGCAGAATACATCATGAGAAACACTGGGCTGGATGAAGCACAAGCTGGAATCAAAATTGCAAGGAGAAATATCAATAACCTCAGATACACAGATGATACCACCCTTATGGCAGAAAGCAAAGAAGAACTAAAGAGCCTCTTGATGAAAGAGAGTGAAAAAGTTGGCTTAATTGGACAAGATTGAGCGACTGAACTGAACTGAGCTTATATGTCTTATCTCCTGCCTCTTATTCAGTCAGTCAGTTCCGTCACTCAGTCATAGCCGACCCTTTGCGACCTTATGGACTGCAGCACTCCAGGCTTCCTTGTCCATCACCAACTCCTGGAGGTTACTCGAACTCATGTCTATTGAGTTGGTGATGCCATCCAACCATCTCATCCTCTGTTGTCCCCTTCTCCTTCTGCCTTCAATATTTCCCAGCATCAGGGTCTTTTCAAATGAGTCAGTTCTTCTCATCAGGTGGCCAAAGTATTGGAGTTTCAGCTTCAGCATCAGTCCTTCCAATGAATATTCAGGACTAATTTCCTTTAGGATTGACTGGTTGGCTCTCCTTGCTGTCCAAGGCACTCAAGAGTCTTCTCCAACACCACAGTTCAAAAGCATCAGTTCTTTGGCACTCAGGTTTCTTTATAGTCCAACTCTCACATCCATACATGACTACTGGAAAAACCATAGCTTTGATTAGACAGACCTTTTTTAGTAAAGTAATGTCTCTGCTTTTTAATATGCTGTCTAGGTTGGTCATTGCTTTTCTTCCAAGGAACAAGCATCTTTTAATTTCATGGCTGCAGTCACCACCTGCAGTGATTCTGGAGCCCCCCAAAATAAAGTCTCAGTTTCCATTTTTTCTGCATCTATTTGCCTTGAAGTGATGGAACCGGATGCCATGATCTTCATTTTCTGAATGTTGAGGTTTAAGCCAACTTTTTCACTCTCCTCTTTCATTTTCATCAAGAGGCTCTTTAGTTCTTTGCTTTCTGCCGCAAGGGTTGTATCATCTGTGTATCTGAGGTTATTGATATTTCTCCCTGAAATCTTGATTCCAGCTTGTGCTTCATCCAGCTCAGCATTTCACATGATGTACTCTGCATATAAGTTAAATAAGCAGGGTAACAATATACAGCCTTGACGTACTCCTTTCCTGATATGGAACCAGTCTGTTCTACCTCTTATTGCTCCTCCTTGTTTCCCTCTTCCCACTGGCAACTACTAATATTTCTCTGTATCTGTGAGTTTGCTGCTTTTTGGCTACTATTTACTAGTTTGTTGTATTTTTCAAGTCCTACATATAGGAAATATTATACAGTATTTGTCTTTTTTTTGGTCAGTCTGATTTATTTCACTTAGCATAAACCCTCTAAGTTCAGCCATATTGCTGCAAATGACAAAATTTCATTCTTGTATGGCTGAGTAGTATTCCATTGTGTATAGATACCACATCTTCTTTATCCATTCATCTGATAATGGACAGTTAGGTTGATTCTGTATCTTAGCAATTGTAAATAATGTTCCTATTGACATTGCAGTGCATTTGTCTTTTTGAATTGGTGTTTTTGTTTTTGTCAGATATATACCCAGGAGTAGAATTTCTGGGTCATATAATAGTTCTATTTGTAGTTTTTTGAGAAACCTCCATAGTATCTTCCACAGTGGGTGCACCAATTTACATTCCCACCAAGTGGGAATATACAAGGGAATATACAAGTGGGAATATACAAGGGAATATACAAGGGTTCCCTTTTATATCTTTGCCAACATTTTTTATTTGTGGTCTTTTTGATGGTAGTTATTCCGACAGGTATGAGGTGGTATCTTATTGTAGTTTTGATTTGAATTTCCTGGATGATATGTGATGTTGTGCACCTTTTCCTGTGGCTCTTGACCATCTGCATCTCCTCTTGGGAAAAATGTCTATTCAGTTCTGCCCATTTTTAATTGGGCTGTTTAGTTTTTGATGTTAAGTTGTATAAGATGTTTGTATATGTTGGGTGTTAATCCCTTATCAGTTATGTAATTTGCTTGAATGTTTTCCCATTTAGTAAGTTGTCTTTTCACTTTGCTGATGGCTTATTTGGTATTCAAAAGTTTTTAATTATTGATTCCATTCATTTATTTTTGCTTTTATTTCCTTTGTTTTAGGAGCTGGATCAAAAAAAGTAGTGGTATGATTTGTGTCAAAGATTGTTCTGACTATGTTTTTCTCTAAGAGTTTTATGGTATCTGTATGGTATGATGAAGATATTTAGGTTTTTAATCCACTTTGAGCTTATTTTTGTATATGTGTTAGAGAGTGTTCTAATTTCATTCTTTTACATGTAGTTGTCTAGTTATCCCAGTGTCACTTATTGAAAAGACTGTCTTTTTTCTGTTCTATATCCCCCCCACTTTTTTTGTGGTAAGATTAATTGACTATAAGTGCATGGGATTATTTCTGGGCTCTCTATTGTTTTTCATTGATCTATATGTCTGTTTTTGTGCCAGTACCATATTATTTTCATGACTGTAGCTTGAAACAGACTTCAGACTGAAGTCAGGGAGCATGATTCCTCCAGCTCTATTCTTTGTCCTCAAGATTGTTTTGGCTATTTGTGTCTTTTGTGTTTTCACACAAGTTTTCCAATTATCTTGGAAATTATCTTTCCAATTTGTCTTGGTTCTGTGAAAATGCCATTGGCCTTTCGATAGGGATTGAAATGAACCTATAGATCGTAGGGCATGGTTTTCTATGTTCTGCTTCTTTGTGTATTTCAGAGAAAAATTGCTTCTATACTATATACATTGTGGGGTTAATTTACTCGTAAATTAATATGTATATAAAAACAGTATTTGAGTTTCAGGCCTTAAATTTTATGTGCACATTTGGAAGAATAATACTGGTGACAATGCGGAGTTCTTTATTAATCATTCATTCATTGACAAATATTTTTGGAATGCATATTTGTGCCAAGCACTATTCTAGATGCAGAGGATACATAAGTGAATTAAACAGCCCAAACCTCCTCTCCTTGTGGTACTTACATTTTTATAGAGGGAGACATTATATGCCATGGTGAAGACTTTAGTCTTAGTGTTTTTGAAATATCTTGATGTATTGCCTTTGATTCACATCCTGTAAAGCCTGTAGAAGAATAAATGGATGTATTATTTGCATTTTCTAAATGTGAAATTGAGGATCAGATTGACTGTAGGATTTATCCAAGGCCACGTGGTGCATAGAGGGGAGAGTTGCAGGACCTGATATTTGGTATTCTTGGGAACAAGGCAGGTACAGAGCCACTAGATTCTTGGTTTACCCACCAATAACTGAGTGATGTCATGATACAGTGACTTATCAACTGGAATGCCTAAGATCTTTCAAGCATTTACTTTCTTGAAGGAAAATTTGTGGTATAATAATATTCTATAGACAGTAGTGGGAGGAGTATTGGACTAAGAATCTTCTGGAGAAGTCCTGTAATGGGTGAATAATGGGAAAGGAATAATCGTGTGCTTACACTTGCTTACACTACACTTGTGTGGAGTTTCATTTACAAAACACATTTGTAGTCATTTCTTGTCACTTATCTCCATGATCTTGAGAGAGAAGCAGAATTGGTGCTTATCTCCATTTCCCAGATGAGGAAAGTTGAGTCATAGAGGAGTTAAGTGAGTTGGCTCAGACTTCATGTTTAATCACTGGCAGAATGTCATGATCAGATCAGATCAGTCGCTCAGTCGTGTGCGACTCTTTGAGACCCTGTGAATCGCAGCACGCCAGGCCTCCCTGTCCATCACCAACTCCCGGAGTTCACTCAGACTCACGTCCATCGAGTCAGTGATGCCATCCAGCCATCTCATCCTCTGTCGTCCCCTTCTCCTCTTGCCCCCAATCCCTCCCAGCATCAGGGTCTTTTCCAATGAGTCAACTCTTCACATGAGGTGGCCAAAGTACTGGAGTTTCAGCTTTAGCATCATTCCTTCCAAAGAAATCCCAGGGCTGATCTCCTTCAGAATGGACTGGTTGGATCTCCTTGCAGTCCAAGGGACTCTCAAGAGTCTTTTCGAACACCACAGTTCAAAAGCATTGATTCTTCAGCACTCAGCCTTCTTCACAGTTCAACTCTCACATCCATACATGACCACAGGAAAAACCATAGCCTTGACTAGATGAACCTTTGTTGGCGAAGTAATGTCTCTGCTTTTGAATATGCTATCTAGGTTGGTCATAACTTTTCTTCCAAAGAGTAAGCATCTTTTAATTTCATGGCTGAAGTCACCATCTGCAGTGATTTTGGAGCCCAAAAAGATAAAGTCTGACACTGTTTCCACTGTTTCCCCATCTATTTCCCATGAAGTGTTGGGACCAGATACCATGATCTTCATTTTCTGAATGTTGAGCTTTAAGTCAACTTTTTCACTCTCCTCTTTCACTTTCATCAAGAGGCTTTTTATTTTTATTTACTTTTATTTTATTTTTAAACTTTACATAATTGTATTGGTTTTGCCAAATATCGAAATGAATCCGCCACAGGTATACATGTGTTCCCCATCCTGAACCCTTCTCCCTCCTCCCTCCCCATACCATCCCTCTGGGTCGTCCCAGTGCACCAGCCCCAAGCATCCAGTATCGTGCATCGAACCTGGACTGGCAACTCATTCCATATATGATATTATACGTATTTCAATGCCATTCTCCCAAATCATCCCACTCTCTCCCTGTCCCACAGAGTCCAAAAGACTGTTCTATACCTCAGTGTCTTTTTTGCTATCTCGTATACAGGGTTATTGTTACCATCTTTCTAAATTCCATATATATGCGTTAGTATACTGTATTGGTGTTTTTCTTTCTGGCTTACTTCACTCTGTATAATAGGCTCCAGTTTCATCCACCTCATTAGAACTGATTCAAATGTATTCTTTTTAATGGCTGAGTAATACTCCATTGTGTATATGTACCACAGCTTTCTTATCCATTCATCTGCTGATGGGCATCTAGGTTGCTTCCATGTCCTGGCTATTATAAACAGTGCTGCGATGAACACTGGGGTACATGTGTCTCTTTCAATTCTGGTTTCCTCAGTGTGTATGCCTAGCAGAGGCTTTTTAGTTCCTCTTCACTTTCTGCCATAAGGGTGGTGTCATCTGTGTATCTGAGGTTATTGATATTTCTCCTGGCAGTCTTGATTTCAGCTTGTGCTTCTTCCAGCCCAGTGTTTCTCATGATGTACTCTGCATATAAGTCAGCTTAAAACAAATTAATTAAATTTTGGAATGGATAAGATATACACAAAGGCACAAAATGTGAAAGGCACAAAAGGGTAGATGGTAAAAAGGGAGACTTTTTCAGATCTCCCTTCCCAGTCATCTAGCTCCCAGGTAATCAGTTTTGTTTTTCCCCAATTTGAGGATCACCCTCTTAGCTCCATTGCCTTCAATTTGCCCATTGACTGTTCATGGGGAGAACAGTGAGAACAATTCATTCATCCATCCACCCACCCATACACCAGTATTTTTTGAATACTTACAAAAAATAATAGGTCTCTTCTTTCTGCTAGCTGGTCTGAGAAAACAATCAAATATCAATAACCTCAGATATGCAGATGACACCACCCTTATGGCAGAAAGTGAAGAGGAACTAAAAAGCCTCTTGATGAAAGTGAAAGAGGAGAGTGAAAAAGTTGGCTTAAAGCTCAACATTCAGAAATGTTGTGTGTGTACATGGTACTATGATAGAGTCTGGATTTGCTGAGACAAAAGTTACAGTCCTTGACCTCAAAGAGCAGACATTTTTCAGTAATGTCTTGAATCTTCCATCCCTATTAAAGCTTATGTCTCTCTTAATTAGGTCTCTTCTTTCTGCTAGCTGGTCTGAGAAAACAATTTATGTTAAAATTTTAATGGCTGATTATATGCTGTGCTTTCTAGATAATATCTGTAGTTAATCTTGTGCTCAGTGCTCAGTCATGTCTGACTCTTTCTGACCCCATGGACTGTTGCCCACCAGTGTCCTCTGTCCATAGGATTTTCCAGGCAAGAATACTGGAGTGGTTGCCATTTTCTCCTCCAGGGTATCTTTCTGACCCAGTGATTGAACCTGTGCCTCCTAAATTGCAGGCAGATTCTTCATTCACTGAGCCACCTGGGAAGTCCTACTCTGTAGGTAATGAGGGTTTTCAGTTCAAAGGGTTTATTTAATGTAAATATATAGAAAAACATCAGGAAGTAGCCATTTTTTAAAGAGTAGAGTCAGATAGCTTTTTATCCTTTTTAGGAAGGCTGTAGTGTACAAATCATTAACTTCTCTGTGTATCAGTTTTATCCTCTGTAAAATGAGGATGATAATAGTACAGCAGTATTTATCCAAGAGAGTGTTATAAGGATCTAATTTAGATGAACCGTATAAACAACTTAGTGAAATGCCTGGCATATATTAAATTGACACAATTGTTGTAACTGTTACCATTGTAATCAACATCACATAGTAAGTGTCCAGATCTACCTGTCACAGGCCTGCCTGTTGAATGGTTCCTCTGCCTCCACATTCCTAGAGGCAGGCACACTGTTCACATCAATGGTCAGGGCCCAGCAGTCTTCATCTGTTATTAAAGAAAGACAAGAAAGCAAACAAACAAAAAACAGTAGTACGGAAAAAATGTCAGGATGTCCCTTAAAAGTAAAAAGGACTTGGATGAACTTGCCTTTGGGCTGGAAGACAGATGTAGATATCACAGTACACTACTCACACCACTCTCCTCATCAAGTGTGACCTTTCTGCTCTAGAATCTCTTCTTGACACTTAAATTAAGGGCCTCTGGGGCCCCACCACAGCCCTGCCCTCTCCGAGTTCCTCGCGGAGCCATCCTGAGCTCTACCTGTGTGAGAAGCCATATTGAGCAAAAGCCACCAAAGTCCAGCCAATCTAGTGGTTCTGATAGATGACACGTGACAGCACTGATTTTTACTCCTCTGAGACCGGGAATGAATTCCAGCCAGCACAAGTAAAACAAAATTTGAATCCACCTTCCTTTCTCTCTACTCCTTTCCTGATTTTCTCTTGGCTTTCTGTATGTGCTACAAGCTGGGCTGGGTAAAGTATCGTTTATCTTACTCTTCTGGGAGGGAATTCCAATCACTCTGTAACCCTCATACATGTGTGGCTGGTGAAGGATTATATTGCTTTTTAATATCGCTTTAATTGAGAAGTCAGATCATGACTTAAATTATGGTTCTCCTGTCTTCCATTTCCATTTTCTGCTCATAAAATGCTCAGTTAATAACCAGAGATCATAGTTCTTCCCGAAAGACCAGGAGGAGCTGGCTCTGATAAAGGGGCTAGTTCTCCAAGTTCAGGTGATCATTCAAATTCTCATTAAGAATATATTTCTAGAGAATCTTTCATATTTCCTGAGAAAGAATATTTAATAAAGAAAACACATTTCCTCACGGGTAGGCAGGGGTGGGGTGATGGTGATTATGGGTAGGTTGTGAGTGGAGTATGAGAGGATGATACATATGTGTTCTTAATAGAACCTCTGCAGATCGCCTGTAGAGATAGTATATTTTGGGCAATTAGATAATTCTGAATAAAACACAATGTGTAAATGGCTTCTGAGTCATGCATATAAAATGTTTCTAAAAATTCTTCAAAAGGAAATCATTGCTTCCTCTGCATCAGGCCTGATAGGCTGGATTTATTGACTCACGGGTGCATAGAATTGGATCATTCATAAATGCTGGATCATGCTGCACTTTTATCGTTTGTTCTTTCGGGATTCATCTTTAGAAATTTAGTGATTTAACAATAGATACTGAGGCTCCAAGGTGGAAGCCTGCTTTGTGATTTTAAGGACCAGGGGAAAAAAAAAAGGCTAGCTTGGCAATAGTAGTGAGCGTTAGAAGATGAAGTAGCCTGGGCCAAGGATCATGAAGGTCTTGGATTTTACTGTGAAGTGAGAAGTCATTGATGGGGATTGAGGGGTTGATTAGAGGAGTGATGTGGTATAAATTGCATTTTCACATGACCACTGTTATTGCTACTTTGAAAAGAACTTTGATATGGGGAAGAGCTGATCAAGGATTGATGCGGGGTCTCAGTTAATGGGTGCTTCCTATGGTTCAGCTGAGAGATGGCAGTGGTTTGAACCAGGGAGGTAGTGTTGGCAGGCATGAGAGATGGGTGGTTTTGCAATTTGAAGATAGAGCCTGCAAAAGTTGTTGGGAAGGTGGAAGGAAGTCAAGACTTAAAACTTGATAGTCCTTTTAATTTTGTAATCCACATATGCTTTTAATGGTACCTCTATTTAAATTCTTCATTTCAGGTAACCAAAAGTCTCCATTTTCTGATGATACCAGAGTTACAGTGTTACAGAGTTTTTCCTTCAGTGCACTAATTGGCTCACTCTAAAGATTTACTTAACCAACCAAAAGAATAATATTTATGTCCATTAGGTTTTTTTTTTTTTTGCACACAGCCATTTCCAATAATTCTGATTAGAGTAACAAAAGACACTGGGTTTTTAAAAAATGACTTTCCCCCCCCTGCCTTTGGAAAGAAATGAAAGTTTTTTAAAAACGGTATATGTTCTATGTGATCTAGTGTGACTAGTTTTTTAATTGATTACTTTGTTTTTAAGGTTCATCTGTGATGATGTATACAGCTAAAGTTCTTTAATTTTCATTGCTGAATAATAATTCTGTGTATAAATACACATATAGCAAATAATTCATTTTCCTGGCAATGGTCATTTAAGTTGTTTGTAGATTCTTGCTGTTAGAAACAATGCTGCTATGAATGTCTTTGTACATGCCTTCTGATGCATGAGGTTATTTTCTTTTTACTGAGTTGTAAGTTATTTTTGTATTCTAGTTGCAAGTCTCTTAACAGATGTATTACTCTGATTCTTGGAAGTTAGGTTCTCTGGTACACAACTCTAGCCTATTTTTTCTCATTGCTTTGAGCGTGTGATTCCAATGTCTTTTGGCTTTCAGTGTTGCCTTTGATAAATCAGACATCAGTCTAATCATTCTTTTGTAATTGTTTTCCTGTGGACACTTTTCAAATATTCTTTTTGCTTTAGTGTTATGTTTTTCTCTTCACTATGATGTTGGTAGATGTGACTTTCTTTTTATTTATATTATTCAGTATTCAGCTCGTTACTTCTATCTGAATAATGGAATATCATTAGTATACTTACATACATAACTAGGAGAAGAATAATTTTGCTGTATAGTATATATATTTTCAGTTTTATTACAGAATGCCAAGCTATTTTCCCAGAGAAGGCAATGGCACCCCACTCCAGTACTCTTGCCTGGAAAATCCATGGACGGAGGAGCCTGGTAGGCTGCAGTCCATGGGGTCCGGACACGACTGAGCAACTTCACTTTCACTTTTCACTTTCATGCATTGGAGAAGGAAATGGCAACCCACTCCAGTATTCTTGCCTGGAGAATCCCAGGGACGGGGAAGCCTGGTGGGCTGCTGTGTATGGGGTCGCACAGAATCGGACACGACTGAAGTAACTTAGCAGCAGCAGCAGTAGCAGCAAGCTATTTTCCAAAGAGTTTAACTGATTTATAGTAGTTTGTGACAATTTCCATTGCTTCTCATTCTACAAATATTTGGTATTGTCAGATTGTTAAATTTTAGCTAATCTGTTGGCTATGTATTATAACCGTATTGTGGTTTTTAATTTGAATTTTTGTATTACTAATGGCTTTTTCATATATTTACTGATTTCCCAGATTAATAGTGAGTTTTCATATATTTAGTGGCCATTTTCATTTCCTGTTTTGCAAGTTGTCTATACAGGTATTTTACCCATTAAAAAAAAAAAGAATTGTCTCTTACTTTATTGTAAGATTTCTTTATTATAATAATAATTATGATTCCTTTGTTATTTATACACGCTTCAAATGTCTTCTGTGGTTTTCCTTTTGTGTTTTTTGGATAAAAAAGTTTTAAATGTGAATGTGTTCAAAGTATACAATTGTTTCCTTTAGGATAAATAAAAATCTTCCTTTAAGTCACAAATATGTTTGTTCACTTATATTATTTTGTTTTATTTTTAAATTAGTATTTTCTCTTATATATTTAGTTTATTATCCACCTAGGATTTATTTTTGAATATTCAATGAGGTTAGAATCAAATTAAAACATTTTTTTTTTCCATAAAGATATTCAGTTGTCCTAGTTCAGTTCAGTTGAGTCACTCAGTCATATCTGACTCTTTGCAACCCCATGAACCGCAGCATGCCAGGCCTCCCTGTCCATCACCAACTGCCAGAGTCTACCCAAACCTATGTCCATTGAGTCGGTGATGCCATCCAACCACATCTCATCCTCTGTCGTCCCCTTCTCCTCCTGCCCTCAGTCTTTCCCAGCATCAGGGTCTTTTCAAATGAGTCAGCTCTTCACATCAGGTGGCCAAAGTATTGGTTTCAGCTTCAACATCAGTCCTTCCAATGAACACCTAGAACTAATCTGCTTTAGGATGGACTGGTTGGATCTCCTTGCTGTCCAAGGGACTCTCAAGAGTCTTCTCCAACACCACAGTTCAAAAGCATCAATTCTTCAGCGCTCAGCTTTCTTTATAGTCCAACTCTCACATCCATACATGAGTACTGGAAAAACCATAGCCTTGACAAGATGAACATTTGTGAACAAAGTAATGTCTTTGTATCATCAAATAACAAGTCTGATTCCCTTGTTCTGCACTGTCATCTTTGGCATGAAAAGTGGAAGTGTTAATTGCTCAGCTGTGTTTGACTGTTTTTGACCATGAGCTATAGCCCTCCAGGTTCCTCTGTCCATGGAATTCTCTAGGCAAGAATACTGGAACGGGCAGCCATTCCCTTCTCCAGGGGAACTTCCTGACCCAGGAGTCGAACCCCAGTCCCCCACATCTGAGGAAGATTCTTTACTGTCTGTGCCACCAGGAAACCCCCATCTTTGGCATAGTGTTGTTTATACATGGCTCTGTTTTTTTCTGATCTCTTCCACTGGTCTATTTGTTTATGCTTGTACCACTGTCACACTTTCTTAGTAATTGTAGCTTTTTAATGTCTTGATTTTTCATAGAACAAGTTCTACCATATTTTATTAATCTTCAAGTATGTCTTGGATATTTTTGGCATTTTGAAATTGCATACTAATTTTAGAATCAGCATGTTAATTACCATAACAAATAATCAAAACAAGCAAAATATTCTGGGATATGATAAAGATATTGTTTTGAAATATGTATCAATTTGGTAAAAATTAATTTATAATGTTATATTTTTCCTGTATCAAATCATATTATACCCTTCTATTCAATTGTCTTATTTAGCTCAATAATACTTATACTGTTTTATGTAGAGTTATGACTTGTACTTTTGTGGACTTATCCTAGGTATTGGTGTTTTTGAAGTTATTATATATTAAATTTTTTTCCTTTTAAATTTGTTGTTGGTTAAGGAATTGCAACTGAGTTTTAAAAACTCACTGTGAATCCATCAACTTCGCTAAACTCATTTCTTAATTCTAATAATGTATCTGTAAAGTCTTTGGATTTCACTGTGTAGAAACATATAATCTGCAAACAACGACTATTTTATTTCTTCATTTATAATGCTTATTGTCTTTTTTTTTTTTTTTTTGCTCTACTGCACAGTCTAGGATCTCTTGTCCATTGCTGAATAAATTTGGTGAGAGTAGTTTCCTTGTCTCTTGCTGATTTCAGAGAGAAGAATTTTGACATTTCCTCATTAACTATGACCTTTGTGTATATTTTTATAACTAACCTTTATAAGCAAAGGGCTTCCCTGGTGGCTCAGAGGGTAAAGCGTCTGCCTGCAACGCGGGAGACCTGGGTTTGATCCCTGGGTTGGGAATATCCCCTGGAGAAGGAAATGGCAACCCACTCTAGTACTCTTGCCTGGAAAATCCCATGGATGGAGAAATCTGGTAGGCTACAGTCCATGGGATCGCAAAAAGTCAGACACGATTGAACGACTTTACTTTATAAGCTGAAGATCTTTCTATTTCTGATTTGGCCACTTCTGAAGAGAATGTGAGAAAATACCCATCTTGAAAGCTGAATATTTTTACAGTTGTTTATCTACACCTGCTACTCAGTGTCAAAGCCAATAAGATTTAGTTTCAGCTTTTATTATTGGCACCTAGTTGTGAGTGCTACAATTTTTGTCTCAGCCAGATTTTCATGGATAACAAGAAAACACAAAATCTTAGCATCATTCCACAGTTAGTCTGCATCTCTCAAGAGCCTGTAGATTGACTGGTGTGGCTCTGATTCAGGCTGTGGTTCTGTGTCCTTGTGTTCTAGATAATTCTCTTGAATGATCTTTTTCTTTGTTTTAATTAGACTAATAGTATTTTCTCTTAACTTGATATTTAATTCATTTCTGGTCAGTATCATTATTGATATTTGAAATCTGCATCTTGTTAGGTATTTTTAATTTATCCTGTATATATATCGTCATTTCTCTCATTTCCTTTTCTGGTTTGAATACTTCACTGTTTAATTACCCTATTTATCTTCTAGTAGGATTAGTGGTTATTCACTCTTTGTCTATTTTTTAGGGATTACTCTAGAAATTATCAGTTGTATTTTTCACTTATGAAAATCTTTTAATTATGACAACTTTATCCTTTTCCCCCAAAATCAATTCCCCTTAGAACATTAACTTTATTTATCCCCTCCCAATTAAATTCTAAAGTGTGTGTTTGTGTGTGTGTGTGTGTGTAAAACCTCAATTTATTATTTTATTCTTCCACAGAATCAACGCTTATTTAGGTATACCCATACATTTATCTTTTATTCTCCCTTCACTTTTTTCCTGCATCTTAGATTTTCTGTTTGTAATAATCATTCTTCTGTCTGATATCCCTTGAGAATTGTCTTATTTTGTACATACTCTGGTGGTGAACTGTCAGTTTTTGTTTGTGTGAAAAGTCTTTATTTTATTAATCCTTCCATGTTAAAGTATATGTTCGCTTGGTAGAGTGTTCTGGCTTGACAGTCATTTTTGTTTCCCATGCTGAAGAATCGTCTAAACATTGTTGCTATTGAGAAGTTAGCTTCCAGTTTAAATTCTACTTCTGTGAAAGTATTTATCAATTTTTAAAAAAGTTTATTTTAAGGTTTTTTTCCTCTGGGTTTTTTTTTGGGGGGGGGTCTTATTCTGATATAACTAAGTGTCCTTTTCTTTTTGTTCTATTTAGTTTTTGTTGACCTTGAATATGCGGCTTGCTGTATTTCATCAGTTCTGGTAAATTCAGACATTATTTCTTCTAACACTGACTCTGTCCACTTGCTTTCTCTCTCTTCCTTTTGGTCTGACTGTATGTATGTTAAGTCTTCTCAATGTGTTCTCTGTATCTCTAACACTATATTTTTACATTTTTGGTGCTCTCTTCCTGATTTTGATTTTTTTCTAAATGTCTTTCACTTCACTGATTCTGATTTCACTTCTGTCTAATCTGCTGTTAAACCTATCCATTGAGTTCTTAATTTCATATTTATATTTTTCAGTAACAGAACTTCAGTTTGTTTATTTTTAAAGTTTCTGTTATAGTAGTTTTTATAGTTTCCAATTTTCTGTCAAAATAGTAATGCTTGGCTTTTATTTCCTTGACTATAATAAACATACCTGGACTGTGTCTGCAATTTCCATTACCCTAAGTGTTGTGGGTCTGTTTCAATTGTCTGTTGCTTTTGCTAGCTCTCCTTTATGTCTCCTGCTTATATCTTGTTTTTCTTTATTGTTTTCTTAAAATTATATTTGAAAATTTATATGTAGAAATAACTTAAGTTCTAGGATATTACCTCTTATCCAATGCAGATTTTAATTTTCCTCTCTGTTAATAAGATCCATTCCTTTCAGGTCTCAGAAACAGTAAAGAACATTTTACCCCCATCTGTGGTGCATGCTGAGCTTTGGCTTTTTCCCTCTAGCTCTGTGAAATCACCTAAAGCAGGTGCTTATATTATCTTATCCTTACATACTGAGATATGTAATGAGATATATCTCATTACACACCAGCCTGACTTCCAGCTGCCAGCATCTGCATCTCTTAGCCTGAGGGCTTTCCCTAATAGCCACACATAGGCCAGCAGTGCCAGACAAGGAGTAATTCCCTGGAGTCACACTTAACCAATGACTCTTGAGAGTTGGTGTATAAACATCCAATTCCCTTTTCCCTAGTGTGAAGTAATTTTTAGTCCCATGACCTACACGTGACAGAGTTGTGCTGCAGAACTAAAGTTCAGTTACCTACAGTGGGAACTTGTTTAATGGTGCCCTTATTTGTTGCCATTCCTTTAACTTGCTCACTCTCCTATGTGTGTTTTCTAGGATCAATGACTCAGTAAGTTACTTGCACTCAGTTTTGTCTCAGAGAATGAAAAGTCACTGAGCCCAGGTATACCTCAGTCCCAGATACCTTGTCTGGGTCAGTAAACTCTCTCAATGTGAATGTGAACCTGAGTCCTGGATTCACTTGTCTAAATCCACGGTTTCTACTGGAACTTGTTCAGTCTTTCTTACTCTCCTATTAACTCCTTGATACTATGTAGACGTTCTTCTTAACCTATCCATTAATATTTTATTAATTTAAAAAGTTTGCGAGAGTTCGTTCAAGTCTCCATCATCGACAAGTGTGGCAACTTCAACTGTTACCTCTTCACACTTTATTTTCTTTCATTCTTTACTTTGGGATCCTGATTAAACATATTTCAAACCTTCTCTTTCTACCTTGAATATCTTGAATAACCTCTCCTCCATAGTTTCCATCTCTTTTCTCTCTGTATTGTAATCGGAACAGTTTATTTATTTACTTCTATCTTCTAATAAAGGGCTTCCCTAATGGCTCATTTGGCAAAAAAAAAATCTACCTGAAATGCAGGAGACATGGGTTCAATCACTGGGTTGGGAAGATCTGGAGAAAGAAATATCAACCCATTCCAGGATTCTTGCCTGAAAAATCTCCTGTCAAAGGAGCCTGGCGGGCTATAGTCCAAGGGGTAACAAACAGTCAGACATGACTGAGCGACTAAGCACACATTTTTATCTTCTTGTGTTTCATTTCTTCTATGAACTGTTTCTAACCTGCTGTGAAAATATTCTGAATTTTTATTTCACAGTTGTGTTTTCTTCTTTTTTAAACAAATGATTCTGCCTTTTTTTTTTACATTCTTTTTCTTTAACATTTCATACATATTGATTTATAGTATGAGTCCAGCATCTGAAACCCTAGGTCGTCTGTTTTTTTTGTTTGTTTGTTTGTTTTTCCTTCTGGTGTTTTATTTCCTTGTGTGTTTGTTGGTCCTTGACTGTGAATTCAAATTTGGTTATCGTTAACCTGTGGTAAACTTGGGACTCTAAATTGAGACTTTTCCCCTCCAATGAGAAATTATTTTTGATTCTGCAGAAAGTCAGGAAGTGCTATTGAACACACATCACTTTTTTTTTTTTTCCCCCAGTCCAGGGGTCCTTGATCTTATATGTGAGTCTCAGGTTCAGTTTTGTGTGTTTGTTTTTTCTTCTAGCTTTATTGAGATATAATCACTGTATACATTTAAGGTATATGTGCATGTATGGGCTAAGTCACTTCAGTCATGTCCAACTCCTTGCAACCTATGGACTATAGCCTGCCAGGCTCCTTTGTCCATGGGGATTCTCCAGGCAAGAATGCTGGAGTGGGTTGCATGCTATCTTCCAGGGTATCTTCCTGACCCAGGGATAAAACCCGCAACTCTTATGTCTCCTGCATTGGCAGCCGTGTTCTTTACCACTAGAGCTACCTGGGAATCCCCAAATTTAAGGTATATAACATAATAATTTAACTTATATACACTATGAAATTTATCACAAGTTTAGTAAAGATCCATCATCTCACAAAGATACAAAAATAGAAAAAGTTATCTTCTTTGTGATGAGAACTGTCAGGATTTACTCTTAACTTTCATATGTAACATATGGCATTGCCAGTTATATTTGCCATGTTGTACATTACATTTCTAGGACTTGTTTGTCTTATAATTGAAAGTTTGTACATTTTGACTGCCTTCATCCAATTCCCTCTTCCTACACTCCCTCTAATAATCACACATCTGATCTCTTTTGGAGTGTGTTTGTTTATTTTTGAAGTAGAATTGATCTGTGACTCTATGTTACTTCCTGTTGCACAACAGTGATTTGATATTTCTATACATTTCAAGATGATCACAAGTCTAGTTGCCATCTGTCACTATACAAAGATACTATATAGTTATTGACTACATTCCTCATACTGTACATTTCGTATTCATTTATTTTGCAACTGAATGTTTGTATTAACACCTCTTAATTGACCTTACCCATTTCTCTCTTCCCTCCACCCTCTGCCTCTCTGTCAACCACCTGTTTTCTGTATCTATAACTCTGTTTCTATTTTGTTATATTTGTTCACATATTTTATTTTTTAAACCCCACATTATACTAAATTGTGAAGTATTACTTGTTTTTCTTTATGTGACATTCCGCTTAACATAATACCCTGTGCATCCATGCATGTTGTCACAGATGGCAAGGTTTCATTCTTTCTTTATGACTGAGTAATATTCCATGGTATGTTTATGCTGCTTCTTTTAAAAAAATTTTATTTTAATTGGAGGCTAATTACTTTACAATATTGTAGTGGTTTTGCCATGAATCAGCCATGTGTGTACATGTGTCCTCCATCATGAACCCCCTCCCTCCTCCCTCCTATTTGTGCTACTTCTTTAACATTCATCTATTGATGGGCACTTGAGTTGCTTCCATATATTGGGTATTGTAAAAATGGTACAATGTACACAAGGGTGCATAATATCTTTTCTAATTAGTTTTCATTTTCTTTAGATAAATACTCAGGAGTTGAATTGCTGTATCATATGGTGCCTCTCTTTTAACTTTTTGAAGAATCTCCATACTGTTTTCTATAGTGGCTGTACCAATTTACATCCCCACCAACAACGCTCGAGGGTTTCCTTTTCTCTATACCTTCACCAATGTTTGTGATTTGTTGGTAATAGCCATTCCGATGGATTACAAATAAAAACTATCTTACTGTGGTTTCAATTTGTAGTTCCTTGATAATTAGTGGTGTTGATCATCTTTTCATATGTCTGTTAGTCATCTGCATGTCTTCTTTGGAAAAATGTCTATTCAGATTCTCTGCCCATTTTATTTATTTTTTAAATTTAAATTTTATTTTTTTAATGAGGTCTTTGTTTGTTTTTTTTTTTTTTTTTAGGTCTTTGTTTTTTTTGATTGTCTTTTTCTTTTGGCTACACTTTGAACATTCAGGATCTTAGTTTTCTCACCGGAGATCAAACACATGCCCCTGCAGTGGAGGTGTAGAGCCTTAACCACTGGACTGCCAGGAAAGTCTCCTCTCTGCCCATTTTAAAATCTGTTTGTTTTTTCCGATTTTGACTTATTTTTTGACACTTTTTGGGTATTAAACCCCTTATTGGATATATAGTTTGCAAATATCTTCTCCCATTCAGTAGGCTGCCTTTTATTTTGTTGACAGACTTTTGCACAGAAAAATAAACTTTTAGTTTGATGTGGTCTTTATTTTTGCTTTTGTTTCCCTTGTCTGAAGAAACTTATCCAAAAAATATTGCTAAGACCTATGTCAGAGTTTACTGCCTAAGTTGTCTTCTAGAAATTTTATGGTTTCACTTGACTTTAATCCATTTTGAATTTCTTTTTATGTATGATATAAGAAAGTAGTTCAGCTTGATTCTTTTGCATATAGCTGTCCAGTCTTCCCAACACCACTGATTAGATTCAGTTTTTCCATCTTGCTTCAAAGCTTAGTCTACCCATCATAGCTATGATATAAATTCTTTCTTCCAAGCAACCCATGTTTTTTGGATGTACTTACTCTTCATCACTCTGCTATCCACATACTTTCCCCCTCTTATTGGAGAGTTCTCTTATTTTCTAAAATTCTAACCATGTAATAAAAATGAGATATTGCCAGGGATCTAGTTATTTTATCATGCAGAAATCTTCAGAGTAACTGATGTGGCATACTGACAGAAGCAGAAACTCTATTTAGCATATACACACTACTACATATAAAAGAGAGAACTAGTAATGACCTACTGTATAGCACAGGGAATTTTACTCAACACTTTCTAATAACCTATGTCGAAAAAGAATCTAAGAAAAAGTGGACATATTATATGTACAACTGATTCACTTTGCTATACTCCTGAAACTAATATAACATTGTAAATCAACTATATTCTAATACATTTTTTAAAAGAAATTTAATTATATTACATAGAGGGTCTGTGTTGGATAAAATTTTTGACTTTACTATTTAGAAAGATAAACTTCAGTTCATATTCATTTTCTTCTGGTCATTTAGAGCCAATGTTTGTAAGAACCTTAAAATATCACAGTTAACAACATATAAAATACACTTTTTTTGTGAGCTCCTAAACTTGTTCACTATAGGGCCACATTCTATTGGTACTAAATGTGATTTTCTGTTTTGAAATTGATTGCTCAATCAGTAGATTTCAAAGCTACTGCACATTAGAAATACCTAGGAGGACTTTCTAAAACACAGATTTCTTAATTCTAGCCCAGATTAGCTCAGTCATATTCTTGGGTGTTGGGGGACAAGGAAAGTGGAGCCCAGGAACCTACATTTTGAATAAGCTACTAGGTTATTCTAATGTACAATCAGGTTTAGAAGCCATTTATCTAGAAAATGTCTGCTTCGCTTTTGCCAATGAGAGATACTTTAAGGGTTCTTTCCTGAAATTCATCTATCAAGACGTTCATTTGCTCATTCTTTTTTGCCCAATATATTTACTAGGCACATACCAAGTGCTATGGGAATTTCTTCAGTATTCATTAGGACAGCTAGTGAATGTAAGAAGCTGAGACCTTCATGACTAAAAGCCTGGGGTGGTCAGAAGGAACATAGAAAAATGGAGTTTTCTGGGATCTTGGGGTCAGTTGAGCAGAGATTCAACAATGAGAACGAGAATTTTCTGTTGATTTAACCAGATGTTTGAATTCCCTGGAATTCCAATGGTATAGCAATATACTCTATCATTTTAGACTTTGCTAAATAGCTGCTAAAAATGGCTTTCAGCCTTGAATGGCTGTGCAGTAATAGAACTGTCAGGGGTGGAAATATAACTTCCTGCCAATACATATTTACTACTAAGGTTTGGATTTATGGCAGCAAATGCCATCTCCATGTTGATTCTCTGCTAGTAAGTTAATGGCCACCTCAGCTGCACTTTCAGTCCCCTAACTAGTTCAGTTCATTAGTTGGAAAGGGTAACAGCCTATAGGCTGAACCAAGCTTTGACATAGAGCTGGAAGAAGAAAGGGACAAGGAAAGGAAATTATACTGCCTTTGAAATATATGGTTGCAGTTTATTTGCTGTTGTAGAACTAGGACTCTAATAATTCTTTTTGCTTTTAGCTTAATGGGCATCTTCAGTGCACCTTCTTACCACTATCATGGATAAAATCCTTTTCTTGTTTTCTGTCATTGCAGTAAGTTTGTTTCCTTCATAACACTTATCACAGGTTGTAATGATATATATATATATATATATTTTTTTTTTTTTTCCCCTGTTTACTGTTTCTCTCTCTCCCTAGAATGTAGCTATTTGAGAGGATAGATTGTGTCTGCTTAGTTCATCCTTAGATCCCCAGAGCCTAGAAATGTCTGAAACAGAGTGCTTGGTAAATATTTGCTGAACAAATGAAGTACTAAAGTGCCACAACAGTGTGGGATGCTGAATTGGTGTCTGGTGAAATGAATACAAATTCATTCCCAAATTATTCATTTCACTTTATAAGTAACCTCCTTTTACATTTTTGGACTGCAATTGAGTACACATATTTTCGTTACCTCCATTCTTCTCTAAAGCAGAGAAGTTCCTTCTTAACAGATTTCTGATTGTCTCTCTTGCAATCCATCCTAAAGATGTCAGACCAGTTTTTTTTCTAGAACATTCTATCCTGTCATGTCTCAACAGCATTCAACAGCATCATCCACAGGTTATTTAGAGAATACTATAAAATGTTCATTAGGCTGCTTCCTGCACTGTCATTTCAACTTTTTTCTCCAACCTTACTGCTCAGATTCTCTTGGTGAAATTTCCACTTCATTCATACTTTAAAACTCTCTTCTACCACCCTTTGCTCCCTTCAGATACATCATGATCATTCCACCTTGATCACACAGTTCTTTTTGACTAATACATCATCCATTTTTCACTGTATGTTGAAATCCTATATATCTAAAAATTCAAATTTTAATGAAGACTTCCAGATAAATCTAGCCCATAGGATTGTACCTCTCTCCTTATTTCTCAAAGCTCAAATATCCTTTTATTTTCCCCAATAGCATCCAAGGTTTATTACCTAATCTTGGTATATACATTTTCTAATATACATAATCTACACATACAAGCAACTTATTGATTCCCAGGTATGGTCTCTCTGTGTTTCCCCTAGCTCTTTACTCAGTGATGTTCACAAGGCAAATACTCAAAAGTAATTGCTAAATGAATAAATGGATTGATAAATAAGTCTTATAAGAACAGTGTGTTAAAAGAGGGACCTAGATCTGACCTGTCAGATAAGCTTCATCTCTTCTTCTGAGGGTGATTGGTTGATACTGGATATGTTGATTGGTTCAGCAAGAAGAGTACTGTATCAGTTTGTTTGCCCAGGTAGGGCAGAGGAAGTGGCAGGCTACATGACATCAGTTCATTGAAAGTATATGAAATTGTGGTTTTTCTATGGATGTATGCTCCAGTAGGATTGTAAGATTATATGGTATCTCTATTTTTAGTTTTTTTAAGGAACCCATCAACAGTATACAAAGTTTCCTTTTTCCTCTCAGCCCTATCCAACGATTTATTATTTGTAACTTTCTGATGACCAGTGTGATTGCAACACTGTTTACAATAGCCAAGAGGTGGAAGTAACCTAAATGTCCACTGACAGATGAATAAATAAAGAGTATGTGGAGCATATATGCAATGGAATTTTACTCAGTCATAATAAACACTGAAATAACGCCACTTTCAGCAATATGGATGGACCTAGAGATTATCATACTGAGTGAAGTTAGCCAGGAGAAAGACAAATATACGATATTGCTTATATGTGGAATCTAAAAAAAAGATACTAATAAACTTACATACAAAACAGAAACAGACCCACAGAAAGCAAGCTTATGGTTGCCAAAGGGGAAAGGGTGGGATAGGGATAAATTAGAAGTTTGAGATTAACATATACACATGACTTAATAAAGTAGATAATCAACAAGGACCTACTGGGGAATTCTACTTACTATTTTGTAATAATATAAATGGGAAAGAATCTGAAAAAGAATAGATACGTGTGTGTGTGTGTGTGTGTGTGTGTGTACACACACATATAAACCTGAATCACTTTGCTATACACCTGAAAATAACACGTTGTAAATCAGCTATCCTTTAATATAAAGTAAACATTTAAAAAAATGATGACCAACAAGGTCCTACTCTATAGCTCAGGGAACTCTATTTAGTATTTTTAATAATCTATAAGGGAAAAGAATCTATTAATTTATGTATTATGTGTAACTGAATCATCTTGTTGTACATCTGAAACTAACACACTGTAAGCCAATTACACTTCAATTTTCAAAAGCCTATGAAATTACCTTGTTTTTAGGTAAAAAAATCATCATATGTTGGCAACTTCATATTGTTCAACCTAATAGTGATCTTGAATTATGGATTATTCCAATCTAAGTTTTTCCTACCATGTGAAAATCTTGGTGACCCCCCCCCCGTCAGAATTCATACCAATGAGTTGGTTGGGTGTGCATTCATCATCAAATAGTTGGTAAATATCCAGATCAGTTAGGTGGTGTAGCTACCACCAGACATGGCTTGAAATCCACATGTATGTAAGATTGAGTACTGTCTTTGCTAAGGAGAATAAATGAAAATAAATATTCTGGTACTAAGTGGTGGTATATTAAATTATTTTCACTCACTCACATAGGTTAATTTGTTTATTTAAATGTTATTTCTAGGAGCCTTATATGTTAATAAGATGACACCAATTTTCTTAGATCTAGGAATCTTTGATCAAAATTCAGCTGTTTAATTTTTATATCAATATTTGGTCTTGTGGTAGTAATAGTTTCTAATGATTTATGTTCAACAAGGTTGACTCTACCAATGTGCTGGTGTTTTCTGCTATGTAGTATTTTTTGACCATATGGAGCCCTTAATTTGCATGTAGTGTTTGCCATCCATCTTCTCAATGGACTACAGAACAGTGACAAATGACTACTCACTGAGGAAAGAAATGTTAGGTTTCAAGCCAGGACAAGGCTCTAATGAATAGTTTCTTTAGTTTGCAACATTTTCATTCAGTTTCTCAAGCAAGACTTAAATGTGTAGACAAATTCAAAAGTTGTTCAGCACACTGTACCCTATATTTTCTTTAAACCTCCATTTTGAAAACTCATTTTGAAGTCAGGACTTTCCGTCTGCTAATTCTGATGTTTAGTTTCTGGCTGCCTAGGGGTCTTTACTAAGAAGGCTGAGGGTTTGTCTGGAGGAAGTGTTTTGCATTTGTTAATCCTCCTGAATAGTGATTTATTGCAGGTAGAAAGACTTAATTTTAGAATTTGAACAGGAAAGAAACCACAAAACTTCTCAAATGAGAAGAATTGGATTTTAGAGTTAAGGAGAAGAAGAATCTTCTAAAATTTCAGCTGAGCTTTAATCTGGTGGAACCACCCTGAACTGTGGTTCTGAGACCTCCTTCCAGGATAAATGCCAACACTAATTAGTGTATCCTCAGGCTTCCTGTCTGTTAAAGGAGATAAAACTGTGTTACCAATTTCACTGTGCACTAGTTAACTTCCTTCAGGTAAACTTTACCAAATATAAAAGTCAGAGTCATCTAAATAAATTAAGTAATTAACTCAGAGAATTATATTTGAAATTTTAAAAATATTTTCATTCTGACTTTTCTCTATCCTCCCTTCCTTTCATTTCTTCTTTCTGTTTTTTTCTCATTCTCTTTTTCTTTCGTTTTCTAGAGCCCAAAGGGACATTTGAGTAGAGATGAGAAGGAATGTTTGGAAAGGCTATCAGTTTCATTTTATCTGAATTAATCTTTTAGTGAATAACCAGGGCAACATGAGAAAGTAGATGTGTAAAAATTAGAAAATAGGGGAAATTAAAAAACTTATTGAAATATAAATTCCAGTAGTCATGTATGGATGTGAGAGTTGGACTATGAAGAAAGCTGAGGGACAAAGAATTGATGCCTTTGAATTGTGGCGTTGGAGAAGACTCTTGAGAGTCCCTTGGACTGCAAGGAGATCCAACCAGTCCATCCTAAAGGAAATCAGTCCTGAATGTTTATTGGAAGGACTGATGCTGAAGCTGAAACTCCAATACTTTGGTCATCTGATGAGAAGAACTGGCTCATTTGAAAAGACACTGATGCTGGGAAAGATTGAAGGCAGGAGGAGAAGGGGATGACAGAGGATGAGATGGCTGGATGGCATCACCAACTCAATGGACTTGAGTTTGAGGAAGCTCCAGGAGTTGGTGATGGACAGGGAAGCCTGGTGTGCTGCAGTCCATGGGGTCGCAAAGAGCTGGACACGGCTGAGTGAACTGAACTGAATACTTTGATTATCCTGACAGCAGAACACAACTTTGATGCCATTTTTTTTAGGGAGGGCAGAGACATTAGATGTATCTGATTTATAAATAGTCTACTTTTAGCAAGGCAGGGACTATAACTCATAAAACCTGAAGCTAAGCAGAGTTTGATAATCTCAAGTATTTTTTTTTTTTTAAACTAGCAGTCTGAACTCATTAAGGGCCAAAGTGTGTCATATATAATAATAGTGTGTTCTAGTCTGTAGCCTGGCACTTTGAGGTGTTAAATGAGAGTTTGTTGAATTAATGGATGGATAGATAAATTATGGATTTGGCAAAGATGGAGCCCTGCAGGTTTTGCAATTTGATTTATGTTCTCTGTGAGGACTTTTATCTTCTGATTTACTGTTTCCAACCTACTATCCATGTTTACCTCTCCCCTTTGGATGCAAAGACTTAAAAGATTGATTTTTCTCTTGGTGTCACTATCAATGAACCTGTCATTGGAAGGTTATACCCAAGGAGTAAATGGTACAGTAAGGTAACATGGTTGACATGTAACTTAGCTTTGACTGACTTTGGTTTTCAATTTGTATATGTGTGTCTATGTGTTTCCCTTATGACTCTTAAACTTTACTACTTGTAGAACTAACATGTTCACTGTTTTAGAAAACACAATAAATAAAACTTCAAATGACTCATAAACCTATTACCAAGAGACAATAATTCATTATTTTATATATTTATATACACACATTTAAGAGAGTGTATGTATATATATATATGTAGAGAGAGAGACAATATTTTCAGTTCAGTTCAGTTGCTTAGTCGTGTCCGACTTTGCAATCCCATGAATCACAGCATGACAAGCTTCCCTGTCCATCCAAACCCATGTCCATTGTGTTGGTGATGCCATCCAACCATCTCATCCTCTGTCATCCCCTTCTCCTCCTGCCCTCAATCTTTCCTAGCATCAGAGTCTTTTCAAATGAGTCAGCTCTTTGCATCAGGTGGCCAAAGTATAGGAGTTTCAGCTTCAACATCAGGCCCTCCAATGAACACCCAGGACTGATCTCCTTTAGAATGGACTGGTTGGATCTCCTTGCAGTCAAAGGGACTCTCAAGAGTCTTCTCCAATACCACAGTTCAAAAGCATCAATTCTTCTGCACTCAGCTTTCTTTATAGTTCAACTCTCACATCCATACATGACCACTGGAAAAACCATAGCCTTGACTAGACAGACCTTTGTTGGCAAAGTAATGTCTCTGCTTTTGAATATGCCATCTAGATTGATCATAAGTTTCCTTCCAAGGAGCAAGCAAGCGTCTTTTAATTTCATGGCTGCAGTCACTATCTGCAGTGATCTTGGAGCCCAGAAAAATAAAGTCTGACACTGTTTCCACTGTTTCCCCATCTATTTGCCATGAAGTGATGGGACCAGATGACATGATCTTAGTTTTCTGAATGTTGAGCTTTAAGCCAACTTTTTCACTCTACTCTTTCACTTTCATCAAGAGGCTCTTTAGTTCTTCTTCACTTTCTGTCATAATGGTAGTGTCATCTGCATATCTGAGGTTATTGATATTTCTCCCGGCAGTCTTGATTCCAGCTTGTGCTTCATCCAGCCCAGTGTTTCTCATGATGTACTCTGCATATAAGTTAAATAAGCAGGGTGACAATATACAGCCTTGACTGTATATATGTATAGCCTTTTCCTATTCCATGTCCAGTTCTAATTGTTGCTTCCTGACCTGTATACAGGTTTCTCAAGAGGCAGGTCAGGTGGTCTAGTATTCCCATCTCTTGAAGAATTTCCCACAGTTTATTGTGATCCACACAGTCAAAGGCTTTGGCATAGTCAATAAAGCAGAAATAGATGTTTTTCTGGAACTTTCTTGCTTTTTCAATGATCCAGCGGATGTTGGCAGTTTGATCTCCAGTTCCTCTGCCTTTTCTAAATCCAGCTTGAACATCTGGAAGTTCACGGTTCACATATTGCTGAAGCCTATATATACATATTTAAGGGAATAGGAAGAAAGTCTATTAAGGTATGCACTTAAATGTATTATACCTTTGTATGTATAATGTATATAAAATATATATTTAATGAACATGTTCAAAATATTTCCTTTTCATGTAGTTTTTTGAAGTGAGCAGAATTCTTCAAAGCTGAGATCATAAAAGTGATCAAATGTAAGCTGCATTTAAATAATTAGTAAGAAAAAGTTAATGCTACTTGTCATTAATGTATCATGGACTCGATATACACTGTCTGACTCAAAGTAAAACAAAGTACTGCTTATCAGTATTATAATTCATTGTTACTATGGATTGGGAAAATGCACATACACATACTTTGTTTGTGGGGCCTAACAGTAACACAATTTTTCTAGAAATTATACTGATTTATATATTCAACTTTCATTTTGGAAAATTTCAAACACATGCGAAAGTAGAGAGAATATCATAGTAAATTTCTATGGATTCATCTGCCCAGGTTCAGAAATTGGAACCTCCTACCTAATCTTCTTTCATTTATACCCTTACTTACTAACCAATACTCCCAATTGTTTTGAAGCAAATCTTATATGTCTTTTCATTCATGAACATTACAGCATTATATTCAAAAGATAATAATTTGTTAAAAAATAAAATTATGCCATTATAAAATTTAAATATTTTAATGGTAATTTTTTCATATCATTAAATGTTGAACATTGCCTTGTTTTGTGTTCCACAGTTTGTTTGAGTTAGGATCCAAATAAGGTTACAGGTTTTAATAGATAATATGTCTCAAGTCTCTCTTAATTAATGAGCTCATCTGCCATCTCTCTCACTCTCTCTCTTTTTTTTTGTAAATTTTTTATTGAAGAAGCCAGGTATTTATTTCCTATACAATTTTCATATTTTGAATTTTTCTGATTCAAACCCAAGTTATTAGCTATTTATAGATTACTCTGAGATAGAATTCTTATAAAGGCAAATATTTACTACTTTCTGCCTTTGTTTCTCTTCTGCTAATTTTTCTTCTTTTTCCTTTTAATTAGTTCTCAATCTGAGTTGATTCCATTGCATCCAAAAGTGGCCTATGATTTCCTTGTCTCATTATCATGGATTAAAATTATTTCATGTTTTAACTTATTGCAGTTATGAGTCTAATTGCAGCGATGATTCAATTTACTCCAATTTGAACTAAGGGTTATCTGTTAGAATTGGCTCCTGGGTTCTTTTGACATGACCCTTGAACTCTTTCATAGATTATTTGATAATAAGATGTTCCAGGCTCAACTTAGAGACTCCCTACACAGACTTATATTTAGTCATTTCTCCAGGAAGCCCTGAAAGTGAAAAGTGAAAGTGAAAGTTGTTCAGTCGTGTCTGACTCTGCGACTCCATGGACTGTACTGGAGTGGGTAGCCTTTCTCTTCTCCAGAGGATCTTCCCAACCCAGGTATTGAACCGAGGTCCCCAGCATTGTGGGCAGGTTCTTAACCAGCTGAGCCACAAGGGAAACCCAAGTATACTGGAGTGGGTAGCCTATCCCTTCTCCAGGGTATCTTCCAGATCCAGAAATGGAACTCAGGTTTCCTGCACTGCAGGTGGATTCTTTACCAACTGAGCTATCAGGGAAGCTCCTCTCCAAACCCCCTGACCAAAGAGCCCTAGTTCCTTTAAATGGGAAGTGGTATTTAGAGACCCAGATTGAGTATTAGGGGTGTTCTTTGCTGCTGAATTCATCCTTGTTTTTTATTTTTTCAATAGACAAAGATAGGAATATAAATTTTAACAGATAAAATATATCATAAATCATGTGTGTGTGCATGCTTAGTCATGTCTGTGTCTTTGCGACCCCATGGACTGTAGCCTGCCAGGCTCCTCTGTCCCTGGAATTTTCTAAATAAGAATATTGCAGTGGTTTTCCATTTCCTCCTCCAGGGCATCTCCCTGACCTAGGGATAGAACCCATGTCTCCTGTGTCTCCTGCATTAGCAGGTGGATTCTTTACCACTGAGCCATCTGGGAAACCATAATACATTATACAGACACTTATACAGATATCCATATTTGGGACTATGGACTTTTTACTTCATTTTATCAATCATATCTATTTCCTTTTTCCCGTGCTGGACATCTCAGCTCTCAGAAACACCAGCATAATTGCTTTTTTGCTTAAACATGCAATACATTCACAATAGCCTCAGAATAAGAAAACCAACACTACTGTCAACAATAGGATCGCTATCAATAAATTTTGTTTTCAATTCTTTCATATCTTAAGGTATATGCGCTTTGAAGTTGCAGTCAGATTACTGGTTTTTATAGGTCATTTGGAATAGTTGTTTTCTGTATTGTTATGCCACAACTCAAAACATAGCTTAATTTGTTTAATTTTTCAAAGTTTAGAAATTATATTTTTATATTAAATTTTATTTTATAATTACCAGTTATGTTTTGGATGTCAAAGCTAAAAACAAGATGTGTAAAATAAATCTAGCTTCAGTTCTTATCCATCAATTCTATTTACTTCTTTTTATAAGAATCAATTTAAAAATCTATGGCTTGATTTTTCAGTTTAAAAAATACAGAAACTATGTGAATGTACTTTATGTTTTGTCTTTATTAGATGAATAGCAGAAACTATATAGATATGCTTACATTTCATCTTTATTAGATGAATAGTAATAAACTTTACACACTTGTCTCCAACTTGCTGTTTTTCATGTCATATTTTACTGTAGCATTTACTTCACAGTAGATAGTCCTATCAGAGAAGGCACTGGCAGCCCACTCCAGTACCCTTGCCTGGAAAATCACATGGATGGAGGAGCCTAGTGGGCTGCAGTCCATGGGGTCGCTAGAGTTGGACACGACTGAGCGACTTCACTTTCACTTTTCACTTTCATGCATTGAAGAAGGAAATGGCAACCCACTCCAGTGTTCTTGCCTGGAGAATCCCAGGGACAGGGAAGCCTGGTGGGCTGCCGTCTCTGGGGTCGCACAGAGTCAGACACGACTGAAGCGACTTAGCAGCAGCAGCAGCAGATAGTCCTATAGTAGATAGGACTACAGATAGTCCTCATTCCTTTTTAATGCCTGTATTGTACTCCATATTGGATTGAATAAATCCTCTACTGATAGGCGACATGGTTGTTTCTTGTCTTTTTCTATTACAGGTCACACTGCATTGATCTATATATATGAGCCACTTTTGAGCCAGCTTAAATGTGTGCTTCTCCAGATAGACTTGTTACCTCTAGAGAAATTTCACTCTCTGAGTATATTTAGTGTGTAGTATATCAATGTTGGAGAAGGCAATGGCATCCCACTGGCACTCCAGTACTCTTGCCTGGAAAATCCTATGGATGGAGGAGCCTGGTAGGCTGTAGTCCGTGGGGTCACGAAGAGTCGGACCTGACTGAGCGACTTCACTTTCACTTTTCACTTTCATGCATTGGAGAAGGAAATGGCAACCCACTCCGGTGTTCTTGCCCGGAGAATCCCAGGGACAGAGGAGCCTGGTGGGCTGCCGTCTATGGGGTCATACAGAGTTGGACACAACTGAAGTGACTTAGCAGCAGCAGTAGCAGCAGCAGTATATGAATGTAAACATGCTTAGAGAGTGAAATTTCTCTAGAGAAAGCAAGTCTATCTGGAGAAACACATATTTAAGCTGGTTCAAAAGTGGCTCATATATATAGATCAATGCAGCATGACCTGTAATAGAAATATTTAGTGTGTAGTATAGGAATGTAGGGCTCTGATAGCTCAGTTGATAAAGAATCCTCCTGCAATGCAGGAGACTCAGGTTCGATTCCTGGGTTGGGAAGATCCACTGGAGAAGGGATAGGCTACCCACTCCTGTATTCTTGGGCTTCCCTTGTGGCTTAGCTGGTAAAGAATCTACCTGCAATGCAGGAGACCTGGGTTCTATCCCTGGTTGGGAAGATCCCCTGTAGGAGGGAAAGGCTACTCACTCCAGTATTCTGGCCTCTAGAATTCCAAGGATTGTATAGTCAGTCCATGGGGTCACAAAGAGTTGGACATGACTGAGTGACTTTCACTTTCACTTTCATAAGAATGTAGGATGGAATAGAGGTCAGGTATGTGTATTAAACAATGAGACTGGAGTAGTAGATCTAGACTATAGCTCAGCAGCATTTAATACCAAATAATCTTTAATGTCAAGCTGAAGAAGTTCAATCTTTATTTCAGAGACAAAGGAGATGGAGGGAAAGGTTTTGAATGTGGGAGTAAATGCTCATGTGAGCATTAGTAAAGTGAGTTGGTGGCTTATCCAAATTATTCTGGTAATATAACCAGCATTTTATAATAACTGTAAATGTAGTACAATCTTAAAAACTTTGAATCACTATTTTGTATACCCCAAAACTAATATAATATTATAAATCAACTGTACTCAATAAAGAAAGCCAAAGAAACCCCCATCCCCCAAACCAACCCCAAATGACTCTGGTTAAGAACAGTTTTCCTGGGAGGGTCCCTCACATAGCAGGCTTTTCTATCTTAGAGACTCTGATTTAGTATGTGATACTTGTGATTTTTCTATGGAAAAAAAAGTCTCAAGAGCTTCTGTGTAATCAGTGAGGCCTAAGCACTTTGTCAGCTTAAGTGCACTGAAATCAATGCCACAGTACTGCCATGAACATACTGATTTCATTCCAACACTACAATTACATAGATTATTACTCTCCACAGTCCACTTCCCCTGGAAATGGCTGAAATTCTGCTTCCTCCTTTGTACTGTGAAATGGTCTCTTCTCCAGTGTAGGAAAATATTTGAAATTTTGCTTTATTATTCTCATCACTATATTTTGATATAGATAATAATTTATAAGTTTTTTGATAGGGTCAGTGCTTGCTGTGATGTCATGGACAAATCAATGTGAGTCTCAAATTCTTATTTGGATAAGAAGCAAGTTGATCTTTTCAGATTTGAGAATCCATGTTTTTAGAGGCTTGAGTATCAGATGTTTTTCTACAGCCTTATGAAAACATCGAGCAATTCGATATTCTTCTCATTTTGAACAGTGTCAGTTCTTCCCTAATGTATTTATGGTGTGGTTTAATGTCCGTGTTTTCTTCAGGAGGTGGGATATAAAACAAAGTGCAGGTGAGGCAAAGAATCTGACAAGCTGATTCAAAAAATAATCTAGAATAATAAACAAAGATAATTTTGACAACAAATAGGAGAGGGGAATTTGCCCAAAAAACTAAGGTGTTTTTTAGAGTCATAGTAGTTTAGCAAGACTGGCGGAAATTCAAATGTAGACTGACATTGATGAAATTTCTGGAATTGCTTATTTATTCTTTTAATAGATATTGATTGATTATGTACCATGTTCTAGGCTTTGAGAATATATTAGTGACTCTAACAGACAAGGTTCCAGTTCTCCTTGAGTTTCTGTAGTAGTGAAGGACATAGTCAATAAACAAACAAAAACATTAATAAGCAAGTATAAGATTATGATAAATACTTTGACAAATAGTATAAAAGAATAAAAAATATCTGAGTGCCTGAGGGGTGATGTTCACTGGGTGATCAGAAAAGACATCTTGTGAAAGTGACTTCTGGAACGGACGACAGTGGTAAGAATAAACTTGAGATTTTTATCATGAATGAATACTGAATTTTGTCAACTACTTTTTCTGCATATGTTGAAATAATCATGTAATTTTTATCCTTCATTTTGTAAATGTGGTGTATCATGTTGATTTGCAGATATTCAACCGTCCTTGTATCCCCGGAAGAAATCCCACTTGATCATGATATATGATCCTTTTTTTAATTTGGTCTTTATTTTATATTGCGTATAGTTAATTTACCATGTTGTGTTAGTTTTAGGTGTATAGCAAAGTAATTTAGTTATACATATATCTATTATTTTTCAGGTTCTTTCAACATATAGGTTATTACAAAATATTGGGTAGAGTTCCCTGGTATAGTAGGTCCTTGTTAATTATCTATTTTATGTATGAAAGTGAAAGTGAAGTTGCTCAGTTGTGTCCGACTCTTTGCGACCCCGTGGACTGTAGCCCACCAGGCTCCTCTGTCCATGGGATTCTCCAGGCAAGAATACTGGAGTGGGTTGCCATTTCCTTCTCCAGGGGATCTTCCCGACCCAGGGATCGAACCCAGGTCTCCCGCATTGCAGGCAGACACTTTTAACCTCTGAGCCACCAGGGAAGCTGTATAGATTAATCCCAAACTCCTAATTTATCACTACCCCACCCTTTCCTCTTGGCAACTGTAAGTTTGTTTTCTATGTCTGTGGGTCTATTTCTGTTTTTGTGTATAAGTTTATCTGTATATTATTTTTTTTTAGATTCCACATATAAGCAATATCTTGTGATATTTTCTTTCTCTGTCTGGCTAACTTCACTTAGTATGATGACCTCTAGGTCCATCCACGTTGCTGCAAATGGCATTATTTCAGTGTTGTTATTAATGTCTGAGTAAAATTCCATTGTACATCTTAATTTTTCTGTTGATGGATGCTTAGGTTGCTTCCATGTCCTGGCCATTGTGAATAGCCGCAGTGAGCTGGGGTGCATGTGTCTTTTCAAATTATGGCTTTCTCCAGATATATGCCCAGGAATGGGATTGCTCTCCCATTATCATATGGTAGTTTATTTTTAGTTTTTTGAAGAACCTCCATACTGGTTACACCTATTTACATTCCCAACAACTGTGTACAAGGGCTTTCTTTTTTCCACATAATCTCCAGCATTTATTATTTTTAGTCTTTTTGATGATGGTCAGAATGTGAGGTGAATTGCTTATTGTAGATTTTTTTCTCTTAATTTTTTTATTAGTAGTATAATTGCTTTACAATGTTGTGTTGGTTTCTGCTGTACAGCAATGTGAATCAGCTGTATGTACACATATATCCCCTCCCTGCTGAGCCTCCCCCTACCCTACCTCTATCTGACCCCTCTAGGTCATCACAGAGCACCAAGCCGAGCTCCCTGTGCTGTACAGCGGCTTCCCACTAGTGATCAGTTTTACACATGGTAATGTATATATGTCAATGCTGCTCTCTCTATTTGTCCCACTCTCTCTTTCCCCTGCTGTGTCCAAAAGTCTATTCTGTATGTCTGTGTCTTTATTCCTACCCTGAAAATAGATTCATCAGTATCATTTTTCTAGAATATATATATATGTGTGTGTATGTTAATACAGGATATTTGTGGTTTTTTTTTCTGACTTACTTCACTCTGTATGATAGATTCTACGTTAATCTACATCACTACAAATGGTTCCTTTTTAGGGCTGAGTAATATTCCATTGCATATATGTACCACAAATTCTTTAATCATTCATCTGTTGATGGACATTTAGGTTGCTTCTACATCCTGGTTATTGTAAATAGTGCTACAATGAAGGTTGGAGTATATGTGTCTTTTTGAAGTAATAGTTTTCTCATACCATATACCAAGTAGTGGGATTGCTGGGTCAACATGGTAGTTTTATTTTTAGTTTTTTAAGGAACCTCTGTACTGTTCTCCATTGTGGCTATATCAATTTACAGTCCCACCAACAGGGCAAGAATGTTTCCTTTCTCCACATTCTCCCCAGCATTTATTGTTTGTAGATTTTTGGTGATGGCCATTCTGATTGGTGTGAGGTGATATCTCATTATAGTTTTGATTTTCATTTCTCTAGTAACTAGTGATGTTGAACATATTTTCATGTGATTTGGCCATCTGTATATCTTCTTTGAATAAATGTCTATTTAGATCATCTGCCCATTTTTTGATTAGGTTGTTTGATATTGAGCTGCATGAACTCTTTATATATTTTGGAGATAAATTTCTTGTTGGTAACTTTGTTTGCAAATATTTTCTCCCTTTCTGTGGGTTGTCTTTTCATTTTGTTTATGGTCTCCTTTGCTGTGCAAAAGTGTTTAGTTAGGTCCCATTTATTTATCTTCACGTTTTTAATTTGTGTTTGCTTATTTATTTATCATTTTTGGCTGTGCTGGGTCTTTGTGCAGGCTTTCTCTGGTTGCTGTGAGTAGGAGCTACTCTCGAGTTGAGGTGTGTGGTGTTCTCATTGCAGTGGCTTTTCTTGTAGCAGAACGTGAGCTCTAGAGCACATGGTCTTTAGTTGTAGCACACAGGCTCAGTAGTAGTGGCACACAGGCTCCAGAGTGTGCGGGCTCCAGTAGTTGTGGTGTATGGGCTGGTCTTTCTATGCTGTTCCATTGACCTATTTTTGTGCTAGGACCATATTGTTTTGATGACTGTATCTTTCTAATATAGTCTGAAGTCAGGGAGCCTGATTTCTCCAGCACTGTTTTTCTTTCTTGGGATTGCTTTGACTATTTGAACTCTTCTGTGTTTCCATAAAAATTAAAAAAAAAATTGTTCTAGTTCTATGAAAAATGCCATTGGTCATTTTCTAAGTATTGTATTGAATATATGGATTACCTTAGGTAGTTATTTTGATAATATTCATTTTTCTAATCCAAGAGCATAGTATATCTTTCCATCTTTTTATTTTGGTCATCTTTCATTTCTTTCATCAGCCTCTTATAGATTTCAGAGTATAGATCTTTTGGATCCTTAGGTAGGTTTATTCCTCGGCATGTTTTATGCAATGTAAATGGGCCTGTTTCCTTAATTTCTCTTTCTGACCTTTCATTGTTAGTGTACGGAAGTGCAACAGATCTCTGTGTATTAATTTTCTATCCTGCAACTTGACTGAATTCACTGATGAGCTCTAGTTGTTTCCTGGTAGTGTCTTTAGGATCTTTTACGTATGGCATCATGTCATCTGCAAACAGTGGCAATTTTACTTCTTTTTTCCAGTTTGGATCCCTTTTACTTCTTTTCCCTCTCTGATTGCCATAGCTGTTGCTGCTGCTAAGTCACTTCAGTCGTGTCCGACTCTGTGCGACCCCATAGACGGCAGCCCACCAGGCTCCACCGTCCCTGGGATTCTCCAGGCAAGAACACTGGAGTGGGTTGCCATTTCCTTCTCCAATGCGTGAAAGTGAAGATGCTCAGTTGTGTCTGACTGTTCACTACCCCATGGACTGCAGCCCACCAGGCTCTGCCATCCATGGGATTTTCCAGGCAAGAGTACTGGAGTGGGGTACCATTGCCTTCTCCAGATTGCCATAGCTAGGACTTATAAATTATGTTGAATGAAAGTTGGGAGAGTGATTTTTGTCTTATTTCTGACAAGAAAAACTGCTTTCAGCCTTTCACCTTTGAGTATGATGTTAGATTTTTCACATATGGCCTTTATTATGTTGAGGTAGGTTCCCTCTGTGCTATTTAGACAGTTTTATCATAAATGGGTGTTGATTTTTGTCAAAAGTTTTTTTGGCATCTATTGAGATGCTCAAATGGTTTCTATTCTACAATTTGTTAATGTGGCATGTCACACTGATTGCTTTGTGGATATTGAAAAATCCTTACATACTTGGTATAAATCCCACTTGGTTATGTTTTATGATCCTTTAAATGTACTGTTGAATTCAGTTTGCCAATATTTGTTGAGGACTTTTGCTTCTGTTTTCGCTAGGGATTAGTCAGTTCAATTCAGTTCAGTTGCTCAGTCATGTCCGACTCTTTGTGACCCCATGGTCTGCAGCACGCCAGGCCTCCCTGTCCATTGCCAACTCCTGGAGTTTACTCAAACTCATGTCCAGAGTCAGTGATGCCATCCTGTCATTTCATTCTCTGTTGTCCCCTTCTCCTCCTGCCCCCAATCCTTCCCAGCATTAGGGTCTTTTCCAATGAGTCAACTCTTTGCATGATGTGGCCAAAGTATTGGAGTTTCAGCTTCAGCATCAGTCCTTCCAATGAATATTCAGGACTGATTTCCTTTAGGATGTTTCGGCATACATTCAACTCAATTCACTAGGGATATTGACCTGTAATTGTCTTTTTTTTTGGTAGTGTTTGGTTTTGGTAAGAAGATATGCTGGCCTCTGAGAGAGAGTTGTGTATTTTGCTTATATGTGGCAACTAAAAAGACAAGTGAACAAATATAAGGAAGCAGAAACTGATACAGATACAGAGAACAAACTGGTGGTTCCAGAGTGGAGGGGGATGGAAGGATGAGTGAAATAGGTGATGTTGATTGAGGTACAAACTACCAGTTATGAAAGAAGATATATAAGTCAGTTAAGTTAAATAAGTAAGAGATATAATGCACGGCACAGTGAATGTGGACAAGAATATTCTACTAACCTTGGTTCATAATGTGTAAAAATATAAAATCACTATAGTGTATACCTGAAATTAATATGCTGTAAACCAACTATACTTCGATTAAAAACCCTCTGATAACCTGTCAGATTTTAGAGCTCTAGTGAGTGTGATCAAAACTACCTCCATAATCCTAGTACAAAATTCATATGCAGTATATATCAGAATTTCATATATATTAAGGAAGTCACCTTAAACCAATGAGGAACTTATAGTTTATTCAAAAAGCAGTATTATATAAATCTATTATTTGAGCAAAACCTATTATATTCTTACATCAAACTATAGACAAAATACATTACAAGTGATTTGTAATTTTTAACATGGAAAGTGAAATCATGAAATACTAGAAGGAAACATAAATATGTATGTGATCTTGAGATGGGAAGGAATTTCAAGATACAAAAGCAATGAAAGAAATCACAAAGGAAAACATTAGAAAAAATGTCTGCAGTAAATATAGTAATGCACATAAAGCTCATAAAATAAGCAAGAAAACATTGACATCTCAATTAAAAAGATGGTGAGAAAGAGGCAATCCACATAAGAATAAACAAAGACTCTCTGAATTTATAAAAATATTCAACCTTACTAGAAATAAAATACATTTTATTGAAAAGAAACAGAATGATGATATTTTTGTCTGTTATAGTGGTCAAAAATAAATGATTGTGACTTGGGTAATTTGTAAATATTCAGGTCCTTTTCATGTAAATTGTTTTCTTTTAACATTTAATCCCTGGGTCAGGAAGATCTCCTGGAGGAGGGCATGGCAACCCATTCCAGTATTATTGCCTGGAAAATCTCATGGACAGAGGAGCCTGGTGGGCTGCAGTTGATGGGGTTGCAAAGATTTAGACATGACTGAGTGACTGAGCATGCACGCAACTTTTAATCTTTACTTTTGAGGAATATGTATCAAAAATATTAAAATTAAAATTCAACTTGGATAGAGCTACTTAAAATCTACCTGCTGTTGCTGCTGCTGCTGCTAAGTCACTTCAGTCGTCTGACTCTGTGTGACCCCACAGATGGCAGCCTACCAGGCTCCCCCATCCCTGGGATCCT
This sequence comes from Bos javanicus, assembly GCF_032452875.1. NCBI lineage: Eukaryota > Metazoa > Chordata > Mammalia > Artiodactyla > Bovidae > Bos > Bos javanicus. The sequence continues at coordinate 56,344,202 of NC_083874.1, read as the reverse complement.
CCAGGCAAGAATACTGGAGCGGGTATTACATGAAATACCTCTCCAATACATGAAAATGAAAAGTGAAAGTGAAGTTGCTTTTAAAACCTCCCCAGGTGGCTCAGAGGTGCAGAATCCATCTGCCAAGCAGGAGACCTGGAATTGATCTCTAGATCGGGAAGATCCCCTGAGAAGGAGATGGCAACCTGCTCAGTAGTCGTGCCTGGGAAATCCCATGGACAGAGGAGCCTGGTGGGCTACAGTTCATGGGGTCACAAAGGGTCAGACAGAACTTATCGACTAAACAACAACAATGACAACTCTCTTTTTAGAAGGAGTAATCAGAGGTGAGGATAAAGACTTAATGCAAGGACATTTGCCAGAGCATGGTTTAAAAGAAGAAAAAAATGGGTCATAACCTAAATGCTCAATAATACGGGAAGGTGACAGCAGTAGATCACAGAACGACGGCAATGCACCTTTTTTGGATATTTCAAGGATAAGGGGAAATCCTTGTGATATAAGGCTTGGCATGAGAAAACAGGATTCTAAACTATTTGTGCAGTAGGGAGTTCATGCAAACACAAAAAATTGCCAATTTTGTGTTTATATCTCGGAAGAAAATATAACCAACAGTTGACATGGTAATAAACTGGAAGTAAGATTATAGATGGCTTTTATTTTCTTATTTTCTGTATTTTCCAAATGTTTTACAGTGAACATATATTACATTTATCATCAAGAGAAAATGACTATCATCTTTAAAATAAAAGGCATTCCTTGAAGCATAGGCATGTAGATTTGAACCAGTCCATGTCTAATAGTGATCACAGGGCTCCATATCCCCTCTACACCTTCTCCTGCTAGGTTGTTCCACAAGGGAGGATGGGAAGGAGTCACAATTATTATTTTTGAGGGAGAATCCAGGTGAAGATTGGGCAGAGGAAGTGCTTCAGGGGAGCATGAGTCAGGACTGGCTGCCATGTGGTCACCTGCCATGTAGTCCAATTTTAACTCCCTAAATTATTTTAATGCCATCTTAATTCATTGCTTAAAATCATACTAGTTAGAGATTATTTGTGGATATGAGTGTAAATACAAGAATGACTATCTTTGGGTAGATTAAGAGTCTGTTAAATCATCCACAGGCATCCAGGTGGCACTATAATGCAGGAGACATGAGACTTGGGTTTGATCCCTGGGTTGGGAAGATTGCTTGAAGGAGGGCGTGGCAAACCACTCCAGTATTCTTGCCTGGGGAATCTCATGAACAGAGGAGCCTGGCGGGCTACAGTCTGTAGGGTTGCAAAGTAAGAGCAGCAGCAGCAAATCATCCATATGATTTGAATATGATTTTGGATAAAAGCAATTGGACTGAATACCTTTGAGGAAATAGGAGTCTTTTTCAAAGACAAGAAAAAGCAGGGCTTTTGGCAACTGACGTTCTTTGGTGGACAGGAGCCTGTTTGGAGTTGTGTTGTATAGGAGGGCTTAGGTGACATGGACACTCTGTGATTCTGGGTAGCTGGAGAACGCGTGGGGAGGAGCAGTTAGAATCTCAAATTCTAGTTTCAGACAGACCTGGGCTTGCATTCTGGATCAAGGACTGGAACATTTTGGATAGTTTCCTAACATCACTAATATTCAGTTTCCTTACTTCTATCATGGGAAAAATGCCTATTTCATAGGGTAAGACAGAGTGAGGGTAAGTTAGATGTTAAATGCCTGGCACACTGTAGCATTCAGTAAATGGTTGTGATGGAGATAATGATGTTGATAACACCAATGCTGATTGTAAGGGTAGTTCCAAAGGAAGGAAAAGGTACTGAACAACGGTGGGGCTGATGGAAGGAAAACAAAATTTTCTTCTCTATCCTGGCGATTTGAAGCTTCTTGTACCTAAAACCCAGACACCAGGCAAGAATCAGCAGTGTAAGAAATTTCCTACCTCTCCCTTTCTAAATTGTTGCCTGCTGGTGTGGCAGACACGAAATCTTGCCTGTTACTCATGTGCTGTCTGACTTCAAAGTAAATTACTCAGTGGTACCCAAGTGACCGGAAAAAATTAATTTATCTTCAGAACTTGTTTTCATCCAGGGAGTAGTTGAGTCATCCAAGGAGAATCTGAGTCAATTACTAGGAAACCAAGGAAATGGAAATGACATTTTACAATTAGGTTGCAACTGAATAAGGAGGACATGTTGGGCTGTTTGTAAAGTTTGCTTTGTGTACCCTATTATAATGTAATAAAACCCCATGAGGAATAGCTAATAAAATTGAATATAATGTATCATGACTTTTCAAAGTGATACTGAAAAGCCAAATTTTATTATTCATGCCTCTATGTAAACACCATTAAGGATAGGTTCTATATTGCCCCCAAAGATATATTTTAGTATCTCCTGCAAAATTAGAGTTGAATTTTATGGCTCTCTTTTCACGGGTATATGCTCTGTCAGCAGAAGTTAACTGAAGATGCATGAAGAGGAGAAAGTCAACTTGACATTATCTTCTTTCTAATGCTTGCTGGTGTTTACTATAACATTCCAGCTGCTGGAGGCTGAGGACGGAAAGTAAATTGTGTTGCCCCAAAGAACGATAGAAGTAAGTCTTTGTGTTTTCCAAGCTTTGGAGGAAGTGATTCCACAAAAACATCATACACCAAGTAGTAGATAGTTTTACCCTCCTTTCCAAGTTTCTTGTCCACAGGGAGAGGTCAAGTTTAACCTGGCAAGTATAGAGCTGTTTGCTGGTGATAACAAATGATGATGTGGCTGGATCTATGTTTCCCTGGCTCTGTGCTTTGTGCTCATTTTATGACCACAATTACCCAATGGTGGGAAATTCAACAATTCAAAAATTGTTGAATTGGTCATTCAGCACATTAACCTCTTGCCCACTGGTTTGTCCTTTCACCAATGGCTTCCACTGAAGTGTGTATGTGTGTGTGTGTATTTTGTATTTAGTTTCTTCTCTATTTCTTTGTCATAGTTTCTTTCTAAACTCTCTCACAGAGTTTACAGACAGCAAGGGTTATTGAAAATCACTGGGTAGTGTTTCAGAAGGTTATGGTTACAGTCCTGGCTCTTTAACCATATGTATGTTTGAAATTGATCAACTGAAGTTCTCTGAATCTGATATTTCTCATCAGTAATATTAGGGGGTTGGATTTAGTGATCTATTTTCTTTCTTTACTAAAAGTTCATGAGTGTGATCTGTCTCATGCTCAGTAATGTGGGATGTATGGGGACTGGGGATGGATGGAAGAGAAGTATAAGACAATGGATGCCCACAGGAAGCTTACATTCCTCTTGAGAGAGGAAGGAAATAATTAAATAACAAACTGAGATGGTATGTGATTAAAATAATTGTCAGCAGATATGAAAGTATGTGTTAGGCACTGAGTTAAGGGCTCTTCAAGCAATGCTGTTAATGAACGTGTAGCAGTTAGGGGAGGGCAGGCTAGGGTGAACAGCACTGACAGGGAAGTTTCATGCAGAAAGCAGGACTTACAGAGTTGGAGATATGGAGGATGAGCAGGCAGGGGACAGTGACAAAGGGCATTCCTGGCAAAGGAGTCAGCAGGAGCAGAGTGAAGACATAGGATGAGCACTGTGGGTGTGGCTTCTGTCTACCCTTCTGCCTGTTGCATTTCTTCAGTGTGATATTGCTTATAATAAATCTGCTTTTGTGAATCTACTCTCATTTTCCCTTCTCTTCCTTCAGAGTTCTACAGAAAGGTTATCAAGAGGCTGGAACAATGAATTTGGAATCTCTAGATAAACCTGGCATTTCTTTAGGTTCAAACAAGATTCACTGTGTGACCACAGTGGTGATTCATGGATTCACAGCCTTTCATCTGTGATGATACCCAGGGGGGACAAGTTCACACATGCTGTGTACTCTTCTTATGAGTCTACCAGGGTTTTGTGATGTCCTTAGTCCCTGAGCTAGCATTCCACCCCATGCTTTCCCACCAAAGAAAATATGTGTATTAGAATGCAAGTAACCAGGGATGACATTGTTCTAGGAACTGCCTTAGTTTACTCCATTAAAGAGTATTCTCTTAAATAGCATATGATATCCCTTATATGCAGAATCCAAAAAGAAATGATGCAAATTAACTTACTTATAAAACAGAAATGAACTCACGGACTTAGAGAACAAACATGACTACCTGGGGGGAAGGGTGGGGAGAAGGGATAGTTAGGGAGTTTGAGATCAACATGTACACACTGCTGTATTTAAAATGCATAACAAATAAGGTTCTACTGTATATCATGGGGAACACTGCTCAATGTTATGTGGCAGACTGGTTGGGGGGTGAGTTTGGGGGAGAATGGATACGTGTATGTGCATGGCTGAGTTGCTCTGTTGTGCACTTGAAACTATCCCAACATTGTCAATTGGCTATACTCCAGTATAAAATAAAAAGTTAAAAAAAGTTTTCTCTTGCAAATGTGGGTAATATAATCATTCGTAGTTAATAGCAAAGATCAATTTCATTTATTGAGTGTTTAGTATATGCCAGGCATCAAGCCAAGAACTGTAGGACAATTAAGTCACTTAAATGTCACAGTAATCTCTTAAGGTGGGGCCGTTATACTCATCTTTTCTATGTGCCTGGCTCCATATCAGGTATTGTACATACTTCAGCTTATTTAGTGCTAACCACAGCATTGTGGCCTTCCCCTGTGGCTCCGCTGGTAAAGAATCTGCCTGCAACGTGGGAGATCTGGGTTTGATCCCTGGGTTGGGAAGATCCCCTGGAGAAGGGAACGGCTGCCCACTCCAGTATTCTGGCCTGGAGAATTCCACGGACTCTATTGTCCATGGGGTCGCAAGGATGAGTGACTTTCACTTTCTCTTTCACAGCATTGTAAATGTTTCCTGTTATCACCATTTTATAGATGAGGAAACAGGCTCTGAGAGAGGAAGGAACCTGCACAAGTGTTTCTCTCGTTTTAAGTGATAGTGTTGGGATCTATGCTCAGCCTTGATGATCTCAGAGACTGTTTTTTAACCATAATAGTATGACTAAAAAATTACCTGTAGCGCCTCTGACAATGGATCATAACCTATGAAGAGGGCTGTCTCCATTGTCGAGAAATAATAGTATGCAGGATTGGTTTCTGTGATCTCTTTTAAATTGCACTGAATATGGCTAATATGAAACCAGGCAATTTGAAGATAAAAAACCATAGCCAATAATATTAGGACACTCATGCCTTGCTGAGCAAGAGCATTTGCTGTTTGGAAGAATGACTAGAATAATGATATTTCCCTGCCTTTGTGGTGCATGACTGGCCCTCAATTTACCTTGTGCAGAACACGGGTGGTGCACTCAGTTTTGCCTGGTGCCCTCAGGTTAATGTAAAATCATGGGAGGATTACTCCCAAATGACTCTCAGTCTCCTCCACCTGGTTAGGGGCCCTGTTCTGCACGTGCAGAATAATTAACACAACTTTTGATTAAGCACTTTCTTTCTAAATGTTGGGATGTGATGTTCACATGGATGGAATGAAAGATTTCAACACCTGTCAATGCACACATTGTGAACTCAGGGAAGGAAAGGATGGGACTTGGTAGGCACCAAATATCCATTGTGCAATAAAGAGGTCATGGAATGGATTGTAGGAGACTGAAAAAATGAAAGAGGCTTGTCTGACTACATGCCAATCTTACTATGCCTGTGAGTGGAGTTGCAATCATTCTTCCCTCTTCCTTGCCTAAACATTATATCAACTTGGGACAGAACTGACCTGCACATCTAAGTCAAGTACCAAATAAGCATAAAATATTTAAGCAGGGTTTATAGACTACAAAGCATTATTCTAGATACTAGGAAAACATAGGGAAAGAAGACATAAAGAGCTTTCTATCCACTCAGGCTTATGATGTGGCATGGGCAAGTGTGTGATGGCATTGACATTGTATTCTGGCTCCTATGAAAGTAAAAGGTCAGGGTGTTACCTTGGCACTTAGTGAGGAGTGGAGGTGGTCTTGAGAAGGCCAGACTCAGGAAGGGATGTCTAAACTCAAAATGAAACCTGAAGATGAGTTGGCCAAGCAAGTGAAGGGGTTGTATACAAAACAGAGGGAAGAGCTATGTGAAGGCCGAGAGACCAAAGTCTGTTATGGTTGTGGTGTATACCAGGAAGAGGACTTGGGGGCAGGGGGAGGGGGAGGACAAAGGAGGAAGCAGCAGAGAGAGGTGTGGTCCAGGCTATAGAGGGCTTTGTAATTTGTGCTAAGAATATTGGAGTTTTATTCTAAGGGACATGAGAAGTCATTGAGGGGTTTGAAGTAGGCATCTTGTAAAGTCATTTTCAGCTGGTGGTTATGCTAATAGCTAGCTCCACTAATTCAAGTCCAACATTAATTATCCTTGGATGGATTTCTCGGATCGTCTGCCTGCATTACTTTCCCTGTGTAATTGCAGAACACTACATACTTAGGATGGCACCTGGGTTCACAAGAGTGTTTCTGAACACAGGAATCTGACTAGTTTAGGTGACTAGAACATGACAGAAATAAAAGTGAGTGCTTGGTTCATGTATGCTGTGGGTGTTTTCAACTCTGTCTTTGGTCACTGAATTAGCAGTCTTATAAATGTGTTCCTTAAACTCTATCAAGGAGGGATTAGTGTGAAGTGGCTCAACTCAACTCAGTTTTAGACTAAGTAGGGTCAGTGCCATAGAATGTGGTCTAAGAAGGTTTGCATAGCCCTCTGAGACATGTCCTGGGCTTCCCAGGTGGCTCAGTGGTAAAGAATCCATCTGTTAATGCAGGGAACGTGGGTTTGATCCCTGAGTTGGGATGATCCTCTGGAGTAGGAAATGGCAACCCACGCAGTATTCCTGCCTGGAAAATTCCATGGACAGAGGAGCCTGGAAGGCTATGGTCCATAGGGTCACAAAGAGTCTGCCACAACTGAGCACACACATACACACTGAGCCATGGCCTAGTGAGCTGTGTAGAGGGTAGACTCTTAGTCAAGTCAGACTGACTTGTTGTCTGAATGTCTTAGATTATGCCCACCAATGGATAGTGGAGTGGACTTCACTCCTGCTTGTAAATAAACCAATTTAATGGGTACTGTTGCCTGGAAAATCCCATGGATGGAGGAGCCTGGTAGGCTGCAGTCCATGGAGTCGCTGAGAGTTGGACACGACTGAGCGACTTTACTTTCACTTTCCACTTTGATGCACTGGAGAAGGAAATGGCAACCCACTCCAGTGTTCTTGCCTGGAGAATCCCATGGATGGAGAAGCCTGGTAGGCTGAAGTCCATGGGGTTGCACAGAGTCGGACACGACTGAAGCAGCTTAGCAGCAGCAGCAGCAGCAGTGGGCCTTAAGTTATGGAGGTGGCTCTTGTTTACCACATGACCTTCTGACCGAATATTCTATAATTTAGCCTTCTTATACCTGATTACTTTTGCTTATCTGTGGTCCACTGTGACACTATCCAAGAATGTAGGGCCTTGCCACTTAAATGAATCAAGGGAACACAAGCTACTAAAACATATTCTTGAAGTTTTACAGTCTTGATCTGAAGGTTTCCTAAGATCTCAGAATGACTCTGAGCCTACCAAAACACATTTTGGGATTGATCAACAGATTCAGTTCTATAGAAGAATAGGGACAATTAATATTTTGAAAAATATTCACTCAACTTCAGTTCAGTCGCTCAGTCATGTCCGACTCTTTGCGACCCCATGAATTGCAGCACGCCAGGCCTCCCTGTCCATCACCAACTCCCGGAGTTCACTCAAACTCACGTCCATTGAGACAGTGATGCCATCCAGCCATCTCATCCTCTGTCGTCCCCTTCTCCTCCTGCCCCCAATCCCTCCCAGCATCAGAGTCTTTTCCAATGAGTCAACTCTTCACATGAGGTGGCCAAAGTACTGGAGTTTCAGCTTTAGCATCATTCCTTCCAAAGAACACCCAGGATTGATTTCCTTTAGGATGGACTGGTTGGATCTCCTTGCAGTCCAAGGGACTCTCAAGAGTCTTCTCCAACACCATAGTTCAAAAGCATCAATTCTTTTGTGCTCAACTTTCTTTAGAGTCCAACTCTCACATCCATACATGACTACTGGAAAAACCATAGCCTTGACGAGACAGACCTTTGTCGGCAAAGTAATGTCTCTGCTTTTGAATATGCTATCTAGGTTGGTCATAACTTTCCTTCCAAGGAGTAAGTGTCTCTTAATTTCATGGCTGCAATCACCATCTGCAGTGATTTTGGAGCCCCCAAAAATAAAGTCTGACACTGTTTCCACTGTTTCCCCATCTATTTCCCATGAAGTGATGGGACCAGATGCCATGATCTTCATTTTCTGAATGTTGAGCTTTAAGCCAACTTTTTCACTCTCCACTTTCACTTTCATCAAGAGGCTTTTTAGTTCCTCTTCACTTTCTGCCATAAGGATGGTATCATCTGCATATCTGAGGTTATTGATATTTCTCCCGGCAATCTTGATTCCAGCTTGGGCTTCTTCCAGCCCAGCGTTTCTCATGATGTATCTGCATATAAGTTAAATAAGCAGGGTGACAATATACAGCCTTGACGTACTCCTTTTCCTATTTGAAACCGGTCTGTTGTTCCATGTCCAGTTCTGACTGTTGCTTCCTGACCTGCATATAGGTTTCTCAAGAGGCAGGTCAGGTGGTCTGGTATTCCCATCTCTTTCAGAATTTTCCAGAGTTTATTGTGATCCACACAGTCAAAGGCTTTGGCTTAGTCAATAAAGCAGAAATAGATATTTTTCTGGAACTCTTGCTTTTTCGATGATCCAGTGGGTGTTGGCTATTTGATATCAGTTCCTATGCCTTTTCTAAAACCAGTTTGAACTTGGTCAGTTATTAATGATTTATCGAATACCTGTTCTATGCAGAGCTGTCTCCTCAGTGCAGTGTATGCTTGGAGATGAACCAGGTAAGGCTCTGTGCTTAAAGCTAGAGGAGCCAAGGGGTGATAATATATGAGAGATGACATGCTGCTAAAATGTGAGTGAATTTTCCTTTCCTTTTCCTCAGCTAGGACCCAACTGCTTATGAGTGGCAAGCATCAGGAAACTTGCTTAGCACTCCTCCGTAGACAAAGGAAAATTTGGCTCAGCTTCTTTCACATATGCCTGTATATGAGATTTTAAGAAGTCCTTGTTTTATTTATTTGACATCAAAACATAATATGTAGGTGAGTCAGTGATTCACTTCCATAGACAGGACTCATAGACAACTCTATTTGCTTTTTCTGATTTTAAATGAAGGCAGGCCACAGAGTTAAATTATATATTCAGTAAACCTGATACTTGACTCCTCTTGTCACGGCTTGACAGTATCCTTAAACTTCAATGGACCAGAAAATACAATTGCACAATTACTGCTCTGACTGAGAGCAATAAAATTGATGGATGGAATGATAAGGATTAGCTAAGATGACATAATCACAACCATAAAGCACCCATGGGTACCACCCCTTTCTTCTCCCTAAGTTTAACTACTGCAAACCCATCCCATCCAAACTATTAATTTGTGGATCAGATGCGTGGTTCTTGATCCCTCCCCCCCCAACCAGCCCCCCATGTAAGTTTGCAAGTTATCAATTAGTGAAGACATTATGCCTGATAATAACCGTGTTATAGTATTTCCTTCAGTTTCTTTAGTGTTTCCACTCTTTTCATAGCACTCTCAAATGCATTTGTGTCAGCTTGATCCTCATGCTCCTGTAATACTGAACAGATATTACTTTTCTCATTTTACAAATGAAAAGTCAGAGTCACAGAGTAATGAGATGACACACTCATGTCCATACAGCTGGTGAGTATCAGTGCTAGAGCTGGAATCAGGGCTTCTGATGAGCACACTTTTAGCATGGTGATTAACAACATGGAATTGGCTGAGATCAAGTCTCAGCCCTACCACTACCAGTTACAAACATAGTGTTAAAGTTTATAGCCTCTCATAACCTTGGTTTCCTCATTTATAAGATGGGATTAATTATAAAATCTACTTCTTAGCATCACTTTGGGAGAAGGCAATGGCACCCCACTCCAGTACTCTTGCCTGGAAAATCCCATGGATGGAGGAGCCTGGTGGGCTGCAGTCCATGGGGTCGCTAAGAGTCGGACACGACTGAGCGACTTCACTTTCACTTTTCACTTTCATGCATTGGAGAAGGAAATGGCAACCCACTCCAGTGTCTTGCCTGGAGAATCCAAGGGATGGGGGAGCCTGGTGGGCTGCTGTCTATGGGGTCGCACAGAGTTGGACACGACTGAAGTGACTTAGCAGCAGCAGCAGCATCACTTTGAGGATCTGGCCAGGACAGTGTATAATGCTTAGTGCTCTGACTGCCACATAGTAAGCACTCAGACATGGTTAGGTATCACCAGGACTAGTACCTGGTCTGCAGTACACTCTATGTTGTGCTGAGGACTGCATTACAAGTACCAAGTGTTGCAACTTGGCAGGAGAAGAAGGGGATGACAGAGGATGAGATGGCTGGATGGCATCACTGTCTTGATGGATGTGAGTCTGAGTGAACTCCGGGAGTTGGTGATGGACAGGAAGGCCTGGCGTGCTGCAATTCATGGGGTCACAAAGAGTCGGACGCGACTGAGCAACTGAACTGAACTGAGGGCTAGAGGAGTTGAGGGGAAAGAGACCGACTGTTAATGAGTGTAGTTTCTGTTTGGGGTAATGAAGATGTTTTAAAATTGAATGTGGTAATGGTTGCAAAATTATGGCAATATATTAAAAACCATTGAGTTGTATACTCTAAATGGGTGAATTGAATAGTATGTGAATGATATCCCAATAGAGATGTTACAGTTACAAAAAGACCTATAAGAGCACAGAAGGCAGTCTGGTTTGTTGGGCAGAGCCAGAGAAGGCTGCCCCGAAGAAGTGATGTTTTAGTGGAATTATTCAGGATGGGCTTGGAATTATTTAGGTAGAAGATGGTTAGGAGGATGGGGGAAGAGTGTTCCCCATAGAATAAGATCTGTGAAGTAGAGGAGAAGCAGAAAGAAGGCCAGAGCAGCAGGAGCTTTAAGAGGGAGAAGAGGCGTGCTACGAGGTGGGTAGAGAGCGCTGCATCATGATCACTTACCGTGGGCAGACCCCCCTGAGATGCAACGTATGTATTATCCAACTCAGTTTGCACCATGAGACCATGAGTAGGAACAATTATAGGCAGGGGCAGATAATCTTGAGCTTCATATGATGTTCAAAGTATTTTACTGGAGGGCAATGAAGAGGACACAGGAGAGACATAAGGTTTGTATTTTAAAGATCCCTGAAGTGGCCAGAAAACTTAAGCCCTGGAAGAGAAGATTATAGTCAGTTTCCCCTATAAGCTTTTCTTTGTAATCTGTTATTTATTTGTTTTTTTTTTTTTTACAGAATCACTGGATGGACAGCATATAGAAATGGAGCTATTCATAAAGTGTGTCCCACACACAATATAAGAATGATTTGCCAAAGGCATGAACCATAGCTGCTCTGTTCAATCCGTTTTAGATCAATAATTAGCTGCCTCGAGTGGGACAGAACATGGAGTCCCTCACTTATCTCCCCGTTCATATAAGGTTGTTGAAAAAAGACATGTCCTGAGGCTTTATTGATCTGGGTGCTAGGAGGTAGTAAAGTGTAGGGGCCTGAGGCAGGGACCCTGGAGTCAGACAGGCCTTCATTCTGAAATTACAGACCAGGCATTTGCCCTAAGTTAGGCATAATGAATCAACAGCAGGAAAGAGATCATGGCTGGCTAAGAGCATCTCTACAGGAAGATTTGGTACCGTTTCCTATTTGTTGGAGGTTTCAGTTGTCAAGCATGAGGTGTATCATAACTCATTACCAGTATAGTACAGTGGCATTAAGCGAAGAGTGCTGGGCTTGATGGAGAAAGCTCTCAGTTGAGAACAAAGGTCAGTAAAGGCCTTACATTCTAAGTTTAGAGAATTGCCTATTTGTGAGGACAGCCACGTTCTCATCCTGCTGCTGAGATTGGTCCTGTGCACTAACCCCAGAGTGATAGCAAGATGGATAGAGGGTTGCATTTGAAGTAGGTGTTGATTTCTTATTGCTACTGCAATAAATTACCACCAACTTTGTGGCTTAAAACAACACGAAAATTTCATCTCACAGTTCTGGAGACCATAAGTGTCACATGAGTCTGTCTGCCTGGGCTATAGTGATGGTGTCAGTAGGGCTGTGTTCCCATCTGGAGGTTTTCTGTGAGGACCCAATTCCTTATCTTTTCTGATGTCCAGACCTGCCTTTATGTCTAAGCTAAGTGAAAGAAGCCAGATGCAATAGGTAACAATGTTGTATAATTCTATATTAGAAATATCTAGAATATGTAAATCTATAGAGACAGAAATCAGATTGTTGGTTGCTGGAGGAGGGATAAATGGGGAGTAATTGTTAATGGATATGGAGTTTCTTTTGGGTGATGAAAATGTTTTGGAACTAGGTAGATGTGGGGTGATGGCGCAGTATTTTGACTGTACTAAATGCCACTGGATTGTTCCCTTTAAAATGGCTAATTGATATTATGTAAATTTAATTTCATTTAAAAACAGAACCAAAAAAAAAAGTACCCCCATAAGAATTTGAATCCCTTCTCTACAGAGGTGCTGACTTCCCGATAGCCTTAGAGAAAAGCAGATAACCAGCTTGGTGATAGGGGGACCTTACTCAGACAAATTGCATAGGAGTTAAGATCTACTTTCCTCCCAATATCACAGGGAAAAGGCTTCAGAGGCAGGTGATAAATAGACTACATGCTTCTCCTGCAAGCTAAACCAGAAGAGCCATGAATGTCTGTTTAGCACTGGGAATAGTTAGAAAGAATGAGGAAATTATTAGAAAAAATATAGTCATTTAATGTTTGAATCAGTCCAAGGTTAAGACTTCTCATAGTTAAAATAATTGTAATACTAGCTAACACATAGCATTCAGATGTGAAACACAAAGTACTTTTATGTTTAACTCAGTAAATCCTCAAAAAAATTCTACAAGTTATATAATTTCATTATATTCATTTTACGGATGAAGTATTCAAGGCACAAAGAGGATGAATAATGTACCCAGCATCACATAGTTAGACATGGTAGAACTGGGATTTCAACCCTAGAAAATGACGCTGAACTATTAATGTTTTGAATGGTTTAAATTTTTTAGAACATTAGAGTACATTCATGGGTAATTAGTATAAAAATGTTTTTCCCAGTCACTTGAATTTTGTTCTGTGCTTTTGATTCATTCATTCAACAAATATGTGTTAAGAACCCAGCATGTTCAAGGAACAGCTGGAGCAGTGTAAGCAGGAGAGAGACTCATAGGAGATAAAGAGGAAATGAGCCAGATTATGTGATGTCTTAGAGCTTTTGAAAGGCTTTTAGCTTTACTCTCAGTAAGATGGAGAGCTTTGGGAAGATATTTAGCAAAGGAATGATATAATTTGACTTTTTTTTTCCCAAAGAATTATTCTGGTTTTTGTGTTTATAATAGCCCAAGAGTCAGGAGGTAACAGTCCAGAAAATACATATTAATAGTAATAGCTGGACCACTGGTAGCAAAGGAAAGAATGAGACATGGACAGACCTGGGATGTATTTTGAAGGTAGGGTTAGTACAGTTTATTGATGGATTGATTCTGAGATCTGGGATAAAAGCATGAAGTTACTACCATTTCTAACAATAATTCACAACCTGAAGTGTTTCGGCACCAGAGCTTTTAATGGTTGGGGCTGTACTCATTATTATAATACTTGTGAAATGTAATTTTATGGTATTTGAAAAAAATTACTCATGAAAATTTTTTTGTTAAGAGAGAGGGCAAAGATAGAGTGCAAATGTGTGGAAATGGATTTTGTTAAAACATACCTCATATGAATGTCATTTTCACATATCAGAGTGAAAAAATGCAGAGAACCTTTGCTTTGGAGGGCTGTTATGGGATAAATTGTATCCCTAAAAATGGATATATTGGAGTCCTAATTCTCAGTGCTTTAGAATGTGACCTTATTTGGAGATAGGTCTCTCTAGAGATAATCAAGTTAAAACAAGGTCTTTAGGGTGAGTCCTAAACCAACATCATTGGTGTCTTTATAAAAAGGGGAAATTTGGATACAGATGAGCTTGCCTGGAGAACACCAAATGGACATGAAGGCAGGGATCTGGGTGATGGTTGTATAGGCCAAGGAATGCCAAAGATTGCTAGCAAACCACCAGAAGCCCAAAGAGAGGCATTGAACAGTGTCTCATAGCCTCCAGAAGGTGTCAACCTTAACAACATCTTGAACTTGAACCTCTAGCCTTCAGAACTATAAGACTATAGATTTCTGTGTAAGCCACCCAGTTTGTGGTACTTTGTTATGCCAGCCCTAGAAAACTAATAGAGTTTCTGAATAAAGATGCTCAAGTCACAATTGAGCTGTGATAGTGTTCTTGCCTGGAAGATCCCAGGGACGGCAGAGCCTGTTGGGCTGCCATCTATGGGGTCGCACAGAGTCGGACATGACTGAAGCGACTTAGCAGCAGCAGCAGAAGGCTAGAGGAAAGATTAGGGGGCTGCCAGTGATTAATAATGTTGAGACTAATGTGAGGTGTTTGTGGGTTGATGACCAATGAAGTACTACCACTGCACACCCAGTATAGTTTCCAGCCCACAGCAAGTCCTGAGTAAACGTTTGTTGCCTGATAGAATGCCTAACTGGAGAAGGGAATAACAACCCACTCCAGTATTCTTGCCGGAAAAAATCCTATGGACAGAGGAGCCTGGCTGGCTGCAAGTCCATGAGGTCGCAAGAATAGGACACAACTGAGAGACTAAACCGCTGCCACCAGAATGCCTAATGTATGTGGACACTTTAAACATTATAGGTACTTGACAAATACTACTTTCTTTCTCTCCTGAACAGTTAGCTTGAGCACTGAAATTCTGAGCTCTTTCAGAGGAAACCTGAATTGGAAGCAGATGTTCCAGTGTCAGCTAGTCAGATCCTATTGGCAACTCTTGGCCTCTGGGTTTCTCTTCCACTGAATCACTATGTCAAGGTGCTATAATCCAGCATAACAGTAAAAGTTTTAGGAAGTCCGAAGTCATCCTCACGGACCATGGTGATGAGAATGAAAGCATTAGTCACTCAGTCGTGTCGGACTCTTTGTGGTCCCATGGACCATAGCCCACCAGGCTCCTCTGTCCAGCCAAGAATACTTGAGTGGGTTGCCATTCCCTTCTCCAGGGAATCTTCCTGACCTAGGGATCAGACATGAATCTCCCACATTGCAGGCAGGTTCTTGATCACCTGAACCATCAGGGAAGCCCAGGTAATGAGAATAGAGAATATAGAAATATATATATATATAGAATATAGAAATATATAAATATATATAGAATATATAAAAATCAGAGCAGCATAATTATAGTCCTTTAAAAATTGTAATTAAAGGGTGGATCTACCCAGACTTGTTAAGAAGTTTAAGTTTAGAACTGCTGTTTTAGTAAAATTGCACTTTCTTATGACCTTCCATCATTTTCTTTTTATTAACTCATCCGTAAGGGAAGAGAAACATTGCAGACACTTCGATTTGTTTGCTCTGTTTCTAAGTTATTTTGAACTTAATTTTATTAAATTTCATTGCTTAGGTACAAGCTGATCGTGACAGTTTTTCAGCCTGCACTTTTTATCACTCAATAGGTCATAACTGGTGAGGATGCTGTTTGATGTTCTGGGTGATGATGTAATTGATAACCTTTGTAAAATCTTTACAGTGTTTCTTTAAAGCTTCGTGAAGGAAGTATGCAAATGGGAAAAGTTCCAAACAGCAATAGACCAGAAGAAGCAGACTGCCATGTTTCTTTATGATAGCAGCAATAAAATATATGCCAATTCCAGTGAGCTGAATAAATCTTAGCTCTGAGATGGTGGTGGGGTGGCAGGCATAGTGTGTAATAGCCTGTCCCCAGTTTCTCAGTGACCCGAGGCCTCCTCTTTGAGAGTAACTCTGTATGGCCATGCCGACAATGATTGGCTGCCCATGTTGTTCATAAATAAAAGCAGCCGGCTGCAACAAAGGTCTAAGTAGCTGAGGCTTCATCATTATTTATGAGGCAGGCCTGGGAGAAGAAGGCTCTAAAAGTGCAATAGCAAACACCATCTTTCCCCCAAGAAAACAGCTTACTGGAAAGAAAATTCTAAAAGAGGAAAGAAGCCAGTGTCATATGCATTTTCATGTTATAGATGGTAAATAATACAAAATCACAATCATAACGAAGGCTTTACAAGTTCCGGTGGAAACAAGTTTATTGTTCATGACTGCTGGTCAAACTGGTTGTTTTAGAGAAACTCCTTATTATTGGCTTCTAGTCATTGAGAATAAGTTTGGGTAACCAAATCTTGAATAACATTTTGTAAAACTCTTAATTCCAGTGATAGGGCTAATAGTTGATATATAATGACAATAGGATGGTAGGTTTGCAAAAGATTATTATTATATTTTAGGGCAAAGGGAGAGCACTGTCTCTTGGGTGTATGTTCCTTATGGATTGATCTTCACTACAGTGTACAGTTGCCTCTTTTTCACTCAATTGCTCACTCTTTATCAAGGGATTGAGTGATTTGATTGATGACTGTGGGAAAAGTATTGAAGCATCCATGGCTCAACCCTCTTCTTTGTCTTAGGGAGGAACTCTGCCAACTTGAGGCATTCTTCCCATGCTTCTCCTATATGCCATAGGTACTTCAGGGGCAGACCTCCTTAAATGAGGGGAAAAGTATTAGTGAGCCCAGTTGTCTTGCAAAACTGATAGCAATTTCTCCCCTACTAGGTTTATTGTTAATAAAGCTGATTAAAAAAAATCTTGCTTGTCTTTTTAAAAAAATTGAAGTGTAATTGACTTAAAATATTATATGTTTCAGATGTACAACAAAATGATTTGATATTTTTATACATTACAAAATGATCGCCATAATCTAGTTAACATCTGTCACTGTACAAAGTTATTACAGTATTATTGACTATATTCTCTATGTGTTCTTAATTCCTTTGACTGATTTACTTTTAAACTGGAAGTTTATACCTCTTAATCTCACCATTTCACTCATCCTCTTATTCCTGTCCCCACTGACAACCATCAGTTTGTTCTATGTATCTGAATCTGTTTCTATTTTGGTATGTGTATTCATTTTTTTAGGTTCCACATGAGTGAAATGATACATTATTTGTCTTACTCTATCTGACTTATTTCATTTAGCATTATATTCTCCATGTCATCTATGTTTTTGCAAATGGCAAGATTTCATTTATTTTAATGGCTCAGTAATTATATTATTTATATGTATATTACATATTTATCCCTCTGTCTATTGGTAAACACTTATGTTGCTTTCATATCTTTGTTATTGTAATAATGCTGCAATGAACATACAGGTGCTTATATCTGTTTGAATTAGCATTTTTGTTTTCTTTGGGTAAATAACCAGAAGTAGATATACTGAATAGTTTCATAGTTTTACTTTGTACTTTTTTGAGGAACCTCAATATTGTTTTCCACAGTGGCTGTATCAGTTGACATTCCTACCAACAGTGCGTGAGCTTTCCTTTTTCTCCACATTCTCACAAGTGCTCGATAATGGCCATTTGACATGTGTGGGGAGATATCTCAGTGTGGTTTTCATCTGCATTTCCCTGATGATTAGTAATGTTGAGTGTCTTTTATGTCTGTTGGATATCTGTATATCTTTGGAAAAATATCTGTGGAGATCCTCTGCCCACTTTTTGTTTTTTGGTGTTGAATTTTGTGAGTTCTTTGTATATTTTGGGTATTTAACCCTTTATTGAGTGTATCATTTGCAAATATTTTCTTCCATTTTTGTAGGCTGCCTTTTCATTTTGTTGATAGTTTTCTTTAATATGTAAAAACTGTTTAGTTTGATGTAGTTCCATTTGTTTATCTTTTGCTTTGGTTTCATTTGTCTGAAAGGGAAAGTATTCATTGCTCAGTTGTGCCTGACTCTTTGCGAACCCGTGGACTGTAGTCCACCAGGCTCCACTGCCCATAGAATTCTCCAGGCAAGAATACTGGAGTGGGTTGCTATGAATTTCTCCAGGGGATCTTCCTGACCCAGGGATCAAACCTGGGTCTCCCATATTGCAGGCAGATTCTTTACCATCTGAGCCACCAGGGAAACCCCCTTGTCTGAGGCGACATAAAAAATAACATGACTAAGACCAATGCCAAAAGTGTACTGCATGTTTTCTTCTAGGAGTTTTACATTGTAAGTTCTTACATTTAAGTTTTTAATCCATTTTAAGTTTACTTTTGTGTATGGCATGGTAAAGTAGTCCAGTTTGATTCTTTTACGTGTAGCTGTCCAATTTTCCCATTCAGTGTATTGAAGAAGCTGTCTCTTCCCCATTGTATATTCTTATCTCCTTTGTCATAGATCAACCATGTAAATGTGGGTTTAGTTTTGGGCTCTCTATTCTGTTCCATTGATCTATGTGTCTTATTTTTTTTTTTTTGGACCATATGTTTTGATTACCTGTAGCTTTGTAGTATTCCTTGAAATTGGGGACTATGATAACTCCAGTTTTGTTCTTCTTTCTCAAGATTTTTTTGGCTGATTGGTTTCCACGTAGATTTTAGAGTTATTTGTTCCAGTTCTGTGAAAAATTTCTTTGGCGTTTTATAGGGATTTCATCAAATCTGTAAACTGCTTTACATAGTATGGTCATTTTAACAATATTAATTTTTCCAATCCATAAGCATGGTATATGCTTCCATGTATTTGTGTTATCTTCAATTCCTTTCACCAGTGTCTTGCAGTTTTCCAAATATAAGTATTTTACCTCCTTGGTTAGATTTATCCCTAAGTATTTTATTCTTTTGGATGCAATTATAAGTGGTATTCTTTTCTTAATTTCTTTTTTTTGATAGTTTGCTATTGTTTAGAAATACAACAGATTTCTATATATTAATTTTGTATTCTAAACTTTATTGCATTCATTTATTAGTTCTAATAGTTTTTTATTTGGTGGCATTTTTAGGATTTTCCATGTATAGTATTATGTCATCTGCAAATAGCATCAGTTTTAGTTCTTTTCCAATTTGGATTTCTTTTATTTCTGTCTGATTTCTGTGACTAGAATTTCCAATGTTATATTGAATAAAAGTGATGAGGCCATCTTTGTCTTGCTCTTGATCTTAGCAGAAATACTTTCAACTTTTAACCCTTGAAGATGATGTTTGCTGTAGGTTTGTGGTATACAACCTTAATTATGTTAAAGTATGTTCCCTGTATATCCATTTTGTTGAGAGTTTTTAATCATAAACACATATTTAATTTTTCCAGAAGGATTTTCTGCATCTATTGAGATAATCATATGATTTTTATTCTTCAGTTTGTTAATAAGGTATATCACATTGAGTGAAAAAGTTGGCTTAAAACTCAACATTCAGAAAACTAAGATCATGGCATCTGGTCCCATTACTTCATGGCAAATAGACGGGGAAACAGTGACAGACTTTATTTTTTTGAGCTCCAGAATCACTGCAGATGGTGACTGCAGCCATGAAATTAAAAGACACATGCTCCTTGGAAGAAAAGTTATGACCAACCTAGATAGCATATTAAAAAGTGGAGACATTACTTTGCCAACAAAGATCCGTCTAGTCAAAGCTATGGTTTTTCCAGTAGTTATGTATGGATGGTGAGAGTTGAACTACAAAGAAAGCTGAGCACTGAAGAATTGATGCTTTTGAACTGTGATGTTGGAGAAGACTCTTGAGAGTCCCTTGGACAGCAAGGAGATCCAACCAGTCCAAAGGTGATTTAGAGCTTTTCTCTTAGGGGTTCCCTGATAGCTCAGTTGGTAAAGAATCCGCCTGCAATGCAGGAGACCCTGGTTTGATTCCTGGGTTGGGAAGACCTGCTGGAGAAGGGATAGGCTACCCACTCCAGTATTCTTGGGCTTCCCTTGTGACTCAGCTGGTAAAGAATTTGCTTGCAATGTGGGAGATCTTGGTTCGATCCTTGGGTTGGGAAGATCCCCTAGAGAAGGGAAAGGCTACCCACTCCAGTATTCTGGCCTCAATGATGCTATGGATTGCATAGTCCATGGGGTCACAAAGAGTCAGACACAACTGAGCTACTTTTACTCACTTACTCACTCTCTTTTTCTTGATGAGTCTGACCAAATGTTTTCAATTTTGTTTATGTTTTTAAAGAACTTGCTCTTAGTTTTATTGACTTTTTCTATTGGTTTTTTAGCCTCTATTTTATTTCTGCTCGATTTTAATTTTTTTTCTCCTACTAATTTTAGGTTTTGCTGTTCTGCTTTTTCTAGTTCCTATAAGTATAAGGTTAGATTGCTTATTTGAGATGTGTTTGTTTCCTGAGGTAGGTTTGTATTGCTGTTAACTTTCATCTTAGAACTGCTTTTGCCGCATCCCTTAGATTTTGGAAAGTTGTCTTTCCATTTTCACTAGTCTCCAGTTGTTTATTAAGTTGTTATCTTTGGTTTATTAAGTGAACCATTGGTTTTTCAGTAGCATATTATTTAGCCTCTACAGTGTTTTTCTAGCAGTTGATTTCTAGCCTTGTATTTTTGTGTTTAGGAAAGATGCTTGATATGATTTTAACCTTTTACAAATTTATTGAACCTTGTTCTATGTCCCACCATGTGATCTATCCTGGAAAATATTCCAAGTGTACTTGAAAAGTAGGTGTATTCTGCTTTTTTTTTTTTTTTAGAATGAAAAGGTCTCTCTATATTTATTAGGTACACCTGGTCTAATGTGTCATTTAAGGCCAGTGTCTGAATGATCTATCTATTGACATAAATGGGGTGTTAAAGTCCCCTACTCTTATTATGTTACTACCTTTATGTCTCTTAATATGTGCTTTATATATTTAGTTGCTCCTATGTTGGGTGTGTAAATGTTTACAAATGCTATATCCTATTCTTGTATTGATCCCTTGATCATTTTGTGATGTCCTTCTTTGACTCTTGTTACAGTCTTTGCTTTAAAGTCTGTTTTGTCTGAGTAAGTGTTGCTCTTCCAATTGTCATTTTGCTTCTCTTTGTATGAGTACTGTTTTTCATCCCCTCCCATTCAGTCTGCATGTGTCTTTAGATCTGAAATGAATTTCTTTAAGGCAGCATATATGTGGATTTTATTTTTATCCATTCAGCCACTTTGTAATTTTTAAAATATTCTTAAAATTTTTATGTATTTTTGGCTGTGCTGGTCTTTGTTGGTACATGCAGACTTTCTCTAGTTGGGACCAACAGGGGCTGCTCTTCATTTCCGTGTTCAGGCTTCTCATTGTGACTTCTCTTGCTGTGGAACATGGGTTCTGGGCACAGGGACAGGCTCAGCAGTTGCAGCACAGGCTCTAGAGTATCTGGGCTTCAGTAGCTGTGGCTTGCAGGCTCTAGAGCATAGGCTGACCAGAGCATTTAGTCTGACCTTTTATATTCACAGTAATTATTGATAGGTATGTACTATTGCCATCTTGTTAATTGTTTTCTGAATTTTGTTGTTTTTCTTGTTTTTGTTTTTTTCTTTTCTTCTTTTGCTCTCCTCCCTTGGGATTTAATAACTACCTGTAGTGTTGTGTTTGGATATCTCTTCTCTCTTTCTCATATTTATTTCAGAGTTTGGTTTGTGAATGATCATTTTAAGTTGATGAGCTCTTAAGTCTGAACACAGCCTAACAATTCTGCATTTTTTTACTTCCCTCACATTTAATGTTTTTGACATCATATTTTACATCTTTTGGTTTTTGTGTATTTCTTAACTACCTGTTGTGGTTACAGATAATTTTACCATTTTTGTCCTTTAATCTTTCTACTTGTTTTACAAGTGGGTTATCTACTACCTTTACTATATGTTTGCCTTTCCCAATGAAGTTTTTCCTTTCACAATTTCTACATTTTTAGTTGTGATCTTTCTTTTCTATTTGGAGAAGTCTCCTTAATGTTTCTTGTAAAACCAGTTTAATGGTACTGAACTGTTGTAGCTTTTGCTAATCCCTAATACTCTTTATCTCTCCTTCAAACCCTAATGACAACCCTGCCAGGTAGAGTAATCTTGGTTGTAGGCCTTTTCCTTTCATCACTTTGAATATATTATGCTACACCTTCTGGCTGGCAAAACTTCTGCTTTTGGGAGCTTTCTTATGCATAACTAGTTGCTTTTCCCGTGGTGCTTTTAAGGTTCTCTCTTTTGCTTTATTTTTTGCCATTTTAGTTATAGTAATCCTTGATATGAATCTCTTTGGGTTCGTATTATTTGGGACTCTGTGCATCTTGGTTCCTTTCCTAGATGGAACCCTAGAGGGAATTTTTCAGCTATTATTTCTTAAAAGAAGTTCTCTGCCTCCTTTTCTCTCTTCAGTTTCTGGGATCCTATAATGCAAATGTTAGTGCATTTGTTGTTCTCCAAGAGGTCTCTTAAAGTATTATCAGTAAAAAAAAATTTTTTTCAGTTCATCTTGGGTGATTTCTACTAGTGTGTTTTTCTGTTCATTTTCTTTGTATCATCTAATCAGTTATTGATTCTTTCTAATTTTTATTTTTTCTACAAACCCCTTTTGTTGAGGGCTGACTTTTAATAGATCACAGCAAGGGAGCTTCTCTGCTTCATACAAAACTCTGACCCAGAAGCAAGTCATGTACGGATGGTTTAGCAGAAGGTTCTCCACACGTGTGTGGTGCACAATGGGGATTTTCTAGTGTTTTTTAAATTCAGGTTATTGTTTTCTTCATCTCTGTCTAGTTCTTTATATTTTCTAAACTTCTCACTGTAATCACCCATTCTTCTCCTGAGTTTGTTAGCATCTTTATGATCATTACCTTGATTTCTTTTTTGTGTAGATGCATTTTTCCACTTTGCATAGTCCTTCTTCTGGGGTTTTGTCTTATTCCTTCATTTGAAACATATTCCTCCATCTCATTTTGCCTAATTTTCTGTGTTTATTTCTTCATATTAGGTAGGTCAATTATCTTTCCTGATCTTAGAGAGGTAGTCTTATATAGGAGATGTTCCATGGGCTTCTGCAATGTACTTCCCTTTGATCACAAAAACTATATACTCTAGAGGGTCCCCCCACCCCCATGTGGGGTGTGTGTGCCCTTCTGTTGCAATAGGCTGAATAGCGTGGGCACACTGGTAGGTGGGACTGGCTCCTGGCTTGGTTGGCTGTCAGCCCCTCCTCTTTTGATGGCTGCTGGCCCTTCTTCAGTGGACTGGGTCCTGGCATGGTTGGCCACATGACTCAGGGGTCCTGTGGCTGATGCTCATTGGTAATCACAGTGCTATGTACTAGTACAGCTGGCTATGGTGCCTGGGACATCCTGATGCTTGTGCTGGCCCACTAGTCTTCCTTGTCTTGACTCTTGTGATTATCTCTCAAATGGGTCTGAATTTTAGTTGGGTAAATAAAGAGATGTTGTTACTCTTATTGCTATTAAAACAAACTACATATACAAAAATGATACATATGCTCTGGCCAGAGAAAGAGATTGCTATTGTTCAGTTGCTAAGTTGTGTCCAACTCTTTCATGACCTAATGTGAAGACTTTTACTTTTCATTCTAAGAAAGAAGTGACCTATGTAGGAACAGTTGATAGTTTGTTAAGCATTAAGAATACGTCACTTAAAGTTTTCTGTGTCACATAGTTTCTTGCCTCTTAAGAAGCATTGTTTGGTCCAGGCTTGCTGGGTATACTAGAGTTATTTTGCAGTTGCTTTATTGACAGAATATTTTGGAAACCTGGTGACTTGAGGTATATAGCCAATGTCTGTTGCCTTTGCTGCCTTTTTTCCATTTACCTTTCTTCTTATAACAGCACCCTGATGCTGCAGAGAAATAATCTGTTCCCTGTTCTTTGACCTAAGATTCAAATGGAGTTGACTCCATTCCATAGCTCCAAGGTGATTATGCACCATGTGATTATGCTGGGCTTTCACAGCACTAGATTCCCTTGGACACAGGGAT
Source organism: Bos javanicus (assembly GCF_032452875.1). Taxonomy (NCBI): domain Eukaryota; kingdom Metazoa; phylum Chordata; class Mammalia; order Artiodactyla; family Bovidae; genus Bos; species Bos javanicus. The sequence goes on along the minus strand of NC_083874.1, from coordinate 56,320,193 downwards.
TGTTTCAGAGATAAGCATGTGACCTAGTATAAGCCAATGGGACTCATAGAAACACATGCTTAGACATAGGCCTGTTAGCACATCAAATCTGCTATCAGCCCTCTTGCCACCACAAGGAGCCTGCCAATGAAGTATGTGAATATGCAGGGTTGAGGATGACATCATCTGAAATCCTGAATCCAGGGACAGATATACTCCTGGATCCTCTTTTTTTTTTTTTTTTTTAGTTAAGTGACCCAGTAAATTTCTATTTTTGCATGAACCATTTATTTTTGTCTCTTACAACCAAAAAGGTCCTAACAAGGTCTGAGTGAGCTAAAGAGTTGATATATCTACCGGCAGACTAGAAGTGACCAGGCTTTTTGGCTTATAGATACCTGCATTACTGATTTAGCAGTTGTCTACAATACATGAGAGGTTAAACACACCTTTTCTGAAGGCTTAGCTTTTGAGATTTACAACTGAATTGAACTAAAATATAATATTTAGCTATTCAAGCTTGCAGCAGAGACACTTGATCTGATGTAGCAAGCAGTGCCAATGTCAGAATTAATAAAATAGTTCCATGTCAAAACAATAAAAGGCCAATCACCTGGAAGGGCAATTTAATCACTTAGGCCTTATCACCACTGGCCAGTGGAGCACTGAGCCACCTGCTTTCCCTTGCTAGACACAGGTTTGCATGAAGCTGAACTGCCAACCGACTTAGATTTTTTTTTAAAAAAATGACTTTGGGAAATCACTGCTGTATTATTGGCAAAAAATGCTCTTATAATGATTTTCTGAGAGGTAACAGAATACACCAGGCAGCTTTCAAGTGTTGGGTACAAAGAAAATGAAGGCATGTTTGAGAGAGAGCTTTGAGCTCAAATTAGGAAAGAGGAACTTTACAAAATATTTCTTCCTTCAATTTGAATATTTATCCAATGTATTCTAAATGCTGGGGACTGGACTTGAACAGTGGTCTATAGAGAGGCATCTCAGCTCACACACTGTCTAGCACAAAGAGTAAATATATTTTAAAAGGAATAAAATGATATAGAAAAATTTTTAATAGAGTTTTGAGTTAAAGAGTTATAGGAAGAGGGATCTGCTTTGTCGGAAGGTAAATAGTGACTCTGAAGCTGAGAAGCTGTCTTGAAGGTGAGAAAGGGTCAGCTATGCAAAGAGTACAGGACAAGCAACCAATTCAGAGGGAAGAGCATATGCCAAGGTTGGAATGGAACAAGAGTGAGCAACATTCAAAGGCCTGAAAGAAAGGGAGAGTGGCTGTGGCATTGGTGAAAAAGGAGAGCATGATATGAGATGACATTGCAAGAGAGCTAGGAGTTTGATCCATCAGGTATGTGAAGACTGTAGAAAGGAATTATAATTTCATTCTAATAAAATGAAGAGTCACTGGATGTTTGCTGATGCTTGATGGGTTTTGATGCTCTGAAAGTAAATGTGTAATTTTTTTTTTAAACCAGTGATTCTATTAAACAACCTTTCCTTATCCAAATGTCTAATTGGTTCCAAAATGAATCTTTAATGACAAAATAGGGAAAAGTCATTAGACTAAGATCTAAGGTATCTGCATTTATACCTAGATTCTGTCACTGATTACTGAGCAGACTTGAGCAAGTTCTTACACCTTGTAGGACCTCAGTTCCTCATCTGGAGAATTATAAGGTTGGGTTGGATGTTGCATTTGTCATGACTTTTTATTGAAAGTGATAGAAACCCAGTCCAAAATAACAGGGAGAAAGGAATGTATTTGTTCACTTATCCAGATAATCCAAGGGTAATATCTTCAGATACGTTTGGGTCTAGGAGATCACCAGGATCTGATTCTTCATCTCTTGGCTTTGTATTGGCTTCATTCGCCAGGAGGTCTTTTCTATGGATGGTTCCCAGCAGGACCAGACTAGCATCATTAGTAGGGTTAGATATCTATCTAAATTATGTTATCAAAAGTTCCAGGATGGCATGCTGATTTGGGTCATGTGCATGGCTGAACTGGTGGTCCAAATGTGGGGAATTAGATCATTGGCCAAGCCTGGATCGTGTGCCCACCGTTCGAGTCAGTCTGAACCCATATGAACCTAGAGTAAGGAAGGCATGGTTCCCCTACAGGAAAACAGAAGAGGGAATGGATTTTGGATAGGCAAACAAGACATGTCCATGAATCCTCTTTTTGGCTTTAACGATTTCATGAAACCTGCAATGGGAGTCAGTTCTGTACAACCTCTTTTAGTTGATATTAGCCATTGATCTCACCAAAAACTCCCACTTTAGGCTAAAATTGTATGTTTACATTGTGTAACATGTGGTATAATCACCAATTCTGTCCTTCAGTTTCGGCTCTGTGTCTCTAAACTCAGTTACCATGCCTCTAAACGGAGTTACCAGTTACTCAGTTACCTAGACTATCTCTAGCAATTCCTTTTCACAATTCATAAAACTATGCGAAGAGCTTTGCTTTGGCACAGCCATCAACTTTCTGGCTGTGCAAGTATCCAAAGCCAAAATTTGTTTCCTCATTTATGTTTTTCAGATAGAATTGTTTGTTGAAGTGCTAGAAAAAATCACAATGGGCTTATTGTTCAGCACTCTTCTGGAGTTATTTTAACAGACTTGAAAAATGCTTTAAAACACACCACGTATTCCCTGTTATAGTATCTCTTCCCACAGTGAGTGTGAAGACAACCCTTTAATATAACTCATCTTTCTCACAGTCTCTTCATTAGTCCTGTGTTTCCACTTTTGTTCTCGTTACTCCTACCTACTAAAATGTTGCATTCCTTTAAGCTCTTGCTTTTCCTTGAAATATGGGCACCTGCTAGTCTGCCTTTGGTTTCCATTTAGTACCAATCATCTTTTGCTACTAGATTCTGGTTCATTATTAATTACTTGAATTGCATGACCTTACCTAAAAATGAAACCTAATTTCTATACTATAGCTTCCACCCCTTAAAATATACAATTCAGTGGGTTTAGTTTTAGTGTGTTCACAAAGTTGTGTAACCACCACCACCATCTAGTTCCAGAATATTTTATTCTCTAAAAAGAAAATCTGTACTCATTAGCAGTCACTCTCCATTCATCCCTGAGAAATGTGTGAGTTTTGTCCACTCCTTGAGGGCAGTGGCAGAGACTGCACTTGTTTTGCTTGTCTCTCACAGAAGCCCAATTCTGGGGCCATAGAAGGCATTGATAGAAATGTATTGAATTCTACCTCTTTATGTTGACTGCTGTTTCAATTCAAGGCAAGAGGAAGAGGCTGTGTGCTATAGAGGAAAGAATACTGAGCACAAAGTCTGTTTCAGTTTTCCTTTTTGTTCTGTTCCCAACTGTGTCCTTAGATAACTCCTTCTATCTCTTTAGGCCTAATTTTCTTCTGCTTTGGGGTCGTGGACTCTATAATTTCTGTGTTACCTTCCCAAATTGGCATCAGACATTGTTAATTTTGAGGTCAAGACCGACTTGAGACATAAGACAATTTATTGAATCATAACAGCAGGGTCTCTTTCCATCTTCATTGGGGTTTTGCAGGATATGTGAAATAAGAAAACTCCTTTCTGGGGACTCAGTTTGGGAAGGTAACATGATCTGGCTCAGTCATGTTTGGGTTCAGTTGGACCAAGGTGGGCCTTCCCAGGTGGCACAGTGGTAAAGAATCTGCCTGCCAATGCAGGAGACACATGAGATGTGGATTCAATCCCTGGGTTGGAAAGATCTCCTGGAGGAGAGAATGACTACCACTCCAGTATCCTTGCCTGGGAAATCCAATGGACAGAGCAGCCTAGCAGGCTACAGTCCATGGGGTTACAGAGTCAGACATGACTGAGTGACTTAGCACACATGCACAGACCAAGGTGGAACGCACCAATCCAGGAAAAATGCTGTTCTCAGTCAAGGTCTCAACTTGACCTTAGTTATTTGGGGGGAAGTTTATGTCTATTTGCATTCAAAGGCTTCTCTCTGTCAATTACGAGCCAAAATACCACACAGAAGTAATGGCACAGAAAGGCCAAAATACACGAATTATGCACCGTATTTATTCATGACTTGGAGGTTGAGCATCTTTCCATTTCCACCTAATGAACATTTGTAGCCCTACAATTTCAATCATCCTTCAACTCACCAAGAGTCCACTGTCTTCTGGAACAACTTAGAGAAAAAAAGTGAATCAAACCTATTTTTCATGGTTCCCAAATGAGTGGTTCCATGTCATGGAAATGAGGTCAGAATGGTAGACAGACAGCTGTTCTGTGTTTCTCCTTGCAGGAAGATGAAGGTCAAAGACACCTTCCTCCTGCTTAGCAGATGCCTCCCAAATGGGTTGTAAACAAGACTGCAGTGCAGCCCTGACTGCATTGGAAAAGAAGAGAGGCATTTAGAACACCCTTTAGAGGTGCTGAACATACAGATCTTTGATTCTGTTTTCACATCTCTTTGCAGTATCTGTCTTTCACTACATGAAGCCATTGATTGAATGAAGTTAGAATAACTTTTGACATAGCTAACCAAAATAGATAGCAAAGGGACTGGTTGCTAAGCACAGCTCTGCTGGGTTTCTGGGCTGACAGCCTACATTAGCATGCAGGGTTTTGCAGAGGCAAATGCTCAGTTATCAACGACTGGTTGTTTAAATCTGCTATTGCCTCTCAGGTAATAGTGAGTCAGCAGCACATGTGACGTTAAGAAGGAATCACTGAAATTATGTGCCTCCCAAACATGATATATGCTGCTTGAGGTATAACTTATTCCAACATATATTTAACAAACAATGTTGAGCACCTACTATGTTTTGAGTGTGTGGTAGGTTCAGGGAATATAATACTGAGGCCACAGTTCCTGTTGTCATGGGTACTGAAGCTTAGAGAGAAAAAGGGAAAGCAAGAAACTGGTCTGATAAAACATTTTTTAGTATATTAGTGTCCTCAGACTTCTCCTCCTGTTCAGGTAAGAGGGTTTTTGGTTTTGTTGTAACAAGGAAAGTGATCGTTATTTGCTCAGTCATGTATGACTCTTTGCAACCCCATGGACTGTAGCCCACCAGATGCTCTGTACATGGGATTTTCCAGGCAAGAATATTGGTGTGGGTAGTGATGCCTTGTTCTGGGGGATCTATCTTCCTGACCCAGGGATCCAACCTGGGTCTCCTGCATTGCAGGCAGATTCTTTACCGTCCAAGCTGCCAGGGAAAGAACAAGGAAAGATACTCAGTGTCTTCTCTTTCCATTTGGTTCTTTGCTATTGCTAATGAACCTGGGAAAAGGGAAAAGGCAGACAGCAAAGAAGTATGAGGATAGTTTGGGAAGGGCAAGAGACATTCACACAAGCATCCAGGCTAGAATAAAAGTTTTCATAACTATGTGGGGGAAAGGGACAATGGGAATGAAGTAGATTCCAGAGGAAAGAAGATTTTAAGATGTATTGTTATGGATTTTCCTTATAACTTAATGGTTTTTAGTAAAAAATTCATTTATTAAAAAAGTTATTAATATAACTGTTTGTTATTTTAAATTCAAGTAATGCCAAAGAGGGTACAATGGCAGATAAAAGCTTCCTGTTCCCCCACCCCATTCCCTCAATCCACGTGTCAGTGCTGTTTTCGAGAAGTAAGTATCATCAATACTAGCTTACTTGCAGATCATGTACCTATAAATAGTATGTAAATAGTAATATATATATGCACATGCATACATGTACACATATAGCATATTTTAAACAAAAGAGACTATATTTTAAAGTTTTATAATCTTTTAGACTTCATATATAACAACATATTTTCAGGTCAGTAGACATTTATCTCATTTTAAATGAGCCCCATGGCATTTTATTTGATATGCTCTCTATATAAAGCAATTTGTCAATTGATGGGAATGTTTTACAATATGTCCAAAAGCATCTTTTTACATATGTCTCTTTATGTTTATTTAAACATTTTTGTTGAATGGAATCTTAAAAATTGGTTTTCTGGATCATAGAGAATGTGCATTATGTTTTTTTGCATAAACCTTGCCAAAATGTCCTCTAAAAATGTGTCATGTTACTCTACAAAGGGATTGAGAGTGAATGTTTTTCACATCCCCATCGACTCTGTCATTAAATGCAAGAACTACAGTGTCATTCATGAATTTGCTTCAAAATCCTCAAATTCTTTCTTTTTTTTAAATAAGGATATGCACATTGTCTTGCAAAGTCAGATTCTCTTCTTTGTGGAAGATCAACTCTTATGGGTAAGCTCCAAGACATGTCTCAGATAAGGAGGCACTGAAGCTTTTGACTCTCAGACTTCTCACACTTCTAAAGCCAGCTGTAAAGCAGCTTGGAGAATTCTAAGTGGCATAGAAGTTGAGCTCTCTTACACTGTCAGCACTTCTAGGGGCAAAATGTATCTATAGAGTTATTAGCTTCGTTCAACAGTCATCACTGGGAGATTTTCAGTCTTCCTGCAGTAGTACATGTAACTGATAGGACAGTTATCTATGCCACATGTATATCTACCATTTAGTCCACAGGTATAACAATAATGGCTTCCCTGTCAGCTCAGATGATAAAGAATCTGCCTGCAAAGCAAGAGAGCTGAGTTCAATTCCTGGGTCAGGAAGATTCCCCTGGAGAAGAGAATGGCTATCCACTCCAGTAATCTTGCCTGGGAAATCCCATGGACAGAGGAGCCTGGAAGGCTACAGTCCATATGGTCACAAAAAATCAGACATGACTGAGTCACCAACACTAGGTCTGTAACAGTAACAGCAATGAAGTTCTTTATTCCTCCTCCTTCATCTCTGATGTCACAGCTCTGCAAAATACCATTTTTGGTTAATTATTGAGTGCATATGTTAGTTCTGTACTAAGGACTTGCAAATACATGTTCTTATTTAACCTTTAAACACCTATATGAGCTGGGTATTAATATTCCTATTAAAGTTAGAAACCAAGTGTCAGAGAGTTTAAATGACAGCCTTGCAGCTAGATCGTGACAGAGTCATTATTTGAAACCATATCCTTTTGACTCCAAATCCCACATTGTTAACCACTATATCTTTCTGCTCATTAGTCAAAGTGACATTAAATAATACCTTTTGATGATCTGTTTAGGGACATCTGATACATTTGGTAAGATGCTTCCTTCATCTTATTTTGATTCTCACTGATTAATCCTCTTGTGATTTCATCTCGTGGCTAACACAAGGACAGGCCACATTTATTAACATGCCATTTTTGTCCCAGATCTCGTAAAGAAATGGGGCACTATCCTGCTTAAAGGTTTACTCAGGCTCCCCAGTTGCATACTCTGGTGCTGCCTCTTGCTAATTGTTGACCTTGGGCAAGTTACTAAATCTCAGGTTTCTCATCTGTAAGACCGGTACAATAGGTTTGCTGACCTCATTGGATTATTTTGAAATTAAACTGAAATAATGTATTAAAGCATTGGGAAGGCTATTTGGTGCATACTAAGTATAAATCGTAGGTTTTGCTGCATTGCTGTCATTACCAAGTTGACTCCCTTTGTTTCACCAGCAGCATCTCCTCTTGGGGTTCTATCCAGCTCCTTGATAACCCAGTTCACCCACTTTGTGGTCACTCAATTACCTGTAGCTTTATCTGAAATAGTTCTCTCAGATGGCAATCTTCCAATATTCCTGCTTTGGCTCCTGACCCTGATTTCTTGTCCTACTATTTCAACTCAATGATTTTGGTCTAGTATCTAACCAAGCTCTTGATAGCTGATGTTCTCTGTTGTCTCAATCTGCCCTGAATCAGTACTTTTCATAAATATTCCCAATTTTTCCAACTTATTTTTGACTTGTCTGTTCCTCAGTTTGAACAAACCTATGCTTTGTGAATGAAAAGTTTTGTTCTCATGTACTGTTTCAGATTTTTGCTTACCTACTCCAGTTAATCAACCTTTATTCAGTGAATACTTCAGAGAACTTACCGTGTATGTAGTGCAGTCGCAAGGAGTTGGACACAACTGAGCAACTGAAATGAACTGAGTGTAGTGTTAGTCATTCAGTTGTGTCTGACTCTTTGTGACCCCATGGACAATAGCCTGACAGACTCCTCTCTCCATGGGATTTCCCAGGCAAGAATACTGGAGTGGGTTGCCATTTCCTTCCCCAGGGAATCTTCCTAACCCAGGGATCGAACCTGGGTCTCCTGCATTGCAGGCAGATTCTTCACCATCTGAGCCACCAGGGAAGACCTACAGTGTATGAGGCACAGTCAGGTGCTAGGGAGGCAAATGTGAAAAAATAGAGAAACACAGAACTTACAGTCTTTAGATAATTATCAGGTTATCAAAGAGTCACACAAATTTAAAGTTGCAGTTGTGATAAATATTGTAAAGGTGAGCGATACGGTATTATAACAGTCTATACTGGGAGTATTTGACCTTGTCAGGAAGGTCAAGAAAGCCTTCTTTGGAAATGAAGCTGAGATAGAGTCCAGAGGGTGGGTGGGAAGTAACTAGGCAAATAGGGAGAACAGAGTGGTGAGGGCTGAGAAAAGAGCATTTATACAGCAGAAAGGGAGCATGGGGAGTGTTAGTTACTGAAAGGAGGTCAGTGTGGCTGGAGCAAAGAGAGCAGAAGAGGAAAAGTGCAAGATGAGTGAGGTCAGGGGTGATCCCTCTGGGCCTTATGGGCTATGCTAAGGATTCCCATCTAGTGCGATGGGAAACCATTCGATGGTGATAAGCGGGGCAGCAGGGACATATCAGGTTTTCATTTTGCACAGGTCTATCTGGGGAGGACAAGGAGTGGACCATGGCAGGGCAGCTAGAAGATGCCCTAAGCAGGGAATGTTGGTAGCTTTGACTAGGATAGCAGTTGTAGAGGGGAGAAATTAATGGTATGGAGAGATACCAGAGATCAATTAGTAATTTTTGGTGATATTTGAGATGATAAAGGAAAAAGAGGGATGACCTCAAGTTTCCTGGCTTGTACAGCTGTCTGGAGGGTGATTCTTTTTACTGGGGTGGGAGAACAATGCAATTTTGAATACACTGGGCTTACTCAATGATACATTGTTTACTGCAGATAAGGTTCTTAAAATCTCTGGGAGTGGAAACCCACTCAAACCCACTTCTACTCTAGCTTGAGTAGAAGTTTTTGCATAAGGATATAGGGAATTACATGGAAGCAGTAGTAGAAGGGCCTTGGGGAAGCTGAAAAGTTATCAGGAACTATGACCTACTTCTCTGGCTCTCAAGGCCCATTCATCTCTGCTTCTGTTTAAACATGAGTCTCCTTTACTCTTCTCAAATTTAGTTTTATTTATTTATTATTATTATTTTAGTTTTGGCTGCTCTGGGTCTTCTTTGCTCACACAGGATTTCTCTAGTTGCGGAGAGCAGGGGCTGCTCTCTCTCTAGTTGTGATGCATGGGCTTCTCATTAGGGTGGCTTCTCTTGTTGCCGAGCAAGGCTGTAGGGCATGCAGGACCCCGGTTGTTGTAGCGTATGGGCTTAGTTGCCCCGTGACGTGTGGCATCTTCCTGGACCAGGGATTGAACTAGTGTCTCCTGCATTGCAAAGTGGAACCTTTACCACTGAGCCACTAGGGAAGCCCTCTTCTGTTTTTCTTGAGATTCTTTTGCTGGCTCTCATTGCACGTGACTCACCATGGCCACCACCCTGAAATCTAATCCTAATATATCAGCAGTAGCATTCCTCACTAACTGCCTATTATTTCCATGTCTTACTTCACATTATTGATAGAGAAAGTATGGAAAGAGAATTGTCGGTCAGCTGTCTGGTATGTGTCCCTGACCCAATCAACAGGGATGCATCATGGTTGGTGGTGGTTTAGTTGCTAAGTCATGTCCAACTCTTGCAACCCCATAGACTGTAGCCTTTCAGGCTCCTCTGTTTATGGGGTTTCCCAGGAAAGAATACTGGAGTGGGTTGCCGCTTCCTTCTCCAGGGGATCTTCCCAACCCAGGGATTGAGCCCAGGTCTCCTGCATTGCATATAGTCTCCTGAATTTCAGGTCGATTCTTTACCATGTGAGCCACCATGGAAGCCCATAGTTACTGCCATCCCAAATCTAGAGTTTGTGAACAGGGAAGTCAGTGGTATACAATTCTGGTAAAACTCCTTGAAGGCAAGAAAAATGTTATGCTCTTTTGGGATTTTTGTAGAGAACAGCAAATAATTTGCATCTAGTAGTTGCTCAATAAATATTGTCCTTATTGAGTCATTGGTGATCTTTCAATATTTTTAAAAAGTTGGAATACGTTAAGAATCTCCCATGGCATTTTTGAAAAGTCAGAGATCAAAGTTCACCTTTAGAGGAACAGATCAATAAATAGGTCTGAAGAGGGCCCCAGGAGTATGCATTTCTGAAAAAAACTGCCCAACATGAATTTGATGCAAGTGGTCCATGGACCATGCACCATTTTTTGAACTTGGTGAATCATGGCCAGAAATCTCTATTGTAAGCACTGGACACTGAATTCATTTTGGATCTTGGACCTCTGTTTCTCGATTTATATAATGGGCCAACTATTTCTTTCTTATATTCAAGAGTGAAGTTGAAGGTTAATATGATAACTTTGGAAATAAACTTTGACCTGCCTTTCATGGAGTTATAAATATGAAATATGGTGTTAATATATATCTGAATAGCTTCTGTATTGTTTGAATTACATCACATTCCTCTTAGCTGTTCAGGGCATGAACAGCTAAGAGGAATGTGATGACCTGATGATGATATTTCCTGATGATGACCAAAGAATGAATAATGCCTCATCAGTGTTTTATTGTCTGCTTTTAGGAACTGGAAATGTAACTCTTAAATTACTGCTGCTTTTCCTGAGTGCAGTTCTTATGGGGGAATAGAGGAAAGATCTTGGAAAGTCAGACAAAATGCTTTCTGTAACTGCCTGCTTTTTCAAAAACAAGTCTTTCTGATCACAAAAGATCCATTTTGAGGAGTGCCAGCCAACAAGACAGCCTCAATACACTCATTGATTTGTGACAATGGAGTCTGGGTCTAAGGTCAGAGAATTTCAAAGTGAGGGAAGCCTGGGAGAGTTGCCAGCCAGCTCCTTGAAAGAGTGGGCCCTTCCACCCGGTTCAGGTCCTATCCCTTCTCCTTGGCCTTGGCCAATGCAGTCTGGCTTCTGCTGCTGTCACCTCCTGAGACTTCTCTCTCTGGGGTTAAAAATGATTGCCGTTTGCCAAGTGCTAAATTTAAGTGAACTCTTTGGTGATGTTATGTTTTAGTTATTTTAGGTCCCCAAGTCTAGTACACAGTAAAAACTCAGTAAATATCTTCAGGATGTTCAGAAGGAGGAGTGTTTTCATAATCCATTCAATTGTTATTGGACCATCTAAACATTTCTTCTAATTAAAATAGTTTTAGCAATTAACATATAAGCATAAAGGTTTCTCAGTAGGCTGCTCAGAGTTTATTCATGCTGTGCTGTGAGCAGGTATTTTCAAGAAAATTAATTGAGACTAACTTAGGAAGTAGTTACTTCTGCTTGAAGCACCCAGAGCCCTGATACAGTCAACCAACCATATGATACACACAATCATATGATGAGGTACCTCTCATCTGTAAACTACAGAAAACCTGACTCAAACAATAAAGGGCATTTATTGTCTTGTCACAGAAAAGTAGAGTGGCATGGTGAAACTTGACCTGGCGAGAGTAAGATGCGATTTTCCTTTATTTTTGGTATTGCTTGCGTTTTCAGCAAACTTCTCTGTTGTGGCCCTACAGGCGACATGCGTGCTTATTCATACATTGGGAGAGGAATGTGTCTCTTGCCCCACTCATCAACAGGATTCAGCTTGTTTGGATCAATTTATGTCACATACGTGCGTGCAAAGTCGCTTCAGTTGTGTCCGACTCTTTGAGATTCCATGGATTGTAGCCTGCCAGGCTCCTCTGTCCATGGGATTCTCCAGGCAAGAGTGGGTTGCCATGCCCTCCTCCAGGGGATCTTTCTGACCCAGGGATTGAACCTGTGTCTCCTGTGGCCCCTGCATTGCAGGCAGATTCTTTACCACCGAGCCACCGGAAAAGCCCCGTTTAGGTAACATCCTTCTCTAATATCAGCCATACTTGGATATGATTACACAGTCTGATAGTCCTCTGACATACCCCATCCTTAAGTCTGGAGTGATACCAGATTTTCTTAAACAAATGGGCTGCAGTAGGAGAGCCTGAATGCTGACAGCAGTGGAGGGCAAAACGGATGCTGGACAGTCAAAACCAGTGAAACGCCCTTTCAGTTCAGTTCAGTTCAGTCACTCAGTCGTATCCGACTCTTTGCGACCCCATGAATCGCAGCACACCAGGCCTCCCTGTCCATCACCAACTCCCAGAGTTTACCCAAACTCATGTCCATCGACTCAGTGATGCCATCCAGCCATATCATCCTCTGTCGTTCCCTTCTCCTCCTGCCCCCAATCCCTCTCAGCATCAGAGTCTTTTCCAATGAGTCAACTCTTTGCATGAGGTGGACAAAGTATTAGAGTTTCAGCTTTAGCATCAGTCCTTCCAGTGAACACCCAGGACTGATCTCCTTTAGGATGGATTGGTTGGATCTCCTTGCAGTCCAAGGGACTCTCAAGAGTCTTCTCCAACAACACCGTTCAAAAGCATCAATTCTTTGGTGCTCAGCTTTCTTCACAGTCCAACTCTCACATCCATACATGACAACTGGGAAAACCATAGCCTTGACTAGACGGACATTTGTTGTCAAAGTAATATCTCTGCTTTTGAATATGCTATCTAGGTTGGTCATAACTTTCAAGGAGTAAGTGTCTTTTAATTTCATATCTGAAATCACCATCTGCAGTGGATCCAAAAGACAGGGGGAACATGTGATGTGAATATGATGGCCATGCCTTCCACAAAAGACACAGCTTGGTCTTGTTTCTGTGGAGGAGGAAGGGATACCACAATGCACCACTTTCCTACATGATCTGATACTTGGAAAGGGTGATGTGCTGTATATTACCTGCTCTCTGCCAGGGAATGCTGACTTGCATGGTTTGCATCAGTGAGAGCTCCAGATTCTGGAGAATTTGGCCAATGGGAAGACCAGACGGCAGGAGGAGGGTGTGATCGGGGTATTTATTCCTCTGGCTCCCTCCCTGTGAGGCTGTGGGTTGGCTGGATTGCTGCTGCTGCTCCTGCCAAGCAGCCCCCTCTCTACATCCTTCCTTTCTTGGGATTCTAAACCATTCTTTGCCTTTCTCCATCTTCATGCTGTTGCTATTCCTGGGGTTCTGCTTGTTGAGTTCTCTAAACTCTGCCTACACCTTTGTAAAGATTCTTTTTATTAAACTTGTCTCAAATCACCCAGTTGGAGTATGCCATCTGTTTTCTGCCAAGATCCTTACCAATACAGTGGGTAATAATCTCTCTTCTAACATATTTTCAATTACTCCAGTAACACTTTTCCAAAATAGAATGATCATGCTATCAGCCAAAGGTAAATTTTCTTTAATTGGAAGAAAGCAAAACTTCCCCAGTCAACTTGGATCATTTGTGATTCAGTCAGAAAGTTAAAGGATTTGCAACTTGAGGACAAAAGCATTAGCCAGAAGGGCATATAATTTTTTTAAATTTATTGAAGGATAATTGCTTTACAAAACTTTGTTGTTTTCTGTCAAACCTCAACATAAATCAGCCATAGGTATACATATATCTCTTACCTTCTGAACCTCCCTCCCGTCTCCCTTCCCATCCCACCTTTCTAGGTTGATACAGAGCCTGTTTGAGTTTCCTGAGCCATACAGCAAATTCCCATTGGCTATCTGTTTTACATATGGTAATGTAAGTTTCCATGTTACTTCTTCCATACATCTCACCCTCTCCTTCCCTCTCCCCATGCCCATGAGTCTATTCTCTATGTCTGTTTCTCCATTGCTGCCCTGTAAATAAATTCTTCAGGACCATTTTTCTAGATTCCGTATATGTGCATTAGAATACAATATTTATTGTTCTCTTTCTGATTCACTTCACTCTGTATAAAGGGTTCTAGTTTCATCCACCTCATCAGAACTGACTCAAATGCATTCCTTTTTATGGCCGAGTAATATTCCATTGTGTGTATGTACCATACCTTCTTTATCCATTCATCTGTCAATGGGCATCTAGGTTTCTTCCATGTTCTAGCTATTGTAAATAGTGCTGCAATGAACAGTGGGATACACATGTCTTTTTCAACCCTGGTTCCCTCATGGTATATGTCTTGGAGTGGGGTTGCTGGGTCATATGGTGGTTTTATTACTAGTTTTTTAAAGAAATCTCCATACTGTCTTCCATAGCGGCTGTATCAATTTACATTCCCACCAACAGTGCAAGACTGTTCCCTTTTCTCCACACCCTCTCCAGCATTTATTGTTGTTGACTTCTTGATTATTGCCGATCTGCCTCTTGAGAAATTTGTATGCAGGTCAGGAAGCAACACTTAGAACTGGACATGGAACAACAGACTGGTTCCAAATAGGAAAAGGAGTACGTCAAGGCTGTATATTGTCACCCTGCTTATTTAACTTATATGCAGAGTACATCATGAGAAACGTTGGACTGGAAAAAACACAAGCTGGAATCAAGATTGCCGGGAGAAATATCGATAACCTCAGATATGCAGATGACACCACCCTTATGGCAGAAAGTGAAGAGGAACTCAAAAGCCTCTTGATGAAAGTGAAAGTGGAGAGGGAAAGAGTTGGCTTAAAGCTCAACATTCAGAAAATGAAGATCATGGCATCCGGTCCCACCACTTCATGGCAAATAGATGGGGAAACAGTGGAAACAGTGTCAGACTTTATTTTTCTGGGCTCCAAAATCACTATAGATGGTGACTGCAGCCATGAAATTAAAAGATGCTTACTCCTTGGAAGGAAAGTTATGACCAACCTCGATAGCATATTCAAAAGCAGAGACATTACTTTGCCAACAAAGGTTCGTCTAGTCAAGGCTATGGTTTTTCCAGTGGTCATGTATGGATGTGAGAGTTGGACTGTGAAGAAAGCTGAGCGCCGAAGAATTGATGCTTTTGAACTGTGGTGTTGGAGAAGACTCTTGAGAGTCCCTTGGACTGCAAGGAGATCCAACCAGTCCATTCTGAAGGAGATCAGCCCTGGGATTTCTTTGGAAGGAATGATGCTAAAGCTGAAACTCCAGTACTTTGGCCACCTCATGTGAAGAGTTGACTCATTGGAAAAGACTCTGATGCTGGTCGGGATTGGGAGCAGGAGGAGAAGGGAACGACAGAGGATGAGATGGCTGGATGGCATCACTGACTCGATGGACGTGAGTCTGAGTGAACTCCGGGAGTTGGTGATGGACAGGGAGGCCTGGCGTGCTGCTATTCATGGGGTTGAAAAGAGTCAGACACTACTGAGTGACTGATCTGATCTGATCTGATCTGATTCTGACTGGTGTGAGGTGATATCTCATTATGGTTTTGATTTGCATTTCTCTAATAATGAGTGATGTTGAGCATCTTTCTATGTGTTTGTTAGCCATCTGTATGTCTTCTTTGGAGAAATGTCTGTTTAGATCTTTTTCCCACTTTTTGATTGGGTTGTTTGTTTTTCTGGTATTGAATTGTATGCGCTGCTTGTGTATTTTGGAAATTAATCCTTTGTCAGTTATTTCATTTGCTATTATTTTCTCCCATTCTGAGGGCTGTCTTTTCACCTTGCTTATAGTTTCCTTTGCTGTGCAAAAGCTTTTATGTTTCATCAGGTCCCACTTGTTTACTTTTGTTTTTATTTCCATTACTCTAAGAGGTGGATCATGGAGGATCTTGCTTTGATTTATGTCATCAAGTGTTCTGCCTAAGTTTTCCTCTAAGAGTTTTATAGTTTCTGGTCTTACATTTAGGTCTTTAATCCATTTTGAGTTTATCTTTGTGTATGGTGTTAGGAAGTGTTCTCATTTCATTCTTTTACATGTAGCTGTCCAAGTTTCCAAGTGCCATTTATTGAAGACACTGTCTTTGCCCCATTGTATATTCTTGCCTCCTTTGTCAAAAATAAGGTACCTATAGGTGCATGGGCTTATTTCTGGGCTTTCTATCTTGTTCCATTGGTCTATGTTTCTGTTTTTATGCCAGTACCATACTATCTTGATGACTGTAGCTTTGTAGTATAATCTGAAGTCAGGAAGGTTGATTCCTGCAGCTCCATTCTTCTTTCTCAAGACTGCTTTGGTGATTTGGGGTCTTTAGTGTTTCCATATGAATTGTGAAATTTTTTGTTCTAGTTCTGTGAAAAATTCCATTGGTAATTTGATAGGGATCACATTGAATCTGTAGATTGCATTTGGTATTATAGTAATTTTCACAATATTGATTCTTCCTACCCAGGAACAAGGAATAACTCTCCATCTGTTTATGTCATCTTTGATCTCTTTCATCAGTGTCTTATACTTTTCTGTGTACAGTTCTTTTGTCTCCTTAGGTAAGTTTATTCCTAGATCTTTAATTCTTCTTGTTGATATGGTGAATGGGATTGATTCTTTAATTTTTATTTCTGATATTTCATTGTTAGTATATAGAAATGCAAGTGATTTCTGTGTATTGATTTTGTATCCTGCAACTTTGCTAAATTGACTGATTAGCTCTAGTAATTTTCTGATACTATCTTTAGGGTTTTCTATGTATAGTGTCCTATCATCTTCAAACAGTGTGAGCTTTACTTCTTTTCTGATCTGGATTCCTTTTATTTTTCTTCTCTGATTGCTGTAGCTAGGACTTCCAGAACTATGTTAAATAATAGTGGTGAAAGTGGACACCCTTGTCTTGATCCTGATTTAGGGGGAATGCTTTCAGTTTCTCACCATTGAGAATAATGTTTGCTGTAGGCTTAGCATATGTGGTCTTTACTATGTTGAGGTAGGTTCCTTCTATGTCCATTTTTGAAGAGTTTTAATCATAAATGGCTGCTGAATTTTTTCAAAGGCCTTTTCTGCATCCATTGAGATGATCATATGGTTTTTATCTTTCAATTTGTTAATATGGTATATCACATTGATTGATTTGCATATGCTGAAGAATCCTTGCATTCCTGGAATAAACTCAACTTAATTATGGTGTATGAGCTTTTTGATGTGTTGCTGAATTCTGTTTGCTAAAACTCTGTTGAGGATTTTTTCATCTATGTTCATCAGTGATACTGGCCCATACTTTTCTTTTTGTGTGTTGTCTGTCAGGTTTTGCTAACAGGATGATGGTGGCCTCATAGAATGTGTTTGGAAGTGTTCCTTCCTCTGCAATTTTTTGAAATAGTTTTAGAAGGATAGGCTTAGCTCTTCACTGAGTGTTTGATAGAATTCTCCTGTGAAACCATCTGGTCCTAGGCTTTTGTTTTTTGGGAGATTTTTGATCACAGCTTCAATTTCAGTGCTTGTAATTGGGTTGGTCATAATTTCTATTTCTTCCTGGTTTAGTCTTGGAAGATTGAACTTTTCTGAGAACCTGTCCATTTCTTCCAGGTTATCCATTTTATTGCCATATAGTTGTTCATAATAGTTTTTTATAATCCTTTGTATTTCTGCATTGTTTGTTGTAACCTCTCCATTTTCATTTCTAATTTTGTTGATTTGATTCTTCTCTCTTTTTTTCTTGATGAGTCTGGCTAAAGTTTTGCCAGTTCTGTTTATCTTCTCAAAGAACCAGCTTTTAGTTTTATTAATCTTTACTATTGTTTCTTTCATTTCTTTTTTATTTATTTCTGCTTGGATCTTTATGATTTCTTTCCTTGTCTTAATTTTGGGTTTTTCTTGTTCTTCTTTTTCCAGTTGTTTTAGGTGTAAAGTTAGGCTGCCTATTTGATGTTTTTCTTGTTTCTTGAGGTAGGATTGTATTGCTATAAACTTCCCTCTTAGAACTGCTTTTGCTGCATCACATAGGTTTTGAGTTGTCCTGTTTTTGTTGTCATTTGTTTCTAGAAACTTTTTGATTTCCCTTTTGATTTCTTCAGTAACCTGTTGGTTATTTAGAAATGTGTTGTTTAATCTTCATGTGTTTGTGTTTCTTACAGTTTTTTTCTTGTAATTGATATCTAGTCTCATAGCATTGTGGTTGGAGAAGATGGTTGATATGATTTCAATTTTCTTAAATTTACTGAGGTTTGATTTGTGACCCAGGATGTGGTCTACCCTGGAGAATGTTTCATGTTCACTTGAGAAGAAGGTGTATTCTTCTGCATTTGGTTGGAATGTCCTAAAGATATCAGTAAGATCCATCTCATCTAATGTATCATTTAAGACTTGTGTTTCCTTATTAATTTTCTGTTTTGATGATCTGTCCATTGGTGTGAGTGGGGTGTTAAATTCTCCTACTATTATTGTGTTACTGTCAATTTCTCCTTTATGTCTGTTAGTGTTTGTCTTATGTATTGAGGAGCTCCTATTTTGGGTGCATAGATATTTACAATTGTTATGTCTTCTTGTTTGATTGATCCCTTGATCATTATGTAATGTCTTTCCTTATCTCTTGTTATCTTCTTTAGTTTAAGGTCTATTTTGTCTGATATGAGGATTGCTACTCCAGCTTTCTTTTGCTTCCCGTTTGCATGGAATGTATTTTTCCATCTTCTTACTTTCAGTCTATATGTGTCCTGAGTTCTGGAGTGGGTTTCTTGTAGACAGCATATATATATATGGGTCTTGTTTTTATATCCATTCAGCCAGTCTGTGTCTTTTGGTTGAAGCATTTAATCCATTTAAATTTAAAGTAATTATTGATATATATGTTCCTATTGCCACTTTCTTAATTGTTTGGGGTTGATTTTGTAAATGTTTTTTCTTCTTTTGTATTTCTTGACTATACAAGTCTGTTTAACATTTGTTGTAAAGCTGGTTTGGTGGTACTGAATTCTCTTAACTTTTGCTTGTCTGAAAGGTTTTTGATTTCTCTATCAATTTTGAATGAGATCCTTGCCAGATACAGTAATCTTGGTTGCAGATTTTTCCCTTTCAGTACTTCAAATATATCCTGCCCTTCTCTCTGGCCTGCAGAGTTTCTGCTGAAAGATCTGCTGTTAAGCATATGGGGTTTCCCTTGTATGTTACTTGTTGCTTCTCCCTTGCTGCTTTTAATTTTCTTTCTTTGTGTTTAGTCTTTGTTAGTTTGATTAGTATGTGTCTTGGCATGTTTCTCCTTGGGTTTATCCTGTATGGGACTCTTTGTGACTCTTGGACTTGATTGACTCTTTCCTTTTCCATGTTGAGGAAATTTTCAACTATAGTCTCTTCAAAAATTTTCTCATACCCCCTTTTTTTTTTCTCTCTTCTTCTTTATCCCCTATTATTCAAATGTTGGTGTGTTTGATATTGTCCCAGAGGTCTGTGAGACTATCCTCAGGTTCTTTTCATCCTTTTTACGTTATTCTACTCTTCAGAAGTTATTTCCACCATTTTATCTTCCCACTCACTGATTCATTCTTCTGCTTCAGATATTCTGCTATTGATTCCTTTTAGAGTATTTTTAATTTCAGTAATTGTGTTTTTTTTTCTCTGCATGTTTATTTTTTAATTCTTCTAGGTCTTTGTTATTTGATTATTGCATTTTCTCCAGTTTGCTTTCAAGGTGTTTGATCATCTTTACTATCATTATTCTGAATTTTTTTTCAGGTAGTTTGCCTATTTCCTCTCCATTTATTTGAACTTCTGTGTTTCTAGTTTGTTCCTTCATTTGTGTAGTATTTATCTGGATTTTCATTATTATTATTACTTTTTAACTTCTTGTGTTTGAGGTCTCCTTTTACCAGGCTTCAAGGTTGAATTCTTTCTTCCTTTTGGTTTCTGGCCTATAAGTTTGGTCCAATGGTTTGTGTAAGCTTTTTTTTTTTTTTCTTGGGAAGAAAACACTTATTTTTTTTTAAATTTTATTTTATTTTTAAACTTTACAATATTGTATTAGTTTTGCCAAATATCGAAATGAATCCGCCACAGGTATACCTGTGTTCCCCATCCTGAACCCTCCTCCCTCCTCCCTACCCATACCCTCCCTCTGGGTCGTCCCAGTGCACCAGCCCCAAGCATCCAGTATCGTGCATCGAACCTGGACTGGCGACTCATTTCATACATGATATTATACATGTTTCAATGCCATTCTCCCAAATCTCCCCACCCTCTCCCTCTCCCACAGAGTCCATGTAAGCTTCTTATAGGGTGAGATTTGTGCTGAATTTTTGTTTGTTTGTTTTTCTTCTGATGGGCAAGGCTGAGTGAGGTGCTAATCCTGTCTGCTGATGATTGGGCCCAGGGTGCTATTGGTGGTTGGATGATGCCTGGTCTTGTATTACAGTGCTTTCCTTTGTGTGAGTTCTCACTATTTGATACCCCTTAGGGTTAGTTCTGGAGAAGGAAATGGCAACCCAGTCCAGTGTTCTTGCCTGGAGAATCCCAGGGATGGGGGAGCCTGGTGGGCTGCCGTCTAAGGGGTCGCACAGGGTCGGACACGACTGAAGTGACTTCGCAGCAGCAGCAGCAGCAGCAGCAGCAGGGTTAGTTCTCTGGTAGTCTAGAGTCTTGGATTCAGTGCCCCCGCTCCAAAGGCTCAGGGCTTGATCTCGAGTTTTGGATGGGTCTATATATTCTTTTCTGCTGGTCAGGTACTCCTGTCCACTCTCAGCTGGTGTTCTGCATGCACTTCTGTGTCTGAAGGTGTATTCCTGATGTATCTGTGGGGAGAGATGTATTCCACATCCATCTACTCCTCCGCCATTCTGTTCTTTCTGAAATAGGTATTTTTAAGGAAACTCAATTTGAGACTTGCAGCACATTCTTTATGAAGCTGCTGTCCAGCAAACGGACATCCTGGCAGAACGGGAGCCCCTCAACGCCACTGCCACTGGCCACTCAAGCTCCAGCAGGGCATAGAATTTTTATAACAGTTGTTAAGGAAAGGTTAAAACCTTTCAGTTTTCAGGTGCATTTGCAAATTGGACATGATTGATAAAAATGCAAATTTAATATTTAATATTTTTGTGTTTTATATGATTTTAGTAGGGATACTGATTCTCAATAGTATTAGTGCAGCTTTTAAGTACTAAAGGAAGATCCCTGGAGAAGGAAATGGCAACCCACTCCAGTATTCTTGCCATGGACAGAGGAGCCTGGTGGGCTACAGTCCATTGGTCATAGAGAATCAGACATAACTTAGTGACAAAACCAGTACCACAACCACACACACACACACACAAATTATATAGTTTGATAGTTATGAAAATTGCATTTGCCACTCAAATCAAATTTTCCTGTATATTGTTGCTCAGTTGCTCAGTCATGTCTGACTCTTTGTGACCCCATGGACTGCAGCATGCCAGCCTTCTCTGTTCATCACAATCTCCCAGAGCTTGCTCAAATTCATGTTTATTGGGTAATTGATACCATCCAACCATCTCGTCATCTTTTTTTTGGGTGTTAGTTCTAAAAGGTCTTGTAGGTCTTCATAGAACCGTTCAACTTCATCTTCTTCAGTGTTACTGGTTGGGGCATAGACTTGGATTACTGTGATATTGAATGGTTTGCCTTGGAAACAAACAGAGATCATTCTGTCGTTTTTGAGATTGCATCCAACTACTGCATTTCGGACTCTTTTGTTGACCATGATGGCCACTCCATTTCTTCTGAGGGATTCCTGCCTGCAGTAGTACATATAATGGTTATCTGAGTTAAATTCACCCATTCCAGTCCATTTCAGTTCGCTAATTCCTAGAATGTCGACACTCACTCTTGCCATCTCTTGTTTGACCACTACCAATTTCATGGACCTGACATTCCAGGTTCCTATGCAATATTGCTCTTTACAGCATCGGACCTTGCTTCTATCACCAGTCACATCCACAGCTGGGTATTGTTTTTGCTTTGGCTCCATCCCTTCATTCTTTCTGGAGTTATTTCTCCACTGATCTCCAGTAGCATATTGGGCACCTACTGACCTGGGGAGTTTCTCTTTCAGTATCTCTTTCAGTATCTCTATCATTTTGCCATTCCCTTTTCCAGTGGACCACATTCTGTCAGATCTCTCCACCATGACCCGCCCGTCTTGGGTTGCCCCACGAGCATGGCTTAGTTTCATTGAGTTAGACAAGGCTGTGGTCCTAGTGTGATTAGATTGACTAGTTTTCTGTGAGTATGGTTTTAGTGTGTTTGCCCTCTGATGCCCTCTTGCAACACCTACAGTCTTACTTGGGTTTTTCTTACCTTGGGTGGGGGGTATCTCTTCACGGCTGCTCCAGCAAAGCGCAGCCATTGCTCCTTACCTTGGACAAAGGGTATCTCCTCACTGCCGCCCTTCCTGACCTTCAACGTGGGATAGCTCCTCTAGGCCCTCCTGCGCCCACGCAGCCATGGCTCCTTGGACGTGGGGTAGCTCCACCCGCCTGCCGCCCCTGGCTTCGGACTTTGGGCGTGGGGTATCTCCTCCCACCCGCTGCCCCTAACCTCAGACGCGGGGTAACTCCTCTCGTCGCTGCCCCTGACCTCGGACGCAGGGTTACTCCTCTCGTCGCCGCCCCTGACCTCGGATGCTGGGTATCTCCTCTCGGCCGCCCCCCCCCCGACCTCGGATGTGGGGTAGCTCCTCTCGGCTGTTCCTGTGCCGTCGCAGTCTGGTACTCTCGGCCACTGCCCCTGACCTCGGACGTGGGGTAACTCCTCTTGGCCGCTGCCCTTCGGGCATGGGGACCTCCCGGCTTCTGCCCCTGACCTCGGACGTGGGGTGGCTCCTCTCGGCCCCGTTTAGCGTGCCCGTCGCAGCCACCTGACACCACCCTTATGGCAGAAAGTGAAGAGGAACTCAAAAGCCTCTTGATGAAGGTGAAAGTGGAGAGTGAAAAAGTTGGCTTAAAGCTCAACATTCAGAAAACGAAGATCATGGCATCCGGTCCCATCAGTTCATGGAAAATAGATGGGGAAACAGTGGAAACAGTGACAGACTTTATTTTTCTGGGCTCCAAAATCACTGCAGATGGTGACTGCAGCCATGAAATTAAAAGACGCTTACTCCTTGGAAGGAAAGTTATGACCAACCTAGATAGCATATTCAAAAGCAGAGACATTACTTTGCCAACAAAGGTTCATCTAGTCAAGGCTATGGTTTTTCCAGTGGTCATGTATGGATGTGAGAGTTGGACTGTGAAGAAGGCCGAGCGCCGAAGAATTCATGCTTTTGAACTGTGGTGTTGCAGAAGACTCTTGAGAGTCCCTTGGACTGCAAGGAGATCCAACCAGTCCATTCTGAAGGAGATCAGCCCTGGGATTTCTTTGGAAGGAATGATGCTAAAGCTGAAACTCCAGTACTTTGGCCACCTCATGCGAAGAGTTGACTCATTGGAAAAGACTCTGATGCTGGGAGGGATTGGGGGAAAGAGGAGAAGGGGACGACAGAGGATGAGATGGCTGGATGGCATCACTGTCTCAATGGACGTGAGTCTGAGTGAACTCCAGGAGTTGGTGATAGACAGGGAGGCCTGGCGTGCTGCGATTCATGGGGTCACAAAGAGTCAGACACGACTGAGCAACTGAACTGAACTGAACTGAAGAGCAGATTACCTAAAGTCATGTTAAAATCCTTTCTAGGAAAAACAGTAACACTTTTTTTTAATGCTGGGATTCAAGCCTTAGATAATGACTCTAGAAGTGAAGATACCAGTGGGTTAGACTCATTAGTGGGAGCCATTTTATTCAGTGCTGACTGGATTGAATTTTGTTCCTCTGTCTACCAGTTTCCTATTAGGATATATGTCTGATGTGATTAAGGTTTGTAACGGTGACTATGTCAAAATCTTAGAGTCCTTTCTTTAGTGTAGGTAAATTTGAATTTTTGAACACTTAAAATGGTGGAAAGATTCTTGGGTCTCATTTTTTAAGATTCTCACTTTTTAAGATTTTTAATAGGTCCTGGTAAGTCCCAGACTTCACTTTTTTTTTTCTTCCTAATTTTCTCCCTTTTTCATTATCTTCTAGCTGCAAAGGCACTCCTGTTATTCCTCAGGTATCAAAGTAGTTTCTGTCTGAAGGTCTTAGATCGCAAACCATGAGGTTACACTGGTATTTTTAATTCCAATTCACACTGCCAGGTTCATTAGAAGCCCCTCCCCTTTTTCTGTATTTGTGCATGCATGCTTGCCAAGTTGCTTCAGTTAATGTCTGACTCTGTGTGACCCTATGGACTGTAGCCCGCCAGGTTCCTCTGTCCACAGGATTCTCCAGGCAAGAATACTGGAGTGAGTTGTCATTTCCTCCTCCAGGGGATCTTTCTGACCCAGTGATTGAACCAGAGTCTCTTAGGTCTCCTGCATTGGCAGGCAGGTTCTTTACCACTAGCGCCACCTCCTCCTTCAACAGTGAGAAATTTAGCTTCCATTACCCCATGGAAAAGAAATGCAAAAAAGCAAAATAGCTGTCTGGGGAGGCCTTACAAATAGCTGTGAAAAGAAGAGAAGTGAAAAGTAAAGGAGAAAAGGAAAGATATAAACATCTGAATGCAGAGTTCCAAAGAATAGCAAGAAGAGATAAGAAAGCCTTCTTCAGCAATCAATGCAAAGAAATAGAGGAAAACAACAGAATGGGAAAGACTAGAGATCTCTTCAAGAAAATCAGAGATACCAAAGGAACATTTCATGCAAAGATGGGCTTGATAAAGGACAGAAATGGTATGGACCTAACAGAAGCAGAAGATATTAAGAAGAGATGGCAAGAATACACAGAAGAACTGTACAAAAAGATCTTCACAACCCAGATAATCATGATGGTGTGATCACTGACCTAGAGCCAGACATCCTGGAATGTGAAGTCAAGTGGGCCTTAGAAAGCATCACTACGAACAAAGCTAGTGGAGGTGATGGAATTCCAGTTGAGCTATTTCAAATCCTGAAAGATGATGCTGTGAAAGTGCTGCACTCAATATGCCAGCAAATTTGGAAAACTCGGCAGTGGCCACAGGACTGGAAAAGGTCAGTTATAATTCCAATCCCAAAGAAAGGCAATGCCAAAGAATGTTCAAACTACCGCACAATTGCACTCATCTCACACACTAGTAAGGGAATGCTTAAAATTCTCCAAGCCAGGCTTCAGCAATATGTGAACCATGAATTTCCTGATGTTCAAGCTGGATTTAGAAAAGGCAGAGGAACCAGAGATCAAATTGCCAACATCTGCTGGATCATGGAAAAAGCAAGAGAGTTCCAGAAAAACATCTATTTCTGCTTTATTGACTATGCCAAAGCCTTTGACTGTGTGGATCACAATAAACTGTGGAAAATTCTGAAAGAGATGGGAATACCAGACCATGTGATCTGCCTCTTGAGAAATTTGTATGCAGGTCAGGAAGCAAGAGTTAGAACTGGACATGGAACAACAGACTGGTTCCAAATAGGAAAAGGAGTACGTCAAGGCTGTATACTGTTACCCTGCTTATTTAACTTATATGCAGATACATCATGAGAAACGCTGGGCTGGAAGAAACACAAGCTGGAATCAAGATTGCCAGGAGAAATATCAATAACCTCAGATATGCAGATGACACCACCCTTATGGCAGAAAGTGAAGAGGAACTAAAAAGCCTCTTGATGAAGGTGAAAGTGGAGAGTGAACAAGTTGGCTTAAAGCTCAACATTCAGAAAACGAAGATCATGGCATCTGGTCCCATCACTTCATGGGAAATAGATGAGGAAACAGTGGAAACAGAGTCAGACTTTATTTTTCTGGGCTCCAAAATCACTGCACATGGTGACTGCAGCCATGAAATTAAAAGACACTTACTCCTTGGAAGGAAAGTTATGACCAACCTAGATAGCATATTCAAAAGCAGAGACATTACTTTGCCAACAAAGGTCCGTCTAGTCAAGGCTATGGTTTTTCCAGTGGTCATGTATGGATGTGAGAGTTGGACTGTGAAGATGGCCGAGCGCTGAAGAATTGATGCTTTTGAGCTGTGGTGTTGGAGAAGACTCTTGAGAGTCCCTTGGACTGCAAGGAGATCCAACCAGTCCATTCTGAAGGAGATCAGCCCTGGGATTTCTTTGGAAGGAATGATGCTAAAGCTGAAACTCCAGTACTTTGGCCACCTCATGCGAAGAGTTGACTCATTGGAAAAGACTCTGATGCTGGGAGGGATTGGGGGCAGGAGGAGAAGGGAACGACAGAGGATGAAATGGCTGGATGGCATCACTGACTCGATGGACTTGAGTCTGAGTGAACTCCGGGAGTTGGTGATGGACAGGGAGGCCTGGCGTGCTGTGATTCATGGGGTCGCAAAGAGTCGGACATGACTGAGTGACTGATCTGATCTGATCCTTAATATATTTGATTATTTAATCCCCTGACATCTCAGACTAATCCCTTACTCCCATAGCCCTGCAGTCTCATCTGTAATCCCTTCTTGTACAACTCCAATTCTGGTAGATTACCCCCATTGCCCTCTGGTAATGGTGTTTTGTGACTAATAAAGGAAAGAAGGAGGAAAATGACTTCATTTTTTAATATGAGACTGTAAAAATTACCTACTTCCAGGATAGGTTTCAAAATTAAGCAATGACGAGCGTTATACTTTTACTATAAACTAATCATTGTTGTTGCTTAGTCATTGTGTCGTGTCAGACTCTGTGAACCCCTGGACTGCAGCTTACCAGGCTTCCCTGTCCTTCACCATCTCATGCAGTTTGCTCAAACTCATGTTCATTGAGTCAGTGATGCTATCCAACCATCACATCCTCTGTTGTCCCCTTTGCCTCCTGCCCTCAATCTTTACCAACTTCAGGGTCTTTTCTAATGAGTTTGCTCTTCACATCAGGTGGCCAAAGTTTTGGTGCTTCAGCATCAGTCCTTCCAATGAATATTCAGGGCTGATTTCCTTTAGGTTTGACTGGTTTGATCTCCTTGCAGTCCAAGGAACTCTCAAGAGTCTTCTCCGGTACCACAGTTCAAAAACATCAGTTCTTTAGTGCTCAGCCTTCTTTTTGGTCCAACTCTGACATACATCCATGACTACTGGAAAAACCATAGCTTTGACTCTACAGACCTTTGTCTGCAAAGTGATGTTTCTGCCTTTTAATATACCATCTACATTTGTCATAGTTTTTCTTACAAGGAACAAGTGTCTTAATTTCATGGCTTCAGTAATCATCGACAGTGATTTTGGAGCTCAAGAAAGTAAAATCTGTCACTGTTTCCACTTTTTCTCCATCTATTTGCCATGAAGTGATAGTATCAGATACCACGATCTTCATTTCTTGAATATTGAGTTTTTAGCCAGCTTTTACACTCCCCCACTTCACCCTCATGTATTTCCTTTTTGCTTTCTGCCATTAGAGTGGTATCATCTGCATATCTGAGGTTATTGATATTTCTCCCAGCAATCTTGATTCCAGCTTGTGATTTATCCAACCTGGCATTTTACATGATATACTCTGCATATAAGTTAAATAATCAGGGTGACAATATACAGCCTTGACGTACTCCTTTCCCAATTTTGAACCTGTCCACTGTCCATGTTTGGTTCTAATTGTTGCTTTGTCAATGGTTTACTGTACCCTAACACTTAATGTAATATTCATTGAGTGAATATATAGACTGAAATGAATAATAAAATATCCCCCAGGTTTAGTAGAGTCAAAAGAGTAACCTGGTATCTAGCCCTATATATATTACCAGTTCACTAAGAACTTGAACAACTACTTTATTCATTCACTCATTTAAGAAATAAAATTTAAACATCTTTTAAGTTCCAAAAACTGCCCCATGATCCAGGGATATAAGAATTAGCACGATTGACTTGGGCCTATTTTCATGTTTGTAATCTGGCTCAGAAGACAAACACCTAACATACAGTAGTGATAAAGCAGGACTTGTGCTTTGTTACAGAAGCAGAGTTTTGAGAGTGCCTTATGGCACCACTGAGCTGTATCTACTGGAGTGGCTAAGAAGGTTTCCTGGAGAAACATGTTCCATTGCAACCTTATGATGAGTGGGCATTAGCCAGGAGCAGAGGAGGGAGGAGAGAGAGTATTTTGGGTAGAAGAAACAGAGAGAGAGGGAGAGCATATTATCTTTGAGGTATTAAAAGAAATTTGATGTAGTGCATACAAGAAGGGTGGGGGACATGGAAAAGAAATAGTTGGAGAGGTTATGAGGGGTCTTGTGAATCTTTTATGAGTCTTAGTCATTATTTAGAGTGTGATGAGAAATTACTACAGAAGGTAATATGGGAGTGGTGAATTAACTCTTTAGAAGCATTGCTCTGACTTCTCAACTGAGAATGGAGGTTACCGGTTAGATAGGAGGGAAAGTCTGGAGGCAAAGCCAGAGCTCAGATGCATCAAGCAGGGGAGAAATGATGAAGTTGTGGCATAGGCAGAGGCTGCGGAGGTAGGTGGCAATAGACATAAGTGAAGAGATATTTAGAGATGATCTCAACAGAAATGATACTCAGATCTGTGGTGTCAGCAATGCTCTTTCCCGAAATAGGGAAAGTGGCTGTGTGAGTAGGTTTAGGTTGGAAGGATGAGGAGCAGGATATGAGAAGTTTTCTTTCCCAGTGGCGAACGAGAGGCTTGGACTCACAACAACAAAGTTCTGTGGTCATCTTGTTTGTCTTCCTGTGGCCAGAGACAGAGCAACTTGGGAACTGCGGAGGGATTCTTTGAATATCTTCCTTTTCCTCCTGCTATTGAGGCACCTAACCAACCTAGCCTTTACTTACCAACTAAGCTCAGGAAGCAGAAAATGTTTCTATCGCTTAGTATTTAAATCAAAACAAAAGAAAAGCAGTGGGGAGGTGACATAAGCTGGTAAATATGTTAGCTTTCATAATCATGAGGGAACATAGAATTTATCATTCCACATTTTATAACTTGGATGATTTTAGATATTCTGTGGCCAGACTGACTTTATTGTCCTATAATTCTCAATTCTGTATGTTGTGTTTTTTCTTAGCTTGAGCAACTCTCCCAATTGCTTATGACTTTACAGTTGCTACAGGGAGTCGTTGAACACAGATGGCTTTTAGGAGGGAGTCAATTTGGTAGGCATTTTCCTTGATTACGATGCGTTCTCTCTGCACTGATTATTAAAGATTCTTGTATGTCAAATGGTGAAAATGTTTCTAGGGTCTCAAGGAAGGAAGGAACATTGCATTTGGTGGATGATCTGTGTATGATTATACTCTGATGAAAGGTTGTCTGGTTCCTTTAATTTATTCAGATAAGTTTTTATAAGCAGTGATAAAACCAAACCAACATGAGGCACCAAAGGGAAAAGACTGAGCAGAATTTGCCATAGAGAGCAGATACTGATTTGAGCATATAATTATATCCATTTTGTTAGATGAGAGACTTTCATCTCTTGCAACCCTGCAAATAAGTACAAAAATCTTATCAGACATACCTGGTACCCATTTTTAAAGTTCATTCAACTCTTCTTTGAGGAAAACATGGATAGAAAAAAATACTTTTTTTATTTGAAGCCAATTTTATGTCTTTTCTTATATTACTTTTAAATCAACTTTTTATTGCACAGTTGATGTGAGTTTATTATAGAGATAGCAGAAAACAGAAGCCAATGTTTTCACCTAAATTTGTCTTTGTCTGAGGAAAGGCCTGATCTCTATGAATGACATTTGAGTCTAAAGCTACAGGAGATAAAAGGGGCACTGTTGACTGGCCTGGATGTCTTACACTGAGATTTTTTTGGATCTACAACAGAAAAGCCATGTCGATATTCCTGTGTGGACTTGTTCATGAGGATAAGAAACTTAGGTCTTCCCCAGTTTTCTTAGTGGCTATGATAAGTGGACTTTGTTATCAAATTTTGAGAATCCAGAGCAAAGGAAAATGTATCCTTATTTAAGAAATCTCCTTCCTGAGGTCTAAAAATCATACTGCCAGTGATACGGCATTTGCTGTGTGTTAGACATTGTGCTAAGTATTTCACATGTGTTTTATTTCATTCTCATGGAAAGCCCACAAGATAGGTATTCATCCCTCTTTAACTAAATGAAAATTATAGTACAGAGAAATGAACTTGTTCCAGGTCACAAACTTGTCCACTTTACCAAGAGACTAAGTTGTTTCTCCTTTCTAGCATGAGCATGGATCCATCTTATCTAAATTAGAACAGGCATTTATTTCTTCAGGATTCAGATAGCTGAGATGAAAAAGCATGTACTTCCTGGACACCTAGACAACACCATTGAGAGATCCAGCAGTCAAGAGAATCATGCTGGTGGGGAGGAAGGTGAAACTCTTCATCTAGGCTCTGCCTGAGGCTGAGCCACATGGGGGACCGGAGCTGGAGGAGACCGCTCATTGTGACTCTCTGGCCACGCACTGCATGTGCTCTAGCAGCAAATCTTCCTCTCTCCACTTGCTGTCCAGTGCGATTCTGTTTCAAGGGCATGATTTCCATAGTGGCTGTTCCCGTGTCCCTCCGCACAGTCTGTCTTGAAACAGGACACACATACCCTTCATCTCCACTGTGCTGTCCACATTGTCCTGCCTCCAAATCTTGTTTAAAATTTGGAGATCATGTTTACTCATCTTTGCTTTAATTTTGAGTTTTTGCTAGTGACTGACTCTTTTTATTCCCATATGTTAAAGATACTAAATGTTAAAATAATTCTTCTCAGTTCATTTTTTTGTTTGTTTCCCATTTAGTTTCTTATAGAAATCAGTTTTTTTTCCTGCTCCTATGTAATTTCCTTAATATCTTGCTAATTCACAACAGTTAAAGAATGCCTCAGAAAATTGAAAGTATAATGATAATAATAGTATCATTCACTTATACTATTTACTTTTGTATTTTGTGAAGCCCCCCACCCCCGCTTTTTTTAAAGAAATTGCAGCAGTGTTATCCCTAAGTTATTCAATATATATAGGGAAAAATACACTGAATGGGATTGGCAGAGACATGATGTTTTATCCCTGTCTTTCCATCCATCTGGCGCATTTTCCTTCTTACTGTTATACTTGCCATGTTGTTTTATGGGTATTTGTCTGGATGCTTTTTCTTTCTCTGTTTTCATGTTTAGTTAAAACCCATCTGATCAGCTGGCCTTCAATTTATTCGTTTGCAAACCAAGATAGTTTCCCTCACTCTACCTATCAGAGATAGTTTTCTTTTTATATATATCATCTCTTTTTAAAATTTAATTTGAGTATAATTGCTACCGTGTATAAAATAGATGGCTACTGGGTAGCACAGGTAGTTAACTAAGCAAGGAGATCTTGAATATGGAAGAGCTTTTCCATATGAGCCTTATGAGATGTTAGTATGTCACTTTCCCGTTCTTTGCCCTTTCTTCTCCTCATGCATATATGATTGTTTTAAAACGATCTCAGAGCATATGAGAATCACTTAAGGGAACTGATTAAACATGAAGATTCCTGGGCTCTGTCCTCAGAGGTTCTGAATCAGTAAGTAGGGTGATTCCCAGTAATCTGCATATTTACTGAAGTCATTCTGATCCAGGAGATCAGGGGAGCATATGTTGGGAAACGCTGCTCTAAGGGGCCATATTTCTGTTTCATGGATGAGCAGTTTCCTCTTTCTCTCTGAACCAGCTATGTTTTTACTTTTCTGCACACGAATAACCTTAACAACTTTAAGAAATGGGAGAACCACTGAGTGCATAGAGTGAAAGTTATTTATCATGACATTGAAGTTTATTCAATTTCTCTAAAAACAACCGGTCATCTGCAGAAAGGTGCTTTTTGGATGTGGAAACTGAGCGAGTGCAGAATAGCTACTGAAATTCAGAGGCAGTCAGCTGGACTACAAAAAAGCACATTGGACGGGTAGGTTCTAGTCTTGAATCCAGTACTCATGCTGGCTGTGTGACCTTGGCCAAAGTCCTGTTCCTCTCTGGGCCTGTTTTCACATTTTAGATTGGGACTAGATCTGTGTTTGTTAGATTCTTCCACCAACACAGAGCGGGGGATTTTGTTCAGGTCCTCCAAGAGCTTAGACCACAGCTGGAAGTAGGGCACTAATGACTAACATTTCTTAGAAGCAATATGTCTTACTTTAAAAAGTAATTTTTTTTAAATGCCCTCTATTCCATCATATATGTGTGCTCCTTTCAGTGTAAAAGTAATGTTTAAAATTAAACACCATTGAGTAAAACTGAAATACCCATGGCTTCCCTTCCTGCTGCCTCACATCTCAGGGGTTCTATACCTGAGTTTAAGAATAGAGTAGATGATCCCAAGGATTCCTTCCAGTTCTCTGATGCTATGATCTAAGAACATTCTTTAAGTAAATATGCCACCTAATGCACTGATCTCTACCTCCAAATCAGATGTTCTCTGACATCTAGGGAGTAGGAAAATGTTCTAAAGGAAAAAAAATACTCACCTAAAAGGTGGCTGTCATTTTGATGTAAACAATCCAGTGCTAAATTTATTGACCTGATTCACAAAGGATTTTGTGATTCTCTAAACTCACTTTGAGCTCTGTATGAATTTGTTGGCCTGAAATTGAACTTGTACTTGTGAATAGTTATCAGCATGTGGGGTTGAAGAAAAGAAATTCAACTGGACATGAACACCCATACTGGAATTGAATGCAACTTAAGTTTGTTGAGAGCACTTTGTCACCCTCATTAAATGTATCGATCTTTCTGTATCTCGAATCACCTCTCTGTGAACTCATTGGTCACTAATGATTCCACCAAATTGGACATGTTTTGACCTTTTTGCTCTTAGAAAGATGATTTGACAAAAATGTTAAGCAATTTGAATTTAGTTATTCTCCATAAGAAGACCTCACTAAGGTTCCAGTATACACCCAGTGAGCTTAATATGAACTCTATTAAATTTTGTGGGGAGCAGAAGAGGTAAAAATCATCACATAAGGTTGTTTCATTTGCAAGAAGCCACCTGATCCCTCAGACACATCTCCAGAGGATGGCAATAAGTAGCAGTGGTCCTAAAAGTCAGGTTTCAGTGAGACTCCAGTCTCTAGAATGGACCCTATTAAACGAAGTTCACAAGGTACTGATGTATAAGATAACATCTTATAATCATAAGGAGGCTAAGTATGTATATCTTTGTACTTTTTACCTCACTGTATAAATGTGTAGAAGAAACAAAATTATTATCCACAGTTTGCTTGGTGAGCATGGGGTTTGAGCAGGAAATTAATTTGGATGACCTTGAGAGTTTCCAGGACACTAAAGTAGGACAGTACGATGCATCCATCTATAGGCACATAGTGAGCTAGCTTCATGGACTTAGATGGGGCCTTATCATAGTGGTCACGGGTGTGAACTTGGCACACCTACTGCCTGGGGCCAGAGTCTCACTCTGAAATTTACTAGCATGATTTTGATACCTTTCTTACACTGACCTTCACCTTCTTCTGTAAAATTTTGCTCTCCTTCATTCTGTTCTTCTTGTAGATTTTAAATTGTGGTAGAAAATCCAATCTTCCTTATTTCCTGGTTTTTAGAGTGCATCTCAGTGTCAACCTCCTGTAGACTCAAACTTCAAATTGAAGTTTCACTGCCCTTCCAATTCTAAGAAAGAAAAGTTGACTGAAAGAAAATTCTTATCTCATAAAAAAGAACCCAATGACCAACTTTATGAATTGTTTGACTTCTGGGAGAAAAGTGAAGCCTTAGTGCCCCATTTCTTTCTTGATAACCTCCAAATGTGACAATTACTGATAGTCAAGTATTCATAGAGAAGGGTTTTTGGAAGGGGGAAAAAAAACCCACCAATTTCAACTCGGTGACTTGTTCTCAAGACCTCATTAATCTCTCCATGTTTCCTGTGGATGCTACATGAAGCTGTTAGCACTCTAAATTGGAATTTTACTGGCTACTATTCTTTTGGAGAGAAAGAAAGTTTGAGAAGGAGATAAAAGCTTTAGTTCTCTTAGATTATCTTAACAAATCACTTACATCTGAATAAGGCAATTAAAATTATTGACAAGCAAGCAAACAACCACCCTAAACATTCAGGAATCAAAGACCTGCTTGGCAGAAATTATACCAAAGGGATAAAGCACCACAACTGAAAGTCCAGGAAAAATATTGTAATTGATTAATTCTCTTAGGTCCAGATAGAAAGCACTGAAATTCAGGTAAAAAAAGCTATAGATCTTTAAAATAAATGCCCTCATCATCTTCATACATTCAGTGGATATGTATCTAGTTTATTGACCTTTGAACAACTTGAGTTTGAACTGCGGGTCCACTTATACCTGGATTTTTTCTCTAAGTACATATTAAATCAGAGCTATCAGGGAAGCCCACTAAGTATTACACGATGGGTCAAATCCATGGAAAAGAAAGTGGATATGGAGGGTTGACTGTTCAGTTATACTGGGGTTTCTGACTGCTCCAGGGTCGGTGCCCCGAATCTCTCTGTATTATTCAAGGTTCATTTATTGAGTGCCGACACTGTGGTAGTCACTGGAGAGACAGTGTGAGCAAAAATTGACTTGTCCTCATGGAGAGCACAGCCTAGGGGAAGTCACACAGTATTCAAGTGATCCCATAAGCAAATGTGATATTTCAAATGGGATGCATGTTAGGAGGGGGCAGCTGTGATATTAGGTGAGTGTTTAGCAGGAATATTTGACCTGGAGAAAAATGTCATGGAACACTCTCCCCAAGGAAGTGACACATGAGCAAAGACATAAAATGTGAATAGAACAGTGTAGAGCAGGAAGGGAAAGTGAACAGCTTCTGCAGAGCCCACTTGGAAAGAAAAGTGATTTCAAGGGTCTAAAGACAGGTGACTAGGATGGGCGGTCAGAGACCTTACTCCTTAGTCTGACAGGATTTGCACCACTGACACAAGGATCGCAGAAACGTGCCTGAACAAAGGTGTACCATGTGCAAAGGAGAATGAAAAATCGTAAGGTGAAAAGGCAAACAAGAGGACTTGCAATGTGTATTTACCATTTCTATAATAAGAGTTTTTGGTGGAAGAGGGGAAAAGTGGTTTACGAACTGTTGCAGGAGGCCAGTGTCAGGAAAGCAAAGCTACCCAGCACGCTGCTTTCAGGCTTCATAGGTTTCTTTGGCACAGCTACCCACATCGTTATTTGCGTCCTGGTTTCCAAAGACTGGGGGATTGAGGAATCATTGCTTCTTATAGCAGTGGAGTTGAGAGCACCGTGAGGGCAGGAGCCAGGTCAGATGCATTCACTCTTAGAGCTGCTGTGACTGTCAAGTGCCTCAATAGTTTATGGAAAAAAATACGCAAAACTTAAAGGAAACCCCATTTTCCCATTTGAATCCTTACCATATTTGCACTCTTAAATTGGAAATAGAATTGTACCTGGGAACATCCCATCCCTTCCGAACTGCCACTGTGGAGCACTTAATTTCGGCCCGTGGAGTAGACATCTACTGGGAGGGCTTTGCAGTAAGGCTGGCCACACTGGGGTGCTGTGTTGGGAAAGGATGGCAGAGGATACAGGGCCAACAGACCAAAAGGTGGGCTTAGCCTGGTTGGGGCAGGACTGAAGTGGACAGCTCAGGGCCACCAAAGCAAGGATGGCTACCGTCAGAAGTAAATACCATTACCCATTTGCTGTGTATCCTGAAAGGTCATGAAATAAAAACACAAACATTTCACTTTTGTACTTCATATTAGTTTCTAAAACACAACAAAAAGATATACAGATCTTTCTCATTTTTTCTGACTGAGGTATCTTTGTATAGAATTTGAAAATTTTATTTTCTTATAAATATTGTGTGAAAAAAAAATAAAACCCAAAACAATAAGGACAGGAATTCGTAAAAATTTAATGTCTGCCACCTCCAGGTTCTCTTTCCAAAGCAAATTACCTTTATAATTTCTTGTGCATATTTACATAAAAGCCTCATAAGGTGTATATGATACACACAGAGCAAAAAGAGGAGCATACCCTGTCTAGTAACCTGCATCCTGGTTATTTCCCTTAATAAAATGTCCTGGCATCTTTTTGCAAGCTTGTGAGTAGCAGTGGGTGTACAATGGGTGTAGTGGTTTAGTTCTATGTAGTCTGGGTTTACATCCCAGCTCTACTACTTAATGGCTCTATGATGTTAGGTTATTTGTTTAACCAGTGAGGGTTTTGCCTTCCCTGGTGGCTCAGATGGTAAAGAATCTGCCTGCAATTCAGGAGACCCAGGTTTGATCCCTGGGTCAGGAAGATCCCCTGGAGAAGGTCATGGCAACCCACTCCAGTATTCTTGCTTGGAGAATTCCATGGACAGAGGAGCCTGGCAGGCAACAGTCCACGAAGTTGCAAAGAGTCAGATGTGACTGAGTTACTAACACAACAAAGAGGGCCTCAGTTCCCCTATCTCTGAAATGAGCATGTAAAGGACCTCCATTATAATGTTCTGTGAGGACTGAGTTAAGCTACAAAGTACAACAGTACTTTGCACACAGGAAATTATGTGCAGTAGCAGCTACCATTGTACCAGCATGTACAATTACGTCATTTCATTATGCTAGTTAATACTATTTTTTATTAAACTTTTTATTTTATACTGGACCAGAGCCAATTAACAGTATTGTGACAGTTTCATGTGGACAGCAAAAAAAAAAAAAAGGATAATACTATTTTTATTCTTATGACAACATGTAGAGATCTATATCATCCTTTTTTGTTTTGCTTAACATTTGTGTTATGAAAAGTTTTAAACAAACAAAAATGGATAAAAGAGGATGAAAAAACTTCACATGTCTGTCACCCAGCTTCAAAAATTATCAACACTTTTGCAAATTTATTTCATCTATCTTCTCTACATTTTAAATGGAATGGTTTGACACTTATCCCAAGTATTCTTTCATTTTACTTGTAAATACTTCACAGTTTAAAACAGATAAATTTTAAAAACAAAACTTCTATGCCATTATCATACCTGACTCCTTCGTATTTTCTAAGGAGTCTGGTATGATATTCTGGTCCAGATTCAGATTTTTCTGACTGGTTCAAACAATTTTGTTCTTTTTTTACAGTAAGTCTGTTCAAATTAGATTTCAAACACATCCATACATTGCATTTGGTTGTTATGCTTTTTATTCTGTATTTGCCCCCAGATGGTCTGCTGTCTCTCTTACCCTTCTTGTGTTTTTGCCATCGACTTCCTGGAGTAAGGGTCTTATTTAATGTCCCATGTTTTGCAATTGGCTAATTGCTCCCTCATGGTATCATTTCACTTGATTTTTATATTTCTCATATTTCCTGTGACTAGGTAGTGAGGTCTAGATTATTTACTTGTACTTCCTAGGTGTCATATTTTTGCTGACCCATCATAAGACTCATCTTTCTGAACATCCCAGGGAGTTCCTTTGGGTATATGTGACATGTTTCATTTAGGTGTTGCTCGGTGGACAGTGCCACAAGGACCTGCTGTGACAAGATGTCTTTGTATACTTGTGTATTACTGGAAGTGGAAAATTTGTGTCAAATGGTGGACTGCAGATACTGTTTATAAGACATCAGTGTGAGAGGCCTCTTCCCCTTGTTAAGTTTCTAATTCTTTTTTTTTAATTGTTTATGAATGGATGGAGGAGAATATGGTAAACTCAGCTGAACAAGCAATGAGTAGAATCCAGATTGCAGAATATTAAAGCTAGAAGTATCTTGCCAACAATTGCAAGTAAAAAACATGTAAGTTGTGTGGATACAAGTTAAGGCTGAGATGCAAGTTAGTCTGATCCAAATGTACAATGCAATAAAAGAGAAAGCACTGTAGATTCTTAAAGTGGTATAATTTTCATTTACTTTTTTTCTAATTATAAGTTTTTTACATGCTAGTTGAATAATTAGAATTAGAGAAAAGTAAAAAGAAGAAAAAAATTCCATGATTTCATTACTTGGAGGCAACTGCTTTTATTAATATTTTGGTTTATTCTTTGTACCATTTTTTCATATAATATTAAAAGTTTTCATAGTTGTGAACATATAATAAGGCAAAATGTTCTTTCACTTCACAGTATATATTCTCCCTCATTGTTAAGAACTTTCTACAAACGTAATATTTAATAAATGCATGGAAGATCACAGAGTGTGTTTATCACAATTTACCATATTATGATGATGATGAGGTATTTATGATTTACTAGAGAGCCAATATTACAAAAATTTTTTGTGCATAGAATTATGATTCAACAAATGTTTGTTAATGCTTTAGTTGTTAGAGTGTATTTCCACCAGATGTAAATTTTCCTGTGTTTTGGAGTCTGTTCATAATCCAAGAAAGGGGAAGAAGAAAAAGAGAATAGGAAGAAAGGCAGGGTGGGCCGGAGTAGGAGGGAGCAAATTTATCTGGTCCAGCGGTCCTCAGATTTCATTGTGTGTACCAGTCACCTTGGATGTTTATAAATCAGATTCTTGACTCCACCCCCAGATGCTGATGTAACAAGTCTGGTTGGGATGATAAGCCTGATTTTTTCTTTAATTGGAGTATAATGCTTTACAATGTTGTGATAGTTTCTGCTATACGACAACGTGAATCAACCATAATATGTTTGTGTGTGTGTGTGTGTGTGTGTGTGTGTGTATCCCCTCCCTCGGGAGCCTCCCTCCCACCACCTGCCCAATCCTACTCCTCTAGGTCATCACAGAGCATGGAGCTGAGCTCCCTGTGCTATTCAGCAGCTTCCTACAGCTATCTATTTAACATATGGTAGTGTATATATGTCAGCGCTACTCTCCCAATTTGCCCCATGATTTTGTTTTTAAACAGATCTGTGGATGTTTCTGACACGAGCGTCTTGTGGCACACCCTTGGGGAAAAGATGCCATAGTCAGCACTTCATGCCCTAATGTGCTGGTGAGCCTTGGCTGCATGTGCATCCTCAAAATGAAATTGGGTAGGACTGGTGATAAGTGCTTCATAACTAATAGCCCAGCTCTGTTTACCAAGCAGACCTCACCCACTATAACACACTGCTGACTTTTGGTGAAAGGCAAGATGCTAATCTCTGCCTGAAAGATTCTTTCTTTTTTAGTTGGCAGAGGAACACATATCACGGGGTTTGGAGAGCCCTATTAGTGTCAAACTGCCCTACTCCCATGGAGAAAGGGCTACAGGGAGCCCCCTCTCTTTTTAGAAAGAGGCCATTGGCATGACTGTCCTTTTTACATGGGTGACTGCTCACTCTCGCTGTCTCTGGTTTTCAGCTCTCATTGCCTCTACATCCGTTGGAAGTCTAGCATTCAGCTTTTTTGATTCCTGTGGGTAAGATTGCTATTTGGCACCCTGGAGGCCTCTTACATGATTGGTCAAGATGATTTGTGGTGATGCTGTCACATATTCTGAGTTATGCAGTGAGGTTCTCTGCTGATGGAGTATGTGCTTTTGAGCAGGAAATGGCCTTTATAAATCTTTTCTTTAACAAGGGCTTCAAAAATTTGCTTCATTCATTGAAGCCCATAACTGTGTCCTCATATCAATAAACTTTTGCCCAGGAAAGATTGGTTGCTCGAAGCACTCCTCTGTCTTTGGATGCCACTGAACACAGGACAATCCATCCATCCAGGCAAGGAGGCTTTCATATTTCTCCAGGTAACTCTGTGAATTATAAGCAGGGATAAATGAAAGAAGGAATCATCCAACACCAACTATTTCCAGAATTAAAAAGTCTTGTGAATGATGGCAGACAGGGTAACATACATGACTAGACACCCTTTTCTGGTCCTCCAGGCATTTCAGTAGCTGAATGCTTTAAACTAGTACTGAATAATAGAGCCTTCTGTGCTGATGGAAATATTCTGTAATCAGTTTTGACCAATGCTGTAGCCACTTGCCACATGTGGCTATTGAACACTTGAAAGACTAAATTGTATGACTTAGAACTGAAGTTTAATTTAATTTCAACACATTGAAATGTAAATAGCTACATGTGGTTGCAATGTGCTCAGTTGCTAAGTCATGTCTAATTCTTTGTGACCCCATGGATTGTAGCCAGCCAGGCTCCTCTGTCCATGGGATTTCCCAGGCAAGAATACTGGAGTGAGTTGCCATTTCCTCCTCCAGGGGATCTTCCCGACTCAATTATCAAACCTGTGTCTCCTGCATCTCCTGCATTGGCAGGCGGGTTCTTTACCACCGAGCCACCTGGGAAGTGCATACCATATTGGGAAGTGTACCTGTAAGCTACTCAGTGGACATTCCTCACAGCTTTGAATTAAATTAGAGAAAAGGTCAGCTAGATTGAGTTTTTAAAATAAATGTAGTTTATTTATTTATATATGTAACTCTTCTCTCTCCTCTAATCATGCCCCGCCCCCAAAGTTGGAGAAACTATCTGTTAAGTAGTTGTAAGTCCAAAAGATGCTTCCAAATCATTCTTTTTTATTTTAAACTTTGAAGTTATGTTGGAGTATAGCCTATTAACAATGTGATAGTTTCAGGTGGCAGCAAGGGACTCAGCTATAAATATACATGTATACATTCTCCACCAAACTGCCGTTCCATCCAGGCTGCCATGTAACACTGTGTTATACACAAGGCTTTCCATTTAATAACGCTTAGTCTGTAAAATTCACACTTCCTGGTTTCCTTTCTTTCTTTTTCCTGTCCCACACTCCCTTTAGAACTTTTAGCTTCTCTATTCCTCTTGGATCAACACGTATTATTGAATGAAACACACAGATCACAGAACCTTATGGATGGGCTCATTCCATTTTGTGAAGTAAAAACCATGCACAGAAAATGTTCTTTTACAAAGGGACCAGTTGTTTTTCATTTTTTTTCTTTTAATCATTTTCTGTAGTAATACCAGTGTTATTTCATAATTTTAAAAATATAAGTAAAAAAAAAAAAAACTCTCCCCCTCCCCAGCAAAGTTTTTAGAACTTTAACTGTCTTTTTCATCAAGGCTTTGTGTGCATACTCTCAGGTGTCCTCCATGAACCAGGAGCTTATGATATAGAAACCAAACAGAACTAGAAAAGAAATATAAGTATACTAAATTTTCTTTTATTCACCCTTTGAATCACTTTGTCATCTTTTAGGCTTTGAGAAATTAGAGGTGTCCTTATTTTCCTGTGGGCATTAAAGCAGACATTTCATTATAGTTTCTAAGAGGCCAGGACCAAGTTAATTGCCTTGAACTCCACAGAAAAAGCCTGTTCCCTGTGGACTCTAAGACAGAGGACACTGAATCTTTTCTTCCCTTTCCTGGTCTTTTAAAAACACAGAACACAAACTCCAGCTCCCCGCTCCCCGCCCGCCACCCCTCACCCTCCTCATGAAGTTAACAAGAGACTGCCTTACAGAAAACAGTGTGGACCTTACAATATTTTGCAAAATCATGAAGAAATAATACTCAGCAGTGCCAGCCAACGACAGCAAGGTTGAGAGTTCTTGGCAGCTGCATTTCAAACTCATTGGGTCCATAAAATGATCTACTGTCCTGTTGTATACAAATGAGCAAAATCACATACTTAATTTTAGATTCTTCAGCAATGATCATCTCTATTTCAGTTCCCCTGCTCATCATTTAAAGTGGAGAAGGCTTATCTGCATTCATTTCTTAGATCATTGCTTTGGCACTTTCAAGATTTTATCCAAGCATGACTTTTATAACCTTGTGGAAATTGCGGTGATAAAGGATGCATCAGCAATTTTCGAATCCATTTCCTTTTGTGGAGCCATCC
This sequence comes from Bos javanicus, assembly GCF_032452875.1. NCBI lineage: Eukaryota > Metazoa > Chordata > Mammalia > Artiodactyla > Bovidae > Bos > Bos javanicus. The sequence continues at coordinate 56,278,599 of NC_083874.1, read as the reverse complement.
CTCAGCCTCCCTTAACAGAGCAGTGGAGAGAACCGTGGGTCTTTTTCCTGTCCTCATTTTTAAAGAGCTCTGTTTCGGTCAATGAGACATACGCTGTGGAAACAAGGCCAACACAAACTTGGTAGTGTTTTTTCACTGCACATCTAACTAACCTTGATTAGATGTAAGGCGGGGGGCTGGTCTGCCATCTTAGCCCCTAAAATTGGTTTCAGAGGAATTGGTTGTAATGGAAATGTCAAGCCCTTTAAATATCAAACCTTTAAATACCATGCAGGCATATGGATGTGAACATAACTCTGCCCATTCTTAGATTCTGCTATGTCACATGTCAGAATTAAAGGGGGAAGCAATGAAATAAACTCTTGTTCTGGAAGAACTGACTGAAACAATTGGATATGATGAATGGATGAGGCCAATTGGTTCATCTTTAGAATAAATCTTTCCTGTGAAAGTCAGAGCCAAATTGAGGTCTGTAGGACATTGGCAGCTATGGAATTATGCACATGCCTCATTGTTCCTTCCATCCCACTTCTTCTCATGCCCCAGAGGACTGCTTTTCCTTGAAATTAAATAATTGTGAGAGCAGATTTTTGCAAATGAGTTCAGGACATAATAATAATAATAAAAAATCTCCTTACATTGGAGAGAGCAATAAACTCTAGCCACAGAACAGTAATCTAAATGAAGTACTAAATCAATATTTATTGGGTTGAATTGAGTTCTGCTGATGACTGGAGACATTAGGCTGGGAAGACATGGACTCGAGTCTCAGTGTGTTCTTAATAAGCTGTGTGACCCTGGGCAAGTCACTTAAACTCTTTGGGCTATGGTAAAATAATGATTAAAAGTATCTACCATGTATGAGGGGAGCGCCTAAGGACATGATCACTGAAACTTCTTTGAAAGTATAAGGCATAAATAAAAAAGATGAAACTAATATTCAGAGAGAGCCATTTAAGAGTGAAATGTTAGCACGTTCAACAAGTATGATCGAATCAATTGCTTTTAGAGATACGTGGCAGGCGGGGTGGTGGGTGGAAATGGTACATGTGTCTATTATTAGAAATAAGACCTCTTCTGGGAGTCCTGAAGCCACCCATGGTCTATAATTCTGTAGAATGGCAGAGATGAACTTGCTAAGTGCTGCCCAGAGGAAAGGTCTTACATCGAAGGAGCTCTGTAAACTGTGTCTGACAAATAATATCTTAGAAAAATATCAAATATTAGTCTTGGATTGGGGAAATAGCAAAATACTGATGGAATGACATTTCCTACAGGGGGAAAGTCTTTTAAAGTAACCTCACATAATGAGCTGGCTCCAGTTACAGGCTGGGGATATTTTGTCACATTCCAGAGGCTTTCTCTGTAGTTAAAATGATAGGATGTGGGCTGCTCAAGCACTTCCACCGTATCTGTTGGCTTGGTCATCTCAACTCGATCAGCACAAAGAGAGAAACTAACATTTTTCAGGCGACTACCATGATGGGCACTTGATATCTTGTTTAGTCAAAGTCATTTGGCTCATTTAATTATCTGTCACTTTGCAAATGAGCAAATGAGGACTGAAGTTAACAGCGAACTAGTGACAGGGGGACCAGGCTCAGCCAGCCTTACACCGTGGCCTGTGCACTTCCTGATGCATCAGTGTTTTCCCAAACTGAATCCTGCAGAGACGCGCTGGGATCAAATAATTTGGGTTCATGTGCATGCTCTTGTCACTCCTCAGAGAGTCACAATACCGGTTAATAGGGAAAATGCTCAGCAAAATCAGATGATTAAGCGATTGTTAAAAGTATATTGATTTAGTTTTTCTTTTCCTATTTATAGTCATAAAATAGTTATTTGGGAGAATGGCATTGAAACATGTATAATATCATGTACGAAGCGAGTTGCCAGTCCAGGTTCGATGCATGATACTGGATGCTTGGGGCTGGTGCACTGGGACGACCCAGAGGGATGGTATGGGGAGGGAGGAGGGAGGAGGGTTCAGGATGGGGAACACAGGTATACTTGTGGCGGATTCATTTAGACATTTGGCAAAACTAATACAATATTGTAAAGTTAAAAAAAAAAAGTTATTTCCTGTGTTTCTCAGGAAACACATTTGAAGAACTGGTGCTTGTGTACCATGGGACACAATTTGAGAAGTGCTTGCCTCTTCCTGTCTTGACTATAAATGTGTTTAGTGTAAAAGTATTATCACACATGAGTGCAAGTGGGTGAATCAGAGGTCCCAAATTGAATTTGTTTCTTTTCTTTTATAACTGTATACCTTTGTTGCCTGGGCAGTCCCATGGACAGAGGAGTCTGGTGGGCTACAGTCCACAGGTTTGCAAAGAGTTGGACACAACTGAGTGACTAACACTTTCATCAACACTTTCACCTTTGTTCACGATAATTAACATTGCCATTTCCTTTTACTGTAATGCTAAGTCACTTCAGTCGTGTCGACTCTGTGCGACCCCATAGACGGCAGCCCACCAGGCTCCCCCGTCCCTGGGATTCTCCAGGCAAGAACACCGGAGTGGGTTGCCATTTCCTTCTCCAGCGCATGAAAGGAAAAAGTGAAAGTGAAGATGCTCAGTTGTGTCTGACTGTTCACTACCCCATGGACTGCAGCCCACCAGGCTCCTCCATCCATGGGATTTTCCAGGCAAGAGTACTGGAGTGGGGTGCCATCGCCTTCTCCATTTTACTGTAATAAATACTCTTAAATATTGGAAGGTTAAATTAAAAATTAGAGTCCAAATTCCCACTCAGTGTAGAATTTCCTCAATCATGGAACCCATCAGCTGATGCTTGGCTGCCTTGACAAGGCCATCTGAACCACTTTTTGTGAATCTAAGATACACAAATAGAAAGAGAAACATTAAATCAGTTGGTCATTTGGATACTTGCTTTGAGCAACAGTAGACAGCTTAGGTATTACTCAATATATGAATATTTGGAATCCTAAATACAAAAGTCCAGGAGGCATTATTCATTAATCTACCACTGCTTTTCATCTGACTGTGTTATTGATATTGCGTGGCTTGAACAAAATTATGCAAAAAAAAAAAAAAAGAGAGAGAATATAGTTTTCAAGTGGAAGATATGTATGCTAGCTCTGCCTCTTATAATTGGATGACCTTGGGCAAGTCACTTATCCCTCCAAGCCTCAGTCACACATGGGACTAATAATTGTATGCTCCCCTCAGGGCTGAGATAAGAAATAAAGAAGATAATGAGATACTGCATGTAAAACATTGAGCAAAGTGTGAAATGCCTTGTAAAGGTTCTATTTCTAGTCTGCCCATAGAGAGATATTTTACCCGACATTCTTCCCTTGGTTTTCACAAATCATAATACTAAAGAAAACATCAATAGTTACTTTGATATTGTCTTTCTTGCTTTCCTGATTCTTTTACAGAGTTCTTCTGAGCTTAAGATAGTGGGCTCAAAAGCCTAAGAGTCTGTTCCTTTTTCTGTGATGGCATTAGAACTGAGTACAGGAACTCCGTCTTAGCCCTAAACCCTTCAAATCCTTAGGGACAGAGGGTCCCAAGGTGTCACTTATAGAAAAATTAGATACCTTCTATGTTGTCTGTTTCACACCCCTCAGACTATGGTGCATATCACTGGAGTGCTGGCAATTGAATCGTGGTAGGACTAAAACTAGTGATGATGACAATTAGGATAATAATCACAGTGACATATATTGAACATAAACCAGGTGTCAAGACATATTCTAATAGATTTACATCCTTTATATTATTCAGTTCTTCCCCTTATGAATAAGTACTGTTATCAACATCTATGTCTTGTTGCTGAGAAAAAAGCCTAATCACACACTGAATGAATGATCTAGGTGGGGTCAGAATGCCACTGCCAGCCCTGCTGCTGTCATCCACCATACTAGAAGCATAAGGCAAGAAAGAGAAGGATGATGGTGATGCTGGTAATTCACCAGCAACCTTTTTTGAACACTGACTATGTGCCAAACACTGTACTAACTTATGTGCATTTCGTTGTCTAATTTTAAAAATCACTTTTGGTGATAGTTTCTACCGTTAACACCATTTTGCTTAGGATCAAAGTTAAAGACCCTAAGTAACTTTCTCAAAGTCACATGGCTAGCAAGTGGCAGAGCTAGGATTTGAATCCATGATCCTTAAGGATTAGGGCTTTTTTTTTTGGTATAAAAAATGTCACAGTAGAACTTGCACAGTAGATGTTGGTTAGCAAGTTAGCTTAGGTGTTAGACTTATTCTACAACTGACTAAATTCTTTGTTGAACCAGGCCCCATTGTTCCATTTTTTATTTGCACCAGTGATTTGCATGGGTGTTTCCATACCCAGTACAGAGGATTTTCAGAGCTTGAGGAGACGTCTCTGCGGATGCATAGTTTATACTGATCCATGATGAGCAGTGAGCCTTCCAGATTCCTCAGCTTTGCTCTGCTCCTGGTGTCAGCTCAGTGAAAACTGATTGGAGGTGACTCACATTCCTAGTGCAGGATGGGACTTGCCAAATCATTTTCTAGCCCTTTTCTTCAATTATTAAGGTTGGCGTTTCAGACCCTTCACCCTCTGGTCGGGTCATGTCTGAACCACATGTGCACACTGAATATGGCTTTTGACACTAGCCAGAAGTAAACAACAATTATCCTCATTTGTCAAAACAGTCTTTTTTAGGAGTGAGAACGCAAATGGAGGAGTGAGCAATGCCTTTCAGTCTGTGTCAGAAGAGTCAAAGGCTAGAGCCCCAGCACCACACCTCTAATCTGGACCTGGCTGACTCCCACTCTTCATCAACATGCAAGAGACTGCAGGGTGCGTGTGTGTGCCCCGCAGGATGACTCCTGGCACGGGAGGTATTTTGTAACACCATGGAGGCAGGCCACAAGTGGCCAGGATCCACATAACAAGGAGATCGAAGAGCCTCTTAGGGGTTGGGTATATTCATGCATATGGACTCTCAAGCAATAGAATTAAAGCTCAGGGCTTCAGTATTCTTTAATAATGCGTGTGTGCTAAGTTGCTTCAGTTGTGTCCGACTCTTTCTGACCCTATGGACCATAGCCCTCCAGGCTCCTCTGTCCATGGGATCGTCCAGGCAAGAATACTGGAGTGGGTGGCCATGCCCTCCTCCAGGGGTGCTTCCTGACCCAGGAATCAAACCCGAGTCTCTTACATCTCCTGCATTGGAAGGCTGGTTCTTTACCACTAGTGCTACCTGGGAAGCCCCTTCTTTAATAATAATTCCAATTAAAAAAATAGTACTCGCCTTTCAAGACTATGCTGGGACTTGGGGAGAGCTTGGATAAAGGGAAGACGTCTAGATCCTTGCTTTCTCTTCTGCCCATTATTTCTCCATCCAAGATGGAAGGTTAGCTGCCTTAAAAATTGGACTGCCCTTGATCTGGACCTTTGCATTTCTCCTTGGATGATTTTAACTATTATACAGCTCTCCTGCCACCAGCTGTTGCCTGGCTTCAGCTCATTCTCTACTTCCAGAAGGCCTTTTCTAAGGCGCTGATGGTATGTTCTTACTCACAAGCTCTCAATGCTCCAGTGAGTTCCATTTTGAACAAAACAAAATCCCCATTTCTCAGCCTATAAGCCAGTGTCATTGACAATTTGGTTCTTGCTTAGTTTACAGACTTATCCTCTGCCTCAGTCAAAAGAGTCTGATGGCCGATTTCTGAACACACCACTCTTTTTCTTTCTATTTCTATTTGATCAGTTTCCTTTAGACTAACCCTCCTGGCCTCATTCTCTTCTTGGTAAACCCCTACTCATCCTTCAAGGCCCAGGTTACACACTGTCCTGTGAAACTCTATACGTTATTCCCCAGTGTCTTATACTTTCCTAATGACTTTATATTTAGTAATTTAAATGTTTTTCCAACTAGACTGGGAGCTTGATCAGGTCAAAGATCCTGTCTTTCCCACTTTGAATCATTTCCATCAACTCACAGTGAACAGAACAACTGTCAAAACTTCATACGTGTTGATTAAATTAAATGAAGGTTTTTTTTTTTTTTTTTTTTCTCTCTCTCTACTAGAAATATATTCTGGAAAGGGCATTGTACTCAGCTACCTTGGTTTTGCATAACCCACTTGTGTGACCTGAGGCAAGCCATAGCTTCCTCACTAGCTCAACAGAGACAATACTACCCGCTTCTCAGCATCAGAGGAAAAACAGATGCAAGATATCTGAGACAAGAAAGTAATATTCTACTGCAAATTATTGCTTTTAGTTAAGCAGATTGTAGTGTTTATATAGGACTTGCTCTGGTGAAGGTGTGAATGGGAAGAAGGTTGAAATACATGGTATTTTGATTATTCTCTGTGGAGTAAAGCATAGACCAGGAATTTAATCAAGAAAGTATGAAGCATGTAGGAACAAGACAATTCTCAGACATACAACATGGGACTTGAGGACCTGTACTCAAATGTTGTCCTCTCAGAGAACTCTTGGTGACACCCTGTCTAAAGTAGACACAGTTATTCTGTTTGATATATTATTTTTTTGACTGTGTAGCTCATATGTTTGTGTTTTTTGCACATCACTGAAATATCAGTCTCTTTAGAAGAGAAACACTGTCCTGTTCACAACTATATTCTCATGTGTAGAACACTGTCTGACACATAGTAGGTGCTCAACTAACACTCTTGTAAATGAATTATCTGTCATTGAGGAAAAGTGTCAGAACTATTAAATTTCACATATATTCATACTTCTCAAGATAATTCAAGTGAATCAAAAAAACTATTATTGCAATTTATGTCAAAAAGTGTTCTGCCTGTGTTTTTCTCTAGGAGTTTTATAATATCTGGTCTTACATTTAGATCTTTAATCCATTTCATGTTTATTTCTGTGTATGGTATTAGTACATGTGTAAGTGCTTAGTCATGTCTGACTCTTTGCAACCCTGTGGACTATAGCCTGCCAGGCTCCTCTGTCCATGGGATTCTTCAGGCAAGAATTTTGGAGTGGGTTGCCGTGCCCTCCTCCAGGGGATCTTCCTGACCCAGCGATCAAACCCACATTTCCTGCATCTCCGGCATTGGCAGGCAGATTTTTTACCACTGCACCCCCTGGGAAGCCCTTTATGGTATTAGAGAATGTTTTAATTTCATTCTTTTACATGTAGCTGGACAGTTTTCCCAGATACTACTTATTGAAGAGATTGTCTTCTCTCCATTGCATATTCTTGCTTCTTTTGTCATAGAATAGATGACTATAGTGTGTGGGTTTACCTCTGGGCTCTCTATTCTGTTCCACTAATCTATGTCTTTGTGTCAGTACCATACTGTTTTGATTACTATAGCTTTGTAGTATTGTCCAAAGTCAAAGAGTGTGATTCCTTAGCTCTATTCTTTTTCAAGATTGTTTTGGCTGTTCAGAGTCTACTGCATTTTCCCACAAATTCAAGAATTATTTGTTCTAGTTCTGTGAAAAATGCCTTTGGTATTTCGATAGGATTGCATTGAATCTATAGACTGCCTGAGGTAGTAGGGTCATTTTAACAATATTGATTCTTCTAAATTAAGAAAATGGTATATCTTTCTGTCTATGTTATTTTTAATTTCCTTATCTATGTCTTACAGTTTTCCAAATACAGGTCTTTTACCTATTTCAGTTCAGTTCAGTAGCTCAGTCATGTCCGACTGTTCATGACCCTATGAATCGCAGCACACCAGGCCTCCCTGTCCATCACTAAATCCTGGAGTTCACCCAGACTCATGTCCATCGAGTCAGTGATGCCATCCAGCCATCTCATCCTCTGTCGTCCCCTTCTCCTCCTGCCCCCAATCAGCATCAGAGTCTTTTCCAATGAGTCAACTCTTCGCATGAGGTGGCCAAAGTACTGGAGTTTCAGCTTTAGCATCATTCCTTCCAAAGAACACCCAGGGCTGATCTCCTTCAGAATGGACTGGTTGGATTTCCTTGCAGTCTAAGGCACTCTCAAGAGTCTTCTCCAACACCATGGTTCAAAAGCATCAATTCTTCTCAGTTCAACTGGACTGTGAAGAACTCACCCTTCTTCATAGTCCAACTCTCACATCCATACATGACCACAGGAAAAACCATAGCCTTGACTAGAAAGACCTTAGTTGGCAAAGTAATGTCTCTGCTTTTGAATATGCTATCTAGGTTGGTCATAACTTTCCTTCCAAGGAGTAAGCGTCTTTTAATTTCATGGCTGCAGTAGGTAGGTTTATTCCTAGGTATTTTATTCTTTATAATGAGGTGGCAAATGAAATTTTTTCCCTTACTTTCTCTTTCTGATAGTTTGTTAGTGTATATAAATGTAAAAGATTTCATATATTAATTGTGTATCCAGCAAATTTACCATATTCATTGATGAAATCTAGTAGTTTTCGAATAGTGTCTTTAGGATTTTTATGTATAGCATCATGTCATCTGCAAACAGTGACAGTTTTACTTCTTCTTTTCCAATATAAATTCTTTTATTTCTCTTTCTTTTCTGATTGCTGTGGCTAGGACTTTCAAAACTATGTTAAATAAAAGTGGGGAGAGTCAACATCCTTTTATCTTATTCCTAATCTTAGATAAAATGCTTTCAGCTTTTCACCATTGAGTATGATGTTAGCTGTGGGTTTTTCATATGTGACCTTTATTATGTTGAGGTATGTTTGCTTTATGCCTACTTTCTGGAGAGGTTTTATCCTAAATGGATGTTGAACTTTATCAAAAGCTTTACTTTTTAAAAAAGAGTTTTTAATGGGATTCATGAAATCATATGTGAAACTTTGAAAATGTTAAAGCACTATAGAATTTATAGGGCTTCTGAGGTGGCACTAGTGGTAAAGAATCTGTCTGCCAATGCAGGAGACATAAGATGTGGGTTCGATCTCTGGGTTAGGAAGATGCCCTGGAGGAGGGCATGGCAACCCACTCCAGTTTTCTTGGGCTTCCCTGGTGGCTCAGATAGTAAAGAATCTGCTTGAAATGCAGGAGACCTGGGTTCTATGCCTGGGAGAAGGAAATGGCAACCCAGTCCAGTATTCTTGCCTGGAGAATCCCACAGACAGAAGAGCCTGGTGGGCTACAGTCCATGGAATCTCCAAGGGACATGATTGAGTGACTAACACTTTCAGATAGAATTTAAAGAAACTTTCGTTCATTAAAACAATATGAGAAAGGATAATTCAAATAAGATAATGTACATTTATGTACTTTGTCAAATATTAAATTCTAAAGATGATGCTGTGAAAGTGCTGCACTCAATATGTCAGCAAATTTGGAAAACTCAGCAGTGGCCACAGGACTGGAAAAGGTCATTTTTATTCCAATCCCAAAGAAAGGCAATGCCAAAGAATGCTCAAACTACCACACAATTGCACTCATCTCACACACAAGTAAAGTAATGCCCAAAATTCTCCAAGCCAGGCTTTAGCAATAGGGGAACCATGAACTTCCAGATGTTCAAGCTGATTTTAGAAAAGGCAAAGGAACCAGAAATCAAATTGCCAACGTCCTCTGGATCATCGGAAGAGCAAGAGAGTTCCAGAAAAACATCTATTTCTGCTTTATTGACTATGCCAAAGCCTTGACTGTGTGGATCACAATAAACTGTGGAAAATTCTGAAAGAGATGGGAATACCAGACCACCTGACCTGCCTCTTGAGAAACCTGTATGCAGGTCAGGAAGCAACAGTTAGAACTGGACATGGAACAACAGACTGGTTCCAAATAGGAAAAGGAGTACGTCAAGGCTGTATACTGTCATCCTGCTTATTTAACTTATATGCAGAGTACATCATGAGAAATGCTGTACTGGAAGAAACACAAGCTGGAATCAAGGTTTCCAGGAGAAATATCAGTAACTTCAGACATGCAGATGACACCACCCTTATGGCAGAAAGTGAAGAAGAACTAAAGAGCCTCTTGATGAAAGTGAAAGAGGAGAGTGAAAAAGTTGGCTTAAAGCTCAACATTAGGAAAACTAAGATCATGGCATCTGGTCTTATCACTTCATGGCAAATAGATGGGGAAACAGTGAGATGGTGATTGCAGCCATGAAATTAAAAGACACTTACTCCTTGGAAGGAAAGTTATGACCAACCTAGAGAGTATATTAAAAAGAGACTTTGCCAACAAAGGTCCATCTAGTCGAGGCTATGGTTTTTCTGGTAGTCATGTATGGATGTGAGACTATAAGTCATGTATGGATGTGAGACTATAAAGAAAGCTGAGCACCGAAGAATTGATGCTTTTGAACTGTGATGTTGGAGAAGACACTTGAAAGTCCGGTGGACTGCAAGGAGGTCCAACCAGTCCATCCTAAAGGAGGTCAGTCCTGACTGTTCATTGGAAGGACTGATGCTAAAGCTGAAACTCCCAGTACTTTGGCCACCTGATTTGAAGAGCTGACTCATTTGAAAAGACCCTGATGCTGGGAAAGATTGAGGGCAGGATGAGAAGGGGATGGCAGAGGATGAGATGGTTAGATGGCATCACAGACTCAACAGATGTGAGTTTGGGTAAACTCCAGGAGTTGGTGATGGATAGGGAGGTCTGGTGTGCTCCAGTTCATGGGGTCGCAAAGTGTTGGACATGACTGAGTGACTGAACTGAATTGAACTGAAGAGCTAATTCATATTTTTGGTCCATTGAAAAATCTTGGACTGATCATTCTTGTACCATCTTTTAAAAAAATTTTTTAATTAACTGGAGAGTTTGGTGTTACTATATTGTCATCCCCACTTCACAGATGAAGATATGATAATGAGTTCCTGGCACATAGTAGGTAATTGACAAGTACTGGCTCTATTTCCTGGCTTTTGGTTTTTCAACAGTCTAAATTCATAAATTAAACATACCACGCTCAAGTCAAGCCAGGGTACACAGCATTTGTTTCCACTGGGAACATCTTCAAGTGTCCATTCTGTTTTGTGACTCCAGCTTGGCAAACTGAACACCCAGGTTGGTTCTTTGTTCTGAGATATTTCATCATCAGATCTCTCCCTACCAAAGAAGAGGCTGTGCCGAGAGTTACACAGGACCCCCGTTTCAGGCATGTACCCCCAGGTTCATCCTTTTCTCACCTCAAGAAATAGCTGAAGGACAGGCACTTCTAGGCATGCTTGTAGATAGCGGTCTGTTAGATAAGAGACACCTCCATCTGCCCAGACGTCTGGTCTGTCCCTTCAGAGCTGTCTCACCACAGTGGATGTTTGTGAGGCCAGTTCCTGGCTGCTCATCTATGTCTGTTGTTGTTACTATTATTGTCATTATCACACACACAGAACTATTGTGAAATAGGTGTTTTCAGTGCCTCCTTAAAGCTAAGAAAAGTGAGATTCAGAGAGACCCAAGGCCCTAGAGCTGGAGGTAGGACCTAACCCAGGCTTGTTGAATGCAATGCAGTTAATTATACACGTTAATTTTGGGGATGATCATTTAGTTAAGAAGAGTAAAGTCTAGGAATTTTTTTCATTAATACTATTTCTTGTGTGTATGTGGTGACAATACTTAAGATCTACTCTTTTGGTAAATTTCAAGTATATAATCCTGTATAACTAATTATAGTCACCATGGTGCATGTTAAATCTGTACAACTTATTCATACTATGCAGCCACAACTTTGTACCCTTTAATCAACATCTCTCCATTTCCCTCACTCCCATCCCTGCCCCCCCCCCCCATCTCTGGTTAACCTCTGTTTCCTGTACAATCTTCACAACTCAAGGAAAATTAGAAAGAGTGAATTAGTCTGTTTCGTGTTCGTTTATGTATTCCCATTTCTTGGAATTATACAGACTTTATAACTAGTTTAAATGCTTTGACAAATTCAGTATGATTGCCTCTGGTTAGCACAGAGTGGTAATTAAGTCTGCAATTATATGTTCAGATTTTCATATTTTTCCTGTATGCACATTTTGACAGTAATTGAACAAGGCAGTATTTGCAATATCCATTCTGAAACTGTTTCACAATATTTCATTATATGCCAGATTAATTTGTTAAACTCACGAAGCAAATGAAAACTTCAGCTTTGATCCAATTAATCCAACTAGGGGCCCTTTTTGCTAACATGCTTTAGCAGGGAAAACTGAAGGAGAGACTGAGCAAAGTGTCCAGAAAGATTAGGTGTGGACTTGGGAGATGGAGGGGTGCTTGATGGTAGGCTCGATTTTTTCTAAGTTGCTCTTTTTTTCTCATTAAATACCATTTACTTCCTTGAGAATCAGTACAGTAGGAAGATGAATAAACATTGATGAGATGTGCATCTGTATCTTGAAAAAACTTAAGGAAATTTAATTTTCTTTTTGGGTTCTTTTGTGTGTGAGCTAGTGTGCCTATGTATATGTGTGTTTATGTGTAGTTTGGAATGAAAGGGTATGGCCCAAAGCAGAATGGAATTTTGATTGTCTATGGTTCTATTGTTTTTCATGTATTCCAGTGTAACTTACAAAGAGTGAGAGAATTAGAATCCCTTTTACTATGATAAAGACTTGAGATGACAGGTATGGAAATACTAGATGGAGTATAGGATCCTTTTGGGTGTTATTGTTCTTTCTTGTGAACTGATGATAGGGAAGAAAACCTGCCCTCTGTTGGGTGAACAGCTTTCTTTATAAAGTCTTGCATATCTGTTAGCTTCTGTCATTATAGGTTTATCCATGCATTTATTTATTCAGTCATTCAACAAATAGTTGTTGAGTATTTATTGTGAGCCTTGGATTGCAATAAATGCTGAGGACACTCTGAGAGCAAAATCAAATTCAGCTTTTCTGAAGTGAATTGAACTGAACGGAAATGTTAACTGTTATTATATGTATGGTACTCTTCTGAGTGTTTTACTATATTAACTAAGTTAGTTACTAAGCATATGTAAAATTATAAATTTCATCTTACTGATTAGGAAACTGAGACATAGAGAGGTTAAACAACTTGTTCAAGTCAGTTATAGAGTTCTGGAACTGTTAGAGTAAGGATGTGAACCCAGTCTTGCTCTGGAGTGAAAGCTCTTAATACGACACTGTTCTTGGAATGGCAAAGTGTCAATTTTCTTGGTGTCTGTCTGGAGTTGTATAATGGCAAAATATAGAAATCTAGAGGAATTTCAGGGGTTTAATGAATGTTATAAAACTGTATGAAAAATTTTTACCTGTATTTTGTGGGAAAAGAATCTATAGTTTTTGCAGGATTATCCCTGTAACTCACAATAAATTGAGAACCACTGACTATTCAAATAATATTTTGTTTTGAGACAATTGTAGGTTCACAGTGAGTAGTAGAAAATGATATACAGGGATCCTGTATAAATTTCATTCAATTTCCCTCTATAGCAACATCTTGTATAACTTTAGTACAATATGACAACCAGGAAATTGATGTTGATGCAATCTACTAGTCTTATTTAGATTTCACCAACTTTACATGTATTCATTTGTGTATCTATGTTTGTATGTGTGTGAATTTAGTTCTTTGCAGCTTTATCATGTGTGGGTTTGCATAACCAGCAAAATAAAGGTATAGAACAATTCCGTCAGTAATAGAAATTTTCTTCCCTGTCTAGATTATTTTATAGGAAAAGAATTTATGTGTTATTCTGTCATTAGTAAATGAATCTGAGACATCTTTTTTTCCCCTTGCCATTTTATTCAGAATTATTGGACAAAACAGTTATTTTATATTTAAAGAGTTATTAATGAATAAGATAATCTCAGTTGGCTTTTGGTTAGTTATTTCTATATAATAGCACACTGTAAAAATTAGTAAAGACATTTCCAAATAAGAAAATGTTATTCTTCAAACAAGAGAAGTCATCTTTCCTAACCCCATCATTTACTAGCTGTATGACCATTGCACTCTACATAGCCTTTCAGGCCCTTATCCTTTCCTTCGAGTCACTGTAACATTGACCACTGTCTGCTATTATCACTGGGATTGTTATTAGCTCAATATATCTCTCATGATTAGGTTTCACCACTTTCTGATACACTTTCACAGAGCAGCCAGAGTGATCTTTATAAAAGCAAAATTCACCAGTTTGTTGTATTTTTTAGGTTCCATATGTGATATTATATACTATTTGTCTTTCTCTGTCTGACATTTCACTTAGCTTAATACCCTCCAAGTTCATTCACATTGCTGCAAATGGCAAAGTTTTGTTCTTTTTTTATGGCTGAGTAGTATTCCATCGTGTGTGTGTATAAACTACATTTTCTTAGTCCATTCATTTGTTGCTGAACGTTCAAGTTACTTCCATATCTTGGCGATTGCAAATAATGCTGCTGTGAATGTTGGGGTGCATGTATCTTTTCACATTAGTGTTTCGTTTACCTTTGTTTTTGGATATGTAGCCAAGAGTGGGATTGGTAGGTCAGAGGTTGGAGTTTTGAGAAACCTCCACACTGTCCTCTGCAGTGTGGGAATTTTCATTCCCACCAACAGTGTAAGAGCATTCTTTTTTCTCCACATCCTTGCCAACACTTGTTATTTTTGCTCTCTTTGAAGACAGCCATTTTGCAAGTGTGAGGTGATGCCTCTTCCTGGTTTTGTTTAGATTTGCATTTTCCTGATGAGGAGCATTGTTAGACACCTTTTCCTGCAACTGCTGGCCATCTGCATTCCCTGTTTGGAAAAGTGTCTATTCAAGTCTTCTGCCCACTTTTTAATTGGTTTGTTTGGTTTTGGATATTGAATTGTAGGAGTTGTTTATATATTTTAGATATTAATTCCTCATTGGGCGTACCATTTGAAATACTCTCTCCAATTCTATAGGTTGTCTTTTCATTTTGTTGATGGTTTCCTTGTATAAACCAGTGAATACAACAGAAAAGAAGCAGACTTACAGATACAGAGAAGAAACTAGTGGTTACCAGTGGGGTGAGGGCAATATAGGGGTAGGAGATTACAAGGTACAAATTATTAGCTACAAAATAAGCTACAAGGATATATTGTACAACACAGGAAATATAGCCATTATTTTATAGTAACTATAAGTGGAGTATAACCTTTAAATATTGTGAATCACTGTATTGTACATCTGTAACTTACCTAAAGCATATATATCAACTATACTTTGATTTAAAAAAGAAACGGTGAAAATAGCAATATGAATGGTGTCAATTTATGTGATGAAATAAAATTATTGTACTATTTTCTCTAATAATAACAAACTATGGAACCTCATTACAAAGTTTGAACATGATATGCAAAATTCACACTTTATATTTGAATCTAGATATTCCTTAAAGAATTTTTGTCAACAATTTCAGTTGCTTTTGGCAGAGTTAAATTTCTCTAAAATTAAATGAATAAAAAGTTAACTACACTGATGCAAAAATGTTACCTAATTTGACATTACTATTCATAAATACAATGTATACTAAAACTTGATTATAAAACCTAATTTTGTTGAATTTAAGGCAAGAAAAAATAAAACATATAGAATATTTTTTTAAAAATCTAGGTATATAATTCCTTTGCTTAAAATCATTCAGTGGCTTCCCATGGCTTCATAGGCCAAGCTCCATCTTCTTAGCCTTGACAGTGGGCTCTTCCTGGCCCTGGCACCAGCTTGCACTTCAGCCTGGCCAGGCCCAGATCTAGATCTTGAAAGGTATTTGCCATCTCTTACCCCTGGAACATTCCTTACACCCTTCAGACTTATGATGCTGCTTTCTCCATGAAGACTTTATGGGTTGCAGTTTTTGTGTCCCTCACTGTGCTTTCTTAATAACATGACAGAGTAATTAAGAAATCAGGTTTTGGGATTTTGTTGATCTCGACTTAAATTCCATCCTTAATTAGTAAATGTGTGATTTTGGATGAGTCACTTCTCCTAAATCTCCACTTTCATATTTGTGACAAAAAAAGGACTCTGTTGGATTTTAATAGTTAAAAAAAATAACCCAGTGAGGCACAGGGCTTCATATGGAGAGGAGCTCAAAAGCTAGTGACTTTTATAGCTAAACTGCCACTCTGTGCTTCCCTCTGGCATTGCGCTAGTCACACTGTCTGGTGAGTGTTAGCCTACTGGGGGCTGTGTTTTGGTACTTTATATTCCTAGCACCTTCCACAGGGTAGGTGCTTAGAAGAGATGAGTGGACAACGTAAGCCAAGAAGGGAGAGAAAATAGATCAGGTCTTCAGTTGCCTCAGTGTTCATTCTTTTCAGAAAACTCTATTGTTTGGCCTCAAGTCATTTTTCAGTATGTTAGGCAAATCCACCTTTAAATGCAAGCCCCATACTCTTTCCAAACCCCAATAGAAACAATCAATTTCTTACAGGCTTTTTTCTTTTTTTTTAATACTCACATCCTCGCTCTTCAATCATTGAGAGTAAACTGAACCCTTCGAGTCTTTGAATAAAGCTTCATTTTTGCTTGAGGGAAGAAGCTCTGGGTTAGAGAGAAAGAGAGAGTCAGACAGTCTCAGGGGGCAACTGCTGACCTGATTTGGAGACTGCAATCATGCCTGAAAACAAGAGACTTCATAATGGCCTTTCCCTGTTGTGTTGGCAGAGTTTGTGAAATGGGGAAATGCGGGGAATCAACCGCCTAGAGATTTCAGGTGGGAAAAACCCTCAACTACGCATTATTTGGAAATTTTAAAAAGCCAATATCATTTGGGACTTTTAATTTTGTCCCACTCTTGAGGCAGTGTGTGTTCAGTCAAATTTTCCCAGAGATTGCCCTCTGGGAGTCTACACTGCACCTAGGAGATAGCTCTATATGAAGTGCAAAGTAGTGAAAGTGTTAGTTGCTAAGTCGTGTCTGACTATTTACAACCCCATGGACTGTAGCTTGCCAGGCTTCTCTGTCCATGGGATTTTCCAGGCAAGAATACTGGAGTGGGATAGCCATTCTGTCCTCCAGGGAATCTTCCTGACCCAGGGATCGAACCCAGGTCTCCTGTGTTGCAGGCAGATTCTTTATCATCTGAGCCACCAGGGAAGCCCTGTATAGAGTAGTTATTTGGTAAATCATTAATATTTGGCCAAGTTGAGTGAATGATTTTCAAAATAATAGTAATTGTCCCTGTTTTTCTACAGAATTGAGTCTATTGACCTTTCCCAAAACATTTTACTGTAGGATCATAGTCATTTTGAAATCCTGGGAAACCTTCAGATCAAGACTGTAGCACTCCAAGAATCTATTTAAGTAGCTTGTGCTCCCTTGATTCTTGTAAATCACAAGGCCCTATGTTCTTGGATGGTGTCACAATGGACCACAGATAAGCAGAAGGAGTCAGGGATCAAGAAGGCCAAGTCATGGAATATTCTGTCAGAAAAAGAATTATATGGTTAAACAAGAGCCACTCTCTATAGCCAGCATTAAACTGGTTTATTTAAATATAGCTGTGCAAGGTGGTCTGTCATGGTAAAAAGAGGGCTTTGCATTTGCATCAGCATGGATGAACCTGGAGGACATTACGCTCAGTGAAATAAGCCAGACACAGAAATGGAAAAAGTTGCATCATCTCACTTATACATGGAATCTTAAAAAAGTTGAATACATAAAAGCACAGTGGAATAGTAGTTATCAGGGGTGGAAATGTGGGGCAGTTGGGGAAATTGTCAAATATACAAAGTTACGTAGGATGAATAAGTTGAGAAACAATGTACATCATGGAGACTATAGTTATTAACGCTATATTGAATACTGGAAATTTGGATGTCCTTGGATGTCATCACACATAAAAAAGGTAACTTTGTGAGAAGATATTTTAATTAGATCAATTGTAGTAATCTTTCATTATGTATATCACAACATCATGTTTGTACCTTAAATACATAAAGCTTTTATTAAAAAATTTAAAAAAAGGGGGGATCTGAAATTGGCCAAATATTTAAGTTAGGCCACTCACCGACTATCAACCTTGGGCAGGTTACTTAGCCTAAGTCTGAATTCCTTCATTTGCAAAGTGACCATGAAATAATATTGACACCTTCCCTGTGACAGTTGCAACACAGAATAATAAATGGCCAATGACTGATATCATTGGTAGAAGTATTGATATTCATATTAGCCTTCGTATTGGTTCTGGTTACTTTTAAAATGAAAGAGAGGAACATATAATAGCTACCTTGTATCAAGCATTCCCTATAAAACAGAGGCCACAGGTGAGCATGTTGACATCTAGTCCTCACAATAACCCCATGAGGCAGGGATAGTCATTCTCATTTTGTAGAGGAGGAAACTGAGGCTCAGTGGTTGAGTAACTTGCCCCAAAGCCGTCCAGGAGCAGAACTTTGCTGCTCAAATTCCATGACTGTATCTCTGAATGACTCCTTAGTTCTGACATATTGCAGAAATCTTGATGTCAGGCTTTTTCCAGGCTTTTTCTAATTGCGTGTGTGTTTAACTCCTTCCTGATGAACTGGATGAAGTTAGTGGGACTTCAATATATGTCAGCCTTTGGGCTTGCACTTTCAGTTCAGTTCAGTTCAGTCGCTCAGTCGTGTCCGACTCTTTGCGACCCCATGAATTGCAGCACGCCAGGCCTCCCTGTCCATCACCAACTCCCAGAGTTCACTCAGACTCACATCCATAGAGTCGGTGATGCCATCCAGCGATCTCATCCTCTGTCGTCCCCTTCTCCTCCTGCCCCGAATCCCTCCCAGCATCAGAGTCTTTTCCAATGAGTCAACTCTTCGCATAAGGTAGCCAAAGTACTGGAGTTTCAGCTTTAGCATCATTCCTTCCACTTTAGCCAGGGGCAAACTTGAAGAGTCACCATGTGGAGAATTCAGCCACATTGTCTCTCTGCTTTGCTTCTGAATCTGCTGCTTCTTCATGTTGCTGATAGCGTCTCTTGCAAATCCCCAGTTGGTTTCATCTTTAGCTTAATAAGGGGAGCACTTAACTTCATCCAGAGCCTCATTTTCTCTCAAGGCCTCCCTGTGCTCGGGAAATGGACGAGACCTTCAAGCGCTTGGCTTCGAGGGCCCAGAGGCCATACCTTGATGCTTGTTTTTAGATCTGAACTGCATAGTAACGAGCATGGATGCCTGCTCTGCAGACATGGACCGTGGGTAAATGGCAGAACCTCTGTGGCTGACCTATGACCCATTCCTGTGAATGTCATTTTGAGACAGAGACTCTGGCTGGTCCCCAATTCACAACCAGTGGGGCGGGCCTCAGCTGGCGAAGATTATCTCACAGGGCACAGAGAATGGTACTGCAAAGGGCTCCCTTATTAGAGTGACTTCTAAGAGGATCTGCCCTGGGATTTCAGCCTGGTTCTCCATGGCTCTTTGACCCCTGGAAAACAAAACATATTTTGAGAAGCAGCACAGGATTCTAAAGACATTACAGAGTGAGAAGGTAATAAGCCAGTTTTCCTTCTAGGCATATACACCAGAGAACTTCTTATTACTGGCCATGTGCAGGAGGAAACATGTTCCAAGCTGTTCATGGCTACAGTATTTTTAATGAAGAAAAATTAGAAACAGTTTGTTGTATGCCTAAATAGAAGGCAATTCCAGAAATACAGTGACTTCTTCCCATTTTTTCAATTAGACAAAAGAGAGGTTTGGGGTCAAATTAAATCATTAAACTTTATGGATATAAAAGACATAGTCAACTATTTACTTAAAATGTTAAAAATACAGGTTTGAAATGACATAATACAAAAAATATCAACTTAGAAATGTTCTTTTTCTCTAACTGGAGATTTCAGAAAATGATTTGACTTAAATGTCTCCTATATGCCTTCATGATCAGAGTTCTTTCTCATCAGCAAAGAACTGCTTTTTGAATCATAGAAATAGAGTCCCAGGGTGTATCACACCCAGCAGTTTAAGAATCAGTGATGTTTTCTCTGGAAAACGTTTCTCCACTATAAGAATCTTCGTGCTTTAATATTAGAACCATTGTCTCGTTCATTTGGCCTGAAGTTGCATATTTGTTCTCTCAAGAATAACCAGTTACTGTATTGATTTAAAGTGAATCTTTGGAAGGTTTATGTGTAATGGCACACAACACTTGCAATTGTAAGGTCTTATACTCGCAAATTATTACCTGATCTATGTTAAATTTCGTTTTCTTTCCTCCCTCTCCTCCTATGGTCTCCTTCCCTCCTCCTCCCCCTCCTCTTCCCCCTTTTTATCCTTTTATTTTAAATATATTCCATTAAGTGACTTCCATAAGCATCCAGAATCAACATTGCATGCTTATTTCTGGAATAGTCTGTCTTCCTCAATAATGCTGTGTGGTTTGAGCTAAAGTAATGGAAAGATTGTGCCATAACATGAGAGACTGTTAAGTTTCACAGATGAGTAATTCTTTTGTACAGTGATAGATTCGGGGGAAAATTCTGCATTGTGTTCTGGTATACATGCCATAATTTGAGAAAGAAAAACAACAAAATGAGAATTATTCACATGAATATATAGAAGTTAAAAGGAATAAAACCTGCTTCCCTCTCTGTCTTTCGTCTCCTCCGTGCACGTGTCTCTGTCTATAGATAGATTTTACATACATAGATGATGAGAAAAACATATTGTAGAATGATGCATGCAGTATGATGACATTTGTTCTAATTTAAATCCCTAAAATAATGTAATATAGATGCTGTTTGATATAAATATATGCATGTAAAAATGCAAAAAGGAACCAGGTAGGTCATAGTTCAAAGACATGGTCTTGAGGAATGGAAAAGATGTTATAGGACTGGTAACTGAGTCGAAGGAATTTTATTTTCATTTGTAATATTTCTTTTACTTAATGAAAAGACTTGAAGCCAATATGGCAACATTTAAACACTTTTTACTTCTTGGTGATAAGTGCGTGTCTTATTCTGTTTTTGTGTGCCTGTGTGTGTGTGGTTGTTATCCTTTTTAAAATGTCTCAACTCATATTAATGAGTAAAAGAAAGAAAAGCAGTATGGTGATTTTCTTTCACTGGTAGAAAGACAGGCTGTACTGGGAAAGGAAACAAGTTGAATGAGGCTGACGTTTTCTTCAGTTGGGGCACATTTGTGTGGTTAAATATAAGTTAAAACCTGTGCCTTTCATCCATATTATAAATTCAGACTGTATGTCCCCAGTCTGGATTGGGGAGGGAGTGAAGATTGAGAAGATGTTGGTAATGGGGTAGTAAAGAAGTTTTCTTTGAACTTTGGGCCAAGAAGATGTCACTGGCTGTGACCACGACGTAGGCTCCGCCTTCCACAGTACCTGGGCCCACTGCAGGCAGCATCTCTCACCCTGTCCACCTCCCTGGTCCTGGAAGAACAAAGGTAGAGGCTGGGAAGCAGAAGTAGCAAACAGGTGGTCCTCAGTGTCTCCTTTTCAGAGATGTGTTTTGTGTGGCCTGTACAATGATTTTAAAAATGGTCTCCTCCAGAGAGGGTGAGAAAAAGACTGCTCAAATTAATTCTAATCATATTTGACATTAGATGTGTCATCAACAATATTGGAGGAAAAAAGATACTGGACAATGTTTTCGGTTTGCTAAAGGTAAAGAAGTCCAAATCGAAATTTCTATGTTCAGTCATAATATCATTGAAAGTGAGGATGAAATAAGATTTTTTTTTCAAATATCCAAGAAATAAGAATTTTAATAACCCAGTAGATCCTCTCTGAAAGCTAAAAGAACTGCTAGAGAATATATGCCCCCGAAGAGTGAATCCACAACTTAACAATGAACTGTAATACTTAGCAAAAAAAATAATAAAGCTATTCTATGGATAAATAATAAAGCTATTCCTGAGAGTCCCTTGGACAGCAGGGAGATCAAGCCAGTCAATCTTAAAGGAAGTCAACCCTGAATACTCATTGGAAGGACTGATGCTGAAGCTGAAGCTCCAGTATTTTGGTCATCTGATGTGAATAGCTGACCCACTGGATAAGTCTCTGACGCTGGGAAAAATTGAGGGCAGAAGATGAAGAGGGCATCAGGATGAGATGGTTGGATGGCATCACTGATGCAATGGACATGAACTTGCACAAAACTTCGGGAGATACTGAGGAACAGAAAGGCCTGGCATGCTGCTGTCCATGAGGTCGCAGAGTCTGACATGACTGGGCGAATGAACAACAGCAACAGTCCTATGGATATGATAAAATTACTTGTTTTAAAAACAAAAAGACAGAAACAAAATAAATAAAAGTGGCTCTCATTTAAAAATATGGAGATTTCAAAACCATATCACACAGGGCTCCTGTTTTTAACTTGGCATAGTCAACTATAGCTAACTCTGAATTTTCTCCTTCAGACAAGGTTTGGGTGCGCCTGTGTGCTGCAGGGGCCCCTCCCCAGCCAGCTTCGCTGGCATTAACTGGTCCCTGTAGAAATTTGAGCAGACGGTCCCTATGTAGAGTGGCTCTGTGACAGGCAATAGCTGAGAGTTTGTAAGAGGCTGTGCCAATATTTTGCAGAAACGCTGGCAAAGCTTTATACAGGAAAGTTCATTTTAGCTCCCCACTGTGCCTAATTATAAATAAATGGTTGGGACATTTAAACATGCCACAAAAGAATGACTTGAATCTCTGCAGCCGGCAATTCTTCTTTCTCCCCGGCCTGGGATTAACTAACTGACTTTTCTCATCTTTAATTTCTGTGAATTAAACATGGTTTTTATCTGTGAAGGCTTCAGATTTGTTTCCTCCCTGTCATCTTAGGATCTATAGGCACATTAGCTAATTATACCCCGTGGGAAATATCTTGGAGACTCTTTTGCCAAACTCTCAAATGGAACCATTTTTAATGCAAACTATGCTCGATTATATATCTATACACATGAGAAGAAAGAAATGAATGAGGTGGGGGCATGGTAATGATTCATAGAACAGTTTATATTTGTATACATTTACTCAGCATCCAAAAAATAGAAGGAGAGAGATAAGAAAGACTTCCTCAGTGATCAATGCAAAGAAATAGAGGAAAACAATAGAATAAGAAAGACTAGAGATCTCTTCAAGAAAATTAGAGATGCCTAGGGAACATTTCATGCAAAGATGGGCACAATAAAGGACAGAAATGGTATGGACCTAAAAGAAGCAGAAGATATTAAGAAGAGGTGGCAAGAATACCCAGAAGAACTGTACAAAAAAGATCTTCATGACCCAGATAACCACAACGGTGTGATCACTCACATAAAGCCAGACATCCTGGAATGCGAAGTCAAGTGGACCTTAGGAAGCATCTCTATGAACAAAGCTAGCGGAGATGATGGAATTCCAGTTGAGCTATTTCAAATCCTGAAAGATGACACTGTGAAAGTGCTGCACTCGGTATGCCAGCAAATTTGGAAAACTCATCAGTGGCTACAGGACTGGAAAAGGTCAGTTTTCACTTCAATCCCAAAGAAAGGCAATGCCAAAAAATGTTCAAACTACTGCACAATTACACTTATCTCATATGCAAGTAAAGTAATGCTCAAAATTCTCCAAGCCAGTCTTCAATAGTACATGAACCATGAAATTCCAGATGTTCAAGGTGGATTTAGAAAAGGCAGAGGAACCAGAAATGAAATTGCCAACATCCATTGCATGCGAGCGTCCTAAGTCATTTCAGTCATGTCCGACCTTTTGTGATCTCATGGACTAGCCCACCAGGCTCCTCTGTCCATGGGATTCTCCAGGCAAGAACACTGGAGTGGGTTGCCATGCCCTCCTCCAGGCAACATC
Source organism: Bos javanicus (assembly GCF_032452875.1). Classification (NCBI taxonomy): domain Eukaryota; kingdom Metazoa; phylum Chordata; class Mammalia; order Artiodactyla; family Bovidae; genus Bos; species Bos javanicus. The sequence continues at coordinate 56,254,997 of NC_083874.1, read as the reverse complement.
CACTGGATCATCACAAAGACAAGAGACAAGCAAGACAACTTTGTCCAAGACAACTTGCTTTGTCAAGCAAAACAACTCTCTTGGACAAAGAAAGAGAGTTCCAGAAAAACACCTGCTTCTGGTTTATTGACTATGCCAAAACCTTTGACTGTGTGGATCACAACAAATTGTGGAAAATTCTTAAAGAGATGGGAATACCAGATCACCTGACCTGCCTCCTAAGATATCTGTATGCAGGTCAAGAAGCAACAGTTAGAACTGGGCATGGAACAACAGACTGGTTCCAAATTGGGAAAGGAGTACTTCAAGGCTGTGTATTGTCACCCTGCTTATTTAACTTATATGCAGAGTACGTCATGAGAAATGCCAGGCTGGATGAAGTACAAGCTGGAATCAAGATTGCTGGGAGAAATATCAATAACCTCAGATATGCAGATGACACCACCCTAATGGCATAAAGCGAAGAAGAACTGAAGAGCCTCTTGATGAAAGTGAAAGAGGAGAGTGAAAAAGTTGGCTTAAAGCCCAACATTCAGAAAACTAAGATCATGGCATCCAGTCCCATCATCACTTCATGACAAATACATGGGGAAACAGTGGAAATGGTGAAAGATTTAATTTTTTTGGCCCCCAAATCACTGAAGATGGTGGCTGCAGCCATGAAATTAAAAGACACTTGCTCCTTGGAAGATAAGCTATGATCAACCTAGACAGCATATAAAAAGCAGAGACATTACTTTGCCAACAAAGGTCTGTCTAGTCAAAGCTATGGTTTTTCCAATAGTCAAGTATGGATGTGAGAGTTGGACTATAAAGAAAGCTTAGCACCAAAGAATTGATGCTTCTGAACTGTGGTGCTGGAGAAGACTCTTGAGAGTCCCTTGGACTGCAAGGAGATCCAACCAGTCAATCCTAAAGGAAATCAGTCCTGAATAATCACAGGAAGGACTGATGCTGAAGCTGAAGCTCAAATACTTTGGTCACTTGATGTAAAGAGCTGACTCATTTGAAAAGACCCTGATGTTAGCAAAGATTGAAGGCAGGAGGAGAAGGGGACGACAGAGGATGAGATGGTTGGATGGCATCACTGACTCTATGGACATGAGTTTGAGTAAACCCTGGGAGTTGGTGATGGACAGGGAAGCTTGGCATGCTGCAGCCTATGGGGTTGCAAAGAGTCGGACACGACTGAGTGACTGAGCTGAACTGATTCAGCATGGATGGAGTACTATGTTTCAGTCATTGTGTTAGTTTCTGCGAATAAAATGACAACAGAAAGTGAACCATCCTTGTGTTCTTGCAGCTTCCATTTCCAGTGGGAGAAAGATATTAAAATATATTTCTCTTATTAACTAATAAATTACCCATGCATCATATCATGGGAGGCTAATGTGCTAAGGGAGTTCTGCTGTGAGATTGCGGAGAAGGTTCCCAAGAAAGGAATACAGTGAGTGAAGGGATGCTGGTTGGATGTGGAGAGGGCAGAGGCAAAAAGGACGCATGATGGGAACTTCAGGTGAGCAGGTGATGTGAAGCACTGTGTTTTTGAGGACCTGAAGAAGACCCACATGTCTGGGAAGAGCAGGGGGGTACAAGATGAGGTCGAGAGGTCATCCAGGGTGGAACTGGCAAGTGCAAGGGTTCAAGCTTTTCATTTTACTTCTTTCTTGTGGATACTTTTCATATAAATATTTCCTTCTTTTACCTCCTTTACCATTAGTCCAGGAGACACTGAAATGGCTGCTTTTGAAATCATTTTGGACATATGGGATGAAAGGCCTTAAACGTTCCATCTCTCTGCTGAGTAGGCTGTGCAGCAAATGGCCACTTGAGTTTCCTGTCCTGTATGCCAGCAATAAATAAGAATGCAAAATGCACTAAAATAATATAGTTTAGGTTTGGGGAAAACATTTTTCCTCTTCAGATATTTTCTACTCCTAAAAGGAAAAAAAAAAGTTGCTTAAATGATAGCTTAATACATATGAGATACTCCAGTAGCTCAACAGGCACTCAGATGGGTTGGAACTCATGCTTCTCACTCTTTGTTGAGATTCAAGTTAGCTCTAAGTGAGAGTAACTCAGTATTTAAGTTATAAGGGGCATAAGCAGGATTAGGAAGCTATATATATATGTATCTTGGTGAGTTTTACAACAATTTCATTTGAGATGTTTTGATTGTAATTTTAGACTAATTCTTCAGGGCAGAGGCTAACCTAGCACCTCCTATTTTTTTGTAATGCAAAAGAAATCAATCTTGAAATGGTTCAGCACATTCAATTAATTTTAATGGTCTGCTGCTCTCCACGTCATTGGATCAGAGCCTATGAATTCAGACGTGTAACTGAGCTTTTTAATGAGCTCTTAAGAGTTATATGTAGGCTCGATTAGATTCCAGATAAAAAGAGTTCCTACTCAGTTTATCCTGAGAGTGTGTCTCTGAAATTCATATGGTTAATAAAGCCTCATTAAAAGCAACTATGTGGCTTTTATAGGAAAAGCAAGTTAACATTTTTAAGTGGGTGATCAGGAAAGTGCAAGGATGTGACCATTAGAAGGAAAACAAGTAGTAGTTTATGGGTTACGTGGCTATCCATCACATCAACTTCAAAAACAGGGATGTGTTTCAAATAGCCACAGATTTCCTATTAGAAATCTATGGTTAATATTTGAGGTTACTGCTGCTGTTGCTGCTAAGTCGCTTCAGTCGTGTCCGACTCTGTGTGACCCCATGGATGGCAGCCCACCAGGCTCCCCCATCCCTGGGATTCTCCAGGCAAGAACACTGGTGTGGGTTGCCATTTCCTTCTCCAATGCATGAAAGTGAAAAAATAAAGTGAAGTTGCTCAGTTGTGTCTGACTCCTAGTGACCCCATGGACTGCAGCCTATGAGGCCCCTCCATCAATGGGATTTTCCAGGCAAGAGTACTGAAGTGGGTTGCCATTGCCTTATCCGTTGAGGTTACTAGTAAGCAGCAATTTAGGTTACTCAATAATCTAGGTTACTTCTCAGAGCAAAACATTGTGTCTAAAATAGCAATTCTTTTTACTTTGTCCTAAAGATTACCTTAAACACATTCAAAAGCCTCTTAGATTCAGTATCTTAAGAATAATGATTGAATTCATTTATAAAAACTTTTTCTATGATCTTAATGTTCGGGAGACTCTTGAATTGTGAATTATACACCATGTCAGGCTCTTGTTTCCAGGGATGACTTTCAACATAACTTAAGTCAATGGTAGTAACTCATCTGCACTTATCACCACCAGATGAGTCTTTGTACTAGGAATTGGTTCTGGAAAGCAATTTAAAGCTGGTAGTAACATTAGAGATTTGAGGGAGTACCAGGCAGCGAGGCTGAGAGGTCTAAGGTGCTGGATTAAGGCTCCAGTCTCTTTGGGGGACGTGGATTCATGTCCCACTGCTGCCAAGAAGTGCTTTTGCTTCCCTGGTGGCTCAGCAGGTAAAGAATCCACCTGCAATGTGGGAGCCCTGGGTTTGATCTCTGGGTTGGGAAGATCCCCTGGAGAAGGGAAAGGCTACCCACTCCAGTATTCTGGCCCAGAGAATTCCATGGACTGTAAAGGCCATGGGGTCACAAAGAGTTGGACATGACTGAGTGACTTTATTATTTTATTTATTTATTTTTTTACACTATTGCACATCAGACCTGTGCTTAATTTCTCCTTTTGAGTCAGTTTTTTTCACAAACAAAATGAATTATAACAGTAAGTTCTTGGAGTTCTTCAACAGAAGAAAGTACACTTAAAGAGTACTTGAACAGTCATCTATACAACCGGAAGTAGAAAAACTCCTTGTATACTTTCATGCTATAAAAACAAATGTGTCAAATGAAAATGATGTATAATTTAGTTATAGTCTATACACATTATTTTCATGTATCTGGGTATCTGTCAAAAATTTATTAAAATAATAAAATGATCTCTGAGGATAATTATGTTAAAGTTCAGTTAGCATTCTAAGGATTAACTATTTTGCTTTTTTTTTTTTTCATATTTCACTATAGAAAAGAGTATGAAATGTTAAAAGTTAAAGTCACTGAGTGACTTTAATTTTCACGAGAAGGATAAAAATTAAACACTAAAAGGCCTATGGGCCAAGGAAAGCCTTAAGGTCAGAAGTGAGGTTGTTGTAGAGCAGGGTTTCTCAGCATGACTGACAATCTGGACTGGAAAAATCTTTGAACATTGATCAATATCTTCTTTTTTAAAGTGTCTTTCTTGTTTAGATCACCGCAGAGCAGTGATATACATATAAATGTCTTTCTTGTTTAGATCCCATATATATATATCTTCTTTTTTAAAGTGTCTTTCTTGTTTAGATCACCACAGAGCAGTGATATACATATATATATATCTTTTTTAAAGTGTCTTTCTTGTTTAAATCACCGCAGAGCAGTGATATACATATGTATACACACACACATATATACATATATATACACACATATATTAGCATATATATATACACACACACATATATACATATATATATATATATATATATATATATATTCTTTTTTAAAGTGTCTTTCTTGTTTAGATCACCACAGAGCAGTGAGTAGAGTTCCTTGTGCTATATAGTAGGTTCTCATTAGTTACCTATTTTACACATAGTATCAATAGTGTATATATGTCAATTCCAGTCTTCCAATTCATTCCCCCTCTTCCCTCTTTGTCAAGGACTCTTCAGCCTTAATATGCCCAAGAGTGCTCTCATGACTTCCCATTTCCAAAATCTTTTTTTTTTTATTTGTGACTCTCAGTCTCAGTGTATGTACCAAATTAGTATTCATCCCTGACTCCTCCTTCTCTCCCATCTCCCATGGGAGATGGGGGAGAAGTCAGCAAGCTCTGTCTGGTGATTTTTACCACCAAATATCTCTTGAAGCTGTCTGCTTCTCACTACGATCACCACCACCACCATCCCATTCCAAATCAGCCGCATCATTCGCCTGCATGCCCCCATGGTAGAGGCTGGAAAGGTAGAATACTGATTTCCCAGCTTCTGTTGCAGCTAGAAATGGCTGTGTCACTTATTTCTGACCAGTGAGGCACTCCTGGGGATGGGGACGAGACTTCAGAAAGTTCAGAGGAGACATTGTTTTCCTAACAGAAATCACAGAGGTGCTGGCGTTTGTCCCTTGATGTCTTTCAGCCACTTTGAATGAACACAACATTTCCAGAGCTGGAGCTATCATTCTGCAACTTACAGGAAGATCTCTGGAATCAGCAGAGATGGGATCATTTTTGAAACATTAGACCAATGGCCAGAGCTGCCTGTCTCTGTCACACTCTTATGTAAGATAATAATTCCCCTCTTGTGTGAACCACTGTCTATTGGGTTTTCAATTCCTTACAGACACTTTCCTAATTGATCCACTGGACAAGGAGTTACAGAGCATAATCCATTTCTTGATCTTCCTCTGTAAAAAATGAGTGTAACATCTTAAATCTTGGGCAGATATGACAGTGTAAGGTTTAAGAGGTAATATCTGACACTCAGTAAACACACAGTGCTAGTGATTTTTACTTTTTATTTTATTGTTTTTTTAATTTAAAATAATTTTAAATTTTAATTTAAAAATTAAATTAATATAAAAAGATATATCTATATATACAATTAATTCCAAAGGATTTGCAAGCCCACAATTCTGTCTCTGGGTCTGTGTCCACACATTTTACTTCTGATTCCTTTCAAATAAATTTGAAACTTAAAAATTAAATTTAAAATTAAAATTTACATTTATTTATATAATTTTTGTTATATATATAAATAATACATTTATTATATAACATTTATTTATATAATTTTATATAAATTTAAATTTAATTTTAACTTTTAATTTAATAATTTTTAAATTAAAATAATTTTTTATTAGAGTATATTTGCTTTTTATGCTTTTATACTTGTTATACTTTTTCCTTAGAGTATAATTGCCTTACAATGCTTTGTTAGTTTCTGCTATACAATAGCCTGAATCAGCTATAAGTGTGTGTGTGTGTGTGTGTGTGTGTATACATGTGTGCTGAGTTGCTTCTGTTGTGTCTGATTCTTTGTGACCCTATAGTTTATAGCCTGCCAGGCTCCTCTGTCCATGGGGATTCTCCAGGCAAGAATACTGGAGTGGGTTGCCATGCCCTCCTTGAGGGGATCTTCCCCACCTAGGGATCGAACCTGTGTCTCTTACATCTCCTGTGTTGGCAGGCAGGTTCTTTACCACTAGGGCCACCTGGGAAGCACATACACACACACATACACACATACACACACACACACACATATATGTGTGTGTATGTACGTTAAGTCGCTTCAGTCATGTCTGACTCTTTGTGACCCCATGGACTGTAGTCCCCCAGGCTCCTCTCTCCATTGGATTTTCCAGGCAAGAATACTGGAGTGGGTTGCCATTTCCTCCTCCAGGGGATCTTTCTGACCCGGAAATCAAACCTACGTGTCTTGTTTCTTGCATTGGCAGGTGGGTTATGTACCACTTGAGCTCCCTCCCAGCACCCCAACCCCACCCCTCTAGGTCGTCAGAACGTTTGAATTCTTTGGCCTCTTTAGGTCCCAGCTGGCCCTGTGCATGTGCATTTCACAAAGATCATCACATCACAGATAGCAGACGGGAAGTAGCTCCCTGAGGCCCCAAGAGGCACAATGTGGGTGCTTGCTGCCAGGGACAGTTTCCACTGAGCTGGCTTTTAGGAGAGCAGTTAGAGGCTGCAGCCACCACTCTTAGAATCAAAGGGCTACAAGGTTGAAGTCACCTTTGAGTTTCCAGCCTCCCAGTGTCATAATCTGCCTGTATCTTGTATCGTGTATCCCAGCCAGCCTTCTTTGCCCTGCTTCCAGGCATCTATGAAACATCTTGCCTTTTGACAGATCTGGTGTGTTTCATACAGTGCTGCTGAGTTCCAAAAACTGGGCAACTGAAGGCTGGATGGGAGAGAACAGGTCTTCTAATCAGATGGGCTGACTCAGTGAGAAGACTTAACGAAGAGGAAGCGACAACCCCAGGTGGAAGATGAGATGACAGGATACCCAGTTTTCCTAGCTTATTATGTGAGGCTTTCCCCAGCATGTCCAGAAAAAAAAAAAGTATGTAGGGGAAGCAGAAAGATAGAAAAGGAAATGCATGAAATTGGCTTGCAGGAGGCAGCCGTTTTATCAACTGTTCCAGGAGATAGCTGGCATCACCTCTGCTTTGCCTCCAGCCTTCTGAAATTATTTTTAGCCATGGGTAAAAGAGAGTCTTACTTCCTCCCTTTCACATCAAAAGCTGTGCTGGAAAGTGATCAAGCATATGGCCAGAGCTGAGAATCACATGGGCTGTATCTCTGAAACAGACTTCAGCCAAAATGCAGCCCCCTCCAAGGCATCTTGCTGCAGGCCACTGGGAGGAGTCATCAGAGACTTGAAGGATGAGAAGAAAAGCTGGAGCCAGTGGTAGAGCTGTCTTGTCTTATTAAAAGGCAGCATTAAGGGAAGGTAATAATTACTGCATAATATTCAATATGGGGCTTTCAAGGTGGTGCTAGTGGTAGAGAACCCACCTGCCAATGCAGGGGATGTAAGAGACACAGGATCTATCCCTGGGTTGGGAAAATCTCCTGGAGGAGGGCATGGCAACCCACTCCAGTATTCTTACCTGGAGAATCCCATGGACAGAGGAGCCTGGCGGGTTACAGTTCATAGGGTTGCAAAGAGTCAGACTGAAGTGACTTAGCAGACACATACACACCCACATAATATTCCATATCGGGCTTGCCTGGTGACTCAATGGTAAAGAATCCACCTGCCAATGCAGGAGACTTGGGTTCAATCCCTGGGTCAGGAAGATCCCTTGGAGAAGGAAATGGCAACTCATTCAGTATACTTTCCTGGAAAATCTCTAGACAGAGGAGCCTGGTAGGCTATGGTCCATGGGGTCACAAAGAGTTGGACATGGCCGAGCAATTAAACAGCAACAACAATATTCAATATTTACACAAGGAATCTAGGGAAAAGAGCATTGAGGGAAGGGGCAAGGAGAAGGAGAAAATTATTTCTGTAACCACATATCAAATTCTTGGAGTTACATAGATGGGCAAATGTCAACAGCATTCTTACCAGAGGAGGTTTTTATATATTCAATTTTGAGTATGAACCAGTCACTGGTAGAGTTATTTTATGTATTTATTCCATTTTATCCTCAAAATATAATTAGAGCTGGGTGAGCTTAATAATATTTCCATTGGACAGGTGGTGTTTGGAGAAGTTGTATACCTTGAGCAGGGACACGCAGGTTGTAGATGGCTTCCCAGGGTGATATAACTACTTTGAAATGACATGACAGCAGGTACAATTTATTGCATGACTACTTTGTATTCTGAACTTCAGAGACCTGATCTCTCACCCTCTGAGGGTTAGATGTTATTATCTCCTGTTCATCAATGAAAGAGTTTGAGATTCTGAAATGTTAATAATTAGTTAGGGAACTCTGGGCAAGATGCTCCATTTCTGCAACAATAAAAGGAAGAAAACAGCATCTCCTTTATAGTATTCTATTGTTCTGATGCATAAAATGAAGGGGGATGAGGAGTGAAATAGAAGGTTGGGTTTCTATCAGGACAAACCAGAGAAGCTTGGGAAATGATCAACACAATGATGACTGCACTTAACAAGTAGTTATTCTGGTTCTGGCTGAGATGGCCAAAGGGAAAGGCAAAGTGCCCATGAGCCCTGGCCCAGGAAGCCTATATAATGGGTGTTCAGACACATAAACCTTTCTACTGTTATGTAGGGCAGTCTGAGTGACCCTATTTCTCTAAAAAGCCACTTAGAATGTCAGGGAAAAAATAACAGCATCTTGTCTGAGAGTGGATGAGAGCCTGGGCTTGAGAAATCAGGCCAATGTAGTTTTATTCCTGGCTCTGCCACTTATCTGTTGGATAAGTATTTAATCTGGAAGATCAACATGGCCAGTCTGTTGCAAGAGTCTAAAGAGAAAGTGTGTATGGCAAGCTTAGCACAATGCCTGGCTCAGAGTATATAGTCAACAAAAAGCCATTGTTGTCATTGTTGGGATTGCCAACCCCTGTCACAGATTCTCAAAACCATTTTCCTACGACATGGACTTGATCTGTCTAGTGCAGGGTGGATGACATCTGCTTCCTCTCTTACCTCTTTCATGGACCCTTTTGTTAAAATAACTGGATTGACATATATGCATTGCTATACATAAAATAGATAACCAATAAGAACCTACTGTATGGCACAAGGAATTCCACTCAGTACTCTCCAATGACCTATATGGGAATATTAATAAGATCTAAAAAAAGAGTGGATATGTGTATATGTGCAATTGATTTACTTTTCTATACAGCAGAAACTAATACAACATTGTCAATCAACTATCCTTCAATAAAAATTAAAAAATAACTGAATTCTAGTCTTTGACCTTGACAGAGTAACCCTCCCTTCAGATTGCAGGGAGGATTTTGAACTCATTAAGGCCCATGTTCCAACTATGCACCATTACTTCCAGGGTGGGGAGACAGATCTCACCTCCCCAAAGGACCAAAAAACAAACGAATACCTTCCACAGTATGACATGGCTTGGTTGTGCTCTGAAATCTTGCCTGTTGACTTCCCCAAGCCGGCCAGTTTCCCACTCCCTGATGGTTTGTTTCCTCCTCAGGCTGGCATCCTTGAGATGCGGAAGTCAGTTCTCTCATTTTAGGAAGAATGTGTATGTTGTCTTTGAGTTGGGAGCAAATGAACCAGGAACATGAACAAGAGAAGTTGGGTGCCTTTAAATGTCTGCTTCACACAGTCCTGTAGGGGGAGATACATTTGCTTTCTTTTTATTATCTACATATTTTCAAAATAAAATTAAAACACACTCGTGTAAAAATTTAATCATCATCTCATAAATGGAGAAGTAAGTTTCTTCTTTCCATTTGGTGCTTTTTTTAATTCTCTGTGCCTTTGGTTCCATTGTCTCTCCAATAACTTCCAAATAGATTTTGTGCAGCCGTCCAGTGCGTTGCTAAGCATATACAGTGTAAGTAGGCTTGTTTGTTTCAATTTCAAACAATGCTGAGAATTAGATATAGTTATCTATATATAATCTTTATCTGTATATTCTAAAATGTATATATAGATTATCTTATATATACACATATTTTTACAAGAACAGCTGTCGCCTAGAGTACTAGACACAGAGTTTCTCAGCCAAAGTGGATGTGCATTTTAAATTTGAATGTAAATGCCAAATTACTCTTGGGAAATATTATAGATTTGTACTCCCAGTAAGCAAGAGTAACTGTTTTCTTATACTCTTGCCACAAAAGTATTATTAAACTACTAAATTTTGGTAATCATTATAAAGGAGGAGGGATGACTATTCAGGAATCCAATACTAATTGAACGTCAGTTCTAAAATAAGAGAATTAACCACATATTTTTGCAACTAGGAGAGCTAACTTTGAGGTCAGTTTCTGCTCTTTGCCTTAATTTATCCTTTTACCAAAACAGGGCTGTCTGGTTGGTTTCTTACCTACTTCATGGGAAAATTAACTCATTAGAAAAGTTCTTCTAAGAAGCAGCCTGTTCCAAAATGATGGGTGTAGAGTCTTTTAAAAATCTAAAAGATTGAATCCAGCTTCGTGTTCTCAAGATGGAATTTTATGAGGATCTGATGGAAAAATGTGATCATATCATTTAGGATAGATATAGAAACTGTTTTGTAGACCTGAAGCAATGCTTGAGGGAGTATAAACTAGTTAAAAAAAACAAAAAAACAAAAGAAGGCCATTGATAGTCCCTCAGCACAGAGAATCATAGAGAGGCTACTTTGGGAATGCAACCGATAGCCAGTCCCAACCTGAATGGCCTGCATGACAACAGGAACAGAGGTCTGCCAATCCACTTGTTACCAATGAAATCATTGAGGAAATCTGATTGAAAAACCTCAGAAATACGTGTCCCATCTGAGCCACTCATCAACAAATTTTCACATTGTCCTACAAGTCTTCCACTGTCTGGGTTATGTCTTACTCTTTCAAATCACCACTTACTACTCTCCTCTCTTTAAGGTAAGTGTTACACATGCATCATCTAATTTAATCCTTGGCAGAAAAATCTACAATTTTTATTTCTACTTCATAGCAGTAACACTGAGTCTTTGGTCTCAGGATACCAGAGCTTGATTTGAAATCCTCTGTTTTTATTACATCTATATTACATTGTATAGACAATATTACATCTACATTGCATTGTAGATGTAATCATCTTCCCTGACTCTCCCATGCCTGGTGGTTTAGTTGCTAAGTTCCATCCAACTCTTGTGACCTCATGGACCATAGCCTGCCAGGCTCCTCTGTCCATAGGATTCTCCAGGCAAGAATACTGGAGTGGGTTGCCATTTCCTTCTCCAGGGGATCTTCCTGACCCAGAAATCGAACCCAGGTCTCCTGCATTGCAGGCAGATTCTTTACCGACTGAGCTACAATGGAGGCCCCATACTGGAGTGGGCAGCTGTTCCCTTCTCCAGGGGATCTTACTAACCCAGGGATTGAACCCAGGTCTCCCACATTGCAGGCGGATTTTTTTTACCATTTGAGGCACCAGGGAAGCCCACCCTGCATTCACATATTTATTCATGTATGACAGCAAGTAATTGAAAATATGCTGAGGGACTAACATAGAATTAAGGAATAAGAATACAGGTTTCTAGACTGTACTTATCCAGCCAAAATTTATTGAACTGTTACTCCATGCCAAATTGTGGTTAGAGCAGTGAATAAAGCAGAGAAAACCCTTTTGCTTACATTCCTAGTTGTGGGAGATATGATAAAGATGTAAGCCAAGATATAAGTAAATGAATTTCAATCTATACATACAATGAACAAAACAAAACTGAATAATGGATTATAGAGTCATTGGAAGTACATGAACTGAACTGTGGCCATGTGTTGTTGTTCAGTCACCCAGTCATGTCTGACTCTTTTCAACCCCATGGACTGTAGCACACCAGGCCTCCCTGTGCCTTTCCATCTCCTGGGGTTTGCTCAAGTTCATGTCCATTGCACTGGTGATGCCATCCAGCCATCTCATCCACCAACTCTCTCTTTTCCTTCTGCCTTCAGTCTTTCCCAGCAACAGGGATTTTTGCAATGAGTTTGCTGTTCTCATCAGGTGACCAAAATATTGGGGCTTCAGCTTCAGCATCAGTCCTTCCAATGAGTATTCAAGGTTGATTTCCCTTAAGACTGACTGGTTTGATTTCCTTGCTGTCCAAGGAACTCTCAGGAGTCTTCTCTAGCACCACAATTTGAAAACATCAATTCTTTGCACTCTGCCTTCTTTACAGTCCAGTTCTCACAACCATGCATAACCACTGGAAAGACCATAGCCTTGACTGTATGGACCTTTGTTGGCAGAGTAATGTCTCTGCTTTTCAACACACTGTCTAGATTTGTCATAGTTTTCCTGCTAAGAAGCAATTATCTTCTGATTTCATGGCTGCAATCATCATCCACAGTGATTTTAAAACCCAAGAAGAGGAAATTTATCAATACTTCTACCTTTTCTCCTGCTATTTGCGTGAAATAATGGGGCCATATGCCACGATCTTCATTTCAGTTCAGTTCAATCACTCAGTTGTGTCTGATCTTTGCGACCCCATGAATTGCAGAACGCCAGGCCTCCCTGTCCACCACCAACTCCCAGAGTTCACTCAAACTCATGTCCATCGAGTCAGTGATGCCATCCAGCCATCTCATCCTCTGTCGTCCCCTTCTCCTTCTGCCCCCAATCCCTCCCAGCATCAGAGTCTTTTCCAATGAGTCAACTCTTCACATGAGTTGGCCAGAGTATTGGAGTTTCAGCTTTAGCATTGTTCCTTCCAAAGAAATCCCAGGGCTGATCTCCTTCAGAATGGACTGGTTGGATCTCCTTGCAGTTCAAGAGACTCTCAAGAGTCTTCTCCAACACCACAGTTCAAAAGCATCAATTCTTCTGCACTCAGCTTTCTTCACAGTCAAACTCTCACATCCATACATGACCACTGGAAAAACTATAGCCTTGACTATATGGACCTTTGTTGGCAAAGTAATGTCTCTGCTTTTGAATATACTATCTAGGTTGGTCATAACTTTCCTTCCAAGGAGTAAGCATCTTTAAATTTCATGGCTTCAATCACCATCTGCAGTGATTTTGAACCCCCCAAAATAAAGTCTGACACTGTTTCCACTGTTTCCCCACTATTTCCCATGAAGTGGTGGGACCAGATGCCATGATCTTCGTTTTCTGAATGTTGAGCTTTAAGCCAACTTTTTCACTTTCCTCTTTCACTTTCATCAGAAGCTTTTTAGTTCCTCTTGACTTTCTGCCATAAGGGTGGTGTCATCTGCATATCTGAGGTTATTGGTATTTCTCCCAGCAATCTTGATTCCGGCAATCTTGATTTCCAGCCCAGCGTTTCTCATGATGCACTCTGCATATAAGTTAAATAAGCAGGGTGACAATATACAGCCTTGACGTACTCCTTTTCCTATTTGGAACCAGTCTGTTGTTCCATGTCCAGTTCTACCTGTTGCTTCCTGACCTGCGTACAGATATCTCAAGAGGCAGATCAGGTGGTCTGGTATTCCCATCTCTTTCAGAATTTTCCACAGTTTATTGTGATCCACACAGTCAAAGGCTTTGGCATAGTCAATAAAGCAGAAATAGATGTTTTTCTGGAACTCTCTTGCTTTTTCAATGATCCAGCGGATGTTGGCAATTTGATCCCTGGTTCCCCTGCCTTTTCTAAAACCAGCTTGAACATCTGGAAGTTCACGGTTCATGTATTGCTGAAGCTTGGCTTGGAGAATTTTGAGCATTATTTTACTAGCGTGTGAGATGAGTGCAATTGTGTGGTAGTTTGAGCATTCTTTGCCATTGCCTTTCTCTGGGATTGGAATGAAAACTGACCTTTTCCAGTCCTGTGGCCACTGCTGAATTTTCCAAATTTGCTGGCATATTGAGTGCAGCACTTTAACAGCACCATCTTTCAGGATTTGAAATAGCTCAATTGGAATTCCATCACCTCCACTAGCTTTGTTCATAGTGATGCTTTCTAAGGCCCACTTGACTTCACATTCCAGGATGTCTGGCTCTAGGTGAGTGATCACACCATTGTCATTATCTGGGTCATGAAGATCTCTTTTATACAGTTCTTCTGTGTATTCTTGCCACTTCTTCTTAATATCTTCTGCTTCTGTTTGGTCCATGCCATTTCTGTCCTTTATCGAGCCCATCTTGCCATGATCTTAGTTTTTTTAATATTTACTTAAGTTGGCTCTTTCAATCTCCTCCTTCACCCTCATCAAGAGGCTCTTTAGTTCCTGTTCACTTTCTGCCATTAGACTGGTATATTCTGCATATCTGAGGTTGTTGATGTTTCTCCAGCCTGTCTTCATTCCAGCTTGTAACTCATCCAGCCTGGCATTTCTCATGATGTGTTCAGCATGTAGGTTAAATAAACAGGGTGACAACAGACAGCCCTGCTGTACTCCTTTCCCAATCCTGAATCAATTGGTTGTTACATATAGGGTTCTAACTGTTGTTTCTTGACACACATACAGGTTTCTCAGGGAACAGGTAAGGTGGTCTGGTATTCCCATATCTTTAAGAGCTTTCCACAGTTTGTTGTGATCCACACAGTCAAAGGCTTTAGCATAGTCAGTGAAACAGAGGTAGATATTTTTTCTGGAATTCCCTTGTTTTCTCTATGATCCAGCGAATGTTGGCAATTTGATCTCTGGTTCCTCTGCCTTTTCTAAACCCAGCTTGGGCACCTGGAAGTTCTTGGCTTTTGTAATACTGAAGGCTAGCATGCAAGATTTTAAGCATGACCTTACTAACCTTGGAGATGAGTGCAATTATCTAACAGAATATTCTTTAATACCTTCTTGGGAATTGGGATGAAGATTGACCTTTTCCAGTCCTGTGACCACTGCTGGGTCTTCCAGATTTGCTGACATATTGAGTGAAACACTTTGATAGCATCACCCTTTAGGGTTTTGAATAGCTCTACTGGAATTCCATCACATCTACTGGCTTTATTATAGCAGTGCTTTCTAAGGCCCTCTTGATTTCACACTCCAGAATATTTGGCTCTGGGTGACTGACCACACCATTGTAGTAATCTGATTCATTAAGACCTTTTTTGTACAGTTCTTCCATGTATTCTTGATCTCTTCAGCATCTACTAGGTCTCTACCATTTGTGTCCTTTAGTGTGCCCATCTTTGGGCCAAATGTTTCCTCAATATTTCCAATTTTCCTGAAGAGATCTGTAGACTTTCCCTTCTGTTGTTTTCCTCTATTTTTAAGCACTGTTCACTGAAGAAGGCCTTCTTGTCTCTCCTTGCTATTCTTGGGAAATCTGTGTTTAGTTGGATGTGCCTTTCTTTTTCTCCCTTGTTTTTTGCTTCTCTTCTTTCTTCAGCTATTTGTAAAGCCTCCTCAGATAAGCACTTTGACTTCTTGCTTTGCCTTCTCTTTGAGATGGTTTTGTTCACTGTCTTCTGTACAATATTATGAACCTCTGTCCATAGTTTTTCAGGAGAACTGCTTACTAGATCTAACCCCTTGAATCTATTCATCACCTCTACTTCATATTCATAGGGCATTTGATTTAAGTCATACCTGGCTGACTTAGTGGTTTTCCCCACTCTCTTTAGTTTTAGCCTGGATTTTGCTGTAAGAAGCTGATGATCTGAGCCACAGTTAGCTCCAGGTCTTATTTTTGCTGACTGTATACAGTTTCTCCATCTTTGGCTACAAAGAATGTAATCAGTTTGATTTTGGTATTGACCATTTGGTGATGTCCATGTGTAAAGTCATCTCTTGTGTTGTTGAAAAAGGATGTTTGCTATGACCAGTGAATTCTCTTGGCAAAATTCAGTTAGCCTTTGCCCTCCTTCATTTTGTTCTCCAAGGCCAAACTTGCCTGCTACTCCAGGTATCTCTTGACTTCCTACTTCTGCATTCCAATCCCCAATGATGAATAGAACTTCTTTTTTTTTTTTTTTTTTGGTGTTAGTTCTAGGAGGTCTTCTAGGTCTTCATAGAACTGATCAACTGATTTAACTTCAGTTTCTTTGGCATTAGTGATTGGGGCATAGACTTGGATATCTGTGATACTGAATGCTTTGTTTTGGAATTGAACTGAGATCATTCTGTCATTTTTGAGGTTGCACCCAAGTACTACATTTCAGATCCTTTTGTTGATTATGGGGGCTGCTTCATTTTGTCTATGGGATTCTTGTCCACCACAGTAGATATAATGGTCATCTAAATTAAATTCTCCCATTCCCATTCATTTTAGTTCACTGATTCCTAAGATGTCGATGTTTATTCTTACCGTCTCCTGCTTGACCACATCCAGTTTACCTTGTTTCATGGACCTAACATCCCAGGTTCCTACACATTACTGTTCTTTGCAGCATCAGATTTTACTTTTATCACTAGACACATCCACAACTGAGCATCGTTTCTGTTTTGGCCTAGCTGCTTCATTCTTTCTGGGGCTATTAGTGATTGTCCTTAGCTCTTTCTCAATAGTGAATTGGACACCTTCCAACCTGTGGGACTCATCTTTTGGTATCATATCTTTTTTTCATGTCTTTTTATACAGTCAGGCTTCCCTTGTGGCTCAGCTGGTAAAGAATCCACCTGCAATGTGAGAGACCTGGGTTTGATCCCTGGGTTGGGAAGATCCCCTGGAGAAGGGAATGGCTACCCACTCCAATATTCTGTCCTGGAGAATTCCATGGACTGTATAGTCCATGGGGTCATAAACAGTTGAATACAACTGATATACAGTTATATACAACTTATATACAGTTCATGAGATTTCACAGCAAGGGTACTGGGGTGGTTTGCCATTTCTTCCTCCATTGGCCATGGATCCCAGTATATATGGTGGTACATGTACTTTTGGAATACAGTGGCCCAAGATGGCCTTTGGGAGGAGGTGACATCTTCAGACAGAAGGAGCTAGCCATGAGAAAATGTGGGGATAGAACATTCCTAGTATGGGAAATAATCTCATCTATAGGATTATGGGTCCAAATACCTCACTGTCCTGTAACAGGGATATATACCCATCATATTTCCCAGGTAACTTTGAGATACACTCTCATTTTGGGTGGAATGGATTTTCTGTCCCTCTGATGCTAGGCATGGTCATATAACTTATTCTAGCCAATGGAATAGTCTCCAAGTCTTAAAACTTATTCATGTGTTATAGCCTGGTCTCATATTCCTGCCACTTTCAATGAAAAGAACAGGGCTGGCAGCAGTGATTCAGGAAGGATATTATTCATGGGGCAGGTCTGAACCCAACTGATAGCATGGAACCAGCCCCAGCCAACTTGCAGCCTGAGGCAGAGCTGGTCCCTGCAGAGGCACAGCTGACCTGCAGACCTGTTGACACAGGCATACCCTACATAAAGGTTTATTGTGGTCAGCCACTGATGTAGGGGAGGTTATTATGCAGTTTAGTTGACTAATAGAAGAAACAAAAACCCTGAATTAGGAACAAACTCAGAGTGTTTAGGAAACAGAAGGTCATTGTAGCTGAAACAGAGTGAACAAGAGAAGAGTATTCAGAATGAGGAAAGAAGGAGCCAGATCTGGCAGAGTCCTGTTGGTCATGTGAAGAATTTTGAATTTTATTCCAAGGGTGAGGATTTCAAGTAGGAGGGGCATATGATCTGATGCACATTTTGAAAAGATCAATTCAAGGGCTATGTTGAGAGTAGGATATACGTTGTCAAGATAAAAAAAGAAGGGAGAACAGATAAACTAGTGTAGTAATCTAGAAAAAGATGATCAAGGCCACCCTGTACAGTTACTAGGGATGTTCTGAGAACATCCAGAAGGCTGGGGAGGTGGGAGCTGAAGTCCAACCCAGACTTGCCCTATTGTGTGTTGTTGTGAGGTCCAGAAAAAGTGCCCTTTTGCTAATTTGCAAAACAAAGCATCATATAGATTCAGTTCAGTTCAGTCGCTCAGTCGTGTCCGACTCTTTGCAAGTGATGGCCATTTCATTCATGGTGGCCTGTACTAGGTGCTAGTGGATTCGGGTTCATTACTTTTTTCTTTTGTTTATTTCATGGATAGTATTGATCAGAAGAGGAATCTACTGTATCAGAGGAGAAAATGTATAAAAAGAAATATACATATAGCACTGGTGTGTTTGCAAAGGTACCCTTTTGCCCTTATGCATGTTGGAAATATTCTGTATATTACGTTACTGAATGAGAACCTACTTGTAGGTTTGGGAGAATGTGGAATACCTGCTTATATATAACACAGAGGCCAGAGAGGCCAAAGAGACTGCAGAGTATTCACATTCCTGTGTCCCAAATGTGAGGTGAACAAAACGTTTGGAGGTTCAACTGTTTGAAGAAGATCTGGTGGTTCTCAGGTGAGTAGACACCACTCTTAGGAGCCCAGGTTAGAGGGGTCCTGTTAGGTCACATCATCATTAAACAAGCCATATGGAAGTGAAGGCAACAGTTAGAGTAAAGTGAAGTATGTATGAAGAGAGGCAGTTCTTCTTAGAGGGAGAATCTAAATGGAATCTGAACAGGGTGTGTACAGGACAATAAAGAAGAGCATAGGAAGGAGGTTGGTTATAACTAAAAAGAATACATTGAGCCTGTGTGTTCATGTCTTCCTGTGGCAACTGTCCCAGCTAGACAAATGAACCAGAGATTTGTGACTTCGTATTGTCTTCCCTGTCCTGTCTGTTGTCATCTGTGCCTTGGGAGAAATTTCAGGGGAGACAATATCACCTTACCTTGAAAAGTAAAACTTTTCTAGAAAATGTGATGTGATTTTTTTTGGAATTACTTAATTAGCTTATGTTCATCAAGCATTTACTGTAGGCAAGTTTCTAAGTCTTTAATCTTCACATCAATCTCTAAAAAGTCAATTTTAATGCTCTCATTTTATAGATGGAAAAACTGAGATTTGGTGAAGTTGACCCAGCCCAAAGTCACAGCCAGGCTCTGTCCTTTAGCCTGTGCTGTTGCCATGGCGACATGCTGTGGCTCAGGGATTCCTGTTGCTCACTGCCCACATGGCAGCGGCAGTATGACTGTCCAGGAATTCAGAGCATTGCTTCTGAGGTCAGCCTGTCTTGGTTTGAATCGTGATTCCAAGACTTAGGCAAATCGGACAAGCCTGCATAGGCCTGTTTCTTCTTCCCCAAAAATGGGCACAACAATTTACTGAAGAACCTGGGGTGATGAAAATGGCAGGTCGTGTTTCTTCTTGTTTTTCATGATGTGCTGTGAGGCTGCTCTTAGAGCCTTCTTTGGAAACATCAAACAGCTTTCCAGGGGCTTTGAATTCAAGGTAGAATCTAAACTCATGGCATCTTTCCCAAACTAGCATACTACTTCCACCAGAACAAAAGTATATCATGATCAAATGAATTCAGAAGCTAGCTTGTACAGAACTGCAATGCAAAACACCGTGTTAAAAACTGTAAAGTCTTACAGTAAAGAAATTTTCTTCAGTTCATCATCTTCTCCCTTGATTTGGCCATGGAAACAGTTAACATGGTGACTCTGTACACAGGAACAAAAAATTTCATGTTCAAAGCCTTGTGCATAATGCCTTCACCTTTGGCAAGTCTCTTAACCTCTTTATGCCCTAGTTTATTCATTTGTAAATTGGGAACCATAACCATGTTTTCTTTGTAGCATAGTTTGGTGGATGAAATGCATGGAAAATTACAGACATCTAGTAGATCTTAATAAGTTTTGAGCTCATCATTATCACAACTATTTTTTAAGAGTCTGAACACTGAAACCATGTTGTAGGTATGTACCTTTTTATTAAATGTGGCTTTAAATTGTGGACTTGGGCAGATAGGATAGGGGTAGCTGAGGAAAAGGACGGAGGGCCTCAGGATGGCTTAGAGGATTAAATGAGGTCATGGACTTGGGAAAGTGAAGTAGAAAGTACCGCATCAATGAAACAGTAATTATCTCTCCTATTGAAGCGTTCAAACATGTGGTGATGGGAGAGGTGGGCCCTGTGATAGGCATTATGGTGAGGGGCCTGCTGCCACTGACCTCCCAGCTTTGATGACCCCTCAGCCTCCACCCTCTTTTGAATCTCTCACAGCCATTCACTCTGCTTCTTCTAAGAGACACTGCCAGAGGCAAGGAAATTAAATTAAAGCTCGTTTTAAAAGAGTGAGTATGCTGTGAGTCCCATCTGCCCTTCTTTCTGTGAAAGATCAAAATGGGTTTGCAGCTCCTCTTGGTTGTAAGCCTGCCTCTTAGATAGATCTCATTTATTTGAAGTCCTCATTAATGATATCTGTACAGATAGGGCAGAAATAAAACTTCTAGGGATCAAAAGCTAGAAAATCATTAATTTGCTGACTGTGTCACTGTCAGCACAACCATAGCTACAGGTGACCTGCTGATTATTGTTAATTAATTAGCTAATGCATGTGCTCATTAATTCATTATATGTATGTTGAGTGGTTAAAAAGTATCAGGTGTGGTCTCTATGAGAGCAAAAGAGGTGACTGAGGCTTGGTCTCTGCCCTGGAATTTCTTAAAATTCAGTTGGAAAGAAAATGCATATGCACAGATAATTTTATTTCGAGGTAATTTTCCAAATGTGTAATAGATATGTAACAGGATAAGGTTTATTAACCTGGCAGTGCTTATAGCATCTCCCCTTTCATAGAGTTTCCCTTTATGTCCACCTTAATTTCCCTCCTCCGGTCCCCTGGGGAGTGTGTTCCTCTGCCGGATGGTTTCTAGGGTTGTGTGTGTGTGTGTGTGTGTGTGTGTGTGTGTGTGTATGTGTTTGTGAGAGAGACAGACAGGGACACAGAAGGGAGGGCTGAAGGAAAGCGAGAGAGAAAAAGAGAGAATCAGAAAATGTACAGAGAAGGACAAAACAAAAACTTGTTGGAGAAGTTTGTCTTATTTACATAATAAAGATGGGAGAGAGGAAAGCAGGAAATAAAGTAATGAAGAGCTGGGATAAAGAGATGCTTTGTGATGGGAGGGAGTCTGGTGTTTGAGGGCTCCATGGATATAGGGAATGAGAGAATTTTTTTTTTTTTTTGCCTTTACAGGCTCTGCTTTTTCACACAGCATCACTCTAAGGCTGAATCCTCTTCAGAGGGTTATAGACATGGAGTCACAGTGGAGTTTGGAGGAGAAAGGGTCCTACTGGTAGGGATGGCCAGGAAACATCATGGAGGTGATGGCTTTTGAACTGGGCCTGAAAAAAAAATGGATGAATTTTGTTATATATTGTCACCCTGCTTATTTAACTTATATGCAGAGTACATCATGAGAAACGCTGGACTGGAAGAAACAAACTGGAATCAAGATTGCCGGGAGAAGCATTAATAAATTCAGATATGCAGATGACACCACCCTTATGGCAGAAAGTGAAGAGGAACTCAAAAGCCTCTTGATGAAAGTGAAAATGGAGACTGAAAAAGTTGGCTTAAAGCTCAACATTCAGAAAATGAAGATCAGGGTATCCGGTCCCATCACTTATTGGGAACTAGATGGGAAAACAGTGGAAACAGTGTCAGACTTTATCTTTTTGGGCTCCAAAATCACTGCAGATGGTGACTGCAGCCATGAAATTAAAAGACGCTTACTCCTTGGAAGAAAAGTTATGACCAACCTAGATAGCATATTCAAAAGCAGAGACATTACTTTGCCAACAAAGGTCCATCTAGTCAAGGCTATGGTTTTTCCTGTGGTCATGTATGGCTGTGAGAGTTGGACTGTGAAGAAGGCTGAGAGCCGAAGAATTGATGCTTTTGAGCTGTGGTGTTGGAGAAGACTCTTGAGAGTCTCTTGAACTGCAAGGAGATCCAACCAGTCCATTCTGAAGGAGATCAGCCCTGGGATTTCTTTGGAAGGAATGATGCTAAAGCTGAAACTCCAGTACTTTGGCCACCTCATGCGAAGAGTTGACTCATTGGAAAAGGCTCTGATGCTGAGAAGGATTGGGGGCAGGAGGAGAAGGGGACGACAGAGGATGAGATGGCTGGATGGCATCACTGACTCGATGGACGTGAGTCTGAGTGAACTCCGGGAGTTGGTGATGCACAGGGAGGCCTGGTGTCCTGCAAGCAATTCATGTGGTCGCAAAGAGTCGGACACGACTGAGCGACTGAACTGAACTGAATGAAAGAAGACCATAAAAGCTGGGTTAAGGTAGATATCAGTGAAGCAGCTTCTAACACGACACTGATTTTTGTCACAATATGTCAAAAATTAAAAAAAAAAAATTGGCATATAGTTGCTTTTCAATGTAGTGTTAGTTTCTGCTGTACAGCAAAGTGAATCAGCTGTAGATACACATATATCCCTCTGTTTTAGATTTCCTTCCCATTTAGATCACCATAGAGTAAAATTCCCTGTACTATACAGTAGGCTCTTGTTACTGATTTTATACATCGTATTAATGGTGTATATATGTCAATCCCAACCTCCCAATTCATTCCATCCCCTTCTTTCCCCTTGTTATCCATACACTTGTTCTCTACGTCTGTGTCTGTATTTCTTCCTTGTAAATAAGATTGTCTATACTTTCTTCATTTGACTTAATAGTGAGGTGTCTGGGCTCGATGTTTGACATTTTGTGGTTGTGAAAATGAGATCCACCCAGGCTAAGGAAGATTAGTCCCCACTGTGACTGGGGCTGTTGGCAGGGTGATTCCAGAAACAAGTTTCTATTGCAGTTTCAAAGGAGGCAAATCCTCCCTCTTGCCTTCATAAAATTATCAGATAGGCACACCATCGATGCTCTGGCACCTGGAGTGCTGTAACGTGAGTGAATGACCCAGGGATGAGAGGGCATGTCAGAGATGATTTATCTCTGCAGTAGCAGAGGAATCCACCTCACCTTGTAGCTTCTCTGCCTGTAAGGCAGTTGTCATCCTCCTTGGACACCCAGACATAGCACAGCCCTGTTCTTCTGAAGCCTAGTGCCCGGCCACTTTTTCCTTTCTCTTGAACTCTGACAACTTTCCAATAAATCCTGTTTACCTAAAGTTATTCAAAACAGATTTCTATTCCTTGCAACCAAGAACTTCAAGGATCCTTGGTTGTCCACCCAAAGCTGTCCATTGTCACTCTGTGAGGGGAGCAACATCAGGTAAATCATCAGGTCCTTCTGTACTGAGATCAGGATGTTGACAAGCTCTCAGGGAGTTCTGTCTTTGCAGCAATTTTTTTTCTGGGTACCTGAGAAGATGCTTGCCAAATAACCTCCCTGGGAGCAAGGCAGGATAATGACCATGCTTTTCCAGATATAAGAATGGGGGGTTTTGGAAGGTTAAGTGATAAAACCCAAACCCTAGAGCCAATTGGTTCTTGTGCTTGTTGCTCAGTCGTGTCTGACTCTTTGTGACCACATGGAGTGTAGCCCGCCAGGCTTCTCTGTCCATGGGGATTCTCCAGGCAAGAATACTGGAGTGGGTTGCCATGCTCTCCTCCAGTGGATCTTCCCAATCCAGAGATTGAACCCAGATGTTCTGCACTGCAGGTGATTCTTTACCGTCTGAGCCACCAAGAATACTGAGCCCAAGAATACTGCAGTGGGTAGCCTATCCCTTCTCCAGGGGATCCTCCCAACCCAGGAATCAAACTGGGATCTCCTCTGCATTACAGGCAGATTCTTTACCAGCTGAGCTACCAGAGAAGCCCCAGTTGTTTCTTAATCCAAGATTTAAAAAGTCAGGCATCTGGATTATAGGTGTGTGTACCTCTGGGAATTTTACATTTATTTGTGGAGTAAGAGCACGAAGACCTTAGTTTTGTGTCTTTGAAGGAATAAATCTCCTTCATTCTGAAGAGAGTGCTAGGGGAGTTGCCTTGGATCCTTCTGTGATGCCCTTTGATTGCAGGGTCAGGGGTTCACACGAGCTCCCTTTAGCAGGTTCGCTTTCCCAACTTAGAAGATGCCTGATGAGCCCTTATGTCTGTCACAAATTCTCCTGCTGGCAGTGTGACCACAGCTTCCTTCAGGCTCTTCATACAGCTCAGGACACAGAAAGAAAAAAAAAAATGAATGAAAACTTTCCTTTGGCTGATTCAGTGCAATGCCTGACCCCTGACTCCACCCCACCCTGATCAAAAGGGATGCTGGTTGTCTTTGGAGCACAATGACAGTTCCTTCTTTTTTATTAACTTGTATTTATCAATGTTTCTTTCCTGATATCGAAGGAAACCTTACTCATTTTCAGAAAAATTGTCAACTGCAGAAAAACAAGCAGAAGAAAATCACTGATAATTCTACCATTCAGAAATGACCATTTGTGATAGACAGTCTTCTAGGCTCTTTCCTATACACTAGGACATATAAATGTAAATACATATGCACACATAATATATACATACATTTACATATTACACATGTATACATATATGTAACATACATTAAAATAATTTCCATATAATTCTATCCATATTTTTGTAATTTTCTTTCATCATACCAGGAACATTCCTTCATGATTCTCAAAGGCTGTGTAGTATTTTAATCATATTGACACACTGCATTCCTATTTGACATATACCATGTTGTTAAACATGGTTTAACATTGTTGCCATTTCGGCTACTCACTCCAGTACTCTGGCCTGGAGACTTCCATGGACTGTGTAGTCCATGCAGTTGCAGACTGTCAGATATAACTGAGTGACTTTCACTTTTTTGACTATGTAAAGAGTAGTGCTCCTCTTTGATTGTATTTTATTTAGGTAAATTTTTAGCAGTAGACTTGCTGGGTCCTTTAGGAGATGCTCAAGGGATAGACTTAGCTTCCTAAAACTGGGCTTCTTGATCTTCTTTTAAAATTGCTTTGCAGTTGAACAAGTGTCTTAGTCCATTTAAGCTACTATAACAAAATAGCACAGGCTGAGTAGCTTATAAAAAGCAGACATTCATTTCCTAGGGTTCTGGAGGCTGGAAGTCTGACATCAGAGTGCCAGAGTGGTTGTGTGGAGGCCCTCTTCTGGATCTCAGACTTGTTGCTGACTCCTCACATGGTAAAGGGATAAGTCAGCTCTCTGGGGACTCTTTAATAAGAGCACCAATCCCTTTCATGAAGGCTCTGTCCTGATGTTCAAAGTTTCTAACTACTGATATCATAACCTTCAGGTTTATGAATTTGGGGGAATTACAAGTATTCAGACCATAGCAACAAATTACCTCGAGATGGAGCACAGTGGTATGAGAAAGGTATTAGCCACAGAGAATGCACAGCTGGGTTATGAAGAGTTGACTAAAACTCACAGCTTTAAAGAGTTAGCAGTGGTGTCCAAGGGAGGGAGGCTTTCAGGCCCTAATTTAGGCAACAGGGAGTGTTAGTGAAGGTCAAGTGCAGACAAACAGAACTCAAGGTCCAGGGCTGATCAAGGCCACACTTTTGGAAGCAGGGACCTTCTATGGGTGCCCTGTGAGAAGGTTATAACAATCCTCAGTTCTTTGACAACAATAATAACCCTCTTGATTTATGCCCAGCTGCCCAAAACATCCACCCAGATGTGTGCTTTAGCATTTGGCTCACTTGCTAAGCCTCTTCCCATTAACTGCACAATCTCTGCATATAAATAAACTCTAGACTATTTCTGCCATCTGTTGTTCTCATGGCTCTTGGGAACATGGAAATCCCAGACACTATGTGAATTGCTTTGTGACCATGTGCGTCCAGGACCATTTGAAATTGCCTTTTACCTGTCTACTCACATAGCTAGTATGTGAGAGTCTCTATATACTGGAATGAAACCCCAGAAACAAAACGCCCCTAAGTTACTGCTGGAGAATACTTATTTTGATTATTTGTGTCTCTATAATATCTAGCTTAGTATGGATTTCCTCAGAAACGAAGTTTCAAATGCAAGTAGTGTATTGGAAGGTGGAAGGGAAACGGGTCAGTAAGAGGGAAGTGATATGGGGAAGGGACGACAGCCAATAGAGGGCATGCCATTAGTCCAGAGGCACAGTGGTGGGGCTGGGGCACAATTCCCTGGGGAGACTGAAGTCCGTTGAATGCAAGCCTCAGAATTATCCTCATCTGGAAAGCAGGTGCTTGATGAGAACAGACACACCAGAGATGTATTGAGGCAAACATCTATGAATGGACTGAGGGAGTGTAAGCAGAAGCTGGAAGGGAAAACTTTCAGACCACATGACTCATCTGACACTTGGGAAAGGAGAAGGGGAAAGAGGACCAGGTAGGAAGAGCCTCAGATCACAGCATGGTCCTGAGAAAACCTCAGCCAGGCTAATAGAGGGTCCCCAAGTGGAGTCGCCCATTGAGGCAGGAACAGGTTCACGTTGGCGCTCCTACCATGCCCCTTCACCCCGTCACTGGCAGAGAGTTGTCTTGTCTGGAAACATAGTTTTCCTTGTAACTCACTGGCCACACCCTTTCAGTTCTTTTTACTGGTCTGTCTTTCTCTTCCAGATCTCTACACGTTGGAGTTACCAGATTATTTCTTTCTTTTTCTGTATATTCTCACTCACTGAGTTCCCTGAAAATGTCAGGGCTTTAAATATCATTTATATACTCATGATTTCCAAATTTATATTTCCAGTCCAGACCTTGCCTCTGAGCTTTGCACTTACACACACAGCTGCCTATTTGGATGTCTAATAGGCATCCCAAAGTTATTAAGTACAAAATGGAGCCAAAACACAGCTCCGTGTTTTACATTGTTTTATTTATTTTTGTTTATTTCTCCTTTATCTGAATGCATGCTTCAATAAAGACAGGGATTTTCTATGTTGTATCATGTTCTACCCACAAGAATAACACATAGTAGTGTCTGTATGTATATATATATTTAAAAACTATATAAATTGTTGAAGTGTAGTTGACTTACTATGTTTTAGGTGCACAGCAAGGTGATGCAGTTATACAAATACACATATATTATTTTCAAAATTATTTTCCATCATAGGTTATTATAAGATATTGACTATAGTTCCCTATACTCTACAGTAAACCTTTATTGCGTATCTATTTGTAATTAGAAATCTAGCATTCTATTCATACTAAGTCAAACAAGTGGAATCAAAATGTCATAATTTATTTAGTTAGGCAAAAATTCATACATTTTCTATATGTTTCTATAACAAATATATATATTATACATATTTATATATATGTATACAAAAGCTTTTCTACTAGATAAAGTCTTGAGAAAAAACATAAAAAAAAAGAGATGGAGAAATTAGAGAACAAAAACTAAATGAAATGGGAGCACTGATATGAAGTAGAAAAAGTGAAGCAAAAAGTAAAAGATCTTCATATAGTCCAGTTGTTTTTAGACATGACTGTTTGTTAGAATGAAGAAGGCAATGGCACCCCACTCCAGTACTCTTGCCTGGAAAATCCCATGGACGGAGGAGCCTGGTGGGCTGCCATCTATGGGGTCGCACAGAGTTGGACACGACTGAGCGACTTCACTTGCACTTTTCACTTTCCTGCATTGGAGAAGGAAATGGCAACCCACTCCAGTGTTCTTGCCTGGAGAATCCCAGGGACGGGGAGCCTGGTGGGCTGCCATCTATGGGGTCGCACAGAGTCGGACACGACTGAAGAGACTTAGCAGCAGCAGCAGCCGTTCGTTAGAAACATATCTAGAGCTCTGGAGAAAAAAAACAGTATCTGGACATTTGCATTTTTCAAAAAACTTCAAGATAATTTTGATAGGCATCTGGATTTAAAAAGTTATTATAGGTTTGTTTGTTTTTTTTTAAGATGCTAGTTTTGGTGACCCAGAGTTCTATTATTTTTCTGTTGACCAATCATGATACAATGGTATTAAGTGAGTGATAGTTACATAATCACAATAGTAAAATATGTCTATCAATTTTCACAATCAATAGCCAGGCACAAAGTAAAAAATAATTATAATTGCAAGCCATAATAGGAACATGATTAATTTAACAATATAAAATAATTATATGCAAGTTGGGGGGGTCAAGGAGAATGATGTAGTAAGTGGAAGTGCATACATGCATGGGTTTTCATTCACCCAGCCAGTCTATATCTTTCTTTTGGTTGGTGCATTTACTCCATTTACATTTAAGGTAATTATCGATCTGTATGATCCTATTACCATTTTCTTAATTTGGGGGTGTTTATTTTCTGTAGGTCTTTTCCTTTTCTTGTGTTTCCTGCCTAGAGAAGTTCCTTCAGCATTTGTTGTGAAGTTGGTTTAGTAGTGCTGAATTCTCTTAACTTTTGCTTGTCTGGAAAGCTTTTGATTTCTCCATTAAATTTGAAGGAGAGTCTTGCTGGGTAGAGTATTGTTGGTTGTAGGCTCTTCCTTTTGATCACTTTAAATACATCATGCCATTCTCTTCTGGTTTGTAGAGTTTCTATTGAGAAATCAGCTGATAGTCTGATGGGAGTTCCCTTGTATATTTTTTTGTCACTTTTCCCTTGTTGCTTTTAATATTTTTTCTCTTTCTTTAATTTTTGTCAGTTTGATTACAATGTGTCTCGGTTTGGGTTTATCCTTCCTGAGACTCTCTGTGCTTCCTGGACTTGGTTGACTATTTCCTTACCCATGTTTGGAAAGTTTTTAGCTATTACCTGTTCAAATATTTTCTTAGGTCCTTTGTCTCTCTCTTCTCCTTCTGGGACCCCTATAATGTGAATGCTGGTGCATTTAATGTTGTCCCAGAGATCTCTTAGGCTGTCTTCATTTCTTTTCATTCTTTTTTCTAGATTCTGTTCTGTGGCACTGATTTCCATTATTCTGTCCTCCAGGTCATTTATCTGTGCTTCTGCCTCAGTTATTCTGCTGTTGATTCCTTCTACTATATTATTCATCTCTGTTTGTTCTTTAGTTCTTCTAGGCCTTTGGTAAACATTTCTTGAATCTTCTTAATCTTTGCCTCCATTCTTTTCCTGAGATCCTGGATCATCTTCACTATCACTATTCTGAATTCTTTTTCTGGAAGGTTGCCTATCTCCTCTTTATTTAGTTGTTTTTCTGAGATTTTATCTTGTGTCTTCATCTGGGAGATGACTTTCTGCTTTTCCATCATGATTAACTTTCTATAGTATGGTTTTTGTGTTAGCCGCTGTGACACTGTGCTTCTTCTTGCTTCTTCTGTCTGCCCTCTGATGGATGAGGCTAAGAGGCTTGTGTAAGCTTCCTAATGGGAGGGACTGGCAATGGGAAAAACTGGGTCTTGCTCTGGTGGGCAGGGCCTTGCTCAGTAAAGCTTTAATCCAATTATCTGCTTATGGGTGGGGTTGCACCTGAGGCAACCCAGCCTAGGGTCTGCAGGCAGTATGGTAGGGTTAATGGTGAACTCCAAGAGGGTTTACACCAAGGGGGACTTTCCAGTGCCCCCATCCCTGTGGTGAGACCCTGCTGACCCACACCTCCACAGAAGACCTTCCAACACTAACAGGTAGTTTTCACTCCATCCCCCATGGTGTCACTGCTCCTTTGCTCTGGGTCTTGGTGCATGCAAAGTTTTGTTTGTGCCCTCCAAGACTGGAGTCTAGTTTCCCTCAGCCCTTGGAAGTTCTATAAACAATCCTGCTGGCACTCAAGGCCAGATTCCCTGGGGATTCCCAGTCCCTTTGTCCGATCTCCAGGCTGGAAAGCCTGATGTGGGGTTCTGAACCTTCAAAACAATTCAAGAACTTCTTTGGCATTATTGTTCTTGGGTCTGTGGGTCACCCACCCAGTGGGTATGGGATTTGATTTTATCATGATTGTACCCCTTCTACCATCTCACTGTGGCTTCTTTGTTTTTTGACATGGGTATCACTTTTTGATGGGTTCCAGCATCCTCCTGTCAAAAGTTGTTCAACAGCTAGTTGCAATTTTTGTGCTATCCCAGGAGATAAGTGCATATCCTTTTATTCCACCATCTATATGTATATGTGTTTAAGAGCAAAAAGTCTTGGGACAGGTGAACTTTTGTAAGATTGATCACAGTCTGCGCTAAAGCTGTGAGACAACCCAGCATGATCTAAGGGGTGTATGGTAATTGAATACCTTACTGAGTCTCATGAGTTGAGTTAATGGGCCCAGACAATTTTTATTCAATGAGGAAGAATGATGAGTTGGTACAAAATTCAGAGTCAGTAAAGAGCTTGGTGCTTTAAAGAACACACATTGCCCTATTAGAGATAATGAAACCACCATCCTCACAGAGTCCAATGAACACAATTAACCCTAACACTGTTAATGCATTCCATTAGAGGCCTTATATAAATCATTGCACATAATCATCACAACAGGCACAGGAAAAAGAAACTAACATTATCTTTGTTTTACAGTTGAGGAAACCAGGGCTCTGAGCACTTACAAAAATTCCTTAAATAAAAGAAACTGAGATTCAAAACCAGATTTATCTGACCCCAGATTCCCCCCTCCTTTTAATGCTATCTTCTAAAAGGTTAGTGGAAATTCAGAGGACTAACAGGAAACATTTTTAAGCTCTGAAAGTAAGGCTGGGTTCACCCAAGATGAAATAGTTTCTCTGAGGTGAATCAAAGAAGGTTCAGCATTTAGGCTCTATAAAGCAAGATGAGACCAAGTAAAAGATGTCAGTCTTGAAGCAATTTTATATGGGGAGAGAGCCTGGATGGATTTAATGTGGAATTCATTGCCCTGTTCCCTCAGTAGCTACATCTAAAAATAGATGTTATAGCAGGTTCTGTAGATGCTCCATTCACACCCTCAGGATCCCTGCACCGTTGTTACATGCACCAGCCTATTTCCAGTGTCCAGGCTGCTAGAAAAGGGATTGCAGAGTGCCTGATGGTGGAGACAATGATGGATTGTGCCCTTAGTGCAGAGATGACAAGGTAGTCAAAAAGTAAGAAATTTTCTCTGAATTTATTTGTATCATGGAGATTTTTGGTGGCCTGGAGAAGAGCAGTTGTGGTTGAATGGTGGAGGCAAAAAAATTATAGAAGTGGGTTATGGAAGAAAGGAAAGAAGTGTGAGATAAACAACTTCTATGAAAGATTTAACAGTGACCTTTTCCACTTCAAAAAACCACAGATCATTTTCTTTATCCATTCATCTGTCAATGGACATTTAGGTTGCTTTCAATCTTGGCTATTGTAAAGAGTGTTGCAGTGAGCACTAAGGGTACATGTGTCTTTTTGAATTATGGTTTTCTCAGGGGCTTCCCTGATGACTCAGTGGTAAAGAATCCACATGCAATGCAGGAGACTCAGGAAACACAGGTTCAATCCCTGAGTCAAGAAGATCCCCTGGAAGAGGAAATGGCAACCCATTCCAATATTCTTGCCTGGACAATCCCAAGGACAGAGGATCCTGGTAGGCTACAGTCCATAGGGTCATAAAGAGTAGGACAAGGCTGAGCACACACACACACGCAGTATACATGTCCAATAGTGGGATTGCTGGGTCATAGTAAGTAAGAGTTAGTTGCTCAGTCGTGTCTGACTCTTTGTGACCCCATGGACTGTAACTCACCAGGCTCCTCTGTCCATGGAATTCTCCAGGCAAGAAGACTAGAGTAGGTAGCCATCCCCTTCCCCAGGAAAATCTTTCTGACCTAGGGATTTAACCCAGATCTTCCTAATTGTGGGCAGATGCTGTACTGTCTGAGCCACCAGGGAAGCCCATATGACTTACCTGGGTCATGTGGTAGCTCTATTTTTAGTTTTGTTTTTCAGGAATTTCCATACTGCTCTCCATAGTGGCTGCACCAATTTGCATTACTACCAAGAGTGCATTTGTAGAAACGCAGATGGACCTAGAGTCTGTCATACAGAGTGAAGTAAGACAGAAAGAGAAAAACAAATATTGTATATCGATGCATATATGTGGAATCTAGAAAACTGATCCAGATGAACCTAGCTGCAGGGCAGGAATAGAGACACAGACGAAGAGAACAGATAGGTGGACATGGCGATGAAGAGGGAGTGGTGGGATGAACTGGGAGTTTGGGATTGATGTACATGCACTGCTGTATGTAAAACTGACAGCTAGTGGGAACCTGCTGTATAGCACAGGGAGCTCAGCTTGCTGTTCTGTGAGCAATTAGAGAGACAGGATCAGAGGGTAGGTAGGAGGGAAGTCCAAGAGGGAGGGGATATATGTAAATATATAGCTTATTCACCTCATTGTACAGCAGAAACCAGTACAGCATTGCAAAGCAGCTATGCCCCAGTTAAGCACGTGCACACACACACAGACACACACACACACACACACACACAGACACACACAGCAAACAAAAAAACACAGATGAAATTGCACGCTTTCTGATAGTGAAGAAATACTGTCCTCAGCACACTTAATGTATTAGAATATCAGAGAGGAACAGTTTGGTGACAGCTGAACTAGGAGTCATAAAACTGCATTTAGGCCTGACTAGGTTTATGGATCTGACCAAGTCATTTCTTAACTTCTTAATCCTTTATCTGTACAATGATAATCTTTCCAGGGATAGCCATTATGATCCAATAATTTACTCAAAGAAATTAATTTGAGTTTTTCCAAGTAAGGTCTAATTTTCTTCTTTAATTCTCATGATACATAATGCACATACCATGGTGCATAATCTATTTATTGCCAATATCTTTAATAAGAAAATATTTTAAAAGTATTCTATTCTCCCTCTTCAGGTTTTTTAGCTGCTCACAAAATCATTTCTCCAGTGGCTCTAAAGTACTTGATAAGCTAACTCCCTGATTTCCCTTTGGATATGACCTGTCACTTATCATTAATTTATGTGTGTGATCATGTCAAAATGTTGTATCTACATGATGGCTTTTCATTTAACCCACCATTAACTAATTATGACATAAATGCTGACATTGATATTAAAGTTGAAATTTATCACAGCTCATATTTTCAGTTAAAAAAATTTCCAATATCTGGAAAATACTCCAAAGAAGTCTTTTTAAAGATGACAAACGGTTTTGTGTCTTTTTCCCCTCTCTTTCAGTGTGTATAGGTATTTTAAAAATTTGATCAGTGTCATTTTTATTTTGAGCTCACCAGTTGGCTCAGTGGTAAAGAATCCACCTGCTGATGCAGGAGATGCATGAGTCATAGGTTTGATCCCTGGGTCAGAAAAATCCTCTGGATAGGAAATGGCAATCCACTCCAGCATTCTCGCCTGGGAAACCCCATAGACAGAGGATCCTGGTGGGCTACAGTTCATGGGGTTACAAAGAGTCAGACATGATTGAACAAGCATGCACAATGTTTATTTTAAAATAAACTTTTTTTCAAGGATAACATAAAGTTTAGTAGGGTCATGGTCTTTGGATGCTGCTGCTGCTAAGTCATTTCAGTTGTGTCCGACTCTGTGCGACCCCATAGATGGCAGCCCACCAGGCTCCCCTATCCCTGGGATTCTCCAGGCAAGAACACTGGAGTGGGTTGCCATTTCCTTCTCCAATGCAGGAAAGTGAAAAGTGAAAGTGAAGTTGCTCAGTCGTTTCTGACTCCTAGCGATCCCATGGACTGCAGCCTACCAGGCTCCTCTGTCCATGGGATTTTCCAGGCAAGAGTACTGGAGTGGGTTGCCATTGCCTTTTCCGGGTCTTTGGATGAGGACTATCTAATTGACTTACTTTTCAGCCTTGTTTTGGCCATCTTCTGTGTTTGGCCCTTCTGCTAGTTACTAGGCATTTCTAAACCTCATTTTCCATTTCTGTAAAAAAGAGGCTCTGAGTCTTGTGAGGAATAAAGAAGATATGCTTGTAAACTGTTAAGAACAGTGTGCAAAACTAAGTAAATGTTCCAGAATTTATTATTACTGTGAGAAAGCAACTTACTAAGTTTTAAAAAGATAAAAAATGTTATGACAGGGTACTTAGCCTTAAGGAATATATGTTCCAGTGAGAACATTTGACATATACTTACAGTACAAGGAAATTTATGAGTTATTTAGATACTTAAAAGCCAAGAGCTACAGAGATGCAAAGAGGGAATGGGTACTTTCAATGGGAGGCATTAGGAAAGGTTTCCTGATAAATAGGCTGTTCTTAGGAGAGAGGATTTTGTCTGGTGGGGAAGGAGGGTGAGGGAGGAGAAGTGAATAAGGGAGAGACAGGAAAGGAAGGAAAGGCTTTCCAGATAAGCAGCTGGAGCAAGGGAAGTTAAGTCCGGCATGGCTAGAGCCCAGAGTGAGGGGTATGGTGAACTGGGAGGTGAGAGGCACGTGTGTGGGGGATGGAGGTCTAGGGAGCATGAAAGAAAGTAAAAGCGTTGAAGGTGTTAGTCACTCAGTCATGTCTGACGCTTTGGGACCCAGTGTGCTGCAGCCCACCAGGCTCCTCTGTCCATAGGATTTCCCCAGCAAGAATATGGGAGTGGCTTGCCATTTCCTCCAATGTCTGAGCCACCAGGGAAGCCCAGTGGACAGCCCAGAGGATTTTAAAAGCTATGTAGGGACTTCCCTGGGGCTTCCCTGGTGGCTCTGAGGGTAAAGAACCTGCCTTCACTGCAGGAGACCTGGGTTCAATCCCTGGGTTGGGAAGATCCCCTGGAGCAGGAAATGACAACCCACTCCAATATTCTTGCCTGGAGAATCCCATGGACAGAGGAGCTTGAGGGGCTACAGTCCGTGAAATCCCAAAGAGTTGGATGTGACTGAGTAACGAGTATGTTCACTTCACAGGGACTTTCCTGGTCGTCCAGTTCAATTCAGTCGCTCAGTCATATCCAGCTCTTTGCTATTCCATGGACAGCAGCACTCCAGGCTTCCCTGTCCATCACCAACTCCCGGAGCTTGCTCAAACTTATGTCCGTCAAGTCAGTGATGCCATCCAACCATCTCATCCTCTGTTGTACCCTTCTCCTCCTGCCTTCAATCTTCCCTAGAATCATGGTCTTTTTCAATGAGTCAGTTCTTCACATCAGGTGGCCAAAGTATTGGAGTTTCAGTTTCAGCATCAGTCCTTCCAATGAATTTCAGGACTGATTTCCTTTAGGATTGACTGGTTTGATATCTTTGCAGTCCAAAGAACTCACAAGAGTCTTCTCCAACACCACAGTTTAAAAGCGTCAATTCTTTGGTGCTCAGCCTTCTTTATAGTCCAACTCTCACATCCAGACATGACTACTGGAAAAACAATAGTTTTGACTAAATGGACCTTTGTCAGCAAAGTAATGTCTCTGCTTTTTAATATGCTGTCTAGGTTGGTCATAGATTTTCTTTCAAGGAGCAAGTGTCTTTTTATTTCATGGCTGCAGTCACCACCTGCAGTGATTTTGGAGCCCTCACAAATAAAGTCTGACACTGTTTCCACTGTTTCCCCATCTATTTCCTATGAAGTGATGGGACCAGATGCCATGATCTTAGTTTTCTGAACGTTGAGCTTTAAGCCAACTTTTTCACTCTCCTCTTTCACTTTCATCAAGAGGTTTTTAGTTCCTCTTGACTTTCTGCCATAAGGGTGGTGTCATCTGCATATCTGAGGTTATTGATATTTCTCCCGGCAATCTTGATTCCAGCTTGTGCTTCATCCAGCCTGGCATTTCAAATGATGTACTCTGCATATAAGTTAAATAAGCAGGGTGACAATACACAGCCTTGATGTACTCCTTTCCCAATTTAGAACCAGTCTCTTGTTCCATGTCCATTTCTAGCTGTTGCATCTTGACCTGCATACAGATTTCTCAGGAGGTGGGTAAGGGGATCTGGTATTCCCATCTCTATAAGAATTTCCCACAGTTTATTGTGATCCACACAGTCAAAGGCTTTGGCATAGTCAATAAAGCAGAAGTAGATGTTTTTCTGAAACTCTTTTGCTTTTCTATGATCTAACAGATGTTGGCAGTTCGATCTCTAGTTCCTCTGCCTTTTCTAAATCCAGCTTGAACATCTGGAATTTTATGGTTCAGGTACTATTGAAGCCTGACTTGGAGAATTTTGAGCATTACTTTGCTAGTATGTGAGATGAGTACAATTGTGCGGTAGTTTGAGCATTGTTTGGCATTGCCTTTCTTTGGGATTGAAATGAAAACTGACTTTTTCCAGCCCTGTGGCCACTGCTGAGTTTTCCAAATTTGCTGGCATATTGAGTGCAGCACTTTCACAGCATCATCTTTTAGGATTTGAAACAGCACAGCTGGAATTCCATCATCTCCACTAGCTTCGCTCACAGTGATGCTTCCTAAGGCCTACTTAACTTCACCTAGCCAGGAGGACTGGCTCTAGGTGAGTGATCACACCATTGTGGTTATCTGGGTCATGAAGATCTTTTTTGTATAGTTCTTCTGTGTATTCTTGCCACCTCTTCTTAATATCTTCTGTTTCTGTTAGAGCCATATCATTTCTGTCCTTTATCGAGCCTATCTTTGCATGAAATGTTCCCTTGGTATCTCTAATTTTCTTGAAGAGATCTCTAGTCTTTCCCATTCTATTATTTTCCTCTATTACTTTGCATTGATCACTGAAAAAAGTTTTCTTATCTCTCCTTGTTATTCTTTGGAATTCTGCATTCAGATGGGTATATCTTTCCTTTTCTCCTTTGCCTTTCACGTCTCTTCTTTACAGCTATTTGTAAGGCCTCCTGGTTTTCCAGTGGTTAATAAACCACACTCACAATGCATGGAACCCCAGTTCTATCCTTAGTCAGGGAGCTAGATCTTGCATGCTGTAGTGTAGATTAAAAATTCTGGTTGCTGCAAATAAGACCTGGTGCAACCAAATAAATACATTCTTTTAAAAAGTTATAGTGTTTGAACCTTTTATAAGCCATCATAGAAAGAACATTTTAGGAAATGGAATCACATAATCAGAACACCAGGGCTTCCCTCGTGGCTCAGATGGTAAAGAATCTGCCTGCAATGTGGGAGACTTGGATTCGATTCCTGGGTTGGGGAAGATCCCCTGGAGGAGGGCATGGCAACCCACTCCAGTATTCCTGACTGGAGAATCCCATGGACAGAGGAGCCTGGCGGGCTACAGTCCATGGGGTTGCAGAGTCAGACAGGAGTGAGCAACTTGCACTTTCACTTTCAATCAGGATACCGAAGCAATAGGTTGGAGGATACAGGGGGGCCTGGAAATCCCATGTTTGGTTGACTGTGAGAGCAGTTCAGATGAGCCATAGGGAAAAATGGTGGGGACATTTCAAGTTGAAGGAAAGGCAGAAATAGATACAATTGAGAGGTGAACCTTCAAAGATCTGGTGACCACCTGGACATAGGTAGTGAGGGAGAGGGAAGTATTAAAGTATAAGGAAAATTTTGAAGACAGATGTTTGTAGGAGAGGTTAGACTGGAGGCTGAAAAACCTAATACCTGTAAGCAGGAGCTAGGTAAGGAGAATGAATGAAATGAAGGGTGAAACTATGGAAACGTCCCTGTTTGCTAAAGGGAACAGCCTCTGCTCAGCCTCCACTAGTCATTCCCAGGGAGAAATTTATGTCTAACGGTATCAGATCTTTCCATTTTTAAGACAAACTAAATTTCAAATTTTAGACCGATTTCTCCTGATTTATTTCTTTAAATCTTATTAAAAAAAAAAAAACAGTAAAGTTTTTGTTTGTGTGGGGAAAACAAAACAGAGGATGGAAATTGAAAACTCATGATGCATTGGTAATCTTCCTGATTGCCTGATATTCTCATCCTTATATCTTCTAAAATTGCTGTTGATGTTTCCATTTAAAACATTTACATGCACTTATCCAATTGCTTTAGGATGAACACTGTGTACTTACTGATTACCATTATACATATCCCAAGCACATGATCCCTTTGTGTCTGTCTCCCAGGGGTTTCTTTTGCAAGATATACATTTCAAGACACTTTCAGATGTGATCAATGCATCTAAAATATGGATTCAGAGATAAATGGATAGTTTTTCAAACTGAAAGATATATATGTGTGCATGTGTGTTTTTCTGTTATTTATGTAGTTTCAAGGGAAAAATGTAGATGGTTGTATTTTTGAATAGACAACTTCTAGGATTTGAAATGTAAGAGCATGAAGGAGGAAAAGAGCACAAAGAAAGGAGCAAGATCTGGGTAAAAGAACTTTAAACTGGATATTAACAAGCTGGTTTTTCAACCCAACCATAAAAACCCCTTATCTTCTGAATGGGGTAGGATGATAGCTTAATTGACTTTATTTTAACTGATATCTTTTAAGAAATACTCAAAGAAAAAATACACTGGTATAAGGTAAAATGGAAGTATCATTTACAAAAATGCAGATCTTTCAAGATAAGCATCCACATCAAATCTATGCATAATTGGTCTTTATGTAGCAAGCTTAGTTGTCATTGAAACAATGGAAATATTTTTTGATGGACATATAATTTGTTAAGGTTTTGAAAAAGTAAGAGTATTTCATTACTGAGAAAAAGCTAATGGCAGAGAGAAGAGTATTAGGCATAATTCCGAAGGCAAAAATGGATTGATTAATTTTTCTCTCAATCATCTCATCTTCCCAAGCTCTTCATCTTACAGATGGTTGCCTGGTAACCTGGTGATTATCAGGGATGGTCATGGCGTATCAACATTGAGGGTTCAACTCATTGTGCATGTGATTCCTGCTCTCTTTCAGGCTGAGCAGGTAGTCATGGATGACTCTCTGGTCCAAGAGGAAGGGCTTTGTTGGTATAAGGAAAGAAGACTGGATATCATATGAAATCCTGCCTCTATCACATACTGGAAATGACTCTTGGGAAAGTTATTTGACCTCAGATAGCCTTGGTTTCCTCATCTGTACAATGGAGATAACTTCAGTTTTTGCCTCTCAAAGTTGTGAATCTTATATGAGATCATGCATTAAAATATACAAATACAAGTTATTAGTAGAATTACTTTTTAATATTGATAGCACTACAATCACTTACTAAATTGAATAAGGCATGCTATTATTGGAGACTAGCTGAAGTTATTTGTTATTATTATAGGCTGAATTAAGTAGCTAATGATAAATTTTTATGAACTGTGTGGAAATCCTTAGTTGAAATATAGAAGACCTGACTATGGCCAGTTAAAGCCAGGAGTTCATTGAAGGATATTCATGGTACATATATTCAGAGTGGCTCAAGTCCTTCATTTCTGCCTATTAAAACCTGACAAAATATTTTTGTTAGAACATGGAGCTATCCACTATCTGTTTTTAAAACTATCCTAGTAGATACAACAGAGAAGGCAATGGCACCCCACTCCAGTACTCTTGCCTGGAAAATCCCATGGATGGAGGAGACTGGAAGGCTGCAGTCCATGGGGTTGCTGAGGGTTGGACACTACTGAGCAACTTCCCTTTCACTTTTCACTTTTATGCATTGGAGAAGGAAATGGCAACCCACTCCAGTGTTCTTGCCTGGAGAATCCCAGGGACGGGGAGCCTGGTGGGCTGCCGTCTCTGGGGTCGCACAGAGTCGGACACGACTGAAGTGACTTAGTAGATACAAAGATCTATGAAATCCACCAGGTGAGCAGTGCATCTTGCTTGCTCCTGCTCGTGCTCAGTTGCCTCCGACTCTTTGTGACCCCATAGACTATAGCCCGCCAGGCTCCTCTGTCCATCAGATTTTCAGGTAAGAATACTTGAGTGGGTTGCTATTTCCTACTCCAGGGGGTCTTCCTTACTCAGGATTGAACCTGTGTCTCCTGCATCTCCTGCATTGGCAGGTGGATTCTTTACCATTGAACCACCTGGGAATTGGTAGTGCCACCAGGACAAGGTAATTCCCTGCCTGCACAAGTCTATGGATTCCTAGAGATTTCATGTGCTGAGCTTAGTCACTCAGTCAAGTCCAACTTTTTGTGACCCCATGGACTGTAGTCCACCAGGCTCCTCTATCTATGGGAATTCTCCAGGCAAGAATCCTGGAATGGGTTGCCATGCCTTTCTCCAGGGGATCTTCCCAACCTGGGGATTGAACCCAGGTCTCCTGCATTGCAGGTGGATTCTTTTTTTTTTTTTTTCCTTTGTTGGCAAAGTAATGTCTCTGCTTTATTTTTTTTTAAATTTTATTTTATTTTTAAACTTTACAATATTGTATTAGTTTTGCCAAATATCGAAATGAATCCGCCACAGGTATACCCGCATTCCCCATCCTGAACCCTCCTCCCTCCTCCCTCCCCTACCCTCCCTCTGGGTCATCCCAGTGCACCAGCCCCAAGCATCCAGTACCGTGCATCGAACCTGGACTGGCGACTCGTTTCATACATGATATTATACATGTTTCCATGCTATTCTCCCAAATCTCCCCACCCTCTCCCTCTCCCACAGAGTCCATAAGACTGATCTATACATCGGTGTCTCTTTTGCTGTCTCGTACACAGGGTTATTGTTACCATCTTTCTAAATTCCATATATACGCGTTAGTATACTGTATTGGTGTTTTTCTTTCTGGCTTACTTCACTCTGTATAATAGGTTCCAGTTTCATCCATCTCATTAGAACTGATTCAAATGTATTCTTTTTAATGGCTGAGTAATACTCCATTGTGTATATGTACCACAGCTTTCTTATCCATTCATCTGCTGGTGGGCATCTAGGTTGCTTCCATGTCCTGGCTATTATAAACAGTGCTGCGATGAACATTGGGGTACACATGTCTCTTTCCCTTCTGGTTTCCTCAGTGTGTATGCCCAGCAGTGGGATTGCTGGGTCATAAGGCAGTTCTATTTCCAGTTTTTTAAGGAATCTCCACACTGTTCTCCATAGTGCCTGTACTAGTTTGCATTCCCACCAACAGTGTAAGAGAGTTCCCTTTTCTCCACACCCTCTCCAGCATTTATTGCTTGTAGACTTTTGGATCGCAGTCATTCTGACTGGCGTGAAATGGGACCTCATAGTGGTTTTGATTTGCATTTCTCTGATAATGAGTGATGTTGAGCATCTTTTCATGTGTTTGTTAGCCATCTGTATGTCTTCTTTGGAGAAATGTCTATTTAGTTCTTTGGCCCATTTTTTGATTGGATCATTTATTTTTCTGGAGTTGAGCTGTAGGAGTTGCTTGTATATTTTTGAGATTAGTTGTTTGTCCATTGCTTCATTTGCTATTATTTTCTCCCATTCTGAACGCTGTCTTTTCACCTTGCTAATAGTTTCCTTTGTTGTGCAGAAGCTTTTAAGTTTAATTAGGTCCCATTTGTTTATTTTTGCTTTTATTTACAATATTCTGGGAGGTGGGTCATAGAAGATCCTGCTGTGATGTATGTTGGAGAGTGTTTTGCCTATGTTCTCCTCCAGGAGTTTTATAGTTTCTGGTCTTATGTTTAGATCTTTAATCCATTTTGAGTTTATTTTTGTGTAAGGTGTTAGAAAGTGTTCTAGTTTCAGTCTTTTACAAGTGGTTGACCAGTTTTCCCAGCACCACTTGTTAAAGAGATTGTCTTTAATCCACTGTATATTCTTGCCTCCTTTGTCAAAGATAAGGTGTCCATAGGTGCGTGGATTTATCTTTGGGCTTTCTATTTTGTTCCATTGATCAATATTTCTGTCTTTGTGCCAGTACCATACTGTCTTGATAACTGTGGCTTTGTAATAGAGCCTGAAGTCAGGTAGGTTGATTCCTCCAGTTCCATTCTTCTTTCTCAAGATAGCTTTGGCTATTCCAGGTTTTTTGTATTTCCATACAAATTGTGAAATTATTTGTTCTAGCTCTGTGAAGAATACCGTTGGTAGCTTGATAGGGATTGCATTGAATCTATAAATTGCTTTGGGTAGTATACTCATTTTCACTATATTGATTCTTCCAATCCATGAACATGGTATATTTCTCCATCTATTAGTGTCCTCTTTGATTTCTTTCACCAGTGTTTTATAGTTTTCTATATATAGGTCTTTAGTTTCTTTAGGTAGATATATTCCTAAGTATTTTATTCTTTCCGTTGCAATGGTGAATGGAATTGTTTCCTTAATTTCTCTTTCAGTTTTCTCATTATTAATGTATAGGAATGCAAGGCATTTCTGTGTGTTGGTTTTATATCCTGCAACTTTACTATAATCATTGATTAGTTCTAGTAATTTTCTGGTGGAGTCTTTAGGGTTTTCTATGTAAAGGATCATGTCATCTGCAAACAGTGAGAGTTTTACTTCTACTTTTCCAATTTGGATTCCTTTTATTTCTTTTTCTGCTCTGATTGCTGTGGCCCAAACTTCCAAAACTATGTTGAATAGTAATGGTGAAAGTGGGCACCCTTGTCTTGTTCCTGACTTTAGGGGAAATGCTTTCAATTTTTCACCATTGAGGATAATGTTTGCTGTGGGTTTGTCATATATAGCTTTTATTATGTTGAGGTATGTTCCTTCTATTCCTGCTTTCTGGAGAGTTCTTATCATAAATGGATGTTGAATTTTGTCAAAGGCTTTCTCTGCATCTATTGAGATAATCGTATGGTTTTTGTTTTTCAATTTGTTAATGTGGTGTATAACATTGATTGATTTGCAGATATTGAAGAATCCTTGCATCCCTGGGATAAAGCCCACTTGGTCATGGTGTATGATCTTTTTAATGTGTTGTTGGATTCTGATTGCTAGAATTTTGTTTAGGATTTTTGCATCTATGTTCATCAGTGATATTGGCCTGTAGTTTTCTTTTTTTGTGGGATCTTTGTCAGGTTTTGGTATTAGGGTGATGGTGGCCTCATAGAATGAGTTTGGAAGTTTACCTTCCTCTGCAATTTTCTGGAAGAGTTTGAGCAGGATAGGTGTTAGCTCTTCTCTAAATTTTTGGTAGAATTCAGCTGTGAAGCCGTCTGGGCCTGGGCTTTTGTTTGCTGGAAGATTTTTGATTACAGTTTCAATTTCCGTGCTTGTGATGG
This sequence comes from Bos javanicus, assembly GCF_032452875.1. Classification (NCBI taxonomy): domain Eukaryota; kingdom Metazoa; phylum Chordata; class Mammalia; order Artiodactyla; family Bovidae; genus Bos; species Bos javanicus. The sequence goes on along the minus strand of NC_083874.1, from coordinate 56,212,165 downwards.
GTCTGTTAAGATTTTCTATTTCTTCCTGTTCCAGTTTTGGAAAGTTGTACTTTTCTAAGAATTTGTCCATTTCTTCCACGTTGTCCATTTTATTGGCATATAATTGTTGATAGTAGTCTCTTATGATCCTTTGTATTTCTGTGTTGTCTGTTGTGATCTCTCCATTTTCGTTTCTAATTTTGTTGATTTGATTTTTCTCCCTTTGTTTCCTGATGAGTCTGGCTAATGATTTGTCAGTTTTATTTATCCTTTCAAAGAACCAGCTTTTGGCTTTGTTGATTTTTGCTATGGTCTCTTTTGTTTCTTTTGCATTTATTTCTGCCTTAATTTTTAAGATTTCTTTCCTTCTACTAACCCTGGGGTTCTTCATTTCTTCCTTTTCTAGTTGCTTTAGGTGTAGAGTTAGGTTATTTATTTGACTTTTTTCTTGTTTCTTTAGGTATGCCTGTATTGCTATGAACTTTCCCCTTAGGACTGCTTTTAAAGTGTCCCACAGGTTTTGAGTTGTTGTGTTTTCATTTTCATTAGTTTCTATGCAAATTTTGATTTCTTTTTTGATTTCTTCTGTGATTTGTTGGTTATTTAGCAGCGTGTTGTTCAGCCTCCATATGTTGGAATTTTTAATAGTTTTTCTCCTGTAATTGAGATCTAATCTTACAGCATTGTGGTCAGAAAAGATGCTTGGAATGATTTCTATTCTTTTGAATTTACCAAGGCTAGATTTATGGCCCAGGATGTGATCTATCCTGGAGAAGGTTCCATGTGCACTTGAGAAAAAGGTGAAATTCATTGTTTTGGGATGAAATGTCCTATAGATATCAATTAGGTCTAACTGGTCTATTGTATCATTTAACGTTTGTGTTTCCTTGTTAATTTTCTGTTTAGTTGATCTATCCATAGGTGTGAGTGGGGTATTAAAGTCTCCCACTATTATTGTGTTATTGTTAATTTCTCCTTTCATACTTGTTAGCATTTGTCTTACATATTGCAGTGCTCCCGTGTTGGGTGCATATATATTTATAATTGTTATATCTTCTTCTTGGGTTGATCCTTTGATCATTAGGTAGTGACCATCTTTGTCTCTTTTCACAGCCTTTGTTTTAAAGTCTATTTTATCTGATATAAGTATTGCTACTCCTGCTTTCTTTTGGTCCCTATTTGCATGGAAAATCTTTTTCCAGCCTTTCACTTTCAGTCTGTATGTGTCCCCTGTTTTGAGGTGGGTCTCTTGTAGACAACATATGTAGGGGTCTTGTTTTTGTATCCATTCAGCCAGTCTTTGTCTTTTGGTTGGGGCATTCAACCCATTTACATTTAAGGTAATTACTGATAAGTATGATCCCGTTGCCATTTAATTTATTGTTTTGGGTTCGAGTTTATACACTGTTTTTGTGTTTCCTGTCTAGAGAATATCCTTTAGTATTTGTTGGAGAGCTGGTTTGGTGGTGCTGAGTTCTCTCAGCTTTTGCTTGTCTGAGAAGCTTTTGATTTCTCCTTCATATTTGAGTGAGATCCTTGCTGGGTACAATAATCTGGGCTGTAGGTTATTTTCTGTCATTGCTTTAAGTATGTCTTGCCATTCCCTCCTGGCTTGAAGAGTTTCTATTGAAAGATCAGCTGTTATCCTAATGGGAATTCCGTTGTGTGTTATTTGTTGTTTTTCCCTTGCTGCTTTTAATATTTGTTCTTTGTGTTTGATCTTTGTTAATTTGATTAATATGTGTCTTGGGGTGTTTCGCCTTGGGTTTATCCTGTTTGGGACTCTCTGGGTTTCTTGGACTTGGGTGATTATTTCCTTCCCCATTTTAGGGAAGTTTTCAACTATTATCTCCTCAAGTATTTTCTCATGGTCTTTCTTTTTGTCTTCTTCTTCTGGGACCCCTATGATTCGAATGTTGTAGCGTTTAATATTGTCCTGGAGGTCTCTGAGATTGTCCTCATTTCTTTTAATTCATTTTTCTTTTATCCTCTATGATTCATTTATTTCTATCATTCTATCTTCTAATTCACTAATCCTATCTTCTGCCTCTGTTATTCTACTATTTGTTGCCTCCAGAGTGTTTTTAATTTCATTTATTGCATTATTCATTTTATATTGACTCTCTTTTATTTCTTCTAGGTCCATGTTAAACCTTTCTTGCATCTTCTCAATCTTTGTCTCCAAGCTATTTATTTGTGATTCCATTTTGATTTCAAGATTTTGGATCAATTTCACTATCGTTATTTGGAATTCTTTATCAGGTAGATTCCCTATCTCTTCCTCTTTTGTTTGGTTTGGTGGGCTTTTATCCTGTTCCTTTGTCTGCTGGGTATTCCTCTGTCTCTTCATCTTGTTTAAATTGCTGAGTTTGGGGTGTCCTTTCTGTATTCTGGCAGTTTGTGGAGTTCTCTTTATTGTGGCGTTTCCTTGCTCTGTGTGGGTTTGTACAGGTGGCTTGTCAAGGTTTCTTGGTTAGGGAGGCTTGTGTCAGTGTTCTGGTGAGTGGAGCTGTATTTCTTCTCTCTCCTTTCGAAGACTTGGGTTGCTTTTCTGGGTGCCTGATGTCCTCTGCTGGCATTCAGAAGTTGTTTTGTGGAATTTACTCGGCGTTTAAATGTTCTTTTGATGAATTTGTCGGGGAGAAAGTATTCTCCCCGTCCTACTCCTCCGCCATCTTAGCTCCTCCCCTCTGCAGGTGGATTCTTTACTGTCTGAGCCACCAAGGAAGCCCAGACATTTCATAAGTCCTCTAAATGCAGTGGAGATCTTGTGCACTCTGCTGGGGAGCATAGCAGAAAGAAAGATCCTTAACCCCTGAAAACCTGGTTCCAAATACAGTTGCTAGGGAACATCGCTTGAAAGAAGTAGTAGAGGACATATTTCTACTGATGCATACAGTTTTCTTTTCCTTTTTTTGGCATTTCCTTAATTTTATGGGTTATGCACTGACAGCCCATGTCACCTTATATTGTGCCCCTACCTGCAATAAATTTTTCTCAGAACTGTCTTACAGAAACAATGCATTAAGATATACCTTGGGGTGTGGTGTATAATGGCCAGGGTTGTGAAAGGCAGGAAGAATTTAAGAGAATCGTAGTCATTCCTTGAATTTGTTTTAGACCAAAAAAGTGCTTCTGAGGAATTACTTCATTTGTGCGTTAATTCAATGAATTATCATATAAGAAATGAATCGCCAGTCCAGGTTCCATGCAGGATACAGGAAGCTTGGGGATGGTGCACTGGGATAACCCAGAGGGATGGTATGGGGAGGGAGGAGGGAGGGGGGTTCAGGATGGGGAACACGTGTACACCCATGGTGGATGCATGTTGATGTATGGCAAAACCAATACAGTATTGTAAAGTAAAAAAAAAAAAAAAAGAAATGGCTGAACACTGAAGATAGCGTGATGTGATGAATACAATTCTTATCCTTACTGAAGTAATACCACAAAGACACTGTAACAATTAAGTGTCATCAATGCTATGACAGAAAAAGTATAGCCACTTATGGAAATAAGTAGAAAGCACCCCTAATCTAACGGTTCTGGGAAGGTGCTATTATTTTGTTTTTGATTTGTCTCTTCCCCTTTAATGAAATCATTGACTTCTTTGCTCTGTGCTAGGCACCTAGACCAACTTATAGGTAAAAACAGTAAGGGAACTGACATAGGTATACAGCTGCCTTCATTTCCACTCTAAACTTAGCGCCAGCAATAAAGGAGGGTGGATGAGAGCTGGAAATGTGTCTGAAAAGGAAAGCACATGTCCCCATGTCCCTGTTACAGGCAGAGATAGATAGATAGAGCTGTATAGATAATTTTTTATACATAACGTGAAAATTTTAATTAAGATCTCAGTAGGCATTTAATACAGAACTGCTAAATGAAGTATTTTTTCACTTGTCTTGATCAACAACTTGTTTTCTGGGGTGATAAACAGCATGATTCAGTAGGAGTATGAGCACACACACCTTGCATTCATGGATAAAAGCGTGCTGGCTGATGACCCTGAGCCGACGAGGAGTCTCTGGGCAGGGACAGACTTGGTGGGTGGAACAGGCGAGTAGATTGCTGTGGTTAAGGCTGCCATTTTAGCACAGGCCTTCAAAGGTGCCAAGAACTTGACAGCATGACAGATAGCAAGAGAGGAAGCCAAGCCAGTTAGGGGTGGCCTCCAATTCATGGTTGACAGCCAGGGATAATTTGCAGTTAACAGAGCAGGCAAACTCACAGTCCATACATGCGTGCTCACTCTGCAAGTGCTCTGAGTGACATTGTCTCAGTGGTGTCTGTGGCTAGCTTTGAACTTTAATCCAGATCTTCCCGACCCAGGGGTAGAACTGGGTCTCTGGAATTGCAGGTGGGTTCTTTACTTTCTGAGCCACCTGTGAAACCCCACTGCTGGTTAGTATGCCAGTATCTCTTTATGTTCTCTTAAAGTACTTACCTCACTCAAAATAGAGCATATGCAATGTATGTGATAGTTTATTTTAGACTTAAGAATGGCCTTTGTTTAGTTTTTATTGAAGTATATTTGATTTATAATGTTGTGTTAGTTTCTGGTGTATAGCAAAGTTATATATATATATATATATATTCTTTTTCAGATTCTTTAACATCATAGTTTATTACAGGATAGTGAATATAGTTCCCCATGCTCTAAAGTAGGACCTTGTTGTTTATCTATTTTATATATAGTAGTTTCTATCTCCTAATCCCAATCCTGATTTATCCCTCCCCTCTTCCCCACTTTTTTAACTGTATTCATTTTCTATGACTATTTCTTTTGTAAATAAATTCATTTGTATCATTTAGCTTTAGATTCCACTTATAAGTAGTATCATACAATATATACCTTTCTCTCCCTTCACTTAGTATGATAATCTCAAGGTCCATCCATGTTGCTTCAGATGGCAAAGTTTTGTTCTTTTTTATGGCCGAGTAATACTCCATTTAAATATAGTGTATATGTGTGTGTGTACATACCATATCTACAGTGTATACATCTGTTGATAGACATTTAGGTTGCTTCCATATCCTGGCTATTGTAAACAGTGCTGCTATGAACACTGGGTGCATGTATCTTTTCAAATTAGAATTTTCTCCAGATATATGCCCAGGAATGAGATTGCTGGATCATATGATGATTCCATTTTTAGTTTCTCAAGACATCTGCGTACTGTCTTCCAGGGTGGCTGCAACAATTTATATTCCCATCAATTCTGTATGAGGATTCCCTTTTCCCAAATCCTCTCAAGCATTTATTGTTTGTAGACTTTGAGAAACATTTATTTATTTATTTTTGGCCGTGCTGGTCTCCATTGCTGTGCAGGCTTTTCTCGAGTTGTGTGAGCGGGGGCTGCTCTCTAGCTGCATGCACTGGCTTCTCTTGTGTGGAGCACAGGCTCCAGAGCACTTGGGCTTCAGTGGGAGCACATGGGCTCAGTAATTGCAACTCCTAGGCTGTAGAGCACAGGCTCAGTAGTTGTTGTTCACAGGCTTAGTTGTTCCCTGGCATGTGGGATCTTCCTGGATCAGGGATTGAACCCATGTCTCCTGCATTGGCAGGCAGATTCTTTACCACTAAGCCACCAGGGAGCCCCTTATTGCTTGTCAACATTTTAATGACGGCCATTCTGACTGGTGTGAGGTAGATGTAAGGCCTTTGAACTTGCCACTCACTCTACCTAAAACCTGGTCCTCAGATTGTCTCACATCATCCTAAATGTTATTTCTTCAGAAAGTCTTTCCTGCACCCCTATTTGAAGAAATTAGACTCAATAACTTTCTGTTATATTACATTGTTTTATTATCTTATAGCATATATCCCTTTTGGGAATTATCTTTGAATTTATGTAATTCTATTTTTCTTTGTTCTAGGTATTCCCTTTCTGGTCTGGAAACTCTCTGAGAACAAAGACTTCGTCTTGTTCACCACTGGACCTTCAGAGCCTAGAGTAGTCCCTGGCATGTACATCTCTACACTTCATCAAGGCAAGGATCATACCTTAGCCAGCTTCCCAAACGTGATGCCCAGCACAGTAAGTGACTCCTATTACTACTAAGTTTATTTAATGAGAAATGCAATTGATCTTTATAGAAGTGATCAATAATGAACATTAACTGAGTACCTTGTTGGAAAAAAGTGCCAGTTTTCTCATAATCAACTTTTAAATTAATTTAAAACCAGTGGTTATTTTTGTGTATTTGTGTGTTCACCTTGCATTTGAGCATCATCCTGTGGCAAGTGCTTTGAGAAATGAAAGAGAAAAGTACAAGTGGTCCTTGCCTTTCAACATCTTCTACTCTGTTTTAGAAGAAGTAGATGAAATACATTCTCCATTCGAACCTTTAGAAATGATGCCTAGCTGTGTCATGAATGTTTTTTTTTTCTTTAAAGAATGAACAAATGTGTAGCAGTAAGAATCAATGAGTGAATAAGGAAGAGGTGAATTAGGTGATAAGACATAGAATCAGACATGGCTGGTTGTTGAGAGTCTTTGTGTCAGGGTGGGGCAATTTGATTACATAAATCTTTGACTCAAGAAATAGACTTACTTTATTTTTCACCCAAAGAAACCATTCACTGTTTCCTTGTGATCTTATCATTGTTTCTTACTTCCTTAAGTTGTTCTTGATGTCCCCCTGCCTGAAATGCATGCTGATAATCCTCGGGTGTTTAAAGTCCAATCGCTGAAGATAAAGCCAAACATCACCAACTCAATGAAATAGTTGACTACCTCCCTTGCAGTAAGAAACTTCTACTTCTGCGTTCCTAGAATGCTTTATTAACTCCTTGCCTGTAACACATGACCTTTTCCATCTTGTATTGCCATTGTTTATGTCTGGGTTTGTTTCTCTCCTTTAAACTCTCAGCTCCTCAAGGGTGAGCTTATTGTTGATTTAGCTGAGAATAGAACTTTCAGTAATTCATTCACTAAGTGTTTACTGAGGCTATTACATGACAGGCAGAGGGCTAGTATTGGAGAAACAGTTGTGAGCAACTAACAAGAACAAGGCAAACACTAGTTTTCCCTGGATTTCAGAGTTTAGTAATACTGTATAGTATTAATGGCTTTTATTTGTGGAGTTCAACAGGTGATTTGATGAGATAACTGTCTTCGAATGAAGATATATATTTTATTTATGTATTTTTCTGGATACCTGCATTTGTTTTCTTCTTTTTTATTTTTTAAGTTAAGTATAGTTCATGTACAATATTATGTAAGTTACATGTGTACAATATAGTGATTCACAATTTGAAAGGTTATATTTCTTTTACAGTTAGTATAAAATATTTTCTTTATTCCAATATATATCCTTTGCATAATATATCCTTGTAGCTTATTTTATACATAATAGTTTGTACCTCTTAATCCCCACCCTCTTATTTTCTTCCCTCTTCCCCGTCCACACTGGTAACCACTAGTTTGTTTTCTGTATCTGCAAGTCTGCTTCTTTTTTGTTATAGTCACTAGATTGCTGTATTTCTTACATTCCACATGTAAGTGAGATCATACAGTATTTGTCTTTCTCTGCCTCACTTGTTTCACTTGGCATGATATCCTCCAAGGTCACCCCTGTTGCTGGAAATGGCATTATTTCATTATTTTTTATGGCTGAGTAATATTCTACTGTGTAGATACACCACCTCTTCTTTGTTCACTCATCTGTTGATGGATACTTCGGTTACTTCCGTATCTTGGCAAATGTAAATCACGCTACTGTGAACATAGGGGTGCATGTAGGAGGGTTTTTTTCCCCCAAATCCTTGCCAACATTGGTTATTTGTGTTCTTTTTGATGATATAGGCTTTAAATTCCATAGGTTATGGTTTCACTTTGGCTGTATTGCTTATTTGATATGTGGTGTTAAGTTGGTTACAGGATGTCTTGGAACTTCTATCTCAGCTATTTATTACCACAAATAATGCTGTATAACAAACCACACCAAAGAAGATTAGAATAGACTTTATTAAGTTCAGGAGACTGTAGTTTGACAGGGTGGCCCTTATGGTCTGGGCCAGGCCAGGCTGGTTTCCTTTTGGCTAGCTTATTTGTCTGTGAGCTGGTAAGTCAGCTGGGAGGATGGATTGGTCTAGATTACTTCACCCTTACTAGGTTTCCCTCCCTCCACCAAGTAAGCCTGGATTGTTAACATGGTGATTGGGGGTGGGGTGGATCTAAAATAGCTAGTAATCAAGGCTTCAAATTGGTAGTGTCACTCTCATCACATTCTGTTGGCAGAAGCAAGTCATAAGATCAGATCACATTCACGGGGTAGGGGTTCTATCTTTTGAAGAGAATTACTGCAAAATCACATTGTAAAGAATATGGGTACAGGGGTTATGAACAGTTGTTGGCTCTATTTGTACTTCATATACTACTACTTCAGTCTATAAAATGGAGATGATAATAACAGCTGATACTTTATAGGTGGATTGTGAAAATTATATTAGTAATATGGAAAAAACTGGGTTGTTATCTGGCACTTAAGAAATGCTGGAAGTTTGTTATGATTATTACATCACTTACCCTCACAACCAAGCATTGAGAGATACTATAATCCTCATCTTACAAAAGAACAAGCTTGGAGATTTAGGTTAGTGGTCCCTGGCCACATAGTCAGTGATGGGGCCAGGATTCAAATCAAGGTTTGTTTGACTTCAAAGCTGGTACCAGAGATTTCCTAACTATTCACCAAATCTGTTTTTGGTTTTATTTTCCCTGGACTACATTTCCTAGCCTCTGTTGCTGCACGCGTTACAGTATGATTAATTTCTTGCCCATAAATGGTGAGTGATATTGCTCAGGAGGGAAGGAGTCCAGGTCTCTGATTCTCCACATGGAAGAGAACTTCCTAGAGTTTAGGAACACTGAATTTGGATTTTAGTGAGCTAGGAGTAAATTTTTCTTGTGAATAGAAAATGAAATGTTGGAGTTTGTTAGAATAATAACAAACTAGCTTGGTGTAACAAACCTGTTGTAACAAACTGATACTAGCCATAATAAACTAGCTAATTATAGCTAGTTGTTACTAGCTGTAATAAACTAACCACAGAGTTTAATTTTGAAAGCAAGATGCAATACAATTTAGAAAAGTGAAAACTTTTCTAGGTAGTATTTTGCACATATCAGGCACTCTACCATTCATTGAAGAAACGAGAATTTTCCAAAACTAAACTTTCTAATTGCTTACTACCATGTACCACTTGCCATTTATCTTCCTTCTCTATTTGGGTCTCTTATTTTCTCCCTTTTCTTACACTCAGAAAAACATGCTCCTTTTTCCTCAAACCAACTGACTATGGGGTTTATTTACATCTGGCCTGGTCCAGAAGATCAAATTCTCTGATTCAATCACTCTTATTAGGGTTCATTTTATTTATATGGAGAAAAGCAAAATGGAAAAAAAATTCAGGTGGACTTTTCTATAGATTGAAAATGTTTATTTCAGGGCTTCTTTTGTCAAATTCTGAGGACACTATAAAGTATTGGCAGGAGGGGGTGCAGGGGTGGGGTTCAAGGAAATCCTCAGAGGGTTGTGAAAATGGGTTTTAAGCACTGTGGAAAGACATGGTTTGAAAATTAAAAGTGAGAAAAATTCAGTCCAGTTCATTTCAGTCACACAGTTGTGTCTGACTCTTTGCGACCCCATGGACTGCAGCATGCCTGGCGTGCTGTGGTTCATGGGGTCACAAAGAGTCAGACACAACTGAGCAACTGAACTGAACTGGACTGCAGCACGACAGGCGTCCCTGTCCATCACCAGCTCCCGGAGCTTACCCAAACTCATGTCCATTGAGTCGGTGATGCCATCCAACCATTTCATCCTCTGTCGTCCCCTTCTCTTCCTGCTTTCAATCTTCCCCAGCATCACGGTTTTTCCCAATGAGTCAGCTCTTTGTATCAGGTGGCCAAAGTATTGGAGTTTCAGCTTCAGCATCAGTCCTTCCAATGAATATTTAGAACTGACTTCCTTTAGGATGGACTAGTTGAATTTCCTTGCAGGCCAAATAACTCTCAAGAGTCTTCTCCAACATCACAGTTCAAAAGCATCAATTCTTTGATGCTCAGCCTTCTTTATAGCCCAAATCTCACATCCATACATGACTACTGGAAAAACCATAGCTTTGATTAGATGGACCTTTGTTGGCAAAGTAATGTCTCTGCTTTTTTATGTGCTGTCTAGGTTGGTCATAGCTTTTCTTTCAAGGAGCAAAAGTATTAATTTCATTGCTCCAGTCACTATCTGCAGTGATTTTGGAGCCCAAGAAAATAAAGTCTGTCACTATTTCCATTTTTCCCCCATCTATTTGCCATGAAGTGATGGAACCAGATGCCATGATCTTCGTTTTCTGAATGTTGAGCTTTAAGCCAACTTTTTCACTCTCCTCTTTCACTTTCATCAAGAGGCTTTTTAGTTCTTTGCTTTATGCCGTAAGGGTGGTGTTATCTGCGTATCTGAGGTTATTGATATTTCTCTAAGCAATCTCAAATCCAGATTGTGCTTCATCCAGCCTGGCATTTCTCATGATGTATTCTGCATGTAAGTTAAATAAATAGGGTGACAATATGCAGCCTTGACTTACTCCTTTCCTGATTTGGAACCACTCTGTTGTTCCATGTCCAGTTCTAACTGTTATTTCTTGACCTGCATACGATTTATCAGGAGGCAAGTAAGGTGATCTGGTATTCCCATCTCTTGAAGAATTTTCCACAATTTGTTGTGATCCACACAGACAAAGGCTTTGGCGTAGTCAATAAAGCAAAATAAAGGAATAAATTAGGAAAATAGATTAAAATTAGGAATAAATAAAGGAAAATTAGAAGGATAATAAAGCTAGTGAAAACAGAAAAAATAAATCAACCCTATTTGAAACCAGAGAGCATGATATTTGCCCTCCCTTTGGCCCAGAAAGAAGATTCTGTACTAATTAGCACCATTATAGAGGCTCTAGTGAGAAAATTAGGGCTTTAAGTTATGACAAGTATTAGAGGCCCCTAGTATTGACATCACTCAAAGAAGTTGTCCTCTGCCTTGGAATCATGGAATCATAGAGAGGCAGATGATATAAACACAGAGCCAAGGAATAAGAAGTATACTCACATGCCTTAAAGGAGATTAGCAATACAGTGAAACAGAATCCAGCTTTTAGAAAAATCCCCTTTCCATTCAATAACCTCACTTTAAAAGAATATAATATAGGTAATATTTAATGAGTACACTCTATATGCCCAGTACTCTGAGTTGGACAGGAAAGAGACAAGTAATACACTCAAGTCGAAATTAGAGATTTTGTGAAAGCAAATCTTTAAAAAGGTGTACCAGATATCAGGGAGGTTTTAGGTAGAGGAAAAAAGATGAAACTTAGAATCTTAAATTGAATCTTGGCTGTGGCACTTGGACTGGCATGTCACCTCTCCAGTCCTCTGTGGATTCATTTGTAAACTAGGGATAATGATCACCTCCATTGAGGGTCAATGGGATAAATTGTGTGAGGGCAGTTTTCAAACTGCAAAATGCAAGGCATATTGGTGGCTCAGATGGTAAAGAATCTGCTGCAATGCAGGAGACCTGGGTTTGATCCCTGGGTTGGGAAAATCCCTTGGAGAAGGGAATGGCAACCCACTCCAGTATTCTTGCCTGGAGAATTCCATGGACAGAGAAGCCTGGTGGGCTACATACAGTCCATGGGGTTGCAGAGTTGGGCATGACTGAGCAACTAACACTTTCACTTACATTTACATACACATATCTAATTGTTTCATTTACAGTGAGGTCTGTAAATGAAGAAACAGACCAGAAGAAACAGTGGGGAGAAGAAACAAACAGCTTTAAACTATTTTTGCAATGGTTTATGTCTATGGAAACACACTGATATGCCATGCTGTGCTCAGTTTCTCAGTCATATCTGACTCTTTATGACCCCATGGACTGTAGCCTGCCCGGCTCCTCTGTCCATGGGATGTCCTACGCAAGAATACTGGAGAGGGTTGTCATTTCTTCCTTCAAGGGATCTTCCCAACTCAGGGATCAAACCCATGTCTCCTGTGTCTCTTGCATTGGCAAGCGGGTTCTTTATCACCATGCCACCTGGGAAGCCCGATATCTCTTTATTGCTCTATAAATAAGCAAACACTCACAACCAAATAGACACATTGCAACAAAAACCCAGCTCTGAAATAAAGCACGGAACAACCTTCAGAGACAACTGCCGAAGACAGTTTCACGATGGAAATAGGAAAGGAAATAATTCACTCATAGACTTCATTTCTTCCAGTAAGTCACTGGATACTTCAGAGAAGTGGCTTATACTTGTTTTCTTTTCATCAAATATTCATATTTTTTAATGGAAATTGTCCTGAAAAATTGGGTAAATGGAGCAACTTATGAATTTATGCCTCAGAAAGAAGAGTTAGGGCATTCCCAGTGAGAAAGCTAATGCTTAAATGATTAACACTCCATTGATTTTATAATTAAAAAGCTGCAAAGTAAATATAGTGTGTGTTTTACATGTTATGATAGCTGTTTGTCTTGATGCTTAGATCACAAGCCTTTTGATTGAAGATCTCTGTTAAGTATGCAACATATTACTGTGCTTTCACCGAAGGAGCCTCTTTCATTTCTCTGGGGACTAAATCCCTCCATTAAGTCATGTTAAAGGTAAAAAAAATGCAAATGAGCCACTCTCACTATTTAGAAGTAGAGAAAAGATCATACATTCTAGAAAAGTTAAAGGCCATAAATTTGCATATAGGGTATGCTTTCTATTCCTGGTAGGCAAATGGATATTTGAATATCTGGGGACCTGTGAGAGAGTATTAGTTATTCAACACTGTTATTGTTGTTAATCAACATTGTTAACTAATAACTATTGTTATTATTTATTCAACTTAACTTAGTTATTCAACATTGGTCCAATAAATGTTTACTGACCACATATTATGTGTTTTGGATACAGTGGTGAACAAGAAAAGCATGGTGCCTGAAATCAGGGGGCTTAGAAGATAAACAGGCCAAGTGGTCACAGCTCAGTGTGAAGGAAGTGGGAGCAGGGAGCTGTGAGAACACATGCAGGGGATGGTTAGGTCAGGAACAGTGTCCCTGAAGTGGGACTCAGGTTGGGCCCTGAGGATGCACAGGAGGTAGAGTCATTCTGGGTGATGGTAACAGTATGTGCATTGGCTGGGAATTTAGAAAGAAGAGGGCAGATTTGTATAGCTGAACCACACTGACTCCATTTTGTGACCTTCATCTCAGTCCGAAAGTCCTACTCTCTCTACCTTCTATGTGACTGGGTTCACGAGGAATGTGGCTAAGTCAGGTAGGTTCTTTTCAACTTTTACTCTTGCCTTTATCTGATATGAAAAATGAAAGAATGTATTATGCTGACACAGTTAGTGTTCATGAAACACACCCCCCCCCCACACCGCTGCCCCAACCTGGGATGGGAGGGTGTTGCACCCTGATTTCCATTAGTGTAAATGTGCTTCTCACTTTGTAGTCTTATTCTGTTCTTAGCTTCAGTCCCTTTAAATACTTTCCCCACCCCATACCCCTTTTAGGGTACAGAATGTGGCTACAAATGCTTCTGATTTCTGTCTACCTAATCCTGTCCATAGGTAAGAATTCACAGTAAACTTCATAGCTGCAATTTATGGAGTTGCCTACATCATGTGTCAGTCTCAAAGTTCCTTCTCAGTTTAGAGGATGTTATTCCATATCCCTGCCACCCAACAAATGCTGTAGCCACTGAAAGAGGGTATGCATAGAAAAGTGGGGATCCATAAAAACCTATCAAAAGCCACAAATAAGAGTTATATAAGTAAACATGGCATAATTAAAATTTTTATAATAGTCACATTAAAAAGAAAAAAATGTTACTCATATTAATTTCAATAATATATTTCATTTAGTCCAATATATTCCCCAGATGTGTGGTAGTTTGAGCATTCTTTGGCATTGCCTTTCTTTGAGATTGAACTGAAAACTGACCTTTTCCAGTCCTGTAGCCACTGCTGAGTTTTCCAAATGTGCTGGCATGTTGAGTGCAACACTTTCACAGCATCATCTTTTAGGATTTGAAATAGCTCAACTAGAATTCCATCACCTCCACTAGCTTTGCTCATAGTGATGATTCCTAAGGCCCACTTGACTTCACATTCCAGGATGTCTGGCTCTACATGAGTGATCACATCATTATGATTATCTGGGTCATGAAGATCTTTTTTGTACAGTTCTTCTGTGTATTCTTGCCACCTCTTCTTAATAGTTCTGTTTCTATTAGGTCCATACCATTTCTGTCCTTTATTGTGCCCATCTTTTCATGAAATGTTCCCTTGGTATCTCTAATTTTCTTGAAGAGATCTCTAGTCTTTCCCAGTCTATTGTTTTCCTCTATTTCTTTGCATTGATCGTTGAGGAAGGCTTTCTTATCTCTCCTTGCTATTCTTTGGAACTCTGCATTCAAATGGGTGTATCTTTCCTTTTCTCCTTTGCTTTTCACTTCTCTTCTGAATGCTCAAACTACCACATAATTGCATTCATCTCACACGCTAGTAAAGTAATGCTCAAAATTCTCCAAGCCAGGCTTCAGCAATATGTGAACCTTGAACTTGCAGATGTTCAAGCTGGTTTTAGAAAAGGCAGAGGAACTAGAGATCAAATTGCCAACATCCGCTGGATCATGGAAAAAGCAAGAGAGTTCCAGAAAAACATTTATTTCTGCTTTATTAGCTATGCCAAAGCCTTTGACCCTATGGATCACAATAAAATTCTGAAAGAGATGGGAATACCAGACCACCTGACCTTCCTCTTGAGAAACCTGTATGCAGATCAGGAAGCAACAGTTCGAACTGGACATGGAACAACAGACTGGTTCCAAATAGGAAAAGGAGTACGTCAAGGCTATATATTGCCACCCTGCTTATTTAACTTATATGCAGAGTACATTACATCATGAGAAACTCTGAGCTGGAGGAAGCACAAGCTGGAATCAACATTGCTGGGAGAAATATCAATAGCCTCAGATATGCAGATGACACCACCCTTATGGCAGAAAGTGAAAAAGAACTAAAGAACCTCTTGATGAAAGTAAAAGAGGAGAGCAAAAAAATTGGCTTAAAGCTCAACATTCAGAAAACTAAGATCATGGCATCTGGTTCCATCACTTCATGGCATGTAGATGGGGAAACATTGGAGACAGTGGCTGACTTTATTTTTTGGGCTCCAAAATCACTGCAGATGGTGATTGCAGCCATGAAATTAAAATATGCTTACTTCCTGGAAGGAAAGTTATGACCAACCTAGACAGCATATTAAAAAGCAGAGACATAACCCTGCCAACAAAGGTCTGTCTAGTCAAGGCTATGATTTTTCCAGTAGTCATGTATGGATGTGAGAGTTGGACTATAAAGAAAGCTGAGCACAGAAGAATTGATGCTTTTAATCTGTGGTATTAGAGAAGACTCTTGAGAGTCCATTGGACTGCAAGGAGATCCAACCACTCCCTCCTAAAGGAGATCAATCTTGGGTGTTCATTGCTAGGACTGATGTTGAAGCTGAAACGCCAATATTTTGGCCACCTGATGTGAAGAGCTGACTCATTTAAAAGAAGCTGATGCTGGGAAAGATTGAGGGCAGGAGGAGAAGGGGACAACAGAGGATGAGATGGTTAGATGGTATCACCAATTCAATGGACATGAGTTTGGGTAAACTCTGGGAATTGATGATGGACAGGGAGGTCTGGCATGCTCTGATTCATGGAGTTGCAAGGAGTTGGACATGACTGAGCGACTGAACTGAACTGAACTGAATCCCCCAGATATCATTTCAATGAGCAATCAACATACAATATTAATGAGACATTTTACATAATTTTACACTCTCTTTGAAGTTCTTTGTGTATTTTATACTTAGAGCACATCTGAGTTTGACCTAGCCACATTTCACGTGCTATATGGCCAAATGACCACTGCACTGGACAAGATGTAAGTGTGTGCGTGCTCAGTCATGCCCAACTCTTTGTGACCCCATGGACTGTAGACTGCCAGATTCCTATGTCCATGGGATTTCCTAGGCAAGAATCCTGGAGTGAATTGCCATTCCCTTTCCAGGGATAGAAAGTAAAATGATGGATTAAATAGTGGGAGATGGAAATGGACATGCAGAAGGAGTCAAATCCTGAGATGTTTTGTTTCTTTCATTTGCAACCCACTTAGTTAGATGAGGTGGTCTTTCAAGTCCTTCTAGCCCTAAAATTCTATGACACTCTACCCTATTTCAGTGTCCCAAACTGAATGTTCTTACCTTCATGTCTCAAAATGATTTTGTCACAGTTGTCAGCAAGGTCCTTATGTCCTCCCCTCTCTCTTCCCCCCACCACCCTTCTGTTTCTCCTCCTTCTTAACTACAAAGGTATTTATACATACCTCTGACTCAGGAATGCCATAATGAATACACTTACTCTCACATGAAGTTCCCCTTGAAGTTCATTTCTCTTGGTTCATTCAGAAGGACTTCAGTTTGACATTATCTCCTGTAAACTTTTATATAGTAAATTTCTCATGCTGGTAATAGCACCTTATTTTTCTTTGAGAATTATCATTCCTCCATTCTCAGTCCATGCTGTTTGGGTGTGGCTAGCCATGCTTCAAGTCCAGCGGTAGGTATGTTTCAAGCGGAAGATTGTGCCCTTGGCCACAGTGGTTGATTCAGTGAAGAATGTGGGCTAAGTCATGTTAATAGGGTCTAATCAGAACTCATTTGGGTGAAATTTTGCTTGAGATACTGTCCTAAAAGTACTCTCTTTTCTTTTAACTGGTAAAATTACTGGTAGCATGGGATGTGGAATTGTAACTAATGACAGCTTTCTTGTCATTGTAAGGGGAGAGCTTGCATGAGAAAGGAGCAAGCACAGAGAAATGTAGAGTACAGAGATGAGAAAAGTATATTGTGGGAAAAAAGAAAAACAACTTTGGGCTGTGGATCCAGCTGTACCTGAAGTAAAAATACCCGTTCTTGGTCTTCCCACTTTTGTAATTCTCTAGTTTTCCACACTGCTGCTGCTAAGTCACTTCAGTCATGTCCGACTCTGTGCGACCCCATAGACGGCAGCCCACCAGGCTCCCCCATCCCTGGGATTCTCCAGGCAAGAACACTGGAGTGGGTTGCCATTTCCTTCTCCGATGCATGAAAGTGAAAAGTGAAAGTGAAGTCGCTCAGTGGTATCTGACTCAGCGACCCCATGGACTGCAGCCTACCAGGCTCCTCCACGCTAAAACCTCTTTGAACCAGAGTTTCTGGCACTTGAAATGAAAAGATTACCAACTAAAAACTTACAAAAACACCATCATCAAGCTTAACACCACTTTATAGAATGGGACCCAGAATTATGTTACAAGAAAGTTTTTTTAAATAGAAAAGTCTGATATCTGTAAAAATATATCAGTATTTCTTCCTATTTGGTCCTATAATTATTTATTAAGACATTTATTCATCTTATTCAACAAGTATTTATTGCGAATAAACTCTTTTTCAGACACCGTGTTCTACTTTGTATGTTATACCAGTTATTTTCTTGAGTTTTTTCTGTCATTTCTTTATAATCTTTTGATGGGCAGAATCTTCTACCCAATCCCAAATAAAACACAACTTTAGAAATGAAAATAGAGGCAAGATCTCTCCATTCAAAGTGTTTTGTTCTTTTAAAAATTATGTAAGTCTCATGCCTTTTTAAAAGGAACAATTAATTCTCCCAAGCTCTTCTTTTTCTACCCCCTTTACACATGTCCCATTTTAATTATCTCCATAATTTTATGACTATAATTTTGGAACATTTTAGAATTTATTGTCTTCCCAAATTATGACTAGAATAAATGTGTGGCTTAAGAATAAATCCACATTTAGACTTTTCCTTAGTACATCAGAATCAGTTGGGATTATTATGACAATTGATTATAAATTTGGGGATTATAAATGAAAATTCTCATGCTCCTTTTGCTTAGGAATTCTAAACTGGACTGTTTGATTAGAGTCCTAGAATTTGCATTTTAACCAGCTCTCTTGGAGAATCACCTGTACACAAAGGTTTAGGAATTACCTGGTTGTTTAGGAAAAATTCTGTAAGTATTCCTGGATATAGTGAAGGAATGGATTGGCTTTGAGACCTAGAGCATCAGCACTTGAATATAATTTATCTGCTCTAGTGTATGCTGCTACTGCTACTGCTTCTGCTGCTGCTAAGTCGCTTCAGTCGTGTCTGTCTCTGTGTGACCCCATAGACGGCAGCCCACCAGGCTCCCCCGTCCCTGGGGGTAGGTTGCCATTTTCTTCTCCAGTGCATGAAAGTGAAGTTGCTCAGTCGTGTCCAACTCCTAAAGACCCCACGGACTGCAGCCTACCAGGCTCCTCTGTCCATGGGATTTTCTAGGCAAGAGTACTGGAGTAGGGTGCCATTGCTCTAGTGTCTACCTGAGAGCAAATAATTACTTTTAATGATCATAAACATCCCACACAGATGAAAGACCTGCTGAATATTATTCACACATTAATGTATTAGCAAAATAGTATTAATTATGGGTTAATACTAATAACTCTATAGATCATAATATCTGTTTAAATTTAATTACAGAGTCTGAACTTTAATGAGGGATTTGCTGACTGATACTAACTTAAGCTGGAATAGTTGGGTTAATGTTACTTTTTTTCAAACAAAAAATAATGGCTTACTCCTAAATTCTGTTCTTATGTATTTCATCTACACTCCAAAAACATCTTGGTTATGTCTTTTCAAGTTTTAACTTGAATTTGGAGGTTTAAAAAAATTTTATTAGAGTATAGTTGATTTACAGTGTTGTGTTAGTTTCAGATATAGAGCAAAGTGAGTCAGATATACGTACACCAATCATTTTTAGAGTCTTTTCCCATATGGGCCATTAGAGTATTGAGTAGAGTTCCCTGTGCTATACACAAGGTCCTATATCCAGGAATACTACATATCTATTTTATATGTAGTAGTGTGTATATGTTAACCAAGTTTGGAGTTTTGAAGTTTGTTCAAAAATTTGTATTGCCTTGAAAAAAAAGTCAATACAGTGGATCCATATAGCAAGAACTGGATGCAAAAACCAGATCTTGTTATGTAGATGTAGCTGCGTGAAGTTGGGATTTGGAGAGAAGGACTGAAATAGAAACTCAGATCAAAGTGGGTGCTTATGATACTTCTTTTTTCAGTTTCATAAATCAAGTGAAAATCTTATGAGCTTACAATATTTTCTGGGCCCTGGTAATGTAGTTGGATAAAACTCATGGCAACCCACTCCAGTACTCTTGCCTGGAAAATCCCATGGATGAAGGAGCCTGGTAGGCTGCAGTCCATGGGGTCGCTAAGAGTCAGACATGACTGAGCGACTTTACTTTCACTTTTCCTTTCATGCATTGGAGAAGGAAGTGGCAACCCACTCCAGTGTTCTTGCCTGGAGAATCCCAGGGACGGGGGAGCCTGGTGGGCTGCCGTCTATGGGGTCGCACAGAGTCAGACACGACTGAAGTGACTTAACAGCAGCAGCAGCAGCAGCATGCTAAATAAAGCAACTGGGGAAGAGTTTCTTTCTCAAGAAGATCATTCCAAATGTTGGCCTCTGATTCTGGCCAGCTAGGTTACATTTACTGACATCATTTATTCATCCATTCTTCCATCCACCCAACAGTATTTATAGCTTTCCTGCAGTATATGCCCTGTGCTGTACTAAGCACTTGGGATGGACTGTTGAGCAACAGAAACCTAGCCCTACCCTTAGGTAGCTTATCATTTGGTGACTCTACTGAATTCATATGGTCCTATGTGATGGGACCCAGAGAATAGTCTTTCTAAATTCCAGAAGAACATTATTTTAGTTTCCGTAAATTGCAGACTTATTGATTTACTAGATGTTTCATCTAATATACATGATGATATCTTATTTTATATGCTGTGGGTCTGTGCATCTCACACCAATAGGAATACATAGGATATTCCATTAATTATCATCACTTTCTTGCAGAGAATCTTGTCATGGATAGTACAAGATTATTGTGCTCTTCACTGTTACAGCTCCAATCTATAGCATGTACACTCCAACTTACTTCATTAGAAAGAATATAAATATTCACATTGACCCCTAGAATAACTTTAAGGTCAGGAGGCTTATCTTGAGGAATCAGCTATGACCTTAACCATTTGTGGGTTCTATCACCCAATGTGGGCAATTATGATCAGTTTACTCAGGAAGATAAACAGATCAGACTTGCCCATCACTCCAGAACACAGATTCTAAAGGACAAAGTGCCCACACAGAGCTTTTCAGTGAATTGTAGGGTCTGCCAAATGACTGTCATTCTGGTTAATGATGGTCTGATAAATATCCCCCAATTTTCTAGATTTCTAGGTGGTGATGTTTTCACTGACAGGAAGATTCAGTTTCAGGAGTTGGTACTTGGGCCAGTCAAAGCTGTCTTTACTAATAATTACTAATTATTTTGTAAAATAATTAGTGGGAAGAGAAAATTAGTGGCACTATTGAAGCTCTGAGAACACTGTAAAAAGTCAACCTTAGGGTATTTTGTTTAACTGGAGGATAATTGCCGTAATGTTGTGTTGGTTTCTGCCATACAACAATGTGAATCAACCGTAAGTATACATATATCCCCTCCTTCTTGAACCCCCTTCCCACCCCACCCCTATCCCATCCCTCTAGGTCATCACAGAGCACCAGATTGAGCTCCCTGTGTTATACAGCAACTTCCCACTACCTCTGTTTTACACATGGCAGTGTATATATTTCAATCTACTCTCAGTTCATCCCCCGTCTCCTTCCCCAACTGTCCACAGTCCATTCTCTATGTCTGCGTCTCTATTCCTTCCCTGCAAATAGGTTCACTGGTACCATTTTTCTAGATTCCATGTATATTCATTACTACACAATATATTTTTTTCTCTTTCTGACTTACTTCACTCCGTGTAATAGGTTCTAGGCTTGTCTACCCCAGTTCAACGGACTCAAGTTCATTCCTTTCTATGGCTGAGTAATATTCCACTGTATATATGTACCACCATTTCTTTATTAAGGTAATGTTTTAATAACAGAGTTGCACAAGACTCATTGCATTTAGGGGCTTCCCAGGTGGCACAGTGGTAAAGAATCTGCCTGCCAATGCAGGACCTACTGGATATGCATATTTGATCCCTGGGTCAGGAATATCTTCTGGAGAAGGAAATGAAACCCAATCCAATATTCTTGCCTGGAAAATCCCATGGACAGAGGATCCTGGTGGACCACAATCCATAGGATCTCAGAGTCAGACATGATTGAACACACATGCGTGCATGCATCACACCTACAACCTACATTGTTACTTCTGTATTTTTTAATCTTGGGCAGACAGATTAAGTACTTTATTGTTGTTATTTTTAAAAATATTCTTATAGGTCTTGGAAGCATATCCTCTACATGCAGGTACAACACTTTACATTTGATTTTTTTTTTTTTCCCATTAACATTGAGGTGAGATTGGGGTAGGTTTTTCCCTTAGTGGAGCCAGAGCCAGAAACATTTTCCCTTACTCTCCATTGCAAACTAAGGTAGTTTCTGTGCACCTACCTATGACTTGGCCTCTGGTAATGGTGGTAAAACTAACAGAACTGACACGAACATGCTCATATTGTATTTTATACTGTACAAAATATTGTCGTATACATGATAATGTTTGATTTTTGAAGCAGTGCCCTGGGGTGGTTATTATCAAGCTCATTTTACAGATGAGGAAGTAAAGTCTCAGTGGAAGACTTATTGAAGGTCGCGTGACTTGGAAGATGGAGACACAAACTAAAACCTAGCTCCTCTTAACCCAGTATCCTGCTGCTTTCCCACACCACTGAGTGCCATTCAGAAAGATAGCTGTTGCATTGTGTGCTTTTCAAATTTTACCCGGAACTGTCTTTTGTTATATCCAATATAAAGATAATGAAAAATGGAATAATAGTAGCTGTAATAATGATAGCACAGTTCAGTATTAAGGGTGTGGGCTCGGAGGACCTTTATGCAAATACAAAGTGTACTATTTATGGATTGTTTGACACTGAGCAAGTGATTTAAATTCTCACTTTAAATCCTCAGTGATTTAAAACTCAGTTTCCCCACCTATTGAAGTTCAGCTCAGTTCAGTCGCTCAGTCGTGTCTGACTCTTTGCAACCCCATGAATTGCAGCACGCCAGGCCTCCCTGTCCATCACCAACTCCTGGAGTTCACCCAAACTCATGTCCATCGAGTCGGTGACGCCATCCAGCCATCTCATCCTCTGTCGTCCCCTTCTCCTCCTGCCCCCAATCCCTCCCAGCATCAGAGTCTTTTCCAATGAGTCAACTATTCGCATGAGGTGGCCAAAGTACTGGAGTTTCAGCTTTAGCATCATTCTTTCCAAAAAATACCCAGGATTGATCTCCTTTAGAATGGACTGGCTGGATCTCCTTGCAGTCCAAGGGACTCTCAAGAGTCTTCTCCAACACCTCAGTTCAGAAGCATCAATTCTTCAGCACTCAGCTTTCTTCACAGTCCAACTCTCACATCCATACATGACCACTGGAAAAACTATAGCCTTGACTAGATGGACCTTTGTTGGCAAAGTAATGTCTCTGCTTTTGAATATGCTGTCTAGGTTGGTCATAACTTTTCTTCCAAGGAGTAAGCGTCTTTTAATTTCATGGCTACAATCACCATCTGCAGTGATTTTGGAGCCCCCAAAAATAAAGCCTGACACTATTTCCATTGTTTCCCCATCTATTTCCCATGAAGTGATGGGACCAGATCCCATGATTTTAGTTTTCTGGATGTTGAACTTTAAGCCAACTTTTTCACTTTCCTCTTTCACTTTCATCAAGAGGCTTTTTAGTTCCTCTTCACTTTCTGCCATAATGGTGGTGTCATCTGCATATCTGTGGTTATTGATATTTCTCCCGGCAATCTTGATTCCAGCTTGTGTTTCTTCCAACCCAGCGTTTCTCATGATGTACTCTGCATATAAGTGAAATAAGCAGGGTGACAATATACAGCCTTGACGTACTCCTTTTCCTATTTGGAACCAGTCTGTTGTTCCATGTCCAGTTCGAACTGTTGCTTCCTGACCTGCATACAAATTTCTCAAGAGGCAGATCAGGTGGTCTGGTATTCCCATCTCTTTCAGAATTTCCCACAGTTTATTGTGATCCACACAGTCAAAGGCTTTGGAATAGTCAATAAAGCAGAAATAGATGTTTTTCTGGAACTCTCTTGCTTTTTCGACAATCCAGCAGATGTTGGCAATTTGATCCCTGATTCTTCTGCCTTTTCTAAATCCAGCTTGAACATCTGGAAGTTCACGGTTCACGTATTACTGAAGCATGGCTTGGAGAATTTTGAGCATTACTTTACTAGCGTGTGAGATGAGTGCAATTGTGTGGTAGTTTGAGCATTCTTTGGCATTGCCTTTCTTTGGGATTGGAATGAAAAGTGACCTTTTCCAGTCCTGTGGCCACTGCTGAGTTTTCCAAATTTGCTGGCATATTGAGTGCAGCACTTTCACAGCATCATCTTTCAGGATTTGAAATAGCTCAATTGGAATTTCATCACCTCCACTAGCTTTGTTCGTAGTGATGCTTTCTAAGGCCCACTTGACTTCACATTCCAGGATGTCTGGCTCTATGTGAGTGATCACACCATTGTCATTATCTGGGTCATGAAGATCTCTTTTGTACAGTTCTTCTGTGTATTCTTGCCACCTCTTCTTAATATCTTCTGCTTCTGTTAGGTCCATACCATTTCTGTCCTTTATCGAGCCCATCTTTGCATGAAATGTTCCCTTGGTATCTCTAATTTTCTTGAACAGGTCTCTAGCCTTCCTCATTCTGTTGTTTTCCTCTATTTCTTTGCATTGATTTCTAAGGAAAGCTTTCTTATCTCTCCTTGCTATTCTTTGGAACTCTGCATTCAGATGCTTATATCTTTCCTTTTCTCCTTTGCTTTTGCTTCTCTTCTTTTCACCACTATTTGTAAGGCCTCCCCAGACAGCCATTTTGCTTTTTTGCATTCTTTTTCGTGAGGATGGTCTTGATCCCTGTCTCCTGTACAGTGTCACGAACCTCCGTCCATAGTTCATCAGGCACTCTCTCTATCAGATCTAGGCCCTTAAATCTATTTCTCACTTCCACTGTATAATCATAAGGGATTTGTTTTAGGTCCTACCTGAATGGTCTAGTGGTTTTCCCTACTCTCTTCAATTTAAGTATGAACTTGGCAATAAGGAGTTCATGATCTGAGCCACAGTCAGTTCCCAGTCTTGTTTTTGCTGACTCTATAGAGCTTCTCCATCTTTGGCTGCAAAGAATAGAATCAATCTGATTTCGGTGTTGACCATCTGGTGATGTCCATGTGTAGAGTCTTCTCTTGTGTTGTTGGAAGAGGGTGTTTTGTATGACCAGTGCATTCTCTTGGCAAAACTCTATTAGTCTTTGCCCTGCTTCATTCTGCGTTCCAAGGCCAAATTTGCCTGTTACTCCAGGTGTTTCTTGACTTCCTACTTTTGCATTCCAGTCCCCTAAAATGAAAAGGACATCTTTTTTGGGTGTTAGTTCTAAAAGGTCTTGGAGGTGTTCATAGAACCATTCAACTTCAGCTACTTCAGCGTTACTGGTTGGGGCATAGACTTGGATTACTGTGATATTGAATGGTTTGCCTTGGAAATGAACAGAGATCATTCTGTTGTTTTTGAGATTGCATCCAAGTACTGTATTTCGGATCTTGTGTTGACCATGATGGCTACTCCATTTCTTCTAAGGGATTCCTGCCCATAGTAGTAGATATAATGGTCATCTGAGTTAAATTCACCCATTCCAGTCCATCTTAGTTTTCTGACTCCTAGAATGTCGACGTTCACTCTTGTCATCTCCTGTTTGACCACTTCCAATTTGCCTTGATTCATGGACCTAACATTCCAGGTCCCTATGAAATATTGCTCTTTACAGCATAGGCCCTTGCTTCTATCACCAATCACATCCACAACTGGGTATTGTTTTTGCTTTGGCTCCATCCCTTCATTCTTTCTGGAGTTATTTCTCCACTGATCTCCAGTAGCATATTGGGCATCTATTGACCTGTGGAGTTCCTCTTCCAGTATCCTATCATTTTTCCTTTTCATACTGTTCATGGGGTTCTCAAGGCAAGAATACTGAAGTTGTTTGCCAGTCCACACCTATTGAAAGCACTAAGTAAATACTGGAGTGAGTTGCCATGCCCTCCTCCAGGGGATCTTCCCAACCTAGGAATCGAACCTGCATTTGTCTCCTGCATTGGCAGGTGGGTTTTTTACCACTAGGACCATCTGGGAAGCCCATCTCTTAATATTTGTAAAGATTAAATTATATCATCCATGTAATAACAATAGTGGGATGATGGTGATGACTGTTGACTTGGGATCCTAGGTATATAGTAAGTGCCAGATATTTTACATATATTATCTCTGGTGTTGTAATAATTCTGTGAAATATGTATTTTACTTCCTAATTGATGTGTGGGGAAAAGAAGGCTTGAATACT
This sequence comes from Bos javanicus, assembly GCF_032452875.1. NCBI lineage: Eukaryota > Metazoa > Chordata > Mammalia > Artiodactyla > Bovidae > Bos > Bos javanicus. The sequence continues at coordinate 56,186,579 of NC_083874.1, read as the reverse complement.
TTTGTAACTGATTCTAGATTAAATGGCCAGCATGAGCCTGTGTTAGGACTTGAACCCACATCAGCCTGGCTACAAAACCCATGTTCTTTTCTTGTTTAGTAGTTGTAAAGCATCCTGTTCTTTGAAAAGGATGGGGAGATTCCCTAGTGGTCCAGCGGTCAGGATTCCATGCTTTTACTGACTTCAGTCTGTGGTTGGTGAACTAAAAGCCTGTAAGCCAAGTTGCATCAATAAAGGAAAAAGGATGGCAGTCTTTAAAGGATCCCAGGCAATAACTTCACCTGAAATCAACTCTCAGTTAATTCCCTCAAATCCTTGACATTCGCTGTGTACCAAGTCCATGTCACACTTACGGTAGAACTTACAGTGTACAAAGAGGTACGCAGAGTAACAGAAGTTTGAATTTTACCATTTCGCATAGGCAGTTGGTTGCTGTGAATGAAAATGTTTCATTTTGTACTAATGAACTCATATGTGTTATTCTAGGTTCTTTAAAAAAAAAAAGTAGGTCAAATTCTTAAAAAAACGTGCTTTGGGGAAAAAAAATAGATTAATGAAAATCTAAACTATGCCCCACAAAATTGTAATTCTGTACTTAGCAGACCAGCACATGGTGATTCAGGATTACAGCTAAAGAGCTTTAGTGCTTTTTGAGGAACTTACACCTCTATTCTTACATCTCGCCTCCTCTATAAATCTGGGAGGTAGTCAAGGAAAATATTCACACACTTCACAACCGAGGAAGGGGAGCCCAGAGGAGTGAAATTTCCCATCAAAAATGACGCAGCAAGTGGAATTTGGTTCTGTATCCCAAACAAGTCTGTGACCATAAAACAGGCACATAGGGATAAGGCTATTTCTTAGGCTGATAAAATTTGTGGATGATTTTTTCCCCCAAGGCTTTAGCAAGGATTACAATGGGGAAAGTTTCCTTTTTCTTTCGCTTTTAACCCTAGTTGTGTTGGTCTTCAATTTAGTTAGTATAATCTGAACTTGTTACACTGTGAGTCAGCGCTTGGCTTCCAGTCCTGCTGTGCCACGTACCAGGTAATAAACTAAGTCATATAGCCTATCTGGACCTACGTTTCCTCTTACAGAAAATGAGGATGGTAACACTTATCATTCTTATCCCACTGGGCTGTTAAGAGCATCTAACCCCATATCAGTGTAGCCACGGGACCTTGGTCAGCCATGTGGACTCTTTCTTCCTGAATCCCCTGCAGAGAGACAGAGAGAGAAGAAATAATTCCCACAAGTTCATCACTTGATTCCACGACAGCTCCTTCATGAGACAGAGAAGTAGCTGTCTACGCAGTAAATAGTTTATTGCTCCATTTTGGATCTGAGTTCTGTATCTTAGCCAGTAATTCAATAGGAATTCATTCTCATACTGATTTTTTTCTATGAAGTTAGCCAGAGTTGGATTCTTTTACTTGCAGTGAAGGAGTCCTTACCTATCGTATTCTCAAGTTTGTATCACATTTCCTCAATTTCAGGATGCCACAGCTTTAATATGTACTGCTGATTTTCAGGGGGGCGGGAAAAGGAAGCAGCATTGCATAGTATTAAATAGTTATGATACTGAGTTGGCTAAAGTTTATTTGGATTTTTCTGTATGTTGGTATGGAAAAAGCTGAATGGACTTTCTGGCCAACCCCATACTATTATACCAAAGACCAATAGGCAAGATGAGCCCGGATTAGTAGGGCTTGCCAGGTGGCTCAGTGGTAAAAAATCCACCTGCTGATGCAGGAGACATGGGTTCAATCCCTGAGAAGATCCCCTGGAGGAGGAAATGGCAATTCACTTCAGGATTCTTGCCAAAGGAAATCTCATGGACAGATGAGCCTGATGGGCTATAGTACATGGGGTTCCAAAGAGTTGGACATGACTGAGCGAGCACACACACACACACACACACACACCTTAATTGGTGCAGTGTGAAACATGAAAAGTGGAATGTGAAAAAATGTGTGTGTTAGAACTGAGGAAATATGACATTTTATCATTGTCAATAATTTATAGTAATATAATAATTATAACAACTGAGAATTTTATGTGCAGAAAACCCAGAGGAGTGAGGGAAGTGTGCCAGAGGAGTCCATTCTAAAATTCTCTTGATTGCTTCTCTGAGAATTCCTGAATTTATTGTCTTTTGGTGTGAAACATATCCAGTACTGGCTGCCAACTAATTTCCAGAAGGTGAAGGCAGTTCCAGTTTACAGTGAGTGGGAGGTTTGCAGGAAAATAGCATGCAACAGTAGAAAGAAGCACTCTGAAGTTATTCTGAGGATACAACTAATGGGAAGTTACCTTTGAGAGAGCTTTTTATAGCTTCCTTCATACAGTTGGTGAAAAATTAGCCTTGATGTGGGGGGAGGAGCTTGTCAATTTGGCTTCTCATCAAACTCAACTTTATTAAGCTGCTAATTCTTAGGTGTGTTTTATAATTTATTACTAAGACATGTAAATCTGCATTGGCAGCCTTGATTAATAGATTCATGATCACTGTTCCCTGCTGTGTAATTCTCATTGCTGCCCCATCAGAACCATCAATTTACCTCTGAGGTTAGGATCAGGTGAGGGTGACAACCAGGAAGCCATAGGAGGAGTGAGGATTTGGGGCTGTTTCACTGAAGACAAAAGACAGGCCCTAAAGAAACAATTTTCCAAGTCCCTGTTTTGAGTTGACGGTGGCAGTGACTTAATTGGAAGACAGTGTGATAATGAACTGCAGCAGGATCGAGAGGAGGGAGTCTATTAGTGACTCTAAACCCACTTGCTGTGCAGATCTTGCAACTCCGCTTTTGTTTCCATCTTCTCCTCTACAGAGAAAGAGCAATTATTCATAACTTGACTTCCATTTGCATCATGCTTAATCGTTTGAGGCTGCATCTTCCTACAGCCCAGCTTATCACAGACGGGCTGCAGATTTAATGAGATGATGTATGTTTGCTCTATCACCTCCTAGTTCTCTAAGCAGGGACAGTTATGTGACCCTTTATGTCTTACTTCCTCAGTTGGCAAATGAGGATAACGACAACACTCACCTCACCGTTATGTTAAAAAAAATGACTCTAATTAGTGCCTGTGACAGGCTTAGTAGCATCAGTATTTAGTAAGCGTTAGCTACACTGTTTAGCAGAAGGGCATGACAATATTTGTGGATGGGTGATATGGAGATTGGGGCTTCCCCGGTGGCTCAGGGGTAAAGAGTCCACCTGCAATGCAGGAGATGCAGGAGACGCAGGTTCAATCCCTGGGCTGGGATGATATCCTGGGGGAGGTCATGGCAAGCCATTCCAGCATTCTTGCCTGGAGAATCCCATGGACAGAGGAGCCTGGCAGTCTACAGTCCATGGGATTGTAAACAGTCGGACATGACCGAAGCACTGAGCGTGCATGCATGCTATGTAGATTAGATGCACTTTTAGGATTCTTATTAGTGGGGGTTTGACCAGCTACGGACCCTGAATCAAATCTAGCCTGCCTTGTGTTTTAGTTTATAAAGTTGTATTGGACCACAGTTGTGCTCTTCCATTTATACATTGTCAATGGCTGTGGATATATTATGAAAGGAAAGTTGATTCATTACAATACGATCCTATGGCACATAAGCTTAAAATGTTTATTGTCTGCCCCTTGATAGAAAAAATGTGCCAACCCCTGGTATTTCACAAGAAAACTGACACAAATGCCCAATTCATGTAATTTACATTTAGTAATAGTTTGGTTGCACTTGAATTTATTTAATCTTTACCTCATTGATAACTAATAGACATTTGGAAGATTTCTTTTTTTTTTTTTCATTTGTAAATAGTTCTTCAATAAATGACACAGAATATATGTGATTATATCTGTAGGCTGGGTCCCTATACATGAAATATGAGGGGTAACTGTGTGGGTTGCCTCCATTGATGTACTTGCAGATTACTGAGGAGACATAGTGAATATTCTCACTACCAAAGTTGTCAGAACCGAGTACAGAAGTGAGCTGTCAGTTCTAATTCCCTGTAACAGAGTTTATCATTAATTAGCTCCTTTGATCGAGCCAGAGGTTGCCGTCCCCAAAGGAAGAAACACAACAGTGAAGCTCAAGGAATTGACTACTTGTCAGATGAGGTTAGCTGTCAAGATTCCTACCCATCACAAGGAATCTTCTGGCTGGTTGTTGCTTCCATCTCTCAGTTCAGATCGCTGCCTTTGGGCCTAATAATAGGATGTCTGGATAGAGTCGCCAGGCTTAACGTAATTCTCCATCTGGATCATCACATCTGCTGTCCATAAAAGACTTATGACTGCATAACTCTGGATAAGGGAACAGTAGTAGTATTCTTTTATGCGAGGTTTTGTTGTTCCTAAAACTTGAGTCCTTTGTGAAACATGCCTCTAAGAAGACCTGACTGTGAAAACATGAGTTTTATTCTTAGTAAAGGACCCTTCTGTTTTTCTTTTGTCATACCTCAGGTGATGACACCGCTTGCAAAGACATAGCTGAGGATTCACTATTGCTGCACAAGATTATGATGTATTGATTTGTTGTTGTGCTTAGTTACTCAGTCGGGTCTGACTCTTTGCAACCCTATGGACTGTAGCCCGTCAGGCTCCTCTGTCCATGAGGATTCTCCAGGCAAGAATACTGGAGTGGGTTGCCATTTCCTACTCCAGGCGATCTTCCCAAGCCAGGGATTGAATACAAGTCTCCTAACATTGCATGCAGATTCTTTACAGTCTCAGCCACCAGGGAAGCCCAATATATTGTTTTCTTGTTTTAAAATACTATCTGGACGTAGTCAGTGAATCTTTATAATCTACTATCAATATATTGATTAATAGATTGTAAAACTTCACTGACTATGTCCAGATAGTATTTTAAAACAAGAAAACAAATTGTTCTGTTAATTCTAAAGCCTAAAACTCAAAAGTAAGGACTTCTGTGGTGGTCCAGTGGTTAAGACTCTGTACTTCTTATGCAGGGGCTGAGGGTTCGATTCCTGTTTGCGGAACTAAGATCACATATGCTGTGTGGCATGGGCAAAAAGAATCCAGCAAACAAACGAACAAAAACAACTCTAAAGCCAATAGGGACCAGGCATAGAAGAGTTATGGCAAATTAGAGAGTTTGTGTCCATCTGAAGGGAGTGGCTGCTTTGGGGTCCTGGCCATTTGTTGCTACACTACCTTATTTTTCCAAAAGAAAAGTGAAATTCTTCCAAGTTTTAAAATTTGCAACTACTTCAAGATCAAAAACATAAACGTTAGGCCAATTAAAATATGTCTGCTGATTTAACCCCATTTGTAAGCTCTCAGCCTGAGATCTTTACTTTAGAAATTAGTAGCAGAACTGAGGAGGGCTGGGGTGAAGTAGGAGGTCACAAGACTAGAAAGATAACCTTTTAAAGCAAACTAGCACATTAGAATTCCAGGAAGAACTTAAAATATAGTCAGGGATGTAGGCCAATCATGGAGATCACAAGTAACAATGTATAGTGTTTTGTCTGTAGTAAAAAAAAATGTCCTTATAGCTAGGATTGTTGACTGTGAGAATGGCTCAGGATAAGGGATTCACAACTCAGGCCATGAATAATTGGGAATTCCCCTTAAGACTGAGGGCTCTGTCATCAGATAGACATACCAGCAGTGGGAATAACTTCTCAAAGCCTCCATTCTCATTCTGAAGACTAAATGAGAAAAGGTGTGTAAAGTAGTTTGCTTGGCCCTAATGCATGGCTCCCTGGTGGCTCAGATGGTAAAGAATCTGCCTTCGGTATGCAAGATGCAGGTTTAATCCCTGGGTTGGGAAGATCCCCTGGAGAAGGGAATGCCTACCCACTCCAGTATTCTTTCCTGAAGAATGCCGTGGACAGAAAAGCCTGGCGGGCTACAGTCCGTGGGGTTGCAAAGATATGATTGAGCAACTAACACACACACAAAATGCATGGCTGGTACTTAATGCATGTTAGCTAATGGGATATAAAATTGTTTTGTCATTTGTGAAAAAGATCATGCAATATACCTTTGATCTAGACTTCTTTTATTCTCTCAGCACATGTTTAGAGCTGGGAGTATTTGCTGTATCCCTATTTATTAGATAGTCACTATGGAATCCTGTAGTGTTGTTGCTTGGTGACTGGACTTGTGAAAGGCCCAGAAAAGTCTGAGCATAACAGAAGCCAGAGCCGTGGGAATTCTATGATACAGATGGAGTCAGTGCTGGTGAGCAGCACCATGTTCTGTCCCCAAGGACAAATATCCTTTGCCCCACAATGGTCCTCAATATTACTGTCAATTATGGACCGGGATAGTGGATTGAGTCAGAAGAGAACTGTGCAGTATATCCCATTGTGCAAAGGGGCTTGGGCTCTGCAATGTCTGTGAATACTACTCCTGTGAGGTTCTGTTGGCCATCAGAAACCCTTCAGACTTGCCAGTGGCTCCAAAAAGGTCAAGACTAATGAGACAGCTGATCTAGTGCTGAGTGGGTGCATTTTAGAAATATGTCCTGAAATACTCTGTATTGGACTTCATTATTTTCATGGCTTGCTTAACCAGAAAAAGTGTTATTTCCTGGAGAAAGCTCTTTATATTTTACCAAAATGTTCTATCCAGTGTTGTCAATGTGGTTTTAGATTTTCAACTCAGTGCAGTTAAACCACCAGTTAATATTAAAATGAGATGGAAATTTTACATTATTCTTTAGTGGAGAAACAATTTGTCAATTGCATTATCCATGCTTTTCACATAGATAGAGAGATAGATCTACATACATCTGTATGTATACATATATATACATGTATATATTAACATAGTACATATTCTAATGTGACTTTAATTATTAGTGTATGATTTACATTAATGTTAGTTTGCTTACTATTGCCATATAGTAAACTGTATGCATAATTATTTATTTGTGTCACCAAGCCACCATTTTTCATTATGTTTTTATATTAATGATAATGAAAGCCAATATTAATTATCATCATTTCTCTCAAGATATCAATCTTGCCAAGCAGGCATACATATTTTTATTATATTTTTTTCCTAAAGTAAGATGCATTTCCTATGGAGAGAATCTATTTAGATATTTCTTATCTTTGTTTCTTATTCATTTTATTAATCATGGCCAACTGTTCAACTTCTAAGGAGTTGTTTTTTTTTCTTTTTTCTCTCCAGTGCTTTTAATGACTAAGTTACTTGGAACAGCAGCAGGAAGAAAAATCTTTGAGGCAGAATCTGCTTATACAGATTCTGACAAGTCTCAGCTCAGGGCAAATTTCCAAAGGATAATTATAGATGTCGCTAAAGCTGAATTCATGATGGTCAGATTGTCAGAAATCTTATTTATAAATGCTCTCATAATGCTGTAGGGAAACCTCCATTTTATTTTGGAAAAGTTTGAAACCCGCTGTTCTGTCTCTGATTTAGCATCCGAGTCACCCGTGGAGTTTTGAAGGCTATAAATAAAAGTAAATTCAGCCACTAATAAACTTTCTCAGTCAGTATTTATTATTAACTAACGTGGTTCAGATGGTAAAGCGTCTGCCTACAATGTGGGAAACCCAGGTTCAATCCCTGGGTCAGGAAGATCTCCTGGAGAAAGAAATGGCAACCCACTCTAGTATTCTTGCCTGGAAAATCTCATGGATGGAGGAGCCTGGTAGGCTACAGTCCATGGGGCAACTGAGCAACTTTACTTTCACTTTCAACGTTGCAGTCACTCACTCACTCACTGTTTGGTACTGCTCTGAGCATTTCGGATAACTCAGAGTTCTCCCATAAAACTTATGAGGTAGTTATGATTACAATGATTACCTTACCAAGGAAGAAACTGGTATGTGAAAAAGTCAAGTAGCTTGCCCGAAGTCAAACAAGTAGTAAGTTGCAGAGTCAGAGATCAAACCCAGGCAGCTCAACTCCTGAGATCATGCTTGTAGGCATCAAATTTTACTTTTGCTCATCCTCAGGGTCCTTTATGACTAGGTTTGGATCTGGATTTGTCAGGATAGTATCACAAAATGGAATTCATTGCCTGGTTCTCGTCTCTTACTAATTTTATTTGAATACTTTATTTTTGTCATGATTGATTTTTTAAATTAATTTTTATTAGAATATAATTGCTTTACAATGATGTCAGTTTCTACTGTACAGCAAAGTGAGTCAGATATTTGTATACATATATCCCCTCTCTTCAGGATATCCTTCCCATTTAGGTCACAGAGCACCCAGTAGAGTACCCTGTGCTTACTCATAGGTTTTCTTTAGTTATCTGTATTATACAAAGTTTATATATATATATATATGTCAATTCCGATCTCCCAATTCACCACACCCCTCCTTCACCCTCGGTATCCTTGTGCGTGTTCTCTTTATCTGTGTCTCTGTGTTTACTTTGCATTGAAACTGTATCATTTTTCTCATCATTCATCTGCATCATTTTTCTAGATTCCACATGTAAGCAATATTACACGATACTTGTTTTTCTCTTTTGGACTTACTTCCCTCAGTATATCATGTCTGATTTTTAGGGGCTCAGATGTATTAGTTGATTACTTTCCAATGAGAAAACAAAAAATTGTTTCCAGTCTGGACTTCCTGAATCAGACTCTCTGATGGCTGCAGACTGGGTATCTTTGACTTTAAATAGCTTCTCTGGTGATTCTGATACATTGCTTGCTATATAAGATCAGAAGGAAGACAGGTAACTACACTGTTTATTTCAATATGAGGTAGACTGAGACCAGGACTCTGGAAAGCTATGAGAAGTCTTATGGGGACAAAGAGGTGAGAGACCTTGATTCTGATTGAGAAGACTTCTAAAGACCTGACATACTGTATAGTCTGTGAAAGAATACTGAATAATGAGGACGGGTTACTGACTACCTCTTTGAGGAGGGACAGAGTTACACTTCCCTGGTGGCTCAGACGGTAAAGCGTCTGCCTACAATGAGGAGGCCTGGGTTTGATCCCTGGGTCAGGAAGATCCCCTGGAGCAGGAAATGGCAACCCACTCCAGTATTCATGCCTGGAAAATCCCATGGACCAAGGAGCCTGGTGGGCTACAGTCCATGGGGTCGCAAAGAATCAGACACGACTGAGCGATTTCACTTCACTTCACTTCACTTCACCCTTCTATAGGATGAACTGCAGATGTCTGAAGACAGACTGTTGTATCGTTTTGTAAGAAAAAAATATTTCCGTTTCCTGGTATTGAAAAATATTTAAATATTAAGCTTGCTAAGGCCTGAGACTATATAGTAGCAGAGGGTTAATGCCGAGTTTCTCATATTATAACAGGATGGGCACAAAGTAAAAGTGAATAGTTTTCCCGCTTCTGTTTGTTCTAACATTATTTCCTCAATGCAAGAGCCTCAAATGGCCATATATTAGCATATTGGCTCCTCTATTTTTGCTTTACTTCTGTCTTTTCTCAGCTTTATCTGGAAGCATCTTTGCTTGGGGTGATTAAGGGCTCTCTGTGAATCAGCATACATATTAGAAAAATTACAGAAAGTATGGTTCTCCCTATGACATAAAATCTAGTAGACTTACTATTTTGATGTTTGGTGTAGGCTGTTGGGGCTTCCCTGTTGGCTCAGATGGTAAAGAATCTGCCTGCAGTGTGGGAGACTCAGGTCCGATCCCTGGGTCGGGAATATCCCCTGGAGAAGGGACTAGCTACCACTCCAGTATTCTTGCCTGGAGAGTTCCATGAACAGAGGAGACTGTTGAGGGCCCAGGGGTATTTGCCTTTTGTCTCTTTGAATGACAGTAGACCGCCCCCCATATCCGTGGTTTTGCTTTCTGTGACTTCAGTTACTCATGATCAACCATGGTCTGAAACTTACCAGAAATAAGCAATTCATACATTTTAAAGTGTGTTCCATTCTGAAAGTGAAAGTTGCTCAGTTGTGTCCAATTCTTTGTGACCCCATGGACTATACAGTTCATGGAAGTCTGCAGGCCAGAATACTGGAGTGGGTAGCCTTTCCCTTCTCCAAGGGATCTTCCCAACCCAGGGATCAAACCCAGGTCTCCTGTATTGCAGGCAGATTCTTTTTCAGCTGAGCCACAAAGCAAGCCCATTCTGAGTAGTGTGATAAAATCTGGTGTCTGCCTGCTCTATCCTGGCAGGGATGTGAAGCATCCCTTTGTCTGGCACATCCACACTGTACATGCTATCTGCCCCTTAATATAAGAGAAAACATGGCGCATGTTATAATGTTCAGTACTATCCATGATTTCAGGCATCCACTGGGGCTCTTGGAACATCTCCCCTGCAGATAAGAAGGGACTGCTATACACAGTCTACAGTAAGGCTCCTAGAAAATGTAAAATTCTGCCTGTTAGCCTTTTGTAATGTATTTTGTTGTGGTAGTCAGAGAAGGCTGGAATTTGAGAAGCCATTGTTTAATACTAGTGTGTATAAAATTTTGGTATTATTTTTTCTCTGAGTTAAGAGTGGAGGACTAAGTCATTGCTTGACTCCTGTACATAGTAGATACCATGTGGAATAGAATGCTTCTGAGGGTTCTCTTAGCCAAACTCTACTTGGTTTATCTTTGGGTCTTTACAGGGTCATCATTGCAAATATGAAGAGCCTTAACACTGGCAGCACCTTCATCCAGCTGTCTGTAGGCTGCTGATTGCATTCTGTTTGTTTTGTCCCTCTCAAAGTTTCCTGCCCAGAATGGGTCACAATAAACAGTGATTCTCATTTATCCAGGACTCATGTCAGTCACTGCAGTTGCAAAGTTGATTAGGGGAGCACAATGGTCATGTGTTGGAAGTGTTAGTTGTTCCGTTGTGTCTGACTCTTTGTGACCCCAGATATTGTAGCCTGCTAGGCGCCTCTGTCCATGGAATTCTCCAGGCAATAATACTGGAATGAGTAGCCATTCCCTTCTCCATGGGATCTTCCCAACTTGGGGATCGAATCAGGGTCTCCTGCATTTTGGGCAGATTCTTTACTGTCTGAGCCACCAGGGAAGCCCATACACAATGCAGTGTGTGTGTGTACTCAGTTGCGCTCTCTTTCTGGCCCCATGGACTGTAGCCTGCCAGGCCTCTCTGTCCATGGTATTTCCCAGGAAGAATACTGGAGTGGGTTGCCATTTCTTCTTCCAAGGTATCTTCTCAACCCAGGGATTGAACCTGAGTCTTTTGTGTCTCCTGCATCGGCAGGTGGATTCTTTACCATGAGAGCCACCCAGGAAGCCCCACAATGATCATAATGTGATAATACTCTGTAATTAACTACAATTTATGTAATCATTTATCCAATGCAAAGTTGTTGCAAAATGAAACTGAGAACTATGCAGAACATAGAATTCTATGAAATTTATTAAAGTGAAAGTGGAGAAATATTCCAATCACATGATAAACTATTGTAAAAGGAGAATTTGTCAGGATTTTAGTCCATTAAAGTGAAAAAAAATAGAGAATAATACATGCTTCAAAGAGGATGATTTGATGAAAAAATGATTAGGAGATATATTTTTGAGAATTTCAAAAGACATTACAATTTTTTTTTTCAGATTTATGATTGTGAAGAAAGTTTAAACAAAAATGACGGTTGTTCTATAGTAATGCCATAAAATTGTGTTGGTTAAATTGCACCAAAAAACCCCAAAATGCTATTTTTTCTTTGTTTATTCTAAAAAAGGTATGAAGTTGCAGTTTTAAATTCAGTGCACATAAGATGAAGTTATATTCCTTATGTTCAGGTTTATTTTTCAACATAAAATCCCCAATCAAACTATCATTTTGTTCACCATGTATGATGGCGTTGTGTTTAATTTGTGTCAGTCAGAGTTTCGGCTAGAAGCAGACAGCATTGTCCAACTGGTAGCTGAGGAGAGTTCACTGTTTACCAAGGTCTGGAGAGGCTTTAGAGAAACTCTCAAGGGATAGTACAGTACCCTGGAGCTAACATAGTGGAAAGTCACAACTCTTATCTAGGACTGAGAAATAATTGGAGAGAGCAGTGCCTTGAACTCATAGAGTATTGTATGGAAAGTGCCACCACTGGTAGGAAATGGGGCACTTCCAACTCATGATGATCAAGCAGGCAGGAAGCCAGAAAATAAAAACTCTTGCTTCAGTCTTCTCCTGCACTCTAATCTCCTGTCAGTGCCTCCGAATGACCAAAGCTAGTGAGAAGCCAGAATGCAAATACATTCATTTTCTTAGACAAAGCAGGATGGAGAGTAGAAGTTGTATGGGCTATGGAAAATTCCAGCACACACTTTGAAATGGATTACTTTTAAATAGAATTTGTTTTCAGACCTATCGTTCGCAGATAAAGAAGGTGGCATCCTGTGCTCACCATGTTCGGCCAGCATAAAATAATGGGACATTTAATGGTTTATTTAGGATACGTAAATAAATTTAGGATATGTGAATAAGTGAATGGTTTATTTATTGTTGTTGTTGTTCAGTTGCTCAGTTGTGTCTGACTCCTTGCCACCCCACAGACTGCAGCACTCCAGGCTTCCCTATCCTTCACCAACTCCTGGAGCTTGCTCAAACTCATGTCCGCTGAGTTGATGATGTCACCAACTAGCTCATCCTCTGTCATTCCCTTCTCCTCCTGTCTTCTATCTTTCTTTCCCAACATCAAAGTGTTTTCTAATGAGTCAACTCTTCACATCAGGTAGCCAAAGTATTGGAACTTCAGCTTCAGCATCAGTCCTTCCAATGAATATTCAGTATTGATTTCCTTTAGGATTGACTAGTTTGATCTCCTTGCAGTCCAAGGGACTGTCAAGAGTCTTCTCTAAGACACAGTTCAGAAGTATTAATTCTTTGGTGCTCAGCCTTCTTTATGGTCCAACTCTCACATCCATACATGACCACTGGAAAAGCCATAGCTTTGACTCTATGGACATTTGTTGGCAAAGTAATGTCTCTGCTTTTTAATATGTTGTCTAGGTTGGTCATAGCTTTTCTTGCAAGGAGCAAGCATCTTTTAATTTCATGGCTGCAGTCACCATTTGCAGTGATTTTGGAGCCCAAGAAAATAAATTCTGTCACTGTTTCCATTGTTTCACCATCTATTTGCCATGAAGTGACAGGACTGGATGCTACGGTGTTCCTTTTTTGAATGCTAAATTTTAAGCCAACTTTTTCACTCTCTTCTTTCACTTTCATCAAGAGGCTCTTTAATTCCTCTTCACTTTCTGCCATAAGGGTGGTGTCATCTGCATATCTGAGATTATTGACGTTTTTCTGGGCAATCTTGATTCCAGCTTCTATTTCATACAGCCCGGCATTTTGCATGATGTATTCTGCATATAAGTTAAATAAGCAAGGTGACAATATACAGCCTTGATGTACTCCTTTCCCAATTTGGAGCCAGTCCATTGTTCCATGTCCATTTCTAGCTGTTTCTTCTTGACCTGCATACAGATTTCTCAGGAGGCAGGTAAGGTGATATGGTATTCCCATCTGTTTAAGAATTTTCCACAATTTGTGGTGATCCACACAGTCAAAGGCTTTAGTGTAGTCAATGAAACAGAAGTAGATATTTTTCTGGAATTCTCTTGCTTTTTCTTTGACCCAATGGATGTTGGAAATTTGATCTCTGGTTCCTCTGCCTTTTCTAAATCCAGCTTGAACATCTGGAAGTTCTTGGTTCACAAACAATTGAAGCCTTGCTTGGAGAATTTTGAGCATTACTTTGCTAACCTGTGAATGAGTGTAATTGTGTGGTAGTTTGAACATTCTTTGGCATTGACTTTCTTTGGGATTGAAATGAAAACTTACTTTTTCCAGCCCTGTGGCCACTGTTGAGTGTTCCAAATTTGATGGTGTATTGAGTGTAGCACTTTACCAGCATCATCTTTTAGGATTTGAAATGGCTCAGCTGGAATTCCATTATGTCCACTAGCTTTGTTTATAATGTTGCTTCCTGAGGTCTACTTGACTTCGAATTCCAGGATGTCTGTCTCTAGGTGGGTAATCAGATCATAGTGGTTATCTGGGCCATTAAGATCTTTTTTTTGTTTAGTTCTTCTATGTATTCTTGCCACCTCTTCTTAATATCTTCTGCTTTTGTTAGGTCCATACCATTTCTGTCCTTTATTGTGCCTGTCTTTGCATGAAATGTTCCCTTGGTGTCTCTAGTTTTCTTGAAGACATCTAGTCTTTCCCATTCTATTGTTTTCCTCTACTTCTTTGCATTGTTCATTTAGGAAGGCTATCTTATCTCTCCTTCCTATTCTTTGGAACTCAGTATTCAGATGGGTTTATCTTTCCTTTTCTCCTTTGCCTTTTGCTTCTCTTCTATTCTCAGCTATTTGTAAGGCCTCCTCAGACAACCATCTTGCCTTTTTGCATTTCTTTTTCTTGGAGATGGTTTTGATCATGGCCTCTTGTACAATGTTGTGAACCTCCATCCATAGTTCTTCAGGTACTCCATCAGATCTAATCCTTTGAATCTATTTGTTACTTCCACTGTATAATTGTAAGGGATTTGATTTAGGTCATGTCTGAATGGCCTAGTGGTTTTTCCTACTTTCCTCATTTTAAGTTTGATTTTGACAGTAAGGAGTTCATGATCTGAGCCACAGTCAACTCCTAGTCTTGTTGTTGCTGACTGTATAGAGCTTCTCCATCTTTGGCTGAGAAAAATATAATCAGTCTGATTTTGGTATTGACCATCTGGTTATATCCATGTGTAGAGTCATCTCTTGTGTAGGCAGAGGGTGTTTGCTATGAGCAGTGCATTCTCTTGGCAAAACTCTGTTAGCCTTCACTCTAAATTTAGTAAGAGTAAACTCACTTTTATGCTCACAATGTGTACCTTTACTAAGCAATTCCTAACATGGTAATACCCTTCAGAATTGTTCATTCACACTGCTGCCCCATCCTGCCTCTCCAGTTTTGCATTTGGGAAGTTGACAGTTTGGAGATATGAGTAAGATGATATCTATTCAAATGAAGTTTTGTGAATTTCAATTTGGATCATAGTTTCAGTTTTCTGTGATCTTTCTGGAGCCTGATATTTTATCATTTATCTTATCAGCTGCTCCTCCCAGCTTTTTGTCATGCTTAAATATGATCAGCTGAAAATGATCATCCATCATTGATAAGAATGTTATTTTGGGCATGGTTGTGGATGGACTCTTGACATACACTACTGCAGCCTCTAGGATGGCAGTAATTCGTACTGCCATTCATTCATTACTCAGATTAGACTAAGTTGTGCTGCAGTAACAAATTAACCCCTGACATCTCAGTGACTTTCTCCACCACATTATATTTTTCACTCCTGCTTCATGCTTACTCCATGTCCTTCTATTCATAGTTCACTCACTGGAACTAGATTTATGACCCCAATCTAACCATAAGGCAGTTAAAAATGTGGGGGAATACAAGAATATTTAGTGAACATTAAATTTTAGTGCCTTTTATATGATGTCCTATGACCAGTTTTGAATCCACCTGACATTACTGTTATCTCATCTATATTTCTCCATCTTCTAATAGCTATTGCCATTTATTGAATGCCACTTATAGAAGAACAATCATTAAAGCTATACTTTCTAATTTAATATTTATGACCATCTTGTCATGGGTAGTATCTTTTCCCTTTTATAGAGAGAAAAATAAAACTTAGATGCTGAATATGTTGTCCAAGAATACACTGTCAACAAGAGGTGGAGTAAGATTTGAACCAATCAATTCCAAACTCATATTACTTCTTCAGTTCATTTCAGTTGCTCAGTCGTGTCTGACTCTTTGCCCCCATGAATCACAGCACAACAGGCCTCCCTGTCCATCACCAACTCCTGGAGTTCACTCAAACTTACGTCCATCGAGTCAGTGATGCCATCCAGCCATCTCATCCTCTGTCATCCCCTTTTCCTCCTTCCCCCAGTACCTCCCAGCATCAGAGTCTTTTCCAATGAGTCAACTCTTTGCATGAGGTGGCCAAAGTACTGAAATTTCAGCTTTAGCATCATTCCTTCCAAAGAAATCCCAGGGCTGATCTCCTTTAGAATGGACTGGTTGGATCTCCTTGCAGTCCAAGGGACTCTCAGGAGTCTTCTCCAACACCACAGTTCAAAAGCATCAATTCTTTGGCATTCAACTTTCTTCAAAGTCCAACTCTCACATCCATACATGACCACTGGAAAAACCATAGCCTTGACTAGACGGACCTTTGTTGGCAAAGTAATGTCTCTGCTTTTGAATGGTATCTAGGTTGGTCATAACTTTCCTTCCAAGGAGTAAGCGTCTTTTAATTTCATGGCTGTTAACTTCTATGCAGAGTACATCATGAGAAACACTGGGCTGGAAGAAGCACAAGCTGGATTCAAGATTGCCGGGAGAAATATCAATAACCTCAGATATGCAGATGACACCACCCTTATGGCAGAAAGTGAAGAGGAACTAAAAAGCCTCTTGATGAAAGTGAAAGAGGAGAGTGAAAAAGTTGGCTTACACCTCAACATTCAGAAAACAAAGATCATGGCATCTGGTCCCATCACTTCATGGGAAATAGATGGGGAAACAGTGGAAACAGTGTCAGACTTTATTTTTTGGGCTCCAACATCACTGCAGATGGTGACTGCAACCATAAAATTAAAAGATGCTTACTCTTATTACCTATCCATCTAATCTGTTGGACAATAAGAGAATAAAAGAAAGGATAAATCTCAGGTTGGACTTCCCTGGTGGCTCAGTGTAAAGAATCCACCTGCCAATGCAGGAGATGTGGTTTCGATCCCTGGGTCAGGAATATCCCCTGGAGAAGGAAATGGCAACCCACCCCAGTATTCTTGCTTGGGAAATCCTATGGACAGAAGAGCATGGTGGGCTACAGTCTATGGGGTCACACAAAAGAGTTGGACACAACTTGACCAGTAAATAACAACAACCACCAAATCTCAGATCAGTTGGAAAAAGGATTAACTGATTTTTCATGCTGCCCAAAAATTCTTCTTGTGCTGAGTTGCATTACTTTCGTTTACTTATATTCATGCACCCTAAGCTCTCATTTTCTATTTACATTACCGAGTTGCTTTCACAAGAAAGTCTGAAAAGTCACTCATGTTTAAGTAAAAATGATTGACTAGTTTCTTTCACTTGTCAGACTTTTTAATTTGTTAAAGGTAGAACAATGAGGAAGAATAAATCTCTAGGTGCGGTATAGAAAACATTTTTGAAGGAGCTTATTTGAACAAAGACATGTTACTATTATCGCTAATATTATAGAACCGTTAGCAGTGTGGTCTTAGGAAGTAGTGTAGTACAATAGAAAGCATGAACTTTGGACTCTGCAGTGAATTAAATCTATGTTATACTTACGGTATCTATGTGACCTTGAACAACTTATTTAAATTTCTGTACTTTTAATTTTCTCATCTGTAAAATGAAGTAAACAATGCCCACTTTATATCTTTTGGTGAAGATTGAAGATGTATTGTATATGGTCAGGACTGAAAAATATTTGTGAAGTGAATGAATAAATAATGTTTGTGACATGTCTGGCAGAATCTTGGTATAGGAAAGATAGAAAAGACTTGTAAAACTGCAGCGGGGTCCTGGGGAGGGTAAGTGAAGGGAAGAAAAATTGGCATATTGGAAACAAGTAGAGGAAATAAAAAATTTGCATTTCAAGCAGAGTCATTTTTATGTAATATAAGTTTATAGGCTAATAGAATAGATTCTTCTATCTTGGAATCTGTCCACCAGAAATATCCAAATATATGTTGTATGCCTTACCATGATAATAAACGAGGACAGTTTGCTGTGATCAGGGTGGTATGCATGGTGTGGTGTGACCAGCCAGCATCCTTCGTTGAAATCACTGGCCCAGCCAGAGAGACCTGACTGGGTAGCCTGGAAAATGATAGGGAACTACAGTCGGGTGTTGCGATCAACATGACTTGCGACATTTGGTCATTTTTGCACTGGTGGAGTAATATCTCTTTTAAAGTGTTAAATTGTAATTATGCAATTATTTTCTACAAATTTCCTTTTGGAAATTTCAGAAAGCAAAGAAAAAGCAAGAAGGTGTATCCAGCAGATGTCAGAGATATGATCATGCCTTTTAAGTTTGTTTTTCTTTCAATCATCATACATTTCAGAGAGTGTGTGTGTATGTGCGTGCACGTGCGCATGTGCAGTCATATCTAACTTTTTGTGATACCATGGACTGTAGCCTCCCAGGTTCTCTGTCCATAGAATTCTCCAGGCAAGGATGCTGGAGTAGGTAGCCATTCCCTTCTCCAGAGGATCTTCCCAACTCGGTGATTGAACGCGAGTACCCTGCATTGCAGGCAGATTCTTTACCATCTGAGTCATCAGGGAAGCCCTGTTAATTAAGTAATTCTAAATTGTTTATTGGGAATCATAGTTAATATCTATATTAATGATAAATTTATGTGGCGAAATGGACTTTATGGGGAAAGGAGATATACATTTCTTTTTTTCTCTTCTACTACATTAAGAAAAAATGTTTTCTGAATCAGTTTAAGGAACCTTTTCAATGGAAAATGAAAAGGGCTATTGCTCAGATTAAAGGGACAATTGTAATGTCTAAAGCGTTTTCCTTTTTTAAAATTATGTTTTTCTCTTTCTTTTTAATTTTTTAAATTATGAAAGTATAACAACACATTTACAGGAGACTTGGGAAATATGGAACAAATTTACATATAGTTCTATATATTACATTTATTTTTAAAGTAGATAAATTAAGATTTTTAGTTGGAGTTTCAATATCAAACTCTCCAAAATTGTTAGAATGACTATATGGAAAAGTAGAAGGGTATAGTAGACCTGAAAAGGCCCATGAACCAAATCAACATAATTAAGATTAGTACAATTTTCACACAACAGAGTTTCCAATTGTGGTGTAGCATGTTGAGAAAAACAGATGCAGGATGTATAATTTGAAAATTGTATGGACTCCTAATTATTGAGTCCCTCAAAAATTCCAGGGCAGAGCTCCCAAGGGACATCTGAGTTTTCTGGGGGTGTTCTAGACGTTCACTCAAAACAGCCCAGGAGTCTTTGTTCTAGCCCTCTTGTGATTGCCTGTTTGAGTCAAGATGAAGATCAGTATCTAAATCACATAATAGCAAGCTGCTTTTTATTCCTGACACCCCAAGTGGCTGATGGCATTTCACCCATTCACTACCCAAGGAGTCAGAGCAGAAATAAAACCCCATAATAATTTGTATTCATGCAATGTTGATCCTCCTCCTTTGATGTTCTAACAAATTTTTCAATCTGTTTCTATGCTGACCTCATTATTTACTGACTTATTTCAAACAGGAAGGGCAAATTTGGATTTTTTCTTTGTTATTTTTGACAAATTATAAAAGAAAAATATGGTTTGCAAAATATTTTTTAAATGCAAAAATGTACAGAATCAATAAATCACAGATAAAATTTTATAATTAGAGTATACTTTCTTCCCAAATTCACCCTACACTTCAGGGGATCTTTCTCAGCCTTAGCACTGTTGACATTTTGGACAGAATAATTGTCACTGGGACATGACCTCTGAATTCTAGAATGTTTACAGGGTCCATGGCCTCTACTCAGCAGAGTAGAGATACCAGCAGAATCTCCCCCCTACCTAGTCATAACAATCAAATATGTCTCCAGACATTACCAAATGTCCCCTGAGTAGCAAAATTGTCCTCAGCTGAGAAGTATGTCTAAATATGAGAGCAAAATTGGAATTTTACTGTCTGTACAATTTTATATTCTGCTTCTTAAGCTAATGTTGCATGTTGGAAATTTTCCTGTATCATTAAAGAGCCTTGAAATGCTAATCCCTGTTGACTGTATTCCCTTATATAGATAGAATACTTATTTAGCTCTCTTCTCATTGTTGACCCATTAGGTTGTTTTCTAACTTCCTTTTAGTTTATTTTTTTAATTAATTTATTTTAATTGGAGGCTAATTACTTTACAATATTGTAGTGATTTTTGCCATACATTGACACGAATCAACCATGGGTGTACATGTGTTCCCCATTCTGAACCCCCCTCCCAACTCCCTCCCATCCCATCCCTCAGGGTCATCCCAGTGCACCAGCCCTGAGCACCCTGTCTCATGCATCAAACCTGGACTGGCGATCTATTTCACATATGATAATATACATGTTTCAGTGCTATTCTCTCAAATCATCCCACCCTCGCCTTCTCCCACAGAATCCAAAAGTCTGTTCTTTACATCTGTGTCTCATTTGCTGTCTCTTATATAGGGTCATCATTACCATCTTTCTAAATTCCATATATATGCATTAATGTACTGTATTGGTGTTTTTCTTTCTGACTTACTTCATTTTGTATAAGACTCTTGAGAATCCCTTGGACTGCAAGAAGATCAAGCCAGTCAATCCTAAAGGAAATCAGTCCTGAGTATTCATTAGAAGGACTGATGCTGAAGCTGAAACTTTGGCCACCTGATGTGAAGAACTGACTCATTTGAAAAGACCCTGATGCTGGGAAAGATTGAAGGCAGGAGGAGAAGGGGATGACAGAGGATGAGATGGTTGGATGATATCACTGACTCGATGAACATGAGTTTGAGCAAGCTCTGGGAGTCGGTGATGGACAGGGAAGCCTGGTGTGCTGCAGTCCATGGGGTCGCAAAGAGTTGGACACAACTGAGTGAGTGGAATGAACTGAAAAATTTAATAAACATTCTTATACATCAATATTTGACCCCATCATTGATCAGAAAATTTCTAATGTCTTTCAAACCCATAATCTTATTTAAAAACAAAAATGAAGTGCTTCTGAAACTAATAAGTAATTTTTTAGAACTTGGAGGTCTTTCTAGAGTGATAGGACAAGCAGGGTTTGACCCCTGGAGAAGGAAATGGCAATTCACTCCAGTATTCTTGCCTGGAGAATCCTATGAACAGAGGAGCCTGGTGGGCTACAGTCTATGGGATCACAAAAAATTCAGACATGACCTAGCAAAAAAAGAACACAACAACATACATATGTTCTAGTCACAACAAGTCAATAGCTAAAAATCTCTGAATCTGTTCTTAATCAGTTTTGAATAAAGATTCAAGAACTTGAACTTGAACTTGCAATCCTTAGCCTAAGCAAGCTAAGGGCACTTACACCTTAAAAAAATTTATACATTGTTACAAACTGTTGCACACACACACATATACACATATGATTTTGTGCACAATTTTAGGGGGTGTGGATTTATGAAGAACAGTTCAAGACTTTAGATTGAGAAATACTGTTATAAAGACACCTGATCCCTACCATACTGTTTATAAAGGTGTAGGCATGAGGCATGTTATAACAGTCATGAAAAGCATAGTAAATCAAGATTAAGGGGCATGTCTATAACTTTAATCTGGTTCTGTGTCAGAATCAAAAACCTGGTGCCAATGAGCCTTTAAAAACTTAGTGAGCTACATTGAAGAAATCTTTGGAGACTCAAAAGTGAGATTTTTTTTTTCTGATCCTTTAGATCTGTGGTGGTATTGGACAATTGGAATCTGAGTTTCCTGAATTGTCTTGACCCACCTGTGAAGTCCTTTTCTAATACTGCCAGCAGTATCCAGTGAAAATAAAACTGGTACCAAACTTGAGGCTTCCCAGAACTTTTATCTCCATCTGTCTACTTCCATGAGGCTAAATTTACTTGCCATTGTAGACTGATAAATAATAATTTCTATGAGAAATTTTCTCTGAAGTGAATTATAAATTATAATACAATGATAATGATGAACCATGAACTTCCAGACGTTCAAGCTGGTTTTAGAAAAGGCAGAGGAACCAGAGACAAAATTGCCAACATCTGCTGGATCATCAAAAAAAAAGCAAGAGAGTTCCAGAAAAACATCTATTTCTGCTTTATTGACTATGCCAAAGCCTTTGATCAAGTGGATCACAATAAACTGTGGAAAATTCTGAAAGAGATGGGAATACCAGACCACCTGACCTGCCTCTTGAGAAACCTGTATGCAGGTCAGGAAGCAACAGTTAGAACTGGACGTGGAACAACAGACTGGTTACAAATAGGAAAAGGAGTATGCCAAGGCTGTATATTGTCACCCTGCTTATTTAACTTATATGCAGAGTACATCATGAAAAACACTATGGTGGAAGAAGCACAAGCTGGAATCAAGATTGCTGGGAGAAATATCAGTAACCTCAGATATGCAGATGACACCACCCTTCTTCACCAGAAAGTGAAGAAGAACTAAAGAGCCTCTTGATGAAAGTGAAAGTGGAGAGTGAAAAAGTGAAAAAGCTCGATATTCAGAAAACCAAGGTCATGGCATCTGGTCCCATCACTTCATGGCAAATAGATGGGTAAACAGTGGAAATAATGGCTGACTTTATTTTTTTGGGCTCCAAAATCACTGCAGATTGTGATTGCAGCCATGAAATTAAAATACACTTACTCCTTGGAAGGAAAGTTATGACCAACCTAGACAGCATATTATGACCAACCTAGATAGCATATTCAAAAGCTGAGACATTACTTTGCCAACAAAGGTCCATCTAGTCAAGGCTATGGTTTTTCCTGTGGTCATGTATGGATGTGAGATTTGGAGTGTGAAGAAGGCTGAGTGCTGAAGAATTGATGCTTTTAAACTGTGGTGTTGGAGAAGACTCTTGAGAATCCCTTGGACTGCAAGGAGATCCAACCAGTCCATTTTGAAGGAGATCAGCCCTGGGATTTCTTTGGAAGGAATGATGCTCAAGCTGAAACTCCAGTACTTTGGCCACCTCATGCGAAGAGTTGACTCATTGGAAAAGGCTCTGATGCTGGGAAGGATTGGGGGCAGGAGGAGAAGGGGACAACAGAGGATGAGATGGCTGGATGGCATCACTGACTCAATGGACATGAGTCTGGGTGAACTCCAGGAGTTGGTGATGGACAGGGAGGCCTGTCGTGCTGCGATTCATGGGGTCGTAAAGAGTCGGACACAACTGAGTGACTGAACTGAACTGAGACAGCATATTAAAAAGCAGAGACATTACTTTGCCAACAATGGTCTGTCTAGTCAAGCCTATGGTTTTTCCAGTGGTTATGTATGCATGTGAGAGTTGGACTATAAAGAAAGCTGAGCACCAAAGAATTGATGCTTTTAAACTGTGGTGTTGGAGAAGACTCTTAAGAGTACCTTGGACTGCAAGGAGATCCAACCAGTCAGTCCTAAAGATCAGTCCTGGATATTCATTGGAAGGACTGAAGTTGACGCTGAAGCACCAATACTTTGGCCACCTGATGTGAAGAGATGACTCATTTGAAAAAGCCCTGATGCTGGGAAAGGTTGAGTGCAGGAGGAGAAGGGGATGACAGAGGATGAGATGGTGGGATGATGTGACCGACTCAATGGACATGAGTTTGGGTAAACTCCGGGAGTTGGTGATGGACAAGGAGTCCTGGTGTGCTGTGGTTTATGGGGTCGCAAAGAGTCGGACATGACTGAGCGACTGAACTGAACTGAACTGATGATGGTCATGGCCATTGCTTTTCAATATAAGATGGAAATTAAGAAAAGAAAGGGAAAGCAAATAGTATATACTTCAACTGAACCCTTACATTTTGCCAAACACTGTTCACCATTTGCTTCCATACTTTTATTTAATTCTCACAATAACTCTGGGATATAGTTGATATTACCATTATTTTGCTGTTATTGTTCAATCACTAGGTTGTGTCTAACTCTGAGACCCCATGTACTGCAGTGTGCCAGGCTTCCCTGACCTTCATTATCTCCTGGAGTTTGCTCAAACTCATGTCCATTGAGTCGGTGATGCCATCCAGTCATCTCATCCTCTGTCTCCCCTTTCTGTTCCTGCCCTCAATCTTTTTTTTTTTTTTTGAGTGAGAGATTTTATTTATTGGGCTCCAAAAATCACTGCAGATTATGATTACAGCCATCAAATTAAAGGACACTTTCTCCTTGGAAGAAAAGCCATGACAAATCTAAACATATTAAAAAGTAGAGACATTAAT
Organism: Bos javanicus; assembly: GCF_032452875.1. NCBI lineage: Eukaryota > Metazoa > Chordata > Mammalia > Artiodactyla > Bovidae > Bos > Bos javanicus. The sequence goes on along the minus strand of NC_083874.1, from coordinate 56,162,611 downwards.
TTGCCGACAAAGGTCCCCATATTCAAAGCCATAGCCTTTCTAGTAGTCTCACATAGACCACAAAGAAGGCTGAGCACCAAAGAACCGACGCCCCCGAACTGTGGTGTTGCAAAAGACTCCCAAATGTCCCATGGACCGCCAGGAGATCAAAACAGTCAACTCTAAAGGAAATCAACCCTGAATATTCATTTTAAAAACTGATGGTGAAGCTGAAGCTTCAATACCCGGGCCATCCAATGCGAAGAGCAGATGCATCAGAAAAGACCCTGACGATGGGAAACACTGAAGGCAGGTGGAGAAGGGGACGACATAGGATGAGGTGGTCGGATGGCACCACTGACTCAACGGACCTGAGTCTGAGCATCCTCCAGGAGACAGTGAAGCTGCAGCCTAACCCAATCTTTCCCAATATCAGGATTTTTTCAATGAGTCAGCTAACATCAGAAAGTACTGAAGCTTCAACTTCAGCATCAGGCCTTCCAATTTATATTCAGGGTTGACTTCCTTTAAGATTGACTAGTTTGATCTCCTTGCAGTCCAAGGGACTCTAAAGAGTCTTCTCCAGCTACCATTGTTTAACTAATAGTAATTTAAATGGTTAATCCAAGTGTCATGGGGTTTCTCTAGTACCTCAGTCAGTAAAGAATCCACCTGCAGTGCAGGAGATGAGAGTTCAATTCCTGGGTTGGCAAGACTCCCTGGAGAAAGAAATGGCAACCCACTCCAGTATTCTTGCCTGGAGAATCCCATGGACAGAAGAGCCTGGCAGGCTACAGTCTATGGGGTCACAAGAAATAGACATGACTAAGTGACTAAGCACATGCATATAAATCCAGTGTCTAATGGAGAGCCAGTGGTGTGTGGACCTGGAGAAAGCTCATGGTGTTTTCATTGAGTTGTGCTACCCAAGGAAGGCAGAATCAAGATTTCCTGCATCTTCTTTAATACCCTACTACCCCCACTGCCAATAAAGCATGGCCCTTGCTGTGTGCATCTCCTTAAAGACAGGCATATCACTTTTGAAGATTCTTCTTAAACACTGTTAGAATGTCATGTTATCTACTTTAAAAAATATATATTTTTTAATTGGTGGAAAATTGCTTTACAATTTTGTATTGGTTTCTGCTGTACAACAACTAGAATAAGTCATTATATATATATAATGACTTATAATAATAAGTCATTATTATTATAAGTCTTATATAATAATAAGACTTATTATTACAAGTCATTATATATATAATGACTATCACAGAGCTCCAGACTCTTTTCCCTATTTTGGTAACTTCCCACTAACCATCTATTTTGCATATGATAGTGTGTACATATCAATGCTACTTTTTCAATTCATCCCACCCTCACCTTCCCCCACTGTGTCGACAAGTCTGTTCTCTATTAGGTTCATCAGTACCATTTTTCTAGGCTCCATATATATATGTGTGTTAATATATGGTATTTGTTTTTCTGACTTACTTCTCTCTGTACAAGAGGCTCTAGGTTCATCTACCTCACTACAACTGACTCAAATTTATTCCTATTTATGGCTGAGTAATATTCCATTGCATAAATGTACCACAACTTCTTTATCCATTCATCTGTCGATGGACGTCTAGGTTGCTTCCATGTCCTGGATTTTGTAAATAGTGGAAAAACACCAATACAGTATACTAATGCATATATATGGAATTTAGAAAGATGGTAACAATAACCCTGTATAAGAGACAGCAAAAGAGACACTGATGTATAGAACAGTCTTTTGGACTCTGTTGGAGAGGGAGAGGGTGGGATGATATGGGAGAATGGCATTGAAATACGTATAATATCATATATGAAACGAGTCGCCAGTCCAGGTTTGATGCACGATACTGGATGCTTGGGACTGGTGCACTGGGATGACCCAGAGGGATGGTATGGGGAGGGAGGAGGGAAGAGGGTTCAGGATGGGGAACACATGTATACCTGTAGTAGATTCATTTCGATATTTGGCAAAACCAATACAATATTGTAAGTTTAAAAATAAAAAAAAAAAAAAAAAAAGAATTGTGATTTTCTCAGGGTATATCCCTAGTAGTGGGATTGCTGAGCCATATGGAAAATTTATTTCTAGTCTTTAAAAAAATTATTTATTTTTTAATTGAAGGAAAATTGCATTACGGAATTTTGTTTTCTGTCAAACCTCAACATGGGTCAGTCATAGGTATACATATATCTCTTCCCTTTTGAACCTCCCTCCCATCTCCCTCCCCAATATTTCTAGTCATTTTAAGGAATCTCCATACTGTTTTTCATAATGGCTGTATCAGTTTCTATTCCTACCAAGGAATAGGGGGGTGCAAGGGGGTTCCCTTTTCTCCACATCCTCTCTAGCATTTATTGTTTGTAGGTTTTTGATGATGGCCATTCTGACTGGCATGAGGTTATACCTCATTGTAGTTTTGATATGCTTTCCTCCAATAACGAGCATTGTTGACCATCTTTTCTTGTGTGTATTGACCATCTCTATGTCTTCTTTGGAAAAATATCTGTTTAGGTCATCAGCCCATTTTTTGATTGGGATGTTTTTCTGATATTGAGCTGTATGAGCTGCTTATATATTTTAGACATTAACACCTTGTGAGTTGATTTATTTGCAAGTACTTTCTCCCATTCTGAGATTTGTCTTTTCATCTTGTTTATAGTTTCCTTTGCTGTGCAAAAAGCTTTTAAGTTTTATTAGGTTTTTTTAATTAATAAGATTTATTTTTTTTAATTTTTTTTAATTTTTAAACTTTACAATATTGTATTAGTTTTGCCAAATATCAAAATGAATCCGCCACAGGTATACATGTGTTCCCCATCCTGAACCCTCCTCCCTCCTCCCTCCCCATACCATCCCTCTGGGTCGTCCCGGTGCACCAGCCCCAAGCATCCAGTATCGTGCATCAAACCTGGACTGGCGACTCGTTTCATACATGTTATTATACATGTTTCAATGCCATTCTCCCAAATCTCCCCACCCTCTCCCTCTCCCACAGAGTCCAAAAGACTGTTCTATACATCAGTGTTTCTTTTGCTGTCTCTTATACAGGGTATTGTTACCATCTTTCTAAATTCCATATATATGCATTAGTATACTGTATTGGTGTTTTTCTTTCTGGCTTACTTCACTCTGTATAATAGGCTCCAGTTTCATCCACCTCATTAGAACTGATTCAAATGTATTCTTTTTAATGGCTGAGTAATACTCCATTGTGTATGTGTACCATAGCTTTCTTATCCATTCATCTGCTGATCCCATTTGTTTATTTTTGTTTTTATTTCCCTTACTCTAGGAGGTGAGTCAGAAAGAGTCTTGCCGTGACTTATGTCAAAGGAGTGTACTGCCTATGTTTGCCTCTAAGAACTTTATAGTTTCTGGATTTATATTTAAGCCTATTATCCACTTAGAATTTAGTTTTGTGCATGGTGTAAGGAAGTGTTCTAATTTTATTCTTTTACATGTAGCTGTCCAGTTTTCCCAGTACCACTTATTGAAGAGGCTGTCTGTACTCCATTGTATATTTTTGCCTGCTTTCCCAAAGGTAATGTGCTCATAGATGTGCGGGTTTATCTCTGGACTTTTTGTGTTACTCCATTGGTCTATGTTTCTGCTTTTGTGCCAGTACCACACTGTCTTGATGACTGTAGACTTGTAGTATAATCTGAAGTCAGGGAGCTTGGTTTATCTACTTTGGTAGACAGTAATCTTGGATTTTTAAGATCAGGCTTTGTCTTCTTGCCCTTTTCCACTTACTTATGAATGGTACTTGGCTAGTCACTAGTTTTCTTTGAATGTTGGTTTTCTTTTTACCACAGATGCTAAGGTATTTAGTATCTGATATTAAGAGCTCATATTTATGCAATTGCTTTCTTAACTCTAAAGCAAAACAAAAGTATAAAAGATTGCCATTTTAAGAGACATTTAAACCCCCCAAGCTTAATTTTCCTCATATGCTGCTGCTAAGTCACTTCAGTCGTGTCCGACTCTGTGTGACCCCATAGACGGCGGCCCACCAGGCTCCCCTGTCCCTTGGATTCTCCAGGCAAGAACACTGGAGTGGGTTGCCATTTCCTTCTCCAAAGCATGAAAGTGAAAAGTGAAAGTGAAGTCGCTCAGTCGTGTCTGACTCTTGGCAACCCCATGGACTGCAGCCTACCAAGCCCCTCCATCCATGGGGCTTTCCAGGCAAAAGTATGGAGTGGGGTGCCATTGCCTTCTTTCCTCATATATAGAATTGCAATTATAACTTCTGTCTCATAAAGTTGTTAAATTGTTCATTCAACAAATACTTAATGTGCATCTACTATTCACTAATAGTAGTGTTTTGTTGAGGGAGAGGTAGTTGTGGTAGATATGTATTATAATAACCAAGCAGAAAAACCAAAATGATAATTGTGATAAATACCATGAAAGAAATAAAGAAGAAATTGGATTGGAGATGGGGGCTGCTGCTTTAGATAGAGTAGCCAGAGAAAACCTTTCTAATGAGGTGATGGAGAGCTTAGAGTTGAAGTTTGTGAGGTCACTCAAAAGGGTATTTCTAGAGAGTGAAGACCTGTGTTACTAAAAGATATTGACAGAAGATAAGAGGACTCTACGCCTTGCTATTCAACATGTGGTCCATAGCCTATTCCATCTCCACACTCTGTTACTGGCCTGAAGCAGGCTTAGGAGCTTGCATAAGAGTGTAAATCAATGTGATTCTTTCTTCATTGAGAAACTCTTTCCCAGAAAGTCAGCTGGATTTAACAGTATGCTTAGTTATATAGTAGATGTACATTCTGGTATCCATATCTCATCATCCCAGTAACAGGTTGCAGACTGGCTTCTTTTAGTAGCACTGATAGGATGAAGTTGAAGGGTTGTAAAGGGCAAGGGCTAGACCATGCAGAACCTTGAGGTCATAATAAGGTTTCTGAATTTTATTCTGAGAACAAGGAGAAACCACTGGGGTAATCTAAGCAAGAGAGTAGAATGATCTGTTCTTGAGAGAAACAGATGCACTAATGCACTTGAAACCATACAATAGACTGTAAAGTGATGATGAATGTGAGTTTTGACAACCTCATCTCATTCAATCAGAGCTTTTCTAGTCATTCTGCCAACAGTCTCCTCCTGGACTGGTCTAAACAACATATGTCATGAATCTCTTGAGGGCATTTTGCAACATTTTTTTCTTTTTTATTTGTTTGTTTTTATTGTAGCAAAATATATGCACCATGATTTTGAAGTTATCTCTTTCCAATTCAAATGAAATTCCATGCTTAGAAAGTAAATAAATTATATGCCTCTAGCTCTGGGGTCTCACATCTCAAAATAAAGGTACTTTTGGCAGCATTAGTATTTCATGTTCACACCTACAGAGCTTACTACCAATTTGTACATATTTTGCTAAAAAGAACAACTGCCTAAGATCTAGAAACTTCATATCTACACTTCATTCACAATGAGAGTTTTAGTATTTTTCATGGTGCAAACTGATGAGTTCTTTTTTTTTTTTTCTTACACAGGAAATGGCTACATTTTTTGGAAAGCTATGGCATTGATTTGTTGGCCCCAGAATTGGTCATTATTTCCCTTATTCTCCTCCCTCTCTTCCTTTTTTTTAATTTTTATTATTTCATGATATTCTTTCTCCACTCCCTTCCTCTTTCCCTTCCTTCTTTCCAGACTATTTACTGGAAGGGCTAAGGCTCTGGAAATACCTCAGTCAAAAAGACTTAGTTTCTGTGTAGAAGGAGACTATAGCTTTGATGAGACACAAATGAGTAACTAGAACTATAATTATAATCTAGTGTGATCTATGCCATGTGCGGGAAAATATAGAGTATATATTGCATAAGATCAGCTGGGCCTCTAACTTACAGTTGGAGTCAGGACAGCTTCTGAGAGGAGAGAATGTCGAAGTTGAGGTCCAAAGAACATAAGTTTGGAGGTGGGTGGAGTGTTCTTAGTAAAAATTTCATGTGTGAAACTTGGAGACGAGATAGTACAAATGTGAGTTACTGTAAATAAATAAATTAATTAAGTGTAACTAGACCTTTGGAGTAAAGTGAGGGAAGGGGTTGGAGAGGGAAGAAGTAGGAAATGTAAATAAGAAACAGATCATGAAGGGCCTCATACACCAACCTAATGAGTACAGACTTTATCTTTAAAGTGAGAGAGTATCATTGAAGGATTTCAAAAGGCAGGTGATTATGATTATGTTACTTTTTAGGGAAGTTATATTGGATCTGGGCTTCCCTGGTGGCTCAGCAGTAAAGAATCTGCCTGCTAATGCAGGTGATGCGGGAGATGCTGGTTCCATCCCTGGGTTGGGAAGATCCTTTGAAGAAGGAAATGGCAATCCACTCCAGTATTCTTTCCTGGGAAATCCCATGGACAGAGAAGCCTGTCAGGCCACAGTCCATAGGGTCTGCAAAGAGTTGGACACGACTTAGCGACTTAACAATAACCTACTGGATCTAGGAAGGAAAATGGATTAAAGGGAATGGTAAGGTTGGAGTTAGGAGACCATAGAGAATTATACGCGTGCAAATAACAATGTGGAATGAACAGAATTAGAACACTATACATGCAGGTGATGAGATATTTTCTTTACTTAGATGCTTAGAAAGCTGATGACTGATTTTCTAGGGGACAAAGGCAGTTTGGAAAAGGAGGAACAGAGGCCAGACCTTCCAATCTGTGTGTTGCTTTTCCATTTTGAGCCATTTTGAGCCCAATCATCATTCATTCTCTTCCCTGCCCCCCTTACTTACCCCCCAAAAGCCTGAGTTTTTCTAAAAATGGGGAGTTTCTCTTTGATGATAATTTTACTCTCAGGAACTGTCCAATATTCTCTTGCTGCATTAAAAGATAAACTGACTTTTAAAAATAATGAATGGGATATTATGCAGCCAGCTGTCAAGGGAATGATTGGAAATTTGTCCTGAAATTCTGTTGTACCAAGACTTGCAGATTTTAATCTGTCCCCCTAAGGTTTTTCTCAACACACACTCGTGATGGAAAGAAAGGGGATCAATCAAAGAAAAAATGTGTTCAGCACTATTGTGAGCTCCACACAGAATGAAATACCTGGGGACAACAAAGAGAAATAAGGCACTGTCTCTGCCCTGTAGCTGTCTAGTTTAAAAGACAAAAGTAGACATATATGAAAACATCAAGCCGCTTGAAACAGTATCTAAGAATGTGTTGTAGTTATATGCTTAAAAGTGTAATATTCCAGTTGTTCACAAAACAAAGAGGAACAAGTAGTCAGGAAAAACCCTTTTGGAGGTAAGCTAAGCCTTGGTGGGCAGAGGACAGTAGGCTGGAGGCCTGGTGCTCTGAACATGTGGAGGATAAATGAATGGGTTGTATTGGTGGTTGTTGAATGTGGATGGAAAAGTGCCAAGAGACGCTAATTATTGTTGCCACCATGGCAGCCACTTTCACACTTTCCCCATCTTTGACCAGATCACTCTTGATTCAGTCTAAATAGCTGCCTCTGGGCACTTCCTTCCTGCCAGTCATCCTCTGCTTTACCAGGCTGCCTCATAGAATCTCCGTCTAGCTCTAGTCAATTGTGTCCTTTGATACATTTCATCTCTAGCACCTTATACATATCTGGTTTGACAGGACCCAGTCTGATTAAACAATCCACAAGAACACACTGTAAGCTGAATTCAGCATTGAAGACAGCAGGGTGGTTTGATCTAAATTAATATTTAATTTTTGATCTGAGCATGAGGATTTGATGGTCATGACCTGAGGTTTGTGTTTCTTTCAAAGTTCCCAACAGGGTGTTGCACAACCTTAGTAACCGATGGCTTTCCTATTCAAGTTCCTGACCGACTGCCAGGAGGTAGATTGTTGCTTCTCTGTGTGCTGAAAAGTGTCAGCTTAGTAGCTTTTCCATCATGGCCTCCAGCTAATATTTTTAGATGGCCAAGATGTTATCAAAAATAGTATTTAGTTGGGTGACTTCGATTATTGCCTCTGGTTGACTACAGGACTATAACTTCTTGGGCTCAGCTGTGTCTGTTGTAATCCTCAATTTCTATAAATTCTTTGCAAGTCACTGCTCTGTGTGTTTTGCAGTAAGGGGCTGTGCATTTTTCAGTAGGTTCCCCATGTAATGAAGATCCACAAAGACATGACTTTTGATTGATGACTGTATTTAAGAAGCTATTTAAAGAGTATTAGGTTTCCACGTTCTTTTGCTCAGAATCAGCTTTTTAAACTGCTCTTTCTCAACAGCTTCATTCTGACAAGGAACATTTTGTTTGCATTTCATTTTTATTTTTAGGCATTTGCAAATGAGCCTACCCTGAAACAGTGACCTGCACTATCCAGAGGGGGGCAGACCAATGTCAGAAATTCTTGCATCCATTCTACAAATATTCACCAAGCAAGGGAAGCATGGCAGACCCTGCTCTAGGCCCTGTAAATACAAGGATGTGTCAAGACAACCCTGTCTTTACCCTCAGGGAGATAATAGGCCAGTAAGAGTCTGCTTCTTTAATTATAACGATGATAATTGCTATGTAGGGGAAATACTAGGAGTTGTTAGAGCCCATACTGAGAAATCATCCAGTCCAGGGGGCTCTAGGAAGAACTTCTTGAAGAAGTGTAACTAATCATCTATACGAACGATACATAGAATTTAATATGATAAAGAAGAAAAAGGGGGGAAGGTTGTGGGTAGGAAGAATACACAGAATAAATGAACTCCCTGAGGTTGGAAGAAACTGAAAATAAAAGTGGGGAGGGGTAACATATCTGAAACTTAGAGGATGAGGATGAAAATAAGAGTTGCGCCTGAAGAGCTAGACAGGGACTGGATTATATGGTGGCCTAGGGGGCCATTGAAATTATTGTTATTTTTCTCTTCAGAGTATGAAGGAAGTCACCATAGAGACTGAAGCAGTGGAGTAGCAGTATCTGCTTGGTGTTTCTAAAGGAGACCCCTGGCTCTAGATTTCTATCATTGTAGTCTGGGTTGGAGGTGATGTTGGGTTGAAGTGGAGTTGGCCATGTAAATAGAGTAAAGTGACTACTTACGACAAATAATTAGGAAGTGAAATGGCAGTATTTAGGGATTGAGTGAATGTAGTTGGAGAAGGCAATGGCAAGCCACTCCAGTACTCTTGCCTGGAAAATCCCATGGATGGAGGAGCCTGGTGGGCTACAGTCCATGGGGTCGCTACGAGTCGGACACAACTGAGCGACTTCACTTTCACTTTTCACTTTCACACAATGGAGAAGGAAATGGCAACCCACTCCAGTGTTCTTGCCTGGAGAATCCCAGGGACAGCAGAGCCTGGTGGGCTGCCGTCTATGGGGTCACACAGAGTCGGACACGACTGAAGCGACTTAGCAGCAGCAGCAGCAGCAGCAGCAGTGGATGTAGTGGGTGAGGGAGAGGGAAGTATCAAAAATACCCAAGTTTCTTGGTATGGCACATAAAGCGAAGTAGGATGGGCAATCAGATGTGGTCAACGTGCCAACCTCTTTCCAAGCCAATAGGAAGCAGTTACATCCATTGTTAATGAAGAGTAAGCATTTGGATTCATAGTTGTCAATGACTTCGTAAATGTAGCTAGCTCTTCAAGAGGAAGGAATGCCCAGAAGTGGGAGAGCTAAGGAATAGGTAGCTTTACTTTATTTCAACTCCAATCATATTATCTCTGGTGGCCAAATTGTTTCCTGGTAGTTCCCCATTCCTTTTAGCTAAGTTAACTGTATCTTCGAAGACGTGACTTTGACCATAGGTGACTTGTGTGTGCATCCTCAGTCCCGCAGTCATGCCCAGCTCTTTGTGACCCCTTGGACTGCAGCCCTCCAGGCTCCTCTGTCCATGAGGCAAGAATACTGGAGTGGGTTGCCATTTCCTCCTCCAGGGAATTTTCCCTCTCTAGGGATCAGATTTGCATCTCTTGCATCTCCTGCATTGGCAGGCAAATTCTTTACCACTGCACCACCTGGGAAGCCCGAAGGGCTGGAAAGGAATCCCCTGGTGGTCCAGGGATTAGGACTCCATGCTGCCACTGCAGGGCGCACCAGTTATTTATTTATTGGCCACACCGTTCCACACGTGAGATCTTAGTTTCCAGTCCAGGGATCAAAACTGCATGCCCTGCATCTCTGCATTGGAAACACTGCCTCTTAACCAGTGAACCACCAGGAAGTCCCCATATGTAACTTAGCATTTACCAAATTATACTTTTATCATCTGTTGATGAACTAGCTCATATGAGAGTTGGTTTGTTACTTGGACTTAAGAACTCTCTTTTTAAAGTGTTTGCAGGAATCACATCTCCTTTGCTAACTGCACTTTAAGTTTCATTTGAGAACTACTTGTCTACCACTCTGGGTTCAGAGAAGGCTGAAAAAAAATCCTCCCTCCCCTATCTCCATGGCCACATAGTTTACTTCAAGGACTCTGAAAAGGGGACCCAGCCTCAGCACTTTAATCAGAACTACTGAGAAGGAGATGGTCTTTTTTCAAAATCCTGGAATTTTGGCAGAAAAAATAGTCATTTTGTAGCTTCTGGTGTTCATTTTACTGTTGAATAGGAGTCAGCCTAAGAACAAAGGTAACAGAAGGTAGCAGAGCTAAGAGACACAGAAAAAACTTCCTGATGACATCATTAATCTGATCTGTATGTCCTTAGCTTTTTCAGTTACAATCCAACATATTCCTTTTTGTTTAAGTGAGTTTTGAGTTCAGTTTTCTGTCACTTGCAAATAAGAACTCTTTCAAATATAATTATCTGAGAAATCAGATCAACAGAGTTAATGACTGACAATGATGATAAATATTTATTTAGCTCTCACCATGTATAAGATGCCATGCTTTATTTAAATTTAATTTTCTCAACAATCCTATGACATAGTTATGATGATCCCCAATTTATGGATGAATTAAGTGAGATTCAGTTAGGATTCAAACCTAGGCAGCCTGACTCCAAAGTCCATGTTTCACCCAACTTCCTTAGAGTAAGAAAAGATTCCATTATACTGACAAAGTAACAGTACCCACTTGAGAATCATAACCAGTTCCTCTATATGTCCGTATATATTTTCTGCAAGGGAGAGGAAAAAGCAGCAATTTCTCCCTTTTAGGAGACATACCTTTTCCCTAGGTTAACTCATGTGAAGTATCACCATTTAAAATCTAAACATCATCAAATGTTGACTACTCTAAAAGAGTTTTCAATCTCAACCAACACTGCAAAGCAACAAAGGCAAAAGATCTCTCTGGTTTTAGACCTACATCACCAAGTACCTCTTTGATGTCTCAAGTTAGTTGTTTCCCTGGAATCTCAAACTTTACATGCCAAAACCAGGATTCATGATTCCCGAATGCCACCTCTACCTGTTCCTCTTGCTGGCTTTCCCATTTCAATCAATGACAGCCCCCAAATATTAATACTTGGCTTCTCAAGATCATAGTGAAGGAGAACTCCCTAGTCTCTCCTCTCCCCACTTTCTCTGTGTCCCATTCACCAGCAGGTTGCCAGTTCTGTCTATAAATTGTATCTGAAAATTATTCACCACATTAGCCTTCTACAGGTTCTTGGGACATTCCAAACCCTTTTGTGTACTAGGACATTTATTTTTTTCAGCTTTATTGAAGTATACTTGACAAATGAAAGTATAAGATATTTAAAGTATATACCATGATGATTTAATATATATATATATTGTGAAAGGATTCTTCCCATCTACCATCTAGTTAATTCTTCTCATCCATCACCTCACATATTTATATTTTTTTCTTTTTAAGTAAGAACATTTAAGTTCTTGGAGGAGGAAATGGCAATCCACTCCAGTATTTTTGCTTGGAGAATCCCAGGGACAGAGGAGCCTGGTGGGCTACAGTGAATGGGGTTGCAAAGAGCTGGACATGACTGAGCACACACACATTTAAGTTCTACTCTTTTACCAAATTTTCATTGTACAATACAGTGTTATCAACTATAAGCACCATGTTATGCATTAGATCCTCAGACCTTATTCATCTTATAGCTGAAAGTTTGAGAAAGTTTTCTTATATAATTGTTTTAAGTCTACAACTTCCTTTCGTAGGAAGAGAGGAGTTACTTATAAGTGAGTAAACTGCTATCTCAAACTCATTTTGATTGATGCAAGTAACTCATCGTTTTCTAAATGGATTGTAGGACATTTGTTCCTGAGGTTTCTAATCTTGATGTGATTTCCCTCGTTCTTTCTCTGGCTAGCTTCTTCTTATATTTCAGTTCTCAGTTAAAAAATCTCTCTTCCCAAAGCTCTTCCCAGTCTGCTCTGTCTAAATCAGTACTTCTTTCCACTGCCAGTCACTTTCTATCATATCATTCTATTTATAGCTCTTATCTCAAATTGAGATTTTTATATACGAATTTTCTGACTTCTTTTCTGTGTCTCCCTCTAGAATATAAGTTTCTTGAAAGCAGATCCCTTATTCCTTTAGTTGTATTTCCCTACAAAATGCAGTGCCTGGCACAATGTAGGCATTTGGTGATTGTGTAAGCTGAATGAACACCTGAGCACATGGTGAGAGGAACAGTATAGTTAGAGAACCAGACCACCTGCACTCTCCTTATCTAGTTATATGTCACTGACTAAGTCACTGAACCTCTTTTGATTTTGTTCTCCAAAAAAAGAGGGAAGGAGATAATGGCAACCATGTTGCCCTCCCCAGGGAGCAGGATCACAAGACCTTTAACTAGAAGGGGCAAGAGCAGTGCAAATACACAGGGAAAATTGTAATTCATGACCCATGACTCAGGAGGCAGGTGATCAGAACTACAAACCGATGACAAAAATGACAGTGTGGGGACCAAGAAAGAGCCCACTTGTAACATTTGCAGAGTAATTAGTGCCACACAGAGTGAAACATTATCAAAATCTGTTGCAGAAATACACTCCACCATGGGGAACTGTCTTTAAGTATTAGAAAGAATATTCCAGAATCCAGTGTTCATGCTAATGTCTACCACTTGAGTCCAGGGTTCACTGTTCTGGGTCTCTTCACTCAGTATAATTTTTGTGCCCAGAAAAATTAAATTCTCAGGCAGAATAATTACATGTAAATGCTTCTGGGATATTAGTCTCAAGGGGCCAATTTTCTAGCCATTTGTTGCCATCTGAAATGTCAAATTTATTACACTGAGGGCATGGTAATACATACAGCATCCTTCCCTAAATAAGATATGAAAGGCGCTAATCGGTACTGTGGCTGCAAATGGGGAAGGCAGTAAGATGTTGCTCTAGCTAATAAAGTGAGCTAAATTAATTACATGGATTATTTTCAGGAAAAGAAAGCATTCTCACAATAGAAATACTACCTAAACACAGATTCCTCAGTTCAAAGGCTGTCTGCTCTTGAGAAGGCTAATTATTCCCCACCCCTCTTACATTTTCCTAGATTTCCAGGGTCTAAGAGAAAAGGCACTGTGCAAGAGTGGAAACTCTAGCTTTAAGTCCTGACTTTCTATTGCCTTACTCTGTGATCTTGGACAGGTCATTTACCCTCTCTGATCTTCAGCTTCAGTTTCTTGTAAAGACAAAAAACTGTGTTGCTCTGGTGGTGTCCTTGAGGGCTCAATGGAGGAAACTGGTGATTAAGAACATTAAAAGCATAATACATCAGTGTTGAACTATGCTCTCTGCAGTGGGCATTTGTTGATTTTCACCTGTCTAGTGTCATTTCTACTGCTTTTATTAATGATAAAAGACCTTACCCTTCATTTTGAGGAAATGCTTCTTCCTTTATTTTAGTCCACATAGGTCAGTCTGCTATTCCTAAAAGTTCAGAAATGGTTACATGACCCAGGGCTGGCCCATTGAGCATTCTTTACCTTGGCCTCAGTGATCAGTTCACAGGAGGAATGTGACTGGGACCAGGACAATGAGACTTCATTCTGTGATGAGGAAAACGAGAAAACGTTTGCCATTAGCAATGCAATCTGGTGGGGTATAAACAGTGGTGCAGAACAGACAGGGGAGGGTAATGATGAGCTGGAAAGACATCTTTTAAGACCCTGGATCCGGCCTACTGATTCAGCTCTAAATGCTTCATTGAGTGCCTGATCTGTGTCAGACACAACCAGAGGCATAAGGATTCATCACTGTATGAAACAAGTAAGTCTTTCTCTTCTGGAATTCACATTTCTATTATATAAGCCATTAAGTTTTTCATTCAACTTCTCTTAATTTGCTTTCTCTCTTGATCCTGAAATCTAGGATTTGATTTCCTAATATATAAAATGGACAAACATACCTGTTTGGCTGAAATATTGTGAAATTAATGTCTTCACAATCTTTAGCATATAGTAGGTGCTAAATAAATAATATTAAAGTGGACATTAGTCATTATTTTTGGCCACCTGACATCTAAATCCCTTTCCTTTGGGGAATCTCCCCCCTTAGGAGTCAGAGCCCATTTAGAGGCTGGCAGTGAGCCCCCATGCAGTTGGGCCTGTACTCCTGGCTGAGGCATCACAAATCGATGCCTCTGACACAGACTTTGAGTCTGAAACACATTAAGCCATGAAATGCCAACCGTGTGAACTTCTGTCTGGGGAGAGTGGTGTAGGGTGGCAGGTGCATGCGATCTTAGAGTAGGCAGGGACAGCAGTTTTGGCAGCAAAATCCAAAGCACTGCCTGACAGGGGCTGACAGTGCAAACTGCAGAGTCCATTTGGCAGTGGAAACTGTGTACCCTCAGCAGACTGTCCCCAAGAAGACAGGATTCCTGGCTGAATCACTTCAGATATGTGGTTCTCTGGGTTTCCTAAGGAATATTAGAAATTACCCAGTATCCACTGAGAACATTCTTTTCTGGTGTACTCAATGGATGATGATGATAAGACCTGTGTTGTATGGAAAAAAAATAACCACTTTCAGTTTGTAATGTAGAGAATAGAAGAGGGGTTGATGGGGAAGTGAGAATAGTATGGGGTGATCATACACACATCATGTGTATGTGTATTAATATAGATGTATTAAAACATTTTAACTTATTTAATATATTTATTTATTAAAATGTATTTATTTGGCTGTGTCAGATCTTAGTTGCTGCACTCAGGATCTTTCACTGCAGCACATGGGCTCTAATTGAGGTGTGTGGGCTTAGTTACCTCAAGATGTTTGTGATCTTAGTTCCTGGACCAGGGATTCTTAACCACTGACCACAAGGGAAGTCTCCAGTACTTTTTTAGAGAGTGATACAATTATTAATAACATTACTGTGCATAGTTTTTAGAACTCAAAATTAATCAAGGATTCATTATACAACTTATGATTGTTGTTTATCATTCACATTTTGCTCCATTAGGTTTTTGTTGCAAGCTTGTGACTTCCCTGGTGGCGCAGATGGTAAAGCATGTGCCTACAATGCAGGAGACCCAGGTTTGATCCCTGGGTCAGGAAGATCCTCTGGAGAAGGAAATGGCAACCCACTCCAGTACTCTTGCCTGGAAAATCCCATGGATGGAGGAGCATGGTAGGGTACAGTCCATGGGGTCGCAAAGAGTCAGACATGACTGAGTGACTTCACTTTCACTTTTGTGTATATTGTAAATGCAAGTTTGTTACTGTAAAATTTTCAAAAATGACACATTGTAAAATTTCTCATTTCTAAAAGAGCCCCCCACAAAGATCCACCTTGTCAACTACAAGGTACAAAAAAGAACATATTCTAGAGGAAATAATACCCACAGAACTAAAAAAAAAAAAGAAAAATGCCACCAGAAAAGTGCAGAGTCTGCTCTTCCAGGGGAAAGAACAGTAAAATACGGTCTATTTGTCACAGATGTTCTTTACCACTGCACATCAGTTCAGTTCAGTTCAGTCGCTTAGTTATGTCCGACTCTTTGCGACCCCATGAATCACAGCACACCAGGCTTCCCTGTCCATCACCAACTCCCGGAGTTCATCTAGACTCACGTCCATTGAGTCAGTGATGCCATCCAGCCATCTCATCCTCTGTCGTCCCCTTCTCCTCCTGCCCCCAATCCCTCCCAGCATCAGAGTCTTTCCCAACGAGTCAACTCTTCGCATGAGGTGGCCAAAGTACTGGAGTTTCAGCTTTAGCATCATTTCTTCCAAAGAAATCCTAGGGCTGATCTCCTTCAGAATGGACTGGTTGGATCTCCTTGCAGTCCAAGGGACTCTCAAGAGTCTTCTCCAATACCACAGTTCAAAAGCATCAATTCTTCGGCACTCAGCTTTCTTCACAGTCCAACTCATAGCCTTGACTAGATGGACCTTTGTTGGCAAAGTAATGTCTCTGCTTTTGAATATGCTATCTAGGTTGGTCATAACTTTCCTTCCAAGGAGTAAGCGTCTTTTAATTTCATGGCTGCAGTCACCATCTGCAGTGATTTTGGCACCCAAAAAATAAAGTCTGACACTATTTCCACTGTTTCCCCATCTATTTCCCATGAAGTGATGGGACCAGATGCCATGATCTTAGTTTTCTGAATGTTGAGCTTTAAGCCAACTTTTTCACTCTCCTGTTTCACCTTCATCAAGAGGCTTTTTGATTCCTCTTGACTTTCTGCCATAAGGGTAGTGTCATCTGCATATCTGAGGTTATTGATATTTCTCCTGGCAATATTGATTCCAGCTGTGCTTCTTCCAGCCCAGCGTTTCTCATGATGTATCTGAATATAAGTTAATTAAGCAGGGTGACAATATACAGCCTTGACGTACTCCTTTCCCTATTTGGAACCAGTCTGTTGTTCCATGTCCAGTTCTAACTATTGCTTCCTGACCTGCATATAGGTTTCTCAAGAGGCAGGTCAGGTGGTCTGGTATTCCCATCTTTTTCAGAATTTTCCACAGTTTATTGTGATCCACACAGTCAAAGGCTTTGGCATAGGGGCCTTCTATACTGCCTGCCTCTCACACTCTAACAAAATATTAAAATGCTTTCATAAAACATGTTTCACATAAGAACATTAAGTGAGAAAAAGTTGTTGAAATTTATTCAAATGCAGGTGTTTCAATATTCATTTACATAACAAATCACCAGTCACAGGCATTAGTTTCTGCAACACCCTCTGGTCAATACTGTGTTGCGTGACATGGGATGGTGAGACGTGGTAAGGACAATATGGGTTGGTAGTATGTCTCTCTAGCAGAAAGGAACATGAGAGAGGTATTGCAGGTGAAATTGACATGACAGTTTCTTCAGCCGTTAGATCATGTACAGTACATAAATATTGAGATTTCTTGGCTTTAGATGCTAATGCTATTAATATTTACCCAGCTAGAGGTATTTTGACTGCGGGTAGTACAATTCAGCTGCATATTTTTTAAAATGGGTCAAAGAACAACTAGGGGGTAAAATTCAAGATTGGATTCCCACGTCTAGGTAGAGTAAGAGCTTTCTCTACTTTTGTCCTTTCAAGTTGGTGAGACAGATTTTTTCCAGGAGTCCTGTATGCTGATGACATTCAAGTATTTTGCAAATGCTAAATATGAAAGAAAAGTGCTCCCGAATACATGAGCACAGCTCATCGCAATGTTCTTTGGTGCTTTCTCACCATTCTGGATGCAGTTAGGCCAGCCTCACAAGGCACCCATGAGCAAGGGGTGGAGCACAGTGCAGAGATGGTAATCGCTTCTTACTGAGATGTTTAATTTCTCCCCTTAAATTCATTGAAAGTTTCTCAAACAAATAAAATATAATTGATACAGATCCCATCTCCTTTTCTTCTGTAAATTATTAAGAAGTTGTAATTGCTTCCCAACCCCCAGGAAGCTCTTGTCTCTAGGAATAAAGTGTTAGTGTGTGACTCCCTGGCAATTGTTATTATTCTGATGAATTAATTTACTCTAATTAGTTTTAAGCTGATTAACAGAAATAGAAAGCTGAGCAAAAGAAAGGAGGTCTGAAAACAACATTTTCCTCAGCTGGTTGTAAGAACTTTTCATGTGCTTAACAATTTGGCCACTGAAAATCATATCTTGTTAGAAACTAAACACAATGCATAAATCAGGATACAACTAATATGATTCCTAAAAGGCACATTACTTCATATTCTATTTTTCTGAAAGTAAGAAATCAACTATAATTTTTCTCTCCCACTGGAAGTCTCCAAAGTGAATTCTAAAGTACTCCCCTGAATCAGAGAGATATGACTGAAATTGAAGCTCAGAAATGGTTGGTTTGCTTAAGCAAAATCAATGCCTGCTGGGGATGCTTCAGGGATTTTGAAAAAGTTCTATTCTCCCAGGAAGTAGCTTTTTCAGCCCAAGTCACCCAGGCTAGAATTCCACCATGATAGAAGGGTCATCCTTGAGTTACTTTCTCCAGGTCTTTAAATGGTCTGTTCACCCAGGAGGGCTTTTACTCCTTTGAGCTCAGCCTGCGGGTGAACGGGTACAGAGAGATTCTGAAGAATGGGATGGAGGTGACCCATGAAGATACAGAGGCAGTATGACCGTTAAGGTAAACCGGGGACAAATGGTGGAGGCCGTGGGGTTTAGACTTAGCTTTCTAGGCTTTGGAGACTTTGGGGGTTTTTGAAGAAAAGAGTGACAGAGTCTGAATGGTGTCACTTGGTGGCATACGAAGGGTGAATTTGGAGAGGGGGACTGAAGGATGGAAGGCAAGTTAGGAGATCCAGATAAAAAGTAGGGATGGCCAGAGAGCAGGCAGTGGAAGTGGCAAGGAGGGGTTAGTCAGTGTGTGTTGTGTTGGTTGCACAGTTGTGTCTGACTCTTTGTGACCCCACCAGGCTCTCTGTCCATGGAGTTTTCCAGGCCAGGCAAGAATACTGGAATGGGCTGCCATTCCTTTCTCCAGGGAGTCTACCTGACTCGTGGATCGAACCTGGATTGCAGGCAGATTCTTTTTTTTTTTTTTTTTTTTAATTTTCAGATAAATTTAATCTACTTGACTTAAATTCTTTTTTTTTTTTTTTTGCTGTAATACATAACTTTTATTTTTTATTTTTTTTTAAACTTTACATAATTGTATTAGTTTTGTCAAATATCAAAATGAATCCGCCACAGGTATACATGTGTTCCCCATCCTGAACCCTCCTCCCTCCCCCCTCCCCATACCATCCCTCTGGGTCGTCCCAGTGTACCAGCCCCAAGCATCCAGTATCGTGCATCGAACCTGGACTGGCAACTCGTTTCATATATGATATTATACATGTTTCAATGCCATTCTCCCAAATCTTCCCACCCTCTCCCTCCCCCACAGAGTCCATAAGACTGTTCTATACATCAGTGTCTCTTTTGCTGTCTCGTACACAGGGTTATTGTTACCATCTTTCTAAATTCCATATATATGCATTAGTATACTGTATTGGTGTTTTTCCTTCTGCCTTACTTCACTCTGTATAATAGGCTCCAGTTTCATCCACCTCATTAGAATCGATTCAAATGTATTCTTTTTAATGGCTGAGTAATACTCCATTGTGTATATGTACCACAGCTTTCTTTATCCATTCATCTGCTGATGGACATCTAGGTTGCTTCCATGTCCTGGCTATTATAAACAGTGCTGCGATGAACATTGGGGTACACGTGTCTCTTTCCCTTCTGGTTTCCTCAGTGTGTATGCCCAACAGTGGGATTGCTGGGTCATAAGGCAGTTCTATTTCCAGTTTTTTAAGGAATCTCCACACTGTTCTCCATAGTGGCTGTACTAGTTTGCATTCCCACCAACAGTGTAAGAGGGTTCCCTTTTCTCCACACCCTCTCCAGCATTTATTATTTGTAGACTTTTGGATCGCAGCCATTTTGACTGGCGTGAAATGGGACCTCATAGTGGTTTTGATTTGCATTTCTCTGATAATGAGTGATGTTGAGCATCTTTTCATGTGTTTGTTAGCCATCTGTATGTCTTCTTTGGAGAAATGTCTATTTAGATCTTTGGCCCAGACAACACAGAAATACAAAGGATCATAAGAGACTACTATCAACAATTATATCCCAATAAAATGGACAACGAGGAAGAAATGGACAAATTCTTAGGAAAGTACAACTTTCCAAAACTCGACCAGGAAGAAATAGAAAACCTTAACAGACCCATCTCAAGCACGGAAATTGAAACTGTAATCAAAAATCTTCCAGCAAACAAAAGCCCAGGTCCAGACGGCTTCACAGCTGAATTCTACCAAAAATTTAGAAAAGAGCTAACACCTATCCTGCTCAAACTCTTCCAGAAAATTGCAGAGGAAGGTAAACTTCCAAACTCATTCTATGAGGCCACCATCACCCTAATACCAAAACCTGACAAAGATCCCACAAAAAAAGAAAACTAGAGGCCAATATCACTGATGAACATAGATGCAAAAATCCTAAACAAAATTCTAGCAATCAGAATCCAACAACACATTAAAAAGATCATACACCATGACCAAGTGGGCTTTATCCCAGGGATGGAAG
Source organism: Bos javanicus (assembly GCF_032452875.1). Lineage (NCBI taxonomy): Eukaryota > Metazoa > Chordata > Mammalia > Artiodactyla > Bovidae > Bos > Bos javanicus. Next base: position 56,142,192 of record NC_083874.1, on the reverse strand, counting down.
GATTCTTCAATATCTGCAAATCAATCAATGTAATACACCACATTAACAAATTGAAAAACAAAAACCATATGATTATCTCAATAGATGCAGAGAAAGTCTTTGACAAAATTCAACACCCATTTATGATAAAAACTCTCCAGAAAGCAGGAATAGAAGGAACATACCTCAACATAATAAAAGCTATATATGACAAACCCACAGCAAACATTATCCTCAATGGTGAAAAATTCAAAGCATTTCCTCTAAAGTCAGGAACAAGACAAGGGTGCCCACTTTCACCATTACTATTCAACATAGTTTTGGAAGTTTTGGCCACAGCAATCAGAGCAGAAAAAGAAATAAAAGGAATCCAAATTGGAAAAGAAGAAGTAAAACTCTCACTGTTTGCAGATGACATGATCCTCTACATAGAAAACCCTAAAGACTCCACCAGAAAATTACTAGAACTAATCAATGACTATAGTAAAGTTGCAGGATATAAAATCAACACACAGAAATCCCTTGCATTCCTATACACTAATAATGAGAAAACAGAGAAATTAAGGAAACAATTCCATTCACCATTGCAATGGAAAGAATAAAATACTTAGGAATATATCTACCTAAAGAAACTAAAGACCTATATGCAGGCAGATTCTTTACCAACTGAGGCACCTGGGATTTTGGAAATGTTTCTGGGTTGAAATGGACAGGATTTAGTGAGGAATGGGGGTGTACTTGGAGAGACCTTGAAGCTTTGGTCTTGGATAACTCAGACAGTAAGGTCATCAAGTGAGATAGGAAGGGAACAAAGAGCCACAGCTCATGTCCAGAATCTAAGATAATGGGCTTGGTTTTAGACAAATAGCTAATGTTGATTTTATTTATTTTTTCTTTTTTAAAATTCTTAGGTGTACATGTGTTTGATAATGCTGATTTTTTTTTTTTTTAATAATGCTGATTTTAAATGTGATGGACTTCTGGGGAGAATAATCTGAATTTCCTGTACAGAAGATATTGGTCAAACTCATTTATTTTCAGAACCAGCCAGGAAATAAATAAATAAGGCTGGCTGGAATTTAGGGCCGTTTGGGTTGGAGAACGTATTCCATATAAAGGGGCAGCTACCCCTCTGCTCTAGCACGTTGCTGCTGGGTAAGAATGGGGCCGGGATTGTCCAATCATCCAATTCCTTAAGAGAAGCCAGAAATCAAATGTTACATAAAGTCTCCTGGTTCTTAAATGTTGGCAACTGATTCCATTCAGTTCTGTTTTTTTTTTTTTTTTCTTTCTTTCTTAAAACTCTAAGTAAGCCTATCCCAGGCAAGTCTGCAGAGCAGCCCTGAGGGCAATGAGTTTGAGGTTGATGAACTAATCTGCATAACCATGGAGAGATGCAGAAGGGGAAGACACAGCTAAAGATGGGTCACTGGGAGAAGTCTTTTCTGAGCAGCTGTAAGTTTGTGAGCCCATGCTAGCAACAGTGGTAGATGTAATCTACGGCCGCTGTCCTCCAGAAGCTGACAGCTGGGCTTGCCAGGCCAGTGAAACAGCCAGAGAAGAATGCAGCATGCTTGGTGATCAAGGGCTGTGGATAATATGATTTCAAGAAATGGAGAGATGAGCATTGACCAGAAGACTTAAGGGAGATGAAATGAAAGCTCTGATTCTCAAATAGATGAAGAAGGGCTTTTTCAAGAGGAGGCAGGGGAAACACAAAGAACTAGAGAATTTTCTCCAAGCTCCATTTCCAAGTCAATAACTGCAATTCAACAGGTTCTGTTTCCTCCTGGGAGGCAGCCATGGAGTTTCTGAGAGCAGGTGGGAAGAAGAAATTACAAGTGGAACCTGGCTCCACACTAATGATCACTCAGCGACCAGTTTGAGCTACTTCTCTCATATTATTTTTGAAATATTTTTTTCTGTTCCAATAGCTAGGCCCCTGGCATCTAGCTTAAGAATTAAAAATCAATAAAATTTTTAAAAAGCCCTAACAGTTTCCATTAGGAGACAACACATTCTCTCCAAAAGGAGAGAGAGAATCCCTGAAGCCAGAGCATCTCCTCCACTGTTGGTTTAGTTCGGCTTGCCCGAGGGGTGTGAAAAGAGGTGAACAGGACAGTAAGACTCTTAGGATAGAGGAGGATTCTCCAAAGGGGAGATTTATCATGTTTTTCATAACTCGGCTTTGGGGATACAGCAGAATGTCAAATAGCATTTTGCCCGATAATATACTGTATTTACTTCCTGATTTCTTGTCTCTCTTTTTCTAGTCTTTGCTATACCGCCCCCCACCCCCAACCCTGCCCCAAATCTCTGACATTAGTAATGAGAACAAATTTATTTGTTGGGGGAATAAAGAAAATAGTGTCTTTGTCCGGGTTTGGTATCAATCATTTCATTTAAATAAGCTTTTTGCTGATAGGCAGAATCAATTTGTGAACCACATTTGATTACTTCAGTTCAATTACTGCTGAAAGCAGCTTCCAGGCTCAGGTGAGGAGGACCGAGAATATATATTTTTTTGTGTTCCCCCATCTGCGAGGGAGGATTTGAGAGTGTAACAGCCACACAGAAAACAGCATGACATTTGTCACTGTTCAGCTTTGGGCAGGCATTGTTCTTGGGGAAGGAAACCATTTCAGAGGGAAGATGCACTGTTTTCTGTAAATAGGTAGAGATTTGCATCTCCTGCCTTTCCACCCAATTTCCATTATGTTTTGGTAAAAGAAAATACAACCATATTTGTCTCACAACAGCATGGATTCTCATACCTGATACAATTTTGAAATGCCGGGCTGCTCTCTCTGCAAACAGAGGAAATGGGAAGGAATGGACCAGGGGGAGGAGGACCACGGTGCAAAACTCTAGAGGGCGCTGTTCCCACCAGGTTCGTCTGGGACTGCCAGTTCCACATCCAATGATGTACGTGGTAGATCAAACCCAGGGTTCTCATATGAGTCCTTAGAGCCAAAATAATGTCCTTCCCAAGCGATACTGTCTTCTCTATTACAGGAGAGACAGTTTCCGCTGTACACAGTCAATGAGTACTTGAGAGAGTGGTCAAAAGTCTCATTTCAGAGAAGGCTAAAATACTAATGACATTTAATTGCTTTCTGGATGACTTTGAAAAGTCAGATTTTAAAACATTCTTTGGGTATTAGGTGAATTCTTTCTTTTTAATTTCCTCTATTAAAAGATTCTGTCTCTTCCTTCAGTGATAAAGTAAGTAAGCAAGCATTAGAGCAATCACAGGATTATTCCTCTGGGTTCACAGAAACAGTTACTGTTACACAAGTCAGAAAACAGTGCATTTATGTACATGCCTCAAGTTACAAACAACGGATTAAAGGCATCCCTAACCCAGATGGTCCAGTTTTCTTCCTTCTTCCTTTCTCCAAGCCCCAACATGGGCTGCTCTCTCCAGAGAGTTACTGAGATGTCCAAGTCAGAGAGTATTGATCTGGTTGAATTCAAGAAGAATTCAATTCTTGAAATCAAGAAGAATTCACCACGGAATTTATCAAGCACATTGGGAATTCATTATCTGCAAGATATGGAGCTCTGTGCTTATGGTGCGAAGATAAGTAAAACACATTGCTTGACAACAAGAAGTTAGTAGGAAAGAGGGACAGACACAGAAATAGGAAATTTTAATCTGATGTGATGAGTAGTAAGCTGTAAAATATCATGGGCCTTTAACTCTGCCTGGAAGTCTAGGGAAGGCAACCTGCAGGAGATGACATGAATCTTGAAGGGATGGGAGGAAGCAATCAGAGGAAAGAGGGAACATCAGTGTGCAAAGGAGGACCTTTAGTTAGCATTCATCCAGTGCTTTCCCTTCACTAAGCTATGCCTTACATGCATTCACTCACAGAATTTTCACGACAACCCTGTAAGTTACGTATCTTTTAACTCTATATGTGAAAAACCTCTTTAAGAAGACCAGTTAATATTGCTACTGTCTGGAAGAGATAGGATTCAAATCCAAGACCCAATTCCAAAGCTCAGCAGTTTACCCATTCTAGTATACTGCCTCTCTGGCTCACAAGACATACATTTTTGTGATTATTTCCTAAAAACAGAAAAATCTCATAGTCTCTTTATAGGAAACGTGTGTGCACCTATTTGGTAAAGAGTGAGGAAGAAGAGAGAAAATGGAAAGTAGAAGTAATCAGTAGTCAGTGACAATTGGAAATGAATAGGAAATTGTGCAATATAAAGTAAGAAAATAGGAAGAATAGGACAACTGGATTAACACAAGGCTTAAAGTATGCCCAAACAGATGAACATTGTGAATAGTTTGGTTTTTTTCCCATAGGATCCACCTGACCATACTCTCTCCATCACTCACTCACTCAGGTCCAGCAACACTGGCCCTCTTTTCTTTTGCTCCAAACACCACACTTACTTCTACTTGAGGGTCTCTGCACTCATTCTTGCCTCTTCTAGAATGGTCTCCCTCTACATCTTATTTCCATCACCTCATAATTAACCTCCTCAAAGAGTTTTCCCTGACCTAATGAGCCCCAAAATCTTCATCAAGTAACCTTATTTAATGTTCCCATAACCTGTATTGCTCTCTGAAATGTCATATTTATGTATCAGCTATGTGTGTGCTGTCCGCCTCCCTCTCCTAAGATGTAAGCCTTAAGAGGATGAGGGTTTTGTTTTGCTTACTGCTGTGTTTCCAGCTCCTAAAATACTGCTTAGCCCACATATTGGTTGAATGAATGTTTTTGATGGCTGAAATAAATTTGAGAAGTAGAATAGGCATTTTTTTGGTAATCTTCATTTTGCAGAGAGTAAAATGGGGGCTCTTTGTGGTAATACAACATGTTCAAGTTCAAATAATAAAAATAAATGCAAGAGTCAATAATGGAACCTGAGTCTTCTTTCCTACTGTGGGTCCCTATTCAGGAAAACTATTTGCTGGTCCCCTGCTTTCCTTCCCTTCTGACTCTCAACTGGGGATGGAATTCTTAGATTATAAATGGTTTCTCTAATGACTAGGGTTATAATTCCTCCATCCCCTACTGAATACACCTCATTTATTCATCTTCCTTTAATTCTCAGATAGATTTCCCTTTCTAAAATATGGATCCTAGATTGACGGGGTAGAAGTGGGTTGGGGAGTAGACTGTATATGAGACGTCTGAGTCATGGTAGTGGCTCTTGCTGTATGACCTTGGGTCCATCTCATCTCCTTTCTGGACCTATTAAACGAGGGGAATGATCTCAAAAACCTATGAGCAAATGACAACTAGATGGATGTTTCAATACAAGGTTGGTAATGCTGGGTCTGGGTATGCCATGTGTGAGTGTGTACGTGTGCACATGTGTGTATGCACACGTGGTAGTATTAGAAGGATATCAGAAACTAATGCTGCAGTTTGAAGTCTTGAGAAGGACTCAGAATAGCTGGGGGGTTGGTTCCATTTGTTTCAAGTGCACTGCTTAGTGAATCCTTGTGGACTGAAAGAAGGAGCGAATGAAGATGTTATTGCAAACTTTCCTGCTTAGTGTCTTGGTATCGTCTTATTTTCTGAAAGCAACAAAAACTAATTTTAGCTAAACCAAGGAAGAGGAATGTTTTGGAAGGTTTTCAGTGGGTCTACAGAATCCAAAGGAAGCTGGAGGATCAGGCATGAGGATGAGCAGGAAAAGAGTAGAGGAAGATTTAGAAAGAGGAAAAATGGCAGCGGTTCTCTCACAAGAATAGTTGAGTCAAGACCATCTTTCAACCACATCCACTTTGTAGTGAAAACCTCCAATCACTTCTCATCAACTTCTCAGGGGTCCAAATTCTAGAACAGAGTGCCTGGACCCATCAGGCACTCGTGAGGAAAAACAAAAGCATGCTAGCTATTTTAACAGAGAGACTTTAATGTAGGGTAGGGATTGGTTGGTTAAAACAGAGGTTTGAGGGTTGCAGTAGTGAAAATGTACACCAAGGCAACTCAGATTTAGTAGCTGCAGGAAGAAGCTACTGTGCTAGGGCTGGGAAACAAGAGAAAACAGTGTTGCTCTCAGAATCAAAAAGCTTGGGTAAGAAGCATGGAAGAGCTGAATCCCAGATCTTTGATGGGAAGGCACTAGTCAGCCTCTGCTGGTATCTCAGGGACTGGAAATGGATCCCACAGAACTGGGGCTCAGATCTCAGAGGAGCAGGCACTGCCTGGCTGGTACCTCTGGGGAGTGAGATGAGGATGGTTCTAGGACTGTGGACAGAAGTTGGAAAGTAACTAGCTGCTGTCGGAATGAACTTCAGCTGCCAAGGTGAAGAGAGACATCTGGGTGATGCTGGAAGAAAAGCTAGCTAATTGGAAGAAGCAAGTCGGTTTTCTCCTCCTCCTGCTTCCAGTTGCCCTGTGACCGAACATCAGATTTGGATTACCGTGATATTGAATGGTTTGCCTTGGAAATGAACAGAGATCATTCTGTCGTTTTTGAGATTGCATCCAAGTACTGCATTTTGGACTCTCTTGTTGACTACGATGGCTATTCCATTTCTTCTAAGGGATTCCTGCCCACAGTAGTAGATATAATAGTTACCTGAGTTAAATTCACCCATTCCAGTCCATCTTAGTTCTCTGACTCCTAGAATGTCAATGTTCACTCTTGCCATCTCCTGTTTGACCACTTTCAATTTTCCTTGATTCATGGACCTGACATTCCAGGTTCCTACGCAATATTGCTCTTTACAGCATCGGACCTTGCTTCTATCACCAGTCACATCCACAACCGGGTGTTGTTTTCGCTTTGGCTCCATCCCTTCATTCTTTCTGGAGTTATTTCTCCACTGATCTCCACTGATCTAGCATATTGGGCACCTACCAACCTGGGGAGTCCATCTTTCAGTGTTCTATCTTTTTGCCTTTTCATACTGTTCATGGGGTTCTCAAGGCAAGAATACTGAAGTGGTTTGCCATTCCTTTCTCCAGTGGAGCACATTCTGTCAGACCTCTCCACCATGACCTGTCCCATCTTGGGTGGCCCCGTACAACATGGCTTAGTTTCATTGAGTTAGACAAGGCTGTGGTCTGTGTGATCAGATTGGCTAGTTGTCTGTGATTGTAGTTTCAGTCTGTCTTCCCCCTGATGCCCTCTCTCAGTGCCTACCGTCTTACTTGGGTTTCTCTTACTTTGGATGTGGGGTATCTCTTCACGGCTGCTCCAGCAAAGTGCAGCCGCTGCTCCTTACATTGAATGTGGGGTATCTCCTTTTGGCTGCCACTCCTGACCTTGGACGTGGGGTAGCTCCTCTTGGTGGCTCCTGTGCAGCCGCCACTCCTGGAATCCCTTAGAAGAAATGGAGTAGCCATCATAGTCAACAAAAGAGTCCAAAATGCAGTACTTTGGATGCAATCTCAAAAACGATAGAATGATCTCTGTTCATTTCCAAGGCAAACCATTCAATATCACAGTAATCCAAATCTATGCCCCTATCAGTAATGCTGAAGAAGCTGAACAGTTCTATTAGGACCTATAAGACCTTTTAGAATTAACACCCAAAAAAGATGTCCTTTTCATTATAGGGGACTGGAATGCAAAAGTAGGAAGTCAAGAAACACCTCAGGAAAAGTTGGCCTTGGAGTACAAAATGAAGCAGGGCAAAGGCTAACAGAGTTCTGCCAAGAGAATGCACTGGTCATAGCAAACACCATCTTCCAACAACACAAGAGAAGACTCTACACATGGACATCACCAGATGGTCAACATTGAAATCAGATTGATTCTATTCTTTGCAGCCAAAGATGGAGAAGCTCTATACAGTCAGCAAAAACAAGACTGGGAACTGACTGTGGCTCAGATCATGAACTCCTTATTGCCAAATTCAGACTTAAACTGAAGAAAGTAGGGGAAACCACTAGACCACTCAGGTATGACCTAAATCAAATCCCTTATGATTATACAGTGGAAGTGAGAAACAGAGTTAAGGGACTAGATCTGATAGATAGAGTGCCTGATGAACTATGGATGGAGGTTAATGACACTGTACAGGAGACAGGAATCAAGACCATCCCCATGGAAAAGAAATGCAAAAAAGCAAAATGGCTGTCTGAGGAGGCCTTACAAATAGCTGTGAAAAGAAGACAAGTGAAAAGCAAAGGAGAAAAGGAAAGATATACCCATCTGAAAGCAGAGTTCCAAGGGATAGCAAGGAGAGATAAGAAACCTTCCTCAGCAATCAATGTAAAAAAATAAAATAAAATAAATAAAAAAAAGAAATAGAGAAAAACAATAGAATGGGAAAGACTAGAGATCTCTTCAAGAAAATTAGAGATACCAAGGGAACATTTCATGCAAAGATGGGTTCAATAAAGGACAGAAATGGTATGGGCCTAACAGAAGCAGAAGATATTAAGAAGAGGTGATAAGAATACACAGAACTGTACAAAAAGATCTCACGACCCATATAATCATGATTGTGTGATCATGCACATAGAGCCAATCATCCTGGAATGTGAAGTCAAGTGGGCCTTAGCAGTAATCACTACAAACAAAGCTAGTGGAGGTGATGGAATTACAGTTGAGCTAATTCAAATCCTAAAAGATGAGGCTGTGAAAGTGCTGCACTCAGTAAGTCAGCAAATTTGGAAAACTCAGCAGTGGCCACAGGACTGGAAAAGGTCAGTTTTCATTCCAATCCCAAAGAAAGGCAATGGCAAAGAATGCTCTAGCTACCATACAATTGCATTCATCTTACATGCCAGTAAAGTAATGCTCAAAATTCTCCAAGCCAGGCTTCAGCAATAAGTGAACCGTGAACTTCCAGATGTTCAAGATGGTTTTAGAAAAGGCAGAGGAACCAGAGACAAAATTGCCAATATCCACTGGATCATCAAAAAAGCAAGAGAGTTCCAGAAAAAAACATCTATTTCTGCTTTATTAACTATGCCGAAGACTTTGACTGTGTGGTCACAATAAACTGTGGAAAATTCTGAAAGAGATGGGAATACCAGACCACCTGACCTGTCTCTTGAGAAACCTGTATGCAGGTCAGGAAGAAACAGTTAGAACTGGACATGGAACAACAGACTGGTTCCAAATAGGAAAATGAGTACGTCAAGGCTGTATACTCTCACCCTGCTTATTTAACTTTTATGCAGAGTACATCATGAGAAATGCTGGGCTGGAAGAAGCACAAGCTGGAATCAAGATCGCTGGGAGAAATATCAATAACCTCAGATATGCAGATGACACCACCCTTATGGCAGAAAGTGAGGAGGAACTAAAAAGCCTCTTGATGAAAGTTAAAGAGGAGAGTGAAAAAGTTGGCTTAAAGCTCAACATTCAGAAAACGAAGATCATGGCATCTGGTCCCATCACTTCGTGACAAATAGATGGGGAAACAGTGGAAACAGTGGTGACTTTATTTTTTGGGGCTCCAAAATCACTGCAGATGGTGATTGCAGCCATGAAATTAAAAGACTCTTACTCCTTGGAAGGATAGTTATGACAAACCTAGACAGCATATTAAAAAGCAGAGACATTATTTTGCCAACAAAGGTCCATCTAGTCAAGGCTATGGTTTTTCCTGTGGTCATGTATGGATGTGAGAGTTGGACTATAAAGAAAGCTGAGCATTGAAGAATTTATGCTTTTGGACTGTGGTGTTGGAGAAGACTCTTGAAAGTCCCTTGGACTGCAAGGAGATCCAACCAGGGCATCCTAAAGGAGATCAGGTCTGTATATTCATTGGTAGGACTGATGCTGAAGCTGAAACTCCAATACTTTGTTCACCTGATGCAAAGAGCTGACTCATTTGAAAAGACCCTGATGCTGGGAGGGATTGGGGGCAGCAGTAGAAGGGGACGACAGAGGATGAGATGACTGGATGGCATCACTGACTCAATAGACATTAGTTTGAGTGAACTCCGGGAGTTGGTGATGGACAGGAAGGCCTGGCGTGCTGTGGTTCAAGGGTTCTCAAAGAGTCGGACATGACAACGACTGAACTGAACTGAATGTCAGAATCCCCCTGTGAATGGGGAAACATGGCCAGCAGAACCCCAGGTATTGCTTTACAAATTGGGTAGCAAAGTGAGTTTAATGCTGAGGGATAGTAACTTCAAAATCCTAGAGCATCTTGTGGCAGACCTTAGGCCAGGTGCTCACCTTCTGTCTTGCTGGAGCAGGAATAGGGGAGAAACATGACCTTTTTCTTTTGTCACTAAAAATGACCTACTGGAACTGTTGCTCAGTGCTATACCCATGGCATTTGTGTGTGCTAAATGGCTTCAGTCGCGTTTGGGTCTTGGCGACCCTATGGTTTGTAGCCCACCAGGCTCCTCTGTCCATGGGGATTCTCCAGGCAAGAATACTGGAGTGGGTTGTCATAACCTCCCCCAGGGGATTATCCTGACCCAGGGATCAAACCTGTGTCTCAGACGTTTCCTGCATTGGCAGGTGGATTCTTTACCACTAGTACCACCTGGGAAGCCCCTGGGGGAGTACCCATGGGGAAGAAGTAATTCTCCATGAAGAAATACAGGTAATAGTAGACAGAAGAAATGGATGCTGGAGGAGCAGAATGCCAATCATCTACTCTGGCCTTTTAGTAAGAGCTGTCTTGGCAAAGTGCTGAATGTTGGTATCCTTTTCCTTTCTGTATAAATATATGGAATTGACCCTTTGTCCTTTTCCAACGTTAGAGTTGGTTATTTATGTCAGGCTATAAATTGCAGATGCCCTGTTTAGATGGGGATTTTAAATCCCCCATATTGAACTTTAATTGGGGCCAAATAAGGAAAAAAGTTTGGGGTTATTTTCTTCCATGGTTTGGAGATTTATATACGTTACTTAGAACATGTTTATCTCTGCAGGCAGAAAGATAGTTGCTTAAATGGATTTTCATGCTTTGGCTTCAAAACACAAAGCCCTATGCAACTTGGTGTTTGTTTTGCAACTCCTTATCACACTCAAATTATTGTTTGAGGAAAGAGGGAGGAAAACAATTTATAGGAGTATCCCTCACCTCCCCCAATTTCTCTATTTTATGTCGAAAGAGATACATGCAAATGTGTAATAGATCAGCACTGGGAGGAATTCAATGCACAGTAATTAGTACACAGGCAGCTTTGAACTTCTTCAAATTAAGAACATTGATTCTTTGCTGAAATGTGAGTTACAAATACTTTACTCCTTTTATTCTAGGTTTTCTAAAACAACCTGAGCTTATTTTTCTAATTCAGGTTTTTCATTTATATTTTATGCTATTTCACTCAGAAGACTTAGGCAGGCAGTTCCTTAAAGTTAAAAGCGCTCATGGATTTCTTCAAAGGCGGTTGCAAGGAATTATTGACTGGCTAAACTACAACAGCCAAAAGGAAGGTCAGTGGTCAATCTCACATACAAATTTACTACTTAAAAAATAAAATTAAAATTGCCAACAGGAGACTTAAAAAATATACTGGGTTGGCCAAAAGGTTCGTTCAGGTTTTTCCTGAACAAAGCTTTTGGCTAACTCAACATATATATCAATTAAGTTTCTTTCTTCTCAGAAGTAAACTTATCAGCATTATAAGATTTTTATATACATGGGTGTACACACATATACATGTATATATTAAAAATAGAACTACGATGTATATATTAGTCTGAAATTTCAGGTAATAATAGAGAGATTTTCTAGTTCATTACATGTAAATTGCTCCCTATTTCACACAGCATGATTTCTCATAATTTATTCAACTTTGCCCAGTACTGGATATTGAGATCGATTGTATCCTTCTCTTTTGCATCAGATACTATGCCATAGTGAATGGCTGTCTTGCACCTCTATCTTTACACATATGTGCCATAATTTCTAAAAGACGGGCATGGGGACATTGGTCTTTTACACAAGGATCCAGTTCAGAATCATGTTGCATTTAGTGTCTTATCTCTAGTTTTCTTCAATCTGAAGTAGTTCTCCAGACTTTATTTTCATGGCTTTGACACTTTTAAAACTAAGAAGGGCAGTTATTTTTATCTCTTTTTACCAGATTTTTATTTCCTAAAAGTGAAAGTCACTCAGTCATGTCTGACTTTGCAGCCCCATGAACTGTAGCCCTTCAGGCTCCTCTGTCCATGGGGATTCTCCAGGCAAGAATACTGGAGTGGGTTGCCATTTCCTTCTCCAGGGGATTTTGCCACTCATGGATCAAATCTGGGTCTCCTGCATTGCAGGCAGATTCTTTACTGTCTGAGCCACCAGGGAAGCCCACAATTTCTTATTTCTTACCATATTTTTTTTTCTTTTGAGAGAGTACCAAAAACAGTTATTTTCAAAATCACATTAGAGGAGTGAGGCTCAACTCTAGCTATACATCAGGATCATATGGAGGTATTTTTTTTTTTTAAATTACCTTTTCCAGTGTCCAATTCCAGGAGTCAGATTTAATTGTTCTCAGGGGGTCTTGGGTACTGTATTTTTTAATGTTCCCCTGGTAATACCAGTGAGCACCTTGGGCTGAAAACTCCTAGGTCAGCTGTGGATAAGATCAGCTGCATACTTTGAGGGGCTCAGGACAAAATGAAAATGAGAGGCCCCCCACCCCTAGTTCAAAAATTATTAAGGATTTCAAGATGGGGACAGCAGCTCATTACTACAAGTGTGAGGTCCTAAGCTGGGGACCCAGTGCTACTGAATAGCATGTATGCCCATCAAGCCTGTCCTGGGGATAGCACATTTGGTATAAGAAAGAAGGTCATGCAAATCAAAGGCATAAAGGAATGGTGCCACGAGGAAGGATAGAGACTGGGTCAAGTATCCACATGCTCCTTTTCATTCCCAGCTCTCTTGCAGTTATATGAGGCTGTATGATCAGATCTGGGCAGTGGGAAATGAGTAGAAGTGGTGAAGGGCAGGTCTGAGTTCTCTATGCATTCTCAGAAGCCTCAGTTTGAGATGACAGCATGGCAGGGTGGGTCCCGAGTGAATGTGTGCTGTGGAATTCCCTGATAACTCACATCAGCTGAGTACCATGAACCAGAACTAAATCTGTGTTATACTAAGCCACTGACATCTGTTACTATGTCAGAGTCCAGCCTATTCTGACAAATACATAAAGATGCAAACCAAATGCCATGGGATCTCAGAAGAGTAAATGCTGGCTTCTTGCTGTAGGCGTCAGGCAAAGCTTCATGAGGGATGAGACATTTAAAATAGGAAAGATAGGGGAAATAATAAAATAGGAAGGATAGGTTTTGCAACTGGAGAGCTGGGAAGACAACGGTTGTTTCAGTTCCTTGTTATTACTTGCAAAATAACCCCTGAACTTGGTGGTTATGTGTGTGTGCTGTTGTTTCAGTTGTGTCTGACTCTTTGCAACCCTATGGACTCTTGCTCGCGAGGCTCCTCTATTCTTTCTAGGCAAGAATAGTGGAGTGGGTTGCTGTGCCCTCCTCCAGGGGATCTTCCTGTCCCAGGAATCGAATCCCTGTCTCTTACATCTGCATTGGCACCACCAGGGAAGTGTTGAACTTGGTGGCTGCCATATAGTATTTTTCATGAGACTATGGGCCAGCCACATGGTTCTACTCTTTTGGGCTAGATTCAGCTCACCCATGCTGGACTCTCTTATGCATCTGTAGACAGTTTCGGGGCTGGCTGGGGGCTGGCTGTTTCAGGTTGGTCTTATTCACATATGGAAGTTGGTGGGCCTTAGATATCCTTCACACGGCCTTTCTCCCTCCAGCAGGCTAGCCCAGGCTTATATAGATGGTGTATATCTGATGGCAGGATACCGGAGGTAGAATGGGCGCAAATGAGGCCTCTTTGAGCCTAGGTCCAAGGCCAGCACATTACCACTTGCACCCCATTCTCTTTATTGCTGGGAGTCACAAAGCCAGGCAAAATTGAAAGGATGGTGAAAGAATCTCCACTTCCTTATCTCATATTTTTGGCATGGGGAAAGTGTTGACTCTTTGTGAAATAGTTGTATGAATAATGGACTGGATTGCCTAGATAACAGGTTGTTGTTTTTCTTTTTTGAGCTCAGACCTTAGACTTTACTTCCCTGTCAATACTCTATCATCAGGTCATCTCATCCTGTACTCCAGCTTGTGTATATCTAGCCCAGGTCTCTTCCTTGAGCTTCCTACCATTAAACAAACCACATACCTATGTGATGTCTCGCTTATAGCTCTCCAATAAGCAGCTCACATTCAATAGGTGTACACCTGGGCTCCTCATGTTCCCTTCCCTGAGATGCTCTCTTCCCACAGTTTTCCCATGTCAGTCAGTGGTAGCTCCATTGTTCCCGCTGCTCAGCCCATAACACTTTGAGAGCATCTTAATCCTCCTTTCTTTCTCTCATACTTCCTGTGTAATCCATGAGCAAATTTTGTCAGCCCTACCTTCTTCTCGTGTCCAGAATATAATTACTTCTAGCATTTCTACTATTATCACTTGGTCCAAGTCATCATTTGTTTGCTTTGATTTTTTAAAATAATAGTTATTTATTTGATGTGCTGAATATTAGTTGTGACATGTGGGGTCTTCAGTCTTCATTGCAGCATGCTGAATCAAATTCCCTGACCAGGGATTGAACCCGGGCTCCCTCATTGGGAGCACTGATTCTTAGCCACTGGATCACCAAGGAAGTCCCTGCCTTGATTGTTGCAATAGCCTTTTCTCTTGTCTCCCTGCCTCTGCTCTGACTTCTGCAGTCAATCTTTCACATTTTCCCAGAGTTCTCTTTTCAATATATTAATCATTTAATACTACTTTCTTGTTTAAGATCCTCTAAGAGTTTCCCATCTCCCTGAAAGTAAAAGCCTTTTACAAGGGGTTACAAAGCTCTACAAACTCTTCGATTACCATTCTGGCCTCATTTCCTATTCCCCTCTTGCTCTTGTTCCCTCAGCTCCAGTCACAGGGCCTCCTCCCTGCCCCTAGAGCACACCTACGTGCACCTGCTCCAAGGTCTTTAGTTTCGTTTTTGCCTCTGCCTGGACCACCCTTTCTCCTGCGAGCTGCATGTCTCACTCTCTTATTTCTTTCAAGATTTTTCTTGTATGTCGCCTTCTTACCAGTGAGAACTTTCTAAACTACTGAATTTAAATAGCAACCCATCCCCATTGAACTCTCTCTACACATCACTCTGTATTTTAATTTTTTCATATCCCTTCCAGTCTTTGACATATTCTGTATTTACCTGTTTATTTTTGTTTATTTAAAGTTATTATTGGAATGTAGTTGCTTTACAATGTTGCATTAGTTTCTGCTGTATAGCAAAGTGAATCAGCTATATGTATACATATATCCGTTCTGTTACCTGTTTGTTTATTATCTGATTCTCCACACTAGACCATAAATTAAAGACAGGCAGGGAATTTTTATTTTGTTACTTGTTGTACCTCCAGAACCTAGAAAAGCTTAGAAATATTTTTTCAATCAATGACTAAAATAGAGTCTGAGATTCTTACAATGGATGAGAAATTGGATGAGATAATCTCTAGGTTCAGTTCAGTCGCTTAGTTGTGTAAGACTCTTTGTGACCCCATGAATCACAGCACGCCAGGACTCCCTGTCCATCACCAACTTCCAGAGTTCACTCAAACTCATGTGCATCAAGTTGGTGATGCCATTCAGCCATCTCATCCTCTGTCATCCCCTTTTACTCCTGCTCCCAATCCCTCCTGGCATCAGGGTCTTTTCCAATGAGTCAACTTTTTGCATAAGGTGGCCAAGTATTGGAGTTTCAGCCTCAGCATCAGTCCTTCCAATGAACACCCAGGACTGGTCTCCTGTAGGACGGACTGATTGGATTTCCTTGCAGACCAAGGGACTCACAAGAGTCTTCTCCAGCACCACAGTTCAAATGCATCAATTCTTCGGCGCTCAACTTTCTTCACAGTCCAACTCTCACATCCATACATGACCACTGGAAAAACCATAGCCTTGACTAGACGGACCTTTGTTGGCAAAGTAATGTCTCTGCTTTTGAATATGCTATCTAGGTTGGTCATAACTTTCCTTCCAAGGAGTAAGAGTCTTTTAATTTCATGTCTGCAATCAACATCTTCAGTAATTTTGGAGCCCCCAAAATAAAGTCTGCCACTGTTTCTACTGTTTCCCCATCTATTTCCCATGAAGTGATGGGACCGGATGCCATGATCCTAGTTTTCTGCATGTTGAGCTTTAAGCCAACTTTTTCACTCTCCTCTTTCACCTTCATCAAGAGGCTCTTTAGTTCTTCTTCACTGTCTGGTGAAGAAGGGTGATGTTACCTGCATATCTGAGGTTATTGATATTTCTCCTGGCAATCTTGATTCCAGCTTGTGCTTCTTCCAGTGTTTCTCATGATGTACTCTGTATATAAGTTAAATAAGCAGGGTGACAATATACAGTCTTGATGTACTCCTTTTCCTATTTGGAACCAGTCTGTTGTTCCATGTCCAGTTCTGACTGTTGCTTCCTGACCTGCTTATAGGTTTCTCAAGAGACAGGTCAGATGGTCTGGTATTCCCATCTCTTTCAGAATTTTCCACAGTTTATTAGGATCCACACAGTCAAAGGCTTTGGCATAGTCAATAAAGCTGAAATAGATGTTTTTCTGGAACTCTCTTGCTTTTTCCATGATCCAGCAGATGTTGGCAATTTGATCTCTGGTTTCTCTGCCTTTTCTACAACCAGCTTGAATATCAGGAAGTTCACAGTTCAGGTATTGCTGAAGCCTGGCTTGAAGAATTCTGAGCATTACTTTACTAGCGTGTGAGATGAGTGCAATAGTGTGGTAGTTTGAGCATTCTTTGGCATTGCCTTTCTTTGGGATTGGAATGAAAACTGACCTTTTCCAATCCTGTGGCCACTGCTGAGTTTTCCAAATTTGCTGGCATATTGAGTGCAGCACTTTCACAGCATCATCTTTTAGGATTTGAATTAGCTCAACTGTAATTCCATCACCTCTACTAGCTTTGTTCATAGTGATGCTTCCTAAGGCCCACTTGACTTCACATTCCAGGATGTCTGGCTCTAGGTGGGTGATCACACCATTGTGATTATCTGGGTCGTGAAGGTCTTTTTTGTGCAGTTCTTCTGTGTATTCTTGCCACCTCTTCTTAATATCTTCTGCTTCTGTTAGGTCCATACCATTTCTGTCCTTTATCGAGCCCATCTTTGCATGAAATGTCCCCTTGCTATCTCTAATTTTCTTGAAGAGATCTCTAGTCTTTCCCATTCTGTTGTTTTCCTCTATTTCTTTGCATTGATAGGTGAGGAAGGCTTTCTTATCTCTCCTTGCTATTCTTTGGAACTCTGCATTCAAATGGAAATATCTTTGCTTTTCTCCTTTGCTTTTTGCTTCTCTTCTTTTCACAGCTATTTGTAGGGCCTCCCCAAACAGCCATTTTGCTTTTTTGCATTTCTTTTCCATGGGGATAGTCTTGATCCCTGTCTCCTGTACAATGTCACGAACCTCCATCCGTAGTTCTTCAGGCACTCTATCAGATCTAGTCCCTTAACTGTTTCTCACTTCCACTGTATAATCATAAGGAATTTGATTTAGGTCATACCTGAATGGTCTAGTGGTTTTCTCTACTTTCTTCAATTTAGGTCTGAATTTGGTAGTAAGGAGTTTATGATCTGAGCCACAGTCAGCTCCTGGTCTTGTTTTTGCTGATCTCTAGGTTGCTGCTGCTGCTGCTGCTAAGTCGCTTCAGTTGTGTCCGACTCTATTCGACCCCATAGAAGGCAGCCCACCAGGCTTCCCCGTCCCTGGGATTCTCCAGGCAAGAACACTGGAGTGGGTTGCCATTTCCTCCTCCAGTGTATGAAAGTGAAAAGTAAAAGTGAAGTCACTCAGTCGTGTCCGACTCTAGCGACCCCATGGACCGCAGCCTACCAGGCTCCTCCGTCCATGGGGTTTTCCAGGCAAAAGTACTGGAGTGGGGTGTCATGGAGCTCAAATAGCTTATGATGTCAATGGGATAGAAGTTCTATCTGAGATTTATTGGTATCTGGTCCCTTCCAATCTGTTCTCTTTACTAGTGCCTCAATGTGATGATTTTCTTCACTGGTGACTCACTGATGATTTCTATCTCCTTTTCCTCCTAATTAACACCTCTCCTCCTTTAGATTTAGGTGTAAGAATCACATTCTTTAGATTTCTACCCAAATTCCCTTTACACTGTTTCATAGTACCATTCACTATTTCATTATAGCATTTATCACAACCCAAATTTTACATTTATTGCTGTGATTGTTTTCACCATGTTTTCCCCATCCTCAGGCTGTGAGCTCTCTGAGGGCAGGGAGGCTGGCTGGCTCTGTTCATCAGTAAATCCACAGAGTCCAGCACAGGACCTGGTTTATAGCCAACTCTGAATGCCTACTGGGGACTGAATACAAGATCGAAAAAATGAATCTGTCTTACCCAGATTATGCTGTTCTCTGATCATGCTTCTATATGATTAACTCCTGCCCCCAGTTAATTCTAAGGCGGTTGTTCACAAATGTATACCACTTTTAAAACACTGTTTATTACTTTTGCTTTTTTTTTTTTTTTTCCTGTTTGGTGGTGGTTATTCTTTTCCAGATCCTGGTGTCAAAAAAAAAAAAAAAAAAAAAAGTTAAGCCTGGGAAAAAGGGTTGAGGAGAGAAGAGAGTCTTACATCTGATTAATGAAAGGACTGTGTCACAGGGGCCTTTTAATAGCATATTACATTACAGGGCAAAATCTCATAGTCAGACATGAGGGTGCTCTGATCCATCCCTGGGTGCTGTTTGTGAGCTTGTCAAAGCTGGGGCTTAGAAATTTTATTGTAAGACAATGTTGCACAGAAGCTCCAATCTTGGCAAGCTCTTCCTGGGAGGCGATGTCATCTGTTAACACCCCAGGAGCAATTAGATTTATTTAACAAAAACTGAATTGTGTTTGTAAACTAGCTTGAAAAAGTCCATGGGGCACATCAAAATTGATTTTAAAGTAGGTCAGAGCTGCTCTGTACCTACCCCGATTATGATATGTAGGCAAGTGAATTCAGTTACTCTGCGATTTGGCTCAGGGGAAAAAAAAATAGCCTCAGTTTTAAGTGAACAGTGAACTGCTTGTCTTTGATTACCTCCAGGTGTGAGATCCTGTAACACCCTCTCAGTCAAAATCCTGGTACCCTAGGTGGGGGGAAAAAGAAGGGTTAGTTGCTCAGTTGTGTCTGACTCTTTGCCACCCCATGGTCTGTCCATGGAATTCTCCAGGCAAGAATACTGGAGTGTGTTGTGTTCCCTTCTCCAGGGGATCTTCCCAACCCAGGGACCAAACTGGGGTCTTCTGCACTGCAGGCAGATTCTTTCCTCCTGGTAGCTCTGAGCTACCTGGTGGAGAGGAGGTGCCTAATTTACTCCTTTTCCTCCCAATCTTCTCTTTTTGCATATTCTTTCTGTCCCAGGTTGTGTATGTAGATTTGGAGCCCTGCAGTCAGGAGATCTGAGTTCAGATCCTGACTTTGCCACTTACAAGCTATGTTTTCTCTGGTGAGTGACTTCACCTGTTTGGGCCTTAACAGAGCAATCACTATAATAGGAAAGACCATATAGGATTTCAAAAGAATTAATAGTAGGTGCAAATCATTTAGCAATGTACCTGACATACAGATAAAAACATCTTAAATGTTGACTATTGTAATTATTTGAGAGATTTCCTCTGTGTTACACATGAAAAGAAATGAATAATATGGATAATTCCTCCAAGTTAGGCTTTCATGGCTGTTTCCACCAGAGTTCAGACCAGAGTCTACAGCTCTTTGACTCTACAATACTTTGGACACTGGATGCGAAGAACTGACACATTGGAAAAGACCCTAATCCTGGGAAAGTTTGAAAGGAGGAGGAGAAGGGGATGGGATGGTTAGATGGCATCACCGACTCGATGGGCATGAGTTTGAGCAAGCTCTGGGGTTGATAATGGACAGGGAAGCCTGGTGTGCTGCTGTCCATGGGGCCGTAAAGAGTTGGATGCAACTGAGTAACTGAACTGAACTACAGCTCTTCAGATATCTGATTCATCTTGGAATACTTGCCATTCATACCTTTTATAGTGAAATGTTTATTTATTTATTTATTGGCTGCACTGAGTCTTTGTTGCCCTGTGAGCTTTCTCGAGCAGAGAGCGAGGGCTTCTCTTGGTTGCAGTACACAAGCATCTTGTTGTGGTGGCTTCTCTCACTATGGAGCGTGGGCTCTGGGGGCGCACAGGCTTCAGTAGCTACAGTTTGTGGGCTCTAAAGCACGGGCTCTTGAGAAACCTGTATGCATGTCAGGAAGCAACAGTTAGAACTGGACATGGAACAAAAGACTGGTTCCAAATAGGAAAAGGAGTACGTCAAGGCTGTATATTGTCACTCTGCTTATTTAACTTCTATGCAGAGTACATCATGAGAAACGCTGGGCTGGAAGAAGCACAAGCTGGAATCAAGATTGCTGGGAGAAATATCAATAACCTCAGATATGCAGATGATACCACCCTTATGGCAGAAAGTGAAGAAGAACTAAAAAGCCTCTTGATGAAAGTGAAAGAGGAGAGTGAAAAAGTTGGCTTAAGGCTCAACATTCAGAAAACTAAGATCATGGCATCTGGTCCCATCACTTCATGGCAAATAGATGGGGAAACAGTGGCTGACTTTATTTTTTTGAGCTCCAAAATCACTGCAGATGGTGATTGGAGCCTTGAAATTAAAAGACGGTTACTCCTTGGAAGGAAAGTTATGACCAACCTAGACAGCATATTAAAAAGCAGAGACATTACTTTGTCAACAAAGGTCCGTCTAGTCAAGGCTATGGTTTTTCCAGTGGTCATGTATGGATGTGAGAGTTGGACTATAAAGAAAGCTGAGCACTGAAGAATTGATGCTTTTGAACTGTGGTGTTGGAGAAGACTCTTGAGAGTTCCTTGGACTGCAAGGAGATTCCACCAGTCCATTCTAAAGGAGATCAGTCCTGGGTGTTCATTGGAAGGACTGATGTTGAAGCTGAAACTCCAGTACTTTGGCCACCTGATGCGAAGAGCTGACTCATTTGTAAAGACCCTGATGCTGGGAAAAATTAAGGGCAGGAGGAGAAGGGGACGACAGAGGTTGAGATGGTTGGATGGCATCACTGACTCAGTGGACATGGGTTTGGGTGTACTCCAGAAGTTGGTGATGGACAGGGAGGCCTGACGTGCTGCAGTTCATGGGGTCACAAAGAGTCAGACATGACTGAGCAACTGAACTGAACTGAACTGAAAGCATGGGCTCTGTAGTTGCGGTGCATGGGCTTATTTGCTCCACAGCATATGGAATCTTCCTGGACTAGGGATCGAACTTGTGTCCCCTGCATTGGCAGGCAGATTCTTATCCATGGTGTCACCAGGGAAGCCCAGAGCACTTGACATTTACTGTGTGGCTGAAAGTTAGTTTTCCTCTGAAAACTCTCCCTCCTCCCTGTTCCCTGTCTTTTCTTCACTAGAACAAAAATCCAGTGTCTGAAGGAAATGTCAGTTGTTTCTATGTTGAATTTGAGGGACAGCTTACTTCTCTCTTAGAGAGCTCAGATGTTTGGGCTGGACGTCACTGAGAGACGTGAGGAGAGCAGAACCAGTCCTGCAGGCAAACCACAGGACAGCTTTAAAGATGGATTTTATTTCCCTTCTCTCATCTGCCAGCTCTCTTAGCTCTGACAGAGGCCTCTTCTTTTCCTCGTAGGATGTTTGGGGAAAATAATCTGTGCATTTAATTCCGAGAGGCAAGGAAGGAGGAGTGGCAGGACTTAAGATGAGCTCAAGATAAAATTATGATAATGATGATGGGGGTGCTGGGTGACTTGCATCTCTCTGTTTCTGGTCTCCAAGAGAAAGCTGGTTGGAGCTGGAAGGCAGGGGTGATTTTTTGAAACCCTTGATGAATAAATGCTGCAAACATCTCAGGTAAAAGAGGAGAAATATCTGACTTGCAAGTCTAGCATATTAGAGATGTGGGTACATCATGTATTCATTCATTCACTCATTCATCAAATACATATTGAAGACCTACTATGTGCCAGCCATTCTTCTAGACATTTGAAACTTCAGTAAATAAAAAGACAAATGAATTTCTTGCCTTCATGGACTGTAGCCCGCCAGGCTCCTCTGTCCATGGGGATACTCCAGGCAAGAATACTGCAATGGCTTGCCATGCCCTCCTCCAGGAGATCTTCCCAACCCAGGGATGGAACACAGGTATCCTGCATTGCAGGTGGATTCTTTACCATCTGAGCCACCAGAGAAGCCCAAGAATACTGGACTGGGTAGCCTATCCCTTCTCCAGGGGATCTTCCCAACCCAGGAATAGAACTGGGGTCTCCTGTATTGCAGGCAGATTCTTTACCAGCTGAGCTACCAGGGAAGCCCCTTGCATTTGTAGAAGAGAAAATAATAACAGTGATAATAATGAATAAACAAAAAAGAGGGTGACTGCAGATCCCAAGGGATTTTATGACAGAGAGATGCTGGAGGATGGGATAAATTTTCAGGAGGCACAAAGGGCTACTTTCAATGGGATGATGATGAAAGGACATCACCTTTGGCTAGATCCAGAGCAACTGAGCAAATATAAACCAAGATTTTGCAGGAAATAAATATTAGAAAACTTGTTCTCATAAGTAGTTCAATTACATGTGGCCAGATGTGATGAACTGTGGAGAATTCTTTGTGTGCCTCTCACCAACCTTGTGAGATAGGTATTTTTGTGGTCATTCCCATTTCTCAGATGGGGAAATTGAGGTGCAGAGAAATAGAACATTATGCACATTATTTCACACGTCTTTCTTCCTGAAGTCCCTGCACTGTGTGTTGTAATTGTTGGTCCATTCTCTGGTGATGCCACTGCATCCTTCTCCTCGAGGTCTGAGCGTTTTTCCTTCACTTTGGTGTCTGTATTTTGCCCAGTGCGGTGTTGGGCGTGCCTGCAATAGTTAGAGGATGAATGAATGCAGGTGCCCAATGTTGTGCGTCAGGGGAAAAGGCAACACTGATACGGAAATCCTTGTCTGTTCAGTCCCAGAGTCTCTGTTCCTTGTGTTATTTTCTTAAAGGACGTCTCTGTGGCTGGTGCTTGAGCTCATGGACCTGTACAGAATGTGCGAAGAAAAAAAGAAGCCATCTTTTTTACATAGGCTGAAGCTTCCAATACATCATACATTTTCACTTTCTGTGTTTGCTCTATTAGTCAGAGTGAATGAGTCCACCACTCAGTCGTGGTAAAGGATGGTGCAGAGGATGTTCTAATGAATTTGTCTGGCTGGCCTTTGGAAATTGCAGGAGTCACAGGTGCCATTGTTGATAGTTAATCCCCTTCAAATCAGAGTGACTGCCATCTACAAGCAAGAGAGTTTGGGACACACATTTCTCTCAGTCCTAGTGCTGTGGTGGTTTAAAGAATTGACCTCACTCCCAGAAAAGATGCACTGCCCTAATAAAAAGGTTTGAGATGGATGTGGTTCTCCTGGGAGCTAACATCAGCTGCTACAATGATGCAGTCTCTTTAAGAGTTTCTCTTTGGGGTGTGACAGTATCTTGAGGATAGGATCTGGGTCTGAGGGCCTGAGTTTGAATCCTGGATCTCCCACTCATCATTTAAATGACACTGGTCTCTTGTGGGGCTTCAGTTTCTCCATCTGCAAAACAGCCCTAATAACACCCATGTCAGAGGATTGCTGAGAAGATTGGATAAGATGGGACACGGTGATGGGTCAGCATAACACTTGGTGTGTATCAAAGCTGACAGGAAGTTTTTTGACTTTTATCCCCTATTTTCAAGTGAAGATGCTTGTGTCTGGCAGGGAAATTGGGTGGGAATCCCTACCATGAGACCGGGTATGCTCCCTGCAGGCCACTCATTCTTCCTGGGAGGAGAACCAGGCCAGTGAGTGAGGGGGTCAGCATATAGACAGCCCTGACAAGACCCCCTGTTCACACTTGCCAGTGCACAGGGGTGAAGCAAGCACTCAAGCATTTGCCCCTTTTAAAGCCACTTTTGAAGCTGTGAGCTTTTCATTATAATCAGAAAAAGAAGAAAGGACTCTCTGGGTTCACCTCAGATAAGCTTTGCTTCCTGGTGACTCCTCACAGTGTCAGGACCTTTGGGGGTTTCTTCCCATTTGCAGCCTCCTGGAAAAGCTCTACTTTCTGGGGAGGATTTTTATAGTGGAAAGAGCATGCGTGGTGCAAGTAAGTGGGTCCAAGTCCCACCTCTGCCACTTAAATCCTAAGGTGAGCCCTCTGGAGTCAGTGCATCTCTGAATTCTAATTTCCCTTCTGCAAAATGGTGGTAATAGCCCCCTTCCTCATAGCATATGGTTTTTGCATGGCCTATCATGGTCATTTTTTAAAAATAATAAATGTCTGTTTAGCCGCACTGGACCTTTGTCACAGCACATGGACTTCTTGTTGTGGAGCGTGGGCTCTAGGGCACTTGGGCTTCAGGGTTGCAGTGCACAGACTTAGTGGCCCCATGGCATGTGAGGTATTCCCCCAGGATTTAACCCATGTCCCCTGCATTGGCAGGCAGATTCTTGACCACCGGACTACCGGCAAGGTCCAGCATGGTCATTTTGAATCCTTTGTGATTCACTCAGGCATCTTAGAAAGGACTTAATTTCAGGAAGCCTGGATCAGACATCTGGTATCTTCTCAGGCTTTTGTGCCTGTTCCTTTTCACATTTTAATCATCACCACCAGGCATCTGACCTTTGGTCAGACCTACTTATATCTGCCAGACACCACACTAAACCCTTTAGATGCTGTCTCATACAGTTCTATCACAGACTCTATTATAATTAGGTACTATGACTCATAATTAATGATAGTACACCCTATGATGCTTATTGCATAGGTGAGGAAGCTGAGGCTTAGAAAGGTGAAGCATTTTCCCCAGGGTCACACAGCTAGTGAGAACTGGAATAGATTCAAAACTAGGAGATCTGCTCCCAAGCACACACTTGGCTATACTGAGCGTTTTAGTTGTCTTTCATGATTTTCCTGGGTCCAGTTCAAATCAAGTCTAAAATGTCTCCTGGCATAAATTCAGTTTTTGCTCTAACTTTAAAGATACATATTTTAGAGATAAACCAGTTCTAAATATTTATAGGTGTACCTTGTCACCTTTCAAACATGAGTGCTTAAGAATCTCTGCTTAGGGCAGATTGTGCTGAGTCTTGATAAATTTAGAGATCAAGTAGCATACAGATTTCTTTATTTTTTCCTGCTCACTTCGAAGCCAGTTTTGCTAGGGCCCCCTGAAAGACCCTGATGCTGGGAAAGATTTAAGGCAAAAGGAGAAGAGGGTGGCAAAGGATAAGATGGTTAGACAGCCTCACTGACTCAATGGGCATGCATTTGGGCAAACTGGGAGATAGTGAAGGACAGGCAAGCCTAGCCTGCTGCAGTCTGTGGGGTGTCAAAGAGTTGACACGACTTAGTGACTGAAAAACACAATGTGAAAGAAAATTGGTGTGTCCCTGGGAAATTCATTTGACCTCTCAGAGACTCTTCAATTCTCATTGTAATTTGGGTCTCTGAGTGTCTTTCCTTTCTTTGGGAGAAAAAGGTTGGGAGAACAGATTTCATCTCTAGCCTGTGGATAGTCCAAAGAAACAAAGCCAGACACTGTCCTCACAGAGTAGGGGATAAAACCAAGCATGTGTGCAAAGGAGAATGAAAAATGTGTGCTATTTTCTGCAGGTTGGAGAGTGATGTATGTTCCTGGGGGTAACCTACTACCTCAGAATTAGTCATTCCCACCTCATGTTCTCTCTGCTCCTTGAAGTGCCTCATTTTAAAAATGTTAGGATTTTTTTCCCCTCTCACTTAACTGTAGGAACATTAAACGCACAACTTTATCAAAATGACATAAGATATATGTTTCTGCCAACAGCAACACGAGAGGATTAACAATTCAAATAGGAACAGGGAAAAGTTCCTTTCAAAAGATGGGAAGAAGAAAGTTCGATTGGGGATTCTGCTTTTTCCTCAACCTGAAGTGCATTATTATACATTAAGAGTTCTTGGGGTCTTGGTGGAAGAAAAGAAAAAGTTTATGTTAGAAGGGATAAAGTTTTATTTCAAATTATTTTGTTCTGTCTCCTTGTGATCAGGACTAGCTTGAACACAATTGTTGAGTGGACAGTGTCCAGACACCTCAAAAACAATTCTTACTTGCCTAATGGCTGATGCCTGAGTTTGTTCAGAGCTCACATTTCCAACCATTATCAGATCCTCATGTGCATGATACATGCTCATTCGCTTCAGTTGTGTCCAACGCTTTGTGACCCATGGACTGTAGCCCACCAGGGTCCTCTGTCCATGGGATTCTCCAGGCAAGAATACTGGAGTGTGTTGCCATTTCCTTCTCCAGGGGATCGTCCTGACCCAGGGATCAAACCAGCATCTCCTTTGTCTCCTGAATTGGCAGGTGGATTCCTTACCACTGAGCCTCTGGGGAAGCCCCCAGATCCTCACAGTCTAACCTAAAAATGAGACAGAAAGCCAGTTTTCAACAGAATTATGGAAATGAAGGAGAGTATAAGGATATGGAGTCTTCAGAAGATGAGGGGATAGGAGAGAAAAGAGTCTTTTTGTGAGGTTAGTTGTGGCACACCAGAAACATGCATATAGGTGACAAATGGTCTCTTGCACTATTTGGCTGGTAAAGGAAAGCAAGGTATTTATTAGATTCAACTGGAATTTTTTTTTTGAGAAAGAGAAGTTTTAGGATTCTAAATGAAGTAATAGAATCATATTGATCATATGAGGAAAAACAAGTTATTATGTAAAACTTTGATATAGTTTTTAAAATCAATTCTTATTGGAGTACAGTTGCTTTAAATGTGGTGTTAGTTTCTGTGTGCATACGTGCTCAGTCACTTCAGTTGTGTCTGACTCTGTAGCCCTATGGACTGTAGCCCACCACCAGGTTCCTCTGTTCATGGGGATTCTCGAGGCAAGAATACTGGAGTGGGTTGCCGTTTCCATCTCCAGTGTTAGTTTCTACTGTAGAGCAAAATGAATCGGCCATACTTATACATCTGTCCCATGCCTTTTGGACTTCATTCCTGTTCAGGTCCCCACAGTGCATTAAGTAGAGTTGCCTGTTGTATACAGAATGTTTTCCTTACAAATAATGTGTATTACCACATACATGTGGAATCTAGAAAAATGGTACAGTTTATCCTATTTGCAAAGCAGAAATAGAGACATAAGACATAGAGAACATGTATACCTGTGATGGATTCATTTTGATATTTGACAAAATTAATACAATTATGTAAAGTTAAAAAAAAAAAAAAAGACATAGAGAACAAACCTATGGATACCAAAGGGAAAAGGAGGTGGTGGGAGGAATTGGGAGATTTGAGAATGACACATGGATACTATGGATACTATGTATAAAATAGATAACTAATCAGATATATAGTTTTAGCAGGACATAGGAATTGATCTTCTGATATCTTAAATCTTTCTTGTATGTGATTTCCATGTATTGATGTATTTTCTACAACTCCCTGTTTCCTACCAACTCCTTAATTGGGAGCGCCTTTGACATTGGTTTCTCTAAGCCCCATCTAACCAATCCCATCTAACCAATTCCATCACCACATGAGATGGTAACTAAGGGGATGAGATGGCAGCTAAGGTATTGATGTTAACTACGTTCATAGGATGGGCTCCATCTCCTTAATTTGTTGTTGTTCAATCGCTCAGTCATGTCTGACTCTTTGTGACCCCATGGACTGCAGTAAAGCAGGCTTCCTAGTCCATCACCAACTCCCAGAGCTTGCTCAAACTCATGTCCATTGAGTCGGTGATGCCATCCAACCATATCATCCTCTGTTGTCCCCTTCTCCTCCTACCTTGAATCTTGTCTAGCATCAGGGTCTTTTCTTGGATATTTCTTTTTTTTTAATATAAATTTATTTATTTTAATTGGAGGCTAATTACTTTATAATACTGTACTGGTTTTGGGTCTTTTCAGTTCATACACTCAGTCATGTCCAACTCTTTGTGACCCCATGGACTGCAGCACTCCAGGCCTCCCTGTCCATTACCATCTCCCAGAGTTCACTCAAACTCACATCCATCGAGTCAGTGATGCCATCCAGCCATCTCATCCTCTGCTGTCCCCTTCTCCTCCTGCCCTCAATCCCTCCCAGTATCAGAGTCTTTTCCAATGAGTCAGCACTTCACATGAGGTGGCCAAAGTACTGGAGTTTCAGCTTCAGCATCATTCCTTCCAAAGAAATCCCAGGGCTGATCTCTTTTAGAATGGATTGGTTGGATCTCCTTGCAGTCCAAGGGACTCTCAAGAGTCTTCTCCAACACCACAGTTTAAAAGCATCAATTCTTCAGTGCTTAGCCTTCTTCACAGTCCAACTCTCACATCCATACATGACAACTGGAAAAACCATAGCCTTGACTAGACGGACCTTTGTTAGCAAAGTAATGTCTCTGCTTTTTAATATGCTATCTAGGTTAGTCATAACTTTACTTCCAAGGAATAAGCATCTTTAATTTCATGGCTGCAATCACAATCTGCAGTGATTTTGGAGCCCCCCAGAACAAAGTTTGACACTGTTTCCACTGTTTCCCCATCTATTTTCCATGAAGTGATGGGACCAGATGCCATAACCTTAGTTTTCTGCATGTTGAGCTTTAAGCCAACTTTTTCACTCTCCTCTTTCACTTTCATCAAGAGGCTTTTGAGTTCCTCTTCACTTTCTGCCATAAGGGTAGTGTCATCTGCATATCTGAGTTTGTTGATATTTCTCCCAGCAATATTGATTTCAGCTTGTGCTTCTTCCAGCTCAGCGTTTCTCATGATGTACTCTGCATATAAGTTAAATAAGCAGGGTGACAATATACAGCCTTGATGTACTCCTTTTCCTATTTGGAACCAGTCTATTGTTCCATGTCCAGTTTGAACTGTTGCTTCCTGACCTGCATATGGGTTTCTCAAGAGGCAGGTCAGGTGGTCTGGTATTCCCATCTCTTTCAGAACTTTTCCACAGTTTATTGTGATCCACACAGTCAAAGAATTTGGCATAGTCAATAAAGCAGAAATAGATGTTTTTCTGGAACTCTCTTGCTTTTTCGATGATCCAGTGGATATTGGCAATTTGATCTCTGGTTCCTCTGCCTTTTATACAACCAGCTTGAACATCTGGAAGTTCATGGTTCATGTATTGCTAAAGCCTGGCTTGGAGAATTCTGAGCATTACTTTACTAGCATGTGAGATGAGTGCAATAGTGTGGTAGTTTGAGCATTCTTTGGCATTGCCTTTCTTTGGGATTCAAATGAAAACTGACCTTTTCCAGTCCTGTGGCCACTTCTGAGTTTTCCAAATTTGCTGGCATATTGAGTACAGCACTTTCACAGCATCATCTTTCAGGATTTGAAATAGCTCAATTGGAATTCCATCACCTCCACTAGCTCTGTTCATAGTGATGCTTTCTAAGGCCCACTTGACTTCACATTCCAGGATGTCTGGCTCTAGGTGAGTGATCACAACATCGTGATTATCTGGGTCGTGAAAATCTTTTTTGTGCAGTTCTTCTGTATATTCTTGCCACTTCTTCTTAATATCTTCTGCTTCTGTTAGGTCCATACCATTTCTATCCTTTATCGAGCCCATCTTTGCATGAAATATTCCCTTGGTATCTCTAATTTTCTTGAAGAGATCTCTAGTCTTTCCCATTCTGTTGTTTTCCTCTATTTCTTTGCATTGATCCCTGAGAAAGGTTTTCTTATGTCTTTTTGCTATTCTTTGGAACTCTGCGTTCAGATGCTTGTATCTTTCCCTTTCTCCTTTGCTTTTTGCTTCTCTTCTTTTCACAGCTATTTGTAAGGCCTCCCCACACAGCCATTTTGGTTTTTTGCATTTCTTTTCCCTGGGGATGGTCTTGATCCCTGTCTCCTGTACAATGTCACAAACCTCCATCCATAGTTCATCAGGTACTCTATCATATCTAGTCCCTTAAATCTATTCCTCACTTCCATTGTATAATCATAAGGGCTTTGATTTAGTTCATACCTGAATGGTATGACCTGAATTCAGACCAATTTAAGTCTGAATTTGGCCATAAAGAGTTCATGGTCTGCGCCACAGTCAGCTCCCAGTCTTGTTTTTGCTGACTGTGTAGAGCTTCTCCATCTTTGGCTGCAAAGAATATAATCAATCTGATTTCAGTGTTAAACACCTGGTGATGTCCATGTGTAGTCTTCTCTCCATCACCAACTCCGAGAGTTTACTCAAACTTATGTCCACTGAGTCGGTGATGCCATCCAACCACCTCATCCTCTATCATCCCCTTCTCCTCCCACCTTTAATTTTTCCCAGCATCAGGGTCTTTTCAAATGAGTTGGCTCTTCGTAAAAGGAGGCCAAAGTATTGGAGCTTCAGCTTCAGCATCGGTCCTTCCAATGAATATTCAGGATTTATTTCCTTTAGGATTGACTGGTTTGATCTCTTTGAAGTTCAAGGGACTCTCAAGAGTCTTCTCCAACACCGCAGTTCAAAAACGTTCATTCTTTGGTGCTCAGCCTTCTTTTATGGTCCAACGCTCACATCTGTACATGACTACTGGTAAAACCACAGCTTTGAAGATACAGACCTTTGTTGGCAAAGTGACGTTTCTGCTTTTAGATAGGGCTGTTTAGGTTTGGCATAACTTTTCTTGCAAGAAGTAAGGATGTTTTAATTCCATGGCTGCAGTCACCATCTGCAGTGATTTTGGAGACCAAGAAAATAGTCTGTCACTGTTTCCATTGCTTCCCCATCTATTTGCTACAAGGTGATGGAACTGGATGCCATGATCTTTTTTTTTTGAATGCTGAGTTTTAAGGCAGTTTTTTTTTTTTTCACTTTCCTCTTTCATTGCCATCGAGAGGGTCTTTAGATCCTCTTCACTTTCTGCTATAAAGATGGTGTCATCTGCATATCTGAGGTCATTGCTGTTTCCCCCAGCAATCTTGATTCCAGCTTGTGCTTCATCCAGTTGGCATTTCGCATGATATACTCTGCATATAAGTTAAATAAGCAGGGTGACAATATACAGCCTTGACGTACTCCTTTTCCAGTTTGGAAACAGTTTGTTTTTCCATGTCCAATTCTAACTGTTGCTTATTGACCTGCATACAGATTTTCAGGAGGCAGGTCAGGTGGTCTGATATTCCCATTTCTATAAGAATTTTCCACAGTTTGTTGCTGAGGACCAGCCCCGGCTGATCCAGGGTATTCGAAGGGGAGACGGTGTCGGCGACCTATTCAAATGGTAATTAGAGATATAAAGAGTAATAGAATGAGGATAGCTCAGTAGGAAAACTCAGTGGAGAAAAGAGGCTGAGTAGCTTGGTTTACGTGGAAAATCAATATAACCCATGACACCAGGTTAGCTCTGACCACGGAGGCCGCAGGCGCCCTCTCGAATAGCGGAAGGTGCCCCACCTTCTAAGACCCCACCTTCTCAGGTGGGTCTTAGAAGCCCAGGCAAATAAGTGGTCACAGAGGATATCCACGCTCCAGATGGAGACTTCAGCCGGAAGTTAAAGGAAAGAATGACATGGGGAGATCAAGCATTGGTGAGCAAGGCCCATAGCTTTATTTTTAACAGGGGCTTTTATACCCTAAGTTACACATAGAGGATAATAGGGGATGCAAAGTCAGCAGTCTTTGATTCTTATCAAAAACCAGGGTTTCTTTCCTGCAAATTTATCATATACAAATGGTTTAGGTGATTTACATCATCTTCTGGCCAGAAGGCCTATTAACATTTTATGACTCTTGACAAGGACTTATCAACAAAGACTTATTTTCTCTAAGAGTAATTATTTTAAGGTTTGGCGCCATCTTCCGAAGATAAAATTGCATTCCTATAGGGCGGATGTGTAATGGGTTTACAACAAAGAAAAGAATTTATTACCTTAAGGGTCTAAAGTTACTAACACCAAGGCCACTACTTATTTTTTCTACATACCAACTATTAATTAATACATATTCAAGGATACAATTCAGGGGATGTGAAAACTTGGCAACAAGCATTGGCTCATCAATGAAATCCTTTACTAGTTTATTCTGACAGTTTCTAACTCTCTGAGAGGCTCTAAACTATTTGACTATCTTAAGCTTCCCATGCCTCTTGAGGCTGGGAGACTGTAAACAATCGTATGCATAGCTGTAGGAGTCCGGGTAAACTTGTCAGGCGAGTTAGAGAGCCATCTGAGGGGTTTGGATTTAAACACTCCTAATTGCCCAGGAACTTTATTTTTTGGAACTGTAAGTTAACTCTTTGACAGAGAGAGCGAGATGGTGGTAGGGGACAGCCCCCAGTCAAGTCAGAGGTGAGAGCACAAAGCAATAAAGTAGGCAGACTCTGGTTTTTTGGGGGAAAATGCTTGAGAATATCCGGGCGGACTCCTGAGGCTCGATCCTGCCTTTGCGTATGCCGAGCCTCCTTCCTCATGACCTTTGTCACGAGCGGAATGCCTCACCGGCTCCCGGCAGTTTGTGGTGATCCACACAGTCAAAAGCTTTAGTGTAGTCAATGAAGCAGATGTAGATATTTTTCCGGAATTCTCTTGTATTTCCTATTGTCCAATGAATGTTGGCAATTTGATCTCTGGATTTCTAAATCCAGCTTGAACATCTGGAAGTTCCTGATTCACATACTGCTGAAGCCTAGCTTGAAGGATTTTGAGCATTACTTTGCTAGCGTGTGAGATGAGTGCCATTGTGTGGTAGTTTGAACATTGCTTGGCATTGCCTTTCTTTGGGATTGGAATGAAAACTGACCTTTTGCAGTCTCATGGCCACTGCTGAGTTTTCCAAATTTGCTGGTGTGTTGAGTATAGCACTTTAGCAGCAGCATCTTATAGGATTTGAAATAACTCAGCTGGAATTCCATCACCTCCACTAGCTTTGTTCATAGTGATGCTTCCTAAGGCCCACTTGACTTCACACTGTAGGACATCTGGCTCTAGATGAGTGATCACACCATCGTGGTTATCTGGGTCATTAAATTCTTTTTTTGTATAGTTCTTCTGTGTATTCTTGCCACCTCTTAATATCTTCTGCTTCTGTTAGGTCCATACAATCTCTGTCCTTTATTGTGCCCATCTTTGCATGAAATATTCCCTTGGTATCTCTAATTTTCTTGAAGAGATCGCTTGTATTTTCCATTCTATTATTTTCCTCTATTTCTTTGCCTTGTTCACTTATGAAGGTTTTCTTATCTCTCCTTGCTGTTCTTTGGGACTCTGCATTCAGATGTGTAAATCTTTTCTTTTCTCCTTTACCTTTCACTTCTCTTCTTTTCTCAGCTATTTGTAAGGCCTCCTCAGATAACCACTTTGCCTTTTTGCATTCCTTTTTCTTGAGGATGGTTTTGATCACTGCCTCCTGTGAGGGAAAAGGCCCCTCAGGGGAAGAGGACAAAAGTGTTGAACTCTACCCAGTAAGGGTATTTTGGTGATTTGAGAGGAGGGGTAAGTCTGCGTACACTCTGGTGTTGGCCACTTGGATTAACCCTCCCCTTCTCCAACTGTTCTTCAGGGCAGGACAGTCTCCCACTTGCTGTGTGGACCCCAGGCATTGCTGTTGGAATTTATGGTCTTTGTACTCACTGCTGCTTTTTTCATAAAACATATTTCCATAAGATCTTCTCAGGACTATTTCCTTCCTGAGATTCAGAGCTGAGCTCAGACGTCACCTCCTGAGAAAGGTTTTCTTTTATTACACTATCTAAACAGCTGTCTGGAGAAGGCAATGGCACCCCACTCCAGTACTTTTGCCTGGAAAATCCCATGGACGAGGAGCCTGGGAGGCTGCAGTCAATGGGGTCGCAGAGTCGGACACGACTGAGCGACTTCACTTTCCCTTTTCACTTTCATGCACTGGAGAAGGAAATGGCAACCCACTCCAGTGTTCTTGCCTGGAGAATCCGAGGGACGGGGGAGCCTGGTGGGCTGCTGTCTATGGGGTCTCACAGAGTCGGACACGACTGAAGTGACTTAGCAGCAGCAGCAGCAAACAGCCACAGTCCCTTCGATCATGCCATGTTCATCTTGTCTGTTTTCTTCATCACTCTGACATAATCTTGTTTATCTGTTTACTTGACTATTACATGTTTCTCCCATGTTGCATGCAAACTCTGTGTGAATAGGAACATTGTTTATAGCATATCCTCAAAACTCAGAAAAGTGCTGGTTTCACAATGGGAACAGGGTGAGTATATGTTGCATTAGTGAATAAACCCAGAGTCCTGTGGTCACAACTTAAAAATAAACACTGAAGAGGGCACCAAATGGCACCTGTATTTTACTTTTTTTTTTGGTGGTGGAGAGTGGAAGGTTGGCAGAGCTAACTGAGGCTTTATTCTGAAAAAGACACTTGAAATGCCTTTTTTAAATTGAGGGCATGGGCAAGAAGGGGAACCCCAGAGCATTGACACTCCCCAGGGTGGGCTGAGGACCAGGGCTGAGCCTCAAGTCTCCCATTCCAAGGCTCCCCTGCTCAGCTTCTTCTGCAGGAGCGAGCAAGTAGGAAGCTGGGAGGGGCCACAGGAACCTTTCACTTGAAGAGGATGTCAGATGACTCAGACACCAGCTTCCCATCACGGGTCTCACTCTTCTTCACAGCCACAGCCTTGGAGAAACTTTGAGGCTGAAGGAGCCAGAGTCCTTGCTGTAAATGGCACATAGCTTAACTCGGCTTCCCCTGGGAGCAGAAACAAGGGAGAGACCGATGTGCAGTTAGTTTATTTAGGAATGTGATTCTAGGGAGAAGGCATGAGAGATCGGGAAATGAAGACAGGAAAGGTGGGAAGGCCATTAAAAAGTTTTCTTATTGATTTAGGTACTGTTACCAGTCAATTGATTCTGAGAGCTTCTGAGGAGCTTGATGAAACAGGCCTCAGAATTGTTCATCTAAAAAAAGAAAGAAGACTAATGATATATTAGCCACCATGACCCATTCTGTGGTCAGGGGGTATCCCATGGACTTTAACTCTCTTACACTTTTGGGTGTTACATAAATGAGTGCCCAGTGGTTCCCTGAGGGATGCCCAGGGCAGGAAGTACTGACTGACATGAAGAACTGTCAGATAACACCATTGAAGCTAGTTGAAGCCTGTGTAGAAATGGTCAATGCAATCATGGCTGGAAAAAAAGAGTGGTCCCAAGAGGCTTTAATTACTGCATAGCAGATGACTACAGATCATTTCAAATTCTAGCCCATTTAAGAAGTAAATGGTTCATTCAGTTCCTTATTTCACCAATCATCACCTCACAGTTTTATCTTATTCAGCCAATGGATTGGGCATGATGTATCTTTCAAGGTTAATTTCCTAATACTCACACTCCCCACCACACCTCCATTTGGTGATTCTGAGCTAGTCTCTCTGCTTTGGCTCTCTCAGGACATGAAAATGCAGTTCCCTCTTCTCTCAAGCCGAATCTGAAAATGCAGTTCCCTCTTCTCTCAAGCTGAACCCTGACACTGAATTAAATTTCAGAGACAGATTTTCAGGTGAAGAAGCATAGCTTCATTGCTTTGCTACGCAAAGGGGACCTCAGCGGGGTAATGCCCTCAAAACTGACCTGGAAGGGGTAGTGATGAGTTTTATAGTAATGGTTAAAGGGGAGGGTGTGATCAGCTCATAGAAATTCTTCTGATTGGTTGGTGGTGAGGTCATTGGGATTCAAGGGATTAGATTTGATAGAGTGCCTGAAGAACTATGGACAGGTTCCTGACATTGTACAGGAGGCAGTGATCAAGACAATCCCCATGAAAAAGGCGAAATCATTGTCTGAGGAGGCCTTACAAATAGCTGTGAATAGAAGAGAAGTGAAAGGCAAAGGAGAAAAGGAAATATATACCCATTTGAATGAAGAGTTCCAAAGAATAGCAAGGAGAGATAAGAAAGTCTTCCTCAGTGATCAATGCAAAGAAATAGACAAAAACAATAGAATGGGAAAGACCAGATCATTGAAGAAACTAGAGAGTTCCAGAAAAACATCTGCTTTATTGAGTACATCAAAGCCTTTGGCTGTGTGGATCACTACAAATTGTGGAAAAGTCTGAAAGAGATGGAGATACCAGACCACCTGAGCTGCCTCCTGAGAAATCTGTATTCAGGCCAAGAGGCAACAGTTTGAATTGGACATAGAAAAACAGACTGGTTCCAAATCAGGAAAGGAGTACATCAAGGCCATATATTATCACCTTGCTTATTTAACTTATATGCAGAGTACACTGTGAGAAATGCTGGACTGGATGAAGCACAAGCTGGAATCAAGATTGCTGGGAGAAATATCAATAACCTCAGATATGCAGATACTGCTGCTGCTGTGGCTAAGTCGCTTCAGTAGTGTCTGACTCTGTGCAACCACATAGACAGCAGCCCACCAGGCTTCTCTGTCCCTGGGATTCTCCAAGCAAGAATACTGGAGTGGGTTTCCATTTCCTTCTCCAATGCATGAAAGTGAAAAGTGAAAGTGAAGTTGCTCAGTTGTATCTGACTCTTAGCAACCCCATGGACTATAGCCTAGCAGGCTCCTCTGTCCTTGAGATTCTCCAGGCAAGAATGCTGGAGGGGGTCACCATTTCCTTCTCCCAATATGCAGATGACACCACCCTTACAGCAGAAAGCAAAGAAGAACTAAAGAGCCTCTAGATGAAAGTGAAAGAGGAGAGTGAAAAAGTTGGCTTAGAACTCAACATTCAGAAAACTAATATGGCAACTGGCCCCATCATTTCGTGGCAAATAGATGGGAAAAACAATGGAAAGAGTGACAGACTGTTTTTTTGGTCTCCAAAATCACTGCAGATGGTGACTGCAGCCATGAAATTAAAAGACGCTTACTCCTTGGAAGAAAAGTTATGACCAACCTAGATAGCATATTGAAAAGCAGAGACATTACTTTGGCAACAAAGGTCCATCTAGTCAAAGCTATGGTTTTTTTCAGTAGTCATGTATGGATGTGAGAGTTGGACTATAAAGAAAGCTGAGCTCCAAAGAATTAATGCTTTTGAACTGTGGTGTTAGAGAAGACTCTTGAGAGTAGCTTGGACTGCAGGGAGATCCAACCAGTCCATCCTAAAGGAAATCAATCCTGAATATTCATTGGAAGGACTGATGCTTAAGCTGAAGCTCCAATACTTTGGCCACCTGATTTGAAGAACTGACTCCTTGGAAGAGACCCTGATGCTGGGCAAGATTGAAGGCAGGAGGAGAAGGGGACAACAGAGGATGAGATGGTTGGATGGCATCACCAACTCAATGGAGATGAGTTTTTGTAAGCTCCAGGAGTTGGTGATGGATAGGGAGTCCTTGGGTGCTGCAGTCCACGGGGTCACAAAGAGTTGGACATGACTGAGTGGCTGAAATGAACTGTGAGAGACCCAGGAATGCAGGCTTGTGACTTCCTAAAGGCCCTTACAAAAAAAGTGCAGGTGGGTGTCTTGTTTTTTCTCTCTTTTCCTGTCTTTTTTCCTGGGGTCTTTGCTGAGTTTTGTGGTTGGCTA
Source organism: Bos javanicus (assembly GCF_032452875.1). NCBI lineage: Eukaryota > Metazoa > Chordata > Mammalia > Artiodactyla > Bovidae > Bos > Bos javanicus. The sequence goes on along the minus strand of NC_083874.1, from coordinate 56,104,697 downwards.
GTTATTTGGCAGAAAATGGGGCAGAGCAGTACAGAGGAGCTTGCTGAAGTCTTGTCAAAACAGGTGTAGGTTCAACAGTCTGAAGGCAAATTGTGAGGAGGCAAAATGCCGTATATTTTGACACTGCAGTTTATTGAGTAAAGTCTTTTTTCTTCCCACCTTCCCCCCCCCCCCCACCTAGATACATGATAAATGAAATAACCTCTTCCTTCTGGTCCCACAGTGGTCAGTGCGATAACCATTTCTTGACAGCAAGCAATGTGCTATTTCTTTTGGTGTGTGTTTTGTCGAAATATGTTTCCCTAGGAGATTCTCCTGAGTCTCAGATTTTTATTTTGAGGGTATTTTTGCTGATATCCCTAATTCTATCTGAAGTGTCTGGACTCGCCTGAGGGCCTTAGGACTGTGTGAGAGGGAAAATGGATGCTTTATGGATCTTGGTCTCTGAGGGGCTATTGGAGCTGAGATCCAATAACATCTCATGTTTCCCACTCAAAAACCACCATTACAACTTCACTTTCAGGATGGGGTCTGACTCGTTAGTCTGCAGATGCTCTGGGCTTAGAGATAAATATTAAAGATAGCACTGGATTCTTGTTCCAGTTGCTCCCTAGTGTCCTCAGGATAAGGTCCAGATGCTTTTCTGTGTATAAATTCTTTCATTTTTAACTTTTCTTTACTTGTGTAGCCTTAAGTCTCATTCATATTCCCTTTGTGCTCTGACCTTAGCTGGACCACTTGGATTTTCTCAAATTTCCTATGTTCCTTTGTACTTCTGAACATTTTCTTCTCTTCACCTGGATAATTCATCCCCATCTCCCAACTGATGTTATTGATTCTCTGATATGACTTTTCCTTTTGCACCTTGCTTCTAACTTTAATTCTTTTGTTTCAACAAGGAGGTTCAGGGTGCTTTTCTTTGAGCAAGTATCTTAGCCATCTGCTTAGAAATGAGTCAAGAATGAAAGAAGGCTCTAGCTTTATAGCCGCTATGTAAGTTTTAAGTATGAAAGTCTCAAATTTCTTCTAGTTCGGTGGTTAGTAGACATTTACTGTAAAGGGCCAGAGAGTAAATATTTTAAGCTTTGTAGGTGCAGCAGTGTCTGTCATTTTTTTTTTTTTTTAAAGTCTTATAGGCTGTGGTACTCATTTGGTCCACAGGCTAGAGTTTACTGACCCCTGAGACTCTGGTTACTAGTATTGTCAATGATAAAGCATCAAAATTTCCCAAGTGTCCTGTGATACTGTGAAGGACAAATATTTCTGCTGAACAATGAGACATCATTTTCAGGCCCAATTATCTGATAAGTCCTGGTAGCTAGGACATTGGTTATTTCATGATGTTTGAGAGGAAATTGGGAAATTATCTTATATAACCTTTGTAAAAGATTGCTTTTTTGAATTACTTTTAAGAGGTCATATAACATCTACCTATGAGGTTAATGGACATCACGTGGTCAGTATATCTACCCCAGTTCCTGTGTTCTGGAATGGTTTCTGCTTTTGCTTTCTTACTCTGGCCCTGTGCTGTGCTGTGCTTAGTCACTCAGTCACGTCCAACTCTTTGTGACCCCATGAGCTGCAGGCCACCATGTTCCTCTGTCCATGGAAATTCTCCAGGGAAGAATACTGGAGTGGGTTGCCATGCCCTCCTCCAGGGGATCTTCCCAACCCAGGGATCAAACCCAGGTCTTCTGCCTTGCAGGTGGATTCTGACCCACCAGGGAAGCCCAAGAATAATGGAGTGGGTAGCCTATCCCTTCTTCAGGGGACCTTCTCAACCCAGGAATTGAACCAGGGTCTCCTGCATTGCAGGTGAGTTCTTTACCAGCTGAGCTACCAGGGAAGCCCCACTCGGGCCCTAGGAAACCAAAACTATGAAGGCAAGTGGGAAAGGGAGGTCTTTAGCAGCAGAGGAGGTGGTCATGGAGGCTCGTCATGTTGTAGAGCTGTGACCAAGATGATGAGCCTGTCAGAGAATGTCAGCACTGAGAGGTAACTGAGGGACCATCTGGGTAGAGAAAGTGGAGACCAAGTTTTAGAGTAAGGAAATGGCTGGGCTGGACCTGAAGTCCAGGCTCCAAAACTTCTATCCCTGAGTTCTTTGCACCTCACTTTGTTGCCTCCTGGCCACCTTAAATAGTGTAGGTGCTCTTACTCTGTTGGGTGGATGTTCACTGCTTGAGTACAAATGCCTTGTCTGGTTTCCCAACAATTGCAATGCTGCTTGACCCAAAGTCAGCCTGCTGCTCTCCCACATGGAGAAAAGCTTCCCTGATACTTGTCCTGAAAGAGTGGACCCTGCCAAGCGGTGTGTTCCCTGTGAAGACTGACAGCCAGGCTGTGGTTCTGAAATAAAAAATCCACAGATGGCGAGTCATAGCATTGGCCTTTTCTCCTTGATGTGTTGGTGCTCCTGAATTGTAGCTTAATTAATAATGTCACTCTCCATAACGCTTGCATTAAAGCCAGGCCAGCGTCTGATGGTGTGATGGATTATACCAGATTCACAGCACTTTACATGTTAATCCTGCATATTAGCAGAAATCAAATAACTGAAGCTGCTCTTGGTGAGAAGCTGGTGCTTCTTCAGAGTAGCAAGGTGCAATGGAGAGAGAGGAGGGGTTAGGAGATTAAAGTCCTCAGCTAAGCAGATAAGATTTGACAAAGAGGCCAAGACTTTGGAGATGAATGTAGTGGGATGATGCCACTAGACGACTTGGGTCTGTGCTATCAGCTGTGTCACAATGGGAGACGTGGCAGAAAGGTGTTAGGGGAATATATGAATGGCATGCTTAGAGGACATCCTCGTACTTTTATTTCAGGATCTAAGCTGTTGCTTGGCTATAGACCAATAAAGACTTCTAAAAACCCAAAATTATAGACTGGTTTTTTCCTAATAATAATAATAAAAAAGTTACAGAACAGATCAGGTTTCCCTGGTGGCTCTGTGGTAAAGAACCATCCTGCCAATGGAGGAGATGTGGGTTCGATCCCTGGGTTGGGGAGACCCCCTGGAGAAGGAAATGGCAACCCACTCTATTATTCTTGCCTGAGAAATCCTATGGACAGAGGAGCCTGGCAGGCTACAGTCCATGGGGTCACAAAAAGGTTGGACCTGATTTAGCAAATAAACAACAACAGAACCGATCATGGCTCTGTTTTCAGGGTCTTGTATTCTCTATAATTCACCTGTATTATTTATTTAAATGTCTATCACACTCTATACTTTCTCTGAATTTAGGCTTTGGTACATTTTGTTCTTTGAGTCTGGACTACTCCTAGCTATTGTCGTGTCCGACTCTTTGCAATGCTATGCACTGTAGCCCAGCAGGCTCCTCTGTCCATAGTATTTGCCAGGCAAAAATACTGGAGTGGGTTGCCATTTCCCTTCTCCATGGGATCTTTCTGACCCAGGGACTGAACCCATGTCTCCTGCATTGGCACGTGGATTCTTTACCACTGAGCCATCAGGGCAGCCCGAAGAACACCTCCAGGAGAATATCATTTCCTTGACAAACTTGCTTTGATCTTCCAAAATAAGGTTAGGTATCTTTCTTTGGTGTTTTCACAGATCTTAAACCCACCAGAGCTCCATTACACTGTTTTGACAATACTACTTTTCTCCCCTATCTCCCTAACCGATCTGGGAAGACAGGCATTTGTCATTGGTTTTCATGGTATTAGCCTGGCATTTACCTAGTGGGTACTGAATAAATATTTGTTTATTATTTGAAGAAATCATACAAGTCCTTCTTACATACAACTACTAGTTTTGCTTACTAGAGACCTTTCAGGGAGGACTGACATGAGTTTCTGGCTTTCTCCACTCACAGTGACTGTAGATCTCTGAGATGGCAAGGCAGGCACCTCTCTTATGCTATCTCAGCCTCTTCCCTGAACTACCACGAATTTAAATCACAGAGACTAAGTGAGCAACCCAACTTTCATTTCCACTAACTCTATCTACATGTTTTTTTAAGTTTGTATGCCATGCTGCCAAGAGAGATTTTTAGAACAACTCCTACGAGTTTTCATTTCATTTCATTTGGACTGTGTGAGATGTATACTATACTCTATGTTAAATAGAGCTGTTATCACTTATTTGAGCTCTTTGGAAGGAAGACTTACCTAGATGCAAAGCAGGCAGAATAGAAGAATTTACATTTTAATGAATTATTTTATTCCCTTAGTAAAAACTCTCTGGGGAGCAAGGAGCCTCAGACATTGATTGGTATTGACTTTTGGACTTCCGTGGAAACTGCAGAGCAGGGGTGTATATTGCCTCTGTGTTAAGCGATGAGACAACTCATTACCTGTTCTGGACATGTGGAGGCAGTTAAATTATGTTGTTACCCAAACCCATCTAAGATCCCACCTGTTTGTATTTTCCTGTTATCTGCCATCTTGCTTAACAGTCCCAAGCTCTGATCAATCAATAAGTTATAGATGACAAATTTGCTATAAGATGAAATATGAAGCATGGTTCTTAGCTATAAGGAAATTGAAATTTAATTGAGAAAGTAAAGAATGAAATGATTAGCAAGTAATACAGGGCAGAATGTGAAACAGGATATTCCTTTGGCAAATACTTACCAAACATCTATTATGTGCCAGGAAATGTGCAAGGAACTAGACCTACAGCGAAAGTGAAGTCGCTCAGTCGTGTCTGACTCTTTGCGACCCTATGGACTATAGCCTATCAGGCTCCTCCGTCCATGGGATTTTCCAGGCAAGAGCGCTGGAGTAGATTGCCATTTCCTTCTCCAGGGGATCTTCCTGACCCAGGAATCGAACCCAGGTCTGCCGCACTGCAGGCAGACACTTTACCATCTGAGCCACCAGGGAAGCCCAGACTTACAGTAGTAAATAATAAAAATCTCTCACTATATGTACACATGCATGCTAAGTTGCTTCAGTCATGTCTAGCTTTGTGCAACCCTATGGACTGTGTATTAATTGGAATATATGTATTTATATATTTACTGGAGTATTGCTTTACAATGTGTTGATTTCTGCTGTACAAAAACGTGAATCAGCTATAAGTATATATATATCACCTCCCTCTTGAACCTCTCTCCCTCTCCTTCCCATACCACCCTCAAGGTCATCACAGAGCACTGAGCTAAGCTCCCTGTGCTATACAGCAGGTTCCCACTAGCTATCTATTTTGCACATGGCAATGTATGTATGTCAATGCTACTCTCCCAGTTTGTCCCACATTTTCCTTCCCTCCCTATGTCTGCATGTCTGTTCCTTACATCTCCATCTCTATTTCTGCCCTGCAAATAGGTTGATCTGTACCATTTTTCTAGATTCTACATATATGCATTAATATACAATATTTGCTTCTCTCTTTCTGACTGCTGACTTCATTCTGTATGACAGAATCTAGGTCCATCCACATCTCTACAAATGATCCCATTTCATTCCTTTTTATGGCTGAGTAGTATTCCATTGCATACATGCACCTTGTCTTTTTAATCCATTCCTCTGTTGATGGACATTTAGGTTGCTTCCATGTCCTGGCTATTGTAAATAGTGCTGTACTTTATAGTAGAGAAAACCAGGAATTAAAAAGCCAACTTTGGACCCACCTACCCCCAACCCCAAAATCTTCACTTGTCTTTAGTTGAAGATGGTATATTTAAGGTGCTGAGGAACTGGAATGGGGAAGGCTGTGACCATCTGGTGACAGCATGATTGATTCACTGAAGAAGAATCAGAGGGACACAAGGCCATAACAAACCACTTGTGGAATCTTCGCTCTGACCAGAGATCAAACCCGGAACCTTTGGAGTTGGAGCACTGACTCCAAGACCCTAGACTACCAGAGAACTAACCCTAGGGAGTATCAAATAATGAGAACTCACACAAAGGAAACCACTTCAATACAAGACCCAGCATCATCCAACCACCAGTAGCACCCAGTGGAGGATGCCTCATCTAAACAACAAACAAAACAAAAATACAAAACCAATGATCAGACGACAGGAGTACCACCTCACTCAGCCTTGCCCATCAGAGGAAAAACGAACAAACAAACAAAAACTCAGCACAAATCTCACCCTATATAAAGCTCACACAAACCACTGGGCCAAACTTAGAAGGGTAGAAACCAAAAGGAAGAAAGAATCCAACCTTCTTTAAGGAAAGAATTCAACTTTACTTGAAGCCTGGGAAAAGAAGACCTCAAACACAGTTACTCAAAAAAAAAAAAAAAAAAAAAGGAAAAGCAGAGAAATACTGCACAAATGAAGGAGCAAGCTGGAAACACGGAAATCTGAATAAATGAAGAGGAAATAGGAAAATTATCTGAAAAAGAATTCAGAATAAACATAGCAAAGATGATCAAAAACCTTGAAAACAAAATGGAGAAAATGCAAGAATCAATTAACAAAGACCTAGAAGAGTTAAAGAATAAGCATACAGATACAAACAACACAATTGCTGAAATTAAAAATACTCTACAATGAAACAATAGCAGAATATCTGAAGCAGAAGAACGAATCAGTGAACTGGAAGATAAAATGGTGGAAATAACTTCTGAAGAGCAGACTAAAGTCAAAAGAATGAAAAAAGCTGAGGACAGTCTCAGAGACCTCTGGGACCATATCAAACACACCAACATTCAAATTATAGGGTTCTCAGAAGAAGAAGTTAGAAAAAGAAAGGGTATGAGAAAAGTTTTGAAAAGATTATAGTTGAAAATTTCCCCAACATGGAAAAGGAAATAGTCAGTCAAGTCCAAGAGGCACAAAGAGTCCCATACAAGATAAACCCAAGGATAAACAGGCCAACACAACACTAACACAAACACTTACTAATCAAACTAATAAAGGCTAAACAAAAAGAAAGAAGATTAAAAGCAGCAAGGGAGAAGCAACAAGTCACATACAAGGGAAACCCCATATACTTAACAGCTGATCTTTCCGCAGAAACTCTGAAGGCCAGAAGGGAATGGCAGGATATATTTAAAGTACTGAAAGGGAAAAATCTACAACCAAGATTACTGTACCCATCAAGGATCTCATTCAAAATTGACGGAGAAATAAAGAGCTTTTCAGACAAGCAAAAATTAAGAGAATTCAGTACCACCAAACCAGGTTTACAACAAATGTTAAATGGACTTATATAGTCAAGAAATACAACAGAAGAGAAGAGATCTAGAAAATCAACCCCAAACAATGAGAAAATGGCAATAGGAACATATATATCAATAATTACTTTAAATGTAAGTGGATTAAATGCTCCAACCAAAAGACACAGACTGGCTGAATGGATACAAAAACAAGACCCATATATATTATGCTGTCTACAAGAAACCCACTTCAGACCTCAAGACACATATAGACTGAAAGTGAGAGAATGGAAAAATATATTCCATGCAAATGTGAAGCAAAAAAAAAAAAAAAAAAGCTGGAATAGCAATCCTCATATCAGACAAAATAGACCTTAAAATAAAGAAGATTACAAGAGATAAGGAAGGACACTACATAATGATCAAGGGATCAATCCAAGAGGAAGACATAACGTTGTAAATATCTATGCACCCAACATAGGAGTACCTCAATACATAAGACAAACACTAACAGACGTAAAAGGAGAAATTGACAATAACACAATAGTAGGAGGCTTTAACACCACACTCACACCAATGGACAGATCATCAAAACAGAAAATTAATAAGGAAGCACAAGTCTGAAATGATACATTAGATGAGATGGATCTCATTGATATCTTCAGGACATTCAATCCAAATGTAGAAGAATACACCTTATTCTCATGTGAAAATGGAACATTCTCCAGGATAGACCACATCAGGGGTCACAAATCAAACTTCAGTAAATTTAAGAAAATTGAAATCATATCAAGCATCTTCTCTGACCACAATGCTATGAGACTAGATATCAATTACATGAAAAAAGCTGTAAGAAATACAAACACATGGAGATTAAACAACACATTTCTAAATAACCCAAAGGTTACTGAAGAAATCAAAAGAGAAATAAAAATTTTCTAGAAACAAATGACAATGAAAACATGACAACTCAAAACCTATGGGATGTAGCAAAAGCAGTTCTAAGAGGGAAGTTTATAGCAATACAATCCTAACTCAAGAAACAAGAAACACATGTACACCCATGGTGGATTCATGTCAATGTATGGCAAAACTGGTACAATATTGTAAAGTAAAAAAAAAAAAAGAAGAAGAAGAAGAAAATGAAACACATCGAATAGACAACCTAACTTTATAGCTAAAGCAACTGGAAAAAGAAGAAAAAAACCCCAAAATTAGTAGAAGGAAAGAAATTATAAAGATCTGAGCAGAAATAAATGAAAAAGAAATCAAAGAAGCAATAGTAAAGATTAATAAAACTAAAAGCTGGTTCTTTGAGAAGATAAACAAAATTGACAAACCCTTAGCCAGCCTCATCAAGAAGAAAAGAATGAACAAAATTAGAAATGAAAAAAGAGAGGTTACAACAGACAATGCAGAAATACAAAGGATTATAAGAGACTATTATGGACAACTATATGGCAATAAAATAGATAACCTGGAGGAAATGGACAGATTCTTAGAAAAGTTCAATCATCCAAGACTGAACTAGAAAGAAATAGAAATTATGAACAACCCAATTACAAGCACTGAAATTGAAGCTGTGATCAAAATTCTCCCAAAAAACAAAAGCCCAGGACCAGATGGCTTCACAGGAAAATTCTGTCAAACATTGAGAGAAGAGCTAATGCCTATCCTTCTAAAACTCTTTCAAAAAGTTGCAGAGGAAGGAACACTTCCGAACTCATTCTACGAGGCTACCATAACCCTAATACCAAAACCAGACAAAGCCAACACAAAAAAAGAAAAGTACAGGCCAATATCACTGATGAATATAGATGTAAAAATCCTCAACAAAATTTTAGCAAACAGAATTCAGCAACACATCAAAAAGCCTATACTCCATGATCAAGTTGGGTTTATTCCAGGAATGCAAGGATTCTTCAATATAGACAAATCAATCAATGTGATACACCATATAAACAAATTGAAAGATAAAAACCATATAACAATAAATGTAGAAAAAGCCTTTGACAAAATTCAGCACATATTTATGATTAAAACTATTCAAAAAATGGGCATATAAGGAAGCTACCTTGACATAGTAAAGGCCATTATGATGAGAATACAGAAAACATTATTCTCAATGGTGAAAAACTAAAAACATTCCCACTAAGATCAGGAACAAGACAAAGGTGTCTGCTTTTTCCACTATAATTTGACATAGTTCTGAAAGTCCTAGCTACAGCAATAAGAGAAGAAAAAGAATTACAAGGAATCCAGACTGGAAAAGAAGACGTAAAGCTCTCACTGTTTGCAGACAACATAATACTGTACATAGAACACCCTAAAGATAGTATCAGAAAATTACTAGAGCTAATCAGTGAATTTAGTAAAGTTGCAGAATACAACATCAATACACAGAAATCACTTGCATTTCTATATACTAACAATGAAAAATCAGAAAGAGAAATTAAGGAATCAATCCCATTTACCACTGCAACAAAAACAATTAAATATCTAGGAATAAACGTACCTAAGGAGACAAAAGTACTGTACACAGAAAATTATAAGACACTAATTAAAGTAATCAAAGGTGACATAAACAGATGGAGAGATATTCCATGTTCCTGGGTAGGAAGAATCAATATTGTGAAAATGAGGATACTACCAAATGCAATCTACCAATTTAATGCAATCCCTAACAAATTACCAATGGCATTTTTCACAGAACTAGAACAAAAAATTCCACTATTCATATGGAAACAGAAAAGAACCCAAATAGCCAAAACGGTCTTGAGAATGAAGAATGGAGCTGGAGAAATCAAGCTTCCTAGCTTCAGGTTATACTACGAAACTACAGTCATCAAGATAGTATGGTACTGGCACAAAAACAGAAATATAGACCAATGGAACAAGATAGAAAAGCCAGAAATAAACCCATGCACCTATGGGTACCTTATTTTTTGACAAAGGAGGCAAGAATATACAATGGGGCAAAGACAGCCTCTTCAATAAGTGGTGCTGGGAAAACTGGATAGATACATGTAAAAGAATGAAATGAGAACACTTCCTCACACCATACACAAAGATAAACTCAAAATGGATTAAAGACCTAAATGTAAGACCAGAAATGATCAAACTGTTAGAGGAAAACACAGGCAGAACACTCGATGACATAAATCTAAGCAAGATCCTCTATGGCCCACCTCCTAGAGTAATGGAAATAAAAACAAAAGTAAACAAGTGGGACCTGATCAAACTTTAAAGCTTTTGCACAGCAAAGGGAACTATAAGCAAGGTGAAAAGACAACCCTCAAAATGGGAGAAAATAATAGCAAATGAAACCACTGCCAAAGGATTAATTCCCAAAATATACATGCAGCTCATACAACTCAATACCAGAAAAACAACCCAATCAAAAAGTGGGAAAAAGACCTAAACAGACATTTCACCAAAGAAGACATACAGATGGCTCACACATGAAAAGATGTTCAACATCCCTCATTATTAGAGAAACGCAAATCAAAACTACAATGAGATATCACCTCACACCTTTCACAATGGCACTCATCAAAAAGTCTACAAACAGTAAATGCTGGAAAGGGTGTGGACAAAAGGGAACCCTTTTGCACTTTTGGTGGGAATGTAAATTGATACAGCCACTGTGGAAAACAGTATGGAGATTCCTTAACAAAGTAGGAATAAAACCACCATATGACTCAGCAATCCCACTCCTAGGTATATACCTTGAGGAAACCAAAATTGAAAGAGACACATGTATCCCATTGTTCACTGCAGCACTATTTACAATAGCTAGAACATGGAAGCAACCTAGATGTCCATTGACAAATGAAAGGATAAAGAAGTTGTGATATATATACACAATGGAATATTACTCAGCCATAAAAAGAAACACATTTGAGTCAATTCTAATGAGGTGGATGAACCTAGAACCTATTAGACAGAGTGAAGTGATTCAGAAAGGAAAAGATAAAGATCATACTTTAACACATATATATGGAATCTAGAAACATGGTACTGAGGACTTTATTTACAGGGCAACAATGGAGAAAGAGGGAGAATAGACTTATGGACATGGGGAAAGGAAGGAGAGGGTGAGATGTATGGAAAGAGTAACATGGAAACTCACATTACCATATATGTAAAATAGATAGCCAACAGGAATTTGCTGTATGGCTCAGGAAACTCGAACAGGGGCTCTGTAGCAATCTACAGGTGTGGGATCGGGAGGGAGATGGGAGGGAGTTTCTAAAGGGAGGGGATATATGTATACCTATGACTGATTCATGTTGAGGTTTGACAGAAAACAGCAAAATTCTGTAAAGCAATTATCCTTCAATAAAAAATAACTTAAAAAAGCAAACTTTGATTAAAGATTATATCAGAGTTCAATGCTAGTAGAAGGAAAATAAAACAGGATGATATGATAAATATGGATAAGAGGAGTGTGGTAGAAAATGGGAGAACACTTTTGAAATGTGTTGCTTTACATTGGGTTGTCATTTGAGCTTCTGCCTGAGTTACTAGAAAGAGTCAGCCATGTGGAGGTTTAGAGGAACAGATTCCTGACAGAGGGAATAATAAAGATCAATCTTTGATTGAGGAATGAGCATGTATGCTTTTCATGTTTGAGAAACAGGGAAAAGGCCAAGAGTGGCCAGAGCACAGTAAGGAAGGAGTGGTCTGATACAGTGAGTGTAGGCAGGGGCCCTGATGCGCAAGGTCTGCCAGCGTTTAGAGAAAGAAGGCTTCCTGAGAGCCAGAACAATCACTACAGACATTTCGATAAAGGTGATGGTGATTAAACGAGCCTTTGTAAAATGGGTCCAATTAATGGGAGAGAGAGAGAAAGAGAAGCACTAATGGACAGGGGCTGTTGTTATCAACAGCACAGAGCCCTGTTAGGTCTGTTTGTCTATGTTGTTTCCATATTATTACTTTCTGCTTGTGAGACTGAGATGCACTATTATTGTAGCTTTACAGAGATGGGTTATATACTTGTTACTTTTTTAATGATTAAAAATGCCAGTACTTTTTTGTTTCTATATTTTGAGTAAGTAATGCAAAGAGTCAGACGTGACTGAGCTACTGAACTGAACTGAACTAATGCTAGGACACAGAATTTAAGCAAACACAGTGAGATGTGTTCTTTTTGCCCCGCCCCACAGGCACCCCACCTCCCCACTGAGGGGTAATTAGTGCCCAGCTGTGTGTCCTTGCAATATCTCTCCCATCCCCATTGTTTATTTCTTAAGCCTTCTCTTTTGATTTTTATTAAAGGCTTAGGATTCTGTTTTGCCTGTGTGTTAGTGGTAAGCTTCCTCAATAGCTTTTATTTCTAAAGGATGTTTTGCTACTCTTAAATTTGTAATAGTAGATGACTTTCCTTAAAACAGTCTTAGGAGGACTAGGGGTTACATGTGGGCAAAATAGTACAATAGTAACTGAACATCTTCAATTTTTCAAGTGCATAGAATTCACAGGTTAATTGCAGATATGGATAAATTATTTTTTTAAAGAAACAGCATAAATGAGTTGAAAAAAAAAATCCCTGAATTAGGCATCCAATAATTTGAATTCTGGATATGTCTCTCTGCTTAACTAATATCATGACATTACATATATCACCTAACTTCTGGTCTCATTTTCACATCTATTAAGTGGAAGAAGTGGTCCCTTCCCTTTTTAATAATTCTCTAATTTTAGCTGAAGACCAAAGTTTTACTCCACGTGTTTATCTATGGAATTTCACTAACTCAGCATAGCCATGCAGTTATATTCCCATTGGAAAAATGAAAGGTTTAAATAAGAGTTCACAAATACATTTTCGACATATCTAAGAGCAGCATTCACATTATATTTGCTCAAGTTTGATGATATGATAAATTGACTCATTTCATAGTATATTTGGTCATTCACATTACCTCACCTTATGTCATTTGCAAAGTAGATGTTATGTAAATGTCTATCAACTTTTTGACTATGGTTGCTAATTCATATAAAATAATTGTGTGAGACCATGAATTATCACCCCTTGCTGCCCCTTCTCCCTTTGCCTTCAGTCTTTCCCAGTATCAAGGTCTTTTCCAATGAGTCAGGTCTTGGCATCAAGTGGACAAAGTCTTGGAGCTTCAGCTTCAGCAGCAGTCCTTCCAATGAATATTCTTTAGGATTGACTGGTTTGATATCCTTGCAGTCCAAGGGACTCTTAAGAATCTTCTCCAGTACCAAAGTTTAAAAACATCAATTTTTTGGTGCTCATGATTAGATACCATCACTGACCCAATGGACATGAATTTGAGCAAACTCCAGGAGATAGTTGAGGATAGAGGAGCCTGGCATGCTGCAGTCCATGGGTTGCAAAGAGTTGGACACAACTTAGCAACTGAACAATAACAACGATGAATTATCAAGCCATGTCACTGATCTTTAGAAATAGCAGACAGCTTATCCCTCAAGATGAAGCAGCTAGCTGAGTTACATGAGAGAAACCAACCAGGTATTTAATTTTATCTGGGCCACTCTGTGGAGAACTGGTGCTGTAAAGTAACATAGGAAAAGCAGTTTCCTGTTTTAGTAAATGTGCTGCCAAAGTGAGCACAGAAAAAGCGGTTCCCTGATTCCAGACAATAAGCAGTTCTGATTCCAGAGATTGAAACTCCTCTGTTAAAATAATCACATCAAGCGCTCATTCGCTGTTTTAATAAGAATTAAGAATGTACTCTATGTGTTAGTTGTCTACTAGAGAGATACAGCTTCTGTATCTCTAGAGGAATATGTAAACCATTCAAATCGTGCCAATAAAAGAGAGAAATACTAAAAACTAAGAAAAAGAGAGATGCTCGGGTGGCGGGTGGAGATGGCTCCAGTTTGTAGAGAATCTGAAAATTCTTTATGAAGGATTCATGAAGGTGGCATTTGAGCTGGGCCTTGAAGAGTACAACATCACTTATGGTCTAAATATAAATAATTCCACTTTGAGGCAACAGTTCAGTTGGATGGATTTCCATGAATGGAAATGTAAAATGCAATAGTTCTCTGGTACTATCTGTACATATAAGCCAAGAGTTCTTGGTAAAAGAGGAAGCAGTCCTACATTATTTACAGCCATGTGTTACAGGGATAAAAAATGTATGAGTTGCAAAAATTTGATGGCTAAGATTTCTCATCGCTGAAGCGAATTGGTTTCCAACCTGGATCCTATCAGACAGGGCGGTCACTTTGCATTTTTCCTCCCTGCAGTGTTGCCCAGGCAACTATTTCCTCTGATGGAAAATGCCATTAGGGCAGCACTTCCAAAAGGATTTTCTGCAGAACATGAGCTTCTAGATGCTCTGGAAGGAAAAAAAGCAATTCCATAGACAAATAACTCAAGACAATAATAAAGACTATGTCCTGTAATCGACACTTACAATGCATATTTGTCTTAAAGTCTCTGCAAAGTCTCTCAGAGAGAAGCCTTTCTTCTCTCAAGAAAGGAACCTGTTTCATTTTGGTCAGTTTGATGTTCTCCAACCCAATTTTATTAAAAGGCAAATTTTAAAATGCTTCTGTCGAGGTAAAATTTACATGCAGTGTGATCCACAAACAATAAGTATATAATTTAATCAATTTTAATAAATACATTTGTGTAATCATCACCCAAACCATGATGTAGAATGTTTCTGTTATCTCCCCAAGTTCTCTCTCACCCTGTTTAAGTCAATACTTATCTCCACTGAAAACTACTCTCTGATTTCTGTCATTACAGATTGTTTTGCCTGTTCTTACATTTTATTTATGTGGAATCATACCATAGGAAATCTTTTGTTTCTACCTTATTTTTCTCAACATGTAAGACAGCTTTTGTTTTAGAGATTTATTCATAATGTTATATCTATATATCATTTATTTTTATTGCTAGGGAAGTATTCCACTCTATGGATATACTACATTCATTCTTCTATTGAACAATTTATTTGTCTTCAGGTTTAGAGATTATGAATAAGGTATTTTTGAATATTACTATGGGACTTTTGTGGACGTATTTTTATTTACATTAGATAAATGTCTACAAGAGAACTTGGTAGGTGTATATAAAACTTTACATTAACTCTAGCAATGTTTGAAAGGTGTTTCACATATCACCCACATTTGATATTGTCATTCTCTTTCAGCTTATCATTCTAGTGAGTAAAATAAACTATACTTCCATTAAATGTTAGAATTCAACAGTGAAACCATAGGGTCTTGGAATAATTTTTGTGGAAGGTTTTTGGGGGGCAGAATAATTCAATTCATTGTGAGAGAGTTTGTTTTGTGGTAATATATTCAATTTACTACTAAATAGTTTACTTGTCTCTTATCTTTCTTCCTTATTCACTTTGACAGCTTGTGTTTTAGAGAAATTTTTCCATTTCAAGGAATTTGTCACATTTATTAGCATGCAACTATAATATTTCCTTAATATCTTTTTTAATTAAAATTTTTATCAAAATACAGTTAATTTACAGTGTTATGTTAGTTTCAGGTATACAGCAAAAATGATTTAGTTATACATATAAAGATAAGTATATATTTCTATAATTTTTTTACATTCTTTTCTATTATAGGCTATTATAAGATATTGAGTATAGTTTCCTGTGATATACAATAGAGCCCTATTAGTTAGCTATTTTTTATATATAGTGTGGATAGTTACTTCCAAACTCTTAATTTATTCCTCCCCTACCTTTTCGTTTTTGTTGTTCAGTTGCTCAGTCATGTCTGATTCTTTGTGACCCCGTGGACTGCAGCACGCCAGGTTTCCCTGTCCTTCACCATCTCCCGGGGCTTGCTCAAACTCATGTCCATTGAGTCGCTGATGCCATCCAACCATCTCATCCTCTGTCTTTCCTAGCATCAGAGTATTTTCTAATGAGTCAGCTCTTTGCATCAGGTGGCTAAAGTATTGGAGCTTCAGCTTCAGCATCAGTCCTTGCAATGGATATTCAGGGTTGATTTTCTTTAGAATTTACTGGCTTGATTTTCTTGCTGTCCAAGGGACTCTTAAGAGTCTACTCCAAGACCACAGTTCAAAAGCATCAATTCTTCAGCGCTCAATCTTTTTTATGATCCAGCTGTCACATCCATACATGACTTCTGGAAAAACCATAGCTTTGATTAAGTGGACATTTGTTGGTAAAGTGATGTCTCTGCTTTTTAATAGACTGGCTAGGTCTATCATAGCTTTTCTTCCAAGAAGCAAGCATCTTTTAATTTCATGGTTGCAGCCACAATCTGCAGTGATTTTGGAGCCCAAGAAAATAAAGTCTGTTACTGTTTCCATTGTTTCCCCATCTGTTTGCCGTGAAGTGTTGGGACCCAATGCCATGATCTTTGTTTTTTGAATGTTGAATTTGAAGCCAGCTTTTTCACTGTCATCTTTCACCTTCATCAAGAGGCTCTTTGGTCCCCCACCTTTTGTAAGGCTGTATATCGCCATCCTGCTTCTTTAATTTAAATGCAGAGTACATTATGAGAAATGCTAGGCTGGATGAAGCACAAGCTCGAATCAAGATTGCCAGGAGAAATATCAATAACCTCAGATATGCAGATGACACCACCCTATGGCAGAAGATGAAGAGGAACAAAAGAGCCTCTTGATGATGGTGAAAGAGGAGAGTAAAAAAACTGGCTAACAACTCAACATTTAAGAAATGAAGATCATGGCATCTAGTCCCATCACATATGCTAAATAGATGCAAAAAAAGTGGAAACAGTCACAGATTTTATTTTCTTGAGCTCCAAAATCACTGTGGACAGTGACTGCAGCCACAAAATTAAAAGACACTTGCTCCTTGGAAGAAAAGCTATCACAAACCTAGACAGTGTGTTAAAAGGCAGAGACATCACTTTGCCAACAAAAGTCCATATAGTCAAAGCTATTAATTTCCCAGTAGTCATGTATGGATGTGAGAGTTGGACCATAAAGAACACCGAGTGCCAAAGAATTGATGCTTTTGAATTGTGGTGCTGGAGAAGACTCTTGAGAGTTTCTTTGGACAGCCAGGAGATCAAACCAGTCAATCCTAAAGGAAACCAGCCCTGAATATTCATTGGAGGGACTGATGCTGAAACTGAAGCTCCAATACTTTGGCACTTGATCCAAAAAGCTGACTCATTCGAAAAGACCGTGATGCTGGGAAAGATTGAGGGCAGGAGGAAAAGGGGTTGACAGAGGGTGAGATGGTTGGATAGCATCACTGAATCAATGTACATGAGTTTGAGCAAACTCCAGGAGACAGTGAAGGAGAGGGAAGACTGGCGTGCTGCAGGCCATGGGGTCACAGAGTCAGACATGACTTAGCAACTGAACTACAACAATGAAAGAGCTTCATATAGCACCTTTATAATTCAGCTCTGCTAGTCTTACATTTTCTCACTTTTCTTATATTTGAAAGTATTTTTTGTGTTATATTTGCTTTTGAAATGTATTTTTCTAGAACTAGAAATCTAAGTTGAGATTTATTTAATATTCACACTTAAGAAATCATCTCATTGTCTTCTGGCCTCCATCATTTTTGATGCAAATTAAACTGTCATTTTTATTGTTCTCCTGAACATAAGGTTTCATTTTTTCTGGATTGTTTTGAGGTATCCTTCTTTTGTGTTCCCTGGTGTTTTGGGCTTCCCTGGTGGCTCAGAGGTTAAAGATCTGCCTGCAGGATGGGAGACCTGGGTTTGATCCCTGGGTCGGGAAGAACCCTGGAGAAGGAAATGGCAACCCACTCCAGTATTCTTGCCTGGAGAATCCCATGGACAGAGGAGCCTGGTGGGCTACAGTCCACGGGGTCGCAAAGAGTCGGACTTGACTGAGCGACTTCACTTTCACTTTCTTTTGTGTTAGAAATTTGACTATAAATATCTTTTGCTGAGCTTTTTGAATCTCTAAATTGGTATTTTCCACCAAACCTGGGAACCTTTTGGCCATTAATTAACATTTTCATGTTAACATGTTAACATTAATTAACATTAATGTAGTCTTATACTTTTATCTTGTCTGGGACTTTAATTATATATTAAATATATATATATGTATATGTACATATACAGATTGCTTGACATTGTTCATATAGGCCATGGATATATAGGTTTTTTTTATCCTTTAGTCACTTCAGCTTGAATAGTTTTTAATGTATCTGTGTTCAAGTTAAATAATCCTGTCTTCTGCTATCTCTGATTTGTTGATAATGCATCTAGTCACTATTTCATTGCTGCTGCTGCTGCTAAGTCACGTCAGTCATGTCCAACTCTGTGCGACCCCATAGACGGCAGCCCACCAGGCTCCCCCGTCCCTGGGATTCTCCAGGCAAGAACACTGGAGTGGGTTGCCATTTCCTTCTCCAATGCATGAAAGTGAAAAGTGAAAGTGAAGTCGCTCAGTCGTGTCTGACTCTTAGCGACCCCATGGACTGCAGTCTACCAGGCTCCTCTGCCCATGGGATTTTCCAGGCAAGAGTACTGGAGTGGGGTGCCATTGCCTTCTCCGATTTCATTGCTAATACTGTAATAGTAACTTTTAGGATTTCTAGTTTTTAGTTCTTTCTTTAGGGTTTGCATCTATAATTTCCTATTCATTCCTTGAGTTTCATTATACCACCTCACCCTCTGTCCATACCTTTAAAGTTATTCAATGTATTTAAAATAATTTGTGCTAAATCCATCAATTGTGTAATCTCAGTGTCTATGTGTCTATTTTTATGGATTTTTCTCTTGACTATGCATCCAGGTTTTCTGCTTCTCACATGTGTAATTATTTTAATGGATACCCTTTATGATAACATATAGAGACCCTGTATTCTGTTTTGTTGTTCTATCGAATGTTGATTTTTGTCTTAGGAGGCTGATCATATTGAAACTGGGGTACCTCAACTTTATCTTTTTATGGGGTATTTATTGCATTTTTTTAATCAGGAAATTCTCTTAGTTCTGGACCATAGTATTTAACCCTGGGTCTTGGCCCTTCTAGTGTTTCAGTGGAAAAGCTCTGATGGTTCAAATTCCAAGTGTTTCTAAGTAGCTGGGATCCAACTCTGTTTACCCTATGGTACGTGGAAACTAAAATATCCCCTAAATCTTTTCAGATTTCTAGCTGTTGCTTTCCACTGAACTTTTCATACTGTTTTCTGTTCAAATATAGTACAGCCATCAGCCAAGGCCTGAAAACAGTTTATATGCTGATTTTATAGCTCCTCACTCTGGCATTTCTATTTTCTCAGGTTTCCCTCCTCGTTTTCCAACCTCTTTGACAGTCCTGAACTTTTTTCCATAACATTTTAATTCAGAAAGACTGAATCTTCCTGCTTGAGGTTCTTGATAGAGAGTGGCCTCCACAGAATAGATGTATAGACATGGATCTGATCCTTTTGGTTCTAGTCTTTCCATGATCAAATCCATTTCAGTTTTTTTCCCCCTACTTTTGATCATTCTCCAGCACCTTTAAGTTATTGTTGATGTATTTATAAGATAATTTGTTTAGAGTTTGTGACTTTTAACTAAAAAAGGGTCAGTCCTTTGAAAAATATACTGCTATTGCTAGAATCAGAATTACCACTGACTTGGGCTCCCTGGTGGCTCAGACAGTAGTCTGCCTGCAATGCCGGAGACTCAGGTTCAATCCCTGGGTTGGGAAGATCCCCTGGAGAAGGAAATGGCAACCCACTCCAGTATTCTTACCTGGAAAATCCCATGGATGGAGGAGTGTGGCAGGCTAGAGTCCATGTGATCACAAAGAGTTGGACACGGCTGAGCAACTTCACTTTCTTTGTTTTTTCAAGAAGTTACAATTGTCCTGTCATGTTTCATGAAATGAGTATTCCTTGTTACATCATTTTTGCTTCTCTAGAACATGTATAAAAATTCAGTGTGTCCCATAGATATGAATTACTTATTTCATTCAGTAACATTTATTAAGCCCTGATAGCTTATAAGCCCTGATGGCATTTATTAAGCCTGTAGATGGCAATGTTTTAGGCATTCATGGAGGTAAAAATAAAGGTAAAACTTAATCTCAGCCTTCAAAGATCTTATAGTCATTCAATCACTCATCGAATAATTATTTAATGCCAGTGATAGTGAGAAGAATATTAAAAGATTTTGTTCAAAAAACCTGGGTGAAGAGTAAATAGTGAAGCCAAAATTACTTAAATAACTATATGATTATAGAAATTAAAATTCTGTTAAATGTAGGAAAAGTCACTTTCTATGCATGCTGAGGATTCAAAGTATAGATTTAAAGTGAGGACTACAAAAAAGTATTGAGAAAAGATATCTGAGCTGAGACTATAAGTTAATTAGGCAAAGAGAGGGGCAAAAAGGAAAACATTTATGTCAGAGGGAACAGTATAAACAAAGGCCCTGAGGGATCAGAGAGTAAATGAACTTTGAGAAATACTTATGAAGTAAAACGAACAGTTCAATAGTGATTGATTTAATGTTAAGACTATATGAGGGAGAAGGAAAATTCAAGGATGGTATTAGAGGTTTGGAGTTCCAAGGTATGAGATATTTATGGTGATATGGAGCTTCCCTGGTGGCTCAGATGGTAAAGAATCTGCTTGCAGTGCAGGAGACCCAGGTTCGATCCCTGGGCTGGGAAGATCCCCTGGAGAAGGACATGGCAACCCACTCCAATATTCTTGCCTGGAGAATTCCATGGACGGTGGAGCTCCTATGGGCTGCAGTCTATGGGGTCACAAAGAGACAGACTGAGTGACTAACACACACTCAGTGATATGGACTGCAGAAGGAGGACCTGGTTAATGAAAAGGTTAAAGGCACTGGTTTGAACATGGTGAATTTGAGGTGCCTGGAAGACACCAGTTGACCATATTAACTAGCAAATAGGATGTATGGTGCTGTGGCCATAGGTGGGTACTTCGGCCATTCTTCCTGCCTATTCTTCGACCAATCAGCAAGCTGGTATCCTTAGAACCCTGAAACTTTCTCTGATGACACTTCCATCTAACAAATTCGATCAGTTAGTATTTATTGAGCACTATGTATATTCCAGGCATAATACAAATTGTTGAGGATATGATTTCAGACAAGACAGACAAGGAACCCCTTGTCTGGGTGAAACAGGCAAAAACTATGTAAACAAATGACTGAATAATAAAATTTCAGACAATTAGTACTCTGAGAAAAGTTAAACTAAGGTGATAGTATGTTGAGTTGGAAAGATGTGCAACTTTGTACATAGTGGTCAAAGAAGCTTTTCTGACATTTTGTCTGCAACCTAAATGATGAGAGGAGTCATCTGAAGAATTTTGAGCAGGACATTTCTGGAGAAAGGAAGCATCTAGAGAAAGATCCTGAGGTAGGAAAGAACTAATATTTTCTTGTGTGGCTGGATTTTGGTCACTGAGAGGAAGAATGCTAAGGACCTGCTGATGTACTGATGTCTGCATAAAATGTCCTAATCAGACCAGCTTTCCAGATGATGAGTTTTATAAGCCTTTTGACACCTTGTACACAGGCTAACCTGCTAAATCAGAAAAGTATTTAAATAGAGTAAGGAGTGTCAGGAATATCATTTTTTGAGCATTTCCTTGAGACTGTAATAAAATCCATAAAATAAAGCATCTGTGGATATATTTTTTTATTCTGAATCATCCACACGTCCTCATTTGTTTGAGGAAAGAAGAGATAAGATTGGAAACTTTAAGCCTGGTATGCTGTTTTATGGGGCACAAAGATAGGCTATGGTTTGTATGATCGTGAATAATTTCCACTGAAATAGTCAAAGTGGGTCAGTGTCTAAGCATGATGTAGACTAAGAGATAATAAAATACGTTATAAAGGAATATTTTTTTGTCCTGTTATGTTACTCAGTGCGATTAAAAGAAGGAATCCTCCTGACAGGAGCTGTCACATCCTCTCAACAGTGCTTAGTGACAGCTGAAGTTCCCGGTTTCCTTCCAGATTGTCGTTTAGTTAATTTGGGGCTGGGTGCGGGGGATTTGACAAATCACATGTTTGCCAACTAAACAATACACCAAATTCATGTTGCTTTCTCCCTCCACTCATAGTTTTCCAAGTGTCAGAATTTTCTGTGGAAAATGATGAGACCTATTTGGAAAGCATAAATGTGCATGCAAATCAGAGTTGCAGACTCGAATGTAGAGCTATTAGTGTCTAACAGGACCTGTTCAGGTTATTTATGCCCCAGTTACTCCTTGGAAATGAGAATAAACTCTGCAGAATTTTGTAGATGAGGACATAACAAAAACCTAGTCTAATAATTGTGAAACATAGTCCTCCTACAATTTTCATAAAAATCCTTTTTTTCCCCAACTTGTCCTCAATGTATCCACTTAGGTTAATTTAGGTAAAGTCTGTCCAGGTAAACTGAAGTAGAGAGGTGAGATAGATACATAGATATTTTAGAAATAGAAAATTGCTATTTAAAAAAAGCACCCATCTTGGCCTGGATATCTAGAGAGTCTTTAATTAAAAAAATACCACTTATATTCATCAGAGAACTACCTACTTATTTTTTACTTTATCAGGATAAATATATATCTATCTATATCTATCTATCTCTATCTATCTATCTATATATATATATATTTGCTGTAAGTATTTTGGGGACTTGGGACATCTAGTCAAATCACCTAGGTCCCATAGTTTTTCATGGATCCCAGCAAATAAGCCCTAAGAAGATTCTCAAAGATCATCATGTCCCACAGTCTTTTTTTGAGGCTAAAATGCTGAAACAATTGATTAAGGCTATTCTGTCTGCTGGGCTTCCCTAGTAGCTCAGATGGTAAAAAATCTGCCTGTAGTGTAGGAGACCTGGGTTCGATCCCTAGATCAGGAAGATCCCCTGGAGAAGGAAATGGCAACTCACTCCAGTATTCTTGCCTGGAAAATTTCATGGACAGAGGAGTCTGGCAGAGTCCATGGGGTTGCAAAGAATCGGACATGACTGAGTGACTAACACACACACACACACACACACACACACACGTTCTGTCAGCTATTGGCAGAGGGAGGCTGAGTATTTCTAGCCCAATGCTTTGTCATCTAACCTAGAAAAGAATAGCTCATCTGAATGTCATTTCCAGTTTGGTTTGGCTATTCAGATAGTTTTGTGATACCCACACCATGTCTGGGTGCAAGGGGCACTCTTTGTGACAGGTGCTTTGGCCACATTGGCTTAAACTCCCTCTCCAGATCTTTCTCTTTAAATACCCACACATGAGTCTATGGACAGTTGACTCTATGTGTAAGTCACCATTATGTATAAACATCTCAGCTTAATTTTCTCTAGCAAGAGTCCATCAATAGCAATCCTTTCAGACTACTTTGCATAGTCCAACAATTTTATATTTCACTTTGTATGCTTATTTATCACAGATAGGTCCTAGATTAATAATATTTTTCTGGGATTTTTACCACAATAGGGATTGACATATGTAAGAAATTGTACAACCAGGCAAAATCAAAGTGTTTTCTGCATTTGTTTTTATTCATTCACTAAGTTGTGTCTGACTCTTTGTGACCCCATGGACTGCAGCATGCCAGGCCTCTCTGTCCCTCATTGTCTCCTGGAGTTTGCCCAAGTTCATGTCCATTGAATTGCTGATGCCATCCAACCATCTCATCCTTTGTCGTCCCCTTCTCCTCCCGCCTTCAATCTTTCCCAGCGTCAGGGTCTTTTTCAATGAGTCGGCTCTTTGCATCAGGTGGCCAAAGTATTAAAGCTTCAGCTTCAGCATCAGTCCTCGAATGGATATTCAGGGTTGTCTGCGAATACCATAATATTTCAACTTTGGACAAATAAAAGACTTAAATTTGCTCCCTAGGAACTGTTCCTCTCCTTTCTGTCTTTCTGTTGTAGTAGCCTGGTCATCTGATCCACTGTTCAATTCTTTGATTTTCATGCATTCAGCATTCAACAGATATTTACTGAGTACTGCCGTATATCTATTAGTGTTTTACAAGCTAAGGACCCAAAGGTAGATAAAACAAATTCCTGCTTCTCAGGGAGGGAGCTTACGTTCTAATGGGGGAACAGAAAAGTAAAGCCAGATAATAGGATAAATGATTTAAAGGCCAAAATAATTGAACAAGTACATAACTTCTTTCAGAGCATATCCTGGCATGCAGGAGTTGTTTAGAGCATGGCAAATTACCCACTTGCTAGAAATTAGAATCCAATAGCTGTAAAGCATCTCTCAGATGCCAAAAGTCTAATCACATCATCACCAGAATCCAGAAACTTAAGGGAATGAGGGGAGAGAAAGCATTTCAATTTGGATATTGACAGAAGACTTCTCTTTGCATTTATTCCAAAGCAAATAGTTTTCCTTCCAGTTTGGTTTACATTTGGTATTTGTATCAAGCTCTTATTTTCTTCTGATAACCCATTAACTTAAAAGTAGCTCTTATGAAGTAATAGTGACTTTTCCATTATTGAGTATCTGTTTCAAAGTCATTTAATCTTCCAAGCAGAATTTGTTGTGTAAAGCTTTATGCAGCCAAGAATAATTTATTTGCAAATGTAGCAGTAGCATACAATCAGCCAAATAAATCGAGTTTTTCCTCCAAATAATATTCTACTGAAAGTTTAAATGTTTCTAGTCTGTGTTTCATTAGAATTTGAATAGGTATGTGCAGCTACTCAAAATGTTCTCCGATAGTGAAATATTATTTGGGAAACAGAACCCTGTAAACATACAGCCTCCCTTCAGCATACCAACACATTCAAATGTCCTACTCAAGGATATTGTTTGAAAGGCAACAATGTTTAAATGAAAAAATATTTTTCAGATTGTGATTAGAGTACTGTACACTAGGTAACTAATATGGCAAAAATACATATAAAGGTACATTCTCTTACAATAATTATGAAGACATTTCTCTTCACTCTACTTCATCAGTGTTTTTCAAAAAGGTTGTAATAAACATTAAAAGTTTAAGAGAAATTGTAAAATGATATATGAGGCCATGAGCTTTGTCACATTATACTACCTGTTGTCGTTGTTCAGTCACCAAGTCATGTCCAATTCTTTGTGACCCCATGGACTGTAGCATACAAGGCTCCTCTGCCCTCCACTAATCTCCTGGAGTTTGCTAAAATTCATGTCTAAGTCAGTAATTCTATCTAACCACCTCATCCTCTGCTACCCTCTTCTCCTTTTGCCTCAGTCCTTCCCAGCATTGGGGTCTTTTCCAATGGGTTGGCTCTTCATATCAGGTGGCCAAAATATTGGAGCTCCACCTTCAGCATCAGTTCTTCCAATGTATATTCAGGGTTGATTTCCTTTAGGACTGACTGGTTTGTTCTTGCAGTCCAAGGGACTCTCAAGAGTCTTCTCCACCTCCACAATTCAAAAGCATCACTTCCTTGGTGCTCAGCCTCCTCTATGGTCCGACTCATATCCATCCATGACTACTAGAAAAAACATAGTTTTGACTATATGGACCTTTGTTGGCAAAGTGATGTCTCTGCTTTTTAAAACACTGTTTGAGTTTGTTATAGCTTTTCTTCCAAAGAGCAAGCATCTTTTAATTTTGTGGCTGAAATCACTGTCTATAGTGATTGTGGAAACCAAGACAATAAAATCTGTCCAATGCTTCCACTTTTCCCCCATCTGCTTGCCATGAAAGCATGGGACCTGATGCCATGATCTTAGGTTTTTAATGCTGAGTTTCAAGCCAGCTGTTTCACTGCCTCTTTCACCCTCATCAGGAGGATATTTAGTTCCTCTTTACTTTCTGTCATTAGAGTGGTATCATCTGCATATATGAGATGGTTGGTATTTTTCCAGGCAGTCTTGATTTCAGCTTGTGATTCATCCAGCCCAGCATTTCACATGATGTACTCTGCATGTAAGTTAAATAAGCAGGGTGACAATATACAGCCTTGATGTACTCCTTTCCCAATTTTGAACCAGTCCGTTGTTCCATGTCCAGTTCTAACTGTTGCTTCTTGACCTGCATATGTATCAGGAGACAGGTAAGGCAGTCTGGTATTCCCATCTTTTTAAGAATTTTCTACGGTTTGTTGTGATCCACATAGTCAAATGCTTTAGCATAACCAGTGAAACAGAAATTTTTCTGGAATTACCTTGTTTTTTCTATGGTCCAATGGATATTGGCCACTTGATCTCTGATTCCTCTGCCTTTTCTAAATCCAGCTTGTACATCTGGAAGTTCTTGGTTCACATACTGTTGAAAACTAGCTTGAAGGATTTTGAACATTACCTTGCTAGTATGTGAAATGAGAGCAACTGTGTGGTAGTTTGAACACTCTTTAGCATTGCCTTTTTTTGAGATTGAAATGAAAACTGAACTTTTCCAGTCCTATAGCCACTGCTGAGTTTTCCAAATTTGCTGACATATTGAGTATAGCACTCTAACAGTGTCATCTTTTAGAATTTTAAATATCTCAGCTGCAATTTGGTCATTTCCACTAGCTTTGTAGTCATGCTTCCTAAGGTCCACTTGACTTCACACTCCAGGATGTGTGGCTCTAGATGAGTGACCACAGTATTATGATAATCTGGATCATTAAGACATTTCTTGTGTAATTCTTCTGTGTATTCTTGCCACCTCTTCTTAGTCTCTTCTGCTTCTGTTAGGTCCTGTTTCTGTCCTTTATCATGCCCAAACTTTCATGAAATGTTCCTTGATATCTCCAATTTCCTTGAAAAGATCTCTAGTCCTTCCCATTCATTTTTTCCCTCTATTTCTTTGCGTTGTTCATTTAAGAAGGCCTTCTTATCTCTCCTTACTATTCTCTAGAACTCTGCATTAGGTTGGGTATATTTTTTTCCTTTCCTTTTGCTTCTCTTCTTTCCTCAGATATTTATTAAGCCACTTCAGACAACCACTTTGCCTCCTTGCATTTCTTTTTCTCTGAGATGATTTTGGTCATGCCTTATGTACAGTGTTTTAATGGATGTTAAATGTTCCCACCTTGTTTTTCCTTATTTCATCCACCAAACATATATTTATTAGGCACCTAAGGTATGGAGAGTTATGACCAACCTAGACAGCATATTAAAAAGCAGAGACATTACTTTGCCAACAAAGGTCTGTCTAGTCAAGGATATGGTTTTTCCTGTAGTCATGTATGGATGTGAGAGTTGGACTATAAAGAAAGCTGAGCACCAAAGAATTGACACTTTTGGACTATGGTGTTGGAGAAGACTCTTGAGAGTCTCTTGGACTGCAGGGACATCCAACCAGTCCATCCTAAAGGAGATCAGTCCTGGGTGTTCATTGGAAGGACTGATGTTGAACCTGAAACTTCAATACTTTGGCCACCTGATGTGAAGAGCTCACTCATTTAAAAAGACCCTGATGCTGGGAAAGATTGAGGGCAGGAGGAGAAGGGGACGACAGAGGATGAGATGGTTGGATGGCATCACCGACTCAATGGACATGAGTTTGGGTAGGCTCCAGAAGTTGGTGATGGACAGGGAGGCCTGGCGTCCTGCAGTTCATGGGATCACAAGGAGTCGGACATGACTGAGCGACTGAACTGAACTGATGGTATGCATAGCACCCTACTGGGGCACTGGGAACAGTAATGCCTGAGATGGACACTGGCCACAGTTGTGGAAGCTATATTGCAGTGAGATCGCTGGCCATTGTAACTACAGTAGCTATTTCATCATGATTGTATTGAGCTCTAGGCATGAGAGTTATAAGGTGCTCTGGTCCATATAACAGGGGACCTGGCAGAATCTGGAGTCCCGTAAGTTCCCCAAGCAGCTAAACTTTCAACTGAACTCTCAGGCACAGTTTGTAATTTTCTAGATGAAAAACTGGGGGAGGACAGTGAGTGAGGAGGTCGCTTTCCTGGCAGAAGGGCAGCTTGAATGAAGTTTCTAGAAACAGAATGAAGGCTAGTGAGTGTCAGCCAGAGCTCAGAGAAAGTGAGATGTGGTTCCAGTAGGACCCATAGCAGTGTTAGATCATGAGGAGCCTTGTGGGTCACCTGAAAGGTGCAGGAAAAAAGAAGAAGCCAAAGCCTTTAAGGGTTGGAGGAAGCATGGGGAACCCATGATAAGATCTCCAAACTGTATTTTAGAAAATAGCTCTCTGGCTGTTGTGTGATTTGATCAAAGGAAAATCCCTCTGGCGCCTTTTACATACCAGTTTGTGTTCTTGAGGCATCCTAAACAGAAGATTAAATAGATAAACTCTGAACAGTTACCTGTGCTATGTCCCAGGCCCTTGTCAGCTATTCTAAGGGACTCAGCAGTCAGCAGAAGACACCCATTGGGAGAGGCATCTCTGGGAATCATCATGAAAATGATATTATTTGCTCACTGGTTTAGACTGCCACTTATGCTCCAGCCTTGCCATTATCTGCTCTTGTTTAGAAAGCCCTTAGAATTGCTTTTATAACAGTAAACCAATATACTTTGATGTTCCTGCTTTTCCCTCTAAGCAATTGCTAATATGTTCTCTCCATTGCACAGCCAGCCTCCAACATTAAAGACATTCTCTGGACAATGGATGCATAATTGGGTACTAGGTAACTGAGCTAGGTTGCTTCTCTGTACTGCGTTGAAGAATTGATGCTTTTGAACTGTGGTGTTGGAGAAGACTCTTGAGAGTCCCTTAGACTGCAAGGAGATCCAAACAGTCCATCCTAAAGGAAATCAGTCCTGAATATTCATTGGAAGGACTGATGCTGAAGCTGAAGCTCCAATACTTTGGCCATCTAATACTAAGAACTGACTTGTTGGAAAAGATCCTGGTGTTGGGAAAGATTGAAGGCAGGAGGAGAAGGGGACGACAGAGGATGAGATGGTTGGATGGCATCACCGACTCAATGGACATGAGTTTGAGTTAACTCCGGGAGTTGGTGATGGACAGGGAAGCCTGGCGTGCTGCAGTCCATGGGGTCGCAGAGAGTCAGACACAACTGAGCGAATGAACTGAACTATCGAGTGCAACTCTCACTCTGGGTTGTTTTTAGTCATATTTAGACTTTAATCATAAAGTCTGGTGAACTCATAAGCCCGTTCTGTACCTTCCTCCTTTCTTCCATTTCTTTCCTCCCTACAAGCTGCCTACTGTGGGTCCTGAAAAGATCCTCAGCCCCAGGTTTCATGGACTGCTACC
Source organism: Bos javanicus (assembly GCF_032452875.1). Classification (NCBI taxonomy): domain Eukaryota; kingdom Metazoa; phylum Chordata; class Mammalia; order Artiodactyla; family Bovidae; genus Bos; species Bos javanicus. Next base: position 56,075,503 of record NC_083874.1, on the reverse strand, counting down.
TTCCTTCCTTCTTCTCCCCAAACTTCCTTGTTGTGGGTCTTATTCTCTCAGTCTCTACATTGCAGGAAGATTAAACAATATGTTGTTTTGCATGAAGGTGTCAAGAGCTGATTATATTATAATGCCACCTTCTCAAGAAAACATTTACATTTTTTAAAATGAGCTTTTAGAGTTTTAACAGAACTTTGAGTACTATGGCAATACCAAACACCATGGCATGAACATAAGGGAGGTGCCTTGGAATAGAAGAAATATTTCCAATGTCCTTCATGTAAGAGCACCATGGAGCATTTGGGTAGTATTTTAACTTTTATGAAGTATTTTTACCTTAGTATTTAATCCTTTTAGCAACTTTGTAGGTGGGTAAAGGAGAGGGCTGAAGTAAAAATATCTACTGGATTCCATCCATAAGACATAACAATAAGATACAGATACTATCATATCTTGATAGAATTTAGACTACTGTGAGTATTATGCATTCAGTTCAGTCAGTTCAGTTCAGTCGCTCAGTCATGTCCGACTGCGACCCCATGAATCACAGCACACCAGGTCTCCCTGTCCATCACCAACTCCCGGAGTTCACCCAAACACATGTCCATTGAGTCGGTGATGCCATCCAGCCATCTCATCCTCTGTCTTCCCCTTCTCCTCCTGCCCCCAATCCCTTCCAGCATCAGGGTCTTTTCCAATGAGCCAACTCTTTGCATGAGGTGGCCAAAGTACTGGAGTTTCAGCTTCAGCATCAGTCCTTCCAGTGAACACCTAGGGCTGATCTCCTTTAGAATGGACTGGTTGGATCTCCTTGCAGTCCAAGGGACTTTCAAGAGTCTTCTCCAACACCACAGTTCAAAAGCATCAATTCTTTGGTGCTCAGCTTTCTTCACAGTCCAAGTCTCACATCCATACATGACCACTGGAAAAACCATAGCTTTGACTAGATGGACCTTTGTTGGCAAAGTAGTGTCTCTGCTTTTTAATATGTTATCTAGGTTGGTCATTAAGGATGTCATATTGATTTACTTATATGGCAGCTCTTACAACAAAAAGACACATGGAACAAAATTAGTATAATAGCATCATAAAGAGAAATCATGAGCTAGAAAGAGATGTGGAGATAAGCTAATTCAAAGAACTAGGATTTATAATGATGTGCTTGAGTGCATGCATGCTAAGTTGCTTTAGTTGAGTCTGATTCTTTGAAACCCTATGGACTGTACCACGCCCTCCTCCAGGGAATCTTCTGACCCAAGGATCAAAGCCATGTGTCTTAGGTCTCCTGCATTGGCAGGCAGGTTCTTTAGCACTAGCTCACCTGGGAAGCCCCTTATTATGAAGATGAAGTATAAAATTGTATTACTGGCTTCCTGGAGGCCAAGTCACAAAGAGAAAGGTGATGGATCTGTTAGTCTTATAGTCAGGAGGAATAGATGTTGGTAAGGGGTAGCAAAATTTTTTGTTTCCTTGGCATTAGATTTGGAACGGCCTCTCATGCATCATTTTATGGAATGTAGCCTGAATGATATGAAACGGGCAGTTGCCTCAGTAGCTGTTATTTTACACATCCATGTGATTGGATATTAGGTCTCTCCATTCTGGATTCCAGCTCGGGACATTTTAAGGATTTGTTCCTAGGCCATCTGGCTGGAGACTTAGTCCATCCTCTTTATATCTCTGTGAGAGACCTCATGTGATGCTCTGTGCCGGTCACATTCCCTCCTCCCTGCTCTTCAGTCTGTCATTCTGATCCTTGTCTTTTCTCCTGCTCTGGTGTGTGCGCTCACTCTGGTCACTACCCTAGAGGTGCCGGGACTGGCCTCCTCCTGCCAGGTTTGCAGGCTGCCCATATTCAGGGCTGACATGCTCTTGAAATCGAAGCCATCTTCAGGGGGCTCTTTTCCCTGTTGGTGTCATGTTATCTTTATTTTTAGCTTAGTCTGTACTTCCCTGTTGTGTGACTGGCTTTTAAGAGAGCGGGTATCCCACTGGAGTGTGGGTGGCCCCTAGTGATACCGTTCTTTCAGCGTTACTGGTCCTTCCAACACCTCCAGAAGCTCCAAGTTTCATCTACCTTAAACACATCTGACTTCTTTCTTACTTCTAGCCATTCCCACAGTAGTTCTTTTTATTTTCTAGCTGTGCCTCAGTGTATCTAATATGTCTGTATGAGAAACCTCAACATGCTTAAAGTTTATTCTCATGAGGTGCTTTTGGATCCAGAAAAGCAGGGGATGTGACTTGCTAACAGGTGTTACATAATTCTACATACTAGCATACCTGAACCTCAGTTCCACCCCAGCTTGGATATCACTGCATAATGAAGCAGAGGTGGATTTCAGATATTCTATTGTAGCAACCTCTGATAACAGTTTTTAAAGAGCAATTCAGTGAGGAGTGTTCTATGAGGCTAATGTGGTACCAGTTACATGGCTTTCTAGCTTTTTAACATGATCCAAGGAATGACTTAATAGAAGAATGAATGGATAGTTTGAAACCATGCTTACTTTTATGAGATTGGAAAGATCGATTCTGCATCTTTTTTGTACTACCTGCTTGTAATTGATGTTGTGCTAACCGTGGAAGAGCAAAAAAAAAACCTTTTTGTTTCCTTGTTAAAATTCGTTGTGGTCATTTTGTTGAGAAATTCTAAACAGTGTCTTTCTTAATGGTGGTCTCATTTCCTGCAGCCTTGCTCCTGATTGAATGTGGAACATCTGAGGACAGGGGGAGATTAATGGAGGATGGCCGCTGTTCGTTCTTAGTGGGCAGCTGTGATGGATTGAATGCCACTGGCTGCACTGCACTAGGTTTTCTGGCAAATCCTGTTTCTGACAATACACTGTCCGGAGTATTGATTACGCTAACCTCTAGTTGTAAATTCATGTCTGGAGTGAAGACTTGCAATAAGGCCCATTTGTCAAGCACAGGCTTAATCAAAGATTATAATTGGCATTAATGAGTCCTCAGTAAAAGAACAGGATTTGGAATGCCAGTTGAAGATTGGCCCAGATCAGTACGTGCATCCGTCATCACCATCTGGAAGGGAAGCTGACAGCTGTGCAGGGAATTAGGGGAGTTGCTGCTAGGTTAGTTCCCTTCTTGATAGGCAGGTGTCCACAGTCCTCATTATGAATTATGTCTGGACTGAGTGAATGACCTTTTGGCAAGGCTCCATACTATCATCCCTTAATCTTCTCTTGGGGGAAATTTATTCAAAAGGTAATTTAAAAACTTACCGAGAGGAAGCAGAGGGACACTTTAAACTTAATTTTAGAAACTTGGTTTTGTCAGTCACAATTTTGCAGACATTTTGCAAGGGTATTTGAGAAGCAAAATCAAGACCTCTCTCTACTGCTTCTCTACCCAAGGATCAACGTCAAAAAGCACTGAAAAGACTCTTTTCCCTCTCATGGGATTCCATCTTTTTGGCACCATCTGTGTTTTAGTTCCACTACATTAAGAGGTGACATCTTGCTTCTTTGGCTCTCATCTTCTCTTTTTTGGGTCATATCCATGGGGCTAGAATTAAGGTGGACTAGCAGTCGTTTCCACCTGGAAAGATTCTGTCCTGTCTTTCTCTGGCTCTCTTGATCGTGTTTCCCACTGCCCTCTCCCCCCTGCTCCCCGCCCCCGCCACACACAAACACACACACACACACACACAATGAATGAGAGATAAGACAGTTGAGCTTTGCTATCTCTGCAGGAAGTACCTTTCTGCCTAGTCCCACTTTTGCAGAAGGGCCAGCAGGAGCACTGCTACTGCTGTGCTGCTAAGTCACTTCAGTCGTGTCCGACTCTGTGCGACCCCATGGACAGAAGCCCACCAGGCTCCCCCGTCCCTGGGATTCTCCAGGCAAGAACACTGGAGTGGGTTGTCATTTCCTTCTCCAATGCATGAAAGTGAAAAGTGAAAGGGAAGTCACTCAGTCGTGTCCGACTCTTAGCAACCCCATGGACTACAGCCTACCAGGCTCCTCCGTCCATGGGATTTTCCAGGCAAGAGTACTGGAGTGGGGTGCCATTGCCTTCTCACAGTTGTTGTTTATTCACTAAGTTGTGTCTGACTCTGTGACCCCATGGACCACAGCATGCCCAGCTTCTCTGTCCCTTACTATCTCCTGGAGCTTCCTCAAACTCATGTTCATTGATTCGATGATGCCATCCAACCATATCATCCTTTGTCACCCCCTTCTCCTCCTGCCCTCAATCTTTCCCAGCATCGGGGTCTTTTGCAATGAGTTGGCTCTTTGCATCAGGTGGGCAAAGTATTGGAGCTTCAGCTTCAGCATCCGTCCTTCCAGTGAATATTCAGGACTGATTTCCTGTATGATTGACTGGTTTGATCTCCTTGTAGTCCAAGGGACTCTCAAGAATCTTCTCCAGCACCATAGTTTGAAAACATCCGTTCTTTGGTGCTCAGCTTTCTTTATGATCCAACTTTCACATCCATACTTGACTACTGGAAAAACCATAGCTTTGACAAGATGGACCTTTGTAGGCAGAATGATGCCTCTGCTTTTAAATACACTGTCTAGGTTTGTCATAGCTTTTCTTCCAAGGAGCAAGCCTCTTTTGATTTCATGAGCACAGTGAGCCTCAGGAAAAAGGAAATCTTGGATGTCTCAAGCTGTCCTCCTACCTTCACAGAATCTAGTATAGCATACAAGAGCGAGGGCCCAGAACCCAAGCCCACGGTCAAGTTCTAGTTTGCTTGGCCTTGTCTCTGTGCATAAATTCCCCTTTATGGACATCTTCCATTTTGTGTCCTAATTATCAATCTTTATAACCCTAACACTCTGGAATCTCACAGAAACAGAAGGCTTCATTAGGAATATTGGCTACATTCTAAAAACCTGCCAAATGTTCTCTGATTTCTTAATCCCCTTTCATTATATTTCCTTGGCTTTGAGATTCAGAGGTATTATTACTTTTCACACTTAATATAAAATCACTCTCCTCCTTGAAATAAGGTCTCTGCAGAAGATGTAGTTCTTAAGACCAAAGGAGATTGCTCCATTCTTAAATCCCCAGACATTTTATGGTTCATTATAAGGTAATATGGAATGTAAGAAATCCATGTCTTTATTAATAATCCAATAAATATTATTATTTATTGGCTGATAGGAGCCATATCATTTGGAAAGGCCATTTAATCTTGCATTCTTTCTTCTAGAAATTGTTGGATATTTCTTATATGTGCCAAGCATTGTGCTAAATGCAGATGTTACAGTGGTGACAAAGGAAGACAAAGTCCCTAAACTCATGGAATATGCATTCTGAATTAACGTTAAGTTACAGTGTATGGTGAGAAAAGGCAGTAAAATATGCACTGTACCTGATATCTTAAAGAGTTTCAATGACTAAATGTATGTCAAATCTATAAAGAAGTTATGTGTGTACATTAGGGCACCTATACAGTCAAACTGTAATTGCTTTCTTCACTCACAGCCAAGTTAGGAAAAATTACCTCCTCATATTAAAGCTGATATGTTGTGGAGATATAAGTTATTTCTGCACACACAAAAAGTGTTGCTGTTCATAATTGAAGGTTCAATTAGAGTATCTGGCATAGAGCATATACATGATGTATTTTCAGTGTTATCAGCAGTATTTATAGTACTAATAATAATTGCTACATTTATATGCCCACTGTGTAGCATTGCCCCAGACAACACATGTATCACTTCATGTAACTTGCAGAACAATTCTGTAACACAGATATCACTATCCAGATTTCAGAGATTATGTTCTAAGAGGTTAGATAATTTATTTTCTCTAACATGATTAGTAAGTGGCAGAACTTGGGTTTAAATCAATGACCCCCAGACTCCAAAGACAGCGTTCTTTCTGCTGGCCTTTTTCTGAGTGTCTTGACAACCATCTTATTGGTATATCCTTCAAGGATGGGTATCCTTCAAGTCAAGGCCTGCTGCCTCTGATGTCCCCTGGTAAATTGTATAAATGCCCAAGGTTCTTTTGTGTTCTAAATTCATCTGACATGTTAAAAACTTTAGTTAGCAAGGAACTGTCATAGCATAACCCCCTTATGATGACAAGAAATACAGTATAGATCTTTCCCTTGATTTCTACACACATGTACACACATATATGGGGACAGAAAATTGTCAAAATACTTATGAATGCTTTTTTAACCTTTAATATTTTTATTAGTCCAATTACATGTGCGCTTACTACAATATGTCAAAAGTTGTCTCAACATCCATCCTATCAATGTTGTGATTAATCCCATGGTAACTTTTGCCCTATGTTATTAAAAAAGTTCTTCTTAATTATTCAGGAATTAAAAAAAAAATTAGAGATTCTTTTCTTTAAGAGAAAATATCTTTAGGTTTCATTGCCATACCATACATCCCAAAGCTCCAAAGGAGCCCATCTTAAAATAAGTCATTGATTATTATAAATCATGAATATTAAGCACTATCTTTAATTAAAAGGCTCATTACTACTAGATAGTGGTTCTAGCCACTGAACCAATTTTCATTCCCTCATCAATTTCGTTTGATTTTTAATAGCACCAGTTGAGATTCCCTTCATTGTGAGCACCAAATAAAAGGAGAGCTTATTCAATTATTTGAGCCACTCAAATGAATAGTGTAGACATTGTGTGATAATTTAATTTGCCTAGTTGAGCAATTCTCTGTAATCTCCTCCTTCTCCCTAAAGTGACACAATGAAAAAGTATAAGAACGATCCATTATTTCATTAGGGATTCTATAGATACACCCGTTCATCCCTCTCTCTGTCATCCTGTGGGTCAAGGTTACTTAGGAAATCTACCATTATTGTCACACTAGCCCACATAAGGAATGGGTTTGTTGTGGTAGTGATTGTTGTTGTTTTTTAATTAATTTATTTATTTTTGGTCACACTGAGTGGCATGTCAGATCTTAGTTCTCAGACAAGGGGCTGAACCTGCGCCCCCTGCATTAGAAGGTGATGTCTCAAACACTAGATCTCCAGGAAAGTCCAGGTGGTTATTTTAAGAGCCGTATTGAAGTAATTCTGCACAGAAGTTGAAACAGAAAGTACAAGGATACTACTCTTGAGGTGGTCAATTTGCAGTGCTTATTGGCCGTCATCAGTTATACAGATAGGCAGTACAAAGTTTCAATAATGAGAAGTAAATTGGAGAAAACACAAAACTATGAAGGTTGGGAGAATGTTTTCAACCAGGACTTTTCTTTTCCCACAATTCATGAATCCTGAGTATTGTCACTTGATAGCCACTCTATCAAGAATGAAGGATAAAGAAAATTTGGATGCCATCAAAGTCAAATGCAACATAAGATGTGGCAACCTCTCCAAACTATGTCTCAAAGTGTGGAAAACAGTGGACTGGGGGTGTGAACGCAGATTCAGCAGCCTGTTTCTGCAGTCTCCTAGTCCTGCTGTCTCAAGGAAAATCACTGAGCATCACAGAACCTGTTTCATTGTGTCTAAGGGTGGGATGCCAAGTCCATCCTCACAGACTTGTGGGGAAGATCAAGTGAGAGCATTTGGAAGGCACTCAAAAGTCACAGAGTGCCATTTAAATGAGAGGGGTTATGGTGTTGATGGCAGATTCCTTGGCTGCTTTCCCAGGGACTTGAAGTAAGGCTCAGAAAAGTTAAGTAAATTTTTGTCCAAGGTCACGAGTATAGTAATCAGAGTTCAATATGTGTCTAAAGCTTGTGCTCTTATCCACTGGGGTTCTATTTGTTTTATGGCATAGTATCTCCTCTACTAGGCTGAGGTTGTCTTATTGTCTTATTCTTTTTCAGATCTCTCCTTGGCATGTAGTAGGAGCTTAATAGTTGTTTCTTGAATAATTTTTGACATGTATTCACAGTAAATATTTATTGAGTGATTGTTAAGTACTTATTGTTGTTCGGTCACTCAGTTGTGTCTGACCCTGCAACCCCATGGACTGAGTGCAGCACGCCAGACTTCCCTATCCTTCACCATCTCCTGGAGTTTGCTCAAATTCATGTCCCTTGAGTTGGTGAAGGTATCTAACCATCTCATCCTCTGCTGCCCTCTCCTCCCTTTTGTCTTCAGTCTTTCCCTGTATCAGGGTCTTTTCCAGTGAGTCAGCTTTTCACATCAGATGACCAAAGTATTGGAGCTTCAGCTTCAGCATCAGCCCTTGCAATGAATATTCAGGGTTGATTTCCTTTAGGATTGACTGGTTTGACCCTGTTAAGCAGTAGTATTTACATTTATATGACCTGACATACCATGTTTTTCATTATTGAAGTACATGAATGGCACTATAATTTCACAATTTGGATTAATATTTTTGTGCATTTTTCTTATCATAAAGAACATATCTCAGAAAGTTAGAAGTACTATGGATTTTAGTCTTTAATGCATGCTATTTTATAATGTATAATGTCTGCTTCATAGATTTTTAAAAATTTTCTCTAATTAAAGATATGTGTGTGTGGGGGTTTGGTTTTTGAGTATCTCTCATTAGTTTTGAAGGAGAAAGCAATGGCACCCCACTCCAGTACTCTTGCCTGGAAAATCCCATGGACAGAGGAGCCTGGTGGATTGCAGTCCATGGGGTTGCTGTGAGTCAGACACGACTGAGCGACTTCACTTTCACTTTTCACTTTCATGTATTGGAGCAGGAAATGGCAACCCACTCCAGTATTCTTGCCTGGAGAATCCCAGGGATGGGGGAGCCTGGTGGGCTGCTGTCTATGGGGTAGCACAGAGTCGGACACAACTGAAGCGACTTAGCAGCAGCAGCAGCAGCAGCAGCAGCATTAGTTTCGAGAAGTAACTATCTTTCTAGGCACAGAATTTGAGAGAAATAATCAAATTAAATAACACAATTGTAAGAATGGCTCTTTCCTCTTAGTTCCTAGGCTGAGAGGTATGTTTAGAATTTGATTCTTAAATTTGGACTTTGGAACTTGGTTCAGATATCTGATCATGAACTCAGGTATCTAGGAGAATATCATGGGGATATTCAAGTAATGTTTATCAGATTTACCTGAAGCTTATATAATACTATAAACAGACTATATCTTAATACAAAATAGGGACTTCCCTGGTGGCTTGGTAGTAAAGAATCCACCTGCCAATACAGGAGATGCAGGAGATGCAGGTTTGATTCCTGAGGTAGGAAGCTCCTCTGGGGGAGGAAATGGCAACCCATTCCAATATTCTTGCCTGGGAAATCCCATGGACAGAGGAGCCTGGAAGGCTATAATCCATGGGGTTTCAAAGAGTCCGACACAATTTAGCGACTAAACAACAACAAATAAGAAATACTCATTGGATTTAATTGATTTAGCACAGGTCATATACTTCGTGTTAAAGGAATATACTTTCTTGGTTCTGAATTTCAGAACACATGGATCCAAAGGCATATCTGATGTTATCAGATAATTTCTTTGAAGGGATTACACTGAGAACATGGACAGGCATTTACATTATCAGGAGAGGAAGTATAAGTTTAGATTAAATATGGGAGTGTCTTTATATTTCTTAGAAGGTTATATTTATCTTTTACTTTTTAGTTTAAAACATTTTTTTATTGAAGTATAGTTGATTTGCAGTTAGTTTCTTGCGGGCAGCCAAGTGACTAAGTTATACATATTTTTTCACATTCTTTTGCATTACAATTTACTACAGGATATTGAATATAGTTTTCCAGTGCTACACAGTACAGCCTTGCTTATCTATTTTATATATAGTAGTTTGTCACGGCTAATCCCAAACTCCTAATTTATCCCTCACCAAACTGTTTCCCCTTTGGTAATCATAAATTTGTTTTCCATGTCTGTCAGCCTGTTTCTGTTTTGTAAATTCACTTGTATCATTTTTTTTAAAGCATAATTCTTATTTTATTTTTTTAATATAAATTTATTTATTTTAATTGGAGGCTAATTACTTTACAATATTGTATTGGTTTTGCCATACATCAACATGAATCTGCCACGGGTATACATGTGATCCCCATCCTGAATGCCCCCCACCTCCCTCCTGTACCATCCCTCTGGGTCACCCCAGTGCACCAGCCCCAAGAATCCTTTATCATGCATCACAGATCATAAGAGACTGTATCATTTCTTAGATTCCACATATGAACGGTATCATACAGTATTTGTCTTTCTCCTTCTAACTTACTTCACTTAGTATGATAATTGCTGGGTCTACCTATGTTGCTGCAAATGGTATTATTGCATTCTTTTTATGACTAGTAATATTCCACTGTAGGGCTTCCCTGGTGGCTCAGTGGTAAAGTCCAATGCAGGAGACACAGGTTTGATTCCTGCGTTGGAAAGAATTCCTGCGTTGGAGAAGGAAATTGCAATTGTGGGCTACAGTCCACAGGCTGTAAAAAGTCAGACACAACTGAGCAACTAAAAGCAACAGCAGTATTACACTGTGTGTGTGTGTATATATATATATATATATATATATATATTTATACCACATCTTCATCTACTTCTCTGTTGATGGACATTTAGGTTGTTTCCAAGTCTTGGCTATTGTAAACAATGCTGCTTTGAACACTGGGGTGCATGTATAAGAAGGTTATATTTAAAATTAATCTTTCATAATAGTCAAATAAGGTTAAAAAGAAATAGTCAAATTGTTTAGATTAAACTGCTCTAAGCCAACATTTGAAGCTTTTCCCTCTTAAGGTCTAACCATGTTATTTGATCTCCTGCTTATTAATCACTTTGTAAAAGAAAAAAACATATAAATATGTTAAATACCCCAGATTGCCTAACCAGAGGTCTTTCTCAGCTTCCTTTTCCCTAACCTGCCCAGTCAGACAGAACCACTCTTCCTGTTTGTTTATATCACTGAGTGTCCAAATTTCCAAATTATGCCCAATGAAATAAGAGAGGGGCTTCCCTGGTGGCTCAGATGGTAAGGAATCTGCCTGCAATGCAGGAGACCTGGGTTTGATCCCTGGTTTGGGAAGATCCACTGGAGGAGGGCATGGCAACCACTCCAGCATTCTTGCCTGGAGAATGCCGTGGACAGAGGAGTCTGTTCATGGGGTCACAAAAAGTCAGACATGACTAAGTGAATCTGCTGGTGGCTTCTTGGAAAACATTTACTTCCTTGATTTAAAGGTACATAGGCAGCTGCTGCTATTTCTTTTTATCCTTATTTCTGCCTGGGGTTTGTAAATGATGCTCACAGATGTGGCAGTTTCTTTAACTTTGAGCTGCTAAGCATGAAGAGAAGTAACTATGTTAAGGACACCAGAGCAAAGAGACTGAGCCTGTGTCCTTGATGGCATAGTTGAATAACTAAGGTCAGGAATTGTCTGCCTTGGCTTCTTATTATGTGAGGAGAGAAGATTCATTTGTGTAAAGCCATAATTAGTGAGGTTTCCTGTAACTTTCACCCAAAAAGTCAACATCTAGAATTGGTGGAGAAGCCCCAGGAGGACTCAAGGAAGCACTGGAGAGTTAGAGGGCAAGTGAATTGCCCATTCTTATTCTCAGAAAAGAGCATTTTGGTTCTACCTTGGCCCAATATTGAGATAATAGAGCAGTATTAGCTGTGTCTTACTTGTGACCTGTCCCTGGAAGCCAATAAACTAGGTCATGAGTAAGATTGAGAGAGAAAATATATGGATAAATTTTTTCTTCATTTCTTGAGGAAGATACATCTTGAGATCATCACTAGTGTGTAAACCTGTTGGTTAAATTCTTTTTAAATGTTTACCTAATGTGACTCCATAAAAATCCCTGTGCTGTGTTTATTTAATAAATATTTATTGAGTATCAGCAAAACCAAGCACAGCCTCTCTCATATAGAGTGTAGCCTGATGACACACTGTGTATGTATTTTATAGTATTTGTGAAATAAAATGAACATATTTTTCCAAGCTAAAGTAAGTACCATGAAATAAAGGGACATCGTTATGAGAGTACATATAATAAGCCCATCTGGCTTTTGAGATAGTAGGGGATTCTTTACCAGCTGAGCCACAGAGGAAGCCCAAGGATACTGGAGTAGGTAGCCCATCCTTTCTCCAGCGGATCTTCCTCACCCGGGAATTGAACTGGGGTCTCCTGCATTGCAGGCGGATTCTTTACCAACTAAGTTATTTGCTTGCTTACTATAATCAGCCCATCAGACTTTTGAGCTACTAGTGGTTGGGAGACAAGTCCTGTGAAAATGGTAACTTGAGTAATAAAGAATGAGTGGGTGTTAACTAAGCATAAAAGAGGGGGAAAGGCATTCCCAGAAAAAGGGAGCACCTGCACAGGAATTCAAGAGAGAAGGCAGTGTGGTGAGTTTGAGGATCTCAAAGATCACTGTGGTTAGAGTGCTAAGAATAAGAGAGCCTGGAAATGTAGTCAGCAGCCAGGGTTTTGTTGTCTGTCTTAGGGTCTTTGGTCTTTACCCTGAGAACTGTGAAAAGCCACTGAAGATTCAAACAAGAGTCATAAACACTTTAGTGTTTTGAGAAGATCAGTCTTGCTGCATCATGGAGAATGGATTATCAGGGAGCCAGTCTAAATGCATCTAGATAAACAGAGTTGTAAGCAGAAAAAAATAAAAATAAATAAGTGCATCTAGATAATTAAGTATTTACTGCATTAATTCAGGTGGGAGATAATGGTAGTTTGGACTAGAGAGGTTCTGTTGGTGGTGGTTGGGATGCTGTTGTGGGTGGGAGAAATAGATGGATTTGAGAATTGTATTCAGGAGGTAAATGGACAGATTTGGTGCTAGTTTGGATATAAATTGTAGAGAAAAGGGGGCTATGATGATTCACTCCAAAGTCCTTTGCTTGCTACCTAGATGGATCATGGTACTACCCTCTCAGATTAAGAACACAGAAAGAGAACCAGAATCAAAGGAGAGTGTTGTGTTTTATTCTTGGATCCCCTGATTGTGCTGCTGCTGCTGCTAAGTCACTTCAGTCGTGTCTGACTCTGTGTGATCCTACAGACAGCAGCCACCAGGCTCCCCTGTCCCTGGGATTCTCCAGGCAAGAACACTGGAGTGGGTTGCCATTTCCTTCTCCAATGCATGAAAGTGAAAAGTGAAGTGAAGTCGCTCAGTCGTGTCCGACTCTTAGCGACCCCATTGACTGCAGCCTACCAGGCTCCTCCATCCATGGGATTTTCCAGGCAAAGTACTGGGGTGGGGTGCCATTGCCTTCTCCACCTGATTGTGCTAAATGGGTTTAAAATTGGTAGTGATGAACAGGGATGATAAAATTTGATGGAAAAGCTTTGGTCACATCACGACTCTGTTTATTATTGGCAATGTTTTCATTATTTTTGTTACAACTTGCTTTTCTGATATCTTTAATTGACCATGAATTCCTTACTGACATGGAGGGTCTCAGGATAAATTACTTATGTATAGCATCTTAATAACTTCTTCTAAGACATTGTTCTTTGGAGGATGTTTCTCTTTACCTGCCCACAGCCTTTTTGTAGCTAAAAGTACACAGTGATTCTGACCTAAAACATGGGAGACATTTGATTCAAAATAATAAAGTTTCTTTTTCCCATTGGTTCTGCTGGGGAAAAATCTATATTTAGAAAATGATTATTTTTATCACTTTTATTTTTTAGAAGTTTTAGATTTTCAGAAATATTAAAGAAATGTTGTAGAGAGTCCCACATATCTGCAACATAGTTTATTATTAACATCCTTCATTAGAGTGAAACATTTTTTATAATTAATTAACCAATGTTTGTACATTATGAATAATTAAAGTCTATACTGTATTCACATTTCCTTGATCTCTACCTAATGTCCTTTGTCTTTTTCAGGATCCTATTCAAGTTATCACAGTACACTTGGTTGTCTTCTTGGGCTTCTCTTGGTGGTGACAGTTTCTTAGCTTTCCTTGTTTTTGATAACCTTACAGTTTCATGCAGAACTGATCAGGTATATTATAGGATGCCCCTATACTGAAACTTAATGTCTTTCACATCATTAGACTGGGATTGTGGGTTTGGGGAGGAAGAGCATAGGTAAAGTGTTATTCTCATGATATTGAATCAAGATGTACATAGTATCATATGACTCACCACTGTTGATGTTAACTCTGAATACCTAGCAGAGACAGTGTTTGTAAGGTTTCTTTACTGTGAAGTTACTGCAAGGTCCTGATGCCTTCCCATACTGTATTCTTTGGAAGGAAGTCAGTATGCACAGCCCACTCAAGGAGTGGGGAATTATTTGGAATTCTTCAGCATGGGAAATTTCTCTTCTTATTTAGTTATTCAATCAATCACTTATACACTTGGACTCTAAAAATTTTATTTTTAACTTCAGGTTGAAATTCAGTACTATTTTATTTATTCTGTTGCTTAAACTGTTTCAGTTCTGGCTATTGGGCACTCTTTAGGTTGGCTCTTGTGTTCCTTTGACATACCTCCAACACTCTGGGTGTTTTTCCCTCTTTCTTACTTTTTGGCAGTACAAGGTACTCTGGATCCATCTTGTATATATCTTGACCCAGTCCTAGAATCAGCTATTTTCCAAGCAACTCTCATTCATTTTATTGGAGAATAGTATTAGAAATTTAGATCTGGATGCTATGCATACTCATTGTTATTGGGTGTCATTTCTTTTAGGCTTGCTCAACTGACAGAGGAAAGTATATCAGCTCAGTTCAGTTCAGTTGCTCAGTCGTGTCCGACTCTTTGAGACTCCATGAACCGCAGTATGCCAGGCCTCCCTGTTCATCACCAACTCCTGGAGTCCACCCAGACTCATGTCCATTGAGTCAGTGATCCCATCCAACCATCTTATCGTCTGTCGTCCCCTTCTCCTCCTGCCCTCAATCTTTCCCAGCATCAGGGTCTTTTCTAATGAGTCAGCTCTTTGCATCAGGTGGCCAAAGTATTGGAGTTTCAGCTTCAACATCAGTCCTTCCAATGAACACCCAGAACTGATCTCCTAGTATGTACTAATCTAGTGCACACAAGTATCATCAATATTTATATTTCTTTAAGTAATTATCTATATCTATATTAAGAAGCAAGGCTTCTTACTGATGTCACTAACTCTGATCCATTATTACATAGATCACTCTAGCTTCTCCTTTTGCTTATTTGTAAATCCCCACTCCAACAGTGAGAAACCTGGCTCCCACAATCTGCCATTCATTTATTTAATTGTTCAATCTAGTATGCATGCATAGCAGATCAGAATTGTTACCCATCCACCCATGGGCAGAAACTGCCAACTAGAATATGATGCTTATGTGCAGCTTCTTTCGCCGTTTCCTTACAAACTCTACCCTTTATCAAAGTTCCTTATTTCAGCACCTTTTCCCCCACCCACTTCAAAGAAATTATTTCATTCATTGGTAGCGCAGTTAGATTCTCTTGCCACAGTCTGCATTCCTTCCTGGGATCTTGACCTCCCCAAAGATCTTGTTTCTAATTTGTGTACATGAAGGTTTACTCTTTGTGCTGTAAGTGTCTGTCTGTTGTTGTTTAGTTTTAAGTTGTGTCTGACTCTTTTGCGAACCCCATGGACTGTAGCCCACCAGGATCCTCTGTTCATGGCATTTCCCAGGAAAGAATACTGGAGTGGGTTGCCATTTCCTTCTCCAGAGGATCTTCCTGACCCAAAGATTGAGCCCACATGTCCTGAATTGCAGGCAGATTCTTTACTGCTGAACCACCAGGGAAGCCACAGAAGTGTCTACACATTTCTACAAAAGCACTGTGTTACAGATTGAGGGTCATACAGAACAGTTTCACAGCCCTAAGAATCTTACCAAACAGAATGCTTTTGTCTTCTCAAAAGTGAAAACTTCTAGTAAGAGGCAGGAATGAATGCACACTTATGTAACTCCCTACTCTGAAGCTCCAAAAATGAGCACAATCAACTAAAAATAGAAAACGGAAACTCCATAAATAATGAAATAGCCACCATAAACCACTATCACAAGCCCAGAATATCCCTGAGCTCCGATGAAATTTGGTTCAAGGAGGAAATCCAAGTTGATAACGTCTGCCTTATTTTTGTATAAACAGCTGTTTTCAGGAAAGGGCTCTGAAGGGCCATATAAATGGAGCACTCGTGATGACTGTTACATAGGTAAAGTACGGGACAAGCAGACAAGCTTGTCCCCTGGCGTCTCATTTTCTCATCACAAAGCTGTCAAAGAGGACGGAAAAGACCACATGACGATCCCATTTTATTTTCTCCAACTCACCTTCCTAAACTGGAGTGGCAGCCCGGAGTCCAGGCTGGGCCATGGAGCCAGATCCAGCCTTGTCACTACTGGGCAATGCTAGTTGAGCAGAAATAAATAAGCGCTAACCACTGAGCAGAAGTTTGCTGAGATGTAGTATTTAATGCTCTGACCCTGTGTCTATTCAGGAAGATCTGCTACCCTGGAAGGAAAAGAAGGGAAAGCTTCCCTTTCCCCTGCAAGACCAAGCATGCTCCCACACCCACACCCACACCCCCTCCACAGACATAGAAGCTTTAATGCTGTAAAAAACAAATGGAGGGTGGGACAGAATGACCACCTCCTTTCCGGAGAATGTGGATACATGTCTATACTCAAGTCAAGCAGCATTGAGGACCTATGGTCCAGATATGCGCCCCATCCATTTACTGGCTTTTAATTTCATCTCTCTCAGACCTAAAACCAATGTCCTTCCCTTCTGGTATTGAGAGATAAGAATAGTTCTCACTTAGGAAATGCAAGTCTAGAGAAATTATCAATGCCTTGAGACCCAAATTGGCTTCTCTCTCCATTGACAGACTAAAACATATCACCTGCAGAACCAGCGAGTACAGTGTTCTTTTGCAAAGGGCCAGATGTTTTTGTCAATAATTTACTCTGACAGTGTAGAAATAGCTGGGCTCTAGGAAAAGAGATCCAGGTTTCTGATGCTCATTTTGCTATTATAGCCCCTCTAAATCTTATTTTTAGCGGCTATTAGTTTTAAAGCCCCTACAATGGAACAGGTCTGTTAGACTATCTTTAGCCAATAATTTCCTTCCCATTCTGAAACAATTTAGTGCATTATCTCAGCCCAAGAATAGGGAAAGGGGAGGGCTAGCATTTTCCTTAAATGATGTTACTAATGTAACCGGCAGTGTTAGTGGTTGCACTCCTCAAACTCTCTCTTGAGAAGAAGCTGTAAACGCTGTCAGTCTTACACATCTGAGCAACCAAATAAATGTGAGATTAAGATCACCAAGCTCTCGCTGAGTGTTTGCAATTCAAATGTAAGCTTACCTTCATTTGAATCTCAGAGAGTTCTGAGTTTTTACCTTTTAGCTCTGGAGGAATTATGAATGTTAGCACTGGGAAATTAACTCATAAGGTGTTACTGCTGAAGGGCTTTTAATATCCCTTTGTTTCACAGATAAGTAAACAGGAGTTCACAGAGGTTGGGAAGTTTACCTTAGGTCACAGAGCTAGTAAGAGGCGGAAAGGACTAGAATGTGCTTGAATTCCTGGAGAAATGGTCTTTACGTTTATCACATCACTGTTTGCACAAGCCTAGGCACCAGCTAACTCCCAGTGTCGATGCCGTTTGCCGTTTTCTCCTTTGTAGCTGAGCCTCAGTTTATACACCTGAGATTTGCAATAAAAATGCCTGCCCTCATAGTTTGCCTTTGATGTGTGTGAGAAATATGTGAAATGGCTAAGTGTGTATACACATGTGTATGTGTGTATATAGATGGTGAGAATTTTGCAGCTTCATCAATCTCCAACCATTCATATTTCACAAGACAAAAGCTCTAATAGCCCAGCATTCAGCAATTATTTTCAGATTACGTTAATGTGCTTTTTTCTCAAAGCACTTCACTTGTAGAGATTGCAATCTGTTTACATGGGATGCTGAAATGAGAAGGCTATTATTAGTTTGCAAGTAGGCATTGCCAGATAAAGAATTTGCCTTTACTTGGATATCATAAGCTAAGATGCTAAGAAAGGCTTGGCGTGGGCGCTGTCCTGACTTTATTCTCAGCTCTTCCAGTCTTCCTTCAGTATTCCTGCAGAGGGAAAAGTGACAAGTTTCTGAGTTTCAAGGGTTTTGTACCACTTATGTGTCAGTCTGGACTCTCTTATTCCAAGGGCTCAGGTGCCTCGAAAATGAGTCTGTGGTTATAAGAGTCACTTGACTTGGAAACAGACAGTCAAGAATATGCCTTCCCTCAGCACTGTGAGCTTGAGAAGAGAAGCTGTGTCTTATTCATCTTGTATCCTTAGGCCTCACGAGAATATAATAATAATTAGTGAAATACAAAGCACGACACATCTTTACTTCTAGTACAATTATCCCAATCAGATAATTAAAGATTGAGCTCTAGAAACAAAACAGAAAAATTCTAGAAGAAAATATAAGTGAAGACTTGTATGAGTTTGAAGTAATAACACAGGCAGAAATTACCAAGGGAGCTTAATAGTTTTAATCAGGTAATCAGTTCTCATATGGAAGAAAACAACACAAAATGTAAAAGGAATTTGTGAACTGGGAATGAGATTTGGAACTTGCACAGTATAGGTTAATACTGATTCTGTATAAAGATCACTAGAAAATGATGAATATCCCAGTTGGAAAAAAATGGAAAAAGATGTGAATAGGCACTTCACCATAGAAGAAATGTAAGGGTTCAATAAACATGAAAACATATTAAATCTTATTAGTAAACAAAGTTGTATGTCTCAGAACAAGGAGGTAGTATTTGCAGCTATGAATTGAACATAGGTTTGGAGAACATCATAAAGCCTGGCATTGACTGGGTGTTGCTCTCATGTATTACAGTAGAGGTGTGCATCAGTAAACTATTGTGCATCATATTCTCAGAATCTTAAAGTCATGTTTGCCTTTTGATCCAGAAGTTACACTTTTAAGAAGTATTTGGAGGAGCGTACAAGATACATATGTAAGAATATCTAGTAAAGCATAATTTATAACATTAAAAAATTAGAAACCTCCTAAATGTCCCCATCCAGGCTATTTGTTTAAAAATTATGATATATAAGAACATATTAGAATCTTCAAACTGTGATATATTAAAATGATATAATGGAATCTTATGCCACTAATAAGAGTGATAATACAGAAGTTTAATTATTGTTATATAAATGTGTTTATGATCTATTACCCCAAGAAAAGAACATTTCCAATAGATTTATATGATGACATATGAATTGAAAAAGTCACAAAGGTTAATACTTCAAATACACATATATGTTGAAGACAGCTATCTCTGGATAGTGGAATGACAATTGGTTCTTTAATTATAAAAGAAAGAAATTATTTATGTATACACTCAAACTTTTTCTAGACTGAATACGTATAATATGCCCTAAATAAAGGAATAATAAGGGTTTAAAAAACAGGATAAAAACACAAAATTCATTCATGGATATTATTAAAACTACATTGAGTCTCTTATGGAATTATTTTCAGACTTGAATTGTAGCAAGCTTCAGTTTGGGTTCCCCAGACACTGACTGAGTCAAGGATCAAGTGCAAGTTTTTGCTTTGGGAAACATTAGTAGGACAGTGGGGAAATGAGAGAGGGAGGAAAAGAAATCTAGTAAATTTTCTCTTGGGAAGAAAATACTATTGTAAGTAGAGCTTAAGTTTGCTAAGAAACTCAAGGGAACTGTGAGGAACATGTGCTACAGAATTCTATTGCCTAAGAGGAAAGGCAGCTAAGATATGTATCCACCACCTCCTCTCAGTCACTGGCTGAGAGGTGTTCCTGGCATTGACTGGGTGTTCCAGAATTTCTGGACTTCTTTACTTCCAGGCAAAGAGAGGCAGGTCCTGGCACTTGGGAATGGCCTGTGTGTGTGTAGAAACAGTCAGGGCTGAGAGCAGATGGCAGGACAGCAACAGATGGAATTGGAAATCTGTCCATTAGTAGGTGAAGACATTTTGGGTCATGAAGAGAAAGACATTTATTTGCATCAAGTTGTGTAATTAATGGCTGAGTCAGCCTCAAACCAAGTCTTCTAATTTCCATCCAGGGCTTTTTCATTGCATGACGACCAGGTCCATCTTTGTTATGGTCACTTCTAAGCATGACCAACCTAGACAGCATATTAAAAAGCAAGACATTACTTTGCCAACAAAGGTCTGTCTAGTCAAAGCTATGGTTTTTCCAGTAATCATGAATGGATATGAGAGTTGGACTATAAAGAAACCTGAGCACTGAAGAATTGATGCTTTTGAACTGTGGTGTTGGAGAAGACTCTTGAGAGTCCCCTGGACTGCAAGGAGATCAAACCAGTCCATCCTAAAGGAAATCAGACTAGAATATTTATTGGAAGTACTGATGCTAATGCTGAAGCTCCAAAACTTTGGCCACGTGATGCGAAGAACTGACTCATTTGAAAAGACCCTGATGCTGAGAAAGATTGAAGGCAGGAGGAGAAGGGGATGACAGAGGATGATATGGTTGGATGGAATCACTGACTCAATAGACATGAGTTTGAATAAGCTCCGGGAGTTGGTGATAGACAGGGAAGCCTGGCATGCTGTAGTCCATGGGGTCACAGAGTCAGACACGACTGACTGACTGAACTGAACTTAAGCATGTTAGGTACCAAGCTCTCTCCATTAAATATAGGATAAAAGATTCGCGTGGTCTTATTCCATCTACTGACTACCAGCCCCATGAAGAAGAGTTTTCAGGTCAGTGATTTGTAAATGGATTTAAACCACACAGCCCTTATTTCTAATGAGAGTTTATGAGGATAATGAATCCACAAAACAAGTGAATATATTGTTGCTCAGATGGAAGGGGATGAAGGGGTCCTCATTATATTAGAACCCTAAGGAGGGATGTTTTGAAAACACTCATTTCCCCTGTATTCTGGCTAGAGAAAAAGGGAATAATTCCAAGGAGTCTCAGGTCAATGGTGGTTTTACAGAAGCTCATGGAGGAGAAGAAATAACTCTTAAATGCATGTGATGCCAACTGTAAGGTTAAAGTTTTTCTTGGAAAAAATCACCGCTTCTTTACTTTTTCTGCTAAATACCCTTTGTTGGATGTTTAACTAGAATGACTGGACCCAGATGTCCCCTGAGAACTTGTTTGCTTTAGAAGAGTAAAGGGGGATAACTCTTTCAAAAATGACCACCTTGAATTGATATTTCAAAATTCAACAATAACCCAGCACACTGCAGTTGTTTGCAAATAACCTTCAAGTATTTTTAAAAACAGTTTTTTCCTCTCTGGGCAATTTGTTTATAAAATGACTCATTTCTCCTATCCATACTTAGGATGAGTGATGAGCCAGACAAATGTGGGTTCAAATCTCATGACCACAAATCAATAGCTATGTAATGCTGAGCAAGTGTGATCACTGTTTTGAGACTAATGCTCACCATGCTTGAAAAACAGACTGTTCTGGGTATTGTAGCTGGCACATAGTAAAGTGCTTAAAAAGTGGTAGCTAATGTTTTTTATTTGACGTATACGGGCTTAGGTCAGGAAAAAATAATTTCTGTTGTGAAAGGTGATTAGCTATTAAACATCAAATGTTCTTAGGCAAATTTGTTTCAAGGCCATGTCAAATATTATGCTAGTGAGAAAGCCAGTATGTTAGTAAAAAAAAAAAAGTCTGCCTGATCTAGGGGGTAAAACTGATGTTTAATGTAACTGTGTGTGTGCGTTCTAAGAAAGATTGCAGTTTCACTTCACAAGGTTGTTAAAACAGCATATCCTTATGATTTGTTAGAAGGAAATGTGTAGCAGGTGGTCCAGAGACAGAGACTACCCATCAGAGAAAAATACATCAACTTCAAGAAGCAAACAAGAATGCATCTGAGTCTAAACTTAGAATAGCAAAATTCCTCCCCAAGAGTGGCACTTATTAGGTCAAACTAACATGAAAAAAGGAAACAGTGACAACAGGGACAGAAAACAGAGTGAAAGCAACATTTAAAAAAAAATAATTTGTGACCATGTTTTAGTGTATTGCTTGAGACGGATGCATAAAATTTTAAATATAAGGAATCCTATTATATATATGTTTTTATTGTAGATTATTTTTCACAAACTTTTTAAAATAAATTATGAATTACATTTTGAATAAACTTTAATGAAGTATGCATCTGTTAAAATATACACATTTTGAGCATGACATTTTGGTGAATTTGACAAATGTCACCACTGGCCTGATGAAGATGGAGGGGATCCCCTCCCCCAAAATTTTACCCAGGCTGCTTTGCAGTCAGTTCTCCTCACTGGCTGCCCCAGGCAATCACTGATCTGATCTCTACCACTGAAACGTTAGCTGATTCTTATTAGTGAATCACACTAAATATGAGTGAATATTACTTTTGCCTGGCACGGAACATCACAGAAATGGAATCCCACATTATGTACTCTCTGTGTCTGGCTTTTTTTCACTGAACACATACCTTTGAGTTTCAGCCACATTGTTTGCATTATGGCGGCCATAAAGACGTGCTCCTCAGAACTCAAGCTGCAGGGAATATAGCTGATCAAGGGCCAGGCTGCTGTGCCCTGAATTGACCACGGTGGTCATGGCTGAGGTCCTACGTCCTTCAGGCTGCTCCCAGCTGAGGACTGCTGTGCAGAGATTCTAAGGTGGCCCTATCCTGTGAGAAGCAGGACTTTCTGACCAGCAGCTATGGCTCAAGGATGCCCTATTGGCCTGGCCAAAATCTTCTTAGAACTCTGCTATTGTCTAAGATGCTTCTTTTACAATCTTCATTCTTTTCTTCTCTCCTTCACAAAAGCCATCTCCTGACACTGGCTTCCTCCTCTAATCCTCCCATTTTTCTCTGAAGGTGTTTTCACCAAGAAGTCTTCCATTGTTGCTTGTTTGTTTATTTCTAAATATTTATTTATTTGGCTGCGCTGGGTCTTCCTTGCTGTGCCAGGGCTTTCTTTAGTTGCGGCCAGTGGGGGCCACTCTCTAGTTGCTGTGCGAGGGATTCTCATTGAGGTGACTTCTCTTTATGGGAAACACGGGCTCTAAGCACATGGGTTTAAGTAGTTGCGGTGCCCAGGCTCAGTTGTCCCACAGCATGTGAAATCTTCCCAGACCAGGGATTCAACTGGTGTCCCTTGCATTGCAAGGCAGATTCTTAACCACTGGATTGCCAGGGAAACCCTCCCATCATGTTTAATTTCATCTTATTGTTTTGCTTCTTAGGGAATCTGAACTAACTCATCTGCTATTTAATAGTTCATTCATTTTTACTCAGGAGAAGGGAAAGGCAACTCCCTCCAGTATTCTTGCCTGGAGAATCCCATGGACAGAGGAACCTGGCGGGCTACAGTCCACAGGGTGGCAAAGAGCCAGGTGTGACTGAGTGACCAATACTTTCACTTTCACTTTCCTTTTTATTGTTGATTATTATTCCATTTTAAGAATTTATTAGATTTGTTTTTCCTTTCTTCTGTTAATTGACACCTGGGATGTTTCCTGTTTTTGGCTACTATAAATAAAATTGCTATGAAACTTTATGTAAAAGTTGATGTGTTTTCACTTATTTTGGATAAATACTCAGGAGTATGTTGTTGGGTCAAATGGTAAATGTATGTTTCACTTTAAAATATACTGTTAAAATGCTTTCCAAGCAGCTAAACCCTTTTCCATTTGTACAAGCAATGTGTAAGAGGTCTTTTTGCTCCACATTCTCACTAATATCTGCCATCAGTTCTTTTGATTTTAGTTGTTTTACTATATGCATATTGATTTTTCATTGCCCTTCCCTGATGAATAAAGATTTAGAGAATGTTTTTAACTGTTTTTGGCCATACATATATTTATTTTTTGGAAAAGTATGTGTTCAATTCTTTGACCATTTTTATTGGACAGTTTATCTTATTGTAGCATTCTAAGAGTGCTTCATGTATTGTGAATGCAAACTCTTTGTCAGTATATGTATTGCAAACATGTTCTCCCAGTTCTCGGCTTACATTTTCATTTTCTTACTATGGCTTTTGAAAAACAACTGTTTTATTTTTGATAAACTCCAATGCTTCTGTCTGTAAAAAATCCTTGCCACAATGTTGACACCTCTGTTGAAAGTTATATATTATAGTTTTTATGATTAGTTCTGCGATTGATTTCTGTTATTTTTTCCTCTGTAGTGTGTGGAAGGGGGTTGAGGTTACTATTTTTCATGTAGATATACAATTGTGCTATTACTGCCTGTTAAAAAGATAATCCTCTTTCCCTTAATTTATCTTTATCTGATTGTCAGGACTCAGTTGACTTTATGTATATGGTTCTTTTTCTGGACTTCCAGTTCATTGATCTTTATGTCTATCTTTATTCTAATACCACATGGTTTTATTACTATAGCTTTAAAGTAAGTAAAGATAGTATCATCCTCCATCTTTTTTCTGCTTTTTCCCAAGGTTATCGTGTATATTCTAGGTTCTTTGCATTTTCATATGAATTTTAGAATCATCTTGTAATTCATCAATTTGGGGGAGAATTGACATCTTAATAATATAGAGTTTTGGATCATGTACTGCCTGTTTTTCAATGTTTGTAAAGACTTTTTTCACATTATCTTGAGAGGGCTAGTGTGGGACCAGTCATTCCATCATATCTGAAGGGGAAAGCTGACAATTCTAATTGTATACAGAATTCCCAATAGGCCATTGCTAGTGACTTTTCTCTAACTGCAAACAAAGCTTTCCCAGTATCAGTATTTTTTTTTTAATGAAGTCTAGTTGGTTTACAATATTGTTGTAGTTTCAAGAGTACAGCAAAGAGACTCAGTTACAGATACTTGTATTTTATATATGTATTTATTCTTTTTCAGATTCTTTTCCATTATAGGTTATTATTCTACAAGATAGTGAATATAGTTACCAGTGCTATACAGTAGATCTTTGTTGTTTATTTCATATACAATAGTGTGTGTATATTAATCCCCAGTTCCTAATTTATTCCCCCCTTCCCCTTTCCAGTTTGGTAGTCATAACTTTGTTTCCTATGTCTGTGAGTCTATTTCTCTTGTAATGTGAATTGGTACAGCCACTCTGGAGAAAACTAAAGCTAGAGTTAGCATATGATCCAGCAATCTCACTCCTGGGCATATATCCAGAAAAGACAAAAACTCTAATTATAAAAAAATATATGCACCCTGGTTTTAGATTTTGATACTTTTTCCTCCCTTACCTTTGATGTAAGGGAGTAGGTGGGGGGAAACCAAAAAAACTAACTAGAAAAACCTAATCATCTTAGCCAGAATCCATCAGTACAGAGGCAAGCAAGGTAAATGAGGAAGAAAAATTTTGGAAGACCAAAGGTTGAATACTGGCTTCATCTCCACTGGTATGGTCCTCAGCAAACTACTTAATTCCTTTCAATTTTAGGTTTCTTATTAGAAACACAGGTCTAATCCTACCCTGCTTTTTCCACAGGGGTATTTTAAGTCCCTGGTAAAATGATGTACTACACGAATATGAAAACACTCTCTAAACTTTAAGGCACCAAACACAGCTAAGAATTACTTCTATTATTCTTTAGTAAAATGAAGTCCTGTCCTGTCAGACCACTCTAGTTTGCCTCCCCCCTTCTCCAATTACTTGGCTATTTGTCTCAGGATTCTTTTCTGTCTCCTCTTCTCTGTTATTTTGTAGTTTGCAGGCAGAGGGAGGCCTGGGAGCGCTCAGCTGGAAAGAAACTCTCTCCAAAGCAGGTACCTGTGGGAAATGTTCCCCTTCTCTCTGGGATTATGCTGGGAAATAATACATTTTGGGCTTTCAGTCAATCAAGAGAGCAACAGCAAGAAAACCTGTTTATTTTCACTTTGAGAGGAAAATGATGCTTTTCATTTTATAAGATTTCCTTATACAAAAATGTTTGCGTATTTTAACAAAGTTTAAAATGTAACTTTTAAAAGATTATGGTTTATAGGAAAGTGTCATGACTGAATCCACCACTGGCAGAAATTGTTCTGGCTTTGGTATCTTCTTATCTCTTAGAGACCTGAGCCCCATGACTTTTCAGACATGCTCATGTATAAGATACAGAGCCAACTTTGTCTTAGTATATCATAGAAAACAGAACCTACAGATACAAGAAAAGATACTCAGGTTTTCTGGATTAGTTCTGACTAGTCTAAAGTCTCATGGCAACCCACTCCAGTACTCTTGCCTGGAAAATCCCATGGATGGAGGAGCCTGGTAGGCTGCAGTCCATGGGGTCGCTAAGAGTTGGACACGACTGGGCAACTTCGCTTTCACTTTTCACTTTCATGCATTAGAGGAGGAAATGGCAACCCACTCCAGTGTTCTTGCCTGGAGAATCCCAGAGCAATGGGGCCTGGCGGGCTGCCGTCTGTGGGGTCGCACAGAGTCCGACACAACTGAAGCGACTTAGCAGCAGCAGCAGCAGTCTAAAGTCTGGAAGCCAGACTTCTTTCTTTCTGGTCCTAGCTCCTCCTCTTGTTAGCTATGTGACCTCAGGAAGTTATTCAGTCTCTCTAGGCCTCAGTTTTTCCCATCTATGTAATGGGTTAATATGAGTTCTGATACAGAGCTGACATAGGATTGAGTGAATTAATAATATAAAGCACTTAGAACAGTGCTTTGTGTGTGGTAAGCACACAAAGATTCAATGAACATTGTATTTAAAAATGTCCCCTTGTTCTTGTGCTATTCTTTTAGTAAGAATGATTACAAAACTTGTTATGGTACTAAATTTATTGGCAGGAACTAGTCTAGTTTTTGAGGATCTGAATTAAGTGGGCAGGAATATTGACATTTTCGAGTCAGTTATATTCCATAACCAAGGAACTTCTGCAACTCACCATCAACAAACTTGAACAGACTGGGCTTTTGGGGGAAATAGCTAAGCTTATATGACTTATAACTTGAAACCTAGATCTTAAGAGTTCAAAGTCCCTCCTTTGGCTGTAGTCATTCTGACTGCTTCATAGGTGGAAGTTGAGAACACCTGTGGATTTCTGGAACTGTCTGTTTCATCATGGCCTTGGATGGGAGTTTGTGAAAGGAGAGGGTGGGATGCTTTCCTCTCACAGTGCCATCCACAGTATCCACAGAGATCTCCTGGTACCTTATAAGCATCTCCAATAAGTGATATTTCCCTCTTTGCATTACTAATTGTTTGTATTACTAAGTCTAGCTTCCCTGTTAGCTTGGATTCTTTGTAGAAAGAGTCATCTGATCCCTTAGCACCTAGCACGGTTCCAGGCACTTGGTAGGCAATTAGTAAATGCTAAGATAGCTTTAAACTAATTCCTGGTTTTACATTTCAGTCTTCTCCTGTGTCCCTTTATGTTGGCTGGCCATTTGAATAAGTGGTTAAAAGAGAAAAACCAATTAGAAGATAGTAGTCAGCCCCATTCTTTGTTGAAAACCATAGTCCTTCAGTGTTTTGTGCATGTCTACACTCTTTGCTCCTAAGGAGAGAATCAGGATTCACATCGACCTAAGGAGAAGGAACTTAATGTCATTATCTCAACAATGTGTATTTAACCATCACTCTGACTTTCATGAAAACTTCTACTCTTGACTCTTTTTAAATGTTTTCCACGTAGCAGCCAAAGAACTATTCTGAAAATGCAAGTTTGATCATGCATCTTCTCTACTTAAAACTTCAATGGCTTCCCGTTGGACTTAGAGTCAGACCCACATCACTATGGCTTCCCAGACGCTTGTGCTTTAGCCCTTGCTGAACTTCTAGTTGACCCTGAAGCCATTCTCCCTCTGATTCTCTGTGTTCTAGTTGCTCCTAAGTTTCTTACAGGTCCTCAAGCAAGCCCTTTCCAGCTTTGAAGGCTTAGCACACATTTTTTTCCTTTGTTGGTCCTCTCTTCTCTGCTGGTTTTCAGATGCTTGCTCTTTCTTCTTTTGAGTCCTCCCTGAGAACCATTCTGGAGGAGACGCTCTTCTTTAACCGATACCACAGCACCTTGTTTATACCTTTCTTAGCAATTTACCACTATTCATTGATTATGCATTTATTAATGAGCTTCTATTCTTTTTTGATAGCAACATAGAAGTCTTATGAGGTATTGGACTAAATGTATTCCCAATGATATATAAATATATACATTTGTAAAGCTGTAAAACTGCAGAAGTTTGATAAGGTTGGTGTTTGTCTCTATGAATATTATATTTCCAGTGTCGATCATAATGCTGGTTCCTAGTAAATAGTTACTGAAATAATCATGTATTAATTGAAAATTTCAGATCTAATTTGCATCCTTTTTCTTGTCTCACCAGGCAGGGAGGAAGTGTTTGGAAGTGACATATGCTAATATAAAGCATGTTGGTGCTGAGTGTATGTTCAGGCCTTCAGATTCACTGTGTTGAGTAGACTTCGTATTTTGGCGGAGCCATGAGGGAATTGTGTCTGAGAGGAAGGCAATGCATTAGATCAAAAGGAAGTTATAAAGAGCCAGGTTAACCAGGTTTCCATGTGGAGAGCTGAATCCTTATTACCCCAAGCCCTGAAGAGGTCCTCATGAAAGACAGCCTGGTATCCAGTTACACACAAGAAATTTGGGGATAATGAAATGTAATCCTTGTGCTTAGTACTTTCCAGTGGGCTGCAGAAGGGTATGGAAACTTCCTATGATTAACATTATTTCCAGATATATTGTTTTTGATCCTATAGATATTTTTGGCTGTTTTCAAATGATTTCAGCAATTCACAAAGAAAGGCCAGGAGTTATTAATATTTATTCATAATAGACGTACATATGCAAATAAATATTTATTTTCAGTATACCTCAAACTGTAACATGTTTTGCACACAAACAGAAATCAATCAAAATAAATCTTGAATTCAATGTACATACATATCCTATTAGGGATGATGAAGTTAAGGCCAAAATCAGCCTGCCTGCACATGAGGTCTCTATTACACAGGACTGCTGCTGCTGCTAAGTCACTTCAGTCGTGTCTGAATCTGCACAACCCCAGAGATGGCAGCCCACGAGGCTCCCCCGTCCCTGGGATTCTCCAGGCAAGAACACTGGAGTGGGTTGCCATTTCCTCCTCCAATGCATGAAAGTGAAAAGTGAAATTGAAGTCCCTCAGTCATGTCCAACTCTTAGCGACCCCATGGACTGCAGCCCACCAGGCTCCTCCATCCATGGGATTTTCCAGGCAAGAGTACTGAGTGGGGTGCCATTGCCTTTTCCTTACACAGGACAGTGCCTTCTATATTACATTTCAATGCCTTAATTTATCTCTATGTGGAAGGGAGGGCAGCACAAATCATCTCACACCATGGAGAGGTCTTCTAAGCACAGAGATAATTTTGTATTTCTTCTGTAAGATAAAAATCTTGGCAAATTAAAACTTCAAAAACTTAGTCTTACAGAGGTGACAAATTGCTGTGACTCAACAAGTTTAAATCAAGATCTGAACCTCAGTGCTCTCCCTTCCCTCTCATGTTCGATACAACAAAATAGCGTTCTTGGGTAAATGAAGAAGGAAGTAAAGCATTTTAAGGGACATCTGTCAGTAAAGAAGCAAAATGTCTTTTTGATCATAAACTGGTATTGATATTGGATAGTAAAAATTACCTGGGCATTGTATTGCATAGCATAGTTTCAGAAGGTGGAATGTGCACTTTTGAGTGGCTTCTGTAGCCATAATCAGCTACCCAGGAAGAAATTTCAGAGTATTAATGCTATCTAAATTAACATCCCTCTCAATGGAGTTCATGTTGCCAAACTCTGAATTCTCGTTAATAGGTGACTTCTCTTTCCCATTAGTAACTTTAAAAAGAAAGTCTTTATAAATAAGAGAGATTGAATGGTTTTACTATATGTTCTGATCACTGAAAGGTCTCTTCCCACTCAGTGGCAAATACTAACATAGCTGCTCTGCTATACTGACTGCTTAAAAGGAGGTAATAATAGTCTGGAAAACTTGGGTTGGAAACCAGGAGCACCTGCTTTTAATTTCAATTCTTAAACTAAACAGTGGTGAGACCTTGATCACTTTATCTAACCTCTCTGAACTTCAGTTTTTCACCTCTAAAAATTGGGCTAATAATAGTGACTTTTGGGAGTAAAGTGATAATTAATTGAGATGATGTGTCAAAGTGTTTAGCACAGTACAGGGCATGAAGGTGGTGCTCAACAGATGGCAGTTAAGGTCAGTAACCATGACACTGGCCATTTTACCTGAGTTAACCTTCTGAGCCAAGTCAAATGCATAATTGGATCATAGCATATGTCTACCCTCAAAACTAGAGAGGAAATAATGGGAAACAGCACATTTGTTCTTCTCATTTTTCTGTCTTTTCAGACTATGGTACAGTTATTCTTAACTATAATATCTTTTTGTTGTCTATTTACAGTAATTTAAAAAAGCAAGGCAAATTTCTCCTAACATTGCTCTTTCAGCATCACTCACTAGTAAAACAGGCAAAATCAAGTGGAGGAATATTGTGATAAGCACTGGGAAAGGTGTATCTTTTGTATGAATTATCTAAGTGTGAATTATCTTCTTTAGGCTAACCTGTCTCCTAGGTCACTCACTGTTCAGCACTTGGCTTCACTCTTCTGTGTAGACAAAGCAGTTGTGACTTGATGGGTTTTGACAGGTGGCAAGTGCAGGCAGAAAATGCCAAGTGCAGGTAGCTTAGGGAGCCCTCAGGAAAACTATTTCCTGACTCAAAATCCGATGAGACATTGCATCTTAAATCCAATCCAGCATGTAACCAGAGTAAATGGAACAGAAGAATAAAATGTATTTTATTCATAATGAACTGAGACTGCACATAAAAGAATCCTTTAAATATCTGAATGGTTAAAAATGGATTATATTTCCCTTTGGGAAAAGAAGCAGTCAAAGGGATAGGGCTGATGAACTGAGCTTATTAAATTGGTTTTTGGAGGTGATAAAAATGGTATTGACAAAAAGGCAGTGGTATATATTTCACACACATTTTCAGGATAATGAACATAAAGTACCGCTCTGGTGAAAGTTGAGATGCTTTAAATTCTGACACCTGGACTCTGGTGGCATGCTTATCATCCAGAGTGGAGCTCAGCTTTGAGAAACCAAAGTAATTTCATGAACAAACACCTTTAATCATTGATGGAGCTGGTTTCCCATGTGAGACAATTCTGCAATACTGGAGAAAAGATTCAGAAAGAGCATGGGCGGATACCATTTACTTCTGTTGACATTATTAGGGAAACTCTAATCCTTTAGTCCCACACCAAGGAATCCTTGAGCACTGCAATGAAATTTGTGGTATATGAAAGTGTCTCATGAACCTTATTCTCAGAAACCCTCCTTTTTCAAGAATTTGCTATAGGACTAGATCAGCAGTTATATTATCGTTCTTTATATATCCCATTTGATTTAGATATAACAGATTGCATGGGATTGCTGCCTTCCTAGCAAAATAAAACAGACCCTGAACATTTTAGCGAAGAACAGCAATTACGTGTGTGGAAGGTGGTAGCTGGAATAGACAGCTATGGTTTGGTCCCTGAAATTTGCATGCCTTTGTTGTATCTTCCTTAATATGGGTGGCAGCACTATGTTGACCTTTTGGAAAGGTGGATACTCCTATGATACTTCAGCTTAAATTTTAAAAAGTCATTCTTCCGTTCCTTCCTAGTAGCCCAGTTGAGATTTGATTGTAATTCTAAACAACATTTAGTAAAACTTTGGGGATTATACGAATACACAGGCCTTCATTTCTTCACCTGTAAGACGGAATAAAAAAAAAAAACCCTACCTGAAAGAGTTGCTGAAGGCTTCCAGCAACTCAGTGGGAAAGAATCCATCTGCCAGTACAGGAGACAGGATTTCGATCCCTGATCCATGAAGATCCCATATACCTTGGAGCAGCTAAGTCCATGTTCCACAACTACTGAGCCCGTGTGCCCTAGAGCTCGTGCTCTGCAGCAAGAGAAGCCACCACAATAAGAAGCCCCCACACAGCAACTAGAGAGTAGCCCCATCTCCTGTGATTAGAAAAGGCCACACAGGAATGAAGACCCAGTACAGCCAACATTAAGTAAGTAAATAAAAGAGTTGCTGAGAGCCCCCGATTTTTCGAACAGCCTATTTGACATCTAATAGGCTTTTGGCAATATTAGTTGCTGTTATTATTCAATGAGATATATGATCTAGAGTTTTGATAATTTGTGTGTCAGTCAGCAACTAAATAGGAACACAAAAATTACTTCTAGTACTCATAAGAGATGAAATTGACAACAGGCACTGGATGCCCAGGTGAGGTGTTTACCGAGGATCAAACCTGCCACAGTGAGGTGTGAGCACCAGAGGGAAACCAGCACCGTTCCCAGGCTGGTGGGACACAGGGAGGAGATGGTGTTACTGGAGCCCGGGGACCGGGTCACCTGGTAGAAGTGACCCTCTAAAGGTTTTACTGGAGTGACCTGATATAACAGAAGAGATTTAGCCTGCTAGGGAGGATATTCAACAATCACAGAAGAGATAATACCCTGGCTTTTATCTTGTCTCCACCCTCTAGTCTCTCACTAGCCCCTCTGTTGTTCAAATCCAATTAGAAGTCAGATACCTTGGTAGCGTGGTAAACAATCCTTTCAGGGCTCAACTGTACCTTGCCTTCCATTACAGAGAGGGGCAGGCTAAGGGTAGGAAAAGGATACAAGCACAAATAGGCCTGGGCAAAGCACCAGATTACTTACAAGATAAGGTTTCTTCTCGGGTGTCACAGGCTGTCCATCTTCCTAGCTGCTAGACTTTTTCCATCATGCTACTACTGCTGCTGCTGTTTACTTGCTCAGTTGGGTCCGAGTCTGAGACCCCATGGACTGTAGCCCACCAGGCTCCTCTGTCCATAGGATTTCCCAGGCAAGAATACTGGAGTGGGTTGCCAACTCCTTGTCCAAGGGATCTTCCCAACCCAGGGATCAAACCTATGTCTCCCGCATTGTAGGCGGATTATTTACCGCTGAGCCACCAGGAAGCCCATCATAGGACCATTTAAAAACCCACCACTCTGCATTGCAGTAATGTCTTATCTAACTTTTATGCTCAGTGTGTTCTGGAAAAAAATTGTTTGGATGTACTGATGCCTTCAAATACAAATGTCAGGACCCAGTGGGTTGATGTATATGAGTGCGTGTGTGCATGTGCACTGAGTTCTGTTCGACTCTTTGTGACCTCTGTCTATGGGATTTTCAGTCAAGAATACTGAGTGGGTTGCCATTTCCTTCTTCAGGTGATCTTCCTGACCCAGGGATCGAACCTGCATCTCTTGTGTCTCCTGCATTGGCAAGAGCAGATTCTTTACCAATTGAGCCATCAGAGATGTATCTGAGAGCATGTTTTAAACTGGAAAAATGCAAGGAATTGCCCTGAGTCCACACTGGCCCCCCAGTTATTTACTAATGACCTTTTACTTTTAAACCACTGGTTTTCCAAACAGAAACCATTTCCTTTTACCACTCTCAGCTATAGAGCGGATTCCAAAAGGACAAGAAATAGCCTGGTGGAATGTGATTTCTTCTTAGGTAAAATGATCTTTTAGAAATGTGATGATTAGTGAGAGCAAGACTATATTCTTCAAAGTTAAATGGCACTGTGGTAAATGAGAGGGAAAGGATGAAATGAGATATCCTTTCCATGCATATACATTTTCAGTGAGGGAGCAAACTTTGCTGGTGATTTTGACAGAAGCTCTCCTTTTACATGAAATGGCTTTAGGAACAGACATAAGTGGGGTTCCTCCAAACAAGCTGGGAAATGTGAATTTTTTTAAGCTCTGTTTCTCTAGTAGAAATGCACCTTGGTCCATGAGTAACCCTAATTCTCAGATCTAGATCTAATGAAGCACTAGTAAATACAGAATGCATTGTGAAAACTGCAGGCAGTGATATGGCTATAGGATTTGTTTGTGTATTTTTATCTACATCCTTACTTCTGCTGCTGCTGCTAAGTTGCTTCAGTCGTGTCTGACTCTGTGCAACCCCATAGACAGCAGCCCGCCAGGCTCCGCCATCCCTGGTATTCTCCAGGCAAGAACATTGGAGTGAGTTGCCATTTCTAGCCTGTCTAATAAACATTTTAAATTAGTTCTGCATCAGGATTCTATGTCTTGCACATTGAAAGTGGAGGAAAGAGGTAGCAGTTTTAGTGACATGATGTTTGTTCGGAAAATTGGTACAGTGGTGTGCTGGTAAATGTTTAACAATTGGGTCTTCAAGTGTAGTTCCCACATGCATGTCGGATGATATTTTTCTTTATGTTATTGAGTAAGAGCAAAGAAAACAAGAAAGACACGTGTCAGAATATCACTAGTTTGTCAACAGAATGAGGAATTTCTTTGGGTTCATATAATAATTTTGGATACTGGAAGGATATTTTCTTTTTGTGTTATTAATAATGTCATATTTATAGAAAAACTTTAATTCACATTACTGACATTTTCTCCACTTGGTTAGTCTATACAGTGAAAAACAACAAAAAAAAAACCAGTAACCAGGCCCAGATTTGTAGATGTTTGCTGGTTCCTGTGGTGCAAATACTTTACCACAGCTAATTTCAAACAACAAAAGTAGAGTTGGGAAGAGAAAACCAGCAGCACACTATTATATAGTTGTTCTACCATATATACATAGGAGAGGTAAATAATCTCAAAAGCACAGATAATATTACTACTATTACTATTATGTAATAAAAATTAGGAAATTATGAGTTTTGAGTACTATGTTTTAACAGTTTTATTAATGTATAATTGACATTTAAAAGTTGCATATATACAAGATTTACGACTTGATGTTTGGATAAACGTTACATTATTAAATGATCACCACAGTCAAGCTAATTAACATACCATCATTACCATTTTCAGTGTCCTCCATGCCTTGTGTAGATTCAGCCTAGCAGTCTATATCAAATGTATCATCTTCTGTTTAACATTGTTCATGGATTTGTAGGTTATTTCCAGAACTTGCATCTTGTCAACTATATTTGAAACTGCCACTTGATACATATGTGAGTATGTGTCATTTCCAGAAAGAAAGTCTAATTGGTACCATAGCTGAAGAAAAAGAAAAAAAAAGAAAAGAGCAAATAAATTTCAGGACTTTCAGGTGAATTAGTCATGGAGAGAAAAAAGTTGAAAGTGAAATTAAAATATTCATAGTTTCTCCCTTTATATAAATAAGAGTCGGAGGTATTCTTTCTTATTAGAGACATGCATGTGCATAAACAGATTTAAGAATGATTATAGAGTTTATTAACAAATGGGAAGATTTACAGCCTAGTTCTAACTTTCTAACTTTATCTTTTGAGATCAGAGAAAACAAATTACAAGCCATAAAATAAAAATTACAATAAAAACAATAGCAAAGTACAAAATTCAAAGTCAAACAATATACACATAGTAAAAGGTAACTAAAAACAGCAATATGCATAAATTACATAAATTTCCCTTGTTAAATGTTAGAATCTCAATATAAATAAAGAACAAATTCACAGTGTTAATTTTTTAGGTGCTATAATGATATTACATAGGAAACTTGTCCTTAATTTTGAATGACAAGAATGATAGGCAATTTACTTTGAAATGATACAGAAGAAAAATTAAAGCTATATGGCAAAATCTTAATCACTGTTGACTCTTATGTGGTAAATGAAAGTATAATGTGTTTTTTATACTCTTCTGTATTTTTGGAGATTTTAATAATGAGTTAGAAATATTTTAAAATGTCCCTTCAAAACTCCTTTAACTCTTTCAGTTACTTTCTTGAAAAATTTCCACATTTACTAATTTTGTAATTTATAGCACTGTATTCCAAAAACAAATACATAACTCTTAAGTTGTCTTTAGTAGATGAAAAACAGATTTTCTTCTTTCCATTTTTTTCTTCTTGCAAATTAGAAAAATAAAAGCTATTAGTGGAGAATAGGTAAATCCATTAGCAATGAAAAGAGGATGAGTGGTTTGTGTCCTAGAGGTGAGGGTGTATAGGAAAGTGGTTTAGAGAGGAATGGGGAATGGATGCTAATGGGTAGCAGAGATTCCTTTCTGGAGTGCTGAAATGTTCTAAATTCAATCGTGGTGGTGGTTGTACAGCTGCAAATGTACTAAAAAACATTGAATTGTACATTTTAAAATGGGTGAATTGTAGGGTGAATTTACTGAAATTTTATTTCAATAAAGCTTTTTAAAAAACATTGGCTTATATTTTCTGGTCTTACATTTAGATCTTTAATCCATTTTGAGTTTATTTTTGTGTATGGTGTTAGAAAGTGTTCTAGTTTCAGTCTTTTACAAGTGGTTGACCAGTTTTCCCAGCACCACTTGTTAAACAGATTGTCTTTCTCCATTGTATATTCTTGCCTCCTTTGTCAAAGATAAGGTGTCCATAGGTGCATGGATTTATCTCTGGGCTTTCTATTTTATTCCATTGATCTATATTTCTGTCTTTGTACCAGTACCATACTGTCTTGATGACTGTGGCTTTGTAGTATAAAAC
Organism: Bos javanicus; assembly: GCF_032452875.1. Classification (NCBI taxonomy): domain Eukaryota; kingdom Metazoa; phylum Chordata; class Mammalia; order Artiodactyla; family Bovidae; genus Bos; species Bos javanicus. The sequence continues at coordinate 56,039,084 of NC_083874.1, read as the reverse complement.
TCCTAGAGGAAAACATAGGCAAAACACTCTCCGACATAAACCACAGTAGGATCCTCTATGACCCACCTCCCAGAATATTGGAAATAAAAGCAAAAATAAACAAATGGGGCCTAATTAAAATTAAAAGCTTCTTCACAACAAAGGAAACTACAAGCAAGGTGAAAAGACAGCCTTCAGAATGGGAGGAAATAATAGCAAATGAAGCAACAGACAAAGAATTGATCTCAAAAATATACAAGCAACTCCTGCAGCTCAATTCCAAAAAAACAAATGACCCAGTCAAAAAGTGGGCCAAAGAACTAAACAGACATTTCTCCAAAGAAGACATACAGATGGCTGACAAACACATGAAAAGAAGCTCAACCTCACTCATTATCAGAGAAATGCAAATCAAAGCCACAATGAGGTACCATTTCACGCCAGTCAGAATGGCTGCGATCCAAAAGTCTACAAGCAATAAATGCTGGAGAGGGTGTGGAGAAAAGGGAACCCTCTTACACTGTTGGTGGGAATGCAAACCAGTACAGCCACTGTGGAGAACAGTGTGGAGATTCCTTAAAAAACTGGAAATAGAACTGCCATATGACCCAGCAATCCCACTGCTGGGCATATACACTGAGGAAACCAGAATTGAAAGAGACACGTGTACCCCAATGTTCATCACAGCACTGTTTATAATAGCTAGGACATGGAAGCAACCTAGATGTCCATCAGCAGATGAATGGATAAGAAAGCTATGATATATATACACAATGGAATATTACTCAGCCACTAAAAAGAATACATTTGAATTAGTTCTAATGAGGTGGATGAAACTGGAGCCTATTATACAGAGTGAAGTAAGCCAGAAAGAAAAACACCAATACAGTATGCTGCTGCTGCTAAGTCACTTCAGTCGTGGCCGATAGTATACTGTATTGGCCTTCTCCGCCAATACAGTATTCTAACGCATATATCGGAGAAGGCGATGGCACCCCACTCCAGTACTCTTGCCTGGAAAATCCCATGGATGGAGGAGCCTGGTGGGCTGCAATCCATGGGGTCGAGAAGAGTCAGACATGACTGAGTGACTTCACTTTCACTTTTCACTTTCATGCATTGGAGAAGGAAATGGCAGCCCACTCCACTGTTCTTGCCTGGAGAATCCCAGGGATGGGGGAGCCTGGTGGGCTGCCGTCTCTGGGGTCATACAGAGTCAGACACGACTGAAGCGACTTAGCAGCAGCAGCAACAATAACCCTGTATGTGAGACAGCAAAAGAGACACAGATGTATAGAACAGTCTTTTGGACTCTGTAGGAGAGGGCAAGGGTGGGATGATTTGGGAGTATGGCGTTGAAACATGTAAATTATCACATGTGAAATGAATCGCCAGTCAGGTTTGATGCATGATACAGGGTGCTCGGGGCTGGTGCACTGGGATGACCCACAGGGATGGGATGGGGAGGGAGGTGGGAGCGGGGTTCAGGATGGGGAACACATGTACACCCATGGCGGATTCATGTCAATGTATGGCAAAACCAATACAATATTGTAGAGTAAAATAAATAAATAAAACTGAAAAAAGAAAAAAAAGAAAAACATTGGCTCCTTTAGGTTTAGCAAACTAAATCAAACAAATTTTACAGTGCTACTTACATGAAATACAAAAAGTGAGACGGAGTGAGGCTCCTAGAATGCAAGGCTAGATAGATAGGGACGTGTTGTTCAATCTTATGAAGACAAAGGGATTTAGTCCCAACTCTGTTGAGGAGTAGAGCTGTGTTCTCAGCTGAGTCACTATTCTGGCATCTCTTTTTCCTCCAATAACAAAGTTCTCATGGTCCCTGCCTATTATAAATATCCCCTAAATATAAAATGATATAATTGAAAATGCTTTGAACAACTGTTGCAGAGCTATCATGTGTACTCTAGTCACTTATGGCCAGGATATTCAAGCTGCAATTGGAAAATAGACACTTTGAAATGGCCATTAGGAAAAGAGTCTAGGGTCCCATTGGCCCTTGATGGTCACTGATTCCCCTACCAACTAAAAAATGGGGGCTAGTTCAGAGAATTTGTTGTTGCTGTTCAGTTGTTGTGTCTGACTCTTTGTGAACCCATGGGACTGTAGCATGCCAGGCTTCCCTATCTCCCACTGTTTGCTCAAATTCCTGTCCATTGAATCCTTGATGCCATCTAACCATCTCATCCTCTATTGCTCCCTTCTCTTCTTGCCCTCAGTCTTTCCCAGCATCAGGGTCTTTTCCAATGAGTCAGCTCCTCGCATCAGGCGGCCAAAGTATCAGAGCTTCAGCTTCATCAACAGTCCTTCCAATGAATATTCAGGGTTGATTTCCTGTAGGAGTGACTGGTTTTGATATCCTTGCTGTCCAAGGGACTCTCAAGAGTCTTCTCCAGCACCATAATTTAAAAGCACCAATTCTTTGGCTCTCAGCCTTCTTTAGGGTCCAACTCTCGCATCTGTACATGACTACCAGAAAAACTATAGCTTTGACTATACGGACCTTTGTTTGCAAAGTGATGTCTCTGCTTTTTAATACAGTGACTAGGTTTTTCATAGCTTTCCTTCCAAGGAGCAAGCAAGCATCTTTTAATTTCATGGCTGCAGTCACCATTTGCAGTGATTTTGGAGCCCAAGAAAATAAAATCTGTCACTATTTCCACTTTTTCCCCATCACTTGCTCCTTGGAAGAAAAGTTATGACCAACCTAGATAACATATTAAAAAGCAGAGACGTTACTTTGCCAACAAAGGTCCATCTAGTCAAAGCTACAATTTTTCCAGTAGTCATGTATGGATGTGAGAGTTGGACTATAAAGAAAACTGAGCACCAAAGAATTGATGCTTTTGAACTGTGGTGTTGGAGAAGAGTCTTGAGAGTCTCTTGGACTTCAAGGAGTTCAAACTAGTCTATCCTAAAGGAAATCAGTCCTGAATATTCGTTGGAAGGACTGATGCTGATGCTGAAACTTCAATACTTTGGTCACCTGATGCTAAGAACAGACTCATGTGAAAAGACCCTGATGCTGGGAAAGATTGAAGGCAGGAGGAGAAGGGGACAACAGAGGATGAGATGGTTGGATGGACTCAATGGACATGAGTTTGAATAAACTGCAGGAGTTGGCGATGGACAGGGAAGCCTGGAGCGCTGTAGTCCATGGGATCACAAAGAGTTGGACGTGACTGAGAGACTGAACTGAACTTGCTATGAAGTGATGGGATAGGCTGTCAGACATCTTTGCTTTTTTAACATTGAGTTTTAAGCCAGCCTTTTTTTTTTTTTAATTTAAATTTATTTATTTTAATTGGAGGCTAATTACTTTACAATATTGTATTGGTTCTGCCACACATCAACATGAATCCACCACATTGCTGCTGCTAAGTCACTTCAGTCGTGTCCGACTCCTAGCGACCCCGTGGACTGCAGTCCACCAGGCTCCTCCATCCATGGGATTTTCCAGGAAAGAGTAGTGGAGTGGGGTGCCATTGCCTTCTCCATCCACCACATTAAGCCAGGCTTTTCACTGATTTTTTTCAGAGAATTTACTTGACTGTTTTTTTATTATATTAAACTCTACCCTAATCCTTCAACAAACCTTTTGACCTTTCTCAGTTTTTAAACCTTGAAACTTGCCAATTAATATTATGCTGTGAATTTTGGGGAAGTGAAAAGAGGGAGAGAAGCAAAATGAATATTCTCTGCATACCCAGGCTGTTGCTTGGGTCAACTTGCTATAGAGTCAAGTCATACCATATACCATGGAAGTGAAAATCCTTCCTCTCTGTTGCCATTCCAAATGAGCCCACCTTCCAACCTCTTTCCTGCCAGTGCTGCCTCATGAGAACCCACAGTAGCCATTGTAGTTTGGCTGAGCAGAGCAAAGGGGCTATTGTCTGAGAACAGATGCAGGAGAAGATTTTGCCAAATTGTGCATTCTCAGGTGAGCAGGTTTTCACAAATAAAGCATTAATCACTATTCTCTGGGAATATCTATTATGGAAGCAGACCAAGAATAAACCTGCAAATGAGAAGAGCTTTCTTTCCTCCTCTCTCACATTAAGATTGAGGGCAGGAAGAGAAGGGGATGACAGAAGATGAGATGATTTGATGGTGTCACCGACTCAATGGACATGAGTTTGAGCAAACTCCGGGAGATAGTGAAGGACAGGAAAGCCTGGTGTGCTGCAGTCCATGGGGTGGCAAAGAGTAAGACACAGCAACTGAACAAAACAACATTAAGAATGCAAGCATACTGGTAATGCAACAGAAAAGAAACTTGCTGGAACATAGACATCCAGCACGGGGAAAAAAAAAATACACAAATTAATTTAATCGAATTTTATTTATAATTACAAAAACTTTTAACCTTTTCTTTTTAACCAGATGAGTATTTAGCAGAAATGACTTTATATATTGTATTAACTTGTTACTTTACATATTTTTGTTTCATAGCGTTACCTAGAACCTTGCTACCTAAGGTAGGGTTAGTAGCACCAGGATTGCTTGAGAATTTGTTAAAAATGCAGAATAGCTCTTCCTTTTGGGAGCTATTAATTCTGAATCTCCATTTTACTCAGGAGATTTGCATGCACATTAAAGTGTGAAAAACACTATTTTAGAATATAAGCTTCTGAAGAGCAGGCAGAAGTTTCTGTGCTCTTCCATGTAATCATACACCAGGGTTTATGGGAAGCAATCAGCATTCTGGGCAGCAGCGTTTCTTTATTTGTCCATTTAACTCTAACCATAGTGGAATTTGTGCTGTTGCTTAGGAAAGTTCATGAGACAAGGAAAACACTTTGTGTTCACCAATACAAGTATTAAAAGCTACAGTTCCCACTACCCCTGCAAAAATCAAGGCCCTGGCCTGAGTACTGGCCAGAGAGGGATAGGTGGAAAACATGGCCATTAAGAATTCCTGTGGAACCCTTTGATTGACTACACAATCTGTGAGTCCCAGTGAAAAGTTAAAATATGAGGCCTTTTACTCAAAAATTAAAATTTCAAGATGGGTACAGCTGAGCATTGAGCCAAATATAGGCCCTTCTAAGTGGGGAATACTTGGGCAGGCAGGGGCTGTGTTATGCACAGAATGCATGCCATGAGCCCCTCTCACTCTTCTCTGGCTCTGCCAGAAAACTTCAGAAAAGTTCAGACACTCCTGAAATTCTGTGTGAGATGGTGACATTGTAAGATATTGGAGGCAGCTTCCCTGTTGGCTCAGCAGTAAAGAATCTGACTCCAATGCAAGAGACGCAGGTTCAATCCCTAGGTCAGGAAAATTCCCTGGAAAAGGAAATGGCAACTCACTCCAGTATGCTTGCCTGGGAAATTGATAGAGAAGCCTGGTGGGCTACAGTCCGTGGGGTTGCAAAAGAGTCCCAAACGACTTAGCAACTAAACAACAAGAGCAAGGTGTTAGATTTTCTATGAGCCCATGTCCCTGAGTGACTATGGGGTGCAGAGCCTCTGCCAACACTTTTTGGACACACAGTGAATGAGAAATAAACCTTTGTTTCTGCACATCACCAAGATTTCAGAGTTAATTTGTAACTGCCTCAGTAATGTAACTGCTTCAGAAAAAGTAATCAAAGAAAACAACAAAAACAAACAAAACAAGACCAGCTCATTTTGACTTATACATCTGGGTTGTTGCCCATCACAGATGAGTGAAATTGAGAGGAAGAAGTTAAAACTTTGAGACTGGTGGGGTTAAGGTAGGAAGGCCTACAAGGTAAACAGAACTGGGAATACCCAGACTAGTCATAGAAAGGTATTCAAGGGAGGATTGGAATATTCATTTAGAGAGAATTTGAGGAAGAGAATGGGGAAGAAGTGAGCCTTCATCTGATGCCTTCCTCTTTTCTTAGTTGCTATGGAAAAAAAGTTACCTGGTAATCTTGGAGAGTGAGAGTCAGAATTTATAAAGATGCATTTTGAAATAGCTACAGCTGGACACTTCCTGGGCAACCAATAGGAAATGAATAAGAGTGTGTGTTAGATGGATAAGTGTGTGTCAGAAAAGATCAAGATGGGTATAACTTTTGGGTAGGGTCAAGAAATCCAATAGATGGAGCTAGAGAGGACAAAAAGAAGATATGATCCACCATCATGAGCCTGAAAAGGTAGTTTGAGTTAAACTTTATCAAATGTCTCTCTTCTCTGTAGTTAAGAATTGATTGTTCCATTAATATAAATCCTGACCATTTTGACAGTTTCAAACAGGTCCACAGACTTACACATGGTGATTGTCACTTGGATAAGGGTCTCTGGATATTCAGAAAGCCTTCTCAAAGTGGCATTTTCTTTGGTAAAATTACCACAGTGTGGATAATGATCAGTATCCTGCAATCTTTGAAGCTGAGATTGTAAGGAGAAATACAAATGTTGAGCAGACGAGGCTAGAGTCTTCACATTCTCTTCTACCCAAATGACAGAGGAAACCAATTGAAAACTGGATTGCTAACTGATTAAATTTCCCCCAAATACACAGTGATAATTACAAACACTTACTAAATTCTTACTTGGTGCCAGGTACTTCTCTAAAGAGTTTACATGTATTCCTTTAATTCTCACAACAAGCCTAGAAATGAGATGCTATTATAATCTCCATGTTTTCCAGATGAGTGAGCTGAGGCAAAGAGAGATATAGTAAGTGGTTAAGCTGTGGTTTGAATTGCTAGTCCATGGTGTGGTTTGGATGTCAAGAGAAGGCCTCTGGTATGTGAAAGTGTTAATCATTCAGTTGTATCCGAATCTTTGCAACCCTATAGCCTGGTAGGCTCCTCAGTCCATGGAATTCTCCAAGGAAGAATATTGGAGTAGGTAGCCATCCCCTTCCCCAGGGGAATCTTACCAACCCAGGGATCAGACCTGGGTCTCCTGCATTGTGGGCAGATTCTTTACCATCTGAGCCACCAGGGAACCCCTCTGGTGTCATATCATTACTAAAAAGACACAACTGCTGTTGACTTGAGCAGCCATTCCCTTCAGCAGGTTACAGGGAAGTCATTCTCTTACGAGGCTGCTTGGAGAGGCGGGCAGCTTCGTGGTTAACAGCATGGGTGCTGAACTCACCCCTCTTGGGGTCATATCTTTGCTCTACCCTCTTGATCACATATAATTTAGGCAAATTGCTAAACTTATTGTTTGTTCCCTGAGCAATAATAGATGGAGCTCATAGGGTAGTTGCAAAGATTAAGTGAGACAGGAAGACTGAGCCCAGGATTTGACATCGTAAGAACTCAGTCAACATTAGCTACTGTTACTAGGGAGAGTGAAACCAGATCAAAACTAATTATTGATTATTTTAGTAGGTGCATCTCACACCTTTGTCAGCAAGGTGTCTTTAAATACTCAATGCAGCTGGTTTCCTAAGTTACGGAGGCTTGTTTTTGTCAGCAGGGCAAAAGTTCGAACTCTTTAGCTTAGCTGCTAAATCTTTCTGAAGTTCTGCACCAGTCTTTTTTTCCTGTCCTTAGTTTTTGCTCTTCTCCAACATGAACACTTCAATCCAGTCCCTCAAAGAAGCCCCCGTGCCTTTGCTCGTGTCATTTTTCTTTTTATCCTTCAGATCTAGCTTGGATCTCACCTCCACATGAACTCTGCTCAAAACGCCTTATTCTACAGTGATGCCCTCTCTTCTGAGCTTCAGGAACATCCCTCTCTGTTAATATTCCTTGTGTTGATTAATTCTTACAGTTCTTTTCTTTTCGTTTGCTTACAAATGCATAGGAAAGAAAAAGCCCCAGGCATCAAATACTACATTTTAGTGCAACTGATTAAACTCTATTATTTGCCATGTCCACTTTGAGGTAGAGGCATTTTGATGTATCAAAATGTAAGAACCATTTCTAATGATCCAATTTTAGATACTAAGAGATCTCAGACCTTTATTTCATCCCTCCTGCCTAAGACATCCTTGAGCCCTATTTCATCCCCTGAGTGGAGTCAGGGATGGAATGAGGGTGAGCAAATGTCTGTTCTGCCCCCTAATTTAGATCAAGGAAAAAAAAAGAATTACATCAAAATGTCCCTGTGATCAACATGACTTTGTGAAAATAGCTTTGGAAAAATGACAGTGCCTTTCAGAAAGTGGTCACATACTATTTGAATGCTTAGTTGCCACCCATTTTTTAGTTCTTTCTGGAAGTTATATTTCGGTGTCCAATAGTCTTAAGGCTCAGTGTAAGTGTTGAAACTAACTGCTCAGTAAATACTTGTTGAAATAAGAGTACATTGTCTTAGATAAAAAAGTACTTTCCAACTCCTTAACTAAAAATATATTTCTACATATCTATTTACCTACCTACCTATCTACCTACCTATCCATCCATCCATTAAGTTTCAGTTACCTAGATAGAGATGTAGATATGTAAGTCTATTCAATGACAGAATAAGTTCAGTTCAGTTCAGTCACTCAGTCGTGTCCAACTCTTTGTGACCCCATGAACTGCAGCACGCCAGGCCTCCCTATCCATCACCAATTCCCGAAGTCCACCCAAACCCACGTCCATTGAGTCGGTGATGCCATCCAACCATCTCATCCTCTGTCGTCCCCTTCTCCTCCTGCCCTCAGTCTTTCCCAGCATCAGGGTCTTTTCAAATGAGTCAGCTCTTCACATCAGGTGGCCAAAGTACTGGAGTTTCAGCTTCAGCTTCAGTCCTTCCAGTGAACACCCAGGACTGATCTCCTGTAGGATGGACTGTTTGGATCTCCTTGCAGTCCAAGGGACTCTCAAGAGTCTTCTGCAACACCACAGTTCAAAAGCATCAATTCTTCAGCACTCAGAATAATCAGCATTAATTTGTGAAAACACTCTTGAATCAGTGTGTCTACAGTATCCTACCATATAGTTAGAAGAAATTCAAAACTTTGAATTATATGTATAAAAACTGAAAAGTAAGCATAGGCAGTAAAAAAATGTTTTTTAAAAATATCCCATTACAAGAAAGGAAGCCAAAACGACCATTATAGCAGAGGAGATTGATGATTCTTTCTGCAGCTTAAATCTTTGTCGATTAGCACATCTATTTTCCTCCTAGAGATATGTTTGTTAGCACTAAATCACATACCCATCCATACAGACAGGATATATATGTACATATCCTAGAATGCTGGGCATTCAGGTTCTACACTTGTCTCTAAGAATAATGGCTAAAATAGGTAGGGGTCATTAGTCATCTTCAGGCATCTGGCACCCTCTCTCAGTCTGATAATGGCTCGTGCCTGTTGGGTTGCATAGTTAGTGGTGGTGTTCATGAGAGTTTATAACTGCCTCCTCCCTTCAAAAGACCTCTCATTCACTGTGCTGCACTTCTCATTTTAACTGAACATACACAGAGTGCTAGAGCAAGGAATATTTAGGGGAACTGATATGTTAGACCCCGAAATATGGGGCTCAGACTACCTCTGCCAGTTGTTCAGTTGCTTCAGTCGTATCTGAATCTTTGCAACACATGAACTGTAGCCCACCAGGTTCCTCTATCCATGAGATTTTCCAGGCAAGAATACTGGAGTGGGTATATCCCCTTCTCCAGGGGGTCTTCCCAACCCAGGGATCGAACCAGGGTCTCCTGTGTCTCCTGCACTGCAGGTGGATTCTTTACCACTGAGCCACCAAGGTAGCCCAGGAGGCCTAGTAAATGATCACATATAAATGCTCAGGTTTAGGCTCTTTGTCAGAGTTTTGGGAAAACCACCAAAAGCAAATGGGGTCTAAGTCAATATAACCCCCTTTTTCCTGTCCTGATGGAGCTGCTGGTTCCGATGGCTCAGTTCCTACGACTCATTCCCTGCTGAAGGTACATGGGCTGCTGTTGGGTGCAGTTGTCAGATCATCTCTCTGTTCCAAATCAGAGCTCCACACCGAACTGAAATGATCTCAGTTGGCAGACTCAATCTCAGATGGCTACATTCCAAATGCAGCTAATGAACACTCCTTTTTAAACTTTTTATATTGGAGTATAGCTGTTCAATAGGCTTCCCTGGTGGCTCAGTAGTCAAGAATCTACTTGCCATTGCAGGAGATGTGAGATCAATTGCTGGGTGGGGAAGATTCCCTGCAGGAGGAAATGGGAACTGTCTCCAGTATTTTTTTTTAATATAAATTTATTTAATTGGAGGCTAATTACTTTACAATATTGTATTGGTTTTGCCATACATCAACATGAATCTGCCACAGGTATACACGTGTTCCCCATCCTGAACCCCCCCTCCCTCCTCCCTCCCTATACCATCCCTCTGGGTCATCCCAGTGCACCAGCCCCAAGCATCCTGTATCATGCATTGAACCTGGACTGGTGATTCATTTCATATATGATATTATACATGTTTCAATGCCATTCTCCCAAATCATCCCACCCTCTCCCTCTCCCACAGAGTCCAAAAGACAGTCTCCAGTATTTTTTTTTCCCGGGAAATCCCATGGACGGAGGAGCCTGGCAGGCTACAATCTACGGGGTTGCAAGAGTCAGACATGACTTGGTGACTAATCAACCACAACAAATAGCTGTTTAACAATGTTGTGATAGTGTCAGGTGGACAGTAGAACAATATATATATATATATAACGCTGCCACATAACTCTGAGCAGAGTTCCCTGTGCTATACAGTAGGTCCCTGCTGGTTTTCCATTTTACATACAGCAGTGTTTACATGTCTATCTCAAACTCTCTAACTATCCCTTCCTCCCATCCTTCCTCCCTGGTAACCACAAGTTCTCTAAGTCTGTGAGTCTGTTTCTGTTTTGTAAATAAGTTCATCTGTATCATTTCTCTTCAGATCCCATGTGTAAGGGTTATCATATGATACTTGTCTTTCTCTGTCCAACTTACGTCACTCAGTATGACAGTCTCTAGGACCATCCATGTTGCTGCAGATGGCAGTATTTCATTCTTTTTAGTGGCTGAGTACTATTCCATTGTGTAATGTACCACAACTTCTTTATCCATTCCTCTGTGGATGGATAGTTAGGAACACTTTTGGTGGGTGTAGGTGGAATCTGTTGAGTAGGTATGTCACACACAGAGGACTGGGAGATTCTAGATTGTGTGGAGTGGGTCAGGTTTGATATGTTGGGAGTGAGATGTATTCTCCTTTTGCAGAGTTAAAGAGCATCTTTAGTAGGTATATCAAATTCAGTTTAAGTGTTTTTCTAGATTTGCTTCACCAAATCAACCCACAGAACTTAGCTGCTCGTGATATGGAGAGACAGGCCACCAGCTCTCTGAGCTTCCTTCAATAAGGACTGGGCTCTGACTTGATCTCCATTGTACCTGCCACAGAGGGAGGTCAGGTGCTTCCTGTACCCAGGACTGTCCCAACTAGACCCAGGAAATGGTGGCTCTTCACTCTTCTCCAACCAGACATGAAGCATCATGGCTGAGGGATCTGGCTTCCTCTATAGCTGCCTGGAAGGACTAAACAACAGATAAAATAACAGAGATGAAGGAAAATTAATGCTATGTGTGGCAATTTCTAACTGGATCAGCTGTTAACAATTGCAGAGCCTGCTAATACTAAGACCATATGCAAATATGTAAAAGTTATGGACCAAATTAATCAATTATAGAATTAAACATAAACTATATAAGACTTCCCTAGTGGTACAGTAGATAAGAATCTGCCTGCCAATGCAGGGAACACAGGTTCCATCCCTGACCCCGGAAGATTCTACATGCCACAAATCAACTAAGCTGTGCACTACAACTATTGAGCCCTTGTGCCCACATCTGAAAGCCCACATGCCCAGAGCCTATGTTCTGCAACAAGAGAAGTCACCGCAATGAGAAGCCCATGCATTGCAACAAAGAGTAGCCCCTGCCCACTGCAACTAGAGAGGGCCCATAGCAATGAAGACCCAGCATGCCTAAAATAAATAAATTAAAAAAAATAAGTTATACAACCCCAGCATACTCCACTCAAAAAATTAACTCAAAAAGACTTAAATGTCAGACAAAACCATGAAACTCCTATAAGAAAACATAGGGAAAAGTTTCTTGACAAGGGTTTTCACAATGATTTTTTGATAGATTTTTTTTATTTTTTAATAGAATCTAAGGCATAAGGACGGAGAAGGCAATGGCACCCCACTCCAGTACTCTTGGCTGAAAAATCCCATGGGTGGAGGAGCCTGGTGGGCTGCAGTCCATGGCGTCGAGAAGAGTAGGACATGACTGAGCGACTTCACTTTCACTTTTCACTTAAATGCATTGGAGAAGGAAATGGCAACCCACTCCAGTGTTCTTGCCTGGAGAATCCCAGGGACGGGGGAGCCTGGTGGGCTGCCGTCTATGGGGTCGCACAGAGTCAGACACAACTGAAGCGACTTAGCAGCAGCAGTAGCAGCAAGGCATAAGGAGCAATATCAAAAATAAACAAGTGGGGCTACATCAAAGTAAAAAACTTCTTTAGAGCAAAAGAAGTCAACAGAGTGAAAAGACAACCTATGGAATGGGAAAAAATATTTGCAAACCATATATCTGGAAAGGGTATAGTATCCAAAATATATAAAATCTCATAGAACTCAATAGCAAAGCTAAATAAATAAATAACCCGCCCCTAAAGAAGAAGAAGAAGAAGAAAATAATCCAGTTAAGAATAGGCAAAGACCTACATTTTTGAAAAATAAAAGACATAAAGTAAGCAACAGGTATATGAAAAGATGTTCATCATCTTTAGTCATCAGGGAAATGCAAACCAAAATCACAATGAGGTATCACCTCATGCCTGTTAGAATGACCACATCGTCAACAAGACAATAGACAAGAACTGCTGGCAAGGATGTGAAGAAGACTATTGTACACTGTTGGTGGGGTTGTAAACTGGTACAGCCATGTGGAAACAGTATGGTAGTTCCTCAAAAACTTAAAAATAGAACTACATATGATCAGCAATCCTACTTCTAGAAATATAGCCAAAAGAAAGCAAAACACTAACTCCAAAATATATCTATACCCCCATATTCACAGCAGCATTATTTATGATAGCCAAGACGTAAAAACCACTGACGTCCATCGATGGATGAATGGACAAAGAAGATGTGGTATTTACACTCAGTGGATTATTACTAGGCCGTGAAAAAAAAATGAACAAATCCTGCTGTTTGTGACTCATGGATTAACTTTGAGGGCATTATTCTAAGTAGAATAAGTGAGACAGAGAAAGATTAATGCTGTATGATCTCAATTGCATGTGGAATTTAAAAAAAAATTCAAACTCAGATGAGATATAGTTATGATTGATTCACATTGTATGACAGAAACCAGCACAACATTGTAAAGCTATTATCCTCCAATTATTAAAAAAAAAAAAAAAAAACAGTGATCAAGCAAAAAACTATTACTTAGTTAAACCTTAAAATGTTTTTTCTTTTAAAAAATTTTGTTAAGCGATTAAATATTTTAATCAAAGGTATTCTCATGTATAATATCATATATGAAACGAGTCGCCAGTCCAGGTTCGATGCACGATACTGGATGCTTGGGGCTGGTGCAGTGGGATGACCCAGAGGGATGGTATGGGGAGGGAGGAAGGAGGAGGGTTCAGGATGGGGAACACATGTATGCCTGTGGCAGATTCATTTTGATCTATGGCAAAACCAATACAATATTGTAAAGTTAAAAAATAAAATAAAAATAATAAAAAAAACAAAGGTATTCTCAATAGAAGAGTTCAAGCTTCATCTAATTGTGAACATAAACAATCAGTAACATTTCACAGATGTTATATTCAGATCTACAAGTAATGTCTGTAAATTTAAGAGGAATATTGCTTACTATTGCATAATGTCTTTAAACCCTGATAAATCACCATTGTAAATACTGCAGAATTGTATTACGCTCTGCACTGGGTTCACCTGTGAATCAGCAGTGGCCTACCACAGGCTTCTGAATAAAGAAGATTCACAGGATAAGAGATGCAGAAAGTATTTTCTCTGAGCCTGTGTGGTATTAGCTGTGAGAGCAGCTGTTTAGGGTTAAGAGTTGCTCTGTGCCAGAGCTGAGTGACAGTTGTGCCTGAAAATGAAAGTTGCTCAGTTGTGTCTGACTCTTTGCAAACTCATGGACTATACAGTCCATGGAATTCTCCAGGCCAGAACACTAGAATGGGTAGTCTTTCCCTTCTCCAGAGAATCTTCCCAACCCAGGGATCCAACCCAGGTCTCCCACATTGCAGGTGGATTCTTTACCAGCTGAGCCACCAGGGAAGCCCAAGAATACTAGAGTGGATAACCTATCCCTTCTTCAGCGGATCTTCCTGACTCAGGAATTGAATCGGGGTCTCCTGAATTGCAGGTGGATTCTTTACCAGTTTAGCTTTCAGGGAAACCCTTATACTTGGCAGAGTCTTTAATAAAACAAGACAAAGGCAGGGGTGTCTATTGGCTTGATGAGTGACTGACAGGAGAAGAGAGTGGAGCCCATTTCCCTTCCTCCCACTAGTGGACTACTGTAATGATTAGTGATTATACATAATTTGCCTGGAAGAGACTAGAGGTATATTACCCCCGGCTGTGCTGGATACCCCTACTCTAAAGACTCTATGTTTTCCTTCCAGACAACTGACTCTTTCCTTAGAATAGAAAGGATCAGTTCAGTTCAGTTCAGTCGCTCAGTCATGTCTGACTCTTTGAGACCCCATGAATTGCAGCATACCAGGCCTCCCTGTCCATCACCAACTCCCGGAGTTCACCGAAACTCACATCCATCGAGTCGGTGATGCCATCCAGCCATCTCATCCTGTGTTGTCCCCTTCTCCTCCTGCCCCCAATCCCTCCCAGTATCAGAGTCTTTTCCAGTGAGTCAACTCTTCGCATGAGGTGGCCAAAGTACTGGAATTTCAGCCTTAGCATCATTCCTTCCAAAGAACACCCACGGCTGATCTCCTTTAGGATGGACTGGTTGGATCTCCTTGCAGTCCAAGGGACTTTCAAGAGTCTTCTCCAACACCACAGTTCAAAAACATCAATTCTTTGGCACTCAGCTTTCTTTCCAGTCCAACTCTCACATCCATACATGACTACTGGAAAAACCATAGCCTTGACTAGATGGACCTTTCATCTGGAAATAGAGTTGGATCTGTGAACCAGTCATTCTTTCTATAGCAGCATTCTTTGGTTGCAGAGGTACCTGGTGCCACTGATTTCTGACTCTCTGGTTGGTTCTGCAGTGCAGATCGGTCTGCTTTTCCATTTTTCCCACTGCCAGCTTGCTTCACATTTACATACCTATTGATTCAATTACTACTCATTCTTTTGCTTCCCAACTTCCAAAAGTTTATTCCTGTCATCTCTTGGCATATTATTTGTATCCTTTATACTAGGTTTATGCTGTAAAAATCCCTTTACTAGCATTTCAGTGAAGTTTCTAAAGTTAGTGGAAATAGTTGTATGCATTCAATCTGGCATCATTTGTGACAGTACAGTTTATCATAGATATAAACTGGGAAATTTCCTTAATAGAAGATGAATTGATCATTAGTACTCCCATAATCTTTATTCATTCAACAAATATTTTCTGAGTCTCTACTATGTCAGGTGTTGTTCTGTATTACCTAAATTAAATGCATTAACAGTTTTATTTATAAAACTTCTTAAGTGATAAATACTATAGAAAAATACTCAAAAAGTCAATATAATATGCTTTTAAGAAGGAGAATAAGGCCTATGCATCCTCTATGAATTTCATTGTAAAAAAGCCAACATGTAGAATGCATACTTGTAACATGTGCACTAAAAATTAAGGAAAGATTCCTAAGGCTCTCAGAACATACTGCCAAAATAGCTCCTAAAATGGGAAGTGAAAGTGAAGTCGCTCAGTTGTGTCCGACTCTTAGCGACCCCATGGACTGCAGCCTACCAGGCTCCTCCGTCCATGGGATTTTCCAGGCAAAAGGGTACTGGAGTGGGGTGCCATTGCCTTCTCCCATGCAGGGATGAGTGAGTATCAAAGGTGATTTCTTCCAAGGCAAATGAAATGAATTATGCTGAATAAACTAATTATAAAGAAAATTCCAGAGTTACATCCCAATAATGAAATTTTGAGATTAAAGGAGCACCCTCCTATGTTCATGTCTTTTCTATACTGTATGAGATAAGTGTGTCCCATGAAGGCAGACCTCACTTGACTCTACACAATGTGAATCTTTAAGTGGAAAGGTGACCCAGTGAACATAGTTTTGTTGTCTGGAGTTTGAAAGCTTAAATCTCAGCACTGATAATTTTAATATTGAGAAAGTGGGGCAGTGATATATACTGAAAAAGCTACCTGCTTTGGAATCAGAGGTACATGGGTTAAAATCTGCAGCCTGAAACATACTATTGAGTTGACCAAAAGTTGATCCAGGTTTTTCTGTACCGTGTTTGTACCAAACAAACTTTCTGGCCAACCCAATACTTGTATGACCCTGAGCAGATTAAACAAACTGCATCTTAGTTTTGTCATCTCCATAACATGAATGATTGAATTCATTCTAAATTTTTGTTATAAAAATGGACAGAACTAAAATATTTCACTTGCCTAGCACAGTCATGATACAAACAAGATATGTGTATGGGGGGAACTATTAAAATATTGAATGATTATCTCTGAAAGTTGGAGTTATAGGTACATCTTTGTGTGACTTTCGATAAGTTACTTTGCCTCTCAAAGCCTTAATTTCCTTTACTATGTAAAGTGAAATAATAATAATACTTTCAGAGGACTGTTATGAGAATTTGATTAATAAAATTTAGAAAACAAAGCATTAGGATACCACCTGGCATGTACTGAGTGTTCAATATTTAGCCATTATGTGTTATTTTTATTTCTTTTACTCTCTTTTGCCAATTTTCTGTAAGTAGCCTACTTTCTTTTCTTAGTCAGAAAAAAATATCAACCTCACTGTTTTTAGAAGAAATGTCTTTTTGCCTCCATATTTCCAAATGAAAGCCAAATTAGGAAGGTAAAAATAAAGCAGCGTTATCAGTTGTTTCAGTTCCATCACACTCTGGTGTGATGGATAATTACCCGTATAATTACACAGCCTCAACAGAGGTATCATGAGTGCCAGAGAATGAATACAGAGACATGCAGCCCTGCTGATCATTTCCAGTCAACTCACTTGTCCCTGAATACATCCTAGGAGTTTTACAGGACAACCAGCATCATGAAATGAAACCTTTTTAGTTACAACAATAAAGTAGTCCCTTTCAGTTGGTGCTGTTATACTTTTTGTAATCAGCGGAAATTCAATTAATTCAGTTAATTAAACATGCTCAACCCAGAGTGAATTCTATTAATTAATGTTTCTGCATAAAGACGTAGCAGATCACACAGTGCTTTCCATCAAGCTTGCAGATAGCTGCCCAGTTGTAGCTGTCACATTTCCCATGCTGCATGGAGAGAGAGAAAGATACAGTAAATGGTGATTCTCAGCCCAGAAAATACAGATGTGATCTTAGGAGATTGTTAAATCATTATTAGAATATAGACAAGCGTGCGTGGTAAGTCACTTCAGTCGTGTCTGACTCTTTATAACCCTATGGACTGGAGCCCACCAAGTTTCTCTGTCCATGGAATTTCCCAGGCAAGAATACTGGAGTGGGTTGCTGTGCCTTCCTCCAAGGGATCGTCTCCACCCAGGGATTGAACCTCCATCTGTTACGTCTCCTGCATTGTCAGGCAGGTTCTTTACCACTAGTGCCGCCTGGGAAGCCCTTAAACAAGCTTGGTTTCTATTGGATGGAAATATAAAAGTAATACGAGACTCTGAATATTCTGAATGATAAAGCACTGCCACACAGTTTTAGTATCCACTGTTCATGTATGCTTGTAATTATATCAGGGTTATATGGTTAACTTAAGATAATCGTTTTGACATCATAATTTCCACTAGGTAAGCATCAGAAGAAACCCGTAAGCATTCCCTCTGTAGCAAGCTGTAGCTTATATTGTATTTTTCTCCTATACTTTGGAATTCTTTACAAATATTATTCAATTCTGACAACATTTTAACAATTTATATCGGATTATATTATTGTGACGTTCAGAAGCTCAGAGAAGTAAAATAACTCCATTAGGTCACAAAACTAGTTAGTGACAAAGCTAAAGCTAAAATCTGTAACTGCTTGACTCCAAGTCTGAGCAATTCCTCATGGTCATAGGGCTTACAATATCAGATAGATGGAGTGGGGGATTTGTACTGTAGGAAAAAAAATGCCATGGTCCTAACAGTGTCAAAGCCCAAGTTCCATCAATGACTTTATGCTAGACGGGAACAAATAACAAGCCAAAGATCAATTTGAAGAGCTAAATAATTGATTAGCTGACCTAAGGAACATCTAGGCCTTTGGGACCTCTACTATGAAAGGAGAGGTTTAGAAAGAAGAGTTATTTGTATAGTCAAATATTCATATATATTCAGGAAAATGCTTTGCACTTTATAGATTCTTAGTAATTGAAACTTGAGTCTAGTTCAGTTGTGTTTAGCTCTCTTTCAGTATGTTTTATTCACTCAAAAGAATACATGCTCTATGATTTGGATATGTACTATGATACATTGATTTATTTGTTTGGCCGCACTGGGGCTTAGTTGCAGCATGTGGGATCTTTAGTTGTGGCATGCAGACTCTTAGTTGCAGTGTGTGGGATCTAGTTCCCTGACCAGGGATTGAACCTGGGCGTTCTGCATTGGGAGCATAGAGTATTAGCCACTAGACCACCAGGGAAGTCCCTTTATGATATTATATACTTAATGATATGACTGATAGTCATTGCAACAGTTTTAGAAGGTGGATATTACTATTCCCCATTACAGATGAAGAAACTAAGGCTCATGGAACTGAGTTAATTTGCTCACAGTCATATCTAACCATAAGAGGCAGAGCAATGATTCAGAGTTGGTACTGTGCCATTTCCGTACTATTTACTATATGCCAGGGATGTGGATATATATAATGTGACCTCAAATCCAAACAATCAATAATATAGGATTACAAAATAAACTAAGGAAAATGCTAACGATCCAATACAATTCCATCATAAAAATAGTATCTTGGAATGACAGATAAGTAGGAAAAATAACTGTGATACAATTTTGAGTATAAAGCAAAACAGTCAGGTTATAGTGCACTACTAATCATTAGTCATTAATAACTCTCTACCGTCTGGTGCTGAGCATTAAATGTATTTTTATCTCTAGAGCTAAACCTCAGTGATGAAATGGTTGTATGTTCCGACAATTTAAATGGAATTTAATTGTCAAAAACTGGAGGGGAATAGAAAAAAATATGAAAGGCTGATAACTGTGATAGCTTTATAGTTCTTAACTAATTTTTAAGTTATTATCTATTTAAATCATATCCTATTGGAGATATCAGGGTTAACTAATTTCAATACTGGACATCCCTGGTGGCTCAGCAGTAAAGAATCTGCCTGCAATGCAAGAGATGCAAGTTTGATCCCTGGGTCAGGAATATCCCCTGGAGGAGGGCATGGTAACCTACTCCAGTATTCTTGCTAGGAAATCCCATGGACAGAGGAACCTGATGGGTTATGGTCCATGGGGTCACAACGAGTTGGACATGACTGAAGCAACTGAGCACTCACACATGCAATTTCAATATTAGTCATAGTGAAAGTGAAGTCGCTCATTCATGTTCAACTCTTTGTGACCGTAGCCTACCAGGCTTCTCTGTCCATGGGATTTTCCAGGCAAGAGTACTGGAGTAGATTGCTATTTCCTTCTCCAGGGGAATCTTCCTGACCCAGGGATCGAACCTGCATCTCCTGTGTTGCAGGCAGATGCTTTACCCTCTGAGCCACCTGAGAATTTCCTTAGTCATAGTCAAGAACAGTAGATATGAAGTGCTCATCCCTTGATCATAAAAAGGCAGTAATGGGTTTATATAAAAGTATCAGTGTAAATGATACTATATGAACATATCATGTCTTAAAAGATTGAAATACATCAAATGATGGTGGTGGTGGTTTAGTTGCTAAGTCGTGTCCAACTCTTGTGACTCCCTGGACTATAGTTTGCCAGGCTCCTCTGTCCATGGGATTCTCCATGCAAGAATACTGAAGAGGGTCGCCATTTCCTTCTCCAGGGGATCTTTCTGACACAGGATTCGAACTTGTGTCTCATGCATTGCAGGCAGATTCTTTACTGACTGAGCTAGGAGGGAAGCCTGTATCAAGTGAAATGGGACATATTTTCAAAAGCTAATTCTGTTGACTGCTTGTATGTGTTGATATAATACATTAAGAAGACAGAGTTGAAACTAAACATTTAATATATTATTAAATGTAAGTCAGCATAACTCATCTATTTAAAAAAGTCATATTGGTTAACAGTACAAACTCCAGTCCTGTCTGTATAATTCAAGACACTTGAAGAGATTTAGAAAAATAAAAAAAGGATATGAAACTATATAGAAGACAAATCCAAGTTAAAGAAAAGCAAGAGTCAAAATATTGGTATCTAGAAAGATGAAAGTTAAATTAAAATTATTAAAAGATTTGCATGAATAAAGAAATGTACTATATTTGAAGACTGGAAAATCCAAAACTTTTAAGATCCAAACTTACCTCAAGTTGACCTATTGAATCAATGTAATCTCAATGAAAATCTCTCTCTCTCTTTTGGCAGGAATTAACAAACTGATTCTAAAATTATTTGAAAATGCAAATAACCTGGACTAGCTTAAAAAAAAAAATACTCCCCCTCAGAAAGAACAAAATTGAGCTATTTATCTCTTTCAAGGCATTTTACAAAGATACAGTAACCAACACAGTATGGTTTTGGTATAGGGATATACAAATTAATAGACAAGAACAGATAGTCTAAAGAGAGCTCCTAAAATTTTGACAGTGATATCATTGAGAATTTAGTGGGGGAAAAGAAAAATCTTTTCTAGAAATGGTTATCAAACAATCTTGACTCCTACTTCACACTGTATGCAAAATTAACTTGAGATGGGTCACACATGTAAACATAACAGCTAAAACTATGAAGCTTCTATAATGAAGCATAGGAGAGAACTTCATGATCTTGGAGTAAACAAAGAGAGACCTCAAAGCATGAACCATAAGAGACTGATATATTTAATCAAAATTTAAAATTTCATTTCTTCAAAAGACTTCACTAAGAAAATGAACACGTAAGCCCAGCCTGACAGAAAATAATTACATTTTGTGTGCCTGGCTCAACAATAATTAAAGGGTTACTGCAAGTATGGCAAAATACAAGACTTATTTAGGGCACATGAACTTTTCAGTGTTCTTATATTGCTTCACATAACATTTTTTAAACTTAAAATGTTTCAAAATAAAATATTTTATTTACATATATTACAATGTAATTATATGAAAACAATACAATATACTAAATATATAACATATATATTATTAAATATATATATATTTATCATATCATATATATATCAAATATATAATATTAAAATATATACTATATTATACATGTGTTTAAATAGAAAGATCCTTTCTGCCTTCACTGAGATACTGGCTTCATGGAATTTATCCATCAATCTCAATTCTCTATGTGTTCTCTGTTTCTGGAAATCTCCTTAGCAGCTTTACACTAAAACTTTTTCTTATTAGATGTCTTCCCTAGTATAAGCAATTACTAATACCTAATTAATTTTTCTCAAATTCTCATAAGTAATTTCTCTGACTCCCTTTTCTTAGCAATCTATGTTTTTTTAAAAGACGAGTTTATTCTGTTTTTTGGCTGTGGTGGGTCTTTGTTCTGCGCACAGGCTGTCTCTAGTTGTGGTGAGCGGGGGCTACGCTCTGTTGTGCTGCTCTGCTTCTCATTACAGTGGGGCTTCTCTTGTTGTGGAGCTCAGGCTCTAGGTGCATGGCCTTCAGTAGTTACAGTGTGTGGGCTCAGGAGTTGTGGCTGTGGGCTCCAGAGCACGGGCTCAGTACTTGTGGCGCATGGCAGACAGGTGTGATTTTCCTGGACAAGGGATCAAATTAGTGTTCCCTGCATTGCAAAGCAGATTCTTTACTAATGGACCACCAGGGAGACCCCAAATTATGGTTTTTAAACTGCATTATTTGCATGCTCTCTTATTAGTTCATTCATTTAACAAATGGATGTGGTTGGTTCTCATAAATTTGCTATGTGAACAGAGACAAGTCTTTACTTTCATACTGAATCTCAGTTTCTACATGTGAAAAATGAAGTGCTTGGGTCTTGTGATCTCTGAAGAATTCTTCCAGTTTTACAATTCTACAGCACAATAATTCAATCATTTTTTTCTATCTGACATGCATTATTTTTATTCACATCCTGGGGGTACTTCTGTTCTGTACTCTGTCAACACTTGGACCATCAAGAAATCAATAGTTAACTTCTCTTAGTTCACTTTTATTTGCAGCAAAACAGGCTAAACTTCAATCACCATTTTGCATTGGCTCACTGAAAAAGGGTTCCACCTTCAAACATGTTTCAAACGTGTTTAAGAAACACTGCAAAGTGAGAAGTATTGACTTGTAACTCCTCACCTAATTAGAGAGAGAAAATTATATTAGCATGCTTCCTTTTTAAAAAAAAGCCTAATTACTGTTTTAGAATTGAGTTTTCACAGTGAATATTCAAAAAATAAGTTTGTCATCAGGGGAATTTAGAAATCAAAATAGGAACAGGAGGGCTGTACCTATAGCGATTTCAGCTAAATATTCTCTTTCTTTTGTACAGTCTAAGTTTGCTACCTTGTATTCCTGTGTTCTACAGATTTTCCACTTCTGTGTGGCACATTGGGCAAAATGAATGAGGCTGCTCACAGCCAAAAGCAACCAACATAGGACAGGCAACCAGCCCAGAAGTTGAGGAAATCAATATCTAGGCTTCCCAGTAACTCATACGCAGCAAAATGTGTGTGTATGTGTAAGCCCTGATATATTTTCTGCCCTCATGGAATGAAAAACATGTTTCTGTTTGGACAGCAGACTTTTCCATACATCTGTCAAAAGAAAGTTCATCCACCCAGGAACTCTCATTTTTCAGGCCAGTGTAGTTGAATGGTATCCCCAAGCAGAATTTCACTCATAAGTTACACGAGCTTCAGGGAAATATACCATTAAATGTGGAACCAGAATATTATTGGAGAGATTCATAGCTCTATCACTTAAACTACACGAATCAGGATAAGTTTATTCCAAGTAAACAAGTTACATGAGGTATAAATACATGACTTCAATATACCGTGCGGTGTTCATATACAATGACAAGCACTAGAAACAACCCAGTAAAAGTTAATAATCTTGACATGGGAAAACAAAGGCTTTAATGTGACTTTATGAAAGTGATATAATATTGCCCATACAGAGTTATCAGTGAAATTGTAGAACTGTTTATATAGCTGTGTACAGTGTGTATACAGAATTTCTGGTCTTGAAACATTGAAGAACTCCAAGTCATATGGTCTTATCCCTTACACTCATTCAATGTTGTAACTCATTCTGGGTTGATGAGTACTGACTCAGTGGTCTACATCATTTAAATGAGTATATTTGATAACTTTCCAGGAAAAAAAAGTCATTTGGATCTTAGAACTTCTCATGTTCAATCATTGTTAGTTATTATTGATGTAAATAATTTTAAAAGGTGTTTATGGAGCTATCTTGTCTCATGTGTCCTGCATGATGGCATTCTTACATGGCAGGAAACAGTCACAGATTGAGTTCCATAGAAAACATATTCAGATTTGAAGTCTAGCATGCAGGACTCTTAAAAAGCAGTATACTGAAATGGCATCCCACTTCAGTATACTTACCTGGAAAATCCCATGGACAGAGAAGTATGATGGGCTACAACCCAAGAGGTTGCAAAGTTTTGGACATGACTGAGTGACTAGGTGTGTCCTTAGGATCAAGCCTGTGGAAGAGGAGAACATGTATAACTGAACAGGGAGTCAACTTGATGCTGACTCAAAGATTTCCTCAGCTAATCCAACCTAGGATTCTGGACCTACAGTGGTACTCCAGCGTTGTCCCGAGCTGGGCACAGATGGCCCAGCCTTTGTATTGAGGTATCAGGCTGTCACTGGATGTGGGCTTTTGCATGCTCAGGCAGGTGTGACGTTGGGCCAGGCAGCTCTATGCAGCTGAGATCATTAATGATGGGGCTGGCAGCACTTCTAGCAGTGGGAATAAAAAAAATCCTTCATGAATGAGGGATCTGGGAAGCACATCACGGTGACTGCTATGAAACCATGAAGGAGACTGATGAGGCTGAATCAACAGGGTTACTACAAGACTCTCCCAGTTGATCTCTTGCCTTTGATATTTTCTCCCCATCTTCCAATTCCTTTGCCACATGGAAGCTGTAACATTTCTCTTCAGATGTACATTTCTTGAAAACTTCATTGATTCCCATAGCCTTGAGAATAAATTCCAAACACTTGAATACCATTCACAATGTCTTTCTTGGGCTATATCTTCCTTAATTCTTTAGACTCTTTTATTTGTCCTCATGATTTCACTCCTAAATTCAGGACTTTAGGAATTGCTCAAAACTCCACAAGCAAATTATGAGCTCACTCACTCCTAAATCCTTATAGGTGCTGTTTTCTCTCACTGGAGCACTTCTCTTAGCCATTATTCTTGACTTACTCATATTGGTCAACAAAGCTTGGCATTGGTTCACTTTCCGTGGCCCTTTTCCCCTTCTTAAATTTCATTTTGTCCAAAAATGGCTCTTCAATTGTATAAGCCTTGCTCCTGTTTTTCGCTTGGATAACTTTTCTTTAAGCTATCATTATTTACTGTTAATTTGATTCACTCCAATTATCCAAACTCTCACAATGAGCAGTTGGAGAGAGGGCCAGAATTATATTTTATTCATTACAAAATATGCAGCAGCTAGCACAGTTCTTGGCATATGGTATATGTTTAGTAACTCTTTGATATATAAAGTTATATAAGTGGAAGCTATCTGCCTCTTATGTGACACATGGCAGGATATACTGCAGAAAAAGACTTGCATGTTTTGGAAATTAAAGAAGTATGAGGTTACAAGCCTTTAGGTTTCTTGGTATTGCTCTATTGTTATTGGCCTCCTATGGTCAGTCCTGGGTCTAGTAATTTAGAGTTTGGATTCAATCCAGAAATGGATTGTAACACCAGGTGTTTCCTTGCTTTCCATGATCCCAGTTCTCCTCTACCACCCATTTCATCTGGGAAGACTGCCCATTCTTATGCCTCAGTCTCAGACATCTGGACCCTGTTCTTTTCTTTCTCTAACTCTAAAATACACCTCTCTCTGATATATATATATATATATATATATATATATATGTTCATATATGTTCATATACATGTATGTTCATATATGTATATATATATGAACACTGACCACAGATTGTAGCAAGAAATGTGTGCGAGCTTTATCTACATTTTCTTGAATCTTCACACCAAGCAATAAAGTTACTGTTTACTCTCAACGTTGCACATGTAAGTAAACAAGGGGTTAAAGAACATGCCAAGGTCACATCTAGTAAGCAGTCAAGTCATCTTTTAATCTGTCTAGTTTTTCCATTACACTCACCCTGGAACCCTAAGAATGAATGTGAATGACCACAAGTCACCAGGAATGAATTCGCTCTGCTCACAAAGGGGCTGACAGGTAGTTCAAATCATCATGAGACATTGATGAGTTCAGATCTGAGCTTCTTTCCCTCTCATGCCTTATACTTGGTATGCCTTTGAGCAGGATGGTTACCTCTCAGCTATAAAAAGGAACAACAACTGTAGTTACTATCTAGGATTTTTGTCAAGAATAAAACATATTGATGTATTTCATGCCAAGTAGTTAGCATAGAGTATATAGCATGGCCTGGCATAGCTCTAATTTTCAACAAATGGCATTTTCTTACTATGAAAACTATTATGAGATAATTTGTTTGTTCTCCAAATCCCCTAGAAATCTCTAAATAGCGAGACACTCGATTCTATATAACAAGAGCTAAAAACTCAGATGTGTTTATGAGAATCAGGTAGATAAGGTAAATGATTAAAGCTGGCCATGTGTTTGATAAGAAGGAGAGGTGGGACTTGTGGCAAACCATAGCATACCTGCCTTCTCCAAACACAGGATAGCTATTCAGTACAATTTTAATGGGAATAAAGGCTCGATATTGCTGAATCTTTAATTTTGTCAAGCTAACATTGAAATCTGGATTTTTATAAGAATTGTTTACAGTTTAAAATGTTGGAAACTCATTCTATTTTATTTAAATACTATTTTTTAAACTCTAAGTGTGAGACACTTAAAACACTCCTGTGAACCAGATTCAGCCCTTGGTCCATCAATATGTTACCCTTTTTATGATAGCTCATACAAGCTAATGACTTCATCTTTCGTTCAACAAATATTTGCTGTGTGTGAGACTGTGCTTGGAGTAGGGGATACAACAGTTACCAAAAAAAGATGAAGTCCTTATCCTTTTGAACCTTGCTTTATAGCATTTCTGTATCTCACAGTGGCTTGTGTGTCAGTGGAAGGAGCGGCAAGAGCACTCTCTGTTCTATTACTACTGCATTTTCATGAAGTCATAAAATGAGTCATCTGTAGAGCAGGACCTCATATTTCATAATAAATTCTTCTCTTTTCTCATTTCTCCCTAATGCAAAATTCCTCCACAGTTGATATAGAAAGCAGCTATCCCAACATTTAAAATTTTATAGTATGTATTTTTCTAAATCTGTGACTCCAAAGGAGAGTTTATCTTCTTCAATGCCTAAAGGTACAAATAAGAAAATGATTATGAATCATTTTCAGTTGATGTAAGAAATTTATATTACCATTTTTTTGTGTAGTGCCTAGAGAAATTGAATGTATTTTTTTTCTTTTTTGATGAATGATCCAGAGGAAAGGAAGAGCAATAAAATCTGCTGCTGCAAACATAAAAATTATGAAAGAATTTAATGGATTATATCATATATGGAAAATAACCAAATATTAAAAAATGTAGTTTAGACCCACACAAATGAAGTTAAGAGGTTTTTGACAAAGATGAGAAAGCAAGTCAATTGAGAAAAGATAGTTGTTTCAACAGATAGTGTTGGAGGGAAAATTGGATGTCCACATGTAAAACATTGAACTTAGACACATGCCTTGCATCTTTTGTAAAAATTAACTCAAAATACATCATGTATATAAATGTAAAACTTCCAGAAAAATACATAGAAAATCTAGGTTACGTTGGGTTTGGTGACGAGGTCTTAGGTCCAACACCAAAAGCATGATCCTTGAAGGAAACAAAAATGAAAAGTTGGGCTATATTAGTACAGACTAATATATGGCTATCATAATAACAAGATAACAATAACGCCCAGATGGCTCAGTGGTTAAGAATCTGCCTGCCAATGCAGGGAACTCAAGTTCATTCCCTGGGTGGAGAAGATCCCCTGGAGAAGGGAACAGCTACCCACTTCAGTAGTCTTGCCTGGAGCATTCCATGGACAGAGGAGCCTAATGGGCTACAATCCATGGACTTGCAAAAAGCTGGACATGACTGAGCACACATGCAATAATAATAATAAAAATTGGCCTGTATTAGTATACAGGGCCACAGTAACAAAGTACCACAAACCAAGAGTCTTAAAGTGACAGCAATTTATTTTCGCACTGGATGTTCGAAGTCCAAAACTAAGGTGTTGGCTCAGGCATGCTCCTTCTGAAGGGGGCTCTAGGGAGGCACTGTTTCCTCAGTCCTAGCTTCTGGTAGCTACTGGCACCCTTTGGTGTCTTAGCTTCTAGATTATTTACTCTGATCTCTGCCTCCATCATAACAAGGTCTTCTTCATTGCGTGTGTGTTCAAATTGTGGTCTCTTTTTACTTATAAAGATACAGTCATATTAAGAGTACAACACACACACACAAGTTAACACACATGCATGTCCTTGCTTTGTCAGCTGAGAAAGGTCAGCAGCAGTGACACTTATCTCAACACTCAGACATTAGTTTATAATACCACACTTCACTTTAAAAACTTGGGAGAAATAGTCGCTTCTAGGGTTCCGGCAAGAAGTATATAAGATGAGCCTGGAACATTTCATAGTGCCAGAATTTAATGAATTACTCAAAACCAAAACGAAGCACAGTGGTGGGTGTGTGTCAAAAGGACAAGGAGCCACATGGAAGAGCTTCCCACTGTCAGAGCTGCAACAATTTTAGCCACAAAATAAAGGCCTGTTTGGTCATAATCAAGGATAGTGAATAAATATTTTTGAATCTATATTGATATAAATAAATAATTGAGTAATAATTGGGGTGAATAGACAGACTTTGCCTGCCTAATTCCTCACTCCTTAAAGTGTATGCTGCTCTTAGTAACTTTCCTTCAAAGACCACAGTATGAAAGGGGGAATGTAGCTTTACAGTGGAGAAATCTAATACTGCCTCAGCCACAGTTAACAGCAGCAGGTATAAATTATGTTAATAGCATATACTTTTGATATGATGTGATGAGAATGGTACTTTATCTCTGTGGTCTTCCTTCTAAAACCTGTAACCCACGCCTTACTGTAAATGCAAACAAATCCCAGTTGAAGGACCTTCTCCAGAATCCCTGACTAATTACCCCTTACAACTGTCAAAATAATCAAAAAGAGGATGATCAAAAGGGAAGTTTGAAAAATTGTTACAGGCAAGAGGAACCTAATGAAATATAATGACTAAATGTAATATGCTATCCTGGATGGGATTTTGGAACACATAAAAGACAGTAAGTAAAATCCAAGGAAATCTGGGTTTCAGTTAACAGTATAGATTCATTGCGTGCATGTGTGCTCAGTCATGTCTGACTCTGTGACCCCATGGACTGTTGACCACCAGGCTCCTCAGCCCATAGAACTTCCTAGGCAAGAATACTTGAGTGGGTTGCCATTTCCTACTCCAGGGTGTTTGCAACCCAGGGATCAAACCTGTGTCTCTTTTGTCTCCTGCATTGGCAGGTGGCTTCTTTACCACTAGTACCACTTGGGAAGACTCTTAAATTTTAACAAAAGTACCATATTAATATAAGATGTTAATAATAGGGAGAAATGAGTGCAGAATATGTGGGAACTCTCTTTGCAATTTTACGTAATTCTAAATCTATTCTAATATATGATGGGCACTGTGTGTGTGGTATTTGTCCCTTAGGACGGTATGGAATCATAAGCATTTTTAAAAATAATTTTATTTATTTATTTACTTTCGTCTGTGCTTAGATTTTGTTGCTATGTGGGCTTTCTCTAGTTGCAACGAGTGGGGGTGGGCAACTGTCCAGTTGCAGTGTGAGGGCTTCTCATTGCAGCGTTTTCTCTTGCTGTGGAGTCCAGGCTTTAGGGTGCATGGCCTTCAGTAGTTGTGCCATGTAGGCTCAATAGTTGTGGCCCCCAGGCTCTAAAGCACAGGCTCAGTAGTTGTGGCACACCGGCTTAATTGTCCCATGGCATGTGGGATCTCTCAGATCAGGGATCAAACCTGTGTCTCCTGCATTGGCAGGTGGATTCTTTATCACTGAGCCACCAGGGAGGGCCCTGGATTCATAATTCTTAAGCAACTATAACAGTCATAATGAAATTGAAACTGTGATTAAAAAACTTCCAACAAATAAAAGTCTGGGACCAGATAGCTTCACAGGCAATTTGTATCAAATATTTAGAGAAGGGCTAACACCTCTCCTTCTCAAACTCTTCCAAAAACTTGCAGAGAGAAACACTCCCAAGCTCATTCTACGAGGCTACCATCACCCTGATACCAGAACCAGGCAAAGAGTAGTGAGAAAAAAGATGAGGACTGTGAGTAATCTCCCACTGTCTTGCATGTTAGGTGTTAGTGTTACCAAAAATTGTACATCATATATTTTTATTAGAATCTAGTGGCAAGATGGTAGTTTATCTCCTGGGAAGAAATGATATCTCAAACAGCGAAGACCTATGTAATTGTTTGTTTCTCTTTGTGCCTTGACAGTCAGGAAGCCCAGAGCTGAATGTAAAATCCCTCAACTATAGTGATAATTTTATGTCAAGTTCTAAGGATAAAGACTTCCTATCTTAAATCATATGATTTCTTCTTTATGAAAACAGTAACTTTTTTTCTTATTACTGCCATGATGCACATGCATTATAGAAAATGTGGAAAATAACAGATTACCTTCCTCATTAGGTATTTTCCTGCTGCATAGTTGTCAGCACTGTTTATGTTTTAGTCATTTTCATTTCTTCTAAGCATATGTGTATATGTATATATATATTATTTTCTTTGAAAATGAAATGATACCTTTGACACTGCATCAAAAGTTTTTAAAAGAAAACTTAAAAATATGTTTAAGAGTTTTCAAAATATGTAGCCCAAATATACTCAGTGGAGAGTCAAGATTAAGTGTGTAGAAATGGGAATCTCTGTTAGAAATCAAATTCCACTTTTCTTGTTTATTTTCAGTTAGAAATCTTTGCTCAGTGGTTAAGAGGACATAAAGGTTTACTGATGGAAAAAAAGCCCTAACTGAGAGGGAAGATGAGAGAGGGTTAGGCAGGTCAGCTGAATGAAATGACTTGGGTTTGAGTTTTATTCTGATTAAAGGTGCCTTGGAAAATCGCATGTCATCTCTGAACCTGAGTATTCTTACCTGTAAAATGGGGCCAATAATTACATATACCTCATTGAATTGTCATGTTGATGAAATAACATATGTACAGGCATACCTCAGAGGTAGTATGGGTTCAGTTCTGGGACATCACAATGAAGTGTATCTCATAATAAAGCCAGTCACATAAATTTTTGGTTTCCCGGTGCACATGAAAGTAGTGTGACACTCTACTATAGTCTATTAAACATGAAATAGCATTATGTCTGAAAAAAAAATGGTAGCATGCAATAGCATTATGTCAGAAAAAAACAGTGTACCTGCCTTAATTTAAAAATACTTTATTGCTAAAAATCCTAAACATCAACTGAGCTTTCAGACAGTCATCATCTTTTTACTAGTGAAAAATTTGAAATATTGCAAAAATTACCAAAATATGACACACAGACAGGAAATGAGCAAACTGTTGTTGGAAAAATGGTGCCGATAAACTTTATTGATGCAGGGTTGTCATAAACCTTCAATTTGTATAAAGCAAAAAACAAAAGAATGCTGTATCTGTGAAGCACAATAAAGCAAAGCACAGTAAAATTAGGTGTATCTATAAAGTGCTAAGGGCAATGCATATTGGCACATAGTAAATCCAGAACAATTGGCGACTGCTATTGATTTGGCAGAAGGCATTATATAAAGAGCACTTGTCCTACAGATGCCCTGGCTTTGAACCCCAATTCCACGCTTTCCTAACATCATGATCCTTGGGCACATTTCTAATCTTTCCGTGCTTTACTTTCCCACCTTAAGATAGGGTTGATAACAGTACCTTCCTCACTGGGTTGTGATGGGAATGAGTTGGCAAATATAAATCACTTAGAAAAGTGTCAGGCATAGTTATTAATTAATGTATTAATTATGACTGTTCATGGGTACCTCTGTCAAAGGACCTCAAGTTAAAGGACTAATTGACTTTGCAGGGTTGAGAAGTCACATAAAATACATTTTAAAATCTGTGTCCTCAGAGCTTGAGACAACCTCAATCAATGAAAAAGATGAGGTCCTTATGCTCTTGGACTTTGATTCTTAGATCCATTTTCATATATTTCCTGGCATACACTTAACATTGTCATTAACTATCTTTTTAGACCCTCTTGCCAGAGGTTGAGATTAAGATTACTAATGTTACTATCATTTGAAAGATATTATGGTACTACTTCCTTCTTGACTATAACCTTGAACCTGACAAGATCTTCAGGTCAGAGGAGAAACCTGGGTGCTGGAGGTGATCTCTGATTCCTAAAGTTCAAGCATCCAGGGAAGAATAAGTGCTGGGCTTTTTTTTTTTTTTTTGGTCCTGGGACTCTAGATACATACTCCTATCATTTAAAATGATAAAATGTCTCTGTTTCACTAAATAATTGGATTGTGTTTGAAAACACTTCACTTAGAAAAAGTGATTTTTAAAAATGCTTGCTGGGTCAGAGTAATCCATTTTATGTAAAATTTCTAGAATTTATCACTTGCCGGGTTTTGACCCAATGCCCAAGTCAAGGTTGTTTCTGCTGTTTGGAGAAATTCAAGGGCAACTGTGATGGAGAACTCTACAGGGGAGTGGTTCCTCTGTTGCTGCTACCTTTATAGTGCCTGAAGCAGTGAGCATTCACCCCACCCCCATCCTGGAACTCCCAACTCCCAAACTACAGTCCCAGTTTATTCAGATTTAGAACCATACAGAGCAATTGCCACTATGAGAGGATTTTTTATGTATGTTATACAACAATGTTATATAACCAGGCAAATTGTTCATTTTCATTCTTTATAATGAATATGCATGCATGCTCAGTTGCTTCAGTCACGACCGACTCTTTACGATCCTATGGACTGCAACATGCCAGGCTCCTCTGTCCGTTGGATTCTCCAGGCAAGAGTACTGGAGTGGGTTGCCATGCCTTCCTCCAGGGGATCTTCCCGACCCAGGGACTGAACCCACCTCTCCTGCATCTCCTGCATCGAGTGTGGATTCTTTACCACTGAGCCACCAGGAAAGCCCCTACAGTGAGTATATGAGGCAATAGATCTCTTAACAATTGGTCCATTGTAGTCCGTTTCCATGGTTATGACATCTTCTAATTCAGCACATGCCTATGGTGAGAAAGATGGGAAATTCTATCTCTTTTCTGTCCTCTTGAGATGACATTTAGACAGGGAAGAATGTCAGAAGTGTACCCAGATAAGCATGGTTAGTAAGGTCACAAGTTTTGATTATACATACCCAAATGTGAGTGTTCTTTCTCATCTTCATCAATTGTATGACCCATGGAAAGCATTATAAACTCCAGTTTTCTTAATATCTACTCAACAGAGGAGTTGTTGTTGTGAGGATGAAATTGGATAATAGAAGTGAAGTATTTCACAGGTACACAGTAGGCTTTGATCAAAATTAGTTTTCTTTATTAATCTTGGATAGAAATTAGTTTATTAATAACAAACCTAGTGGACTAATTCTTTACATCTTGAAATAAATTCTTCCAAGGATTGATTTACAAAACCCTTTCGAGATTCTGAAAATTTTAGATTACCAGTGCCTATTCTTAGCGCAGAAAACTCCCTGATGTAGAAAATATTAATAAAAACAACAGAATCTAAATCAACTATTTTCATAAATAGTTGGTGGGGTCCTGGGTCAGGGTTGGGAATAGAACAAACAGCAACAAGCTGAGAAAAAGAGCTGAGTTTCAGGATAAGTTCTATCATTGCTTCATCACATTATTTGGGGCAAGTTTGGATTTGTTTCCTAAACTGGTAAGATGGGGTTCCTCCTCTCACCCCCAGCATTTCATTCAGTTTAGTTCAGTCGCTCAGTCGTGTCCAACTATTTGTGACCCCATGAACCGCAGCACAAAAGGCCTCCCTGTCCATCACCAACTCCTAGAGTTTACCCAAATTCATGTCCATTGAGTCAGTGATGCCATCTAAGCATCTCACTCTCTGTCATCCCCTTCTCCTCCTGCCTTCAAGCATTCCCAACATCAGGATCTTTTCCAATGAGTCAGCTCTTCACATCTGACAGGTGGCCAAAATATTGGAGTTTCAGCTTCAACATCAGTCCTTCCAATGAACACCCAGGACTGATTTCCTTTAGGATGGACTGATTGGATCTCCTTGCAGTCCAAGGGACTCTCAAGAGTCTTCTCCAACACCACAGTTCAAAAGCATCAATTCTTTGGTGCTCAGCTTTCTTTATAGTCCAACTCTTACATCCATACATGACTACTGGAAAAACTGTAGCCTTGACTAGACGAACCTTTGTTGACAAAGTAGTGTCTCTGCTTTTTAATATGTTGTCTAGGTTAGTCATAACTTTCCTTCCGAGGAGTAAGCATCTTTTAATTTCATGGCTGCAATCACCATCTGCAGTGATTTTGGAGCCCCCAAAATAAAGTCAGCCACTGTTTCCACTATTTCCCCATCTATTTCCCATGAAGTGATGGAACCAGATGCCATGATCTTAGTTTTCTGAATGTTGAGGTTTAAGCCAGCTTTTTCACTCTCCTCTTTCACTTTCATCAAGAGGCTCCTTAGTTCTTTTTCGCTTTCTACCATAAGGGTGGTGTCATCTGCATATCTGATATTGATATTTCTCCCGGCAATCTTGATTCCAGCTTGTGCTTCTTCTAGCCCAGAGTTTCTCATGATGTACTCTGTATATAAGTTAAATAAGCAGAGTGACAATATACAGCCTTGACATATTCCTTTTCCTATTTGGAACCAGTCTGTTGTTCCATGTCCAGTTCTAACTGTTGCTTCCTTGTTTCATTAGACTTCATCAAATAGAGGCCTCTTCTTTAAATAAAATAATAAGAAACAAATGAAACACTGTCTTGAATTGGCCATTATCTCTTGTCTCCTTATCCATGTTATTCAGTGTTTGTTGTCCAGTTGTGATTGATACATTTAAACATGCAGAACAGTTATGGCAAACATTCCTTCTCAACTTCCTGTTTCTATGTGAGCATGTTATTTCTTACCTTATAGTTCATGTCCTTAAATATCTGAAATCATTTAGCTAACATTCGTTGCAGTACCTAGATAGATTGTTAAAGCCAACAAAATAATGTTGCTGAACTTAACTTTGTATCCATGAGTATGTAGTGGTAACTTTTTTAATGTTAATGTCTATTGAGTACATGTTATGTATCAGACAGTGTGCTAAGCATCTTTCCTGCATTAATCCTCA
Organism: Bos javanicus; assembly: GCF_032452875.1. Classification (NCBI taxonomy): domain Eukaryota; kingdom Metazoa; phylum Chordata; class Mammalia; order Artiodactyla; family Bovidae; genus Bos; species Bos javanicus. Next base: position 56,004,259 of record NC_083874.1, on the reverse strand, counting down.
GAATGAACATGTGAGGAAGATACCATTATTATCTTCATTTTATAGATGAACAATATGCTTAGAGAGATTAATAACTTTCCAGATTCAAACACTTCAAACTATGGCGAGCTAGGTTTTAAAGCACGATGTCTTTGACTGTGACACTCTTATTTTAACTGCTTGGTTTCTGGAGCCTCGGGAAATTAGAAATAACAGAAAAAAATGCACTACCTTTCCCCTGAAAATATAAGAAAAACAAACTAAAACCAAAAGGAGATCTTTTATATTAAGAGCTTACTGAATGCAGTGATCTTTTTTAGCTGATCATACATAATTAATTTCCTCTCAAATCAATTTAACATCTAAATAATGCAGCACCAGCTAATGGGCTCTCAGCTGGCCAAACATTAAGAGATATATTGCCCCATATACTCATCATAAAGAATGAAGATGAACAACTTGCTTCGTTACATAACATTGTTGTACAACATAAATAAAAGATTCTCTTGTTTTGGCAATTGTTCTGTACTGTTCTAAGTTTTGCTAAATCAGACTTCCTCCTAAGCTAACAGATGCCAGCATTTTAAAAGCAGTTCAAGAATTCTTATTTATATCTCATGTTCAGCTTTGAATAAAACAGGCCAGAAAATGCAGAAGGAGAGCGGGGCGGGGGAAAGCATAACTTAAAAATGGAATTTGTTTCCAGCCTTCTAAACACAGATTTCCAATAAACATCCACTTAGAGAACCGTTTCATTAAGCTAACTGCAGCCGAAAACAAGTTCCCTAATGTTTCTTTAAGCATTTTGTTTTATAAAATGAGTCATTACTTTCTATGTTTTGGCTTGACAATCTTTTCTCCCAATTGTGTAATTTTTGCGTTTGTCACTCAAAGTGCTTATGTTTCTGGAGAATTGTTCCAAGACATTTATGCTTTGGAATGAGACTCAATGCAGTGGGATGAGTTTGGAGAAGAAACCCACTAAGGTGCATTGCTTTGTTCTTTAAGAAACTAGAGGCGGTCTTGACTTCCTCATTTTAATTAAAGTTTAACAGCCCCTTAAGTCTACTTCTCCAGTGGCAGCAGTGAACTGGTAATAAACAGAACGGATGACTGTGGCCGTATGTGAACAGAGGGGAAAGGAAAACCAAGGCTTTCTTTCATCTGTGGTTTGGTAAATAATCCAGATATTTGAAAACCCATTCTTAACCACTTCACCCACAAGTGATGAAGCTTTACTAATGTAGAACTAGGGAATATGAACACATTTAAGCAAGATTTCAGAAAGAAAATTTTCAATATACAGACTTTGCATAGGCAAATAATACTTAAGAAAAACCCTCTCAAGAGCTAATTAATCTCAATAGAACTTGGTTTTGGTGCCTTTGATTAAATAGTCAAACTGCAAGAAAAGATTCTATTCCATTTTCTAAATGATGGTTGTATTTCATGCCTATTCATCCCTATGTAATAAGCATAGGAGATGCACAGTTAAGAAGGGCATATTTGTCTTGTGGAAAAACTCTTCATGTAGTAGCTACGTATTCATTCTGTTGTTGAAACTTAGCCTCTGTTTACTGGTGCTGAATTGAACCAAGGAGACAGAGTTGTGGATGCAGTAGAAAAGAATAGTTTTATTGCTTTGCCAGGCAAAGGGGGCCATAGCAGGCTAATACCCTCAAAACTCTCTGTCACCCCACCTGGGGTGGTAGTGGAGAGTCTTGAGTTCAAGGAGCAGATGTGGTCAACTCATGGACACTCTTCTAATTCGCTGGTGGTGAGGTCAGTGGGAGTCAGTATCATCAACCTTCTTCCAAGTGGTCTGCGGTCTATGTACTTGTGGGCTGCATACAATTAACTTCTTCCACCTGATGGCGGTTTCAGTATCTGTCAAACAGCTTAAAGGACACTGCTCAGAATATTACCTATAGTCTCTGAGAAAGAACTAAAATGTCCTTGACTGTTTAACGGCTAAAGTAGTATCATTTTGTCTTTCTTGACTGTTTTTCTTTCTTTCTGCATGTTCTCACTTCTCTGATTAAAATTATTCTTTGACAAAAGTTTTTCTACAGACAAAATTAAGGTGGAGGACATGAATGGGAGTCTATTCTGGGAAGGCCTCATAGGATCCTGCTCGGTTACAGTTCTACTTTTCAAAAGATCAGATACAATAATGATAATTAAAATAAGCAAAACCTATAGCCATTTATTGAGCATTTACTATATACTGATAGGGTGTTCTTTCAGAATTTTCCACACTTTATTGTGATCCACACAGTCAAAGGCTTTGGTATAGTCAATAAAGCAGAAATAGATGTTTCTCTGGAACTCTCTTGCTTTTTCCATGATCCAGCGGATGTTAGCAATTTGATCTCTGGTTCTTCTGCCTTTTCTAAAACCAGCTTGAACATCAGGAAGTTCACGGTTCACATATTGCTGAAGCCTGGCTTGGAGAATTTTGAGCATTACTTTACTAGCGTGTGAGATGAGTGCAATTGTGCGGTAGTTTGAGCATTCTTTGGCATTGCCTTTCTTTGGGATTGGACTGAAAACTGACCTTTTCCAGTCCTGTGGCCACTGCTGAGTTTTCCAGATTTGCTAGCATATTGAGTGCAGCACTTTCACAGCATCATCTTTCAGGATTTGAAATAGCTCTACTGGAATTCCATCACCTCCACTAGCTTTGTTCATAGTGATGCTTTCTAAGGCCCACTTGACTTCACATTCCAGGATGTCTGGCTCTAGGTCAGTGATCACACCATCGCGATTATCTGGGTCATGAAGATCTTTTTTTGTACAGTTCTTCTGTGTATTCTTGCCACCTCTTCTTAATATCTTCTGCTTCTGTTAGGTCCATACCATTTCTGTCCTGTTGTTAGGTCCATACCATTCTTTGGAAGGAATGATGCTAAAGCTGAAACTCCAGTACTTTGGCCACCTCATGCGAAGAGTTGACTCATTGGAAATGACTCATGCTGGATTAGGGGCAGGAGGAGAAGGGGATGACAGAGGATGAGATGGCTGGATTGCATCACTGACTCGATGGATGTGAGTCTCGGTGAACTCCGGGAGCTGGTGATGGACAGGGAGGCCTGGTGTGCTGCGATTCATGGGGTCACAAAGAGTCGGACACGACTGAGCAACTGAACTGAACTGAACTGATAGGGTGCTAAGATAATAAGAGTAGATTTAATCATGTCAACTTTATGATGGCCATAAAAATGAGTATTATTAACAGTGACAACTAACATTATGAACTATTTACCACATACAAGACACTATATTAAATACATTACATGGTTGTTTCACCTGATCTTCACAGCTAGGTACTGTAATTATCCCCAGTTTACAGATGAGAAAACTAAAAGGTGGAGTGATTTACTCAAATCTCAAGACTAGCTAAGATCCTAATTCAGGTGGTCTAAAACTCCAGAGTTTATGCTTTTGAGTACTACTCTATACTCTCTCCTGTGTTCTTACTGTTTGCAGATAAGTCAGCAGGCCTATAGAGGTTATATCTCTTTATCAAAATCCCACGGTTGATAAATGGTAGAATTGGGAATCAAACACAGGTTTCTCTAGTTTGTTATCCAGGGTGTCTAATGGATCAGGCATGGAATTAGTGAAAGACCACTATAAACATGACATGTTGCAGAAGACTGAAGGTTGGAGAGCAACACAACTATCTTTAGCTGCCTGACTTCTGTCCATATGAACTCTGAACTGTAAAGAACCCTGGAAATGTATGTTTCATCCCTTATACTCCATCTTCGCTCTCCTTATAATGATGCCCAAAGTTATGGGATGTCGCTTTTCTTTTATAATGGTAAAATACATCCCAGTACTTTTGAAATTCTTTTTGTACATATGTGTCTTTCTTCATTATATGTGTCTTTTCCAAAAACTAAATGTTGTGCTACATTTGCTATGGATCTTTTTTGTGTATGTGTTTCAACTCCCTAATAGTATATTAGGGAATATACCAATAGTTTATTAGTATACTAATATACTAATGTATATTAGTATTAATGTTAAATGACTGTTTCTTTTATTGAGGATACCAGATATTATTTCATGCCTATATGACTTATACTTAATTTCTGCTATGTCTGATCCTCCTTACAAATATGCAAGGTAAATACATTATCTCTATTTTAGAGATGAGAAAACTTAGGTTTAGAGAGATTAGGCAGCTTGTCTAACATGACACAGCCAATTAATTAAAAAAGAATAGCTATTATTTATTGAGGATATGAAATAAAGTTCTAGTCAAAGATCATATGTTCCCAAGTTGGAATCTTATTCCATGCTGTTGATGCTGCCTTTTCTCCTTGGAGTTAACAAGCTATAATTATTAGGTTAGTGGTTGTCACTGAAGGAACACATAGACAAGACTTTTTAATCATGAGTACAAGCATGTGGTCTCTGCTCTTTTTATATGAGAACACTGTGGAACATTTCATGGGACTCCACATTGTTTCCTTTGAAAGTATTGTCATACTATCTTATTTCTTGGTAGAAACAGCAAGATAAGCTCCTAGGATTGACCCAGGCAGGTAACATGCCTTATGTTAGTATTACAGGATCAGTTATCAAAAGGATAGAAGTTCTAGTATGTACTATAGGTGACTAGAGTTTCAATTAACTTTGGACAGAGATAGAATAATCAAGGAAGGCTAGGGGACATGTATTTCTGATTGCCCACTGTAACTTAAAAAAACCTCTCTCTCATGCTAAGAGATATACCTTCCAAGTTTAAAGACTGTATGCATTTTGGTAATGGAGACTGACTTAATTTCTAGGTCCAGAAGGTAAACCACTTGTTTGGTTCCAGTGAACATGACCATCACAATTCTGTGGCTAGGATTCATTCTGAGTTGAATATTTGGACATTGTTGGAGCCTACCAATCATTAAATTACTGAGAAAAAGGCTCGCTTTTCCAGATAAAGCTTTTGGGCTACTGGGATGTAATCCTGATTTGCCGGCTGCCATTTCTTGGAGAGAACTTGAAATTTGAGCCAACGAAGAGGAACACAGAATAGAGAGATACAGTGAGAATTCTCATTTCTTTTTTTTTTGTTTTGAACATATGGGTCCCACTGTTCCTAAGGGTGAATACCCCATGGGTTTCCCATTGTGTGAGCTAATACATTTTTGTCCCCTTCCCAGAAAGCCAGTTTTAGTTGGGTTGATGTCTTTGCAACTGAATTATCCTGTGTAATCCAGCAAATAAGCTATATATATATATGTGTGTGTGTGTGTGTGTGCATGTGTGTGTGAAAATGTTCCAATCTACTTTTTTTTTTATGAATCAAGTTGCACCTCATTATTAAGAGGATCTGCAAGCCAGTTAGCACATAGAAAAACACATCTCTCTTTTTCCTTTTCCCATGCAGACAGAAATAGTGGATTAAAATACAAAGTACACATATGTGTGTAAATAAACACATATATTTACACATGCATATATGTGTAAATAAACCATCATACAGAGCTTCGTGATGGTTCAGTTAATTCAAGCCATACATCATCACTGTGTTTAAATCTACCATCAGGAGTGTATTTCTTTTTAACGACACGAGAAAAGAAATTATTTCCAGTTGCATTTTTACAAATTGCTCTCAATTGTGACATTTATCTTCCATTCCAATCAAGTGTAATTTACCAGAAAGACTGCATAATGTTTCTGTATTTAAAATATGTGAGGTTTTCATAATACCCTCCCATCCTTCCTAAAAATGTTTTTGTAACATTCTCCCATCCCAAATTTCCCTATTGGGTAGGGATGGGATCAGTTCAGTTCAGTTCAGTCGCTCAGTCGTGTCCGACTCTTTACAACCCCATGAATCAGGGATGGGATAGGCATGGTTTAAACAAGCTCATCCAGATATGAAGACTCCCTGAAACCTATACACCACAAAAATAAAATGACCAGTTGGTAAAAGTTTCATTGGTTCATTTCACAGTGACTCAATCAAAATAGCTTGAACGTTTGATACCCAGTTTGATTTAAAAAGTTATCTTAATAAAGATTGTGTGTTGGTGTAGGATGAGCCAATCAGTCTTGTGACTGAGATACAAGAGGGCAGTAACATGAGATTTGTTGCTGTGGTCTGATGGAACCTTGGGACTTTAATCCAGCAGTTGCCAAGCCATGGTCTATGGATATGTGGAAATCTACAATGAAGTTTTTGCCATGCTGTGACAAAATAGAAAACAATTCTGGGGAGTGAGTTGTTGTTTTTTTTTAAGCTAATTTTTTTTTCAATTTAAAAGGAATATTCTTTAATTCAAGATTATGTTCTTCCAATACTTTGGTTTGAAATATTTTTCTTAGATAAAATAGTGGTGGTATTAAATGAAAGTTTTGAAAAAAATTAATTGGAAAAAATTAAAAATTGTCATTCCCATGATTCTTGAATTTGTATTGGTTTGTCAACCAAGCGCTGTTCTTGGCATTAATGATAATGTTAAGCCCTAGCAATTATGAAATGCTATCAAATGCTGAGCACTGTGCTTCATGGTTTGTGTATTTGGTTCTCACCTCAACATTACTGCAGAGATGCTATTAGTATCTCCATGTTATAGATAAGGAAACTGAAGCCGATGGGCTTAAGGAACTTGCGTAACATCACAAAGCACAGCCATAAAGTGCACTTTATGACCTTTTTCTTCAGAACTTCAGCATATCTGTCACTTAGAATGTGAACCTACTAGATCAAGGATAATGATGTTCACATCTTTGGAGGCCAGCTTAGCAAGAAAAACCTGATAAAGAGAGTGAGTAGGTATCAAAATGAGGATAGAGGAGTATACTGATAAATCTCCTGTTCTGAAAAGTTTTCAGATCTGACAGTGCATAGACTGATAGAATCAGAAAGGGCTATGGAAACTGAGAAACCTTTTTCATATTATTGGTTTAAAAAAACAATTGTTGCCTGGTAACTATCGTGGTTAATTTGAATAGCAGAGTCCCATGTACTTCTTACACTGTCACACTGCTGCAGAGTTTTTATTCCGGAAAAGATGGAAATGGGGCCATTTCTTCTTCCATCTTCCCTCCTGGTTCAGAAAAATTACTTTTGGGTGAATTTCCTAAACTGTAGGAGATTTCTAGATCTCTTATTTTCCCTCCCACTCTAGGCCAAATATCTCAGAAAAGAAAGAGCCTAAAGCATCACAGAAGACATGTTTTCCCCTACGATTGATGAATAAGAGAGTGTCACTCTAGGTATGACTAAAATAAGTAGAATATAGTCCAAAGGTTGTGGACTGAATCCAAGGTTGCCCTCAGGACTCCACGTCCTAGTGGCCCCACCTTTGCATGGGCCCCTTCCCATGAGTGAGGGTGGTACTTAGGACTTGTTTCTGGTCAACTGAATATGGCAAGGATGATGGGATATACTTTCCGTGATTATGTTACATTGGACCATAATGCTTGTCTCCTAGCACTCTCTTGCCCCTCTGGCTTTTAAGAAGCAAACTACCATGTTGTGAGTGGCTGATGGAGAGGACCACGGGCTGAGGATGGCCTGAATGTGGCCTCTGGTCAGCAACCAGCAGGGCATGGAGGCCGTCATCCCCACAGCCTGCAGAGAATGGAATTTTTCCAATGAATAAATAGACTCGGGCATAGATCCTTGCACATCAATGGGATTCCATCCCAGACCAACACCTTGACTGCAGCTTTACAGAAGGCCCAGCTGTGCTTGCTCTCTTGAAGCCCAGAAACTATAAGACAATAAATGAGCATTGTTTTAAGCTGCTAACTGGTAGTAATGCTGCAATAGGTAATTAATACATCATGTTTGTGGCTTGAGAGGCTTAGATGATGCTGGTGAGATCCCCTGAGAAGGAAAATCCAAGGCGGGTCAGAGTCTAAGGATGTAGAAAACAAGACTAGTTTGGAAATGCAGAGTTTGATGTGACTAAGGACATTCATTTGATTAATAGATAGATACATGGTTCTGAGGCTTGTCAGAGAAGACTCGAATGGAAATAGAGACTTCTATGAAGGCTTTAATGAGAAAGGAGTCATTAGTTCTTATAGGTTAGATTCTCAGAGGGAAATTTATGTACAAGAACTTCATTAGGAGTGTTCCGACATTAGCCCCAATGTGAAATGAGGAGACCATGTGTGTGATGCTTACTCAGTGTAGGTGTCTACTGACCCCATGGTGAGTGGCAGTGGCCCAGCAAGGAGAGCAGGCCTTTACCTCCCTCCATTGCTGGTTGCTGGGTATAGACCCTGAGAAGGTGCAACCTTGAGTGAAGTAGCACTCTTCAGCTGAGGGATATTCCTGAGAGGGCTGAGAGCCAGCAGCACTCCTGGCAGCTGGAGGAATAAACCATTCAGTAGTGCAGGGAATCTAGACAACCGTGACAATGTCCACTGGATTGTGAGTTGGGGATGCTATGGCTGTGAGTATCCTCAGGAAGTTGGAAGGCTGGGAGGTGAAAAGGGGCAAGCACAAGGATGAAAATTTGGCAAACCCTAAGGAGACCCAGAAGAGAAGAATGGGAAGATACTGCTTACTAGTTAAATGAACGCTGTTTGAGTTTTGTGTAAGGGGTATGCTCTTTCAAGGTTTGGGAGGTTGAATGACAAGGCATCAAGTACAAGGTGCATAATCTGTTCACAAAACATATTTATATTAGATCTGATACAGCAGATTCTAAAAGACAAGGTTATTCTCTTTGTTTCCACATTGTTATCCATTTATATATATATTGGGCTTTCTTGGTGGCTCAGTGCTAAGTTGCTTCAGTTGCGTCCAACTCTTTGCGACCCTGTGGACTGTAGCCCACCAGGCTCCTCTGTCCAGGAGATTCTCTAGGCAAGAATACTGGAGTGGGTTGCCATGCCCTCCTTCAGGGAATCTCCCCAACCAAGGGATTGAAACCTCATCTCTCTACATCTCCTACATTGGCAAGCAGGTTCTTTACCACTAGAGCCACCTGGGAAGCCTTATATATATTATATAACTTCCTAGGTGGCTTCTTTGGTGACTCAGCAGTGAAGAATCAACATGCCAATGCAGGAGACCCTTGTTCGATCTCTGGGCTGGAAAGATCCCCTGGAGTAGGAAATGGAAACCCACTCCAGTATTCTTGCCTGGGAAATGCCATGGACAGAGGAGCCAGGTGGGCTACAGTCCATAGGGTCTCAAAAGAGTAAGACGTGACTTAGTGACTAAGCAACAAAATTGTATATATTACACATGACATATAATGTTGTAGGTATATAATGTGTTGCTGATTTTATATATATATATATATATATATATATATATATATATAATCTAATTTTTTAAAATGACAGTGAAATCTTTACTGTTTCTCACCACTGAATAAAGTATACCAAACACTTAGTAAGTGCAAGACACTAGGCTGCTGCTGGGACACAAGAGTGACCCTCCAGTCTGGTGAGAGTCACATTCAGGAAAGAGGTAACATTGTGCCCTATGGCAAGTACCAGGGTTGGGGCAGCACAGAGAAGGTGCCCTCAGTCCAGAGTCATTCAGGGACTCATCCTCCTCTGCTCACCATCCATGCAGATGAGTCACCCAGGCAAGGTGTGGCTTCTAAGTCAGGAGGATCTGGACTTCATTTTTCGCTGGCTTTTACCTTGTGTAGACTCAAGTGAATTATCTAACCTCTATTAACCTCAATTCCTGTATTGTAAAATGGAGAAATAGTCATTATCCTGCAGAATTGCTTTAAGGACTGTTTCTGATTAATTAATTTGACAAATATTTATTAAATACCCACAGCATGCCAACCTTGCATTAGCTTTTCCATGAAAGTTTTATTGCATCTTCAAAACATGAAATATACCATACTGCCAAATATAAACATTTACTATTGCAGAAAGAATTTCATGACCATGTCACAGTCATTAAACAATTAAATGAATCAATAATTCTTTGTAAACAAGTGAAAGTAAGAAATTGAGCTGACATTTTTTAGGAGTTAGGAATTTGATTACTTGCCATTATCTTACAGAAAGGGCAGGAAAATTAACATGAGGGATAGCATTTTACACAAAAAATCTTGTTGGACCTTATGCTTTTAGAATACTAATATTTGAATGATTTTCCCCTGGACCCCTTCTATCATTCAGAGACACTTGCTGTCCATCATAGGTTTTCTCAAAGCAAAGATGAACACTTCTATATCTGTGAGTCCATTTCTATTTTGTATATAGATTCATTTGCATATTTTTTAAATTCCATGTGTAAGGTTATCATATAATATTTGTCTCTGACTTACTTCCCTTAGTATGATAATCTCTAGGTCCATCCAGGTTGCTACAAATGGCAATATCTAATCTTTACTGATGGAGTAATATTCCACTGTATATATGTAGCACATCTTGCTTATCCATTCCTCCAGCAGTGGACATGTAGGTTGCTTCCATGTCTTGGCTATTGTAAATAGTGCTGCTATGAACATTGGGGGTGCATGTATCTTTCTGAATTACAGTTTTCATCTTTTCTAGATATATGTCAGGAGTGGGATTGTTGGAGCATATGGTAGCTCTATTTTTTTGTTTTTTAAGGAACCTCTGTACTGTTTTCCATTGTGACTGTACCTATTTACATTCCCACCAACAGTATAGGAGGGTTCAGTTGTCAGAGGTGAAAGGAAAGAGGCGAGAGGTAAATTAGGAATTAATAGATACAAACTATTATACATACAATAGATAAGCAATGAAGATTTACTGTATAACACAGGGAACGATATTCAATATCTTATAATACCCTATAAGGGAAAATAATCCAAATATATATATATATATAAATATATAAAATCATTTTGCTGTATACCTGAAATTAACATAATATTGTAAATCAAATATATTTAAATTAAAAAATATGAACACTTTGACCATGTGGAATATCTACAAAGACCCCAAACTTGGCTGTAAAAGAAATTTTAAACTGCTAAGAAGAGAGAGAGGCAACATAGGTGAAATGTTCTAATGGAATGATATGCATGAAAGGTATTTAATCTCCAAGATAGCAGCAGTTCTTTTAATCAAAGTACATTTGTCATCAGTGTGCATCCATCAGTTTCTTTAAAATTTGTTGAAAAGCAAATTGTATCATGATCAAATATGTTGTTGAAAAGTAAAAGAGAAATGAATCAATAAATGCTTATTGAATTGATCATTAAGAAACAGTTCTGCTTTTTACCTTTATCCTACCTTCAAGTGGCATCTTTGTGCTCAGTAGATTTTTATATGTTGTTGTTCTTCCTAATGACAAAAGTTGGCTGAATAATTACTATGTGCCAGGAACTGCTAGAAGTACTTTATGTGTATTTATTCATTTAACTTGACTTTTGAGGTATGTACTATGATTAGTTAAAATGTGTAGTTGAGGAACCTTGGACAGAGAGTTTAATTCACTGAAAGTCACAATGTTGGGACTTGGTGGAGCCAAGATTTAATTTACCTAGTATTCTGGCCCAGGGCTATAGTTCTTTTTTCTTAAAATTAATTCATCAGTTTGTTTCTGGCTGCACTGGGTCTTCATTGCTGCAAGTGGGCTTTCTCTAGTTGGAGTGAGCACGGCTACTCTGTAGCTGTGGTGCACAGGTTTCTCACTGCAGTGGCTTCTCTTGTTGCGGAGCATGGGATCTAGTTGCTCGGGCTTCAGTAGTTGTGGCACAAGGGCTTTGTTGCCCCACAGCATAAGGGATCTTCCAGAACCAGGGACTGAACCCGTGTCGCCTGGTTTGGATGACATCTCTGACTCAATGGACATGAGTTTGAGCAAACTCTGGGAGACAGTGAAGGACAGGAAGCCTGGCGTGCTCCATCCATGGGGTTTTCTAAGGGTCAGATGCAACTTAGCGATTCAGCGAAAACCCCTACATTGACAAACGGATTCTTAACCACTGGACCACCAGGGAAGCCCCCAGGGCTCTAGTTCTTCAACATTGCACTACATAGCCTCTCAAAATTGTGAGACAGTGTCTCCTCACTGACCTCTTAACACACTAGTATACATATGCAACTCTGCACACCTTTCACATCACCATACAATCACACTTTCATTTTCCCCAAATGGTCTCTTGCTTACTTTCAGCTCCAGACTCATTGCAGACTACTCTCTGTTTCCCTGTCTAAGTCCTGCTGACTTCACTCAGCCCCTCTATCGCATGGCAATCTCTTCAGCCTGCCCTCAGGAAACACATTGTTTCCTCATTCTCAGATCAGTCGTGCCCCCTTCTTTGTCTGGCTCATGCCTACATCCTCTTTCTTTGCATCATGTTGCACAGGCATGATTAATGACTAAATTATTTATTTACCTATAATCCCATATTAGATGCCTATCTTCTCCACTAGCTCCCAACATCCATGAGGACAGTGCCATATCTTCCTGTATCCTATTGACTTGAATAGCATCCTCCACAGAGTGAGAGATTGATTAGTATTTTGTGGCTTATTGCCTAAAATGTTCCCCCTAAATAGTGTGAATTCATGTGTTGAAATTCTATACCCCAGCACCTCAGAATTAACTCTATTTGGAAATAGGGCCTTTAAACAGGTATTAAGGACAATAAGGTCATATGGATGTGATCCTATAGAATTGTTACACACACAAACACAGATGGATGGGCAACTAATTGAGCATACAGCTAGAAGGCAGTCATCTCAAAGCTAAGAGAGAGGCCTCTGAAAATTAAATCTGTTGACATTTTGATCTCAGACTTCTAGCCTACAGAACTATGGGAAAATACATTTCTTTTGTTTAAGTCAACCAGTCCATGGTATTTTGTGATGGCAACCCCAGCAACTAATACATTGGGTAGTTGACTGACACTCTCTGTGTCAGGCTGGCCTTCTTCAACTCTGATTTCCACTGCTTTCCATGTGTCAAGCTAAAATTTTCTCTTTACTGCATTCTGTGTACCATACTCTGTCATCTTTTTCTCTCTTCTTGACTCAGAGTAATTGATAGACCAGAATATATATGCAAATGCTCTTCATTGTCTTTACTAGTGTTATTTATTACTTTCAGCAGCCTGATTAAAATGATGTAAGCTTTGTGCCAAGGTGCCCACTTTTTCACCTCTAAGTCTATGTCTATCTCCTTCCAATACTTGGTGTGAAAGCTGTTGATGAGCAAATGAGAGAACTTCTCCCAGCTGTCGTGGGGTCTATAAATTCAAGTGAGCTCATTATTTTCTTTTCTGATGCATAATGTCACTCTAGAAAATTATCATTTAATCAGCAGTAATGACTCTCATATTTCTGCAGCACTGCTTGTTAATCTCTCTACCTAGTATAAAGAGAGAGTATTTAGCAATGCAAATAACATTTCAGTTTAGAAACAAAGTTGTGGAGAAGAATGTGATCTTACCCCATTCTACTACTGTTATACCTATAGTCTTTGATATTCACAGAAGCAAACAATAATCCCACTTTTTCTGATGTGCTAAGGAAGATTTGTCCTGAAGGGTGGTCAAAAATAGGAAGTGATTCATTTGAACTTGCTAATCTTATAAAATACTCAAATGCTTGTGTCCCTTGGTATATTTCAAGTGTTATACATTTATCAAAAGCCTCTGGATGCCCCCTCCTTCCAGCCTCATTGTGTGCCACCATCTCGCTTACCACGCTCTATCGCTCTAGTCTTCTTCTAGTGCTTTCAACCTCAGTTCCTTTGTATATGCTATTGTCTCTGCCAGTGACAGCTTTCCCTGTTCTTATCCTGACCATCTTAGCTTTTAGGGCTTGTTTGACTGCCACCTTTTGGAGGAAGCCCTCCTTGAATTCTCCAGGACACAATGGGTTCCATGATATTTCCCAACATATGCACAGTACTTTTCCTCAGAATACTACTCATGATGACATTAACCACTAATGCTCATAACCAACAAATTGTTAGCTCCTTCCCTAATATTTGGACTGATGTTGATGCTGAAACGCCAATACTCTGACCACCCGATGTGAAGAACTGACTCATTAGAAAAGACCCTGATGCTGGGAAAGATTGAAGGTGGGAGGAGAAGGGGACGAAAGAGGATGAGATGGTTAGATGGTATCACTGACTCAACGGACATGGGTTTGAGTAAGCTCCGGGAGTTGATGATGGACAAGGAAGCCTGGCATGCGGCAGTCTATGGGGTTGCAAAGAGTCGGACAAGACTGAGCAACTGAACTGAACTGAATGTTTGGAAGGGCAAAGCATAGGCCATTTCTTTCCAATCATCAATCACACACATGTATCTAGAATGGCTTTAAGGTTCACCCAGGCCTCCTGTCTAGGACCTTTACTCTTTCTTTGTTTCCTGGAGTACCTTGACACCACATTCCCAACACCACCATCTACAGGGTCTCTTTTTTTGCTCTCAACTTTTGGTTCAGACTGCTGGTCATCTGGTTGCATCAGATTTCCTTCAGAATTTGGGGTAGGTGGTAGAGTAAGGAGGACCAGAGGATTGGGAGGGTTTCAGACTGGAAGAGGGATACAGAATAGTTTGCTTCTAGCCCAGTCTGGAAGGAACATCAAAAAGTAAGTCTGAAAGACAAAGGAATCTCTTTCTTAGTCATATTGCCACTTCTTAGAGTATTAGCCAAGATGGTTCAACAGTGTCCGACTCTTGGCAACCCCATGGACTGAAGCCTGCCAGGCTCTTCTATCCATGGGATTCTCCATACAAGAACACTGGAGTGGGTAACCTGTCTCTTCTCTGGGGAATCTTCCTCACCCAGGGATCTAAGCTGGGTCTCCTGCATTGCAGGCAGATTCTTTACCATGTGGGCCACCAGCTATAGTGGAACTCTATAAAAAATAATGTGAGTGACCTTGCTAATGTTTCTGCAGTCCTCTCTCCACCAGAATCATTTTCTAAAATACAGTTATGGGCCCAAACTTTAAAACACTTCAGTGGCTCTCCTTGAACATAATGTAGAGTTATGTCCACGCATGTCAGCATGGAAGAAACAAGCTCCTCTGGGATCCAGCTTGAGTCCATCTCTCTGGCATCACCTACTGTTACTCTCTTTTTGCTCATGCACTTTGTGCCCATGCAATATTGGCATTCTCAGGACTTTCCAGAAGATTTTCACCCCCAACCTAAGCCCTTTTCTGTCTTCTTTCCTCTCCATCTGGCCAACTCTCCTTCATATTTCAGAACCCTATTTATACATTTTTCCTCTTTGAGGTCTTCATAGATCCTTATTTCATAAAGAATAAGAAAGATTTGGACTTTTCTGGTGGTCCGGTGGTTAAGACTCCTCACTTCCAATCCAGGGGACATGGGTTCAACACCTTGAACTAAAGTATTTGGGGAACTAAAATCCCATATGTAGCAAGGCATGACCAAAAAAAAAAAAAAAAGTAAGAAAAATGTATAGAAAATTAAATTAAATGTATAGAAAATTATATGTATAAATATATATATATATATACACACACATACATATATAATAAAAATTTAATATTTTCTTAAAAAATTCATGCCTCCTTCCCTACCTATCTAAAAAATTCTAGATAGAGTAGTTATAATTTCTTAGCTACTAGTTCAAACACGTTATATATAATTTTAATCCTCTTTACAACTCTTTTGACAGATGGGAAACTAAGGCTCCAAAACTTGAGTAACATATCCAAATTTCCACCTCTTTGCAGGGGCAAAATGGGAATTTAAACTGAAGAGATCTACTTCCAGACCCATGCTACTTACCACCACCCAATTTATCAGTGCAGTGCTTTATGTTGTATAAACAACTATTAACTATTCACACATGCATCATACCACTTTACAGTAATTTATTATTTGTTTGATTGTGTTCCTTAAATGACCTCAAGATCAAAGACAATTTCTGCTTTCATTTTTGTAGCACTGGCACAGTCCTTACCAGAGAGTGATATTTGCTAAACTTACCTATGTTGTTCAGTTCAGTTCAGTTCAGTTGCTCAGTTGTGTCCGACTCTTTGCGGCCCCATGAATCGCAGCACGCCAGGCCTCCCTGTCCATCACCAACTCCTGGAGTTCACTCAGACTCACGTCCAGCCAGTCAGTGATGCCATCCAGCCATCTCATCCTCTGTCGTCCCCTTCTCCTCCTGCCCCCAATCCCTCCCAGCATCAGAGTCTTTTCCAATGAGTCAACTCTTCGCATGAGGTGGCCAAAGTACTGGAGTTTCAGCTTTAGCATCATTCCTTCCGAAGAAATCCCAGGGCTGATCTCCTTCAGAATGGACTGGTTGGATCTCCTTGCAGTCCAAGGGACTCTCAAGAGTCTTCTCCAACACCACAGTTCAAAAGCATCAATTCTTCGGTGCTCAGCTTTCTTCACAGTCCAACTCTCACATCTATACACGACCACAGGAAAAACCATAGCCTTGACTAGATGGACCTTTGTTGGCAAAGTAATATCTCTGCTCTTGAATATGCTATCTAGGTTGGTCATAACTTTCCTTCCAAGGAGTGAGCGTCTTTTAATTTCATGGCTACAAATACCATCTGCAGTGATTTTGGAGCCCCAAAAAATAATGTCTGACACTGTTTCCACTGTTTCCCCATCTATTTCCCATGAAGTGATGGGACTGGATTCCATGATCTTCGTTTTCTGAATGTTGAGCTTTAAGCCAACTTTTTCACTCTCCACTTTCATTTTCATGTGCAAATCTTAGAGGTTGGCTATCTTGCCTGACAAGTCCCCTGACTTTTGTCTTATCTTCCAGCTACAGATTGAAATGTTAATCTTCTCAATATAATCAAGTTTAATTATTGCGGTTTTGTTTCTGTGCCCAGAGGTGAAACTTGTGTGTTTTCAATAAGTCAAAGTAATAAATGAGCATAGTACAATTACAAGGTAGGTCATTTGATGGTTCTAGAAAGAGAAAATGCCCCCATCTTATCATTCCATATTCCAGGACCTCTACCCCAAATGGGTGGGGAATCCACAGGGAAAAGAGCCACCAGAGAAACTGAATGTGATCAGGGAAGTAATTCACAGGGAGTTTATTGGATATGCAATTGACCCTATTGCTTGTACATCAAGAGTCTTTCACATTAACTAATAAGATACATTCAGATATTCTCAAAATTGGTGAAATTTGATGGTATTAAATTTATTGAGTTATTTAAGAATTAGTGCCCCTAAGTCTTGGGGCTAGATTAGATGTTGGTGAATGAGAGAAATGGCCAGATTTCTGGCTTTGGCTGGTCGGACAGAGATGCCAGTAATCAAGAAAGAACACACCAGAGAAAGAGCAAATCATACTCATTCCCTAAACCAGGAGGGGGGTAAAAAAAAATGCAAGAAAATGGAATGGTTCTCTTGCTTTTAATATACATCCCTTCATTTGAGATGAAGTAGGAAATGGCAACCCAATCCAATGTTCTGGCCTGGAAAATTCCATAGACAGAGGAGTCTGGTGGGCTACGGTGCAGGGGGGTCACAAAGAGTCAGACATGACTGAGTGAATGAGCATTTCATTTGGGAATTACAGAAATCCACTGGAACTAATTTAAACACAAAATAGAACGGGGTCGGCTTTGATAACCAAGTCTCTACCAAGGGTAGATGTAGATTTGGCCTTAGAGACAATTTTTAAACTGGGCGCTAACAGTCAAGATTGTATTTACTTATTTTTATTTAACTATAGTTGATTTACAATGTTGTGTTAGTTTCAGACTCTTTTCCATTATAGATTATTACAAGATATTGAATATAGTTCCATGTGCCAAGCAGTAAATCCTTGTTGTTTTTCTGTTTATATATAGGGGTGTGTACCTGTTAATCCCATACTCCTAATATATCCCTCTCCTTTGGTAATCAAAAGTTTCTTTTCTATGTCTGTGAGTCTATTGAGGTTTTGTAAGTAAGTTGACTTGTATCATTATTTTAGATTTCACATATAAGTGATATATAAAATTTGTCATTCTCTTCTTGACTTACTTCACTTAGTATGATAATCTCTAGGTCTACCCATGTTGCTGCAAATGACATGATTTCATTCTTTTTTATGGCTAAGTAATATTCCCTTGTATATATGTAGCACATCTTTTTATCCATTTACTTGTTGATGGACATTTGGGTTGTTTCCATATCTTGGTTATTGTGAATACTGCTGCTGTGGACATTAATAACAATCAAGATTTTAGATATACTTTACATATAGTGACATGCAAGGATATTAGTTGTACAGCTCTGTGTAATTCACATGCCTATCAAGAAATAGAACATTACTATCATCCCAGAAATTTCTTTATATCCCTATTTTTTAAACAATCATAATTTTATTTGGTTGGATGCAAAATTGTCCATCAGAAATTAGTAATTGTGACATTTCAGATAAGCAAAACAAGACAAGTTTATTTTTAGTAGATCTGCCCTTCTTCTGGCTGAAGTGAGGGACATTAGAAAGTGATAGTTTACAGTGAACAGTGCTGGATTTGTGATCTCTGAAAAAGATTTAGCACTGGGACCAGGGACCAGACTTGATCACTGAAGAGATTTTGTGTAGCAGTTTTATTAAAGTAAGAAAAGGGACAGAGAAAGCTTCTAGACATCAGAAGGGGGATGGAGAGTGCCCCCCTCACTAGTCTAAGCAAGGGAGTTATATACTTTTTTAATTGGTTATTACAATAAATCAAAAGAATGTCTCAAGGTTGTAAAGATCTTACTAGACCCAATCCCACAATTTACATTTTAAGATAACATGATTAGTCAGAAGGTTTTAAAGAAGGAGAAACTGTCCTCAAGCAGGATACATTGTTGTCATATAACCCTTAGTACAGAGTTTAAACTGAGTTGTTTGTTGTGTAATCATCTGTTTTGGGCTTAAAGAAAAAAATGTTTTATGTGACTAAGACTAAGGAATGTAGAGGGGAAAAAAGACATTTGTCCTTTCCTCCTCCTTGAGAATTCCCGGCCCCTATCTCCTCTTTGAGAGCCCCAGACCCCTCTCCTCCTCAGGGACCCTGGACTTCTTATCAACCTGCCTAGTAATTGACTCTCTCAAAAGTGTAAATTAATGTCTAGAATAAAGAGGACTGGCTAAATTAAATATGTAGGTAAACATTACATGGTCATATACAAAGCTACAATCCTGTGATCTTTGAGTTTTTTACTCATTTATTTCTTACAATATTGAAAAGGCAAATGCATAGAGTAATAACTGCAAATATATGTAAATAAGAAAGTATAAATGCATAATTAGGCACAATTAGAACACAGCCATTCACATTAGATTGTTATGAATTTAAGATACTAATGGATAACCACTAAGGAAACAGCTAAAACTATCCAGGAAAAAGAGGAAAAAATAAAGTCTTACAAATACAAGTAAAAATAATAAAAGAAGGTATTGATGGAGTATCCCTCCTTTGACAACACCTGCCTCTGAAAAACATTTTATAAGAAAAGTATTTGTATCTACTATAATCACAGTAGCTAGAAACTCCTAGTCCAATGTTAGGGACCAAGTGTTTTGCTTATTCTAGAACTTCACATAAATCAGGTTCTATGGTAGGCACTCTTTTATGATTGACTTCTTTAATTCATCATGTTTTTGAGATTTATCCATATTGTTGTGCTTATAAAAAATGTGGTTGAAAGTGTGTTCTTTTTGATTCCTTAGTATTATTCCATTGTATGAATATGGTACAATTTACTTATTTTCTTATTGATGGACATTCAATTGTTTCCAGTTTTAACAATTATAATTAAATCTGCTATTTTGGGGGGCCATGTCCCATGGCTTACAGGTCTTGGAGAGGAAATAGTGAGTCTTAACCACTGGATTGCCAGGGAATTCCCCTACAAGCTGCTATTCTGTTTTGCTTATTTACTTTAAAAAAAATCTATTTTTAATTGGAAGATAATAACTTTACAATGTTGTGTTGGTTTCTCCCATACTTCGATATGAATCAGCCTTAAGTATACATATGTTCCCTCTCTCTTGAACATCCCTACCATCTCCCACCCCACCCCTCTAGGTTGTCACAGAGCACCAGACTGAGCTCCCTGTGTTATATAGCAACTTCCCCTTAGCTATCTACTTTATATATGGTAATGTATATGCTTCAATGCTACTCTCCCAACTTGTCCCACCCTCTCCTGACCCACTGTGTCCATATGTCTGTTCACTGTGTCCGAGTTTCTGTTCCTGCCCTGTAAATAGGTTTAAAGATTCTGTTCTTGTTAAATATTTGTAGGGGCTCATGTTGTTAGTCCTCTTGAATAAATACTTAGAAATTCAGTTGTTATACACAGTATAGATATATGTTTACTTTTTAAAGGGACTGCTGAATAATTTTTAGAGGTCATATCATTTTACCAACTCCTACCAATAGGGCATGAAATTTGTGATTGCTTGTTCACAATTAGAAATACCAGTCTTATAAATTTAAGGTAGGCCAGGCTAAGCCATGATGCTTGGTCGATTAGGTGTATTAAGTGTATTTTCAGCTTGTAGTGTTTTCAACTTACCAAGAGTATATTGGTAAATAACCCCATTGTAAGTTGAGGAAGATCTGGACATTTCCACTTTGATTATTGTAATCCAAAAGTGTAATAGTTTCTCTGAAAAGAACACAAAATATGATATAATATTTCCTTTCCAAAATGCATTGTATAGAGGCAGCACATTGGAAAAATTCTAAATCTATAAAGAAAATACAGGTTCCAGATTTTCAACTGAATATTTTATAGCATGACTGTATGCATATTGTAATTGGCCATGCACTGAAGAGAGAAAGAACAGTCGAGAAACACGTGGAGATGCTGTTGAGAAAGAAAGGCACTCCCAGCCCTAATCACCTCGCTGTTCACTGAGGCCATGCCCAAGGATTTTAAATTATATTTTTCTTTCTGGAAAGAATTAAAAGATTCCTTTAGGCATTCCAAAACAGTGAACTGAGCTAAACAGTAGAAAGTAAACCCAAGAACCTGCCTTCTCTTCTGGCTGAAATATAGTATTTTTCCTTTAAAATAATGTTGAAGGAAGGTGAACTTTTAAACCTGCAGATTTGCAGCTTAACACTGTAATTTATTTCTCTTGGCAACAGTTGGAATGCTCCTAGATTTATGTAGAGAAGAAAAATATAATTCCTCTATCTGAAATGGACAAAACTCTAGAAAGAAAAAAAAATTGAGGATTTTGACCTTCACCATTAAAAGACGAAAATAGACTTTAGGAAATTAACATTCCAGTCCTCTTGAGTATTTTGGAAGGTAGTTAAAGAATAATATTTATATATTTACAATATTTAAAATTCACAGCCCAAATGTTACTGAATTAAAAGAATTTTATCAACTAATCGTAATAGATGGATGGATAGGTTTAGAATTTAATGAAGTATGAGAGAGATGAGAGCAATGTACGTATTGACTAACAGGAACTTGTGAGTTGGGAAGGGGGGCTATTAATTTTAATCAGCTTCATCTCTTTTAGGCTTGGTGCAAAAGCCAAAACAGAATTCCAAATTTCTCTCTTCTTCAGCAAATTTCTGATATGTGGCTTTGTTATTTGTTTAAAAATGAGGCTCAGATTCTATTTTATAAGAAATGTGGGAGTGCTTATTAATATGCAGGAAATATGCTGATAATAATAGGGGAAAAGACTCCTGAATTTGGACAAACATCAGCATGATGTTTACTGTGTTTCTAGAATTGAAACATGTGAAGGCCTAAAATGATCAGCTGGCACTGAAAGTTTGCTCTGTGGTCTCTGAGACTTTTCCTTCTTAAATTTAGTTGTTGGCATCTGATTACTGCTCCAGTGGTTTCGGCTCCCTAGAGTTTAAGATGAGGCGAGAATGCCAAAGAGTTGGTCAACTTCTTGGATTACACACACATAGAACAGCTAAATATAAACTTAGAGCAATGATATTCCTGACTCCTGAGTTCTCCCCTGTTAACACAGAGCTGGCTTCTCATTCAATTTGTGTATTTTTTTTTTTTAAATTTTGGGTATAATTGCTTTATAATGCTGTTAGGTTCTGCTGTACAACATCATGAATCAGCTATAAGTATAGATATATCCCATCCTTCTTGAACTTCCCTGCAATCTCTCCCCCTACCCACCCATCTAGGTCATCACAGAGCACTCAGCTGCGTACCTGAGCACCTTTCCACTAGCCATCTATTTTACATTGGTAGTATATACATATGTCACATTTAATCTCCCAACTCATGCCTTCATTCCCCAACCCTCTGTGTTTACATGTCCATTCTGTATGTCTGTGTCTCTATTCCAGCCTTGCAAATAGGTTCACTGATACAATTTTCTAGATTTTACATATATGCACAAAAATATGATCTCTGTTTTTCTCTTTCTGACTTACTTCACTCTGTATGACTGACTCTAGCTCCACCCATGTCTCTACCAAATTTTGTTCCTTTTTACAGCTGGGTAGTATTCCACATCTTCTTTTTTTTTTAATTTCTTTTTAATTAAAGGATAAATTCTTTACAGAATCTTGTTGTTTTCAGTCAAACCTCAACATAAATAAGCCCTAGGTATACATATATCCCCTCCCTTTTGAACCTCCCTCCCATCTCCCTCCCCATCCCACCCCTCTAGGTTTACAGAGCCCTAGTTTGAGATTCCTGAGTCATACAGCAAATTCCCGTTGGCTATCTATTTTACATATGGTAATGTAAGTTTCCGTGTTACTCTTTCCATACATCTCACCCTCTCCTCCCCTCTGCCCATGTCTGTAAGTCTATTCTCTATGTCTGTTTCTCTATTGCTGCCCTGTAAATAAATTCTTCAGTACCATTTTTCTATATTCCGTATATGTGCATTAGAATAAGACATTTATCTTTCTCTTTTTGACTCACTTCACTTTGTATAATAGGTTCTAGGTTCATCCACCTCATCAGAACTGACACAAACACATTCCTTTTTATGGCTGAGTAATATTCCATTGTGTATATGTACCACTTCTTCTTTATCCATTCATCTGTGTTTTATTTTTAATTTATTTAATTTTTATTGAATTATAATTGCTTTAGAAATTTGCTGTTTTCTGTCAAAACTCAACATGAATCAGCCAATGGCTCTCGGTTGATACAGAGCCCCTGTTTGAGTTTCCTGAGCCATATAGCAAATTAACATTGGCTGTCTATTTTACATATGGTAGTGTAAGTTTCCATGTTACTTTTTCTATAAATCACCCTCTCCTCCCCTCTCTCCATATCCAAAAGTCTATTCTCTAAGACTGTTTCTCCACTGTTGCCCTGTAAATAAATTCTTCAGTACCATTTTTCTAGATTTCATATATATGTGTTAGAATACGTATTTATCTTTCTCTTTCTGATTCACTTGACTCTGTGCAATAGGTTCTAGGTTCATTCACTTCATTAGAACTGATTCAAATGCACGACTTTTTATGGCTGAGTAATATTCCTTTGTGTATATATACCACACTTCTTTATCCACTCATCTGTCGATGGACATCTAGGTTGCTTCCATGTTCTAGCTGTTGTAAATAGTGCTGCAATGAGCAATGGGATACATGTGCATCTTTCAAGTTTGGCTTCCTCAAGGTATATGCCTAAGAGTGGGAATGCTGGGTCATATGGTGCTTTTATTCCTAGTTTTTTAAGGAGTCTCCATACCATTTTCCATAGTGGCTGCATCAATTTATATTCCCACCAACAGTGCAAGAGTGTTCCCCTTTTTCACACCCTTTCCAGCATTTATGGTTTGTAGACTTTTTGATGAGGGCCATTCTGAAAGGTGTGAGGTGATGTCTCATTGTAGTTTTGATTTGCATGTCTTTAATAATGAGCGATGTTGAGGATCTTTTCATGTGTTTGTTAGCCATCTGTATGTCTTCTTTGGAGAAATATATGTTTAGGTCTTTTTCACACTTTTTGATTGGGTTGTTTGTTTTCCTGATATTGAATTGTATGAGCTGCTTGTATATTTTGGAAATTAATTCTTTGTCAGTTGTTTAATTTGCTACTATTTTCTCTAATTCAGAATTTTCTCTAATTCTTTTTACCTTACTTATAGTTTCCTATGCTGTGCAAAAGCTCTTAAGTTTAATCAGATTCCACTTGTTTACTTTTGTTTTTGTCTCTGTTACACTAGGAGGTGGGTCATAGAGGATCTTGCTTTGATTTATGCCGAGTGTTCTGCCTATGTTTTCCATTAAGAATTTTATAGATTCTGGTTTTACATTTAGGTCTTTAATCCATTTTGAGTTTATCTTTGTGTATGGTGTTAGGAAGTGTTCTCATTTCATTCTTTTACATGTAGCTGTCCAGTTTTCCCAGCACCATTTATTGAAGAGGCTGATATTTGCCCCATTGTATAGTCTTGCCTCCTTTGTCAAAAAGGAGGTACACATAGGTGCATGGGTTTATTTATGGGCTTTCTATCTTGTTCCATTGGTCTATATTTCTGTTTTTGTGGCAGTACCATACTATCTGGATGACTGTAGCTTTGTAGTATAATCTGAAGTCAGGAAGGTTGATTCCTCCAGTGCCTTTCTTCTTTCTTGAGACTGCTTTGGCTATTTGGGGTCTTTCTTTTTTTTTTTTTTCTAATTTTATTTTATTTTTAAACTTTACATAATTGTATTAGTTTTGCCAAATATCAAAATGAATCCGCCACAGGTATACATGTGTTCCCCATCCTGAACCCTCCTCCCTCCTCCCTCCCCATACCATCCCTCTGGGTCGTCCCGGGGTCTTTCATGTTTCCATATGAATTGTGAAATTTTTTGTTCTTGTTCTGTAATAAATGCCATTGGTAATTTGATAAGGATTGCATTAAATCTGTACATTGCATTTGGTAGTATAGTCATTTTCACAATATCGATTCATCCTACCCAGGAACATGGAATATCTCTCCATGAGTTCATGTCATATTTGATTTCTTTCATTACTGTCTTATAATTTTCTGTATACAGTTCTTTCGTCTCCTTAGGTACATTTATTCCTAGGTATTTAATTATTTTTGTTGCAATGGTGAATGGGATTGATTCCTTAATTGCTCTTTCTGATTTTTCATTGTTATATAGAAATGCAAGTGATTTCTGTGCATTGATTTTGTATCCTGCAACTTTGCTAATTCACTGATTAGATCTAGTAATTTTCTGATACTATTTAGGGTCCCATCACTTCATGGCAAATAGATGGGGAAACAGTGGAAACAGTGTCAGACTTTATTTTTTGGGGCTCCAAAATCACTGCAAATGGTGACTACAGCCACGAAATTAAAAGACGCTTACTCCTTGGAAGGAAAGTTATGACCAACCTAGACAGCATATTAAAAAGCAGAGACATTACTTTGTCAACAAAGATCTTTCTAGTCAAGGCTATGGTTTTTCCAGTAGTCACGTATGGATGTGAGAGTTGGACTATAAAGAAAGCTGAGCACCAAAGAATTGATGCCTTTGAACTGTGGTGTTGGAGAAGACTCTTGAGAGTCCCTTGGAGACTCTTGGATCTCTTGCAAGGAGATCCAACCAGTCCATCCTAAAGGAGATAAGTCCTGGGTGTTCGTTGGAAGGACTGATGTTGAAGCTGAAACTCAAATACTTTGGCCACCTCATGCTAGAGCTGACTGATTGGAAAAGAACCTGATACTGGGAAAAATAGAGGGCAGGAGGAGAAGGGGACGATAGAGAATGAGATGGTTGGATGGCATCACTAACTCAATGGACATGAGTTTGAGTAAACTCTGGGAGTTGGTGATGGACAGGGAGGCCTGGCGTGCTGTGGTTCATGGTGTCGCAAAGAGTCGGACATGACTGAGCGACTGAATTGAACTGAACTAAGTTGTCTATTCAATGTTTTCTTGTTTCTTGAAGTAGGATTGTATTGCTATAAATTTCCCTCTTAGAACTGTTTTTGTTACATCCCATAAATTTTGAGTTATCATGTTTTTATTGTCATTTGTTTCTAGAAATTTTTTGTTTCCCTTTTAATTTCTTCAGTAACCTGTTGGTTATTTAGAAACATGTTGTTTAATCCCCATGTGTTTGTGTTTCTTACAGTTTTTTTTTTCTTTCTTGTAATTAATATCCAGTCTTATAGCTTTGTGTTCAGAGAAGATGCTTGATATGATTTCAATTTTCTTAAATTGACTCAAGTTTGATTTGTGACTCAAGATGTGGTATATCCTGGAGAATGTTCCATGGTGCATGTGAGAATAAGGTGTATTCTTCTGCGTTTTAATGGAATACCCTGAAGATATCAATGAGATCCATCTAATCTAATGTATCATTTAAGACTTGTGCTTCCTTATTAACTCTGTTTTGATGATCTCTCCATTGGTGTGAGTGGGGTGTTAAATTCTCCCACTATTATTATGTTACTGTCAATTTCTCCTTTTATGTCTGTTAGTGTTTGCCTTATGTATTGAGTTGCTCCTTTGTCGGGTGCATAAATATTTACAACTGTTATGTCTTCCTCTTGGCTTGATCCCTGATCATTATGTAGTGTCATTCCTTATATCTTGTAATCCTTATTTTAAGGTCTATTTTGTCTGATATGAGGATTGCTACTCCAGCTTTCTTTTGCTTCCCCTTTGCACGGAATATATTTTTCCATCCTCTCACTTTCAGTCTGTATGTGTCTTGAGGTCTGGAGTGGGTTTGCTGTAGACAGCATAAAAATATGGGTCTTGTTTTTGTATCCATTAAGCCAGCCTATGTCTTTTAGTTGGAGTATTTAATCCATTTGCATTTAAAGTAATTATTGATATATATTTTCCTATTGCATTTTCTAATTGTTTGGGGCTGATTTTGTACATCTTTTTTCTTCTGTTGTATTTCTTGACTATATAAGTCTGTTTAACATTTGTTGTAAAGCTGGTTTGGTGGTAATGAATTCTCTAAACTTTTGCTTGTCTGAAAAGCTTTTCATTTCTCTATCAAATTTTTTTTTTTTAGTTTAAACATAGATTTTATTTTATTTTTTCACAATCACTTTTATTTTTGTTTAACCATTTATCATTTATTATTATTATTTTTTTACTTTACAATATTGTATTGGTTTTGCCATACATCAACATGAATCCGCCATGGGTGTACACTTGTTCCCCATCCTGAACCCCTCTCCTACTTCCCTCCCTGTACCATCCTTTGTAGGCACAGTAATCTTCGTTGTAGATTTTTCCCTTTCAATACTTTAAATATATCCTGCCATTCCCTTCTGGCCTGAAGAGTTTCTGCTGAAAGATCAGGTGTTAAGTATATGGGGTTTTCCTTGTATGTTATTTGTTGCTTCTCCCTTGCTGCTTTTAATCTTCTTTCTTTTTGTTTAGTTTTTGTTAGTTTGATTAATATGTGTCTTGGCGTGTTTCTCCTTGGGTTTATCCTGTATAGGACTCTTTGTGCCTCTTGGACTTGATTGACTCCCTTCCATGTTGGGGAAATTTTCAACTATAATCTCCTCAAAAATTTTCTGATACTCTATCTTTTTCTCTTCTTCTTTTGGGACCCCTATAATTTGAATGTTGGTGTGTTTGATATGGTCCCAGAGGTCTCTGAGACTGTCCTCAGGTCTTTTCATTCTTTTTACTTTATTCTGCTCTTCAGAAGTTATTTCCACCATTTTATCTTACAGCTCACTGATTCGTTCTTCTGTTTAAGATATTCTGCTTTCATTCCTTCTAAAGTATTTTTAATTTCAGTAATTGTGTTGTCTCTTTATGTTTATACTTCAGTTCTTCTAGGTATTTGTTAATATATTCTTGCATTTTCTCCATTTTGTTTTCAAGGTTTTTGATCATCTTTGCCATCATTATTCTGAATTCTTTTTCAGGTAATTTTCCTATTTCCTTTTTATTTATTTGGACTTCTGTGTCTCTATTTGTTACTTCATTTGTGCAGTATTTCTCTGCCTTTTCATTTTTTTTTAAGTCACTGTGTCTGAGGTCTCCTTTCCCCAAACTTCAAGGAAATTGAATTCTTTCCTTGAAGAAGGTTGGATTCTTTCTTCCTTTTGCTTCTCCCCTCCTAAGGTTGGTCCAGTGATTTGTATGAGCTTTGTCTAGGGTGAGATTTGTGCTGAGTTTTTGTTTGTTTGTTTTTCCTCTGATGGGCAAGGCTGAGTGAGGTTGTACTCCTGTCTGCTGATGATTGGGTTTGTATTTTTGTTTCGTATGTTGTTTAGATGAAGCATCCTGCACAGGGTGCTACTGGTGGTTGGGTGATGCCAGGTCTTGTGTTCAAGGGGTTTTCTTGGTCTGAGTTCTCACTACTTGATACTCCCTAGGGTTAGTTCTCTGGTCTAGTGCTGCCACTCCAAAGACTCATTGTTTGAGCTCTGGTCAGGAATGATGATTTCACAAGTGGTTTGTTATGGCATTAAGGGAGAGTAAAACAAATATCCAAAAACGAGCAACCAAAAATAAACCTCAGACAAATGGCAGTTACAAAATCAGGCAAATAATAATTAAAATAATGGAATATACACATATACATACACACCTATGAGCAAAGTGAAAACAATCTAACAAAAATATAGTAGATTGATTCGTGAACAAAGGAAATAAAAAATTATATTTACCAGTTAAGAATAAAACTAACATAAGCAAAAACTGGAAAACAAAACTAAAGCAAGGTGCCAACTGGGGAATAAAGCAATGAAAACAAAACTAACAAATATGTTGAGAGGAAAGGAAAGAAAGACAGAATAGATATGCAAAGTTACATAGAGATAGATGAATATTTATATACATTAAAGATTAACTGCAAGGGGAAAAGAGGAGTAGGAAAGGCAAATGAAAAAATAATGTAGAAAAAATATAATAAGTTTTAAAAAGTTTAAAATTATAAAAAAGAGAAAAAAATGGAAGAAGAAAGACAAAAGGGGAAAAAAAGGAAAGCTCCACACAATTGCAAAAGCCCAATGTAGAGGAAGAGGTTTATAACAACAGTAGAAACTATGACTGAATATACACATATGCATATACACCCATAAGCAAGATCAAAGAAGTCCAGCAAAAATTAAGTACAATAGATTAACCTGGCAAACAAAGGAAACCAAAGATTATATGTACAGGAACAGAGCTAATTAAAGCACCAACTGGAAAACAAAACTAAAGCAAGGTGCCCACTGCAGAATAAAGCAATGAAAATAAAATGAACAAATATGTTGAGAGGAAAGGAGAGAAAGAAAAGAAAAGAAAGAATATATATGCAAAGTTAAATAGAGGTAGATTAAGAAGATTTATATATGTTAAATATTAACTGCAAGGGGAAAAGAACAGTAGGAAAAGCAAAGGAATAAATGTAGGAAAAATAATAAAAGGTATAAAAAATTAAAAATTAAATTTAAAAAGAGAAAAAAAAAAAAAAGAGGAAAACTCCACAGAACTGCAAAAGCCCAGTGTAGAGGCAGAGGTTTATGACAACAATAAAGAATGTGACTGAGGAAAAAGAAAAAAATGCTCAAAAACTGAATTGGATTTCTTAGTGCTAATAAAATTGACAACTACAATGGGGGATGGGGGGAAGAAAAAAAAAGAAAAAAAAATCCAAAATAATCTACAGAACAAGTCAAAAAATAAGAATAATAGATGTTTTTCATGAGTCACTGCTGTCAGTGTCCTTTTCCCGCGCTGGAAATCACAGTCCCCCTTACCTCTCCCCATGATGCCATCCAACACTGTACTGATCTCTGGCCCTGCTGTGGGGGTTCCTCAGATTCTAATCTGGTCCTTCTCCTGTGTGTTCTTGCCTCCAATGTCCACAGCTATCAGAGCTAGTGTGTTTTCTTATGTGGGAGTTCTCAATGGCCTTTTATATATTCCATAGACACAGAGTCTTCTTAGTTGATCATGTGGATTTAATCTGCAGCTTCTGGGAAGGTTTTGAATCTTCTTCCTTAGCCACACTGCCCCTGGGTTTCAATTGTGGTTTTATTTCCACCTCTACATGTGGGTCGTCCACTGGGGTTTAGCTCCTGAGGCTGCCCTGGAGGGCTTGGGTTTGCCCCTGTGAGGGCCAGGTGTGGAGGTGGTACAGCTGCTGGTTTGCAGGGGTTCTGGCAGCACCAGGTACTCAGGGATTTGGCAGCTAGGGCAGCAGGAAATATAGTGCTCTAGAAGGGTATGGCAACCAGTCTTGGCCAATACGCTCCAGTATTCTTGCCTGGAGATCCCCTTCTCTGACAGAGAAGCCTGGCAGGCCACGGTCTAAAGGGTTGCAAAGAGTCGGACAGGACTGAAGTGATTCTGTGTGCATAAATACAAGACCTTTTTTTTTTTTCCCCTGTGGCAGCTCTGCCCCAGTGAGAGTTGAGTGTGAAGGTGGTGCAGCTGCTTGCCTTGCAGGGACCCTGGAGGTGCCAAGTGTTCAGGGTCACAGACTGCCTCCGTGGCAGGAGTTATGGCCCTATCAGAGTCTTTTTTCAAGCCTCCTGTAGCTGACGATCAGAAGGCCTCTTTGGAGAGTCTTTCTCTATAACTCTGCCTGCTCAGGCACTTAGAGGGCTCTCTTGGCTGGGAGCCCTTCCCTCCCTTCTCTGTTGTTCCCCACATCAGACACATAGAGGGCCCCCCCCTGACTGGGGTCCTACTCTGTAGATCAGCGCATCAGGCACTTAAAGTGGCACCCTGGGTGGGGTCCTACTCTGTAGTTGAGTGCCTTAGGCGCTTGATGGGCCAGCCTCTCTATTGTTCAGCTGCCTATGCTGGCCTGTGGAGAGAGAGGCTATGGTGATGGCTCCACCTCTTAGGTGTGACTCAGCAGTATCACATTGCTTCCATGGCTGCCTGGCTCTCCTCCACAGGCGATTTCCCACCAGGATCTCCTCCCTCACCTCCTCTCGTTCTGTCTCTCCACAGTCAACAGCAGCCATCGCACTGGGATTGCTCCACAATCCCTAAACTCCAGCTCCCAGCCACTGCCCCTTCCAGGAGACCTGGTTCCTGCCCAGCATATGTATGGCTGCGGCAAGTACAGTCTGATTCTCATTCCATTTAGGCTGCCACAGATTAGCTGTTTCACCCTCAGCCTTAAATATTTCTCCTCTGACTCGACAATTGCCCTGCTGTGGGGATCAGCTCAAGCCCAATTCTCTGATTGGTTCGTGGTGAGATAACAGGGTAGTTAAAATGATCATTCCTTAGGTACCAATAGGTCTGGGGGCTCATGATCATCAAATAGTTAATTTCTTGCATTTGGTGGGAGTTTTAGCATCTGTAAAACAACTTGGGAAATGTGCATCAGCTACTGTTATGTAGGTACTTCAGAGGAGCTACAGTGGAAGATATGGGGGAGGGCCTTATCCCTAGAAGATGAGGCACACATGCTCTATAATTCTTGCATGGCCCAGGGGTTGTTCAGCTACAGATACTGACAGACTTCAAAATTAGGCACTCATACGAGTGCAACCCAGAATTTAGGGATGTCCAAAGCACCCCATGAAGCAGCCTTTGACTCATGGGGGACAGAAGCCCACCGACAAATGCTTTTTATTTTCTTCTGTCAGGCAGAGGATGGAGAGAGGCATGTGATAAGCTTTCTCAGCTGTTTGATGGGATCAGGAAGTCAGATGTCCCTCAGAGTAGAAGTGAAGTGAAGTGGTTGCTCAGTTGTGTCCGACTCTTGTGACCCCATGGGCTGTAGCCTACCACGCTCCTCTGTCCATGGGATTTTCCAGGCAAGAGTATTGGAGTGGGTTGCCATTTCCTTCTCCAGAGGATCTTCCCAACCCAGGGACTGAACCTGGGTCTCCCGCATTGTAGGCAGACGCTTTACCATCTGAGCCACCAGGGAAGTCCTAAGGCTGATCACATAACATAGGCTTGTGCTGGCTTTCTTGGTCCCTATCCCTCATGCCTGTTCCTTGAATGAACCACTCATGTGCCAGCTTCTATTGCAGAGTGGACTCTGGAAAAGCCTGTGCTAAAGGAGGGACTTCTCAATCTAAATCTGCATACCCTTTAAGATATCACATTTTTCCCTGGAGTCATTACCATATTTTAAAAAAATGTGACTATGTATGGACAAGTCTCTCATTTAAAAGCAAAGGTCATTTTTTTTATTCATTATTATCTCCCCAGAACTCAATAAAAAGTGTTGAATGAATACAATGTTAAAACACTTCTCTAAACCCCAAACTTCTGTGGGTGATCAAAAGCCATATAACTCTATCTGACTTTTGCTGGAGGTGGGGTTTAGTGAGAAAGATCTAGGGTTTTTTTTTTTTTTTTCAGTATTCTCTGATTTTTCTCATTATGAGGTGATTAAAAAACACATTTGACATTAGTTGGGATAAAACAAAATTTTATTCATCCTCTCAGCAGATTTATAATTTCTAACCTAATTTCTTCTTCCCAACTTGGTGCGTTTCAAATAAAACACTTCATCCCAGGTTCAGGGTTTCCATAACTGCAGATGATCTGCCCTGTGTCCCAAATTAAGCCAAGGGTTGGCTCTCTGACTTCCTTTGTAACTCTTGCCAGAGGCCTCTTTGAAGATGAGTCGAAGCCAGCATAATTTTAAAACAGTGGAAATGTACTGAGTACCACTGTGCTTTTTACAATGATATACATAGTCCTACAAAAGGGGGAATTATCAGCCATGTTTGACAGTTGAAGAGAATGAGGCTCAGAGAGATTAAGTGAACCACCTGAGTTCACACTGCTAATAAGTGGTCTTCTTCCATAGCCTTTGCTGTTAACTGTTACATTTAAGAGCTGCTTCAATCCGCTAAATTTCAGTTTCTTCTGAGCGAACAGTGGGGTTTTTCTGACCCTGTGCCATCAACGTTAATCCTTCAGGGCAGCTGAGAAGTATCTTAATCAAGGCCTCTGACCTTGTCATTCATTCTTTTTCTTAGTGTTCAGTTAACTGCAGGCACCCTAAGGAATGGGAATGGAATGACTTCAGACTTCACAGGAGGAGGACTGGCAGAGAAACTTTCCCCAAGACCTCACAGGAATGAGGGTAATGCTTTTTCTTATTAATTTTTTTTTTTCAGTCTCACCTCTCTCTTTTTTCCTCCCTCTTCCCCACACTCTTTCTCTCTCCCCGTCTGCCTGCCTGCATATTTCCTTCACTTTGGGTGGGAGCGAGGGTGACGAATCAGAACCATAGTTTCACTTAACTTTCTTTTTGCTGAAATGCAAGTTTATTTAAAATTGACCTCAGAGAATTTAAAGGAGTTTTTGCTATTGGGCACAGCAACAATTTAAACTGTAGCTTCTCAGCATTGAATCTAAATCTATGGAAATAAATCATGGTGGGAAGCTCATTATTTCTTAATTACAGTGCATATTAGTATCTAGCTTTAAGAATTCCCCAGTGGGTTAAGGAACATTTTGGTTTAGAGGAAACTTTCTGCTTAAACTTTCTGCCAGAGTGACATCAATGAAATATCATTATCATTAGTTTAAAATAAAAATGGGACAAAAAGAAAAACATCCAGAGATGAAGAGATATGCTTTGAATATTTTGGAGATGAGCCAGAGGAGAGGTGTCAATTGCTTTTTTAAACAATTCTTTCTTCACATATCTGGAGTAAATCCTAAGGAAGACTGATAAACTAATGTTGACTTCATCTTAGGTAGCACTGTGGGTAGGTGAATTTGTATTGCATCCAAAGAAAAATTAGGGTAAAGTTGATGGTTCAGATGGTAAAGAACCCACCTGCAATGTAGGAGACTGCGATTCGATCCCTGGGTCGGGAAGATCCCCTGAAGAAGGAAATGGCAACCCACTCCAGTATTCTTGCCTGGAGAATTCCATGGACAGAGAAGCTTGGTGGGCTCTTGTCCATGGGGTTGCAGAGCTGGACATGCCTGAACAGCTAACACTACACACTAACTCTGATTTCAGTTGAACTTCAGTAAGTAACAGCCATCTCAAAAAGTTATAAGTAGCTATTAAACTATATGTATTTGAATAGCATTCAGTATATTATTTAAAGCCATTTGGCACATCTCTTGCTATATAGAAACTTAAAATACTACACGTTGAGATGAAGGAAGCATTTAAGTGAAGACTCCCTTTGTCAGGTATGTAAGTCCTTATGTGTGTGAGTTGTAGAGCTGGATAAAGTCCTCCACTGTTTTTCTTTTTTAAAAAATGTATTTATGTTTAATTGGAGGATAATCTCTTTATAATACTGTGTTGGTTTCTGTCATATATCAACATAAATTAACCATAGATATAGAGGCAAGAATAAACAATGGAGAAAAGGCAATCTCTTCAATAAGTGATGTTGGGAAAACTGGACAGCAACATGTAGAAGGGTGAAATTAGAATATTTCCTAACACCATACACAAAGATAAAATGGATTAAGGACCTAAATGTAAGGTCAGAAACTATAAAACTCTTAGAGGAAAACATAGGCAGAACACTCCTTGATATAAATCACAGCAAGATCCTCTATGACCCACCTCCTAGAGTAATGGAAATAAAAACAAAAATAAACAAATGGGACCTAATTAAACTTAAAAACTTTTGCACAGCAAAAGGAACCATAAACAAGGTGAAAAGACAGTCCTCAGAATGGGAGAAAATAATAGGAAATTAAACAACTCACAAAGGATTAATTTCCAAAATACACAAAATTTTCTAGTCCTGGGCAATGTGGTTTCATCATAGCCTTTCCTCCAGTTCATTGCCCAAAAGTGTGTTACTGCAACTCCTTTTCTCTTCCATTCAGGCCACCATGCCAACCTTTCGCTCACTTGGCAAATGTTTAAGGAGGACCTGCCACCTACCAAACACTGTGCTAAATGCTGGGAATAGAGTAGTGGACAAGGCAGGAATGGTCCCTATTCTCACAAAATTGTCAGTTTATAGGGGAGGAGAGTGAGTAAGCAAACTAGAGATGAAATAAGTGTTACCAAAATGTTGGGAGTAAAAGAAATTAGATAAAACAGGACCTACATTCATTTCAGTTCAGTTCGGTCGCTCAGTCGTGTCTGACTCTTTGCGACCCCGTGAATCGCAGCACGCCAGGCCTCCCTGTCCATCACCATCTCCCGGAATTCACTCAAACTCACGTGCATCGAGTTGGTGATGCCATCTAGCCATCTCATCCTCTGTCATCCCCTTCTCCTCCTGCCCCCAATCCCTCCCACCATCACAGTCTTTTCCAATGAGTCAACTCTTCTCATGAGGTGGCCAAAGTACTGGAGTTTCAGCTTTAGCATCATTCCTTCCAAAGAACACCCAGGGCTGATCTCTTTAGAATGGACTGGTTGGATCTCCTTGCAGTCCAATGGACTCTCAAGAGTCTTCTCCTACATTACCTACTCAGGGGAAATTCATGATCCCTTTTCAAAACTCTAGGAAAATGAAGCCTGCATTGAAATAACAACAGTACTAATGATAGAAGTAAAAACCATTACCGTTTGTTTAGTGTTCTTCACTAAACAAATTTTAGTATCTTCAAGATTTCAAAATGACTCTATAAACCTTAAATGCATACTGCTATGTGAAAGAAAACAATCTAAAAATTCTGCATACTGTATGATTCCAAATATGTGACGGTCTGAAAAGGGAAAACTATGGAGACAGTAGAAAGATGAGTGTTCGCCAGGGTTTGGGGGTGGGGAATGAATAGATGTAGCATAGATTTTTAGGGTGTGAAGCTATTCTGAATGCTACTGTCCATGGTGGAGACATGTCATTCATTTGTCCACATTCATAGAATAGATAAACAGTGAAGCCTAATTTAAAACATGGACTTCAAATAGCAATAATGTATCAACATTGACTCATCTATTATGACAAATGTACCACAAAAATGTACGTGCATGTGTTCGGTCGCTCAGTGGTGTCTGACTCTTTGCCACCCTTTGGACTGTACCCACCCCCCACCCCACCGGATCCTCTGTCCATGGGATTTCCCAGGCAAGAATACTGGAATGGGTTGCCATTGCCTCCTCCAGGGGATCTTCCCAAACCAAGGTCTGAACCCTCATCTCCTACATTGCAGGTGGATTCTTTACTGCTGAGCCATTGAGGAAGCCCATCACAGGAATGCAAGATGTTAATAAGGGAAATTGTTGGGGAGTGAGGTGGTGTATTGAACAATACTTTCTGATCAGTATTTTTTTTTTTATAAACCTAAAACTAATGAAAATAAAAAGGATTTTGATTAAAACAAAATAACCAAAAATCTCTGAAGAAACCACTAAAATTAGCCTGTTTTCTCAGGTGAAGAAAAAAAGACCCAGAGATTTGTCTGCTTTTCCACAAAAGTGAGGGGCTGACTTAGGACTCAAATCCACGTCTAAGTTCCTGTTCAGGTAAGACCAGAAACACTTTGAATCCAAGTCCCCGTGCCTGTTCAGGTAAGACCAGAAGCTGTTTCTTCACTCTCTGTACTCAGCCTTACTCTCTTCCCTTAGCTGCTAATGGATTCATTATACCTGGGCAGGTGGAATTAGAACCTCATAAGTACCTTTGCCTGCTTGTTCTTTCTCTTACAATCCTACAACTGCAATCTTTCATCCAATGGATGTTTCTTGGATGTTTCTTCCACTGTGTTTCTTGGTCCCATCTTTCCTTCCCCCCTTTTCTAGCCATCTATCACTGCTTTGGTTCACATGGTTGTTATAAATGCAGCTGCCAAAACATCAAAGCCAAATTTCACGGTCAAATCTAAGCAACTATAATGGACTTTACTATTTGGGTACTTGTGCTCACCTTTTTTTTTTTTTTTTGATTTGGGAAAGAAAGATTTATGTACCCCATTCCTGTTTTCATCTTCTTAACCTTGCTCATACCTCCATAAGTAGTTATTGTATTAAAGTCTCTTTATTTGAGTCATCTGGGATGAATTCTGTTTTCTGCTTGTGTGCTTACTAATAAAGAGGTATTCAGGCATATTTGCCAAACTGAATTAGAACTGAGAAGGCAGTTCTATTTTTTGTTGTTTTGTTGTATTTGTTCAATTTAGCATAAACATTTTACTACAACAACAACGAAGCAGGCTGAAATGCATTTCAGTTTTTACTCTGAGTTCCTGCTTCATGTTTTGTTTGGAGTATTCTTACTACATTTTCAAGAAAGTATAATTTTTTTTTAAATGCATGATTGTTTACAACTTTGTTATATTTGTGTGATTTTTTTTACTAGCTTACTATTTGTATTTTTTTTAATAAAATATTTGTGTGATTTTTATAAAAAGGTCTCTTAGTTGCTCTTCTTTTTCTAAAGAATTATGTCTCAGATGGAATAATGAAAACAAAGAGGAAATGTCTGTTATAAAGCTGTTTCTCGGGAACCATGTAGAGGTTAAATTATGTCACAAAGAGATCCAAAGCACTTGTGGGATCACTTTATTAGCCTAAAATTTTGTTTTATTTAACTCTTTCCTGAAACCAGTATGCTATTAAAATGGTGCTTGGTAAACCTTTTGTACTTCAGGTATTTTCACTGGAATTATTAGAATTAGGTTTAACCTGTTGATTATTAAATGATTCAGTTGTTCTTTGCTATGATTTAAGCTGGGCTACTTTAAATGCATCCAGTTGCTCACGTTTTCCTCTCATAGGCACATCTATAACTGTTATACTGAGTAACTTGACCATGGCTCTCACTTTAACCATGTCCAGAAAATTCATATGTGAAGATTGAAATTTGCACATCACTCAGTGGATGATTATTTGTGTTGCCTTACGACATTGTCCAGATAACCTTGGACAAACCCCTTGACTTTTCTGAATTTCAGTGTCCTTTTGGGGGAGGGGGGTGGAGGATGGGGTTGATAATACCTTTCTTTATACAAAACACATTACAGAGCAAGATGCAAATAAGGGGATAGTCATTTAGTTCTGTATTTAGAAAGATATATTTGATAATGTAATCTAATATCTTACGGTTCCTTGAGTAACAAAACACTCTGGAAAATATCTCAGTTAGTCTCAGCTGGAAGCTCTAACCATAGAAGACAAATTATATGGCTAATATTGAATACATTTTTGTCTGAATGCTTGTAAAATGGCATATATATATATTCATTCTATGTCATTCTTGGTATCACTTTTCCTTTCCCTTTCTTTTTTCCATTTTTGCAAAATGAATAGTACCCTAAATTGAATATATTTCTTTCATGTCTATGGTCCTCAAGAGGAAAACTTGGGAAATATATTCTTGTTTTGGGGGACTTTACTGTAGACATTTCATAACCATTATAGGAAATTTCTTGTCGCTGTTGAATTTTTTTTTTTAATTCAAAGCCCTTCTTTTGAATATTTATCCTTTTCCTGATGAATGTTTCCTCCTGGATTTTCTCAGCTAGTACTTTTGATATTTATAGTCTAAATGTTTCAGTCAATGTATAAGAAAACAATGTTCACTGGTAAAGCTAAGAGGGGACATGAGGAATCTATGTTTTAAGTTGAATAAACCCATTTAGCTGTATTGAAATTACCCTCTTTAGCCTGGAGCCAAAAATGGGAACTATATGAAAGAGATGAGGTTAAAAATAATTCAACTTGATGAATGACTCTTGGATTCCTATGTTATCAAGTTGTGGATTATCTGTAGCAAATTTTTGGTTCTGAACTCCTTTTATTTATCTATGGTTCGTATTTTGAGATCAAAATTTTTGTTCTTTAAAACAGGTAGTATATTATAAGAAATAATCATAGGCAACTTTACTAGTGCAGAAAGGCTAACCACTATAACAGAAGCAACAAAGCATTTCACATGTAACACAATGCACATTTATTTCTCACTGATGCCGTGATAGTTCAGTGTGGTTGGTAGGGGTGGGGCTCTTGTTCCACTTATTCATAGATCCAGTGGTTCCATCCTGTGGGTCTACCGACTCTAGGTGTTTAGCTGGCTGACGGGGGAATGGATGAGGAGCATGTCTTGAAGATATTAATGAGTCAGGCCAGTAAATGACTCACATCTATTCAACTTATATTCTAGTCTCAAGGACCTATGTAACTGCAAAGGAGGCTGAAAATTTAGTAGTTTTCCTAGGAAAAAGAAGAATGTGTATAGCATTTATTAAATATTTACATGTGTAAGGTACTGTTCTGAATCCATTTTATGGATCAACTCATTTAATCCTCAGAATAACCTGAGAGATATTTTAACCATTTGCCAGATGAGGAAAATGAGTCACAGGATTAGTAGATGGGTGAATCAGGACATGAAATCAAGTAACCTGGCTTGAGTACACTTCTTACCTATTATACATTCTGTGTATATTCATATACAAGGTGTGCACAATCATGTTCCTATTCACTAAGTGTATTATAGAAAATAAGTGAATGTTTAAAATTTTTCTTTTCCATACGGATGAACAGTGAGACTACCTATACTTGGTACAGGGTCTGTATAAGGCGGGGGGTGGTCCAGAGAAAAATGTAGGTCAAAGCATCAGGAGGCTTTAAAATAATCTTTCCCTTTAGTCCAGCAATTCTATTAGTTTTTTAAGGAAACTCAAATGAATGCAAGAAGTTTAAATATAAAGACTTTTGTCACAATGTTGTTTAAAATAACAAAACTTTAGATAAAACCTAGCTGTCTGATATCAAGGATAGATTAAATACATTTTGAGATATAGGCAATGCTTTACTCTGCAACCATTAAAGATGAGAATATACATACAAATTTATGATATGAAATATGCTTACTTATTATTTTACTTTATTTTTTTTACTTTTATTTTATTTATTTTTTTACAGCTGATGAGGTTTTTATTTATTTATTTACAATATTGTATTGGTTTTGCCTTACATCAACATGAATCTGCCACGCGTATACACGTATTCCCCATCCTGAACCCCCCTCCCACCTCCGTCCCCATACCATCTCTCTGGGTTGTCCAGCCAGGACATGGAAACAACCTAGATGTCCATCAGCAGATGAATGGATAAGAAAGCTGTGGTACATACACACAATGGAGTATTACTCAGCCATTAAAAAGAATGCATTTGAATCAGTTCTAATGAGGTGGATGAAACTGGAGCCTATTATACAGAGTGAAGTAAGCCAGAAAGAAAAACACCAATACAGTATACTAATGCATATATATGGAATTTAGAAAGGTGGTAACGATAACCCTGTATGTGAGACAGCTTACTTATTATTTTCTATATATACAAGTTACAAAATAATTCATGCATTAGGAAAATGTCTTTATTTTTGAAAGTGTATATATTGGAAGGACTGATGCTGAAGCTGAAATTCCAATACATTGGCCACCTGATGTGAAGAACTAACTCATTGGAGAAGACCCTGATGCTGGAAAAGATTGAAGGTGGGAAGAGAAGGGGACGATAGAAGATGAGATGGTTGGATGGCATCACTGACTCAATGGACATGAGTTTGAGTAAGCTCCAGGGGTTGATGATGGACAGGGAAGCCATGGGGTTGCAAAGAGTCGGACATGACTGAGAGACTGAACTGAACTGAACTGAACTGATATTTGCATAGAAAACCTTGCAAAAAGAAATGAAACAAAATGTTAATACTGATTAGCTCTAGGTGGTAGAATTTTTTTAGTTTTAAAATGTTGATTATTTTCATTTTCTAATACATCTAAAAAAGATGTTTTACTTGTATGATGAAACAGAGAAAGCAATAAAGCAGGTTTACATTGAAAAGAAGACATGTTTGCTTAACATGGAGAATGATTGAGACGTATATTTATAAATTCCACAAAAACTTCTGGCTATTCCAAGGGATAGTCAATTATGTTTGTTTACATGCATTCAGTTATAATATTTTCATTCATTCCCATTACATGTAAGATGCTTATTTTGTGTCCTCCAGTTTTGGCAGGACCTTCCAATTTTGGCAGGATCCCGTGTACGATAGTAAGAAAGACACAAGCTATGCTCTCAAAGAGCTTGTTGAGCATAGTAGGAAAGAGGCTTAAGATGACCCTAGTTCTGAGAGAATTAACATTTATAGGTGCTGGAGGCTACGGTTTTATGTGACACAATTTTGTACAAACTGTGGATATTTTCAATCACATTCAGTTGTCATTATCAACTTGAAATTATCCAGTGTCAGAAAAATTAGATTCTAGGTTTGCCAGTTCCTTGAATTCTTTTACCTCATGTGCCTGAGAAAATTCTAAAGAAACTTCTAGAAGGACCTGTTCAGCACATCAAAGAGTCATTAGGTAGGACAGAATCTTATAAAATTTCTTGAGGATTCTTATGGCTTAAAATCTTCTGAAATATCTTCAGGGGGTAACATACTAGCAAGCTCCGAGTTTAAAAATGCTTTTGTAAATTTCATGGCTCATATTTTGTATTTGAGCCTCTGGAAAGCAAGACAGCAATTTGATTTAATTCAACACACATGCATTGTAATTGCATTATAATATTTATTATAATTGCATTACAGCATTTACCATCACTTCAGGAGAAAGCTCAGTAATTAGAGACTTCAGCAGTCAGTCATTGTTGTCTTCTTTCAAAGTGTAGGATATCCCCCGGCCTCTGCCGACCCAGAACACTGCACTGCAATTGTCTGTTTATCCCATGAGACTGTGTATAGCCTTGAGGCCAGAGCCTTTGTGCCCACATCACCCAGTGTGGTTCCTAGAATTTGGTAGGCACTCAATAATTACCTTTTGGGAAAATCTATTCCTCATTCTTTTGCTCCTTTTTAACATTTAATTGCTCATTAGTATTTCTTTCAAAGGACTAGCTAGAGAGGAAGAGAAATCCTTGGTCAGTCATAAACATTTAATAATACAGATGAAAAAAACTGCAGTGGGAACTAGAGGGTTACAAATTATTTTTAAAATCAGTACTTGCCCTCGTTGAGCTCACACTCTTACTGAAACAATGGGTAGAGTCCTGGGGGCAGGGGGAATACTCGGAAGGCTTAGCTGGGTGTCACTGAAAAATAAACATTAATGTTTGGGTATACCTTAGTTGATATAAACCAGTATGTGAAAAGCAAGCTCAACAAAGATGAATAACAGAGTAGTTATTCAGATGATTCAATCACTCTTTATTGTAGAAAGATGGTTTGGTATAGGGTTTCCTTTCACTAGGAGTAACCTGATTAATTTTAACTCTCAGTCACTTCATCTTTAGGGATGCATGGCTTGTGAAGCCTGGCATTTAGTTGGTGGGCAGAGGTGCGTGGGAAGGAAGGCCTTTCGTATGATGAGAATATACAGTGTGGTCAGATGTGGGTGCAACCATACTGGGAATACAGAAAACCCTTTAAAAAGGGTTTGAAAGGAGGCAAGGAAAAATATTTAGTCATTTATTTATTGAACAAATATTTATTTAGTGCATATCTGTCATAGAGGAAAACGACATGGAATAGTCAAGGCAGGAGAAGTAAATAAATGTATTTGGCTCTGCACAGGCACATTTTCAGTACTGAAGTTGACATACTTTTTTGGGGATAAACAAAACATTTTGAAATCTAAGAGTCCTGAGCCACATCAAGAGTTGGAAGTGCTGAAGAGTAGGAGAAGCATTCACATTGATATGAGCAAGTAAGGGTTTTGAATCCTGGCTCTGCTTCTTGATTGAACAAAGACCATACTTTTAGGTCCATTTTTCTCATCTGTAAAGGGGGGATAATAGTAATTACTTTGTGTGATTGAGTGAGATAAAGCATTCAGTTTCCTATCCTGTCACATAGCTGCTGCTGCTGCTAAGTCACTTCAGTCGTGTCCGACCCTGTGCGACCCCATAGACGGCAGCCCACCAGGCTCCTCTATCCCTGGGATTCTCCAGGCAAAAACACTGGAGTGGGTTGCCATTTCCTTCCCCAATGCATGAAAGTGAAAAGTGAAAGTGAAGTCGCTCAGTCGTGTCCAATTCTTAGCGACCCCATGGACTGCAGCCTACCAGGCTCCTCCGCCCATGGGATTTTCCAGGCAAGAGTACTGGGGTGGGTTGCCATTGCCTTCTCCTCCTGTCACATGGAGATGCATGGTAAAAATTACTCTCCTCCTCTTTTTCCTCTTCATTTAATTTGTATTGTTGCTCCCTTCATAGCAGACTCATTGAGTGGCTTGGGAAACGGTCTTTGTTGGGATGGCCTCTAGATGGCGCTCTAACAATGTAAGAGTGGTTTGTTGGAGGGTGGCTCTGTGAGGAGGAATGTGAATTATGCTTGGTGTTAATGCCTGATTATTCCATGAAATATGGCCCTGGTTCACAG
Organism: Bos javanicus; assembly: GCF_032452875.1. Taxonomy (NCBI): domain Eukaryota; kingdom Metazoa; phylum Chordata; class Mammalia; order Artiodactyla; family Bovidae; genus Bos; species Bos javanicus. The sequence continues at coordinate 55,961,210 of NC_083874.1, read as the reverse complement.
TTTTATGTGCTAGCCTAACCCTGAGTGAACTAGCAGTATTGATAGAAATGGGGTTTTGTGAAGGTACCCCGTTTAGCTCTGGGAAGAGTTACATGTATTCTGTGTACCAGTTACAGGGTCAATAAAACTAACCACTTCTTTCAGAAGTATAGTAAGGAGTGATCAGAGCGGGAGAACACACAGGCAGATCATCCAAGGAAAAAAGATGTGTATTTACACTGACTCTTTACTCTGGAAAAAAGCCAGCTTCCCTTACCACCATTCTCTCAGGTACTGTAACAGAGTTGAGAGATTCCAGTGAGGGGGAACGGATATTTAGAAGGATACAGAGGAAGACAATGGACAATGAGGAAAACACAATATTTCTTTCTTTGAAGGGCAGAAAGAGTGGGAGAAGTTGGAGCTCTCGATGAGCAAACACATCATTTGTGTTTTGCATGCTCCTGGAAGACATTACTAATCGATTATAACGATTTTCCCTGTTGAAGTTGGAGATAACTCCAGAAATGTTCTTGCAGCCCTCCAGGCAGCCGTACAAAATCATAGGAGAGGACTGGTGGGAAAACCCAGCCCCAGGCAGATACAGGTACCCCATGCAAAGGTGTGTGTTTCTTTTGTTTTGCCTTGTCATTTGATTATTATTTTTTGTTTCCTGTATGGCTAGCAATAAAATCCAAAGAGCTCTCTTAGAAGATATATTACTCAGATTTGCTGCAATAATGAACAGCCCCATTATCTTAGTGCTTTATGATTTATTTCTCACTTACATTACATGTTGGTAACTGTAAGTCAGCTGCTGTGGCCTTGTTCCACATTTCTCCAATACTCCATTGCACAAACCAGGCTAAAGGAAGAGACCTGGTTTGGGACAAGCCTTCTATGGCAGGGGCAAAAAGGTCAAGAGAGCTGGCAGTTACATTTGTATTTATATACCTTTACATCAGCAATGACAAGAAAGGGGGCTGCTTGTTGAGTTGCTATTAATAACTGTCTGTCAGGCTCACTGGAGGGCTCCCCAGGTGGTGCTAGTGGTAAAGAACTGCCAGTGTAGGTAGACGTAAGAGACACAGGTTTGATCCCTTGGTCTGGAAGAGCCCCTGGAGGAGGGCATAGTCATCCACTCCAGTATTCTTGCCTGGAGAATCCCATGGACAGAGGAACCTGGTGGACTATAGTCCACAGGGTCGCACAGAGTCAGACATGACGGAAGCGACTTAGTACACACACATGCAAGGTCACTGGAAGCTATGGCTGTATCCTTACCTCCTGCATCATAACATTCTTGTCCTGTTAGGTTTTCTTTTCATTCAGTTTATTTCCTCTTATTGAACTGACTGACTGTTGGGATTGCTGCTTTTGATTTTGGTAAATGCGTAAAGAGGGACAATCGCAACTTTCTGGAAGGGAGGAAACAGGACAGTTACTGAGACCACAGCTCACACAAAGGCACTTTGCCTGGAACGATTCTCTTTAGCCTCAGGTCTCAGCTCTGATGATGCTTCCCTTGGGCCATTCTGAGTGAGTGCCCAGTCATGTGCTTCTATGTGTATCTTGTGCGCCGAATCATGTAAATTCTAAATTCCTTTTTTCATTTTTTGAAAAATGTTTTAATGAAAAATTTCAAACATACACAAAATTAGAGTGTATAATTCAGGTATCTATTACTTACTTTCAACATGCATATCAATATTTTGACAATCTTACTGCATTTTAGTAATTTTAAGGGATTATCATTAACCATGGTAGGTATTTTAGCTATGTCGAGCTAACATCTTGAGCACTTGACACATGTTTGGGTAAAGACTGGGTTCTCAACAAGTATTTATGGAATGGGTAGAATGAATGAATTCTTTTAGTAGAGGACAAAGAAAGGTCTTAACCTGGACTAGACAATGAAGAAAATGGTAATGAGAGTTGGAACACTTTGTTGGGAGGTACTGTCATCAAAGTAGTCATATGTCAGGATGCAACATTTTCACCAGTTTTGGCTTGTCCTTCCTTTGTTAGGAGGCTGTATAGTATGGTGGTCAAGACCAGAGACTAATGGCTTAAATACCTGATGCTAATTCCTTGGTGCACCTTTGATTCACAGTAAAAAGTTGTTTGGCAAGTTGGCTTAAGAGCTGTAGATCTCAGTTTTCTCAACTGTAGAATGGAGGAAATAATAATACCTTCCTCATACAGTTGAAGTGAGAAGTAGAATTTTGAGTGTTTAGGCTTTAGTAAACACTCAGTAATTGTTAGCTGTTACAATCAATATTGTTATTAATCAGCAATTTTTCTGACTGAATTATGAGAATAAGAAGAGACAGAATAAGCAGAGTAATAATCAGTATTGATGAGCAAATTTTAAAAGGCTATATATGATTAAAGATTGTTGATCACTCATATTCTCTTTGCATAGTATCCCACTCACATCAATGCATTAAATATAATCAATATAAATATAGTCACTACTCAAATAGGATGGGCTATTCACAACTCACTTTGCAGGACAGTAACATAAGCATAAACGCAAAGACCCTGAAAGCAACATGGTTTGTAAATGTTACCCTGCACACCCACTCAAATCCCAAGGTTTATTATATTTTAAAAGCACTTTTGTTACATTAATCTGATTTTATAAAAGCAGGAGAAGTTGATTATACATAATGCTTAGGCTAGCTTGTAAGAAACTGGCATTTTGCCGTTTATTAATAAAGTGTGTTTTCGTAGTGATTAGGCAGTAGTGGTGATATTAGATGCCCTTTGCTACAACAGAGATGCTGAGTACACAGGGAATGCTGGGTAAATATCCTCCATACCAGAAAAACAGGTAAGGTAACCCGGGTCTGAATGGACTCCTTCTCCATGAATGTACTAGTATGTGCTAAGATACACTGGACCAGTGGTTTCTTTTTCAGCAAGTAAGACCAGTTCTATCTTGTGAGCTGGAGGTCAACAGGAATAGGTGGCTGTTTTCTAGGTTTGATTCCACATCAAGGAATTCTAATGCCCAATAGGATTGTCAGTTCAGTTCAGTCGTTCAGTCGTGTCCGATTTCTTGCGACCCTATCAATCGCAGCACGCCAGGCCTCCCTGTCCATCACTGTCTCCCGGAGTTCACTCAGACTCACGTCCATCGAGTCAGTGATGCCATCCAGCCATCTCATCCTCTGTTGTCCCCTTCTCCTCCTGTCCCCAATCCCTCCCAGCATCAGAGTCTTTTCCAATGAATCAACTCTGCGCATGAGGTGGCCAAAGTACTGGAGTTTCAGCCCCAGCATCACTCCTTCCAAAGAAATTCTAGGGCCTATCTCCTTCAGAATGGACTGGTTGGATCTCCCTGCAGTCCAGGGGACTCTTAAGCGTCTTCTCCAACACCTTTTGCAAATCTATCTTCTTGTTCATGGTTGAAGTGGTAATATTGTAGCCTCACTAAAAAGGTGACGTTTCTCCTTTGAAAGAAATGTTGTGTTGCAATGTAGTTGACAGGGGCTTGCCTTTTGGACTGAGGGACTTTCCAGGTTGCACTAGTGGTAAACAACCCACCTGCCATATGCAGGAGGTGCAAGAGATGTGAGTTCAATCCCTGAGTCAGAAAGATCCCCTGGAAAAGGGCATAGAAATCTAACAGGGAGCACTTCTATCAGTAATTCTTCACATCTTGGGAGAGGCAGAGGAGTGGGAATCTGGCTCAGATTCTGTCCTTCATTTTAGGAGAAATGCCATTGACTTTGAAATCACACAGACTCATATTTCTCCTTTAACATTTATTCATTTTGGCTGTGTGATCAAGAATTAATTAAGTTGATCTCTCTGAGCTTCATTATTAAAATTAGTAATACCTTTAAGTCACCTTTCTAAAGTGCTTGTAAGATATTAAGTCCTTAAGAAGTGGTGTGTAAAAGAAAGTGTTTCCACTCAGTCGTGTCTGACTCTTTGTGACCCCACGGACTGTAGCCCACCTTTGTCCATGGGATTTTCCAGGCTAGAATACTGGAGTGGGTTGCTATTTCCTTCTCCAGGGGAATCTTCCCAATCCAGGGACTGAATCTAGACCTTACACATTTCAGGCAGATTCTTTACTGTCTGAGCTACTAGGAAGCTCTAAGAAGTAGTAGTTATTATTTCAAAGTAATATTATTATTATATGTAGGAATATATAAATATAAACATACATATTTACATATAGCTAGATTATTGTGAACCAATGAAAACATGAATATTATAATATTAGTAATAATTATATTTAGTGTCTACTCTGAAGTTTTACTAAACTCTCTATAAACATTATTTCATTCACCTTCATGAAACTGTAAGAGGTATATTCTATTATTAGACAATTTAAGAAATCAAGGAATGAAAAGTGAAGTTACTGAACAGCATGATGAGGTGGTATAATTTCCTGAGAATTCTGAGAATCATGTCATTTGTTTTTCTGGTATGGAGGATATTTATCCAGCATTCCCTGTGTACTCAGGAGGAAACAGAGAGCCCCAAGAGACAGACACCAGTCACCATCACAAGATCGTCTGTCTAATTGACAGACAAAAACACATGTCCAAATAATGAGAGACCATTCCTTGGAACTGGTAGCGATGATGCTATAACAGATAAAGGCTGTGAGTCACAGGGTCTCTACTATTCTTCTTTTCCTTCTTCATCTATTCCCTCCTCCACTAAGTAATTATTTTGAGTGCCCATTCTGGCTTGAGTGCTAAGAAACAACATGAAATCTGGCTTCAGGTTTCCTGGGCTTACTGCTTGCTTCACCACTTATTAGCTGAGTAACCTCAAGCAAATCAATGAACCTTTCTAAGACTCAGTTTCTCATCTCTCAAATGGGGATAATAATATTACTTATCTCTATTATGAATAATAATATTATCAATCTCAGAATTATTGGGAGGAATAAATAATGTACTTCAAGTACCTAGTACAGTCTCTGAAATATGATAGACTTTATTATTATTATTATTGCAAACTGGTAGTGGAAAAACTACTTCCACTTTCCTGGGGATGCTGGCATTTCACAAGGGTGAGTTTCCATGGAACTGAGAATGTCACTGGATCCCTTACACTTCCAAGCAGGACTCTCGTGTTCTAAAATTTCCAGTGCAGGTTCTAAAAAGGCCCAATCTGTTAGTTAGGATGGTGATTGTATATGTGTATGTGTGTGCATGCATCTGTGTGTGTGTTTGTTAAATACAGAGAGATCTCTGTATTATTCAGCACACTTAGCATCCTGGATGGTCCAAAGAGAGCAGGTAAAAAAGACAGAGGGCAGACAGGAATATTCATGCGGGGTCTGTGTGTCTCCTGCATCACCCCACAGAGAGAACTTTTTAGCGGAATTTGACCTCAACTGTCCTAACGCATGGAAACAAGAAGTCACTTCTCTCTAGTTTTCCATCTGGGGAACAGTTTAACTGTGTCTTGTTCTCCTTCTCCCACCAAAATGTCAATAACATTGATTTCAGCTTAGCAGTGAAGAGAAAGCTGTAAAACTGAACATGCTCAAATAAAGTGTGGAGGGTTAGAAGAATGACATCCAAATGCTATTGTCTCCTTTTAAACACTTCAGATGGAGGTCTAGTGGGTGGCCAAACTGTCCGTGAGAGGTAGAACTGTTTAAGCCATTTCTTTATTTTCACAAACTATCCGGATATTGCCAGTGCCAATTTCAGATGTTTTAACTATAATGTCTTGCATTGCCCCTTGTTATCGGACTGTCTCTCTCAGTGTAGACCATTGGTAATGGCATGCTTGGGATTAGCACTTACTCTCTTTAAAAAATGAATCCTGATATGCAGGCATTGCATATGGCAAAGTCCCAGAAAGAAGCCTGTTGTAGATTGATGTCAAATTTGTACTCATCCCTTTAAAAGACAGATAGTAATTCCCCTCGTCTAAAGTGTAGTTTGTGTTTAGTGACGTGCTTCTAACAGAATGTGGAGGAAGTAAGGGTGTGTGATGTTTGACTTTAGGTTTGACATGGTTATTGTGACTTCCTCCTTGCCTTCTCTCTGGGGGAAGCTAGGCGCCATGTCACAAAGATGTTCAGCCGATCTGGGGAGAGGTCCATGCAGCAAGGAAAGGAGGCCGTCAATCAGCAGCCACGGGAGTGTGCCGTCTTAGAAGTGGAGTCACTGGCTCTATTTAAGCTTTCAGATGATGCCAATTCTGACATACTGGATGCAGCTGGTCTTGTTGAACAACAGGTCAGGCCTTCCTTATCTTTAGTGGACAAGCTTGGTATTCTTGCTGTAACAAGGATTATTTAAGTTAAACAGCATGTCTCTTTTTGTGCATATGTGTTTGATATATAATATTATTATTGTAATCAAACTTCATGGTCTTAAGAGAAAGGAAGGGGTCGAATAGTCCTGAGAGAGTCCTTGAAAACTAGTCCTTAGCAGTCAACAAAGTTAGGAGAAGAGGCTGTTTTTGGGTAGTGACCTCCCTCTGGGCCTCTGATGTGGCCCCGTGAGTAGGGACTAGGTGAGTAGAGATAATCAGTTCTGAGTTACATGCAGCTGATGTGGCTTCTTTGGTCTCTGAAATATCTCTTTACATCATTCTCACCAGCTGGGTAATGTGGACAGAAACTTGGTCTTGAAGTGAAGCTTGAGGCTTTTGTCATAGTTCTACTTCCACACAGATATCAATTTAAAATTATAAAGTAAAATTTCTTCCAAAGACTTTTTTCCTTCACTTCTCTAAATGTAATGGAGAACTAGTGTTATAATGGAAAGACACATGTTCAAGGAAACTGTACAAGATGGATTTTCCTCATGACAATAAGTGCATCTTTTTGATCTCGCGGATGATGCTTTTGTTCCAGGAAGTTATGTTACGATTAAATTAATTCATCTTTGCAATGAGACCAATGGATGAAAAAGTCTGTAAAGTGCAAATTGCTGTTATTAATTTGCAAGATGAAGCACTTGTTTTGGGACTCAGTCCCAGAGCTCACTGTTTTCACATAATCTTATATTGTGGATAATTATATACAGACATTAACTTGATAAAGATAATTACAAGAATCTATCATTGCTGGAGTTTCGATTTATTTGATTGTGAACTTTTAGGGACTTTGTAGTAGGTGATTAACTTATACTGGGTGTTTATTTGGTGAGTGCCTGGAGTAGTTACTGAAATTAATACAGAACACGTTTTTACCTTTCACAATGAATTTGTTTGATTAACAGCATGATATTTATTCAGTTGGGGGATCTTAAATACCAGATGCAAATTTCAAAATAATCATTTAACAATTGAGTCCAAATATCTAACAAATCAGTGCAGAAGTTTAAGTGGAAAATTTACTTTAAAGGAGAAGTATGTGTGATAGAGACAGAGGTGGGTACAATAAGATTTTAACCATTTCAGGCCCCACTGTATGGCCAACGTATAGATTATGTGAGGCTGATGTTTCCAATTTTTGGAAAATTTCTATTCCTTACAAGTTTTATGTGACTTTTCCTGGTATGTCAGAGAACAGCTCCCAATGCTAGTTATGTGTAAGCATCACCAAGAGATCTCATTACAAATATAGATTCCTGGGACCCTTAGGACTTTGAATTGTAGATCTGATTTGTTTCCTGCACACCTTTATATTTTAAAAAAACCCCTGGTGATGTGATGCATAGCCTGCTTTGCTGCTTCTGCAGTTGTTTAGTTGCTCAGTCGTGTCCAACTCTTTGAGACCCCATGGACTGTAGCCTGCCAGGCTCCTTTCTCCATGGGATTCCCCAGGCAAGAATACTAGAGGAGGTTGCCATTTCTTTTCCAGGGGATCTTCCCAATCCAGGGATTGAACCTGCATTTCCTACTTAGGCAGTGGGGTTCTTTGCCACTGAGCCACCAGGAAAGCGCATAGACTGCTTTGTGTGCATGCTAAATTTAGGTCAATCCTCTGTAAGTCTGCTCCTAGATAGAAAAATACCATATTACTTTCCTTTAAAAAATCACAAGTGGGAAAACATAAGACATCATTTTCTCTTTTGTTCCCCCTTTTATCAGGATCTGGTCACAGGCTTGCCATCTTCTCTGCTCATTGCCAAAGATATCTATCACCTTCAAGCCATCTTTCTCCTATTTCTGACCCAAGGAAGGAGACGTTTACCATTCCTATTCCTGTCTTCTGGGACGGAGATTCAAATCACCTTTGAGGCTAAACCTGCTGATCAATAGGTATCCGGCTTACACCCTGGATTCCAATCCTGCATTTTGCTTTATATTACTTGATCTCTGTATTCTTCCTTAAGTCTTAGTCCCTGTAGGGTGGACTTCTGATTTAGTTTCCTTCTAGTCTCCTCCCAAGAATATAAGTCTTCCTTCAAAACTTTGGTCTAGAGGCCGAATCACAAGCTGTTAGATTTCCCCAAGCAGCCTGCTATGCTTTACTCCATAGTCTCCTCTGACATACTGTTCCACACACCCACTTGTCCAGCCACTCTGTATTGGACTCTCTTGATGCCTCCTGACCCAGGGATTGTCCCACCTGGGAGTAGATGTCTGCTTCTAAGTTCATCTTCTGGGTTCTGGTCAGCTGGGTCTGGTCAGATAGTATCCTGCGATATGAACCAGCAACTGGAACATCTATGGATCTCTACAGACTGTGTGTGAAGATTAACATAGACATTTAAAACAAGTATTTTCTATTCTGATTTCCTTATCCTCTATTTTCTTTGCTGTTATGGGACACAGATTTAAAGCTATATACTTTTGTTCTGATCTGTAAACTAAGTCTGTTCTGCCCTTGATTTCAACAAACTAATAACAGGATTTATCCGAGAAGAAAGGGTTCAGAGGGAACATAACTGTCTTCAAGCATTTGAGAGGTTGTCATGCAAATGAGGGTTTAAACTCATTCCAGGTATCCACAAAAGGCTGCCAATTTGGCTCAGAAGGAGGAGGAGGTTCTCCAATGAAGGGCTTCTAGTAAGAAGCTGAATGACTATGGTAGAGTTCCAATGGAGAACTACGAGATATAGAGTGGAACGCATCCAGCTTTGAGGGTCATGAATTGTTGACAGGCAAGTAGTCATGGGTTCAAGGAGTATTTTTTGTTGCTCTGTGGAGTGGCATGTGGGTGTCAACCCAAGAAGTTATACTGGCTGGCTTTGTACTGGTGATGGCCCAGGCCAGCCCAGTACAAAATAACATCATGAGTATCCTGACTGTGTATCCCTTGGTACAGCTTAGTCTTTTGTCTATCCTGAGACAAAAGCACTAAAGCTACTTGTTCTACAAAGCTGGCAACAAATCTGTTCTGAAATGATGGCATATTTTATGATTAGGCCAAGGAAGTTAAAGCTGATATTTGATGGTATAGGAAATATGATTTTGGGTTGACTTCCCATTAAAACTTGGAAGTTTATTCATTACATAAATTTTATTAAGCCTCCATTATGTTCTAGACACTGGACAGAGTTGGTTCAATTTCAGCATTATCTATGCATCTTGGGGTTTCATTATACCATGTGACTTAAGTAGCTTATAGCTCTGCCAGCCAGATGATAAGCTTTTAAGTTGCTGTACGGGGCATGTCACTCTGGGGACAAACTAGGTCCAGTCATCCATGCTGCGATAAGATGGAACATTTGGTTTCTAATACCACGTGGCCATGCCTGGAATGCCCATGGTTTCTGAGAAAGAATCATTGACTTAGATGGGGGTTTAAAAAAAGTTTCAAGACTTAGTCTTGGATGTCCAGAAACATGACCTGCTCTTTGGACTAGCTTATCTTTCAGTCATGGCTGAGGACAGAATTCTAGATTTCACTGCCTCGTTCTGCTCCTTAGATAGGAATTCATGGGAGTGAGTCTGGGGTCCACTAGAGCTGGATAGACTTTTATATTAACATCCTGTCAGCATCCTGTCATGGATAATGAAAGGGTGAATTTTCCATCTGTCCCCTCTTACTCTGCATCTAGAAATTGCCAGTTGTCCTCACCCTCCTCCATGATCAACCCTACACCTGTGTTCAGATTATGTCAAGGCTCCAGAGCTCTGTTTAAACAGATTATTGCTCCAAGCCTCCATGTTTGGCTCAATCACCTCACATGGAAAAAAATAACAAAAGCCTAACAAGAGTTCTCTAAAAATCTCTGCAAAGTCAGTTCTAATAAACTAAAAGTTCTGTTAACTTCAAATCAAGTATCTCTCCCTTCTATTCTCTTGGTTCATGAGTGACTATCATGGCAGGGGATTGCAAACTGTGAAGAGGACTTGGGGATAAGTTTTGGCCTCAGAAGCTGAATTCTTGAATAAAGTCTTTAGGCTAAAGAGAAAAACTTCAGCCCACTCTCCTAAATTGATTACACTGATCAAAGTTCATAGAACTTGGATTTTCTATGGTGATGCTGATATTCACAAAAACCCTGAAATACATACCCTTATTTTCATCTGCTTTGTCAACTGTTCTTTTTGGGTTTATAGGGGCTGGTAGTAAAGTAGGTGTGAAGAAGACATACACTCTTGGCTTGCCATAGATGAAGGTCAATGTTTCCTCTTATTTCTTCTCAAAGGAATGTAGGCATTCAGAAATGTATTACTACTTGAGCAAAAGTAAGCAGAGGTTCTCAGTTCAAGGGCCCATTTTTCTTAGGGATAATTATGTGAATAATGGGCACTTAAACATCTTTCAATTGCTATTACTTGAACATGCATACTTGTGTAGGGTTTTTCATGAATAAAGAAAGAAATATGAAGCCCATGCATTTGCAGCATTCAATAGCATGAATACTCATTTCTGAGTTGTGATTGTATATTGTTTCACTGCTTATGCTGACACATGCTCAATTCCTGTCATGGTCTGGATGGTGTGCTTTGGGCTGATTACACTTTGACGAAACTATGGAGATTCTCGGCATGGCCAAGGTGTAATAGTGAGGCACATACTGTGTGTGTGTGTGTGTGTGTGTGTGTGTGTGTGTGTGTGTGTTAGCTGGCTGTAGACTTCCATCAGATATTTGACTGATGGAACATTTGACTGATGCCACATTTTTTTTTTCAAGTTTTGAATGTTGGAACTCTTTGGAATTTTTTCCCAAATGTTTTCAATGCATGATCAGTTGAATTGCTAATGTGGAACCCACAGATATGGACTGAATACATATGTGTGTGTGTGTGTGTGTGTGTACGTGTGTGTATGTATATATGTGTGTGTGTGTATATATGTGTGTGTGTGTGTGTGTGTGTGTGTGTATAATCTTCTTAAAGGAGCATGAAGTACCTGAAAAATAAAGGGTCTGTCTGCCCTTCAAACCTCATCTCTTGCTGATTTCCCACCTTCTCTTTATTCCTTCTATTCTGGTCTTTTTGCTTTCTCTCAGAGAATCATGCCCCTTGCCACAGGAAGCACATGTTCCCTGATACTCTCCAACAATCCCTACCTTTTCTATTTAACTCTTAAATGTTTTTACTACTCAGCTCAGATGTCACTAACACTTGGAAGTCACTCACCAACAGCAGTCTAGTTTAGATCTCACTGCTATATATTCTCAGTTTACCCTGTAACTTACCTATGAGTTGCTTATCACAATCACTATTTTATATTTATCTGTATGATTATCTAATTGTCAAACTTTCTCACTGTAAGATGCATGTGTAGAAGAAGGGACCAAGTCTTGTTAAATTCACCATTGTCCAGTGAACCTGACAGATATTTGTTTTTATGAATGAATACATGTATGTGTCCATTATCTGGTACTTGTGATAGAAGGGATGCTTTTCTCGCTTAGAAACTCACTTCACTCAAATTTCTTCAGTGTGGTTGTTTAAGGTGTTAAATTCACCAGGGCAGATATAGGGTCTTCTTGTGGGCATCTGTGTAACTGAAGCCAAAGAAGCTATTGTTGTTTTTGTCTTCATAATTGTGGATAAAAATCAAAGGCTGACTTTCTAAAGTGAACTTAACTTTGGAGCAGAATATGGATTTTATTAATAGTTGTATTGTACATCTCTCATCAAGACCCAGGAAAGCTTTTTCTTAATTTTGGATATTTTTTCCCCATAAATCTCTCTTGAGAAATTATTTAGCTAAATCATGAAGCAGAATTTTATCTGTCCTAGGAGAAGTGACCAATGAAGTCATTCATTTAATAAGAGATGAAAGTTCTGGTGAAAGGACAGAGAAAAAATGTTAGCACAAACAGAACAAAGGGGTTTTCATTTGTACTAGGCAATCAGAAAGGAAGTCCAAATTCTGATGGATCTTTTGCTTTCTTTGGAAGCAACTGGACTGTTAGGCATTTAGTACTCCAATCCCATGTGGTAGGAGAAATAACAGTTTTCTACACAGCCAACATGTTTTTTTACGCAGGTGTGAACAGATGAAATTGTGCATCTGAGCACAGATGAGATGAAAAAATAAACCATTGAAAATCTGAGCTAAAAATGGCCATATCCATTTGGTGTAAGCAAACATAACATCATGGGAAGTGCCACAGGAAATTAAATTGAGCAGTTTCCCTCCAGCCTGGGACTCATGTCTTCGTTTCTTTGAGGAAATATGGTAGTTATCCTTGCGGATGTTAAAAAAGGTTTTTTCCTAAGCCTTCCTCCACATAATAAAACCCCTGGTTCTACAGAGAATGTTAGCTTCCATAATGGCTCAGTGCGTAAAGAATCTCCCTGAAATACAGGAGAAACTGTAGACTCGGGTTCGATCTCTGGGTTGGGAAGATCCCCAGGAGGAAGAAATGGCAACCCACTCTGGTATTCTTTCCTGGAGAATCTCATGGACAGAGGAGCCTGGTGGGCTACAGTCTACAGGGTCGCAAAGAGTTGGATATGACTGAGCGACTAAGCACAAAGAGAATGTAGATTTAGGATGAAGAATATTTAGTGAGAAGATATCTTCAATTTTGGATGTAAATACAAGCCTTTGCATTTTCTGGGGCAGCTCATGTTTTTTTCACTGGCCCCAACATTAACTGAGTTCATTATTTGATTGGACAGTAGCCTTTCCACTAATGTACCTTATTAATCACCATTTGAGATGAAGTGTAATGTCTTTTGTCATAAAATGTAATGTTAAATCTGTTACCTGGAAGAAGGAGTAGCAGTGGATTTAAAACAAAAAACAAACACATTAATTTATAAAAACAAACACCAACAACCTTAGAGATATATAAGAGATGAAAAGAAATAAAAGACCAAACAAAATTAATGATTAACTTAAGAATTGTTTTTTTATTTAGTAGTTTTTAATAGGGAAAAAAATATGATGTATGAATTGTTTGAGAAAACCATGTACAGTTGTTTGTTATTACAGGAATTGTATAGCTTGTTTCAAAATATTTATGCCAGAAATTGCAAATCGAATAAAGCTTACTCTTCATGGGGCTTGAATGAATATTATGAAAATAGTCCCCACACCTGATCTCATATCAAAATGCATTTCTATATCTATATGTCTTGCAATAACAGTTCTTGGATAAGTACTTATGTGGACTCATATTAGGGATAACTCTTAGCTAAGATAAGGTATTCTTCATTTGAAGAAAATTCATTTAAGCAAAACTAAAATTTACAAAATTAATAAAGTACATTATGAAATCAGCATCTCCATCTAAGAAAGGAATATGTGACACATACGACATGGTGATATCAGCCTGCAAACTCCAGCTTTGCATTTTGATTGTATAATATCTCATAAGCAATTATAGCACAGGAGGAAGGCAGCTCGTCCTGGGAACTGGGGACAAAGTGCTACCACATTTGGCCCTTACCGTAGGTTGTAAGTCCCTCCAGGGAGGCATGATCTCAAAGCTTGGAAAGTGCTATACGATACGACATTTTGTTTTAGTATCTGTCTGTTGCATCTTCAGTCCCTGGCATGATGCTGGCATCTTATATGCTCTCAAATATCTGTCAGATGAATAAATGAATCCATGCAACATCTCACAACCTGGTAATCTTTATTTATACTTAAGCTATTTTTATTACTCAAGTTAGCCATTTTTTTCTTGCTAAAACAACATATTGCTGATTTTATATCAAAAGTCTGTAGGGAAACACGATTCACTTTATAGCCAATTTTGCTGAAATGTATTGGCCCTGCAAAGCAAGAGACATTTACACTTTGAAATATGCATTGTCATTTACGCTTCAAAAACACAGTAGTTTTCCTTAGCTGTTTCTTGGCTTAATCAGTCCCCAAAGCTGAATAAATGAAAAGAATGGAATGTATATGAGCATTCTAGCAAGGTGACTTTTACTCTTTTCTTGGCAATGCAATTATTAGTGAACCAATGTTTTGTCTAGATAATTATTTTCCTTATGAATTATTATTGGATTATAAAATATATTGATTCCAGGAAGAAGGAAAATGTTCCCAGTTTAAAGTCAAATCCCAAGCTCTTAAGTAAAAATGCTATTACAACATTATTTCACCTGTTAAATCTAAAATTAAAAACCAGAAAGCAATACAAAATAATGGTAAGGCTGTATAGAGATGGTATTCTCAAATATTGCTAGTGGGAGGGAAAACTGGTGTAATGATTTTGAAAGCAATTTAGCTATATGTACCTTTAAATTGTCACTGTGTTAGAAGAGAGTAATAATGCTTCTAGGAGTTAATAAATACAGATAGAGTTGTGCATAAAGGTTTATATACAAGAACACTCATCAAAGCATTAGGAAGAATAACAAGGATGCAGTATGTGTCTAAATATTAGGGATACAGAAGAATAAATAATGACATATGCCTATGATTTGATTCTGAATTGTCATTAAAATGAAAGTTTATACTTAGACTATTTAAGGATGTAGGGAAAATGCTCAGTTGGTAAAGTGAAAAAAGTAGGAAATTAAGAGTAAATAGAAGAGGTAATGGAGAAGGCAATGGCAACCCACTCCAGTACTCTTGCCTGGAAAATCCCATGGACGAAGGAGCCTGGTGGGCTGCAGTCCATGGGGTCGCTAAGAGTCGGACATGACTGAGCGACTTCACTCTCACTTTTCACTTTCCTGCATTGGAGAAGGAAATGAAAACCCACTCCAGTGTTCTTGCCTGGAGAATCCCAGGGATGGGGGAGCCTCGTGGGCTGAAGTCTATGGGGCCTCACAGAGTCGGACACGACTGAAGTGACTTAGCAGTAGCAGCAGAAGAGGTAAAAAATTTCTGGTGGAATCTAGCCTGTAGATTTGTTTAGTTTGGCTTGCATGGTGAAAAACGTTTAAACCAGTTCCAGTATTTAAAAACCAGGATATACATCTTTAAAAGAAACTTATTTTCAGGTCTTCCCTAAAATCCTGGGGATTTGGCGACATTCAGGTCACACTCACCTGGAAGCATCAGTGTCCTGCAGATGAGGAGGCTCAGCCCTGAGACCTGGCCTGTGCTTTCTGCTTGGTCACAACCCTCAGCACACCTGATCACTGCCCCTTGCCTATTGCCTTACTGGCTTGTGAGCTCTCAGCTTCTGTGGAGCATGATTTGTTGTTGTTGTTCAGTTGCTCAGTAGTGTCTGACTCTTTGTGACCGCATGGACTGCAGCATGCCAGGCTTCCCTGTCCTTCACTATCTCTGGGAGTTTGCCCAAACTCATGTCCATTGAGAGGATGATGCCATCCAACCTTCTCAGCCTCTGTCACCCTGCTTCTCCCATTGCCCTCAATCTTTCCCAGCATCAGGGTCTTTTCCAGTGAGTCAGCTTTTCACACCAGGTGGCCAAAGTATTGGAGCTGCAGCACCAGCATCAGTCCTTCCAATGAATATTCAGGACTGATTTCCTTTAGGATTTACCTGTTTGATCTCCTTGTAGTCCAAGGGACTCTCAAGAGTCTTCTCCAACACCACGGTTCAAAAACATCAATTCTTTGGCACTCAGTCTTCTTTATGGTCCAACTCTCACATCCATACATGACTACTGGGAAGACCATAGCTTTGACTACACAGACCTTTGTTGACAAAGTGATGTCTCTGCTTTTTAATATGCTGTCTAGGTTGGTCATAGCTTTTCTTTCAAGGAGCAAGCATCTTTTCATTTCATGGCTGCAGTCACCATCTGCAGTGATTTCAGAGCCCAAGAAAATAAAGTCTGTCACTGTTTCCATAGTTTCCCCATCTATTTGCCATGAAGTTATGGGACCGGATGCTATGTTCTTAGTTTTTTGAATGTTGAGTTTTAAGTCTGTTTTTTCCACTCTCCAATTTCACCTTTATCAAGAGGCTCTTTTGCATGAAATGTTTCTAAAACTTCTCTCAGGGTGGTAGGATAATAAGTGAGTTCCATTTTCTTCTTTATTGTTTTTGTATTTTTCAAGTTGTTTAAGGAAAAGGTACATTGTTTTTCTGATTAGAAAACAATAACTTATTTATTATTTACATTGTTAAAAATTCAAGTGTAGTCAACTGAGAATATTAGTTTCAGATGTACCACATTGTGATTTAGTATTTTTAAAGATTATACTCCATTAAAAGTTATTATAAGATAATGGCAGTAATTACCTCTGTTATGCAGTGTATGTTGTTGGTTTTTAGTTGCTAAGTCTTGTCCAACTCTTTTGTGATCCCATGGACCATAGCCTGCCAGATGTCTCTGTCTTTCCCAGGCAAGAATACCTGGAGTGGGTTGCCATTTCCCTCTCCAGGGAATCTTCCAGACCCAGGGATTGAACCTACGTCTCCTGCATTGGCAGGCAGATTCTTTACCAGTGAGACACCAGGGAAGCCCCATACTTATTGCTTGTCTGTTTTATATATAGTAGTTTATATCTCTGGATCCCACAACTGTAATTTGCCTCTCTATCCTTCCCTCTCACATTTGGTAACCACTTGTTTGTTTTCTATACCTGTGAGTCCATTTCTATTTTGTGTATATATTCATTTCTATTGTTTTTTAGATTCCACATATAAGTGATAGCATATAGTATTTGTCTTTCTCTTGTCTGACTTATTTCAGTTCAGTTCAGTTCAGTCATTCAGTCGTGTCTGACTCTTTGTGACCCCATGAATTGCAGCATGCCAGGCCTCCCTGTCCATCACCAACTCCCGGAGTTCACTCAGACTCATGTCCATCGAGTCAGTGATGCCATCCAGCCATCTCATCCTCTGTCGTCCCCTTCTCCTCCTGCCCCCAATCCCTCCCAGCATCAGAGTCTTTTCCAATGAGTCAACTCTTCACATGAGGTGGCCAAAGTACTGGAGTTTCAGCTTTAGCATCATTCCTTCCAATGAACACCCAGGTCTGATCTCCTTTAGGATGGACTGGTTGGATCTCCTTGCAGTCCAAGGGACTCTCAAGAGTCTTCTCCAACACCACAGTTCAAAAGCATCAATTCTTCGGTGCTCAGCCTTCTTCACAGTCCAACTCTCACATCCATACATGACTACAGGAAAAACCATAGCCTTGACTAGACGGACCTTTGTTGGCAAAGTAATGTCTCTGCTTTTGAATATGCTATCTAGGTTGGTCATAACTTTCCTTCCAAGGAGTAAGTGTCTTTAATTTCATGGCTGCAATCACCATCTGCAGTGATTTTGGAGCTCAAAAAGATAAAGTCTAACACTGTTTCCACTGTTTCCCCATCTATTTCCCATGAAGTGATGGGACCAGATGCCATGATCTTTGTTTTCTGAATGTTGAGCTTTAAGCCAACTTTTCCACTCTCCACTTTCACTTTCATCAAGAGGCCTTTTAGTTCCTCTTCACTGTCTGCCATAGGGTGGTGTCATCTGCATATCTGAGGTTATTGATATTTCTCCTGGCAATCTTGATTCTACCTTGTGCTTCTTCCAGCCCAGAATTTCTCATGATGTACTCTGCATATAAGTTAAATAAGCAGGGTGACAATATACAGCCTTGACGTACTCCTTTTCCTATTTGGAACCAGTCTGTTGTTCCATGTCCAGTTCTAACTGTTGCTTCCTGCATATAGGTTTCTCAAGAGGCAGGTCAGGTGGTCTGGTATTCTCATCTCTTTCAGAATTTTCCACAGTTTATTGTGATACACACAGTCAAAGGCTTTGGCACAGTCAATAAAACAGAAAGAGATATTTTTCTGGTACTCTCTTGCTTTTTCGATGATCCAGCGGATGTTGGCAATTTGATCTCTGGTTCCTCTGCCTTTTCTAAAACCAGCTTGAACATCAGGAAGTTCACGGTTCACATATTGCTGAAGCCTGGCATGGAGAATTTTGAGCATTACTTTACTAGCGTGTGAGATGAGTGCAATTGTGTGGTAGTTTGAGCATTCTTTGGCATTGCCTTTCCTTGGGATTGGAATGAAAACTGACCTTTTACAGTCCTGTGGCCACTGCTGAGTTTTCCAAATTTGTTGGCATGTTGAGTGCAGCACTTTTACAGCATCATCTTTTAGAATTTTTAATAGCTCAACTGGAATTCCATCACCTCCACTAGCTTTGTTCATAGCGATGCTTTCTAAGGCCCACTTGACTTCACATTCCAGGATGTCTGGGTCTAGGTGAGTGATCACACCATCATGATTATCTGGATCGTGAAGCTCTTTTTTGTACAGTTCTTCTGTGTATTCTTGCCACCTCTTCTTAATATATTCTGCTTCTGTTAGGTCCATACGATTTCTGTCCTTTATCGAGGCCATCTTTGCAGGAAATGTTCCCTTCATATCTCTAATTTTCTTGAAGAGATCTCTAGTGTTGCCCATTTTGTTGTTTTCCTCTATTTCTTTGCATTGATCGCTAAGGAAGGCTTTCTTAACTCTCCTTGCTATCCTTTGAACTCTGCATTCAGATGCTTATATCTTTCCTTTTCTTCTTTGCTTTTCACTTCTCTTCTTTTCACAGCTATTAGTAAGGCCTCCCCAGACAGCCATTTAGGAACTTTCTGTCTGCTCATGCCAGTTATTGCTTTGTATGGTATGATTCCAAGTTGCTGGAGCATAAATCCTGAGAGTTGGGCTCTAGCTGGCTTTGTTCCATTTAAGTGTGGGTTTTTCCCTCTGTCTGAACTGGGAGCTTAGTCCCAGAGGAAGGGAGTACTGAAGCAAGTGGGGCTTGTGCATAAACAGAGGTCTCATGTCCTGCCTGTGTAGGTATATGTGGCTCCACTTAGAGGCAACCTCAGGTGCTAGTTTCCTTTGTCTCTCACTGTACTCAACTGCTCTCTGGATTCCACTGCTCCTGCAAGGCTGGTAGGTCTCCCATGGACTCTCAGCAGGTATTTAGGAGGTTAGCTGTGGTGGAACTGCCACCCCCACTATTAGAGACTGGGCTTCCTCTGAGGTGCCATTTGAGTAAAGGCTGGCAAGGACCACCACCACTCAGCCTACGGCTCTTCCCTGGCACTGGTCACCCTTGTGTCCCACGGCCAGGTGTCTTCCCCAGTCATGAGTGCCCCAGATCCATTGCTGCACTGTGGCGTGGACTGAGTGTGGCTGAAGCATGCACTCAGCTCGGGCTGAATTTGGGACAAGGCATTTTGGGGAAACCTAGCAGCAGGCCTCTCTTCACCCTGCCTCAGGGGCAAAAAACCTTTATCTTCCACAGTTGGTCACTCTCCCTAGCCTCTGCTGCTTCAGTCTTGTTGTGGAATCACTCCGCAGAGTAGGTTGGGTCCTTGTGGTCTCTGTGTCTATCAGGGGGTGAGACGTGGTTGAATGGCTGCTGTCAGAAACCTGGGAAGCTTTTGGGGACACTGCTTGAGTAAGCACCAACACTTCCACTACTGCCCCACTGCAGGATCTGCCTAAGGATCGGGTCACCACT
Organism: Bos javanicus; assembly: GCF_032452875.1. Lineage (NCBI taxonomy): Eukaryota > Metazoa > Chordata > Mammalia > Artiodactyla > Bovidae > Bos > Bos javanicus. Next base: position 55,941,526 of record NC_083874.1, on the reverse strand, counting down.
GGCCCAGGGTAGTCTATTCCCCTGCAGTGGCTGCCCCAGATTCAGAGCCTTGCTGTTGTGTGGGTGTGCTAGGCCATACTGTTTGCTTTGCTTGGGCTGTGGTGCAGCAAGGTCACTGCAGGAAACCCGGCAGGTGCAGGATCAGACCTCTCTCCACGGTGCCTTAAGGGTTACCCACACGTGTTGTGTTCCCCATGAGTGGAGTCGAGGCTTCCCCAGCCTATTTGTCTCAGCTGTACTCTAACCAGCCAAGGAGCTATGTCTCTTCCATATAAGACCCCAAAACTGGGACACCCAGTCTATGCCTCCACCCACTCACTCCTCAGACTGGCTGTGTGTAATTTCCTTTTTCCTCTGAGTCTCCTCCCAGGGGCACAGGTACTGACATGAGTACTTTTCTTCCCTCCCTACCCAATTACTTCTGGATTTTTCTTACAGAATTGGCTGTCCAGGAGTTTTTCTCCCAGTTTCCAATTAGTTTTCTGTAGCATTGTTCCACATGTGGATGTATTTTTGATGTGTTCATGGGAAGATGTGAACTCCATATCCTCTTTCTCCACCAACTTGATCTCCCCAGCCAAGTAACTTATTTTAGAATTGTAAATCATCCTAGCCCATCCACACTGCCATAAGAGGGCAACAGGGACTTTGGAAAGGAACCTACAATAGAAACTGAACAAGCCATGTGGTCAGTAGCAGGCCAGGTCCCAGAACGCAGAGGGTGGAGGTTCCCCAGGTATGTGGTGGCATCCACTCCCCTTCATCCCCGCACCCCAGCATGCTCAATCTTTCTGATGCTGCTGCTGCTTCATGCTGCCCCATACACTCCGGCACCTTTGGCAATTTCGGTTGGGCTGTAGTCATCATTTTCTTCCCACTTGTGTATCTCGCCAACTGCCTGGCTTGGTTCTTATGAGCAAAGAATTGTCAGATTCGGCAATGGATGGAGTTGTCACTAAGGTTGCAGTTGGCATAAAGAGAGGATCAGACGAAATACTCTCAGGCAGTGTTCTTGGTAGTCCAGACTCTAACATGACCAGCATGGTGGGTACAAAGATCAACCCCTGAGCCTTTGGAGTAGGAGCACTGACTCCAAGACCCTAGACTACCACAAGACAAATGCTAGGGAGTATCAAATAGTGAGAACTCACACAAAGGAAACCACTTGAATATAAGACCAGGCATCACCCAACCAAAAATAGCACCCTGAGCAGGACACCTCATCTAAGCAACAAACTGAACAAAAATACAAATACAATCATCAGCAGACAGGATTATGACCTCACTCATCCTTGTCCATCAGAGGAAAAACAAACAAATAAAAACTCAGCACAAATCTCATCCTATACTAAGCTTACACAAACCACAGGACTGGCCTTAGGAGGGAAGAAACCAAAAGGAAGACAGAATTCAGCCTTGAAGCCTGGAAAAAGGAGACCTCAAACACAATAAGTTAAAAAAAATAATAGTGAAAAGGCAGAGAAATACTATACTAATGAAGGAAGAAACTAGAAACACAGAAGTCCAAATAAATGAAGAGGAAATAAGCAAACTACCTGAAAAAGAATTCAGAATAATGATAGTAAAGATGATCAAAAACCTTGAAAACAAAATGGAGAAAATGCAAGGATCAATTAACAAAGACCTAGAAGAATTAAAGAATAAACATACAGAGACAAACAACACAATTACTGAAATTAAAAATACTCTGGAAGGAATCAATAGCAGAATATCTGAAGCAGAAGAATGAATCAGTGAGCTGTAAGATAAAATGACGGAAGTAACTTCTGAAGAGCAGAATAAAATAAAAATTGTGAAAAGAACTAAGCATAGCCTCAGGGACCTCTGGGACAATATCAAACGCACCAATGTTCAAATTAAAGGGGTCCCAGAAGAAGAAGAGAAAAAGAAAGGGTATGAGAAAAATTTTGAAGAGATTATAGTTGAAAATTTCCCCAACATGGAAAAGGAAATAGTCAATCAAGTCCAAGAGGCACAAAGAGTCCCATACAGGATAAACCCAAGGAGAAACACACCAAGACACATACTAACCAAATTAACAAAGACTAAATACAAAGAAAGAAAATTAAAAGCAGCAAGGGAGAAGCAACAAGTAACATACAAGGGAAACCCCATATGCTTAACAGTTGATCTTTCCGCAGAAACTCTGCAGGCCAGAAGGGAATGGCAGGGCATATTTAAAGTACTGAAAGGAAAAAAATCTACAACCAAGATTACTGTACCCAACAAGGATCTCATTCAAAATTGATGGAGAAATCAAAAGCTTTTCAGACAAACGAAAGTTAAGAGAATTCAGTACCACCAAATCAGCTTTACAACAAATGTTAAAGGGACTTATATAGTCAAGAAATACAAGAAAAGGAAAAAGATCTACAAAATCAACCCCAAACAATTAAGAAAATAGCAATAGGAATACATATATCAATTATTACTTTAAATGTAAAGTACTTTAACACTCCAACTAAAAGACACAGACTGGCTGAATGGATAGAAAAAACAAGACCCATATATATGCTATCTACAAGGAACCCACTTCAGACCTCAAGACACATATAGACTGAAAGTGAGAGGATGGAAAAATATATTCCATGCAAATTCGAAGCAAAAGAAATCTGGAGTAGCAATCCTCATATCAGACAAAATAGACCTTAAAAAAAAGAAGGTTATAAGAGATAAGGAAGGACACTGCATAATGATCAGGGATCAATCCAAGAAGAAGACATAACAATTGTAAATATTTATGCACCTAATAAAGGAGCACCTCAATACATAAGATAAACATTAACAGACAGAAAAGGAGAAATTGACATAACACAATAAGAGTAGGAGACTTTAACACCCCACTCACACCAATGGACAGATCATCAAAACAAAAAAGTAAGGAAACACAAGTCTGAAATGATACATTGGACAAGATGGATCTCATTGATATCTTCAGGACATTCCATTCAAATGCAGAGGAATACACCTTCTTCTCAAGTGCACATGGAGCATTCTCCAGGACAGACCACATCTTGGTTCACAAATCAAACCTAGGTCAATTTAAGAAAACTGAAATCATATCAAGCATCTTTTCCAACCACAACACTATGAGACTAGATATTAATCACAGAAAAAAACTGTAAAAAACACAAACACATGGAAATTAAATAACACATTTCTAAATAACCAACAGGTTACTTAAGAAATCAAAAGGGAAATCAAAAAATTTCTTGAAAGAGATGACAATGAAAACGCAACAACTCAAAACCTATGGGATGCAGCAAAAGCAGTTCTAAGAGGGAGATTTATAGCAATACAATCCTACCTCAAGAAACAAGAAAATCATGGGATAGACAACCTAACTTTACACCTAAAACCACTGGAAAAAGAAGAACAAAAAACCCCCAAAATTAGTAGGAGGAAAGAAATCATAAAGATCCGAGCAGAAATAAATGAAAAAGAATTGAAAGAAACTATTGTAAAGATCAATAAAACTAAAAGCTGGTTCTTTGAGGAGTTAAACAAAATTAACAAACCTTTAGCCAGACTCATCAAGAGAAAAAGAGAGAAGAATCAAATCAACAAAATTAGAAATGAAAATGGAGAGCTTGCAACAGACAATGAAGAAATACAAAGGATTATGAGCCTATTTTGAACAACTATATGGCAATAATGGAGAAGGCAATGGCACCCCACTCCAGTACTCTTGCCTGGAGAATCCCATGGACGGAGGAGCCTGGTGGGCTGCCATCTACGGGGTTGCACAGAGTCAGACACAACTGAAGCAACTTAACAGCAGCAGCATATGGCAATAAAATAGATAACCTGGAAGAAATGGATAGATTCTTAGAAAAGTTCAATCTTCCAAGACTGAACCAGGAAGAAATAGAAATTATGAACAACCCAATTATAAGCACTGAAATTGAAGCTGTGATCAAAATTCTCCCAAAAAACAAAAGCTCAGGACCAGATAGCTTCACAGGAGAATTCTGTCAAACATTTTGAGAAGAGCTAATGCTTATCCTTCTAAAGATCTTTCAAAAAATTGCAGAGGGAGGAACACTTCCAAACACATTCTATGAGACCACCATCACCCTGATATCAAAACCTGACAAAGACAACACACAAAAAGAAAAGTACAGGTCAATATCACTGATGAACATAGATGCAAAAATCCTCAACAAAATTTTAGCAAACAGAATTCAGCAACACATCAAAAAGCTCATACACCATAATCAAGTTGGGTTTATTCCAGGAATGCAAGGATTCTTCAATATATACAAATCAATCAATGTGATACACCATATTAACAAACTGAAAGATAAAAACATATTGTAATCTCAATAGATGCAGAAAAAGCCTTTGACAAAATTCAGCACCTATTATGATTAAAACTCTTCAAAAAATGAGCATAGAAGGAACCTACCTCAACATAGTAAAGGCCATATAAGATAAGCCTAGGGCAAACATTATTCTCAATGGTTAGAAACTGAAAGCATTCCCCCTAAGATCAGGAACAAGACAAGGGTATCCACTTTTGCCACCATTATTCAACATAGTTCTGGAAGTCCTGGCTACAGCAATCAGAGAAGAAAAAGAAATAAAAGGAATCCAGATTGGAAAAGAAGAAGTAAAGCTCTCACTGTTTGCAGATGACATGATACTATACGTAGAAAACCCTAAAGATAGTATCAGAAAATTACTAATTAGTGAATTTAGCAAAGTTGTGGGATAAAAAATCAATATACAGAAATTACTTGCATTTCTATATAATAAAAATGGAAAATCAGAAAGAGAAATTAAGGAATCAAACCCATTCATCATTGCAACAAAAGGAATTAAATATATAGGAATAAACATACCTAAGGAGATGAAATAACTGTACATAGAAAATTATAAGACACTGATGAAAGAAATAAAAGATGACAAACAGATGGAGAGATATTCCATGTTCCTAGGTAGGAAGAATCAATATTGTGAAAATGACTATACTACCAAATGCAATCTACAGATTCAATGCAATTCCTAGGCATTTTTCACAGAACTAGAAAAAAATTTCACAATTCTTATGGAAACACAAAAGACCCTGAATAGCCAAAGCAGTCTTGAGCAAAAAGAATGGAGCTGGAGGAATCAACCTTCCTGACCTCAGATTATACTACAAAGCTACAGTCATCAAGACCATATGGTACTGCCACAAAAACAGAAATATAGACCAGTGGAAAAAGATATAAAGCCCAGATATAAACCCATGCACCTATGGGTACCTTCTTTCTGATAAAGGAGACAAGACTATACAGTGGGGCAAAGACCAGCCTCTTCAATAAATGGTGCTGGGAAAACTGGACAGCTACATGTAAAAGAATGAAATGAAAGCACTTCCTAACACCATACACAAAGATAAACTCAAAATGGATTAAAGACCTAAATGTAAAACCAGAATCTATAAATCTCTTAGAGGAAAACATAGGCAGAACACTCGATGACACAAATCAAAGCAAGATCCTCTATGACCCACCTCCTAGTGTAACAGAAATAAAAACAAAAGTAAACAAGTGGGATCTAATTAAACTTAAAAGCTTTCTTACAGCAAAAGAAACTATAACCAAGGTGAAAGAGAACCCTGTAAATTAGAGAAAATAATAGCAAATGAAACTGACAAAGGATTAATTTCCAAAATATACAAACAGCTCATACAACTCAACATCAGGAAAACAAACAACCTAATTAAAAAGTGGGGAAAAGATCTAAACAGACATTTCTCCAAAGAAGACACACAGATGGTTGACAAACACATGAAAAGATCCTCAACATCACTCATTATTAGAGAAATGCAAATCAAAACCACAATGAGATATCATCTCACACAGGTCAGAATGACCATCATCAAAAAGTCTACAAACAGTAAATGCTAGAGAGGGTATGGAGAAAAGGCCACACTCTTGCACTGTTGATGGGAATGTAAATTGATACAGCCACTATAGAAGTTGGTATGGATATTCCTTATAATATTAGGAATAAAACCACCATATGACCCAGTAATCCCACTCCTAGGCATATACCCCAAGGAAATCAAAATTGAAAAAGCTACATGTATCCCATTGTTCATTGCAGCACTATTTACAATAGGTAGAACTTGGAAGCAAACTAGATGTCCATTGACAGATGAATGGATAAAGAATTGTGGTACATATACACAATGGAACATTACTCACCCATAAAAAGGAACACATTTGAGTCAGTTCTGATGAGGTGGATGAACCTAGAACCTATTATACAGAGTGAAGTGAGTCAGAAAGAGAAAGATAAATATCGTATTCTAGTGCACATATGCGGAATCTAGAAAAATGGTACCGAAGAACTTATTTACAGGGCAGCAATGGAGAAACAGACATAGAGAATAGACTTACGGACATGGGGCGGGGGGAGAGGGTGAGATGTATGGAAAGAGTAACATGGAAACTTACATTACCATATGTAAAATAGATAGTCAAATGAATTTGCTGTATGGCTCAGGAAACTCAAACCAGGACTCTGTATCAACCTAAAGGGTTGGGATGGGAGGGAGATGTGAGGAAGGTTCAAAAGGGTGGGGATATATGTATGGCTGATTCATGTTGAGGTTTGAGAAACCAACAAAATTCTGTAAAGCAATTATTCTTCAACAAAAAAATATATTAAAAAGAAAAAAATAATAAAATGTAAATCATTAAACACCATAGAGTTCCATGCTAAATAATTGTAAATAGCAGACATTAACATTAATCTTAAGGAAAATTACATCCCTAATTCCCTTAGACAAAATAGTGGACCAGGTTATTGATGCTTTTTTTTATTCAGTTTTTTCCCCCATAATTTAATAAAAACACATTATTGAAATCTAAATGAGATGGAACAATCTCACTAAATTGCTTTTTTATCCCCTTGCCAAGTGTTATAACTTCACCTCAGTTCTAAATGAATAATAGCCTCACCTTTAATAAAACCATTTTGTTCACTGTTCAAGTAATATATATTTCAGATAATAAGATGCAAAGGAATGAAATTATTATCATTCAGATCTTTGATTGTATGAAAGATTCGTTAAATTTTTATTAAAATACTCATGGGTTATATAAGTAACTATGCTGGAAGGAATATGCAATATCCTTGAATTGGTGACATATTATTTCTCCCTCCCAAGCTTTATTGAGACAAAATTGAGAGGCAGCATTGCATTAATGTAAGGAGTACATAAGGTATACATAGTGATTTGGTTCGTGTATATACGGCAAAATGATTACTACAGTAAGTTCAGTTAATATCCATCACTGCACAGTTACATGTGTTTTTTTTTTTTTCTTGTGATGAGAACTTTTAAGGCCTACTAGATTAGCAGCTTTCAAATAACAGTATGATTACACATAGTCGCCCTGATGTACATTATACCCCCAGGACTTACTTATCTTATAACTGGAAGTTTGCACCTATTGCCCATCTTCATTCACCATCCCCCACCTCCCCCGCTGCCTTTGTCAACCACCTATCCGCTCTGTTTCTAGGAGTATTTTCTTTTTTTTCATATTCCACATGTATATGAAATTATACAGTGTTTTTCTATCTGGTTTATCTCATTTAGCATAATGCCTTCAAAGTCCATTTATGTTGTTGTAAGTGGCAGAATTTTCTTATTTTTTTATTTGAATATTATTCTGTATTATTAATAATATCTATAGAAACATACACATACATATGTATATTCCAAAATGCCAATGCCAAGGAACACAGAGCAGGTCACGAAACTCTTCTAGATCAAAAATATATTATAAGTAAATGCAATATGTGATACTAATTTTGATCTTGGACCATCAGAAAAATACTTACAAAGGTCATTGTTGGAACAATTTATAAGACTTGGGATATGAACTAGATAATGATATTATTTCAATATAAAATTTCCTGATTTTTATAATTGCATCGTGGTTATGGAAGAGAATGTCCTTATTTCATATAAACATACTGTGAAACAGATTAGTAAGGGAACATATTGTCTTCTCCCTACTCTTAATAGGTTCAGAATAAATAATTTGCATATAAATAGAAGTATATACATCTCTTGATTCACATCTTTATCTATCTAATGCAAAAGAGATAAAATAGAGGAAAATATGCAGTTAATGGATTTGATAAAGTATATATGAAGGTAGTTTATACTGTTCTTGCAAATTATACCAAAATGAAGAACAAACTTATGGTTACCAAGGGTGGAAGTGGGGAATGGGGCAAACTGGGAGATCAGGATTGACATATATACAATACTATGTATAAAATAGACAACTAATGAGAACCTACTGCTTAGCACAGGGAATCCTACTCAGTGATCCGTGGTGGCCTAAATGGGAAGGAAATCTAAAAAAGAGTAGATATATGTACATGTATGGTTGATTCACTTTGCTGTACAGCAGAAAATAACACAACATTATCAAGCAACTATACTGCAATAAAAATTAATTAAAATCGCTTTCTAACCAGTTTTTAAAAGACCAAACAATGCTGAAAGGTAAATTAGCTGCAAGCACAGGAGAGAAAATATTGGTTAGGAAAATTAGTTAAAATAGCAAATGAAAACTGGTCCTCTTTTAAATCTCCTCCTAGCAATTTTCTTTCTTCTATTTCAACCCCCAATTTGCAAAAGGAAGAAGCAAAGCAAAATATCTACATCTCACATTTAGAGTACAGATATTTTTATCAACTTACTCTAACAAACACCCAATGTTTCCTTATTCTTTGATGTGAAGTTCTAATTGCCTAGGCTTAGAAATTTGGGCAGAGACTTTAAGACAAGACTTTTCAATAGTTGAAGCACCTCTTCTTTCAAATTTATGTATCTAAGCTAAACCTTCCCTGATCTTCTCAGGTGAAAATTTGTGCTAAGCAAAACAGAAAGTACTGTCTAATTCAGAATGTGTCTTGGAAAGCATAAGTTTATGATGCTGAGAGCAAAAGATCTATTTTCCTCTTCCAAGTAACACCATTTTGTACAAATACCTTCTTTTAAAATGAATATTTCAGTTGCTCAGATCAAAATATTTTAGTCTTAAATGTATTAGGTAATAAATACATTTATTAAAACATTTGGTATTATTCTTTAAAAAATAAAATCATATCAAAATTAAAATTCCAAAAATATTGTAGTTACAACTTACCCTTCCTTGTCTCATCGCCTGCCAGTGCCAGCACGGAGCTCCAGCCCCATCACATGGCCAGCAAGAAAGACGCGATTTCCTGGCTATGTACTTTCAGCCCACTATTTTGTCTACCTCAAGTTCCTCAAGACTGAGCAACTTCACTTTCACTTTTCACTTTCCTGCATTGGAGAAGGAAATGGCAACCCACTCCAGTACTCTTGCCTGGAGAATCCCAGGGATGGGGGAGCCTGGTGGGCTGCCGTCTATGGGGTCGCACAGAGTCGGACACGACTGAAGCAACTTAACAGCAGCAGCAGCAGCAGCAGCAGCAGCACTATCTGATCCATGTTGCTAATACAGCATCCAAATCAGAGTAGGCTAGATTGTGCTGTGGACAAAATCTCAGAGGGTTAAAACAACTGAGGTTTCTTTCTCCTCATAACTGTCTTGAGGATCAGCAGGTAGGGCTTTCCTCAGGGTGGTCACTCAGGGGTCTAAGGCTGATGGAAAATTGACCTGGACGTGTACTTCCATGATTGCACATCAGAGGCAAAGGAACATGGAAAATCAGGAACTGGCTCTTCATGCTCCTCATCAGAAATGGCTTAAGTCACTTCTGTTTATTTTCTCTTGGTTAAAGAAGTCATATTAGCATGCCTAATTTCATAGGAAGTACAGTCTTCTTGGAAGGAGACTGAAACAGCACATAGATCTCTAGTCACAGGGTTTTTTGTTTTTTTTTTTACTTCACACTAATATTATTGTGCATATTAGTTTTCTTCAGTGAATTGTGACTGTAGTTTTTATGCCCTAGTCACAGGAGCCTGGTAGGCTGCAGTCCATGGGGTCGCTAAGGGTGGGACATGACTGAGATGTCACTTTCACTTTTCACTTTCACGCATTGGAGAAGGAAATGGCAACCCACTCCAGTGTTCTTGCTTGGAGAACCCCAGGGACGGGGGATCCTGGTGGGCTGCCGTCTATGGGGTCACACAGAGTCGGACATGACTGAGGTGACTTAGCAGCATCCTTCCATTCAACTCTTCAAGCCAGTGTTTTGTATGAAGTAGGTGTTTACTGCCTTTTGTCTGACTGACTGTGCACCAAGAGATTTGCCCAAGGTTGTAGAACCTGTGGGATTTGGACTCATGTCTCTGAATTTCTAGTCCTTTCACTTTCCACTACACAATGCAATTAAAAATCCATAGACTTTCCTGACATGGTCTCACTTAAGTTGCTACTTGCTGATAGGAACTACCCTAACTTTACTATACTAGTTAATATTTATTGGCCTCAATCTGTATGTAATAGCCCAGTTTAGAATACGTTTACAGCCAAGAATACAAACAAAAGATACATTGATTAAAATCCCATGGATGAAAACACATTTCATTATTTTTAACCTGCTGTGATTTTTCACTTTTGCTTTTAAAAGTCTTTCTTCCATTATTTCTCTTTCATGGCTCTTTTCATTGCAAACTTAACCACAGAGTCTTTTAAAATTGTATGCTTTTAATAACAAAGGCCAAGGAAATTCCAAAAGCCTTCAAAAGGTACAGGAAATATCAAAGTCTAAAATAATTCTTCAAAGTAAATTTCACCAGGGATGCCATATGTTCTTGGTTAACACATTAAATTAAAAAATGTGATTGTAAAACCAGATTCCCATTCATCCTGATGATGATGATGACGATGATGAAGAATTTCTCAGGTACCAGTGGAACACTGAACTAATAACCTTAGTCCTCTCCCTTTGGAAATGAGAAGAGTGGGACTGACTGCGGCAACAGTGCTGAGCAGTGAGATACTCTGAAAGAGCTTTTGTCGGTTAGGTACATTGAATCATTATCACTTCAGTGAATGGCAACAAAATAGGCAATCTTGTGCAGATCAGGATGGCTTTCAGTGCAAGTCAGAATTTCAATGTGTGGCAGAAAATGAATAGAGATGATAAATTCAGGAGGCGGCATGCAGGAGTAGCTCAAATGCAAAGCATCTGTTGTTGCCTGGCTCCCAGGAAGCTTGAGTTGGGGGGGGGGGGCGGTTTCTTATTCTGCTATAATGTCTGTCAGGTTGAGGAGCCAGGTCAGGGACTGGTAAGTGTTGTGGCTCCTTCTACCACCAACCACTGACATAGGACAAAAGTAAAATTGCCTTGCTTACTCAGGTTTCCAAATGCAAAATGGACCCAATTTGTATATCTTTGATTTGGGATGATGCTTCAGTATCTCCCTGTGAGTGTGAGTAATCTCTTAAGTGATAGATCATTTTATGAGGCTTCTAACTAAGATGAACAAGCCTGTTTTGCTAACATAAAATTGGCAGGAACTGGAGCTTGAAATTTGAATGGGGTCCAAACTGAATATTTGCACAAGTTTGAAGAGGCACAGATGATTTTATGCAAATTATTTGTTCATGGAATGCTTCCCCAGGCACATCTGCACATCTCACGTGGGCTTAAAGTGCGAAAAGAGAGACACTTTAGTTAATATGACTGCCTTTTTGGTGTGTTTGCTTCTTCTTAGTACTTAGAAATTAAATTAGAAAATTGAAATCTAACATATATGCAGAATTTTTATTAATATAGGACCTAGGTTAAGTGCTTTGAAATTACTAGAGGTACTATTAATATTATTGTTCTCATTTTACTGGTGAGGAAAATGAGGCTTAGGTGCATCCAGAGTCAAGCCAGTGCCCCACAACAGTGAGTGGCAGATGACACTCTTTTTTCAGAATTCAGGTTCTCTTACACTGTACTCAAAGAACCTTCTTAGATAATACAGAGTAACTCTAAGGGACTGAGTTATTATTTAATACTCATATGAACTTGCCTGATAAAAAGAATAATAGAAACTCAGATTAAAAAAAAAAAAAACTTCAAATTTTTCACTCTTACCCTAAACTCTGCAGGACATTCTTTATGAGGTAGGGCAGCTCCATTCATTTCCAGGAAACTGAATAGAATATCCTATTAAACCAATAGGCCTTTAGATTTTGACGATCTACTAAGCACCCCACCCCTGCATAATATTATTAGTGAGAAAGGTAGAGAATTCCTATCTTTTCCTATCTGATATATGCAATTCAACTATTAGTATTATGTAAACTTGACATAGATTGCAGTAAGGGGTCTGTTTATACTTTGTTTGATTGGCCCTCCTTTCACTTCTGTTTCCCCCATTCTCATGGTTCAAATTTGGAAAGTGAAGGTGTTGTGCTAGAAAGATGCTAGAAATGGATGAACGGGACTTGGGATCTTACTGCAATTTAAGGGCTTATAATCTTAGAGAAATCCTCCTTCCTGAGTAAGGTTTGGCCCGGCCAAAGATGCTGGAATCTCCTCTGACTCCTTTTCATGCTAACTGATACATCAGCAATCTTATGAGCCCCCCTTCCAAAGATTTTTGAATTTGGCCAGAAGCCATTACTCCTGCATTCTGGGCTGATTTCACGTCACATCTCCCCTGGACTACTTCTACTCTCACCCACTGGTAGTGCCTCACTGGTCTTCACTGGTCTCCTTGCTTCCACCTGATACCATGATACCACCACAGCTTATCCTTACAGAGGCTAGAGTGACTCTTTTAAAGCACAAGTCATACACCCCTAACTCTTCCACCCAAACCCACTTAGAGGCTTCCCATCTCAATCCATGCCCTTTTGGATCTCTCCGATCTCATTTCCTGCCATACTGCCATCTCTCGCCCTGCTCCAGCCATACTAGATGCCTCTTAGGATACATCTGGTATGGCGCAGTTTCACGGGACCCACCTCCCTATAAGAAATCCCCTCCTCCTATATTCTCTCAAAACCTCTGGTCACTTTGTTTAGATTTGTAAATATTCAAAGAAACACTTTCCTCCTTCTCATGTCAATGCCTTTGACTACACTGTACACTCTTACCATTATTTATATTTATCCTTAACACTTATCACATAATATATCCTATATTTAATGTTTATTTATTGTCTGTCTGTTTTCAAGTAGAATGCAAGTTCCATGAGAGTTTGGACTTGATTTATTTTGTTCACTGCTTAGTGTTTGATGAATGACCAAATGAGTGGCATGGAGCCATGTGGTGGGACCACATTCAGGGGGTTTTCGTTTAGAGGCCAGGAGACGTGATAAAATTAAAGCCAATGTGTAAAAAATAATATGTAAAAAAAGTATATTTGATAGGCACTCCCCAAATAGGTGTATTCCATAGACATAACAAAGTATTTCATAGGCATCCAGATTTTCCTTACAGGTTGAGAAGGTTTAGCTCAGCTGGTAAAGAATCTGCCTACAATGCAGGAGACCCCGGTTTGATTGCTGGGTTGGAAAGATCCCCTGGAGAAGAGATAGGCTACCTACTCCTGTATTTGTGGGCTTCCCTGGTGGCTCAGCTGGTAAAGAATCTGCCTGCAATGCGGGAAACCTGGGTTTGATCCCTGGGTTGGGAAGATTCCCCTGGAGAAGGGAAAGGCTACCCACTCCAGTATTCTGGCCTGGAGAATTCCGTGGACTATAATTCATGGGGTTGCAAGGAGTTGGACATGACTGAGTGACTTTCATTTTCACTTGGGAATGTCTAAATCAAATTTGATGAAGAGTTCCAAAGGGAGGAAAGAAGAGTTGTGGGAAAAAATTCTGTCATCCAAAATCTCAAAGATAATAATTGAATGAGTAAGTTGAGGTCAACCTGGAGTTTGGAATTTTTTGTTTCTTTAAGACACAGCTCAAATTTAACATCTGTTGATCATCTACTGCATGTGAGGGACTTTGCTAAGTGATAACTTAGGTTGTCACATCTAAATGCATAACAGCTTCATGATTTAGGTCATTATGATTCCCAGATGTAGTCGAGGAAACAGAGGCTCAGAGAGTTTGAATAACGTGTCCAAGGATGACCTGCTGCTCTGATGATTCTCTTCTATCAAGTCTCACTCAGCTGCTTTGGATGGTAAAGGATCTCTTTTTTCTCCTAATTGCTGGGCCATTTATTGTACTCTGACCATATACTCACATGTTCTCAGTTATTGCATACCTGTCTCATCAAGACATGTTGAATTACTGTAAGAAACAGTTTCCTTTTGTTCAAGTACATCTAGACTCAACAAATGGAACTGGATACATTCTACAAATGCTATATTTCTGTGACTAAAGCACCAATTAATCTATGTGAAAAGGAATTCTAGTTTCTAGGACCAATTAGTTTTAAAAGTATTGACACATTGAAATGACCACTGGTTTGCAATGTTCTCCATAAAAGCTTCTGGTCATCACTTTTATTGAAGCATACAAGTATAATCTTTCTACAGATATAAATATATGATGATATGCTTTTTAATTTTTATAAATATAGTGCTCTTCTGGAGTATTTTAGTTCTATAATTAATTTAGTTCCTATAGTTCTACAAAATTTCAGGTTAGAGAACAGATTATATCACAAGTATACATTTTAGAAATATGGAAGATATTTATTGCAACTAGTTCAAGAATTCCAGTTAAAGTTAGCATACAGAAGAGGTCAAAACATGACTGTATAATGGTTAAAGACTTTAGCCAACTAACAAACTCTGACTCCTTGAGCAAGTTTCTTAACACCTTAGAGCCTCAGTTTCCTCATTTCTATAATGAGCTAATGCAGTTAAAGCACTGACCACATTTACCAGCTTAGCACACAGAAAACACTTGATAAATGCTACTGATTATTACATTGTTACTTTTGTTAAGAGGAGGTATACTATGGCAAAAGATTGGAAATCCTACCCCACATATCAGTCTTCAGAACATGAATAGTAATAGGAAATTATGCTGGGATATACCATACACCAAAATCAATAGGAGGTAGAACTTGAGTCCTTTAAAATTACGTAGAAACAAGTATAATGACAGAATGCAATTATATGGCGTTTCACTTCATGTGTGACACCCTGGCAAACAGAAAACAAAGCTGAAATGGAACACATTTCTGTCGGCGTGAAGCATTACCCCTTCCCTTCTTCTCTTGTTACCCAGGCTCTCTGTTATGTTGTTTTTAAGCCATTTTGTTATGTGGTGCTCCTTCTTCTTCCTTCAATCCATTTTCCTCAAAAAAATTCTGCCAGGAGATCTGAGAGCAGATGGTGCCTTATTGTTCTGGAAAGTAGTACTTTTGCTGAGTGTTTGATCACACTTTTCTGTTGGGGACTGGCTTGTCAGCGACTTATGCCATCATGGTAAGATAATATGCCAAGGCAAATGAAAACAGCATATTTGCTAAGCCTGTCAGAAGATATATTGACAATCGCATCAAAACTTGAAAGTATGGCTTCAATCGTTAAAACATATGAAAGGAACTTTCATTTTCTCAAGTAAATCCAGGTTTGAAGCCTGTGTATATATCATCATATGAAGAGAAGCAATCTACACAGATAGTAACACTAACTTCTGAAAACATCTACCTAACATAGGAAAGATAGAGATTGCTTCATTTAGTGAATAAACACCATTGGATCCCCTTTGTGTCATGCCTTGTGCTAGGCACTGGAGGTGAGTCAGACACAGTTCATAACTTAATGGGATTCCAGTTTTGAGGATGAGAAAAACATCATAACAGATAAATTAAGCTACATAATGAAAAATTATGTAAAAAAGCTATATAAAGAAAAATATGGTTATTCTTTACTTCCCTACCCCATAGGCTAGTGGGTAGGGCAGTCTATTTCTTTCTCCTGATTCTCTCTGTCTTTCCCTTTCTGGCTGTGCCCTGGGAGGCGGGCCCCAGCTTCCTGCTCCCTCACCAGCTGCCTTGAGTTGAGTTTAGTCAAAGGTGTCAAGGGCAGGAGTGTCAGAGCCTTGACAGTGTTCTCCCTCACTTCCTCCTGCTTTGACACCCAGCTTCTAATAGTGGTTGTGTGCTTCCGTGGGTGTTACTGCCTCCATCCTCTGCTTCTCCACAACTCCAGCTCTCACTGGATTCTGGGTAACCCTGCCTCCTCCTTCCTTAAAGTGAGGAAGCCTTCGAACCTGGGTTTATTTGACAAACTGAACATACTCCTTCCTTCCCACTTCAGCTCTCTTGGTGGTAGCAACTTCCATTGTTGCTATTCTCCGGGTGCCTCAATATTTCTCATCTGTTTCCTTTACTGTGCATCCCTCAGAGGTGGACCTTTATTTCAACACTCTTCACTTAAAACAACTAAGTCTGTTTCTTACCAGAACTGTGACAATATAAAGACTATAATAGAGGTACTAATAGAAGTACTAGTTTATTCAACATTCATTCAATCATAGACTATTTGTTGAGTGCCTATAGGTGACACTGAATTAGTTACAAGGTATACATCAGTACTTTCTAATAGACTTGATGGAAATTTTCTGCACTGCCCAGTATGCTAGCCACTAGGCCCATGTGATTACTGAACACTTGAAATACAGCAAATGTGATTGAGTCATTGAATTTAATGTTAATAATTTAAATTTATATAGTCACATGCAGCTGTTGGTCAGGGGCTACAGTATTACACAGCACCAGTATGGACTCATTTGAACCGGAGCCTGAATTACTATTTCTTCTGGCTGGATGCCAAGTTGGAAAAAGAATTTGTTTCAAGATATGGCTGGGACGGTGGCATTTGAGCTGCTCTGTAGATAAGTGGGTCTTTACCAGGCAGATAAGTGTAGAGTGCATTCTGGGCAAAAAGAAGGTCTTATGTAAATGCTGAGAAGCTCTGGCATATGGAAGGTAAACACACAGTATTCAGAGTGGTTAGATAATAAAGATTAAGAGGCATGTGTTGGAAAAGAAGCTGGGAACATGGGTTGGAGCCGCATGGTGAGGAGTCTTATTTCATATCCACGTTTTGCTTATCTTTTTTTACTCCATAATAACAGAACCAGGTGGGTTGTTTTAAAACATGGATATTTAGCATGATAGTAATAATATATACATATTCCTTTAAAATATTCCATTGAGCTTTCAATTTCAAGAAATATTTCAGTAATTATTTACTGTATACTCAGTTTTGTTGCTGTCTATCCTTTGGACTTATAATACATTAGTGATCTAGCTTGATCCGGGGACATGCAGGGTGCCATGGAGGCTAGGTGGGGTACACATATAGACAAGACTTAAGAGAATCAGAGAAGAATTCCAGGAGATACACATGGTGATGTCTTTGCTTGGCCTAAAGAAGGGGTAGGCTTCCCCAGTGGCTCAGTGGTAAAGAATCCACCTGCCAGTGCAGGAGATGTGGGTTCAAGCCCTGGATTGGGAGGATCCCCTGGAGAAGGAAATGGTAACCCACTCCAGTATTCTTGCCTGAGAAATCCCTTGGACAGAAGAGCCTGGTGGGCTTCAGTCCATGGAGCCATAAAAGAGTTAGACACAACTTAGTGACTGAACCACAACAGCGAAGAAGGGACAGGAGTTTTCTAGGTGAATCGGTGTACCTGTGTGAGTCGTGTGCGGGAGGGGTGGACTGATGGGATTGCAACAGAATGTGTTCCTGTCAGAAAACCTTGAATGGGAAGTGATGGCAGGACTGAGACAAAGTAGGTATGGTCTAAAGGATCAGATCTAAACAGCTCTAAGGTATAAAACAATCATTTCAGACGGATATCTGTGTAGAATGGTTTGGAAAGAGAAAAACTGGAGTGCCAGTTAGAAGACTGTATTAACAATGCAGGGAAAATGTAATGGTGATTGAAAACGGGTAATGTGTGTTTGAATACAGATTCTGAGCAATAATTTATCTCAATTGTGATCTTTCACACTTCCCAAACTGTTTCTCTGAAAAATAAAACAACTCTGGTTTTGTTCTGGGTCCTAAATATAGTAGCTGTTAGTTAACAAGTAATTCTTATGTGCCACTCTTCCATGTCTTTGCATGCTGTATATTAATTTCATGTAATCCTCAAAACAACCCTATTAGGCAGGTACTATCTAGGTGGTCATAACTCTTCTTCCAAGGACTAAGCGTCTTTTAATTTCATGGCTGCAATAACCATCTGCAGTGATTTTGGAGCCCCCAAAAATAAAGTCTGACACTGTTTCCACTGTTTCCCCATCTATTTCCCATGAAGTGATGGGACCAGACGCCATGATCTTCATTTTCTGAATGTTGAGCTTTAAGCCAACTTTTTCCCTCTCCACTTTCACTTTCATCAAGAGGCTTTTGAGTTCCTCTTCACTTTCTGTCATAAGGGTGGTGTCATCTGTATATCTGAGTTATTGATATTTCTCCCGGCAATCTTGATTCCAGCTTGTGCTTCTTCCAGCCCAGCATTTCTCATGATGTACTCTGCATATAAGTTAAATAATCAGGGTGACAATATACAGCCTTGACGTACTCCTTTTCCTATTTGGAACCAGTCTGTTGTTCCATGTCCAGTTCTAACTATTGCTTCCTGACCTGCATATAGATTTCTCAATTCTTGCCTTGAGAACCCCATGAACAGTATGAAAAGGCAAAATGATAGGATACTGAAGGAGGAACTCCCCAGGTCAGTAGGTGCCCAATATGCTACTGGAGATCAGTGGAGAAATAACTCCAGAAAGAATGAAGGGATGGAGCCAAAGCAAAATCAATACCCAGTTGTGGATGTGACTGGTGATAGAAGCAAGGTCCGATGCTGTAAAGAGCAATATTGCATAGGAACCTGGAATGTTAGGTCCATGAATCAAGGCAAATTGGAAGTGGTCAAACAGGAGATGGCAAGAGTGAATGTTGACATTCTAGGAATCAGTGAACTAAAATGGACTGGAATGGGTGAATTTAACTTAGATGACGATTATATCTACTACTGCGGGCAGGAATCCCTCAGAAGAAATGGAGTAGCCATCATGATCAACAAAAGAGTTCAAAATGCAGTACTTGGATGCAATCTCAAAAATGACAGAATGATCTCTGTTCATTTCCAAGGCAAACCATTCAATATCACAGTAATCCAAGTCTATGCCCCAACAAGTAATGCTGAAGAAGCTGAAGTTGAATGGTTCTATGAAGACCTACAAGACCTTTCAGAATGAACACCCAAAAAAGATGTCCTTTTCATTATAAGGGACTGGAATGCAAAAGTAGGAAGTCAAGAAAAACCTGGAGTAACAGGCAAATTTGGCCTTGGAATATGGAATGAAGCAGGGCAAAGACTAATAGAGTTTTGCCAAGAAAATGCAGTGGTCATAGCAAACACCCTCTTCCAACAACACAAGAGAAGACTCTACACATGGACATCACCAGATGGTCAACACCAAAATCAGATTGATTATATTCTTTGCAGCTAAAGATGGAGAAGCTCTATACAGTCAACAAAAACAAGACCAGGAGCTGACTGTGGCTCAGATCATGAACTACTTATTGCCAAATTAAGAATGAAATTGAAGAAAGTAAGGAAAACCACTAGATCATTCATGTATGACCTAATCAAATCCCTTATGATTATACAGTGGAAGTGAGAAATAGATTTAAGGGACTAGATCTGATATATAGAGTGCCTGATGAACTATGGACTGAGGTTTGTGACATTGTACCGGAGACAGGGATCAAGACCATCCCCATGGAAAAGAAATGCAAAAAAGCAAAATGGCCATCTGGGGAGGCCTTACGAATAGCTATGAAAAGAAGAGAAGTGAAAAGCAAAGGAGAAAAGGAAAGATATAAGCATCTGAATGCAGAGTTCCAAAGAATAGCAAGAAGAGATAAGAAAGCCTTCCTCAGTGATCAAAGCAAAGAATTAGAGGAAAACGACAGAATGGGAAAGACAAGAGATCTCTTCAAGAAAATTAGAGATACCAAGGGAACATTTCATGCAAAGATAAGCTCGATAAAGGACAGAAATGGTATGGACCTAACAGAAGCAGAAGATATTAAGAAGAGGTGGCAAGAATATACAGATGAACTGTACAAAAAAGAGCTTCACGATCCAGATAATCATGATGGTGTGATCACTCACCTAGACCCAGACATCCTGGAATGTGAAGGTAAGTGGGCTTAGAAAGTGTCACTACGAACAAAGCTAGTGGAGGTGATGGAATTCCAGTAGAGCTATTTCAAATCCTGAAAGATGATGTGTGAAAGTGCTGCACTCAATATGTCAGCAAATTTGGAAAACTCAGCAGTGGCCATAGGACTGGAAAAGGTCAGTTTTCATTCCAATCCCAAAGAAAGTCAATGCCAAAGAATGCTCAAACTACCACACAATTGCACTCATCTCACATGCTAGTAAAGTAATGCTCAACATTCTCCAAGCCAGGCTTCAGCAATACGTGAACCGTGAACTTCCTGATGTTCAAGCTGGTTTTAGAAAAGGCAGAGGAGCCAGAGACCAAACTGCCAACATCTGCTGGATCATCGAAAAAGCAAGAGAGTTCCAGAAAAACATCTATTTCTGCCTTATTGACTATGCCAAAGCCTTGTGTGGATCACAATAAACTGTGGAAAATTCTGAAAGAGATGCGAATACCAGATCACCTGACCTGCCTCTTGAGAAATTTGTATGCAGGTCAGGAAGTGGCAGTTAGAACTGGACATGGAACAACGGACTGGTTCCAAATAGGAAAAGGAGTACGTCAAGGCTGTATATTGTCACCCTGCTTATTTAACTTATATGCAGAGTACATCATGAGAAACGCTGGGCTGGAAGAAGCACAAGCTGGAATCAAGATTGCCGGGAGAAATATCAATAACCTCAGATATGCAGATGACACCACCCTTTTGGCAGAAAGTGAAAAGGAACTAAAAAGCCTCTTGATGAAGGTGAAAGAGGAGAGTAAAAAAGTTGGCTTAAAACTCAACATTCAGAAAATGAAGATCATGGCATCTGGTCCCATCACTTCATGGCAAATAGGTGGGGAAACAGTGGAAACAGTGTCAGACTTTATTTTTGGGGCTCCAAAATAACTGCAGATGGTGACTGCAGCCATGAAATTAAAAGATGCTTACTCCTTGGAAGAAAAGTTATGACCAACCTAGATAGCATATTGAAAAGCAGAGACATTACTTTGCCAACAAAGGTCCATCTAGTCAAGGCTATGGTTTTTCCAGTGGTCATGTATGGATGTGAGAGTTGGGTCTGAAGAAGGCTGAGCACCGAAGAATTGATGCTTTTAAACTGTGGTGTTGGAGAAGACTCTTCAGGGTCTCTTGGACTGCAAGGAGAGCCAATAAATCCATTCTGAAGGAGATCAGCCCTGGGATTTCTTTGGAAGGAATGATGCTAAAGCTGAAACTCCAGTGCTTTGGCCACCTCATGCGAAGAGTTGACTCACTGGAAAAGACTCTGATTATGGGGGGGCTTGGGGGCAGGAGGAGAAGGGGATGACAGAAGATGAGATGGCTGTATGACATAACTGACTCAATGGACATGAGTTTGAGTGAACTCCGAAAGTTGGTGATGGACAGGGAGGCCTGGCGTGATACGATTCATGGGTTTGCAAAGAGTTGGTCATGACTTAGTGACTCAACTGAACTGAACTGATTAATATTATGATTTCCTTATTTTACAAATGGACAAATGGAAGTTCAGTTAAATAATGTTCTTCAGGTCACTCTTAGTAATATACAAAGCAGGATTTAAATTTTGGGTATCTGCTTCTAGAACAGACTCATTAAATTATGTCTTCTATAAACATGCTAAAAATTATTCTGCACTGATACTTGGTCACCATTTGTTGATGAGGTGTCTTTTTCTTTATCTTGAATACTGAGTTAACCTGAATATAAAAGATCATCTAATATAGAATAAACTTCAAAAAATGTATGTCTGCCTTATAGCTTTTGAACAGAAAAGGACACTTATTTTATGATGGAAACACGTAAGTGCCAGTGCAGCCAAGATCATCCGCTCTTAAGCCATCCAAAGAGATTACCTAATTTACTATACTATGATTTTCTCCCTAATATTCTTAATGATCAAAATACTTTTCATTTTATGTATTTCAACATGAATAATATTAAATGTTAATATTATTTTAAAGAGATTTTAAGTGGACATGGTTGACGTATTTAGAAAATATCTTTTTATAGACAAGATTATTACTAATGAATACTGAAATATATGTTACTAGAGGCTTGGTGGAGATTTGTAGCTATTGGGATCTGTGTTTATAAGACATACCTTAAGATCACTCATTGCAATGTAGTGTCATCACTCTCAACTGTTTTTTTTTTTTTTTTCCTAAGGACTTCTCCTATTCAAAGTTATATTCCAGCAAATTGAACTGAGTGACGTCCTTGACCAGAGTTCTAGAAAGTAGTTTATTGTTATCAGAAAAATCACCAAGAATACTTAGTATAGGATCTAAATCTCTTCTCACTTCAAATATTTTGTAAAAATAATATAATTTTGTGAGAGGTGGGAAACTGTCTGGGTGTCCTCAAAATCCAGCTTAGATATCTAACTTGCATCTTGATGACATTCACTTATGTACTGATGTGGCCCATCAGTCTTGCAGAATTCCATCATGATCATATGAGATAACATTCACTGAAATAGAGTATGCCATCAGTTCAACCTGGTAAACTTCCCACTGAATCTAACTTCATATTGATATCCTCTCACAACAACCTGTCTTTCTTATAAATAGAATTAAATTAGTTTTCATTAAAAAAGAAGTTATAAGACAACTGGATGAGATGGAGTGAGGGAGAAGAGCTTATGACTTTTGGTATCTTTTGACATTCTTCTGAGTTGATTGCTTTGGATCTCATTCTTTAAGGGGAGGAGAGCATCAAAAGAGACCACAGCACACACTAGTTTTTAGAATAATAACAATAGCAAGTCAATATTTACAGATAAGACTTCTTAAGGTGCAGAAATGTGGAACACTATGATATGTTTAGGAATCCAGGACCATGAGAATTTTGGGTTATGCTAAAGGATAGGATACGTGGGGAATATTAGTGAAAGATGAGGCTTTAAAAGGGTGTGAAGGCTAGATAATGAAAGGTCTGGATCCACTCTAAAAGAAGTTGGATTTTATCCACGTGCAGTGGGGAACCGCTGAAGGCATTAAGTAGAGAAATTATATAAACACTGGCAAGCTCGCTTGTACTTCTATGATAAAACTGTAAGCCAGAGCTTTGTTATCATCAGTACTAGAGCAGCATGGGATTTAGAAACTCTTCACTCCATTCTGGTCCCATGTGTTATTTAACTAAAGGACTAGGGGACTCTCACCTCTAAAGCATTGATACCAGGCTTGGCACATGAAGATGGCAGATTTGGTTGAAGCTAAGAATGCTTGGCTGCACTGGACTCTCCCAGTGGAGTTCTGTTCATTTTCCAGGGAGCCTAGAGCCAATAGAAATCAGTTGAAATCAGGTCAAGTTATCATCAGTGAACTAAAATCACAAGAGTGGCTAATCAACTGTTGTCAAGAGAAAATCCTAAGTCAAACATATGGAAAATGAGGCTTATGAATCACAGCACCAGCTTGGCTTCAACCCTCAGGCGAATGAAACTAAATCAGTAAAAATATATTCAGTAGAAACATGACTTGTTCTAATTCTGTCTAAGGCAACTAAGTTCTAGAAGCACAGCGCCCTCCACAGAATTAAAAAGGAACACTTTTTTCTCCTGGAGTTAGAATCCAAGTTCAATGTGTTGGCCTGACTCTTTCTAACTGTGTAAATATTGGACAAGTCATTTAAATGCTCTAGTCCTCACTTTTACATCTTCAGAAAATCACAAGTAAGACTGTCCAAATCTTCCTCAGAGGGCTTGTAAACTCCAGGAGCGCCCAGACCTACCACTGCCCAGCCAAGTCCCTGCGAAATAGCCAGAATCTGGCACATGGCAGGCATCTAATGGATGTTTGTGGAAGTGATGAATGAGTGAGGAGAAGACTAAATGCTGTAAGCACATCAGGAAAAGGCTTTGTAAGCCAAAGAATGCCACATGTATGGTTATATTACAGTGCTTCACATTCTAAGTTATTTAAAAAACCCACTCAGGTTCACATCAAAATTACATCCTATGTAAAAGATCTACAATCACTTTTCCCCTGACACCAAAAAGAAAGAGCTAAACTAATTGTTGCTTGTTATTTGTTAGACCACAGTGTGAAAATTTTCCTGTCATTCCTTATAGCAATTCTAAGAAGTGAGAACAACCATTAGCCCAATTTATAAGTGAAATCCAGCCTGAGGTAAGCTAAATAAATTCCCACAGCCAAGATAACACTGCAATGAGAGGCGGCATTAAGAGCCAGTCTCAGGTCTGTCTGCTCCAA
Source organism: Bos javanicus (assembly GCF_032452875.1). NCBI lineage: Eukaryota > Metazoa > Chordata > Mammalia > Artiodactyla > Bovidae > Bos > Bos javanicus. The sequence continues at coordinate 55,917,157 of NC_083874.1, read as the reverse complement.
GGTCCATGATCCATTCTACTCCTCAAATGAAAACCTTAGACTTTCTTCTTATTCTAAAATGTCTTGTAATTAAAAAGAAAATCAAACACTAAGCTGTCAGGTCCTACTGAACGAGTCTACTGAGTGAAAATTAAATTACTGAATTCAGTAGGGCATCATATTTTAATTCAATAGGTATCTTTTCAACCACCAAACACTATAATTCTGTTAATAGTTTTTTTTTTTTTTCCCAAGGACACAATTTATTTGGATTTATCTCCATAAAATCAATATAAGAGGAAATGTTGGTTTCCTCATTCACAGACTTGGGTTTCAATCATTTTTTGTATGTGTGTGTGCAATTCTACTTCTTATTACATTTCATTTGTAAAGCATAAAATTCTCCTCGAACAGTGTCCTTCTCTAGAAGATGATTGTTATTTGTGCAATTATTTAATATATTTTTGATGTTTTTAGAAGTAGGAGGCATTATCCAAAGGATAAAAAAAGTAAAATATACTGCCTAAAGGTCTAAGTAAAGTGTTCTCATATAGAAGTGAAAAGAAATGTGAAGGAGTTGAAGTCAAGCAAAAGGGACACTCATTGTAAGTAAAGGGGGGAAATTCAAGGATACCTTTTGCCAGAATTACTGCCTGGTTCGCCACTGTCTCTGTTTCCCTCCATCCTGTCCTCTTTTTAAATTTCTGTCATCACTTTACTCACAGTCAGCTATGTTTCAGGGGAGCCTCAGTTCTTGTACTTGTCTCTCTGAACCCAACTTACTCAGTATTGGATATATTACTTCAAAACCACAGGAAAGACAATCCAGTCAAGGACCTCCTCTGTTCCAATCACCCGTGGTTCCTGTGTTGGCTTGCCATATTGCATGTGATATTCACTGGCATAGACAGGCTTTCTATCAAAGGGCATAGGCCAAGAGAAAATAACTGGTGACTTTAATATATGAGGATGGCTGTTCTGGAGATACAACAATAATGGGAACACTGTTCAAAGAATGATTAGCAACTCTATGAAAGGAACGTACGATAACGCCATGTCCATATGTGCATCAGAGGAGAGGGAATCTAAATTTTCAACTTCAAAATCAAGGTTAATTTGTCCAAAATATTAAGTTCACATTTAAGTTCATGAAGAACCTATCCACATTATCCTTTCAATACATTTGTTTTTAGTATAGGCTAAAAGTACATTATCCCCAAACAGTTCTCAGAATAATGAGAATATTAGTTACTAAATTAACTTGGGTTATTTGATTGCTTTATAAAAATACTGGCAGGAAATACTGTCTGAAAACTCAAGGGCTATAAATATTTAAAATTTATAACTGATGTGGACTTTTATAACATATCCTTACTTATAGTTCAATTGATCAGAATAGTTCAGTTAAACCTTTAATAAACTACTGAAGTCTGCTTATCTGTTATCATCCAAACATGTCATCAAGAGAAATGAGAGCTCATCTAAACGGTGTCATCAAATATTTCTGTCTTCTTTTATCTCTAAGCATCTCTGTTCTTCATTTCCTTCATCTCTGAAATGGAGACCCAACCATCTGAAAGAAAAACTTATTATGAATACCTACTGGGTTCGAAATATGGCACTAATTATTGAGGAGTGTGCCTGGCTTGAACATTTCTCAAGGGGCTTTTTGAGGGTCAAAGGAACTGAAAGATAGAGTGAATTTGAAAATAACAAATTGTAATACGTATAATATTGTTATTTTGTGGTTTTGGACCCTGTAGCACATCCAAGGAAATATAAAAGTCTTTTGGTCTTTCAGGCAACTGAAAATGGAAAGCTGCCACAGGAAGAATCTACTGCACAAATAGTGATTAATATGAAATAGCTAATTAGACTGAGCCTCTGGAGAAAGTACAGAAAGCTAAGAGATGGAGAGGTGCATATTGCTCTGTTTGTTCTAGCAAAATGAAAGCCTTCTCCCATTTACATTTCTTCTTATTAGTATGCTACATGGACTATCAGCAGATCCCATTTTATTCTGTTTGCAGGGCTTTAAGAAGGTGACTCAGGGGCACCTAATGAAGAATGACAAGCACCTAATATCAGTCAAATGTTTCATTATTCCTTTTACATTAATCTCCCCTTCTGCAAAGATTAGAGTGCTTAGTTGGAAAAACTAAGAGGAAATATGGACAGCATGGAGATCAAATTAATCCTGGCTTTTTGAACACAGGTAAAAAGTTTGGATGAATGTTGAAAAAAGTAGTAAAACCACATTCCATTTGAACAAGAGCATTTAACCCCTGCACAAAGCAGAGTAGTCTGTGCATTTGGACATCTCTGGCCTTAATTGTACTCATGAAGAACTGAGTGCTTTATAGATTGTGTGATTCCTAGCTCAAGTCTAAATTGGCAAATAAAAGCCCTGCAACCTTCAGGTTGTATTATAAACTCAGCATCCACCACCCCACCCCCCCCCCCGCCCCGCCCGCCAGAAAAAGTTTTCTGAATCATTTCTAGAAACCTCTCAAGCACAGGAAGTAAACTTTCTGCAATTATCCATGCTCACCGGACAAAAGTTCTCTACTCCTCCTCTCAGTTCTTCTATCAGAGAAGTCCAGAGAACTCTCCCAAGTTTGGACCATGGAGGCAGCTTCCTGAGAACTTGAAAGAAAGATAGGGTTTAGTGGATTTAATTTATCCACCCAAACCAGAGAAAGGAACTGGATTTTCCTATAAACTTGACCCTGTTCCTTTTGCACTACTCACCAGCCATCTTCCACCTAAATTAGCAAGGAGTGTTAAGTAGAAAGAATGCTGCTATTTTAAGCCATTTGTTGAGTTCTTGCTGTTTGCTACACACTGAAGAGAAGGGCTTTACATTAATGATTTAGTGTAGCCTTCAAATAGCATCAATATATTTTTATTTTACAGATAAAGAGAGTCAATCTTTGTGCAGAAATCCTGGGTGTTGAAGTAAAATGTGATTTCTCTTATAGAAGTAAATCCTTTTGGGACAGACCACAAAGATTCCACTTGCAAGACATCTCTCCAAATAAAGCTCTCTTAGCTTCCTGAACCTACACTGGGCAAAATGAATTTGGATAGTTATGGCATTGTTCTGGGAGATGGATGTAATTGGTTGGAAGGATTGGGGAATTATGATTTTGGAACAAACAAAATCTTTATAAAGTCAATCACATCTATCATAAAACAGATGTAAGATATAACTTATATCTGGGCATTACTAGGCATCCAACAAATTCTTCTATGTTTTTGCTAGTCAGATGAATCTTTTTAATTGTTATTATTCAGGACCAAGGGGCCTATATTACGGGGGGAGAAGTATACTGGTTTTTGGGTTTTGTGTTTTAATTGTGGTAGAAGTCTCATGTAGTTTCCCAGGTAATGCAGTGGTAAAGATCCACCTGCGATGCAGGGGATGCAAGAGACACAGTTTCAATCCTTGGGTTGGAAAGATCCCCTGGAGTAGAAAATGGCAACCCATTCAGTATTCTTGACTGAAGAACCCCATGGACAGAGGAGCCTGGTGGGCTACAGTCAGTGGGGCCACAAAGAGTCAGGCATGACTGAGAACGCACACATCAAAGTCACATAATATGAAACATACTGTTTTAACCATATTTAACTGTACAGTTTAGTGGGACTAGGTACATTCACATCGTTGTGCAACTCTCACCATCCATCTTCCAAAGTTTTCATTTTACTAAACTGAAACTCTGTCCCCCATTAAACATTAAATCCCCATTCCCCTTACCCCCCACCCCCTGGCCTCTGGCATCTACCAATATACTTTCTGACTCTTATGAATTTGACTATTCTAGATATTCCATTAAGTGGAGTTAAACAGTATTTGTCTATACACTGTTATGTATAAAATAGATAATTGATAAGAACCTACAGTGTAGTTCAGGGAATTCTACTCCATGCTCTGTGTAATGACCTAAATGGGAAGGAAATCCAAAACAGAGGTGGTATACATAGAGCTGATTCACTTCACTGTATAGCAGAAATTAACATACCATTGTAAAGCAACTAGACCCCAATTTAAAAAAGAAGTATACTGTTTTTCATACAACTTTTACCTTCAAGCGTTGTTGTTCAATTGCCCAGTAGGGTCCCTCACCATCTCTGGGAGTTGGCCCAGGTTCATGTCCATTTCACTGGTAATGCCATTCAGCCATCTCATCCTCTGAAGCCCTCTTCTCCTTCAGCCTTCTGTCTTTCCCAGCATCAGGAAATAGTATACCGTTTTTTAACACAACTTTGACCTTCAAATAGTCTGACTCTAAAATGGATTCTTTAAACCCTTGCCATGAAAATGGGACCTAGGATTAGTAGCATTGTCATCACTGTTAGAAATGAAGAATTTCAAACCCTGCTCTAGGCCTGCTGCATCACAATTTGCATTTTAACAAGATAGCCACATAATTTGTATGCACATAAGACTTCAGTGGATTTGCTTTATGCCATAGTTTCATTGGCTTTCAATCTTGGCTGAGTATCAAAATCCTTTTGGAGTTTTGTACACCTACAGTCATGCCAACCTTACTGCATATCTCTGGGGTGAGATTAGAAATACATAGGTTTGTCGAACTCCACTAGGGATTTTAACATTCAGCCAAAGTTAGTTTTGATCTCAGCCTTTGTGATTTTCTAGGTAGGTAACAGAGATCTGGCCAAGCATGGTGAAACATCTCTCAAAGGCTGGGAATATAGCTGGATAGCACTTAAGATGGCAACAGTAGAAAGTCCTGTGTCCTCTCCCAGGCCTTTAATCTCTCCTCTGAATTCTAAAAATGCCTAAACCTTTCCAAAACCATTGCTTCCTTTATTATATTCTCCCTCTTTTTCTAAACTCTATGTAATCACCCTCCATTCACCATGAGAAGCATAAGCAGCAAAGAGTGTAGGTAAGAATGAGGGATTCTCTGTCTTTTCTGTTCTCAATTCTGCTTTGGGAGAAGGAATGGAGCCAATAAAGTCTGGGAAAACATTCTCCCCTGTCTTCCTTTATACTGTTTAAGACTGCTTCATTTTCGTTTCTCAGTAACCAACAAATGTCTAAACTTGGTGTCTTTTATGTGCCTTTCATCTTATTATCTTCATGATAATGTCTTTGACTCACAACATACTTTGGGAAAGTGAACATTTCACAAGTGTGTTGTTCAGCAGTTAAACTCCTATATTCTCAAGGCAGTAGAGTTAAAACGTCTTTGTTGAAATAACCACGGAATTTGAACATGTTAATTCATAAATTCACAGCTAAGCTTGTAAACAGGCCTCTCTGGTTGCACTGGGTTTGTATTTGTGTCTCTGGCCATTTGTGAGCACTTGATGGGGAATCTCCTTTCCCAGAACCACCTTACAAGGCTTTTCTTACTTGTTGCCCTAGACAACAGAGAGGCAGAGCTTAAAAGAAAGAGTAAGTAGTGGTGATGCTTTGCTTTGGCAACCATACTTTCAATATTTTGCTTTGCTCCCACCCTTACAAATTATCTCTTGGCAATGTTTATATTAATAGCTATCGTTTTAATAATGTTTATTTTTTTGGCTCCATGTGTTTCAGGGCCTCTGGGTGACTGAACAAAATTTACTACACAAAATGAAAAAATTAACCAAATAAGACCATAAGCTCAAATAAAGAGTTCATAAGCCTAGAGCAGAGATTAAAGTAACACAGGCAAACATAATACTAACTTGCCCCTAACAATGAAGTATTGAAGCAGTACTATTTTGAAGATGCAGCTGTTCACTTGAGCATGGCACTTTGCAGGCTGCCAGGCAGGGATGACATCACCCATAACTTCATCTGAGGACTGTTACTATTCTCTTCTTAGGGCGATTTCTTTCTTTATACGACAAAATTCTTTAATGAACATAAGGCTACCAGCTAGACATAATGTCTGGATGGATTTGAAATTGTGTCAATGCTGAGTTCCAATTCTAACAGTGTCACTCCCCATCTGAGATTCATTATTTGTCATCATCGGTAAGACGGTACCAACATTATTATGGTTGCTGTGAGAAGTCAGTGACATTGTTCATGAAAAGTCTTGGTCTATTAATACTCTATAGTTCATAGCTATGATCAGTATCACTACTGTTTTTATTACTATTATCTGAGGTGACAGTAGAATTGATAACAAAATTTAAAGGGTCTGATGCCATGAACCCATGTGAAAGCCATGAAAGCCTGCTGAGGGTGAGCAAAGGATACTGTGGGTGGAAAGAAAGTGAAATGATGAATCAAGGCTCTCAGAATTGGATGGATCGGCTGAGATATTTATGGAAGGCTGATACAGCCAGAACCTAAACTGTATTTGAGAAAATAGGTAAAACTATTCAATATTGACAACATTTTTAATATTGGAAAGATAGGGTTGTAGGATGTCTAATGTTCTTTTTAAATTTATTTTTATGTGCTATGATATACCACCTTCCATTATGTCCCACATCTAACAAAATTCAGCCATTCACCCAATAATGTGTAGGGTTGCAAGGATTATAGTCAAGTGAAAGGAAAACTTATAGACACAAAATCCAGATAAGCAATAGAAACCCCAGCAGAGCTGGTGAGGTAGGAATGTTTCTAATATTTCTCAGATATCCCCTTTCAGCTCATCCAACATTATGCTTTTAAGTTTTCATGGCTTTCAACTCTGTCCCATTCACATCCCCCTGACGTCTTGCCTTAGAGTGATTTGACTTGCCAAGCATACCTGGGACCCAGGCTTGTCCTAAATTCCCTCACTATTACTGGGTACTCTTTCCTTGAAACAGATTTACTGGCTACTTTAGATGAATCCTCCTACTCTCAGGTGAAGTTATATTGCTTTTACATATGTTTCTAAACTTGTTTCTAGCCTCCTCTTAGGCATCTAACTCTCAATTGTTGGAATCATGTGCTCATCCTTTCCTTCTTATAATCTCCATGCTTTCTAAGAACTTCATGGGCCAGACACAGTACTAGACACTGGGGATGGAGGAGTGAATTTGACTGACACCTTGCTTGTCTTGGAGATGAGCTGGATATACAGGATGATACTGTAACCATGGCAGCAACTATCCCCTGGGTGCCTTCCCTTCCTCACACACAGAGCGATGGTGCTTGGTGAGAATTCTTTAACAATAGTAAGGTATCCTAATATTTTTAAAATAATACCGTTATTTCAAGCTATCTAATAGATCTCAGTGGGTGTGGCATTTAGAACAATAGCTGGCACATACCCACCAATTCTCATAGTCTTGACCAGCAACTATAAGATTTCTTTTTTCTATTGGTATGCATCATACTTAGGCATAGTGAGAAGAATATTAAAGTAGGAGTCAGAACTCTTAGGCTCTGTTTTGCCACATACTGGCTGTGTGACCTTAACTGAGTCAGCTGTGAACTTCTATTTTTACATTGGGTGAGGGAACCGAAAATACTTAATGGCAGACTTCTAAAGACTGGTGTAAAAAACAAGCAAGTGTGCAAAATGTAATGAATCTTTGTTCATAAAATCAGATGTGCAAAAAATACCAATAGCACTTATTTAAATTTGACTCTGTACCCTCATTCCAGTGGGTTGGTAGAAAATTCAGTCTCAGTCATTTTGTGTTTCCTCCTCCCTATCATGGTACCAAGGTGTTTTGGCATCACCAGACCATCAGAAGACCCCTTGGGCCGTTTACCCATTCACTCCCATCAATACTGAAATGTACCCATTCTCTTTCCTCACATGCTCCTTGTTCCCATGCCCGACTAGGGACGCGGGGATGCTTGCTAAGGTCTGATTTCCTCTGCCAGGCACTAGCCTCCCTTGGTGCGTATACTGACCATCCCACCCACACACAAACACCTGCCGCTGCTCAGTGAAGATGATACACTCTTTTCTTCCTGCCTTAGTGAACTCCAGGAGTTGGTGATGGACAGGGAGGCCTGGCTTGCTGCAATTCATGGGGTCGCGAAGAGTTGGACATGACTGAGCGACTGAACTGAACTCCCTAGAATAGCCAACATTGATTTTTTAATATTCTGAGGACTTTGACCCCAAATAGGAAAAGCTACTGACCTCAAGCAGCTTTTCCTTTGCTTTCTACCCTGAACAACTGGCTTGAGGTTAGGGAATCAGAAAATACATAGGGCCTAGCAACATGTTCACAAGATGAAGAAGGGAAATATAGGGAGAACTAATAAAAATTCATATATAGATAAATTGTCCTGTCAAAGGTCATTTAAAACACATAAACTCTGATATATGCATTTGAAAATGTGGTTGGAATTTACCCCTGAACCACAGGCACCTTTGCAAAGCAGCAGGTAACCAAGGATAAAAGAGGCACATCTTCTGCCATTCACCCGTTCACAGATGCTACACTTTCCCGGCTGTGGTTCATGCCATGGTCATTTCATGGTGGATTTCAGCTTTGAAGAGGCCTCCAGTATCAGTATAGATCACTGAGTCTTTGATTAAAATTTGCTATGGCCTAACAGTCTGGAATGTTTCATTATTTTCTTGGCAAGACTTGTGTGTTATTTTTTTAGCAGCTGCATAAAGCAAAAATTGGGAAAAGATATGTGACAGTTTGGGGACCCACAAAAAAGGGGCCAGTTATGGTGCCTTTAAAAAGATTATATTCATTGTAGGTTTGACTACTTTCTAGCTAGAAGTCTGTGTTCCATTCCTCTAGCTCTTCCACTCACCCACCAATGTCCATCAAAATGGACATTTGATAAGAAGAATGTTGTTCAGTTACTAGGTTGTGTCCCAGTCTTTGCAACTCCATGGACCACAGCATGTCAGGCTTTCCTGTCCTTCACCATCTCCTGGAGTTTGCTCAAATTCGTGTCCATTGATAAACAAATAGCTTCTGCTAATCCGGTGCTTACTCTATGGCAGCCTTTGTGCCTAGAGCTTAGAGATTTGAGATACAAAAACCTAGAGGATTCTCCACACTGTTCTCCATAGTGGCTGTACTAGTTTGCATTCCCACCAACAGTGTAAGAGGGTTCCCTTAAAAAACTGGAAATAGAACTGCCTTATGATCCAGCAATCCCACTGCTGGGCATACACACTGAGGAAACCAGAAGGGAAAGAGACACGTGTACCCCAATGTTCATCGCAGCACTGTTTATAATAGCCAAGACATGGAAGCAACCTAGATGTCCATCAGCAGATGAATGGATAAGAAAGCTGTGGTACATATACACAATGGAGTATTACTCAGCCATTAAAAAGAATACATTTGAATTAGTTCTAATGAGGTGGATGAAACTGGAGCCTATTATACAGAGTGAAGTAAGCCAGAAGGAAAAACATAAATACAGTATACTAACGCATATATATGGAATTTAGAAAGATGGTAACAATAACCCAGTGTACGAGACAGCAAAAGAGACACTGATGTATAGAACAGTCTTATGGACTCTGTGGGAGAGGGAGAGGGTGGGAAGATTTGGGAGAATGGCAATGAAACATGTAAAGTATCATGTGGGAAACGAGTTGCCAGTCCAGGTTCGATGCATGATGCTGGATGCTTGGGGCTGGTGCACTGGGACGGCCCAGAGGGATGGTATGGGGAGGGAGGAGGGAGGAGGGTTCGGGATGGGGAACACATGTATACCTGTGGCAGATTCATTTTGATATTTGGCAAAACTAATACAATTATGTAAAGTTTAAAAATAAAATAAAATTGGAGGAAAAAAAAAAAAAACACACACACACACACAAAAAAAAAAAACCTAGAGGAGAGAGACAAATGAAGATAGAGATTAGAGTGATGTGTCTACAAATCAAAGAACACTAAATTGGCAGACAGCCACCAAAAGGGGGAGAGGCAGGAAATGGATTTGTCTTCAGAGCCTATGGAAGAAACCAATCTTGTCAAGGCATTGATTAAGGGTTTCTGGCTTCTAGAGCTGTGAGAGAATACATATCTGTTGTTTACAGCCATCACATTTGTGCTAATTTGTTACAGCAGCCCAGGACACTAATAAAACCATTTAATCTGTCAATAACCCTGTGATAAGTAATATTATCCCCATTTTACTGAAAAGGAGATTAAAGAGAACAGTGGTTAAATAACTTGTCAGTTCAGTTCAGATCAGTTAGTCAGTCAGTCAGTAGTCCCGTCTGACTCTTTGCAACCCCATGGACTGCAACACCAGGCCTCCCTGTCCATCACCAACTCCAGAAACCAACTCAAATTCATGTCCATTGAGCCAGTGATACCATCCAACCATCTCATCCTCTGTTTTCCCCTTCTCCTCCCGACTTCAATCTTTCCCAGCATCAGGGTCTTTTCCAATGAGTCAGTTCTTTGCATCACGTGGTTAAAGTATTGGAGTTTCAGCTTCAGCATCAGTCCTTCTAATGAATATACAGGATTGATTTCTTTTAGGGTGGACTGGTTGGATACCCTTGCAGTCCAAGGGACTCAACAGTCTTCTACAAACACCACACTTCAAAAGCATCAATTCTTCGGTGCTGAGCTGTCTTTATATTCCAGATCTCACATCTGTACATGACTAGTGGAAAAACCAAAGCTTTGACTAGACAGACCTTTGTTGGCAAAGTAATGTCTCTACTTTTTAATATGCTGTCTAGGGTGGTCATAACTTTTCTTCCAAGGACCAAGCGTCTTTTAATTTCATGGCTGCAGTCATTGCCTGCAGTGATTTTGGCGGCTGCTGCTGCTGCTAAGTCACTTCAGTTGTGTCTGACTCTGTGCGACCCCATAGATGGCAGCCCACCAGGCTCTGCTGTCCCTGGGATTCTCCAGGCAAGAACACTGGAGTGGGTTGCCATTTCCTTTTCCAGCAGTGATTTTGGAGCCCCCTAAAAATAAAGTCTCTCACTATTTGCATTGTTTCCCCCTCTATTTGCCATGAAGCGATAGGACTGGATGCCATGATCTTTTAGGAGTGTTGAGTTTTAAGCCAACTTTTTCACTCTCCTCTTTCACTTTCATCAAGAGGCTCTTTAGTTCTTCGCTTTTTGCCATAAGGGTGGTGTCACCTGCATTTCTGAGGTTATTGATATTTCTCCTGGCAATCTTGATTCCAGCTTGTGCTTCTTCCAGCCTGGCATTTCACGTGATGTACATTGCATATAATAGTTAAATAAGCAGGGTGACAAAATATAGCCTTGATGTACTCCTTTCCTGATTTGAAACCAGTCTGTTGTTCCATGTCCAGTTCTAACTGTTGCTTCTTGACCTGCATAGAGATTTCTTTCTTTTTTTTTTTGACCTGCATAGAGATTTCTAAGGAAGCAGGTCAGGTGGTCTGATAGTCCAATCTCTAAGAATTTTTCACAGTTTGTTGTGATCCATACAGTCAAAGGCTTTCACATAGTCAATAAAACAAAATAGATATTTTTCTGGAGCTCTCTTGCTTTTACAATGATTCAACAGATGTTGGCAATTTGATCTCTGGTTCCTCTGACTTTTCTAAAACTAGCTTGAACATCTGGAAGTTTATGGTTCACCTACTGTTGAAGCCTGGCTTGGAGAATTTTGAGCATTACTTTACTAGCATGTGAGATGAGTGCAATTGTGTGGTAGCTTGAGCATTCTTTGGCATTGCCTTTCTTTGGGATTGGAATGAAAATTGACCTTTTCCAGTCCTGTGGCCACTGCTGAGTTTTCCAAATTTGCTGGCATATTGAGTGCAGCACTTCCACAGCATCATCTTTTAGGATTTGAAATAGCTCCACTGGAATTCTATCACCTCCACTGGCTTTGTTCATAGTGATGCTTCCTAAGGCCCACTTGACTTCACATTCCAGGATGTCTGGCTCTAGGGGAGTGATCACACTATCGTGATTATCTGAGTCATAAAGATCATTTTGTACAGTTCTTCTGTGTATTCTTCTTGCCACCTCTTCTTAATATCTTCTGTTGCTGTTAGGTCCATACCATTTCTGTCCTTTATCGAGCCCATCTTTGCATGAAATGTTCCCTTGGTATCTCTAATTTTCTTGAAGAGATCTCTAGCCTTTCCCATTCTGTTGTTTTCCTCTATTTCTTCGCATTGATCGCTGAGGAAGGCTTTCTTATCTCCTTGCTATTCTTTGGAACTCTGCATTCAAATGGGTACATCTTTCCTTTCCTCATTTGCCTTTTGCTTCTCTTCTTTTCACAGCTATTTATAAGGCCATCTCAGATGACCATTTTGCCTTTTGCATTTATTTTTCTTGGGGATGGTCTTGATCCCTGCCTCCTGTACAATGTCACGAACCTCTATCCATAGTTCATCAGGCACTCTGTCTATCAGATCTAATCCCTTGAAGCTATTTGTCACTTCTACCATATAATCATATGGGATTTGATTTAGGTCATACCTGAATGGTCTAGTGGGTTTTCCTACTGTCTTCAATTTAAGTCTGAATTTGGGAATAAGGAGCTCATGATCTGAAGCACAGTCCATTCTCCATCTTGTTTTTGCTGACTGTATAGAGCTTCTCCATCTTTGGCTCCAAAGAATATAATCAATCTGATTTTGGTGTTGACCATCTGGTGATGTCCATGTGTAGAGTTGTTTCTTGTGTTGTTGGAAGAGGGTGTTTGCTATGACCAGTGTGTTCTCTTGGTAAAATTTTATTAGTCTTTGCCCCACTTCATTCTGTACTCTAAGCTAAATTTCCCTGTTACTCCAGGTATTTCTTGACTTCCTACTTTTGCATTCCAGTACCTTATAATGAAAAGGATATCTCTTTTGGGTGTTAGTTCTAGAAGGTCTTGTAGGTCTTCATAGAATCTTTCAACTTCAGCTTCTTCAGCATTACTGGTCAGGGCACAAACTTGTGTTGCTGTGATATTGAATGGTTTGCCTTAGAAACGAACAGAGATCGTTCTCCCATTTTTGTGATTGTATCCAAGTACTGCATTTCACATTCTTTTGTTGACTATGATGGCTACTCCATTTCTTCTAAGAGATTCTTGCCTACAGTAGTAGATGTAATGGTCATCTGAGTTAAATTCACCTGTTCAATTTCATTTTAGTTTGCTGATCCCCAAAATGTTGATATTCCCTCTTGCCATCTCCTGTTTGACCACTTCCAATTTGCCTTGATTCATGGACCTAACATTCCAGGTTCCTATGCAATATTGCTCTTTATAGCATCAGACTTTACTTCCATCACCAGTCACATCCAGAACCGGGTGTTGTTTTTGCTTTGGCTCCATCTCTTCATTCCTCTGGAGTTATTTCTCCACTGATCTCCAGTAGCATATTGGGTACCTACTGACCTGGGGAGTTCATCTTTCAGTGTCCTATCTTTTTGCCTTTTCATACTGTTCATGGGGTTCTCAGGGCAAGAATACTGAAGTGGTTTGCCATTCTCTTCTCCAGCGGACCACGTTTTGTAAGAAATCTCCATCATGACCCGTCTGTCTTGTGTGGCCCTACACAGCATGGCTCATAGTTTCATTGAGTTAGACAAGGCTGTGGTCCATGTGATTAGACTGGTGAGTTTTCTGTGATTGTGGTTTTCATTCTGTCTGCCCTCTGATGGAGAAGAATAAGAGGTTTATGGAAGCTTCCTGATGGGGGAGACTGACTGAGAGGAAAACTGTTCTGATGGGTGGGGCCATGCTCAGTAAATCTTTAATCCAATTTTGTGTTGATGGGCAGGACTGTATTTCCTCCCTGTTGTTTGACCTATGACCAAACTATGGTGGAGGTAATGAAGATAATGGTGACCTCCTTCAGAAGGTCCAGTGCAGGCACTGCTGCATTCAGTGCTCCCAACCCTGTAGGAAGCCACTGTTGACCCAGCCTCTGCTGGAAACTCCTGGACACTCACGGGCAAGTCAAATAGCTTGTCAGCACCACACAAATTTCAAGTGCACAGCTGGAATTCAAACTCAGAGTTAAAGCTTAGCTCTTCTCTGTTAGGAAGCCTACACATTTAACTCTTCCATAAAAACAGTTCCTAGTACATGCTAGGGAATAATTCTTTATCCAGAAAAGTCACTAAAAAGAAATACAGCAGTCCTTTTTTTTTTCTTGAGATACATATAACAGAAGAGAAAACAACCAAATATAATTGCTACCTTTTAAAAATTATTTAAAAATGTTGATTTACAATATTACATGTTTCATATATATACAGCATAGTGACTCAGTATTTTTATAGATTAGATGCCACCTGTTTGTTTTCTACATCTATGAGTCTGTTTATGTTTTGCTATATACATTTGTTTGCATTAATTTTTTAGATTCCATATGGAAGCTATACTATAGAGTATTTGTCTTTCTCTGTATGAGTTATTTCACTAATCATAGTATTCTCTACATCCACTCACTTTGCCAAAAATGGTAGAATGTCATTCTTTTTTAGGGCTCAGTAGTATTCCATTGCACACACACACACACACATATATATATATATATATATATATACACACACGTATATACGTGTATATATATATGTGTATATATACACATGTATATATATTCACCACATCTTCTTTATCCATTCATCTGTTTTTTGAAATGTTTTTTTATTGGAGTATATTTGCTTTACAGTGTTGTTTCAGTTGTACAGGAAAGTGAATCAGCTATACTTTACATATATCTGCTCTTTTTTGGATTTTCTCTATTGATGGATCCATTCCTCTTTTGTTGGGTCCTGGTTGCTTCCATATCTTTGCAATTGTAACAGTGCTGCTATGAACACTGGGGTGCATATATCTTTTGAATTAGTGTTTTGATTTTTTATGGATATATATATACACAGGATTAGAATTGCTGTTATATGAGAGATCCAACCCAGTCCATCCTAAAGGAGATCAGTCCTGGGTGTTCATTGGAAGGACTGATGCTGAGGCTGAAACTTCAGTACTTTGGCTACCTCATGCGAAGAGTTGACTCATTGGAAAAGACTCTGATGCTGGGAGGGATTAGGGGCAGGAGGAGAAGGGGACGACAGAGGATGAGATGGCTGGATGGCATCACTGACTCAATGGACATGAGTTTGGGTGAACTCCGGGAGTTGGTGATGGACAGGGAGGCCTGGCATGCTGTGATTCATGGGGTTGCAAAGAGTCAGACATGACTGAGTGACTGAACTGAACTGAACTGATGGTACTTCTATTTCTGTTTTGTTTATTTTTTTTCTTTTGAAGAACCTCCATACTGTTCTTTGTAATAGCTATACAAATCTACATCCCAAGAAACAGTGTACAGTGGTTCCCTTTTCTCCACATCCTTGCCAACATTTGTTATTTCTAGATTTTTGATGATACTCATTCTGACAAGTGTGAGGTAATATCTCATTGTGATTTTGACTTTCATTTCTGTGATAATTAGCAATGCTGAGCATCTTTCCATGTGCTTGTTAGCAATCTGTATGTCTTATTTGGAAAATGTGTGTTCGGGTGTTCTGCCCATTTTTGAATGAGTTGTTCTATATTGAGTTGTAAGTTCTGTTTTTATATTTAGATATTTAGACCCTTATCATATCATTTGCAAGCATTTTCTCCCATATAGTAGGTTGCCTTATCATTTTGTCAATGGTTTCCTTTGCTGTTCAAAAGGTTTTAAGTTTAATTAGATTTTATTTGTTTCTATTTGCTTTTATTTCTTTTGCCTTTGGGGACAGATCTAGAAAACTACTGCTATAATTTACATGAAAGAATGTTCTAAGTTTTCTTCTAGGAGTTTTATGGTTTCATGTACTACATTTATGTATTTAATCCATATTGAGTTATTTGTATATGATATGAAGAAATATTCTAATTTCATTGTTTTACATGTAGCTGTCCATTTCTTTAGTACCACTTATTTAAGAGACTGTCTTTTGTCCATTGCATATTCTTGCCTCCTTTGTCAAGTGTTAACTGACCGTAGGTGCATGGGTCTGTTTCTGGACTTTCGATTCTATTTTGTTATTCTATATGTCTGTTTTTATGCCAGTACCATATTTTGATTTCTGCAGCTTTGTAGTACAGTCTAAAATCTGGGAAAGTAATACCTCCAGTTTTGTTCTTTTTACTTAGTATTGCTTTGGCAATTCAAGGTATGTTGTGGTTCCAGTGAATTTTAGGATTATTTGTTCCAGTTTGGAGAAAAAAGTCATGGGGTATGTTGATTGATAGGGATTTCACTCAATCTGCTTATTGCTTTGGGTAGTATGGTCATTTTAACAGTATTAATTCTTTCTAATCCAAGAGTACAGGATATCTTTCTATTTCTTTGTATCATCTTAAATTTTACTCAATACTGTTTTTCAGTTTTCAGAGTATAGGACTCTCATCTCCTTTATTGAGTTTATTCCTAGGTATTTTATTTTTTCTGGTGTGATTTTAAAATTTTGATTGAAGTATAGTTGATTTACAGTGTTATGTTAGTTTATGTTGAAAGCAAAGTGAATCAGTTGTCCATATATTCATTCTTTTTTAGATGTTTTTCCCATGTAGGGCACTACAGAGTATTTAGTAGAGTTTCTTGTGCTATACAGTAGGTCCTTATTAATTACCTATTTTATATATAGTAGTGTGTATATATCAATCAGAATCAGCAAATTGATCCCTTCCCCTCTTCCTCCCCTGGTAATCATAGGATTTTTTATCATATGATATTGCTTATATGTGGAGTCTGAAACAAATGGTACAAATGAACTTGTTTAGAAAACAGAAATAGAGTTATAGATGTAGGAAACAATCTTTCAGTTCAGTTCAGTGCAGTTGCTCAGTCGTGTCCAACTCTCTGCAACCTTATGGACTACAGCACGCCAGGCCTCTGTCTTCGCCAACTCCTGGAGTTTTCTCGGACTCATGTCCATTGAGTTGGTGATGCCATCCAACTATCTCATCCTCTGTCATCCCCTTCTCCTCCTGCCTTCAATCTTTCCCAGAATCAGGGTCTTTTCAAATGAGTCAGTTCTTCATATTAGGTGGCCAAAGTTGGAGTTTCAGCTTCAGCATCAGTCCTTCCAAAAAATATTCAGGACTGATTTCCTTTAGGATGGACTGGTTGGATCTCCTTGCAGTCCAAGGGACTCTCAAGAGTCTTCTCCAACACCACAGTTCAAAAGCATCAATTCTTCAGCGCTCAGCTTTCTTTATAGTCCAACTTTAACATCCATACTTGACTACTGGAAAACCGTAGCTTTGACTAGATGGATCTTTGGTGTGATTTTAATCTTTGCTGTGATTTTAAACAGAATTGTTTTCTTGCTCTTTCTGATATTTCATTATTAGTATATAGAATAGGAATAGAGTTCTGTATATCAGTCTTGCACCCTGCAAGTTTGCTGAATTCATTAATTAGTTCTAAAAGTTTTAGGTTGAGACTTTAAGGTTTGCTATATAACATATCCTGTCTTCTGCAAACCATGACAGTTTTACTTCTTCCCTTTCAAGTTGGATAATTGTAATTTATTTATTTCTTGCTAATTGCTGCGGCTAAAACTTTCAATACTCTGTTAAATAGAAGTGGTGATACCGGGCAACCCTGTCTTATTCTTGAATTTATCTATGGGAAAGACTTTCAGCTTTTTACCATTATGATGTTAGCTGTGGGTTTGTCATAAATGGCCTTTGTTAAATTGAGATATGTTCCCTTTATATCTCTAAAGTTTAGTGAAGCCAAGGGGAGTTGTAAGACTGTTTTGGCCAGCTGGATTTTTTTTTTTTTTTAACAAACAAAACACCAATAAGTTTAAGTCACAGAGATTAAGGTGGCAGGAAAAGCCTTACTTCTGTAGTTGGCCAATCTAGACTCTTCTCTCATGGATTTTGTTGTCTCATCTATAAACCAAATGCTATATTTTATAGATAATTGTAGAGGTGGTTTGAGGATTTAGCAATTATGCAAATATAGTATTTAATAATAAAAATAGCCTTATAATTTTTGTATCACATGACTATTTGGGCAAAAGAAGGAAGAGTCTGATTGAGAATTTTAATCTTCAACCAACTGTGTAAGCTCTGGGGTATCATTCTTGCCAATGAGAGCACTGCTTATATTTCCATCCTGTGATATTTTGGATACTAAAACATTCAAAAGCACAAGGCAAAGTGAGGGAAAGGGGTGCAGAGAAAGTGTTTACTCACTTGGGATTATGTCTTCTCTTTATCTGAGTCACTTTAAGGTTTACCTCAGCTATGTCACAGGCAGAACTCTGTCTCTATGACACAGTGAGAGCTGGACAGATACACTGATATACTAAAATGTAAAGCCCATCAAGATGACAAAAGTGAGATGATTTCAAAGAGAAGAGGTGGCTCATTTATTCTTCTGTCCCAACTGTTAGCTATATTGTCTTGACATCCAAACAGAATCATTGAAATCAATCATAGCAGCACATCCATTTGAAATAATGTCTCCCAGTTATATCACCACAAGTTTCAGTGGATTCCCTGCCCCGCCTCCACGGAGAATCTGCAAAGCATAAGCAAGAAAAAGAGCAATCAGGGATTCAGAAAAAGTCCACAAGCTGACCTCAATAAGCATCTAGGTTGCCAAGGGCCACATTTTCCTTTTCAGTCTTTAAATGTAAGTCCCTTTTTCTCCTATGCCTTCAGCTCTTCTCATTTTAATGGACTATTTGACCACATCTTAAAATACACATCTCTTGAAGATACTACTGTCTTCTCTGCTTCAAGTATTTTCATTACATTTTATTACAGTCTTGGTTCAAGAGAAGTTTTACACCTAATTTGGAGAACCTGCCCTGTCAGTTTCATTTTCCTCCAGGACTTTTATCAAGCTAATTTGATTCAACTGTGAGTTCTTTTTTTGTATATTCAAAGCACTCTTTTATTCTTCTTACTTAAAAAATAAAGTATTCTTAAATTTGCAGACTCTACGCTAGCCTTCCCTCTCTTATTCCTGAAGAATCTTATGTACCTTGAGTTAATATCTAATTAATCTATTCAATGGGCTTCCCTTATAGCTCAGTTGGTAAAGAATCTGCCTGCAATGCAGGAGATCTGGGTCTGAGTCCTAGATTGGGAAGATTCCCTGGAGAAGGAAATGGCAACCCACTCCAGTACTCTTGCCTGGAGATTCCCATGGTCAAAGGAGCCTGGAAAGCTACAGTCTGGAGTCATAGCGGTTGGATACGACTTAGTGAATAAACCACCACTAATCTATTCAGTAAATATTTATTGCACACCTGTAATATGTCAACAATACTAAGAGAACATCCCTGATCTCAAGAGAATCATTATGGTAAAGAATTCTATGAAAAGAAATAAATACAATGCATTGATAAAAATGCTGTAATGGAGCTACTTCACAACGCTCTGGAAGCAATATCATGTAGAAAAGAAATCAGACATGAAATCCAACATTTTATAAACTGGACACTTTTATACTACATTAAGAAAAACCATTTGTTGCTCAGTCATGTCTGACTCTTTGAAACCCCATGGACTTTAGCCCACCAAGCTCTGTTCATAGAACTTTCCAGGCAAAAATACTGGAGTGGGTTGCCATTTCCTTCTCCAGGAGAGCTTTCCAGGGATCAAACCTGCAGGCAGAGTCTTTACCATCTGAGCCACCCTGCCTGCAAAAGGGACATTTAAAAGGACATCTATAATGAATGTTTTTAATACAAGAACTAATCAATTTTAAAATTATGTATAAATATATATGTAATATATAAAGATATAAAATGTTCATATTTTGATATCTAGACTTGCTTAAGCTGGGATATCAATCTTCTCTAAGTTGTATTCCTTTAAAGAATAATCCCACCTGTTATTCAAAGAAAAGAGTTTCATAATCCAGTTTCAAAAGTAAAGCTAGTCTGAGGTTGGCATGTGAATGCAAAGGGCCCCTCTAGTACATTAAAGCTGTTTTTTTTTTTTTTTTAAGTTTTAATGTGTTTAACTTTGGTAACCCAGCTTTCTCTAATTTACCTATCCATGACATTTTTTCTTTTATAAACAACTATTAACATCCCAAGAACTTAGTGTTCTAAGGAATACACTCTGAGAGATGTTCTTTTGTATAATTATTTAACGTAAAGTCAGTGGAAAATGTCAGAACAGTCCAGGTAACCAAACACAGTGAGCTGAAATGCCTTAAGAAGGCATCTTGCAGTATTAACACCATAAAATTTACTTTTTAAAATTATTAATAAAAGGACAAATTTGTAAAAACAAAAAAGGGAAAAATAATCACCAATGTCTTACTACCCTGAAATATAGCCAGTATTAACATTTTGTATTTGTCTTTTCAGTCATTTTGCTGTTTACATTTTGAAACCTAGATATAATAAAAATGTACATAAATTTGTATGTACTAACATCTATTTTGCAGTCTATAAAATTAACCCATGTTCATTGTAGAGACAGTAAAATTTAGAAAACAAGATAAAATCATGTTTAAGTCATACAAATACATCTTTTTTACTTTTGTGATTATATACATATATAGACATGATTTTTATTAAAGTAAAATTGACTTCCAATGTTGTATTAATTTCTACCATACAGCAAAGTGGTTCAGTTTTACTTGTCTACATAAATATAGAAAAACATCTACTTTGCTTTATTGATTAGGCCAAAACCTTTGACTGTGTCAGATCAGATCAGATCAGTCACTCAGTTGTGTCCGACTATTCGCGACCCCATGAATTGCAGCACGCCAGGCCTCCCTGTCCATCACCAACTCCCAGAGTTCACTCAGACTCACATCCATCGAGTCAGTGATGCCATCCAGCCATCTCATCCTCTGTTGTCCCCTTCTCCTCTTGCCCCCAATCCCTCCCAGCATCAGAGTCTTTTCCAATGAATCAACTCTGCGCATGAGGTGGCCAAAGTACTGGAGTTTCAGCCCCAGCATCACTCCTTCCAAAGAAATCCCAGGGCCCATCTCCTTCAGAACAGACCGGTTGGATCTCCTTGCAGTCCAAGGGACTCTCAAGAGTCTTCTCCAACACCACAGTTCAAGAGCATCAATTCTTCAGCGCTCAACCTTCTTCACAGTCCAACTCTCACATCCATACATGACCATAGGAAAAACCATAGCCTTGACTAGACGAACCTTTGTTGGCAAAGTAATGTCTCTGCTTTTGAATATGCTATCTAAGTTGGTCGTAACTTTCCTTCCAAGGAGCAAGCGTCTTTTAATTTCATGGCTGCAGGCACCATCTGTAGTGATTTTGGAGCCCAGAAAAATAAACTCTGACACTGTTTCCACTGTTTCCCCATCTATTTCCCATGAAGTGTAGTTCACAACAAATTGTGGAAAACTCTTAAATAGATGGGAATAGCAGACCACCTTACCTACCTCCTGAGAAATCTGTATGCAGGTCAAGAAGCAATAGTTATAAACGGACATGGAACAACAGACTGTTTCCAAATTGAGAAAGGAGTACATCAAGGCTGTATATTGTCACCCTGCTTATTTAACTTACATGCAGAGTACATCAGGTGAAATGCCAGACTGGATGAAGCACAAGCTGAAATCAAAACTGCTGGGAGAAATAGCAATAACCTCAGATATGCAGATGACACCACCCTCGTGGCAGAAAGTGAAGAGGAACTAAAAGAGCCTCTTGATGAAAGTGAAAGAGGAGAGTGAAAAAGCAACTTAACATTTAAAAAACTAAGATCATGGCATCTGGTCCCATCACTCCATGGCAAATAGATGGAGAAACAATGGAAACAGTGACAGACTTTATTTTCCTGGGCTCCAAAATCACTGCAGATGGTGACTGCAGCCATGAAATTAAAAGATGCTTGCTCCTTGAAAGAAAAGTTATGACCAACCTAGACAGCATATTCTTACCTGGAGAATCCCCATGGACAGAGGAACCTGGTGGGCTACAGTCCTTGGGGTCTCAAAGAGTCGGACATGACTGAGTGACTAAGCACACACAGGGAGCATATTAAAAAGCAGAGACATTACTTGCCAACAAAGGTCCGCAGAGTCAAGGCTATGGTTTTTCCAGTAGTCATGTATGAATGTGAGAGTTGGACTATAAAGAAGGCTGAGCACTGAAGAATTAATGTTTTTGAACTGTCGTGTTGGAGAAGACTCTTGAGAGTCCCTTGGACTGCAAGGAGATCAAATCAGTCAATCCCAAAGGAAATCAGTCCTGAATATTCATTAGAAGGACCGATGTTGAAGCTGAAACTCCAGTACTTTGGCCACCTGATGTAAAGAGCCGACTCAGTTGAAAAGACCCTGATACTGGGTAAGATTGAAGGCAGGAGGAGAAGGGGATGATAGAGGATGAGATGGTTGGATGGCATCACCGACTCAATCCACATGAGTTTGAGCCTGGTGTGCTGCAGTCCATGGGGTCTCAAAGAGTCAGACATGACTGAGTGACTGAACTGAAGTGACTGATATAGATATTTACTGTTTCGTATTCTTTTCCATTATGATTATTCCCTGTACTATACACAGGACCTTTTTGTTTATCCATTCATGTATAAAAAATCCATATATAAACTTTGCATCTGCTAACCCTAAACTCCTACTGCATCCCTCCCCTATCACCCCTCTCCCCCACCTTGTCAGCTACAAGTCTGTCCTCCATGTCTGTGAGTCTGTTTCTGGATTGTAGATTAGTTCATTTGTGTAATATTTTAGATTACACATATAAGTGATGAAAGAAAGAAAGTGAAAGTGAAGTTGTTCAGTTGTGTCTGACTCTTTGCAATCCCCTGGACTTGTAGCCCACCAGGCTCCTCTGTCCATGGGATTTTCCAGGCAAGAATACTGGAGTGGGTTGCCATTTCTTTCTCCAGGGGAGCTTCCCAACCCAGGGATTGAACTCGGGTCTCCTGCATTGTAGGCAGACGCTTTACCATCTGAGCCACCGGGGAAGTCATATGGTATTTATTTTTCTCCTTCTGACTTACTTCACTTAGTATTATAATCTCTAAGTCCATCCATGTGGCTGCAAATGGCATTATCTCATTCTTTTACATGGCTGAGTCATCCAATATATATATGTACCACATCTTCTCTATCCATTTATCTGTTGAACATTTAGTTTGTTTCCATGTCCTGGCTAATTGTGAATAGTGCCACTATGAACACAGGGGTGCATGTATCTTTTTGAATTATAATTTTGTACCTATATATGTCCAGGAGTGGGGTTACCAGATCATATGACAACTATCTTTAGTTTTCTGAGGAACCTCCATACTGTTTTCCATATTGGCTACACCAACTTACATTCCCACCAGCAGTGTAGGAGGGTTCCCATTCTTCAAACCTTCTCCAGAATTTGTTATTTGTAGACTTTTTGATGGTGGCCATTCTGATCTATGTGAGATAGTGCCTCATTGCAGTTTTGATTTGCATTTCTCTAATAATTGGTGATGTTGAGCATCTTTTCACATGCCTGTTGGTCATCTGTATTTCTTCTTTGGAAAAATGCCTAGGTCTTCTGTACAATTTTTGATTGAGTTGTTTGTATTTTTGTTGTTGAGGCATATGAGCTTTTTGTGTATGGAAATTAAAATCCTGTGTCACTTTGTTTGCAAATATTTTCTCCTATTCCATAGGTTGTCTTTTCATTTTGTTTATAGTTTCCTTTGCTATGCAAAAGTTTGTAGGTTTGATTAGGTCCCATTTGTTTATTTTTTGTTATTATTTCTTTTGCCTTGGGAGACTGACCTAAGAAGATATTGGTATGATTTATGTCAGAGAATGCTTTGCCTATGATTTCTTTGAGAAGTGTTATGGTGTCATGTCGTGTTTAAGTCTAAGATTTTGAGTTAATTTTTGTGTTTGGTGAGAGGATGTGTTCTAACTTCATTGATTTACATGAGGCTGTCCAGCTTTCCCAACATCACTTGCTGAAGGATCTTCTTTACCACTTCTATTCAACATAATATTGGAAGTCGTAGCCACAACCACAAGGTTTCCCATTGTACATTCTTGCCTCCTTTACCAAAGATGAATTGACTGTAAGTGTGTGGACTTATTTCTGGGCACTCTGTTCCATTTCATTGATCCATATGTCTGATTTTTGTGCCAATACCATGCCATTTTGATTACTGTAACTTTGTAGTACGGTAAGTCCCCTACATATGAATGAGTTTCATTCCAAGAGCATGTTCTTAAGTCCAATTTGTTCATAAGTCCGACAAAGTTAGCCTAGATACCCAACTAACACAATCAGCTATATAGTACTGTGCTGTAATACATTTATAAAACTTTTTACACAAGTAATACATAAAAAACAAAAAATAAAGATATCATATTTAATCTTATAGTACAGTGCCTTAAAAAGTATCATTGTACAGTACAACAGCTGGCATATAAGGGTTGACATTAAAAGAACAGCAAGAAGAGTTACTGACTAGAAGGAGAAGGGGTAGGAGATGGTACAGCTGAAGGATTGTCAGCAATAGGAGACAGAGGGCAAGCTGCAATTTCATTCATGCCTTATGTGATTGGGTATGTGAATGCAAGTTCAAATCTTTGAAATCTCACAACTTGAAGGTTTGTATGTAGTGGACTTACTGTATTGTCTGTAGTCTAGGAGGGTTATGCCTCCTGCTTTGTTCTTTTTCCTCAGGATTGCTTTGGCAGTTCTGGGTCTTTTATGGTTTCATATAGATTTTAGGATTATTTGTTCTAGTTCCATGAAAGCATCATGGGTAATTTGATAGAGATCACATTAAATCTGTAGACTGGTTTGGGTAGTATGGCCATTTTAACAATATTAATTCTGCCAATCCAAGAGCATTGGATATCTTTCCATTTCTTTGAATCATTTTCAGCTTCCTTTATTAATGTTTTATAGTTCTCAGCATATAATCCTTCACCTCTTTTGTTGGGTTTATTCCTAAGTAGTTTTGGGGGTGTGATTTTAAAAGGTTGTGGGGGTTTCTTGGTTTCCATTTCTGATATTTCACTGTTAGCATAAAGAAATGAAACTGATTACTGTGTGTTAATCTTGTATCCTGATACTTGCTGAATTTATTAGTTCTAGTAGTTTTAGTCTTTGGGGTTTTCTATATACAGTATCATGTCATTTGCATATAATGATAATTTTACCTCTTCCCTTCCAATTTGGATAAATTTTCTTTCTTCTTCTTGTGTGACTGCTGTGGCTAGCACTTCCAATACTATGTTGAATAGAAGGGGTGAGAGTGGACATCCTTGTTCCAGATTTTAGCAGGAGGGCTTTAAGTTTTTCACTGTTGAGTATTATATAGGCTGTGGGCTTATTATAACTAGCTTTTATTACATTGATGTATGTTCCCTCTATATCTACTTAGGTAAGAGTTTTTGTGAATAAAGAAGAAATAGATAAGTTAAATAGACCTATCACTAGAAATGAACTAGAATCTATCACAAAGAATAAAAAACTTCCTACAAAAATTTAAAGACCAGATGGCTTCACATGTGAATTCTACCAAGCATACAAAGAAGAATTTATACTTATCCTTTTCACAATCTTACAAAAGACTGAAGAAGAGGAAACATTCTGCAAGACATTCTATGAAGCCACCAAAACCAGATGAAAATACTACCATAAAAGAAACTTATAGGCCAATATCTTTGATAAATATAGATGCAAAAATTCTCAACAATATATTAACAAACTGAATCCAACAACACATAAAAAAAGAACATAGAACATGACCAAGCTGGATTCATCCAAAGTTTACAAGTATGGTTCACCATATTAAAATCAATGAGCTTCACCACATCAACAAAAGATAAAATCCATATGATCATCTCAATAGGTACAGAAAAACCATATGATAAAATTCAACATCCATTCATCATAAAAACTCTTGCCAAAGTGAGTGTATTGATATAGTTTTAAAAATATTTATTCTAAATAAAATATAACAAGGGACAAGGGCAAAATCACACCATAAGCTGCCTCAATATATACTAAAGAGAACTAACTAGTGGGTAAAACATGGTGAAAATCGTAAGCACCTTATGTTTCTGTCTAGAGAGGGACTCAGAAATGTCTTCTAGTTAAGAGATTCCTGACGGTGAATAAAATCCCTAAGGGGAAGGTAGATCTAAGAAACTATACCTGGACAACTAGACTCTCAAATCTTAGACTGTTTCCCTGTCTGCATGGTTCAGAAATACTCCATTTAGCAGCCAATCTCTTTGGATGTTGTTTTTCTCTCCTAGGTCTGGTAGCTATACTCATCTGAATGTGGCTATCATTTAGCCTGCCAACTTAATTGTAATGCTTTTCTGAAATTAGCATCACTGTACCATGAACAATTCTTGAGCAGCACTCCTGTTTGTACTGTGGCTGTAGTTCTCTCTGGCCACATTTCACATTCCTGCTTGATCTGTTTGAGATTTTCAATTTGCTCAGTGGGTTGGCAGGCATAATTTACAGGGCCACTGGCTAACTGTGGTTTAAGGCGACCTCAACCCTCAGCTTTCTGGCTTGATGCCTCCCCTAAGTCCCTGCACTTCCCAATGTTCTCCTCAATTTCCCAATTTCCGGTTTGTGTAAACAAATCCAAAATTAACTGAGTTTGACACAAATCTCTTTGTTGTTCCATGGGGAGTAGAATGTGTGTGTGTAACAGTTTGGAAAAAATACTGCTCCAAAAGAAATGAAGCCAGAGGGACTTCAACTCACCAGAATGATTCTAATGACTAAGTATTCAGACCATTTTCATCTAGATTTTGAATTTGGGGCCCATAAGAGTGTTACACAGAGAAAATGTCAAATGAGAAGGCAGATAGATAATGACAGAATTTCTGAGGTAATCAAAATGAGAGAACCATGGTGGAGACTGGGCAACCTATGGAGACCAGCAATAAGAAAACAATTTTCCAATATTGCACATTTAGTTGTCTTAATGAGGGTGCACTACCATACTACTTCTGTCTTTTAAGTGAAATATTTGAGCTTCTTCTCTCAGGGAGCTCACATACTCCCCAAATCTTATAAATCTAGGAACTGTGCTAGACATTTTCTACAGGGTTTTTCCACTTTTACAACAATTTTGCAAGTTTGATATTATTCCAATTTCAGCGATGAAAAAAGAGAATCTCAGAGAGAATAATTAATAGATGAAAGTTTGCTGTGTGGTAACTTGCAGAGCTGAATTTGGATAGAGTCCTTATGTCTCTGAACTCCATGTTCTTACCACTAAAACAGTTTTCTTGGTAGACAGACTTTGTGAGAACCTTATGAAAGTTTTGAACCTTGAGCACAGAAAAATGCATATGGCCCAACATCTTTGTTTCTGTATTATGGCCTCCATGGTTAGGAAGCCCTTAATTTTGCATCTATTTTTCTTACTAAAAATAGTAGGACTTAAAGTATAGAATATATGCTATGATATTTTAGAGTATACGTGCTTCTTTTCTAACAAAATTAATTCCCAGATCAGAACCAGAATGGAGAGGAAATGACAGAAGCTGTGACCAGCCTCCCTATTGCACCTCTGATGTATGCACTCCAAATATCTCTGGGAATTAATGTTGTGAGAGCCTTTGTTACTGATGACAGTATGACTTTTTTTTTTAGCGTGTTGGTGATGAAAAAAATATTGAAAATTACTGTCACTAAAATGACACTAAAATATCTGGTTAATTCAAAATCATCTGTCTGTTGGCATAATTTACTTGAACATCACATATGAATGCAATTTTTTGGTTATCACCTACCTCAAAAGAGTTAGGTGAAAATAGACTTTATACAATAGTCTTTATTCTTGAAATTTCTACATCTATCATCTTTTATCTTTCTTACTTAAAACATCATGAAATTTATTTGTTGTCACATTTTGTGTGAAAAATGAAAAGGAGTTTCCTTTGCCATAGGTCATGATTCATGTTCCAGCTCAGTTATCATGGAGTCTTTGGGAGGAGGACTTGTTATGGTAACTGAGAATAAGCAGGTAATACACTCAGTTATCTTCTGAAGCAGGTATTCATCACCCAGATGAACAGGAGAGATATAGGTGATTTCTGGGAAAGGTGGTTGTGTAAGTATAGACTTTACTCCATAGGAAGTTAAGAGAAACTTTCCCCACTCTGAAGATAAGTTATTCATGAACTTGGGGATGAAAGGCATGTGATGGACTTCAGGAATATAAAATGCCTAATGTTTTCTCCATGTCAAGGAAACACTTGTATCTTCATGAAAGACAAACAGAAAGAAAATTCTTTTTCCAAAACAAAACAAAACACCCCAAAACTTCTGTATTTTCCATGATACACATGGTACAAAATGAGTTTTCTTCATTTTTCCTCCCCCAGCCTCACTCCCAAATATCTTAGACTCTTATATTGTAGAGTTAAATTTTTAAAAAAAGAATTAAATAAAAAACAAAGATATTTAAAATGTATATATATGTTTACTTATTCATTCTAACAAAGTGAATGAGTAAATAACAGAAGAAGCTCAAATAGTTCACTTAAAAGACAGAAACAGTATGGTAGTGTACCCTCATCAAGACAATTAAATGTGCAATATTTAACAAATTGTTTGCTTATCATATTATTTGGTTTTCTCTGTCACTGGCATCATAATTTTATAAAATTATATTCTAGCAAGTAAATATAATAAACACTGATGTTTATTAATGCTTCTTCTATGTCAGGCACTGTGTTAAAGCACATTATTTAATTTACTGCTTGCAGTGATTAGCCAAGATGTTGGAATAGAAAGACCCAGAGAACACCTCCTCTCACAGGCACATCATTATTATGACTATTTATACAACTCCTTTTCCAATGAAAACGCTGGAAGCTGCCAGAAAATATCTTCTACAACTAAAGATATAAAGAAGGAACCACAGTGAGACAGGTAGGAGGGATAGAGTTGTGATATAGTCAAGACCCATAGCCCTGGCTTGAGTGATCCACAAACAGGAGGCTGGAATAAATGCAGAGGTTCTCAAGGAGCAAGAGGTCTAAGCCATACATCAGGCTGCCCAGCCTAGAGGTTCTGCACTGGGAAGACAAAACCCCTAGAATGTTTGACTTTGAAAGGCAGTGGGTGGGAAACAGAGACTCTAGTCTTAAAAGGAACAAACAAAAGCCCACATGCTCCATGACACAGGGAAGCAGCAGTAATTTGAAAGGAGTCTAGGGAAGACCTACCTGCTGGTCTTGAAGAGTTTCTGGGAAAGGCAGGAGGCAAATGGAGCTTACCAGTGGGACACAGACACTGGCAGCAACCATTCTGGGGCGCTTGTTCTATCATGTGGTCATCTGTGTTGGCAAGTGTAATTCTGAAATCCTCTCTCTAGTTAATTAGGCTCAGGACCCAACCCTACCCATACCCAACAGCTGATAGATACTAGTATTGGGATGGCTCAAGCCAAGTTACTAACTGGGTGGGACACAATCCCACTGATTAGCAGAGGCTGTCCTAGGAAACCCTGAGCCCACAGCCACCCCTGGACATGGCCTTGTCCTCCAGAGGGCCCAGGAGCATCCCACACACACTGGTGTACAGACACTAGATCTGAAACCTTGCAGCCAGAAACCCTGGGGCCATGATCCACCCACAGTGGGAAGGCATCAACCCTGGGATCCCTAGTCTCACCCACTACAAGCCTGCTGTAGCCTTGAGACTAGCTCTATCCACCACTGGGTGAATCTCAGCTCCAGGGTCACCACAGCCCTACAGTCTGTAGGATACTATAGGTCCTGTCCACCCATCAGCAGGCCAGTACCAGCTCTGGGATGGACTGGACCCTGGTCTAGCATGGGACCAGGACTAGTTCCTGGTCCCATAGTGGTGTCTCAGGCTGGGTCCTGAGGCTAATAAGCTAGAGGGAGGATTCCAAAATTGTACTTGACAGCCCCAGTAGCTATGTAGTAGAACAAGCTCCCCAAAATAGCTGCTGGCAGTTTCTATGTCCCACAGGTTCCTCATGCCTTTCTTAGAAACTCAAGATCATCAGGTAGGTCTTCCCTAGGCTCCTTTCAAATCACAGCTTCTACTGCTGGTCTGACACAAGCTCTGGTATCCTGGAGCCCTGTAGCTAGACCCCAGGACCTGACAGCCAATAGGCAGTCACCAGCACGGAGAAATCCTGGGTCTCAACTTCCCCGACCAGTGAGCCAGCACAAGCCCCGGGGATCCCTGGGTGCCACAGCCAGCTGCCTCATAGCTCTCTACCTGTCAACAGCAGGTCCCAAGCAGCCCATACTACAGGTGCCACTATATCATACAGCTCTGGCAACCAAAGGGGTGTTTGGTGCTTGGAAACACAGGACATCTCCTATAAAAGACCACTTTTCTAATATTGGGGAACATAACTAACCTACCAGATACATAGAAATAAACACGGCCAGTTAGGCAACATGTGATGACGGAGGAACGTTCCAAACATAGATATAACAAGATATAACCCCAAAAAGATATAACCCCAGAAGAAGAACTAAGTGAAGAAGAGATAGGCAATCTACCTGAGAAAGAATTCAAGATGATGATCATAAGATGATCAAAGAACTTGGGAGAAGAATGGATGGGCAGAATGAGAAGTTAGAAGCTTCTGAAAAAGAATTAGAAAATATAAAGAACAACCAAACTGACAGGGAGGATACAATAACTGAAATGAAAAATACACTAGAAGGAATCAACTGTAGATTAAATGATACAGAGGAATTGATCAATATGGTGGAAGACAGAATGGTGGACATCACTGAAGCTGAACAATAAAGAGCAAAAATAATAAAAAGCAATGCGTATGGTTTGAGAGATTTCTGGGAAAACACCAAGTACATCAACATTTTCATTAAAGGGGTCCCAAAAGGAGAAGGGATAGAGAAAGAGGCAGAGAATTTTTAAAAGACATGATAGCTGAAAACTTTCCCAAACTGGGAAAGGAAATAGACTTCTAAATCCAGATAGCACAGAGTCCTAAATAGGATCAACCCAAAAAGGATCACACCAAGACACATTATAATTAAAATGGAAAAAATTAAAGATAAAGGGAGAATATTTAAAAACAGCAAAGGAAAGGTAATAACATATATACAAGGGAACTCTATAAGTTTCAGTTCAGTTCAGTTCAGTCGCTCAGTCGTGTCCGACTCTTTGCGACCCCATGAATCGCAGCTCGCCAGGCCTCCATGTCCATCACCAACTCCCGGAGTTCACTCAGACTCACATCCATCGAGTCAGTGATGCCATCCAGCCATCTCATCCTCTGTCGTCCCCTTCTCCTCCTGCCCCCAATCCCTCCCAGCATCAGAGTCTTTTCCAATGAGTCAACTCTTCGCATGAAGTGGCCAAAGTACTGGAGTTTCAGCTTTAGCATCGTTCCTTCCAAAGAAATCCCAAGGCTGATCTCCTTCAGAATGGACTGATTGGATCTTCTTGCAGTCCAAGGGACTCTCAAGAGTCTTCTCCAACACCACAGTTCAAAAGCATCAATTATTCAGAGCTCAGCTTTCTTCACAGTCCAACTCTCACATCCATACATGACTACTGGAAAAACCATAACCTTGACTAGATGGACCTTTGTTGGCAAAGTAATATCTCTGCTTTTAATGATTTCTTTCATTAGTGTCTTATAATTTTCTGTATACATTTTTGTCTCCTCAGGTAAGTTTATTCCTAGATCTTTAATTCTTTTTGTTGCAATGATGAATGGGATTGATCCCTTAATTTCTCTGATTTTTCATTGTTAGTATAGAGAAATGCAAGTGATTTCTGTGTATTGATTTTGTATTCTTGATGTTCAAGGACACAAAATCCTTGATGTTTCTCTTCCCTAAACAGGACTATCTCATATAATTTCTTCCCTTCTCATCCATTCTGACAACTTTAAAGACTGGCTGTAAACTACTGAATCCCAAATCAATTCTCTAGCCCAAATCTTATTAGCCTATTAGATGTACTGACTTGAATGCTTCTATAATGCCTCCAACTCATCTTGTGTTTCCAGTTTTTTTCTTAAGACAGGTCCTCTTGTGCTTCCATAGAACCACATATCCCCATCAGAGTGCTTATAATACTGTATTTAATTGTCAGTTTGCTTGTCTCTATATGACATAGACTCTCAGCCTGTGACAGCAGTGGCTATGTTTGATTCATTGCTTGATCCCTAGCATCTAGCACAATACTTTGCATATAGTAGAATGATCACAAAATGCTCAGTATAACAATGGCAATTTATCCAGGGTTCCCAGGAGGCAAAGACTGAGGCAACGAATTATTGCTACTTCTTTTGTTGGGAGTGCAGGCCATGGTACAGGAATAAGGTTCAGTAATGAAGCAGAGAATGAGAGAGAGGCAGAACAAAAATGTGTTATCAAGATATGTTATCAAGCGGGTACCTAGAAGTGTTTTAAACTACTCTCAGAAAGAAAGTGGGAATGCTTTATCCACTGACTTTCTTCCACAATAGAGCACTAACTCCTCTTTACTTCTGTAATAAGCATGGGTAGATATCAAGTGGTTCCATGGCTTCTTACACCTCAGAGTCAACAACAAAGTCCTGGGAGACAATGCAGGAGGTGTGCAAGAATCATACATGAATTGATGGCCAAATTAGGACCCAGGTTTCCTCCATCTCTTTTGGGTAACCCCCACCTCCAATGAGCTAACATAACTTTACCAAAATACCTCTAAAATATACCCTGTTATTAATATCTGCTCCTCCACTGCAATTTTTCTTTTTCTTTCTTTCTTTCTTTTTTATTTTAGAATCTCTCTTTTCCTCATTTATGTTTATGCCATCATCTCTTACTTGACCTTCCTGTATCCAGTGTTGCCTGCTGCGATCATTGTTCTGATCCTAATCCTTCAATGATGCTCCCTCCTTGTCAGGAAAAAAAAACTGAATCTCATCAACATGACTTATAAGAATTTTCACTATTTGATTCATTGTATTTAACCAGCTGCATCTGATGTCATATCCCTTCCCCTGTACATCAGAACTTCTAAACTTTGGTCATACAGAATGGCTTGAAATCCCCTGTGTGGTTATGCTCCCTCACATCTCTGGAGCTGGAAATATTGCTTCCTTTCCTTGGAATGCTGGTCTTTCTCCAATGAGTTTCTTTCTATCCTTCAAAACTCAGCTCAGGCATTAGACCCTCTAGAAACCCTACCCTGATTCCTTTCCTCTAGACCAATGATTCTCAAACAGTAGTGTATCAGAATCACCTGGAGGGCTTGTAGAAACAGAGATGGTTGGGTCCCACTTCCCAGAGCTTCTGATTCAATAGTAGGTCTGGGGTGGGGCTTGAGAATGTGCAGTTTTAACACGTTCTCAGATGATGCTGCTGTTGCTAGTTCAGGACCACACTTTGAAAACTACAGCTCTGGGGAAACACCTGTACTTTTCCTTTACATACGATTTTACACAGCTTATATAGTAGTTTTGTTTACTGGTTTATTTCCCCAATCAGCATGTATTCATCAGAGGGAAGAGGCAAGGTGTTATCAATCTCTATAACCCAGCACTTGGTACTGAGCCTGGCACATAGATGCTATGTTAACAGAAGGAAAAGTGGGGAAAAGGAAGAGAGACACTTAGAAAAAAGACTGGAAGACAGAATTAGATACAAAGGTCTTCAGAGCATGTCCCCAGATCAATACTTTTTATTTTTGGCACAGAATACTATTATACTACAAAGATAGTATATTCTACTAAACATAGTAGAACCAGTGCAGTGTAGTGGCTACAAGTGTGGACTCTGATATCACACAGCCTAATATTAAGCCTCCTAGTTTCACCATATGATGTTAGACCTGTTACTTAATCCCTCTTTAAAATTTAGGTTTTACACTCATAAAATGTGAATAATAAAAATTCTGCCTAATGGGATTGTTTTAATATTTATCTGAGGTAATACTCAGTGGTGTTTAATAGTTCTTAGCATATCATAAGCACCCAATAAATGTTAACTACCATTTTATTATCTGTCCCTTTAAATAGCTTAGTTACAAAATGATGTGATTTCAGTGA
The DNA here is from genome assembly GCF_032452875.1 of Bos javanicus. Taxonomy (NCBI): domain Eukaryota; kingdom Metazoa; phylum Chordata; class Mammalia; order Artiodactyla; family Bovidae; genus Bos; species Bos javanicus. Next base: position 55,883,329 of record NC_083874.1, on the reverse strand, counting down.
TTGAATAGACATGAGCATCAACAACCAAATATAAGCTAGGTTGCTTATTTCTTAGGAATTTTCGTGTGTTGAAGCACTGGGTTTATTTAAGATTCCACATATATTTTTAAATTCAGATGATTGTTATCAAGGTGGAACGATGGACTCAGGAAGAAACCGACTTTAGTTTTATGAAGTAAAGTTGTACGTTTGCTACTTGAAACTTATTTTATAAATATTCATCTTGTAAAGGGGAAAAAGTCTTCAAAAGGATACATCTGCTAAGAGAATATTTCCATTAAAATAACTTATGGTTAAAAAGACAGTTTTATCCAAATATCTCAAGAGGCTTTACAGTCATTATCTAAATATCCCTCCAAAATATCATTAACATATGCTATGCCAATTTTCTGGGGAGAAAATGCCTGTCAAGTGAAAATGTTCAGAAGCAGAATTCTAGTGTTAGATCAGTAATCTAAGCCAGAAGGTAAAACATTACAATAAAACGATGAAACTGACAGGAAAGAATTTTAGACAACTGTATTGAGGAGGAGTCTATAGACCTTACACAAAGATGATCTTTCTCTCAAAGGCTACAAGTGGAAGGGAAATATTGTAATCACTTGAATAGTGTTCCTCCTCCTCTTTCTGTTCACTCATTCAATTGTTCAACAAACAGAATCTAAGGTGTACCAGACTATGCTAAGCATTTATCTTGTACTACAGCATTTGATTTATATACATATTTACAAACAAGATATTGTGATTAACTCTACTTACAGAACAGAAGCTTATAGGGATGAAGAAATGTACCTGATTCCTCCAGCTTTGTTTTACTACAGGGCTACAGTAATCAAGACAGTATGGTAGTGGCACAAAAACAGAAATATAGATCCATGGAATAGGAAAGCTCAGAGATAAACCCACATACCTATGGTTTCCTAATCTATGACAAAGGAGGCCAGGATAGACAATGAAGCAAAGGCAGCTTCTTCAATAAGTGGTGCTGGGTAAACTGGACAGCTACATGTAAAGAATGAAATCAGAACATTCCCTAATATCATACACAAAAATAAACTAAAAATGAATTAAAGACCTAAATGTAAGGCTAGACATAATAAAACTCTTAGAGGAAGACATAGGCAGAACACTCTGACATAAATCACAGGAAAATCTTTTTGACCCATCTCCTATAGTAATGAAAATAAAAATAAACAAATGGGACCCGATTAAGCTTTAAAGGTTTTGCATAGCAAAGGAAACCATAGACAACATGAAAAGTCAACCTTTAGAATGAGAGAAAATATTTGCAAATGAAGCAATTGAAAAAGGATTAATCTCCAAAATATAAAAACAGCTCATGTAGCTCAATATAAAAAAACAAACAACCCAATCAAAAAATTGGTGGAAGACCTAAATCAATATTTTTCCAGACAAGATATATAGATGACTGACAAACAGATGAAAAAGATGCTGAACATCACTAATTATTAGAGAAATGCAAATCAAAACTACAATGAGATATCACCTCACATCTGTCAGAAAGGCTATCATCACAAAATCTATTATCCAAACAATAAATGCTGGACAGGGTGTGGAGAAATGAGAACCCTCTTGCACTGTTGGTGGGAATGTATATTGATACACCACTATGGAGAACAGTATGGAAGTGTCGGGGGAGTTTGTAATTTCCTCGGTTCTGTCTCGCCACAGCAAATTTTGAAGCGATGGATGAACCAGTGTTACAGCTCACAGTTCAGTTTTTGTTTTTTTTTTTTTGGTAAGCAAAGGAAAATACATCCTCAAGGCATGAGGTGGGCTGACCCAAAAGAGGCCTACAGAAGAGCTGAGCGGCTCAATTTTGGCTCCCCTTTTTATATGTTTTTTTCCTCCCCCTGAGCCTGCCCTGTGTAAATTGGGTTAGCCAGGAGGGCTGTTTGCTTCACCTGAGGTCCTAACTCTTGTCCTCAGATCTTGCTTTGTTCTATTTTCATGGGCTTTTTCCTTTCTTTGTCTTTCAGCCACTATTATTTTGGACTCCTTTTTCCTATTCTAGCTACCTAACACTACTGTATAGCATTGTATCTACTCAATGCTCTGTGATGACTTAAATGCGAAAAAATCCCCCCCAAAAAGAGAGGGGATACATGTATATACATAGTTGATTCAGTTTGCTGTACAGTAAAAACTAGCATAACATTGTAAAACAACTCTATTCCAATAAAAATTACAAAAAAGAAATGTACCTGAGTCACAGAGTATTGGAAAACTGAGTGTTTCTAAATCCAGATGCTGGGTTCTGATCACCATGCCACTTGGTGGTGGTCTGTGACAGGGTGTTCGCAGAACTGGGGATGCATGGAAGCCAAAAGCGGCTTTGAAAATGACGGTCTGAATGTGACTGTATAAACTATTGAGGGGGTGATGGGCAGGAAGCCTAGGGGTCCCCAAACAGAGGAAATAGGCTACAAGTTTCAGATGTTTTTTATCTCTCTTTTAAGCGGCAAAAGAAAACAAACTAAAAGTGTCAGATTCTTTTTCCTTTATACAAAATTAAATGAAAGTTTATTTTAAAATTCTGTGTTGCCATGACGACACCTGGTTCCACCTAAACTTAACTTTTCTCAAACTTTGAACTAACCAATGCATTTTTCTTATGGAAATGTTTTTCTTGAGCTACATTAACGAATTACATCTTTCTTCAAGTAGGTTCAGCCTAAGACTCAGAACTGACTTGACAAACCAGTATGTTTTACTCATGCAAATGTCCTCTTAAGCTATGTTAATGAGACTGTGTATTTGCTTAGAAACCCGCCTTTCTTCAGGATTCTTGTAAATTGTTTTATGGCCCAGAATGATTCACCTTGTGTCAATGTTATCTCAAAATGCATGTTGTGAGTGAGGGGCCTGGTGCCACTTTCTGAGTTCTGAGACATTTCCTTTCTCTAATTAGCAGCCTGCTAGTAGGTATACCATTCAGGTATGACCTAAATCAAATCCCTTATGATTATACAGTGGAAGTGAGAAATAGATTTAAGGGACTAGATCTGATAGACAGAGTGCCTGATGAACTATGGACAGAAGTTCGTGACATTGTACAGGAGACAGGTATCAAGACCATCCGCATGGAAAAGAGATGCAAAAAAGCAAAATGGCTGTCTGAGGAGGCCTTACAAATAGCTGTGAAAAGAAGAGAAGTGAAAAGCAAAGGAGAAAAAGAAAGATATTCCCATTTGAATGCAGAGTTCCAAAGAATAGCAAGGAGAGATAAGAAAGTCTTCCTCAGTGATCAATGCAAAGAAATAGAGGAAAACAACAAAATGGGAAAGACTAGAGATCTCTTCAAGAAAATTAGAGATACCAAGGGAACATTTCATGCAAAGATGGGCTCGATAAAGGACAGAAATGGTATGGACCTAACAGAAGCAGAAAATATTAAGAAGACATGGCAAGAATACACAGAAGAAATGTAAAAAAAGAGCTTCACAACCCAGATAATCACGATGGTGTGATCACTCCCCTAGAGCCAGATATCCTGGAATGTGAAATCAAGTGTGCCTTAGGAAGCATCACTATGAACAAAGCTAGTGGAGGTGATGGAATTGCAGTTGAGCTATTTCAAATCCTGAAAGATGATGCTGTGAAAGTGCTGCACTCAATATGCCAGCAAATTTGGAAAACTCAGCAATGGCCACAGGACTGGAAAAGGTCAGTTTTCATTCCAATCCCAAAGAAAGTCAATGCCAAAGAATAATCAAACTTCCGCACAATTGCACTCATCTTACACGCTAGTAAAGTGGTGCTCAAAATTCTCCAAGCCAGGCTTCAGCAATATGTGAACCATGAACTTCCAGATGTTCAAGCTGGTTTTAGAAAAGGCAGAAAAACCAGAGGTCAAATTGCCAACATCTGCTGGATCATTGAAAAAGGAAGAGAGTTCCAAAAAAACATCTATTTCTGCCTTATTGATTATGCCAAAGCCTTTGACTGTGTGGATCACAATAAACTGTGGAAAATTCTTAAAGAGATGAGAATACCAGACCACCTGACCTGCCTCTTGAGAAACCTATATGCAAGTCAGGAAGCAACAGTTAGAACTGGACATGGAACAACAGACTGGTTCCAAATAGGAAAAGGAGTACGTCAAGGCTGTATACTGTCACCCTGCTTATTTAATTTATATGCATGAGAAACGCTGGGCTGGAGGAAGCACAAGCTGGAATCAAGATTGCCGGGATAAATACCACTAACCTCAGATATGCAGATGACACCACCCTTATGGCAAGTGAAGAAGAACTCAAAAGCCTTTTGATGACAGTGAAAGAGGAGAGTGAAAAAGTTGGCTTAAAGCTCAACATTCAGAAAACCAAGATCATGGCATCTGGTCCCATCACTTCATGGGAAATAGATGGGGAAACAATGGAAACAGTGGCAGACTTCATTTTTTGGGGCTCCAAAATCACTGCAGATGGTGATTGCAGCCATGAAATTAAAAGATGCTTACCCCTTGGAAGGAAAGTTAATGACCAACCTAGATAGCATATGAAAAAGCAGAGACATTACTTTGCCAACAAAGGTCCATCTAGTCAAGGCTATGGTTTTTCCAGTGGTCATGTATGCATGTGGGAGTTGGACTGTGAAGAAAGCTGAGCGCAGAAAAATTGATGCTTTCGAACTGTTGTGTTGGAGAAGACTCTTGAGAGTCCCTTGGACTGCAAGGAGGTCCAACCAGTCCATCCTAAAGGAGATCAGTCCTGAGTGTTCATTGGAAGGACTGATTCTAAAGCTGAAACTGCAATACTTTGGCCACCTCATGCGAAGAGTTGACTCATTGGAAAAGACCTTGATGCTGGGAGGGATTGGGGGCAGGAGGAGAAGGGGACGACAGAGGATGAGATGGCTGGATGGCATCACTGACTCGATGGACATGAGTTTGAGTAAACTCAGGGAGTTGGTGATGGACATGGAGGCCTGGTGTGCTGCGGTTCATGGGGTTGCAATTGAGTCGGACATGACTGAGACACTGAACTGACAAGGGGGCACTCTTTCTGCCCACTTCTGATGCCTGTGTCAGAAGTTTTCTCTATTGCTTTTATATTTTAATAAAACTTTACTACACAAATGCTCTGAGCAATCAAGCCTTGTCACTGGCCCCGGATTGAATTCTTCTCTTCTGGAGGCCAACATTCCCAATGTCTTTCATGGCTCAGGAACAACATTTCACTAATCTATGTGCAAGTTATAAAAGCTTATGTCTGTATTTAATTTATTAAGCAATTACTTATGTATTTTAAATAGTGTATTCTGAAAGTGATTTGTTAACTTGGAATATAGCTTTTCCCCAAACTCATTTTTCATGGGAGTATGATTGAAATACTGGACATGCATTTCCTTGCCTTCATTAAAACCAAATTTGAGTTTTCAAAAGAAAATTATTTTCACTTTTGTTTAGACTGTTTAATGTTTATGACATAGCATTTTTGGTATTTGTGTCTGCTCTTATCATGGAAATGTTATTCTAAACCATCCATACTTAATTGTATGGCTTTGATGGCTGTTTTGCTTATTCAGGCATATATATTATAGTGATTATATGCAGTATTGTATATAATGTATATGTTGTAATGTACTATATGTATATGCTTCTCAGGTGGTGCAGTGGTAAAGAATCTACCGCCAATGCAAGAGACACAGGTTCAGTCACTGATTCAGGAAGATCCCTTGGAGAAGGAGATAGCAACCCACTCCAGCATTCCTGCCTGGGAAATCCCATGGACAAAGAAGCCTGGAGGGCTACAGTCCATGTGGTCACAAAGACTCAGATATGAGTTAGCGACATGACAGGAACAATATGTGTATATATGCATGCTGTGTGCTCAGTCACTTCAGTCATGTCCATCTCTTTACAACCCTATGGACTGAAACCCGCCAGGCTCCTCTGTCCATGGGGTACTCCAGGCAAGAATACTGGAGTGGGTTGCCAGGCCTCCTCCAGGAGACCTTCTGACCCAGGGGTTGAACTGCATCTCCTGCAGTGCAGGCAGACTCTTTACTGCTGAGCCACTTGGGAAACCCAATGTGTGTATATATATAACTATTTATACATTATATTAATGTAAAATATGATGTAAAAGTCTTTCTTAAAATTTCATTTCACATTTTCAGGTATAAAATTTTACCACCAAAGAGTAATTATTGAATTCATGCTAAGTTTTTAACAGATTTCTATCAAGTAACCTTTATGAACACTAAGATAGTATTGATAGAGTTGTAGGATAAAATGACTTACTCAAATAGTACTAATTTGCCTTCGAGATTAAATATGTAAGAAATTATTCTGTAATATGAAAGACTTGTTAGGGTTCTAATAAAATCCATCATTTTATTTATTGAGATAGATTTCTTTTTTGGAGTGGTGGACTAAAAATGTTATTGCCTTATACTTAATCATATTTGATAACCATGGTATTCAAAGGTAGAGGTTTTATAAAGCTTTTGAAAAGTGACTCAAAGGGGTCAGCCCAATTTACATTCGTTTTATCTTTCTGTCTCTCTGGTGTTAGTTTCATCCTAAGACTGTTCCCCTTTAGCAAAATGGTAGCAGATGGTGCTTTGAGAATAAGGAGAGATGGAAAAAGGGAAAGAAGGAAGGAGAGGGAGGTAGAGAGACAGGGATCAAGACAGTGCTGTTTTTCTAACCATGTAACAAAAGGATTTCATTTAGTCTAACAGGGCCGATTGATATTATCTGCTAACCCTTGAATCAATCCATGTGACCATAGAAATGTCAAGCATAAATTGACTTGTTCCAATTAGAGTGTGCCTCTGAGGCTGGAGATGGATAAATCTCCAAAGTGCATGGCTATTCCACAGTGAGGGATGGATGAAACAGAGGCTGGTGTGTCCACTATTTGTTTCAATGTAGCAGTATTGACTTCTATGGGGATAGTGCATAAAAACATCCCAAAGCACTCTCATATCCATGCTTTCACTTGATTTCCAGAACTCTTGAGTAATGAGGTATCAGATCAGATCAGATCAGATCAGTCGCTCAGTCATGTCCGACTCTTTGCGACCCCATGAATCACAGCTCGCCAGGCCTCCCTGTTCTTCACCAACTCCCGGAGTTCACCCAGACTCATGTCCATCAAGTCAGTGATGCCATCCAGCCATCTCATCCTCTGTCGTCTCCTTCTCCTCCTGCCCCCAATCCCTCCCAGCATCAGAGTCTTTTCCAATGAGTCAACTCTTCGCATGAGGTGGCCAAAGTACTAGAGTTTCAGCTTTAGCATCGTTCCTTCCAAAGAAATCCCAGGGCTGATCTCCTTCAGAATGGACTGGTTGGATCTCCTTGCAGTCCAAGGGACTCTCAAGAGTCTTCTCCAACACCACAGTTCAAAAGCATCGATTCTTCCGTGCTCAGCTTTCTTCACAGTCCAACTCCCACATCCATACATGACCACAGGAAAAACCATAGCCTTGACTAGACGAACCTTTGTTGGCAAAGTAATGTCTCTGCTTTTAAATATGCTATCTAGGTTGGTCATAACTTTCCTTCCAAGGAGTAAGCGTCTTTTAATTTCATGGCTGCAGGCACCAACTGTAGTGATTTTGGAGCCCAGAAAAATAAAGTCTGACACTGTTTCCACTGTTTCCCCATCTATTTCCCATGAATGAGGTATAAGTAGGATCATTTCCATTTGATGGATGAGGACACTGAATTCAGTGTGGCTAAGTTACCTTGAGCTCAGGTTTATTCTTTAACTCCAGGTTCAACACTTTCTAGACACTTGTTCATTTTGTTAAAATAACTAGTTCAAAAGTTGAATGATTCAGTCAAAATATGCATTTTCTATCATGTTACCCAATACTTGTAGTATTGAATTTTAAAACTTTTGCTATCCTATTATTCCAAAATGGTAGCAAGTAACAGTAGACAATTTTGCCTAGGGATATAAGGAAGAGTCCAAAATCACACCTACCTTGGTTGGCATCTTTGTTTTCAAATAGCCTCTCAGTTAAACAGGGTCACAGACAGAGAGTCCACTTTGTATATTTGCCTTAGAAACTTGCTGCCACCTTTCTACTATTGTGATTGGTAGTTGTAGTTGTAATGTTTGTGTTCTCCCAAGACATCAATATAGGAGAAAGCCTAAATGCCAATATGCAAGGAGAGCTAGAGACCATCTAGAAACTTTACAGTGTTCAAGCGAAGGGTTCTCTGTGACAGTTTGACAGTAGTCTCAGAAGAATAGAAGATTCTTGAATAAAAATTCAAAGAGAAAAATTTCCAAATTGGAAGAAAATCCTTTCTTGGGAGGCTTGCTCGCTTTGCTTCTCCTAATAATATCTTTTCACTATTTAATATAGATGTTGATGGTTATAATAGGAAACGGCTGGACTGAGAAGGAATTGTGAAAATATTACAATTGGAGGCTATAAGATTTAGTAATAATTAACCCCTAAAGCTGGTCTTAATATATTCAATTGTTAGGCTGCAGTCCATGGGGTCGCTGAGTCGGACATGACTAAGCGACTTCACTTTCACTTTTCACTTTCATGCATTGGAGAAGGAAATGGCAACCCACTCCAGTGTTCTTGCCTGGAGAATCCCAGGGATGGGAGCTTGGTGGGCTGCCGTCTATGGGATCGCATAGAGTCGGACACGACTGAAGTGACTTAGCAGCAGCAGCAGCTTTCACAATGCCATTGAATGCCACCATGATGTCAACAATGTTCCTAAAATTCTTGTGGTCATGTATATACCTTTTTCTGTTTTCTCAGGATCTTAAAGAACTTATACATTTATGTGGCATGGACATGCAGATGGTGGTTCTAGAATTAGTAACAAACATACAGAGTAAAACATTCATACCATATACGTATCTACAGATAGATATGCTTATCATAAGATGGAAAGGAATATTCATACTAGAGAAAGGAAGAAGTGAAGTCACTCAGTCATGTCTGACTCTTTGCAACCCCATGTACTGTAGCCTACCAGACTACTCTGTCCATGGGATTTTCCAGGCAAGAGTACTGGAGTGGGTTGCCATTTTAGAGGTTAAGTTCTATAACTACTGGGCAAAGCCCTTTGGCAAATGGTGGGAGTAGGGGAATGTATCATTCCTCTTTAACAAATTAAGCATAGCAAGGGGCCATATAAATAATAAAATACATTGGACTTTATTTAATAATAAGCATTTACACAAATTCCAAATCCATTGCAGGGGTCCCCAATCTCTGGGACCTAATGACTGATGATTTTAGGTGGAGCTGATGTAACAATAATAGAAATGAAGCATGCAATAAATGTAATCTTGAATCATCCCCATACCATCCCCCCAACTCTGGTCTGTGAAAAAAACTGTCTTCTGTGAAACTTGTCCCTGGTGCCACAAAAAGTAAGGAAGACCAAACTTGACCAAACAAAAGTCACTAGCAACTGAGTATAGATAAATGTCAAATATGGGGCGCTGTTAAAAATGTTAGAGAAAATCAGAAGACTGAAGCTCTCAAAAAGGTGTTCTAGAGGAGATAGGATTTTGTGTGAGAAATTCATGAAGTAGCAATCCCCAGGCAGGCAATAAGTGGGTTAAGTGTTAGTGAATTTGTGGTAAGATGGATGAGGTTTATTTCAGGAGAAGTGTGTTCAAGTCTAAAAATAGTGGGGAAAAAATGGTTAGAGGCCAGCTTGCGATATGCCTTTGAGAAAAGACTGAGCTGCACCAATCCCTTGCTAGACTCACTGCCCAGTGCTCACCAGAAATTCTCTTAGATCCTAGAGGTCAGAAGTATAAGAACTTATGTCTACTTATAGTAGTTCCAAGGATTTCAGCATCATTCTCCCTACCCCACCCCCAACCACACAAACACACACACACTATTCCCCAGGTTACAGCTCCTATTCTTTTCTTGGTTAAATTTTTTTTTTTTTTTCCAGCCACACAGATAATTTGAAATTTCTCTGCTAGTATTTCTGGGCTTCAGGTACAGCATTTTTCTTAGCTGGTAGCTGCCATGAAATTTTGCTTCAGATTAGGACTTAATTATTATTTTTCCTTCCTACTCTACTCTTTTTCATGTTGCCACACTGTTACTGTAGAATTTAAATCAGTAATACATTTAGGTAGACAGTTTCTATGGAAAATACAAATCAAGATAGAGTCACAGCACATCTAATTTGCTGTGCACAGTTGGTGTTTGATAACGGGCTGTAACTGAGAAAGATTCAACTCCTGTTTTATGCTGTCTTATCATGGCGATTATCATGGAGATTAACAGAAGCAATACAAAACAAAGACTTCATTTTGGGGGGGGGGGAAACAAGTAAATATGAGTAATAGTCACTAAAACAGAAATGACATTAATGAAATGGTGCTGATATTTTGAAACTGGTTGTGTCTAAATATAAATCAGCATTTTGTTCAACACCTGAAGTGTTAATTAAAATATCTAATCTAAAACCTTAATCAGTTTTTAAAATTATATTTTTAATTGATTGCTTTACAATATTGATATCTCCATACATCAACATGAATTAGCCATAGGTGTACGTATATCCCCTCCCTTTTGAACCTCTCTTTCACCTCCCTCTTCATTCCACACTTCTAGGTTGTCACAAGCCCTGGTTTGAGTTCCCTGAGTCATACAGCAAATTTTCATTGGCTATCTATTTTACATACAGAAATATATATGCTTCCATGCTACTCTCTCCATTCATCTCACCCTGTCCTTCCTCTCCTCTGCCCTTGTCTGTAAGTCTGTTCTCTGTGTCTGCATCTCTGTTGCTGCCCTGCAAATAGGTTCATCAGTACCATCTTTCTAGATTCCATATATAAGCATTAATATATGATATTTGTTTTTCTCTTTCTGACTTACTTCACTCTGTATAATAGTCTCAAGGTTCATCCAGTTCATTAGAACTGAGTTGACTGCATTCCTTTTTATGGCTGTCTACTCAGTTTTGAAGAAGCTTAAAACACAAAGGCAAGGATGGAGAGAGTAGAAAAATTGGATGATTACTTAGTCATGACAAACCTAGACGATGTATTAAAAAGCAGAGACATCACTTTGCCAACAAAGATCTATCTAGTCAAAGCTATGGTTTTTCCAGTAGTCATGTACAGATGTGAGAGTTGGACCATAAAGGAGGCTGAGTGCTGAAGAATTGAGGCTTTCAAACTGTGGTATTGGAGAAGACTCTTGAGAGTCTCTTGGACAGCAAGGAGATCAAACCAGTCAGTCCTAAAGGAAATCAGTCCTAAAAGGAAATCAGTCCTGAATATTTATTGGAAGGACTGATGCTAACGCTGAAGCTCCAATACTTTGGTGACCTGATGTGAGGAGCCAACTCATTGGAAAAGACCATGATGCTGGGAAAGATTGAGGGCAGGAGGAGAAGACCAGGACAGGGGATGAGATGGTTGGATGGCATTATCGACTCAATGGACATGAATTTGAGCAAGCTCCAGGAGATGGTGATGGACTGAGAAGCCTGGCATGCTACAGTCCATGGGGTCACAAAGAGTCAGACATGACTTAGCGACTGAACAATAGCAACAATTTACATTTAAAAAAAGAAAACTCTAATCCTTTACTATTTCATGGAGCTGAGAATTTCTTCAAAATGAGTTCTGCAAGTCCTAGAGGGACTCCTTTCAAATTGACCATGAGTATGTGACCTCCTTGAAAATAGCATTAGAGTGAGGCTGGAGCCATTCCGTCTTTGTTTACCATTAACTCCAAAGATCAAAAAGCATTCTAAAATCCCTCTTTGTCCATACTAACCTTTTTATGAACAAAATTCAAGATAGTAGCAATTTTCCAAACTCCACAGAAGGATTAAAGAATAACTTAAATTTTCTTTAATATTTCAAAAGTTGTTTAGAATGGAGGTTTAGATTAGTCATTGAGAATAGAGAAAATGCAGATACTTAAAATGAATGTATAAAATCACTAGAGATTATACACTTTATTATTAATACTTTTCTAGAAAGTATTCCAGTCTTTTGTTTCATTATCAATAAATGCATACATAATATCCATGCATTCATTAATTTATTCACTAGTATGTAATTATTATGGGAGAAAGGTAGGAAAAAAGGAAAGAAAGAAGGCTGACTGAAGGGAAAGAAGGAATAAAGTAAGGCAGGCAGGCAAGAAGGAAGAATATGCTTTGTTTCAAGTGTTTTTTCTAAATACTATCAATTGGGTGATAAGTCTGATAAATAGATCAGACCTAGTTCATACTATTACAAAATGTGTCTAGTTTTGATCATTGGTTTTTTTAACAGAATCAGTTCAATTCAGTTCAGTCGCTGAGTCGTGTCCAACTCTTCGTGACCCAATGGACCAGAGCATGCCAGGCCTCCCTGTCCATCACCAACTCCCAGAGTTTACTCAAACTCATCTCCATTGAGTTGGAAATGCCATCCAACCATCTCATCCTCTGTTGTCTGCTTTTCCTCCCACCTTCAATCTTTTTGAAGGTGGGAGGAGAGGGTCTTTTCAAATGAGTCAGCTCTTTGCATCAGGTAGCCAAAGTATTGGAGTTTAAGCTTCAATATCAGTCCTTCCAAGGAACACTCAGGACTGATCTCCTCTAGGATGGACTGGTTGGATCTTCTTGCAGTCCAAGGGACTCTCAAGAGTCTTCTCCAACACCACAGTTCAAAAGCATCAATTCTTTGGTGCTCAGCTTTCTTTATAGTCCAACTTTCATATCCATACACAACTATTTGAAAAACAATAGCCTTGACGACATGGAACTTTGTTGGCGAAGTAATGTCTCTGCTTTTTAATATGCTGTCTAGGTTGGTCATAACTTTCCTTCCAAGGAGTAAGTGTCTTTTAATTTCATGGCTGCAATCACCATCTGCAGTGATTTTGGAGCCCAAAAAATAAATAAATAAATAAAGTCAGCCACTGTTTCCACTGTTTCCTCATCTATTTGCAATGAAGTGATGGGACTGGAAGCCATGATCTTAGTTTTCTGAATGTTGAGGTTTAAGCCAACTTTTTCACTCTTCTCTTTCACTTTCATCAAGAGGCTCTTTAGTTCCTCTTCTCTTTCTGCCATAAGGGTGGTGTCATCTGCATATCTGAGGTTATTGATATTTCTCCTGGCAATCATGATTCCAGCTTCTGCTTCATCCAACCCAGCGTTTCTCATGATGTACTCTGCATATAAGTTAAATAAGCAGGGTGACAATATACAGCTTTGATGTACTCCTTTTCCTATTTGGAACCAGTCTGCTGTTCCATGCCCAGTTCTAACTGTTGCTTCTTGACCTGCATACAGATTTCTCAAGAGGCAGGTCAGGTGGTCTGGTATTCCCATCTCTTTAAGAATTTTCCACAGTTTATTGTGATCCACAGAGTCAAATGCTTTGGCATAGTCAATAAAGCAGAAATAGATGTTTTTTTGGAACTCTCTTCCTTTTTCGATGATCCAGCAGATGTTGGCAATTTGATCTCTTGTTCCTCAGCCTTTTCTAAAACTGGCTTGAACATCTGGAAGTTCACAGTTCATGTATTGCTGAAGCCTGGCTTGGAGAATTTTGAGCACCACTTTACTAGCGTGTGAGATGAGTGCAATTGTGCGGAAGTTTGAGTATTCTTTGGCATTGCCTTTCTTTGGGATTGGAATGAAAACTGACCTTTTCCAGTCCTGTGGCCACTGCTGAGTTTTCCAAATTTGCTGGCATATTGAGTGCAGCACTTTCACAGCATCATCTTTCAGGATTTGAAATAGCTCAACTGGAATTCCATCACCTCTACTAGCTTTGTTCGTAGTGATGCTTCCTAAGGTCCACTTGACTTCGCATTCCAGGATGTCTGGCTCTAGGTGAGTGATCAACCATCATGATTATCTGGGTCATGAAGATCTTTTTTTACATTTCTTCTGTGTATTCTTGCCCTCTTAATATCGTCTGCTTCTGTTAGGTCCATACCATTTCTGTCTTCTATTGAGACTATCTTTGCCTGAAATGTTCCCTTGGTATCTCTAAGTTTCTTGTAGAGATCTCTAGTCTTTCCCATTCTGTTGTTTTCCTCTCTTTCTTTGCACTGATGACTGAGGAAGCCTTTCTTATCTCTCCATGCTATTCTTTGGAACTCTGCTTTCAAACGCATGTATCTTTCCTTTTCTCCTTTGCTTTTCACTTCTCTTCTTTTCACAGCTATTTGTAAGGCCTCCTCAGACAGCCATTTTGCTTTATTGAACTTATTTTTGGGGGGATGGTCTTGATCCCTGTCTCCTGTACAATGTCATGAACCTCTGTCCATAGTTCTTCAGGCACTATATCTATCAGATCTAGTCCCATAAATCTATCTCTGACTTCCATCATATAATTGTAAGAAATATGATTTAGGTCATACCTGAATGGTCTAGTGATCTTCCCTACATTCTTCAATTTCAGTCTGAATTTGGCAATAAGGAGTTCATGATCTGAGCCACAGTCATTTCCCAGTCTTGTTTTTATTGACTATATAGAGCTTTTCCATCTTTGGCTGCAAAGAATATAATCAATCTGATTTTGGTGTTGGGCATCTGGTGATGTCCAACAGAATAAAATACTTGAATCCATGTCTGTTAATAACTGAATACTATACGTGCCATTCGGAGAAGGCAATGGCACCCCACTCCAGTACTTTTGCCTAGAAAATCCCATGGACGGAGGAGCCTGGTAGGTTGCAGTCCATGGGGTCGCTAGAGTTGGACACGACTGAGCGACTTCACTTTCACTTTTCACTTTCATGCACTGGAGAAGGAAATGGCAACCTACTCCAGTGTTCTTGCCTGGAGAATCCCAGGGACGGGGAAGCCTGGTGGGCTGCCATCTATGGGGTCGCACAGAGTCAGACACTACTGAAGCGACTTAGCAGCATACATACCATTCTACGAATACCACATTGCATGTATCCATTTCCCTATTTAAAAGACTGTTTTGCTTCTAAGATTTGACTTTTACATGTAGCAATAAAAGGTTTATCCTGGTGAAGAAACCTCATAACAACTCTGATTTCCTTAGGACAGATTTCTAGAACAGGATTACTGGGCTAAACTTTCTCAAGGTCCTTGGTTCCAGCTTCCAACATACTTGGGACAGGAGAATTCAGAACATACATTCTCAGGATGCTGTAATTCAGACCTCCGTCTGTCTGTGTTTTGAAGGAGGAAGGGAAAGGCAGATGTCTCTGTAGTTTACAAGGATAATAGGTATGAAAGTTCTTTGTTTTTCTTAGGACATTATTGTTTATTAGTGAAGCCATCTCTCTGCCTGTACAGTCAGTTGGAAAGGTTGCAGAATCAGAGTAGCATTCAGCTATTTTTCTGCCTCATTCATATAATGAACAAGGAACCAATTAATTATGACATTTGAAAGGGCCTTTGATGCCACAATTAAATTAAAATAAAAACTCCAAAAATAACTGTGTGTGTGTAACTTTGGAGAGGGTAATTCTGATGTCATTTTACTCAGATTCACAGCTTCCACTTGAACATCATTTTTACTGCATGTGATCTTGCCTTCAAGGTAAGAGGCTTCAATTTAAACATTCAAGGACAGCAGCAACATGATCAAAACACTAGTTGGGATAGGCAGATACTTGATATGGTGGGCAACCAGCCATGCTCTGTTGCCATCTGGAATTCAAGAAAACCTTTTTTATAAACACTTTTTTTTAGTTGAAACATAGTTGCCTTATACTATTATGCTAGTTTCACATATGCAATATAGTGATTCAATATTCCTATAGATAATACTCCATTTTATAGTTACAAGATAATGACTATATTTCCTTGTGCTATACTATATATTTTTATTGCTTATCTATTTTATACTTAGTACCTCTTAATCTGCTACCCGTTGTTTGCCTCTCCCTGCTTTCCACTCCGCACTGGTAATCACTACTTTGTTCTCTATATCTGTGAGTCTGCTTCTGTTTTGCCATACGCATTCACTTATTTTACAGATTTCACATATAAATGATAACAGTATTTGTCTTTCTCTGACTTATTTCACTAAGCATAATACCTTCCAGTCCATCCATGTTGTTGCTCATCCCAAATTTTCATTCTTTTTTATGGCTGAGTAGTATCCCATAGTGCATATGTACCATAGCTTCTTTATCCATTCGTCTATTGATGGATTAGATTGCTTTCAGATCTTAGCTATTATAATTGTGCTGTTATAAATACTGAAGTGAATGTATCTTTTTGAATTAATATTTTTGTTTTCTTTGGAAACATACCCAGAAGTGTACATGCTTATCATTGTGGTAGTTCCAGTTTTAGACATTTTTGAAGAAAAACTATTCTCAACAGTGACTACACCACTTTACATTTCAACCAATAGTACACCATGATTCCCTTTTATCCACATCCTCGCCAACATTTGTTATTCATAGACTTTTTGATAATAGCCATTCTGACAGGTATGAGGTGATATACTATTGTGGTTTTGATTTGCATTTCTCTCATATTAGCAATGTGGAGCATCTTTTCATGTGTCGGCCATCTGTATGTCTTTGGGAAAAAATCTTCTCAGGCTTTTGCAGTTTTTAAATTGGGTTGTTAGTTTTTCTGATATTGAGTGGTATAAGCTATTTATATATTTTGTATATTAATCCTTGTTGGTCATATTATTTGCAAATATTTTCTTCCATTCTGTAACTTGTCTTTTTGTTTTAATCATTGTTTTCTTTGCTATATAAAAGATTTAAGTTTAATTAGGTCCCATTTGTTTGCTGTTGCTGTTATTTCTTTTGACTTAGGAGACTGATGCCCTCACATCCCCACTCACCCCCAATTGCTTATGATTATGTCACAGAGTCTTCTGCCTTTGTTCTTTTCTAGGAGTTTTATGGTTTCAGGTCTCCCATTTAGGTGTTTCCTCCATTTTGAGTTTATTTTGTATACGGTGTAAGGAAATGTTCTAATTTCCTTGTTTTACAAATAGTTGCCCAGTTTTCCCAGCAAGTTTTCTTGCCTCTTTTTTTGTATATGAATCTTCCAAATTCCTTGTATGAGGCTACCATTACCCCTATACCAAAACCAGGAAAAGGCACTACAAGAAATCGCAAGCCAGTATCTCTGGTGAACATGGGAGCAAAAAACAAATTCCTCAGTGAAATATTAGCAAACGTAATCCAATTTATGAAAAGGGCCATATACCGTGATCCACTGAGGTTTGTTTCAGGGATGGCTCAGTGTTCTCAAATCAGTCAGTGTGATAAACCACATTAACAAATGGAGGGATAAAAGTCACCTAATTATCTCAGTAGAGACCAAAAAACATTTGAAAAACATAACATCATTCATAATAAGAACTCCCATTAATGTGGACATAGAGTGAACATATCTCAACATAGTAAAGGGCATTTATGACAAGCCCATAGTCAACATAAAAGCTGAAAGCCTTCCTGCTACATTTTGGAAGAAGACAAGGATGCCTACTCTGGTGACTTCTTTTTAACATAGTATTGGAAGTCCTAGCCACAGCAATCAGTCAACAAAAAGAAAAAAAAAAAAAACTTCCAAATAGAAAGAGAAGTAAAAATGTAACTATTTTCAAATGATGTGATATTATACATGCTGCTACTGCTAAGTTGCGTCAGTTGTGTCCGACTCTGTGCGACCCCAGAGACCGCAGCCCACCAGGCTTCCCCGTCCCTGGGATTTTCCAGGCAAGATTACTGGAATAGTTTGCCATTTCCTTCTCCAAAGCATGAAAGTGAAAGTGAAGTCCCTCAGTTGTGTCTGACTCTTCACGACCGATGGTTTGAGCAAACTCCAGGAGATAGTGAAGGACAGGGAAGCCTGGCGCGCCACAGTCCATGGGGTCTCAAAAAGTTGAACAACAACACCTGTTGTGCATTTGGATATATTCTGGAACAGCATACTTCATTTTGTTTTTGTCTTAACTAGGTGAGGTTTAGTCTGAGCCAAACTGTCAACTGGCTTTTGGATCTGATCACCCTCCAAAAACTCTAGAAAACTCTAATGTCTCAATCAGAAAAAAAAAAAAAAATGTTAGAACTAGTAAATGAATAAAGTTGTAGGATTGTACTGTGGTTTTATTAAAGTAGTCTCAAATGGTACTTCACAGCTGAGTTAAATGAATTGAATATTTGAGTGTATATTAAACTAAGATCATACTACTTTTACTCAACCTATCCATAATGCTTGTATGTGTAAAAGGAATTCTCTCCAAGAGGATTATTACTACAGTTAATTTCTAAGTAAGGAGTATTCCAACTTCAGTGTGGTGATTAGAAAGGCTTCTTTGAAGAACTGAAATATTGTCTGAAATCTAAGGCATGAGAAGGAGCTACACATGTGAAATGTGGGAGAAAAAGTACCCTAGGCTAAGATCAAGCCAAGTGCAAGACCTTAACCTGAAAAAGCAATTTGCAGAACCAAAAGAAGGCAGGCTGGTCCATCAACCTCTTTGCCAAAATCTGGTGGGGACCCTGACTGCAAGACTTGCACTTCGTGTACACCATCTGTCCTTTAGCAGCCACAGCAAATCTTGGTAAATAGGCAGGCCTCTATTATTTTTGTTGAGTAGTTGAAATATTGAAGGAATGGCTGGTATGAGTCTTTTATGTAAATTTAAATGCATGGTAATATTGCTAACAAACCCTGATTCACTACCTTCCTCTCAGCACTAATGTCTCCAAAGGACTTCACTGGGTTGCATTGAATGACCATTCATCCATTTTCTTGAGAACATTCCTAAAGTGTTCTTGTCTCTATGACTTGGTGACAAAGCTCCTCTTCTAGGAATGCTGAAACATATATGCTTCTGTTTCTAAAATTTCAGCTATGCATGTTCAATGCTTCTAATTTTGCTGTATCTGAATTGCAGCTGTGTTCTCATTATATATATGTGTGTATTTGTGTATATGAGTATTTGACTCACCTTAAAAAGCATAAATTGGAGAAGGTGATGGCACCCCACTCCAGTACTCTTGCCTGGAAAATCCCATGGACGGAGGAGCCTGGTAGGTTGCAGTCCATGGGGTTGCGAAGAGTCAGACACAACTGAGCAACTTCACTTTCACTTTTCACTTTCATGCACTGGAGAAGGAAATGGCAACCCATTCCAGTGTTTTTGCCTGGAGAATCCCAGGGACGGGGGAGCCTGGTGGGCTGCCATCTATGGGGTCACACAGAGTCGGACACGACTGAAGCGACTTAGCAGCAGCAGCAGCAGCAAAAAGCATAAATACTTACTAAGCATTGAAATCTTAGTATGAAAATGACCATATTATATTCAATATCATTCCTATATTTTAAATAGGTATGTACATATTAAAGTGTGAAAGTGAAGTGAAAGTGTTAGTTACTCAGTTGTGTCTCTTTGCAACCCCGTCGACCATAGCCCATTAGGCTCCTCCATCAATGGGATTCTCTAGGCAAGAATACTAGAGTGAGTAGCCTTTACCTTCTCTGGGGGATCTTCCCAATCCAGGAATTGAACCCAGATCTCCTGCTTTGATGGCGGATTCTTTATCATCTGAGCCCCGGGGAAGCCCATATTAAAGTAAGTGTGTGTGTGTGTGTGTGTGTGTGTGTATAAACTTTCTATAATGGGCATCTATGTTTTAACTTAAAACTATATTCTCTACTACCAAAGATTATCTGTGCCATGCAGCATATCCTATTCCAATTCACATTAACTTTAGGCCTTTCTTCAATGTCCAACTCAAGCCCCACCTTGTATGGGAAGCCTTTCTTCAGCACTCCAGCTACTAGTGGTATGATGACTTTCAGAGTACTGTTTTTGTATTCTTTTCATTTGTGTCAGGCTGGGCCAGGGAGAAGAATTGAAAGGGATCAGACAGAGTGGCCTGCAGGAGCCTTTACTGTTCAAGAACCAGTAATAGGTTGACAGACTGTGGCTTCATTGCATTGTATCGGCTTCAGCACTCAAAGAGATTCAACGAGGCCTTTGAAACTGATGCCTTCTGAGAGTGATTCTTGTCATATTGGGGTTGTAGACTTCTTCAGAAGTTTTTGATAACTGAACTTTCTCCTCCAGAAAGAAAACACATGAAGCATAAAAGTAGGCACAGAGTTTAAGGTTGTTTAAAAGATCCCAAGAAACCTATCAGTTGAAGTCTATTTTCCAGGTGTTAGGGACCCCATGTCAAAAGCAACAACAAAAATACCCAACCCTGCCAAATAACTGGCATTCATTAAGAGCTTACTATGTTCTGGGCCTGGTATGCAATAAGTCACATGCATTATTGCTTTGTATCTTTTAAGTTTTCTCACAATCCCCTGTGGTGCCTTCTATTGATATCTCTATTTTATAGAGAGGAGAAAGCAAGATACAAAGAGGAAGTTCAGTAATTTTGCTGAAGGCCAACTGCTGGAAAGTTACAGATGCTGATTTTGTACACGGGCAGTCTGAATCATTCCCTTAGCCATACTCTCATTGCCTTTCTTAACTGTATTACTTGTCCCTAATCATGATGAGAGGTGACTAGCACATTCATTTCGTGAGGGAGTATGCTACCAGAAACCTGGGTGATTGACAAGAGCACCAGATATTAATGTTACAAAATCTTCCTTCAGTAATGGAAATCATCCATTCTGAAATACACAGAGAATAAAGACAGATTTGAAAAAGCCCATGTGGTAAAATTTCTTACCTGGAAAGTCCCATAGACAGAGGAGCCTGGTGGGCCACAGTCCATGGGGTTGCAAAGATCTGGACGCAACTGACATGCACGAGCATGCAGGGGGTAGTGAACAGCCTCCCTACTACTTCTTACCCAGAGATTTGCGTAATGTCTGATTTCTAAGATGAAGTTTAAAAAAAAAATAAAAGAATAAAATTTGCCTTCATTCTCATTGTAACACATTCTAATTTTAAGAGATCACAGGTTAATTAAATTCATTTAAAAACAACTTTTGGGTACTACCTTAATTAACCTTCTAGGTTTCCTCGTTATTCCACTCCTGTTCAGTGCTGTCAGTTTCCCAGGGTGAGGGTTAGAACTCCTCAGCTTGTCAGGTAGGAGGGGAGGGTGGGAAATAGCATTTGTTCCTCCGTTTGATTAGTAAAGCTCATTAACTGTCAGATATAAAGCACAGACAGTCCATCCAAAGAGAACAGCAATACCAGTGACATTTATTTCATGGCTAGTGTTCAGAGGCTCCTTAGAAACCAATTTTCATTCTTACAGCTCCTGTCCCCGGAATGGGACTTCTCTAGGATTCATAAGCAAGCCTGATCAAAATGCAAAGTGAGAAAGAACAGATAAAAGGTCTTAGATAACTAAAACACAAAACCAGCCCCAAAGACTCATGCCAGAGATAAAGCAGCAAGAGTTTTAACTGCTTCCCTTTATACCTGGGTATTATTTATACAGCTTCAGTAGTGTTGCTGTTTTGTGGTTTTCCTGTGACTTCACAAAGTCAGTGGGCATCAGAGCTATTGATGTCCCAAAACAGTGGAAACTGACACCGGTTTTCTGAATTGATCACTGGTTTTCTGAATTGATCACTATACTCAAATAGTGAATCTATTTTCCCTACTTATCCTAAAATGCTTCCAGACTGCAAACTTGAATGAGGACTTGGCCTCATGTTTCACATGCAAGAGTTCTGTGCGGTGAACCAAGCAATCCTCTGAAAGCATTTATGCTCTCTAGCAGTTTATTCTTTATGCTCTCTGAGCATTTTATTCTTTTAAACAAATATCAGGAAAGGGTCCTTCTCCAAACTGATCTATAGTTTACCCAGAGAAATGGATATTGAATAAAATCAATATCCATTTTTTTTATTTCTATAGAGATGGTATCCTTTAAAACCTGACCTCTAGTCCTCATTTGCCATCAAACCAACTGTATTATTTTCCTTACCTACAGTGTGAGTATATTGCATGGCATTTATAGTCTGACTAGAAAATCATGTAGCTTTCTGATTATGTGTAGTTTTGTATTAACCTTCATTACATTATTTTACAAACATATGAACTAGCTTATGATTTTCCCCATTTATAGAGGAGTAAACTGAGACACAGAAATGTGAAGTAACTCTCCTAAAGGTGCCCATTTAATAAATACAGAAGGCAAGCAATGAACAGATTCTGTTAGCTTAGCCAGAAGACTTTCTAAAGTCTTTTCTAGCTCTAACAGTCCACGATTCAAAGCTACATGAATTTCAATTTTTCTTTAATTTACTTTAACCACTGGCTAGCCGGGTGGGGGGCTTAATAAAACATAACACTCACAACTTATTTCTCAATCTCCTCCAACCACTTCTATTCACAAAAGAACATGACCATGGAACAAAGCTAGAGGACCCAATGAACTCCCAGTGTCCACTTGGTTACTCCTCATGTCTCAGAAGAGGAGAGGACTGAACCAGAAAGTGGGATAATTGCTCTATTACTTAAAAACAATTTCAAGGAAGTATCTCTAACGTGAAGGAAAGATGAGTCAATAAGTGAAATTTCCTGAAAAAGATACCTCAGAATAGAGTTCTTTGAATTTTGAAAAGGAATTAGAATTACCTGTGGAGTTACTAGAAATGCATATTGATGGGTACCACTACAGAGATTCTGATCCAATATATGGGGCTCATGTGTCTGAATTTTTATCAAGTTCTCTAGATCTGATGTAATTAATGTTAAAAAGGAACTGTCCCTAGAGACTCCTTGGAGTCCATTTGAGCTGCTATGACAAAATACCATAGACCCGTTAACTGATAAGCAACAGAAATTTATTCATCACAGTCCTGGACGCTGGGAGTCTGTAGATCAGGATGCCAGTGTGGTTGGGTGAGGGCTCTCATCTGTTTTCACACTTTTCCTTTGTATCCTCACAGAACCAAAAAGGCTAAGAATCTCTCTTGTGTGTGTGCTCAATTGCATCCAATTCTTTGCAACCCCATGGACTATAGCCCACCAAACTCCTCTGTTCATGGAATTTTCCAGGCAAGAATACTGGAGCAGGTTGCCATTTCTTAGTTCAGGGGATCTTTCCAACCCAGGGATCGAACATGCATCTCTTGTGTCTCCTGCATTGGTAGGCAGATTCTTTATTACTAATGCTACCCTTTAGGTTCTCTTTTATAAGACACTAATCCCACTCATAAGGATCCAGTCTCCAGTCTCATAGCTTAAGCTCCTCCCAAAGACTCTAATTCCTACTACAGTCACGACTAGGGGGTTGGGATTTCAACATCTGCATTTGGTGGTGCCATAAACATTGAGATCATAGCAGGCAGTGTACCCAGTTGTTCTTAAAATAGTTCCACACTGTATTTGAGGTCTTCCCATAGATGTTTACATTCTTAAATCAAACTTCAAGGTTGATATATTCATCTTCTTTTTTGACATCTCTACCTGGCTATCTCTTAAGTCATCTCATATTTAGCCTCACAAAATTCTTGATTTTATTCTCCCCTGAATATTGTTCTCCACATCTTCCTCAACCCAATAAATAGAATTACTAACAATGTGGTGATTAAAATAAAAATCAGTAACTCATCCTTGCCTCCTCCTGTCCTGCCCATACTTTGACCTTCTTACCCTCCATCTCTTCCTCCAACTCCTAATCTACTTCTAATATAGATCTTTCATTTGTTTACTTTTCTATATTGCCACCATCATCATCTTAGTCTAAGCCACCCTATATGTCACCTGGACTTCTGAAGTAGGGTTCTCACTGGTATCCTGATTCCAATCTATCCCCTCCAATTGGCCTTCTATATAGCAGCTAGTGATTTTTCAAATGCTAATCAGACCACAACACTTATGGTCCACACAAGTGTTCCACTTGAATCACTCTAATGGTCTCTCATTGCAAATAAAATTCACACTCCTTAGTATGGCCTGCCACGGCATGAAGGGTTAGTCCCCACCCAGCTCCAGACATACCAGCTTTCCAACAGAAGGCAGGCTTTGCTCTTCCCTCTGCCCAGGTTGCTCTGCTCATGATGCCATCTGTAAGGTTTTCCTCTAAATCAGTCCTTCTGATCCTTTAGATCTCAGTTGAATTGCCACCAACTCAGAGAGGTGGTCCCTGACTTCTATGGCCCCTTTCTACCTTGTGATCTCTTCCACAAGCTACTGTATTTTCCTCATAGCATTTATCACTATCTAAAATTATTTGTTTATTGCAGATAGAATGTAACCTCCATGGAGTCAGAAACCTCACATGTCTTGCTTTGTTTTGTTCCTCAGTGCCTAGCACCCTACCTGGCACTTAGAAAAGACCTGATAAATATTTGTCGCATTTAAGTCCAGAGTTAACAAGTTGTTTGGATATTTCCTTCTTTAAAAAATATGTAAAACTGAGATTATGTGGAGAAAGGTATAATTAATGTAGAAGGTAAAATTCTAGAAAAACAAAAGAGTAGGTTTTGTGAAGTATATCTCCTTTGTCCCTTAAAATCCCACACAATAGAATCTTTTAAACTAGGATAATCCATCCACATTAGTCCCATCCATGCTGATTATGTCTAATCCACACGAATTTCTTAACTTCAGCTCTCTTTTCCTAAGGCAGAAGGCAACTGATCTGATTCATAACCCAGCCCACCGTGCTCATGGTGGCCTCCTCATCATGGATATAGAGGGTTCACTGAACATAATGAAAGGTACTTGGCCCTAAGCAAAAACAAATGATGATGAACCTCTTTGTGCTCTCCTCTGCTGTGAAACTCCTCATCTGTTATTAGCCCACAGAGCATCCTGTTGTGGAAATGTGATTGCACTTCGAACGATCAGATGAATGAAACATGGATGGATTCCTCCAAAGGCTGCATGGAGGTAATTCTCTCTGCTTAAATGTTACAGACAAAGTTCAAATTCTTTCAAACAATAGAGTGTTACTTTTTTTCCCCTTAAGACCTCACATTTAAGAATCAGCTCAAATATAAATCTCTTTGAAAGCTGCCACTTTGCAGTGCAAAAGACTTTAGCATGCTCTACCTCTACACCAAACAGGTCAAGGAAAAAAGTAATACTTAAGAATCTTTTTATGGTGGCAGTTATTTTGGGGTGGTTGTTTTCTTGGCCCCAATGCATTTTTACTTCATCTGGTAGGAAATCTTGATTTTGCTTTATCAAAGAATCCTCTCCTAATGCTTAGTCCAATAATTTAGCTGTGATAGATCCAAACTGGATGTAAGAATGGAAACAGTCCATAAAGTGTTCCAGTCAGATTGTTTCTCCCTGGAATTTTCATCTTGAGTAGACTAACTCAATAACTGGAAATGGTAGTATGTGATGGTGGTCCAGAAGAGAATGTCATTGGTTCCTGTTTCTAAAGTTTCCAGAACTCCTGGCTCCTTGTGTTTTCAGAGACCTGTTTCTGAAGCTTTTATTTTCATTGTAAGAGCTATTCCATGATATTAAACTTGTTCTTATTATCTATGGACACCCAGCAAACCTCTCCAGAGTATAGTGACATAAAATGATTTTTTTTTAAACTTGTGTTTCTTTAAGTTAGCAGCAACTGAGATTCCCAGATGACTCAGTGGTAAAAAGTCCATCTGCCAATGCAAGAGATGTAAGAGATGTGAGTTTGATCCCTGGGTCAGGAAGATCCCCTGAAGTAGGAAATGGCAACCCACTCCAGTATTCTAGCCTGGTGGGATGAAGTAAATGGGGTCACAAAGAGTCAGACATGATTGAGTGACTAAGCACAAGTTAGCAATTAGGGCTTGGCACAGAGTAAATGGCTAGTTTCTGCTCCAGCATGACTGGGACCTCAGTCCCGTAGCTACTGTGCTCCTGTAACAGTTCTGTAGCTACCTCCTACTGCTGTTGTGGCAAACTTAAGTGATGAATCCGCTTAAAACCCCAAGTGATGCTAGGCATCTCCAGTTCATCTCTCCAGTAAACTGTGTATTATGGTAAAAACTGATCTCTTATTATTCACTCATATTTTTTCATTGTATTTAGTGCAATACCATAAACCTTAAGTAACACCATGAGACCCATATGAAATGCTATTAATGATGTTAGAAATGCTCCCAAGAAGCAGAACAAAGATATGACACTACAAGAAAAAGTTGAATTGTCAGATATGCATTGTAAATTGAGGTCTTCAGCTTCAGCTTCAGTTGCCCACCATCTCAAGAGAAATGAACCCAGCTAAGTAAAAAGGGGACAGGAAATTCATGAAAATCCCATGGATGGAGGAGCCTGGTAGGCTGCAGTCTATGGGGTCACTAGGAGTTGGACATGACTGAGTGACTTCACTTTCAAACATTGGAGAAGGAAATGGCAACTCACTCCAGTGTTCTTGCCTGGAGAATCCCAGGGACGGCAGAGCCTGGTGGGCTGCCATCTATGGGGTTGCACAGAGTCAGACACGACTGAAGCAAGTTAGCAGCAGCAGCGGCAGCGGCCATTAAGAAAATCATGTAAGGGAAAGGATATCTGCCTGCCTGAATAGGTTTTTAATGCAAACAAAAGTACCCTATTCTTGAATAAAAATGCCACAAAAGACATTTATTAATAAGGAAGAGAAGCAAGCAACAGGGTTTAAGACAGGAAGGGATAGGGTAACTCTACTGTTTTGTATAAATGCAAGCAGACTTTTGATCATAATTGCTCATACCTATAAAGCTGTTAACTCATGAGCCTTGAAGAGAAAAGATAAACACGAGGTGCCAGTCTTTTGGTTGTACAGCAGGAAGGCCTGGACAATGAGAATCCTTTTCCTGGATTAGTGCCACTGATGCTTTGTCCCTGAAGTCAGAAGTAACAGTAAGGGGCTGCTTTTTTAAGTTCTTTTGATTTTTATATTAGACCATGCTCCTGGCTACCCAGAATCCTATAAATTCAATACTTCAGGCACTGAAGTAGTCTGTTACTGCTGCTAAGTCACTTCAGTCGTGTCCAACTCTGTGGGATCCCATAGACGGCAGCTCACCAGGCTTCCCCATCCCTGGAATTCTCCAAGCAAGAACACTGGAGTGGGTTGCCATTTCCTTCTCCAATGCATGAAAGTGAAAAGTAAAAGTGAAGTCTCTCAGTCATGTCTGACTCTGGCGACCCCATGGACTGCAGCCTACCTGGCTCCTCCGTCCATGGGATTTTCCAGGCAAGAGTACTGGAATGGGATGCCATTTCCTTCTCTGCTGAAGTAGTCTACTTGCCCCTAAATGCAAAGTCTCTAACTCAGCCTCTAGATCAGGGGCTCATAAGGACCTTTAAGACTCTTTACACATACTACAAAGATCTTCATGACACAGATAACCACTATGGTATAATCACCCACCTAGAGCCAGGCATCCTGGAATGCGAAGTCAAATGGGCCTTAGGAAGCATCACTATGAACAAAGCTAGTGGAGGTGATGGAATTCCAGTTGAGCTATTTCAAATCCTAAAAGATGATGCTGTGAAAATGCTGCATTCAAAGTGTCAGCAAATTTGGAAAATGCAGCAGTGGCCACAGGACTGGAAAAGGTCAGTTTTGATTCCAATGCCAAAGAATGCTCAAACTACCACACAATTGCACTCATCTCACAGGCTAGTAAAGTAATGCTCAAAATTCTCCAAGCCAGGCTTCAACAGTACATGAACTGTGAACTTCTAGATGTTCAAGCTGGATTTAGAAAAGGCAGAGGAACCAGAGATCAAATTGCCAACATCTGTTGGATCATAGAAAAAGCAAGAGAGTTCCAGAAAAACATCTACTTCTGTTTCATTGATTACACCAAAGCCTTTGACTGTGTGGATCACAATAAACTGTGGAAAATTCTGAAGGAGATGGGAATACCAGACCACCTGACCTACCTCCTGAGAAATCTGTATGCAGGTCAAGAAACAACAGTGTGAACTGGACATGGAAAAACAGACTGGTTCCAAATAGGAAAAGGAGTATGTCAATGCTGTATATTGTCACCCTGCTTATTTAACTTACATGCAGAGTACAACATGTGAAATGCTGAACTGGATGAAGTACAAGCTGAAATCAAGATAGCTGGGAGAAATATCAATAACCTCAGATATGCAGATGATACCACCCTTAAGCAGAAAGCAAAGAAGAACTAAAGAGCTTCTTGATGAAAGTGAAAGAGGAGAGTAAAAAAGTTGGTTAAAACTCAACTTCAAAAATTATAATGGCATCTGGTCCCATCATGCCATGGAAAATAGATGGGGAAACAATGGAAACAGTGACAGACTTTATTTTGGCGGGCTCCAAAATCACTGCAGATGGTGACTGCAGCCATGAAATTAAAAGACACTTACTCCTTGGAAGGAAAGTTATGACCAACCTAGACAGCATATTAAAAAGCAGAGACATTACTTTGCCAACAAAGGTCCGTCTAGTCAAAGCTATGGTTTTTCCAGTAGTCATGTATGGATGTGAGAGTTGGACTATAAAGAAAGCTGAGCGCTGAATAATTGATGCTTTTGAACTATGGTGTTGGAGAAGACTCTTGAGAGTCCCTTGGACTGCAAGGAGATCCACCCACCCAGTCCATCCTAAAGGAAATCAGTTCTGAATATTCATTGGAAGGACTGATGCTGAAGCTGAAGCTCCAGTACTTTGGCCACCTGATGTGAAGAACTGACTCATTGGAAAAGACTCTGATTCTGGGAAAGATTGAAGGTGGAAGGAGAAGGGGACAACAGAGAATGAGATTGTTGGATGGCATCACCAACTCAATGGACATGAGTTTGAGCAAGATCCTGGAGCTGCTCATGGACAGGGAAGCCTGTCGTGCTGCAGTCCATGGGGTTCCAAAGAGTCTACCTGACTGAGTGACTGAACTGAACTGAACTTAACTGAATACATACTACTCTATGAAGAGGATTTTCAACAACATGGAAGAGAACCCTGTTAAGGAAAACATAATGGAAGTCTAGAAGTCTCCACCAGTGGAGATGCCGTTGTTTACTGAAACGTCTGTGAAAGCCATCTAGCCCCAAACAATAAATTCCTGCTAGAGAAAACTGTCCAGATGTTATATATGACTTTACAGAATTTACAATAGGGCTAATTAAGGAAATCATGAAAGACTGTGGATATGACAATAAAAGTTGGAAATGAATTTCAATTGAAAGCAATGGGTTTCAAGACATTCAAGATATTTAAGAGCCAGTAGATACCACAACAGAGATCTCTTATACCACAGAGACAAAGACAGGATGCATTATCCCTGAGCCTCTGGTTTTTCCAGTGGAACAAGATAACCCAAGGGAACCACCAGCATCCCTAAAGTCCAGCATTGTGGGTTGCTTTGTGAGAGCTCCTTTTCTGGTCTTGCACCATGAGTACTAGAGAAGAATATGCAATATTACTGTGAAGGAGAAAGGGGGAGGAGCTTGAACAGCCAGCACATGGACCTTGGCAGACCAATTTCATTCCTGTAGAGTCCAGGTAATAATCCCAACCAGTGGCTTTGCTCATCAGCAGATCCAAGTCATGCAACCTCTGACCAGTGAATGAGTTGGGAGCAGATCTGCCAAATTTAGATACTCAAACAAGTTTTGCCAGACCTAGAGCTCAGTTTCTCCACATCCAGGAAAGGAGCTCAATCATAGCTCCATTCACTGTGTGTCTTCTGGCCCCAGCTTACTGGAAGGGCTAGTGAGAACTCCCGGAAGCAGTGAGGCCCAGAGGCTTGAGCTGAAAGGTGAGTGGGCAGAGTTGATTATCCCCAGAGCAAAGCCAGTACTGGGTATGGAGTGTTCTGGTATTACACACAGGCAGGGGGATTAGTTCATAGCCAAGGCTGAGGGTAGCTCCCAGACCCTCCCAACTAGAGAGCTTATTTGGGAAATTGAGAGTAGCCTGAAGTGGCCTCTCCCCCTTCACCCAAGTAGGGAGTTGAGACATGACACCACTCACTCTAGAGAGGCCCCATCTGACCAGAAGAGTTGGTGACAACTCCTGTGGCTCAATGGCACTTGAGCCTAGAGACAGGCAGGCAGAGCTATGGGTTTGTAAGCCAAAGCCAGTAACACTGTTTGATCAAGGAACCTGGGATGTGGGTCACCTTGAGATAAGAAAAAAAGAGCTTTACCAGCTTTAGAGCTGTTTTCCCACTGTGCCCAGGCAAGGAATGTAATTTATAGTTCCACCCATTGCTGAATATAGCCTTTAGCCTGTTCCAACAGGGAAGCTAAGCAATATGCAGCATATGGGAAGCTACATAGCCCATTCAACAGCCCTACGTACAGTGGTGTTTTGTTAGTCAATGGCTGCTTCCATCTTCAGAGCAAAAGTGGTGGTCTCACCTGACCAGGGAGTTAAGTGAACATTCTGGCCCCATTTCAGGTTCCCAAACAATGAGGTGTATGGGCCTTGGATCCTGTCCTTCAAGAGCAGGAAAGGTAATTCATAGGCCCATTTACTATTGAATAGAGTACCCAGTCCTGACCATCTAGTAAGCCTAACTAGCAAATCCAAGCAATGGTGGACCCCATCCCACAGCCCCATGCAGGTAGGGAACCAATCAGCAGTCCTAGCCAAATGGAGATTTATGAACTGTAAGACAAAGAATTCAGAATAATCCTCTTAAGGAAGTCTAGTGAACTATAAGAAAACACAGATATCTGTTGCCAGTCAGTGACTGCTCCCTGCATCCATGCTCATCATTTGAATAGTTGCCTTACCCAAAAATAGACCATAAAAGCAGAGCCCAGATGCCCAAGGACATTGCTAGCAAACATACCCAAAACCCAAACTCAGCTGATTGGTGAAGAACTGCCTTTGCCAAAGCAAACCTATAGGCTGGGAGAGGAACTCCATTAGTTAAGTATACAGATTCCAGTATAAGGATGCAAATATTGGAAAAAATCAAGTAAATATGATGCCACCAAAGGAAACTAATAAAGCTTCAAAATAAAGAAATGGAGATTTATGAACTGTCAGACAAAGAATTCAGAATAATCCTCTTAAGGAAGTCAAGTGAACTATAAGAAAACACAGATAACTAAACCAAATTACAAAAATAATACATGATAAAATTCAATAAGGAATTCAGTAAAGAAGTTCAATAAGGAAATAACAATCATCAAAACAAGATAAAACAAACATAATTCCTAGAGTTGAAATTACAATAATTGAGCTGAAAAATTCAAACAAGAATTTAAAAAGTAGATTAGACAATGCAGAAGAAAGAATCAGTGACCTGGAGGATTAGACACTGGAAATTACAAATTTAAAGGACAAAAAAGAAAATAAAAGAAAATAGAGATAGCCTAAGAAAATTATGAGACACAATGACTAGAAACAATATTTGCATTATGAAAATTCCAGAAAGATAAGAGAAAAAGAAATGGACAGAGAGGCTGAAAACTTACTGAATCTGGAGAGAGAAATGGACATCCAGATCTACAAGGTCAATAGGACACCAAATAGATTGAACCTGATTAGGACTACCTTAAAGCACGTTATAATTGTCAAATGTCCAAGACAAAGGAAGAGGTTTAAGAGCAGCAACAGAAAAGAGAAATCACATACAAGAAACTTCCATAAGACAATCAGTGAATTTCTCAACAACAACTTCTTATGGCAAAGATAAAGAGACCATATACTCGAAGAAAACTGTAAGGAAATAAATCTCACCCAAGAATTCTATACCCAGTGAAGCTGTCCTTCTGAAACAAAGAAGGGATAAAGACTTTCTTCAACCAACTAAAGCTGAGGGAGAGCAATACAGTAGACTTAGCTCAAAAGAAATATAACCAGAAGTTCTTGGAGTAGAAGTAAAAGAATGTTAATTAGCATCATAAAAACATAAAAAGGTAGGACAAATGTCACTGGTAGTGGTAAATAAATAGTCATAGTTAGATTACACAGTATGGTAATAGCAGTGTGTAATTCACATGCAACTTTAGTTTGAACATTAAAAAATAGTAATAAAAATAACCATAACTACAAAGATCTATTATCAGTAACACAATGTAATATAGATATATAACAAAAATAACCTAAAATGTAGGGAACAGGAAAAGTAAAACTATAAAATTTATGAATTCTACTGAAGTTATCAGTTTAAAATAGGATATTATAAGTTTAAGGTATTTTATGTAAGCTTCATAGTAACCACAAGGAAACTCCTCTATTAATTACACAAGAGAACATGGTGAAGAAGTCAAAGCACACTGATACCAGAAAGTGTCAAAACACACAAAAAAAGAGGCAGCAGGTTAAGAAGTTAAAAAACAATATAGATCTACAAAACAGCCACGAAACTGTTAACAAAATGACAGTAGTAGTCTCCTACCCATAGATAATTACTTTAAGTGTAAACAGATTGAAATAAATAAATGTACAGAATATAGAATGGTTGAATGGTTTAAAAGTCATATCCAATAATATGCTTCCTGTAAGAGACACACCTTAACCTTTAAGATATACATAGACTGAGGTTGAAGGTATGGAAAGAGAGATTTCAAGCAAATGGTAACCAAAAAGAAAAAAAAAATAATAAATGAGCTAGCTATAGTTACATCAAAAACAAAGACTTTAAACCAAAATGGTAAAGAGACAAAAAAGTCATTATATAACAAGAAAGGGTTCAACATATCAGGAAGCTATAGCAATCATAAATATTTATGTGCCTGATATTGGAACACTTAAATATATAAAGCAGAAATTAACAGAGCTAAAAAGAGAAACGAATATTGTACAATCAGATTTGAGGACTTTACTACCCCATTCTCAACAATGATAGATCATCCAGACTGAGAATCAATAAGTGAGAGCAGATTTGAAAAACAACATAGACCAAATTTTTCCTTGGAAGTAAAGCTATGACAAATCTAGACAGTGTATTAACAAAGCAGAGACATCACTTTGCCAACAAAGGTCGGTATAGTCAAAGCTATGGTTTTTCTAGTAGTCATGTACGAATGTGAGAGTTGAACCATAAAGAAGTCTAAGTGCCAAAGAATTAATACTTTCAAACTGTGGTGCTGGAAAAGATTATTGACAGTCTCTTGAACCAGTTAATCCTAAACCAGTCAATCCTAAAGAAAATCAACTCTGAATATTCATTGGAAGGACTGTTGCTGAAGCTAAAGCTCTGATACTTTGACCACCTGATGCAAAGAGTGAACTCATTGGAAAGGACCCTGATGCTGAGAAAAATTGAGGGCAGGAGGAGAGGGGGTAACAGACAATGAGATGGTTGGATGGCATCACTGATTCAATGAACATGAGTCTGAGCAAACTCAGGGAGATAGTGAAGGACAGGGAAGCCTGGCAAGCTGCAATCCAAGGGATTGCAAAGAGTTGGACATGACTTAGCAACTGAACAACAATAAACCAACAGACCTAATAGACATATATAGGACATTCTATTCAACAATATTGGAATACAGATTCTTTTCAAATAAACATGGAACATATACTAGAATCAATCATATATAGCCCATAAAACAAGTGTTACCAAATTCAAGAAGACTAAAATCATACCACAATCTCTGACCACAATGAGATGAAACTAGAAATCAATACAAAAAGAAAATAGAAAATTCACAGACATAGGGAAATCAATCAACACTTTCTTGAACAACCAAAGAAGAAATTTTAAAAGGACTTAATAAAAGTTTCCTGAGACACAAAAATGGAAATTCTACACTCCAGAACTGATACGATGAAGCAGAACCAGTTCTAAGAGGCAAGTTCATAGCAATAAATGCCTATGTTAAGAAACAAGGATTCCAAATAAATAAACTATGCCTTAATGAAGTAGCAAAAGAAGAACAAATCCCAAAGTCAGCAGGAGACATGAAATAATGAAGACCATTATTATTATAAAGAGCAGAAACCAATGAAATTGAGAAGAGAAAAACAATAGAAAAGATTAACCAAATAATTGGTTCTTTGAAAAGGTAAACAAAATGGACAAACTTTTATGCAGACTAACAAATTAAAAAAAAGGGGACCCAAATTGAGACATTACAGTTGATACCTCAGAAATCCAAAGGATCACAAGAGGCTAATATGAACAACTATATGTCAAGAAATTAGACAGCCTTTTGCTTGGTTAGTCACTCAGTCATGTCCGACTCTTCTTGACCCCATGGACTGTAGCCCACCAGACTCCTCTGTTCATGGAATTCTCCAGGCAAGAATACCGACCCAGGGATCAAACCTGGGTCTCTTCCATTTCAGTCAGATTCTTTACAGTCTGTGCCACCAGGGGAGCCCGGACAACCTGGAAGAAATTTCTGAAATTCTTGAAACACACAATTTACTAAGACTGAATCAGGAAAAAGTAGAAAATCCGAGTAAACAAATTACTAGTAAGGAAAATGAATCAGAAATCACAAATATCCCAGGACTAGAGGTCTTCATTGATGAACTTTACCAAACATTTAAAAAATAATTAATACCAATCCTTCTCAATTTCTTTCAAAATATCACGAAGGGGAGACACTCCCAAACCCATTTCATGAGGCCAGCATTATCCTGACACCAAAACCAGAAAAATATGAAGAGAAAAGAAAACTACCAGAGTTAATATTCCTTATGAATATAGGCCTAAAATGCTCAACATGTACTGTGCTATGCTTAGGCGCTCTGTCAAGTCCGACTCTTTGCGACCCGTGGACCATATAGCCCACAAGGCTCCTCTGTCCATGGGGATTCTCCAGGCAAGAATACAGAGTGGGTTGCCATGCCCTTCTCCAGGCGATCTTCTCAACCCAGGGATTGAACCCAGGTCTCCCACATTGCAGGCAGATTCCTTACCATGTGAGGCACCAGGGAAACCCCAAATGCTCAATAAAGTACTAGCAATTTGAGTTTAGAAGCACATGAAAAGAATCATATACCATGTTCAAATGGGATATATATCTGGGATTCAAAGATACAACACACACAACTCAGTCAGTGTGACACAGCACATTAACTGAATGAAAGAATCACTTCAATTGATGTAGAAAAAAAGCACTTAACAAAATTCAACATTCATTCATGATCAGATCAGATCAGATCAGATCAGTCGCTCAGTCGTGTCCGACTCTTTGTGACTCCATGAATCGCAGCACACCAGGCCTCCCTGTCCATCACCAACTCCTGGAGTT
Source organism: Bos javanicus (assembly GCF_032452875.1). NCBI lineage: Eukaryota > Metazoa > Chordata > Mammalia > Artiodactyla > Bovidae > Bos > Bos javanicus. The sequence continues at coordinate 55,848,320 of NC_083874.1, read as the reverse complement.
CACTCAGACTCACGTCCATCAGGTCAGTGATGCCATCCAGCCATCTCATCCTCTGTCGTCCCCTTCTCCTCTTGCCCCCAATCTCTCCCAGCATCAGAGTCTTTTCCAATGAGTCAACTCTTCACATGAGCTGGCCAAAGTACTAGAGTTTCAGCTTTAGCATCATTCCTTCCAAAGAAATCCCAGGGCTAATCTCCTTCAGAATGGACTGGTTGGATCTCCTTAAAAACTCTTAAAAATTAAATATAGAAAGACCACATTAGAGAACATACTAAAAGCCATACATGAAAGCTCACAGCTACCATGATATATTCAATGGTGACAAAACCTTTTTTGCTAGGATAGGAAAAAGTCAGGGTTTCCCATTCTCATCACACGCAACATTTGTTGTTGTTGCTGTTCAGTCACTCAGTCGTGTCCAATTCTTTGCAACCCGATAGATTGCAGCACGCCAGACTTCCCTGTCCTTCACCAACTCCCAAAGCTTTCTCAAACTCATGTCCATGGAGTCGATAATACCATCCAACTATCATGCCCTTGTCATCCCCTTCTCCTCCTGCCTTCAATCTTTCCCAGCATCAGGGTCTTTTCCAATGAGTCAGCTCTTTGCATCGGGTGACCAAAATATTGGAGCTTCAGTTTCAGCATCGGTCCTTCTAATGAATATTTAGGACTGGTTGGATCTCCTTGCAGTCCAAAGGACTCTCAAGAGTTTTCTCCAACAGCACAGTTCAAAAGCATCAATTCTTCGGTGCTCAGCTTTCTTTATAGTCCAACTCTAACATCCATACATGACTACTGGAAAAACCATAGTTTGACTATATGGACTTTTGTCAGCAAAGTAATGTCTCTGGTTTTTAATACGCTGTCTAGGTTTTCTTCCAATTTTGTGGCTGCAGCCAGCATCTGAAGTGATTTTGGAGCCCATGAAAATAAAGTCTCTCACTGTTTCCCTTGTTTCCCCATTTATTTGCCATGACATGATGGGACCAGACACTATGATTTTCTTTTTTTTTCAATGTTGAGGTTTAAACCAGTTTTTTCACTCTCCTCTTTCACTTTCTTCAAGAGGCTCTTTAGTTCCTTTTCACTTTCTGCCATAAGGGTGGTGTCATCTGCCTACCTGAAGTTACTGAAATTTCTCCCAGCAATTTTGATTCCTATTGTGCTTCATCCAGCCCAGCATTTCACTTGATGTACCCTGCATATAAGTTAAATAAGCAGGGTGACTATATACAGCCTTTGTGTACTCCTTTCCCAATTTGGAACCAGTCTGTTGTTCCATGTCTGGTTCTAACTTTCTTCTTGACCTGCATACAGGTTTCTCAGGAGGCATGTAAGTTCATCTGGTATTCCCATCTCTTTAAGAATTTTTCACAGCTTGTTGTGATTCACACAGACAAACTGCATTGTGGGAGACCTGGGCTGGGAAGATCCCCTGGAGAAGGGAAAGGCTACCCACTCCAGTAATCTGGCCTGGAGAATTCCATGACTTGTTAGTCCATGTGGTCGCAAAGAGATGGACATGACCAAGCGACATTCACTTCACTTCTTCACACCGTCAAAGGCTTTAGTATAATTAATGAAGCAGAAGTAGATGTTTTTCTGGAACTCTCTTGATTTTTCTATGATCCAACAAATGTTGGCAATTTGATATCTATTTCCTCTGCTTTTTCTAAAACCAACTTGAACATCTAGTTCTCAGTTCATGTACTGTTGAAGCCTTGCTTGGAGAATTTTGAGTATACTTTCCTAGCATGTGAAATGAGTGAAATTGTGCTGTAGTTTGGACATTCTTTGCCATTGCCCTTCTCTGGAATTGGAAATGAAAAGTTATCTTTTCCAGAGCAGTGGCCATGGCTGAACTTTCCATATTTGCTGTCATATTGAGTGCAGCACTTTAACAGCATCAACTTTTAGGATTTGAAATAGCTGAGCTGGAATTCCCATGCAACATAGTACTATTATTGCCCTAGCTAGTCCTAACTAGAGCAATCAGGCAACAAAAAGAAGTAAAAGATATCATAACTGGAAAAGATGAATTTAAATTGTCTCTCATTACAGATTACATGATTTTATATATAGAAAATCCTAACAACTCAACAAAAAGATGAACAGATCTAATCAATGAATTCAGTAAAACTGCAGGATACAAGGCTAACATAAAAATCAGTCGCCTTTCTATACACTAACAATGAACTTTCAGGAAAAGGCATAAATTTTTCCCACTTACAACATCAAAAACAAGAAAATACTCAGGAATAAATTTCAATATCATGGCAAAACTTATCTACAACAGGAGCTATAAGGCAGTGATGAAAGAAATAAAAGAAGACAGATGGAAAGTTATCTATGTTCATGGATTGGAAGAGTTAATATTGTTAAAATGACAGTACTGATGAAACCCATCTATATATTGAATGTAGTACCTATTAAGTTTCCAATGGTGTTTTACAGAATTAAAAAAAAAAAAAAGCACTCCTAAAATTTGTATGGAACCACCAAAGTTGCAGGAGACTTGGGTTTGACCCCAGGGTTTGGAAGATTCCCTGGAGGAGGAAATGGCAACCTACTTTGGTTTTCTTATCTGGAAAAATCTCATGGACAGAAGGAGCTTGGCAGGCTACAGACCATAAAGTTACAAAAGAGTCAGACATGACTGACCGAGCAACTGAGTGAAAAACACCCTGAATAGCTAAGGCAATCCTGAGAAAGAACAATAAAGCCAGAGGCATCACACTTCCTGAGTTCAAGCTACACTACAAAGCTATAGTCATTAGAGCAGTATGGTACTGGCCCAGAGATAAACCCAAGCATATGCAGTCAACAAATATTTGACAAAGGAGCCAAGATACTCAAGAAAAGACAGTCTCTTTAATAAATGGTGCTGGAATAATTGGATATTCACATGTAAAAGAATGAAAGTAGGCTCCTGTATTATACTACCCACAGAACTTAAAATGAATTAAAGACTTAACTGGAAGATATGAAACCATGAAACTCCTAGAAGAAAACACAGAAATAAAACTCCTTGACATAGGTCTTGGTAATGATTTTTTTCGATAGACACCTAAAAGCACAAGTGAAAAATAGTAACAAATATGTGGCACTATATGAAACTGAAAGCTTCTTTGAAGCAAAGGAAACCATCAGTAAATTTAAAATGACAACATATGGAATGTGAAACAGTATTTACAAACTATATATCTTATAAGGGATTCATATCTAAAATATATAAAGAATTCATATAATTCAATAGCAAAAAAACAAATAGTGCAATTAAAATATGGGCAAAGGACCTGAATAGACATTTCTCCAAAGAAGATGTATGAAGAGCCAACAGATATATGAAAAGATGTTCAACATCACTAGTTATTAGGAAATGCAAATTAAAATCACAATGAAATATCACCTCAAACCTGTGAGAATAGGCATCATCAAAAATTCTGGCTTGGGTGTGAAGCAATGGGAAAGTTTTTGCAGTGTTAGGGGGATTGTAAATTGGTACAGCCACCATGGAAAATAGTATGAAGTTTCCACAAAAAATTAACAATAGAACTGTTATATAATCCAGCGGTTCTACACCTGGAATATAACCACAGGAAACAAAAGTGCTAACTTCAAAATATATCTACCTATTCATGTTCATAGCAGCATTACTTACAGTAGCAAAGACATGGAAACAACCTGTCTCCACTGCCAGAAATGGTTGAAGAAATGGTGATGTATGTATGTATGTGTGTGTGTTTATTTATGTGTGTGTGTGTTTACACACACAATGGATTATTATTCAACTCTAAAAATGAGGAAATCATACTATTTGTGTGATGGAGGAAACTTGAAGGCATCACATTAAGTGAAATAAGTCAGATGGAGAAAGGCAAATAATGTATCATCTAACCTATATGCCCAATCTAAGAATAAAAGACCAATCCATACTCATAGAAAAAGAAATCAGACTTGTGGTTACCAGAGGTGGATGGTGGTGAAAGTGGACCCCAGATGGAGATGGTCAAAAGGTACAAACTTCTATTTACAAGTTAAATCAGTACTAAGGATGTGATGTACAACATGATGACTATGGTTAACACTGATATATAATATAGAGGAAAATTTTAATGGAGTAAATCTTATTATTTCTCATCACAAGGAGACTTTTTTCCTTTCTTTTTATTATATCTATATAAAAATACAGATGTTAGCTGGATCTATTATGGTAATCATTTCACAATATATATATATCAAACAATTATGCTATACACCTCAAAATTGTCAGTTATTTCCTTTTTTAATATTCCCTGAACTCTTTATTTCTTTACAAGTATTTATTCCCAAACTTTCTCATAGGAAAACATTAGTTATGGGGTTTTTGTTTTTTGTTTTGGGGCTATTACATTATACAATTTAAAATCAATCACTTGGTCGTAATCAAATGTAAACAAGTTGACCTTTAAACTTTTTTGCCATCTTGAAATTGAAAATGGACTGTGTCTACATGGACCTCAAGGAAAAAATCATAAGAAACTAAATTCTGAAATCATTAGAGCTTGGTATTTTGCACATGTATGTTCAAAGAATGTGTCCATGATGTAGCAGAAAACATGCTGGTGCTCGTTTCAGTTTCTTTACAGTGCAGTGCACTAGTGTTCAGTCCAGTCTGCAGTCCAGTGCACAGTATACAGTTCAGTGCACACCTGGGCACATCTGGACACTTCTGCACACACCTGGACACATCTAGAGCACAGCTGAAGTACAGCTGGAGTACATTTGGTGTGTGGCCCTGAAACACAGCTCGAGCACATTTGGTGTGCAGTCCAAATGCACAGCTGGAGCACAGCCAGAACATCTGGAACACATCTGGCATACAGTCCAAGTGCACATCTGGACACATTTGGGGCAAATCTTGGTACAGCTGGACACACCTGATGTGCAGACCAAGGGCACATCCCAGTGGACAGTGCAGTATACAGTCCAGGGTACCATCCACTGTACATACTGTGTACAGCCTGTGTGCAAACAGGGTACCATCCACTGTGCATCCCATGTACAGTCCAGGGTACTGTCCAGTGTATATCCTGTGTACAGTTCAGTGTTCATCTCATGTACAGTCCAGGGTACTGTCCATTGTACATTCCATGTACAATCCCATTTACAGTTCAATGTATGGTCCAGTATACATGCCAGTATACATCCAGTGAACAGTCCAGCATATACCAGTTTACATCTAGTATACAATCCAGTGTAGGTTCAGTGTTTCTGTGTCTGTCTTCTCCACATTCATAAAATCCTATGAATGGCTCTTAGTCATTTTTATAGGAAATGGCAAAGAACAAATAGTCAATAGGCTCAAAGAAGGAAGGGTAAAAAGAAAAAAATTTAAGTGAACTGAAAATTGGATTGCTTGGCACTGAATTCAGGTCAGTGGTATGCCAGAGCCCTCTTGTTCCAGCCCACAGGAGCAGTATTCAGAATGTCAGGAATTTCTTCCCTGATCCTTAAGTCCTTTATAGCTTTAAATTAGTGGGACTAGTTACATCAGGGAAATCAGCAAACACTACAAATCAGGGCTTTTGTTTATCAGAGAGTCTGTGTTCTAGTGGAATACAACTGACATCCATGATTACGATACAATTAGCCCAAGCTCATGTCCATCCAACATGTGAGGTCAGAGACAAGTGGAATCAGAATACAGAATTCCTTTGAAGCTAGTGAGGACCCTTAATCTAATTCAGAAGAGTCAAGAAAGGCTTCCCAGAGGAAAGAAATACAGAGGCTATCCAGGTGAAGAAGCAGTGTGTTTGGTGGGGGAGCAGGTACAGTAGGAAGCATTTGCTCTGAAAAGAAAGGGAAATCGGAAGTAAGAGCCAGCAGGGTACCTTTGAGAAACTGCATGCAATTCAGTAACAGCCGGGATTAGAGTGAGAGAGCCTCATCTAGTGGTGGAGTAGCCAATGGAGGGTTAGACAGGGTCAGCTCGTGACAGGCTCCAGAACCATTACTGTTTTCCATACTACCTAATGCAAAAAGTGGGAAGTGTGCTGTTATTTGCGCTTCTGCTGGAAGAACTCTTTTTGACAGCCCATAAAGCCATGATGGATGTCAAAAATAACATTGCCCAGCTTTTGCCACCTTGCTATATACTTCCCACATGTGCTTAAGGGAAAACTCGAACCACCAAAGTCATTAATAAGCTTATATTTTAAGTATACTTGAAAGATTCTGAGAAGAGCTGGACATCCTTATTTTTCTAAGACAGATTTTTGGAGAAACATTTTAGTGTTTGCATGACCTTTAATCAGATATACTGCACATGTTTTTAAGATCCCAGTAAATTACTGCCTTCCTATAAGTACTAGGGGACTTAATGGTACCATTAAGAAATGCATAAATATCATCTTTTAATTTTTTTCTTCATGCAGGTTTTATTCCTGCCAGCAAAGTGTTTTTTTTTTTTTTTCAGTTTTGCCTATGGAAATTAAGCAGGATTTTATTAGCAATTAAATTTTTCAAAGTTATCTTTCTTCTGGGTCTAATGTAATTCCTAGAGCCCTTCTCTTGCTGTAAAAGGACTGGGTTCTTCCAAATGTCTTCTTCTTAATCATCACTAGCTCATTAGCAACATTTCTCTCCCCACTTCCTTTTTCCTCTGCCTCTGAAGAAAAGTGATATTGATCTAAAAATCAGGATTCATTTCCACATTACCGAACATTGTTTACTAGATGTCATATCCAACTTTAAAGTATGAAAATTACATTCCTGTATTAGCCAGGACTCTTTCCGGTTTCAAGTGACAGACCTCAACTCAGTCTGGTTTGAGTAAAAATAAATAAAGAACATTTATTGTGCCCCTGCAATGGAAGAGTCCAGAGTATCCCACTTCAGACCTGGTTGGGTTCAGGGACTCAAGTTACATCACAGCTTCTCTTCCCATCTCTTTGGTTTGCTTTGCTCTGCATTTCCTTCAGTTTTAGCAAGTTCTTAACCATGTGGTGACTATATGTGGCCTGGAGGCAATATTCCTACCAGTTAGGAACTGGAAATAAGTAGACAGTAGTGGTTTCATGAAAAACTAAGGTTTTGTTACTGAAATAAACAGGATGGATGATAGGCAAAAAAATGATAGATTTCCCTATACAATTACTTTAATTAGTAGTTTTAAGATTTATGAAATCTAAAATACAGTAAAAATCCTCATCTTATTTTACAGACATGGTAAGGCCTCATATCTTAGTAATTTTTATTTTTGAGGTCCCAGAATTTCAAATTCTGTGATATATAAACTTTGAAACTCATGTGGGGAAAATTTTTTCACAAGGAAATTTTCTCTATACAGCAAGGTTATTTAATAATAACAAAAATCCCTTTGTTTCCCTTTCTTCAGACACATTGCTAACATTTTCATAAGGATGATACAGTTCTGACATGAGGAAGACAAAATCTAATAAACCCTTAACTTTCCAGCCCTAATCTCATTTTCTTAGCAGCTTTATCTGTACCCTTTTTCTGTACCTAAAAGGAATCCGTTATCCTTTGCTTTACTGACGTCCACATTTAGTGCAAGAGCATTTTCCAGTAGGTGCATCTACAATCTGCAAGACATCTATCAAGACCTAGGGCTCTGCTTACAGAGGGATCCGTAACAGTTCCTGTAGCCTCTCATGGAGCAACATGAAGATTTTTTGCCACCCTCCCTAACTGAAAGAGCCTGAACGCATCTAATGAAGTGTTGACATTTCTGCAGATTTCATGGTATGAAGAACAAATCAGATTCCTTTTATCAAAAACAATATAACATCCTCATTATATTCTTTGACTTTGTTGGATTCCTATCTGTATTGTATAGATCAACATGATCGATAAGTTGAGATCTTCACTTACAGGAAGCAAATATCTTCCCCTCTTTTTTCCCCTAAATTTAGGATGACTTTGAATCCTTTGCATTGGCCCATTGCACATATTAACATTTCCCTCAGTCCCTGCTTCTTTGCAGGAGCCCTTGAACGCTGGCCTTACTTCTTCATCCAACTTGCTTTTGAAGATGTGATTTGAGTTTCCTGACTGAATGGCTTCGATCCTGTTCTTTTTAGGTTAAAATGAAAATAGCTAATTAGCAGCTCTCCAGGATCTTAGGGTTTTCCACACAGGTTATAGAGAGGATTCAGAATTATTATTATTTTTTAGGTAATTATCCAAGTTGACTAGAGAAGACTTAAAAATTTTTAAAAATCTCTCCTTATTTATTACCAATGAGTGTTCAGATGCCATCTGGACTGTTGGGAGAGAGATGAAAGTGATTTGGTGCTACGCTTAGGTCCCATGATTGGCCACCAGCACTGATAATCACATCATTAATAACACATGGACAGAGGAAATTACCTGCAGCAAGAGCAGAAAATGCACGGCAAGAATGTTTTCCACCCTGACCTTTGGAACACAACTTCTCAAGCAGAGAGTGAGGAAAGGTGGAGGCACAGAGAAGACCTCAGTAACATGCCACAGGGTGTTAAAGGTTCCCTAGGAACCCAGGGTGGTTCCTCAGGGGCCCAACAGATACATCACACCTGACCATCAGGCAGAGAATAGGAAGAGCTACCATCTGCTCTGAGTTCACTAGATCTGAGGGTTTGTGTAATGTACAGCATCAATTTGTTCTTTAATCTCTCAACAACCATATCAGGGATTGCCACTGCCTCCATTTCCTATATGCCAATCTGAGTCCAATAGACATTAAGCAACTTAATGAAGTTCACACAGGTGGTAAATGGCAGACTAGAAGTTTGAATCCATATCTACTTTATGTCAAACCCTGTTCTTATCTATTAGATCTGTGAACTGTAAGATGCTTTTGGTAGATGCAACCATAAGAAGAGCAGATAAAACGTTTCATGGTGTTTTGGTCCAAGTATATGCCCTTCACTGGGGACACCACAAGCTTTCTGAAGGAGCCCAGATGAGTAAGGACATAATAATGGAACTAAAAAGCCTGATATTTATAGTACAACTTCCCGTATAAGTGTCATCAGTATATCTCCCAGAGATAGTATGAGTTTCCCAAATAACACATCTATAAGAATGCTGAATTCAAACCACTAAATGGATGTGAAGTCAGAAGAATGCAGTCAGGGGATTGTCATAGGTGAATGAAATGGAGATTCAGAAATGTCTATGTAGGCAAATGTGATGGTCAGAAAATTCTGTCACATGGATGATGATTCATTTCCCAAGAGGAGTTTGATGTGAGAATCCATTCAGCTCCTCTTCTTGACTGAGATCTGTCCAGGCTGAAGGATCCTCTTGTTGTGTCTGATGCCTGATGCCCAGCTTATAATCACAAAGACCAAGATAAGCAACGGGTCTCCTTACTACTAGTCCAGTGCTCTGTCCACATCTCTGGGAACAAAATTCCCATTTCAGTCATTATCATGATTTCACAGAAAAATCTAGAATTAGCTTAGTTAGTAAGACAGAGTTAAATTTTTCTTCTTAGAGAGAATACAACTAGGACACAATTTTTCTTTTGAAATATAACTAGCAAAGTAGTTTCCTGACTTCACAAGAGTCAAAAAGGATTGAAGAATCATTGCCCAACTTTGATCCTCCCACAACTCTTCTCAGAAGAAAACTCAAGAAAATCCCCCTTCCCTCCTCATTTCCTATTAGGCAGGCAGACGTTCTTAGCTGAAGTCGGTAACTCCTTCATAACTGCACCCTGCCATTTCTCCTGCCACATTTCTCTAGCCAACTCTACATTCAGATCTATTTTGGCAGATGTGAGTTCTATATTTCTCTTGCCCCTGGCTACCTTTGAATTACCACAGCTCTGTAGCACTGCAGGTCTATCACCTCAAGGTTTGACAAATAATATTGTATAACTACTGCTGATATCAACTTTAAATGGAAATTAGATTCTTTCCCTATTTTTTATGTTCCACTTTAATTTGGGCAAACTACAGTTCTAGACATCATGTTCACTGCAATCATCTATCTTTTAGGGAGCAATAGTGGTCCTGCTTGCTTAAGTACCTTGCATTTTTCATGTCAGTCTTTCTTTCTTTTTTTTTAGTAGCATACCTGTGCCACGGGGAAGGGCATAATGTGCTCTCATGAATCTGACTGCTCATTCAAGCAATAGGAAATGGGAGAGTCATTTACCCTACTGATAAAATGTGCTGCAGTGGTCTAGGGGACTTTATCTCCTGGATTCTATTACCAGAGTAATATGCATCTTCAGGAGAAATGCCCTAGAGCCTGACTAGATCTCTGGAAGACTGAACTTTAAACCTTATAGTATCTTTAAAAATGTAAGGGGGTGGCAGTATCTATGGGAACACCAAAAAAGTAACTAGCAAACCACCAGTAAACTCTGAAATAAAGCACTCAAATAAGCCATTTGAATAAACCAAATTCTCAAGCTCATTGGAATAGTAGATGTAACAGGTTTATCTTTACTTGACAAAACACTTTGTTCCCTTATTGAGGGAACAGAGGTCATTTGGGTTAACCTACCTCTTGCAGAACTTATAGACAAAAAGAATCCTGATGAGTTTAGTGGTCATTCTCAGATTGTCTCTACCAGCTATATCTTGCCCTTCTTTTCTCTGCTGTTTGTCCCAGGAAGGCTGGCCTATTTGCATTGTATGACCCAGGCTCTTGCCCTCTGAGCTCTGGTTTACTTGGACCGATGGGAGACACTAATAGGAGATTGGAGAGTCAGGGGAGAGAGAGGGTGGAGCATTTATTCCTTGCTTGTCTGCCTTTTGCTTTGTTGCAATGCTGGCAGTGACTACGCTTCCCTGCAGCCTTGCATCTACCAGCCAGCCACTTCTCCATGGCACCAACTCTTCTGGGTCTAGTAACACCTTCTCCCCTACTTCTCCTTCAAACCTAGGGGTGATAATGGATTCCCAATATTGGCATTCTCTGGCTGTATTATATCTCTAATTGCTTACTTCAGTCCTGTCTATACTTGCATAATTGTCCAATCATGAAATTATTTTTAATTAAAACTTTTTGCATCTATTTCCTGAAATGATTCAGCTTGAGTTTTCTTGAGAAAAACTTTCTCTTTCTCAACAAGTTGGCTCTTATCTTGGCGTGATTACTTAAAAAGCTAAAAATGCTTTTTGCTAATGGTATCTTAAGTATATTTTGAGCAAATAAAAGCACACACAAATTATATAATAGTCATGAGGTGAATAATCACAAATGATTCCATTTATACTCAACCCTTTATCTACCTAAACTCTTTAAATATTTGAGTTTTCTAACCTGTTACTTTGCTTCTCTGGCTTTGAAAAGTTTCAGGAAAGATTCAGGTGAGGCATTTAAAAAGTGCTTGAAACAGGTTGAATTTCCCTTTAGGAAGCTTGTGCTGTAGGTGAGTTGGTTATTCAAAGGAGCTCTTCCCTTGGTGCCTGGTAAACATGATGCAACTATCCTCTGCCAGCCTCCCTTCTCAGAAAGTCATTCTAAGTCCTAGGCAATTAGACAACTAGAGGCTGATTCTGGACTTCCCAGGTGGTTCAATGGTAAAGAATCTGCCTGCCAACGCAGGAGACTGGGATTAGATCCCTGGGTCAGGAATATCCCCTGGAGAAGGAAATGGCAAACCATTCCAGTATTCTTGCCTGGAGAATCCTATTGACAACAGAGCCTGCTGGGCTACAATCCATAGGGTTGCAAAAGAGGCAGACACAACTGAGCACAGCACACTGTTTCTAAAGCTCACTCACTCTTTTAAGAGCAGACTCTATACATTAAAATACACTCCTTTAAATTTTTTTTCCTGGGTTAGTGACAAGATTTCAACCCATTAAAACACAGTAAGGTGGTGGCAGAGGGGAGACCTTAAACTGTAATGAATGGGCCTTTGGAAAACTGACCCAGAAGAAGCAGAATTACTTTGCTGACAAAGGTCCATATAGTCAAAGCTATGGTTTTTCCAGCAGTCACATATGGATGTAAGAGTTGGACTATAAAGAAAGCTGAGTGTTGAAGAACTGATGCTTTTGAACTGTGGTGCTGGAGAAGACTCTTGGGAGTCACTTGGACTGCAAGATCAAACTGGTCAGTCCTAAAGGAAATCAGTCCTGAATGTTCATTGGAAGGACTGATACTGAAGCTCCAATACTTTGGCCACCTGATGTGAAGAACTAACATTGGAAAAGACCCTGATGCTGGGAAAGATTGAAGGCAAGAGGAGAAGGGGATGACAGAGGATGAGATGGTTGGATGGCATCACCAACTCAATGGACATGAGTTTGAGCAGGCTCAGAAGTTGGTGAATGACAGGTAAGCCCGGCGTGCTGAGTTCATGGGGTCACAAACAGTTGGACAGGACTGAGTGACTAAACTGAACTGAACTGAACTTGCTGCTTATACATTTTACCTTGTTTTAGGTGAATGAAGCTAACCAGTTTACTGTTTCCATTTTCTGTTTCTGCTCTTTTTCTAATGAGAAAAATGTTTGCTTGCTTTAATTAAATACTTGGAAACTATACTAATTCCTCTTCTAATTTTAGCTTTTCCACATCAGTTTCATATATTTTTAGATATTGCCCATCAAGAACTTGCTAATGGTAATTAAAAAAATGCTTCAAACATTCACAGTGTCTAGATTCTCTAGTTGTAAGTGTAGAAAAAAAGGTATTTCTTACCTCTGTTTTTCAATTAGTGTCCCCTTCAAGTGAACTTCAGTCAAGAAATACTAAGCATTTATTTGGAGTCAATGCTGGTCATGATGAGGAATATAACATAGTGAAATTAATGTTCTTTATAAAATGTCTCTTGAGAGTACTGTCATAGTTGTATAAAGATGATGTACAAATATTGAAGGTGGTCTAAATATAATTTATTTTCTTTAATACGTTTTGAAAAATTAAACGTTGAATTTTGTTAAAAAAAAAAAAAAAAGAGATCGTTCCTTACCCTAAATGGGTTCAATTGCCAGCCCATGGAGATGTACTATAATTTGGCATATTCCATGGGAAATCTTGGAAAATTCAATGTTTGTGGTTGCAACTATTCCCGAGCACTGGAGACCCACAAACTAGGATAATTTGTGACTTTGCTTATGCATAGATTGAACTGCTCAGCCTTTGGGTTTCAGCTAAGAAGAGGGTAAGATCATTGATCTAGTGGGTGAGCAATGCTGACATTTCAGTATCCATAATGCATCTCATCATGCCCTTAATGTGCACAACTCACATTAAGTAATAAAAATTTTACATCTGAAAAGAAATTAAACTGTAGTGTTTGTAACCCTGAGAGGAGAAAGTAAGCAGTCTGAGAAAATGCTGGTCTTTATAGAGTGTAGGAATACTGGATAATTTAAGAAGTAACATGTCATATGGGTGTGAATGTATGACAGGAAAGTGACACAAATTTTATATAAGTGCTTTTTAAATTTTTTTATCCATGACCTATGATAAAAATAACTTTTCTTCACAATATAATAAACACACACAATGAACCAGAATTTTAATAACACAATACTTTCTTTTACTGTAGGTCATATATTCTTATGTTTTCCTAATCTTTTCTCTTTTTCTATTTCTTTTTTAAAAAGGCTGATTGCGACCCACTAAACTGACTTTATGAACCACTAATGGCTTGTGATCCAGTCTGAAAATCACTCCTATTAACAATATAAATGAATAAAGAGTAAGTCAGTCAGTTGATGAAGTTCTTTCCATCAGTTATCTAGCCAGAATTTATTTTAATAGTATCATAAATTACTTTAATCATGTGTGTTTATAGATTCATTAAGGGTCTTATGGGGTCACTTAAATTTTTCATTTATTCTTCATTGCACTTTATGGAAGGAATTATGTAATAGAGTGTGTGTGTGTGTGTGTGTGTGTGTGTGCGCACGCGCGCTCAGTTGGGTACAACGCTTTGCAACCCCATGGCATGTAGCCCTCCAGGCTCCTCCATTCATGGGATTCTCCAGGCAAGAATATTGGAGAGGGGTGCTATTTCCTACTCCAGGGGATCTTCCCAACCCAGGGATTGAACCTGCATCTGTTGCATCTCCTTCATTGGCAGGTGGATTCTTTACTGCTAGTGCCACCTGGGAAACCATATAATAGAGTAATACCTTGGATATAGGGGGCTGCAGACCTCTCAGGATAAAGTCAAATATGTGGTTTACTTAGTTGCTCAGTTGTGTTTGACTCTCTGTGATCCCATAAACTATAGCCCACCAGGCTCCTCTGTCCATGGGAATTCTCCAGGCAAGAATACTGGAGTGGGTTGCCATGCCCTCCTCCAGGGGATCTTCCCAACCCAAGAATCGAACCCAGGTCTCCTGCATTGCAGGTGGATTTTTTTAACTGTCTGAACCACTAGGAAGCCCAGTAAGTTCAATAAACAAAGTGGTTTAGGAGTATGAATAAGGGAAGGATTATGGTTGAGCAACTGATCTAAGAAAGTAACATGATATGACTGTAAAAGATGAGTAGTTTGTCAGGTAGAGACTGGGAAAAGATAGTTCAGGATTAGAAGGGCGTGATCTATTTGGGAGACGAGTGAGAAGTTGATTGTGTCTAAGAGGTAGGTAAGAAGATATAGTGAGGATTCAATATGTGAGGTTGAAATGAATCGAGTAGCAAGATCAGGGCCTAGTTCCTTCATTTACATGATGGAAGTTTGAAGTTCCCTGTCACTGAACAAGTGAACAACTTTCATAGACATGGATTATTTTATTCCAACTGGACACAACAGGACCTTCGAGTTTCTTTAAGATTTGGGGTGGAATTCAGGAAGAGAAGAATAAAATTTATAAGATTATTTATGTCTTATACTGCAAACTCCTTAAGCAAGTAGAGACCTCGGTCTGATTCATTCATATTTCTAGCAACTAAATAGATATTTTTCCAAAAAAGACACACAGATGGTCAAAGGGCATGTGAAAAGATGCTCAACATAGCTAATTATTAGAGAAATCCAAAACAAAACTGCAATGAAGCATCACCTCACATTGGTCAGAATGGCCATCATCAAAAAATTTACAAATGTTAGAGTGAGTATGGAGAAAAAGGAACCCTCCTACACTGTTGGTGGGAATGTAAATTGGTGAAGCCACTGTGGAGAAAGTATGGAGTTTCCTTTAAAAAACTAAAAATAGAGCTACCATATGATTCACCAATCCCACTTCTGGACAGATATACAGAGAAAACCATAATTCAAAAAGATACGTGCACCCCTTTGCAGCACTATTTACAACAGAAAAGACACAGAGGCAACCTAAGTGTCCATTGACAAACGAATAGATAAAGTTATGGTATATTTATACAATTGCACATTAAAAAATCATAAAAAGAATAAAAAAGTCATAAAAAAGAATAAAATGATGCCATTTTCAGCAATATGGATGGAGCTAGAGATTATCATACTAAGTGAAGTAAGTTAGACAAAGACAAAATCACATTATACCATTTATATGTAGAATCTAAAAAAATTATACAAAAAACCAAAATGAATTGTATACAAAACAGAAATAGACCCACAGACAGAAAACAAACCTATGATTACCAAAGGTCATGGAGGAGGGATAAGTTAGAACGTTGGGATTAACATATACACCTACTGTATATAAAATAGATAACCAACAAGGCTTTACTGTGTAGCACAGGGAACTATACTCAATATTTTGCAATAAACTATAAGGGAAAATAACCTGAAAAAAACATATGCATGTATAACTGAATCACATTGCTGTACACTTGAAACTAACAATATCGTAAATCAACTATATTTCAATAAAATAAGTAAATAAATTAAACAGGACCTGGAGCATAGTAACTAATCAGGATATTTTCTAAATGAATATATCACTGAGTGAATGAATAAGGGAGTGGACAGTTTTCCTTGATTGGTGATAATCACCTGAATGCTACTTGTCCAAGGTCCCTTGTCCTCTAATATAGAGTTTGCATTTATTCTAATTCTAGTAACATTCTAAATTCAGTGCTCTCTTTCCATCCTCTTTCTGGCTGTTATATTCTAAGTTCCATAGGCATCCTTTATAATAGTCTATATTTGTTGATCCTGTTCTCTATTTAGAATCTCTTTTTATCTTTTATGTGTCTTAGCCAGGAATCTTGTTCTCCAAATGAAATCTTATCCATGAAACTTTGCTTGGAATATTTTATCTCTCAGTGCCCTTGATTCTATTCTCATTTAATTATTACATTAAAATAACTTAATAATTAATATTTTAATACACACATATATTTTAAACTTCAGAATATTTGAGAAATGAAGAAGGTATCCAAAATAAGCCATTTCTATAATCTTAGTATGAGAGAAAAGTTTGTTAACATTTTGTTCTTTGTAGTTACTAATATTTTAATATATCTACATTAATGAATTAATAATATATGCATATATGTGAATACAAGTTGAGATTAGGAGATGTGTAACATTTTATACATCACTTTTCACTTAATTAAATGTGAATTTTTCCTCATTGTCTTAGTTATTTCTCAAAAATCTCACTCTAATATTTATAGAGTATCTTATTATTCTATTACATTTTAGCACATATTTAAGTTCTTCACATGCTTTGTTGGACACTGTGTTGTTTCCAATTTTTTACTTCTCAGTCAACTTTGTGATATTTTTCTAGTCAAAGCTTTATATTTGTACTTACAATTTCCTTTTACATAAAGAAAGAGAAGAGAAACTACTTGGAAAAGGAGTATAAGCATTTTAAATAACATTGCTGAATATGAAAAATGGAAAATTGTCCCAATTTCTATCCTGGGAGGTTATTGTAATTTATACTCTCCCCAGGAGAGTATAAAATGGCTTACCTTTACATACTTCTCAACCTTATTCTTAATATGTTTTAGAGCTTAGTAATTTGAGAGCAAAGAAAATGACATTGGTACTGAGTGAATTTGGTTTTATTTTTCAAGAGGTGGCTTCTAACATTATTGTATATTGTTTATTTTCCATTTTTTTCTTTTTTTCAAATGGCTATACATGCCCTATATTCATTTTTAAACTCAGATGTTAATCTTTTTTTAAAAAAAGCCACTCGTTTTTAAGAATTCTCTGATTTTCTATAGCACTTGTCCATTCCTCACATTATGTGGGACATATCTATGTATACATATATACTCATACACATACCAACTTGCTTATAGAGTTTTCGGCAAAGAGGTCCTGTCCTTCCTGAAATCTCTTTTTTTGAAGAGCAGTGTAGGTAAATGACAAGGACATACCTGTGGAATCCACTAGAGCTAAGATTAAGTAACAGCTTTTCACTGGGGCACGTGCTTCAGTCTCCTTAAACCTCAGTTTCTTTCTTCTTAAAAAAAAAAAAAAAAGTTCACGCTCAGCTGCTCAGTCATTTCTGAATCTTTGTGACCCGATGGACTGTAGCCCACTAGGCTCCTCTGTCTGTGGAATTTTCCAGGCAAGAATACTGGATTGCTTAGCCATTTCCTACTCCAGGGCAATAAGGGGCAAATAATCTCTTCTTCAGAGTGTAGTGACAATTAGATGACTTATGTAAAGCCCTACAGTGACTGGCAGCTGGTAGAAAGTCGTAAATAAGGTGGTGCTATAAACTGTGGTGGCGCATATAAAGAAGTGGTGCTAGAGAAGACTCCTGAGAAAGTCCCTTGGACAGCAAGGAGATCAAACCAGTCAATCTTAAGGGATATCAACCCTGAATATTCACTGGAAGGACTCATGCTGAAGCTGAAGCTCCAGTATTTTGGTCATCTGATGCAAACAGATGACTCATTGGAAAAGTCCCTGATGCTGGGAAAGTCGAGGGCAGAAGGAGAAGAGGGTGTCAGAGGACAAGATGGCTGGACAACATCACCAATGCAATGAACATGAACTTGGGCAAACTCCAGGAGATGGTGAGGGCCAGGGAGGCCTGGTGTGCTGCAGTCCATGGGGTCGCAAAAAGTCAGACAACACCGAGTGACTGAACAACAGCAGCAAGTACAATTAATTCTGAGTTGTCATGCCTAGGCTGTAATTAGGCATATTACAATTACATTTTCTGTTTTAATGAACTAAATAACTAGAAGAAATTTCTTTTTCACATGTGGGACCTTTCTCATATGAAGTTAATAATACCTTCATCAGTAGATTCTTGAAGAGTTTTTCCAAAATAGGGTTGTGGAGTGACCTGGTCCAAGCAATTCAGTTTGGAATTCTGCTTCAAGGATTGAGGTAGTCAGAAATGTTTGTGGTACTGCTCTCTGATGAAATATGCCATTAAACTTCGACTTTCACCAAATAGTGAAAGAAATAGTGCTTAGAAATACTGTAGTTGGCTCTCTTCCCACCAACTCTATCTTTTTTTGTAGGACTAAAGATATAGAGACCTCTGAAGAATGCTTTCAGGGAAAGCTAAATGATTTCTTACAGTTGCAAGGAAAGTTTTCTCCTTTGATTGATCATGGCTTTGGAGGGCCATGAAATCAAGCATTTTGCTTTCATTTATGCCCTTATTTATTTTACTGGCCACACACAACCAAAAGATCTTATGAAATCAGCCTTGAATCGTTTCCCAATTCCTCTCTGCATTAGTGGGAATCACTCCCATTCAGCTGATATTCTTTCCCTTAAGTTTTCTGCCTTCTAGGTCAGTTTCACCTCATCTGGCCAGTGGCTACTGTGAATCCATAGATAATGTCACTTTAATACATCCTTATTGATCTAGAGATAGCTGAAGTTTGACTGCATGTCCACTAGTCCCCAGATGATTTCCGCATCAACAGGGATCTCCCTCTTTATCTTCTACCCACCTCCTTCATGTGCCAAGATAAAATGGAAAGTAAATTACCCTTGCTGGACTATTTCTGTCCCTTCAATTTTCTCACTACTTTCTTGAGACAGACAGCTTTCTATTTTCTTTAACATTTTTCTTTCTTGGGTAGGGAATTGAAAAGACATTCTGTCATCTGAGATATTGCTGTCCATTTTCTTTTCTTTCTTTTCATCTATATTTTATTTGTGTTAGCTTTTTCAGACTTTAGTCAGTCTTTTCACATGTCATTCTTTCCTTGTAATTTTATATCAGTTTTATCGATGTATAATTTACATACCACCAAAAATGTTTCTTTCTTAGTATTTTTGAGAGGAAATAAGAAGCAGGAATAAAAGCAAAATATATTTTTGGTCACATAACTTTTATTCCCATCTTTTATTTGCTCCTTAATCAAAAATTAAACCTAATCAAAAAAAATATTTAATATTTTACATGTTTTTAATAATGATTTTTACATTATTTCTTGTCAACTCTTGTTTTCCTTCACATTAGATTGATAATTTCTCTGGTCCGTGGTTTGTCTTTCTTTCTGGTAAACATTTATTTGTCTGTTTTTTATTATTTATCTAAACCTCAGGAGTTTAGAATTTTAAAGTACTCATAACCTGTATAAACTTCTAAAAATTTTTCTTTGAGATATTTGGTATGCTATTGCTCCTACCTTATATACTGACAGAATGTCTAAAATATAGAGCATAGTACAACAGAAAGCCAGAACAAGGTTATATCATAGCACAATAAAATACGTACTAATTAAAATAGGTACTAAGAATTGTTAGTACAGGAAGAAAAAGGATGGCTACTGGAAAATCCTGATTTTATAGGATATTAACAAATAGGTCCATCGAGCCAAAACAGAAATGATGTCATTTTGGATGTGTCTGGTGGTGAAACTAAAGTCCAGTACTGTAAAGAACAATATTGCATAGGAACCTGGAATGTTAGGTCCATGAATCAAGGTAAATTGAAAGTGGTCAAGCAGGAGATGGCAAGAGTGAGCACCAACATTTCTCCTGAAATGAACTCAGTGAACTTTAGTTCTCAGCAAACTAAAATGGATGAGAATGGCCAAGTTTAATTCAGATGACCATTATATCTACTGCTGTGGGCAAGAATCCCTTAAAAGAAATGGACTAGCCCATGGGCTTCCCTGGTAGCTGAGCTGGTAAAGAATCCACCTGCAGTAAAGGAGACCCTGGTTCAATTCCTGGGTCAGAAAGATCTGCTGGAGAAAGGATAGGCTATCCATTCCAGTATTCTTGGGCTTCCCTTGAGGCTCATCTGGTTAAGAAGCCTCCTGCAATGCAGGAGACCGGGGTTCGATCCCTGGGTTGGGAAGATCCCATAAAAAAAAGGAAAGGCTACCCACTCCAGTATTCTGGCCTGGAGAATTCCATGGACTCTACAGTCCATGGGGTCACAAAGAAACAGAAACAACTGAGTGACTTTCATTTACTTCATTCACTCATAGTCAACAAAAGAATCCAAGATGCAGAACTTGCATGCAATCTTGAAAATGACAGAATGGTCTCAGTTCATTTCCAAGGCAAACCATTCCATATCACAGTAATCCAAGTCTATGCCCCAACTGCTAATGCCAAAGAAGCTGAAGTCCAATGGTACTATGAAGACCTACAAGACCTTCTAGAACTAACACCAAAAAAAGATGTCCTTTTCATCATAGGGACTGGAATGCAAAAGTAGGAAGTCAAGAGATACCCAGAGAAACAGGCAAGTTTGGCCTTGGAGTCCAAGAAGGGGACAAAGGCTAATAGAGTTTTGCCAAGAGAATGCACTGGTCATAGCAAACACCCTGTTCCAACAATGCAAGAGATGACTCTGCACATGGATATCACCTGATGGTCAATACCAAAATTAGATTGATTATATCCTTTGCAGCCAAAGATGGAAAAGCTCTATAAAGTCAGCAAAAGCAAGAGCAGGAGCTGACAGTGGCTCAGATCATGAACTCCTTATCACAAAATTCAGACTTAAATTGAAGAAAGTAGGATAAATCATTAGGTCATTCTGGTATGACCTAAATCAAATTCCTTATGATTATACAGTGGAAGTGACAAACAGATTCAAGAGACTAGATCTGATAAACAAGAGTGCATGAAGAACTATGGATGGAGATTCAGAACATTGTATAGGAGGTGATGACCAAAACCATCCCCAAGAAAAAGAAATGCAAAGGCAAAATGGTTGTCCGAGGAGGCCTTTCAAATAGCTGAGAAAAGAAAAGCTAAAGGCAAAGGAGAAAAGGAAATATATACACATCTGAATGCAGAGTTCCAAAGAAGAGCAAGGAGAGATAAGAAAACCTTAAGTGAAGAATGCAGAGAAATAGAGGAAAACAATAGAATGGGAAAATTTAGAGATCTCTTCAGGTGAATTAGAGATACCAAGGGAACACTTCATACAAAGATGGGCACAATAAAGGAGAGAAATGGTATGGACCTAACAAAGACAGAAGATATTAAGAAATGGCAAGAATAACACAAGAACTGTACAAAAAAGTCTTAATGACCCACATTTAGCCACAATTGTGTTGTTACTAACCTAGAGCCAAACATCCTGGAGTGCAAAGTCAAGTGGGCCTTAGGAAGCATTGCTATGAATGAAGTTGGTGGAAGTGATGGAATTCCAACTGAACTGTTTCAAATTCTGAAAGATAATGCTATTAAAGTGCTGCACTCAATATGCAACAAATTGGGAAAACTCAGCAGTAGAAACAGGGCTATAAAAAGTCAATTTTGCATGATACAGGGTGCTCAGGGCTGGTGCACTGGGACGACCCAGAGGGATGGGATGGGGAGGGAGGTGGAAGAGGGGTTCAGGATGGGGAACACATGTACACCCGTGATGGATTCATTTCAATGTATGGCAAAACCAGTAAAGTATTGTAAAGTAATTAGCCTCCAAAAAAAATAAGTAAATAAATAAAAAAGACTAAAAAAAAAAAAAAAGGCATTTTTAATTCCAATCCCAAAGAAGGCCAGTGCCAAAGAATGTTCAAACTATTATACAATTGTATTCATTTCACATGCTAGCAAGGTAATCCTCAAAATCCTACAAGCTAGGCTTCAAGAGTATGTGAACTGAGAACTTCCAGATGTACAAATTGGATTTAGAAAAGGCAGAGGAACCAGAGATCAAATTGCCAACATCCATTGGATCATAGAAAAAGCAAGAGAATTCTAGAAAAATATCTACTTCTGCTTCACTGACTATGCTAAAGCCTTTGTATGGATCACAACAAACTGTGGAAAATTCTTAAAAGTAATGGGAATATCAGACCACCGTACTTGCCTCCAGAGACATCGGTATGCAGGTCAAGAAGCAACAGTTAGAACCAGACATGGAACAACAAACTAGTTCCAAATTGGGAAAGGAGTTCATCAAGGTTGTGCCTTGTCACCCAGCTTATTTAACTTATATGCAGAGTATATCACATGAAATGATAGTCTGAATGAATTACAAGCTGGAGTCAAGATTGCTGGGAGAAATATCAATAACCTCAGATATGCATATGACACCACCTTTATGGCAGAAAACAGAGAGGAACTAAAGAGTGTCTTGATGAAGATGAAAGAGGAGAGTGAAAAAGCCGACTTAAAATTCAACATTCAGAAGCTAAGATCAGGGCATCTAGTCCCATCACTTCATGGCAATTAGATGGGAAAAAATAGAGATAGTGACAGACTATTTTCTTGGGCTCCAAAATCACTGTGAACGGTGACTGCAGACAAGAAATTAAAAGACAATTGCTCCTTGGAAAAAAGCTATGACAAACTTAGCCAGCGTATTAGAAAGCAGAGACATCACTTTGCTGACAAAGGTCCATATAGTCAAAGCTATGGTTTTTTCCAGTAGTTATGTACATATGTGAGAGTTGGACCATAAAGAAGGCTAAACGCTGGAGAATAGATACTTTCAAACTGTGGTGCTAAAGAAGACTCTTAGAGTCCCCTAGACAGCAAGGCGATCAAACCAGTCCATCCTAAAGGAAATCAATCCTGAATATTCATTGGAAGGACTGATGCTGAAGCTGAAGCTCCACTACTTTGGCCACTGATGTGAAGAGCTGACTCATTGGAAAAGACCCTGATGCTGGGGAAGATTGAGAGCACTAGAAGAGGGGAGTGATAGAGAATGAGATGGTTGGATGGTATCGCCGACTCAATGGACAAGAATTTGAGCAAACTCTGGGAGATAATGAAGGACAGGGAAGCCTGACGTGCTGCAGTCATGGGGTCGCAAACAGCTGGACATGACTGAGTGACTGAACAACAACAAACAAACAAATAGTTCTAGGCCTGTTGAATTTGTAATACTATATATTTGTCAATCAGCTCACAGGAGGAAAGTAGAAAATATGCACTGGGATTCCCTATTACATTTTTTCCAGAAACTATGTATGGAGTATCTCCTAGGACTGAGTCTGCTTCTAAGAGGTAGAATAGTTAATGAGGATTTACCAGTTCTGCCTTAATTTACAGAGCTTATATTCTAGATTCATGCTGTCTAATAAAATAGCCACTACTCAGACATAGATATTAAAATTAAAAAATGAGTTCCTCAGTTGCATTAGCCACACTTTAAATGTTCAGTAACCACATGTGTCTAGTGGCTATCATATTGGACAGGATTTATAACATTTTAAGATCACAGAACACTAAAGTAGAAGGGATACTCATTCAGATAGTGTTTTATTTTTTATTTTTTAAAGCTTAATAATAAGTCATATAAAATGAAAAGCAAATATAAATAATATTCTATACATCTATGTAATCTCTACCAGAATAAAGCATATTTTGCTAGTTGCCACATTTGTCTCAACTGATTCTTTTTTTTTTTTTTTAATATAAAACATTATGAAAAATCCAAGGTCCTTCCCTTTTCCTCTCCCTCTCCTCCTAAAGATAACTATTATCCTCAAGATGATGTGAATCACTCATAAGCATGTTTTTGAACTTTTACTGCATGGGAATACATTGATATACAATACAAACTCTTATTTTATGCTTCACAATTTTTTACGTAAGTGT
This sequence comes from Bos javanicus, assembly GCF_032452875.1. Lineage (NCBI taxonomy): Eukaryota > Metazoa > Chordata > Mammalia > Artiodactyla > Bovidae > Bos > Bos javanicus. The sequence goes on along the minus strand of NC_083874.1, from coordinate 55,824,470 downwards.
CAGCTCTTTGCAACATGCTTTTCTTGTTTGTTGCTTCCATTTAACATTTTCTTATGATATTTAACCAGTGATGTATATCATTCTATACATTAATTTTTTCTGCTCTGTAATATTTGTGTGTGCTGCAACTGCTGCTAAGTCACTTCAGTCATGTCCAACTCTGTGCGGCCCCATAGACGGCAGCCCACCAGGCTCTCCCGTCCCTGGGATTCTCCAGGCAAGAACACTGGAGTGGGTTGCCATTTCCTTCATGTGTGTGTATAAAAAAAAAACCCACTGTGCATTTATTTACCCTCAGGAGCTTTCCAACTAAAGTTGTAATACCGTAAACATTTTACAAGCTCTGCTGGACAACCCAACCTCTGTGCCAGGCTTAATATGAGTTCAGCAGCCCACAGATTCTAACCCTTTCATAAAAGTGCACAGAAGGGAAGGGTCCCTCCATGGTACTGCTGGATGCCCCACCATGGCCTTGCTTTGGTGGGGGATGCTCCGAGTGTTCATGTACTTATTCTCTGATAGGACCATAATGGGGTCAATCAGCAGTGGCACTGCAGTCTCAGAGCATCTGATTGAGTTGCTGTTTTCTGGAATCATGTTTATTAATTCTTTCCTAAATAAATGAGTCTCTATGTAAATCAAGTCCTAAGAAATAGCTTGTAAGACACATGCACTCATTTCTTGAAGGGAAAAATAAGTCAGTAAGTTTATGTCAAAATTTCCACTCTATCTGAATATATTTAGCTACTATCTTTTGATGTTCTGATCTCATAAATTTAAAAGCAATGCTGGATCCTAGCTAGGGAGACAGGCAGCAAGTACTGGGTATATTTCTCCTTTCTCCTTTCTTTAGCCTTGTCCTCTCAAAGAATTCTGTTCTTTATGAAATGTGAAATCAGCCTCAGGATTTTTAAGAATGTCAATGTTATACTGACTATTTCCATTTTGGGTGTTTAAAGTACACCCTTCTTATAGTTGTCTCAAGTACAAACTGAACCTGCTTTCACCTACAATGTGAAACTGCTTTCGTATCATTTCAAAGACGGGGAAACTGAAAATGTTGATATATTCCATTGCTGTATTTCATGCATTTTCACACTCCAGGTTATTGGTTTAGGAAAAACATTAGTAAATTGGGCATTTAAACAAATTGATTCAGAGGGGGTTGTAAGACTGATTATCAAAGCAGGCCTGAGGGTCATTTTCATGAATTGTATGTTCTAGGAACCTCACACAAAACACATTAGAAAAGTAATTACTCGTCTCTATCTAGTCCAGTAAGGTAAGCCAGTAGGTGCCTCCAAATGGGTGGACAGTTTAAAAAAATTCTTTTTCTGTTTAATTTCTTTTCCCCTAGCAAAACATTTTCCCCCAAGTTACGTCTACTCTAAAAGTATAATAATATAAATAGAAAGACCTAGGACCCTTCTTCCCACTCCCCACCTCACATGCACAGTCACCCCTTTCCCCCCACAGATTTATAGCATATAAGAATTCTGAAGGACACATCATTAGTAAGTGCTAAAGATTCATGAGAAACCGCTAGAGGACTTTAGTTTCCGGATTGGTTATTCTAAATCACTTTACAATGGAAAAGAACTAATTTTTCTGGATAAAATATTTTTAAATCCATTTTTTAAATATCTACCATTGACATGGCAAACATGTAAAGTACCTGTAATCTACAGACACACATACACACACAAGAAGGAAGGAAAGTAGGAAGAAATAAAGAATGAAAAAGGGAATGAGAAAGAAAAAAAAAAGAGTGAAAGAAAGAAGGAAGGAAAGAGAGAAGAGCATCCTGAGAGGTAGGCTAGCGCTTGAAGTGACTTTCACCTTGAGATGAGCCTCACTAACTCAAGATTCTGTTTTAAAAGCTATGCAGGATATAAGAGAATAGAAATAAGGCTAGGGCCTCATAAAGTGAAAATGTAATAGGAAACCCAGTATCAGTCTGCATATCCAAAGGGCTACCCTTTCAAGTAAGGTTTTGGATAAGTAAACATACTACCCAGAAGAAGACAATATGGAACCAAACCCTGTCTCCTCTGATCTTGGCAATGGTTGAAGAGGAAAAAGTTGCCTTTGAGAATTAATAAACAACAAACTGGCCTCACTTAGATTTTGAGCTCTAATTCCTGTTACCATGTATAACTAAAATCATCTTAAGCAAATAATTTCAAGTAGGTAATAACTGGGGAATCAAATGTAATACTTTCTGGAAAAATCCAACTTCAGCCTAACTTTCAAAGAATTACTGCAAAGGATTTCCCAAGGAATGTGACCTCAGAGTCAAAGATCATATATCATATAAGCAAACGAGGTGCCGTGAGTTAGAGCCAAAGAAACAGCAGAGAGTAGAATCCTATCATAGGAAAATGATCAAATACAGAATAAAAAACAACTGTATTTAATGTGTTTCAAGATAAAACAGAAAGGACTGACATCATAAGTAAGAAAAAATAGATTATAAAGAAACCACGCACATGTGGAAAAGAAGCAAATTAAGTTTCAGGTATGAAAAATATGATAATTAAAGTAAAAAAGGAACTAAAAGGTGAAAAGAGCAGATTAGATTCTGCTGAAAATAAGTAGTTATCTGGAGAAAAGATCTAAAAAAACGCTGAATATATTTCAGAAAGATAGAGAGATGAAAAATATATATTTTTTTAAAATATACTTTTTTTAAAGGGAGCAATTGGGGCATGGAGAACAGCTTAAGAAGTTTGAAAAATAAGAATAGGGAAAACCGGGAAAGGTTAATATTATAAGTGATAATGTCAGAAGTGTTCAGAATTGTTGAAAGGTATCAAACTATAAGTCTACAAAACACATGAAAAACCCACACAAAATAAATTTTAAAATTCATATGTATATGAAACATACATATATTTATACACATGTGTATATATCACTGTCTTTGTCGATCAATTAATCAATCAATCATCAATCTATGAGTCTGTAGAACACATGGGCAAAGAAAAAATGTTGAAAGAAGCCAGAGAAGAAAAAGAGATCACTGACAAAAGAATGGTAATTAACCTGACAGCTGAATTATCAACAGCATGCATTGGAAGCCAGAAGACAAGGGAATATTATCGACAATGTGCTAAGACAAAAATAATTTTCAAGGACAAGGACAAAAGAAAGGCATTCAGAATTTTAAAAAAACATTACAGGAGTTTACTTCACTAAAAAAAAAAAAAAAAAAAAAGCTAAAGGATGAATTTTGAGTGGAAGGAAATTAACCTCAGATAAAAAGTCTGAAACAGAAAAAGGGAGCTCTATTATTGTCATGTAAAAAATTTAAAGTTATTATATAACGTTTAAAGGTTATAAATAAAACAAGATAAAACTTCAATGGGGGAGAAACATGCACATTGCAAGTAAGGATAGTTGGAATTAAAACATGTTAAAGCTTTTATAATGTTTACAATGACAGCAAAGGCCCTGGTTCATTTTCTACTTCATTTAATTAAGGGAGCACATTGATATTGTCTTAGAAAGAATAACATTAACATTCGTATTCTTCAGTTATGCTAAATGAAGGACTTCTAGAGGTCTGCTCTTTAATATAGTGCCTGGAGTTACCAATATGGTAATATGCACTGGAAAATTTGTTAGGAGGTAGATCTCATGTGAAGTGTTCTTACCACAAATGAAAACAGAAAAACCAAAAGGATGCAGGGAACCTCTGGGAGGTGTTGGACATGTTTGTTACCTTGATGGTGGTGATGTTATAACAGGTATTTGCATAGGTCCAGCCTCCAACTCTATGCATTAAAACTGTACAGTTCTTTGTATATCAAGTACATCTCAATAAAGTTGCTGCAAATCCAAATTACTGCTTCATTAGTGCAACTGAAATCAAGAAAGAAATGAAAAAATGTAAAAAAAATCCTGACAATAAATGTCAAATTGCAGTTATAAAAACAAGACTGTGAAAAATACAAATAGTAGTATAACACAATTAATGTAAATTGCTTAAACTCTCCAGTTAAAATATAAAACTTGTTGGAATATATTAAATTAAAAACAAGCAGAACTATGTGATCTATACTGGAGACAGATCTAACATGGAGGGACACAGAAAAATATGGAAAAATATAACAAGTCAATAATAACTAAAATTAGACTAGCATATTTATGTAAATTTCAGGCAATTAACTTTGAGACAAAAATATAATTAAAAATAAATAATATAAAGAGACATAAACAAAATGAGAAAATATATAAAATACTAGGGAATAAAAAATTCTAAATATGTTATGTGCAATATACCTCCAAAAACTAGAAAGCCACGATTGACATAAATTTAAGTAGAATTAAAACCAAATCTCATAGCAGGATGTTTTAAAGCAACTCTCTGAGATATTAGGAAATCCAACAGGGTCACACCATACTTTAGAAAAATTGACATCATTCAGACTATTATGAACATAGATTAATAATTAGAAAACAGTAATAAAAAATGCATTTAAAAAAGAATTCAAAACAGTATCTAGCACAAAGAAGAAATCAAAATGGACAAATATGAAACACAAAGGTAGAGAAGATTGGAATAGCACATTTAACCTTCAAAAGGCCATGCAAGAACATCCTTGTAGTCTACAAAGAAGACTGTGAAATAAACCACACCTCTGGGTACTCACATCCTGTGTAGGCCTACTTACAACTGAATATGGGAATACCCTGTGTAACCAACAAGGTGTTATGCTAAGCAACTTCCAAGGTTAGAATACAAGAAGACTTGCAACTTTCACCTTAGTCAACAGAAATGCATGTTCTTGGGTAGACCAGCAGCCCCCATATAAGAAGTCTAATTAGCTGGGAATCACCACAGAGTAGAGACCTAAGCTAGTCAAATGGAGTGAACACTAGGAAAGAGATGCCCAGCTAGTTCCCAGATATTTTAGTTCTTCCAAATAAGACGCCAGAAATACCGTCAAAGATTTCTTAAATTTCTGGCTCTCTTGAGCCTGAAGATGGCTCCAGTATCAGTCTCCATCTAACTGAAATTCCACATGAGACTCCAATCTCTAAGTTGTAAAATCATGAGAGATAAAAATAAATTATTATTTCAGCAACCAAATTTGGGGACAGTTTAGTATTCTGCAGGAGATAATTGAAATAACCATAAAATTAGAGATGAAACAGCCTTTACAAACAGACTTAACATACTTTATAGGACTAGTATCGTTTGGATTATGTTTTGTGAATATCAGCAGAATTAGAGAGAAAAAAATAACAATAAATGCTACATTTATGAAAAAAGGGGTTTGAAGCATAGTTCCATGTCTGGAAGAAGAGGAAATTAGGGTAGAAACTTAAAAATATTTATTAGTTAGTCATAGATAAAATAGAGACTTATGTGGTACAGCTTGTGGGTAATAGATATACAGATGGGGCAATTTTATTGCCTTAAATTTTAACATTTTTAAAGAGGAGGAAAGGGTGATAATTAATGGATTAAATCAATTAGGGTTCAGTTAGGAGGCAGAAACCATACCATAAATTTCAGGAGGGAACATTTAAAGAACTGTTAGTTGAGAAAGATGGTAAACTTCTATTGGAAGAGCAGAAGAACAATTTGAAGAAATAGATACATGTATATCTACAGCCGAATCACTTTGCTGTGCCTGTGAAACTAACACAACATTGTTAATCAACCATACTCCTATATGAAATTAAATTAAAAAAAATACGACAGAGAGAGTGACTGCAGAAAGCAGTTAACACCCTTAGGGCTGGCAGAATAAAAAGCAAGTAAGATTCACAGATGGGAGGCTCAGTAATAATAAATTTTAGACCTCTGAGAAATGGTGCAGGTTTTCCGAAAACATACAAACCACTATGGCAGTTGCAGAAGGTCACTCACCAGGACCAGGAGAGCAGCATGCCCTCCTGGTAAAGAACATTTCTGAATAGACAGCTGAGCATGGCATTGACTGTCCTTGCTAGGAAGGCTGCAGGGACCAGCCGTGGACCAGTCCACCTGCTACAGAAGAAAAACAGAAAGAAGCCACTTTTTCCTCCATTCTTGCAGTCTCCTTATAGTGCCTCTTATTGTCAGAGTCTAATATAGAGAAATATCAATAACCTCAGATACACAGATGACACCACCCTTATGGCAGAAAGCAAAGAACTAAAGAGCCTTTTGGTGAAAGTGAAAGAAGAAAGTGAAAAAGTTGGCTTAAAACTCAACATTAAAAAACTAAGATCAGTCCCATCACTTCATGGCAAATAGGTGGGGAAACAACGGAAACAGCAAGAGAAACAAACAAACAAAAAACAGTTATTTTTTGGGGCTCCAAAATCACTGCAGATGGTGATTGCAGCCATGAAATTAAAAGATGTTTGCTCCTTGAAAGCAAAGCTGTGACCAATCAAGATAGCATACTGAAAAGCAGAGACACTAATTGGCCAACAAAGGTCCATCTAATCGAAGCTATGATTTTTCCAATCATCATGTATAGATGTGAGAGTTGGACTATAAAGAAAGCTGAGTGCTTAAGAATTGATGCTTTTGAACTGTGGTGTTGGAGAAGACTCTGAGAGTCTTGGACTGCAAGGAGATCCAACCAGTCCATCCTAAAGGAAATCAGTCCTGAATATTCACTGAAAGGACTGATGCTGAAGCTGAAACTCCACTACTTTGGCCACCTGATGTGAAGAGCTGACTCATTGGAAAAGACCCTGATGCTGGGAAAGATTGAAAACAGAAGAGAAGGTGATGACAGAGGATGGGATGGTTGGATGGCATCACCGACTCGATGGACATGAGTTTGATCAAGCTCTGGGAGTTGGTGATTGACAGGTAAGCCTGGTGTGCTGCAGTCCATGGGATCGCAAAGAGTCAGACACAATTGAGTGACTGAACTGAACTGAACACAGAGGCAGCTGGAAGAGGAAAATTTTGATTTGCAGAGTCCAACTCCAGCATCAAAAATAGGACAAAAGAAGGGCAATTTATAACTGAGAGCAGATAAATTAATTTTAGACATTCTGAGGATTCAACATAACTTCACAATAAGCATAAAGAAGCTAAGAGAAAGGAAATATTAGAGACAGAAAAATAATGAAAAGATAAAAAGGACCAATAGATGAAATAATTTTTATGTTCTCAAAACTAATAAAAATAATAAATCTCTGGACAGATTAATAAAATAAATATTAAATCATGATATAACTACAGATATGACAAAAATTAAAATATGAATGTATATTGAATAATTTCATGTTAAAAAATTTGAAAACTTAGATCAAAAGGACTAAATTCTAAAATATACAAATTACCAAAACTGATGTAAGAAAAAACAGTGAATGTAAATTATACTATAATCATTTAAGAATCCTAATTAGCAATTGAAAAATTTCCTACTAAGAAAATATTCAAACTGAATGAGTTCAACTAGCATTTAATGAACAAATAATTCAAATTTTCTAGACAGTTTCTTTGAGATAACAGAATAAAAAGGAATGCTTCTTGAGTATTTCAAATTAGTTGGAAAGTATTGATTGGAGCTGAGAATAATGAGATAAGGACAGTATAAGAAATAAAACCTGTACTTTATTTTCCCTCAGCAACGTATAAACATCCTAAACAAACTGTTAGACAACCAAGTACACAATAGAAAAAGTACAGAACCAGCTAAAGTGTACATCAGAAATAAGATATAATAATTGTGGTGTATTTATTTAATAAACTCCTAACTATGCTGTTCCTTAGATGGAAAAAACTATAGCTATAAGCTACACCATGGATGAATTTCAAAACCAACATTAAATAAATAATATAGGAAAAAACTATATCCTATACTATTTTACACTTTTATGTAGATCCTGACTCTTAGTAACACTTTTCTTACTTTCCTTCCTCTTTCCTCTATGATACATCTTGCCTAACACAACACCTCGTAGAAAGAAGAGCTGCTGCTGCTGCTAAGTCGCTTCAGTCGTGTCCGACTCTGTGCGACCCCATAGACGGCAGCCCACCAGGCACCGCCGTCCCTGGGATTCTCCAGGCAAGAACATTGGAGTGGGTTGCCATTTCCTTCTCCAGAAAGAAGAGCAGACACCCACTAAATACTTGATGAATGAGAGACTGTATGATCAGAGCTACAATTTCAGGATTACATTAGGTATCTTTGCTGTGTAACAGAGTTCCAAAATATAGTAGGTTGGTAAAACATGTATCTCACAACTTCTGTGGGTCAAAAATTCAGGGTAAGTCTGGCTCCCTGTATGACTACAATTGCGATGATAGTCAGGGCTGTGGATATTCAACATTCAAATGAGGTTTAACCACTTGCAAACTGACTCGAGACTGTTGACAGGATTCAGTTTCTCTCTGGTTATGGCCTGAGGCTGCCTTCAGTCTCTACATGGACATCTCTATGCGACAGCTCACAATATGGTACCTTCTTCCATCACAGGAAGTGATAGCAGCAAAGAGAGAGTGTGAGCAAGAAGAAAGTCATAGCTTTTTATAATTTCCTCTCAGTAGTGGCATCTCATCACATTTGCCATAACCTAAGTCACCAGGTCCAGCCTACAATCAAGAGAAGGGATTATATAGTGTCCATTCTGAGTGAGATAAATAATAAAGTCTATAAGTGGTCAAGGAAGATCATTTATCATTGATCTGAAAAGACGTCATGGACTTGGGATTGGGTTTGAGATTTTAAGTATGGTTTGCACTTTGTTAAAGAAAGATAAGGAGGACACCCATGCAGAAGACTCATAAAATATGGAGTGAGAAAAAAAGAAAGAGAGAGAAATCATACTGGTAGTGTTTGAATGGCATGGCTTTAATGCCAGATGATTGACTCTGCTGCTGCTACTGCTAAGTCGCTGCAGTCATGTCCAACTCTGCAAGCTATGGTCTGTAAGACCGTAGCTCACCAGGATCCTCTGTCCATGGGATTCTCCAGGCCAGAATACTGGAGTGGGTTGTCATGCCCACCTCCAGGGGATCTTCCCGACCCAGGGATCAAACCCAGGTCTCTTACATCTCCTGAACTGCAGGTGGATTATTTACTGCTGAGACACCAGGGAAGCCCAACTGACTGTAGGTAAAGGCTTACGAAGAATAGTGAATGGAGATTAAAGTCTCCAGGACCTAGTTAGTACAAGAAAATGTATAATAAACATTTGTTAAATAAATGAATAAATAAAATCCTAGGCCTTTGTCTATTTGCAGCTTTAAAAGATATACAGATTAAGAATCTAACCTTTTAAATGTTTATTTCCACAATTATCTACCTGGTGACTGTGAGCAGTCAGGGAAGTACTGATTTCTGAGATTTACTGTCATTGAGGGACTGGGACTTTGTGCTCTTACAGCTGCAGATGGGACATGAGAGATCAACACAGAGGAACCTGCCAGCTCCAGGGTGGCTCAAGGTTTTGGGGAGAAGACACCTGTGACAGGCAAGTAGGGAGAAAGTCAAATGAAAGGCATTAATCATGCCAGAACACAAGAAACTGCATATATTACTGGACAACATATGTAGTCTTTTGTGATTGGCAATCCTCATCAAAACACTGATTAAATCTCGCTAATTCCTTGCCGTAGCATGATTCCATTGTACATTATTTCACAGATGTCAGGGACAAGTTCCCAAGTAAAACACCTCGGATTTTGCAGAATGAGATTCAAGATATACCAATTAATTTCTTTTTTATGAAAGATAATGATGTTTTGGGTAATAGGTTGACGATGTGGTGGTTGGGAATCATCATCATCATCATTAGCTCTCAAGTCTTTTTTTCTTTACCCTAAATGACAATGTTCAAAGTTGAATTTGTGTCTGTGTGTGTCTGTGTGCATATATAAAAATGTGTTTATTTTTTTATGGCAATTTAGAAGCTTTCTAAACTGAAGTTAAGTAGATGTAGGGGTATACACACACACACACACACACACACACACACTCTAACACCTTTAATGAAAGTGAAAGTTGCTCAAGTCGTGTCAGACTCTTTGTGATGCCATGGACTATACAATCCATAGAAATCTCCAGGCAAGAATACTAGAGTGGGTAGCCGTTCCCTTCTCCAGGGGATCTTCCCAACCCAGGGATCCAACCCAGGTCTCTCGCATTGCAGGCAGATTCTTTACCAGCTGAGCCACCAGAGAAGGCCTCTTACACCTTTACTCCTCCTCTAATGAGATCCTAAAGACTACACAGTGACCACAGTAGCAAGATGCTTCTCTTTCCTTAAAGCCAATAAATTGTGAATTGAGCTTCTGAAGGGGCCAATAATACTGATTGGGAAAATCAGAGGAAATGGTACAATCTGAGGAGCTCTAGAATCTGGAATTTACACAGAATGCTCTCCTAGATTGTATTTCAGCCTCAGCATATACACAGGTAGATAGAGAATTGACTGCCAATGTCAGTGCCTTGCAAAGAGACAGAAGTGATGTAACTCCATGCTGTAAACTGTCAGAGTACCTCTGAATTAATATCCAAAGCCTCTATGCATGTAAGCAATGAGTCCATGTGCATGTCATTTTTAATCACCTGAAAGTGCTTTGTTTGCTTTTTTTGTTTGTTTGTTGGGGAGAGGGGACAGAAGGCAACTTAAAGGCCAAAATATTGCTGTATTTTATCTAATTTAAAAATTTTTTATCCATTACTGAGGTCACATTTTCTGTTGCTTCTGCCCACCAATTACATAATGAAGCACTGCACTGGTTAGCATCAGAGAAAGGAGCTGCAGCCATGTGAAGCTACATTCCCAAGACAGGACAGGTCTCTTGGGAAGCAAGAATCATGGTCTTGGACTTTTGATGTGCAATCCGATGTTCCAAGTATGCAATTTTATTCTGTAGAATTTAGAATACTTCTCTTTGCTTTAGGTTACTTATCAGTGTGGATAGTTATTGTGGTGAGGTGGTCAAATTGTTTTTCCATGTCTGCTTATGCTACCTAAATCTAGACAAATTCCCTCTCTAAAGCTCAAGGAAAACATCATTATCTCTGATTAAGTTCAAGATGCTAAATGCCTTTTATCTTTCTCTTTTGGATGAACCCAGTATTCAAACTGCCTCCTTTTTCTTTCTTCCCCATTACCTTACAGACCTTTGAGGGCACTAAGTGGGAAAATACTATATTCAGAATTTAGGAGGTTGGCCTGCAATAACTTTACTCTGCGCCAGCCAAGAACATAAGACTCTAGGGATTTGGCTTCAAAAGCAAAAGTAATTCTAGTCAGGATTATATAACTAGGGGCTGAAGGATCATAATTGACAATTTATGGAGAAAAGCCTTATTTGCTATGGGGACTTTTAAAAAAAATCTTAATCAGTATTTTCTGGATGTGCTTTTCTAAATTTCCAAGGTTGGCTTTTTATTTTATTTAAAAACAAAACAAAACAAAAAAAACCTCTAAGCTTTGAAGAATACATTGACATGAATCTTAAACCCTGTATACTTTTTCTAAATGTAAGTATATCCAGTGTTGAGGTTATTATCATTATTCATCACCTACTATGTGTAAAAGCCTACATTCGGCACAAAAGTCTGAAACTTTCACTATTTATAGGGAGCTTTATAGTCACATGACAACATTAAACACTTTTTTTTTTTTTAACTGCACAGAAACTGGATTTTCAGCTATAGCAATACAATTTAAACTGAGACTTAAAACATGAAAGGGGTCTAGTTAAACATATGACCCAACAATTCTACTACAGGGCATATACCATGAGAAAACCATAGTTGAAAAAGACTCATGTACCCCAAAGTTCACTGCAGCACTGTTTACAACAGGGCATGGAAGCAACCCAGATGTCCATCGACAAATGAATGGATACAGAAGCTGTGGTACATATACACAAAGGAATATCCCTCAGCCATAAAAAGGAACATATTTGCATCAGTTCTAATAAACTTAGGCAGTTCTAAGTCAGTCCGTTTGAGTCAGTTTGAGTCAGTCAGTTTGAGTTTGAAGTAGATGAACCGAGAGCCTATTATACAGAGTGCAGAAAGTCAGAAAGGGAAAAACAAATATTGTGTATTAATGCATATATATGGAATCTTCAAAGCTGGTACCGATGAACCTGTCTGCAGGGCAGCAGTGGAGACGCAGACATAGAGAACAGACTTGCGGACGCAGTGGGGGAAGGAGAGGGCGGGACAAACAGAGAAAGCAGCATGGAAACTTACACACTACCACATGTGAAATAGAGAGCCAGAGGGCAGTTTCTGTATGACTCGGGGAACTCAACCCCGGTCTCTGTGACAATGTAGAGGGGTGGGAGGGAGAGTTAAGAGGAAGGAGACGTATGCATATGTGGCTGATTCATGCTTATGTATGGCGGAAGCCAACACAGTATTGTAAAGCAGTTATCCTTCAATTAAAAATAAATACATTAAAAAAAACCTTGAAAGGGGTCTAGTTAAATAAGTCCCTTTAATAGAGAGAAATATGAAAGCATCTTTCAGAATCCTTTCCAATGTCACTTCTTCAGGGAAAATTCCCCTGGATTCTCTGTAATCATGCCTTCATGCTATAATTTCCCTTCTAAAGTTTATTCTAACTTTCTCATAATTTTCTTCCTATGTTTTTCTTATGTGAAAACACTCTTTATGATACCAAAATTATAGATACATGTTATTATATACTTGTCCCATCCCATAGAGCATACAACACCAACAGTGAATCCTAATGCAAACCATAGATTTGGGGTGATTATGGGATATGGGTTTATTATTGTAAAAAATATACCCCTCTGGTGGGGGATGTTGAAGATTAGGGAAGCTATGCATGTGGGGAGGCAAAGGGTATAGGAGAAATCTTTGTCCCTTCCCCTAAATGTTGCTGTGAACCCTAAAGTGCTCTAAAAAGTCTTAATTAAAATACAAACAAAAAGAATCAGTATGCATAAGTCATACAGATCATGTTTGAATCTTCACTTTTCACTAGCTATATGTTCTTTGAGCAAAATGAGGATAACATAACACTTATATTAGGAAGTTTTTGTAAGGATTCTATGACATCAATCACATGAGGTGCTAAACATTGTGTCTGGAAGACAATGATCTTGAAATCGATATTATCATCATTAGCATTAATTAATTATACTGTTAGTTGTTCACTGAAACCAAGCTTCAGGTCAAATGATTTTGACAGATATTAAATTAAAAGATGCTAGCTCCTTGGAAGAAAAGCTATGACCAACCTAGACAGCATATTTAAAAGCAAGACATTACTTTGCCAACAAAGGCCTGTCTAGTCAAAGCTATGGTTTTTCCAGTAGTCATGCATGGATGTGAGAGTTGAACCATAAAGAAAGCTGAGCACTGAAGAATTGATGCTTTTGAACTGTGGTGTTGGAGAAGACTCTTGAGAGTCCCTTGGACTGCAAGGAGATCCAACCAGTCAATCCTAAATGAGATCAGTCCTGAATATTGATTGGAAGGACTTATGCCAAAGCTGAAACTCCAATACTTTGGCCACTTGATGTGAAGAACTGACTCATTGGAAAAGACCCTGATGCTGGGAAAGATTGAAAGCAGGAGAAGGGGATGACAGATGAGATGGTTGGAGGCATCACTGACATGATGGACATGATTTTGAGTAGGCTCCAGGAGTTGGTGGACAGGGCAGTCTGGAGTGCTGCAGTCCATGGTGTCGCACAGAGTTGGACACGACTGAATGACCAGACTGAACCGAATTGACAATAGAGCACTTCAGGTGACAGGTCAGCTATATTGCAGGGAGTACTTCCAATGGAAACTGTTCTTCACAAAGCCTGCCTTTCCTCTTCCAGTGACATATTTCTGCTCAGAGTTCTCAGTGGCAGGAGACCAAAGGGACACAATTTGAGATTTGTATTTGTGTCTGGGACTAAGACCTTGGTCGTAACAGCTGAGATGAGATTCTCTAGGATTTTTATCTTCATGGAACTTAGTCGAAAGGAGAATGCAGAGGAAACTAGAAGGTTCCAGGATTTTCACTTCTGGAGTACATCTGGGCACCCTGTGAGCTAACTCAGACAACTGAACTTGTGGCATGCCAAGGGTTTCCTCTGGTGTCCTAAGATGCTCTGCCTTAACCAACATCCAGTTTCAAGGCTCTTGCTCAAAGCTGACACTCTGTCAATGTTACTGATGGGTGCCTGACTCCACAGAGCTGATGGTGACAAAGTTGAGTCCCAAATTAAAAAAAAAAAAAAAAACACAGAGCAGGTTTTTTTCATTTTAGCCAGATCTTCTCTGTGTTTGAATACATCTGCTGTATTTCCATTGAAAACACAACATTTTGGTTGGTGTGAAAATCTGTGTCAGGAAATGCCCCCAAGAGAACAAAACATGTATCAGGTGATAATGGATGTTATTACTGGAAGCAACATTTGTCTCTTTTTTCCCCCATGACTCTCATTCAACCATAGTAAATTTTAATATGTGTGTCAGGTTTGCTACAATTTATATAAAATGAAACTCTTTGGGGAAGATAACACCCAGGTGTCCATATGATTTCATGCTGCAGCCTCAGCTCAGATCTAAAGCTAATGTCAGTTTCTGGTTCCTTCTCCTGGAGAGATGTCAACAGAATATGCTGGTTCTAAATAAATGTGCCTCTGTGACTGGTATTTTTGATGGACCTGGCTGTGCTTCTGCTTTCAGATATCATGCCTTTCTGTGATCATAAGAAAAAGCAGGCCCATCTTTTAAGACAGGGATAATTTTTGCTTCGCTAAGCACTATTTCTTAAATTTGTTTGTAGATATTAAATTTATTGGTTAATTTTTGTGTCATATCATATTATGCAGAAAAGTTTAAAGGATGCTGGTTACCAAAACAGGCTCTGAGGTCTAAAGGAATATGATTGGTTCATAAAGCTTTCAGAGCCAGATGATTATTTCTTCTTTTTTTCTGCCTTCTTGATTCACCTCTCCAAGAAAATATTCTTTGCCTCTTTCTACAACTTGAGGGTTAAGATGTATATTTGGAGGTACCATGAGGTACATCATCAACAGACATTGAATGGGTGTGTACCTGGACCAGAGTAACTAGAATGATAGAGGGTATCAGATGGTGGGGTCTGAATGACAGTTGGAAGGATGATGGCTGTGATACTTAGACAAGAACAACCTGGGATACAGGATAGCAGGGGCAAGGTTTACTTTCAAAGAATTGAAGTGTGGTCAATTGAAATACGAAACTACTTATGTTGCGTAATTAAGCTAAGGGAACTAGCATCAACATGCAGGTTCAGACTCCTAAGTATCTCTCTTATCTTTCAGTTTCTCTCCATGTCAACTCTCCACCACTCTGGTCCAAAGTCATTTTCATCTCTTGCGGGGAATACAGCCACAGTCTCATAACTCATCTCCCTATTTCACTTTTGCTCCTCACTAAATCATGTCTTTGTTTTCAACCTGTTGATAATATTACATCACTTTGGATAAAGTTGAATTTTAGACAGTCTAATACCCTGAATTATCTTGTTATTCATCTCCCGTCTGCCACATTTCCTTGCCCATGGTCTCTGCTTCAGCCACAGTGGAATTCTTTGAGAAAGATGATATTCAAGTATCCATATTATTTCATGTTGAAGTCTCTGCAGTGTGTTCAGTGTTTTGGAATCTTCAGATATATTTCTCCCTTTGCTTGCAACCACCCTTCCTTCTTTAAGAACGCCACTGACTCTCCTCAATGTTCTATCTACCCATCTATTCATTCTCTAGACTTCACACACACACACTCCTCCCTTCATGTCCAGGCTATATCCTTCAGTTATGGGCTCTGAAGTTATGGCACCATCTACCTCTTTTCTAGTTCCTTCCTTGTAATTATGTATAGGAAATCTATTATCACAGCTTCCTCGAACATTCCATGGAGGAAGACTGCCTCTGTTGCACACTACTGTACTGTAGCCCTTCATATTCATTCATAGAGCTCGTACAGTGGTTAACACATGACAAGATGCTTTCTTCATCAGTGTGAGTCAGTGGTGGAATAAAGGAGAGAATAAAAGGAAGCTAACTTTTCCCTATATGCAAGAATTCTAACATTGGAGGTTGTCAGAAGATAAATTGGACTACTCTGTGCGTGTGTGTTTCTGGGTTGGGGGGGCAGGCAGCAGTTCTCCCTTACTGTAAGTATTCATGTAGACATGAGAAAACCTCTTAGTATGAGTAATGCAGTGGCATATGAAGCACTAAGTGGGATAACTGGACTCCTTAGACGTTCTTTCAAAGCAAGTAATTCTAAGGGTTGTAAATTTTTTTAAAGCTTTTAGTGGGTGAGAGGAAAAGTAGTTTTGATTAAACGTTTAGTATGGAAGAGATTAATATTTGCTCAAAAATGAATATTTTGAACATCTGGCTTTCTAATCTATGTAGAAAGGTTTGTGCCCTGTGGAGGCTATGCCCCTGAAGGTGGATAAGGGTGATATTCATTTATTCATTCATTCATTCAACAAATGATTCCTCTGCTGGAGGCATGGCCGAGAACAAGAAATAAGCTCATTCCTCTCAAGATGCTTCTATCATAGTGGACATAAATGCAAAATACATGAAAAAATAAATACATAAAAACCTAATAAGTAATAGTTAATACTGATAATGGGGAGGGTGGCTTCCTTAGAGTAGTCAGAGAAGCTTACTGAAAAATGTGGACTTTAAGATGAAATTGTATAGCTCAAGGAATAGTACTCGGTACTTTGCGGTGACCTAAATGGGAAGGAAATACAAAAAAGAGGGGATATATATATATATATATATATATATATATATATAGCTGATTCACTTTGCTGTACAGTATAAACTAACACAATATTGTTCAGTATATACAGTAGAAACTAATACAACTATACTCCAATAAAAAAATTAAAAAGATGAAGTCTGAATGACAAAGATGGAAAACCTATGAGAAGTTCTGAAGTAAGAAGATGAAGGGATGAATGGACCCTTAGATACAGTAGTCATGTATGGATGTTAGAGTTCAGCCATAAAGAATTCTGAGCACTGAAGAATCGATGTTTTTGAACTGTGGTGTTGGAGAAGACTCTTGAGAGTCCCTTGGACTGCAAGGAGATCAAACCAGTCAATCCTAAAGGAAATCAGTCCTGAATATTGACTGGAAGGACTGATGCTGAAGCTGAAGCTCCAATACTTCAGCCACCTGATGCTAAGAACTGACTCATTAGAAAAAACCTTGATGCTGGGAAAGATTGAAGGCAGGAGGAGAACAGGACAACAGAGGATGAGATGGTTGGATGGCATCACCAACTCGATGGACATGAGTTTGAGCAAGATCCAGGAGTTGTATATGGACAGGGAGGTCTGGTGTGCTGCAGTCCATGGGGTCACAAAGACTGACATGACTGAGCAACTGAACTGACTGACTGACTGACTAAGGCAGAAAGGAGAATGGAACATTGGATGGGGAAAATGAATGCCAGCATAGATGGCTGAGAATGAAGAGAGTGGTACTTGGTGAAGTGGTGGGAATGGACCAGACTAGATGAAGCAGGAGTTGTTACTATTGTGAGAAGATGGAATTTCATCCTAATGAAATAAGCAGTCATGGAGGTCCTGAGTAAGAAGTTACCCCTCAGACTTCAGTTTTGCCCTCTTATCTTTATTATAAAAGCTTTTAGATCTGTTTACCCCAGAACTTGGGCTTCCCTGATGGCTCAGCAATAAAGAATCTGCCTGCAGTGCAGGAGATGTGGGTTCAATCTCTGGGTCAGGAAGACCCCCCTGGAGTAGGAAATGGCAACTTCACTTCAGTATTCTTGTGCCTGGGAAATCTTATGGACAGAGGAGCCTGGTGGGTTGCAGTCCACAGAGTTGCAAAAGAAGTTAACCAGATCCTTCCTGAATTAAAAAAAAAAAAAAAATCCAATCCCTCCCAATACTTCTGAATAATCCCAGGGAGTGATGATATGTCTTGGATGTTTTTCTCCTTTCTTGGTCTGCCCCGTTCGTTGCTTCTAGCTCCTCCCCTAAGGGGAGGAATGTTTCATCCAGAAGGGACGTTTTGTCACCACCTCTCCTTGTCATTTAATTCTTTCCCCTTGATTCTGCTTTAAAACTTTGACCACTGTAGTCCCCCACCACCACTTCATTCCCAAGACAATGCTAACAAGAGACTAAAAGTGAGTTTTAGTGGATAATAAACTTTCTTTCCTTAAAACTTAAAGATAATATACAGTCATGTCAACTGAGATGTGCAGAATTTGACTTAAAAACTAGTTATCACTGTCTGCTCCCTGCAAGTTGATCATCTCTCCTCTTTCATAGTAGGCTGTGACCATTGCTGGACTGTTGCTTATCGTGGCCCAGACTTTTGCCACATTGATGTTGCCTCTATTTCTCTCATTTTATATCTTCCACCAAATTTTTGTTTCATGGCCTGTTAAGGGAATCTGCAATATTTTCTGGCATTTTTGTTACAGGCTGTATTATGTTCTTCCCAAATTCCTATGTTGAATTCCTAACCCCCAGGACCTCAGAACATGACTATATTTAAATATACAGCAAGAGGTAGTTCAAATGAGGCCTTTAGGGTGGACTCTAGTCCAGTGTGAGAGGTGTCCTTATAAGAAGATAAACTTTGGACAGAGACTCACACAGAAGCAGAATGGCACGTGAACAAAAAGACAGCCATCGACAAGCCATGGAGAAAGGTATCATTTAGATCTTGGACTTCTAGCCTCCAGAACTGTGTGAAAATAAATTCCTGGTTTTAAGCCACCCAACCTGTGGCACTTTGTTATAACAGCCCTAGGAAACTAATGCAGCCTTCCAGCCTCCTCCTCTGCCAGTTTTTTTTCAGAGATGCACTGTTTCTCATCAAGGTCCTCTGCTGCTGCTGCTGCTAAGTCACTTCAGTCGTGTTAGACTCTGTGCGAACCCATTGACAGCAGCCCACCGGGCTCCCCCGTCCCTGGAATTCTCCACGCAAGAACACTGGAGTGGGTTGCCATTTCCGTCTCCAATGCATGAAAGTGAAAAGTGAGAGTGAGGTCGCTCAGTCATGTCTGACTCTTGGCGACCCCATGGACTGCAGCCTACCAGGCTCCTCCGCCCATGGGATTTTCCAGGCAAGAGTTCTGGAGTGGGGTGCCATCACCTTCTCCACTCAGGTCATTAAACCAAACACTTATAACCCAAGCTTGCTGTGTTAGTATTCAGTTCAGTTCAGTTCAGTTCAATTCAGTCGCTCAGTCGTGTCCGACTCTTCACGACCCGTGAATTGCAGCACGCCAGGCCTCCTTGTCCATCACCAACTACTGGAGTTCATCCAAACCCATGTCCATTGAGTAGGTGGTGCCATCCAACCATCTCATCCTCTGTCGTCCCCTTCTCCTCCTGCTCTCGATCTTTCCCAGCATAAGGGTCTTTTCAAATGAGTCAGCTCTTCGCATCAGGTGATCAAAGTACTGGAGTTTCAACTTCAACTGGAGTCTTCTCCAATACCACAGTTTAAAAGCATCAATTCTTCGGCGCTCAGTTTTCTTTATAGTTCAACCTCACATCCATACATGACCACTGGAAAAACCACAGCCTTGACTAGACGGACCTTTGGCATGGCCACGTTAACTAATATCAAATACATATTTGAATGTCAATAGAATGATCAAGAGAACTCTGTAAGTGATCCCTTTTAAGAAAAGGAAGGATCTACCCTAGAGCCATGTTCACCTCTCTGAGACATTTTGGGCATTTTTAGGGCAGTCAGATCATCTCCTGTTTCTAGCCATCAGTGCCTCAGAGGTATTGCTGGGTGACTTTACAGTGCTCCACTGGTTTCCTTTACAAACCCAAGCTTGAGTTAAGGCTCTTTTGAGCTCTAAAAGCACCCATTTACAAATATTGATGTTCTTGGTGTAGCAATCAACCCAGGGCATTTCACACCTCTCTGCCAGTATCCACCAAAGTCAGCCCAAGCAAACCTGTAGCCAAACCAGATACAGATGTGTGGCTGCATTCTTTGCTTAACTATAACATGCAGGAAGTGGGTCAGCCTCTAACATCTTACCCACTCAGCTGGGCCAGTCTAAATTCCACATATTTATCAAATATTGTAAAGTAATTAGCCTCCAATTAAAAAGAAAAAAAAAAACTTAAAAAAATATTTTTGGGCCAAGTCTATCCAAAATACTTGACATATTTTATCCCACTTGGTCTTAATCAGAACCCCAAGATATATGAGTTACCCCACTTTATAGATGAGGAAATGGAGGTGTGGAGGACTTCCGTGACTTAGCCAAAATTGCAGCCAATATAAGGTGATGCTAGGTTCACAGATTCAGGTTAATGTGCCATGAAAGTTCTAGCTGTTATCTCTCTGTGAGGCTTAATTGTCAGACTTTGTGTATTTCTTCAGCCTTCACTCATCCCTCACTTCTGTCAACTCCTGCACCAAATGTTGCTAGAGCCACTGGCCACTTCTTGTGGCTCATCTGGTTTTTTGTTTTTTACCGGAGTACAGTTGCTTTGCATGCTGTGTTGATTGCTGCTGTACAACAATGTGAATCAGCTGTATGTATACATATATTCCCTCAATCTTCAGCCTCCCTCCCACCCCCTCCCCACCACATACCACCCTTGTAGGTCATCACAAATCAACAGGTTAAGATCCCTGTGCTATACAGCAGCTCCTCCCTAGCTATCTATTTTACAGGTAGTAGTCTGTGTATGGTACTTTCTCAATTTCTCTCACCTTTTCCTTCCACCTCTGTGTTGTGGCTCACTTTGAATTTTCTACTTAATATGTGCTGCTCTAGTGGTCCCAGTGACATTGTAACTTTTCTGTGATGGAAATAGTACTTACTGTACCACATTCAGGGCTTGGCTCAGCAGTAAAGAATCTGCCTGCAGTGCAGGAGATGCAGGAGATGTGGGTTTGATCCCTGGGTTCGGAAGATGGCAAGCCACTCCAGTATTCTTGCCTAGAGAATCTCATGGACTGAGAAGCCTGGTGGACTACAGTCCATGAGAAGACAAAGAGATGGACCCAACTGAAGCAACTAAGCTCAGCACCACACCGTGTTCACTCTCTAGTCTTGCATTCAGTGGAACCTCCACGCTTGTGACTCCCTAGGAGCTCAGGGAAATCTTTTTTAATTTTCCTCTGGAATCTCTCATAATGACAGCAAACAAAGGATCATTTGAAGGACATTATTTGAGAGCTTCCCTGGTGGCTCAGTGGTAAAGCAGCCACTTACCAATGCAGGAGACCTGGGTTTGATCCCTTGGGGGGAAGATACCCTGGAGGAGAGCATGGCAATCCACTCTAGTATTTGTGCCTGGGAGATCACACAGACAGCCCAGAGACAGTCCCTGTGGGCTACAGTCCACAGGGTCGCAAAAAAATTGGACATGACTTAGTGACTAAAAGACAGCAATAGTGTTGAAGGAGCAACAGTGGGGGCCTACTACTCAGAATATCACAGCTTCAGAATCAACTTTTAATTCATGCTAGCTCTTTGGATCTAGATGAGCTACTTTAACTTCTCTGAGTTTAGCTTCCTCATCTATAAAATATAGGTAATAAATACCCCCTCAATGATGTACTGTGAGAACTGGATGTGGGACTAGGTCTGCAGATGCTTCATAAACTGGAAAGCACTATTCACACACAAGAGATACTTTTTCAGCATTAGTAGCTATACTATCAATATTGAGTGACAATGAACAGCATCTCTCAGTCTTACTTTCTCCATGAAAAAAAGAATGTGGTGGTCTACAAACTTTCTTCTTGTTTTAACACTTCTGAATTCCTCCTTCTGGGGAGGGTGAGGGTGCGTGGGATGGGCCAGGGTGGCTGTGTGGGCAAGACCTTCCAAAGTGAGAACTGATGCCTTGCATTCAAAGGGCTTATCACTCACATCCCACTTGCCAGCAACAGGATCATATCTCACATGGGGGCTGTCTGTCTTCAAGGAAGAGGTGGTGTGGTTATATGAATCGTGTTGTCGCCAGTACAGATGGAGAAATGCCACTCTCCCTGAGTTTATGGCCCTAACGACTCCGGCACCGCGTACGTCAATCCGCAACTGCATGTGATGCCTTCCAACTCTGGTCCCAAAGATGAAAAAATAAAACCTGAAGATGAATATTTTCTCACTTTCCTTTCTTTCAGAAGGGAATTATTTTCCAAAATACCTTCCCTGTACCCCCAAACACAAATTCCTTGGTATGTCTCTCTTCTCTTAACAAGAAAGTGCGAACGAGGGCGTGTTAACAGAGGTGGAAATGGAACAAACCTATTCACAGTCTGTCTGCTAAAATTCAGGTTTACTTAACATTTAACAGCAGCTCTGAGAGTGCTAAAAGGTTCTGGAGCTCTCCCCCATGGCATTAGGTATGAACATGAAGGTAGTTAGAACTCTGTGTTCCTTGACCTTGCTGCAACTTAGTCTTGAATAAATTGAAGCAAAATAGGCCATGTAATCACAGACTTTGGTTTCTTCTCTAGGAATGATGACAGTTCTAAAATAAATAATTTTCACTACTCAAGTGTTCTGCTAGTGAAAGTCTATTTTCTTCAGAGAAAATGGTTCTTAAATATTTTAAAATGTCTAATTTCTCCACAAATTCCCAGAAATGGAGAAGCTAAATGGAGACGTTGAAAGAGCTGGACTGACTTTAGGGATGACAGCCCTTATGAATATCAGTTATTTTCCAAGTTATCTTTGAAACAGAGATGATTTCACAAACGATTCAATTTCTTGACCCCAATGGCAGTGCCTTGAAAATAACTATGGAAAACATTTGACATGTCTTTGTCTGAAGTCCAAAATCCTCTGTCATTTATCTCTATATCATCCTTCTGGTCATATGTTTCTTTAACCTTCCAGGTATCCTGCATTTTGGGTGTACAAGTCATCAATTTTTTTTTTTTCAACTATTCAAAGCATCTCACACTTCCTTGCCTTTTATACCTAGTGTTTCTCTAGCTTGGAAAACTCTTCCAGGCATGGAAATCTTTTTTCATTCTTTAAGTCCCCACTGTAATGCCACTTTCCTCACAACATTGCTCTTGAATTCCCAAATGGAATATTCATCCCATATTTAATATTTAGTAGTTCATTATTTATAGTGCTACTAAATATTTCATTTTGACCTGTTTAGAAGCTATGAATCATCTGTCTTGCTCCCTTTCTCTCAAAGTAAATATTTTAATCAAGCAAGTTGGGCTCATTCATTCACTCATTCATCCATTGAACAAAATGAATTCATCCATATTAATAAACCAGTATCTCTGTATCTTGCCTCATTCTTTTCCAAATATGTATTTGCAATATCTGTCTTTCCCTTTTGATCACAGGAAACTAGAGGACAAAAAAAAAAAAAAATCACATGTTATTAAGCTCTGAATTCCTTAGCTACTTTTAAATGGTGGGTGCTTCACAAACATGTAGTGATTGGACAGACAGATGGTTGGGTGGATGGACAGATGAATGGTTAGATGAATGAAATAGGCAAATAGCAAAAACTGATGGAATAAATCATGAATTAAGAGCATTATCCTTACCGTGCCTTAAGACAGTCGCTTTTGCTTGGAACCCCTGCAGTGTGTCTGTTGAATATCTATCACTTTGGGTTACTCTTTTTGTGTGCTTCATTGCCCTTCATTTGGGGAACCATGTCTTACTCATTCCAAGTAATCTGTTTGGTCCACGAGGCTCAGATGAGTTCACTAATTCCCAAATTTTGTCACACAACCCAGGCCTAATAGAGTATTCTGTTTACTCGGGGAAAAAGATTGATCAGGAATGGAAATAAAAACTAATCTGGGCCAATTAGTCTCTTCCCAAGAAATTGACAGTTAGTAGGGGAGACTCTCTTTCTGTCCTAAAGGACAGTGAGTAGAAAGTTGATATGAGCTGGAGCTACAGAAGACTTTGTTTCCACCATCAGAGAAAGAGTTTATTTTTATTTTTATTGTTTTTAAATTTTATTTTATTTTTAAACTTTACAATATTGTATTAGTTTTGCCAAATAAGAGTTTATTTAACAATAAAGCCATCCTGGGGAAAAAAATGGGACTGAGGGACAGAAAAAGAAAAAAAAAAAAGTGACTATTATATTTGAATCATGAGATATAGCCAAGTCTGTAGCCTACTTTTCAGGATATGAGTAAATAAATCCTCTTATTTTTTACATTAGTTAATATTCAATTACTGTTATTGTAAAACAAAAGAATTATGACAGGGGGATCTAAAGAAATTGTCCCAGTATAGTCACTTTTTATATTAAACACTTTTATCTCTAAGGAAAATCACTATAATCAGCTGGAAATTAAGTCAGGTACTAGGAGACAAAAATCGCTTAGAAATTAAGGCATATAGAAATCTGTACATCTCTGCCTTCCCTTGAAACTTAACCCATGCAAGTCCTTCATTCCCTTTTTTCTTGCTTTCCCCACCAGTTTTATTGAGATGTACTTGGCACACAAATTTGTATTAGTTTAAGGTGTGCACTGCAACAATTTGATAGATGTATGTATTACACAGGGCTTCCCTGGTGGCTCAGCGGTAAAGAATCTGCCTATAATTCAGGAGACCCGGGTTCGATCCCTGGGTCAGAAGATCCCCTGGAGGAGGGCACCGCAATCCATTCCAGTATTCTTGCTTGGAGAATCCCATGGACAGAGAAGCCTGGCAGGCTGCAGTCCATAGGATCACACAGAGTGGGACATGCCTGAAGCAACAAAGCAGCAGCAGCACGTATTGATAAATGACTACCAAAGGAAGCTTTAACATCTACCACCTCACATAGCTGCATTTTTTTTTAAGTGCAAAGTCCCATAAGTCCTTTTAAACTAAATATCTTGTTTCTTTTCCCAAATACCTAACTTGCCTCCTTCTCCAAGGCCATTCCTATGACTCACATCCCCATCCTCTCTCATCTCCACTCCAGTGGCAGCCTCCCAACTAGAACCTTGTCCTCAACGTGTTCATGATAAATTCTCTACCCAAGGCCAGGATGGTCTCTCTGAAGCACAGTATGTATCATATTAATTTTTTATCTCAAACATCATTGTCCCTCATTACTCTCAGAAAATAAGTCCAAATCTTTTTGCTTAATTTACAAACTTTACTTTCTGGTCATCTCTTATCTCTTTCAACTCTCCCTAGCCTGACTTTTTGCAGCAAATTTGATATTTTTAAAACATTTCCTGAGGGTGCCATGCTCTTTCTTCATTCTAGGCCTTCTTTTTACATTCTCTTTGCCTAGAATGCCCTTTCACCAGTTATGCTCTGAAATAGTTCCTACTCCTTTGCATTGAATAATGCCCGCCAGCCATTCATGTCTATCTGGAATTGCAGAATAAAACCTTATTTGTAAATAGGGTCTTTGCAGAAGCAATTAAGATAATTATTGAGATGAGATTGTATTAGATCAAGATGGGTACTAAGTCCAACAAGGATGTTCCTGTAAGAAAGAGAAAAGGACACATAGAGAAGAAGGCAAGATGAAGGTGGAATCAGAGGTTGGAGTGATGCATTTATAAGCCAAGGAACACCAAGGATTTCCTGTAACCACCTGAAGCTAGGAGAGAGGCACGGAACATATTCTGTCTCAGAAGCTCCGGAAGGAACCTATGTGGACACTTTTATTTTGGATTTCCAGCCTCCTGACCTGTGAGATTACATGTCTGTTGTTTTAAGTTAACTAGTTTGTGGGACTGTTACAACCACCCTAGAAAATAAACATACCTTTCTTTGGATATCACTCTACATGGTACCTCCTTTGCAAAGCCTTTCCTTATACCACTAATCTGAATCAAATACCCCTTTGATATTTTTAAAAAAATATAGGATCCCTAGGATGCTATATTTTTTTCTCTTTCATTATGTTTAAATTTCTTGTTTGCTTGGCTTCTAGGAAGCTATACTACACAGCCTTCCACAGATGTGTGCTTAGGACATATCACAGTGGCCAGTGTGTAGCAGGTTTCCACAAGCAAGCTTTGACTGATTCATTGTGCCTTATTCCTCTCTCTCTTTTTGGCATCAGAGCACATCATGAGAAATGCTGGGCTGGAAGAAGCACCAGCTGGAATCAAGATTGCTGGGAGAAATATCAATAACCTCAGATATGCAGATGACACTACACTTATGGCAGAAAGTGAAAAGGAACTAAAAAGCCTCTTGATGAAAGTGAAAGAGGAGAATGAAAAAGCTGGCTTAAAGCTCAACATTCAGAAAACTAAGATCATGGCATCTGGTCCCATCACTTCATGGCAAATAGATGGGGAAACAGTGGAAACAGTGTCAGACTTTATTTTTGGGGGCTCCAAAATCACTGCAGATGGTGATGGCAGCCATGAACTTAAAAGACACTTACTCCTTGGAAGGAAAGTTATGACCAACCTAGATAGCATATTCAAAAGCAGAGACATTACTTTGCCAACAATGGTCCATCTAGTCAATACTATGGTTTTTCCAGTGGTCATGTATGGATGTGAGAGTTGGACTGTGAAGAAAGCTGAGTACCGAATAATTGATGCTTTTGAACTGTGATGTTGGAGAAGACTCTTGAGAGTCCCTTGGACTGCAAGGAGATCCAACCAGTCCATCCTAAAGGAGACCAGTCCTGGGTGTTCATTGGAAGGACTGATGCTGAGGCTGAAACTCCAATACTTTGGCCACCTCATGTGAAGAGTTGACTCATTGGAAAAAACTCTGATGCTGCAAGGGATTGGGGGCAGGAGGAGAAGGGGACGACAGAGGATAAAATGTCTGGATGGCATCACCAACTTGATGCACATGAATTTGGGTGAACTCCAGGAGTTTGTGATGAACAGGGAGGCCTGGCATGCTGTGATTCATGGGGTTGCAGAGTCAGGACACAACTGAGCGACTGAACTGAACTGAACTGAAAGTGATTGATACATTGCAAGTGGTCTTTAGATGTTGTTTAATTAGTGATGGAGTCTGTAAATTGGCTCATGCTTCTACTAGTGGCACAGACCATTGACTCTGGCTCTCACCTATCCTAGGGCTTCCCAGGTGGCTCAAGATGGTAAAGAATCCACCTGCAATGCAGGAGACCCGGGTTTGATCCCTGGGTGGGGAAGAGCTCCTGGAGGAGGGCATGGAAACCCACTAGAGTATTCTTGCCTGGGAAATCCCAGGGACAGCGGAATCTGGTGGGCTACAGTCCACGGGGTTGCAAAGAATCAGACACAACTGAGCTACTAACACTTTCACTTTCTCACCCATCCTCAGCCTCACTAAATAGAGGAGAGCTTTACTGAAGGTGAATGTCCAAAAGCCCTTTAAATCATGTGTAACAGCCATTCTATATCCAATTTTAGGGAAAATAGCTAGATCTTATAACTAGACAGTCACATTAGAACAGAGAAGTTCTGATTCCATATTAATCATTTCTGCCACTGAATCCTATGACCCTATTAACACTGGGACAAAAACATTCCGATCTTTCAATTATCCATTTAAACAAAATGCTCTTAGTGATCCTGGTGATAAATAAAGGAAAAACTGTTGAGAGGATTTAGGCAAGATGACAAGGAGTGTGGGGCAGTGGGATTCTAAGGGCACATATTCCAGGGGAATCTCAAGTGATGGCAGATAGCTGTGGTTGTCATGAGCTATTATTAGTCTTCTTGGTCATTTCCAAATGCATCCTACCTCATCAAAAACATATTATGGAGCCCGCAAACCAGTAGGTGATGTGAAAACTAAATGAAAAAAAAAAAAAAAAACAGAAGTAAAAGAAGAACTAGAGTGCATACTTGTTCTGAATAAAACAAGAGAAAATGCAATTGCACATTACGATGAGTCAGTGTTCTACAAAAGCCATGGAGTTGGCCATGCAGTTGAGAGTGAAAAGCAAAAATCTCTGGGAATGGAGAGGCAGGCAAAAATAGCAACATATTTTTTCTTTCAAAATTTCCACTTGAGGAGTATTTGGAGTCCTGGGATTTCCAGATTTCTCCTGAGATAAATAAATGATGTCTGCTCTCTTTGTGTGTGTGGAATAAGCTCACAGAAATATATGTATATCTCCATAGCATCTTCTGAGAGAAGATGAAACTTTTCTTCTTAGTAAGACTGAAAAAGAAAATGTGTTGAAACAGTATATACTCTTTGGGAATGGAAAAATACAAGACAGTGTTTATGTTAAGTAGATTCAAACAGAGGAGTAAAGAAGTCTCTACACTTTTACTTCAGGTGGTACCCTGTGTGGTTAAATACATCGACTTTGCAGTTACACTGACTTGGTACAAATCTAAGATCTATTACTAACTCATCTGTATAAACTTGGACAAGTAATCTCAGTTCTTCATGTTTCAGTAGCAATCTATAATATGGGAACAAATAATATATATAACTCACAAGTTGTGATAAGAGAAAAAGGAATTATATAAATAATGTAAAATAGTATACAGCACACAGTATACACTCAATAAATATAACCTCTTATTTTTAATGTTATTCTTATATGGATTCAGCAATAAAAATAGAATGATAAAAAAGAACTAGGTACAATAGTCAAATGCTCAGAATATAGGAACTGGAAGCCCCTGTTCCTTTTTGGTTGTGTGCTATGAGGGGGTGATTGCATTTCTCTAAGTCTCATTGCCTTCTTTGGTAACAGAAGACAATGACAGCACCTTTTCACAAGGTTGTTGTGTTATACAAAACGCTGACTTGATTACGTGGTGCACAGTATTATACAAGGTCTACAAATAGCAGCTCTTTCTATTACAGACTTAGAACTCTTATGAATTGGCTGTGAGAACTGATTGCTTTCACAAAATACAATATGTAAAGCAGTAAAGGTTTTAATTTCATGAGCCACAAAGAGGAAAAGCCCATTAGTTTAGCCTTTTAAAGAAAACAAACCAACAAAGGAAATAACTATGCTGAAAAAAGATGAAAGAAGATATTGAATTTTTAACTGTAGGATAAGGCATATTTCAGTCTTCCCGGGGTAGCTTAGTCGTAAAAAAAAAAAAAAAAAACCCACCTGCCAACACAAGGAGATGCAAGAGATGCAGGTTTGATTCCTGGATAGGGAAGATATCCTGGAGGAGGGCATAGCAACCCACTCCAGTATTCTTGCCTGGAGAATGCCATGGACAGAGGACCCTGGGGGGTACAGTCCATGGGGTCACAAAGAGTTGGACACAACTGAGCAACTGAGGACACGAGGCATGGTGTGTGTGTGTGTGTGTGTGTGTGTGTGTGTGTGTGTGTGTGTGTTCCCTATAGCTACCAGTGTGAGGGTAGGTGTTCCTTTCTCAGACTTTATTTGGGGACAGAACAAATACTGAGGTTGCACAAGCCTCCTCTGTGGACTTTTGGGGTATTGTCTTTCACCTTTAGAAGCAGCTCAATGGATGGAGCCATGTGCTAGTTTGGTCATTGGAAGCATATACAATTTTGAAAAAACGTCTAAGAGGAGAACATGGAGGTGACTGGTGACTAAAATGTTTCACAAAAATCAGGTTTTGGTTGGATTTAAAAATGTCAATTCAATATGAAACTCTATAGCTAAGCATCACGGGCTGATAGCTGAGGTCCCACCATTAAGGCTAGAAGGTTATTCCTATGGACACCCTTTAAGATGGCTTGAAAGCTATGCTAAGCATCAGAGGGAAGAACAATAACTATTCTCTATAAGCACATATGTATCAGGCATGATACTGAGCATTTTTCTCCATTTAACCTAGCACAATGCTCCGAGATAGGTAACATGGTGGGTATTTATGACCACCCTTGGCTTCAGGTTTTTGGGTTCTAATCTCAGCTCTTCCACATTCTACCTGACTGAACCAGAGCACAGAAAGCCTCCATTTTATCGCAGGGCTAATAAATCTGCCTTCCTGGGCTCATCTCAGGATTGTATAGCACAATGAATATAGAGATTCTAGCACCATACCTGGAGAAGGCAATGGCACCCCACTCCAGTACTCCTGCCTGGAAAATCCCATGGATGGAGGAGCCTGGTAGGCTGCAGTCCATGGGGTCGCTGAGGGTCGGACACGACTTGGGCGACTTCACTTCCACTTTTCACTTTCATGCATTGGAGAAGGAAATGGCAACCTGCTCCAATGCTCTTGCCTGGAGAATCCCAGGGACGGGGGAGCCTAGTGGGCTGCTGTCTATGGGGTCACACAGAGTCGGACACGACTGAAGTGACCTAGCAGCAGCAGCACCATACCTGCCAGATAGTAATCGGTCAATAAAAGGAAATTATAACTTGTTATCCTCATTTTACAGAAAAGAAAATAATGACTTAGGAGAGGACAAAAAGGGATAAGACTCGGGGCCTTAATTCATAGGGAATTTGGCAAGATGTTATGAAATCCATATTTATCTAGGCACTGCCTAGTTTCTCAATTCTCGGTCCACAGCCATGTTTATGAGAATTTTTCCAAGAGCTACCTCACCCATCCCCTCATGCTGTCCCACTTAACATTCTCCTTCCTGACACTGACTACAAGACTGATTGCCACATATGTGATATTTAGCAGGTAGCAAGTTTGGCACTGAACTTTTTATAGACATTATTTTCATTTTATTGCAATAAGAACCTATGGGATAGATAATGTTTCTAACATTTGAAGATGACATATGTCATGCATAGAAAGAATGAATTATTTTCCCCAAATGTCACAAACAAGATAGTAGAAGAACAAGGATTTGAACTTGGTTTATTAACTTTAAAGCTCATACTCATAACATATCACTCCCCATATTAACCTGTAGCCTTCTGCTGTTATTCGATCGGAGACACTGAAATAAAATTTAAATATAAGAATGAGCAATGAATACCCTTTTTAGGATCCAGATACTCACTAAATACAGAACCTGACAAAACATGACTCATGTGCCACTCCAAGACCTTGCTTGGAACTGAAAACATGACATTTTTTTTTAAGTCTTAATGTTGTATCAGAATTGTTTTCAACAAAGATCCATGATCAATCAGAGTTCATAAACAAGATGTATATTGTTTGCAATCTCACATCTAGTTTGTCACAATGATTTTTTTACAGGAGGAAATCCCATGGAGAGAGGAGCCTGACTGTCCATAGGGACACACAGAGTCAGACACAGCTGAACAACTAAAACACAGAGACAAACATAAATTGAGAAGGAAAGTTATTTTTCCAAGATCACAGCATTTCGATGGCAGATGCAGCCTGGAAACTGGGTCCCAGACTTCTGACACATGCTCTTTCCACAAATCCTAAACATTTATCCTGATTTATTTTGCTCTATGGGGACCCTGCTTGTGATTGGGCAGTCTTTGGAAATCACAAGTGAGAAGCTCCTAGCAGCACACACATCCTGGGTATTTGTGAACAAACTTCCAAGTCTTGCCATGGAGAGGACATACACCACTTTTCAATTAATATTTCTGTGTGGTTCTAAGCTTTCTTTTAACCTTCTGCCAAAATATGGCACTTAACCCAGTTTCGGATACAATCCCCTGGCTAATTCACATGGTTTGATCTGTCCTAGTCATACATTTCTTGTTAAAAGGAACATAAGTTAGGTTGGCTAATACTGGCAACATCTCAGAAGGTATCAACATCTGAAACAGCACCTGTGGTAGTCACAGTAGGGTAACTGCTATAAAAAGAACAATTCCTGAGCCAGGGGCTATTATTGCATTAACAATAAAAACCAGTTTTGCACTGCCTGAGGTACACAGATGGCAAGGAAAGGATTGATGGTGGAGGGTGGCCACATTTCACACAATAATTCAGGGTCTCCTGTAACTCTGCACTCATCAGGTAGATGGGAAAAGCAAAAGATATTCGAGATTTCTATGGGAGCATTTTTAAGGGCAAGGACTCAAAGCGACACCAATTTCTTCCTATTTTTATTGTCCAGGTCCCAGTCCCATGATCACAATTAACCATAAGGAAAGATGGGTGATGTGGTGTCTAGCCAGGTTCCCAGGAGGCAAAAGTGTTGGTACACAGCTTGCTAGTGTGTCCGCAAAGCCACTAAATTCCCTCCGCATCACAATTCAGATGCACATAGACACACATACCTACAGAACTGGCTTGAGTAAGGGGACATTCAAACCCTGGCCATACATTAACAAAGAAAACTACAAATCAGGCTATTTTTCATCTGTGCATGAGCTGATAAACATTTGAAGCCACGGAGGATAAAAATGTATCAATTTTAAATAGGAATGGTTTTTTATCAATTAATTCTGATTCTAGGTACTGACCTGAAGTTAAGCAAGTAGAAAATCCACAAGAATATGTGTAAAAAGATGCTCATTACAGCATTATTGGAATAGGAAAATAGTAGATTAAAACGCACATCAATAGAAGATTGATTAGATAAATTATGGTGACTTTATACAATGTAGCACTCTGAGACTTTAAATACAATAAAGTACTTTCACATACAGTAACATTTCTATAATAACAAGTAGAAAAATAACAAATATAATTTGTGTACATTTATTAGCACCACCCTGAGCCACAAGCATTACGTGAAGGCTGTACAGTGCAGTTGAACAACACAGTAGCCCTGGCAATACCTCAATCAATGTATGTTTTTACATCTCTATGTAACTCCTCTCAGTTCTGTTCAACGGATAGGGCTTTACAAACCTGGAGAGCAAATGTAATTCCATCTCTTTTATTTTATTCAACTAATTGCTGGAGTTTCCACCTACCATAATTGTAGAAAATTCAGAATCTCCTTCAAAGGCCCTTCCATCCCTTTGGATAATCCAAGGAAGTTGGGAGCATGAATGGCCAGGACATGGGGATGTGTGGAAAAGGGGTAATCTATTTGACTTCCGCTGCCTATGGGAAGTACACTACAGTGTACTTAGCATACACTGCCTCTCCATGGAGTTACTGACAAAAGCTCCACATGGTCTGAGACACAGTGTCAGTCTTCTCTCATTTGGCATCTGCCCCAAACCACCATTAAAAAAGCTTTTAGGTGATGGGACAGCTTATCTCTAAATTCCTGAAACAAAATTTGTCCAATTGCATGAACTGCCCCTTATCAGAGACATCACTCACCAGTTCTTCTGAGGGAGGGTTTCCTCAATGATTTCCCATTATTTTGTCCTTCTAAGAAAGCTTCTCTAAGGGATTTCAGATTGTGCCCAGGTGAGCTCTTCCTAGAGGAGGGGGGAGGGAGAAATTCCATCAATGATCAGTGATTCTGGCATCACTCACACTAAAAAACAAGCACGCAAAAATCTTACAAAGGTAATACATGTTTATATGCACTTCTATAAAGTCCTTCTTTCTCTTCATAGATATATATGTATCATGCACTTATATTTTTATATCTGATTCACATGTAATCTATAAAATATATATACAATATATATGAAGAGAGATATGTCTAAAGAACCTCTTGATGAAAGTGAAAGAGGAGAGTGAAAAAGGTGTCTTAAAGCTCAACATTCAGAAAACTGAGGTCATGCCATCTGGTCGTATAACTTCATGGCAAATAGATGAGGAAACAGTGGAAACAGCAGCAGATTGTACTTTTGGGGCTCCAAAATCACTGCAGATGGTGACTGTAGCCATGAAATTAAAAGATGCTTGGTCCCTGGAAGAAAAGTTATGACCAACCTAGACAGCATATTAAAAAGCAGAGACAATACTTTACCAGCAAATGTCTGTCTAGTCAAGGCTATGTTTTTCCAGTAGTCATGTATGGATGTGAGAGTTGGACTGTAAAGAAAACTGAGTGCTGAAGAATTGCTGATTTTGAACTGTGGTGTTGGAGAAGACTCTTGAGAGTCCCTTGGACTGCAAGGAGATCCAACCAGTCCATCCTAAAGGAAATCAATCCTGAATATTCATTGGAAGGACTGATGCTGAAGCTGAAACTCCAAAACTTTGGCCACCTGATGTGAAGAACTAACTCATTTGAAAAGACCCTGATGCTGGGAAAGATTGAAAGCAGGAGAAGGGGATGACAGAGGATGAGATGGTTGGATGGCATCACCGACTCAATGGACATGAGTTTGAGTAGACTCTGTGAGTTGGTGATGGACAGGGAGGCCTGGAGTGCTGGGGTCGCAGAGTCAGACACCACTGAGTGACTGAACTGAACTGATTGTTACCAAAGAAGACAACAACAAAAAAATGCAGAAAAAAATTTGTTAGTTAAATAAATTTATGTAATAGCCCTAAATTAGAAATAATCTAAACATCCAAAAATAGTAAATGGTTTGGTAAATTATACAGTTATTGAATTGACTATTTTGCAATCTTCCCAGGTGGCTCAGATGGTAAAGTATCCACCTGCAATGCAGAAGACTGAGGTTCGATCCCTAGGTCAGGAAGATCCCCTAGAGAAGAGCATGGCAACCCACTCCAGTATTTTTGCCTGGAGAATCCCATGGACAGAGGAGCCTGGTGGGCTACAGTCCATAGGGTCGTGAAGAGTCTGACAGGTCTGAGTGACTATCATATTTTTCAGTCATTAAAAATTATGCTTATAACATATTATCATGAGAAAGGACTAATATGTTATTAAATAAAATGCTTATCAAATCTTAGCAAATATAATATGATCTCATCTTTGTAAACAAAATATAGATATGTACAGAAATAAACTGACAACATCCTAAAATGTCTTTGGAATATGGAAAGGAAGAAGATTTTCATTTTTCAATTTATATCATTGTATAATTCTCAAATATTCTACAAGCAACTCAAATATATTCTTATTTAAGAATGTATTGAAATCCTTTCTATTTTCAAAAATCCTTATCCTTTCTAAAGAAACAAACTCTTTTCTCCATCTCGGATATACATACTGAGGAATTTTAAGGAAATCATAATAATACAGTACAAAAATATACATTACATTTAAGTAAACAGCAACAAAATTTTTACATACTTACATTTGAATAAAGAGAAGTTATGTATGGAAATCAAATCTATAATTAACTACCAAAAATATATAAAATCTGAAGCCCATTTTAAATTCTTCCATACCTGGAGCTGGTTACATGCACTAAAGAAAGTCTAATTTTTATTGAGCACCTACATACCCATTAGTCAATCATTTTTACATGACCTATTCAATCCTCCCAAAAAACTAAGGTATTATCCCACTTTTACAAAAGAAGAATTGATGCTTTTGACCTGTGCGCTGAAGAATGGATGCTTTTGAACTGTGGTGTTGGAGAAGACTCTTGAGAGTCCCTTGGACTGCAAAGAGCTCAAACCAGTCCATCCTAAAGGAAATCAGTTCTAAATATTCATTGGAAGGACTGATGCTGAAGCTGAAATTCCAATACTTTAGCCACCTGATGCAAAGAACTGACTCCTTGGAAAAGACCCTGATGCTGGGAAAGATTGAAGACAGGAGGAGAAGGGGACGACAGAGGGTGAGATGGTTGGATGGCGTCACTGACTTGATGGACATGAGTTTGAGCAAGCTCTGTGAGTTGGTGATGGACAGGGAAGCCTCACATGCTGCAGTCCATGGGGTCGCAAAGAGTCAGACATGACTGAGCGACTGAACTGAACCAACCTGATGTCAGGAAGGATATTCCCAAAATTATACCAGCTGTTGTCTGTAATACTGATGTTGGTTTTTGCTTATTTTTACTTATGTATTTATAAATAAAATTGTGTTTATTTTACATATTTTTTATGTAAAACTCCCTCTTCCTTCCATTTTTACATGCTATATTTTATCTTCATTTAGATTGTGTGTGGGGGTAATTGAACATGTATGGGTTCATATCTGAGTAAATCTATGTTAAAATTTGTATTAAGTATCTCAGGTAAAGAGTCGTAGGACACAAATTATTAAGAGTGGTATGTTAGCACTTAAAATTGAAGCAAATTGAGGATCTGAAAGGATGTGGATGAAATGAAGCTACTTTATTCTCTAAGCAATTTTAATTATATGGCTCCTTCTCTTTCTGAGTAACAGGCATGTCTTTGTTCATGTACCTTCATTCCAGTCCTCTCCCTCCATCCTTTCAAGAGGACTGTTAGTAATCAGTTGTGGTGACATCACATTATGCTTGTGGAAGTGACGTCACTGGCTAAGGGTGCCACAAACAGCATGCTGATTGTACAGATATTTGGAAACCTGCAGATGGTGTGCCTGTAAGCAGACAGCCCCAGAAAAATGGGATTCAGATAATGTTTGGGTTAGAAACTCTTGGGGACAAGGATATATTATTGTTTCACTATTTTCCACCAAACTTGGCAGTGTTTGCACAGAGTAGTCATGAGTATCCATCAAACTGAATTGACCTGAATTACTTTATTAATTATAAATTAATCTGCTTCTTTCAGGGCTCGCAGTATCTCATTGTTTTCTCTTCCAACATAAAGTTTCAAAATAAACAAAGAAAATTAAGGCCATTTCTGATCATATTTGTTACTGTTTAATGTAAATTGAGAATGTAAATGGAAAGGTTTCCAGTTGGCTTTACTTTAAAAAGAAAAAAAAATGTAAGTTCTTTCTTAGCAAGTGGTCCACTGTGAGCTGTAAAAGAAAGAGCCTGCTTGTTGGGGGAAGGCTCCAGTGAGATGGAAAGATATTCAGGTGACTGTGTAAATAGATTCTACTTGACAACCTTTTCCACATGGGAGAGGTGCCTTCAGAGCACATAATTTGTTATCAAGCCCTGCCAGAAGCAGTGGAGCTGATGCAAGACTCAGATTTCAAACTCCTCTGGGTTGAACATGAGGGAAGATCCCTGGGCAGTTTGGTTTCTGACTGAAAATTTAGGGGATCCTAAGCCTTTCTCAAGTCCTGGCTTAGTTGGACCGATGTTCAGAGCCCCCTCAACTTATTTTATGAAGTTTCAACCCATCTCAGTGTGGGCTGTGACAGTTTCCCCTCCAACCAGCCCTGGCTGTGAGCTGCTGCTGACTTCAGTCCCCTACTGATTTAAGTATGATTATTTAAAGATTAAAAGAAAGCTTTACTTCCTAAAACAAAGGTATATTTTCATTGCCAAAAATTAGGAAATTATATAGTTAAAAAGAACAAAAATAAAGAGTACCTACAACTCATTGAATATACCATCTCCTACACACACACATACATGCATATATTTGAGTACACGATCCGGGGTAGAATTTTATGTACTACAATATGAGTAGTAGTAAAGAACCTGCCTGCTGATACAGGAGACAGGCGAGACTCTGGTTTAACCCCTGGATTGGGAAGATCCCCTGGAGGAGGGCATGGCAACCAACTGCAGTAATCTTGCCTGGAGAATCCCATGGACAGAGGAGCCTGGCAGGCTACAGTCCATGGGGTTGCAAAGAATCAGACACAACTGAAGCGACTTAGCACATACATGTGATTAATATACACAAACCTATAACATTTATACACACATATATACATCTTCAATAATATCTTAGCATCTGGGAATAGTGTATTATAACTGATTTGACCCACTGCTTTTATTTTTGTTGATACTTAGTTTGCTTTCAATTTAATCTGGGAGTTGATGACTAAAAAGCGATAGGGAAGAATCTCAGTTGAAGGAATATGTAAGTAGCCAGATAGATACTCGAGGTCTTACGGGAAGGTATTACCTAAAAGTCTTTAAATCTCATTCATTTTTAGAAGCACCAGTTGTTTTCAAGACAGTACTGTTTTATTTCCAAATAATTAATTACATATAACTAAAGATTCAAGAACATTCTACAAGGATGTTCTCAATTTCTTAGAACCTTATTTTGAAAGACTTAAATAGTTCAATGTCTATGTATCTAAAATTTTAAAATAATAAAACACACATTCAAACACACACAAACACTATTTGGGGTCCGGAGCCTCACTTGATCACTGGTTTGGACACATTTCTCCTCCTTTAATGGGAAAGTTTTTCCTCATTTGTAAAATAAGACAAGCACTACATGGACTCTTCTAACTCTAAGGTTAGAAGTTCTATTAAAAAAAAGATTTAAAAGTCCCTTAAAATTCCAATACATATTTCTTAAAACATTTCTTGGAAAAACCCCTAGAGTAGTATTTCAAAGTCAAAATAAATGGTTAAATCAATTTTTCTCACAAAACTGGGAAGATATTAATAACTTTGATTTTTTGAAAAGGTATGAGTAGGGAAAGTAACATACAAAACAAAGATTTTGACAAGATATTATTGTTTTTTAAATCCATGAGCATGTTGTATGATCAAAAGCATCTTCTTTGCTTTTTTCTGCTTCTGATTCAGGATGTTAATTACAATATTTGCGGTTGTGTTGTCTACATATTCTTACATTTTGAATTCTGTGAAACAGTTCTCCATGTAAATGAGAACAATTCAAGAAATGCCATAGCACTCTCTCTGATTTCTCTCTAAAGAGACACCTATAGTTTTATACTCAAACAGAAGAGATGATACAGGTACCTTGAAAGCACTGGCTATGGACTTTCTTTTCACCATGACTGCAAGCAGATGTAAGGAAATGTCTAAATGGAAGACTCAGACAGAGTTACAAAATGGTTCTGCATGGTGGAGAGGCAGCTTTGATACACTGGAAGGATGTTTGATATCCAAAGGCCTAGATTCAAATTTTGGGTCTGTAAATCCCTATTCAAGGGATTTTAGGCTAGTCCTTTAACTGTCATAGTGTGGATATAACAATAAGATGAAATAATGAATGGAAATAAAAGCAAAGAAAATAAAAAATCCACTCCACAAAATTTGTGGAGTGGATCAGGAATTATTAGAAAAAAGTAAAGATATAAGATTAGTGATTGAAGATCTTAAAAATATAGTAAAAGATGGGAAAACTAAACATAAAGCAATATAAGAAAGGGAAAAATAAAAATGAGAGCAAAATCAGTGACATAGAAAACTGATAAAATAGAGATTAAGAGAACCTAAAGTTGATTCTTTTAAAAGATTGATAACATTAATAAAGCTTTAACTAGACTGATCAAGCAAAAAGAAAAACACACATGAATTAGCCATATCAGTAATGAATTAAGTGGGTCATTATCTAGATACCCCAGTCATTAAAAAGTTAACAAGAGAATATAAAATATAAATTTATGACAATAAGATTCTCATATATAAAAACACAAACCACATAACTCACAAACTGGCAATATTGATATAAGGGAATTAGAAAACATGGATAGTCCTAAAAATGTTTTTTAAAGCACTTCAATTATAACAAAAATGCTTACTATTGAATTATCTTGGCATGTTTGTTAAACACTGACCATAATTACACTGATTTATTTCTGGATTTTCAATTATTTTCCATTACTCTATATCTCAATCTTTATGCCAGTACTGTGCCTGTCACTGTTACTTTATAGTAAGTTTTTTTAAATTTTTTTATGCAATGGTAATTGCTTTACAGAATTTTGGAGTTTTTTGTCAAACCTCAACATGAATCAGCCATAGGTATATGTATATCTCCTCCGTTTTGAACCTCCCTCCCATCTCCCTCCCCATCCCACCCTTTTGGGTTGATACAGAGCCTCTGTTTGAGTTTCCTGAGCCATACAGCAAATTCCCGGTGGCTATATATTTTACATATAGTAATGAAAGTTTCCATGTTACTTTCTCCATACACCACACCCTCTCTTCCCCTCTCCCCATGTCCAAAAGTCTATTCTCTATGTCTGTTCTCCATTGCTGCCCTGTAAATAAATTCTTCAGTACCATTTTTCTGGATTCTGTATATGAGTGTTAGAATACAATATATTTATCTTTCTCTCTCTGACTCACTTCAATCTGTGTAACAGGTTCTAGGTTCATCCACATCATTAGAACTGACTCAAATGTGTTCCTATTTATGGCTGAATAATATTCCATTGTGTATATGTACCACAACTTCTTTATCCATTCATCTGTCAATGGACATCTAGGTTGCTTCCATGTTCTAGCTATTGTAAATAATGCTGCAATGAACAATGAGATACATGTGTCTTTTTCAATTTGCATTCCTTAGGGTACATGCCTAGGAGTGGGATTGCTGGGTCATATGGTGGTTTTATTCCTAGGTTTTTTTTTTAAGGAATCTCCATACCATCTTCTATAGTGGCTGCATCAATTTATATTCTCACCAATAGTATAAGAGCATTCCCTTTTTCCCACACCCTCTCCAGCATTTACTGTTTGTTGATTTTCTGATGGTCATTCTGCCTGGTATGAGGTGATATCTCATTGTGGTTTTGATATCAATTTCTCTAATAATAAGTGATCTTGAGCATCTTTCCATGTGTTTGTTAGCCATCTGTATGTCTTATTTAGAGAAATGTCTGTTTAGGTCTTTTCCCCACTTTTTTTTTTAATATAATTTTTTTCTCTTTATTTTATTTATTTTTTGTTAATTTTATTTTATTTAACTTTACAATATTGTATTGGTTTTGTCATATATCAAAATGAATCTGCCACAGGTATACATGTGTTCCCCATCCTGAACCCTCCTCCCTCCTCCCTTCCTATATCTCCCTCTGGGTCGTCCCAGTGCACCAGCCCCAAGCATCCAATATCGTGCATCGAACCTGGACTGGCGACTCATTTCATATATGATATTATACATATTTCAATGCCATTCTCCCAAATCATCCCACCCTCTCCCTCTCCCACAGAGTCCAAAAGACTGCTCTATACATCGGTGTCTCTTTTGCTGTCTCATATACAGGGTTATTGTTACCATCTTTCTAAATTCCATATATATGCGTTAGTATACTGTATTGGTGTTTCCCCACTTTTTGATTGGGCTGTTTGTTTTTCTGGTATTGAGTTGTATGAGCTGCTTGTATATTTTGGAAATTAATCCTTTGTCAGTTGTTTCATTTGCTGTTATTACTCCCATTCTGAGGGTTGTCTTTTCACCATGCTAATAGTTTCCTTTGCTGTGCAAAAGCTTTTGGGTTTAATCAGGTCCCACTTGTTTACTTTTGTTTTTATTTCCATTACTCTGGAAGGTGGGTCATGGAGGATCTAACTTTGATTTATGTCATCGAGTGTTCTGCCTATGTTTTCCTCTAAGAGTTTTATCATTTCTGGTCTTACACTTAGGTCTTTAATCCATTTTGAGTTTATCTTTGTGTATGGTGTTAGGAAATGTTCTAATTTCATTCTTTTACAGGTAGCTGTCCAGTTTTCCCAGCGCCATTTACTGAAGAGGCTATCTTTACAGCATTGTATATTGCCTCCTTTGTCAAAAATGAGGTACCCACAGGTGCATGGGTTTATTTCTGGGCTTTCTATCTTGTTCCATTGGTCTATATTTCTGTTTTTGTGCCAGTACCATACTGTCTTGATGGCTGTAGCTTTGTAATATAACCTGAAGTTAGGAAGGTTGATTCCCACAGCTCCATTCTTCTTTCTCAAGACTACTTTGGCTATTCGGGGTCTTTTGTGTTTCCATATGAATTGTGAAAATTTTTGTTCTAGTTCTGTGAAAAATGCCATTGGTAATTTGATAGGGATTGCAATGAATCTGTAGATTGCCTTTGGTAGTACAGTCATTTTCACAATATTGATTCTTCCTACCCAAGAACATGGAATATTTCTCCATGAGTTTATGTCATCTTTGATTTCTTTCATTAGTGTCATAATTTTCTGTGTAGTTTGTCTCCTTAGGTAAGTTTATTCCTAGATCTGTAATTCTTCTTGTTGCAATGGTGAATGTGATTGATTCCTTAACTTCTCTGATTTTTCATTGTTAGTATATAGAAATGCAAGTGATTTCTGTGTATTGATTTTGTATCCTGCAACTTTGCTAAATTCACTGATTAGCTCTTGTAATTTTCTGATACTATCTTTAGGGTTTTCTATGTACACATGTCACATGTTTTCTATGTACACATGTCACATGTATCATGTCATCTGAAAACAGTGAGAGCTTTACTTCTTTTCCAATCTGGATTCCTTTTATTTCTTTTTCTTCTCTGATTGCTATAGCTAGGACTTCAGAACTATGTTGAACAATAGTGGTGAAAGTGGACACCCTTGTCTTGTTCCTGATTTTTGGGGGAATGCTTTCAGTTTTTCACCATTGAGAATAATGTTTGCTATAGGCTTATCCTGGGTGTTCTTTGGAAGGAATGATGCTAAAGCTGAAGCTCCAGTACTTTGGCCACCTCATGCGAAGAGTTGACTCATTGGAAAAAACTCTGATGCTGGGAGGGATTGTGGGCAGGAGGAAAAGGGGACGACAGAGGATGAGATGGCTGGATGGCACCACCGACTCAATGGATATGAGTTTGAGTGAACTCCAGGAGCTGGTGATGGACAGGTAGGCCTGGCATGCTGCGATTCATGGGGTCACAAAGAGTCGGACACGACTGAGTGACTGAACTGAACTGAACTGAACTGATAGGCTTTTCATATATGGCCTTTACTATGTTGAGGTAGGTTCCTTCTATGCCCAATATTTGAAGAGTTTTAATCATAATGGGTGCTGAATTTTGTCAAAGACTTTTTCTGGATCTATTGAGATTATCATATATTTTTTGTCTTTCAATTTGTTAATATGGTGTATCACATTGATCAATCTGCATATATTGAAGAATCCTTGAATTCCTAGAATAAACCCAACTTGATTATGGTGTATGGGCTTTTTGATGTGTTGTTGAATTCTGTTTGCTAAAATTTTGTTGAGGATTTTTGCATCTATGTTCATCAGTGATATTGACCTATAGTTTTCTTTTTTTGTGTGTTGTCTTTCTGAGGTTGGCATCAGGGTGATGGTGGCCTCATAGAATGAGTTTGGAAGTGTTCCTTCTTCGGCAATTTTTTGAAAGAGTTTTAGAAGGATAATCATTAGCTATTCTCAGAATGTTTGATAGAATTCTCCTGTGAAGCCATCTGGTCCTGGACTTTTGTTTTTTGGGAGATTTTGATCACAGCTTAAATTTCAGTGCTTATAATTGGGTTGTTCATAATTTCTATTTCTTCCTGGTTCAGTCTTGGAAGATTGAACTTTTCTAAGAATCTGTTCATTTCTTCCAGGTTATCTATTTTATTGCCGTGTAGTTGTTTATAATAGTCTGTTATAATCCTTTGTATTTCTTCATTGTCTGTTGTAACCTCTCCGTTTTCATTTCTAATTTTGTTGATTTGATTCTTCTCTCTTTTTTCTTGCTGAGTCTGGAGAAAGGTTTGTCAATTATGTTTATCTTTTCAAAGAACCAGCTTTTTGTTTCATTAATCTTTATTGCTGTTTCTTTCATTTCTTTTTCATTTATTTCTTCTCAGATATATATGATTTCTTTCCTTCTACTAATTTTGGGGCTTTTTTGTACTTCTTTTTCCAGTTGCTTTAGGTGTAAATTTAGGTTATCTATTCAATGTTTTTCTTGTTTCTTGAGGTAGGATTGCATTGCTATAAACTTCCCTCTTAGAACTGCTTTTGCTGCATCCCATAGGTTTTGGGTTGTCATGTTTTCATTGTCATCTGTTTCTAGAAATTTTTAAATTTCCCTTTTGGTTTCTTAAGTAACCTGTTGGTTATTTAGAAATGTGTTGTTTAATTTCCATGTGTTTGTGTTTCTTACAGTTTTTTTCTTGTAATTAATATCTAGTCTCATAGTGTTATGGTTGAAGAAGATGCTTAATATGATTTCAGTTTTCTTAAATTGACTGAGGTTTGATTTGTGACCCAAGATGTGGTCTATTCTGGAGAATGTTCCATGTGCACTTGAGAAGAAGGTGTATTCTTCTGCATTTAGATGGAATGTCCTGAAGATATCAATGAGATCCATCTCATCTAATGTATCATTTAAGACTTATGTTTCCTTACTAATTTTCTGTTTTGATAATCTGTCCATTGGTGTGAGTGAGGTGTTAAATTCTCCTACTATTGTGTTATTGTCAATTTCTCCTATTATGTCTGTTAGTGTTGGTCTTATGTATGCAGGTGCTCCTATGTTAGGTGAAAGATATTTACAATTGTTATGTCTTCCTCTTGGATTAATCCCTTGGTCATTATGTAGTATCCTTCCTCATCTCTTGTAATCTTTTTTAAGGTCTATTTTGCCTGATATGAAGATTGCTACTCCAAATTTCTTTTGCCTCCCACTTGCATGGAATATATTTTTCCATCCTCTCACTTTCAGTCTATATGTGTCTTGAGGTCTGGAGTGGGTTTCCTGTAGACAGCATATACATGGGTCTTGTTTTTGAATCCATTCAGCCAGTCTGTGTCTTTTGGTTGGAGCATTTAATCCATTTACATTTAAAGTAATTATTGATATATAGATTCCTATTGCCATATTCCTAATTGTTTGGGGTTAATTTTGTTGATCTTTTTTTCTTCTCTTGTATTTCTTGACTCTGTAAGTCCCTGTAACATTTGTTCTAAACATGGTTTAGTGGTACTGAATTCTCTTAACTTCTGTTTGTCTGAGAAGCTTTTGATTTCTCAATCAATTTTGAATGAGATCCTTGCCAGGTACAGTAGTCTTTATTGTAGATTTTTTCCCTTTCAGTACATTAAATATATCCTGCCATTCCCTTCTGGCCTGCAGAGTTTCTGCTGAAAGATCAGCTATTAAGTGAATGGGGTTTCCCTCATGTGTTACTTGTTGCTTATCCCTTGCTGCTTTTAATCTTCTTTCTTTGTGTTTAGTCTTTTTTAGTTTGATTAGTATGTGTCTTGGTGTGTTTCTCCTTGGGTTTATCCTGTGTGGGACTCATCGTGCTTCTTGGACTTGATTGACTATTTCCTTTTCCATGTTGAGGAAATTTTCTACTATAATCTCTTCAAAAATTTTCTCATACCATTTCTTTTTCTCTTCTTCTTCTGGGACCCCTATAATTTGAATGCTGGTGCATATGATATTGTCACAGAGGTCTCTGAAACTGTCCTCAGTTCTTTTCATTCTTTTTACTTTATTCTGCTCTTCAGAA
Organism: Bos javanicus; assembly: GCF_032452875.1. NCBI lineage: Eukaryota > Metazoa > Chordata > Mammalia > Artiodactyla > Bovidae > Bos > Bos javanicus. The sequence goes on along the minus strand of NC_083874.1, from coordinate 55,779,640 downwards.
ATTATTTCAATAATTTTATCTTCCAGTTCACTGATTCATTCTTCTGCTTCAGATATTCTGCTATTTATTCCTCTAGAGTATTTTTAATTTCAATTATTGTATTATTTGTCTTTACATGTTTATTCCTTAATTCTTCTGGGGATTGTTAATTGATTCCTGCATTTTCTCCATTTTGTTGTCAAGGTTCTTGATCATCTCTACTATAATTATTCTGAATTCTTTTCAAGTAGTTTGCCTATTTCCTTTTCATTTATTTGGACTTCTGTGTTTCTAGTTTGTTCCTCCATTTGTGCAGCATTTCTATGCCTTTTCACTATTTTTTTTTTTTTAACTTACTGTGTTTGAGGTCTCCTTTTCTCAGGCTTCAAGGTTGAATTCTTTCTTCCTTTTTCTTTCTGCACTCCTAAGGTTGGTCCAGTGGTTTGTGTAAGCTTCATATAGGGTGAGATTTGTGCTGACTTTTTGTTTGTTTGTTTTTCCTCTGATGGGCAAGGCTGAGTGAGGTGGTAATCTGTATTTTTGTTTTGTTTGTTGTTTAGATGAGGCGTCCTGCCCAGGGTGCTATCGGTGGTTGGGTGATGCCCAGTCTTGTATTCCAGTGGTTTCCTTTGTGTGAGTTCTCACTATTTGATACCCTCTATGGTTTGTTCTCTGGTATATCAGTGTCTTGGAGTCAGTGCTCCCCCTCCAAAGGCTCAGGGCTTTATCCCCTAAATAAATTTGTATTTGGAATCCCAAATAAAATGCTAGTTCCAAAAGCATAGAATGAGAGTCTCTCCCAAAAAAGTATAGTAAGTTTTGATATTCAAAAGTGTGAATCTTCCTACTTGGTTTTTCTTTTTCAAATTGCTTTGACTATCTGAAGCCCTTTGCAGTTTCAGTTGAATTTTAGAATCAGCTTTTACATGTATATAAAAATGGCTTGGATTTTTCTGGTGGCACAGTGGATAAGAATCTGCCTGCCAATGAGGAGGACACAGGTTTGATCCATGGTCCAGAAAGACTCCACATGCTGTGGAGCAACAAAGACCATGTGCCACAATGGCTGCAGCCTGCACACTCTAGTGCCTGTGAGCACCTGTGCTGCAACCACTGAAGGCCATGCATGCTAGAGCCAGCAAGTTGCAACTACTGAGCCCATGTGCTGCAACTACTGAAACCTGTGACCCCCACAAAAGAAGCCACTGCTATGAGAAGCCCATGAACTGCAACCAGAGGGTAGCTCTTGCTCTCCACAAGGAGAGAAAGCCCATGTGTAGCAATGAAGACCCAGTGCAGCCAAAAATAAATAAATAAACATAGCAGTGAATAAATGTCAAACATTTTTAAAAAATTTAATAGTGGATTTTGGTAGAGTTTGCATTAACTTGTAGATCATTTTAGGCAGTATTGGTAACTTAAAAATATTAACTCTTCCTACCTATGAACATGAAATATCTATTTATTTAGGTCTTTAATATTTTTCATCAATGTTTTGTGTGAGATGTACATATATCAGATAAATAAATACTTATGCAATGTATATATAAACACTGACGTATGTTGAATTCCAGAAGACAATATTATATTAAATTTTTAAGAAGAAAATATATTTTTTATATTTGCTCATTTCTCAGATATTTACCCTCTGTGTTGTTTCTATATTTGTAAAACTCCAAGTCTTTCCTTTAGTATGAAGAACTTACTTTGGCATTTCTTGTAGAGGATTGACAATGCTTCTGTTAATTTTTCATTATCTGAGAATATCTTTCTTTTGCCTTCATTTCTGGAGAATGTGTTTTTTGAATATAGAATTCTGTATTAATAGTTCTTTTACTCAATTACTGAGAGATGTTTTTCACTGTCTTCTGTTCTCTGTAACTTCTGTTCAAAGACTTATGAACATCAATGAATAGGCAGGTTACATTCTGAGAGGAAAGATTCATAATACTTATTTCTGAAAATGGACTTGTATCCTGGTTATATGAAGAACTTTAATTCAACAATATAAATATAAATAATAAAATTTGGTGAAAAGTCTTGAATGCACTCCTTACAAAGGAATATCACAAGTTACCAGTAAGCATGTGAAAAATGTTCGATAGCATTAGTCATCAACAGAATACAAATTAAAATCACAATGAGATTCCACTTCAGATGCAGAAGAATTGCTAAGACTGACAAAACAAAATATTGACAAAGGTGTGGAACATGAGAAGACTTATACTTTGCTGATGAAGTATAAAGTGGTAATCTACTGTGAAAACTGTTAGCTTCTTTCAAAGTTAAACATAAATCTGCCCAATGACTCTTTTGTTTCACTGATAAGGCATTTACCTGAGAAAAATAAAAACATATGCCCACATATAGACCAGGATAACAGTGTTCATAGTAGTTTTCTTGATAAAAGCCACAAGCTGGAAAATACCCAAATGTTCATCAGCAAGAAAATGATTAGACAAATCACGGTATATTAGTAAAATGAAGAGTCTTTCAGATGCTAATATACACAATAACAATATTCTCAAATATATACTCCTGATCATTCTGCAGCTCACATAGAAGAGCATATACTACAGAAAATTATGTTTATATAAAGTTCTAGATCAGGCTAAACTATGGTGTTAGCCATGTGGTGATAGATGTTAGAAGCTCTGTTGTCTCTGAAGGGAGATTAAGGCAAGAAACTTAGATATTTGTGTGGGTTCCACAGTTGTCTGTATTTGTAAAATTAATTGTTTACTTTAGACGTGTACATGCTACTTTATTTAAATTATACCTCAATTTTTAAGAAAGAACAAAAGTGAACAAGTACTATACAAAAAAAAAAGAAGTTTTAAAAGTTAATAGAAAGTAATTCAACAATATCTGAGGTTAATTTGAAAGAAGACATTCTGAACATACACCTTGCATTTGAAAACCCAGAATATCCATCTGATGCAATCAATCCAGATAAGACATAACAAGCTTGGTTCCTAGAGTCCTGGTATGTCAATACTCCCTTGATAAACTAACCCAAGCGGTCATCATTCCACTGCAAAAGCACCACAATATCTTCTGGAAGACAGCTTCTAGTTTTAGATTTGCAAGTATAGAAAAAAATAGAGGCTATATAGGAGAAAATTGTTTTTCACCAGGCTGCTTTCCCCTGAGAAAATCCTTCAAAATGTTGCTCAATAAGCACAGTGTATAGATATAGAAGAAATATATCCATTTTTTGTGATTCAGGGTCCAACGTGGTTGACAAATATGTATCTACTTACAATACACACACATAACATTTATTACAATCTTACATGTTCAGAGAATGAGGGAGGCAGTGGGCTAACATTATAATAGTAACATATACATAGGCTGTTATCACACTATCTCAATTTATAGCCTTCTATTTTCTTCCCATGTCCTTTTTCCTAGTCAATTCCAACACACTATGTTATGTTCATTTCAATCTGCCCGCCACACCATGAGAGTGGCTCTCATAAAGGTCACCGATGATATTTACTTGGCTGTATCCAGTGGATACTTTTCAGTCTCGAGTGATGACAGTCTCTTTCTTAATGTACCTTGCTGTTTCATAATTTTCCTCTCCATTTCAGGGTGCTTTTTGTAAATCCTTTTAGGTCTCATATGCCTCTATCAAACCATTAAAACTTGACATTGTTCAAGTCTAGGTCCTATATTCTGTTTTTCTCACCCTATAATCTCTTTATGTAAAATATCAATCATCTATACCTTTATGCCTCTCAAGTTCATATTCCATTCTGAAACTTTTTTTTCCCTGAAGATCAGACCTGTATATCTAACTCTTTAGGGAAATTTCAATTTGGATGATTCACAGATGCCTCAATTTAAGTCTGAATTTTGCAGTAGGTTCATGATCTGAGCCACAGTTAGCCCTCAGTCTTGTTTTTGCTGACTGTATAGAGCTTCTCCATCTTCTGCTGCAAAGAATATAATCAATCTGATTTTGGTATTGACCATCTGGTGATGTCCATATGTAGAGTTTTCTCTTGTGTTATTTGAAGAGGGTGTTTGCTATGACCAGTGCGTTCTCTTGGCAAAACTCTGTTAACCTTTGCCCTGCCTCACTTTGTACTCTAAGGCCAAATTTGCCTGTTACTCCAGGTATCTCTTGACTTCCCACTTTTGCGTTCCAATTCCCTATGATGAAAAGGACATCTTTTTTGGGTGTTAGTTCTAGAAGGTCTTGTAGGTCTTCATAGAAGTGTTCAATTTCAGCTTCTCCAGCATTACTGGTTGGGGCATAGACTTGGATTACTGTGGTATTGAATGGTTTGCCTTGGAAACAGAGATTATTCTATCATTTTTGAGATTGCACCAAGTACTGCGTTTCAGACTCTTTTGTTGACTATGACGGCTACTCCATTTCTTCTAAGAGAGTCTTGCCCACAGTAATAGACATAATGGTCATCCGAATTAAATTTGCCCGTTCCAGTCCATTTTAGTATGCTGATTCCTAAAATGTCGATGTTCACTCTTGCCATTTCCTGTTTGATCACTTCTAATTTACCTTGATTCATGGACCTACCATTCCAGACTCCTATGCAATATTGCTCTCTACAGCATCAGACTTTGTGGCATCACTAATTTGATAGACATGAGTTTGAGCAATCTCTGGGAGTTGTTAATGGACAGGAAGCCTGGCGTGCTGCAGTCCATGGAGTCTCAAAGAGTCAGACACAACTGAGTGACTGAACTGACAGATGCCTCATTCTCAATATATTAACAACTAAGTTCATGATCTTTGTGCTGGCAATACCTCAAATTCTTCTCCTGATCTCAATGTCATATCTACCTAAGATATCCAAACCTCTCCTCTCCGTCCATATGCCTCATAAATCCCTCTGGTATCATGTGGTTCAAAGTAATATCATCTCTTCCCAGAGTGCAGATGATTCCTATAACTGTTCACGAGAGCAACAAGAGTGATCTTTCGAAGCAAATCTGATCTTGTCACTCATGCTGGAAATAGCCCCTTCTTTTCTCTCCTAATCCTATATTCAAGTTGTGAACGTGTTAGTCACTCAGTTGTGTCCAACTCTTTGTGACCCCGTGGATAGCAGCCCAGTGGGCTCCTCTGTCCTTGGGATTTTCCAGGCAAAAATATTGGAATGGGTTGCCATTCCTTTCTCTAGGGGATCTTCTTGACCCAGGGATTGAACCTAGGTCTCCTGCATTGCAGGCAGATTCTTTACTGTTTGAACCACCAAGGAAGCCCCATATTCAAGTTAATTGATTATTAGTTTGTACTTTACAAGGCTTCAAAACTTAAATAAAATGCTAAAAACCCCTTTTATGATCACCCAGCCTGGTTCTTCTCCTTGTAATCACATTTAGAAGACTACCCCTCTTCAGCCTCTTATCACAATTACTGTGGAATAATTAATTTTGAAGTTATTTATTTCATGCACCTCTCCCCAACTAGAATGCCAGTTTAATGAAGAGAATAAGCATGTCTGTTTACCTGTTTGTTATATTCCTAGCTCTTAGACCAGTACTTGGCACATGGCATGTACCAGTAAGTGTTATTAAATTACTTTGTTGTTCTCTCCAGTTAGCATCCTCTCTGTCCTCTGCCCTGATGACCTTCATTGAGCCAATGCTTCTGGCCTTCTATAGCCTTTTAACTCTTCTCTCAGACATCACTCATTCAGAAAGCCATCCCTGTTGTCTCTGGACATCTCACCTCTGTGCTCCTATGGTTCCCTGTATATTCCCATTTTATATATATCATATCATTTTATTTTTTCTGAGTACTTACATTTATTACCTGTCAAATTTCTGAGGAGAGGAATTCTGTGCTTTGTGTACCTATACACAAGTATTGGCCATAGAACTCCAGCAGTTGGTGATGGACAGGGAGGCCTGGCGAGCTGCAGTTCATAGGGTCGCAAAGAGTCGGACACGACTGAGCGACTGAACTGAACTGAACTATTCAATAAATATTCATTAAATTAACCAATAAGTAATTTGGTATGATCCTTCATTTTGTAGGTAAAGAAATCAAGATTTAAGAAGTTAGATGGTTTTTAGAATATCTGATGTTAGAATCCAACATCTTTTCACTTGTTACTATAACTCATTCTTCTTGGCCCTAAACAGTGAAATTCCATGTAATTCCAAGGTTCCTGCTCAAAGACCCTCCTCTGTTCAACAGATGGTCACAGGCAATAAAATGATCAGATTCAACTTTTTCCTACTTTCATCTATCTTTTCTCACTTGGAAAGAAATTGTAATACTATTTTTATAGCTAAAAGTGGGATGAAAAAGGAGAAGAGTAAAAAATAGTCTTGCATAATTTGCTGATGGAATAAACAAGCCCTGCATAATTGAGAACAGCCTGGGCTTTAACATGTTTCAAATCTCCATGAATCAGGAGGCATTTGCACTTGCATGACTGAAAATGTCAGGGAATGATTCTGAAAGGCCTCTTTTGAGAGTGAAATGTTTCTGGGTCTAAAATCCATTTTACTGAGCAAACTACACTAGTCATAAAGCCTAAGAGGTTTTCATTTCCATAATTTTATCAAGTTGTTTTCAGAAGAAGTAGAAAAAATCCAAGCTTATAAATTTAGACCTTCATAACTCAGCAAGAAATATATTTTAAATAATAGCTCTGACTGCCTTGACAAAGAAAATTGACAACTTTGTGTGAGGCTTCTCATGAAGTTTTGTCTAGCCTCTCAGCTGGACAATTTCAATACCTTTGAAATTATATCATGTTGTGTAGCATCTCTAACTTTGCAGTAATTTCCTTTTGCTTTCAGAATTTCTGAGAACAGCAAAAGATCCAGCTCACACATTTAATTCATTCAACAAATAAAGATTCATTAATAATATAAAGATTTTCTCTTTTATGTGTTAAGGAATTTTCTAGAAATTATATAAACACCAATGAATGAACCATACAAAAGTCTTTACCTTCATGTAGTCAACTTTCTGGTGGAGAAAGACCGATGATAAATAAATTAGGAATTAAGAAATAAAGAATATCCAATTTTTATAAATAAAGTAAAACAGGGAATTATGGTAGAAAGAGAGGAAAGTGAGTTACATTTTTAAATAAAATGATTAGAAAAGTTTTCACTGAGCTATTATTATTTGGGCTGAGATCTGAAAGAAGTGAACTAGTGTATAAGATATGAAATATGCATAGTACTTGCATATTACTTGAACTTGCATAGTAGACATGCACACAAGATATTTCATATCTAGTGTGCAAACTGGAGGACACTTTACAAAAGAACTGGGCAGTCCTTTCAGAATCTCAAGATCTTGAAAAACATGGGAATACTAAGGGATTGTCACAGATTGGAGAAGACCAAGGAGATGTGTCAACTAATGCTATCTGGTAACCTGGATTGAATCCTGGAATAGAAAACAAGAACTTAGTGAACAGGCTAGTGAAATTCAAATACAGTCTGCAGTTCAGTGACAGTATTATACCCATATCAATTTATTAGTTTTGATAATTGTGCCATGGTTATGTAAGATATTAATATTAAAGGAAAGTGGATGAAGGTTATGTATAAACTCTGTACTACTTCTGCAACTCTTCTCTAAGTTTTTAATTATCTCACCATAAGAAGTAAAACTAAGTACACGTACTATGGAAAGAGTCTTCTGAGGAGAGGGAAGAGCTTAGTGCAAAGGTTTCTAGCCTATTAGAAAAGGATCAAAGACGCAGTGTGGCTGAGCTGAGTGAACAGTGGAGGAGAAAAACAGAATGTGTAACACAAGCAGGAGTGTGCAGGGCTCTTCACACCATGATTTGGGCTTTTACTTTCACTTTGAGTTACATAGAAGCTATCAGAACTTTGTGAGGAAAGAAACATCATGATCTGACTGTGATTTTAAGAGCGTCATTCAGGCTTCTGTGTGGATCGGCTAATGAAGCAAGTCAGGGGAGAAGTGATGGTGGCTTGGACCAGGGTGTAGCAGTGGAGGTGAATTAGTGAATTGATAGACTATCAATTCTGCCTATCACACTGTTTGAAGGTAGAGCAAACAGTTCTCAGTAAATGTATAAAAGGTGTGAGTTTTTCTTTCTCTCTGGCTTCCCACTTCTGTGTTCTTCCATCTTAGCCATGTAGGATTCATTTTCAATTTCTCCCTCTATAAAATGGAGAAGGTAGTTGGTTTAGATGGCCACCTTCTTGATTTATGCTAGTTCTAAGGAAGTAGTGCTTTAGTACTCATAATCTCCCTTTTCTTATACAATGCAGAAAATTAACTCATTACTGACTGGGGAATTTTGCAGAAACTAATGCATATGACTAATGATTTTTATTTTGGCCAGCCCAAATTTAATTCTGTTATTTCACTAATACTTTGCAGGTCATTATATGCAATAGTTATACCTAACAGACCTAATAAGTCTTCTCTAGCACCTTGTCTCAGAAGATACCATGTCTCTCTGGACAATCAAAGAAAGCATCTGCATAAAATTAACTGAAAAATTCTTTATTCACTCAAAATTTCACAATGCATCTATCATTTTTTGAAACTTTTGTGATAATAAATTCCATAAAAACATCTACTTCTGCTTCACTGACTACAATAAAGCCTTTAGCATAATGGATCATAACAAACTATGGAAAATTCTTAAAGAGAATACTAGACGACATTACCAATCTCCTGAGAAACCTGTATGCAGGTCAGAACTAGACATAGAACAAATGACTGGTTTAAAATTGGAAAAGGAGTAAGACAAGGCTGTATTGTCAACCATGCAGAGTATATCATGTGAAGTGCTGGGCTGGATAAATCACAAGCTGGAATCAAGATGGCCAGAAGAAATACCAACAACCTCAGAGATGAAGATGAAACCACCATAATGGCACAAAGTGAAGAGGAACTAAAGAGCCTCTTGATGAGGGTGAAAGACAAGAGTGAAAAGTTGGCATAAATTCAACACTCAAAAAACTAAGATCATGGCATCTGGTCCCATCACTTTATGGCAAGCAGATAGGGAAAAAGTGGAAACAGTCACAGATTTTATTTTCTTTGGCTCCAAAATCCCTGAATATGATAACTGCAACCATGAAATTAAAAGATGCTTGCTCCATCAAAGGAAAGCTTTGATAAACCTGGACAGCAAATTGAAAAGTAGAGACATCACTTTGCCAACAAAAGTCTATACAATAAATCAAAGCTATGATTTTTCCAGTAGTCATGTACAGATGTGAGATTTGGACCATAAAGAAAGCTGAGCACTGAAAAATTGATGCCTTCAAACTGTGGTGGTGGAAAAGACTCTTGAGAATCCCTTGAACAGCAAGGAGAACAAACCAGTCAATCCTAAAGGAAATCAACCCTGAATATTCATTGGAAGGACAGATGCTAAAGCTGAAGCTCCAATAATTTGGTTACCTAAGGTGATGAGGAGAAGGCAATGGCAACCCACTCCAGTACTCTTGCCTGGAAAATCCCATGGATGGAGGAGCCTCGTAGGCTACAGTCCATGGGGTCGCTAAGAGTCGGACACGACTGAGCGACTTCACTTTCATTTTTCACTTTCATGCATTGGAGAAGGAAATGGCAACCCACTCCAGTGTTCTTGCCTGAAGAATCCCAGGGATGGGGGAGACTGGTGGGCTGCTGTCTATGGGGTCGCACAGGGTCGGACACAACTGAAGCAACTTAGCAGCAGCAGCAATGTGATGAGCTGACTTATTGGAAAAGACCCAGATGCTGGGAAAGATTAAGGGCAGGAAGAGAAGGGGGTGGCAGAGGATGAGATGACTAGATGGCACCATCAACACAATGGACACGAATGTGAACAAACTCCAGGAGACAGTGAAGCCTGGTGTGCTGTAGGCCATGGGGTCACAAAGAGTTGGACACCACTTAGCAACTAAACAACAGCAACATGATAATAAACTTGCATTTATAATATATACAAGGTTGGAACAAAAACCTAAGGGAGCCAAATGTGAAGGATAACAACAATCATATGTTGTATAATGAACCTTTGATCAATTTTAAGCCCTAACAATTCCACACGGTGATGTTAACAGTATCACTCTTTGAAAATGTATTCATATATTTACAGTCAGTAATGTGTTAATATGATAGATTCATTCACTTTAAGCCAGTAAGACCTTGATAAGTCCCCCTTCCTAAGATGTTTAGAAGGCCACCAGGAAAATGGAACTATGTATTCATACATATTCAAAGGGATGGATAACTAATTTGTACTGACAGTTCAGAGTGAGAAAGACACGGGCGTGAGTCTTTCACAGCACCTTTCCCTTTCCCCCCCACAGGATCTCCATGAGTTTAGTCAATGCACATGCATGGAGTACACCAATAGGCTACCCATTTTAAAAGATCTTTAATACCCTAAAGAACCACCATAGCTGCAGAGAGAAAGACTTGCTATTCTCAGACAGCCTTAGCAAATATTAGTATAGTGGGTTACCAGGGCCGGGCCATTCCTGCTCAAAGTGGAACTCCTCTTTAGGGTCATATTTACCAGATATCTCTCCTTTGGATTGGCTAAGATATAGTCAGATCTGCTCATGGTCTGAGACAATCCTGGCTCAATCTTATTTCTCTTCTATTTCCTAAATATCACACACACATTTTAGTCTGAAAGCTAACATTTAAACCTCCCGTTTCATCGTTCATGCTTGTTTCAGTGCCTTCTTCCTAGAAGATCTGTCAAAAATATTGGTCTTACCTATAAAATCAGTCCTATCTTCTATCTGCCTCATCAATCTCTTTCATTATTTCATAATCAGAATTGTATACAACTTCTGACACATACAGAAACTCAGTAACTGTTTGTTTAATAGAATCCAGGGAATTTGGGTCCTAGTTCAGCCTTTGCAGGGGTATTTTTTGTTGTTGTTCATTCGCTCAGTAGTGTCCAACTCTTTGCGACCCCATGGACTGCAGCACACTGGGCTTCCCTATCCTCACTATCTCCCGGAATTTGTTCAAACTCATGTCCACTGAGTGGGGATGCTATCTAACCATCTCATCCTCAGCCACCCCCTTCTCCTTTTGCCTTCAATCTTTCCCATCAATGGGGACTTTTCCAGTTGGTCTTTTCTGCTTTATTCTTTCTGGCACTGTTAGTAACCATCCTCTGCTTTTTCCCAGTAGCATCCTGGACACCTTCTGACCTGCAGGGCTTAGGTTCCAGTGTCATATTTTTGTCTTTTCATACTGTTCGTGTGGTTCTCACAACAAGAATATTAGAGTGGTTTGCCATTTCCTCCTCCAGTGGGCCATGTTTTGTCAGATCTCTTCACTATGACCAGTCCATCTTGGGTAGCCCTGCTTGGTATGGTTCATAGCTTCATTAAGTTATACAAAGCCCTTAGCCACAACAAGGCTGTGATCCATGAAGGGGATTTTGTGTTATCAGCTGGTACTATTCTCCGCCTGGAGAAGGCAATGGCACCCCACTCCAGCACTCTTGCCTGGAAAATCCCATGGATGGAGGAGCCTGGTGGGCTTCAGTCCATGGAGTCGCTAAGAGTCAGACATGACTGAGCAACTTCACTTTCACTTTTCACTTTCATGCATTGGAGAAGGAAATGGCAACCCACTCCAGTGTTCTGGCCTGGAGAATCCCAGGGACGGGGGAGCCTGGTGGGCTGCCGTCTGTGGGGTCGCACAGAGTCGGACACGACTGAAGTGACTTATCAGCAGCAGCATAAGGAGGTGGAAGGTGACTTTCTACACATCATCCTGAAAACACCAGACCCTTAGGGAAGAGGGCATCTCCATATGCACTTATATGTCCTCCAGGAGGAGACCCAGCCTAGCAGCCCCAGAGGCACAGTCTGGTTTGACAACAGGTTTAACCCACTAATCATGGTGTTGAGTCGCTTTCCTTCAGAGAACGAATTCAGCAACAGAGGTATTGCTGGAAGAATTACCACAAGTTAGTTTCTGCTGAGGTGGGTGGTGATAGAAGTCAGAGTCAAACCTTCCAGGACAGGGTCAGCAGACCTTTTCTGAAAAGGGCCACAGAGGAAATGTTTGAGGTGCAGTTGCCCTCATACACTTTCCATTCCATATTCTTTGTTAATTTTTACAACCCTTTAAAATATAAAATCTATTCTTAAACTTGAGGGCCATGAGAAAACAGATGCAGACCCTAATTGGCTATCCTCAATTTAGAGGACTGTTTTTGATGACTACAAAATACTTTGGGTGAATAACCATGAATGGGCATCCTGTCCTCTATACATTTAAGGCAAACTCATGACCCCACTTTATGCCCTGAGCTGACAGGTCTCTATGGTATGTGGTTCTTATCCCCAAGATGACTGTATCTTACTGGTTTCCAGACTAGCTGCTTGGGAACTTTTCAGGAATGCCCTAATGGTTCATCAGGGAAGAATCAGGAAAGAACCAAACCACTCCCCTAACCCACACCAATACAAAGAGCTGTGCTACACATTCACTAGAGTGGTTTTCCTTTCCATAGAATCTATTTTCCTTCCCTTTCCCGTTCCCCTTCCCTCCCTCCCTTATTTTCTTCCTTCTCTTCTTCCTTCCTCCCTCCTTCCCTCCCTCCTTCTCTCTCTTCATCCTCCCTTCTTTCCTTCCATGAAGTTTCTTTTGAATCAAAAAACAGTACTGTATTTTTTCACCTATATGTGGAAGCAAATAAATAGCTGTAAAATAAAGAAGGCAGAGTGCCAAATAATTAATGCTTTCAAACTGTGGTGCTGGAGAAGACTCTTGAGAGTCCCTTGGACTGCAAGGAGAACAAATTAAGTCAATCCTAAAGAAAATCAACCCTGAATATTCATTGAGTGGATTGATGCTGAAGGTCCAATACTTTGGCCTCCTGATGTGAAGAGTTGACTCACTGGAAAAGACCCTGATGCTGAGAAAGATTGAGGGCAGGAGGAGAGGGGGTGACAGAGGAAGAGATGGTTAGACAGCATCACTGATTCAGTGGACATGAGTTTGAGCAAACTGTGGGAGATAGTGAAGGACAGGGAAGCCCGGCATGTTGCAATCCATGGAGTCCTGAAGAGTTGGACATGACTTGGTGATTAAACAACAAAGCAAAAGCAGATTCACAGATGCAGAGAACAACCTAGTGGTTATGAGTAGGGCCCACCACTGGGATAGGGGTAGAGGCGAGACAGGAGAGAAAGATTAACAGATAGAAACCACTAGGCATAAAATAAGTAAGACACAAGGACATAATGCACAGCACAGGAAATATAGCCTATATTTTATAATTACTTTCATGGAGGATAATCCAAACAATGTTTGAATCACTCTGTTGTACACCTGAAACTAATGTACTAGTATAAGGCAAATATGACTTCAACTAATAAGGGTGTTTAAAAAAAGAATGTTTCTTGACTCAAAAATATGAGACAAGAGAAATTCCCTGAGGTAGACTTGATCACAAAAAATGCAAAATAGGGCAACTTTAGGCCCTGAAATCAGGCTCACCTGGCTTCTCAGTCAGACCACGTCCCTTGAGCAACCACAACAATTCATTGCCTTTCCTGCAGTCTGTTTCCTCATCTCCTTTTGGGAATCGTTACTCTTCCCTCCCAGCTTCTACATGAGAATTAAGCAAGTCAATTCACATTAAAAGGCTTATTTGAGGGCTTGGCATGTAGTGGATACTTCTGTAACCCTTTGGTAGGACCTCTATGGAGTCCAAAAAAGGCACCTTCCACAACTCATCACTACAGCACATGCATTTTACAAACGTAGGCAAGGCTAGAGACACAAGAGGTGAGGCAAAAGGCTCTGAAATCCCGCAAAGCCTCAACATCAGCACATAATGGCCCTCAACTCCACAGATCCGCATCCCATAATAGAATCATTTGCAGTTGTCTGCTGCTTGTTGGAGGGGTAGGGACGCAAAGGTCTGCACTTTCACTCTTCTCTCACCTCCCCTGCAGTGTATCTATGAAAGATCCCCAGAAGAAGGCATTAGGACCTCCAAGACCCCCTGAGAAGTATGAATAACCCAATATTAACATAATAACAGAAACATTCATTCATGAGAGCCTTTGCTGTCTTTGCAGAGGTTTGCTTGTTGAGTAATGCTACGGGCCTCATTTTTTCCTTTACTGATAGTTTCTCCACTTTAAATACATGTCTGACAAATCTGAAGGATACAAAGGACTGATCAGTCTTGGCTGAACTTGAGCATCTGTCTTGATACTAGGAGAATGCAGTCTATTTGTTAGACTAGGCTAATAAAATGGAAGTATAAACAAGAGGGACAGGAGTATAACTGACTCCTAAAAGCCTAGAAGGGTTTGTGGCAAGCAAGAGGAAAGAGGAAATTAGGATCAACTGAAACTTTAGGTCTTTGACTCATGGATATTCCAGTTCAGCAAAAATTATACTACCTGGAAGAGAGATGTTGGAGTGTATACTCAGAGAAGTCTCTAAGGGGTAAGACTCCTTCCCCAGGGAGGTACTTAGAACCCAGTGGATGTTCTATTCCTAGGTAGTTTGGTTCCTACGCTGCCTTGAGTGGTGGTAAATGAGCCAGCATCACTAACTAAAGAAATTCTTCTCTATCAACAATTATGGCAGCATTTGTCATAGCACCCAGAAGACTAACAAAGGATCCATGTGACTGAAGAAACCAGTGTGACTTCCCTTATCACCTGGCCCGTTCTTAGGGGACAGGGAAGAAAACAGAAGGTCAGGGGCAGGAAGCCCAGGAGCAAGGACTGAGTCCATGAAGAATGCACCTTTGGAGAATAGTCAGATCAATCCCAAGTCAATCCATTTCCTTTTATCCTATATGTTGGGCTCCCCAGGTGGCGCTAGTGGTAAAGAATCCACCTGCCAACGCAGGAGACATAAAAGACGCAGCTTCAATCCCTGGGCCAGGAAGATCCTCTGGAAGAGGGTGTGGCAACCCATTTCAGTATTCTTGCCTCGAGAATCCCATGGACAGAGGAGCCTGGCAGGCTACAGTCCACGAGGTCACAAAGAGTCAGACATGACTGAAGTGACTTAGCGTAGAGGACTCCGATTCACTACAACATATTTAAATACTCCAGAAGTATTTAACATGCTCCTTAGAAGCCTATAAGTAGAGGAGAAAGAGTGAGTGCTCATATGAATTATCAATGGTGAGAGCGGAATCGAAGATGCTTTCATCTTGAGCCCGAGATAACTAGAATTCCATGACTTCCCTGAATATTCTGGGTTATTAACATTCTGCTGCACAGTCAGTGGGGAGCAGGATGTTGGGACTGTTCCTCTACCATGACTCCTTTTTTAACCCTTCATCTGGAATTTTATGAAGACAGTATGAGACCATTTATGTAAAGTACTTAACAAAGACTGAACTCACCTAGGCACATAAAAGCTGGTCATTATTATCTTTACTTTTCTCAAATTCTTAGGCTGCCAAAAGATTTCAGTAACACAACATCTAACAAACAAAGTCAGCATCCATATGAGGACCCAAGATGACTAGCCCCAAAATAATCTAGAATGTCATGAGCAGTGAGCTTGTGAAAACTAAACACATTTTGTACTTAAGATGTTTCTCTTAAATATGTTAGTATTTTGGTGCCATTTAGGTATGAGCATAACTGTTACATAAAGAATAAAATAAAATTGCAGAATGCCAAACTTTCACAACTATATAAATGTACCTTCCATGGGATGAGTGCTCTGATAAATTTTGGTGGAAAGATCTGTTTAGTATTTGTTGCTTAAAGATACTATTTTATGCAAGGAAGAGCCATGGGCATCAGACAGGTCACCAGCAGCCACTGGGAGTTTAGTAACTTCCTGATGACCAATGCAAAATAACTGTGCTTCTTATTTACCATTTAAGAATTTTCTAAGTGTATTTTCCTACCCATATCCTTGTGTTTAATTTTCAATTTGAGCTATTAAACCCCTGGGCCAGAGGGTGAATCTTAAATGTTGCCCTTTATACACCTTGTCCCATCTTTTCATGGTTAATTTCTCATTGCTGCCTGGGGTTCCTTTGGGCTCTTATCTGAGAATAGTATGACTTTAATACTATTAAATAACAAACAGGTATTATTCTGGTGTAGCTGCTCCCTGACAGAATTCTGATAGATTTCATTTATCAGAATTGATCTTTTTATTGCTTCTTTTGCCCAAAATGCCCCCTACAAAATGGCTTGTTTGCCTTTTTAGCCCTTATGTATAGCCTCTCAGAAATATGTCAGTTCTGCCTCTCTTGATCTTCCTAACCTGTATAAGTTGATGACCAAGGCATCTTCTTGGACAACTGGAATGAAACAGGGTGAAGACACCCAGATCCACATGTAAGGCTGAGCTGATACTAATGAATTTAATTTGCCTACTTTTTCACCTAGAGAGTGAGGTAGTGTTTCTAAAGGGAGACCTTGACCATCAAACTTTAAAAAATAATGCCTTAAAGCTATTGGAATTTCTTCTATTTAATCAAAATCTAACCCAACCTGAGATTAATATTTTAATCTACTTCAAATTACAAAAACACAATAGTATATATTAATATTACCTCTTTAGAACTATACTGTTTCATATGTACAAAACAACCAATTTCCAAATATTATTTTTTACCTTTATTTCTCATGAATCCTACAAATAGCTCCAATTTCACTCCTAACATGATTGGGTCAGGCTCTAAAATATATTGCGTTATCAATATACTTCTCTTCATATTTGCTGCTACCATTGTAGTCAAAACTATCATTGTTTCTTACCTAGAACGTTAAAATAACCTCTACCATTTCTCCCTGCTTCCTTTCTTGCCCCTATCAAGTTTTCCATACAGCAGCCAGTGTAATATCCAAAAAAAAATATAACTTATGTCAGCATTTACCACTGCTTATAATACCCCAGTGGTGCCCCATTGTAATTTGACTAAAGTTCAATACTAGGTAGCCTACATGATTCTCAATGATTTGGCCTCTACCTTTAATGCCTCTATAACTCTCTTTCTCTTGCTCATTATGCTTCGACCACTCTGACCTTCTTATCATTTGACAACTCTACAATTATTCTCACTTCATAGTCTTTTACTGAAAATGTTCTCCAGTTATCTCTTCACATGGTCATTTTTTCATTTGTATTACTTACTTGATTACTTACCTCAAGCCTAAGTACTCATCTAAAGTAACACTGCTGACATATCCCTGGTGGTTCAGTAGTTAAGAATTTTCCTTGCAATGCAAGGGACCCAGCTTCGATCCCTGGTCAGGAACTAGGATCCCACATGTCCTAGGTCAACTAAACAACTAGAGAGCCCCATGTCATCCAATACAGCCAAATAGATAAATAAATTAATTAAAATATATTACTCTTAAAGAAACTTAAAAAATAAAATAGCACTGTTTACTTCAATTATTCAAGTCTGTGTGATAAACTGCATCATTGGTCCCAATGATTCATCTTCCTGGCATTTTTTTCTTTATGTAGCTTCATTTTGGGGCAAAGTATGTATCTTTGCTCCTTAACTTTTGGTTTGTCCATATAATTTCCTTTCATCAGTAGTATATAAGTGACAGCTTGCCAGTTTCAAACCCATAACCTTAGAAGATCTCCCTTGTGATTTGCTTCCTTACTCATCTGGCATTGAACTGCATGGAACATGTTCTAGATAGCCCTCTGCTTTAAAGAAAATGAGAAATCTATGGAACACATCCACCCAGCTGCCCCAGAGACAGGTAGGGCTATGCCAGTCCCTGTGAGCTGAAGCCAAGACACTTATCTGAGCCAAGTCTGAATCAACTAAACCTCAAACACCCTCTGATGAAAGTAGTTTCTCTGCTAGCTACTAAACTTTGGATTGACTCATTACACATCTTTATTTTTGCTATAGGTTACTAAAATTCTGTGTTTTTAAAGCACTTACCAGAAAGGTACTTTATTTTTTTTACTTATTTATGTGTCTTTACCATTACTAGAATGTAAGTTTAATAGGAACAGGAATCTTACCTGTCTTATTTTCCCTGAATCTATAATAAATAAATACTTCCTGGCACATCAATCACATACTACATATTCAATAAATCTTTGCTGAAAGAAGCAATGAATTGTTGAAGCAGTTTTACCAAAGGGCCTAATTAGCAATGTAGAATTGAGGGAAAACTGAAAAAAAAATTCACATAACCATGTAAACAGAATCATTGGAAAATAAAACTCTGAGGAAAAGTTAAAATCTATTGATCCCAATTTTTCTATTAGCAGTTAGGCTTAGGATATCAAAGATATGAGGTCATGCAGAGGCAAAGGGTACAAAATTGGTAGAATGTGCAGCTGATTTTCAAGTGTTTGTAACATGATATTTTGTGATAAAAACCTCAAAGCTAACCTTGAATATAACTGAACTTTCAAGGAACAATTCTCTTAATCTAAGTGTTCCCAGGGTCACTGCACCTCTTAAGTGATGGATTTACTGAGTGTTTCATATAAGAACAGACATCAGTCTCCAACACAAACTGGTCTAAACAACAGAAAATGGAATTGTTCTCATTTTAAAAATATATAAAAGAGTAAATTTTCAGAACTATAGGCTTTTGCAATTCAGGAATAACATTGTGGGTCTGTTTTTTTTTTTTTTTTTCCTCTCTAGACTCTATTTGTAGTCAGGGTCATCCTAAGGCTGACTTCCTCCCTTGTCACCAGGTAACTGCCTAGAGCTCCCAGGCTATGTGACTCATGCTTCTTGGTCCATGTCAAACTTTTTCTTTTTCTCCACCTTTGAACATAAGTCCTGGCTTCTACTTTGACTTAGTATGTGGCACCTCACTCCCAAACAAGTCATCATGGCAAAGGGAATGTTAGGCTCTAACTGGTTTAATTTTGGTGATGGTGTCATTCCTGGAGATAGAGGAATAAGTTAATCTCATTCAAACATATAGGCTTTAGGAAGTGTGTGCGGTGGGAGGACAGAGCTGCAGGGAGCTCCCACAGTGCTGACTATCTTCTGTCTCTTGGCATCTCTTTTTCTAGGAACATTACCTGTGGTCCGACTCTATCTGGAACTGTACTTAGCCAACCGCATCTCCCCTCCTACCAGCTCCAGAAAGTACCCTATCTACTTATGACTTGTATGTTTATATGACTTTGATATTTGAGCTACCTTTTTCCTTTAGACAGAAGCCAAAGTAAGCAGAATAATGGCCTTCCCAAAGAAGTTCATTCCAATCCCAAAGAAGGGCAATGTCAAAGACTGTTCAAACTACCACACAATTGAACATATTATACATCCTAGTAAGGTCATACTCAAAATTTTTCAAGCTAGGTTTCAACAGTATTTGACCTGAGAACTTCCAAATGTATAAGCTGGATAGAGAAAATGCAGAGGGACCAGAGATTAAATTGCCAACATCAGTTGGATCATAGAAAAAGCAAGACAATTCCAGAAAAAACATCTACTTCTGCTTCATTGACTACATTAAAGCCTTTGACTGTGTGGATCACAACAAACTGTGGAAAAATCTTCAAGATATGGAAATATCAGATCCCTTTATCTACCTCCTGCAAAACCTGTATGCAGGTCAAGAAGCAACAGTTAGATCAGACAAGGAACACTGGATTGGTACCAAACTGGGAAAGGAGTATATCAAGGCTGTATACTGTCACACTGCTTTTTAATACTCTGTCTAGGTTTGCCACAGTTTTTCTTCCAAGGAGCAAGCATCCTTGGAAGCGTCCTTCCAAGGACATTTGCTGACAAACGTCCATGTAGTCAAAGCTATGGTTTTTCCAGTAGTCATGTATAGATGTGAGAGCTGGACGATAAAAAAGGTTGAGCACCAAACAACTGATGTCTCCAAACGGTGTACTGGAAAAGACTCTTGAGAGTCCCCTGGAGAGCAAGGAGATCAAACCAGTCAATCCTAAAGGAAATAAGTCCTGAATATTCATCGGAATGACTGATGCTGAAGCTGAAGCAGAATACTTCAGCCACCAGATAATGAAGAGCCGACTCATTGGAAAAGACCCTGATGCTGGAAAGACTGAAAGCAGGAGGAGAAGGGGATGACAGAGGATGAGATGGTTGGATGGCATCACTGACTCAAAGGACATAAGTATGAGAAAGCTCTGGGAGATGATGAAGGACTGAAAAGCCTGGCACGCTGCAGTCCATGGGGTTGCAAAGAGTTGGACACGACTGAGTGAGTAAACAAAAACAATAAAGCAGTTCATGTCCTAGTCCCCAGGACCTGCGAGCTGTTAAACAGAGTGAAAAAAAGTGAATCAACTGCAGACAGAATTAGTCCCGCTAGTCAGTTGACCCTGAGATGGGGAGATTGCCCTGAGAGTATTCAAGTGGACAAAAGGTAATCACAAGAGTCTATATACGTAGAAGAGTGAGACAGAAGAATTAGAGATGTAAAGATGCTATACTGCTAGTTTTGGAGGTCAAAAATTGGGTCAGCAAGGAATTGGAACCTCCCCAAGAGCCTCCAAGAGGATCCAAAGTCCTCTGACACTGATTTTGGTTCACTGACGCCCCTTTGGAATTATAAAATAATACATTTCTGTTGTCTTAAACCTCTAACATTGTGGAAATTTGTTACAGAAGCAATAGGAAACTAATACAGAAATAAACATACTTTAGTGCATTTTTTTTTCTTTGTCCTTCTAAGAAAATGTCCTTCCTAAAAGGAAGAGGACTACAACTAAAAACAAAAGGAAACCATCTATAATGAAGGCTTAGCACTGGACTTTGCTTCTGACCCTGTCCCCAGACCTTGCCAGCACATTATCATCTCAGCCAGTCAGAAACTGGTTTGAACCCACTCTTCTGCTTCTTCCTCCTGCTTCTAGGCTGCACTTGCTGCCAACGATGGGCATTCCCTGCCCTGTATGAGCTCTGTCAGACACGTTGGTTCCAGATCATGGCCTCTCATGAGCCGAGTGTCCTTCACCTTTCTAGTCTCAGTTTCTTCATCTCGAAAAGGTGACTAATGACGTTGCTCACCTCATGGAAGGTGTCAGTTTACCATAGCGGCCCAAACTGACTACCTTCCAGAGACCGCATGGTTTAAACAACAGAAATTGACTCTGTCAGAGTTCTGAAAGCATATCTAGATGTCATCCAGTCTGGTTTCCCTTGAGACCTTCCTCTTTGGCATGAGGGATGGCCATCTTCTCCCTGTCCTCTGATGGCCCTTCCTCTGGGAGCATGTACCCCTGGTGTTTCTCTGTGTGTCCAAAGTTTTCTTCCACACAATCATATTGGGTTAGGGCCTATTCTAAAGACCTCAATTTAAAGGAATCACCTCTTTAGAGATCCCTCCAAATACAGTCACATTCTGAAATATGGGGGTGAAAACAACAACATGCAGGTTTTGTAGGAAGTGGGAAGGGGCACACGCAGCTCATTACAGAGGCGTTTTGAGAGTGAGAAAATATGATCAATCAGAAGCCCTTTAGCAGAGTGCCTGACTCACCTAAATAAGTGTTGTCATGATTACTTTCTGATAAGACCATAATATTTTGTTAATGAACACAGCTGCTATAATCTCAGAAAGGGAAAAGTCACATATGAAAGCTAGGATTGAAGCTCTGAGTAGTGGAGAGCTGGAGAAGATTAGAAGGGACCGAGGTTGGGGGTCAGTGGGCTAGGACATAACATACCTGGTTCTGCTATCCAATTTCACTGTCTGAAAAACACAGCCAGTTTCTTAGCTGGCTTATACAAAAGACATATATGTTCTGCAAGCCCAGCTCATTTAGTGCACAGAGAGAAATGCCCTTCAGAAGCAGGTGCAGCTAAATATAGCTCAGGCTGCATTGAAGGTGCAGCTCCCAGCTTCACAGTTCTCTCCCAGGCGAACCTCCTAGACTTCAAGGCAGTCACGCTAAAAGCCTACCCACTCAGCTTTTGATAAAGACTGATACCAGACATATACACTGATGTCTTGGGATTTGATTCCGTTAATATTTAAGGGATTTATTTTTTAAAACTGTGAAGGATGATAACAGTAATAATATCACACAATCATTTGCAGTAGTCTTACAATATCTAGACATTGCTTGTAGCAATTTAGGCACGTTATTTTGTTTGCCTATCCAATACATATTTGTTTCTTTGTGCCAGACTCTTTTCTGGTTTCTAGAGATACTGCAGTAAATAAGACATACAAAATTCTTTCCATCAGGGAGTTTACATATTAAGTGGAAATAAAAGACATTAAATCTGTGTGTGTGTGTGTGTGTGTGTATAAAAAATACTAATTGATGGAAAGCATTGTGGAGAAAATAGAGCAGAGACAATGAGTAGAGGGATGCTGCAATTCTATAGAGGTTGGATGAGGGATGCTCACTGAGAAGGTAACTTTGAACAAAGATTTAAAGGAGGGGAGGAGAAGGTATGAGTCACAAGGAAGAGAATGTTCCAGGAAGAAGGGAGAGCATTTCAAGGATCTGAGGTGGTAATGTGCCTATGGTGCTCAGTCATTAGGACATGTATGGTATCCAAAAATGAGTGAGAGGTTGAGAACCATACCAATGATGACATGAAAGGGAATGGGAATGCACTGATGAGGTAGGGTATTATCAGATTGTGTAAGGACTTGTCATTTTTTTCTGTGGAGATGGAGAGCCAGAGGAGGATTCTGAACAGGGGAACCAGCTGAGCCACAAGGAAAGCTGTGGCATGATCTGACTAATAAAGACATCACCCTGGTGCTCTGTTGAAACTCTAGAGAGGCAGATATGATATTCAGAGCCAATCTGTCTAACACCGAAGCTGGGGGCCTTCACGTGCTTTCATTTTTACAGTGTGTGTTCTTTTCACAATGCTCTCTGTGCTGCAGAAACAATGAGAATGAATATGTATCCTTCATTCAGATGCTCAGAATGCCAACCTTCTCTCTCAGGTATGCCTTTAATTGTCCTCCACAAAAGCTGTTGAGCACAGGAGGTGTTCTTATTGTCTGCTCTCATCTTCGGACTGAACCATTTCTCCATTTATACTTACAGTAAAGCACCAAGTGTTTAAGAAAAACAAAGGAGGACAGCCAGCACCCCACCCTTGGTCCGTGGAAAATTAATCTTCATGAAACTGGTCCCTGGGTCCAAAACGGCTGGGGACTCATGATCTAGGGAATCTCATCTCATACAAAGGTTTTAAACACCGTGAAGACCTGGAAATTTCCGGATATAAATCTCCAACCCCATTTAAGTAGCAGACTCATGTCTGATTCAGATCACTTCTCTGAACTTCAATTTGTATAGCCATCTAATTACTTGACATTTTGTTTCATACATTTAAAAGACATCTCGAACATAGCATGTCTAAAAGAGACTCTTAATTTCCCATCTCAAAATCTGTTCTTCCATCTATAGATCCCATTTACTTCATTGCCCCACATTCCTCTTCTTCCTTCAGAGATAATATCCAATTCCTCAGCAAGTAGTTTTACCCTCACCTTCAAATCATCTCCTAAGATTGATGTTTTCACTACCCCTATCATGACCATCTTCCTTTACACCACTATCATCTTTCACCTTGACTAGTGCAATAGTTCCCCTAACTACTTTTGTCTTCCATCCTTTCCTAATATGGTCAGCTTCCACTCAGCAACCAGAGTGATGTGTTATAAACAAGTATGAAGGGCAACAAATTAGCAACAAAACCATGGTGGGTCAAGATGTGAAGCAACTCTACTCACATTATTGGTAATGAGTATGCCAAATGTGCAGCTACTTGGAAAACACTTCTGGAGTTTTTCCTACATTTATACATTTTCATGCACTCATCACACGACCTAGTAATCCTACTTCTTGGTATTTACCCAAGTAAAATGAAAATGTGTTCACACAAAAATCTGTATGTGGATGTTTATAACAGATTACTTTTTAAGTCAGAAAAACAGAGGAAAAACTTGGAAACAGGTATATTATGGTACATCTATTCAACAGCATACTATTCAGTAATAAAAAGGAGCAAACTACTGATACACTTAACAATGGGGAGGAATATCAATTGCATTAAGCTAAGTGAAAGAAGGCAGAATGAAAAGCTATTTACTATACAATACCATTTATATGATATTCTGAAGAGGCAAAACTGTAGTGTTAGTAAAAAGATTTAATGAGGGTAGCTGCTGCTGCTGCTAAGTCGCTTCAGTCGTGTCCGACTCTGTGCGACCCCACAGACGCCAGCCCACCAGGCTTCCCCATCCCTGGGATTCTCCAGGCAAGAACACTGGAGTGGGTTGCCATTTCCTTCTCCTATGCAGGAAAGTGAAAAGTGAAAGTGAAGCCGCTCAGTCGTGTCTGACTCTTAGCGACCCCATGGACTGCAGCCTACCAGGCTCCTCCATCCATGGGATTTTCCAGGCAAGAGTACTGGAGTGGGTTGCCATTGCCTGCAAATGGACACTGGCAATTCTTTTGAGTGATGGAATTGTTATATCTTGATTTTGGTGATAAATGCATGATTATATGTCAAAACTAGTAGAACGTGTATACTTTTCACAAAAGTACTGTTTACTATGTGTAAATTATAACTTGATAATTAATATAGAGAAAATTATCTGGCACATTGGGTAGAACAGGTGCATAACTAGATATGAGTAGAGAGCGGGGCAGGGTGTGTGGGCCAGATGGCAGGAAACATCGTCTTGTAAACAACCGGGGTCCTTGGGTAGACAAAGACAAAGCAGTTACATATATTGGGGTGATAAGGCTCCCAGAGGCAGACAAAAAAAGGTGTGAAGCAGCAGGAATCTCTAGAGTTGGGATGGAACCTTTTGCTCATTATGCTCTCATTACAATAAAATTAGCCTAGCAGATAAGAATTACTGATCACACATCAATGCCACAATAATTCCAATCAGGACTAACTAAGGACAAAAATCCCTCTTCTCCTCATTTAAGGTGGAGCATGGATAAAAATCAAAAATACCACTCCAAAATCCCTCCCTCCTCAGTGAATATTCCACCCATTCACTTTCACGCCCCACGTAACCAACTTAATAAATTCAGGGCAGCCACTAATCAGTCTGCCTCCTCTCCCCTTGAGAGCTTTGTATCACTTAATAATCCTCACTTTGTTTTTTTTAACCTCCATGTCTCATCTCTGAATTCTTTCTGTGAAAAGACAGACTCTCTGATAACACACTCAATTTCCTGTTTAAAATGCTGCAATGACTTCCCATTAGACTCAGACTAAAATCCAAACTTCTAATATGCATAACCTGGGCCCAGCCTACTCTCTGTTTTGAAGACACTGAAGTTCTCCTTTCAGAACATTTTCATTTTGTTCTGCTACTGGGAAAGACCTATCCAAGATCTTTGCATGGCTTACAGCTTCATAAACACATTTCTGCTCAAATGTCCCCTCTGGTTTCTCAAGTTGAACAATGTTCTCTATCCCCTTAGTCTATTTTTCTTTGTAGTATTTAACACAGTTAATGTTTTTGCTAATCGATTTTTTTACCTGACTATTAACAGAATGTGAGTCCCACTAGATAAGGGATTTAGTATGATTTGGTCACTGCTGTTTTCCTAGCACTTAGAATAGTGCCCCAGAAAAAAAGTATAATTAACATGTATTGTTGAGTTTATGTTGATGAAACTGAGAGCCTATGAGAGCACCAGAATATTTGTTCAGATACTTGTAAAATAAACTGCTGAACTGATACCCATTATCTTGTCTGGTTTTCATGGTCCTGCCAGAGAATAAAACCAGATAGAAAATGCTTTTGTACTTATTGCATATGAGCTGAGTGGTTATTAGGAAAATAGGAGGAGTTATGTTGAAAGTCTGCTGGCTAAGACCTCAGTAGTTTAATGCTGGTTCCGTGTCCACCTTCCTGTGTATATTTCAGGAACACACAAAAAAGGAGAAGGAACTGATAGGATTGTACAGATGCATAATGAATTAGACTTTTTTATTTCACTCTTTGATTTCTCTGATTCTATAATTAGGTTTCTCGGATTCAGTAATTATGGTATAATTAGGCTGTGGTTAATAATGATTGTCATGTGCATATAAGCATATAATCAAAGAGTTTAACCATTGCCGAGATGTGTATGAAAGTTATTTACCTATACAATATACCTACAACTAACACATAAAGAGAAATTCTTACACAATATTGCATTTATAACCTTGGTAAAACCCAGAGAGTTTTTAAGTTTTTTTTTTTTTTTTAGTTCAAGATTTCACAAATTCTAGACAAATGTATAAAGCCAACCTAGAAAACATACATATAATTATATAAAGTTAAAACTGGTATAGAAAAAAAGAATAGAATACTCTGTAATTGGTGATTCATATTACTGGTGTGAAAATGATGCTACTAATATAAATTAGGACACTAAATATAAATTTAAATTAAATTCTTCCTTGTACTCTAGAGGATTAAATTACTGAGAAACTGCTGTGTTCACTAAGGGAACAAAAACAATCTCCAGCTAATATGAATTATCAAAATCTCTGAATTAAAAGTGCAACCCCAATAATTAGATTTAATTGAGGATGAAGTCAATAATTGGACATTGGCACACTGCCCCTTTCTTTTAATCTGCAAGGAGGTAAAGAGGGGTGTGGTTAGTTGGTTGAACTCTGTTAACTCCTGGGAGAATCCATAGGACATTGGAGAATAAAAGTAATTCCATGAGTAGTTGCAGATGATCATAATTTTCAAAGTAAATGCTTAGCTAACATCCAATTAACTGGCAGGGTTTTAGATCTCCAAGCATCCCCTCTGGATGAAGGGAAGAGAAAGGGGAGAAAAACTGATTTCATTTCTTTCCAAAATTTATTCATTGCTATAGCCAGGAATGTATTTATTTCTAAATAGGGTGATAGTGTGCTTAATTAATCTGAACCAATCTGTGCCAAACATCTGAACAAAGCCAGAAAACTGCATCCCAAATATCCTTTATTTTCTATGACGGATTGTAGATGCACATACTATTTCTTAATAACTGAGGGCTTTTTAGCTTCTGTCTGTTATTCAATCTGACTTTTTCCATTGAAGGATAGTAAGTTTCAACTTGCCTTATCATTGTTCTTATCTGCACTTCTGCCATCTTGGTTAGTGGCACCAAAAACATTTACACCTTTCAGTTGATGTCAGACTTCATCCTAATTCAACAAACTTTATTTCCTCTTTTGTGACTGCTTTGAAATCCCTGTGGGGGAGTTTTTGTTTTTTAATTAATTGATCTCTTATTTCTCAGGCACTGTATAATCAATATATAGGCAATACTTATTTAATTTTTACACCTTAGGGTGGAAATTACTTGAAGATAGGAAAACTGAGCATTAGTGAGCTGTAATATTTTCAGTATAATACAACCAAGGAAGAAGGCAATGGCACCCCACTCCAGTACTCTTGCCTGGAAAATCCCATGGATGGAGGAGCCTGGTAGGCTGCACTCCATGGCGTCTCGAAAAGTCGGACACGACTGAGCGACTTCACTTTCACTTTTCACTTTTATGCGTTGGAGAAGGAAATGGCAACCCACTCCAGTGTTCTTGCCTGGAGAATCCCAGGGATGGGGGAGCCTGGTGGGCTGCCGTCTATGGGGTCGCACAGAGTCGGACACGACTGAAGCGACTTAGCAGCAGCAGCAGCAGCAGCAATACAACCAAAGAGAAACAAAGAAAGGATACGAATGCACTTCTCAAAGCACTTCCTCCTTTCATATCATGCTTTGATATGCCAAATCTCAAGTCGATCAACAAACTAATGAGCCAGTACTTAAGGAGCTCCAGTTTAAGTAAAAAATCTCAAGAACTGGCTCTTTGTCTTCATTCAGTTCTTCCTAATTCCACTTTTATTCACATGCTCACCCATGGTTAATAAAATAACTATTCAAGAAGCTTTCAAGCCATGAATCTTATGGGATTCCTTGTTAATATAGTTGAAAAAATGAAAGGAGGTTGTTTTAACTGCATTTACTAGGCTATTCCAATCTTTACCTTTCTTTGTCAGGTGAAGTTGTTGGATTAGAATAAAGGTGTTGAATTTCAGTCACTTTGTATTAGCCTCAAAGGTCAACCCTACATTTTTATCCCAATTAGAGTTTCAGGGAGTTGGTTGACATTCTATCTCTGTGAAGATTCTATCTCTGTGAAGATTCTACCTCAAAAGCCAAAAGTTCCTCCAAGAAATAAGGAAAAGAAAAAAAAAAAAAAACCAACTCATCAAGGGGATTTAATGAGAAATAAAAGTAAATGCATGCATCTTTTCCTCACTGGATTTTGTCCTTATACTATTCAAATATTATAAAATCTTTACCTTTGGAAAAGAAATTTGAAACAATCTAAACATGGACTTCCCTGGTAGCTCAGTGGTAAAGAATCTACCTGTCAATGTAGGATATGTGGGTTAGATCCCTCAGTTGGGAAAATCCCCTGGAGAAGGAAATGGCAACCTTCTCTAGTATCCTTGTCTGGGAAATCCCATGGACAGAGGATACTGGTGGGCTGCAGTCCACAGGGTCACAAAAAGAGTCAGACACGGCTTAACAACTAAATAACAATAATCTAAACATCTTCTATTAACATTTACCACGTTACATGGAAGTAGTGGGTTTAATCAAGAAAACAAATAACTATAAATGAAAATTTCCTTTTCTCACTTCCTATTTCATGCTATCTTTACCCAGAGCCAGCACCTCAGCTCATACTATTTTATATGGGGTGATCTGAATCTTTATTCCTCAACTGTCTCACCCCTTAGAAGGTTGTCTCTAGTAGGTTGATCTATTAACATTTACCATTCTACATGGAAGTACCTTGACAATCCTTTAGATTTTGGATATACAGACATCTCCGTGTGTGGCAAGAAAATATTTTCCTTTGTTAGTTGGGATTCTTCACTGCATCCTATTTCTTGCCTATTGATTCAGTAGCATAGTGAACCCAAAATATCCAGGTGGCATTCTTGATTCATTAGGTTCACTAGTATCACTTTGTGTTCCCTGGTGAAAAGACATTTTGTTTAATTGGGTATTTTTGTTTGTTTTTGTTTTTACCATAGGAAGCACAACCTTACACAGCCCAAAGGTGTAGACACCAGCAGGAAGAAAACACAAAATTTTGTGAATGGACCATTAGGCAAAACAGTGAGAGTAGTTACTCGTATTTCCGTGCCTAGTTACATGGGATAGAGAATAGATACTGGTCACTGTGTCACCACAATTTAAAGTGTCAGCTTTCAGACTTCCCTGGCAGTCCAGTGGTTAAAACTCTGTGCTCCCAATTCAGGGGTACAGGTTTGACCCTTGGTTGGGGATGATCCTGCATGCCACATGGGTGGCATGGCCCAAAAGAAAAAAAAATAGCCAGCTTTCCAATCCTAAGTGTTGTCAGCCAGGTAGCACCATGCCTTTCCATGTGTCCTTCTGCTCTGTTGCTCCTGGATGATGGAATACATAGAGAAGCACATCCCAAAGTGATGAGCTCTGTCTGATTTCTGTTTGCTCTAAAGAGAGTTTCTTTGTCAGAAGAATGATCTGTACTAGATCATAATGGTGAATAAAGCATTAATAAATCCAAAGACAGGGTGCTGGGAGAAGCACCAAGAGCAGTGAAGGGGAATTCATGTCCTACACATTTCTTTGCAGCTGGGACAAATCATGATGTAAGGGTTCTAGATGAGCAACCTGCCATCGGATAAATGGTGATATGTCAGTATCAGTCTGTAGTTCTTAGCACTTGTGGTAGCCTAAGCAGTCTTGGTGGGGAAAATCTCAGGCAATGTTTCTGTTCCCAAAAAGCTGGCTACTCCATTCATAAACCCTTTGGTTAAGCACTGAGTGTTTGGGAAAACTGTGTATAGCATCCACAGATTGGGTTATTCATGAAGAGGATGGCCTGTGTTTAGCAATCACAGGAGACGTTCAGGAGATTCTCATCCTTTATGCCCTTCCCAAGACATCTATCTATCTACAAACTACTCTCCATACTTGTTTCTCATAAGTTCATGACAATCTGATTAAACTATTACCTACTGCCAATGTATCAATACAGACTGTATTTCTAACCCTCTCTCTTCCCAGAAAATCATTCAACAAGACACATTGCTCCATGTTCTTCTTGCTGGGAGGTTTCCTTCCACACTGAAATTTAGGGCCACACATGAGTGTGTGGTTTTAATGCTTCAGCTGTCTGTTCTTAGCCAATATCAGTATGTTATGTAAAACAATCAGCAATGAGGCTCCAAGTTTTTCTGAAGCAGTAATATATGTAGTCCCTGGTGGCTCAGACAGTATAGAATCCGCCTGCAGTGCAGGAAACCTGGGTTTGATCCCTGGGGTTGGGAAGATCCCCTGGAGAAAGGAATGGCTATCCACTCCAGTATTCTTTCCTGGAGAATTCCATGGACAGAGTAGCCTGGCAGGCTACAGCCCATGGAGTTGCAAAGAGTTGGACATGCTTGAGAGACTTTAACTTAACATAGTCAAGGAAAATCTCTATGAGGAATGTGAACTGATGGAGAGGTAGCTGGGTAGTAGGAGTAAGTGCCATGAAAGTCAGAGTTAGTTAATAGCTCATGTAACTCACGTGTTCCTTAAGGACATACTTGGGTCTCCACTCATTCATATTACTTCTATTTTATGAGAAACAGAGCTTCTCTGCAAGCCTAAGTTTATGACCTCTAAACACCCAATTAATGATGCAAGTTTAGGCTGTGATACCAAGGGAACATTTCATGTAAAGATGGGCTCGGTAAAGGACAGAAATGGTATGGACCTAACAGAAGCAGAAGGTATTAAGAAAAGGTGGCAAGAATACACAGAAGAACTGTACAAAAAAAGATCTTCACTACCCAGATAATCATGAAGGTGTGATCACTCACACTTACCTAGAGCCAGACATCCTAGAATGTGAATTCAGGTGGGCCTTAGGAAGCATCACTACGAACAAAGATAGTGGAAATGATGGAATGCCAGTTGAGCTATTTCAAATCCTAAAAGATGATGCTCTGAAAGTACTGCACTCAATATATCAGCAAATTTGGAAAACTCAGCAGCGGCCACAGGACTGGAAAAGGTCAATTTTCATTCCAATCCCAAAGTAAGGCAATGCCAAAGAATGCTCAAACTACCACAATTTCACTCATCTCACATGCTATATGTACTGCTCAAAATTCTCCAAGCCAGGCTTCAGGGATATGTGAACCATGAACTTCCAGATGTTCAGGCTGGTTTTAGAAAAAGCAGAGGAACCAGAGATCAAATTGCCAACATCTGCTAGATCATCAAAAAAGCAAGATAGTTCCAAAAAAACATCTATTTCTGGTTTATTGACTAGGCTAAAGCCTTTGATGGTGTGGATCACAATAAACTGTGGAAAATTTTGAAAGAGATGGGAATACCAGAGCACCTGATCTGCCTCTTGAGAAACCTGTATGCAGGTCAGGAAGCAACAGTTAGAACTGGACATGGAACAACAGACTGGTTCCAAATAGGAAAAGGAGTACGTCAAGGCTGTATATTGTCACCCTATTTATTTAACTTATATGCAGAGTACATCATGAGAAACACTGGGCTGGAAGAAGCACAAGCTGGAATCAAGATTGCCAGGAGAAATATCAATAACCTCAGATATGCAGATGACACCACCTTTATGGCAGAAAGTGAAGAACTAAAGAGCCTCTTGATGAAAGTGCAAGAGTTGGCCTAAGGCTCAGCATTCAGAAAACAAAGATCATGGCATCTGGTCCCATCACTTCATGGGAAATAGATGGGGAAAGAGTGGAAACAGTGTCAGACTTTATTTTTGGGGGCTCCAAATTCACTGCTGATGGTGATTGCAGCCATGAAATTAATAGATACTTGCTCCTTGGAAGGAAAGTTATGACCAACCTAGATAGCATATTCAAAAGCAGAGACATTACTTTGCCAACAAATATCCATCTAGTCAAGGCTATGGTTTTTCCAGTGGTCATGTATGGATGTGAGAGTTGGACTATAAAGAAAGCTGAGTGCTGAAGAATTGATGCTTTTGAACTGTTGTGTTGGAGAAGACTCTTGAGAATCCCTTGGACTGCAAGGAGATCCAACCAGTCCATCCTAAAGGAGATCAGTCCAGGGTGTTCATTGGAGGGACTGATGTTGAAACTGAAACTCCAAAACTTTGGCCACCTGATGCGGCAAGATGACTCATTAGAAAAGACCCTGATGCTGGGAGGGATTGGGGGCAGGAGGAGAAGGGGACGACAGAGGATGAGATGGTTGGATGGCATCACCGACACAATGGACATGGCTTTGGGTGGACTCCAGGAGTTGGTGATGGACAGGGAGGCCTGGAGTGCTGTGGTTCATGGGGTCGCAGAGTTGGACACGACTGAGTGACTGAACTGAACTGAACTAGGCTGCAGCACTGGTTGCAAGTGTTAGCTGACAATCAAAGATCCGTTCCTACTAGCACCACTGATCAACATAAACCATTTCTCAAGAGAATAATAGCATTAGAATGTTCTCTTTCAATGTCTGGGTATCTGTGTTGTAATTCTTCTATCAGAGTTTACCTGATGCTCAGCAGGGCATCCTGATAAGGAACAGACACTTGAGCATTGCTAGTCAGGTCACTGGTCCAAAGAGAAACAGCTGGAAACATAGTCTGGTCCAATTGCAAATCTTTTCCTTTCTTGTACATCACTGAAAACAGCCAATCATACAGATGAATTTTGTAAATGGGCTGAAGAAACACTTTTAAATATGGTGTCTCTTAAGCTAGAATCTAAAGATACCCTCCAAGTATTGTGACTCTTTTCTGTTAAAAGAAGTATAAAGTGCAGCAGCTTGTCTCTCAGGTAGGAGGGAATACATACTTATGCCCTAGATTCAGTAAGACCCCTAAAAATCTCAGTGAGATCATAGGCCCCTGGATATTTTAAGATTTTTATCTGTCAGGTGCACATGTATCTTACCACATCATCTCTTGAAGAGATCTGATTGCCATTATAGCATCCATTTATAGATCAATATGATACCATGTGGGATGGCAAGGTGATTAAGATTCCTGCATGCCAGATTTGACAGCAAGCCAGAAAATTGTTAAGCCTGGGTTAAGACACTGAATTAAATTGCCTTCTCTGTAAAGCAGAAGAAAACTGTATCTGCTAAACTTTGCTAATTGGTATAAAGTGAAAACAAAAAAAAAAAAGCATTTTCCAGATTGATAGCTGCAAACTAGATGCTAGAGCTTACTCAGGGACTACAAACCAGAGGGACTCTGTGACAACCTAGACGGGTGGGATGGGTTGGGAGGTGGGAGGGCGGCTCAAGAGGGAGGAAACATATGTATATCTATGGTTGATCCATGTTGATGTATGGTAGAAACCAATATAATATTGTAATTATCAATATTCAATTAAAAATGAATAAAATTCTTAAAAAGACAATATTTGGAACAGCAGCTAAAACTGGAGTCGCTGACTGATTTAAATACATGCAAATCCAAATTAATTATCTAAGACGTTTTCTCCACAGTCCAAAGAAGGAAGTTTTATGTTATAGGTATTGGAGGAGGGCATGGCAACCCACTCGAGTGTTTTGCCTGCAGAATGCCATGGACAGAGGAGCCAGGCAGGCTACAGTCCATAGGATCTCAAAGTGCTGGACACGACTGAAGCGACTTAGCACACACACACTCCGTATTTCACAGCTTTGATGCTGCCAATAATCTCTACACTTTCTTCAGAAACACAGTAATATTTGGGGCTTACTATTTTGTGACTGTATGTTTGCATATTTGGGGAGGTGGTGAGGGCAGTAATAGAGTCTTTCAAATGGGCCTGTCTCCCATAATAGGTCTCACTCCGCAGGTCAGGGAAGGAAAGTAAGGATTCATCTGACAAATAAGTACATCTGTTCTTATTATACATTCTGAAACTGAGAAATGACCACTGTGTGGATTCTTAAACCCATCTGGTCTGCTGTGAGATGAATTTAAGAAACATCTTAGTTATCAACTAAGGACTGCAGAGGATTCTCCCTGGTGAACCACAGTGGAGTTATAATTCCTAAAGGATTAGTATAGTAACTGAGCCCATACATAATCATCCTTTAAATGTTTCAGTGTTTCCCCTTCCCTTGGAAATGGCAGCAGGTCTCTTTAAGAAAGAATGGATAAAAGATTTGGTATATTGAAAAGTGAGTTCAAAACTTAGACTCACTTTTATGCAAGAGATTCTGAATTTGTGATCTGGCTTGGGTCTGAGAATTGGGTGAAGGATTATGTGGTATATTATTTTCAATGTCTACTTCCACAAGTGGACCAGAATACTTGAGTTAGTTTAAAGAGCTCAACTTTTCTCCAATAGACAAGTTACATGGGAAGCCAAATGATCAAAAGATTCATTGGTGAGGATGGAGTGAGAAGAGCCTAATATTGAAAGTATCTAATGTTAAAGCATCTAGTGGCCCTTTCATTCAATACAATCACTATCAGAACAACTTTCACAAAAAAGCCAAATGTATAAAATTACCTGTCCTAGACTAATATTTTCATAGGTAGGATTTATATGGGTATTGATGAAATGTTTCTTCATATTCTCTCATTTCTGGCTGGTCATCTTTTTGATCTCATATTTTTTTTTCCAAACAGGTTACACATACATTTAATTCATTTTTTACTTTAACCAAACACCTCCTAGTCCTGCAAACATTTTATTGAAACTATTAGAAGTGTCCTGCTAATTTGCTCCCACAAATGGATGACAAAGTTAATAAAGTAATATTATGACTTCAAGTCATTTTATTTCTAATTTAGGGTAGAGGATGGAGGGGAGGCATCTCACTGTAGCTTTCAATAACCATCAGCAGTCATCATTAGAGGAGGAAATCAAGATGGCAGAGTAGGAGTACACAGAACTCTAGGGTCCAACACCTAGAATACAAGTCCCTTTAGTTGGCTGGAGGATTGGTGGGACTAACAGCAGAGCTGTGGGAAGCCATGCTTGTTTGTTCCTGAAAAGGAGTGGAGAGGGGAGACGAGACTGATCATACGGCTGGCCAGTTTCTGCCTACTGCCCTGGTGTGTGTCTCAGCCAGAGTGAGCCAAGTGACTGCTCGAGGCCTGCTTGCATCATGACACAGCTCCACACTGGGACAAGAGCCACTGTGACAAAGAAGAGAGCTTGGTTGTTAGACACAGAGGTGGCCCAGCCTCGAAGTAGCACCTAAGTGGGGTGGAAGCAGCCATTACAGGTTCTTACACAAGTAGCACACTGGAAACAGTTCAGGTCTCTGACCCCGGCTGGACTGCCACAGTCTGTGCCCCAAACCATGCCAAGTGCCCACATTCCCCAGCATTGTTCACCTTTGGGGCAGGGGTATTGATGCTGGGAGCAGAGAGAGAACATATTTATAGGGAAAGATGCCAGCTCAGACTATGCCCTCAGGGCTTCTGGTTCAGTAACTTGGAACCTGCCTCAGCCCTCATAGAGTAACGGCATCCCCTGAGCAGAGGAGAAGCCCTTGTTCACAAGGGGCTCTGGTATAGTCCCTCATCTCCAACTCACTTCCCACTAACGATAGGTGCCAGCAAACCCTAAGAAAAGATGTGATTTGTGTTCATGTCAGATCCAGCTCTCCCACTAAAACCACTAAGCATGCTCCACCATAAGGATACCTTTCTAGATCGCAATAGGTAACTATTTCACTTAATACCACAGACACAGAGAATGTTAAGCAAAATGAGAAGACCAAGGAATTTGTTTCAATTGAAAGTATGATAGAAAGTCCCTGAAAAAACAGCTAATGAGGTAGATAAAGAATTCAAAGGATTAGTAATAAGAATATTAAACAAATTAGGGCAAAGAATAGATTAATAGTAAACATTTTAACAAGGAACTAGAAAATATAAATAAAGGACCAATCATAACTGAAAAATACAACACTTGCAATGAAAAACACATTAGAAGGCATTAACAGCAGATAGGGTGATAGAGAATACATTAGTGATCTAGAATAAAGAATAATAAAAATCACCTAATCAGAACAGCAAATAGAAAATAAACTGAAAAAATGTGAATGATTTAAGGGATCTTTGGGACAACATCAAGTGTACCAACATTCATATTATGGGGGTTCCAGAATATGAGATGAGTATCTAAAATCTATTCAATAAAATTATGGCTGAAAACTTTCCCAGATCTGAAGAATTAAATAGATACCCAGGAACAGGAAGCACAGAGAGGCCTAAACCAATTGAACCCAAAGAGACACACATTAACACATAATCATAATTTAAATGACAAGTTAAAGATAGAGAATTTTAAAGGCAGCAAGAGAGAACTAAAAAGTTACGTACAAGGGAACATTCACAATGATAGCTGATTTTTCAGCATAAACTTTGCAGGTCAGAAGACAGCGGAATAATATATTTAATGTACTGAAAGGAAAAAGCCTATAAACTAGGATACTCTGCCCAGGAATGTAATCATTCAGAATTGAAATAGAGATAAAGTGCTTCTCAGAAAAGCAAAAGCAAAGAGTTCATCAATACTGGACCAGCATTATAAGAAGTGTTAGAGAGTCGTCTCCAAGTGAAAAAGAAAAGGCTACAACAAGAAATAAGAAATTATGAGAGAAATAATCCCAATCCTACCAGTAAATGTTGGGATCAATCACTTAAAAAAACTAGTATGAAGATTAAAATTAAAAAAGCAAAATAAAGTATAACTACAATATTAGGAAAGGAATAAATATTAAGATATAAAATGTAACATAAAAACACAATCAGAGTGAGGTGGAAAAAATTTTCCAGATCTTTTAAAATATGTTGAACTCAAAGGACTACCTGTTTGAAATTAATAGATATAGGTCAATACATATGAACCCCATGGTAATCACAAGTCAAAAATCTGTAATATATACAAAAAACTAAAAAACCAAGGAATACAAACATAGCAATGCAAAATCATCAAAACACAAGGGAAGAAATTAAAGAGGAAGAAAGAACAGAGGAATGCTGTAAAAACAAACATAAAACAAGGAACAAATGCAAAATAAGTATATACCTCTAAATAATTAGTTTGAATGTCAGTGTACTAAGTGCCAAGGTCAAAAGACATAGGGTGGGTGACTGTATTTTAAAAAGCAAGACTGTCTATATGCTGCTTACAAGAAATTCACTTCAGAGTTAAAGACACACATAGGCTGAAAGTTAGGGGATGAAAAAAGATATTTCATGCAAACGGAAATGACAAGAAAATGGGATAAAAATACCCATATGAGACAAAATAGACTTTAAAACAAACTCTATTAGAAAAGGCAAAAAAGGACATTATATTATGATAAACAGATCAATAAAAGAAGGGGACATAACATTCATGAACATAGGTGCACCTAATAACAGGAACACCTAAATATATGCAGCAAATATTAATGGACATAAAGGGACAAACTGAAAATAATATACTAATCAGAGGTGACTCTAACACTGGGCTTCCATCAATGGACAGACCATCCAGACAGAAAATCAATAAGGCATCAGTGGTCTTAAATAACACATTAGATCAGTTAGACTTAATAACTTAGACTTAATCAACAGGACTTTTCATCTAAAAACAGCATTATACACGTTCTTTTAAGTGTACACTGAACCTTCTCTATGATATTGAGGATACAAAAACTAGTCTATTGGCAAAACTAATACAATTATGTAAAGTTTAAAAATAAAATAAAATTTAAAAAAAACTAGTCTAGACAAAAAATCAGTAAGTCAATGATTAAATCAAAGAAGAAATCATAAAATAGTTCACAACACATGAAAGTGGAAACACAGCTCTAAAATCTTTGAGCTGTAGCAAAGGTAGTTCTAAGACGGATGTTTATGGCAATACAGGCCTAATCCAAACAACACAAATCCAAATAAACAACTTAGCTTACCATCTAAAAGAATCAGACAAAGAAGAACAAACTAAAGCCAATGTGAGCAAAAGGAAGGGAATGATCAAGACCAGAGAGGAAACAAATAAAACAAAGATAAATAAAAACAACAAAAAAGATCAGTGACACCAAGAGCTGCTCTTTCAAAAATATAAACAAAACTGATAAACTTTTATCCAGGTTCACCAATGAGAGAGAGAGAGGGAGGAAACAAATAGACAAAATAAGAAATTAAAGAGGAGAAATAATAATTGATATCACAGAGATATGAAAATACATAAGAAAATACTAAAAACAGTTATTGCCAACAAGTTGGACAACCTAGAAGAATACGATAAATTTCTAGAAACATACAACCTTTCAATTCTGAATCAGGAAGAAATAGACAATGTGAACAGACCATTCTCTAGTAGTGATAGACTTTTTTTTTAATTAAAAAAAACAACAACAACAGCAGCAGGAGGGAGATTAAGACGATGAAGTAAGATAATGTGAAGCTCACCCCCCCACAATAAACTCATCAAAAATACAGATAGATTTGGAATAATTCTCATGGAAAACTAACTGGAAACTGGAAAAAATATTGCTGTATAACCAATGTTATAATAAAGATATAACATTTTATTTCCATCCCCATGGAAAAGAAATGCAAAAAGCAAAATGGCTGTCTGGGGAGGTCTTACAAATAGCTGTAAAAAAAAGAGAAGCAAAAAGCAAAGGAGAAAATGAAAGATATAAGCATCTGAATGCAGAGTTCCAAAGAATAGCAAGAAGAGATAAGAAAGTCTTCCTCAGCAATCAATGCAAAGAAATAGAGGAAAACAACAGAATGGGAAACTAGAGATCTCCTCAAGAAAATTAGAGATACCAAGGGAACATTTCATGCAAAGATGGGCTCGATAAAGGACAGAAATGGTATGCACCTAACAGAATCAGAAGATATTAAGAAGAGGTGGCAAGAATACACAGAAGAACTGTACAAAAAAGATCTTCACAACCCAGATAATCACAATGGTGTGATCACTGACCTAGAGCCAGACATCCTGGAATGTGAAGTCAAGTGGGCCTTAGAAAGCATCACTACGAACAAAGCTAGTGGAGGTGATGGAATTCCAGTTGAGCTATTTCAAATCCTGAAAGATGATGCTGTAAAAGTGCTGCACTCAATATGCCAGCAAATTTGGTAATCTCAGCAGTGGCCACAGGACTGGAAAAGGTCAGTTTTCATTCCAATCCCAAAGAAAGGCAATGCCAAAGAATGCTCAAACTACCACACAATTGCACTCATCTCACACGCTAGTAAAGTAATGCTCAAAATTCTCCAAGCCAGGCTTCAGCAATACATGAACCGTGAACTTCCAGATGTTCAATCTGGTTTTAGAAAAGGCAGAGGAACCAGAGACCAAATTGCCAACATCCACTGGATCATCGCAAAAGCAAGAGAGTTCCAGAAAAACATCTATTTCTGCTTTATTGACTATGCCAAAGCCTTTGACTGTGTGGATAACAATAAACTGTGGAAAATTATGAAAGAGATGAGAATACCAGACCACCTAACCTTCCTCTTGAGAAACCTATATGCAAGTCAGGAAGCAACAGTTAGAACTGGACATGGAACAACAGACTGGTTCCAAATAGGAAAAGGAGTACATCAAGGCTATATATTGTCACCCTGTTTATTTAACTTATATGCAGAGTACATCATGAAAAACGCTGGGCTGGAAGAAGCACAAGCTGGAATCAAGATTGCCGGGAGAAATATCAATAACCTCAGATATGCAGATGACACCACCCTTATGGCAGAAAGTGAAGAGGAACTAAAAACCCTCTTGATGAAGGTGAAAGAGGAGAGTGAAACAGTTGGCTTAAAACTCAACATTCAGAAAACAAAGATCATGGCATCTGGTCCCATCACTTCATGGGAAATAGATGGGGAAAGAGTGGAAACAGTGTCAGACTTTATTTTTGGGGGCTCCAAAATCACTGCAGATGGTGACTGCAGCCATGAAATTAAAAGATACTTACTCCTTGGAAGAAAAGTTATGACTAACCTAGATAGCATATTCAAAAGCAGAAACATTACTTTGCCAACAAAGGTCCGTCTAGTCAAGTCTATGGTTTTTCCAGTGGTCATGTATGGATGTGAGAGTTGGACTGTGAAGAAAGCTGATCGCCGAAGAATTGATGCTTTTGAACTGTGGTGTTGGAGAAGACTCTTGAGAGTCCCTTGGACTACAAGGAGATCAAACCAGTCCATTCTGAAGGAGATCAGCCCTGGGATTTCTTTGGAAGGAATGATGCTAAACCTGAAACTCCAATACTTTGGCCACCTCATGAGAAGAGTTGACTCATTGGAAAAGTCTCTGATGCTGGGAGGGATTGGGGACAGGAGGAAAAGGGGACAACAGAGGATGAGAT
Organism: Bos javanicus; assembly: GCF_032452875.1. Classification (NCBI taxonomy): domain Eukaryota; kingdom Metazoa; phylum Chordata; class Mammalia; order Artiodactyla; family Bovidae; genus Bos; species Bos javanicus. Next base: position 55,739,406 of record NC_083874.1, on the reverse strand, counting down.
GGCTGGATGGCATCACTGACTTGATGGACGTGTGTCTGAGTGAACTCCAGGAGTTGGTGATGGACAGGGAGGACTGGCATGCTGCGATTCATGGGGTCGCAAAGAATCTGACACGACTGAGTGACTGAACTGAACTGAACTGAAAATAAAGATGCACATAGTTGGGTAGCACAGTAAAAGTATTAAGTCGGGACCTGTACTCATGGAGGAATCTAAGATGAAAACAAAGACTGCAAGAGTGGACACTCGTCCTCAGGAGACAGCAGGTTGAGTCATAGACTAGGTTTTCCAATCCCGAGTGCTCTGCCTAGGAGACAAGAATGCTTGACTACCTGGAAGGAAAGACTGGAGAAGCCTAGAATATACTCATGAGGAGTGTGTAGGTACTGGCATGACACCAGAAAGGCTGCCTGAGCAGAGATCTGTCTATGCAGCTGCCACCTCATCACAGTCCCAAGTCTGAACCAGGTGAACACCTCACTTATGCTCACTTTATGACATAGCTTGGCACTAGATTGGCTAGGACATGGGAAAAGATTTGATCTAGGGATGCAGAAGTGACTCAGGGACACAGGGTGAAAACCAGGTGGGGCAGTGATAGCCACTGTTGATGGTTATTCAAACAGTGCCCCAGGAGCAGCCTAGACTTCTGACATCTGAATTCTCACCATTCCCTTGCTGAGCACCCCAGCTCAAACTAAGAAAACACTTTGGCTCCACATGCTTCACACCATAGCCTACCTGAAGATTCAAGGTTGTTACAACAGGAAAAACGTGACTGTCCCATTTTTTTTAACTGCATTTATAACCTTAACCAAGGATGTGAAGACCTATACTCTGAAAACTATAGAACACTGATAAGAAAACTGAAGTTCAGTCAGTTTAGTTCAGTTCAGTCACTCAGTTGTGTCTAACTCTTTGAGACCTTGTGAAATGCAGCACACCAGGCTTCCCTGTCCATCACCAACTCGAGGAGCCTGCTCAAACTCATGTCCTTCGAGTCAGTGATGCCATCCAACCATCTCATCCTCTGTCGTTGCCTTCTCCTCCTGCCTTCAATATTTCCCAGGACCAGGGTCTTTTCTAAGGAGTCCGTTCTTTGCATCAGGTGAACAAAGTATTGGAGTTTCAGCTTTAGTATCAGTCCTTCCAATGAATATTCAGGACTGATTTCCTTTAGGAGTGACTGGTTGGATCTCCTTGCAGTCCAAAGGACTCTCAAGAGTCTTCTCCAACACCACAGTTCAAAATTATCAATTCTTTGGTGCTCAGCTTTCTTTAGAGTCCAACTCTCACATCCATACATAACTACTGGAAAAACTACAGTTTTGATTAGATGGACCTTTGTTGGCAAAGTAATGTCTCTGCTTTTTAATATGCTATCTAGTTGATCATAGCTTTTATTCTAAGGAGCAAGTGGCTTTTAATGTCATGACTGCACTCACCATCTGAAGTGATTTTGGAGCCCCCCAAAATAAAGTCTCTCTCTGTTTGCATTGTTTCCCCCTCTATTTGCCATGAAGTAATGGGACCGGATGGCATGATCTTCATTTTCTGAATGCTGAGTTTTAAGCCAATTGTCTCACCCTCCTCTTTTACTTTCATTAAGAGGCTCTTTAGTTCTTCTTTGCTTTCTGCCATAAAGATGGTGCCATCTGTGTATCAGTAGTTACTGATATTTCTCCCAGCAATCTTGATTCCAGCTTGTGTTTCATCCATCACAGCATTTCAAGTGATATACTCTGCACATAAGTTAAATAAGCAAGATGACAATATACAGCCTTGACATACTCCTTTCCCAGTTTGGAACCAGTCTGATAGATCTGATAGAATATCTGATAGATATTTAATAGAACCATTCAATAGAATGGAAAAGACTAGAGATATCTTAAAGAAAATTAGTGATACCAAGGGAACAGTTCATGCAAAGATGGGCACAAGAAAGGACAGAAATGGTGTGGACCTAACAGAAGCAGAAGATATTAAAAAGAGGTGGCAAGAATACACAGAAGAAATATACAAAAAACATCTTCATGAGCAAGATAAACATGATGCTGTGATCACTCACCTAGAGCCAGGCATCCTGCAATGTAAAGTCAAGTGGGCCTTAGGAAGCATCAATATGAACAGAGCTGGTGGAGGAGATGGAATTCCAGCTGAGCTATTTCAAATCCTAAAAGATGATGCTGTGAAAGTGCTGTACTCAATACGCCAGAAAATTTGGAAAACTCAGCAATGGCCATAGGACTGGAAAAGGTCAGTTTTCATTTCAATCCAAAAGAAAGGCAATGGCAAAGAATGTTCAAACTACTGCACAACTGTACTCATCTTACACTCTAGCAAAGTAATGCTCAAAATTCTCCAAGCAAAGCTTCAACAGTATGTGAACTTTAGAAAAGGCCTCTAGAGGAACTAGATATTAAATTGCCAACATATATTGGATCATAGAGAAAGCAAGTAGAAAAACATCTACTTCTGCTTTATTGACTATGTCAAATCCTTTGACTGTGTAGATCACAACAAACTGTGGAAAATTCTTAAAAAGATGGGAATACCAGACCACCTTAACTGCCTCCTGAGAAATGTGTATGCAGGTCAAGAAGCAACAATTAGAACTGGACATGGAACAGACTGGTTCCAAATCACGAAGTTCAGTCAAAGAAAAGGAAATATATCTCTTTCCATGTTCACTGACTGGAAGAATTAATATTGTTAATATGACCACACTATCTCAAGTAATCTCCTGAAGGAGGAAATGGTAACCCACTGCAGTATAGACAGAGAAGCCTCACGGGCTAGAGTTCCATGGGGTTGCAAAGAGCTGAACATTTTTGAGTGACTGAGCACACAGGCATGCACACCAAATAATCTACAGATTTAATGCAAGCCCTACAAAAGGACTGATGGCATTTTTCACAAAATTAAAACAAATAAGCCAAAAGTATATATAGAACTATATAAGACCCTGAATTGCCAAAGCAATCTTGAGGAAAAAAATTAAAGCTGTAGGTATCACTCTTCCAGATTTAAGACTATACTACAAAGCTATGTTAATCAAAACAGGATGTTACTGGCACAAAAACAGACACATGAATAAGTGAAGAGAATAGAGCCCAGAAGTAAACTCACACACTTACGGTCAATTAGTGTACAACAAAGGAGGCAAGAATATACAATGCAGAAAAAAGTCTCTTCAGTAAGTAGTGTTAGGGAAACAAGATAGCCACATGTAAAACAATGTAATTAGAACATTGTCTCACATCATTAACAAAAATAAACTCAAAAGAGATTAAAATCCTAAACATAAGACCTGAAACCACAGAACTCCTAGAGGAGAACATAGGCAGAACATAATTTGACATAAATCATAGCAATATTTTTTTTATCTGTCTCCTAAGGCAAAACCAAACAAAAGCAAAAATAAACAAATGGAACCTAATTAAACTCAAAAGAATTTTCATACCAAAAGAAATCCAGCAACAAATCACAACCTATAGAATGGGAAAAATATTTGCAAATGTTAACTGATAAGTCTTTAATATCCAAAACATATAAATAGCACATACAGCTCAATATTAAAAAATAAATAAAAATAAAATAAAAACTTGATTAGAAATAGGCAGAAGACCTGAATAGGCATTTTTCCAAACAAGACATGCAGATTCTCAACAGGCACATCAAAAGATACTGAACATCATTAATCATCAGAGAAATGCAAATCAAGACCACAATGAGATATTACCTAACACTGACAGAAAATATCTGTAGGAAATATAGACATTTTAGGTATAAGGCATGTTAGTAAGGATATGGATAAAAGGGATACATGTACACTGTTGGTGTGGATGTAAACTGATGGAGCCACTGTGAAAAATACTTTGGATGTTCCTCCCCAAACTAAAAATATCAATAGAACTACCATATGATCTGGCAATTCTACTCCTGGGTATATATATGAAGAAAAGGAAAATAATGCTTTGAAAAGATACACGTATTCCAATATTAACAGCACTATTTACAATAGCTAAAATGTGGAAGTGACCTACTTGTCCATTAACAGATGAACGGATAGAAAAGGTATGAGATACATATGTACAATGGAAATGTTACTCAGCTTTAAAACAGAAAAAAATTCTGCCATTTTCAACAATGTAGATGGACCTAGAGGGTATTACACCTAGTGAAAAAAGTCAAAGAAAGACAAAGACTGTATAATATGACTTATATGTAGAATCTAAAAAAATGAAACAAATGAATGTATATAACAGAACATCTCTATTTCTGTGAGAAATATTAAAACCAAACTATTGGTTTTCAGAGGGGAGAGGGAGGTGAAGAGGCCAAGATAGGGATATGGGATGAAGAGATATAATCTACTGTGTATAAAAGATAAGCAACTAGAATACATTATACTGCACAGGATTATAGTCATTATCTTGTAATAACTTTTAATAGAGTGTAATCTATAAAAATCACTATTTTATAAACCTAAAATCAAGATAATTTTGTAAATCAACTATACTTCAATTTTTTAAAAAAAATCATCATTAGCTAGAACTAAATAAATAGGTATCTAAAACTGACAGAGCAAACGATTTTTGAGAATTATATAGCAAAAATTTTTTTCTTCTGTATAATAGGGGAACCTAATCTCAGAATTTAATAGTCTAAGGATAATTTTTCTTTCTCCATGTTCATAGAACCAATTTTGTCAGACCTAAAGATGGATGAAAATGGAATGAAATCCACATCTTCAAAGCTGATCTATAATAATGGTGATATGCACTTTGTGCAAACCTATTAAAATGAATAATGGTGCCCTGATACAACAATCAAGTCATTTTACTATAGGAAATCATTCATCACAAATGCATAGAAATCTGGAATTCAATTAATCATTTCATACAATGGGTTAGTCTCTTGCAATTTCTTTTCTAATATATTTTTCTTTGAATAAAATGTAGTTGTCACTGGAAAATATCAAACCAACTCTTCTTAACAAATACATATGTATTTGTAATTAAACCCAATAAACTCTATGATGTACTATAAAAAGTAGAAAGCTAAAATCCAATTAAAATTGTGATTGGAAACAATACTGGGTTAGTTTTGGACAAAGTACATTTTTATTTTTTAACAAAATGCAGTATTAAAGATTTTAATAATGAAATTTAACATGAGATTTAATGGTGCATTCAGTGAATAGCTGATGGCAAGAAAAGTGTAGCAGCCATTGAAAAACTCTAGTGGTGATATACTTGATTAAAATAGACATGCCACTTGTTGACTCTAAAAATAATATGAAAAAAAGAGGAAATTGTGACTGGAAAAAATATTATATACTGACGCTGGGAATATAGTAGACAATTAGAAACAAATAGAAATAATGATCAAGGTTTAGTTTTTCCCCTTTTTTTGGAAATGGTCAGATGTTACTGCCAAATGAATAACGGATTTAAATGCAGTGTGTTGGAGAAATCTAGCAGTGATTGATTTTATTTTCTCTATTTTTTCCTATTAATGTAATCCTGATGCCAGCTGAACTCACTGAACCATCCAATTAACTTACAAATGAAAAGCATATTGACCTCAAGCACAATTTATAAGAAATTCTGAAGATGCTCCTGTTTGCTTCAATCTTCCTCTTGGTCTCCCTAAAATTAATCTAGTTCAGATTTCTCTTTTAAAACTGTTTATATAACCAAAGTGAAAAATATGAATTCCTCATCTCCCAATGCTGTTCTTACAATTATCTACTGCCTTTGATACACTTGTGGAGATCTGAATTATCTCCACATTAGCTAGGTGATACTTAGTATTTATCCTAAACTACTGACAGTATGGGAAGTAAGAATTACAGCATACAAAAGTTTGCATATTAAATGACAGGTACTTATTTTGTATAATGTCTTGCTCCAGAAAGACGTAATCTGATGCAAGCTCTTGTTTTAAATACCTCTCTGATGACCCCAAAGCGGGGGAAAAATGTGTAAATGGATTCAGTTTTAAGTGTAGCTAGTCACAAATAAGTTATGACAAACAGAACTACAATTTCAAGTTTACAGTATTTCGAGCAAAGGACCCAAGCAAACACTTTATTAAGTCCTTTCTGATCAACAAGGACAGGTACCTAATACAGACTTAAGAAAACAGGGAGGTCTTCATGGAAGAGGTGCCATCAAGGTTGAAACCTGAAAGGTAAGTAGAAAAGGGGAGTTGTGGGAAGCATTCCAGGCAGAGAGAACAGCATGTGCAGAGGTACAGAAGCAAGAGAGAGCAAAGTACATTGAAAGATGTTCAGCTAGTTCGGGAATGCAGCTAGTGATGGAGGAAGTAAGAACAGGCATGGATACAGATTAACCAAAGGGCAGCAATGGAGACTCATTAAAAAGTTTAAGTGCCAGACTGTGTCATCAGATTTTTATTCTATAAAGAATACTCTGGTTATAGTATGTGAAAATACATTGTAGGAATAAAACAAGATTGAAAACAGAAAGCAAACTTAAGAGACTTTCTTGCTAGAATTCATTACTTTCTGTAAACGTTTGCAAATTATTTTTTAGATTATTTCTCCAGTTCTATCTGGAACTCCTTTCCTACTCAATATTTACATGACTTTTTATACAGTGCCAACATCTTTCCTGCTTCAGGGCCTTGATGCAAGTCCTTCCCTCTGCTTCCAATATTCTTCTCCCCCTCTTAACTTGGGAAACTTAACCGATCCTGGAGGCTTACCCTTGGATTTCCCTCTTTCCTATCAGTCCATTAAAAACTCCCAAATACAGAGAGGTCTTCTGGTCTTTTCTGGTGGCTCAGATGGTAAAGCATCTGTCTGCAATGCTGGAGACCCGGTTCGATCCCTGGGTTGGGAAGATCCCCTGGAGAAGGAAATGGCAACCCATTCCAGTACTCTTGCCTGGAAAATTCCATGGACAGAGGAGACTGGTGGACTACCATCCATGGGGTGGCAGAGTCAGACACAACTGAACAACTTTATTTACTTCTGTTATCTACTCCCATAATGTCTGGCACCTCTTCTATTTGATATTTATTATACTTGCAATTAATTTTTATTGCATTTCAGCCTGATGGACTGAAATTCACATGAAGGCAAGGTGAGTGAAGCCTTGTTGATGACTATTTCTCCAGGGCCTAAATAAGCCAGATGCACTTAATAAGTATTTGTGGAATAAATGATTCAAAGTAAGAATTTAAAAATATCATTGAATGAAATGGAACAACTTGGGCCGCAGACCAATATTTCTTCAGTCAAAATTATGAACTTTGAAACACAACGAACAAGGTAATAGGTGACTTCTGTCCATTATAGTTACTATGTGTATGTGCTAAGTTGCTTCAGTCATGTCCGAATCTTTGCGACCCCATGGACTATGGTTAGCCAGGCTCCTCTGTTCATGGGACTCTCCAGTCAAGAATACTGGAATGGCTTGCCATGCCCTCCTCCAAGGGATCTTCTTGACTTGGGGATTAAACCCACACCTTCCTGCATTGGCAGGTAGGTTCTTAACCACTACCACCACCTGGGAAACCCTTATAATTACTATAATTTTATTTTAAAAGTTTATTAAAGTACAATGTGCAAGCATAAAATATGTATCTCATAGATGTGTCTCTTGATGGAGTTTCATAAATTGAATAGGCTTATGTAACCAGCATTTAGATTTTTTTTAAAAAGAATATTTTTAGCCTTCCCAAATCATCCTTCCTACTTCCATTTTGTCACTACCCTATGCCTACCACTATCCTGACTTTTAACAACATACCCTAGCTTTATCTTTTCCCTTTTTATCTGTAAAAGGAATTACTCTATATGTATCTTTAATATGACTGGATTTTTTCCCCTAACATCATTATTTTGTGATTTAGCAACACAATCATGGTTTATTTTACATTTTAAAAAGCTCTCCTGAGGTATAATTCACATACTATACAATTTAGTGATTTAAAGTATATAATTCAATGATTGTAGTACATTTCCAGGATTGTGTAACTGTCACCACAAGCCACTTTCAGAACATATTTGTCCCTTCAAGAAGAAACTCTGTTAGCAGTCTCTCCCAAACCCACTCTCTGCTTCTAGGCAATCACTCATACACCTTACGTGTCTATAGAAACAAGTTATTTGCCTATTATGGACATTCATATAGATGGAATCAACAATAAAGGGTCCTTTGCAACTGGCTACTTTGGCATCCTGTTTTATTGTCAGATATTCTACTATGTGGAAATTCCATGCTTTTCCCAATTATTATTTGGTGACCATCTGTGGTGTTTTCACACTTTGGTTGTTCTGGATAATGCTACTATGTACATTCTTATATAAGATTTTGTGTGGATGTAAGTTTCCAATTCTCTTGGGTATATAACTAGAGATAGAATTGCTAGTTCATATGATAATTTTATGTTTACTACCTTGAGGGACTGCTAGATTATTTTACAAAGTGACTGCAGCATTTTACATACCCACTGGCAAAGTATGAGAGTTCGAATTTTTTTTATATCAATATTTATCTATTTTTAAAATTATAGTCATCCTAGTGAGTATAAAGTAATATCTCATTACAGTTTTGATTTGCATGTCCTTAATGACTAGTAATGTTGAACATCTTTTAAGGTGCTTCTCTGCCAATTGTATATCTTTTTTTTTTTTTTTGAAGAAATGTCCATTAAATGCCCTGCCTGCTTTTGAATCAGATTTTTTTTTTTTTTTGGCCTTTTTATTAGTGAGTTGTAAGAAGATATTCAAATCCCTCATGAAATATATATCCTTTGCAAATACCATCTCCAATCCTGAGGATTATCTTTTCACTTTCTTTATAGTACTCATGCTCAGGTTATTTTTTCTTTTCTTCCTTTTAGTCTAAGTACCTAGGGGCTACCCCTGGGTTGGCTTAAACCACTTACTAGTCAAACAAGCTCAGCTGCCTTAACAGTTAGATTTTCACCCTTTACCACTGAAGGTCTGTGTGACTTGGAAGCTGCTGTCATAGTATGTGAAGTTTGCATTGTTTTTCTCCCATCCATGTTCAGTTGGGGACTGGTGGTTTAAAGACTCCCTCTCTGATTTCTCTTCAGAGGGTACAGCCTTTGACATGAGCATAGTCTTCTAGACCCCCAGGGGTGAACGTGATTTTACTTTTAAGCCTGGAACTTTAGGAGGTACCTATGATTCTGTGTAGCTTATTGTTCAGTGTTTGCTCAGAGACTTAAACCTAATCTGAGGGTGAGGCTTCTGATGGATCCTCTTTGGAGCTTTCAATTCTGGCTGCCTCCTGCTCTTCACACTCCCCTGTGTGTGCAGCTCAGATAGCCGTCCTGACTCCTAAAGTTGTCTGTGATCCTATGAGAGTTCTTTGCTTTATATTCCCCAGTACTACTGTCTGTTAAACATCTGGATGCTCTGCTGCTTCGCTTGTGTCATAGAGCCAACATCCTCCTCTTAATTACTTTCTGCCAAGACTAACATGTTTTTTGATGCCATCTTTAGTCATGGAATTCTCAACACTCTACTCCAGGTCAAAGTCAGCCCACTATGGTAGAAATGGAGAGATCTTATTCCTCACGGCCTGACTTTTATTCTGGGAAGAAACCCAGTACCCCTGCATCAAAGCTGAAACTAAGGACATGATTTCCAGGGGTGACATCTACTTTCTCTGGAGGTGTAACACAGGTACTGACGTGAAATTTGGACCACAAAGAAGGCTGAGTGCCAAAGAAGAATTGATACTTTTGAACTGAGACTATTGAGAGTCTCTTGGACAGCAAGGAGATCAAACCAGTCAATCCTGAAGGAAATCAACCTTTAATATTCATTGGAATAGCTGATGCTGCAGCCGAAGCACCAAGACTTTGGCCACCTGATGACAGCCCCTGGACGTCTCAGCTTTAGCCCCCATCATGGAACCTTTGTTGTTGTTCAGTTGCCCAGTTGTGTCTGACTTTTTGCGACCCCATGGACTACAGCACGCCAGGGCTCTCTGTCCTTCACCATCTCCTGGAGTTTGCCCAGGTTCATGTTCATTGCATCCATAATGCCATCCAGCCATCTTATCCTCTGATGCCCTCTTCTTCTGCCCTCAATCTTTCCCAGCATCAGGAACTTTTCCAACGAGTTGGCTGTTCACATCAGATGACCAAAATACTAGAGCTTCAGCTTTAGCATCACTCCTTCCAATGAGTATTCAGGGTTGATTTCCTGTAAGATTGACTTGTTTGATCTCCTTGCTGTACAAGGGACTTTCAGAAGTCTTCTCTAGCACCACAGTTTGAAGGCAACAATTCTTTGGCACTCTGCCTTCTTTATGGTCCAGGTCTCACAACTGTATGTGACCACTGGGAAGACCAGAGCCTTGACTATACTGACTTTTGTTGGCAGAGTAGTGTCTCTGCTTTTCAACACACTGCATAGGTTTGTCACAGTTTTCCTGCCAAGAAGTGATCATCTTCTGATTTCCTGGCTACAGTAACCATCAGAAATTATTTTAGAGCCCAAGAAGAGGAAATCTGCCACTACTTCCACCTTTTCCCCATCTATTTGCCATGTAGTAATGGGGTTGGATGGAGAAGGCAATGGCACCCCACTCCAGTACTCTTGCCTGGAAAATCCCATGGACAGAGGAACCTGGTAGGCTTTAGTCCATGGGGTCGCTAGGAGTCAAACACGACTAAATGACTTCACTTTCACTTTTCACTTTCATGCATTGGAGAAGGAAATGGCAACCCACTCCAGTGTTCTTGCCTGGAGAATCCCAGGGATGGGGGAGCCTGGTAGGCTGCCATCTCTGGGGTCGAACAGAGTCAGACATGACTGAAGCGACCTAGCAGCAGCAGCAGCAGCAATGGGGTTGGATGCCATGATCTTAGTTTTATTTTTTTTTAATATTTAGTTTTAAGCTGGCTCTTTCACTCTCCTCCTTCACCCTTATCAAGAGGCTCTTTAGTTCCTCTTTGCTTTCTGCTATTAGATTGATATCATCCATATAGCTGAGGTTGTTGATATTTCTCCTGCCTATCCACATGGTCAAAGGCTTTAGCGTACTCGATGAAACAGAGGTAGATGTTTTTCTGGAATTCTCTTGCTTTCTCTATGATCCAGTGAATGTTGGCAATTTGATATCTGGTTCCTCTTCCTTTTCTAAACTCAGCGTGGACATCTGGAAGTTCTTGGTTCTCATAAAGCTGAAGCCTCGCATGCAAGATTTTAAGCATGACCTTACTAGCATGGGAGATGAGTGCAATGGTCTAATGGTTAGAATATTCTTTAGTACTACTCTTCTTGGGAACTGGGATGAGGATTGACCTTTTCCAGTTCTGTGGCCACTGCTGGGTCTTCCAGATTTGCTGACATATTGAATGCAACACTTTGATGGCAATGTCCTTTAGGGTTTTGAATAGTTCTACTGGAATTGCATTGCATCCACTAGCTTTATTAACAGCAGTGCTTCCCAAGGCTTCACCCTCCAGAATGTCTGACTCTGGGTGTCTGACCACATCATGGAGCCTTTCAGTTAAGTTCAGTTCAGTCGCTCAGTCGTGTCCGACTCTTTGCGACCCCATGAATCGCAGCACGCCAGGCCTCCCTGTCCATCACCAACTCCCAGAGTTCACTCAGACTCACGTCCATCGAGTCAGTGATGCCATCCAGCCATCTCATCTTCTGTTCCCCTCTTCCTCCTGCCCCCAATCCCTCCCAGCTTCGGAGTCTTTTCCAATGAGTCAACTCTTCATATGAGGTGGCCAAAGTATTGGAGTTTCAGATGGCACAGGCCATTATTCTTCATCTGATGTGCTGTGATAGAGCTTCTGTCTTACCAGTGACAGTTGATTTAGGGGAAGCAGACCTGATCACCTGTACCATGCCTTCTGGAAATAAATCTTCTGTGACACAGCACTGGGTAGGGATCAGAAAGGGTTAGAGTATTCCTTCCCCTCCCAGGGTGAAAATATAACCTCCAAGTGGGACATGGAGAAGAGTGAGCTCAGGTCTTCTTGACTTGAATAGAGCACCTTGGGGCGGGAATTCCAAAATACTACCTGGGGAGCATAATGCCAAAGAGTGGCATGAGATTTTTGTAGACTTTTATGTGTATGCCTTATTTTTCATTTGCTGTGTGCCCTTAGTGCATTTTACTGACAAATGATTTTTTTTAATTTATCAATAAAATTGTTGTTTTGTTAGGAAAGGGTCCATCCATCTTCTTCTCCTTCCTCATTTTGAAAGTCCTGCTCTATCCATGCCCTCTACAGCTTGCTTATATTCAGTGCTGTTTACTCAGTGTTATGGAGTAACTTGTTATTTCACTAGGTACTTGTACCAAAATCTATTTATACATTGTTTTTGTATTTGTACTGTACATTGATAGACAGGTAAGCGTCCAGTCTACGGTGTTGTAAACACACTGCTGTTAGAAGGTACCTATGTCTTTTGGTGAAAACACAGACACATTTCCATTGGATATTTACAGAGAAATAGAATGGCTGGTCCTATGTTATGTGCATACTTAGCATTAGTGTATATTGCTGAAAGGGCTTCCTAGGTGGTGCTAGTAGTAACGAACCTGCCTGCCAATGCAAGAGACATAAGACACGCAGGTTTGATCCCTTGGTCAGGAAGATCCTGTGGAGAAGGGAATAGCAACCACTCTAGTACTTTTGCCTGGAGATTCCAATGGGCAGAAGAGCCTGGTGGGCTAGAGTTCGTGTGGTCACAAAGAGTCAGACATGACTGAAGCAATTTAGCATGCATGTATGCATATTGCTGAATAGTTTTCTAGAATTATTACACCAATTTACAGTCCTACCAGAAGTTTATAAAAACTGGATGCTTCATGTCTTCACTGATACTTTTAATTGTATTACTATTTTTGTCTGTTCAATTTAGTGTGTTGATGGTCAAGAATCACACAATTGCTTCAATTTATACTTCTCTGATGACTAACAAAGTTGATCACATCTTCATATTCTCATCAACAATTTGAATTGTACTCTTGGTGAGTTACCTGTTTGAGATTATTTTTTACCCAGTTTTCTATTGGATTGTCTCGCTTGTTAATTTTTTAAAATTCTTTAAATATCCTGAATGCCCTAATATTTTTTTAAAAGAAAATGAAATGCATGGACAATAAATCTGATGGAGGTATTTTGAGATAATACTAAGAAAATATCAAATCTAAGAGGTGATTTTAAAAAAAGAGCTAATAATTGGGGTTAAAAATATTAGGCAAAACCAATACAATATTGTAAAGTTAAAAAATAAAATAAAAAAAAATGTTAGGCAACTTAGAAGCTGAAAAATGCTCTCAAGTTAAATGAGTGTCATAGTCACCTTAGGGTCTCAGGTACTACTAAAGTTTTGATATATCTCTGCTCTAAAAGTTCTGTAACAACAAGCAGTAATTAAGAACAACAATCAGACAATTACTTTTCAATGAGTTCTTGGCACTGTGCTAAATGATTTTCATTTATCACATTTAATGCTTCCAATTCTGTAGGGAAGATTTTATTAAGCCCATTCTAAAGGGAGGAAAGAGAAGCAAATTTGTCCAAGATCAAAGGGACTAAGGACTATTGACTCCATAATCTGAGTAATATCATACTACAGAATAAGACCAATCAATCTTACAAGTATACAGAACAGTTGAGGAACAAATGATATTTCAGAAATATAAAATAGGTCTTAAAATAAAATATTAAATAAAATTAGTGCAATTTATCTTGAAGAAAAATGTTTTGTCTAAAATAATGCTTTTAAGTACAAAAAGATGTTTAATGGAAAAAAGTTTTGGAAACTATAAGATAAGGAAAAAATGCATACATATTGAAGCATGCAGGATTTCAATTATCAACAATATTTTCCCTGGTAGTTGCTAATAGCAATTCAAAAATCATTGAGGACCACATTCAAAGTTTAACCACATTACCTTGTTGCTCAATATTCCTTTCAGCCCCTTACACAAAAGTCCAACGAACTGAGAGGTCTCAAATGTATTTTCATGTCTCTCTGATTTTTTGTATTCCCAGAATGTTTTATGTCAACTTCTTAATTTCCTGTCTTCTGCAAAATCTTATTTAAATATCACCTGCTCTGTGAAGACCTCTAATTTTGCTTCCACATCCAGGAAAAAGTGTAATATCAAAATAAGATTTAGTGGAAGTACATATCCTTCACTGTAACTGAATCAGTTATTTATGTATTTATCTCTCCCACAGGATTGAGAACTTCATGGAGAGAAGGTTCTTCACATCATTATCTGTAGTTGGCATGTGGTAAGTATTTAATAAATATTATTTGTGCAAGAAGCTGGGTATATTGGAGGGCAAAAAAGTAATAAAGCAACCTGGCAGCATGATATATGGCAGCTGACACTTGGCCTCAGTGCTAAGGCACAAGAAGTAGGTGAGGACCCCAGTGAAAGGAGATTATCTACCCAAGTTGAATGGAACCCACCCTTGAGTTCTGACCAGTTGCTGCTAAGTTAAAATGAATATTCCATATTGACAAACAGTGGCAGAAAGTGAAGAGGAACTAAAAAGCCTCTTGATGAAAGTGAAAGAGGAGAGTGAAAAAGCTGGCTTAAAACTCAACATTCAGAAAACGAAGATCATGGCATCTGGTCCCATCACTTCATGGGAAATAGATGGGGAAAGAGTGGAAACAGTGACAGACTTTATTTTGGGGGGCCCCAAAATCACTGCAGATGGTGATTGCAGCCAAGAAATTAAGACACTTACTCTTTGGAAAGAAAGTTATGACCAACCTAGATAGCATATTCAAAAGCAGAGACATTACTTTGCCAACAAAGGTCTGTCTAGTCAAGGCTATGGTTTTTCCTGTGGTCATGTATGGATGTGAGAGTTGGACTGTGAAGAAAGCTGAGCGCTGAAGAATTGATGCTTTCGAACTGTGGTGTTGGAGAAGACTCTTGAGAGTCCCTTGGACTACAAGGAGATCCAACCAGTCCATTCTAAAGGAGATCAGCCCTGGGATTTCTTTGGAAGGAATGATGATAAAGCTGAAACTCCAGTACTTGGGCCACCTCATGTGAAGAGCTGACTCATTGGAAAAGACTCTGATGCTGGGAGGGATTGGGGGCAGGAGGAGAAGGGGACAACAGAAGATGAGATGGCTGGATGGCATCACTGACTCAATGGACGTGAGTCTGAGTGAACTCCGGGAGTTGGTGATGGACAGGGAGGCCTTGCGTGCTGCGGTTCATGGGGTTGCAAAGAGTCGGACATGACTGAGCAACTGAACTGAACTGAACTGAGCAAAGTACTCTTGCCTGGAGAATCCCATGGATGGAGGAACCGGGTAGGCTGCAGTTCATGGTTTCGCTGAGAGTCAGACATGACTGAGCGACTTCACTTTCACTTTTCACTTTCATGCATTGGAGAAGGAAATGGCAATCCACTCCAGTGTTCTTGCCTGGAGAATCCCAGGGATGGTGGAGCCTGGTGGGCTGCCATCTATGGGGTCGCACAGAGTCGGACATAATTGAAGTGACTTAGCAGTAGCAGCAACAGCAGCAGCAAAGAAAGAGGACCCAAATCAACAAAATAAGTAATAAAAGCACAGAAATAATAACCAATGCCAGAGATACAAAAAGACCATAAAAGAATCCTGTGAACAGTTATGTACTAAGAAACCTAGACAACTTAAAAGCAATGGCCAAATTTCTAGAGATACACAATCTTACCAACTGAATGAGGAAGAAACAGACAATCTGAACAGACTTGATAACTAGTAGTGAAATTGAATTTGGAGTTAAAAAACCCCCACCAAGCCATGTGCCCAACTAGATGGTTTCACAGAGTAATTCTATCAAACATAAAAGGAATTAATACCCATCTTACTTAAACTATTTCAAAAAATTGAACAGTAGGGAGCACACTCAAATTCATTTGACTAAGCCCCATTTTCCTAATATCAAAAATGGACAAAGAAAAAGGAAGAAAAGAAAATTATAGACTATCTTTGATGAGTATAGATGCAAAAATCTTCAACAAAATATAAGCAAACCAAATCCAGCAAGACATATAAAGTATCATACATCATGATCAAGTTTGATTTATGCCAGTGTCACAAGGATTGTTCAATACACACAAATCAATCAATGTGATACACCACGTATTTTTAAAAAAGATAAAAATCACATGATCATTTTAATAGATGAAAGAAAAGCATTTGACAGAATTCAAAATCCATTAATGATAATAGCTCTAACCAACATGGGTACAGAGCAAATATATCTCAATGCAATAAAGGCCATTTATGACATACCCACAGCCAACATAATACTCAATGGTGAAAAGCAAAAGCCTTCCTGCTAAGTTCAGAAATAAGGATATCAACTTTTGCTGCTTCTATTTAACATAGTCTTGGAAGTCTAAGCCACAATAATAAAACAAGAAAAATAAATATAATGGATCCTAATTAGAGTGAAAATGAAAGTCACTCAGTTGTGTCTGACACTTTGCGATCCCTTGGACTATACAGTCCATGGAATTTTCCAGGCCAGAATACTGGTGTGGGTAGCCATTCCCTTCTCCAGGGGATCTTCCCAACCCAGGAATCGAACCCAGGTCTCCCACATTTTAGGTGGATTCTTTATCAGCTGAGCCACCAGGGAAGCCCAAGAATATTGGAGTGGGTCGCCTATCTCTTCTCCAGGGGAATCTTCCCAACCTAGGAATTGAACCGGATCTCCTGCATTGCAGGTGAATTCTTTACCAGCTCAGCTACCAGGGGATCCCTAATTGGAGGGAAAGTGTCAAAACTGTCACTGCTTGCAGATGACACAGTACTCTATATATTCTAACGTCTCCAGACAAAAACTATTAGAATATATTAATTCAGCAAGGTTGCAGGATACAAGATCAGAAATTTTGCATTCCTATACTCCAATACGGAGAAGGCAATGCCACCCCACTCCAGTACTCTTGCCTGGAAAATCCCATGGATAGAGGGGCCTGGTGGGCTGCAGTCCATGGGGTCGCTAGGAGTCAGACACGACTGAGCGACTTCACTTTCACTTTTCACTTTCATGTATTGGAGAAGGAAATGGCAACCCACTCCAGTGTTCTTGCCCAGAGAATCCCAGGGACAGGGTAGCCTGGTGGGCTGCCGTCTCTGGGGTCGCACAGAGTCAGACACGACTGAAACGACTTAGCAGCAGCAGTAGCAGCATACTCCAATAAGGAATTAATATAAAGGGAAGTTAAAAAACAATCCCACTTAAAATCACATAAAAAATACTTATGAATAAACTTAACCAAGGATATGACAGATCCATACTCTGGAAACTATAAGACTCTGATGAAGGAAACTGATAATGATTCACTAACAGGGAAATATATCATATGCACTTAGATTAGAAGAATTAGTATTGTTAAAATGGTCATACTACCCAAATTACAGATTAAATGCGATCCCCACCAAAATACTCATTACATTTCTAACAGAAATAGAACAAATAATCCTAAAATTCACATGAAACCACAAAAGCTCCTGAATTTCCAAAGCAATCTTGAGTAAAAAGAACAAATCTGGAGGTAGAATACTCCCAGATTCAAACTATGCTACAAAGCTACCATAATAAATTAGCATAGTACTGGTGCAAAAATAGACATTGGTTCAATGAAACAGACTAGAGAGACCAAATACCACACCTATGGTTAATTAATATATGACAAAGGAGGCAAGAATATCCAGTGGAGAAAGAATAGTCTCTTCAGCAAGTGGTGCTGGGAAAACTGGACAAGTATATGGAAAGTGAGATTAGAACATTACCTCAAACCATATTCAAAAATAAACTCAAGTGCTCGCTTTGGCAGCACATATACTAAAATTGGAATGATACAGAGAAGATTATGGGACCTAATTAAACTTAAAAGCTTCTGCACAACAAAGGAAACTATAAGCAAGGTGAAAAGACAACCTTCAGAATGGGAGAAAATAATAGCAAATGAAGCAACTGACAAACAACTCATCTCAAAAATATACAAGCAACTCCTACAGCTCAATTCCAGAAAAATAAATGACCCAATCAAGAAATGGGCCAAAGAACTAAACAGACATTTCTCCAGAGAAGACATACAGATGGCTGACAAACACATGAAAAGATGTTCAACATCACTCATTATCAGAGAAATGCAAATCAAAACCACAATGAGGTACCATTTCACGCCAGTCAGAATGGCTGTGATCCAAAAGTCTACAAGCAATGAATGCTGGAGAGGGTGTGGAGAAAAGGGAACCCTCTTACACTGTTGGTGGGAATGCAAACGAGTACAGCCACTATGGAGAACAGTGTGGAGATTCCTTAAAAAACTGGAAATAGAACTGCCTTATGACCCAGCAATCCCACTGCTGGGCATACACACTGAGGAAACCAGAAGGGAAAGAGACACATGTACCCCAATGTTCATCGCAGCACTGTTTATAATAGCCAGGACATGGAAGCAACCTAGATGTCCATCAGCAGATGAATGGCTAAGAAAGCTGTGGTACATATACACAATGGAGTATTACTCAGCCATTAAAAAGAATACATTTGAATCACTTCTAATGAGGTAGATGAAACTGGAGCCTATTATACAGAGTGAAGTAAGCCAGAAAGAAAAACACCAACACAGTGTACGAACACACATATATGGAATTTAGAAAGATGGTAACAATAACCCTGTATGCTGCTGCTAAGTCTCTTCAGTCATGTCCGACTCTGTGTGACCCCATAGATGGCAGCCCACCAGGCTCCCCCATCCCTGGGATTCTCCAGGCAAGAACACTGGAGTGGGTTGCCATTTCTTTCTCCAATGGATGAAAGTGAAAATTGAAAGTGAAGTCGCTCTGTCATGCCCGAATCTTAGCAGCCCCATGGACTGCAGCCTTCTAGGCTCCTCCGTCCATGGGATTTTCCATGTAAGAGTACTGGAGTGGGGTGCCATTGCCTTCTCCGATAACCCTGTATAGGAGACAGCAAAGGAAACACTGATGTATAGAACAATTCTTTGGACTCTGTGGGACAGGGAGAGGGTGGGATGATTTGGGAGAATGGCATTGAAACATGTATAATATCATATATGAAATGAGTCGCCAGTCCAGGTTCGATGCATGATACTGGATGCTTGGGACTGGTGCACTGGGACGACCCAGAGGGATGGTATGGGGAGGGAGGAGGGAGGAGGGTTCAGGATGGGGAACGCGTGTATACCTGTGGTGGAGTCATGTTGATATGTGGCAAAACCAATACAATGTTGTAAAGTTAAAAAATAAAATAAAATAATAAAAAAATAAAGAAATCAGTGTGTGTGTGTGTGTGTGTATATATATGCAATAAGAAAAAAATAAAATAAACTCAAAGTGACTTAAATACCTATGAAGGACCTGAAACTAAAAATACTCCTAAAAGAGAACAAGGGCAGAACATTCTTTCACAAAAATTGTAGCGATATTTTTATAGATATCTCTCTCAAGGCAAATTAAATTGAAGCAAAAATAAACAAGTTGGACCTAATTAAACTTAAAAGCTTTAACACAGCAAAGGAAACCATCTATAAAATGAAAAGACAACTTATGGAATGGGAGAAAATATTTGCAAATGATATGTTCAAAGGGAGATAATATCAAAATATATAAATAGCACATACAACTCAATATTTTTTAAAAACCCAAACAAAAAATGGACAGAAGATCTAAATAGACATTTTTCAGAGAAAACATGCAGATGGTTAACAAGTACATAAAAAGATGCTCAACATCACTATTATTAGAGAATGAAAACTAAAATAACAATGGGATATTACTCCACATCTATCTTCAGAATGGCTATTTGCAGGAGTCTTAATTTGTAGAGTGACTATGAAAAACAGTTAGGAGGTTCCTCAAACAACTGAAAATAGAACTACCATATAATTCAGGAACTCCACCCATGGGTATATATCCAGAAAAAATAAAAACACTAATTTGAACTGATACATGTACCAATGTTCATAGTAGGATTACTTACAATAGCTAGGATATAGAAGCAAACCAAATTGCCATTAACAGACAGATGGATAAAGATGTGGTTGTATACATGTACAATGGACTATTACTCAGACTAAAAGAGAAGGAAATTCTGCCATTTGTGGATGGACCTAGAGAATATTATGCTTAGTGAAATAAGTAGACAGAGAAAGACAAATACACTATGTTAAAACTTGCATGTGAAATCTAAAAAATAACACAAGTGGATATATATTCAAAACATAAACAGAATCACAGATATAGAAAATAAACTAGTAGTTACTAAAGGGGAGAGGAGAGAGGTTGGCAAACTAGGCTATTTGATTAAGTGATACTAATTACTGTTTAAAATAAATAAGCAACTAGGATATATTGTATAGCACAAGGAATTATAGCCATTATCTTGTAATAACTTTTAATGGAGGGTAAACTGTAAAAATGTTGAATCACTTTGCTGTACACCTGAAAATAATACAACATTGTAAATCAACCATACTTCAATAAAAATTGTCACCTGGATATTAGCTGCTTCTGGTCATTTTGCCAATTAATTCTGATATACAAAGTGCTTGGCATTCAGCAAATTTTTCTCCTAAATAGTGCCTTAATTTATTTTGCCGTTTAGAAAAATTTATTAAGCATATGCAATGTCATGCTCATTTTACTTGGTATATTTCCATGAACAAAGCAACTAAGATACCTGTTAACATAGAGATTATATTCTAGCAAAGATTTTTTTATTGTGACAATTTAAAAATTACACTAGAATAAAAGGAAGAGCATAATGATCTCTGATGTACAAAGTGTTCAACCTCAATATTTATCAACATTTGTTAATTTTCACTCTTGTATCCCTCATGTTTTTTCCCTAAAATATTTAAAAACTAATCTCAGGCATCAGTCATTACATCTGTAAATTTTTTGCTTGCCCCAATATACTATTTACCTTTTGTACGTGTTTCTATGTGTATATCTCATACCATCCTAACTGCCATCAGTATGATTCATACTCCACCCTTTATCTCCTGGATTACTGGAATAGTTCCAACTAGTCTTGCTTCTGCTCTTACTCCTCGAGTGTCTACTCTCAACACAGCAGAAAGAATTAGCTTTTTAAAATACAATCACGTCATTCTGTTTAATACCCTGCACTGGCTTCCTGTATTATTCAGAATAAAAGCCACCACTAGACCATTCAGGTATGACCTAAATCAAATCCCTTATGATTATACAGTGGATGTAACAAATAGATTCAAGGGATTATATCTGATACATAGAATGCCTGAAGAACTATGCATAGAGGTTCCTGATAATGTATAGGACTGGTGATCAAAACCATCACCAAGAAGAAGAAATGCAAAAAGGCAAAATAATTGTCTGAGGAGGCCTTACAAATACTGAGAAAAGGAGACAAGCAAAAGATAAGGAGAAAAGGAAAGATATACCCATCTGAATGCAGAGTTCCAAAGAATAGTAAGGAGAGATAAAGTCTTCTTCAGTGATCAATGCAAAGAAATAGAGGTAAAAATAGAATAGGAAAGACTCGGCATCTCTTCAAGAAAATTAGAGATACCAAGGGAACATTTCATGCAAAGATGGGCACAATAAAGGACAGAAAAGGCATGGACCTAACAGAAGCAGAAGATATTAAGAAGAGGTGCCAGGAATTTACAGAAGAACTATACAAAAAATATCTTTATGATGCAGATAACCACAATGATGTGACCACTCATCTAGAGCCAGACATCCTGGAGTGGGAAGTCAAGTGGGCCTTAGGAAGCATCACTGCAAACAAAGCTAGTGGAGATGATTGAATTCCAGATGAGCTATTTCAAATCCTAAAAGATGATGCTGTGAAAGTGCTGTACTCAATATGCCAGCAAATTGGGAAAACTCAACAGTGGCCATAGGACTGACAAAGGTCAGTTTTCATTCCAATCCCAAAGAAAGGCAATGCCAAATAATGTTCGAGGTACCAAACAATTGCACTCATCTCACCCATGAGCAAAGTAATGCTCAAAATTCTCCAAGCCAGGCTTCAAAAGTTCATGAACTATGAACTTCCAGACGCTTAAGCTGTATTTAGAAAAGGCAGAGGAACCAGAGATCAAACTGCCAACATCTGTTGGATCACAGAAAAAGCAAGAGAATTTCAGAAAAAAACATCTACTTCTGCTTCATTGACTATGCTAAAGTCTTTGTGTGGATCACAATGAACTGTGGATGATTCTTAAAGACAAGGGAATACTAGACCTTCTTACCTGCCTCCTGAGAAATCTGTACACAGGTCAAGAAGCAACAGTTAAAATTGGACATGGAACAAGAGACTGGTTCCAAATTGAGAAAGGACTAGCTCAAAGCTGCGTATTGTCACCTCGCTTATTTAAATTATATGCAGAGTTAAATTCAGTCACTCGATCATGGTTGACTCTTTGCAACCCCATGAAATGCAGCACTCCAGGCTTCCCCGTCTATCACCAACTCCTGGAGCTTACTCAAACTCACGTCCATCAAGTCAGTTACGCCATCCAACCATCTCATCCTCAGTCATCCCCTTCTCCTCCTGCCTTCAATCTTTCCCAGCATCAGGGTCTTTTCCAATGAGTCAGCTCTTTGCATCAGGTGGCCAAAGTATTGGAGTTTCAGCTTCAGCAGCAGTCCTTCCAATGAATATTCAGGACTGATTTCCTTTAGGATGGACTGGTTGGACATCCTTGCAGTCCAAAGGACTCTCAAGACTTTTCTCCAACACCACAGTTCAAAAGCATCAATTCTTCAGCGCTCAGCTTTCCGTATAGTCCAACTCTTACATCCATACATGACTACTGGAAAAATCATAGCTTTGACTAGATGGACCTTTGTTGGCAAAGTAACAGCTCTGCTTTTTAATATGCTGTCTAGGTTGGTCGTAGCTTTTCTTCCAAGGAGCGAGTGTCCTTTAATTTCATGGCTGCAATCATCATCTGCAGCGATTTTGGAGCCCCCCAAAATAAAGTCTGTCACTGTTTCCACTGTTTCCCCATCTATTTGCCATGAAGTGATGGAACCAGATGCCATGATCTTAGTTTTCTGAATGTTGAGTTTTAAGCCAACTTTTTCACTCTCCTCTTTAATTTTCATCAAAAGGCTTTTTAGTTCCTCTTTGCTTTAGGCCATAAGGGTGGTGTCATCTGCATATCTGAGGTTATTGATATGCAGAGTACATCACTGGAAATGCCAGACTGGATGAAGCACAAACTGGAATCCAGATTGCAGGGAGAAATATCAATAATCTCAGATATGCAGATGGCACCACCCTAATGGCAGAAAGCAAAGAGGAACTAAAGAGCCTCTTGATGAAAATTAAAGAGGAAAGTGAAAAACCCTGGCATGCTTCAGTCCACGGGGTCACAAAGAGTCAGACATGACTGAGGAACTGAACTGAACTGAGGTTGGAAGGTATCCAATATGCTACTGGGGAAGAACAGAGGGCAATCACTAAGAGCCCCAGTAAGAATGAGGCAGCTGAGCCAAAGCAGAAACAACTCTCAGTTGTGGATGTATCTGTTGTTGAAAGTAAAGTGCAATGAGATAGCATCACTTACTCAATCGACATGAATCTGAGCAAACTCCAGGAGACAGTGGAAGACAGAGGAGCCTGGTGTGCTGCAGTCCATGGGGCTCTAAAGAGTCGAATACAACTTGGCGACTGAAAAACAACAAACCAAGAACTAAAATCTTATCTTACCTGGTTTCCCATTAACTTTCTGACCTTATATTACATTCTACTGCATTTTGTCCATTTTATTTCTGAGCTGTACTGCTTTTCCTGCTGTTCCTTCAACATGCCAGGCATGTTTCCTTATGAACTTGCTATTCTCTATTTCTGGAATGCTATTTCTGAACTCCTTTATTGGTAATCCTCACTAAAATATCAACCTCTTCAGTATTTTACATCTTCCTTCCACAACCATTTTTTTTGTTGTTGTTTGTTTGCTCTCTAGCATTATCACTTGGTAACTGCTTTAAACCGAAAAATCTGCATCCTCCTGAAATTCATAATTTGAAATCTAAAGTTCAATGTAATGGCATTAGGAGGCGGGGTCTTTGGGCTCAGATGGTAAAGCATCTGTCTACAATGCGGGAGACCCGGGTTCAAGCCCTGGGTTGGGAAGATCCCCTGGAGAAGGAAAGGGCAATCCACTCCAATACTATTGCCTGGAAAATCCCATGGACAGAGGAGCCTGGTAGGCTACAGTCTGTGGGGTCACAAAGAGTTGGACATGACTGAGCGACTTCACTTTCACTTTCAGGTCATGAGGGTGGAGTCCTCATGATGAGATAAGTGCCCTTATAAAAGAGAACTCAGAGAGATCCCTTGCTCTTTTTGCCATGTGAAGACAAGATGAGAAGTTAGTCATTGGTGAACCAGGAAGCAGGCTCTCACCAGGCATTGAATTTACCAGCATCTTCTTCTTAAACTTTCCATCCTCCAGAATGGTGAGAAATAAATTTCTGTTGTTTATGAGCCACCAGTCTATGGTATTCTTATACAGCAGCCAAAACAGACTAAGACAAGAACTTATTTTGTTTATTACAGCTCCCACTAGAATGAAAGCATCTTGAGGACAGAATTTATTTCTGTTTTGTTACTATCATATTCTCAAACACTAGGAACAGAACCACTCAACAAGAACCACTCAAGGAGACACTAAATAAACAGTTGTTGTGTGAATGAGACATAATTATCATTGTCATGATTATCATCTTCTATATCTCCCATGCATGTAGGCATTTTCTTTGGATTTCGAGTTGTGTGGTGCCTCCTTCCTTATTTATATATCTGCTTCTTTTTGTTTTCCATTTTATCCTTTTAATAAATAGATTGACAAAAATCCTTAAGCACTTCTGTGTCCTCACTTTTTCTACTCCAGTGGTCAATGGTATGATGGCAGTACCTCTAATTACCTCACTAGAAAATTATTTCTCTAGGGCATGGAACTGTTTCTGGTCCTCCAGGCACAGAGACATCAAGAAAACAAAGTTAATTAGGCACTTCAGAGTCTAGACAACTGCTTGACAAAATCAAGCCAAAGAACCTCCATTTTACCCTAGAGGTTGGTAGAATCAGTTTTTGTGAGAAGTGATCAGAGATGCCCTGGTAGAAAATTATGCTAATCAAGCTATCATTGAAAGATAATTCAGCCATGAAACGTATGGTCTGCCCTTCTGTCTAGAGGGAAGGCTGCTGACATTCTGTTGATGAGTCCCTGCCTTCCTAACAGAGAATCAGCTCTGCATTAACACCAAGAATTTTCTTCTCCCAGCTTGCTGAGCTCACATCTTAGCAGGAGCTAATAAACAAGAAGAAGGTACATTAGAATATATTTAGAACAGTGGTTCTCAACTTTCAGATCATTCTGTCTCCAAAAGTAAATCTGCCAATGCCTGGAAACTTTATGGTTGTCGCAACTGGGGCCATGTTACTGACAAATAGTGCTTGTTGACCAGAGACAGATTTCCTGGTGGCTCAGACAGTAAAGAATCCACCTGCAAGGCAGAAGATCCAGGTTCAGTCCCTGGGTTGGAAGATCCCCCAGAGAAGGATAATAGCTAACTGCTCTAGTATTCTTGCCTGGAAAATTACATGGATAGAGGAGCCTGGCAGGCTATAGTCCATGGGGTCACAAAGAGTTACACACAACTGAGTGACTAACAATCACAGAACAGAACAATGGTTCTCAACTGGAAATCATTCTGTCTCCAAAAGTAAACCTGCCAATGTCTGAAAACTTTCTGGTTGTCGCAACTGGGGCCATGTTACTGACATCTAGTACATGTTGACCAGCAATGTTGCTAAACATCCTGCAATGCCCAGGATAAACCCCCACAACAAAAACTTATCTGGTCCAAAATACCAGCTGTGGTTCAGTTGAGAAATGCTGATATAGAAGAATGATACCTTTAGGTCTACAAGTTTTACTCGTATCACGTGACTTAAAAGCAACATAAAAGAATGAATTGCCAGTATCTTCACTTGACTTCACTTCCCTCTTGTTCTTTTATTTCTTTCAGCAAATTTTCTGAGGCTTCTTGGCTATTTCTTTTTATCTCCCAGCTCTCAAAGTTGTCACACCTCAGAGCTCAATTCTGAATCTTTTTACTCTATATATTCTCTCCCAGTTAGTCTCATCCAGTCTTGTGACTTTCAACACCACTGATATGTTAATGATTCCTAAATTCATACCATTTCAGATTAGAACTCTAGACTATACATCCAACTGTCCAGTTGAATTCTGTTTATGCCTATTAGACATTTCAAATGTAATATGTCTAAAATTAAACTTCTAATTCTCTCCTTCCCAGATCTGCTCCATCCGGTCATTCAGTTAATGGTAAGGTCCAACATATCACAGTCATATTTTATCTTTCTTTTTTTTATGTCCACAGTCCATGTGCCAGCAAAAATAAATGACTTTAACTTCAAAATACATCTAGAATATGATCAAATCCTGTTATTTCCACTGACCCAGTGTCTTAGTCCATTTGAGCTGCTACAACAAGGAGTTGTAAGCAGTCTGGGTAGCTTATAAGCAATAGGAATTTGTTCCCCTAGGTTCTAGAAGCAAGAAGTCTGAGATCAGAGTGCCAGTCTGGTCAGGTGAGACCCCTCTTCTGAGATAAGAAGAGGGGTCATTATATCCTCACATGGTGAGAGGGGCTAGGGAGCTCTCTGGCATCTCTTTCATAAAGCTCAAATTCCATTCATGAGGGATCTACCTCATGATATAATCACCACTCAAAGGACCCATCTTCTAACAAGTATCACATAGAGAGGTAGGATTTCAAAATGTAGATTTGGAAGGAACACAAACATTTAATTCACAACATCCAGGTTCAAGCCAGGCTTACTGAAATAGCCTCCTCACTGCTTTGAAACACTGGCTTATCTATTCACGTCAGGAGAACTGAGTATCTCTCAGTGTTCAAAAACATATGAAAACATGTTTGTGAACTTATACAAATAAGTCCTATGCAAATATGTTTTATACAAATAAGACAATTATTATTGCTAGTTGTATTAGTTTCCATTTACTGTGTGCCTGCCATTCCAGTAAACAAGGATCAAACCATCAGCCACTTCAGTTGCCCCCCACCCCCCATACACACAGCCCCAAAAGTACACTGTGAAGGAAATTCAGGGTAGAGAAATATTCGAAGCATTATGATTATGGTTAGCTAAGATGCATACCTAAAGAATAATTTGAATGAACCCAGACTCTTATAGCTTCCCGTACATAGAAAAGCACTAAAAGCATTAACTTGAGAGTCTGTTTCTATGATTAGGAGTAATCTTTTGATGTTCAACTCCATTTTTTTCCAGCAAAAAAAAAATTCCTGTATATCCTCGCTTCTCCCTTACCTCTTTGGAACAGTTCCTCAGAAATACTTGAAAAGCTGTCTCCAGGGCTATAGTTTTCAGAAAGGTCTCTAAATAAAACTTACATAGCAACTTTCAAGTTGTGCATTTTACTTCAGCCAACAACTGGAATAACAAATTCCCACAAACCAAACGCTTTACACAACACAAATTTACTTTCTTATAACTCTGTGGGTCAGAAAACCAACGCAGACCTCACCAGACTAAAATCAAGATGTTCACAGGGCTGCATCCCTTATTGGAGACTCTAAGAGAGAATTTGTTTCCTATTCTTTTCCAGATTCTGGAGGCATTCTATTTTCTTCGGTCTATGATTTCCTTCCTCCATTTTCAAAGCCAGCAGTGGTGAGTCTAGTCTTTCACATACCCCATCTCTCTAACCTCCACTTCCATTTCATTTCTCTACTTTTCAGGACCCTTGCAGTTACACTGGTACGGAAAAATACCTTACCAACTGATTAACAATCTTAATTTCATGAGTGTATTAGTTGCTCAATCGTGTCCAACTCTTTGCAACCCCATAGACTGTAGTCTGCCAGACTCCTCTGTCCATGGAATTCTCCAGGCAAGAATACTAGAGTGGTGAGTCAGTTCAGTCACTCAGACGTGTCCAACTATTTGCAACCCCATGGACTGCAGTACGGCAGGCTTCCCTGTCCATCACCAACTCCCGGAGCTTGCTCAAACTCATTTCTGTAGATAAGGACATAGATTTTTCTGACTACCATACTAATCAGAGCTTTTTCTTGTCCAGTACTAAAATATTGATAATTATTTCTTCACTCCTCTGATTTAATTTAAAACTAACATTTGATATTATATATTTACAAAATAAAACAACAACAAAGGAGAATATTTTATCATAAAAAGAACAATGACATTTAAACCATATTTCATGGGAATGTCTTTGTTTAAAAAAACAAATCAAATAAAGGAAAAATAGTATTTTGAGATGAAATAAATTACAATACCAGTGCTAATGTAGAAAACTGAGTAATATTTCAACTGACTTCTTGTTTGATCCATCTGTCTGCTTCTCCATACTCTCACTTATTTGAGAGAGAATAACAATAATCATCCAAGTGCCTGCTCTGTGCTAGCTTCAGTTTTAAGTATTTTAATCCATGATTCATTAAATTTGCATAGCATTTTGAGAGAGGTGTTATTCTCTTCTTAAAAATAATAGAATTGAAGTTTAGAGTGACTTGAATGCCATAATAAGAGACAGAGTGGACATTTGAACTAAAACAAGAAAGCCTGAGAGGTTTAGGTGACTTCCCATGGGAAATTCAGAAAGGCAGTAACAGAAACATATCTGGAAAAGACAAGTCTCAAATTCAATCCAGTCAATTTGTCACTAATTAGGCAAAAGATTCAGGTTATGCTGATTATACTTTTGCTCTTTTTTTTTTTTTTAAGGGCCTCTTCTGCTTGAGAGAACAAGCAGTTTGGGAAAAGCCAATTTCCAGTTGGCATGTTTACCATGTTCTTCATTTGAAGAGAGCATCCAATTCCAGGAATATTTTTTGCCAGTAATAAATTCACTTTAATCGGAAAAGTTACAGAGGATTATCTTAAGTGCCTGCAGAGCAGAAATGACAAGCCAGAGGAACCATCCATTACGTTCACTGGTAATTGGATACAAAGTGCTGACTCTAAAAGACTGTGCTCCAATAATGCAATTATTTGCCAAAAATTCTTAATAAAAAGCACATTTCTTTTCATGCTTTTCAGAGGCAAGCCACTTTAAAAATCCCAAACAGAGTCAAATGCAGCGATTCAGAGTACTTGAGGTTTTGGTTATATACCTCATCTCTGATCTTCCTATGCTAAGATGATGAATGCAAACGGTGCTGTCAGGACCAAAACAATGCTAAATGTGACACCATAAACCATCTGTATTAGTAAATGTAGTGTCACGTTCTCATATATTTCATACTATTTTAAATTCCCATTTTATTATTTCATACTGTGATTGAATGGATCCTGGTGGTTTGATACAGCAGGTGGGTCAATAGTCAAATCAACTTGTCATGACTGGCTAAACTCCCAGGATCATCTTGGAGGCTTGCCTTACAGTTCTAGGCTGCATCACCTTACTTGTTTCTCCAGTGGCTGGAATGATGGGACCCCTTTTCTTACTCAACAGAAAACTTGTTTCCCCAGGGGCTGGACTGATGGGACCCCTTTTCTTACTCAACAGAAAACTCATTTTATCTGTTAAAGGTGATTTTACTATTGGAGGTTGTACATGCACGTTTAGTCAGTCAGTTGTGTCCCACTCTTGGTGACCCCATGGACTGTAGCCTGCCAGGATCCTCTGTCCATGGGATTCTCCAGGCAAGAATACTGGAGTGGATTGCGATTTCCTTCTCCAGGGAACCTTCCCAACCCAGGAACTGAATACTTGTCTCCTGCATTGGCAGGCAGGTTCTTTACCACCGAGCCACTTGGGAAGCCCTGGAGGGTGTGAGGATTGGCTAAGACTGCACAATTATCCTTCACTGTTCCTACCATCTGGGTAGGGGCTGGGTGTCCCTCTCCTCTCATAAACCAGAATGACAGCATGACCTTTCACTCCAAAAGTTCCTTCCTCCTTTAAAGACCCCTGAGTTGCACAACCAAGTTTCCTTGCCTTTTATAGTTAAAGGTTGAGATCTATCAGGGGATCTCAGCCATAAGCAGCCTCAGGGTTCTCTAGAAATTGTATGTAAAATTTTATGTGTATAAGGCAGAAGTACACATTTATCAGGGAGAAGAATTCATCAGACATTAAAAGCTGAAAATAAAACCAAGCCAAAATAAAACAAACAGACAAAAATGTCGTGTGACATAGTAGCGTAAAAACAACCAAGAAAGAGGATTGATGAAGTCTTTTCTTTCTCTAAAATTGAGATATTAATTCCAATGAGCTGATGCTGCGGTTATGGTTTTACAGCTACTGATGGATATTGGTGCTTGTTCCTGTCAGACTTGATGTAAAACAAGGTGATAAATAAATACATAAATAAAGAGTAAAACAAACAAATTAGGTGCTTGTGATAGACAATTAAGGTGAAAAACTTCCTGAAATCCACAAACTATTGTGAAAACAATAGGACTGCCTATATCTCCATCCATAGAACATCTATGTTTTGTGCTATCAAAGGCCATGGAAGAGCATTACCTACAAACACTTTTGCCATAATTAATCACAGCTGGTTCCTTCCTTCCCTACTATTTCCTTTTGTATATGGGTATCACTGAAAATACAAGACAAGAGCTACTATCAGACTAAGCACAGAATGTTCGAGCAGTTACAAGAAGCACCTAATTTAGTTTAAGGAGTGAATGGACATGGGAAGGCTTTTCAGAGGAGTTGAAAGCTAAGCTTACTATTTAACTGTTATGCCATAATTGGCTAGGCAAATAATTGATGTTACAGCTAGGGAGAAAGAATACTCCCTGGAAAAAAAGAATCAGATCAGATCAGTCACTCAGTCATGTCTGACTCTTTGTGACCCCATGAATCACAGCACGCCAGGCCTCCCTGTCCATCACCAACTCCTGAAGTTCACTCAGACTCACGTCCATTGAGTCAGTGATGCAATCCAGCCATCTCATCCTCTGTCGTCCCCTTCTCCTCTTGCCCCCAATCCCTCCCAGCATCAGAGTCTTTTCCAATGAGTCAACTCTTCGCATGAGGTGGCCAAAGTACTGGAGTTTCAGCTTTAGCATCATTCCTTCCAAAGAAATCCCAGGGCTGATCTCCTTCAGAATGGACTGGTTGGATCTCCTTGCAGTCCAAGGGACTCTCAAGAGTCTTCTCCAACACCACAGTTCAAAAGCATCAATTCTTCAGCGCTCAGCCTTCTTCACAGTCCAAGTCTCACATGCATACATGACCACAGGAAAAACCATAACCTTGACTAGATGAAGCTTTGTTGGCAAAGTAATGTCTCTGCTTTTGAATATGCTATCTAGGTTGGTCATAACTTTCCTTCCAAGGAGTAAGCGCCTTTTAATTTCATGGCTGCAGTCACCATCTGTAGTGATTTTGGAGCCCAGAAAAATAAAGTCTGACACTGTTTCCACTGTTTCCCCATCTATTTCCCATGAAGTGATGGGACCGGATGCCATGATCTTTGTTTTCTGAATGTTGAACTTTAAGCCAACTTTTTCACTCTCCACTTTGACTTTCATCAAGAGGCTTTTTAGGAAAAAAAGAATAGGATGTTCCAAACCCCAGGGACTATGCAGAACATATTATCTTTGACAAACAGAAAGATGTTCCAAATGGCTGGAAATTAGAATGGGAGGTCTTGGGCTTTCATGATCACACTAACCACATAACCAGCTTTCAACCACCAGTGAATTCTCATATCATATCCTTTATATTCCATATTGCCAGCTGAAATTCCTTTATTCAGTCATTCATTCAACAAATATCAACTGACCACCTCATCTATGTTTAAGATCTCATTCTTGTTGCTGGGGATAGAGCAGAGAACAGGACAGATCATATTCCCATGGAGCTTAGTATCCACTTCATTTACTTATGTATATAATCATATATTTCCTTCAAATCCAATAAACTGTCCATTCCATGAAGACAGGAGCCCCTCATGTCTTCTACAATATTCTCTGCTCAGTATCTAGGACAGTGCTTAGAATGCAAGAGGTGTTAAACAAGTTTTCTGAATGAATTAACTCTGAAGGGTGTAGTAAGAGATGAGATTGGAGAAATGACTGGAATTCAGTGCACTGACACTCCTGATAAACCAGGCTAGGAAGACTGAATTTTATTTTATATGCAATGTGGATATTTTAAGGAGGAATATAATATGATTGGACTTTTGCTTAAGAGGACTGTTCTGGCTATATTATGGAAAATGGGTTGGTATGAGAAGATTATAGACAGAATAACCATTTTACATTATTGCTTTTTCCATGAAGCATGTTGTCATCATTATTACCTGACATTCCTCCTATCTGAGTTGCAACTCCTGCTGGTTTCTCCTCCTGTTCCTCTTAACATTGGAACCTTACCTCTTCCCCCATACCTTGGATGTTTGATTTCTCCATTTCACTTCTTACTTAGTTTATCTCATTTCATCCCTTGGTTTTAAATACCACTTATATGCTGACAATTCCTCATATTTATCACCAGAGGGATCTCTTCTTTGAATTTCTAGATTTGCCTTACATATATCACATTAACTGGTTCTCTGCCTAGAATGTTCCTACAATAAATTCATATAATTTCTTTACTCATCTCTTTTAAATCTTTGTTAAAATGTCACCTTCTTAGTGAGGTTTTCTCTGATTTCCCAGTTTAAAATGGAAACCTCCTCTTCATTACTCCCTATATGTTTTGGCTGCTTTTATTTTTACCTATAAAATTTCTTTGAACTGTGGTGTTGGAGAAGACTCTTGAGAGTCCCTTGGATTGCAAGGAGATCAAACCAGTCAATCCTAAAGGAAATCAATCCTGACTATTCACTGGAATGACTGATGCTGAAGCTGAAGCTCCAATACTTTGACCACCTACTGCAAAGAGCTGACTTGTTAGGAAAGACTCTGATGCTGGGAAAGAGTGAAGGCAGGAGAAGAAGGGGACGACAGAGGACAAGATGGTTGGATGGCATCACCGACTCAATGGACATGAGTTTGAGCAAGCTTCAGGAGATGGAGAAGGACACGGAAGCCTGGCATGCTGCAGTCCATGGGGTCACAAAGAGTCAGACACAACTGACCGACTGAACAACAGCAATATAATTTATTACCTACTATTTATCTAACATACTATATGATGTCTTATTTTTATTGTTTTCTTCCCTGAAATATAATGTAAGTTCCTAGAGGTAAGGAGCTTTTAACTATTTTGTGCACACAGACAAATGCACACACATATTCATGCACACAAACACACATACTAATGATTTAAGTTAGTGTTGTCAGTAGTAATCTGCAACAAAATGTATACCAAAATAATACAATTGTGATAGCTGTGGTAGCTCAGTTATAAATTACTGAGCACTACAGTGTGCCAGAGGAAGCCAGACCCTAAAGATGTAAAGATGAATGTCATCATTTTTGATGTAACAGACTTTAATATATCTTTGTGTAGGGATATATACTCATTCTAGCAGCAAATAATAAAATAGCTGCATAGTAAACATTTTTGACTGACTCCTGACTCAGAATATGCTTTTACTATTTTTCAATTGGACTATACACAAGGAAACTTAGAAAGAGAGTCACACATACCTATTGTTATATATAAAATAGACAACTAATAAGGGCCTACTGTATAGCACAGGGAACTCTATTCAGTATTCTATAATGACCTATATGGGAAAAGAATCTAAAAAAGAGAGGATATATTTATATGTATAACTGATTCACTTTACTATACAGCAGAAACTAACAACATTGCAAATCAATTATACTCCAATTTTTTTTTTTAATTTAGGTTTAGTCACTTTAGGTTTTATATAGAAAAGAACTTAAAGGGATGGTGTGTTTGTGTGTGTGTGTGTGTGTGTGTGTGTGTGTGTGTGTGTGTAAAGTTAAGTTTGCAGCATCCTTACATTATTAACTGTAGTTTGAAAAAAAGAGGTTTAATTTCACTCTTTTACTTTTTGGGTAGTTTTGCATAGTGGTTAAGCATTCAAAAGTCTGAGTTTCTGTTCAAGCCCCACAGCTGTGTGAGCTAGGGCCGATAACCTGATCTGTCTGAACTTCAGTTTTATTATTTGTAAGACTGAAATAACATCATTTATTGGATGTTTTTGTGGAAGGGAGGTGGTAAGGACTAAGTGGGATAATATCTGTTAAGCTCTTACAGTGACGGGTACCTAGTGAAGATTTAGTTTCCTGACATTCAACTAATGTCAGACATGTATCTACTACATACCTGGCACTATCTTTAATTTTGAATATACAGTGATACAGAGCAGGCATCTTCCTTATATTAATTATTGTTATCACTGTTATTATGAGGAGGTACAATCTTCTCATTAGCCTCTGACTTGTAACTTTCCTTTCTTTTTTCACTCTGACAATTCAACTCAAGGCATTAAATTTATAGAGCAAACATACTGTGTTACTCTAGTATGGAAACAGATTCAGTATGGTTTGGCCACAATGTATATCCATGTTCACTTGGTTGAGAATCATGTCCTTTGGGACATGTCAGTGACCTGGAGCCTTCATACAGTGCCAGCATCTCCAAGGTCTCTGAAAAAGATAACATGGGAGTTGTTTTTATGGAATAGATTCAGTTTCCTGAAGAATTCTTCCATATTTTATAATCTCATAAAAGAAGAGCAATATTCCAGTCCCTTTGGAGATACCTTTTTCATCTCTGAGATAACATACTCTGTAATAAAGAGACTTAGTAAGGGCAGGGGGTTAGGGTGGACTGAATTGGAGGAGGCAGAGGTCTGCTCTGCTCTTGCATCACTGCCAGGTTTACACTGATAATGATGAATTGATTTGCTGACTAAAGGAATCAAGTGGCTAAAAACAAGCAAACAAACAAACAAAGGCTTTCTGCCAAGGAAATAAAATACTGGATTTTAAACCTCAACACTCAAGGAAGACCTTCAAGATGATAAGTCTTTAGTTTAAGATAACCAGCTTACACTTCCTTAAAGTCACCCCAGCCTGGGTTATTCTCCCTTTCTCTTTCTTAGGAGAAAAATATTGACAGTACATATATTTGATAGAGGACTAGCATGCAGAGTTTATAAATAGATCTTACATTCAATAAGACAAAAACCCCAATTTAAAAAAAATGCATGAAGGCTTTGAACTGCTGCTCCAGAGGAGAAGATAAACAAATGCTCATTAAGCACATTGGTCAACATCCTCACCAAGAAAGGGAAGGCAAATTAAAACCTCAGTGAGCTACCACTGCACACCATTAGAGTAGCTAAATGACACTGATAATAAATAAGAAGCGATAATACTGAGTAAAGGTAAAGATGTAGAGCAATTGGAACTCGCGTATATTGCTGGTAGAAAATGTAAAATGGTCCCATTGCTTTGAAAACTATATGGCTGCAGTTTTCAGCAAGGGTAAATACAGACTTATCATATGAACCAGCATTCTAATACTTGACATTTACACAAGAGGAATGCAGACGTACCTGTACTTTGGTATCATTGGGAGCTTGTTAGAAATGAAGAATCTCAAGCACCATCCCAGACTGATGGAATCCAAAGCTACACTTTTAAAGCATCATTATGGAGTTTGAACACATATTACAGTTTGAGAAGCACTGTCCTGGGAAGCATTAAGCTCTTTCAAGGGGAGATGTTTCTTTCACTTTCTTCAAGTGAGAATTCTCAGATTTTCATGATTCAGTCATTCAAATTCCTCTAGATCGGTAAATGACAGCACTTAAACTAGTGGGCCATTGATGTCACTTAGAATCACAGCCAGAGAGCTTTTCAATCCCATGTCGTTTTGAGGGTTTATGGTAGGAAATTTATTCTATTGCCGGGTACCCAAATACACCAGCAGAATAACCTTAAGAGATAGATATATAGCTACAGATATATAGTTTCCCAGGTGGTTCAGCAGTAAAGATTCCTGCAAAGCAGAAGACACAGGAGACGTGATCTCAGTCCCTGTGCTAGGAAGATCCCCTGTTGTAGGTAATGGCAACCTAATTCAGTATTCTTGCCTGGAGAATCCTGTGAACAGATGTGCCTGGCTGGCTACAGTAGTATTGGATCGCAGAGTCAGACACAACTGAAGAGGCTTAGCATGCATACATGCATGCATACTGTATTAATATATATGCACACACATATGTACAGAATAACAGTTGTAAGCTTAATAGCAGATTATAATAACAGTAAGAATTAAAAAATTTGCTAATAAGATTTACTATGTGCCTGACACTGTTGTATATATGTAAAAGTATATATGTAATAATTTATATCTGATCACAATCCCTAGGAAGTCAGTATTATTATTATTCTCAGTAGCCTGAAAGAGGGTATGATTTTCATAGAATCTATTACTGAGAACAAAAATAAAGAGTTAAATAAAACTATCTGAATTTTTTTTTTGACAAATAGATTAGAATGCAATAAAGGCCTCACTGTAAATAAAGTAAAATCCAAGCCATATAACTTGCTTAAAAGGAAGAGAATTTGTTTTACATTTTAATTGATTTGAGGGTAGAAATTGCTGAGTGGGTACTGATTACCTTGCTGAAGATGCAAGCAATTGGCAACAATCATACCGATTATAAGCCATTTAAGCAACCTCAATTAAATTAGTGGTAATTCTAAACTACTTCATCTTGCATAGAGATTGGTTTAATTTTTATGTAAATTCAAATTCTGGTTGTGCAAATCCTAATTGTCCAACAACAAATCAAGCTAGATTATTCCCATTTGTCTTTGCGGAAATCTGAAAGCTGCTTTCCAAGCTGTGGTAGGTGTACACAGAGACCAATACCATCTCTGCAAAAAAATCCTGTGAAGGAGACTCAAAGATCAAGTCCATTTTTCTGACTTAACATTGACAATTAGACAGGCTGAATGAAATGAGAAAGTGACAGATTGAAGATCACCAGCATTTAAGAGCACCATAGAAAAGAAAATGCACTGCACCAGGGGTTTATAGCCCTAACTAAATTCTGATTCTGCCACTTACGGTGTAATCTTGAGAAAGTCTCTTTCTATTAGTTAGCTATTACCGTGTGATAAAAAACCTCACACTTTCAATGGACTTTTTTAAAAAAGTGATTTATTTCTTAAGAACCTGATGGTTGGCTGGGGTTTGGCTGATCTTGGCTGACCTCACCTGGGCTTGGCTCCAAACTCTCATCTGAGACCATGTCTGCTCCACTTGTCACTCATCCTCCTTGGGCCAGGATTACCTAAGGCACGTCCTATCCATGGCTAAAGGTAAGAATGCAAAAGGGCAAGTTCAACCATGCAAGCTCATTTCATGTCCTGGTGTCATGTCTATCTGCCAAAGCAAAACACAAACCAAGCTTAAGTTGAAGGGGGAGGGAAGTCTACTTCATTACTATGAGGCCATGACACAGGTGTGGATGACCAATAACTCAAGTTATCATGTTCTTTCCCTTTTATTTAGCTTCTATAGCCATAAACCAAAAATAGTAGATTACTATCAGGACACTTGCAACTCTTAACAAATTCTGCAAATGTAGCAGAAATTTCATGAGATTCTATAGTATTATTTATAAACTACTGTCCTGCAGGCTGGATTCAGACATGGTTTAGATTATCAGCTGAGAATTTTAAAATAATCTTAATTGGCTGAAATTATTTTTAAAATCAGGATATTTCACACAAAAACCCAGAATTCAGATGTTTCTTGTGGGCTCATAATATTTGGCAGTGGTGAAACTGACTAGAAGCAGCCCCCTCTACACAGGGCAGATCTCTGCAGATCCTCACTGCTCCCCTACTTGTCCTCTACACTCTATTATCACATATCCACCCCACTTCACTTATTTATTTGCCTCAACTCTGGCCACTTTTTCATTTCTATTTTGGGATTTCAGTTTTGAGTTCCTGCTCTTCAATTGCCAGCTACTCACATTCCAAATAAGTCACTTAACATACCTGAGGTATATTTTTCTCATTTCAAATAAAAAAGGGGAATTCTGGAAGTCTTTAAGGAAATTCCCTGCTCTTCCATTCCATAATTCTAAAGACATAAGATCAAAGACTATGATATATATCAAGATATATCATAAAGAAAGGAAAGAGATCTATTTCAAGAGCTGACCAGTAGCTTTTCAAATGAAGATACACTGACCAAGTTCTGGAAACTGAAAGCCAACAGAGCAATCAGGAGTGGTGCTTGCACAGTGGGTCTCAAAGAGCCCACGAAAGCAAAGGACCAATTAGAGAAAAAGATAAATTGTTGAGTTGGGCTGAATATCAGCAAGGTTTTCCTAATAGGCAAGTCTTTAAACTGGCATGCTTTCCCAGCAGAAGTGGCAGAAAGGTATTTAAAATAGGGCTGAACAAAGCATTTCAATTCTGTAAACAAAATTCTCACTTAAACCAGGGCTATTGACTCAAGGATAGGATGTTTCTTTCCCATCATTTTCTAAGTTGATTTTAGGCTACAACTAAAATAAATAATGTTTGCTGTGGGTTTGTCATATATAGCTTTTATTATGTTGAGGTATGTTCCTTCTATTCCTGATTTCTGGAGGGTTTTTATCAAAAATGGATGTTGAATTTTGTCAAAGGCTTTCTCTGCATCTATTGAGATAATCATATGATTTTATTTTTCAATTTGTTAATGTGGTGTACTGCATTGATTGATTTGCAGATATTGAAGAATCCTTGTCCCTAAAGTCAGGAATAAAACAAGGGTGCCCATTCTCACCACTACTATTCAACATAGTTTTGAAATTTTGGCCACAGCAATCAGAGCAGAAAAAGAAATAAAAGGAATCCAGATTGGAAAAGAAGAAGTAAAACTCTCACTGTTTGCAGATGACATGATCCTCTACACAGAAAACCCTAAAGACTCCACCAGAAAATTACTAAAGCTAATCAATGAATATAGTAAAGTTACAGGATATAAAATTAACACACAGAAATCCCTAGCATTCCTATACACTAACAATGAGAAAACAGAAAGAGAAATTAAGGAAACAATTCCATTCACTATTGCAACAAAAAGAATAAAATACTTAGGAATATATCTGCCTAAAGACACAAAAGACCTATATATAGAAAACTATAAAACACTGGTGAAAGAAATCAAACAGGACACTAATAGATGGAGAAATATACCATGTTCATGGATTGGAAGAATCAATATAGTGAAAATGAGTATACTACCCAAAGCAATCTACAGATTCAATGCAATCCCTATCAAGCTTCCAATGGTATTTTTCACAGAGCTAGAACAAATAATTTCACAATTTGTATGGAAATACAGAAAACCTCGAATAGCCAAAGCAATCTTGAGAAAGAAGAATGGAACTGGAGGAATCAACCTGCCTGACTTCAGGCTCTACTACAAAGCCACAGCATCAAGACAGTATGGTACTGGCACAAAGTCAGAAATATAGATCAATGGAACAAAATAGAAAGCCCAGAGATAAATCCACGCACCTACGGACACCTTATCTTCAACAAAGGAGGCAAGAATGTACAATGGAGAAAAGAAAATCTCTTTAACAAGTGGTGCTGGGAAAACTGGTCAACCACTTGTAAAAGAATGAAACTAGAACACTTTCTAACACCATACACAAAAATAAACTCAAAATTGATTAAAGATCTAAACATAAGACCAGAAACTATAAAACTTCTAGAGGAAAACATAGGCAAAACACTCTCTGACATAAATCACAGCAGGATCCTCTATGACCCACCTCCCAGAATATTGGAAATAAAAGCAAAAATAAACAAATGGGACCTAATAAAACTTACAAGCTTCTGCACAACAAAGGAAACTATAAGCAAGGTGAAAAGACAGCCTTCAGAATGGGAGAAAATAATAGAAAATGAAGCAATTGACAAAGAATTAATCTCAAAAATATATAAGCAACTCTTGCAGCTCTATTCCAGAAAAATAAATGACCCAATCAAAAATGAGCCAAAGAACTAAACAGACATCTCTCCAAAGAAGACATACAGATGGCTAACAAGCACATGAAAAGATGCTCAACATCACTCATTATCAGAGAAATGCAAATCAAACCCACAATGAGCTACCATTTCACAACAGTCAGAATGGCTTTGATCCAAAAGTCTATAAGCAATAAGTGCCGGAGAGGGTGTGGAGAAAAGGGAACCCTTTTACACTGTTGGTGGGAATGAAAACTAGTACAGCCACTATGGAGAATAGTGTGGAGATTCCTTAAAAAACTGGAAATAGAGCTGCCATATGACACAGCAATTCCACTGCTGGGCATACACACCAAGGAAACCAGAATTGAAAGAGATACGTGTACCCCAATGTTCATCGCAGCACTGTTTGTAATAGCCAGGACATGGAAGCAACCTAGATGTCCATCAGCAGACAAATGGATAAGAAAGCTGTGGTACATATACACAATGGAATATTCAGATCAGATCAGATCAGATCAGATCAGTCGCTCAGTCGTGTCCAACTCTGCAACCCCATGAATCGCAGCACGCCAGGCCTCCCTGTCCATCACCAACTCCCGGAGTTCACTCAGACTCTCGTCCATCGAGTCAGTGATGCCATCCAGCCATCTCATCCTCTGTCGTCCCCTTCTCCTCTTGCCCCCAATCCCTCCCAGCATCAGAGTCTTTTCCAATGAGTCAGCTCTTTGCATGAGGTGGCCAAAGTACTGGAGTTTCAACTTTAGCATCATTCCTTCCAAAGAAATCCCCGGGCTGATCTCCTTCAGAATGGACTGGTTGGATCTCCTTGCAGTCCAAGGGACTCTCAAGAGTCTTCTCCAACACCACAGTTCAAAAGCATCAATTCTTTGGCGCTCAGCCTTCTTCACAGTCAAACTCTCACATCCATACATGACCACAGGAAAAACCATAGCCTTGACTAGACGAACTTTTGTTGGCAAAGTAATGTCTCTGCTTTTGAATATGCTATCTAGGTTGGTCATAACTTTCCTTCCAAGGAGTAAGCGTCTTTTAATTTCATGGCTGCAGTCACCATCTGTAGTGATTTTACTCAGCCATTAAAAAGAATACATTTGAATCAGTTCTAATGAGGTGGACGTAACTGGAGCCTATTTTACAGAGTGAAGTAAGCCAGAAAGAAAAACACTAATACAGTATACTAACATATATATATATATATATATATATATATATATATATATGGAATTTAGAAAGATGGTAATGATTACCCTGTATGTGAGACAGCAAAAGAGACACAGATGTATAGAACAGTCTTGGACTCTGTGGGAAAGGGCGAGGGTGGGATGATTTGGGAGAATGGCATTGAAACATGTATATTATCATATATGAAATTAATCACCAGTCCAGGTTCAATGTATGATACAGGGTGGTTGGGGCTGTTGCACTTGGATGACCCAGAGGGATGGGCTGAGGAGGGAGGCAGGAGGGGTGTTCAGTATGGGGAACACATGTACACCTGTGATGGATTCATGTCAATGTATGGCAAAACCACTACAATATTGTAAAGTAATTGCCTCCAATTAAAATAAATAAATTTATATTAAAAAATTAAATAATGAAAAAAGATCACAACCTAGGATGGGGCTGGGAGACATAATCCTTGTTACACTCGCATGCATTCCTCAGGCCTCTTAGTTTAATGCAGATGGTTAAGACATCTCTAAAACAATGATCTATTTTCCACCAGCAATGTATGTTAAATGCTCATGCACAAAAATGAATGCAGACACACTGTTTTGTACACTGTTATGAATGCAAGGTTTCAGGCTGTCACTTAGTTTGCCCTATAGAAGGAAGAGATTTTTGTTTTCCTCCTTATCTGCTACACATATTTTTGGAGGTATTTTGGGATATAGTGCTTGTTATTCAATTATTTAAGACAGAGTGTTTGCTGACAACTCAATATTCTATTTTCCCCTTTCTTCTCTTTGAATAGGAAAGTGCAAAATGGGTAAATGATGATAACTAGCTTGGCTTGGGAATGGGTGAGGAAAACAAACAAACCTAACGCAAGGAAGCCCCCCATCCCCACCACCCTGTCCCATCTCATTAGCCAAGGTATTAAGGGTGACCAAGGAAAAAGCTTACAAAAACACTTTGAAGTGCTACAGCAAATACATGCTCTCCTAGAGGATTAACATAATGAGAGCAAGCAGGCCCCTGGAATTAGCTCATTGTCATAAAGGGCAAATTTGATTAGAGGCATACAGGAATGTGAACTGATTACATTTGTAATAATCCGTTATCCAAAAGCAGTACCATATTCATTCACTAAACAAACATTTACTACGCATCAGAGTTATTTTCCTAAAAACTGAAAGACTAGCCAAGGTTGTTTCCTACATGGCCCCACCTTTCCCATTCTGTTTCTAGAACTTTAAATGCAGTAACTCCTCTGGCATTCTTGTGCTGCCAGGGAATCATCTGATACTCATGACAGTTATCTGATAAATGTGCTAAGGATTAAACAAATTCTACCTTGTGGATCCAAAGAAGGAACTGATTAAAACAATGATGTGAATCATTAATGAGGACTATAATGGGGAAAATCTAGGTGGGAGAAAAAAGAATATTTCACAGAAGAATACTTCAAAAGTTTCAAGTTTTCTTTTTTTAATATAAATTTATTTATTTTAGTTGGAGGATAATTACTTTAAAATATTGTAGTGGTATTACTTCACGGAATTCATGGAAATAGACACAAATCACCAAAAATTGTGAGCAAAGAGATATGCCTCACAAATCTTCAAGAAAGTAAAAAATAAAATATAATTTAATTTATTTAATTGGAGGAAACATAATAAAACATATAAGAAGTTGGGAGGAAATAGTTATCACCACATGTTCTGGTAGACTGTTGATTAGTTCAGCACTTTGGAGGCAATTCTGTCACATCTGAATTAATCTTAAGTGTCTATCTTCCATGATCTAACAGTTTCACATCCTAGTATCTACTCTAGAGACACTCATTGGTTCTTAAGAGAAGGCATGATCAAGCAGTATTTTTTTTTTTCCAAGCAGTATTTATATTAGCAAAAACTTGGAAGCAAATTAAATATCTACCAACAAGGGAATAGTTCAATCTGGATATTTGTATGAAATCCTCCAACTTAATAACATTGTAAACTAACCTAAATGTATTAAAAAACAAATAAACATACTTGCAAATAATAAGCAAATTACCGTACAGATCAAACAAAATGTGGCTATAGGCAAAATTCAGCCCAAGGACCCTCAATACACAAGCTCTGCTTCAATAATTATTCAAATCTTATGTGTTCTTTAATTCAAAATGAAACTTTTTAAAGTGAATAATACTAAGCAATAAGTATAACCTTTTTGAAAATCTGTTAGGTATAGATTACTATGTCTAGTGTTTTATATATATATATATATATATATATATATATATATATATCTTCTTGTCCTTGCAGAAATCATGCAATATAGTTACTATACTTTTTCAGTGTTAAAGGTAGAGATGGTTTGGGAATTTCTGTTTACAAAAGACAAGCTGTGTTTGTCACCAGTCTAATCTTGAAACAGTGTCAGCCAGAGTGGGGCTGAGTTTCTATTTCCAGAGAAGAGGGTCCAGTTTATGCACCTTACAACTGAGCAAATTTAGAAAGACGTCATAGCATTTATGTGGCTGTTTTGCTGTGCACACAAAGACAGTACCTGGGGGAAATGTTAGGTGCATCTCTTATTGGTTGACCAAGATGGACTTCACACTCCCCTCAGAGCCATTAAACTCAGACAGGCTTTTTCTTTTCATTGACCTCCTTTTCTTGAAGAAAATTTTAAATAGAAAGTTGTAATTATAAATTATTTCCCTATTCCTTCAAGATACAAATCTTTTTAAAAGCCTTCTGACCCTTGGAACTGTCTTTCTCAAGGACTCGGGAGCCTCTGAGGTATAAACATTAAGGGAGATATCACCCCAGTCTCCTAGCTTGCATGGTAGGGAAGGAGCCTAACTTTGGTGTTCTAAATGTTCCAAGT
The DNA here is from genome assembly GCF_032452875.1 of Bos javanicus. NCBI lineage: Eukaryota > Metazoa > Chordata > Mammalia > Artiodactyla > Bovidae > Bos > Bos javanicus. The sequence goes on along the minus strand of NC_083874.1, from coordinate 55,695,325 downwards.
TGTAAAACTACCTCTTGTCATGAAGATACAAGAAAGTGGACTTTTCCTTCTGGTAAGACCAGTTAGCAAACACACATGGCCCGTAACTAACTCCCATCTCTCCCTCACCCACTGCCTCCCCCAGCTCTTAAAAACTCTCTAGTCCATTGCTTCAGTAGAGTTGATTTTAGACCCAGTTCTGGTCTCTCACCCCTATGGCAATCACCTTGAAAAAAAAGTGGTACTTATGTGTTTAAGTTTGGTGCAATTTTCGCTTTGACATATCTATTTTGTATTTTTCTAATGATTGGGGGAAGCTCAGAGATGAGATATATCAAGGAAAAGAGGTTAAGAGAAAAGGATAGAAGAGTTTGTTCAATGCATAGAAGGCAGCAGCCCCTCATACCTGTCATGTTAAGAAAACAAACTTTCTGAAACATATATTAAAGCCAATTCTGGCAGGTTATATAAAAATTACATTTTACATTTATTTAGCATTTAATATTATTTAGGTACTTTTGCATTTCCCAAACTCTGTTTGACTGTCCAAGTCTCTCTTTCAATTAAGATTTGTTCTTCAAAAGTGACAGAGGAGCTAATTTAAACGGGCTTAAGCATAAAAGTAGTTCGCTGTATCAATAATTTAAAAGTTTACGAGTATTCAGGTCAGGTTCTCAACAGTATCTTCAGTGGTTGTTCTCTCTCTTTAAGCCCTAACTTCCTCCTCCCTGCCTTCATTTTTAAGTTTGAGCTCCCTTTGAGGTCACCAAGTACTGGCCCACTTTAGGATTAGAGACTATGCAGTGGGAAAAGAGCGCTTTTCTCATGTAGTTTCATCCAAAGATCTAGAATTGGCTTGTAATTAAACAAACTCATATCACATGATCTTCTGTGACCTTGTCAATGAGGAATGCCAGTGTTGGAAATGACCTGAGTCAGATGCTATCCCATTAAACTTGCAACCATTAACAGCCAGGAAGAGGATTCTTTCAGAAGAAAAGCAGGGTATGCTGCCCAACAAAGAAGAAATGGAAACTATACTAATCAGGCTGCATCAACAAATTTCCACTGAAAATGTTTACAGTCAGCTCCATGGCTGAACAAAATGTTCTGTACCTTCAATCCTTTTAACGGAACTTCCTTCAAAACAAGGAAGTTGTTTTGTCTCTGTTCATATTACAAATTATAATGGTTTCCTCAAAGCAAAATAAGGTTTATCTTTTCATCTCCAACTCCTATGACAAGTCTGCCATAGGCAAAGGATAAATGGACCTTGATAAGTTTCTTTGTCTTCCTATGTCCCAGTTTTTTCATCCTTCCTGAGAGTATTCATATTCATTTCTATTCAAACATTGATTTACTCATTTAAAAATATTTATTCTTTATAATTAAAATGACAACCAAGGCAACATCAGCAACTAACATTTATCACATGGTTACTATGTGTTAATCAGGATTTTTTCATTTTTTTTAACTTGCCTGCATCGGGTCTTGGTTGCAATGCACAGACTCTCTAGTTTGGGCACATGGGCTTAGTTGCCCCACAGCATGTGGGATCTGAATTCCCAAACCAGGGATCGATCCTGCATCCCCTGTATTGGAAGGCAGATTCTTAACCACTGGACCACCTAAGGGAAGTCCCTGTCAGTCAGGATGTTAATTACCTTTGAACCCCTTCCTCTGTCTACCATTTTATTGCCTATAATATAAACTCTTGCTGTCCCCTGGCGACCAAAGCTCTTTTCTATGACAGAGACTTCCTGAACCCTCTGACTAGAACATTCTTCCCTCAGTTTTTCACAAGGATAGTTCCTTTTTCTCACTCAAATATCAGCTTAAGTATTTGGTCTACAGAGAGGCCATCCAAGAACACCCAATATGCATTATCCATCTACCCAAACCTACCTGCTCTTCACACATTAACCTTTTTCTTCTTCTTCCTTCTCCTCTTTTTCCTCTCAATTTCACTTATCACTTCTTAACTTCTCTTGGGTATTTGTCTCTCATTGCCCTTTGTTCATCTTCTCCCTGGAGTATAAATGTATAAGAGCAAGGATCTCTGTCTTGTTTACTGCCATATCTATCCCAGTATTTAGAAACATGCATGGCACAGAGCTGCCAGTGCTCTGGTTTATAAATGCATCTCTTTTAACCTCCATAATGATCCTATAAGGTAGATACTATTAACCATCCTGTCTTTATACAAAATAAAACTAAAGCCAGAGAACTTAAGTGCCTTGCCCTAAGTCACACAGCTAGTAAGTGGCAAAGCTAGTATTTGAACCGGGGAATTCTGACTCTCACACTCAGCATGGAAACTAGGGTCCTAAACTCCTGTGGCCAGATTCTGTGCTGAGCGCTTAGCATAGATGCGTGAACAAAACAGACAGGGCCCCATCATTCACGGGCTTACAGTCTGGATGTAGCTAGACTTCCACAAGAAATCAAATAACTATAACATTGCAATTGGATAGAAAGCATAGGAAGCAAAAGCATAGGATTCAAAGATGAGCACATAAAAACAAGATCTAATCTATGAGGAAGTCAGGGAATTTAAGACCTTAGGGATGATAGCTTTCAGCCTGGGGAAAGAAAGTGAAAAGGCAGACTACAGATGCATGGGATGGCACTGGTAAATCCCTGAGACATTTACCTAGTTCTGGGCAGGATGCAAGAACTGAGAATACAAGTAGAATACAATGTTGTTTTCCCCTTTGAGGTACTTTAGTTGATTATGTGAAAAAAGAAAACAGATGTCAAGAGGTATAGGAAACACAATATTAGGAAGAGAATTCAAAAGTCCTTTTAATTTTTAAAAGATCAAGTAGTCCATAAATGATTTAAAAACAGGGAAAACAATTAATTAGGTTGATTTATAGTTATATATTGAATTTCTCTAGCTATAAACTAAGAACAAACCTTCTTTTATGGAACCACTGAATATCTGCAAAATTTTGCCTTGTATTATTCCAGAACCATAATTCCAATCAATAAATCAAGAGCCAAGTAATGTTACAGTCCACATTCTCCATAATCAATGTCATAAAGCTACAAATTAATAACATCAGCATAAACAGATCAATTCAAATAGCTTGGAAATTAGAATAATAATAGCTCACATTTACTGGATGTTTACTACATACTTTCAGAGTGCTGAGATTTGCCTTAATCAGCTCATTTAATCCACACAAAATCTTTATTAAGTAGATACTGCTATTATTATCATTTTGCAAGTGAATAAGCTTATGACAAGAGAGAGATTATGTAAAATGAGCCAAGTTATTCAGCTAGCAGCTTATATATGAGGGATTTAAAATGAGCAGCCTAATTACAGCATGTGTGTGTGTGTGTGTGTGTGTGTGTGTGTGTGTGTGTAACCATTTCAATATTCTGTCTCTCCAAATTAGTTTTAGGGTTAAAGATTGAATTAAGGGCATGATAGTACTGAGAGGAGAAAATTATGGTAAAATAAGCAAACTAAGAAAAGCTAGAATTATGAGAACATATTGATAATTGTTGAAGGCATAAGTGGGTACATAAGGGTTTGTTGTGTTGATTGTCTATTTGTGTATATGTTCAGAAGTTTCCATGATATAAAGTTGTAAATAAAAGAGCAGAGATCAATAAATTAAAAATAATCACTTAGCATCAACAATACTACAACTTTACCTTTCTTTTAGAGTTCACTGTTCACTCCATTTTCTTATAAATATTTTTATCCAAAGCTCTTATATAAATAGTTACTCTTTATTAAAGACTTCCTGTTAATGATTCCATATATTATTATATTTAATTCTCACACAACACTATGCAATACACATTATTATCTCTATTTCACAGATGAAAGAAAGGGGGCTCAAAAAGTTTTATTAACTTAGTAAAGGTCTCAGTTACTCCAGGTGTTTCTTGACTTCCTACTTTTGCATTCCAGTCCCCTATCATGAAAAGGACATCTTTTTTGGGTGTTAGTTCTAAAAGGTCTTGTAGGTCTTCATAGAACCGTTCAACTTCAGCTTCTTCAGCATTACTGGTTGGGGCATAGACTTGGATTACTGTGATATTCAATGGTTTGCCTTGGAAACGAACAGAGATCATTCTGTCGTTTTTGAGATTGCATCCAAGTACTGCATTTTGGACTCTTTTGCTGACCATGATGGCTACTCCATTTCTTCTGAGGGATTTCTGCTCACAGTAGTAGATATAATGGTCATCTGAGTTAAATTCACCCATTCCAGTCCATTTTTGATGAACTGATTGATTGAATTACTGCTTTTGAACTGTGGTGTTGGAGAAGACTCTTGAGAGTCCCTTGGACTGCAAGGAGATCCAACCAGTCCATTCTGAAGATCAGCCCTGGGATTTCTTTGGAGGGAATGATGCTGAAGCTGAAACTCCAGTACTTTGGCCACCTCATGCGAAGAGTTGACTCATTGGAAAAGACTCTGATGCTGGGAGGAATTGGGGGCAGGAGAAGAAGGGGACGACAGAGGATGAGATGGCTGGATGGCATCACTGATTCAATGGACGTGAGTCTGAGTGAACTCCAGGAGTTGATGATGGACATGGAGGCCTGGCGTGCTGCGATTCATGGGGTCGCAAAGAGCTGGACACAACTGAGCGACTGAACTGACTGAACTGAAAGGTCTCAGTTTGGAATTGAAGAATAGAAATTTGAGCTTGAATTCATTTTGTCCTGAAGTCTTTACTCAGTATACTATACTACATGACCACAGTTACATAATTATAAGCTTTCTCCTGGCAAGGCACTTTTAAAACTTTTTTTTTTTAATTTCTATAGCATCTAACTGGCTTTTCATAAACACTTCATGAGAGGAATGAGGGAGAGAAAAAAAATGAAAAAGGACAGAGAGTATCTTACAATATACTTATACAAACACTATCAGTAAAAATTCATTGAATTTGCCCAAGGTTGAACAGTTTTACTCATACGTTTTTAAAATATTTATTTGGCTGTGTCAGGTTTTAGTTGCAGCATGGGGGAGCTTTCCTTGCAGAGCACCAGCTTTCTAGTTGTGGCACAGGCTTAGTTGCTCTGTGCATGTGGGATTTTAGTTCCCCAACCAGGGATTGAACCAGTGTCCCTTGCATTGGAAGGCAGATTCTTAACTACTGGACCACCAGGGAAGTCCTAAATAGTTTATTTTTGATGGTCTTAAAACTCCAGTAATTTCAAATTATGCACAATTCTCTGGAAAGGAACTGGTTCTTTCATTGAATGCGACTGTATGATCAGAGCCAAGTGAGGCTGGTCTTAATGGGAACTTCTGTAAGATTCCAAGTTTGTAAATTTTTAAATTTCTATTAATGTTTCACATTCACATCAAAAAGGCTTTGATTGTATACTCATTTGTCCTCCCTAGTGCTGAGTCATCTGAAAAACATAGCTTTTGTCCAAGTAACTGATAAAAACTTTATAAACACAAACCACTAAGGAATGACCTTAGAGACATTTTTCAAAAGAACTTAAAAAAACTGGTACTGAACACATCACCATACCCACAGACACAGCAAGAATGAATTTGTCAAAATTATTGATTGCTTTTTTTCCTGCTAAACCATGTTGATGAAATTCATATCATTTGCAAGTTTGGAAAAACAACTTGAAAATTAGACTGTTAATAAGTATGATTTGTTTACAGTAAATCTCCATGGGTATCTAGGAGGTACCGGGATCTTTCCTGTACACTCACAAGCTGAGCAGTAAATAGCAACTTGTGACTTTTCTTTTGTGATCAAGATTAGGTTTTTTGGTCTTTAAATTTTGAAATTATATTTTTTCTCTAAGAAAACTGGCACAATATTAATTTATATTCAAGTTCTGATAACTTGTCTATTTTGGAATGCTCTTCACACATTCTGAATTGTATTTCGCTATATGTAAGAATTAAAAGAAAACAAAACCATCTACCAAAATAGGATTCATTTTCCTTTGAGAATTTCTCATACCATATTCTTCTTAAGAGTATCATGAAGACTGACTGGTAGTTTAGTCTCTTGTGTCTGACTCTTGTGACCCCATGGATTGTAGCTTGACAGCTCCTCTGTCCATGGGATTTCCCAGGAAAGAATGGAGTGGGTTGCCGTGTCCTTCTGCAGGGCATCTTCTTGACCCAGGAATTGAACCCGGGTACCTGCATTGCAGGCTGGTTCTTTACCCACTGAGCTAAGAGGGAAACCCCAAAAGACTGACTAGAGTCATTTTTTTTTGGCCTTAAATTCCTAAATTATATGCCTGAGTGCTTCAAATTTTCCTACATCCACTGTAATGTCTACTTCATCTGATGATAAATGTCATTGAAATATCTTCATTTATCTCATTTTGACACATTTCTCCTTTTCAAGATACACCCTGCAAATATGTGCTTAAGCTTTTGCTGTGATGTAGGCAAAGAACACTCTGGCCTTTAAGATATGTACTAGCATTTAAGTGGCTTTCAGAAGTTTAAAATGCTATGTGGTTCGTTATTAATATAAAAAGAATTATAATACCAACCCAGCTAAATATCCATTATTAATTCTGTCTGAAGATTAGAAAAAGTTGGCAATAATTCTCTAGTATATAGCATCTGTTTATTTGTGTTTGCTGGAAATTTGAAATAATCTTAATGTCCAACATTATAATATATAAAAGTATAGTTTATTAAAGTAATGGAACACTGTGTAGAATTTTAAGAATAATGAGTTCTCTGTGTAATGACATGTAAAAATCTCTAGGTCATATTGTTGAGCTAAGCTGAATCAGATAAAATTAAAAATACATATTTACATACCTATATACACAGATGTAGGTAAAAATTTAAATAATTCTAAAAGAATAATGCCAAATCATAGAGGTATAAAATTATGAGAAGAATATGCTTTCTATCATATTAACTTTTACTCCTACATTTTACCACAAGCGTATATTAACCTTATAATTAGAAAACACTAATTGACTTTTTCTACTTTAAGCAAATACTGTATTTTTAGATTATTTTTGAAGCATCTTACTTCCTACTAATGTTGTTCTATGTTTTCATAGGTAATTTGGTATTTTTGACAGCATGAAAATATTTTCTTCTAATAGAAGAACATTACAAGTCTACAACAGTGGTAATGGCAATGAAAACCAACAATTGTAATATTTGATTGACTTAGTATATGCTAGGCCCTCTGTATAGTATCATATCCAGTCCAAAGCATGTTACTTTAGGGAAAATGTTATTATCGATATTTTACAAATAGGGCACATCTGAGAGTCAAACCTTACTTTCTTTGACGTCAAAGCTCATGGCCTCATATTTACTATCATATTAAACCATGTCCCAAATAAAGTAAACGAGTGCAAAACCAATAAACATTTTCCAGAATTCAAGCCCATAAATTTCTTGTGCTTCTTTTGGATAAAGTTGGTAAAGTCACCAATAGTAAGAATGGAAAGAGTGCTTAATAGAGAAGGGACACGATTCCTGTTTGCTCAGGTCTACAGCTGTCAGATCTATTTCCTTAATGAAAATGATGAAGCTGCAGAGCATAATATCTATGTAAGGCATCCCATTCTCCTCCCAGAAGCCTGGGGATGCTGTGCTATAAGGCAGTGTCCCATTCTCAGGCCAGTCCACACTTTGACCTTCACTCTCTTTCAGTTCAGTTCAGTTCAGTTCAGTCGCTCAGTCGTGTCAACTCTTTGTAACCCCATGGACTGCAGCATGCCAGGCCTCCCTGTCCATCACCAACTCCCGGAGTTTACTCAAACTTATGTCCATTAAGTCGGTGATGGCATACAACCATCTCATCCTCTGTCGTCCCCTTCTCCTCCCGTCTTCACTCTTTCCCAGCATCAGGGTCTTTTCAAATGAGTCAGACCTTTGCATCAGGTGGCCAAAGTGTTGGAGTTTCAGCTTTACTCTCTTTAGGAACACCAAAATCCTCAGGAGGGCTCTCAAGAAAGCTCAGTGGTAAAGAATCACGTGCAATGAAGGAGAGCTGGGTTCAGTTCCTGGGCTGAGAAGATCCCCTGGAGAAGGAAATGGAAGTCCACTCTGGTATTCTTGCCTGGGAATTCCCATGGTCAGAGGAGCCTGCCAGACTACAGTCCATGGGGTTGCAAAAGGGTCAGATAAGACTCGGCTACTAAATAACAACAAAAGTCCTTAAGAAGTGCATTTTCTGTAACTGGTTGGGAGTCTTAAAGAAAGGTTTGATTTTGAGCAGTGTCTAAAACTGCCAAGAATATGCTGTAATTACAACTGCATTCTGACAGTAACATTCTTTCACCAATATATTGTTTATAGAAAAGAGAATACTCTCCACGTGAGTAGTCCAAAAACCTTCCCCTGTATAGTTACTTTCTAAAAATCACATTCATTGCTACTCTTCTGAATGCCTTCAGCAGAGAGAGAGAAATAAGGAATTCAGTGTCATATAATGCTTTATTCAGAATTTGAAGCTCTAGCGATTAGGCATTTGTCTTTTTTATTTGCTCTCTGAAATATTTGGTATCTTTGTCACCAACTGAAAATCCCTTGTATAAGTGGAGTCCATATTGATTGGTTAGTTTAGATTCAAAGTCAGACTTTATGGTCTCTTTATAACTTTCCTTTGGTTATTTTGCTGACTATATCCCAAGGATGATTGACAATGGTTTAAGAAATTCTTTAAGTTATCTAGTTAAAAATGTATTCATCCATACAGAGATGCACTTGGAAATTTGCAGAATATCTGCTTATGAAAGTTCTATTCCTTTGTCCACTGATACTCATCATTTGTTTGAAATAAGCCTAGTTTCTGTTTGTTTAATTTGGGTATGACAAAATCCCTCCTCTTGGGCCTCGGTGCTCCAATGGTCTAAAAAGATTAAAGCATTACATGTTTGTACTGAAACAACATGAGACAATTCTAAATACTTTCCTAAGTTAGACTCTTGCACATTGATGGTTTCTAAGATGCAAACAACAATAATAAAATGGTCTAGATGACAATGAGACTTTGATTATAACTATTTGTTTTTTAGTTTATGCTCAGGCTAACAATTTTGAAAAAAAAAATGCTTGTGTGGAAATTGTAAGCTATTCAGCACTTCTCAGGAGATAATCTTATAAATACAAGTTTAGTGCACTTGTTTGAAAACTACCCAGAGTGGAAATAAATAGTGTAACTTACATGGCTCTTGAAAGCACATCGGTTTACTTTGTTAAAAAAAATAAGAGATTGAAATTGGATAATGTAAGGGTTGTTGGAAAATCTGAAGTCTAACCTCTGAGAAGTCGTGTATGTGTGCACTTCTTTGTGTGTGTGTGCATGTGTGTATTTGTGTGTACATGCACAGTATATGAGTCAGGCTCTAGGCATTTAATCAAAGTGTAGATGTATGTGTGTCTACACACATGTAAGCATCAGAAAAAAAAAAAAGAAATACACTTCTGAGAGCTTCAACATAAGGATGGATCTTATACCCAGAAAACTATGCATTAAGGTATAAGAAGTGTTTAATTTTTTAAAGATCTGAGATCTTCTTATTTTTACAGCCAGAGTTTATTTTGATACATGAAGCTCCTTTAATCCTATGCAAAGTTGAACAATAAAGAGATAACTGTCTCTCCTTATTACCCTAGTCTCTTAAACTAATGAGACTAAAGGCAACTAAACATTGATTAATTTGCCGGTAGTCAATTTCCAACTAAAGTTTGTTCACTCTCAAATCAGTTGTACAAAGCACTGCATTAAGCAAATAATTCAGACTGAGGTTTTGTTTGGGAGAGGGGGACAAAATGAAGATGGTAACACTTTAACGAGCTGTTGAACAGAAGTGACTAAATGTCTTCTCTTCAAATCTTAACACTTTCTAGGAGTAAAATTCTCAGCTTCCAGCTGCCAAGCAAGGAGTCATTTCACACCTCAAGTCCTCAGTATCAAGAACTCCCTCCCTCAAACCTCCTCAGTTCCTGAGGTCTGAGCTGGTTGCCTGACCTCACATTTATGGTCAACTTTGTGGTGTTTTGCAAGCCTTCCAGTGGAGGCTTTCCAGAAAAAGTATTCTGACAGCAACTTGTAAGAGGGGACTTTTCATATCTTTCTCATAAGGTCCATTTCTCTGAATTCTTTACGTTCATTCCTGTTGGACCTGGAAATAAATGTGTCCATTCAACAACAAGACATTTCTTACCTGCTATATGCTTTGCATTTATAATACTTTGATGGGGTGGTTCTAGTTACTTACTGTTGTATACCAAACTACCCTAAAACTGAATATCTGAAAACAATAATGCATTATTGTCCCTTTCAGTCCTGAGGGTTGACTAAGCTCACTTGGACAGTTCTCACTAAAGGTCTCTCATGACATTGCAGTCAGATGGCAGTGGGCACTGGAGTCATCTTGACGCTCATCTTGGTTCAAAGCCAAGAAGGCTTCCTCCTTCACAGATCTGGCTTCCCAGGGTTTCCTCTTTCCTTCTTTCTACATAGTCTCTCCTCTTCTGTGGGCCTCTCCTAACGTATGGTTTTCTGACATGATCTTGGGCTTAAGATAGCAGATAGTCACACTTCTTCCACGGTGCTTGACTTCCAAGAGAGAAGAATGAAACTGCTGGGCCAGTTGAATTTGTTGTTACTTCAAGAAGTCATGCCTGACTCTATGACCCCATGGACTGCAGCACATCAGGCTTCCCTGTACTCCACTATCTCTCAGAGTTTGCTCAAATTCATGTCCTTTGAGTCAATGATGCTACCTAACCATCTCATCCTCTGCTCCCCTCTTCTCCTTTTGCCTTCAATCTTTCCCAGCATCAGTGTCTTCTCCGATGAGTTGGGTCTTCACATCAGGTGGCCAAAGTATTGGAGCTTTAGCTTCAACATCAGTCCTTCCAATGAATATTCAGGTTGATTTCCTTTAGGATTGACTGGTTTGATTTTGTAGTTCAAGGGACTCTCAAGAGTCTTTTCCAGCACCAGAATTCAAAAGCATCAGTGCTGGGGCCAGTCTCCCCTCAAAATTGACACAACATCTATTCAGCTGTATTCTAACATTCAGAGCAGTCCCAGGGCCAGCTCAGATTTCAGGGTACAAAGTGAGACTCTTTTATTTTTGTGGAGGAGTGACAAAACCACATTGCAGAAGGGTGCTGGAACAAGCAATATGAAACTGTCTTCAGAAAACACAGTATGTCCCATTTGCTGTCTCATGGATGGAGGGCACATTCCTACTCTCTATTTACATTCCAGGTTGCATTTTCAAATCCTCAAAGTCTTCAGGTATAGTATTTCTTCTGTTTCTATAATTCCCTCTCCGTTTCTCTTCCATCAAACTTGATTGAGTTCCTACATATGGGCAGCCTCTCTGTTACAGTCACGTCCTTGAATTCAGATAATGGGGTCAGTTACACCATGTTGTACTAAAATGTTCTCTTTTAACGGACAGTTACTCTGTTTTTTAGAAGAAGGAAAATAATTGTGGTTAATATGGAATAGAATAAATAATACAGGAATAACCCTGCCATGTTAAGGAGTTAGTCCCTGCTCCTGATAATTTTGGCTAATGAATGATAAGAAGCAACTATTTGTTTATTTATTTATTGACAGCTCTTATACTACCTAGGGCTACTATGTAGCTCCATCGGTAAATAATCTGCCTGAAATGCAGGAGACCTGGGTTTAATTCCTGGGTTGGGAAGATCCCCTGGAGAAGGAAATAACACACTCCAGTATTCTTGCCTGGAGAATCCCATGGACACAGGAGCCTGGCAGGCTACAATTCATGGGGTCACAAGAGTGGGACACAACTTAGTAACTAAACCCCCTAGTACTACCTGTACTGGAAACAATGGGGGGACAAAACAGGTCCATGTTGTAGGCTGATTTCTGTACTCCACCCCCAAATTTATATGGTGAAGTCCTAATCCCAAGCCCACCAGAATGCAACTTTATCTCAAACTAGGGTCATTATGTACATAATTAGTTAAGATGAGGTCATAAGGATGAGCTTTAATCCAAGATGACAAGTATCCCTATAAAGAGAAAAGATGTGGACACAGACACTTGTGCACAGAAGGAAGATGATGTGAAGAGACACATGGAGAAGGCAGCCGACTCCAAGCCAAGGAGAGAGGCCTGGAAAAGATCCTTCACTCACAGTCCTCTAAAGGAACCAACCCTGCCAACACCTTAATCTCAGACTTCCAGCCTCCAGATCAGTGAGACAATACATTTCTGTTGTTTACGCCATTCATTTTTATGGTGCCCTAATATGGGCTTCCCAAGTGGTGCTAGTGGTTAAGGAACACACTTGCCAATGCAGGAGACATAGGAGACACGAGCTTGATTCCTGGGAGATCAAGGAAAGATCCCCTGGAGGAGGGCATGGCAACCCAGTCCAGTATTCTTGCCTGGAGAACCCCATGGACCAAGAAGTCTGGCGGGCTACAGTCCATAGGGGCTGCGAAGAGTCAGACAAAACTGAAGTGACTCAGCATGCACTGCTGCTGCTGCTAAGTCACTTCAGTCGTGTTCGACTCTGTGTGACCCCATAGACGGCAGCCCACCAGGCTCCGCTGTCCCTGGGTAAACTACTATAGTCCTAATTCATAGAGCTTATCAGCCACATTAATCAAATAATTAAAAATAAGAAGCATATAATTACAAAATTGAACTCAGGAACATGAAACAAAGAAATGCAATTCAATGAGAGCAGAAACTAGAGGAATCTTTCTGAGGCTGGTGGATCAGAGAAAGTTTTCATGAGGAAATGATGCTGAGGTGGAAGATGAAGAGCAATGAGGAGTAAACAGAGAAAAAGCAAGACACGCATATCACAGGTTGGGGGAGCTGGTGATGTGGTAACAGCACCTTCGGAGGCCTTTGTTAACTGACACAGGATGCAACTGAGATACCAAAACAAAAGAAGTGTGGCTTTAACAAAGGGAGTGGGAGGGGCAATAATGTAAAATAAGACTGGTAAACTAGGAAGAATAGCCTTGCCTTTGCAGACCTCATCAAAGACATCTTTTAGTTTTACAGATCACTGAGAACCCCTTAAAGCAGTGGTCCCCAAATTTTGTTACCAGAGACTGGTTTTGCGGAAGACAATTTTTCCACAGACTGGGTGGAGGGTTGGGGTCAGGATTATTCAAGTGCATTACACTTATTGTGCCCTTGATTTATGTTATTACTGCACCAGTTCCACTTTAGATCATCAGGCATTAGATCCCAGAGCCTGGGGACCCCTGCCTCAAAGAGTTATAAGTTGGAGGAGGTATGATCATATTTGAGTTGTGAAAATACTTCTTTTGGAAAGAACATGTGGGAAAGTGCTTGGGCCGGGGACAGGGAAGGAAGATCTGGACTCAAGAAGATGGAGTGCAATGGCCTGTAGGTAGTAGGCTCAGAGGGGTGGGAGAGAAGGCCAGCTGAATCCAGAAAAGGGTCAGGGAGACCCTAAAAAGCTACCTGTGCTGTATGACATATTTAGGAAGAGAAAAGTATAAGATTTGCTGATGGGAGGATCAGAGATGAATGTGGCTATTTCTCTGTACCATCACTCAGAGTTGCTATTGGAAGACTCATTTTGAGGGAGATGCTTATGGACTTCTCGTGTTTTATGGGCACTGGGGAGCTGCAAGTTGAGAAATCAAGAAAACAACTGAATATACATGGAGCTCAAAAAGTGAACTCTGGGTTAGATATATAAATTTGAGGCTCATTAGCAAACAGATAGGGATTGGAGCTTTGCATGTAGATGGGATTGCTATGAAAAAGGGTACAAACTAGGAAGAGACCACGGCCTAGAATGGAGAGCTAACTAAAATTTTTACTTGTCTTTTCTTCTTTTTTAATTTTCCTATTATTTCACAAGGAAATGATATAAGAGTTTGTATCGTATTCCTTCTGACAATTTGCTTTTTTAAAATAACAGAGGCCTCTGAAACCACATCTCCAAGTTACAGTACAACTTTGGGCAACTGTTAATCATATATGCTTTCATTAAAAAAAAGCAACTGCAGTTGTTTTTGTTTTTTCCACTTCAAATTACAGAAGGAGAGAAATGTTTTCATAAGTATTTTAGATAAAAATAAAGCAAGAATTGATTTTGCTTTTCATAGTTTAACAACAACAACAACAAAAGGTATCTTTAAAAACAACCTATTGCCCATAGGGAGAAAGAGGCCTTATCTGATTTTAATGATGATTGGATTTTTTGTACTTACTGACATTTGGTCCAGGCACTATCTTTGAATCATTCCAATTCCAGCAGCATCACAACATTATTTGTGAGTGTTTATTGCCTATGTTAAAGCAGAAAGATACATACATGTGTTGTTTCCTTTTTAAAAGAAACTCACTGGGTTGTGCCATTTCATTGGCCCTTAGAAACTGTTAAATTATTTCTTTGTTAGTATGGACAGAAAATATGAGCATGCTTACTTCATCACCCTTTTAGGTTTCTCTTATCAAACTTGCAGACGTTCGTAGCTATGAAATGAGCATAGCTGGAAACAAAATAGGCGACTAGAAGAGTCAACGGAGTAAGCATTGATACTCCATCATTGGGGTCAGATTGTCATAAATCCAAGTGAAATATGTGCTGTGAATCTGTATGTGCACTTCATTATTTTTAATAATGATACCAGTGATAGTGAAATTAGAAGAAAGTGTTGATTCTTTTTAAATTTGATAATAACTCTATGTAACTTTATTAATATACCATTATATATTAAAATCTGCATACCATGGGATACAATTTTATTACTAGAACCTAAAAAAAAATCATCATTAAACTCTGAAAGGTTTAATCTATAAGAATATTCATTTCTATTTGGCTCTGAGAAGCATAAACGTAGAACCAGAGAACATAAGTTAAAATGGTAAGATCCATCTATACGATGAAACAACTCACAGCTCTTAAAATTAGGATACTGAAATATAATGAAATGGAAATGGTCAAGATATAAGGACAGTGTAAAAATAATTATATGGAATATCACTTCTGTGCATGCATGTGAAAAATGGCTATTTATAAAAAAAAGTTTGAAATAGTTTACACTGAATTCTTAAACTTAATAAAATTTAATTTTTAAGTCTGAATGCTAAATATACTGGTGATACATTTTCATTTTTGTGGCTTTTTGTATATTCCAAATGTTTCTAAATAAGTGTGACTTTTTCCAGATACAGAAGAAAACTAGTCTAAAATTATGGTTACCTTATCCAAAAAGATAACTATTCCTTTATCCCTCATCTACTTGCTAATATTTGACATCCTAAAACTAGAGATTTATTCATCTTCAATCCTGCAAAAGTATTTCCTAGAGAAGAGAATTTAAAAAGCAGTAAGAGTGTTTTCATTTAAGTTTAAATAAGCTCACTGACTCCTTCCAGAAATAGAAGTTTTATGGCTACAAAAGATTCTCCCTCATAGGACAACAGGCTCCCCATCAGGAAGGTGAAGTGCACTCAGGAAGGCTCACTCTGCGCATGGAACCTGTGACTTTTCACATTTTACCAATCTAGGGAAAAGTTGCAGAGAAGGCAATGGCAACCCACTCTTGCCTGGAAAATCCCATGGACAGAGGAGCCTGGTGGGCTGCAGTCCATGGGCTTGCTAAGAGTCGGACATGACTGAGCGACTTCACTTTCGCTTTTCACTTTCATGCATTGGAGAAGGAAATGGCAACCCACTCCAGTGTTCTTTCCTGGAGAATCTCAGGGACGGCGGGGCCTGGTGGGCTGTCATCTTATGGAGTCTCACAGAGTCGGACACGACTGAAGTGAATTAGCAGCAGAGCAGCAGGGAGAAGTTGACCAGTCTAGGGAGAAGCAATTTAGTAATGTAACAACTATGCTCCAGGTCTTGGCATTTAACAATTTTATCAATGGATAAAAGTGTTCGTAAGTTATTATGTGGTTTTATGCAGATTCAGATGGACACTTTACTTCCCACTACCTTAAATGTAAAAATAAATACAGATCTGAGATACATTCATATATTGCCTAGGCTCTGGCATCTAATTCTGTTTGTTTTCATTATACATTTAAAATAACCTGCACTATTGTGCGTCTCTTCCTTCTTCTTAGACATGTTCATCCTTTATTCATTTACATTGTAAAAATTCATTTTTGAGCAGGATGGCATTCAAACAACATACATATTAGGTTTAGATAGCAGATTAAAGTAGAGCTAGGCTACATCATTTTAAAAACACCCTATTTCTAATACTTTTATTACTCCTGATACTACTATGAAGTGGAAAGCATTTGTTGACCATCTCTTAGGATTGAGGTACTTTCTATAATTAAATTACATATTAAGTATTTCATATATATTTATATAAATTAAATTAATTTCATATATATTTATATAATTTAATTTAATTTAATTTAATATGAGGTCCATAATTTGTTGTTGTTTGACAGATGACAAAGCTGAAATGTAAAGATTGTAAGCAATTTGCATTACTTTACACAGCTATGAAGTATCAAACTGGATTCAAATTTTGGTCTCTTCAACATTAAGATTCTACTTTCATCCAGTGTGCTACACCATCTACCTAGATTTTTAGAAGAAAAAAATAGAGAGACCCTCCACACTACCACTTTCCCTGGAATCACCACCACTAGCACCACCAACTAGAATGTGATGTTTAGGAACATTTTCAACAATAAGATGCATCACTGTTGCCAAGCTGTTTGCCACTCCCAACAGTTTTTTAATGACAGAACTTGAAGTCAATCGCAGGGTGTCTGAATGCAGGATGACCTGTGTTATCTAAAGCATTCAAATAGCCCCAAAGCCACTTGGAATTCTTGGTTTTCCTGGCATAGCTGTCAGTTCACAGTTGATTTTATTTCCACTGTCTATCCTAGAATCTTTGCAATCAAGTTATTTTAGACAATTGATGATAAAGTATTACTCAAGTCATGATTTTGGATAATTTGCCTTATTTATCTCTTGGTAGACTTTTTCAGTAGCCTATAAGCTTATACATATGAATGACAACCTGGGTTGAGTATATTTTCACTTGACAAGCTCCCTGGACCAAAAGACCTCTAGCCTGGGTGGGAATAAGCATGCTGAAATGTCTAAATTACTTAATCATATTTCCTCTCAATCAGAAATGTGAGTTCTCACCAGGTTTGTTGAATGCAATTGGCCATTTTAGTTAAGGCCCATCGAAAGGAAAAGGAAAATAACATTTTAAAGAATAGATGAATAATCTTCTTGTTGTCATACCTGCACCCTCAGACAGGCATTTTTGGTTGTAAATTTGGTGGAGTTGAAGGAGAAAAGACAAGGAGACTAGGGATAGCCAAAGGAAAAATATATTTATATTTTTATACACAGTATGTTATATAATATACATACTGAAGGAAAGATAAACCCATCTGAATGCAAAGCTCCAAAGAATAGCAAGGAGAGATATGAAAGCCTTCTAATTGAACAATGCAAAGAGATAGAGGAAAAAAAAAGAATGGGAAAGACTAAATATCTCTTCAAGAAGATTAGAGATACCAAGTGAACATTTCATGCAAAAATAGGCACAATAAAGTACAGAACATAGTGTAGACCTAACAGAAGCAGAAGATAAGAAAAGGTGGCAAGAACAGACAGAAGAACTGTACACAATAGGTCTTAATGATCAAGATAACCATGATGGTGTGATCACTCACCCAGAGCCAGACATCATGGAGTGTGAAATCAAGTGGACCTTAGGAAGCATTCCTACAAACAAAGCTTGTGGAGGTGATGGAATTCCAGTTGAGCTATTCCAAATCCTAAAAGATGATGCTGTGAAAGTGCAGCACTCAATATGGCAGCAAATTGGGAAAACTCAGCAGTGGCCACAGGACTGGAAAAGGTCAGTTTTCATTCCAATCCCAAAAAAGGGCAATGCCGAAGAATGATCAAAACACCATACAATTGCCCTCATTTCACATGCCAGCAAGGTAATGCTCAAAATCCTTCAAGCTAAGATCTAACAGTACATGAACCAAGAACTTCTAGATGTACAAGCTGAATTTAGAAAAGGCAGAGGACCCAACAAACTGTCAACATCCACTGGATCGTAGAAAAAGCAAGAAAATTCCAGAAAAATAACTACTTCTGCTTCAAGGACTACACTAAAGCCTATCACTGTGTGGATCACAAGAAACTGTGGAAAATTCTCAAAGAGAAGGGAATACCAGACCAGCTTACCTGCCTGCCCCGCACCCCGCAAGAAAACTGGATGCAGGTCAAGAGACAACACTTAGAACTGGACATGGAAAAATGTACTGGTTCAAAATTGGGAAAGCAGTGTCAAGGTTGTATATTGTCACCCTGCTTGTTTCACTTATCATGAAAAATGCCAGGCTGGATGAAGCTAAAGTGGAATCAAGATTGACAGGGAAAATATTAATAACCTCATATATGCTTATGCTGCTGTGCTGCTGTCACTTCAGTCGTATCTGACTCTGTGCAAGCCCATGGATGGCAGCCCACCAGGCTCCCCCATCCCTGGGATTTTCCAGGCAAGAACACCCGAATGAGTTGTCATTTCCTTCTCCAATGCATGAAAGTGAAAAGTGAAAGTGAAGTTGTTCAGTCGTGTATGACTCACAGTGACCCCATGGACTGCAACCTACCTGGCTCCTCCATCCATGGGATTTTCCAGGCAAGAGTACTGGAGTGGGTTGCCATTGCCTTCTCCAATATATGCTTATGACATCATCCTAATGACAGAAAGAGAAGAGGAAGTAAAGAGACTCTTGATGAGGTTGAAAGAGGAAAGTAAAAAGACTGGCTTAAAACTCAACATTCAAAAAATGAAGATCATGCCCTCTGATCACATCACTTCATGGCAAATAGATGGGGAAACGATGGAAACAGTGACAGACTTTATTTCCTTGGTCTTCAAAATCACTGCAGATGGTGACTGCAGCCATGAAATTAAAACACACTTGCTCCTTGGAAGAAAAGCTATGACCAACCTAGACAGCATATTAAAAATCAGAGACATTTCTTTGTCGACAAAGGTGTGCCTAGTCAAAGCTGTGGTTTTTCCAGTAGTCACGTATGGATGTGAGAGTTAGACCATAAAGAAAGTTGAGTGCTGAAGAATAGATGCTTTTAAACTGTGGTGTTGGAGAAGACTCTTGAGAGTCCGTTGGACTGCAAGGAGATCCAACCAGTCACTTCTAAAGGAAATTAGTCCTGAATATTCATTGGAAGGACTGATGCTGAAGCTGAAAAGGCAATACTTTGGCCACCTGATGCAAAGAACTTACTCATTGGAAAAACCCTGATGCTGGGAAAGATTGAAGGCGGGAGGAGAATTGGATGACAGAGGATGAGATGGTTGGATGGCATCACCAACTTGATGGGCATGAGTTTGGGCAGGCTTTGGGAGTTGGTGATGGACAGGTAAGCCTGGCATGTTGCAGTCCATTGGGTCACGAAGAGTTGGACATGACTAAGGGACTGAACTGAACTCAGCTCAGTGAGTTCCCATTTCCCAGGGAGGATAATTGACACTCAGAGAGCCTAAATAAGGAAATCATTCAAATGTACATGCTAAGTAAATAGCAAAGATGAGATTATATGTACAGATCATTTGGCTTCACAGTGATGATCCTAATCTATATACCATACTTTCTCTATATCCTTACACATCTCAGAATTTTTCAAATTGTGCCTGATGCCATCTATATCAGGCTCACCTGGGAGTACATGCTAAAGCACAATTTCTACAGTCTTTTACTCAGTTTCCAAATTAGAGTCTCTGGGAAAAAAAAGAAAAAGTGAGTGAAAGTGTTAGTTGCTCAGTTATGTCCAACTCTTTATGACCCCATGGACTGTAGCCCACCAGGCTCCTCTGTCTATGGAATTCTCTAGGCAAGCATACTGGAGTGGGTTGCCATTCCTTTCCCCAAAGGACCTTTCCAAACCAAGATTGAACCCAGTTCTCCCACATTGCAGGCAGATTCTTTACCATCTGAGCCACCAGGAAAGCAAGTCCCAAAGATCTAAATTTTTAATTTACTCCAAAGATGACTTAAAAAATGGTACTATTTGAGAATTGGTGTGGCTAACAGGTAGGCTCATGATTTTGAGAATAATACAGTAGAAAAACTGTGATGTCATAAATCAGGTGACCTGGGTTTTAATCCCACCCTGCAATGGACAAGTTACTTTACCTTGTTGGTCTATGTAATCCCATTTGTAAAGAGATGGTATTAGATCAGATGCCCACTGTAACATTTTGCAAGTGTTTGAAATAGACCCCCACAGTATAGGCAGTATTAGTTCAGTAAGACTAATTGTTTGCAGTTCTGGCTACTGTATTTCAAAGAGACTTTCACTCTGTGGAATAGAGTCAAAGTTGGCCAGCACCACATCCAGTCAAGAGCACGTGGGTCCTTCCCTGGCTTTCAGCACTCTTCTAGGTATAATTAAAGATGGGTGAGTGAGGGCTGCCATTCCAAATGTGTCACGGTTGAAGCATGGAGGTAGATTCTTCTAACCAGCAGCATATTTCATGGAAGACAAGTGATATTTTCTATTTGAGAAAGCAGAGACTTGTAGAACTGACAGCAACAGCTCCCTAATCTATTTCAGCTAAGAGGTAATCATTTCCAGTCTCAGAAACTATTCCTGCAAATCCAACAGCACGCATTTCATTTGTGGCTCACACAACTGTACTGGCCTTTATAAGAGAAGTAAATAGGTCCTCAGTGGCTGCTTTGTATTGCCAGTTAGCTAATCTGTTGGCAGAATCTTGCATCTGCATATGCAAATACACGTTTAGCAACACACCGTAGTATGCTGGGACACATTTCATTGTGCAGACATTATTTTGGGAGCCTGGAATAAACTGCGGTCTTTATTTTAATTTGCAGTGACTTGTCCAGTGTTTTCCATACCAATATGTTTACTAAACAGGTGTTTGATATGTAGGTCCCAAAATAAACAGCTAATGAATATTCAAGTATGATGAATGCAATCACAGAAAGAGCCAAGAATAGACCATCAGAGTGCAGACTCCTACGTCCCATCTGTAACCATTAGGATAACAGGACTACACTGCCACTAGTGAGGCACAGAGTCATTCATTTAACAAATAGCTATCACTGCACATTATGTACGAGCTACTGAAATAGCAGTTTTTAATTTCAAGGAGGAAAAATTACCTGAAAGTAGAGAACAATTGCTTGGCAGCATTTATTCAACAAATATTTATTGAGTACATTCTTCATATGTGTGAGATACTGATACAGGCACTGAAGATTCAAGCAACAAAATATTTTTTAAAGTGCTAAAAATCATTTTCCTTGCAGAGTCTATGTTTGAGGAAGACAAAGATTAAATAAATATGAAATGTAGAGTATGATAGATTGTGATGAGTACTAAGAAAGGATGGAAGGAAGGATGGGACCAAGAAGAAGAGAGTGGTGCTGGTGAAAGAAGACTGATCAGGAAAGTCCTACTAGGAAGATAAAAAATTAGAATGTAGATTTGATAAAGACAAGAAAGTGAGTCATGGGGATGTCAGTGGGAACAGTGTTATAGGCAAGGAAAAGTGTTAAGTGCAATGTGTTAGGTGAGTGTCCAGTAAATTCAAAGAATAGATGGGAGGCTTCTCTGGCTAACGTAGAATAAACTTTAAGAAAGGAGTCAGATAAGGGTATGCCCAATCATGTAAGGTTTTATAAACCATAAAAAATCTTTGGCTTTGACTCTGAGTGAGATGGGAAGCCACAGGAATTTGAGAAAAAGGTGATATCACTGAACTTTTATTTTAAAAGAAAGACATTAGCCATGGAGCTGAAAGTAGACTAGCGCAGAAAAGGGCAGAAGAAGGAAGTCCAGTGGCATGGGTGTTGCTATTAACAAGTCTGTGAATGACGGAGGCATGGATTAGGGTAGGAGTGGTGAAGCTGGTGGGATATCGATGGATTTTGGATGCTTTACATGCAGAGCTAATATGATTTCTGGGATCACCTAATTTTCATTTTGGAATATAATATATATGCATGTAAAACATAAATGTAACATCTACCAAATATGTAAACACCAGGTATCCCCCACCCAAGTTAATAAACACAACACTACCAGCACTCTAGACGTCCGACTCTTTTCGACCCCATGGACTGCAGCCTACTAGGCTCCTCCCTCCATGGGATTCTCCAGGCAAGAGTACTGGAGTGGGTTGCCATTTCCTTCTCCAGGGGATCTTCCCAACCCAGGGATCGAACCCAGGTCTCCCTCATTCCATGCATACGCTTTAACAAACATAAATGTAACATCTACCAAACATGTAAACATCAGGTATCCCCCACTCAAGTTAATAAACACAACATCACCAGCACTCTAGACGTTCCATATAGTTAGCACACTGGAAGAAAGACTGGGTGTGCTAAGCAGAAGCAAGGGAAATATAAAAGAGACCCAAATCAAACTTTGTTGTTGTCGTTCAGTGACTCAGTTGTGTCCCACTCTTTGTGATCCCATGGGCTGCAGCATACCAAGCTTCCCTGTCCTTCACTATTGCCCAGAGTTTGATTTATAAAACAAATTTATAAAGATGAAAATTAAGGTCTTAAATAAAAAATTCACTAGATAGGATGAACAGTAGAATAGACATTGCAGAGTAAAAGAGAGATGAACTTTCCAGATGATGTCTTTAACGAAAAGGGATGGAACTACATTCTCGAGAAATATGATGGACGTCTTCCAACAGAGGTAAAAACTGTTCCTGCAGACTCTGTCATTCTCAGAGGAAATGTTCTCTTTACAGGAGAAAACACAGATTCAGAGTGTTACTGGCTAAAGAACTAGATTGAAACGAGTCTTGTTCAGTCCTGAAATCTAATTACAGTGGCTACAAATGCTAGAGAGCAGAAAAAAATATGGGCCAAATATTTATTGCAAACTTCTAATAATCTAGAAGGTATGGTATACAAGTTATGTGACTTTGGCTACAAAGGAGTCTCTTTTTATTTTTTATTTATTTATTTACTTTTAATTTTATTGTATTTTTAAACTTTAAAATATTGTGAGTCTCTTTTTAAAGGACTGCTAGCACTGGAGCTTCTGCTCACTTTGTTAATGTCAAAGGTATAGACGGAGTAGTAGGAACTGCTTTAATTAAAAATATTATGGAACAAAAGATCCTGTTCCAGGCTATTCTGTTCTAGTGGTAGAACACAGTACCATAACAGCTTGAGGTGAAGATCATAAAAGGATGCTTTTGAACATAGAGAAATAGAGTTTTTAGCAGTACCTAGATCTGTGGTCTGCAATACCTATAACATTTATAACGTGTGAAAGAAAATAGTAGTTAAGAATCTAAGACATTTAATTGTACCAAAGTGTGCAGCAGCACCATTAACAATCATAACTAGTTCTTGAAATTTTCTTGACCCTGGTACTAAAGACTAGGATATTTTAGGTAGGAAGTTCCACTACTGAGAACTCAAAGAGCTATAGGTTGCTTCCAACCTCATCTTAGAATTAGTCAATCCGTTGTTTTGTTGTTGTCCAGTCACTAAGTCATGTCCAGCTCTTTGCAACCCCATGAACTAACTACAGCATGCCAGGCTTCCCGTTCCCTCACTATCTCCCGGTGAGTCAATGATGCCATCCAATCATCTCATCCTCTGCCACCCACTTCTCCTCCTGCCCTCAATCTTTCCCACATCAGGACCAATGGGATGGTACAGATATAGTAGCTTAAAAGAGACTGTGGAAGGTGAAATAAAGGAAGGTGAAATAAAAAATCAGAAAAAAAAAATGGAGTATTGAAAATGCTTTCTTTGGTTTTGGTGGAAGCTTTGCTACAGAAAATAGCAAAGTAAAATACTTGAATTTTTCCTTCAAGTATAGTCATTTTTAATTACTTGGGCTTGGGATTAATGTCTCTAAGGATCCAGTTGCTGATTCCAACAAATGACCCAAATTATCTTTGCAAAGGACACCAGCAGGGCATTTTGTTGCATTTTTTTAAAAAGTAAAGGCTGTCCTGAAGAATGAGGTCAAGATTTCTCCATATTGTCTTCAAGAATGAGATGACAACAAAAAGCTATTCATTTGGTGGAGTAAGAAAAAATGCAAAGCTCGATGTGGAATTAGAAACAGCATCTAAGTAGGCTTTAAGTCTGGAAATATATGTGTATGAATACAGATACACATACACATGTACGGATCTGTGTGGTTTCTTTGTATTTTGTGATACACTGCAGTGAAATTATTCATTAGTTTATGGATATATTGCCCTTTCATTTTCCCTTCAATGTTTAGGTGATCTCAACTTAGGAAATTCTACATTTAATCATGTAAAAGATTAATGCTAAAGTAAGCTTTTTGGCCTTTGCCAATAAATAGTAATTCAATCCAGTATTGATCTTTTTACAAGTAACAGAGCTGAAAAATTTCTGTATATAACTGAAGACTATAAAATAGACTTGCATAAAATTATCACAACTGCTTCATGTTTATATTTAACTTATATTTTTGTACAAGCAAGATTTTATAAGAAATATTTAAAGTTTCAATGTGTTAGCAATCTTTCCAACTTTTTCATGATTTTTAGGAATACAAACTTTTAAGAAAATAATGAAACTAAATTATTGCCTTTTGCCCATTAGCCAGCAAATAAAATGTGACCTTAACAAAACTGTGTCATTGTACGGTTTGAAAATTATGTCAGGACATATCCAATAGAATTACTAACCTCGATGCCTCTTGTAGAATACATATTAATCTTTCTACATTAAAAAAAATAATGGCTGTGACTAGAAAGCCAAGTCACTACATAGTGATTATATATGCTGGCTGTGATATCCTACCACTGAGACATCAAATTTGAAATGCAATTTTATATGACAGAAATTGCCTATGGCTCTAATATGCCAAGAGTTTTAAGAGATAATGTTTTTTTAGAGAGAAATTCTGCTTCCACTATAGATTATGTACATAAATGTAAAATTTGACAACATTATAAGCAGTGTGCTTTAAAGTAATTGAACTTCTGAATTTATTTTTCATATTCTATAGTCAACATGACTACAATGAATTACTGGAATGATTAGTAAGTGTACTTGTTTTAAATGTTTTGATCCTATTATATTTTTCATTAAGATTTCTAAAAATTAAATTGGATATTAAATTTAAAAAGATTACTGAGCTTGAAGATATAGCAATAGGAATTGTTTTAAATAAAATAGAGAAAAAGTACTGGAAAAAATAAAAAGCATCAGTGAGCAGTGGGACAACTTCATGTACCATTATATATAAACATTTAGAATTAGTCTCCACAGAGAAGAGAGTAAAAAAAGGAAAAAAAAAATGTATTAGAAAAAAATAGCTGAAAATCTTGCAGAGGATAAAAACTGTATACCCAGATTCAAGAAGCTCAACAAAACCTAAGCATGATGTATGGGCACTGCCATGTGTAAAACAGAAAGCTGGTGAGAACCTGCTGGATAGCACAGGGTGCTCAGCTTGGTGCTCTGTGATGACCTAGGTGGGTAGGAGGTATATATGTATACTTTTAGCTGATTCATTTTTCTTGCACTGCAGAAACCAGCACAGCACTGTAAACTGTGCTACACCCCAATTATAAATAAATAAGTAAATAAACAATTTTAAAGGAAATATGAAAAAACCTATTTTTGTTCTTTTGGATATAACATGTCTATTTGCACCAGAAGATTTTCTTTCTTCACTAGTTTCAAACAACTTGATTAAAATGCACCGTGGTTTAAGTTCTTTCATATTTCTTGTTATAAGTATTTTGCATAATTAGTGATTATTTTCATTGCTATAAGTAAAATTTTGCCCTATAAGAATAAACACATTGAGGTCCTAACACTGAGTAACTCAGAATGTGACCTTATTTGGAAATAAGGTCTTTACAGAGGTAATCATTAAAATAAGGTCATTACAGTGGGCTCTAATCAAGTATGATATCTTTATAAAAAGTAGAAATGTGGACACACAGACAGGAAGGCACAGAAGGAAGACAATGTGAAGACATACAGAGAGAATGAGATACAGAGAATTGGGATGATGTATCCACAAGCCAGTGAATATCAAGGATGGACAGAAACCCATCAGAAGGCAGGAACAAGCAAGCAGAGATTCTCCTCCATGTTTCAGGGGAAAAGGGCCTTGCTCACACCTCTTCATTCTTAGTAGCCTCCAGGCATTTAGCGTATGTGAGATCCTGGAAGTGCACTGAAATAAGTGAGACCAGGCAGTCCCCAGGAAAGTTGGACCACTGGATATTCTTGCCAATTCTTGCCCTCTCCAGGGAGAAGGCAGGAACTGAGGCCATTCACTTATTTGTTTTGTGCTAGAAGGGCTGCAGTAATGATCTACATGCTACATCAAACCACCATCTCTGTTCTTACCAACCTTCCAGTGGCTAGACTATGTTCTTTTTAGACTATGTTTGGCACACTGAGATAAACAAGACAAAAGCCAGCCCTTAAGCAGCTCCTCTAAAAGTTGGTGCATTTGCCAGGTGGTCCAACTCTCTTTCCCTTCCCAGGGAAAAGCTGTGAGTTGGAGTTTTGCATGCCCTTACTCTGTGCCAAAGCTTTTGACTGTGTGGATCACAATAAACTGTGGAAAATTCTGAAAGAGATGGGAATACCAGACCACCTGACCTGCCTCTTGAGAAATCTGTATGCAGGTCAGGAAGCAACAGTTAGAACTGGACATGGAACAACAGTCTGGTTCCAAATAGGAAAAGGAGTACGTCAAAGCTGTATATTGTCACCCTGCTTATTTAACTTATATGCAGAGTACATCATGAGAAACGCTGGACTGGAAGAAACACAAGCTGGAATCAAGATTGCCGGGAGAAATATCAATAACCTCAGATATGCAGATGACACCACCCTTATGGCAGGAAGCAAAGAGGATCTAAAGAGCCTCTTGATTAAAGTGAAAGAGGAGAGTGAAAAAGTTGGCTTAAAATTCAACATTCAAATGACAAAGATCATGGCATCTGGTCCCATCACTTCATGGGAAATAGATGAGCAAACAGTGTCAGACTTTATTTTGGGGGGCTCCAAAATCACTGCAGATGGTGACTGCAGCCATGAAATTAAAAGGCGCTTACTCCTTGGAAGGAAAGTTATGACCAACCTAGATAGCATATTCAAAAGCAGAGACGTTACTTTGCCAACAAAGGTTCGTCTAGTCAAGGCTATGGTTTTTCCTGTGGTCATGTATGGATGTGAGAGTTGGACTGTGAAGAAGGCTGAGCGCCGAAGAATTGATACTTTTGAACTGTGGTGTTGGAGAAGACTCTTGAGAGTCCCTTGGACTGCAAGGAGATCCAACCAGTCCATTCTGAAGGAGATCACCCCTGGGATTTCTTTGGAAGGAATGATGCTAAAGCTGAAACTCCAGTACTTTGGCCACCTCATGAGAAGAGTTGACTCATTGGAAAAGACTCTGATGCTGGGAGGGATTGGGGGCAGGAGGAGAAGGGGACGGCAGAGGATGAGATGGCTGGATGGCAGCACTGACTTGCTGGACGTGAGTCTGAGTGAACTCCGGGAGTTGGTGATGGACAGGGAGGCCTGGCGTGCTGTGATTCATGGGGTCGCAAAGAGTCGGACATGACTGAGTGACTGAACTGAACTGAACTGAACTCTGTGCTAAGTCAGAAAGAGAGGTTATGCAGAGTGCTAGCCCAAATTACCATCTGTGTTCCTGTTCTTGCAGCTAGAGCATCCCAGGTCCCCTAAGGGTTACATGACCAGCAAAACACAAGCTAGTCCTTCAGGATCTCCTAGAAAAGTTGAAGCAATGGACTATAGTCCAACTCTTTCCTTCTCCAGTGAGAAGCTTGGAGCTGCAGTGTTTCCCTCTGATCAGTTGGCACTATACCAGAGGTAGGGATTTGGCAAGAAGGTGTCTTGGATTTCTCTTCTGGTTTCAACGGGTCTGATTTTACACTTTCCCAAGGTATAAGAACCTCTCAATTAGCTTCTGGATTTTCCACCAAGGGAAATTTTCTCTGAATGGTTGTTGAATCAGCATGTTTATTGGTGGAAGGAAACTCCAAGACTTATTTATTCTCCCATCTCACTGACATCATCCTCTAAGAGCCAATGTTCTTAAGCAGCTCTAATTCACCATACAGAGTTTCTAAAAATACTTAAGGAGTATTGGAGTACAGATTATTATTGCCAGTCTAATTCCATTTCCTATTCTAGAAGTCCAGAGAAAATCAGATTACAAACCAGTAACACGTGGGAAATGTTTGGAAAAGGCCTAGTAGGGCATACTCACTGATTGAATTCTTGTTATGTAGCATTTGGCTATACTCTAGTTGGCAAATACACTTTACAAAAATGACTTTATTCTCCTTAAGCAGGAGGCAGTGGTATACTGATGTGTGTGCATTCTTCCCAACTTCACTTTCAGTGACATCACATTGACAGCTTGAAATCAGCTATGATGGGAGCATTACACCATGGAAATCAGCAAATGTTATAGATCAGGGATTTTTTTCCCCCTTTGGAAAATCAGCTGTTGAAGATTTACCACTACAATATTTGGAGAACTGTGAGTCTAAAACACTATGAGCTTTTGATGTTGAGACAGAATTTGATCTGGTCCCTGGGGACACAGACCCTGAGGTGAAGATTTTTATAGGATGTTGTATTAACCACATCTTTTATTTTCTGTATTTTAATGCTTTGATATCTCTGGCCTTGCCAACACTGGAAGGGCTACCCAGTTTCTAAAGACAGTAAAAAATGCAAACCTAACAATCCAGAACCCTTACCTCCAGCTACTTGTCCTACACCAGGGTCAGTTACCAGGCAATTAAGGGCAGCGTCTATGACCCAGAACCCCTGAAATTTTCACAAGACAGCCAATACTAAGCCTGTAGGTAACAAATTATCTTCTTAATGACAATCAATTCCTGACTGTTGGCCTCATCATACCTAAATCATAATAAAATCTCTATGAAAACAGCAGTTATTTGGGAGTTCCCTGGTAGCCTAGTGGTTAGGATTCCAGGCAATCACTGCTGTGATTGAGTAATCACAGGTAAATCCTGCGAGTCCCAAGAAAGGCTTGAGTCAACTCCACAGAAATGGGAAGAAGTGAGATGACCCTTCCATGTGGTTCCCTTTAAGGCAAGGGGCCCAGGTTTCATAACCATATATCGATCAGGGTAGGGTGCATCCAGATCCTAGAGAGGGGCTTGTCCTCGGGCTTTGAAGCAACTCTTTGGCTGAGAGCATCACCCAGAGAGGGATTCTGCTATTTGCTGTTAGTCATCAGTATTCTTGGCAGCTGAGGGAAGCTCTTTTGTTCTGAGAGATGGCTGGGGATGTGTACCCCTGCATGCACTACCTAAATGGAGGATAAACTCAACTACCAAATGCTGTCTACCTTATACGATTCACGAGTTTTCTGACGGAGTCAACATCATTGAGGAG
Organism: Bos javanicus; assembly: GCF_032452875.1. Lineage (NCBI taxonomy): Eukaryota > Metazoa > Chordata > Mammalia > Artiodactyla > Bovidae > Bos > Bos javanicus. The sequence continues at coordinate 55,665,907 of NC_083874.1, read as the reverse complement.
AATAAATGCTGTAGCTGAAAAGGTGCTAAAAGTTCATGTCAAGACTCAGATATGTCCTTTCAACCCTGGCAGAAAAATGAATGTAAAATAAATTAGCCATTTACAACTTTGCAAAACCTAACATACTGTGAAGATTTATCAGCTGGATCATGAAAAAATATGGACTCTATTCAACAAAGCAATTAAAAATGAACACTGGTGAAACTGAAATCCAAATAAAATAAGCTTCCAAAGTAGATGAAATGCAGAAATAGAAGTTTATTGGATCTCTCTTGCTCTCCCTCTCTCCTTTAGAATTCTGTATGTTAATTTATAAAGCTGCTAGTTCACTTTCATGCATTGGAGAAGGAAATGGCAACCCACTCCAGTGTTCTTGCCTGGAGAATCCCAAGGACAGGGGAGCCTGGTAGGCAGCTGTCTATGGGGTCGCACAGAGTCGGACACGACTGAAGCGACTTAGCAGCAGCAGTTTGCTGAATAGAATAAGGCAATTGACAATGGCTAGTAAAGCTCCTCATCCCCCAAGAAGAAGGAACACAAAAGCATGTAGCCAGTGTGGATTCTGAGCAGCAGGGTGATTCTAAGGAAATTTTCTATTATTTCCTGGTTGCTTTCTTTCTAGAAATTAGAGAATAAAGCTTGTGAAATCCACAATCACCATTCTTTATTCTATTAACTGATGATAAAAATAAAATATTAAAAAGACATCATAGTTGAGCTACAAAGTTCTATGGATTATTCTGTCAAATGAATGGGAGACAAGCAAGAGAGAATGGGCTGTATTCAAGGAAAAGTTAGCAAATGTATACAGAAAAGGCAAACACTCAGATTTCATAAGAATTCAAGGAAACTACTGCAGAGGAAGAGAGGGAGCTAGTCAGGGGAGCAGTGAGAAGTTAAGACACTTCACCATGAAGAGTTGAATATGTGGAGGCTTCCCTAGGGACAGGGCTTCCCTTGTGGCTCAGATGGTAAAGCGTCTGCCTACATTGCGGAAGACCCGGGTTCAAGCCCTGGGTCGGGAAGATCCTCTGGAGAAGGAAATGGCAACCCACTCCAGTACTCTTGCCTGGAAAATCCCATGGACGGAGGAACCCGGTAGGCTACAGTCTATGGGGTCACAAACAGTTGGACACACACACACACAAAAAGAAACAGTCGGACACGACTGAGCGACTTCACTTCACTTCTTCCCTAGGGACACATCTTCTTTAAATAAAACATGCTGTTTAATTGCAGTGGCTTAGTTGCATCTTGATGCTTTCCTTCCACACTATTTCAAATATCTGTGTACCCACAGCGTCCCTGACTTGGATCTGCACAACCCAGCACACATTTATTGTTCTGGTCCTATTCTTAATGAAAGTGAAAGTGAAAATGTTAGTAGTTCAGTCATATCCAACTCTTTACGACCCCATGAACTGTAGCCTGCCAGCCTCATCAGTTCAAGGGATTCTCTAGGCAAGAATATTGGAGTGGATAGCCATTCCCTTCTCCAGGGGATCTTCCTGACCCAGGGATTGAACCTGGGTCTCCTGCTTTACAGTAGATTCTTTACCATCTGAGCCACCAAGGAAGCCCTATCCTTGCTTCACCTTGAGGAAGGTGAAGAAACAAAATTAACTATTAAAAATAGCTAACATATTTTGAGCATTTACTATAAACTAGACTCAGCAAAAATCTCTTTAAACTGTCACCACAGTTCTTTGGTGAGGAACTTACTATTATTTCCACATATGAATGAAAAAGGTGAAGTTCAGGAACATTAAGTAATGTGCCCATGGGTATGAGTCTGTAAACCAGTAAAAAAGATTAGAACCATAGTCAATTTAACTGCAGAGTTTGAACTTTAAATCTTTTTTTGCTATTGTTTAATCTATAAGGAGAGATTCATTATTACTAATAGAATTCAAGAGGAAGGAGAAATTGATACTGTCATTGAATGATTAGCTGGAATTAGAGTTAAAAATTGTATTTTTAAGGAGGGAAAATATTTGTACAAAGACATAAATTCAGAATATTGTATTCTGTTCCAAACAGCTAATGCAAAAAAAGTGTGTGCTTTTCTCCTGTTTATTGGCATACTTTGGGAACACAAGTGGATACTGTATCAGGAATTAATAGAAGACAAGATTAAGACAAATTATTCAAGCTCAATATATTCACCTTTCCCTTTGTTTTAGTTACTGGATTTTCTAACCAGAGCAGAGTCTTGGTTCATAGCCCTTAAGCATATCCCTAAGTGAGAAACTGTCCCAAAGGAGATAAGAAACAAGATAAGTTATTGTCTTAGAAATTACTGATCTTTAGGGTTATCTCTCCTCCCTGAATCTCCCAAAATATTCTCAGGCCTAATGGTGCCACTCAGGAGAGCCAGAAATCAGGTTTTCAATCATGCTAGCCAAATCTCTGACTTAACTGCTTACTCAGACCATCCAATGTTAAAAAGGTTGGGGGTCATTTTGAGTGGGGGGTTCTTTAGCTAGCCTGAGTGATACAAAGGGATTTCTGGAGTCTTGACCAGAGTACAGAAGTAGACCAATACGTCATCCTAACTTCTGATGTCCTTTCTGGGCTGCCTTCATGTGGGTCACATATCCCTAAATACTACAGACAATCCAGCATGGAGAGAGAAAGAGAATATTTGAGGCAGTTCAAATTCCAGACTAGAAAGCAACAGAATGACTTTTACACCACACAGCATCTCTGCTGTACTTTATCCCCTCGTGCATGCATGCTGTCGCTTCAGTCATGTCCGACATTGCAATTCCGTGGACTGGAGTCCACCAGACTCCTCTGTCCATGGAATTATCCAGGAAAAAATATTGGAGTGGGTTTCCATGCCCTTCTCCAGGGGATCTAGGGATCGAACTCACCTCTTTTATGTCTCCTGCATTGGCAGGCAGGTTCTTTACCGCTAGTGCCACCTGGGAAACCCTTTATTTTCTCAGAATACACACACACACACACACACACACACACACACACACACATAAACTAAATCTAATCTTCTCCTGAACAGGTAAAAAGGTTAAATTTGTTCTCAGCAAACTATAAAAAGCAACTTAGAGGAGAAGTGAAACAGACATTTTTTGATTGCTTCTCCAACATTTATCTCCCCAAGAGTACCACTTTCATAGAAAGTGTTCCTCTTCTCAGCATGGGTTTTGAATGGAATTGATATCATTCTTAAGGCAATCATCCTGTGGCAATCCTCTGGTCACAGAAATTGTTTAATGGGTGAGTATGAAACAGTAGTAACACACATAATTACCAAAGAAACACTAATTCCTAGAAGCAAACATAGGAAAAAAACCTTCTTGACATTGGTTTTCACAATGACTTTTTGTATATGACATTAAAAAGCAAAAGCAACAAAAGCCAAAGTAAAATGGCACTATATCAAACTATAAAGCTTCTGCACAGGAAAAGAAACAATCAACAAAATGAAAAGGCAACCTACAGAATGAGGCAAAATATTTGCAAATTACAGATCTGATAAGGTGTTAATATAAGGAATGTATACACCTCAGTATTGAAAAATCAACTAATCTGATTCAAAAATGGGCCAAGAATCTGAAAAGACACTTTTCCAAAGTGTATATACAACTGGCCAACGGGCAATGAAAAGGTGATGGACATCACTAATCATCAGGGAAACAGAGTTCTAAACTATAATGAAATATCACGTCAGACCTATCAGAATGATAATTATAAAAAATTATAAAAGCTAACAAACATTGATGAGGATGTGGAGAAAAGGATATCTTTGTGCACTGTTGGTAGGGGTGCAAACTGGTACAATCCTTAAAGAAATAGAATGGAAGTTCCTCAAATAATCAAAAACAGGACTACCGTATGAATCAATAATTCCAGTTCTGAGTGTAAAATCTATCCAGGGAAATGAAATCACTATCTCAAAGAGGTACCTGTACTGTCACGCTCACTGCAACATCATTTGCAATAGCAAGATATGGAAATAACCTAAGTGTCCATCAACAGATGAATGGATATGTGATACACACACATACATGCACATAAATATGCCATATAAAAGAAAAAATCCCTGCTCTTTGTGACAATATAGATAAACACGGAGGACATTATAATCTCACTTATATGTGAAATCAAAAAAAAAAAAAAACTGTATTCAGGGACTTCCCTGGTGATCCAGTGGTAAAGAATCCACCTGCTAACGCAGGGGACATGGGTTTGATCTCTGATCAGGGAAGATTCCATATGTTGCAGAGCAGCTAAGCCCACGCACCACAACTCCCACAACTACTGAGCCTGAGCTCTGGAGCCCGTGAGCCACAACTACTGAGGCCTGCGTACCCTAGAGCCCATGCCCCACAACAAGAGAAGCCTCTACAGTGAGAAGCCTGCACACCACAACTAGAGAGTAACCCCACTTGCTGCAGCCATTGAAGACCCAGCACTGACAAAAATGAATAAACAAATTAAAAAAAAAAAAACAAAACTGAACTCATAGAAAGTATTGCTTGACAGGGATTGAAAGTAAGGCTGGGAAATGGGTAAATGTGGTCAAAGCCTAATCATGTTAGTTTTAAAATGAATAAATTCTTATCCAGTACAGCATGGTGACAATAGTTACTTGAATACTTGAAAGTTTCCAGGAGAGTAGATCCTAAAAGTTGTCAACACACACACACACACACACACACACACATAAACACACATAAGGTAACACTGTGATATTACAGATGTAACTAACCTTATTATGGTAAATACATCTATATATATATATATATATGTGTGTGTGTGTGTGTGTGTGCATATGTGTGTGTATATATATATATATATATATATATATCACACTGTACATCTTAAATTTATACAATGTTATATTTCAAAGAGAAAACCATAATTCAAAAACATACATGCACTCCAATGTTCACTGCAGTACTGTTTACAATAGCCAAGACATGGAAGCAACTTAAATGTCCATCGACAAAGGAATAGATAAAGAAGAAGTTGTGTGTGCATGCTTAGTCGCCTAGTTATGTCCAACTCTTTCCAATCCTTCGGACTATATCCCACCAGGCTCCTCTGTCCTTAGGATTTCCCAGGCAAGAATACCAGAATGAGTTGCCACTTCCTTCTCATCCAGGAATTCAACCTGCCTCTCCTGTGTCTCCTGCATTGCAGGAAATGCTTTACCCACTGATCCTTCAGGGAAGCCCTGTGGTACATATATAAAATGAAATACTATTCATCCGTTAAAAAGAATGAAATAATGCCATTTGCAGCAACATGGATGGATTTCGAGATTGTCATACTGAGTGAAGTAAGACAGAAAGGCAGAAATGCTGTATGACATCCTTTATACACAGAATAGAAAAAAAATGATACAAATGAACTTATTTACAAAACATAAAAAGATTCACAGACTCATAGTTGAGGGGGAGGAGTGGAAGAGTTAGTGAGGGAGTTTGAGATTGACATCTACACACTGCTGTATTTAAAATGAATAACCAACAAGAACATACTGTATAGCACAGGGAACACCGCTTAATGTAATGTGGCAGCCTGGATGGGAGGGAAGTGTGGGGGAGAATGGATACATTTATATGTATGGCTCAGTTGTTCTGCTGCACACCTGAAACCATCAGAGCATTGCTAATTGGTTGTACTCCTACATGAAATAAAAAGTTTAAAAAAAAAAAAAAGACACTCCCTCAGCTAGCTCAGGTATCCCCACTATAATCAATCATTGTACCCTCTACTTTCCATTTAGAAGCCATATCATATTTTGTGTTTATTTATACATACATGGATATAATTGTGTGATGCCTTGGCTATCTTACTGAACAAAGTTTACCAAGGGAGAGGACTTTACATGTTTTTTTTTTTTTTTTTACTTTAAATATTGTATTGGTTTTGCCATACATCAACATGCATCTGCCATGGGTGTACACGTGTTCCCCATCCTGAACTCCCCTCCCACCTCCTTCCCCATACCATCCCTCTGGGTCATCCCAGTCACCAGCCCCAAGCTTCCTGTATCCTGCATCAAACCTGGACTGGTGATTCATTTCTTATATGATATTATACATGTTTTAATGCCATTCTCCCAAATCACCACCCCCCTCTCCCAGAGTCCAAAAGACTGTTCTATACATCTGTGTCTCTTTTGCTGTCTCACATACAGGGTTCTCGTTACCATCTTTCTAAATTCCATATATATGCATTAATATACTGTATTGGTGTTTTTCTTTCTGGCTTACTTCACTCTATATAATAGGCTCCAGTTTCATCCACCTCATTAGAACTGATTCAAATGTATTCTTTTTAATGGCTGAGTAATACTCCATTGTGTATATGTACTACAGCTTTCTTGTCCATTCATCTGCTTATGGACATCTAGGTTGCTTCCATGTCCTGGCTATTATAAACAGTGCTGCAATGGACATTGGGGTACACGTGTCTCTTTAAATGCTGGTTTCCTTGCTGTGTAAGCCCAGCAGTGGGATTGCTGGGTCATAAGGCAGTTCTATTTCCAGTTTTTTAAGGAATCTCCACACTGTTCTCCATAGTGGCTGTACTAGTTTGCATTTCCATCAACAGTGTAAGAGGGTTCCCTTTTCTCCACACCCTCTCCAGCATTTATTGCTTGTAGACTTTTGGATCACAGCCATTCTGACTGGTGTGAAATGGTACCTCATAGTGGTTTTGATTTGCATTTCTCTGATAATGAGTGATGTTGAGCATCTTTTCATGTGTTTGTTAGCCATCTGTATGTCTTCTTTGGAGAAATGTCTACTTAGTTCTTTGGCCCATTTTTTGATTGGGTCATTTATTTTCCTGGAATTGAGCTGCAGGAGTTGCTTGTATATTTTTGAGATTAATTCTTTGTCAGTTGCTTCATTTGCTATTATTTTCTCCCATTCTGAAGGCTGTCTTTTCACCTTGCTTATAGTTTCTTTTGTTGTGCAGAAGCTTTTAATTTTAATTAGATCCCATTTGTTTATTTTTGCTTTTATTTCCAATATTCTGGGAGGTGGGTCACAGAGGATCCTGCTGTGATGTATGTCAGAGAGTGTTTTGCCTATGTTGTCCTCTAAGATTTTTATAGTTTCTGGTCTTATGTTTAGATCTTTAATCAATTTTGAGTTTATTTTTGTGTATGGTGTTAGAAAGTATTCTAGTTTCATTCTTTTACAAGTGGTTGACCATTTTTCCCAGCACCACTTGTTAAAGAAATTGTCTTTTCTCCACTGTATATTCTTGCCTCCTTTGTGAAAGATAAGGTGTCCATAGGTGCATGGGTTTATCTCTGGGCTTTCTATTTTGTTCCATTGATCTATATTTCTGTCTTTGTGCCAGTACCATATTGTCTTGATGACTGTGGCTTTGTAGTAGAGCCTGAAGTCAGGCAGGTTGCTTCCTGCAGTTCCATTCTTCTTTCTCAAGACTGCTTTGGCTATTCGAGGTTTTGTGTATTTCCATACAAATTGTGAAATTATTTGTTCTAGCTCTGTGAAAAATACCATTGGTAGCTTGATAGGGATTGCATTGAATCTATAGATTGCTTTGGGTAGTATACTCATTTTCACTATATTGATTCTTCCGACCCATGAACATGGTATATTTCTCCATCTATTAGTGTCCTCTTTGATTTCTTTCACCAGTGTTTTATAGTTATCTATATATAAGTCTTTTGTTTCTTTGGGTAGATATATTCCTAAGTATTTTATTCTTTTCATTGCAATGGTGAATGGAATTGTTTCCTTAATTTCTCTTTCTATTTTCTCATTATTAGTGTATAGGAATGCAAGGGATTTCTGTGTGTTGACTTTATATCCTGCAACTTTACTATATTCATTGATTAGCTCTAATAATTTTCTGGTGGAGTCTTTAGGGTTTTCTATGTAGAGAATCATGTCATCTGCAAACAGTGAGAGTTTTACTTCTTCTTTTCCAATTTGGATTCCTTTTATTTCTTTTTCTGCTCTGATTGCTGTGGCCAAAACTTCCAAAACTATGTTGAATAGTGATGGTGAGAGTGGAAACCCTTGTCTTGTTCCTGACTTTAGGGGAAATGCTTTCAATTTTTCACCACTGAGGATAATGTTTGCTGTGGGTTTGTCATATATAGCTTTTATTATGTTGAGGTATGTTCCTTCTATTCCTGCTTTCTGGAGAGTTTTTATCATAAATGGATGTTGAATTTTATCAAAGGCTTTCTCTGCATCTATTGAGATAATCATATAGCTTTTATTTTTTAATTTGTTACTGTGGTGTATTACATTGATTGATTTGTGGATATTGAAGAATCCTCGCATCCCTGGGATGAAGCCCACTTGGTCATGGTGTATGATCTTTTTAATGTGTTGTTGGATTCTGATTGCTAGAATTTTGTTAAGGATTTTTGCATCTGTGTTCATCAGTGATATTGCCCTGTAGTTTTCTTTTTTTGTGGCATCTTTGTCAGGTTTTGGTATTAGGGTGATGGTGGCCTCATAGAATAAGTTTGGAAGTTTACCTTCCTCTGCAAATTTCTGGAAGAGTTTGAGTAGGATAGGTGTCAGCTCTTCTCTAAATTTTTGGTGGAATTCAGCTGTGAAGCCATCTGGACCTGGGCTTTTATTTGCTGGAAGATTTCTGATTACAGTTTCAATTTCTGTGCTTGTGATGGGTCTGTTAAGATTTTCTATTTCTTCCTGGTTCAGTTTTGGGAAATTGTACTTTTCTAAGAATTTCTCCATTTCTTCCTCGTTGTCCATTTTATTGCCATATAATTGCTGATAGTAGTCTCTTATGATCCTTTGTATTTGTGTGTTGTCTGTTGTGATCTCTCCACTTTTATTTCTAATTTGTTGATTTGATTTTTCTCCCTTTGTTTCTTGATGAGTCTGGCTAATGGTTTGTCAATTTTATTTATCCTTTCAAGGAACCAGCTTTTGGCTTTGTTGATTTTTGCTACGGTCTCCTTTGTTTCTTTTGCATTTATTTCTGCTCTAATTTTTAAGATTTCTTTCCTTCTACTAACCCTGGGGTTCTTCATTTCTTCCTTTTCTAGCTGCTTTAGGTGTAGAGTTAGGTTATTTATTTGACTTTTTTCTTATTTCTTGAGGTATGCCTGTATTGCTATGAACTTTCCCCTTAGCACTGCTTTTACAGTGTCCCACAGGTTTTGGGTTGTTGTGTTTTCATTTTCATTCATTTCTATGTATATTTTGATTTCTTTTTTGATTTCTTCTGTGATTTGTTGGTTATTTAGCAGCCTGTTGTTCAGCCTCCATATGTTGGAATTTTTAATATTTTTTCTCCTGTAATTGAGATCTAATCTTACTGCATTGTGGTCAGAAAAGATGCTTGGAATGATTTCAAGTTTTTTGAATTTACCAAGGTTAGATTTATGGCCCAGGATGCGATCTATCCTGGAGAAGGTTCCATGTGCGCTTGAGAAAAAGGTGAAATTCACTGTTTTGGGGTGAAATGTCCTATAGATATCAATTAGGTCTAACTTGTCTATTGTATCATTTAAAGTTTGTGTTTCTTTGTTAATTTTCTGTTTAGTTGCTCTATCCATAGGTGTGAGTGGGGTATTAAAGTCTCCCACTTTTATTGTGTTATTGTTAATTTCCCCTTTCATACTTGTTAGCATTTGTCTTACATATTGCAGTACTCCTATATTGGGTGCATATATATTTATAATTGTTATATCTTCTTCTTGGATTGATCCTTTGATCATTATGTAGTATCCTTCTTTGTCTCTTTTCACATCCTTTGTTTTAAAGTCTATTTTATCTGATATGAGTATTGCTACTCCTGCTTTCTTTTGATCTCTATTTGCATGGAATATCTTTTTCCAGCCCTTCACTTTCAGTCTGTATGTGTCCCCTGTTTTGAGGTGGGTCTCTTGTAGACAACATATATAGGAGTCTTGTTTTCGTATCCATTCAGCCAGTCTTTGTCTTTTGGTTGGGGCATTGAACCCATTTACGTTTAAGGTAATTATTGATGAGTATGATCCCATTGCCATTTACTTTATTGTTTTGGGTTCGAGTTTATACACCGTTTTTGTGTCTCCTGTCTAAAGAATATCCTTTAGCATTTGCTGGAGAGCTGGTTTGGTCGTGCTGAATTCTCTCAGCTTTTGCTTGTCTGTAAAGCTTTTGATTTCTCCTTCATATTTGAATGAGATCCTTGCTGGGTACAGTAATCTGGGCTATTGGTTATTTTCTTTCATCACTTTAATTATGTCTTGTCATTCCCTCCTGGCCTGAAGAGTGTCTATTGAAAGATCAGTTGTTATCCTTATGAGAATCCTATTGTATGTTATTTGTTGTTATTCCCTTTCTGCTTTTAATATTTGTTCTTTCTGTTTGATCTTTATTAATTTGATTAATATATGTCTTGGGGTGTTTTGCCTTGGGTTTATCCTGTTTGGGACTCTCTGGGTTTCTTGGACTTGGGTGATTATTTCCTTCCCCATTTTAGGGAAGTTTTCAACTATTATCTCCTCAAGTATTTTCTCATGGTCTTTCTTTGTCTTCTTCTTCTGGGACTCCTATGATTCAAATTTTGTGGTGTTCAATATTGTCCTGCAGGTCTCTGAGATTGTCCTCATTTCTTTTAATTCGTTTTTCTTTTTTCCTCTCTGATTCATTTATTTCTACCATTCTATCTTCTATTTCACTAATCCTATCTTCTGCCTCCGTTATTCTACTATTTGTTGCCTCCAGAGTGTTTTTGATCTCATTTATTGCATTATTCATTATATATTGACTCTTTTTTATTTCTTCTACGTCCTTGTTAAACCTTTCTTGCATTTCCTCAATCCTCGCCTCCAGGCTATTTATCTGTGATTTCATTTTTATTTCAAGATTTTGGATCATTTTCACTATCATTATTCAGAATTCTTTATCAGGTAGATTCCCTATCTCTTCCTCTTTTGTTTGGTTTGGTGGGCATTTATCCTGTTCCTTTACCTGCTGGGTATTCCTCTGTCTCTTCATCTTGTTTATATTGCTGAGTTTGGGGTGGCCTTTCTGTATTCTGGCAGTGTGTGGAGTTCTCTTTATTGTGGAGTTTCCTTGCTGTGGGTGGGGTTGTACAGGTGGCTTGTCAAGGTTTCTTGGTTAAGGAAGCTTGTGTCGGTGTTCTGGTGGGTGGAGCTGGATTTCTTCTCTCTGGAGTGCAATAAAGTGTCTAGTAACGAGTTATGAGACATCAATGAATTTGGAGTAACTTTGGGCAGCCTGTATATTGGAGCTCAGGGCTGTGTTCCTGTGTTGCTGGAGAGTTTGAATGGTATGTCTTGCTCTGGAACTTGTTGGCCCTTAGGTGGTGCTTGGTTTCAGTGTAGGTATTGAGGCATTTGATGAGCTCCTATCGCTTAATGTTCCCTGGAGTCAGGTGTTCTATGATGTTCTCAGGATTTGGACTTAAGCTTCCTGCTTCTGGTTTTCAGTCTTATTTTTACAGTAGTCTCAAGACTTCTCCTTCTATTCAGCACCATTGATAAAACATCTCCTTTTGAAGACAATGGGCTGCTTTGCTGGGTGCCTGATGTCCTCTGCTGGCATTCATAAGTTGTGTTGTGGATTTTACTCAGCGTTTAAATGTTCTTTTGATGAATTTGCAGGGGAGAAAGTGATCTCCCCATCCTATTCCTCCACCATCTTAGGACCACCCCCCTCCATGTTTATTTTTATGTCCTCAATGCCTAGCACATTGCCTGGCACTTAGTAGACATTGAGTAAAGGGCTTCCCCACCCCCCACCCCCCACTAATGAAATGACTACATGTTTCTTATATTCTGAAGTATATCAAATGACTATATATATGTTGCTTATCTATTTTAGAAAAAAGGCAGGATTAGGAACAGTGTGAATATGAACTAGAACTTTCTTTTCATGGACCTTCTTGGCACACCCAGTGGTATTATTTTCTTCCACTTCCATTCTGGCCACTTGGCCAGCAGAGCTCTGAAAAAGGCAGCTGGGGCAGAATAGGGTGATCTACCAACCCCTGGGCCCAGCCCTTGGCCTTTTTGCTGTTGCTCTTTGAACCTGACTTTAAGCACTCAGGGTAAATGAATTATTCTCTTCCTGTTTAAGCACTTCTGAGAAAGAACAGCTGCAAAGCCGGATGAGTCCTGAAAGATCAAACAAGACTGGATATTCTTGCTGGCTTGTCAGGCCCCATTTCAGAGCTTGCTAAATGCCGGCTAGCATTTGATTATGTTCAGCACAGCCTCCAAGGAAGTAGTATCTCTGATTGTCATTTTGAAAGCAAATTATTTTAAACAAAATTCTTCCTTGCCTTTCATTGTGAAAAAATTCAGTCCATCTTTGGCTACTCTACCCTTCGCTGTTCTGGTCAAATGCCACCACCTGTTCCAAAGAATGACTCTTCAATACTATTACTGATAGATGAGTCAGAACAGAAACTGTCCTTTTCTTCTTTCTACCCGCTGGAGCCATAAATCATCTACTCATCCCAGGTGATTGCCACAGACAGTCCACTTAAATCCATATTTCATGATTTAAAAGGTATAATATTTCTTCAACAGACTATTTCTAACCATTCTCCCTGCATTCCAGGGATAACTCGACATTTTTTCTTATTTTCAAAGCACCTAAGGGTGCACCAGGTAAGTTGTGAATATTTCCCCCAGCCACTTCTTTCCAGGAAGAGCAAAGAAAATTACCACACTGGACTTGAACAAGAACTGTTGACTGAGGCACAGTCTGCAAGCTAGACAATCTGTGGTTTTAGGAAGAAACCCTGGTTGCTTTCATTTGTTTCACCCTTCAATTTTCACAATATCTGCTAGGTGAAATTTGATTTTAGATAGAAAAAGAGGCTTAAATGGATTTGTCCTTGAATCTCAGCTGTTAAAAAAAAGTATTACAATGTCCACTGACTTTAAGAAAACATAATTTCTATAATTTAGTATGGAGGCGATTTTACTTTTGCTTTTCTAATAAATTACACATGCAGCTTAAAGGATGGTAGGGAGGCTTTTACATGAGGAGTATCCTCAACAGGCATAAACAACAAAATATATTTTGCTACTTACCTAATCTGATTTTATGTTAAAACCTTTAATTTAATTTTCCCATTAATATCCAAAGCTTGACTGTGCACAAAATGATGCAACATTAAGAGTGACTTTTATGGTATTTAAATTCCATGTTCACTCCACTTTCACTCATTCATATCAAGAAAACAAATTTCAAATTAAGTAAAAGACAGTATTTAGGCATAGATGAGACATAAGACTAAAACCAAAGCAATGTCACATGCTACAAAGAGTCCCACACTCTGTAAGCACCCTGAAATTTCTCCTCACTGTTTTTGGAAATGAGGGAATTGAATGTTGCAAAGGAAATTGTCATCATATGCACCCAAGAAGGTGTCTTCCAATTTGTTTCACTTATGCCAGGTTCCCCTTTTGCACCATCTTAAATCTCATTCACAGAACTAAAAAATCTTTGTCAGTGTGAAGGTCATTAATTTTAATTAAATGGAAATCATTTTTCTTACACTTGGAAGAAAATGAGGATTAGTCTCAATAACTTTCATTAAATAAATAGAGCAAATTAAAATTTATAATGTATCTCTAGATGGATCTAAAATGGTCTCATCAAAAGCCTATTAGTTGACAAGGAGCGAAGTGTCTCTGTGGATTATGGTAAAAAAAAAAAAAAAAAAAGTACATTCAGGATCTTGTTTATTCCTCTTTAGTACCCCTTGCCTGCTCCTCATTCTATACTACTCTTGAATATATACATAAGGAAAACTATTTGACAAATAGCAAATTTCAGTAATGAATTTCAATAATTCATTAATTACTGAAACTCTTCAATTCATCTCCCTTTTGCAAAGAATTAGCATTACATCACAAAGAAAAGCATAACAAATGTTATTTTATCATGAACATTAAATTACTCATTTATAATTCAATATTTCTAAAACACTTGTTATTTATAGGGCAATCCTGAGTGTTCATTGGAAGGACTGATGTTGAAGCTGAAACTCCAACATTTTGGCCACCTGATGCAAAGAGCTGACTCATTTGAAAAGACCCTGATGTGGGAAAGATTGAAGGCAGGAAGAGAAGAGGATGACAGAGGATGAGATGGTTGGATGGCATCACTGACTCAATGGACATGAGTTTGGGTAGACTCTGGGAGTTGGTGATGGACAGGGAGGCCTGGCATGCTGTGGTCCATGGGGTTGCAAAGAGTCAGACGTGAGTGACTGAACTGAACTGAGAGAAGATTTCAGAGTAAATTATCTAAGACTTCTGTTTTGGGGTCTATTTTTTCTAAAAGTGAAAAAAAGTCAAGATTTGAAAAGGTTAAATTACTTAACACAAGATTATAAAGGAAAAGTCTGTTTCCAGGTGTAGACATATGAAATGACAGTTTTCTCTATCCAACTTTTTGTATGACTTGTTTGAAATGACTACTGTGGAGAATTAATATAGGGCAAGAATGTTACTGAGAATATAAATGTCACAACTGGGTAGGATGCATTTGGTTTGGGAACTCTTCCTTCCCTTCTCCTCCCTCTCTCTATTTTCTCCCTCCCTCCCTTCTTCCTTCCTATTTTATTCAACATGGGGAACCAATTTTCATGAGAGGGCCCAGAGATGATGCTGGTTCAGCCTTCTCTCACAGGGCTTTAAATGTGGACTGCCTTTCAGCTATCTGCTCAAAAGGTGCATGAAAAGATGCAAAACACTGTTAATTATAGGGGCTTCCCTGGTGGCTCAGCTGGTAAAGCATCTGCCTGCAATGCAGGAGACATGGGTTTTATCCCTGGGTCAGGAAGATCTCCTAAGACGGAAATGGCAACCCACTCCAGTACTCTTGCCTGGAAAATTCCATGGATGGAGGAGCCTGGTAGGCTACGGTCTATGGAGTTGCAAAGAGTCAGACACGACTGAGCAACTTCACTGGTTAATTACTAGAGAAATGCAAATCAAAAACAACAATGAGATATCACTTCACACCAGACAGAACGGCCATCATCAAGAAGTCTTACAAATAACAAATGCTGGAGAAGACATGGAAAAAAGGGAACCCTCCTACTGTTGGTGGGAATGTAAATTGATACAAACACTGTGGAAAACAGTATGGAGGTTTCTTAAAAAACTAGAAATAGAACTACCACAAGCTCTAGTAATCCCACCCCTGGGCATGTATCTAGAGAAAACCATAATTCAAAAAGACACATTCATCCCATTGTCCATTGCAGCACTATTTACAAGAATCAAGACATGGAGCTAACCAAAATATCCATGAACGAATAAATGGATAAAGAAGATGTGGTATATTTATACAATGGACTATTACTCAACCATTAAAAAGAATGAAATAATGCCATCTGCAGCAACATGGTTGGACCTAAAGATTATCATACCAAGGGAAGTAAGTCAGAAAGAAAATGACAATACCATATGATATCACTTACATGTAGCATCTAAAATACAACACAAATGAACATGTATATGAAATAGAAACAGACTCATAGACAAAGACAACAGACTTCTGGTTGCTAAGGGGAGGAAGAATGGGGAAGACAAGTACTGGGAGCTTGGGATTAGCCTATATAAACTATTATATAGGACCTGTTGCTTATTTATATAATTTTTTTTCTACAGAAAAAATAGATATATAGAGAGATATAGACAGATAGATAAACAAACAACAAGGTCTTACTGTATAGCATAGGGAACCATATTCGGAATCCTGTGACAAATCATAATGTAAACTTAAATGAAAAAGAAAATATATATGCATAATTGAGTCACTCTGCTATACAGTAGAAATTAACACATTTTAGATTAACTATACTTCAATAAAATTTTTAAAAAAGAAAGCAGGGACTATTTCATCTCAACTGTCCAATTTCAAATCTCCACTATTTCTTATCAGGCACAGAAGATTAGACAAGCTAGTTAATCTCTGAGTTTTGGGTTGTAAGAATTTAAAACTGGGAGAATAATGTCACTTTTATTGAGTTATCCTAGTGATAACTACATGTTAGTTCACACAAAGCATCTTACCTCTGTGCTGAGCACATAGTAAATACTCAGTACATGTATATCTTTATTAATTTCAGAAAGGTGTCAGGCTGGGGCTGGCTTTTCCACTTAGGAGCAGCCAGACGTTGGAAACATTACCTAATCATTCTTTTTTTCTTTAGTTTAAAAATAGAATTTGAAAAGAGAATCCACATAATAGAGTTTTTATGATTAATAAAATGACATCATACTGAAACACGGCTAGGTTTCAATATCTATCAGTATGGCTTTTCACATTTCACTTTAAATAAAGTTCAGTTTGTGAGTTTAGTTACACAAATTATATTACTAATTAAAGAGCCACATTAACATTCACAAATACAGTGGCTTTAATCTCTTTTATGAAACAGGGAGGAATTCTGCAAGCAAAACAAAAAAACTAGATTATTAAATGAATCCAACATACTAACATATTAAATGATGAATCATCAACTCAATGGACATGAGTTTGAGCAAACTCTGGGAGATAGTGGAGGACAGGGAAGCCTGGCGTTCTTCAGTCCATGGGGTTGCAAAGAGTCAAAAACAATGCAGCAACTGAATAACAACAACAAGATAGAAGGGGAAGCATTTTAAAATTCAATACTCAGACATAAGCAATTTATCAACTAAGGTCTAGTTGAGATCTTGACTTTTTTACCATGACTTTTGAAGCTACTAAGCCTGAAGATTTTGGTTTTTAGGCACATTTTGAATTCATAAACTGGAGTTAAATGTGACTGAGCTTCAATGGATGAAAGAGAGGGTATTACCACCCAGCATCTTCAAAACACACCCAGAGTGTGTTTTGGAACTTTGGGACCTTTGTAAATATGAAAATTAAGAAATGAGATCTTGGGGTGGTTCCACACGGAGGAATAGGTTGGAGAGACCACTTTCTCCCCCTAAAATTCATCAAAATATCATTTGAATGCTGAGCAACTTCCACAAAACAACTTCTGAATGCTGGCAGAGGACACACCAGGCACCCAGAAAGGCAGCCCATCCTGTTCAAAAGGAGGTAGGACAAAATACAAAAGACAAAAAGAGACAAAAGATTTAGGGACAGAGACCCATTCTGGGGAGAGAGTAATGAAAGAGAAGCTTCCAAACAGTAGGAAACCCTCTCACAGGTGGGTCTGTGGGGAGTTTTGGAATCTCAGAGGGCAACATAACCAGGAAAAAAAAGAAAAACAAAAACAAAAACCCCACAGAATATGTGCCTAAATGCAACTGCCAGTGGAGAAGTAGCCCAGACGCTTGCCTTCGCCACCAGTGAGCAGGGGCTGGACAGGGAGACACAGGCTGCATAATTGGTGCTTAGGGTAAGGACTGGGCCTGAATGCCCTGAGGACAATCTGAGGGAGCTAACAAGAGGTAGCAACCCAAACTGTGCGATCACCAGAGAGAAAAAAGAAGGAGAACTTTACCACAAAAGACTAACACTCAGCCTGGTCTGCTCACAGAACAAAGGATTGAGTGAACACCAAAGGAAAGATAGCCAGCTATGTACAGGCTCCTACCCCCACCCTGCCAGAAGCAGAGAGGCAGGCATGCAACAGCCAGAGCCAAAAGTCAAGGGTCTACTCCAGTCTCAGCTCCAGAGACCAGCATCCTCCATCAAATGGTGAGCAGGCTCCCAGTTGCTAACCACATCTTCCTGAGATCCTGGAGAGTTGTCATCTTCCAGGAGGGTTGCAGCCTGAAATCAGTTCCCCAGAGGAGACACACGTCACACCTGAGATGTTGCTCTTGTGGTGCACCCCGGAAACTGAGTGGCTGGGACCAGGGAGGTGAGTAAGATGCACTGCCCACCTGGGACAGTGCGCTTTCCAAACACGTGGTCACCTGAGCTGCTCAGACCTGGGAAGGGTACAAAATGCATGCCCAGCCAAGTCTGTGCCCTTGCGGAATACCCAAGAATCTGAGCAGCTTAGACCTGGGAAGAGCACAAAACACAGGGTCTGCTTTGGACAGTGCCCCTGCAGAGCACCCTGGAGCCTGAGCAGTGTAGACCCAGGAAGTATATGCCGCCTTGAGCTGGGGCAAACCCAGTACGTTCCATACACTGTGAGCACCCCCCACACATGCCAGAAATATTTGTTTGTAGTGTCCCTCCTTCCCCACAACGCAACTGAACAAGTGAGCCTAAATAAGTGATCACCTTTGGCCCCTTGTATAAGGTTGGAAATTAGACACTGAAGAGACTTGCAAACAGAGGAAGCCAAAATAAACAAAGAGGGAGCTGCTCTGGAAATGACAGGTGCAACAGATTAAAACCCTGTAGTAGACATTGACTAAGCATTGGAGGGGGCCTTTATATCCTGAGAACAAGTACAAACTGGAACAAGGAACTATCTGAAACTGAACTTACCCCAAACTTCCCACAACAGCTACAGAGAAATTCCTAGATGTATTTTTACTATTATCATTTTTTATTCTTTTTAATTTAAGTTCTTTATTACTCCTTTAATTTTCATTTTTATAACCTACTATTACCTTTCAAAAAAGACCCTATTTTTAAAGCAAATTTCACATATATATATTTTATATAATTTTTGTGGTTGATTTTGTTTTGTATTTTTAATATTTCTTTTTGAGAGTCTAACCTCTACTTTAGATTTTTAACCTTTGCTTTTTGGTATTTGTTATCAATTTTTACCTTTAAGAATCCAATCTTCAGTCACTTAGGGGTGTGATTACTGGCTTGATTGCTCTCTCCCCTTTTGACTCCCCTTCTTCTCCTCCTGGTTACCTCTATCTCGCTCCTCCCTCTTCTCTTCTTCATGTAACCCTGTTACATGAAGAGACCTCTCTGGGTGTCTCTTGCTATGGAGAACTGTTTCATCATTAACCTAGATGCTTTATCATCTGTGCTGTATGGATGCAGAAGTCTTGAGGCTATTATAAGAATAAGACTGAAAGCCAGAGGCAGGAGGCTTAACTACAAAACTTGAGAATATCAGAGAATCCCTGATTCCAGGGAACATCAACAGACAAGAGCTCACCCATAAGCCTCCATACCTACACTGAAACCAAGCTCCATGCAAGAGCCAACAAGTTCCAGAGCAAGACACACCACACTAATTCTCCAACAAAGCAAGAACACAGCCTTGAGCATTAAAAGACAGGCTGCCCAAAGCCATGCCAAACCCATAGACACCCCAAAACTCACTACTGCATGCTTCATTGTACTCGAAAGAGAAGAGATCCAGCTCTACCCACCAGAAAATAGATGCAAGTTCCCCTAACCAGGAAAGCTTGACAAGCCATTAGTCCAACCCCACCCACAGGGAGCAGGCTACACAATAAAGAGGAACCACAAACTTCCAGCTCACAGGAAGGGCACCCCAAAGACAGCAATCTAAACAAAATGAAAAGACAGAGAAATATTAAGCAGGTAAAAGAACATGATAAGTGCCCACCAAACCATACAAAAGAGGAGGAGATAGGGAGTCTACTTGAAAAAGAATTCAGAATAATGATAGTACAGATGGTCCAAAATCTTGAAAAAAAATAGAGTTACAGATAAACAGACTAGAGACAAGGATTGAGAAGATGCAAGAAATGTTTAACAAGGACCTAGAAAAAATAGAGCCAATCAATAACACATGATGCAATAAATGAGATCAAAAGCACTCTGGAGGGAATCAACAGTGGAATAAGTGAAGCAGAAGATAGGATAAGTGAGGTGGAAGATAGAGTGATGGAAATAAATGAAGCAGAGAAGAAAAAAGAAAAAAATAATTAAAAGAAATGAGGACAACCTCAGAGACCTCTGGGGCAATGTTAAATGGCACAACATTCAAACCATAGGAGTCCCAGAAGAAGACAAAACAGAAGGTCGTGAGAAAATACTTGAGGAGATAATAGTTGAAAACTTCCCTAAAACGGGAAAGGAAATAGCCAGAGAGTCCCAAGAAACCCAGAGAGTCCCAAACAAGATAAACCCAAGGCAAAACCACCCAAGACACATATTAATCAAACTAATGAAGATCAAACACAAAGAGCAAATATTAAAAGCAGGAAGGGAAAAGCAACAAATAACACACAAAGGAATCCCGATAAGGATAACAGCTGATCTTTCAATAGAAACTCTTCAGATCAGAAGGGAATGGCAGGACACACTTGAAGTCAGGAAAGAGAAAAACCTACAACCCAGATTACTATACCCAGCAAGTATCTCATTCAAATATGGAGGAGAAATCAAAAGCTTTACAGACAAGCAAAGCGGAGAGAATTCAGCACCACCAAACCAGCTCTTCAACAAATGCTAAAGGATATTCTCTAAACAGGAAACACAGAAAAGGTTTATGAACTCGAACCCAAAACAACAACGTAAATGGCAACAGGATCATACTTATCAATAATTACCTTAAATGTAAAATGGGTTGAATGTCCCACCAAAAGACAAAGACTGGCTGTATGGATACAAAAATAAGGCCCCTATATATGCTGTCTACAAGAGACCCACCTCAAACCAATGGACACACACAGACTGAAAGTGAAGGGCTGGAAAAAGATATCTCATGCAAATGGAGACCAAAAGAAACTAGGAGTAGCAATACTCATATAAGATAAAATAGATTTTGAAATAAAGACCATGAAAAGAGACAAAGAAGGACACTACATAATGATCAAAGGATCAATCCAAGAAGATGATGTAACAATTATAAATATATATGCACCCACCTTAGGAGCACCTCAGTACATAAGGTAAATGCTAACAAGTATGAAAGGGGAAATTAACAGTAACATGATAATATTGGGGGACTTTAATACCCTACTCACGCCTATGGATAGATCAACCAAACAGAAAATTAGCAAGGAAACACAAACGTTAAATGATACAATGGACAAGTTAGACCTAATTGATATATATAAGACATTTCACCCCAAAACAATGAATTTCACCTTTTTCTCAAGTGTACACAGAATTCTCTGGGATAGATCACATCCTGGGCCATAAATCTAACCTTGGTAAATTCAAAACAATTGAAATCATTTCAAGCATCTTTTCTGATCACAATGCAGTAAGATTAGATGTCAACTACAGGAAAAAAATATTAAAAATACAAACATATGAAGGCTAAACAACACACTTCTGAATAACCAAAAAATCATGGAAGAAATATAAAAGGAAATTAAAATATGCATAGAAGCAAAAGAAAATGAAAACACAACAACCCCCAAACCTATGGGATTCAGTAAAAGCAGTGTTAAGGGGAAGACTCAGCAACACAAGTTTACCTCAAGAAACAAGACAAAAATCAAATAAATAACCTAACTTTACACCTAAAGCAACTAGAATAAGAAGAAATGAAGAACCCCAGAGTTAGTAGAAGGAAAGAAATCATAAAATTTAGAGCATAAATAAATGAAAAAGAAAAGAAATAAAAGAGATTATAGCAAAAATCAACAAAATTAAAAGTTGGTTCTTTGAGAAGATAAATTAAAGAGACAAACCATTAGCCAGACTCATCAAGAAAAAAGGGAGAAGAATCAAATCAACAGAAATAAAAATGAAAATGGAGAAATCCCAATAGGCAACACAGAAATACAAAGGATCATAAGAGACTACTATCAGCGACTATATGACAATGGAATGGACAACTTGGAAGAAATGGACAAATTCTTAGAAAAGTATAACTTTCCAAAACTGAACCAGGAAGAAATAGAAAAAAAAATTCTTAACAGACCCATCACAAGCATGGAAAAGACAACACCCTTACACTGTTGATGGGAATGTAAATTGATGCAGCCACAATGGAAGATGGTATGGAGATTCCTTAAAAAAACTAGGAATAAAATCACCATATGACACAGAAATCCCACTCCTAGACATATACCCTGAGGAAACCAAAATTGAAAAAGACACATGTACCCCATCATTCATTGCAGCACTATTTACAATAGCTAGAACATGGAAACAACCTAGATGTCCATTAACAGAAAAATGGATAAAGAAGTTGGAGTATATATACTGGAGAAGGCAATGGCAACCCATTACAGTACTCTTGCCTGGAAAATCCCATGGATGGAGGAGCCTGGTGGGCTGCAGTCCATGGGGTCACTAAGAGTCAGACATGACTGAGAGACTTCACTTTCACTTTTCACTTTCATGCATTGGAGAAGGAAATGGCAACCCACTCCAGTGTTTTTGCCTGGAGAATCCCAGGGATGTGGGAGCCTGGTGGGCTGCCATCTATGGGGTTGCACAGAGTCAGACACGACTGAAGTGACTTAGCAGCAGCAGTAGCAGTATATATATACACAAAGGAATATTCAGTTCAGTTCAGTTCAGTTGCTCAGTCGTGTCCAACTCTTTTTGACCCCATGAATCACAGCACGCCAGGCCTCCATGTCCATCACCAACTCCCAGAGTTTACTCAAACCCATGTCCATCAAGTCGGTGATGCCATCCAGCCATCTCATCCTCTGTCGTCCCCTTTTCCTCCTGCCCCCAATCCCTCCCAGCATCAGAGTCTTTTCCAATGAGTCAACTCTTCACCTATTACTCAGCCATAAAAAGGAACAACTTTGAGTCAGTTCTAATGAGGTAGATGAACCTAGAGCCTATTATACAGAGTGAAGTAAGTCAGAAAGAGAAAGATAAATATCATATTCTAACACATATATACAGAAACTAGAAAAATGGTACTGAAGAATTTACTTACAGGTCAGCAGTGGAGAAACAGACATAGAGAATTGACTTGTGGACATGGGAGAGGGGAGGAGAGGGTGAGATGTATGGAAGGAGTAACATGGAAACCTACATTACCATATGCAAAATATATAACCAACGGGAATTTGCTGTATGGCTAAGAAACTCAAATAGGGGCTCTGTATCAACTTAGAAGGGTGGGATGGGGAGGGAGGTGGGAGGGAAGTTCTAAAAGGAGGGGACATATGTATACCTATGGCTGATTCAGGTTGAGGTTTGACAGAAAAAACAACAAAATTCTGTAAAGCAATTATGCTTCAAAAAAAAATTAAAAAAAAGAATTAATCTCAAAAATATATAAGCAGCTCATGCAGCTCAATACCAGAAACATAAGTGACCCAATCAAAATATGGGCCAAAGAACTAAACAGACATTTCTCCAAAGAAGACATACAGATGGCTAACAAACACATGAAAAGAAGCTCAACATTACTCATTATTAGAGAAATGCAAGTCAAAACCACAGTGAGGTACCATCTCAAGCTGGTCAGGATGGCTGCTATCAAAAAGTCTGCTGCTGCTGCTAAGTCACTTCAGTCATGTCCGACTCTGTGTGACCCCATGGACAGAGCCCACCAGGCTCCGCTGTCCCTAGGATTCTCCAGGCAAGAACACTGGAGTGGGCTGCCATCTCCTTCTCCAGTGGATGAAAGTGAAAAGTGAAAGTGAAGTCGCTCAGTCATGTCTGACTCTTAGCGACCCCATGGACTGCAGCCTACCAAAAAGTCTACAAACACTAAATGCTGGAGAGGGTGTGGAGAAAAGGGAACCCTCTTACACTGTTGGTGGGAATGCAAACTAGTACAGCCACTATGGAGAACTGTGGAAATTCCTTAAAAAACTGGAAATAGAGCTGCCATACTACCTGGCAATCCCACTGCTGAGCATACACACCAAGGAAACCAGAGCTGAGAGAGACATGTGTACCCCAATGTTCATTGCAGCACTGTTTACAATAGTTAGGCATGGAAACAACCTAGATATCCACAAGCAGATGAATGGATAAGAAAGCTGTGGTACATATACACAATGGAATATTACTCAGCTCTTAAAAAGAATACATATGAGTCAGTTCTAATGAGGTGGATGAAACTGGAGCCTATTATACAGAGTAAGTCAGTCAGAAAGAAAAACACCAATACAGTATATTAACCCATATATATGGCATTTAGAAAGATGGTAACGATGACCCTATATGTGAGACAGCAAAAGAGATACAGAAATAAGGAACAGACTTTTGGACTTTGTGGGAGAAGGCAAGGGTGGGGCTATTTGAGAGAATAGCATTGAAACATATATATTACCATGTGAAATAGATGACCAGTCCAAGGTCGATGCATGAAACAGGGCACTCAAAGCTGGTACACTGGGACAACCCAGAGGGTAGGGATGGGGAGGGAGGTGGGAGGGGGTTTTGGATGGGGGACACATGTACACCCATGGCTGATTCACATCAATGTATGGCAAAAACTAGCACAATATTGTAAAGTAATTAGCCTCCAATTAAAATAAATAAATTAATAAAAAATATAAAATATGATAAATAAAAAATGATATCTTACTGCAGTTTTAAGTTTCAATTTTACCTCATTGCACATGGGGTTGAAATTTTTTATGTTTAAAAAACTTGCATTATTTATATAATGGAGTGATTTGAGCATCTGTTTCCCAAACTCTATAGTAAACATCTTAAGGGAAAGGGCTGTGTTTTATGCATCTCATTTTTGCTCAGTTCTTAGCATAATACTCAGGCATAAAATATGTTAAAATAATATATTAAATAGAGGAACAAATAAGTGACCCAGAAAAAAAAAAAAAAAACGTGGCTGAGCTTTCTTCAGCTTCTTACTTTGTGAATGTTTATCACTGGATCTTACATGTGCAAACTCTAAGTTGACATCACTGGTTAAATTTGTTTGGAGTAGAAGCTAACATGAAGTGTTATGTGAGATTAAAAAACCTAGATATTTTATTTGTTTCTTTATTGCTGCAAACTGTGTCTAGAATTCTGGTACATGAGATATACTCAGTAAATATGTGTTACATGAATGAATTTATGGCATGCAACTTGCCTTCTAGGGTTATAAAACCCATGAACACAGTTTTCAATTAAAAGGGATTTAAATCTAACCTGAGTCAAATAGGGTCTTCCTATTTGAACACATATATATGCACAAACACATGAGCACACGCATACATTGTAATATCACCAAAAGCAGAATAGCTAATGTGGGCTTACATGCTATTGCTTATAACGCAGTCCCAGCTTCCCTCTCTCTGTTGAGCAGTGTCTTGCACAAAGTTGGTATTCAAACAGTATTTATCAAACAGCTGAAGGAATGAAAGCTAGACATCAAAACTCATTATATCCAAAAGCACTAACCAAGGCCAGATAGGTGAGGGGACTTCTCTTGGGAACTGTGTAAAGCAGTTCAAACTCTCAGAGAGAATTTTTAAATTAAAATTTTCACAAGGACAAAATTGAGACACAGCAGTATACACTTCATAGGTTGATTTTAAGACAAAATTGCAATTGGATCACTTCTGCTTCTGTTGCTTCCTCTCTTGATGGTCATGGCAAGACCTCCACAGTTCCCAAAATTGAAATAAATGCTAAGGGACAAAGAAGGATAAAATAAGGTCTCATGTATAAACAAGGTTTTAGGAAAAGCTATTTTCTTATGTAGGACATTTTTCATCTCTATTTTAAATAATAAATTAAAGCCATTAGGTATATGAGCATTCTGTTTCCCCCCAGATTACGCCATTCAGCAGGTAGAGGACATAATTCTCTGGCAATTCTAGGGAGACACAGGTTTTAGAATCTGGGGGTGGGGGAGAGGCCCTGGGTAAACAAGTTAATTAGTAGCAGTACATGGGCTTCCTGGTTTAGAAAGAACCTAGGGAAACCACTAATTTCTCCTCAGCATGATACCATATGCATATCCTATATAAAATAAATAAAACTGTGTTAAATAGATGGGCAGTATATATGATCTAGGATAGTGACTGGGATTAGCCCCTGTTCTTGCCCCAAGGCTCTGATCTCCCCTTATGTTCAACACTCACATCACAATATTGGCTTCTGCTCTGGTGTGAAGTCCCCTTTTTCATAAATATTGCCCCTAACTTTTTTCCCATATAGTCAATAAATAATAAAATAGTATACCTCATAATACAGTTTTCACAGTTAAGTTTATATCCACGATGAACTTCTCACATGGTTTTCCAAGTGGGTGTATTAACAGTTTAAATGATTTTTAATGAATAAAATAGAAATTAAGAGTTATTTTGACATTTTTGCCATTCCCTCATCTCTTGTCTATATAACATCACAAATGAAAATAAAAGAAAATATAACCTAGTTCATTTAATCAACTTTGTGAAGAGAAACTGTCTAAGCTATTGCTTGGATCTGAAATAAAATTCAGTGATTTTGTTCCTTTTACCAATGTTTGTTTTGGAGTTTTAAAAATACAGCTTCTATGTAGGTGAGAAGCAACACAGCATGTCACCTTGCGGGACAGATATAAAATTACACTGTAAATAAATAACCTGAACGTCTTGAGTAGCTCACTTTTATGTCAGAAGTGTTCTTAATTACAACATCTATTTCAGGAAGATGAAAAGGACCCTGTTGTCACCTTTGTTGCATATCACATCATAAGACAATTTTGATTTCATCCATTTGCTAATGGAGCACTCCTAACTCACTGAATTAGAAAAATAGAATAGGTATCCTATGGATCAAAAATTTACCTGCGAACAGATACAATTAGTGTGGTGGTCTCATGGTAGAATTTTTGCTTTAAAAAAATACATATCCTTCTGTTTAGACCCTGTGGTATGTATGTTGCTAGAAACTGTGCATCCTTTTCTAATAACGTTTTCTTGTTAACTTTAAGTGCACGACAACAATAATAATAATGGTCACATTCCAAACACTATACACATGTGAACTCATACATTTTATAAATGAGTAGAATTACTAGCTTTATATCAAAGAAATGGATAAAAGATATGTTGAATAACTTACTGGTGAGAATAGGCGAAGGAGGGCAGAGCCATCATTTAAATCTGGGCTGTCTATCTCTAGAGACACACATTTTAAATATGGTCAGGGGAGACCATATTGAGATGCTGGTTTTTAAACTAAAACTTAAATGTAAAAAAGTGAGGCATGCAGATATCTTAGGATATGGCATTCCAGGCAGAGAGGACAGCAAGTACAAGGGCCCTGAAGCATGAGTGTGCTTCTGCGGGATGAGCTCAAGTATCTGTGCCTGCTAATTGGAAGAGCTGCTATTATCTGACATGGGGAAGATTTTGGTGATACAGTTTTGGTAGGACAAATCAGGAGTTCAGTTTTGAATAGGTTGAGTTTGAGAAACTTGCTAGATTTTCAAGGGGCGATATCAAATGAACAGGTAACCAAGCCTAGCGGTTTAGAGAAGAAAATAAATTTGAGGGTCACCAGGTTTTTGTGGAGACACTTTCAGCCAAGGAGCACCAAACTAGGAAAGGAAGGTAGAAAAGGTAGAAAAGCCCTCCAACATTTAGAGCCAAAAGATGAAGAGTTACCATGAAAGAAACTGAGACGGAACAGCCAGTGAGGCAGGGAGAAAATCAGGTGACTGTGGAGTCCTACATGTCAAGTGAAAAAAAAAAAAAGCCTTTCAATGAGATGGAGGTCATCACATTTATCAAATCATTCAGGTAAATCAAGTAGATGAGGACTGGGAATCAAATATATCAATGTGCCTGACATCAGTGACCTTGACAAGAGAATTTTCATTATATTGCTCAAAGCAAAAATTTAATTAGAGTGGATTTAAGAGTGACTATGAATTTCCCCCCAATCATACAACTAGGATTTGTCAAAGAATGAGTAATTTTTCTTATCTTTATTGGTTGCATTAAACAATGTGTGTTTCTAAGAAATATTTTTAATAATGAATAATTTATGAATATAATATATAATTCAGTAAAAAATAGTGGGGATAATAGTGAAAAGATGTGTAAAGAAATAAAGAGTAAAAAGATTTAACAGAGAAGCACATCTTGAACGAATGGAATGGACACATGAATGTGATTGTCATACAGTCATGTTTGGAAATAGCAAATTCACTTCAATACCACTTGGGAAAGAAAATGGGGGAGATTTATTGGCTAATGTAACTGAAAAGGTCAGACACAGCTGAGTCAAGATGCTCCATGCTATAGTCTGAACTCAGTCAAGTTGCATTGCAGCATTGCTGTCTTTTCTGTTGACTTCACTTTCAGGCAAGCTCCCCATTCACGTTGGCCACAGGTAGCTTAGCAATTAAGTAGAGAGCTAGCCAAAGGAAAATTAAGGCTCTAACACAATAAAAATGAAGGAATGGATACTTGATGCATAAAAAATGTTAATTATGAGAAAGAAGGAAGAAGATTTGAAAGAAAGAAGAATGCAGACAAGTAGTTATGTAGCATCTACTGTGTACTTTACCTAGACTTGTTCATACTTTCTCATTTAATACTCCTGACAACTTCAGGAAGTAAATGCTTACACTGGGGAATGCTGAAAAAAAGGGACAAGATCTGTAATAGCCACTTTCAGATCAGATCAGATCAGATCAGTCGCTCAGTCGTGTCCGACTCTTTGCGACCCCATGAATCGCAGCACACCAGGCCTCCCTGTCCATCACCAACTCCTGGAGTTCACTCAGACTCACGTCCGTCGAGTCAGTGATGCCATCCAGCCATCTCATCCTCTGTCGTCCCCTTCTCCTCCTGCCCCCAATCCCTCCCAGCATCAGAGTCTTTTCCAATGAGTCAACTCTTCACATGATGTGGTCGAAGTACTGTAGCTAAAGCTGTAGTTTCAGCTTTAGCATCATTCCTTCCAAAGAAATCCCAGGGCTGATCGCCTTCAGAATGGACTGGTTGGATCTCCTTGCAGTCCAAGAGACTCTCAAGAGACTTCTCCAACACCACAGTTCAAAAGCATCAATTCCTCGGCACTCAGCCTTCTTCACCGTCCAACTCTCACATCCATACATGACCACAGGAAAAACCATAGCCTTGACTAGACAAACCTTTGTTGGCGAAGTAATGTCTCTGCTTTTGAATATGCTATCTAGGTTGGTCATAACCTTCCTTCCAAGGAGTAAGCGTCTTTTAATTTCATGGCTGCAGTCATCATCTGTAGTGATTTTGGAGCCCAGAAAAATAAAGTCTGACACTGTTTCCACTGTTTCCCCATCTATTTCCCATGAAGTGGTGGGACTGGATGCCATGATCTTTGTTTTCTGAATGTTGAGCTTTAAGCCAACTTTTTCACTCTCCACTTTCACTTTCATCAAGAGGCTTTTGAGTTCCTCTTCACTTTCTGCCATAAGGGTGGTGTCATCTGAATATCTGAGGTTATTGATATTTCTCCCGGCAATCTTGATTCCAGCTTGTGTTTCTTCCAGTCCAGCGTTTCTCATGAATAGTCACTTTAGGTAAAACTAAATCTGCCTCTAATATTAATGTATAAGCTAATATTTAAAACCTGAGAATATTTGTATTCATAACCATCAGTTCAGCTCAGTTCAATCGCTCAAGTCATGTCTGACTCTTTGCGACCCCATGAACCGCAACACGCCAGGCTTCCCTGCCCATCACCAACTCCTGGAGTCCACCCAAACCTATGTCCATTTCATAACCATACAATGAGAAAAAAAAAAAAAAACATGTAAGGGTCATCTATTTAGCATTATGATCAAAAGTCATGAAAACCAATAAGTAAGTACAAGTGCTAAATGTAATAGAAAGGTATAATCATGTAGTCTGGTACAAGCCTAGAGTTTCTCTGGTTCAATTTCCCTATCTAGTGAAACTGTTAGCATCTGAGAGTGAGCAAATAGTAGTGAGAGGAGAGAGGAGAGGGGTGAGAGGAATGGTGGGTGGTAGGGAAGCTCTAACATGGGTTGCAGGGAGTGAGACAACATGTGAGAGGTTTTCCAGATAATCCTCTCAATTCAGCCTTACTTCTCTCCATTTCCTGTAGAACTACACAATACTTCCGAATCCTGAAGGTTTCTGAGGTTCCTCCTGCTGCTGCTAAGTTGCTTCAGTCCTGTCTGACTCTGTGCATCCCCAAAGACGGCAGCTAGTTAGTTGCTAATTGGCCTTAGGCCTAAATTTCAGCTTCATTTGCTTTGCTCATCTACTGCCATTCTTCCACTTGTTTTACTCCTTTGTTTGCTATGCTGTCTCTCATCTGGGGTCTCTTCCTCTTTCATTCTTCTTTATAATCTTATCTCTATTTTTTTCACTGTCATTTTTTTCTGCTGATATTTTTTTTTGAGAAATAACAAGCATAACCATGTTCATTCAATCTACTTCATTAGACCAGAGGTCTTTTCATCCATTTCTACATCATCTATCTACATGTTTAATAAGTGATCATGTTAAGCATGCTATTATATCCCTGTCAATAGTTTAAAACCCCATCTGTCACTTTCAATAAACCTCCTCATCTACAACTTTTGCCAATTTTTGAATCCTATGAACACCCGTATATTTGAAAACATCCCTTGGTCTAAATTCAACCCCATATTTATTTGATCATTCTGTTTTTAGGTTGGTTCCAACTCTGAAGTATCAGTATGTATCAAACAGAATTTGTATTCTGATCATATTGCAGGAAACATATGGCAATGTTTAGATCAGTATTTTTAACTGTAGTCACCTACGTGTTCAAGTACTTAGCTAATGTGATTGATCCAAAATCAAGTTCTCATCCTACCTGGAGTTTTCTAACCTACTATTG
Organism: Bos javanicus; assembly: GCF_032452875.1. Taxonomy (NCBI): domain Eukaryota; kingdom Metazoa; phylum Chordata; class Mammalia; order Artiodactyla; family Bovidae; genus Bos; species Bos javanicus. The sequence continues at coordinate 55,635,338 of NC_083874.1, read as the reverse complement.
CAAAGTTAAACTCACAATTGCTGTATCTATATAAAGTACAAATTAGACATAACGCAAGATCGTGAAGTCTGGAATAAATGGTGCAGAGCTGAAAATGCTGTCACCTCTCCACAGGGTTTTAACATCTCAAGAAGAATATACATTTGGGAAAGAAGAACACTGAATCAGAGAACCAGAGAAAATGCAGCTCAAAGCAGACTATTTCTTTATATGTCAGTGAATTTTTGGTAGTGGTTTGCTTTGTTTTATGCCTTTCTTTGGCTCTATAAAGTATCTTGACGTACTGCCTAAGACAGCTTGCTATCTATTTCATTTTTTTTTAGAGTAAGTGAGATGCCATTTTGAAAGGCACTGAGGCATCACTATTAAATTATACCCACTGTATGTGCAGACAGCCATGTAGTGAGCTCACTTCTACTTCCTCATTCAGCTTTAATGTGTCTAGCTGAGGAGAGCTAAGCTATCTATCGTATCACCATGACATGATAGATTTGATACTTAGGTACACAAACATTCTTCCTTATAAAGACTAATTATTACTCCATATCTTACAGGTTAACAGTTTTACTGGGAATTCAGGTATTCTAGTCAAATGAAGAATACGCTATAACTTAGAACATAGGTTAATAACTTAGCATGTGGACTGGTAGATAGTTGCCTATTAACTGTCAATTCCTTCATCTCATTGAACATTCATTGCCTGTTCCCACAATAAGGCCCTTGTCTTAAAGACACTTATTCAAGATATTGAGGTCAGGGCTCTTCTAATATTTTTGGCAGCAGTGTACATGTCCCTTTCTCAGAAAAATTTGCTATGGTCACTGCCACTAGAGTTACTCTCTTTCACAGCACCCATTTTACTATTTTTGTGTGTGTGTGTGCTTACCAGGGCTTTATATCTTCTTGATTATTAATTTTCTTGTATACTCAATTCAGTTCAGTTCAGTCGCTCAGTGGAAATCAGGAAAAATCTAGAAAATAGATGATCTTATTGACAAAGCAGAAATAGAGACACAAATATATGATGTAGAGAATAAATATACAGACATCAAGGGGGAAAAGTGGGGCACTGGGATGAATTGGGAGATTAGTATTGACATATATACATTATTAATACTATGTATAAAATAGATAACATTTACATAATTAGTATATTCTCTGTGCCAAGCATGCTGCTGCCAAGTCGCTTCAGTCGTGTCTGACTCTGTGACCCCATAGACGGCAGCCCACTAGGCTCCCCCATCCCTGGGATTCTCCAGGCAAGAACACTGGAGTGGGTTACCATTTCCTTCTCCAATGTGTGAAAAGTGAAAGTGAAGTCGCTCAGTAGTGTCCGACTCTTAGCGACCCCATGGACTGCAGCCCACCAGGCTCTTCCGTCCATGGGATTTTCTAGGCAAGAGTGCTCGAGTGGGGTGCCAAGCATAGTGCTCAGCAAAAAGGACAATACCTGTCCACACAGAAAGTAAATGGAGAAAACAGCAAGGAAACAATCAATTGTGGTATGAAAAGAACCTTCAGAGAAGAGTATACAGTATTATGAGAGCAGACACAGTAGAAAAGCCTGCCCCATACTTGAGGGTGTCCCAGAGGGAGTAACATTAAGCTGATACTCAATTATAAGGATAAATTAGGGAAGTAAACTGAACAGTGGGATTTGAGGGAGAGTGGTCTTCAGAGGGCTTCCCTGGTGGCTCAGATGGAGACCTGGTTCTGTCCCTGGATTGGAAAGATCCTCTGGAAAAGGGAATGGCTACCCAGTTCAGTATTCTTGCCTGGAGAATTCCATGGACAGAGGAGGGAGCCTACAGGCTATTCTTTAGAGTGCCTTATACTGTCAAGGAGTTTAAGAAGTCAGAGTGAAGGGCATATAGAAAAGTAGCAAGAGATATAGGTTGTGAGGATGAGACCAAGTTCTGAAGAGCTCTAAAGATAATGTGTGGTGTTTGGTCCCTATTAAAGGGAAGTGGAAACTATTAACAGTTTTAAAAATAGAACAGCATGATTATATTTGCTTTTTAGAAACAGTACTCAGGATGAATTATAGATAATCAGATCAGTACAGATCAGATCAGTCGCTCAGTCGTGTCCGACTCTTTGCGACCCCATGAATCGCAGCACACCAGGCCTCCCTGTCCATCACCAACTCCTGGAGTTCACTCAGACTCACGTCCGTCGAGTCAGTGATGCCATCCAGCCATCTCATCCTCTGTCATCCCCTTCTCCTTCTGCCCCCAATCCCTCCCAGCATCAGAGTCTTTTCCAACGAGTCAACTCTTCGCATGAGGTGGCCAAAGTACTGGAGTTTCAGCTTTAGCATCATTCCTTCCAAAGAAATCCCAGGGCTGATTGCCTTCAGAATGGACTGGTTGGATCTCCTTCCAGTCCAAGGGATTCTCCAACACCACAGTTCAAAAGCATCAATTCCTCGGCACTCAGCCTTCTTCACCGTCCAACTCTCACATCCATACATGACCACAGGAAAAACCATAGCCTTGACTAGACAAACCTTTGTTGGCGAAGTAATGTCTCTGCTTTTGAATATGCTATCTAGGTTGGTCATAACCTTCCTTCCAAGGAGTAAGCGTCTTTTAATTTCATGGCTGCAGTCACCATCTGTAGTGATTTTGGAGCCCAGAAAAATAAAGTCTGACACTGTTTCCACTGTTTCCCCATCTATTTCCCATGAAGTGGTGGGACCGGATGCCATGATCTTCGTTTTCTGAATGTTGAGCTTTAAGCCAACTTTTTCACTCTCCACTTTCACTTTCATCAAGAGGCTTTTGAGTTCCTCTTCACTTTCTGCCATAAGGGTGGTATCATTTGCATAGCTGAGGTTATTGATATTTCTCCCGGCAATCTTGATTCCAGCTTGTGTTTCTTCTAGTCCAGCGTTTCTCATGATGTACTCTGCATATAAGTTAAATAAACAGGGTGACAATATACAGCCTTGACGAACTCCTTTTCGTATTTGGAACCAGTCGTCTGTTGTTCCATGTCCAGTTCTAACTGTTGCATAATAGACAATGGATAAGGATTCATTCCGCTAATGAACCAGGAGAGGATATAATAATACTGAAGGCTGTGGTTACAATGTTCAGGGCAAAATAAGATGGGAATTCCAACTAGGGAGATTTAATTGGTATTGTCAGGACATCGCTATTATAATTATAGAACTGATACAAGAAGAAGAGACAAGCATTACTCCTAGTTTTCTAATTTTGGAAAATTCTGTAACTATAAGGAATTCTTCAAAGTCTTCTCCTTGGTTATCATTTTGTTTCTCTGTACATTATCTCCTTTAACATGACTAACAGAAGGCAGGAGGAGAAGGGGACAGAGAGGATGAGATGGTTGGATGTCATCACTGACTCAGTGGACATGAGTTTAAGCAAGCTCTAGGAGATGGTGAAGGAGAGGGAAGCCTTGTGTGCTGCAGTCCATGGGGTCACAAAGAGTCGGACACGACTGAGCAGCTGAACAACAACAACTGCCTCTGAGTCAATTCTACATCACTAACTCTACACTCAGCCAAGATCAACATCATCTCTCTGTAACTACACATTTATTTTCTCTCTCTCCCTCCTTCCTTCCCTCCCTCTTTCCTTTCCTCACTCTCTCATATATATTTATAAAAATTTCCCCTTGCCCTACTGTTTTGTGAGGCCTGCAATAAAGCATGGATAGAAATAAGGACTACTGGCACCTTGCTTGTTTTCATTATTAAGTATAATATTAAAGACTGTCTTTTTGCATTGTCCTTTTAAAATTGTTGAAGTTCTTTCTATACCTAATGATCTGAGTTTTTAAAACAATATAATGGTATTAAATTTTCTTTAAAGTTTTTTCCCCATTTCCCTAATACAGTCAATTACTCTGATTGATATTTGTATGTTAAACCAACCCTGCATTTGGGGGATGATGTTTCTTGGTTGTGGTGTAATATCCTTTGCATGTATTGTTTACTTGACTTGCTAGTATTTTTAAAGCAATTCTGCATCTATGTTTATGAGTAATATTGATCTTAAGATTTTTATCCTTCCACCATAAATTAGAAAACTGGACAACATATATAAAATAACTGTTCTAAAAAACTATGTATCAGAAATTCCCCAAAAGAAGGCAAACACATAAAGGACATTTGAGCAGTCAGATTTCTGCTTGGAAGTACTTCCCTGACCCTTACTGGAAGAAGAATCCTAAGCAGGGATACAGCAGGGATACCTTGCTAAATTAAAGACAAAGAGGTAAAATTTCAGAGAGGCTGAGGCTCCAAGGAGGAGGAGGTAACTATACATAGAAAGAACTGCATAAATCTGCATAGGAATGAATACCCTTGTGTCTTTCTCCGAATACTAAGACATGCAAGTGTAAAGTCCAGCAGAAAAACTATTTTATGGATACACTCTGCATTCCTTTATTTACGTGTTTGGCATACTGGTGATTCAACCTTGAGTTATAACTCCTCGACCCAAAATGATGAGTTGACAAATATGAAATAATTTCAGTTCGTTGACTATTTTCCTATGCTCAGCAAGTTTGTTCTTTCCACTGAATTGGTGGTTTCCTTTGTTCTGGAAGAAACAGAAGATTGGCCTCCAGAAACATGTTGTTTTAGCCAGGGGATAGATGAAGTGATTAGGCCTTGTATGTTCCCTTTCCATTTTTAATTTTAGTGATGATAGCTAGCAGAAGGCAAGCAATATGTAGTCTCCACCTCAGGTGTGCAAGCATATTGCAATTAAAGAAAGCTACTCTTAGTCACCCAGGGGGAAAGCGATTGATCAAAGTGTCAAATGATTTAGTTCTACCAGTGTAAACTACAATTCACTGCTCCAAATACTATGATTTATTTAGTAAAAAGAGGGTATCATTAAAACCCTGACATATATTATTCACAGATTGTGGTCTAAAGAAGTATGAATGGCATAATTATTCTATCAACAGGTAAACGCATTTGGTGGCCTCCCCACATTCATCCTTATTATAAATAATCATTCCAATTAGTGTTATCCAAATGCTGTGCGCAGGCTTGGGTAAAGATGCAATTTAAAGCAATGTAAATCAGATTATTTTTTATACTCAGTGAAATAAATCCAAGTCAGGCAAGAAAATGGCTCACAGCAAAGGAAAAGAGATGCAGATGGCAAACCAACTTGAAAATTCTATCACCAAATTAGGGCGACAAGAAGAATAGAATCTGGAGGCAAGTTACTCTAGTGGGCATTATTGTCATCAACACTTAATACTGAGCAACAGTGAACAATAACGTAAGATTACAAGTTAATTTGGTGTGGAATCAATCCCAAAATGTGGGACTGCCTTGACTGAAGAGAGGAGAAACAAATAATTACATAGGAACGACTACAGTGGGCTCCTCATATTGGCGGTGTGTTTGATATTTTTTCCAGGTAGCATTTCATATCTAGTGTATCATTTTGCCTTCACATTGACAGTATAATACTGTTTAAGAACATATGCTCTGGAGGCAGAATGCTTTGAGTTCCAATGATGACTCCGAAATATAATCTTTGAAAGCCTCAATTTTATCAGCTTCCCAGGTGGCGCTAGTGGTAAAGAATCCACTTGCCAATGCAAGAGGCATAAGAAATGTGGGTTCAATCCCTGGGTTGGGAAGATCCTCTGGAGAAGGGAATAGCAACCCACTCCAGTATTCTTGCCTGGAGAATCCCATGGACAGAGGAGCCTGGTGGGCTACAGTCTGTGGTGTTGCAAAGAGTCAGATACAACTGAAGTGAATTTGCATGAAGTGCGAACTAATTAAAGGACCTGCTTCTTATGGGTGTGGAAGTTCAAATAACTAGATAAGGTCCTTGGAGCCAGCTGCTAATGAAATCAGGATACAAAACACACAGTCAGCTTCTAGAGTCTGCATTCTAACCACCACACATATTATTTCTCCCTTTTAAGGGTTTTGTGATAATTTATCAAAACCAAGCACATGGGGCTCTTAGCTTACTGTTTGGGGTGCAGTATTCAATGACCAGTAGCTAGGAGGGGGAAGAGAAGGAGTCAAAAGAAAAGGAGGTGGGAAAGATGGCCACTATAATTAGATTAAGCCAGGGGTTTATAAATTTTTACTGTAAAGGTTTAGGTCTTACAGGATATACATTTTGTCTCAAGTACTCAATTCTGCCATTGGAGCTGGAAAGCAGTCACACAAAATACGTAAATGAATTGGCATATTCCAATGAGGTTTTAGTTGCAAAACATGTGTTGGACTGGGTTTGTTTCTTGAGCTATAGTTTGACATCTAAATTAGAGGATGAGGACTTGAATGCAGTCTTTCTTGTTTGTTTTTAGCTTTATTGAAGTGTAATGGACAAGTAGCGAAACAGTCTTATGATGAAGTCCAGCATTCTTTTCATTCTTTCTCAGCTGCCTCCCTCTGGACTACTGAATCATTGGGAACAAGTAAGAAACAAGACCATATGACCTCTAAGCTCTTTCTGGAACTGATATTCTAAGATTATGTGGTACAGTCCCAGTGTATTATCTGAAGATGATTAAATGACTATCAGAAAAATTAAAACAAGTGCTAATTTCAGGTGTGGTAGACACAGCTCAGATTATGGTAAAAATTACACCTATAATCCTTCATTCTCTGCTTGAACTGAATTATACGTCTTGACCAAAAAGTTCATTAGGGTTTTTCCCATGAGATGCTATAGAAAAATCTGAACAAACTTTTTGGCCAACCCAATACATGTTCAAGGTGAGAATACATATTTGTACCTGGAGTGCTTCATACTTTTCAGCCCCTGGTTGCCAGGTGAAATCTGCAGCTAGGGTACAGAGATGTCCTGCCTGCCTGTGAAAGATCCAGTATATGTCCCGTGTGCCCAATTACTATTAGCACTCTCTTTCACTCTTTTTAAAGTGTTCCAGTTGGCAGAAAATTTATTAATATATGGTCACCCTACCGACAGAAGATAAATCCCAGTTTTACAGATCTCCACCTTCTTTGGAAGCTACAAAATTCTCTCCAGGTAGGGATAGAAAACAATTCTTATCTAATATTCCCTCTCCTTTAGCAAACATCTATTGTGTACCTCTTTCATCATTCTCAAAACAGTTGGGCACGACTTAGCAACTAAACAACAACAACATTCCTTGTACTGTGAAAGGCATTAAAGTTAAAATGCTCCCTCAGAAGTTTTCATCTTATTTGAAGAGAGATTATTTATGAAGGTTTAAATGAACTTAGTCTCTGACTGAACCCTTTAAATTCCACAGGCACCCGCTCTTTTCTCACAGATTCCCTGCACTGTTCTGTGTTCCATGCGAACCAGAGCGAGGGTACATGCTTTTAACCCCATCATCAGCATCCATCATGCTTGCTGTGTGCTCATGCATGCTAAGTTGCTTCAGTCGGGTCCAACTCTGTGTGACCCTAGGACTGCAGCTTGTAAGGCTCCTCTGTCCATGGAAGTCTCCAGAATATTGGAGTGGGTTGCCATGCCCTCCTCCAGGGGATCTTCCCGACCCAGGGATCAACCCTATGTCTTTTACGTCTCCTGCACTGGCAGGCGGGTTCTTTACCACTAGCACCACCTAAGTAAATATTCAGGAGTGAGTAACTCAGTACTAGTCAAAGGTTTCCTCATTACATTTTGATTTTTTTTTTTGATTCCCACCTTGCATTGAGAAAGGGAAGTGAATTATTACACAGAATTTAAAAGGCTTCTATGAATAGCTGCAAATACTTATCTTCAAACTTTACACCGATTATTTATTGAGAGGGTACTGTATGCCAGGCTCTAAATTAAACCTTTATATACTGTATAGGACTTAATTCTCACAATCTCATGTGAGGTAGGAGCTATTATTTCCTCTATTTTGTAGAAAATAAAGCTACACCTCAGTGAATTTAGGGAATTACATAAGGCAGCATAACCAATAAGCAATGGGAACAAGATTCCATTTCATCTTAGATTCCCATGAAGATGGAAACATTATGAAAGTTGTTAAGCAGAGCACAAGAAAGATTTATAAAAACTCAATGACAGTCTTGACTAAACTGCTTGCTATAATGATACCAGTATCACTACTATAAATATTGCATACACCGTACTTATAAAAAGTGTTTTTCATCTGAAATTCAAATTCAACAGAAGGTGCTATATTTGTATTTGCTAAATCTGGCAATATTATCTGTTACTCACACTACTTAGGCTATCTCTACTAGTACAGCATGAAGAAATCCTAATGCAGTTCTTAACCCAGTTGCTGTACATCCCATCCCTGATTCCAAGGTCCTGGGTATATATGGACATAGAAAATATTCCTAGTACAACCTTGACAAAGTACAAGGAAGGCACATTTATCTTCCAGCCCCAATCTCCTGCTGCGAATTATCTGATCTCATCCGCAAGTACCCAAATGTCCCTTGAGGAGTCAACCTTCTTTCAAACCTGTTCTCCCACTGCACATATTAATCCCTGAGAGCAATTCTCTGGTTCTCCTTTTATGGTGATGAGGGACAGCATAAAGTCCAGTTGTACAAGTGAGCTACCATATCAATTACAACAGCAGCCACAGGCAGGTAGGAGGGGAACCAGTTGGAAGCCTAGTGCAGCTGGCTAATGCAAAACCTACAAAGAAAGCCCAAGACTGATTTTTTTCAGTGGCAGAGACTGACATCTCCTTGCAGGGAAATTGCTGACACCTAGAAATTATTTATGGAGAAGGCAATGGCACCCCACTCCAGTACTCTTGCCTGGAAAATCCCATGGACAGAGGAACCTGTTAGGCTGCAATCCATGGGGTCACTAAGAGTCGGACACGACTGAGCGACTTCACTTTCACTTTTCACTTTCCTGCATTGGAGAAGGAAATGGCAACCCACTCCAATGTTCTTGCCTGGAGCATCCCAGGGACGGGGAGCCTGGTGGGCTGCCGCCTATGGGGTCGCACAGAGTCGGACACGACTGAAGCGACTTAGCATTAGCATAGAAATTATTTAAAGCAATTATGTACAAAACTCCTCAAATAGGGGACAATTAAGTTTTGAGTCACTACACTTCAAACTCCAATCTGATAAAAGTTAAGTAAAGTTCTTTTGTAAAATCACCCATCCTCCATATTAAACCAGATTTTATGGTAAAACTCTTTCAGCTAAATAATTTGCCTTTAAAGAAAGACCTATGACCCTATCATACGACTTTGTAATCTCACTCCTGGGTATGTATTCAGAGAAAACCATGGCACGAAAGTGTACATGCACTTCATTGTTCACTGCAGCACTATTTATGATAGCAAGACATGGAAGCAATGCGAATACCCATCCGCAGAGGAATGGATAAAGAAGATGTGGTGCATATACACAAAGGAATTTTACACAGCCATAAAGAAGAATGAAATAATGCCATGCGCAGCAGCATGAATGAACCTGGAGATTTTCATACCAAGTGAAGTAAGTCAAACACAGAATGAGGAATACCATATGATATCCCTTATATCCAGAACCTAAAAAGAAATGATATAAATGAACTTATTTACAAAATATAAACAGACTCACAGGCTTAGAGAAAGAACTTATAGTTATCACGGGATGGGAACAGTTAGGGAGTTTGGGATCAACATGTACATATTGCTATATTTAAAAATGGATAACCAATGAGGAGCTACTGTATATCACTGGGAACTTTCCTCAATGTTATGTGGCAGCTTGGATGGGATGGGAATTTGGGGGAGAGTGGATACATGTGTATGTAATGCTGAGTCACTTTGCGGTCAATATGAAGCTACCACAATATTGTTAATCAGCTATACTTCAATAAAAAATAAAAAAAATAAAAAAATAAAAATAAATAATTATATTTGTTTAAAAAAGACATATGATCCTATTAGAAAAAACGAGATAAGAGACATATTTCTGGAGAGAAAATGATCTTGTCTATCTTACAGAAACAAGAATAAGAAGTCTTCCTTCTGTGAATTTAGTGGTGTGAGTGCTTTAAATGCATGGTTCCATTGCTCCATCATGAGGAAAGAGGTTGGAAAGTCCAGGGCCCACTTTTGTGACGTCTGAGGGTAAAGCTAACCCTGCAGAACACAGAAGAGTCGCTTGTGAAGTCAAGCTTTGGATGGTATACTTCGAACTTCTGAATCAAGCTTCTTCCAAGACTTTTGGCTTTTTTTCCCTACACAATTCAACATATTTTCTTTGTTTGTTAAGCCAGTTTAACGTCAGTTATATTTTGTCACTTGAAAAATGAAGATTTCTGACAGTTATATTTAGTATCCATTTGTTTGTGTTTCAACTTGCATACTCCATAATATGTGGTCTACTAAAATACACAGAATACAAAAATGAAAGCTATATTAGAACAGTATGATAGAGAAAAGATGTATATGTGTACAAAAAGAGAAATTTTTGGATATAAAATGGAGACAGAAATGAAGCTCAGAAACTAATACAATACTGTAAATCAACTATACTCCAATAAAAAAGAAAAGATATAGCAACAAAAATAAATGAACCTCAGACAAAAATGTTTACTGTGAAATCTTTACCCTTGCTCTGGGTAGTCCAGAAATTTGCTATTAGCTTACAGGTAATGCAAAGGAAAAGGCTTGTTTATCCAATTCACAGTGGAATTCCAAGGAACTGCTCAGGAGAACCATTAAGTTATAAAATCGAAAGTGGAGGTTAAAAGAGAGGAGACATCCCTTTAGGGTGGAACAGTTGAATAAAGTACCTTATGGGAGCACAGACTTGAGTTTAGCATGAGAAATGGGGTAGCATGTGTGTGGAGGAGAACTAACATTCCAGGGAGGGGAAGCAGAATGAGCAAGTCTATCCTTGAAGTGCACTTGTATAGAGGACTGTGAGGAGACTGGCCTGGACAGAGATGAGAGGACTCACAGTGAGATGGGATCAAAGGGTATTTTAGAACACAGGTCAAAATGTGCAGCAGAATGCAAAAATATTCCAGATGAACATATTTGTAGGGCAAGAACAGAGACAGAGAAGATGGACATATGGACGTGAGCACAGGCGGATGCGGGGAAGGAGAGAGTGGGAGAAATTGAGATAATAGCGTTGACATGTTCACACTACCATGCGAAAAACAGCTAGTGAGGACCTGCTATATAGCACAGGGAGCTCAGCTTGGTGCTCTGGGATGACCTAGAAGAGTGGGGATGACGGTGGGTGGGAAGGAGCTTCAAAAGGGAGGGGATTTATGTACATATATAGCTAATTCACTTCATTATACAGCAAAACGAACATAACATTGTAAAGCAATTACATGCCAAAAAAAAAAAAAAAGAGTAGATGTTATCTAAAGTTTATCAAGTACTAAAACTTCTTGGATTTTACAATATATCCATGCTAGCAATTTTGGTCTGATGAAAAATGGAAACAGTCTATAAATAAATCTTCACAAAAAATAAAACTGAGAATAAACAAACTCCCTTGCAAAAAATAAATAACATATTGAGCTTAACCCTCCTGTTGTGTAAATTAGTCCTCAGAAGTAATTTAGGTAACTTTCACTCCCTAACTCAGAAAGCTAAATTCTTAATAAAATAATTCTTAGTTATACCCTGTCAGAATTATAAATCAGAAGTTTCACTTACTGTTTTCTTAATCTGGTAGGATGGAGAGTAGGAAAAAAGTAACAGCATCACATGCTCAGATGGGATAAAGTCTTATGGTCATCATTCTAATTGGAGTGCACTATTAACTGGCCAGTCACTTCCTTAAATTACAAAAGCTATAAGTCATGCAAAATCATGAATTATCAGTATGTAAAAGGCACCCACTGAATACTTGTGGATTTCAGTTATATTTTGGCACAACTATCATATTAGTTCTGTGGCCTTAGGAAAGTAAATTAATTTCTCTGATACATGGTTTTCTGATTTGCAAAACAGATACAATAATAAATGCCTATTAGTGTTCATAAGAATTAAGTGAGAAATACTGTATGTATATGTGTATATATGGGGCTTCCCAGGTGCTGCCACTGGTAAAGAACATGCCTGCCAATGTAAGAGACAGAAAAGAGACAGGTTCAATCCCTGGGTAGAGAAGATCTCCTGGAGGAGGGTATGGCAACCCACTCCAGTATTCTGGCTGGGAGAATCCCCAAGGACAGAGGAGCCTGGTGGGAGACAGTCCACAGGGACTCAGAGAGTCAAACACAACTGAAGTGACAAAACACACACACACACACACATATAATATAAGGGCCTAGTAGGGGTAGCTATCAGTAACTACCACTAGAAAAATTTCTATGGGCCAAAATCTAAGGATGTTATAAGAATTAATACTCATTAGAAACTAAAAGTTCTTGCCTCAGTGCAGATAAGTAAGCTCTGACAAAGAGAGGATGTGGGTTTAATCCCTGAGTCAGGAAGATCCCCTGGAGGAGGAAATGGCAACCCACTCCAGTATTCTTGCCTGGAGAATCCCCTGGACAGAGGAGCCTGGGGGGCTATAGTACATAGGGTCTCAAAGTGTTGGACACAGTTGAAGCAACTTAGCACGCAATCAGTATTATCATTGAAAATCCCCCCCATTATTCTCTTACCATTCAGTACAGTCGCTCAGTCATGTCTGACTCTTTGCAACTCCATGAACTGTAGCACGCCAGGCCTCCCTGTCCATTACCAACTCCCAGAGTCTACCCAAACCCATGTCCATTGAGTCAGTGATGCCATCCAACTATCTTATCCTCTGTCGTCCCCTTCTCCTCCTGCCCTCAATCTTTCCCAGCATTAGGGTTTTTCCAAATGAGTCAACTCTTCACATCAGGTGGCCAAAGTATTGGAGTTTCAGCTTCAACATCAGTCCTTTCAATGAACACCCAGGACTGATCTCCTTTAGGATGGACTGGTTGGATCTCCTTGCAGTCCAAGGGACTCTCAAGAGTCTTCTCCAACACCACAGTTCAAAAGCATCAATTCTTAGGTGCTCAGCTTTCTTTATAGTCCAACTCTCACATCCATACATGACCACTGAAAAAACCATAGCCTTGACTAGATGGACATTTGTTGACAAAATAATGTCTCTGCTTTTTAATATGCTGTCCAGGTTGGTCATAACTTTCCTTCCAAGGAGTAAGTGTATTTTAATTTCATGGCTATAATCACCATCTACAGTGATTTTGGAGCCCCCAAAATAAAGTCAGTCACTGTTTCCACTGTTTCTCCATCTATTTGCCATGTAGTGATGGGACAAGATGCCATGATCTTCATTTTCTGAATGTTGAGCTTTAAGCCAACTTTTTCACTCTCCTCTTTCACTTTCATCAAGAGGCTCTTTAGTTCCTCTTCACTTTCTGCCATAAGGGTGGTGTCATCTGCATATCTGAGGTTATTGATATTTCTCCCGGCAATCTTGATTCCAGCTTGTGCTTCTTCCAGCCCAGCGTTTCTCATGATGTGCTCTGCATATAAGTTAAATAAGCAGGGTGACAATATACAGCCTTGACGTGCTCCTTTTCCTATTTGGAACCAGTCTGTTGTTCCACGTCCAGTTCTACCTGTTGCTTCCTGACCTATTTATAGGTTTCTCAAGAGGCAGGTCAGGTGGTCTGGTATTCCCATCTCTTTCAGAATTTTCCACAGTTTATTGTGATCCACACAGTCAAAGGCTTTGGCAGAGTCAATAAAGCAGAAATAGATGTTTTTCTGGAACCCTCTTGCTTTTTGGATGTTGGCTATTTGATCTCTGGTTCTTCTACCTTTTCTGAAACCAGCTTGAACATCTGGAAGTTCACAGTTCACGTATTGCTGAAGCCTGGCTTGGAGAATTTTGAGCATTACTTTACTAGCGTGTGAGATGAGTGCAATTGTGCGGTAGTTTGAGCATGCTTTGGCATTGCCTTTCTTTGGGATTAGCTTGCCAAATTAATAAATTTACTTATTTTACCATTATACCTAAGGAACCAGGAAAAATTTAATGCTAAGATGAAATCACTGATCCGCTGAGAGCTCTCTGAAGTAGCTGAGATCATATGCATGTATTCATGCTGAGTTGCTTCAGTTGTGTCTGATTCTCTGCAACCTCACAGACAGCAGCTCTCCAGGCTCCTTTGTCCATGAAATTCTCCAGGCAAGAACACTGGAGTGGGTTGTCATTTCCTTCTCCCCTGAGATCATACATTATTGTCTTTATTTTATGTACAGTTATAAGCAAGTGACAGTGAAATGCATTATACCAAATCAATGGTTTATTATAGGAGAAATTACCTTTATTTAATCATTACCTTTTTCAGTAGTTCTCAAATTTTAGTACATATTTCTAAGAATCACCTGAGGAACTTGCTAAATCTACAGATCCCGGGGCCTAATCCTCAGGTATTCTGTGCTGGAGAGAAATCCAAATCCACTTTAACAGACACTACTGGAAATTCTGATATAAGGTGCACACTAGACACATTTTTTTTTTTTTTTGCACCTTTATTGTATGTCTTGGTGGCTCAAATGGTAAAGAATATGCCTGCAATGCAGGAGACATGGAGTTCGATCCCTGGGTCAGGAAGATCCCCTGAGGAAGGGAATGGCTGCCCCATTCCAGTATTCTGGCCTGGAAAGTCCGAAGGACAGAGGAGCCTGGTGCGGTACATTCCATGGGGTCACAAGGATCCTACACGACTGAACAACTAACACTTTTCAGACATATTTTATGAAAATCTGATCTGACATTCAGCAATCCCTTGAAGTCAGGGCATGCAGATGCACTCACAACAAAAGTACTGTAAGGAAAAAGTAAATACAAAGAAAGGGGTGGAGGGTCTTCCTATTGTTTGCCTCCACAACAACAGCACACATTTTTCTAGTGACAATCCATGACTCCCTTACTCCAGGTCCACGGTTCTGGACAGCACTCCCCCCACCACACCGCCAGAGTGATTGTGTGATCTAGGTACAAACCCATTAGCACACCAGAGGACTGCTGTTTACCATGACTGGTTCAAGCTGTTCAAAGCAGGTCGAATCAGAGAAAGTCACAGAACAACCAATGAAAGGAGAAAAAATGGTCTGTCCCCTGCTGCAGTGAAAGTATTAAGGTACTACTGATATTTTGCTGCTTTTTAGAAACGGAGATTAAACCTAAACCGGCAGGATTCAGGTCCTGAAGATATCTTTTGAGTTCTGAACCCGGCTATGCCTGAAGCTACCATCACCACGGGACTTCTCCATCTTGTGAGCTAGTAAATTTCGTATTTTTGATTTGAGACAGCTTTACTTGCAACTTATAGAAACACAGATGATTTTCATCCAAAGTTTTGGACAGGACAGATAGAATTCACCAGGTGGCAGATTTTAAAGAGAAGACTTCCTAAAATTGCCATAAAAATGCTTTTCTAGTACTTACAAAATGCTTATAGTAAATCAGAATTAAAAAAAAAAAATACTGTTCTAACTTCCTGAACATTTACCATGTTAGACCTACCTTATGCTAAGCACTATACCATTTAATCCTCAGACTCACCTTCCATGGTAGACACTCTATTACCCTGATTTTGCATAGAAAAATGTGGCTTAGAAATATTAAGAAATGTGTCCAAGATCGGCTTCTCAATGGCAGAGTTGAGATTCAAGCCCTGGCTACCTGACTCTGAGGACTGAAATCTTAACCGCTGCAGTATATCATCTCTGAAATATTTGTTTGTACTGAGCTACTGTAATTAGACTTGCTCAGAAATAAAATGCCTTGAGGAATTCACTTTTCTGGAATTAAAGTTCAACTCTACTCCTTTACACTGTATTAAACCTACCTTTCAATTACTTGTGATTGGCAGGTCATTTGTATCCGTTTCTTGCTGTTTTCTAGTGGTTTAACATGTTTTCTGAGAAACCTAGTTTCCTTTCAGATCTTGTTGCTTGCAGAGTGAAGGGAAAGCAAGAGAACTGTAGTAGGGGGACAGGAGATGCCTCAACCACAGATTTCAGATGGCATCATCCCTTCAGCCTCTCTTTGCTGACTGGATTGATGCTCTGCCTTATTCTGTTCAATTCGTTTGTTAACACCAACCTAATACCAATACAGGTTTAGATTAATATCAAAACTCCATTCAGCTAGACAGCAAATGTGAAAGACAACAGATCTCACAATTAGGGCAGCCTGATTTGGTACAGAGGTCCATGGCTCACTTATTCTCTGGATACAAAATGTAACATTTGTTTGTGATAATGCTTCCTACTTCTTGCAGTAAGACCATTTCCTGCTACAATCTGCTATTGTAGAATCTGTTTAGGTTGATAAAAAGGGTACTCCTTTTTTTTTTTTTTTTTTCTTTTTTAATCACCTCAGCATTGTTTTGGACTAATCTGCATTCTTAATGTCATCTTTAAATATGACAGAACTTTAGGATGAGTGCTACATTATGAAAATGAGGATGATGATAAATACTTAAATGCCAATCATGGATTTGTGTGTTTTCCACATGTTATCTCATTTGTAACAGACCAACAGGGAAGATACTATTACTGCTCCCATTTGGTGGCTCAGGGAATAGAGGCTCAGAGTGATATAGTGGTTTTCCAGTACTCATAGACCTAGTGAGTTGCGGAGCTTGGATCAAATACATGTCTGACTCAAAATTTTTTCTCCCAAAGTAGCCTGCATCATTTTATTTAATTATTTATTGAGGTAACATTTATATATAACATTGTCAAAGTTTCATGTATACAATGAATAATGATACTTGTATACACAACTCTGCACATGGACATCACCAGATGGTCAATACTGAAATGAGAATGATTATATTCTTTGCAGCCAAAGATGGAAAAGCTCTATATAGTCAGCATACACACAAAAAAAGACTGGGAGCTGACTGTGGCTCAGATCATGAACACCAATTGCAAAATTTAGACTTAAATTGAAGAAAGTAGGGAAAACCACTAGAGCGTTCAGGTACTACCTAAACAAATCCCTTATGATTATACAGTTGAAGTGACAAATAGATTCAAGGGATTAGATCTGATGGACAGAGTGCCTGAAGAACTACGGATGGAGGTTTGGGGCGTTGTACAGGAGGCTGTGATCAAAATCATCCCCAAGAAAAAGAAATGCAAAAAAGCAAAATGCTTGTCTGAGAAGGCCTTACAAATAGCTTAGAAAGGAAGAGAAGCTAAGAGCAAAGAAGAAAAGGAAAGATATATCCATCTGAATGCAGAGTGGCAAAGAATATCAAGGAGAGATAAGATAGTCTTCCTAAGTGATCAATACAAAGAAACAGAGGAAAATAATAGAATGGAAAAGACTAGAGATCTCCTCAAGAAAACTAGATATACCAAGAGAATATTTCATGCAAAGTTTGGCACAATAAAGGAAAGAAACTGTGGACTTAACAGAAGTAGAAGATATTAAGAAGAGCTGGCAAGAACCCAGAAGAACTTAATGACCCAGATAATCATGATGGTGTGATTGCTCACCTAGCGCCAGATATCCTGGAGTGTGAGTTCAAATGGCCTTAGGAAGCATCACTATGAACAAAGTTAGTGGAGGTGATGGAATTCCAATTGAGCTATTTCAAATCCTTAAAGATGATGCTTTGAAAGTGCTGCACTCAATACGCCAGCAAATTTAGAAAACTCAGCAGTGGCTACAAGACTGAAAAAGGTCAGTTTTCATTGCAATCACAAAGAAAGGCAATGCCAAAGAATGTCCAAAGTACTGCACAATTGTATTCATCTCAAACGCTAGCAAAGTAATACTGAGAATTCTCCAAGCTAGGCTTCAACAGTACATGAACCGAGAACTTCCAGATGTTCAAGATGGGTTTAGAAAAGGCAGAGGAACCATTGATCAAATTGTCAACATCCACTGAATCATAGAAAAAGCAAGAAAATACCTGAAAAACAAAACAAAACAAAAAAACAACTTCTGCTTCACTGACTATGTTAAAGTCTTTGACTGTGTGGATCACAACAAACTGGAAAATTCTTAAAGAGATGGGAATACTAGATCCCCTTTCCTGCCTCCTGAGAAATAAGTAGGCAGGTCAAGAAGCAACAGTTAGAACTGGACATGGAACAACAGACTGGTTCCAAATTGGGAAGGGAGTATATCAAAGTTATATATTGTAACCCTGTTTATTTAACTTTATGCAGAGTACATCATGTGAAATGCCAGGCTGGAGGAAGCACAAGCTAGAATCAAGATTTCCAGGAGAAATATCAATGACCTCAGATATACAGATGACATTGGCCTTACGGCAGAAAGTGAAGAGGAACTAAAGAGCCTCTTGATGAAAGTGAAAGAGGAGAGTGAAAAAACTGACTTAAAACTCAACATTCAAAAAAACGAAGATCATGGCATCTGGTCCCATCAACTTCATGGCAAATAGATGGGGAAAAATGGAAGTAATAGATAATAAAGTGTCAGACTTTATTGTCTTGGGTACCAGAATCACTGCAGATGGTGAATGCAGCCATAAATTAGAAGATGCTTGCTCCTTGGAAGAAAAGCTATGAAAAACCTAGAGAGCATGTTAAAAAGCAGAGACATTACTCTGCCAACAAAAGTCCATTTAGTTAGAGCTATGGTTTTTCCAGTAGTCACATATGGATGTGAGAGCTGGACCAAAAAGAAAGGTGAGAACTGAAGAACTGATGCTTTTGAACTGTGGTGTTGGGGAAAACTCTTGAGAGTCCCTTGGACTGCAAGGAGATCCAACCAGTCAATCCTAAAGAAAATCAGTCCTGAAATTCATTGGAAGGACTCATGCTGAAGCTGCAACTCCAATACTTTGGCCATCTGATGCAATGAATTGACTCACTGGAAAAGACCTTGATGCTGGGAAAGATTGAAGGCAGGAGAAGGGGGTGACAGAGGATGAGATGGTTGGATGGCATCACTGACTCGATGGCCATGAATTTGTGCAAGCTCTGGGAGTTGATGATGGACAGGGAAGCCTGGCATGCTGCAGTCCATGGAGTCACAAGGAGTCAGACATACTGAGCAACTGAACTGACCTGAAAGTGATCACCATCTAGTTACTATCCATCACCATACAGTCTAGTAACCATCTGGTAAAAGTCTAGTTACCATCTACACCATACAATTGAACTCCTTAATTCATTTTACTTACCCCCTTGTACCCTTCTCCTTGGTAACCACCAATCTGTTCTCTCTATCTAAATGTTTTATTTTGTTTTGTTTGTTCATCTGTTTTGTTTTTTTGCATTCCATGTATAAGTGAAATCAAGTGACAGTTGTCTCTCTCTATATTATTTCATGTAGTATAATACCCTCAAAGTACATTCACATTGTTGCAATGGAAGGTTTCCTTCTTCTTTTATGACTGAGTAGTGGAGAAGGCAATGGCACCCCACTCCAGTACTCTTGCCTGGAGAATCCCATGGACGGAATAGCCTGGTGGGCTGCCATCCATGGGGTTGCTAAGAGTCGGACACAAATGAGTGACTTCACTTTCTGTTTTCATTTTCATCCATTGGAGAAGGAAATGGCAACCCACTCCAGTGTTCTTGCCTGGAGAATCCCAGGGAAGAGGATTCTCTGGTGGGCTGGTGGGCTGCCATCTATGGGATCACAGAGAGTCGGACACGACTGAAGCGACTTAGCAGCAGCGGCAGCAGCAGTAGCCCATAGTATGGTACCATAACTTCTTTTCCATTCATCTTTCAGTGGATACATTGGTTGCTTCCATGGCTTGTCTATTGTAAATAATGCTGTAATGAACACGGGATGCAGATACCATGTCAAGATAGTAATTTCATGTCCCTCAGATATATACTTACAAGTGGAAAGGTTGGGTCATATGGTAGTTCTATGTTTAATTTTTTGAGAAACCTCCATGCAGTTTCCATAGTTGCTGCATCAATTTACAAACCCACTAATAGGGTATGGTGGTTCTCTTTTCTTCACATCTTCTCCAACATTTATTTGTGCCTTTTGATAACAGCTATTCTAATAGTCATGTGAGGTGATAACCCATTGTGGTTTGATTTGCATTTCACTGATGATTGGTGATGCTGAGCACCTCTGCATGTCTGTTGGCCATGTCTTCCTTGGGAAAATATTCAGATTCTCTGACCTTTTTTTTCAGATTGTTTGCATTTTTGCTATTGAGTTCCTTACATATTTTGAATATTAACTGCTTATGGGATATATGATTTGCATATATTTTCTCATACACAGCAGGTTGCTTTTTTTTTTTTTAGTTTTGAAGGTTTCCTTTTCTGGAGAGCAGCTTTTTAGTTTGAAGTAGTTTCACTTTTTATTTTTGCTTTTCTTGCCTTTGCTTTTGAAGTCAGATCCCCAAATTCAAAGCCAAGACCAATGTCAAGGATGTTACAGCCTATGTTTTATTCTAGGACTTTTTTGGAATCAGGTCTTATGTTGAAGTATTTAATCCATTTTGATATTTACTTATTCATTCATTCATTTTCACTTTGAGTTACTTTTTGTGTATGGTGATGCACAAGACAGGGTCAAGTTTCATTCTTTCCATGTGGCTGTCCGGTTTTCTCAACACCATTTATTTAAGATATTCTTCTTACACTGTTAGGTATTCTTGGCTCCTTTCTTGAATATTAACTGACTATATACATGCAGATTTATTTCTGGGTGCTCTGTTCTGTTCCATTCATTTATGTGTCTATTTTTATGCCAACACCATACTGTTTTGATTACTGTAGCTTTGCAGTACAGTTTGTAATTAGGGCATGAAATACATTTAATTTTGTTCTTCTTTCTTAACACTATATTGGCTACTCATAGTCTTTGTGGTTATATACCAGTTTTAGAATTATTTTTTATTACATCTCTGAAAAATGGCATTGGAATTATAATATGGATTTTCTTGAATCTGTAGATTTCTTTGGGTAGTATATTTATTTTAACAATATTAATTCTTTTGACCCATGAGCATAATATCTTTCCATTTATCTGTGTCTTCTTCAGTTTCATCCATCAGTATCCTATCATTTTCAAAATACAGTTATTTCCCCTCATTGATTAGGTTTATACTTAGGTATTTTTTTCCTTTCAAATGTAATCTGCAAATGGAGTTATCTTAATTTTTTAAATAATTCATTATTAGTGTATAGAAACACAACAGATTTCTGTACATTGATTTTGTATCCTGCAACTTTACTGAGTTTACTTATTAGTTCTCTTGCTATCTTCACTTTTCAAACTTCTTTTTTCTTTTTGCTACTGTCTGGGGAAGGTCCACTGCCCTGTGTTGCATGTTGCTGATCCATTCTTCTGCTTCATCTAGTCTGCTGTTGAACCCCCTCTAGTGTATTTTTCAGTTCAATTATTATATTCTTCAGCTGTGATTTGTTTGATATTTTCTTTTATTTTCTCTGCTTGTTGAAGTTCTCACTGTATTCATTCATTCTTCTCCTGAGTTCACTGAGCATTTTTATGACGATGACTTTGAATTCTTTAATATTGTAACAGACATTACTTATATCTATTTCCTTAAGATCTTTTGCTGAGGTATTTGTCTTGTTCTTTTGTGTGGAACATATCCCTCTGTTTCTTCATTTTGCTCAACTCTCTGTGTTTGTTTTTATACAATAGGTGGGATAGCTAGCTTTCCGACTCTTTCAGGAACAACCTTGTGTAGGGGGTAAACTGTATTGTTCAACCTTGCCCTAGCTCTCCATCATCTCTCCAACCTCTGTCACTGTAAAGTAGCCTCATTTATTCTTCATAGGTCCCTGTTGTTAAGGGTGTGCCAAGCTCTGTCAATGCTACAGTGGAAGGGGTCTCAGTCAGCATCTATTGTCAGGGTGAATAGAAGCCTGCTTCTCAGGCAGCAGCTTTTAAAAGATGTGGACACATATGGTCCTGGGGACTACAACTGTAAACTCTGCTGACTACTAGACCAGGAAACCTGGAAGTACTCTCTAGGTTTCAGTTGCTATTCAGTTGAGTGTATAAGGTCCTGTGTAGAAGGTACCAGAGAACTGTAAGAAGGCCAAGGGATTCTGTAAGGATGGCATCTCCCTGCCTGTATTCTATGAGAGCGCCTCTGTAACCTCTAGAAATGCTGCAAGCCTGAAGCCTGTTCCTCAGGCTGAAGCTCCAGGACAAGTAAATGGGCCTTTTTTACAGGTACACTCAGGGTATGTTTCAGTCTGCTGTCTCTGCAGTATCCTGGGTGTGTCAGCAGGCCCAGGACTGCAATTCCAATTTTACAGTACTGTGGGGCCTAGGAATGCATGCTCCCGACTAGGGCCAAGTGATCAAGGGTTGTCCCTTGTGTGGACTGCACATACCTGCTAGCATTAGTGATGCTTCAAGACATTGCTGAGGGTAAGGCGCATGCCCATAGATCTGAAATGCAGGTAGGGAACAGTGGGAGTAGAACATGTCTGTGGCATTAGCAAGTGTGAGGGGTGGGGCATCCCCACCACTTTAGTGTGGAGGATGAGCACTGGGGGCTAGACACATTCATGGCTTCAAGAAAGCCATTAAGAGTACTGGAGGCAGGGTGCATCTGTGGCTTGAGTGATGTATGAGATCACTAGTGGTGGCTTTAGAGCAAGGCTTTAGTGAGGCTGTGTTCACATGCACCCACCAGCATTTTCAAGGTAAAGGGAGAATGTAAGAAAGGTGTTCACCAGCACCTCAATCCTGGAAGAACTTATCCCTGCCCCTCTGGCAAATGCTTTAAGACTATCAAATGAATGTCTTTAATATATAGTCCAGGCACTTCCCTAATTGCTGCCTTTGTGTTAAATCTCAGGTTGAGTGAGATAACCTATAAACCCCTCAAAAGAAATATCTCAGATACCACAAATCCCTCTGGGTCCCCTAGATATAAGCTTCATTGGTTTCCAAAGCCAGGCATTTTGGGGCCCCAATCTCTCCACTGCTGGTCACAAGGTTTGGGGTTCACAATGTGGAGCCCACATCCATTACTACTCAGTGAGTACCTGAAGACCTGTGAGATCTCTTTCTATCATGGGCTGTCATGCTGGGGGTGGGGTTTTGATGAGTCTGCATCTCTTCCCCTCCTCCCCATCTTGGCATGGGCATTTAATCTTCTGTTGTGGAATTATTGCTCAGCTAGCTATCAGTTATTTTTGAGAGGTAACATTTTCTATATGAAGCAGTAGATTTTGGCGTGTCCATTGGAGTTGGTTAGTTCAGGGTCTTCCTATATTGCCATCTTGGACAACCTCCAATTCTTAAATTCTTAATTATTACATTTGATCATTCAATCCAGTGTTCTCAAAGTTTAGTGCATACCAGAAACACTTAAAGGGCCTGTTAAAACACAAATTACTCATGCTGATGTATGGCAGAGAGCAACACAATATTGTAAAGCAATTATCATCCAATAAAAAAGGAAAAAATAAACAAACAGAAATTTCTGGGCCCCACCTGAGTTTCTGATTCAGTAATGTGGGGTATGAACTGCGGTGTTGGAGAAGACTCTTGAGAGTCCCTTGGACTGCAAGGAGATCCATCCAGTCCATTCTGAAGGAGATCAGCCCTGGGATTTCTTTGGAAGGAATGATGCTAAAGCTGAAACTCCAGTACTTTGGCCACCTCATGTGAAGAGTTGACTCATTGGAAAAGACTCTGATGCTGGGAGGGATTGGGGGCAGGAGGAGAAGGGGACGACAGAGGATGAGATGGCTGGATGGCATCACCAACTGATGGATGTGAGTCTGAGTGAACTCTGGGAGTTGGTGATGGACAGTGAGGCCTGGCATGCTGCGATTCATGGGGTTGCAAAGAGTCGGACACGACTGAGTGACTGAACTGAACTGAACTGAACTGAATGTGGGGTATGCTGTGATAATTTCAAACAAGTTCCCAGGTGGTGCTAAGGTTGTCTGAGTTCCATGTTTTGAGAAATACTCATCTAGTTCAACTGCTTCACTTTGGAGTTGTAGAACCAAAACTCAGAGAAGTAAAGGACTCAATCAAGATCACAACATGGATTAACAGCCAAGAGAAAATGAGAACACAGGTCTTTTGGTCCCCAAGCAAATGGTCTCTTAACTATGAAGAGGCATCTAACCTCTCTCCCTTTCATATTTTCAATAAAGAGAAATCATATTTGGTTAGAGTTATAAATAATAACTCCTCTGACATGTCCTGATTCACTAAGTTGACAGATATTCATGAATCGTTGTGCTCAGTCGCTCAGTCATGTCCAACTCTTTGCAGCCCCAGGGACTGTAGCCCACTAGGCTCCTCTGCCCATGGGATTTTCCAGGCAAGAATACTAGAATAGGTTGCCATTTCCTTCTCCAGGTGATTCTTCCTGATCCAGGGATCAAACTGAGTTTCTTGTGTCTCCAGCACTGGCAGCTGGATTCTTTACCATGAGTGTCATCTGGGAAGATCCATTCACGAATTAGAGTTGTTAATTAACTTCCTTGATTCTTAAGTTCCTGTAAATTTGGGGTAACTAATTCCTGCTTTGCAGCTCTGTCATGAGGATTGGATATAATTAGAATTTCCCCCCACTGGAATATAAGCTTCAAAAAGTTGAGTATTTTGCTTATCTTTATTTCTTGCTACATTCCTACATCCAGAAACACTGCCTCACATAAATTAGTTATTTATAAATATTTCTTGAATAAATAAAAATGAACACATGGTACATTGTAGGAACTCCATAAATGGTGGCTTTATTGCTGTCTTAGTGTCATCACTGCCACCACTATCACTACCATCCCCAATCGACATTTCCCTGATTCATTTTCTATTCTATTTTCACCATTTCAGGTTTGGGTTTTTTTTACACCCTCTTTACCTGCCAAGCTCCATCATATTTTCTGGTAACGATGTTTCTATTTTATGGCTTTGGAAAAACAGGCCAGATGTTAATTTTTTGTTGTTGTTACTCTTTCAGCAAATTCACACCATTGCCACTGAGATGCTTTTTTCCAATGGGGAGCTTTAAATTACTGCAAACATTCTGCCTTGGCTGCCTTTTAAATCTTTTCCAGCTGTCAGCTTCAAAGGGAGGATGACCACTGGTTGGTTGGGACATGTTTTAACTCCTTAGATAACACTGAAACATCTTCGGCTGCAGCATTGGAAGGACATCCCTCCTTGCCCTGTATGGGACTCTTTTTTGCCTCAGTTAAGAGCTAGGCAAACAGAAAAGAGACTTGACTGAATTTACTCTGTAGTACATTCTTCCTGCCTAAGATATCTGGTATTACATACCCAAACTCCTTGTGAAAGGAAGCATTCATGTGCACCAATAAAACATGATATTGCTCAGAGCCCTGAACAGTTTTTGGAAGAAAACAGTGAAAGAGAATGGAAAAATGTCTTGCTAGCTATTGACCCTGGTTGCATTATACATTTATTAGCAGAGCATATTAAAAATCCTGAAGCACAGACATCTTTCAAAACTGCTCAATCAGACCCTGTGAAGACTGGGTTACAGGCATCTGCAGTTTAGAAAACCTCATTTGTTACCCACTTTCCTTCAAAGACCAGTGCAGAGTGCCTCAGTAGTGTTTCGTGGATCCTTAACACAATGAAAAAAGTAAAGTCAAAGTATCAGGACTTTTATAATCCGAATTTTTCATAATCTTTAATAAAGTCTCTCCTTTATTCTGAGAGTGGCCATTCTCCCTTGTACTGCTAAAGAAAATCATTAACCACCATTAAATAAATAAAATGACACCACGACTCAGCTTGCACAAGTTACGTATCCTGAGAGGAAGCAAAATTGTAATCCAAATTTTTAATTTAGAATATCTGCCCTTATGGCTTCAACCTGGGGGCTCACATTCGAAATTAATGCTATTTCCTGTCTTTCACAAAGGCATGTGACAATCTCAGTTGCATTGCCTGTGTTTCCTGGTCAACCATCAGAGGCTGTCTCTTGTAGTCTCTTTCAGCTAGTCTTGAGGAAGGATGTCTATTGCTCTGGGGGTCCACCCAAGGTTTCCAACATGAATTTCGTGTATGACACTAAGCCCATACCTCAAGTCAGACTGCCCTAGGCATACACTCTTACTATTCTGAAACTCCATATGCTAACACCTGAAATGCATTAAAAGATATGTAAACAACTCGGGGCTTCCCAGGTGGTGCTAGAGGGAAAGAACCTGCATGCAATGCAAGGAGACTTAAGAGATGTGGGTTCATCCCTGGTCCAGGAAGATCCCCTGGAGGAGGGCATGAAAACCCACTCCAGTATTCTTGCCTGGAGAATCCCATGGATGGAAGAGCCTGGCAGGCTACAGTCCATAGGGTTTCAAAGAGTCAGACACAACTGAAGCGATGTAGCATGCACGCACACACACAGGAACAACTTAATTTTATTTACATGGATCATGTTCTTCCTGACTGTTTTGGTTTAAACATATTCTTTTTTAAAATAACAGTAATAATAATTATAATGTTATATACTATAAATATAATTATTATAATTATACTATATATAGCTCTAAAATGATATGTTTACGTGATAGATTTTTAACAATGTTGGTAATGCTCTTTGTGAGAGAATCATTAATTTATATATCTTCAGTTGCACTGGTTTGTATAATGCAAAAGTCTGGGGTTATCATACTCTGTAATCAAAAGTATTCAGAACATGGTGACTCTCAACCATTATTGTTTTGCCAGCAATCCATGATGACGATTTACTATTCATTTTGGAAAAAGATAACCACCCCTCACATACCCAGGTTCCTTTTCATACAATTATGAGGATTCAAACCAATTCCATTTATAACTGAGTTTGGGTATCAAACATCAAACAAATATGTGTTCTGTGAGAAGGACAGTCTTGCTACAGCCTTGAATAGCTTCTTAAAATGAATTCTTTCCCCTGTAACTTCCTAAAGCACCTGATCAGTCCCCTTGACTGGCATTTATCACTTGTTTTCTAGAGTGATACCTATTTATATACCAGCAGATCCTTGGCATCCTTATGAATT
Source organism: Bos javanicus (assembly GCF_032452875.1). Lineage (NCBI taxonomy): Eukaryota > Metazoa > Chordata > Mammalia > Artiodactyla > Bovidae > Bos > Bos javanicus. Next base: position 55,608,446 of record NC_083874.1, on the reverse strand, counting down.
ACCAGTTCCAGTTTCAGATCTTCCTATGCGACCCTGAGGAGACCATAATTTGTATAATGTGTCATATTGTTGTGGTATGAATTTAAATCATAGTCACTTTAAGCTGGTGTAAAAAACTGAATGACTCAGGAAGTATAATACTCTGGATAATTGCCCAGCATCTCCCCTCAATATAACTCTTGTTTGCCATTTGTATAAGATCAAAACTTTTATTTTTGTTGAAACAACTAAGAATATTTTAGTGTAACTTAAAATATTAGTTAATTGGTAATATAAGGCTGTTTGTAGAAAATGTCTGATAGAAGTAGAATTAGGAAGTAATAACAACAGAGGGCTTCCCTGGTAGCTCAGTGGTGAAGAATCCACCTGCCAATGCCAGAGATGCAGGTTTAGTCCCTGAGTCAGGAAGAGCCCCTGGAGAAGGAGATGGCCTGGGAATCTTGCCTGGGAATCCCATGGACAGCGGGGTGTGATGGGCTACAATCCATGGGGTTGCAAAAGAGCCGGACATGACTTAGAGACTGAACAACAACAGACAACAACAGGCCACACTGGTACTTACTGTATGCCTGGTGCCATACAAATAGCCTTATATTCATGATCTTATCAGATCCTCACAACCCTACAGTGTAATTATATTATTAAATCCATTCTGCAGAGAAGAAAATGCTGCCTAGAGGCTTTGGTTTAAATTTACATAGGCAGAGTCAAGACAAGTAAAATGCTGTGTTTGACTCCCACTCATGTACTTTTTCCCCTCCTTTTAAAAAAAAATAGATATAATTGACATACAACATTTAGTTTAAGATATACAAAATAATGATTTGACATTTGTATGTACTCCAAAATGATCTCTACAATAAGTCTAGTTAACACCCATCACTGTATGTGAACAAATTTTTATTGTGATGAAAACTTTTAAAATCTACTCTTTTAGCAACTTTCAAATATACAACACAGTATTATTAACCTTAGTTGCCATGTTGTACTTTACTTGCTCTATATATGGTAGTTCATACTTTTTAACATCCTTAACTCATTTCTTCAACACCCACCACTACCCACCACCCCACCTCTGGCAACTACCAATCTGTTCTCTGTATTCATCACCCCCTTTGATTATTTGTTTTTATTTTGTTGTAATTGACATATATTAGTTTCAGGTGTAAAACTATTGATTAGATATTTATATATATTGCAAAATGAACACCACAGTAACTCTAGTTAACACTGTCATCGTACATAGTTACAAAATTATTTTTTCTTGTAATGAGAACTTTTAAACATGTCTTTTTAATTCCTACTGGTTTATTCTACCTACCTCTTCCTCAGCACCCCACATGACTTTCCACATTCCTTATGTGCTGTAAGTTCTATCTGGTCAGGCGTTTATCTTTACTCATCTATTCCCAGGATGACCTAAACCAGAACTTTTGCTATACTAGAATCTGTTGAATACAGATTGCTAGGTGTATAGCAGAATGAACGATGGCACTTGCTAATTACATTCACTTACCTTCTCTTTACTTCATCAGGAAAAAATGAATGGGAATAAATACCCTTCCATGTGCATTTACTCCATATTCTCCAGTAATGCACCAGAAATTCTGAATATTGAATAAAGAGAAATTTCTCTTTATTTAAGGGGTTCCAAGGTCAAAGAAAGTAAAAAAAAAATTCTTTTCTAAAGACATTAAACACTCCAGTCCAGTTCAGTTGCTCAGTCGTGTCTGACTCTTTGTGACCCAATGGATGGCAGCACACCAGGCCTCTCTGTCCATCACCAACTCCCAGAGTTTACTCAAACTCATGTCCATTGAATTGGTGATGCCATCCAACCATCTCATCCTCTGTCATCCCCTTCTTCTGCCTTCAATCTTTCCCAGCATCGGGGTCTTTGCCAATGAGTCAACTCTCTGCATCAGGTGACCAAAGTATTGGAGTTTCAGCCTCAGCATCAGTCCTTCCAATGAATATTTAGGACTGATTTCCTTTAGAATGGACTGGTTGGATCTCCTTGCAGTCCAAGGGACTCTCAAGAGTTTTCTCCAACACCACAGTTCAAAAGCATTAATTCTTCAGCACTCAGCTTTCTTTATACTCCAACTCTCACATCCATACATGACTACTGGAAAAAACATAGCCTTAACTAGATGGATCTTTGTTGGCAAAGTAATGTCTCCGCTTTTTAATATGCTGTCAGGGTTGGTCATAACTTTCCTTCCAAAGAGTACGCGTCTTTTAATTTCATGGCTGCAGTCACCATCTGCAGTGATTTTGGAGCCCAAGTCAACCTCTATAGTTCATCCAGTGGTGTCCCAATGCCATTTACAGATTTTTAAGGAAGAGCTGATTTGAAACCAGGAAGTACCAGAGAGGTTCTGCCTAATTAACTTTGAAAGAGAGGGAATATCACATCTTATTATTTTATAATAAAGTGAAAGACCCTAAAATAATTCATAGTTAATTTCTCCATCTCTGTATTGGGATTGTCCAGCGAAACAGAACAAATAGAATACTTGCAAATATATGTGAAAGGAGATTTATCATAGGGATTGGCTTACCTGATTATGAAGACTGAGAAGTTCAATGATCTGCTGTCTGCAAACTGAGGAACCAGGTGAGCCCGTGGTATAATGCAGCCTGGGTCTGAATCCTAAAAACCAGTGCAACTGGTGGCGTAGATCCATGTTCAGAGGTCAGAGAACCAGAAGCACAGGTATCTAAGGGCAGGAGAAGATGAATGTCTCAGTTCAAGCAGAAAAAGCAAATTCCCATGTCCTCTGACTCTTTGCTGCATTAGGCCCTCAAATGATTGGATGATGCCCACATACACTGGTGAGGATGACCTTTTTACTCCATTTACTGATTCAAATGCTAATCTTTTCCAGAGACATCCTCATAGACATACACAGAAATAATGTTTTCCCAGCTATTTGGACATCCAATAGCTCAATCAATTAAGACCTAAAATTAACCATCACAATCCTCATATATTTCCATGAAACTAATCAGATAATTATTTATTTTATTATAATAAATGGAAAGAAGGAGAAAGAGGCTTTTGAGAGTACATAGGAGAAGGCAATGGCACTTCACTCCAGTACTCTTGCCTAGAAAATCCCATGGACGGAGGAGCCTGGCAGGCTGCAGTCTATGGGGTCGCTAAGAGTCAGACACGACTGAGCGACTTCACTTTCACTTTTCACTTTCATGCATTGGAGAAGGAAATGGCAACCCACTTCAGTGTTCTTGCCTGGGGAATCCCAGGGATGGGGGAGCCTGGTGGGCTGCCGTCTATGGGGTCGCACAGAGTCGGATACGACTGAAGTGACTTAGCAGCAGTAGGCAGATACAGCCTTTTGAGGGGAGCACCTGGAAAAACCTCCCTTTGGAAATGATACAGGATCTGGAACTGAAAGACAAGGCAGACAGCTAAATTAGAACATGCACTTAACACACATGAGAGGTGAGTTGTCTCACAGGGATAAGTGCCTAAGGCAGATGGAACAGCATGTTTTAAGCAGAAAGGATAAGGAAGCAGTTAAAGAAGTGAAAAAAAAATGTGGATGAGTTTTGATTGAAATCCTGAAGAAATCTGAATAAGAGCTACAGTATGGTTTAATAGTATTATAGCAATATCAGTTTTCTGATTTTCATAAAACCAGAAATTATGATTACTATAATAATTTTATGATTATGGTAATTTATGATTATTATACTTTTTATTATTATGAAATATGCTATCATTAAAGTACTCCAGAGAAGGGTTTGTAGGAGCTTTCTATATTATTTTTTCAAGTTTTTATGATTGTAAATGATTTCAAAATAAACTTTATTTTTATAAAGAACATTTGGGCAATGACCTCTGGATGTCATCTTGAAATTGGGACTTCAAGTTCATGGGTATCAATAAAACTACAGATATGTCATGACATTCTTAAGCTTATCCACTGTGTTCTTTTGGCATGTGTAGTGCTATATTGCCTTAATTTATTAGTGGTGCTTCGAATCTGACATATCTCCCCCAGGCACTGTTGATAGTCATCTTAAAAGCAAACTGTAACCAGGATTCTGAGCAGATGAGAATTAGCTGTCTACTTTTCTATGTATCCATGAATGTCAGCATTCTGCTACGGAATATGTGATAGGTAGGCATCTGTGACTCCATGTACAGGTCATTAGTTGAGAATTGAGGCTCGGAGAAAGTCTAATTGAATCATACTGCATGACAGTATAAGCAGAATGTGCCCATCGAAGGTCAAAAGAAGTAACACATACAATACTGTGTAACACCTACAGTGACAGTCATGCGTATCGCTACCTAAGAATTTCCATCAGTCTAGTGCTGGTTACGGCAAGTAAGACATGGAACCAAGGAAAACCAGACAGTAAGCCATACAAATTAGTGGAGTTGAGCCTGGATTGACTTACTGCCAATAGCACAACTGTCACTCCTCTGAAACAAATGTGGCACGGAGCACTCACAAAAATGATGTCATTCTTCCACTCATGATTCTGCCCCTGTTCGTCACTGCTCACTGGAATAAATAGACTTCCCTCTGAAAGATGTTTGTTTTCTCATCTCATTTTTTTTTCTTACATTCTAAAATTAACCAAGTTCTTTTACTGATCTTCAAAGACTTTGGGTTCCTTTTCGCCTCTAAGCAACCAACCATGTTTTCTCAACCTTCATGTGTTAACTCAAACCTTACTGTATCTGTGATGCTTCTTTTAGCTCGTCCAAACTTAGGTACATCTTCCTTATATTTTCAGGCACCCTGTAAGTAGCTATATTTTAAAAAGTGCCATTTTGTATTTTAATGCATTTTTTTCACATCGCTATCTTTCCACTAAGCCCTAGACTCTTTGAGGGAAAAGTGATTCCTCTCTGGTGCCCTCAGGACCTATAAGACTGCCTGACATAGTGTTGGTATTGATTAAAATTTTGATGAATGAATATAAACAAAATTTATTGAGCACTACTTGCCTTAATTAACAGGAAAAATGTTATAATGGTTTCCAATAAGAATCATCAATATTAGTACAAAGGAATTTATGTCCATGGCTTTGAAGCGTCAATAAAAGATCAGATTGTGGCTTAGTAAAATGAACTTGCTTATCATCATATCCCATGCATGCTGGTTAGGGAAACCACATGGTTTTAAAAAATCTACTTCAAAATGCAGAAAACACTATCAGAATTCTTAAGATACTTATACAATCAAAATTATTTTTTAACAAAACAGATAATTTCTTTCTGCTTATCCCACCTTGGTACTATGGACTTTTGTTCCCCATTTTAATAGATTATTCTTGATGATAATAATTTTTTATCATGTCATGAAACCTTTTGATGAAAGGACAAGGATTCCAGGTGAGAAATGACAATGCTTAAAATCCTTTTATGGAAACTCTTGGGTAAATTTATTTTCTTTTCCTGTGAATAAGTGCAATATATTCCAATTTTAGAAAAGGACTAAGAAGGGACGAATAAGTAAAGGTGACATAAGAAGAAGCTATAAGCTTGAATGATCTCAGGTCTGCAAAAATATTCCAAGTATGACAAGATATTTATTTATTCCAAATATTTCCAATTTTGGGAAATAGGTATTCCAAACATTCCAAAGTATTCCAAAATATTCCATGGAAAACAAAAACAGGGGAGGAAGATTAAAGAAGTAAGGGAAAGATCTGTAAGCTGAACCTTGATGTTACTGAAGGATTAAACTGAGTTTACTGACAAGCATTTTTAATATAAAATGGGACTCAAATACTTTTTGAAATTTGTAGTCTGATGTAATTATATATACATTTGTTCCAATTACATGGCATCAGATAAGCCCCTCAGTCGTGTCCGACTCTTTGCGACCCCACGAATCGCAGCACGCCAGGCCTCCCTGTCCATCACCAACTCCTGGAGTTCACTCAGACTCACGTCCATTGAGTCAGTGATGCCATCCAGCCATCTTATCCTCTGTCGTCCCGTTCTCCTCTTGCCCCCAATCCCTCCCAGCATCAGAGTCTCTTCCAATGAGTCAACTCTTGGCATGAGGTGGCCAAAGTACTGGAGTTTCAGCTTTAGCATTCCTTCCAAGGAAATCCCAGGGGTGATCTCCTTCAGAATGGACTGGTTGGATCTCCTTGCAGTCCAAGGGACTCTCAAGAGTCTTCTCCAACATCACAGTTCAAAAGCATCAATTCATTGGCGCTCAGCCTTCTTCACAGTCCAACTCTCACATCCATACATGACCACAGGAAAAACCATAGCCTTGACTAGACGAACCTTTGTTGGCAAAGTAATGTCTCTGCTTTTGAATATGCTATCTAGGTTGGTCATAACTTTCCTTCCAAGGAGTAAGCGTCTTTTAATTTCATGGCTGCAGTCACCATCTGTAGTGATTTTGGAGCCCAGAAAAATAAAGTCTGACACTGTTTCCACTGTTTCCCCATCTATTTCCCATGAAGTGATGGGACCGGATGCCATGATCTTCGTTTTCTGAATATTGAGCTTTAAGCCAACTTTTTCACTCTCCACTTTCACTTTCATCAAGAGGCTTTTGAGTTCCTCTTCACTTTCTGCCATAAGGGTGGTGTCATCTGCTTATCTGAGGTTATTGATACTTCTCCCGGAAATCTTGATTCCAGCTTGTGCTTCTTCCAGTCCAGTGTTTCTCATGATGTACTCTGCATATAAGTTAAATAAACAGGGTGACAATGTACAGCCTTGACGTACTCCTTTTCCTATTTGGAACCAGTCTGTTGTTCCATGTCCAGTTCTAACTGTTGCTTCCTGACCTGCATACAAATTTCTCAAGAGGCAGATCAGGTGGTCTGGTATTCCCATCTCTTTCAGAATTTTCCACAGTTTATTGTGATCCATACAGTCAAAGGCTTTGGCATAGTCAATAAAGCAGAAATAGATGCTTTTCTGAAACTCTCTTGCTTTTTCCATGATCCAGTGGATGTTGGCAATTTGATCTCTGGTTCCTCTGCCTTTTCTAAAACCAGCTTGAACATCAGGAAGTTCATGGTTCACATATTGCTGAAGCCTGGCTTGGAGAATTTTGAGCATTACTTTACTACTATATTAACTATTGGGATACCATAGTCAATAAAACATAGACCTTGCCTCTGAGAGGTTTAATCTTGAGGGAAGCAGAGCAGTCAAAGCCCACATTATGGAATTCTATGGACTTGAATTTCATAATGTCAAATTATTAGTTGTGTCACTTGGCCTAGTTAAGACACCTCCATAGTTCATTTATCTGTAGAAGGGGAATACTAATAAACCACAATGTTATTTTGAAGATTATACAAGAAAATTACTGGAATGTGCTTGGAATTGCCTGGCTGAAAGGAAACACACACATAGACATTTATCTGAGAAAGTTAGAAAATCATTTTCCTAATTTATATATGTATAGGCCATAGGTATAAAAGGACTAATAGGAGTACATAATAATATAAGAAATCTTTATATAAAATTTTACTATACAAAAATAAGTTAGCCTATCCTCAATTTCATTAAAAAAATCACTGAAAAATGGGAACTTTTTTCTGAAGAAGAAAAGGTGAAGTCAAGACTATATGGTCCCTATGAGAGATAGATACAAAAAAAAAAAAAAAAAGCATTCAGTTCAATTTCAGGAAAACTCCACATTCATCAGAATTGTCTTTCCAAAACTAGAATGCACTGCTTCATGATTTAGTGAATTCTCTGCAATCCAATATCTCAAAAACCACTGAAGAACAATTTCAGATTGCAGAGAGATTAAGGTAAGTAATAATTTAGGGATAATTAGTAATAAGCAGATGATCCAACCAGATGATAGGAAAACCTGCCAACCCTACATGTATGGCCTGACTCTCCATTTATTTTGCCACAGAAAGAAGGCCATAATCAAGTTCTGGCTGTTGCTTTACCAATCAAATTGACTGTGTTCTGGTTGATTATGAGCAAATTTTAGAGTAACTTACTAACCATGCTGTGAAACAGTTGACTTCCCTATGATTGGCCATCATTTTGTTTCTCTGGTCACACACAACAGAATCAACAAATTCAAAATAATTACAAGCGCTTGGTGAAAAGGCTGTGCACTATTATTCCACACTGAGTTTTCTCTTCATTCGGATTTATGAAGTTCTGAAAACAGTGTGTTTTTCCCACTATTGAGGACATGCATCGGCACCTATTTTGCACTTTCACCAAGGTACAAACATTGGTTAAAAGGATTGTCACTGCTTATGCCTAAAGTTAGTCACTTCCATTTGGTATGGAAGGTAATGGCATTTAGAATCAGAAAGACCAAGACTTGAGGTCCATCTTTATCCAGTATGGCCTTGGGGACAGTTAACCTATGATTGCTCCTTTATGGGCTTAAATACTCATTGCACAAGAAATATATGTATTTAAAAAGAAATAATATTCTACCATGCCTAAAATGATATTTAACACCCTTAATATACGTGATAAAAGAGTAAATATCCTTTAATTAATGTGTCTCTTATTTCAACTGCATCTATGAACCCTCATACACTATGGAGGGGTCCCCAAACTCCATGATCTAATGCCCTATGATATGAGGTGGAACTGATGTGATACTGATAGAAATAAAGTGCACAATAAACGTAATGTGCTTCAATCATTCCAAAGCCATCCACACCTTGCTGTCTGTGGAATAACTGTCTTCCACAAAACTGCTCCATGGTGCCGAAAAGATTGGAGATTGCTGCACTACAGACAGGATTGGAGACAGAGCCGGAGAAATTAAGATGTTACTTTAAGTCTCTCCTTTATAGAGGAGAAAACTGAAGCCCAAGTTTCCATAGCTAAATAAGGGAGGCATTAAATGAAAGAAAAGGATTCATTCTCCATCTTCTGCTTCTCTAATGAGTCTAATGCTCATTCTGCTGCTGCTGCTGCTGCTAAGTCGCTTCAGTCGTGTTTGACTATGTGCGACCCCATTGACGGCAGCCCACCAGGCTCCCCCGTCCCTGGGATTCTCCAGGCAAGAACACTGGAGTGGGTTGCCATTTCCTTCTCCAATGCATGAAAGTGAAAAGTGAAAGTGAAGTCACTCAGTCATGTCTGACTCTTAGCGACCCCATGGACTGCAGCCCACCAGGCTCCTCCGTCCATGGGATTTTCCAGGCAAGAGTACTGGAGTGGGGTGCCATTGCCTTCTCCTAATGCTCATTCTACAATGCATGCTATCTCTGGTTGTGTTGTTGTTCAGTCACTAAGTTGTGTCCAATTCTTTGAGACCTCATGGACTGCAGCAGGCCAGGCCTCCCTGTCCCTCACTATCTCCTAGAATTTGCTCAAACTCATGCCCATTGAGCCAGTGATGCTATTTAACCATCTCATCCTCTGTTGCTCCCTTCTCTTTGTGCCTTCAGTCTTTCCCAGCATTTTTTTTTTTTTTTCTGGTGAGTCAGGTCTTTGCATCAGATAGCCACAGCAATGGAGCTTCAGCTTCAGCATCAGTCCTTCCAGCGAATATTCAGGATTGATTTTTCTTAGGACTGACTGGTCTGACCTCCTTGCAGTCCAATGGACTCTTAAGTCGTCTCCAACACCACAGTTTGAAAGCATCAATTCTTCAGTGCTCAGCCTTCTTTATGGTCCAACTTTCATATCTGTATATGACTACTGGAGAAACACAGCTTTGACTATATGGACCTTTGTTATCTCTGGTAATGTCATTTATTTGAAAGAAATAATTCCCTTGTCTTGAGAAAATTAAATATTGCATAAAGGAGTAGAAAGAGCATGAGCTTTGGAATCAGGCATTCTTCATTTGATTCTAAGATTCGCCACTTGCTAGTTGGAGGCCTTGGGCAAACCACAACCTTTGTGACCCTTTGTTTTCTCCTCTAAATTTATGGGTTATCATGTGTACCTCATGAGACTTGTGTAAAGTTTTTAAATAAAGAATATAACATCCTTAGAACACCACTTGCCACAGTAAGAACTCTTGCTAAATATTAGATATGATAATAATGAGAAGAGATTTAAGCACCCTAACAGGCTTAAGGAGGAGAGAAGAGAGAGGAAGTCCTCTTGGTTGTGCCCAAGTGCCTTCAGTGTGGCAGTCACTCACAGAACAGGAATTCACTACTACAGCAGGGAAACATCACTGTGTTGTGTTTTTCTTCTCCTCCAATAGCTATAAAAAAAACAAAACAAAACAAAACATTTTTTAACTTCTTCCTTCAGATTTTTCAAGTTTGTGTTCTCTCTTTGCTCCTAATGAATATTCTCCCCAGGGAATGCCCACATAGTGCCTGCAACATACAGCCATTTCTGGCCCTCGTTTGGTTCTGAGGCACATGGGTATCGCAGAGCACTGCACCTCTAGAGCTGAGACATCCATCAAAGTCTCTTTTCAGTGACTGTCACTGTCTCTAAGGTCTGTTTGCTGTTTTGGTGAATTAACTTCTACCCACAGCTGAGCCTAATCCTACCAAGTTCTTCAAGGAATTCAGTGCTCCATGAGTTTAGCTTTCTAATCACTGTACAACATAAGGCTATGTGCAACCAGATACATGTGCACAATTTTACAGTATATTCCATTTGATTGCCTTTTTCAGTTGCTTGGTTAACCTCCAATTTCACAAGGATGCTCTGATCTGTGGTTTTAGTTCATGTAAGTATTTCCCTGTTTGCTAAGTATTTCTGTTGGATAATCTGGCTATCCAGAAATTTCATTTTATAAAAAAAATTCTGGAGTTTTATGATACAGGCAAAGATAAACTTCCACAGGGATTTAAAAAAATGTCTGCAAAGGGAAGTTAAAACTTTTAATCTGGATATAAAAAACAACTTACTCACTTGTGTTGTACCCATAACACTTTGCTTATCAAGAGTATTTATAGCAATTCCATAAAGTTCCATAAATCTAATAGCTCATGTCTGCTACTTTCTCTTTTTATACTTCTCTCACTTATGAATCGTCAAATTTCACATTTCTTCTTATTTACCTTTAATACTGACTGAAGTATGTAGAGATTTTATGGACAAAGTCATGGTTAGAAGTTCTATTTTACATTCATACAGACCTAGTTTGAATTTCAGTTCCTCTATTTACCTTGTGACTTTGTGCAAATGGCTGTATCTGGACTCAGTTTCTTTACCTGTGGAATGGTACTGAAATAATAGTACCTACTTTTAACGTTCTGAGGAGTAAATTATGCATATGAAATTCATATAAAAAGACTGTACAATGCCCTTCATGGAGCCACTTTCACTAGTAATTTTTAAAAAGACTAAAATGCTTAGCCCAGTGGGGTTGACATGTGATGGGAATCTAGAAATCAGAGATACTTAGTTGCTAATCATCATTATCATCTTCATTTAAAAAAAATATTTATTTTAATTGGAGGCTAATTACTTTACAATATTGTAGTGGTTTTTGCCATACATTGACATGAATCAGCCATGGGTGTACATGTGTCCCCCATCCAGAACCCCCTCCCACCTTCCTCCCCATCTCATCCCTTAGGGTTATCCCAGTGCACCAGCTGTGAGCACCCTGTCTCATGTATCAAAACTGGACTGGTGATCTATTTCACATATGGTAATATACATGTTTCAATGCTATTCTCTCAAATCATCCCACCCTCACCTTCTCCCACAGAGTCTAAAAGTCTGTTCTTTACATCTCTGTCTCTTTTGCTGTCTTACATATAGGGTCATCGTTACCATCTTTCTAAATTCTATATATATATATGCATTAGTATACTGTATTGGTGTTTTTCATTCTGACTTACTTCACTCCATATAATAGGCTCCAGTTTCATCCACCTCATTAGAATTAAATCAAATGCATTCTTTTTAATAGCTGAGTAATATTCCATTGTGTATATGTACCACAGCTTTCTTTATCCATTCATCTGCTGATGGATATATAGGTTGCTTCCATGTCCTGGCTATTACAAACAATGCTGCAATGAACATTGGGGTACACGTGTCTCTTTCAATTCTGGTTTCCTCAGTGTATATGCCCAGCAGTGGGATTGCTGGATCATATGGCAGTTCTATTTCTAGTTTTTTAAGGAATCTCCATACTGTTCTCCATAGTGGCTGTACTAGTTTGCATTCCCACCAACAGTGTAAGAGGGTTCCTTTTTCTTCATACCCTCTCCAGCATTTATTGATTATAGACTTTTTGATAGCAGCCATTCTAACTGGTGTGAGATGGTACCTCATTGTGGTTTTGATTTGCATTTCTCTGATAATAAGTGATGTTGAGCATCTTTTCATGTGTTTGTTAGCCATCTGTATGTCTTCTTTGGAGAAATGTCTGTTTAGTTCTTTACTATCACCTATTTAAGCACTTTACGTGTATTATCTAAGTTTTTGCAATACCTCGGAGAAGGCAATGGCACCCACTCCAGTACTCTTGCCTGGAAAATCCCATAGATGGAGGAACCTGGTGGGCTGCAGTCCATGGGGTCACGAAGAGTCGGACACAACTGAGCGACTTCATTTTCACATTTCACTTCATACATTGGAGTAGGAAATGGCAACCCACTCCAGTGTTCTTGCCTGGAGAATCCCAGGGATGGGGGAGCCTGGCGGGCTGCCGTCTATAGGGTAGTACAGAGTCAGACACGACTGACGCGACTTAGCAGCAGCAGCAGCAGAGTCTGAATCATGTTCTTTTTACAGTTGAGGTAATCAAGGCTCAGAGAATTTTAGTAACTTTCAAAGAAGCTGAGTTAATAGATAAGGAGAATGTTAAACCGGGTTCTATTAAAAGTTTGCATTTCTAATCATTACATTACCCAATATTACCTTTTTCAGTTTGAAAATTTAGACATGTGTCAAAATGCTAGTTCATGGATGTGTTTTGTTGGTCTGATATGGATTTTTTTTTATAGTCTCACATTGAAAACTTAGGAAAAATCAGAACACATAACCTTTTGAGGTTAAGTCCTGCTGCTTCTGCTGCTGCTAAGTCGATTCAGTTGTGTCCGACTCTGTGCGACCCCATAGACAGCAGCCGACTAGGCTCCTCTGTCCCTGGGATTCTCCAGGCAAGAACACTGGAGTGGGTTGCCATTTCCTTCTCCAATGCATGAAAGTGAAAAGTGAAAGTGAAGTCACTCAGTCATGTCCGACTCTTAGCGACCCCACGGACTGCAGCCTACCAGGCTCCTCCGACCATGGGGTTTTCCAGGCAAGACTACTGGAGTGGGTTGCCATTGCCTTCTCTGAGGTTAAGTCCTACTTGGATACAATTGTCTAAACTCATAGTCACTGTAACTTTCAACCAGATATGTATCTCAAGTTTATATCACCCTTATTGCTTCACTTCTTTCCAACATCTGCTTGGCCTCCATTGTCATGTAACTTATGTCTCACTTAAGGCTATGGAAGGTATACAACATGTATTATATTCTTAGTCTGTCAGAACAATCTCAACCTCATGTGTTCTGAATAAATATTAAAGCAGGGACACTACAGGCATCACCTGCCTTTCAATAACAGGAGAGATTAACTACCATTATTTCATTTACTGATTAAATGCTCATATATTACCCTATTCAATCTGTCATGACATGCTGTAATTCTGGTTCACACAGAAATATTTAAAATGCATTGCCCCATGAACATTGCTCTCTGTTTTAATTCATTCTTTGGATGTATCCAGCTCTCCTGGGGAGTGGAAACCTCAGAGTGTAATCTAAGCCTGGGCTGCCTGAGTTAGTACATCTCTGCAGAAATTACACAAGGTGTTGGGACAATGAGACGTCTCATTTTCTCAGTCCATAGTTCCTTACTAGCAGTAATGACAGGACTAGAGCGAGTAAGACAATATGGATTTGCAAATACACTATGTTCTACCCATATCAAGTTGACAACTTGACATTATCCATCAGGAGATGGAACAGAGCAAAACCTGGAGGTTCTCTTGAGCATAGAAGGATTCTTACTTTATATATGAGTAATCTTTATGAATTAATTTATTACCTAAAGTTCCAATCTTTTCCCAAACTCTTCTCTACACCTTACCCCAAATATGGCTGGGCCTGTCATTATTATTTATTTTGTTTGAATCAATTTTTCTCATTATAAGGGCACTATCCTAAAGGTGGTTTTGACAGACCTTTCAAATCTTAAACTCTACCAGATTATTTTGATGAGCCTGGCTCTCCCTTCTTTTGTATGAAAAGCAAGCCAGTCCATGGTTCTGCTGTTTTCTTTCTTTGTTCCCTCTCTTTCCTAACAGAGTCAGGTTAATCTTCTTATATTTCAAAAATGTATTAATTAACTCCTTCATATTTGAGGAAATCAACCTAACTCTGTTAGGAAAGAAAGAAAACAGGCAGAATCACGGATGAGTGGATGCGTGGATGGATGGCTATAAATAAGAGTTATAGAGGTATGATAAATTGATCAATAGATACAAGTAACATTAAGCAAGAAGTCCTGCTCTAAGAGAGAAGATAGGAAGATACGGGTGTACCCAATTAAAAAAAATTAATCTCTTGGTCAATCAGCAAATCTTGTTGCTTTACCTTCAAAACATATTCCAAATTCAATCAGTTTTTCCACCACCATCACCTCCACGCTGGTTCAGGTCATGATCATCTTTCCTCTGGATTATTGCAATATCCTTTCAGTTATTATTCTGGCCATGCTCTCGCACCCTACTTGTCTCTTCCAAGCAGGGTGATCTTGATAAAACATGATTTTTAGATTAATTTTTCAGATATCTCAATCCTTGCTTGGAAATATTCTAGTGAAATATTATCTTTTTTATGGTAAAAGTTAAATGCTTATTATGACCTATAAAGGCTGACATAATTTACCCCTTCTGCCACTATTTTACCTCTCTGACTTCATTCCTTCCTTTCTTCTATTCATTCACCCATTCCAGGAACACTGATTCCCTAAGTGTTCCAATGTACTTGTCCTGGAGCCACTGCAAGGCCTCTGAACTTGACATTTCCTTCACCATGAACTGTTCCCTATTATTTACACACACACACACGTATATATAGTGTCCCTCTCATTTCATCGAGTTTTTACTCAAAAATATAAAGAAAACCAAAAAAATCTTCTCCAAGAAGACTTACTTAGCTATGTTTCTAAAATATCAACCACCCACAACCACCAATTCATATCCCACACCCCTGCTTGGTTTTACTCCTAAATTATCACAATTTAACCAATATTTTTTATTTACTTATCTTATTTATTATCTGTGCCCTTCAATAAGCTCCATAGGGCAGGAATATTTTGCTGTTGTTGTTAACTGTGTGCCCTGGACCCTAGAACAGCAGCTGAGTTAAAATACTCATCAAATGAATGAGTAAATGATAAATGAGATCATACATGCCAAGCCCAGAAAGCAGTACTGATTCACACATTTTCTTAGCTTATACAGAATAGAAAGGTAGATTAGAACTACTGTTTCCCCTTACTTCGTATCTCCAAAGATTCATGGCTCCACAATATCTTAAAAGAATACAGCTGAAACCTAACTGCTAAACTTCGTTTCTCAAATCTGTTTTAAAAAGGTATGTCATTCATTGTACAATGGGAGATCTTTTGTCCAAAGCCAAGTGCTTAATGGCTCATTTTTTTTCTTTCACCATGAAATGAAAGCTAAAATAAATCAAAGTAGCAATGTAACAGTCCAGAACAACCCTAGACAAAAAGTGTAAATGAATGTGCTCAATGATAAAAGAAGAAAAAATTCAGATAAAAGAAGAAAAAATGACTATTTCAATTCCAGTTTCCTAGGGATTTTGTGTAAGGAAAACCTAAGCAAACTTTGTATAAATCTTACTTCAGGAAGCTTCTTTATTACTTATATCTGCCAAGAAGTTAAATAAGGATTCACCAAGTTTTATAAACTGAGAAAAATCAACTATTTTCATTCAATAAATGTCAAAAAAGTCAAGACATCAGCAATGAACAAGTAAAGTTTACACAAAAAGCAATGTATCCCAGAGCGTGTTTTTGGCTTTTTCTGTGTTGAATGGGACCAGAGACCAATGATGAACAAGGCTTGATCTTTTATTTATTTTAAAGGCCCCATTTTCATAGATATAATGGGGTTTGAATGAATTAACAATGGTTTGCTTGCATTACACTACAAATGTCATTTGCTTTTCTTATATATAGCATCAGAACAGACATGTGTAAATTGGTACTTTTTGTAGCTATGAATATAGGGATGTTCTTTTCATATCAATATAACATCAAGTCACCAAACTCTCAGTATCTTCTTTGTGAAGCAAAGTTACTGTCTTTATGTGACCAACATCCAATGAAATACATGAGGAAATCAAATGGATTATTAATTCCCCACGCTGGTAACTCTCCTGGATTTTGTTTTACTTTGCCTCCCAGCTTGCATTACCTCTTTTTCTGCTGGTGTATTGTAACACATTTGGGGGAAATTTATCTCCTCCTTCAGTGTGGTCTTGATAGCTTTGTTACAGAACCAAACTTGGATTCACTTGCCCACAAGCCAATCTACTGACACTGGGTTGTGATGAAGGAAAGTGCAGCATTTACTGCAAGGTACCAAGCAAGAAGTCCAGGCAGCTAGTGCTTAACAGGCCTGGACTTCCCAAAGGATTTCAGGGTCAGGTTTTCAAAGACAGGGTGAGGGAGGGGGGTTGTGGGGTGCGTGATCAGCTTGTGGACATTCTTTTCATTGGTTGGTGATGAGGGAACTGGAGTCAACATCATCACCCTTCTAGTTCCAGCTAGTGTTGGGTCTGTGTGCTTGTAGGTAGCATACAGTTAACTTCTTACACCTCGTGAGGGTTTCAGTATCTGCAAAACAGCTCAAAGAACAGAATATTATCTCTAGCCCTTGAGGGGAATTAAAGGTCCTTGACTGTTTGGTAGCTAAATTATTATTTTGTCTCACTTGACTGTTTTTCTTTCTTTCTGCATTGTCCCACTTCTCTGATTAAATGTATTCTTTGGAATTTGGGGAAAGCCTAGGAGGCTAAAGCTTTTCTACAGAGGAGACAGGCGGAGGAAATAGAGGGGGTTCTGTTCCAGGAAAACCCCACAGGGCCCTGCTCAGTTACAGGTTCAGCTTCATTATTCAAGATGCAATGCTTGAACACTTGGACTTTATCTTCTGTGACTTCAGATCTTACATATACTACAATTACTTAAAATTTTGAGTGTATATAGGCATTAATCTAAGTTCCTTAGGTATTTCACAAGTCAGTAAACTAGATGTTATCATTATTCCCATCTTACAACTGAAGCAAATATTCCAAGAACAAGCCAGTCACTAAGTGACAACACTGAATTCAAACCCAGACCTGAACTGAGAGCAGATCTGCTTCAGCATTAGGCTCTACTGCTTCTCATTAGCTTATTTGCCCCAGCCCCAGCTTCCTGAGTTTATTCTTTTCCTGCTACCAGGATCCCTGGGGCTATCTGGGTTTATCTTCAGATATTCTTCATTTGTGACTGTACCACAGCCTTCTAAGAAGTTGATTTTTTATCAAGATATCTGACATAGTTCTTGTTTCTTCATATTAATAAATCTTAATGCCTTTTTCGTAGGTTTTAACTGCATTCAACTCTTCCAAAAGGATATTTCTGTGAAGATCAAAAAACACCTTTGTTTTGTAAAGTCTATTTTAAAGGGTACTTTAGGCTGTACTGTTCTCTCTCTGTGGGCTCTGTATATAATGGGGTGAGCCTGTGTGGATTCCTGGTATGTGAAGTCCTACTATTCAGGGCAGGGTCAGAGCCCTGCTACACAATGCAAAAAGAGTCAATACTTTAGTTCACTCCATGAATGCCTTTCTGGGTCAAAGGGATTGTTTGATTTCCCTAACTTCAAAACTATGAGTTTGTTTCAGATTTGACCTTGTTATACAATTCCAGCAGAAGCCCCCCTCTCCTCAGTTCAGGGGCCACTGTCCCTGTACTCTGACATCCCAACTGGAATATCACAGCTCAAGAGTGGCCAACCTGAATAAGGAATGCAAATTCACCAATACTATCATTGAGGAGATACTGTTTTCTCTCTTTCAGCATTTATGCCTCTAAAAACATATATGCTATAAACTAAAGAACTGATAGTGGACATCTAGTGCTCTTATTATTATTATTTTAAAGGCCTTGTGCTCTTACATTTTATGAATCAACCCTCCTCCATTTCATGGGCTATTGATAAGACCATCAATCCAGGGTCCTAATTCCTAGTCACAGAGCTAGGCACCTAATACAGACTGCATGACTGGCCAATCAGAACACCTAATTTAGAACAGTTAATCAAAAAAAGAGATCTGGTACTCCAAACAGGTCTAAACAGTGTTGGTTTTATTCTTTATTTAGACTTAATTTTTTTTTCTTTCTTTCTAATTGAAGGATAATTTCTTTACAATCTTGTGTTGCTTTCTGCCATATATCAACATGCATCAGCCATAGTAGACTTAACCCTTATGTTTTTAGAAGTGAAATCAATCAGAAGGTAAGGTTATAAGGGAATAATCTTTCAATGTTGCTGTATAGTCGCTCAGTCATGTCTGACTCTTTATGACTCAATGAACTACAGCCTGCCAGGTTCCTCTGTCCATGGAATTCTCAGACAAGAATACTGGAGTGGGTTGCCATTTCCTTCTCCAGGGGACCTTCCCAGATCAGGGATTGAAAGCACATCTCCTACATTGGCAGGGAGATTATGAGCCACCAGGAAAGCCTTGTAAACTCTTAAAAATTCTTCTTTGGAATAAAGCAGGCTTTTACTGCTCACAAGGTTATTTGGGAGGTGCAAATTTTTTTCCCTGTATTCCCCCATTCAATCTGGGCTGCCACAATCAGACAGAAAGCATGAGGACACATTTTTCTTGCATTTGTAGTGGAAGCCCTAGCAGACACAGTGTTTGTTTTAATATAATTGATGCAGGTACAGAGACGGAGAGGGTTCTTGGAATTATGACATGTATATATATGGGGCAGCTTATAATGCCCATACAGTGCCGAGGCAAATCTAAAGAATAGAATAACCTAGTGAAGTGAAAGTCACTCAGTAGTGTCCAACTCTTTGCAACCCCATGAACTATACAGTCCATGGAACTCTCCAGGCCAGAATATTGGAGTGGGTACCCGTTCCCTTCTCCAGGGGATCTTCCTAACCCAGGCCAGTGACTGAACCCAGGTCTCCCACGTTGCGGGCAGATTCTCTACCAGCTGAGCCACAAGGGAAGCCCAGAATAACCTAAGGGGGAAATAAAGAAAAGGGCAGGGACCAACGGCATCACTTGACCCTCCATCTCCTATGTTACCTAAAGCCAGGACTACTGCACTGATTTCCCTTTACTGCCATTAGTTCCCCACCTCCCTACTTTATACCTTTGTGCATAAAAAAGTTTGAACTGGACTTTGTCACATGAAAATATCCTGGTTAATCTTTTATGTCTATAAACTAGAATATATATTTAGAATTTTTAAGCATATTATTTTGTTTTTCCTTATAATGTCAACACAGTTAATAATGTCTATCTATCATATATCTATACAAACACACACTTTATTTTTATAAGATCCTACACATTGGAAAAAGAAAGGTAAAACTCAGTCACTTTGAAGTATGTTCCTGATATCTATTTGTTACCATATGGCATAATCACACTCTTTAATGACAAAACTTGATGTCTCTTGAATTCTTATCATGAAAGCTTTCAGTATCTTATCTAGTCAATACCTCTTCATCATTCATTTGCTTCCATACAGACATTTAAGATGATACCCTTCCTCCATAATCAAAATTAGGTTTTCTAAAAATTCAGTGGAGCTATCCAATATTTTAGTTAATTTTGGATCTCTCCTCTATTAAAAGACTTTTAAGAAAATAGTCTTTAAGCTGAAGGTTGCCTAAGTCATTCACTGAACATGAGACAGATTATTAGGACAATCTCCAGTAAGAATAATTTCCTATGATTCTTCAGCAATTTTGTTTTTCTTTTTGTTATGCTGTCAAATGAATTACCTTTGTTTTTCAATTTGACTGTTTGTCAATAGGTAGGCACATTGAGATTACCATGACAGAGGAAATGGATACTGAGAAATACAGGTTGCCAGAACCTAATTTGCTCTGCTAGCAAGAGCCATATTCTGCATTCAAATCTAAATCACGAGTCTCTAAATACCATGCTGTCTTCATTCAAAGCAATTGTTCTTTCAGCTGATCCATATGCAAGGGTTATGATGATGTTTTTTTAGAAAATTAGTTTCTATTACATTAAAAATGTTGAAAATAACTGGATAATTTATATCTCCTATTGTTTTCAAACTTGAAGATATATTATTATGATAATATCCTAATGATCATGAAAGATGCAGTTTTTGTCTGAGATTCAACTTAGAAAAAATCAAGTTTAGGTATTACTTCTTGGGAGTTGGGAGAAGGAAGAAAGCTTCCCATCTTCCCAGGACATGGAACTTGGTACAGTTCTTTCTCATGTCTTCTGTTGTGACATTTTATTTCTTTCAGTGTAACCCTGGTCAGTTGGATTTTTCAAGCTACCCTTTGTATTAGAAGCCACTTTGATTCCCAGCCATGTCTCTACAATATAACTGTTTTGAGAAATACATGAATTAGCTCTGAAACTATAAATATATTCCTCCTCTCCCTGGGTAGATTGGTTGAACTTCAACTCTGGAGGCATGCTTGATCTAAGTTTATCTTTTATTATTTATTAATATCTCTGTTCTGTGATCTCAAGTCACCCCCACTGCCTGTGTGCTACACAGTGGAGTTTTGGACCAGAGCTGAGCTCACCGGTGCTCAGTGGCCTGACAATAGCATCAAAGTCTCTCTACTCTCAGTGAAAGGGAAGCAGATGTATCACAGGCTACATTCCTTTCGGGTCAACAGGATGGAAAAACCTTCCTGTCATTTGTCATCTCCAGCCTCTTCCATGTTACACATTAAATAAAGCTGTTTTGATGTCTCTGGCTTGTGACCTCCTGTCCTCTATTGTAGAACAAGGTGGTTTGGGGGAGTTTGGCCAGTCTTATGGCAGGAAGAGGTCATATAAATCTCAGTGGGGAATGTCACCAACCTGACTCCTTTCCAAAAGCCTCAGAAATGGTGATTCATTATCAGTAGTAAATCACCATGCATTTACTCTCTAAGGGTATTTGACATATCACAAAAGTTCAACTGATTTCCCCCTTCAAATTATTTTACCAAGGTATTTGAATTTTAAATTTGAATATAAAATCCTTGCCTTAGGTTCCTTCCTAGATCCTAAGGTGGAAAAAAAAAAAGTATAAAATTCCGTTTTGAGTTATATCAGAAATTATAATTATTTTAAATTGGCTTGCTATCATTGAAGTGAAGTGAAGTGAATTAACTCAGTTGTGCCCGACTCTTTGCGACCCCACAGACTGTAGCCTACTATGCTCCTCCGTCCATAGGATTTTCCAGGCAAGAGTACTGGAGTGGGTTGCCATTTCCTTCTCCAGAGGATCTTCCTGACCCAGGGATCAAACCCAGGTCTCCCACACTGTAGGCAGATGCTTTACCATCTGAGCCACTAGGGAAGTCCTAGGGGACTTGCTATCATTACATAAAAACAATTATTTAATTTTCTTTGGCATGCAAGTAGAGAGAAAAAACTTGAGTGTGTATAATATATGTGTGTGTTTTGCCTCTCCACTGTCCATTCAGTTTTCTTAAGTAACAGTGCCTGCATTATAAATTTGGGGTCCACCACTCCTCTATTCTGATTCTATGTGACTCAGCTCATGTTGACTACATCTTGCTTTCCCAGAAGAGGAAAATGATCCAGGTGTGGCCTGTCAGAGCACTATATCTACCACAACCCCAGGACTATCTCTGGGCAGGGCAGGTGATCAAAGTAGGCCAACAGCATTCCATCCCTGGACTTCTTATGGTTTAAAGTGAAGTTCCTCACTTTCCACTGGGATTGCTGAGCTGGTAGAATACAAACCTGGAGATGACGCTATTTACTTTACCATCCCAAAGAGAAAATCTTCCTGAAAATAAAAGCAAATATGAAAGAAAGCAAAACTGAGAGATGGATCTGATTGTATCCCTTGATCTAGCTTTGCCTAAAAGCTTGAGCAACTGAACTGGACTGGATATTCCATTTTTTATATGTACCACAGTTTCTTTATCCATTCCTCTGTTGACGGACATCTAGGTTGCTTCCATGTTCTTGCTATTGTAAATAGTGCTGCAATGAACATTGGAGTACATGTGTCTTTTTCAATTTCATTTTCCTCAGGGTATATGCCTAGGAGTGGGATTGTATGTTATATGGTGGTTTTATTCCTAGTTTTTAAGGAATCTCCATACTCTCTTCCATAGTGGCTGTATCAATTTACATTTCCACCAGTGGTGCAAGAGGGTTCCCATTTCTCCACACCCTCTCCAAAATTTATTTCTTGTAATCTTTATGATGTTGGCCATTCTGACTGGTGTGAGGTGATATCTCATTGTAGTTTTCATTTAGATTTCTCTAATAATGAGCATATTGAGCATCTTTTCATGTGTTTGTTAGCAACCTGTATGTCTTATTTGAAGAAATGTCTGTTAAGGTCTTTTACACACTTTTTGATTGGGTTGTTTGTTTTTCTGGTATTAACTTGTATGAGCTGCTTGCATATTTTGAAATTAATCCTTTGTCAGTTGTTTTATTTGCCATTACTTTCTCCCATTCTGAGGGTTGTCTTTTCATACTGCTTATGGTTTCCTTTGCTGTGCAAAAGCTTTTAATTAGGTCCCACTTTTTTATTTTTGTTTTTATTTCCATTTCTCTAGGAGGTGAGTCATAGAGGATCTTGCTTTGATTTATGTCATTGAGTGTTCTGCCTATGTTTTCCTTTAAGAGTTTTACAATTTCTCGTCTTACATTTAGGTCTTTAATCCATTTTGAGTTTATCTTTGCGTATGGTATTAAGTGTTCTAATTTCATTCTTTTATATGTAGCTGTCCAGTTTACCCAGCATCATTTATTGAAGAGGCTACTTTTGCCCCACTGTATATTCTTGCCTCCTTTGCCAAAAATAAGGCATCCCTGCACTGTGCTGTGCTTAGTTGCTCAGTCATGTCTGACTCTCTGTGATCCGATGGACTGTAGCTCGCCAGGCTCCTCATCCATAGGGATTCTCATGGCAAGAATACTGGAGTGGGTTGCAATGACCTCCTCCAGGGGATCATGCCAACCCAGGGATAAAACCCAGGTTTCCCATATTGTGGGCAGATTCTTTACTGTCTGAGCCACCAGAAAAGCCCTCAGATCAGTCAGTTCCATCGCTCAGTTATGTCTGACTCTTTGCTACCCATGGACTGAAACATGCTAGGTTTCCATGTCCATAACCAATTCCTGGACCTTGCTAAAACTCATGTCCATCCAGACAGTGATGCCATCCAACCATCTCACCCTCTGTCATCCAATTCTCCTCCTGCCTTCAATCTTTCCCAATATCAGGGTCTTTTCCAATGAGTCAGTTCATCACATCAGGTGGCCAAAGTACTGGAGTGTCAGCTTCAGCATCAATCCTTCCAATGAACATTCAGGGCTGATTTCCTTTAGGATTGACTGGTTGGATCTCCTTGCTGTCCAGGGACTCTCAAGAGTCTTCTTCAACACCACAGTTCAAAAGCATCAATTCTTCAGTGCTCAGTTTTCTTTAAAAATCCAACTCTCACATCCATACATGACTACTGGAAAAAACTATAGCCTTGACTAGATGGACGTTTGTCGACAAAGTAATGCCTCTGCTTTTTAATATGCTGTCTAGGTTGGTCATAGCTTTTCTTCCAAGGAGTAAGTGTCTTTTAAATTCATGGTTGAAATCACCATCTGCAGTGATTTTGAAGCCACAAAAAATAAAGTCTCTCACCATTTCCATTGTTTCCCCATCTATTTGCCATGAAGTGATGGGACCAGAATCCATGATTTTCATTTTTTGAATGTTGAGTTTTAAGCCAACTTTTTCACTCTCCTCTTTTACCTTCATCCAGAGACTTTTGAGTTCCTCTTCACTTTCTGCCATAAGGGTGGTGTTATCTGCATATTTGAGATTATTGATATTTCTCCTGGCAATGTTGATTCCAGCTTGTGCTTCATCCAGCCCAGCATTTCTCATGATGCACTCTGCATATAAGTTAAATAAGAAGGGTGACAATATATAGCCTTGATGTACTCCTTTCCCAATTTGGAACCAGTCTGTTGTTCCATGTCCATTTCTAACTGTTGCTTCTTGACCCTGCATACAGATTTCTCAGGAGGCAGGTAAGGTGATCTGTATTCCCAAATCTTTAAAAATTTTCCATAGTTTGCTGTGATCCATACAGTCAAAGTCTTTGGCATAGTCAATAAAGCAGAGGTAGATATTTTTTGGAGTTCTCGTGCTTCTTTGATGATCCCATGGATGTTGGCCATTTGATCTCTGGTTCCTCTGCCTTTTCTAAATCTAGCTTGAACATCTGGAAGTTCACAGTTCACATACAGTTGAAGTCTGGCTTGGAGAATCTTGAGCGCTGATTTGCTAGCATGTGAGATGAGTGCAATTGTGCAGTAGTTTGAACATTCTTTGGCATTGCCTTTCTTTGGGATCGCAATGAAAACTGACCTTTTCCAGTCCTGTGGCTACTGCTGAGTTTTCTGAATTTGCTGGTATGTTGAGTGCAGCACTTTATCATCATCATCTTTTAGGATTCAAAATAGCTCAACTGGAATTTCATCACCTCCACTAGCTTTCTTCATAGTGATGTTTCCTAAGGCCCACTTGACTTTGCATTCCAGGATGTCTGGCTCTAGTGACCACACCATCATGACTATCTGGGTCATTAAGATCTTTTTTGTATAGTTCTTCTCTGTATTCTTGCCACCTCTTCTTAATATCTACTGCTTCTGCTAAGTCCATACCATTTCTGTCCTTTATTTTGTCCTTCTTTGCATGAAATGTTCCCTTGGTATCTCTAATATTCTTGAAGAGATCACTAGTTTTTCCCATTCTATTGGTTTCCTCTATTTGTTTGCACTGATCACTGAGGAAGGCTTTCTTATTTATCTTTTCTATTCTTTGGAACTCTGCATTCAAATGGGTATGTGTTTCCTTTTCTCCTTTGCCTATAGCTTCTCTTTTTCTCTCAGCTATTTGTAAGGCCTTCTCAGACAACCATTTTTCCTTTTTGCATTTATTTTTCTTGGGGATGGTCTTGATCCCTGCCTCCTGTACAACGTCACAAACCTCCATCCATAGTTCTTCAGGCATTCTGTCTATCAGATCTATTCCCTTGAATCTATTTGTCACTTCTACTGTATAATCATAAGGGATTTGATTTAGGTCATACCAGAATGATCTAGTGGTTTTCCCTACTTTCTTCAATTTTATTATGAATTGGCAATAAGGGGTTCATGATCTGAGTCACAGTCAGCTCCCAGTTTTGTTTTGCTGACTTTATAGAGCTTCTCCATCTTTGGCTGCAAAGGATATTATTAATTTGATTCCAGTACTCTCCCTCTGGTGATGACCATGTGTAGAGTCTTCTCTTGTGTTGTTGCATAAGGGTTTCTGCTATGACCATTGCGTTCACTTGGAAACTCTGTTAGCCTTTGACCTGCTTTGTTTGTTACTCTAAGGCCAAATTTGCCTGTTACTCCAGGTATCTCTTGACTTCCTACTTTGGCATTCTAGTCCCCTGTAATAAAAAGGATATTGTTTTTGGGTGTTAGTCCTAGAAGGTCTTGTAGGTCTTCATAGAACCTTTTGACTTCAGTTTCTTCAGCATTACTGGTCGGGGCATAGACTTGGATTAGTGTACTATTGATTGGTTTGCCTTGGCAACAAACAAAGATCATTCTGTTGTTTTTGAGATTGCACCCAAGTATTGCATTTCACACTCTTTTGTTGACTATGATGGCTACTTCATTTCTTCTAAGGGATTCTTGCCCAGAGTAGTAGATTTAATGGCCATCTGAGTTAATTCACCCATTCCAGTCATTTTAGTTCACTAATTACCAAAATGTCAATTTTCACTCTTGCCATCTCCTGTCTGACCACTTCCAATTTGCCTTGATTCATGGGCCTAACATTCCAGATTCCTATGCAATATTGTTCTTTACAGCATCGCACTCACTTCCATCACCAGTCACATCTACAACTGGGTGTTATTTTTGCTTTGGCTCCATCTCTTCATTCTTTCTGGCGTTATTTATCCTCTGATCTCCAGTAGCATATTGGGCAACTACTGACCTGGTGAGTTCATCTTTCAGTGTCCTATCTTTTTTGCCTTTTCATATTGTTCACAGGGTTCTCAAGGCAAGAATACTGAAATGGTTTGCTATTCTCTTTTCTAGTGAAGCACATTTTGTCAGAACTCTCCATCATGACCAGTCTGTCTTGGGTGGCCCTATATGGCATGGCTCATAGTTTCATTGAGTTAGACAAGGTTGTGATCCATGTGATCAGTTTGATTAGTTTTCTGTGATTTGGTTTTCATTCTGTTGGCCCTCTGATGGATATGTGGCTTCCCTGGTGGCTCAGAGGTTAAAGCATCTGCCTGCAATAAAGAAGACCTGGGTTCGATCCCTGGGTCAGGAAGATCCCCTGGAGAAGGAAATGGCAACCCACTCCAGTATTCTTGCCTGGAGAATCCCATGGATGGAGGAGCCTGTTGGGCTACAGTCCACGGGGTCAAAAGAGTCAGACACGACTGAGTGACTTAACTTTCACTTTCACTTTTCTGATGGGTAAGGATAAGAAGTTTATGGAAGCTTCCTGATGGGAGAGACTGACTGAGGGGGGAACTGAGTCTTGTTCTGATGGGTGGGGCCATGCTCAATAAATCTTTAATCGAATTTTCTGTTGGTGGGCAGAGCTGTGTTACCTCCCTGTTGTTTGACCTCAGGCCAAACTATAGTGAGGTAATGAAGATAATGGTGACCTCCTTCAAAAAGGTCCCATGCATGCACTGCTGCACTCAGTGCCCCCGAACCTGCAGCAGGCCACTGTCAACTCATACCTCCACTGGAGACTCCTGGATACTCATGGGCAAGTCTGGGTCAGTCTCTTGTGGGGTCACTGCTCCTTTCTCTTGGGTCCTGGTGTACACAAGGTTCTGTTTGTGCCCTCCAAGAGTCTGTTTCCCCAGTCCTGTGTAAGTTCTGTTGGCTCTATGGTGGGGTTAATGGCTACCTCCTCTAAGAGGGCTTATGCCATACCCAGGTCTGCTGCACCCAGAGCCCCTGCTCCAGCGGCAGGCCACTGCTGACCCGTACCTCTAAAGGAGATGCTTAAACACAGTTCTGGCTCAGTCTCTGTGGGGTCTCTGGGTCCTGGTTCATACAGGTTTGTTTGGGCCCTCCAAGTGTCTCTGAAATGTATGAGGTTTGATTGCAAACATGATTGTGTCCCTCATACTGTCTTGCTGGGGCTTCTCCTTTGCCCTTGGATGTGGGTATCTTTTTTTTTTGGTGGAATCCAACATCCTTCTGTTGATGGCTGTTTGGCAACAAGTTGCAATTTTGGAGTTCTTGCAAGAGAAGATGAGTTCACGTCTCACAGGAGAAGGATGTGCACTCATCTTCTCCTGTCCAGTGAAGGAAGACTCAAAGACTTTTCCTCCATTTGGATTTGGAGGGAAACCCTAAGGGACTATTATGAACAACTATATGGCTATAAAATGGATAACTTGAAAGAAATGGACAGATTCTTAGAAAAATTCAATCTTCCAATACTGAACCAGGAAGAAATAGAAATAAATTAAATTTCCCAAAAAACAAAAGCCTGGGACCAGATGGCTTCACAGGAGAATTCTATCAAACATTTAGTAAAGAGCTAATGCCTATCCTTCTAAAACTCTTTAAAGAATTGCAGAGGAAGGAACACTTCCAAGCTCATTCTATGAGGCCACCATCACCCTGATACCAAAATCAGACAAAGACAACACAAAAAAAGAAAACTACAGGCCAATATCACTGATGAACATACATGCAAAAACCTTCAACAAAATTCTAGCAAACAGAATCCAACAACACATTAAAAGCTCATACACCATGACCAGGTTGGGTTTATTCTAGGTTTTCTTAATGTAACAGAATTATTTGAGTGGTCTATGCAAAGGAAAGGGTTTTAAAATATAAAGATTTTTGGTCAAGTAAGTTTTCGACAGACAGAATTTATTTGCCAAATATATTCAGCCTTTTACCCTTATGGGCTTCCCTTATGGCTCATCTGGTAAAGAATCCACCTGCAATGTGGGAGACCTGGGTTTGATCCCTGGATTGGGAAGATTCCCTGGAGAAGGGAAAGGCTACCCATCCAGTATTCTGGCCTGGAGAATTGCATGGACTGTATAGTCTATGGGGTCTCAAAGAGTCGGACACGACTGAGCAACTTTCACTTTCACTTTTACCCTTGTAAAATCAGTTTGTCTTATGGATACAGACTGAGTGAATTGAGGGGAAATTTGTCTGACATCAACATTAAGACTCACAAACAGGTAAGTCTTTGATGTATGTTGCATGCTACCCGTACCTACAGTGCTAAATGGCCTATTCTATTTAAGTTTTTATGAAATACATACAAATGTTTCTCTAACACTATTTATTCCATGATCCACAGAGTAATTTATACTAATAAAAGTCACCATTTACTCCATGCTTCTTGTATGCCAGAAACCCTGCTTTGACTCTACACACATCATCTCAGTTTCTCCTAAATAATCCTCAAAAATAGAAGCATCTATTGCCCTTTTATGGATAAGGCAATGGCACCCCACTCCAGTACTCTAGCCTGAAAAATCCCATGGACAGAGGAGCCTGGTAGGCTGTAGTCCATGGGGTCGCTGAGGTCGGACACGACTGAGCGACTTCACTTTCACTTTTCACTTTCATGCATTGGAGAAGGAAATGGCAACCCACTCCAGTGTTCTTGCCTGGAGAATCCCAGGGACGGGGGAGCCTGGTGTGCTGCCGTCTATGGGGTCGCACAGAGTCGGACACGACTGAAGTGACTTAGCAGCATTGCCCTTTTATAGATAAGGAATTAAGACCCCAAAGAGTTTTAGCCACTTTACCAAGAACATATTGAAAGAAAAGGCAGATGTGAGACTTAGATCTATTTGTGTGATATACACAGGCTTGAAATATATTAAAACTTTCACTCTCACAGAATCAGAAATGTTTTCATTTTATTTTTTCTCAGCATAGTGGGGAATGTGTACCAAATGAAAGACACTGTTCTAGGTATTAGGAATACAGAGTCAAACAGCAAACTTTTGTGCTCAGGATATCCACAGTCAAGGAGCTAACTCTGTGGACAAAAATAAGACAATGATAAGTTGCTTGATATTGGCATGCTATTGCCTTGAATTTTATTTCAGGACACCAAAATCCTAAACAGAATCTGAAAAGCCCTAAATCAGATTAAAATGAACAGAATGAAAGAATATAAGTGAAAGATGCTCTGATCTGAATCTTTGCAGAAAAGTTGAGGCAGAACCAATACAACATTGCAAAGTAATTATCCTCCAATTAAAAAAAAAAAAGATAAGTTATAAGGATTTACTGTATAGAATAGGTAACTATGTCCAATATATTACAATAATTTATAATGGAAAATAGCCTGAAAAAATATATAACTGAATCACTTTGCTGTCCAACTGAAAATAACACCATATTGTAAATAACTTTACTTCAAATTAAAAAAAAAAAAGTTGAGCCTGGATACGTAGTTTGGAACACTTGGTTGCACCTCTGTTCACCAGTTACTGATATAAAAATTTGGACAACAATGAAATACCACTGTGCACCTATTAGAGTGATCAAATCCAAAACACTAACAGCATTAAATGCTGGTAAAAATGGAGAGCTAAAGAAAATTGCATTTCTGGTGAGAATGTAAAATGGTACAGGCACTTTGTAACACACTTTGACAGTTTTTCTCACAAAACTAAACACACTTTTACTATATGATTCAACAATCATGCAGCTCCTGCTGCTGCTAAGTCGCTTCAGTCGTGTCCGACTCTGTGCGACCCCATAGACGGCAGCTCACTGGGCTCCGCTGTCCCTGGGATTCTCCAGGCAAGAACACTGGAGTGGGTTGTCACTGCCTTCTCCAATGCATAAAAGTGAAAAGTGAAAGTGAAGTTGCTTAGTTGTGTCCGACTCTTCGAGACCCCATGGACTGCAGTCTATCAGGCTCCTCCGTCCGTGGGATTTTCCAGGCAAGAGTCAATCATACTTCTTGGTATTTACCCAAAGGAGTTGAAAACTTATGTCTTATGCACATGGATGTTTACAGCAGATTCATTAATAATTTCCAAAAATTGGGAGTAACGAAGATGTCCTTCAGTAGGTGAATGGATAAACAAACTGTGATACATCCAGACAGAGTAATTTTTTTAGTACTAAAAAGAGATGAGCTGTTAAAACATGAAAAGACCTGGAGGAAATTTCAACGCATATTACTAAATGAAAGAAGCCAATCTAAAAAGGTACATACTGTACAAGTCCAACAATATGACATTCTGAAAAATATAAAATTATGGAGACAGTGAAAAGATCAGTGGTTGCCAAGGTTTAGGAGGGAGGGGGAGATGCATATGTGGAGCATATAGAATGTTTAGGGCAGTGAAAGTACTTGGTATGATGCTGTAGTGGTGGATACAAGTAATTATACATTTGTTAAAGCCCATGGAAGTCACAACACCAGGAATTAATCCTAATGCAAACAACAGACTTTCAGTGATAATATTAACAAAGTGTCAATGTAGGTCCATCGACGGAACACATGTACCACTCTATTGAGATATGCTGATGATGCAGGATTCTATACATATATGGGAGCTGGGGGTATATATGTATCATCTCCCCCGTTGACAACATATTTCAATAGAGTGGTACATGTGTTACATTAATGAACCTACACTGACTTTACTATATAAAATCTCTGTACCCCCTGCTCAATTTTGCTATGAACCTAGTACTGTGCTAAAAAAAAATAAACCATTAAAAAAAATAAGTAAAAATAAATGTAATGGAAGCAGTGTCATATAGCATTTAAGGAATAGGCTAGGAATAGAATTTGAATCTCATATTCACCACCTATTGGTGTTATAACTTTGCAAAAGTTACTTACCATCTTTGGACCATCAGTTTTTTCCTCTAATTGGAGAAAAATAATTACTAGCTCAGAGGATAGTTGGAAAGATTAAATGAGATAATGTATAGAAGACTTTTGTATTTCCCTGCTCAATATCCATTCTCTTTCCTGCTGTTAAGAGCAGTCTGTTCCACTGTGGACAGCCCTCCCCAGCATTCAACTGTGGTTCACATAAAAGTGAATATTTCTTTAGATATAACAATTGGTCTTTGGTAGAAACCAAGCAAATCATTCATATTAATTGGGTCAAGGTTAAATAAACCACCCAAGATGGAGCAGTAAGTACAGTTATAGAACTTCCACTGGAACTACTGGGAAAAAGGAGCCTTTTTTTTTTTTTTTTTTTGAGTTGCTAATTGTTACCATAAATGTGGTGGAATATAAACAATAAGTTACTAGTAGCCATTTATACTACATGGAAAGAGTTTTCCTGAGGTTGAATTAAGAAATGGGGAAACATTGAGCCAAAAATGGAGAGACACAGTTTCTTTAAGACATTGAGCATGTGGTTTTACAATGCTTAAGGGTGGATGAACCTCTGGACTTCCTAGGCTTATGAAACACTATGAATATGATTTATCTCCTTAGGCTTTGAAAACCTGTTTTTTAATACTCTGCATAAATTACTTACTATTTGTATTGCCCCATGAGACAATTAGGATTTAAAATGGTATATGATAAATGTAAAAAAAAAAAAAAAAGAATATAAAGTGAAAGTGTTAGTCACTCAGTTGTCCAATTCTTTTAGAGCCCATGGCATGTAGCCTACCAGGCTCCTCTGTCCATGGGATTTCCCAGGCAGGAATACTGGAGTGGGTGGCCATTCCCTTCTCCAGGGGATCTTTCCAACCCAGGGATCAAACCCGAGTCTCCTACATTACAGGCAGATTCTTTACCATCTGAGCCACCAGGGAAGCCCTAATATATATAATTTTTTTTCATAATCCTAAACACGTAAAATCCTTTCAATGTCTCAATACTATTTTGCAAATACCATCTTTTTAAATTTCCTTTAAAAGTTTTTATTGGAGAATAGTTGATTTTTAATGTTGTGTTAGTTTCTGCTGTACAGCAAAGAAATTAGTTATACATATATTCATTTTATTGAATTTTTTGAAGGGCTTCCTTTGTGGCTCAGATGGTAAAGAATCTGCCTGCAATGTGGAGACCTGGGTTTGATCCCTAGCTTAGGAAGATCCTTTGGAGAAGGGAAAGGCTACCCACTCCAGTATTCTGGCCTGGAGAATTCCATAGACTGTGTAGTCCATGGGGTCACAAAGAGTTGGACACGACTGACTTTCACTTTCACACTTTTCACTTTATATTCATTTTTTTAGATTATTTTCCCATAGAGGTTATTAGAATATTGAGTAGAGTCCATGCACTATAGAGTAGGTCCCTATCAGTTATCTATGGGAAAAGAATCTAAAAGTAAATGAATATGTGTGTGTGTGTGTGTGTTTGTGTGTGTGTGTGTGTGTGTGCACCGTGTACTTAGGCACTCAGTTGTGTCCAACTCTTTGTGAACCTATGGACTGTAACCCACCAGGCTCCTCTGGGAATTCTCCCAGGCAAGAATACTGGAGTGGGTTGCCAAGCACTCCTCCAGGGGATCTTCCTAACCCAGATATCAAACCCAGGTCTCCCGCAGTGCAGATGGATTATATAACTAATTGTTTCCCTGTACAACAGAACTAATACAATACTGTAAATCAACTATCCACCAATAATTTTTTTCAAAAAGATCCAGCAACCCCACTGCTGGGCATACACACTGAGGAAACCAGAAGGAAAGAGACACGTGTACCCCAATGTTCATCGCAGCACTGTTTATAATAGCCAAGACGTGGAAGCAACCTAGATGTCCATCAGCAGATGAATGGATAAGAAAGCTGTGGTACATATACACAATGGAGTATTACTCAGCCATTAAAAAGAATACATTTGAATCAGTTCTAATGAGGTGGATGAAACTGGAGCCTATTATACAGAGTGAAGTAAGCCAGAAGGAAAAACATAAATACAGTATACTAACGCATATATATGGAATTTAGAAAGATGGTAACAATAACCCGGTGTACGAGACAGCAAAAGAGACACTGATGTATAGAACAGTCTTATGGACTCTGTGGGAGAGGGTGGGAAGATGTGGGAGAATGGCAATGAAACATGTAAAATATCATGTAGGAAACGAGTTGCCAGTCCAGGTTCGATGCATGATGCTGGATGCTTGGGGCTGGTGCACTGGGACGGCCCAGAGGGATGGTATGGGGAGGGAGGAGGGAGGAGGGTTCGGGATGGGGAACACATGTATACCTGTGGCGGATTCATTTTGATATTTGGCAAAACTAATACAATTATGTAAAGTTTAAAAATAAAATAAAATTGGAAGAATAAAAAAAAAAAAAAAAAAAAAGAAATGAAAAAAGAGTATTTGCAAAGCATTACATAGTCATTGAAAGGATTTTGTATGTTTAGTATTATGAAAAAAATTTAAGAGAGCAAATGCAACTGTACTGATTTTATAGTTAGGACCTAGCACTAAAAAAAATTGGATTCATCTTTACAGATGATTATTTTCCTTTGGATTTGAAATCTAACTTCATATTATTTGATCATTCCAGGACAAAATTCATTTATACAAAGCACTGGGATCAGTGTAAAATGGAAAGACCCCAATTTTTTACATTTGAAGGCAAATTCCCACTGGCATCCTGCATGTAGAATATGCGGACTATCTTTAGTTACAATCCTGAGTATAAAGTAATTTTAAAACATGGAGTATGCAAGTCTTTAAATTGCTACTCTCCCCTTCCAAGTAGTTGGTGACCTGCCAAAGAAATCTGCTCATCTACCTGCTTCCTACCACAACATAATGGAACAGAATTATACCATCTCCTGACACAAATACAGGATATGGCCTAGGGTGTATTCAGAAGTTGCTGGTGGTGTTTAGTTGCTAAGTCCTATCTAATTCTTTGAGACCCCTTTGACGGTAGCCTGCAAGGCTCCTCTGTCCATGGGATTTCCTAGGCAAGAATACTGGAGAGGGTTGCCATTTTCTTCTCCAATGGATTTTCCTGACCCAGGGATCAAACCCACATCTTCTACATTGGCAGGTAGATTCTTTACCATTGAGCCATGTCAGTGCAGAATTTTTTCATAATAATTTTTTATTATGTATTTTATTATGTATTAAAAATAATACATGTCAGAATTTCCAATCAGCTAACTATATAAGGCCAGAATTTCTGATAAGGAAACACATCTATGACAGGAATGTTTTTCCTCACTAATATATCCCAAGTTCCTCAAAGAATGGCTATACATCACAAGCACTGAATTGTTTTTTGAATGCATGAATGGATGCAAGAATAAATTTTCTTGTTAGAAGAGCATTGCTAAACTGTGATAAATATGAGAAAGAAATCTAAGTTTTATTTCTATTATACTGAGGCTTGGACATCTATCCTTCCATACTGTTGTGTATGAGACTCCTATGATATCAGAGATCAAAAAAGACTCAGAGAAGAAGTGAACATGTACACACTCTATGTATTTTGTTTCACTGCAGGATAATTTATGGTAACAAAATATATCTAAATGCCCAGGAAGAGGATATTGGTTAGACAAACTATGCTACATACATATAACAGAATATCCTATAGCCATTAATATGGCCCTTAAGACATTAAATAAATTTTAAAATTATCAATATATAAAAAGTAGAAAAGTAAATTGAGAAACTTTTCACATATATTATGCCATAAGCTTAAATCACAGTCTATACAGTTGTCTATAGACAACTGTTTCAATTGTCTATACAGTTGAAAATCAACATTGAGCATTTTGATGATTTCTAGTTTACATGGCAAGCATATCTTTAATATACTTATATCCCTGATAAATGAAGTGTTTATGATCACAATGATAGTGATTTTGGTTGTGAGGGGCACTGAAGAAGAAACAGGAATAAAATCTCAACAAATATATTTAAAGACAACACTATTAGTTCAAGCTCTCTTTTCTTCAAATTTAAAGATTTGGAGGTATTTACACTTGAAGCATGAATAGAAAGAGAAACAGGAAAGAGGACAGGAATAACGAGAAATATGCTATCCCAGTTTTCTCTTTCCCCTAAAGAAACAGAAAGGCACAATGCACATCTTTCCTAGTGCAGATATTCAAACTTGTTTCTGTTCATTAAGATAAGTAACTATGAGGATGATAATCATTGGGCTTATGGAATTGTGAGCCTGAAGTTCCCACTGTGAGAATGTTGTAAAAAAAAAAAAAAAGAGTATTAATACAGATGTTCGTCAACAGATGAATGGATGAAGAAGTTGTGGTTCATATATACAATGGAGTATTATTCAGCCATAAAAAGGAATGAACTTGAATCAGTTCTAGTGAGGTGGATGAACCTAGAGACTGTTACATAGCGTGAAGTAAGTCAGAGAAAAACAAATATTGCATAATAATGCATATTTATGGAAGCCAGAAAAATGGTACTGATGAACCCATTTGCAGGACAAGAATAGAGATGCAGACACAGAGAATAGACTTCTGGACAGAGCAGAGGAAAGGAGGGTGGGAAGAAAGTAGCATGGAAACATATGTTACCATATGTAAAATAGCTAGTTGGAAGTTGCTATATAACACAGGGAGCTCAACCTGGTGCTCTGTAACAACCTAGAGGGGTGGGATGGAGAGCAAGGGGAGAAGGTTCAAGAGGGAGTGGATATGTGTATACTTACAGCTGATTCCTGCTGCTGTATGGCAGAAAACAACACAACACTGTAAAGCAATTATCCTATAATTAATTTTTTTAAATGTAAAGGTAAAAAAATATTTTAAAAAGAGTATTAATATTCTCTGAGATGCTTTTGCTGTCATAGAATCACAACTAACAGAATGAAGAGTGATACTCCTTTCAATTTCCTGCATTAGAACTGTAATTTGCCATTAAACAGCCATTCACACATTGTTCATATGGTGCTAACAAAAGGAACATGTTGTGACTTTGCCTTTCATCAGTATTTACTTTTCATCAATATTCATCCTGTATCAGAAATCTCTAAGTATTCAATAAATTAAGCTCTGATACAATCAGGTAATTTGCTTCCTTTTAAGAATTTTTTTTTTCCAGTGGTCATGTATGGATGTGAGAGTTGGACTATCAAGAAAGCTGAGCACCGAAGAATTGATGCTTTTGAACTGTGGTGTTGGAGAAGATTCTTGAGAGTCCCTTGGACTGCAAGGAAATCCAACCAGTCCATCCTAAAGGAGATCAGTCCTGGGTGTTCTTTGGAAGGACTGATGTTGAGGCTGAAACTCCAATACTTTGGCCACCTGATGCAAAGACCTGACTCATTGGAAAAGACCCTGATGCTGGGAAAGATTGAGGGCAGGAGGAGAAGGGGATGACAGAGGATGAGATGGTTGGATGGCATCATCAACTCGACTGACATGGGTTTGGGTGGACTCCAGGAGTTGGTGATGGACAGGGAGGCCTGGCGTGCTGCAGTTCATGGGGTTGCAAAGAGTTGGACATGACTGAGTGACTGAACTGAACTGAAGAAAATTTGACAGTTGTCTCTATTAATATTTCAAAGTTCACCTCAAGATTTTACAACCTAGGGACTTTTGAAAAAAATCTTCTCCCATGTGGAAACTTTATCCTGGATGTGCTGCTGTTAAGTCGCTTCAGTCATGTCCAACTCTGTGCGACCCCATAGATGGCAGCCCACCAGGCTCCCCTGTCCCTGGGATTCTCCAGGCAAGAACACTGGAGTGGGTTGCCATTTCCTTCTCCAGGATGTGCATATGTGTTATTTCTATATTATTACCTGTCATATCATTTTATGTGTTCATTACATAAGTTTTGACTATCTTAATGACTCCTGTGATGTGTCATATATAAAATAATGACTGCACTGAAATGGTCATTTAAAGTTAAATTTATAAAGTGTCACTTTCAAATCATATTAGTGTCCAGATTCCTATCGCATTTAAACACTTGATTCCATGACAGTAAACAAAATTCATCCTACTATGAAGTTGCAGCCTACCTACCCATAAAGTCCTGAAATAGCCTAGGTATCCACTACCACTGCACCTCAACAGCCAAAAAATAAGCTTACCTATCATTATATCATTTATCAATTTATCCCCTTTCACTTGTACCAGTAGCAAAACTTTTAGATGAATAAAATCAATTACTCTGGTTCTTGTCCATAAATAATAGCTGTATTTATTCTACCACTTGAGCTTCTCAAGCAGCATATATTTAGGTCAGAACTAAAAGAAAAACTCTGAAAATTAATAATGATGTAGTGTAATTTTCACACCAAAACTGTGAGCTTTTTTGAGAGTCATGACTCTGGCATAAATACTTTTACATTTCTGGCATCCAGTTAATAAAACTAGTTTTATTAACCTCAGTCCAACAGTCAAATAAATAGCAATATCCCCATCTATTCTGTAGCTATAGGATGCATTCAGGACCATGGACAACACACAGTCAAGTCCTTAATCATGACTTCAGCATACTACAAATTAGCTGTGAAAATGTAAGGCTTATTCTCTCTTTTTAGATACAATGAAAGGCATTTCCACATTCATATTATTAAAGGCAGTGTAACATTTGATGTTTGAAAAGTACTTGTCATTACTTGTCAGATGTCTTTTTTCTCTACAAAAATGTAAGATTCACAACTGCAAGGACTTTATCATATTTCTCACTGTGTGTTCGTTGCTCAGCCAATAGTCTGAGACATAACAAGTTTTCAAATAAATGATCCATGAAGTGAAACTCTTATTATTAAGCACAACAGAAAAAAACCACCAACAACAAACATGTTCACATTTGTTCATTAAAAAAAGCTAGTAATGGGACTTTGAAAAAGTAACAAGTAGTCAGCTTCATTCAAATTAAAGTTCAACAAAGATCTCATAAATTTTACATAACCAACAATCTACTGGGCTCTTAATTCATAAATTCAGTGAAACCATTTTGTATAACTAAAATGCTTCTAAAGAAGAACATTAAAAATACATGTTCTCTAAGATTTATATTGTAGATAGAGTAAAAACGTATTATTCAGAGACTGTGACAGTACAAATAGAAGGAGATAAGTAAGATGCATGTTTACTCTCCACATGGTGCAGGAATGGGGGAGAGATTTATGTGCTGCAGACTCCACTCATGCCATTGGCATGCATCATTGGAAAATGATTGCAACCATAAAATAGATATTGATGACTAGAACAACTTGGTGTATTTCAGCCTAAGGCGGAAAAAAAAAAAAATGTTGTCACATATCTCTGAACATCCAAGGGGGAAAAACAGTCTGGCTGAAGCCTAGCTGACTAAACATAGCTAAAGATTGGCAATAACTTGAGCACTAACTAGTCACCCTGCACTGAGTTCACAGTTACTGCATATTGAATCTTAGTCCTTTGCATCATGAAAATAAAAACAGATATTAATATATGGTCTTTTTCTATTAATATTCATGGTATTATTTAACTCTGACCTACAGAGTTTTAAAGCATATCTAAGCAACCAACTATAGAATGGTTTTGTTTTTTTCTGATATAGAATCTGTGTGATCTGGGATGATGGGGAGATTGATAGTCTGATTACCTTCTAGACAGTGCCTTCCAGAATCTCTACAAACTCTGATGAAATATGACTTTGGAAAAGCTGACTGTAGCAATTCTAGATGAGTGCACTCATCATGTACCCTCCTTCCAACACACAAATATATAATTCTGGTGTTCTTTTCACAAAGTAAATATATTACTTTGTGATATATATCTATATAATATAATATATTACAATCATATATAATATAATATATATAATATATAATAATATATATAATAATATAATATATATATAATATATAATATAACATAATATCTATATAGAACAGTCTCTGGTTGAAAAAAAATCAGCTAGCCATTTACTGACACAAGTTTCATTTATTTTTTCTTTGCTGAGATATTTATACAAATCCAAAACAGTATTTTATTTTATTTTATCTTTAATTTTATTTTATTTTTAAACTTTACAATATTGTATTAGTTTTGCCAAATATCGAAATGAATCCACCACAGGTATACCCGTGTTCCCCATTCTGAACTCTCCTCCCTCCTCCCTCCCCATACCTCCCTCTGGGTCATCCCAGTGCACCAGCCCCAAGCATCCAGTATCGTGCGTCGAACCTGGACTGGCGACTCATTTCATACATGATATTATACATGTTTCAATGTCATTCTCCCAAATCTCCCCACCCTCTCCCTCTCCCACAGAGTCCATAAGACTGATCTATACATCAGTGTCTCTTTTGCTGTCTCGTACACAGGGTTATTGTTACCATCTTTCTAAATTCCATATATATGCATTAGTATACTGTATTATTTTCAAAAATCAGTTAAATCCAAACCAATTACCAGTCAGACCATATGCAACAGATTTAATTGTCCAAATTACCTGTACTACTATCAGATTTTTGTTCCAAACAGACCACTATGTAAAAATACTGCTGGAATTAACCAGGTGACTTAAACTCCAGTGGACAGAAACTACGTTAGTGGTTGTTTCTACATGCAGTACTAATTTGGGAAAAAATGATCATTAGTTTATACAAGGAGAAAATAAAGAAAGGCCCCCACTTCTTTCACTAACCAATGACTTCATTGGTCTGTTTATAGAGCCAACATTTCATTTCCTGCCATTAAGACATATTTTTAAGGCAGCAAGATGACATTCAAAAAAGAGCCTAAAACTAGCAGACAGGGGAGTTAATGATTAAAATACTGGGCTTTGAAGTCAACCAAATTAGTACCTGAATTTTTCTACTTTATCTCTGGGTTCATTTAGACCCTAGGCTTTCATTTCTGCATCTGTAAACTGGATGATAGTATCTAACTCCTAAGTTGTGAGTATTAAAAGAGATACTATACAAAAAATGCAATTTCACAGAGTACATAACACGTAATAAAACTCAAAAGTGATACCTCTTAATCTTAGCAGTGATACCTCTTAATCTTAACTGGGAAAGAACCTACCCGCCAGTGCAAGAGACACAAGAGATGCAGGTTGGATCCCTGGGTAGGGAAGATCCCCTGGAGGACGGCATGACAACCTACTCTAGTGTTCTCACCTGGAGACTCCCCATGGGCAGAGGAGCCTGGTGGGCTGCAGTCCATAGGGTCACAAAGAGTTGAACACGAATGAAGTGACTTAGCACACACATAGTCTCAGTAGACTTAACTATGTCACTAACCAGCAATGTGATTTCTGCGGGTTGATAACAGTAATAGGTTAATAAATTCTTATTTGGGGCCAGAGTCTATATTAAAAATTTTTTATCTGGATTAAATTAGAATAAAATTGAATTTTCAGTATCAACACAATTCTTCTCCTTGTTTAGATGGAGAAAAATCAAGGCTCAGAGAGGTCAACTAATTGAATCTAGGTGAAGGATCAGGTTTGACTGACATTAAACATTATATGTTAGGGCCTATGCATTCATCCCCATGCTCCCCACTTATCTAAATAGAAATAGCAGGGAAAAATGAGTTCTATTTATAAGATAAACAGGAAAGAGAAGGAAACTGAAACTTTTTTCTCCATGTGTTTAACATGGTGCTAATTGTTTTACCTGTGCAGTCCAATTAATTCTATCTAAATTCTTAAGAAATCATTACATCTATTTTAAATGATAAGATAGAGTTCCCATCCACTTCAAGAAAAAATGTACTGATAACAGAATTAAGATCTGCTGAAAACTCCATGAAGTCCTTTTCCTGTTCATTGTCACAAGTAATTAACACTCAGAATTTAGTGCTTAATATTTCCATCATTTTCAGTACATTTACATGTATCTATCCCAAATAATAAAAACAATATTTAGTGTATTTCACTTCATATATGGCACTGTACTTAATGTGTTCATTTTTTCACTGAAACATATAATAGTTATTCATTTTGATATGCATAGCTCTAATTCCTTCAATTTCACCACTGTACATTTCTCAGTTTTAATGAAACATCACATTTTATTTATTCAATTTTAAGAAAACACCACACTTCATTTAACTATTTTTCCTTGTTGAGACTTTTCTCACCACTACTACTCATAAGTTTTTCTCTTTATATTTTCTACGTATTACATAGGGCCCCTGTATACATTTGCAGGACTTTCTCTAGGACCTGTACCTAGGAACTGAATTGCTTTATAGGCAATGTATGTTTTTAACCAGTCTATTTACCGCAAAGTGTTTCACTTCTTCAACTTTTCTTTTCTAGGTATTGTCAAATTATTCTCCAAAACAGGTACACTGATGTATAAGAGTTTCAAAAATACTCAATGGAATTATCAAACATCAACATTTTTGTGAATCTGTTGAGTGTACAATAGAATCTAATTGAATTTAACTATAATTTCATTTATTACTAGTGAGGTGGACTACATTTGCTCATATTTATTTGGGATCCAAGTTTTTTCCTCCTCTACATTTCTTTGCTAACACTTGTTCTTCTTGTGATCAAGCTACTGTATTTTTCTTATCAATATGTTGATGCCATTTTTATTCTGGACATTTATTATTTGTATTGCTAATATCTTCTCCCAGTCTTTGAATCTTTTAATTTTAATTACTTTTTGCTTAATATACTTTTTGATGAGACCATTTAAATTTATAAACATACTTCATGGTTTGTACTTATTATGTCTATGTTAAAGTCATTTCCTGCCTAGAAATCATAAAGATTGTCTCCCATATCATTTCCCTGAAAATACTAAAGTATGATATTCATACTTAAGTCTTTAGTCCACACAGAAATCATTGGGGGATATAATATGAGCTATTAATCCTATATTACTTATTTCCACATGAGTTTTAAATTATGACATCACCAGTTTACACATGACTACACCCAGGGAGTATGAATGGATGGGCTTCGGGCCCATGTATAATGTAATAACATGTGTCTGAGCCAGGATTTCTACAACAAAGGAAATTGAAGCTTAATATGAACTGAAAAGAACACCAAAAAAAAAAAAAAAATGAAACTCCCCATTTCTCAATGGAGCTGTTGGGTAATGCTTTCCATTTTAGTGCCTCATTTTTTTTGTCCTATAATCAGGCTGTTTTGTGTTTGGTGAGATTAGACAGTCAAAAGCAATGAATCCAATTAATTAAGTCAATTGATAAAGCAGTTAACTAATCTATTATCTGTAACAAGTGGTCCACTGGAAAATTCCATTAATCAATTGATTCAATTAGAACTAATTAATGATAGGTTCTGATGATGTTTTAATGTATCTGGCTGATGCTTGCACTCATTCACTTGTAGTTAAAGATAGACCTAACTGGATAAATACAAATCAATGTGTTAGCTAGGAAGAGTGAGTGCCCTGAATGTTATGGATCATAGTTTGTGTGTGTGCTCAGTTGCTAAGTCATGTCTGACTCTTTGCGACCCTATAGACTATAGCCTGCCAAGCTCCTCTGTCCATGGGATTTTCAAGGTAAGAATACTGGAGTGGGTGGGCATTTCTTTCTCCAGGGAATCTTCCCAAACCAGGGGTCAAAGCTGTGTTTCTTGTGTCTCCTGCATTGGCAGGCAAATTCTCTACCACTGAGCCACATGGGAAGCCTCTCATGGATCGTAGTAGAGAGGCATTTATATTGGGTAGTGGAAGGAATTTTCAGACAAGTCTTCTTGAAGTAGATGTTTTGTATGATTATGTGATAAGGAAAAATTCATCAGACAGGCTGGAGTTCAATAACAAGCAGAGGAAAGAGCAGCAGCAAAGACCTATAGATGATAATCAGCAGAAAGTATTTCTGGGATATCACTAAACTTTCAGTGTTGCCAAATTGCTAAAAATATAAGTGAGGGTTCAAGGTGAGACCAGAGTAGTAAGCAAGAGCCAAATGTAGGAGAACATCATATTTGTCATGACAAGGACACCACACTTTATCCCAAGGGCAATGAGAAACATCACTGCATGATGTAAACAGAAGGGTGGTTTTTATCCGATAGGCCGCCTAGAGAGTAATTGGGAGGCTGTTGCGACAGTTCAGGTAACAGACAACTGGGGTCTGACCCCTCTTTGCAAGGTTACAAAGATCACTATCACAGCTCATGCTAAGGAATTATAGGATGCTAGGGCCAACTCCAACTTTTGAGCTTTCAAGAATCTTTTGGAAATAGTTTTTTGTATACCCATATTTCCCCCACCAAAGAAGTATCTATAAGAGAAAAATACCTGAACTGTTTTTGGACCTAACTTACAACATTAAACTTGCCTCTCCAATTACCTTCATTTATACTCCCTGTCCAGGCACCAACAACAAAAACAAAACCACAAGGAGGTAATTTGAGAAATCTAAAGCAGTGCCTACTAGTGGATAAAAGGAACCCACGCACGATAGACAGTGTATCAGAACGAGCAGCATCAGGGACAATAAGTACTAGTTCTGAAGGAACAAGGAGAAGAGAAATGGAACTCAGAGAAAGAGGGAGAGTTGAGCGGAGAGGTTGAGCATCAGTAATTGTGACTTTGGTCAAGAAATAAGCTAAGGGCTTCCCT
Organism: Bos javanicus; assembly: GCF_032452875.1. Classification (NCBI taxonomy): domain Eukaryota; kingdom Metazoa; phylum Chordata; class Mammalia; order Artiodactyla; family Bovidae; genus Bos; species Bos javanicus. The sequence goes on along the minus strand of NC_083874.1, from coordinate 55,564,682 downwards.
GGTGGCGCAATGGATAGTAATCCATCTGCCAAAACAGGAGACAAAAGTTCAATCCCTGATCCAGGAAGATCCCACATGCTGCAGAGCAACTAAACCCATGTATGTCGTAACTACTGAGCCTGTGCTCTAGAGCCTAGGAGCCACAACTGAAGCCCATGCACAATAGAGCCCATGCTCTGAAACAAGAGAAGCTCCAACAATGAGAAGCCCACTCTGCGACTAGAGAGTAGCCCTGCTCTCCACAAGAGAAAGCCCATGCAGCAACAAAGACCCAGCATAGCCCCTCCCCCCACCAAAAAAAAAAAAAAAAAGAAAGAAGAAGCCAAGCTAGAAGGGCTTTTCAAGAAGGAATCTGGGAGAAGAATATCCCAATTTCACTCTTCACCCTCCATCCAATACTCTGCCAGCTCCTACTACTGTCAAACCCTGTAGGAGGCTGGAATGCAAGGGAGCTTCTTGGTGAGAAGCAGCTGCATCAGCCTTGGCCTCAGAGGCACAGGGTGGCAGAGAGTGGAGAGTGAGTCTGCAAGTGCTCAGAGTTCTGCCATCCACAAACACATCATAATGTGATTAAAATCTGTCTTAATAGTACAAGTGCAATTTAAGACAACATCCTGCTCTCCTTCCAGTCAGATTCCTGCATCTTCTGAGCATGTGTCTCTATAGAAATTCTAGATCCAGCACTGTTGGTAATCACAGCATTCAACACTGAAAGAGTTCACTACATACATGCTTAGTCAGTTTCTATATTACAGTAAAATAAAAACATAATTTGTTTTCTTTCTTTTTATGACACACTTCTCTTCATATTCTTTTTTCTCACTAATCTACTCGTTTTATTTTTAATTTTTTTTTTTTAAATTTACCGATGAGGAACCTGGAGAAGGAAATGACAGCCCATTCAGTATTCTTGCCTGGAGAATCCCATGGACAGAGGAACCTGACAATCCATGGACTCACAAAGAGTTCAACATGACTCAGCAAGTAAACACCAACTGATGAGGAAACTATAAGAAAGGAGAAGCTACTGAGGCGAGTTGGAGGAAACCAAAAAAGAGGGTGGAAATAACACTTGTCAGGATCTTAGATCCAGGAATGCACCCCAGGTCTTCAGGTCCCAAAAGAATAGTTATATTTTGACTGCTTCGTAACTGGCAATTCAGAGCAATTGCGCTGTAGGAGAAGAAAACTACTCTGGGGTTCGTACAATTTGATTTCATCCTAACTCTCGAGAGGACACTTAGGGTCTTGATGCTTTTATCCACTGTGAAGCTATCTTTCAAAATGGAAATAATGTTTTTACTTTGAGGAATTGGCTATTCTGGAAGAAGACTGGTAGATAAAGATGAAGAGGTTGCTGCTAATTAAATTCTGAAAATATGGTAATTTTCCTTCACCTGAACAAATAATAGGCATTTTTTAAAATCCTGATTTACTACAAAGCCTATCATCCAAAGAAATAATAGATGCTTATGATGCGGCACTTTCAAGTTTATTGTCTCATGTTTGAAAGATTAGGGTCATCACAGATAATAAATATTACAAACAAGCCTATGAAGAAAAAGAGAAATATTAAGATTGCAAACTGAGAAAATTAAAACTCTGAATTAAAAGAAATAAAATATTGGAGTCTCTCTTTCCCCCAGATAAATTAATTGTGTAATAAGAAAATTAGAGCAGGATATAATGTGCAATTAGGCAATAAGAGGAAAACAAGTAATTCTGGGCAGGGAGAGGGTGGCGCCGCGAAGCTGGACAAATAAACTGAAGGCTTACAGACCAAACAATTATAAGTAATTATTTGCAGGTTAAAAGTATTTTTTAAATAATATGCTTTGCACAAAAAATTAGCATACCACAATGATAAGGTATTTTAGCAACAGTTCTACTACAGAATAGTCTGAAAATAAGAACCAAGCAGCTTAGTAACAAGTATGCCAAAGTGATAAGGTAAATGGAGCTTCAGGACTGGTTTAAAAGCAAAAATGTCTGTTTTGCATTTCTGTATGATTGGTAGCAGTTTCTGTTAGACCAGGATTAAAGTACCAACAGAATACTCATGACTTCCTTCACTGGTTAGGTATTAATTTCAGGAAATATTTTGTTTCCTACAACCCTTGTTTTCATTGTCCTTTGTTAAACACAGCCACTAAATAAATTCTCCCTATTTTTCCTGCTTGCTTAATCCCTGTGTTTTCACATAGATAAATCTCACATAATTAGCTCAAGCTTGGAAAATAGTGCTGCCTGGTGCACATGAAATGAAGTTTTATAACATGCCAGCGGAAGTTACAACCTGTTGTGGGAATAGAAATGCTTTATTGGGAGTTTCTTGCCCATGGCTGTACATGAAATGAAAAGAGAACAGAGGAAATTATTCAGCTCTGAAAATCCTTCTTCAGCCAAAAAAAAGGATAAAATATTTTATTTTCATTTACTTTCTTTGATGTCTTATACCTAAAATTATTTTTGGCTATACTATAAATATGCCAATATGACTGATTATAAGAATTTTTTAGTTTAAAAATCAGACAAAATTTGCAGATCATCTTTGTCTCCTTAGGCTCTAGCATAGGGCTTGGCACTTATGAATAACTGTTTTATGAAAAATGAAAAAAGAAATGGTGTCAATCCTCTGAAAGCATTCAGAGATAATATTTTTTATTCTTCCTTTTTAGATTCCAGTATCCCAATGTTGCACTTTTTATCCTTATTGTAAAATTGGTCAACTGCATGGATTTACTGTCTTGTGCCATAAGCTAAATTTCTGAGGAGAAGAATAACAAGCTTAAAGAATTAGGCAACAGTAACTGTGTGGTTAATTTCATGTGTCAACTTGACTGGAAAAGATGTGCCCAGATTAAGCAGTATTTCTGCATGGCTCTATGAAAGTGTTTCCAAATGAGATTAGTATTTGAATCACTTGGCTCAGTAAAGTAGGTTTCCCTCCTCAGTGTAGGGAAGCACCATCTGATCTACTGAGGGCCTGAATACTACTGGCTCTCCTGGATCTCAGGCTTTCAGACTTTGGCTAGAATTACACATCTGCTTTCCTGGGTCTCCAGTTTGCAGATGGCTGAGATTATGGATCTTAGCTTTCATAATTGTAGAAGCCAATTGTTTAAATAAATGTCTCAATCCCTCTCTTTCTCCAAAGATATATATGGGTGGGGGTGAGAGATAACTATATACAGATAAAGATGTAAATATAAATAGATAGATATTAGATACAAAGTGATATTACTATAGATATACCATAATAACTATAATAGAGGCATTATATATGGGAAGGCACTAGCATTTCTCTCTCTCTCTACATATATACATATATATATATATATATCTCAGTGCTACTTGTTTTATTTCTTTAGAGAACCCTAATACATTAACAACACACACACACACACACACACACACACTGCAGAACAACAACAAAAAAGAACATCTGACTAATCAATTAATCAGTTCTTCCAAATCATGCAGAGAAAATATTAACAATAGGCTGAAGTATCACATGCACTTTTCCATTACCTGGAAATCTGGTATTAAAGATATGTATTGTTGGTGTTGTTTAGTCACTAAGTCATGTCCAACTCTTTTGAAACCCCATGGACTGTAGCCCACCAGGTTCCTCTGTCTATGTAATTTCTCAATGGGTTGCCATGTCTTTCTTCAAGGGATCTTCCCCACACAGGGATCAAACATGCATTGCCTGCATTGGCAGGTAGATTCTTTACTACTGAGTCACCTGGGGAGACCAAAGATATGTACAGAATAAGCTTAAAATAAGAAAGTAAGTATCAGGACACAGGACAGAACTTTTGCCTCAGCTATTTGATTATTAATGTTCTATCCAGATTAGTCACTCTCACCCATGCAGCATCAGCATCATCTTGTAACTTTAAAAAAAAGCAAATTCTTGGGCTACCTCAGATATCCTAAATTAGATACTCTGGCCATGGTCCCAGAAGTCTTTTTCGCTAAGTCCTCCAGGTGATCCTAATGTGGGCCTGAGTTTGAGACCCTCTAATCTCGATAATTTCTCAAATTACTTGGTCTGTGTCGCAGTACAGATTGTTTATTTAAAATTATTCTAAAGTGCAGGGAATACAACATTTTTGGAGAGGGTGTGCTTATGGAAATAGCAAACAAAAAAGGTGAGGCAAAGTACATGTTACCTTCTAGGTTATTTTACATTTTGCACTGTAGTATAAATATAGTTGTGACATGTGTTCTATTCCATTTTCTCTTACTTATCCAAGCCAGATCCATAAAAATCCCTACCCAGGATTCTCCTAATGGAAACTGCAAAAGAGGAACTCTCTTTCTGAAATCAGGAGCTCACTGATTTCCTGAGCTAAAGGGATGTAAGTTAAGAATTGCCCTCATTCACATTTTGTTATGAGGTTTTATTTATAACACTGATGCTCCTAAATCTCTATTTCCAGTGTTCTTTTGTTGAATGTTAGACTCTGTGGCTACAGTCCACTCACCATCTCTCCAATAATGTATGTTATACATCTTGAACTTAAAACATTCAGAACTATATTCTTGATTCTCCCAACCATGTTCCTCAAATCTGCCCATTTCTTTTTCACATTCCAGTTAATGGCACAACTAACCCCGCCCCACTCCCCCACTTTTCTGGGAGAAGGAAATGGTAACCCACTCCAGTATTCTTGCCTGGAGAATCCTGTGGACAGAGGAGCCTGGAGGGCTGCTGTCCATAGGGTCGCACAGAGTTGGACACGACTGAAGTAGCTTAGCAGCAGCAGCAGCAGCAGCAGCAGCAGCAACCCCCTTTTTAATCATCCATCTGCTCAGGGAAAGATCTTAAGAATTGCATAGTTTATTTCTCTCTGAGTTCCCACATCCAATCCATCATTAAGCCTTACTTAAAATCTATTTAAAAAACATATTCTGAATTAATTTCTTGCTGTTACAAAGGGAAAAAAAAAGTTTTCACCTTAATCCAAACCATTGCAACTTCTTACTAGGACTGAAGTATCTGCCTACTAGCTAGTTTCTCTGCTTCTACTCTTGACTTGTTAAAGTCTATTCTCCACTGAAAGTGAAAGTGAAGCCATTCATTTGTGTCTGACTCTTTGCGACCCCATACTAGGCTTCTCCATCCATGGGATTTCCCAGGCAAGAATACTGGAGTGGGTTGCCATTTCCTTCTCCAGGGGATCTTCCTGACCCAGGGATCGAACCTAGGTCTCCCGCATTGCAGGCAGACACTTTACCCTTTGAGCCACCAGAGAAGTCACTTTATTCTCCACTAGAAAGATATATTTTAAAAATTAAACTTAATTTTTTCAGTTTCTGCTTTGAAATCTTTCAGCAACTTTCTAATGAAGCTAAAATAAAATCCATACTCTTTACCATGGACTACTGCTGCTAAGTTGCTTCAGTCGTGTCCGACTCTGTGCGACCCCATAGACGGCAGCCCACCAGACTCCCCAGTCCCTGGGATTCTCCAGGCAAGAACACTGAAGTGGGTTGCCATTTCCTTCTCCAATGCATGAAAGTGAAAAGTGAAAGTGAAGTCGCTCAGTCGTGTCTGACTCTTAGCGACCCCATGGACTGCAGCCTACCAGGCTCCTCCGTCCATGGGATTTTCCAGTCAGGAGTTCTGGAGTGGGGTGCCATTGCCTTCTCCGACCATGGACTACTAGACCATGTCTATTCAATATTTACCTACTTTCCCCACAGATCTCTCTGTTTCACTCACACCAGTCTTGCCTCCACCTGTTACACATTCTAAGACCATTTTCATTTTTAGGGTCTTTATATTTGCTGAGCCTGCTTTCTGCAATTCCCTTGCCCTAGAGCTCTCAATGAATGCTTCTGCTTCATTCTCCATGTCTCAACTCAAACTCTGAAGAGGTCATCACCTCATCATAAAAGCTTCCCTATATAAAGCAAACTACTCTCTTCTCCTAGTCATAGGCCATTACTTTATCTTTTGCACTTATTCCTTTTGTAGAACATATTGAAGCAAGATTTTTGTGGATTTATTTTTAATTTGAATTCTGTCTTCGACCTCTGTTATAGGATATGTAACAGAGCTTCCCTAGAGGGTCATATGGTAAAGAATCTACCTGTGATGCAGGTTTGGTCCCTGGGTGGGGAAGATCCCCTGGAGAAGGGAATGGATACCCAGTCCAGTATTCTTTCCTAGAGAATTCCATCGACAGAGAAGTCTGGTGGGCTACAGCCCATGCAGTTGCAAAGAGTCAGACACGACTGAGTGACTAACACTTTTATTTTCATAGAGTGTATAAAGCATGGAGTTTTATATTCTCACATGCATGGATATTCTGAGGACTACTCTCTCTCTTAACACAACATGGCATACATATGTAGGCACTCACTAAATTTTTATGGGAATAATTAAAACATCAATGTGGGACAAACTCAAATGCAGCAGGGAGAATCAAGTCTATATACAGACGGAGGATAAGAGAGAAACTTGATAGTATTCAACCTCTAGGATCCACCCTACACAAGACCGTTTCTACTCTTCCCTTTTCCATAGGTTGGCCATGTAAACCAGTAAAAGAGCAAAGATATGATTGTTTGAACTTGATTCCTATATCTCTTAAAACAGAATATTAGACTGATTAAACTATTTATCCATATGTATGTTTTAGAAATGAACCTAAATTTTGTTCCTTCTTACATGGAAAAATGTATTGGGTTCTTATACATCTTGCAATGTGATTAATAGAAATTATTATTGCACATGATTAGAAAGGACTTGGCCAAAGTAGCACAGAAATACCCAACCCTGAGGTTTCCTGGGTGATGAAAAATGGAATATTAGTTGTACCCTGCTCATCCTGGCCAATAACTGGAGGCTAAATTCAGCTTATTATGCAGCAAATGATTATTGAGATTGCCAGAAGAACATTTTGTAAAACAATTAGACTGAATATATATTAACTTCGAGTGACCACACATAGTCTGGGTCTTGGTGGCCTTTTCAAAACTAATACATTTTGCTCTGTCAGAAAAATATTGGATTTGTTGAATTAGAAGTAATTTAGTTTTGGCTAAATGGAATTATAGAAGTAAAGCAATATCCAAGTCATTTTACATTAGTTCCTTTCATACTTTTATTCTCTAGTATTAAAAAAAAAATAGTAGCAACCCCTTTTTCATTAACTCTTCTCCAAACACACTGACCTAGCTATTCTAGAATATCAAAGCTTGCTGAAATCTATAATCTCTTGGACACTTCTCTGTATGGAATGCCCTTACACTACTTTTTTCATTGATGTTTTCTGCTCAGGCCTCAGGTATTGACTCAAATAGCACTTCTTTTGAAAGACTTTCCTGTCTATCCTAATTAGATCTCCTTGTTGTTAAGTTTTAGCTGCCTCATTCTTTTTTTTATAGAACTTGTCACAATTTATAATTGTTTTATTTATTTGCTTGCATATAAATATAATTGTTTTACTTATTTGCTTGTCCATGATCTTTTACTTTCTACTATACGGAAAACTTGCCTAGAAGAACAGAAACCATTTTTACTGTATACATCATTCTATCCCCAATTCTTGCCTTGTAGTCGGCACACCAGAAATATGTGTCCATGCATGAATGATCCTATCCCAACCAAAATAGGACATTGAGATCAGAGAATGAATCCTGTAGAAGATAGGGTCTGAGTTTTCTTCATGGGCCCCCATGTAAGACTATCTGTAAGAAGGATTTGCCAAAAAGTGACACCAACACAAAAAGAGCCACTGTTGTACAAGTTACAAGCAGGGTATACAGCTCTACATACTCATCTACAGAACTCATCTGACTGGAGTGCTACTCTATGCTCAGCTCCCTGGACTACCTATGGGGTCCCAGTACCATTCTATGAGGACAGCCCATGTGATCTCTGCTTTGCTTCACTGAGGATCCCTAATAATAATGTGAGGACCAGGATCATACAGGATAGGCTTTCCTTCTCAGAAGATAAAATCTCCTATTGCCTTGCCCTGGAAAAGCTTGCTGTTCTTAAAACTGTTTCAACCAGTAACTTTCAGCTAGGTAGCCATTTAAGTCAGTCCCTAATCTTTTATACAGTTTGAAGTTCAAGTTTGATCAATAAAGTAGAGTGATTAAAAGTAAGCTCTCTAAGGCCAGAGGTCTTCAGAGTCTGTCTAGGCTGTGCCACTTTGGTATAGTTATGTAAATTCTTAAAGAGATGGAAATACCATACCACCTGACTTGGCTCCTGAGAAATCTGTATGCAGGTCAAGAAGCAACAGTTAGAACTGGACATGGAACAACAAGACTGGTTCCAAATCAGGAAAGAAGTACATCAAGGCTGTACATTGTCACCCTGCATTTGAAAATGGGAACTCATTACCTGAGATCTTCTAACCTGGAGTGGACACTGCTGTGACCCTAAGCTGTTTGGAAACTGGGATCCATGTTATCACTATGTCTGGGGAAACTGCCCAAGGGTCAGGCAGAAAGAGATCAAATCCTGAGTCTTTGGAGTGGGAGCACTGACTCCAAGACCCTAGACTACCAGAGAACTAACACTGCTATTGCTGCTGCTATTCTGCTGCTAAGTTGCTTCAGTGTGTCCTACCCTGTGCCACCCCATAGACAGCAGCCCACCAGGCTCCCCCATCCCTGGGATTCTCTAGGCAAGAATACTGGAGTGGGTTGCCATTTCCTTCTCCAATGCATGAAAGTGAAAATCAAAGTGAAGTCGCTCAGGGAGTATCAAATAGTGAGAACTCACACAAAGGAAACCACTTGAATACAAGACCTGGCATCACCCAACCACCAGTAGCATCCTGTGCAGGACACCTCATCCAAACAACAAACAAAACACAAACACAAACACAATCATCAACAAACAGGATTACCACCTCACTCAGCCTTGCTCATTAGAGGAAAAACAAAACAAACAAACAAACAAAAACTTAGCATAAATCTCACCCTATGTGAAGCTTACACAAACCACTGCACCAACCTTAGGGGTAGCAGAAACCAAAAGGAAGAGAGAATTCAACCTTGAAGGCTGGGACAAGGAGACCTCAAAAACAATAAATTAAAAAAAATAATGATAAGGCAGAGAAATACTACACAAATTAATAAAAAACTAGAAACACAGAAATCTAAATAAATGAAGAGGAAATAGGCAAAGTACCTGAAAAATAACTCAGCATAATGATAGTGAAGATGATCAAAAACGTTGAAAAAAATGGAGAAAATGCACAAATAAATTAACAAAGACCTAGAAGAATTAAAGAATAAATAGGCAGAAACAAACAACACACTTACTGAAATTAAAAATACTCTAGAAGGAATCACTAGCAGAATATCTGAAGCAGAACAACAAATCAGTGAGCTGGAAGATAAAATGCTAGAAATAACTTCTGAAGAGCAGAATAAAATAAACAGAATGAAAAGAACTAAGGATAGTCTAAGAGACCTCCGAGACAATATCAAACACACTAACATTTGAATTATAGGGGGTCCCAGAAGAAGAGAAAAAGAAAGGGTATGAGAAAATTTTCCAAGAGATTATAGTTGAAAATTTCCCCAACATGGAAAAGGAAATCATCAATCAAGTCCCAACAGGCACAAAGAGTCCCATACAGGATAAACCCAAGGAGAAACACGCCAAGACACATACTATTCAAACTAACAAAGATTAAACACAAAGAAAGAATAGTAAAAGCAGCAAGGGATAAACAACAGGTAACAAACAAGAGAAACCACATATGTTTAACAGCTGATCTTTCAGCAGAAACTCTGCAGGCCAGAAGGAAGTGGCAGGATATATTTAAAGTACTGAAAGGGAAAAATCTACAACCAAGATTACTAGCCAGCAAGGATCTCATTCAAAATTGATGGAGAAATCAAAAGTTTTTCAGACAAGTAAAAGTTAAGAGAATTCAGCACCACCAAACCAGCTTTACAACAAATGGTAAAGGGATTTGTATAGTCAAGAAACAAAAGAGAAGAAAAAGATCTACAAAATCCAACCCCAACAACTAAGAAAATGGCAATAGGAACATATATATCTATAATTACTTTAAATGTAAATGGATTAAATGCTGCAATCAAAGGACACAGACTGGCTGAATGGACACAAAAATAAGACCCATATGTATGCTGTCCTCAAGAAACCCATTTCAGACCTCAAGACACATACAGACTGAAAGTGAGAGAATGGAAACATATATTCCCTGCAAATGGAAAGCAAAAGAAAGCTGGGGTAACAATCCACATATCAGACAAAATCAACCTTAAAGAAAATTACAAGATATAAGGAAGGACACTACATAATGATCAATGGATCAATCCAAGAGGAAGACATCACAATTGTAAATATCTATGCACCCAACATAGGAGCACCTCATACATAAGAAAAACACTAACAGACATAAAAAGAGAAATTGACAGTAACATGATAATTGTAGGAAACTTTAACACCCCACTCACACCAATGGACAGATCATCAAAACATAAATTAATAAGGAAACAAAAGTCTTATATGATACATTAGATGAGATGGATCTCACTGATGTCTTCAGGACATTCCATATAAATGCAGAAGAATATACCTTCTTCTTAAGTACATAGGGAACATTCTCCAGGATAGACTACATCTTGGATCACAAATCAAACCTCAGTAAATTTAAGAAAATTGAAATCTTATGAAGTATCTTTTCCGACCACAACGCTATGAGACTAGATATCACTTACAAGAAAAAACGTGTAAAAAACACAAACACATGAGATTAAACACTACATTTCTAAATAACCAACAGGTTACTGAAGAAATCAAAAGGGGAATCAAAAAATTTCTAGAAACTAATGACAATGAAAATACAACTCAAAACCTATGGGATGCAGCAAAAACAGTTCTAAGAGGGGAGTTTACAGCAATACAATCCTACCTTAAGAAACAAGAAAAACATTGAATAGATAACCTAATTTTACACCTAAAACAAATGGAAAAAGAAGAACAAAAAACCCACCAAAATCAGCATAAGGAAAGAAACCATAAAGATCAGAGCAGAAATAATTGGAAAAGAAATGAAATAAACAATAGTAAAGATTAATAAAACTAAAAGCTGGTTCTTTGAGAAGAAAAACAAAATTGACAAACCTTTAGCCTGACTCATCAAGAAAAAAAAAAGAGAAGAATCAAATCAACATAATTAGAAATGAAAAAGGAGAGGTTACAACAGACAATGCAGAAATACAAAGGATTATGAGACTATATGGTAATAAAATGGATAACCTGGAAGAAATGGACAGATTTTAAGAAAAGTTCAATCTTCCAAGACTGAACCAGGAAGAAATAGAAATTATGAACAACCCAATTACAAGCACTGAAATTGAAACTGTGATCAAATATTTCCCCAAAACCTAAAGCCCAGGACCAGATGGCTTCACAGAAGAATTCTATCAAACATTTTGAGAAGAGCTAATGGCTATCCTTCTAAAATCTTTCAAAAAATTGCACAGAAAGGAGCACTTCCAAACTCATTTTACAAGGCCACCATTACCCTGATACCAAAACCTGACAGATAACACACAAAAAAACAAAACTACAGGCCATTATCACTGATGAACATAGATGCAACAAACTTCAACAGAATCTTAGCAAACAGAATTCAACAACACATCGAAAAGCTCATACGCCATGATCAAGTTGGGATTATGCCAGGAATGCAAGGATTTTTCAAGATGCACAAATCAATCAATGTGATACACCATATTAACAAATTGAAAGACAAAAAATATATGATAATCTCAATAGATGCAGAAAAAGCCTTTGACAAAAGTCAGCACCCATTTATACCAAAAACTCTTAAAAAAATGGGCATAGAAGGAACCTGCCTCAACATAGGAAAGGCAATATATGATAAGCCTATAGCAAACATTATTCCCAATGGTGAAAAACTGAAAGCATTCCCCCTAAGGTCAGGAACAGGACAAGGTTGCCCATTTTCACCACTATTATCAACATAGTTCTGGAAGTCCTTGCTACAGCAATCAGAGACAAAAAAGAAATAAAAGGCATCCAGATTAGAAAAGAAGTACAGTTCTCACTGTTCTCAGATGACATGATACTGTACATAGAAAACCCTAAAGATAGTATCAGAAAATTACTAGAGCTAATCAGTGAATTTAGCAAAGTTGCTGGATACAAAATCAATACACAGAAATCACTTGTATTTCTATACACTAACAATGAAAAATCAGAAAGAACAATTAAGGAATCAATCCAATTCACCATTGCAACAAAAAGAACTAGATATCTAGCAATAAACTTACCTAAGGAGATGAAAGAACTGTACACAGAAAATTATAAGACACTGATGAAAGAAATCAAAGATGACATAAACAGATGGAGAGAGATTCCATGTTCCTTGGTAGGAAGAATCAGTATTGTGAAAATGACTATACTACCAAAGGCAATTTACAGATTCAATGCAATCCCTATGAAATTACCAATGGATTTTTCACATAAATACAACAAAAAATTTTACAACCCATGTGGAAACACAAAAGACCCCGAACAGTCAAAGCAGTCTTGAGAAAGAAGAATGGAGCTGTAGGAATCAACCTTTCTGACTTCAGGTTATACTACAAAGTTACAGTCATCAAGACAGTATGGTATTGGCCCAAAAACAGAAACATAGAGCCATGGAATGAAATAGAAAGCCCAGAAATAAAACAATGCACCTATAGGTACCTTATTTTTGACAAAAGAGGCAAGAATATACAGTGGGTCAAAGATAGACTCTTCAATAAATAGTGCTGGGAAAACTGGACAGCTACATGTAAAAGAATGAAATTAGAACACTTCTTAACACCGTACACAAAGATAAACTCAAAATGGATTAAATACCTAAATGTAAGACCATAAACTATAACACTCTTAGAGGAAAACATAGGCAGAACACTCAATGACATAAATCAAAGCAAGATCCTTTATGACACACTTCTTAGAGTAATGGAAATAAAAACAAAAGCAAACAAGTGGGACCTGATTAAAGTTAAAAAGCTTTTGCACAACTAAGAAACTATCAGATCAGATCAGTTGCTCAGTCATGTCCGACTCTTTGTGACCCCATGAATCGCAGCACGCCAGGCCTCCCTGTCCATCACCAATTCCTGGAGTTCACTCAGACTCACAGAAAAATAAAGTCTGACACTGCTTCCACTGTTTCCCCATCTATTTCCCATGAAGTGATGGGACCGGATGCTATGATCTTAGTTTTCTGGATGTTGAGCTTTAAGCCAACTTTTTCACTCTCCACTTTCACCTTCATCAAGAGGCTTTTAGTTCCTCTTCACTTTCTGCCATAAGGCTGGTGTCATCTGCATATCTGAGGTTATTGATATTTCTCCCGGCAATCTGTATTCCAGCTTGTGTTTCTTCCAGTCCAGCGTTTCTCATGATGTATTCTGCATATAAGTTAAATAAACAGGGTGACAATATACAGCTTTGACGTACTCCTTTTCCTATTTGGAGCCAGTCTGTTGTTCCATGTCCAGTTCTAACTGTTGCTTCCTGACCTGCATATAAATTTCTCAAGAGGCAGATCAGGTGGTCTGGTATTCCCATCCCTTTCAGAATTTTCCACAGTTTATTGTGATCCACACAGTCAAAGGCTTTGGCATAGTCAATAAAGCAGAAATAGATGTTTTGTGAAAAGACAACCCTCGGAATGGGAGAAAATAGAACATGAAACAACTGACAAAGGATTAATTTCCAAAATATACAAGCAGCTCATACAACTCAATACTAAAAAAACAAACAACCCAATCAAAAAGTGGTAAAAATAACTAAACAGACATTTCTCCAAGGAAGACATACAGATGGCTAACAAACGCATGAAAAGATGTTCAACATCACTCATTATTAGAGAAATGCAAATCAAAACTACAATGAGATATCACCTCACACCAGTCAAAATGTCCATCATCAAAAAGTCTACCAACATTAAATGCTGGAGAGGTTGTGGAGAAAAGAGAACCCTCTTGTACTGTTGGTGGGAATGTAAATTGATACAGCCACTGTGGAAGACAGTATGGAGATTCCTTAGAAAGGTAGGAATAATATCAACATATGACCCAGCAATCTCACTCCTAGGCATATACCCTGAGGAAACCAAAACTGAAAAAGACATGTGTATCCCATTGTTCATTGCAGCACTATTTTCAATAGCTAAAACATGGAAGCAGCTTAGATGTCCACTGACAGATGAATGGATAAAGAAGTTGTGATATATATACTCAAAGGGATATTACTCAGCCATAAAAAGGAATGCATTTGAGTCAGTTCTAATGAGGTGGATGAACCTAGAGCCTATTATACAGGTGAAGTAAGTCAGAAAGAGAGAAATAAATCTTGTATACTAATGCATATATACAGAATCTAGAAAAATAGTACTGAAGAGTTTATTTTCAGGGCAGCAATGGAAAAACAGACATAGGGAATAGACCTATTGGCATGGGGAGAGGGGAGAAGAGGGTGAGATGTATGAAGAGAGTAACATGGAAGCTTACATTATGTAAAATAGATAGCCAACGTGAATTTACTGCATGTCTCAGGAAACCCAAACAGGGGCTCTGCATCAACCTAGATGGGTGGGATGGGGAGGGAGATGGGAGGGAGTTTCAAAATGGAGGGCATATATGTATACCTATGGCTGATTCATGTTGAGGTTTGACAGAAAACAACAAAATTCTGTAAAGCAATTATGCTTCAATTAAAAAATAAATAAATTTTTTTAAAAAAGAAAAAAAAAAAGAGGAGGCATAAGTAAGCCACCAAGTTCTTTAAAACTCATAAGTGGCTTCCTTGTATCTTCAGTATTAAATAAAAAAGCATTTGAATTTATCATTAAATTTACCATTGTAAACACACACACACACACACACACACACATGTAAAGAAACCCACAGTTGTTGCATCTTTGATATTAGCTTTTTGGTGATTAAAACCCTAGGGTGCTGACTTAATGGAAATGTTAAAAATGTGTACCTAAAGTACAGTAAGAGCTTTCTTTCTATGCATTTTTCCAAAAGAGTTCTGAATAATGCTGGATTGAAAACTCTGGAAACCCAGGGCCCTCTGATTAGAGCCCATAGGGTGGTATTGTAAGTTTCCCCAAAATTTGCTGCATTAATGCCTCCATTAAAAAAACAGAGAGAGAGAAAGAAAGAAAAGGAAATAAATAATGGAAGCAAAGAATAGTTCCTACTGTACAGGGTTATTCGAGGATTAAATGAGCAACAAAGAAATTAGTGCATGGCATAGTTCACAGTAGAGATTCTCCTCTTTATCTAGACCCTCTCCCTGCCTCTTCTCATCTAGTCCCACATTCTTCAATGTCAACTCTGTGCTGATGATGCCCAGACTGCTCTCCTGAATTCCACATTTGCATGCCCACCTGGTAGGGCACATAATAGCTATCCCGGCCTTAACACAGTCAAAAGTGAACTATTGATTCCTCTACATTTTCCCCCTATTTGACCAATCCTCAAAGTCCTCTTCAACTCAGTAAACAGCAATTTCACCTTTTAAATTGCTCAGGCCCCAAAATTGTACATTCACCCTTTATTCCTCTCTATCTCACTTCCTATGTCTTATGCATTTGATAGTAAGTCTGTTGATTCTCTGAAATACACACAGAATTTGATGACTCCTCTCCACCTCTTGTTACAAACTGTTGGGCAAGACTCCATCAACTTTCCCTTGCAGTGTTATTAAATGTCTTTTAATTGATTTCCTGTTTTAACCCTTGTCCTCTCTAACCAATTCTCCATAGAGACATTATGATACTTCTAATGCATGAATTAAGTTACATGAAGTATTTTCTTCAATCCACCCAGTGCCTTCTTAGATCCCTTAGAACGAAATCCCACCTGTCACCATGTCTCGCAAAACCCCACGTAACCTGATCCTGTCACTTACTGGCCCTCAAATCCCACTACAGTCTCCTCTCTATATTCTAGTCACACTGCCCTTCATGTCTGAAAATACACCACAAATACTCCTGACTTAGGCTATTTTAAATTAATTTTCATTGGAATAGAGTTGATTTAGAATGTTGTATTACTTTCTGCTGTATAGCAAAGTGAGTCAGTTATACATACATCCACCCTTTTTAGATTATTTTTCCATACAGACCATTATAGAGTATTGAGTAGAGTTCCATGTGTTATACAGCAGGACCTTGTTGTTTATCTACTCTATATATAGTAGTGTGAATCTGCTAATCTCAAACTCCCAATTTATCCCTCTCCCACTTCCCCTTTTGATAAGCATAAGGTTGTTTTCTACATCTGCAACTCTATTTCTGTTTTGTAAATAAGTTTATTTGCACCATTGTTTTTAGATTCCACAGAAAAATAGTATCATATGGTGTTTGTTTCTCTCTGATTTGCTTCACTCAGTGTGACAATCTATAGGTTCATCCACCCTTAGGTTTTTGTATGTGCTCTTCCCTTGACCAGGAATGCTTTTAACAAGGCTCTTCATACTTCCTTTCAGCCACATTTCCTAAATGGCACCAGAAAGTCCTTCTCTAACCACTCTGTATGAACTTGTCCCCATCTCCACTCATCCTACTTTAGTTGTCTTCATGGCAATTATTGTCACCTGGTAGGTTTTATAATTGGTCTTTTATTTTCTGATTTCCTCTAAGGCAGAAAATTCATGAGAGCAAAGATTTACAGTTTTCTTCACTATAATTTTCCCAGTTCCTAAAAAAGTGGCTAATAAATAATTGGTAAGTAAATAAAAAACTATTATTGTATTTTTGAGTTATCTACTAACTAAAAGCATATCAGGCATCATAAAACACTCTAAGGAAGTTATGTAAAGAGATAGAATCTGTCAAGTACTTCTGGAATTACACATAAAAAGAATAAAACCTCATACATTTGTCCCAGTAATATCTTATCAGAACTTATCAAGTTCAAATTCTTAAGACATGCAAGGTACCAGAGAAGTACAAACATCTCCACACATACACACACATACATACAAATAAATACATGTAAAAAGGGTGAAATCCAAATAAAGTGTGTGGATTTTACCAAAGTAAATTTCCTTGTTTTGATATTATAATATAGTTATGTACTATGTTACACTGGGGAAAGTGAGTGAGGGGTAAAAAAGTCTCCCTGAACACTTTTTAAAATCTCCTTAAATTCTATTGTTATTTCAGTTAAAAAGAAAAGAGGTGTAAGGCTCCTTGACTGTTAGTGCCAACTGGTATTCACTGCATATGAGGCTCCAAAGGAGACCCTAAAGATGTTATACACAGTTAAGAAAACTGTTGCAAGCTCAAATGTCACCTCCATTGGAAAGTGATCAAAGAACAATATTGCTGTGTGTAATTTGCTATTGCTATTGCTAAGTCACTTCAGTCGTGTCCGACTCTGTGTGACCCCATAGACGGTAGCCCACCAGGCTCCCCTGTCCCTGGGATTCCCCAGGCAAGAACACTGGAGTGGGTTGCCATTTCCTTCTCCAATGCATGAAAGTGAAAAGTGAAAGTGAAGTTGCTCAGTCGTGTCCGACTCTTCGCGACCCCATGGACTGCAGCCTACCAGGCTCCTCCATCCATGGGATTTTCCAGGCAAGAGTACTGGAGTGGGGTGCCATTGCCTTCTCCAGTGTGTAATTAGAACTATCTAAAATTGATGTGAAAAAAAGGAAGCTTAGGGCTTCCCTGGTGGCTCATTGGTAAAGAATCTGCCTGCTAATGCAGGAGACGTGACTGTGATCCCTGATCTGGGAAGATCCCACATGCCGCAGGGCAGCTAAGCACATGCGTGCTTACAGTGACAACTATTGAGACTGTGCTCTCAAGACCAGGAGCTGCAACTACTGAGCCCATGTGCCACACCTACTGAAGCTCAAGTGTCTAGAGCCCATGCTCTACAACAAAAACACTCATTGCAATGGAAAGCCCATGTGCTGCAACCAGAGAGTAGCCTCAGCTCGCCACAACTAAAGAAAAGCTCGCACAACAACAAAGACCCAGCACAACCAAAAATACATAAATAAATAATTCTTTTAAAGTGAGTTTTGTGAACCATGGAAACATAACTTTAATAAGCAAGTTTCATCACTGTCAGGAATCTAGGTTTAATTTTTTATGTGTCTATTCTAAAGAATACATTTCATAAGAATTTAAGGGGGAAAAAATGAGACCAAAAGCAAAGAAAGACTTAGGCTTTAAAATATAATAAATTGAGGTGTCTGTGTTTTAAATTTCCCCTCTTAGAGATTCACACAAGTCTATCATGACAAAGACTTGAAGAAGTTCTTAAATGAAAATTTGTTTATCCCATCACTTGCCAAACTCACTTGGTTACTGGAGATAAGGGTATCTTTTTTAAATTTCATCTGAGAGAATAGGGTAGTACCTTATGACAAAATCATTGCAAATGGTGACTGCAGCCACAAAATTAGAAGATGATTGTTTCTTGGCAGGAAAGCTATGACAAACCTAGACAAGTGTATTAAAAAGCAAAGATACCACTTTGCCAACAAAGGTCCATATACTCAAGGCTATGGTGTTTACAGTAGCCATGTACAGATGTGAGAGCTGGACCATAAAGAAGGCAGACTGCCGAAGAAGTGATACTTTCAAATTGTGATGCTGGAGAAGACTCTTGAGAGTCCCTCGGACTTCAAAAAGACTAAATCAGTCACTCCTAAAGAAATAAATCCTGAATACTCATTGGAAGGACTGACGCTGAAGCTGAAGCTCCAATACTTTGGTCACCTGATGCAAAGAGCTGACTCATTTGAAAAGACCTTGATGTTGGAAAAGATTGAAGGCAGAAGAAGAGGTCAATAGAGGATGAGATGGTTAGATGGTATCACTGATTCAAATGACATGAACTTGGGCAAACTCTGGCAGCTGGTGAGGCACAGAGAAGCCTGGCATGCTGCAACCTAAGGGATTGTAAGAATTGGACACAACTTGGCAATTGAATAAAATTATGATGAGAGGTAATATAACTAATTACTAACACATTTATCAAGACTATTTTATCACAAGAGATATGGAAGAATAACACACCAAAAGTCTTCTCTACTCTTTTTTTAAATATATATTTTGAGTAGTTTTAGATTTACCAGTTTCTTAAACTTTAGAAACAGCTTATTTCTGGGATTTTAGACTAGGATTGTTTAATTTATAGATTCAATTAGGAAGAACAGGCATTTTGAAAATATTGAGTGTTCTTATCCATGAACATGGAACATCACTCTACTTATTTGGTTCTTCTTTGATTTCACTTATCAAAGTTTTATATAGCTTCCCAGGTGGCTCATTGATAAAGAATCCACTTGCCAGTGCAGGAGACATGAGAGACTCAAGTTCAATCCCTGGGTCTGGAAGATTTCATAGAGTAGGAAACGGCAACCCACTTTGGTAGTTTGCCTGGAAAATTCCATGGACAGAGAAGCCTGGAGGGTCCCAGTCCATAAGGTCACAAAGAGTTTGACATGACTGAGCATGCATGCAAATCATATAGATTTTGCATATATTTTGTTAGACTTACACCTGAGAATTTCATATTTTGGAATACTTATGTAAATTATATTATGCTTTTAATTTTGAATTTTGCTTGTTTATTATTGGTATATGGGGAAGCAATGCACTTTTTTATATTAACATTGTATCTTTCACCTTGCTATAGCTGCTTATTAGTTTCAGGAAATTTTTGTCATTCTTTTGGATTTTCTGCATAGATGATCATGTCATATGCAACAAAGTCTTGATACTTTGCATCTTCTCTCTCAATCCATATAACTATTATTTCCTCTTCTTGTCTTACTGCATTAGCGAGAACTTCCAGTACAATACAGAAAAGGAGTGAGAAGGAGCAATTCTTCCCTTATACTTGATCTTAGTGGGAAAATTTAATTTCCTCAATACTGAATATGATATTAGCTGCATATATTTTGTATATATTTCTTATCAAGTTGAGAAAATTCTTCTCCATTCCTAAATTACTGAGATGTTTTATCACGAATGAACATTGAATTTTGACAAATGCTTTATCTGCACCTATTGATACAACCATGATTTTTTTTTAGTATTTTTTGACAAGTCTTTTCAAATGTTGAAATAGACTTGCATATATAATTTCTATTTGTTTATTATAGTTATTATTATACATCATTGGATTGATTTGCTAATATTTTGTTGAGGATTTTTTCATCTATGTTCATGAGAGATATTGGCCTATAGTTTTCTTTTCCTGTAATGTCTTAGCCTTATTTTGGTACTAGGATAATGCTCACGTCACAGAATAAATTATGATGTGTTTTTGTTTGGCTTCTACATTCTGGAAAAGATTGTAGAAAACTGGTGCAATTTCTTCCCTTAATGTTTGATAGAATTCACCAGTGAACCCATCAGGGCTTGATGTTTTCTGTTTTGGAAGGTTATTAATTATTGATCCAATTTATTTATTAGACATAGGCATATTCTGATCATTTATGTTTTCTTGTGTGAGTTTAGGGATACTGTGCCTTTAAAGGAATTGCTCCATTTAATCTAAGTATCAAATTTGTGGACATAGAGTTATTCATAGTACTCTGCATTATCATTTTAATATTTCTGGAATCAGGGTGCTTAATCTTTCATTCTGGATATTAGTAATTTGTACTTTCTCTCTTTTCTCTCTTAGGTAGCCTGGCTAGAGGTATTTGCCTTTAATGATGATTTTATAGAAGAAGCTTTTGGTTTCATTGATTTTCTCCATTGGTAAACTTTTCTATTTCATTGACTTATACTTTAATTCCTATTATTTCCTTTCTTCTGATTTATTAGGATTTAATTTATCCTTCTTTTTCTGGTTTCCTAAATTGGAAATTTAGATTATTGATTTGCAATTTGTCTTCTTTTCTAATATAGGCATTCAATGCCATAAATTTTCTTCTAAGCACTGCTTTCACTGCATTCCATAAATTTTGATAAGTGTTTTCATTTTCATTATTCAAATTTTTTTAATTTATCTTGAGTTTTTTTTTTCTTTAACTCATGTGTTATTTAGAAATGTACTGTTTAATCTCCACCTATTTTGTGATTTTCCAGTTATCTTTCTGTTGTTGTTGTTCAGTCATCAAGTCATGGATACTGCAGCTCATTTCATTAAATGCAATTTATTTTTGGTTTTGTTTTGGTTTCATTGCTTTTAACTTTTACAAATACTAACTCACCTCCTAATATTCATTTACTTTCCAGAGTACACCAGAAGGAGGTCTACCATTCAAACAAATAACAGTATTAAATTTGCTAGATAAACAATTTCCAACCTACTATTTAGTTAATAAATCATTAATTTGTTACTATTTAGTTAATGGGCTTCTCTCATAGCCCAGTTATATTTCCCCAGAACTTGATCACTTTTTGATGAAATTATAAAGTTAAATGTCTAAACACTGACTTTTATAAAATCAATGTTGAAGGAGATCAGACTCTGGAAATATTATAACCCTGCCTTCCCTCACCCCAACCACCACTGCCAAAAATATTTTTAAAGTCCTCTTTAGCTAGTGTCTGGATCTTTGGGACTTAGCCACAATTTTAAATAAATAATGCCCAAATGAATATATCAGGTATTTCACAGGTGACTATCTATATTTAAATATTTTAAATTAACATCTACCAGAGAAGGCACTGGCACCCCACTCTAGTACTCTTGCCTGGAAAATCCCATGGATGGAGGAGCCTGGTAGGCAGCAGTCCATGGGGTTGCAAAGATTCGGACACAGCTGAGCAACTTCACTTTCACTTTTCACTTTCATGCACTGGAGAAGGAAATGGCAACCCACTCCAGTGTTCTTGCCTGGAGAATCCCAGGGATGGGGAACCTGGTGGGCTGCTGTCTATGGGGTCGCACAGAATAGGACACGACTAAAGCAACCTAGCAGCAGCAGCAGTAGGATCTACCATTCACCTAGGGGCAACTATCCCAAGAAGAGACTTGACTTATTTAAATACACCTTTACACTTCTAACATATCCCAGAAAAGCAAATGTGATACATGGGTATACAAAAATAGCATCTGAATGACTTCTTATATATTGTGTAGGGTGAGTAAACCTGACTATCATTTTGCTTTGGGAATTAATTTTTTTCTATTGAGCATTAGCTGAGATATATTTATCAGAATGAGTGGTATCTTACATTCCCAGGCTTTTCAACAGCTCCTCTGTGAGCTAGAAAAGTTGCCTCTTGTTTTCATTGCTGCCAAAGCCTGGTATCTCTAGCAATAGTTGGACACTGGTTCCAAGGCTCAACTACTCTGATTGGTTCTGACAATTACATGTATCTGATTTGCTGGGATTCCAAGAACTGTACACTTACTCTTTTTGACTTTTCACCATTTAGAAGTTCTAAAATAAACAATAGTGAGTTAACAAATTAGAAAAGTATAATTTATTCTCTTTTATAGGCACAATTATCAAGGAAATAATTCTTTGCATTTGAAGTGGCTTTAGGGCTTATACATTATTATGTAGTAATATCATACAATAACTAATAATTTACTTGACAAAATTACCAGTTCCCAAGAACTATTCTCAAATGAGTTAAACGTTGAGTTCATGGTGGAAAACAAGTCATTTTAATTGAGGACAGTGCAGGGAGCTTGAGTATTTGTGAATGTTCCAATAGGAGGCTATGAATCAGTAAGTTCAATTTTGTTTTAAGTTTCAGAGTGTCTCCTTTAACAATATAAAATTCTTGTCTTTGTTCTCACATGGGTAAATTGTATCAATATTTACTTGGCCTCTTGAGTGGCTGAGAGAATTTGCTCTTTTGTTTGAAAGACTTGGTCTTGACCTCAAGAGTTTCACTCTCTTAGTTTGGAAAATATATTGCATTCATGAAATAGTACTAGAAAATAGGACTCAAAAAGCCTAAGTGGAGAGCTCTGTGTGAAAATTTACAGGCAATTAATCTTACAACATGTCATATCATTGTCAGCCCTGGTCACTTTCTAAATTATAAGTACTGTCAGCAGTCTTTACAACCTGATATTCTCATGTTAATGCTTGGCAGTGCTCTCTTTCTCCTAATTTCCCATGGCTCGCTTTTCTGTAATCCTTATTTGAGATCTTCTGTATACCAGGCACATGGTAAAATGATAACTCCTCTCTACTTGTATCTGTTCACAGAACCTTCCTTTTCCATTCTTCATAACCAAACCCTGGCTTTCCACGGGGGATGCAGTAAATGTGGTGTCTGATGAGAACGTCTCAGGAGACGCTGTTCTTTCTGTCATACACTTCACACTTATGTCCAGGGAGAGGAGTCCCTTTCTCCATGACCTCCAAATCTTGGGTAAAAATCCCAGATCTCAGTGTCTCGGATGACACTACCTTCTGAAGCATCTACTCTCTGAGGCATCTTCTACTGATTTCTTGTTCAGTCTGCAAACATCCCTTAAATATGTATCCCCAAGGAAAGCCAGGCTGGCCAAATATAGCAGGGTGGGAGCACCAATCTTGGTGACACTTTGGCTTTATTTATTTGTCTATTTATCTCTAAGTCTCAACTCCATAGTTCTTGATGGAAGTTGACTTGCTTAATTTCCCCAGTAACTGGCATAGAGTCTGACACTTAGAAAGGATGTAATTAAGGGTTGTTGGAAGGATTAATGAATGACAGAATAACATCAGTGATAATCTGTTATAAAAGCTAAGTTTGCAGAAATTCTTACCACATGTCATGTTTTGCCCTGAGCAATTTGCATGCATTGGCTCCATGAAATCCTTATACCCATAAACCAAGTGATAATGAGGATTAGGAAATTTAGAGGACCTAAGTAACTTATACTCACTTTTGTTTCTTGTGATCACTTCCCAAATATTCTACATTGTACTCAAGCTCTGTCTCAGGGTCCACTTTTATGGAAATTCAAATTGAGACATATGGGGGAAGTATTTATCTATTGACTCTCATCCCTACTGATCAAGGGTGGTGAACTGAGCATTGACTCCTGCTTTTCTGAGTTGAGCTTTGCATCCCAAGCCCAGGTATTAGAGAAGGCTCAAGGTGGGAGGAGATAGGTAGGAGACTCTAGGCCAATGAGAAACTCTGCACCTATACAAAGCTCATTGAAGCCTGCTCAGAACCAGCCACTACAATAGCGGCTGATGTAAGACATAGGGCCCAGAAGATAGCAGACAATCCAAGAAGGTCACTGTGAAAATAAAAAGGGAAAGGGGAAATGTCAGCTCCCTCAGCTTTGAGCCTGGCACACAGAGAATACACAGAGAATCCCAACAGGTATTGCTCTAGTGTGGGGTTACTATGTAGACCTTCACCCCTCAAGTCTGAAGATATGGTCTAGAAGAAGAGCAGGTGTCTTTTTTCCTCTATTAGACCACTTATGTCTTGGAGCAGTTTCTGCATTTGGTGGCATCCAAGACCATGGACTTCTAACTGCTCTGAAATGACACCCCTGGGCATGTCCCTGGAATAGCGTTCATTCCCACTGTTCTTTTCTCACGGAAAACCCATAAGTACTTGAGGGGCTGGTTCAGAAGTGTTTGGACCTTTTTATCTCTCTCTTTCCTCTCTTACGAAGAAGGCTTTTCAAACAATGAGGTTGTAACTGCACAACAATTTCTAAGGTCTAAATGCACAGTAAAATAAATAACTCTTTGAGTTAGGAATAAAAATGATATTGGGGATAAAACATGAGAATGCTGACCAGCCTAATAGAACCAAGAAAATCTTCCATGAAAGATTTGCAACCCACAAAAGGCATGGGGATACCCACAGAAGACATCTGCTTCAGAGAACAGAAGCCTGCATGGTGCGTTTCACATACCCTGGCCCTGTGGAGAGAGGCAGTCTTTAGGATTAAGAGGACAGCCACCTCCTTGAGGATATTTTAGACTCTTGCTACTAATCCCAGACTGGAATAGAAGGAGGAGAGAAAGAGAAAATATTCTGAAAAGCATAGAAACAGTAGGAACAAAACACCAAAAGCAACTAATTCAAGTAATATCTATGTGTGAGAGGATGAACAGAGGAAAAAGTTCAAATACCTGAAGTAGAATGGAGAGGCTGAGAATGAAGAAGAGAAGAGAATGAAGAAGCAGAGACTCAAAGGAAGAGAATTAAGGGAAGAAGAGGATGAAGAAGCAGGGAGGAAGAGGATGAAGAAGCAGAGACTCAAGCGAGAGGCAGGAGTCTGAGGTGAGAAACGGGGAACAGGGGATTTCTTCCACCACATGAGGTCACAGCATAAGGGCACCAGCTATGAACCTCGAGGAGGAGGGCCCTCATTTGATTAAGTTGGTACCTTGATCTTGGATTTCCAGCTTCCAGAATTATGAGTAAAAAATGTCAGTTGTTTATAAGGCAGAAGAAAAACAAGGAACATGGGAAAATAGGGTCTGGAAGTGAGAACAATGTGAGAACAAGCATTTGTAGTTGACAGGAATGTAAAGTAGTGTTTGCAGTTGGCCAATAGGCAAGTGAAAAGATGCTCAACTTCACTAATTATCAGAGAAATGCAAAGCAAAACTACAGTGAGGTACCATCTCACATTGGTCAGAATGGCCATCATTAAAAAGTCTACAAATAAATACCGGAGAAGGTGTAAAGAGAACCCTTCGACACTATGGTGGAAATGTAAATTGGTACAGCCACTATGGAGACCAGTATGAGGTTCCTCAAAAATCTAAAAATAAGAGTTGCCATAGGATCTAGCAACCCACTACTGGGTATATACTGAGACAAAACTATCATTCAAAGAGATACCCGCACCCTTATGTTCACAGAAGCAATAGCTGACATGGAAGCAGGACAATAGCCAAGACATGGAAGCAACCTAAGTGTCTATCAGCACAAGAATGGATAAAAGAGATGTGGTTTATGTATACAGTGGAATATTAGTCATAAAAAAGAAAGAAATAACCATTGCCAGAAACACAGATAGAGTTAGAGATTATACTAAGTGAGCTAAATCAGAAAGAAAAAGACAAATCCATTATGATATCACTTAAATGTGGAATCTAAAATATGACACAAAATATGACACAAACGAACTTATTTAAAACAGAAACAGACTCACAGACAGAGAACAGAGCTGTGGTTGTCAAGGGGGACGAGACTGGGAAGGGACAGATTAGGAGTTTGGTATTAGCAGATACATACTGCTGCTGCTGCTGCTAAGTCGCTTCAGTCGTGTCCAACTCTGTGCGACCCATAGACGTCTGGCAGTCCACCAGGCTCCCCTGTCCCTGGGATTCTCCAGGCAAGAACACTGGAGTGGGTTGCCATTTCCTTCTCCAGTGCATGAAAGTGAAAAGTGAAAGTGAAGTCGCTCAGTCGTGTCCGACTCTCAGCGACCCCATGGACTGCAGCCTAGCAAATAGATAAAACAGTATAGCAGAGAGAACTATATTCAAATGCTGTAATAAATCATAATGGAAAAGAATATGAAAATAAGCAATATTAAGGTAAACAGCATTGCTGGAAAAATGCCTATCTCCATGTAATATATTGTTCACGTAATGTATCTCTGTTAAGTTTATAACCATTTTATTTAGAATTTTTACTATAATTAATAAGGAAGATATACTTTTATTCATGCTGACAAATAAGCAAGTTTCATCTCTCTTCTTCAAAGGAACATTAAATTAAGTGTTTGGGCTCTAAAGAGTGCATAGGCAAATTCACTGTGGATAATTTTATTTTTGAAAATTTCTAAAAATTCTCCATATATATATATATATATATATGTATATGTATGTGGTGTGTGCAGTCACAATGGTGTGATCACTCACCTAGAGCCAGACATCCCAGAATGTGGGCTCCAAGTGGAACTTAGGAAGCATCACTACAAACAAAGCTAGTGGAGGTGATAGAATTCCAGTGGAGCTATTTGAAATCCTAAAAGATGATGTTGTGAAAGTGCTGCACTCAATATGCCAACAAATTTGGAAAAGTCAGCAGTGGCCACAGGCCTGGAAAAGGTCAGTTTTCATTCCAATCCCAAAGAAAGGCAATGCTAAAGAAAGCTCAAACTACCACACAGTTGCACTCATCTCACACACTAGCAAAGTAATGCTCAACATTCTCCAAGCCAGGCTTCAACAGTACATGAACCATGAACTTCCAGATGTTCAAGCTGGTTTTAGAAAAGGCAGATAAACCAGAGATCAAATTGCCAACATTCGCTGGATCATCAAAAAGGCAAGAGAGTTCCAAAAAAACATCTATTTCTGCTTTATTGACTATGCCAAAGCCTTTGACTGTGTGGATCACAATAAACTGTGGAAAATTCTGAAAGAGATGGGAATACCAGACCACCTGATCTGCCTCTTGAGATATCTGTACGCAGGTCAGGAAGCAACGTTAGAACTGGACATGGAACAACAGACTGGTTCCAAATAGGAAAAGGAGTATGTCAAAGCTGTATATTGTAACCCTGCTTATTTAACATATATGCAGAAACACTGGACTGGATGAAGCACAAGCTGGAATCAAGATTGCCAGGAGAAATATCAATAACCTCAGATATGCAGATGACACCACCCTTATGGCAGAAAGTGAAGAAGAACTAAAGAGCCTCTTGATAAAAGTGAAAGAGGAGAGTGAAAAAGTTGGCTTCAAGCTCAACATTCAGAAAACTAAGATCATGGTATCCAGCCCCATCACTTCATGGCAAATAGATGGGGAAACAGTGTCAGACTTTATTTTTGGGGGCTCCCAAATCACTGCAGATGGTGATTGCAGCCATGAAATTAAAAGACGCTTATTCCTTGGAAGGAAAGCTATGACCAACCCAGACAGCATATTAAAAAGCAGAGCCATTGCTTTGCCAACAAAGGTCCATCTAGTCAAGGCTATGGTTTTTCCAGTAGTCATGTATGGATGTGAGTTCTGGACTGTAAAGAAAGCTGAGCACCAAAGAATTGATGCTTTTGAACTGTGGTGTTGGAGAAGACTCTTGAGAGTCCCTTGGATTGCACCAAGATCCAACCAGTCCATCCTAAGAAAGATCAGTCCTGGGTGTTCACTGGATTCCGATGTTGAAGCTGAAATTCCAATACTTTGGACACCTGATGTGAAGAGCTGACTCATTTGAAAAGACCCTGATGCTGGGAAAGATTGAGGGCAGGAGGAGAAGGGGACGACAGAGGATGAGATGGTTGGATGGCATCACCAACTCAATGGCCATGCTGATGCTGCTGCTAAGTCGCATCAGTCATGTTGGACTCTGTACGATCCCATAGACAGAAGCCCACCAGGCTCCTCTCCTCCAGGCAAGAATATTGGAGTGGGTTGCCATCTCCTTCTCCAATGCATGAAAGTAAAAATTGAAAGTGAAGCTGCTCAGTTGTGTCCAACTCTTCATGACCCCATGGACTGTAGCCAACAAGGCTGCTCCTTCCATGGGATTTTCCAGGCAAGAGTACTGGAGTGGGTTGCCACTGCCTTCTCCACAATGGACATGAGTTTGGGTAAACTCCGGGAGTTGGTGATGGACAGGGAGGCCTGGTGTGCTGCACTCAATAGGGTCGCAAAGAGTCGGATCCAGCTCAACGACTGAACTGAACTGAGCTGTGGGTGTGTGTGTGTGTGTGTGTATGTGTATGGTTGAGTGTATTCAATCTTTAGAATCAAGTGTATATAGATTAAATAGAATATTATAAGATAATAGTGTGCATATAAAAATGTAAGTTTATAATATACCATAAGAAAGAGGTCTGCATGCATTGCTTTAATGTATGTTACATGCTTCTATGGTGATACCATTGTATTTATCTACTGCATGCTTCTAAAAATTCAAAATACTTATATTTAATGTACTCACATTTGAAATCATTGGTGTCCCCTAAAATACATCTCTTGTGAGGGGAGACAACTTCCCTAATATTTGCTTAAAATACGCTTCACTCTTGACTCACTGGGTAGTAGGAGGCTTGCCACCTGTTGTGGAATTAATAGGGTGTTCAGGCTTCTGACTTAGAGGAGGTCGTCTATCAACTCAATGGAAGGTTGATATTTATAATCAGCCCTGGATGCCTTGAAGTTTGTATTCAGAAGTATGAAATTCTGAGGTTTATAAGCCCTGAGTCTGATGGAATTCAGCACTCAAAGTGTGTAATCAATTTGAAAAAAATGTATACTACTACTAGTATTATTTGATTTTTTTTTTTTTGCAAACCACTTTCAATATCAGCTTGTTTATTGAAAATTCCTGGAAGCAACAAAGTACCATCTGTTTCCTTATCAAATTTCGCCCCCACAATCACATGCAAATACCATTGTGTTTTTTTTATTCATGAGGTTGCTTAGAAACAATGTAGTTATATTCACAGATCAGTTATGATTAAGACTCTGATGATGAACCTAGTACAGGTAAAAAGTAAAAGAGAAAGAACTTGTCCAAATTCTGAAACAGACTGAAAACCAACTTTCAATCTAGAAACACATCCAAGAGCAAATTCCTCCAGGAAGTATCTCTCACAGACACCTACATTTAGAAAGATATCTTCTTTGGGATATAACATCAATAGCCATGTAACCTGGTGGGTCCATTTCTTGTCAATTAGAAAATATAGCACTGGGCTGCCTTTACAGGTGATTTTTTTTCCCAAAAGCGTGAGCAGGGTATAGTGTTTTTCAGCCTCAGAAGACTGAACTGACTATGAAGAGTGCCTCCAAAATGGATTTCTCAAGCTGAAAATGGTCAGAGCATCCCTCGGCCAGCCCACTAGGGGAAAGTCAATATTCCAATTCTATTAGTGTCAGTGGAAACAGAGAGAGATGTGAACAGACAGTGCACAGAGTGTCAGAACACATCCTGAGAGAAAGGTGGCCTCTTGAGGAAAAAAGTGGAAAAGAAAGGACAAAGCAAAAACAGTAACAACAAAAAAGAACACAGTGACTGCTACGACTGTTCATTCAGAGAAAAATACCAGTCTGAAAAAAAAAATCAATTAAATGTGCCTTTCTTTTTGTAGCATTATTTTGCCAAATTATTGATCAGACTAACCCATTCCATTTTGATATCCAGGAAAATCTCTTGCAGCCTCCAAAATTGAAAAAAAACAGTTTCATGCATAGTTCTAAAATTATGCTAGACCTATGTTGACATAAACAGTATTGTAAATATCTGGCACAGAATTAAAGTATCAGCAATCAGTGTTATGTTTAATCTGTTATGAAAGTTTGGATACATTACACTTCATCCTAAAATTCTGATTCAGATATAAACATCTCATTAACCAATTATGTCCTTTAAAACATTGGCTTTACATGGTTCTGTTATGCTTCCCCCACACCCTAAGTTTTGGAACTATTTGGGTTTCTATTTGAATTCATTTACTTTTTTTTTTTTCTTCCAATTTTACTTTATTTTTAAACTTTACATAATTGTATTAGTTTTGCCAAATATCAAAATGAATCTGCCACAGGTATACATGTGTTCCCCATCCCGAACCCTCCTCCCTCCTCCCTCCCCATACCATCCCTCTGGGCCGTCCCAGTGCACCAGCCCCAAGCATCCAGCATCATGCATCGAACCTGGACTGGCAACTCGTTTCCTACATGATATTTTACATGTTTCATTGCCATTCTCCCAAATCTTCCCACCCTCTCCCTCTCCCACAGAGTCCATAAGACTGTTCTATACATCAGTGTCTCTTTTGCTGTCTCGTACACTGGGTTATTGTTACCATCTTTCTAAATTCCATATATATGCGTTAGAATACTGTATTTATGTTTTTCCTTCTGGCTTACTTCACTCTGTATAATAGGCTCCAGTTTCATCCACCTCATTAGAACTGATTCAAATGTATTCTTTTTAATGGCTGAGTAATACTCCATTGTGTATATGTACCACAGCTTTCTTATCCATTTATCTGCTGATGGACATCTAGGTTGCTTCCATGTCTTGGCTATTATAAACAGTGCTGTGATGAACATTGGGGTACACGTGTCTCTTTCCCTTCTGGTTTCCTCAGTGTGTATGCCCAGCAGTGGGGTTGCTGGATCATAAGGCAGTTCTATTTCCAGTTTTAAAAGCCATTCTGGGCAACTACTAATATGCCTGACAGTATAACAGGTCTTCCTAACTGCTCAACAGTACAATTCTTATTAGCCTTTCCATTTGCAAATGAGGAAACTGACACTGCAGAGGTTACTAGTTTTCTCCACAGTTGTTTAATTGCAAATAGATGGTGTTTTTACATTATACAACAGTCCATTCATCAAGATGCTTAATAGCAAACAAAAGGGGGTCCTGTGCCTTTGAAAGTGTGAGGCTCAGGAGTTTACAATTGAGTAATTTAAGCAGAGTGAGTCAATCAAAGTGGAATACAGTCAGCTCAAAGCTAAAATACATGCCCTAAGCTACATATTCCTGGAGAAGGAAATAGCAACCCACTCTAGTGTTCTTGCCTAGAGAAGCCCAGAGACAAAGGAGCCTGGAGGGCTACAGTCCATGGGGTCGCAAGGAGTCGGACACGACTTAGTGACTAAAAAACAACAAAACCTACATACATATTCCAGGAGTATTCTGGACATGGGTTGTCAAGTTGGGTTGAAACCAGATCACAACTGGGCAATTAGATTCAAGGGTAACTGTGGTGTTGGAGAAGACTCTAGAGAGTACTTTGGACTGCAAGGAGATCCAACTAGTCCATCCTAAGGGAGATCAGTCCTGGGTGTTCATTGGAAGGACTGATGTTGAAGTTGAAACTCCAATACTTTGGCCACCTGATGCAAAGAGCTGACTCATTGGAAAAGACCCTGAGGGCAGGAGGAGAAGGGGACGCCAGAGGATGAGATGGTTGGATGGCATCACCGACTTGATGGACATGGTTTTGGGTGTACTCCGGGAGTTGGTGATGGACAGGGAGGCCTGGCGTGCTGCAGTTCATGGGGTCACAAAGAGTCGGACACAACTGAGCAACTGAACTGAACTGAGTAAAATAAAAGATATTTATGCATACTCTTTGACCCGGGAAACCTCCTCAGGGACATGAGCATCAAAATACAACATATCCAGACAAGATGACACTCCAGGACACAAGTCCCCCATCTTCTTGGACGCCCCAATTTCCTTGCTTCAACACCTTGTCTCCCAATTATTGGTCTGTCATGTGATGAGTAGACTAAACTTGAGCATCTGAACAAGAGCATCTCCAAGACACACAAGTTCTTCCCTTGCTGGAAATGATTGGCTCTCACTCCTTTATAATAAATGAAGGGAGAAGAAAGGAGGATTAAGGAGGAGGAGGGACAGAGATTTCTATCCTATGTCTCATATCTTAACTCCTGGAGTTGCATCACCGTGAACTGTATGAGGCCCAGGGAGAAGGGGACAGGGTGTAGGCGGGGAGAGGGTGTCCAAAGTCAGTAGTCCAAACAAAGTGTCTGCTGCTCCAGCGTGAAATCAACTTGTGTCCTCCAGGATCAGAGCAGCAAAGTAAATCAAGAGTCATATGTAGTTATTCTTTTATGCATTAATGTATTCTTTCTTTCACATACTCATTCAACATATATTTATAAAGTACCTACATTCTGCAAGATAACAAGCCAAGCAGAAGAGAAATAACAATGAACAAAGAACAAATGAGCAGAAGTAAAATGTTAAACAAACCGGAAAATCAACAAGCTTTTTAGATGCATTAGAAAAGTAAGGTCACAGGGCAAAGTGCTGCCCTAGAAGTTGGAGACAAAAGAGACTGAGAATCACAAATCACCAGAGAACAAAAACCGCAAGCAGAAGAAACAGTGCCTGGGTAGGGAAACTTGAGTTATAATCAATGGATTGCTACAGGCTCAATGTGGACAAGTCTGAGAGATTAAAAATTTTAGGGGGACCTAATCACCCTGAGTTTTGTGAGTTTTTACCTCAGGGAGCTCTACCAAGTTCTCAGTGATTGGAGAAAAATCCCCTTCTGCTTCCAGCAGAGGGAGGAAAAATAAGCCTTTTGCAATATATGAGAGCAATCTATTCCCCAAAAAAAGTGCCCTAAGGAGAAACTGTTTCACCAGAGCCTGTTGTTCAGTCACTAAGTTGTGTCTGACTCTGCAACCCCATGAACTGTAGCACACCAGATTTCCCTGTCCTTGAATATCTCCCAGAATTTGCTCAAACTCATGTCCATTGAATTGGTGATGCCATCCAACCGTCTCATCCTCTGTCACCCCCTTCTCCTCCTGCTCTCAATCTTTCCCAGCATCAGGGTCTTTTCCAACGAGTCAACAATTCCCGTCATATCCTAATCTGTGTGGGAGACATAGCTGGGAAATTAGGATGTGAAAGAGAATACCCAACCAGCTTTCTCTAGCTATCTGGTTCCACCCAAGAAAGGAAACACACACACACACACAGACACACACAGACAAAACAGAGAAGCACTGGTGAAGTTCACAGTCCAGGGTCCCAGACTCACCAAAAGACTAAGATGTAATCATAGGATCATAGAATGTTTCCCCCTCAACATTATCATTCTATTCTTAAAGGCCTATATATTACATGGTTTTTGCTTTGTTCTTTATCTAGTACATCATGTCTACTTTCAACAATAACAAAAATACAGGGCCTAAGACACAGTTCA
Source organism: Bos javanicus (assembly GCF_032452875.1). Classification (NCBI taxonomy): domain Eukaryota; kingdom Metazoa; phylum Chordata; class Mammalia; order Artiodactyla; family Bovidae; genus Bos; species Bos javanicus. Next base: position 55,531,060 of record NC_083874.1, on the reverse strand, counting down.
AAGATACTCAACAGGATGGAGATCAAGATGACAGAGAAGGAGGACTCTAGGCTCACTTTCTCCCATGAACATATCAAAACTACAACTATAGCACAGTTCTGCTGAAATTGACCTGAGGATTAGAAGGACTGTTCTACAACCAAACCTGTCAAGAAATCCCCACATGGAGTCTGAGAGGAAGGAAGGAGAAGTAACATGTTGGGGACCCACACACCTGGCAGAGGATACAGAGGAAGAGGGGTATATTACAGATGTGGGGGTCCTTCCTAGGGAGCACAGGGTTCAAGTCACTTACTACTCACTCTGGCCCTGGGGTCTGACACCAGGAAGACAATTCCTTAACTGGTTTGAACACCGGTGTAGTTTACAGGAGGGTTGTAAGAAAACCAAACCATGCTCTTGAAGATCTTTCCCAGCAGAAACTTGTTTACTTCCAATTGGAGTTCAGAGGCAGCTGACTGAAAACTGCCTTAGCCTCTGCCCAGCTTGCAAGGACCACTCCAACCCATCCCCAAGTCCTCAATGGGATCCTGCTTCAGCCTCTCTTGCTCCTGCACTGTTCCCCACTAAGGCGGAGGCTGCCATTGCCAACAACAGCAAGCACGTGTAGAGGGAACAGAGCCTGCTCCAGTGCTAGCCTTGTCTCTGACCAGGGTGGAGGCAGTCAGAACCAGTGTATACATTGTCAGTGTATACACTCAAGAAGAAGCAATACTAGCTTAAGGGCAGAACCATCACTGCAGGCATGCGTACCTGTGCACAGTTGGGAGGGAGCACAATCAAGTCAGTAGGAGGGCTCTCTGGCCCCAACTCAGCTGCTAGTCAAGGCACACACATCAGGGGCAAAAATGAAATCAGCACAGAAACACAGCCCCAAGCCCTCAGGCCCCAGTCCCTAAGTCCCCAAGGTAGAGACTGTCATCAAACCTGGGAGAAACCCAACTCCCTCGGTGCTCCTGTTTCAGCACCTTTGGCCCCAACCCTACTCCTGAAAAAAACCTGTAAAGTCAACTGAGCATAGGTAATACCCTAGACAGTACCTAGCTAGTTGGAAGACAGTACCTTCCAACTCCAGCTCTACCTCCCATAAAGGCAGTGGCTGCCAGAATACTTTGGGGGAAGATGGGGCACATGCTTACTTCAGATCTTGCTCTAGTCAGACTGCAGATGAATGGTTCCACACAAGAACATGTCTTCAAGCCTGAGAAAGGTAACTGTCATACCAAACTTCATAGAGACAGAGAAAATGAAACAAAATGAGAAGGCAGAGGATTATGTTCCAAATAAAAGAACAAGGGAAAAAATCTGAACCCTAATGATACAGATATACAATTTACCTGACAAAGAATTCAAAGCAATAGTAATAAGAATGCTAATTGAAGTTGGAAAAAGGATGGATGAATACAGCAAGGATTTTAATGAAGAACTAGAAAAATATAAAAAAGAACTAGTCAGAGCTGAAGAATACAACACTTGAAATTAGAAATACACTAGAGAGAATTAACAGCAGGTCAGGTGATATAGGAAAACATGTAAATGATCTTGAAGATATAATAATGGAAATTGCCCAATCAGAACCTCAAAAATATATTTTTTTAAAAAATGAGATTAGGGAGTTCTAAGATAACATCTATACAGTCAGCAAAAAAAAAAAGACCGTATTGCCAAATTCAGACTTAAATTGAAGAAAGTAGGGAAAACCACTACACCATTCAGGTATGACATAAATCAAATCTCTTATGATTATACAATGGATGTGAGAAATAGATTTAAAGGAATAGATCTGATAGAGTGCCTGATGAACTATGGAATGAGGTTTGTGACATTGTACAGAAGACAGGGATCAAGACCATTCCCATGGAAAAGAAAAGCAAAACCGCAAAATGGCTGTCTGGGGAGACCTTACAAATAGCTGTGAAAAGAAGAGAAGTGAAAAGCAAAGGAGAAAAGGAAAGATATAAGCATCTGAATGCAGAGTTCCAAAGAATAGCAAGGAGAGATAAGAAAGCCTTCCTCAGCGATCAATACAAACAAATAGAGGAAAACAACAGAATGGGAAAGACTAGAGATCTCTTCAAGAAAATTAGAGATGCCAAGGGAACATCTCATGCAAAGATGGGCTCAATAAAGGAAAGAAATGGTATGGACCTAACAGAAGCAGAAGATACTAAGAAGAGGTGGCAAGAATACACAGAAGAACTGTACAAAAAAAGAGCTTCACGACCAAGATAATCATGATGGTGTGATTATCTTGACCTAGAGCCAGACATCCTGGAATGTGAAGTCAAGTGGGCCTTAGAAGCTTCACTATGAACAAAGCTCGTGGAGGTAATGGAATTCCAGGTGAGCTATTTCAAATTCTGAAAGACGATGCTGTGAAAGTGCTGCACTCAATATGCCAGCAAATTTGGAAAACTCAGCAGTGGCCACAGGACTTGAAAAGGTCAGTTTTCATTCCAACCCCAAAGAAACGCAATGCCAAAGAATGCTCAAACTACCCCACAATTGCACTCATCTCACAAGCTAGTAAAGTGATGCTCAAAATTCTCCAAGCCAGGCTTCAGCAATACTTGAACTGTGAACTTCCTGATGTTCAAGCTGGTTTTAGAAAAGGCAGAGGAACCAGAGATCAAATTGCCAACATCCGCTGGACCATGGAAAAAGAAAGAGAGCTCCAGAAAAACTATTTCTGCTTTATTGATTATGCCAAAGCCTTTGACTGTGTGGATCACAATAAACTGTGGAAAATTCTGAAAGAGATGGGAATACCAGATCACCTGACCTGCCTCTTGAGAAACCTATATGCAGGTCAGGAAGCAACAGTTAGAATTGGACATGGAACAACAGACTGGTTCAAAATAGGCCTGGCATGCTATGGTTCATGGGGCCGCAAAGAGTCGGACATGACTGAGAAACTGAACTGAACTGAACTAAGGTATGAAGTCACTTCCTTTTCTATAATATATTCTAGTAATGAACAAGTGGAATTGGAAATAAAAACACAATGTCATTTACATTAGCTCCAAAAAAAGTGAAAATACTCAGATATAAATATAACATAATAGGTACAAGGTCTTTTTGAGGAAAAACAAACCTCTGGTGAAACATAGGAAAAAAGAGCTAAATAAATGTAGATAGAGTTTGAGGATGAGAAGGCTCAGTATTGTCAAGGTGTTATGTCTTTCCAACTTAATCTATAAATTCAATGCCATCCTAACAAAAATTCTGGTAAGTTATTTTGTGGATATTGACAAACTGATTCTAATGTTTATATGGAGAGGTATAAGACTCAAAATAACCAACTCAATATTGAAAGATAAGATTAAAGCTGGAGGTCTGACATGCTCAACTTCAAGGCTTACTATGAAGCTATAATATTCAAGATACATGACACTGATGAAAGAATAGACAACTAGATGAACAGAGAAGAGAAACTAGTCATATTCTCCTAGAAATATATCCCCATAATATCAAATTATCTCTGACAAAGGAACAAAGTTAATAAAATGGAGCAAAGATCATCTATTCAACAAATAGTCCTAGAATAATTGGACATCCTTATGCACAAAGAACAATAAAAGCAAGACACAGAATTTATGACAAAAATTTTCTGAAAATGGATCACAGACCTACATGTGAAATGAAACACCATAAAACTGGCAGATGACATAGGAGAAAGTCTATATGACATTGGATCTTTCTTATATACAATATGACAAGTATGTATGTTTCACAAAAGGAATAATTGTTAAGCTGGACATGGTTAAAATGAAAAACTGTCCTGCAAAACACAATGTTAAGATAATGAGACTGTAAACCACAATTAGGGAGAAAGTATTTCAACAAGCATATCTGACAAAGGACTACACAAAGAACTCTCAAATCTCAGTGGTAAGAAAAGTGACTAAAAATCTATTAAAAGACATCTTACCAAAGAAGATATACAGATGGCAAGCAAGCATAACAAAAGAACACTACCAAGAGTAAACCTTAACATAAACTGTGTTTCTTGAGTTACATTTATGTGTCAATATAAGTTCATCAGTCATTCCAAATACAGCCCTGTGGTGCAAGATGTTGGTACTTGGTAAGGTTGTATGAGGCTGGGGGCGGAGGGACAGGGAAATATGGGGACTCTTTGTACTCTCTGTTCAAATTTACTGTGAGCCCAAAAATGCTCTAAAAATAAAGTTTATTAATTAAAAAAACTCAGTTTAAAACAATCAAACATTCCAATTAGACAGTAGAAAAAGACATGAAAAGACATTACACTGAAGAGGATATATACATCAGGGAAGTCAACAGATAGCAATATGAACACATTAAATAGCATATAAGCCCATTAAGGGCCTCCCAGGGGGCGCAATGGTAAATACTATGCCTGCCAAAGTAGGAGACTCAAAAGACGTAGGTCCAATCCCTGGGTGGGGAATAACCCCTAGTGTAGGAAATGGAAACTCACTCCAGCATTCTTGACTAAAAAATGCCATGGACAGAGGAGCCTGGCAGGCTACAGTCAGTTCAGTTCAATTCAGTCACTCAGTCGTGTTCGACTCTTTGCGATCCCATGAATCGCAGCACGCCAGGCCTCCCTGTCCATCACCAACTCCCAGAGTTCACTCAAACTCATGTCCATCGAGTCAGTGATGCCATCCAGCCATCTCATCCTCTGTCGTCCCCTTCTCCTCCTGCCCCTAATCCCTCCCAGAATCAGTCTTTTCCAATGAGTCAACACTTTGCATGAGGTGGCCAAAGTATTGGAGTTTCAACTTTAGCATCAGTACTTCCAAAGAACACACAGGACTGAACTCCTTTAGGATGGACTGGTTGGATTTCTTTGCAGTCCAAGGGACTCTCAAGAGTCTTCTCCAACACCACAGTTCAAAAGCATCAATTCTTTGGTGCTCAGCTTTCTTCACAGTCCAACTCTCACACCCATACATGACTACTAGAAAAACCATAGCCTTGACTAGACGAACCTTTGTTGGCAAAGTAATGTCTCTGCTTTTGAATATGCTATCTAGGTTGGTCATAACTTTCCTTCCAAGGAGTAAGGGTCTTTTCATTTCATGGCTGCAGTCACCATCTACAGTGATTTTGGAGCCCCCCAAAAATAAAGTCTGATACTGTTTCCACTGTCTCCCCATCTATTTGCCATGAAGTGATGGGACCAGCTGCCATGATCTTCGTTTTCTGAATGTTGAGCTTTAAGCCAACCTTTTCACTCTCCACTTTCACTTTCATCAAGTGGCTTTTTAGTTCCTCTTCACTTTCTGCCATAAGGGTGGTGTCATCTGCTTATCTGAGGTTATTGATATTTCTCCCGGAAATCTGGATTCCAGCTTGTGCTTCATCCAGCCCAGTGTTTCTCATGATGTTTCTGCATAGAAGTTAAATAAGCAGGGTGACAATATACAGCCTTGACGTACTCCTTTTCCTGTTTGGAACCAGTCTGTTGTTCCATGTCCAGTTCTAACTGTTGCTTCCTGACCTGCATACAGGTTTCTCAAGAGGCAGGTCAGGTGGTCTGGTATTCCTATCTCTTTCAGAATTTTCCACAGTTTGTTATGATCCACACAGTCAAAGGCTTTGGCATAGTCAATAAAGCAGAAATAGATGTTTTTCTGGAACTCTCTTGCTTTTTCCATGATCCAGCAAATGTTGGCAATTTGATCTCTGGTTCCTCTGCCTTTTCTAAAACCAGCTTGAACATCTGGAAGTTCATGGTTCACGTATTGCTGAAGCCTGGCTTGGAGAATTTTGAGCATTACTTTACTAGCGTGTGAGATGAGTGCAATTGTGGGGTAGTTTGAGCATTCTTTGGCATTGCCTTTCTTTGGGATTGGAATGAAAACTGACCTTTTCCAGTCCTGTGGTCACTGCTGAGTTTCCAAATTTGCTGGCATATTGAGTGCAACACTTTCACAGCATCATCTTTCAGGATTTGAAATAACTCACCTGGGATTCCATTACCTCCATGAGCTTTGTTCGTAGTGATGCTTTCTAAGGCCCACTTGACTTCACATTCCAGGATGTCTGGCTCTAGGTCAAGATAATCACACCATCGTGATTATCTTGTTCGTGAAGCTCTTTGTTTGTACAATTCTTCTGTGTATTCTTGCCACCTCTTCTTAATATCTTCTGCTTCTGTTAGGTCCATACCATTTCTTTCCTTTATCGAGCCCATCTTTGCATGAGATGTTCCCTTGGCATCTCTAATTTTCTTGAAGAGATCTCTAGTCTTTCCCATTCTGTTGTTTTCCTCTATTTGTTTGCATTGTTCACTGAGGAAGGCTTTCTTATCTCTCCTTGCTATTCTTTGGAACTCTGCATTCAGATGCTTATATCTTTCCTTTTCTCCTTTGCTTTTCACTTCTCTTCTTTTCACAGCTATTTGTAAGGTCTCCCCAGACAGCCATTTTGCGTTTTGCTTTTCTTTTCCATGGAAATGGTCTTGATCTCTGCCTCCTGTACAATGTAATGAACCTCATTCCATAGTTCATCAGGCACTCTATCAGATCTATTCCTTTAAATCTATTTCTCACTTCCACTGTATAATCATAAGGGATTTGATTTAAGTCATACCCGAATGGTCTAGTGGTTTTCCCTACTTGCTTCAATTTGAGTCTGAATCTGATTTCCCTGTTGGCTCAGACAATAAAGCATCTGCCTACAATGCAGGAGACCCGGGTTCAATCCCTGGGTCGGGAACATCTCCTGGAGAAGGCAATGGCAACCCACTCCAGTATTTTTTCCCCTCCCTCCTGGCTACAGTCATGGGATCACAAAAAATTTGGACAGGACTGAGTGGGCAGACACAGAGCACAGGGAATAAATATAGCAATGTATAATGAAATTATTGGGCTTCCCTGGTGGTTCAACTGTAAAAAAAATCCACCTGCAATGCAGGGGACACAGATTCAAGATGCAGGTTCAATCCCTAGGTCCAGAAGATGCTCTGGAGAAGAAAACGGTAATCCATTCTAGTATTCTTGCCTAGGAAATCCTATGGACAGAGGAGCCCAGTGGGCTACAGTCCATGGAGTCAAGAGTTGGACATAACTTGGGAACTAAACCACTCACCACCAACCACATTAAATGTGGTTCAACATCATAAGTTATTAGTAAACTTGCCAATTAAAACTATAGTGAGTTATTTGTCAAATGGCAAACATAAAAAACTATCAAATGTTGGATATTGAGACACTGGCTTGATTATACATTGTTGATAGGAACATAAAATGGTATGTCACTGTGGAATACAGTTTGCTATGTTCTTATAAAACTTAATAAGTACTTACCATAAGATCTAGCAATTGCACTCTAAGGTATTTACTCCACAATAATGCCTGTATATTTCACATAAAAACTTGTACACTGATATTTTGAATGACTTTATTCATAATGAAAAAAAAGAAACTGGAAACAACTTAGATATTCTTCAATGGGTGAACTGTTTTATCAAACCATGGTATAATCATATGATGGCATGCTAATCAGCAATATAAAGGAAAAAATTACAGATGCACAGAGAAAGTCTCCAGGGAATTGTATTGTGTGAAAAGCTCAACTGTAAAATATTTATACTGCATGACTACATTATATAACATTCTTGAAATGAGAAAAATTTTTCCACAGAAGGTCAGATTCGTGGCTGCCTATGGTTGGAAACAGGAGCAAAGGCATGAGAGGGAAGCAGATGTGATTGTAACCAGAAATATAAAGAGGCAGGACATTTAATTGTAAGCTCTGAAGATGCTGATCATTCAGAATCTAATGAAATTTCTGAGTCTTCAGAAATGGCCAGCACCTTTCCTGTAAGTACTTGAAGGTATCACAGGACTCTTTCTCTCACACATGCAAGGCAATGTGTATCCCCCTCCAACACCTCCCCCTATAGCATCCTCCTTCCCACTTCCCCTCCAGGTCAGTAGACCTATTAATAGGTTAAGTCCTAGCAGAGCACAGCTGAGGATGTGCTGAGACTGAGAAAAATAAGAATGAAACAATCAAAGAAGCTATGAGACTTAGCCATGGCAAGGTAAGCATGAAAATGCTTGATCAAGAACAACGAAAGTAAAACTGGAGAGGAATTTAACACCCTGGTGTATGAACTCTTACTACAATGCTCTCAGGTGCAAGGAAAACTGTACTGACTGAAATTAAACAGCTAGAATCACTATGTGGCAGGTGGTGGAAGAATGGATTAAGGGATTAATAAAATAGACATGTTGAAATAGGTGTGCTATGTATAATCAGAAGACCCACCGAATGATTATGCTTCACAAGACCCAGAAGACATTCCAGTTACCAAAGCCATAACAAATGTGTTGAGAGGAGAATAAACATTGCTAAAACTTTTAACAGTGGTTCTCCTCTAGAGCAGGGATCCCCAACCTCTGGGATCTAATGCCTGATGATCTGAGGTGGAGCTGATGTAACAATAACAGAAATAAAGTGCACAATAAATGTTAATGTGCTTGAATCATCCCCAAACCATTCCATCCCAATCTCTGGAAAAACTGTCTTCTATGAAAACTGTCCCTGATGCCAGAAACGCTGGGGACCATTCTTCTAGAACGTAGGACTGACATAGAAGCTATTACAGAGTCTAGTTCATTCATATCAATAGGATAAATTAACAGGTGGTGACTTAAGTCAGGTAGGGTAGGTCCTTAATCCAATGTGCCTGATCTTATAAGGAGAGAAAAGACATAGAGAAAGGATAATCACATGAAGACACAGAGACACACATGAGAAGAGAACTCAGTGTGCTGAAGCCCTTGGTAAAACATATGTCATCTAGAGTGTGAAAGATGCTCTATTGTGGTGTAGAGGCCACTCACATCTGTAACATTTAGAATTCAAGGGGTCTTGATGGTGGACGGCCATTCTCTCTTAAGTGAAAAATAAATCACTGCATCTCTCATCTCTTGCCATGAAGAAAGCACATTGCCTGGTGGGCCTCTTTAGATTATGTGGATAGTTTAATCCACTCCAGTATTCTTGCCTAGAAAATTCCATGGACGGAGGAGTCTGATAGGCTGCAGTCCATGAGGTTGCAAAGAGTCGGACACGACTGAGCGACTTCACTTCACTTCATTTCACTTTAATCCACTTGCACCCCAGTATGCTTTCTGGGCATATTAATATATCCGATAATGTGGATGACTTTCAACTAGGAATGACACCCAGAGTAGGAAAGAAAAGAGCAACAGCCCAGGCTACAGGGATATAGTTTTCCTGCTTGATCCATAATATCCAGCAGACCCTACACTGTTGAAGATATCAGAGGGAGAAAATAAAATGTGTAAGTTTGGGGACAATACCCAGTAAGACAATCACAACTCAGGACAAAGGACAATAGACCCCCCTTAGCTTCCATAATCAGATGAGATTAGCTTCATTCAGAATGCTATCTCCAAAGATTATTTTATAATCCAGCAATCCCCCAGCTGGGTATTTATCTGAAGAAAATAAAATCAGAATCTTGAAGACATAGTCTCACTCCCATATTCATTTAAGCAGTATTCACATTAGTCAAGATATAGAAACAAATGTTTGTTAGCAATGAGTGGATAAAGAAAATGTAATATATATATACTATAGAATATTATTCAGCAAGAATAAGGATGAATTATTGCCATCTGTTTGAACATGGCTGAACCTGGAAGGCATTATACTAAGTGAAATAAGTCAGACACAGAAAGATAAATACTTCATAATCTCACGTATATGTGGAATCCAAAATCATCACATTAATAGAAGCAGAGAGTAGAATGCTGGATGTTAGACACTGAGGGAAGGAGAATATGAGAAGATATTGGTTAAGGGAGATGTTTCAGTTATACACAACGAATAAAACAATACTGCACTGGTAAATTTGGCGAGGGGGTAGATCTTAAGTGTTAGGAAGAAAGAAAAGAAGAATCAATAAAGGATAGATGGACTTAGATGTTATTATACTAAGTGAAATAAGCCCAAGAAAGACAAATATCATATGATATCACTTATATATGGAATCTATAAAAATGATACAAATGAACTTATATACCAAACATAAGTAGATAAACAGACATAGAAAACAAACTTGTGGTTACCAAAGGGGAAAGAGCAGAGAGATAAATTAGGAGGTTGAAATTAACATATGTACACTACTATTTATAAAATAGATAACCAATAAGGACCTATTGTATAGAGCAGGGAACTATACTTAATATTTTATAATAACCTATAAGGGAAAAGAATTTGAAAAAAGATATATATGTATATATAACTGAATAATTTTACTGTACACATAAAACTAAATCAACATTGTAGATCAATTATACTTCAATAAAAATTAAAATTAAAAAATAAATACAATGTTAAAAATTAATAAAAGGAAAAGAAAATCTAAGTGAGATGATGAATATAATAATTACCTTGATTGTGATGATTATTTCATATATATATCAAATTACCAAGTGATGTACTTTAATATGTATCATTTTAAATTGTCAATTATACTTTCATAAAGCTATGGAAAATGCAGTGAGGTTTTATTTCACACTCATCTAATTCCTCTTCCCCATGCCACATACCCATTCCACCCTCCCAAAATCAAATAAAATAATATCAGGTGTTGGTAAAGCCAGATAAATTAAAATTCACACACTGCAAGTGGGGAAGTCATTTATTAACAATTATTTAGGCAATAGTTTTGGCATTAGTAGTAAATATGACTCAGTAATTCTACCACTAAGTATACCTTAGAGAAACTCTTGCCCATACCACTGGAGACATATGCATATAATTAATGTATATCAGAAAGAAAACTATGCAGGAAAGCAAGACAATGTTCAAAATTCAAGCTACACCTGTGAAGGGGAAAAGGAAGCTATAAAATTAAAGAGGGACACTGAAAGAGATTATTTACTGCTATGCTCTAATCCTTAAATTTGTTGACAATCACAATTGCTCATCTGATTAGTATTCATTTACACATAAATATGCATTTATAATGTATTTTATACATTTCTATGTATGATACATTTTATAATATGAGAATTCAATGGAAGAACTGAGATTCAAATCTAGGGAGAATTACGCAAGAGCCTATGGTCTTAATCAATAAATATATATTCATACATATTAGTCAGCTTCCCTTGTGGCTCAGCTGGTAAAGAATCTGCCTGCAATGCAGAAGACCTGGGTTCAATCCCTGGGTTGGGAAGATCCCCTGGAGAAGGGAAAGGCTACCCAGTCCATTATTCTGGCCTGGAGAATTCCATGGACTGTATAGTCCATGGGGTCACAAAGAGTCAGATATGACTGAGTGACTTTCACTTTCACTCTGCATATTAATAAATGAAATTTTTTCTAAGAGCAACTTTCCCTTCAAAGCTGTTTTATTTTTACTTTCTTTATGTCATTTTAAAACATGTTTATTGCAGTATAACTGATATACAAAGAACTGCATACACACATTTAACTTACACAGTTTGATGAGTCTGGCATCCAGGAAACACCTGTGCCACCATCACCACCACCAAGGTCACAGACATACCCAACAGCTCCCAGAGCTTTCCTGCATCCCTGGGTTTTGTTTTGTGCTAAGAATGATTGTTAACCTACAAGCTCATAGTCACCAAGATATGCTTCCTCTTCTTAGTTCAATGTCTGACACAGATAAACACTGAATGAATCGTCTCGAATCCTCACTACAAACCTACATGGGAAGTACAATTTTTATTTTCAATTTACAGATGGTGAAAGACTGGAGAGGTCACACAAATGAAAAATACAGGAGTCAGGATTCAAGCCCTGCTTCATCTGTCTCCAGAATGATTGTTTCTGAGAATTGCCAGATATTGCCTTTTAAAAAACCCAAGATTAATTTTATCTGTATTACTGCCTCTTCACAGATGAAACTACTGATCCATCTGTATAACTTACCACTAGTGACTCTTTTAGATCCCACATTCCAGATGTGCCCCATTATGCACAGCTGGCTGGGGAACACAATGTACAAATAATGAACTCCAGCAGGCTATGGCCTTTATTTATTTTTTTGAAAAGCTTTGTTTTGGCCGCATAAGCAAAAGTTTGTAAAACTGAAATAGGAGTACATTTAATGTTAAATTAATCTATATAATTTCTTGTTGATATGCAGATGAGGCCACAATGATAGCAAAGTTCCAAGGGACACTGCCTGGGGTGGCTATTTCCCTGCATCTCATTCCCAACTTCCTTTCCTAGGCTTTTTCAGTTCATTGCAAATTGGACTAATTTTTATATTCATGCACACAGTTCCATTTTATCCTTTATGAGTATCTTGTCTCTAAAGGGGTCACAGAAGAAAAGAGAATGAGACTTTTAAAAGCTTCATTTTTATCACTTTACTTAGTGGAACATTTTGGGAACAATTTAATACAGTTGACTCTTCAAACACCCTGAAGTTCTATTTCTGAGATACCAATGAATATTAATAAGACTTCAAATGATTTGCTGGAAAAACTAGAAAAAAAGGCAACAGATTGCAACATGGTGAAGGTACAGTTCAAAATAAAGAAATAGTTATTTCAGTTTCATATTAAAGTATAAACTTTACTAAAGCTCTATCTCCTATACTGACCTTTTTTTTTTTTTTTCAAAAACACAAAACCTGAGAGTTTAAAATAAAACCCACAGACTTCCATTAAGCAAGCCTGGGCTTGACGCTTCCAGAGTAGACACCAACAACATACACACACCTACATGGTACAGACTGATGACTTTAGGGGTTAGAAGAGTTTCATTGTGAATTTACCAAGGACTCATTATGTGATTATGTGAACTCAGATCCATTTTCTTCTTTTCATCTCCTTTTCTTGGCAACACTTTCTACTTTCACAAGAAGTTAACTCCCCCTCTTTCTTTTCCCCAACCCAACCAAACTTGCCACCATTTCTTTTTGCTGTTGTTATTACCTTTTTAAAAAGGATTTTTAAAATTATTTAATTTATTTTAATTGGAAGATAGTTACTTTACAATGGTGTGGTGGTTTTTGCCATACATCGATATGAACCAGCCATGGGTGCACATGTGTCCCCCCACCCTGAACCCCCTTCCCACCTCCCTTCACAGCCCAGCCCACTGGGTTGTTCCAGAGCACCAGCTTTGAGTGCCCTGCTTCATACATCAAACTTTCACTGGTCATTTATTTTACATATGGTAATGTACATGTTTCAACACTATTCTCTCAAAATCATCCCACCCTCCCCTTCTCCCACATAGTCCAAAAGTCTGTTCTTTACATCTGTATCTCTTTTGCTGTCTTGTATATAGAATTGTTGTTACCATCTTTATAAATCCCATATATATGCATTAATATACTGTATCGGTGTTTCTCTTTCTGACTTACTTCAGTCTGTATAAGAGGCTCCAGTTTCATCCACCTCGTTAAAACTGACTCAAGTGTGTTCTTCTTATAGCTGAGTAATATTCCACTGTGTATATGTACCAGAGCTTCCTTACCCATTCATTTGCCAATGTATATCTAGGTTGCTTCCATGTCCTAGCTATTGAACAGTGCTGCAGTGAACATTGGGGTGCATGTGTTTCTTCCAATTCTGGTTTCCTCGGTGTGTATGCCCAGCACTGGGACTGCTAGGTTGTGTGGCTGTTTTTTAAGGATTCTCCATACTGTTCTCCACTGTGACTGAACCAGTTTGCATTCCCACAAGCAGTGTAAGAGGGTTCCCTTTTCTCTACACCCTCTTCAGCATTTATTGATTGTAGACTTTTTGATGGCAGCTATTCTGACTGGCATGAGATAGCTCATTGCAGTTTTGATTTGCAGTTCTCTAATAATGAGTGACGTTGAGCATCTTTTCATATGATTTCTAAGCAATGCTTTCTCAGAATCAGCTCCTTACTCATAAAGCTCTTTCTGCATGATCCCAAAAGTAATAGCAGCATGTCAGCAGCACTGTACTTCCTGGTCCACTTTCCCTGGGGGAAAAATCAACCTGCTGTTTCAAAGCTTAACTAAAAACCTTTAGTTGAGTCTCACTGACTCTTATTGACCTTTTCTGGGTCTTATGACTATGCATGAGTCTAAGGCTGTGGCCAAGAAGGTAACATATTTTGAATGACTTAAGAAAACTGGGGCAAAATTACAGAAATTAGGAGTGAGATCAATTCCATTCATGAACATGACTGAGAAGTTTGGAGCACTGCTAAGAAGAGGAAAGATGAGATGAATACTAAAGAGGCAAGCATCAATGCCCATCACAACACTCATGTGGAGATTCAAGTCAACTATGAGAAAATTAAAACTATTGCTCTGCGTTTGTCCAAAGTGGGGAAAATCCGACTTTGATGGTGGTCCAGTAGCTGACTTAATGTTCCCAATGCAGGGGGCACACGTTCAACCCCTGGTCAAGGAATTAAAACCCACATTCTGCAAGTAAAGATCCTGAATGCCACAACTAAGACAGAACACAGCCAAATTAAAAGAATAAATAAAACAAGAAAAGCCAAAAACACTAAATGGGGAGAATCAGAATTTTGTCTCTGAAGATGGCACAGAGGGATAAAGGGATAGAGTTCAGACCAGTGGCTGCCAATGCCAATATTATCTTCACATATCAGGGGCAGTCCCCTACCTTCACTCTAATCAAATTTCCATCAATTGTTCAGATTTTGATTGAGTTCAACTATATATAAATAATTTCCCACCATTGAGTTTATTTGAAATAAAGAATACTCTAGTGTTTCTAGAATCTTGGCTAGACTCTCTAGTTAGAAGCCTAGCAATCAGATATAAATTGACTCATTTTGGATCCTGGTGAATTGTTTGCATCCGATGACAATGTTAAAACAAAAAACCCTCATTTAACACTAGCATTAGTTCTGGGTGTGTGCCTCAGTGGCAAGTGAAGAGAAAAATCAGATCTCTGATATTTGTATATAAAATAGATTCTAGATATTATTACAATTTTATTACATATATATTATTCTTATATATATATAGTTTTATTATACATACAGTTTTCCCATAACTACCCAGCCACATAGAATATTTAAATTTTAGGTACGTGTCCTCTTGTCACTAAATATAATACAAAGTTTGTAGTATCAAAATACTAAGCTTATAAATCAAAAGATTATCTGGGAGAAAGAATCTTCATAGAAGGTGCTTAAAGTACATTCAGTGTGTCAATCCCTCCAGAAATTTCTTGAATCTACTTATATAGATAGAGAATAGTCTACCTAGGCTACATCATCATACTGTCATATCAACTGTTATTTTCAATGAATTGTGCCATATAATCCCCCCTTAATCTTTACTTAGAGTCAGTGTAAGAAATAAAAATAATATGCATTATGTATGCTCAGTTGCTTAGTCATGTCTGACTCTTTGCAACACCATAGACTGTAGCCCACCAGGCTCCTTTGTCCATAGAATACTCCAGGCAAGAATACTAGAATGGGTTGCCATCTCCTCCTCCAGGGGATCTTCCCAACCCAGGGATCAAACCTGTGTCTCCTGCATTGGCAGGCAGATTCTTTACCACTGAGCCACCTGGGAAGCCCCCAAAGTAAATATAAAGCAATAAATAGAAGCTGTGTCATTGTATCCTCTTTTAGAATGTCAGATATGATACTCCATATGACTCTCTACTTTATAATAATTTACAGAAAAGGTTCCCTCTTACTGAGTACCAAGAAAAATTGGGCTTCTAAACAGTCCTTCAGTTGTGTCCTACTCTTTGCGATCCCGTGGACTGCAGCACGCCAGGCTGCCATCACCAACTCCTGGAGCCTGCTCAAACTCATGTCCATCAAGTCGGTGATGCCATCCAACCATCTCATCCTCTGTCATCCCCTTCTCCTCCTGCCTTCAATATTTCCCAGAATAAGGGTCTTTTCCAATGAGTTAGTTTTTTGCATCAGGTGGTGAAAGTACTGAAGTTTCAGCTCCAGCATCAGTCCTTCCAATGAATATTCAGGACTGATTTCCTTGGATTGACTGGTTTGATCTTCTTGCTGTTGAAGGGACTCTCAAGAGTCTTCTCGAAGACCACAGTTCAAAAACATCAATTTTTCAGTACTCAGCTTTCTTTATACTCCAACTCTCATATCCATACACGACTACTTGAAAAGCCATAGCTTTGACTACATGGACCTTTGTTGGCAAAGTAATGTCTCTGCTTTTTAATATGCTGTCTAGGTTGGTCATAGCTTTTCTTCCAAGGAGTAAGCATCTTTTACTTCCATGTCTGCAGTCACCATCTGCAGTGATTTTGGAGCACAAGAAAATAAAGCCTCTCACTGTTTCCATTATTTCCCCATCTATTTGTCATGAAGTGATGGGACCAGATGCCATGGTCTTAGTTTTCTGAACATTGAGTTTTAAGCCAACTTTTTCACTCTCCTATTTCACTTTCATCAAGAGTCTCTTTAGTTCTTCTTCACTTTCTGCCATAGGGTGGTATCATCTGTATATATGAGGTGATTGATATTTCTCCCAGCAATATTGACTCCAGCTTGTGCTTCATCCAGCCTGGCATTTTACATGATGTACTCTGCATATAAGTTAAATAAGTAGAGTGACAGTATACAACCTTGACGTACTCCTTTCCCAATATGGAACCAGTCTTGTTCTATGTTCAATTCTAACTGTTGCTTCTTGATCTGCATACAGATTTCTCAGGAGGCAAGTAAGGTGGTCTGGTATTCCCATCTCTTGAAAAATTTTCCACAGTTTGTTGTCATCCACACAGTCAAAGACTTTGGCATAGTCAATAAAGCAGAAATAGATGTTTTTCTGGAACTCTTGTGTTTTTTTTTTGATGATTCAATGGGTGTTGGCAATCTGATCTCTGGTTCCTCTGCCTTTTCTAAATCCAGCTTGAACATCTGAAAATTCATGGCTCACACACTGTGGAAGCCTGACTTGGAGAATTTTGAGCATTACATTGCTAGTGTGAGATGAGTACAATTGTGCAGTAATTTGAACATTCTTTGGCATTACCTTTCTTTGGGATTGGAATGAAAATTGACCTTTTCCAGTCCTGTGGCAATTGCTGAGTTTCCCAAATTTGCTGGCATATTGAGTGCAGCACTTTCACAGCATCATCTTTTAGGATTTGAAATAGTTCAACTGGAATTCCATCACTTCCACTAGCATTGTTCGCAGTGATGCTTCCTAAGGCCCACTTGACTTCGTATTCCTAAACGGTATGTATATTTGTATTTTTAGTTTGGACCATAAAATCTGCATAACTAATATGTTTTCTCTCTTCTGCCAAAAGATGAAATCAAATTTTTCACTCACCTGTAAGCAAATATATTGATCAAGGATAACAAATAATGGAAAATTCTGTGTAATTAATCCTCCTTTCTGATCCCACCATAGATGCTATTAATCAGACATGGCACTACTTCCCATGAAATGTGGAATCAGAATTCTTCTCATCATAGTTCTTGAGGCAGTGTTGGAAGTCCAGGGCTAGTCAGTCTTTTCATGTAGACAGTTTGCTAAATTTTTTTTCTGAGCATGCTGATATCTCTAGGGTACATTGATACGATGGTACTCATAAAGCAGATGAAGGAGAGTCAGAATCAATAGAGACTGTTAAGGTAGCTGAGAACATGTACAGCTTTCATTAGTTCTCCACCTTAAAGGTCCACTTCTGACTCACTTTCTCTTTCCTGTCTCTAAAACACACAGTACTGAATTTTTTATGTCCTTAAAAAAATAAAGAAAACAATAACCTCTAATTTTGTTTTATTTGGCCTTTAGGTGTAAGATATAATTCAGAATGGATCAAAAATATACCCTAGATAGAACTTACACTATTGAACAAGCTTCTCACTAAAACTTTGTTGCTGTTCTGTGACATTTCAAAAATAGTAGAATTTGATGAGATGGCCAAGTTTCCAGTGTCCAATTGCCAATCATGTCAGAGCCTCAGAGCCCAGAGCCAGGAAATAAATAGCAAGCATCTGCCTTTCTGTGCAGTTTTTACAATGAGATATAGCAAGTTCACCTTTGCTTATTTGTAAGGATTTTAGATATGATATAAAGGAAGAAACTGCTCTACTGAAGCATAGGGAAACAGTACAATTCCTGTGTGCAGAGCCTCAGTTTACATTTTACTACAGAGTTTCCAATATAAATCTCACAGGAATGTAAGATCCCAAAGGGAGGCTGTGGCATGAAAAATAAGTTGCTGGGTCTCCTTTCTTTAGAATGGGTCCTGGATGATGATATGGACTCAAAAAGCATTTGATAATACACATGTATTAGTTAGGGAATTCTGGCTGAAAATTAAGAGAAAAATCAACTAAGACCGGCTTAAAACCTGTGTATATTGATCGGATCAAAGATCATACAGAGTCAAGTAAATCAGAAAGATAAAAATAAATACCATATGTCAATTCATATATGTGGAATCTAGAAAAATGTTACAGATGAACCTATTTACAGGGCAGAAATAAAGATGCAGACACAGAGAACAATGGACTGTGGACACAACAGGGGAAGGGGAGGGAGGGGCAGATTGGGAGAGTAGCACTGACATATATCCACTACCATGGGTATAATAGCTAGCTAGCAGGAAGCTGCTGTACAGCAAGGGAGCTCAGCTCAGCGCTCTGTGGTGACCTAGAGGTGCGGGATGAGGGATGGGACAGAGGCTTAAGAGGGAGGGTATACAGGTATACATACAGTAGATACAGGTATACATACAGTAGATCCACACTATTACACAGCAGAAACTAACACAACACTGTAAAGCAATTATATCCCCAAAGTAATAATAAAAAGAATGGATAAGGAATATATAATGTGATATATTCATACAATAGATATTAAAAGAATAAAAAGAGAATAAAGAAGAATAAAGTATTGATGATTTAGTCACTAAGTCATGTACGGCTCTTGAGACCCCAGGGACTGCAGCCCTCCAGACTCCTCTGTCCATGCAATTTCTCAGGCAAGAATACTGGAGTGAGTTGCCATTTCCTTCTCCAAAAGTATTGATATATGCTACCAAAAAAGGGGCATGAAATCTAAAGATAGGATAGACTTGCTGCTGCTGCCAAGTCACTTCAGTCATGTCCAACTCTGTGCGACCCCATAGACGACAGCCCACCAGGCTCCCCCGTCCCTGGGATTCCCCAGGCAAGAACACTGGAGTGGGTTGCCATTTCCTTCTCCAATGCATGAAAGTGAAAAGTGAAAGTGAAGTCGCTCAGTCATGACTCTTAGCCACCCCATGGACTGCAGCCTACCAGGCTCCTCCGTCCATGGGATTTTCCAGGCAAGAGTACTGGAGTGGGGTGCCATTGCCTTCTCCGAGGATAGACTTATAAACTAACTTAATCTCTGGTCTCTGGACCACTTCTCCTGCCAGTCTCTTGGCAATCTCTTCTTCAGTGTCATAGTGTCCTACTTTGCCCATGAGCAAGACAAAGAATTACACTCAAAGAAAAAAGTGTGATATTCATTAGTATTTACCAACAGATATCTCCAGTTGCTTCCCTGGCACCTGTCAAGCTGCATGTTCCTGTACCCATGATGTTAGATGTGGTCATGTGACTCACTTTTGCTAGTGAGATGTGATTGAAAGTTATGTGTAAATCACTACTGGGTGTGGGCTCTAAAGGTCAATATATCCTCTGCTGCAGTGATGAGCTCTATTCTGGAGAATGGCTGTTCTGCCAGCTCATGTCCATGGGAGAGGGTGGGTGGAACAAAGGAGAACTCCCATCCTACTTGTGATGGAAATGAATATAAAAACAACACAAACCATTGCTACTGTAAGCCACATATAATCCAACCTATCCAGACCAATACAAAGGAGAACCTGTTCCTGAGTGGTCTCCCAGAAAAAAACAAGAATGACCTTAATGTGAACCTCCTAGATCCTCTCCTTACAGCTCATTGGTATGAATTCCCATCCCTGAGTCAACTACCATCAAGGGAGATTATTGCTATGAGCCAACCCCTAGATCTTAGCTTCTGAATATAAATTCCACTGTCTTCTAGCATGTGCAAGGATATATAAAAGCCTGAACACAATAAGCTTTTGTTAGATGTGATGAAAAAAAATTTCCATCCACAAGCCAACGCAATTTTTCCTTTCTTCACTGGGTTTAAGAGGGTGCTTGCTAGTATTTCTTCTTAAAACAGACAGGGAAAATTTCTTTCTGTACACTTACTATCATCTCAGCTGGACCATTCACAGTAGAAAATTACCATCACACTGTGTTTATATGATTCCCTCTTTCTCTTTTGGAACAAGAGATAGGGTAGAAAGAATAAAAGAGTACTAATGAATTCACTTTTTTACTAAAAAAGTACAGAGGATGACAGAGGATGAGATGGTTGGATGGCATCACCAGCTCGATGGATTTGAGCAAGCTCCAGCAGTTGGTAATGGACAGGGAAGCCTGGCATGTTACAGTCCATGGGGTTGCAAAGAGTCAGACATAATTGAGCAACTGGATTGAACTGAAATTCACTTTTTATTTGTAAGCTTTTATCTAACTTACTTTTTAATCTGTACAAGGCATAGGTGAAAAATATCCACATAGTTAATTCCAAGGAACTGAGAAAGCCCAATTGGCTTTACTGGATTCACTACTAGTATGAATAGCAGTAAACTATGGAGGTTGTCTCTGCAGTGACTGTTTATACATTTTTCATGATAATTTGTCTCATACTGCCATCCTCCCAAACATTTCCTAACAACCAAAACAGAACATATTTTCTACACAGATTACTTCAAAATAAAAACTCCCTTTAGAATAAAATATATTTAAATTTTTTGGTCCTTTGAGCATAATAAATATTAACTCATCCCAGGATTCAACATAACAGTTACCTCAGAAGAAAGTAACTAGGTAGCTGAATCTTAAAGTCTTATCCTAAAATATTCAAGTTGGTTCATAACCTCTGTGTTTATTATTCTAAAGCCCCAAACAAAGTAAAATTATAGCAAATTATGTTAAAAACATCTTAAGGATAAAAAAAAAAACCTTTTACAATAAAATTATGTAGCATGATACAGACAGAAGTGAAGTTACCCTCACTCACTTTACCTTGAGTCTCATGTATAGCAAGTAGCACCTCGAGTTCACCTGGTGAATTTGAAAGTACTGAAAGGTACAGAATTAAAACAAGACCAAAGTGCTAAATACCAGTGACAATTCAGAGACTGCTAAACTTTTTTCCCCTATATATTCCTTTTAGCGCATGAAAGAATCTTCCAAAGTTGTCTGTTACATCAACCATGCATCTCCAATACATTTATTCATATGTGAATGCATTTGGAGGAGTGAGAAAAGAAAAGAGGAGAGTGTCCTGGTTGCAAATCTGGTTAATTGGATAAGCACTACTGTGTCCAAATGTGTATAATAAGGCCTTTGGAAATATGTTTTGGATTGTATCTTTGATTAATGTTGCTCATCTTACTTCCTCAAGATGTTTTCAAAATGGAGCAGCAATTCTGAAAGATGTAACTACCTGCAACCAAGAAAATAATCCAGTGCCAGCCATCAAGATCTATAAAAATTCAGGGCAGCAAACAAACAATTCACTTCCTAACTCATTTCATTGCATATCCTACAATAAGCACTCCAGAGAGTCTTTACATTTTGGGGGTGGGGAAACTTCCCTCTATGCCTAGGAAGGAAGACTAAGAATGATTCAAAAATTAAAACATTACAGCAAACTAAAATTACATTTAAATCTTCAGTTCAGTTCAGTTCAGTTGCTCAGTCGTGTCTGACTCTTTGCAACCCCATGAATCGCAGCACACCAGGCCTCCCTGTCCATCACCAACTCCTGGAGGTCACCCAAACTCATGTGCATCGAGTAGGTGATGCCATCCAGCCATTTCATCCTCTGTCTTGCCCCCATCCTCTCTTGCCCCCAATTCCTCCCAGCATCAGTCTTTTCCAATGAGTCAGCTCTTCACATGAGGTGGCCAAAGTATTGAGTTTCAGCTTTAGCATCAGTCCTTCCAAAGAACACCCAGGACTGGTTTCCTTTAGGATGGACCGGTTGGATCTCCTTGCAGTCCAAGGGACTCTCAAGAGTCTTCTTCAGTACCACAGTTCAAAAGCATCAATTCTTCGGCGCTAAGCTTTCTTCACAGTCCAACTCTCAACATCCATACATGACTACTGGAAAAACCATAGCCTAGACTAGAACTTTGTTGGCAAGTACTGTCTCTGCTTTTGAATATGCTATCTAGGTTGGTCGTAATTTTCCTTCCAAGGAGTAAGCGTCTTTTAATTTCATGGTTGCAGTGATTTTGGAGCCCAAAAAAATAAAGTCTGACACTGCTTCCACTGTTTCCCCATCTATTTCCCATGAAGTGATGGGACCAGATGCCATCTTCATTTTCTGAATGCTGAGCTTTAAGCCAACTTTTTCACTCTCCTCTTTCACTTTCATCAAGAGGCTTTTGAGTTCCTCTTCACTTTCTGCCATAAGGGTAGTGTCATCTGCATATCTGAGGTTACTGATATATCTCCCGGCAATCTTGATTCCAGCTTGTGCTTCTTCCAGCCCAGTGTTTCTCATGATGTACTCTGTGTATAAGTTAAATAAGCAGGGTGACAATATACAGCCTTGACGTACTCCTTTTCCTATTTGGAACCAGTCTGTTGTTCCATGGCCAGTTCTAACTGTTGCTTCCTGACCTGCATATTAGAATCTTGGTTAATTAGAATTCAAGCAAATAGAACCCTAAAATAATTTATGAACTAGAATAAGCTCTAGGGGTCATTTAGTCCAACCACCTGGAAACACAATAATCTCTTCTTCAATATCCTTTTATTAGTTGCCCTTTATCTCTGTAAATATATTTCCAGCAATGTAGATTTACTTCTTGATATCATATACTATTACATCCTTAAACAGTTATGAGATCATTATTTATCATGATTGAGGTGAAATTTTTCTTCCTCTAATTTTGCCCTAGTTTTTCATTTTCAGATGACAAGAAATAAGCCTTGTTTTTCTTTTATTTATTTTTAATGGAAGGCTAATTACAATATTATGTTATTTCTGCAATATGGAGCTTCCCTTGTGGCTCAGATTATAAAAAATCTGCCAGCAACATGGGAGACCTGAGTTCAATCCCTGGGTCAGGAAGATCTCCTAGAGAAGGAAGGGCATGAAAACCCACTCCAGTATTCTTTCCTGGGAAATCCCAAGGACAGAGGAGCCTCCTGGGCTATAATCCATGAGGTCACAAAGACTTGGACACAACTGCATGACTGACACTTTTGCCATACATCAACATGTATCAGCCATAGGTATACATATGTCCCCTCCTTCTTGAACCTCCCCCCACAACCTCCCTCTTATAATAATATGAAATGCTAGCTTTAACTGTGAATAAAGGGAGAAGAAGCATAAAAAAGTAGAAATCAAATTGTAAGTTAAATAATCAACATCCTTGAGTATTTTCTGTGATATGCCCATATCTCCTCCCAAAACCTCATCCCTGTATACCCACAGCAGGAAAGAGAAACATGTCACTCTTATTCATGTCACTCTTCTCTGTAAGATCCTTCAAAGGATTTATCTTAGGATAATATCTAAATTTTTTACACGGTTTTTAAAGACCCACATACTCTGGCCTCCTGCTACCTCTCTAGCCTTCTTGCTTCTCATGCTCACCTGAAAATCAGTGATCCATTTATAACTAAATGCATTTCAATACTTGGACCTATTTCCAAGGCAGAAATACAGATGAAAACATAGAGAATGAACATCCGGACAGATGGAAGGAAGGGGAAGGTGGGACAAACTGGGAGACTAGGATTAACTTATATACACTACCCTACGTAAAAAGATAGCTAATAGGAACCCGCTGTATAGCACAAAAAGCTTAGCTCAGTCCTCTGTAATGACCTGGTAGGGTGGGATGCAGGCAGTGGGATGGGGAGGTGAGAGGGAGGTCCAAGAGAGGGGGGATATGTGTATATTTACTTACACCTGATTCACTTCATTGTACAGCAGAAACTAACACAACATTGCAAAGCAATTATATTTCAATAAAAAACTGAAAAAAATACTTGGAAACTATGACACTTTCTCTTTTCATTTTACCTCCTGAGATTCTTATTGTTCTCTTTGTCAAAAACATTCTTTCACATCTTCTTGCTATGCATAACTATTAATAATTCTCATTCCATGTCAAATATCTCTCAGAAAGCCTTCCCTGAGTTTCCAAATTTGGATCTGATGGCTCTCCCACAAGGTTTCATGGCATCCTTCAATCCCATTAACACTGTTGTTGAATCGCTCAGATGTGTCCGACTCTTTTGCAACCCCAGAGACTGTAGCCCACCAGGATCCTCTGTCTATGAGATTGCCCAGGCAAGAATACTGGAGTGGGTCACCATTCCATTCTCCAGGGGAGTTCCTGACCCAGGAATTTAACCCATGTCTCCTGCATTAACAAGCTGTTTCTTTACATTTGAGCCACTAGGGAAGCCTCCCAGTAACAAACACTTTTGCATGTTATACCTTACTCACAAGAACTGTAAGCTACAGGAAAGCAACAACTGTACAAACTTATTCATTATTTCAGCCTTTGATTCTATTATAATGTCTGAAAAAATAGTTGAACCTGATAAATACTTTTTAGATATGTAAATAATTAAATGAGCAAGTATGAATAGTTAATAAAAGCCTGTGCAAGTCCTCTTATCCGAGAACAATAAAATTATTTTTAGAACATTATACCTAATAAAGCTGAAAATAAACTAGTATGTTTTGGAAAGTTTCCAACAACCAAAAAACGATAACAGAAAAAACATTTCTAACTAATTAAACTATTAGGTTATTATAATTAAGGTCTGTATTTTTTTAATTAATTTTGACAATTCTTGGCACAGGGGTAGTTGTTCTATTTTATCTTTGCTAGTAGACTT
Source organism: Bos javanicus (assembly GCF_032452875.1). Lineage (NCBI taxonomy): Eukaryota > Metazoa > Chordata > Mammalia > Artiodactyla > Bovidae > Bos > Bos javanicus. Next base: position 55,506,130 of record NC_083874.1, on the reverse strand, counting down.
CTTTAAGTCTTGATTTATGATTAAACTATGAGATGTGTTTTTATAACATGATGTAGTTTCTTGAAGGCTTCCATGTGTGGCTCAGCTGGTGAAGAACTCACCCACCAATGCAAGAGACACAAGAGACACGGGTTTGATCCCTGGGTTGGGAAGATTCCCTGGAAAATGAAATGGCAACCCACTCCAGTATTCTTGCCTGGAGAACTCCATGGATCAAGGACACTGGCAGGCTACAGTTCATGAGGTTGTAGAGAATTGGAAATGGCTGAGCGTACATGTACATGGTTTCCTTAATAATAATTTTAAAAAAAGGTTTACACAGAAATGACTATTATTTTCAATACTAGAGGCTGTAATGTCTCCAAATCATTACCTTTCTTCATTTGGCAGTTAGTGAAATGGGGTAATGAAAAGAAGGTTATTTTGAACTCTCATACCTCGGATTACCCTTAAATCCTATATGTTATCTCTTATAGGATCAGATCAAAAAAAGGGATTGACAAAGAATAAATAAATAACCAAGAGATGGACAGTTTGCCTTGTAAATGTCTAGTACACATCCAGCTTTCCTCATTACCTATCCAATGTGTACCTATGAAACAGGGAGCCATGAAAGAAACCAGGAGCTGCATTTCATGTCATCAACGCCATAAGTTCCTGCCTGGCCCACTGCACAAGATCTGTTTCAACCTTGAATTTGGCCTTTTGTTTGAATGTATCACCATATGTTCCCAAATTGCTGTGCAAAGACTGATGGTTCCACAGTCTCCCATTAATATTTTGCCTGGGCATAATGTTCATTTTCATTTGTCTAAAATGTTCCAAATTGCCAAGCGATTTTTAAAGTAAGTGTTAAATTTTGAAACTGCTAAGTCATTTCAGTTGTGTCTGACTCTGTGCGACCCCATAGATGGCAGCCCACCAGGCTCCACCATCCCTGGGATTCTCCAGGCAAGAACATTGGAGTGGGTTGCCATTTCCTTCTCCAATGCATGAAAGCGAAAAGTGAAAGTGAAGTTGCTCAGTCATGTCTGACTCTTAGCGACCCCATGGACTGCAGCCTACCCGGCTCCTCTGTCCATGAGATTTTCCAGGCAAGAGTATTGGAGTAGGGCGCCATTGCCTTCTCCAAAATTTTGCAACTAGAAGCTGCTATTCTGTGACTGAATCGTATGGTCAAAATAATGAAAATATCGTGACCTGAGTTAGGATACCATAGTAAGATATAGATGACAAGTGTCACTCTATAGAAGAAGGAGTTGGGACTGAAATTTTTTTCCTTTTCACTGTCATACTATTCATATTCAACTCATTAGTCTTGAAATAACACAGCAGAATGATCTTTTAGAGAATTTAAATAACTTGAACAATACTCATTGCAGTTTCTGGAAAGGATAGCATATGTCCCAAGTGAAAGTTTTAATATTAATGGCTTAATTCTTTTGTTTTCTTCAAGGATACAACCAGTGTTGACTCCAGAACTCAAAGGTAGGAAGGGACCAAATGGGAGAGGACTTCATCGCCCTCCTCCCCACACCAGCCTGCCTGTACCCCTTCATGCTATTGTTCCCCAAGATGTAGCACCCAGTAATCTATGACAAACTTGATTTTTGTGATCTAGGAAAATCATAGCACAGTATATGATGAGAAGCAACAGCAGAAGACAAAAAGCATTCTCTTCTTCTCTCTCTCTCTCACACACACACACATACAGTGACAGGAATGCACACACACACACACACACACAATATGCAAATTTACAATATCCTTTTGGCAAAACATGAGATCAGAGGACATATGAGACATCAAATTGGCACCACCTTAATCTTGCATTGTCTGATTACAGTGTTAGAAATATTGTTTCCATATTAGTGTCCACTTGTAGACTTTCCTCAGGGAATAGGAACTTCAGTTACTACTTATATTGCTTGTGCCTCCTGGGGACAGAAAGGCATAGTAATAAAAAACATGAACTTTGGAATCAGACATACTTGGATATGAACCCTGGCTATACTGCTTATTAGCCGTGTGATTGCAATTTTCCACATTTGCAAAAGGAATTGAATACACTGGTGAATGCTACAAGATAGTTTTGTATTTTCTCTCTTCTAAGTAAGAAGGTATACATTAAGCCTATGTATAAGCTAAGACTAAGAGATTTTTACTGTATTAATCAAGATCAGACATCTTATAAGTAAAATAACTTATATTTAGACCAAGATCTATCTGACTTTTCAGCCCATGTTCTTGGTTCATCTGCCATATTTTTGCCACAATCTCATTTACATTGTGGAGAAGGCAATGACACCCTACTCCAGTACTCTTGCCTGGAAAATCCCATGGATGGAGGAGCCTGGTAGGCTGCAGTCCATGGGGTCACTAAGAGTCGGACACGACTGAGCGACTGAACTGACTCACTGACTAACTGATACATGGGGACCTTGTATGAGACCTTACTTCTGAAACATTAATCATGAAACCATGAAAGGTTATTATGATGAAACTGAATCCAGAAAGAATCTCCCATGACTTGTTTATAAAATAATGTAACTTGGTACATCAACAGTAATATAATAAAATCACACATTAAGATTGAGTGTTTATGTGACCCATTCCAGTGGAAATACTTTGATTCATGGATTCAAAAGTTTTATTGTTTTGGCGGCTCTGACAAAGCATGCTCCAGACATCCCCCTAGCCCAACCTCTTCCCACTCCAGGTCCAGGTCGCAAACCAAAGCCAGCCAATACAAGAATTCTACACCGGATATACTCCTACATAAGGCCACCCATTTAAGACTGAGAGAGGAAGCTCCTGTGCTAACCCATAGAAACAAACATGTATGGGGTGGGGCGGGAAAGGGTAGGACGAATTGAGGGATTGCACTGACATATATACACCACGATGTATAAAACAGATAGCCAAGGGGGAACTGCTTTATAGCACAGGGAGCTCAGCTCAGTGCTCTGTGATGACCTAGAGGGATGGGAGACTTAAAAGAGAGGGGATATATGTATATTTGTGTGTGTGTGTGTGTGTGTGTGTGTGTGTGTGTGTGTATGATTCACATATAGCTAGTTGTACAGCAAAAACCAACACTGTAAAGCAATTATACCCCAATTAAAAATTAATTTAAAAAAGAAATAAACACAGAAAGTCAAACAAATGAGAAAGCAGTAGATTTTGTTCCAAATGAAAGAATAAGATAAAACCCCAGAGGAAAAAGAACCTAATGAAACAGACATAGTAATGTACTAGATGTACATTCAAACAATAATCATTAAAATGTTCAACAAACTCTAGAAAAGCATGAAAAAATGTAGTAAGAACTCCAATGAAGGGTTTAGAAAATATAAGAAAAAACCAGTTAATAGCTGAAGAAAACAATAACTGAAGGGAAAATACACTAGAGGGAAACAAGAGCAGATTAAATAACAGGGAAGCCCAGATCAGTCACCTGGAAGGTGAATAATGGAATTCACCCAGTAAGAAAACAGAATTTAAAACATTAGGATAGCCTAAGGGACCTCTAAGAATACTCTAAGGGACAGGGACGTCAAGAATACTAACATTTGCATTACAGGGGTCCAAAGAGAAAAGAGTGAGGGGGCAATAATTTATTTGAAGAAATAATAGATGTCCCTAACCTGGAAAAAGAAACAAACATTCAAGTGCAGAAAGCACAGAAGAGTCCCAAACAAGATGAACCCAAAGAGATTCACAAGAAGATAAATCATAATTAAAATGGCAGAAGTTAAAGATATACATAATTTTAAAGATATCAAGAGAAAAATGAAGAGTCACATATAAGGAAACCCCCATAAGACTGTCCACAGAAATGATGTAGACCAGGATGGGAGTAGAATGATATATTCACACTGCTGGAGAAAAAAACAAAGTTACAACCTAGAATACTCTAACTGAACGAGGTTCTGAAGGAGAGAGGGTTTCCCAGACAAGCAAAACCTGAAGGAGTTCTCACCACTAAATAAATCATCCTTATATGAAATGTAAAAAGGTCTTTTTCAAGCAGAAATGTATGTGTATGTATTTGTTGTTCAGTTGTTCAGTCGTGTCTGACTTTTTGTGACCCAGTGGACTGCACCACACCAGACTTTATTCTCTTTTACCGTCTCCCGGAGCTTGCTCAAACTCATGTCCATTGAGTCAGTGATGCCATCCAACCATCTCATCCTCTGTCGTTGCCTTCTCCTCCTGCCTTAAATCTTTCCCACCATCAGGGTCTTTTCTAATGAGTCAGCCCTTTGTATCAAGTGGCCAAAGAATTGGAGCTTCAGGTCAGCATCAGCCCTTCCAATGAATATTCAGGATTGATTTCCTTTATGACAGACTGATTTGATCTCCTTGCTGTCAAAGCGACTCTCAAGAGTCTTCTCCAGCACCACAGTTCAAAGGCATGTGTGTATGGTATGCATGTATCTTACTAGTAAAGGTAAATGTAAATGAAGGGCAATGGGAAAGTATAGAGATCAAAATACAAAAGTAGTAAGAGCAACTGTAGTCAAAATAAATAGTTACTGCTGCTGCTGCTGCTAAGTCGCTTCAGTCGTGTCCGACTCTGTGCAACCCCATTGAGGCAGTCCATCAGGCTCCACCGTCCTTGGGATTCTCCAGGCAAGAACACTGGAGTGGGTTGCCATTTCCTTCTCCAATGCATGAAAGTGAAAAGTGAAAGGGAAGTCGCTGAGTCCTGTCTGACTCTTCGCGACCCCATGGACTGCAGCCCACCAGGCTTCTCCGTCCATGGGACTTTTCAGGCAAGAGTACTGGAGTGGGGTGCCATTGCCTTCTCCGAATAAATAGTTAAGTGATACCCAAATTAAAATGATGTAAAATAGGATGTCAAAAACTTAAAATATTGGAAGGGGAACTATAAAAATGTAATGATTTATAAAGTGTTTGAACTTAAGTGATGATCAGCTTAAAACAACTGATACACACTTTCCTATACACATCTCACTCTAACTACAAATTAAAACTTAAAATAGGTACATATACACACACACACACACACACAGAAAAAGTGACCCAAATATAAAATGAGAGAAAATCATGAAATCACAGGAAAGAGAAGAAAAGAAGAAAGTGATAGCTTATGGTGAACGGTGCCGGATTCATGATCTCCGAAGGAGATATAGCTTCAGGACCAGAGATCTGGCTTGATCACTGAAGAGCTTTTGTATAGCAGAGTTTTATTAAAGTATAAAAGGGGATAGAGAAAGCTTCTGACATAGACAACAGAAGGGGGAAGGAGAGTGCCCCCTTTGCTAGTCTCAGCAAGGGAGTTATATACTTTTTAAAGTAGTTACATACTTTTTTTTTAATGTATTATTACAATACATCAAAAGAATGTCTCAAGGTTGTAAAGATCTTACTAGACCCATTCCAATAATTTACATTTTAAGATAAAAGGATTAGCCACAAGGTTTTCAGGAAGGAGGAACTGTTCTCAAGCAGGATACATTGTTATATAAACCTTCGGTTCAGTTCAGTCCAATTGCTCAATCATATCTGACTCTTTGTGACCCTATTGACTGCAACATACCAGGTCTCCCTGTCCATCAATAACTCCTTAAGTTTACTCAAACTCATGTCCATTGAGTCAGTGATGCCATCCAATCATCTCATCCTCTGTCATCCCTTTATACTCCTGCCTTCAATCTTTCCCAGCATCAGGGTCTTTTCCAATGAGTCAGCTCTTCACATGAGGTGGCCAAAGTATTGGAGTTTCAGCTTCAGCATCAGTCCTTCCAATGAACACCCAGGACTGATCTCCTTTAGAATGGACTGGTTGGATCTCCTTGCAGTCCAAGGGACTCTCAAGAGTCTTCTCCAACACCACAGTTCAAAAGCATCAATTCTTCAGCGCTCAGCTTTCTTCACAGTCCAATTCTCACATCCATACATGACCACTGGAAAACCATAGCCTTGACTCGGAGGACCTTTGTTGGCAAAGTAATTTCTCTGCTTTTTAATATGCTGCCTAGGTTAGTCATAACTTTCCTTCTAAGAAGTAAGCGTCTTTTAATTTCGTGTCTAATGAAAAAAATTTAGGAGTAGTGGACACACCTGTGATGGTTAATTTCATGAGTCAACTTGGAGAGCATTTTTAGATGAGACTAATGTCAAATAATTGATGCTTTTGAACTGTGGTGTTGGAGAAGACTCTTGAGAGTCCCTTGGACTGCAAGGAAATCCAACCAGTCCATTCTGAAGGAGATCAACCCTGGGATTTCTTTGGAAGGAATGATGCTAAAGCTGAAGCTCCAGTACTTTGGCCACCTCATGCGAAGAGTTGACTCATTGGAAAAGACTCTGATGCTGGGAGGGATTGGGGGCAGGAGGAGAAGGGGACAACAGAGGATGAAATGGCTGGATGGCATCACCAACTCGATGGACATGAGTCTGAGTGAACTCCGGGAGTTGGTGATTGACAGGGAGGCCTGGCGTGCTGCAATTAATGGGGTCGCGAAGAGTTGGACACGGCTGAGAGACTGAATTGAACTGAACATTTATATCAGTGAATTCTGAGTAAATATTTCTCTCCATAATGTAGGTGGGCCTTATCCAATTAGCTGAAGGGCTCGGTAGAACCAAAGGACTAGTCTTCCCAATCAGGAGGGAATTCTCCAACATAATCCATTCAGATCTCACTCTCTCATTAGCTTTCCTCAGTTTCCAGAATGCTGGGCCACCACACTGGAGATTTTGAACTTGCCAGCCTCAAAATTTTGCAAGATCCAATCCCAATTAATAAAGAAATCCACCTTACAATGCAAGAGACAGTCGTTTGATTTCTGGTTCAGGAATCCTCGTCCAGATCCCACCTGCTGCAGGGTAACTAAGCTCAAGAACCACAACTACTGAGCCCCCACACGAGAACTACTGATGCTCACGTGCCTAGAACCTGTGATCCACAACAGGACAAGCCACCACAGTGAAAATCCCTGGCACTGCAGCTAGAGAGTAGCCTCCTTTCACCAGAGAAGTTTGGCATGCTATGGTCCATGGGGTCACCAAGAGTCAGACAGGACTGAGCAGGCACGCACATCCTTATTAACCAGTATGAATTAGTAGCAACCTTTTCCCTTTACTATGTCTGCAATAGGTCTTCCCTGATAGCTCAGTTGGTAAAGAATCCACCTGCAATGCAGGAGGCCCCGGTTCGATTCCTGGATTGGAAAGGTCTGCTAGAGAAGGGATAGGCTACCCACTCCAGAATCCATCTGCAATGCGGGAGACCTGGGTTCGATTCCTGGGTTGGGAAGATCCCCTGGAGAAGGGAAAGGCTACCCACTCCAGTATTCTGGCCTGGAGAATTCCATGGACTGTACAGTCCATGGGGTCGCAAAGAGTTGGAAATGACTGAGCAACTTTCACTTTCACTTCACTTTCATGTCTGCAACATTGGTCTCTAAATGGCTTAATGGTTTTAGTTCTCAAAGGTTTGGATCAACCCCTTCATGGTCATGGTGCTGTATAGATTGATTCATGATTGGTCACATCATTTCCCAAATCTAGGGTTTCGGGCTGTGTAGTGAACATATGTTCAATCCTCCTGATGTAGTATTTCAGATCCTCACTCCCTTAGACACTTCCACAGTTATATGAGTCTTAATGCACATATTAACTACCTTCGTCACATAATACTTGTAGTGTGCCTCTTTTGCTGATTAAGTTCTGAGTAGTGTAATTTGTAAAACATAGTAGACATAACAGCTTTAATTTTTACTATTTCAAGGTCATATATTTATGAATAAGTGCATCTTGCCTTAAGTCTGTCTTAAGAACACTTACTTTACTCAATAAGACACAAAACCACATAGTAAAAATTGGCTTTCTATTAGAGGCCAAGGAGGACAAATCATTAATGAAAATCATGATTTGACTTCAATCCTTTACCTGATAATATGATTTTTGTGCATAAGTATAATGGAATGTCATCTCCAGAAAAAGTGGACACTTTGAGTGATGGCTGAAAATTTGTCAAATTGAAGTTTCTCTTCTGTGACAAATCACTTTGAAGCATGAGAAAAGTTTGTGCTCATTTATTTTATTCAAGACAAGTTAACTCAAAAGAAAGAGAGCTCAGATGCAGAAAGCAAATCACCAACTCATAAAGTATATCAAGGGTCCTTGGAACATTCTTTCTAGCAGGTAAGGCCTTTGATATTTGTCACAGGGCAGTGCTTACTACACTTATTTACAGGTAGTCGTAGTGAGTCGATCCTTGGGTGGCAGGACATTGCACGAGTTTTACCATTTGATTGTCAAAAAATAATTTAAATACACTATAACAAGGGAATAGGAAGAAAATAAGAGGTATGTTTATATCTTTTTTTGAAATTGGTAATATTACTATTGCTGCTTATAATGTTGATGTTAGAAAACACAGGTAGCCTGTTACCAAGTGCCCACTAGAGAAGGTAATTTGAATTTCAGTGTCATTGTCAAATCATCTTGGACTTTTTAAAAAGGCAGTGGCTTAGCAGTAAAATATAACAATTTTTGTCTATCCTAAGAGAAAGAATCCCATTGCTTACAATTTTGTGACAATTTAAGGATTTTTTTTTACCAGTTAAGAAAACACTGTTTAATTTCTGAACACTACTTAACACTAAAACAAATAAGTGTAGTCTTAAAAATATAATGTATATATAAAAGTACAATAGATGAAACATGTATAATATCATATAAGAAACGAATTGCCAGTCCAGGTTCGATGCAGGATACAGGATGCTTGGGGCTGGTGCACTGGGATGACCCAGAGGGATGGTATGGGGAGGGAGGTGGGAGGGGATTCAGGATTGGGAACACGTGTACACCCGTGGCAGATTCATGTTGATGTATGTCAAAACCAATACAATATTGTAAAGTAATTAACCTCTAATTAAAATAAATAAATTTAAATTAAAAAAATAAAAGTACAATAGACATAACTTAATAGACTGTTGAATTATCACAAAAAGAACCATCAATTCAACCAGCATTCAAACTCAAACAGAAATGTTACAAGGATCCAAAAGCTTCCGTCATCCTCCTTCCCATCCATCACCCATCAACTCCCTTAAAAGTAACTATTATCTCTACTTTTAGTATCATAGATTTGACCATAAATATAATCATATAACATATGTTCTTTGTGTTTGAATTCTTTGCTAAATATTCTGTTGGTAGGATTTACCTATGTTGTTTCATTTAGGAGTAGTTCATTTTTTAAATTGTTCTAAGTATTTCACTATATAAATATATCACAAATTATGTATCAACTATAAATTATAGGGAAATAGATTCTTTCTAATTAAGAGCTATTATAAATAGTAACCCTGTCCTAAACAGTTATAAATTAAGTGCCTGAATGCTAATCAAAGATAAAAATATTTTAAGTCATACAAAGTTGAATTTTGAAGGGCTCAATTTATGGAAGAATATAACAATTTATACCTCAGGATCCCTTGAAAAGGCCATTAGCTTCTCAAAGAGAAATATCCAAGTCCTGATTTTTCACATTATTTTTTAAATTTGTTGGCAAAAAGAATTAAAGGATCTTAATGGTCTAGTTTACAGGCAATTAAAGAAATCTGGTCTCATGAGGAAAGAATTAGAGAACTCATACTGCTTTTTTCATGATTCAATCTCATCACTCATAAGCATAAGGCCCTTTTTAATTTATTCATGTATTTACTCATCCACAGCTCTCTGCTTTAGCAATAGTAAGCACCTATAAAACTACTATCTAACACAAAAGGGAGAATAATGGCAATAACTTACATCTACTTACAACTCCTACTGCAGGAAGATTGAAACCCTGCCTTTCCTACCTGAGCTAACTATTAATAGTATCCTAAATCCTGTATTTTTCACCTTTTGCTTTTTCATGTTATTTCATCTATGTATGGGCTCCAAAAATGTGTTTTTAAAAAGATGTTATGGGGAGGGAAGAGGGAGGGGAGTTCAGGATGGGAAACACATATATACCCGTGGTGGATTCATGTCAATGTATGGCAAAACCAATACAATATTGTAAATTAATTAGCCTCCAATTAAAATAAATTTATATTAAAATAAATAAAAAGATGTTCCTAATTTTTTATAAAAACATACATATTGTATTTTTGTTTCAGAACTTATAGTTTCATTAAATATTATTTTCATGACTTCTGCTATAGCCATGATGTAGTAACTGGTATTAGATCAGTCCCTTTGTTATAAATATCTAAAACAATCACTATCAAAATATTAGTGGCTTTTTTCACAGAACCTGAACAAATAATTTTAAACTTTGTATGGAAACACAAAAGATCCTCAATAGCCAAAATAATCTTGAGTAAGAAGAACAAAGAAGGAGATATCATTCTCCCTGACTTCAGACTATACTACAAAAATACAGTTAATAAAAACAGGATGGTCCTGACATAAAAACAGACACGTAGATTCATGGAACAGAATAGAATCCAGATACAAGCACACATTTAACAAAACCATTTCAGTTCAGTTTAGTTCAGTCGCTCAGTTGTGTCCGACTCTGCGACCCCACGAATCGCAGCATGCCAGGCCTCCCTGTCCATCACCAACTCCCGGAGTTCACTCAGACTCATGTCCATCGAGTTGGTGATGCCATCCAGCCATCTCATCCTCTGTCGTCCCCTTCTCCTCCTGCCCCCAATCCCTCCCAGCATCAGAGTCTTTTCCAATGAGTCAACTCTTCGCATAAAGTGGCCAAAGTACTGGAGTTTCAGCTTTAGCATCAGTCCTTCCAAAGAACACCCAGGACTGATCTCCTTTAGAATGGACTGGTTGGATCTCCTTGCAGTCCAAGGGACTCTCAAGAGTCTTCTCCAACACCACAGTTCAAAAGCATCAATTCTTCGGCGCTCAGCCTTCTTCACAACAACCATTTAATATACCACAAAAGAGGCTACAATATCCAATGGAGAAAAGATAGCTGCGTCAATAAATATTGCTAGGAAAACTAGACAGCCATGTGTAAAAGAATGAAATTAGAACATTTTCTCACACCATATACAAAAATTAACTAAAATTAAAGACCTAAATGTAAGACTGAAAGTCATAAAACCTCTAGAAGAAAGCATAGGCAGAACAATCTTTGATATAAATCATAGCAATAATTTATTTGAATCTTTCTCTTAAGGCACAAGAAACAAAAACAAAATGAAACAGATGGAATCTAATTAAACTTAAAAGGTTTTGCACATCAGGGGAAACCACCTGAAAAATGAAAAGACAACCTATTGAATGAGAGAAAATATTTGCAAAGGATGACTGATTAGGAGTTAATATCCAAAATGTATAAATAGCCCATATAAATCAGTATCAGAAAAACAAACAGCTCTATTACAAATGGGCAGAAGATCTAACAGACACTTTTCCAAAGAAGACATATAGGTGAATAATGAGCATATTAAAAAAAATATTCAACATCACTAATTATCAGAGAAATGCAATTCAAAATACAATGAGATATTACCTCACACCTATCAGAGCAACCATCAACAAACAGACTACAAATAATGAATGTTGATGAGGATGTGAAAAAAAGAGAACCCTTGTACACTATTGGTGGGAATGTAAACTGGTACAGCCTCTATGGAAAACAGTATGGAGGTTCCTCTAAAAACCAAAAACAGACCTACCATATAATCCAAAAAATTCACTAATGGGGGTATACGTGCAAAGAAAATGAAATTCAAAAAATACATGTGCTCCAATGTTCATAACAGTATTATTTATAATACCCAAGATATGGAAGCAAAATAAGTGTTCATCAACAGACAAATAATACAATAGAATACTACCCAGTCAAAAAAAATGAAATTTTGTTATATGCAACAACATGAATGGACATGGAGAGTATTATACTTAGTGAAATAAGTCAGACAGAACAAGCAAACACTATATGATATCACTTACATGTGGAATCTAAACAAATACAACTAATGAAAAAAAGAAGCAGACTCACAGACACAGAAAACTACGAGTTGCCAGTGGAGAGGGAAGTGAGGTGGGCAAATAGGGGTGTGAGAGGTGCAAACTACTGTGTATAAAATATAAGCAACGAGGATGTACGGTACAGCACAGTGAATATAACCAGTATTTCATAGTAGCTCTAAAGGGACTGTAATCTATAAAAGTTTTGAATAACAACATTGTACACCAGAAACTAAGACAGTACTATAAATCAACTGTGCCTTAAATAAACAAACACGCACACACACACATATATACTGGTCAACATATTTAAGGTAACTCTTTTCAGACTGAAGAGCAACAATACATGTTAGTCTCTGAAAGAAGAGAAGCTCATCAGTAAGTTCTTCATTTTTCCAGCTTTATGTTCAGGGAATATTTCCCAAACATTACAGAGGTTGGTGAATTACAAGCACACCATGGCACTCCCATTGAGCTGAGAGGGCAGACATCTGAAAATGTCTGGAAACTGTAGCATAGGGCACTTAGGAGAAAATTACACAGAGGCAAGAATCTAGAAGTTTGACTCTCCAGTACATTATTTGGCTGAGATTGGGCTGCATAAGCATAGGATCAGACTTTTTGAAGTTTACCAGGGAGTAACTGTTATAGGGTTAAGGGCAGAATGGAGATAAAAGAGTTAAATAGTGTTAGAAGGTACTGTAAATCTAAACCAACCTGACTGAAGAAATCTTGTTTAATAGACTAGCCATCTAGCTGAGACACCAAAGAGCCACACATTAGAACTAAGGATCATGTCTAACATAGACCAAAACCAAGTGGGTAGACCACCTTGGACCATGAACATAAGTATATATATGAAACATATATAGTAAGCTAACTGTAAGTAATTGGAGTAAGATAATTGTAAGATAATTGGAGTAAACAAATTATATGGTGACCCTAGTATTCCTTATAGATACACTAGCTAATTTAAGGATATGCTGAGTAGATGTTTGGTCTAATAGATATTTGTTGCCTTTTTCTACATCATCAATTACCATTATTTTAGTAATAGTATCCTGATGTCCTTTTGAAACAATTCAAATTTGTTGGCTGCAATTTTAATCAAGTTAATACATAAGATATCTTCCTCAAACCTGGATAAGTGACTAGCACTAAAGTCAGTTTAGTTGGATTCTGTAATCTAAGACCTTGAGTCCTAAATGAAGTGATTTATGTACAGAAATAATCATGGACAGTTGTGTCAACACTGATGCATAACATTAGTCCAATAATTCTATTAGCATATATCCTAAAAAAGGGCATAATTCTCTCATTCTTTTGCTCTTTCTAAGTCTGGGTCTTTAAATTTTTGTTTCTTAAGACACTGAATCTTTATAGCAAATTCGTGTTCAAAAGAGAAAAAAAAACACTTTTCTTATGTAGTGCTGACTTCCTTCCTGTTGCTTATAATCAAAGCAGTAGAAGCAGTGATTGGATAAGTATTTAATGTCAAACATCCTGCCATTATGAGTCGTCAGTACTCATTTCTCAGAAATTAAGGGCACTCCATCCCTGTTCTGTCTGAGTTCCGTGTTTCTGTGTGAACTATTTGGGATGTGATAGGATTTGGACTTTTTCCAATGAATCAAAAGTCTCCTGGCAACTAATTCTTTTTCTTTTGTTTAATTTGCCTTTGGGAGAGTGGTTTAAGTTCCTCAGTCTGGTCCAGTCTTCACACGTACATTATTTAAGTATGGTAGTGGGTATAGACATTGCTTTCATATATCTTCAAAGGACAGGTTTACTGTGTCACATAGACATATTCCATTCACAGCCTAAAAGTAAACCCAGTTACAATTTCTCTGTCTTACAGACTCTCCAGATTAGAAAACACTCTTACAAGCACTGATTAAAATTGGACTAAGCAATAAGAAGCTATCAGAATCAATCTTAGCTGTCTGTCTGAAGGAGGGAATTTTCAGTCATATGAACAATTCTGGGCTCTAGACATGGCGAATGGGGACAGCCAATAAAGGGGTAATTAGCAGAGGAACCAGCCAGATTCCATGTACATACTAAGGAGAGGCTGTTCAAGGGAAATGGGGGACAGTTCTAATTTTTTGTCCTACTTTCTTCAGCAAAATTTGTTGGTCTTTAGTTACATCTATTAAATGCTTTTTAAAAATCTTTCTTGGTATATAGAAGTCACATTTTCCTGTGTACATATGTGACTGCCTACAAAGCAGAATGTGTAACTGAGAAAGTACAAATTGTTTTTATCAGAGTCTTTCTGCATTTCCCTATAGTATATGTTCTCCTCCACTGGGCAGAAAAACAGTTCATCTTTGAGATGAGCCACAAAGACCTGTCATGTTTGACTTTAGAACAACAGGCACAATCTGTTAGTACCATCTCTTTCTGTGAGGGAGAAAAATCATCCCAGGAAAGTTTCAGATTTTATTTATGGGCTCTACCTGTATGCTTCCCAAATATTATGGCTGCCCATGGTGACTGTGGCTTTTAAAAAATAATAGTTCACACTTAATCTTTTACATCACATGTCGGAAAGGAGAACACTCTCTATTGTCTTTACATCTTATTGCTTTCATTCCAGGTTAGAATACTAGCACATGATCCATTTGAAATACCCAATGAAGCTCAGTATAGCTTATTGTAGGTGTGTGCCTGAGGAATGAGTAGTACAGACAGATAACTGTAACTCGAAACTGTTTACTATTTTAGCACAGTGCTGTCAGAAACACTGACAGACACCTCTGTCCAGCAGGAAAGCAAATGTTTGGTTCCTTAAAATAAATAAATAAATAAGCCTCTGGCATCTAATTATTTTAAACTATACATTTCCCTCATTGAATGTACAACATTCTGAGAGAAGGTGAGTTGTTTTTGTTAAAACTGTCCTTATCCTTTCAGAAAATCACTGCTGCTGCTGCTGCTGCTGCTCACTCAGTCACGTCTGACTCTTTGTAACCCACTAGGCTCCTCTGTCCATGAAATTCTCCATGTGAAAATACTGGAGTGGGCAGCCATTCCCTCCTTAAGAAAATCACTGTGCTGTGCTGTGCTTAGTCACTCAGTCATGATCCACTCTTTGAAAACCCATGGACTGGAGCCCACCAGGCTCCTCTGTCCATGGGGATTCTCCAGGCAAGAATACTGGAGTGGGTTGCCATGCCTTCCTCCAGGGAAGAAAATCACTATAACCAGTCAATTCGCAGGACAGCTACCAAAGAGTCTAAAGGAAGATGTTTGAAACTACATTTTTCAAGTAATTAGAAGTGATATTTTCTTTAAAGTGACTCTTGGGAGAAATTTACAGTAGTAATATCAAGTAACAAATTTGATCTTAAATGGAAATATTTGTCTCTTTTCTCTCTGTTTCCATGGAATCAATAAATGTCCCAGACCCTAAATACCAATGGTTCCATGGATTTTCCAAAAGTATTCTTTGCCTACCTAAAACCTCCAGAGTCAAGGCAGCCCACTTCATGAATAGCTCTGCCACACTCTTGAAATATTTTTCTTTCTTGTTATTTGAGTTGTGGCTGGAAGAAGCACAAGCTGTAATCAAGATTGCCGGGAGAAATATCAATAACCTCAGATAAGCAGATGACACCACCCTTATGGCAGAAAGTGAAGAGAAACTAAAAAGCCTCTTGATGAAAGTGAAAGAGGAGAGTGAAAAAGTTGGCTTCAAGCTCAACATTCAGAAAACTAAGATCATGGCATCTGGTCCCATCACTTTGTGGGAAATAGATGGGGAAACAGTGGAAACAGTGTCAGACTTTGTTTTTTGGGGCTCCAAAATCACTGCAGACAGTGACTGCAGCCATGAAATTAAAAGACGCTTACTCCTTGGAAGGAAAGTTATGACCAACCTAGATAGCATATTCAAAACCAGAGACATTACTTTGCCAACAAAGGTCTGTCTTCTCAAGGCTATGGTTTTTCCAGTAGTCACATATGGATGTGAGAGTTGGACTGTGTGATGCTTTTTTTTTTTTTTTTAACTTTACATAAATGTATTAGTTTTGCCAAATATCAAAATGAATCCTCCACAGGTATACATATGTGATGCTTTTGAACTGTGGTATTGAATAAGACTCTTGAGAGTCCCTTGGACTGCAAGGAGATCCAACCAGTCCATTCTAAAGGAGATCAGTCCTGGGTGTTCTTTGGAAGGAATGACGCTAAAGCTGAAACTCCAGTACTTTGGCCACCTCATGCGAAGAGTTGACTCATTGGAAAAGACTCTGATGCTGGGAGGGATTGGGGGCAGGAGGAGAAGGGGACGACAGAGGATGAGATGGCTGGATGGCATCCCTGACTCGATGGACGTGAGTTTGAGTGAACTCTGGGAGTTGGTGATGGACAGGGAGGCCTGGTGCGCTGCAATTCATGGGGTCGCAAAGAGTCGGACATGACTGAGCGACTGAACTAAACTGAACAGCAAAAATTAAAATCCCCTTTATTTTTAGTGGAAAAACCTGACATTTCAGTGTCATTAAAAAAATTAACACAAGTTGTTCTTTTCCTTCGCTTTTTACATCTGCTGACGTTCCTGTGTACTTGTATATTGTTCAATTTAGTTTAATTGCAATATAAATCCCAGTGAACTTTAAAATGAAATTAGGCACATACATGAAATATACATGATTCTGCAAAATGCATTTCCCAGAATGACTCTTTTCAACCAGAAGGAATATCTAAAATCTTCTTAAGCATATTTAATGCATATTTATGAAGGCATTTAACAAAGATTCAGTTCACACTTTTCCTATCTACTGAAAACATTAATATATTTCTATCAACACATTCATTCTTCAATAAGTATCTATTGGCATTTACATAAACATCTATATAAAAAGATTCTGTTTTATCTTAATTTATTAGATATTCATATACTCTAGAAAACTGTTTTCAATTTATTTATTTTTTGTTGGCATTAAAATTGACTTTTTAAAAAATAAATACATTCAAATTCTTTCTCTATAGTCACAACCAACTCCCTAGATTATAAATTTTTTAAAATATAAATTTATTTATTTTAATTGGAGGCTAATTACTTTACAATATTGTATTGGTTTTGCCATACATCAACATGAATCTACCACGGGTGTACACGTGTTCCCCATCCTGAACCCCCTTCCCACTTCCCTTCCCATACCAAATGCAAGGCCAGTCACTTCTTACTAAAGATTTCATTTGAAATTTCCAGATTTTTATATTCAAAGACCTAGCATTTGTTAAATCTAACATGCAATATTTGGCAATTTGTGAAGTAATCTCCACAGCTAATAGAATAGAGAAACTAGCCTTGGGGCCACCAGTGAGATGATGATGTTGGTATTAGGAAACAAGAGGCAGTGTAATTGGTAACTAAGTGAGAATGCCTTGATTCAGACAGATTTGGCTTAAATCTCACCTCTTATCACTTACTAGCTGTGTCCCTGGGTAAATTTGTGATCTTCAGCTTCCTCATCTATAAAATGTAAATGAGAACAGTACATACTACATATTTAATAAGAATCAACTAACGTGATGTTTGTATAAACCTTATCAGTGTCTGGTACACAGTCAATGCTAACTAACATAGTTTTTAACTCCTACTGCCATTATTACATTAACCTTCTGTGTTAATCAGCAACTGGATAATTTGTGGTGCTGAATGACTTAACAGTTTACTTATGTATTTTTTATACTTAAAATCCAGAGAAGGCAATGGCACCCCACTCCAGTACTCTTGCCTGGAAAATCCCATGGACGGAGGAGCCTGGTAGGCTGCAGTCCATGGGGTCGCAAAGAGTCGGACACGACTGAGCGACTTCACTTTCACTTTTCACTTTCATGCATTGGAGAAGGAAATGGCAACCCACTACAGTGTTCTTGCCTGGAGAATCCCAGGGACAGGGGAGCCTGGTAGGCTGCCTTCTATGGGGTCACACAGAGTCGGACACGACTGAAGTGACTTAGCATAGCATAGCATAGCATACTTAAAATCATATTTTATTAACATAAGATGCTGTACACTGTAGAAATGTTGAAAATAAACAAAAGAAAATTGTTAAAAAACAATAACACTAATAATAAAAAATAAATATAATAAAAATAATAACACTAATAATTACAACTTACATTTTACCACCCCAAAATCGCTGCTGATAATATCTTCAGCTCATATCTTTCTGGGTTTCTAACATGAGTATGCTCATGTACATATGTAACATATTTTAATCTGAAGTAATAGCATACTGTAAATACTGTTCTACAATCTCCTTTTTTTATTAATTTCAATATTTTCATATTAGTAAATATTTATAGCTTCGATCCACACAGGCAAAGGCTTTGGCATAGTCAATAAAGCAGATGTAGATGTTTTTCTGGAACTCTCTTGCTTTTTCCATGATCCAGTGGATGCTGGCAATTTGATCTCTGGTTCTGCTGCCTTTTCTAAAACCAGCCTGAACATCTGGAAGTTCACATTCACGTATTGCTGAAGCCTGGCTTGGAGAATTTTGAGCATTACTTTACTAGCGTGTGAGATGAGTGCAATTGTGTGGTAGTTTGAGCATTCTTTGGCACTGCCTTTCTTTGGGACTGTGTGGATCACAATAAATTGTGGAAAATTCTGAAAGAGATGGGAATACCAGACCACTTGACTTGCCTCTTAAGAAACCTATATGCAGGTCAAGAAGCAACAGTTAGAACTGGACGTGGAACAACAGACTGGTTCCAAATAGGAAAAGGAGTACGTCAAGGCTGTATATTGTCACCCTGCTTATTTAACTTATATGCAGAGTACATCATGAGAAATGCTGGGCTGGAAGAAGCACAAGCTGGAGTCAAGATTGCCAGGAGAAATATCAATAACCCCAAATATGCAGATGATACCACCCTTATGGTAGAAAGTGAAGAGGAACTAAAAAGCCTCTTGAGGAAAGTGAAAGAGGAGAGTGAAAAAGTTGGCTTCAAGCTCAACATTCAGAAAATGAAGATCATGGCATCTGGTCCCATCACTTCATGGGAAATAGATGGGGAAACAGTGGAAACAGTGTCAGACTTTATTTTTGGGCTCCAAAATTACTGCAGATGGTGATTGCAGCCATGAAATTAAAAGACACTTACTCCTTGGAAGAAAAGTTATGACCAACGTAGATAGCATATGCAAAAGCAGAGACATTACTTTGCCAGCAAAGGTCCATCTACTCAAGGCTATGGTTTTTCCAGTGGTCATGTATGGATGTGAGAGTTGGACTGTGAAGAAAGCTGAGCGCTGAAGAATTGATGCTTTTGAACTGTGGTACTGAAGAAGACTCTTGAGAGTCCCTTGGACTGCAAGGAGATGCAACCAGTCCATTCTAAAGGAGATCAGTCCTGGGTGTTCTTTGGAAGGAATGATGCTAAAGCTGAAACTCCAATACTTTGGCCACCTGATGCAAAGAGCTGACTCATTGGAAAAGACTCTGATGCTGGGAGGGATTGGGGGCAGGAGAAGGGATGACAGAGGATGAGATGGCTGGATGGCATCCCTGACTCGATGGACGTGAGTTTGAGTGAACTCTGGGAGTTGGTGATGGACAGGGAGGCCTGGTGTGCTGCAATTCATGGGGTTGCAAAGAGTCGGACACGACTGAGCAACTGAACTGAACTGATAGCTTTGATATCTAGATCACATTCTATTTTTCCCAAATGGTCCCATATAGTCTCTATAGTTTATCTACACCAGTATCTAATCCAAAACCATATGCTGCATCTGATTCTTTTGTTCTCAGCCATTCTTCCAATGAAGCGCAATTCTTTTTTTTTCCTTCTTTTTAAAATGACACTGACTCATTGCAGAGAACAAATAATGATTTTTCCCAACATTTTCTCATTTTTAAAGGAATCTGACTCAGTAGCCATGGTCTCAAAATTTTATATAATAGAAAGAGAAGATATGGCTGCCTTCATTTACCACTGTTAAACAGCATAGTTTAACCGCTCTCTCTCTCTTATTAAAATGCTATCACAGATAAAATTTACTGGGTAAATCTTAGATGATTCTGTTGGGTGTACAATATGTCCAGAATATTGCAATGAGATAGGGTTTTGCCCAGCCTTGACTCAGCTAGAAAAAAATCCCACCATTGAATAAATACTAATACTTTATTATTTTACACATGGGTCTCCTACTCTGATATTTCAGTCTTCCTCTTATTAATGTGTGGAGCAAAGGAATATACTTATTACTATGAAAGAGTCTTGTTTCATCTTATATTTCCAAATTCGCCAAGACCAAACACTTGATAACCCTTAGTGTATTAAAAAATCCTAAATTATCTAGATGTTTAGGTAGAAAATGCTAATGATAATTCTCTATTCCAATATATATGCATATCCATGGAGTCCTAAGACTAGTCTTCAACTAAGACTGCATCAGCCCGTAAGAAAAGTATTCTAATATTTAAAGTAATAGAGAACATAGAAAAAGTCATGAAAATAACATAGACACAGAGGACGAGACAATGTCCTGTAATGGAGGAAAGGCAAACTTTTTTTTTCTGTTTCTCTGAGGATTTTTTCCCCTTTCTGTTTTACTAATATAAAGAGAAGAAAACCCAGTGATTATTATCAAGATACTGAATGGTTGAAATATTATTCCTCATGAGATATTGTAATTCTCTAGAGCAACAGCCTTTCAACATTTCAAGAGCAAGAACAGAGGCTGATTGATGTGTGGAAGATGAGAGTAGAATGAAATAAGAGGTCTTCTGCAGCGAGATACACCACTGATCTCAGGATGTGATAATAAGTATTAAATGGGATATCATGACCATCTCTTAGAGTAGCTCCTGAGCTTCCCCTTAAATGTGTTTACAGCATTCCTCAACTGAACATAATCAAGCCTAAATTGATGAGTAAGACTAGAAAAAATAATAGAAAAAAAGATAATATCTGCATAGATCTCTGCAACAAAACTATATCTTTTTGATCCAGAAATTCTATTGCTAATTATACACTTAACAGAAATGTGTAAGTGCTCACCAAAAGAGACTGTGTAAAAATCTTCATAGCAACATTAGATGGAATCAAATACTTTTCAAATTTCAAACTGGAAACTACCCAAATGGCATTTAACAGTGGAATAGATGTTTTTAAACAATGATGATATATTTAAATATAGTTAAATATGCTAAAGTCATAAGGATAAACAAATTATAATTACACACAATATTAATTAATGTCTTGAACAGAATATTGAATAAAATTACTCAGACACAAAAAGCTACATACTATTATTTGTACCATTATATAAACTATAAAACAGAAAAAAAAGCACATCTATCCTATTAGAAGACAGAGTATTTTATGCTAGAGGGAGAGATTATAAAGAATATATACATACTCACATACATATTATCAGAGAAGGAAATGGCACCCCACTCCAGTATTCTTGCCTGGAAAATCCCATGGACGCAGGAGCCTGCTAGGCTGCAGTCCATGGGGTCGTGAAGAGCCGGACACGACTGAACGACTTCACTTTCACTTTTCACTTTCATGCATTGGAGAAGGAAATGGCAACCCACTCCAGTGTTCTTGCCTGGAGAATCCCAGGGACGGGGGAGCCTGGTAGGCTGCCGTCTATGGGGTTGCACAGGGTTGGACACAACTGAAGCGACTTAGCAGCAGCAGCACACGTGTATCATATTTCAAAAACATATTTTGCATCCCTACAGCTGTCAGTTTTTGTCACCTACCTAAGAAATAATTCTGATACAGGGGAAAGCATACAGACTTGGGTTCAGAAGATCTGTAACCTTTGACAGTTATTGTGAATTTACATTTCATATCTGTAAAATTGAACAAATACCATATAAGTTTGTTGTAAAGATTAAATGTGATGATGCATGATTAAGTTCTTGGCAACCAATAAAATGTAGTATTAATATATTATCCTAGTAGAGGAAAAGGCTCTAAACAAATACTTTTTGGATGAACTGAAGGGTATCTGACACCATTACAGGTACAGTAAAGATATCTATAATTTTTTTTAGAAATAAATGACCACTGCTCACATTTTACAGTATTGAAGATGTATTGTATCTCTTCACGTCATGGGCATAAAACTTCAAATTATTGATTAAAATTTTCATTCATCATCTGGGAAGTACTTCTTAAGTGTCCACTGCTTAGAAGTTATTCTTCAAAAACAGAAGAAAATAAATTATTCTGCATTCATGAATAGTGTGTTCTATGGAAGAGAGACAAAATCTGAGCTCAGATCTGAGCTATGCTATTTATAACTCATGTAACTTTTGGCATATTATTCCACCTCTCTAAGCCTCTTTACATGTACAATAGGAATGATACCAGTAACTACCTCAAAAGTTCTTGTATCCTAAGAACTAATGCCTATAAAATCACTATTTCACAGTTTAGCTTTCAGTACATTAAATGCTGGTAGTGATAACTACCACCATGAGCCTGACATTCACAGAATCATATGTGAACACTACTTTTTTCATTTTAAAGAGCATGTTCTGTTCTTTCTTTAATCCATTCTTCATGAGACATCAGTTCAGTTCAGTTCAGTTGCTCAGTTGTGTCAGACTCTTTGAGACCCCACGGACTGCAGCACACCTGTCCATCACCAACTACTGGAGCTTGCTCAAACTCATGTCTGTTGAGTCAGTGATGCCATCCAAACATCTCATCCTCTGCCATCCCATATCATGAGATATCATACCATATCATGATATACCATATGATAGCATATAATGGGACATGGTAGCTCTTTTGATCTGGACTTCCATAAATTAAAAATAATTTAATTCAAAGTTCGGAAAAAAAAAATTACATTTACCTTCTAGTCAGTCTGAATTTTCCAGA
The DNA here is from genome assembly GCF_032452875.1 of Bos javanicus. NCBI lineage: Eukaryota > Metazoa > Chordata > Mammalia > Artiodactyla > Bovidae > Bos > Bos javanicus. The sequence goes on along the minus strand of NC_083874.1, from coordinate 55,483,288 downwards.
GTTTTCTAGTCCTGGCAATATTTGGCTAACACACATGTGAATTAGGAAAATATACATTTCATGTACCAGCAACATCACTTCCCAGTTGTTCTTCTTGCCTCCATTTCATTATCAGCCCATTTGGGGGGGAGGGCATTATCTCTGTCACAATTGTCCAATCCAAAAGGAACACTCAGAATGTCAGTTTTTGTCTCCCACTCTTTGAAATCCCCCATCTCCTACAAGGTCGAGTCACGGTTCCTTAAGGTAATATTGGAATCAATCACAATATAGAAGCCATCCAGCTGGCTAATTTCATCTTCCAACTCCACATTCCCAACACCATATTCAATGCCCCATCAACTGAACACTACCTGCAGTTTCACAAATCCTCCACTTTCTTTCTTACTAGTCCGTCTTTACTGGGGCGATCCTAACCTCCCTGATACATCTTTCTCTTCCTTCTTCCAGCCCCTCACCTAGTAACTCAAAGGGGCAACTCTTTCTCTCAGCAAAGAAACAAAGAACAAAACATCACCAGGCTACTTTCCTCAACTTCAGGCCTTCTATTTTCCCTTTCCTAAGTTTTTCTATAATAAAATCATATGCAAAACCCCAGTATATACGATGGGCAGGGCTAGACTCCAGAGTTGTTTCTTGGCTCTTGTATTATTTACTAGGGGCTTTAAAACCACTGACTGGGAGGAGTGGATGTTTTTCTCTAAATCTCTACTACAACTAATCATCCTGTCCTCTATGACAGAAACAGCCATAGACATATGTTATCTGTTGGGTTTGACTGTTCAAATAACATTTTATTTACATATTTTACCTGCTGGCTATAGTCTGATGTTCTCTGTGTGTGTGAGTGTGGGTGGGTGTGTGGGTGTGGGTGTTAGTCGCACAGTTGTATCTGACTCTGTGATCCCATGGACCATAGCCCATCAGGCTCCCCTGTCCATGGAATTCTCCAGGCAAGAATATTGGAGTAGGTTGCCATTCCCTTCTCCAGGGGATCTTCCCAACACAGAGATGAAACCCAGGTCTCCTGCATTGCAGGCAGATTCTTTACTGTCTGAGCCACCAGGGAAGTCCCAGTCTGATGTAGATGATAGTGAAAAGGTTGATGATGATACTGAAGCAGTAACTAAAACTTTTGGGCACTACCATATGCCAGGTATTGCACTGAATATTATTTAATAGGAATATAAGACAAGAATATTTCTTACCATTATTATAGATTAAAAAAGCTAAGCCTCAGAATGTCAAGTACTTCCCCCAATGTCTTCCAGTTAGAATGTTTCTGACTAAAACATTTTTCTCTTCTTCTCCCCTCCTTACTGTCTAGAGAACTTGCTAACACTCTTTCCAGCTGCAATGCTATGTCATCCTCTGACAATTACTGCAGAAATGAGTTTATAGGAAATTGTCTCTTGAACCTTACTTTGGCAAGTACCTATCTTATAATCTCACTCCATTGTCATTACTGGGGCTATGAATGCCTTTACAAATGTATGGTGCCCCACATGGGGAATACAGTTCAAATTGTAGAACCTTCAGTTTGCTGATGCTGCTTTTAATAAATGGTAAAATAAACTTTATGATTTCTGAAGCAGAACGATTCAGTTCATGGACCTAGTTAAATGGAAAAAGCCAATGAATCTTTAAGGAGATAGGGCCTGGCACATCTTTGTCCAGGTCTGAAGGCCATGAGACTTGAATAGTGCTTTTGAAAATCATTCTTTTCAGACATGCTAGTTATGGGTAAGAGATAAAGCCACCCTGAGTTTGTCTTTTTTTCCTCAATAAGACTAGTAATAAAAAGATCACTGAGTAATTGTAACACTTTTTGACACTGACTGATTAAGAGACAATGTCTGGCTTGGATTTTCTTCAGTTAATGTCAAGAGAGCAAAGATAATGATTTCTAATACTCAGGGCTCAGTTAGAGTGATGAATCCAGCCAATCTAGCCACATCTAAGGATGACGGCACTGCTGTAACACCCTGACTCAAAGCTACTTTATTATCTACCTCTATTTCTCTGCTGAAGTGGTGGGCCTTGCTAAAAATCAGCTTTCAAATTTACTCAACTCTATGAAAATGATTCAGAGGAAGCAACAGTGAAGGGACAGAGAAAGAGGAAGTTACATAAATAGAATGTTACCCAGTAACCAATAGAGCACAGGTGTAATTAAGTGCATTCCTAAATTTAAAGTTCAGATTCTCCAGAAAAATGGTAAAGTTTTCTAGACTCATGAGAAGGATAGCAAAAACAAACAGTGTTAATTGGTTCCTCTTCATTCATCTCATTATGATTTTTTAAAGTTCCCTGAACAAGCATTATCTTTCCCTCCTGTATCTCTGATATGTACAATATTCTACCTTGGATTACAGTTATTTGTGTACTTGTCCATTTCCCAATATTAAAGTGAGCCAGCAAGGCTTGGTGATGAAGTCTATAGGTTTTCGGGTCAAATAGTTGGTTTAGTGCTAGTTTAGTCTCTTAAGTTAACCATATGATTTGGGGAAAATCACTTGCCTTCCCAGATTTCCAGTACCCTTTCTATGAATGCAGATGACAATAGCGCCTATACTGTAGGACATTTAGAGAGATTAAATGAGCTCATACGTGACAAGTGTTTTAGCACAGTACCACGGATATATAGAGTGAGCAATCAATAAATATTAATGTTGGCATTACTGTGAAATTACGAGTTTATGTAAAAATAATCATCCGAGCATGTGACCAGCAAATTATTTACCTGTGTATATTCTGAGCTTCATCAGGCACATACACCCCATAGCTACACAGGGCAGGAGCTATAGGAATACTTTTGATATGGTAGGTTTCCCACCTCTTCTTTATTTTTTTAAAATTAATTAATTAATTAATTAATTTTACTTTACAATATTGTATTGGTTTTGCCATACATCAGCATGTATCCGCCACGGGTGTACACGTGTTCCCCATCCTGAACCCCCTCCCACCTCCCTCCCCATACCATCCCTCTGGGTCATCCCAGTGCACCAGCCCCAAGCTTCCTGTATCCTGCATCAAACCTGGACTGGTGATTCATTTCTTATATGATATTATACATATTTTAATGCCATTCTCCCAAATCATCTGCCCCCTCCCTCTCCAACAGAGTCCAAAAGACTGTTCTATACATCTGTGTCTCTTTTCCTGTCTCGTATACAGGGTTGTCATTACCATCTTTCTAAATTCCATATATATGCGTTAGTATACTGTATTGGTGTTTTTCCTTCTGGCTTACTTCACTCTGTATAATAGGCTCCAGTTTCACCCACCTCATTAGAACTGATTCAAAGGTATTCTTTTTAATGGCTGAGTAATACTCCACTGTGTATATGTATCACAGCTTTCTTATCCATTCATCTGCTGATGGACATCTAGGTTGCTTCCATGTCCTGGCTATTATAAACAGTGCTGCGATGAACATTGCGGTACTTAAAACTGGTACTCTGTTTCTATACTGTATGAGCCCTTTCTTCTAATTTCTTTGTAGTCCTTTTGAAAATCAAGACCATCTATTTTATCTGCATAGTAGATAGATATGCACATGACAACTGCCAAAGATAAACAAAGCCAGATGTTAATTAAAGCTTTGGAAATAGATTTTATTCAATAACTACTGGCAGTAGAAGGGCTTCCTGGTGGCTCAGTGGTAAAGAACTCACCTGCCAATGCAGGAGCTGCAGAAGATGTGTGTTTGATCCCTGGGTTGGAAAGATCCTCTGGAGAAGGAAATGGCAATCCACTCTAGTATTCTTGCCAGGAAAATCCCACGGACAGAGGAGCCCGGTGGGCTACAATCCATGGGGTCACAAAGAGTCAGACATGGAGCATCTGAGCACACACACACACACTGGCAGTAGGAGAAAGAATTGAACATCATTTGATTTAATTTACACTGAGGTGACTGGGCATTTTAAAGGGAGAATGAAGATGTAGGGAGGGAGAGAAGGGGGATCCAAGTGAAAAATTGCAAAGGCTTAATCAAAATACAGGTGATTAGGGCGGTGGGTCTGCTTGCTGGCAGTTATGGAGGGTGGGATGCTGTCATCCCACAGAACTAGAAGACAGAGGCCATCTCCTTTCTGAAGGTTAATTTCAAAGCAATGACTTTCAAGTCTTCGAGAAAGACACTGCCAGGTACTGGGGGATTCATCCTGATACATATCTCAAAGGGAGAAAAAAAGACCCCCAATTATAAGCCCTTTTCAGTATGAACCTATCTATGAAACAGAAACAGGGACATAGAGAATAAACGAGTGGTTGCCAAGTGGGTGGAGGGTGGGAGAGGTTTGGATTTGGAGTTTGGAATTAGCAGATGCAATCTGCTTTATATAGAATGGATAGACAACAAACTCCTACTATATAGCACAAGGAACTATATCTGATAGTCTGAGATAAACCATAATGGAAAAGAATATGAAAAAAAGATTCAAAGGAAAGCCTCATGAGAAAGAGCAAAGGTCTTCTCCTACCAGATGAGAAAATAATTCCTTAGATGTAGGAAAAGAGAAGAGTGCAAGGGAACTCATAAATGGGTAGGCACTTTTGAATCCCAAAGAAACTCTGTAAACTAGTTCATAGGACAAAATCCCTGGAGAACATGTTGGATCTGGGGACAGTTTCTTGCATCCTAAGAAGAGCCCAACAAGAGCCAAGAGATAGGACACAAGAACACATATTTTCAGTGGTTATAGACAGGTATAATGTTAGATAGAGTCACAGTGGTTCCCTTATTCTATTGCCATACTAAGAATCAGATTCTTGTGCTTGAGAATAGCATAGAAACAGAGAAAAATATTGCTGGACCAAAAGGGAACACTTAGATGATAATGAGAGACATCTCCTTTGTGACCAGTAAAGATGATGGGTCCAGGGACAGATGGCATCTGTGTAGACAGACTAAAGCATCAGTTGAACATGGCTCTGCCACACTGATGCCTTGAGCAATGTACAGTGTAACAGAGTGATTAAATGCACAGGCTGTAAATTCAGAGTGTTGGTGTCTGCAACTGAACCAAATGAAAACTATTTAACTTTGTAATTTATATTTATCATCAGTACTAATATCTATCCCCAAGGCTGTTATGAAGACTAAAGATAAGTTCCGTGATGATGATGATGAAGAAAAAGAAAAAGAAGCCCCCTTCAAATAGAAGGGAAGGATCCACAATGACTAAAACTTTTTTTTTTTCCTGGATTTTTTTTTAATTGAAGTATAGTTGATGTATAATATGTGTTACAGATATACAATATAGTGGTTCACAATTTTTAGAAGTTTTACTGCATTTATAGTTATTATAAAATATTGACTATTCCTTTTTTTTTAATTTTATTTTTAAACTTTACAATATTGTATTGGTTTTGCCAAATATCGAAATGAATCTGCCACAGGTATACATGTGTTCCCCATCCTGAACCCTCCTCCCTCCTCCTTCCTCCCTTCCCAGACCATCTCTCTGGGTCGTCCCAGTGCACCAGCCCCAAGCATCCAGTATCGTGCATCAAACCCGGACTGGCGACTTATTTCATATATGATATTATATGTATTTCAATGCCATTCTCCCAAATCATCCCACCCTCTCCCTCTCCCACAGAGTCCAAAAGACTGTTCTATAAAACTAATTTTCTACTTCCACTTCATACTGAGGACTACAAATATAAAATAAACTGAGTTATTTGAAGAAATGCCTATTACTATATACTTTATTTGTGGACTAAGATTCATTATTTGTCCACCAGCCTGAGACATATGGGGAGGTGATATCAGGACATGTTTCCCAGAAAAGGGGATGCTTAAATTTGCAGACCTAATGAATAAGTACTAGGAATTTTTCAGGAAACTTGGAAAAGACATTATGTTTCACATTTTAAAAATATATACATATACACTTTTTAAAGGTTAAACTCCATTTACAATTATTACAAAATATTGGCTATATTTTCCACATTGTACAATACATAATCGTAGCGTTATGCCAGTAGTATGCACCTCCCACATGTGACTCCACACAACTGGTAACCACGAGTTTGCATCTGTGAGTCTGCTTCGTTTCTTTTGTTATATTTGCTACTTTGGTGTATTTTTAGGTTCCACCTCTGAGCCACCAGGAAAGCCCTTAAGTGACATCATACAGTATTAAAACAGTATATTTTAGTTAGAAAGGAAACTGTGTGAACATTCAAAAGTCTAAGCGAGCATAGTGCATGGCTATAATATGAATAAAATTCTGATATGGCTGGAGTGAGGATATAAATCAGAGAGATAATTGAGTAAGATTATGGGAGGGTCATTTCCATGACCTGCATGGTTGCTCATCCAATATTATAGGTAGACAGATGACAGACTGATAGAAAGAAAATCGGAGAAGATATAAAAATATAAAATCTATATATTTACATATATTTGTAACTGATCAAGATGGACCAAAAAAAACTAAGGTTAACATTTTTTTCAGACTCAGAAAATGGTTAAGGAAAAAAATACCTAATGTGTTCCATATATGCTGGTCTTAGGACCCCAATTTGTTCCATACGTGCTGGTCTTAGGCTTTCTGAGTGTCAGAGATGATGCCTCATCTTCCTGAGGGACCCACAGAGCACTTAGTAGCCAATGAAATCAATAAAGCCTTCTGGGTTAATTGATTTTAGTATTAAAGGTATCTAGCAATTCCGTACACCACTTGGAGCTTTCACAGTGCTCCTTTGTCCGTGTTTCTATATATAAGGAAACACTTGAAACTTTACCAAAAAGAAGAGGAAGGCAAGTGGGGGTCTTTGAGTTATTAATTAGACATGACTTTGAACTAAAGAAACCCAAGAGACAGTAAAGGGAAGTCTTTCTTAGATGCATTCAAATATTGAGTTGCATGGCAGTAAGGAAGGGAAATATGAGTTGTACTGATGTTTGTGTGTGTGTGTGTGTGTTTGCATGCACACAAGAATAATGTTCAATAAACCAAAGCTATCTCAAATAAGTAGCTATGTTATACAGTATATGTCAGATAAAGGTGGGTTTGGATGATTTCACTCACTCACCAGTCAGTGGCCAGAGACATAGAAGACAATATTGATATGCTGTCTATTACTATGTATAATGTTTATCCCTTCCTTCAATAACAAACACAATATCTTAGCAGATGTGGCTACAGCTTTTCTGAATATTCAGAGTTCAGATGAGGAATCATTAGAAATCAAGTAAGAAAGTTAAGGTAGATTATGGCAGCTTGAGATATTCTATCATGAATACATAAAATAATATTGTATTCACAAATAGGGAAAGGAAATATCACTTGTTAAAAACATTTTTTTTCTTTTTATTATTAAAACATACAATCCCCCTCCCGCCTCCTTCCCCATCCTATCCCTCTGGGTCATTCATTAATGTTAACTAATCTAAAACATTTGTGTTTATTATTTTTCAATAATAAAAGATTTGTGTATCTACCTTTTCTAATAAGATTTTATGAACCAAAAGACTAATTCTGATTATACAATGAATTAAGGTTTTTTGGAAAAACTAACATACTATTCTAATTTGCATAAAAGGCTATAGATTATGGAGGTAGAAAAGATAATAAAATAGTTCTATGAGAGGATACTATGAACTTCACACAAATAATATAGCAAATATTAATTAATAAGATATTGAATCTGACTATCATAGTCAAGATTAGACATGATAATCATGGTAAAGGGAAGAGGAGAATACATTTGGAAGATGTTAAAGAAAATGAAAGAAAGTTAAAATACTTTTGAAAAAAGAATAGCAATTTAATAATAGAAACCTAATAATATATGAACCAGCTATCATAGTGAAATATAAAATGCCAGAAATAATTATATAAATGTTCTTAAGAATGAAATATTCACTGGGAAAAGTGAATACGAGTATTTCTGTTTAAAATAAAAGCTAAAATTTGTAGAACTCTCATCTGGTGCCAAATTCCATAAAATTGTCTGATAGGATTAAAACATGGGGAAAGTTTCCTTACGTTATCTACTAAAATATGTTTTGAAGAATATAATATAGTTTATTTCACTGAAAATTACATTTGATACAATGTTGATTGTTTTAGTATGTAATTTTGAATAAATTCATCTCATTAACTTACATAAGTATTTTTAAATAACACATACTTCTCAAGTAAATAAATAAATAGAAGAATGCAAACAGAGAAATAAGTACATGAATAACAGGGTAAATAGGTATCTCCAGACAGGAAGATTCATGCAATAAATAACAAAAATCACCTTTTACATTTTGTTATTGACAGGGCAGAAATATTAAGCTCACTCTTTCTTACAAAAGATTTAGATCAACAGACATAAGGAGGGCTCCTTAAAATCAAACAATTAACAGCCAGGACTGGATCTTAAACCTGTATCTTCTAACTTTTAACTTTCTCTCTATATCTGTATAGTACTCTATAGTTTATGAAACATGCCCACCTAAGTGCCTCACTTGAAATTCATGGCGGTGCTGTGAGATTAAAAAAAAAAAAAAATGAGAAATAATAGTCTAAGTCTGAAAAGATGGCTAAATTTGAGGAATGACCTATTGGGTAGACACAGTCAGTAGTGGCAGTGAGGTTACATTTGGGAACAGTGGGGATTCAGACCATTCACAGAATAGGGTTAGACTATGATAGGCCTGAAACTCAAATAGAATGGCTTACTCTCGTTTCTATATCAAGTATATATTACTTTTTAATTCTAGCTTTATACATTAATTAGACCTAATTGCCGGCAGATTATTCCAACCTTAGTACTTACGAACATTTCATGGATCTGTATGGGAAGAGGTGAGCAAAGGCCATCTGTCAAGTGGTCAAGAAGGCAAGACATAAGTTGGCCTTGAAATCCAAAGCATGTTGAATTTCCTAAGTATTTTGAGGAGATGACGAAGCAAAATGAATGATGCGGTAATTTGCTGCATATAAGTTATACTTCAACTGGCATTTAATTATAATATTTCAAAAGATAAAACTGGAGACCTGAATAACATTTTAGGATATATTCAGATTTTTCAATTTGATTCTCATAAACCACCTGAGAGGGGTACAGAATAAGCACTGAAACGTCTAATTAATAGATAGCATCCACAGAAGTTAACAGTATACTAACTCCAAATTTACTAAGTTTCCCAATCACTCTTCACCTTCACCTTATGAACTCTGAGTCAGAAAGGTGTTTGCTTGATTTGATCTCTCCAAATCAGATCACTCTGACTTCAGGTGGTCCCTGGGTTACCCCAGGTCCACCCTGAAAATAATGCCAAATCCTGTTGTATTTTGTGGCTTCTGGTCAGAGGAAATTTTCCAGATGTCATATCAATGAACTATGTATAATCTTTGCCTTTAGATCTTTATAGTTTGCCCTTGGTCCACTCATATTTTGACTCACAGTTTCAAACTTTTTGGCCATCCAGAATTGCTACTTGATTCTTTAACTTTTGAATTTATCTGCCTCCAGTGAAATACCTGTATGAATTATCTATTTTCTACAGTCCCTAGACTCTGTCTTTGGGTCTTATGCCTCTGTTCAGTAAGAGATAACTACCAGTTTCCTAATGGACATGAGGTGGCCTACCTAGTCTTCAGTTGCTGATCTTAGTTCAAGAAGGGCTTTCAGAGCCAGCCACCATCTGGTGGAAACAGACTGGAACCACCCTACTATAAATGGGTGCCCCTCCAGAGACCTGGTTCTCCTGGGTTATTTCTCAGTCTTCTATCTTTACATCTATAAATGAAGATCTCTCTAGCTAGAAGAACCATACCAAGTAGCCTGATTTCACATTATGCTCAACTAAGCCTCAAATTCTGGACTAGACTATCAGAGACCATCCATCACAGAGGCTGCTCTTAACAGAGCTGTACTAAGCATTTCCTGCTTGAAATGCGTCCTTCTTTATTATGGTTTGTTTTCCTGTCCTTTGGAAAATGTGATCAGGGTATACCTCAGTACTTCAACTTTATTGTTAAACTGAAACAACAATGTAAACATGAGAGAAAGAGAAGAGGGGGTTGGAGGGAAGGCAATCAAGTTCTAAGCAGCTAAACCATTTTCTACAGCCTGGAGACAATGATCAAATCCCATTTAGCATGTTATTCAGTAAGACACAATTTAAATAGTTGCATAACCATATGCATGTAATTATCACAACATTGCTAACTACAAGTGGGCATGCAAGACATGTGGATGAAAAGCACAGTCTCCTCCCTGGAGCTAAGAAATACAACGTTAAAATCTAGTCAAGGGTGAAACATCTACTATATAGGTATACAATTTCTCTGGCTTTATCCAAGCAACAAAATCGGTGTTTCAAAATCAAACACACTCTCAAGTCTCAGTGAGTTACCCAAAGTGTTAAAACATATGTTAGAAAGATAACAAGAGGTCAAAAGTGTCTGAGAAAACCTCAGGTATTCTAGACTCTGAAGTCTTTGTTGTCAGGCAAGGGAGCAGATAAATTATACTACAAGCCAGCAAGGCCCATTTTCTCTTTTTGAGGTCTCTGATCCAATTCATCCTTAATCTTGGGTCTCACTTGAATCTCTCAGTTTCAGATGAAACTGCCTTACAGCAGTGCACATTTACTTCTCCTTTCTCCCTGCATTCAGCTGGCAATTCTGCCATCACTTTGTGATTGTTTTAAAAAACAGGTCTCTAACAGGGACATCTCCCTTAGCCATTCTTCCTCAAAATGCCGTGCTGTTCAATGATGTTCAACTAACCATGTAACAATTCTAGATTCTAGAATCTCCAACTTGTAAATACTTACTGCTTAACAAGTTCTCCCCACTGTATATTCAATAATACAAAGAGAAATAAAGAACTGTGGCTCTCTCCAAAGAGATACACAATTGTAGAACTTGCTGTGTTGCCATTAAGAACTAAACATAAAATATCAATTCAAGTATACACAGATTATTCAGCATCAATGCTTACAATTTCTCTGGTGTCAGGGCAATTTACAACATGTACACTTGAGAGTAGAAGGGAAACATTAAAAAAAAATTCTTGATATGATTTACAAACACAAAAACAATACTATCTTAGGGAAACAGGACAGATGCCATGGGTATAAACATATGCATCTCTATTTCCAGGTCAGACATCACTAATTGATTACTGCACACTTCTGAGCCTAGGCTGAACTGAGGTCACTCTGTCAACAGAGTGCTCTAGACAACTACTAACAATCAAAGTGTTCGTGTGTGAAGTAAAACCTACTTCTGATACTAAGATGCAGACTATATTTTTTTTTTCAAATCCCATGTAGTACAAATATTCTAAATCCTTTAATAGTCTGATTAAACATTACATATATGCTTGTTTGATAAACATATGAATTCAACATTCTATCACCTCCCAATATTTGCACACTATCTTTACATTAGTGTAAACATTGTTTACTGACATTTCAGTGAACAATTCTCAATCTTCTTTCACCTCTTTCTTCATTTGACATACCACTATTGTATTGGAGTCATCCTTCCCCCCGCATTGGGGGTTTCCTTAACTTTTACCTCAAAACTCTCTTGTTAAAAATGAATTTTAAGTATATGAAAGGATGATACATCTTCAAACAAATAATAATCCATAAGTCACTAGCATTTAAATTACTTGGGCAGTGTTCTTTTTTATTTAATTTATGTATTTTAATTGGAGGCTAATTTCTTTACAATATTTTAGTGGCTTTTGCCATACATTGATGTGAATCAGCCATGGATGTACATGTGTCCCCATACGGAAGCCCCTTCCCAGCTCCCTCCCCATCCCATCCCTCAGGTTGTCCCAGTGCATCGGCTCTGAGTGCCCTGAATCATGAATCGAATTTCGACAGGTGATCTATTTCACATGTGGTAATATACATGTTTCAACACTATTCTCTCAAATCGTCCCACCCTCACCTGCTCCCAGAGTCCAAAACTCTGTTCTTTATATCTGTGTCTCTTGCTGTCTCACATATAGGGTCATCGTTACCATCTTTCTAAATTCCATATGCATGTGTTAATATACTGTATTGGTGTTTTTCTTTATGACTTACTTCACTCTGTATAATACACTCCAGTTTCGTCCATCTCATTAGAACTGATTCAAATGTGTTCTTTTTAGTAGGTGAGTAATATGCCATTGTGTATATGTTCCACAGCTTTCTTATCCATTTGTCTACCAATGGACATCTAGGTTACTTCCATGTCTTAGTTATTGTAAACAGGGCAGTGTTTTGAAAACAGAAATCCCATGACAGATCTAGCAGAACAAAATATTGGAGGGTGGAGTGCTGTTGAAATATGTGTGTACATGGAGGAAGGTAAGTTGTAATGTGGTTTTTAATATATGCCATGTAATTCAGACACACAGTGAGATTTGTACACTACTGCCCATTCTATGCCATTGAACATAGCATTCCTTTTTTCCCCAATTTCCCCTCTGGGAGCAAAGACGCAGAGAATAAATCACTATAATATGAACCTTTGCTTTGTTTATTTCCATTTCTGAACTTCAATATCATGCTCACTGTCCAACATACCTATGCTGAATAGTCCCTTAATTGCTAACAAGTTTTATTCCTCCTTACTTCTTATCTTTTACAAACTCATGCTCTTTGCTGGATAATAACTCAGTTCTTAGGGCATGCTATCATGAGAAAATAAATAGAGCTCTCTACTCAAGAGATTTTTCTTTAAATTCTTTCCATTATTAAAAGTACAGACACCTTTTAAAGGAAACAATTAAGAGGACAAGGATGTGGCCTTTTTTCCCTACTTCTAAGCAAATAACTCTCTCTCTTACATAGTATTACTTGGATTACTTCTGGTTCACCAATTATTCAGGATACAATGATATTGGTAATAAGTTGAATTTAACTGTGCATCTATTTAGGGCATGTGATGAAATAAAAATATCTACTTGAATGCAAGACAAAAAAATGCAAAAAATAATTGTTTTCTGCCTCTTTGGGCCTCCTCCCTCCCCTCTAGTGTGCACTATGCATCTTCATTGTGTATTAACCAGACCTCCCCGGTGGCAGAAATACCTGCTCAACCATAAAGAGCAATTTTCTTCCTTCTGGCAACCAGCTATGTATCTCTCTAGAGGATGACATTCTTTTCTCAATCCTATGAGGGGTCCTGATGACCCCTTACCTTGTATGTGCAGACATCTTTGGTTAACTTATGCTCAATGCCAATATACCATTTCCCTTAAAGATAGTGACTGCTGTAAAACAGACTGGTCAGATGACCTGGACAGATACTAGGCCACACCTAATGTTAGTTCTTAGCTTCAATATTTATTTATGACCTATTAATGTTACAAACTATATTACTTGACCTCTTCATGGATCATAGCCTTGTTTTGGTGAAGAGACTTGCATAACTCAATGAAACTACGAGCCATGCCACTCAGGGCCACCCAAGACAGGTGGGTCACAGTGAACAGTTCTGACAAAACAGGGTCCACAGGAGGAAGAAATGGTACCTCACTTCAGTATTCTTGTCACAAGAACCCCACGGACATTATGAAAAGACAAAAAGATACTACACTGGAAAATGATCCTATATTCCACTGGATAAAGATCCTCACAGGTCAGATGGTGTCCAAAATGTTTTATTGGGGGGTAATTACTAACAGCTCCAGTGAGAATGAAGAGACTATCAAAGTGGAAATGATGCCAAGTTGTAGAAGTGTCTGGTGGTGAAAGTCAAGTCCACTGCTGTAAGAAAAATATTGCATAGGAGCCTGGAATCTTAGGTCTATGAATGAAATTAAATTGGTTGGTCAAGCAGGAGATGGCAAAATTGAACATCGAAATCTTAGGAATCAGTAAACTAAAATGAACAGGAATGGGTGAATTTAATTCAGATGACCATTACATCTATGGCTATGGGCAAGAATCCCTTAGAAGAAATGTAATAGTCTCAAGGTCATCAAAAGAGTCCAAAATGCAGTACTTGGGTGCAATCTCAAAACTGACAGGATGATCTCAGCTCGTTTTCAAGACAAACCATTCAACATCACAATAAACCAAGTTTAATGCCCCAACCACTGATGCCAAAAAAGCTGAAACTGACCAGTTCTATGAAGACCTATAAGATCTTCTAGAACTAACATCAAAAAAAGATCCTTTTCATCATAGGGGATTAGAATGCAAAAGTGTGAAGTCAAGAGATACCTGGAAGGCAACTTTGGCCTTGGAGTACAAAATGAAGTAGGGCAAAGGCAAGCAGAGTTTTGTCAAAAGAACACAATGGTCATATCAAATACCTCCTTCCAACAACACAAGAGATGTGAATACACATGGATATCACCAGATGGTCAACACCAAATCTGATTGATGATATTCTCAGATTGATGATGTTCTCTGCAGCAGAAAATGGAGAAGTTCTATACAGTCAGCAAAAACAAGACCTGGAACTTACTGTGGCTCAGATCATGAGTCCCTTATTGGAAAATTTAGGCTCAAATTGAAGAACGTAGGGAAAACTGCAAGCTTATTCAGTATGATCCAAATCAAATCCCGTATGATTATACAGTGGAGGTTACAAATAGAGTCAAGGCTTTAAATCAGACGGAGGGCCCGAAGAACTATGGATGGAGGTTTGTGACACTGTACAAAGGTAGTGATACAGACCATCCTCAAAAAAAGAAATGCAAAAGGGCAAAATGGTTTTCTGAGTAGGCCTTACAAACAGCTGAGAAAAGAAGAGAAACTAAAGGTAAAAGAGAAAAGGAAAAATATACCCATCTGAATGCAGAGTTCCAAAGAAGAGCAAGGAGAGGTAAGAAAGCCTTCCTCAGTGATCAATGCAAAGAAATAGAGGAAAACAACAGAATGGGAAAGACTAGAGGTCTCTTCAAGAAAATCAGAGATGCCAAGGGAACATTTCATGCAAAGATGGACACAATAAAGGACAGAAATGGTATGGACCTAACAGAAGCAGAAGATGTTAAGAAGAGGTGCCAAGAATACACAGAAGAACTGTACAAAAAAGGTCTTAATGACCCAGATAACCACAACAGTGTGATCACTCACCTAGAGCCAGACATCCTGGAGTGTGAAGTCAAGCGGGCCTTAGAAAGCATCACTATGATCAAAGCTAATGGAGGTGATGGAATTCCAGATGAGCTATTTCAAGTCCTAAAAGATGATACTACTAAAGTGCTGCACTCAATATGCCAACAAATTTGGAAAACTCAGCAGTGGCCACAGGACTGGAAAAGGTCAGTTTTCATTCCAATCCCAAAGAAAGGCAATGCCGAATATTGTTCAGACTACCGCACAATTGTTCTCATCTCACACACTAGTAAAGTAATGCTCAAAATTCTCCAAGCCAGGCTTCAACAGTATATGAACTCTGAACTTCCAGATGTTCAAGCTGGATTTAGCAAAAGCAGAGGAACCAGAGATCAAATTGCCAATATCTGTTGCATCATAGAAAAAGCAAGAGAGTTCCAGACAAATATGTGCTTTATTGACTACACCAAAGCCTTTGATTGTGTGTATCAAAACAAACTGTGGGAAATTCTGAATGAGATGGAAATACCAGACCACCTGACCTGCCTCCTGAGAAATCTGTATGCAGGTCAAGAAGCAACAGTTAGAACTGGACATGGAACAACAGACTGGTTCCAAATAGGAAAAGGAGTACGTCAAAGCTGTATATTGTCACCTTGTTTATTTAACTTATATGCAGAATACATCATGCAAAATGCCAGGCTGGATGAAGCACAAGCTGAAATCAAGACTGCAGGGAGAAATATCAATAACCTCACATATGCAGATAATATCACCCTTATGAGAAAAAGAGAAGAAGAATTGAAGAGCCTTTTGATGAAAGTGAAAGAGGAGAGTGAAAAAGCTGGCTTAAAACTCAACATTAAATAAACAAAGATCATGGCATCTGGTCCCATCACTTCATGGCAAATAGATGGGGACAATGGAAATGGTGAGAGACTTTATTTTCTTGGGCTCCAAAATCACTGCAGATGGTGGCTGCAGCCATGAAATTAAAAGAAGCTTACTCCTTGGAAGAAAAGCTATGATCAACCTAGACAGCATCTTAAAAAGCAGAGAGATTACTTTGCTGACAAAGGACCATCTAGTCAAAGCTATGGTTTTTCCAGTAGTCATGTATGGATGTGAGAGTTGGACTATAAAGAAAACTGAGCACAAAATAATTGATGTTTTTGAACTGTGCTGTTGGAAAAGATTTTTGAGAGTCCCTTGGACTGCAAGAAAATCAAACCAGTCAATCCACGGAAATCAGTCCTGAATATTCATTGGAAGGACTGATGCTGAAGCTGAAGTTCCAATACGTTGGCCATCTGATGCAAAGAGCTAACTCATTGGAAAAGACCCTGATGCTGGGAAAGACTGAAGGCTGGAGGAGAAGGGGACAACAGAGGATAATATGGTTGGATAGCATCACCGACTCAATGGACATGAGTTTGAGCAAGCTCTGGGAGCTGGTGATGGACAGGGAGGCCTGGCGTGCTGCAGTCCATGTGTTGCAAAGAATTGGTCAGGATTGAATGACTGAATTTAACTGATACAGAATGACTTCTGCTATTGTCTGTGCCCTACCCCACAGATTGGCTTTTGGTTATCTTTTCAACACAATTCCCAGCACCTGGCATAGTGTCTATTCTATAGTATGTGCTGTGTTAAGGTAGATGCAGTATTTAGGAACTGCATAATTACTTGCTGAGATAAAGACATTGAATTCATACTGGTGAGTTTTATCCTTCAATGTCTTTGAAGATAGGCTTCAGGTAAAAACAAGCTTTTACTTAGATAAGAGAATATCCAAGGATGAGACATAAAAGCTATTTTTAATGATTTGAGGTCTCTCCTTTGAAATAAGAGTAGATTTATTCATTCATTCACTCAACAATACTTTCTTTTTTTTTTTTCATGGCTATGAAAAATGTTCTTTTTTTTTTTTAATTTTATTTTATTTTTAAACTTTACAATATTGTGTTAGTTTTGCCAAATATCGAAATGAATCCGCCACAGGTATACCTGCGTTCCCCATCCTGAACCCTCCACCCTCAACAATACTTTCTAAGCTTGTATACTTTCTAATACTTTTATTCTGCCTGTGTTACAAGATTACTGTTTATCGCATTACTGAGTGTTGTACTTAGCCTCAGAAAAACTTAATGATAATTAGATGACTTGAAACAATTGATCAAATATGTACTGTGGGGCGTGTATGTGTGTGTGTGTGTGTGTGTGTGTATGTATGTGTGTGTGTGTCCACGCACACTGTCGCTTCATTCATGTCTGACTCTGTGACCTTATGGATTGTAGCCTGGCTCCTCTGTCCATGGGATAAAATATTATCCAGGCAAGAAGACGGATGGGTTGCCATGCCCTCCTCCAGGGGATCTTCCTAATCCTGAGCTCTAATCCACATTTCTTATGTCTTCTGCATTGACAGGTGGGTTCTTTATCACTAGTGCCACCTGGGAAGCCCCATATGTTTACTAATCGTTATATATACTCAATGATTCTAATAGTGGAATTCTAGATATAAGAACAAGCAGCAAGATGGAACCATTTCCTGGACAGTAACAGACTAGTGAGATAGGCAGTCCAGAGACTTAGGGTTACTGTTAACGGGGCCTAGTCTTGTTAGTACAGTGAGAGGCCTACCAATGAAACTGCCACCTGACCTGGGAATGAGCATCCCCAGCACTGTCAGACAAACTGGTCATGAAATGCCTCTCAAAACTAGGTGGACTTTAAGATCGAAAAGGAAGGAACTGTAAAATAAAGAGTGTTGCTCATCATCCAGTTCTACAAGAACAAGTCATGAGCCACTGCAGCCAATGACACACCGTAGACCCTGAAACGAGATCAGGGCAAAGATTAAGATAAAGTACTTTGTGTTCTAAGAAAATTGGCAGAACTTGTCTTCAGATTGTTAAGATATTTTTAGAGAAACTTTATGAACCTGGATTCTTCCATTTCCCATCCTTAGAAAAGCACTAAAACCATTAACTAAGATGTCAGTTCCTTGTGATTAGCAGTGACTTTCTACTGAGATGTGTACTTGATTGTATACTATCTCACAAAAATCATATATGTACCAGATTCTGGTACACATATGGCCTCTGTGGACTATCTCCTGGGTTGGAATACTCAGATTGGCTTACATACAATTTTGTAGGGTTTTTTAAAGATTGACTATTAAGTTTTTTGCTGACACACTGTATAATATTTTTTACAAAAAGACTGATATGAATACTTTTAAATAAGCTGTGGGCCAGTATACCACATTTTCAACTCAAACTATTTCCCTACCCCCACAGACTCACACACATATTCATTGGTCTACTCTCTGCAGGCATCTGATTTTATAATCTCTAGCTTAAATCATACATCTCATTGTCCTTCTGGTAATCACTTGAGAGTCTTGCTTGACTCAAGTTAGGAAATGGCAATTTTAAATGTCAAAATTGAATTCACTAGATAGTATTATGTTTCCTTATTTCATTTTAGTTATTTCAAACTTGTGCTCTATTCCAAATTAGGACAAACCTAATCTTTCTCACCGGAAAAAAAAAAAATCTAGGTTCATATATAAGAATTTAACTGAGAAAAGCACCTTAAAAACACCCATGATTTTAAGTAGATCTTGGACACATTTTATATTTTTGACATCTACCCTCTTCAGAATTTAATCAGTCAAATATAAGGGAAGTTACTCCTAAATTATGATTTAGAGAGAGAAAATATTTATTGTTTATAGTCTGGGCTTCTTATTGTAACTTTCAGACACTTATTAGAGATAGGTTCTGAAAAAAATTCTAACCTAAGGGGCTGCAATTTTTCCCATGATTCTTAATAAACAACTCTTAAGACAGGCTTAATTTCATCAGAAAATTATTAATACTAATTTAACAAACTGATATTTGTGGAGTACTTACTGTAAACTAGGTATTACTCTGAGTGACTAAAAAAGAACCACTGAATAATGTAACCTTCCCTACTCTCATAGTGCTGACTTTATAGACTCAAAAATAGGAAAAATGCTCTGTTCATAAAGCAACACAGACTTCCAAACTTTAGTTTCAATATTAACTCCTCTAGTATCATGGGCACCCAATGTATGATGGTAAATACCTGTAGTGTATAAAGATTTTAGTCTTCCTAGCATTAGTTATGTCTGTAATACATCACTGCATTATTACCAGTTAAAAAATACATAAACAGAAAAATCAGCGAGGAAGGATAAGAGTAAGGGATTTGCCTGGTGAAAATTCCAGGAACCAGAGACATTTCGCATAATCACTTTAATAAGAGCCCATGTTAATTTCAGAGCAGTTGATTTCCAGCATAATAAGATCTGTCAAATGAAAGTCATCTCATTGTCCCTACAATGTGAAGAGACATTCATATTATCTGGTATATAGCAGATAGATATTGCTATTATAGGGAAAAGGGAAAAAGTGACAGGGATGCCCCACTTCCTGGTATGCTCTGGTCACATTTCATTTTAATGTGATTAGAGGGCATTTGACACTTTAATCAGGGTGATATCTCACACGCCTGGAACACTTAGCCTGGGACAGGAAACTGAACACTGACATTTGGTTTTTCCCCATGTGCGGTTGATCACTGTCACTCCAGTCTGGTGGTACCAATAGGTGTGTGGAGAAGAACTATGGCTTAAACATTTTAGTGAGTTCTCCTTGGTCAGAGACCAGATGGCAGACATAGTAAGTCTTTTATAAATTTACTTCTTAATGATTAAGCCAAACCCCTTCAGTTCATGCTCTTGTTAGTTACTGTCTGCCTCCCTGTAGTGAAACAAGTTCTCCTAAGTGAAATCTAGGTGACTTATGCCATTTTAGATGCTAATTCTTTTTTGCTCATACTGAGGTCAGGTTTGGCCAAAATTAATTGATGGTGCAGATTCCCAGGTTAGTATTTTTTCTATATAAATGTAACACTTAATCATTATTACTATACTTAGAGATGAGGGTTTTTTTTTGTTTGTTTTGGCTGCACCATGAGGAAATCAAGATCTTAGCCAACCAGGGATTGAACCCATGCCCCTGTAGTGGGGGCACAGAGTCTTAACCACTGAGGTCCCTAGAGACAAATATTTTCCAGTTTCACAGATGGAAAAACTAAGATTCAAGCAGACTGAATAACTTGCTTGAAATTATAAGGCGTATAAATAGTACGGGAACTGAATGTTTCCCCTCGTGTCCGACATCACTGGAAAAATGAAAGCAGCAATAAGAAAACTTCCACAGGTGCCCTTTACAACAGCTCCCCACCTGCCAGTGTCTGAATCTATAAACTCTGCCGTTCTGCCTCTAACCACAGACAAAGTATCCATTATCCCCTTCAAAGCTCATCCTTCCACTTGCACACTAAATTCTACTTCCTTTCATCCACTTAAGAACAACTCTTCAGAAACCAACGTTCCTTACATTATCTATGTTTGGCTCACTATTGCGTCATTCTTGTCAGTATGCAAATCTGCTATTGTTTCTCCCACTGTAGCAACCCTTCTTTTTATCCTATTTCTCTTGCCAGCTTCTTGCGCATTTCTTTGCTGTCTTTGGCAAAACTCTTCTAAAAACAGTTCTACACACATTTCCCCTGATTATTCACTTTTCATTCTCTCTAAAAACAATTCCAATCAGGCTTTGTTGAAACTGTTCATATCAAGGTCACAGGCAATCTTCATGTTGCTAAATTTTATACTCTATTCTCAGTCTTCATCTTACTTGACTTAGTAAGCAGAATTTTACACAGTTGTTCTATGTTCTTGATATATTTCCTTCCTTCGGATTTCAGAGCTACACAGTTCCTTGGTTTTCCTCTTATTCTACTGATACCTCCTTCATCGATCCCTATGATGGCTCCCTCTTTCATAATATTGAAGTGTTCCAGAGTTTCATCATTGATCCTCTCCTTTATGCTCAATCCTTTCATGAACTCAAATAATCTTAAGACATTAAACAGCATCTCTCTGCTGATAAAACTCAAATTTGAACTTCTTGTCCATGGCTCTCTCAAAAATTCTGGATTGGTAAATTCAAATACCTACTCATCATCTGCACTTGTATGTCTAATAAATATTGAAATTGAACATGATCAAAACCACACCCCTGGTCACCATTAGCCACGACCCTTCTTTGGTTTCTGTGGATTGTCACAAACACTTAGCATAGAGCACCCAGTAGGCATTCAGTAAATATGTTGAGTGAATGAGCAAACTGAAAGTCACTCAGTTGTGTTCAATTCTTTGCGACCCCATGGACTATACAGTCCATGGAATTCTCCAGGTCAGAATACTGGAGTGGGTACCCTTTCTTTTCTCCAGGAGATCTTGCCAACCCAGGGATTGAACCCAGGTCTTCTGCACTGCAGGTGGATTCTTCACCAGTTGAGCCACAAGGGAAGCCCATGTGAATGAGTAAAAGAATAAATATCTAATAACTACCACAGTTATTGGTATAAAATGTATACTGCAATAAATGCTTTGAGGGTGAATGAAAAGAGTAAATCAAAGAATGAAACAATGATAGGGCATGATTTGAATCCTAGTTTATACTTTCTCCCACAGACTCAATCTGCTTGAGGAAAAAAAAAAAAAAACTATGAAATACAATTAGGGTGTCCTCTTCAGAGAGGGATTTCTGACCACCATATCTAAATTAGCCAAACTTCTTCACTCCTAATGTCCAGTCACTCTCTGTTACAACTGTAGGATTTCCTCATAGAAGTTATTACTATCTGTAATCATCTTGTTCACTTACTCACTTATTCACTTGATTATATGTCTATCCACCACAGCCTAGACATGAATGCCTGGCTCTCAGCACATACTCAATATATGGCAAATGAACGAATCATTTTACTAAAAATTAATATACTTGAGAGTGCAATTGGATCATTTGGATTATAAATTACATGGGGAATTAAGAGAAAAAAAAAGATAAACAAGAGCCTAGGTTGAATAAGTCTTCAGAGAAAGGCATCATCTGAGCCAGAGATGAAACTATCTCTATTTCTACAGAGAACAGTTTTTTAACACTATGTACAATGCCTAGTAATTATTTTACCCTGCCCTCCAAGCCCTTCACCATTTAGCTTCTACACAGATCTATTAATCATCCTTGAGATAAAACTTACTCCTTATTATGGCTCAGGAGGTCACATATACAATAACTGGAGACCCTACCAAAGAATTAAAACGATGAGCCTGTGAGCTCCAGAACCCAATCACACTCATTGATGTCTTTTCAGAGAATGGAGTCTTTATCTTCATCTTTCCCTTCCCTTCATGCATTTATTATCAGGCCTTTAGTTATGGATTTGGTTTGGACAGGTATATTTCTCTCTCTTCTTAATGTCTGGCTTTGTGTGAATGATAAGAGCAGTGCATAATATTTTTGTTGGTGTTGTTATTGGTTTTATTCACTCTTGCTTTGATAAGCTAACTTACAACTTTAGGTTTGTTTGTTTTTCTTTTTCTTTTTGACTTTTGCCTCTAAATTTTCTTTGAGAGCCCAAATCTTTTAATCTATCATCCTGCTCAACATCAAATGATAATCCTTGACTGGGAAGTGAGTCTGCTGCATCCTGCAAGAACAGCCTGCCCATTAGTACCATTGGCATCAAGCAAAAGGAATATTCTCTCAAAACGTTTGGCAAGTATTCAATAAAGCTAACACAATTTTAAGAGGCAAACTAAACAGCAATTTGGAGAAGACTGGCGTGTAGCTAAAAGTAATTTCTCCTCTGCAAAAGAGACCCACTCTACCTATAGGTGTTATAGGTGACACCACCTTCTATGTCAAAGTAGTTACAGAGTAAGGCATCAAAATCAGAACCCCAGCCATTCCTGTTACCAGTTATATGAACTTGTGAATGTTATTTGCTTCCCTGAGGCTCAGTTTCTCTTTAAATTCTTATTTGTACAGTAAGAACAGTCACATCTAATTCATAGGGGTGTTATACAGCTTTAAACAGCAAAATAGCCCTCCATAAATAGAATATATTATATACATTAAAATTATATATTTGTATGTAAATATGTGATAGATATGATTATATATGAAATTTATTTTATTGTCCTCTTAGCATTCAGTCTGTCTTTCTTTTCTACAACAGACATGCTTCTGCTTGGGAATTACCTGATAATATAATCTTGGGTACCCTCTCACACTTTTGTTCTTCAGGAGTGAGCCAGTAATCTAGGGCAATCCAATGGCTCTGGTTATCAATTCAGGGCTGGACAGTCCCAATATAGATAAACTCATAGCTTTTTATAGGAGTGTTGGTAAAATAATCCCCAAATACCCAAGAACCAGGCATAATGCCATAGGAGATATTA
Organism: Bos javanicus; assembly: GCF_032452875.1. NCBI lineage: Eukaryota > Metazoa > Chordata > Mammalia > Artiodactyla > Bovidae > Bos > Bos javanicus. Next base: position 55,459,898 of record NC_083874.1, on the reverse strand, counting down.
GAGACTGGGGAACACATGATGAGGACTGTATGCCCTAACTAACAGCAGCTAAATTAAAAAGTAAGCCAGAAAGAAAAACAGCAATACAGTATACTAACGCATATATATGGAATTTAGAAAGATGGTAACAATAACCCTGTATACAAGACAGCAAAAGAGACACTGATGTGTAGAACAGTCTTTTGGACTCTGTGGGAGAGGGAGAGGGTGGGATGATTTGGGAGAATGGCACTGAAACATGTATAATATCATATATGAAACGAGTCGCCAGTCCAGGTTCGATGCACGATACTGGATGCTTGGGGCTGGTGCACTGGGACGACCCAGAGGGATGGTATGGGGAGGGAGGAGGGTGGAGGGTTCAGGATGGGGAACACATGTATACCTGTGGTGAATTCATTTTGATATATGGCAAAACCAATACAATATTGTAAAGTTAAAAAAATAAATTAAATTAAATTTTAAAAAAAGTTCTATGAGTTTATCTATATTGGGAATGTCCAGCCCTGAGGACTGTCTTGATCCCTGATGCAGGGACCATCCCCAAGAAAAAGAAATGCAAAAAGGCAAAATGGTTGTCTGAGGAAGCCTTACAAATAGCTGTGAATAGAAGAGAAGCGAAAGGCAAAGGAGAAAAGGAAAGATATACCCATTTGAATGCAGAGTTCCAAAGAAGAGCAAGGAGAGGTAAGAAAGCCTTCCTCAGCGATTAATGCAAAGAAATAGAGGAAAACAACAGAATGGGAAAGACTAGAGATCTCTTCAAGAAAATTAGAGATACCAAGGGAACATTTCATGCAAAGATGGACACAATAAATGACAGAAATAGTATGGACCTAACAGAAGCACAAGATATTAAGAAGAGGTGGCAAGAATACATAGAAGAACTATAAAAAACAGATCTTCATGACCCAGATATTTATGATGGTGTGATCATCAACCTAGAGCCAGACATCCTGGAATGGAAAGTCAAGTGGGCCTTAGGAAGCATCACTATGAACAAAGCTAGCAGAGGTGGTGAAATTTCAGTTGAGCTATTTCAAATCCTAAAAGATGATGGTGTGAAAATGCTGTACTCAACATGCCAGCAAACTTGGAATACTCAGCAGTGGCCACAGGACTGGCAAAGGTCAGTTTTCATTCCAAACCCAAAGAAAGGTAATGCCAAAGAATGCTCAAACTACTGCACAATTGCACTCATCTCACACACTAGTAAAGTAATGCTCAAAATTCTCCAAGACAGGCTTCAACAGTATATGAACTGTGAACTTCCAGATGTTTCAGTTGGTTTTAGAAAAGGAAGAGGAACCAGAGATCAAATTGCCAACATCCGTTGGATCATGGAAAAAACAAGAGAGTTCCAGAAAAACATCTATTTCTGCTTTATTGACTAGGCCAAAGTCTTTGACTGTGTGGATCACAACAAACTATGGAAAATTCTTAAAGAGATAGGAATACCAGACCACCTGACCTGCCTCTTGAGAAACCTGTATGCAGGTCAGGAAGCAACAGTTAGAACTGGACATGAAACAACAGACTGGTTCCAAATAGAGAAAGGAGTACGTCAAGGCTGTATACTGTCACCCTGCTTATTTAACTTATATGCAGAGTACATCATGAGAAACGCTGGGCTGGAAGAAGCACAAGCTGGAATCAAGATTGCCGGGAGAAATATCAGTAACCTCAGATATGCAGATGACACCACTCTTATGGCAGAAAGTGAAGAACTAAAGAGCCTCTTGATGAAAGTGAAATAGGAGAGTGAAAAAGTTGGCTTAAAAGTCAACATTCAGAAAACTAGGATCATGGCATCTGGTCTCATCACTTCATGGCAAATAGATGGAGAAACAGTGGAAATAGTGAGAGAGTTTATTTTGGGGGGCTCCAAAATCAGTGCTGATGGTGACTGCAGACATGAAATTAAAAGACACTTACTCCTTGGAAGGAAGGTTATGACCAACCTAGATAGCATATTGAAAAGCAGAGATATTATTTTGCCAACAAAGGTCCATCTAGTCAAAGCTATGGTTTTTCCAGTAGTCACATATGGATGTGAGAGTTGGACTATAAAGAAAGCTGAGCACTGAAGAATTGATGCTTTTGAACTGTGGTGTTGGAGAAGACTCTTGAGAGTCCCTTGGACTGCAAGGAGATCCAACCAGTCCATCCTAAAGGAAAACAGTCCTGAATATTCACTGAAGGACTGATGCTGAAGCTGAAACTCCAATACTTTGGCCACTTGGTGTGAAGAACTGACTCCATGGAAAAGACCCTGATGCTGGGAGAAACTGAAAGCAGGAGGAGAAGGGGATGACAGAGGATAAGATGGTTGGATGGCATCACCGACTCGATGGACATGTGTTTGAATAAGCTCTGGGAGTTGGTGATGGACAGGGAAGCCTGGTGTGCTGCAGTCCACGGGGTTGCAAAGATTCAGACATGATTGAGCGACTGAACTGACAGCACAAACACGTGATCTCATCCACAAAGGACGCAGAGAACTTCCTCATCTCCACCACAGACTCATCCCACCAAATCTTCACCCTTTCTTTGATCAGCCCTGGTATGATGAAGGATCTTGATCCCAAGCATAGAATGAATGGACCAATAAAATGACCAGAGAAGTAGAGTGTGATGACTCAGAACAGCAGAGTCAGGTGGAACCCTTGTCCATACCTTGCTCAACCCCCTGAAAGTCCAGTGACCACGGCCATGTTGCTTATTCTTTTTAGACTCATTCTCGACACCTATAAAATGGGGTCAGTGATGCTGTTCTTATAGGGTTTTTATCCATGTTATAAATGTAAACACTAGGTCATAGGGGCACATTATAAGCACAAAATGAGGAATAACTACTGTTATTTCTAGGCTCTCTCATAGAGGTCACATTGGCAAATCTTTCCTGAGGCCTCTGGATATAAGAGCCCTCTCTTTCCCTCCTAGAGCCTGGTACCTTATTGCACCTGTGTCAGTGAGTGGAATGAGTCTAGCAGAATCAGCCCAGTCATTATTTTTTATTAGTCTTCAGAGAGGAAAGGCATTTCCCTTGAAACACACAGGTACAGACCTACATGAGACATTAAAATTCCCTTAGTCCAATTCCATCATTTTACAGATGAAGAATGAGTCTCTCGAGTGGAAGGGGAATATGGAAGTACATATTTTTTAAGGGTCTTAACAGAATGCTTTCTAATATAAAAAAGAGAAGAAGATGGCCCAGGAGACAAGGGCTTTATGATGAAAACTACTCTGAGTCCAAAGTCAGGATTTTCAGCATTTCTAAATATGTCTATAATTAAGCAATAAAACATTTCAATTTGTAAAGGAACCATCAAGTGAGTCAGCTCAACTACCTAATGAAATATTATAGGGAACATCTGTAAGCAGACAGTGCAACTGGCAGATGCCAAATACCACCTGAACACACAGAATGCTGGATCCACAGTGTGATCCACTGAGTAATAAACACACATATAAAAAACTTCTTGTTCAGAGCAAGGGATGGAGGTGGGAAGAAGATGGGTTGTGGGAAAGTATCGTATGTCACAAGCACTCACAGAAACACACACATTTATCCTCTGAGAGATAGTGCCATTTTCCTTACACTCAATTTCACCAATCAAGCAGGGATTGTTGAGTGATTAATAGCTAGATAGTTCCCTGAAATGCATGACCAGAAGTGTCAATATCTCTGATGACTTATGAATATTATTCTGCAGTAAATTCTAAATGAACTGTGAAAACAGTTTGGTGATTAGCTTCTTTGGAACAACAAGAGGCACCCACTTTTGCTTCCACTTGGCTTTGAAAGACTAAAGGAAAATTCAGCAATTGTCCATGCCATACACTACCTTCCAAAGACTTGCAAGCTAACAGTGGTGATCAGCCTTTTCCCTAACAGCCCACAAATAGGCATTAAAAATTCACAGTTATAAGAATATTTTGGAACAAGAGGAGAGTCACATGTGTCCTTACATTTACTTATGTCTTCCAAACCACCAACTTTAAGGGAAAAAAAATACTGCTTTGCAGTAAGAGGACAGCAGCCAAGTGACAAGCCCAAAGAGGCACTTAGATCCCACTTCAAGAAAGGACTTGCTACGCAGCTCTGGCAACTCTAGTTAGCTGCCAGCTCCCAGGGGTTAGTTCCTCTGGGTCCATCTCACGTTTTCAGCCATAAGTAACCTAAGCTGGTGACTGGGCAAAGCCATGGGACAAGGCCCAAGCCATTTCTGTCCAACATAGGGGTGTTCTAATGGGCAACCTTCCTCTGTGCTTCTATAGCCTTTATGAGACCTGCACTGCAGTCTGCCAGGTCTCCCTCCTCAACCCTATCTGCTCCCTTTTCCTTCCACAGGTTTTTCTACCAAACACATGTTTTGCACTCCTGATTCAATCTCAGTGTTTGTTTCCCAGGAGTCTCAAAGACATACCTGGAAACAATTTCCATCTGGGATGAGAAAAATCTGAAACAGAAAAAACAGATATCTAAGAGAGACATTACTTTGTCAATAAAGGTCCGTCTAGTCAAGGCTATTGTTTTTCCAATAGTCATGTATGAATGTGAGTGTTGGACTATAAAGAAAGCTGAGTACAGAAGAATTGATGCTTTTGAACTGTGGTGTTGGAGAAGACTCTTGAGAGTCCCTTGGACTGCAAGGAGATCCAACCAGTCCATCCTAAGGAGAATCAGTCCTGAATATTCACTGGGAGGTCTGATGTTGAAGCTGAAACTCCAATACTTTGGCCACCTGATGCGAAGAGCTGACTCATTAGAAAAGACCCTGGTGCTGGAAAAGATTGAAGGCAGGAGAAGGGAACAACAGGATGAGATGGTTGGATGGCATCACCGACTCAATGGGCATGAGTTTAAGTAAACTCCGGGAGTTGGTGATGGACAGGGAGGCCTGGTGTGCTGCAGTCCATGGGGTTGCAAAGAGTCAGACACAACTGAGCAACTGAACTGAACCGAACTTAAGCCAAAGTTCTCTAAAAATTATTTACAGGTAAATCTACCACCAATAAAAACAATAGAAAATAATGTTCAAATACTTCTAAGTGCTGCCAGAAGTTCATAGATTTACAGAATAGTGAAAATAAATAGGAAATGCATAAAATGACACAAATCATAATAAATGAAGAGTCCCCCAGTGTCCTTTTAGGGAGAACAGTGCACCTGGCTGCTTCTGTCTGGCCAGAGTTGAAGTCTATACTAGACTCCCACCGCTCACAGTCACATTTAACTTGCACACAGATCTCCTATGCATAGGTGTGTCAGCCTCCAATAACAGCAATAAATAAAGGGGAGAGATGGAAAGCTTTATACAACACAGAAAGATGGTTTTCTAAGCATTATGTAAATTGGTGTGTATTTGAAATATGCTAATGCACACAATGTCATGTTGATATAATAACAGATGACATTTTCATTTCGGGGAGAGGTGCAATGTGATTCTGCTCTATCCTGGGTAGAATCCTCTGGGAACCAGTCAGGTTGTCAGAGATCTCAATATTAAAATAAAAATGTATACAATTTGGAATGCAATGGACCATGAGACATCTTTTAAAATACTGTGACCTAGGAGAATTCCAACTGTTGCTGTTCTCTGCTGCTGACTTTGCCCTGAGATAAAGTCCAGGGGCACTTTAGCCCCATCAAGAGTTCATGAGAATTTCTAACTCTGTGGTAGAATTCAGTTAAAGATATTGCTTTTCTTTTTAGCAATATAATGAAAACTGAAATTTGAAGGTCCTAACGGTCAAACTAAAATTATTGTCCCCTATATAGAGCTCGATTAATTCAACTCATTGCTGATTTTGATGAAACCAAAGTAGACTAAAGTTTTTCATTGAAATGCATCACCTTCAGACTTGAATATAGAAATCCACCATAATAATAACTGTTATCAAATGCATCATTTGTTGGGTGCTCACTGTGTATAGGTATTCTGGTAAGTGTAAAGTATCTCAATTCTCATATCAGTGCTATCAAAAAGTTGTTATTCTCCTCATTTGATAAGGAGGAAACTTATACTTTCTGTTCTCTGTTTATAACTTAAACAGAGTTATACAGTTAGCAAGTAGCAAACTAGTTAGCTGTGAGCAAGTAGCAAAGTGATGATTTCAACCTAAGAATGTTAAACTTCATAGCCCTGAGTTTTAGAGAGGTTAATAATGCAACTGCAAATGGTGATGCATGCAGTGAGTACCTAACAATAAAGCGGCCTGTGCTATAAGCCAAGAAAACAAGAAATAATGTGTTCTGGGCAGAAACACCACCTAATCTCATTTTTTAAACTTTCCAACATCAAGCATAGTGCTTGGCACTCATTGGCTTCCGAAAGATTTGTTCCATACCCAGTCTTGATTTGAGGCTGGGACACCAATATATATGTAAAGTAGAGAAAATACAAGAAAAATGTTGCATATATAATCCCGATATTCTAGTATCTTTTTTCATTCAAAATAAATACCTGACTATAACATTAGAAGTAAAAGAGCAGCATGAGTGTGTGACTCTGACCTGAACCCACTATTTGGCTCTCTTCTTTATTAGTTAAGCAAGTTACTTAGTCTTTGAGAGTGAGAATTTTCAAAAAAAAAAAAAAGGTTACATAATACCCTTACAGGGTCATTGTAAAGATTCAGAGATAACACTTGAAAAGTATTTAAAATACTATCTATCTAGAATTGGCTCTTGATGGTAGCAACTGTTTTCCTCCCCAGTCTTGGCCATGAGTACCTTGTAGCAACACATCAATCACTTGCACATTAAACTTATTGCTCTAGTTGTAGCTTAACTATTTTGGTCATTGAATCCATTGACCCAAACAGGGTATGGTATTATGATCAAAACTTAGCAATCAGAAGTTGCAAACGAACTTTCTGAATCACAAGGGCTTCTTGGTTACTCCTCTTCTTCCACAAGCAAAATGACAAGAGATAAGACAACCATACAAGTAAATTTGGAGGCCATTTCCTAAATCTAATTATTCATATTTATAAAATATTTCACATGATTTTTTTCATTTTGATTTTATAAAAATGCTGTGAAGCAGGTGACCTTATCCCTGTTTTAAACAATGAAAAGTGAAGTGAAGGTGTTAGTCACTCAGTCATGTCCAATTCTTTGTGACCCCATGGACCATGGCCCACCAGGCCCCTCTGTCCAAGAAATTCTTCAGGCAAGAATACTGGAGAGGGTAGCTATTCCCTTTTCCAAGGAATCTTCTTGACCCAGGGATCAAACCCAGGTCCCCTTCATTGCGGGCAGATTCTTTATCATCTGAGCCACCAGGGAAGCCCTGTTTTAACCGATAAGGAGGTGCAAGGTAGAGAAGTAAGATTCATTGCTCAAAGTCCCAAAGCTAGCCAGAATAGAACTGATTATTTGGAGATACATATATACATATATAGAGAAGGCAATGGCAACCCACTCCAGTGTTCTTGCCTGGAAAATCCCATAGTCGGAGGAGCCGGGTGGGCTGCAGTCCATGGGGTCGCAAAGAGTTGGACACGACTGAAGTGACTTAGCAGCAGCAGCATACACATATATGTTTCTTCTTCTGTGAATCACCTATTTATTTTCCATGCTTTTTACTTTTATTCAACTTTTAATGACTAATTTGAGAAAGTTGTTTATATATTAATAGTATTAATTCTTTAGTTAAGGGTTCCCTAGTAGCTCAGATGGTAAAGCATCTGCCTGCAATGCAGGAGACCTGGTTCGATCCCTGAGTCAGGAAGATTCCCTGGAGAAGGAAATGGCTACCCACTCCAGTATTCTTGCCTGGAGAATCTCATGCACAGAAGAGCCTGGTGGGTTACAATCCATGGGGTCACAAAGAGTCGAACACAACTGAGTGACTAACATACACACATGTACTTGTTGCATTTATTTTTTCCAGTTTATCATCTCTTTTAACTTTGCTACTACTTTTCTCTATATAAAAAGTTTTAAACTTTTATGAGGTTAGATTGACCTTTTTCATTATAGTTTCCAGCTCCGGTGAAATACTTGAAAAGTCCTCCTTTGTCTCAAGAGTACAGAAATAATTATCTAACTTTTCCTCTAATCTGTCTGGAAGAATCCAAAAGAGCTTAACATCTCACCAATATTGGAATGATTGATATGTCTGGGTGAGTGGGGTATGGCTAATTTTTCACTTTCTTCTTCAGATCCTTGTGGTTTAACTATATCAGGATTCTCCCTACCTCTTTAAATCTGTCTAAACTGTCTACATAAAGAAAATAAATTTACTGGCTCCAGATCTGTCTAGTTCAGGAGCAGTTCCTCTTCAGAAGAAAATAATTTAGGACTCATTGAGGTCAGAACCAGCTTTGTGTTTTTGGTTTCCCCACCCCTACCCCCACGTGCCATACTTTGCATTTAGTCGCTCTGCTTCTGCTTCATTCACAGATGCAATCACACCTTAAGATAAAAAGGGCTTCCCTCATAGCTCAGTTGGTAAAGAATCCATGGGCAATGCAGGAGATCCCAGTTCAATTCCTGGGTCAGGAATATCTTCTGGAGAAGGGATAGGCTACCCACTCCAGTATTCTTGGGCTTCCCTTGTGGTTTCAGCTGGTAAAGAATCTGCCTGCAGTATGGGAGACCTAGGTTCGATCCCTGGGTTGGAAAGATCCCCTGGAGAAGGGAAAGGCTACCCACTCCAGTATTCTGACCTGGAGAATAGTCCATGGCGTCACAGAGACTTGGACATGACTAGGTGACTTTCACTTTCACTTTATGATAAAAAGATCCTGTCTGGATCCAGTGAGTGGAATGCTATCATAGTTCCTTCTAAAGAAGTAAACTTTCATTTTCCTGAAACAATCTGTTTCTTACTAGCTCATGGCCACCAATTAGATCATGTGTCTATTTCTGATCTAATCACAACAGACTAAGACTCTTCTAGTGCCTTAAGCCAGTCAAGACCCAGTCCTGAAGCTTAGGGTGAGATCAATATCACACAAATTATTCTAAGAATGGGGTAAATTCCTTACAAGAGAAACAACTACTATTGGGTGGGAAAAATTAATAGATGTCAATGTTGCAACAAATAAATGCCTTCTTCCAGATGTTCAAGCCGGTTTTAGAAAAGGCAGAGGAAGCAGAGATCAAATTGCCAACATCTGCTGGATCATCAAAAAAGTGAGAGAATTCCAGGAAAACATCTATTTCTGCTTTATTGACTATGCCAAAGCCTTTGACTGTGTGGATCACAATCAACTGTGGAAAATTCTGAAAGAGATGGGAATACCAGACCACCTGATCTGCCTCTTGAGAAACCTGTATGCAGGTCAGGAAGCAACAGTTAGAACTGGACATGAAACAACAGACTGGTTCCAAATAGGAAAAGGAGTATGTCAAGGCTGTATATTGTCACCCTGCTTATTTAACTTATATGCAGAGTACATCATGAGAAACGCTGGGCTGGATGAAGCACAAGCTGGAATCAAGGTTGCCAGGAGAAATATCAATAACCTCAGATATGCAGATGACACCACCCTTATGGCAGAAAGTGAAGAGGAACTAAAAAGTCTCTTGATGAAAGTGAAAGAGGAGAGGGAAAAAGTTGGCTTAAAGCTCAACATTCAGAAAATGAAGATCATGGCATCTGGTCCCATCACTTCATGGGAAATAGATGAGGAAACAGTGGAAACAGTGTCAGACTTTATTTTTTGGGCTCCAAAATCACTGCAGATGGTGATTGCAGCCATGAAATTAAAAGACGCTTACTCCTTGGAAGGAAATTATGACCAACTTAGATAGCATATTCAAAAGCAGAGATATTACTTTGCCAACAAAGGTCTGTCTAGTCAAGGCTATGGTTTTTCCAGTGGTCATGTATGGATGTGAGAGTTGGACTGTGAAGAAAGCTGAGCGCCAAAAAATTGATGATTCTGAACTGTGGTGTTGGAGAAGACTCTTGAGAGTCCTTTGGACTGCAAGAAGATCCAACCAATTCATCCTAAAGGAGATCAGTCCTGAGTGTTCATTGCAAGGACTGATGTTGAAACTGAAACTCCAATACTTTGGCCACCTCATGCGAAGAGTTGACTCACTGGAAAAGATTCTGATGCTGGGAGGGATTGGGGGCAGGAGGAGAAGGGGACGACAGAGGATGAGATGGCTGGATGGCATCACTGACTCAATGGACATGAGTCTGAGTGAACTCCGGGAGTTGGTGATGGACAGGGAGGCCTAGCGTGCTGCGATTCATGGGGTCACAGAGAATCGGACACGACTGAGCGACTGAACTGAACTGTTAAGTCTATATTCATTTTTTCTGGTAGAAAAAGGGGAAATGCCGAAAGAAAACAAAATAAAGACATTAATTAAGCAGTTCTTTTTTTCTTTCACCCAATCCATGCTTTCCCAGAGTAAAGAGAGTAGTTATTTTTGGAAGTGCAAATTCTAAGTTTTAGTAACTAACATCCCTGGCTTTGCTGTAGACTAAACAGGTTAACTCTGTGGTCTTTGGAAATGTCGTTCATCAGCTTAATTAGCCCTAAAGAAAGTGCCTGTTTCAAATTAGGAGCAACAACATTTTTGAGAAGGACATAACATCATTAATGATGTCAACTTGGTTAAGGCATAGAGTTTTTAAAGTTAATTTTTAAATAAGACTGACTGAGCCATAACTATTTTTCCCTCCCTTGGCTTTCCAGATCTCACAAGTTATCTGGATCTTCACTATCTCAAACCACAGCTAGCACCCCCATCACCCAGGAGGAAGTTAGTTCTGCTGTGATTGGTTGGCTACTATCAGGATAGCAAAGTCATGATGATATTGCAACCATAACTGTGATCCTAATCCTACTGAATAACTATTTGGGTTTTGTGCTTCCTTACAGTTTACACAAGACAAACTATTTTCTATGACCAGTATTTTCATGCAAATATCCACATATGCTTGAAAAAAAAGATAATTGAGAGAGGAAAGGGAGAGTTAAAGTAACAGAAAATGTTAGCTGACTCTATAAAGGAAGGGTAACTGTTTACTACTTGATTGAATCAAATTATTTGGATAATATTTCTTCCTGAATAGTTAATAGTATTTTTCCAGTTGAATCCATAAGTAAAACTAGCAATAACTTTGTTTCACCTTTCACCTTTGTTTCACCTTTCACCTTTGTTTCACCTTTTAGTGGAAGCTAAAAGTGTTTTATATTAAGTTTCATATTAAGCTGTACTTAATTGGTGCTTAATAGCCATTTGTTGAATTTAAGCTAACAGCAGTTCTAAGTCAAGAGCAATATACTAAACAGATGTGGAAAGAACCAACCATGAGGATGATGGTAGTGATGGTGATGGTGACAGGTTGAAAGGACGGGGACAAAATGTTTGAGGACGAAGAATTCATTAGCAGTGTTGGCAAAGCCTGTTTTCAGGCTCTAAGCACTTCCTCTAAGTCCCCATCATAATTTTCTAGTGTTGCTAGTGTAACTGCAAAAACAAAAATTATTGGATTATGTGCATAACATTTTCTAATGAAGATATTTTCTTTGAATATACTTTAGAGGAGAGACTTTCTTTTTTTTTTTTAATTGACACAGATCATATATATAGTTGGGGTATAATTGCTTTGAGGCTTCCCTAGTGACTCAGGGAAGAGTTTGCCTGCAATGTAAGAGACCCAGGTTCAATCCCTGGGTCAGGAAGATATCCTGGAGGAGAGGGATAGCAACCCACTCAAGTATTCTTACCTGGAGAATTCCATGGACAAAGTAGCCTGGTGGGCTCAAGGGGTTGCAAAGAGTTGGACACAACTGAGCAACTAACACACACACATAGTTGCTTTATAATGCTGTGTTAGTTTCTGCTATGCAACCAAGTAAATCAGTTGTATGGATACATGTATCTCCCTCTGTCTTGGACCTCCCTCACAGCTCTCTAGGTCACCACGGTGTACTGAGCTGAGCTCCCTGAGCTATACATCAGGTTCCCACTAGCTATCTATTTTACACATGGTAGTGTTCAGTTCAGTCGCTCAGTCATGTGCAACTCTTTGCGACCCCATGGACTGCAGAATGCCAGGCTTCCCTGTCCATTACCAAATCTAGATCTTGCTCAAACTCATGTCCATCAAGTCAGTGATGCCATCCAACCATCTCATCCTATGTCGTCCCCTTCTCCTCCTGTCTTCAATCTTTCCCAGCATCAGTGTCTTTTCTAACGAGTCAGTTCTTTGCATCAGGTGGCCCAAGTATTGGAGCTTCAGCTTCAGCATCAGCCCTTCCAATGAGTATTCAGGATTGATTTCCTTTCAGTTCAGTTCAGTCACTCAGTTGTGTCCAACTCTCTGCGACCCCATGAATCACAGCACACCAGGCCTCCCTGTCCATCACCAACTCCCGGAGTTTACCCAAAATCATGTCCATCAAGTCGGTGATGCCATCCAGCCATCTCATCCTCTGCCGTCCCCTTCACCTCCTGCCCCCAATCCCTCCCAGCATCAGGGTCTTTTCCAATGAGTCAATTATTCGCATGAGGTGGCCAAAGTGTCGGAGATTCAGCTTCAGCATCAGTCCTTTCAATGAACACCCAGGACTGATCTCCTTTAGGATCGACTGGTTGGATCTTCTTGCAGTCCAAGGGACTCTCAAGAGTCTTCTCCAACACCACAGTTCAAAAGCATCAATTTTTTGGCGCTCAGCTTTCTTCACAGTCCAACTCTCACATCCGTACATGACCACTGGAAAAACCATAGCCTTGACTAGAAAGACCTTTGTTGGCAAAGTAATGTCTCTGCTTTAGAATACGCTATCTAGATTGGTCATAACTTTCCTTCCAAGGAGTAAGCGTCTTTTAATTTCATGGCTGCAATCACCATCTGCAGTGATTTTGGAGCCCAAAAAATAAAGTCTGACACTGTTTCCACTGTTTCCTCATCTATTTCCCATGAAGTGATGGGACCAGATGCCATGATCTTCGTCTTCTGAATGTTGAGCTTAAAGCCAACTTTTTCATTCTCCTTTTTCACTTTCATCAAGAGGCTTTTTAGTTCCTCTTCACTTTCTGCCATAAAGGTGGTGTCATCTGCATATCTGAGGTTATTGATATTTCTCCCGGAAATCTTGATTCCAACTTGTGCTTCTTCCAGTCCAGCGTTTCTCATGATGTACTCTGCATATAAGTTAAATAAGCAGGGTGACAATATACAGCCTTGACATACTCCTTTTCCTATTTGGAACCAGTCTGTTGTTTCATGTCCAGTTCTAACTGTTGCTTCCTGACCTGCATACAGGTTTCTCAAGAGGCAGATCAGGTGGTCTGGTATTCCCATCTCTTTCAGAATTTTCCACAGTTGATTGTGATCCACACAGTCAAAGGCTTTGGCATAGTCAATAAAGCAGAAATAGATGTTTTCCTGGAATTCTGTTGCTTTTTTGATGATCCAGCAGATGTTGGCAATTTGATCTCTGGTTCCTCTGCCTTTTCTAAAACCAGCTTGAATATCTGGAAGTTCACGGTTCACATATTGCTGAAGCCTGGCTTGGAGAATTTTGAGCATTACTTTACTAGCATGTGAGATGAGTGCAATTGTGTGGTAGTTTGAGCATTCTTTGGCATTGCCTTTCTTTGGGATTGGAATGAAAACTGACCTTTTCTAGTCCTGTGGCCACTGCTGAGTTTTCCAAATTTGCTGGCCTATTGACTGCAGCACTTTCACAGCATCATCTTTCAGGATTTGAAATAGCTCAACTGGAATTCCATAACCTCCACTCGCTTTGTTCATAGTGATGCTTCCTAAGGCCCACTTGACTTCACATTCCAGGATGTCTGGCTCTAGGTGAGTGATAACACCATCCTGATTATCTGGGTCATGAAGATCATTTTTGTACAGTTCTTCTGTATATTCTTGCCACCTCTTCTTAATATCTTCTGCTTCTGTTAGGTCCATACCATTTCTGTCCTTTATCAAGCCCTATTTTGATCCCCTTATCTCCAAGGGCCCAGTGTATATGTGTCACTCCCAATCTCCTAATTCATCCTGCTCCACCTCTTCCCCATCTGTTTCCACCTGTCTGTTCTCTATGTTTACATCTCTGTACTTATTTAGAGGTATGTGCAGTGTATCCAGATAGTCAAGTGTTCGTGATGTGGCTTAACAATTGAAAATCAGTATTCTCTGATCATTAAAGACCTCCTCATCCCCAACTCTTGCCACCACAGAATGGCAAGACCATATTTTCTGACTCTTCACATTAATTAAGAGATTCAAACCAGCAATAGAGGGAAAAAAAAAATATATATATATATATATAGTATCTGTCTCACCTTAGCTACAGAGGCCCAGGATATCTATCCCCGATTGTTTATGTACCTTACGATGGTGCTAAAAAATATTTTAGAGGCTTGGACCATGTAAAAATAATCACCTTTATAGCATCATGGAATATTGCAGGGGCAGAAGTAGGTAACAGTTAGAAACACTAATCCTCTATTAAGGACTTGGGTTTAAAATTTGTCTGCACTCTCTGGTAACAGAGTAACTATGAGTAAGGTAACAAAGCCCATTCAAGTTTCTTTCCTAAATTGAAGAATGAGAATGCTAATAACATCTCACCCTAACGGTGATTGTGAGAATGACATGAGAAAATTCTGAAAAATCCTTTTGCCAGGATACTGGCTTCACATTAAGTGCTTGAATATATAAATATGTGAACACACATGTTTTTGAATTAAGACCTAATTCAACTTATAAAGGACAGTGAGAACCGTAAGATCTCAGTTTACTAACACTGAAGCTGAGAATCAGAGTGAGAAAGACCACAGTCCATGACAGTACCACTGGATGATGGCAGAAAAGTAGAATAGGTTTCAGAGTCTTAATTCCCAATATAATGAGCACTCCACTGAACTGCAGGTCTTTCCTCTAGGGCCTAGGAACTTAAACCAAACATTCTCTTAAGCAGCAGTGGTAGGTTGGAAATCTACATAGTTATACATACACACGTTCTCTTACTTATACCCATGTAAGCTAGTCTTAAAGCTAATTTTTCTCATTTGCCATCACAGACTTCCTGTTTTCAGATTTCTCTTAAATGTAGCCATTACTCCTATGTTTTATGTTCTGCTTATAGAATCCTCCCCACCCTCTCCTCCCTTTCTTTCACTCTGCACCTGCATTTGTGTGTGCATTATTTTCAATTCATATTTCTAGTTATGCATACATTGAACACAGGAGCACCACAACTACCACACAGATATGATTAGC
The DNA here is from genome assembly GCF_032452875.1 of Bos javanicus. Lineage (NCBI taxonomy): Eukaryota > Metazoa > Chordata > Mammalia > Artiodactyla > Bovidae > Bos > Bos javanicus. Next base: position 55,444,671 of record NC_083874.1, on the reverse strand, counting down.
TCTCTAGCAGCCTTGCTGTGTAGGCCTGATATAAGTGGGATTGTGTGGTTTTCCAAAATGCTCTTCCAAGCACTGCTCTCCACCACACCTCATCTCCTACAAAGTGTGGTTTCTGATTTTGTTGCCACATAGAGAGGGCACATGACACTCTAAAAATATAGCCCATATGCATCTTCTTTCAGAACACCATCATGCAACTTTCAAGAAGCAGGGCAACAACTTCAATAGAGACTTAGTTCCCCCCACAAATTTGACATTCACTTAATGAAATTTCCTTCATGGTGGTAAACATTTTTATTCTCTTGAACCAAATACCATAAATGAGTTTGGAGAAAGCTTTTATAAAACCTTCAAAATGGTCTGTAATGATGAGGCAACTCAGTGTTCTTTTTTTTTTTCCCTTTCCAAAGCAATTGGCTTTGATTCCCTTTTGATTTTTTATACTGTGCTTAAAAAGCCTGAGTTCCTGAATCAATAGTACAGGTCTGCATTTTCTGTCCTAAACAATTACTTACAGAGTGTGGGAACACTTGTAATTCAGCATGCCACTTAAGCAGTATGAGTGTTGAGCTTCTTGTCTTTTAATTTAATAGAATGGGGATGAAAAAAGTCACTGTCGACAAGTGAAAAATAAGTTCATAAGGTACCAGTCTTCCCAACATCATTGCTTCAGGAAGCCAGGGTAAACTTGTAGGTTTGAAGCATACTATAAAAGGCACAGTATTACAAGTTTAGGTGTATTAATGGAGGGAATAAAACTATAAAGCACTGAGTGAGTGAATAAGAGTCGCTTAGTTGTGTCCGATTCTTTGCAACTCCATGAACTGTAGCCCGCCAGGTATACGAACCATGGTAAAAACCTATCAACACAAATGAACAGAGCTGCAATTGTTGTATCATTATCATGTTGTATCATGTATCATTAATCAAACATGGAACAGATAACTTGATATACCTATCCTCCATCACATTATGTAGGCAGCCACTCACTACATTTAGGCACAAGGCTCTAAACTGCTATGAACAAAAATATCTCATTATCTAAAATTGCTGGGGTGAGTGACAGGAGAGAATTTTGGAAATAAAACAGGAACAAGTATTACAGAAAGATAGGTTAAAAATCTGTAAGTGGGCTAGAATGTCAGAAAACTCTTGATAGCAGATCTGTCCTAAATGTGAATGAAGTCTCGCAAGATCATAGCCACTTATGCAGTATAGGAATTAAGCTTCTTGCCTAAAAACAGACCTCATCTCACAAGTCAGATATGATATACTGATTTAGCTTTCTGAAGCCATATATTGAGAGAGATTCTGAGGCTGTTAATAGGTTTAATATATTTGAATAATAATTTTTGTTACAGATGCGGAAAGGGGAAGAAGATAGAGGGGCCTGTAAGTCACATTATCAAATTTTGTTCTGGATATTTCCTTTCCCTAAAAGTTTTTTTTTTTTTTTTTCCTATTAGGGGTACTCAGTATTGTTGTTATTGTTTAGTCACTAAGTCATGTCTGGCTCTTTTATGACCTCAAGGACTGTAGCCTGCCAGGGTCCTCTGTTCATTAGATTTTCCAGGCAAGGATAATGGAGTGGGCTGCTATTTCCTTCTCCAGGGGATCTTCCCAATCCAGGGACCGAACCCATGTCTCCTGCATTGCAGATGGACTCTTTACCACTGAGCCACCTGGGAAGCCAAATCAATAATTATTCAATGCTTAATAAAGATGTAAATAAACCAAGTCCTGAACCCTGCTATTGTGTCCCACTTGAAATGCCTTATCCACATTTGCTTTTGAGTCCTTACTGACTTCAATCCTTCCAGGGCCCAAAGAAAGCAGATTGTGTGTTCCACCAAATAATAAGCCTCTGATTCTATAGTGGCCTGACTAGTTAAACTGAACTCAAGTCTTTCTTGAACATCATTTACTCATGGAGGCCTACCTGACTTCCCTATTTCAAATGGCATTCACTCAATCTACTCTTTTTAAAACCTAATTCCCTCATTCTCTACATATTACTTTTTTATTAAGAGTATCAATATTTGCCAGTCTCCCCAAACTGAAATGTAAATTCTACTAAAGTCAGACTCTTTGTTTCATCACAGAGGCCAAATACTCAATAACTACTATATCTATTAAATTAACTTTTCACAGGTAGCCTTTTCGACTCAACTGCTGTATTAGCATCATGAAACTGAAGGCTGGATTCTACTTTGTTTGTATTTTCCTAGGACACAAAGCACTGGGAAAAGGCACTTCACCAAACATTAATAACTGATTTGACTTAAGTTTAATAAGCCATTTATCATGCTATGCACTGCTACTGCAGTAATAGAAAATATGTTTCAGTACTTAATGTGTACTAGGCACCATGCCAGATGATTTACATATATCATCTCAATTAATCCTCACAAAAAATCTATGAGACAGTTATGCTTATTATCTCCATTCTACAAATGAGTACAGAGAGGAGAGAGGACTACGTCAATACAGCTTCTCCTAGGTCAATACAGCTTAGTAAGTGATAGAGTATGGTTCCACTGAGGCCATCTGGCCTCAGGGCACCAGCACCTAATCAGTATCTAGATCAAGTGTGAATTGAGGAAGGTAGTTTAAGACCCCTAGGTTGGAAAAAAGTTTCCAAATCTTGTTCTATGTGAGGGTGAGTGATTCACTTTCTTTCTCTCTTGCCTAGGTTTTTCCAACCTGGTAGTGGGAGATAATTTCTGAGTAGGATAAGAAACTGACAATCAATCAATCAACAACCAACCTTTGCTGGTAGAGCATTTGGGATGCCTAAAAAAATGCCTCCTCTAGATTTCTAAGGAAAATATTACTTTGGGCTATCAATAACCTGCTGTTGTAAGAAGACTAGATTGCAGTTAGCAGAAAAACAGCTCATAAAAAGTCACAAACTAAAATCTCAGTGGGAAATAGATTTCAAAGTGGAGAGATCCAGAACAGGAGGGTGCTACAGACAGTGCTTTCTGAGAGATGGCACCCATGGTACCAAGCTGGAGGAAGCTGCATATATTCAACTCAGCTGGATGGGCTGTGAGCTCACAAAAGCCAGGAATATATCTGAACCCAATTCTTTCACTGATATGGTATTAAAATTACAAAGATATATTCCTAGATAGCCTCTACAGATATTAAAAAGAAAATAAAAGAGAGCTAATAAACATTAACTTCCAAAACAGAGAAATAACTAGCATATTGATGAAATTCAAGTCCTGTTTTCTTTATATAACCCAGAACCTTTTGAACATACCACATCTTTATTTGGGGCTTCCCTTGTGGCTCAGCTGGTAAAGAATTTACTTGCAATGCAGGGAGACCTGGGTCCAATCACGGGGTTGGGAAGATTCCCCTGGAAAAGGGAACGGCTACCCACTCCAGAATTCTGGCCTGGAGAATTTCATGGACTGTATAGGCCATGGGGTTGCAAAGAGTCAGACATGACTGAGCAAACCTTCACTTTCAGTCTTGATTTGCCTAAGGCCTGATTCACGGCAAAGAACAGAGGCTTACTCAGATGCTCTATGAGAAGAGGTATAGTAAAAGGAATAAGACCTCATACAAAGACCACCAGACAGGAGCCACCATCCAATAAAATGTTACTGAAAGTAGAAAGCTGACAAGAACAAAAGGAAATTAGGGCTGGATCTCATATTCTCAAATGTTCTATTCTTTCTATACACACAAGATATATTTACTTCTACTAACCAACATCTCCTTAATTGATATTTCCTATTATTTTCATTATTTTATTTGAAAACTTCTTATAGACTATTATATCTCCTCATTATATCACACATATATGTCTAAATCAAAACCAAAATAAAATATCACTTCACACCTGTTAGGATGGCTATTATTTAAAAAAAAAAAAAACAGAAGACAAATGTTGACAAGGTTGTGGAGAAATTCGAATCCATGTGCATTATTGGTGGGAATGTAAAATAGTCCTGCCACTATGGCAAAAACTAAGGAGGCCCCTCAAAAAATTAAAAATTATCTTACGTTATGATCCATCTTCCATCTCCTGAGTGGGTATCCAAAAGAATTGAAATTAGGATCTCAAACAGATATCTGCTCATTGCAGTATTGTTTACAATAGCCAAGATATGGAAACAACTCAAGTATTGATCAATAGAAGAATGGATTAAAAATGTGATGTGTGTGTAGGTGTGTGTGTGTGTGCGCGCATATAGACACAGAGAGGATAGAATAGTATTCAGCCTTCAAAGATAAGGAAGTCCTGACAACATGGATAAACCTGAAGGACATTATGCTAGGTGAAATAAGTCAGTTACAGAAGGAGAAATGCTGCATGATTGTACCCAGAGGAATTATTTAAAACAGTCAAAGAGAGAAGTAGAAGATACAGTAGTGGTTTCCAGGGGTTCAGGTGTGCAGGGAATGGGAAGTTGTTATTCAACAGATGCAAAGTTTCAGTTACGATGAATAAATAAATTCTAGAGATCTGCTATACCTAATAGTTAACCGTATGGTAGGATATACTAGAAAATTAAGACAATAGATCTCAAGTTAAGTGTCTCTACAAAACAAACAAAAGCATCGTCAAACAGCATCAAAGAATGACAATACAACAACAAAGAAGAACAAACTAAACCCAACCACCACAAACAATAAAGTGGACACATGAGGAAACTCTGGGAGGTTTCTGTCACCTTAATTGTGGTGACAGTATCACAAATGTTTGCATATGTCTAAACTTGCCAAGTTGTACACAAATATGTATAGTCTTTTGTATATCAACTACCTACGCCTTAATAAAGCTATTAAAATAGTTACTGTGGTTCATCATATCAAAAGACAAACACAGATATAGATATGACATGTTAGGAACATATTTGTTTTTGGTCCAGGAAATCAGGACGTCTTCCACAGCATGTGAAGTATAAGTGGTGAATTTCATTCACTATCATTTTTTTAGTATCTATTGTATTCCTGAAACTAAGGAATGATACTGAACAAAACAGATAAGACCCTCAGAAAACTTCCAATTTAGTTAAAGATAAAAAATAATATGCAAGTGATAAATAAAGTAATTTCAGATAGTGATAAACACTTTTAAACCAATGAAGAGATTGACTAGAGGTGAAAAGGCAATTTCACCTAGAACTGAGAAACAATCAAGATCTTCAGGTCAGATCAGATCAGATAGTCGCTCAGTCGTGTCCGATTTTTTGTGACCCCATGAATCGCAGCACGCCAGGCCTCCCTGTCCATCACCAACTCCCGGAGTTCACTCAGACTCATGTCCATCGAGTCAGTGATGCCATCCAGCCATCTCATCCTCTGTCGTCCCCTTCTCCTCCTGCCCCCAATCCCTCCCAGCATCAGAGTCTTTTCCAATGAGTCAACTCTTCACATCAGGTGGCCAAAGTACTGGAGTTTCAGCTTTAGCATCATTCCTTCCAAAGAAATCCCAGGGCTGATCTCCTTCAGAATGGACTGGTTGGATCTTCTTGCAGTCCAAGGGACTCTAAGAGTCTTCTCTAACACCACAGTTCAAAAGCATCAATTCTTCAGCGCTCAGCTTTCTTCACAGTCCAACTCTCACATCCATACATGACCACAGGAAAAACCATAGCCTTGACTAGACGAACCTTTGTTGGCAAAGTAATGTCTCTGCTTTTGAATATGCTATCTAGGTTAGTCATAACTTTCCTTCCAAGGAGTAAGTGTCTTTTAATTTCATGGCTGCAGTCACCATCTGCAATGATTTTGGAGCCCAGAAAAATCAAGATCTTGGCTCCTTGTAAAGTCTTGGATAAGAATATTTCTGTAAAGATAAGAACTTTGTCAACCCTGAGGATACAGAACTAAGCTGGGAACAGAACATGCAGACTCTGACAGAAGCATGGATTTTATCTCATAAAATAAAGGAGTATATATAGCTTACTCTAATTGCAATGGGAAGCCAATGGAGGGTTTAATATGGGATATAATTTATTTAATTTTAAAGTTACATTGTAGTAAACCCATGGAATAAGAAAGATCTTGTTGGAAAGAGTAATTTTCCCAAAAGAACAGCCATGATATTAAAAGTCACAGATAAGAGAGGGGTGGATGAATCACAGCAGCAAAGAAGAAAATGGTAAATCATACAGCTTAATCAGTAGGTAGAGACCAAGTTGTGCCTTGAAGGACATGTATAATATTTGGGACTTTGGCAGAGAGAGAAGAAATATTATTGGTTTCACCTTTCAGAGGGACTGCTTTGGAGACAGGGAAGACAGGCATGTAGGAGAATAGTCATATGGCTCTTAGATACCCAGCTCAGAGAAGATAACTTCATTGCCTAACATCCCAGGGATGGGGGAGCCTGGTGGGCTGCCATCTATGTGGTTGCATGGAGTTGGACACAACTGAAGCAACTTAGCAACAGCAGCATGGCAGGGATATGGGAACTTTGAGTGGTTTAGAGAGACATTTGGGAGTAATAATCTACAACTGGGTGACAAATTAGCTGTGGGTTATAATGACCACATTATAATGGCTTCTCTAGTGGCTCAGATGGTAAAGAATCTACCTGCAATGTGGGAGACCCAGGTTTGATCCCTGGGTTGGGATGATCCCCTGGAGGAGGGCATGGCAACCCATTCCACTGTTCTTGCCTGGAGAATTCCATGGACAGAGGAGCCTGTTCGGCTACAGTCCATGGGGTCGCAAAGAGTTAGACATTACTGAGAGACTGGAACTTTCACATTCACGCTGGTGGTGGTTTAATCACTAAGTCATATCTGACTCTTGTGACCCCCATGGACTGTAGCCTGCCAGGCTCTTTGCCCATGGGATTCTCCAGGCAAGAATATTGGAGTGGGTTGCCATTTCCTTTTCCGGGGAATCTTCCAAACCCAGGAATCAAACCCAGGTCTCCTGCACTGCAGGCAGATTCTTTACCGACTGAGCTATGAATGACCACATATTCTGACCTGAATGACTGTGTGTTTGTTGGTACTATTGACTCAAAGAGGGAGCTCAAAAGGAATAAATGGGATGGAAAGGATAAAAAGTTCAGCTTTACTCAAGCTGTAGTTTAGGCACCTACACCAAACATATCTAAGTTGAAATGTCCAGTTAGTTGTTGGATAAAAGGGCCGAATGTCAGGAGAGAAACAGAGACACAAATTTGGGGCTGTCAGCACAGTTATTAAAAGAAAACAGTGGGAATGGCTGAGGTCAACTTCTTCCTAAGGAATGCCATCTTCCCAAACTGACATTTTTAGAAGTGTAAGAGATCTTAGAAGTCATTTAGGCCAACTCTATTTCTCAGATGGATACACTATTGATTCAGCAAGAGAAAGCGATTTGTAAGGGCCATGTATACACTACGCAGTAAGTGGGGGACAGGCAGAGATGGAGACAGAGAGATGGAGAGACAGAGATATGGAGAGGAAATAAAAGAGGTGCAGCATCAAAATTCATTTCCCCCAGATACAAACATCTTTATGTTACCCTGCTTATCTAATTATACTGTAACACTGGTGCCCATAACATAAATACATATTAGCTTACTTTACTCCTACATAAAAATTATCTGATTTCTAAAATATCACATTACACCTATGGATTGGTAAAGGAATACTGTGTGATTATGATTAGTTATAATCTCTAAATGTTCTAGTTATTGTCATGCAATTAATTAGTTTAATGAAGCATTAGTTTAGATTGAAAATATACTACTAAGATTTTAATTTTAGAAATAAATATCTCATAAACAAGTTATTGCTGTATCTATAGGTATCACTAGATTAATCTCCTCCTATAAAAGCAACATTCCAAACAGCAGAAACAAGTCATACATTATGAAGTGTTTTTACTTTTAATTTATTTGAAAGGAATATACTTTTATTCTATAGGAAATACAGAATTACTCTGGTTCTGTCCTTCCCTTCGGCTCTAACAAGTATAGGACATAGTGCTTCTTTGTCTTTATGACAATAGAAATACATGAGCCATTTAATAATTATAATATAGCCTAATAAAAAAACAAAAACTAGTTTCCAAAATAGTGCATGTTTTTACCATCTCTTTTATTTACGGAACATGAAAGAATTAAAAAATCTTTCCTGTGAATAATCCCAGGATGTATAACTATTACTGAATACGTCATCTCATTTCCTTCTAAGCTACAGAAAACAATCAGGATTACTGGCCAGTCTTATAAACTTTGAAAATTAGATTAGGAAAAGAGCTTAGGTATCATTGAAAGACCTTTATGTTTTTCAGCTTCACCTTTGACCTTCTCTTCTGCCTTAACTATACTTCAGTGACACTGATCTTTATGTTTCTTACAGACCAAGTTTATTCCTAAATCATGGTTCTTTCTGCCTGCTCTTTCCTTAGGGCTTTCCATGGCTAGACTATTTTCATCATTAGTTGATTTGAATGTCACCTTCTCAAAGGCATTCCCTGCCCACTACATCTAATGCAGATCCTTTCTCCCCTTATTTGCTCTCTAACCCATGTTCTTATTTTACAGTACCATCATCCTGTAGTATAAAATTATCTTATTTATGTATTCTTAAACACATTTCCCTCTGTGTCTCCCACAATGGAAGCTCTATGGAAGCAAAGACTGTATCTTGTTCACAGCTGTATTTCAGTGCCTTGTGCATAGTAGGGCTTCACAAATGTTTTCAAATAAGTAAATCTAGCATATCTCCTCCAATCTATAGTTTGGGAGCCTGTGTCCCACTAACCAATGATAATGCTGAGGCAACAACCCTGAAGTTTTCATTTGAAGTCAAGAACTCTCCTGATCGCACATGTTGTTTTGTTTTGTTTTTTTCTTCTATCTTATCTGAAAGAATCCTTCCTTTTTAAGGTATTTAATATTTTTGAAAATGTATAAATGTTAACAATATTATGATAATTAATATTGACCGAACATCATTTAGGTATCAAGCATTATATTAAGTGTTTTATATGTTTCAGCACATTTAAGGCTTGAAATAACTTTAAACTAGTAATACTTATTCTTATATTTAGATTGAGAGAGAGAGGTAGAGAGAAACACAAACAGACTCAGACAGATCTAAGTAAAGTGCCCACAGCTGGGGCTTTTTAATGATTCCAAACACAATTTTGTGATACTGTGTAAAGTGTAATAATTTATTGGGCATTGCGGGTAAAAGAAAACCTCTAAGAAAAGCAAACCTGAGGACAAATAAATATCACAGCAGTTCAGACTATCCAGATTTGTATTCTTTGCAGCTACAATGTGATGACAACATCGGTAGGAGCTTTCACTAGGTCATATCATACTGATCACTGGACCACTAGGCTGCTGGAAACCATGGCCTGAGGCTGACTGATGTACTGTCCATCTCTGTAACTTCTCAAGTGCCTAATGGAGAAGTGTCAGCATTTGGGCCCCAAGGATGAAAAGATTAATAAAATTCACAACCCATATTTCAAGTATATTTTCACCCTAAATAAAATGAATCCAAACCTTGCATTTATCAAATCGATTTTTCTGTGTGAATTAACATCAGAATTTACAGATTTCCTTTCAAGGTTCTCAAAAGTTCCTAAATATCATAATAAATAATAGACAGATCATTTACTTTAGAGAAAAAAGAGATTCTCTTTAAGCTCCCTATAAACAACAGATTTGTTGGTTATTTTCAGGGTTGCACAATGTTTAAAAATAGAAATATTCTTCTTCTCCAAGAATGAAGTGGGAAATGTGAGGAACTCATTGAGTCCAGTGTTATTTGTAATTAAACTAGACCAACAAGGATTATTATGAATATTCATATTGACACTGATGTCAAAATTTTGGGGTTTTTTTTAATAGTGTTTAAAAGCAAATAAGAGGAAAGAATGAATGTCAAATGTTTTTACTGTCTTAGCTCCCTCTTTCAAAGAGTATAAACATCTTAGTTGGCATCCCTAATCACACTCCATTTCCTTAGTCCTTAAAGAAAACTGAGCATTTTTTTATTTTCTCATAATATCTTCTTATTCATTTTCCAAAATAAGTCATTTGTGATTTCCTGCTGATGGTATATTTACATGAATCCATTTGAACTTTGACATGACTTTGGGCAAACTTCAGGAGAAAGTGAAGGACAGGGAAGCCCGGTGTGCTGCAGTCCATGGGTCACAAAGAGTCAGACATGATTTAGTAACTGAAATATAACATTTAAACTTGCTCTAATCTCTCTATTAGGACGAGTGTTTCCTGTTGAATTAGATGTAGGAAGGATGGCAGTGTGGTAGAGAGAGGAGGGTATTAGATGACCCTGGAAGAAATGGTAAAGCTTGTGGTGCCTCTATTTTCTCAGGAATAAAAACACAGACATTGAAATAATGAGCTCAGAGATGGCTTTCTCCATCAGGCAGCCTTCATCTTGAACCTAAAATCCTCTCATTTAATCCCAAGCAAGGTTCACATATGTTATTCACAAGGTCATGAAAACACTGAAATATATTTCAAATACATGTGTATGTGCCTTATCATTATTTTTCCCTCACTTAAGAGGCAACAGTTGCATTTTGTTGGATTCCAAAAATAGTTTATGAACAACCTCCCTATTCCAGTTTTAAGAGCCACTGTCTGCTTTGTAGCTCTGTCTATGAGAGTCTATATCTTACAGTGGTTAAGAAAACATATTCTGGATCCAAACTCCTAGATTTCATTCCAGCTCTTCAAAATACTAATTTTGTGACCTTGCACAAGTTACTTAATTTACATGTCAGGTCTTTCATCAATAACAGTGGATAATAATAGAACACTCCTCATAAGATTCCTTTTAGGACTCAAGATTACTTTTAAGCATTGTGTAAGCAAAACGCTTGAGATAAAATGAATACTTGACACTATTTTTATTTAGATTTTGCAATTAAATGGCCATACAGATCAGATATGTTTACTTTCTAATATGTACATAGAAAATAATAGAGTTCTGGAGCTTCCCAGGTGGCTCAGTGGTAAAGAATCTGCTGCCAGAGCAAGAACTGCAGGGTATGAGGGTTCAATCCCTGAGTTGGGAAGATCCCCTGCAGAAGGAAATGGAAACCCACTTCAATATTCTTGCCTGGAGAATCCCATGGACAGAGAAGCTTGGCAGGTTACAGTCCATGGGGTAGCAGAATCCGACATTACTGAGCACACACGAACAAATAGTTAAAATCAATGATAAACTTCTTTGTCTCAAACTGTGCTGAGAAGGGAAAAATTAAAAATGCTTAGTTATTTAATCTTTATGTCATTTTTCCCCATAGTACTAGGATTCACATCTGATCTTATCATGTAAACAAGCAACCTACTCAGATCATCTTTGTTTTATCTTTTTGTACTTAAAATATATTTTCCCTCAAATCACTAAGTCAAATGTACTCTGTAGGCAGTGATTTTTAAATAGTTTAAATTATTATCCCCTACACATACTGTATCTTGAAGCTTTTCTCCTTAATTTCTTCATTCAGAATGTTTATTCAAGGTGCTACACAGATGAATTAATACTTATAAAAAAGTGAGTATAATAACAGTGGGGTTTTTTGTTGTTGTTCTTGTAGACTAACTGTAACACTGTCTTTACTATTTCAATTATTAGTAGTAAGTGTTTAGCAGACATCTGTTAATGTTGGAGTTTTAGGCAGCTTGTTCTGTAACAGCTGGGTGTCTGAACTAATGATCTCTGAATAATAAATTCACCTTTGAAGTACATTTGTACTCAACCAATTTAAGGCATTTCTCACACATCTTAATTATTCCAGACTTGAGAATAATTTTGGTGTATTAGAAAGAGCGAGACTCAAAGTGGCCTTAGTTCTAGTAACTGCACCCTCTCCAATTAGCAGTGATATTTCTGAACAACCCTTAAAATTGCCAATTTCTGTTTCTTCATTTGCAAAATTAAGGGTGGGAGGAGTTGGCTGGGTGATCTCTACACTGCTGGCCAGATAATCCTGTGACCCTAACTCTGTAAAGGAAGCTAATTATGTAAGTATTTTTAAAAAGAAATATGAGTGGTTCCTGTTAAACCAACCTGGAAAGTTCAACATTTTCTTTTTTTAATTTATTAATGAACTTGAAATAGGGCATCTCTAGTGGCTCAGATGGTAAAGAATCCCCCTAAAATGCAGGAGACCTGAGTTTGATCCCTGGGTAGGGAAGATCCCCTAGAGACAGGAATGGCTACCCACTCCAGTATTCTTGCCTGGAGAATTTCATGGGTGAAGGAGCCTGGTGGGCTACAGTCCACAGGGTCATAAAGAATCAGACACGACTGAGCGACTCAAATGTTCACTTGGAAGAAATAGCATAACAATGGCAAATTTCACTCTTAAATACTTATTTAAGACTTATTTAAAACTTCATGTTATCCCAGTAAGAAAACGATGCCAAGGGTTTGTACTCAACAATTTTATGTCTAGTCTAGCTTGATTCACATTTATATCCCTTCGGTGAACATTTGATGCATACTCACTCTAGTGCAGCAGTCATAGGACATAGAAATGCCTCACATAGTCCAAGCCCTTATGAATCCACTCCAAAGATATAAGACACACAGGTTGACAACAACAAGTTGGTGGAATAGGAAGTGCCAGACACACCTTCCCCCTACAGAGGGATCAACTCAATTAACCATATCAGAGCAATTCACAATTCCTTTTGTGAGAAATCTAGAGAACAGATAAGAATCTCATGTGTCACAAGTGAGTGTAAAGCCAACTTCACTGTAGCCAGTAGAAAAGTTTCTAATACCCACTCACCACAGACACCCCACCCAGATTTGCAAGCATAACTGGGGAAAAACAGTTCTTTGGTTCTCTCCAGAGAGGGAAAAAGAAGACTAAAACATATGTGCAATGTTCTAGCTTTAGAGCAGGTTCCTGAAGGACTAGTTTGTGTCTTGTATAAATCTACAGACTGACAGGAAAACAAACCAGATTGGAAGCTGCAGAAAATAAAGGTGAAAGTTTCAACTAGCATACCCTCCTTCACCACAGTTCCTATCCATAGCTAAATGTGGGATAATTTGGGAAACAACCTCCCACTCCCAGCTTCTCTCAGGAGAGAAAAGTGTTGGAATGCACATGCAACATTTCAGCTTTTCCAAGGACTGCCCAAAGGACTCACTTTTAGCTCACTTGTTTTGAAGGGCTGACTAGACAGGACATATACTCTGGTTGCCTGGAGGCTTCTGAGAATAAGACAAGAGTAGGGCACCTTGTGTCTACTCCAAAAGAAACCTGCTCCAAGAAACCTGCAGTATAATATACTGCAGATTGGCAATTATTTTCTTTTAACACTTCTAATTTATCATTCCACTCCCTTCTGGAATCAAGGTTTCCGCTAAAAAATCTAATCTATTGATAGTCTTATGGAAACTCCTTTGTAATGAGTCAAATTTCTTTTGCTGTTTTAATAATTCTCTCTTTGACTTTTGACAATTTTATTATGATATATGCCTAAGTGGACTTCTTAGGATACATTCGAGTTGTAGTTTTCTGGGTTTCTTGAATCTGACTATCCATTTCATTCCCCAAATTTGGAAAGTTTTCAGCCAATCAAGAATACTGTACCTTGCAAAATTCTCTTTCAAAATTGAAGAATGAAAGACTTTCCCAGATAAATAAGAGCTGAGTGAATTCATCACAGTAGATTTGCCTTATTAAAAAAATGCTCAAGAAATTCCTTCAAGTTTAAGTAAAAGGATTCTATAAAGCAAGAAAAAAAGCATGCAAAAGCATAAATATAAAAAGCATGAAGCTCAAATATGAATGTAAATGTACAGAAAAATACAAAATAATTTATCATAGTAATGGAGGTAAAATCTAGCATCTAGCATAGAAGTTTAAAGAAAAAAGTATAAAATAACTGAACATAATTATAAAAATATGCTAATGAATATACAATATAAAAATGTTATTTATGATATCAATAACAAAAATTGAGGAGTGGAAGGAAAAAAAAAGTAGAGTTTCTGTATGCTACTGAGATTGTTATTAGCATAAAATAAGTTTTATGGTCTATGTTTTAGGTGAACCCCATGGTAACCACAAATAAATGCCTATAGAAGATACACAAGTTTATAAGAAAGGAATCAAAACATAAGCTAAAAATTCATCAATAAAACACAACACAAAGACAGCAAAAGTGGAAAAGAGGGCAAAAGAAACTACTAGAGAGAAATCCAGAGAAGGCAATGGCACCCCACTCCAGTACTCTTGCCTGGAAAACCCCATGGATGGAGGAGCCTGGTAGGCTGCAGTCCATGGGGTCGCTAAGAGTTGGACACGACTGAGCAACCTCACTTTCACTTTTATGCATTGGAGAAGGAAATGGCAACCCAGTCCAGTGTTCTTGCCTAGAGAATCCCAGGGATGGGGGAGCCTGGTGGGCTGCTGTCTGTGGGGTCGCATAGAATCAGACACAACTGAAGCAACTTAGCAGTAGTAGCAGTAGCAGCAGAGAGAAATCAAGAACAAAATGGCAATAGTAACTTCTTACATGTAAATAGTTTTAATTCCCCAATCAGAAGACATAAAGAGGCGAATGGATAAAACAAAGAAGCATGAAAAAATTTTTTTAAAAGATCCAACTATATGCTATTTACAAAAGCCTCACTTTAGACATAGAGCACACACAGACTGAATGAAAAAATTCAATGCAAAGAGTAGCAATAAGAGAGCAGAGGTGGCCATGCTTATACTAGCCAAAACAAACTTTAAGTAAAAAAACTCAAATAAATGAAGGACATTATATGATGACAAAGAGTCAATTCACAGGGAAGATGTAAGAACTATTATTTGTTTGCAGCCATCATCAGAGCATGAAGGAAACACAGAACCGAAGGGAGAAACTGACGAATAATAATAATAGGATACTTCAGTATCCAATAACGGACAGATCATCCAGACAGATTCAATAAGAAAACAGAAGACTCAAACAATACTATAGATTAAATAGACTTAACAGACATATATAGAACATTCCACCCAATAGTAGCAGAATATACTTTCTTCACAAGTGCACAGGACATCTTCTAGATTAAATCACATTAGATCATAAAAGCAGTTTTAATAAATTTAAGGAGATTAAAATCATACCAAGCATCTTCTTTTGACCACACTGGGATAAAATTAAAAATAAATACCTAAAAGAAACCTGGAATATTCACAAGTATCTGAAAATTAAGCAAAGAAGTCTTGAATAGGTAATGTGTTAAAAGAGAAATCAAAAGGGAAATTAGAAAATATCTTGAGACAAATAAGAATAGAAACACAAGATGCCAAAATTCATGATATGCAGCAAAATCAGTACTAAGGAAAGTTTACAGTGTTAATTTCAACATTAAAAAAGATGAAATAGATCAATAAGCAACCTAACTTTACAGTTAAGAGAATTAGTAAAATAAGAACAAACTAAGTCCAAAGTTAGCAGAAGGAAGGAAATAATAAAGATTAGAACAGAAATAAAATAGTAGAAAAACAGGAAACATTTTTGAAAACTGAATTTTGTTTTTAAATTAACCAAACTGACAAACTTTAGGTACACTGAGAAGAAAGACAGAACACTCAAATTAATAGTCAAAGAGCAGGCATTACAACTGAGGCCACAGAAGTAAAAAGAATCACCAAAGGCTGATATGAATATTCATTGCTTTCCCAGTGGCTAAGGTTGCCAATGCAGGAGATGCAAGAGACTCAGGTTCAATCCCTGGGTAAGGAAGATCCCTTGGAGAAGAAAATGGCAAACCACTCCAGTATTCTTGCCTGGAGAATCCCATGAAAAGAGGAGCCCATGGAGTTGCAAAGAGTCGAACACAACTGAACACGTACTGCCACAGACCAAAAATGGATAATCAGAAGCAAGAAATAAACTCCTAGAAAATACAACCTACCAAGACTGAATCACGATTAAATAGGAAATACAAACAGACCAATAATAAATAAGGAAATTGAGTCAGTAATCACAAACCTCCCAACAAAGAAAAGCCCAGGACTAGATGGCTTCACTAGCAAATTCTACCAGGTATTTAAAACAGAATTAAGGCCACTTCTTGTCAAACTTTTGCAAAAGACTGAGGAGAAATGAACATTTCTCAACTCATTTATGGGAACAGAAATTATCCTGATATTTAAGTCTAAAAATGACACTATATCCCAAATGAACTATATGTAAAAATCCTCAACAAAATACTAGCAAACAGAATTCAACAGTACAATAAAATAACAGTACATCATGAGCAAATGGGATTTATTCCTGGGATAAAGCTGGTTCAACATCTACAAATCAGTTAGTGAAATGCATCATATTAACAGATCAACACTCAAAAATCATATGATCATCTCAACAGATGCAAAAAACTGCAAAAAAATTTCAAAATCCTCATAAAAAAAAATGCTCACTAAACTATGTTTAGAAGGAATGCATCTCAACATAATAAAGGTAACACATGATAAGCCAACAGCTAACATCATCTTCAACAGTCAACATTGAAAGTTTTTTCTCTAAGGTTAGAAACAAGTCAAAAAGCCCACTCCCACAACTTCTGTTAAATATAGGACCATAGATCATAGCTAGATCAATTGGCAAAGAAAAAATAATAAACAATTCATCCACATTGGAAAGGAAGAAGTAAAACGATCTGCTTCAGTTCAGTTGCTCAATCATGTCCGACTCTTTGTGACCCCATGGACTGCACCATGCCAGGCCTCCCTGTCCATCATCAACGCCCAGATGGCATCTCCTTCAAGTCAGTGATGCCATACAACCATCTCATGCTCTGTCATCCCCCTATCCTCCCGACTTCAATCTTTCCCAGATGAGGGTTTTTTCCAAGGAGTCAGTTATTTGCATCAGGTGGCCAAAGTATTGGAGTTACAGCTCCACCATCAGTCCTTCCAATGATATTCAGGACTGATTTCCTTTAGGACGGACTGGTTAGATATCCTTACAGTCCAAGGGATTCTCAAGAGTCTTCTTCAACAACACAGTTCAAAAGCATCAATTCTTCAGCACTCAGTTTCCTTTATAGTGCAATCTCACATCCATACATGATTACAACAAAAACCATAGCTTTGACTAGGCAGACCTTTTGTTGGCAAAGCAATTTCTCTGCTTTTTAATATGATGTCAAGGTTGGTCATAGCTTTTCTTCCAAGGTGCAAACATCACTTAATTTCAAGCCTGCAGTCACCATCTGCAGTGATTTTGGAGCCCCCCAAAATAAAGTCTATCACTGTTTCCCCATCTATTTGCCATGCAGTGATAGGACCAGATGCCATGATCTCAGTTTTCTGAATTTTGACTTTTAAGCCAACTTTTCACTCTCTTCTTTCATTTTCATCAGAGGCTCTTTAGTTCTTCTTCACTTTCTTCCATAAGGGTGCTATCACCTACATATCGGAGTTATTGATATTTCTCCCGGCAATCTTGAATCCAGCTTGTGCTTCTTCCAGTCCAGCATTTCTCATGATGTACTCTGCATATAAGTTAAATAAGCAGGGTGACAATATACAGCCTTGACATATTCTTTTCCCTATTTGGAACCAGTCTATTGTTCCATGTCCAGTTCTAACTGTTGCTTCCTGACAGGCATACAAATTTCTCAAGAGGCAGGTCAGGTGGTCTGGCATTCACATCTCTTTCAGAATTTTCCACAGTTTGTGGTGATCCACACAGTCAAAGGCTTTGGCATAGTCAATAAAGCAGAAATAGATGTTTTTCTGGAACTCTCTTCCTTTTTCAATAATCCAACAGAAGTTGGCAATTTGATCTCTAGTCCCTCTGCCTTTTCTAGAACTAACTTAACATCTTGAAGTTCATGGTTCACATACTGTTGAAGCCTGTCTTGGAGAATTTTGAGCATTACTTTACTAGTGTGTGAGATGAGTGCAATTGTGCAGTAGTTTGAGCATTCTTTGGCATTATCTTTCTTTGGGATTAGAATAAAAACTAACCTTTTCCTGTCCTGTGGCCACAGTTGAGTTTTCCAAATTTGCTGGCATATTGGGTGCAGCCCTTTTACAGCATCATATTTTAGGATTTGAAATAGCTCAACTGGAATTCCATCACCTCCACTAGCTTCCTAAGGCCCACTTGACTTCACCTTCAAGGATGTCTGGCTCCAGGTGAGTTATCATACCATCATACCACCGTGATACCATCATGGGTCATGAAGAATTTTTTTGTATAGTTCTATGTATTCTTGCCAACTCTTCTTAATATCTTCTGCTTCTGTTAGGTCCACACCATTTCTGTCCTTTATTGAGCCCATCTTTGCATGAAATGTTCCCTTGGAATCTCTAATTTTCTTGAAGAGATCTCTAGTCTTTCCCATTCTATTGTTTTCCTCTATTTTTTGCACTGATCACTGAGGAAGGCTTTCTTATCTCTCCTTGCTCTTTTTTGGAACTCTGCATTCAAATGGGTACATCTTTCCTTTCCTTCTTAACTATTCACTTCTCTTCTTTTCACAGTTATTTGTAAGGCCTCCTCAGACAGCCATTTTGCTTTTCTGCACTTCTTTTTCATGTGGATGGTCTTAATCCCTGTCTCCTGTACAATGTCACAAACCTCCATCCATAGTTCATCAGGCACCATATCAGATCTAATAACTTGAATCTATTTCTCACTTCATTGTATAATTTTAGGAGATTTGATTTAGGTCATACCTGAATGGTCTAGTGGTTTTCCCTACTTTCTTCAATTTCAGTTTGAATTTGGCATTAAGAAGCTCATGACATGAGCCACAGTCAGCTCCCAGTCTTGTTTTTGCTGACTGTATAGAGCTTCACCATCTTTGGCTGCAAAGAATATAATCAATTTGATTTCAGTATTGACTATCTGGTGATGTCCATGTGTAGAGTCTTCCCTTGTGTTGTTGGAAGAGGGTGTTTGCTATGACCAGTGTGTTCTCTTGGCAAAACTCTATTGCCTTTGCCCTGCTTCATTCTGTACTCCAAGGCCATATTTGCCTGTTACTCCAGGTGTTTCTTGACTTCCTACTTTTGCATTCCAGTCCCCTATAATGAAAAGGAAATCTTTTTGGGTGTTAGTTCTAGAAGGTCTTGTAGGTCTTCATAGAACCATTCAATTTCAGCTTCTTCAGCATTACTGGTCGGGCCATAGGCTTGGATTACTGTGATAATGAATGGTTTGCCTTGGAAACGAACAGAGATCATTCTGTAGTTTTTGAGATTGTATCCAAGTACTGCATTTCAGACTCTTTTGCTGGCTATGATGGCTACTCCATTTCTTCTAAGGGATTCTTGCCTAAGTTAGTAGATGTAATGGTCATCTGAGTTAAAATCACCCATTCCGGTCCATTTTATTTCACTGATTTCTAAAATGTTGACATTCACTCTTGCCATCTCCTGTTTGACCACTTCCAATTTGCCTTGATTCATGGATCTAACATGCCAGGTTACTATGCAATATTGCTCTTTTTACAGCATCAGGCCTTGCTTCCATCACCAGTCACATCCACAACTGGGTATTGTTTTTGCTTTGGCTCCATCTCTTCATTCTTTCTGGAGTTGTTTCTCCACTGATCTACATAGCATATTGGGCACCTACTGACCTGAGGAGTTCATCTTTAAGTGTCCTATCTTTTTGCCTTTTCATACTGTTCATGGAGATCTCAAGGCAAGAATACTGAAGTGGTTTGCCATTCCCTTCTCCAGTGGACCACATTTTGTCAGAAATCTCCACCATGACCCATCTGTCTTAGGTAGCCCTACATGGCATGGCTCATAGTTTCATTGAGTTAGACAAGGCTGTGGTCCATGTGATCAGATTGGTTACTTTTCTGTGATTGTGGTTTTCAGTCTGTCTTCCCTCTGATGGAGAAGGATAGGAAGCTTACAGAGGCTTCCTGATGGAAGCAGCAGCTGCGCTTCACTGGAGTGTCCATGAGGAGATACACTATGTCCAACATCAGAGAAACCCCGGCAAGATGGTAGGTGCTGGAGTAGCGGCTGCATGGTGCTGGAGCGGCTGTGAGGAGATACCCCATGTCCAAAGGCAAAGGGCAAGCCCCAGCAAGATGGAAGGAGGGGCAAATTCGCATTTAGAATCCAACCCCATTTCCGCCAGAGATGCTCAGAGGGCAGAAACAAGCCTTGTGCGTACCAGGACCCAGGGTCCCCACAGAGACTGAGACAGAACTGTGTTTTAGCATCTCCTGTGGAGGTATGGGTCAGCAGTAGACTGCCACAGGATAGGGGCTCTGGGTGCATCAGACTTGGGTAGGTATAAGCCCTCTTGGGGGAGGTCGCCATTAACTCCACCACAGAGCTGCCAGAACTTACACAGGACTGGGAAATAGACTCTTGGTGGGCAGAAACAGAACCTTGTACGCACCAGGACCCAGGAGAAAGAAGCAGTGACCCCACAAGAGACTGATCCAGACTTGCCCAGGAGTGTCCAGGAGTCTCCAGAGGAGGCATGGGTTGGTGGTGGCCTGCTGCAGGGTTGTGGGCAGTGAGTGTAACAGTACATGCATGGGATCTTTTGAAGGAGATGGCCATTATCTTCATAGCAGGGAGGGAACACAGCTCTACCCATTAACAGAAAATTGGATTAAAGATTTACTGAGCATGGCCCTGCCCACCAGAATAAGACCCAGTTTCCTCCTCAGTCAGTCTCTCCCATCAGGAAGCTTCCATAAGCCTCTTAATAATTCCACACAAAATTGTTGTAAATAAAAAACAAATTTAGTCACACTGCAGGATACAAAGTCAACATACAAGTGTTAGTTGTGTTCCAATACATTAACAACAAAAAATAATTCAAAAAGGAAATTAAGAAAATGATCCCATTCTAAAGAGCATAACAAATGATGAAATACTTAGAAATAAACTTACCCAAGAGGTGAAAAACGTGTACACTAAAAGCCATAAAGTGAAAGTGAAAGTGAAGTCGCTCAGTCGTGTCTGACTCTTTGCGACCCCATGGACACCAGGCTCCTCCATCCATGGGATTTTCTAGGCAAGAGTACTGGAGTGGGTTGCCTTTTCCTTCTCCAGGGAACTTCCCAACCCAGGGATCGAACCCAGGTCTCCCGCACTGTAGACAGATGCTTTACCGTTTGAGCCACCAGGGAAGTCTAAAAGCTATAAGGTACTGATAAAATAAAAGAGACAAAAATAAATGGAAAAACATTCCAGACTCATAAACTGGTAGATTTAATACTATTAAAATGTTCGTACTAAAGAGAGGGTTAATACCAGACCACCTTATCTGTCTCCTGAGAAACCTTTATGAAGGTCAAGAAGCGACGTTAGAGTGAGACATGGAACAATGGATTGATTCAAAATCAGGAAAAGAGTCCGTCAAGGCTATATACTGTCACCCTGCTTATTTTACTTACATGCAAAGTACATCGTATGAAATGCCAGGCTGGATGAATCACAAGCTGGAATCAAGATAGCCAGGAGAAATATCAACAACCTCAGATATGCAGATGACACCTAATGGCAGAAAGTGATGAAGAGCTAAAGCATCTTTGATGAGGGTGAAAAAGCAGAGTGAGAAAGCTGCCTTACAACTCAATATTCAAAAAACTAAGATCATGGCATCTGATTCCATCACTTCATGGCAAATAGAGGGGGAAAAAAATTGAAACAGTGACATATTTTATTTTCTTGGGCTCCAAAATCACTGTGGACAGTCAGTGAAGTCACAAAATTAAAAGATGCTTGCTCCTTGGGGAAAAAAAGCTATGAAAAACCTAGACGGCACAATAAAAAGCAGAGACATCACTTTGTTGACAAAGGTCCAGACAGTCAAAGCTATGGTTTTTCCAGCAGTCATGTACAGATGTGAGAGTTGGACCATAACAAAGGTTGAGCACTAAAGAACTGATGCTTTTAATTGTGGTGCTGAAGAAGACTCTTGAGAGTCTCTTGGAGAGTCAGGAGATGAAACCGGTCAATCCTAAAGGAAATCAATGCTGAATACTCACTGGAGGGACTGATGCTAAAGCTGAAGCTCCAATACTTGGCCACCACAAAAACCTGACTCATTGGAAAAGACCCTGATGCTGGAGAAATTGAGAGCAAGAGGAGAAAGGGACAATAGATAATGAGGTGGTTGGATGGCATCACCAACTCAGTGGACATGAGTCTGAGCAGGCTCTGGGAAATGGTGACCTACAGAGAGGCCTGGCATGCTGCAGTTCATGGGGTTGCAAAGAGTTGGACATGACTTAGCAACTGAATAACAAAAACTAGCCAATGTTATCTATAGATTCAACATACCCCCTATTGAAATCCTAATGGCAATTTTGCGGAAATAGAAAAAAAATTTAAAATTCATATGAAACCTCAAAGAGCTCTGAAAGCCAAAACAATCTTGAGAAACAAAAAACTGTAACCATCACACTTCCTGACTTCAAAATATATCACTAAGTTATAGTAATCAAAACAGTATGAGATATGCATAAAGATAGACATATAGACCAAAGGAACCCCCAAAAGATCTCATTTGTTCATATAATATGAGTAAGAAAAGCTACTATAAATGATGATGTAAATATTTCTTGACACAGAAAGGTATCTATAATGAAAAAAAAATCAAAATTTATAATTAAATCTATAGATAATCCCATCTTTGTTTAAAATTTTACATATAGAAACATAAACATATTTAGGTAAGGTCTGAAATCATATAAATAACATATTAATACCAGTTTTCTCTGGATGGTGTATGATGAATAGTTTCTTTTTCTTTACTTTTTTCTGCATTTGTTTATTAGTTGCAATGAACCTACATTGAAAACTGGGCTTCCATGTGTTTGTGGAAGAGCGACACAATAATCCTGTGTAAATTACTGGTTGTGTCTTATGTGAATAAGATGATCACAATCTGAAAGCCTGTGAAGTGGACAAAGGACACTATGAAACCTCTGGAACCCTGCCTTGCATTCTAGTTTTCAGCTTTATCTCCAACTCCTCTCTGCCTCCACAGAGGCCCTCCAGGGAGCCCTGAAACTCGGATCCCAAACTTGTTAATCCTCAGAATATTTGTATGTCTCATAAACACTGTCTGTTATCATCTGTTATCTTGAATTATTAACTCTCTCTTCTATGCCTGTTTAACTTCTTAAACTAGCTTGTAAGTTTCTTGAGAACAGTTATTCGTGCCTGGCATGAGATTTACTTGGTTGCTTAGACATTTTCAATAATATTCTACTCATATGACACTTCTTTTAATTCACATCAAATTATCCTCTGTTCTTTAATTAGTTGTTGGGTTATAACTAAACTAAACATTCATGGCTCTGTTTATGGTGTTCCCTCATCATAGACACTGCCCTCCACTCTCCCTCTCTTCCTGAAAGATTGTTACTGAGCCTTCAAACTCAGCTCAAATGTAGCATCTACTCTAACTCTCCTTGACTTCCCTGCCTTGCACTCTCGTCTCTGCTCTGAAGTTCTGTGTCACTTCTTCACGGTGCATTTTAGTTATTTTCAGGGGTGCATGTGTCCTTCAGTGGGTTGCCAGCTCTGTGAAAGCAAGGTATGTCCCTTTACATGCCAGGCTTCACAGACAGTAAGCATTCAATAAATATTTGTTGAACTGAACAAGATAGAAAAGTACAGAGACTCTGATACCGATAAGCGAGTCATGCTTTAGACCTGCACTTTGCCTCTCTACAATGTGATTCTCTATATTCTCAGCAATGAACTTAAAGGATGAAAGAGTTCTGATTTGGGAGACTGTCAGGGGCAATAATAAATGTTCTATTTTTCACGTTTCTCTTTTTGTTGTGGTAAGTCTTGATCTGAACTGATAGAGTATCAAGCATAGCCTTGTTAAAATCTCTATCAAAATTTCCACCAGTGCCAAGATTATTCTTGAAAAACCTGCTGTTTTAAATTAACCACTTCCTTCCATTCATAGAGATCACTGAAAACCAAAGACAACCAAAACAATATGTAAAATACACTCAGAAGATCTGGATGCCTAAAAGCACATGAGCTAAGTTGCCAGCAGGTGTCCTAATAACTATCATTTCACCAAGCTGTATTTATTAGACATCTGTGAATTGCTAAGTGCTATCAAAAGTCTTCAGAAAGAAGCACTGTGTAGTCATGTTCCTCTTGGGAGGGACTATGCCAGGAGCAATATTGCTCATGTCATTGACTGTGTGGTGAGCAGATGCTGTGAACCTTCTTTGAGAGGTTCACAGGAAAGTCACTCAGCAACTGGCAAAGGGTCCTCACTCTCATTAGAGGAAATGGCAAGCAGAGAAGGAAGCAGGTCAGAGTGTCCCTCAGTCCCCTCGGATGACATCAGTGGCAGGTTCTGGCCTTTGTCATTCAATGCCCATTTTAATTTCCCTTATTCTGTGTTGAGCCATATGTTATATGACTGTAAGTGGCACTTCTGCAGAGCAGAAAACTGTCTCTACTTCACTCTTATTAATCTGCTATAAAGCATAATGACTCTTGGTCCACATCTTGGCGCTGCCCTCTAACTGAGTGTTCCAGACAGGAATCCAGTCAGCAGCCATTTCAGCCGCTTTACCTCTCTGTCTTTCTTTCACAACCTGCAGCAAAGCGGTGCAGAATTCTTGCTAGAGAGAAAACCAATTTGGAAAGACTCATGGACTTTAGGACCTAAGTAAGTCCTCTTATGATGTTTAATTCTTTGAAACATAACAACATGTTTCTCCCCCAAAACTTTCCCTAAAGAATCTATCTTAGAAGTATATTATTATCCAGAGGCTTTTCAAGAACTAATTGGTAACCAAAAGATAATATCTCTCCTTTTCAGGAAGTTATAGTATCTCAGAATTTTAGGGCTGAAGGCAACTCAGAAACAACTTTAATCAATTATTTCATTTCATGGAGAAGGCCAATTTGACAGGCTAAAGGGCTTTCCCACTACCACTCCATTAGCTAGTAACAGGACTCAGTCTATACTTGAGCCTCCTAACTCAGAGTAGAGGGTGCATGTTTAATTAGGTTTTTGTGCCAAAGGGGAGAAAACTGTTTTATTGAACTACTAAATCAGTAGAATCATAATATGCATCTGATTTTAATCTGCAATGCAAACAAAATAAATACATACAACCAAAAATGAATAAACCCTCTAATTTCCAAAGAAAAGCAGCTAATGTCAGAATAAATCTCTTGGCCTGATGTCAAGGGTCAAGTTCAGAATATTGGTATGGGACACATGTTTTCATCAAATAAATGATTCATTAGTTTCAATCAGAGTTTGTTATTTACAGGATGCCAAAAACAACCACTCAATTCAGTAAAACTGGACAAATCAGTGAGAAAACAATTCCAAATCTCTCTATTCAAAAGAGCTGAATATAATACGTAACTAGATGTTGTCAGAAATTAAAAGAGCAAAGAAGTGGGAATGTATCAGAATCCTACCCTAGGAAACCACAGATACAGAGAGGAAAGGAAACCATCTGGAGATGTGTTTAGGTACTTTTTAAACTACATGCCTTTGTCCACACCCCTTTAACTGTCCCTACCCAAAAATGTGGGCTTTTGGCATAGATAATGCATACCTTGACCCACTCCCTTAATAATACTTGACTGTACTAGGGCAGGTCACCTGAGCCAAGTTGGGACAGTCAGTACCCTCTTCCAGGAGTTTGGAATTGGGACAAGCAGAGTGTCACACAATCTTACTGGGTAAATGAACAACAGAAGATATGG
Organism: Bos javanicus; assembly: GCF_032452875.1. Taxonomy (NCBI): domain Eukaryota; kingdom Metazoa; phylum Chordata; class Mammalia; order Artiodactyla; family Bovidae; genus Bos; species Bos javanicus. Next base: position 55,418,991 of record NC_083874.1, on the reverse strand, counting down.
ACTCTGTATAGACTGACTAGCACAGAGAGCTTGTTCACTGAGAAGTTGGAAGAGGTACAGAAAAACAGGATTTATGACTATAATCAGTGTTGAAAGAAAAATACAGAATCCTGGGATACAGCATAGAGGTGTGAGGTTTATCACAAAAGAGAATGATCAGAGACAGGTGATGGTGTTTAACCTGAGACCTAATGGATGAGGAGCCAGGGATGCAAGGAGCTAGGTGAAAGGTGTTTTAGATAAAGTGGATAGCATAACTAAGGGGCATAACGGGGGAAGCTTAGCACATTTAAGGACATGAAGGAGACCAGTGTGATTGGAGCAGAGTGACTGAGGGGGATGGAGGGTGAGTTTGCAGACAGCTTTTAGTGAGGGTAACCATCTGCTCCTGTTCAGAATAGTCTGAGTTTGTGCCTGTTGCACAAATATAATTATTCATAGCACTCCCTTTACTCTCAAGATGTCCCATTTTGGACAATGAATTTTATAGTCACCCTATAATTTCCTACCAAGAGGTAAGAATTTATATTTTCTTCCAAACACAAGCAGTTGAAACCATTGAGGATTTTGAGCTGAGACATTTCAAGATAAGATCTATAGTTTTTAGAGATCCTTGTGGTAAAGAATATGAATTAGAAATCTAGAAGCAGAAACTATGGATAATTGGACTTTTGGTCTGGCATGGTATTGGTTTTTGTTCTGTCCTGATGCCCTTCATGTATTTGAGAAGAAGTTCCTGGATAGGTTTGTGACAAGGCATACTGAGGGGTTTCAAACAGTGTATGTCACCAGGGACAGAGAACATAAAACATTTAGGGTCATGCCAATACAAAATAGAAAGTGTTTAGGAGCCTGGATGACCTAAGTAGTTGCCTCAACTCTCCTCTTTGTAGGCACATCCCCAGGACCATTACGTAAGAGCATTCACTCACTTTTATTTAATGCTGTCACTTAAAAATAATTCCTCTGAAAAAAAATGCAAGCATAATCCTGAAGCCAAATCAGAGGTGAAAGAAAAGATTGGATGAGAAGCCAGTAAAGAATTCCACATGTAGCTGCTGAGTTCTGAGTAAGATCAAAGATAATTTTGAAACACCTGAAACAGGGATGCCTTAAAAAGGAAGCCTACCTGGTTAATCATCAGTCCCCAGAAACAAACATAGTTATAAGGCAAAACAATTAACAATTGTTGGGCTTCCCTGGTGGCTCAGTGGTGGAGAATCCACCTGCCAAGGCAGGAGACATGGGTTTGATCCCTGATCCAGAAAGATCCCGTGTGCTGCAGAGCAGCTGAGCCCGTGTGCCACAGCTATTATGCCTGTGCTCTAGAGTCCCAGACCTGCAACTACTGAAGCCTGCGTGCACTAAAGCCAGTGCTCTGCAACAAGAGAAGTCACTGCAATGAGAATTGCAAGTACCACAACTAGAGAATAGCCCCTGCTCTCTCCAACTGGAGAAAAGCCCACACAGCAATGAAGACCCAGTACAGCCAAAAGTGAATGAATAAAGTTTAAAAAGAAATACCGCTGACTTTCAATAGTACAAGAAAGCATGAATTAAGACAAAGTTGGCTACCTCTTTAAAATGAGAGACTCCTCTCTATGCCACCGACTTGCTTTGAATGCTTATGAAGAGTTGCTTGGGCAAATGAGCATTACTGAGAGCTTTGTAGGGTTATCTTCAAAGAATCAGGACGGTCAAATCAAGTGTGATGGCTACTTACATAGGAAGCAAAGGTCTAATACTGCGGCAGTTTGTAGAAGTATCTCTAGTCCCCTGCTGCTGCTGCTGCTAAGTCGCTTCAGTCGTGTCCGACTCTGTGCGACCCCATAGACGGCAGCCCACCAGGCTCCCCGTCCCTGGGATTCTCCAGGCAAGAACACTGGAGTGGGTTGCCATTTCCTTCTCCAATACCCCTAGTCCCCAGTCATGGTCTATTTTCCTAAATCCAATTTCTAGATTTGAGCGATTTTAAAGACACACCCTTTCCTAGTCCAACCTCTCCAGTTTTACATTTCTTACACTGCAATGAGAGACAACACGGTATTTCCTCAAACATAGACAAAAGCCTAACTACTTCATGAGGAACACTTTTCTCTTAAAAAGGATCATATTCCTAAGGGGCGAGGTAAGACCAAGAGAAATACAATTTTCATGGTTTAAACATCATTAAAAGTGCACACATATACATATACATCTATATATGTATATATATGTATACAAGACTCAGATGGTAAAGAATACACCTGCAATGCAGGAGACCTGGTTCAATCCCTGAGTTAGGAAGATCCCTGAGAAGGGTTTGGCTACCTACTCCAGTATTCTTGCCTGGAGAATTCCAAGGACAGAGGAGCCTGGTGGGCTACAGTCCATGGGGTAGGACATAACTGAGGAACTAACACTTTCACTTTCTTTTTCATATATATTTTTTCAACCTAAAAATGGTGACCAGAATTGCAATATTAAATAAACATCATTTGATTCAATTAAATAAGTATATACCAAGATACCTTCTGCAGGCTCTGAATTAGGCTAGGCTCCCTGAGGAACATGGAAGGAACCTAATAAATGTTCTGTATTCTTGATATTATATTTTGGGAAAGTGTCCACAAGAAAGTGGGGAGGGAGCAAATATAGAGACCAGAGAAAAAAACCCAAAAGAGATACTGAAATTAAAGCTAGAGACTGTTATACAGAGTGAAGTTAAGTCAGAAAGAGAAAAATATCATATATTAACACATGTATGTGGCATCTAGAAAAATGGTACAGATTAACCTATTTACAAAGCAAAATAGAGACACAGACATAGAGAAGAAACGTATGGACACCAAGCAGGGAAAGGGTGGGTGGGATGAGCTGGGAGATTGGAATTGACATCTATACACTACTGTACATAAACAGGGTTTCCTGGTGGCTCAGCGGTAAAGAATCCGCAAGCCAATGAAGGAGACACGGGTTTGATCTCTGGATCAGGAAGATCCCCTGGAGAAGGAAATGGCAATCCACTGCAGTATTCTTGCCTGGGAAATCCCATGGACAGAGGAGCCTAGTGGGCTACAGTCCATGGGGATGCAAAGAGTCAGACAAGACAGCAACTAAACAAGTGGATAAAATAGATAACTAATGAGAATCTACTGTAAAGCACAGGGAACTCTACTCAGTGTTCTGTGGTGACCTAAATGGGAAGGAAATCCTGAAGAGAGGAGATATACATGTAAATAGAGCTGATTCACTTCACTGTACAGCAAAAACTAGCATAACACTATAAAGCAACTATACCCTAATTAAAAAAATTAAAAAAGAAATTGAAGCAGTGTTTGTCAGAGTGTGATCAAAAGACCACCTGCATAAGAATCAGTAGGGGTGTGTAAACACATGTAGACCCTCAAATGCCTTCATAAACCTAAGAAATCAGATTCTCTGGGGATGGGACCAAGAATGCAAACAACATTATATCAGCCTCATGATAAAAATCTTCCAAACAGAATGAGAATACGATGCCAACACTTCACCAGGACCCACAGTGTTCCATGTGTTCTGTCACCTGCTTGCTTCTCCCACCTCACCTCCTAGTCTGTCCTCTGCACAGCCCCCACCTCTCCCTAAATGCACACATCTCACTCTCTTATTAATCTCCAGTTACACTGGTGTTCTTTCCAGTCCTCAAATGACAAACTTTCCCCATGTTGTCCTATGACTGACCATCTTGTTACCTCTTCAGAACGTTTTTTGTCATCACCTCAGCCAGTGCAGCCACCTCACTACTTTGTATACTTTGTATTCCATAGACTCCACAGACTTTCTTTATAGTATTGTGTTAGCATTCTACTGCTGCAGAAATACCACAGACCAAGTGGCTTAAGGCATCACAAAAGGATTATTTTATAATTCTGTAGGTCAGAAGTCCAATACATGCCTTTCTGGGTTAAGATCAGTATTCAAGCTAGGTTGCATTTCTTTCCGAAGTCTTTAGGGGAGATTCCATTTTCTTCCAGTTCTCAGATGCCATTCGCAATCCTTGGTTCATGGCCCTTTTCCTTCATCTTCAAAGCTAGCAACATTCCAGGTCTCTGATCCTTCTGTGCTCACACCTCCCTTTGACTGTACCCAGGAAAGATCCCCAACTTTTATAGACTCATATTATTACATTAGGAAATTAATAAGGATAATTAATGCAGGATAATTTTTCCATGTTAAGGTCCTTAGCCTTAATGACATCAGCAAAGTCTACTTTGTCACAACAGTAATATATTCACAGATCCTAGGCCTTAGGACATCGATATTATTGGAGGCCACTATTCTTCCTACCATAAGTACTTAACACCTTCAGAAATTCCCTTACTTATGTTTATTTATGCACTTACTGTCTTTACTATCCTGCTAAAACTGAAGCTCATCCTAAATGCTGAGTACCTAGAAACCATGCTAACATACAGTAGCTATACAATAAATCATGAGTGAATAAAGAGTGAAAGGATGATGCACTTGCACAGAAAATTCCTGAATTATCATCATTTTATTTATGCTCTTTGATTTCTGTGTCAGAAGTTAATGAAGTCATATTTATCAAGTCTACCCAGTTAGCCAGTTTTCAATAATTCCAGATCTCTAACAGTCTTATTTACACTACGTGGATGGGGCATCTAGTCCGTCTGGGCATGCATGCTAAGTTGCTTCAGTGTCTGAATCTTTGCTACCCTATGGACCGTAGCACACCAGGCATCTCTGTCCATGGGATTCTCCAGGGCAGAATAACAGAGTGGGTTGCCATGCTCTTCTCCAGCAGATCTTCCCACCTAGCGACCAAACCTGTCTCTTGTGTCTCCTGCATTGGCAGGCTGGTTCTTTACCACTAGTGCTACCTGGGAAGCCCTAGTCCATCTGTATTGTACTCTAGACATGCTTTACCTTTCTTGGAGAGTGCCTATAAGGGAGAAATGCTTTATGTCTAACAAAAATCCCTTTTATTGCCACTGAAGCTTCTTTGCTCTACTGTGGCTTTGAAGAACAGAGAACATACTGTTCTTTCAAAACACTTCAAGAGATGCAGAAATCAAATGATTACAGAGGGATGTACAGGTGATAGAAACGAGTTCAGGTAGAAGGGTGAAAGACAATATAGGGTGGTGAAGACTGTGTGTTCCATAAAATGCATGCTGAGTTGAAAGGAGAATAATTCTGTGTTGCTATATTTTGTTGCTTTTCAAGTGAAAAAAGTCTGAATTTTCATGTGAGACGCACTTCTATCTACAATAATGTGCAGGTAAGAATTCTTAGGCTTCAAACTGTTAAGGAATAGCAGCTAAAATCTTATTAATAGCAACTAAAAATCCAAACACATGTGCACACACACATATATGCACACAAATGCATGCACAAACACAACAATCTGTTTGAAGGCACAATAAAAAAAAAAAGAAAAAAATTGCCACTGCAGCCAGGATTTGTGAGAGTGATATTTCAGAAAAAGGAAGCTCACTGAGGTGAGGTGTAAAGCCTAACACCACTTTCCTGCTTGGGAGAATTTTTAACATTTTTTTTTTTTTTTACAGAAAATGAGACTCTGAGGAGCCAAAATAGAGGCAGCAACTACAGAGAGATAGACAAGTCATCAGGATTTTGGCAGTTTTCAGGAAAAGGAAAACAAAAACTCAAGTTCGAGGATGTCAAGGCTGTTAGTATAAGAGGAAATAAGATTTTTCAGAGGACAGAGGGTAGATACATAAGCCTAAAAGTGTTAGTCACTTAGTCATGTCTGACTGTTCACAGCACTGTAGCCCAACAGGCTCCTCTGTCCATAGGATTCTCCAGGCAAGAATACTGGAGTGGGTTGCCATTTCCTTCTCTAGAGGATATTCCTGACCCAGAGACGGAACTCATGTCTCTTGTGTCTCCTGTATTGCAGGCAGATTCTTTACATGTGGAGCCATTGGGGAAGCTACATAAGCCTACAACTCAGTATTTTCCCATTGAGACATTTGCTAGTTCTTAAGCTGTGTCTTTACATCTAACACAAAACCACTTTGTTGCCACTAAAGCTTCTTTCCTCTATTAAGTCTGAAGAACAGAGAATATCCTATGCTCCTACTTGATTTCAGGAGATAGAAATCAAATGATTACAGAGCTCATACAGCTGATGAAAATGAATGAAGTAGTTATGTGGAAAACAGTAGGGACTGGTGGGGTCTGCAGTAAGCTGGAAAGGACACACTGCATCTAAAGAAGGCAACAACTGAGGACCAAGAAATGTGTGGTTTTTAGGAACAAGAATTCTGTATGTTTAACACAGGAGAGTAGCTCTGAGTAAATAAAATTGGAGATGAGGATCCCAAGGAGGAGGGACCATGACAAGAACTCCTGCCTTTCAGTTGGAAATTCTGGAGACCTACACCTTAGGAATACTTATCTTTTTTATTAAAGAACAAGTGTTTTTTTAATATCTATTCATTTTTATTTTTTGCTGCATCAGGTCTTGGTTGCAGCATGTGGGATCCTCGTTCTCTAACCAGGCAACAAACCTCAGTTACCTGCATTGGAAGGCAGATTGTTAACCACTGGACCACAGGGAAAATCCTTAGGAATACTTATCTTTACACTCATCTTTAAAGAAAGCCTCTCCCTGATTGTATTGAATGTATATGTTTTTAGTGTGGCTAACTGCCAAAAAGAGGGTAAATCAATTTATTGAGGAGTATAATATTATCTCAAACTTCTATAATTTCCCTACAAATATTTAATATTCATAGGGAATTTTTGAACATTTAATATTCATAAGGACTATTTCCCTACAAATATTTAACCAAAAATTACGAAGCATCTCAAGAAAAGTGACTAAAACAAAAAAGACAATAAAATAAGCCTAAAGTTCATCTTTTATATATCTATAGATATATAGATATATGTATAAATGTATACATACATAAAAGCTTAAGACATATATGGAAAAGGTCTAACATATATGTAACTGGAATCTCAGAGAGAAAAGAGAATGAGATACAAGAAATACTTGAAGTCAATGGCTGAAAATTTTGTAAACTGATTTTAAAAAATCAACCCACAGCCTTAAGAAGCTCAGCAAATTCTAGGCAAAGCCATACCTAAGCACATTAGAATCCAATTGTAGAAAACAAAGCAAAAAGGAAATTTTAAATGAAGAGAAGAAAAAAAAAACATTAGCTTCAAAGCATCAACAATAAAACTAACCACTTGTTGTTTAACAGAAATAATGGAAAGAATAAGATAACGGAATGGCATTTTTTTACTTGTTAAAGGAAAATAAATGAACAACAACAACAACAAAACCACTAACTTGGAACTCTGTGCCTGGTAAAACATCCTTCAAAACCAAGGGTTGAACAAAGACATTTCCAGAAGAAAACAATAACTGAGGCAATCCATCACTAGCAGATTCAGATGCACACATGATGACATCAGGATGTGATTTTACTTCACGCTGTGCTTCCATCATCCTTTTTGTGACCTTTTTTTTTTTTTTTTTCTTTTGGCGGTGGTTCATTGCTAGAACTGACCGCAGGCAGATTCAAGCTTATATTTTTATAATTATCAGTTGAGTGAATAAAAGGGGATCTCTTCCAGAAGTTCAAATTAGAATTGGGTCACATGCTTAAAAAAAATCACTAAATCCCAGGAGTCAAAGTTATGATCATGTAGATCTTGGTCACACAGAACATCTAGCTAGAAGTAAATCAAGCTGACTCACCCAAGTCACATGGAAGAGATGATGCTCCAAGTGAAACAGGACTTCTGTTATTCACACAATGGGGAATGGTGAAGAGCAAAAAAGGACCAGGCTCCTGACTTGTGACGCATTTACAGCTTCCTCTAGGGTTCCACACATTCTCTTATGTAAATCAGCAGCTCTAGAAAGGTTTGATGTGTCTGTTAAGCCTGGGAGCCTCAAATCATGTCTCAGATGCAAAATCAAGAGAGACACAGAGGTTACTCTTGGTTAGTCCTATAAGGCCTGCATCTGGCAGTATCCTGAAACAGAATGATCTGTGACTTTTGGAAACCCACATTCAGTTGGTTCCTTTCTTTCTTCTTCTATCCCTCTTTCCTTCTCTTCCTAATCCTCTTCTTTTCCCTTTCCATTTTCCAGTTTTTTTTTATCATGTATACTGGATAGTATGAATGGCAAGCCACTCCAGTATTCTTGCCTCAAGAATCACATGGACAGAAGAGCCAGGGTGGCTACAGTCCATGGGGTTGCAAAGAGTCAGACACGACTGAGAGACTAATACTTTAACTTTCATTCTGCATTTATCTGACCAAGGTGGCTCCTCTTAAACCCAAGGTTTTCTCCTAAAACATTTAGAAGTTCAACATTTTCCTTTACTTTCTTTCAGTATTTCATCATGAATGTACAACTTCCTGGATAGTTTAGTTCAGTCACTCAGAAGTGTCTGACTCTTTGTGACCCCACGGACTGCACCACGCCAGGCCATCACCAACTCTTGGAGTTCACCCAAACTTATGTCCATCAAGTCAGTGATGCCATCCAACCATCTCATCCTCTGTTGTCCCCTTCTTCTCCTGCCTTCAATCTTTCCCAGGATTAGGGTCTTTTCAAATAAGTCAGCTCTTCACATCAGGTGGCCAAAATATTGGAATTTCAGCTTCAACATCAGTCTTTCCAATGAACACTCAGGACTGATCTCCTTTAGGATGGACTGGTTGGATCTTCTTGCAGTCCAAAGGACTCTCAAGAGTCTTCTCCAACACCACACTTCAAAAGCATCAATTCTTCCACCCTCAGCTTTCTTTATAGTCCAACTCTCACATCCATACATGACTACTGGAAAAATCATAGCCTTGAATAGACAGACCTTTGTTGACAAAGTAATATCTCTGCTTTTTAATATGCTGTCTAAGTTGGTCATAGCTTTTCTTCCAAGGAGCAAGCATCTTTTAAAGTCATGACTGCAGTCACCATCTGCAGTGATTGTGGAGCCAAAAAAAAAAAAATTCAGCCAATGTTTCCACTGTTTCCCCTGTTTCCTGATCTATTTGCCATGAAGTGATGGGACTAGATGCCATGATCTTAGTTTTCTGAATGTTAAGTTTTAAGCCAACTTTTTCACTCTCTTCTTTCACTTTCATCAAGAGGCTGTTTAGTTCTTCATTCTCTGCCATAAGGGTGGTATTATCTTCATATCTGAGGTTACTGATATTTCTCCCAGCAATCTTGATTCCAGCTTGTGCTTCATCCAACCCAGCATTTCTCATGATGTACTCTGAATATAAGTTAAATAAACAGGGTGACATACCCCTTTTCCTATTTGGAACCAATCTGTTGCTCCATGTCCAGTTCTAACTGTAGCTTCCTGACCTGCATACAGATTTTTCAAGAGGCAGGTCAAGTGGTCTGGTATTCCCATCTCTTTCAGAATTTTCCACAGTTTATTGTGATCCACACAGTCAAAAGCTTTGGCATAGTCAATAAAGCAGAAATACATGCTTTTCTGGAATTATCTTGCTTTTTTGATGATCCAGCAGATGTTGGCAATTTGATCTCTGGTTCCTCTGCCTTTTCTAAAACCAGCTTGAATATCTGAAGTCCATGTTTCACTTACTGCTGAAGCCTGGCTTGGAGAATTTTGAGCATTACTTTATTGCCATGTGAGATGAGTGCAATTGTGTTGTAGTTTGAGCATTCTTTGATATTGCCTTTCTTTGGGATTGGAATGAAAAGTGACCTTTTCCAGTCCTGTGGCCACTGCTGAGTTTTACAGATTTGCTGGCCTATTGAATGCAGCACTTTCACAGCATCATCTTTTAGGATTTGAAATCGCTCAACTGGAATTCCATCACCTCCACTAGCTTTGTTCATAGTGATGCTTCCTAAGGCCCACTTGACTTCACATTCCAGGATGTCTGGCTCTAGGTGAGTGATCACACCATCATGATTTTCTGCATCATGAAGATCTTTTTGTACAGTTCTTCTGTGTATTCTTGCCACCTCTTCTTAATATCTTCTGCTTCTGTTAGGTCCATACCATTTCTGTCCTTTATTGAGCCCATCTTTGCATGAAATGTTCCCTTGGTATCTCTACTTTTCTTGAAGAGATCCCTAGTCTTTCCCATTCTATTGTTTTCCTCTATTTCTTTACACTGATCACTGAGGAAGGCTTTCTTATCTCTCTTTGCTCTTCTCTGGAACTCTGCATTCAAATGGGAATATCTTTCCTTTTCTCCTTTGCTTTTCACTTCTCTTCTTTTCACAGCTATTTTATAAGGCCTCTTCAGACAGCCATTTTGCTTTTTTGCCTTTCTTTTTCTTGGGAATGGTCTTGATTTATGTCTCATATACAATGTCATGAACCTCTGTCCATAGTTCATCAGGCACTCTATCAAATCTAGTCCCTTAAATCCATTTGTCACTCCCACTGTATAATCATAAGGGATTTGATTTAGGTCATGCCAAATGGTTAGTGGTTTTCCCTACTTTCTTCAATGTAAGTCTGAATTTGGCAATAAGGAGTTCATGATCTGAGCCACAGTCAGCTCCCCATCTTGTTTTTGCTGATTGTATAGAGCTTTTCCATCTTTGTCTACAAATAATATAACCAATCTGATTTGGGGGTTGGCCACCTAGTGAAGTCTATGTGTAGAGTCTTAGATAGTCAAATGACTATAAAAACTTCCATTAATTTTCCTCCCAAAGGCACATGCTTTCTGCATTATCAAGATTATCCTAGCAACCTCCTCTTCACCTTCAACACCCAGGTGAAACTTCTGTTCTTTAGACAAGTCTCTTTTCTGATTGACCTAAGCAATAGTTTGATATGTGTAACTTTCATTTCCCTTATTAAATGGGATTGCAATTATACAATAATATTTATTTCCCTTCCCTAACACCTTTTGATCACCTCAATTTTAAGGACTGCATCATATTAACTAGTGTGGCCTCAGTACCCAGCACACATTACTTGCTCAACACGTTTGCTGAGATGAATGGAAATGAGAATGAATATAAGATTCTGAACTAACTCTGTAAAGCTAAAGTTCTTAGTTTGCTAAATCATTTTGACATTCTTTCTCTCCTTTCAACTCCCTCCCTCCCTTAAGAATTGTTTTATGTATTTTCTGAGGTGTAAATTTATGAAACAGTGTAATATGACAGCAAAGTCTCTTTTTTTCCCTATCAGATCTTAGACCATTTAAAAAGTAATTATATGAACTCACAGTGTTATTAGTTATGTTCATTGAATTGACATTCCCATTATGAATCCATTTTTAATTACTTTGGACACATTTCATCAATATTGCTTCTGAGAGCAGCAGAATGCATAATGGCACTTGCAGAGACACATAAACCAGATTAAATGGAAATTCTATACCTGTACAGTTATGCCAGCCATGATGGAAGATCTGATAAGGCCTCTCAAGAACTTCATCAGCTTAAATGTGGCCAATATTAGCAAAGAAAACAGAGGGAGGTAAGGGCACTCTGCCTTTGTACAGGTTGTTTGCATCATTCAGAGCCTTTTGGTTAGAAGTGTTAGAACCCTAACTCAAGTGGCTTTGGAAGGACAAAGGGGATTTGTTGGTTCATGTATATGAAAAGGCAAGGGAGGTATCTTGCTGTACTAGGAGCTTAAGTAAAGCATTTCTAGATTTTCCTAGTACTCTAGTTCAGGAATTAGTAAGTTGTTTTACATAAAGATTCAGATAATAACTGTTTTAGGCACTGAGAGCATCATCGGGTCTCTCCTGCATACTTTGGGGTGGGAGGTAGGATGTGCTCATTTTTAAGAACTCTTTAAAATGTAAAAAACTACTTTGAGCTCATAAGTCATAGAAAAGTAGACCCTGGAATGAATCTGGCTCACATGCTATAGTTTTCTTATCCCTAATAATTCATAGTCCATACTAAAAATTTTATTATTTCTTATAATAGCATCCTTTATAATCTTTTTTCTATGTGCAGAAGTTAATTCAGGATAATTCATCATGTTTAGTTGTCAGGAATAATTCAGAATAATGTATTGTGTGCATTTAGTTACTTTTCTTTAAAAATTAATAATACCACAGGTGTCTTTCTTTTTTAACTTCATATTTTAAAAAAAAAGTACATGTCAGTTATCTTGTCAAATAAACTCTCATTTTGGATTTTTCTAATGTTTTGACACAGTTAGATTAAGGATATGCATTTTTATAGGAATGCCACTAAAGGAGCCTTTGCAATGCATTATGACAGAAGTCACTTGATGTCAGTTTATCTCAATATCAGTAATATTGAATGTTAGCTTTGCCAGTGAAGGTAGTATCTTACACGGTAAGGTTACTTTTCCCCTTGTAGTCAAAAAAAGCAATTTGTGGGGGCTATTTTGATACTATATAAATATCCTGTTCTGGATCAAACTTACACCTACAAATTCTAGCTTACATTGATGATGTTTCAACTTCCATACATATTAGTTGCAATTCCACTACAAGAAAGAGCTTTCCTTATTTGTTTATTTCAGCATAAAATCAAGTAATTCTGACTTTAATTAATGGGTTATAATTCATTGCTATCATTATTTACTTTGACATTTAAAGTGTTTAAGACTTTATCACTGGGAGCCCATTCAAGCTGGTTGCTGTATCTTTCTGACATGTATCTTCCTTATTTTTGATAAAATGAGACATTCCTGCCTTTTCATGCCTCAATCCTGAAATCAGCGATTTTTCTAAGACAATATCTTGGTTCTTTTCAGTGCTGAGTCGTGTATCACACACATGATAAGGACATCCTTTACGGTATCAGTGAAGGTGATATGGGGATAGCAACAAGCCATCTGTGACCCTCCCAATGTTCAGTTCAGTTCAATCACTCAGTCATGTCTGACTCTCTGTGACCCCATGGACTGCAGCACGCCAGGCTTCCCTGTCCATCACAAACTCCCAGAGCTTACTCGAACTCATGTCCATAGAGTTGTGATGCCATCCAACCATCTCATCCTCTGTCATCCCCTTCTCCTCCTGCCTTCAAACTTTCCCAGCATTAGGATCTTTTCTAATGAGATGTTAAAATTAAGTGACATGGATTTTAAAGCAGCCAATTGAAAAATGCCCCAGGAGGCAATTATGAACATGCTTAAAAGTAATGGAAAAACAGAAAGTCTCAGAAAAGATGCAGAAAATACTAGGAAAAAAGAAAAAATTAGAACTTAAAAATAAAATAACCTAAATATAAAACTTTTAATGAGCTCAACAGCAGAAAACACAGGACAAAGGGAACCATCAGTAAACTTGAAACAGTAGAAATTATCCAATTAAAACAGTACAGAGATAATAGGCTGAAAAATCTATGAAAAGAACCTCAGATACCTTTAGAACTATAATAAGAGATTGAACATTTGTGTTACTGGAGCCCCCAGAAAAAGAGGAGAAAGAAGATGAGACCGAAAAAATATTCCAAAAATGGCTGAAAATTCTATAACAGGGAAAATCCCACACAGAAATAAAAAGGTGAGCAAATCCACAGTGGATAGTCAACAAGATATCATTTGATGAGTAAACATCTACTCATATTCAAAGGACTTTAACAAAATCTGAGTATATCCATTAGTAGTCATCTAATATGGGAGGCCATGTTAGGTCAGCAGCTTCACTGGCTGCTGTTTAGACTAGATGTCAACAGTCTGTGGCCAGGAGAGAGGGGGGTCTCATGGTTCACAGTGTATAGATTTATGTATAAGGGATGCCCTGGAGCTTTGCTGGTCAGGGACCATACCCTATAATAGCTCTCAGAGCACCATGTCTATTCCACACGTTTAACATTCCATTGTCATAAATTAAAAATCAGGGTTTTCTGACAGTCATTGTCCTAAAGCTGAACAAAGTTAACAGGTTACTCATACTCCTGACTGAGAATACCTGAATGATATTGTTCAACCTTTGAATGACTCTCCTTGAAGTTTTAATTAACAGATTGATACCCAGTGTGATAGGCTTTGCATTAATGAAAGACTGATGTCCAAGGAGATAAGGGCAAGGATGCACACAAGCTATTCCTTTGGAAAACTGAGAATGGAAAGAATGTAGGTTAAAAAAAATGATGGTAGAAATTGCAAAATAAGTAATGTTTATAACGCTTGTTAAGAACAATGGTCATCTCTTGGTTTCAAATTTTTTCACATTCTGTGTATATTCTTGTCCCATTTCCCAGATGAGTGGTTATCAATGTAGAAAGAATAACTGAGATATTATTAATGGCATTCAGTTCCAGTGCCCCCTGGGTAGCAGTAAGAGGGCAGGGAGGCACTGCATTAACAATGTGGAAGAAGAGATGCGAAGGAGAAGAGGTAAAGCCTGCTCCCTGGAATAACCTCCCATCTCTTGCACCTGCTGTCCTCATCTAGGACACGAGGAAATCCATAGGAATCTCTTCATAGTGCCATTACTCTCAGGGACTCTACAGACATTATGATTATGGAGGAAAATTACTCTCCTTGGGGGAGTTATTCTTCTCCATTCATTGAGTGTGACTAAAAGAAAAGTTATAGAAAGAATATTATCAGCTAAGCTGAAGCTGCTCAATTCTCCTTGGCCATTAGACATCTGCCTTTCTGGCACAAAATAATAAGCAAATAGGTGGAAAGGATATTATTCTTTGAAGGGAGAGCATGCCTTTCAGGTATGCCTTTCAGATTTTCCCATCATAAAAACATATTGCAGCACTCTGCACAAACTAGTTGCTAGAAATTAATAATAAAAAAATTAACATGTCAAAAGCTAAAATCCACATCAGAAATTTTAAGAAACCTGTTTCATCACAACATAGCATTATAGCTTATGCTTTATCATATGTGTGACCTTGACCACTATTATATAACCCAATAAAGTAGTTAATATTATTTTTCCCTAATTTACATATGAGTACATTAGGCCATTCAGGTCATAAATTATGGAACCAGGATCTGAATTTGATTCCATCATCCAAGTTCTTTTTTTCAATAAATATATTTATTTTAATTGGAAGATAATTACTTTACAATATTGTTAAACACTATGCAGGAACATAGGCTACGTGATCAAGAAAAGTTTCTTCAAGTTACTACTTGGGACCAGGCCAAGATGGCTTTGAATACCAAAGGATGAGTCTGTGCTTTATTCTCCGAGCATTTGGGAATCATTAAAGAATTTGAGCAAAGATGTGACATCATTAGATTGATGCTCTAGGATTAATGCGAGTGCAGTGTACAGGATAGATTGAGGGGAGAAAGAAAAGATATTCACAAAAGTATGAAATCTACCATTTATTAAGCACCTTTTAATTGCCAAGCACATGCTATTGAATTCAATGAATGATATAAGGGCCTGGCATAGAGCAAAAGATGTGGGATTCAAGCTAAGTAGACAAGTATCAAGAATATATAGCAAGTAAAATCAGCAGAATTAGCAATTGATTAGCAACGATAATCAACATTTGACAACTAGAAAGTTCTTACATAGATTTACAGTAACTCATTTCTTTTAACTATAACATGAAGAAAAAGGTGTGGCAAGATTCAAGGGCAGTGGGGAAACAGGACACCATGCTAACTAATCAGCCATCACAAAATGAAACTAGTGTTTTGGGTCAGCACTGGCCGACTTCAATCTGCTTCAATCACAACACAGGATTACAGCTTAAATTGCATTAATCAGTAAACAGCATTTATTGGGAACTCACAATGTGTATAGCCTTAAACCTGCTGTATATCTATTCTAATAAAATCCTCAGAAACTAGCAAGTAGCATATGTTTATTTTGAAATATATATACTTAATAATTTATATAGTACCATGAGAATATCTATATAAAACTTCAGAGTGTACCTCAAATTCCCTCAAAGAGATTCTTTTTTCTTGGATCTGCACATGAATTTCACAGCACTGGGGCTTTGAACAAAAATGTTCAAAATTCCAAAACTTCATGAATTAACTTTGATGTAAAAGATTTTTGAAGCCCACTGAGCTGAACATATTAGAAGATTTCATTTACTATTTCTATGTTAAGGTTGATCCTAATTTACTAGAAATGCTGGCACAAGGTCAGTCTCTAGAAATTAAACTAAATCCTCCTCTGATGGATTTTGTTACCTATCAGATGCCCAGTACCCAGCTCTTCCCAGTGCAGTACAACTTCTCCCTTCAACTACTTTTTCTCAGGATTGAAAGTATGGAAAGCAAGATGCATTTCAATTTCACATGGTAAACTCAAATGTGAACCAAGTCCTAAAAGAAGCAGTATCTTGGATGAAGAATAAGGGACTGGACTAGGTAAGGGAGGAGGTGAGTTACTGGGCTCAATTAGAGAGGAGAGTGACAGAAAAACTGTATAAAAAGGAAGTTTCCCATTTATTAACTATAAATTATTATTTATTAACTATACTCCATGGGGGAACACTTACTGCTTATATACTACTTCCAGAGCCTCTATGATTGTCTGTTGTTTGGAAGACATCAAAAGTCTGGTTCTGTAACACAAGGGCCTTTCTGTAGCCATATGAGTTAGTTAATTTTACATGAGCCAAAGGTCAGTAAAGAAAATGCACAACATGTACAGAATACAAAAACAGTTAATAAATTAGTCTGACACTTAAAAATTAAATAGCCTATGTTTCAACATGAATCTGCCATGGGTGTACACGTGTATCCCATCCTGAACCCCCCTCCCACCTCCCTCCCTGTACCATCACTCTGGGTCATCCCAGTGTACCAGCCCCAAGCATCCTGTATCCTGCATCGAAATAATTAGCCTCCAATTAAAATAAATAAATTTATATTTAAAAATAAATAATAGCCTATGTTTCATCTATCACCTTTCATCAGGGAAAGTTGTAGCTATGCCAAGTACTGGATATATAAACGCAAATAAGAGAAGTCTCTTCTTTCAAAGGGCTATGTATGTTGCCCCCTGTAGTGGGTTGTGGAATGGACAGGTCAATAAATCTCTTTACCTTAGTGTTATAAAGAGGTACATGCTAGAGAAGCACATGGAAAGGATATAACACCACATTCAGGAGATTAGGGATGCTTTGATATGAATCCAACCAAAATGATCAAAGAATTGGGGACAGTCATGCAAGACAGAAGGAGCTTCCCACTTTTGATAACTATTGACATCCAGGAACAAAATAAATCCAGCTATGCGAAGGCTTTCTAAACTCTAAAAATGACTCTCATTTTGATAGTTTCTAGATCCTCCAACCTTTATAACAATTCAAGAGTGCTTCTAAAAATAATGTGTCACACAGGGGATCCCCTTGCTACCCAAGTTAAAGGAAACACACTCCCATCATATTACTCCCTATTAACCTTTTCTATTTAATTTTTTTTTCAAACTTTAAACTTTTTATTTTGTATTTCAGTATATCCAATTAACAATGTTGTGGTAGTTCAGGTAAACAGCAAAGGGACTCAGCCATACATATACATGTATCCATTCTGCCCCAAACCCCCGCTCCCATCCAGGCTGATACACAACATTGAGTAGAGTTCCATGTGCTATCCAATTCCATTTTGAATACAGCAGTCTGTACATGACCTCCCCAAATTCCCTAGCTATCCCTAAGTTTGTTAGAATGTGTCATACTGAGTGAAGTAAGTTGGCCTAGAGAAGTTGAAATATCATATGAGAGTGCTTATATGTGGAATATGGAAAGAAATGGTACAAATGAACTTACTTACAAAACAGAAAGACTCACAGACTTAGAAAAAGAACTTACTTGATTTTCTTTATAGTACATATCACTTTCTGTACCTCCTTTACTTATTTACTATCTAACTACACCCACTAGAAGTGAAATGAAGTGAAAGTTGTTCATTCTTGTCCGACTCTTCGCGACCCCAAGGACTAAACAGTCCTTGGAATTCTCCAGGCCAAAATACTGGAGTGGGTAGCCTTTTCCTTCTGCAGGGGATCTTCTCAACCCAGGGATCAAACCCAGGTCTCCCACAATGCAGGTGGATTCTTTACCAGCTGAGCCACAAGGGAAGCCCCACTAGAACACAAGCCCACAAGAGCAAAGACCTTGTATATCTTGTTCACCCCTCTATGCCCAGGGTCTGGGGCAGTCCCTGTCGTATAGAAGATGCTCAATAGATGCATGTCAAATGAATGAAAGGTTGCCTTCTGCACCAACTGAAAAAAGATTAAGAGCAGCTGGTGTACTTATGCCCTGGAATTTTTAGCAGCATATTAATGAACTACATTTCTTGATTTAGTGAACACTGAGTCATAAAACAACATCAAAGTATCCATTCTGTCACATTAGAACTTTACTGTAGTGAGAGTATTTGACAAAATAAGAATCACTATCACTGTGTTCAGTAGTTTTATGATAGCAATCAACAAATCTTGTGCAAATATCCTAAGTCCCAATTGATTAGTTTTGTGCAGAGACACATTTTATATTCTTACCTAGCTTATATTAGAACAGATATTTTACAAAAAAAATCCCTCAATTTATAGAATATTTGTTAAGTAGCTATTATGTGTCAAATTTTAGGTAAAATAAGTCAATAATTACAACATGATTTAAGAGCTTTTATGAAGCAAAGCTACTTCTTTTTGGAAGACCTAATAAAATTAACATGATTTTCAATTTGTACACCTGCCTCATGACACAAGGATGAATTTGAACCCCAGTGAAACAATAATTCAGTTGTATATACCGGGCTAAAAATGCCAGGGCATAAGTACACCAGCTGCTCTTAACCTGTTTTCAGTTGGTGCAGAAGGCAACCATTCATGCATTTGACATACATCTATTGAGCATCTTCCATATGACATTCTATATACCTTCACACAGGTATTTCTATCTTCATACACACTATTTCAGTGGTCAGTCATAGTGATAAATCATAGTTGATGATTGCAATGTATCAAGGCTCACAGCAGGCCAAACTCTATGTATATGGAGCATCACTACTTCACTGGTGGATAGGTGCTACCATTATCTCCATTTTGTTGTGAGAAGACTGAGGCATAGAAAATTTCATCCTGAAAAGTTCTAGAGCTATATAGTATCAGGACCCGTAAATACCCCACCATAAAGGTAAAGTTTCTGGTTACTAACATCCTATAGAACTAACATACCTGCATTTTTCTTTTCAAATGAAAAATCTACTCACCTATTTCTTACCTAGTTGGTCCATAATTCACATTAACTTTTGTTATTAAGAGCAGCTTGTCTGTTTATCTACTTTATCATAGATTTAAGTATACAAAGAATCAATGCTAAATTCATTTGCTACTGAGCTGGAATCTCACTTTTCATTTTCAAGGTTTCTGCAGGGAACTCTAATGACACAGTGAACACGAAAATGTAGACACCAAAGAGCCCTGATTGTGTCTCAAAGCAATTAAAGATCAGAAATCCTACTCACAACTCTTCTGTTGATGACTTTTCCTTACTGGCAGCTGCTGTCCTACCCATATTATGTCAAGAGTGAGTTTACTTCAGATAGCATGATATGTTTTCTTCTAGCTATGAAATGTACCTCACAGATAAGGGAAAACACTGTGTTAACCCACTTAACACTTTCTCTCATTTGCCCTCTTCCCAGGCTCCAGCAATACTTCATACAAATAATGACTTAACGTGATAGTGAGACCAATAATCTCCAGTTGATCTGGCTTTGAGCTCAAACCTGTTTGTAAGAGGCAATTTGTATATAGCAGAAAGCTCAAAGACATCAAAACCCAAAGACATTGAGGCAACACTACTGGTTCAATAGTGGCCCCACCTCCTACCTTCTGAATGTCCTAGAGCATGCTTGTTACTCCTTTGGGGCCTCAGTTTCTTCTATTTTAAATCAATCAAATTTAAACCTATTTCTCAAGAGTTCTTTTTTTTTATTTTTAATTAAAGATCATTAAAGAATAGTGTTGACCATGAAGTAGGTAATTTAATAAATAGTAAAACACTTCGATGACACAGCCAAGAACAATCTCAGCTTGAATCATTAGGGTAAAATTTCCATTACCCATGACCCTGGAGTTAGTTCACATGAACTGTTTAGGGTAAGAGGAAAGTACACTGAGGGCCCAATAACTCTGGGTCTTTTCCCAGCAGACTGTGATCCCTCCTCTATTCACCAGAGTGGCTCCTGCTATAAGTTTTAGTCTCCTTGCTCCTATCTTCTGTGGTCGAGGCACAAATCTGACTAGAGGACAAAATCAGAGAGCAATATCAAAGAAAACTTGGGTTTTGAACTATTCATTAATTAAGTCATCCATTCTTAATATTGAAGGGCAAGGAAACTAGTATGTATCCAATACTGATGAAGGATGAATGACTAAATCTAAGATCTACACACAGTTGCCAGCAGCTCCTTGACTAGTGAATCATTAATAAGGGACAGAGCCAAATATGATCATCAAGATTCCTAGAATTTCAAATGTTTTTCCATGAGTACAGCTTATTCACAAACCACCCAGTAAGAATCCATATATTGCTTCCTTAGGGGATTAAAAACTTGATAATATTTTTGCCTTTCTATGGTATTAGAAGATAAACTATGTATTTGTATATATGTATTTATTTAAAAAATTATTTCAAACAAATCTTAGTAAGAGCTTATTTGAGGAAAAAGAGAGTTTTTTAAACTCTCCCAATGGTCATAGCCCATGGGATAACAAACTGGAAAAAAAAAAAAAGCATAACATTTTAAATCAGCTTTCCTTAAATGTCTCAAATAATTCAATTCAAAAAATTCATGTTCTTTTCTTTTAATCATTACCTTTCTTTCAAAAAATATTAGCCAACAGTGCTATCTCCACTGAAGCAGGGAGCATTATCTAGTTTTGCAGCCTGTACTGAATTTAGCAGAGCTGATGATTTAGAAAGAGGTTAGTGACATGGCCATATTTACATACGTAAATACGATAACAACTTTGGGTTCTCCAACAGTGCTGCCACAAAGTCTCCATCACCACTTCCAGAATCAAAAGGCTGCCTGGAAATATGATCGAAATCCAAAGATGTGAGTGACAGACAGGAAGACCAGATGACCATGATGTGGGTAAGGGGAAAGGAGTCTTGCTTGAAAATCAACACCAGGTTTTGAGTAGTGACAACTCTTTTCTTTTGAAAACCAGATTAATTTTGTTAGCTGCTTATTCTCCAGTGGCTGCCTTTTTATAGGCCAAATAACTCATTTAAAAATTTATGGTTTATCCATTTTTAGTCCAATTAATTATCCAGAATATAAATGTGCTTCCATAAAATATATGCATACAACCATAACCAAACCCTCTTGAATTACTACAAATTTTAGAGAACCTGCAATCCATACACGTTAATTATTCTAAGTTCACTAACTCATGTGTTATTGAAGCCTTTACATGCTCTTGAAAGCCTTCTGTCTCACTTAAGCTGGTCCCACCCCACTCTGCATTCTCATAGAAACTGCACTTGGATAGTCAATGCTTGAATAATTATTAAAAACATGAATGCAGTCTTAACCATACCCACCCTAAGCTGGTGGCCATCTGTCAAAATGCTTCACTCTGTCCTATGCCACACAGAATTTCAAACAGAAATTCCACTGAAACACAATTTTAATAGGTTGATTTTTATACAATGTGATTCAAACTTCCTTGCACTCCTAGTTTGTAATACATTGTGTGATAGATAGTAGAAGCTTATGTTCTCTTTGTTGAATGGATGAAAAAGTGTTAGCCTTGGGAATTTTTAATAATTTGGATACATCACATGTAGATTTATTCATAATTAACCTACAGGCACTTTAAATCACCTATTTAGTATATAAATAGATAAATTTAGTATGTTAACTATGAAGCAATGATGATAAATACAAAAAAAGAAAGTCTCCTGACTGCCTCTTCACTCTTGGCCCCAGGACCTTGGCATATACTCTTGCTTTGTCTTAAAGAAGTTTCCTTCTCCTTTTGTCATCTCTCATTCAACTCAAATCCCATCTCCTCCACAGTATTTTCTCTACTTGGTTTAGTTATGTTTGCCTTTTATTTGCATGAATCTGCTTTTATTAAAGCAGGGAAGGTCATTGCCATACATCTAAGGATCTTTTTAGTTCAATGCACGCTGCTGTTGCTAAGTCGCTTCAGTCGTGTCCGACTCTGTGTGACCCCGTAGATGTCAGCCCACCAGGCTCCGCTGTCCCTGGGATTCTCCAGGCAAAAACACTGAGTAGGTTGCCATTTCCTTCTCCAATGCATGAAAGTGAAAAGTGAAAGTGAAGGTGCTCAGCCGTGTCTGACTTTTAGCGACCCCATGGACTGAAGCCTACTAGACTCCTCCGTCTATGGGATTTTCCAGGCAAGAGTACTGGAGTGGGGTGTCTATGCCTTCTCCGCAATGCATGCTAGGGATGGTCTACTTCTTTATTCTCCAATCTAGAAGAAGTTCAGTTTAAATAACCACATCAGAAAACAAAAGGAATGGAAGCCAGAGAGGATGAGAGGGAAGATGAACACAGGTAATATAACTTTTTTTTTTTTGTAATTTTGTTTTTTACATAGGCACCCTGCAGCTGTTTAATAAAACCATCCCCTTGCAGTGATAAATTACTTGCAAATTATATCAACCTTATATTGCTTCTCAAAGTTTCTAGCTGCTGATGGCAGCAATGTTTTATGGAGATTTAAACAAGGTGATTTGGCAAAGGAGCATCAAGTCATACTTGTACAGCCCTGAAATGATTGTTTTGGTGGCAGAGACTGAGAAATGAGGTGACTGTCCCCAATATGTAATTTGTCACTCTGTGTGCTTTTGATGCCTGAGTTAGTTATGGCACACATATTAGATGGTCAAAAATATCAACCTTCATTAACCAACAGTCTTCTGTGGGCTTTTGCGGTTTTGCTGGTTAGCTCAATACCATGTAAAAATATTCCAGAGACAAAGGAGAGGAGAACATTCTCCATTACTACAAAAGAGAGAGGTGAATACTTGAGTCTCAGTCTGTCTCGGTCTGTCTGTCTCTCTCTCTCTCTCTCAGCTTCTTTTTCCAGAGTGACAGCCTAATAAAACTTTTAATGTTTGGGTCTACTGAACCAAAGTTGAACTGCAATCATGTGACATTTTTCTTTTAAAATGAGATGCAGTCACTGTGTCAGTAAAATTTAAGAGTTTAAGAATTATTAGATTCAGGAATCAGATGACATAGATATTCATCTGGACTCTTGACTTTTTGGAACAGGTCCTCCCATTTAACTAAGCAGTCAGCTATGTCTCAGGCACAGGGATTGAGTTGCAATAGCTCAATTCAGACCACTGCAAGGACACATGCCCGTCTCTTTAAAAGTCTTTATTAACAAAAATTTTCCAATATTTTGCATTTCCTGGAAGCCATTGCAAGAATGTAAGAGGCTACTTATATCAGAAACTGTATGGAAGAAAGAGGTGACTTTCCATGCTTGGGCATCTGGTGTGAAGATACATAATTCCTTAGGGAAAGTACCTACCTGATATAATACAGGTCCCCACAGAGTAGCTTTATAAACTAAAGCAAAGATTCAGTTTGTGAAGAAGGCTGTTCTGACTGATAGAGCTTTACAGAAATGAAGCAGGAACGCCAGAGATGTCCAGAGCCCACAGATGTAGATCCTAAGTAGCTGTTTCACTGACCTCTTGCATTTCATTCATTTATTCAATTAATAAATATATTAGAGGGACTACTACTCTTCATTTTGTCAGACATTTTAGCAAGGTAGAGGGCATCAAAAGGACAGAAATCTCTGCTCATAAACTTATATTCTGGGAAGGAAAGGGAATTTCCCTTCATTTACATTATTGTGAGTGCGATAAAAAAAACACATAGGCCATGAGGCACTATAAAACATGGCTAGTTAGGTTAACTGATCTAGGATGCTCTTTAGGGGATATGAAATAGCTACATTTCAACGGTGACCTCAAAAATGACAAGGCATCAGATATCCAGATATGCAAATAAAGCAGGAAGGGATTTAGGACCAGGCCAAGCTGAGGCAAGAACATGTGCACAGATTTGAGGATCCTGTAATACATCATTGCATTTGCTTTGCTAATCTTTTGCTAAGGATTTTTGACCCTTTTTCATGAGGGTTATTAGCCTTTGATTGTCTTCTCTTGGGAGGCTGGGGTCAGAACTGTGCTGAACTCATAAAACATGTAGAGAAACGTTTCTTCTTCTGTTTTCTTTAACAAAAAATGAGTAAGACTGCAACTACTTTTTCTTACAAGTTTGAAAGAATTCACTAGTGAAGTCATCTGGACCTTAATTTTCTTGCTAAGAAAGTTTTAATTTTGTTATTTATAAATTCAATGCCTTTAATAGATCAAGGTCTAGCATGTTTTTTTCTTTTTCTATCTCCTTGCATCTATTTTTCAAAACTTTTTTCAAAGAATGTGTACACTTCATCTAAATTTTTAATTATATTCATGAGTTTATCATATGCCCCATCCATTTATTATATGTAGAATCAGATCAGATCAGATCAGTCGCTCAGTCGTGTCCAACTCTTTGCGACCCCATGAATCGCAGCACGCCAGGCCTCCCTGTCCATCACCAACTCCTGGAGTTCACTCAGACTCACGTCCATCGAGTCAGTGATGCCATCCAGCCATCTCATCCTCTGTCGTCCCCTTCTCCTCCTGCCCCCAATCCCTCCCAGCATCAGAGTCTTTTCCAATGAGTCAACTCTTCGCATGAGGTGGCCAAAGTACTGGAGTTTCAGCTTTAGCACCATTCCTTCCAAAGAAATCCCAGGGCTGATCTCCTTCAGAATGAACTGGTTGGATCTCCTTGCAGTCCAAGGGACTCTCAAGAGTCTTCTCCAACACCACAGTTCAAAAGCATCAGTTCTTCAGCGCTCAGCCTTCTTCACGGTCCAACTCTCACATCCGTACATGACCACAGGAAAAACCATAGCCTTGACTAGACGAACCTTTGTTGGCAAAGTAATGTCTCTGCTTTTGAATATGCTATCTAGGTTGGTCATAACCTTCCTTCCAAGGAGTAAGTGTCTTTTAATTTCATGGCTGCAGTCACCATCTGTAGTGATTTTGGAGCCCCAAAAAATAAAGCCTGACACTGTTTCCACTGTTTCCCCATCTATTTCCCATGAAGTGGTGGGACCAGATGCCATGATCTTCATTTTCTGAATGTTGAGCTTTAAGCCAACTTTTTCACTCTCCACTTTCACTTTCATCAAGAGGTTTTAATACAAGCACATAAAACAACACATTTCCGTCTTAATGCACAGGATATATTTTGACTGAGTTTTCTTCTGACTCATTTTGCTATTCATGAGTTATTTCAAGGATTTAATTGAATTTCTAAATAATTGAGTCATATATATATATATATATCATTGTTAATTTATTTCTAATTTATTGTTGTGACCAAAAACATATTCTGTATGATTTCAGTCATTAATTTGTTGAGACCTGATTTGTAGCCCACCATATGAACTCTCTTGGTGACTAGTCCATATACACTTGAAAAAATTGTACTCTGCAGCTTTGATGCCATATTTGTAAATATCAAATAGGACTAATGATTGATAGTATTAGACTGATTCATGTTGCTTCATTGGCTTTAACTGCTACAGTTCATTTTTTTTTTCCTCCAAATGTTTCCACTTAATCTTCAAGCTTCCTTATCCTTTTCTGTCATGTCCAGACTTATGTTTAGATCTTCATATTAATTTTTCATTTCTTCTAACAATGATATTATTTCTACTGTTTCCATTTGGTACTTTTTAATAGTTTACTTCTCTGCTGAAACTTTCGGTCTGTTCACACATTTTGTCTACATTTTCCACAGTATTTTTTAACATTCTAAGTTATTTTAGAGTTCTCATCTGTCTCTAATTCCAATTATCTAAATGATTTTTGCAGCTCTTGATACTTTCCTCTCTTGATCATGTTTCATATTTTCTTGCTTATTTATGCATATTATGCTTTTTTTAAAAATCTAATGCTAGATACTCTGCAGAGAACAATATAAAGTGAAGCAAGCAATACTACACCTAGACAAAAAGTCATGATTTATTCCTTTGATGTTGCTAACCTGTGATCAACCTGAGTATGATTTCTACTGTATCTTTACAAAGATTCAGTTCACTCTTGGCTTCAAACGTTTATTTGGGAAGAATCAGGACTTTCCCTTCAGCAGAGCTTGAGATGCAAAGTGATAATGATTCTCCAGAAATCTTCACACATAGCAGCCTACCTGCCATCTTTTTTGGTTCTTAGGGAGTTCTCTATGCTGTCTGACATTTCACACTTTTCAAAGTCATGCCCAAAGACTTTTTTTAACATCTAACACACTAAGTGCTTTGTAATCTGTAGACATTCTGCATATTTTTGTTTATTTCAGTTGAGTGCTAATGTAATTGGAACTGGTAGGTAAAAAGTTAACAGTTGTCACATCTTATTAATTTACACTATGACCAATTTAGAAGGGCATGAACAGACTGTGCATCCACCAATTACAGCACAGCTGAAAACACACTTCCTGCATTCTTCCCCGAATAAAGGCCTTTCTCATATTTTAAAATAAGTGTAAACAAAAAAGAAGAATTTCCTAGGGGCAGAAGCTGGGCAACACCCATAAGCAGTGTATCCCACTACAAGCATTCTTCATTTTGTAATTGAGATGGAGGTGAGTAGGTTAATTGAAACTCAGAATATGCTGATGTGAACATCAATGAAGTCTGACAGTTTTGTAACTTTATTAACTCTTTTATCTTTTGCATTTGTGGAAAACATAATTCACTATTCTTCCTCTGGCAGCTCTTGAGAGGTACATGAAACCCACCTTGATATCTGTAATAATAATACTATAACAAAATGC
Organism: Bos javanicus; assembly: GCF_032452875.1. Lineage (NCBI taxonomy): Eukaryota > Metazoa > Chordata > Mammalia > Artiodactyla > Bovidae > Bos > Bos javanicus. Next base: position 55,392,172 of record NC_083874.1, on the reverse strand, counting down.
ACCATTGTTGTTTCCCTTTGAAGAGTGGCTATTACAATTTAAAGTATGTAAGAATCAAAAGGTGACTGTGCTAAAATGAAGATTCCCTGGTTTCTATCCCAAAAGATTTTGATTCAGAAGTTTACAGGTGAGGGTCATGATCTGAATATTAAGATTGAACAAGCTCTATCTGAAGTATTGCCTTATATTTAAGTCCCAAGTTTATATTTGCACAAAGCCTCAGTGACTTATTACACTCTAATATGGACATGCCTAGACCCTCATCTCTTTAGTTTCCAAGTATTATTACTCTCCCCTCATTGCTTCACCTTCAGCTACACTGACTGTCATTCAATTTCTGTAAAACCACACATTCCTTTCTGCTTTAATACTGACATATATGCTGTCTCCTCTGTCGTGGACTCCATATTTTTGTATGATCAACTCTGTCTTAACTTTGGGTCTCAGTGTTAAGACTCCTCTAGTACAGAGATTAGATAGGTCTTATTTCTAGGAACCATCCTTCCATCCTAGTTAGACAATTCTTCTAAAATGTGTGCATCTTTACAGCTGTTTACACACTTGTACACTGCAGTGAGAAGCCTGTGCAGCAAACTAGAGAACAGTCCCACTTGCCACAACTAGAGAAAAGGCCCACAGAGCAACAAAGACCCAGCACAGACACAAATGAACAAATAAATAAATTTTTAAAGCTTAAAAAAAGTAAATATACAATTTGGGAAAGACTTATTGCAATGAAGAAAATAAGGCAGGTAAAGGGTCAGAGACTAAGGGTTTGGGAAGGAAGTTCTTTAGATTGGATTATAGGGACACTCTCTGAAGAAGTGACCAGTAGGGTCAGATCTGAATGATAAGAGAGCTACTCAAATAATACAGTAAAGTTGCAGGGTATAAAATTAACACACAGAAATCCCTTGCATTTCTATACACTAACAATGAGAAAACAGAAAGAGAAATTCAGTAACAATTCCATTCACAATTGCAATGAAAAGAATAAAATACTTAGGAATAAATCTACCTAAAGAAACAAAAGACCTATATATAGAAAACTATAAAACACTGATGAAGGAAATCAAAGATGATACAAATAGATGGTGAAATATACATGTTCATGGATCAGAAGAATCAATATAGTGAAAATGAGTGTATTGGCCAAAGCAATCTGTAGATTTAATGCAATCCCTATCAAGCTACCAACAGTATTTTTCAGAGAACTAGAACAAATAATTTCACAATTTGTATGGAAATACAAAAAATCCTGAATAGCCAAAGCAATCTTGAGAAAAAAGAATGGAACTAGAGGAATTAACCTGCCTGACTTCAGACTATAATACAAAGCTACAGTCATCAAGGCAGTACGGTACTGGCACAAAGACAGAAATATAGATCAATGGAACAAAATAGAAAGCCCAGAGACAAATCCATACACCTATGGGCAGCGTATCTTTGACAAAGGAAGCAAGAATATACAATGGAGAAGACAATCTCTTTAACAAGTGGTGCTGGGAAAACTGGTCAACCACTTGTAAAAGAATGAAACTAGAACACTTTCTAACACAATACACAAAAATAAACTCAAAATGGATTAAAGATCTAAATGTAAGAGGGTTCAGGATGGGGAACAAATGTATACCTGTGGCAGATTCATTTCCATATTTGGCAAAACTAATACAATACTGTAAAGTTTAAAAATAAAATAAAATTTAAAAAATAAATGTAAGACCAGAAACTATAAAACTTCTAGAGGAAAACACAGGCAAAACACTCTCTGACATAAATCATAGCAGGGTCCTCTATGATCCACCTCCCAGAGTAATGGAAACAAAAGCAAAAATTAACAAATAGGACCTGATTAAAATTAAAAGCTGCTGTACAACAAAGGAAACTATAAGAAAGGTGAAAATACAGCCTTCAGAATGGGAGAAAATAATAGCAAATGAAGCAACTGACAAAGAATTAATCTCAAAAATACAAGCAGCTCATGCAGCTCAATTCTAGAAAAATAAAAGACCTAATCAAAAAATGGGCCAAAGAACTAAACAGACATTTCTCCAAAGAAGACATACAAACACATGAAAATATGCTCAACATCACTCATCAGAGAAATGCAAATCAAAACCACAATGAGGTACCATCTCACGCCAGTCAGAATGGCTGCTATCAAAAATTCTACAAGCAATAAATGCTGGAGAGGGTGCAGAGAAAAGGGAACCCTCTTATACTGTTGGTGGAAATGCAAACTAGTACAGCCACTATGGAGAACAGTGTGGAGATTCCTTAAAAAACTAGAAATAGAATTGCCATATGACCCAGCAATCCCAGTGCTAGGCATACACACTGAGGAAACCAGAATTTAAAGAGACACGTGTATCCCAATGTTCATCGCAGCACTGTTTACAATAGCTAGGACATGGAAGAAACTGAAGTTGCATGGTTCTATGAAGACCTTACAAGACTTTTTAGAACTAACACCCAAAAAAGCTGTCCTTTTCATTATAGGGGACTGGAATGCAAAAGTAGGAAGTCAAGAAACACCGTAACAAGCAAATTTGGCCTTGGAGTATGGAATGAAGCAGGGTAAAAGCTAATAGAGTTTTGCCAAGAAAATGCACTGGTCATAGCAAACACCCTCTTCCAACAACACAAGAGAAGACTCTACACATGGACATCACCAGATGGTCAACACTGAAATCAGATTGATTATATTCTTTGCAGCCAAAGATGGAGAAGCTCTATACAGTCAGCAAAAATAAGACCAGGAGCTGACTGTGGCTGAGATCATGAACTCCTCATTGCCGAATTCAGACTTAAATTGAAGAAAGTAGGGAAAACCATTAGACCATTCAGGTTTTACTTAAATCAAATCCCTTATGATTATACAGTAGAAGTGAGAAATAGATTTAAGGGACTAGATGTGATAGACAGAGCGCCTGATGAACTATGGACGGAGGTTTGTGACATTGTACAGGAGACAGGGATCAAGACCATCCCATGCAAAAGAAATGCAAAAAGGCAAAATGGCAGTCTGAGGAGGCCTTACAAATAGCTGTGAAAATAAGAGAAGTGAAAAGCAAAGGAGAAAAGGAAAGATATAAGCATCTGAATGCAGAGTTCCAAAGAATAGCAAGGAGAGATAAGAAAGCCTTCCTCAGCGATCAATGCAAAGAAATAGAGGAAAACACAGAATGGGAAAGACTAGACATCTCTTCAAGAAGATTAGAGATACCAAGGGAACATTTTTTGCAAAGATAGGCTCAATAAAGGACATAAATGGTATGGACCTAACAGAAGCTATTAAGAAGAGGTGGCAAGAATACACAGAAGGACTGTACAAAAAAGAGCTTCACAATCAAGATAATCACGATGGTGTGATCACTCACCTAGAGCCAGACATCCTGGAATGTGAAATCAAGTGGGCATTAGAAAGCATCACTATGAACAAAGCTAGTGGAGGTGATGGAATTCCAGTTGAGCTATTTCAAATCCTGAAAGATGATGCTGTGCAAGTGCTGCACTCAATATGCCAGCAAATTTGGAAAACTCAGCAGTGGCCACAGGACTGAAAAAAGTCAGTTTTCATTTCAATCCCAAAGAAAGGCAATGCCAAAGAAGGCTCAAACTACTGTACAATTGCACTAATCTTACACTCTAAAGGAATGCTCAAAATTCTCCAAGCCAAACTTCAGCAATACGTGAACTGTGAAATTCCAGATGTTCAAGCTGGTTTTAGAAAAGGCAGAGGAACCAGAGATCAAATTGTGACCATCCATTGGATCATTGAAAAAAGAAGAGAGTTCCAGGAAACATCTATTTCTGCTTTATTGACTATGCCAAAGCCTTTGACTGTGTGGATCACAATAAACTGTGGGAAACTCTGAAAGAGATGGGAATACCAGACCACCTGACCTGCCTCTTGAGAAATCTGTATGCAGATCAGGAAGCAACAGTTAGAACTGGACATGGAACAACAGACTGGTTCCAAACAGGAAAAGGAATACATCAAGGCTGTATATTGTCACCCTGCTTATTTAACTTCTATGCAGAGTACATCATGAGAAATGCTGGGCTGGAGGAAGCACAAGCTGAAATCAAGATTGCCGGGAGAAATATCAAAAACCTCAGATATGCAGATGACACCACCCTTATGGCAGAAAGTAAAGAGGAACTCAAAAGCCTCTTGATGAAAGTGAAAGAAGAGAGTGAAAATGTTGGCTTAAAGCTCAACATTCAGAAAACGAAGATCATGGCATCTGGTCCCATCACTTCATGGCAAATAGATGGAGAAACAGTGGAAATAGTGGCTGACTTTATTTTTTTAGGCTCCAAAATCACTGTGGATGGTGATTGCAGCCATGAAATTAAAAGACATTTACTCCTTGGAAGGAAAGTATGACCAACCTAGACAGCGTATTAAAAAGCAGAGACATTACTTTGCCAAAGGTCCATCTAGTCAAGGCTATGGTTTTTCCACTGGTCATGTATGGATGTGAGAGTTGGACTATAAAGAAAGCTGAGCACTGAAGAATTGTGATGTTGGAGAAGAGTCTTGAGATCCTTTGGACTGCAAGGATATCCAACCAGTCCATCCTAAAGGAGATTAGTCCTGGGTGTTCATTGGTAGGACTGATGTTGAAGCTGAAAGTCCAATACTTTGGCCACCTGATGCGAAGAGCTGACTCATTGGAAAAGACCCTGATGCTGGAAAGATTGAGGGCAGGAGGATAAGGGGATGGCAGAGGATGAGATGGTTGGATGGCATCACCGATTCAATGGACATGGATTTGGACTCTGGGAGTTGGTGATGGACAGGGAGACCTGGTATGCTGCAATTCATGGCACCACAAAGATTCAGACACAACTGTTCACTGAACTGAACTGAACTGAACTATATGAATTATTTTAGGCAGTTGTGTAAAGGTCAAAGATTCTTCCTGAGTCTTTGGGGCCTTGACAGTTTTCGGCTTGAAATAATTGATATGCTAAAGGCACACAATTTGGGGCAGCAAATTTTGCTCCCCTACAAGACATGTTAAAGATTTAATTAATAAGTCTTAAGGATTGGAACTGATAGGCCTTAAGGAAAGAAGATCAAGCCAGTCAATCCTAAAGGAAATCAACCCTGAATATTCATTGGAAGGACTGATGATGAAGCTCCAATACTTTGGCCACCTGATGCGAAGAGCCGACTCATTAGAAAAGACCCTGATGATGGGAAAGTTGAAGGCAGGAGTAGAAGGGGACAACAGAGGCTGAGATGGTTGGATGGCATCATTGACTCAATGAACATGAGTTTGAGCAAACTCCAGGATACGGTGAAGAACAGGGAAGTCTGGTGTGCCTGAGTTCATAGGGTCACAAAGAGTCAGACACAACTTAGTGACTGAACAACAAGGAATGGAACATAAAGACAGAAGACAAGTAGTGTAAGAACTGAGCCCAAGGGTACACTCTAGAGTGTTTTTAAATTTGGGACCTAAGAAAAATGTCAGCAGAGGAGATCAGATAGTCAGTAAGGCAGCCAAAGGAGTAAGAGAGGGTGGTGTCCCAGAAGCAGGTGAAGAAAGATTTTAAAGTAAAAGAGAGGAATCTAACCTGTCAAAGGAAGCTGATACAAGGAGGAGCTTAGAGGTCACTCTTCACCTTAATAGGAATCATTGTCTCATCAGGACAAAAGTCCTGTTGGAGTAGGTCTAGGGTAAAAGAGAGATGAAGATGTGGAGCTAACAAGAATAGCCTGTTCTTTTGAGGAGTTTTCTGTGAAAGAGAATAGAAAAATTAACTGGTAGGTGAAAAGACATAAGATCAAGGGCATCTTTTTTCTTTAATTGATTTTAAGATGTTTGTATCTGTGGAGTTTCTAATATTAAGCTTTATTATAATGAGGTTGACTCTACTACAAATGCCGGTAACATCTTGGATAACAGTTATCTTCAAAGTCTAGTAATGTAGTCAACAGCACACTTCGTAATTAAAAAGTTGAGCCTCATAGTAACTATGACTCTGCTATTGGTACATGGGGGCTTCCCTGATGGCTCAGCAGGTGAGGAATCCACCTGCAATGCAGGAGACATTAGAGACATGGGTTTGATCCCTGGGTCAGGAAGAAGTCCTGTAATAGGAAATGGCATCCCACTCTAGTATTCTTGCCTAAAAAATCCCATGGACAGAGGAACCTGGCCAGGCCAAGGGGGTCACAAAACAGTCAGACACGATTGAGCGACTGAAACACACACACCCACACATCGCTAAGTGTATGAACTGAGACTAGTTAACTTGGCATAGTTACTGAAGGTCTCTGAGGCACTATTTCCTTATCCACATAATAAGGATGATAATTTATTTGAGGAGGACAAAATGTAATTACATATATGTTGCAGGCAAGATATATATATATATATATATATATATATATATAATCTACCACAGTTCCTGAGACATAGTAAGCACTCACAAATTGAGATGACTTGTCATTATTACTACTTTACTATTTAGTGCTGGCCTGTTAATCCCTTCTACAATCAGTAATATGGCCTACTAGGATTTTAGTGGTATCAAAGAGAAACACTCAGTCTTGACTTCCTTCCCCATAACATACAACTTGTTCCAAGGCAGACCCTAATGCCCCTTCCCATTTCAGAACACCACAGGGGATATATAGCCAAAGGGAACAAACAGCTGTGTGCCAAGTTCCACATAGAAATCTAGTGAGTTAATGTCATTTTAAACATGGTTTTCTTCTGTGTAAATGAGTTTGCAAATCTGCAAGCTTCCTACCACTAATTACTAGATTAGCTAGAGTTAAACTGCAGGGGAATGGCGATGAGGAAGACAAACATGCATTCTTATATGAATGCTTATTTGCATAGTTCATACAACTCTAGGCTTGCAGGAAGAAAGCCCCCTGCTTCTCCTAGTTAAATCTAATGTGACATCAATAGATTTACACAAGAATACTAGGCAACAAATTAGCTCAATGCCACACTTAATCACGATCTAGAGTTAACCCAAGGGAACCAAGAACTAAACAAATAAATTCCTTAATATTTAGCATAATTACCTAATTCAAGAAATGCTGAGTGAAACTGCAGCAAAGCAGCTTTGGTAAGAAAGTTGGGACATGCATAGTTTCAAATATATAGTCATCTGAAATTGATCCCTGACTTCAAATGTTAATGTCTTGTGTTGAACAAATTTTTCCAGAATGATCTTGTATGCAAGGAAGGGAGACACATCTGACTCAAACAGCTTAAGCAAATATATTGGCACACTTAAAGAAAAGTCAGGAGATCAAAGGACTGCAGGCATGACTGAGGTCCAAAAGTTCAAAGCACATAATCAGCAAATGGTCTCTGTCTCTTCATTCGGCTTTTCTTTCTGTGCATCATCTTTACTGTTAGCAGACCTAAAAGAAAGAGATTCTTTTTTTCTTAATAGCTTAAAAGCATCCCTAGAATTGAATCACATGCCACATGTCCACACACCATGAACCAATCACAGTAAGCTGTGTTGCTGTAAAGCTGATTGGCCAGGTCTGGGTCACATGCACAACACTGAAGCTAGGAAGGAGTAATCATCATCTATACCACGCCAGAGAACTCTGAAGATTTTGCTCCCACAGGGAAAATCAGCATGCTGTTATGACCCTAAGCAAATAAGAATGAGTTGAAGCTAGAAAGGAAAATATAACAGATGCTCACTATTGCAAATGACTCAACTAGTCAAAGGTTCAGTTTTTGTAAAAATATAAATAACTGTTATGATAATATTATCTACCTCATGGGATTATGAACAAATACATACAATAAAGGACAGAGACTTCTGTTTCTTTATCAAAGCTTTCTCAAAAAGTTATCATTCACATGTGCTAGTATTGACCCTAACAACTGATTTACCATTTCACTACTGTAACTACAGACACCTTATATGTTATAAATTAACTATGTTATCTTGTTTAACAAGTAGTTCTTCAATCATAGGAAGGGAAGTGATTTCCAAAGCCACACATTATAACATGGTTGGAGTTAGCCTTCTAGTCATCCAAGCTCAGAGAGATGTGTCTCTTCTTAGATAAGCGAAGAGAATTCTGTTGAATTTAGCGAAGTCAAACACCAGGACCCATCACCTATAAAACCTCTGATGATATACCCCATATAAGGGTCAAGTATAGATACTGTTTGTGAGGTACTGTTTACAGACTGTGCCCAGATAATCTCTTGAGAAAAGTTTCCCAATCCCTTACTGTTTCTGTGAGCTTAAAAATATTCCACAGTTTATAATATATCACAAAGGGAAAGAGTAATATTTCCATAAACACTTCCATGAAATAACTTACAATTTTCCATTACAGTTAGACAGTTTAAAAATGACAAGAGACTTTCATCCTCACTCTAACAATCCAAGCAAACCCAATAAGCTACAAAACCACAGCTAGCAAAACAAAACACCCCATCAGAGACTTCAGGATGCAAAGAAATTAAAAAAAAAAAAAAAACAAAACTAAATTCCAGAAAGTAGCAATTCCTTCATAGAGAAGATATGGATAAAACCAATTAAAAATATGAAAAAATAAATGCTAGAAGTGAAAAATTCAGTATTGGGAATGGATAATTCATTTGGTAGGCCTATGTGCATGCTAGACACAGCAGGAAAAAGGCAGAACTTGAAGACTGGTCAATAGGCAGCATTCAGATGCAAACACCCAAAAGTGGGGAAGAGGGGTTAAAATCAGATGTTCATGGGACAATATCAGTTAGTCTAATACTTAGAGTTTCAGAAGAAAAGAGAAAAAGGGGTAAATTATACTTTCTAAAATGGGCAGAAGACATTAACCTAAGACACAAGGAGCTCAGTAAGAAGGAAGCAGAATAAAGTAAAGAACATCTAAAATTACCATGGTCAACTGATAGAAACCAAAGACAATGAGGAAGTCATAAAAGCAGTAAGAGGAAGACAGATTAAAATGTTTTAAATGTCAGCAAATCAAATTCAAAATAATTAAGTGATATTTATCCCATAATGCAAGTTTAGTGCAACATTTGAAAAGCAGTCAATACAGTCATTATAATAAAGAATATGGGATATAAATCATACAATTATAACAGTACATGCAAAATTTTCTTGATAAAATTCAGTATCCACTTAAAAAATTCTCAGTAAACTAAAAGTCAAAGGAAATTTGCTCAATTGAAAGAAGGCACCTTATAAAATCCTGAAGTCTAACATGATATATAACAGTAAAATACTGAAAATTTTTCCTCTAAGACAGGAACAAGGCCAGAATGACTATTCTAATGATTTCTATGCATATTTTACAAATGGTCTTGCCCAGTGCAGTAAGTTCACAGGTTAGAAAGAAATAAAAATGTTTATAGATAATATGATTGAATATGTATAAAGACTGAATGGAATCTTTAAGGAAAAAATAAAACCAATGAATGAGTTTAGTAAAAATAGATGATGCATAGTCAATATAAAAAATTACAAGCGTTTCTATATATTAGCAAAAAATAATTAGAAACATAAAAAATAACCATTTACCATAGCAACTAAAAGGCTTCCCATGCGGCACTAGTGGTAAGGAACCCACTGCCAATGCAGGAGACAGAGAGACGTGGGTTCTATCTTTGGGTCGGGAAGATCTCCTGGAGGAGGGCATGGCAACCCACTCCAGTATTCTTGCCTGGAGAATCCCATAGAGAGAGAAACCTGGCAGGCTACAGTCCACAGGGTTGCACAGAGTTTGACACAACTGAAGCAACTTAGCATGCACATATGCATAGCACCTAAAACATATAATATCTAAGAACAAATGTAACCACAAATGTACACAACTTGCAAAAATTACTTAAAATTTCTGAAAAAAATTAAATAAGACCTAAGTAAATGACAACAAATACAATATTTCTGAATCAAAAGACTCAGTATTATTAAGATACCTATTCTTTCTAAGGGCTTCCCTGGTAGCTCAATTGGTAAAGAATGTGCCTCCAATGCAAGAGACCCCGGTTCAATTCTTGGGTCAGGAAGATCTACTGGAGAAGGGAGAGGCTACCCACTCCAGTATTCTTGGGCTTCCCTGGTGGCTTAAATGGTAAAGAATCTGCCCACAATGTGGGAGACCTGGGTGCAATCCTTGGGTTGGGAAGATCCCCTGGAGAAGGGAAAGGCTACCCACTCCAGCATTCTGGCTTGTAGAATTCTGCAGACTGACTTTCACTTTCACTCTTTCTAAACTGATCTACATACAATAAAATCTAAATTCTAACAGACCTTTGAACAAGAAACTGACAAGTTGCTTCTAAAATGTATATGGAAAAGCAAAAGATCTAGATATGCTAAAACGCTAAAAAAATTTTTTTAAAAAAAGAGACAGATGGAGAACTTACATTATTTATTTAATGACTTACTACAAAGCTACAATAATAAAAACAGTGTTGAACATGAATTGAATAAGTAGAGTGATATTACATGGTTAAAATATGTTCTTTTTTAAAAAATTAATTTATTTATTTTAATTGGAGGCTTATTACTTTATAGTACTGTAGTGGTTTTTGCCATACATTGACATGAATTAGCCATGAGTGTACATGTGTTCCCCATCCTGAACACCCCCCCCCCACCTTCCTCCCCATCCCATCCTTCAGGGTCATCCCAGTGCACCAGCCCTGAGCACCCTGTCTCATGCATTGAACTGGGACTGGCGATCTATTTCACATATGATAATATACATGTTTCAGTGCTATTCTCTCAAATCATCCCATTTCTAACATGGCACCAAGTCAAATTTTGTTTGCTTGAGTTATTTTAAACTTAGAGAAAAGTTGCAAATACAGTGCAAAGAATTCATATATATTTCTTACTTGGCTGCTCTTATTGTTAATATATAACCACGGTACCTCTGTCAAAATTTAAAAATGAAAGTAAAAAAGAAAAACATATTCTAATTATTATTAAATAAACTCAAACCTTTCTTTGGATCTCATAAGTTTTCACACTACTGTTCTTTATTTTGTAGTTTCAGGATCTAGGTCAGAAAGTCAAATTGTGTTAGTCATTATGTCTCCTTACATTTCTCTGGGTTATGACAGTTTCTGTTTTGCTTGTGATGACCTTGATATTTTTGAAGAGTACTGGTCAAATATTTTGTACAATGTCCCTCAGTGCAAGTTTGTTATTTCTCTTATGGTTGGACTGGGGCTAGGGATGTTTGGAAGTTATATCAGATGCAAAGTACCTTTCTCACGTCATCATACATGGGGGACATGCTATAAACATAACTTATCATCAATGATATTAACTTGGATCATGGGGCCAAGACAGTATTGCCAAGCTTTTCCATTGTGGCTTCTTCATTCCACTCTCTATACTCATTGGAACCAAGTCACCAAGTCCAGCCCATCGCTCAATGGCAGAAAGGAGATTAAGCCCTACTAGCTGAGAAGAAGGTGTCTGCATAAATTATTTGGAATTCTTCTTTATGAAAAAAATTTCTTCTCCTTTATTTATTTATCCAATTATTTATTTTAATCTTGTGATTTGATCCTATATTATTAATTGTGTTACTAAGCTGTTCCAGCTTTGGCCACTGGAGCCTTTTTCAGATCTGTCCATGTGTATCTTCAAGAAGCCCCCATCTTTTTGGCTTTTGAACATGTTCTTACATTTAAACACTACAAGAAGCATCAGGTTCATCTTGTACTTTCTTTTCTTTAGCCCTAAAGTTAACAATTTCTCCAAGAGATTCAGGTACCTATTATTAGAGAATGATGTCCAGAAACAAAGATCTAGGCACTGAATATCCTCATTGTTACTTGGAATGTCACTACCTTTAGGCTAAATTCTTGGTGAACAGGACTAAGAAATTTATATATGTACACTAACTCATGCATATATATGTACCTATACTTATTTCTGGTTCTCTCCATCTGTATTATGATAAAAGTGGAGAGTGAAAAAGTTGGCTTAAAGCTCAACATTCAGAAAACGAAGATCATGGCATCCGGTCCCATCACTTCATGGCAAACAGAAGGGGAAACAGTGTCAGACTTTATTTTTTTGGGCTCCAAAATCACTGCAGATGGTGACTGCAGCCATGAAATTAAAAGGCGCTTACTCCTTGGAAGGAAAGTTATGACTAACCTAGATAGCATATTCAAAAGCAGAGACATTACTTTGCCAACAAAGGTCCAGCTAGTCAAGGCTATGGTTTTTCCTGTGGTCATGTATGGATGTGAGAGTTAGACTGTGAAGAAGGCTGAGTGCTGAAGAATTGATGCTTTTGAACTGCGGTGTTGGAGAAGACTCTTGAGAGTCCCTTGGACTACAAGGAGATCCAACCAGTCCATTCTGAAGGAGATCAGCCCTGGGATTTCTTTGGAAGGAATGATGCTAAAGCTGAAACTCCAGTACTTTGGCCACCTCATGCGAAGAGTTGACTCATTGGAAAAGACTCTGATGCTGGGAGGGATTGGGGGCAGGAGGAGAAGGGGACGACAGAGGATGAGATGGCTGATTGGCATCACTAACTCGATGGACGTGAGCCTGAGTGAACTCCAGGAGTTGGTGATGGACAGGGAGGCCTGGCGTGCTGCAATTCATGGGGTTGCAAAGAGTCAGACAGGGAGGCCTGGTGTGCTGTGATTCATGGGGTCGCAAAGAGTTGGACACAACTGAGCAACTGAACTGAATACTAATATTTCCTACTGTGATCCAATACCATATTACTAATTCTTGCCTCCCCTCTTGCACATCTATAACTTTGTTCTCCAACAATAAGAAGTCTCTCACCACCATCCATACTCACTTAATTATTTTTGACCTCAGTATACAAGGAAGAAATTTTCAGAATTGTTTAATCTATATCCCCATCATAAACAACTTTACTAACTAGACTAGTGTTTGTGTTCAATACATTTTGTTTTTGGCCCTACAGTTTCTAGTTGAAAATCTATTTTCTAAAGGTTACCTAAATTAACTTCTATTACCTCATCCCTCTCTGTGAACTCATGTCATACATATGCAGTACAGATTATTCTTTTGTCACAGTCAACATTTCATCCTTGGATTTTCTGCAACCTCCTGGTTGATTTTAATTTTAACACTAAAGTCTACTCTCTGGGATGTAAATTTCAGTGGGTTTTGACAACTTCATAGTCATGTATTCATCATACCAGATAGAACAGATCAATCACCCTAACCACTCTTATTTACCTTTTGTGCTCAGCCACTCTCTCCTCTCCCAACCCTTGGCAACCACAGATCTATTTTCTGTTCTTACAGCTTTCCTCTTCTAGAATACCTTATGAAGGCACTCATTTCATATGTAACTTTTTGGTTCTTTCACTTAGCAAAACGCACTTGTTTCATCTATGTTTGTATATGGATCAGTAGTTCATTCCTTTTTATAGCTAGATAGAATTCCATTGTATGGATACATATCCACTCACCTATTGAAGCACACTGTGGTTGCCTCCAGTTTAGGGCAATTAAGAATAAATCTCCTGTAAACATACACACCTTGTATATGGATGAAAAAAATTTACAGTTCTAATAGGTAAATATTTAGGCATGTAGTTTCTGAGTCATCTGATAAGAACATTTACTTTTTAAGAAACTTGCAAACAATTTTCAAAGTGGCTGTACTATTCTGCATTCCAACCAACAATACATTCTAGTTCCTATAGCTCTAAATTTTCACCAGTGTTTGGTGCTGTCAGTTTTTTTTTTTAGACTTTGTTATCCAGTACAGGGATATGAATACAGCAAACTTGAACAAATGTGATTCCACAACTCTGATTCAAGCAAATTGTACTGACTAGGAAAGTGAGGAAAATGCCAGTCTAAATTAGTGTCAGGAAACATGCTTTATGAATGTTTTAAGAAATTAGATCTCATTAAGAGAAAGTAAAACAATTTGGGATAGAAATGACAAAGTGGTTTATCTCATGTGATGACTTTGATCAACTGCTAGAGGAATGCTTGGCGTTTCCCGTTAAGAATAATTTTGATACTTTACTGAGTCTCAGTGAAAAGGAATGCTGTAAGCAATTAGCAATGTATACATTATAAGCAGACAAAAAGGTATTGAACTACAAAAAAGTACTGGACTTTGTTATCTAATGTTATCATTCAGTTCAGTTCAGTTGCTCAGTCGTGTCCAACTCTTTGCGACCCCATGAATCGCAGCACACCGGGCCTCCCTGTCCATCACCAACTCCCGGAGTTCACTCAGACTCACGTCCATCGAGTCAGTGATGCCATCCAGCCATCTCATTCTCTGTCATCATTAAGAGGATACTTAATGTTATTGTTAAGTAATAGATAATGTTATCTAATGTTATCATTGTTATCTAATGGAGGTCCTCCAGAAGGCCCTACTGAGGTAGGTAAAACAATGGCTTCCAAAGTCATCCCAGTCTGTATCCCAGAACTTATGAATGTGTTATGGCAAGGGGGAGTTAAGGTTGAGGATGGAATTAAAGTTGTTAATTTGACCTTGAAATAGGGGGATTATTCTGGATTATCGATAACAGCCTACCAATGTCCTTAAATTAGGAAGACAGAGCGAAAGAGTGGTGAGATGTGAGACAAACTTGACTGGGCATTGCTAACTTTGAGACAGAGGAGGTCATGACTTAAGGGATGTGGAAACCTCTAGGAGATGAAAAAGGCAAGAAAAGGGGATTCCCCAGAGCCTCCAGAAAAGAATGCATCCCCATAAACACTTTTATTTCAGCCCAGGGGATGCACATCAGAATTTGGATTTACAGAACTGTAAGATAAGAGAGTCTTGGTGTTTTAAGCCACTAAATTTGTAGTAACTTGCTACAGTAGCCACAAAACATGGATTCACCTACTTTAGTAATTAGAAAGCAGAAGTTGAGAATATAGTGTTAACTTTTTAGCATAAAAACAAAAAAACTTAAGAGTTTAAAGTCAAATTCTTAGGTGAATGAGATAGTTTCTCAGCAATCAATTCACTTTTTAGACCATTGTGAAAAAGTAAATTTAAGACTTATATCTATTCCTTTAACACAAATTCAGAATTGGTATGATATAAAATAATGAAATTTTCTCACACCACCAAATCAGGTCACCTAGAGCAACTGAAAAATTCTAGGGTATTCTGTCAGAGTGGTCTGCAAGAACAGGGACCCAACATCCTGTGAGACACATTGGGAAAATGGAAACATCATCATCGTTGCCATGGCATCATTGCTCCTCTGTTGACAGAAGAAACGCGTGTGTTGGGACTCAGTCTCTACCTTGGTACTTGGCTTTCAGAATGAGAACAGCATGTGGTTATGATTCAGCCAACCCTGTCATTCTTTTGATAATCTCTACATCTTATTTACAACTCTCGGCCATGCCAACACATGATGAATGCTGCTATTATTTTCTGAGAAGCCCTGTGTGTTCATGGGCTCTACTTGCCTAGTATTAGTGATTGATTTTCCACACTCCCTCACCTCTCATTCCACCATACCTCCTCATGTTTTCTCTTCAGATGGCACTGGAGGTGAGGGTAGAATCATGCTGTGAGTGCATCTTTCTATTTTTATAGCTATTAGCTGTATCCTTTTTATTAAATTCAAAATTGTGCCAAGGGGAACAAAGGCAGCATCATGGATGGATTAAAAAAGTTCTGCTTTCTTCACTGCAATAGAAAATAAAGTTCACAAACTATGTACTCTGTTGAAAGGGCATCTTTCTGGAAACATTACAGAAAAAAAAAAAAAAAAAAAAAAACAGAATAGCTTCAAAATCACAACTGTAGGCAATGTCCACCCCCCAAAAATTATTAAATAGATTCTTAAAGGTTAAAATAAAAGAAATGGCTAGAAAAGAATAAGGAGATATGTTTCCCTCCAACATGGCTAAAAGTCCTTTTTACCTGCAACAGAGCCAATCAAGAATAACACAAGCATTAATGTGGCCCCAAACCACAACTCAGAGCAGCACAGGAAAAACCATCATGGGGAGATTCATTCCTTTTTGGACGTCAGGAAAGAGTAAGAGGGCCTGAGGAGTATCCCACAGAGCTGTTAAAAGCTACTCTCAGAAGAAAAATTATTCCCTTTCAACCTTACAGTTTATAGCCAAAGCAATACAGTTGCCAGTATTGAAACTTTATGGTATGTTTTGGGGCTTTTTGTTTGTTTGTTTTTTGCCAAAAATATCCATGGAAAATCTATGTGGCTTTCTCACCGTTGTTTTACATATCAGATGAAGAAATGACTGGTGCTATAACACGTCATGAAATTTACACTGGTGCCAAAATATCTAGACACAGCACTTGTTAAATGCTGAGCACTCAATATTTGGAAGCTTCAAGTATATCTTTGTTATAAAAGCAAAACGTCTAACCATTTTTTGCTTTAAGTGATGAATGGGAGATTACAAGGGCCTTAAAAAGTATTGGGAAGAGGGAGACTTTCTGTGTCACTCAGAAAGATGAAATAGTCATAGCAGACAAGAAATGTCCGACTTACACAAAAGTATTATCTGATATTTAGCACACACAAGTAAAGCAGTATCATTCTCATTTCTGTCAGTACAGTCGAGTCACGTGGGATATGCTTGGAAGGTAAAATCACAAAGATTCCGACTGGACTTGCGATGCTACTGGTTAGCAGAACAAAGTCTAGCCAATGGCTTAAATGCTCTGAGCCTGGGTTTCCTCATCTGTAAGACTTCTTCTGAAAATTAGTGAGAGAATGTCTGGCTATAAGCACTTAATAAATGAAAAGTGAATGGATGAATAAGTAAAAGAATGCATTTAGAGATCAAGATCTTCCTCCCCAAATTACTCCACCAATAATCTTCTGTGTCCATCACACTTCACATCAGATCCATCAGGGAACACGAGGATCTACCCAGAACTTGACATCTTTTATTATCTTCATTGTTGTCACCTAGTCTGAGTCATCTCTTGGATTCTGGTAATAATCCACCAATAGATTTTCCTGCTAACACCTTTGCAACCTTATAGTCTAATCTCAGAGTAATTCCTTTAAAATAAGATAGATTAAGTCCCTCCTCTTTTTAAAATCCTATTTAAATCGAAATAAAAGAACCAAATCCGTACATGCTAGACCTACATGCTCTAGCTCCCTGTTATGTCTTTTATTTCCTTCTGATCTGCTGCCTCTTCTCATTTAGTTTCTGGAACAGAGGCCTCTTTGTTGATGCAAGAACATGCTAGGTATGCTTATGCCTCAGGATCTCTGCACAACTGTCCCTCTGCACGGAATGTTCTTTCCCTGTCTTTACACTTACAACTCCCTCATCACCACTCTTTGTTAGTATCTCACCTTTTCAGTGATGTTTGCAATGACCATACTATCAGTATTGCAGCCATCTTATACACCATGTTTTCCTTATTAAAATATTTCCTGTCTTCACCCTCTTTAATAGCCTTATCACTAAGCAATACACTGTTTTAGATTAATTTCATTAGACTATAGTTGCTTTACAATGTTGTGTTAGTTCCTACTGTACAGCAAAGTTAATCAGCTATTAATGTACATGTATCCCCTCTTTTTATTTTGTTCATTTATATTATGTTTATTATCCATTTGTCCCTGCTAGAATGCAAGTTATCTGAGGGTTTTGTTCATTGATGCATTCCAAGAGTCTAGAAGACAAGGAGTTCTCCAAAAATTGTTGAATTATTTATTATTATTATTGTTGTTAATACTATCATCATTATTATATTAATTATATGATGTATAATAATATTAATAACACTAGCATTATATTAATACTTATTATTGTTAATATTATCACACAGTACTTATATACAATGGTCTCTGCCTCTTTATCTTGCTAAAGGACAACAGTATCAAAAACAAAGTGCTTAGGGTATGGGAAAATTTGGGGCACCCCTGGGGACTGGAGATTGATTGTCTCCTTACTGGCATGTGAGAATCAAGCAGTTGTTTTCTGACACATATCTGTGGGATTTTACACACAGCACCAATCAATAAGCCAGAAGGAAATTAGCTAATGGAATCAAAGCACGTATCAGTATCAAAATCATATCCAGGAAGAGAAAAAACATGGAGAAAAACATCAAACTTCTGGCATCAGGGGACAAACCTAATAAAGAAAAACCAGTGAAAACTTCAGGGCAAAATAAAAACCAGAACAACTCTGATCATTTTTCTCCAAGTTAAAAAATATTTTATAGTATTTCTTTCTACAACTTCGATCCCTGATAATATGCATGCTCAATGGAGAAAGATCACTATATACCAAGATATCCTTGGTGGCAAAGACGAATTCAGGCTCTGAAATTTCACTGAGATGAGGATTATACAAAACTTCTGTTTCTAATGATCTTTTGATCAAAAGAATGATGACCAGCTCTTGGATCAGATTTCCTGGATTCCCAGTGTGACTTTAGGAAATCACACTTTGTTTCCTTATTGGTCATATGAGGATAGAGTTCTTGCAAAGATAAAATGAGGTAATGTTCATGAAGCTCTTAGCACAGCACTTACACAGCAGATTTTCAGCTCTAGCATTTGTAATACTCCTCATGTTTTATCAAGGCAGGACTCAGAGCCTTAAGCAACCAGTTGTCAGTACAGTGCATTTTTTGGTCTCAAGGAGCCATTCTGCCAAGCAAGCAACAATGAGAGTGTGCTTAGTAATCACACAGCATGGACTGAGGCAAACATGATGAGAGACTTAATCTCTTCACAGATTAAATGGGAATAATAATATCTACCTCACAGGAGTCTGCAGTGCAGATAATATACACAAGCAGAGTGCCTGGCATATAGGAAATGCTTAATAAATGGTACTTATTTTTATTATTACAATTATGTCCACTGAAGGACTATGTCATGAGACTCCCTTCTCACCTGTTTCTAAATTCAGATCTCCCTCTTCATTTCTTTAGTGAGTTGTTGCTTAGCGTGGACTCCTCCTGATCTGCTGTCGGTACTTCTCCCTTGGGTTTCTTTTACCTTGGACATGAGGTATCTCTTCACCGCTTCTCCAGCAAAGTGCAGCTGCTGCTCTTTACCTTGGAAGAGGGGTATTTCCTTACGGCCACCCCTCCTGACCTTGAACATGGAGTAGCTCCTCTCAAGGTAAGAGAAACCCAAGTAAGACGGTAGGTGTTGAGAGAGGCATCAGAGGGCAGACAAACAAACCATAATCACAGAAAACTGGTCAATCTAATCACACAGACCACAGCCTTGTCTAACTCAATGAAACTAAGCCATGCTGTGTGGGGCCACCCAAGACGGGCGGGTCATGGTGGAGAGGTCTGA
This sequence comes from Bos javanicus, assembly GCF_032452875.1. NCBI lineage: Eukaryota > Metazoa > Chordata > Mammalia > Artiodactyla > Bovidae > Bos > Bos javanicus. The sequence goes on along the minus strand of NC_083874.1, from coordinate 55,372,889 downwards.
CAGAATGTGGTCCACTGGAGAAGGGAATGGCAAACCATTTCAGTATTCTTTCCTTGAGAAACCAATGAACAGTATGAAAAGGCCAAATGATAGGATACTGAAAGGGGAACTTCCCAGGTCGGTAGGTGCCCAATATGCTATTGGAGATCAGTGGAGAAATAACTCCAGAAAGAATGAAGGGATGGAGCCAAAACTAAAACAATACCCAGTTGTGGATGTGACTGGGGACAGAAGTAAGGTCCGATGCTATACACAGCAATATTGCATAGGAACCTGGAATGTTAGGTCCACGAATCAAGGCAAATTGGAAGTAGTCAAATAGGAGATGGCAAGAGTGAACGTCGACATTCTAAGAATCAGCTAACTAAAATGGACTGGTATGGGTGAATTTAACTCCGATGACCATTATATCTACTACTGTGGGCAGGAATACCTTAGAATAAATCAAGTAGTCATCATGGTCAACCAAAGAGTCCGAAATGCAGTACTTGGATACAATCTCAAAAACGACAGAATGATCTCTGTTCATTTCCAAGGCAAACCATTCAATATCACAGTAATCCAAGTATATGCCCCAACAAGTAATGCTGAAGAAGCTGAAGTTGAACAGTTTTATGAAGACCTAAAAGACCTTTTAGAACTAACACCCAAAAAAGATGTCCAAAAAAGATGTTTCAAGGCAAATTTGGCCTTGGAATACGGAATGAAGCAGGGCAAAGACTAATAGAGTTTTGCCAAGAGAACGCACTGGTCATAGCAAACACCCTCTTCCAACAACACAAGAGAAGACTCTACACATGGACATCACAAGATGGTCAACACCTAAACCAGATTGATTATATTCTTTGCAGCCAAAGATGGAGAAGCTCTATACAGTCAGCAAAAACAAGACCAGGAGCTGACTGTGGCTCAGATCATGAATTCCTTATTGCCAAATTGAGACTTAAATTGAAGAAAGTAGGGAAAACCATTAGACTATTCAGGTATGACCTAAATCAAATCCCTTATGATCATACAGTGGAAGTGAGAAATAGATTTAAGGGACTAGATCTGATAGAGTGCCTGATGAACTATGGACGGAGGTTTGTGACATTGTACAGGAGACAGGGATCAAGACATCCCCAAGGAAAAGAAATGCAAAAAAGCAAAATGGCTGTCTGGGGAGACCTTACAAATAGCTGTGAAAAGAGAAGTGAAAAGCAAAGGAGAAAAGGAAATATATATATATAAGCACTTATGCATGATACAGGATGTTTGGAGCTGGTGCACTGGGATGACCCAGATGGATGGTACTGGGAGGGAGGTGGGAGGGGGTTCAGGATGGGGAACATGTGTACAGCTGTGGGGGATTCATGTTGATGCATGGCAAAACCAATACAATAAAGTAATTAGCCTCCAATTAAAATAAATAAATAAATAAATAAGCACCTGGATGCAGTGTTCCAAATAATAGCAAGGAGACATAAGAAAGCCTTCCTCAGCAATCAATGCAAAGAAATAGAGGAAAATGACAGAATGGGAAAGACTAGAGATCTCTTCAAGAAAATTAGAGATACCAAGGGAACATTTCATGCAAAGATGGGCTCGATAAAGGAAAGAAATGGTATGGACCTAACAGAAGCAGAAGATATTAAGAAGAGGTGGCAAGAATACACTGAAGAACTGTACAAAAAAGATCTTCATGACCCAGATAACCATGATGGTGTGATCACTCATGTAGAGCCAGACATCCTGGAATGTGAAGTCAAGTGGGCCTTAGAAAGCATCACTATGAACAAAGCTAGTGGAGGTGATGGAATTCCAGTAGAGCTATTTCAAATCCTGGAAGATGATACTGTGAAAGTGCTGCACTCAATATGCCAGCAAATTTGGAAAACTCAGCAGTGGCCACAGGACTGGAAAAGGTCAGTTTTCATTCCAATCCCAAAGAAAGGCAATGTCAAAGAATGCTCAAACTACCACACAATTTCACTCATCTCGCATGTTAGTAAAGTAATTCTCAAAATTCTCCAAGCCAGGCTTCAGCAATATGTGAACCATGAACTTCCAGATGTTCAAGCTGGTTTTAGAAAAGGCAGAGGAACCAGAGATCAAATTGCCAACATCCGTTGGATCATGGAAAAGGGAAGAGAATTCCAGAAAAACATCTACTTCTGCTTTATTGACTGTGCCAAAGACTTTGACTGTGTGGATCACAATAAACTGTGGAAAATTCTGAAAGAGATGGGAATACCAGACCACCTGATCTGCCTCTTGAGAAATCTGTATGCAGGTCAGGAAGCAACAGTTAGAACTGGACATGGAACAACAGACTGGTTCCAAATAGGAAAAGGAGTACGTCAAGGCTGTATGTTGTCACCCCGCCTATTTAACTTATATGCAGAGTACATCATGAGAAATGCGGGGCTGGAAGACGCACAACCTGGAATCAAGATTGCTGGGAGAAATATCAATAACCTCAGATATGCAGATGACACCACCCTTATGGCAGAAAGTGAAGAGGAACTAAAAAGCCTCTTGATGAAAGTAAAAGAGGAGAGTGAAAAAGTCGGCTTCAAGCTCAACTTTCAGAAAACTAAGATCATGGCATCTGGTCCCATCATTTTATGGGAAATAGATGGGGAAACAGTGGAAACAGTGTCAGACTTTATTTTTTTGGGCTCCAGAATCACTGCAGATGGTGACTGCAGCCATGAAATTAAAATACACTTATTCCTTGGAAGGAAAGTTGTGACCAACCTAGATATATTCAAAAGTAGAGACATTACTTTGCCAACAAAGGTCCGTCTAATCAAGGCTATGGTTTTTCTAGTTGTCATGTATGGATGTGAAAGTTGGACTTTGAAGAAAGCTGAGCACTGAAGAATTGATGCTTTTGAACTGTGGTGTTGGAGAAGACTCTTGAGAGTCCCCTGGACTGCAAGGAGATCCAACCAGTCCATCCTAAAGGAGATCAGACCTGGGTGTTCATTGGAAGGACTGATTCTGAGGCTGAAACTCCAATACTTTGGCCACCTCATGCAAAGAGTTGACTCTGGAAAAGACCCTGATGCTGGGAGGGATTGGGGGCAGGAGGAGAAGGGGAAGACAGAGGATGAGATGGCTGGATGGCATCACTGACTCAATGGACATGAGTTTGGGTGAACTCCAGGAGTTGGTGATGGACAGGGAGGCCTGGCGTGCTGCAATTTATGGGGTTGCAAAGAGTCGGACACGACTGAGCTACTGAACTAACTGACTGACTTCTCCCTTTGCTGGCTGGGTCAAGATTGTTAGCCAGAACAATCTGCCTTTATTCTTGCTTCTTTCAGCAATGCTAACACTGCTGGCTTTTGTGTGAACTCCAATTTCCACTTTGTTATCCACTCAGAGGGCATTTCTGCTTCTAATTACAAGTATTACCAATCTGAGAAAATTCTAGATACCAGGCAGCATAGGAAGACCTGAGTCTACTCTCATGTCTATATGAAGACTCACCATTGGTACTTCCAGCCAACATGTATTATGTTTACTCTCCCAGCATCCATTTCCTTTATTTTGGTAATAAGATGTGAATATACCAGCTTTATTTCAAGGATCCACATTTTTTTTCACTCTTATCCTTGTGTTGTGGGTGAACTTTTTCCTACTGCCTACGTCAAGAGGGAATATGTTGATTCCTTTAATATCCACACAAGAGAAAGCTTGAGAAGCGGTGGTGGTGGTGTAGTTTGCTAAGTCATATCCAACCCATGGACTGTAGTCTGCCAGGCTCCTCCGTCCATGGGATTCTCCAGGCAAGAATACTGGAGTGGGTTGCCATTTCCTTCTCCAAGGGATCTTCCCAACGCAGGAATCGAACCCAGGTCTCCTTCATTGCAGGCAGATTCTTTACAACCTGAGCTACGAGGGAAGCCCAAGCTTGAGAAGAGAGCTATGAGGGAAGCCCAAGCTTGAGAAGAGAGCAAAGCAAATGAACACAGAGCTGAGAGACTGGGATAAAGAGCCAGTCTCAACGACAATGTTTGAGTCCCTGGGTGAATCCATCCCTGAGGCTGAACCACCCCTGTTTGTTAGTTATATCCACCAAGATTTTCCCTGATAAATTAATCCAGTTTAATAGGTTTTCTGTTATTTACATGTGTACCTTAATTCTCCGTCTATGTTTAATTCTTCTTTCTCTGCTGACATATTTATGTTTCTACATGGTACTAACAGACCCTTTTGAGAATCTGATGGAAGCTATCAAGCCCTGCTTCACTCAAAAGGTATATATTAATAATACAAAAACACAAATGTTGCAAATATTTTCATGTTTTTCAGGATTTCTTGGAAACCCAAATGCAGAGCCTTACCTCAGGAAGTGTAAGAAGAAAAGAAAATGACATAATATAGCTTTTGAGAGTGAGACAATTATTTGGTATTAGATGAATTAAGATGAGATGAATTGTTTGAAGGGTGGGCGTGTTTAATCCATTTTACAAAATCTACAAAAGCTGTATACTTGAGGTAAAAATATAAAACATAATGAAAGCTCTGAGATTGCAATTTGTTCTGCAATGGGCCGATTAAAATATGAAAAATTTTATCAGGTGCAGTATTCTTGTTATTCTGACTTTCATTTAACTTATATGCAAAACTTCTGACATATACAAACTAGAGAATGGTACATGAATCTATACACTTATTATTAAGCCATGGTAAATATTTTCCCCCAGTATTACCACCTACTTCCTTCCTCCTGTCTTTTATTCTTTATTTTCTAATTGAGGTGAAATTCACATAGGGTAAAACTGACCATTTTACAGTGAACAATTAGTGGCATTTAGTACATTCACAATGTTGTACAACTACCACCCCTATCTAGTTCTAAAACATTTCATCACCCCAAAAGGAATTCTGGGCTCACTGAGCCATCAATCCCATTCTCCACTCCTCCCAACCCCTGGCAACCACTGATTTGTGTTCTCTCTCTTTGGATTTACCTATTCTAGATATTTCATTACACTGGAGTGAACAATATGTGACCTTTTATGTCTGACTGTTGTCAGTTAGCATAATTTTTTTTTTTTTTTTAGCATAATGTTTTTAAGCTTTACCTATGTTGTCACTAAGACACGACTGAGACACTTCCCTTTCACTTTTCACTTTCATGCATTGGAGAAGGAAATGGCAACCCACTCCAGTGTTCTTGCCTGGAGAATCCCAGGGATGGAGGAGCCTGGTGGGCTGCCCGCTATGGGGTCACACAGAGTCGGACACGACTGAAGCGACTTAGCAGCAGCAGCAGCATGTTGTAGCATGCATCAGTAGTTCATCCATTTTTATGGCTGAACAATATTCTATCTGTGGATTTACCACAATTTGTCTATTCATTCATTGTTTATGAACATCAGAATGATTTACACTTTTTGACTGTTGTGAATGTCACTACTGTGAACATGTGTGAATATGTGCTTGTTTGAACACCGTTTTTTTTAATTCTGTTAGAGTAGAAAACCCAGGAATGGGATTCCTGAGTTATCTGGCAATTCTATGCATAACTTGTTGAACAACTACCAAACTGTTTTCCATAATGGATGAACCATTTTACAACTCCATTAACAATGTATGAATGTTCCAATTTATCTATATGCTCAATCAACACATTATTTCCTGTGTGTGTGTGTGTGTGTGTGTGTGTGTGTCTGTTATAGCTGTTCTAGTGAGTGTATAGCTGTTCTCGTGAGTGTAAAGTGGTGCCTCATTGTGGTTTTTATTTGTATTTCCCTAATGATTAATGATGCTAAACATCTTTTCATGGGTTCACTATTTGTACATTTTCTTTGAGGAAATATCTATTCAAGACCTTGTCTATTTTAATTGTCTCTCTTTTGTTGTTGAATTTTAAGTGTTATTTACATAGTTTGGATCCTAGAAACTTACAGGACTTGCAAATACTTTCTCCCATTCTGTAGGATTGTTGTCTTTTTAGTTTCTTGACAATGTCCTTTGTTGTAATTTTTTTTTAATTGATAAAGATTAATATCACTATTTTAAATGTTTCCTAACATTTTATGTAACCATCTCACATTTATGATGTTATGATCCAAGTACCCCCAATATTCTTTTGTTCCTCATGCTTTTCATGATATATGTAAGAATTTGTTGCCAAGTGAAAGTTCACCACAATTTATCCCTTTCTTTTCTTCTTTTAACATTCTTATTGTGGTTTTCAGTTCATTTCAGTTCAATCTCTCAGTCGTGTCTGATGCTCTGTGACCCCATGGACTGCAGCATGCCAGGCTTCCCTGTCCATCACTAACTCTTGGAGCTTACTCAAATTCATATCTATCGAGTCAGTGATGCCATCCAACCATCTCATCCTCTGTTGTCCCCTTCTCCTCCTGCCTTCAATCTTTCCCAGCATCAGGGTCTTTTCCAGTGAGTCAGTTCTTTGCATCAGGTGGCCAAAGTATTATGGCTTTTGCTCTGATATTTAGGTCATTGATGCATTTTGCAGATATCATTTTCACACTTAGGTAACAGGAACATTACATGAATTACTTTATTTAATTCTAACAAGAATGCTTAGAGGACATTTAAGTTCTTTTAGTATCTCTGTTCTACAGACAAAGCAATGTGACTTAGAGAGTTTAAGAACTGCAGTACCATTTACAATTGCCAAGACATGTAAGCAACCTAAATGTCCATTGATTGAGGAATGGATGAAGATATGGTACATATATACAATGGAATATTGCTGCTGCTAAGTCACTTCAGTTGTGTCCGACTCTGTGCAACCCTAGAGACGACAGCCCAGCAGGCTCCCCCGTCCCTGGGATTCTCCAGGCAAGAACACTGGAGTGGGTTGCCATTTCCTTCTCCAATGCATGAAAGTGAAAAGTGAAAGTGAAGTTGCTCAGTCGTGTCCGAACCTCAGCGACCCCATGGACTGCAGCCTTCCAGGCTCCTCCGTCCATGGAATTTTCCAGGCAAGAGTACTGGAGTGGGGTGCCATTGCCTTCTCCAACAATGGAATATTACTCAGCCATAAAAATAACAAAATATCATTTGCAGCAACATGGATGGACTACAGATTATCATACTAACTGAGGTAAGAAAAAGACATATAATATGATTTCACATATATGTGGAATCTAGCAAAAATTATACAAATGAACTTATTTACAAAACAGAAACAAGCCCACAGTTCTCAAAAAATAAAACTTATGGTTAAAGAGAGGAAACATGAGGGCAAGTGATTAATTAGGAGATTAGGGTTAATAAATATATACTACTATAATAAAGCTCAACATTCAGAAAACTAAGATCATGGCATCCGGTCCCATCACTTCATGGCAAACAGAAGGGGAAACAGTGGAAACAGTGGCTGACTTTATTTTGGGGGGCTCCAAAATCACTGCAGATGATGATTGCAGCCATGAAATTAAAAGATGCTTACTCCTTGGGAGGAAAGTTATGACCAACCTAGATAGCATATTCAAAAGCAGAGACATTACTTTGCCAACAAAAGTCCATCTAGTCAAGGCTATGGTTTTTCCAGTGGTCATGTACGGATGTGAGAGTTGGACTGTGAAGAAGGCTGAGCGCTGAAGAATTGATGCTTTTGAACTGTGGTGTTGGAGAAGACTCTTGAGAGTCCCTTGGACTGCAAGGAGATCCAACAGTCCATCCTAAAGGAGATCAGACCTGGGTGTTCTTTGGAAGGACTGATGTTGAAGCTGAAACTCCAATACTTTGGCCACCTGATGCAAAAAGCTGACTCATTGGAAAAGACCCTGATGCTGGGAAAGATTGAGGGGAGGAGGAGAAGGGGACGACAGAGGATGAGATGGTTGGATGGCATCATCAACTCAATGGACATGGGTTTGGGTGGACTCTCAGGAGTTGGTGATGGACAGGGAGGCCTGGCATGCTGCAGTTCATGGGGTCGCAAAGAGTCGGACACGACTGAGTGACTGAACTGAACTGAACTATAATAAAATAGATAACGAATAAGAAACTACTCTGTAGCACAGGGAACTCTACTCAATATCCTATAATAACCTATATAGGAAAAGAATCTGAAGTAGAATGAATATATGCATATGTATAACTGAATCACATCACTGCACATGTGAAACTAATACAACATTGTAAGTCAACTATGTGAGTTCAATAAAAATTTTAAAGAAAGAAAAAAATATAGCCAAGTTTACAGAACTAATAAGTAGGAGCCAGCAGTTGAACACAGAGCTTTTTAACTCCAAAACCTTTCCCAAATAGTGGAAAGAAGAAACACTAGAGAGGAAAACTGACGTTCAGCCGGTTACTGCTCACTCTTACATGTGCTTTGTGCTTCCTTCATGTTTTCTGTTGTTGTTCAGTCACTCAGTCATGTCCATTCTTTATGACCCCATAGATGCAGCATGCCAGGCTTCCCTGTCCTTCACCATCTCCTAGAGCTTGCTCAAATTCATGCCCATTGAGTCGATGATGCCATCCAACCATCTCATCCTCTGTTGCCCCCTACTCCTCCTGCCCTCAATCCTTCCCATGTTTCAAACTCTTCATGTTTTAAAAACTGAATTAAGCAATAAGAATATACAGATGGCCTGGAGAACTTCCTACACTGCTGCTGCTGCCAAGTCGCTTCAGTCGTGTCCGACTCTGTGCGACCCCATGGACTGCAGCCTACCAGGCTTCTCCGTCCATGGGATTCTAGAAGTAAAGATTAGGGACCCAATTCAAACCTTGAAATATCCTAGCATTTATAATGGTATATAGATCCTGGTACACTGAAATTCTCACCCTGACTGCTGCAGTCTCCAACTGTATGGGAATTCTGTTTGTATCCAGCCTTCTTCCTTTCTCTGTGTCATGGGCCCTGACCTTTATGGACCCAATCGCTGGGATTTGTGCCCTCTCAATTCCACTTGGGTTTGACAACATCAGAGGAAGGGACTGAGCCACTTCCTCTCCCATGCTCTTCTCTTGCTCCAGCACTGCATTATAGCAGTGGCCACACTTCTTTACGACCTCAACTCCTTTGGGTGGCCTATAGTCCACACTCGAGCTCTCACAAGGCACCGTTAGCGGTATATCTTCCCCCTGCTTCTTCAGGTCTAGAGATGGGAATGGGAACAGGTAATAGAGCTCAAAGCACAGTGTGGTTCATTCTGTGATGCAGGTAAAATAATGTTGGTGAGATGCAAGAGAAACCACATCATCATTTTTGCCATTGTTTCTAGGGGAACTGATGTTCTGCGTCTCAAATAACAAACACTGCAAGGAAGCTTTCGGAAGGAAATCTGTGTTTTGGATCAAGGTTACTCTCTTATTTGCCTCTCTGCCTTTCTTCCTCTCAGCAATCTGCAGAAAAAAATTACACTGCACTTTCTCCAACAAGAAGTTGCCTTCAGAGAATGAGCTTGAAATACCTCACTATTTTATGGAGTTATAAGAAACTCCAGCACAGCTGTTAACTTTGGGATATAAGCTGGTTCTAAAATTAATAGACCTAAAGAGAAACATGATAAACCATGCTAAAATCTGAGGATAGAGAAAATCTGTATAACTATGAATCAAAAATCCAGAAGCCATCAAGGAAGTAATGATAAGCTATATAAATACTTAAACTTTAGCACAGAAAATAGAATATCACTAATAAGGGTGAAAAATATATAACAACCCAGAAAGTTTATAGTATAGATAAATCATTAATTTCCAATATATAAAAAATCCTAAAAATCAGGAAAGAATAACAACCTGATTTTAAAAAAGGGATGAGAGATATGAAAAGACTATACATAGAAAAAGATGTTCCACTTCATTAGCAACAATAGAAATGCAAATTAAAATCCACTAAAATGCCTGTTCTTACAAAAAGAATGGCAGAAATCCATAATCATAACAATACAGTGTATTGGCATGTGGTAGACTGTAAAACCATCCACGATGATTCTTCTCCCTACATCCTTCCCCTAATCTGGGCTGCCCTTGTGCCACTGAGTTTGACAAACTGAATATAGGAGATGAACCATCAGGTCAGGCCCAGCCTAAGCTTCAAGCAGACTTCATGCTTTCACTTGCTCTCTATGTCCTCTGCCCAGCCACCATGTGAACATGCCTGGGTTAACTTTCTAGATGATGAGAGATACTTGATTTGGTCACCTCCCTTCAACCCAAACAAGAGCCAACCAGTCTCAAAAGCTGACCTGCAGTTGACCTCAGAAATATGACAGAGCCCACCCAAGAAAACAGAAGATCTATGTAGTTGTGCCTCACCTAAATTACTCATCTGCACGATTGTGAACTAATTAAATTAAATGGTGGTTGTCTTAAAGTAAATTGAGTAGTATTTTATGCAGCAGAAATTGATACAAGGATCATGCTCAGACATAGCTGGTAGGAGTATAAATCTTCCCTAAGAAAGGAAATCTGGTGCTATCTAACAAAATTACATATGCATTTACCCTTTGACCAGCAATACCATTTCTAGGAATCTGTACTAAAGGTAAACCTGCACAAGTATATATGAATTAGGCCTATAAAGAAGATTATTTATCAGGTTGCATTTTGTCTAGGAAAATAGAAGAAATAATATATATGCATATTGACTTGTACTGGGAAAAGAATCAATGAAAAGATAAATCAAAAACTAATAAAATATGCTACCTGTAGGAGGTGGGAGAGTTGGCATGATGGCAACAGAGAAGGAAATGAGGATTGCCTGAGAGTTCCATTTCATACAGAGTTTGCTCTTGAGCTATGAAAATATTTTATATATTAATAAAAGAGTAAAAATAGTCAATAACAAAAATACCCTAATAACACAGACAGAATAATCATTTTGGGCCCCTTCAGAATGCAATTCTTAAACTGAGTGTAGAAAGTCAGATATATACTAAGGACCAAAAAATTTTACAAAAAGATAAAATTCATTTAGTACTTTTTAAGTGTAATCTACAAATGTTTTACAGACATGGTAGGGAAATGTGGATCAATGATTATATTAACATAGTTAGAAATCATGGATTTTCAAAATAAAGAGGAAGTGGAGACAGAGATACAAGTGTAAAAATCAAAGAAATTGAGTAAAACTTAAAATTAACATGATTTTATGATTTTTTCACATATATATTTATATATGATGAATAAATTTATTTATACACATTTAACTTGGTTCATTAAAAGAACCTAAAGTGAAAGTCATTCTGGGACTGGAATTTGGTTTCTAAGCACCATTCCTATTAGTAGAATTTGAGCTCCTTGGAGAAATAGTAATTTCCAAATCTAAAGAAGGGAAGGTCCTAAATGTACTGGGAGCATCTTTTGTTTGAAAACAAGAAAATTTTCAGAGACTAATTGGACTGTATTAAAAGGATAAAGCTGATACCTAGAAGGAGAAAATTCCATGGACACAATTTGTATATTAAGAAAACTGTAACTTATTGGAACACATTAATATATTAAAATTGTTGATTATATAATTATACTTAAAAAGTGAAGCCAAAACAAACCCATAAAAAATCCTCATATGCTATCAATCATTCTCTAAACAATTATGCATAAATGGAAACAATTATTTATCCTGCCTTTATAATGGCTACAAGAATTCAGGATACCCAAACAGCTCTAGTGTTTTGAGAAATAGCTCTTCCTTACAGAAGAATTATAATTAATAAATGTAGAAAGAATTAAATAATTAAAAAACTAAAGAATTAGAAAATAAATGTCTAATAAAATAAATCAGGAAAAAGCATTGATGAATGTTTAAAGAAATAAATTAAAAGCTATTGGAAAATTGCATACTCACAAGATGTAAAGTATCAACCATAATGTTTTCAGACACGAAGTGGAGAATGACAGTTTATAATGGAGGAATCTAGCCCTCACTACCTGAACCCACTGACCAGTCATATAATCACTATTAATTATGGAAAAGTATGCGTTAAATGCCTCCTAATATGATGCATCATGAAATAAATAGTGTTGCCTAAAGCAATCCTACTCAAAAATTTTTTTATTTGAATTAGATCCAATTTACATTTACAGGAAAAGCAAAAACAAGATAAAGAAATAAAAGGAAATAATCAGACAAATCCAGAAAGTGGGACATCTCTAAAGGATAATAGGCTTGAATTCTTCAAGAAGTCAGTAAGGCAGGCAGGGGGTCGAAGGAGGTGTCCAGAAGGGAAGCCAGAATAGGGAAGAGAAGAGGATTGGACAGTGTTCAAGATCAAAATTTTAAGAGATATTATAAATCAAATGCAATGTGTCATCACTGATTGCATACTGGCTGAACTATCCAGCTAAAGAAGTTATTTTTGAGATTATTATGAAAATTGAGTTTATTAACAACCAAGGAGGGTGATATGGGGGGGCGGGAGGGAAGTTCAAAAGGGAGGGGATATATGTATACACATAGCTGATTCACTCTGTTATTATAAAACAATCATACTTCAATTGAAAAAAGAAAGAACTGATCCTTTTGAAGTGTGATGTTAAAGAAGACTCGAGAGTTCCTTGGACTGCAAGGAGATCCAGCCTTGAAGACACAACTGAGTGACTGAACTGAACTGAAGCATATGGCAAATAGTCAATTAAGTTTGTCTTTAATCATCATCATCACCATGATTCTGCCGACTGTAACTTCTTTCACTAGATTGGTTATTTCACATATCAAATAGATAAATTAACCCTGCTGACATTTGCAAACATGGATGAATTTGCCAAATGGCTAAATTTAGCACTAATTCTCTAGACCAGTGTTTTGCAACCAAATTTTAGACCAGTTGTTTGTATTCTGCTTAAATCTAATTTTAGGAGATATTAATAGATGTATCACAGCTCAGTTCAGTCACTCAGTCATTTCTGACTCTTTGCAACCCCGCGGACTGCAGCACGCCAGGCTTCCCTGTCCATCACCAACTCCTGGAGCTTACTCAGACTCATGTCCATTGAGTCGGTGATGCCATCCAACCAGCTCATCCTTTGTCATCTCCTTCTCCTCCCACCTTCAATCTTTCCCAGCATCAGGGTCTTTTCCACTGACTCAGTTCTTTGCATCAGGTGACCAAAGTATTGGAGTTTCAGCTTCAGCATCAGTCCTTCCAATGAATATTCAGCACTGATTTCCTTTAAGATGGACTGGTTTGATCTCCTTGCGTCCAAGGGACTCTCAAGAGTGTTCTCCAACACCACAGTTCAAAAGCATTGATTCTTTGGTGCTCAGCTTTCTTTATAGTCCAACTCTCACATCCATTGACTACCGGAAAAACCATAGCTTTGACCAGACCGACCTTTGTTGGCAAAGTAATGCATCACAAAACAATTCTACCACAAACCAATAGGCATCACGGACAAAAAATTCCATGTTCAAGCAATATGGAAAGAGATTATCTCTAGCCCCTCTCTGAGATTCATATTTCATGTTAGTGTATTAGAATCTTTTAGAAGTCTGTAATAAAGAAATCTGTACTTTTATGTTTATCTGCATTTAGGTCGCTGTCTTTAAACTTAGAAAGCAGGGACCCCTTTCCACATTGCTCTCTTGTCACTATCTTTGAGGAAAGTGTCCTGTGAACACCAGTTGGGGGATGGATCCACATGAGCATTTACATGAGGAATGTAGAGCTAACTGTGAATAAGAACTTCAGATGGTTTCATTTTCTGGGTGTTCATGACCTACAGAGCTCTGGTAGCTTTAATTCTTGGCATCCATTAAGCTGTTCTCTGAGATCAACTCTCTATGAGCTCAGATCCACGGAAGTTTCTATATTGCTCCTCTCATTTTTATTTAATTTTGGCAAAAATGCATCATGAGATCTATCTTCTTAACAAACTTTAACATGCACAATACAATATTGTTAACTATATGCACAAAGTTGTAGGCAGATCTCTAGAACTTGTTCATCTAACTTAACTGAACCTTAATACCCACTGAACAAAAAATTCCATTTTCTTGTTCCTCCAGCCCCTGGAAACACCATTCTACTCTCTAATTCTATGTGTTGGGCTGTTTTATATGACCTCTATAAGGGGAATGGGTTTTTCACATGGCTTAGTGGTAAAGAATCCACCTGCCAAGCAGGAGACAAGGGTTCAAAATCTGGGTCAGGAAGATCCCCTGCAGAAGTAAATGGCAACCCACTCCAATATTCTTGCCTGGAAATCCCATGGACAGAGGAGCCTGGCAGGCTACAGTCCACGGGGTCACAAAGAGTCAGACCAACTAAACAACTGAGTATGCACACACCTTCTCTCTTATGGCTGCATAATATTCCATTGTGCATGCAAACTACATCTTTTTAAGCTTCTAACAACCTCCATGTTGCTAAATCCAACGATCATGTCTCTGTGCTCATCTAACTTGGCTATCAACAGCATCTGACCCAACTGACTAAAGCGCCTTCCTTGAAAGGCTCTTTATTTCTTTTTGGCTGTACTGGGTCTTCCTTGCTATGTGTGGGTTTTCTCTGGTTGCAGTGATAAGGGGCTACTCTCCAGTTGTGGTGTGTGGGCTTCGTTTGTGTGGCACAGGCTCTGTGGTGCACAGGTTTCAGTAGTGTAGCACATGGGTTCAGCAGCTTCAGTTTCTGAGATTTAGAGCACAGGTCAATAGTTGTGGTACATGGGCTTAATTGTTTCACAGCATGTGGGATCTTCCCAGACCATGGATGGAACCCATGTCTCCTGCATTGATAGGAGTATTCTTTACCACTGAGCCACCAGGGAAGCCCCCATCCACGTTTTCTTTATCCATTCTTCTGTTGATGGGCATTTAGATTGTTTCCACATTCTTATTTTTAAATAATTCAATATTTAAACCAGCTTCAATTTCTCTGTTAATTTTTATTTAATACATGCATGTATGTATTCACTCCTTTACCATTCTTTTCTGAATATCCTTCATGAGAAAGACATATACTAACAGTTCTGACAAAGGTTATAAAGATGCATTGTTCATTCTCCTTGCCCTGGAGAAGTCTGCATAAAGTTGTTTTTGCCCAACTGATGCCCTGTAAGTGTAATTTTATTTTAAACTCCATTTTTTCTCTCCTACTATACATAATGCTTTGGGTTAACAGTTAAAAATGCACACAAAGAAAAAAAGAAATCTAAATTCATTCCAAGAAATAACTTTAACACTGAAATATAATCAACAGTTAATTATCCTGGCAGAATGATTCATTCTACTTTTATTATTATTATTGGTGTTATTTTAATGAGCAACTATTTTGTTTAATGTTTGTGTAACTGGGTCTGGGAATTTTCCCACCCACATTTAGGAACAGTTTCACAACATGTGATTCACACCCTAAACGTATTGTTAAGCAAAACAAAAGAAGGTAGCTCCTCACTAAATTCCAAGCTCAAAAAAAAAAAAAAATTATTTTAAATCCATCTGCTTTCAACCAACAAACCACAGTATTTCACAGCTCTAAAAAGAGAGAAAAGAGTTATTTTTAAATCTCCATCAATCATATTAAATAGCATTCTTCCACTTATATATGATATAGGCCACAGGGGAGACTAGAAAAAGAAAGTTAGGGATTCAAAAACTTAGGTAATTTTTTAGATTCCACACATAAGTAATATCATACAGCATTTGTCTTCTCTGTCTGATTTCTTTTACTTAACATAATAACCTTCAGATCCACCCATGTTGCTGCAAATGGCAAAATTTCATTCTTTTTTATGACTGATTAGTATTCTATTGTCTGTATGTGTTTGTATGTGTGTGTGTATGAGTGTGTGTGTGTGAGTGTATAACATTACCTTTATCCATTCAGTATGACTTTAGCAAAAAAGAAGCAGATTCACAGAGAATGAACTAGTGATTACCAGTGGGGACAGGGAAGTAGCAAGGTAGAGATAGTGAATTAAGAGGTACAAATAGGTAGAAAATAAACTATAAGGATATATTGCATAACACAGGAATACAGTCAATATTTTATAATAACTATAGTTATTCTCTACTTACTTATAGAGTATAACATTGGAAAATTGTGAATTGTCTATCAACTATATTTCAATAAAAAAAAAAAAAAACCTTATGTAAACCCCATACGTCACTTCCTTTCTGTATTTTTCAGGTTAGTCATAAAATTAACAAAAATCTAAAATTATATTCATAAAAATTGCAGTTCAACTGCATTTTCTGTGGAGACGTTTGCCTCTGAATCTTCCACTGTTCTCACAATAATAATGATATTAGGGTAACAGAGTTATTCTGCATTCAATCTAATTCTATTGGTGCAGAGTACCACTTACAGTAGCTACTTAATGAATTTTATCTGAATTGGGCATTTCACTGGAGACAGAGGAGTCTTGATTTTTAATTGAAATTTAAAAGCCTCATCCTCGAATTAAAAGATGATAGTAAAGGGTGGTTGTAAAACAAAATCATAATTGGTTTAAAGATAGATATAGCTCCTCATCAGCCAAATGTTTCTTATAATGTTGGAATGTATAAACTCAAACAATTTAATTTTCATCAGACTATACTGTACATCAAGTAGTCATGCCCTAAACATTTGAATAATATGCATCTAACCTATATGAACTTTTATGAATATTACACCTGTAGAAAATGTGTGAGTAAATTGGAGTTCTACTATTTTCCAATTAAGAGGGAGAATGTTCAAGGTGTAGGGAGATTTGAGAGGAGTAAAAGTGGTATACAAATGTGAAAAGGCTCTTCATCAAGAAAAAAAATATTTCTTAGTTTTCTGTGTCTAAGAATCTTTAGTACCCTTCCATAATAATTGCATGGTATAAAACCAGAGTAAAACACCTGATCTGGTGAATACAAGCTCTGCATGCAAACTGGGTCATAAATGCCTTAGCTCCCATCAGAGGATAGGGAAGGTAGAGAGGAAAGGAATACAGAGCCACTGAAATCTCACTACACACCACCCGGTAATCTATGTTTACACCTGTCCTATATAAAGAACACTTCTATCCCCACCAGAATTGTTCAAGTGATGTTATATGCATTTGTTTAAAATCTCTCATCTCCTACACAGTTTATTAGTTTTCATAGTATCCCAAGTGCCTGGCACAGGGTCTAGGATACAATTCTCACTTAATAACAACTTGGTTAAAAGAATGAATTGATAATCTAGGGGAAAGTGAGAATGAAGAACATAAAGTGTATATAGAAAAATTAATTTAAGGATCTGTGAAATCTGTGAAAGGCATTGTAGAAAATTAAATCCCTCCAGAACAACTCAGAATCACATGTAGAACCTGAAAAAATTAGTACAGATGGTTACAGACAGAGAACAAACGTATGGATACCAAGGTTGGGAGGGGTGGTGGGATGAATTGGGAGATTGGGATTGACATACATACACTGCTACTGCTAAGTCACTTCAGTTGTGTCCGACTCTGTGCGACCCCAGAGACGGCAGCCCATCAGGCTCCCCTGTCCCTGGGATTCTCCAGGCAAGAACACTGGAGTGGGTTGCCATTTCCTTCTCCAGTGCATGAAAGTGAAAAGTGAAAGTGAAGTCGCTCAGTCGTGTCCGACTCTTTGCGACCCCATGGACTGCAGCCTACCAGGCTCCTCCATCCACGGGATTTTCCAGGCAAGAGTACTGGAGTGGGATGCCATCGCCTTCTATACATAAAATAGATAACTAATGAGAACCTTCCTTTCAGCCCAGGGAATTCTACTCAGTGCTCTGTGTGGTAACTGAGAATATACTCTAAGGAAACCATAATTGAAAAAGAAACATGTTCCCCACTGTTCACTGCAGCACTGTTTACAAGAGTTAGGACATGGAAGCTATCTAGTTGTCTATCAACAGAGGAACGGATAAAGAAATTGTGGTACATATAGACAATGGAATATCACTCAGCTATAAAAATGCTGCGATGCATTTGAATTAGTTCTAACATATATAAATGGAATCTAGAAAGATTATACTGATTAACTTCTTTGCAGGGCTGCAAAAGAGACACAGATATAAAGAACAGACTTATGGTCACAGTAGAGGAGGGAGAGAGTGGGATGACTTGAGAAAGTAGTACGGAAACACTTACATTACCATGCATAAAATAAACAGAAGAAACTTGCTGTATGATGCAGGGGACCCAGAGCCTGTGCTCTGTGACAATCTAGAGGTGTGGGATGGGGAGGGAGGTGGGAGCGAGGTTTAAGAGGGAGGGGACATATGTATACCTGTGACTCATTCCTGTTGCTCTATGGCAGAAACCATCACAATATTGTAAAGTAATAACCCTCCAATTAAAAATAAAATTAAAAATTTAAAAAGAGGGGGTATATGGATATATATAGCTGATTCACTTTGCTTACAGCAGAAACTAGCATGGCATTGTAAAGCAAGTATAAGCCAAAAAATAATAATAATAATAAAATTAAATCTATTTAAAAAAGAACAAAAATACTCAGAATCAGATTGTATTCATCCCCCGACTAATCCCATCCACAGGCCACTATCCTATTTTTCCTTTTTTATCCTATTTTCCTTTGGACAGGAAAGTTGAAGAGCTTCAAGGATATCCTATTTCTACCCTGCCTCCCCTCGTGCCCCAGCGTTTCCTTAGCTAGAAACGACTATGTAGATGTAGTATGCCTATTTTAGACACTGCTCTCTGGCTTTCCAGCTACAAGCCTCTGAAGACCTGCTTGTTTCGTACACATTTAATAAAGCCCACAGGCAAATGGAAAAACAACACAGAAAGGAGGTCAAACCAAGATCCATCTTCCCCCCCACCCCATCAGTTATCAGTGTGCTTTAACTGTGATAGCTAAGAAATTAGTAAAAATTTAAGGTGCAGGGTCATTTTTTATGTCCCCTTTTTAGCTTCTCTGCCAAAAGGACATGAGTGTTACACTGAGGATCTATTCACTGCTGGACTTCTCGCCTCAACTTCACCTGTCATTGTTGGAACAAGGGACAGAGTATTTGTGTTTGGAAGTGGGCAGGGAAAGCAGAGAAACTGTCTAGTTGGCTGACTTACTCTACATTCTAACACAGAGGAGAATTACATGTAAGCTGAAGTAGCCATTGACTTCTCTGCTTTTCTGTAGATCATTCTAATTAAAACTAGTGTCATTAATAATTTAAATATATTTATATTTAATTAATTTATATTAATCTTATATCCTAGCATCAGAGTCTTGGATATAAGATTAATATAAAGACCCTGATGCTGGGAAAGATTGAAGACAAAAGGAGAAGAAGGAGACAGAGGATGAGATGGTTGGATGGCATCACAGATGTAATGGACATGAACTTGGGCAAATTCCAGAAGATGGTGGGGGACAGGGAGGCCAGGCATGCTACAGTCCATGGGGTCACAAAGAGTCAGACATGACTTGGTGACTGAACAACAATCTTGTATCCTACACAAATATACTTAAAATTTTGTATCTAATGTGTTGTTATTGGATGTCCATGGGACATTTAGAATAACTGGCACGAAGATAAACATTACTCAATTTCAAAAAGTAGAGTTCTTTTTTTGTGTGTGATTTTTATTTTTTCTGCACTTGATGAAATAGTCTCAGAGAAATGTTAATATGTCTTACTATGATTATATGTATTTTTCTTTTCCCTTATATTTCTTTTGATATTTGCTTTATGAATCTTTGTTTCTTTGCTGCTAGGTGTCTAATGGTTTATGATGCCTATATTCTTTGTAAATTGTAACTTTTATCATTAAAAGCATTCATCTTTGTCTCCTTTAAAATAAATAAACAAACTTTTTTAAAAAAACAAGTCATTTTAACCTCCTAGGTCAGAACTCACATCGCCCCTATATGCTCTAGTTGCAGAAGTGTTTTATTTTCCTAATATTCTCTTTAAATATATTAAGTAATATTTTTAAATTGAGAGGTTGTTTTCTTGCCCTCCACTAAGATTAGGTACATGGTAAAAATGTCCCCTTGCCATGCCTTTTAAACCTCACAATCAATGTTTTAGCTATTAAAATAAGGAAAAGAAATAAAAGGCATACAGATTGAGAAGGAAGAAATAAAACTGTCTTTGCAGATGATAATATTGTCTATGCAGAAAATCTGAATCAACAACACCAAAAACTTCTGGAACTAATAAGAAATTATAGCAAGATTTCAGGATACATGTTTAATATGTGCTGTGCTGTGCTTAGTCACTTAGTTATATTTGACTCTTTGCAACCCCATGGACTGTAGCTCACCAGGTTCCTCTGTCCATGGAGATTCTCCAGGCAAGAATACAGGAATGGGTTGCCATTCCCTTCTCCAGGTAATCTTCCCAACCCAGGGATCGAACCCAGGTCTCCCTCATTGCAGGCAGATTCTTTACCATCTGAGCCACCAGGGAAGCCCTGTTTAATATACAAAAGTCAATCATTTTCCAGTACATAAGCACTGAAAAAGTGAAATTTGGAATGCACAATGCCATTTGGCTTAGCATCCAAAGAAATGAAATGGTTAGGTATAAATGTAACAAAATATGTGTGAGAGCTATATGAGAAAAGCTACAAAATATTGGATAACTAAAGAATAACTAAACAGACAGAGATTCCATGTTAATGAATAGCAAGACCCGATATTGCCAAGATGTTAGTTCTTACCAACTTAATCTGAAGATTCAATGACATTTCAATCTACATCCCAGGAAATTATTTGATGGATATTGACAGATCAATTCTAAAGTTTATATAGAGAGGCAAGAGGCCCAGAATTGCCAATAATACATTGAAGGAGATGAATGAAGTTGGAAGGCTAACACTACTTAAAGACTTAGTATAAAGCTATGGTAATTAAGACAACGTGGAAAGAGACAAATCAGTGAAACAGAATACAGAGCCCAGAAATAGACCTTCATAAATACAGTCAACTGATCTTCAGCAAAAATGTAAAGACAATAAAATGTAGCAAAGGTCTTTTTTTTTTATCAAGTGGTGCTGGAACAACTAGATAACCATATGTAAAAGAAAAAAAATCAAAAACAAATCTGATATAATTTACAAAAATGAACTCAAAAATGACTACAGGCTTAAAACGATAAAACTTAAAAAAAAAAAAGAAACTAGACAATAACATAGGAGAAAATCTAGATGACCCTGAGCATGACAATGATTTCTTCAGATACAACAGACACAATCCATTACAACATTTTTAAAATAAAATATTTTATTTTACAATATTTTTAAAATAAAGTTTTATTTTTAAAGTATTTTTTTTTAAATAAAATACTTTAACTCTGCAAAAGACAATGTCAGAAGAAGCCAAGACAAACTTGAAACACATATTTGCAAAAGACACATCTGGTAAAAGACTATTATCCAAGATGTACAAAGAACTCAAAAAACTCAATAAACTATTCAAAGAATGATCCAAAGACCTTAACAACACATCTCATAAAGAAGACATACAGATGGAAAATAGGTATATAAGAAGATTCTCCACATAACATGTCGTTAGAAAATACAAATTAAAACAGTGAGATGCCATTATACACCTATTAGGATGTCCAAAAACCAAAGCAAATGCTAGGGAGGATATGGAGCAAAAGGAACTTTCATTCACTGCTGTTGGAAATGCAAAATGACAGTCACTTCGGAAGATGAATCAGCGGTTTCTCACAAAAGTAAATATACCCTTCCAGTTGGGTCCAGCATCACTGCTGCTGCTGCTGAGTCGCTTCAGTCGTGTCCCACTTTGTGAGACTCCAGAGACGGCAGCCCACCAGGCTCCCCCGTCCCTGGGATTCTCCAGGCAAGAACACTGGAGTGGGTTGCCATTTCCTTCTCCAATGCATGAAAGTGAAAAGTGAAAGTGAAGTCGCTCAGCCGTGTCTGACTCCTAGTGACCCCGTGGACTGCAGCCCACCAGGCTCCCCCGTCCCTGGGATTTTCCAGGCAAGAGTACTGGAGTGGACTGCCATTGCCATCACTGCACTCATTGGTATTTACCCAAAGGCTCTGAAAATTTAAGCCCACACAAAAACCTGCACCTGATGTTACAGAAACTTCATTCAAATGTTTCAAATTTGGAAACAATAAAGACGTCCTTTAGGCTAATCAGTAAATAAATGGAAGTACATCCAAACAATGGGATATTATTGAGCAGTAAATATAAATGGGTTATCAAGCCATGAAAAGACATGGAAGAAACTTCACTTTAAATTACTAAGTGAAACAACCAATCTCAAAAGGCTATATACCATACAATTTCAATTACATAACATTTTAGAACCTACATGATGTAACTATGTAGGTTCATCAGTTGTAAGAAATGTACCAGTCTGATAGGTGATGTCAACACTGGGAGAGCTATGGGTGTAGGGGCAGGAAATATATGAAAAATCATTGCACCTTCCCCTTAATCTTTCTGTGAACTAAAACTGCTATGAAAAATTACCTTAACAACAACAACAACAACTAGGAAGTTTCATATACAACCTCAACATTGTAATCCTCTTAAAAATCAATCATTTTTCTCTTGATAAAGCCTAGCAATCATCATGAAACTAGGCTCAGAGTCACCTGTCATTTGTTATTGAGCTTATGAATAATTTTTTTTCACACAGTAGAGAAGTATCTCTGTCTCTCTCATCATCTCTCTTTCTCTCTTAAAAGCAGGACTGCAAAGGAGAGAATAAGACAGCAAAATGACATTTGTACGTAACTTACTTCCCTTATGTGCTACCTGTTGGCCCCTACAGGCTACTGAGATTATTAGCCTAAATTATGGAAGGCAAAATGATGCCTATTCATTGAAAAAGTATTACCAGAGTCAAATGATGCTAATAATTGATAACATTTAATAGAGCACTTATTCTTTACTAAGTGCTTTATATACAATGTGTAATAAATATTATTACAACCTTCATTTTACAAGTGAGGAAAATAAAGGTTAGAAAAATTATGTCATTTCTTAAGAGTATACAACTAGTTAGTAGTTGATTTAAGAATCTAATCCAGGATTCTTCTACATCCAAGGTCATACTTTCAACTAAAGAAGTATTAATATATACTAGCTTAAAAAAATATACATGTTTGACTTAAGAAGCCAGAGACTACTGCTCTCTGTAATTTTAAATTAATGAATTTAATATTACTTTATATTAATATATATTATAATAATGATTTATAGAACTCTACTCAATAAGATTTCCATTTGAGCATTGACAGTGATACTTATTCAAGATGAGCATACATGAAAAATATAAAACATAAGAAATACTCAACAAGTTTCCAGTATTAACTTTTTTTCATGACTATTTGCTAGGTTGGTTAATTCGTGTTATTGTGATATGTTTAATTGGATTGTCAACAACTTCAACCTGAATTCTAAATGGCTTTTTCCAGGGCTATTGATTCTGGGATATAACTTGATAGGTGGAAGGATTTCTTGGGCCAGGATCCAACAGCTGAGCCTTTGAACACTACAGGCTTAGACAACTAGCCAGAGAGTGTGAAAATACATTTCTCTGCATCACTTGGGATCCTAGGAAGAAACAGATGGTAACACAAATGGGTAGCCTAAGGAGAGTCATACGTGGAGGCAGGACGCTGGGAAACTATGAGCTGTTGCATGACTGTCATCCCTAAGATAAAACAAGACCCTGAAGCTGGGAAAGACTGAAGACAAGAGAAGAGGGCAGCAGAGGATGAGATGGTTAGATAGCATCACCAACTCAGTGCACAAGAGTTTGAGCAAACTCCGGGAGATAGTAGAGAACAGAGGAGCCTGGCATGCTGCAGTCCACGGGGTCACAAAGAGCCAGACACAACTGAGTGACTGAACAAAATCATCAAGGAAAGGAAGCAGTTACCAGAACATGGAGACAGAGAGCTCTGTGGAAATGATCCCCTCAAGTGCTACAGCTTTGGTTAAAGAAAGCAGTCAGCACTGGTGATGTCACAGGAATGGATCCAGGAAAGTCAATACCAGCACCACACTTTCTTCAGGTCTCCCTTTTCCTGTCAGTTCTTGGCCCAGGCCAGAAGGAAAGAGCACCCACTGATGCAATCTAACAAACAGCTCTCCCAAGGCACAGAGCAAGGTGGACAAGGGCAGAGAATATATCTGGAATGGAGGAGGATACTCACAACACAAGCCCTGGCTCAAATGACTACACATTTCAGGCTGACAGACCTTTTTCAAGAGTTCAAAAGAGCTAACCATTAAGTAACCTGCATTTAACTGGGTAAGACTCTGAAATAACAAAAAAAGGCTGTCATAGAATTTTAATAAGCTTAGAGGTCTAGTTTTACACCTTTTCTAAAGCATGGGTCCCTGATAACAATACTACTGAAACAGTAGTCTCATCCATCCTCAGTCTGAGCATCTGAAATGATACAGAATTTGTTTATTCCTGAATCAGACAAGATTCCTTAGGTTGCCAGAGACAGAATTCCAACTCAGATCACTGACGTAACTTGGAATTCCAAATGTGGCATTCAAGCAAAATTGGATGTAGCAGCTCAGACACCATCATCAGGTACTGTCATTAATGCCAGAAGGTGGTGGCACCCCACTCCAGTACTCTTGCCTAGAAAATCCCATGGATGGAGGAGCCTGGTGGGCTGCAATCCATGGCGTCGCTAAGAGTAGGATACAACTGAGCGACTTCACTTTCACTTTTCACTTTCATGCATTGGAGAAGGAAATGGCAACCCACTCCAGTGTTCTTGCCTGGAGAATCCCAGGGACGGGGGAGCCTGGTGGGCTGCAGTCTATGGGGTCCCACAGAGTCGGACACGACTGACACGACTTAGCAGCAGCAGCAGCAGCAGCATGAGGCACAGAGAAGTTAATTTGCCCTAGGTCATCTGGCTAATAAAATAGAATATGTACAAACAGTTTTGCTTCCTATATCTATACTATGATCCACTACAAAAATCAAATGACATAGCAACGCTATATAAATCTTTGAGGAAAATTTTCGTTCACATAAGTAAGCAAAGAAATGGAAATTCTTCCAATATAAGAGACCACTTTCAGCTATCAAATTGGCATGTTTAAATAATAATAATATTCAAAATTAGTCAGCAAGAAATGCAAACTTTCTTCTGCTGCTAGTGGAATTTGTATAGCAATAATGCAAAATAATTTGCACTATATTACCAGAGCCTCAGAAACATATGTTATTTGGAGACAACCTATGAAAAGTATTCAAATTTATAATTACAATAATGCTAAATGCTATGAAAAAGAAGAGAAACAATCTAAACACTGAGCACTTAGACACTGATTAAATAACTTTTGAGATATCCACTCAATGGAATACAAAGCAGCCATTAAAAATACTGATATACAATGCTTAATAATACATTCATAAGTTTATTTCATTTCACTGAAAGAGCTCAAAAAATATACAAAGTGAAGTCAGAGAAATTAGAATGGAAGAGGAGGAGCTAATTATCTCTCATACAGATCCTCAACAGAATTCACTTACACAGAAGAGTCCCTTAAGCTTTCAATTCACAGAAATTTGACTCCTACAAATCCTTCCAGGAGCAAATCTACAACAGAGGCTGAGAATATCTGAACTAAGTGAGACACATTGGTGCCTACACCCCACATTGGTAATGGCAAATATTTATGACTATGTTATGTTCTGGCAGAAAGAGCATTGGTAGTAATAGCTGATTCACTTTGCCATACAATGCAAATTAATATGACACTGTAAAGCAACTACATGCAGAGAGAAATTAGTTTAAAAAAAAAAAAGAAAAAAACATGTAGAGGCCTAAAGGAAATGACTTCTGTTTTCACTCCTGTAAGATCTTCCTCACTTTCTGAATTTGGTTGAAAAATGAAGTCTTAACCATATGGAAGGAAACGGTTCCCCTCTGCTTTGTACTGGTCAAGCCACACAATTTGAGGCATTGTATTTTTTAATACAAAATAGTACCATGTTTGTCTTGGAATATATGTAAAATAAGACAAACTTAAAAAAAAAATGAAAGGAGAGAAAATAACCATAACCTACCACTAGTAGTCCTACTTTTAACATTTTGTATATATAGTTCTACAAATTTCCCATGGAAACATATACCTTTTTTACATATATGAAATCACATTCTGCATCCTGTGCTATTAATATAAGGCTTTTTCACTTGCTGCTACTGCTAAGTCGCTTCCGTCGTGTCCGACTCTGTGTGACCCCATAGACGGCAGCCCACCAGGCTCCCCCATCCCTGGGATTTTCCAGGCAAGAACACTGGAGTGGGTTGCCATTTCCTTCTCCAGTGCATGAAAGTGAAAGTGAAGTTGCTCAGTCGTGTCTGACTCTTCTCGACCCCATGGACTGCAGCCTACCAGGCTCCTCCATCCATGGGAGTTTCCAGGCAAGAGTACTGGAGTGGGGTGCCATCGCCTTCTCCGAACAAGGTCCTACTATATAGCAACTGGAATTCTGTTCAATGTTAAGTGGCAGGCTGGATGGGAGGGGAGTTTGGAGGAGAATGGATACATGTTTAAGTATGGTTGAGTCCCTTCACTGTTCACTTGAAACTATCACAACATTAATTGGCTATATCCCAAAACAAAATAAAAATGTTTAAAAAATACATTAAAAATTCTCTGGATTTAGTATAGTATCCAAATTATTTTCTCCTTTTGATTCTCTGGACCTACTCAACAAAAGAAGGAAAGAAATGAGTTTTGCCATCAGATTTAACGTGATGCTTTTCAGGAGTCCCCTTAACACTGTTACACTAAACCTGTGACCCATTTTCCCAGTGATTCTCAGCCAGAACTGCTGCTTTCTCTGCTGTCTTACAATGCCAGGAATGCATTTTCCCTTAGAGTGTCAGAGAGTCTCTGATAACTGAGCAAAGCCTGTATCTCTCATTTTGCCTTTTTCATAATTCCCAAGCTTAGCCACTGATTCTCAAGTATAGATGCAATTGATGTGCTAGAGAAACTGAATTTTACTTGGAGGAATTAGATACACCTGCTCCCATATTTTCTCTTCACCGCAGTCAATATTCAACTGCACATTTAACAAGGTTTCCTGAGTTCCTACTATGTACACTGCATTCAGGTTCAGTATTGAATGAGACAGGTGAGTCCTTGTCTTACTGACTGTACATTTCAGTGAGGGTTACAGATAATTTACAAACACACAAATAAATAGTATCCTGAAAATAAAAAATAGGGAGTGAACAGAGTTGAAGATTCCAGGAGAGAAATATCAGGAAAGACCTCTCACTAGCAGTAAGACCTGAGCTATACTAAGATGCAGATGCAAGAAAGAAACAGAAAGGTAAAGTTCAGAGGAAAATGAGGCAGGATAAAGTAGGAAGTGAGATATCCTTGAGGTAAAAATAAGTTTGGTAAATTAAGGCACAAAAAGAATTAAGTGGCTGGAGCATAGGGATGGGGAACTATGAGATGGACAAAAAATCAGAAGTATACCAGTAGTTCTGCTTGCTTAAGGCTTGGAAGGAACTTTGGTTCATGATGTCTTGCTTTTGTAAATAAAGTAATTAGAGGTGAAAAGGATGACAATTACTGTGTTGAAGTGCTGAAGATACAGGTTTGTCCTATCACTGCTATTTAATGATATGGCACCACTTTCTGCAACTATATGACATAAGCAGAGATCACTCCTGACTGGAGTCCACACTCACAATCTCACTATAATACTCCAAGGCAGGATACAAGAAACTGACATATAAATGCAGTTCTTCTAAGCCTTGGTTTAGAAGCTAATAATAATAACAAATCAACATAAGCACATGATATCCAAGCACCAAGCTACAACAGTAAAACCAAAGAGATATTTACACTCCCATAGTCATTGCAGCCCAGGTGGTGCTAGTGGTAAAGAACCTGCCTGCCAATGCAGGAGACACACAGAGACTTGGGCTGGATCCCTGGGTTGGTAAGATCCCCTGTGGGATCTAGCAACCCACTCCAGTACTCTTGCCTGGAGAATCTCAAGGACAGAGGAGCCTGGTGAGCTACAGTCCACAGGGTTGCAGAGAGTCAGACAAGACTGAAGTGACTTAGCACACACTCATTGCAGCATCATTCATGATAGACAGAATATGGGAGGAGCCAAGTGCCCAACAACAGATGAATAAAGAAAGAAAAGGTGGTATATAACAATACTTAAAATAGAGCATTATTCAGCCTTAAAAAGTAGGAAATCCTACCATATGCTACAACATGGATGAACCTGGTGGACACTATGTTGAGTGAAATAAGCCAGTCCCAGCAGGACAAACACTGCATGACTCCACTTACATGAGGAATCTAACATATTCAAACTCAAAAAGAGCAGAGGAAACAACCACGGTTGCCAGAAGGTGGGAGGTGGGGCTATGAGAAGTTGTTCACTGGGCATGAAGTTTCAGTTATGCTAGATGAATATATTTTAGAGAGATCTGCCATACAACATAGTGTCTGTCTGCAGTTATCGTTGTTCAGTCACTCGGTCATGTCCCATTTTTGTGACCTCATGGACTGCAGCATGCCAGGCATCCCTGTCCTTCACTATCTCCCAGAGTTTGCTCCAACTCATGTCCATTGAGTCGAGGATGCCATCTAGTCATCTCATCCTCTGTTGCTCCCTTATCCTCTTGCCCTCAATCTTTCCCAGCATTGGGGTTTTTTTCCAATGACCCAGCTCTTAGCATCAGGTGGAGTATTGTAGCTTCAGCTACAATTGTACAATTAAAATTCTACTATTGTACAATTCAGCTACAATTTTTCAGCTACAGTGTATTGGAGCTTCAGCATCAGTCCTTCAAATGAATATTCAGAGTTGATTTCCCTTAGGATTGACTGATTTAATCTCCTTGCTGTCCAAAGGACTCTGAAGAGTCTTCTTCAGTACCATAGTTCAAAAGCATCAATTCTTCAGCTTTCAGCCTTCTTTACGGTCCAACTCTCACATCTATACATGACTACTGGAAAAATCATAGCTTTGACTAAACAGACCTTTGTTGGCAAACTGATATCTCTCCTTTTTGAATATGCTATGTTTGTCATAGCTGTTCTTCCAAGGAGCAAGTGTCTTAATTTCGTGGCTTCAGTCACCATCCGCAGTGATTTTGGAGCCCAAGAAAATAGTCGGTCACTGTTTTCATTTTTCCCCATCTACTTGCCATGAAGTGATGGGACTAGATATATAGTTATGGATACAGTATTGAATATCCCAGTGTTGAAGAAGGTAGATCTTATGTGTTGTGCTCTTACCACACACACACAAAAAAAGAACACAAGAAACTATGATGGATATCTTTATTATCTTGATTGTGGTGATAGTATCATGACTATTTGCATATGTCCAAACTCATCAAGTTGTGTACACTAAATATTTGCAGTTCTTTGTATATCAGTTATACTTCAACAATGCTGTTTAAAAGGCAGTTAGAATTTTTTTTTTTAAGCTGCATTTCTGAGATAGTGTGGTGTTAACCTCTATTTTGGTTTCTGCACTTACACAGCAACTGGGCGAACTGCCTTCGTAGAAATCCAGCCTTGTGCTCATGGGCATGCACAACTCCGCGATACACTTTCAAGACATGAATCATTTTCTATTTACTTTTTATGCTTTATAATGATGCTTGTGGCTGAAAGGTTACCAATTTTCTGACTGTTTATAGTCAGCAGGGTTAATTTTTTCAACTGGCCAGAAAATGTCAAGCCCATTGGAAGTGTTATTCACTTCATTAGCTAATGTAGTTTAATGTTTAGGGGATCAAAGGAAAGGAACATTTGAAGAATACCTTGGAATAAGATCAAGCATATTATTCAAAAGGGAAATTCTCTACTTAAATTACCATCATCACTACAACTGATTATCTTTTCTCATAAAATGACCCCATATGTCTGTATGTCAAATGACTGTATATGTCATTTCCCAGATAGCCCTCAGCCATGCTTAAAAAATCCTTTATAACCATTATATAATCATTCCAACAGCAAATATTTATTAATCTCTTAATATGCACAAGGCTCTGGGATGAGCATTTTAAATAAATTGCTGCAGAGAATACTCATGACATTTTCATGAGGAAGGAACTATTGCTCTCATTTTGCAAATGAAGAAATGGATGCTTCCAACACTCTAGCTAGGACAGAGTTCACATGCATCTGAAGCCTCACCAGTCAAGGTCTGAGGGTGTGAGTACAGGGACTGGCCTTGGCTGGCTCTTGGTCATGGCTTGAAGTCAAGGAAAGGGCTATTTCAAGGTTTCAATGCCAGTGAAAAAACATGCTAGCATTTTCAGCTTCGTTCCCAGCTCTGCACCAGCTTTGCATCCAGCCTTTCTTGTTTCACTCGAATCTATTTTACTGGAAAGTTAACCACTGAGACAAGAGATACACCATTGCCCTGGGTGCTCCCCATCCAGATATCACATGACCTAGATCATGCCTACTGCTTGGAATTCATTTCCTGAAACTTTCCTTTCCATGCAGCTTGCTCCAGCCACATGGACCCTGTCTCAAGCATATGGTACAGTGCAAGCACATAGTGGGTACCCAACAAAATCATATTAAATGCATTTTTCAACCCTACAGTGGGAAACATTACCCTATGATGTTAGTTAAAACCAAGTTTTAAGATTTTTATTTTTATTCCTATTCAAACATCATAGCCTGGACATAGAAATTAATTGAAAGACAAATCAGGTGCAAAATTTGCTCAATTACTGAAGTAGATATTGTCATCTGACATTCTAAATGAGATGTCATTTTTTTATATAATGTGCAGCAAAGAAAGTGATAAAACTAACCTCAAATCAAAAATAAATAGACCTGCAAGTAAGAAATCTTCTAATTTGACATGATTCAAACTTACAGCTACCTCAAAAAAAAAAAAAGTCAAATAATTTCTTTAGTATTTAACATAAGATTGTCAGAATTCCATCACAGGGGTAAATCAGTCTCATAGCATAATTCCCAGGAGAAAAGTAACCAAAAATAAAATAATAATAATAATGTTAGAGAACAGTATCATTTCAACAATTCTCAAATAGATTAGATGAATACTCCAGCTACATTTGTCCCATTTTATTTTTGCTAATTATTTTTTCCCTGCTGATGCAATGGTAAGCCCTCAGAACCATCAAAAAAAAAAAAAAGTTATGTTTTTATAGACCAGTAGATCTAATATCCCAGTATCCCAGAGCTGATGTGGAAATGTTTGTCCCAATAAAGCAGAAGGTGAATTTCCTGCTTTCATATTCCTGTTCTGTGAGTAGGAGTAGACCACACTCAAGTGCCTAAGAGGTGGCTAAGCCCACAGGATGAGATGAGCACCAAGCTGGCAACAAGTGCACAAGGGAAGGTAGGAAAAGAAACTGCCCAGTTTACAATTTTCTCAAAAGTTATCCCTTGGAAAACACATGGGTTGAAATTGCTCTGGCTGAATCTATGAATGATTCACATTAAAAAGGAAAGGGATGCCCCCCGGGGCAGCGGGGTGGGACGAGAAAAAAGAACAAACCATCTTCCACTGACATGGAGCCATATGTTTGGTAGTGAGAGTTCAGCAAACCTGCTGTCTGGATGCTCTTTGCCACCTATGAAGTTTGAGGCTTAGGAATATAGTTTAAACTCACCAATCCCCAGTTTTTACCCCCCTAAAATGAAATAATAATTCCTAGCTCAGAAGTGTGTCTAGTGATAATCAAAACAGACTAGAAAGAAAGTTTTTTGTAGAATTAAAGGTCAAACAATTGCTCTTTGAAGCAGTTTCCAAGGCAGTGAAGAGCGACTGGAATGATCCATTTTCATTGAAAACCCAGTTTGCAATGAGCTGAAGGACTTCAGGCAGGTGACTCTTGCTCTTGGAACCTTTGTTTTCTGATCTGTCAAATGGGAATATAACAGTATCTCTTTGAGCCAGTTGTTTCTGTTTCTCCCTCACAATCACTCTCTGCGCTTGCCCATCTTGCTGTCACTCCTGGGAGATGACCTCTGTGGAGCAGATCGGCAGCCAGCTGCCTTGTATCTAACCTCCAGCAGAATGTGGCTCATAGGAAGCACAGAGAAACAGAAGATTCGAGGAAAGTGAGGTATAGGCATTCATGACTCTGGATCACTTCCTATTAGGTCTCAATGGCGTGCCTGCTGATCTACCCAAACCATCAATTCTGTTAAAAGGTCCTCTCCTGTAACCACAGCTACAAGCTGAACTAAGCTAAGGACTCCCTCCCCTTTCCCCTCTTCCAGGCCTAGAGGTGGCAACACTTGAGCCATCAGCCAGTCCCTGAAGAAATTAAAGATTAACATGTTCAAGATGCACAAGAAGGTTCACCACAGAGAACCAGCTGCAGTTCCATGAGCACATACCTTGCCTCTCTCTATTGTGGTCACAACTTTATAGTCACTTAATTAAAATTTATCTCATATAATGTATTATTTCCATCCAAGACCAAAACCACAGTTAATAGGAAGAGGAAGAGCCTGTGGAAACTAGCCCTGCTGATGGAATTCTGAGATGAGGTTGTCCCTATATCTGAGGAGGACATAGACACTCTCCTTGTAAGAGATAAATGAAACAGCAGTATTCCATGTGATGCACTGGCATTTATAATTATTTGAGTAATCACTGAAGACGGACTGGCATGGAGTACAAATAGAAGACAAGAGAAGGGGAGATTAAGCAGCTATAACCCTAAGTTTCTATGGTGACAATATTTATCAGGAGCTTTGGGGGGTTAGTTAAGTTATTTCTGACAGCCTAGAGAGCTGATGGACCCCTGAGAAAGAGTAAATTGGAGTCTTTAACTGCCAAGCTCATAAGTCAAGTGGAAAATCAGAAAGCCTTGATGATAACTTTGCAGTAGCACCTTTTCTCCTGTAGCCATAGGGCTAATGGGTCTCTGATGGAACCCAGGGTCTTGTGGTAAGTAACCCTGAGTTGGGATACCAACCAGATCTTCAGCTCCACCACATATTTTATATAATGGCTTTGATGGAGAAGGGTGAGACCCTGATCATGAAAAAGGGAAATGTGGGCAGAACACAGACGAAGCTGAGGAGCTTTTGTCCCTAAATCTCCCTGACAGAGATAGATATCCTGAATACAAAAGCAAAAAAAAGGTAAATCCTGGCATATTGAAGGCAGAAAATTCAAGGGTCCATCTGGGAAGAAACAGTTTATATGACAAAAGAGCTATAAAACACTGCCAATTTATATCAAGAGGTGTATATTGGGGCAGCATGCATGAGAGCGACACTAATGGGAGCAAAACTTGCCAAAACATAGCACAGCATTTAGGCTAAAATTTGTTACACAGGTACACTCATCTCACTGGGAATAGAAAGAATAGTCTTGGTTGGTTAATTAAACTTGGGTTCAAGAATGGCCCAAGGACAATGAAGTTGATACGTCAGAACTTTCCTGGCAGATGTAGACAGGAATGGATCAAAATGCTTAGGGAGATGGGAATGGTAGACTAGGCTGCATACATATACCCTCTTCAGCCATTTCTAACTGTCACAACTCCAGGAGACTCATAGGACACACTCTTCACCAAAATCTTTAAAACACATCCATGAAAAGGCTTTGGTTTCTTTTAAAAACAGTATATTGGCCATCCCTCCATGCTAGAGATGACTGGAAACTTTGCAACTAGAGTTTCAAAGAAAATTGCTTTCCTAATCTCAGTGGAAATAATAGGATTGTACGGTAATAGAGGGTAGGGGGAATAATAACTATTATAAGCGACATGAGGAACAAAGTGGTGAAGTGTTTTGATGTAAAAGGTTAAAATGACAATGGTTAGTGGGCTATTGTGTCATTAGACATTAAATAGACAGTTTTTGGACTTCTATTTGACATATATGAGTAAGAACATTCCAGGTATTAGTGATATGGCAAGAAATCTAATTCAAATTAGGGGGCTGATTATGACCTCTTACATACTCTTCAGACATAAGCTAATTTATAAATCCCAACTCCCTTCCATCTGAGGACAATCTCAACAACCTTTGGTGTATATTATAAATATTCATCCAAGCCTTCCTTGAAGGGATCTGTAGACATTTACAAATTTAACGAGAGTTATTAGGTACTGACTCAGTACTGAAGCAAGCCCCCTGAGACCCAAACACTACTGTGAAGTACCTGTCCTAATGCCGGTCAGGTGATAGATGAATTCTTGACCAAGGCCATCTCCCAGTAGGTCCAGCAGGAAACTGACCCATGTTTCTTTCTCTAGTCTTAGAACATAGTGGGAATAGATGTTATAGGACTCTCAGTTTTGTTCCCTGACCCACTGAGTGAGAGCTAGCACATTAAGAAGGACTCAGTGGAAGCCCCTGGAAAGGTTCCCCACTCCAGTGTATGCCAATATATCAATAGTTTTATTCATGGGAATGGAGATTGAAGAGATTAGGAGACTGGAGATTAGGTTCACCATCAAAGACTTTAAAAATGCAGAGGTGGTATCACTACTCGGGCATTTGGCCAGAGCTATTTAGAATAAAACATTATTTAAATTTAAAAGCATGTGCAGACTTCACATCATTAAAATAATAGCAATAGTAAAAATTGTACAAAATTGATGTGGCATTTTCACCTATCACCCAGGAACCATAACTACAGTCAATATGGAAAAAGAAAAAATCGAAAAGAAGCTTATATAGTAGAGGGAAAGGAGGGAGGCTTAAAAATCTATGTCTAAAAAAAAAAAAAATCTATGTCTAAGATATGTTCAAAGAATACAGACTCCTCTGGAACCACAGTCAAAAAAGCATTAGACTTTGGAAGGCCCAGCCCAGCAACCCCACAGAACGACATCCCATAGTGGGTCATCCTTCCCATGATCCAATTTCACTCTTAATATTAAATATAAAATCTAAGGAGGAGAGTAATAATTTTAGATAGATTAAGTAACACTTTATCTAATTATTCTGAATTTTTTTTTTTATTTTACCCAGTGAGAAACCTAGGAACTCTGATATTTGAGATCTATCAACATTATATAAGGTGACCCAACCAAATTGGAAGTAAGAGAGTTTCATCTGTAACCTAGAGCCAATCAATCTCTCCTACTTTTGCCCAGGGATCTTTATTAGCACATTTTTTTTTTTTTCTGGTACCAAGTAGCAATTAGATTTAATTTTATCATCCTCTTGGTTTCCAAATCAGCAAAGATGGTTAATGACTTCTTCAACTAATATTTGGGATTAGTGAAGACTCTCCTTTCCTGACTTATATTTTCCTAGAGGACTCTGTCTCAGGGTGTTGCTGCCTCAGTCTTCCCATAGGAGTCTGGGGAACATGTGTACACCCGTGGTGGATGCATGTTGATGTATGGCAAAACCAATACAATATTGTAAAGTAAAAAAAAGAATAATAATAAGGGACTCAGAACACTTGACCTATTTTCTGGTGAAGCCTTGATTTCCAGTAAGCTCTCAAAGAACAAAGCCTATGATTATTTGGTAGGCGAATGCCTCTAAAAGCACGTGTCCTGTTAGATAATCCATGACAAGTCTCTGATGTGCTGAGAGTGAAAAAAGAATGGCTTCTTAGCTAGACCAGAAATATGAAATAAAACAAAACACTCAGAGTCCCAAAGCTAAACCTTGTAAGGTTTATATGAGTATAAGTTTCAGTTATCAGGGAATTCTTCCCAGTTGCTAAAGTGCAGGAGCTTTTGAAATCACAGGTGACTGTTAAAAAGAGGTTTGGACAAAATCCACAAGGTAGGTATAAAATCAAGCACTTCATCTATCTCTCTCTATAGTATCCAAACAGTTTTTCAAACCTATGATCTGAGTTCCACTAGAAATTAGGAGAGGGTCGGGGAAAGAGGTTATTTACATAAGGAGAAAAGTAGGACCCCATTAGGATAGAGAAAATGCTATTCTTCTTGACTAATACATTTAACACCATTTCTGACATGATGTTTGACAAAGAGGAGATATTTGAGATGTTTGAATGAAAGCATGGCGAGAAGAGAAATATGGTAGGCTGAAGATTTTTGGTATAAAATACCTACCTACCTGATTCATCATTTCCCCATGGGCTGAGCTTCAAGCCATCACAAGGCACTTCCTCCAGAAAAATATAGTTCTTCTAGAACACTTTTTTTATTTTGATTATAAAAGAAAGAAAAATCAAGCATGCAGGATTAATTACTCTTTCATTATTTTGTCTTAACAACAACTGTGCTCCCCAGCATTTCAACTAGGATGTGGTTTACTTAATATATCATTATACTGTTCAAGAAGTAATCTTAAGGAAATAAATATCTCTTACTGAGTGTTCCAATTATTTTCCTTGGTAACTTCAAATATGAGAGTTGAACCATAAAGAAAGCCAAGTGCCAAAGAATTGATGCTTTTGAACTGTGATGTTGGAGAAGACTCTTGAGAGTCCCTTGGACAGCAAGGAGATCAAACCAGTCAATACTAAAAGAAATCAACCCTGAATATGCATTGGAAGAACTGATGATGAAGCTGAAGCTCCAATGGTTCTGCCACCTGATGCGAAGAACTGACTCATTAGAAAAGACTCTGAATGCTGGGAAAGATTGAAGGCAGGAAGAGAAGGGGACAACAGGGGATGATGGTTGGATGGAATCATCGACTCAATGGACATGAGTTTGAGCAAGCTCCGGGAGTTGGTGATGGACAGGGAAGCCTGGTGTACTGCAGTCCATGGGGTCACAAAGAGTCAAACACAACTGAGCAACTGAACTGAACTTATCTTCAAATAAGCTTCCCATCCTCTTTTCTATCTTCTTTCCCTTAATTTTTTTGGTCCCTTTCTTCTCCTACCCCAGTCACATTGACCCATTTCGTTCCCTTCTGCTTCTGTATTTGTGATAAAATATTTCCTGTATATCTTCTGCTTCTTTGACTTAAATATTATTCATGTCTCCTTGATGTAGCAATTTAATTACTCTTTCAAGAACAAAACCATATCTAATCTTAATTTTCCCTCCTTCCTCATAATTGGATAATTGCACATTTGGTAGCTTAATCATTCAATTGTGCATGTGACAAAAAAAAAAAAAAACACCTTTAATATGGTAAAGACACTGCTTTATTTAGTTGTTAGCAAAAAGAATTAATTTAGGGGTTTGGTGGATTTGTGAGTAGATTACTTTGTAGTTTCCACATCCTATTAATGGTACCTGGGGCCAAAGGGACTTCTGTTCTTAATGAAAGAATGGCTTCTTATAGACAGACTTGGAAATCTAAGGAGAATTGAACGGAACATATTTCTTAGAACTAAAAAGCCTGTGCTTTTACTGGCATGAGGGCATTGTGGTTGCTGTTGACTGTCCAAAGCAGTCACAGCCTTGGTAAAAATGGTAGGAAGTGTGTCCAGAGAATGAAACATCTTAAGAAGGACAAAAAACTTGCTCAGGCCCAAATTTGTAAGGATTCTTTATTAAAGTTTCATGACTTAACACCCTGGGGTCTAAAAGTTAATTGATTTTTTTTTCTATCCACCATGGGTAAAACAGATTATGAGAAATGTTTAAGGAGATCCTCCCAACACTAATCCCTAGCCTAAGGAAAGGTTCCCAGGGAGTGTGAACCATTGAAGGGAATCACTGACTAGTTCACTCTTTTGTGTGCAATGTGTGTGACAGTGAATTCAACTCGTGAGCATCAGGCAGCTCTGATGACTAGCTGATGCCCCACTATGGTTATAAAAGTATCTGCCCCAACTCTATTCCACTCCTTGCTTGGTGAAAATGCTGAGGAGGAAAATGGGCCAGTTGCCAACTCTACAACTCCTCCAAATGACAAGAACGGAAATTCTTTTTTTAAGCACAGTGAAATTTACTAAACACAGTGAGGTTTACTAAAGTTCACTGTGTCAAACATTTGAGGTTAGTGCCTGCATCTTATCTGTCTTGATGTCTAACAGTGAGTGAAAAATACCCAACATGATTGATGATCAATAAATGATGAAAGAAGGGCAGTTGAAAACAGGCAGGAAGAAATAAATAAAGGTAACAGACAATCAAGGAGGCAAAAATAAAGGAAGATGGAAACAAAGGGATGATTAAAGGAAAAAGGTGAGACTGAAGTGGAGAGAGAAAAAGGAGAAAATGAGGAAAAGAATAATAAAAGAATAGTAAGTTAAACTGCAGAATGAGAGAAATCACTAGACCTTGGAATCAGATATACTTCATTCTAATTATTTCCTCATCTAAAACTGGAGACTAATACTATCACTTTGCAAAATTTTGTGAATAGGGAAAGTAAGTTATTTTAAGGCCCTACGTATGTCTCACTCTGGTCAGGGTACCACTTTTCTCTCTGGTCCCCATTTTTCCTCAAGGAGTCCTAGCTCCCATTTATGAAATCTTTGGGCTATTAAAGGGAGGTTGTCCAAAGAGATTGAAATCAAAGACAAATATAAAAAAAAAAAAATCAAAGACAGAGACAGTCATCAACCATGGATAATCCACAATTCAGTGAACTAAGGGGAAGTAGGAATGAACTGACACATTAATACTTGAAAACTTTCCCCTGTGTCATATTATAAGAGGTAGAAACGTGGTAAATGTTCAGTCAAAGGAAGCTATTCTTATTCATCAAGACAGGATGGACCCAGTGCCCAATTAAATGATAATGTAATGACTGAAGAACACTCAAGCAACATGAATAACTGTTACTGTCTTCTTCAAAGGCAGAGGGACCTTTACCCACACACATGGCTCCCAAGGTAAGGCATGATGCCACACACACACACACGCACACACACACACACAGAGTAAGCAATTATATAGTACTTAACGTAAACAAAGTCTCTGGAATGAGCAGTGAATACTTCTCAGCAAGTTCAAAATGGCTTCAGAGAACAAGGACAGATGTCTCAGTGTGCGTCCCAGTAGTAAGTCATAAGCTAACACTGTAAATATTACCTGGTAGTAAATATTACTACCAAGCAGATTTGACATTCACACCAAACCCTGGGTGGAGTCCATCTGCCTCTCCAGGTGACCATGAAAAGTAATACACCTGCATGCATACTTCATACTCCTGCAGAGTAATACAAAGGAGAGCCAAAGAAGAAATGAGAATGCTCAGTTTAGATGACAACTCTTGTAAAAATTCAAAGAAGATAACACCTGACATGACCTGAAATCATTAGAATAGGCACTGGAGAAAGTGATTCAGATGCATTCATTCCAAAAATATCTCTTTAATCAAGCCCTGTACCAAGCAAGCATGATGGATAGAAAGTTAATATGTGGCACAGATTTCCTTCTAAAGTCTAGTGGTGGACTACAAAATAAACAAATAACTGTAATAGAATAACATATATACTGCATGATATTAATAAGTACCTGTATAACAAGCCCTGAGGCAGTAGCATGAAGTTGGTGTGTGGAAGCATGGTTTGGTTCCTTATTAAATAAAGGAAACATGTGGGAAGAGAATCTTGCAGAGAAACCATAGTCATGACATGGGCATGCATGTGGGGAAGAACATAGCTACTGAGACCAGTGATCACTCTGAAATAAAATTGCATAGAACAAAACATACACATACCACACTTAAATGCAAAGGAGTGCATATATAACTGATAAAATGTGAATAAGCTCTGTGACTTGTAACCAAGGTCAAATACTTGGCTTTGACATTATAGTATAATCATACATGATGCTAATGTTGGGAAAGACTCGGTAAAGGGTCATAGATACTCTCTGTACATTTCTTAGAAACTTGCTTAGAATACATAATTACTTCAAAATATAGAGTTCTTTCTTTGAAGTAAATTGAAACTTTCAGTCTAGACATGATGGTATAGACCCATTTTACTCTGTTCCTCCCCACTAAGTACAATGACAAACCCTGAAAATGGATCCAGAGACAAGAGAGAGAGACGTCTGAATGGTGTTAAGACAGGGAGCTGGTTTGGGACCTCAGGACTGGAGAAACAGCACAGTGGGAAGGCTTCCTGGCTTCCCCACCCCTCAGAAGGCCACACAAACCTGGCATTTCTCAATCCCCGATTTAGCAACAGAAGGCAGCTCATGTAAGCTCATTCCTCCCCTGGATCCATCCTTGACAACATCAGGCAAGCCTGACACAAATGGCATGAAGGATCCATTAAGAGTTTCACCAAAAATAAGGATCCAGGAAAAGCACTCTCCTCTTCCCGGCCAAGACTCCCTCTTTTGCCACATGCAAGTGACAAGAGGAATGAGCAAAGAGAGATGCAGCTGCTCAGGCGGAGCAGTCAGTTGTCCCTGTGGTCCCCAAACTCTCCTCCACCTTCCAGAGACATCAGAGCAGGCAACTCTGGCAGGAAAATAAGAACCAGTCACAGTAAGATGGCAAATAAGTACATGATAAAATACTCAGCAAAATTAGCCATCAGGGACATGAATATCAAACCCTAATGAAATATACCTGTATTACTATCAGAATGTATAAGTAAAAAAAAAAAGAAGTGACAATATCAAAAGCTGGCAAGGCTGTAGGGAACAAACACTTACACACTGATATTAATAGGAGGTAAAATGGTACAACCACTCTGGAAAACAGTTTGTTAAGTTCTTATGAAACAGAGCATGCAACTACCATAGGATCTAACAACTGCATGCCAAAAGTCATTCATTCAGAGAAGTAAAACCTATGTTTTCACAAAAGATAAACATGAATACAGCTTTATTCGTAATAGCCTAAATCTGGAATCAGTCTGTATATCCTTCAACAGGTCAACTATTAAACTATGGTATATCCAAGCTACAACAATCAAATAAAAAAATAAGGTGTGTCCAAATTGGTAGCAAAGAGTTAAAACTGTCATTATATATAGATGATATGATTCTATATATAGAAAGCTATAGACTTCACACAAAATCTATTAGAACTGATCAACAAATCCAGCATGCTAGCAGGATACAAGATTAACATACAGAAATTTGTTGCATTTCTTTATAATATCAATGAAATATGAGAAATGGAAAGTTTAAAAAAAATCCCTTTTAAAATCACATTAAAAAAAAAATACTTAGGAATAAATCCAACCAAAAGGTGAAAGACTTCTATGTTGAGAACTATAAGATATTGATAAAGGAAACTGAAAATGATTCAAAAGTATGCTATGTTCTTGGATTGAAAGAGTTAATATTGCTAAAATGGTCATACTGTCCAAACTAATATAAATTGCCTGGAAAATCCCATGGACCGAGGAACCTGGTGGGCTGCAGTCCATGAGGTCGCTAAGAGTCGGACACGACTGAGCGACTTCACTTTCACTTTCACTTATCAAATTAGGGCTCCCCGGGTGGCTCAGATGGTAAAGAATCCATCTGCAATGTAGGAGACCCAGGTTCAATCTCTAGGTCAGGAAGATCCTATGAAGAAGGGAATGGCAACCAACTCCAGTATTCTTGCCTGGGAAATCCCACAGACAGAGGAGCCTGGCAGGCTACAGTCCATGGGGTTGCAAAGAGTCATACAGGACTGAGTGACCAGCCCTTTCACTTCTATCAAAATACCCGTGACATTTTTCACAGAAGTAGAATGAAGAATCCTAAAATTTATATGAAAGAATAAAAGATCTTGTGTTGCCAAAGCAATTCTGAGGAAAAAAGATCAAAGCTGGAGGCATTACCCTTCAAGACTTCAGACAATACTACAAAGCTACAATCATTAAAATAGAGTGGTATTGGCACAAAAGTAGGCATATGGATCAATGGCACAGAATAGAGAGCCTAGAAGCAAACACATACACCTATGGTCAGTTAATCTTCAGCAAAGGAGGCAAGAAAATACAAAGGGAAAAGGACGGTCTCTCAGGCAAATTGTGTTGGGAAAGCTAAACAGCAACAAGTAGTCAATGAAGTCAGAACATTTCTTCACATCATACACAAAAATAAACTTAAACTGGTTTAAAGACTTATATATAAGACTAGATGCCATAACATTCTTAGAAGAGAACATAAGCAAAACATTCTCTAACGTAAATCATAGCAATATTCGCTCCCAAGGCAATAGAAATAAAAGCAAAAATAACCAAATGGAACCTAATCAAACATAGAAGCTTTTGTACAGCATAGGAAGTCATCAACAAAAGAAAAGACACCATATGGGATGGAAGAAAATATTTGCAAACAATTTGATTGGCAGGGCTTAGTTTCTAAAAT
Organism: Bos javanicus; assembly: GCF_032452875.1. NCBI lineage: Eukaryota > Metazoa > Chordata > Mammalia > Artiodactyla > Bovidae > Bos > Bos javanicus. The sequence goes on along the minus strand of NC_083874.1, from coordinate 55,330,850 downwards.
ATACAAACAAGTCATACAACGCAGTACCAAAACAGGCAACCCAATCAACAAAATGGATGGCAGACATAAACACACAGTTCTCCAAAGAAGACATCCAGATGGCCAACAGACACATGAAAGGATGCTCAACATCACTAATTATTAGAGAAATGAGGCGTCATCTCACTCGTGTCAGAATGGCCATCAGCAAAAAGTCTGTAAATAATAAACAGTGCAGAGGGTGTAAGGAAAAATGATCCCTCCTACACTGTTTGTGGGAAGCAAATTGGTAGAAGCACTAGGGAGAAGAGTATGGAGGCTACTTTTAAAACTAAGAGTTGCCATATGATCCTGCAATACCACTCCAGGGTATATACCCAGAGAAAACCATAATTCAAAAAGACACACGCAACTCTATGTTCATAGCAACACTATTTGCAATAGCCAAGACACAGAAGCCACCTAAATATCCACTGACAGATGAACGGATAAAGATGTGATACATACATACAATGACATATTACTCAGCCAATAAAAAGGATGAAATATCATTTGTAGCAATGTGGATGGGCTTATAGATTATCATTCTTCATACTAAGTGAAGTAAACCAAACAGAGAAAGATAAACATCATATGATATCATTTGTATGCTGAATCTGAAAAAAAAATTTACAAAAAGATTTTAAAAAGGCAACATTATGAAACAGGAATGCAGGATCCCCCCTCAAAATTCCCTTCACTGTTATTTTAGTGGTGTTAACAGGAGGGAATTAAATATACGCATTTGTTAAATTTGTTACAGTCATCAGAATGATCAATTTATTTTTATGTTTATTGTGCATTTTTAAAAACTGCATGTCCATCTATAAGTATCTTTTGTGTGTGTGTATGTTTTATTTTTTTAATTTTATTTTATTTTTTAACTTTACAATATTGGTTTTGCCATATATCAAAATGAATCTGCCACAGGTATACATGTGTTCCCCATCCTGAACCCTCCTCCCTCCCCATACCATCCCTCTGGGTCGTCCCAGTGCACCAGCCTCAAGCATCCAGTATTGTGCATCAAACCTGGACTGGTGACTCATTTCATATATGATATTATACATGTTTCAATGCCATTCTCCCAAATCATCCCACCCTCTCCCTCTCCCACAGAGTCCAAAAGTATAAGTATCTTAAAAATAATTTCAATTTAAAAAGTCAATGCAAGACCCATCATTACAGAATTGAAAGGAACTCATATGGGAATTTTCAAATATGCTGCCCTTGTCCGAATCTCTCATAAGCTTCACAAGGTGAGATGATCCTGAATGACTGTATGAATAGTGGCTTTCTTTTGACTTTTCTACTCCCAGCTATTTGAGTTACAATAGGTCTGCCCAACAAACAGACCTACAAACACTCTGTGGTTCTAGTCCTCTGTAAACAGACTGGAGAGGTCATAAGGGTGAAGAATGTCGATTTTCTTCTACTTGATATATAAATTTCAGAAACAAGATTTTTTGAAGTTTAGCATTGTCTGGCAAGAAAGTTGATTGCTATGTGGTCTATGAAATAGAAAGATGACAGAAAATCTAAACATAGAATTTGTATCAGTAGGCTACTTTTATCCCACTCAGAAGTCCCTACTTCATGATCCTGCCTCTCCCTTCTCTTTCGTCTTTCCTCCCTTACCTTCAGCCTCACCCCTTTATGTCTGCATCTCTGGTCTCATCTTATCCCAGACTCTTTGTTTGTTCTGTTCTAACCTCTGCTCCCACTTTATAAATCCCTGATGTTGTAGTTGTTCAGTGACCAAGTCATGTCTGACTCTTTGCTACCCCATGGACTTCTCTTCTGCTATTTGTAAAGCCTCCTCAGACAACCACTTTGCCTTCTTGCATTTCTTCTTGGGGATGGTTTTGGTCAGTGCCTCCTGTACAATATTACAAACTTCTCTGCCCATAGTTCTTCAGGCACTCTGTTTACAAGATCTAATCCCTTGAATCTAATCATCACCTCCACTGTCACCTCTGACACCCTGAAGATGCTGCTGTATTCCTCAGGGTCTGTGCATTTACTGTTTACTCAGCCTGGGTATCTCTTCCCTAGTTATCAGCATAGCCTGCTCCTTTTCTTCAAATCTCCACTCAAAATCACCTTATCAAAGAGACCCCCCCTAAGGACACTAAATAAAGCAGCACTAGCTCTCCCCATTCACCTAGGCTCCCCTGAACCTGCTTGGTTTCCCTTCACAACAAATGTAATATCAGACATCCTATAACTTTCCCAGTCTCTGCCTACTAGAATATATGCTTCCCAGGTGGCGCAGTGGTAAAGATTTGTCTAACAATGCAGGAGACACAGGTTCGATCCCTGCATCAGGAAGATCCTTGCAGGAGGAAACAGCAATCCACTCCAGTATTCTTGCCTGAAGAATCCAATGGACAGAGGAGCCTGGTGGGCTGCAGTCCATGGGGTCGCAGAGAGTTGGACACAACTAAGCAAGTGAACATTTACACACTAGAATATATACTCCTTGAGGTCAGGGACTGGGTTCACTGCTGTTTCCCAGTATACGGGACAGTGTCAGGCCCAGCAATGACATTACTAAGTTTGTGCTTGATAAACTTCGTATAAATATCATTCCCTTCTCTTTGCCAGAACTGTTACACACACAAGTAGTTATGTCTATAGGTTGTATGCAGAGGGCTTGAGATTTTAGCATCATCTGGTAATTCACAAGATGTTTGTGCAAACCTGTCTGTCTGAATCAGGTGTGACTCCTGTCAATGATCCACCTGCGTGCATGGTATGAAGGACATCAGACAGTGAGTAAACTTTGCGAAGACACCTGTCTTTTACATCACAATGCTAAATTTACAAAGTGGTGTTATATTAATTTGCATTATCCTAGACCCATGAGCATAAGAGGACGGGATGTGCAGATAGCTGCATGGGCGGCTACATCCATAACAAAACCAAGCTGAGGGCAACAATCCTTTGTACAGTTTGATGATAATTTTGGATTTTTCTCTCTTGCATTTTATCACAAAGTGAAAAGTGTCCTGTTTATGATTCTTAACTCCTCATGCCACCTATATTCAATCTGCATCCCTCTTTATACCTTTGTGATTCAAATCATTTTCTCTTCCTCTCTCGTCCCTTCTAAGAAGCTAAAAAAGAAGAGAAAACTCTTTTCCCTCGCACCACTTGCCTTGCCACTCACCACTTAGCATTTTTTCTCCTTTTCCAGTCCTAGAAGTTCAGGAAAGATACAGCTGCTGCTGTTACATTGGCTTTTTCACCTCTGCTTCCCAACATTCCCTATATTTCAGTTTCTTCTTCCTGTTAAGTTTACTACTCTACTCTCTCTTTTTTTTTTTTCTTCAGGAAATATTATTTTATATTCTGCAACCTCCTATTCCAGGAGATATTTGTGAATATTATTGAGATTATCAGATGCCCAGGATGTGAAACATGAAGACATTCCAAGGGTATTCTCTTGGCTAATACACATGTATCCCCTGGGGAAGATTTTTCCTATCCAGTTGCTTCTCTTGTGCCTTCAAAGGACAAATGGAATGAGTTGAACCTAGACCTTAGAAGCAGCACCTGCTACTGATAATGAAGTAGGATTTTGTCCCAAACAATGTTAGCACTGATCATAGTTCCTAGGTAGGTTCTTGACTCCTTGGCCTCAACACAAAGACAGTGAATAGGACACTAAAGTTGGGAACAGAGAAGAGAGTTAACTCGGAGACTTAACAAATCAACTGAAGTTGCTTTTGGATTTCAGCCTCTGAACCAATGGTAATCTATCACAGGGAACAATTCATATTTCTAATAATTTTAAAGCTAAGTGGCAGCCATGTTTCTAGGTTGCCTTATCTTGGGCATTTTCTTAAGTTGCTTGTGTGCTAAGTCGCTTCAGTTGCGTCCAACTCTTTGCAACCCCGTGGACTGTAGCCCACCATGCTCCTTTGTCCATGGGATTCTCCAGGAAAGAATACTAGAGTGGGTGCCATGTCCTTCTCCAAGGGATCTTCCCAACCCACGTACTGAACCAGTATCTCTTATGTCTCCTGCATTGGCAGGCAAGTTCTCTACCATTAGTGCCATGTGGGAAGCCTCTTTCTTAAGTTCCATGTCTAAATAACCCAGGTTAGAACTGCTTCACGTTTTCTCTTGTTACTTAACATTGGGGGCAACTTTCCTCAGTACCATGTGTACAAATAAGTCTCCAAAAGTAAAGTAACAAGAGAAAATGTGAAGCAGTCCTAACCTGGGTTATTCAGCTATTCCAGAGAAAGTGTTTTGGGGCCTGGCGTGGTTTGCTTTCTCCACTTACTGGGACCAGAAAGAACCAGCACTTAAAGCCAGATCTCAACCAGCATTCTGCCTCAGCAAAGGGCAGACCTGTGCTGATGCCTGTCCACAGTGCTTTCTAAAAGGTTGGGCCCAAGTAAGAAAGTGTCAGCTTGGAGTCACTTGCTCACTCATCAGTCACTGGCTAATATAATTCATGCATCTGCATTGGGGAAAATGGCTGTGGTCCCCAAATGCCAAATCAACAACATTTAGGCCAATTTGCTGACTCTCGGCTTTTAGTATCTGCGAGAAAGACAGTCAGTCCTGGGTGGCCAAATGGGCAAGAGGCTTTTAAAAAGATTTACATATAAAAGGATCAGACAAAAGCATTTAAAATGACAAAATGCTCTAAGAAAAAGGAGATCAGGTCCTAGAATCAGGAAGAAGTCCGTGCAAAGTTTAGCCAATCTAAAGGGAAACTGAAGACTGTGTTGTTCAGTAGAGAGAGAGCAAGGGGAATAGTGGGTGGGATGAGGTTATGCAGGTAGGCAGGGCACTGCTGAGCACCATGGCGGGTGGGAGAAAGATAAACTGTGCTCCAAGTGTGACCCGAAGCCAAGGAAGGAATAAGCAGGACAAAAACTTATCCATTTTTACAGATAAAATATTTGCTGTAAAGGAAATTAACACACATCACCAAGTTACAATGTATAGCACATGCATTATTTTATTAAAGCCTGATCACCTTGATGGTACATTGAAAAGAAAAGCCTAGGTAACTTTAGTTATACGTTGATTATTTAGATATAAGGGCATTTAAATAGCATCCTCAATTTAAAACTGAAAGAACAGATGCTCTCAGACAAATTAAGCAACTAGCCCCAAGTTACTAAGTGGAACTTCTTTTCCCTAAATTCTTAATATTGAAGAACTCTGTTGATATCATTTCCAGTCAACAACAAGTTCATTGGGGATCTCATCCAATCTCATCTGTACAGTGATGATTCTAAAGGTTTACCTCTAGGACAGATCTCTCTGTCATAACTTAGGTAATGACATTTAATGTAGGGATTCAGTTTCAGTTCACTTGCTCAGTCATGTCCAACTATTGTGACCCCATGGACTAAAATACACCAGGATTCCCTGTCCATCACCAACTCCCGGAATTGACTCAAACTCATGTTCATTGACTCAGTGATACCATCCAACCATCTCATCCTCTGTCATCCCCTTCTCCTCCCACCTTCAATCTTTCCCGGCATCAGGGACTTTTCCAAAGAGTCAGTTCTTCCAATCAAGTGGCCAAAGTACTGGAGCTTCAGCATCAGTCCTTTCAATGTATATTCAGGACTGACTTTCTTTAGGATTGACTGGCTTGATCTCCTTGCTGTCCAAGGGACTCTCAAGAGTCTTCTCCAACACCACAGTTCAAAAGCATCAATGATTCAGTGCTCAGCTTTCTTTATGGTCCAACTCTCACATCCATACATGACCACTAGAAAAACCATAGCTTTGACTAAATGGACCTTTGTTGGCAAAGTAATGTCTCTGCTTTATAATATGCTATCTAGGTTGGTCATAACTTGTTCCAAGGACCAAGTGTATCTTAATTTCATGGCTGCAGTCAACATTAGCAGTGATTTTGGAGCCCCCCAAAATAAAATCTGTCACTGTTTCCCCATCTATTTCCCATGAAGTGATGGGACCAGATGCCATGATCTTTGTTTTCTGAATGTTGAGCTTTAAGCCAACTTTTTCACTCTCCTCTTTCACTTTCATCAAGAGCTTCTTTAGTTCTTCGCTTTCTGCCATAAGGGTGGTATCTGCATATCTGAAGTTATTAATATTTCTCCCAGCAATCTTGAATCCAGCTTGTGCTTCATCCAGCCCAACATTTCTTATGATGTACTCTGCATATAAGTTAAATAAGCAGGGTGACAATATACAGCCTTGACATACTCCTTTCCCTATTTGGAACCAGTCTGTTTTTCCATGTCCAGTTCTAACTGTTGCTTCTTGAATGTAGGGGTAGCCATTGAGATATGCAATAAAATCTTTCAGGGGAGGTTCTGAAAAGTGATTTCCACTCTGATAAAAAGAGGGATGTATTGGGTTAGCCAAAAAGTTTGTTGAAGACAATTTTCTAGCCCACCTCGTTCTTTCTTTAATATTGCTGGATAAGGATATGATGGTGACTGTCCTGTCATCCTCACCAGCACATGAGGGATGATGCAATAGAAAGATGATGCTGGATCTTCGATGAGCTCTCCACAATCATTGTTCTGCAGAATGTTTACTACATAAGAGAATATCAAATACCAATTGTTTAAGTCTGTTTTGCTTGGTTAGTCTGTCACTTTGTACCTGAATGCAACCTAGACACTGGCCATCATAGTGATTAATCAGAGCCTGTGATCTAGCCAATCCAACTTTCTCACTATTCAGCATTTTTATTGTACAATTTATTTATTGAGGCACATCCAAGAAGTTTAAGTGCCTGTAATACTCAAAATCTGCTATGGAGTAAATAACCTCCAAGTGACTTTTTTCCTGCTTTCATTCAATTAACACTGAGCATGTGTTACATGCCAGGAATTATTATAAGCTTTGAGGATACAGCAGCAGTGAACTAAATAGGAAACCATTCTTACATTCATGGAATTTATACATTCTATTAGGGGAAGACCATCATGCATGGTTTGGGTTTCTAGAACTCACTAACACACCATTCTCCTCTCTCTGATCGCTTAATTGCTACCCTTAGAAGGAAGGGCCAGGTGACTGGTCTGATCAAGATCTGGACAATGTCTTTATGAGCAGAACTGACACTCCTTCTTGGCCAAAACATTTCACTCACAGTGCAACAGATATTCTGTTCTCATATCATCCAAGCTTGAAGAAATTTGTGTTGTTACAGAGGCAACCCTGTTACTCATGGACATGAATTTGAGCAAACTTCAAGAGATAGTGGAGGGCAGAGGAGCCTGGCATGTTGCAGTCCATGGAGTCACAGAGAGTCAGACATGACTTAGAGATAGAACAACAACAGAGGCAACACAAATGGTCTGGATTTCAAAGTCACCTCACAGAGGAAAATTGTCCTACAGAGTCAGACACAGTGCACTTGGCATGAGAGAGAAACAAGCTTTATTATGTTTGACCACTAAGATTCTGTGGTTGATTCTAACTGTCTATTCCAGTGTAGTACAGTGTCAGATAATGCATTTGGCTATAACTCTCTTTCTGAATACTATAATTTTCTCAAATAAACACAGTTTATATAAGTATTTTTACATTTTCAGCTATATTTAGAATTTATTCCCTCTCAACAGCAGGCACCATTTTAATTTCAGTGTATGATACACAGACACACACATATTGAACAAAGCAAAGTCAGACTTTTATTCCTATCAGTCATTGGTCATAATTTCCCTCTAAATACATTCTCTTCTGCTCTGTAAATCATAAGGTAACAATTATAAAAATTCATAGAATTTTTTTATACCGGGAACTGGGGAGAGACATATTTTAAAAAGCTAGACTAAATTTGTTGTCATTTAGAACAGAAATTGGAATCAGATGAAATAGTGAATTTCATTCATTTGCAATAGAACAATGATTGACTCCCTACAATTTTTTTTTTCTGTGTTTTTGAATATGACCCTCTGAATATCCCAGGAAGCTAAGTGCCCATCTGTCATCCCAGGAGATTACTCTGTTGTGAACAATGTTCTTTTACAGCTGTTTTCTGAGACATTCACTCTATAATTTTTTCACTCCTAATCATTTACCACTGTAGTCTTTTTACAAAATTTCAAGTACCAAATTCATCATGTTCTAACATATTTTTGAAAGGATTATTAGATTAACTCTCATAAGGCACATTTGATATTACTATTTTTTATATGCTGATAACCAGAATCTCCTCCTATCTCCATGAGGTCTTTAGGGAAAGGCCCCTTGATTGCAAGAACTGGATAAATTTTCCTTAAATGCTCTTCTGAAGTTTCTTCAGTAAGCTGTCCCTGTGGGAGCCTATATATGGACTGTGACTTCATGAACATAGGGAGTGCCTGTATCACCCATTGCTGTATCTCCAGGACTTAGCTGAGTGTTGTACACAGCCCACCTCAGCTCCCTCTAACTGATTATTTGCATAAATCCCCAGGTGGCAGTATTGGTGAAAACCTGCCTGCCAATTCAGGAAACCTATGAGACTCAGGTTCGCTTCCTGGGTCAGGAAGATCCCCTGAAGGAGGGCATAGCCACCCATTCTAGCATTCTTGCCTGGAGAATCCCATGGACAGAGGAGCCTGGCAGGATACACTCCACAGGGAAGTGAAGAGTTGGACACAACTGGAGTGACTTAGCATATGTGCATGCTGTAGACACACACAGTACCTCTCAACTATTTTAAGTGAATTAAAAAAGATGAACTAACATAAATTTCAGGCATCTCTCTAAGTTGGAAATTCACTGCCATTCATTTGATTTTATGCATTCTGCCATTTTCCAAAATTAGTAGCATTTTTAAAAGTAAAAATTTAAATAAGAATCATGTCCCACATCCCTAGATAGATTATGATATAAAAGACATCATAAATGATAAAGAAAATCCCGATTTATCTACATATCTTGATTCATTTTCACCTTCATGACTTTTGGGGGGGCTGTGCTGGGTCTTCGTTGCTGTGTGTGGGCTTTCTCTAGTTGCAGCAAGTGGGGGGCTACTCTTTACTTACAGTTCACGAGCTTCTCATTGTGGTGGCTTCTATTATTGTGAAGCATGGGCTCTAGAGCACACACGCTTCAGTAGCTGTGGCACATGGGCCCAGCCGCCCCCTGGCATGTGGGATCCTCCCAGATCAGGGATGAAACCAATGTCCCCTGCATTGGCAGGCAGACTGCAAACCAACGGACCACCAGGGAAGTCCTCCTGCTTTTTTTAATTTTTGCTATTTTAAATCTTAGCCCAGATACTGGAATTAGTAGGCAATCTGTGTGTTGCTTCTATTGACTGTTTCTCCTTATATTTTGTTGACTTTTATGGTGTCTGCTAGTTTTTGATTGTATACTAGACATATATGATATATATTATAAATGATACATTGTAGATATTTTGGATTATTTGTGTCCATCTGAAGAGTGAAGTTTTGTTCTAACAGATAATTAGATGATGAAACACCTTTATCCAAAATAGCTTAGGCTTTATTGCTGCTACTGCTAACTTGCTTCATTCGTGTCCAACTCTGTGCGACCTCTAGAAGGCAGCCCACCAGGCTCCCCTGTCCCTGGGATTCTCCAGGCAAGAACACTGGAGTGGGTTGCCATTTCCTCCTCCAGTGCATGAAAGTGAAAAGTGAAAGTGAAGTCGCTCAGTCGTGTCCGACTCTGAGCGACCCCATAGACTGCAGCCTACCAGGCTATTCCGTCCATGGAATTTTCCAGGCAAGTGTACTGGAGTGGGGTGCCATTGCCTTCTCCTCCTTCTTCAGGCTTTATTAGTGAAGGTCTATTTTGGATTTTCCCTTAATCCTGGGGCATAGACCTTAGTTCTGTTGTGTTGTTCTTATTCCTAAAGCATGATCCTTTGGAGATTTTACTCAAAAGCTGCAAGTGTTTACTGATCTATTCAACTTGAAAAAGGAGTGAATCCCCAACTCTTTCCAACACTAGAAAGCTGTTTAATTTTTAGTTCTTGTAGCCTTTCAGGTTTTAAATTTCTGGGAGCCTCATCCCATGCATGTACACATTAGGAATATATTAAAATCGAGGGGAAAACATATGCAGATTTGGAAGCTTCCACCCTCTGTGACTTTCCTCTTTCACTGGATTCCTGTTTCAATTTCTAGCCATTCTGCCACTAGGATAAAACAATTTAAATTACTGAGTTTAAACAAATGGATTGAAACTAGTATATTTTCTTTGTTTTGAACATTTTATTCCCTCAAGTTTCTGCCTATGTTCGGTCATTTTTCTATGCTTTCAAATAACTATTATAAATATATGATAGACATATAGTATGACATTTATAATTGTTAATAATAGAACTTAGTCTACTGAAGTCTACACCATTATTCAAAGCAAGAGTCCCTATAAAAACTTTCAAAAGAAATGCCTTAAATATAAAACTGAAACCAAAATACATAAAAATAAGAGACACACACCAAATGAATAGACACTGAATCTAATAAAATTTTTCTATCCACCTACAAGTTTATAAGAAGAAAAATAAGATAAGCCAAACCATGAGGGAACTGGTAAATTCATAATGTGCAACATTCTACAAAATGTGATCTAACTTTTCCAACAAATCAATGGCATAAAAATAGAATGAGGGCTTATAGGATAAAAGAGACTAAGGACACATAACAATCAAATGTTATAACTGGTCCTTGTCTATAGTTTGATTTTTAAAAGTAACACTAAAATAATATTTTTGAGAGAGAAATTTGAACATGGACTGGGAATTAGATGACCCTAGTAAATTATTGTTATCCTTCCATGTAACAATGGCATGGTGGTGATATTAGCATAATTTTCTCAGTTAGAAATGTGTCCTGAAATATTTAGTAGTAAAACGATACCACATCTGAAATATGTTTCAAAATTTAATAGGAAAAATTAGTAGGGAGTGGAAACATGAAACAGCATTGGGTAAAGGTTGAAATTTGTTATTTTTTATTTCTTGTTTTACTGTTTCAGGTATCTTTGCCACTTTTTATTAAATATAGTTCAAAATAATATTTGCATAAGGGTAAATTCAAGCCAGAAATGGAAATAAAGTAGTATGTATGTCCCTCTCCTACCATTAAAAGTGATGAGAACAATTTTTCTAATAAGTAAGATTAGATTTCTCAGCCAAGCCCTCTGGACAACTACGAAAAAATGAACTGACACTAGCAAGAAAGACTAAATATCCCTTCAAATGGCCCTTCAATTCCTTTTAGTTTCTCTTTGTCTCTATGAACCAGCATTTTTCTCTAATTTTTCCATGAGCCATACACCTAATATGTACACCTAAGCGTATACAGGGAGAAGGCTGTAGAAGATGGGACTAGATCTCTCTGATACTTACTTCACACTCTGGACCCACAGATACCTCCTATGTTGAGTTGCTTGAGACATACAACACAATTCTTGTATTTCTGAGTGACTGTACAGAAGACAGCTGACTTGAGGAGTTCTTTCGAACCACAGAGATTTTGGATCAATAAGAAATAGTATTTTATAGTATTAAACCAATGATATTTGAAGGTGGTGTTGTTATTGTTACTGACTGGCCTATGAGCTCAGACTAACTCAGTAAGGGGGTAGAAATGCCAATAATTTTATGTATAAGATGATCAAAACTGGGGTGTCTTAATATTGTCCACTATAGTATAATTTACTAATGATAACCATTTATTAGTTCTTATGTGTTAGGAACTCTGTTTTACAAGAATAATTGTGCTCATTATATGAATTGCATTCATAAAAACATAAAAGGAAGGTTTTAAATTTTATACACAAGAAAATTGAGGCTCAAAGTTAATAAATAATTTTCCTATGATCATGTAGCTAAGAGATCAGGGAGCTAGAATTGTAGGTGAGGTTTGCCTAATTTGAAGCCTGTGCTCTGAGCCACTGTACTTTGAGAGCATTGTATCCTTCAGTGAACTTGGTTAAAAAAAAAAAAATACAAGTCCACATTTTATTCAGCATGAGTTGAATACAATAAATAAATACATTCTGATCCAGGAAGTGAAGAGGACATTTTGAGGAAATCAATTGGGTGAGGGAATCCCACAAATAACAAGTTTTTTCTCCTCCATCACCAGTTCTATTCCCAGTTTTTTAAACTATGTTTTTAAATCATTCATAACATGTTAGAGGTAGCTGATGTACCTTATATACTTAGCATTGCCAAGTATACCTTGCTCTTAAAGTGCTTATATTAATAGTTTAGACAAGCAATATGTGTGTGAAGGTGGGAAGGGTGCTTATGGTGCTTACAACTATTTGTTGAATACTAGAGGAGCCTGGGGGAGAAAGCGATGGCACCGCACTCCAGTGCTCTTGCCTGGAAAATCCCATGGATGGAGGAGTCTGGTGGGCTGCAGTCCATGGGGTCTCGAAGAGTCGGACATGACTGAGCAACTTCACTTTCACTTTTCACTTTCATGCATTGGAGAAGGAAATGGCAACCCACTCCAGTGTTCTTGCCTGGAGAATCCCAGGGACGGGGGAGCCTGGTGGGCTGCTGTCTATGGGGTCGCACAGAGTCGGACATGACTGAAGCGACTTAGCAGCAGCAGCAGCAGCAGCAGAGGAGCTTGGTGGGCTACAGTCCATGGGGTTGCAACAAGTCGGACATGACTGAGCAGCTAAGTATAGCACACAGCACAGCATAGGTATTACAGTAATAAAGTAATGGCAAATATTTATGGAACACTTGATAATGAACCAGGCAAGGTTTTCACATACTACCTCATCTCTAAAAGACAAGCAGAGCCATGACACAGTACTGTTGATCTCCACATTTCATCAGATGAGGAACATGGAACTCAAGGAGGTTAAACAACGTGTCCAAGGTTACAGATGAACCGATCTAAATACTAATCTAAGTCCAGACTTCAAGTTCTCACTACTAGACCCTCTGTCTTCACTGGTGTCCCTCCTGCTTCTCTCTTCCACGTAAACCAATGGCAATTTTTTTTTTTAAAGGAGAAATATTTCAGTAGAAGTTGGTTCTGATAAAAACCACAGAAGTTCTTCATTTATGCCTGTTTTGAAAGTTATCTTTTTCTGAAAAAGTCATTCCTTGGCATTTTCTCTTTGGTCAAATTCATGGCTTCTTCTAAAAATTCTTAAAACTATGTCTGGGTTTCCAGAAGCATCTCAGTGGAAATGAACAAATTTTAATAATTCAGGTTCCCATATGATGGAGAGAATTTGGGGCTCCTCTTACAACCAGGTTGCAAGACCAAGACCTTTATCAACACTGACAGTACCTCCCACTCAATGTGAGCTTAGGCCAAGACCTTCTTCAGCATCTGTTGTCCAATTCTGAACTTTAAAATGATCATTTGAAAGCAGGGATAAAAGACTTAAACATAATATCTACAAATCATAATATCTTAGACTTAAAATACACTTTATGTTTCATCTAGTCTAACTCTCTCACTTCTCTCATTTCACAAGCGACCAATCTGGGAAGAGGGGATTTATGACCAAACTTTGAATTGCAAATAAACACCTTTTTTTTTTTTCTCCCTGAAACACAGTCTAGCGTTCTTTCTATCTCATCACAAGAGAGGGGTGGGGAGATGGACTGTTTAAAGAGAGCCAAGCCAGTAAAGTGAAATTTCTATATTACACCATTCTTACTAGTAGAGGGCTGAAGAATAGCTAGTGAGCTTCAGTGTAAGCACTGGAGGACTTCAAACAGGAAAAAAAAATACTTTAGTTATTCAGGATGAATAAATTCCAGAGATGTAATGTATAGCACGGTAAATATTTAATAATATTGTATTGTATACAAAGTGTATTTAATAATACTGTACTGTATACTTGACATTTGCTAAGAGAGTTGATCTTAAGTGTTCTCATCACACACACACACAATTAGAACTATGTGAGGAGATGGGAGTGTTAATTAGCTTGACTGGTGTAATCATTTCACAATGTACACATATATCAAGGCAACATGCTGTATACTTCAAATATATACAAGTTTTATAAGTCAAGTATACCTCAACAAAGAGCAAGGGTAAACAAGAAAAGTACACTGAGTCTACACACGCCAAAAAAAGCCTCTTATCACGAGTAGTTAAATAAGAGACTAGGTAAGGAAAAGAGCTAAAGAGTCTGAAAAATTCCAGTTATTTCCACCAATCTAAAATGACATCTTTTTATTTGCAACCATAATCAACAATCATTCCTTTCCTCATATTTATGTAGTGCTCTTGACCGACCCTATCACTTTTCAGTTTAGCAAACAGCACAGAAGAGATTGCTGTTGTTGTCCAGTTGCCAAGTCGTGTCTGACTCTTGCGACCCCATGGACTGCAGCACACCATGCTTCCCTGCCCTTCACTGTCTCTTGGAGTTTGCTCAAACATGACCACTGAGTCAGTGATGCCATCCAACCGTCTCATCCTCTGTTTCCTACTTCTCTTGCCTTCAACCCTGCCCTCAAGAAATCTAAAGTTTTTAAAAGTATATAAATCAACAATAAATGCACATTTTGATGTTATAAAGGATGTAACAGGCCAATGGGAAAGTACATGATTAGGGTTCAATAATATAAAGAGTCATTAAGCAAGTTCTTTGGGCTGGGATCCAAAAGATACAAACTTGATAACTAGAAGAGTCAGAGCAAATGGTTCAAGGAAGAATGAACAGCAAGTGCAAGCAAAGAGGCAATTTGTATCCATAAAGAATACATAGTTTGGCAGATTTCCCTAGTGGTTCAGTGGTTAAGACTTCCTCTTCCACTACAGAGGATACAGGTTCAATCCCCAGGTGGGGAGCTAAGAACCCCCCACACATGCCTCACAGCCAAAAAATAACAAAATAAAAACAATAGAAGCAATATTGTAACACATTCAATAAAGACTTTAAAAATGATCCACACTGAAAAATCTTTAAATATATATATATATGTTTTCATGGGCAGATAAGCAAGAAAATAATTTTCCTCTGGACTCACCAATTTCTGGCATCCTCAGACTGCTTTTTCCATTTCCCTACCATGATGTGCTTAAGTGTCTAAATTTTCTTTTTTTTTTTCCCTTGAATTTCTTTAGTGCTTTTACGTAGATGACCATCTGGCACAACTTAAGAACTCTAAGGAGATTCTAATCTTTTAATAATCACCAGAGACAGTCTCTGTAAACATTTAATTCCAGTACTTCTATACTGATCAATCTGATTTCTGACACAGGCAAACAGCCAACATCTCTGTGTGCACAGATAGATGGAAAAGAAATGTCTAATATCTTACCCTATGGAGAGTCTCTCCAGTAATTCCCTGACCACCACACCCATGGGACAAAAAAAATAAGAACTGCATGGTTTCGGTGCTGTGTTGACAGGACACACTGATTGGCATGGTTAGTGTGTACTGTCAGTACGTCAGCTTTGATTCTTTACTCTGGCAGGCATACAACTACTATGCATGGGCCTTTTCTAGGTACCACACAGATTTATGGATCAAAACTAAAATCATGGTTGCTGTTTTCCTCTAAGATGATAACACTTTTCTTCTCTGAGGGTAGAGAACGGACTTCAGAGCTATTCATAGCAACCTATATTTTTCCTCTTTATCATATATGTTAATGGTAATATAATATCCTTGTGCATAATTATTTAAGATTCTTCACTGAAAGTTAATTTCTGCAGGAAATACCTGGCAGGTTTGCCCTGCTCGTCACTTTATTAAGCATCTTTCACAGTGGGTAATACATAAAGGAGCCAATCAAATCTTGTATATCAGTCAGTTCAGCCACTCAGTCATGTCTGATTCCTTGCAACCCCATGGACTGCAGCATGCCAGGTTTCCCTATCCATCACCAACTTCCAGAGCTTGCTCAAACCCATGTCCATTGAGTCGGTGATGCCATCCAACCATCTCATCCTGTCGTCCCCTTCTCCTCCTGCCTCAATCGTTCCCACCTATCTATGCACACAGAGATGTTGGCTGTTTGCCTGTGTCAGAAATCAGATTGATCAGTATAGAAGTACTGGAATTAAATGTTTACAGAGACTGTCTCTGGTGATTATTAAAAGATTAGAATCTCCTTAGAGTTCTTAAGTTGTGCCAGATGGTCATCTACATAAAAGCGCTAAAGAAATTCAAGGGGAAAAAAAGAAAATTTAGACACTTAAGCAGCATCAGGGTCTTTTCCAATGAGTCAGTTTTTTGCATCAGGTGACCAAAGTATTGGAACTTTAGCCTCAGCATCAGTCCTTCCAATGATTCTTTTTTTTTTTTTTTTAATTTTATTTTATTTTTAAACTTTACAATATTGTATTAGTTTTGCCAAATATCGAAATGAATCCACCACAGGTATACCTGTGTTCCCCATCCTGAACCCTCCTCCCTCCTCCCTCCCCATACCCTCCCTCTGGGTCGTCCCAGTTCGCCAGCCCCAAGCATCCAGTATCGTGCATCGAACCTGGACTGGCGACTCATTTCATACATGATATTATACATGTTTCAATGCCATTCTCCCAAATCTCCCCACCCTCTCCCTCTCCCACAGAGTCCATAAGACTGTTCTATACATCAGTGTCTCTTTTGCTGTCTCGTAACCAGGGTTATTAATACCATCTTTCTAAATTCCATATATATGTGTTAGTATACTGTATTGGTGTTTTTCTTTCTGGCTTACTTCACTCTGTATAATAGGCTCCAGTTTCATCCACCTCATTAGAACTGATTCAAATGTAGGATTAATTTCCTTTAGGATTGACTAGCTTGATCTTGCAGTCCAAGGGAATCTCAAGAGTCTTCTCCAGCACCACAGTTCAAAAGCACCAATTCTTTGGCACTCAGTCTTATTTATGGTCTAACTCTCATATCCATACATGACTACTGGAAAAACCATAACTTTGACTAGACTGACCTCTGTCAGCAAAGTAATGTTTCTGCTTTTTAATATGTTATCTTCTTGTATATATCAGAAAGAAATTCATTAAAGTATATTCACAATCTAGAAAGGTACTAGTCTATTTGGAGTGGGGAGAGACAAGACACAAACTCATGAAATGGTTAAGAGGTGAGGCAGCATTTACTCATTCAGCAAGTATGTGAAGAACCATTATATGTTTGGCATTATGCTGGGGCTACATTATTGAGTAAAACCAGGAAAAGTATTTGGCTTTCCTAAGCTGAATTTCGGGAGAAGGCAATGGCACCCCACTCCAGTACTCTTGCCTGGAAAATCCCATGGACGGAGGAGCCTGGTAGGCTGCAGTCCATGGGGTCGCTAAGAATCGGACACGACTGAGTGACTTCACTTTCACTTTTCATTTTCATGCATTGGAGGAGGAAATGGCAACCCACTCCAATGTTCTTGCCTGGAGAATCCCAGGGACAGGGGAGCCTGGTGGGCTGCTGTCTACGGGGTCGCACAGAGTCGGACATGACTGAAGCGACTTAGCAGCAGCAGCAGCAGCAAGCTGAATTTCTGATTGTGGATCCAGATGCCAGAAAAATAATAGCACAAAATGGAAAAACAAACTCAGACAAATGTGATGAAGTTACTGTATAGAGATTCATTTAGATGTTAGGAGCTTGAAACCAGGGATTGCCAAGAGAAAAATGAGGACAACTGACCAGTTAGGCAAGGATGGTTGTCATTCGCCCTTAAGAATGTCCCCTCTGTCTGTGGCCATGGGCAATATAGAACCTATTACCATGTCTCAGCTAGTGAGACCCTCTTTTCAGACCCTACGGCCCAGCACCTTTGGGCAGCCTTCCTAACTTGTCACGCTCCCTCACTCCTGGAATCTACCTCATTTGGTCCCTTTTAGACAGATACCACAACTGGACACAGCTTGGTTTGGCTGGCCCTGATATCTAGTTATTTCCTTAAGGATTAATCCATCCCAGCAATCAATTTATAGCTTAAAATTGCAATCCCTGGGTTTTGTCTATGCCTTGGGTCATGTAATTCCCTGCCCTGTACCTATATACGCTCTTCCACTCACCTTCTGCCATTTCTTCCTAGCTTCTCCAAATTGAACCCAAATGGATCTAGCTCAAGTCACATCTTCTCCAGGCGATATCTAATCATTGCATTATCCTGTACTTGGCACAGTTTTCTGTTACCTCACTCAGAAGTACATCATTTCATGTTACTTTCTGCTTAAAACTCTCTAGTAGCTTCCTTTTCTACTAAATTAAACCCAAACTCCTCCCCATGCCCTGCAAGGCTCTGTTTGAACTGCCTCTACAGTCCTCTCTGTTCATCATTCCCACTGACTGGTCACTTGCACACTGTTTATGTTTGAATTCCTAAAATATGTCAACCTCATTCCCACCCAGTGGCCCTGGAGCTAGCTCTTGCCTTACCTGAATAACCTTCTTCTTGATATGCAGAAGCCTGCCGGACTAGTATTGCCTGTTCTGAGAGATCATTCCTGGATATCCACTCTCAAGTTATGTCTGCCTCACCCTAGTCAATCTCCATTAAATTATCCTAATTTATTTTCTCCATGGCTGTTACCACTCTCTCAAGATATCTTGTTTATGTATGTAAGTATAAATGGATATGCTCATAAGGACCTAACTGCCCAGTCAATCTTGATTACTGAGGAGCATGACTTCATCTCTATTGCAGCTGGCCATTTACTCCTTCTTTGAACATAAGCATCCATTGGTACGTCAAGTTCTTTCTTCTGAGGTCTGTTCAATGTTCCCTGCATCCCCTCGTGACAGAAGTTAAATCCAGGGCCCCTGCCCTGTGTTTTCATGCACATTTTATCTATGAAATATGTTTAAATACTATGTTACTCAATAAATTCAAGGACTACAGGCCACTCAGCCAACTTTTCACTTGTTCAATTTTCTAGAAAGAATCAGACTCAAGTATGCTGTGCTTTCCAAACTAAAGAAATATCATATTAAACTCTGACTGGTTTCCTTAAAGTATCTCTCTCTCAGGATGAAGAGGGAAGTAAGCCTGTCCTTTCCATCCCTAGGAAATGAGATACACTCAGTGAAGCCCAAGTGCTCTTGACAAAAATCCTCATAACTTCAACTGTTAATTTTAGTTATGCTCATTGCAGGTGAGGATTTTAATAGATATGGATGTGGATTCCAACATCAATTTTGAAATATGTGTATGTGTGTGCGTGTGTGCGCGTATGTATATTTATGATTTGCATTTCACTTTGGAATATGGCATTTACTGTCATGGTGCTTCATCCAAACATTCCATTTCAATATCTTTAGTATCTGTGTCCAGGATCACACTCATGATCTTTGAAAACAAATATGGCATGAGAAGCTACAAATCAGAAAACAACTGGTACAGCCATACTATTTTACAACAGATTAACATCATCCCTCCCTGCCTCTTCTCACTAGAATCTACACCATACAGAAGCAAGGCACTCGTCTGTCTTGTCTACCATTACGGATTCTAAAAGCCCAAAACGATATCTGACACAGAGTACTTGCTCAGTAACTATCAGTTGAATGAATTACATAACTAAACATTTACTGTGTTCTAGGCAACATGAATACAAGTTTTGTATCAAAATACACACCTCAAAGATAGTTATTATTCTTTGTTAGATAAAACAACTGAGGTTCAAAGCGTCTAAGCTGGGTTTCAAATCTAGGCAGTCGGACTCAGAACACTCAACTTTCTCTATTAGACTGTATTAGGTGCAAAGCTAATAGGTGCAGTTTACTGCCCGTCCTCAAGGGATAGAACTGAGCCTGACATTTCTTGTATTTCAATGAGAAGAATGACACAGGATACAGACAACTGTGGTATACTGGAGAATACATGTGCAATGAGAACTATATGTGCTATAGAATTTCAGGATAAGGCACTATCAAATTTACTGGGCAAGATACACTTTCAGAAAAGATTAATAAACATGAAGGCTTCTCAGATTTTTCTGAAAAGATGTCTTTAATTTCAATGGCTATGGATGGGAAGTAAGAACATTCTAAGACAACGTAAGAGTAGAGATGGAGTTAGAATGAAGAGAAGAGAATCAAGAGAAAATACAAAGCCAAATCCATCAACTTGGTAGCTGATCAGACACTATGGATAAAGTGGAAGATGAATGGACTACTAATATAATGATTGAAAAGCTCCAAATTTATATAATGAACACAAAGGAAATGTTACTACCATTAAGGGAAACAGGAGTTTGGTGATGCTTTGGGACAGAAGCTAGAGGGAATATGAAAAGAGTCCGGAGGATCAGATGCATAAGTAAAAGGACTAGCTAGAACCTTAGGACTTCCCTGGTGGATAAGATGGTGAAGAATTAGCCTGAAACATAAGAGACATGGGTTCACTCCCTGGGTCAGGAATGGCAACCCACTCCAGTATTCTTGACTGGGAAATCCCATGGACAAAGGAGACTTGGTGGGCTATAGTCCATGAGTCACAAGAGTGAGACATGACTTAGGGACCAAACCACCACAGAATCCCAAGGAGTCCATGCCAAGAGGGTGAGTTCACAAATCTGTAATGGTTCCAAACAGCATCTTTCACAAGATATAACTCTATTCCAGAAAATGAAGAAATCAGTTAATTAAGTTCTCTCCTTCCCCAGAAGGTTTTTAGGTGGTAATAGAGCCAAACTAATCTTTGTGGTTCCTGATGGGTCTTTTCAATTTCTGTGCTCTTCATTACAATGTTTGGCAGATAAACAAAGGCCATGTTTGACTTCTTGGTATCTCATTGCCTTGGCCTTTTTTTACATGTGGCTACAGGAGATGCTCCTTATAAGACAGGCTGAGAATGGCCCATCCTGCCTGTGGAAAATGTGAAATAAGAGTCAATTATCAACCTATATTTATATCTAGAGCTATAGATATGTTTATATCTATACCTGTTATCCGTTTCCCAAAATACTGAACAAGAATTTATTCCTTAGAATGCTTGAGTCATTTGAAAGCATCAAACCATAGAACAGTTTCTGCATCACCAAGGACAGAATAAAATAAACATTTCTAGATCATATTTTAGGATTCACCTCAGGATTTCTAGTTCCAGAAATAAAATGGTACTTGTGGTGCTGGGTTCTCAGCTCAAAGCTTAAATGTTCAGATAGAAACAGCTATCCTCCACCAAGTTAAGAAAAGATTTCAGCCAGCTTACAGTTTAGTTGAAGGATGTAAGTAGAAACTTTGGAAATTTTCCTGTCCTTTGGCATTCAGCAACGTTTGTCCAGTGTCTCAACTTATGCCTATATAAACAAGGACGTAAAGAGTAACAGTGGAACACCTAAGGTGGACAGACCCCTAGCTTACTTTGTTGTACCAGGAAAATGAAGTGGAGAGAACAAAAACCAGACATCAGAAAATGCAAGTTCCAGTTCCATGCTGTAAGGGGAGAATTAAGAGAGTTTTTGCTGTGCCTACTGCCTGAGACTAAAAAGGTTATAATGAATGCAGAACTTTTCAGTAAAAAAATAATTTCATCCACTCATTCATTCTTATTTGTTCCATCAACAAATATTTACTGAATATACATTCATGCTACATACTGCACTACTGCCTAAGTATACATCGCTAGGAAAAACAGAAACTGTCTGCTCTTACGGATTTTTCTTACTATCTAGCATTGTATCTATGTGAGATATTAGTACTACAACATGCATAGGCTATATTCTAACCCAAGTCCAAATGCACCCACACAATACATATATATGCATTTCAAGCTCTGACTCTAATATATATATACGTGTATACATGTAAAACATATGTAAGTATGTACTTGAATCCACACACATGTATTTTTTAACTCCCCACATGGCATAGTGGTAAAGAATCTGCCTGCCAATGCAGGAGATGCAAGATACCTGGGTTTGATCCCTGGGTCGGGAAGATGCCCTGAAGTAGGAAATGGCAACCCACTCCAGTATTCTTGCCTGGATAATCCACGGACAGAGGTGCCCTGAAGGTTACAGACCATGGGGTCACAAAGAGTTGGAAACGAGTGAGTGACTGAACACAGCACATATTACATATGAAAGTGTGTATTGAATTCACATATATGTATTATTGAATTCAAGATTCACACATATATGTATTTCAAGCTCTTCTCAGGTGTTGTTCATTTGGGAAGTGGTAGAATTAGAATTGGAGCCAAGCAGACCTATGTTTGTAAGCAGGCTCCAACACTTACTAGCTTCCTCCTGGAAAATTTACACTCAGTAACTACTATATTTAGGAAGTCTCAATATGTACAATGAGGATAATAATAGTTGTTCCATCTTAGGGTTGCTAGCATTTAATGAATTAAAATACTCTATGTAGCAGCTGCAGAGAAGGCAATGGCACCCCTTTCCAGTACTCTTGCCTGGAAAATCCCATGGATGGAGGAGCCTGGTAGGCTGTAGTCCAGGGGGTCGCTAAGAGTCGGATATGACTGAGCGACTTCACTTTCACTTTTCACTTTCATGCATTGGAGGAGGAAATGGCAACCCACTCCAGTGTTCTTGCCTGGAGAATCCCAGGGATGGGGGAGCCTGGTGGGCTGCCGTCTATGGGGTCACACAGAGTCAGACACGACTAAAGTAACTTAGCAGCAGCAGCAGCATGTAGCAGCAGGCACACCTAGAATCCTCTATAAATTATGGCTTAGAATTTTCACTTGGAGATGCTGTTTTTGCCATGCAGCTGCTGGAGGACAGATGATCACTTCTCCCAGGTTTCTAGATAAGGCTTGTCACTGAGGGCTACTCAGCACTGTCTAAATAATTCACATGGCTAGAGGCAGCCCAGACACAGGCACAGGTACTTAACTGCAGCCTGCTTGATTTCAGTTCATTCGTATGCAGGATTCTCAGGCCCTGGTTCCCCCGTACATGACACAACACATGGGAAATGTACTTGCCCTCAAATGCCCCCACCAGCTTAATGAGGGTCAGGGTCTCTCAGCAGCTGGAAGTGGTACCAAGTGAGTCAAATTCCCCCTCAGGGAAACCTGATAAGAAAACATGGCTGTTCTGCTTCTGGAGGAACCCACTAACCTTCCTCTAGCCCATCTCCAGGAATCTAGATGGAAAACAGGAGTCTGTCAGCAGTGCCCTCTGCCACCAGCCTATTTATGAGGCAGTAGATGGAACCCCCATGCTGCCCTAGTGCTGGCAGCCAGCTCTCTGGTTATCAAGGGCCCTTGTGCTGGTGTGTAACAGGCCACCTCAGAGGGCCAATTAGCAAAGCCACTGGGTGTGGTTTGGGAAGGATTGCTGAGGTAATCCTGCAAGAGTGTCAGAGGCTACTTCCACAGGGTCTCGTTGCATGCACTGCACTCTGTCAGCACCCGCTAGTTGAAAGTAATTGAAGCAGGTGCTACATTAATATTTATCATTCCTCCGTTAAACAGCATTTGATCTGAGAGTGTGAAATGCCACACACAAAACTTTCCCATGAGCCAGGTCTGCAGTGTCCTAGTGTTTTCTCCAGGACTTGCACCACCTGAAAACTGGAGGCTAGAATTTCCAGTTAATTAGTGTAGGACTTGCCCGTCTGAACCACCACAGTGAGACTGATGAAATGCCCGTTTCTCATAGGTCTATATGGAGCTATTTTCTGCTGGATCTCATCAAGGATACTACTTGAAAGTGTTAAAGGGTGTATATTAGTGTCCCAGGACTGCTGTAACAAAGAACCACAAACTAGGGGCCTAAAGCAATGGAAATGCAATTCTTCACAGACCTGGAAGACAGAAGTCCAAAATCAAGGTATCTACAGGGCGGGTATCTTCTGGGGGCTGTGGGGAGAACATGTTTCATGACTCTGACCTAGCTTCTGAAAGTTTCCAGCAATCTCTGGTGTTATTTGACTTGTGGAATCATTAAGTCTAATCTCTGCCTCCATCTTTACAGGGACTTCTCTTTGTATCTCCACTTTGTCTCAATGTCTCCATGTTTCTTTCTCTCCTTATGAGGGTACCCGTTATTGGAATGAGGGCACACTCTAATCAAGTATGACCTCACCTTCCATCTGCAAAGGATATTTCCAAATAAAGTCATATTTCCACAGGTACCAGGGTTAGAAAGAAAGAAAGTGAAGTCGCTCAGTCATGTCCGACTCTTTGCAACCCCATGGTCTGTAGCCTACAAGGCTCCTCCATCCATGGAATTTTCCAGGCAAGAGTACTGGAGTGGGTTGTCATTTCCTTCTCCAGGGGATCTTCCCTACCCAGGGATCGAACCTAGGTCTTCCACATTGCAAGCAGATGCCTTTACCGTCTGAGCCACCTGAGGAACACCATTCAACCCACAACAGAGAGGATGAAAGAATAGCTAGAATTCTATTTCATACTTAAGGAAGTTTCTTTGAAAAGTTTCCTGGTCTTTCAGTGAGTATATGGTGGCACTAGAACTAGAAATCAGAGTTATGCTATTCACTTGGTGACCAGAGAAAGTCATAGAAAAATGGTACAGTCAATTTTCATTATTCATGATAGTTAAGTTCTATAGTGAAAGTGAAAGTCACTCAGTTATGTCTGACTCTTTGTGATCCCATGGACTATACAGTCCACGAAATTCTCCAAACCAGAATACTGGAGTGGGTAGCCTTTCCCTTTTCCAGGGGATCTTCCCAACCCAGGTCTCCCACATTGCAGAATTAACAACCCAGGGATCGAACCCAGGTCTCTTGCATGGCAGGTGAATTCCTTACCAGCTGAGCCACAAGGGAAACCAAGAATACTGGAGTGGGTAGCCTATTCCTTCTCCAGGGAATCTTCTCAATCCAGGAATCAAACCAGGGTCTATTGCATTGCAGGTGGATTCTTTACCAATTGATCTATAAGGGAAGCCCTTAAGTTCTATAAAGTAGTCACAAACACAGAATTTGCAAATATTAAATCACTACTCCTAGAAGAAATAAAAGGTTAGGTTACTACGAGCTTCTGACGCAACATTTTTGTCAACTGATCAATACAGAACCTTGTGTTTTGTGTGTGTGTCTGTTACTTCATGCGTAATGTTAATTCGTTAACCTTGAACTCACAGTCAATAGCACTTTACCTCATATCTGAACAAAGCTTTTCAAACACACATTTTCTCCATAAGTCATATCACAGCCTTCTTATACTTAGGCACACTATATAGAACTAGGCTTGGATTTCATTTTAAATACCAAAATCATCAGGAAAAAGCTAAAAAAAAATGAAAAACACAGAAGTCAATAGACTCCAAAGGAGATTGGACTTACAGTGTGAGAGTGAAACAAGAAAGAGTATTACCATGTTCAACCTCGATTGGGAATGTCTACGTCAAGCAACTTAAATCTTTTGCTGCTCTTCGTAGGTCACAACAATATACTGTGAAAGCACCCTGGCTATTGATTTTTGACAATTAGTAAATTACAACAAATAGGAAAATTTACAAATATGGAACCTGCCAATAACGAGGACTATTTATTGCAGTCAGTCCCAGTAGGTTTCATGCAGGAGGGCACCCATCTCAGCTGCAGATGCCAAAATAAATGAATTGATTTTTAGGAGTGCAAAAAAAAAATTAAAAACAAGTAGGCAAATTCACAAATATGGAAGCTATGGGATAGACTGTATACTGTAGCCATTTCTAGCAGGTTTTGTGTTAGAAGTGCACCCCCTCATCTGCAGATGCCAAACTGGATGGAGGCTGACATCAGAGCATACCACGGTATTAGTGTTTGTCTTGATAAGAACCTGGCTTGATGGATTCAGACCAAGCTGTAGAACACCCACCCCTATTAATAACATAATCTTTAATAAATATGAGATGATACAATCTACATGAGGGAGAAGAATGGGGGAGAGAGACCCTGAGCCTGACTAACTTTACCTATAAATATAAAAGTAGTGAAATTCTAAGTTTCATCAGAATCATTTTTTTTCTTCTGACAGGTATTAAAGATGGACACCCAATATGAACAAATGCATGCCTAATACCTAGTATATGCCCTGCCATAAGAAAGATGTTTAGAAAGAAGTTTGATTATAGGTGTCAGTGAACACGTCCTTGAGAAAATTATATTCAAGCTCATACCTGAGGAAGGGCTAGCCTCACAATTTAGAAGGAAGTGGTATTCCCAGCAGAAGGACCAATGTTTGTGAAGACCAGAAACTAGGGAGAGCAAAGTGAGTTAAAAGGATGGAAAGTCTGGTGGGACCTCAGTGTAGTATGCAAGGAGAACAGTTCAAAATGGGCCATAATCAGCAAAAACATCAAAAGTGTCAGTGTCAGCAACATTAAGCAATTTGTCTTATAATGGAGTGAAATGGCAACTTCTTCAAAATCCAGCTACTAAAGAGAAGGGCAGCTTGATGTAGAGTAGCAATCCTTCCATGAACACCAAAATCCTCAAGACCCTTCTTGGACTTACGGGTATAAGCTCAAAACTGCATTCATGAAAACAAAAACAAAAATAAACAAAAGGGACCTAAATAAACGTAAAAGATTTTGTGTAGCAAAAAAATCCATAAACAAAAAGAAAACTCTTAGAATGGGAGAAAATACTTAGCAAATGAAGCAACTGGCAAGGGATTAATCTTCAAAATACACAAGCAGCTCATGCAGCTCAGTATCAAAAAAAAAAAAAAAAAACAATCAAAATATGGGTGAAAGATCTAAATAGACCTCTTTCCAAGAAAACATACACCTGGTTAAAAAGCACATAAAAAGATGCTCAATATCACTATTAGAGTAATGCAAACCAAAACTACAACGAGATATCACCTCTCACCAGTCAGAATGGCTATCATCAAAAAATCTACAAACAATAAATGCCGGAGAGGGTATGGAGAAAAGAGAACACAACTCCTACACAGCTGGTGGAAATGCAGACTAGTTCAGCCACTATGGAGAATAGCATGGAGGTTCCTCAAAAAACTGAAAATACAGCTACTATATGATCCAGCAATCCCACTCCATGGCATTATCTGGAGAAAAACAAAACTGGAAAAAATACATGCACCACACTGTTTATTGCATCTCTGTTCACAATAACCAAGACATGGAGGCAACCTAAATATCCACCAACAGAGTAGATAAAGAAAATGGGGTACACATATACAATGAAAAATTACTCAGCCATCAAAATGAATGAACTGATGCCATCTGCAGCAATAAGGACGGACCTAGAGATTATCATACTGAGTGAAGCTAATCAGACAAAGACAAATATCATATGACATTGCTTATATGAGGAATCTAAAAAGAGGCTATGAATGGACTTATCTATAAAACCAAAACAGTTACAGATGTAGAAAATAAACTTATGGTTTCCAGGGAGTGAGGGCAGGGGGGAGATAGTATGAAGATTGGTATTGACATATACACATTACGAAACACAAAATAGATAACTAAGTATCTACTTCATAGCCCAGGGAACTCCATACTCAATGGTCTATATTGGAAAAGAATCTAAAAAAGAGTGGATACATGCATAACAGATTCACTTTACTGTATACTTGAAATTAAAACACTAAATCAATTATACCCCATTAAAATTTTTGAAAATTAAAAAAAAAACTGTGTTCATAGTAATATTAAGATATTGTTTTTCACTGGATTGACATTTGTACTGAAGGCACAAAAGCAGTGGTGAGAAAATTACCAGTGCCTTTGTACAAATCATTGACACCAGACTGTCCTAGTAGGTAACTTTTGTATCCTTCATCATTCAGTTCAGTTCAGTTCAGTCGCTCAGTCGTGTCCAACTCTTTGCGACCCCATGAATCGCAACACACCAGGCCTCCCTGTCCATCACCAACTCCCAGAGTTCACCCAGACCCACGTCCATCAAGTCAGTGATGCCATCCAGCCATCTCATCCTCTGTCATCCCCTTCTCTTCCTGCCCCCAATCCCTCCCCCTCCTGCCCCCAATCCCTCCCAGCATCAGTCTTTTCCAATAAGTCAACTCTTCGCATGAGGTGGCCAAAGTACTGGAGTTTCAGCTTCAGCATCATTCCCTCCAAAGAAATCCCAGGGCTGATCTCCTTCAGAATGGACTGGTTGGATCTCCTTGCAGTCCAAGGGACTCTCAAGAGTCTTCTCCAACACCACAGTTCAAAAGCATCAATTCTTCAGCACTCAGCCTTCTTCACAGTCCAACTCTCACATCCATACATGACCACTGGAAAAACCATAGCCTTGACTAGCCGGACCTTTGTTGGCAAAGTAATGTCTTTGCTTTTCAATATGCTATCCAGGTTGGTCATAACTTTCCTTCCAAGGAGTAAGCGTCTTTTAATTTCATGGCTGCAGTCACCATCTGCAGTGATTCTGGAGCCCAAAAATATAAAGTCTGACACTGTTTCCCCATCTATTTCCCATGAAGTGATGGGACCGGATGCCATGATCTTTGTTTTCTGAATGTTGAGCTTTAAGCCAACTTTTTCACTCCCCTTCACCATTACACATTCAAAACAAAAGTCCATTTTCAGCAAAGAATAGAAGCAGTATAAATTATTAAGTTTTTATATTTTAAACTTGAGTATGCATCTTGTGAATATTATAAGTGATTAAATGACAAAATTACAAGTATGAATGAGACATTACTTCTGCATACCAATGTATGATGTTTGTCTTGATGAATAATACTTGTGTCAGTGTTTGGCTGCAAGATGAAATAGTTATGCTCTTTTTCTCCACGAAATGTAAAACTCTGGTTGTTCAGACTTGGAAATTTGACATAAAAATGTTTTCGTGAGAAAAAAATGAAGTCAGTCTGTCACATTAAGGAAAACAACTGATATCTGTTGCTAAAGAAAAGATTTAAATGGAAAAATGAGAGTTCTGAAAATCTTGTGTCTGTAACTATAAACTTGACAGCTTCCCAATACTTAAGAACTTTTCCTATGACATTATTATACTATTAACAGATGTGATTTCTTGGTACTACACAATAAAATGTGACAATATTTGAAAAAATCTTCAAATTCAGTGAATCAATAATTTTCAGTTAACCAGGGCAGGGAGTCATATACATTGGTAAAATATTCATTTTTACCAGAATGCAAGAAACCCATTGTATTACAACATAATGGAGTACAAAATTTCATTGAAAAGTGTTTATGTTCTGTATCACAATTGATCTCTGAGAACCTATCACTTGTTGAGCTTGCTTGATCTGGTACAAATCAAAGGAAAATATCAACAATTATCTACAAATTTTATTAAAATATGCCTTATTTTCCAAACAAGTATCTCTGGGTGGTCAAAATTTTTTCACACTCTTCAACCAAAATGTCATCTTGCAAAAAATTAAATGCAAAAGAAAATATGAGAATCCATTTGTCTTCTATTAATCCAACATAAAAGAGATATTTTAAAATGTTTAAGAACACAACTGTTCTCATTCATTTTTTTATTTTGAAAACGTTTATTTTTAAATTAAAATATTATTGATATTACTATGTAACTGGTTTAATTAATGTTATTTTAAATGAAATAGTAAACAGTATTTTAAAATGTCCTCAGTCTTCAATTCTAATATAATAAACCATAGATATAAACCTCATGAAAAAAAGATCTTTGGGGTCCTCAATAATTGGGATTCTAAGACAAAAACATTTTAGAACCAATGATACACAGGAAAAAAGATGGACTTGATAAAAATCAACGACCAAGACTCCCTTCATCCTGCATCACTAATTAGCAGAGTTCTCTTAGATAAGTAAGTGAGCTCTTCAACACCAGGTTCTTATTGCATAACATGAGTTATAATAATCATAAATGTTGATAGGGTCACTATAAGAATAAAGTACACTCGTATATGCGGAGGCACTTTGTACCCTCCAAAGCACTATACAAAGGTTATTTCCTTATCATTATTCATGACAGTAACAGTTTGTACTAAAATATGATGAATCATGTTAATAATAATTACCTTTCTGTGTTAAAAATAAAAATATGGTACAGATAAATCATAATGCAAAACATATTTATCTCTATAGCACAGGTTCATTTGATTGGTTTCCATTATTTTTTAAAGTTTTTAGAAACCTCAGAAATTCTTATTAAAGATAAGACCAATTTGGAAAACTGGTTCCTAAATAATTATTTTGGAATATATGTGGATATTGCAGGAAAACTCAGGAAACATCTCACAGTGATCTGAAAGTAACAAGCACTCCTGTGGCTGCATGAACCATCTATGAGATCCAAACCCAAACACAAAGACAAGATACTCAGATCACTTACTTCTTGCTGATATGGTCAAAGAACATTAGTGTCTGAAGCAACATTAGCAGCTCTTTTTCCAACATCTCATCTAAAGCAAGAATCTCCTCTAAAAACCTATGACAATTTATCCAGTCTCTACTTAAATACTTCTAGCAGTTGGAGATATATCACTGAATACAGTGTATAGTCAAAGTTATGTTTTTTCCAGTATGTATGGATGTGACAGTTGGACCATAAAGAAGGCTGAGCACCAAAGAATAGATGTTTTCGAACTGTGGTGCTGGGAGAAGACTCCTGAAGAGTTCTTTGGACTGCAAGGAGATCAAACTACTTAATCCTAAAGAAAATCCACTCTATATTCATTCGAAGGACTAATACTGAAGCTGAAGCTCCAATACTTTGGTCACCTAATGAGAAGAGCCAACTCATTAGAAAAGACTCTGATCCTGGGAAAGATTGAAGGCAGGAGGAAAGGGGCATGACAGAGGATGAGATGGCTGGATGGCATCACTGACTCAATGGACATAAGTTTGAGCAAACTCCTGGAGGTAGCGAAGGGCAAGGAAGCCTGGCATGCTGAAGTTCATGGGGTCGAAAAGAGTCGGACATGACTTAGCAACTAAACAACAGCAAAGGCAGTTTATTTTATGCGTTACAGTTTTTTGCAATATGCATATCTATACAAAAAGCTAATGATCTTTTTAATTTCTAACAAATTCCCAAATGATGCTGATGTTGCTGCTCAGGGACCATACTTTGAGAACCACCGAACTAGGGGGGTCTCACCACAATTCCTCACTTAGCTTATGTGATAACATGTTGTGAGTTACATGCAACTGAATTGCGGCAGAGGCTGTTCACAGTTTTGAGACATTTTGGATGGTGAATTCTAAATAAGTGTTAATAGGAGAGCAGTGGTGTGAATAATCCACCACCATGGATAATCCAAAAGCCATTTCAGCTTGATTTTGGAAGGTGTTCAAGTCGGATTTTAATTTTGCAGGAGCACTGGTTTTGCCTTAGCAAATAGGTTTTTTGCTGAGGCCAATGTTAAAACTGAGTGACTGCTTCCTGGGTAAAAACACATGTTTTCCAAGTGAGGAAGGGAAGCCAGAGAGCCTGGCATGATAGCTGTGAAGACAAACCTGGCACTCATAATTCACAAAGCAGACAAAGGCTAACTGAGAGCTGAGTCCATGTAAGACATATTAAAAAATTGTAGTTCCTAAAAATATGCATGAAAGTTGGGAAGATTTGGGGGAAACTCATCACTTCCTCTTTCTATACATACTAAACTCTGTAGCTTATGGAATTCAAAGTATTTCCCTTTTACGCTGTGATCAACACCTACACACACACACCCCTGTGTGAGTGTATATGTCTACAGTTTTGCCTTAAGGATATCATAAAAGAAAAATACTTCCTGAAAGCTCACAAATCCATTGTTAATAGGCATGTCAGTGTTTGTGCTTAGAGGTAGTTATAGTCAATAAAAGTAATTTCTGAACATTAGCTTATAGATAGGCTGAACCAGAATAACCTGAGAACCTAAATAAAATACAGATTCCTTCTCCTCTGCCCCAGAGCTGAAATCCTCTTTTAGGAAGTGTCTTTATCTAGCCCTAACTTCCTGTAGACACAGCCCCACCACGTCACACCTCAGATGTGCTCTGTGCTCTGCTCACCTTTTTAGTAGGGTCTTTCCCTTAGATGATGAGGTGATAGATGATGCTGGGAGTCATGAAGGATTCAATGCCCATGAGGAGAACACTGAACCAATGGCAGCCTGGCGGGAGTGGGCTACTGGCAGCCTGGGAACAACATATCAATGACTTCCTTCTTCCCTTGTATGAACGGTCCTGAGGAGCAGTCTGTGAACTTCTCTGAAGACAGCCCTACAAAACGGCACTCAGTTCCACTTCAACCAAGTGGTTGCTAACTTGGTTACATTTTTTATATTGCCTCATTGGTTCTCACACCTTCCCTGCTTCACATCCCTTCTCCTTCAGCCAGGCTCCATGGAGAGCATTCCTTCGTAAAACAGGATGACAAAAGCCTTTGCTCAGGCTCTGCCTGCTGAAGATTCAGGCTAAAACCATATGGATTATGTTTTTCTCAGGGTATATGCCCAATAGTGGGACTGCTTGGTCATAAGGTAGCTTTATTTTTCATTTTTTAAGGAACCTCTCAATGTCCATTGACAGATGAATACATAAAAGAGATGTGGCACATATATACACTGAAATATTGCTCAGTCATAAAAAAGGAATGAAATTGGGTCATTTGCAGAGATGTGGATAGACCTAAATTCTGTCAGAAAGACTGAAGTCAACAAAGAAAACTAAATATTATATATTACTGTGTATACATGGAATCTCAAAAAATGCTACAGATGAACCTGTTGTCAGGGCAGGAATAGAGACAGAGAACACACGTCTGGACATGAGGGTGGGCGGAATGAACTGGCAGAGTCATGTACGTACACTACCAGGTTTAAAATAGAGAGTTAGTGGGAACCTGTTGTATATCTTGGGGAGCTCACCTTGATGCTCTGTGATGACCTAGAGGGGTGGGATGGGGGGCAATAGTGGGAGGAAGGTCTCAGAGAAAGGGGATATCTGTATATGCATAGCTGATTCACTTCATTTCACAACAGAAACTAACACAACATTGTAAAGCAACTATACTGTTTTGTTTTTTTTTTTTTTTTTTTAAGACCATATGGAACTTCCTAGCTCCAAGGTATTGACACATACAAAGGCAGTGCTACTTTTAGCTCCTGTAGTGGGTGGGGCAAAAGAGGAAGAAGCAGCTCAGAAATGGAATAACTAGAGGATTTTTTTTTTTTTTTGGTCTATTTACAACTATCTCCAGAAAAAGCACTCCTGTGCTCTAAGCCATTCAAAATAAATATCACCACAGCTTTGTAAACAAAGAGGGGCACAGGTGGAGAGACAAATACTGAATGGCCTGTTTTTTCCCTATAAGGAAGTTTTCCCTCTTGGACTGCCTCCAGGTCTAAATACAACTTGCTGTCCTGAGAATCCAGTCTACAGAGCCTGTGCCTTGTATAGGCCCTCCCAATGAAAGGAGAGACATGAGCCTCCTGAAACCAACCTCAGAAACTAAAATGACCCTTTCAGGCCTCACTCAGGTGGAATTGAAAAACCATGGCTCTTTCCCCAGAAATGAAGCAGTCTGGGGAAGCTGTGGCTCAGTTCCAGAGCTAGAA
Source organism: Bos javanicus (assembly GCF_032452875.1). Classification (NCBI taxonomy): domain Eukaryota; kingdom Metazoa; phylum Chordata; class Mammalia; order Artiodactyla; family Bovidae; genus Bos; species Bos javanicus. The sequence goes on along the minus strand of NC_083874.1, from coordinate 55,297,479 downwards.
ATGAGCAGGTGTGCCACAAGAGACAGGTTCCCAGAACCTTCTCCAGGCAAACAAAATTAACATGTGTTTCCTGTCTTCTCTCTTCTAGGAAAATCTGTCCAACAGACCCAGAAAAAAATAGAACAGATAAAGGAAAACAGTTATTTCAGAAATCCTTAGAAAGCTTGTATCTATATATGATGAGTGAAATGTAGAGCTGAAACATTATCTAAATAATATGAGCTTCAAAAATATGGGCCTGGAATAAGTTTTAAGATATGAATGCACTAGATATTTGTGGTCTCTATTGCATGTTCCTACATTTACTGCATTTGATAACATATGCAAACTCAGTGTTCTTTATAATCACAGTGATCTTAGTGCTGAGCTATAGATCAGATAAATGAACATTTCTAATATGGTAATGCCAGGGGTAGAAAAATAATGCAAACCTTTATGTGTCTGGGTGTGTGTGTATCCAAACTAAATTTTTATCTATAGATGAATGTGTGATGGGTTTAAAAGTGCATGCTGAACTCTTACAATGTTACAATGCAGAAAATAGATACTAAGTTTAGATAATATGGCATGATAAATGCTGGGATTAGAAAGACTAGGGATCTCTTCAAGAAAATCAGAGATACCAAAGGAACATTTCATGCAAAGATGAGCTTGATAAAGGACAGAAATGGTATGGACCTAACAGAAGCAGAAGATATTAAGAAGAGGTGGCAAGAATACACAGAAGAACTGTACAAAAAAGATCTTCAAGATGCAGAAAATCATGATGGTGTGATCACTGACCTAGAGCCAAACATCCTGGAATGGGAAGTCAAGTGGGCCTTAGAAAGCATCACTACGAACAAAGCTAGTGGAGGTGATGGAATTCCAGTTGAGCTATTCCAAATCCTGAAAGATGATGCTGTGAAAGTGCTACGCTCAATATGCCAGCAAATTTGGAAAACTCAGCAGTGGCCACAGGACTGGAAAAGGTCAGTTTTCATTCCAATCCCAAAGAAAGGCAATGCCAAAGAATGCTCAAACTACCACACAATTGCACTCATCTTACACGCTAGTAAAGTAATGCTCAAAATTCTCCAAGCCAGGCTTCAGCAATATGTGAACCGTGAACTTCCTGATGTTCAAGCTGGTTGTAGAAAAGGCAGAGGAACCAGAGGTCAAATAGCCAACATCCGCTGGATCATGGAAAAAGCAAGACAGTTCCAGAAATACATCTATTTCTGCTTTCTTGACTATGCCAAAGCCTTTGACTGTGTGGATCACAATAAACTGTGGAAAATTCTGAAAGAGATGGGAATACGACACCACCTGACCTGCTTCTTGAGAAATTTGTATGCAGGTCAGGAAGCAACAGTTAGAACTGGACATGGAACAACAGACTGGTTCCAAATAGGAAAAGGAGTTCGTCAAGGCTGTATATTATCACCGTGTTTATTTAACTTATATGCAGAGTACATCATGAGAAACGCTGGACTGGAAGAAACACAAGCTGGAATCAAGATTGCCGGGAGAAATATCAATAACCTCAGATATGCAGATGACATCACCCTTATGACAGAAAATGAAGAGGAACTCAAAAGCCTCTTGATGAAAGTGAAAGTGGAGAGTGAAAAAGTTGGCTTAAAGCTCAACATTCAGAAAACGAAGATCATGGCATCCGGTCCCACCACTTCATGGGAAATCAATGGGGAAACAGTGGAAACAGTGTCAGACTTTATTTCTTGGGGCTCCAAAATCACTACAGATGGTGACTGCAGCCATGAAATTAAAAGACGCTTACTCCTTGGAAGGAAAGTTATGACCAACCTAGACAGCATATTCAAAAGCAGAGACATTACTTTGCCAACAAAGGTCCATCTAGTCAAGGCTATGGTTTTTCCTGTGGTCATGTATGGATGTGAGAGTTGGACTGTGAAGAAGGCTGAGCACCGAAGAATTGATGCTTTGGAACTGTGGTGTTGGAGAAGACTCTTGAGAGTCCCTTGGACTGCAAGGAGATCCAACCAGTCCATTCTGAAGGAGATCAGCCCTGGGATTTCTTTGGAGGGAATGATGCTAAGGCTGAAACTCCAGTACTTTGGCCACCTCATGTGAAGAGTTGACTCATTGGAAAAGACTCTGATGCTGGGAGGGATTGGGGGCAGGAGGAGAAGGGGATGACAGAGGATTGGATGGCTGGATGGCATCACTGACTCGATGGAGGTGAGTCTGAGTGAACTCCAGGAGTTGGTGATGGACAGGGAGGCCTGGTGTGCTGCGATTCATGCGGTCGCAAAGAGTCGGACACGACTGAGCGACTGATCTGATCTGATCTGAATGTTTGAAAAAACACATACAAAAAACATAATCCCAATAGGACAGTGATTCCTCCCATTTTATAGTGAATAAACAAAGGCTCCGAGAAGATAAGTGATACAGCCCTGTTCATAAGGTTTATGGGTTAGCTATTGCTTCCCTGGGGGTTCAGTGGTAAAGAATCTGCCCACCAATGCAGGAGACCTGGGTTCTATACCTGGGTCAGGAAGATCCCCTGGAGTAGGAAATGGCAACCCACTCTAGTATTCTTGTCTGAGAAATCCCATGGAGAGAGGAACCTGGTGAGATACAGTACATGGAATCACAAAAGAATTGTACACAACTGAGCAACTAAACAACAACAACATGGGCAGCTATTACGTCAACTTTTGTTCCTTTGATTCTAAGTTTAGAGCTTTTCCTCTACACCAACATGCTCCAATTGAATCCCAGAGTCTAGACTCTATGTTCATGTCTCCTAAAGTGACAGCTCTGTAACCTTGCTTTGCATTTCATTCAGGATTGCCCTGAGACTTCATTCTGGAAGCCCACGGAAGTGATGACCAAGTATCCATCCTTATCCTTAGGAAGTGTCATGTTTGAGCATGCCATTCTGGTTACAGTTGATTTGTTTGTGGGTAAGCAACTAACTCAAGTCAAACTAACCATTTCCATTTCCTGCAAAATCTTCACTTTGAACAGACAAAGTCAGACTCTCTTCTTTCTGGAGGTTGAAGACATACTGAAACAAAACTCAGAAGTTATCGATACCATTCTTTGCTCCTTGAGGAGACAGGCTAGCTGCAGTGAGAGACTGAAACTGACTTTGGCAAGAAGCAGTGTTGGGAGTCAGGGGGCAAGACTTGGCAGCACTGGAGTTTCAGGATCCATTTGTTCTGGTAGTTCAGTTGTCTATCTCCCTTTTATGTCATGTGTTTATTCAACCCTTTCTCGAATTCTGTGAATTAATAAATTTCCTTCTTGGACTGAATTTAATTCAAACCTCATTCCTCTCATGCATCACCAAAAATAACCCAATACAATATTCAATGAGAAAACAGACCCAAAAGCACCAAGTCCTTTACTGAAGTATGTATTCATTTTATTAGGACTCATCTTTGTAACCACATTGGACCCACACTTGCTATCTGACTTGCCTGGTCTCTGCCTGTCCATTCAGTGGAGGCCACATGCCTCGTTTGTGTCCTTAGACACCATCTGGTTCCCGCTCCCTCACCAACCTGCTTTCTCGGGGCCATCATTTTGGGTTGAGGAAGTATATGCTTTAGCTCTGTGATGACAAGATACATAACAACTGCTGCTTTTCCTGCACGGCAACTTCCTAGGAAGTCCAGAGACTAACTTTGGGACAAGAAGGTTTCTCTCCTATCCTTTCAGTACTACTAAAGCCTTTGACTGTATGGATCACAATAAACTGTGGAAAATTCTGAAAGAGATGGGAATACCAGACCACCTGACCTGCCTCTTGAGAAACCTATATGCAGGTCAGGAAGCAACAGTTAGAACTGGACGTGGAACAACAGACTCGTTCCAAATAGGAAAAGGAGTATGTCAAGGCTGTATATTGTTACCCTGCTTATTTAACTTTTATGCAGAGTACATCATGAGAAACACTGGGCTGGAAGAAGCACAATCTGGAATCAAGATTGCCAGGAGAAATATCAATAACCTCACATATGCAGATGACACCACCCTTATGGCAGAAAGTAAAGAGGAACTAAAAAGCCTCTTGATGAAAGTGAAAGAGGTGAGTGAAAAAGTTGGCTTAAAGCTCAACATTCAGAAAACAAAAATCATTAGCATTTGGCCCCATCACTTCATGGCAGATAGATGGGGAAACAGTGGAAACAGTGTCAGACTTTATTTCTTGGGGCTCCAAAATCACTGCAGATGGTGACTGCAGCCAGGAAATTAAAAGACGCTTACTCCTTGGAAGGGAAGTTATGACCAACCTAGATAGCATATTCAAAAGCAGAGACATTACTTTGCCAACAAAGGTCCATCTAGTCAAGGCTATGGTTTTTCCAGTAGTCATGTATGGATGTGAGAGCTGGAGTGTAAAGAAAGCTGAGCGCCAAAGAATTGATGCTTTTGAACTGTGGTGTTGGAGAAGACTCTTGAGAGTCCCTTGGACTGCAAGGAGATCCAACCAGTCCATTCTAAAGGAGATCAGTCCTGGGTGTTCTTTGGAAAGACTGATGCTAAAGCTGCAACTCCAGTACTTTGGCCACCTCATGTGAAGAGTTGGCTCATTGGAAAAGACTGATGTTGGGAGGGATTAGGGGAAAGAGGAGAAGGGGATGACAGAGGATGAGATGGCTGGATGGCATCACTGACTTGATGGACGTGAGTTTGAGTGAGCTCTGGGAGTTGGTGATGGACAGGGAGGCCTGGCGTGCTGCAATTCATGGGGTCTTAAAGAGTCGGACGCGACTGAGCAACTGAACTGAACTGAAAGCCTAGACAGGACAGAGCTGTGGCTGAGGGTTGGGGAAGGTGTTATCTTATGCTAGATCCCTTAGATGCAAGCCTGAAATAAGGATTTGGAAGGTCCTGATTTATGAAGAGAGGGCTTTATTAGAGACCTCATCAGGTCCCATAGCTCAGGACCCTTAGATACCATTAAGTCCACCTTGCTCCTCATGACTAAGCATTGGCCTCTGGTAATCTGGTATCCTGATATCTCCACCACTACTAAGAATCTCAGTTCTGTACCAGAATCTTGTACTCTCAGTCCCTGCCTACACCGACAGCCCCCACTGAGTTTCTCAAGGACCACGTGATGGAGGCACTTTCCTCCACAGTGTGTTCACATCACTCTGGTAAATGGAGTGTGTTCAGGGCTCTCCCCAGGACACTACTGGCTGGTGGGTTTTCTGTTCTTGTGCAGAAGACTCATTTTGGCACACTCTTCTCTCATCTTTTCTGACATATTCCTCCACTGTCTGCCATGGCAGTTCTGCATCTCATTGCCTCTTATTGTGGGATGCTGCCTTATCCAAGCTTCTAAGGCTTAACCTGGAAATGTATTAGAATCACCTCTGAGAGTCCTAGTAGGGTGTTAAGTCCTGACAGCTCCTGCATAAGCTCTCTCAATCAGTTTAAAGTTCCCCCACCTTAATTCTGCACCCTTAGAATCAACAAGGCCTACTCTGTACTTTGTTGGTACATGATAGACAAATCACGTGGCCCCTTTGACATATAATTACTCCCACACCTGAGCATATTCAGCACCTGTTGCCACCTGCCCCTGGGTACTAGTCTGGGAACCAGGAGAGGAGGATGACAAGGCAGAGCCTAAAGACCAGCATTATCTTATAAAACACTTGTCTCATTTGAGATTTCTCTACAGCCTCAAGCTAAATGTAGAGGTTGGTGTGCAGGGTGGGTTCTATCTTCCAACAAGGGGAAGTGGGACACTTCTGCAGACATAGAGGGATCAAGGGCTCCTGGAATTTCAAATTGCTCAAGAATGTTTACCCAGTATCTTTATCCCAACCCCAGGATCACACTCCTTTATGGGCCCTGAGTTGGCAGAGGAGATCTGCCCAAATTGAGAACTTCATCTTCTCCAAAGGTCTGCTGATCTCCCAGATCAACACAGTCCTCAGCTTTTCCACCCTCCAGCTGCAAATAATAAAGGTAAGGTCTCCTAATGTCTCCAAGGAGGCCCTTTGAATCCTCAAGCTTTGCTTGAAGTTGGGTACTGATTCTCCTGGGCTTATCTTTTTCCCTCTTAAGGCATCGTTGCACTCCTTCCTAAAGTCTTAACTGCACTGCAGCTTCATGTAGGGGTTGATGCTATTCCACCTGCCGTCAGTGACAGCGTCCTCACCGATAACTGGTGGTGACTGAGCCAACAACTCCACAACTCACTCCTGCTGAGCTACTTCCTAGGACAACTCCTACTATCAACTCTCAGAGGTAGGCTCCCCAGAGCAGAAACTGAGACAGGAATTCAGGAGCCGTATTAAGGGAGTAAGCCCTGGGTTTCCTTCTTTCTGAGATCACATCACTTTATGTGCTGCTTCTCTATATTTATCTAATTGTCCCCTTCTCCACCATTCTCTCCTTATTCTCTCAAACTCAATCTCAAGGCAAACTTTATCCCTTTGTGCATATAGCCAAGAATGACAATCTTTTCAAAAGCAGTTTAAACGTCTTCTCGTCAAATAACAAGTGGTCTTTTAACTATCTCTAATTTCTAATAATTCTAGATTGAGGAAAAAATCTGATTTACTCAGCCATGGTAATAGCCAATCAGCTATGGCCTTGGGAGGCTGAGAGGGTCACATGACCTAGTAAAGACACACTTCTTGCACCTGACTTTCAGGAAGAAGAAACTTACCTAGAGAAGAGAATGATGGGTTAAGCAAACACTCCAAATTTTCTATGGGAGCTTCTTTCTCTAGAAATAAACTGGCTAGCTCACTGACATAACAATTAGCATAACTTAGAAAGAAATATCCCAATATTTTCTAGCAAATGTGCCTCTGGCTTAAACAAGACATATGAGAGGTGGCAGAGTATTGTAAAGACCAGTAGAATGGAAGCTTCCTGAGAGAAGGAATTTTTGTTCAGGAATGTATTTCCAGCACATATAAAACCACTTAGGTCATAGTAAGTTGTCAGTAAATGCTTTAAATGAACAAATTAAGAAACAACTGATGTTAGGAAAATCTGTTTTACTATCTTAGGTCCATGCATTGAATTCTGACTCAGTTTTCTCATCTATGAAATGGTGATAATAATGCCTATTTTATAGGGTTATTTTGAAGGTGAATAAAATGTTGATGCTATCATGTAGACCACAGCTCCAAGAACACAGCAAGTTCAGTAACTGAGAGCTATTATTAAAAGAGAGTCAAGCCAGGACACAATAATAGCCACTGAAATGAAGAACATTTATTTGGCAATAGCTTCTACAATGAAAACAGATCACAGAATGCAGAGTAAATAAAGCTTTCTGAGGGAAAAATGCATTTTCATTTTTTGGTGAACTGAGACAATAGTACAGACAAGTAATTACTGCAGAAACAAAGGCAGTCATCCCTGAAAAAGTAGATCCTTCCAAAAGGTCAGAAAAAATTAACAAAAAGCAATAGTACCAAGAGCAGCAATAACACCGTTAGCATAAAAATCCCTTCTAATAGTGCCACCTCTGGAGAATCAGTGGTCTCTGCCCTGCCTTCATCACAAAAATGGTTACATGTTCATGGAGGAGTATTTGGAGGGAAAGAAACACACTCTGGATGCCGCATTTCTATTGTGCAAGTCAGAGACCTTTAGTACACAGGAATGTGCTCAGTCACTCAGTCAGTCTTATCCAACTCTTGGCGACCCCCTGGACTGTAGCCCACCAGGCTGCTCTGTCCATGAAACTTTCCCTGTAAGAATATAGGAGCGAGTTGCCATTTCTCCTCCAGGGGATCTTCCTGATCCAGTAGACAGGAAAGAGAATCTAAATTTTAGCTAATGGATGCTGTAATGAAGACTGTGTCTAACTCTTTCACCTGCTTTTTTTCTCCCTTTCTCCCCACCCCTTGCAAACAGCACAGATGGGGAAAAGAGAAGCAGACGATTCAAACTGGTACATTACGTGGGCACAAACAAGTTAGGGAAAAACATCTCTGCATGGTGAGAAAAATTCCACTCCTTTCTTGGACAATTTATGAAGTATTGGAAACCATGGTAACTAATATAAATGTAGCCAGTGCATTGTGCATTCTCAGTCTGCAATAATAAAAAACAAAATCTGTTTTTTAAAAAAGTTAAAAATAAATGTAACTTTGACAACAGACTTCAACAAACTTATTCCTCTGATGATAATTTTTCAAAATATGCATTTTGAAAGAAAGATCTGTTTAGATTTGGTCTGTACATACATATACACACATACATATACATATATATATATATATACACATATACATATGTGTATATATAACACACATATACAGATAACGGAGAAGGCAATGGCACCCCACTCCAGTACTCTTGCCTGGAGAGTCCCATGGACGGACGAGCCTGGTGGGCTATAGTCCACGGGGTCACAAGAGTTGGACACAACTTAGCAACTAAACCACCACCACCATATTATATATATACACACACACATACATATATATATTGTACACGGGCTTTCCAGATGGCACTAGTGGTAAAGAACCGGCTTGCCAATGCAAGAAACATAGGGGATGTGGATTCAAATCCAAGGTTGGGAAGATCCCCTGGAGGAGGGCATGGCAACCCACTCCAGTATTCTTGCCTGGAAAATCCCATGGACAGAGGAGCCTGGCAGGCTACAGTCCATAGGGTTGCAAAGAGTTAGACACAACTGAAGTGACTTAGCATACACACACATATTGTACATATCCCCAGGGCTAAATGTGTTCACAAAACAAAGTATCATTGAATAATAATAATCACATAATCATATATTAATAAAAATGAATGGGTTAATAAGTACATTTAATGTGCAATTTGTGGCATTCAACAATACCATGTTTCCACAAAAAAACTTGGCACTGAAATATGGTAATTAATGAACAAATATAATCCCTGTCCACTTGGAGTATATAGTCTGGTGGGGAAACAAAGACATTAGTCACATAACCAATGAAATGAATACATAACTACAAACAGCTCAAAGTTCAATGAAGTGAAAACACACAGTAACAAGAGTTTGACAAGGGATCTAATTTAGATGGGGGGATAGGAAAGTTGTTTAGAAAAATGAGGTACCAGCTTTGACAGCATGGAAAACCATTGTGCACACTGTTTTGAAAACAACTGTAAAATATCTCATGGTGCAGAAAAAGATATTCAATTAGTAGACAAGCAAGAAGAGAGATTGCACATTGACTGGCTCTCATTAGAAAAAGCAAGCTGAGGGATCAATTATTTCTATTAGAAAGGAGAAAAGTTATAGCAGGTCTCTGTAGCAACATGGAAATCTCTACTTAAACACTTGGAAAACATCATCAGCATCATTTGGCAATGGAACAAATTGTGGATGGAAGCAACTTCTCTGGGCCAGCCAGATGTGGTGAAAGGAGAAAAAGTTAGTGGAAGAAATGTGTTTTTCCTCACATTATTAAAAATTAACTTTTTCTCAGGAACATGGAAGTCCTTTCCTGAAATACTGCCCCTAAATGTCAGACAGACTCATAAACCAATTAATTAAATTTCCCTGCCCTCTTGCTTTTTTTCTGTATCTTGGTTTTAGATCTCAAAGCCCCAAATAAACTCTAACAAAATTTTTTCTTATGAGGGGGCATTATTAACTGCACTTTTTAAACAATAAATGACTGTGTGGGTCATTCACTATAGTTGTTGGCTGGCCCAGAAATAGAGCTTACTTATCTGAATTCCAGGAGATAGCGAAAGACAGGGAAGCCTGGCATGCTATAGTCCATGGGGTCACAAAGAGTCGGATACGACTTAGTGACTAAACAACAGCAATCTGAACTCTGACTTTTAGGTGCTAACAAAGATCATGTTCCCTGCCTTACACTGAGAACTAAAAACTTAGTGCTGGAGTAAGAAATAAAATAAAACAAAACCAGCACTAAACCATACACTTGAGAAATTATCTTCACATTATGTTGAGTTTTTCACATCCTGAAAGAGCCTATTTCCTAACTTTAATAAGTTTGAGTTTGCTGTTCTCAGCATAATTGGACACAGCTGCCTGCACTTTGTCAAGGTTTGAGAAAAATATGGAGTTATTATTAGAGCTTGGTATAGCAACCTGCCTGGCCAATGTAAATCTTAAGATTCAGTTGTTTATTGGTTGTGAATTTTCCATTGTAAGGGCACCTAGGAAGTTTCTTCACTAACAGGGGTCTGGAAAAATGGGCTGGAAAGCTCCCAGTATCCAATCAGAAAATTAATTGTTTAATCCATCAATAATGTCAAAAGTCCACAATAGAGACATCAGATCACACAAAATTGGGCTGTCCTCTAAGTGAGTAACTGCAGGCAGCAAATCCCAGAAATTGCAAGCAAAGGTCATGATGCTTTAAGTCAGAGGTCTTGGTAAAAGCATGAATTCTACAAAGGAGTAGGTGTGAAATCAGTCTTGGTTTGAATTTCCCCAGAAGCACACTCTGAGATAAGAATTTGAGTACACATAGTTTATTTGGGAGACACAGAGAACACCAGCAGGAAAGACAATGGTGTCAAAGGGAAGAGAAGACAGTGAATAAAGGCGCAGCATTCAGCAGTTGCCACAATGAGCAAATGGAGTTTCACCCCATGGGAAAACTCTGGGAGGTTTCATTAAAGATGCTTCATAATTATCCTACCCACAAGGCAAGGGAGCTGGGGTATTTATACAACAACTCTTGAGGCTGCTCCCAGGAGTGTTTATTCCATGGAATTTCTGGCCTCTATGTATAGAGGGTGCCAGCTTCCATGACTTTGGAGAAAGCACATGGACTAAAGACACACAGTGGAAGTCAGCTAGAATGCACCAGAAGCTCAGAAGCAGAGCGCTGGGGGCACCAACGGGAGTCACCGCCACGTTCTTTTTTCAGAATGGATATTCCGTACAATGAAAACTGGGAGGATAAAATGCCAGCTCCACTGAATTGGTAATAAATTCCAGGAGTACTAAGTGGAGGGGGATCGAAAGGCAGATGGAGGAGGATACTATAACCCATTCAAGATGCCTGCCATGGGCAAGGTAGAATTGAATATCAGTACATATGCCATGCATGTTCTATCCTTCATCTACATTAGGAGTCAGGGAACTTTTTCTGTAAGGGATCAGAGTAACACTTAGGTAAATATTTTGGGTGTTACAGGTGACACACACAGTTTTTGTCACACACTGTTCTTTGTTAGTTGTGTGTGTGTGTGCATGTGTGCACACCTAGAGCCCATGCTCTATAACAAGAAAGGCTATGCAATGAGAAGCCTGCACACTGTAACAAAGGGTAGCCGCCACTCACACTTGAACAATGAGAAAGCCCACACACTTGAACAACGAAGACCAAGCGTAACCAGAAATAATAATAAATAAATTATAAAAAAGGGGTGGAACTGTTCTGTTAAAAAATTATTTTTAAAAGTCATGCGGCTACAAAATAACGTGTTTTAGATCATGTTTCATAAAAGTTACATCTTATACTTTAAATATAATGGTGAAGGTCTGAGAAATTTTAGCTGCTCTCCTATCCTGCCCAGGAGGTCCTTGGCACAAAGACTGAAATCCACTTAACTAATTCAAATGCCTAAGTTTACAACAGAGGAAACTGAGCCCTAGAGAGACAAAAAGACTTGTCCAACATCAAATGTTTAGCGGTTCATCAACCAATTATTTAGTGGGTGCTAAGGTCCTTATGCAGAGAAGGCAATGGCGCCCCACTCCAGTACTCTTGCCTTGAAAATCCCATGGACGGATAAGCCTGGTAGGCTGCAGTCCATGGGGTCGCTAAGAGTCGGGCACGACTGAGCGACTTCACTTTCACTTTTCACTTTAATGCATTGGGGAAGAAAATGGCAACCCACTCCAGTGTTCTTGCCTGGAGAATCCCAGGGACAGAGGAGCCTAGTGGGCTGCCGTCTATGGGATCACACAGAGTCGGACAAGACTGAAGCGACTTAGCAGCAAGGTCCTTATGAACCCAGAAGCCATGAACGTATAAGAGAAAATTCAAATTCCATGATACATTAAGTACAAATTAGGTCCTCCTAGGAGTCTAGAGGAAAGAGGGATTAAATATAGGATGAAAGAATAAGGAAAGGCTACATGAATAAATACTCCCCCAGGAAAGGAAAAATCACTTTTGTTTTACATTAAATCAACAAATATGCATTGATCCCCTAAATTGTGTCAAGTACTTTGCAGATGGAGGATACAGCATTCCAGGGCATGGGTACTATAAAAGAAATGGAAATGAATGCAGTATGTTTCTGCTTTAGGTGCAGATTCATTAATATCCAGCAAAATGCTTTGAACACAGTCCTCAATTTTTCAAGTAATGAATGGTTCAAATAACAATTTTGGTTCAGAGAATGTATCACAACTGTAGTGACCCATATGCATGAGGAATGGGGTCCTTTGTGATTTTTATGTGTCCAAAGTTTGTAAATCTGTTAAGTTTTTTGTGATTCCTAGTCCGTAACATGGTACACAAAGAGCACAACCAAGTAAATCTATCCTGACTCAGGAGGAAAGTCTGAGCTAACACTAATCACTCTTCACTTTCTGAAGGTCTGGCCACTCCTCAACAAATCTAAGCGTAAACTTACATAGTCAAGAAAGCTAGCCAGTCTACCCAGTTATGTGAAGAACAAAACCTCAGTGACATCAGCAGCAGTAATTCATACCCAGTTGCAAAATAATCAGAGAAGGAATGACATGCTTGCCAAGACTTGTTGGGCAAGAAGCCAAGAATAAACATGCAACCCACTGAGCTCAGCAGAATATAAACCAGAGATTCCATATTTCTGCAGCTTCCCTGGGAGCAAGGAGCTGTCCAACAGGCCAGTCTCTTTAAATACTCCATCAGTTTAACACACAGCACTGTCCGGTGTGGGGTATATAACACAAGACACACTTAATTGTTTCAACTAAACAGTCCTGGGGTGGTGTATCAGAAAGCAAGTGGCCCTGGGATACGGGAGTGTTTATTTAACTATGATTGAATTGTATTATGGTTATTTTTGTGGCGTACATACAACAACAACAACCATTTGTTATGGTCAGAGGCTCTGTGAGTCAAGGATACAGATGAGACACAGTGGTTGCCTTATCTCTGCTCCACAAGGTCTGGGTCCTCCACTGTGGACACTGGAATGCTGGGAGTGACACAAATACTCAGGACAAGCATGATTTACATGTTTGACAATGGAGCTGAGACATTCTATAAAACTAGATCAGCGGGATGATTAAGCACAGATGCCTTCACATGGCTTCTCTAAATTCAGTTCACTTCAGTCACTCAGTCGTGTCCGACTCTTTGCGACCCCATGAATCACAGCACGCCAGGCCTCCCTGTCCATCACCAACTCCTGGAGTTCACCCAGACTCATGTCCATCGAGTCGGTGATGCCATCCAGCCATCTCATCCTCTGTCGTCCCCTTCTCCTCCTGCGCCCAATCCCTCCCAGCATCAGAGTCTTTTCCAATGAGTCCCCAGATTCCAAGATCTAATGCCTGCTGATCTGAGGTGGAACTGAATGTAATAACAATACAGATAGAGTACGCGATAAATGTAATGTGCTTGATCATCCAAAACCCACCCCCCTTGCCCGTGGAAAAATTGTCTTCCACAAAACTGGCCCCTGGTGCCCAAAAGACTGGGGACCACTGCTCTAAATGGCTTGGGTTTCCTCCCAGTTTGACATTGTCAAGTTAGTTAGATGACTTTCCTCTCAGTTCAGGCCACAGGGCCACTCATGGCTCAGTCTTGGAAGCCACATAATACCACTTTCACCTAATTCCCCAGATTCAATGGGAGAAGATATAAACCCACACCTTTCCACAGGAGGACGAAGAACTTGTAGCCATGTTTTTAAAGCCACTACACCCATTATTATTATTATCCGATTTTTATAAAATGGACTCAAAACACTGAAAGACAGCAGAACACAGAGGCTAAATGAGCGCTGGGTTCAAATATCAACTCTTATCCTTCTTGACTGTGGGTGCATTATTTCACCTTTCTCTGTCCCAGTTTCTTGCTCTATAAAGTAGAGGTAACAATTGCCATACCTAATTCATGAGATGGTTGTAAGGATCAAATGAGTCAATTAAGTTATTATCATCTGAAAGCAGTATCAGTATCAGCATCTAAAACAAAGAAACTCTCAATAAATGTTAGTTATTATGAATTGATGCATTTATCAAATATCCACATGGTGGACAACTCTTCCCACTGTGGCTGTGACAGTCTCTAGGGATACAGACATGAATAACAGATTCCTCATACTCATGAGGTCATACTCAAATTAGACAGGGGACTCATTAAAAAAAGGAACATCTGATATGCACACAGCCAAGATAATATTGTATAAGGGGGAAACACTGAGTTTGGAGTCAGAGACTAGAATTCTTGACTAGAATCTGACACTTTCTAGTTGAGTCACCTTAACCCACTCAATTTCTTCAACCTCTACTACTGCTAAGTCATTTCAGTTGTGTCCGACTCTGTGCAATCCCATATACAGCAGCCCACCAGGCTCCCCCGTCCCTGGGATTCCCCAGGCAAGAATACTGGAGTGGGTTGCCATTTCCTTCTCCAATGCAGGAAAGTGGAAAGTGAAAGTGAAGTCGCTCAGTCATGTCTGACTCTTAGCAACCCTATGGACTGTAGCCCACCAGGCTCCTCTGTCCATGGGATTTTCCAGGCAAGAGTACTGGAGTGGGGTGCCATTGTCTTCTCCGCTTCAACCTCTACCTTTGCTTATTAAGTGATAATAGTACAGCAATTTCTACCCATCTCATAGGGGATCGTAAGGATTAGTGAAGTAGAATTATAAAAGTGCTTCACAAACTCTGATATAAGCCACCATCATTGATCAGTCAATAGATGCTGAACCCTACAAGCTGGGATTTAATCACCAAAGGATCTATTCTGCAGAGGGGCTACCAGGTCCTGTCCTCAAACTAATTTCACACAAGAGGATCTACATCAACACATTTAAAATCCCACAGTTCAGTATGTCTATTGGCTAAAAATACTTTTCAGTTAAATATTTACAAACTATGTGTCTCTCTTGTGTCACAGATCTGAGATTTAATCGAAGTTCCAAGTTGGACCACTTGCTATGTATTGATAGAAGGGGGTGTTATAAGAAACTAATGCGTGAGTCACTTGAGAGACAGCAAGTCTCATTTCTTTGTGAGTGATCAATCATAAGAGGTAAGCAAATCCCTCAATATGCTTCCCTGAGAGCTGAAAAAAAAATATTTTAAGCTTATATCTTTGTACTGTTTTTTGTTGCTGTTCAGTTGCATGGTCCTGTCTGACTCTTTGCGACCCCATGGACTACAGCATGCCAGGCTTCCCCGACCTCACTATCTCCCTGAGTTTGCTCTAATTCATGTATTGCATTGTTTAAATACTTGCAACATTACTCTCCTGGGGAGGAAAGGAATGGGACTTGAACCAGACCAGGTTCGATGCATAATACAGGATGCTTGGGGCTGGTGCACTGGGATGACCCAGAGAGATGGTATGAGGAGGGAGGTGGGAGGGGGATTCAGGATGGGGAACACGTGTACACCCATGGCAGATTCATGATGATGAATGGCAAAACCAATACAGTATTGTAAAGTAATTAGCCTCCAATTAAAATAAATTTATATTTAAAAATATATATATTGTTATTATACAAGCAAGCATTTTGCATTATGGAACGTTTTTGTGAAATGTGACTATGAATAGAGTCTTCAGAATGTGTGCTCAAAGTAGGAATCGGTATTGGATGGGCTTATTCATATGTCTTGGAGAAGGCAATGGCACCCCACTCCAGTACTCTTGCCTGGAAAATCCCATGGATGGAGGAGCCTGGTGGGCTGCAGTCCATGGGGTCGCTAAGAGTCAGACACTACTGAGCGACTTCACTTTCACTTTTCACTTTCCTGCATTGGAGAAGGAAATGGCAACTCACTCCAGTGTTCTTGCCTGGAGAATCCCAGGGATGGGGGAGCCTGGTGGGCTGCCGTTTATGGGGTCACACAGTCGGACACAACTAAAGTGACTTAGTAGTAGTAGTAGTAGTCACATGTCTACTATGAGAAGGCAATGGCAGTAAGTTCAACTCCTTACTTTATATGGTACAAGAGTACTACATGGGATGACTTTTAGCAGGGAGGGAAGAGGTTCAAGGTGTAGATGACAAGAAGATTAAGAGGATAACAAAAACAACACTCTTAAAATGATGGCATTTGGTTACTGATGGATATAGAAGAAAGAGGGGGAAGAGTCCCAGATTCTGAGCATCTAAACCTAAGAGTCTTGGAGATAGTGTCTATCAGGTGGTTGAATGAAATGTTGGGATCTCAGGAAAAAGTGCTAAGAATGAAAGTTGTAGATTAAATTATCATCATCCCAGTGATGAGGACTGAATATTTAAGAATGGATGGATTATATGTGGAAAAATTATACAGATGAACTTATTTCCAAGAGAGGAAGAGACACAGAGAACAGAGTTATGGACACAGAGGGGTAGGAAGGGGTGGGATGAGCTGAGAGTGCATTGACATATATATATGTTACATGTGTAAAACAGATAGCTACTGGAACCTGGTATATAACACAGGGAGCTCAGCCTGGTGCTCTGCGATGACCTTGATGGGTGGGATGGGAGTGGGGGAGGGAGGGAAGTCCAAGAACGAGGGGATATATGTGCTGATTCACATTATACAGCAGAAACTAACACAAGATTGTAAAGCAATTATGTCCCAATTAAAAATTATAAAAAGGAAAGAATGGATTAGTTCACCAAGGAGGACAATTTGCAAAGAAAGAGTTCACAGAAGTACCAGAGATCTTACAGAGAAGATAAAAAGCAGAAAAGCTACTGAAACCTGGAGAAGAATTAATCACAGAGTTTGAAGAAGACGCAGAGTAAACTTTGGTCTCAATAGTGGAAATAATTTATAGTGTATGGGAGGAATGACTAATAATATCCTAGGTGACAAGGAAGTGAAAGGGGCTAAGGAAATAATTAAAGACCCACAGATGTGTTACTTTTCAAAAGAATTATTTTATTAGGAAAATCATCAAAGCTGGGGCATATGTTCACAGTAATAAAGAGGATGTATCATTCATGTGTAGACCATCTTCTCAAAAAAGAGATGTGGGCAAATGTTTCATCTAAGGAAAAGGAATGAGTAGAGATAAGTGAAATTTCAAGGGAAGGCAAACATAACCAATGAATCAAAGAAAGAAACAGAAATGAGGATTGACAGAGATCCGTTAATGCAAAACAAAGTAAGAATAGAGTAAACATACTATAATTTGGGATGCAGAGGAAGGGGCTCTGGGGAAATCCACAGTGAATTGTCTTGATCGTCTCAGTAAAGTATTCTGAGCTTCTAGAGAGATTAGGAAAGGTCTGGAACACATGCTACGTGTACTATCACAGTCAGACATTAACAAAGGACTGCTGCTGCTGCTAAATCGCTTCAGTCGTGTCCGACTCTGTGCGACCCCATAGAGGGCAGCCCACCAGGCTCCCCCATCCCTGGGATTCTCCAGGCAAGAACACTGGAGTGGGGTGCCATTGCCTTCTCCCATGCATGAAAGTGAAAAGTGAAAGGGAAGTCCCTCGGTCGTGTCCGACTCTCATGAGAGAGAGGGCTTTCTGGAGAAGTGAAGGACTTCTACACTAAATTCCACTTACACCTTCTAAATGAGAAATGAGGAAAGGTAGGACTGCACAACAGTGAAGAGATAGTTAAGACACAGAATTTCCCACCAGGGAGCAGGATTTCAATAGGACCCCCCAAAAAAAGAAATAAATAAAATCAGCTGAGTTTCTCCCAATGAAGCAAATAGAGGAAATACTCCTAAACATAAACTGCAGGTTAGAAAAAGAGAATCACCTTGAAAATAGAAATCACAGGGATTCCTCTTTGTTTAGCAAACGGAAGAACATTTTAAAGAATTCTGATGTATATTCCCAAAAAGATACAAGAAGACACTTCATCTATGAAAGTGAAGCTAAGCATTTATTTTGAAAGAAATCTTCTAAAAAGAATAAATATTATATAAAGATTTTTAAAAATATTGACATAGATAACAGCAGGTTAGATACTTTCCATAAAGTAACAATGTACATGATAGATGATGATACATGATGCCACAAAATATTAATATGATGGGAGAGATGAGAGAAAAGGTATAAGAATCCCAAAAAGAGATAGAGAATAGAAGAATAAGATAAAAATAATAAATGAAAGACATAACAAATATTTCTAACTCAAACAACACAAATGTGCAAAATGAACAGGCTCTTTATGTACCATAAAAAACTGTAAGTATAAAGTATTATGAGTATTATATAAAATGCATATAGATGAAAAAATCTTTTGTGTTCATTTAATTTAAAGGATTAAAAAAAATCACATAACTAGCCAAGAAGAAAATGCCTGCTAGTTGTATAGCATCCAAAGCACTCTTCTTGAAGAATAAATACTTAAAGATGTATAGCAGCCTTACAGAGATAAATCAAAATAAATATCTCCTAAAGGAAATGGTTATTATATGAGGCTGAACTGTGTGCAATAAAACTAAATTAAACAAGATAACACTGAACTAATTTTTGTCAATATGGTTTTAAAGTTTATGTAACAATCAAAAATAATTTTAAGTCTTGGCACATCATTCAACACCTTATGACTAACCAATAATAATATAGGGTTAAAATCCAAACAAGCATGTGGGCATATGAACAAATACTTAGAAGACGGCAAGTGGAAGGGAGAAGTAAAAATTGGACTAAAATTTTATCTTACACATTCAACAGTTTTTAAATTTCATTATAGACTTTTGTAAATAAAAATCTCAAATACATACATATATATATATATATTTTTTTTAATTTAGCAATAACCACCACTAATGGTGAATAACTCACCTGCCAATGCAGGAGACATAAGAAACGCAGGTTCAATCCCTCAGTCTGGAAGATCCCCTGGAGGAGGGCATGGCAACCCACTCCAGTATTTTGCCTGGAGAATCCCACAAACAGAGGAGCCCACTGGGCTAAGTCCATAGGGTCACAAAGAGTTGGACGTGACTGAAGTGACTTAGCATGGCACGGCACAGCACAGCTAGAATAAAATATGATACAACCCGTTCCACAAACTTGGGGTTTAACTATGGTCACATGCCTTATTTTTCCAGTTAACTGCTCTTACCAACAAATGGCCCATTGGCAGGTTTGGTAGCTCCCTTTCAAGACTCTCCTGTCCCCTCAGTATCTACAGAGCCTAGGGATTTACACCCAAGACTTGTCTGAAGGATGTACCTAGTAGAGAACGCCATGGGGTGAGATGTGTAGACCACAGCTATTCCTTCTCACTTCCACAAGGAGCAGTTATTCACAACCTGGAAAGCACTCTGGCCAATCCCTGGGAGAATTATTCATGGATTCAGATCACTGCACCAGCTGGCCTGATTCATCAATAAATATGATCAGTGCAGATTTGGGCAGGGAGAGTCCTGGCTTGGGTTCCTAAGGTTACAGCTCATAGCACTCTGCTCTCTGGATTTTTATAATCACCTCCCACGAAGCCATCCCCATCCTCCTTGGGAGTGATGATACAGACAGATTCCAGGCCACTCCCTCCTGAACTCAAACATATCCCTCTTCCTGGAGAAAATTATTTTAACTGTTTCAGAGGTTCTTTTAACATGTAGTTTCCCTAGACACATGAGCTTCTCATGTAAACTCTTACGGAAGACCCCTTCAGGAACTCCAAGGAGCCTTACAATCCTGGGGGAGCACACCTGGAAAGACTCAATGTGGGTGTACTTCCAAGGTGACTCCCCAAGTGACCTGAGATGATTCTTTGTTCCACCCTTAAAAGAAACACATATGTACATTTGATATAGTCCTACTTAGGGCTTCCCTTGTGGTTCCACTGGTAAAGAATCTGCCTGCAGTGTGGGAGACCCGGGTTGGATCCCTGAGTTGGGAAGATCCCCTGGAGAAAGGAAAGGCTACCCACTCCAGTGTTCTGGCTTGGAGAATTCCATGAACTATATAGTCCATGGGGTCTCAAAGAGTCGGACACGACTGAGCAATGTTCACTTTCACTTACTTTAGATGTATATGCCTCTCCAATAAACATAATAAAAAGAAAATGTGTGTATGTACATATGAGTGTCACATGACAAAAGATATGGCAGGAGAAAAGGCATCAAATTTAAAAAAAAAGAAAAATCTTAAAGTTAAGATGATTGTAATAAAACTAAACGTATCTCCTATCTGAATGAATATAAATGCATTAAATCCCCAAAAAGTAAAGGTCTTACAGGTAGGAGGACTAGGATCCCAATAAAAGAACTTACAAAGAAATATTAAGGGAAAAAACATGGGTTGGCAAAATAAAGTATGATTTAAATCAAGGTAAAAATTTTTATAAGAAGTCATTTATATTGACAAAAGTTAAGTATAGAACAAAGAAATTAAAGATGTGAGTCATGAACCTTCAAGTAGAAAATAATATAGAATTGAAACAGCAATCAAAACTGTCAGAATTACAGAAAGAAATTGGCAGAACACAAATAAAGTGGGAAAATTTAAAACACCATCATTAGCTTTTGACAGAACAAGCAGAAAAAAATAATATATATAAACAATATATAGAAGTTTCAAATATAATACTTGATTATGTATAGAACAGCTTTTTACACACCAAGAATCCACCTTATTTTCCAAAGATTATGGGACATTTACCAAAATTGGCTACATTCTGTAGCAAAATAAGAACTGTATAATTCTCCAATGCAGAAATTATATACCACTTTAATAACAATCCAATAAAGGTAGAATTTAACAATGAAGTATACTTTGAAATGTATCAAAGAAAACTTTATTTATTTTTTTTAAGTTTTATTTTATTTTTAAACTTTACATAATTGTATTAGTTTTGCCAAATATCAAAATGAATCCGCCACAGGTATACATGTGTTCCCCATCCTGAACCCTCCTCCCTCCTCCCTCCCCATACCATCCCTCTGGGTCGTCCCAGTGCACTAGCCCCAAGCATCCAGTATCGTGCATTGAACCTGGACTGGCATCTCGTTTCATACATGATATTTTACATGTTTCAATGCCATCCTCCCAAATCTTCCCACCCTCTCCCTCTCCCACAGAGTCCATAAGACTGTTCTATACATCAGTGTCTCTTTTGCTGTCTCGTATACAGGGTTATCGTTACCATCTTTCTAAATTCCATATATATGCGTTAGTATACTGTATTGGTGTTTTTCCTTCTGGCTTACTTCACTCTGTATAATAGGCTCCAGTTTCATCCACCTCATTAGAACTGATTCAAATGTATTCTTTTTAATGGCTGAGTAATACTCCATTGTGTATATGTACCACTGCTTTCTTATCCATTCATCTGCTGATGGACATCTAGGTTGCTTCCATGTCCTGGCTATTATAAACAGTGCTGCGATGAACATTGGGGTACACGTGTCTCTTTCCCTTCTGGTTTCCTCAGTGTGTATGCCCAGCAGTGGGATTGCTGGATCATAAGGCAGTTCTATTTCCAGTTTTTTAAGGAATCTCCACACTGTTCTCCATAGTGGCTGTACTAGTTTGCATTCCCACCAACAGTGTAAGAGGGTTCCCTTTTCTCCACACCCTCTCCAGCATTTATTACTTGTAGACTTTTGGATCGCAGCCATTCTGACTGGTGTGAAATGGTACCTCATAGTGGTTTTGATTTGCATTTCTGATAATGAGTGATGTTGAGCATCTTTTCATGTGTTTGTTAGCCATCTGTATGTCTTCTTTGGAGAAATGTCTGTTTAGTTCTTTGGCCCATTTTTTGATTGGGTCATTTATTTTTCTGGAGTTGAGCTGTAGGAGTTGCTTGTATATTTTTGAGATTAGTTGTTTGTCAGTTGCTTCATTTACTATTATTTTCTCCCATTCTGAAGGCTGTCTTTTCTTTCACCTTGCTAATAGTTTCCTTTGATGTGCAGAAGCTTTTAAGGTTAAGTAGGTCCCATTTGTTTATTTTTGCTTTTATTTCCAATATTCTGGGAGGTGGGTCATAGAGGATCCTGCTGTGATGTATGTCAGAGAGTGTTTTGCCTATGTTCTCCTCTAGGAGTTTTATAGTTTCTGGTCTTACGTTTAGATCTTTAATCCATTTTGAGTTTATTTTTGTGTATGGTGTTAGAAAGTGGTCCAGTTTCATTCTTTTACAAGTGGTTGACCAGATTTCCCAGCATCACTTGTTAAAGAGATTGTCTTTAATCCATGGTATATTCTTGCCTCCTTTGTCAAAGATAAGGTGTCCATATGTGCGTGGATTTATCTCTGGGCTTTCTGTTTTGTTCCATTGATCTATATTTCTGTCTTTGTGCCAGTACCATACTGTCTTGATAACTGTGGCTTTGTAGTAGAGCCTGAAGTCAGGTAGGTTGATTCCTCCAGTTCCATTCTTCTTTCTCAAGATGACTTTGGCTATTCGAGGTTTTTTGTATTTCCATACAAATTGTGAAATTATTTGTTCTAGCTCTGTGAAGAATACTGTTGGTAGCTTGATAGGGATTGCATTGAATCTATAAATTGCTTTGGGTAGTATACTCATTTTCACTATATTGATTCTTCCAATCCATGAACATGGTATATTTCTCCATCTATTAGTGTCCTCTTTGATTTCTTTCACCAGTGTTTTATAGTTTTCTATATATAGGTCTTTAGTTTCTTTAGGTAGATATATTCCTAAGTATTTTATTCTTTCCGTTGCAATGGTGAATGGAATTGTTTCCTTAATTTCTCTTTCTGTTTTCTCAATCCAAGAAGAAGATATAACAATTATAAATATATATGCACCCAACACGGGAGCACCACAGTATGTAAGACAAATGCTAACAAGTATGAAAGGAGAAATTAACAATAATAGTGGGAGACTTTAATACCCCACTCACACCTATGGATAGATCAACTAAACAGAAAATTAACAAGGAAACACAAACTTTAAATGATACAATAGACCAGTTAGACCTAATTGATATCTATAGGACATTTCATCCCAAAACAATGAATTTCACCTTTTTCTCAAGCGCACATGGAACATTCTCCAGGATAGGTCACATCCTGGGCCATAAAGCTAGCCTTGGTAAATTCAAAAAAATAGAAATCATTCCAAGCATCTTTTCTGACCACAATGCAGTAAGATTAGATCTCAATTACAGGAGAAAAACTATTAAAAATTCCAACATATGGAGGCTGAACAACACGCTGCTGAATAACCAACAAATCACAGAAGAAATCAAAAAAGAAATCAAAATTTGCATAGAAACGAATGAAAATGAAAACACAACAACCCAAAACCTGTGGGGCACGATAAAAGCAGTCCTAAGGGGAAAGTTCACAGCAATACAGGCACACCTCAAGAAACAAGAAAAAAGTCAAATAAATAACCTAACTCTACACCTAAAGCAACTAGAAAAGGAAGAAATGAAGAACCCCAGGGTTAATAGAAGGAAAGAAATCTTAAAAATTAGTGCAGAAATAAATGCAAAAGAAACAAAGGAGACCATAGCAAAAATCAACAAAGCCAAAAGCTGGTTCCTTGAAAGGATAAATAAAACTGACAAACCATTAGCCAGACTCATCAAGAAACAAAGGGAGAAAAATCAAATCAACAAAATTAGAAATGAAAATGGAGAGATCACAACAGACAACACACAAATACAAAGGATCATAAGAGACTACTATCAACAATTATATGCCAATAAAATGGACAATGTGGAAGAAATGGACAAATTCTTAGAAATGTACAACTTTCCAAAACACGACCAGGAAGAAATAGAAAATCTTAACAGACCCATCACAAGCATGGAAATTGAAACTGTAATCAAAAATCTTCCAGCAAACAAAAGCCCAGGTCCAGACGGCTTCACAGCTGAATTCTACCAAAATTTAGAGAAGAGCTAACACCTATCCTGCTCAAACTCTTCCAGAAAATTGCAGAGGAAGGTACACTTCCAAACTCATTCTATGAGGCCACCATCACCCTAATACCAAAACCTGACAAAGATGCCACAAAAAAAGAAAACTACAGGCCAATATCACTGATGAACATAGATGCAAAAATCCTTAACAAAATTCTAGCAATCAGAATCCAACAACACATTAAAAAGATCATACACCATGACCAAGTGGGCTTTATCCCAGGGATGCAAGGATTCTTCAATATCTGCAAATCAATCAATGTAATACACCACATTAACAAATTGAAAAATAAAAACTATATGATTATCTCAGTAGATGCAGAGAAAGCCTTTGACAAAATTCAACACCCATTTATGATAAAAATTCTCCAGAAAGCAGGAATAGAAGGAACATACCTCAACATAATAAAAGCTATATATGACAAACCCACAGCAAACATTATCCTCAATGGTGAAAAATTGAAAGCATTTCCTCTAAAGTCAGGAACAAGGCAAGGGTGCCCACTTTCACCATTACTATTCAACATAGTTTTGGAAGTTTTGGCCACAGCAATCAGAGCAGAAAAAGAAATAAAAGGAATCCAAATTGGAAAAGAAGTAAAACTCTCACTATTTGCAGATGACATGATCCTCTACAGAGAAAACCCTAAAGACTCCACCAGAAAATTACTAGAACTAATCAATGACTATAGTAAAGTTGCAGGATATAAAATCAACACACAGAAAACTTTTTTAAATAGGAAAATAAAAACTATAATTATGAGCTATTTATAAAATAATGATGACTACTATAATATAGAAAATGGCTAAACGAAAGCAAGCTATATTGTTGAATCAGATCAATATTTTAAAATAAGTGAAAGGAAATGAAGTGAACTTTTAACCTCAAAATTTAAAAAAGGAACACTAAAATTCCTTTGAGGAAAACAATATGGAAATTGTTAATTAAAAATTCATCAGAAAAAATAAATTCAAAAAGCCATAAAACTGACCTTTTTCTATTTATCTGGATATATATATATTACATAGTAGATACTTTTCTGTGTAGTGGAATATACATATAAAGCACATAGGATAAAATAACAAAAACTTTGAATAAAATAGGACAAGTCCTAAAACAAAAGTGCCAAAATACGCCTAAAAAGAAAGAAAAATAAACTGAAAAGAATGACAACATTGGGAATAACAGAAAAAGATGCTGAATAATTGCTTGTAAAAGTAGTCACTTGCTTAAATGGCTTTATAAGTGACAACAATATTTAAGACAGGGATTAACTCCTACTCTCCATCACCTCTCCACTACACCATGGGGGGGAATATAAAACTTTTCATTTCACTTTTTTATTTCATTCATAAAACACATTACAACAAAATCTGATATATTGAACTAGATTTAAAATATTTAATAAAATGTTAGCAAATTAAAATTACTAAGACATTAAAATAATAAAACAGTAAGATATAAGCTGAGTCAGTCTGATGAAAGCTTGAGTTCACCATTAATACTAGATTTGTCAGCTTATGACTTAACCTTAGTGAGTCTCCATTTCCTCAAATGTAAAATGGTAATAGTACTGAACAGAATTATGGTGAGGATTTTAATAATATATATATATGGATAATTTTATTGAGTACATATGGGTAAACACTCAAATAAAATCTTTTCTTACTGTGAGCTTTTCAAACAAATTTATTTAAGGTATGCAAAAAAGATTTAGTACTAAATGTCTGCTAATACATTTCACCACAGTAATAAGTCAAAAGATAAAATTGTGTGGACATCTTGATATATTCTAAAACAGCACTGATAAAATTTAACATGTTCTTCATAAAATACTGGGTCCCCAAAATGAGAGATGTACAAGAGGCATTTTATAAACTGAAAATTTACTCATGAAATAGAAAAAGGAAAAATGCTTAACTCTCTTTTGTTTAAAAATAGTCATTAAGTGAGCATTCCCAATGTCCTGGGATAAACAATAACAGAAAAGAATTAAAAAAAAAAGAATATATATATATATATATGAATATATTTAAAATTTTATGGAACATAGAAAATAAGACATCTCTAATTTTAATTAAATGAGCATAACTTTGATACCAAGAGTTCAAAAATAGACAAAGTCAGTCTAAAAACCAACCTAGATGCCATTCTAAAATCTTAAGAAATATATTAGCTGACAGAATTCTGAAATACATTAAAATAATTATGCACCAAAGCTAAGTGGACTTTCCCCCAGAAATGCACATGGAGTTGAACCTCAAGATGTTTATTAAAATACACAACATATCTAAAAAGAAAACTTATGTTTCATCTTCATATATGCTGAAATATTCATTTAATATAATTCAAAATTATGTCTTAATAGAAAAAATTTTAAGACACAAAAGGATAGGAACAAACTGCTATTTCTTAATATCATAAAATATGTGCCTCTCAACCCCAAAGACAACATCTCATATAATGAGAAAGCACTTGATGCATCCTCACTTAAAATCAAGAATAAGACAAAGGCGTCCACAGCCACATTATTATTTTATTATTATTCGACATTGCTCTGGAGGATGAAAATTGCAATTAGGAAGTACAAAAACTAGAGATACAAAAAAAATGGAAAGGAGTTAAAATTACAGAGGACATCATGCAAACAATGAGATTATAAGTAAATAAACTGGAAAACAATTACAAACAGTAAGAGAATTAAATAAAGAGGCAGATTGTACAAGTAATACAAGGAATCAATAGTCTTCATACACTATGCCAACAGGTTAGAAGTTAAAGTGGAGAAATAAATCCCATTTAATACTGCAACTCCTTCTTCCCTTAAAAACAAACAAAACACTGTACCCAGGAATGAACTATGTAAGAAGTATGCAGGATCTATATGAAGCAAACTGAAACAGTCTTAAAAGATGTAAAAGTGGACTTCAACTAGTTTAAAGGGGTATCATTGTATTGGATAGGAAAACTCAAACCATAAAGATACAATCCTTTATAAAGTAATCTATAAATTCAACTGAACCCAAAAACAAAGCAAAACTCACTAAATTTTGTGAGAGGAGACTAGAAAAAATAATTCTAAAGTTCAAATGGAAAAATAAAGAGGCAAGAATATACAGGGAAATTTTGAAAAAAAAAGTAATAAGGGAGATCACCTCTATAGTATACAAAAGCAAATCTTAAAAGTAAAATAAGTAAAGCACTATAGTACTGGTAAATGACTAGAGAGAGGAAGTTTTATAGCACATGTACACAATGTATTAGTTACTGAAAAACTGTTCACTGAAATTCCCAGATACTATCTGAACAATAAGTAATTAGTCAGATAAAGATAATGCTCAAGGCTGTCAAGAGTTCAGAGCAATAGAAATAGGCAATCTCATACACTGTGCAAAATTGAAATAAATGGATTCCTTATTACCTATCTGACACTATAAATAAATTTATACGTTGAATCTCTTGTATTTCTGTTTCTTTAATAGTGTTTAAGTACTAAATAGAGATGTATACAAATGTACTAAAATACTCATCACACCATTATTTAAAGTGGAAACAGACTGATCCAATCAAAATATTCAACAATAGAAAACAGGTAAAATAAATTCTAATACATAAAATAGACTATTTTATAATTAAGCTACTGATATGAATAATAAAAAGAAATTCAGTGGAAAATAGGCAAAGAAATGAACAAGAAATTTGTAGACAGGAAAACACAGATGGATAACAAAAACATAAAGACTTTCTTAAACTCATTCATTGGCTTTAGAATATGTCAGATTACATCCATCAAATTTCAAAAAGTTTTAAAAATTGGATTACCTCTAGATTTAACATATGAAAATGAGATAGATCCTCAAGCACTGCTCACAGGAGGCTTAACAGATACAGGTGTTCAAAAACATTATCTGATATCACTTTAGAAATTCAATCTCCATTTGCCTTTTGACTAAGAAATAACACTCCAGGGATAGAGTCCAGAGATATTTATGCTCAAATCCATAAGGAAGCTGTACAAGGATATTCCTCACAGCATTATTTATAACTATTAAAACCTCATGGCATTGTTTATAACTGTAAAGGGTCTACCAACTGAGGAAAGAAAAAGTAAAGGGTGATGGGTAATCATTATGGATAATATAAAGCAGCTAAAGGCAGTTAGAAATAAATACATACAGAGATAGATAAATCTTAAAGTATCAGTCTGTCAGTCAGTTCAGTTCCTCAGCATATCTGACTCTTTGAGACCTCATGAACTGCAACACGCCAGGCCTCCCTGTCCAACACCAACTCCCGGAGCCTACCCAAACTCATGTCCATTGAGTTGGTGGTGCCATCCAACCATCTCATCCTCTGTTGTCCCCTTCTCCTCCTGCCCTCAATCTTTCCCAGCATCAGGGTCTTTTCAAATGAGTCAGCTCTTCGCATCAGGTGGTCAAAGTATTGGAGTTTCAGCTTCAGCATCAGTCCTTCCAATGAATAGTCAGGACTCATTTCCTTTAGAACTGACTGATTGGATCTCCTTGCAGTTCAAGGGACTCTCAAGAGTCTTCTCCAACACCACAGTTCAAAAGCATCAATTCTTCGGTGCTCAGCTTTCTTTATAGTCCAACTCTCACATCCATACATGACCACTGGAAAAACCAAAGCCTCAACTAGACAGACATTTGTTGACAAAGTAATGTCTCTGCTTTTTAATATGCTGTCTAGGTTGGTCATAAAATTCCTTCCAAGGATTAAGCGTCTTTTAATTTCATGGCTGCAGTCACCATCTGCAATGATTTTGCAGCCCCCCAAAATAAAATCAGCCACTGTTTCCACTGTTTCTCCATCTATTTGCCATGAGTATACTGGATTAAAAAAAACAAAACAAAAAACTAGAAATGACCCTGATCCTAGGAAATTATAATTTCAATAACTTGGAAAACATATGAAAATTTTATTTTGTAACATTTATAAGACTATTTGCATGTCTAGGGCCCTACTTCAGATACCTAAAGAGAAGGTGTCTACATGAATTGAGGGAGGAGTGGGTTGGAATGTAAATGTAGATCAGTAATGAGAGGGTGTGCAAATTCTGAAAATGATGACGTGCTCTGAATTCTCTGCACCACAGACTTAAGCAAAATTGGAAAAAGCATGATGCTGAAGATGATTTAATGCCAATAGACCATATATATAATCTAAATAATTTTAAAAATCAAGATACAATACACTATACATAGATTACTTCAAATTTGTTTAAAATACATTATGAATGAACAGAACAAAAGAGTAACAGAATGGTCACAACAATACTCTCTCTGGGTATTTTTCATTCTTTCTTCTTTCCACTTTGCAAATTTTTCACTTTTTGCTTAAAATATTTGATTGTTTTTATAATAAATAGGACGAGGGGTATCTCCTCACCGCCGCCCTTCCTGAGCTTCAACGTGGGATAGCTCCTCTAGGCCCTCCTGCGCCCGCGCAGCCACGGCTCCTTGGACGTGGGTATCTCCTCCCACCCGCCGCCCCTGACCCCGGACATGGGGTAACTCCTCTCGGCAGCCCCCCCTGACCTTGGACGCGGGGTAGCTCCTCTCGGTATTCCTGCACTGTCGCAGTCTGGTACTCTTGGCCACTGCCCCTGACCTCGGCCGTGGGGTGGCTCCTCTCAGCTGTGCCGCCTGTGCTTTAGCGCACCCGTCACAGCTGCCAAATTCAGACTTAAAATTGAAGAAAGTAGGGAAAACCACTAGACCATTCAGGTATGACCTAAATCAAATCCCTTATGATTATACAGTGGAAGTGAGAAATATATTTAAGGGCCTAGATCTGATAGATAGAGTGCCTGATGAACTATGGAATGAGGTTCATGACCTTGTACAGGAGATAGGGATCAAGACCATCCCCATGGAAAAGAAATGCAAAAAGCAAAATGGCTGTCTGGGGAGCCCTTACAAATAGCTGTGAAAAGAAAAGTGAAAAGCAAAGGAGAAAAGGAAAGATATAAACATCTGAATGCAGAGTTCCAAAGAATAGCAAGAAGAGACAAGAAAGCCTTCTTAAGTGATCAATGAAAAGAAATAGAGAAAAACAACAGAATGGGAAAGACTAGAGATCTCTTCAAGAAAATCAGAGATACCAAAGGAACATTTCTTGCAAAGATGGGCTCGATAAAGGACAGAAATGGTATGGACCTAACAGAAGCCGAAGATATTAAGAAGAGATGGCAAGAATACACAGAAGAACTGTACAAAAAAGATCTTCACGACCCAGATAATCACGATGGTGTGATCACTGACCTAGAGCCAGACATCCTGGAATGTGAAGTCAAGTGGGCCTTAGAAAGCATCACTACGAACAAAGCTAGTGGAGGTGATGGAATTCCAGTACAGCTATTCCAAATCCTGAAAGATGATGCTGTGAAAGTGCTGCACTCAATATGCCAGCAAATTTGGAAAACTCAGCAGTGGCCACAGGACTGGAAAAGGTCAGTTTCATTCCAATCCCAAAGAAAGGCAATGCCAAAGAATGCTCAAACTACCACACAATTGCACTCATCTCACACGCTAGTAAAGTAATGCTTAAAATTCTCCAAGCCAGGCTTTAGCAATATGTGAACTGTGAACTTCCTGATGTTCAAGCTGGTTTTAGAAAAGGCAGAGGAACCAGAGACCATATTGCCAACATCTGCTGGATCATGGAAAAAGCAAGAGAGTTCCAGAAAAGCACCTATTTCTGCTTTATTGACCATGCCAAAGCCTTTGACTCTGTGGGTCACAATAAACTGTGGAAAATTCTGAAAGAGATGGGAATACCAGACCACCTGATCTGCCTCTTGAGAAATTTGTATGCAGGTCAGGAAGCAACAGTTAGAACTGGACATGGACCAAAAGACTGGTTCCATATAGGAAAAGGAGTTCGTCAAGGCTGTATAATGTCACCCTGTTTATTTAACTTATATGCAGAGTACATCATGAGAAACGCTGGACTGGAAGAAACACAAGCTAGAATCAAGATTGCCGGGAGAAATATCAATAACCTCAGAGATGCAGATGACACCACCCTTATGGCAGAAAGTGAAGAGGAACTCAAAAGCCTCTTGATGAAAGTGGAGAGTGAAAAAGTTGGCTTAAAGCTCAACATTCAGAAAACGAAGATCATGGCATCCGGTCCCATCACTTCATGGGAAATAGATGGGGAAACAGTGGAAACAGTGTCAGACTTTATTTTGGGGGGCTCCAAAATCACTGCAGATGGTGACTGCAGCCATGAAATTAAAAGACGCTTACTTCTTGGAAGGAAAGTTATGACCAACCTAGATAGCATATTCAAAAGCAGAAACATTACTTTGCCAACAAAGGTTCGTCTAGTCAAGGCTATGATTTTTCCTGTGGTCATGTATGGATGTAAGAGTTGGACTGTGAAGAAGGCTGAGCACCGAAGAATTGATGCTTTTGAACTGTGATGTTGGAGAAGACTCTTGAGAGTCCCTTGGACTGCAAGGAGATCCAACCAGTCCATTCTGAAGGAGATCAGCCCTGGGATTTCTTTGGAAGGAATGATGCTAAAGCTGAAACTCCAGTACTTTGGCCACCTCATGCAAAGAGTTGACTCATTGGAAAAGACTCTGATGCTGGGAGGGATTGGGGGCAGGAGGAGAAGGGGACGACAGAGGATGAGATGGCTGGATGGCATCACTGACTCGATGGATGTGAGTCTGAGTGAACTCTGGGCGTTGGTGATGGACAGGGAGGCCTGGCGTGCTGCGATTCATGGGATTGCAAAGAGTCAGACACGACTGAGCGACTGATCTGATCTGATAATAAATAGGAAGAGTAACTTCAAGAAAAAAACTGTGAAACAGCACAAAGGGATTAGAAAAGAACATCTAGTTTCAAATCCTAGTTCTCTAGTCTCTAGTCTACCAGCTTGGCAATCAGGGACCTACATTTTTAAACTACACTCTTCGTGTCTGAAAAATGGGTGCAGCAATGCATTCATTACACCTCAGGATTGTTTTAGGGACTATTCAAGGTAGCACAAGTGGAATTATTTATAATCCATAAATTTAAGGGTATGTGAGTCCACAATTCTTTATCTGAAACATCTGGGATTGGCTATTCATCAGAATTCAGATTTTTTTCTGTTTTAAAGACATAATAGTCAAAGGCTTTTTCTGCATCTATTGAGATCATCATATGGATTTGATCTTTCAATTTGTTAATATGGTATATTATGTTGATTGATTTGTATATATTGAAGAATCCTTGCATCCCTGGGATAAACCTGACTTGAGCACGGTGTATGAACTTTTTAATGTGTTGTTGAATTCTGCTTGCTAGAATTTTGTTGAGGATTTTTGCGTCTATGTTCATCAGTGATATTGGCCTGTAATTTTTTGTGTGCATTGAATTTGCTTGGTTTTGGTATCACAGTGATTGTGGCCTTGTAGAATGAATTTGCAAGTGTTCCTTCCTCTGCAATTTTTGGAAAGAGTTTTAGAAGGATAGTCACTAGCTCTTCTCTAAATGTTTGATAAAATTCACCAGTGAAGCCATCTGGCCCTGGGTTTTTGTTTTCTGGAAGATTATTGATCAGTTTTGATTTCAGCATTTTAATTAGGCTGTTCATAATTTTTATTTCTTCCTGGTTCAGTTTTGGAAGATTGAACTTTTATAAGAATCTGTCCATTTCTTCCAGGCTGTCCATTTTATTGCCATACAGTTGCTCATAATAGTCTCTTATAATCCTTTGTATTTCTTCACTGTCTGTTGTAACTGACCTCAACATAGTAAAGGCCACATATGATAAACCCAAGAGAACATTATTCTCAATGGGGAAACACTGAAAGCATCCTCTCTAAGTTCAGGAACAAGACAAGGGTGCCCACTGTCACTGCTATTATTCCACATAGTTTTTTAAGTCCTAACTATAGAAATCAGAGAGATAAAGAAACAAAAGGAATCCAGATCAATAAAAAAAGTAAAATTCTCACTATTTGCAGATGACGTGATACTATACATAGAAAACCCTAAAGATACTACCAGAATATTACTAGTGCTAATCAGTAAATATAACAAAGTTGCAGGATACAAAATCAATACTCAGAAATCACTTGAATTCCTATATACTAACAATGAAAAATCAGAAAGAGAAATTAAGGAATGAATCCCATTCACCACTTCAACAAAAAGAATAAAATATCTAGGAATAAACCTACCTAAGGAGACAAAAGAACTGTATACATAAAATTACAAAGAACTGATGAAAGAAATCAAAGATGACATGAACAGATGGAGAGATATTCCATGTTCCTGGTCAGAAGAATCAATATTGTGAAAATGACTGTAACACAAAGGCAATCTGAAAATTCAATGCAATCCCTAAAAAATTACCAATGGCATTTTTCACAGAACTAGAACAAAAAAATTTCACAATTCATAAGGAAACACAAAAGACTTTGAGTAACCAAAGCAATCTTGAAAAAGAAGAATGGAACTGGAGGAATCAACCTTCCTGAATTCAAGCTATACTACAGAGCCACAGTCATCAAGAGAGTATGCTACTGGCACAAAAACAGAAATATAGACCAATGGGACAAGACAGAAAGCCCAGAGACAAACCCACGCACCTATGAGTACCTTATTTTTAACAAAGGAGGCAAGAATATACAATGGAGCAAAGATAGCCTCTTCAGTAAGTGGTGCTGGGAAAACTGGACAGCTACATGTAAAAGAATGAAATTAGAACACTTCTTAACACCATACACAAAAGTAAACTCAAAATGGATTAAAGACCTAAATGTAAGACCAGAAATTATAAAACTCTTAAAGGAAATCATAGGTACAACACCCAATGACATAAATCAAAGCAAGATCCTCTATGACCTATTTCCAAGAGTAGGGAAATTAAAACAAAAATAAACAAGTGGAAGCTTTTGCACAGCAAAGGAAACCATAAGCAAGGTGAAAAGACAACCCTCAGAGTGGGAGAAAATATTAGCAAATGAAACAACTGACAAAGGATTAATTTCCAAAATATACAACCAGCTCAATACCAGAAAAACAAACAATCCAATCAAAAAGTGGGAAAGAGACCTACACAGACATGTTTCCAAAGATGACATATAGATGGTTAACCAACACATGAAAAGATGCTCAACATGGCACATTATTAGAGATGCAAATCAAAACTACAATGAGATATCACCTCATACCTGTCAGAATGACCATCATCAAAAAGTCAACAAATAATAAATATGGAGAGAGTGTAGAGAAAAATGAATGCCCTTGCACTGTTAGTGGGAATGTGGACTGACACAGCCACTGTGGAAGATGGTATGGAGATTCCTTAAAAAAAAAACTAGGAATAAAACCACCATTAAGACCCAGCAATCCTACTTCCAGGCATATACCCTGAGGAAACCAAAACTGAAAAAGACACAGGTACCCCAATGTTCATTGCAGCACTGTTTACAATAGCTAGAACATGGAAGAAAACTAGATACCCATTGACAGATGAATGGATTAAGAAGCTGTGGTACATATATACAATGGAATATTACTTAGCCATAAAAAGGAATGTATTGAGTGAGTTCTAATAAGGTGGGTGAATGTAGAGCCTATGATACAGAGTGAGGTAAGTCAAAAAGAGAAAAATACCGTTTACTAACACATATATATGGAATCTAGAAGGATGGTACCGATGAAATTATTATCAGGGCAGCAATGGAGAAATAGACATAAAGAACAGACTTTTGGACATGGAGTGGGGGAGGAAGGAGAAGGTGAGATGTATGGAGAGAGTAACATGGAAATTTATATTACCATATGTAAAATAGAAAGCTAATGGGAATTTGCTGTATGACTCAGGGAACTCAAACAGGGGCTCTGTGACAATCTAGAGGGGTGGGATGGGGAGGGAGATGGGAGGGAGGTTCAAGAGGGAAGGGACATTCGTGTACCTATGGCCGATTCATGTTGATGTTTAGCAGAAATCAACAAAATTATTTAAAGTAATTATACTTCAATTAAAAATTTTTTAAATTTTAAATAATAAATAAAAAGACATAATAGTGTAGAAGAATATGTTACATGCAATCCCAACTAGGATCGAGAGAACCATCTTGAAATTACATTTTTCTTCCATAAAAATATTAATCTTCTCACTAAGAGATAAAGTATGTAGATAGCCCCAGCTCAGTTCAGGTTAACATGTTATTAACAAACTAGTTCAAGTCACCTCAGGTTTTGCCACCAAGTAAATTACAAAACTATTTGATTTTCAGAACTTTTTTTTGGTATCAGAATTGCAGATAAGCAAATGAAACATAATCTCACTGTCTTGTCTATGTGAAATTAGAACTCAGCATTTTTACATAAATTTATCTAGCTAGAGACCTACATGCTTCAAGAAAACTGGAAATAGAATTTATTTCAGAATTGGAAGTTGGCAAGTAGATAGGTAAAACTTGGAAGTGAAAAATACACCATGTGATAAAGGAAACAAAGCTGAGTAGGGAGGTATGAGACTCTTGATAAGAAAGACTTGATGACCTTAATGTTGAGACTAAGTTAATCAGGGAGGAAGAGAAATAAGACTGTGCCGGGTGGGGACTTTCAGAGTTCCAAGTCTTGAATAGGTATAAAACTCCAGGAAGTGGATTCTAGGCTTCATGGTTCCCAAGCTCTCACAGCCATGCTTAATTGTTCATTTACCCTCCCAGAAGTGAATCCTGGCTTTTCCATTGAGCAATATTGTCAACTGTCACAGTTGCCAAGCCAACAGATGGTGTGGGCCTGAGTTACCAGTAGTGTCCAAGTGTAAAAATATAGTCATTTAGATGTTTTTGGTGTACATCCATTTCCTCATTAATCTTCCAAGTGCAGCTGCAAATGGATAATTTCCACGTGAAACACAGTGGCACTCTCGCCACCTTCATTCACATACTTTTGGATCACCTGCCATGTCCCCAGTACTAGTCTACACCTGAAAGTGAGCAAACAACACAAAGTCCCTCTTGTATTTTTCTCTTATTATTCAGCAATTCTGTTTTATCTCAAAAATACGTAAAGCTTTCTGAGAAAGGGTGCTATACTTAATTTTTTTAATCCCAGAAAACACAGGGCATCATTCATTACACAAGAATTAAGGGATCCTTCTAGGAGGATGGTAGAAATAGTTAGAGGTAGCTAAAAAGACAGAGAAGGCAATGGCACCCCACTCCAGTACTCTTGCCTGGAAACTCCCATGGGCAGAGAAGCCTGGTAGGCTGCAGTCCATGGGGTCACTAAGAGTTAGACACGACTGAGCGACTTCACTTTCACTTTTCACTTTCATGCATTGGAGAAGGAAATGGCAACCCACTCCAGTATTCTTGCCTGGAGAATCCCAGGGACAGGGGAGCCTGGTGGGCTGCCGTCTATGGGGTCACACAGAGTTGGACATGACTGAAGTGACTTAGTAGCTTAGCAGCAGCTAAAAAGATACAAACTTTCAGCTCCAAGTTGAATAAAGTACAAGGATCTAATATATAATAGGGTGACTACAGTTAACAATGCTGTAATTTATAATTGAAAACTGCTAAGAAAGTAAAGCTTGCATGGGTGAGTGCCCAGTTGTATCTGACTAGATGGGAGGGGAATGCTTTCACAATGTGAAGATACATCAAATCATCATAATGTATATTTTACATATCTTAGTTTTTTACTTCTCAATTATACCTCAATAAAGCTGAAAAAAGTAATTCTTAAGTTGATTTAAAGTAAAAACTAATGTGTAAGAAGTGCTGACATTCCCTCCCCGCCTCCCCCCCAAAAAGGTACACACACAAACAAGACAGAAACAAAAGCTGAAAGAATGACTCTACAAATTATAAAACCAAATATAAATGGTTATTGAATCGTTCACTACTTTTGTTTTGTAATCATTATTAAGAACAAGTGAAAGCTATAAATCTGTCCATTACTTCCTACCTTGAGGCTAGCAAGAGTTTGAAATTAGAATCTGTGCCACAAATGCCTCCTTCCTCCAATTTATCTGAAAACTTCTGACCAAATTAATCTCCCTCAAGTACATATCCAATTTCTCCAGCTTAAAACAAACAGTTTCTCCTACCCATGTAAAAACATTTTCTAAATCACTGTCTAGCAGTTTTTCATTATCTTGCACCATAATGCCCTCCCAAAAGATTCCTAACTGATACATTAACCTCTATTGACTCGAATTTGGACTTTGAGATGAAAACAATTTGAAAAGCACAGGCTTTCCTAAGCATGAACACCCAAACCTTAGCCTATTTGCAATTAAGAAAAAAAGTAATAAAAGCAACTAATACTTTTTGATCTCACATTATATGCCAGACATCAAGTTAAGCACCTTATATCACTGTTATGTAACCCTGTATAGTATCAGGGTTGCCCCAACTTTCCAAGTGGCAAATCTGAGGCTCAGAAACTGAGTAACTTGCCAAAGCATACAGAGATAGTAAGTGCTAGAACCTGGCTTGGAGAAGGCAATGGCACCCCACTCCAGTACTCTTGCCTGGAGAATCCCATGGACGGAGGAGCCTGGTGGGCTGCAGTCCATGGGGTCGTTAAGAGTCGGACACGACTGACAGACTTCACTTTCACTTTTCACTTTCATGCACTGGAGAAGGAAATGGCAACCCACTCCAGTATTCTTGCCTGGAGAATCCCAGGGACAGAGGAGCCTGTTGGGCTGCCGTCTATGAGGTCGCACAGAGTTGGACACGACTGACGCGACTTAGCAGCAGCAGCAGAGCCTGGCTACGAACCCAGGCAATATATTCAAATTTCTCTGCAATTTTTCTGTGTCTATTGCAGAAGCAGAAATATCCACTGCCTTTAATCTTTTTCTTTCTAAGCAATTAGATGACACCAAGAGCCCCTTTAATTTAAAAAAAAAAAAAAGATAACATTGCCTCTTGCCTTTAATCATTTTAATCAATCCTTTATGAGTGATATGACTGCTTTAAAAATCTCTATTTGAAGAAATAGAGGAATATGAAAAGGAAAAAAAGAAAAGGCAACATGGGCATCTTTTGAGTCCAATCATCCCAGTTAGTCTGACCACTGGCAGTTTAATGAATTGTGTTTTGTTGGTGGTGCTAGAAAAATTAGAACTTTAAACACACAACTCTAAGATCAGAATTCTCATAATTGCTGACTCATCCTGTATCATGAATCTGAAAGAATACCTACAACTGTTCGTCTAGTTCAGCAACTCCTATTTTTTTTTTCTGTTTTTTTTTTTTAATCTCCTACTTCAGTCACAACAGCTTAGAAGATAAAATAAATGTGCTATATAAATCTGGCAAAATATCCTCAAATACTTTATGACAATTAAGAACTCTGATATCATTGTTCTCACTATGAAATGTCCTTTCTTTACAATATAGACACTCTATTGCTAGATACTGTTGTTCCTGACAGCGTAGATAATATTCACCATTGTAACAGTGGCTATGACAGTAGCTGGCACAGAGTAGGCACTCACATATATACGGGGAAAAAGAAGACCAAGTGGTATCACACTAATGATGCCCATGAGCTGTCCAGCCAACTCATTCTTTCTCTGAAATAGCCATTAAGAGACAGTTTGTGCCACTTGCTTTCCTTGTCAATTTCAGAAATTTTAAAACATACTCAAAGATCCACTAGTTGTTAGTTTCAGCTTTTCAAAGATAGTTTTTTTTATTAAAGTACAGTTGCTGTAGATTATTATGAGTTATAAGTGTACAATATACTCATTCAGTTTTTAAAGGTTATACTCCATTTATAATTATAAAATATTGGCTATATTCCCATGTTGTACGATATATCCTTGGAGTTTATTTTTATATAATTTGCACCTCTTAATCCACCATCTTTGTATTGTCCCTGCTCCATTTCCTCTTCCCACTGCCACGAGTCTGTTCTCTGTGTCTGTGAGTCTGCTGCTTCTTTGTTATGTTT
Source organism: Bos javanicus (assembly GCF_032452875.1). NCBI lineage: Eukaryota > Metazoa > Chordata > Mammalia > Artiodactyla > Bovidae > Bos > Bos javanicus. The sequence continues at coordinate 55,258,534 of NC_083874.1, read as the reverse complement.
ACTAGTTTGTTGTATTTTGTAGATTTCATATATAAGTTATATCATACAGTATTTGTCTTCCTCTGACTTATTTCACTTAGTATTATATACTCCAGGTCCACCCATGTTGTTGCAAATGACAAAATTTAATCCTCTTTTGTGGCTGAGTAGAAGAAGGCAATGGCACCCCACTCCAGTACTCTTGCCTGGAAGATCCCATGGATGGAGGAGCCTGGTGGGCTGCATGCAGTCCATGGGGTCGCTAAGAATCGGACACGACTGAGTGACTTCACTTTCACTTTTCACTTTCATGCATTGGAGAAGGAAATGGCAACCCACTCCAGTGTTCTTGCCTGGAGAATCCCAGGGACAGGGGAGCCTATTGAGCTGCCGTCTATGGGGTCGCAGAGTCGGACACGACTGAAGCACATATCTATCTATCTAGTATTCCCTTGTGTGCAGGTGTGTGTGTGTCACATACATACTCACAGACATACACACACACCATATCTTCTTTAACCATTCATCTGCTAATTAACACAGATTACCTCTGTACCTTGGCTTTGTAAATAATGCTGATATGAATATTGGGATGCATGTATCTTTTTGAATTTCTCTTCTAAAAGTTTTAGTTTCACATTTATGTTTACAGTCCATTTTCGGGTTTTGTGTGAGTTTTGAGTTTTAGTCAGAAGTCCTTTTTTTCTTCTTTTTTTCTCCTCTTTCTGTGGTGTCTAGTTGCTTCAGCACCATTTGTTGAAAAGATTGTCCTTCCTCCACTGAACTGATTTTGCACCTTTGTCACAACTCAATTTGGCATATTGGTGTAGGGCTATTTCTGGGTCACTCTATTGACCTATGGGTCTACACTTCAGCCAGTGCCACACTGTCTTGATTACTCTAGTTATGCAGCAAGACTTATCATTGGGTACAGTGGTTCCCCAACTTTATTCTTTATCATAATTGCTTTAGCTATTCTGTTTAGGTCCTATTTCTTTTCATGTACATTTGTAATAATATTGACAATTTCTACAGAAAAGTTTGAGTTTTTTTTATTTATTTTTTATTGAAGGAATATTGCTTTACAGAATTTTGCTGTTTTATGTCAAACCTCAACATGAATCAGCCATGCTACTGCTGCTGCTAAGTTGCTTCAGTCGTGTCCGACTCTGTGCAACCCCATAGATAGCAGCCCACCAGGCTCCCCCATCCCTGGGATTCTCCAGGCAAGAACACTGGAGTGGGTTGCCATTTCCTTCTCCAATGCATGAAAGTGAAAAGTGAAAGTGAAGTTGCTCAGTTGTGTGCGACTCTTAGCGACCCCATGGACTGCAGCACAACAGACTCCTCTGTCCATGGGATCTTCCAGGCAAGAGTACTGGAGTGGGGTGCCATTGCCTTCTCCAATGAATCTGCCATAGGTATACATATATCCCCTCCATTTTCAAACTCCTTCCCATCTCCCTCCCCATCCCACCTCTCTAAGTTGATACAGAGCCCCTGTTTGAGTTTCCTGATCATACAGCAAATTCCCATTGGCTATCTATTTTACATATGGTAATGGAAGTTTCCATGTTACTCTTTCCATAAATTTCACCCTCTCCTCCACTCTCCCCATGTCCATAAGTCTATTCTTTATGCCTGTTTCTCCACTGTTCCCCTGTAAATACATTCTTCAGTACCATTTTTATAAATTCCGAATTTTGATGGGAATTGCATTAAACCAATACATAAATTTGGGGAGAATTGACAACTTCACTATCTTGAGGCTTTAATTACTTTTGTATATTGTATTGTTTATCTATTATCTATAATAAGATGCTTTTTGATTTCCGCAAACTCTAGAAGAATGAAACTGTCATTACTACATCAAGATGAGTATCTTCAAAACAGCAATATTAAGAAGATCAACTTTGTTTCAGCCCAGTCAATAAAAAGTCTTGCTGAACAACTGAGGTCATGGAAATGTTTGGCCAAACCATTTCTGTTATCAAAAAGCATACTTATTAAATGCCTCACCTTTTCTAAAATAGCATTAAGAGGTTTCTCTTAAAGGCAGAAAGAGCTAAAGGTCAATATATTGTTTATATTTCTAAAACCCTTTATCTTAAGGTGGTTAAAAGAAAGACTACTAAAATGGAAACAGATTATCTGTTGGCAGGAAAATTAGTATTTTTCCTTATTTTTTCCCAAAAAAGGCAAAATAAGTTTAAGTAACTTTTTTTTCAATAATCTATGGGGGGAAATGCTTTAAAATATTTCTGTAGGCTAAGGAGTTGAAGTATGTGCATGCTCAGTCATGTCCAACTCTTTGCAACCCCATGGACTATAGTCTACTAGGCTTCTCTGTCCAAGGGATTCCCCAGACAAGAATACTGGAGAGGATTGCCATTCCCTCTTTCAGGAGATCTTTCTGACCCAGGGATCGAACCTGGGTCTCCTCCACTGCATGCAGATTGTTTACTGTCTGAGCCACAAGGGTAGCTCAAAATATCTCTATTAGCATATATACACACTGATTTTTCACACACTTGTCAACAAAATACCATATGATGCATTCAGTTGCTTTCTCTCATTTTGGAATCAAGGAAAAAACTAAAATTAAGTCAAGAACTATGGGATAAAATAATGAGTATGTTAATATAAACCAAATATTGTGCTGTTAAGTAAAGATATTGAAAGTATTATTAGGTGGTTGTTAAGACAATTAGTATAAGTGGTGGCATAAGGAAATTAGATTTGATCTGGTTTGCACAGATGCTACAAGCGAAAAATGGAAGTACCACAATCACAGTTACCACATATAATTTTCCTAGCTCTTATCCTCTGACAAGAGCTCTGGGACCCATATTTCAATATCTTCTGGAATAATAAGGTTTGTTTACTCGTATAAGGACCTTCAATTGTCAAACACCCCAATAAACTCAGCATAACTATAATCACATGCATATATTTCTGATTCTTAATTTCATATCGAAATCACAATCCTGAATGCTTATCTCAGCCAGAACACTGCATCATCTTTCACCATTCACATTCAAATATGGACTAAGCCACACAGATTTAAATTCAGGGCCATGATCTGTCAATCCATGATCCACATGTTGCCTGGAAATTTTTTTTTTTTTTTTTTTTTTTGACCCAGAGGGTGTTAACCCACACAGTCTTTCACACCTTAAAATTCAAAAGATTTTGCATAAAATTTGGGTGTCCAACTTCTTTTGAATAAAAGTCCAATTTGACAGTACTGGGTCTGCACTCCCACCTATAATAATCCCTTATATAATTAGCTAGAAGTGACCATGGGTCCCCTCTTTAGACAGGACAAGAATGTGCCATTTTTCACAGCTCTTTCCTCTCCTCATGATCTCATACCTAACTGCTTCATACATTAAATTGTCTACCTGGACAGTGTAAGCGTTTGAGGCCCCTATTATAAATGCATTGATTTTCTTCTGTTTCTTCCTCATTGTCACATTATCTCCAAACAATCCCCTATCTTCAGAAGTTTCTCCATTCTACATATTCTTCACATAGCCACCAGAATTCTGTTACTATACACTTCCATCAAGACTCACCTCTTCTGTAAAGCCTTCTCCAAGGAAATGGGATTGTTTCTTTGTGTTCCTGAAACTTTAAAAATGCTTTTGACATTTTAAAATAACACCAAAAATAAATAAATAAATAAAATACAAAGAAATAAACCCGACCAAGGAGGTGAAACAATATGTTAAGAACTATAAAACATTTAAAAAGGAAATTGAGGATTCAAAAGGAATGGAAAGATATCCCATGCTCTGGGATTGGAGTAATATTATTAAAATGGAAATACCACCCAAAGCAATCTACATTTTTAATGTGATCCATATCAAAATACCTATGACACTTCACAGAACTAGAACAAATAACCCAAAAATTTATATGGAACAATAAAAGATCCAGAACTGTCAAAGCAATCCTGAGGGGAAAAGAACAAAGCAGGAGGCATAACTCTCTCAGACTTAGGACAATACTAAAAAGCTACCATAATCCAAACAGTGTCAGAGGTACAAAAACGGATATGTGGAACAAAATACAGAGCCCAGAAATAAAGGCACAACCCTACAGTCAATTCTTGCCTCAAAGGAGGCAAGAATATAAAATGGGGAAAAGACAATCTCTTCAGCAAGTGGTGCAGGGAACACTGGACAGTTGCAAGTAAATCAGTGAAGATGGAACACACTCTCATACCATGCACAAAAAGAAAGTCAAAATGGCTTAAAGACTTAAAATAAGACATGATACCATAAAATTCCTAAAAGAGAGCATAGGTACAACATTCTCTGACATAAATCACACCACTATTTTCTTAGTTTGGTCTCCCACAGCAATAGAAATAAAAACAAAAATAAACCAATAGGACCTAATCAAACTTACAAGTTTTTGCAAAGCAAAGGAAATCATTTTTTTAAAAAAGGAAAAGACAATCTATGGAATAGGAGAAACCATTTGCAAACAAAGTGACCTACAAAAGTTTAGTTTACAAAATACACATTTCAGACAAGGCAACAACAAAAGAACAAACAACACAACTGAAAAATGGGCAAAAGATCTTGATAGACATTTCTCCACAGAAGACATACAGATGGCCAGCAGGCACATGCAAAGATGCTCAACATCATTAATTACTAGAGAAATGCAAATCAAAACCACACCAGTCAGAATAGCCATCATCAAAAAACCTACAACAAATAAAAGGTGGAAAGGGTATGGAGAAAAAGGAACCCTCCTATACTGCTGGTGGGATTTAAGTATGTGCAGCCACTAAACAAAAAAACAGTGTGTTAGTTCCTCAGAAAACTAAAAATAGCATTACCCTATGATCCAGCAATCTCACTCCTGGGCATACACCAGGAAAAAACATAATTCAAAAATATACATGTGGCCTTCCTCAGTGACCCAGTGTTTAAGAATCTGCTTCCGCATCAGGGGGCATGGGTTCAGTTCTTGGTGGGGCAATTTCTGCATGCCATAGGTATGGCCAAAAAGAAACAAACAAACAAACATGCACCATTATGTTTATAGTGGCACTATTCACAATACCCAAAACATGATAACAACCTAAATGTCCAACAACAGTTGAATGACTAAAGACGATGTGGTACATATATAAAATGGACTACTACTCTGCCATAAAAAAGAATGAAATAATTCCATTTGCAATAACAAGGATACAACTAGAGATTACCACACTATGTGAAGAAAGTCAGAAAGAGAAAGACAAATGTCTATCTACAAAATAGAAACAGACTCACAGACATAGAGAACAAACTGTGTCTGCCACGAGTGGAGTGGGGAAGGACTGGGAGTTTGGGATTCAGTTCAGTTCAGCAACTCAGTCATGTCTGACTCTTTGCAACCCCATAAACCACAGCACTCCAGGCCTCCTTCTCCATCAGCAACTCCAGGATTCCACAAAAACCAATGTCCATTGAGACGGTGATGCCATCCAACCATCTCATCCTGTGTCGTCCCCTTCTCCTCCTGCCCCCAATCCTTCCCAGCATCAGGGTCTTTTCCAAATGAGTCAGCTCTTCGCATGAGGTGGCCAAAGTACTGGAGTTTCAGCTTCAGCATCAGTCCTTCCAATGAACACCCAGGACTGATCTCGTTTAGGATGGACTGGTTGGATCTCTTTGCAGTCCAAGGGACTCTCAAGAGTCTTCTCCAACACCACAGTTCAAAAGCATCAATTCTTCAACGCTCAGCTTTCTTTATAGTCCAACTCTCACATCCATTAATGACCACTGGAAAAACCATAGCCTTGACTAGACAGAGCTTTGTTGACAAAGTAATGTCTCTGCTTTTTAATATGCTGTCTAGGTTGGTCATAACATTTCTTCCAAGGAGTAAGAGTCTTTTAATTTCATGGCTGCAATCACCATCTGCAGTGATTTTGGAGCCCCCAAAAATAAAGTCAGCCACTGTTTCCACTGTTTCCCCATCCATTTCCCATGAAGTGATGGGACTGGATGTCATGATCTTAGTTTTCTGAATGTTGAGCTTTAAGCCAACTTTTTCACTCTCCTCTTTCACTTTCATCAAGAGGCTCTTTAGTTCCTCTTCACTCTCTGCCATAAGGGTGGTGTCATCTGCATATCTGAGGTTATTGATGTTTCTCCTGGCAATCTTGATTCCAGCTTGTGCTTCATCCAGCCCAGCATTTCTCATGATGTACTTCCCATATAAGCTAAATAAGCAGGGTGACAGTATACAGCCTTGACCTATTTGGAACCAGTCCTTTTCCTATTTGGAACCAGTCTGTTGTTCCATGTCCAGTTCTAACTGTTGCTTCCTGACCTGCATACAGGTTTCTCAAGAGGCAGGTCAGGTGGTCTGGCATTCCCATCTCTTTCAGAATTTTCCACAGTTTATTGTGATCCACACAGTCAAAGACTTTGGCATAGTCAATAAAGCAGAAATAGATGTTTTTCTGGAGTTCTCTTGCTTTTTCCATGATCCAGCAGATGTTGGCAATTTGATCTCTGGTTCCTCTGACTTTTCTAAAACCAGCTTGGATATTTGGAAGTTCATGGTTCATGTATTGTGAAGCCTGGCTTGGAGAATTTTGAGCATTACTTTACTAGTGTGTGAGATGAGTGCAATTGTGTGGTAGTTTGAGCACTCTTTGGCATTGCCTTTCTTTGGGATTGGAATGAAAACTGACCTTTTCCAGTCCTGTGGCCACTGCTGAGTTTTCCAAATTTGCTGGTATACTGAGTACAGCACTTTCATGGCATCATCTTTCAGGATTTGAAATAGCTCAACTGGAATTCCATCACCTCCACTAGCTTTGTTTATAGTGATGCCTTCTAAGGCCCACTTGACTTCACATTTCAGGATGTCTGGCTCTAGGCGAGTGTTAGTGATCATACCATCGTGATTATTTGGGTTGTAAAGATCTTTTTTGTACAGTTCTTCTGTGTATTCTTATCACCTCTTCTTAATATCTTCTGCTTCTGTTAGGTCCATACCATTTCTGTCCTTTATTGAGCCCATCTTTGCATTAAATGTTCCCTTGGTATCTCTAATTTTCTTGAAGAGATCTCTAGTCTTTCCAATTCTATTGTTTTTCTCTATTTCTTTGCATTGATCTCTAGGCTGGATAAACAACAAGGTCCTACTATATAGCACCAAGAAATATATTTAGTATCCTATTAGAAACCACAGTGAAAAGAATATAAAAAAAATACACGTGTATAACTGAGTCCCTTTGCTGTACAACAGAGATTGGCACAACATTGTAAACCAACTATACTTTTTAAAAAAATGTGTTTTATTTTTGGAAAAACGCTTTCCCCACTCAAGGTTACACACATGTTGTGTTCTAGAAATTTTAAAGTTTTAGCTTTGACATTTAGGCCTCTGATCCATATCAGCTTTATTTCTTAATATATATTTTCCAATTATGGAGTAAAATTTTGGTTTCACTTATTTTAATCAGTATTTAATTTAATTTAATCAGTATTTAATCAGTATGAGATATAGTTTATAATAAAAATATATACCCATTTTTAAGAATACAGATTGATGAGTTTTTATTATCTTATGCTGATTTAAACATTATCACAATCAAGATAAAGAACATGTCCATTGCATCAAAAGTTTCCTTTGTAGCACTCCTTCCCATCAGCTATTTAATATACTTGATCCAGTGTTCCAGCTATTTATGGTGAAAGTGGCAATATACCACTTAGTTAATCATTGCCAGAAGCAGGACCCTCCTGAAATATTTTACTGCTGTCTTTATTACAGTATTTATCACATTAATGATTGTTGTTTTACTTTCTGCTCATTTCATTATTGTTGGACCTCCTGAGGGGATGAACAGTGCACTAGAACTGCTAATATAATTTTTGATGCATTGTTGGTGCTGACTCAGTATCTAAATGTCTGCAATTATATAAAAGATGAATAATAGATTTACTCTTGCAATACTATCCTCAGTTGTCCATGGTTAGATATGATTAATATTTCCATTGTTTCTCATTAAAATCAAATAATTTACGAACAGTTTGTTAAAGAAGGGGCAACCTTTACCAAACAAAGTGTGTAACTTCACAGTCCAAACTCACCCATTCTCTCACACCAATCCAAAGGGCAGGTTAGAAACAGACTCACAGACATACAGAACAAACTTGTGGTTGCCAAGGAGGAGGAGGGTGGGAGAAGGGATGCATTAGAAGTTTTGGATTAGCAGATGTAAACTATTACATTTACAGTGGATAAACTGCAAGGTCCTTCTATGTAGCACAGGGAGCTATATTCAATATCTTTTTTTTTTTTTATTCAATATCTTATGATGAACAATAATAGAAAAGAAAGCTACAAGAGAATGTGTGTGTATGTGCGTGTGTATATATATATACACACCAATATATATATGTATAAATGAGTCACTTTGCTGTACAGTGGAGATTGGTACAATACTGTAAATGAACTACACTCCATTGTTTTTTTTTTAATGTGGGGATAAAATCAAAGGGCAGATTAGAACTGCTTTCTATATTAAACATCCAAATGAGCATAACTGTAAGTCATCCTAAACATCACAAATCAAATTCATCTTCATTTGCTTATAAGATAGTCTCGTTAATTTTTTAATATAAATTTATTTATTTTAATTTGAGGCTAATTACTTTACAATATTGTATTGGTTTTGCCATACATCAGCATGAATCCACCACAGGTGTACATGTGTTCCCCATCCTGAACCCCCCACCCACCTACCTTCCCCATACCATCCCTCTGGGTCATCCCAGTGCACCAGCCCCAAGCATCCTGTATCATGCATCGAACCTGGACTGGTGATTCGTTTCACATATGATATTATACAAATTTCAATGCCATTCTCCCAAATCATCCCACCCTCGCCCTGTCCCACAGAGTCCAAAAGACTGTTCTATACATCAGTGTCTCTTTTGCTGTCTTGCATACAGGCTTATCGTTACCATCTTTCTAAATTCCATATATATGCATTAGTATACTGTATTGGTGTTTTTCTTTCTGGCTTACTTCACTCTGTATAATAGGCTCCAGTTTCATCCACCTCATTAGAACTGATTCAAACGTATTCTTTTTAATAGAATTTTTTAAATGTATTTTTTCTTCTTTATTTTACATAAACTTCCAAATCACTTTTAGAAAAATATACAAGAAAAAACAAGATACCCAAAACTCCAAGTCATAATTTAAAACTTTTAAGTTACACATAATTCCATAAATATACATAATATATAAAAACAAAGTCTCATTAAAGAAAACTTAATTCATTAAAAGTAAAACTCAAGTCTTCCTCCTTTGAACTTACCCAACCTTTACTATGAGTTTGGTATAATCCTTTTTCATTTTAAAGATTTGTGAAAATGTGTGTGTAATTATATCTTTAAAAATTGTATGGTATATTAAGCTTTATATGTTTATTAATTAGTGTTATTCTATCTGATTTTTGAGAGATGATGTTTTGAGAATTGATCTGAGTAGATCAATTACTAGTAGATAAATTACTAGTAGATCAATACTACTAGTAATACTACTAGTGGTAGTAGCTGTTAGAGCCACTTTCTTCCTTTTGTAAATTCACAGTATTATTGTATGCATTTACCATGCTTTATCCATTCTTCTAATAATGACAATTGAGATTAACTCTAATTTCTTGCAACCTTAAGACTTTCTTGGAATCTTCTCTCAGTGATTATCAAGGATTATTATCAAGAATAACTAAATATCTGACATCATAAAAACATACCACCCAAATGACTATACCATTTTACACTCCCCCAGGAATGGATTAGAGCACAGTGTACTCATACGCAAGTGTCAAATTCCCTTTCCACAGTTTAATCATAAAGTATGTGACAAATGGGTTCCTTTCCCCTTCTATCAGCTATAAAGTTAGAAAGAAGATAATCCAACTTTGAAAGACAAAGGTGCCTCGGTGGTAAGGAATTCACCTATCAGTGCAGGAGACAAGGGTTCAATCCCTGATCCAGGAAGATCCCACATGCTATACACAACTACTGAGCATGTGCTGTAGAGCCTGGGGGCCACAGCTACTGAAGTCAATGAGCCCCAGAACCTGTGCTTCACAGCAAGAGAAGCCACTGCAGTGAGAAGCCAGCACACCACCGCTAGAGAGTAGCTCCCACACCCAAAACCTAGAGAAAAGCCCAGGAGCAACCAAGACCCAGCACAGCCTAAATAAATAAGTAAATAAATATTTTTCTAAATAAAGAAAGATAAAGGCACTAAACTACTGAATCCTGAAGTAGCTTTTGTTGTAAATTCCAAAAGTTCTTGAAAAATATCTCCCCACCAGAAAAAGACACCCAGACGTAAAAACACATACACTCCAAACATATCTTGTCTGATTTCAATAATCTACCCTGACTTTCCAGTTATCATGTCCTTGGGCCTTATTTTAGGAATTTGAATCTATTTCTTGTTCCCCAATCAATATGTCCGGTTCAGGGTGTATATTCTGTCACATATACTGGCCTACATAACCTGAAGATTTGGCTACCTGTCAAAAAGATTGCTTACTAAAGAGATCTACACAAAAATGAGGACTATGCCCTGACAAAATGTGTACACCTCTTTCCAATATATTCTTCAACTTACCTCTGGCACTAACTGTGCTGCCTGACTGAAGTCCTTGTCTTCCTCTTGCTATATCCATAGAGTCAAACACCAGAGATTTCCAAATTACCAAATTTAAACTTCAGACTGCATCAGGAACAATTTTTGGGGGATTCCACTGCAGATCAAACATCATCTTTCCACCTGTGCCCACCTCACTGAATCACATTTTTGCATGACATACTCACCTCTGGATAATTCATTGAGAACATCAGCCCAAATCTCTTTTTCTTTTGTTGGCTTAATGCAGGTTATAAACAAACAGCTGACTGTCTTCACTTTCCATTCAGCTGGTTTCTCCCTAAGTAGGTAGACCCAGCTTTTGATCGTTTATTTGCTATGAAATGATTTTGAAAAATGCCTTGCTATTTAATTCTGGCCTGCATGTTCCTCTCAGGTGTGCCAGGAGAAGGGCTGAACCAAAGCTGGAGCTGGGATTCAGAAAGAGCTGCTTTGGCAGGATAAGATAAATGTAGGCAGGTGGTTGGCAGAAAGGGATGCTACCCAGCTGTTTGAATGGAGAGGTGGGTAGGTCTGGCTGTCATCACCAGAGCTTGTTGGCTCTTGGTCAAAAAACTGGGTGGAATCTTAATACCAGAAAATACCAATCCAAGATATGAACTAAAGACACAGATTCTTGAGTGGGAGCCAGACATGGACTCCACTGAAGTCAATAGTCTGAGAAGGAGTCCACTTGCTCTGAAAGAAAAGAAAGATGGGCAGAACTCCACTCATGACTACATTTATGGAATACTATTTTGATGAGTGGGGAAATGGGAAGATCACATCATGGCACAGTGGGAAGCATACAGGACATTAATGAACCTGAGTTCAAGCATCAGCTTTACCAGCTTCAACTTGGTCAGCGTATTTTATTTCCCTTAAAAGCATTTTCTTCAACTACTGAATGTAAAAAATACTAGTTCTTAAACTTGTGGGGGAAAAAATTCAATGATAAATTGTATGCAGATGCTTTGTGAATGATATGATGTTTACAAACTAATGTTAGCTGTTATTTGGCTCAAGCATAAATAATGGCCTTTTAAAATAGGGGTTCTAGAAAAAATAGTTCAGTTTAGTTGCTCAGTCATGTTTGACTCTGCGACCCCACGGACTGCAACACGCCAGGTCTCCCAGTCCATCACCAACTCCCAGAGCCTATTTAAACTCATGTCAATTGTGTCGGTGATACCACCCAACCATCTCATCCTCTGTCATCCCCTTCTCCTCCTGCCTCCAATCTTTCCCAGCATCAGGGTCTTTTCCAAAGAGTCAGTTCTTCGCATCAGGTGGCCAAATAATTGGAGTTTCAGCTTCAGCATCAGTCCTTCCAATGAATATTTAGGACTGATTTCCTTTAGGATGGACTGGTTTGATCTCCTTGCAGTCCAAAAACTAGACGGTTTAACAATAATTCCTAGAGATTTCAATATCCCATTTTCAATTATACATAAAACCACTAGACAGACCAGCAAGAAAATAGAAGACTTGGACAACACTACTATTAGTAACTAATCATCTATAGAGCAACTCCACTCAACAAAAGCAAAATACAATAAAAATTGGCCGTCAATAACAGAAGAAATTTTTGAAAATTCACAACCATATGGTAAATAAATAACATATACCTAAATAACCAGTGTATCAAAAAAGAAATTTAAAAGGGAAATTAGAAAGTACTTTCATAGGAATGCTAATGAAAACTTTAATGATTCGGGCTTCTCTGGTGACTGAGTGGCAAAGAATCTGCCTGCCAATGCAGGAAGACGCAGGTTCAATCCCTGGTCCAAGAAGATCCCAGATGCCATGAGACAACGAGGCCTCTAAGCCATAACTACCGAGCCCTCTCACTGCAGCTATTGCAGCCTGCATGCCTAGAGCCCATGCTCCACAACAAGAGAAACCACTGCAATGAGAAGCCCATGTAAGGCAACAAAGAGTAGCCCCTGTGCTCTGAAATGAGAAAGCTGACAAGCAGCAACCAAAACGCAAGGCACCCATGAATAAATAAATATATCTTAAAAAATTAAATGATCAAAAAAAGCAATCCTCAGAGAGACATTTATAGCTGTAAAAAAAACTCATTGAAAAAGTGACATCTCCATGTGACACTATATAGAAAACCCTAAAGTTTCCACCAAAAAAAAAAAAAAAACCAAACACCTAAAAATAGTAAATAGAGTAAAATACAATATTAATATGCAGAAATCTGTTGCTTTTTTATACACTAATAATAAACTATCAGGAAGAGAAAGCAAGAAAACAATCCTGTTTAAAATTATATCAAAAAGAATAAAATACCTAGGAATAAAATTAAGCCAGAAGTAAAAGACTTATATTCTTAAACTATAAAACACTGATGAAGGAAATTGAAGACAATATGGAATATACATCAGTTCAGTTCAGTCACTCAGTCGTGTCCGACTCTTTGCGACCCCATGAATCCCAGCACGCCAGGCCTCCCTGTCCATCACCAACTCCCAGAGTTCACTCAGACTCACGTCCATCGAGTCAGTGATGCCATCCAGCCATCTCATTCTCTGTCGTCCCCTTCTCCTCCTGCCCCCAATCCCTCCCAGAATCAGAGTCTTTTCCAATGAGTCAACTCTTCACATGAGGTGGCCAAAGTACTGGAGTTTCAGCTTTCGCATCATTCCTTCCAAAGAAATCCCAGGGCTGATCTCCTTCAGAATGGACTGGTTGGATCTCCTTGCAGTCCAGGGGACTCTCAAGAGTCTTCTCCAACACCATAGTTCAAAACCATCAATTCTTCAGTGCTTAGCCTTCTTCACAGTCCAACTCTCACATCCATACATGACCACAGGAAAAACCATAGCCTTGACTAGATGGGCATACTCAGCCATAAAAAAAGAATGAAATTTTGCCATTTGCTAATACATGGATGGACCAAGAGTATTATGCTTATTGAAATAATAGAGCATATATATTTCTCTTACTTAATCACTTATATGTGTGATTAATCACTTTAAAAATAAAATGTATTTAACACATCAAAAAAATTCATAAAGTGTAAAAACTAGAGGTTATCAATGGGGAGGGGGAAAGGGCAAGATAGGGTGGGAGATTAAAAGATACAACCTATTATGTACAAAAAGATAAGCAACAAGGATATATTGCACAGCTCAGGGAAATATAGACAGTAATTTTTAACAACTATAAATCGAGTACAATCATAAAAATATTTAATTACTATGTTGTACAGTGCTATATCTGAAACTAATATTATAAATCAATACTTCAATAAAGGAAAAACAGGAAAGAAAGGAGGAAGGGAAAGAAAGGAAGAAAGAGACATCTTGGCTACTGTGAATAATGTTGCAATGTACAAGGTAACGCATTCATGTATCTCTTCAAGACAGCCAAAACACGAAAGCCAAATAAATATTGGCTGCATTGATTGATGAATGGGTAAAAAAAACTGGCCCTGACTTAAACATATATTTTTACCATTTTTAAAAGATTTTTGATGAAGAGAGTCAAATTAGTAAACTTTCAAGAAACACAATGAGATTATTTTTTCTTCACCTTAATATTTATATATCCTTGATAATTAATAGATCTTAACTGGGAAATGGTAAGGATCTAACAGAAATAGAAAAGATTAGGAAGAGGTATCAAGAATACATAGAATAAATATACAAAAAAGTTCTTAATGACCCAGATAACCACAATGGTGTGGCCACTCACCTAGAGCCAGACATCCTGGAGTGTGAAGTCAAGTGGCCCTTAGGAAGATTACTATGAACAAAGATATTGGAGATGAAAGAATTCTAGCTAAGCTATTTAAAATCCTAAAAGATGATGTTGTTAAAGTGTTGCACTCAATATGCCAACAAATTTGGGAAACTCAGCAGTGGTCACAGGACTGGAAAAAGTCAGTTTTCATTCCAATCCCAAAGAACGGCAATGTCAAAGAATGTTCAAACTACCACACAATTGCACTCATTTCATATGCTAGCAAGGTTATGCACAAAATCCTTCAAGGTAGGCTTCACTAGTACATGAACTTAAAAATTCCAGATGACCAAGCTGGCTTTCAAAGAGGCAGAGGAACCAGAAATCAAATTGCCAACATTTATTGGATCATGGAGAAAGCAAGGGAGTTCTGGAAAAACATTTACTTCTGCTTCACTGCCTGTGCTAAACCCTATAACTGTGTGGATCACAACCAACTGTGGAAAATTCTTAAAGACGTGGGAATACCAGACCACCTCCTTACCTGTCTCCTGAGAAACCTGTATGCAGGTCAAGAAGCAACAGAACCAGACATAGAAGAACTGACTGGTTCCAAATTGGGAAAGGCTGTATATTGTCACCCTGCTTATTTAACTTATATGCAGAGTATTAATACATCATGCAAAATACCTGGTTGGGTGAATCACAAGCTGGAATCAAGGTTCCTGGGAGAAATGTCAACAATCTCAGATGTGCAAATGATTCCACTCTAATGGCAGAAAGCAAAGAGGAACTAAAGAGTCCCTTGATGAAGGTAAAAGAATAGAGTGGAAAAGGTGACTTGAAACTCAAGATTCAAAAAACTAAGATCATGTCACCAGGTCTCATCACTTTATGGCAAATACAAAGAGAAAAAGTGGAAACAGTGACAGATTTTATTCTCTTGGGCTCCAAAATCACTGCAGATACTGACTGTAGCCATGAAATTAAAAGACACATGTTTCTTGGAAGGAAAGGTATAACAAACCTAAACAGTGTATTAAAAAGCAGAGACATCACTTTGCCAACAAAAGGTCCTTATTGTAAAAGCTATGGTTTTTCCAATAGTCATGTATTGATGTGAGATTTGGACCATAAAGAAGGCTGAGCACCAAAGAATTGATGCTTTTGAATTGTGGTGCTGGAGAAGACTCTTGAGAGAGTCCCTTGGATGGCAGCAAGATCAAACCAGACAATCCTAAAAGAAACCAACCCTTAATGTTTATTGGAACAGCTGATTCTGAAGCTCCAATACTTTGGCCATCTGATACGAAGAGCCAAATCATTGGAAAAGACCCTGATGCTGGGAAATATTGAGGGCAGGAGGAGAAGGGGGCACAGAGGATGAGACAGTTGAGAGACAGATGAGACAGAGGGTGAGACTGACTCAATGGACATGAATTAGAGCAAACTCCAGGAGATAGTGAAGGACAGGAGAGCCTGGTGTGCAGCAGCCCATGAGGTCGCAAAGAGTTGGACACGACTGAGCAACTGAAAATAAAAACAAACTTGTATAACTCCCTGCAAATTAAAAACAGCGTATTAAAAATGATGATGTAGATATTTTTAAATAAAATAAACATTTTTAAAAAACAAAATGTGATATATGCAAACCATGACATATTATTCAGCCTTAAAATGAAAGAAATCATGCCATATGGAACAATACAGAGGAAGCTTGAGGATATTATGTTAAGTGAAATAAGCCAGTAACAGGACAGACACTGTGTGATTCCACTTGTATGAGATACAAAATTGGAGAGTAAAATGGTATCTTATTCTTCAAATAATGTCTTATTGTTCAAAGAAGATAGAATGTCTTTCTACTTGTAACTCAAAAGTAAGAAACTTCTATATATCTAAGACACATTGACCTTCAACATTATCCTAAGAAAGCAGAAGTGTCATAGAACATATAGATGTTCGTAGACATTTGAGTAATAATGACTCAAAATGAGAAACCAGCAAGGTGTCTATAAACTGAAGAAACTGTGGTCCACAGATACTGGGGAATACTATTAAACAACACAAGGAAACACTACCAAAACACGCAACAACATAGGTAATTCTCACAGTATTATGCTGAGCAAAATATGCCAGACAAAAGACTCAATATTGTAGGATTCTATTAATATGAAACTCTAGAGAAGGCGAAAGTATAGTGACAGAAAGACCGGGTGTTGCAAGAGGCCCTGACACAGCAGTAAAGAATGCCTTTCAAAAGGTCCAGGAGAATTTTTTAAGATTAAAAATTGTTCTGAATTTTATGTGGTGTTAATTACATATCTATATTAAATTATCAAGTCTCATATGTAATAACTTTTGTGTTTATAAATTATACCTACATAAAACTGATTTTTAAAAACAGCAGAGAAAATATATTTATATTTACTCAAATATTTAAACCTAAGAGTCTATATTTAGGGCTTCCCTCCTGGCTCAGCAGTAAAGAATCCACTTGCCAATGCAGGAAACATGGATTTGATCTCTGGGTTGGGAAGATCCCTTGGAGAAGGAAATGGCAACCCACTCCAGTATTCTTGCCTGGGAAATCCCATGGACAGAGACACATCAGATCAGATCAGATCAGTCGCTCAGTCGTGTCGGACTCTTATGCGACCCCATGAATCGCAGCACTCCAGGCCTCCCTGTCCATCACCACTCCCAGAGTTCACCCAGACTCACATCCATCGAGTCAGTGATGCCATCCAGCCATCCAATCCTCTGTCATCCCCTTCTCCTCCTGCCCCCAGTCCCTCCCAGCATCAGAGTCTTTTCCAATGAGTCAACTCTTCACATGAGGTGGCCAAAGTACTGGAGTTTCAGCTTTAGCATCATTTCTTCCAAAGAAATCCCAGGGCTGATCTCCTTCAGAATGGACTGGTTGGATCTCCTTGCAGTCCAGGGGACTCTCAAGAGTCTTCTCCAACACCATAGTTCAAAACCATCAATTCTTCAGTGCTTAGCCTTCTTCACAGTCCAACTCTCACATCCATACATGACCACAGGAAAAACCATAGCCTTAACTAGACAAACGACACATAGTGGGCTACATTCCATGGCCTCGCAAAAGAGTCAGATACAACTAGAGAGTTAACAATAAAGAAAAAAAAATATTCTGAAAAGAGTGAGGGAAAATTATTAAAGATGCATGCTGCTGCTGCTGCTAAGTCGCTTCAGTCGTGTCCGACTTTGTGCCACCCCAGAGACGGCCGCCCACCAGGCTCCCTCGTCCCTGAGATTCTCCAGGCAAGAACACTGGAGTGGGTTGCCATTTCCTTTTCCAATGCATGGAAGTGAAAAGTGAAAGTGAATTCGCTCAGTCATGCCTGGCTCTTAGCAACCCCAGGGTCTGCAGCCCACCAGGCTTCTCTGTCCATGGGATTTTCCAGCAAGAATACTGGAGTAGGGTGCCATTGTCTTCTCTGATTAAAGATGCATAAATAGTGGAAAAAAATGCTCTTAACATACCAAAAAGTTAATAAAGGAAAACTAAGAATATTCATTGTACTACTCAAAAACCCATTTTCAGCTAAACTGGAGTAGGTCAAAATCATGTACTCTTAAGAAAAATATATTCATCTTTTGAAAAATAGTGACATGAATTATAAAGGATTTATTGCAAAATTATAAAAGAAAACATGTTTTTTGCAACCTCAAAACATTTAGCCAATTTATTCAACTATTTTGTCAGTGAAGTTGTTGGTACTATTCATAGACAATGGCCAGGTGAGCAAGAGCAACTCTGAATAACATCTGGCATCATAGGAATGTCGATTGTACAATATTTTTACAAAACTGCATAGTACAGAACTATGGGGACTTATGCTATCATCATTAGTAAAAACCAGGTGCTAATTAAATCAACATTCATGCTACAATGACTGTAAAAGTTGTGGAAACTGGAAGTAGGGTAGAGTTAGAAATAGATAGCAAATGCACACAAAATTATCCAGTACAGTCAGCACTCATCAAATGTTTAATGAATGGAATTAAGTCCAGTCAATGAGATAAGCCATGTACATAAATGTGTGTATATATATGTAAAAACCTATATTATAAATGTATATATATGCCAATGATATCAGACATAAATACAAATATATGACATATATATGTGTATGCTGCCAAGTCGCTTCAGTCGTGTCCGACTCTGTGTGACCCCATACATGGCAGCCCACCAGGCTCCCCCGTCCCTGGGATTCTCCAGACAAGAACACTGGAGTGTTGCCATTTCCTTCTCCAATGCATGAAAGTGAAAAGTGAAAGTGAAGTCGTTCAGTCGTGTCCAACCCTCAGCGACCCCATGGACTGCAGCCTTCCAGGCTCCTCCTTCCATGGGATTTTCCAGGCAAGAGTACTGGAGTGGGGTGCCACTGCCTTCTCCAAATATATGTGTGTATATATATATATTTTTTTTTCTTTTTTAATGCAGCAATTTGAGTTAGACCAGAAATGCTTGTCTAGTGCAAGTGGGATTCAAGCTGGCCTTGAAGAACTCATACTCTTTAAATATGTAAGTAGAAAGGAAGAAGACAAAGGAACATTGTAAACCAATACCCACTGGAGAACTGGCATTGCATGGTCAGGGTACAATAGCATCTTAAACTCTCTTCACTTACACAACAGGAGAGGTCTCAAGCTAGCCTTGAGTAGGACACATTAGCTGTCAGGACTCCATCCTCCATGGTTAGAATATAACTACAGGTAGGCTGGGAGGCCACTCCTGGTCCTTTCCCCATAGCCAATCCCTTCATTCTGGGTATTAGAATTAGCCTCAGAATTCTCACTCAGAGAAGAGGCACCCATAAAATTGAGCCTTAAAAATAATTCATGAACTACAGTCCTTACATCTTATATGTCCTGGGGATTACCTAGAATAAACAGATAAAGCTGATCTACAGTAATATAAGTAATATTATTCTTTTAATGAAGTCCAAAGACTGCAGGGGGAAATGCTATGTATCATCTCAAGCTCCTTACAAAGGGATATATATCACGGCAAATCACCAACTACCTCTGGGCTTCCCAGGTGGCACAGTTGTAAAGAATCTGCCTGCCCATGCAAGAGACACAAGAGACATGGGTTCAATCCCTGGGTTGAGAAGATTCCCTAGAGAAGGAAATGACAACCCTCTCTGGTAGTCTTGCCTGGAGAATTCCATAAACAGAGGAGCTTGGCAGGCTACAGTCTATGGGATCTCAAAGTGTCAGACACGCCTGAAGCGACTGAGCACCTGCACCAGCTGCTTCATCCTCCCACACACATCAAGAAGGGTGGCTTTTGGTGTCAAACTTTTCCAGAGTTGTGCATTCTGTATGATATTCATGGAAAACATCTTTAGCCCTTTTCTTACACTCAGATTTTTGGTGAGAGAATACTGAACTTCCTACCTTTGAAGACTCCAAACTGTCTAACTTTTATGGCACATCAGAGTCCAGTTTCCCTTCAGGGCCCTGAAAGGCTTTCGGCAGCAAAGATAAGAAGGATCAGTGAGAAGGTCTTAAAAAAATTTGCAGCACTAATGAAATAAACAAAAGGCTTATTAGCATATGTCTGGGCATTCACTTTATTAGCCCTTAGTTTTCAAACACCTCAAGACAAGGGGAAGCTGGGAGAAAATTCTATAAGGCTTTAGCTTACCTATGTGGTTTTCGTCATTGTTTGTTATCAAAAAGCCTCTATCACCTCAACACAGGTTAACTCATGTATCCTGAAGGAGCCCCTCCTAAGCCCTTCCTAAACAGTAAGAACACTGCTGGGGATTTCATATCCCTAGAACTCTTCATAGCTTTCAGATACAAAAACTGGTTGATCTCAGTGTCTGTCTTCAAACAGAGCATAGCAGACACATAAGTCAGCACTGGGCTGGGAAGCAGAGCAATAACAGTCTTAGTTTCAGCAGGTGATGTGAGAGCACAGGCAAGTCAGAGCAGGAGGAAAGTGTGAAACAGCGACGACTTGGAAAAGGAAGTGCTATCTGAGGTGAGCCTTGCAGAGCCTTACTGCAGGTAAGGTAGCCAAAGAAAGAATCAAAGAAGAGGGAGGAGGAACTAAATTGGACAGAAGAAACAGCATGTGAAAGTGCAGGTGGCAATGGAGAACCTCCTGCATTTAGGAAGATTCGGGAGTTCTGGGAGCCAAAATTGTAACTGCAAGGAGAGGGCTGGGAGACAAAAAGCCTGGTGGGCAATGACCATTCATGGAAGGAGGGAGTATGAAAGAAGGAACAAGTTGGGAGGAAGACGGGCAGCATAGGGAATGTGAAGAGTTCAGTATCAATAGACATCATTTAGCAACATTATTTGAATATAAAACATCTTTCCTGAGGCAACACTTAGTATTCCATCTGTTCTATAAAGAAATAACTTTTTAATTTCCTTCAGGCTATTGGTTTGGACATCTTAGAAGTATTAAATTCACTGAAAAGGATAAGCACAGCATGGGCCTGTTATTCTAAATCTCCTATTCTACTCATATTGGCAAGCTGTTTCACAACCATGTTGACTTTTAAGAAATAATTATGAACTATTCCTCATGGGGTTTGTTAACTGAATTATTGAGTGGTGCTGCATGCAAAGGTCAAAAGCAGAATTTTCTATGCATGGTATACACTCATTTCCATTTCTTGAACAGGACAGAATTATTTAGGTGTCTATTACTACAACAGGAACCTACCAAGGAGATTATTTAAAACCTTTAAATAAAAAATAATCATTCAGGCCAGCAGATCCACATGGGAAACTAATACTCATGTCTGCTGCTGCTGCTGCTGCTAAGTCGCTTCAGTCGTGTCCGACCCCATAGACAGCAGCCCACCAGGCTCTGCCATCCCTGGGATTCTCCAGGCAAGAACACTGGAGTGGGTTGCCATTTCCTTCTCCATTGCATGAAAGTGAAAAGTGAAAGTGAAGTCGCTCAGTCGAGACCGACTCGTAGCGACCCCATGGAATGCAGCCCACCAGGCTCCTCCATCCATGGGATTTTCTAGGCAAGAGTACTGGAGTGGCTTGCCATTGCCTTCACTGATACTCATGTCTACATTTCCCCAAAACACAAAAGCACACAGTGGAAAAATAATTGTTGTAAAACCATGGGACTGTTGAGAATGTGGAACAAAACCCACATTCTCAGAAATTATAAGGTATTGTTACTGTAGTTTGATGCACTGAATTTAGTAAGAAATGAGAAAGATACACAACTCGTAAGATAAAGCTTTGTTTGTAGTTCACTGAACACACAATCACAAGAGCAGCTAGGCATCATGCATAAAAGTAAGGTCAAATGTGCAAAAGATCCAAACTAATCATCATTTCCCAAGCTGAGATCATTTTGCACAGCTTTTAGAGCAAAACTGGTCTCAATTTGTTAATTTTTTAAACAAAAATGTGAAGCTGCACAAGTTTTTGAATTTGTCTTAAATTTCTCTGAATAAATACAACCCCTCCAACATATGTACAACATTTTGCAATGTCAGATGTTGCTTCCAGCTGCAAGAAAATATATTCTTTATGCTCCTTTATGCTCTAAGCAACTTAGAATGCTTACATCTGTTGCAAGAGTTGCTTCATGTAGAGTCCAGCATCCAAGTGGTGGTTGCTTCTACACACTGTTGCACTATATAAAAGATAGCACTGCCAAGTACCTAAGGACTGGCTTTGCATGTGGGGGTGCAACATTTCAACAGTCTTTATTATTCATACCAATCTGGCTTTAGTCCACCTTCCATAGACACTCCAGATTCAATTTTCTTCATTATCATTATAGAACTTGATGAATAAGTGGCACATCTGCTCATGAAGTAGTTTATTATTTGTTCTGATAAGGTTTGAGATGAATAGAAAAATAACTACAGAGGAGACAAATGCACCCAGATTTATGCCCATTGTGAAATGCAAGACTAGCCTCGCTTTCTTTGAAAATCCATAGATCTCCCCACTCCAGTGAATGGGGAATTATTACCTAATGAGTTGGTGCAATTTCCCATGGGGGGAAGAATGCAAAGCAGACAGGAATCAAACCAAAGCAAATGCATACAAACCTGGCATGTGACAAGAGCCTAATGAAGACCTTATATTGTTCAATTCAATTTCCAGCCCATCCTTCTAAAAGATAATTTGAAGATCTGTAAATATTTTCCCAACAATCCCATATCAGATATTTCTCATACAAAACAAGACTGTATAAATAAACCTGCTGTTGATGAAGACATTAACATGTAACAGATGTGCCAGTCACATGGGGTTTACAACCAATCTATTCTATGACTATTAGGCTTGTGGGATCCATCCATGTTGAGACTAGCATCAGGTCTCTGCAGTGTGAAGAGCTCCTACCACTCCTGAACTAGCTCTCCCAGGCCAATGTTCGTGCACTTTTTGGCAGTATAACTTGACTATACCTCCCATTTGCCATAATCCAGCTATATAGCTTAGTGAAGCTGAGGGGCTAGATATGTATGAACAGGTTCACCTCTGCCAAAAACAAACAAAATAGCAACAGCCATAACAATTTAAAAAAAATAAAACTACTCAGACTTTAATGTACACAATCAAATCACCTGAGAATCTTGTTTAAATGAAGATTCTGATTCAGTAGGTCTAGAGTGGGGCCTAAGAACACATTTACAGTAAGATCCCAAATTTGTACTTGCTGCTGGCTCTTGGAAGATACCAGCATAGAGGCAGAATTATGATGTTTAATAATAGAAGCCACCTGTGGCTATTGGGCATTCAAATGAAGCCCCCCAAAAGAGATGTGCTATGAGTACAAAATACACATCAGATTTAAAAGATTTACCATGAAAAAGTTAGTGAAAGTGTAAGTCGCTCAGTTGTGTCCAACTCTTTGGGACCCCATGCAATTCTCCAGGCCAGAATACTGGAGTAGGTTATCTTTCCCTTCTCCGGGGATCTTCCCAACCCAGGTATCGAACCCAGGTCTCCCGCATTGCAGGCAGACTCCTTACCAGCTGAGCCACAAGGGAAACCCAAGAGAATAGTGTGTGCCTATGCTGGGAGGGATTGGGGGCAGGAGGAGAAGAGGACGACAGAGGATGAGATGGCTGGATGGCATCGCTGACTCAATGGACGTGAGTCTCAGTGAACTCCGGGAGTTGGTGATGGACAGGGAGGCCTGGCGTGCTGGGATTCATGGGGTCGCAAAGAGTCGGACACAACTGAGCGACTGATCTGATCTGATCCATTCTCCAGTGGATCTTCCCAACCCAGGAATTGAACTGGGGTCTCCTGCATTGCAGGCAGATTCTTTACCAACTGAGCTATCAGGGAAGCCCTAAAAAAAGTTAAACAGGTCATTAAAAATTTTGTATTGATTAAATACTGGAAATTTTAGATCTATTAAGTTAAATAAAACATCAAAAATTAAACACTGAAAAGATATTTTAGATATAATGAATTAAATAAAACCTTATCAAAATGAATTTCACGTTTTTCTTTTTTAACTGAGACAGCTATAAATTTTAAAATTACATATGTGATGTACAGCAAAAAAAAAAATCTCTATTTTTCAACATACTAAGATGGCCAAAGTGCACGTGTATGTACAAATATATGTATATATACACATATACACACACATTAGATAGAAATGACAAGAATCTATATATATGGAATACACATATATCTTGCCACACCTGATAAAGAATCTCTTTACTTGCCTTTGTGAATGGGAAATAACTCTATTATCGCCTCGAAACAAGTGATGAATCTATTAAAATGTTTTCAACTATAAGGAATCAAACTATTTATCACACTAAGGGAAATGAGTAAAATAAGATTAGATTCTGGAGTGCTTCGTTTAGAGATTCTAACTTCATTTCAATTCTCTTAGCTCTGGTTCAATGTTCAGTCAAAATGACCCACTAACAACTGAAAAAAAAAAAAAATCCAGAGAAAGAAGAGATGATCACCTCCTGAAGTCTCTATTTTAAGGAAACTTTTCCAGAAATTTACTCTCATTTCCACATTCCAAACTAAGTCAGACTCCCAATTCTAAACTAATCTCTGCAGCCTAAAAACTGACATATTCTCATTACAATAGACACAATGCCCCAAATCACTGGTAAGAGCAATGGTTTGAACAAATCCTGGCCCACCCCCAGGAAAGTGAAGTCGACCCTTCACAGGTCAAGAAGTAGGATGGAGGAGGAAGAACTCATTGCCAACCAAGGAATGTGGAACCCCACTCCTGACTTAAGGCGTAGAGGACTTCTTTTTTTTTGTTTGTTGGTTTGTTTTGGCTACACTGGGTCTTCGTTGCAGTTCATGGGCTTCTCTAGTTGTGGTGCTCGAGGGCTTATTTTGCCCCATGGCATGTGCTATCTTAGTTTCCCAGTCGGGGATCAAACCTGCACCCCCTGCACTGGAAGGCAGATTCTTAACCACTGGACCACCAGGGAAGTCCCTACATAGAGGATTATTATTTGGGGAAAATTACACCTGAGAGGGGTGAATGTTTTTAAATCCCCCAAATACATGAAAAAAGTTTAAAATAGCACTCAGAATTCACTTAGTAGTAAAATACTGGTGACTTTTCCTCTAGACATTTCTTTAGGCATCAGTTCAGTTCAGTTCAGTCACTCTGTCCATCGAGTCAGTGATGCCATCCAGCCATCTCATCCTCTGTCGTCCCCTTCTCCTCCTGCCCCCAATCCCTCCCAGCATCAGGGTATTTTCCAATGAGTCAACTCTTCTCATGAAGTAGCCAAAGTACTGGAGTTTCAGCTTCAGCATCAGTCCTTCCAAAGAACACCCAGGACTGATCTCCTTTAGAATGGACTGGTTGGATCTCCTTGCAGTTCAAGGGACTCTCAAGAGTCTTCTCCAAAACCACAGTTCAAAAGCATCAATTCTTCTGCACTCAGCTTTCTTCACAGTCCAACTCTCACATCCATACATAACCACTGCAAAAACCACAGCCTTGACTAGACGGACCTTTGTTGGCAAAGTAATATCTCTGCTTTTCAAGATGTTATCTAGTTTGGTCATAACTTTCCTTCCAAGGAGTAAGCGTCTTTTAATTTCATGGCTGCAGTCACCATCTGCAGTGATTTTGGAGCCCAAAAATATAAAGTCAGCCACTGTTTCCACTGTTTCCCCATCTATTTGCCATGAAGTGATGGGACCAGATGCCATGATCTTAGTTTTCTGAATGTTGAACTTTAAGCCAACTTTTCCACTCTCCTCTTTCACTTTCATCAAGAGGCTTTGAGTTCCTCTTCACTTTCTGCCATAAGAATGGTGTCATCTGCATACCTGAGGTTATTGATATTTCTCCCGGCAATCTTGATTCCAGCTTGTGCTTCTTCCAGCTCAGTGTTTCTCATGATGTACTCTGCATAGAAGTTAAATAAGCAGGGTGACAATATACAGCCTTGACGAACTCCTTTTCCTATTTGGAACCAGTCTGTTGTTCCTTGTTCAGTTCTAACTGTTGCTTCCTGATCTGCATATAGGTTTCTCAAGAGGCAGGTCAGGTGGTCTGGTATTCCCATCTTTTTCAGAAATTTCCAGTTTATTGTGATAACACACTCAACTTTAACCCTTTTTTCTCCTATACAATCTGCTGTAGACATTTTTAATGCTAACACATTTAAGTCAATATAATCATTTTTGGCCAGCTATAAATATTCCATTCCATATATATATATATATATACACATATATATATGTAATTCAGACCTTTCTAATCAGTGTACTATGCCTGGGCTTCAGACATACCTTCAGATTTTGGTCTGCTAGGTCCTAAGAGCAGACTTTTTGGAGGGAATGATGCTGAAGCTGAAACTCCAGTACTTTGGCCACCTCATGAGAAGAGTTGACTCATTGGAAAAGACTCTGATGCTGGGAGGGATTGGGGGCAGGAGGAGAAGGGGATGACAGAGGATGAGATGGCTGGATGGCATCACCGATTTCATGGACGTGAGTCTGAGTGAAGTCCGGGAGTTGGTGATGGACAGGGAGGCCTGGCGTGCTGCGATTCATGGGGTCGCGAAGAGTTGGACACGACTGAGCGACTGAACTAAACTGAACTGAGGTCCTAAGAGCAGGTATTATAGGAAGAACCAGGGACTCTCAAAATTCATCTGCATTAGCCCTATTTTCTGATGGCCCTCCTAAGTCATAAGTTTTGTGAAACATAGGCACTATTTTTGGATAGTTATGCTCTTTCCAAACTTTCATTATTAGAAGCAAATCATTATAAACAATATTAGCCATATACTTTCTCAGCTGAGGGATCTGATAATAGAAATTTAGACCCTTGTATTTTCAGCAGGTTTATAAAGGCTGCAAGAAAAAGACATGTGTAGAATTTTATTACAGAGATATGTGGAAATATAGAGAAATAGTGATTATATCTCCATCAGCTCCATTGTCTTCCTTCCTAGGCCTATGAAATTCTCAATGCAGCAAGCATCACAAAGAATAGTGATTTTGTCATTTGACACCACTTGGGATAACAATTAGAATATAAGTGACCTATTTAACTAGGTTCATTGGTATTTATACTTCCTAAAATAATAAAATAGTTACTGTGAAACTAAGAAAAAGGCTAATATTAAGTTTGCATACGGTTGCTTTGAGCCAGTATTTGATCCAAGGTACAGGGAGTTCAGTTGGTAGAGAATCCACCTTCAATGCAGGAGACTGGGGTTCAATCCCTGGGTTGGGAAGATCCCTTGGAGGAAAAAATGGCAACCCACTCCAGTATTCTTTCATGGAAACCTCATGGATAGAGGAGCCTACAGTCCATGGGATTTCAAGTCAGATAGAATTTAGGGTCTAAACTACCACCACCTCCAGAAGGGGTTTCATTTAAATTTCCCACTGCTGTTTGTGTGTTTGAATGTACATATGCAAGAAGAGAAAAAAAAAAAAGGGAAGCAGACAAAAAATTCTGAGAAGCAATATTTTCTAATGAATTTGGCTAAAGTTTAAAAAATTAAATTAGAAACCTAGAGTAGCAGTCTTCCAAAAGTAGGTTTTAGGAGCCCAACTTTACAACAAAAGATAAATGAGGCTCACAGAATAACAAAACCTGAAAGTTTTCAGAGCAATCATTGACTCAAAATCTTGTTTCTTTTTTTCAGCCAGCACTAACCTCCAGGGGCTTCCCAGGTGGCTCAGTGGCAAAGAATCTGATTGCCAGGCAGGAAATGCAGGTTCAATCCGTGGGTAGGGAAGATCCACTGGAGAAGGAAATGGCAATCCACTCCAATATTCTTGCCTGGGAAATCCCATGGACAGAAGAGCCTGATGAGCTACAGTCCATGGGGTGGCAAAGAATTGGACAGGACTCAGTGACCAAACAATAACAACCACATTCAGTGTGATGAAAGTACCAGAGCCACAGCAGTATGGGACAATCACAACCAATTCCCAGAATAGACCTCTATGAGACAATGGCTACTTTAATGATCACCCACTGACAATCTAAGTTCTGGGTAGATATTTGCCAAGAATGTGCATGAGATGCATAAGTAGCTCAGCACTATGTACTATCCAGCCTAGTTCTTTCATAGGGTTTATCATTCTCATACAATATACAGACATAGAATCAACGGGGTCAATGACAGCTTGATGTTAAATTCTGTAGAAATTGATAAATAAGCTATGAAGTTGTGATGACTTATTGGGATGATTAAAATATAATTTTACGCATCATTGGTTTGAGCAAAATAGATTCTGCTTCTAAAAGGAGCCCATAATATGCATTCTGCTTGAAAAAAACAATCAGAGCTTTGTGTCTAATGTTAAATATATTCATGTGAAAAATAGATCTTAGATGAGCAAAACATGCAGAATAGAGACATGCATCAATACTCATTTTCTCCTGCATATATTGTCAGCCACTTGTTTTCCGAATCAACAAAATGGTCCAGATCTGAACTGGCTCCATAGGTAAACTTTCAAGTACATTTTCTTCCATAAATATTGTTTTAGGTCATACCCTGCGCATACAACAAGGATGCAAGATGCATATGCCCCCTGCCTTCAAAGAGAATGAAGTCTAGAGAGAGAAAAACAGGTAAATAGGCAATTACTACAGAGTATAATGGGCTTCCCAGGTGGCTCAGTGAGAATCCACTTGCCAATGTAGGAGATGCAGGAGACACAGGTTCAATCCCTAAGTAGGGAAGATCCCCTGGAGAAGGAAATGACAACCCACTCCAGTATTCTTGCCTGGGAAATCCCATGGATAGAGGAGCCTGGCTAGCTATAGTCCACAGGACCGCAAAGAGACACAACTGAGCACGCGCACAGTGTAACAGGGTGTCTGGCTGAAGAAGCAAGCATGGTGGCCTCTAACCTAGACTGGGGGGTATAGCATCTTATCTGATCTGATGAAAGACTTAGGAGACGGATGGTCTGTTAAGGAGTACAGTATGTGAAAAGCTCAGGAGATTACAGAAAATAGATATTCAGGGAACTGCCAATATCCAGACATGGGTAAACACGAAGTCTACACGGGAAATGGTATAAGAAGAGGTTAGAGAATCAAGCTGTAAACAAGAAGCCCATTACATTTATTTGAATTTAAAATAATCAATTTAAATAAAAATTTAAAAAATCATTATTTATTTGAAATCCAACTATAACTGGGTGTCCTACATTTTTATTTGTGTACTGTGGCAAACTTAACAGGCAGCCACTAAAGAAGTCTAACCAGGGAAATGAGAGGATGTAATTCGAACTTTGGGAAAATACTACTGAGTGTGATACAGAAAACATATCCATTCGTTCATTCACCTTTGACTGGATTGTTGAACAGCCATCTTACATACTAGACAAAGCTTTAGATTAAAAAAACACACACACACAGGATACCAAAACAAAGAGCAGTGCCTCCTGAGTAGCAACCTCCCTGTTTTTGCCAACTAATTCCTTCTGTACTGATACTTTAGAGGTAACAGACTGACTATGGAGTAGAGTCACTTTGACTATGGAGCCAGAGCGCCTGGATTCATCCTTATGCTCCCTTTATTCATGAACTGTGTGACAATGAACACAATATTCAGCCTCTATGTGTCTGAGGGTGTGAAGTCGCAGTATAATACCACTTTATGCAAACTGTGACCAAATGACAAATATATGAAAAGTCAGACACAGGAAAAAATGCCAGGAAATCATCAACTCTTATTATTATCATCGACAATTTTTTTTTTCAAGTAGAATCAGTGTAACTTAAACTTAAGTAAAATAAATAGAAAACTAAATTTTGCTACCATGAACATAAAGTAATTTTAAAAATAAATACAACAGCAAACAATCATACAGGATTTATTATTTTATAAAATGACCATAAAACCTATTTTTAAAATATAACTGTCGTATCTTATAGAAGACAAAAGTGAGGCTCTGAAGGGGAAAGATTTGTCCTGAAGTCATAGGGTGACTTAAATACAGAGCTGGGAATTTATGTTCATTAATAAATGCAGAGGTTTCTCTATTATATATATATGGTTGCCCTACCACATGCCTCTAATATACACACCCACAAAGCTGTGTAGCCTTGAGCCGCCAATGATGTTAAAAATCTTTTTAACTGCAGTCTCACTACCTAGTTTCCTGTCTCCAAAACACACACACATACACCACTACATCTACAAATCATTATGTCTCTCTGGCTTCCCATTTCTGAAACACACATACATATACACACACACACACATACCATTACATCTATAAATCCTTATATCTCTGGCAGGATCCCAGGTTCCAAGACCTTTCTTAGCACTGGATCCCTTTCTCTTTTTACTTCCCTTAGTGCTTCTCTTTTTTACTCCCTCTTTCATTCCTCTTTAGCTTTTTCTTCTCCTGAACCTCTGAGGGCAAGGAAGGTAGGAAGCAGGCTTACTCAGGAGGCTTAATGCAAAGACAGACAAATGTTGCAACTTCTGAAATCAAAATATTTGCTCACATACCACCTAAAATTACTCTGCCTGACACATTTCAGAAACCTCTGCCACAAAGAATTCTGTCCTGAAATAAAGGGGAAAAAAAAAAGCAAACACAAACAAGGTGAACAGCTGAAGCCCTAGTCGGCTGACACTGAGAAAGCACCATCTCTCCCAGCAGCCAATGCTGAAGGCCAAGGACAAAGCTTTTATTCTTCCCTGGCAAGTCTTTTCACATGCAGTGATGATTTATGAACATGCAGAATAAACAAAGTCCTAATGATGCCACCGCATTTGCCTAGCACCGTTTGCCTTCCCATATTTATTTGCTAGATTTTACAAGTCAAGGCGGCCCTCATAATGGTTTTGATAAAACAATGTGATTCATACCTGGATGGCTGCAGAGAACATTTAAAATACAAAATCCATTTAGTACCGATTAGCCTTAGAACATTATTTATGTAATATGTCACAATGGCAGATATTAGAAAGAACATTTTTCTCTTTCCTTTGCAACAGTTTATCAATCACCCTTGCTTCTGACAAGCCCTTAGGAGAAGAACATTTATCAGCGTGTATTAGAAGACGCTAAAAATAAAAGCTGAAGCGAGTTTTATAAGGAGAACACCGGCTGATTGCAAAAACTTGAGAAATGCCTGTTTAGTGGCCACATCACTGCAGGCAACAGAAGGTAAGCTTGCCGAGATACACTGGGAGTGCTCTTAAGCAGCCGGAAGAACCCTTCTGGAGCCTTCTTAAAACTTGTAAAGTGCAGAGTTGAAGGAGTTACACAATACAATGATTAACACTTGGCTTCCAACAAGACACAGGAAATGCATCGATAATTCCGGGCTTTTCAAACTTGCAAATGTCAGAGAATTCAGATTACCCAGGAGTCAAACAAGTAATAAAAGCCTCACACGAGGTTTGATAATATTTAGTACTTACACAATATGGTTCTATTTATCTCGAAAAAGGGGCGGGAAACTCTCTTCACATTGAGAGAAGCAACCTGGACGTCCTAGAGCTCACTCCGCGTTTCCTCTCCGCAAGTCCTCTCATTCCCTTAAGGCCTCTACTCCACGTTTGGCAGCAACCGTTTTCTGGCCTGGCCTCCAGGAGCCTAAAAACAAAGCTTCTCAGTACTGGCAGCATATTAAAATTACTTGGGAAGCTTTTAAAAAAAGAAATACTAAACCGCACCCAAAGCTATCTAAATAATGCCGTCAAGTGGTGTGCGGCTCGCAAACCAGCCCCCATACACAGAGAACAAGGACAGACCTAATAAAGAGGTAGTCAATCCAGACTGCGAGACGGCAGTTCTGAGAAACAAGGGAACTTAACAAACAAGGCCCATCTGCGACGCCACAAGACACGAGATCTCCACACCTACCCCCAATCTTCCAAGTTTATACTGATTGCTTAAGGGGTTTCAGGCCTGGATGCCCCAGGTGATTTCAATAGCCTAGTGCTCCCTACAGGCTGCTTCCTTGTAAAGGGACTCGGGAGTGGTGGGCGGAGCTTACATTCCAAGGATGGAGCAGGTCTGGGGAGCTTCTGTGGGTCAGCCTCAGGGGCAACAGGCAGGTCCAACCTCTCTAGGATCTCCCCCAACATTTTACTCCTTGCAACCAGCTCTCATAATTTTTCACCCCTCTGAGTGGTCAGCATGGGCTTTCATTAGCTTGGAGGTGGCTCCTGTGGCCACTACCTGGCTGCATTGGAGGTGGAGGCCACAGCAATTGTGTAGGCACAAATAAGAGAAAATCCAGATTATAATAATAATTCCCAAGATAAATAACTGCCCCCTTCCCCCCGCCCTCCACCACCAATAGCCCTGTGATTGGAATCATTGACTTAGGAGGCTGGTAGTCTGATCATTTAGGGTATTCAGTGTGTCCTCGTGTGATTTAACAGAGACTCATCAAGTATTAGGAGACTCATCAAGTATAAACACACAACACTCTGTTTGGATAATGGCACAGGTGCATCCCTGCAAGGCACTAATAATGTCTAAGGCCACTGACAATACTGTAGTTTATAGTAAGAAACATATGTTGAATCTCTGTCCCAGTTTTTGGCACAGAACTCCTAAACTTCTTGGAATTTCCTAAGTGATCAGAGAAAGCAGAGAAGGAAGGTGTCTGTCATTATATTAATAAGATGACTATTGGCTCCTCTTTCAGGAAAGGGAGCTGGTTGCCAGGAGAACTACTACCAGCTTGGAGGTTTGGAAGTTGCAGTCCCACCCCCTTCACCTCCAGGGAGGAAAAGAGGGACTTGAGGTCGATTCAGTTTCGGTGGCCAATGTTTTCATCAATCATGCCTGTGTAATGATACCTCTATAGAAGCCCCAAAGAATGGGATTCAGAAAGGTTAATGACTACGTGGAGATTTGGGGAACGTGATGGGAATGGAGAGGGCATGGAATCTCTGTGCCCTTCCCACACTCCCTGCCCTGTGCATCTCTTCTACCTAGCTGTTTCTGGATTATAACCTTTATTAATAAACCGGTAAATCTTGTAAGTAAGGTGTTTTCCTGAGTTCTGTCAGATGCTCTAGCAAATGAATTGAACCAGCTGGTATCCCAGAATTGTTTATTGGTGTTAGAAGTCCCCCTCTCATGTTGGGTTATCCTATTTCGAATGACAGATTTTCTTATTAGAGACATTTCACTGTTTGCTGGCTATCATTTAAGGCTCCTTGGGTGAATTTATTAAGGGCTTCTGTGTGTGTTACATTGTTCTGCAGGACACTATAGAGGACAAAGCAGTCAGATGATCACACCAGTCAAAAAGAGAACATGCTCAGTGAGATCCTTGGGTATATATGATCCTATGTACAAAGCAGAAATAGAGACACAGATGTAGAGAACAAGTGTATGGATACCAAGGAGAAAAGGGAGTGCAGGAAGAACTAGGAGATTGGAATTGACACATACATACTATTGATACTATGTATAAAATAGATAACTAATGAGAACCTACAGTATAGCACAGAGAACTCTACTCAATGCACTGTGGTAACCTGAGTGGGAAGGAAGTCCAAAAGGGAGAGGATATATGTATGTGTATAGTGGGTTAATTTTCCTTGACAGTAGAAAATAAAACAAACTATACTCCAGTAAAATTAATTAAAAATAGAATCTTTCCATAAATGCAAAAAGGAGAGAGAAAAAAGGAAGGTGCTCACCTAGCCTTGAGGAGAGGGAGGCTGGCAATTTTTAAGATAGGGTAGATTCTCTCCCGTGACCAGAGAAATTTAGAATGCAAGATGTTCAGCCACTCAGGTAGAAGCAAGGATCAAAGATCTTACCACACAACCACTGGGTCCAGTGTAGGTCCCGTGTTTTGCCATCCAGATGGCACAACCAGCCAGTCACTAGCCTTCAGTGTGACAGAATGACTACACAGTTTCAGTGACATCCATGACCTCATATCCCTGGTGCAACTGGGTTGGTTCTGTTTAAAGTAAGTTTTCTGTTCTCAATTTAGGGGTGTCAGATGCTCAAATGTCCACAACAAGGGATGAGCCACATGAACCCATCTCAAATCTGCATACAACTACCTGTGCCTCTGAAGGTAATATTTTTAGGGCCCTTCTGGTCAGCAATTGATGGTCTGCATATATAATTTCATTAACAGAAAAACAACTATGCCCAGTGTTACTGATATTGTGTGCCACAAGCCAGGTTTTTGGATCAATGGTGGTAATATCATATGAACTGAGTACTAGTCTTATTCAATTGAGTACTGCTGCTGCTGCTGCTGCTGCTAAGTCGCTTCTGTTGTGTCCGACCCTGTGTGACCCCATAGAAGCCAGCCCACCAGGCTCCTCCAATCCTGGGATTCTCCAGGCAAGGACACTGTAGTGGGTTGCCATTTCCTTCTCCAATGCAAGAAAGTGAAAAGTGAAAGTGAAGTCACTCAGTCGTGTCGACTCTTCGCGACCTCATGGACTGCAGCCTACCAGGCTCCTCCACCCATGGGATTTTTCCAGGCAAGAGTACTGGAGTGGGGTGCCATTGCCTTCTCTGCAACTGAGTACTAGTCTTACTCAAGTCTTAAGCTCTTTTTTTGTTTTTCCTTTTGTTGTTGTTCAGTCGCTCAGTAGTGTCCAACTCTTTGCAACCCCATGAATTAAAGCAGGCCAGGCTTCCCTGTCCTTCACTATCTCTCAGAGTTTGTTCAAACTCATGTCCATGGAGTTGGTGATGCCATCCAACCATCTCACCCTCTACCTCTCCCTTCTCCTTTTGCCTTCAATCCTTCCCAGCATCAGGATCTTTTCCAATGAGTTGATTCTTCCCATTAGATGGCCAAGTATACTATTTTATAGCCTTCTAATCTTCACCCTGAAGTGGTGATATCTACTATGCCAACCCTGAAGTACTGGAAAGTTTTAAAAAGTCAAATACTCAGGTCACATTCAATACCTATTACATCACAAGCTGTGGAGATAAACTCAAGCATAGTGTTTTGTAAAGCTCCTCAAATGATTCCCACGTACAGTCAAATTAGTGAACCAATGGTCTAGACCACTGCATCTCAAACTTTAATATGCATCTGGATGATTCAGGGATCTTATCTTTATGTAGATTCTATACAGTACATGGAAGCAGAACTTCTAGAAAGCTCCTAAGTGAAACTTCTGTTGCATCTATGGCATTTTGGGTAGCAAGAAAGGTCCTAAAGGAACAAAGGAAAACTACTTACATAGCCATTTTGCTGCTGCTGCTAACTCACATCAGTCGTGTCCAACTCTGTGCGACGCCATAGATGGCAGCCTGCCAGGCTCCTCCATCCCTGGGATTCTCTAGGCAAGAATACTGGAGTGGGTTGCCATTTCCTTCTCCAATGCAAGAAAGTGAAAAGTGAAAGTGAAGTCACTCAGTCGTGTCGACTCTTCGCGACCTCATGGACTGCAGCCTACCAGGCTCCTCCACCCATGGGATTTTCCAGGCAAGAGTACTGGAGTGGGTCGCCATTGCCTTCTCCTACATAGCCCTGTATTCATCAGAAAAACAAATTGTACGTTTGGGCTAGAGAGGACCCAGATCTATATCTCATGAAGAGTTATCTAAGACCAAAAGCTCTTATATGGCACATCCTCGTGTACTTTTTTATTAATTCATCTTTTCTCTTAGAAGATACAGAAAATGGGTAAATAAAAGATAAGTACTACAAGAGCAATTTAAAGTCATCGTTTGGGGTCCAGTCATACATCCTGCCTGAATTCATCTACTATTTCCCTAGAGGAAAAGAGCAAAATGTTCTTTGTTACTAAAATATGGAAGCGATGAGAAACTCAGTCTTGAGACTTGAGCCTCAAGATCTGCAGACTATAGGAATCACCCTGTTAGTCTCCCATTGTAAATGACCTGAGAGTCTGACAGAGGTTAAAAACTGTCTTGGCTCAGATATTGTAGTAACAGCAGAATTGGGTATCAAAAAAATCCTTAAATTGCACAATCATGGCAGGAAGTAGCTGGGAATATCCATATTGCCAATACTCTTAGTAGATACTTCTTATAACTGTCTCCCTCTTTTTATTTTCACAGTAATCATCCTTATTCAGTTTTTTTTTTTCATAATCCTAACTACTCCATTAATTTCCTGACTGTCCTGCCTATTCCATTCTCCTCTCTACTCCATATCATCCCCCAAATGTCTATGCAGATAGTTACTAGAAGGCAGTTTTCGTTATCATGCTGTATTTAGAAATTATCAATGGTCCTCACTGCCACTAAAGTAACCATTGTTGAATGGCTCCAGTGGAGAAACCTCTGAGAAACCCACAAGTATGTTTTAAGAGGGTGACCAGCTACTAAACTTCCAAGGCACAGAGATCTCAAGCTTGGAGTAACAACAAGTGCAGCAAGCACCCAGACCCTGGTTTCTAATAACTTTCTCCAGTAAAATAAATCAGGGCTCCTAAGGAATGGCTAATTCTCAAGACAGAGCAAGAAGAATGCATGGTGAGCCCAGAGCATCTCTTAGTGTCTTAGTGTGTAAAAGTAAAGAAATACTCAAAAATCAAAGGATGGGGCTTGTCAAAGGGACACAAGAGCCAATCTAAAAAAGCTGCCAATGGCTGGAGGTGGAACAATTGAGCAACAAAATAAATCATGAGTAGAGTATTGTATTACAACACAAAATATACAATAAATACACATGAGTTCATGCTGATATAAATCAATGAATAGATGGATAGATAGATAGGAAGATTAAAGTGGAGAAGAAGAAAATCTTCCTTACGGAAGAGTTCAAAATAATTTATATATATATATATATATATATATATATATATATATATATACCAGGAAGTAAAGCTCATCGTCTCTTCCCCACCTCTTTGAGTATGGCTGACTGGGATAATCCCATGGACAGAGGAGCCTGGCAGGCCACAGTATATAGGGTTACAAAGAGGCGGACATGACTAAGCAACTGAGCACGCACATACTCAGACCTTAGTGACTTACTTCTGAAGAACAGACTATATAACAGGGGGGAAAAAAGCAGTTTCACAGTGCGGAACCTGGTGAACATGACCTGGGTCAGAGAATCAAGATTAACACCACCAGGAATAATGTAACTGAGCAGGACCCTACGAGCCCTTCCCAGAACAAATCTCCCACATGTCTTCTGCCTACCTTTTGTCTGTAGCAAATCTTTAGTTAAAGAATAAATTTAATCTGAGAAGTGAGCAAATGTAGAAGAAAGGAAAACAGTTGTGCAAGACAAAGTAATAATAATTTAGCCATTAAACAAAATCAAGGACATTTAGTTCCTCCTCATGGGCTATAGTGGACAAGGCAATGGCACCCCACTCCAGTACTCTTGCCTGGAGAATCCCATGGACAGAGGAGCCTGGTGGGCTGCAGTCCATGGGGTCTCAAAGAGTTGGACACAACTGAGCGACTTCACTTTCACTTTTCACTTTCATGCGTTGGAGAAGGAAATGGCAACCCAGTTCAGTATTCTTGCCTGGAGAACCCCAGGGACGGCGGAGCCTGGCAGGCTGCCATCTATGGGGTCGCACAGAGTCAGACACGACTGAGGCGACTTAGCAGCAGCAGCAGCAGCAGCATGGGCTATAGATAATGTTCTCTATCTGAATGCAGAGTTCCAAAGAATAGCAAGAAGAGATAAGAAAGCCTTCTTCAGTGATCAATGCAAAGAAATAGAGGAAAACAACAGAATGGGAAAGACTAGGGATCTCTTCAAAAAAATCAGAAATACCAAAGGAACATTTCATGCAAAGATGAGCTCGATAAAGGACAGATATTGTATGGACCTAACAGAAGCAGAAGATATTAAGAAGAGGTGGCAAGAATACACAGAACTGTACAAAAAAGATCTTCATGACCCAGATAATCACGATGGTGTGATCACTGACCTAGAGCAAGACATCCTGGAATGGGAAGTCAAGTGGGCCTTAGAAAGCATCACTACAAACAAAGCTAGTGGAGGTGATGGAATTCCAGTTGAGCTATTCCAAATCCTGAAAGATGATGCCGTGAAAGTGCTGCACTCAATATGCCAGCAAATTTGGAAAACTCAGGAGTGGCCACAGGACTGGAAAAGGTCAGTTTTCATTCCAATCCCAAAGAAAGGCAATGCCAAAGAATGCTCAAACTACCGCACAATTGCACTCATCTCACACACTAGTAAAGTAATGCTCAAAATTCTCCAAGCCAGGCTTCAGCAATTGTGAACCGTGAAATTCCTGAAGTTAAAGCTGGTTTTAGAAAAGGTGGAGGAACCAGAGATCAAATAGCCAACATCCGCTGGATCATGGAAAAAGCAAGACAGTTCCAGAAAAGCATCTATTTCTGCTTTCTTGACTATGCCAAAGCCTTTGACTATGTGGATCACAATAAACTGTGGAAAATTCTGAAAGAGATGGGAATACCAGACCACCTGATCTGCCTCTTGAGAAATTTGTATGCAGGTCAGGAAGCAACAGTTAGAACTGGACATGGAACAACAGACTGGTTCCAAATAGGAAAAGGAGTTCGTCAAGGCTGTATATTGTCACCCGGTTTATTTAACTTATATGCAGAGTACATCAAGAAAAACGCTGGACTGGAAGAAACACAAGCTGGAATCAAGATTGCCAGGAGAAATATCAATAACCTCAGAGATGCAGATGACACCACCCTTATGGCAGAAAGTGAAGAGGAACTCAAAAGCCTCTTGATGAAAGTGAAAGTGGAGAGTGAAAAAGTTGGCTTAAAGCTCAACATTCAGAAAACGAAGATCATGGCATCCAGTCCCATCACTTCATGGGAAATAGATGGGGAAACAGTGGAAACAGTGTCAGACTTTATTTTGGGGGGCTCCAAAATCACTGCAGATGGTGACTGCAACCATGAAATTAAAAGACGCTTACTCCTTGGAAGGAACGTTATGACCAACCTAGATAGCATATTCAAAAGCAGAGACATTACTTTGCCAACAAAGGTTCGTCTAGTCAAGGCTATGGTTTTTCCTGTGGTCATGTATGGATGTGAGAGTTGGACTGTGAAGAAGGCTGAGTGCCAAAGGATTGATGCTTTTGAACTGTGGTGTTGGAGAAGACTCTTGAGAGTCCCTTGGATTGCAAGGAGATCCAACCAGTCCATTCTGAAGGAGATCAGCCCTGGGATTTCTTCGGAAGGAATGATGCTAAGGCTGAAACTCCAGTACTTTGGCCACCTCATGCGAAGAGTTGACTCATTGGAAAAGACTCTGATGCTGGGAGGGACTGGGGGCAGGAGGAGAAGGGGACGACAGAGGATGAGATGGCTGGATGGCATCACTGACTCGATGGACATGAGTCTGAGTGAACTCGGGGAGTTGGTGATGGACAGAGAGGCCTGGAGTGTTGCGATTCATGGGGTCGCAAAGAGTTGGACACGACTGAGTGACTGATCTGAAATGAACTGATATGTTCTCTATATTAGACAACATTAATGTTCTCTAATGTTCAGGCATATCCTTTGAGCTGTTTGGCAGATACTAAAACCTCTACCAGGTGGAAGAAGTTAACTTCCTGATGCCCACAAACACTTAGACCCCAGACTGGTTGGAACTAAAAGTCTGACAATATTGACTCCCCATTACCTCACCACCAACCAATCAGGAAAATGTTCATGAGCTGATCGCATACCCTACCACTTTCCCTCACTTTGTCTTTTAAAACCTTTCCCTGAAAGCCTTTGGTGAGTTCAGGCCTTTTAAGCACTAGCTACCTGGACTCCTTGCGTTGGTGCTCTGCACCAACATTGCACTTTACCACAATCCAATCTCAGTAGACTGGCTTTACTGCATGCAGATGAATGGACCCAATTTGGTTCAGTAACAATAAGTCATGTTCAAAGCACTTACCCTGAGATAATGTGGTCATCCCTGTGGTTTTCTCAAAAACTCATGATTTCAGTCTAATTAGGAGAAAAATATCTGACAAACCAAAACTGAAGGACGTTGTGCAAAATACTTGACGGGTTGTCCTTAAATCTGTGAAGGTCATCAGTAACAAGCAAAGACTGAGAAACCTTCACAGACCGGAGGAGATTAGGGATACATGACAACTAAATGTAACTGATACATTGAATGGGAACCGAGAACAGAAATTGGACATTAGTGGGAAAACGTGAAATCTGAATAAAGTGTGAGTTTGGTTAATAGCAAGGTAACCATGTTGCTCTCTTAGCTGTGACAGGTGTCCTATATGATAATGTAAGGTGTTAACATGAGGGAAAATTGGGTGAAGGGTGTATGAGAACTATATACCATCTTTGCAACTTTCATTTAAATCTAAAACAATTTTAAAATTAACTTATTTCTTTAAAAAAATACCATCCATGTAAGAGACAACACTCTTCACCTTAATTAGCCTTCTCTCCATCTGGACTCTGACCCTGAAGCAGCTAAGAAATATGCAAGGATATGCACCCAAAAAGAGAAAAAGTTTTACAGCTACGCAGAGTCTGATACAAAGAAGTAGCTCAAAGTATATTAAAGAAAAAAAAAACAGAATTAGAGATCATGCAAAGAACTGTGGAAAGAACGTGTGGAGATGGAATAGACAGTCTTAGGCTGATGTCACTGAGAAGATAAGATGGAAGGATAAAAAATCATACCATAGAGAAAATAATCTGTGCCATCAGTTCTCTGTGAAAATTGAGAGACATTTATTCTTACTGGAGAGTTCAGATCTATTATCTTAATAGAGTCTCACAAGAGTGTCTGGACAGATGTGAGTACTTCTATTTCATAGTTGAGGAGGCTCAGACACAGGAAGGTTAAATGCTTTACTGGAGGTCTTCCTGTGTCCTTGAAGAAAGATGTTAGCAGACTGCAGTGAAGGTGAATTCGTCCTAGGTCCACAACTCACTGATGAAACGTAAATGACATACACTTTCCCATCTTTAACACCTAAGGATTTATTAATTAGCAAGTGTAGAAGCTGCCAGATTGTGGTGCTCTAAATGACAATGCAGAGGATCTATGACGTAAGCCAGCAGAGACTGTTAAACCAATCCAGGCTTTTGAAGTTTGGAAATGTTTAAAATTTATTTATTTATTTTAATTGGAGACTAATTACAATATTCAGGTGGTTTTTGCCATACATCAACATGAATCAACCACAGGTATACCTGTGTCGGACCATTATGAACCGCCCCACCCCCCCCCCTCCGGCCATATCCCTTCCCACCATTCCTCTGGATTGTCTCAGAGCACTAGCTTTGAATGCCCTGCTTCATACGTCCAACTTGCACCAGTCTTCTATTTTACGTATGGTAATACACACGTTTGGAGAAGGCAATGGCACCCCACTCCAGTACTCTTGCCTGGAAAATCCCATGGACAGAGGAGCCTGGTGGGCTGCAATCCATGGGGTCGCGAAGAGTCGGACACGACTGAGCGTCTTCACTTTCACTTTTCACTTTTCACTTTCATGCATTGGAGAAGGAAATGGCAACCCACTCCAGTGTTCTTGCCTGGAGAATCCCAGGGATAGGGGAGCCTGGTGGGTTGCCGTCTATGGGGTGGCACAGAGTCAGACATGACTGAAGCAACTTAGCAATATACATGTTTCTATGCTATTCTCTCATATCATCCCACCCTCGCCTTCTCCCACATAGTCCAAAAGTCTGTTTTTTACATCTGTGTCTCTTTTGCTGTCTTGGGTATAGGGTCATCATTACTTTCTTTCTAAATTACATATATATGCATTAATATACTATATTAGTGTTTCTCTCTATCTGACTTACTTCAATGTGTATATTAGGCTCCAATTTCATCCACTTCATTAGAAGTGACTCAAATACACTATTTTTTATAGCTGAGTAATATTCCATTATTATTATTGGAATAATATATATATATTATATATATATATAGGAATAACATATATATTATTTTTAGAGCTGAGTAATATTCCATGCTGGGCTGGAAGAAGCACAAGCTGGAATCAAGATTGCAGGAGAAATATCAATAACCTCAGATATGCAGATGACACCACCCTTATGGCAGAAAGTGAAGAGGAACTCAAAAGCCTCTTGATGAAAGTGAAGGTGGAGAGTGAAAAAGTTGGCTTAAAGCTCAACATTCAGAAAACGAAGATCATGGCATCCGGTCCCATCACTTCATGGGAAATAGATGGGGAAACAGTGGAAACAGTGTCAGACTTTATTTTTGGGGGCTCCAAAATCACTGCAGATGGTGACTGCAGCCATGAAATTAAAAGACGCTTACTCCTTGGAAGGAAAGTTATGACCAACTTGGATAGCATATTCAAAAGCAGAGACATTACTTTGCCAACAAAGGTTCGTCTAGTCAAGGCTATGGTTTTTCCTGTGGTCATGTATGGATGTGAGAGTTGGACTGTGAAGAAGGCTGAGTGCCAAAGAATTGATGCTTTTGAACTGTGGTGTTGGAGAAGACTCTTGAGAGTCCCTTGGACTGCAAGGAGATCCAACCAGTCCATTCTGAAGGAGATCAGCCCTGGGATTTCTTTGGAAGGAATAATGCTAAGGCTGAAACTCCAGTACTTTGGCCACCTCATGCGAAGAGTTGGCTCATTGGAAAAGACTCTGATTCTGGGAGGGACTGGGGGCAGGAGGAGAAGGGGACGACAGAGGATGAGATGGCTGGATGGCATCCCTGACTCGATGGACATGAGTCTGAGTGAACTCCAGGAGTTGATGATGGACAGGAAGGCCTGGCGTGCTGCGATTCATGGGGTTGCAAAGAGTCGGACACGACTGAGCAACTGAACTGAACTGAACTGAATATTCTATTGTGTATATGTACCACAGCTTTCTTATCCGTTCATCTGCTGATGGACATCTAGGTTGCTTCCATGTCCTCGCTATTATAAACAGTGCTGTGATGAACACTGGGGTACATGTGTCTCTTTGGATTCTGGTTTTCTCATTGTGTATGCCCAGCAGTGGGATTTCTGGGTCATATGGCAGTTCTGGAGAAGGCAATGGCACCCCACTCCAGTATTCTTGCCTGGAAAATCCCATGGACAGAAGGGCCTGGTGGGCTGCAGTCCATGGGGACGCTAGGAGTCGGACACAACTGAGTGACTTCACTTTATTTTTTCACTTTCACGCATTAGAGGAGGAAATGGTAACCCACTCCAGTGTTCTCGCCTGGAGAATCCCAGGGACGGCGGAGCCTGGTGGGCTGCCGTCTATGGGGTCGCACAGAGTCAGACACGACTGAAGCAACTTAGCAGCATGGCAGTTCTATTTCCAGTTTTTTTATAGAATCTCCACACTGCTCTCCATAGTGGCTGTACTAGTTCACATTCCCATCAACAATGTAAGAGGATTCCCTTTTCTCCACACCCTCTCCAGCATTTATTGTTTGTAGACTTTTTGATGAGAGCCATTCTGACTGGTGTGAGATGGTACTTCATAGTGGTTTTGATTTGCATTTCTCTGATAATGAGTGATGTTGAGCATCTTTTCATGTGTTTGCTAGCCTCCTGTATGTCTTTAGAGAAATGTCTGTTTAGTTCTTTGCCCCACTTTTCAATTGGGTCATTTATTTTTCTAGTATTAAGCTACATGAGCTGCTTCTATATTTTAGAGATTAATTATTTGTCAGTTGCTTCATTTGCTATTATTTTCTCCAATTCTGAAGGCTGCCTTTTCACCTTGCTTATAGTTTCCTTCATTGTGCAAAAGCTTTTAAGCTTAATTAGGTCCCATTTGTTTATTTTTTGTGTGAAGTTTGGAAATTCTTAAACAAACTGAATAATGTGGATAGAATTACCTAACAAGACAATCTGAATGCTCAGATTTACAACCAACCACTGAGCCAAAGTTTCTAAACCTTCTCCAGATCACAACTCAGACTCAGGCGCTAATGTTACTGTCTTCTTTCCTAGCAAGCAGCTCAGTGGTAGGCTGTTGGGATCTCTCACAAGAGTGCTACACCTCTGTGGGAAGAGGGAGATGGGCAGTGCACAGGTGGCAGGAGAGCTCCCTCTGATGTGGTGAATATCAATTCTGCTGCTCCACAAACCAGGCACCTGCTTGGCAAGGACTTGCAGAGATACTAGGAAAAAGGGCTCATGCAATTGTGGTCACCAGCCTTGCAAACTCTTCAGGTCAGCTGGCACTCCAGTTTAATCTATTTTTAAAAATCTCTTTTGAGACCAG
The DNA here is from genome assembly GCF_032452875.1 of Bos javanicus. Lineage (NCBI taxonomy): Eukaryota > Metazoa > Chordata > Mammalia > Artiodactyla > Bovidae > Bos > Bos javanicus. The sequence goes on along the minus strand of NC_083874.1, from coordinate 55,214,557 downwards.
GCACGCTTCCCAAATGAAAAAGCCCTGGGTTCTAAAATTAAACACTGACTGTTCTGCCTCGAGTCTTCTTCTCCTAAGTTAAAATGTTACCCTCTTTTTTGTTGTAATATTTGTCTAGAATCTATTAACATCATCATTCATCACTACCGCCACAATCAATCACAGCAATATTTTACCAAGTTTCTGTTCTGTATGAGGTGCTATGCTAGTCAGTCTATGTGCATTATTTCCTTCAGTCTTAAAAAAAGTCCCTATGGGGCAAGTATTCCTATTATTAACCCCATTTTTTTTTTGCAGAGGAAGTAAACAAGGATATTACTAGGAAATACAGGATGCTGATTCAAACGCAGCTTCATAGGGTTTGCTCCAACCGCTTGCTTAATGTGCCTTCAGAGTTTAGGAGAAAACTGGTGTATTCTGCTCCTCACTGCATTAGGCTGGATTTAATCTCTCTCAGGTTCTAACTTTGACAACAGAATGTAAGCTCCAGGAGGGCAGATTTTTACTTCTTTTTTTTTTTTTCTCTTCTTTTTCACTGCTGTGTCCCCAGAGCTGGACAAATATGTGGCACAGAATGGACATTCAGGAACTTTGAAAAAAAATTATATATTTGGCTGCATGGGGTCATAGTTGTGGCATGTGGATCTTCATTGCCTCATGGGGGAACTTTCACTCTGGCACACAGACTCTCTAGTGGTGGCATGAGGCTCAGTCGCTGTGGCCAACAGGATTAGTTGTTCTGCAGCATATGGGACCCCAGTTCCCTTGCTAGGAATCAAATCTGAGTCCCCTGCATTGGAAGGCAGATTCTCAAGCCTGGACCACCAGGGAGGTCCCTCAACAACTTTTTATGGAGTGAAAAATTAATAACACTTCATGGAACCAGTAAAACATATTGGAAAATCTTGAAACTTGGGAGTTTCAAAATTTTTATCACACAAACTTTCATCCTTACCAAATAAATTGATTTTAGGCAGATTACAAGATATCTCTGACTTAAGAAAACAAACAGTAATTCTTTCCTCATAGGCAACTCTTGAGAACTAATGAGAAAACCTACACAAAACCCCACAAAGCTGGCACATTATGAGTTTCACTATAGCTACCTGTCAACAGAAATTTCATTTCATTGACTGCTTCTGTCTTTTGACTAGTTTTCTTATTGGAAATCATGTAAATAAATCCAAATTAGTCTCATGATTAATCTGGCTTCATCATTCATTGGTCAAATCTCTTCTGTGAATATTCGACAGACACATTTGAATTCTACTTTCAAAAACAAAAATAGCCTCACCAGGATCATCAACAGAATCTGTCGAGTATAGATGATAAGCTAGTGTGATCACTGATCAGTAAAGAGCAAAGATGGGTCAGCCTTCATTTTAGGCAAGAGGAGAAGCAGCATTCATGAGAAACAGAAGTTTCTCATTTGGAGGAAAAAGATATTGCAACAAAAAAGGCCTTTATGGTTGATGACACATTTCTTCTATAAAGTACCACAGAGATTAGGCTCTATTTTTTTCATTCCTTGAAAATGAAGCAGCATTAGTTGGAATTCTCCATAGAAATGTGAGTATGTGTGTACATCCAGTTCAAGATTTTGGCAAATAAAGAAAAACAATTTCAGCACAAATCACAAGACCAATGGTCTCCAAGGAGGGAAACGAAAGGTAAGGCTTCCACGAAACTCTTTTGTATTGCCAAGCACATCCAAAACTATTTGCCTGCTCCCGCTCCAAGAATTTTCTGTGTTCTTCTCGGCACCAGCCCAGTAGACCTGGAAACCAGTTCCCCTGTGGCAAGGATCTGGCGCTGAAGCTGATCAGTGTAATACAGGCTGCACATCACCAGCAGCGTGTCGACTCCCAACAGATGTTGCAGAAGGCAGTCCAGATTTGCCATCCTTTCCCTGGCAGAGCTCCTGTTTGCTCTTCTGAGGCCTGATGCTTCCTTGCAGTACACAGTGTCTGTCTGCACAGCAGATGTGATAGAGATGGCTATTTTTCTAAGCTAATTCTCCACTACTGTTTGCTGATTAAATCCCAAAATGTTCTCTGTAGAGGGTCCTCACCAAGAGGAGGGAACAGAACTTATTCAAAGCTGGCTATCATCTGACAATTTTAAATCATGCATTTGCTTTCCATGGAAAGAAATAGGAAAGGCATTTTATTTCACACTGAAAGTTGTTCTGCCTTGATATGCTATGATATACAAGAAGGGGAACAAAATATGATTTGTTTATGGCTGAAAACACTGAAATTTGTCAGAACTGCATTTAAAGGTGACTTTGAGTGCCTGTAAAACATACTAGGTATACTACACACAAAAAGACCCCCAAAGCGGCAGGTGGCACTGCTTTTCCCAAATACTAATTGTGTGTTCCTTTTGTGTGTCGCCTTCTGATGTCTTTGCTGATATACTAATTACAGAAATGCCAATGTATAATTTCTATGGAAGGTGTACAGTGGTGAATATTTTCAATAGGCGTTCTCCAAATTCCCACCCAGAAGCATTTCCATGGACAAGACAAACTTCAGAAGAATTCAAGAAGTAGAATCTTTTCCATTTCACTAGCTGGTTTGGATAATTTCAGTTGAAATGAACAAGCATGACTATAGGTTATCTTGAAGAAGTGGAGGATAGGCACAGCCTGGAGCTGAAGAGAGGACTGTCCCAAGTCCAGGTCAGCTCGAAAGGCTATCTCCTCACCCGTTTCCTCCTCTGGGGCTTCACAGCCTCTGTCTCACCAGAAGCCTCCTCTCAGCATGATGCACCCGTCTTCCCCCTCTGCTGGATCCCTCCTCTGTCCTCTACCCTGGAATCAAATTACAAGTGGATCTATCTGATACATATGCATTTCTCAGTGCTTCCCACATACACACAGAAGTGAGCATAAGATGGGTGTCCTAAAACTGCTGTTCCCATCATCACTTTCCATTTCCCGGTGCCTCCTGTACCGTGATCATCTCACAGCACCAAGTATAATACTAGTATTTAGAGATACTATTTTCAGTAAAACATGGACTCTAAATGCACGCCAACTGCTTCATCTGGTGCTCTACTGAAGGAGCAATAGTCTGTTCCAAAACTAGAGGAAAATTATGTTATTGAGCTTAATGAGAAACTGTATGCTGGTCCCAAAGTGGCACCTTTGTAAGGGATTTCAAGGGTGAATTTGACTGCCTGTAGCACCAGCTGCCTTTGGGTACCAGGCTCCAATCCATGACTGCTCTGTACTTTTTTAATGCATCCTTATAACTCTGGGCCCTGATGTACTGCCACAGGTATTTTTGCCTTACAAGTAATATCTCAGCCTCAAGTTCTAATTTCCAAACTCTGAAGGAGAAACTGATTGGATAATTTCATTTTTTGTTCCAGAACGTCAATCATTTTTTTTCCGACCAGCATCATGATTGTTTGTGCATAAATCACGTGTTTGTTTCCAGTCTGATTTCTCAGGGCAGAAGGACAGCTGCATGGATATGGCTGCCTAATATCAGGAATTTTAGACAGAACAATTTTCTGTAAAAATCTGTATGCAAGGAACATATGAGATCATCAGCCAAGATATTTTCATTTCTAGAAGTTTGTAGTAAACCTCCCCAATAAAATGTCAATATGACCACCTCTAAAGGTAAGTCAAGGCTATGGTTTTTCCTGTGGTCATGTATGGATGTGAGAGTTGGACTGTGAAGAAGGCTGAGTGCCAAAGGATTGATGCTTTTGAACTGTGGTGTTGGAGAAGACTCTTGAGAGTCCCTTGGACTGCAAGGAGATCCAACCAGTCCATTCTGAAGGAGATCAGCCCTGGCATTTCTTTGGAAGGAATGATGCTAAGGCTGAAACTCCAGTACTTTGGCCACCTCATGTGAAGAGTTGACTCATTGGGAAAGACTCTGATGCTGGGAGGGACTGGGGGCAGGAGGAGAAGGGGACGACAGAGGATGAGATGGCTGGATGGCATCACTGACTCGATGGACGTGAGTCTGGGTGAACTCCAGGAGTTGGTGATGGACAGGGAGGCCTGGCGTGCTGCGATTCATGGGGTCGCAAAGAGTCGGACACGACTGAGCGACTGATCTGATCTGAAAGGTAAATGAATGTTTATTTCATAGAAAGACAAACAGTTCAAATCATCATGTTCAGTGGCTCCATGCTGTTGGCATCTATGAAGAGAAAGAAGCTCAGGGAAATAGTAAAATGGTCTTCACATTTATCAGCAGAATCCTTTCTGAAATAACTACTTAATTAGCAAACCAATACTATTGATATATGCCATGGGAGATATAGGATCTACTAGACATTGAACGGGCCCAAAATGAATTTCTTTTTTATTCTTTTCTTTTCTTTTCATTTTCAGAATTTTCAGAGAATAATGAAGCCTGTATGGGAGATGAGTGCTGAAACAAAATAGGACCTGATAGCTCTGAAAACAGAGACAGATGAATCTGATGCTTTGGGACACTGTGGTTATGGAGCTATAATTTCCAGCTGGGGAGAATTTGTGAAGGAATTAGTAATTGATCTGGTTCTCAAAGGTAAGCAGGAATCATACTAGAAAAGGTGAAGAAGAGAGAGATTCTAAGCGAAGGCAATACTAGAATAGTTAATGCTGGGGCACTGAGTGAGTAAAAGACAACTGGGTAAAATGAGTTTGCATTGAAAGTATCTGAAATTTTGAATGTCAGGAGAGGCAAGGTTTTATACCTTACCCAAAAGTCCAGGGAACCACAAACCAGGAAGTGGTGGGATCAGTTCCATGGTGATAAATCTGGAAGGAATGAGAAAGATTTGAGAGGGCAGAGTAGAGATGGGCAAATAAGTTAACTTACTGCCAATTTACATCTAAGGAACTTATTCAACAGAGACAAACTCAAGTGTACAAAAAAAAATTACTGCATTTCTATAATGGAGAGAAAATAATGGGCTACTTTCATATAAGTGCAAATGTCTCTAATATGTCAAATGAAAAGAAGGTAGTTGCAAAACAATATGTATAAAGTCATCACAACTATATTTTTAAAAAGCAACAAAGAATGTAATAAGAATAAACAGTGAGGCTTTGGAGTTAGCCAGGCAAGTTTAGAATTTTGGTTCAATCAGTTATCAGATAATACAACAGGAGTTGTATGAGAAAATGTATATAAAGTGCATGACACACCACTGACTCACAGTAATTCCTTAATAAACATTAGCTAATTGTAATATATTATTTTGATAAAGATATATATATAATTATATTTTATGGGCATAATAAAATCAGAAAATAACCATTGTTAACACCTGGGCAATAATATTAGAGAAGAGGAAATTTTTTATTTTTACTTTATTCACTTTTATTTGACTTTGTTACCAGAAAAGTATATATTATTCTTATAATTAAACTGAAGTTGAATATTTTCTTAAAAGAAAATGATTATGTGATCTGAGTTTGAACTTCAGTGGGAGACAAAAGGATACATAAGGAATATCTCTAAATTGACTCGAGAAAGCACTTACACACTGAATGGAAACCAAAGGCAAAGAAGAGGAAGAAATTAAAGATGACACAGATGCTTGGAGCCCTGATGCCTGAAAGAACAGCACTGCTTCCTAACAGCAGGGGAGAAGGAAGAGTTTGAAAGCAAAGGCACATCCTTTTTGTACTTTATTAATTGATAGTTATGTAACAATTACATAGCCATTTATTCTCTTTGTGAAAAGTTCTCCCAGCAGGATTTTCACTCCTTAACTGATGAGGAACCCAAATTAGACGGGGGAAAGTTTCTAAGGTTAGCTTCTCTTTTCTTTTTCAATCTTCACCAGCTTTTAGTGATGTCAGCATCCTAGATTTGGCCATTGTAATATGCATGTAGTAGTACCTCATTGTTTTAATTTGTAATTCTCTAATGGCATATGATGTTGAAAACCATTTCATTTATTATTTTGCTATATGTATATCCTCTTTGGTGAGGTGTCTATTCAGAACTTGTTGAAGCTTGCTTAAACAGGTTATTTTCTTACTGTGAAATTTTAGGAGTTCATCCATTTATTTTGGATTCTGGTCCTTTATGTCTTTTGCCCCTTCCAGTTCAAGATGGTGGAGTAGAAGGACATGTGCTCATTTCCTCCTACGAGAGCACCAAAATCACAACCAACAGTTGAACAACCACCAACAGGAGGATCCTGGAACCTACCCAAAATAGATGCTGCATGTCCAAAGACAAAGAAGAAGTTACAGCTATATGGTAGGAGGGGCACAATCAAAATAAAATCAAATCCTGTACCCGCCAGGTGGGTGACCCACAGACTGGAGAACAATAATACTAAAGAAGTTCTTCTACTGTCCTGAAGGTTCAGAACCCCATGTCAGGCTTCCCAGCCTGGGGACCCGACAAAGGGACTGGGACCCCCCAGGGAATCTGACCTTGAAGCCCAGCAGGATTTGATTACAAGACTTCCATAGGGGGAAACAGAGACTCCAGTCTTTAAGGGCACAAACAAAACCTCGCACACACCCATTATGGCTTGCAATCGTAATCATCTTTTATTTTTTCTCTGGCTACTGATTGTGAAAACTTTACGGATTGTGAACATCTTTTCCTATTGTGATTATGTAACTATTACTCACTTACGATTATATCATGATTGGTCAATAGAAAAATTATATAATTCTATATCACCTAAACTAGCATTTAATAGAAATATCTGTAATCTCTTTTTTATTTTTTTATTTTATTTTTTAATATAAATTTATTTATTTTAATTGGAGGTCAGTTACTTTAAAATATTGTATTGGTTTTGCCATACATTGACATGAATCCACCATGGGTGTACATGTGTTCCCCATCCTGAACCCGCCCACCCCCACCTCCGTCCCCATCCCATCCCTCTGGGTCATCCCAGTGCACCAGTCCCAAGCATCCTATATCATGCATTGAACCTGGACTAGCGATTTGTTTCACATATATTGATATACATGTTTCAATGCCATTCTCCCAAATCATCATACCTTTTCCCTCTCCCACAGAGTCCAGAAGACTGTTCTATACATCTGTGACTCTTTTGCTGTCTCGCACACAGGCTTATCGTTACCATCTTTCTAAATTCCATATATATGCATTAGTATACTGTATTGGTGTTTTTCTTTCTGGCTTACTTCACTCTGTATAATAGGCTCCAGTTTCATCCACTTCATTAGAACTGATTCAAATGTATTCTTTTTAATGGCTGAGTAATACTCCATTGTGTATATGTACCACAGCTTTCTTAGCCATTCATCTGCTGATGGATATCTAGGTTGCTTCCATATCCTGGCTATTATAAACAGTGCTGCGATGAACATTGGGGTACATGTGTCTCTTTCAATGCTGGATTCCTTGGTGTGTATGCCCAGCAGTGGGATTGCTGGGTCGTATGGCAGTTCTATTTCCAGTTTTTTAAGGAATCTCCACACTGTTCTCCATAGTGGCTGTACTAGTTTGCATTCCCACCAACAGTGTAAGAGGGTTCCCTTTTCTCCATACCCTTTCCAGCATTTATTGCTTGTAGACTTTTGGATAGCAGCCTTTATGACTGGTGTGAAACGGTACCTCATTGTGGCTTTGATTTGCATTTCTCTGATAATGAGTGATGTTGAGCATCTTTTCATGTATATGTTAGCCATCTGTATGTCTTCTTTGGAGAAATGTCTGTTTAGTTCTTTGGCCCATTTTTTAATTGGGTCGTTTATTTTTCTGGAATTGAGCTGCAGGAGTTGCTTGTATATTTTTGAGATTAGTTGTTTGTCAGTTGCTTCATTTGCTATTATTTTTTCCCACTCTGAAGGCTTTTTCACTTTGCTTATAGTTTCCTTTGTTGTGCAGAAGATTTTAATTTTAATTAGGTCCCATTTGTTTATTTTTGCTTTTATTTCCAAAATTCTGGGAGGTGGGTCATAGAGGATCCTGCTGTGATTTATGTCAGTGTTTTGCCTATGTTCTCCTCTAGGAGCTTTATAGTTTCTGGTCTTACATTTAGATCTTTAATCCATTTTGAGTTTATTTTTGTGTATAGTGTTAGAAAGTGCTCTAGTTTCATTCTTTTACAAGTGGTTGACCAGTTTTCCCAGCATCATTTGTTAAAGAGATTGTCTTTTCTCCATTGAATATTCTTGCCTCTTTTGTCAAAGATAAGGTGTCCATAAGTGCGTGGGTTTATCTCTGGGCTTTTTATTTTGTTCCATTGATCTATATTTCTGTCTTTGTGCCAATACCATACTGTCTTGATGACTGTGGCTTTGTAGTAGAGCCTGAAGTCAGGCAGGCTGATTCCTCCAGTTCCATTCTTCTTTCTCAAGATTGCTTTGGCTATTCGAGGTTTTTTGTATTTCCATACAAATTGTGAAATTATTTGTTCTAGCTCTGTGAAAAATACCGTTGGTAGTTTGATAGGGATTGCATTGAATCTATAGATTGCTTTGGGTAGTATACTCATTTTCACTATATTGATTCTTCCAATTCATGAACATGGTATATTTCTCCATCTATTTGTGTCGTCTCTGATTTCTTTCATCAGTGTTTTCTAGTTTTCTATATATAGGTCTTTTGTTTCTTTCGATATATATATTCCTAAGTATTTAAGTCTTTTCGTTGCAATGGTGAATGGAATTGTTTCCTTAATTTCTCTGTTTTCTCATTATTAGTGTATAGGAATGCAAGGGATTTCTGTGTGTTGATTTTATATCCTGCAACTTTACTATATTCATTGATTAGCTCTAGTAATTTTCTGGTGCAGTCTTTAGGGTTTTTTACATAGAGGATCATGTCATCTGCAAACAGTGAGAGTTTTACTTCTTCTTTTCCAATTTGGATTCCTTTTATTTCTTTTTCTGCTCTGATTGCTGTGGCCAAAACTTCTAAAACTATGTTGAATAGTAGTGGTGAGAGTGGCACCCTTGTCTTGTTCCTGACTTTAGGGGAAATGCTTTCAATTTTTCACCATTGATGATAATATTTGCTGTGGGTTTGTCATATATAGCTTTTATTATGTTGAGGTATGTTTCTTCTATCTCTGCTTTTTGGAGGGTTTTTATCATAAATGGATGTTGAATTTTGTCAAAGGCCTTCTCTGCATCTATTGAGATAATCATATGTGTTTTATCTTTCAATTTGTTAATGTGGTGTATTACACTGATTGATTTGCAGATATTGAAGAATCCTTGCATCCCTGGAATAAAGCCCGCTTGGTCATGATGTATGATCTTTTTAATATGTTGTTGGATTCTGTTTGCTAGAATTTTGTTAAGGATTTTTGCATCTATGTTCATCAATGATATTGGACTGTAGTTTTCTTTTTTTGTGGCATCTTTGCCTGGTTTTGGTATTAGGGTGATGGTGGCTTCATAGAATGAGTTTGAAAGTTTACCTTCCTCTGCAATTTTCTGGAAGAGTTTGAGTAGGATAGGTGTTAGCTCTTCTCTAAGTTTTTGGTAGAATTCCGTTGTGAAGCCGTCTGCTCCTAGGCTTTTGTTTGCTAGAAGATTTCTGATTACAGTTTCAATTTCTGTGCTTGTGATGGGTCTGTTAAGATTTTCTATTTCTTCCTGGTTCAGTTTTGAAAAGTTGTACATTTCTAAGAATTTGTCCATTTCTTCCAAGTTGTCCATGTTACTGGCATATAGTTGCTGATAGTAGTCGCTTATGATCCTTTGTATTTCTGTGTTGTCTGTTGTAATCTCTCCATTTTCATTTCTAATTTTGTTGATTTGATTCTTCTCCCTTTGTTTCTTGATGAGTCAGGCTAATGGCTTGTCAATTTTATTTATCTTCTCAAAGAAACAGCTTTTAGCTTTGTTGACTTTTGCTATGGTCTCTTTTGTTTCTTTTGCATTTATTTCTGCCCTAATTTTTAAGATTTCTTTCCTTCTATTAACCCTGGGGTTCTTCATTTCTTCCTTTTCTAGTTGCTTTAGGTGTAGAGTCAGGTTATTTATTTGACTTTTTTCTTGTTTCTTGAGGTATGCCTGTAGAGCCTTCCCTGTAGCACTGCTTTTACAGTGTCCCATAGGTTTTGGGTTGTTGTGTTTTCATTTTCATTCCTTTCTATGCATATTTTGATTTCATTTTTGATTTCTTCTGTGATTTGTTGGTTATTCAGCAGCGTGTTGTTCAGCCTCCATATGTTGGAATTTTTAATAGTTTTTCTCTAGTAATTGACATCTAATCTTACTGCACTGTAGTCAGAAAAGATGCTTGGAATGATTTCAATTTTTTTGAATTTATCAAGGCTAGATTTATGGCCCAGCATGTGATCTATCCTGGAGAAGGTTTCATGTGCACTTGAGAAAAAGGTGAAATTCATTGTATTGGGATGAAATGTCCCATAGATATCAATTAGGTCTAACTAGTCTATTGTATCATTTAAAATTTGTGTTTCTTTGTTAATTTTCTGTTTGGTTGATCTATCCATAGGTATGAGTGGGGTATTAAAGTCTCCCACTATTATTGTGTTATTGTTAATTTCCCCTTTCATACTTGTTAGCATTTGCCTTACATATTACAGTGCTCCTATGTTGGGTGCATATGTATTTATACTTGTTATATCTTCTTCTTGGATTGATCCTTTGATCATTATGTAGTGACCATCTTTGTCTATTTCACAGCCTTTATTTTAAAGTCTATTTTATCTGATATGAGTATTTCTACTCTTAGTTTCTTTTGGTCTCTATTTGCATGGAATATCTTTTTCCAGCCCTACTTTCAGTCTGTATGTATCCCTTGTTTTGAGGTGGGTCTCTTGTAGACAACATATATAAGGGTCTTGTTTTTATATCTATTCAGCCAGTGTTTGTCTTTTGGTTGGGGCATTCAACCCATTTACATTTAAGGTAATTATTGATAAGTATGATCCCGTTGCTATTTACTTTGTTGTTTTGGGTTTGAATTTATACACCATTTATATGTTTCCTGTCTAGAGAAGATCCTTTAGCATATGTTGGAGAGCTGGTTTGGTGGTGCTGAATTCTCTCAGCTTTTGCTTGTCTGTAAAGCTTTTGATTTCTCCTTCATATTTGAATGAGATCCTTGCTGGGTCAGTAATCTGGATTGTAGGTTTTTCTCTTTCATCACTTTAAGTATGTCCTGCCATTCCCTTCTGGCCTGAAGAGTTTCTATTGAAAGATCAGCTGCTATCCTTATGGAAATCCCTTTGTGTGTTATTTGTTGTTTTTCCCTTGCTGTTTTTAATATTTGTTCTTTTTGTTTGATCTTTGTTAATTTGATTAATATGTGTCTTGGGGTGTTTCACCTTGGGTGTATCCTGTTTGGGACTCTCTGGGTTTCTTGGACTTGGGTGACTATTTCCTTCCCCATTTTAGGGAAGTTTTCAACTATTATCTCCTCAAGTATTTTCTCATGGTCTTTCTTTTTGTCTTCTTCTGGGGCTCCTATGATTCAAATGTTGGGGAGTTTAACATTATCCTCGAGGTCTCTGAGGTTGTCCTCATTTCTTTTAATTCTTTTTTCTTTTTTCCTTTCTGCTTCATTTATTTCTACCATTCTATCTTCTAATTCACTTATCCTATCTTCTACTTTACTTATCCTATCTTCTGCCTCCGTTATTCTATTGTTGGTTCCTTCCAGAGTGTTTTTGATCTCATTTATTGCATTATTCATTATATATATTGACTCTTCTTTATTTCTTTTAGGTCCTTGTCAAACCTTTCTTGCATCTTCTCAATCCTTGTCTTCAGGATATTTATCTGTAACTTCATTTTTTTTTTTTTCAAGATTTTGGATCATTTTCACTATCATTATTCTGAATTCTTTATCAGGTAGATTCCCTACTCTTCCTCTTTTGTTTGGTTTGGTGGGCATTTTTCCTGTTCCTTTACCTGGTGAGTATTTCTCTCCCTTTTCATCTTGTTTATATTGCTGTGTTTGGGGTGGCTTTTCTGTGTCCTGGCAGTTTGTGGTTCCTCTTTATTGTGGAGGTTCATTGCTATGGGTAGGGTTGGATGGGTGACTTGTCAAGGTATCCTGGTTAGGGAAGCTTGTTTCTGTGTTCTGGTGGGTGGAGCTGGATTTCTTCTCTCTGGAGTGCAATGAAGTGTCCAGTAGTGAGTTTTGAGATATCAGTGGGCTTGGTGTGACTTTGGGAAGCCTGTATATTGAAGCTCAGGGCCATGTTCCTGTGTTGCTGGAGAATTTGCCTAGTATGTTTTGCTCTGGAACTTGTTGGCTCTTGGGTGGTGCTTGGTTTCAGTGAAGGTATGGAGGCTTTTGATGAGCTCATATTGATTAACGTTCCCTGGAGTCAGGAGTTCTCTGGTGTTCTCAGGTTTTGGACTTAAGCCTCCTGCCTCTGGTTTTCAGTCTTATTCTTACAGTAGCCTCAAGACTTCTCCATTAGATCGCTGGCTCATTACGAAAGATATAACTCAGGAACAACACCTGGGAAGGGTGCACAGACAGGGTCTTAGAGGAGAGGACTCTTCCCAGGCTGCAACTGTCTCCCCAGCATCTTTACTCTTATGTACGCTGCTGCTGCTACTGCTGCTAAGTCGCTTCAGTCGTGTCTGACTCTGTGCGACCCCATAGACAGCAGCCCACCAGGCTCCCCTGTCCCTGGGATTCTCCAGGCAGGAATACTGGAGTGGGTTGCCATTTCCTTCTCCAAAGCATGAAGGTGAAAAGTAAAAGTGAAATTGTTCAGTCGTGTCTGACTCTAAGCAACCCCATGGACTGCAGCCTACCAGGCTCCTCTGCCCATGGGATTTTCCAGGCAAGAGTACTGAAGTGGGTTGCCATTGCCTTTTCTGACTCTTATGTATATAATCCAGCAAATGAGAATTAAAGGTTCAGATTAAATAATGCAGGGCCAACATCCACTGGATCATGGAAAAAGCAAGAGAGTTCCAGAAGAACATCTATTTCTGCTTTCTTGACTATGCCAAAGCCTTTGACTGTGTGGATCACAATCAACTGTGGAAAATTTTGGAAGAGATGGGAATACCAGACCTCCTGATCTGCCTCTTGAGAAATTTGTATGCAGGTGAGGAAGCAACAGTTAGAACTGGACATGAAACAGACTGGTTCCAAATAGGAAAAGGAGTTCGTCAAGGCTGTATATTGTCACCCAGTTTATTTAACTTATATGCAGAGTACATCATGAGAAACGCTGGACTGGAAGAAACACAAGCTGGAATCAAGATGGCTGGTAGAAATATCAATAACCTCAGAGATGCAGATGACACCACCCTTATGGCAGAAAGTGAAGAGGAACTCAAAAGCTTCTTGATGAAAGTGAAAGTGGAGAGTAAAAAGTTGGCTTAAAGCTCAACATTCAGAAAACGAAGATCATGGCATCCGGTCCCATCACTTCATGGCAAATAGATGGGGAAACAGTGGAAACAGCGTCAGACTTTATTTTTCTGGGCTCCAAAATCACTACAGATGGTGACTGCAACCATGAAATTAAAAGATGCTTACTCCTTGGAAGGAAAGTTATGACCAACCTAGATAGCATATTCAAAAGCAGAGACATTACTTTGGCAACAAAGGTTCATCTAGTCAAGGCTATGGTTTTTCCTGTGGTCATGTATGGATGTGAGAGTTGGACCGTGAAGAAGGCTGAGTGCTGAAGAATTGATGCTTTTGAACTGTGGTGTTGGAGAAGACTCTTGAGAGTCCCTTGGACTGCAAGGAGATCCAACCAGTCCATTCTGAAGGAGATCAGCCCTGGGATTTCTTTGGAAGGAATGATGCTAAAGCTGAAACTCCAATCCTTTGGCCACCTCATGCGATGAGTTGACTCATTGGAAAAGACTCTGATGCTGGGAGGGATTGGGGGCAGGAGGAGAAGGGGACAACAGAGGATGAGATGGCTGGATGGTATCGCTGACTCGATGGACGTGAGTCTCAGTGAACTCCGGGAGTTGGTGATGGACAGGGAGGCCTGGCGTGCTGTGATTCATGGGGTTGCAAAGAGTCGGACACGACTGAGCGACTGATCTGATCTGATCTGAACTGTAAGTAATCAGAGATGCTACTTTAAGCCCATTAACTAAAAGATCTAGTGAAAGAACAGATTCTTCTATAGAAAAGGAAATAAGGGATCTAATTATCAGCTGCATTTTTAAAAATATATTGTTGTCATTATAGTGTTATCTTCTACAAGTCTGCATTTAAATTTTGAATCTTTTATTTATGAAGTGTCTCTTGGCATTTCAAATGATAGTAACAATTTCATTAACAATTTTAGGCTCCAGGTTCTTGGAGCCTAAATTTGTCCATATAATAGACATACAGTTGTTGCACTGGAATAAACAATAATGCAGATAGAGAATGAGGATCTAGTTCTCCTACTGAAGTAGATTATAACACAGCTGACCTATGTTCCTATTACAGGAACACTGCTTTGTTTCATATAGCAAAGTCAGTTATAGTACAGCTGAGCTATCATCATGGCATCTGTTCCCATCACTTCATGGTCAATAGATGGGGAAAAAATGGAAACAGTGACAGACTTTATTTTCTTGGGCTCCAAAATCACTATGGACAATGACTGCAGCCATGAAATTAAAAGGCACTTGCTCCTTGAAAGGAAAGCTATGACAAACTTAGATAGATTATTAAAAAACCGACAAAAATCCATATTGTCAAAGTTATGGCTTTTCCAGTAGTCATGTACAGATGTGAGAGTTGGACCATAAAGAAGGCTGAGCACTGAAGCATTGATGCTTTTGAACTGTGGTGCTGGAGAAGATTCTTGAGAGTCTTTGGGCAGCAAGGAGATCAAACCAATCAATCCTAAAGGAAATCAGTCCTGAATATTCATTAGAAGGACTGATGATAAAGTTGAAGCTCCAATACTTTGTCCACCTGCTGTGAAGAGCTGACTCATTGGAAAAGACCCTGATGCTGGGAAAGATTGAGGGTTGGAGAAGGAGCAGCAGAGGATGAAATGGTTAGATGGCATCCTCTGGGAGATAGTGAAGGACAGGGAGTCCTGGCATGCTGCAGTCCATGGGGTTGCAGAGTCGGACATGACTGAGTGACTGAATGACAACCAATGACCTATGAAGCTATAGACCTTACAGTGAGATAGATTAGAACACAGTTGATACATAGAGTGGAGATCCTGATACCAGTCTACAAAATATTGGATCTATAAAGCTAGAATCTTTGCACTGGACCTTACAACAAATATGAAAGAATTGGACATTATGTGACAAAATATAAGCAGGCCTATGAGATAGTGGGATCCATGTATAAGGACTGAAAAAATTCAAAGCATATTACTCAGGGTTCTCTGGAGAGACAGAACCAATAGGATATATGAGAAGATTTATTATGGGAATTAGGTCATGCAGACATAGAAGCCAAAAAGTCCTATGGTCCGCCATCTGCCAGCTGGACAACCAATTCAGTCTGTGTCTAAGGGCATGAGAATCAGAGGAATAATGGTTCAGTCCCAATCTCAATCCAAAGCCCAAGAACCAGGAGCAACCATGTTCAAAGACAGAAGATGGATAACTGAGTTTAAGTGGAGAAACATAATTCACTCTTTCTCCCCCTTTTTGTTCTGTTTGAACCCTCAGTGGATTGGATGACACACCCTCACGTTGGGAACATCATCTGACTTAGCTCAAAAATTCAAATGCTGAACTCTTCTAAAAACACCCTCAGACACACCCAGAAATATTTTCCAGCTATCTGAGTATCTCTTAGCTCAGCCAAGCGGACAGATAAATTTAACTATCATAGAAAATAAATTAGAATTCTATCAACTCATATTGGGGAAGAGGAGGAAGGAATGGAGCTTGGAAATTTGGCAAGGTATCAGGGTCAAGATTCCTAAGAGAAGGTAAATTTCTACTTAAATCTTAAGAGAGGGCTTCATCTGCTTCTTCTGGCTCTGCTGTTCTGTGTAACTGAAAACTAGGAATGAAATTAATGTAAAAAGAACCAAGTCTATGCTGCCCTGGTTCATGGTTTGTTGCATCTTTCCTGGTTAATCAAAGACCACTGGGTCTGATCAATAGCCTGTGACCCCTTCATACTTTTATTCCACTGTTGCTCTTGTGTCCCTAGATTCCAGTTTCTTTATTTCTGTCATTTGAAACTAGTTTTGACCAATCAAAATCTGCTCCCTTTTCAGACATCTACTGCTGTAACTGCCTGAGACAGTCTAGCCTGGATGGGAAAACTTTAAGAGCCCTTGCACTGGAAGGTCTAAGAATGTCAGAACTATCACCTGCCCCAGTGTTCTGACTTGTGGAAACATTAGTGCTAGCATTAGACTTATCCCTATTAGGATACTACCTGGAGTGATAATAAAGTCCACCTACAGAAGCAGGAACATCTGAAATGAACATTAGACTAGTCCATCACTGGTGAGCTGGGCCTCCTGGTCTAGCCAAACCAGCAAAATGAAGAGCAGCTGTACATAACAGTGAGCTAACACCCCTCCCCCACTAATGAGCAGGTAAGAAAGACAGATTACAAGCAGCATGAGCATGCATCATAAGAGCAAGGAAGCAATCAACTTAGGTATAGAGTGATCATGACATTGTAGTACACTGGGCAGATCAAACCATTCAAACAATCATGCTTTCCGGCAAGGTACAGATAAAGTTCAAAGATCAGAAGATGGCTCTTCCCTGGTGACTACAGATGCCAGTTAGCAAACAGGTCTCATCTTCTAAGAACCCACTAGAGTGAAGAATAGGGAATTATCTTTTGATGTGAATAATCCCCTTTCAAACCCAAGAGCAACCCTCTCTAAGACAGCCCGAGAGAACAGAAGTTCCTATCCCTGAAAGTTTGCTTAATAAATGCTAACACGAGTTCAAGTAAAACCAAAATATTCATGAGCAAAGGTAAACATAGATTGACAAAGCAGTCATGAGAGGGCAAATACAACACCTGAAAAAGAATATAGATGTGAAAATAAAATAACTAATTTTTGAGCTGTTAGCAAGTGCAAGGCACTGTGCAAAATGTATTACATAAAGCACATCATTCAACTCTAAAATAATTCTGCAGAGTAAGTGATATTATTATCCTCCTTGTACTGAGAAAGAAAGGCATGCTCAGAGACTTTAAGTAATTTACCTAAAGTCACACAGAATATTGATTTTGTATTGCGTCAGCTTAGTTATCCTGGGCTTACATTTCCCAGAATTCCTTTCCACATATGGCTTCAGGTTAAGGCTGTCCATAAGAAACATTAACCACAATTTTGGTAACAGAGTGAATCACCAGCCACTTTACTTTGTTTAGAGAGAGATGCAGAGTGTTCCTGTTTGTCCTGTCTGAATCCACGTCTTTCTCCTGACTGGTGTCCAGCAGCAACTCCAGGCCTATCACCAGATGCTTTCACTGAAATCTCACAGAAGCATTTCTCACAGAGTCAAGAATCTTCCTAGTCTTCCACACCAACCCTTTCACAGGCTCCTCCAAGCAGCTGGACATGCCTAGCTTCTCATGGGTCCCAACTGACCCACCTGCCCCACACTGGTTCACCTCTACCAGTGACTCTGATCCTTTTGGACCTTTATTTCTCAGATCCACTCACCACTGGATAAGATACATTCCTATTACCTAATATTTATGGTGGCTCTATGTCTATAATTAAGAAGCAATTACACAAAGTTATCAAGTGATGGAGCCAGGATTCTAATATGGAGCCACGTGATTGGGCTCCAGAACCACCCACTGGTAGTTACCATGCAGCTATCTAAGGCAATATTAGACTACTTTGCTAGAATTCTTTGTCATTTTACTAAGAAGGAAAAAAACAGAATTTTCAGCAATTTTCTCCCAGGAATAGCTCATTATATATGAAGCTTCCTGATGTTTCCTATAAACCAAAGGGTATGTGCATGTTGGTGTATGTGTGTTAGTCGCTCAGTCATGTCTGACTCCTTTGCGACCCCATGCGCTGTAGCCCACCAGGCTCCTCTGTCCATGGGATTCTCTGGACAAGAATACTGGCATGGGTTGCCATTTCCTTCTCCATGTGCATATTGGTAAGTAAAGACATAAAATGTACAGATGAGAGGCCATTGGTGAACTGCATCTTATGATTAAACCCTCCTAAATGGAAATGTTGTGCCTATAGAAGAGTTAGAATATATGATTCTACTCATGTAAATCAAGCTTCTTTGGCCCCAAAGGATTCATAAAGGTTTCATTCCTCTAGTTATAATGTCTAGTGCTGCTGTACACAGAGAATTCTACAGTGCATTTTGAACTCCTTAGAGTACTGAAACCTGGTAGATTCTGGTAGACGGAAGGGATATAAGATTTGCTCATCATTTGCAGAAGGCCTACATTCTCTCCCATTCACAATCATTTTTATGACCGTCAAAGCTTATTTTTCTGAAGACACTTCATTTTTCACATCCATTGCCCTCTTTCCTGGGTCTGAAACATAAAGACCTGTAAGGCCTCCTGTGTTCTAGGAATATATCCTGCCTGACAATTGTGTTCTTAAGCACACATTTTTGGTAATTTTCTTCATCCCTAAAAATATCAAAGCCATAAACATTATTTTAAAAAAAAAGACAGAAATAGCCAACTGTACTACTTCTTCACTTAAGCATAGGTGTTACTAGAGGAAATATAAAAAACAAGAAAAAGCCCTGGGGATATGGTGCAAGATAGCATTCAGTCAAACACTTAAGAATATTTTGATTTGAGAAATATTAGACCCTCACTTATCTTCCTAGTGTCTGAATTCTTTTGTTGAAGATGCCTGGCCAGCTATATTCATAGTCAGAATCATCCAAGTGAACAACTGATGGAGAAAAGTGAACAACTGATGGAGATAGAATTTTTGCATCCATAACATAGAGCCTATCTGAGGTACCCAGACAAGAGCAATTAGTATAAAGCTGGCTGTTCTGAGTTTTGAAACCTTTAAGGTCCATCACTGAAACTTTCACATTTTTAATGGTAACAACAGCTATCACTTATGGAGTTTCCCAGTCATTTTCAAGATACTCAGTTTGGGCTAGAAATTACAACTGTATACAGCTTGAGTATTGAAAAATGGGTATGTGCTCAGCTTAACAAAATACCTGTAAGAATATTTTCCCTTCATCTCTTTCCAAGGATGTGACCATCCCAAAAGATAGACATTGCCATGGTTATTTTCTCCACTTTACAGGTGAGAGTGACTTCCCTGGTGGCTTAGATGGTAAAGTGTCTGCCTACAATGTGGGAGACCTGGGTTTGATCCCTGGGTCAGGAAGATGCCCTGGAGAAGGAAATGACCACCCACTCTGGTATTCTTGCCTGGAGAATCCTGTGGATGGAGGAGCCTAGTAGGCTACAGTCCACGGGGTCGCAAAGAGTCAGACATGACTGAGCTACTTCACTTATGGGTGAGGAAACTGAAACTGAGGCTCAGAGACATTTACCTGGCTAATTGTCAGGGTACCAAAGCTCAGGAACAGAGATTTGTCTCAGTGCCTGCCTCTCTGACTACATACTCTACACTCTTTCCATACTTCTCCACTGTGTAGTTAGAAATGCTCTTACTAATTTGAGTTCTCAAAGACTTAGGCATCAGATAAGACAAATTATTTAAAAATAAAATTTGCAAGCTGTTTTTAGCTTCAATTCATATCCTATGTGACCGTGAACTTCCTGATGTTCAAGCTGGTTTTAGAAAGGGCAGAGGAACCAGAGATCAAATTGCCAACATCCGCTGGATCATGGAAAAAGCAAGAGAGTTCCAGAAAAACATCTATTTCTGCTTTCTTGACTATGCCAAAGCCTTTGACTGTGTGGATCACAATCAACTGTGGAAAATTCTGAAAGAGATGGGAATACCAGACCACCTGACCTGCCTCTTGAGAAATCTGTATGCAGGTCAGGAAGCAACAGTTAGAACTGGACGTGGAACAACAGACTGGTTCCAAATAGGAAAAGGAGTATGTCAAGGCTGTATATTGTCACCCTGCTTATTTAACTTACATGCAGAGTACATCATGAGAAACACTGGGCTGGATGAAACACAAGCTGGAATCAAGATTGCCGGGAGAAATATCAATAACCTCAGATATGCAGATGACACCACCCTTATGGCAGAAAGTGAAGAGGAACTATAAAGCCTCTTGATGAAAGTGAAAGTGGAGAGTGAAAATGTTGGCTTAAAGCTCAACATTCAGAAAACGAAGATCATGGGATCCAGTCCCACCACTTCGTGGAAAATAGATGGGGAAACAGTGGAAACAGTGTCAGACTTTATTTTGTGGGGCTCCAAAATCACTGCAGATGGCAATTACAGCCATGAAATTAAAAGACGCTTACTCCTTGGAAGGAAAGTTATGACCAACCTAGATAGCATATTCAAAAGCAGAGACATTACTTTGCCAACAAAGGTCCATCTGGTCAAGGCTATTGTTTTTCCTGTGGTCATGTATGGATGTGAGAGTTGGACTGTGAAGAAGGCCGAGCGCCGAAGAATTGATGATTTTGAACTGTGGTGTTGGAGAAGACTCTTGAGAGTCCCTTGGACTGCAAGGAGGTCCAACCAGTCCACTCTGAAGGAGATCTGCCCTGGCATTTCTTTGGAAGGAATGATGCTAAAGCTGAAACTCCAGTACTTTGGCCACCTCGTGTGAAGAGTTGACTCATTGGAAAAGACTCTGATGCTGGGAGGGATTGGGGGCAGGAGGAGAAGGGGACGACAGAGGATGAGATGGCTGGATGGCATCACTGACATGATGGACGTGAGTCTGGGTGAACTCCGGGAGTTGGTGATGGACAGGGAGGCCTGGCGTGCTGCGATTCATGGAGTCGCAAAGAGCTGGACATGACTGAGCAACTGAACTGAACTGAATATCCTATGTCCTGTTGAAAATTCTAACGTTCTAAGATACAGAGAAAAAAATAGCTTTTTAGCTTAAGAAACTTTTAAAACAAAATATTTAGACACAAGTTTAAACACACAAATGCTACAATGATAATAAACTTATTAAGGAATTATTTGCGCAAACAATATCATGTTTTCCTTGCTTTTCAAAACTCCCTTGCTTAATTGCCTGGTGTGGTACCCTATGGTTAACCATCCTATTTACTCACATTTTTCATTTTCAAACCATGATATAGTAAGTTAGCTTTTTAAAATTTAATTATTTATTTGGCTGTGTCGGGTCTCAGTTGCAGCACCCAGGATCTTCACTGGGGCATTCGGGCTTCTCTTTAATTGCGGCACTCGCTCCACAGCGTGCAGGCTTAGTTGCCCCACAACATGTGGGATATTAGTTCCTAGACCAGGGATTGAACCCAAGTTCCCTGCATTGAAGAGCAGTTTCTTAACCACTGGATCACCAGGGAAGTCCCAACCATCCTGTTTAGACTAGATGCTCCAGTGAAAATCATGGCAATACTGGTGGCTCAGACGGTAAAGCGTCTGCCTGCAATGCGGGAGACCCGGGTTCAATTCCTGAGTTGGGGAGATCTCCTGGAGAAGGAAATGGCAACCCACTCCAGTATCTTTGTCTGGAAAATCCCATGGACAGAGGAGCCTGGTAGGCTGCAGTCCATGGGGTTGCAAAGAGTCGGACATGACTGAGCAACTTCACTTTCACTTTCGACTTCACTTTCAGACAAATAATAAAATTATCATGAATATTTAAGATAGAATTTTTATAAAACATAATATGAAGAAAATGAAGATCATTTAACTTCAGTTTGATAAAGCAATATTTTCTATCATTTAAAAACCTGATCAGGGACTTGCAAAGGTGTACCATAGATGTTATTAGTCATATACCAACAGTAAAATGAAAAGCAGAGAATAAACATAACAGTATTCTGCAAAAAAAAAAATGATGAGAAGCTTTGACATATAGAATTTATAACAGGGCATAGATCAGTAAGCGATGAGATATTTTTACTGTAACTACTATATCTTATCTCTGTATCCCTATATATATGGTAAGTAGTTCATAAATATTTGAAAAATAAAATAAATGGGATTTACAAAGATAAAGAAGTTGTAACATCTGGGAGATAAGGAGACATTTAAGGTTCAAAAACTACATTTCATCATATAAATAAAGTAGAGCATTAGAAATATTTCAGTTCCTTATTCGGGTCATCAGAAGGTAGAATACCATCATGGGTATAAAGAGATTAAAACTTTGGAGTTGTAAAGACCTGGATTCAACTCCTAGCACCACCACTGGCTAATGTAAGATTGTAGACAACTTACTAAGCCTTTACTTCATCGTATGTAAGTGAGAAAATATGACCACCCAACACCGGCCTCCTCAATATCTAAGAACTGTGTTCACTGCCTTTGGAAACCTACCAACTTGATTTTTTTGCAAAAATAATTACACAGGACTACCTTATTATTCCTGGAAATTAAACTTTTATTAAAAGTAGGCAAAGCAGGACTTCCCTGGCAGTCCAGTGGTTAAGACTTTTGACTTCCAATGCAGAGGATGTAGGTTCAATCCTTGGTCAAGAGAGCTAAGATCCCACATGTCTTGTGGCCAAAAATCAAAACATAAAAAAGAAGCAATATTATAACAAATTCAATAAAAGCTTTAAAATGGTCCACATAAAAAAAAATCTTTAAAAAATTAAATAAAAAATTTAAAACCAGAAATAGGCAAATCATATTATATCAGTCTGTGACTATCATACCAAGGAAGAGCCACTTGGCTTTGAAAGTATAAATGATATAAATGATTTAAAAAACTTACTTTTCCTAGTTCTACTGAGTACTAGTTTATAGGTCATCTCAATTTATTTTTCATCACAACCATCTCCAATACAACAATGTCTCATTAAAGCAGATCCCATTTAACCTGAAATTTGGCATGACCTAGGTCTTAGACCTTAAGCAGTATAATTTTATTGTGAAACTTCTAGAAGGAACTAATTATATAGTAACTTTTCCCCCCACCTATAAAATAGTCCCATCACAGAGACAGCAGACACAGAGTCTTAAAGACCTGGATTCAAGTACTAGCACCATCACTGATTAAATATAAGATTTTTGAGATATTATAGGCTTATTACTAAAAATAGAATTGATTCCCAAGGCGTACAGCCACACCACTAACATCATAAACAAAATAATTACCAGAAACACTAGACAACTTAGCTAAAAGTCTAAGGACATTTAGACAATCTAGGGAAAGGATTTCTATAAATTTAGCAAAATATCTGCTTGCTTCTATTCAATCTATTGGAAAGACTGTGTTCCCTGCAGTATCCCAGAAAATAGTGGCTATAAACAAAGAGATGGGTTAGGTTGAAATTGGACTCCATGGAAATTCATTTAATGATGCTTCAAGTTATTTTCAGTAAATTGGCAAATGTGTGAGTTCCATCAATCCTTAACAGGGAACCCAATCAAATAAGGAAATATCAGTCTCTTGCCTTTCATTAGTAACTCACAGAAAGGCTTTTAAATAGAACACGTCTGTGTGCTCAGTTGTTCAGTTGAGTCTGACTCTTTGCAGCCACTTGGACTGTAGCTCACCAGGCTCCTTAGTCCATGGAATTTTCCGGGCAAAAATACTGGAGTGGGTTGCCACTTTCTACTCCAGGGGATCTTCCCAACCCAGGGATCTGATCCACATCTCTTGCATCTCCTGCATTGGCAGGCAGCTTCTTTACCACTAGCACCTCCTGGGAAGCCCCTAACAGAACATATTACATATTACTTCCAAGTCTTTGCCTTACTGACAGATTTTCCTTCTGTCTTTTCCTTCTCATAAAACTATCAATTAGCCCTTATTAAGTCAGATTATCCTTGGGCCTAAGCTACTCCCCAAAGAGAAGAGGACAGCCTGGGATGCTGCCAAGCAAGCAGCTAGGTGGTCCAGCTGATTCCAGGCTATTGATGATCACAGTAACCAGACAGCCTAGGATTCCTGTGGCTGCCTCAACAACTCAGTCAGAACTACAGAGTCCCTTAGAAAAGTTCATATGGGTATACATTGTGTACACAGCTCATGTGAGGACTTTCTAGAGTTAGGTTTCTTGGGTTTAGATCCCAATCCTACTCCTCACTAGCTACTTGAAGTTGGATTAGTTTTTTAACTTAGAGAATGCCTCCATTTCCTCATCTATAAAATAAGAGGTTATAACACTATCACAAGGGCTGTTGTGAGAATTAGATGAGGTGATATTTTCCATGGCTTAGTGCCTGGTACACCGTAAGTGTTCAACAAAGGTGAGATGTTTATAGAAGCAGTTGTGTCTGGTGGTGATGGTACTGGTGATGGTAGTGGGAATTGTGGCCATGGTGGAAGTCATGGCAGCACTGGAGGTGATAATGGCGGGAATAGTTTATAGGAATACATTATGAAGTATTATGGTGTATTATTAACTGCAATGAAAAAAGCATCCATCTAGTCAGTTGGGTAAGGATCCAAAGCCCCACTCATTCCACCTTTTAAAAACGCTAAGCGTTGTGTCACAAGACTTTTAAAAATACTAACTTCCTTGTGTCATGAGACTTAGTTAAGACTCTGTCCTTCTACTCCAGGGGGCGCAGGTCCTATCTCTGGTAGGGGAACTAAGATCCCCCTTGCTACGCTGTGGTAAAAAATGAAAACAACAACACACCAATCCCCTCCAAAAAAGCAAACAAACAAAAAACATTAAGCATTCTAAACCTTCAATAGCCTCAGACTTAGCACAGTGGTCCTTACTTAATACTCCTCTTAGAAAATTAACCTATTTTTATTTTTCTGGCTGTACCACGTGGCTTGTGGGATCTTACTTCCCTGATCAGGGACTAAACCCAGGAGCCAACAGTGAAAGCACTGATTCTTAACCACTGCAGCACCAGGGAACTTCCTCAACCAATCTGTTGATTACCTATTATATGCCACATATTTTAAATGTATTATCGAATTTAATTCTTACTATGATTCAGCAAGGAGGGTCAAAGAGGCTAAGTGGTTTTCCCAGGGGTACAGTACTCGGATATGATAGGTAATTTGACTTCAAACCCAAAACCCTTCCCATCAAGCTGCTACTCATAATCCTTAAGGTCCATAAGAGTGCCTACGTATAGAGCTTGCTCTAAGAAGTTACTAAATAAATACAATCTCTCTTCTCTAACTCCACGTTGCCATCACTATGCAGCCTCATGGAGGACTTGGGGAATATCCAGATGGATCCAGCCAGCTCACTGCCACTGTTAGGACTTTCTTGCTGCATTGTGGTAGAAATATTTCAAACTACATGTGTCTCCAACATGTTACTTCTTAAAACTTTGTTAAATTTATATTTACTTATTTTATTTTATATTTACTTTTTTTTTTTAATCTTCCTCCCAAAGGAAAATATAAGCTCCATGAGGGCAGAGACTTGTCTCTTGCTCTCATCCGAGTGCTCACCACCTAGCCCAGTACATGACACGGGCATGTGTGCGTGCTCTGTTGCTTCAGTCATGTCCATCTCTTTGTGGCCTTATGGACTGTAGCCCGCCAGGGTCCTCTGTTCATGGGATTCTCCAGGCAAGAATACTGGAGTGGATTGCCAGGCCCTCCTCCAAGGAATCTTCCCAACTCAGGGATCAAACCCTGTCTCTTTCGTTTCCTGCATTGATAGGTAGGCAGATTCTTTGCCACTAGCATTACCTGGGAAGCCCACATGACACACAGTAGGTGCTTACTAACTCTCAGTTGAATGAGTGAAAGCATTTTTGAAACAGTATTTATACACCAATGGCCATGTTTTTTCCAGGTAACAAGTATGCAATGTTCTAGCTTGACAGAATGCACACCTCTAATTTAAACAGCTTTGTTGACTTCCTCCACCACCAAGAAAGGAAAGGAGGAAAGGCTGTAACCTGCCTGTAAAATACCAGTGTTAGTAAAAACCCTCCTCCTTGATCCTGGCTCTTGAAAGGTAAGGGCATGCTTTCATCTCTGTAGTATGTTAGATTTTTCTGCCCATCTAGCACTGCACACCAGGCAGTTTTTCATATTCATTTTTTAAGGTCAATAAGCAGGACAGAATTATATAAACAAGCCACACTCCAAATTCGCTTCTTGTTCTTTCCCACTACAAGTATAACTGGTTTTCAGTCTTTGGCCTTACAGGGAGAAAACCATTCCTTTATCATCAATAAACCTGGCCTGCACATTTATACAGAATATTAATGTCTCATGGACACTTTCTCTCTGTGGATTCATTTTGACTCCCAGCAGCCAGTTTACTGTATATTTCACTCAGCTTGATAGAGTGCAAGTAGGTGAGTATTTTCAGATGATTTATCAATATCAACTGATGTTTTCTTGTCACAGATAAACAGCTTCTGCCATGAATCAATAGCGTGTCAGCGATGCTGTCACAGTCCCCCCTAATGTGAGTGCGGTGTATTGACAGCAGATATATTACCCTGAATGTCTGCAAATGTGAAACAGCTTAGCTATTTGTGTGCCACGCTCAGTGCCTCTTTACAAAGTAGGGCATTTGTTTCAGTGACGGCCAGGGAATATGACACGAGCCGGTCTGTATGCACCACAGCAGACGGCTCCGGTCCATCCCATTCCAGCTGTAAGTTTCCATTGAGCCAATTAGCAGAAATCCATTTACATTCCGTGGTTTGATTACACAGCTGTGCCCAAAACAATACACTGATGTTTTTGTTCACAGCAAAGTCATGCAGTGTCCTGAACCACAGCCCTCTGAACCAGCAGTCTGTATATACCCCCACACTGGTTAACGTGTGAATCAGGCCAGACTGCTCCCGGCTCAGACTTCTGGGTCAAACAGATTTTCTCTAAAGGGTTCCTGATCCCAGAGCTATGAGAACAGCATCAGTAGTCCAAACAGGGCTGTCAGCAGCAGGTAAGTGCACCCTGGAACCTGGATTGACGTCTTCACCAATTTCTATATTGGAGAGCATTGAAATTTGCCGTTAGACTAACCTTGTTTCTGGTCCTTTCATTTCCTATTTATGGCTTTGAGAAAATCACCTAGGCTCTGTTTCCTTAGTTTGACTTTAGTTTCCTTAGGATCTGACTTCCCTGGTGGCTCAAATGGTAAAGCGTCTGCCTACAATGTGGGAGACCTGGGTTCAGTCCCTGAGTCAGCAAGATCCTCTGGAGAAGGAAATAACAACCCACTCCAGTACTCTTGCCTGGAAAATCCCATAGACAGAGGAGCCTGGTGGGGTACAGTCCATGCGGTAGCAAAGAGTCAGACACGACTGAGTGACTAAACTTTCTTTCTTTCTTTTCTTCCTTAGTTTAGAGTGGGAATCGTAATAATATAACTTGATTATTAAGAGAGCTTAATGAGATACTACATGTACAACTTAGCCTAGGGCCTAGAACTAAATATATTCTCAAAACCTGAAACTTATTGTTATAAAAATGAGCAAGATAAAGAAGCAAGAGGGCAACATTTTAATGAATGGTCTAATTGCAAGATGAAACTGACGATAAATGAACAGCTAACATTTATATGAATGTCACCCCCATTTTACTTTATACAGATGTTAGAATTTTTAATGAGCTTTAGGGTAAGACAAAGAATAAAACCCTTCTAGAGTCCTGTATGTGAAAGCTTGTCTTAGTAGAAATTCCTAGCTGAGTGACACTTGATATAAGGTGATAATAATGTCTTCTTATTTCACTCTGATTTTTTTGTTAACACACATACACATACAAGAAATACAACCAAACAATAAACTATTTCTCACAAAGGTTTATGTTTCTTCAATCCTACACTTTTAACATAACTATGTTGCTGCTGCTGCTGCTGCTAAGTCGCTTCAGTCGCGTCAGACTCTGTGCGACCCCATAGACAGCAGCCCACCAGGCTCCCCCGTACCTGGGATTCTCCAGGCAAGAACACTGGAGCGGGTTGCCATTTCCTTCTCCAATGCATGAAAGTGAAAAGTGAAAGTGAAGCCAATAAATGCTTTCTAAAAAGGCATGCACTATGAACCCTATTTGCAGAGCAGCAGTGGAGACGCAAACATAGTAAGTAGGTTTATGGACACAGTGGGGGAAGGAGCTGCTGCTGCTGGAGCTGTTTAGTCATGTCCGACTCTTTGTGACCCCATGAACCATAGTCTGCCCGACTCCTCTGTCCAAGGAATTCTTCAGTCAAGAATTCTGGAGTGGGTTGCCATTCCCTTCTCCAGGAGAGAGAGGGACAAGTTGAAAGAGTAACACTGAAACATATACATTACATTATGTAAAATAGACAGCCAGTGGGAATTTGCTGTACAACACAGGGCTCACGAGCCCGGTGCTCTATGAAAACCTAGAGAGGTGTGATGGGGTGGGAGGTGGGAGGAAAGTTATGTATATATACCACATATGTATACCTGTGGCTGATTCATATTGCTATATGGCAGAAACCAACACAATATTATAAAGCAATTATCCTCCAATTAAAAATTATAAAAAGCAGCAGTCTATACTGAGAGGAAAGAAAAAAAGAAAATAGAAAAAAGTTAAAAGGCGTGCAAATGCAGTTTTACATTTTTCAAGAACACTATGAGATAAGTAGATCAGGGGGTAATGTTTCTATTTCTCAGGCAAGAGTAGCAGTTCTTAAAAAAGCAACTTGGGCAAAATCATATGCATAATACGGTCCTAACACCCAAGAAAGAGCAGACACTGTTCCAAGTTCCAAGCCTTGGAGGGACCTACATAACAAAAACAACACACACAAGATAAATTTAAGGAAGCACAGATACCTGGTCTGAGTCCAACACACAGACCAGCACCCTAATTCCTAAATATCCACTTTCCTGATTAATATTGTTCAGGCCAAAGAAACATTTCTCCACCTCTCTTGCCCAATACCCTCTAAGAAAGGCAATGATGCTGAGAAGCAGTGAATGGCTGTGGTTGCCACTGGTGTTCGAGACAGACACGGCTTTAACTTCAGGGAGAATGGTGGAGGGTATAAGCTGCAAAAGTGTTCAGGTAAAAAGAAAGGCAAATTAATTAATTTGTCAAATCCTTTCTCTCAGACAGTATGAAAGCAATAGATTCCTGCACAACAAAGTAGCCTCTCCCCCAGAGTGCCTCTGTTTTCACACCTCTATTTGTTTCACAATTAGAAGTGCAGAAGCATTTAGGAATTAGTGCAACAGGCTTCCCAGGTGGAACTTGTGGGAACCTGCCTGCCAATGCAAGATAAGTGGATCTGATCCTTGCATAGATAAGATCCCCAGAGAAGGAAGTGGCAACTCACTCCAGTATTCTTGGCTGGAGAATCCCATGGACAAGAGGAGCCTGGCAGGCTACAGTCCAATGGGTTCGCAAAGAGTCAAAGATGACTGAGTGACTAAGCACATAGGCATGCAGCAGGCTCATCATGGTGGCCGGGAGTATTTGCAATATTAAACAAAACATCAGTTCAGTTGCTCAGTTGTGTCCAACTCTTTGCGACCCCATGGACTGCAGCCAGGCTTCCCTGTCCATCACCAACTCCTGGAGTTTACTCAAACTCATGTCCATCCAGTCGGTGATGCCATCCAGCTATCTCATTCTCTGTTGTCCACTTCTCCTCCTGCCTTCCATCTTTCCCAGCATCAGGGTCCTTTCCAGTGAGTCAGTTCTTTGTATCAGGTGGCCAAAGTATTGGCGCTTCATCTTCAGCATCAGTCCTTTTCCTAAACAATACATATTACTCTGAAATTCCCATGTGTAGAAGTGAAAGTGAAAGTCACTCAGTCATGTTCGACTCTTTGCAACCCCATGAACAATAAAACTGAGATCATGGCATCTGGTCTCATCACTTCATGGCAAATAGATGGGGGAACAGAGGAAACAGTGACATACTTTATTTTCTTGGGCTCCAAAATCACTGCAGATGGTGACTGCAGACATGAAATTAAAAGATGCTTGCTCCTTGGAAGAAAAGTTATGACCAACCTAGATAGCATATTAAAAAGCAGAGACATTACTTTGCCAACAAAGGTCCATCTAGTCAAAGCTATGGTTTTTCCAGTAGTCATGTGTGGATGTGAGAGTTGGACTATAAACAAAGCTTAGCATTGAAGAATTGATGCTTTTGAACTGTGGTGTTGGAGAAGACACTTGAGAGTCCCTTGGACTGCAAGGAGAACCAACCAGTCCATCCTAAAGGAAATCAGTCTTGAATATTCATTGGAAGGACTGATGCTGAAGCTGAAACTCCAATACTTTGCCACCTGATGCAAAGAGCTGACTCATTTGAAAAGACCCTGATGCTGGGAAAGATTGAAGGCAGGAGAAGGGGATGACAGAGGATGAGATGGTTGGCAGTATCACTGATGCAATGGACATGAGTTTGAGTAAACTCTGGGAGTTGGTGATGGACAGGGAGGCCTGGTGTGCTGCAGTCCATGGGGTCGCAAAGACTCAGACACGACTGAGGGACTGAACTGAACTGAACTCAACAATGCTATATACTATAAAGTCCATGGAATTCTCCAGACAAGAATACTGGAGTGGGTAGCCTTTCCCTTCCCCAGGGAATCTTCCCAACCCAGGGATAGAACCAAGGTCTCCCGCATAGCAGGCCAATTCTTTACCAATGGAGCCACAAGGGAAATTCCCGTAGCAGGCTATCAATTCCTCCCATGTAATCAGGTGATTGAATGTATAAGAGTTAAGGCGTCTCCACGTGATGTGCCATGCAGGTAGAACCTTTGACCTTTCCCTTAAATGCCAGAAGAATCTAAATGGAGGACTCAGTACAGGAAGGGGACTCTCACCACAGAAAGCTAGAGTATAATACAAACTAGGTGTGGTAGACAGGGAAGAACTAGCAGGGCCTGTTTGATCAAAGTCCTCTCTGTGCTGTTTAGGGGTGGCCCAGAAAAACATTTGTTTATCAAGTATTCACTCTCATTCTTCCTCTGAACTGCCTTCCTTTCCTTTGAAGTACAGGCCTCTAATACTTTCTCCTGAGTGCAGAATGACATATATATATACCTCCTTTTACCTGTCTTTGCAATTTCTCATGTTAATGTGGATTTCCAGTATGTATGCAATTAAGTTTTATTTTCTCCTATAAATCTATTGTATGTCATTTTAGCTATTTGACCAGCCAAAAGAACAAGGAAAGAAGGAGAGTGGAAATTTTTCCAAATGTTAGAATTATAGTCTAATTAACATAAAACTTTAATGAGGTAATTATGTTTTTGAAATGCAATTAAAACTAAATTACAAGTTTTTAAATTTAAAAAAACTATATTTTAAAGTGTTGATGATCATTATTAGTAATTTGAGTTTTCTCTTTTACTTGTCACAAATTTATAGAATTTCAAAAACACATGGAAAATATTTCTCATATTTTGTGACATTACATTTACTGTGGTTTCCTTTTTTGAGTAAAATATAGTCAAATTTTGAACATTTTAAATACAATTATATTTTTAACCTTTAAATAGTTACTATTACAAATACTATTTTAATATTACTATTATAAACCTTTAAATAGTTACTATTTGTATTAAAAATACAAACACTATTACAAACTATCTGAAAAGATTTTTGTTTTACCAGACTTTTTAGTGCTTTAGCTGTAATAAATCAAGAAAAAATTTTGAGAAAATGAGTATTAATAATTTACTAGTTATGTTGTGTACTTTAAAAATATTCATAACCTAAAAGTTGAGAGTTATGTTTTATTTGGTGGGAATTTTTAGGATTCCAAGCCTGGGAGACAGCATCTCAAACATCATCTTAAGACACGTTAAGGCAGTATCTGAACAGCTTTTAAGCTTGGTTTATTGTCTTTGAAATTTAGACGTATGGTGTGGTACTGTTCAAGTGTACTCTTGCCCTAGGTCCTGAGAGCACAGTTACTAACTACCTGAATGAGGGCTCAAGCCCCTCATACCAAGTCAGCACACATTTCTAGCTGCTGCTGCTGCTAAGTCGCTTCAGTCATGTCCGACTCTGTGCAACCCCATAGACGACAGCCCACCAGGCTCCCCCGTCCCTGGGATTCTCCAGGCAAGAACACTGGAGTGGGTTGCCATTTCCTTCTCCAATGCATGAAAGGGAAAAGTGAAAGTGAAGTCGCTCAGTCATGTTTGACTCTTAGCGACCCCATGGACTGCAGGCTACCAGGCTCCTCCATCCTTGGGATTTTCCAGGTAAGAGTACTGGAGTGGGGTATGTATGTATCTACAGAGTGCTAAGTCCCCTATGCTAGGGGCTTTTTACATTACTGCCCATAAAAAAGTTACAACCATTTTAGAGTCTAGGCAAGAATTCAGGGAGTGACAGATTTCTCCTAAGGCCAGTCTCCTCATCCTCCTCCCTGCAGGAGCAATGGCAAGGGGCTCCCCTTTAATAAAGGACCAAGAGCCCAGACCCAGGGCATGTTGCTTAGTTCATGGGCAATAACTAAAGGCACCGAAGGTTCTGGCAAAAGGACCACCCCCCGCCCCAACTACACACACACACATACTCATACACGCACCTTGCCCTCTAAATTATCTGTTTCCATAGTATACTCTGTCTTCTTTTGAAACAAAGTAATGTCAGGACTTCCCTAGAAGTCCAGTGGTTAAGACTCTGCACTTCCAATGCAGGGGCACAGGTTTAATCTCTGGTTGGGGAACTAAGATCCCATATGCCATGCAGAGCAGCCAATTACATTTTTTTAGTAAATAAACATTTTAAAAATTTAAAAAGTATCACTTGTTCTCTCAAATTCAAACCTTGTCAAACCCAAATCTTCAAACTCAAGTCCACTCTTTTCTTCACTGTTGTCTCTGGACCTCCTGTCTTTCTAGTAACAACCTGTGAGTTGCTAACCAGGTTTAGATTAAGAACTTAAAGCTTTCAGTGGAGGCCCTGCTCCTTCCTGGGACCACTTCCTAAGCTCTAGGGGCCAGGTTTCCGATGAAGCCTGGAACAAGTTTTTCAAAATCAAAGGATGTGATCATACATCCCTCTTAAATTCTATATAAATCCAGACCAAACCTCCCTGAGAGGTCTTTTACTACACTGATACAAATGCAAATTAGCACACATTCCCTCCAGGGATCTGCTCTCTGAGGGACAGCTAATCTGATCAACAAACACAGTGTTAATATGTGCTAATATATTCATGCATTTATTGCTCCCAAGTAATACTTGAGTTTTAACAAATGCCTTCACAGGAGGTGTGATTCAGTCCTGACAGGTGTTAGTGGAAGGCGGGAATAATGGCAGGATGGAGAGCTAGTGGGTTACAAGGTCTAAAACCCTTTGTTGCAAGGGGCTGCCTCTAACCACAACTAACATCCCCAAGTCCCAAAGTGTCTCCCACACTAGTGTTTCTTCAAAATTTTACTGCTAACACTGAATTATTCATCCTCCCAGACTGGGATCATTTACTCTAAAAGTTGAGAATCCCTGGAGAGTATTTGAGAGACTGATAACCAAAGAGAAAGGCAACTCTGGAACTCTTGCGGGAGGCATTTAGCTCAGTGGTGTTATTAGTGGCACCATTTACTTCCCCCTTGCCTGCCTGAGGACAAGGAGAGCCCCCTGCTTGGTAAATGGAGCACTCAAGCCAGGGTAAGCCTGATTTCTGTCTCCAGGTCAAAATTTCAGGTCTTGAGCTTCACTTGATTCAGCCAGGGAAAAAAAAAAATCAGGGGAGTTTTTATTCCAAAGGAACTCTGTGCATTTGCCTCATAATTGGTAACTAATAATGATGAGTGAATTTCATTTCTAAGCAGCTGCTTCTTACAAATAAAGGGGCAGTTTTTGAACATGGGCATATCAAAATAATAATGATTAAAAATAAGACAGCATTTATTAAATGTCTACTGCTCTTCTGGAGCTGTGTGCCTTGAATCAATAAATGATCACACAAAAAAACCCGTGCGTCATCTCTGTTTCATAGATCGAGGAAACAGGATCTATGAAAGGTAAAAAATGAAAGTGATCAGGACACTTACGTTGAAGTCCTGGCCCTGCTACTTTCTGCTGTGTAGCACTGGACAGGTAACTTAACTTCCGAGTCTCTTAAGGAATATGGAAACACCAATGTTCACTTCATTGAGCTATGATGAGGAATAAATGCAAGAAAGTTAAAAATAAATAACAGATTCACAATAAATGTTGATTTTCCTTCCCTTTCTTTTGTTTTACAAATAAGGGAGAAAGAGTTCTAAGGCTATTAAATAATTTGCCCAAGGACCCCCAGAAAGTCCTTTGTGTCTCAAAGAGAATTTAGGTTCCCTGAGCATTAACACTGTTCCCTTTGTGAGGCTTCTCACTGTCTGTTCCTGTTGAGCGTGGTTTCACCTAAGTGAATCTTTCTCTAGATTTTTCTGTCTGGTTTCACAAGGAGTTTGGGTGTTAGCTGTCATCCAGTAAGTTGATTATCCTTTAGAATAATCAACTTACTGATTTCCCACAAGACAGCCTTGGTTGATATTTATTCCACTAATTTTGGTGTACATTAACTGTATGTGTGCGTTCTTACTCCACAACATAGAACCTGTCCATTTGAATAATGTGAGTTTTGTGCCTCGAATCATTATGGAATGAACTAAACCATTATCTGACCTTCATCAAGAAAACTTCCCTAGAGATGAAGAAAATTTGTCAAGGACTATTTATCTACATACCTGGTGGGAGGCCTGAGCTGAACACACACACCCTCCCCAAACACACACACAGACACACACACACCTATCCACTCATATCAGTATCAACCTCAGCGCTACTGACATTTCGGACTGGTTAATTCTTTTCCACGTGGGCTGTCTCATGCATTGTAGGAGTTAAGCAGTTTCCTCTGTCTCTATCCATTAGATGCCTGTGGCAACTCCTCCCCCACCAACAACCACAATTGTCTCTAGACATTACAAATTCCCCTGGGGTATGTGCAGGGCAGTGGGGGTTGGGGGGGGTGGGAGGGCACAAAAATTGGCCTCAAGTGAGAACTGTTGGCTCATACAGTTTTAAGTGCCTTCTGAGCACCATTTTTTCTCCAAGTCCATCTCCCCATTATCACCCAGACCAGAGGGATACATAGAACAGAAGACAGATAAGGCAGTGTCACCAATCGTTTTTTCTTTCCCAAATTTCTGCAGCAGGCTGGCCTGAGACGTGGGATGGCTCTGAGTGTTCAAAAGATGACTCTTGGCTTTTGTAGGAGATTAACAAGTCATGGGGGGCCGGGGGTGTGATACTTCCAAAGACAGCTTCCTTATAGGATGACCTGTGGGTCCCAGTCTAAGCTTAGCTTAGCTCCCTTTTCATTTATCACTTTTCTCAAACATGTAACAAAGGAAGAGAGCTGGTGAGGACTGTGAGCTTAAGTGAAAGTGACTCCCTTTCATTTACTGAGTAGAGTTTAGTATATGGGAAGGCTGGAAGGGAAAAGTATGACACCAACCACCTTGGCCCCCAGAGAAATCTGAAGTTAGCAAAAGCCCATTTATTTAACTAAAATATGAGATCCACTTTAAAAACAAACCCCTCCCAAATAAGCACTACATTTTAACAGAACTTACCTGTATGGAATGGAATTGTGGTGGGCTTTCTTTTTTTAGTTTATACAATTTTGATCTTCTGGGGGGGCAGTTAATTTTAGTAAGTGTGCATTATAGGGTTTTAGGAGGGAAAAGAGACATTTTAAAACAAGCAAACATATCAGGGGACTGTATATCGAAATGATAATAGCAACTGACACTTTATCTATTTTCCAAATGTTATAAAATATATGCCACTACTTTATAATGTTTATTAAACTGTTTTATTGAAGAATATTTCTTATTTATTCAGGTCAAGAAATAGAACAATAATGAGGTCTCCCAGAAGCCCTCATCCTCCATTGCTAGTCACTATCCACTTTCTCCTCCTGAATGGGGACTACTACTGCGATTTCTAACAGCAGAGCATAGTTTTGTTTGGAATATTGCTAAATGAACTTATCCAGTGCATGTTCTTGTTTGTAGCCAATCTGTTATGGAAGGGCATTTATGCTGTTTCCAGTGTGGAATTCTACTGATGTTTAATAGATAATGCTGAAACAGCACATAGCACATTGACCCGCTTAAACTGGGTTAGCCTCCTTAGATAGGTTGTTGATTAATCAAACCTGGAATTCTTTGATGGAGCTAGCACTGCCACCGCTCCTGTGTAGGATCACAGCCCCGGTCCACAGATGATGCTGGAACAAACAATCTTCAGCCTGTAGAACTTAGACCATAAAAGTGTTGCCCCTGGAGAGCATTACAAATGAAGCAAGAAGTCCTTCAAGGAAAAGCTGGCTTCTAGTAGCACCTGTAGGTTATTAGGGACTGATTTGAGACTAGCCAATCAGCTTCCAACTTTGAAATTTCTCTAACCTCTTAAATTTTACCACAGCCCTGGACTAAGACACAGATTTGAGTTGTGCCTTCTATCTCCCTGCTGGTTAAACTCACAATAAAGCTCTCTCTTTTCTCAAAATCCAGGGTACTGACGTCTAGGTGTGTAGAGCAGCAAACCCTTGCTTGGAAACAATGCTAAAAAGATTCCCAAAGTAGCTATACTGCCTATTCTCTTACCAGTGAAGTATGAGAGTTACACTGCTCTGTATTCTTGCAACATTTACTATAGTCAGTCTTCTTGGTATTAATATTAAAAAAAAAAAAACTAACATCATTAATGAAAAACAATCTTTCCTAAAATTCACTTGCATAAAATACCAGAATAGGTTATAAGCCAGAAATAAAAAGTTACAATGGACACATATACACCTATCCCTATCCTTAAGCTCTCTCCCTCCCCCTGACACTACTGCTGTTTCTACTCTAGTTATCTAATTGGAATTTTTGATATCTTATTGAATTTCTCAGAGTAACCCAAGATTAATTAGGTAAATCCTAATTAAACATGCCTCCTGAGAAACCTGTATGCAGGTCAAGAAGCGACAGTTAGAACCAGACATGAAAAAATGGACAGGTTCAAAATTGGGAAAGGAGTACATCAAGGCTGTATATTGTCACCCTGCTTTCCTAACTTATATGCAGAATATATCCTGAGAAATGCTGGGCTGGATGAAGCACAAGCTGGAATCAGGATTGCTGGGAGAATACTAATAACGTCAGATATGCAGATGACACCATGCTTATGGCAGGAAGGGAAGAGGAATTAAAGAGCCTCTTGATTTAAATGAAATAGAAGAGTGAAAAAGCTGGCTTAAAACTCAACATTCAAAAAGTGAAGATCATGGCATCAGTTCATGGCAAATAGAAGGGGAAACAATGGAAACTGTGACAGCCTTTATTTTCTTGGGCTCCAAAATCACTGCAGACGGTGACTGCAGTCATGAAATTAAAAGACACTTGTTCCTTGAAAGAAAAGTTCTGACAAAGCTAGACAGCATATTAAAAAGCAGAGACATGATTTTGCTGACAAAGGTCCATACAGTCAAAGTTAATGATTTTTCCAGTAGTCTTGTATGGGTGTGAGAGTTTGACCATAAAGAAGGCTGAATGTTAAAGAACTGATGCTTTTCAGCTGTGGTATTGGAGAAGACTCTTGAGAGTCCCTTGGACTGCAAGGATATCAAACCAGTCAATCTGAAAGGAAATCAATCCCAAATATTCATTGGAAGAATGATTCTGAAGCTGAAGCTCCAATACTTTGGCCACCTGATAGGAAGAGCTGACTCACAGGAAAAGGCCCAGATGCTTGGAAAGATTGAATGCAGGAGAAGAAGGAGATGACAGAGGATGAGATGGTTGGATAGCATTACCAACTCCATAGACGTGAGTTTCAGCAAGCTCTGGGAGATGGTGAAGGACAGGGAAGCCTGGCGTGCTGCAGTTCATGTGGTTGCAAAGAGTCCGACAAGACTGAGCAACTGAACAATAATAACAACCTAAGGTTAATTAGGTTATTAAAATACTACACCTAAATAATTGTGTCAATAAAATAATGTTATATAGTTTTGCATCTAGTCACATGCTTATACCTAATTTATATTCTTAATAATATTTACCTATATAAATTATATATAATGAATGCTTTATCTATAGGAATTATATATGTATATAATTATATTTCTATTTACCTGTATGATAGATTCAAGGGATTAGACCTAGTAAATAGTGTGCATGAATAACTGTGGACAGCTATAAGCACGGTGAAAAGACAGCCTTCAGATTGGGAGAAAATAATAACAAATGAAGCAACTGACAAAGAATTAATCTCAAAAATATACAAGCAACTCCTGCAGCTCAATTCCAGAAAAATAAGTGACCCAATCAAAAAATGGGCCAAAGAACTAAACAGACATTTCTCCAAAGAAGACATACAGATGGCTAACTAACACATGAAAAGATGCTCAACATTACTCATTATCAGATAAATGCAAATCAAAACCACAATGAGGTACCATTTCACGCCAGTGAGAATGGGTGCTATCAAAAATCTACAAACAATAAGTGCTAGAGAGGTTGTAGAGAAAAAGGAACCCTCTTACACTGTTGGTGGGAATGCAAACTAGTACAGCCACTATGGAGAACAGTGTGGATTCCTTCAAAAGCTGGAAATAGAACTGCCATATGACCCAGAAATCCCACTGCTGGGCATACACACCAATGAAAACAGAAGTGAAAGAGACACATGTACCCCAATGTTCATCGCAGCACTGTTTATAATAGCCAGGACATGGAAGCAACCTAGATGTCCATTGGCAGATGAATGGGTAAGAAAGCTGTGGTACATATGCACAATGGAATATTACTCAGCTATTGAAAAGAATACATTTGAATCAGTTCTAACAAGGTGGATGAAACTGGAGCCCTTATAGAAAGCAAAGTAAGTCAGAAAGAAAAACACACAGTATATTAATGCAT
This sequence comes from Bos javanicus, assembly GCF_032452875.1. Lineage (NCBI taxonomy): Eukaryota > Metazoa > Chordata > Mammalia > Artiodactyla > Bovidae > Bos > Bos javanicus. Next base: position 55,175,788 of record NC_083874.1, on the reverse strand, counting down.
ATATATGGAATTTAGAAAGATGGTAACGATGACCCTATATGTGAGAGAGCAAAAGAAACACAGATGTAAAGAACACTGTTGGACTCTATGGGAGAAGGCGAGGGTAGGATGATTTGAGAGAATAGCATTGAAACATGTGTATTAACATATGTGAAATAGATCACCAGTCCAGGTTCGATGCATGAGGCAGGGTGCTCAGGGCTGGTGCACTGGGATGACCCTGGAGAGATGGGATGGGGAGGGAGGTGGGAGGGAGTGTCAGGATGGGGAACACATGTACACCCATGGATTGTTAAGTAATTAGCCTCCAATTAAAATAAAAAGAAAAAATAAAAGTTTATAAGATGCAAACATAACTAACACATTCCTACTTACAATAAAAAAATCTATGTACATATTTTGTGTGGATATACTTTTCAATTCATTTGTCAAAGTTTGAGGGATGTGACTGCTGAATACTGTGATAAGATATTTAGTTCTCCAAGAACTACCAACTCTCTTCCCAAGTGGCTGTGCCATTTGTATTACAACCAGCAATGAATGAGAATTCATGTTGTTCCACATCCTTGTCAGCATTTAGTCCTGTCAATGTTTTTAATTTTAGCAACATAGTATGTGTGTAGTAGTATTTAGTTTGTCTTTTACTTTGAAATTCTCTAATTACATATAATGTTGAGCATCTTTTCATATGTCTATTTGTCATGTGTGTATCTTTTATGGTGAGATTCAGATATTTTGCTCATTTAAAAACAATTATTTTCTTATGATTAAGTTTTGAGAGTTATGTGTATATTCTAGATAACAGCTCTTTTATCAAATATGTCTTTTGCAAATATTTTCTTCCAGTCCACGGTATATATTTGAATCCTTTGACAATATAATTTTCATAACAATTAAAAAATGTAATGACAGAAAAGAAAAAAAAAAAAGAACTGCAGATGGAGGTCCATAATGTTGTACAGGAGGCAGTGAACAAAACCATCCCAAAGAAAAGCAAGAAGGCAAAGTGGTTATCTGAGGAGGCTTTACAAATAGCTGAAGAAAGAAGAGAAGGGAAAAGCAAGGGAGAAAGGAAAAGGTACATCCAACTAAATGCAGAGTTCTAAAGAATAAAAAGGAGAGGCAAGAAGGCCTTCTTCAACAAACAGTGCATAAATCTAGAAGAAAACAATAAAAGGGGAAAGACTAGTGATCTCCTCAGGAAAATTGGAAATATCAAGGGAACATTTCACCCAAAGATGGGCACACTAAAGGAAAGAAATGTTAGAAACCTAATAGATGCTGAAGAGATGGAAAGAATACACTGAAGGACTGTACAAAAAAGATATTAGTGAACCAGATTACTATGATGGTGTGGTCCATCACCCAGAACCAGACATTCTGAACAGCGAAGTCAAGTGGGCCTTAGGAAGCACTGCTGTTAATAAAGCTAGTGGATGTGATGGAATTCCAGTAGAACTATTCAACACCCTAAAAGATGATGCCACCAAGGTGTTGCACTTAATATGTCAGTAAATCTGGAAGACCCAGCAGTGGTCAATCCTCAACCCAATTCCAAGAAGGGTAGTACTAAAGAATGTGCGAACCATTGGACAATAGCACTCATCTCCTGTGCTAGTAAGGTCATGCTTAAAATCTTGCATGCTAGGCTTGAGCATTATGTGAACCAAGAACTTCCAGATGTCCAAGCTGGGTTTAGAAAAGACAGAGAAACTAGAGTTCCTCTGGTTCAAATTGCCAACATTCGCTGGATCATAGAGAAAGCAAGGGAATTCCGGAAAAACATCTACTCCTGTTTCTTTGACCACACTAAAGCCTTTGACTGTGTGGATCATAAGAAACTGTGGAAAGCTCTTAAAGACATGGGACTACCAGGCCATTTTACCTGTTTGCTGAGAAAACTGTATGTGGGTCAAGAAGCAACAGTTAGAACCCTGTATGAAGCAACTGATTAGTTCAAGATTGAGAAAGGAGTATGGCAGGGTTGTCTGCTGTCCACCTGTTTGTCTAACCTAAATGCTGAGCACATCATGAGAAATGCCAGGCTGGGTGATTTACAAGCTGGAATCAAGATAGGCTGGAGAAACATCAACAACCTCAGATATGCTGATGACACCACTCTAATGTCAAGAGGAACTAAAGAGCTTCTTGATGAGGGTAAAGGGGGAGAGTGAAAGAGTCGGCTTAAAACTAAACATTAAAAAAAGAAAAAAAAAAAAAAAAATAAGATCATGGCATCCAGCCCTATTACTTCATGGCAAATAGAAGGGAAAGTGGAAGTAGTGACAGATTTCCTCTTCTTGGGCTCTAAAATCACTGTGCATGGTGACTGCAGCCATGAAATCAGAAGATGATTGCTTCTTGGCAGGAAAGCTATGACAAACCTAGACAGTGTGTTGAAAAGCAGAGACACTCTGCTGACAAAGATCTGTATAGTCAAGGCTATTTTCTTCCCAGTGGTCATGTATGGTTTTGACAGATGTGCTGCAAAGAAGGCAGAGAGCCAAGAATTGATGTCTTTGAACTGTGTTGCTAGAGAAGACTCCTGAAAGTCCCTTGGACAGAAAGATCAAACCAGTCAATCTCAAGGAAAATCAGTCCTGAATACTCACTGGAAGGACTGATGCTGAAGCACCAGTATTTTGGTCATCTGATGTGAACAGCTGACTCATTGGAAAAGTCTCTGATACTGGGAAAGATTGAGGGCAGAAGGAGAAGAGGGCTTCAGAGGATGAAATGGCTGTATGGCATCACTGATGCAATAGACATGAAGTTGGGCAAACTTTGGGAGATGATGAGGGACAGTGAGGCCTGGCATGCTGCAGTCCATGGGGTCACAAAGACTTGGACATGACTGTATGACTGAGCAATGGCAACAACAATATAACTATATATATTATGTATATATACATATACATACGGTAAATCAGATCAGATCAGATCAGATCAGATCAGTCGCTCAGTCGTGTCTGACTCTTTGCAACCCCATGAATCGCAGCATGCCAGGCCTCCCTGTCCAACACCGACTCCCAGAGTTCACTCAGACTCACGTCCATCAAGTCAGTGATGCCATCCAGCCATCTCATCCTCTATCGTCCCCTTCTCCTCTTGCCCCCAATCCCTCCCAGCATCAGAGTCTTTTCCAATGAGTCAACTCTTCGCATGAGGTGGCCAAAGTACTGGAATTTCAGCTTTAGCATCAGTCCTTCCGAAGAAATCCCAGGGCTGATCTCCTTCAGAATGGACTGGTTGGATCTCCTTGCAGTCCAAGGGACTCTCAAGAGTCTTCTCCAACACCACAGTTCAAAAGCATCAATTCTTTGGCACTCAGCCTTCTTCACAGTCCAACTCTCACATCCATACATGACCACAGGAAAAACCATAGCCTTGACTAGACGAACCTTTGTTGGCAAAGTAATGTCTTTGCTTTTGAATATGCTATCTAGGTTGGTCATAACTTTCCTTCCAAGGAGTAAGTGTCTTTTAATTTCATGGCTGCAGTCACCAACTGCAGTGATTTTGGAGCCCAGAAAAATAAACTCTGACACTGTTTCCACTGTTTCCCCATCTATTTCCCATGAGGTGATGGGACCAGATGCCATGATCTTCGTTTTCTGAATGTTGAGCTTTAAGCCAACTTTTTCACTCTCCACTTTCACTTTCATCAAGATGCTTTTTAGTTTCTCCTCACTTTATGCCATAAGGCTGGTGTCATCTGCATATCTGAGGTTATTGGTATTTCTCCCGGCAATCTTGATTCCAGCTTGTGTTTCTTCCAGCCCAGCGTTTCTCATGATGTACTCTGCATATAAGTTAAATAAACCGGGTGACAATATACAGCCCTGACGAACACCTTTCCCTATTTGGAACCAGTCTGTTGTTCCATGTCCGGTTCTAACTGTTGCTTCCTGACCTGCATACAAATTTCTCAAGAGGCAGATCAGGTGGTCTGGTATTCCCATCTCTTTCAGAATTTTCCACAGTTTATTGTGATCCACACAGTCAAAGGCTTTGGCATAGTCAAGAAAGCAGAAACAGATGCTTTTCTGGAACTCTCTTGCTTTTTCCATGATCCAGTGGATGTTGGCAATTTGATCTCTGGTTCCTCTGCCTTTTCTAAAACCAGCTTGAACATCAGGAAGTTCACGGTTCACATATTGCTGAAGCCTGGCTTGGAGAATTTTGAGCATTACTTACTAGCGTGTGAGATGAGTGCAATTGTGCGGTAGTTTGAGCATTCTTTGGCATTGCCTTTCTTTGGGATTGGAATGAAAACTGACCTTTTCCAGGCCTGTGGCCACTGCTGAGTTTTCCAAATTTGCTGGCATATTGAGTGCAACACTTTCACGGCATCATCTTTCAGGATTTGGAATAGCTCAACTGGAATTCCATCACCTCCACTAGCTTTGTTTGTAGTGATGCTTTCTAAGGCCCACTTGACTTCACATTCCAGGATGTCTGGCTCTAGGTCAGTGATCACACCATCATGATTATCTGGGTCGTGAAGATCTTTTTGTACAGTTCTTCTGTGTATTCTTGCCATCTCTTCTTAATATCTTCTGCTTCTGTTAGGTCCACACCATTTCTGTCCTTTATCGAGCCCATATACAAAGAAAGTGGCAGACAGGGTAATATGTTAACTATGATTGTAGCTATAGTTGCAATTATGGTTAACTTTAATTGCTCTTTTTGTTTATATTTAGATGCTAAACTTTTATTATATTGAAAACTTTTATATAACATAAATTTTTAAAACTTAATAAATATTTCTTTATTTAAGCACAGAGTGTTATTCCACTTACTAGTGGTATTTTTATTGCCCACATGACAGTCTCCATATCATCTAATTCCATGGCCACACATGGAACAATCCACCTCTTTGATACCCCTTTACCCTCAGTATCTTACCTCTGAGGCTATCCCTATGCATTCAACCATAACTTATAGACGAGTGTTTCTCAAACTGTAATGTACCTGTTTGAAACAGGTTCTGCTGAAACTCAGATTCTAATCCAGGAGGGGTGTGTGTGGCTGGAGTGGGGGTGGGTAGTCCTGAGAGTCTTTAGTTCTAACATGTCACCAGTGATGCCAGTCCTGCTTGACCCCTGGCATACTTTGAGAAGCAAGCCTCCAGACCTCCCTCCCTTTCCCCTCCCGGATGCTATTTCATTCCAACCCCTTGGTGCCTATTTTCTGCCTCTTTTCTAGGTTACTCTGAGAAATTCCAATAAGACAATCAGAGCAGAAACAGCTATAGTGTCAGGGGAAGGGAAAGATCTTGAGGAAGGAAAAGCTCATGAGGTTAGGTTAGGGAAGTTTGTCCATGAGAAACATCCTGAGGTCTTTTATCTGGGAGATATAATTGTCTGACCTCCTGTCATTCTGTTCTATAATATTTCCCATGGTTTCTGCAGAAACATCCTCAGAACTGAGCACTTTTATATTGATGGCTTCCAGCACTGCCCTTTGTCTTCCTTGGATCTGGGTCTTATCTGTTTCAGAGGCCTCTTTTGTTTGTGTGGTTTCACCATCCTGGAACTAAGAAGATAGGGATCTATATTGCCTGCACATCATAAACCAGAAAACAATCATTTTCCCCATTCAAACAAGAAGACATCCCTTGTATATTTTTGTCTTTGGTTGAGATTTACTTATTAATAAAAGAGTACTACAAAATATGGTAAATAACTACACTGAAGATGTTTTCTATGTTACCTTGTTAACTTTTATATTCTGTTATATTTCCAGCATTTCCTCAAAACCTCATAAATATCAATGCAAGGCACTCAACAGCTACACAGAGCCATGTGATAAAGGGTAGATTTAAGAAGAAAATCCTAACCTTTCGCTCCTGCTTTTGAAAACTTCAGATGAACATGCATATTCACTGCAAACTTCAAGGTGCCAAATGACAGACAGTATGCACTCAATCCCCATTATGAACATAGAAACTGGGCTTTGGAAAGGCACCTGCAGGTATCAGCTTCCTAAAGAGTAGATCAGGATAATTACCATGCTACTCATTGACTTTCACAGCTTCCCAGGTGGCACGAGCAGTAAAGAACCTGCCTGCCAATGCAGGAATCATAAGAGACACAGGTTCAAGCCCTGGGTCAAGAAGAGCCCCTGGAGGAGGGCATGGCAACCTACTCTAGTATTCTTGCCTGGAGAATCCCATGGACAGAGGAGGCTGGTGGGATACAGTCCATAGGGTCACAAAGAGTCCAACACAACTGAAGCAACTTAGCGCATACGCACATCCCTCGGGTACACAGACCTGGTAGTTACTGACGTCTGTTTCCCTGCTCGTATGCTGTCACATTTGTTAATGTCAGATGACAGAGAGAGTAGAGCATCTATCTCCTTATTTTTAAGAACATCTGACAGTATATTATTTCTAGGTATTGAGGGACACACTTTTCCAGGGGCAAAGGGAGAAAGAACAATTTGCTGTCAACTGTGGCACTCCTGTCTCCATCTCCAGTTAATTGAGTCTTTGTCCCGCTTGCCAATCCCTTCCCTTCTATCCACACTGAAGGAAAAGTAGAAATTGACACTGGGCTTGCTGAAACAAAAGCTACAGCCCTGGGTAATGCAAGAAGTGAGTCACAGAGTGTCCACTTTACCTCCTGGGAGCCCCAGTGTCAGGGAAAGGTGAGGAGAGTTGACCCATTCACAATGATGTTGGAAAAACAAAATTTGAAAGTACAAACCAGCATCCAATTTATTGCCTTGTCCTTTGTTCTCTTTTAGGGAAACCAGCTGCTTTCATTCAAAGACAATCTCAAATGGTCAACTGTGGGAGTCACCAAAGTCCTCTTTCTCCCCTCCTAACCATACCTTCATGGAGACCAGCTAAGGCCTAGGTAAAAATACATAGAAAGGAGGGATGGAAAATAGTACATGGAAGTGTTTCCTCCAGGTTCCTCATTTATTGCTCAGATGAGGAAACTGAGGCCTGGAGAGAAGTGTGGGAGTGGGAGTAAGGGTGCAAAATAAGAGGTGCTGTGCTTTATTCAAAATGCTTGTTCTCTATATCAGGCATCCAAAGGGCAAACAGAATAGAATGCAGAGACGCAGAAGTGGAGAGGCCAGGAGAGATGGAGAGGAGAAAAGCTTTATATGTGTGAAGGATGCACGTGGTTTGTGATTTTCTGTTTCGGAGGCAGCAGATTGACTTGTTTTACATCCCAGGGATTTCATAGTCTGGGACAACAGATTTGAGCCCAGATCTAGCCACAGAGAAACCCTTCTCAATGTTTCTTCTTAAGCATGTAGGGTGTTTCGTTTCTTGGTACCCTACTGGGGGGAGTGTATACAGTTAGGAGGAAGGGGAACACAAGCTGAAGCTGGAGTTTTCATGCCCAGACTTTCTTCCCCGTGCTTTCATGACATGCTTACTGAGACTAAGTAACATGGGGAGCTCTCTGGGATTCTGAGCATTGCCCCTCCTGAGCCCTTGCTGCTGACACATAGTTATTTGTGAGCCTTGCAAGGTGAGCCTGGCTTATTTGAAGCTGATGGTATTCTGCCTGGCTGGGGGCTATTACCAGCCTCCCTACTGGGATAAACACCTGTCGTGATTTGTCTCAGTGGCTGCTGCCATTGGGGCTGAGATTGACGTGGCTCTGGGTGTTTTGCAGGCCTGGGAACGCTGCTTTTGGGTTGAAATTAGAGGGGAGGATGGCTATTGTCTGAGAAGGTAATGTTTTTCCTTGCTTCACTGCCCTCATTCCAAAAGCTATGATCCTTCTGATCAAGTCCTGCTCAACTCAATTTGTCAGATGGACAAGCTTTTGGATAGCAGCTGTATGCCTTCACTGACTCTTCATAACTTCAGTGCTGAGATGGATGAAGTCTCCTACAGACTCCTCAAGTCTCCCCAGAGAGCCCAAGAGGGTGTCTTTCTCATAATCCACCATCACTATGCTCCGACTGGGCACCCCGGCACACCTTCCTTTCCACCCGGGCTCCAAACTCGGCAGAGAGAGCAGACCCATGTACTCACAGCCCTCACCGTGCACTCACAGAGGCTCCTGGCAGTGTTCTCCAGGCCCTTGATCTTCAGAGAAAACTCACCTGTTGTCTGGGGCAGGGCAGTGGTGATAAACCCTTGGCTGTCTCTCGTCCATCACAGCTGCAGCCGGATTTCCCTCGTGATGTGGCTCCTTCACTGTCCACATGTCTCCAGAACTGGGGCAGCCTCTATCCTTGTGACTGCCCTGATGAAACCTGGGTTCTATGAAAGCAGTGTTAGGGGCTGTGGGGGTCAGCGACTTCACAATTTCTCAACATAGGGGTCTTCTCGCCAAGTTTTCTGGAGGAAAGCCCCCAGCTTTCCACTAAAGAATTCATAGGAGGAGAACTCCCTGGCAGTCAAGTGGTTAGGACTCTGCACTTCTACTGAAAGGGGCATGGGCGGGTTCAATCCCGGTTGGGGAACTAAGATCCTGCATGCTGCACGCTGTAGCCAAAAATGAAATAAATAAGTAAAACCCTTAAAAAACCAATTCATAGGAAAACTCCCCTCCAAGCCATCCCATCATTTTGGTCCATTTAAATTCTTAACCTAGTAGTAGGTGGAGGGACGGCCCAGCCCAGCATCTGTGTCATGGCAGGGACCATCTCTAAGTAAAGCTTTGGAATGCCCAGGCAGGACGAGTGTCTGTCCCTGCGCCATCTAAGGAAGGACGCCTGGTTGCTGTGTCCCTGCTTTTCCTGCTCGGCCTTCAGTATCTCATGTGGCCCTTTACTTGGGGTCTGCACTGGAAGGATGAGAATTAAGAAGGGTTTTTCAGACCAATGCCATCACTATTGTCAGTCATTTAGCTAAGAGTGATTTAGGTGCAAGTATCCTAGCCTGGGTCCATAGATGGAGTTTAGACCTAGGATCATCTCACCTTCAGCTTATCCCTCCCCCTGTCTGGGTCTCAGTTTTCTCCCCAAGGAGGGACTGGGCTAAATTAGCTTTTCAAAAAATATGGACTCATATTTTCGGAAGCATCCTCAGTGAGAGAAGTCTAGGAAATTCTGGGTTAAATAAAGTTTGAAACTCCCTTTACTGTCTAACTCCCAGGGCTTCAATTTTCAATAAAAAGCATTTAAAAATTAAAAAGAAAGATATGTAAAAAGTTATATTTCCCAAACTGTATATCATCCAATTCCCTTTGTTTTTTTGGCACATATCATGGGACAAGTGTTCTGCTGAATATACTTCACAGCAGCAGAAGGCTAAATTGTTTCTCAAGCCCTGCACCCAATCTGTAGAGTTCCCTTTTTCTCCCTGTATAATTTTCCCTCTTGATTAGAAAACATACTGAATGTTTAGCTCTATAGGCAATGCCATAAAGGCTAAACAGGAACAAAAAAGAAAGAAATATATTCAGACTGTTAAATCCAAGCTCCTCTTTGAGATCTGTATTTTAGATAGCAGTAATGAGAATGAATAGGGATTTATTAAGCATCTATTTAATGTACTAGATACTGTGCTAAAATGCTTTGATTGGATTATCTAATTTAATTCTCACAGGAACCTTATGAGGTGTCTATCATTTTTACTCCCTATTTTCAGATGAGGAAACGGTGGTTCAAAGAGGCTTGATAAATAGCATAAGGCCACCCAATTATGAAGAGGCAGTGGCAAGGCCTCAACTTACTGCAGTCTCTTTCTAAGAATTGTAAATAACCAACTTATTAAGTCTCCTTATTTTGTACCCCAAGCCAGCAAGCTGCCACAACAAACCAGAAATAAACTAATTGCAATGGTAATTACCTTCCATCTAAAATTCTTGAGTTAGTGTGAAATAATGTTGAATCATCAGTCTCTCATGTATACTGAAAATAGATATCTCTAACAACTAAATGTTACCAAATGATTTATTATGATTGGTGCTAAATTACAATGTATATGAAATGGAGTCATTTATGCAAACACATAAAAAATAGTTACCTATTTCTGTAATTATATTCACACAAGAATCTGAAATATAGTTTCTGGTCTGCCTTGTAAAATATATCCACAGAATGACTTTTGTAGTTTTCACCACACAATGTTACAATACTGATACTGCACCTGTATCATTTACCATACTATAAGAACTAAACAGAATATGAAAGCAGTTAATAGCAAATTAAACTTTTTATATCCATCAATGATTCCAAAGAAAATAGTTTGTTTCCATTGGCAGTGAGAATAGATGGTAGTAATTAGCATTGTAGATATTGCATACATAAATATGTATGTATATATTTATATGTTGCTCAGGGCCATTGTTCCATCACAGGCAGTTACCTTTTGGGTGGAGCAACGATTGCCAAAATGATGTGCAATTCCATTGGGACAACTAGTAGTGCTATCTTTTACCATGTTTCTCTTGCAAAACAAATAGGTAAGAAAGAAATACAGCAGGCTGAAATCTAGTGTTACATACCAAGGTAGAAACAGTTACTGAGTTATTAATCACAGTAGTTTATGTATATTTGCTATTCACAGACCGCAGACATTTTGCTGGATAACCGAGCTGCTGGGAATTGACGACATGAAAACATGCATTCATGTGAGTCCATAATTAATGATGTTTATACTGTAATAAGCACATTCATTTTAACACCATTCAGTAAACAGATTCCTTTAAAGTCTGAGCTAAATCTGCTACCACAATTACACACAAAAATAACCTGTAAACAATTTGACATTATACTTATGTACAAGTGAACTGCATTGGAAAGGAGAAGAGGTAATTTCAGTGGGTGTCACTTGGTATACATCAATGTGCAACAAACTAACCCAACTCATCAAGCACTTGAATGAGGTCAGGAAAAAGTAACATGAGCAAGGCCCCAGTAGATGACCACTCAGGATTAGTTCCAGCAAAATTCAGACTCCTCTATCTATGGTGACATTGTCTTACAAGCACCCAAGATGGATGTCAGAGGAGCTTAATAATCCCTGGCAAACTGTACTCGGAGATACCCAGCTATCCTAATCAACAGTCTTTATAAATGTTGAGAGTGGTCCTGATACTATTGAAACATGTCGATTTAATTTGGACAAATGATATGTTTGTTAGGTTCTATCCAGTGCTCTGTTAGTCCTGAAAGACAGGGGGAACAGGAAATCAACTGAGATCATTAGTTCAATTCCTTCAGTCAACACAAAGATTCTTGATTTTACAGACTAAGTTCCTATCAGAGAAAGAAGCAAGATGCCATTGTTTATCTAAGTGGTGACCCACTTACAACATATCCCATTAACAGCTTTCAACAGGACTCTGAAATGGGGCTCCCCTAAGTTTCTGTTTCTGGGTTTTAAGTAGGATACCACTCCAGTAATTAGCGAATCCATTTTCTTACATCAGAAACAGGGTAATGAGGGGTTTTTGGCACCCCCACTTTTCCACCCCTCATGTTTTACAGAATAAAAAAAAAATTAATCTGTCCTTTTCTAAACTAAGCGGAATATTCTAAGCAAAATTCTCTTGATTCAACAATCTCCTTTAGAATAAAAATGAATGAAAGGAAAATGATAGGAGAACTTGGAGCCAAGGTTGATGTTAAACCTCCTCCTCTGCTCTAAAATTTGGGGGGGGAAACAACCATTACTTCTTCAAGTGTCCTTAAACCTAATTAAGACATGTAATTGCTACAAGATTGATTTTCTTTCTGGTGCTTTTAAGACCACATCTTCAGGGATCCTCTGGGGGAAAAATAAATGAATGACCATACTCGATAGCTTTGCAAATGTTTCTGACTGTATGAGCAAGCCTGACAGGTCCCTGGGAGGAGGATTCTGTACTTGGACCATCAGCTGAGCCCTGGGCTGGGAGCCAGGCTGAGTTTCTAAAGGTATGGTCTTGTGTGCATACAAACTGATCCCAAGGAGCACCAGGGAAGCTCTTTTGCATAGGTCAGCTTAAAACACTTTTCATATTCTCCAAAATATGCAAAGCACATGGCAGTGAATGAAAACGCAACTTACTGTATCCTTAAAAGAGCTCAAGTTTCAGTCATTTGGTTGTATGCATGTACCATGCCAAAACAAATAAATAACATTTTATTTCATTTAACTTTATGTTGTTCTTTATTTGAGCAACTATTTTGGTATCTGTATAATCAGGCTGAAAGGGTTACTTGTAGAAGTCTAGAAAAATGTTTGGTTATTATTACAATGTGCCCTTGAGCTTTAGTATATATTTACAATATGCATATTATAAATTATTTACTATAGTTTTTAAAAAAATTAAACAGATAATTAACTTTACCTATAAATATATAATGCCACAGAGGCCCTCCATGAATGATGAAAGAAAAATCAATAAGATAGTAAATTAACCAATAGATAGGTAGGTGAAGAACCACTGGCATGATAACCATTGGATTTGTTCCATCATAGACCCACATTTTCTTATTTGTTTCTTCCTAAACATCATCATGTTCATTTGGTGGGTTGTATGTGTGCTATTGTTTAATGAACAAGTCTGAAAACACATAGGTTGAAATTCCAAAAATGGTTCAAATAAGAAAGCCAGTTTTTCCAAGCTTGACATTTCCATAAATATAATTTTGTTTGGTTTTGCATCCATAAATGTTAAACCTAGGTATTCTAATCATATTTTCTATACCATAGATATATACATATACTCATAGTGGAAAAGAATTTTGAAAATTAGAAGTATTATAGACTCTCTAGGAAATCAAAAATAAATTATCAGTCTTTCAAACTCAAAATTCCAAACAGTTTCAAACTAAGATTTGTTTATGTGTATATATAAATGTATAGATATATATATATACATTTAGATAGATGTACACATATACATATATACACAAAATTTATACATAAACACACATACGCAACATACAAGTACATACACACTCCTCAACACACGTACACAGTCATATATTTCAGTGCAGTTTCTTTTCTCTAGCTGCCTCTTTTTTCCAACTCAGAACAATAATGATAAGATGCTAGGGGCAGTCAAATCATATTTGGATTTCTGACCTGCCATGAATAAAAACTGAGACTGTCTAAAAAGCCCAAAGGTAAAAATGGCATTCACATGCATGTACACACACACACTCATATGCAGACAGTCATTTTATCTCTCCTGAAACTTGCTCTGATCTCCTGAAAACAGCACAGCCAGCAGCGTGGGTGCCAACCTCCTGACGTGGAAGCTATCTGACTCCTGTGGGTGTGATGGGGCTCAGTACTCACTAGATACTTGTTCTAAAACAAAGCCCTTGATAGCATTTTTACCATCAGGTACAGTCCGTGGTACCCCTCTCCCCAGACTTGCTTCTCCTTGATCTCCTAGGGACTTGCATGTCTAGTGGAACTTAAAACACAAAATAGCTGACAACCTGCAGAAAAAATGTCAGGCTAGAATCATCCTGGCTACCTTTTGCTTAGACCAGAAGAAGCTACACAAAGGTGAAATCCAGAACAGAGAAGAGTTCATATCAGAGGTGGTTGCGAGCCTTCAGAGTCTAATAAACCTAGATGAGAATCTGTCTCCGCATTGTCAAGCTATGCGCCACTCTATCTTTCCAAGTCTCAATGACCTCACCTGTAAAAAGAGGACAGTAACAACATCTGCCTCTTTAAGTTATTCTAGGATTAAAGAAGATAAGGCATAGAGAACACCTAGTACAGTTTCTGGTGCATACTAACAAATTTATAGTCTACATTATTCATAACTTAATATTTAAACCATAAATCTCAAATGTTGATCAGAGCTACATACAGAAATAATGTTAGTCCAGGATTTGAACTTGATCCGAATTCAAGTTCTGTATCCCAAGTCCACTCCCTAGTAGATTACAATGCTCCTTGTGGTGACCAGAACATGGTATGCATTAAACAAATACAAGTGAGTGAATGCACGAATAAATGAATGTCTGACTTCAGTCCTCTGGTCTTCGGTTTCCCTTGCATAAAATGGAGGTAGAATGACTGGACCTTTATTCAGTCACTGGGGTGTGAGCTTGATAAATTAAAAGAAAAATGTCAAATGACTTAAGATACAAACCTGTTTTGTGCTCTCACATAGTCAGTAAATACAAATGGAAAAATAAGATTCAGTAGCCAGGACCTGTGCTTAGACTTGTCGTTTCTCTGAAAACAAGAGCATGGGGGCCATCTGTGTGAGTCTGATGATCATATTTTCTAAGATATAAATATCATCTTTAGTGAAGATATTCAACCCAAAGTACACAGTGAGCAGTTAAAAGATGATAAAACTGTTGGCCTGTTCTAAGCACTCTTGCCCTGACTTTTGTTTCATTTCTGAGACCACCTTACTGTATATTGTTGATCAGCTTGGAAAACATTCTTAATAGGGTCACATGAACTGAATATGCTCCCAAAGTGCTTCACAACAAACATATTTACCTGTTCTAAGGTTGATAACTTCACTGAAGTATCATTTTTCTGAGGCAGAGAAAGACTTAAATAGAAGACAGATTTAGACCCTAGACCTGTCTCATCACTACTGGAACCCTGGAAAAAAAAAATGACATATTTCTATTCAAATCTCAGTATTCACTTCTGTATAAAAGGATAATAAATAGAGCCTATACAGATTACAAGTGGTACAAATTATTATTGTTCATTTTATCTTATTTCTTGATCCAGAAGTCTTTCTCTACATGGTTTAAAATGGCTTGGAAAATTGGAGCCAACCCGTACTCAGGGTTTCTCAGCCTCAGCACTACTGACATATTGACATTGCTGCTGCTGCTGCTGCTAAGTCGTTTCAGTCATGTCCAACTCTGTGCAACCCCATAGACAGCAGCCCACCAGGCTCCCCTGTCCCTGGGATTCTCCAGGCAAGAACACTGGAGTGGGTTGCCATTTCCGTCTCCAATGCATGAAGGTGAAAAGTGAAAGTGAAGTCACTCAGTCCTGTCCGACTCTGAGCGACCCCATGGACTGCAGCCTAGGGGCTCCTCCATCCATGGGATTTTGCAGGCAAGAGTACTGGAGTGGGGTGCCATCACCTTCTCTGGACATATTGACATTAGGGTTAGATAATTCTTTGTTGTGGGGGTTGTTCTGTACATTGTGGGATGTTTAGCAGCATCCCTGGTTTTTACTCATTGGGTGCTAGTAGCACCTCTCAAGCGAGGACAATCAAAAACGTCCTCAGGCACTACCCAAAGTCCCCTAGAGTGCAAAATCACCCCTGGGTGAGAGTCACTGCCTTAAATGCACATAGCCCACACAAATCAGAAGCTTTCCTGAAAATGTTCCTGTCTCTCACGCACAAATTAAACCACTGACCACTGGCTGCAGTTGAGAAAAACTACTAGTGATCAATGTGAATTCCATGCATATTTCAGCTGTCAAGGCTTTTTCTTTCCTCCCTCGTGGCTCAGATGATAAAGAATCCACCTGCCATGCAGGAGATGTGGGTTTGATCCCTGGGTTGGGAAGATCCCCTGGAGAAGGAAATGGCAACCCACTCCAGTGTTCTTGCCTAGAGAATTCCAATGACAGAAGAACCTGGTGTGCTGCAGTCTGTGGGATCGCAAAGTGTTGAACATGACTGAGCAATTAATACTTAAGTTGAGTATGATGCCTCTAGTGACTATATAAATGAAAACCAGTTTTGATTTTCATCCAGAAATCTGTAATGTTTGAATTTTGTATCAGGAGACCAGCTTTACTCAACCTTCTCAAGTACTCATACCCACAGTAAAGACAAACAACTGGGCTGAATTAAAAGCTGTTAAACTTTGTGACCAGAGACTTGAATAGCATTGAATATTCCTGCACTTGAATAGCGTTCCCGTGGTCACTAGTCACCAACCCAACACTGACGTAAAAGTTGTACACGTGTATACCTACACACACACACACACACACACACACACTGACACAATTATAAAGCCGTTCTCCTCCACTACTTAGTTATGCATCAATCCTCTTTCACTTGTGATGGATGAAGCCAACATCAGCAGTGAGAGTCTGAAGTTATGTTGATTTTCATTGTGCAAACGCAGGTAAATTAGCTAAAGGTCAATTCTAAGAATAAACTGACAAGATGGAAGAGGTCGCTGGAGAGAGGAGACTTACTAAATCCTCCACTTGGCAGTTAAGTGCTTTTAAAAGGCTGATTAACAGGAAAATCACCTCCTCCTTCCTCCAGGACAAACCCCTTGATAGTCATTGGACTGGGACACATTTTTCTTAAGACTTTTAAAAGTAAATTCCCTAAATAAAGCAAAGAAGATAGTCTAGGAACTAAAAATTCTTTACTCAATAAACAATACAACTTTTTCACAAACAAGAAGAACATTGTTTAAAGTTTAGGAAGCTGAGGAATAAAGAGATCCATTGGGAAATAAAGGAGGGAAAGAAAACTAAATCCAATTTAAGATTTAAAAAAAAAATTCTTGGCCAAAATAATTCATGGTTCAAGTGTATTAGTTTCACTGACCATTCTTCACTTTTCTTTGATAGTAGTTTTTACTTAAATATTAATTAATGATTATGACAAGCATGAATTTAAGTCATTTATTCTCTATTTATTGTAGTGGGGCGGGGGGGGAATTTGGTACCTCTCCAGTTACTCTGTTATATGGATAGGATCAACTGGATCCCTGAAAACCTCCAAATTTGTTTTTTTTCTTCTGAATAATTATAGTACAGTCATCTCTCCTAGTCGGAGTTGACTGAAAAATTTGAGAACTTCGTATAATTACAAATGAAATTTTTCAATCCACTCCTTATTTCTTTTTTAAAATGTGTTCTTCTTTATGGATTTTGCTTTACATTTTTGGTTAATGTTGAGGTTCAGGGTCATCAGCTCTCTGAGGGTTTCTTAATATTGCTAGAATCAAATTGGACAAAGTAAGCAGTACAATGACTCAGGATTTTCTTCATGATATACGGCTAAATTCACTCAGCATTCCATACTCATTTTGGTGGTTTGTATGTGCAGTTATTGGAACCCCTTTTGGGACCACACACTCCATTTAATTATGGATCACTCTGAGGTTCCTCTGATGCAAACTATAAATGGGCCTAGAGATGAACAACTCTCTTTGGAAAAGGGCATTATCTTTTTTCCTTGTCGGGTATCATTAGGACACATCTCAGTCAGAGATATGCTCCCATCTACCCAGTCACACCACTACAGTGATGCAGGTTTTCAGTTTGGAGTCAAAAAGGTACAAACATCAAACATACACAAAATGGAGAGGAGGTCATGAGTGACAAACAGATGAAAGGGCAAACCAACTATGGAAATCTGCCCGGCCCTAGTCCTAGGACGTTCTTCTTTGGGTTCGTTTTGTTTTGTGTTTTTTTTTTCCCCTCAAGATAATGAATTATGCATGCTCTGACTCATCTGTTGTGAAAAGTGAGAGGGAATGCCACTAGGAAGTAAGAGTAATGGTGACCTCTGCATAGTCCCTAAACACCAGAGTTTCTCAAAGGAAGGTCCACAGACCATCCCATAGAAACCATTAAGGATGAAAACCCCCAAATGCAGGTTCCTTGGCCCCTTTGACGTTTCTGGATTAGACTTTCCAGGATTAGGGTCAGGGATCTGCATTTTTACAAGCGCTACAAATGACTTTCCGCATGCTGAGTACTGAAAACACCACCAACACTTCTGCAATGGAGGTCACTGAGGGATGAATCTCCATTCCAGTGTATATGGCAAGATGAGAAAAACATTTCAAAGTAGCTTTGTGCTTGCATCACAAAGCTGTGATTATTAAAGCTTAACACTCTTTTTCTTTCAGCAGGGGTGGAGAGCAATAACCATTTCATCTAAAATCAGAATGATGAAGGCAATATAAATCAAACCCATTTCAGCAGGTTTCATTTGGTCTAATTTCTCTGCAGATATTAATCATTGTACAGTCCTGTACAAATGACATCTAACTCCATTTTAACTCAGAATACAGAATGCTCACTCTAATGCTGTGTCTCGTGTATTATTTTGACAATATAAAAGAAAATAAATAAATTGGGTCATCAAGATTGCAAGATGCCAACAATACCAAGACATTAAGAGAGAAACGGCCCATGCTGACCCTATAACCCAGCATGCAAGTTGGCAAAAACATTTATCTGTCATGGTCATGGGGGAAAATAACTCTCATCATTTTTCCTCCGAAAATTGCTATGTCACGTGTAGGTTGACAAAGGATTCTTCCTAAAAGTATGTAGAGTCTTAACTCTAGGAAAGATAATCCAGATGACCAAGACTAATCAAGTCCCGCTGCATGATAGAAAGTGCCAGAAAATACCAGCGTTTAAGTGCTCTGGGTTAAACCACTATGATAAATACAAAGTTGAAAAGTTGAAATTGTAACAGAGAAAAATATATGAGAATCAAAGTTTGTCTCCCATTTTTGGAGTTGGTGTCAAGTAGTTTTATAAAACACCATGTATGCCTTTTCTTTGTCTCACTTTAGCCTGTTTTGCTAGGTACCAACAAAGCAATAAGCAGAGAGGAATCTAACCCTAAGAAGCAAAGTTAATCCCAAAGCTCAAGCAATGGCAACTAAGAGGACCCAGAGTGAACAGTACACATTTGTGCTGTGGATCAAGGTGTCTGTGAATCAAGCAAGCAAGGTGCCCATGAATCAAGCAAGACCAATGAAAAAACATGAAAAATTCCTTGTTGGCTCCCCTTTTATACATGTGCCCCTGCCTCACATGAATCAGCTGGGAGTAGACATATTATAGCTATGGAGGAATAAAGAACAAAGGGAACACTAACGATCTGTGCATTGTTCCCCTTTTACTGTAATTCACCATGCATGCATTTCCAGGAAGATAACTGTGCCTACAAGCACAAAGGATAATATCAGTGCATATTTTGGAAGCCACTTGGTTGTTTTACGGCCACATCTCAATGCAATTTTTTTCTTAGCAGAGGGAGAGAGAGCTCACTACCACCATGATCCAACAGTTTTATTTTCCTGTCTTCCCCCTTTCATGCTGAACACAGATCACTCCCTTTTTGATAGTGGGTCAGAGGACTTTATAAATATAGTTCTGACTTCAGAAGACCCACATACCTTAGAGAATGACCTCCACAGACTCACTGGATTTTAACATGGCAGAATTTTCCAAGGTCTCTGTGCATATGATTCCTCATTCATTTGACCCATTTGATGCTTCTAGTCTCTTCAAATCAGCCTTAGTCCTCACCAGTATTCGAGAAGCAAACCCTACATATTGTTCTGTCCAGAAATGAATTAAAATTTCTTGAAACTATTTTAAGTTTGAGGAAATGAATATGATACATGGTGCAGGGCCACAATAGCATTTAGTCTTCTAGTTCACTTACCCAGAATTCATTTCCAGTGTTGCAGGCCACATAGCCCTCACTTCAATTCCACTTAAAATAAGACTGAAGATGTGCATGAACCTGGTGCCTCTGCAGAGACTTTTACTGACCAGGTTTACAAATCTGCCTGCAATGCAGGAGACCCGGGTTCAGTCCCTGGGTTGGGAAGATCCCCGGGAGAAAGGAATGGTCACTGACTCCAGTATTCTTGCCTGGAAAATTCCGTGGACAAAGGAGCCTGGAAGGCTACAGTCCATGGGGTCACAAAGAGTTAGATATGACTAAATGACTAACTTTCACTGTTATTTCCATACCAACAACCACACAAATGAACACTCTGTTGCTGTTTCAGCTATATGAACCATTTGGTTTGAGCTGACCCCGATTTAAAATATTATTATTACTTTAAACAGACTTGCCACCACTGTTTATTTTTTTCCCCCCGCCCTGGGGGTATAAAGACAGCCTAAACAGAAAAAAAAAGACAGGTCAAAGAAAAGAGAAATGCCATGAACATTTTTTTACAATGTTTCATTTCCTATTTAAAGTACGTTTGTACTAGGATTAATGAGTGGATGGCCATCTTACTAGTTCTCCAATTCTTACTAGTGTGTTTTCTATCTTGCAGCCATTACAATCAAGTCTGAAATTTAAGAAAGTTGGGACTCTGGCCATTTTATTTAGACCCCCAACTCTTTGACAGAACTTCCAGTAGGACCATAAGAATCATCTGGGGAAAGTGAGTTTGGGGATATTTTCACCAAATTCAACTTCTTGACCCATTAAGTTCTATGATCCTTTGCAGAATCTTCTATTGCCAATACGACCAATATGAAATGGTATAAAGAAACATTGAAAACAGTAAAGACATACTGGTAGGCTGTACAAAGCTATGTTGTAGTTAAGATCAAATGTCTGCTGATATACTAATGTATGAAAAAACAGCACTTAAATTCATAAATATAATTGTCTTACAACATAACTCCCAAAATGATCTTTCTTTTTTCACTTTAGCAAAATTGTTAAGTCCATTTGAACCATCAGGACAAGAACACATTGGCTGAGTCTGTTGCCCAGGTGTGAAGGTAAGAATTAACAAAAATTCAGAAAGCTATCCATATGTTAATGGGGACTAATAACAAGTATCAAGACATACCTCTTACATAATAATGTGCATCAATGAAAGATTTCAAAAAGAAGCAATGGGTCACTATGTCTCCCTCCCAAAGACATCATCCAGTTGCCTTTATTACCTGTGGTACATAATACACATACCCACACACACAAAATTAAAAAAAAGAAATTAGTTCTTGGCACACAATTAAGGATGGAAAAAAAATATTTTTTCAGTTCCTACTGAAATGCTTGAGGAATGCTGAAAGTCAAATCTTGCCCTTTAATCTTCATTTACCACAAATCAATGAAAAAACTATGAGTACATTAATAGAATACAGAGTCACATGGATGGATGGCTATTAACGGTTTCTTTTTGGTTGTGTCCATACAGGTCAAGGATGTAAACAAGAAAGACTGTTTAGAAAGCCCAACTCTTAATTTCGGAGCTTCAGTTATCTAGTTGGGTTGTTCAAAGACATCAGAGAAGTGAGAGCCAAATGCTAGTATGGACACAGCCAAATCCCAGATGCCAAAGGCAAACAAAACTGGCTACAGGAAGTAACAGGGAAGCACTGTAGTTTTAAAAAGTTATGAGAAATGATTAGGGCATGCGTGAAATACAATTTCCCCTGAAAACAAAAGGCTGGACCCTTATTCAAGTACTGTGTGTTGTTCTTCCTGCCACAACTACACAGGGTGCAGAGGACTTAACGTGGAGCACGTGGAAAGGTCACACCGTTAAAACACGGGCAGAAACATCGAGAGGAGGAAGGTAATTCAGCTCAGGGTAGAGAAGGCTGAATTGGGGTCATTTTGCAGTCATTTTTGTGGATACGGATGTTTGGATTTTTTAAAATACAAAGAATGTGTGACTAGCTCTTCTCACCTTCTCCTAGTGCTGAGAAAGAGCTGTGCAGTAAAAGGGAGCCTGAGGGTGCTCCTTTCCAAATAAGGATGACAATTTGCTGATGATGGGGGTTATTAGATGTAAGGAAATGTTGCCAAGAGAGGCTCAGAAATCTTCCCAGAAGGGTTTTAAGAAAACAGCAGAGGCTCCTGTGGCTGAAGGACACTAAGAGGGCGCTGGCGGGGGCAGGAGCAACCCCTCAGGACGCCCGGGCCCTGGGCTCACGTGCTCTGTGTGTATACATACTAGGTTGTGCTTCTGTTGCACAAATACTCATGCATACGGAGTCAATATAAACTGGCACATAATCAATTTGAGTGAAAAGTCATAAAAATCTGCCACTTTCCCCCCATTACCCCATAAACAAAAGGAAAAAGGAAAATTTAAAAATCCAAACCTATAGCACTGGGCCAGATCGCTACCATAATTCTCATTCAAAGGAGGGAGGTAGAAGAGGAGAGGAAAAACCCAGTTTGGGATAAATGATTCCCAAGGCCTCTCAGCTATTCTTATGTAGCTGGCTCTCATTTATAGATAAGATACTCAGCACACGGGACCAAGTTAACAAACAAACAAAGAACCAAAAAAAAAAAAAGAGAAAGAGAGAGAATTTCTTATACTTCCACATCTGGAAAGAAATCTACCCTGTGGATTGACATGTTAAGGTGAACTAGGTAATCAGGCAGTAGTAGATCAATGGGCTATTGTGTTCTAACAAATGTGTATTGTTAGTTGTTGTTTTCTCTTTTCAAATATGGATTTCTCTCAGGTTGATTTCAAAACGGTGACACGCTCTGTTTCTTCTCCCACCCCCACCCCCTCACCCACCCCTATAGATGATACTTCCGTAAAAGTTCAGATTGCCAAGGGTGTTTTCTCTCTGGGAACCTATCTGGAATTTTGATCTTTAGGAAATCCTGGATACATTTCTCCAGCTCTTCCTCAATTGACAGCTTTTCCTTAACAGCTTTTTTTTTGCTACTCATGTTCGACTCCCTGGAGCCGGAAGTCAGAGTCCGGAGCAGGTCACTTTTCCGTCGCATCTCTGACTGCTGGATCAGCTGGACGGGCCCCTTCTTGATGGGACGGTCCAGAGTCTGGATGTTGGTCTGGCGTGTCACGGGCCCACAGATGACTGTCTCCTGGGGAGAGCTGGCCTCAGACTGGCTGTCGCAGCTGGAGGTGGAGAGGTCGTTGCAGGAGGTGCCACTCTCTCCTTCCTTGTCACCCTTGCCGTTCTTGCAGCAGCAATCACAGTGCGAAGATGACCACCTGGAAGGCTCACCTGCAAAGAAGCACAGGACCCAAGGAGTGAATGCCAGGCAGCTCAGCTTGGAGTAGCAGCACTGCATATCAACACACACACAAGCATCCACAACCATGTCTTTAGAAGAAACAGGATGGCACACAGGATGGGTTGCAACAGGAGTACCCAGCAGCCAAGTTCACTGAGGGAAGGAAATTAATAAGGGTGAGCTGCATAAGAGGAAATACATTCTAATGCATCAGTCCATGGAGTCGATAGTTACTCAGCTACACAGTGTCATCACTAACTTTGTTACCTTGGCAGACCATTTAATTCTCAAAGCTTCAGTTTCCTCATCTGTGAGAGGAGGATAATAATTTGCCTACTTTCAAGAGTTGAGGGTGGAAGTAGATAAGGCAAGTGAAATTCTCCAGGAGATAGTGAAGGACAGGAAAGCCTGGCATGCAGCAGTTCACAGGGTTGCAAACAGCTGGACGTGATTGAGTGACTGAACAACAAACAACAAAAATGAAATTCTTAATGCAATGTGTGGCACACAATAAGCACTCAGTAAATGCTAAGTGACTTTACTGTGGCTGATGTTAAGCCCTAATCCTATGCCCCATGTTATTGCAGTCAGGTAAACAGGGAGATTCTAGACGAGTGGAATGGCAGCTACCAGTCAGGGAGGGCTTACTTTGTACAAACCCACATGTAAGTTCTTCGCACCCATTAACATACTAGACCCTCATGACAATTCTAAGACATCAGTATCTCCATCCCCAGTTTCCATGTAAAGAAACTAAAGACTTTAGAATTTTAGAAAGTTGCTGTAGGACTTCCCCAGTGGTCCAGTGGTTAAGTACCTGCCTGCCAATGCAGGGGACACAGGTTCAACCCCTACTCTAAGAAGATTCCACATGTGGTGGGGTAACTAAGCCACGTGTCACAATTACTGAAGCCCATGCCCCCTACAGCCTGTGCTCTGCAACCAGAGGAGCCACTGCAGTGAGAAGCCCACAAGCCATAACTAGAGAGTAGCCCCTGCTCTTGGCAACTAGAAGAAGCCCTTGCACAGCAGCAAGGACCTAGCTGCAGCTCCCCAAAAAGGAATTGCCATAGTTTGTACAAAGCTGTACAATTTGTAAATGGCAGACTGGGATTTGAAAACAGGCCTCCCAAATACTATAACTAATCTGTCCGTAAAATTCATGCTTCTCTTTCAAAACAATTTTCAAAGTATCACTTCTCTCTGAAGTCTTTGTTCACCTTTCCTCAGAAATAGTTGCCAATTTTTCCTCTGAGTTATGATCTTCCCTTGTAAGTGCCTCTATTATTACACATGTCACATTTTGTTATAGTTCTTTTCTATCTTAGGCATCTCAGCTATTATACCAGGAGCACCCTGAGGTAGACGCAATGAAGAGTTCATTGTTGTCATCCCAGAAAAGGCTCAAGTAAGAGTGTAGAAATTCAACAATTCAATAATTACTAGTATCCTAAGCTATGGTTTTTCCTGTGGTCATGTATGGATGTGAAAGTTGGACTGTGAAGACAGCTGAGCGCCGAAGAATTGATGCTTTTGAACTGTGGTGTTGGAGAAGACTCTTGAGAGTCCCTTGGACTGCAAGGAGATCCAACCAGTCCATTCTAAAGGAGATCAGCCCTGGGTGTTCTTTGGAAGGAATGATGCTAAAGCTGAAACTCCAGTATTTGGCCACCTCATGCAAAGAGTTGACTCATTGGAAAAGACCCTGATGCTGGGAAGGATTGGGGGCAGGAGAAAAAGGGGATGACAGGGGATGAGATGGCTGGATGGCATCACTGACTCCATGGACATGAGTTTGAGTGAGCTCTGGGAGATGGTGATGGACAGGGAGGCCTGGCGTGCTGCAATTCATGGGGTTGCAAAGAGTTGGACACGACTGAGTGACTGAACTGAACGGAATAATAATTCTGAAATACCTTGATCCAGCCATACCTGAAACTAGGCCTTTCAATGAGGTTTCACTTATATGATCCACTACATTATATTTAAGCCAGTGCGAATTCCTCTCTCCCTGTTTCCCTGAATCTTGATTCACAGGAGTACATTCAGCTATTTGGAGCAGAGCCATTTTTCAGATACTCAGTTGGTGGCTCCCTAAACTAGGAAATCCAGAGTCACTGCGCAAAGCAATTTCCTGAGTATAAGTCACTGCTCCAAGCCTTCCACTCTCTACATAGCCACAGTCTTCTTGGAGTCATAAACCTAATACTGTTTACTGATCAGATGTTATACACTGGGCACTTCATATAGTTCATTGCACTAAGGCCATGAAAAAATTAAAGGGAAATCGATCCCCTTTATGATGTTAATATTAAGGGCAAAGATAATGTGGTACATTTATATGTTTTAAAAGGGATCCAGATTCGATTTGCACTATAACGTATTCTCATAAATAATGAGTCACATGATAATAATATCCCACTTTGTTATCACTTCTAATGTGGTCAAAGTAGAGGAACCTTAGGATGGAAACTATTAGGAAGATTATATCCTGTCATCTCTTATAATGTCTGCCTTCTACATATCTAAACAATTTAAATATTTATAACAAGTTATACATTTTTCTTCAGAGATAGTAAAAAAGAAAGTCCCTATAAATCACAATGACAAAAGGATCTCTAATATATATTCGTTCTTCTGCACTCCTTTTCAAATGTGACCGAATATTCATTGTATTTATATACCCATTAAATAAAATGCAACAATCCAATTAGCCAGAAGGAATCACCACAGCAGTAATGTCCTAGTTATCACAGGCTATTACAAATAAATATCTTCCACACAACAGAGAAACTGTTCAATATGTGCCAGCTGGTGACTGAAAGTATCAGCAATAGAAAATGGTTTCTGTCTGCCAGCCCAGATTCTGAAAAGGATGTTTTTTTCTCCTTCAGAAGGTAGAATTTGCCTCTGCCGCTCCGAACCTGTCCATCCCTATGCTAATATGATTCCATGGAGAAATGGCTCCAATGAGTTGGGTCAAGGAAAAGTAATCACCCCATCCCAGGGCTGATCTAGTTGGATCTTTCTTGAGGAAAGTTCAGAAACTGAACAAAGCCTTAAAAGAAGAAAATTGATGTATGACAAAACCAATACAATATTGTAAAGTAATTAACCTCCAATTAAAATATATAATTTTATATTAAAAAAAAGAAAAGGAATAGGAGAAAGACAGAAAATAGAAGAAAAAGATGTGCTGGAATACACATGCCTATAAATTTAAAACAAGATAACAAAATATTTTGGCCATAAACCCTCCTGAATCAGTAGAAATACAAGCCTGGGGGGACATGCTGGTGGCCCAGTGATTAAGACTTGACCATCCGATGCAGGGGGTGCAGTTTTGATCCCTGGTTGGGGAGCTAAGCTCCCATGTGCCTTGTGGCCAAAAAACTAAAACATAAAACAGAAATACTATTGTAACAAATTCAATAAATATTTTGAAAATGGTCCACATCAACAAAAAACAAAAAAAGAACAGGCCTGTATTTCTCTGTCCAAGAGTTACCTTCCCCTGAAAGTCTTTCTATTCAATGGACTTGGAGGGGAACCTGAGGCTTTTCTGAAAGGCAGTTTAACAACACGAACACCAACATGTGAGTGAGTCCTGTGTGCTCACGTGGAAAACTGCATGCAGCCCTCCACAACCTGTCCAAGCCAAGACCCTGGCACAGATGCATTATTTCTGCCCTGAACTGCTGGGATCATCATGGATTTAAATGTCAGTTGGGATCCACCAGCTTCCAGGCAAAGAGAAGTATTACTTTCCACTAATTCTAGGCACTATCACTATTAAAGGGAAATTAAACAGATTAATTTTAGTGGAGCCCATTACACTTCCACATGTTTCAATATTTTATGAGCACATCTGAATGTCTTACTACTTTGGAAAGGTAATTCATAAGATAGCTTCTGAAGTCTATATATTAGGTGGAAATCAAGGAAGAAGATGGTATTAATACAGTTCAGTTAGAAGTGCAGTCTGAAGGGTCATTATAAAATCTGAAAAATAATCAGATGTGAGAAGAGAACCAATTGTTTCTTTTCTCTTTTGCTTACCCCCTTCCCAAGAATTTAACCACAGCAGACAGAGGATATAAACCAGAACACAGGAAACCCTTTCACCCTTGCCCTTTCACCCTTGCAGTTCCACTGACATAAGCTTACCTGTTCTGGAAAGAGTAAAAGGATCTGTGAAAGGTCAATTCTGTAACTCAAGGTATTCTAGAATCCTCCCCATTATAGTAAATTATGATCTCCTAAATACCTTGGTACTTCAAATTACAACATACTTTTGCTCCCAATTTGCTGAGGTTTCAATACTGGCTGGAATAATTCTCTCCATTTGAGGAGAAAATAGGTTACAATTGATTAGTCAGATATAGGGAGAAAATCATTTCATTCCAGGAAAAGTCTCATTTGTTGATATTAAAACAACAAAATATCTGCAGCCTTTTGGGGGTATATTAACTAGTTTCTGGTCAAAGAACCTAATAGCTCTTCCTTATCTTTAAATAAACCACTGCTGAACTTGTTGGACATCATTTTTGCTACCAGGCACATAATAGAGGCTTGATAAATGTTTGATGATTAATGAATGAGTCAAACACATGTGTTGAATTATAACACGTTGATAACACAGTAGATAGATTGCAGGCTCCAGAGTCAGGCTCTGCAATATGTCAGCATGGATCAATTACTTTACCTCTCTGAGCCTTAGTTTCCTCTTCTGAAAAATAAGGTTAGTAATAGTATCTTCCTCATAAGGAGTTTAGGAAAATTAAATGAGATAATTAAGGTAAAAGCGTTTCATGGTTTGTGGCATCCAATCCACACTTTGACCAGTGTACACATTCATTCTGCTAGAAGCCAGAAACTGATCCACATAAACAAAACAACATCAGGAGCTTGTTAGATATGATGATTATATTTCTACTAACATGCTATACAACCAATTCTTCAGTCTGGCTGGAGCATCATGTTAGGAAGAACACTAATGCTATAACTGGACTTTTCAGGAAAATGTACACTGAGCATTTCGTAGTGTCTGATTTTGTTTGGGAGTGGAGAGTAACCATTAGCACATACTATGAGACCAGGGGTTAATTTTGGAAAGAAGTTTCCTTTACAGTGCAGTGCTTAGAATTTCACAAATGGATGGAACTTCCAGGATAAAAATTTACTCTAGGACACATCAAATAAATTTAAACCCAGAGCCCAGAGGCGTTTGTAGTTGGGATTAAATGGGAGGGGCAGGAAACTCAATAGCCTCGAGTCCTTAAACACTAAATCTTTCAGCAGTTTACAACTTGGACAAATTGAGGACCAATCAAGAAAATTAAATGAGTGGACTTGGTCCCTCTCCACTATAGCCCTGAGTCCTTACTGACAAAGAAGGAATAAAAGAGGAAAGACTACAGAATCTTTCTCCTCTATGAAAAATTCAAACCGAGCTGAGTGAATCACAACTTAGCAAACTCACAAAGTGCTTATGCATTTTTAAAAGAGGCAGCTCTGCAATCTACCCACACTTCAAGTCCTCCACCTGCTAATGGTTGTGAACACAATGCACATCATTTACAGCAACAGCTGGGAAAACTGCTTCTCCCTGTCTTCTCTGTCAATGATGTAGGAGCCTGCCAGTCTGGGAGCTAGGTGGCCAGATTTAATTTATCGAGGCTGCTGAAACACTTTCTCGGTATTCCGGTTGAAAAGTCAATAATGCCCAAACTGATGTTTTTATAATTCTGCTAACCTTGGAAAAGATATTGCACAGTGGAGATTGGGAATAGACAGACTGTGCAAGCACCTGAGAAAAAATACATCTTCCATCTTGACAATCCTTATTTCTTGCTTGTGGTTGACCTTTTCTGCACATGGACATTTGGCCTTGGAGGGACCCAGCTGGGGATCCTCATTAGGACGAGGTAAGTCTGGGAAAGAGCAGACAGTGAAACCATCCATGCATCTGTCAGGGCCAATCAGGAAAACAGCTGTTCCACCTGTTATCTTAAGAGGGAGAATTTAATATAAGGAAGTGGTTAAACAGATGTTGGAAGGGTCAAAGATAGTGCCTGCAAGAGGCAGCTACCACCCTTAGAACCAAGGAGACAAATAAAAGAGATAGGGTCACTAGAACTGAGATGTTGGCAACAGGCATCCCGTGCGAGGTGAGACCCAGGCATGTGAGGAGGGCACCCTCCCTGCTGCTGAACATGGTATCTGAAGGGGCTCCGGGATTGAAGAAAAAAAAAAAAAAAAAAAAGTTGAGAACTAGAACCAACTCCTTCTGGGGGAAATACAAGCTGGATTGATTCTGATGAGCAGAAAGCAGGCAAGGAGTCCTTCTTCTCCTGCTGTTTTACAGTCTTCCTCTACATCCCCTACGGACAGAACCTAACAGGAAGCCAGCTGAGCCCGTGAAAAGAGTGGTTAGCTGAATCACAACCTCAGCCCAGCAGAGAGGGGTGGTTTTGAAGCCCAGAGATAACAGCTAAATAACAGCACACCGAGCCCTCCAGGGATTCAACAGAAAAGACAGACACAGCTCTCAACCTGCTGGACCATGAATGCAGATGAAGGAGTTAGGGAATGGAAGTGAAGAACCATCATTGCCATTCAGCCACCCAGCTGCCCTTGTTATGCACTACTAAGGGTTTTGCATGTGCTCATCCATCACAACTTCTTTTCCTGATATTCACCTGTTAAGCTCTTTTTTGACCATCCCTTTCTCAGAGTACCTTACCTATCCATCCTCCAGCCCAATTTAAGCCAGTGCCAACTTCCA
This sequence comes from Bos javanicus, assembly GCF_032452875.1. NCBI lineage: Eukaryota > Metazoa > Chordata > Mammalia > Artiodactyla > Bovidae > Bos > Bos javanicus. Next base: position 55,146,370 of record NC_083874.1, on the reverse strand, counting down.
GCCTGTTTCTTTCATCTCCACCACGATGTATAACTATGGATGTGTTTTTAGGTTGGATTAATGTCAATTTTCCTGTGTTTTAAAGCCTGGCTTTGTCCCCTTCTGAATTCTAATGCACACTCCAGGGCACATACACACTGGGCTTTCGGGGCAGTAGATGCTCAGAAAATACCTGCATGAAAATGAACAGGAGAGGAAATGGATGATGTTGGTTTAGAGTATTTGTGAGAGGCAGTAAACCTTCCACCACACACAAAAAAAACATAGAAAAATATGACACGCAAGATGGAAAAATTTAGTCATTTAACTAGACATTTATACACATGTAACACAAGCATAAAATGGGCTGATCAACAGAGATTAATGGCAAAATCCATCCAGAACATATATTTTCTAATTGATCATCACTCATACTCATTTATTAATATCCAAAAAAATCCCTAAAGGCATTAAACAACTTCAGTAAAAACTTTCTTAACTGCTCGACTATGGTCTCTACTCACATAATTTTCCACTTTGGTGATGCCGAAACACCCGCCTAGCTCAGGTTTTTCACCTGTGAGATTTCTCTCTGAATAAAGCAATGCAGTGATGTGTATAAGCTTTAGTCCTGAACTTTAACTTTCTGGCTGACTGCCTTGCTCTTTCAAGTGTTCCTTGATGACACACTTATTTCACATTTTTCCAGGTTCTTGTTTTCTTTCCTTTTATTGTATTTCTTCCTCTTAGTCTCAGCATTTTTCAGCTAAGACTCTACTGAATTACTCCTGTCCCCAAAGTCCTTATTTGCCCATTTCCTACAGAGTTCGGTGGCCCATCTGATCTCTTTTCCCACTGTGTCTTCTTCATCCTGGCTACTTGCTTTTATATTTTTCTTCACCAGTTTTCATAAACTTGAACATTTCCCCTGAATGATAAGTTTCACTACAAATCCTCTCAATCAGTATCTCAGAGTATTTTATCTCTTAGAATGAAACATACATGAAATTATTACAGGATTTGTATGCTCCCCCTTTCTAGTAAAAACATCCATCATTTCCTTTGGGGAACTTCCCTTCTCTATTCCATCCTGAAGGAACTGTCAACCATGCTGCCATGTCTAGCCACAAGGGGAGGACAAATGGACTATCTGTGAAACAGCCATCTCCCGACTGTAGTGGGTGATTCAGGCATGGTCATGTGAGGCAAGCTGAGTGAATCAGAGTCCACACTGGGACTGTTCTGCGGGAACTTACAAGTACTATCCCTTATGATTAGGGATGTGCCAAAGTAGGAAGATGTGAGTTCACTGGCCATTTTCCTTACCAGCTGGAGGGGAGTTCATGCATGAAGAAGCCAAGCAGACAGGCAAAGCAAAGAAACGGTCAAGGGACAGAGCCCAACATCTAGCAGTATCACACACTGGCCTCATTCCTATAATTTTATAAGCCAAGAAATTCTCTTTTGGCTTAATCTAGTAGAGTTAACTTTGCATTACTTAACAATAAGAATCTTGAACACTTGATCAAACTCATGTAATCACACTCAATATCTGTCTAGTTTACTTTTGTCATCCTCTGAGTCTGTCTATTCAAGACTATGGTTTTTCCAGTAGTCATGTATTGATGTGAGAGTTGGACTATAAAGAAAGCTGAGAGCCAAAGAATTGATGCTTTTGAACTGTGGTGTTGGAGAAGACTCTTGAGAGTCCCTTGGACTGCAAGGAGATCCAACCAGTCCATCCTAAAGGATATCAGTCCTGAACATTCATTGGAAGGACTGATGCTGAAGCTGAAACCCCAATACTTTGGCCACCTGATGTGAAAAACTGACTCATTGGAAAAGTCCCTGATGCTGGGAAAGATTGAAGGTGGGAGGAGAAGGAGACGACAGAGGATGAGATGGTTGGATGGCATCACTGACGCAATGGACACGAGTTTGTGTAGGCTCCAGGAGTTGGTGATGGACAGGGAAGCCTGGTGTGCTGTAGTCCATGGGGTCACAGAGTCAGACATGACCAAGCGATTGAACTGACTGAGCACTTGTACCATTCTAGCGCTAATATTACTCTACGGTGCAAGTACAACTACTTTCTAAGCTACTTTGTAAGTTACCTATTTCTTCTCTAGACTCACAGCCCTTTTGCTACACTAGTCCCAACAAATTTGACTAACACTGTCAAGAAACATACTAAGACAATGCTGCCTCCTGTTGTACATAATTATTCCCAAAGTGAATGACAATATCTGTCCCTCCAAAACCAGAAACTTAACATAATAATAGATATCATTTACTGAGGACCCCCATGAGCCTAGTATTGTGCTTAGCACTTCACATAATCTAATCTTCACAATAGCTCTACTAGGTGGATGTGATTCTCTTTTCTTTTTATGGAAGTGGAAACTACAGCTCAAAGTGGTTAATTATCCCATCCAAAGTTAGAGTTTACAAGTGGCAGATTAAGAATTCAAATACAGATCTCGTTTAGTACAAAGTCTCTGCTCTTTTTGGTGGATACATTATTCAATATCTACTAAAGATATTTGAAAATACCAACAGACAAAAAAGATTAAAGTGTGGACTTTAGGACATAATAATCCCAATGACTCCAACTCTTCAGTAACTTTAAAAAGTAATCAACTGACTAAACAACTTGAAAGTCCAGGTTTTTGTAGGTTTTTTATCATTTTATCTATATAAGAAATCTCAGCTCCCTTTCTCAAGTTCACTGGAGAAAACTGAAAATAACTAAATGAAGGATGAAGAGTTCTGGTCTCTTTCTGATATGTGGGGTATGTCACCCCCCCTCCATAAGTCTTCTATTCTACCCGGTTGCCCTGGTAGCAGTCAACAGTGTTTGAAGTATGCATTTAATTAGCACAGGAAAAAACCCCTTTGCCAGTTAAAGATTTCATATTTACTGCTGCTGCTGCTGCTGCTAAGTTGCTTCAGTTGTAGCCAACTCTGTGTGGCCCCATAGACGGCAGCCCACCAGGCTCCCCCATCCCTGGGATTTTCCAGGCAAGAGTGCTGGAGAGGGTTGCCATTGCCTTCTCCAGTGCATGAAAGTGAAAAGTGAAAGTGAAGTCGCTCAGTTGTGTCCGACTCTTAGCGACCCCATGGACTGCAGCCCACCAGGCTCTGCCATCCCTGGGATTGGGGTGCCATTGCCTTCATATTTACTAATACTGCTTAATATATTTTCGACAACCAACCAATGTATAATACTTCCTCAAAGTGTGGAAATCAAAACACAACAATCTATGGCTTATTGGTAAATGCAGTTATAAATTTCTGTTGATTCTCCTGGTAAAAGAAAAAATAGCCAAATTAACCCAGAGCAGTTTTTCAAGAGCCAGAGTGTCCTGGGAATTTTTCGAGAATCACTGATAAAATAAAAGAACTGTCTTAGAACAGGGGTCACCAGCCTCTGGGATCTAATGCCTGATGATCTGAGGTGGAGCTGATGTAATAATAATAGAAACAGTGTGCAATAACTGTAATGCTCTTGAGTCATCCCCAAACCATTACTCCCTCACCCCTGGTCCATGGAAAAATTGTCTTCCATGAAATTGATCCCTGGTGCCAAAAAGGTTGGGGACTGCTGTCTTAGAACATTTATAAGTCATAAACTGCTTTGAAGTTGGAGTTAACCAGAAAACTTTGTATGGTGAGAAACACAGCCATGAAAAGGTCAATTAGGATGTGGTTCAAAACTCACTATGGACAGGCCTGGACAGACTCATAGAGCACAAGACCTAGAAGGGACCTGCTTAGAGGCCACTGAGCACCCTTGTTTTACAATGAGGAGAGAGAAAGATGCCTAACTATGGTGTCAGGACCCAGCTCCTGAGCCCTGTTTGGGACCCTGCCAGGGAAACAGCTGGAAGGGTGTGGAGTTAAGGAGGCAAAGTCAGACCCAAGTGGAGAGGTTTTCATTTCTGAACAGTCCATTATCCGGGAAAGAAAAGCTCTCAAGAAGAGTCCATTACTGAGTATAGTAAAGACTAACACAACAGAGCAGTTTGAAGAAAGCAGATTCCTCTAACATGACCACATGTCTAAGAGAGACAGAGACAGACAGACAGACAGACCTTAAGTGATGATGACACTGACCTCTGCTGGCACCTACCTATGCTGTACACAGGGCTGGGCACTTTACTCAGATCATCTCTTTGAGCCCTCACTACCAGTGAGGAGAGTTAGGGAATCATAATGCCGAATTCCCACCTTCCTGGGGGTAAGAGGAGATGAGTGGGGACCAAACTGCCCCAGTTCCAGGGAGGCTGAGATTCATCATACAGGTTTACTCAGAATCAGCATCTAAAAGGTCTGCTTTTAAACTGCATACACCCTTGATGGAAGACTGAGTCTGACACCTCCCTGTGAATTAGTTTATCACAATGCTTGGACCTGACAGAGGAAGCCTGGGAACTCACAATAGTGAGTCACTTTCGGAAAATGACATTAATGAATTGTGAGCTCTGACCACATGTCAGGTGTGGTGCCAAGTGCTTTACAAACATTTGTATTTTATGTTAGCAACACCACCAAGGAAGAGTTTCTCCAACTCAGTACTACGGACATTTGGGCTGGATAATTCTCTGTTGCAGGCGCTGTCTCTTACACTGTATGATGTGCAGAAGCATCCCTGGCCTCTCCCTACTAGTTATCAGTAGCACCTCTGCTCCTCACTCAACACAACTAAAATCACCTCCAGCTGAGAACCATTGCTCTACAGTCAGTATGGTTCCTATTTGGTTGATGAGGACACTAGATTTCATAACTGTTGACTAATTTGCCCATGAGTCCCAAAGCTAATAAAAGATGAAACCAGATTGATTTTTGGCAGATCTGACTCCAAGGCCAAGGCCTAGTCCATCAGTATATCATGGTGCTTCAGTGAAATGATGTATTTTTTGAAAAAGGAGCTTCTTGGGCAGAGATCCAACCATTCCATTCACTCCAAGTTTCAAAAGACCAATGAAAGCAAATGGAGTTGCCCTTTCACTTATTATAACATGAAAAGAGCACCTTATTCTCACCAGGCTATCTTCAGATGATAATGGAAAAGAAAGATTTAGAGTTTAGAGGCTCTGCCTGAACACATATCTCTGCCAATTGGCCACTAATTAATTACTCTTCTTTTAAGTAGGAATTCAAAATGAGACAAAGGTGGCTTTAGCCTGGGATTTTCCCATATAGCCACAGCCTATGTTCCTATCATGTAATAAAAATAGGCAACATTAAATTGAATGTTTACCATACACCAGGTGCTGTTTTGCACTTTGCCTGCAGAATCTCATTATAGATTCACAGCATTCCTATGAAGTGAGCTCTACTGTCATTCACATTTTACAGAAAAGTGAACTGAGAAACAGAGAGGTCAAGCAACTAAAATAAAGTCTTTAAGAGAAGAGGTGTGATGCAGATTAACACAATCTGATCCCAGAATTTCCATAATGAGGTAGGTAGGAAAGCATAGTGGTTTAGAAACTGGGATTTAGAGTCAAAGAAACAGGAATAGGGCACATCTCTGCTGTTGTCTGTAAGTTTTTTCATCTGAAAATGTTGGAAATACCAATACTGCCCTGACAGGAGGATGAGAATTAAATGGTATTTGTCTCCAGCATAATCACAGTGCCTAGAACATATTTAATACCCATTGAAAAAAAAATTTTTAAGATAAATACTTTGATACCCAAATTGATAATGTTCATATCAATCACAGTTGTAACATATTTAAAAGGCAATTTCAATAAAGATACTTTCATAGGTAATCTATGTGTTTTTTTTTCATGCTTTTCTTTCAATAGACAGTCTACCCAAAGCCCATCTCCATATTACTTTACCAATATTTCTATTTTCTATTCTCATGGGCTATCAAACAAAGTATTGACTTATTTGCATAATTGATAATACTTAGGAAAGCACTGCTGATGAACATATCAATTCATAGAGAGCTTTTCCTCCTCTTTGCTCTGAAGCTAGGATTGTCATAGGTGACCTGCAGTGATTCTGCTGCTGCTACTGCTTCTAAGTCGCTTCACTCGTGTCCGACTCTGTGCGACCCCATAGATGGCAGCCCACCAGGCTCCCCCATCCCTGGGATTCTCCAGGCAAGAACACTGGAGTGGGTTGCCATTTCCTTCTCCAATGCATGAAAGTGAAAAGTGAAAGTGAAGTCGCTCAGTCGTGTCCGACCCTCAGCGACCCCATGGACTGCAGCCTTCCAGGCTCCTCCGTCCATGGGATTTTCCAGGCAGGAGTACTGGAGTGGGGTGCCATTGCCTGCAGTGATTCTAAAGGCAAAAAAAATTCCTAAAAGAAGGGGTAAACTGTGCACTGTGATGATAGTTCACTATTACTCCTTTATATATGATTTGCCTGTTTGTTAAATCATTTTCATTACACATAAATACACAACTTCAAAAGATTTCTCACCCTTCTTTTAGGGAGAAAAATCTTTCATTGTGGAGCCCACCATTACTTTTACGGTTAATTCACTAGATAGTCAAGTGGTTTGACAGATGCATCCAATAAGCAATGAACACAATGGAGTGCTACCAACATAAATTAGCACTAATGATTTCCAGGGTGACTTTATTGTCACCTTGTACATTGTCACCCTGTTTATTTAATTTCTCTGCAGAGTACATCATGTGAAATGCTGGGCTGAATGAATCACAAGCTGGAATCAGATTGCTGGGAGAAATATCAACAACCTCAGATATGCAGATGATACCACTCTAAAGGCAGAAAGTGAAGAGGAACTAAAGAGCCTCTTGATGAAGGTGAGAGACAAGAGTGAAAAAGCTAGCTTGAAAGTCAACATTCAAAAAACTAAGATCATGGCACCCAGTCCCATCACTTCATGGCAAATAGAAGGGGGAAAAGTGGAAGGTGTAACATTTTATTTTCTTGGGAACCAAAATCACTGCAGATGGATTAAAAGATGTTTGTTCCTTGGAAGGAAACCATCACAAATCTAGATGGTGTATTAAAAAGTAGTGACATCACTTTGCCAACAATGGTCTGATAGTCAGAGCTATGGTTTTTCCAGTAGTCATGTACAGATGTGAGAATTGGACCATATAGAAGGCTGAGCACTGAAGAACTGATGCTTTTGAATTGTGGTGCTGGAGAAAACACTTGAGAGTCCCTTGGACTGCAAGGAAATCAAACCAGTCAATCCTAAAGGAAATCAACCCTGAATATTCATTAGAAGGACGGATGCGAAAGCTCCAATACTTGGGCCACCTGACGTGAGAGCTGACTCATCGGAAAAGACCCTGATGCTGGGAAAGATGACGGCAAAAGGAAAAGAGGGCAGCAGAGAATGAGATGGTTAGACAGCAACACCGACTCAATGGAAATCAATTTGAGCAAACTCTGGGAGACACTGGTCATACAAAACACCCTCTTCCAACAGCAGTGCTATACACTGGTCACAGCAAACACCCTCTTCCAACAACACAAGAGAAGATTCTACACGTGCACGTCACCAGATGGTCAACACCAAAATCAGACTGCTTATATTCTTTGCAGCCAAAGATGGAGAAGTTCTATACAGTCAGCAAAAACAAGACCGGGAGCTGACTGTGGCTCAGATCATGAACTCCTTATTGCCAAATTCAGACTTAAATTGAAGAAAGTAAGGAAAACCACTAGACCACTCAAGTATGACCTAAATCAAATCCCTTACGATTATACAGTGGAAGTGATAGATAGATTCAAGGATTAGATCTGATAGACAGAGTGCCTGAAGAACTAGGGATGGAGGTTTGTGACATTGTACAGGAGGCAGTGATCAAGACCATCCCCAAGAAAAAGAAATTCAAAAAGGCAAAATGGTTGTCTGGGGAGGCCTTACAAAAAACTATGAAAAGAAGAGAAGCTAAAGACAAAGGAGAAAAGGAAAGAAGCAGAGTTCCAAAAAATAGCAAGGAGAGATAAGAAAGCCTTCCTCAGGGATCAATGCAAAGAAATAGAGGAAAACAATAGAATGGCAAAGACTAGAGATCTCTTCAAGAAAAATAAAAATACATTTCTAATGTTCAAGGAAACATTTCATGCAAAGATGAACACAATAAAGGACAGAAATGGTACAGAACTAACAGAAGCAGAAGATATTAAGAAGAGGTGGCAAAATACACAGAAGAACAATACAAAAATGATCTTCATGACCCCAATAACTATGATGGTGTGATTACTCACCTAGAGCCAGACATCCTAGAATGCGAAGTCTAGTGTGCCTTTGGAAGCATCTCTATGAACAAAGCTAGTGGAGATGATGGAATTCCAGTTGAGCTATTTCTTTTTTTTTTTTTTAATTTTATTTGAGCTATTTCAAATCCTAAAAGATGATGCTGTGAAGATGCTTCATTCAATATGCCAACAAATTTGGAAAACTCAGCAGTGGCCACAGGACTGGAAAAGGTCAGTTTTCATTCCAATCCCAGAGAAAGGCAATGCCAAAGAATGTTCAGACTACCACACAACTGCAGTCATCTCACACACTAGCAAAGTAATGCTCAAAATTCTCCAAGCAAGGCTCCAACAGTATGTGAACCATGAACTTCCAGATGTTCAAGCTGGTTTTAGAAAAGGTAGAGGAACCAGAGATCAAATCACCAACATCCACTGGATCATCAAAAAGGCAAGAGAGTTCCAGAAAAACATCTACTTTTGCTTTATTGACTATGCCAAAGCCTTTGGCTGTGTGGATCACAACAAATTGTGGATAATTCTGAAAGAGATGGGAATACCAGACCATCTGACATGCCTTCTATGAAAGCTGTATGCAGGTCAAGAAGCAACAGTTAGAACTCGACATGGAACAACAGACTAGTTTCAAATCAGGAAAGGAGAACGTCAACGCTGTATATTGTCACCCTGCTTATTTAACTTATATGCAGAGTATATCAGGAGAAAGGCTGGGCTGGAATCAAGATTGCTCACAGAAATATCAATAACCTCAGATACACAGATGACACCACTCTTATGGCAGAAAGTAAAGAACTAAAGAGCCTCTTGATGAAAGTGAAAGAGGAGAGTGAAAAAGCTGGCTTAAAACTCAACATTCAGAAAACTAAGATTATGGCATGCGGTTCCATCACTATATGGCAAATAGATGGGGAAACAATAGAAACAGTGAGAGATTTTATCTTTTTAGGCTCCAAAATCACTGCAGATGGTGACTGCAGCCATGAAATTAAAAGACGCTTGCTTCTTGGAAGAAAAGCTATGATCAACCTAGACAGCATATTAAAAACAGAGACATTACTTTGCCAGCAAAAGTCCATCTAGTCAAACCTATTTTTTTTCCAGTAGTCATGTATGGATGTAAGAGTTGTACTATAAAGAAAGCTGAGTGCTGAAGAATTGATGCTTTTGAACTGTGGTGTTGGAGAAGACTCTTGAGAGTCCCTTGGACTGCAAGGAGATCCAACCAGTCCATCCTAAAGGAGATCAGTCCTGAATATTCATTGGAAGGACTGATGCTGAAGCTGAAACTCCAATTATTTGGCCACCTGATGGGAAGAACTAACTCAGTGGAAAAGACCCTGATGCTGAGAAAGATTGAAGGCAGAAGGAGAAGGAGACAACAGAGGGTGAGATGGTTGGATGGCATCACTGATGTGATGGACATGAATTGAGTACGCTCTGGGAGCTGGTGATGGACAAGGGAACCTGGCGTGCTGCAGTCCATGTGGTTGCAAGGAGTCAGACGTGACTGAACGACTGAACTGAAATGAACTGGTAGACAGTGAGGAACAGGGAATCCTAGTATGCTGTAGTCCATGGTGTCGCAAAGAGTAGGACACAACTTAGTGACTGAACAACAATGGCGATGATTTTCAGGTCAAAGGGGATGGAAATTTTTATGATCCCTGTGATAACTATGGGGAAATTAGATTGAGAGATACTTGAGTTCTACATTGCTAAGTACCTGGTTATTAAATATATTATTAATAACTATACCCTTAGTAACACACTCTTAAGTGCTGACATTTGGGAAATAGATAGGAAAGAGCTTTTTAAAGAGACAATCAAAAGAGTGATATAAGATAAAGGTCCAATTTCATTCTTCTAAAAGTGGTTATAAAGTTTTCTCAACATCATTTATTGACAAAACTATCCTTTCCTTATTTTTTTTGCTCCCTTGTCAAATGTTGCTGCTGCTAAGTCACTTCAGTCGTGTCCAACTCTGTGCGACCCCAAAGACGGCAGCCCACCAGGCTCCCCAGTCCCTGGTATTCTCCAGGCAAGAACACTGGAGTGGGTTGCCATTTCCTTCTCCAATGCATGAAAGTGAAAAGTGAAAGTGAAGTTGCTCAGTGGTATCCGACCCTCAGCGACCCCATGGACTGCAGCCTTCCAGGCTCCTCCTTCCATGGGATTTTCCAGGCAGGAGTACTGGAGTGGGGTGCCATAATTGATCATATATGAAGCCTTGTTTTGGGGCTCTTGATTCTGTTCCACTGGTTTCTCTCTATTTTTATGCAAGTGCCATACTATCATACTGATTTGATTACTATCACTCTTTAATATAATTTGAGTTCAGGAAGTGTGATGAAACTTGTAGTTTCTAGCTTGGTGTTTTGGGTTTTTTTTTGGCTTTTGCTTTTCTTTTTTTTTCTAATTAGGATTGCTTTGGTTATTCACAGTCTTTTGTGGTTCCATATAAACTTTAAGATTTTTTTTTCTATTTCTGTAAAAAATTCCATTGGGATTTTGATAGAGGTTACACTAAATAAAAATGGACTAAATTATTACACATAAAATATGAAACCATAAATCTCTTGGAATAAAACATAGGATAAAAGTACCTTGACAATTTGTCTTGGCAATGACTATTTTGGGTGTATAACCAAAAGTACAAGCAACAAAAGCAAAAAACTAATTGAGATTACATAAAACAAAAAAACTTACATGGCAAAACAACCAACCATTAAGATGAAAAGCCAACCTATTGAGTGGGAGAAAATATTTGCAAATCCTATATCTAATAAGGTGTTAATATCCAAAAAAAAATAGAGCTTCCCAGGTAGCACAGTGGTAAGGAATCTGCCTGTCAATGGAGGAGATGAAGGAGATTCAGATTTGATCCCTGGGTATGAATCCAAAAAACACCAACAACTCATTTAATTCAATAGGCAAAAACAAACTAAAAACAACCAAACATTTTTAAATGGGCAGAGAAACTGAATATATATTATTTTTCCCCAAAAAGGTATACAAATGGCCAACAAATATATGAAAATATGCAAGGAAAAGAAAGAGACTAAAGGTATAAGGGAGTGGGATGAAGGTGACTAGTTAAATACGGGAATTCTCATGGGCCTGTAGAAATGCCAAATTGATAAATCCTGCTCTCTCTCCACATCAACACTATTTCTAATTCCCCTTTCCCATGTTTCTCTAATTCTATACAATAATTCTATCTGACATACAGGCATCTATATAGTTACATAGAGTGGTGTGGTAAAAAGAAAAAAAAATGACCTTAGTAAAATGAATATAAGGTACTTCAATTTTTGATAAAAATATTTTATTTTACTCTTTGTGCTAATCTAGTATTTCATTACATTGTAAGTTTCTGGAAAGTAAGCTCCCATTTGAAAAGTTCCTGGCTGAATATTATGCTTGTTCCATTTTTGACAGAGACTTAAGAGCCATGACTTAACAGGAGAGAAGAAATTATAAAACCCAGTACTTGTATAACATTTGATAGATTAGAGACACACTTTCATTTACTACACCTCATTTGATCCTCATATTTATTAACTCAGCACTCAATTAATATTTGATTGCACTTTTAGGCAATGGGTACACAGTTGCTCACAGGTATTTTACATTCTAGTAAGGAAGATAAACACTAAATGAGTAAAAGAGAAAATTTCAGGTAGTGATGAGGACTGTGAAGAAAATAAAACAGGATAATATGGTGGGGTGAGTTGGGTGAGAGAGTTGTAATTGACAGATATAATGATGAGAAGGGATCTCCAGAGAAGCTGATATTTGAGCAAGGACCTATTGTCCAAAACAAGCTAGCCTATGAGGATCATGTAGAAGTCATTATAAGCAAAAGGAACATCATATGCAAAGGTCCTGAGGTAGGAATAAGATAGAATATGCAGTGAGACAGAAGGAATTGTAGGAAGAGAGACAGGGGTCAAATTGTAAAGAACTTCAAAGCCTACAATCAGCATTTATGCAGGACAATAAGAAGGATGGTTTTAATGAGGAATTACACAATTCATCTCTGTAACAAGCTTACTTACTCTGCTCTCTAGAGAACAGATTATAGGTGAGTAAGAATGGAGGTAGGGAAGCAGCTGATGGTTTCCACGCTGCTCCTAAGGATGACTTGTAAGAGTGGAGATGGAGAGAAGGAACTCTATGAGATAGATGCTCTTATTCCCATTTTACAGATGAGGAAAGTGAGGCTCAGGAAAGCAAATGATGTGTCTATGCTGAATATGAGTCAAGAATTTTTGTTTATAAGTCCAGTTCTTCCCTCATTATGCCATGACTTATCAATGGTTAAGACATCTCAATATACAGATTATGCAAATTTTCAACAATCAATCTGTTTTTGACAGATGTCTCTAGCTTTATCTTGTATATCAGAACATTTATTTGGTTAGTCCTTCTGCTGATCTGCACCTGCTGGGGTTGTTTGATTGACTTCACAAACTAGAAGCCTGGAGTTTAATTTCACCATCAGGAATCATTATATTGTTTGTAAACAATGACAGACTATGATAAATATGCATTCTGGTTAATTACTGCCTTCCCATGTGCCTTCTTCACTTTCTCGTTTCCATCATCCTGTCACATCTTAATACCTGATTGTGCATCCTCTACAACAGGGAGACAGAAAAGAGCTGCAAACACATTGACATGCAAGAAGACAGCCCTGCATCCTATCGGTTTCTTGGGAACAGAAGCCAAACCTGAAGTTCAAACACTATTGAGAATTAACAGGTTTTCAGTATGTTCAGTTTCTTATCAGCCCATTGGTTTGTATATTAGGTTTTAACTAATAGATTTCCATGACAAGCCCACCCTTGAAGCTGAGTTAAATAGGAAGCCAAGTTCCATTAGGGTTTACGACATTCAGCATTTTTAAATCATTCTTTATTTTTTAAAAAATAGCAGGGCCAAAGAATAGTTAGTAAACATTCTAGAATGGGGTTTCTTTAGCTACAGAGTAGCAGCTTCTGCCACAGAATTCTTGGAACAGAGAAAGAAGTCTCCATATGTTTTATTAAATACCAACAATTCACATATGGTACAGTACAGGTGTTGTATAAATCAAGGAACAGTACATGAGACAGGCAGTTTCACAAAGTGGCAATGAGCTTGGGCTGTGATGTCAACAAATCTCAATGTCACTGAACTTCTATTTATTACTTTAGCAAGTTGTTGAACCTTATTTTGCTCACCTGCAAAATGGGGACAATAGCAGTACCCACCCCCATGGGGTTGTTTGAGAGGTAAATGCAAAGTGCTCTGCTTGGTGCCTGGCCCTGAAATATATGTCACTGTTGTCATAAGTTATTATTAGTAGTATAAAGACATATTAGTAAAAGTGAAGTCACTCAGTCATGTCCAACTCTTTGTGACCCCATGGACTATAGCCTACCAAGCTCCTCCATCCATGGGATTTTCCAGGCAAGAGTACTGGAGTGGACTGCCATTTAATAATATGTTATGAATAACACTGTGTGCTTAATTGCTTCAGTCATTTCTGATTCTTTGCAACCCCATGGACTGTAGCCGGCCACACTCCTCTGTCCATGGGATTTTCCAGGCAAGAATACTGGAGTGGGTTGCCATGTCCTTCTCTAGAAGATCTTCCCAACCCAGGGATTGAACCTACATCTCCTGTGGCTCCTGCATTGTCAGGCAAATTCTTTACCACTGAACCACAGGGGAAGCCCAATAACACTATATATTATTATTAATTAATTAATAATTACTAACATATTATTAGTGATCACTATGGACTATTCTTTCTTTTTCTTTTATGTAAAGAGAATGAATTGTACGTACAATATGATTTTTACCCCATCAGTGGGGTTGGCCCCACCCTACTCTACCAAATAGAAGTCTATCTTACTGATCCCTCACATGAGAAGATGGCTGGCCTAGATTTCAAGGTATGGTAAAGACTGAGCTAAGATGCCTTGGTTGCAGAGGCAGGTGATATATTGCACCACTCATGGTATGAGACTCATGTCCCAGCCCTGACATGGTACCAACAAATTATAAGGCTGTGGTCAAATTCTTAAAATCCCTATTTTTTTCTTATTCTTAATTTGATAGTATTATTACCCTACTTAAATCTTGCTAGGTTCTATCTGTCAAATAAGAATATTCATTAAAATACTTTGAAAAATAATGATAATTTCACTGCATATGACTCTGAGGTAGAATTTGTATTTTTGGTATTATTCCTATTGTCAGGCTTCAGTTTGGTCTCACTGACCCTGGATTACTCTTCTTTGCAGACAAAAGAAAGTTGATCTGGTATTTAATTCTCTCCTTAATCTGGTCTCCTTCCATGCTCTTTATTCATTCCTTACTGTTTGTACATGAGGCCTCTTGCCTCATTGACTTTGCTCAGATTGTCCCTTTTTCCTAAATACCTTTCCTGTCTCCTCTTTGCTTTGAGTGACTCATCAGTGAAGAGTCAGCTTAGCTGTACTTTCTCCGGAAAATCTCCTAATTTCTTCCAAGCCCAACCCAATGCCCCTGGAGGTCAAGTAACTGACCCTTCTCCTGCCCTTTCACCTGGGACACCTCGCTCCTGCACTCACAGTGCTGTGTTGTACTCTGTGAGTGGCTCCCATGTCAGACTCTGGGTCCCTCACCAGGAGGGACCACACTTCCTCATCCTGTAACCCGACAGATTACGGAAGAGCAAAGTATTTGTTATATAAGGGCCACTCTACTCCAGTCATTTGAGCCAACAAATAGATGAATCATCTTTCAATCAACCAGGCCATCTGATGGCAGGTTCATTAAGTTACATTTAAACACACATAGTCCAGTGATTACTGCCTTTCCATCACAAGTTTGCACTTCATCTGAGCACAGATTCATTATTTCCTTAACTAACTCACTTGAAGCTTAAACTACTTCCCATCTATGTCTATATAGATATTTTATTAGAAAATTTCTGCATTTCCCCACCTCTCAGATCTTCAAATACCACTCTGAATAAAAGCAGTCTGTAAAGCATATGGTGTAAAAAATATTGAGGGAAAGACAATTTCAAAGTGTCTATCTTTTCAAATACTCATCTTTACAGTCATTACAAGAGGTTATTTATTTTTCCATTCATGAGGAAAGAAGCGATGTGGTATAGTATCAAAGAAAGTGTTGCCAAAATGAATTCAAAAGCCTAGATCTACCCAACTCTCAACTTATCCATCAAAAATAATTTCACCAGTTAAATGAAGTCACTGAATCATGCATAAAGGAAAATGAAGAGTAACCTGAGACCATAGCAGTGTATCTTCCTCAGCTGAATGAGAAACTGGCAAGAGAACTTTGATACTCAAATTGTATTGTTGTAACATGTCCCTAATGAGTCTAGTGGGATATACTGTATCTGTGTGTGTGTCAGGGGTGGGGATGGGGGGTGGGTCTGGGGTGTGTGGGCGGGGCAGAGAGGCAGGGGGAAGGAATGAATAGACAGTACAAAAAGTGATACAGCAAATCAGAGACAAAAAAAGAAGTATATACTGAGTTGAGAAACAGATTGTATTTTCAGTCATAGTTAATTTTAGTTAGAAGAATACATTTATTTTAAGTCAAAATGTAAGCATTAAAGGTCAAAAACTCATACACTACTCTGATGGTATCTCTATTGTTCAAAACCCCAACACAATTATGCTTTTTTTGTTTGTGTGTAGTAGAGAAATAGAGAATTAAAAATAGTGAAACTACATAAAGAATATAAAAAACAGTATATGCATGTAAAGAATAATACATACCTTTTTAGATACACCTAAAGAAAAGGGTTAAATTCCAAGACTCCTCTTATTCCTATTATTTGAAGATAATATGTGTATACCAAATACTTATTTCTATGAGTAGAGGAGGGTGGCAGTTTGGTAGAACATTAAAATGGCATAATATGAGACATGGCAATGGCTTGCAGATTATCTGTGAATCAAGTTTGTACTTATGGCATTCTTAATGCTGTTCACAAATTTCCCTTGTTTGATGTTGCAGCAGGAGAACGAGGCATTGATGCAGGGTACCAAGACAATGACGACTTTAGAACTGCACCTGTGTTCAGACAGCCTCAGACTGATGCACCCCCAATTTATGGAAGTCCCTTTATTAAAAATCAAAGGGTATCAAAGATTCTACTTCAGCACTTGAACACTCTCTAAACATTGCCAGTCTGACCTAGAAACATCCCTTCCTCTTTCTTCACTTCACTACTAACCCTTTTAGACTGCAACAATCCCTGACTCCCTCCTTCAACCCTCAAGGTTACCCCACCCTCCACACTCAACTCTCTTCATCCCACTCCTGGCTCAGCTGATCTTGCCCTCACCCCACTGCTTAGAGGGATCCCAGCAGCTAGGCACTGCCTCACAGCCCTACACCAAACCTCATCACTAGAGTCCGCATTGAACTTCCTCATCCTCTCTACATTGCTTTGGTCTCCAAATTACCTGATCTCTACCACAGCAGAAGACTACTCTAATCTAATAAAAATAGGTTCCATTGCAGAAGTTGAATGTGCCTCTCTCTTCTCATGTGTTGCTGGGGCTTCACACTCATTAACCCATGAGGTATGGAGGTGGATACTGGCTAAAGGAAAGGAGTCTCCCATTCTGGAAGGAAAGGGGCCACGCAGAAGTAAAAGAAAGGTGAGACAGACTCTCTCACTTGCATCTATCCCATCTTCTCGAGACCCAGGTGTGTGCACACTCCTCAGTGCCGCCATGTTGAAGGAAAGGGGGAAGGGCTGCCTGTTGAAGGCAGGTGGGGCCACTCAGACAGTAGGCAGTCTGTGACCTCATAGGATCAATGCTTGTAGCAATTGTCTCAAAATTTAAGATTCCTGATATTCTCTAGAATTGTAAGCTTCCTGAGACTAAGGCATTATTGTCCCTTTTATCTACTGCTGTATCTCCAATTTCTACAAGAATATTTGCACATGTAGATATGAACCCCCAAGATTTTAGGTGAGTGAATCAATGTATTGCACTGACTTTGGCCATTATATTTATATTACATATTCCTATTCCAGGAGAGCATAGGTGGAGTAGCCTTTTACGACTCTAAATTTCCGCAAACATTTTACTAGATATTTTATATTTTCTTATTTATTGGGAAAAAAAATGTCAATAAAAGTAATAACTTTCACCTAGAGTCCTTAGTGAAGACAAACAAAGATCTGTGTGCACCTTTGTCTGAATGACAGATTCCATATTACCGCACCAAAGAAATATACACTTTTAAGTGTGCATGAGACGTATGTTCAAACATTCTTTCTGCCTGCCTGCCCGGTACTGGTGCTCCTGAAGAACAGACAGTGATTCTTAGCACCAAGAATACCTCAAATGAGATAATGGGGATGGGAAGCCTTTGCCCCCAGTTTGAATGTAGATGCCTGATTGTGAACAAAATTCCTCAGATATTGAGGTGCAGGATCCCCTTCATCGCAGATATTTGAAAACAAACAAGAGGAAATCTCAAGCAGAATGTGGAAACTGCTGCAATACCTCCAAAATGTGGTTACTTCAAAACATGGTGTTATGATGTTGGGGTCTATAACAAAATGGTAGCATAGTCACTTCCTAGATGGAAACATTTTTGGTGGCTTGAGACTTCAGGTCTATTGGTTTCTGTATGTTTATTAATTTATTTGTCACTATGAACATCTCTCCATCAAGACCTTAAACACCAAGCCCAATGATGTCTTAAAACAAGTTAAATCATGACCCAACCCAGAAGAAAGGTATGACCCAGGCAAAGACACCCTGGTAAGGAGGAAAAGGCACTCACATCACCAGGTTTGGGAAAAGAGAATAAACTTTGAGAGGAGCTTCCTTCTCAAAGTTAATGCTATCAATAAGGCATCTTTACATAAGAAATCCCAAGACTTCTGATAGAAATCGTAATGACTTTAAAAAGTTTCTGACATCTAATTAGGGCCCCAACCACAAACTTTACTATTATGTCTATGAGAAAATATCTTATAAAGTTAATGTTTATATAATTGCAGAAATGTGGCCCATTCATAATTTGGGAACCCCTGAAAAAGGTGGCTGAAAGAAGAATCAACATTCCCTGGATATTATCAGGGTAGAAGATAGAGTGGTATCAATAATAACTATTGTTAATAACAAGCACATACTCTCTTAGAAAACACAAAGTCGATCTCCAACAAGTCCACGTGACAAAAATGAAAAGTATAAAGTGGGTACTCCTGACTTTATGAATGCTTTGATTTCATGGAAGATAAGGATGATTTTTTTTACTTTTTTAAAGATAATTTTTACTGAAAGAAAATAGGTAAGAGACTCGTTGGATGGGTAATTTCCTAAATTCTAACTTATGCAGCAAAATAATGCATAGCATAAGAACTGAAGACAAGCACAGAGCTGACATACACATGTATGTGTTTAGGGTCTACTGATCCACCACTGATTTCCTCAGCATGGTTAGAATACCACTTAGAACAATGGTAGGCTAATTTCTTATCAGAAGAAATCTAAGAGTTCAGTTCTTCATGTCTCACCCCCATTTGCTAAATTTAATGAGTCTGACTGAGGTCAGTGTTACCCTGAATAGCTTTTCTATGAAGTCACACTGAATTCATAGAGGGATACCTCTGAGACCATAGAGAAATTAACTGTTGCAAAGGGTTCAGTTCAGTCGCTCAGTTGTGTCCAATTCTGTGACCTTATGGACTGCAACACGCCTCTCTGTCCATCACCAACTCCCAGACCCTACTCAAACTCATGTCCTTTGAGTCAGTGACACCATCCAACCATCTCATCCTCTGCCATCTGCTTCCCCCACCTTCAATCTTTCCCAGCATCAGGGTCTTTTCAAATGAGTCAGTTCTTCGCATCAGGTAGCCGAAGTATTGGAGTTTCAGCTTCAGTATCAGTCCTCCCAATGAATATTCAGGACTGATTTCTTTTAGGATGGATTTGTTTGATCTTCTTGCAGTCCAAGGGACTCTTAAGAGTCTTCTCCAATGCCACAGTTCAAAAGCATCAATTCTTCAGCACTCATCTTTCTTTATAGTCCAACTCTCACATCCATACATGACTACTGGAAAAACCATAGCTTTGACTAGATCGACTTTTATTGGCAAAGTAACATCTCTGCTTTTTAATATGCTGTCTAGGTTGGTCATAACTTTTCTTCCAAGGGGCAAGCGTATTTCAATTTCATGGCTGCAGTCACCATCTGCAGTGATTTTGAAGCCCCCCAAAATAAAGTCTTACTGTTTCCATTGCTTCCCCATCTATTTGCCATGAAGTGATGGAACCAGATGCAATGATCTTAGTTTTCTGAATGTTGAGATTTAAGCCAAATTTTTAACTTTCCTCTTTCACTTTCATCAAGAGGCTCTTTAGTTCTTCTCTTTCTGTCATACATTTTAAAATCTCAGTCCTAGTTTAAGGCCAGCCTAAAACCAGTTGAGTAGTTGGCTACTACAGGGTATGATACTAGAGTCTTGATAGAAGCACCCCTTCCCTTCCTCCCCAAATACTTCTTTCACAGGCCTATCAAGAATTTTGCCATGATGAAAATGATAACACTAACAGCAGTTACTCAAGGTTCAACAGTTTATTGGGGGGCTTTATACAGCTACAATCACACTTTAATTTTTAATCTGTGAAATAAATGATTCTTTCTTGCATTTGCCAAATTAATAAATAGTGATTCCTATTAACTAGGGACCTTTCCCAAGGTTCCACAATTAGTGTGGCCTCAAATTGGGTGCTTCTGATACTAAATTCTATCATTGTTTCTCTTAGGGCATTTTCGCTTTAAGAGTCTCCTATGAAATCCACACAGACAGTAAAGACATGGGGAGAGACTGACAACTTAGGGTGAAACAGCTTCTTTCCAACATCAAGATGAGAGGAAAATTAGAGGAGCAGGATATATTTCAGGTTCCTTCTAATTGTTGGGGGGAAAGGTGGTCAGACAAGGAAATCAAATCATGCTGGCTGGGTGACTTCAGTGAGAGACTCGGAAGCACTTTAGGCTGCCCAGGGCACCTGTAGCCTGAACGTCAGCTTAGAGGAGGAATTAGCCCTGCAGGGCAGAGAGTGCAGAGAGACAGAAACAGTAGTCCCTGAATGATCTGTCTAGGATGAGTTCTAATTATGGATCATCTTCCCAATGACACAAGAAGTTGCAGATAGCTCTATCTTCAGGGAAGGAAGGGCCAACAGGACCAAACTCATACATTTAGATCCTCCACCACCTCCTCCCAGGAACCCTTCCATCGGTACACCTCTGTGGCAACACCAGACAATGATTTTTACCAGCCAATTCCTCCATCTCAGGTATAATTAGTGAGTTATGCTGAGGGTAAGCCTGTACTATTTCTCAAAAAATAAACTCTGAAGCTTGGAACTTTAGAGAAAAGCAGCCAGATTCTCCACTAATGTAAGCACTTAAAGAAGGTCCAGTTTTCTCATCTCTTCTTTTGGGGTGCTGCTTGGTTTTTTGTTTTTTTTTTTTTGGTTTTCCCCCATTCAGCTTTTACAATGTCCCTATCATCACAGTGATGAGACACAATTTTTCATTTAGATCCTGTTTGTCGCCTGATTTGGCAAATGACTAAGTCAACTGGTCATTTTCCAATGCTCAAATATCCCAAAGCATATTTTGAAGCTTGGATACTATGCTTTGCTGTAGCAGTGCTCTCTTCTTTCTCTTTCTGTTTTCTCTGTATTCTCTTCTTCTCTCTCCTTTTCTCCTTCCCTCCTCTCTGTTGTTCTCACTCTCTTGTATTAAAACTAGTTGCAGACATCTTCTGTGTGATTCACTCCCTTTCTCCCTTCCTTGATTTCTCTCAAACAAAGATTATTATGTGCCACTGAATAAAATGCTACCCTTAAATCTGTACTGTATTTAGGTCTCATTCTTTTCTTTGATTTACCAATCCTGTTCCTTGAGATGGGTTGATGTTACATTGTATGTTCAGGCTCAGTTTATCTCAGAATTTGCCACATGATTAATCTCAGGATTATGTTAGTTTCAATGTTCCACACTATCAAGTAAAAGGACTAATGTTTCTAAATGCTAAAGGGGTGCATCTTTCCACTCACTCTGGCCAATGAGGAACTATTTAGAACCAGCTAAAGGCTTAGATGAGAGAGGTGTCTACTTTGTAGTACCAAGAGAAATTAATATGCTGTGACTAATACAAGTTTCCCTCCTCAGTATTATATCTTTCCCTTACTCCCTCCTTCCTGAAGATTAATTTCTTAAGGGAGATGTCTGAAGTCCTTCTCACAATTAATGAGTAACTGTGCTCAGGAGAAGTTTCTCAGAATACCCGCTTCTGAGCAGGGTGTTGAAGTGATGAAACCCCAGTTCCAAACTGCCTTGGGAAATGCAATGCATTCATGTTCCAAGTACAAAGCCCCTCAAACTCACTTTGAAAGTTTGCTTAGAGTCTAAATAAATCAAACTGAAAGACTTAATTATTAAATCCCAGAGCTGGTCATGAGGATAATAAAGTGCCTGGGTTTCTGTTTCAATTGATGTGTTAATATTTTAGCAGTTCCTAACTGCCTATGTTCTATTCCACAATTCATGATTAAAGTTTGATTTTAATAGAGCTTCCAAAAAAAAGTGAGATTCGTGTTGCAAGGCCTTGCTATTGCACTGGTTTGTCCTTTCTAACATGTAAGTAATGCCTCCCTCCTAGACAGTATGTCCTGGTGGGGCAGTATCAGCATAGACAAAGCTGAGCCCTATGGGACAACCAATCCAAAGGGCACACAAACAGACACAGAGTCACCAGATGGCCTTTCCTGTGTCCTCATGTGCTATTTATTCCAAGTGTATGTTTGGAGAGTAAAAATAATTTTAACGAATTAATCATCCTACTCAAAAAAAAAAAAAAAATCATCCTCTCCTTTAATTGTGAGTCATAACTTGAGACCTCTGTAGCACCGAAAAGAAGCAGGTTAAGTTGCTTTGGGAGACTCTTTAGCTTATGCTATTTAGATGAAAAATATATGAAAAGTACAAAAACTATGAAAAGTGATAGATTCTACAAATCCCTCAATAAAGTCCTAAAAAAGCCAATGCCTCCTTGCTTAGAAGAAAACTTTCTAGCTACACTTAACCTCTATAAATGTATACGTATGAAGATATTCATTGTTAGAAAATTGGAAAGATCAGATGAGAACCTGAAAAAACATAAAACTACCTGTGTGCAATTTATCACAAAGAGGTAACTATTTTTACTTCCTCAGTGCCTCAGCATTAAAGAATCCACCTGTAATGCAGAAGAGGTGGAGATGCAGGTTCAATCCCTAGGTGAGGAAGATTCCCTGGAGGAGGAAATGGCAACCCACTCCAGTATTCTTGCCTGGGAAATCCCCTGGACAGAGGAGCCTGCCATGCTATGCTATAGTCCATGTGGTTGCAAAGAGGCAGATATGACTGAGTGATTAAACAACATGAATCCTCTCAGACTTTATATCATTTTCCCAGAACTGGAAAGATCAATCTATGACATTATTTTTAACTGCTTCAAAATGGTTCTCTGCTTGTACCAAAAGTTCATCTTATTCCAAACCAAGATGAGTTATTTGGTATCTCCTGGGACCTAATGTGGTACAATAAAAGGAAGGAAGAAGTTGTTCGGGTATAAACATTAAGAAAAAGAGCTTTGATTAAGAGAATATAGAGACAAATCAAAATCTTTAATCCAGGGCTTAGCGTTTTGGAATCATGATTTAATTTAAATCAGGAAGGCTCCTTAGAACTGTCATTTTAAAAATATGCTTGTTCTTGTCTCTGATGCTGTTTTAATGCAACCACTGATAAGAATCCACCCTTCACAATACCAAAGTCAGACCAAGCATATTTTAAAGTGGCAGGTCTAATTTCCAACTTCAGCCCCAGTTGAAAATATAAATATAAATCACTCAGAGAAGTACATACCCTATAGAGCTCCTGGTCAGCAACTTATCCTTCTCAATATACTTCCCCAAAACCAAAACTTAGTTACAGAGATAACCAGAGAGAGCTAAAGGCTCACCTCCAAGCAAGAAACGGTTCATGATATCGTGAGGTTTGGTCCAACAATGGGCATAGTATGAAGAAAGAAAACCTAACTTTACAAAGAATCAGCCATCTCCCTTACCTTTGTTAAAATCAGGTACCTATAATAATCCTTAGATATTCTATCATCAAGTTATATGGTGATCATCAGGTGCACAGTCATTTTAGAGGGAAAGGGTATTCTGAGGCAAGGAGCCAGGGTAATGAATTTTAGTGCTCTAAGTAATTTGATATGACTGATGAGTGAATTATATGAGGGCTTGTTGGGCAACATCAACATGTAGAGAACAGAAATAGACGAGTGCTGGATAAGACTATCAAGGGTCTTCTAGTCAATGGTTCTCAAACACTGGCATCATCTGGGGAAACTTTAAAAGCTATAAATGCCTAGTCCCATCTGCAGATTGGTCTTGAGTACAATCTGGGCCTCAGGATTATTAAAAATACCATATGTAATTCTAATACAAAGCAAAATGTGGGAACCCTTCTTCTAAGCCATTATAAGAAGCATGGACCTCATCTAAGGAAGATTTACAAGGTTGAACCTCATCTAAGTAAAGATTTATAAAATCATTATTATAAAGAAGTATTATATTCAGATTTATGTTTGAAAAGATTGTTCTGCAGGATTTGGGGAAAGTGGAAGAATTAGCAGCATTGTTTTAAAACACTTTGAATATCCAAAGAAAAAGAGGAATTGAAAAATCAGCATATATGCTATAGGAATTAATTTATAACAAAGACACAAAGAATAAACAATGGGGAAAAGATAGTGTGTTTAATAAATGGTGATAAGAAAACTGACCACCACGTGTAAAGAATGAAACTGGATGTCTATCTTACACCATATACAAAATTCAACTCAAAATGGATTAAAGACAAATTTGAGATCAGAAATCATAAAACTCCTAGGATAAAACACAGGGGATAGCCTTCTTCACATCAGTTTTGGCAATGATATTTCGGATTTGACACCAAAAGCAAAAGTATATAAGTGGGCCCACACCAAACTAAAAAGCCTCAGAGTAGCAAAAGAAACAATCGACAAAATGAAGACAACCTTGTAATAGGAGAAAATATTTACCAATCATATATTTGATAAGGAGTTACTATCCAAAATATATAGACCTCATATAAACTAATAGCAAAAAAACTAATTTAAAAAGGGACAGATGATCTGATTAGACATTTTTCCAGAGAAGATATATAAATAGTCAACAGTTACATGATAATATATTCAACATCACTAATAATCAGGGAAGTGCAAATCAAAACCACAGTGAGATATTATTACTTTATACTCACTACGAGGGCTGTCAAGAGATAAAAGACAAGAGATAAGTGTTGGTAAAGATGTGGAGAAAAGGGAACATTTGTGCACTGTTGATGGGAATGTAAATTGGAACAGCTACTATAGAAAAAGATTATGGACTTTACAAAGAACATTAAAATCACAACTATCATATGATTGAGCAATCCCACTTTGGGATATATACACAAAAGAAATAAAATAAGGATCTCAAATAGATATCTACACTCCCATGTTCACTGTAACATTCACAATAGTTAAGATATGGAAACAACCTAAGTGTCCACCAATAGACGAATGTATAAAGAAAATGTTACATACAATATATAGCCATGAAAAATAAGGAAATTTTGCCCACTGCAGCAACATGGATGGACCTTGAAAACATTTTGCTTAGTGATGAGTCACACAGCCAAAGACAGCATCACTTACATGTGGAACCTGAAAAAAGTCAAACTTAAGAAACAGTAGAAAAATGGTTGCTAGGGGTTGGGGGTGAGGTTAGTAGGGAGTGATTGGTAAAAGGGTGCATATTTTCAGCTATAAGATGAATAAGGTCTGAAGATCGAACATAACATGGTAACTATGATTAATAACACTGTATTGTATAATTCACATTTGTTAATAGGGTAGAAATTAATGTTTTCACAATAAGTAAATAAATAAGGTGATGATGTATTAATTAACTACATGGGGGAAATTATTTCACAGTCAAATCATCATGACATACTTTATCTTATGAATTTTTTTCAGTTATACCTAAAGAAGATTAGAAATAAAATGGAATGCAAGAGAAAGGGTGGTGGGGGGGAAGTAGCAAAAGCAAAACCCATGGACAATGTTTGTAATGAACTAACTGACAAGGTAACTCCACAACTAGCAAACACAAGCAGGAAAGTTACCTATTGCTTAGGATAATAGCATCTGTGTGGAAAGAAGAAATAAGGTGGGATTGAAAGGATCTGAAAACAGGAGAACCGCAAAATCGCCATGCACTGGAAAGAATGGAAAGCCAATGCGAGAGCTGCTGCTGCTGCTGCTGCTAAGTCGCTTCAGTCATGTCCGACTCTGTGTGACGCCGTAGACGTCAGCCCACCAGGCTCCCCCGTCCCTGGGATTCTCCAGGCAAGAATGCTGGAGTGGGTTGCCATTTCCCTCTCCAATGCAGGAAAGTGAAGAGTGGAAGTGAAGTCACTCAGTCCTGTCCGACTCTTAGTGACCCCATGGACCGCAGCCTACCAGGCTCCTCCATCCATGCCATGGGACCCTCCAGGCAAGAGTACTGGAGTGGGGTGCCATCACCTTCTCCAAATGTGAGAGCAGAAGCATAAATTGGGAGGTTTTGTCCTCCAGTACTGAAGAAAGGTCCATAATATGGACTTAATTGACTGGAGCAAGCTAGTCCAGTAAACCTAATTACTGACCTACCAGGATTCCTTTCTAAGATAGGTCCTATACTAAAAAGAAATTGCTGGGAGTAGCATAAAAATTGAACAAGACAGAAAAGAAATAAAAGAAAAATAAAGTGTAGGCCAAAATGAGAAGAATGTAGACAAGAAATTCAAGAAAGCAGCAAACATAGTTTTAACATTATATTCAAACAAGAGAAAAATCAATAATAATTGGTAAAGAATCTGCCTGCAACGCAGGAGACCCCAGTTCGATTCCTGGGTTGGGAAGATCCCCTCGAGAAGGGATAGGCTACCCATTCCAGTATTCTTGGGCTTCCCTTGTGGCTCAGCTGGTAAAGAATCTGCCCACAATGCGGGATACCTGGGTTCAATCTCTGGATTGGGAAGATCCCCTGGAGAAGGGAAAGGCTACCCATTTCAGTATTATGGCCTAGAGAAATGCATGGACTCTATAGTCCATGGGGTCACAAAGAGTCAGACATGACTGAGCGACTTTCACTCACTTTTAAACAAAAGAAGAGGGAGCTCTGTAAAATTAGAACACCTCTAAACCTCACCTCATTCTAAAAACTCAGGAAATATAATTTCCCATAAATATAAGCAACATAAAACTGTCGAGCTCAAATTTTATACAACAAAATGAGAAAAGTGAGAGAAGGTGGCAGAGTAACAAGCTAAGGAAGAAAACTGAAGCAAGGGAACAGAGAATATGTTAAGAATTATAAATCAAGAAAATTCAATTATTACATGACTTTAAGAAAAATAAAAGAAACGTGATTTACTAGGGAAAGAATGTTAAATTATTATCAGTTTTTTGATAGAAATGATTTATGCCAGAAGAAAATGGAAGATCATATTTAGGGTCTTCAAAGAAAGAAGGTCAAGCCAAGACTTTACATCTAGCAACACTATCTTACAGGTATAAATGGCACAAACTGTTATCAAAAAATTGTAACTATTAAACTAATAGCCTCTTGAGAACTTTCTGGAAATATATATAACAAGATTTAGCGATCCAAAATGACTAGAGAGGTGCCAAGATAAGGACTTGCAGTTAACATTAAATACCTATCGGAAGTGGTAGTTTACTACTATGTTAATTTATCCAAACTGCAGTTACATTTCCCAGCATTTCTTTCCATGTGTATTTGTAGATAACAGTTGTCTATAACAGAAATTTGCATAAATTTTGGAAAGCAGAGGTAGAATTCCAGGCAGTATTCTGTGAATGTTAGTATGGGACTCCATGTACTGCTACAACTTGCCCATGTAGTTGCTATCTGCTAGCTCACTTTGTTGGTAACTGGCATCAGTCAGGTCCTAATCCACTTCAGTTCAGTTCAGTTCAGTTCAGTCACTCAGTCGTGTCCGAGTCTTGTGACCCCATGAATCCCAGCACGCCAGGCCTCCCTGCCCATCACCAACTCCCAGAGTTCACTCAGACTCACGTCCATTGAGTCAGTGATGCCATCCAGCCATCTCATCCTCTGTCATCCCCTTCTCCTCCTTTGCGCAGTGACTCTGGATTTCCTAGTTTAGGGAGCCACCAACTAAGTATCTGAAAAATGGCTCTGCTCCAAATAGCTGAATATACTTCTGTGAATCAAGACTCAGGGAAACAGGGAGATAGGAATTCACACTGGCTTAAATATAATGTAGTGGGTCATATAAGTGAAACCTCATTGAAAGGCCTAGTTTCAGGTATGGCTGGATCAAGGTATTTCAGAATTATTATTCCGTTCAGTTCAGTCACTCAGTCGTGTCCAACTCTTTGCAACCCCATGAATTGCAGCACGCCAGGCCTCCCTGTCCATTACCATCACCCGGAGCTCACTCAAACTCACGTCCATCGAGTCGGTGATGCCATCCAGCCATCTCATCCTCTATCGTCCCCTTCTCCTCCTGCCCCCAATCCCTCCCAGCATCAGAGTCTTTTCCAATGAGTCAACTCTTCGCGTGAGGTGGCCAAAGTACTGAAGTTTCAGTTTTAGCATCAGTCCTTCCAAAGAACACCCAGGACTGATCTCCTTTAGAATGGACTGGTTGGATCTCCTTGCAGTCCAAGAGACTCTCAAGAGTCTTCTCCAACACCATAGTTCAAAACCATCAATTCTTCAGCGCTCAGCTTTCTTCACAGTCCAACTCTCACATCCACACATGACCACTGGAAAAACCATAGCCTTGACTGGATGGATCTTTGTTGGCAAAGTAATGTCTCTGCTTTTCAATATGCTATGTAGGTTGGTCATAACTTTTCTTCCAAGGAGTAAGCCACTTCAATCCCTATCAAATATCTTTCTTCAGTTTTTCTGAGTCCTCAGTCAAGCACGTGTACAATTCTATAGCAAAGGTCACCAGTTTCTTCTGCATATAACTACAGTGTTAGGGCTATAGGTGGTGAGACATGAGACACAGGTTCTTCTTGTGGGCTCCACTTTTTGCTTGCCTTTTTTCTACTTCATGTATGGTGTTTCTTCCCTCCTTACCGACATCAGCTTCAGACCTAGTATCAGACTTAGAGAAAACAGCCTTCAACAGACTTCTTCACTAGCTCTCACTATCATGTAAAACCTAAGCCTTAAGACCCATCCCTTAGTCCATATTATTCAAAATGGTCTGCTTCCCTGATCAAACTCTAATAGATATACTTGTGGAACTAAATTAAATGAAGTCAAAGAAGAAGAGAGTATAGTGTGTTTGATTTTTGATGTGGAGAAAAAGAAAACAGAGTTTAAGTAAAAGTCCTGAAGTTTTTAATCTGAATTATAAGTATCACTATGAATTTAGAAGACATATGTATTGACTATTCCAGTACCAATGAGAACTTTTCACATAGAGATTATGATCTTTTTCTTTGTCCTGTCAATTCCTCTCATATTTATTGCTGCTTTGTCTAAAAAGTTATAAAAGCTGCCTGCTTTGGCCATTTCTTTTGTCCCATTTCTATGAGACTTCTGTGTCTTGAATTACTGTTGCTTTTTTTTCTCCTGTTAATCTGTCTTGTGTCTTTTCAAAAAATTTTATTGGAATATAGTTAAAGTACAGCGTTTTGTTGATTTCAGGTATACAGATAAGTGAATGGGTTATAAATATACAATACATATATTATTCTTTTTTTAAGATTCTTTTCCTATATAGGCCATTACAGAGTACTGAGTAGAGTTCCCGGTGCTACACAGCAGGTTTCTATTAGTTATCTATTTTATTATAGTAGTGTATATATGGGGCTTCCCTGGTAGCTCAGTGGTAAAGAATCTGCCTGCAATGCAAGAGACTTGGGTTCAATCCCTGGGTCAGGAAGATCCCCTGGAGGAGGGCATGGCAACCCACTCCAGTATTCTTGCCTGCAGATTTCCATGGACAGAGAAGCCTGGCGGGCTGCAGTCCACAGGGTTGCACAGAGCCAGACAAGGCTGAAGTGACTAAGCAGCAACAGCAGCAGCGCAGTGTATATATGTCAATCCTAATCTCCCAATTTACCAATCCCCCTCCCTCTGGTAACCAGAAACTGATTTTGAAATATCATTTCTTACTAAAATAAACCAGACCTTCTTGGAGAAAACTAATTACAGGTCAGAGGTAGGAAATATACCAGATGAGCCTGGAATACCTCATCATGCTTGATAGCAAGGAAGTCATCAATGACTACTAAAGTCATTTTCAAAAAACTCAAAAGCCAAACTGAAGAAACTCCCACAGGACAAAAATAGAACAATTTGAGCTTCATAAGGATAATAAATGCAATAGATTTAAATTGATCATATAACCTGACTGATGATGATACTAAAAATAAAGTAACTCAATCACATATGGAGGATGGAGAGGAACAAATTCATTATTTTGACACAAAAACATGTGTAATAGGTGTACCGGCAGGAAAGAAGACAGAAAAACTACTTGAAGAAGTAATGTCTAAAATCTTTCCAAATTTGATTTAAAACATTAATTTACACATCTAGGAACTTCAATAAACTCCAAATAGAATAAATACAGAGACTTGAATTAAGGCACATCATAATAAAACTGTTGAAAGACAATGACAGAATGTTATAAGCAGCATGAGAAAAATAACTCACCATGTACAAAAACTCCAATACGGTTAACAACTAACTTCTCATCAGGAAACAATGGAGATCAGAATGTAGTGGGATGGCACAAAGTATGGAAAATAAAAACTGTCAACTAAGAATACCATATCCAGCAAAGTTATCTTTTAAAAATAAAGTCAAAATAAAGACATTCCCAGGCAAGAAAAAGCTGAGAATATTTGTTGCAAATAGATCTTCCTTACCAGAAAAAACTAAAGAAAATTCTTCACGCTAAGAAACAAGTGATAGCAGATGTAACTAGAATCCACATTATAAAACAAAGAATACCATTAAAGGTAATTATATAGACAATTTCAAAAGATAGTATAATTGCATATTTCATTTTGTTTGTTCTCTTGACTGATATGCAAAGCAATTACATAAAACAATATGATACAATTATAACATGGCACCTATATCACACCAAAAAGTAATAAATTTGACAATAACACACAAAGGAGATTGGTCAGAAAAAAACTGCTTTGGAGTAAGAAAATGAAACCAGATGGCAACTCAAATCCAAAGAAATAATGAAGAGACCTAGAAAGGGTAAACAGGCAAGTTAACATAGCAAACTCACTCCAGGGGATCTTCCCAACCCAGGGATTGAACCTGGGTCTCCTATATTGCAGGCAGATTCTTTACTATCTGAGCCACCTGGAAAGCCCCCAATAAACATATACTCACATTCGTTTCTTTCCTTAGCTTCTTTAAAAGATATAAAATTATGCAAAGTGAAAAATACAATTATAATGTATTTTTGGTTTGCGACATAAACACAAAATGTATAACAGTAAATGCACAAAAATGTTGGAAAGATGGGATGAAATGGAGCCATATAAAAGTAACAGTTCTATATTTCCCTGAAGCTATGAATAAATCTGAAATAGATTATGATGAGTTACAATGTTTATTATAAGGCTTAGAGCAACCACTATGAAAAGAAATAAAAAATTCAAAAAGGAATTAAAATGCTACACTAAAAATTACAGTCACTACAAAAGAAGGTAATAAAGGAGAAATACATTTTAAAAAAATACTCAGACATATTGGAAACAAAAAGCAAAATGGTAGCTATAAATTCAAATATATCAAAAATGTTACATGTGAATGGTTTAAACAATGCCATCAAAAGGCAAGGATTATGAAATGGGATACAAAATAAGATACAACTATATGCTTTGTGTAGGAAACATGCTTTAGATGCAAGGATATAAATAGTAAAAGTATATAAAAACATATGCCAAGTAAACAACAACCATAAAAGAGCTGAGCTGGCTAGACTAATAGAAGAAAATATATTTTATAACAATAGAGGTTATTATTCTTACATATAACATATAATGAGATTAATTATATATTAGTTGTACATAATATATGAGAATTCTAAAAATATTATTATCAAATAATACTATGAAAAATAACTTTAAAACAAACAAAAAATACTAGAAATGAAGAGTGAGATGTCATGATAAGAAATGGTCCATCAGGAAAATAAAACAATTATAAATACACAGTCGACTCCATATTCATGATTCTGTATCCACTAATTCAACCAACTGCAGAACAAAAATATTTTTAAACAATAGTATCCAGGAAGATCCAAAAAGGAAGACCTGAATTTGTAACATATTGGTAACTATTTACATGGCATTTACATTGTTTTAAAATTATTTACATAGTATTAACTTTGTATTAGGTATCATAAGTAATCTAGAAATGATTTAAAGTATTTAGGAGGAGTTGGACACGACTGAAGCGACTTAGCAGCAACAGCAGCACACAGGTTGTTTGCAAATAAACATCACTTTATAAAATGAGGGACATGAGCATCCTCAGATTTTGGTATCCACATGAGGGTTCTGGAGCCAACCCTTATGGATACCAATGGAAGGCTGTATATGCAATGAACAGCACGTCCCCAAAACACATGAAGCAAAATCTGACAGATTAAAAGGGGATAAAGCAAACTCAAAAATATTAGTTGGAGACTTCAATATTCACTTTCAATAATGGTTAAAACAAACTGGGAAGAATAAACAGAAAACTTTAACAATTCAATAGCTTTTAAATATTAAAATATATATATAACACTTCATTGAACAACAGCAGAATATAATATTATCCTAATGTTTATTGATGAAAGACTTAGTATTATTAAAATGGCAATAATCCACAAATAAGTCTGTAAATTCAAATCTATCCATATTAAAATCCCAAATGTGTTTTTTCCCCCCAGAAATTGGCAGGCTGATCTTAAAATTCATATGAAAATGGATGGGATTCAGAATAATAAAAACAACCTTGAAAAAGAAGAGCAAAGTCAAAGGACACATGACTCCTGATTTCAAAGATTAGTGGAAAGCTACCATAGTCAAAAGAGTGTGATACTATATAAGGATAGATATATAAATTAATAGAAGAAATTGAGGGTCCATAAATAAAACTTTACATTTATATTTACTGGGTTTTCAATGAGTACCAAGACAACCATTGTGAAAAGAACAGTCTTTTCAGCAAATGATATGGGGACAATTGGATATTCACATGCAAAATAATGAAGCTCAACTCCTATCTCACACAATATACAAAAAGTAACTCAAAAAGTTAACAGACCTAAATGTAAGCTAAAAATATAAAACTCTTAGAAAATATATACTGATACATTTTTTTACCCTTGCATTAGCAAATGATTTCTTTTATATGAATAATAAAATAATAAACAACAATAAAAGTGAGCTACATCAAATTATCAACTTTATACCATAAAT
The DNA here is from genome assembly GCF_032452875.1 of Bos javanicus. NCBI lineage: Eukaryota > Metazoa > Chordata > Mammalia > Artiodactyla > Bovidae > Bos > Bos javanicus. The sequence continues at coordinate 55,113,498 of NC_083874.1, read as the reverse complement.
CTGCAGATGACTCTACCCTAATGACAGAAAATGAAGAGGAACCAAAGAGCCTCTTGATGAAGGTGATAGAGGATAGTGAAAAAAAAAAAAAAAACTGGCTTAAAATTCAACATTCAAAAAACAAAGATCATGGCATCTGGTCCCATCACTCCATGGCAAATAGATGGGGAAAAATTGGAAACAGTGACAGACTTTATTTTCTTGGGCTCCAAAATCACTGTGGATGGTGACTATAACCATGAAATTAAAAGATGATTGCTCCTTGAAAGAAAAGCTATGACAAACCTAGAGAACATAATAAAAAGAAAAGACATCATTTTTCTAACAAAGGTCCGTATAGTCAAAGCTACAGTTCTTCCAGTAGTAATGTACAGATATGACAGTTGGATCATAAAGAAGTCAGAGCGCTGAAGAACTGATGCTTTCAAACTGTGGTGCTGAAGAAGACTCTTGAGAGTCACTTGGACAGCAAGGAGATCAAACTAGTCAATCTTAAAGGAAATCATCTCTGAAAATTTATTGGAAGGACTGATACTTAAGCTGAAGTTCCAATACTTTGGCCACCTGCTGTAAAGAGCCTACTCATTGGAAAACACCCTGATGCTGGAAAAGATTGAGGGCAGGAGGAGAAAGGGGTGACAGAGGATAAGATGGTTGGATGGCATCATCAATTCAATGGACATGAATTTGAGCAAACTCCAGGAGATAGTGAAGGACAGGGTGGACAGGCATGCTGCAGTCCATGGGGCCACAAAGAATTGGACACGACTGAGTGACTGAACAACAACTGAGAAATAAAAACAGATAATCCATAGAATGAGATAAAATATTTGTAATTCATGTATCTGATAAGGTTCTTGTATCTAGGATATAAAAACTCTCACAACTCAATGGAAAGGTAAATAAAACAATTTATTTTAAAAAAAAGGACAAAAATAGACATTCCTCCAAAATCTAGACTCACTAGACTGAGCGACTTCACTTTCATTTTTCACTTTCATGCATTGGAGGAAATGTCAACCCACTCCAGTGTTCTTGCCTGGAGAATCCCAGGGATGGAGGAGCCTGGTTGGCTGCCGTCTATGGGGTCTCACAGAGTCAGACACGACTGAAACGACTTAGCAGCAGCAGCAGCAGCAGTAGCAGCAGGCTCCTCTGACCATGGGATTTTCAAGGCAAGAGTACTGGAGTGGACTGCCATTTACTTCTCTAGGGGTGAAAACAACTCAAATATCCATTAACTAGTACATGAACAAACAAAATACAGTATATTTACACAATGAAATGTTATTAGCTATTAAAAAAGAAATGAAGTATTCATATATTCTCCAACATGAATGAACCTTAAAAAACATTATGCTAAATAAAATAAATCAAGTATGAGATAGCATATATTGTAAGATTCCCATTTATATGAAATGTTCAGAATAGGCACATCTATAATTAATGGTTGCTTAAGGCTTGAGAAATCTGTATGCAGGTCAAGAAGCAACAGTTAGAACTGGACATGGAACAACAGACTGGTTCCAAATCGGAAAAGGAGTATGTCAAGGCTGTATATTGTCACCCTGCTTATTTAACTTATATGCTGAGTACATCATGAGACATGCTGGCCTGGATGAAGCACAAGCTGAAATCAAGATTACTGGGAGAAATATAAATAACCTCAGATATGCAGGTGATACCACCCTTATGGCAGAAAGCAAATAAGAACTAAAGAGCCTCTTGATGAAAGTCAAAGAGGAGAGTAAAAAAGGTGGCTTAAAACTCAACACTCATAAAACTAAGATCATGGCATGTGATCTCATCACTTCATGGCAAATAGATGGGGAAGAAATGGAAACAGTGACAGACTTTATATTTTGGGGGCTCCAAAATCACTGCAGATGGTGACTGCAGCCATGATATTAAAAGACGATTGCTCCTTGGAAGAAAAATTATAACCAACCTAGACAGCATATTAAAAACAGAGACATTACTTTGCCCACAAAGATCCATCTAGTCAAAGCTATGTTTTTTCCAGTAGCCATGTATGGATATGAGAGTTGGACTATAAAGAAAGCTGAGTGCTGAAGAATGGATGCTTTTGAACTGTGGTGTTGGAGAAGACTCTTGAAAGTCCCTTGGACATCAAGGAGATCCAACTAGTCCATCCTAAAGGAAATTGGTCCTGAATATTCGTTGGAAGGACTGATGCTGAAGCTGAAACTCCAACACTTTGGCCACCTAATGCAAAGACCTGACTCATTTGAAAAGTCCCTGATGCTGGGAAAGATTGAAGGTGGGAGGAGAAGGGGATGCCAGAGGATGAGATAGTTGAATGGCATCACCGACTCAATGGAGAGTTTGAGTAAACTCTGGGAGTTGATGATGGACAGGGAGGCCTGGTGTGCTGCAGTCCATGGGATCTCAAAGAGTCAGACACGACTTAATCACTGAACTGAACTGAACTGAGCCTTGAGGGTGGGCTGGGGTGGGATACGAAATAACTCCTAATAGATACAGAGTCTGTTTTGAGAGGAGACAAAATATTCTAAAATTACGTTGTGGTGATCTTTCACAGCCATATGAAATATTTTTAAATCTTTGTATTATACATTTTTAATGGATGACTTTTATGACATGTTTTACATCAATAAATGGTTTAAAATGAAAAAAAAAATAAGTAGTAGAATCAGCATGTCACCATTTTACAATCACAATGAATTAACAGATATAGGCATTAAATATCAAGGGCTATTAACCACAAAATAAAAGGCGACCAGATATATGTTATCATAATGTAGCCAAGGAATCTACTCTGAGTTAGTTCCAGTCTCCAGACTCAGCTGTTATTTTGCAGAAAATACAGAGATTAGAGGAACATATTTAATTATTTGTTGTTTGCCTTCAGCCACATCCAAACTCTAAGAAACTCCACAGTTCAAAGAGTTTGAGTTTTCAAGAGTTTAGTTGTAATGCAAAGAAAGGGATGAAGAAATAACTAAGAAAATGCCAAAGAAATATTTAGTATAAAAATTAGAGTGGTTTTAACTTTAAAAGTTACAAGGGGGAACAAAGGGACTGTGTTTGGATTGGGACTCACAGAAGGGACTTGTAGAGTATCTTGTGGTTACAAAAATGTTTACTTTTGAATAGTTCATTATCAAACATTTTGCTTTGTTTTGTTTTCTACATACATGTGTTTTGTAAAAAAATGTTTCATTAATTATTTACTCTAAGTAGTGTGGACAATAGATTTTGGATTTCAGCAAAATGAGATTAAAACTAAGGAGAACAGCTAGGAAGCTAGTGCAAGTGGTAGGGGATGTTTGGGTATGTCTGAAGCTGTCTGCTGCGGCTGCTGCTGCCAAGTCGCGTCAGTCATGTCCGACTCTGTGCAACCCCATAGACGGCAGCCCACTAGGCTCCCCTGTCCCTGGGATTCTCCAGGCAAGAACACTGGAGTGGGTTGCCATTTCCTTCTCCAATGCATGAAAGTGAAAAGTAAAAGTGAAATCGCTCAGTCGTGTCTGATTCTAGCGACCCCATGGACTGCAGCCTACCAGGCTCCCCGTCCATGGGATTCTCCAGGCAAGAACACTGGAGTGGGTTGCCATTGCCTTCTCTGCTGAAGCTGTCTAGGAGGCAAATTAATAGGATCTGGTGAGTGATGGCATGAAGTGTATGAGGAAGAGTGCAAGATGATGACTTAGAGGTTTATGGCTCAGGTAAGCATGAGATAAAGAACACAGGAAGAGGAACCCTCTTTCTCCTCCTACAGCCTATGATGATTGATTTTCTCTGCCAAGCGGCCATTCAGACTAGTTCTAGAAACAGAAACCATATTTTCTTGGTGATCCTCATTCTTAGTCCATGAGGTTCAAATGATATCTCCAACTTTGCTCCAGTGAATACCTGGTTACCTAGGTCTGGCTAATTAAAGCATAATATGCCATGCTTATTATGTGCAAGTATGGGCACATGATCCAAGCTAGATTTGTTGGGATTAAGGGAATGAGACTACCTCTTGTCCAGACTAGGATACATAAAGCTTTAGATGTATTAGTGCTGTGGCTACCAGGAAGTGAAGACATGACTAGGAGTGAGGCCAGCACAGTGGAAAACAGCTAAGAGATGGACAGAGTTCACCTATATGCTCACACTGAGTAATGACTTAGATTCAGTTCTTGGATTTTAGCCAAGTCTGAAGATAGGCTATTTCTGTACCTCTCATGAGCTACTGCATTCCAATTATTTCTATTATATTAGAGCAAGTTGAGTTGGATTTCTGTCCATTGAAAATGAAAATATCTTGACTAAACAAAGATCAAACATTAAACTGTTTCCAGAGTACTCAACTATGTAACTGCTCTAGCCCAGCAATGGCCAAGAGATATATAATGTGAGTCACATTAAGTCATTCAAAAGTTTCCAGTAGCCACCTTTTAAAAAAGGTAAAAAGAAATGGGAAGATTTAATTTTATGAGTATGTTTTATTTATGGGCTTCACTTGGCTCAGACAGTAAAGAATCTGCCTGCAATGCAGGAGACCCAGGTTCCATCCCTAGGTTGGGAAGATCCCTTAGAGAATGGATTGGTAACCCACTCCAGTATTCTTACCAGGAGAATTCCAAGGACAGAGGAGCCTAGCACACTACATTCCAAGGGATTGCAAAGAGTTGGACATGACTGAGCGACCAACATTTTCACTTTTTCATATATATATATATATATATAATATAATTTCTACATGTAACAAATACTTTAAAAATTCCTAATATAATAACTTATAATCTTTCTTTTTGTACAAAGTCTTTGAAGTCTACTGTGTCTTCTACTCTTATATCACATCTCAGTTGAGATCAGCCTCATTTCAAGTGCACAACAGCCACATGTGGCTGGCGAAGACCTTGTCTGGCAACAAAGCTGTAAGCCATCTCTTATTTTCCAAGCATCCTTGCCTTTTCCTGAATCCTATTCATAGTATTTTAGGATTGTCAGATACTTGAAATGTCATGTGCCACCTTCTAATTTTACAGATGAAGAGAGTAATAATAGCCCAGTCTGTTGAAAGTGGAATTCCAGTTTCATAAATTGTAATAAGAAAAACAATCATTGGCATGGAACATGTATTATGTGTAAGTGCTGATATTGGAGGATAGATTTGTTTGTTAATTTTTGTGTTTAGCTATCCAGTATTACCTCCTTATCTGAGAAAATTAATAAGAGACAACGTCTGATGAGCTTATTGTATGTCAGATATCATTCTAAGCATTTTACACCAACTGCATTCAATTATCAGGGTAATTCTAATAAAGTAAGTATCTTAACCATCCTCATTTTACCACGAAGCAAAAGTGGATTGAGGAGTGGCTCTAGGACTTGAACCCAGGGTTTCTGGACCCCAAATCCATGCTATTCATCACTCCATTTTCCTTCCTTCATGGTCTTGTTGGAGGCAGCAACATGTTTCCCATCCTAGAGGACAAGTGACATAATTACTCCTTCTCTTGTCCCCAGCACCCTGTGTATTGGTTCTTAATTCAGGCTGGGCCAACTGATTACTATCCTCAGAAATTCAAACCTTGGGGAAATGGTGTACATATGAAAAATGCATAAGTATATATTCACAGTGGAGACCAAGCGCATCCTAGCCAGATTGTACCTGTGACCAGCCTTCCAAGAACCTCATTTATTGCCTGTTTTCTAGAACTGAATCTACAGCCTCCTGCTAATCTAAGAAGTTCTGATACATTTACAAAAAAAGTCCTTCTGCTTAAAACATTGCGAGTTCATTTTTATTATCTATAATCAAGAATGTTGATAGACGGCAGTGGGAAATATTATTATAACCATATGATGCAGGAAGAAACTAAATCTACAAAAAAGTTAAACATTTTCTCCAGTGTTGCCTAGGAAGTAGTTGACAGGATGGAATTTGGACCCAGACCTCTAGTCTCTTAACTACCTGCTATCCTGGGACTAGAATCTAGGTGTCCTGACCCCAAGGTCAGTTTTCTTTCCATGATACCAATTCCCTAGGCCATAAGCAATAGCCTTTTAGAGGGAGGACAAAGAGATAAATAAAGTGCATAGTTTATCATATGGTGCCTAAAAATTAAATTCTGTGAGAAGAAGGTTTAACTCTATGATACAGCAGTGCAGGAGATATTTAAGGAACCAGATAATTATAATTGGTATTTGGCAGTCAACTCCATTTCTCACTACACTAGGTCAGCCTCTTCTAAACCGTAAACACTCATTAAAGTCCCACAGGACTTTAGAACAACAGAGAGGAAGAGAAGAGTCAGGACTTGGACTGCCTTTACTTTGGAGTCACATCTGGACAATAGGTCACTCAGTTAAAACCAAAGTTGTTTCCCTGGGGAGCTAAATACAGACACTCTATAAAGATGCTCCTAAAAACACAGCTGCTCTTTGCCCTTTTCATGTGTGGATGGCAGAAAGCAGTGTACCAGAGAGTGGAATCAAAATAAAACTACACACACATGTGCACACACACACATATATACATACATACATGACAAGGTACTCATGGACACACAGTTACACAGAAACAACCATCACCATACAGCAAAGTCACCTCCACTGATGCCAGCAAAAGTGCAGAGCAAAGGGAAGGCTCAGATAATATTAACAGAAGTGTCAATCAGCTCAACTAGTTTGAAAGACAATTGGTAATATTCATCAAACTTAAATACATAGATCCTGTGTTCTAGCCACCCCATTTCTGGTAATATGGAATGGGCACATATGTAGGATATTTTTTGCAGAATTTTGTTTATAATAGCCATTACTACTACTACTACTACTACTACTACTAAGTCACTTCAGTCGTGTCTGACTCTGTGCAACCTCATAGACGGCAGCCCACCAGGCTCCCCTGTCCCTGGGATTCTCCAGGTAAGAACACTGGAGTGGGTTGCCATTTCCTTCTCCAATGCATGAAAGTGAAAAGTGAAAGTGAAGTCGCTCAGTTGTGTCCAAATCTCAAAGACCCCATAGACTGCAGCCTTCCAGGCTCCTCTGTCCATGGGATTTTCCAGGCAAGAGTACTGGAGTAGGGTGCCATTGCCTTCTCCAGATAATAGCCATTAGGCAATACAAATGGCAACAATGTAAATATTCTTTAAAAGAGGACTTATATTTATAGTATATTCACACTTTGAAATACAAAGCAAGTGTTAAAACAAAGAAAAAGTTCTTTTTGTGAGAACATGAAACAACACTGCTAATACATTGGTCTGGTGAGAAGCAAGTGGAGGAATAATACAGTGGATAGATTAGATCCACAGAGAGATTCGCTGATCTGAAAAGACATTGCTATAAGTTGTTTCCATATATTAATTCATTTAAATCTCACAACAAACCTACAAAGGTGATACTACTGTTATATTTGATTTATAGACAAGGAAACATAGCAAGTTACAGAGAGGTAAAATACTTTAACCAGGGTCTTATCTGTTTGGTAGAATGAAGAGGGAAAGGGACTAACTATGAGTTTCTCCTTTATACAGTTCCACATGGTATTATTTTTCTTCAATTAACTACCATTTTGTGAAGCTAAAAAAAAGTAAGAAAGAAAAAAACAGTAGCATGTACATCTTTTTAAGAGACCAAAAAACTGTGAACCCACAGATTTTCTGTTGCTTATCTTTGGCGCCCTCCCCACCTAAACCCCACAGCGCATTTCTCAGCTCCCCTTCTCCTGTGCTTCCCTTTTTCACTTTGAAATGATACAAAGAACTCTGCTCCTCTTATTTTCCCAGAGATGGTCCATCCAGCTAATAGCCTTCATCTTTAGGAAATACGTGTTGATATTCAGACTAAAGGCACCTTCACTCTGTCACCTCCCACACATGCCACATTAAAAATGCAGAACAAGTATTTTATGTGACCTATTAAATGGTAACTACCACTAAATCCAACTGTGCTATGACATGCATTTTAGATACTAATTAGGCCAATAGTCTAATCACTTCAACTAGAATAAAAGGATCAGCTTCAGGCAGTGCCTTCAAAACATAATCAGGCTGCACCATTCCACACTCCCACCAACAGTGCAAAAACGTTTCTTCTTCCCCATACCCTCTCCAGCATTTATTATTTGTTGATTTTTTTTTATGATGGCCATTCTGACTGGTATGAGGTGATACCTCATTATAAATTTGATTTGCATTTCTCTAATGAGTGGTCAGAGAAGGCAATGGCACCTCACTCCAGTACTCTTGCCTGGAAAATCCCATGGACGGAGGGGCCTGGTAGGCTGCAGTCCATGGGGTCGCTAAGAGTCGGACACGACTGAGCGATTTCCCTTTCACTTTTTACTTTTATGCATTGGAGAAGGAAATGGCAACCCACTCCAGTGTTCTTGCCTGGAGAATCCCAGGGACGGGGGAGCCTGGTGGGCTGGCGTCTATGGGGTCGCACAGAGTCAGACACGACTGAAGCGACTTAGCAGCAGCAGCAGCAATGAGTGGTTATTGAGCATCTTTTCATGTGCCTCTTGACCATCTGTATGTCTTCTTTAGAGAAATGTCTATTCAGGTCTTCTGCCCAATTTTTGATTGGGTTGTTGTGGGTTGTTTTATGTTGAGCTGCATGAACTGTTTAATGCAGCACTATTTACCAGAGCCAGGACATGGAAGCAACCTAAACGTCCAAGAACAGAGGAATGGATAAATATGTGGCACATGTACACAATGGAATATTATTCAGCCAAAAAAAAGGAACAAAATTATGCTGTTTGCAGAGATACGGAGGGATCTAGAACTGTCATACAGAAAGAAGCAAATCAGAAAGAGAAAAACAAATATCGTATATTGATGCATATATGTGGAATCTAGAAAAACAGTATAGGTGATCTTATTTGCAAAGTGGAAATAGAGACTCACACATAGAGAACAAACATACAGACAGTAAGCGGAAAGAGAAGAAGGGGATGAATTGAGAGACTGGCATCAACAGATATCCACCACCATCCATAAAATAGACAAGTAATGAGAACCTACCATATAGCACAGGGAACTCTACTTAATACTCTGCAGTGATCAAAATGAGAGGGAAATCCAATAAAGGGAGATGCATGTATACACATAGCTGATTCACTTTGCTGAACAGCAGAAACTAAGACAACACTGTCAAGCAACTATACTCCAATAAAAATTACAAGCAAACAAACATTATCAGGTTTGTCCAGTTGCAATCAATTTCTTGTACCAAATCCAAAAGGGTGTCATGTAGAGCATTTCATCAACACTGATTGAAAAACAGAGGTGTAGGTAAATGAGATGAAGCATGAGGCCAAGGAAGCATAAACTTCTCTCCCTCTGGCCTTTTAAGAGGATTACTGTAATTTACATCAGCAATAGTATTTCATGAGCGGTACATCCCTCCCTCATGTAACATCTATGTACTGAATATTATGTTTATGAATAGATATGCCCTCTAAAAATACAATTAATTTAACTGTTAATTCCTGCATCCACCATAAAAAATGTGACTACTTCTAGTATCAAGTAAAGGGAAATCACTTCTCAGATGGAGAGTGAATTTGGGGTTTTAAAATAAGAGACAAAGATCGCCCAGAAAGGGAAAGTTGACATGGTCACTCTTTAAGGTTAATTATGTCCCAATGGCTAATACTTTAAAAAAAAAAAAAAAACAGAGATAAGCTGACTGTCACAGGTGAGTAATTTCCCAGTTCAACAAACTGGCTCAATGGATAGCTTTGTTTCATTGAAGAAAGCAATTAGCTTTTAGTGCGCTAGAAAGTGGGAAACAATTTCACAGATTAGTAGAGCTGAGGGCTCTGTCTGCTGGTGATGTCAGTGTGTGGCAAGAACCACTTCCCACATCCTTTCTGGGCCAGCATAATGAGCAGATGACAACGCAACACACAGGGACAGCTGCTCCCACTGACAGGCTCTTAACCAAGAGAAGGCATCCTCTGAAGCACCTGACGACAGTAACTACAATGACAAAGAAATAATACATGCCGCCACATTTTTTTTCATAATAAAAGGGTGTGACACAGTATTGAGAACAGGAAAGACAAAATTTTAAGGACTTCTAGCACCATCATTATTGCAGACATAACCCCTCCAGGCACATAAAGAAGAATAGGGGAATTTAATAAAGCATAAGGAGGAGGAACTTAACACAGTCTACTTGGGAAGCCAGAAAAGCTGACTGCTATGTCATATGCTGGTTTTCTATTTATTTTTAAATGTCAAGTAAGTAATAATTACAGAGGTAGAAAATAAGTGGCCTAGAAATTTGATTTGGCTGGCATACTTGTTTTCTTTAGCTGACACTTAAAAAAAATATTCTAAGACAATTTTTTAAAAATTAAAGAGATGTTACATAAAAATCTAGAGTCCCAGATTTTCTTTAAAACTTAGAAAATCTGATCCCCCTAGATCATTATGTTCTCATGCAGCAGTTGGCTTGGGGGGAGTAATGGCTGTTCCTCTAAATGTCCCAGTTCACTGCAGGCTGCACATTGGTCCCGGTTGCTTCTTGACCCCAGGGATGGTCATTGTTTGTCCTTTATCATTAAACTTGATCTATTATTTTCTAATAGCAGAGAAATATTTCTCTGTTCCCGGTTCCCTATATAAACTGGAAATATAGCCGAGTGACCAAGAGAGCCAAGTAATTTCTTTTTTAACTCCTGACCATCTACAGTCATTTTCATGGTTAGTCTGGCATTTGAGTTTGTGATACCTGCTGCAGCTGGGAAGAAGCTATGAGAGCAGGCTTTCAAAGTCAGGCAGACTTAAGAACAAACCCTGGTTCCATCACTTAGTTATGTTTGACCTTGAACAAACCATTTGTTCTTGCAATAAATCTGTTTTTCCAGGAGTAAGAGGGGAATATTATAGCAATAGCGTCTATATTCTATATGAACTATAAATATTAACTACATGTATGTATGTGTGTATCCATATACATCAATTGGTAGCTAGCACATGAGAACATAAAAAGTGATAAGAAAACTGAGGTAATTCAAGAAAAATTGGGCTTGACAGAAAATGATATAATAATAAAATTAGATTAGCTGATGAGAGTAATTTGGGTAAACTGAAGTTTTACCAGTAACCTATTTTTCCCAATATCTAGGAGAATTATACATATACACATACACCACACACACACACACACACACACACACTCAGGCTTTGTTTTAGTCTTTGCCACTGGAGTATGACTCTGATCCAATAGAAAACATTCTCTCTGGCCCAGGTAGACCACTGGCAAGTTATAGTCATATTTGACAAATTATATTCAAATACATGAAGCTTATTACAAAGGATCACTTCAGTAAACCTGATAACACATGTACACTGGGAAATGGCCATTAAAATGTTAGACAAAAACAATTTCCAAATCTACTGGCTACTGGCTGCGTGACTTTGAGCTATTTATTTCTCTGAATCTGTAACTTCATCCATAAAATGGGTATAACAATTGCTTCTTAAAGGGGTTGTGGTGAGGCTGAGACAGCTATAAAATACTAACATATATGCTACTAACACATAAAAGGAGTGAACACATGACTTCATTTACATTCTTAAAAATTAATTTATGTATTTATTTGGCTGTCTCGGGTCTTAGTCACAGCGTGTGGGATCTTTCATTGCAGCACATGGACTCCAGTTGTGGTATACAGGTTTAGACCCTCTGTGGCACGTGGGATCTTAGTTCAGCATTGAACCCATGTCCCCTGCATTGGAAGGCAGATTCTTAACCACTGGGCCATCAGGGAAGTCCCAGATTCCGTTTACATTTTTTCTAGTGATTCATTCAAAAAGCATCCTAGTCACAGTTTAAAAAAGAAAAAAAGAGATGATTTTGGTTTTATTTTTAATGAAAACCAAACCAGAGCAATTTCAAACACTGATGAAATGGCACTACGGTGATCTAAATGTCCATACCATCAAAAAGCATCTATTCGCAAGGTGCATTAGAATAATAGGAAAAGAAAGAAGTCACCATGCCATCTATTCCATTTTTACTGAATTACAGAATGTTCATGGCTCCTTTTTCAGGATTAGAAAATGAGCAGCTTAAAATGATCAACATATTGAAAAAACATCGTATAGGAAATTGAGTTGTGATTCCTAAGACATATGGTTTGGTGCTAACATTTTCCATTGCTGCGTATATTATACTATGCAATGCTCTGCAAAACATTTCTGAGCCCAGGCAATTTTCCCATGATTGACTAAAACAGGAATAATTCAAGTTAATGAGCACTTATGATCTATTTTATACAAGGTATTTTATCAGAATAAAAACAAGATACGATCTTTGCCTCACACTAGTACCCAGTGTTTCTCAAAGCAGGAACCCAGGATCACTTGCATGAGAATCACCAGGAGAATATTTTTAGAATGCATATTTCTTGGCTCTTCTCACAGACTCTCAGTCGTGTCCAACTCTTTACGACCCCGTGAACTGTAGCCTACCAGGCTCCTCCCTCCATGGGATTCTCCAGGCAAGAATACTGGAGTGGGTTGCCATTTCCTTCTCTAGGGGATCTTCCCAACCCAGGGATCGAACCCTAGTCTCCCGCATTGCAGGCAGACGCTTTAACCTCTGAGCCACCAGGGAAGCCCTCTTACAGACTCAGAAATCCAAAATTTGGAGCTCTAGACCTGATAATACACATTTTAACCCACCAGCTGATTGATATGCCCACTAGATTGAAAAGCCACTCAACTACTAACACCAACTGAGTTAAGCCAAACTCGATTCCATTAGTAAATGGTGTGCTAGTGAATCATTTAACTGTGTGTGTGTGTGTTAGTCACTCAGTCATGTACTACTCTTTGCATCCCCATGGACTGTAGCCCACCAGGCTCCTCTGTCCATGGTATTCTCCAGGCAAGAATACTGGATGGGCTGCCATGTCCTCCTCCAGGGAATCCCAACCCAGGGATTGAACCCACATCTCTTATGTCTCCTGCATTGGCAGGCAGGTTCTTTACCACTAGCACCACCTGGGAAACTCATTTAACAATATACTAGAACATTATTAAGACAGTGAAAAAGTTGGCTTAAAGCTCAACATTCAGAAAACTAAGATCCTGGCATCCGGTCCCATCACTTCATGGCAAATAGATGGGGAAACAGTGGCTGACTTTATTTTTGGGCTCCAAAATCACTGCAGATGGTGATTGCAGCCATGAAATTAAAAGATGCTTGCTCCTTGGAAGGAAAGTTATGACCAACCTAGATACCATATTCAAAAGCAGAGACATTACTTTGTCAACAAAGGTCCATCTAGTCAAGGCTATGGTGTTCCCAGTAGTCATGTATGGATGTGAGAGTTGGACTATAAAGAAAGCTGAGCACCAAAGAATGTATGCTTTTGAACTGTGGTGTTGGAGAAGACTCTTGAGAGTCCCTTGGACTGCAAGGAGATCCAATCAGTCAATCCTAAAGGAGATCAGCTCTGGGTATTCATTGGAGGGACGGATGTTGAAGCTGAAACTCCAATACTTTGACCACCTGATGCAGAGAGCTGACTCATTGGAAAAGACCCTGATGCTGGGAAAGATTGAGGGCAGGAAGAGAAGGGGATGACAGAGGATGAGATGCTTGGATGGCATCACCAACTCAATGGACATGGGTTTGGGTGGACTCTGGGAGTTGGTGATGGACAGGGAGTCCTGGCATGCTGTGGTTCATGGGGTCACAAAGAGTCAGACACGACTGTGACTGAGCTGAACTAAGCACATTAGAACTGACACCAACCTTAAGGAGCCATTCATCCAACCACCTCCTTTGACTTGTGGAAAACCTAAAGCAAGTCCCTTCACCTCTAAAGTGACTTGACTACTTAACTCACTTGCTAACCTACCTACATGAAACAACTAGTCATTAAAAAAAAAAGAAATCTTTGAATTTTTCCTATTGAAGGAACTAAATATATAGTATGTATAGGTGGATAGGATGCTACTTAGTTTGACAGAAGTAACTTGATTTAAATACATAATGAGATTTTTTTCTAATTTCACAACTTGTAATTACAATTTTTTGACATGATTTTAAAGTAACACTGCACCTAATATCATCAATCCTGGAGGGCATCCTTGGTGCTATATGCATTTTTAGGAAGATTATGAAACCCCTGAAATTTTATGCAAAAAACATGGGATATTTTTGTATTTTGGTAGGTCCTCCTGGTCCATGACTATAATTAGATTCTCAAGGAGCTATGTATGTATCAGAAAACAGCACAAACCACTATAACATGTTAACTGGGAAAGCAATATGCAGAAAACTCATTCCACAGATGCTGCCAGTAAAGATGGAGAGATCCTGGGTTTGGCTGCATGGATGGGAGTCTGGACCAGCTTCCTCATACCCTTCTCTGGTCGGGGGAAATGTCTCATCTTCACATGGAAAACTCCTAGCAAACCAATTCCACTGAAGCACTAATGACAGCTGATGGCTTAATGTGATACCTGTCTCATTGCTTGAAATCTTCCTCACTGAATCCAGACATAATCCTTCTCATAGTAAATTGATCAGAATTGGAACTTAAGATGAAATAGTTTGCCATCCCTGATTTAATTAAATCTCTCTCATTTTAGAGATGAGCAGTTTGAGATCCAGAGAAGTGAAATAACTTGCCTGAGGCCACACAGCAGATAGGTGCCATAGCCTGGCATAGTAGCTGGTCCTTTGGCTCCAGATAAAATGCATCTGCCACAGCCAAGCTGACAAACACGAGACATCATTTCCTCTCGCTCTGCGTGCCCTTGGCCCACCCCTTCCCTAGGCACTTCCATCCTGGGTGTTGTCCACCATCTTGGCTTGTCAGCAATTCCCATTCCAAATGTTTCGTCTTTTTATTTTAAAGAAACAGTGAGTTATGTCTATATAATATAAAATAAAGCTAACTATAACTGGATGCATATCTGCAAAGAAGGGAAAATGAGGTCTCTGGTGTTGCTGCATTGCTTTGTTAAGAAAAAAAAAAAAAAATGACCACACAAAGAACTTGCACAGGGACTACGTTTTCTGAGATTCTGTATAGACTAGCTGAGCTCGTACATTTCACACTGGATTTACTGTTTTGTTTGTTTGTTTGTTTTCTCCCACCGCTATAATTTTAGTCTTCTTACAACATTATGTATTTGTTATTCTATAAAAAGGAGGCCTATCTGCTCTCTCCTCAACACATTTCCTTCTTTTATCTTTTCTATTCCTCCTCATTTTTCATTTCTCTCTCTTTTCACTTTTTGCTTTGATTTCTGGATGTTAAAGGTATCTGTGAACATGTTTTAGTTTCATGACAGGACATATACTTCTTTTTTTTTTTTTTAGTTTATGCAGAGTTACTTTATTTTTTTAATTTAAATTTATTCATTTTAATTAGAGGCTAATTGCTTTACAATATTGTATGGGTTTTGCCATTCACTGTATCTCTACTTTATTCATCTTCATATTCCTTATTTTAGTTTCCTTCAGTTGTTGTTCAGGGAAAGTTTGCTATCACTTCCCACCCCCTACTCTCATCTTTCCTTGTAATATTACTTTCCTTTCTCTCCAACTGAAAACATGGTTCTTGTGGCAACTGTCCATCATGGTACCCTGCAACCAACCAAATGTGAGTGCGTGACTCACATCTGGCCAATCATAGCGTACCATCCGCCCAGGCCAACACGATTGGTTAAAGGGAGGTATAAGACCCATGCTGGGCCACAGTTCATCACAAGATTGTTTAAACTGAGCTGTCAAATCTTGGGTGACACAAATAAAGTGATGTTTTACTGTCTGAGGCCATGTTCCCCTGTGCTCAGGGAGGAAGCTCCAGTTCCTAAAGAGAATAAAATCAACTTGTAGAGGAAAACATAAGCCATCAGTTTAGTTCAGTTGCTCAGTCGTGTCCGACTTTTTGCCACCCCATGAACTGCAGTACGCCAGGCCTCCCTGTCCATCACCAATTCTCAGAGTCCATCCAAACCCATGTCCATCGAGTCAGTGATGCCATCCAAGTATCTCATCCTCTGTCGTCCCCTTTTCCTCCTGCCCTCAATCTTTCCCAGCATCACGGTCTTTTCAAATGAGTCAGCTCTCTGCATCAGGTGGCCAAAGTATTGGAGTTTCAGCTTCAACATCAGTCCTTCCAATGAACACCCAGCACTAATCTTCCTTAGGATGGACTGGTTGGATCTCCTTGCAGTCCAAGGGACTCTCAAGAGTCTTCTCCAACATCACAGTTCAAAAGCATCAATTCTTTGGCGCTCAGCTTTCTTTATAATCCAACTCTCACATCCATACATGACCACTGGAAAAACCATAGCCTTGACTAGATGGACCTTTGCTAGCAAAGTAATGTCTCTGCTTTTTGATATGCTGTCTAGCTTGGTTATAACTTTCCTTCTAAGGAGTAAGCATCTTTTAATTTCATGGCTGCAATCACCATCTGAAGTAATTTTGGAGCCCAGAAAAACATAAGCCATACGGAACCTAGTTTTCCTCTTGTCTCTGTATTCTGTAAGCTACACCAATATTGTTCCAATAAACTCTATCTCTTGCTTGAGCTTGTTCAAGTTGAATTATTGACACTTTATAACCAAATGCACTCATAGTGCCTTGCCCCAAATAAGTGCTCAATAAATATTTACTAAATTGTTTTTTCTTCCAAACAGATTATTTCTAAACTTGCTACTTCCCATGGTGTATTCCAACAATGAAGTAGTAAGGCTACAGAATAATATTGTTTATTATTTATAGAATCCATAAAGAATGGCTCACCTTGAAATTTCAAGAATTCTTGTGAAATGCCAATTTGATTTAAGTCATTTACTAGGTGAACATGATTTCTGGAACATCCTGTCAAAACCACACAGAATTAAAGGTCTTGTGATGGATGAGGGAGCAAGATCTAATTGGTGTTTTAATAAATGTATTATGATTTGGTAATCTACCTAGATTTATCAACACAAAATGCCCCTGTCTAAATAAAATTATCAAGTTATGGTATAAAAACAATGACAAATGTCTTGTAATTGGCTTTTATACAAGTGCTAGCATGCAGACGATAGGCAAAATAGTGGTGCCAACAACTGTTTTCAAAATTCTGAGTAACAGATTAGCGATAGCAAAGGACAGCTGACCATCATTTTGTCTATTTCAAATGGTCCTGAGTCAGACCCAGTAGAAATGCAAGCTCTTACTGAGGAAGTCGTACATGGACTAATGAGCTTGGGAAGATACTGCCAATTAAGTCAGCATCCTTCCAGGTAGTCTATGGAAAAGAAAAGATTTATTATGTCTCTAAATGGAGCAAACACAGCCTTAATGCCTCCACATATCAAGAGCTAGGAACATCCCAATCCCACATGGAGATATATATTCATCTTTGTAACCTACTTTTTTGGCTTAGCATTACACTATCGGTATCTTCCCATGTTATTAGGTATCTTTTTAAACATGCAATCATTTTAAATAGCAACATATTCCTCTATAGAATACCAAAGTTTGTTTCCTTTCTCCCCCCATTATATAAGTTCTTTATCATCCATTCAATAGATTAAAGATGATGGGTGAATTTGACTTTAGATGTTGTTCAATAGTATCATTCATTTCTCCAACCAGACATCCAAATCAAACACATAGGGCTGTACTATTTGGAGACAGAGCTGAGATGGACCTATGCCAAGCAATAAGCATAAATAGCACTTGCTGAAAATTTTCGGTACAGCCTGTTGTATTTTTCACAAAAATAGGAGAGCATAAATACATCCATTTGTGGATCTGCTTAAAATCTTTAAAATGTGGATGTTCTAACTTTCAAGCTTCCTAAGTGGGAAGATGAGTACATGGCACCCCAGTCAGATTCCCAAATCCACACACAATCAAACAGAACACTTAGATGGAAATCAACAGCTCAGAAAGCCTGACCCTGCCTTCTCTGACACAAACGCTAGACCACAGCCTTGATGATGATCAGCTCGGCAAAGTTAATGGCACTTTCAGATTTTACATACCAAGCAGCCCAGAGTTTAGCCAGGCAATTTGTTTCTAATCTCACATTCTCTGCTTTGTCACTCAGAAGGCAGAGATTTTAGATGACATTTAAGAGTCAGAGAATGTGATAAGTAGACGAGGGACACTGATTGAAATTCTACCAGGGGACCCACTCCAGGTTTTTGATTAAAGTTTTACAGCACATATAAATGTTTTCCTGTCCAGGGCTTTTATGGCAAACCTAACATCTCAGGTGCCACATACCTTTAAGTATATATGAGGCAAGATGACTCAGACTCTGTTCAGGTTTTGTCCAATTCTTTGGAGGGCTTCCGGCCCTCCTCATCAGAGTCTCCCTCAGTTTCTTCTGAGGTTCCCCAGTGTTGACTCAGATGTGCTCAAGTCTACTTCTATTTCTGTTTATCATTCTGCAACCAATGTCCATGCTCAGTATAGATGCTCCCACAGTCACCAGTCCTAGCACTGCGAGAGTAAGGGTAAGGTCTACACAATGACAGTGACCTTCTCTCTGTCTCTCTGTCACATCCTCTCACTTAAGGCTTTGAAAACAAATTCCTTCAGCTCTGGTTCACTCTTTTATTCCACTAGCATTCAAACCCAGTCCACGGAGTCAGGTAGAATGCTCATGACACGTCATTTCATCATGTTCCAGATCCTAGGTGCACATACAAAAGTACTACCTACT
The DNA here is from genome assembly GCF_032452875.1 of Bos javanicus. Lineage (NCBI taxonomy): Eukaryota > Metazoa > Chordata > Mammalia > Artiodactyla > Bovidae > Bos > Bos javanicus. The sequence goes on along the minus strand of NC_083874.1, from coordinate 55,094,798 downwards.
GCTTCAGCCAATGTACAGAGGCCCCCTTACAAGTCCAGCCATGCAAATAGATGCTGCCTGACTCCCCAGGCCCACAGACTCGCACACAGCCCAACTATAAATACAAATTTGGGCTCTAAGGAGCACCCTCTTCAAACATGTCATAAATCACCTCCTTGCAGGGAGAAGCAAGTCTTGGGAGAATCATTTCATTTCACTTTGAGATCAAATGATTTGTCTGATTTTTAAGAACCTAAGTCAGGAAATATCCACATTAAGTCATTCGGAGTTAAAGGACAGAAATTTCTTCTGTATATTCTGAACAAGATTTCCCAACTAAAAATAAGTTACTAAAACAATCTGAATGCAGAGTTCCAAAGAATAGCAAGGAGAGATAAGAAAGCCTTCCTCAGTGATCAATGCAAAGAAATAGAGGAAAACAACAATGGGAAAGGCTAGAGATCTCTTCAAGAAAATTAGAGATGCCAAGGGAACATTCCATGCAAAGATGGGCAAAATAAAGGACAGAAATGGTATGGACCTAACAGAAGCAGAAGATATTAAGAAGAAGTGGCAAGAATACACAGAAGAACTGTACAAAAAAGATCTTCACGACCCAGATAATCACGATGGTGTGATCACTGACCTAGAGCCAGACATCCTGGAATGTGAAGTCAAGTGGGCCTTAGAAAGCATCACTACGAACAAAGCTAGTGGAAGGGATGGAATTCCAGTTGAGCTATTTCAAATCCTGAAAGATGATGCTGTGAAAGTGCTGCACTCAATATGCCAGCAAATTTGGAAGACTCAGCAGTGGCCACAGGACTGGAAAAGGTCAGTTTTCATTCCAATCCCAAAGAAAGGCAATGCCAAAGAATGCTCAAACTACCGCACAACTGCATTCATCTCACATGCTAGTAAAGTAGTGCTCAAAATTCTCCAAGCCAGGCTTCAGCAATATGTGAACCATGAACTTCCACATGTTCAAGCTGGTTTTACAAAAGGCAGAGAAACCAGAGATCAAATTGCCAACATCCGCTGGATCATGGAAAAAGGAAGAGAATTCCAGAAAAACATCTACTTCGGCCTTAAAATGACTATGCCAAAGCCTTTGACTGTGTGGATCACAATAAACTGTGGAAAATTCTGAAAGAGACGGGCATACCAGACCACCTGACCTGCCTCTTGAGAAACCTATATGCAGGTCAGGAAGCAACAATTAGAACTGGACATGGAACAACAGACTGGTTCCAAAGAGGAAAAGGAGTACGTCAAGGCTGTATATTGTCACCCTGCTTATTTAACTTGTATGCAGTGTAAATCATGAGAAATGCTGGTCTGGAAGAAGCACAAGCTGGAATCAAGATTGCCAGGAGAAATATCAATAAGCCCATGCAGATAAGCTTATCAATAAGATAAGCTGAATCAATAAGCTTATCAATAAGCAATACCAATAAGATATGCAGATGACACCACCCTTATGGCAGAAAGTGAAGAGGAACTAAAAAGCCTCTTGATGAAAGTGAAAGAGGAGAGTGAAAAAGTTGGCTTATAGCTCAACATTCAGAAAACTAAGATCATGGCATCTGGTCCCATCACTTCATGGGAAATAGATGGGGAAACAGTGGAAACAGCATCAGACTTTATTTTGGGGGGCTCCAAAATCACTGTATATGGTGATTGCAGCCATGAAATTAAAAGATGCTTACTCCTTGGAAGGAAAGTCATGACCAACCTAGATAGCATATTCAAAAGCAGAGACATTACTTTGTCACCAAAGGTCCGTCTACTCAAGGCTATGGTTTGTCCAGTGGTCATGTATGGATGTGAGAGTTGGACAATGAAGAAAGCTGAACACTGAAGAATTGATGCTTTTGAACTGTGGTGTTGGAGAAGACTCTTGAGAGTCCCTTGGACTGCAAGGAGATCCAACCAGTCCATTCTGAAGGAGATCAGCCCTGGGATTTCTTTGGAAGGAATGATGCTAAAGCTGAAACTCCAGTACTTTGGCCACCTCATGCGAAGAGTTGACTCATTGGAAAAGACTCTGATGCTGGGAGGGATTGAGGGCAGGAGGAGAAGGGGACGACAGAGGATGCAATGGCATCACCAACTTGATGGACGTGAGTTTGAGTGAACTCTGGGAGTTGGTGATGGACAGGGAGGCCTGGTGTGCTGCAATTCATGGAGTTGCACGAGTCGCAAAAGTCAGACATGATTGAGTGACTGAACTGAACTGAACTGAAGACAAGCTTAGACTTGCCCTTGTGGCCTGCCACACCACAGCTGGGTAAAGGTCTGAGAAATCAGAATACCATAGTGGAGCTTAAAACCACCAAGGAAAAGAAGGACTGAGGAGAGGTGCTTGAGATGCTAGAATTGAACAGAGGCCAAAGCAGATTACAAAAATCTCATTTCTTCTGCCCATATTCTTTCCATGGGTTTTGAGATGACTTACATCAAGCATGAAATTCACATTCAGAGGGCAATCCCATGCAACATCATGAGTGGAGTTATTGTGAGAGTTATCAGTGAGCACAAGACAGCTATTTTTCCCCTAGTCTCTCTCCTTTGATAGGGTCCCCAAGAACATCATCCTTCACAATATACTAAGGCTGCTATAAGCAAGGTGTTTTCTCTTTGGATTTTTATCAGCCTTGAGGCAGAGAGATCAGCCACATGTACACACCTTTATAGTGTACATGCATGAGTGCTGAGTCTCTTCAGTTGTGTCTGACTCTTTGTGACTGTAGCCCACCAGGCTCCTCTGTCCATGAGATTCTCCAAGCAAGAATACTGGAGTGAGTTACCTTGCTCTCTTCCAGGGTATCTTCCTGACCCAGGGATCGAACCCACGTCTCTTATATCTCCTGCATTAATAGGCAGATTCTTTACCACTAGCGCCACCTGGGAAGCCCCTTTATGGGATATATCAAGCCCTTAAAGTGCAGTCCCTTCCCAAGATGGAAATTAAAGTTTATTCCCCTGCCTGAGAACACCCAACTATAGATTCAGTTCTTGGTTCCTATGAGAAAACTACAGCTGCCTGGTTTTAATCTGGAAAAGAGACAGAGAACACACAAAGAACTAGACAGACAGACAGACACATACAAGAAGATCTTCAGCGTGTGTGCATGTGTGCATGCTCAGTCACTCAGTTACGTCCAACTCCTTGTGACCCTATGGACTGTAGCCCACCCAACTCCTCTGTCTACAGAATTTTCTAGGCAGGAATACTCAAATGGGTTGAATTTCCTCCTCCAAGGGATCTTCCCAACCCAGGTATCTAACCAGAGTCTCCTGAGTCTCTTGCATTATAGACAGATTCCTTATTACTGAGAAGCGGGGAGAAGCCCTCCCTTCTCCCTTACCCCTAGATCCAATCAGTCATCAATCAAGTCTTGTCAAGGGCCCCTTCCTAAATATCACCATAATCTGCCTGTTTCCTCTCTATCTCCATAACTATTGCCTTAGTTCAAGCCATGCTATCTTTCACTAAATTAATGCAGGGTCTCTTAACCAACAATGCCCTCTCTAGCCCATCCCCCACTTCACATACAGTATTAAAGAACAAATCTAATCAAGATATAGTTCCATTTAATACCCTTCAGAGGCTCTTCAATAGTTCCATTTAATACCCTTCAGAGGCTCTTCAAAGCCTACAGGATAGGGTCTGTGCTGCTTAGAATAGTACACCAGATCATGACGCGGCCTATGTCCTCCCCCCTTGGTACATTTTTGACCACTTCCCATCTCCTGATGCTCAGCCACACCAGGTACTATAATTCCCAGAAACACCCTGTTCTCTGCCACCACCTACTCTGTGCATATATGGTGCCTTCTGACTGCAGTGCCCCTGTCACCTGTTTCACTTCCCTTAGTCCTACTTATAACTCAGCTTGAAGTCAGTCCATTCTCCAACTGCTTCCCCACTTTCTCACCCTGGGGTGGGAACGTACTAACCGTAGCATTAGGCAGACTCTGCTTCAAGTTTATGTTGACATATATGTATATGTCTTCCCCATTAGACTGTGAATTTCTAAGGCAAAGACTGGTGATGGCGTTAGCGGTAAAGAACCCATATGCAAGTGCAGGAGATGCAAGACACCTGGAATTGATCCCCGGGTTGGGAAGATCCCCTAGAGGAGGACCTGGGAACCCATTTTAGTATTCTTGCCTGGAGAATCCCATAGACAGAGGAGCCTGGCGGGCTACAGTCCATGGGGTCACAAAGAGTCGGACACGACTAAGCAACTAATACTTTCACTTTCACTCATCTACTAAATTAGTGATTCTTTTGGGGGAGGTGTATAATTTCACTCCCACAGAGAATGTTCAGTAATATATACAAATATTGTCAATAGTCACAACTGGAGCAGGGGGTATACTGGCATCTAGTGAGTAGAGGCCAGGGATGCTGCCAGTCATCCCAAAATATATAGGACAGCCTGTCACAACAAAGGTTTATCTGAACGAAACATATTTTGTATCACATGGTTTCCTTTAGGCCTAAGGGATGAAAGAGATGTGTATTCAGATATCATGGACAGAATGGCTTTCTGTCAAAATGTTGCACAGCATCACTTACAGTCCCCACTGTCAAAAATTTAATTGCTGATAGCAGTAAAGAAGTTTGACATTTACAAGATATTTCAAAATATGTTTTTAAGTTTGATCCCCTTAATAACCATGAGGAATAGGACAGTCTAGAATGGTCCCATTTTCAAAGAGGTACTTGCCCAAAGTTAAACAGTCAAGAGCTTGTCTGTGAACCAGGATTCTCTCCACTGTTCCTCAAAGCTTACTCTGGGTCTATTTCTGTAGGCAAGTTTTCTGTTGCAAGTGACAGAACACGCAACTCCCAAGTATCTTAAACAACAAGGAAATTCATTGGCTTATAAAATTGACATGTACAGAGGAAGGTCTAACTTTAGGAGTGGCTTACACAATGCTACAGGTCCAAGTCTCTCCCCATTTTTGGCTCTGCTTTGCTCCAGGTGACTTCAACCTCCAGATCCCCACTGATGGCAATACAGTGGCCAAGAGCTTGAGACACAATCAACAATCAGGTAAGACCAGCCTAATAGGAATGTGTGTGTCTATCTCTCAGCAGTGTGTCTCAGTGTAACCAGCCCACGTGTCTATCCCTGAATCTGCAGCCACAAGAAGATAATGCTTTGATTTTTCCACTCTCGTGGCTGGTAGAAAAGTGACTTCAACCCAAAACCTACTGACAAAGAGTTGCAGAGGGAGTGATATGGCAGAAGAAAGTTTGGGTGTAAATGGGTCAGCAAAACCCATAAATATCAACTGCACTGTGATAAATAAAACTTTCCAAAGTTAAACTGGCTAAGTCTTGTATGTTGGAGGTAATGTACCAGCAAGATTCTGATATTTATTCATTTGTTTATGTAAAAATCATGCGCTAAAGTGCTTATTTTAATATAATGCCTAGAAATGAAATGATTATAGGACATCATCTCTTCCCAAGTTCAGTCCATAATGAGACTTGAGTTGGATAATGTCCTACCTTCACACCATTACTGGCTCCAGCTTTCCCACTGCACAAATAACATGGAACAGTTTGCAGGGACACACAGGCCATGGACTCCCAGTACAGTCTGCAGGAAAGAAATGTCATCAGTCGTCATGACAACCCATTTGGGTTCTGAGGCTATGTAGCAATTTTCATACTATCAATCAGAAGATAGATTTATTTTACCATACTATACAGCACTGACCCCACAGAGAAGGAAATACAGATGAAATAACTAGAAGGACATTAAATTTCTACTAGTATAAATTTCTACTAGTATAAATTTCTACTAGTATAAAATTTCTACTAGTTTTCTACAGATTGACTTCTATAACTAGTAAATGGATGGATTGCTTTTAAACTCACCAAAAAGTCCAAGAGGTGTGAAATGTTTTTCACACACATTTACCCACTGGGGACACATATTAAATGTTAAGGATAGAATGGACCTACAAAGTCATCTAGGACAATCCCTTTAGCTCACAGATGACAATTGTGAGATACACAGAGTTTCCACAGACCTACTGACAGATCTCAAATCCAGCTCTGCATATTTATATATCAATACTTATTCTACCTGCCCAATGGTAAAGAATCCTCCTGTCAATGCAGGAGATGCAGAAGAAGCAGGTTCAATCCCTGAGTTGGGAAGATCCTCTGGAGGAGGAATCAGCAACCCACTCCAGTAATCCTCCGTGGGAAATCCCATGAACAGAGGAGCCTGGTGAGCTACAGTCCATGGGGTCGCAAGGAGTTGGACACAACCAAGCATGCACACACACTTATTCTACAACATGGAGTAGTGAAACCACTAAAGATTTGTTCATTCAAAAAAAACATTTACTAATTTTGTAAATTATAAACTGTATATTGATTCCAAAGCCTATGACATAACTGTAGCTCACAGCTCTCTATCTTGACCATGCACTAAAGATGGGATGACTTGCCAGTATTATTGTCATAAATACCACAATCAGTCAATCAGTCAGTTCAGTCACTCTGTCATGTCTGACTCTTTGTGATCCCATGGACAGCAGCATGTCAGGCTTCCCTGTCCATCACCAACTTCCAGAGCTTGCTCAAACTCATGTCCATTGACTCAGTGATGCCATCCAACCATCTCATCCTCTATCATCCCCTTCTCCTGCTGCCTTCAATCTTTCCCAGCATCAGGGTCTTTTCAAATGAGTCAGTTTTTCTCATCAGGTGGCCAAAGTATTGGAGCTTCAGCTTCAGTATCAGTCCTTCCAGTGAATTTTCAGGACTAATTTCCTTTAGGATTGACTCATTGGATATCCTTGCAGTTCAAGGGACTCTCAAGAGCCTGCTCCAACACCACAGTTCAGAAACATTAATTTTGGGAGGCTCAGCTTTCTTTATGGTCCTACTCGCACATCCACACATGAATACTGGAAAAACCATAGCTTTGACTAGATGGACCTCTGTCAGCAAAGAAATGTCTTTGCTTTTTAATATGCTGCCTAGGTTTGTCATAGCTTATCTTCCAAGGAGCAGTTCAGTTCAGTCACTCAGTCATTTCCTACTTTTTGCAACCCCATGGACTGGAGTACTCAGGCTTCACTGTCCATCACCATCTCCTAGAGCTTACTCAAACTCATGTCCATTGAGTCATTGAGTCAGCCATTCAACCATTTCATCCTCTGTCAACCCCTTCTCCTCCTGCCTTCAATCTTTCCCAGCATCAGGGTCTTTTCAAATGCATTAGTTCTTCGCATCAGGCAGCCAAAGTATTAGAGTTTCAGCTGCAGCATCAATCCTTCCAATGAATATTCAGGACTGATTTCCTTTAGGATGGACTGGTTGGATCTCCTTATAGTTCAAGGGACTCTCAAGAGTCTTCTCCAACACCACAATTCAAAAGCATCAATTCTTTGGTGCTTAGCTTTCTTTATAGTCCAACTCTCACATCCATACATGACTACTGGAAAAACCAAAGCTTTGAATAGATGAACCTTTGTTGGCCAAATAATATCTCTGCTTTTTAATATGCTATCTAGGTTGTTAATGACTTTTCTTCCAAGGAGCAAGTGTTTTTTAATTTCATGGCTGCCCTCCATCAGAGAGCAAACACAATGAAAACCACAATCACAGAAAACTAACCAATCCAATTACATGGACCACAGCCTTGTCTAACTCAATGAAACCATGAGCCATGTCATGTAGGGCCACCTAGGACTGATGGGTCATGGTGGAGAGTTCTGACAAAACGTGGTTCACTGGAGAAGGGAATGGAAAACTACTTCAGTATTCTTGCCTTGAAAACCCCATGATCAGTATGAAAAGGCAAAAAGATAGGACACTTAAAGATGAACTCCCCAGGTTGATAGGTGCCCAATATGCTACTGGAGATCAGTGGAGAATTAACTCCAGAAAGAATGAAGAGATGGAGCCAAAGCAAAAACAGCATCTAGTTATGGATGTGACTGGTGATGGAAGTAAAGTCTGATGCTGTAAAGAGCAATATTGCATAGGAACCTGGAATGTAAGGTCCATGAACCAAGGCAAATTGGAAGTGGTCAAATAGGAGATAGCAAGAGTAAACATTGACATTGTAGGAATCAGCAAACTAAAATGGACTGGAATGAGTGAATTTAACACAGATAACCATTATATCTACTACTGTGGGCATGAATCCCTTAGAAGAAATGGAGTAGTCATAATAGTCAACAAAAGAGTCTGAAATGCAGTACTTGGATGCGATCTCAAAAATGGCAGAATGATCTCTGTTCATTTTCAAGACAAACTATTTAATATCACAGTAATCCAAGTCTATGCCCTGACCAGTAATGCTGAAAAAGTTTAAGTTGAATGGTTCTATGAAGACCTACAAGACCTTCTAGAACTAACACCCAAAAATATATATCCTTTTCTCTTTTTTGATATAAATTTATTTATTTTAATTGGAGGCTAATTACTTTACAATATTGTATTGGTTTTGCCATACATCAACATGAATCCGCCACAGGTGTACACATGTTCCCCATCCTGAACCCCCCTCCCACCTCCCTCCCCATCCCATCCCTCTGGGCCATCCCAGTGCACCACCCCCAAGCATCCTATATCATGCATTGAACCTGGACTGGCGATTTGTTTCACATATGATATTATACATGTTTCAATGCCATTCTCCCAAATCACCCTACCCTCGTCCTCTCCCACGGAGTCCAAAAGACTGTTCTACATATCTGTGTCTCTTTTGCTGTCTTGCATACAGGGTTTTTGTTACCATCTTTCTAAATTCCATATATATGCTTTAGTATACTGTATTGGTGTTTTTCTTTCTGGCTTACTTCAAATATCCTTTTCATTATAAGGGACTGGAATGCAAAAGTAGGAAGTCAAGAAACACCTGGAGTAATAGGCAAATTTGGCCTTGGAGTACAGAATGAAGCAGGACAAAGCTAGTAGAGTTTTGCCAAGAGAATGCACTGGTCATAGCAAACACCCTCTTCTAACAACACAAGAGAAGACTCTACACATGGACATCACCAGAGGGTCAATACCAAAATCAGATTGATTATATTCTTTGCTGCCAATGATGGAGCAGCTCTATACAGTCAGCAAAACAAGACTGGGAGCTGACTGTGGCTCAGATCATGAACTCCAAGGAGCAAGCATCTTTTAATTTCATGGCTCCGGTCATCATCCACAGTGATTTTGGAGCCCAAGATAATAAACTCTGCCACTGTATCCATTGTTTCCTCATCTATTTGCCTGAAGTGATGAGACTGGATGCTATGATCTTTGTTTTTTGAATGTTGAATTTTAAGTCAGCTTTTTCACTCTCCTCTTTCACCTTCATCAAGAGGCTCTTTAGTTCTTCTTCAGTTTCTGCCATAAGCACAATTCCTTATAACTGATTCAATTGTTTGAATTATTCTTATAGTTCCTTAATTCTCCCCTTCAAGGAGGTCTTGTAGACTTGTCAGGGCAAGCTGATAACACTCTTTACAGCAAATATGGATAAAACATTCCTGAAAAAATACATGTGAATATTTCCCCCAAAATCAATAAAAGACATACTAGGCTAGTTCATAAATGAATGAATGATGTGTAATCTTCAATGTATTAATATAAAAAGGGAGTCAGAGGTTGTATTAGTTTTCAAAGACCATTATAACATCAGAACAAAGTACCACAAACTGTGTGTCTTAATTAACAGAAACCTATTCCCTCACAGTTCAAGAGGTTAGAGCCCAAATTAAGATGTCACAGGATTGTTTCTTCTGAGGCCTCTCTCGGTGGCTTGTCAGTGGTTGGACTGCCCATCCATCTTTTCATAAGCTTTCTTCTTTACATGTCTGTATCCTAATCTCTTCTTCCTGTAAGGACACTAGTTAAACTGGACAAAAGCTCACTCCTATGACCTCATTTAACCTTAATCACTTCTTTAAAGTCTATCTCCAAAAACATTTGGGGCATTCCCTGGTGGTCCAGTGGTTGAGAATTCACCTTCCAATGCACAGCATGTGGGTTCGATTCCTGGTCGGGGAATTAAGATCCCACATGCTATGGGGCAACTAAGCCCATGTGCTGCAACTGGAGAAGATTGCATGGCCAAATAAACAAACAAAAATATGAATTTGATGGGGGATGGAATGGCCCCCAGATACTCGTCCAGAGCAGAATTTTATTCACGTGTTCTTAGAACAATGGAGTATTACTCAGCCATTAAAAAGAATACATTTGAATCAGTTCTAATGAGGTGGATGAAACTAGAGCCTATTATACAGAGTGAAGTAAGCCAGAAAGAAAAACACCAATACAGTACACTAACACATATACATGGAATTTAGAAAGATGATAACAATAACCCTGTATGTGAGACAGCAAAACAGACACAGATGTATAGAACAGTTGTTTGGACTCTGTGGGAGAGGGAGAGGGTGGGATGATTTGGTAGAATGGCATTGAAACATGTATAATACCATATATGAAACGAATCACCAGTCCAGGTTCAATGCGGGATACAGGATACTTGGGGCTGGTGCACTGGGATGACCCAGAGGGATGGTATGGGGAGGAAGGTGGGAGTTCAGGATGGGGAACACGTGTACACCTGTGGAGGATTCATGTTGATGTATGGCAAAACCAATACAATATTGTAAAGTAATTAGCCTGCAATTAAAATAAATTTATATAAAAAAAAGAACAAAGTTTCAAATTATCAGACTTTGACAAATAAGCACAAGATAACATATTTGATGTTCGTAGGCATGACCAAGGTTTTGGAAGGAAAAAAACAATCTCAGAAATGTGTTTTATTTTTCCCGCAACAGTATATTGCCTAGTATACAACCCCAAGTACCATGACGACATGGGCTGAGAACCTGGAGAACTTGACACATCAGATCAACCAGGATTAAAACTAAGTGTCACAAAGCTAATGGATAAACACATCATTTGCCAATAAGTGGGAACTGGCAAAGTTTAAAAATCCACTGTTTTATCTAGTATTATTTTCTACATCCCATAAGGGAAAAAAATGCAACTTCTCTGCAAATAGTCCTCCGAAATTATCCCATTAAATATGAGATTGTGTACAGTATTATCATGAAAGGCAAATGAAATTGTAAGGCGGTACCAATCTTCTATCTTCTATACAATTAGATTTATTATGCTAGTGTTGTGGAGAATACATAATTTAACAGCCACCCAAACCAAGCAATTTGTCCCCTTCTAGATCTTATATCTCAGAAGACGTTTATGAAGGCCCTTCCTTTAGAAATCAGAGAACAAACAACATACGATGACTTTGGCTTTGCCAGAGCCTTGTGCACAGCCAGGCTCAGCTACATTTCTGTCATCACCTTGCAGCTTCTGTTCCACCCAGTCTAGCTGCAAAGCTCAATGGACGCATGTCATGCTCTCCCTCCCTTCATGCATGTTGCTGCCTCTTCACAGAAACCTGTTCCCCTCATCTCACCTCACTTCAAATATTACCCTTCTGGTCATATTTGAACAGTTACAGCATCAGCATCAGGGGTGTCTCCCTGATGCCTCCCAATTCTGTTAGGTGTTCTGCCAATGGGCCACCATAGAACATTCTCCCATCATGGTACTTATCACTGTACTGATACTGCTTCTAGTAATTGTCTTCTTGTGAGTGTAACAGCCTTAGAGCAGAGGTCTGGCTCACTGCTATATTCCCAAAGCCATGTGTGCCTGTTTCTCAAAGAATGCTAATTGAATGAATGACAGATAACACCATTGTCCCAAAAACTAGGTCAGAGGCTTAGTTAGTAGGAACTGACCACAGATGTAAATGTGAAATGCTCTTGTGGAAATAGTCTTTTATGCCCCTAAGGTGAAACAGGATTCAATGAAGCACAGTCAATGTAAAAGCTTAAAAATCATGTGTGAAACTAACCTTGGAAATCTGGTTCAAATGTTTTTATTACACAAAAGGTGAAGTTGAGACCAACAGAGTTCTAGGAAATAAAACAGCTTAATAATGGGAAAGGTGGAACAGGACATAGATCTTTTGACTTCCAACACATTCAACTACTCAGAGTACTGATTAAGCATATATATGTGCCATTCACTGAAGATATAGAGGTGAATGAGAGAAGGACCTTACGCTCATAAAGCATATATTTTGGTGAAGGAAGACAGACAACAGGGTTAAAAAAGAACTTACAGAAAAAGGACATAATTGCTTGATGATATATTAAATGGTTAGGAAAGGTCTCTCTGAAGTGGTGGCATTTGACTTGAAGTTCAATAAAGGACTTCCCTGGTGGCCCATTGGTTAAGAATCCACCTTGCAGTGCAAGGCGATTGGTTTCGATCCCTGGACCAGGATGATCCCACAGGCTGTGAGGCAACGAAGCCCATGTGCTGCAACTACTGAAGCCTGAGTGCTCTACAGAGTCCATGTTCTGCAACGAGAAAAGTCACCATAAGAAGCCTGCACACCGCAACTAGAGAGTAGCCCCACTCACCACAACTAGACAAAGCCTGTGCAGAGCAACGATGACCTGGCACAGCCAAAATAAATAAATAAATATACATTTTTTAAGTGTCGGCCATCTGAAGATCTGGAGCTGCAATAAAATGGGATGAAGGCTGGAACACTGGAAGTGAAAAAGGAAAAAGGAAGTTGGAATGGTGGGAGCAGAAGGAGCTTGAGGATAAGCAAGGAAGATAAAGTGGGAGCCACAGGCAGGGGATTCATCATGCAGGCCTGGGACACCAGGGAAAGCCCAGTGGATAAATTATGAGTGCATGGAAAGTGCTGAGAGGGAGTGATGTAGTTGATATGGTTCCACCCCAAGGTCTTTTTCATCAAAGTACAGCATCTCTGCTTTTGTTGTTCAGTTGCTCAGTTGTGTCCAACTCTTTGCGACCCAATGGACTGCAGCATGCCAGGCTTCCTTGTCTTTCACTATCTCCTGAAATTTGCTCAAACTCAAGTCCATTGAGTCAATGATGAAATCTAACCATGCCATCCTCTGTCATCCCCTTCTCCTCCTGCCCTCAATCTTTCCCAGAATCAGGGTCTTTTCCAATGAGTTGGCCCTTCACATCAGATGGCCAAAGTACTTGAGCTTCATTCAGCTTGAGCATCAGTCTTTCCAATGAACATTCAGGGTTGATTTCCTTTACCCAGGCATCACTGTTGAACTGATAAGTGAACCAGGGTGAAATATTTGAGAAGTAATGTACAAAAAGAGCCAAGGATTCATCTCTAATGTATTTTTTACAAACACAAGGAAGATTGTATAGTTGTACGTAAATATACTCATGTATATTCACTCTGGGAGCGATCTGACCAGAGAAAGGGTGCTGACACCATGCAGTGGGATAGGCCTTGCAAATTCCACCCGGTTATAGTATCCAAGATGGTGTTCCCGTGAGGATTCTCTCAGCAAGCCGTGTGCAGAGCAATGATTGTTTACAAAGATTATCCAAATTCTAGCCCTTCTGCTCCTGGCTTTGTGCTTCATTCCAGCTAGTCACTGTGCAGAAGAGCAATGGGGAAAAAATGTAGCTGAGATCTGAATATATTCCCTTAAATACACCTGATTACCCAAGGCCCCAAACTTCTGCTTTACATTAAACATGAATTTAATGAGTTTGTGATGAATTTCTAAAGAAGCTCTAAATGAAATGTTTTCTACCTTACCTATTTTAAGGTTTTCACCTCAAACTTTGGTGGTGGAATAGAAAAAAAAAAAAAAGAATAACAACAAGCTTTTTCACTTGGAGAATCTTGATAGTCCTATGTATAGCATTTTTCCAGCTGCCTCTCTTCCTCTCACCCACTCCCATCAAAGGCATAAACTTTACAATGAAATGCCTACTGGAGAGCTCTTCATTGACTTTGCCAAAAGCCTTCCTTCTGTTTACTCACCTAACTTCAGGGCCAAGGGAACCAAGTTCTGCCTTTAAAGATTAGCTAAAAATCCTATTTTTTGTGCCCTCTATGAGATAGTTAAATAATGTTTGATGATAAAGAGTGATTGGTCACTTGGAAGTAGATCTGAAAAAAGATCATATCAGCCTGCAAATTCTAGGAAGTATCAAACTGCAGAATGACCAACAAGTTGGCCTGTCATATAATTGCAGAGAGAGGTAGGTGGCAGATAAAGAAAAGATCCCAGGAGATGCTTGCATTGATTGTCACATTACTGGCTTAGCTGAAATCTCCCGTGTCTAAATCCTCTGTCTTTTTCTATTTCTAATAGCTTTCACTCTCCATCCCCATCAGACTGTACTTGCCCTCTATTGGTTGCTGCCAAATGAATGTTGTTGGCTAGGCTTTGTGAAACAGGTGCCTGCTTGATTATTTGCACCAATGTGATGTATGTGTTATTATGAAATGAGATGAACCATAACTAGTGCATCTGGACCACAGGATAATAAGGAGGAGAAAAAAATCTTGCCTCTTGACAACTAGGGGAGAAAACTGTCACTTATAAATGAAGATTTTTTTTTAGAATGGATCATTGGTAAGGCATTCAAGAGTCCATACCATGGAGTTGATTTTTAAATCCTTTCTTCAGTTAAAATCATTAATAACTATCTGACCTTTAACGACTTGTTTTCCCTTTTTGGCATACTGTAACAAACAAATGTCCTCCCGTGACAATAAATTTGAGACGAAGTAAGGAACTAACATGCTGTGCTTCATGATGGGGAAACATCAATCACTGCCTTTCAGCCACTGCTTAAGGTAGAATAACCTTTGTCCAAACTAAAACACTGTGCTTGGTGTGGGTTTTCTATTATTAGCCTAAAATAGCTTTGGGAATTCTCAAGATAGTTCCTCGGAATTCCCACTGTAGTCAGGCACAAGGGCTACGACATTCATATCATTTGCTAGTGCAAATCGCCTTGTTTGTAGGACACTTACAACACTGTTATGAGCAAGCAGCTCCAATATGTCACCAGAATGAAATGGGGTGTCAACCATTTTCCTACTTTTCTGCAAATCTGTCCTATAAATAGAATCGAGATCAGCTTTATTTTTCATCCACTCCCTTAGAAACTCAAAATGAACTGGGGTTGCCAATGGTGCTTAGTGCCTCCAATGCTTTCCAGGTAGCTAGTGAGGAGACAGAAAGCTCACAGATAGCCCTATTGTCTTGGGTCTTTCCAGTCATTTTGCAGGAGATCCCCACTGGTCCTCCTGCCATCCCAATCAATGGTGCAAAAAAAAAAAAAAACACAGAGCTGTTTGCCAACAAAAGCCCAGTGAAACCACCATCATCAGGGAAGCGGCTCCCTGCAGATGAGATGCTTGCTAGAAGGCTTAGCCCTGGAGCTTCAAGCTCAGAGCTAGCTGGTGAGCTGTGAAAGGCAGAGAGTCTAAGTCTCCACCTTAGCACAACGAGGATTTGTGTGTGTTACACAGAAAGAAAACTAAGACAGGAGTCCAAAGAAGAACCTTCAAGCACAATGAAAGTTTCTTTGAGGAAACAGTTACTGGCAGGTCTCCATCTCTGCTTAAGACAGACGAGAGGAATGAGATTCACGCTGTGACGTGGGGATTAAGGCATCCTGGAAAGTAATTTCCTAAACATCACAGGGTCCCAGCAAAGTCTTTTCAGCTCATGACATTCTCACTGGCCTGAATTCACCCCAATTTCCAGCAAAATGGGGTCTGTAAGAAAGCATATTTAAACTTTCTGTTGATTTACCATAATTTCCATACTGCATGCTATAGAAAAAAGTACTAAAATCAGGTGGGCTTTATTTAATGTGGAATATGAATTTCCAGAGGTGATTATAGTAAAATTTGTTTTAAAGCTTGACCTTTGAAGTTAGAAAGTCCTAGGTTCAAAACCTTATTTGGGTATTTTATAGCTATGATCATGGACAAGACTTAACCTCAGTTTCCCTGGAAGGAGGAGAATCATAGTGTAAAGTACTTAAGAGAGCATCAGTGTAAAGTATTTAATCAATATCAACTAAGTATTACATTACTATCCATTTCTGAACTCTACTCATGATATGGGAAATATCTGGTTTAATGTGTTCCTATCATAGAATGGGAGCTAAATGCCTGGATTTCCTGATATGCTCTGCATTCTGTCTGCAGTGCATCCAGCTGTGTGGTGGATGCCGGGTCTGGAATGATACCCCTCCCTCTCTCTCCGTTGGCTATTTCCCCACCAACATAATACCAACCAAGTAAACCTGTCACCTCTCGACCACAGCAAGATTCATAATAGAACATTCCCAATATGTCATGATCCCAAGTTCCCTGTTCTGGCTTCTCAATAAAGAATAAGGTCCAGTGGTCTTGCCTACTCAATTTTCCTCCATAATTACACGTTTCTCCTTTTCTCTTTCCAAAGCATGTCCACATCTGCCAACTCAGATGGATCACAATCTTAATGTTCTTGTGACACACACAAAAAACAAGAGACCATGCACAAATGATGGTTAAGGGATAGTCCCGTGATCAGAATGTCAACCAACCAAGTGATACACATCTTCTCCAGATTGATGGGGAGAAATATTCATTGATTATGAAGGACAGTCAGATAGTTGACCATCCAGGCTGCCTTTTCTGTGGGAAAAGGCAGAACACAGTTCTGAACATGATGACAATAATATCAATATTCATTGATATTTATTGAATGCTTATAATTACTGATGGGCATGGGGGCATCTACCCATTTTGTTCTACATTTCCATATCAGTCCATAAGGAATAGCATTTTCCCCTTCTTCCAGTGGGTGGGGCATTGTTACATTGAAATTTTCTAAATTCTTTTTTCCATCCTCTATCTTTCCCCAGAAAGCAGTGTTACTAAAGGGATCCAGTAGAGTCAGAGACATTTTTCGGGTTCTGTCCGTTAGTGGTTAGTGAGAGTGCTGTGTGTTAAAGATTGGGTTCCATTCTCTGTCCTTCCAGGGTGCAGCCCATGCAGGGAGGCCCTGGGGGCACACAAGGGCTGCCTCCCAGGCCTGGTTTCCTGCTTCTCACACTCCAAGCTCACTGCATATGCACATGGTGGAGTCAGCGGGCCATGAGTTTTCTCTACCAGCTCAGGATTAGTATGGGATTTTTTTTTTTAATTTTTAAATTTTAAAAAGTATTTTATTCATTGGCGGTGCTCCGTCTTCGTTGCTGCATGTGGGCTTTCTCTGGTTGTGGTGAGTAGGGACTGCTACCTGTTGTGTCATGTGGAATCTTTCGCTGCGGCACACACACTCTCTAGTTGTGGCCAGGCTCGGTAGTTGTGGCGCACAGGCTTAGTTGTCCCATGGCATGTGGGACCTTCCCAGACCAAGGATCAGATCTGTGCCCCCTGCATTGGCAGGCAGATTCTTAACCACTGAGCCACGAGGGAAGTCCAGCGTAGGATTTTAGGAGCCTCATTTACCCACAGTGTCAGAACTACAACTTATACCTTGGAACTACTTACCAGAGCATCTGGCATTGATTGGGGAAGGAGATTTGAGCAATACGTGTGGGAAGTGGGCTGAATAATGGACTTTTCAGGTGGCACAAGTGATAAAGAATCTGCCTGCCAATGCAGGAGCTGGAAGAGATGTGGGTTCAATCTTTGAATCAGGGAGATCCCATGGAAAAGGAGTATTCTTGCCTGGAGAATTCCACGGACAGAGAAGTCTGGCAGGCTACAGTCCATGGGGTCACAAAGAGTCAGACACGACTGAGCATGCACACACCATCCCACACCAAAGATGCCTATGCCTTAATTCCCAGAATTTAAGGATGTGTTATCTTACACAGTATCTGTCCTAGAGCTACTATAACAAGTTACCACCAACTGGTAATTTACTGTCTCACAGTCTGGAGGCCAGAAGTATAAAATCAAGGTATCAGCACAGTGTTCATTCTTGGAGGCTCAGAGGGAGAATTTGTTCTATGCCTCCGTCTTAGCTTCCAGCAATTGCTGACAATATAGTCCTTGGCTTTCCTTGGCTTGTAGACACATCAATCTCTGCCTCTGTTGCCATGCAGTGTTCTCCCTGTATGTCATCTCAGGCTCTATGTTTTCACATGGTGTTCTGTTCTGTGTGTCTCTGTCCAAATTCCCCTTGTCACATAAAGACAACGGTTATTGGATTAGGGTCCACCCTCATCCAGCATGACCTCATTTTAACTTGCAAAGTCGCTATTTCCAAATAAGGTCAAATTTGGTTGCACCAAGGATTAGAATGTCAACCTATCTTTTTAAGAGGCACAGTTTGACCTACAGTACACGGTAAAGAAAGACTTTGCAGATCTGATTAAGGATACTGAAATGGGCAGATTATTCTAGAGTGTCCAGGTGTGTCCGATGTAATCTCAGGAGTTCATAAAAAAGGAAGACAGGAGGGTTGAGGTCAGAGAGGAGAAGGCTATTTGACCACAAAGGCAGATATTAGAGTGATATAGCCATAACCCAAGGAATTCTGGCAGCCCCAAAGCCAGACGAGGCAAGGAAAGTATTCTCCCCTGGAGTCTACAGAAAGATATTAGCTCTAAGGATACCTTGATTTTAACCCATTAAGACTATTTTCAGACTCTGACCTCCAGAACTGAAATAGAATAAATTTGTTCTGTTTTAAGCCATTACATTGGTGGTAATTTATCACAGTAAAAATAGGTAATAAATATATTAGGTGATTTTAAAAATTAGAAATTTATATTTTGTTTTCCACTAATACTTCGGGCCATAGTTGCCTGCACAAAGCAAAAATAAGTCTTTGGTAGAATCTGAACACCAAAATTATGCCATCAACCTGTAACAACTTGGTTACCCCACTCAGCTAAACCTTCTGGAGGGATTATCCTATGAATTCTTCAAAACAACCTTTTGCAGTAGGTACTATTATAATTCCCAATAAAAAGTCAAGAAAATTGAAAGAACATTCAGTTCAGTTCAGTCGATCAGTCGTGTCTGACTCTTTGCGACCCCATGAACCACAGCACGCCAGGCCTCCCTGTCCATCACCAACTCCCAAAGTTTACCCAAACTCATGTCCATTGAGTCAGTGATGCCATCCAACCATCTCATTCTCTATCATCCCTTTCTCCTCCTGCCTTCAATCTTTCCCAACATCAGGGTCTTTTCAAATGAGTCAGCTCTTCACATCAGGCCAAAGTATTGGAGTTTCAGCTTTAGCATCAGTCCTTCCAATGAATACCCAGGACTGAACTCCTTTAGAATGGATGGGTTGGATCTCCTTGCAGTCTAAGGGACTCTCAAGAGTCTTCTCTAACACCACAGTTCAAAATCATCAATTCTTTGGTGCTCAGCTTTCCTTATAGTCCAACTCTCACATCCATACATGACTACTGGAAAAACCATAGCCTTGACTAGATGGATGTTTGTGGACAAAGTAATGTCTCTGTTTTTTAATATGCTATCTAGGTTGGTCATAACTTTCCTTTCCAGGAGTAAGCATCTTTTAATTTCATGGCTGCAATCACCATTTGCAGTGATTTTGGAGCCTGAAATAAAGTCTGCCACTGTTTCCACTGTTTCCCCATCTATTTGCCATGAAGTGATGTGACCAGGTGCCATGATCTTAGTTTTCTGAATGTTGAGCTTTAAGCCAACTTTTCCACTCTCCTCTTCCACTTTTATCAAGAGGCTCTTTAGTTCTTCTTCACTTTCTGCCATAAGGCTGATATCATCTGCATATCTGAGGTTATTGATATTTCTTCCGGTAATCTTGATTCTAGCTTGTGCTTCATCCAGCCCAGCATTTCTCATGATGTACTCTGCATATAAGTTAAATAAGCAGGGTGACAATATACAGCCTTGATGTACTCCTTTTCCTATTTGGAACCAGTCTGTTGTTCCATGCCCAGTTCTAACTGTTGCTTCCTGACCTGCATACAGGTTTCTCAAGAGGCAGGTCAGGTGGTCTGGTATGCCCATCTCTTTCAGAATTTTCCACAGTTTATTGTGATCCACACAGTCAAAGGCTTTGGCATAGTCAATAAAGCAGAAATATATGTTTTTCTGGAACTCTCTTGCTTTTTCGATGATCCAGCGAATGTTGGCAATTTGATCTCTGGTTCCTCTGCCTTTGTAAAACCAGCTTGAACATCTGGAAGTTCACGGTTCACGTATTGCTGAAGCCTGGCTTGGAGAATTTGAGCTTCACTTTACTAGCGTGTGAGATGAGTGCAATTGTGCAGAAGGAACATTAAGTAACTTATATAATAACTTATAAGTAGTGGAGTCAGAATTAAACCCAGATCAAAGACTGAGTTCTCTAAGCTTATATTTGTCTCTATCGCTAAGCCATACTCTTCTCCCATCCATTTGTAGTCATATAGATGACCTAATTGGATAGAGGGCATATAATCTAGCCTATAAATGTGGCAAAAACACCACACTTGTCATTTGTCTTCATGCAGGAATAACAGCCACTGTTTACCTGGCCAGCAAAGGGGAGGTAGAGAAAGAGAGGCCAAGTAAACCTCTTCCTGCCACAAATGCTATTTTGAGATAATCAATCACTGCAGCAAAAGCCTCTTCTGAAACCAATGAACAGTTAATGGTGCCAGTGTCCAACTGGCAGAAGAAGAAGAACAGCCTTGTGCACTGCATGTGCCAGGAGACTCTGGCTTGTACACAAGCAACCTGTCCTGTTCTTCCAAAAACTGCATATGAGACAAATCATCTGTTCCTCTTTATTTCTGTGAGTTATGTCTGAGATGCTGGAAGGTTGTCCAGGACAGACTGTAAGATCCATGTCTGATGTCTCAATGCTGCTCTCTGGACCTAACACAGTCCCCCAGATAGAGGTACTTTGCAAATATTTGGTAAAGGAAGAACAGAGGAGTCAGATATGCTTGGGTCCAGACACCAGTTCTATCATCTATCAGCTGTGTTAACCTGAGTGATTCAAGTTACTTTACTTCTCTGAGCTTGTGTCCACATCTGTGAGATACAGATGTAAAATGATTGTTTTATGGAGCCTTCTAGAACTCAGCAAGGTGGGCTGCACAGAAGTTATTTCTTAATAAGTGGCCATGGACAAATGGTTGGATGGATGGTAAAAATACACTAAACACATCTTTGTTGCCCAAGAGTGATACTACTATTACAAGCAACCATCTGTCTGCAACTGCCCAGAAAGCCCCTTTCCAATGCTGGCAGTAGACTCAAGAGGGCTACAGATTCCCCAGGGGACACCAGCTAGGTCAGAGTTCTGTGGTAAAATATTAGAAGTACAACTGGCATGATTTTACCTCCTTTTCACAAGCATTGCTTTGTGTGTCTGCTGTTGCGTCCATGCATTCTACATGTGTTTCAGTGGAACATAAAGAAACATAATCCCACACCACGAAGAATTAAGGTGACAATGTTAGTTTGTAGTATTTGCCTCTGCTCGGGGCATTCTCTCAGTTCTTTTGCTTCTTATCAATATTGCTGTTAAGAATACCATATGATTGCTGCTATCACCCCCATTATGACATGAAAATCAATGTATGATATAAGAGCTTAAGTTAACCCCACCCTTGGCAGAAGTGTGAGTGTGATGTACAGGTCAGAGCAGCAGTCAGAGCCCAGGCTGCTATTTACCATCCTGGCATTCTGCCTCTCTGAGCTTGAGTTCCTCCACCTTTAGAAAGAGAGATTCACACTTAATGTTTACTTTGGCCTACCAGGTCTCTTGAACTGTGGTGTTGGAGAGGATTCTTGAGGGTCCCTTGGACAGCAAGGAGATCCAACAAGTCCATCCTAAAGGAAACCAGTCCTGAATGTTCATTGGAAGGATTGATGCTGAAGCTGAAACTCCAATACTTTGGCCACCTGATGTGAAAAACTGCTCATTTGAAAAGACCCTGATGCTGGGAATGATTGAAGGCAGGAAGAGAAGGAGACGACAGAGGATAAGATGGTCGGATGGCATCACCGACTCAATGGACGTGAGTTTGAGCAAGCTTCGGCAGTTGGTGATGGGCAAGGAGGCCTGGCATCGTGCGGTTCATCGGACACAACTGAGCAAGTCAGACATGACTGAGTGACTGAACTGAACTGAACTAGGTCTCATGATGTGGTTCCTGCTACCTTTCCAAACTTTGGCCAGCCACTCTTCTCTTCCTTTGCCCTAATCACACTGGCCTTTTCTCTGATCTCAGACACAGAGTTTTTTCCACAGCTCACAGCCTTTGTCTGGTTGTTCCTTCCACCTGGAAAAACTCACCCCACAAATCTTCATACTTCTGGCTCCTTTTCTTCCACAGGTCTCAGCTCAAATGCCTCCACCTAGATAAGTCTCTTCCAATCGTCCAATCTAAAGTTGTCATCCAACTACCATCATATGATCTTGTTTCATTTTCTTTATTGTTTTTATGAATAGCGAATATTTTCTTCATACTTATTTGTCCTTTTTATTGTTCACTTTCTTTCTTCAGATAGTAAGATCCACCTAGGTAGGGGCCTTATCTGCCTTGTCCTGCACTGAACACCCAGCACTCAAAACAATGCCTTGCCACATACAGGGTGTTGAATGAATGATTTCCAAGGTTCCCTTCAGGTGTAATGTTCCAGATCATATTATAATCTACTGCTATTCATCTCACATTGCTAGTCCAAGTAGTAAAAGGAGACAAGTGTGCTGATGTGTTACATGAGGGTTCATGTGATGGCAGTCTCCCTGCAGCTGTGCCTCAGACAAGGGTTCTGACACAAGCACTGTGCTTTGGAAGTCCACCTGACTGGCTGCTAGAGAGTTCTAGCTGGCCACCTCCTTCCTCCCTCTCAGGTTTTAGATCACTTACTTGCCAGCAGGGACATCGCACTACATGAGTCAACTGTGTGAGCACCTCTCATTCCCTCCCCACTGCTCTTCTTTCTTCACTGCAAGGCCCTTGCCCCATCCAATAGGCACCTACCCCGCAAGAATTCTATTCTAATTTAGCTAACCTACCTTCCCCTGCTTGAAGCAGAGCTGAGAGAAATTCTTCCTGCAAAAGCCGAGGGTGAAATTGCATCATGCACAGAAAACAGTCGCAGCATTTAAAAAGTCAAGACGATGAAAAAGAAGAGACACTGAGGTCATAGCTAGATCTAGTTTATGACCTTATGAATGGGAAAAATGGGAGCAGTACACGTGAAAGGCAAAGGATATGGACTCACATGTACAGACCCTCAGAGGACATGTGCCAGCATCCCACATTCCTTAGTTCCTGTCTGCTACTAGAGGTAGGCTCTATCTTAGATCTTTTCTCAAGTGGAGATTTAGAAAATATAGTACTGTAGTACACTCTTGGTACTAGAATACAGGCAGAGGATGAGAAAGCAAAATGAGTATAAGAATGTCATAATAATTGTTGCTATATTCATGAGAAACTCATTTCTATATATGAAGTGCTGCTTGCTCATCTGATTTATCAATCAGACTAGTAAAGATTACAATGAATGCATTTCATGGGCTGGACTGGTTATCAATGAAATATATCTTTGATAAAATTTCTAGTATGAAGAAAATTTCCATACGTTCTCATTATCTATTCAAATGATTGCACTTCAACAGAAGTACCCTAGTAATTGACATGGCAGCCCCTGAAAAATAAAACATGACGACTTTGCTCACTGAAAACTGATTCTATTTAGAAAAGGATCAGAAAGAACACATTACAAGTCAGAGAAGCCTAGTTACTGCCTTTTAAAAAAAAGAAAAAAGTAATGTCCTGCTTTTGCACTAATACTAGATTCTGCCAAAAAGAAAAAAGTATAGGAGAAAAAAATTCCCAGTTAATAGTGAGCTGCTTATAACTGAGGGAATGGAGAAAATAGCAATGACTTAGATAACTTGAGGGCACAACATAATTTTATGTGAATCATCTTCTAAGTTAGATAACTCTGATAAAACAGTACATCTAGGTCGTGAGTGTCCCTAAGGCTCAGTATGCACAGCACCGGTATCGCTTTAATCTTCAGATTCCCCTAGCACCAGGCATCACGCTGCACACATAGTAGGAGTTCAGTCAACGCTGCTTCAAGAGAATACAAATCAGTACCTGCTCCTCTTCATTAGCAGACCTGCTGCCATTTCTCCCTCATACCTACAGTAGAGATACACGTTGAATACTTTAAACCACAGGAATCAATGGAGAATCTCATATTTCACTCTTCCAGCAAAGGTTTTTTTAAAGAGGTACAGTACATAGGACATAAATTCAAGGAATTACTGAAATACAACAACAAAAACAGTGTTTTCTTTTATTGCAGGCTTTGCTTAAAATCTTGAAGAAATAAAAATGTTTTGAAAAAATAGTACAAGCACACAGCTAAAACAAGGAAATCTGTATTAGAGTCTCATTCTGGGGTGAATCTATATAAACATGTGCATAATGTGTGTAGTTTTGTGTGTGTGTGTGTGTGTGTGATGTATTCAAAAGTATTTATATCAGAAGATTATTTGTATTAGCTACTCTAAATCTTTTTATAGAAGAAGGCATTTTCACATCTAATCAAACTTGAAAACTTGTGAACACATTTTAAAAACAACTTGAAGATATAAGATAACTAATATTTTTTAGAGCTCATCCTGAAAGGACTTAATGGAGAATCAGCCATGACGTAAAGAAAATTCTCACTTTTCTCTTAACAATCTGTCTGGTACGCTGGCTATGTAAATTAACATGAGCTCAAAATCATGTTGGGCTAAAATAAATCATATTTGACATAAACATGAGAAGATTGAGGAAAAACAGGATTTAATAAAAATGTTAAAGTGCATATAATAATTATGGGTAAAGCTCTTTTCTTTACTGTTATCTCTATTTCAATCTATATATGAAATATAATAGTAAATACATTACCTAATACTTTGTAAAACTATCAATTAGCCAAATAGCTAGTCATTGCTGGAAAATGAAAAGCTGAGCAAAATACAGTTGATGGGTTTTGCTGTGGGTTTTCCATTCCAAGCAAGACAACCAGTCAGTAAGTTCACCACACAGTTCTTTGGATTTGGATATTAAGAGTACAAAATAATCAAAACCATGGTTTCATGGTTCAGCTATTTTGATTACTTTTTCATCAAACGAGCTCACCTACACAGCTTTGTAAGCAGTTGCTAGAGTGAGCGCTGGGCATTAAGGTCTTATGTAACATGTTCTGTCCACATGATCATTTTACTCTTTTGAATCATCTCACAGGGAATTCAAAACATATTCTCCCTACTATCATGAAGATTCTTTCTCATAGATTATTTTGTCTGTGTTTCTCCTTTCATCATTTCCAAAATAACATAAGACAAATACTTCTATAAAGTGAATCCAACAATGCTATAAATAAAAGTACATAAATAATAAACAAGGTACTTGACTGAAAGATGTTAGAAGTCAGTTTCCATCTCAAAAATTGGAAAGTAGGCTGATTTTCTCTGACACATAGGATCATCTACCAGCATGAAACCTGCCTTGTGCTTGTTTGAAAGAAACAGAGCAATGGTTGGGTTTTTTGCTTTGCAATGTCAGGTCTGATCAGAAGACCTGATGTGGATCTGAGAGGTGATTAAAATATATTACTTGGGCAAGTCATCAATAAACAATCTCAGAAAACTTGTATCTCTTTAATGGTGCCTGTGGCCCTCAACTATCAATTATGCAAGAAAATATCAGTTAACTTTTAATTTAGCCCACAAATAGCTTCACTGCATTTCTTCTAAATCAAGATCTAGGTGTGTCACCTGAATTTTATTCAACTGTCTAAACACAAATGTGATTGGATGTAAATCATGAATTTTGGGCAAGGCTGTCAGGTGATAAGTTATCTTTGTTTGGTTGCTAAGTTGTGTCAGACTTTTTTGTGGCACCATGGACTGTAGCCTGCCAGGCTCCTCTGTCCATGGGATTTCCTAGGCAAGAATACTGGAGTAGGTTGCCATTTCCTTCTCCAGGGTATCTTCCTGCCTCAGGGATTGAACCACGTCTCCTGCATTGGCAGGTGGATTCTTTACCACTGAGCCACCAGAGAAGCCCCAGGTGATAAGTATCAGGCCAAAATAAGGAACTGAATTAAATTGTGTGTTTTCAAAAGGTATGGCTAAGAGCTGCCTTATAACTCTTGGACTACTGACTTCCATCAGGGGAACAAAAGGGTTGAGAGCTGAAAAATAAAGAGGGGACTTATACAGAGATTTATTGGATTGAGCAGCTGCCATGTGGCTACCTCCTTCCCTGAAAGGTAAGGGAGGAACAGGGCTGCTTCAAGGAGATCACCTAGAGATCTTAATAAACTCCTGGAGTTTGAGAGGCAAAGGGAGCTGGGGTGCAACTTTCCATTACCTCCTCCTGTTTCCTTCCCCTTCTTCTCCCCTCCTCCACCCTCAGAAATCTAGAACAAGGGTTGGCAAATAGTTTTTGCAAAGAGACTGCAAATGTTTTAGGCTTTGAGATTCATGTAACCTGTATCATGCTATAGTGCAAAGCAACCATAGACTGTACAGAAAACAATTGGATACGGCTGTGTTTCAATAAAACTTTACTTAAGGAAAAAAAGGGGGCAGCAGGCCAGAACTGGCTCACGGACCAGAGTTTTCGGGCACCTGGTCTAGATGCTAACAGACATCTTGGGGAGCAGAGCCTGGAGAGTGGCTGCTGCATTTTGGTCAGTCTACTTGACCACAGCTGTTGGGCAAAGACGCTTGAGGATTTCCCACGGTCCAGATTAGGACCGTGTTGGGAAGAGAAAGCCATCCTAGAACTGTTTGATTTCTGTCCAGATAGTCTACCCAGAAGGGCACTAAGACTCTACCAGGGAGAATACCGTGAAGGGTGATGTCAGAAAGCGAGGATGGACTTACATTCCAGGGAATAGAAGGATTGAGTAAGGAGGAAGGTGTGAGTGAGGAAGAGCAAAGAAGCCTGCGAGGGGTTCCTCCTGCAGCCAGCCCAGCCGGGGTAAAAGGAAGACCGCATTAAGGCTTATTTCCCCTTAGAGTGTCCATAAGACTTTGACTGCCTCAGATGCCTGTAGAGGGCCTCCAGGAGCTTTCTGTTCAGGGCAGGGAAGACCCTCTTTAACTGAACAAAATTTAAAGGAAGCTTTAAAAATGAAAATCAACTTGCATTTTGATCACGTTATTTGATCCAATATATCAGCTCCAGAAATATCCTCTCCCCATCCCATGGATGAAAACAATAGATAATTGAAGCAAAAATTAGGGTTTTCAACTCAAATAATGTTCCCATACCCACTTCAGTTTAAATCAGTGGTTCTCAAACTTTTATAGACATCAGAATCACCTGGCGGGGGTGGGGGGCTTCTTAAAAACACAGATTTCTAGGCCCAACCCCCAGATAATCTGGCTCAGTAAGTCTGGGGTGGGCCTGAGAAGGTGTATTTCTAAAAAATCCCCAGGTGATGCTGATGTTTCTGATCCAGGACCACACTTCGAGGACCAGTGGTTCAAGCCAAGCCTTGTTTCCAGCTGTGAGTTGTCATGTCATCAAGATAGGAGGTTCCAGCGTTGGCACACTTTACTTGTTCACATGGGTCATTAGTCACTCCCGTTCAGTGTTCAGAGAACAGCTATAGCTACAAGTGATTCGCTTACGTCACCAACACCATCCATCTCTTCTGTTACCATGGGTAACTTTTCTCAAGGAACTTGGATTTTCTGGCCTTGCCTCTTCTTTGCTCACATATAACATGAAGGTAGTTACCTACCAACAGCAAACATTTTACATAATGTCACCAATCTATCCAGTGCAAAAAAGGATATTGAAGGGAGTTTACTGACATATTGCCTGACATTGTCATGATCCATGAGTGGCAGAAAATAGACACCCAGTGAGTAGGCAGATTTCCATCTGGCAAGTAGATGGCTGTAATGCGCACCAATGTGAAATGACTGATAGTAATAGAAACTAGAAAGTCTATGGGAAAATTAGCTTTCCTCATTTCACATCTGCACGACAGGGGGAGCTGCCAATCACAGTCTCCAGAGAGAGAGAGGCTTATCTGGGTTCCCAATCACGTGCACAGCCATGTTCTCCTAGGTTTAAAAAAAAAATCATGAGGGAAAAAAATAGAATCAGTCTGTTAGAGAGCTTTAAACAAATGTGGGACTGTGAAACAAGCTGTTGCAAATTGGCACAGAGAATGCAGAAAATCAATGTGAAATGAAAGCTGCCTCTCCCAGCAAAATAAAGCAGGCAGTTAACCCTTCCTGTTCCTGCTGCAGCCTCCAAGCCATTTACACTGCAGAATGAAGGTTGCTAGGGAATGGGGTGATGCTTTAAATATACAGCCTACTCTATCCAATAGCATGGGTGGGTATGTGGGTGAGAAATAGGCATGCAGGTGGCAAGGAAGAATCAAGTTGGCTTTTATATATACATACCTAAAAATATCTATATATTTTATATATAGATACATTTTATAGTTACATTTTATATATACACACAAATACATAAGTGTATGTATATATGTACATGCATGCATATACATGTGTATACACACATTAAATAATCACATGAGACTAAGAACAGATACGTGAATCCCCAAAATTATATGTGTTTCCTAGGTCTAGTAGGACTGATACTGCTGCTGCTGCTGCTGCTAAGTTGCTTCAGTCGTGTCCAACTCTGTGTGACCCCATAGATGGCAGCCCACCAGGCCCCGCCATCCCCGGGATTCTCCAGGCAAGAACACTGGAGTGGGTTGCCATTTCCTCCTCCAATGCATTAAAGTGAAAAGTGAAAGTGAAGTCGTTCAGTCGTGTCTGACTCCTAGCGACCCCATGGACTGCAGCCTACCAGGCTCCTCCGTCCATGGGATTTTCCAGGCAAGAGTACTTGAGTGGGGTGCCATTGCCTTCTCCAGTAGGAATGATACAGGAGTAGAAAAGCATCTCACAAGAGTTTTAATAATATTCACCTAAAGAAATATACAGATTCACCACTTTAAAAACAAATTAGGGAATATAATAACTCAAATCTCCTGTATGCTTCGCTGTTCAACCCTCTGTTTTGAATGATATATAAATAATGATGCATAAAAGAAGGTAGCTAAAGCAATTACAAAAGTCTTGAAAATGTACTTCTTCAAAGGCTAGGATATTGATATAGTTCACTAATTAATATTATAAGAATATTGCTCTAAATCAGAATATGAAGCAAATACTAAAAAATGAGCTATAACTCTGAGAACAGCATTCAAAATGGTCATTCCTTACAGTATCAAAGTATTTGTAAAAATGCAAAGTTTATTTGAACACAAATTAGTATGTTTATGTGCAAGGATAGGACCAGTCAGGACACTTTCTGCTGCAGTAACAAACAATCCCCCAAATCTCAGGGGGTTCACCCCACAAAGGTGCACTCTTTTCTCATGCCATACCCGATGTTCCTCAACAGGGCACTCAGTTAGCCCTTGGTTAATCAATCAGGGACCCAGATGGATAGAAGCTCTTCATGGACATGTGTTTACAGGAACACAAGGAGGAAATGAACATCAAAAATCACACATTTGTTCTTAAATTTTCTGTCCAGAAGTGACAAGTCACTTCTCAGTCTCACTGACCAAAGTAAGCTTTAAGAAGTTCATAACCTAACTTTGAAAGGAGTTGAGGAATGAAATCTTACTGGGTTCTCAGAAAAGTAGAGCCAGAAAAACATTGTAAACAGCACCAAGAGCAACCACAATCATCTCCATTTCCTGCCTGCCCAGATACTGCAATAAACTCTTCCCCAGGCTACCTGTTTCCGCATAGATTCACCTCTAATCTATTCACACTGCATCCAGAGAGTGAAGCATTTAAAAACAAACAAACATAAATCTAGTAGCCCTATCAGTCTCATGCTTCAATACCCTTTAGTGGCTTGCAGTGAACTTTTATAAGATTGAGCATCTCAACCTTGGGTTGCAAGGTTTCGCACGGTCTAACTCCTACCCACATACATGAGCTCACCCTTTCATCCACTATTTGACCCAGTCAAGCACTTTCACCACCCACCTCACTCATAGCTACCTTGGTTTTCTTCAAGTTTTCTCAGGTTATGAAGTTTGGTCTATGTGCTATTCCCTTTGCATCCTTCTTCCATTCCTGGCTTGGCTTTACTCCTGTTCATTTCTCCTTCAGCATCAAGCTTTACTCTTCATCCCCTCTCTCTCACAGACCTTGTAATTTTCACTTTGTAGCAACTCACCTTATTTTAATTAAAATTTATGATTATATAGTTAAGTAGGTTGGAGAGGCGATGGCACCCCACTCCAGTACTCTTGCCTGGAAAATCCCAGGGATGGCGGAGCCTGGTTGGCTGCCGTCTATGGGGTCGCAGAGAGTCGGACACGACTGAAGCGACTTGGCGGCGGCGGCAGCAGTTATGTCTGTGTTAATTTAATGTCTTCTTCTGTCTATAAATTCCTTAAAGGAAAAGATGTCATTTTGTTTTCACCATCTATAAACAGCACTCAGTACACTACCTGCTGTTCGCTAGGTGCTCGACGACCACGTGAATAAGTAAATTCCACACAGTTCAGCCTCTAATGACTAATAAAGATCAACAAATCAGTTGAAATGTAGCCGAAAGCCTAGTTGAAAATGTAGCTGTGATTAAACGTGAAGAGCCAAATATCAGAATTAAACGTGCCTTTATGTCTTTGTCTACAATTCAGAGTTTGTGAAGGAGATGCTTATCCACTATGACAAACAGTCCTTCAGATCCACATTACATAGAGTCACCGTTTTACACTAAGGACATAGAAGATGGGAGAAATGAAGAGACTTGCCAAGTATCCTACTGCTAGTAAGCTGCAGAGTGAGAAGGTGAATAAGAGACTTCTGACCGTACATCTGCCTCATTTTCCAGACACCATCCTGTCTCTCAATTCAAGAAGTTCAACCTTGGGAGTATTCATGTGGGGACAGTGTTAATGAAAGGAAAATTATTAATATAACACCTGGGTCGGTTTCTGAATAGAT
This sequence comes from Bos javanicus, assembly GCF_032452875.1. Classification (NCBI taxonomy): domain Eukaryota; kingdom Metazoa; phylum Chordata; class Mammalia; order Artiodactyla; family Bovidae; genus Bos; species Bos javanicus. The sequence goes on along the minus strand of NC_083874.1, from coordinate 55,063,895 downwards.
ATGCAGAGGATGACCTTCAGTCTCACTATGCATTTCAGAATCTCTGCCCAAAGGAATTGCTTGAGCAAATGAAGAACTTCATCAAGGGTTCAGCTTTATAAATACATTTCCTCCTGATATCTCTAAGGACCCTGAAAGCTCCACCTTTAGATCATGCCAAGGAATGTTTCTAAGATGTTTTTTTAAAAATGTCTGTGGTATTTGGTAGGGTTTATCTATTAAGCTATGACCACATTTATTCACCAGTTGTATTTTGAGCACCTACTGTATCCCAAAGGTTGTATATTACACAATACACCAGGTTAGCTGGGAATGGAATCAGGAGGCTTATGTTCTAATGAGAGTAAGGATACTTGGACTGCAAAGAGATCAAACCAGTCTATCCTAAAGGAAACCAATCCTGAATATTCATTGGAAGGACTGATTCTGAAGTTGAAGCACCAGTACTTTGGCCACCTGATGTGAGGAGCCCACTCATTAGAAAAGACCTTGATGCTGGGGAAAAAAATGAAGGCAGGAGGAGAAGGGGATGACAGAGGACTGGGTGGCTGCATGACATCACCAACTCAATGGACATGATTTTGAGCAAACTCTGTCAGATGGTGAAGTACAGGGAAGCCTGGTGTGCTGCAGTCCATGGGGTCGCAAAGAGTCGGACATGACTGAGTGACTAAAAACAAAAGGATTATAGTAGAAGAGCAGGGAGAAGGCAATGGCACCCCACTCTAGTACTCTTGCCTGGAAAACCCCACAGACAGAGGAGCCTAGTAGGCTGCAGTCCATGGGGTCGCTAAGAGTCAGACACGACTGAGTGACTTCACTTTCACTTTTCACTTTCATGCATTGGAGAAGGAAATGGCAACCCACTCCAGTGTTCTTGCCTGGAGAATCCCAGGGATGGGGGAGCCTGGTGGGCTGCCGTCTATGGGGTCACACAGAGTCAGACACGACTGAAGTGACTTAGCAGCAGCAGCAGCAGAAGAGCAGGTTGCGTCTGGGTGGAATCTCATGGGGGAAGATGGAAGAAGAAAATGAGCAGTAATTTTTGAGGGTAGGGGCTAAGAGGAAGCTCGTGAAGGAACCAGCCATACAGGAACAAAAGGAGAGCAAGGAGAGCAGAGAGGGAACAGAGAACTAGAACACAGAAGACAAATGTCACAATTATGTCCTAGATGTCACTAACCGAGTAAATTCTGGTTTGAGAAGAACGCTCTTACGAGCTGTTTGAGCTTAACTGATGAGTTTATTTAATAATTTAATGACAGAATTTTTAGCCGCTGTAGGATGAGCTCCACTTCCAACCCCAGTGTACAGACCCTCCCAACACTAGTTGGAGCTAGGCTCTCTTTTCCTCTCTGTCTCCTCAAAGGTTCCATCTTTAACTTTTCCCTTTTCTTTTGAACATGTCACCAGTTCCATTTCCTGCCACATGGTGTCCCCTGTACATCCTTCTCCTTGTTCCCCAAAAGCAGGTTTAATAATCAGTATCAGATAGTGCTGCATTAGAAATGAGGAAATCCATCTGACTGGGAAGATACCCACAATAACTAATCACACACAGGAGGAGGGACTAAATAGTTAGACTGGCTATAATTCCATTCACATCCATATAAAAGAGCTCTATAAAATATTAAATGTGTGTAGCCACTTGCTTCAGAGATAAATGGTAAGACTCATTAGTCTAGTCATGACAAAAGAATTTTTAAAATATGAGATTAGGCAATGAATATCCTTAAGAGGTTCTATGGAAGATGGTTCATATTCACAGATACTCTACGTGCTGGAATCCAATTTTAATGAGGTCATTACTCCATCAATAACGAAGAGCTTTGGAAGACACAGAAACTAACTTTTCTTTCTCCCAAGCAGGGAAAGGAGCAAAGCACTTCTGAACTTAAAACTTTTAAAACCAGCAGAAAGGGAAGCTTGATACAATCAAGAGAATTTTTATAAGCATGTCTATACATCACAGAGGGCTTCCCTGATAGCTCAGTTGGTAAAGAATCTGCCTGCAATGCAGGAGACCCTGGTTCGATTCCTGGATCGAGAAGATCCCCTCGAGAAGGGATAGGCTACCCACTCCAGTATTCCTGGGCTTCCCTTGTGCCTCAGCTGGTAAAGAATACTCCTGCAATGCAGGGGACCTGGGTTCAATCCCTGGGTTGGAAGATCGCCTGGAGAAGGGAAAGGCTACCTACTCCAGTATTCTGGCCTGGAGAATTCCATGGACTATACGGTCCGTGGGGTCACAAAGAATCAGACACGACTGAGTGACTTTCTGTGAGTGACTGATACATCACAGGGGCTTCCCTGGTGGCTCAGGGAGTAAAGAATCCATCTGTAATGCAGGAAGCCCAGGTTCAATCCCTGGATCAGGAAGATCCCCTGGAGAAGGAAATGGCAACCCACTCCAGTATTCTTGCCTGGAGAATCCCATGGACAGAGGAGCCTGGCAGGCTACAGTCCATGGGTTTGCAAAGAGTTGGACTTGACTGAGTGACTAACACTTTCACTTATTTCACTCATACATCACACTCTGTATATATTTCTTATGTACTGGCTGTTCCTTACTTGATGATTTCTGCCTTCGGCAATCATTTATTTCTAATGACTTGCTTGCAGAGCAGATATGTCCATTTACTCTGAGAAGCACTTAGTCTGCTGCAATAGGCAGCTCCAGAGGTAGCGTGCCTGTTGGGAAGGTAGGAAGGAAGCTACCCTCAGAGGCTAACATCCCGTAGCTCTCAAAGAGCTCCATGCCCACCTGTACAGAATACCTACTTACATCTATCATTATACATCACTCTTACCTAGGTTTTTTAATCCTAGAACACCTGCAATCCCTCAAATATTCATATGTAAACACACCTACTCACACACACATACATGCACATACCCTTATCTGTTTTATTTACCAGAATGAAAATTTCATGAGAACAAGGTCTTTGTTTAGTTCACTGTGTCTTTAATAGTGCACCCTCAAATACTGTAGATATTCAATAATTATTTGTTGAATGAATAAATATTTCCCCCATGTTTCTGCCTCTCAGAATGGATGGGAAGAAGAAATGGAGTAACAGGTTAAATAAATGACTGAGGGACAATTCCATTCTACTCCAAGTCATGAAGACTTAAAATATAAATGAAGACCTCCCCAAGGTTTGCATGTAGCTGAGACTGTATATATTAATTCTAGGGTTAAAATGGAAGTTTTCTTCTGCACTAAATGGTGGATATTGTATGATATCCAACTCTAATAAGTTGAAAGCTGATGAGAGCAATCTCAAGAAAGTGTATTAAACCCAAGATAATATTCAGAGTAAATCATTAAAGGAAAAGTGAGAGATTAGTAATGAAAACAAAGTGATGATACATAAGAAGTTCATTTATTTTAAAGGCTTACACTAGAACTGAAATTAGCCTTGTTTTCTTTTCTTGATTAATAATAAATAATGTGTTCTATGTAATATTTCACCCAAAAAAAAGTGAGAATAATTAATGGAGACTAGAATGCTGGCTTTGCTGCTTAGTAGCGTTGTGTCCTCAGGAGAGTTATTAAACCACTCTGACACGAGAATTGCTGATTAATTAAACAAGGGAGAGAGGTCACTAATGAATTCCTAATGTATAAGTACTTGCTTAAGTACCTATCGTTTATAGCCTAAGCTGAAGAGTTATGTCCACTTGGTGACAAAGTTGTTGCTGGGTCATGTTTTAAGGAAAGAAATTTCCTTTTAAGCTACACCTACCTAGTCATTCATGTGACTGACAGAGATTGTCACACTCCTAAACTCTTTCATGCCTCAGCTCTCACCAGAAACCTCCATGCCTAGCGCTGGGCTCAGACGTAATTCCAAAGCCTGTGAGTTGGATGACTTCCCTTCTGATAAAGCAAAGGGGTAAGCCAATTCTTCTTTAAACTTGGAATAAGAAACATCATTTCTCATTAAAACAATGGATTATTGCCCTGCAATATTTGTTCTACTGTAGAGGAAGGAGTTCAGACTTAGATTCAGAAAAACAGAGCTTGAACCTTGACTTCACTATTAAAGTATATGACCTCAAACCGGTGACTGTCTCTCAATGAATGTTGCTTCATCTGTAACACAGAGATTACAACCTAGTGCCCTCATGAGGTTGCTGAGAAAACTGGGAGGTAAACTAGAGACGAAAGCACTTTGCAGTCAGGAAAGGGTGCTACTGGAAGTAAACTGTTTTAGTTGAGGTGAGCCTGGTGTTGTCTTTTGTAACAAAACAAAAGTATTCTCATGTGCATTAATTCATTCAAATCAATGTAGTCTGAGTTCCCAAATTAATTCTAATTCTTTGAGGAAAGGCAGTTTTTCCCCCAAATAAAGTTTCAAAAGTACTTTATAAAGTGCCTACTTTCATTCCTCACTTCCTTCATCCACTATGTAATAACTGAACATTGTTGTAAGTATTCCATTAACCCAAGACCCAACTCTACACACGGACATCACCAGATGGTCAATACCCAAATCAAATTGATTATGTTCTTTGCAGCCAAAGATGGAGAAGTTCTATACAGTCAGAAAGAAAAGAAAAGAAAAAAAGACCTAGAGCTGACTGTGACTCAGATGATGAGATGCTTATTGTAAAATTCAGGCTTAAATTGAAGAAAGTAGGGAAAACCACTAGGTCATTCAGGCGTGACCTAAATCAAATCCTTTATACAGTGGAGGTGATGAATAGATTCAAGGAATTAGACCTAGTAGACAGAATGCCTGGTAACTTTGGACGGAGGTTCATAACATTGTATAGGAGGCAGTGAACAAAACCATCCCCAAGAGAAACAAATATAAAAAGGTAAAGTGATTGTCTGAGAAGGCTTTACAAATAGCTGAGAAAAGAAGAGAAGCAAAAGGCAATGGAAAAGGGAAATGAATGCAGAGTTCCAGAAAATAGCAAGGAGAGATAAGAAGGCCTTCTTAATGAACAATGAAAAGAAATTGAGAAAAACAACAGAATGAGAAAGACTAGAGATCTCAAGAAAATTGGAGATATCAAGGGAATGTTTCATGCAAGGATGAGCACAATAAAGGACAGAAATGGCAAGGACCTAACAGAAACAGAAGAGATTAAGAAGAGGTGTATTAAGTACAAGAATACACAGAAGAACTACACAAAAAAGGTCTTAATGACTGGATTTAGTCATGATAATGTGATCACTCACCTAGAGTCAGACATCCTGGAGTATGAAATCAAGTGGCCTTAGGAAGCAAGATGAGGAACAAAGCTAGAGGAGGATGTGGAATTCCAGCTGAGGGATTTAAAATCCTAAAAGATGATGCTGTTAAAGGGTTGCACTCAAAATGTCAGCAAATTGAAAAACTCCACAGTGAGCACAGGATTGGAAAATGTCAGTTTTTATTCCAATCCCAAAAAAGGCCAATGAAAAGAACGTTCAAACTACTGTACAATTGTGCTCATTTCACATGCTAGCAACATTATGCTAAAAATCCTTTAAAGCAGACTTTAGTAGTACATGAACTTCCAGATGTACAAGCTGGATTTCGAAGAGGCAGAGGAACCAGAGTTCAAATTGCCAACATTCGTTGAATCATGGAGAAAGCAAGGGAGCCCCGGAAAAACATCTATTTCTGCTTCATTGACTACGCTAAAGCCTTTAACTGTGTGGATCACAACAAACTGGGAAAATTCTTAAAGATATGAGAATACCAGACCACCTTACCTGTCTCCTGAGAAACCTGTATGCAGGTCAAGAAGCAACAGTTAAAACCAGACATGGAACAACAGACTTGTTCAAATTTGGGAAAGGAGTACAACAAGATTGTATATTGTCACTCTGATTATTTAACTTATATGCTGACTACATCATGTGAAATGCTGGGCTCATAAGCTGGAATCAAGATTGCTGGGAGAAATATCAATAATCTCAGATATGCAGATGATACCACCCTAATAACAGAAAATGAAGACTAACTAAAGAGCCTCCTGATGAAAGTGAAAGAAGGCAGTGAAAAAGCTGGCTTAAACTGAACATTCAGAAAACTAAGATCATAGAATCTGGCCCCATTACTTCGTGGCAAATAGAAGAGGAAAAAGTAGAAGCAGTGACAGACTTTATCTTCTTGGGCTTCAAAATCACTGTGGACAGTGACTGCAGGCATTAAATTAAAAGACACTTGCTCCTTGAAAGAAAGGCTATGACAAATCTAGACAGCATATTAAAAAGCAGAGACGTCACTTTGCTGACAAAGGTCTGTATAGTCAAGGCTATGTTTTCCAGTAGTCATGTATGGATGTGAGAGTTGGACCATAAAGATGACTGAGTATCGAAGAACTGGTGCTTTCAAATTGTGGAGCTAGCGAAGACTCTTGAGAGTAACTGATACATCAAGGAGATCAAACCAGTCAATCCTAAAGGAAATCAACTCTGAATATTCATTGGAAGGACTGATGCTGAAGTTGAAGCTCCAGTACTTTGGCCAGATGATGCAAAGTGCTGACTCATTGGAAGAGACCCTGATGCTGAGCAAGATTGAAGGCAAGAGGAGAAAGAGGTGGCAGAGGATTAGATGGTTAGATAGCATCAGGGATAACATGGACATGAATTTGAGCAAACTCCAGGAGATAGTGGAGGACAGAGGAGTTTGGTGTGCTGCAGTACATGGGGTCACAAAGAATCACACATGACTTAGTGATTGAGCAACAATAACAACAACATAAGCACTGTATTAAGCTAATAAATCTAGGGGATATTAAAAATGAATATATGTTCCATTTGTAAACACACACATTCATTCACTTAATGAATATGTATTGAGTATTTCCAACAGACTGCAAAGGCATATGAGCAAATACAGCATCATAGTGAGAAGTCATGTAAATGAAGGAGAACGAAGTGACCACAGTACCACAGCCTTACCACAGAGGGGTCAATAGATACCAAAAAATTTTTAAATGTGTCAATCTCAAATCACCAATCGCTAGTCTTTTTACAGTGCCTAGAGATCTGTAATACATGCTCAAGAAACTCCTCTCTTCACTAACTTCCTGAAGGTATTGGGGTTTACTGGTATTGGTTACAATGCAGCTGGAGTGTTTACATGGTGAAACTGCCATTCAGAATATGTGCGGTACCCATCCTAGACACAGTCAATTCAGAGAGCCTTTTATAATCAACTGAGAGGGAAGGTCAACAGTTATTCAGCTCTGCAGAACAGAAGAGATTAAAAATTATTTGCCTTGCTCTTAACTTAGTCTTTCTGCCAGTCCAGTAGACATATCCATTTTATCATTTTCTGCCTGTGCACATTTCCAGAGTACTATCTCTCAGTGGCAGCTAGATGATGTGAAACCTTATAAGAACAATCTTTAGAATCCCAAACAATGGTTTCTAGATACCTCAGCCTCACTCTTTAGCAATAATATGTTTAATGAAGAGCAGATGGCATGTAAAAATTTTAAAAGGTAACCTGCATGCCCCTTTAAAATAAATGTCACTATAAGGCCCTATTAGGACCACATAGTAAGCAGTGGACATCCCACTCTTAGAGAAAAACTTTTTCTTTGAGAGAACCTACCCCCAATCCCACTCTACCCTCTACAAACCCACCACACATACACTTACATGATTTGAATGGGAGCAACATTTCCATACAATATGAGCATTACTCATGGAATAGCTGAATGGTCCAGAGACTTACATACTTGCAAATTTAGGATTGGGTCAAGAGTTGATTTAGTCTTTTCTGAGTGGCTGGACAATTAATACATGAACTTGAGAGCTTATGGAGGCCACATCCATATTTTCTATTGTGAGAATGAATAGAGATTTAGTATGGGAAAGAAAAAGAATATTATATTGGGTCCATTCCATCCATTGTCAGTGAAGGTGGAATAACATCCCAGAAAAGAACAGGGAGCTGCACTCAGAAGAAGCAGAAGTGGATGTGCAAGAAATAAAAACTCTGTAAGGCTTAACCCCAAGCCTATTACTGAAGACTATTTAAAACTAAATATGGAAAAGTAAGTAACAAACGCATAGGTCATATACCTGAATACACTTATGTTTCGATGATTTGTTGATATTATGCAACATATTGTCTTCACCGAAGTCATCAGTACCTATGAGTAAATAGAGATATTTTTCTGAATTTGTGTGTCTTATATTTTATTGAAAGGTTATGGCCTCAGTCAACATTTCCCTTTAGTGACAGCTATAATCAAGGCAAATGGTTTTAAGCTCATATATTAGTATTTCACAATGAACTGTGAAAGGAGTCATGATTCATAACTTGCTGATTGTTTGTTCCCAGCTGCAGACAACATCCCCTTTAGCCAAAACACAAACTATAATGCCTCACTTATCAGAATGTCAGACTTCCAGCAATGAATCCAAAAGGGAATGAGCTTCTCAACAGCTGACACAGACACCACAAAACGTCTGTAGTTTGCACTATGAAAGAGTTTATCCTACAATTGTATTGGCTGTCACTTAAATATCATCTTATTTTACATACCTGATTATTTATCCAGATTTAAAGAGTATTCAAGCGACCATCCTTATAATGCAAAAGATGAAAGCCAGAAACACAATCTTAAAAATCAGCCACAATTACCATAAAAAATCCATTAGTTAGTAGCATTCAGTCTCTACACTAAATAAATAACACTTCAAATAATAGTAATGCTACAAAATTACTGGATGTTTGTAAAACCCATCTTCAGTCATTGAAAAAGGATAAATTATTTTCAATATATTTTGTCTTGAGATGATAGCAAAGTGGGAAATATACACTGGAAGATGTGTATTTTAAAGTTACATGGAAAGTAGATTTATGTTGAAAATGTTATTGTGAGGAATTAGACTCAGCAGTAATGCATACTGTGCTGCTGTTTCCAGTCGATGTTTGATGGAGACAAGACAGGATGGAATTTCAAGCATGGGGTGGCCCATCACCTTTCCCACCCTCTCCCTCAGCCTTCAGTTTTGAAGTCTTATCTTTGCCTCCTAACCAGCTTTTCACACCTGCAAGGATGTTGCAAATAGCCTAAAGTTTATATCATACATTCATTACAAGGAAATGACTGACAGCCATTGTGCAAAGGTTTAAAGTGGGCCATTGGATGCTCTCTGATCATGGGGCATCATGAGAGAATCCTGTGAACATAAAAACTCTCCATCCTAAGCCCTCTCCCATTTCACTGGCTTCTATTCAGCTTGAAAATCAAACCCAGTGTTTGATTTCTTCCATTGCAGAAGGACTAATACTTCACTACAAGAAGTCACCTTTTCCTATCTGTTAATTCATAGCTGCCACATTTACTACTTTCGCTTTTCTGACCATAGAGATGTCAACAACTCACCATTTTCAATGAATAGATTTTTACATATGCATCATAACACTGGTTTTTAACCCTGTGTTTCACACCTTTCAGAGCTGCTGCTAAGCTTTAGGCTCGGTCGGTGGTCCTGAAGGCAGATGACGTGACTGGAACCACACATAAGATGAGTAAGACAACCCTAGGGTAGTCACAGTAATGCATTTGAAAATTTTTTAATATATGACTCTCATTCAGCTCTATGATGAAAACCTACTAGCCACCATTCGTTTTGCAAGGCTCCATGATCCTGGAGCCTCATGGGCTATTGTAAAACAAAAATAAAAACAAAATCTCCTGAGAAAATATTGCAGTTTTAGGAAAGCAGTGTTTTCAGCTGCTGTAATCATTCTAATTACTTTAGAATGTTTCTTTTTTTTCCCTTCACCCTCTGGGGCCTTTTTGCCTTCAAATCAGCTACAGAAACAAAGCAATTTAGCACAGTAAAAAGCTTATTAACACATGATGCAGTTCAATGGCATGAGAAAAAGCTAGGGAGAAAACAAGTAATCCATCCCATGAAAAAAGGTAGATCTGAATATTTCAAATAAAAGAAGCTGAGCTGGGGAGTGAATAACTCAACAAAATGTGAGAAGACAGGTCAAAATGGCAGCTCTGACTGCAGAGAAATCTCAGCTCCAGGAGATGAAGGATGGCAGTTTAATTCCTCAACTTGCCCAGCAAATGCAGTTTACAGCTAAGGTGGGCAATTTTCTAAATTCTCATTTATCATTTCAGAGAGTCCCCAGGTTCTCATCAACTGTGATTTCTTCTGCTTTTTGCAACTTATCTGTGAGACACCAGGGAAGGTGAAACGGCTCCAGTGATGTACAGAAAATGAATCTGAAGGTTTCCGCTTCTCTGCAGAGGTAGTAGTAAGGAAGGGTGAGGGTAACAGCAAAGTGCCAAAGAGTAGTGCCATCAGAGTAGAGTGGGAAAGCAACCTGATGCTGCTTACCAGGGCATCTGGGGTGCTCATAACAGAAAGGAATGGCGTGCAAGATATACCTGAGTAAGACCGAGCAGTGTGAGGATTTAGTGGTGACTTTATTATCACAGTCTCATTTTCTTGAACATGAACATGGAGGGTCTTGCTGTAGATACAGAGATCCTTTGTCTCCCCATAAAAATGTTCATCATTCACCACATGCCTATCATGTATCTATTATACACCGAGCATGGTGTTAGCCGAATATATGGACATGAATAAAATAAATTTCCAGTTTTCCTGGAGCTCATAGTCTAATATGGGAGAAAGGCTACATATCTATTCAATATTTACTCATTCAATACATGTTTTACTGAGCAGCTACATACCGTAAGCTCAGTAAGAGGAGCCGAAGTGTGATGTCAGAGGAGCAAGAGATCCAGGGAGCCTTCTTGGAGTTGCCGGTGTCTGCTCTGGGTTCTAATGATGAATGCTTTATTATGGTGAGCTGTATTCTAGGCAGAGGAAATCACATTCACAAATGCATGTATGCACAAAACTGGCACACTGCTGGTGCACAGAATTTGTATGTGAGGAAAATGAGAAAGATTAAATATATAGACAACTTATATGATATAGTACATATAAGTGTTGGAAATACTTAGATAGTTGGCTTATTCTTTCATCTATACTTTGTTAGGTTTGAATACAGTTTCCTTGGCATATTTCTGAAGGCAGTGATACTGTGAGGAGAATTTGAAGCTACCACCACTGATAGACTCGAGCAAAACTTCTCAATGTCAAACAATAAAATCATGGGGGGAAAGCACATGTAATCTTATTTGGTGCATTTTGTAGGAGCCATTTATGTGGAACTTTAAAAGGAAGAGTGAATAGTCCCACATTGGTATTTTCTGTCATGCCTGTACAAAGAAATCTATCTGAAAAATTGCCAACAATATTATCTTTGAAAATAACTATATTTAGGACTGCAGCATGTCCTAAGTCCCTCTGATGAACTCCTGGTCTCTAATCTTGCATGATGATGTCCTTAAAGATACCCTCCTAGAGTATCCTCCAAAGATACCTCAGCAATGGCCTCTGGTCTCTCACAGCCCTTATGGTCACAGAGTTTATTTACAGAACTCCTAAATTCCTCTCATTACAATTCTAAGCCCATCTCAAGTAAGCCCCTCTTCTTCCAGGACATAAAAGATCTCTTTATTTGTTAATTCCCCAATTCTTATCCAAAGTCCAACCCAACATGTAGATTGTTCATTGATTTCTAGATTGAATGCATGCATGAATGCTCAGTCACTAAGTCATGTCCAATTCTTTGCAACCTCATGGACTGTAGCCCACCAGGCTCCACTGTCCATGGGATTCTCCAGGCAAGAATACTGCAGTGGGTTGCCATGCACTCCTCCAGGGCATCCTCCCAACCTAGGGATTGAACCCGTGTCTCCTGCATTGCAGGTGGATTCTTTACTGCTGAGTCACTGAGGTAGCCACCCAACATGTAAACACAACCTAAAAAACTAAAGAACCTCCTTCCCATGACTGTCTTATCATCAGTCAAATGCTTGAGGAATGCAGCCACAGAGTAGTCATAAAAATGGGAAAAACTAATGGGCAAGAGAGAAAGAATGGGTAGGTAATTGTGAAAATCATGAGGGCGCCTTGAACATTTCATGATCAACTGAATCTGCTTTAGAGCACAAAACATACTAAGGGCAGAAAGTTCTGGTAATACCCTTTCTCCCTCAGTGGTAAATGAATATTCACTCTGAAGCCAGGCACCTAAGAGAAAGCCTGCAATTAATACAGCAAAATCCCATTTCATGAACACTTTCATCTTTTCCTATGATGAATATTATTTTAGGATCAATGCATTGCAAAAAGTCATCTAAGACAAAGCAATCATGTGTTTATACTCAGTGAAGCAGAGAGAATAGGCCAAATAATACATTGGTCCAGCTCAATCTATGCCTGGGATGTTGGCTTTTACTTGAATAATTTAAAAACATGTATCTATTCTGTGGCCTTGACCAGAGCTAAACTTCATGATGTTAAGCTGCCTTCGATGACACATGTGAGATGATTCTTTCTAATGCACTTAAAACATCTTATTTAAATTATACATGAAAATTACAAAGGCATAGAAATGACATAGCCAATAAAGTCAGTTTCCAAAGCTGTTTCAAAAAAAAAAAAAAAGAACAAAGAACACTGCAGATCAACTATAGCTTGTCTGTACACATCTGAAACAAAATAACTATTTCTCTAACTTGACTGCAGAAATTAAAACCACTTTGTGATGAGCTAGATATAAATTTTCAGCATGATAAGAGCTTATAATGGCTCAGATGTGTTATCAAAGAAATTGAAAAAGATTGACTTAAATCCTATAAACCACTTAATGATCTGACAAAGCAGAGAACTAGATTTGGTATATTTTTTACTTGATGGTATATTGACTTATCCATATACACAACAGGCTCATTTCACTCCTGTGTCTGGAATTCCTTAGCTATAAGTTATAACTTTTCACTACAGGTTTTTCCTCCAGCTCTAACATCTCTCTCCCCACCCAACCCCAACCTCATGGCTAGTAGTGCCCCCTCTGGAGAAGAAAAGGGAGGGCAAACAGGAGGGAAAACTATATTCTTTGAAATTCATGAAAACACGTTTAAAAGTCCAAACTATGCTTGGACAGATGCTGAATGTTCAAGCTCTTTTATTTCTGTCAATATTAATGCCCCCCAACAGATTCTTATTAATGATATGTATGTATGTGAAGATACACACCACACAAACACAAACCACATACATCACATACACACACCACACACTTTACATGCACCTCACACACCACACACACACCACACACACACACACCACACATACACACAACACACACATAATCTTCACACACATCACATAAATACCACACATATACACAACACATACACCCCACACACATTGAACACACCACACATACACACTCTACAGAAACATCACACATACCACACACATACACACACCCCACACATACACACACCCCATACACACATAACACATACCCCATATACACATCACACACCACACATATACACAATACACACATGCACACCCTACACAAACATCACACACACCATACATATACATACCACACACATATACACTCCACACATACACATCACACATACAATACACACCACACATACCATACACACCACACATACCATACACACCAGACACATACACCATACACACTACACAAACACACCAGACATAACACAGAGCATACACACCACACACATACACAACAAACACAACACATACACACAAACACACTTCTCGCCTAGATGTAATAGAAGTAAGTGAGAAAGACAAAAAGTCCATATAGAAAGAGATGGGAAAGACAGTTACCCAGTGAGCTGCAAAAAACCCTGGCATTTTAGAAAGAGATACACTGCAGATTGTGTAATTATAGTTCTCACCCACATGTCCCTACTCATTCCTGAGTCTGGGGACTTAGTCAACCTGAGACAACACTCTTAGCACAATAGCCTGCAGAAGACTTGTCAGCAGAATGTTTTATGAGTTCTGTGAAAGGGCTGACAGATTTTTGGATAAGCTTTGAGAGGCCTGAACCTAGCAGGCAGTTTCTTCTCTCCCTCTTCAACTTGCAGAAATTTAAATGTGTGCAGAAAATTGGGTAAATTTATAGAAGAACATATTAAACTAAGCATCATAAATTGATGAAATGTGGATTGGCTCAGGCCCCAATGCTGTAAAATTAGTAAATATTATATACAGTTCCTAATTTCCATATTCTGTTGAAAATCAGGTCTGGCTAAATTGGATCGGTATATGTGTGTGTATGTATATATATATAGTATCGTTAAAATATATATGGGCTTCCCTGCTGGCTCAGATGGTAAAGAATCTGCTTGCAATGCAGTAGACCTGGATTCGATCCCTGGGTCATGAAGATTCCCCGGAGAAGGAAATGGCTGTCCACTCCAGTATCCTTGCCTGGAGAATTCCATGGACAGAGGAGCCTGGTAGGCTACAGTCCATGGGATTGCAAAGAGTTGGACATGACTGAGTGACTAACAAATTATATATCTATCTATCTATCTATATATATATATATATATATATAAAGACTGTCTGGCAGCACTCATCTAGAGTTGAGCATAAGTGTTCCCTTTGGCCAGGATATAAACTCACCAGTTTACCACAGGCCTCGCCATTCCATATAGTTTGACAACCAACCACTTCAGTTATGTGCAGTATATCCAGGATCTCTAATAACACTTGACCTGAGCATGTTATTGTTAGCAAAATCAAGGAACCCCAGGAGAAAGTAAAATGAGGTAGAGTTCAATAGGGGATCTTTCTCCTTTAACACAGAGAGGCTCTGTGAAGGATATTCAACATGGCAGAGCTAAGATGACAGGCCTATTGGGAATATGGGGTAGGAAATGAGCTGAATATAGTAGATAAACCGCTGCCCAAATTCCACCACCTCATTTGATGTTATTCCAAATCTGAATGGGCAGGTACACGCATCTAAGCCTCCCGTAAAGGATATTCTTTTGGAATTATTCTGTGAGCTCATGTGGCTAACAGAAATACTGCTCAGTTACGGAGGGCATAAGGAGTAAGCACTGTGGTCACACCAAAGCAAAGCTCACCTCATCATCACTTTGTTAGTGACAACAGCCAATGAGATGATGATATCTAGTTTATAACATTCAACGTCTCATCTTAAAACACAACTCAGCCTTTTTTTTTTTTTTACAAGTCTTTCCATACTTTTTCCATCATCAGTAGGTTATCTGCTTGTGCTTTTCCTGTAGTAGCCCAAAGCTTCTACTGAAAAGCTAAACAGACCAAGAATATTGTAGGATTCTTTTAGCTGAAAAAGTAGGGCTTCCAGAGGGGTTTCCATTCTAGCTTATAACACATTTCACTTAAAAATATACCTAGGATACATGAGTCTTCTTTCATGAATCCCTTGCTCCTCTGTAAATCAGGGTCCTTAACTCATCTGTCCCATCCTTGAAAGTGAAAGTGAAGTTGCTCAGTCGTGTCCGACTCTTTGTGACCCCATGGACTGTAGCCTACCAGGCTCCTCCGTCCGTGGGATTCTCCAGGCAAGAGTACTGGAGTGGGTTGCCGTTTCCTTCTCCAGGAGATCTTCCCAACCCAGGGATCGAACCCAGGTCTCCCACATTGCAGGCAGACGCTTTACCATCTGGTCCCATCCTTTTCCTTGTGTAAATCAGAACCCTTTCCTTTCTCCTCTCACTACTTTATTACACAGAATAACTCTCTTCTTCATGAAACTTGGGTGCCAGTTTCATGCCTAGAACCCAGAGGTTCATTTCTTCTCTGTGAAGGTCTTATCAAATCATTTTCTCAGTAAAACCAATCTCTCACTATAAAAGAATCACTAGATCAACTACCAAGATTATAACATTTTATCCATATCATTGCACATGTATTCAGTATATTTCTTTTTGATAAAGTGTGTGCCTTCTATACATACAGTATAAAGCAAATGCACTTGAAAACATGTATATATAATGAGTTAGCTATCAACCAGCAGAAAGCTAAATCATAAATGAAAAGAAAAGTATTGGGGTCCAGATGTCCCAAGAGAAGGAAAAAGAATTTATAATAACAGAAGAAGGAAGTCAAAATGCATCAGAATGAAGAACGTTTATGTAAGAAAAAAGGCTTAATATAACTGTCTTAGAGTACTGGCCCTAGAAAGTGCCTCTTGGAGATCCACTTTTCCATTTCCAGATGGGAACACTAGGGCAGAGTTCTCTGTAGCAAAATACACAAACACAACTGTTGAAATGAGAATTTTCTTTCTCTCACACCCCATATACCTTTCTGATGCCCTGGTTTCACCCACCTGGTGGTTCCACATCACTTAGGAAGTTGTTCTCTTCTGAACAATCAGCATGGCATGACATATCATTTATACATCCTTGATCATGGAAGAGGAGAAAGACAGGAAGTTCAGGTCAAGCGTTTTCCTTTTAAGCAACTTTTATTACATGTGCTTACATTTCATGGGTGAGAAATAGGACATATTCCTATCATACCTGCAGAGAGAGATGTGCTATTGAAAGCCCCATCCATTTAGCTGAAATTCTATTCTAATGGAAGGAAGTATGCTTTTGCAGGGACTGTGAGCTGACTAAGTAGTATACTTTTGGAGGGACTGTGAGCCAACTGGTGTAGATATCAAGAAGGCAGGATACTTGCCAGAGGTCACATGCTGTTCTAACTGTTCTAGGGTCCAAGCCAAGGGTGATGGCACTCTTTTCTATGGCAGCTCACTTGAACAGCAAGGCAAAGAATTCCACGAACTGGGAAAAAATGAAACTTCGGGAAGTAGAAGAAGAAGCTGCAAATGAAGGCCATCCCTGAATGGCAGGCCCTTCTGAATGCAGCCAAAGTTCTTGCCTAGAACAAAGCAGCACTGAACTTTGCTGACTTCAGAGATTTTGCAGTTAAATGCATTATTGCTGGGGAGCATCACAGAAAGCAGTGTAGACCAGAGGACAAGAGCAGTCCCAAAGTGAAAACCTCTAGTTTGCATTGGGTAGAAACTAAGAAAGTAGATTCAAATTAAACCTGTCTCCAGGAAAAGCATAGAGCAGAAAACAGACTGTGTTGACAAGGGCTACAGGCATATTATTCACATTAGCTGAGCAGAACTTTATAAGGAAAAAAACAGCTATTTTTGTTTCTTGGGAGAGCATAAAGACCACAAGACTGACTATAGGCTATCAAAAGAAATAAAGAGTCAAGGGGATTGTCATCCCAGACTCTTCTACTTTCCTTTCTACCACACATAGGTACATTTCATTTCCATTAGAAAGACACTAGAAACTAAAAGTTCTAGTGTGAAATCTCATTTTAACAAAAGAAGTTAGATCTGTAAAGAAATCTGAATTCTTTTCCCTTCACTTTTCTATTTAGTCTATACCACAACATTATGGGGCTTCCCTCGTAGCTCATTTGGTAAAGAATCTGCGGCAATTCAGGAGACCTGGGTTTGATTTCTGGGTCAGGAGGATCCCCTGGAAAAGGAAATGGTAACCCACTCCAGTATTATTGCCTGGGAAATCCCATGGACAGAGGAGCCTGGCAGGCTACAGTCCATGGGGGTCACAAAAGTTGGACATGACGTCGCTACTAAACCACCACAACATTACGTTTCCCCCAGGTGGCGCTAGTGGTAAAGAACCTGCCTACCAATGCTGGAGTCATAAGAGACATGGGTTTGATCCCTGGGTGGGGAAGATCCCCTGGAGGAGGGCATGACAACCCACTGCAGTATTCTTGCCTGGAGAATCCCATGGACAGAGGAGCCTGGTGGGCCACAGTCCATGGGGTCACAAAGAGTCGGACATGACCGAAAAGACTGAGCATCCACATGCAAGCACATTATGAGGTGATGCTATTTTATCTTGTGACTCTTCCTACTGTTTCAAATTTTACCCTTGCTCTCCCATAACTGCTTAAAATGTTAGAATTTAATGTCTTCAGATGTTGAAGGTATCTCATAATCTCTACTATATTCCTCAGTACTTAGCAGAAGGCATCAGATATCATTCATTGCTGTCTCTTCCAAAGGATGAGGATGCTACAGGTCTTAACTGAGATGACACTTCCAATCATATTTTTTATGGGAATTCTAGCATTTTGGTTTTGAAATATCCATCGTGTTATTGGCTGAATAACAGGCTTCCCAGGTGGTGTTAGTGGTAGGTAAAGAACCGTCCTACCAATGCAGACCTAAGAGACGCAAGTTCGATCCCTGGGTCAGGAAGATCCCTTGACCCAAATCCAGTATTCTTGCCTGGGAAATCTCATAGACACAGGAGCCTGGAGGGCTCTCAAAGAGTCAGACACAACTAAAGTAACTTAGCACACATGCGTGCACAGGCTGAATAATGGCTTCCCAAAGATGTTCACATCCCAATATCTGAAACCTCTGAATATATTAGTTTATGTGGCAAAAGAGACTTCATCCACATGATTAAGTTAAAGATTCTGAGGTGGGGAGATTCTCCCAGATTATCCATGGGCCCTAAATGTAATCATAAAGGTCCATATATGAAGGAAGAAAGAGGGAGAACATGATGTGATGGCTAAAATAGAAACTGGAGTGATGCAGCTAGGAGTCAAAGACCACTGGGAGCTCCAGAAGCTGTAAGAGGCCAACCCTGCTGATGTAGGATTTTGGCTTTTTAAGATTCAGTTTGTACTTCTGACCTACAGAACTGTAGAAAAAATAAATTTGTGCTGTTTTAAGCCACTGAGTTTGTTGTAATTCGTTACAGCAGCAACAGAAAACTAACACACATATCCTCCCAATTTCCCAGTTTCAGTGTAATCCCATGGGCTAACTAATCTTATTTTACCAATTATCAGATGTAAATAGGAAGATGTGATTTGCCATATGTAAATGCCTAAGCGAGCAGCTCCATGTCTAGAAATATTTCATAAGGATGGTTATACGATAGGATTTCAAGCATCCATTAAAAAGAATGAGAAAGATCTACAAATGTTGACCTACATACTGGATGTAGATGATGTATCATGTAAAAAATAATAAGTAACAGCATACATGTAGGAATTGAGTATATCTCTCAAAGATATGCATGCAATTGATGAGGGTGGCTATCTCCAGATGGTAGGACCACAAGATGACTTTCTTTAATTTGGTACTGTTCTTTTAGCAATGAACATTCATTATTTTATCAGTCTAAAAATCCATGAGAATTTTTCCATCTTGGACAAAAGGAAGGTTTTATTTACAGATAAAGATTCAACTTAGTGATTTTCTGTGACTGCTATAGCTCCCACCCCTGTCTTGGTCTCTTCTACCTCCACATCAATGTCCTTCTGTTTCTATTCTCTGACTACCAACAATATCACCAGTCTATTTTATGGGAGAAATGAAGGCAAGCTCAAGAGTCAGAAATACCACCAAATTTAATATAGGAGCCTCCATTTTCTCCCTAACCCAGTTCTGTCTCCTGTTTTTCCCTGTTTTGGTTAATGACACCACCACCTACCCAGCTGCATAGCTAGAGTGTCAGGGCTGTTTCGATTCCTTTTTACAACCCACATCCCATGATTCACCAAATTCTCCCATTCTATCCCCTCGATTTATCTTAAATCCATTCTTAATTCTCCATCCCCATTATTAGTGATAAATTTAGATCATGTTGCTTGATCATTTCTTCCCAAGACTAATGTAACATCCTTCTTTAGCTGGGTTCACTAACTTTAAACTGTGTTCACCCAACTCCCCTTGTCAGAGGCAAAAAAATTAAAAAATTAAAAATAGAAAACAAAGTCATCACCCTCCTTCTTATAAATCTTCAAAGGCTCTGCATTCTGGGCCAAGAGCCCTTCAAAGGGACTGACACAGGTTTTTATGATCTGGTACTTCCAATTTTTATGTCTTCTTTTTCTTACTATTCTCCACCTAGACACCTTGGATCCAATTATTATTACAGTAACCCAGAACTTCTCTTCCCATCCCCACTGCGAAGCTATTACAGATGCAATTCCTCTGCCTGGCACATCTACCTGTTTATACCTCTTCACCCTTCAGGATTTGGCACAGATGTTGCCTCCTGGGTCACCTGAGTTAGATGTCTTAGTACCTAAATTCCCATGGTATCTCGTAACATACCAAGGATACAGTTGTAGGCTAGAGCATTTGCCATTAGAGTATAATTAACCACTATGGAATCTACAGCCCCACCCCTCCCTACCCAATCTATGAACTCTTAAAAAACACTGTTTTTTTATTTATTTCTGTATCCCCCAGCTCATGGCAGTTACCGGCATAAACAGAATTAATACATGATCACCAAATGGTTTCATAAATAAATGAATGATTAACTTTTATTGGAGGCTTACTCTGTAGTAGGCATAGTGTGAACATTTTCGAATTGGATCCTAACAAAAATCCTATAGGTCACACTATTATTTGCATTTAGATTAGAAAACTATGGCACAGAGGGGTTAAATAAATGTCCTAAATTTGCTAGTGATCCAGTTGTTAGGACTCCATGCTTCCACTGCTGGGGGCACAGGTTTAATTCCTGGTTGGAGAACTAAGATAAGCAAGTCATGTGGAACAACCAAAAATAAAAAAGAAGAAGAAGAAGAAAACAAAAAGAAATTGCATAGAGACTGAGGCAATCTGACTCTGGGACATTAGCTTCTATGCCAGAATGAATGGATGAATTAAAGAATGAATGGATAAGTGAGAGAGCTAACAACCTCCTGACCTTTCCTATTAAGATTTAATATGTAAGTATACAGTCTAATCTTTATCTGTGAGATAGACATGTCCAATCCATCGTCCTTCATTCCCTCTTGCTTTGATAAGATGGTGAGAAAGTGAGGAGAGGTATTATTAAAGAGAACATCGGTGAGAACCCATGACAACTTGTGGGAGGAAGGGAAGGGGAGGTTTTGAGTTATTAAGTAGAGTGTTAATTATTCATTAATAGTAAGTCAGGGCTCTTGCCCAGTAGCTACCCCATAAATGGCATGACAGAGAAAAAAAATAGCAATGGTTTTGATCAAATATTTCTTAGGTCTAAATTAAGTAGACAGCCTCCAAGGTGAATTTAATTCCTCACCACATTCTTAACTTCCCTGGAGTTTTTCCATGAACGTCAATGCTATGGAACTTAAACTAAAGAGAATGTTTTTAATTCCAGCTGAGTTCACTAACCATTTCAACTTGGTGATATATATAGAGTCAGCAGCTTCTGGTTGCTGTGCTTGTGTCTAGGAATGGGGAACATTCAGAGCCCTTCCTGGCAGATATGCAGAAGAAGCAGATAATAGAGCTTCATCTTCTGAGAGAGAGAGAGAAACAAAAGGCTTGAGAGGCTGTCATGTGGGCAAAGTTACACAGCAATTTAGTGCTGGACTCTCAAATCCCTTAACACTCCCGAACTACATGCCTCTCAGTCACAGTAGAAATGACCAAGCAGGGACAATTTCCATTATGCCATATCACTGAAATCATTATTTCAGACTGATGGTTGAATAAAAAATTATCTCCAGAAATATCTCAAAAGCCTAAAACCATTGTACAAATAAAGAATTCAAGTAAAGAGAAGAGTACATAAGAGGTTAGCAAGCCCATCTTGTCAAGAAACACAGGCAGAAATTTTCAGTTGCAGTTGGTAAAAACCACCCCAAACTGTCTTAGACTCCAAAGGGGGATCTCTGAAGTTCCTATCACTAAACAAAAAGAGAGACAGGGTTAGTCAGAACCAGAGACCCAACTCCAGCAGAATCTTTGCATCTTCATTTCTCAAATGATAGCATCCATAAGGAAACAGACCAGCTCCATGGTTAGGGCTATGATGGATGGCTGATGGACTAATAGAATCCTCTATACCTTTTCAGCAACATTTGTATTTTCTTGAAAACATGTTTGTTTCTGAAGTATAATAGAGGTAATGCCAGTAAGCAAGAGAGCCGTTCCAAGACATTAGCCAATTCATCTTCCATCTTTATTGCCTAATAAATACCATTTATATTCCCATGAATAAGAATCTGTGTAATACCTTGTCTCCAAATAGATCCCTAAGGATTAGCAGCAGATTCTTTTCTATATAAACAACTGTTCCTACAAGCTACAGAATTCCAAGTCTGAATTATGAGAAAGGCAACTAGGGAGCAAAGGCAGCAGAAAGAGTACTGTTTCTAACAGGACTCCAGCACACTCCAGCACACAGGTTGCCAGGCTTAGAGAATTTTTAAAACCTCCTACCAAACCTATCAAACACTGTTTAAACAAACCTTTACTAGGGAGGACATGCAGAATTGTAATTAAGGGGGTTACAGGAAGAGCAGCTGTCTACTCTGAGCACATTCCCCACAAGCAGCTTTTCCACTTTTAAAAATTTAAATATGTAAGGTTATAATGGCTTTTAAAATCATGGGGATGAAGCAGAAGAGGGAGAAGTGTAAAAGCAAAAGCATAAGACTGACAGAAAAGAAGACCAGGATTGGAACGCTTCTCTCTGTTCTCTATCAAATATCCACACAAGGCCTGGGGTTTAAAATTCCTTGTCTGACTCTGACAATGTCTATATCAGGATGAGTATGTTCGAGAGGGAGTCACCAGTCATGGACTGGAGTCTGCGAGACCTTGGAGAAATCATTTACCATCCCTGTGTCTGCGGTTTCTTGTCTGTAAAATGAGGAGGATGAACAGGGCCCTTCCAGCTCCAGCATTCTGCGAGGGCTACTATTCTATCAAATGACGCCAAAGTAAATTCTGCTAGCATAAAAGAATCTCTCGGTGCACAGCCTGCTGGCAGGTTAAGCAATTTGAAAGCCACAGTTACTCTCTTAGGCCAATGGGAATCACATTCATTTTTCCTTCAGTCTGGGTAGAACTAGAAGAAAAAAATTTGAACACAGTCACACTTGACATGAATGATCTCAGACTTCACTGTCAAGGGCTCTCTATCCCGTCTGCTGTGGCTCCTAGCAGACTTGGCACTCACTTCTCCTCCATCCTCATTTTATTCTTTGGGAGACCAGGATCTTTTTCTGTTCTTTCTCTCTTCTCTTCTCTTCACATCCGCCTTGAAACTAATCTGATGAACTGAAGAGAAGTCACACTAAAGCAGAGATTCCCAAATATCCATCACCCACAAACTGCCTTCATATTGACCCCCTGTTTGTACTCCCTATAAATAATTATAATATTTTCCTTCCAAAAGGCATACTATTTTTACCTACTACCAACTTTAGTCATGTTAGAAATCACACCCTTAATACGCTATGTTATGTTTAAAATATATCACTATTAAAGTCATATGTTCATCTGTGATTCACTAAAATCATTTCACGTACCTCCAGTAGCATGCATTTGAAACCTGAAAAATGCTTTATAGAGTCTGAATGACAAATGTCTTTCACCAGGGGTATTAGGTTTGGATTGAATGAAAATCCCTAACATCTTTTAAGCTATCTGCTATTTTCTTATAATGATGTGCCTTTCATTAAGTGTCAGGGAACGGATGACAAAGGTAAGAAAACATTTCACAGGACATTAATCTTAAACCAGAGGAATGGGAGATCCCTTAATTGTGACTCCATACATTTTGGAGGCCAGGAGTGTTTCTCCATGCCCCAGAAATAATCGTATAATAATAGTGAGGTAATAATAAAAGGAATGACTGCCACATACTGTGCATTGACTGTTGCGGGCTTCAGAGAGCTGCCCTGTCTTCCCTCTGTTTGTATTCCTGCCTGCACTGCTGGCTGTCATATCGTACAGAGGACCTAGGAGACCTTTTTCATGCCTGTCCTTATTTCATCTTTAAAAACAAACAGCAGGGGGGAAAATAGCCAAACCAAGCTCAATGCACCGTGTCTCTCAGACTTCAGCGCAAAACCCCATTTCATGCTTCGGAGGCTCGACGATGACACGGCGTTCAGGTTGCCAGGCAGGGTGGGAGCCAGGCCCCAGATGAGCTCCTGCCATGGACTGACTGTGGCTAAATGAGCCCTGTGGGCTGTGCAGTCGCTTCCTACAGGTGCAGAGCTGCTGCCGGGCTCCTCTTGTCTCTCAGCCAGGCAAGCAGAGTGCGGGTAATATGAGCTACGTACCCAGCACAATGGTCCCTGGGACTCACTGTGTCTCCCAGGATGATAGGGCAGTTCTCGGTTACAGCTGGCTGAAGTGTCACATCTCATTTGGTGAACAACTTCAGTACAGGCCTCTTACAGACAGATCTGGGTTCAAATCCTGGCTATGCTGTTTATTGAAACTATTATTTTGAACCACTTCCTTAACCTTTCTGTGCTTTAATTTCCCCATTTATAACAGAGATGCACGAGTCTCTACTTCTAGGGCCCCTTGATCATTCTGGTGGAGTAACTATAAAGCACTATGCCTAGTGCATAGCAACCTGGTTTCCTATCACTGCTGTAACTACTTACCAGAAACATGGTGACTGAAAACAATAGCCATGTATCATCTCACAGCTTGCACAAGTCATAAGTCCAGGCACAGTCAGGCTCCATGGGTTCTCTCCTGAGGATCTCACAAAGCCAAAAGCAAAGTGTTGGCTGCACCTGGAGGCCTTGGGACAGAATTCACTCCCAGGCCCATTCAGGGGATTGGAAGAATTCAGGTCCTTTTGTGACTGTAGGTCTGAGGTCTCCATTAGCTGGGGCCCCCTCTGCTCCTAAAAGCCATCTAGAAATCAGTCCTGCCCAGTCCCCCACATCTGCCTTTCTCCTCTATTTTTAAGGACTCATGTAATTGGGCTCTCCTGGATGATCCAGAATAATCTCCCTACTTTAAGTTAACTGAATAACTTTATCACCGCCTGCAATTTCCCTTCTCTGTGTAACTAACGTATTGATATTTGTGAATGTAACACCAGAGGCAAAAGTCATGGGGACCAAAAATCTGCTTACCATCATCATTATATATTAATTACGGTTCACAGGCCAGCTCTACAAAGGAACACCGTTATTTACCGTGACTGCCTACAATGCATAGAGATTAAAAACCACAGTAATAATCCCTTACTTTAATCTTTGCAATAGCTCCTGAGTGGGAGAGGTACATTGTTACTCCCATTCTACAGATGCTAGAATGTGTTTGAAAGGTTTAATATTTGGAGATTTGAAAAGATTCCAGGGGTATGGCAAAAAAAATAAAGAGAGAGAGCGAGAGAGAGAGAGAGAGAGATGACATTCCTCAATGGGGATTTATGGCAAGGAACATTGGGGAGATAAGTTGTGGCCTCCCTGTAGGCATACAAGATTATTCTGGGTCTCAGAGTAACCTTCTGAGACTGAGAAGCATGGCAGTGACTATCACAGAAAGCCAGCTCTTTTGGTTGTAAGTAATGAGAATCCCCTTGAGAAAACATAAACAAAAAATATTTTTAAAGGTTTGTGTACAAAGGACTCTCACATAACCCATAACCAAAGATGGGAGCCAGGCCCAGGAAAGCCTCAGAAATGTGGCAGCTACTCCTGCATGGTCACTCGTCTTTGCACACTTGCTTCATTCTTCACCTTTGCCAAAGGCACCTCCTTGCATAGTCCCACACCTACCCTTCCCCCAGGTCCAGAGTTTCCCTGTCTGCTATTCAAGTAACCAACATGATGAGGGAATCTAAGTTCTAATTCTATATTCATGGAGGATAGTTTAAGCCACTTGTTCATCTCTGTTCTAATCAGCTACAACCAGAGGGCAGTCGTACAGGACAGAAATGCCTGCCGGGCCCAATGTGTGTGTGAATGCATGAAGCAGAGGATAACTCTCAGACAGGAGGAGACCAAGAGCTGGGTATATAATGCCAAAGAGCGCTTCTCAGCCTTCCTCTCAATATAGCCAGAATTCAAAGGATCTACTTGTTCTATGTATTTTCTGAGAAATTACACTTTCTACCATGAGGATCTGAATGGATCTGACTGCCACCATCCACACGATCAGGCTAGAAACTTGTACTGGTAGCTTTGGGTGATGGGCCTCCTCTGTAGCCAGTCCACATATGGCCATGTATGGCTGGTTTGTACCTCTGCTCAGTCCCTTCTGAGCAAGACAGCAGGACTGATTTCCTTCTAGACACACAGTGTAGACCCTTGAGACTTTACTAAAGAGATAGCCTCTGGCTCTTTCCTCAGAAGAGGTCCACAAGCACAGCTGCATCCTGAAGCTCCATCATTTGCCCACAAACAGAGCTGGGTCCTTATCCCAGATGTTAGGACTCCAAATTCCTTATTCCTCCAATTCACCCTCTAGAAAAGCTAAGGAATTCATGGAAACATCTCACAACCACATCCTCCATTTAAAGCAAATAATGATAGTAAAGGATGTCAGGGGACATACTTATATTGCTTAAGTAATGTCTGGCAAAAAAACTAGTGGTCTGGCCATTTAATGTCCTTACACTCCTTGGGATCTGCAGGTCAACAAGACTCCAAAGGTGAGTTTTCTGAGCATCAGTGATTTTAAGCAGGCAAATCTTGACAGGGTACTTGGAATTGTAGGTGTCAGCAGTATTCCAGTCATGCACCAGCTTTCCATGACTGAGCACAACAGTAATAATAGCTTATCTTCAGTAGTATCAGGTATATGTGTTTATATGTATATATTCCAAGTAGGTAAAACATGCATACATAAAAGTAAATACATTAATTAAGCAGTAAAAAGTGTTCTCACCCTAATGCCATGAACCCTTCCCAAAGAGAAAGTGTTAACCAGTTTCTTGGTACACTGAAAAACTCCACTATTCTCATTGCTATTCATATCCCACTGCCTTTCATACTACCTGTAACAGGAGGATTTTTCAGGAAAATAACAGACTAGTGTAACCTCAAGCAACTAATAAAGAGTATTGATCCTTTTTTGGTTTTGTGACTAAAGATGCATGCAATTATGTTGCCTGAATTTCAAATGGGAATAGGAAACAAGTAAAAAAAATAAATGTTCTGGCATTGCGGGCTTAATTGGTTTACAACTAACTTTTTTTTAAACTAACTTGAAAATAAAAAACCTCATTACTGATCTAATGATAAGTAGTGATTAAATACATAAAATATTAAATAAATAAATTGCATAGTTATAGAATACAAGACAGTTTAGAAGCTTTGCTTTTGTAAATATACTATCTTTCTCTAACTCACCACCTTCAGTAGCAAATAAATTAGTGGCGATAGCAAATCAGAATAATCTCCAAGGGGAATCTTTTAAAGATTTTCTCTTCTAGAGAGAACATCTCCCAGTAAGAAAGTTTGGGTATAAAAAGAGTTGTCCTAGCAATTGTTAAAAATAACAAGCAGAAATGCTCCTAGGACTGACAAGCTCATCGCTGAATTTGTGGTCATGACAACATATCAATGAAACAAATAAGGGAGATGTAAAAAAAAAAAAAGTTATCTGTTTTGAATTAACTTGCACCCATTTTAAAAGCAACCACTAATGATAACCACTAAATGAGTCATAAGTAGGATTTGTTCTACGGAAATCATTCTACTGTCCATATTGCTTCAAGTTAAAAAAAAAAATGAATGAATAAAGATAGCATGGAATTTGTCTTGGTATGACTGCATGGTTTCTCATAGCTAGACAGTTTTGCCTATCAAAGGAAAGATTCATCTGTTTACCTCTCATGGTTTTACTTGGAACAATTCCTTTCCCAAAATAATTATAAAGCAATTATTCTCTGGTTTTCACTTTATTGGCTACTACTTTTACTTAAAGAATAGCAGTTACTACATAATTACAGTATATGGTTATCTTAACAGTCTTAACTGTGCCTACCAACAATAAATTATACAGTCAGCATAGCTCTAATTATGTATTCTATACTGCATAAATATGTAATGACTCTGTAGTTACATATTAATAAGTCCCTCTTTATTTTTCAGAGTCTAGTAAAATAAAAGACCATTTGATCTCTTTCCATGGGGTAACCTCTGGAGTCAGGCACATTGTTCTGTTTCTATTTCTGGAAGCCAATGGGCTACAGTGTGCATTTAGCACTTGCCACCAGTTCTCAGTCTCATCCAAGTACACCCACTAGGACAGAGAGAAAATTTTAAAAATGAGAAGTAAAAATTTGTTGCTAACCCTCCTTTTTAGGATATGTCCTCTTTGATGGAAACTCAGCAGCTATGGCTTAGATTCAAAAATTGCAGGTGCAGAAGCTTGAAAGTGTCACTGCAGCCTTACCTACACATAATGAAGGCACCCAAAATGCCCGGATTCAAAAGCAGGAAAGAGGCTGGAAAATGTGATTTTCAACCATAAATCCATTGTTTATGTTCTTAGGATATTATTTTGGTTCTTAGTCTATAGTGTTGGTTCCTAAAGTGACCACAGGGAATCAAGTATCTGAAATTCAAGGAGTTAGAAGTGCAATCCTCTAAAGGACATTTATTTTTTTCTCTTTAATTACAAAACCAAATTTCACAAAAACTAAGTTTGTGAAATAAGCATGTCACCATCAAGCTAAACAAAACTCATCAGACAGCATTACACCTGGGCTACAACACAAAATTCAACTATAACACAAATAATGGAAGAGAATGGATGGCAAGAAAGAGCTTCATGGAGGCAGAAGAAAAAGACAAGAAACGGCTCTCTCAGCTTTAACTGATGATCTCTGAGCGGTGTCACATTGAGGGATGGAACCTGACACACACAGGTGAGGTGCAAATGAAATGAGGGGAGACAACTTAGCAACACGCCCCCTGCCCTTGGCTACATTCCCTCTCCTGTGGCCATCACTCTCTGAAAAAGTGCTCCTTTCCATTGTGCCCCTGGTGTTCCTGCAGCAGAGATCATGCTGACTTGTCAATTATTCCTCTCACAGGGAAGAGCTGTAAGAGACAAGGGCAGAGAACACGCATCCCTGAATAGACAGCCCAGGCCACGACTACTGGGGTCACCAAAGAAGAAAGACAGTGAAAAGTATTAGACCTATCTTCCGTGAATACTGGCCTTGAGGTCTGGATTCAGGTTAGTCTGCAATAAGCAGCTTTTAAATAAATAATAAGTAAATGAGTGAATAAGGAGGTCTATAGAAGTTTTCAGTCAGGGAGCAATGTAAATCAAAGAAATGGAAAGGAATTAAGGAGAGAGAGAACACTTCTAAAGAAACTATTACCAAGTACCCATCACTCAACATACACCTTTTTTTTTTTTAATTATTTTAGTGAAGCATAACTGATTTACAATGTTGTGTTTGTTTCTGCTGTACAGCAAAGTGATTCAGTTATATGAGTGTGTATATATATATTCATTTTTAATATTCTTTTCCATTATGATTTGTCACAGGATATTGAATGTACTCCCTTGTGTTACAAAGTAAGACCTTGTTGTTTATCCATTCTTTGTATAACAGTTTGCACCTGCTAATCCCAAATTCCCATTCTGTCCCTTTCCCAACCCCCTCCCTTTAGGCAATCACAATTCTATTCTCTATGTCTGTGAGTCTGTTTCTGTTTTGTATCAAATACATTAATTTGTGTTATATTTTAGATTCCACATATAAGTGATATCATACAGTATTTGTCTTTTTCTTCCTGACTTATTTTACTTATATATAATCTCTAGGTCCATTCATGTTGCTGCAAATCATACATCCTCTTCAATCTTTCCAAGGACTCTGTGTACTGGGTATTATTGTTCTTGTTTAACTGATAAGGAAGCTGAGGCTAGGACTGATGAAGCCCCAATATTACACACTAAGTGAATGTCAGGGCTTGGGTTTGTACCTAAGTCTGCCAGACTCAAAAACCTCGGGCACAGTCCCAAGATGGTGGAGGAATAGGACGGGAGACCACTTTCTCCCCTACAAATTCATCAAAAGAACATTTGAACGCTCAGTAAATTCCACAAAACAACTTCTGAATGCTGGCAGAGGACATCAGGCACCCAGAAAAGCAGCCTATTGTCTTCGAAAGGAGGTAGGAAAAAATATAAAAGATAAAAAGAGAGACAAAAGAGGAAGGGATGGAGATCTGTCCCAGGAAGGGAGTCTTAAAAAAGAGAGAAGTTTCCAAACATCAAGAAACACTTTCACTGGCGAGTCTGTGGTGAGCCTTGGAACCTCAGAGGGCAACCTAACCGGGAGGAAAAATAAATAAATAATTAAAATCCACAGATTACATGCCCAATGGGAACTTCCAGTGGAGAAGCAGCACAGATGCCTGCATACGCCACTAGCGAGTGGGGGCTGGGCAGGTAAGCGCGGGCTGCATTGCTTACAGTAAGGACCAGGCCTGAATGCCCTGAGGGCAATCTGAAGGAACTAACTTCAGAGAGCAAACCAGACTGTGGGATAGCTACCCCAAGGAAAGCCCTAACCTAAGACACCACCAGGCCAGAACAAAGGACTGAGCAGAGCTAGCTGGCTGCGGACCTGCCCATCCCCTTGCAGAGACAGGCCGGCGAGGGCAGCCAGAGCCATAAAGGGGCAATCCTGGCCTGGAGAGGCATTATCTACCAAACTGTAAGCAGGCTTCGTTGCCAACCAAGACTTCTTGGGATTCTGGGTGGTCAACATCCCCTGAGAAGGTGCGCAGGTAGTACACCCAGAAAACCGAGCAGCAGGGATCAGCGACCATGCTTGCCAAACACCTGGTCACCTGAGCTGCTCGGACCTGGGAAGGGCACGAAACGCAGGCCCAACCGAGTCTACGCCTCTGAGGACTACCCGAGTAACTGAACCTGAGCGGCTTAGACCTGGGAAGTGCATACAGCCCAGGGCCAGCCTCAGACAGCCCTGGAAGAGCAACCTAGAGCCTAAGCAGTGTGGACAGGGAAAGCACACACGCCGTGAGTGGGGGCAAACCCAGTGTGGCCAAGACACTGCGAGCACTCCCCACACACGCCAGTGATACTTGTTTGCAGTGTTGCTCCCTCCCCACAGCACAACTGAACAAGTGAGCCTTAAAAAGTATTCACAACTGCCCACATCAGTCAGGGCAAGAATTAGACACTGAAGAGACCAGCAAACAGAAGAAGCTAAAACAGAGGGAACCACCTTGGAAGTGACAAGTGCAAGAGATTAAAACCCTATAGTTAGTACCGACTACATAGGAAGAGGCCTATAGATCTTGAGAAATATAAGCCGGACCAAGGAACTAGCCAAAAATGAACTGACCCCACACTGCCCACAACACCACCACAGAAAGTCCTAGATATATTTTTACTATTATCACTCTTTAATTTTTAATTTTTTTTATTTTTAAGTCCTCTATTATTCCTTTAATTTTCATTTTTATAACCTATTATTACTTTGCATAAAAAAGACCCTATTTTTTAAAGCAAACTTCATATATATATATATATAATAATTTTTGTGACTTTGTTTTTTTTCTTTAATATTGTATTTTTGAAAATCCAACCTCTACTCTAGATATTTAATCTTTGCTTTCTGGTATTAGTTAACAATTTTGTACCTTTAAGAACCCAGTCTTCAGTACCCATTTTTACTTGGGAGCAAGATTACTCGCTTAGTCAAGTAAGCTTACTCTCTCCCCCTTTGGACTCTCCTTTTTCTCCATCAGGTCGCCTCTATCTCCCCCTCCCCCTTCTATTCTCTACCCAACTCTGTGAATCTCTTTGTGTGTTCCGGACTATGGAGAACACTTAGGGAACTGATTAGTGGCTGGATCTGTCTCGCTCCTTTTGATTCCCCCTTTATCCTCCTGGCCACCTCTGTCTCCTTCCTCCTTCTTCTCTTCTCTGTATAACTCTGTGAACATCTCTGAATGGTCCAGACCACATAAGGAAGTGATTACTGGCTACCTTGCTCTTGCCTCTTTTGATTCTCCTTCATCTCATCCTGGTCACCTCTATCTCCCTCCTCCCTCTTCTCTTCTCCATGTAACTCTGTGAACCTCTCTGGGTGTCCCTCATTGTGGAGAAACTTTTCATCTTTAACCTAGATGTTTTATCAACAGTGCTGTATAGATGGAGAAGTCTTGAGGCTACTGTAAAAGTAAAACTGAAAACCAGAGGCAGGAGGCCTAAGCCCAAATCCTGAGAACACCAGAGAACTCCTGACTCCAGGGAACATTAATTGACAGGAGCTCATCAAACGCCTCCATACCTACACTGAAACCAAGCATGACCCAAGGGCCAACAAGTTCCAGAGCAAGACATACCACGCAAATTCTCCAGCAACACATGAACATAGCCCTGAGCTTCAATATGCAGGCTGCCCAAAATCAATCCAAACCCACTGACATCTCATAACTCATTACTGGACACTTTATTGCACTCCAGAGAGAAGAAATCCAACTCCACCCACCAGAACACCTACACAAGCTTCCCTAACCAGGAAACCTTGACAAGCCACCTGTCCAACCCCACCCACAGCAAGGAAACTCCACAATAAAGAGAACTCCACAAACTGCCAGAATACAGAAAGGCCACCCCAAACAACATAAATAAACAATATAAATAAACAATATAAAGCAAACAAACAGCAAAATAAACAATATAAAGAGGCAGAGGAATACCCAGCAGGTAAAGGAACAGGATAAATGCCCACCAATCCAAACAAAGAGGAAGAGATAGTGAATCTACCTGATGAAGAATTCTGAATAATGATAGTGAAAGTGATCCAAAATCTTGAAAACAAAATGGAGTTACAGATAAATAGCCTGGAGACAAGGATTGAGAAGATGGAAGAAAGGTTTAACAAGGACCTAGAAGAAATGAAATAGGATCAATATATAATTAATAATGCAATAAATGAGATCAAAAACACTCTGGACAGAACCAACAGTAGAATAATGGAGGCAGAAGACAGGATAAGTGAGGTAGAAGATAGAATGGTAGAAATAAATGAAACAGAGAGGAAAAAATAAAAATGAATTAAAAGAAATGAGGACAATCTCAGAGACCTCTGGGACAATGTTAAACGCCCCAACATTCGAATCATAGGAGTCCCAGAAGAAGAAGACAAAAAGAAACACCATGAGAAAATACTTGAGGAGTATTTTGAATAGTTGAAAACTTCCCTAAAATGGGGAAGGAAATAATCACCCAAGTCCAAGAAACCCAGAGAGTCCCAAACAGGATAAACCCAAGGCGAAACACCCCAAGACACACATTAATCAAATTAACAAAGATCAAAAACAAAGAACAAATATTAAAAGCAGCAAGGGAAAAACAACAAATAACACACAAGGGGATTTCCATAAGGATAACAGCTGATCTTTCAATAGAAACTCTTCAGGCCAGGAGGGAATGGCAGGACATACTTAAAGTGATGAAAGAAAATAACCTACAGCTCATATTACTGTACCCAGCAAGGATCTCATTCAAATATGAAGAAGAAATCAAAAGCTTTACGGACAAGCAAAAGCTGAGAGAATTCAGCACAACCAAACCAGCTCTCCAACCAATGCTAAAGGATCTTCTCTGGACAGGAAACACAGAAAGGGTTTATAAACTCAAACCCAAAACAATAAAGTAAATGACAATTGGATTATACTTATCAATAATTACCTTAAATGTAAATGGGTTGAATGCCCCCAACCAAAAGACAAAGACTGGCTGAATGGATATAAAAACAAGACCCCTATATATGTTGTCTACAAGAGACCCACCTCAAAACAAGGGACACATACAGACTGAAAGTGAAGGGCTGGAAAAAGATATTCCATACAAATAGGGACCAAAAGAAAGCAGGAGTAGCAATACTTATATCAGATAAAACAGACTTTAAAATAAAGGCTGTGAAATAGACAAAGAAAGACACAACATAATGATCAAAGGATCAATCCAAGAAGACGATATAACAATTATAAATATATATGCACCCAACATAGGAGTACTGCAATATGTAAGGCAAATGCTAACAAGTATGAAAGGGGAAATTAACAATAACACAATAATAGTGGGAGACTTTAATACCCCACTCACACCTATAGATAGATCAACTAAACAGAAAATTAACAAGGAAACACAAACTTTAAATGATACAATAGACCAGTTAGACCTAATTGATACCTATAGGACGTTTCACCCCAAAACAATGAATTTCACCTTTTTCTTAAGCGCACATGGAATCTTCTCCAGGATAGACCACATCCTGGGCCATAAATCTAGCCTTGGTAAATTAAAAAAAAATTGAAACCATTCCAAGCATCTTTTCTGACCACAATGCAGTAAGATTAGGTCTCAATTACAGGAGAAAAACTATTAAAAATGCCAACATATGGAGGCTGAACAACACACTGCTGAATAACCAACAAATCACAGAAGAAATCACAAAAGAAATCAAAATATGCATAGAAATGAATGAAAATGAAAACACAACAACCCAAAACCTGTGGGACACTGTAAAAGCAGTGCTAAGGGGAAGGTTCATAGCAATACAGGCATACCTCAAGAAACAAGAAAAAAATCAGATAAATAACCTAACTCTACACCTAAAGCAACTAGAAAAGGAAGAAATGAAGAACCCCAGGGTTAGTAGAAGGAAAGAAATCTTTAAAATTAGGGCAGAAATAAATGCAAAAGAAACAAAAGAGACCATAGCAAAAATCAACAAAGCCAAAAGCTGGTTCTTTGAGCGGATAAATAAAATTGACAAACCATTAGCCAGAATCATCAAGAAACAAAGGGAGAAAAATCAAATCAATAAAATTAGAAATGAAAATGGACAGATCACAACAGACAACACAGAAACACAAAGGATGATAAGAGAGTACCATCAGCAACTATATGCCAATAAAATGGACAACTTGGAAGAAATGGACACATTCTTATAAAAGTACAACTTTCCAAAACTGAACCAGGAAAAAATAGAAAATCTTAACAGACCCATCACAAGCACAGAAATTGAAACAGTAATCAGAAATCTTCCAGCCAACAAAAACCAGGTCCAGACGGCTTCACAGCTGAATTCTACCAAAACTTTAGAGAAGAGCTAACACCTATCCTACTCAAACTCTTCCAGAAAATTGCAGAGGAAGGTAAACTTCCAAACTCATTCTATGAGGCCACATCACCCTAATACCAAAACCTAACAAAGATGCCACAAAAAAAGAAAACTACAGGCCAATACCACTGATGAACATAGATGCAAAAATCCTTAACAAAATTCTAGCAATCAGAATCCAACAACACATTAAAAAGATCATACATCATGACCAAGTGGGCTTTATCCCAGGGATGCAAGGAATCTTCAATATCTGAAAATCAATCAACATAATACACCACCTTAACAAATTGGAAAATAAAAGCCATATGATTATCTTATAGATGCAGAGAAAGCCTTTGACAAGATTCAACATCCATTTATGATAAAAACCCTCCAGAAAGCAGGAACAGAAGAAACATACATCAACATAATAAAAGCTATATATGACAAACCCACAGCAAACATTATCCTCAACGGTGAAAAGTTGAAAGCATTTCCCCTAAAATCAGGAACAAGACAAGGGTGCCCACTCTCACCACTACTATTCAACATAGTTTTGGAAGTTTTGGCCACAGCAATCAGAACATAAAAAGAAATAAAAGGAATCCAAACTGGAAAAGAAGAAGTAAAACTCTCACTGTTTGCAGATGACATGATCCTCTACAGAGAAAACCCTAAAGACTGCACCAGAAAATTACTAGAGCTAATCAATGAATATAGTAAATTGGCATGATATAAAATCAACACACAGACATTCCTTGCATTCCTATACACTAATAATGAGAAAATAGAAAGAGAAATTAAGGAAACAATTCCATTCATCATTGCAACGAAAAGAATAAATTATTTAGGAATATATCTACCTAAAGAAAAAAAAGACCTATATATAGAAACTATAAAACACTGATGAAGGAAATCAAAGAGGACACTAATAGATGGAGAAATATACCATGTTCCTGGATAGGAAGAATCAATATAGTGAAAACGAGCATACTACCCAAAGCAATCTATAGATTCAATGCAGTCCCTATCAAGCTACCAACAGTATTTTTCACAGAGCTAGAACAAATAATTTAACAATTTGTATGGAAATACATAAAACCTCAAATAGCCAAAGCACTCTTGAGAAAGAAGAATGGAACTGGAGGAATCAACCTGCCTGACTTCAGGCTCTACTACAAAGCCACAGTCATCAAGACAATATGGTACTGGCACAAAGACAGAAATATAGATCAGTGGAACAAAATAGAAAGCCCAGATATAAATCCACGCACCTATGGACACCTTATCTTTGACAAAGGAGGCAAGAATATACAATGGAGAAAAGACTATCTCTTTATCAAGTGCTGCTGGGAAAACTGGTCAACTACTTGTAAAAGAATGAAACTAGAACACCTTCTAACACCATACACAAAAATAAACTCAAAATGGATTAAAGATCTAAATGTAAGACCAGAAACTATAAAACTCCTAGAGGAGAACATAGGCGAGACACTCTCTGACATAAATCACAGCAGGATTCTCTATGACCCACCTCCCAGAATATTGGAAATAAAAGCAAAAACAAACAAATGGGACCTAATTAAAATTAAAAGCGTTTGCACAACAAAGGAGACTATAAGCAAGGTGAAAAGACAGCCTTCAGAGTGGGAGAAAATAATAGCAAATGAAGCAACTGACAATTAATCTCAAAAATATACAAGCAACTCCTATAGCTCAATTCCAGAAAAGTAAACGACCCAATCAAAAAATGGGCCAAAGAACTAAACAGACATTTCTCCAAAGAAGACATATAGATGGCAAACAAACACATGAAAAGATGCTCAATATCACTCATTATCAGAGAAATGTAAATCAAAGCCACAATGAGGTACCGTTTCACACCAGTCAGAATGGCTGCTATCCAAGTCTACAAGCAATAAATGCTGGAAAGGGTATGGAGAAAAGGGAACCCTCTTACACTGTTGGTGGGGATGAAAACTAGTACAGCCACTATGGAGAACAGTGTGGAGATTCCTTAAAAAACTAGAAATAGAACTGCCATATGACCCAGCAATCCCACTGCTGGGCATACACACCGAGGAAACCAGCATTGAAAGAGACACGTGTACCCCAATGTTTATCACAGCACTGTTTATAATAGCCAGGACATGGAAGCAACCTACATGTCCATCAGCAGATGAATGGCTAAGAAAGCTGTGGTACATATACACAATGGAGTATTACTCAGTCATTAAAAAGAATACATTTGAATCAGTTCTAATGAGGTGGATGAAATTGAAGCCTGTTATACAGAGTGAAGTAAGCCAGAAAGAAAAACACCAATACAGTATGCTGCTGCTGCTAAGTCACTTCAGTCGTGTCCGACTCTATGGGACCCCAGAGATGGCAGCCCACCAGGCTCCGTTGTCCCCAGGATTCTCCAGGCAAGAACACTGGAGTGGGTTGCCATTTCCTTCTCCAATGCATGAAAGTGAAAAGTGAAAGTGAAGTCACTCAGTTGTGTCCAACTCTTCGTGACACTGTGAACTGCAGCCCACCAGGCTCCTCCATTCATGGGATTTTCCAGGCAAGAGTACTGGAATGGGTTGCCATTGCCTTCTCCCCAATACAGTATACTAATGCATATATATGGAATTTAGAAAGATGGTAATGATAACCCTGTATGCGAGACAGCAAGAGACACAGATGTATAGAACAGTCTTATGGCCTCTGTTGGAGAGGGTTAGGGTGGGATGATTTGGGAGAATGGCAGTGAAACATGTACATTATCATATGTGAAACGAATCACCAGTCCAGGTTCAATGCATGATATTGGATGCTCAGGGCTGGTTCACTGGGATGACCCAGAGGGATGGGATGGGGAGGAAGGTGGGAGGGGGGTTCTGGATAGGGAACACGTGTACACCCATGGCAGATTCTGTCAAAACCAATACAATATTGTAAAGTAATTAATGTTCAATTAAAATAAATAAATTTATATTTTTTTTTAAAAGTCATGCTCATTCAACCCTGAGACCTACATACACCTAACAACTCCTAAGAATACTAAGGACTTTTAAAAAGTGCTTACTAGTACTAAGGATTTTTAATAAGTACTTACTAGTGCCTTACACACATCATTTTATTAGGTCTGTGAAGTAGGTCTGTAAAAGAATTAGTGATAATTCAATTTTCATTCCCAATCCACAGATAAGGAAACTTGTTCTTTAATGAAGTGAAGTCTCTTGCCCAAGATGATATAGTAAGTCCTAAAGCCATGATCAAACTCAGATCAAATAGCAAAGCCTGTGCCCTTAATCACCACCTCTACCACTCTTATTCCAGAGGTCCATAAAAGAGGTGGTTCTCTGTCCCAAGGAGGTTTACAATGTAGCCTAGCTTTGGCCATCCCACAGGAATCATCATACCACAGATTCATTACTGAATTATATGCAAGTGGTAAATGAGCACATTTTCCTTTTCTTGCCTGAATCATCTTTCTTTTTCCCCATCTGTGTTAGGGATTCACTTCCACACTCCCATAGCAGCCTTGGTATGGGCTTGTCCTCTTTCCCTACTGGGCCCTGATGTTTTTGAGATCTGAAAGAGTAATCTTTATTTCTGCACCTTCAGGGCCTAGCTGAGAGCAGGTGCTCAGCTGCTTTGAAGTGATGAATGAAAGAGTGACTGAATGAATGGATGGATGGATGGATGAACACATATAGAATTCAAGACTGGAAGGGCCTTGGAAATAATTTATTCTGATTAACATATTTTACAGAAGTACTTTCTTGAATTCAGAAAAAATTCAGACTTGACCAAGAGTAACTTACATGAGAACATATTCACACACACACACACACACTAATGATAACCAGCTCATATCAAGAGTAAAGTATATAAATTTTGGCTCTCTCAGGACCAATCTTTATGCATATTTTGAATTTCTTACAGAATTTTTAGCTATATAGTCCACAGACTGTGATAAGAACACACCCTAATGTGGCAAGTGTTTTGTATCCATAATGAGATTTCTAAATGTTATCTGTTTTTAGTTTATAAAAATATCCTAAGTAAAATATTTAATGCAATTGTGTCACTTGTTGTATACTTTCCTTCTTGTATGTCCCAAAGGATTAGATAGCCTGAGGTGGAAGTCAGCAGGGAAGAGATTCTGTATATTTGTGTATTTTTCCTGTATGCATTTTTTAAACATACAGTTTATGCCTCAGCAGTGAGGAATTCCTAAAATCATGGATACAATATGTCTGACTGACCTGGTAACTCACCATCCAAACCAGGTCCAGACACATGTGAGAATGAATGTGGATGTCATTAGTAGTTAGGTCTGATACAGATAGCCAACAAGCACATGAGAAGATGTTCAACATAACTAATTATTAGAGAAATGCAAATCAAAACCACAATGAGGTAGCACCTCACCCAGACCAGAATGGCCATCATAAAAAAAAGTCTACAAATAATGAATTCTGGACAGGGTATGGAGAATAGAGAACGCTCCTACACTGTTGATGGGAATGCAAATTAATATAGCCACTATGGAGAATAGTATACAGGTTTCTTAAAAAACTAAAAACAGAGTTACCTTATGATCCAGTAATCCTACTCCTGGACATAGTATCTGGAGAAAATTTTTAATTTATAAAGTTATTTTCATCCCAATCTTCACAACAGCACTATTTACAATAGCCAAGACATGGAAGTAACATAAATGTCCATCAATAGATGAATAGATAAAGATGTGGAACATATATATAATGTAATAGTACTCAGCCATAAAAAAGAATGAAATATTTCCATTTGCAGCAACATGGATGGACTTAGATCATATTATACTTAGTGAAGTCAGAAAAAAGACAAATATTACATGATATCATTATACATGGAATCTAAAAAATAATACAAATGAACCCATATTCAAAACAGAAACAGGTGCACAGACATAGAAAATAAATTTATGATTAGCAAAGGGCAGAGGAAGGGGGGAGGGATAAATTAGGCATATAGGATAAACAGATGCAAACTATTATATGTAAAATAAATAAACAACATGGATTCATTATATAGCACAGGGAACTTTATCAACATGAACTATAATGGAAAATAATCTGAAAAAATATACACATATAACTGAATCACTTTGCTGTATACCTGAAACTAGCACAATATTATCAATCAACTTTACTTCAATTAAAAAAAAAAATAATTAGGCCTGTTAGGTCCCAAGCATCTTAGGACAGCTAGTCACCCTGTCACCATCTGAACACACGGAGCAATGCTAAATAAGTTTTAAATGAAGGTGAGAAGCATGGCTGGAAAACAGGCAA
This sequence comes from Bos javanicus, assembly GCF_032452875.1. Taxonomy (NCBI): domain Eukaryota; kingdom Metazoa; phylum Chordata; class Mammalia; order Artiodactyla; family Bovidae; genus Bos; species Bos javanicus. The sequence continues at coordinate 55,023,759 of NC_083874.1, read as the reverse complement.
TAGTGAAGACATTATTGGTATGAGAAATGATAGAGACAGAAGTTTTGCAATCTGTCACCTTTGAGAGATTTGAGAATCTGATAGAAATCCAAGACTGTCTCCCCCAGACAACATATGTACACATAAAATTTTGCCCAAATTTTGGAACTCCCATAAGCTGAAGTTCATTTCAATTTATGGAGTAGACTATTGAATAAGACCCTCAGATTAAGAATCATCATTTCAGAATGAGATTTCTAAAACTTGGCATTATTGACATTTTGTGCTGAAGAATGCTTTGTCATTGGGGGCTGTCCCACATGTCCCTAGTGGTAAAGAAGTCCCATGGGAGGCAATACTGTTGCCTCTTAGTTGAGCTCACTATTCTAGAGATATGAGCACAGAAAGATCACATAAAGGATAAAAATTAGACATAACTGTTAGTATACAGGGCTTTTCATGTGGCTTAGTGGTAAAAAATGTTCCTGTAATGCAGGAGACCTGGGTTCGATCCCTGGGTCAGGATGATCCCCTGGAGAAGGAAATGGCAACTCACTAGTATTCTTGCCTGGGAAATCCCATGGATGGAGGAGCCTGGTGGGCTATACTCCATGGGGTCACAAAGAGTCGGACAGGACTTAGCAACTGAGCACTCATGGATATACTAGTATACAAACCATAGCAAATGAGAGTTTAATATAATGTGAAGCAGTGCTGTACAAAAATTGCCAAACTCTCCCTATGAATCTGCCTATGCTCTTAATTCATGACAGAGATAACCATTCTCTTCACAAAGGAGAGTAATGACACCCACTTAGGAAAATCTTGATCCATTGAAGAACTCCTGGGCCCCACCACCTCTCACCACCGCCTGACAGGTGTCTAGCGGAAATGATTCTGCAGAAAACATTCTGAAGTGTTTGTAATGAGGAGAACTTGTAACCTAAACTGTGAGAAACATTCTGGGAGGCTGTTCCATTTATAATCAATCCTACAGAGACAGGGCATATTAAGCACCTGGAGAAGTGTAGTTTCCAATTCAGTAAGTCTATTTATTAGGCACACATGCATCCTCAGCATCTTCTCATTTGGAGACACATGATCTCAAAAATCCATTTAGCCACAAAATTTGTTTTTTTTTTAATGTAGGTATAGTTGCTTCACAATTTTGTATTAGCTTCTGCTGCTGCTGCTGCTGCTAAGTCGCTTCAGTCGTGTCCGACTCTGTGCGACCCCATAGATGGCAGCCCACCAGGCTCCCCCATCCCTGGGATTCTCCAGGCAAGAACACTGGAGTAGGTTGCCATTTCCTTCTCCAATGCATGAAAGTGAAAAGTGAAAGTGAAGTCGCTCAGTCGTGTCCAACTCTAGCGACCCCATGGACTGCAGCCTACCAGCCTCCTCCATCCATGGGATTTTCCAGGCAAGAGTACTGGAGTGGGGTGCCATTGCCTTCTCCGTGTATTAGCTTCTACTGTACAGCAAAGTGAATCAGCTATACGTATACACGTTTCCCCTCCCTCTTCAACCTCCCTCCCACGCCATCCCACCCATCTAGGTCACCACAGATCACTGAAATGATTTCCCTGTGCTATACTGCAGGTTCTAGTCTGTGTGTGTGTGTGTGTGTGTGTGTGTGTTAGTCACTCAGTCACGTCTGACTCTGTTGACCCCCATGGATTATAGCCTGCCAGGCTCCTCTGTTCACGCAATTCTCTAGGCAGGAATACCAGAGTGGGTTGCCATTCCCTTCTCCAGGGGCTTTTCCCAACCCAGGGATGGAACCCAGGTCTTCTGTGTTGCAGGCAGATTCTTTACCATCTGAGCAAACAGGGAAGCCCCAGGTTCTATTTTACAAGCTATCAATTTTACACATAGTAGTGTATATATGTCAACCCCAGTCTCCAAACTCATCCCACTCTTCTTCCTCTCACCATGTCCAAATGTCTGTTCTCTATGACTGCATCTCTATTTCTATGCTACAAATAGGTTAATATGTACTATTTTTCTAGATTCCACATATATGTGTTAATATACAATATTTTTTTTACTCTTCTGACTTCATCTGTATGACAGTCTCTAGTCCATCTACATCTCTAGAAATCACCCAATTTCATTATTTTTTATGGCTGAGTAATATTCTGTCATATATATGTACTACATCTTTTTTATCCATTCACCTGTTGACGAACATTTAGGTTTCTTCCATGTCCTGGCTATTGTAAAGAGTGCTGCAATGAACATTGGGGTGCATGTGAATCCACAAACAATAAATGCTGGAGTGGGAGTAGAGAAAAGGCAACCCTCTTCCATTGTTGGTGGGCATGTAAAATAATACAGCCACTGTGGAGAACAGTATGGAGGTTCCTTAAAAACTAAAAATAGAACGACCATATGACCCAGGAGTCCCACTACCAGACATATACCCTGAAAAAATCCTGTCATAAAGTTTTGTGATTCTATTACTATGTTTGTGTGTGAGAAAGAAAGAGAGGTTATATATGTATATGTTGCTGTTGTTGAGTTGTTAAGTCGTGTCCAACCTTTTCAACCCCATGGACAGCAGCAGGCAGGCTTCCCTGTCCTTCACCATCTCCTGGAGTTTTCTCAAACTCATGTCCATTGAGTCAGTGATGCCATCCAACCATCTCATCTTCTGTCATATTCTTCTTCTCTTCAATCTTTCCCAGCATCAGAGTCTTTTCCAATGAGTCAGCTCTTTTCATCAGGTGGCCAAAGTACTGGAGCTTCAGCTTCAGCATCAGTAATTCCAATGAATAGTCAAGGTTGATTTCCTTTGGGATTGACTGGTTTGATTTCCTTGCTGTCTAAGGGACTCTCAAGAGTCTTCTCCAGCACCATAGCTTGAAAGCAGCAATTCTTTGGTGCTCAGCCTTCTTTATGGTCCAACTCTCACATCCATACATGACTACTGGGAAAACCATAGCTTTGACCATACAGACCTTTGTTGGCAAAGTGATGTCTCTGCTTTTCAATATGTTGTGTAGGTTTGTCATAGCTTTTCTTCCAAGGAGCAAGCATCTTTTAATTTCATGTCTGCAGTCATCATCCACAGTGATTTTGGAGCCCAAGGAAATAAACTCTGTCACTGTTTCCATTGTTTCCCCATCTATTTGCCATGAAGTGATGGGACCGGATGCCATGATCTTCGTTTTCTGAATGTTGATTTTTAAGTCAAAATTTTCACTCTCCTCTTTCACCTTAATCAAAAGGCTCTTTGGTTCCTCTTTGCTTTCTGCCATAAGGGTGGTGTTATCTGCATGTCTAAAATTGTTGATACTTCTCCCAGCAATCTTGATTCCAGCTTGTGCTTCATCCAGCCCAGCATGTCACATGATGTACTCTGCATATAAATTTAAAAAGCAGGGTGATGATATACAGCCTTGATGTACTACTTTCCCAATTTTGATCCAGTCCATTCCATTTCTGGTTCTAACTGTTGCTTCTTGACCTGCATACAGATTTCTCAGGAGGCAGGTAAGGTGGTCTGGTATTCCTATCTCTTTAAGAATTTTACAACCTGTGTATTCACGAGTTGTTGTGATCCACATAGTGAAAGGCTTTAGTGTAGTCAATGAAGCAGAAGTAGATGTCTTTCTGTAATTCCCTTGCTTTTTCTTTAATCCAACAATGTAGGCAATTTGATCTGTAGTTCATCTGCCTTTTGTAAATTCAGCTTGTTCATCTTGAAGTTCTTAGTTCACATACTATTGAAGCCTAGCTTGAAGGATTTTGAGCATTACCTTACTAGCATGCGAAATGAACGCAATTGTGTGGTAGTTTGAACATTCTTTGGTATTGCCCTTCTTTGGTACTGGGATGAAAACGGACATTTTCCAGGCCCACTTGACTTCACACTCCAGGATGTCTTGCTGTAGCTGAGTGACCACAGCATCCACACCATCATGGCTATCTGGGTCATTAAGACTTTTTTTTGTATAGTTCTTCTGTGTGCTCTTGCCACCTCTTCTTAATCTCTTCTGCTTCTGTCAGGTCCTTACCATTTCTGTCCTTTTTCATGCCCACCCTAGCATGAAATGTTCCCTTGGTGTTTTCAATTTTCTTGAAGAGATCTCTAGTCTTTCCCATTCCGTTGTTTTCCTCTATTTCTTTGGATTGTTCATTTAAGAAGACCATCTTGTCTCTCCTTGCTATTCTCTGGAACTCTGCATTTGGTTGGGTACCTCTTTCTCTTTCTTCCTTGCTTTCACTTCTCTTCTTTCCTCAGGTATTTATAAAAGCCTCCTCCTCCGACAACCACTTTGCCTTCTTGCATTCCTTTTCTTTGGGATAGTTTTTGTCATTGCCTCCTGTACAATGTTAAGAACCTCCATTCATAGTTCTTCAGGCACTGCGTCTACCAGATCTAATCCCTTGAATCTATTGGTCACCTCCACTGTATGATCATAAGGAATTTGTTTTAGGTCATACCTGAATGGCCTAGTGGTTTTTCCTACTTTCTTCAATTTGTTTGAATTTTCCAGTAAGGGGCTCATGATCTGAGCCACATTTCATCCAGGTTTTGTTTTCATTAACTGTATAGAGCCTCTCCATCATCCCCTGGTGCCCCTGAGGAATCTGTTAATAGGACAAATGGGGAGGGGGTGGGGGCTTGGATTTTCATCTGCCTCAAAGCACCACATTTACAAAATTTTTAACATTTTGTGCTACCACCAACTGAGCACATACATATAGTCATGCTATTTTGAAAATGTGTTTAAATTAATTTGCCTAATAGAAACATTAAAAGTCACATATTTGGCCTCCTCTGTTGTGGCATTTCTTCCATTTGAATATGCCAGGAGCTTCCAAAAGTAGAAGCAGCTTAAACCTCTCACTACCTATGAGTCTCTGCTTGTTATGAAAATCAATGCCTGGGTCCCACCCCTACAGACAGGTTCTATCTCAGTAGCTCTATGGTGAAGCCTGGGAGTCTGCATCTTAACTAGCACCCTGGGTGACTCTGAGCTCCTGGGTTAAAGCAGATTTAACAAATGAGGATTTAGCTAAAGAGAGAAAAAGGAAAGAGGTGTTTTACCTAGGATATTAGACAAACAGAAATGGACAGAATTATGGGTGAACTGAAAAGTTAAAGCTAAAACATTTCCCTTTGCTTTCTTCTGGTTCTTATTGTCAACCACTGCCTGCTGATTCTTCTAGGCCCAGCTCAAATACCATCTTCTCTCTGAAATATTTAAGACAAATCCTGTTCCATAAGTTATTGGAACATCCATTAAATTGTAAGCTTCCAAAGAAACAGAGGAGACCTTCAGTTCAATTCAGTCACTCAGTCGTGTCCGACTCTTCATGACCCCGTGGACGGCAGCACTCTAGGCTTCCCTGTCCTTCACCATCTCCCAGAGATTGCTCAAACTCATATCCATTGATTCAGTGATGCCATCCAATCATTTCATCCTCTGTTGTCCCCTTCTCCTCCTGCCCTCAATCTTTCCCAGCATCAGGGTCTGTTCCAATGAGTCAGCTCTTCACATCAGGTGGCCAAGGTATTGGAGCTTCAGCTTCAGTATCAGTCCTTCCAATGAATACTCAGGATTGATTTCCTTTAGGATTAAATGGCTGGATCTCCTTGTAATCCAAGGGAATCTCAATAGTCTTCTCCAACACCACAGGTCAAAAGCATCAATTCTTCACTGCTTAGCCTTCTTTATGGTCCAAATCTCATATCCACACATGAATACTTGAAAAACCATAGCTTTGACTAGACAGGTCTTTGTCGGCAAAGTAATCTCTCTACTTTTTAATATGCTGTCTAGGTTGGTCACAGCTTTCTTCCAAGGAGCAAGCATCTTTTAATTTCATCACCATCTGCAGTGATTTTGGAGCCCCCAAAACTAAATTCTCTCATCATTTCCATTGTTTCCCCATCTATTTGCCATGAAGTGATGGGACCAGATGCCATGATCTTTGTTTTTTGAATGTTGCATTTTTTTGTTTTTTTTTTTAATTTTATTTTTTTTTAACTTTACATTATTGTATTGGTTTTGCCATATATCGAAATGAATCCACCACAGGTATACATGTGTTCCCCATCCTGAACCCTCCTCCCTCCTCCCTCCCCATACCATCCCTCTGGTTCGTCCCAGTGCACCAGCCCCAAGCATCCAGTATCGTGCATCAAACCTGGACTGGCGACTGTTGAGTTTTAAGCCAGCTTTTTCACTCTCTTCTTTCACTTTCATCAAGAGGCTCTTCAGTTCCTCTTTGCTTTCTGCCATAAGGGTGGTGTCATCTGAATATCTGAGGTTATTGATATTTCTCCCAGAAATCTTGATTCCAGCTTGTGCTTCATCCAGCCTGGCATGTTGCATGATGTACTCTGTATATAAGATAAATAAGCAGGGTGACAATATACAGCCTTGACATACTCCTCTCCCAATTTGGAACCAGTCTGTTGTTCCATGTCCAGTTCTAACTGCTGCTTCTTGACATGCATACAGATTTCTCAGGAGGCAAGGAAGGTGGTCTGGTATTCCCATCTCTTTAAGAATTTTCCACATTTGTTGTGATCCACACAGTCAAAGGCTTTAATGTAGTCAATAAAGCAGAAGGAGATGTTTTTCTGGAACTCTCTTGCTTTCTCGATGATGCAATAGGTGATGGCAACTTGATCTCTGGTTCCTCTGCCATTGCTAAATCCAGCTTGAACATCTGGAAGTTCTTGGTTCACATACTGTTGAAGCCTCGCTTGGAGAATTTCCAGCATTACTTTGCTAGTGTGTGAGATGAGTGCAATTGTGCAGTAGTTTGAACGTTCTTTGGCATTTCCTTTCTCTGGGATTGGAATGAAAACTGACCTTTTCCAGTTCTGTGGCCACTGATGAGTTTTCCAAATTTGCTGGCATATTGAGTGCAGCACTTTCACAGCATCATCTTTTAGGACTTGAAATAGCTCGGCTGGAATTCCATCATCATCCCTAACTTGGTATGTAGGAATGCTTCCTAAGGCACACCTGACTTCAGACCCCAGGATGTCTAGCTCTAGGTGAGTGATCACACCATCATGGTTATCTGGGTCATGAAGATCTTTTTTTATATTTCTTCTGTGTATTCTTGCCACCTCTTCTTAATATCTTCTGCTTCTGTTAGGCCCATACCATTTTTGTCCTTTAGTGAGCCCATCTTTGCATGAAATGTTCCCTGCTGCTGCTGCTGCTACTACGTCGCTTCAGTCGTGTCCGACTCTGTGTGATCCCATAGACGGCAGCCCACCAGGCTCCCCCATCCCTGGGATTCTCCAGGCAAGAGTACTGGAGTGGATTGCCATTTCCTTCTCCAATGCGTGAAAGTGAAGTCACTCAGTCGTGTCCGACTCTTCACGACCTCATGGACTGTAGCCTACCAGGCTCCTCCGTCCATGAGATTTTCTAGGCAAGAGTACTGGAATAGGGTGCCATCGCTGTCTCCAGAAATGTTCCCTAGGTATCTCTAATTTTCTTGAAGAGATCTCAATTTTTGCCATTCTATTGTTTTCCTCTATTTTTTTTGCATTGATCACTGAGAAAGGATTTCTCATCTCTCCTTGCTATTCTTTGGAACTCTGCATTCAGATGGGTATATCTTTCCTTTTCCTTTAGCCTCTCTTATTTTCTCAGCATTTTTTACGATAACCCCATGGAGTATACAGTCCATGGATTTCTCCAGGCCAGAAAACTAGAGTGCATAATCTTTCCCTTCTCCAGGGGATCTTTCAAACCCAGGGATTGAACCCAGGTCTGCCACATTGCTGATGGATTCTTTACCAGCTGAGCCACAGGAAAGCCCAACAATACTGGAGTGGGTAGCCTATCCCTTCTCCAGTGAATCTTCCCAACCCAGGAATTGAACTGGGGTCTCCTGCATTGCAGGTGGATTCCTTACCAACTGAGCTATCAGGAAAGCCCAAGAACACTTTGGTCATATCTTATTTATACAGTGCCTGGCACCAGACATGTTTAATAAATTTGATGGTTATAGTGTTTTATTTTATCATTTTCTCCTTATTACAGTTTGTCCCAGAAGATTCCAAATTTCAAGAAAAGGCCATGGCTTCTGGTCCTACAGTGGACCTACATTGCATTCTGGAGCAACACCTGAGAGAGGGAATTGCGAGCATGGTCATGCGAGGGCCTTCTTCCAGGATGCAGACTTCTTTTGCATCTTCATGTGGCAGAAGGAACTAGAAGTCTCTCTGAAGATGGAGGACTGATCCCATTCCTCAGGGTCTACCATCATAACCTGACCACTCCCAAAGTCCTCACCTACCATCTCTTGGTGGTTAGGAATTCAACATACAAACTCTGGGAATATAAACATTCAGACCATAGCACATAAACCCTTCGCTGAGTAAAACTGTGAGAGATTCTAACCATGTTAAGTGGGAATCTAAGACATAGTTCCTGCCTTAAATTTTTTGCCATCTTCTCAGGAAAGGCACATTCGCATATGAAATAAGAGAGCAATAAACTCAGAGGAACTGAGAATTTAATTGTGTTCCACAGGCTCCTGAGAAGAAGGTCAACAAAGGCTAAAAGGTCTCCATTCAGTGTCTCAGAAGCTACACTGAGGCTTCTCCCAAATGAAATGACCTTACTAGACTTTAGCTGACTTAGAAAAATAGACGGATTATAATAGAATAGTACAGGAAGGGCATTCTGGGCAAAGGGAATAGATAGAAGGGCAGGGCAGGGAAAGGCAGAAATCAGCATGGTGTGTTTCTAATAGATGCCTGAGACTGGTCTGAACACATTGGGGTGAAAGAAAAGAAGAAGCAGAATAGAGCATGATTGTAAAGAACCAATGTCAGAAACTCAGAAAGGGCTTCCCTGATGGTCTAGTGTTAAGAATTCGCCTTGTATGCAAAGGACACTGGTTCAGTCCCTGGCCTGGGAAGATCCCACATGTCATGGGACAACCAAGCCTGTGCACCACAACTATTGAGTCCACCCCACAACTACTGAAGCCCCTGCACCTGGAGCCAGTGCTTTACAACAAGAGAAGCCACCACAGTGAGATGCCGTCGCACCACAACTTGAGAGTAGCCCCAGCTGGTCACAACCAGAGAGAGCCTGCACAAAGCAACGAAGACCTGGCGCAGCCAAAACTAAATGAGTAAGTATTTTTACAAGAGAAACTACAGAAAAAATGATAGGTTAAAAAAAGAAAAAGAAATGATGCATAGGAAGACACATTAATATGAGAAGTGCAAGCAGATACTGGAGTGTATCACCACTCACCATTCCACGGAAAGAAACCCACAAAGAGGGTGCAAGAAATACCATATGAGGTGGGTTCTCTGGCTGGCCCACCAGGCTACCCAGTGGGTAACATTCCTCCAGAAACTTCACATTTCCTAATATAAAAATTGAGTAAGAAAGTTACTTTGGAGATTTGATATTCCTTAAGTATAAATAGATATCTTCTGAAAACTGCCTTTTTACACCTCTGAACTAAACAGCAAGAATACAAATTTGGGCACTTATTTTTCTATTTCGATGTTGTTTATGTATTTGTTTTGATCTATAAAGTTAAGGTCATATGGACAGAAGCTAACAGGACAACTAAATCTCAGATAAGACATTCAATATTGCTATCATCTGCAACTGCCAGTCTATAGAATGGGTAGAAGGCAGGCCATAAACATGGCAGTAGTAGGTTTGTTTTCGGACTCCAGAACTTTATGGATGTGTGCATGCATGAGTCCTCAGTCACCTCAGTCATGTCCAACTCTTTGTGACCCTATGGACTATAGCCCACCAGGCTCCTCTGTCCATGGGATTCTCCAGGCAAAAATATTGGAGTGGGTTGACATTCCCTCTTCCAGGAGATCTTCCCAGCTCAGGAATCAAACCCACGTCACTTCATGCCTCCTGCATGGGCAGGCTGCATTACCACTAGCACCAATGGGAAGCCTTTATGGATGTGTAACATTAGCCAATTCACTTTATAAAATTAACTTCCCTTATCTATAAAACTGGGTTGATAAAACCATTCATCTCCTGGGAATATCATTATTCACGTCCAAATCTTTCCATACCTATGGAGCACGGCACTCTAGGCTTCCCTGTCCTTCACCGTCATGCAGAGCGTGTTCAAACTCATGCTCATTGATTCAGTGATCCAATCATCTCATCCTCTGTCACCTCCATCTCCTCCTGCCCTCAATCTTTCCCAGCATCAGGGTTTGTTCCAATGAGTCAGCTCTTCGCATCAGGTGGCCAAACTATTTGGAGCTTCAGCTTCAGCACCAGTTCTTCCAGTGAATATTCAGGATTGATTTCCTTTAGGATTGACTGGTTTGATGTCTTTGCTGTTCAAGTGGTTTCAAGAGTCTTCTCCAGCACCACAATTCCAAAGCACCAATTATTCAGCACTCAGCCTTTTTTATGGTTCAGCCCTCATATCCCTACATGACTACTGGAAAAACCATAGCTTTGACTATAGGGACCTTTTTATGTAAACTGATTTCTCTGCTTTTTAATACATTGTCTAGATTTCCCACAGCTTTTCTCCCAAGGAGCAAGTGTCTCTTAATTTCACGGTTGCAATCACCATCCACAGTGATTTTGGAGCCCAAGAAAATAAAGTCTGTCACTGTCTCCATTGTTTCCCCATCTACTTGCCATGAAGTGATAAGACCAGATGCCAGGATTTTCATTTTTTGAATGTTGAGCTTTAACCAGCTTTTTCATGCACCTCTTTCACCTTCATCAAGAGGCTCTTTGGTTCCTCTTCACTTTCTGCCATTAGGGTGGTATCATCTGCATATCTGAGGTTGTTGATATTTCTCTTGGCAATCTTGATTCCAGCTTGGGAATATTGTGGGGACCAAATAGAATAAGACAGGCAAAGTGCTTAATAAAGATCCTAGAACACACTGAGTCCTCATAAATGTTAGGTATTATTGACTATAATACATGTTGTATTATATATCAAATACATGTTGTATTACAAGAAAATTTGGAAGTTATACCCCATAGTAGCAGAGTATATACTGATTTGTAAGCCTGATATTAAATTTACTTAGCAGCTCACTTTCTAGTTCACAGGTGAAGTTTACTTTTATATGAATGAACAGATAGACGAAGCACATATTTTAGACTTAGCAGAGAAGGAATCCTCATAAAATAACTTCATTCTATTTCAATGAGTGCATTCAAAATTTTGCAATCATATTATCTAGAACAAAGACATTTTAATTTCAATGTATATTAAAGAATTGTGTTTTACAGTTTTATTGTTTTATGTGTGATTAAATATAGCAAGCAATTTTTGCAGAGTTTGGGGGCTCCAAGGATTTTAACTGGTCATGGTTCTAGGAAAAGACCCTGATGCCAAGAGATAGAGGACAGGAGGAGAAAGGGGCAACAGAAGATGAGATGGTTGGATGGAATTATTGACTCAGTGGACACGAGTTTGAGCAAATTCTGGGAGAGAGTGAAAGACAGGGATGCCTAGAATGCTGCAGTCCATAGAGTCTCAAAGAGTTGGACATGACTGAGTGACTGAACAACAACAACAACAAATAATAGGAAATGGGGTTAAAAAGGTGAACTCTAGGAAGATCATAAAGTCCCAGAAGGTGTATGCACACTTTGGAAGCTTAAAAGGGTCCAGAACTATTAATATTATCATATTCTCAAAAGACTTCATGATAATAAAGATTTCAAACCACTGAACAATATCAGTAGGAGAATGGTAGAATCAATTATTGTATACATATATAGTAGACCAATCAGCAGCAACTTTTACAACTGGGTTGTTACAGTGTGCAGTCAGACAAAACGTGGTCCACTGGAGAACAGAATGGCAAACTACTTCAGTATTCTTGCCTTGAGGATCCCATGAACAGTATAAAAAGGCAAAAAGATAGGAAATGGAAAGATGAACTCCACAGGTCGGTAGGTGCCCAATATGCTACTAGAAGACAACAGAGAAATAACTCCAGAAAGAATGAAGACAGAGTCAAAGCAAAATCAACACCAGTTGGAAGTAAAGTCCGATGCTGTAAAGAACAATACTGCATAGGAACCTGGAATGTTAGGTCCATGAATCAAGGTAAATTGGAAGTGGTGAAATAGGAGATAGCAAGAGTGAACATTGACATTTTAGGAATTGGTGAACTAAAATGGACTAGAATGGGTGAATTTAACTCTGATGACCATTATATCTACTACTGTGAGCAAGAATCCCTTAGAAGAAATGGAGTAACCCTTAGAGTCAACAAAAGAATCCAAAATGCAGTACATGGATGCAATCTCAAAAATGACAGAAAGATCTCTGTTTTCAAGGCAAACCACTCAATATCACAATAATCCAAGTCTATGCCCCATCCAGTAATGCTGAAGAAGCTGAAGTTGGACAGTTCTATGAAGACTTACAAGACCTTCTAGAACTAACACCCCAAAACAGATGTCCTCTTCATTATAGGAGATTGGAATGCAAAAGTAGGAAGTCAAGAGATACCTGGAGTAATAGGCAAATTTGGCCTAGAATTAAGCAGGGCAAAGGCTAACAGAGTTTTGCCAAGAGAATGCACTGGTCATAGCAAACACCGTCGTCTAACAACACAAGAGATGACTCTACACATGGACGTCACCAGATGTTCAATACCAAAATCAGATTGATTATATTCTTTGCAGCCAAAGATGGAGAAGCTCTATACAGTCAGCAACAATAAGACTGGTAGCTGACTGTGGCTCAGATCATGAATACCTTATTGTGAAATTCAGACTTAAATTGAAGAAAGTAAGGAAAACCACTAGACCATTCAGGTAGGACTTAAATAAATCCCTTACAATTATACATTGGAAGTGACAAATAGATTCAAGGGATTAGAACTGATAGAGTGCATGAAGAACTACAGGTAGAGGTTCATGACCTTGTATAGGAGGCCATGATCAAGACCATCCCCAAGAAAAAGAAATGCAAAAAGGCAAAATGGATGTCTGAGGAGGCCTTACAAATAGCTAAGAAAAGAACAGAAGCTAAAGACAAAGGAGAAAAGGAAAGATATACCCGTCTGAATGCAGAGTTCCAAAGAATAGCCAGGAGAGATCAGAAAGCCTTCCTCAGCAGCTCAGAAAGCTATCCCAGGAGTTAGAATGTACATCTTCCTAGTGGGACATAACTTACAGAGGTATTCCCCATCCCATCCCCTCAGTTCAGTTCAGTCACTCAGTTGCGTCTGACTCTGCGACCCCATGAACCACAGCACGCCAGGCCTCCCTGTCTATCACCAACTGCTGGAGTCTACCCAAACCCATGTCCATTGAGTTGGTGATGCCATCTAACCATCTCATCCTCTGTTGTCCCCTTCTCCTGCCCTCAATCTTTCCCAGCATAAGGGACTTTTCAAATGAGTCAGCTGTTTGCATCATGTGGCCAAAGTACTAAAGTTTCAGCTACAACATCGGTCCTTCCAGTGAACACCCAGGACTGATCTGCTTTAGGATGGACCAGTTGGATCTCCTTGTTGTCCAAGGGACTCTCAAGAGTCTTCTCCAACACCACAGTTCAAAGGCATCAATTCTTCGGTGCTCAGCTTTCTTTATAGTCCAACTCTCATATCCATACATGACTACCAGAAAAACCATAGCCTTGATGAGATGGACCTTTGTGGACAAAGTAATGTCTCTGCTTTTTAATATGCTGTCTAGGTTGGTCATAGGTTTCCTTCCAAGAAGTAAGCATCTTTTAATTTCATGGCTGCAATCACCATCTGCAGTGATTTTAGAGCCCAAAAAGCCCAATAAAAATAAAAACAAATTCAAAAAAAAAAAAAATCAACGCCTTCCTCAGTGATCAATACAAAGAAATAGAGGAAAACAACAGTATGGGAAAGACTAGAGATCTCCCCAAGAAAATTAGAGATACCAAGGGAAAATTTCATGCAAAGATGGGCAAAATAAAGGACAGAAATGGTATGGACCTAACAAAAACAGAAGATATTGAGAAGAGGTGGCAAGAATACACAGAACTATACAAAAAAAGATCTTCATGACCCAGATAACCACGATGGTGTGACCACTCACCTAGAGCCAGACATCCTGGAATGCAAAGTCAAGTTTGCCTTAGGAAGCATCACTATGAACAAAGCTAATGGAGGTGATGGAATTCCAGTTGAGCTATTTCAAATCCTAAAAGATGATGCTGTGAAAGTGTTGTACTCAAGATACCAGCAAATTTGGAAAACTCAGCATAGGATTGGAAATAGGATTGGAAAAGGTCAGTTTTCATTCCAATCACAAAGAAAGGCAATGCCAAATAATGTTTAAACTACCATACAATTGCACTAATCTTACACACTAGCAAATTAATGCTCAAAATTCTCCAAGTGAGGCTTTAACAGGTCATGAACCATGAACTTCCAGATGTTCAAGCTGGATTTAGAAAGGCGGAGAAACCAGAGATCAATTTGCAAACATCCACTGGGTCATCAAAAAAGCAAGAGAGTTCCAGAAAAACATCTACTTTTGCTTTATTGAATATGCCAAAGCCTTTGACTGTGTGGATAACAGCAAACTGTATAAAATTCTTAAAGAGATGGGAATACCAGACCACCTGACCTGCCTCCTGAGAAATCTGTATGCAGGCCAAGAAGCAACAGTTACAACTGGACATGGAACAACAAACTGGTTCTAAATTCAGAAAGGAGTATGTCAAGGCTGTATATTGTCACCTTGTTTATTTAACTTATATGCAGAATACATCATGTGACATGCCAGGCTGGATGAAGCACAAGCTGGAATCAAGATTTCCGGGAGAATTATTAATAACCTCAGATATGCAGATGACACCACCCTTATGGCAGAAAACAAAGAGGAACTAAAGAGCCTCTTGATGAAAGTGAAAGAAGAGAGTGAAAAAGTTGGCTTAAAGCTCAAGATTCAGAAAACTATGATCATGGCATCTAGTCCCAATACCTCATGGCAAATAGATGGGGAAACAATGAAAATAGTGCCAGACTTTTTTGGGAGAGGGGCTCCAAAATCACTGTAGATGGTGACTGTAGCCATGAAATTAAAAGACGCTTGTTCCCTGGAAGAAAAGTGATAACCAACATAGACAGAATATTAAAAGCAGAGTCATTAGTTCAACAAAGGTCCAGCTAGTCAAAGTTATGGTTTTTCTAGTAGTCATCTCTGGATAGAAAGTTGGATTATAAAGAAAGCTGAGCACCAAAGAATTGATGCTTTTGAACTGTGGTGTTGGAGAAGACTCTTGAGAGTCCCTTGGACTGCAAGGAGATCCAACAAGTCCATCCTAAAGGAAATCAATCCTGAATATTCATTGGAAGGACTGATGCTGAAGCTGAAACTCCAATACTTTGGCAACCTGATGCAAAGAACTTACTCATTGGAGAAGACCCCGATACTGGGAAAGATTGAAGGCAGGAGAAGAAGGGGACGACAGAAGATGAGATGGTTGGATGGCATCACCAATGAGATGGACATGAGTTTGAGTAGGCTCCAGGAGTTGGTGATGGACAGGGAAGTCTGACATGCTGCAGTCCATGGGGTCACAAAGAGCTGGACACAACTAAGTGACTGGACTGAACTGAACTGAGCGGAACACTGCAGTAGTTAGTGATGCTAACTGAAAACTTCCTCTTTTTAGTTTGGATTCCAAGGAGCCACGACATAGCTTTCTAGACTGTTGTGAAGGCTTCAAGTATTGATTAGCTTCTGTTTTTCATTGTAAAAGTCATTGATAAGTCTATGATGAATAAAAAAGTCTATTATGAATGGGAAAATATATTCACAAACAAAGCAACTGACAAGGGATTAATCTCCAAAATATACAAATAGCTTATGCAGCTCAATATAAAAAAAAGGCAAAAAACCCAATCAAAAAACGAGCAGAAGATCTAAATTGACATTTCTCCAAAGAAGACATACAGATGGCCAAGAGACACGTGAAAAGATGCTTAACATCATTCATTACTACATAAATGTAAATCAAAATGCAATGAGGTATCACCTCACTCCAATCAGAATAGCCATCATCAAAGAATCTACAAACAATAAAAGCTAGACACAGTGTGGAGAAAAAGGAACACTCCTATGCTGCTGGTATGAATGTAAATTGGTACAGCCACTATGGAGAATAGTATGGAAGTTCCCAGAAAAACAAAAACAGAGCTACCATATGATCCAGAAATCGCATTTCTGGGCATATATATGGAGACAACCATACTTGGAAAAGATCCATGTAGCCTAATATTTACTGCAACACTGTTTACAATAGCCAGGACATGGGAACAACCTAAATGTCCATTGACAGAAGAATGGATAAAGAAGATGTGGTACATACATCCAATGGAATCTAAGCCATAAAAAAGAACAAAATGATGCAATTTGCAACATGGATGGACCTAAAGATTATCATACTGAGTGAGCTAAGTCAGAGAAAGACAACTAACATATGTTATCACTTACATGTGGAACCTAAAATAATGGTACAGATGAACCTATTTACAAGACAGAAAAAGAGTCACAGATGTAAAAGAAAAGAAGCTTATGGTTACCAAGGGGAAAGTGGGGTGAAGAATAAATTGGGAGATTGGGATTGACATATACACACTGCTATATATGAAATAGGTAACTAACAAGAATCTATTGTATACAACAAGGAACTTTACTCCATACTCTGAAGTGACTTATATGGAAATAGAATCTAAAAAGAGTGGATATATGTATAACTGATTCACTTTGCCATACAGCAGAAACTAATACAACATTGTAAATCAACTAAACATCAATAAAAACAAATTTTAAAAAGTCTGCAATATTTTGTGGTAAAAGCAAGTTACAGGATTATTTTCTCTTAGTTGCAGAATGATATTTATGACACATATTTAAATATACTAAACACATTTATTATTTCTAAGCAGACATCCTGTGTGTGTGTGTGTGTGTGTGTGTGTGTGTGTGTGTGTGTTAGTCGCTGAGTCATGTCTGACTCTTTGCAAGCCCAGGGACTGTAGCCCACCAGGCTCCTCTGCCCATAGACTTCTCCAGGCAAGAATACTGGAGTGGGTAGCCATTCCCTTCTCCACGGGATCTCCCCAATCCACGGAATGAACCCAGGTCTCCCACATTACAGGCAGATTCTTTATGATCTGAACCACCAGAGAAGTCCAAGTTTTTATAAAATAAAACTAAGTTGTGCATATACATGTGTGCATGTGTATATGTAAGAAATGACAACCCACTCCAGTATCCTTGCCTGGAAAATTCCATGGACAGAGGAGCCTGGCAGGCTACAGTCCATGGGGTCACAAAGAGTCGGACATGACTTGAGCACACATGCATGCAAATGTATATGTACTACATACACATATTTTAAAGCATTTAGAAACTGTATTTCAATGGTTAATAATGGTTATCTTTACATAGTAAAAATAATATACATATATAATAATAAAAATAATATCTTTACCATATTTTCTCAATTGTAAGTTTTTCTCTGTATTTTAATATTTATGAGATCAGAATTCACTATATAATCAAAATATGTATCTAATTAAGTATCTCTTTGCTTCCTCTTACCAAGAAAAGGAAACCTCTTATTAATATAAATTTTGTAATTGGGGGGTGAGTTCAAGTCAAGAAAATGTTTATATATCCTAATTAAATTATTTTCAAGAGGCAAATACCCATTTTATGACTTTGTCTCTAAAATCCTTAGGGTTAGGGTTAGGGTCAGGTTTTTTGAGCACAACCACTCATTCTCTTTGCTTGGCCCTGCAATAAACCCTTCTCTGCTCCAAAAAATAAAATAAAATAAACTACCAGAGTGCATAAGCTTTAAAC
This sequence comes from Bos javanicus, assembly GCF_032452875.1. Classification (NCBI taxonomy): domain Eukaryota; kingdom Metazoa; phylum Chordata; class Mammalia; order Artiodactyla; family Bovidae; genus Bos; species Bos javanicus. Next base: position 55,005,946 of record NC_083874.1, on the reverse strand, counting down.
CCTTTATTAAAAGACTCTGATGCTGGAAGGGATTGGGGGCAGGAGGAGAAGGGGACGGCAGAGGATGAGATGGCTGGATGGCATCACTGACTCGATGGACGTGAGTCTGAGTGAACTCCGGGAGTTGGTGATGGACAGGGAGGCCTGGTGAGCTGCAATTCATGTGGTCGCAAAGAGTTGGACACGACTGAGTGACTGAACTGAACTCAAATAAACTAGGTCACAGGAATGTGTATCTGCCTATAGACATTCAGTATTTACATACGTCTGCATATTGCTCAGTATCATTAAATGTTAGTTACTTAAACCTAGGAAAATTCTCCAGTGGTAAAATAGCACTACTAAGCAATGTTGCCACTAGAGGAATTCTTTCTCTACCCTTTCTCAACTTTGCATGGATATGAATATATAGTATATAATAATATGTAGATAATAATAGAGTTTTTACCATATGTTAGGCACAGGTCTGTACCCTTTATATGCACGATATTGAATTTTCATAATAATGACATAAAATAAGTTCAGTATATTAAACCCAGTTTACAATTAAAGAAACCAAGGCTTAGCGACTGCAAACTATACTAAGTCCCATAGCTAGTATGAAGCAGGGACAGAAATCCTACCAATCTATACCTATTTCTAAAGCTTCATTTTTAACAATTGCACTGCTCCATATGCACTTCTTCTAGATCCACTCTCTTGACCAAAGAAATACCAATAGTATTAATGTACCTGGAAATTATTGTTTGCGTTCAACTGTGATTAAGCCAGAGTGTTCCCCAGACAGGGGGGTAATGAGTAATAACACAAGGCAGGCCACTGTCAGACCTGCCCTGAATTTGAGAAATTCAAAAATTTCTCAAAAGCAACTGTGCTTATTGGGCTCTATTTCCCCCAAAATGTACCAGGGTCTGAACACAACCCCCTGGGGCAGACATTATTTTCAAGGGTTCCTTCTGGTTTGGCAGAAGCAGGCGGCAAACATTAGCCCTGGACTACATTTAATTAAGATTTTATCAGCTCTCGTCCTATTTAGATTACCATGGTTTGTGTAGTTTAAAAGGCATGTTACCATCTTAAAAGCTAAGTGGAATGAACAAAGTCTAATTAAGTGTGATTTGCTGGTTGATTCAGTATTTATAAGTAGACAGCTCACTGGCTTCAGAAGTGAGTTGTTGGTTTCAGCAGAGTAGAGGATATTCAGAGAGGTTAAAAATAAATGGTTGGAAGATGAGACTCAAAAATCTGTTAGTGCCGAGTCAGATGATTTATTTCCATAAATCATTCCAATGTTCAGATTTCATGTATTAAGATAATTCAAAAATAATTTTGCACCACCTTTTGATCTGAAATCATAGCAAGCACTGCCACTGAAGCAGATGAAAAATTAAGGTTCTCCATTTCTTCAGAAGAGAGCACAACCAAATTGCTCTATCATAAATTTTAATACCCACAAGTCAGTGCTTGGTGGGGACTATGCTCAATTTGTTAGGTTTTGCCACCACAGAAAATGAAGAGCAATTAGCCATTGGACAGAAAACCTGGAATGAAACCCTTAGGGACAGAAAGGACAATCAAAAGCAAGTAGCCCAGATTCAGAGGCGAGAATAGGAGAGTATATGTGTGTCACAGGTGTTTCTGGGGTGAAGGTATCACCTGACACTACTGATTCCCTTATATTTGTTTAGCTGTCATCCTTCAACTGTATTTCTCATCTTGGTACCCAATGTGAATGTGCAAGTTTGCTATCATCTGCAGTTCCTTCACATTTTTATCCTGATTACCTTCCTCCTCTCCTTGATATGTGTGTGCATGCATGCTCACTCAGTCGTGTCCAATTTCTTGCGACCCAATGGATTGTAGCTCACCAAACACCTCTTGTTCTGGGATTTCCCAGGCAAGAATACTGGAATGGGTTGCCATTTCCTACTCCAGGGGATCTTCCAGACCCAAGGATTGAACCTGAGTCTCCTGCATTGGCAGATGGATTCTTTACCACTGAGCCACCTTGGAAAGCTTCCTGGTCCCTTTGTTTATCCAAATAGCACATTAATCATATCACAGCTACTGTGTTTGCTATATCATATTGAACTATTTGTCAATCAAGCTGATCAGTGCCTCTCTGTTCACTAAAGAGTGGATGTGGACCCCTGAAAGCATGTTCCCATGTCTGACCCAACCCTATACAGTACTCCACCTTGCACAGGATGATTAAGACATTCTTACAAATGAGTGAAAGGGGGAAGAGACAAGGACAAAGGACACAGAACAAACACAAGGATCATAAATCTCCATAAAACATGTGGAATGGCCGAGTTGCTGATCATAAGCACTTTTACCCATGATCCATTAGACACACATTCTCTATTCCACTTTGTCACCTATCTCTTATTTATTTTATTTTTGTCTGTGCTACATCTTCACTGCTGTGCAGGCTTTTCTCTAGGTGCAGTGAGTGAGGGCTACTCTCTGGTTGCAGTACACGGACTTCTCATTGCTGTGGCTCCTCTTGTTGCAAAGCACAGTCTCTAGGGTGTGTGGGCTTCAGTAGTTATAGTAAGTGGGCTCAGTAGTTGTGGCTCCCAGGCTCTAGAGCACAGGTTCAGCAGTTGTGAGCTTAGCTGCTCCACAGCATATGAGATCTTCCTGGCCCAGGGATCAAACCCGTGTCTCCTGCATTGGCAGGTGGATTCTTTACCACTGAGCTACCAGGAAAGCCCCTGTCATCTATTTTCAAAATATATTTTACTTCAGTGGTATCTACACTCTAATTTTTAATTGAAATACATTGCCGTGCTTCTTGCCAGTAAGTTGTTTTTTTTTTTTTTTCTTTTTTTAACATATCTGGATCTAGGGGTAGTTGGATTTAATATGGAATATTTATACAAGTTTCATGCCACTCTAATAGGCAAACAAAATATCTGAGGGGCTCAGCACAACATGTAACAAAGGGGACCAATAATAACTACTGTCTGTGGAAATATCAAGAGGGCTAAAAAAAAAAAAAAAAGGAGAATAAAACTGAACCATTCATGCTGGCTTGTCTCAAAAGACAAATAACACAATCTCACTAAGATGTCAATTACTTAAGGCTGCAAGTAATGTTTTCTTTTCTGTACAGGTATGCCCAGAGCTCTGAGAACTAAGATTCAACAATCCCCAACAAGTGGCTACAATTCAGAAGTCCTCATTTACTGGGGGTTTACTGTAACAGTGAGGGGCAACATGGGACTAAAAATTGTACCACTTAGCAAGGAATTTGGTTTGGGGAAAGTCACTGACTCCGCATAACTCAGACTTTTGTAAAAAATAGTATGTCAGTATGGTATAAAACTGATAACCCTTCACCTGCAGATCCCTGTTTTCACCTCTTCCTTGGGATTTCTATCTGCCCCCTTTATCTAGGCTACTCATTCTTCTATCCTCCGGATATGGAACTTATAAAAGGACAGAGTGGGCCTGGTAGATATTGGTCAGGGTTGATAGAGGAAGGGTCTGCCTTCTCTGAATAAGATTATCAGCCAAAATAAACAACAACAAAAACAAAACCACAAATCAATACTAGGAATCTACAAAAAAAATTTACTTTGAGATCCAAGAATTCTCTAGGAAAAATTTTTATTTTTTAATATCAGCTAATTTTAACTCCAGTGGTCATGTATGGATGTGAGAGTTGGACTGTGAAGAAAGCTGAGCACCAAAGAATTGATGCTTTTGAACTGTGGTGTCGGAGAAGACTCTTGAGAGTCCCTTGGACTGCAAGGAGATCCAACCAGTCTATTCTGAAGGAGATCAGCCCTGGGATTTCTTTGGAGGGAATGATGTTGAAGCTGAAACTCCAGTACTTTGGCCACCTCATGCAAAGAGTTGACTCATTGGAAAAGACTCTGATGCTGGGAGGGATTGGGGGCAGGAGGAGAAGGGGACAACAGAGGATGAGATGGCTGGATGGCATCACTGACTTGATGGACGTGAGTCTGGGTGAACTCTGGGAGTTGGTGATGGACAGGGAGGCCTGGCGTGCTGCGATTCATGGGGTCGCAAAGAGTTGGACACGACTGAGCGACTGAACTGAACTGACTGAATTTTAAAAAATAATAAAGCATGTTCTAAATCATTTAGAATACCAACTCTTCATAACTATGCTGGGCCATGTGAATGACCATAGAAAAAGCAGACACCACAGAACTTCTCACACCAGGAAAAAAAGGGCAATTCATTTGGCTTCCTTGAGGTCTCAGATTTGAGAGGCAGTTCAGTGAAGGACAGTAGGTTGAAGTAACAAGATGAAGATGGATACAGATTTGGAAAAAACACTGAGTTGTAAGTCAGATATCTGGGTTGGGCCATTTAGCATCTTGGTGATTTGGGCCATGGCAATGCAGCTCCCTAGCATCATATCTTGTTCTCATTTATAAAAATGGAAGTGCGGATGGTAATGATAAAGACTATGATAGCCATGGTAATACTGATAGTATCAGCCACACCTCAAGTATCAAATGTGTTCACACATGTGCAAGTGCTTGGAAATGTATGAAAAAAGAACACTAGAAACAGAAACGTAGCTAGGGCAGTGGGGGATGCCATGGGGAAAAGAGTCAGTGAACACATTAACAAGGGTGGGATGGGAGAGGACAAATACAGGTGGAGAGACAAAGAGTTACACTATTGGATAAAGAAATGAATTGGAGAAAGGAATTAAGCTCTTCTCTTCCCAGATAAATCAGAAAAGATTTAGACGTGGAAAGTAGGTTTGGCAGCAAATATGTCTTGTGCTACCTGTACACACTTGGCATGTGAGATGCTGAAAGGGCACGTCCAGAAGCATTGGAAAATGAATCAGCTCTATGAATCAGCTGCACTAAGGGAAGAGATGGCCGCTCCACTGGAAAAGAATGGAATTGGGCCTTCCTGGCTACTCCAAAGCCTAGTCACACTCCCACGCAGAACCAGTCCTTCCAGAGGAAAGTCTCATCCAAAGAAGATGCTGCCCTACTGTTCTCCATAGTGACTAAAATGGATAACTAATGAAAACCTACTGTATCACACTGGGAACTCTACTCAATGCTCCATGGTGACCTAAATAGGAAGGAGGTCTAAAAAGAGAGGATATATGTATACGTATAACTGCTTCACTTTGTTGTAGAGCAGAAACTAACACAACATTGTAAAGCAACTATACTCCAATAAAAATTGATGAAACAAACAAAGTAGATTACCTCCAGCCCTGCCATGGGTCTGGGAAGGGGCAGACGTTCATAGGGAAGAGACAGCACATTTAGCATGCTCCTGAGAAAACTCACACTATATGCTTGCTGTTCCCTCTGCCTGCAATCCTCTTCCTTCAGCTCCTACAAGCCTAGCTCCTCCTCACCCATCCCTCTCTAGTCTTTCTCTCTGAAGTCAGCCTCCTCCACTACCCCCCTCACATTACCTGTGTATCCCCCATCCTCACCACCCCTGCCAGCACTTTTCACAATCTGAATATGTAACAAAGGAGAACTAAAATCGGACTCCACATTGAACCTGTTTCTTTGATTTTAATCTTTGGTTTTTATTACTTTTACTATTATAATCATACATAATGGTCTGTCTCATGGAAACCCAGCCCTCTGCCTGAATATTAAACTAAAGTGCCTTTGTTCAGCTCACAAAGTGACGATCTGACCCTGCTCACCAGTGAATGGCTGCAGAAAAGAAGAAATTAACACACCCTCTGAGACTGGCCCGTTCCAGGAGATATTGCAAGACTTATGACCTTTTTTATTTTACTTCCTCACCTCCTCCCTTTCTCTGTTCTATAAGATACCGATATCCTGACCCGGATACGATGGTTATTTTGAGACATTAGTCTGTCATCTGTCTGTCAGCTTTCCAAATAAAATCATTAATCCTTGCCTTACCACCTCCACTCTGATCTACTGGCCTTTTGTGTGGTGAGCAGAGTGAGTTTAGAGAGCTTAGATTTAGTAACAAACAGACACTGATTTTGCATTTACTTGTTTACAATCAGTCTCTTGCAGTAGAACTGTGCCGTCTAAAACAACAGCCATGAGCCCTGTGTGGCTATTTACATTTCAGGATGGGGAACACATGTATACCTGTGGAGGATTCATTTTGATATTTGGCAAAACTAATACAATTATGTAAAGTTTAAAAATAAAATAAAATTTAAAAAAAAATACATTAAAAATAAATAAATAAATAAATATAAAAAAGTAAATAATTCTAAAAGTCCAACTTCTCAGTTGCATTATCCATGTTTTAAGTGCTCAATAGCCACATGGGGTTACTGACTACTCTCCTGTACAGAAAATCTGTCCCCAGTGTAATCTAATCATGTTACAGGCCCACCAAGACAGAAACTTCTGCTGGATAGTGCTGATCCAGGATAGTTTCACAGGAGCAGCGCCCTTACCTATCCTGTTCATGGCTGTATTCTCCTTGTCTAAGACAGTGCCCAGCATATACAGAGGCTCAGGAAATATTTTCTGAACAAATGAATAAAATAATAAGAGAAGGATAGCCCCAAAATCTTATACTCATCCCGAGTAAGAATAAAACGTAAATAATATGCTTGAGGAAAATGAGTTTGCAGGCTAAAATTACCCAGGAATTCTCAATATCTAAAATGCATACAGCCTATAAAAATTAATGTGTGACATGTAGGTTATATTACATTTTATGCTAATTAAAACTTCTTAACATAATATAACTTTGTGGTCAATCCCATATTTCACATACTCACAGGAGCTCTCTGAAAGGAAGGGGAGGTAATAATATATATTGGAAACCTTCTAAGAAATTACTTAACATAAGAAACGGCATGAAACCAATTCATACATCCTATTGTTAAACAAATGTGGGCTGTTAATGGGTGACAAAAAATGAGAGAAAGGCATTTACATTTCCTAAGGGGCTAAGCACGCTCAGCTTGTTCCTTTAACTAATATAGGAGTATATGCTACAGGAAAATGAGACTACCCTGTTCCCTAAAATCCAAACTCTATATCCCACTATGGCTGACAAATGCAAGCTCAGAGTTGCAGGGGTGCCTTTTCACAATGCACTGAGTCAACCAGTTACTAGTGGGTGAACCAATGCAGCCTTGGAACAGGGTCCTGGTTCCCCCTCAAGAAATATAGATAATAATGTATGAGCTCTTTTGCAGATACTGAAACTCCCACCAGGTGGAAGAAATTAACTGTGTGCTGCTCACAAGTACATAGAGCACAGACCAGTTGAAACCAGAAAATTGATGGTGTTGACTTCCACTGACCTCACCACCAACCAATCAGAAGAATGTCCATGAGCAGGACACATAGTGACATAGTGTTGAGGGCATTAGCCCACTGTGTCCCCCTTTGCCTGGCAAAGAAATAAAGTTTTTTTTTTTTTTTTCCTTCATCCAAAACTTGATCAGTTAGTTCAGTCACTCAATTGTGTCTGACTCGTACCATGCCAGGCTTCCCTGTCCATCACCAACTTTCGGAGCTTGCTCAAACTCATGTCCATTGAGTCAGTGATGCCATCAAACCACTTCATCTTCTGCCATCCCCTTCTCCTCCTGCCTTCAATTTTTCCCAGCATCAGGGTCTTTTCCAATGAGTCAGTTCTTTGCATCAGGTGGCCAAAATATTGGAGCTTCAGCTTCACCATCAGTCCTTCCTATCAATATTTAGGACTGATTTCCTTTTGGATTGACTGAATTGATTTCCTTGCAGTCCAAGGGACTCTCAAGAGTCTTCTCCAATACCACAGTTTAAAAGCATCAATTCTTCAGCGCTTAGCTTTCTTTATAGTCCAACTCTCACACCTATACATGATTACTGGAAAAACCATAGCTTTGACTAGATGGACCTTTGTCAGCAAAGTATTGTCTCTGCTTTTTAATATGCTGTCTAGGTTGGTCATAGCTTTTCTTCCAAGGAGCAAGCATCTTTTAATTTCATGGCTGCAGTCACCAACTGCACTGATTTTGGAGCCCAAGAAAATAAATTCTCTCACTGTTTCCATTGTTTTCCCATCTATTTGCTATAAAGTGATGGGACTGGATGCCATGATCTTCGTTTTTTGAATGTTGACTTTTAAGCCACCTTTTTTACTCTCCTCTTTCACTTTCATCAAGAGGCTCTTTAGTTCCTCTTTGCTTTATGCCATATATCTCTGAGAATTAAGATGGTGCCAGGGTACAGAGGCCAGATCTGCTTCAGTCCCTAACAGAATGTTCCTTGAATTGTATGTGTCTGATTTGTGAAAATACAATCTCTCCCCAAGCAAGCAAGGTGGGATAATGTCCTATAATCACTCTATCTCCACCTACATTCCCCAACCAGAGGAAAAAAAGAGCACTCTGTGTTCCTGTTAGCCATTCATGAAGCCAGCTGGTCACATAGCTAGAGAAATTTGGACATATTCAGGCCAGGTGCTTCATGCCCCAGAGCAGCCCTGTCCATCTCCCAGGGTTCTTGTCAAGCTCCTCTATTTCCACCATACAGATCCTGATTTGTAAGCATGACCATAGGCTCCCACCAGTCTTGCTTCTAGAGGATGAACAGAATGGATGAAAATTATCCAAAGGCCCCTCCTCCTTCATTTAATCTTTGGTGCAGGCCTTCCTGTCCAATACTTTGGTTCTGTTTGCGATTTTTATAAATGGCATCAAGTGAAAGCATTATGTTACTAACTGTTGCTCATGCTCAGTCTGGTTCTATGCAATCGCATGGCTGTAGCCTGCCAGGCTTCTCTGTCCATGAAATTTTCCAGGCAAGAATCCTGGAGTAAGTTGCCATATCCTTCTCCAGAGGATATTCTCAACCCAAGGAGCAAACCTGTGTCTCTTACATCTCCTGCATTGGTAGGTGGGTTCTTTACGACTAGTGCCACCAACTCTTCAATTCAGTCACTCAGTTGTGTCTGACTCTCTGTGACTCCATGGACTGCAGCACACCAGACTTCCCTGTTCATCACCAACTCCTGGAGCCTACTCAAACTCATGTCCATCGTGTCAGTCATGCCATCCAACCCTCTCATCCTCTGTTGTCACCTTCTCCTTCCACCTTCAATCTTTCCCAGCATCAGGGTCGTTTCCAGTGAGTTGGTTCTTTGTATCAGGTGGCCAAAGTGTTGAAGTTTCAGCTTCAGCATCAGTCCTTCCTATGAATATTCAGGATTGATTTCCTTTAGGATTGATCTCCTTACAGGTTGCATCTCCTTGCAGTTCAAGGGACTCTCAAGAGTCTTCTCTAACACCACAGTTCAAAAGCATCAATTCTTTGGCACTCAGCTTTCTTTATATTCCAACTCTCACATCAATACATGACTACTGGAAAAAACATAGCTTTGACTAGATGGACCTTTGTTAGCAAAGTAATGTCTCTGCTTTCTAATATGTTCTCTAGGTTGCTCATAGCTTTTCTTCCAAGGACTAAACGTCTTTTAATTTCACGGCTGCAGCCCCCATCTACAGTGATTTTGGAGCCCCCAAAAATAAAGTCTGTCACTGTTTCCATTGTTTTGCCATCTATTTGCCATGAAGTAATGGGACCAGATGCCATGACCTTAGTTTTCTGAATGTTGAGTTTTAAACCAACCTTTTCACTCTCCTCTTTGACTTTCATCAAGACGCTCTGTAGTTCTTCTTCACTTTCTGCCATAAGGGTGGTGTCATCTGCATATCTGGGGTTATTGATGTGTCTCCCAGAAATCTTGATTCCAGCTTGTTGCATGATGTACAATGCATATAAGTTAAATTAGCAGGGTGACAATATACAGCCTTGATGTACTCCTTTCCCGATTTGAAACCTGTCTGTTGTTCTATGTCCAGTTCTAACTGTTGCTTCTTGACCTGCATACAGGTTTCTCAAGAGGCAGGTCAGGTGGTTTGGTATTCCCATCTCTTTAAGAATTTTCCACAGTTTGTTGTGATCCACCCAAAGGCTTTGGCGTGTCAATAAAGCAAAAGTAGATGCTTTTATGGAACTCTCTTTCTTTTTTAATGATCCAGCAGATGCTGGCAATTTGATCTCTGGTCCCTCTGCTTTTCTAAATCTAGCTAGAATATCTGGAAGTTCATGGTTCATGTACTGTTGAAGCCTGACTTGGAGAATTTTGAGCATTACTTTGCTAGCATGTGAGATGAGTAATAGTATGGTAGTTTGAACATTCTTTGGCATTGCCTTTCTTTGGGATTGGAATAAAAACTGACTGTTTCCAGTCCTGTGGCCACTGCTGAGTTTTCCAGATTTGCGGCATATTGACTGCAACACTTTCACAGCATCATCTTTTAGGATTTTAAATAGCTCAACTGGAATTCCATCACCTCCATTAGCTGTGTTCATAGTGATGCTTCCGAAGGCCCGCTTGACTTTGCATTCCAGGATGTATGGCTCTAGGTGATCACACCATTGTGGTTATCTGGGTCATGAAGATCTTTTTTGTATAGTTCTTCTATGCATTCTTGCTACCTGTTCTTAATATCTTCTGCTTCTGTTAGATTCATACCAGTTCTGTCCTTTATTGTGACCGTCTTTGCATGACATGTTCCCTTGGTATCTCTAATTTTCTTAAAGAAATCTCTAATCTTTCCCATTCAATTGTTTTCCTCTATTTGTTTGCATTGATCACTGAGGAAGGCTTTCTTGTCTCTCCTTGCTATTCTTGGAACTCTGCATTCAAATGGCTACACCTTTCCAGAAATCCTTTGCCTTTAGCTTCTTTTCTTTTCTTATCTATTTGTAAGGCCTCATCAGACAACCATTTTGCCATGTGACAAAACGTGGTCCACTGAAGAAGGGAACGGCAAACTACTTCAATATTCTTGCCTTGAGAACCCCATGAACAGTATGAAAAGGCAAAAACGTATGACACTGAAAGATGATCTCCCCAGGTTGGTAGGTGCCCAATATGCCACTGGAAGAGAGTGGAGAAATAACTCCAGAAGAATGAAGAGACAGAGCCAAAGCAAAAACAACACCCAGTTGTGGATGTGATTGGTGATGGAAGTAAAGTGTGATGCTGTAAAGAACAATATTGCATAGGAACCTGGAATGTTAGGTCCATGAATCAAGGTAAATTGGAAGTGGTCAAAGAGGAGATGGCAAGAGTAAACATCGACCTTTTAGCAATCAGTGAACTAAAATGGACTGGAATGGATAAATTTAACTCAGATAACCATTATATCTACTACTGTGCGCAAGAATCCCTTAGAAGAAATGGAGAGAGTACAAAATGCAGTACTTGGATGCAGTCTCAAAAATGACAGAACCGTCTTTATTTGTTTCCATGGCAAATCATTCAATATCAGAGTAATCCAAGTCTATGTCCCAACCAATAATGCTGAAGAAGCTGAAGTTGGACAGTGCTTTGAAGACCTACAAGACCTTCTAGAACTAACACCTAAAAAAGATGTCCTCTTCATTATAGGGGACTGGAATGCAAAAGTAAGAAGTCAAGAGATACCTGGAGTAACAAGCAAATTTGGCCTTGGAGTATAAAATGAAGCAGGGCAAAGGCTAACAGAGTTTTGCCAAGAGAACGCACTGGTCATAGCAAACACCCTCTTCCAACAACAAAGGAGAAGATTCTATACATGGACATCACCAGATGTTCAATACCAAAATCAAATTGGTTATATTCTTTGCAGCCAAAGATGGAGAAGCTCTATACAGTCAGCAATAACAAGCTGACTGTGGCTCAGATCATGAACTCCTTATTACCAAATTCAGACTTAAATTGAAGAAAGTAGGTAAAACCACTAATTCATTCAGGTATGACCTAAATCACCAGTGTTGACTAGGGGGATAACTGTTGACTAGAGGCCCAGGAGACATGCATTGCATCCTCACAGTGGATCTGAAACATGTTTTAATTATATTCATTCCACTCTGCATTTTATTTGTACCTCAAGCACCTATCACAGTATTCAGTATAGAACATTCACATGATAAATATTTGTGGAAGGGAAGGAGGAAGTTGGGGGAGAGAAAGGAAGGGAGGCAAAAGTGCTTCCCACCTTTGGGATTTCAGCTGAAATAAGTCATTTATTGAAGTTCTCGTGGGCATTTGACCACACCTAACACCATATATTTATGGTGCTTTCTGCCAGTACCATAACAGGCATTATCGAGAAATAAAAACACAGAGAAATAGAATCACTTTACAGAAAGCTTGGCACACTACATGTGTTCCATAGATGCTGAGGGACTGAGTGTGTAAACAAGAGCTTGGATGAGAGCAAGAATAGGAGGGGAGAGGTAGACAGGAAGGAATTGTAGTGCCTTGGGGAAGTGGTAGTGAGGGAAAGGCGGAAGGTAGCAACTGAGCAACAATTGTGCAAGGAGATGTTATAAAGCTACTGTCAGAGACTGCAAAGAGCAGTGGTTTTGGAGATAGGCAGTACTGGATTTGACTTTGACCTCTATGTTTATTAACTATATAAACTCTTCAAGCCTCAGTTTCCTCTTTAGTAAAATGAGAACAAAATAAGCACATGTTTCTATTGTTCTTGAGAGCAATGAGTGAGGTCAGGCACTTAATGTACTAGGTAGAGAACCTCGTCCTGCGGAAGTGCTCCATAAATGGTAGATAATGGTATGCATCTTACATGGTGCTAATCTAGGCGGCTCACCCTTATTCTGTTGATGTGTCAAAGCCTTCCTCTGGAACAATGCTCACCTTGAGACCCAGGAGACAGATACATGGAGATGATCTCTCTTCAGTGCAGAGCACAGTGCTACATCTCTTTTGTTAACCACCATTAACCACCAAATGTCTACACTTTTTAAGTGCCTTTTGTCCTGACTCCAGAGCCCATAGGAAATGTAAGGAGAACGAAAACTCATCTCAATGCATCTCAGACAGTAAGCCTTGAGTCTTCTACCATCAGGAAACCAAGCCTGCCTTTTCAGCTAATTTTCCATCACTCCTATACTTGAGTCATCAACTTCACTTCGAAGTAGATAGTTTTCAGCCTGTGTTCCCCAGTATGCCTGCACATTCCTATGAAGAAGTCTGAGTTAATGCCATGCTACCCCAACTGCCTTCACTTTACATTGGGAGGTCATGATTACTCTAAGAAGATGCCATTTGAGCAGAGTGCTGAATGACGATTAGAAGGAGCAAGTCTTGCCATGATTTGGGGGAAGGACATTTCTAGGAAACAGATTGTTCATATCTACAAATGTCTAATATTTCATAGAAGTGACTAAAAACTTCATGAGAAAAACAAAGTGAAAGTGAAAGTTGCTCAGTCATGTCTGACTCTTTGTGACCCCATGGACTATACATTCCTTGGAATTCTCCAGGCCAGAATACTGGAGTGGGTAGCCTTTCCCTTCTCCAGGGGATCTTTCCAACCGAGGGATAGAACCCAGGTCTCTGGCATTGGAGGCAGCTTCTTTACCAGCTGAGCCATAAGGGAAGCCCAAGAACACTGAAGTGCATAACCTATCCCTTCTCCAGTGGACCTTCTTGACCCAGGAATCAAACTGGGGTCTCCTGCATTGCAGGTAGATTCTTTACCAACTGAGATATCAGGGAAAATAAAATAGATATCAAATACATAAAAGACATAAAATAACAATGCACATAAAAGAAACTAAATATTAAGTGCTGGGGGAGGAAGTTCATGCTTCTTCCTACTAATCATGGAATTCATTTTTTTTCCTTTTTTATCATATTTTTAACTGGAGGATAACTGCTTTACAATACTGTGTTGGTTTCTGTCATACATCAGTATGAATTAGCCATAGGTATATGTACGTCTCCTCTCTCTTGAACCTCCCTCCCACCCATGGAATTTCAAATTAAGGCATCTTTGCTGCACCATTTCACTTCTTCTAGGTTAATATTAATAAACCAACAAAAAATCTTAAAATCATAGCATACTACTGGGAAAATTCTGGTGAAAATGGCATGGTCACAACCCTCATGACATAAAAAGCTTGCACTACTTATTTTAGACAGCAACATGAAAATAACTAGAAGCTCTAAACTTTCTTTATAGCCATTGCCCTAATAATTCCACTCTATGACCCTTATCCTGGAAAAGTCTGTTTGCAGTAAACCATGCAGAGATGTTCATAATAGGTTTGGTTATAATCATAAATACTTGAAATTGAAATGTCCAAGACTAGAGTACAAGTAACTAAATTATAATACATTAACCAATGCAATACTATGTAGTAGTCACTAAGATAATGAAGAAACTTAGGAAATGGTGATGAAGAGTACCTGAATAAAGCAAAATGAAAGTGATATACACAATCATGGTTACTATCATGTATTAATATGAATATGGATACCCATTCACACAGACTATTTTCCTTTCTTGATTTTCACATAACTTTGAATTCCCCAGATCTCAACAACCTTCCACATAGTTTTCTGAATATAAGGAACATGCAAGAGTGTATGTGGGTTCATGTGTAGGTCGATGTGTGTATTGGGATAAGCGAGGAAAGTTTCAAAGGGAAGAAGGGAACATATGAGTGAAAGTAGATTCACAGCATATAAACAAGCACTTTCTTTTTCATAACTCCTGCAGAACAGCTTGTCTTTTTCATCTAGAAGAAATCATAGAAAAAAGCTTACTAAGTGCCTACTGTTGAACCCTGGCAATTTTTTAAAGGGTGGGAAATTCCAAGTGCTTTAAATTGGTGCCCAGGATGTAAGCAGAGCCTAGCAGTGATAACCTCTAGGTCACCAGTCAATGGCTCCAGGGGCAAAGAGACTGCTGAAGTATTTTTAGGCTGATAGAAGCAAAAGATGGCATTAGGGGAATCCACAGTGACAGCTTGCTTACTAATTCACAGCATGAAAATGCAGATGCTCTTCTTGGCTTCCCAGTTGCCTCATCTTTCACAACCTGTCCCAGCTGGGGAAGAGCAGACTTTGTGCACAATTGTGGACTGAGGTGCAGGCTTGCACACACCTTCATGCTTTGCTCACTGCCCACACTGCCATTACAGGTGCCAGAGAATGAGGTCAGTGGCTTGCTAGGAGCCTGCTCCATCAGCATCCCAGTTTCTCCAGTACCGGCAAAAGGGAAGAAGAATTAGAACTTCTCAGAAACAGGTTTTGTAGCAGCTTTGCTTTTTTAAGAGCCAGCACACAAGATAGCCTGTCTACCTCAATTCCATCAGTGTGGAGATGCCACATGGTCTCATAGGAAGGTCCTTTCAGCTACGGATGGCATTGGACAAGAGGCACCCCACTCTGTGCCTCTGCTGTTCCTATCGGAAAAGAGGGGCAAACCCTACCCGATGTGAGTACTGAAGCATCTTACCATTTCCACTTTTACTTCATGATGGATTTTCAGGTTCTTAAAAGTTGATGGCTCCCACTTCCCAAGACACATCTCCATCTTCCCTGCATGACCCTTCATGATCTGGACCTTGATGCCTCTGCACATCTGTTCCCACCTCCTTCCCGTGCCCTCACCCTCGCGTTCTGCCCTGTACCTGCTATGGTCTGCTCATATCCACTAGCCTTCCCTACTTTTGTATTCATTTATTAGTTTTCTTTTTGAGGAGATTCTTCTCTCATGATTTTGCTAACTTGCCACCTCTTCCAAGGAGTGTTCCCTGGACTTGGCCCTTGTTTCGCATCCTCACATCCAAACCAAAATCAGTCATGTCACAGTCACATCTTTGTTTCAACACTTTGCCATGCTGCATGTTGTGAGTGTGTGTGTGTGAGTGTGTATGTGTCTTCTTGACTAGAACATGAGCTCCTTCAGGGCCAGACCTGCCTCACTCATTTCTCTAACCTCTAGGCGTCTCTTGCAGTAGTTTTCCAATAAATGATTGTTGGACAAACAAATAAAAGCAATTTTCATATTCAGAGGCCTCCAGTGTCCTCTCAATGGCATCATTCCTCTACCCTCTACCCATGCTGTCTATAAACTATTTATTTTCTTTAGGTATGGATCACATTTTTTCAAAATCTTTAGCAGCATGATGTACACACTAAGTGCATAATAAAGATTAGTAATAGTATCATAACTTCTGTTGAATGTGATCTACTTCATCATGGGAATTAGTTATGGAGTAAAGACCCTGGACAGTGCAAAAGATTCACAATTATACAAGATTACCAAAATGTACAGCATGAGAAGAATAATTAAGAAGACAGGTTCTGAAATTTGTCAGATCTCTTTCATTATATTCCCTTCAATACCGTATGAGATTGGGTAAATTATCTGACATTTCTAAAACTCAGCCTTCTATAAAACAGGGATAATATTAACTTCCATAGCATTCTCATTAAGATTAAATAAAATTAAGAAGGTAAAATGCTTATCATTGTGCTTGGCACATGATACACACTCAGCAAACAAAAGTCATTATTGTTGTTAATGCTGTCACAGTGGAAGTTCATAATAAAATAGTTTTTGTTATAATACTAAAATTTTTAATTGATCTATAGTTATATACACTGGTTTGGCCAAAAAGTTAGGGTTTTTCTGTAACATCTTACAGAAAGACCCAAACAAACCTTTTGGATATTCCAATATTTAGGTATTATCAACCATTTCTCATTTAATCATTAAGTCTATAAGATAGATTTTCTTTAAAAGGATCATCACCTCAGAATAGGAAATAGTCAAGTGATTTTTCAAGGTCACCCAGCGTGAGCACTGAAACCAAATGCTGAGATATTTCCTCCACCATCAGTTCAGTTGAGTTCAGTTCAGTCACTCAGTCATGTCCAACTCCTTGCAACCCCATGAATCGCAGCACGCCAGGCCTCTCTGTCCATCACCAACTCCCGGACTTCACTCAAACTCACGTCCATCGAGTCAGTGATGCCATCCAGCCATCTCCTCCTCTGTCGTCCCCTTCTCCTCCTGCCCCCAATCCCTCCAAGCATCAGAGTCTTTTCCAGTGAGTCAACTCTTCGCATGAGGTGGCCAAAGTACTGGAGTTTCAGCTTTAGCATCATTCCTTCCAAAGAAATTCCAGGGCTGATCTCCTTTAGAATGGACTGGCTGGATCTCCTTGCAGTCCAAGGGACTCTCAAGAGTCTTCTTCAACACCACAGTTCAAAAGCACCAATTCTTTGGTGCTCAGCTTTCTTCACAGTCCAACTCTCACATCCATACATGACCACTGGAAAAACTATAGCCTTGACTAGACGGACCTTTGTTGGCAAAGTAATGTCTCTGCTTTTGAATATGCTATCTAGGTTGGTCATAACTTTCCTTCCAAGGAGTAAGCATCTTTTAATTTCATGGCTGCAATCGTCATCTGCAGTGATTTTGGAGCTCCAAAAAATAAAGTCTGACACTGTTTCCACTGTTTCCCCATCTATTTCCCATGAAGTGATGGGACCAGATGCCATGATCTTAGTTTTCTGAATGTTGAGCTTTAAATCAACTTTTTCACTCTCCTCTTTCACTTTACACCACCCTAAATGTGGTTCAAGAGTTTGGACTTTGAAGAGGGATGAGGAAGCTCCAAAGTAACTCTATCTTCAATTCTGAAAGGAGATTTGTAAATCCAGTCTCATTTTGAATAAACTCTTTATAACCACACTTCAAAGTATAGGAAGTTGGTGTTTAAACTAGTTTCCTTCAGCCTCTAACCTCAATATCCTTTTTATGCCAGTGGCTTTCTAAGACAAATAAATTCTGGTTCCATGTTGAATTGTATATTTCAGTAAACTGATAAGAAGTGTACCGCTTGAGGTCTCTTAAGCCAAGAGCAAGTTGTTGGATAAAGATAACCCCCGCACTGATCCTCTCTAAATTGTGGGGTGAAGTCCATATAAAAAGGAGATATGGAGGAATAAGGTGGAGCCAGAGGTGCCAGGCTAAGGAGATATGGAGGAATAAGGTGGAGCCAGACGTGCCAGGCTGATGGCACTGATGGGCCCAAGTCTTCACATGCCTTGAGTCTGGACTCAGCCATAGGACATGCTTGCGCAGGTGGGACATTGGCAAACATGATGTGAGCAGGGGTATGACAATCATGTGAACACTGAGGCATTTCCCTCTTGCTCCTCTGCTACAAACACCTCCAGGTAAGACTTCAGAAGTGTGAGAAACTAACGCAGAACTGAGTCGCCCTCAGTCATCCCAGCCTCAACAACAGGAGACAAGCCAACATCCTGCTGACCCCACAGACACTCAGAGATTCACAGAGAGAATGCAGGCATGAAATGCAAAGCCGTCAGGTCACCGCAGCTGACCATACACACATAAGATGAGTGAGCTGGCCAACAGAAAAACTGCCAACCTACACACTCTTACACTAAATAAAGTCTTATATTTTAAAGACATTCAGATTTATAGTAGCTTCTTTTGCAGCATTATTATGGAATAGATCACTGAAATGTTTTAATATTAAAGAACTTACCCTGGACGTCTTAAAGTACATAAGACAATTACTTAAAAATTGTGTTGGTTAGAAAGAAAAGGGCAATTAACATTATAACACATTTGCTTATAGGTTTTACAATAACACAATCAATCCGAGATTTGGCCCTTTCTTTGAGAAATCTCAAAAGTTTGTATTTTAGTGTCCCCCACTGCTTGTTGGGCATATAAGTTTCTCTAAAAAGGAATCCTCCAATTTCTTGCCCAACTATTTAAAATTCTGAAAGATATGCATAGGACAGAAGTTAAGAGTCTTATGAGTCAATGAGATTTTAGCTTCACTCCCTATTTTCCATGGACTGTATAGTCCATGGGGTCACAAAGAGTCGGACACGACTGAGTGACTTTCACTTTCCCTTTCCCTATTTTCAGCATAGTTTTTCAGCATTGCCCTCCAATGGATGTGTTGTCTGAGTCCAAAGCCTCTTTGGTCCATTTATCTGAAGAAAACCCTCCCTGTTCCTACCAGAGTGAGGAGGGTGGGTTACTTGGCTGCACAGGGTGGATGATTTATTGCGTAGCCTAACACGATGCAAGCTTTCACAGGATTCCTCTGTTTCCAGACCTTTCCCTTGGGGTATCCTTAGTGACCCGGAATCCTCAGGCTCCCTGGACCTTGCCAGGGTCACAGACTGATCCTCTTCATGTCTTTCCCTCCACATAGCTTCAGCTTCCTCCTCGCTACTAGGTCAGTTATCTCTTGTCCATTCACCTTCTAACCAACATGCTGTTGACATTTCTCATCTGGTGCATCTTCTGGACCATTCTCTTTGTCCTTGTCATTTTATGACATTTTGTTCCTCTTTTGCCATGTTAGGGATATTTAACAGGGATCAGAGAGGGGGAAAACTGCATATTCAGTTTGCTGTCTTTTATCAAAAAGTCTTATCCTTTATTTAATATACATGGGCTTCCTCTAAGAATTATTGGCATCTTCTTGGTGGTCAGGTCACAACTGCATATGCTCTGAATATAGGAATTATTCTTTAACCCCCAAAAGACATATAGGAGCTTTATTACTAGAACATAAGAGGCAGGAGAATTTCAGTTTGAAAATGAGAGTTGACTTCAACTACACCAAAGCATTCTTACAAATAAGCACACTCAAAGCATTCTCCTTTTTTCCAGTAAGCTCTGGGACTCGCCTACTGCTCCTTCAGGATAGAGAGTACCCCTAGGATGTTATTAGGATTTTCTCAGACTCTTAATGATATAGGATTCTCAGACTCCTAATGATATGATATCATTATTGATGAGTGACAGGAACATCATACTTTCAATCAAGAGACCTCAAAAGTCTTCACAACTTTAGAGAAAAGGACAGACCCTCCACACCTCTCCCTACCTGGAAGGATATATTCCATCTAGGGTAATACATTGTTTGACAACTGACAACTCTCTTTCATCCTGCTCCTGCCTAATTATATGCTCCCTGCTTTCCAACGTCTGTTACAGTCTTCTATATGAATTAGATGTTCAACTTGAATTCTTTTTGCATATTTAAGTAGCAATCTTCACATTGTAGAGGGCTGATAACGACCAATACATAGAAATTCACCAATTCTGGACACTGCTGTGTGTTACTAAAACAACTAGTCCAGTAATGGGGCTGCTCTCCATGGTCTGATTACTGTAAAAGTTAGAGATGCTCTTTCTAGTTTTAAGCAAGAGTAATGGCAGGACCATGCCAGTGTTATAATCAACACCTCAACAAGTGAAACAGTCCCATGAACTCCATGAGGAGTCAATAAACTTTTGGTAACCAGTGAAGATGTTCTATGCATTATTCATTGTACAAACAATGAATCTTCTCCACGCACTATCCAAAGAGGAAACCCTTAGATGTGATTCCATGCTTTTGCCTATGTTTTCCTTTCTTCCTAGAAGGCCTTTCATTCAGCCTTGCATAGGAAAGTTCTCTGGCTATTTTAATACCCCAGTTGTTTCATCTACCAAGGCAAATCCTCTCTAATTTTCTTCATTTTATATTCCAACAACACTTAATCCATTCCCTTGTTATTGAACTTCCCCCAGTTTATTGCTATATTTTCTGTTCCTGTGTCTGCCTATCCCAGATCATGAGCCAAGGAGCAGAACATGGAAAGGAAGAGACAGAGAGTTAAGTATGGGCTTCTGGATCATACCAGCCCTTGAATGGAGTCTGCTTCTTACTGCTTACTGGGGATATGAGCCTCGATTACCTCATCTGAAAAATAGGGATAATAAGAACTATAGGTGCATGCTAAGTCACTTCAGTCATGTCCGACTCTTTGTCCCTGTAGATTATAGCCCACTAGGCTCCTCTATCCATGGGATTCTCCAGGCAAGAATACTGAAGTGTGTTGCCATACCCTTCTCCAGAGGATCTTCCTGACCCAAGGATGGAACCTGAGCCTCCTCTGGCTCCTGCATGGCAGGTAGATTCTTTACCACTGAGCCACTGGGGAAGTTCAATAATATCTATTAAGTGCTGTTAGAAATAAGCATGACAAAGTAGTTTAAGTGAATAGCACATTGTTCAAAATATCATAAACTAGCATCAGTAAACATAATCTAATATTGCTATTTTGTTCTTAAAAGCAGGGATGATATGCCATTCTGTTGGTGTAGCTATTATAGCCTGGTGGTAGAGATTCCAAGTAAATTTTGAATGAGGAAATGAAGGGATAAATAAACAATCCTGTAGGAATCAGAATGCTTTTTAATTCAA
Organism: Bos javanicus; assembly: GCF_032452875.1. Classification (NCBI taxonomy): domain Eukaryota; kingdom Metazoa; phylum Chordata; class Mammalia; order Artiodactyla; family Bovidae; genus Bos; species Bos javanicus. Next base: position 54,984,857 of record NC_083874.1, on the reverse strand, counting down.
GTAAATAAAGCTGTAGATGTCTTTTTTAAGTGATTGAACTATCTGTATGGATTGTTTATATTATTCTAATAAGCTGAATAGTCTACAAATCATGACTTTTTCACTTACTTCTGTGGACTTGGGGGATTTATAATAGAAGTAATGATAGCTTTGCTGGTAGTTTTAAAGCCTGGAGTATAACACACAGGAGAGACACTACAGCCACTCATGAAAATTTCAACTCACATCATTCAGCTTCTCTGGACTCCAAATTCTCTGACTGTGAACTACACCTAGCCCTTCTTAGGTTGGTGGATTGAACATATGATATATGCAAAAGTATTTTGCCAACTCTATGCAAATACTTCTGTCTGTGCATTTGTTTATTTGATTGATTGTTTACTTGTAGAAGCTTCTTTCTTGGCACCACCTGAAAATTCCTATCCAACTTCACTAATATCCACATTCCTCCAAATATATCTAACAGATTGATTCAAGGCCACCAACAAAATCTGTTCCTGCTTTTGGTGCATAAGAGAGCTTTGCGATTTTCTGTAGTAAAACCCAAGAGGGCCAATAAAATGTTTTCATTGATTGCAGTGTCAGTTTTAGATGCTGCAATGGTTCTGAACAAGAGTCATCTTTTAGCACTCTGCTGTGGATTTACTTTTTATGGTCCTGGGATCTAGTGGGTAAATACGGCTTCTGCATTAACACTAACCTGAAGAGACAAACCTCTCAGGAGGACCGTTTCATCTTTATGCTTTTCCAACCCTGGGGTCATAAATCCTATCAGCCTGTAGAGAGGAGGCATACTAAAGATTACAGTGGCACAGAGGTGCTCTTTAAGTGAACCAAGCTAATAAAAATTAAAGTTCAAAGTCACTGGGTAACCTAAGACGTTCATTACACCTGCACTGAACCAGTCAGGGCTGATCAGCCAAATGGGCATTAGCCTGATGAACAGTCAGAAGAAAGTAAATACCTCTTAGAGTCACATCACCTCTCCCTAGGAGTGTCAGCATTATGGGATACACACACTACTTCAAGTAAAGGTGCCTTGGAAGGCAGTGGAGGTCTTTAAAAACTTTCTGGAATCTCCAGTATGGAATATAGAAGAGTGGCACGTTTACAGCTCATTCACTAAAATAAGTGGGTGCAGATTAAAATCACTATGACAACCAACCTGAATCAAAAATGACTGGCATCTATGAATCAGACAACAAGAAATCTGATGATGATTTAAAAAGAAAAGGAAAAACGGTGACAACAGCAAGTTCTCCCAGACATAAGACTCAGGAAGATGAAAATTCTTTTCACAATGAAACAAGACAGAATGATCCTGAAAAACTGGCTGGCAAAGCCCACCATAGGTTTCCAGCTAACCAGAGGAGCTGGATACCCACTCAAGGCTGTATGGACGGGAGTAGCCTTGCTGGTCAGGCTGGGGAGTTTAGAATCTACCCATTAGGCCCTTTGGAACCACAAACAGTTTTTACATGCATCATGGGATGCACACGAGAAATGACAGAAAGAAATTGATGTGTCAGCATTCAGTCTGGCAGGATTGCACACTCCCTGTTGGGGGCAAAGAACAGAGGATTTTCTTGTCCCCTCTAGAACCTATGCAGATACTCAGATCACCAGTCAGCAGGTCTGCTGGCCCCAGGGGATGGTGTACCCTTAAAGAGACAGGACATAGATGGATCCTGGAACTATCCTTTCTTCCTCTTCCTGAACCTCTAAATAAGATGAATGTGGAGATGGTGTGTAATTGCCTGATGAATTCATAACCACATGCACACCTTTCCATGAATTATCAAACTTGTCTGGCTGTCACATTAACGTGTGACTTTAATATTACCACTGGCATAACTCTGATGGTATTAACACAGGCTAAAATATGAATAGAACTTTGCATTTGTCATTTCTTCCTTCTGCAAATATTTACTGAGCACTGGGCTAAGTGCTTCAGGGATCAAGAGATAAAAAACACCATCCTACACTCAACTTTCTCACCTTCTAGGTGGAGAGAGAGAAAAGTAAACTAATTTTTACAGAGAGTGCTATGCTGATAAAGTGTGAGACATTTTCTATAGAGTTAATCCACTAATATTAAACAGGCACATGCCCTCTGACCCTGAAATCTCACAATTTGGAATGTATCCTGAAGACATACTCAGAGTTCACTCAGGATTTTCACTGCTGTGTTTATAAAGACAGGAAGCTACAAACAATCAAAGTGTTCATAATTGGGAGCCTGGGTAATTATAATTTATAAAACATCCATAAAACAGAATTACTCGGCAGCTGTTTAAAAGAATAAGGCATGCCTGCATATGTTCATAGAAATATATCCAAAAGAGAGTAAATAAAAAGCAGGGGGGAAATGATTGCCTAAAATATGATCTTTTATGTTTAGCTTGATATGCATCAGCAATATGCAAAATTTATGTTTTAGGGAAAGAAACCCAAGAAACTGTTAACTGATTACCTTTAGAAAGAGGGTTTGAGGTATGTATTTAAAATACAAAAAAAAAAAAATTCAAAATATATTGTGGCAACCGTGCATGCATGTGTGCTCAGTCGTGTCTGACTCTACAACCCCATGGACTGTAGCCCACCAGGCTGCTCTGTCCATGGAACTTTATAGGCAAGAATACCAGAGTGGTTTGCCATTTTCTCCTCCAGGGGATCTTCTCCACCCAGGGATCAAACCCGCATCTCTTATGTATCCTGCATCGGCAGGCGGATTCTTTACCAGCTGAGCTCTGCCACCAGGACTGTACACAACTCTATAGTGAATGCCATGCAAACACAAGGAAGGGTTCTTGAATTCTAATGGGAAAGAAACAGGGAAGCCCAACAAAGCTATCCACAAAAGGTAACAGTGAAAGAGAGCCAGTGATACACCTGGAGGAGCAGGCAGAAAGGCTCAAAGGGCGAATAGAAGAGTGTCTTTGGAGAAACATCCAATTCTTGAAGCAAGTAGATGTACGTCTCTCAGAGCAAGAAGAGCTCAATCAGAAACAACTTCCAGATTCCATAAATCACTGCAACATGTACTCTTAGGGTAGGTCACCAATGTTACAGTTTAGAAACTATGACATACTTGTGTCTGAGCAAACACTATCATGCATGGACCCAGAGGCAAATCTCTACCATTGCCAAAACTGTCATCAAGCTTCTTGCTCTGAACACTTGCCCTTCCAAGAATGAGCTCAGAATGGATGGTTTAATTCCCTTACTCTATTATGCTCTGTTTCCCTCAAAACCCCTCACTTCCTCAAAACTTCCTCTGAACTCCTAAATAATATTGGATTTAACCATACCCTAAACACTTCAAAAATGTCAGGGCTGACTATGACAATATAATATAGAAACAGGAAAGCTTTTGATTGTGAGTACGGTTTATCTGTTCCATAGAATCCATTACTTAAGTTAAAGATTTTTTTAAATTATCGGCATATAGTTGATTTAAAATGTTGTATTAATTTCTGCTGTACAGCAAAGTGAATCAGTTGTGTGTGTGTGTATGTGTGTGTGTGCTCAGTCGCATCCAATTCTTTGTGACCCCATGGAATTATAGCCCACCAGGCTCTTCTGTCCATGGGATTTCCCAGGTAAGAATACTGGAGTGGATTGCCATTTCCTCCTCTGGGGGATTTTCCGACCCATGGATTGAACTGGTGTCTCCTGCATTGGTAGGCAAATCCTTTACCACTGAGTCACTTGGGAAGCCCATATGTATACATATATCCACTCTTTTAAATTCTTTCCCTACATTAGTCATTACAGAGCACTGAATACAGTTCCTGGTGCTGCACTGTAGGCCCTTATTAGTTATCTACTTTATATGGAGAAGTGTGTGTATGTCAGTCCCAACCTCTCAACTTATCTCTCACCCTCCCCTTTTCTCCCTAGTAACCATAAGTTTGTTTTTTAATATCTGTGACTCTGTTTTGTAAATAAGTTCATTTGCACCATTTTTTGAAGTTAAAAATTTTTATTTTTTTTTTTTATTCTTCCAATTTTATTTTATTTTTAAACTTTACATAATTGTATTAGTTTTGCCAAATATCAAAATGAATCCGCCACAAGTTAAAAAATTTTAAAACATTGTATTAAATCTTGTTTTCTGAAATTCTTTCTCAGGATAATGTATTCTCCAAAACACAAAGAATTAGGCTCTGAAGGCAGATGAACAGAACTGGATTTTCTTTCTTTATTTGAGTGAATCCAAACTGATCGTCAAAGCAGGTAAAAGTTTGGCTTAGAAACACCCATAAAAATCTCTTTGCCATTATTTATAGTAAAGAAGAGAACAGTGGAAGGTAAGCGCAATTCACTATAAGGTCTAATTTGATCTGTGATACAAGTGTTTCCATTTCAACTTTAATATTTTGAGTCACATATATTAGTGGAGCTTGATAAACTAGATAACAAAATATCTCAACTCATTACAAACTAGTATATTTAGTAGGAGAAACAATAAGTATTAAAAAGTGACAGTATGGATTCATGTATTTGCTCTTCTAGTAAATAATTATTTTTTATTTTCTCCTGCCGGTCTCTGACACCCATCATCTTTGATCACACTGGTATTCTATATTTAAGTCAGTTCACTTTAGAGACTTTATTATCATAAATGTGGAGATTCATCTTAGAAAGTATATTTTTGAAGGAAGGTATCCCATGGTAACTGATGGGATAAAATAGTCACATATTTATACCATTTGGTGTCTTTCTTTTAACAACTGCAAACAATTTTATAAAATAGAATTGCCTTTGTGGATGGCTTTAGTACATTTAAGCCTATCATTAAAATAACCAAATTAAAAACAAATTTTGTTGTCTCATTACTATTATTAAATTTTTATTAATGAACGGATTAATTAATTTTTATTTTTGGCTGTGCTGGGTCTCTGTTGCTCTGTGGACTTTTCTCTAGTTGCAGTGAGAGGGGGCCACTCTCCGGTTGCAGCACGCGGGCTTCTCATTACACTGGCTTTTTTTTTATCGTGCAGCATGGGCCCTAGACCATGGAGGCTTCAGTAGTTGTGCCATATGGGCTCAGCACTTGCAGCTCCCGGGCTCTAGAGCACAGGCTTAGTAGCTGTGGTACATGGACTTAGTTGCCTGTGGCATGTGGGATCTTCCAGTACCAGATACTAAAACCCATGTCTCCTGCATTGGCAAATGGATTCTTTACCACTGAGCTACCAGGAAAGCCCTTTATTTTTATTAAATACCTTTCTCATAGGTCTTGTTATAAAAAATGAAATAGAATACACATAAAATCATTCACATGCTATAGAACTACATGAATTCTTCTGTTATTAAACAAGCATTTACAGAATTCCCTGGTGGTCCAGTGGTTAAGACTTACCCTTCCAATGCAGAAAGTGTGAGTTCGATCCCTGGTCATGGAACTAAGATCCCACATGTATTGTAATGTGGTCAAAAAGACAAAACATAAAACAGAAACAATACTGTAACAAATTCAATAAAGACTTTATAAAAAATGGTCCACATCAACAACAACAAAAAAATCTTAAAAAAATAAGCATTTATTGAATGTCTACTATACGCCAAACCTGTTCTAGACATTGGAGCTTTGTCGATGAACAAGATGTGGTTGCTAAGTTGATTGTCTTCTCAGTGGAGGGCAATGGGAAACAGGCAAGTCAAGAGGCAGCTACAACACAGCGCCCCAAGGGTTTCACAGGGAAGGGACTTGATGCTATGGGAACTCCCAGACAAGGAGCTTCCTCAGGATGCGTTGCCTGTGAATGCCTCCTGAAGGTTGTCAAGTTCAAGTTGAGACTCGAAGGCGAACAATAAAAAAGTAGGCTGAAAGGGAAGAGAGAATAAGAAAAGAAGGAAGAGAAGAGTGTTCCTGTCAAAGAGAAGCATTTATTCGAGGGCCCATAAGTGGGAGAGCACGTGACAGGTAATTCAGTAGGGCTGTAGCATGCAGTCTAAGATGAGAGGAAGATGACGTGGGGAAGGAACACGAGGAGATGGAAACCGAGGACATGAAAGGCCTTTGAATGCTGGTGAAGGGCTGAGGCCATGTTTTGAGGGTGATGAGGAGTCAGTGCAGGGCCAAGATCTCCCACGGTTCGGAGGTTCAGCTGGAACTACAGAGGCTGGAGGAGTCCACCAGAGGCATCTCAACAGGAGGCGGTAGAGGTCTGGACCACAGCAATGGGAGGGTTGAAAAGAACTGCACGTGTGTGAGAGTGTGTGTGTGTGCATGCGGGTGTGTGAGTCTAGTATAATCACCATCATTTTTCACCCAAGTAGTCAAAGGGAAGAGATCTGGTCTATAAACGCTGCAATTAGACCCACAGATAGCACACAAAAGCAGTCTTTTGAGAGAGTGCCCAATTGACTGGTCACTGCTGGGAAATGTAATCATCAGATAGCTTCATAGGTGGAAATTAAACAAACACATTGACTCTCAGCCTGCTCAGGAAATGCCAGCTGGAGTCTGAAGTCCTGTTTGGTTACTGAGGATGGCAAATGTATGGACAGAGGCTCCTAGGACCATTCTCTTTAAAGCAATCCCACATTTCAACCCATGAGGAGAGACTGACTTTGGAAACAGGCAAAAAACAAAAGCCACACAGAACTTGTTTGTCGCTAATTTGGAAAAGCAAATAAGTGAATTAACCTAGTATCGCAAATCCCCAAACATAGCACTTTTATTTAAACACTAGTGAGGCCTTACACACTTTGTGAGGCCTAGATAGATGACAATTCTCATTGTTCAAAACTTAATTCATGATCTGTCTAGGAGAAAATAAAGTCTATCAGCGACAGAAAGTAAAGAATAAGGCAAAATTTCGACATGCTGAGGCATTGGTCATCTGGGAGATAAGAAATGTCAAATAAAGAGGATTTCAGTTACTTAAAAAATTGTCAAAATGGCAATCATACAAAGCCCCAAAAATAAACTAAATGGACATAAGCTCAGAAACTAAAGAAGAATTCATCATTAAGTGAGAAGTTAGTAAAAATGGCTATTTTGCCCACAACTAAGCCAGGCGGAGGCGGGAGAGTGGGAGGAGGTGACAGAAAGGTTCTTGGTCACCACAGTGATTATGGTGGATGATAATCAGTTTCATGGTTGAGACTCAATTTATCACACTGATCCATAGACTAGACTAGTGGTTCTCAAATAGAGTCCTAGAAAAGTGCTCAGAGTACTCTAAAATGTGAATCCTTTCATTTCATCAGCAAATGGCACATTCTTCCAAGTACTTTTATTTTTATGTATAACTAACGATGACCTCGGAGAAGGCAATGGCACCCTACTCCAGTACTCTTGCCTGGAAAATCCCATGGATGGAGGAGTCTGGTAGGCTGCGATCCATGGGGTTGCTAAGAGTCGGACACAACTGAGCTACTTCACTTTCACAATTCACCTTCATGCATTGGAGAAGGAAATGGCAACCCACTCCAGTGTTCTTTCCTGGAGAATTCCAGGGATGGGGGAGTCTGGTGGGCTGACATCTGTGGGGTTGCACAGAATTGGACATGACTGAAGTGACTTAGCAGCAGCAAAAGCAATGATGACCTACTAATAATCCACTGTGGAAAATAATTATGGATTAATGTAGATGACACCACCCTTATGGCAGAAAGTGAAGAGGAACTCAAAAGCCTGATGTATAGAACAGTCTTATGGACTCTGTGGGAGAGGGAGAGGGTGGGAAGATTTGGGAGAATGGCATTGAAACATGTGAAATGTCATGTATGAAACGAGATGCCAGTCCAGGTTCAGTGCACGATGCTGGATGCTTGGGGCTGGTGCGCTGGGACAGCCCAGGGGGATGGTATGGGGAGGGGGAGGGAGGAGGGTTCAGGATGGGGAGCACGTGTATACCTGAAATTAAAAAAAAAAATTTAAAAATTTAAAAAAATTAAAAAAATAAATAAATAAACCAGGAATGGGCAGACTTATTTCAGAGAAGAAAAAGAAAACTAGAGCTCCAAAGTGTAGTATTTTGAGTTGAGCAAAATGTATAAATGAATAACCGAAGAAATAATAAAATAACTGAGAAAATTTCTCTAAAAAAAAAAAAAAAGAAAGTGAAAGAGGAGAGTGAAAAAGTTGGCTTAACGCTCAACATTCAGAAAATGAAGATCATGGCATCTCGTCCCATCACTTTATGGTAAACAGATGGGGAAACAGTGGAAACAGTGTCAGACTTTAGTTTTGGGGGCTCCAAAATCACTGCAGATGGTGATTGCAGCCATGAAATTAAAAGACGCTTACTCCTTGGAAGGAAAGTTATGACCAACCTAGATGGCATATTCAAAAGCAGAGACATTACTTTGTCAACAAAGGTCTGTCTAGTCAAGGCTATGATTTTTCCAGTAGTCATGTATGGATGTGAGACTTGGACTGTGAAGAAGGCTGAGCACCAAAGAATTGATGCTTTTGAACTGTGGTGTTGGAGAAGACTCTTGAGAGTCCCTTGGACTGCAAGGAGATCCAACCAGTCCATTCTGAAGGAGATCAGCCCTGGCATTTCTTTGGAAGGAATGATGCTGAAGCTGAAACTCTAGTACTTTGGCCACCTCATGGGAAGAGTTGACTCATTGGAAAAGACTCTGATGCTGGGAGGGATTGGGGGCAGGAGGAGAAGGGGACGACAGAGGATGAGATGGCTGGATGGCATCACCGACTCGATGGACATGAGTTTGAGTGAACTCCGGGAGTTGGTGATGGACAGGGAGGCCTGGCATGCCGCGATTCATGGGGTCGCAAAGAGTCGGACATGACTGAGCAACTGAACTGAACTGAACTGAATAAAATTAACCCACTATCAGTATTTCGGGGCTGAGGGTTACAAACTACATTGCAAACTGTAGAGCTCCTTTTCTGCACATGTACCTACAGAGAGCTGGAACAGCCACAGTTGTAAAGTGGAGCACTGTGCTGTCAGTATGCTAAAATATTTACTGAGTGCTTACTATGTGCCAACCACCATGCTTAGCGTAGGTGATTCAATGGTAAGCAAGAATGGCATAGGCTCTGCCTTCATAGAATATAAGCTCCATTAGGAGAGTTCATCGGCGTTGTCTTAAGTTGATCATGACAGGTTCTGGCCATAGATGTGTCATGTTCTGTGGTTCTGAGCCATTAGTGGAACTCAGGGCAGTGATTCCTAAAACTGATCATCAGAATTCATAAGCCACATTATAACTCAAATTCAGGGGCCCTGCCATAGACCTAGTAAGCCTGAATCTCTCTGCAGAGGAGCCTGGGAATACCTATATTTAACTAACTACTCAAGTACTTCTCAACATTAAATTTTGAGAAGCAGTGGGAGAAAACTCACCATGGTTAGAGAAAATATATGAGTAATTTCAATCCCTAAGTGTATCTAACAATAATGTTTTTCTCACCAGTCTCTCATCTTCTCTCACGATGCTGATGCAAGATTGCTCTGATACCAAACTTAGTTCTTTAGTCATGCCAAAATAGACACAGAGTCCTACTTTCTGCTTTTGTTGCTTGTGCTTTTTGTGTCATATTCATATTCTAAAAGTTCCATAGTTTCAGGTCTTAACCCTCTAATCCATGTGAGTTAATTTTTATGTATGATGTAAAACAAGGATATATTTGATTCTTTTGCTTGTAGATATCCAATTTTTTCAATAATACTAAATGAAGAAATTATACTTTCTCTACTAGGCACATTTGTTGAACATTATGATTGAATATGCATGATTTATTTCTGGGCTCTCTATTCTGTTCCATTGGTCTATTTCTCTGTTCTTACACCAGTTCGATATTAATTACTTTAGCTTTATAACATAGTTTGAAGTCAGGAAATGTAATGTCTCCAGCTATGTTCTTACTCAAGATTGTTCTGGCTATTTAGGGTCTTTTGTGGTTCCACATGATCTTTAAGAACTTTAGAGGTTTTTCTGTTTCTGTTAAAAAAAAAAAATGGTACTGGGATTTTTGATGAGGAATGCACTGAATCTGTAACTTGTTTGGGGTAATATAAACATTTTAAGTCTTCAGTCTTCCAATCTATGAACATGGGATGTCTTTCCATGTCTTTGTCTTATTTAACTTTTTTAATCAATGTTATAATTTTCAGTATACAAGTCTTTCATCTTTTTAAGTTTATTCTTAAGTATTTTATTCTTTCTGAGGCTTTGATGCTATTCTAAATGAGACTGTTTCCTTAATTTCCTTTTGGCTCATTGTTATTATGCAAAACACATCTGATTTTTGTATGTTGATTTTTTGCATCCTGCAAATTCATTAAAGTCCTTTGTTAGTTCTAGCAGGTGTGTGTGTGTGTGTGTGTGTGTGTGTATGTGTGTGTGTGTGAAGTCTTAAGGGTTTTCTACATATGATACTATCGGGGAAAGTGGATATTCACACGGAAAGAAAGAAATTGTTCCGTTACCTTATACCACACAGAAAAATCAACTCAATTATATTGAAGACTTAAATACAGAATTTGAAAGTGCAAAACTTCTAGAAGAAAACATAGGGGGGAAAATATGAATTTTTGTCTCAGCAATGATTCCTTGGATATGACAACAAAAATGAGAATAGACATGGAACTGCATCAAGCTAAAAAGCTTCTGCACAGCAAAAGAAACAACACAATACACAGGTAACCTACAGAACGGCAAAAATATTTCCAAACCGTGTATTTGATAAAAGGTCAATATTCAAATATATAAGAAACTCCTACAACTCTAGCAATAAAATAAAAACAAATAATATGATTTTGAAAGTGGGCAAAGGATTTGAATATGAATTTCCTCAAAGAAGGCATACAAATAGACAGTAGGTACATGAAAGGATGTTCCACATTTTTCATTATAAGGAAAATACAAGCCAAAACCACAATAAGATATCTCCTCACACCTATCTGAGTGGCTGTTATCCAAAAGAAAACAACAAGTGTTGGCAAGAATGTGGAGAAAGAAGAACTTTTGTACACGGTTGGTAGGAATGTAAACTGGTGTACCTACTGTGGAGAGTAGTATGAAGGTTACTCAAAAAAATCTTTTTAAATAACTGTCATATGATCCCAAAATCCCACTGTTGAGTATGTATTCAAAAGAATTGAAATCAGGGTCTTGAAGAGATACCTGCCCTCTCACATTTACTGCAATGTTATTTTCAATAAGCCAAGATATGGAAACAATCTAAATGTCCCTCAATGGACAAAGAAAATGTACACACAATGAAATATTATTTGGCCTTGAGAAGGAAAGCCTGCTATATGTGACATCATGGATGAACCTGGAAGATACTATGCTCACAAGTCACAATAAACAAGTCACAAAAGGACAAATGCTACATGATTCTACTTATCTGAGGTATCTAAAATAAGTCAAACTCATAGAAATACAAAGTAGGGGCTGGGGCTCAAGGGAAATGCAGGTTCAATGGATATATAGGTTCAGGTACATAAAATGAGTAAGTTCTGGAGGTTTGCTGTACAGCATCGTGCCTGTAGTCAACAGTATTGCATTGTGCACTTGAAAATTTTAAGAGGCTCAATCTCGTGTTGTGTTCTTATCATAATTAATAAAAATTAAATATATTGTAATAACAAAAATAAAAGTAGGACACAGGGTGCTTTGCCCAGAGAACTAGCCAAATACCTCCTCCTTTTTGTCTAAGCTGGTTTTATGTCTCAGCATCCTAAGAATGTGCCACCAAGACTATAACTGACAGGGACCTGGTTATTTCTGAGTTCAGTTCAGTTCAGCTGCTCAGTCATGTCCGACTCTTTGCGACCCCATGAACCGCAATACGCCAGGCCTCCCTGTCCATTGCCAACTGCCAGAGTCTACCCAAACCCATGTCCATTGAGTCGGTGATCCCATCCAACCATCTCATTCTCTGTTATCCCCTTCTCCTCCTGCCCTCAATCTTTCCCAGCCTCAGGGTCTTTTCAAATGAGTCAGCTCTTCGCATCAGGTGGCCAAAGTACTGGAGTTGCAGCTTCAACATCAGTCCTTCCAATGAACACATAGGACTGATCTCCTTTAGGATGGACTGGTTGGATCTCCTTGCAGTCCAAGGGACTCTCAAGAGTCTTCTCCAACACCACAGTTCAAAAATATCAATTCTTCAATGCTCAGCTTTCTTTATAGTCCAACTCTCACATCCATACATGACTAATGGAAAAACCATAACCTTGACTAGACAGACCTTTGTGGACAAAGTAATGTCTCTGATTTTTAATATGCTGTCTAGGTTGGTCATAACTTTCCTTCCAAGGAGTAAGCGTCTTTTAATTTCATGGCTGCAGTCAACATCTGTAGTGATCTTGGAGCCCCCAAAAATAAAGTCTGACACTGTTCCCACTGTTTCCCCATCTATTTGCCATGAAGTGATGGGACTGGATGCCATGATCTTAGTTTTCCAAATGTTGAGCTTTAAGCCAACTTAGATATACTTTATTCAGTTAGTTAATGTTATTGGGTGTGTTGTAAACTAACACTTTGCTAGGTTTTGGATTTAAATTATAAGGAAAATCAAACATCACCCTTGATCTTACATTGGGAAGACAACCATAGGAATAAATGTATTATTACACGCTAACAGAAGTTCTAGATAAAAAAGGAATATAATTTTAGGAGCACAATTCTTAGAGGCTATATTTAAAAAAGAAGAAGCTTTACTAGACTGTAGAGTCAGAGTAGTCCTACCTGATTCATTTATGCTTAAACTGACCAGAAGGATGAGCAAAAAGCAAGAGGATAAAGTAGAAAAGTGGGGAAAGTAATATCCAGATAGAATGCTGAGTCCAAAGGCTCAGGAATAACAAAGAAAAGGACTGGTTGATGTACCAAAAGAAGATGAGACAGACCTAAAAGACTGGTCCAGAACTCCTAAGTGAAATACATTAGTCATTGCAAATCTACTGTTCAGATACAGTCTAAAAATATGAACCAATGGCCGAAGGCCTATAAATAAGCCTATTCATAAAGCCTTCATGTTTGTTACCATCATCATAATTGTCATCATCATCACCATCACTAATAATTTTTGAGCATTTGCTATAGGTTATACTACTGCTAAGCACTATCTGCCTGCAATTCAGGAGACCAGAGTTCAATCCCCAGGTCGAGAAGATTTCCTGGAAAAGGGGATGGCTACCCACTCTAGTATTCTTGCCTGGAGAATTCCATGGACAGAGTAGCCTGGCAGGCTATAGTCCATGGGGTCACCAAGAGTCAGACAAGACTGAACTACCAACACATAAGCACTATCTATAGTTTATCTCATTTAACCTTCACAATGACCCATGAGGTAAGGGCTACTGTTACCCTCATTTCATGTATAAGGTACATTGGAGTTAAGTGATTGGCCCACATCCACATAATTACTAAGCAATAGAGCTAAGATTTTAATAGCATTGCTCATAATTGATTTCCAAGTCCATGCTTTATCATATGTGTGGTGGCCATGAAAATGCATCTCATAGAGTTCCAACTACAAGGAACAAAATTGAACAAGGGCCTCAGCGGCTGTACTCTGAAATCCATCACTGTGCACTATAGACTGAAAGCTTCTGTGCCCCCAAAATCCATATTTAGAAACCTAATCACCAATTTGATGGTATATGGAGTGCAGCGTGGGGCCTTTGGGAGATAATCAGATCAGGAGGTGGAGCTCTCATGAATGGGATTAGTGCTTTTATAAGAGAGACCCCAGAGATCTCTCTCACCTCTTCCATCAGGTGAAGATGGCCATCTATGGGCCAGGAAGCTGGTCCTTAACCAACACAAAATCTGTCAGCACCTTGATCCTGGACTTCTAGCCTCCAGAACTGTAAGAAATAAATAAGCCCGTCCAGTCTATGGTAATTTGTTATAGCAGCCTGAACATACCAAGCTGCTATGTTTGTGCACTGAGTCAAAACCTTCATAGGCTGTTCCCAGCCCAGGTCTGAGAGTAGCAAGCATATTCATTCAGTCAGTTCAGTTCAGCTCAGTCGCTCAGTCGTGTCCAACTCTTTGTGACCCCATGAATGGCAGCACGCCAGGCCTCCCTGTCCATCACCAACTCCCGGACTTCAGTCAAACTCACGTCCATCGAGTCGGTGATGCCATCCAGCCATCTCATCCTCTGTCGTCCCATTCTCCTCCTGCCCCCAATTCCTCTAAGCATCAGAGTCTTTTAGGGCAAGCCAGTTCCTAGGGGACATGGGACTTGGGTGTGAAAACTCCCTGTGGTTGTTGTTCTTCAGTTGCTAAGTTGTATCCAATTCTTTGCAACCCCATAGGCTGCAGCATGCCAAGCTTCCCTGTCTTTCACTATCTCCCAAAGTTTGTTCAAATTCATGTCCATTGAGTCAGTGATGCTATCTAAATAGCTCATCCTTTGTCCTTTTGCCTTTCTCCTTTTTCCTTCAACCTGTCCCAGCGTCAGGGTCTTTTCCATTGTGTCAGCTCTTCTCCAATGAGTCAGCTCTTCGTATCAGGTGGCCAAAATATTGGAGCTTCAACTTCAGCAACAGTCCTTCCAATGAATATTCAGGGTTGATTTCCTTTAGGGTTGACTGCTTTGATCTCCTTGCACAACCACTGGAAAACCTTTGATTATACGGAACTTTGTCTGCAAGGTAATATCTCTGCTTTTCAATATGCTGTTTAGATTTGTCATAGCTTTCCTTCCAAGGAGCAAAGTGTCTTTTAATTTTGTAGCTGCAGTCACCATCCTCAGTAATTTTGCAGCCCAGGAAAATAAAATCTGTCACTGCTTCCGCTTTTTCCCCATCTATTTGCCATGAAGTGATGGGACTAGATGCCATGATCTAAAGTTTTTTGAATGTTTGAGTTTTAAGCCAACTTTTTCATTCTCCTCTGTGAATTCACCTTCATCAAGAGGTTCTTTAGTTCCTCTTCACTTTCTGCCATTAGACTGGCATTATCTGCGTATCTGAGGTTGTTGATATTTCTCCCAGCAACCTTGATTCCAACTTCTGCTTAATTCAGCCCAGCATTTCTCATGACGTACTCTGTATGTAAGTTAAATAAGCAGGGTTACAATATACAGCCTTGTACTCCTTTCCCAATTTGGAACCAGTTTGTTATTCCATGTCTGACTCTAACTGTTGCTTCTTGACCTGTATCCAAGTTTCTCAGAGACAGGAAACATGGTCTGGCATTTTCAACACTTTAAGAATTTTCCATAGTTTGCTGTGATCCACACGGTCAAAGGCTTTGGTGTAGTCAGTAAAGCAGAAGTAGATGTTTTTCTGGAATCCTCTTGCTTGTTCTATGATCCAATGGATGTTGGTAATTTGATCTCTGGTTCCTCTGCCTTTTTGAAACCCAGCTTATACATCTGAAAGTTCTTGGTTTGTGTACTCCTGAAGCCTAGCTTGAAGGATTTTGAGCATAACCATGCTAGCACGTGAAATGACAGCCTTGCAAAACCTAGGACACTTCTAATGTATTCTTACTTCCTCTAATTGTTCTCCTATCCTTTTCTGCCTTCTCACTTCCTTTCACAGGGATGTTCCCTAATAAAGTCTTGCACATTTTACCCTTTTGTGGTGTCCATTACTTGGGAGACCCGGACTAAAATGGTATTCAGTAAAATATGTTTACAACCAGAAAGCACTACTAGAAAGGAACAGTTCTCAAGGTTTTTCAGCATGTCTATTGGTTCACTATTTCAGTTGGTTAGGGCACAGGACAAAGCTACAGATTTTATTCCATTTATTTTCAATCTATTCTGTTCTATCAATCTCTGATTGATAGGACAGTCTGATCAATAGGATTGATTGCTAGAACAGCCTTAGTTTGCACCTGCTATCCTGGCACAATCGTCCCTTCTTTTCATTCTCAAAATGTTATCCAATGAAATGATGATGTCTGGGATTCACTTCAAAAATAATATTAATAGTAAAGGTGAGAGAAGTTGATGGGATGTGAATGAGGCAGAATTAGCCAGTGGATTGATTATGTTGGAGCTTGCTGATGGTTCCAATGGAGTTTATTATATTATTCTGCTTATGTTTATGTAGGTTCAAAATTTTCCATAATTAAAAGCTAAGGGGGAAAACTATTCTGCCTTGTATAATACATTATATTGTCAACTTAGATCTAATACTGGCCAGTTACTGATCTGTTCCTCTGGTCACAATGAAGACTCAAGAACACAACAAGACTAAGTGCAAAATCATTTCCTTTCTTGGAAACTTAGAAGTTTGGAAGGTTTTAAACATTTTCTTGTCTTTTTGTTGCTGCAAGTGATGGAAATACAACTCAATGGCTTAAGCAAAACCAGAATATTTTGACTGAATAATGTTAAAAAAAAATAGCAGTTAACTTTAAGCTTGGGTGAATTCAGGAACTTAAATTCTGTCATCAGAAATTGGTTTCATTCCCCAACCCCCTTCTCTTTTTTCTATGATAGTAGACTTGCCTTTCATGGTGACAAGAATGAATGTCAGTCTCTCCCAGTTGATGCCCCATCATGTACATGGTCTAAGTACACACATTGCTCAATTGCTCAAGAAATCTTAGGATGAGTTCTGATTGGACCAACTTATATCACATGCCATCATTAAGCCAGTCACAATTCCAGGGAGAATGAAATATGCTAACTAGTAACTCCTAGGTTGACTGTCCAGCTATAGCTATTGACAGTTATTCCCACATAGACTAAGGGAAATGGTTATTCTGCATCATAATACAGATATAGGATATCACAATATAGGATATTATGATGATACCTATATCAAAGATAAACAGATGCTGGGCGGGAAACAGAACAGGTGTCTACTTACTACCTTCTTTTCTGCCTAGGTATCAGCTGCTTAATCATAATCAATGTGAGTAGCAGGTTTTCTTTCTTTTTTAAGCTAAGGAAACATGACTTTAAGTTTACTCAAAACTTCAGGCTAATAAAAAAATTTTACTTACATAATTACTCTTATGCCTTGAGATTCACTGTAAGTGATGCAATTGCACAAGATTTATTAATATATTGTATTTACTCTTCCTCCTTCTTTATCAGCAAGGACTTTGTTTTGATTTACTTGTATTTTTAAAAAATAAAAGGAACTTGGATTTTTATCCCACTAATTAGATACAATATGCAGCTAATTGTGTAGCAAGGACAGAGTTAAGAGCAGAATAAAGAGGAGGTTTTTCAATACATGTATTGTTCTTTTCTCCTCTGAGAAGACATACTTGAAACTGAATTTTAAACACTTCAGCACTGGTGAAACAAATTAATGATGGCTCAGACACAGAGGTGTTGCATATTATTCATGATCTTGAAATTATTAATGTAACACTGAGCCATTATTACCACATATTGCCATCAGAGTAATTAACACATCTTATCTAATAGAATAAGGCCGTCAAATCAAACTAAGAAGTAATTAAGTTACATAACTACACAGCTGAGGCAGAAAGATGCATGTTAAATGAATTTAAAAACTGCAGCTTACCTAGGTGGTTTTGAATAGCTAAGCATGGTGATTTCTTATTTATTGTCTAGTTTAACCATGTCATGCCTTAATTTCTATGTACCATGAGGAAATTAGAATAAAGTCATTACTAGACTCTAGTGTTCATATTAATTACTTAGGGAGTTTCTGAAAAATCCATCTTCACAGTCTCCATTGAAAACATTAATCCACATGGTCTAGAGTGGAGACCCAGAATGTATACACTTTTAACACCCTCAGGTGATTTTAAAGTTGTTGTACCATGAGTCACATTTTGAGGATTTCTAGAAAAAAAGATTTTCAAAAGTCCCTTCCAATCATAATTGAGCAGAAATGAGATCACTGGCTTTCCCAGATACAGTACGGAGGTTTTGTCAGGAATCGGCATTTTTTTTAACATATGGAATGCCCGTGATCTCCATCATCTGCCTATGGTTGACCCTTTTCTTCCCCTGAAACTAGAGCGGAAAAAAAAAAGCTTATGAAGAGAAAAATAACCATTTTCAATTTTTAAGAATTGTCAGTCAGCTCTGAAATTATTCTAAGCCATAATACTTATATCCTATCATAGATAGTAAATGAGCTGCACAGAAGAAATCACAAATGTGAGAAACAGTTTATAATTTTAATGAAACTAAGAAAACTCCATAATGTATTCTTCTTCCAAACGTCTTTTCCCTTTAGCCCTCTGCTTGCAGGTTGTGGACTTTTGGAGAGAATGCACATAGTCTTAAACTTTAAAAGTTTACCTTTGGGTGGCTTCCACATCCTGCCTATTGTAAATAGTACTGCAATGAACATTGGAATGTATGTATCTTTTCATGGTTTTCTTGGGGTATATGTCCAGTAGCAGAATTTCCGGGTCATAGGGTAGTTTTATCTTTTTCTTAAGGAAACTCATACAGCTTCTCATAGTGGCTGTATCAATTTACATTACCACCAACAGTGTAGGAAGGTTCCTTTTTCTCCACACCCTCTCTAGCATTTATTATTTGTAAATTTTTTTATGATGGCTATTCTGACCAGTGTGAGGCAATATCTCATTGTAACAACTTAAATGTTCATTGACAGATGAATGAATGAAGATGTGGTACATACATAGAATGGAATTTTACTCAGCCATTAAAAAGAATGAAATAATACCATTTTCAGCAACATGGATGGGTCTAGAGAATGTCATACTGAGTGCAGTAAGTCAGACAGAGAAAGAGAAATATAATTTGACATTCCTTGTATGTAGAATCTAAAAAGAAATGATACAAATGAACTTACAAAACAGAAAGAGACTCACAGACTTTCAAAATGAACTTATAGTTGCTGGGGAAAGGAATAGTTAGGAAGTTTGGGAAGATCATGTACACACTGCTATATTCAAAATGGATGACCAAAAAGGACTATTGTATATAGCACATGGAACTCTACTCAGTGTTACATGCCAGCCTGGATGGAAAGAGGGTTTGAAGGAGAGTGGATACATGTATATATATGGCTGAGTCCCTTCTGCTGTTCACCTGAAATTATTAATACCACAACATTGTTGATTGGCTGTACTCCAATACAAAATAAAAAGTTTCAAAAAAAGATGTGGTACATATACACAATGGAGTATTCCTCAGCCATAAAAAGGAATGAAATAGGGCCATTTGTAGAGATACGTATAGAGTCTGTCATACAGACTAAAGAAAGTCAAAAAAAGAAAAAACAAACACTGTATGTCAGTGCATATATGTGGAATCTAGAAAAATGGTACAGTAAACCTATTTGCAGGGCAGGAACAGAGACACAGATGTGGAAAACAGATGTGTGGATATGGTGCAGAGTGGGATGAATTGGGAGACTAGGATTTACATATATACACTATTATGTGTAAAATATATAGCTAATGGGAACCTGCTGTGTAGTACGGGGAGCTCAGCTCGGTGCTCTGTGGTGACCTGGGGGTGGGTGGGGGGAATGGGAGGGAGGTCAGAGAGGGAGAGAGTACGTGTTTACACACAGCTGATTCACTTTGTTGTAGAGCAGAAACAACACAACATTGTAAAGCAACTATGCCCCATTTTTGTAAGAGTTTACATTTGCACTAAATTAGAAGCTACTGGTATCCCAAGACTTACTGAAGATCTGCAAATGGCTTTTAAGAATGCAGCCAGGTTTTATCAGATTGTGAGACTTAATCGATATTTGGCTTGTCCATACTACCCAGACTAATAAGTCATTGTCCTTGGCACCATACAGACACAATAAAAATATAAAGTGAAGGATGGGGAGAGAAGCTCTTCGTGCATTTAAAGGTATAATTGTTTAGTTACATGAGTGACATAGACAAATATCAACTTAGAACATTTATAAATTTACTTATACATCCGTATGTAAAATCACAAACAAAAATAGTATAGTGATTTTGAAAAGCTCTATTTCACTCTTATCAAGTCACACATGTACCTCTGATATCTTGGTTACCATCAGAGTCACTTTTTGAGTCAAGTTGTCCAAAGCAGTAACATCAGAGCCATATAAGCTGTTTGAGATAGAGTTCTATTTGTGTCAGCCTATCGTGAAGCCCCTGGAAGTCTTTGCTTAAGCTGTGACATGACATTCCCATAACACTGACAGAGAAGCTGAACAGGAGTTCCAGACAAGAACGTAGAAGAAATAGAAGTCAGACTTATTCGGGAACTTATAAGACTTCCCAAAGTGCAAGCTGTTTAAGCAGGTCAGCTCTGGTGAAACGTATCAAATGCATAGTCCTGGCAGCACACTTGTCACAACAGAGATATCTGAGCTAACCTTTAATGAGTTGGAATAGTTTTACCACCTTAGGGAAGTTGGGTGGAACTGGAAATAAAAATTTCATCTTAACTTGCAGTATCTATGACCCAGAAATGTATACAAGTCAAACACTTGGGGTTTGGTGGCAGAGAATAGACCTACAACCACCAGCTGTGATAGTGCATACGTTATTTTCTATGGCTTGGTTCCTTCATCTATAAAATGAAGATAAATTGTCAACTTGTAAGTCAGAATCAAAGGGTATAACATTTATAGCCCAGTGACTGGGCACAAAACAAGCATGTAATAAAGAGTAGTTACTATCACAGTTTTTAATATTCATTCATCCATTCATTCCAATAAATATTGATTATCTACTACATATCAAGAATTGTCCTATATCACATTTCCAGACTTTAATTATTGGAATATCATCCTAATTATTTTAGTCATTGCTTCAAATAACTTTTAAAGCTATTATCTTAGAGTTTCTTTTTTAAAGGCTCTATTTATTCATTTTTGGCTGTGCTGGGTCTTGGTTGCTGCCTGCAGGCTGTTTCTAGTTGTGGTAAGTGGAGGCTACTTTCTGGTTGCAGTACACAGGCTTCTCATTCTGGTGGCTTCTCTCGTTGCAGAGCATGGGCTCTACGCAAGTGGGCTTCAGTAGTTGTAGCACACAGGTTCTAGAATGGAGGCTCAGTAGCTGTGGCCCATGGGCTCAGTTCAGCTATCAAACCCATGTCCCCTGCATTGGCAGATGAATTCTTAACCACTGGACCACCAGGGAAGCCCTAGATTTTCTTTTAAGTTGACTTACTGCAATACCCACTTTGCCTCCCTCTTAACACCAAATCTGTGAAATCACAGGTTTTATATGCTAGTTGTTTTTCTGGTCAATATTAACATAAACATGTAACAATTAAACTTGCATAAATGTTTATCCATGAACCACCTAAAATCATCAGTACTGGGCATACCTCACCTTGGAGATGATCAAGATAGGGTCTCCGTCATCTAAGAGCTTTTCTTCCTCTGCCAAGCAAATCTGCAATCACATACAGGACAGGCATAGGCACTTGCTAGGAAGCATTTAGGAGCTGGCTGTCAGGCAGAGCCAATGAGATACATGGCCTGACGAAAAGGTGACCGCGGGGAAATGGTTCTGAATGTGAGCGGGACTGAAAACTGATGGGCAAGCCCAAGATTCCCCTTAATGAATCTGAAAGTGTCAGGGTAATGCAATTACCTTCCTCTAACAGAGAGTTTCTGCTGTGGCACCCTGAGAATCACATTATGCACGCAGACCAGGCTCTGCTGAGAATACATTACGCCTAATGAAATAAACCCATACATTCCTTGAGCATCACCTGGCTGTCACACAGACTTCCCCTTATTGCATTATATGATAGTCTCATCGCAGTGTACTGTGAACAAGGGTACCATCCACATCAACCAAGTGAGATCAAAGTCTGCAGTAATATATACAGAAAATCCTCCTCTTAGTCCCTCACTGCAAAGGGAAAGTATGAACAAAAGCTTGAGCAGACAACTCAAGGCTGTGCCTTTTATCTCTCTTTTAAAGCTGGAAATAAATTTGCAGGAATGGCCACTACAAACAGCCTCTTTCTTCAATCTCCCCAACTCAGGGTTGAAGGAAAGCACTGCAGTCAGGAGTATGTGTCAAAGAGCACCCATGCCTTCCCATCTCAGCATGCTATGAGACCAAGAGCAAACACACGTGCCCCAGACTATGGGTTCACTCATTCAGCAAGTATTTGTGGAGTATTAATATTTTTCAAGTGGGGGACAGACTCTGGGGAAACAGAGATGAATAAAACCCTACCGCTGCCCTCCTGGATTTCATACTGTAGCAACACACAAGCCAAAACATGCTTGTGAATCTGGGTGATGCTAAAATAGAAACTCCATGTACAGTGGGGACAGAGCAATGAAGTCATGTGAAGGAACCCCTCGGCTCTGCTCTAGGAGATAAGTCCAGGATTAGAGAGAAAAAGGCACAACTGGGGACTTGAAGGGATTGCCTTAGAGGAAAAGAGAAGGGAAAGATGAGGGGATACATTCCAAGAAGTAACAAAGGCAGGGGGACCAACCCCAGAAACAGCATGGCAGGATCAAGCATGATGGATTACTTGGCTAAGTGGAAGGGCATGGGCTGGATCATGTAAGGCCTCATAGGCCGTGCTAATAAATTTGGGCTTTCTCTGGAAAGAAAAAAAAGGGGGGGCGCAATTCTTAATGCTAGATTTATACAATTAATTTCTTCAGTTCTGTTTCATTTCTCTAGTGCTGGCTCAGTCTCATGGGAGAGGCTCTAGAAGGTTTCCTTCCTGGGGAATTCATTGTATTCCTTATTGTGCATGTTTTAAAGATTTGGTTATCAAGACCAGTTGAAATTGGAGAGATATGTGTTATAGGGAAGAACTTACTCCATGTTGAATCTGTTTTTTACTTAACATTTACTTTCCACTGCTTTTGTTCACTGAAAGGATACTCTTCATATATAATGGCCTGGTTGGGGAACGCTGGCCCTCTGCCAGAATGTTAAACCAAAATGCCTGTGTTCAGGATCCTGTCCACCTGTGAATGACTACAGGAAGGAAGAAATTAACACAGCCCCTCCCTGAGGCTGGCCATTCCAGGACATATTTGCAAGATTAGTGACCTTTTCACTTTACTTCTTCACCTCCCCCATCTCTGTTCTATAAAAAAAACCTGGCATCCAGACCCTGATAAATGGTTATTTTGAGACATTAGTCTGCCATCTTCTCTATTTTCTGAATAAAGTCATATTCCTTGCCTCTAATCGACTTGTCCTGTGGCAAGCAAAGTGAGCTTGATCTCCGTAACATATAAACTTACAATGTGTGCGTGCTAAATCGCTTCAGTAGTGTGCGACTCTTTGTGACCTCATGGACTGTAGCCCACCAGGCTCCTCTGTTCATGGGATTCTTCAGGCAAGAATACTGGAGTGAATTGCTAATGCCCTCCTCCAGGGGATCTTCCTGACCCAGGTGTCCAACCCGGGTCTCCTGCAGCTTCTGCATTGCAGGTGGATTCTTTACTGCTGAGCCACCAGGGATGTTCATAAATTTACAATATTGTAAAGCAATTATCCTTCAATTAAAAATAAATTTTAAAAATGTGAAATTACATACAAAAAATGTAAAAAATGAAAAACAAGTTGAACAACAAGCTCTGGTAAGCGTACACCTTGACAGGTATGGAGCACGGGAAAAAAAGAAACAGTCCCCTCAATGAGCAACTTCTGCAGATGCCTCTCAGTATGCTTGATATTAAGTTAACTCCATCATAAAGTTCTCCTAACTGAACTTGACTTTCCCAATACACCTATAAGCGCTAACTTTCCTCTGCAAAAGGTTCAGGCTGATGCCCAGGGCAGTGCTGAGTGCTGAGCACTATAAGCCCCAGGCACTTCTGGCCTCACATGTATTGTTTGCTTACCAAGAATCAGTGGCTTTTGTCCTCAAAACTGCTTAAAGCTTTTATATTTGCTGTAATGATCTAGTTTCTTTTAAAATACAGAATTTAGAAAGATGTAAGACTAAAAAGAATTGCTTCTATGAAAACTAAATTGCTTTGTGAAGACTCTATAAAGGAGACTGTCTATAAAACAAAACAAAACAAAACAAAAACAACCTCTGAAGAATTTATCACCCATTAAAAAGTTACAGCAATTATAGGTGTGGTTTATTTAAGACAAGCAAACGGTGTAGCCATCCTTAAGAAATGGTCTTGGTGTTAGATCAATGGTTAGGGAATTAACATATAAATGAGGTACATTTTAAGTTAAAATAAAATATTAAGGTGTGCTTAGTCCATCTTTTATGATTTAACTTTTTAAAGTTGAAGTTAAATAAATGATCAGCCCTGATCCATCAGGTTTAATACAGTAATTGGGTTGCAGATTCATACTTTCAGTAATTAGGTTCTGGCCTTGCTACTGACTACCTGTGTGGTGCTGTACACACTATTAACATTTTATTCCTCAGTATCCTATGTACTAAACTGAGAAATAACAGTACCTACCTTACAGAACTATTCTAAGGGCTATACCTGTTAATAAGCCTAAAAGCTTAGCTTAGAACATGGTCCTTAATAAATGCATTATTTTGGTTTTTATTATATCATCATTATCTTTGGGATGAGGCTGCAAAGAACTTCCATTTCTACTTTATATACTTCTCCATTGTTACATTTTTTTTACAAGAGTAATATATAATTTATAGTTGGTAAAAATAAAGATATTTAAATTTTGGAAATAAGACAGAGGAAAAAAGTCTTTTAACATAGATAAGTGAAAATGTTCAAAATCCATCAGGAAAATTGTTTAAAAAGAAGGAACAATAGGGAAATATAGCAGATTTCTTGTTTTCACACAGTTGGATTATATTCTAGAATAATGGTCCACAGCAGGACTTACTGGAGGAAAGGTCCAGGTGAGGATGTGTAGATGAGTCTATAATGTCCCCAAATCAACCACAGGATGTTAGGGGCAGCTCCCTGGCCTTCAAGAAACATGGGTCAGGCCATCATGGAATTGCATAGTGTGAGAGTGCTTGTGTCTTTAAAATACTTGTTAATATTAGAAACCCAGAAGGACCATGCAAAATGCAGAACAACTAATCCAATGAATGATAATAATCAGACCTTTCCATCAGCCACAAGAGCTTCCCTGGTGGCTCAGCTGGTAAAGAATCTTCCTGCCATGCTGGAGACCTGGGTTTGATCCCTGGGTTGGGAAGATCCCCTGGAGAAGGGAAAGGCTACCCACTCCAGTATTCTGGCCTGGAGAATTTCATGGACTGTATAGTCCATGGGGTCGCAGAGTCCCCATGGTCTCAGACACAACTGAGTAACTTTCACTTCAGTTCACTTCATTAGCCACAAAGACCACCACAATTTTTAGGACACACCCATGCTGGCATACCTCTGCTACTTATCACAGATTTGCTTATGCTTTAATTGCACAGAAGTCAGGACAGGAAGGTGAGGCTGCATGGATACAGAAAAAGAGGTGTAGTTTGGTTCTTTTAATTAGCCCACCAGCATTTCAGCATGAAGTTTCCAATGTTTAAATGCTCTATTTTTCAGTGCGCGCGCGTGTGTGTGTGTGTGTCTGTGTGTGTGTGTGTGTGTGTGTGTCTGGGAATTCATGCATATGTGTTAAGAACACCTTGGCAAATAAATATAACAAAAAAGCTATGTGGCCTTCAAAAACAGGTTCTCTATTTTTAAGAGAAGGGCAACTAAGCAATGAATATAGCCAGATTCCTTTCATCATAATTCCATCTTCTGGTCTCTCCTGTCTCTACCCCCACAGAACAAGCCCTAAGTGTCTAAGCCACTGGCTGGATGATAAACCAAGATCTGGGCACAGGGTACTCTCTCATTCTGTTGTCATTTAGTTGCTAAGTAGTGTCTGACTCTTGTGACCCCATGGACTATAGCCTGCCAGGTTCTTCTGTCCATGGGATTTCCCAGGCAAGAATACTGGAGTGGGTTACCATTTCCTTCTCCAGGGGATTTTCCTGACCCAGGGATCGAACCCACATCTCCTGCATTGGCAGGCAGGTTCTTTACCCTTGAACTACCTGGTCCAATCTTTAAAAACAGTTTTGTTACTGGGGCTGCCTGACCTAACTTCCCTAAACCAGAATAGAAGGTACACTTTGTAGTTCATCACCAAGCATGTGCACTCTGAGAACAGCAGATGACACAGATTAAAAACGTGCAAGAAATGTCCTGTGCCGGCGCTGTCATTACTCTCAAGACAGTTACGCTTCGTCTTAACGTGCTGTGGTTGAATGCTCCCCAATATTCCAAAGAATTCACATCCCCCAGTCACAAAAAAAGAAGAACAACAAAGCACTTCCATTACTACCCAAATAATTTGGCATCTGTCTATAATATTTGTATGAACCACTTGCATTGATTAATAAATCTGCTAAATGCCAAATCTCTTTTGTTCCCAGGGAAATAAAACTGATATGGAAATTATTGAGACAATTCCCGTCTCTCATGTGATTCTTGTAAATGGGTATTTAACTATATGGTACCTGATATTAGACTTTCTAAGTCAAAATCCTATGTAATCTGTATAATCTTAAGCAAATTAACTGATCTCTTTAAACCTGTTTCTGGTCTGCAAAATACAGAAATTGTAAAAGCATATATCTCAATGGGTTACTGTAATGACAAAATAAGATACTATATACCAAATACTAATTCCAGAGCCCTTTCAGTTTGAACATAATTGACAGTGCCTGGCATAGTGTGGACTAAATCAATGTTTATTACTACTATTACTACTACTACGACAATCACTACTGAGAAACAAAAATACTTCTTGGAAGCTTAGAAGTTTTCAGACTGACTACCCTCATGGATCAGTTTTATCACATAAATTTTCAGCCTGCCACTAGGAGGATATCATAATCGTAAAGAAGGCAGCCATCACTCCCTTGTTCCCAAACAGGGGAGGGTAGTACTGTTTATAAAATTTAACTACATCTTGGGTGTCATTGGACTTCCCTTATGGCTCTGCTGCTAAAGAATCTGCCTGCAATGAGGGAGACCTGGGTTCAATCCCTGGGTTGGGAAGATCTCCTAGAGAAGGGAAAGGCCACTCTCTCCAGTATCCTGGCTTAAGAGAATTCATGAATTAAATAGCCCATGGGATCGAAAAGAGTCGGACATGACTGAGTGACTTCCACTTTCACTTTCACTTGGGTGTCATTAAATAAAAAGGAGCTGCAGTATCTAAATTCTGATCTAAACTTTGACAACAAAACCTTATGGTGAATTTGGTATTTTTCATCTCCCATCACAGGTGTTAATCTAAGGCTCATTCATACAATGGGGCCCCAAAACCATCACAGGAAATCTGCTCATCTACAGCTTAAGATATTGCAAATAGGCTGTGTTTTGGCAGAAAGTCTATGCTGGCGAAAGTTGAGATTTTATGAATGGATGCTATATGAATCTGACCCATTAAGCTCATGTTCTGTTTAATTTCAGTATACTTGATATCTCCGCTTGTTTTCTATTAATCTTTCATTTCATCACAGAGATATAAAAACAAAACTGTAAACATTCCCACCTACCTTCACCACCTTTTTTCCTTCACTCCTGCTTCATTTCCCCAAACTTCCACTATCATTATCACTCTTACCTTTGCTACCTACAGTTTCTGACTTAAGGCTCTAGGTGGAAGTATAGTTATTAAAAACTTCCTTTAAGGCTGTTTAGAGGAAACAAATGTGACAGCTTTTCTTAAGAATCCAAACAAGTTTCTTCTGCCTTGTCGCTTTCTCTCACAGAGTTTTGCCATCATATTTTACAGCGAGTTTCAACACCATGTCGAACTCCATGAGAAGTCCTAGAGAAAGGAATTAACAGGAAGCTGTCACTTCCCTTTGCAATGGAGTTTCCTCTAGCTCTTTGCCCACAAGCACTGTCTTATACTCTACCTTGGTGGAAGACACCTTCTCATTTGAAGGAGAAAAGATCAAGACGGAATTTTTTCTTCTTCTTGTCTCTGTATTCATTCTAAAAACTTAGTCTACAAGTGGCACTCCATTCTGAGGACATATCAGTACAGTGAAAAACTGAACCAAGCACCTAAAATAGCCTTGACTGCCTTCTCAGGTAGAAGCAGCTCCAGGATTTCTTCATGAAAAGGGCTTAGGACACCGATCTGATGGAAAGGGTTAGGAGACTTGTCTTGAAGCTACAATGGAGGTTACTTTCATTTCTACTTCAAGTGAGTGTTTAATCGGGGTGATGACAGCTAAGACAGCTAAGACAGCTAAGAACGAAGGCTGACAGACATTACTGAAGGGGCTGACTTGGTCCAGCAGCCTTTGCTCAGTCCCTGTGCATACCGCAGAAAGACATAGGGCAGCAGAAGACCCGGTTCCCACCCCTGTTACTAGAAACAACCAAGTCTAATGCATTTCCCTCTCCTGTGCTTTGGGATGATGTGGTACAGTCTTAACTCTAAGAGAACAGATTGCATATGTTTTTGTGAACCATCTAGCAAAGTGCTTGGCATCTAATAAACTCTTCATAAATATTTGTTGAATGGAGTTGAACCAGAGAGTCCTGGCAGAAATCTGTGGCAAGTCGCTCTAACAGTATGTATGTTTAGTAGCTTTAAAAGGTATGTAAGCCACACATTTTCATAGAAGAATTGAAAATGCTTAATTGAAAAAAGAAAATAGAAGCTACCTTTTGAGATTTGAAAGTCATTTCTCCCAGATTTTATTAACATTTTGAGTAAGATTAGACATATTTTCTGGTCTTAACACTACTACTACTAAGTCACTTCAGTCGTGTCTGACTGTGTGACCCCATAGACGGCAGCCCACCAGGCTCCCCGTCCCTGGGACTCTCCAGGCAATAACACTGGAGTGGGTTGCCATTTCCTTCTCCAATGCATGAAAGTGAAAAGTGAAAGTGAAGTCGCTCAGTCGTGTCCGACCCTCAGCGACCCCATGGACTGCAGCCTACCAGGCTCCTCCGTCCATGGGATTTTCCAGGCAAGAGTACTGGAGTGGGGTGCCATTGCCTTCTCCATTTCTGGTCTTAAAAATAGCTAAATATTCATTGTGCTTGCAGTGTTGCTTCAGCCATATCTGATTCTGTGCGATTCTATGGATTGTAGCCTGCCAGGCTCCTCTGTCCACGGGATTTCCCAGGCAAGAATAATGGAGTAGGTTGCCACAGCCTCCTCCAGAGGATCTTCCCGACCCAAGTATCGAACCCATGTCTCCTACATCTTTTGTATTGGCAGGCAAGTTCTTTACCACTAACACCACCTGGGAAGCCCCAAATATGTATTATATATATAGTTTTATAAAGTCTATAGTTTTTTAAAACCTATTTCTGCTACTTGTGGTATATATCCTGCCTGTCTCCATTTATTTATATTTGTATTTATAGTTGTATCTATCATTATCCATTTTTGGAAAATAAGCTGCTCTTTATGAAATAATATACCATAAACTGCTTTTCATATCACTAAATAAAATTCTATTACATAATTTTAATGCCTTCAGAGTATTCCTCGCAGTGGACATTTCATTGTTAATTATTACTGGACAATTCTTGAATAATTAGTGTCCCAATTATAAATAATACTGTGATGAACAACTATAAATATATGGATAGATAGAGTAATAAGTACATCTGTATGTATCTATCTTTGCATGCAACTCTAATTATGTTTCCAGCATACTTCCTAAAAGGAGAATGTCTAGATCAAAGAGCAGGAAACTTTTAAAGAAAAATAATAATTCCTTTTTTTTCCCAAAACAAATGACTTTTAACTGAAGTATAGTTGATTTACAATGTTATGTTAGTTTCAGGTATATAGCAGAATTTTATATATATGTGTATATATATATATATATTATATATATAATATATATATATGTATATATATATTATATATATATATATATGTTGCTATTTAGTAGCTAAGTCATGTCTGACTCTTCTGCAACTCCATGGACTATATAGCCCACCAAGCTCCACTGTTCATGGAATTTCCTAGGCAAGAATACTGGAGTGGGTTGCCATTTCCTTCTCCAGGTGATCTTCCTGACCCAGATTAAATATAGTTCCCTGTGCTATTCAGTAGGTCCTTTGTTGTTTATCAATTTTATATACAGTTCCAGTTCAGTTCAGTCACTCAGTCGTGTCCCACTCTTTGCGACCCCATGAATCACAGCATGCCAGGCCTCCCTGTCCATCACCAATTCCCAGAGTTCACTCAGACTCACGTCCATCAAGTCAGTGATGCCATCCAGCCATCTCATCCTTTGTTGTCCCCTTCTCCTCCTGCCCCCAAATCCCTCCCAGCATCAGAGTCTTTTCTAATGAGTCAACTCTTCGCATGAGGTAGCCAAAGTATACAGTAGTGTATATCTATTAATCCCAAACTCTTTTTCTGAGTGTTTATTATATGCCATGTATTGCCTAAGTAGTCACTCATGTAAGTTTTATGACAACCAATGAGTCAGAAGCTACTATTGCCTCCACTTTACAGATGGGAAGACTGGCATTTCAAGAGCCTCTGGCAAATCTCAGAAGACCTGACCTGCCCACATCTAAACCATTCAGTGCCAATGGAGGCAGAATTACCGTAACCGACTAGGGGTGGGAAAGATCACCCTCCACCGGACATTGGGAAATCAATCACAGTGGATCCTGCACTACTATTTAGAAAGACCAAGATGACACTACTGCAGCCTTGTGGGGAAGAGTGTGCCATGGCACTGGGGTATGTCCTCTCCCACTTTCCAGAGCTGCCTCATAGGAATAAGCATTAAGTGGAAGCAGGAGAAAGACTAGGAGAAAAAAAAAAAAAACTTGCATTCTTTTAGTGCATTTAAGTTTTGGTAATTTGCAATTTTCACCAACCAATTAAGTATTTACCCTCACAGTCACATAAGGTGGGAAACAGAAAAGAATAAAGCCAACTCTAACTCTACAGCACTACATTTCTGGAACTGTTCTGTACATTAGAGTGGTCAGCCCTATGATCAGACCTTAATGTCCAGTTTTAACCTTTAGGATGACATATTTTTAAAGAACAAACCTTGTATTTCTGCTGGCTTCAAACAAAGCACATTTGGGAAAGAAGAAAAAAATTCATAAGAGACCAAAAAAAGATTTCACAAATTATTTCTTAAATACACATGATGACACCATGCAGAACTCAAAGTAAATTAAACTGCACTGTATACAAATTTTCCCATCCTCCTCTCTCCTCCTACCCTTCTTCTGTTTCCATGCTACTCAGTAAGTTCCCAAGGAAATAAATTCTCCCAAATAACTTGGTAGCAGCATTTTCCCACTCGCCACTCCGCAGAATGGTCCATTTCTTTTAGGACTTCCTTAGGAGTTTCTCAAACTTGGGGCCAGTGTGTGAGGTCTTGCAGAAGCCACGCTTTGTGGACTGGCTGAGAATATGTGTCACCTCCAGGGCATGCCTCTGAGGTCTCTTTTGCCATCTGGATCCAGACCTTCAGTGGACTGAGTAATAATGTTTTGGCTCAACAATAACACAAGTTTATCTGGTCTCAGGACTCTGTCTTCAGGATTACAAGTTGATTTGGCCCATTTCCCAATCTAAAAAGGCTTGGAAGACTCAAAGATTAGCATGAAGGCTTCATTCAAATTTTGCCAAAAATGTGTCAACTCATGTCACACCTCCTGAGTTTTACAAGCAATTGGCTTGACTTTGAACCATTATTATCTTTTCTGGATGAATCTGGAGAGATTATGAATGTTTTAGGTGTCCAGTCAAAAGGATGTTACCCTGAGTGGGTACCTTTGCAACTGTAGTTACAGGATGCATTGATCAAGACTTTCAAATGTAGGTATCCGAAGAGCACATAAAGTGCTTTGGGAAGTTTGGCACAGGACTGTCCATTAAACACACCAGTGAAGGAGAAGGCCTTGAATCCTCCTAATGTTTTACCTCCTCTCACAAATAATTGATTTGTTTCGGAGAAGCAGCAGCAAGAAATGTGTTGAGAAATGTGATACCTCATCTCAGCAGTCAGAGGTAAGCATCAGGATTAGATAAACCCAGCTCCAGCATTTATAATCCCTGTGATTGTAGTCCTATTACTCCCTCTGGTTCCTAGTCTTCTCTTCTGTGCAAAAGGGACAATGAAACCTACCTCAAAGGTCTAGAATAAGAATTCAACAAGACCCCACGTGAAAACTGCCCACCACTAAGCAGTTCTCGGTACTGACCAGTTCTCTTCCTTGTGAAAAAATAAGAGTGGCAAGGAGAGGAGGAGTTGTCATACTTTATCCTCTTTAGTTTTCATGACCTTTTTTATTTATCAAAAGTTTCTTTCTCCCACCCAACTCCATCTCACAATTTGAAAGAGGAGGCAAGTTTATCTCTCTTTGTACCCTATTATGTTTATCCATTGATTTGAGTGGAACTCAATAACATAGACATGTAAATAGATACATACATACATAGCACATAGACAGATAGGGTACACATATATGAATATCATAGAACAACTCACTTGAAACTAGGAAAGTCTGTATATTGTCACTCTACTTGTTTAACTTATGTGCAGAGTTGTTGTTCAATCACTCAATCATGTCCAATTCTTTGTGACCCCATGGACTGCAGCATGCCGGTCTTCCCTGTACTTCACCATCTCCCAGAGTTTGCTCAAACTCATGTCCGTTGAGTTGGTGATGGCATCCAACCAACTCGTCCTCTGTCATACCCTTCTCCTCCTGCCTTCAATCTTCCCCAGCATCAGGGTCTTCTTCAAGGAGTCAGTGAAATGCTGAGTTGGATGAATCACAAGATGGAATCAAGATTGCCGGGAGAAATATCAACAGCCTCTGTAATGCAGATGTTACCATTCTAATGGCAGAAAGGGAAGACAAACTAGAGCCTATTGATGAGGGTGAAAGAGGATAATTAAAAAGCAGTTGAAACTCAACATTTAGAAAACTAAAACCACAGCATTCAGTCCCATCACTTCATGGCAAATAGGAGGGCAAATGGAGAAGGCAATGGCACCCCACTCTAATACTCTTGCCTGGAAACTCCCATGGACAGAGGAGCCTGGTAGGCTGCAGTCCATGAGGTCGCTAGGAGTTGGACAAGACTGAGTGACTTGACTTTCACTTTTCATTTTCATGCATTGGAGAAGGAAATGTCAACCCACTCCAGTGTTCTTGCCTGGAGAATCCCAGGGACGGGGGAGCCTGGTGGGCTGCCGTCTATGGGGTCACACAGAATCAGACACAACTGAAGTGACTTAGCAGCAGCAGCAGCAGGAGGGCAAAAAGTGGAAGCAGTGACAGATTTTATTTTCTTGGGCTCCAAAATCACTGTAGATGGTGACTGCAGCTGTGAAATTAAATGACACTTGTTCCTTGGAAGGAAAGCTATGACAAATATAGACAGCATATTAAAAAGCAGAGACATCACTTTGCTGAAAAATATCCATTTAGTCAAGGCTATAGCTTTTCCAGTAGTGACACACAGAGTTGGACCATTAAAAAGGCTGAGCGCCGAAGAATTGATGCTTTTGAATTGTGGTGTTGGAGAAGACTGTTGAGAGTCCCCTGGACAGCAAAGAGATCAAACCAGTCAGTCCTAAAGGAAATCAACCCTGAATACATTCATTGGAAGCACTGATGCTGAAACTGAAGTTCCAATACTTTGGCCACCTGATGCAAAGTGCCGAGTTATTGGAAAAGACTCTGATGTTGGGTAATATTAAAGGCAGGAGGAGAAGGGGATGACAGAGGATGAGATCCAGCATCACTGGCTCAATGGACGTGAATTTGAGTTAACTCAGGAAGACAGTGTAGGACAGAGGACCCTGCCATGCTGCAGTCCATGGGGTCACAGAGAGTTGGATACAACTTATGACTGAACGATGACAACATACGGATATCAACATTTAGATATATATCTCCATAAATGACAGGCCTAGGCATTGTCAGTGAGAATAGCAGAAACTTGGATTTGCCAAGACCCTAGACCCCCACCAAATGGAACTTGGGTTTCTTGTAGAGGTGATGTCAGCCTGAAATATCTGTACACCCTAGCAACTGAAGCATCTCACTCATAAAAAGCAACACCTGCCCACCAGCCTCAGGCAGGCTAAATTTTGCTTGTTCAAATTAGAATCTGCCCACTGAGCCAACAGAAATAAAGGCAAGGGATAGCAAATTTCCTCAGAATATACGCTTACCTGACTTGGTTGGCGGTAGCCATTTTCAGAGATATGTGTGAAGCTGTCACTGGGGACCATCTTGGGTGTGGGATCAGAATGTGAGCGTGTATTTTAAACGTACTGATATGGGGGTGGGTTGCTATGATAGAAAGATAAAGGTCAGTGTCCTGGGCAAGCAGAATAAAGACAAATTAAAATTTCACAGAGCGTAATATATTCTTGTAGCTATTACTAATGCTGCCTTGCCTTTCCATCTAAACCTGCATCTTATATTATTCCCTTCAGACTAATAGGTATACAGCCATGAGCTTGAAAGATAGGGAGAGTCTGTTGAAGAGCCTGAGCCAGGCAGACCATCTGTCAGCATGATGAATGTGCTGGTTAACATCCTGCTGTTCTTTCCATAGTATGGCAATTGCATCCACCAGATCACCTTTGTTCAGCTACCACGTGGCTGGGCCAAGATTAGCAATGCACCTCCATCCCTAACAACACTTGGGGATCTGCAAACTCCCTGAACCCCTATTAGGGAACCTTCTGGGCTGGGGATTAAAGAAAGAAGTTGGTAGCAGCCAAGGGAGCAGTAGCAACAGCAATCATGACTGCGGGCCATTCCATGGGCTCATCTTTTTTTTTTAATTTATTTCTTTTTAATTGAGAGATAATTGCTTTACAATATTGTGTTGGTTTCTGCCACACGTCAGCCTGAATTAGCCATAGGTATACATGTGTCCCGGAGAAGGCAATGGCAACCCACTCCAGTACTCTTGTCTGGAAAAGCCCATGGACAGAGGAGCCTGGTAGGCTGCAGTCCATGGGATCACGAAGAGTTGGACACTTACTGAGCGACTTCACTTTCACTTTTCACTTTCATGCATTGGAGAAGGAAATGGCAACCCACTCCAGTGTTCTTGCCTGGAGAATCCCAGGGACGGGAGAGCCTGGTGGGCTGCCATCTATGGGGTCACACAGAGTCGGACACGACTGAAGCAACTTAGCAGCAGCAGCAGCATACATATGTCCCCTCCCTCTTGAAGCTCCCTCCCACCTCCCACCACATCCCACCCCTCTAGGTTGTCACAGAGCACCAGTTTGAGTTCCCTGAGTCATACAGCAAATCCCACTGGCTCTCTATTTTATATGTGGCCATTTATATGTTTCCATGCTGCTCTCTCCATTTGCCCCGCCCTCTCCTTCCCCCACTGTGTCCACAAGTCTGTTCTCTATGTCTGCGTCTCCAACTGCTGCCCTGCAGACAGGTTCATCGGTACCAGCTTTCTAGATTCCATACATATACCTTAACATCATCTAATTCTTAAAACGGAAAGGCTGTTTCATCCAAATCAGTTCAGCCTGCATATACCGACTACTGAAAACAGCATTATACATTAGTGCTGAGACATCACAGGGAAATGCTGCCTCCACCATTTGCAAACAGTGAAATTTTGGGGAAGCTACTCAAACTTTCTAAGCTGTCAAACCTTTATTTTAAAACTGTTGCTTATTAAATGAAATAACGTATACTGAGCACACAGCTTGGCACATAGTAAATGTTCAATAAATGACAATTATTATTCTAACATTGCTGAATAGATACTGGGGGCAGATCTACAGGAAGACAAGATACTGTCTTAATCCTAAGGAATTTAGTAGAGGATACTGAAATAAATCCTTAAAACTATAATAATGCAGCTATGAGCAAGGCCAGGCCCTAATGGAATTATGAAGACTGGGTGATGGTAACAAGGAGAAAGGATTCATTACATTTGGGGGGCAGGTTTCTATGGAGAAGATCACACTTGATCTAAGATTTCAAAAATGGATAAAATTTAAAGACACGGTGATGAGAGGAAAAGTCACCTTAAACAGAGAAAATTGCCCAAGCAAAACATGAGAAGTAAAGACTGAGCTACAGCAAGTAGACTTGTGAGGCTGGTGTGGGGTTATGGATAAGGCCAGAGAGGTGGGATGTTGTCTAGTTAGAAACCTCCAGAAAGCATGCTAAGGAAATGCAAAAAGGGAAAAAAAAAAGAAAGAAATATTTTGTAAGCAGTAGAAAGCCATCACCCATTTCAGGGTAAAGGAATGATCTCTGTAGATGACATTAGAGTGGACAGAATTTGTCTTCGGCTCTGGTATATGTTAAGAATAACCATTCAATTGAAAATGTTTGCTTGCAACACCATGAGGAAATTCCCAGGAGGGAGGAACTCTGACCTCCATAAATAACAGCTCAAGTATCCAGTGATATTTGGGGGCCTTTAAAAAGGGTTGTTAGCAAATAGGTGAGATCCTGAGGGAAAGAAGTTGCTGGTGAGCTTCATTAATGCTAACAGTTGTCCCTGCACCACCAGGCAATCCCGAGGCATGTCCCTGAAGCTCAAGTCAAGCAGAAAATTGAGGGTGCAATGTGAGCAGTTTGATCGAAAGGAAAGTCACTTAGTCCTAACAGGTTTACATCTGCGAAGCAGTTTGTAAAGGCCAGTACTTGGTAAAGCCAGTCCCAGTAGCAGTCAGTGGCATAGAGTAGGCTGTGAAGTGACTCTACCTTGAATAGAGCTCCAGCAGTGGTCGTCAATGGTGGGGAAGCAGAGAGGGTAGCATAAATCTCGCCGTGGTGGAGCTGTTAGGGGCCATCAGGATGGTTCTAGTTGGATCTCCTATCACAGCAGCCACAGCTGCAGAAACACAAATTACTATGACTTCTCCCTTCCCTACAATTTCTGCTCCAACAAAGTACAGGCTAGAGATTATTCAGAACAATTTAGAAGTGATGACCTGACGTGCTGCATTCTCTGTTCCAGCCCTAGAAAAGTGAAATACTTAGATCCAGTTATAAATTCCTAATAAGGGGGCAGTTATAGTTACATAAATCTCTGTAGAATCATCACATAACGGTGGATACAGGTAATTATGATTATAGTGGTGATATCAGATTTCTTGGAATATTTGCTCAGATCTATTTCTCAAAGAACTTACACAGACCACTTTATTCATTTGTTAGGATTACCACAAGCAAATATCACCACAGACTAGATGGCTTAAACAACAGACTCTTATTGTCTCACAATTCTGGAGGCTAGAAGTCCAAGATTAACATTTCACTTAATTTAGTTTCTCCTGAGGCCTCATCCCTTGGCTTGCAGATGGTCACTTTCTCACTATGTCCTCACATGGTCTTTCCTTGATGTTCATGTGCACCTGGCTTCTCTCTATATGAGCAAATCTCCTTTTCCTGTATGGACACAGATGGATCCAGTGAAGGCACACCCTGCCAACTTCCTTTTACCTTATTTACCTCTTTAAAGACACTACCGCCAAGCAAAGTATGAGGTTTGGGGATTGAGGCTTCAATATATGGATTTTGGAGAGGACACTGAGAAGGAAGAAGGGAGCAGGGCACAATGACTAACGAAATTAAGAGGAGGACAGAGCCACTGAGAAAAACAGGATGCGACAGAACAAACTAGGCCCAAGACGGTGGGAAATTTGCCAGTAGACTGTAAGCCTCATTATGTGTTCACTGTAATACGTTAGCTAAGCGACACACCCACCACCTTAGGCGCCGTGACAGTTCCAGGGACAGTCATGAAAGGCCAACACGTGGGCAGTGGCCTAATTCCTGGAAGCCCCCACTCCTTCCCCAAATAGTTAGAATATTCCTCCTACTTGTTAGCATGTGACGTTATCCAGCCCATAAAAACCAACCACCCCGACACCCCAAGTCTGCTCTCACTTTCTGAGACAGACCAAATTCTGCCTATGGAGTGTGTTCCTCAGAATAAACCTGCTTTCACTTTTATTTGGCTTGCTCCTGGATTCTTTCCTGCATAAAGTCAAGGACCCTCACTCAGTGGCCCCTCCCAGGAACTTACCCTCACTCCCTTGTCTCCTGCAACAATACCATTTAACCCTAATGCTGGTAGGTCCTCCTACCAAATAACTCTCACCCTTACCTCAAGGTATAATTTATTGAAACCAGGATAACACTTTTCCCAAACTGGACACAACAGAATCTTT
Organism: Bos javanicus; assembly: GCF_032452875.1. Taxonomy (NCBI): domain Eukaryota; kingdom Metazoa; phylum Chordata; class Mammalia; order Artiodactyla; family Bovidae; genus Bos; species Bos javanicus. The sequence continues at coordinate 54,946,837 of NC_083874.1, read as the reverse complement.
GTCCTAAGAATTTGGGATTGGGGTTAAGAGATGGTCAATTTGATCTCTTGTTCTACAGAGCTCTAAATACAGAGTTGCCCCAACGCTGGATGAACTAGACAGGGCAGGTGGCCAGGAATTAAAAATGACTTCTACTATCCCAGGGGAAAAAAAATAGATTTTGATATTCTCAGTGGCTTTGAAGTTCTATTCCAGTACCTTAGGAGGACCTTTGGCTATCTTTATTTGAGATGCATTCATTACGGTTAAAGTAGATGACTATAAGATGGTGGGGGAGGGGGATGATGGTGATGTCAAACAAGACCATTCCAGATTAGAGTGCTGACCAGTTACTCCTTAACATCAGGATAACCAGATTAATCACTCACCTTTTTCTGTATGATGATCCCCTGAGGCAAAGATATCAAAATATCTCTCAATAGATCTCTCCAGCATTTTGCCACTCTTCTATCTTCCCTAATTGTCAATCACATCTCCATTGCTTTTATTTAAGCTCACTAATTCCAGCTTGTCTTTACTCACAGATACAGAGGAAACTGCTTTACATTCTCAACATAAAAATATATCCCATCCTTGAAGAATAATTAACCCAAATTCTTCCCTTCTCTTCTCCATGATCCCAAATCAAACTCCCTTAGCCTCTCCTCAAAAGAAACAATGTCTGTTCTTTGAAATTCTGGTTGCTCCTTGGCCTTTTCATACCCCTTTCAAGAGTCCCTGACAACATCTGGGGCCTTCCCTGGTGGCTCATGTTAAAGAATCTGCCTGCCACTGCAGGAGACCTGGGTTCCATCCCTGGATCAGAAAGATCCCCTGGAGAAGGAAATGGCAACCCACTCCAGTATTCTTGCCTGCAAAAAAATCTCAAGGACAGAGGAGCCTGGCCGGCTACAGTCCTTGGGGTCTTAAATAGTCTGACACAACTTTAAAACTGAACAACAACGATGACCACATCTAGACACCCCTATAATGAGAGTCAGACCAAAGCGCTGAGGACAGTAAAAAAAATTTAAAAAGGACCCCTCCAAACACCATATGACAGGTTTTCCATGTTTCATTATAGGATTATGCAGTCCTTTTCCTTCCCCCACAATAATAATAAACTAGCTATTCACAGTCAACTTGTATATATATTAAACTATGACCCGCTGGCCTTTTTTTCTATCTAAACTAAGTCAGTTTTTATCATTACATAATTTGCCTTATTACTTCAAAAAATTTACTGTAAAACATTTATTCATGTCTTTCATTTGATCTTTTATTTTTCTTTTGTGGAAACAGAAAATGTAGACCAAAAAAAAAAAAAAGGGGGTGTGGGATAGATAATATAGCCTAGAAGTAGTAAACTGACAACTATTGGCCAAATACTTCCCATAGATGTATTTATTTGAGAGAATATTTTTAAGTGTGTTTAAGGCTGTAATACTTTTAGGCCAGGTGGACATGCTCTCTCCAATTGCCACAGACCTTATATTCTTTGCCCAGACCTCAATGGTATTTGAGTTTAAACTCCCAAAACCAACGAACTCATATGCAAAGAAAATGGACTGAAGAAATTACTTCCACTTGTCACAGAGCTATTGAGTAGAAAGCCTGAATTGCAACCTGGAGCTTCATTTTTATCACTCAGCCTAGTCTTTCCATCAGCATATCTTTTTTGGCTCATTATAACAGCCAGGGGAAAATTTTTAAGTAATGAAAAGTTTTAGGTATTTCAACTGATATTTTTGATGCCAACCAAACAGTTTCAGATCAGTCTGAAATAATGAGCATAAAAGCTCGATCCCCATTTGAAACTTATTTTTGACAAGAGGCTGAACTTCAGAGCATTCCTGTTACCCTTGCCACACAAAGGCCCAGACTTTTCTTTCCATCTCTAAATAACCCCTCCCCACCTGGAGGCCTAGAGAATCTTAAAAAGTCCATGTGTGTTAGTCTCTCAGTTATGTCTGACTCCTTGCGACCCCATGGTCTATAGCCCACCAGGCTCCTCTCCATGGGATCGGCCAGGCAAGAATACTGAAGTGGGTTGCCATTTCCTTCTCCAGAGGATCTTCCTGACCCAGAGATTGAACCCAGGTCTCCCTCATTGCAGGTGGACTCTATGGTCTAAGCCACCAGGGAAGAGGTTTTAAAAAGTCTAACTGGGTTTTTAACAAATCATAATGGATTTAACAGACATCTCAGGAGCCTATAAAGTAATGCTTTGTTACCCTACTGGAGGAAGAATCACCTCCAAGACAGGTAACTAACAATCAGTTGAAGCTTAGAGGACTTGCACTTGAAATATAATTCCAATGTCATTTGCAGGAAGAAAAAAAAATAATTGAGTTAACTAGAGAAAGCCAGCTACCCTGCTGTGGAGAGAAAGTTTGCTTCCCTTCTTGGGTCTGTTCTTGACATGTCTTTCAAGTTTGCTAATGACCAGCAACCACATGCCCTGTGAAAGAAGGCACTAATACTCCAATTATATAACTGAACACTAAACAAAACAGGGAAGAGGAAAGATTGGTGAATGATCAATAGAGGTAATTAGGCTTCCCCTCTGCATATATAGAAATGATTTCCATATTCCACAATATCCCGCTGCTTGCTCTACAGACTGCACTCCTTTCCACTGGTTATAGCCAACCCAAAGGGATACAAATTAAAAGAGACAGAACAATAAAGAAGGAAGAGGTGAGTGGGCTTTTTAATCATTCTGCCTGTATCAAATTATGAAAAGCATTATGACCTTCATATACAACTGTGGTGTAATCTCTCGTGTTAGTTGAGAATGTATTTTATGCACCAGAGCAATTGCTTTCACTGAATATGAGAATCTCAGATCCAGAAACAGAAAAACAGACTGCTTTACAATTTATTCTTTCCTTGATACTGTATTTGAAGTATGGGTAATAAGTACTCCAAAGGCTAGAATCATTTGGGCTGATCCTAACTAGAAAGAAAAATAGTGAGTGAAGATTTATGAATTTGTTAACAGATCCAGAAATAGCCTGGGAGTGACTGAAGCTGCAATCCACACAAAAATATTTATAAAGACAGTTCTTTCGAACCAAGGACAGAACCCAAAGCCGTGGTTGAGGGCCTCTTTCACTCTGCGCCATGAAATCCTCCTTTGTCTTTCATCTTTCATTTCACTGAAAATATTTATTACATACTCACTGTGACAGCATATTAATATACTCCTGTTTTTGAACTCATTTCTCTGTCTTTCTTTTATTCTTTTTTTCCCCTCTTTATCTTTTTTCTCTCTGAATCCTGCCCAGAGTCCCTCAAAATCATGCCACCACAATGATACTATTTAGGGTCCCAGCACTTGATCACTGTGCTACCCTAAATCTGCCTATCTCTTCATTTTTATAGTGATGAATGTACTTTGGGGTCAGAAAACCTGATTCAGAAGCTCTTCTGTCTCCAGCTACTTGATCTTGGATAAGCTACTTAAGCTGTGTTCCAATTTCCTCATTTTTTAATGTGGGATAGTAATAAAACCTACCTCATAGTGAATGTGTAAAAATTAAATGAGAAAATGTCCCCAGACTACTTAGAAGAATGACAACCACAGAATAAATATTCAATAAATGAAACCTACCATTATTATTAGAGACAACAATAATAAAATGAAAGATGAAATAAAATAATGATTTTGAGGTTTATTTTTTAATCTCCATGAATCCTAAAAATATTTAAAATTCAAAAGCTATGATGTTGAGGACCAAAAAGAAGTTTTTGATGGGCAAATTTCTGGGCATTTGGCTATCAAGGAAAGCTTCAAGAAACTTTTCTATTCATGGAGTAATTCATAAAGCGGTAATTTTCATGTTGTTAAAAATGACAGAGCTTTTCCAAAAACACCCTCTTCACTGGATCAGGACTACATTATGTAAGTACATTTTCCTAAGTACAGATGGATTCCTAATCTACTTATAAGGTGAATATATTTCACTCATCTACTATATGCACAGAATTATTCTAGAAACAAAGAAAGATACAATAAAAATAAAACTTAGGCTTAGTGTCTCACCAAGAAACTTAGTGTTTTGCTGAGGAGTCAAAACATATTCTTGTCTAGGTTAGGAATTCATCATCTGTCTTCTTACCTACTTAAAGAGCCCACAATTGATCTTACCTCTGGCCTTAATCCCTTTCAGTTCAATATCTATAGGGCTCTGATGGAACTGTCTGTCTAAAATTCTTCCTTCAGAAAAAAATCTACCTCCTCTACATCCCTCTCCAGGTCCTTCCCCATCTAAGTGATTCAATCTTATTGCCTCACTCTCCTTGCCATGTACTCTGGTGAAACTTTCCACCATTTCCTGACTATAATTTGTCCTTACTCTGTAGCTGTTGGGTGTTCCACTTGGTACATCTTTCTTCCATATCTATTTCATATCTTTCTTCTGTTTCCCAGCAAGCTTCTGCTTAGAGCTTAGGACAGAGTATCTAACAGTATGAAATCCTTTGGGAGAATTCTCCTGTTTTGGCATATTAATAATGAGCCACACAGCATATTAATAATGAGCTTAGTGACAGTACCTTTCACCAGTGTTGGGTCCTCACTAGTGGGATATATCTCCTTCATCTCACATGCCCTATAATTACCATGATGTCTGCCATGGATTAAAAGATCAATAAGTATTTATTACAGGACTTAATATAGAAAGTCAATTATTACTTACATATATATTACATTGCAAAATACCTTGTGGATTACAAGATGCTTCCTGCTGTATTATCTGAGTGAAACAGTGCAAAGCTATTTGTGCCCTATGTAACAGTACAACTGGTAAGTTGCAGAAATGGGTGTTCAAAATTAGCAGCAACATTCACAAAAGGTTGTAAGGATTTGGGAAAAGAGATACAAAGTCAGGATGGGAAGGGTAAGACTAAAGCAGAGATGTCTGTGATGCCAGACATAAAAAACTGAGATCCATTTGGTAAAGGAGTAACTAGCTATGTCAGGAGCCCAAGAGATTTACTTCCCTACACTTTCCAAGTTGGTCCATATCTCCTGATTCAGTGCTCTTCAAATTGTGGGGCTAACAAACTGTTCTGCCAGTAATACAAGCACACGCCCAGATCATATCTGAGTGTGGCCAAGATGCTCCATTACAGTCAACCACAGCCAATAGGCTTGACTGGTTTAGAACACTGCAGGTATACTGATCATGGAACAACCTACACTGATCTCTAGGATAGCCATCCATAAATGATTACCCATAAGTTTTTCTGAGCTGCAATCCCTTTATTTATCCTTATTCAATGAAACTTAATTTTGTGCTGACAATACCAGCATTATAGGTTTCTTATTTTTCTTGTGAGACAGATAAATACTTGCCATTGTATTTTTTGTTGCTGGTTAAAAATCAAATTCTAATTTTTATATTATGCTTAGTGGTAAATAACCTCCCATTCCATGTAATTTCTTTTCCCCAAAGCCTCTGTCTCTTTCTATTATTCTAATCACAGCAAATGCACATGATCCAAAATAGTAGGCCAAGGGATATAGCTATAAAACAACATAAGTTTACCACTTAGTATTTGTAAGGCTGAAAAACAAATGGGGCACTTTTATTTTTCAGTCGAGGATTCTAGTGAATCAGACAACCCACTACTGACATGTGAAGGCTTTGGTCTTAGAAAATGAATTTGCTGGAATGAGGACTTTCATATCTGATTACAATGTTACTTTCCATAAAGGTATAGATATATCCTAAGAGCCTATCAGGGAGGCCATATAATTCAGTGGTTAGAACCAGCTATGTGACTTTACATAAGCCACTAACTGCTCTAAAACTCCTACCTAATCAATGAAATGAGAATAATGGTGTAATAATACATCGGTGTCAGAGATTTATATAAGAATTGCATTTTATAATTGAACTGAAATGCTCACCATACCAAAATTTTTGCTATTATTTTTATCACCTTTTCATGGACTCAATATAAAACAAAATAAACCTTTTTTATTCCTATACATGGAGAGAACTGCCCCATCCCTCCATTAAAAAAATACTTTCAAACAGGCAGTCTTGGTGAATAAAAATATGAAAAAATATGAAACCTCTCCTCTGCTTGCCTGGTACTCCTTCTTCCCCACACCTCCCTTCTGTCTCCTGTACTCTGGAGTCCTTGGTCTCATAAATAACATCAAGAGAAATGGGTCCAGATACTCCTCCAGGTAATCTTCTTGCTAAACAACAGGCATATCAGGATCCTCCTTCTACCTGTTATACAGGAAGCAAATAAAAGCTACTCACCTTACCCTCATATGACCACTGCTTTCCAATTAACCAAGATCTAGCTTTAAAGGACAGAACCTTGGCTTTCAAAGGAAGCCAGGAGAGATCCCAAGGAGACTCATTCAGGTACTTTTCTCTCTGTTTAAGGTCTAACTGTCCTAAAGCAGTAAAATATCTGAGTGAAGAAGTTTTCGCATCTTCAGGAAAAGGTAATATAATATACCTGACATAAATGGAACTGGATTTTCTACCCAAGGTCTAGTTTCGCTGGTTGGGACGTCCCTCAAAGACATAATCAGCAATACTGTCGCCAACGTACAGGCCACTAGCTGACTTGTCTCCGCAATTAAATGTCTGTCTGAGCAATTTCTTTCAGACAAAACACCAAAAAAATAAGGTGATAAAACTAATGGTGGATATAACTAATTCTCCTTTCAAACCTAGAGGGCAGTTGGTAGTTAGGCAAATGGACAAAGAAAAATGAAATCCAAGTGGAGGGCCCATTTATATATGCAACATTAAAACAGAGCATATGATTTTGAATGCAAAGATGAATTTAGGTCTGCAATGGTCCCCAATAACCCATGGGCAGAGAAAATTAAAAATAGGGTGAGAAAGAGAGAAAACAAACAGTACATTTAAGTTCAGTGGAATCTCTTTCTTATCTAAAGTTTTGTCAAACCGTTTTTATGTAGATCATAAGGCGTTATTCTAATCGAACATGGCTGTCAGCAAATCAGCAGTGGAGCCTCCTAATGAATAGCAAATTGGTCTAGCTTCCATTCTTGGCGCTCTTTGGGGAAGGGACTGAAAAAGGTTGAAGGTTTCTGCCAAAGTATTAGTGGTCCATTGTCTAGGATCTCTCAGTCAGTTCAGTTCAGTTCAGTCGCTTAGTCATGTCCAACTTTTTGCGACCCCGTGAATCACAGCACACCAGGCCTCCCTGTCCATCACCAACTCCCAGAGTTCACTCAGACTCACATCCATCGAGTCTGTGATGCCATCCAGCCATCTCATCCTCTGTCGTCCCCTTCTCCTCCTGCCCCCAATCCCTCCCAGCATCAGAGTCTTTTCCAATGAGTCAACTCTTCGCATGAGGTGGCCAAAATATTGGAGTTTCAGCTTTAGCATCATTCCTTCCAAAGAAATCCCAGGGCTGATCTCTAGGCAACATCAAATAGCTCAACAACAAGGGAAAGAAAAATACATTACTCCATTTTATGTATTCATGACATTCTCCTTTATGTCTTGCTTCTTAAGAGAAGTTTACCTTAACCTGTTCTCTTCCTGAGACTTCACTGTGCTGATCAAAATATTGGGTGAAAAGGAAAACTAAAAGAACACTAGAGTGACTAAATTGATCTACATAATAAAGAAGGAATTCAGGAAAAATAACTTAAGAGAAGGGCCAGAGATGGGGAGAGACCCAAGTACAATGGGGAACATATGTGACTATGAGAGAGTATTAGAAAAGGGAAGATGAATGAGGGAAGAAGTTTGAGATATTTTTCAGTGTCATACAAAACAATTGCCCTGTGTCTGCTTTCAGACACATTAAATGTGTATTTCAGACACATATAAATTTAATTAAATATAAATTTTTTATGCCTGTTTGGATATTTGACTGGTGTTGCAGCTGGGCATTACAACTGCTAACACAGTAGCAAACAGGCTTTCAAGGATGTCACAGAAGGCATCTTAAGACTAGATGCACTTGCAGGCACCATGCTAAGCACTTAACATGATCTCATTTCACCGTCACAACAAATGCATATCTATACCCAGGGCTGTATGATCAATAGTCTTCACCATCCCTTCTTCCTTACTGGCAGAACCAACCTCCCACTCTATAGAGGCTGAACATAGCTTTCACAGACACACAATTCCCAAGCCTTCTTTGCTTTTTTGGACATGGTAAGTGATCTAATCCTGGCCAATGTGGTCCCAAGAAGAGTGAGCTAGGGTGGAATGGAGACATCTTGAAAGGTTTTCACTTCATATTAAAGGAGACTCACTAGAGTAAAATTCTTCTTTAGTGTATGTGGTATAACTGGATATATCTGAATCTCTGCAGCCAAGTTGGGACCATGACCAGAGTCATATTTGATATGATCACTTGAAATACAGAAAGCACCAGGGTCTTCAATTTCATTGCTAAACCAGTCCTGTACCTGCCCTATCTCTCAACTTCCTTTTATAGTTTAAGCCTCTTTTGGTTGCATTTTTCTTTTACATGCAGCCAAAAGCATCTTACTGATGTAGCATTTAAATCTAAAAGGTGCATGCTCATGGTGGTATAGTCCTACACTTTGCATCAATATGAGTATTACTAAAATGTTTTATTAGAAGAGAGATAAGAGTTGAAAATGTCACTTAAAAGCGATACAGGAGGGAGCTAGAATGAAAGGAAATATACGGATCTGACACTTCTACGAGCATCTCTCAGACAACTCCCATAACCTCATCTCTATTCTTATCAGATTTAAAGCATCTCTTTAGGTAATCTGAAACCACATAAAATTATAGAAACCCTGTCCCATATACAGGACATTAGCAAACTAATTCTTCTTATGTCTGATGTTCCAATCAACTGTCTTTCTCTAACTCTTGAATACATGGATATATCAATAGAATTAATCATTCACATATATAGAGTTTATTATAATGTAACTGTAAGACAATTCGTTTAGAGTTCTTACCCAGGCACAAAAGGTGGGAGAGTAGAGAAGGAGGATAACTACAAAAAAATGGAAAATATTTCATTAGTTTATTTATCTTGCCATTGACTTCTCAAAACATTTCCCTTTAAAGGCCATTCCTTTTCCATTTCTAGGTAGATTTGTTTTGTTTTTCTGCCAAGCAAGCCAAATGCTCCAGAGGATGATGAATTCTCCAGCTGGTTAGTTACAGCAGTTTACAAGTCAGGCACTTAAAGTACAATGAAATTCTCCAGAGAATTGTTGAATTTTTCTGAAAGATTTCTACAGCAAAGACATACCTTTAAAGTTTGCTCATTTTTATTATGTCTAAAGAACACTTTTATTTTTCTAATCCACAGGCCCCTTGGAGAATCTGAAAACAAGCGAAAGGCACTACATGTAGAAAAATGTTTTGATTGCCAAATACTCTCTTTGCATGGGAACTGCCAGCACTACCTTGTCTACTTGCGACAAGAAGCCATTTCTTACACAATCTCTCTGTCACAGTAGTTTACATAAATTTGTTTGTTCAATTATTCATTCATTCATTCAGGTAACAAATACTTACTGAGCAGTATAGCAAAAACTGGTGGTGGCTCCCCCTATCTCCTCGGGTCCCTTTGGTCATTTCTGGGTTCATTCTACTCTGGTGTACTTTTGCCTCCAAGTCCTAACCTACAAAGATTCTTTGGAGAATTTCCCATATAGACCACTGGAGTTGCCTTCCACAAAAGAGGAGAGAGATTTAAGTGTCTATGATTTTATGTAGCCATATTAGTTTTCTATTGCCACTGTAACAAATTACTACAAAAGCAACGCAAATTTATTACCTTACAGCTTTGTGAGTGAGTAGTCAGGACACAGTTCTCACTGGTTGTTTCTGGGTTGTATTTCCTTCTAGAGGCTCTGGGGGGAAATCCATTTCCTTGCCTTTTCCAGCTTCTTGAAGCCTCCCACCTCAATTGGCTCATAGCCCCTCTTCCTCCACTTTCAAAGTCAATAATATCATTTTTCTCTGTCCCATGTTCTGTCATCACATCTCTCTGTGTCCTTAGCTGGGAAAGGATTTTTAAGGATTCCTAATTAGACTGGGCTCCTTTGGATAACTCAGGATAATCTCCCTATCTGAAAATCCGTATCTCTAATTACATCTGCAAAATTCCTTTTGCCATGGAAGGTAATATAATCATAGGTCCCAGGGATTAGGGCATGAAAATTATTGGGGACCATTATTCTGCCCATCATAGTTCCCATGATTCACTTGGTCAGTGACTGATAGGTACAATGACTGACATAGCTCCTCTCTTGGACTGGAAATGCTCTGAGGGATAATTTACTCTCCAGAGTCTCCTGAAGCATCAGGTCTCCTCTACTGGAGCTTGCCTGAATCTCACCCTTCCTTGGCTTCTCCTACTTTCTTGCTGCTTCCCCCAATACTTTACCAGTTTTTCCTAAAACTTCCCTAATTAATTATTTGCATGCTAGTTATCATCTTGGAGTTTCTTCTAAAGAATTTTACCTAGGACGAGAGCCTGATAGGTGCTAAGAAGTATGCTAGACACTGGAACAAGACTACAGTGGCTGGTCAGAAGACTTATAAACTAATAATAACAATAGTATGTTAAAATCTGTCGTTTGTTGAACTCTTACTTTACATCTGTCATTTCATCACTTTCTTGGATAATATCAGTTCATTTGCATAAATTTATATGATAGGTGCTATTCTCCATTTATATGTAATCTCCATCAAGTCAAGTACCATGCCTATTCCTAAGAGTTTAGACAGTGCTTTCCATATACTAAATGTTCAACAAATGGTAGTCGAATGAAGAACTGAACAGTACAGACAAAGAAACTGAGGTGTGGAGACGTTAAGTTAGCATTTGTTATTCAGTCACTCAGTTGTGTCCAATTCTTCACAACCCCACAGACAGCAGCATGAGAGGCCTCACTGTCCCTCACCATCTCCCGGAGCCTGCATGTCCATTGAGTCGGTGATGCCATCCAACCATCTCGTCCTCTCGTGCATAAGTTAGCATATGTACACTGTAAATAAACAGTGATTAGAACTCAGCTCCGCCAACTTCAAAATCCACACTCTTGCTGTGCTATTTTGCCACCTAAATCTACCTGTTTAATCTAAAAAGAATACAGGGCTGGAAACACTAGGTAGAACAAATTAGGAAAGGTTTCCTTCCTTCTCTCCAAGTCCCTACCCTGAAGTGAAAGTATCTATAAAAGGATTCCTCCCCAACTGAAGTCCCTTAACACTCTGATGAGGAACAAGAATATTTATGAGAAAGTTTATCAATTGTGAATGGATGTGCAAAATTTAAATCAGATAATCTGATAATGTGGGGCTTCCCTGGTGATTCAGCAGTAAAGAACCTACCGAATCCACCTGCCAGTACAGAATATGCAGATTCTATCCCTGGGTCAAAGATCCTCTGGAGAAGGAAGTGGAAATCCACTTCAATATTCTTGCCTGGGAAATCCCACAGACAGAGGACTCTTGCAGACTACAGTCCATGGGGTCAAATAGAGTTGGACATGGCTTAGTGACTAAACAACAAAAATAACAATAAATATAATAACATAGTAAGTAAAAAAAAAAACTTCATAAGAAAAAATAACATTCACATGCAAACATGCTCACATATACCCAGAAAATTAGATATCTGGGAATGTGTCATTAAACATCTGTATGCATCTTAGGCATCTAATTAAAAAGCAAGCAGTATCCAATTGATAAATTGGACTTCATTATAATTAAAAAAAAAAAAAAGAACTTTTGCAAAAGGCAATGTGAAAGAATGAGAAGACAAGCCACAGGCTGGAGGAAAATATTTGCAAAAGACACATCTGATAAAGTACTGTTATCCAAAACAAATAACTCTTAAAACGCATCAATAAGAAAACAAACAAATTTTTAAAATGGGCCAAAGATCTTAATAGACACTTCACAAAAGAACACAAACAGACAGCAAATAAGCATATGAAAAGATGCTCTAAAGCATGTATCATCAAGGATATGCAAATTAAAACCACAATGAGATATCACTACATACCTATTATTAATAGAATGGCTAAAATCCAGAGCACTGACAATTCTGTACACTGGCAGGTCTATGGAAAAACAGAAACTCTCATTCATGGCTGGTTGGAATGCAAAGGGGTACAGTCACTTTGGAAAACAGCTTGGTGGTTTCTTACAAAACTAAACATATTCTTAATCATATTTGCCAGTAATTGTGCTCCTTCACGCTTACCCAGAGAAAACACAAAAAACCTCCACACGAATGTTCAGAGAAGCTTTATTCACAATTGACAAAACTTGGAAATAACCAACATGTTCTTCAGTAGGTGAAGAGATAAACTGTGGTACACCAGGCAATGGAATATTTTTCAGCACTAACAAATATTGAGCTATCAAGTCACACACACACAAAAAGGAAGAAAATTCAATACATATTTCTAAATGTAAGAAGTCAATTTGAAAAAGCTACCTATTGTAGGATCCCAGCTATACAACATTCTGGAAAAGGCAAAATTATGGAGATAGTAAAAAGATCACTAGCTGTCAGGGGTTTGGGGAAGGGATAAACAGGTAGAACACAGAGGATTTTAGGGCAGTGAAAATACTTTGCGTTGTACCGTAATGATGGACACATCTCATTATTTGTTTGTCCAGTCCACAGAATGTAAAACACCAAGAGAAACCCTGAGATAATCTAGGGACTTGGGTGATTATTACTGATATAGATTCATCAGTTGTAACAATGTAACAGTTGATGGGGGGGTGTTGATAATAGGAAGCTTACACACATGTGAGGACAGGAGATATATGAGAAATCTCTGTACTTCTACTCAATTCTGCTACAAACCTTAAACTGCTCTAAAATAATAAAAGTCTTAAAACAGCAAGTTGCACTGAATCGTAGCATTATCAGCATATCTTTGATGGTTGTCAATTGAAAATAAGTCTACGGCTATTTAAAAATTCATGATAATCTGTTTCAGGTTATTCTGTCATATTTTCATTTTAGTGTCAGCAAAAGAAAAATAAGATATGACGTATTGATATTCATTCAAAAAACAGCAATTTTAATTTAAGAGGATACAGGGCTTATAGTCCAGTTAAATCACTAGATAATCTTCTAAGAAACACTCAACATTATATGCAAAATGTAATTGGCTTCCTGTTTAATTACATAAAAGCTGACTAATGAAATGGAATGGATATTTTGTTTTATTAAACTACGCTTTTGTGGTTAGTTCATCATTGAAATTGGCATGGACCTAAGGGAAATTGGTATTCCAGATGCAGTCTACTAAGTAGGTTACCATCTTTCCTGCTTCATTTGAATGCTTTTGAAGGTCTTTAAAATAGATGGATCAAGTTTCAGTCAAAATTATAAGATACTTCAAAATAAAATTTCAGCAGTGGATGGGGTCAGACACAGTCATGACATAAGACTAAAACTTCAATGCATTTTTAGAAGAGCAGACTTTTATAAACAATGATTTAAATGTCTAGAAAAGCCACAGTAAAAAACTGTGAAAACAATAAATATGGACCACTGGAGAAATGTTGAAGAGCAAGCATCAGTATGGTCCCTTAAATGTTCATAAAAGGAACAATTTGGAGGAAGAGCTAATTGTGGAGGTTAGCAAAATCTCTGTATCATGGTAACAATTTTTAAAAACTTGAAAGAATGAGTGTGAGACTATAAAATTAGACACTCTGGAAAAGAGCCACAAACTATGTAACAGAGAGAGGCTAAGCTTAGGAAAAAGGGCATGCAATGGAAGGAATAAAAAGGAACTCAAGTGATAAGAGAGTAGTAGCCTTAGCAGGAACAAGAGTAGGGTTTGGATGCTGTGAGAGCTGTAGGAAGTGAGGCCAGTAAAGAGAAATAGCCATGCTCCTAATGAGTTCGGTAACGATGTGCATGGGACTTGGCCTTAAATGTCGTCGAGCTTCTGCATAAAGGGTAAGAGGATTTTATGCCTTGAGTTTCACAGTTTGAAGCCAACCTGGCACCTTGGTCACTGCTGAACACTGGCCCTTCCTGAGCAGCATATGTGTGAAGTCACTCAGTCGTGTCCGACTCTTGGCAACCCCATAGACTGTAGCCTACCAGGCTCCTTCATCCATGGGATTTTCCAGGCAAGAGTACTGGAGTGGGTTGCCATTTCCTTCTCCAGAGGATCTTCCCGACTCAGGGATCGAACCCAGGTCTCCCGCATTGTAGGCAGACGCTTTAGTGTCTGAGCCACCAGGGAAGCCTCCTGAGCAGCATAGCTCTCTTCTAAAATATGTGCCATCCAGAAGTCCAGCTTGCCCTTTGGATCCTGACTCCACAGAGAGTAAAAGCTGGGGAGAAACCACTGGTAACTCCTGAGAGGTGGAAAACTAAGAACTTTCCATTGAACTTGAAACTTCCTGCCTAACTCTCAGCCTCTTCTCTTGTTCTGCTCTTCCCATTGATGAACTACTTTGTTCTTTTTATTTTACTTCTGCACTCTGTAATAGGAGCTTTTAAATCCCCAGCTTCACACTGAAACACCAAACCAGCATCTAAATCTAACAAGATTTTTACATAAGCTCAACACAGTATCATAAAAATTGAACTCGTGCTCTTTTCCACCCAAAACATCACTTCCAGGGCTCATTTTGATCTATTTCTTCTATTTAACACCTATGTGGTCCAGGTCGAGTCTTCATCTTAAATTCTACCAACCAACCATCTTTGATCAGGCCTCCTCATCTCATAGTTGGACTGGAATAGACTTCTAAATGAGTTTGGCCCTCTAACCCATCCTGCGTAGAACAACCAGACCCAGTCTACTAAAAGAATGACTTCATCAAATCAAGCTCTGCAGTAGTATTCTGTATTATTCAGGCTTCCAATTCTAAATACATTACTACAGGAAGGATATCCTCACCATATCCTCAAATAGCACTCCTTGATCTGGGCTTTCAAGAACACTGCCAGCCTCCATCATAAACCCTGTTCTCACTGAGCTTGCAATCCAAATGCTCCTAACCATTGTTCTGTCAAATATTCCATCAGGAATCTAACAAAGAGCCTATGAACTCTTTCTCATAAGATTTAAAATTCATAAAATAAAATATATAAGATTACAAAGGAAACCAATTATTTTAAAAGTAATAAAGATATTCCTTTAAATCTATATGGAAATATAGGAGTTCCTTCATTGATAGATGAAACAGCTAGATTTAGCAGCAGCCTAATAATTATCCCAATTTTGAAGAAGTGATCTTAAGCAATATTTCAATAATTTGAAATAACTGATATGATACAAATATATCTGTTATATCTACCAATGCCAAAGTTAGTGATATTCCTAATATTATACTGCATGGTAACAGTCATTCACAATTAAAGTAAATGTTAAATTTAAGATAATAAAAATACAATTTTTTTTTTTTCCCCAACCAAGTTTCAAGACCCTGTGAGTGTTATCTCATTTTAACAGTTCCTGGTCTAATGCTTTTTAGAAATCCCTACAAACAGAAAAACTTTCCTCTTTAAAAAAAAGCATAACTTATTTTTCAAACATGTCATGTTCAGTGCATTTCAACTGAAACATTCAGCAAGCAACTACTCACCATATATAAAGTATGATATTAAATACATAAAACCTGCCTTTAAAGGTCACACAGCCTACTGAGGATAGTAAATCTTTAAACAAATCACAGAACTGTATGCTGGGCATCTTACTAGTTCAGTTCAGTTGCTCAGTCATGTCCCGCATTTTGCAACCCTGTGGACTGCATCACGCCAGGCTCCCCTGTCCATCACCAACTTCTGGAGCATGCTCAAACTCATGTCCATTGAGTCAGTGATGCCATCCAACCATCTCATCCTCTGTTGTCCCCTTCTCCTCCTGCCCTCAATCTTTCCCAGCATCAGGGTCTTTTCCAATGAGTCAGTTCTTCACATCAGATGGCCAAAGTATTGGAGCTTCAGCTTCAGCATCAGTCCTTCCAATGAATATTCAGAACTGATTTTCTTTAGGATTGACTGGTTTGATCTCCTTGCAGTCCAAGGGACTCTCAAGAGTCCTCTCCAACACCACAGTTCAAAAACATCAAATCTTATTAGTAGTATATGCTAAGTTCTAAGGAAGTATAAGAGAAGAGCCATGAATTAAGTACAGGAGAGCCAAGGAAGATAACACAGAGGACAAATGATCTGAGAAAAAGATCAGAGTATGTGCAGTCATGGAGTTGAGTGCACTGGGACTTTAGTGTGTTAGAAAGGAACAACAGTTTGCAACTAGTAGATCAATCAAATCTCGAGATTTAAGGCACAACATAGCAAATACAGTCAACAATATTGTATTATAAACTTCAACATTGCTAAGACACTAGAACTTAATTGGTCTCAAAACAAAAACAAAAGATAATTATGTGACGTGATAAAGGGGTTAGCTTACATTATTTGTAGTAAGCATAATGCAATATACGAGTATATCAAACAAACATGTTATACATCTCAAACTTACACAAAGTTGCATGTGAATTATATCACAATAAATAAAATAAAAAATTCTTAAAGGCTGTTAATAGTCTAGATTATAAAATTAGAAATAGTCTAGATTGTAGTTTAAAACTACAACTTTATTCCTTTAGCCTGTACTATTTTTTTTAATAAAGGAATGATGGGAGATCAAGATAAGATCTTGGTCTCAGCCAGATACTGTAAATTTAAGAACAGGAGCCATCAGAGGATTCTTCCAGACAGTGCATGCTTAATTTCATTTCTTCGCTCCTGCCACTTCCTTAGCTCTGGGCATTATTTCTCCTCCACTTTGTTAACATATATACTACTTCCTGGTTTCAGACCCAACACCTTTCTTCTTTAAAATGTCTTCACTGAACACCCTAGCTGTTGATGTTCTGAATTATTTTAGTGTCCTATACGGTTATATCCTTATAATCCACATTAAAAATACTTTTGAACCAACATGGTTATAAATTAATAAAAGCCCTTTAAAAGCATGTGGTTATGTCTGAACAGTTAGACAACTGGTTGGCATGAGGTCAGAGTTCAAGGGAAGCTGCATGCAATAATTCAAACACTTCAAAAATGATTTCTAGGCACCCTATCTGAAATTACTGAAGGCGAAAACTGCTCTTCTTAACAGGCATCGAGAGAAAATAAAAACAGAACTTTCTGCAAGCAAATGTCTTGGTAATGTTATATTACCAAAAGAGATGATTTCACATCTGTCTATAAAAGCACAACATTAATGGATGCTCAGAAGGAAAGATCTTATTAATATAAAAGAGCAAAAGATCCTTGAAAAAGAAGAAGTTACGAGAACTTCTTTTCCATGGATATTTACTATTCCAGTAACTGAGAGGCATTCAGGGATACTAATTCAATGATAAACATGTTTAAGATGGATAAAGGATACTTGTGATTATAAAAGGAAAATTTCAGTACAAAAATTAATCATTTTAGTATATATATTTTAGTATATTTTATTCATACAGTTTATGGAGAAAATGTTTTGAGAAGGAAAATTTATGGTAAAGGTTTTCATTGTTTGGTTTTACATGCTTAATAAATGTTCATTAAGTTTCAATTTGGATTTTCATTTCATTTCACTTATTTTTGATAGTTCTCTAAATTTAATAGTATAAAATCCATTTTCAGAAACAAAAGTACAATTTATAATGTTTTTTTTGCCAATTGGAATGAATGTCCAGTATTAAAGATATCTTAATGTATTACCAAAATCTGATAACCAACTAGGTCTTAATAAAGGGGTTGCCTCTATCTTATCTGACTCTCATTGAAACACATAATATTACCCTCAAGTTCCAAATAAAGAGACTGACACTCCAGGTAGCTAAGTGGATTTTTTCTTTCCTAAGATCTTTGGCTCAAGAACAAAATGTAAAGTAGAAAAGCACGAAGACAGACTCCATATAGGGAATGTGTGTGGCATTGTCCCAGTCCTGGGCAACAGGCATCCCTCGCCTATAAGACAGTGCTTCCCAGGCAGGCAAGAGAAGGGTGATGTGAGATCTCTACAGCAGATAAAAAAATATTAATGACAGCCACTTCATAGCCTTAAAACTCAGTCCTCTTAAATTTTTAGCAGGCAGGCAATGGATCTGATCCCTGAGATTTGTTTTCATGAGTTGTAGGAACATTAGATATTCTAGGGTGAAATGCAGTAAGATGTGGTTTCTGCCACATTCTGGTTCCCAATGAAGAAAACTTAGTCCAGATAATCGACTGTATTTAGATTCATATGTGTGTGTGCTTAGTCGTGCCTGATTCTTTGCAACTCCATAGACTAGCCCACCAGCTCCTCTGTCCATGGGATTATCCTGGCAAGAATACTGGAGTGGGTTGCCATTTCCTCCTGCAGGGGATCTTCCCAATGCAGAGACTGAACCCAAGTTTCCTATGACTCCTGAATTGGAAGGTGGATACTTTACCACTGCACCACCTGGGAATCCCAAAATGTTGAGGAATAATTTTAGGCTCTCAGATTTTCTCAAGTGCTGAACAGTCATCCTGCCATTTGCAATAGGCTGAGAGACTTGTCTAAATCTCTGATCTCTTTCTTGGTTCTCAGGGAAAATTTTCTTTTGTGATACAGCTACAGCAGCAATCACACATGATTCCTTGTGAAGAACTTCTTCACACCATACTGCAAACAAACTCCTCTCTGGTGGGTAGAGACTCAATCTTTTGTGATGCAATTTTGTGTCTAAGCACTGTCTCATCTCCATGCCTCTGGTGACAGCTGAACAGTGGAGGTTTATGCGAGGCGCTTCTGTGATGGCATGTCTCAGATGATCCCTTGGGTATTCTGGCCGTGACACTCAACCCTTAATCCTCAACAACTCAGTTTATGGTGAGAGCTATGGAAGATTGAAAATGAGCGTTCACACTTCAGAAGTGCCTACCCTGTTTTCCTAAATTCTTTTCTTCAAGCAATGATCTGTTTTTAATTCTGTGATTTTTTTCCTTATCTATGCAGATGTTGACATTAAAAAATATCTGATACACTTTTTAACTTGAAAAGCAATCTTTTTTAACTGGAAATCTGTTCCTTATTTTTTTAATAGGCAACAAAATATAGCAGGTACCAATTAGTAAAAAAAAAAAAATAAGAAAGAAAGAAACATGGTCTGTCTTTTGTATATGCCATTGAATATTACTGAAGAATTGCATTTACTATACATGTCAGAGTTAAAATCAGGGACTATAAAAACTCAGCATAATTCACTTACTCCCCTGGATTCAAGAGAATTGTTACTGTTAGAGTTTTAGAAAACCAGCCTTTAAACTTTTCTTCTTATACAAAATAGGCTTCTAAGCCACATTGTGAAGTAGGAAACGTTTCTTTTCATAGCTTTCCACCCTTCTTTCAACAACATCACCTACAGAGTCGCTAGCTCTTTGTTTTGCCTTTTTAGAATCAATGCCTTCTTACCTCAAATTTCCTGGGGGACTTATTTTATCAAAGGCTAAGCCTACTTCCTAGGTTTGGACAACCAGAATAACAGTCAATGGTTCAGAGATGGAAATAAAGCCCAATCCAGACCAATCAATGAGAATCTCCAACTTCCAATTACAATTTTGAAGAAGATACTCTATTTGATGTAGTTACTTTGAGGAAAAATAGTAAGTCTGAAGATACTAGTGACTTAGTTACTAATAACTAGCCACATCATGGGAAGTATATGCTTTGAGAACAAAGCTGACAGAAACCAGGACTTCCCTGGCTGGGCAGTCCAGTATCTAAGACGCCACGCTTGCACTTCAGGGAACACAGATTCGATCCCTGGTTGGGAAACTAAGATCCCACATGTCATGCAGCCAGTCAAAAAAAAGAAAAGAAAAGAAACTATACAAGCCGTGAAATGAGGAATAGGGATTTTCCTGGCTACATAATTTGAGTAAATGAATACAGCCATTTATGTAGTGAATTAACCATTTATGAAGCCATTTATGAATGTAGCCTGAATTTTTAAACACCTTTCTTTCTTAGTTTAAGCCAAAGACTGTTGCATCTCTGAAATCACAACTAAACGAGTACTTTCTGATAAAATATAATTAATACCTACTGATTTATATCTCCTAGATAAACAAAGTTCTTATTTATTTTTCATTTATTGAAGGGTATATATTTTCATGCCCTATAAAAACAGTATTCATAAAACCAGTCACTTTTCCATTTCTTTGAAAGAAATATAGTTCTCCACTTTTTTCTTGTCTCCTAGTTATGATTTATGCTAATCTTACTAAACTGATCAAAATTAAGGTATAATTTGCTCAAAGTAGTTGGCTGTTGCCCTAGTATCAGTTACATGTATTAAAAGTATTAATAGTATGTAATATGGAACTTTAGGCATAATAATAAAACTGATTAAGACAGTTACTTTTGACCAAAATGACAGACAAGGGTGAGGGGAGGAATATTCTGAGTTGTCCAATATGGAGTAAAACCTGATTTACAAAGTGATGATTCCATCTCTGATGGAGTAAGCCCATTCCACACTTTCTCTAACTACAACTAAAAATACTGGATAGCATGCATAAGGCCCTTATCTAATAACAGTAAAAGTAAATAATGGAACTAGGAGCGTGACCCACATGGTACAGACATTCTGTGTTTTTCCCTCGCATATCTCCCAGCTTGAACTCCACAAAATCTTGAATTCTAAGAAGATCCCACATGCCTAAGGGAGCAGCACAAACAAACAAACAAAAAGGAATTTTCTTCTCTAGTGGCCAGAATACTAGGAAGAGGCCCCCATGTGGGATGGATCTGCTAGGGGAAGACTGATATAATTTAATATTTTTTACTCTCCTGTGCTGGCCCCAGGCATGAGGCCATACTCCCATGCAGATTTGTTTCATTATTTATTTATACATTTATTTTTTTGGCTGTGCGAGGTCTTTGTTGCTGTGCAGGCTTTTCTCTAGTTTCGACGAGTTGGGGCTTCTCTCCAGTTGTGGTGCAGGGGCTTCTCACTGCAGTGGCTTCTCTTGTTGGGGAGCACAGGCTCTGGAGCACACCACCTTCAGCAGTTGCAGGGCCTTCAGTCGTTCCATGTCTGGGCTCTAGAGCACAGGCCATAGTGTGGCACACGGGCTCAACTGCTCCAGGGCACGTGGGATCTTCCCAGATAAGGAATTGAACCCATGTCTCTCGCATTGGCAAGGGGGATTCTTTACCACTGAACCACCAGCGAGGCCCCTCCTCTGCAGATGTTTAGATAACTGGAAAGGATATGCTTCTCTATGACCAGAGGAACTGGAAAATGGGGTCTCAAGGGTCATTCTTCATTCCCTCTCATATTCTGTCACTAAGTTAGTCACAAGATTGGCTACATAAAGATAAAGCAGTGTTCTGGATAAAAATAATTATCAAAGATAAAGAGGGACTTTACAAAAGATTAAAAAAAAAAAGTCAACTCATAAAAATATCAAAATCCTAAGTGTATCTGCACCTACTAACATATCCAAAATATGTGAAACAAAAATGAGTGCAATTAAAAAGAGAAGAAGGCAAATTCATAATTATACTTGGAGACTTTTAACACTCATCTCTCAGTAATCAAACAATCAAGAAAGAAAATCAATAAGGATATACAAGTCCTGAGCAACACTATCAATCAACTTGACCTAATTAACATTCATAAGGCACCCCACTTAACAATAGCATAATACATGTTCTTTTCAAGTCCACGTGGAATAGCCAATGAGACAGACCATATACTGGGTCATAAAAAACTATCTTTAATAACTTTTGATTAAAATAATGCAAAGTATTATTCTCTGATCATAATAAAACTGACCATAAAATCAATAACAGAAAAACTCTTTAAAAAATTTCCAAATATTTGAAAGCGTAAAATGCAGTTCCAAATAATTTATGAGTCAAACAGAAAGTCTCAAGGAAGGTAGAAAATATTCTGAATTGGATTTCTTTTTGTTGGCTACCAAGATGACAGTGTAGAAAGACCCTGAACTGACTTCCTCTCAGAAGCACACCAAAATCACAATTATCTTCAGTACAACCATCAATGAAAAAGATTGGAAGCTACCAGAAAATATTTGGAACTGAATAGAATTCAGTTCCATTAAAAATTATGGGATGCTTCTAAAATGGTGCTAGAAGAAAATTTATATCATTCAATGCTTCTTTTAGAAATGAAGAACACTCTTCAACACTCAAATGGATAACTGAAGTTTCTAGTCTAAGACATGAGAAAAAGAAGAATATCTGGAACTTAACCAAGTAGAAGGAAGTAAGAAAAATAAAATAGAAAAAGGGAAAATAGAAAACAGAAAAAAAATCAATAAACCAAAAGCAGCTTCTTTCAAAAAGTCAACAAAATTGATAGACTTCTGTTCATATTGACAAAGAAAAAAGCAGGAAAGCACAAACTATCAATATCAGAACATATCACTACAGATTCCACAGATACTAAATAATTATAGGGGAATGCTAAGAATGACTTTATAGTCATAAATTCAACAACTTAGATGATGTGGACCATACTGCCAAACTTACTCAAGAAGAAAAAAATAATTTGAATAGCTCTATATCTATTTAACCCTGGAGTAGGAAATGGCAACCCACTCCAGTATTCTTCCCTGGAAAATTCCATGGGCAGAGGAGCCTGAGGGCTACAGTCCATGGGGTCACAAAGAGTCGGACATGACTGAGCACACATGTGATATCTATTTAAAGACTTTAATTCATAATTTTAAGGGTCAGTCATTCAGTCGTGTCTGACTGTTTATGACTCCATGGACTGTAGCCCACAGGCTTCTCTGTCCATGGGATTCTTAAGGCAAGAACACTGGAGTGGGTAGCAATTCCCTTCTCTAGGGGATCTTCCTGACTCAGGAATCGAACCCAGGTTTCCTGCATTGTAGGCAGATTCTTTACCGTCTGGCCCTCATAATTTTAAACTTCTAACAAGGAAAATTCCAGACCCAAGTGGTTTCACGGGTAAATTTTACAAAGCAGAGAAGAAAATAATAATAATGCCAATTCCTCACAATCTCTTCTAAAAGACAGAAAAGGAGGGAATACTACTCAACTTGTTTTATGATGCCAGCAGTACTCTGGCAACAAAATCAAACAAGGCAATATAAGAAATGAAAACTACACACCAATACTGTTCATAAATATAGATATAAAAAAACTCAATGAAATATTAGGAGTCAAATCCAGCAACATATAAAAAGAAGCATAGACTAGACAAAGTATGGTTTATCTCAGAATGCAAGGCTGATTTATTACAAGAAAATAAATCAATGTAATCCATCATATTAACAGACTAAGGAAGAAAATGACATCAATCATATCAATAGATACAGAAAGATTTTTGATGGAATTCAATATTAATTCACAGTAAAAACTTTTAGCAAACTAGAAATACAAGTGATCTTTAACTTGATTAAGAATCTCTATAAAAACATGCAGCTAACATCATAATTAATGTTTAAAGAATTAATGCTTTCCCCGTAAACCAGAGGCCAAGATAAGAATATCCACTTTCATCATTCCTATCTAGCACTATAAAAGCCCTAGTCATTGAAATAAGGCACAATAAAAGAAAAAAACATACAGATTGAAAAAAAAAAAAAAGTAAACTTGTCTCTACTCACAGGCAACATCACTGTCTATATAGAAAATGTCAAGGTATCTACAAAAATCTCCTACACCTAATAAGTGAGCTTAACATGGTTGCAGGATTCATGGTCAATACATTAAAATAAATCACATTTCTTTACAGTAAGCAGTAAACAATGGAAAGTCAAAATTTGAACAGACATTTTAAAATTTCAAATAGACATTTTTCAAAGACACACAGATGGTCAACAAGTACATGGAAAGATGCATCAGTAATAATCAGTCATTTTCACAGAAGTGGAAATCAAAACCACAATACGAGATCACCTCATACCTGTCAGGATGGCTATTATCAAAAAGGCAACAAATAACAAATGTTAGCAAGGATGTGAAGAAAAAAAATCCTTGTGCACTGTTGGTGGTGATGTAAACTGGTATAGCCACTCTGGAAAGAGGTATGGGAGATCCTCAAAAAATCAAAAATAGAAATTGTAATAAGATTCAGCAATTCCACTTCTGGGCATTTTTCTAAGAAAACAAAAATACTAACATGAAAAGATATATGCACCCTCATATTCACTGCAGAATTATTTATAATAGACAAGATAAGAAAGCAACCTAAATATCCATTGACATGACTGAATAAAGCAGATGTGGAATCTATATGCAATGAAATATTACTCAGTTATTTAAAAACAAAAGAATAAAATAGTGCTATTTGCAACACATGAACAGACCTTGAAGAAATTATACCAAGTGAAATAAGTCAGATAGAGAAAGACAAATACCTTACGATCTCTCTTATACTGGACTCTGTCTTTCAAAAAGATCGTAGATACAGAGGATAAATTGGTGGTTGCTATAGGCAGGGGGTGAGGGGTAGCAGAAATGGATCCAAAGGTTTTAAAAAATGATGTTCACAAATGCTCATAGGAAATTAGAATTTAAACACTATCTATTGACATTGTAATAAACATAAGGTCCTGTCATGCACACAAACTGGACATGCTTTGGAAAAAGGAAAGAAGGAGAAAGGAAGGACAGAAAAAAAGGAAAGCAAGCAAGTGGGTGGGCAAGAATACCAGATAATTCAAAAAAAAGAAAAAAAGAGAAAAAGAAAAATCTTGTAAAATGCCCCCCAAAACCTAACAAAATATATGCTACAACTGTTGCTGAAAATTCCAAAACACAGATGTAAGAAAGTAAAGAAGAATACAAATAAGTGAGGAATACACCATGTGTGTTGATTGGAAACTTCAATATTTTAAGAGTTTAATTTTCCTCAAATTTCCCCAAAACGGATCTATAAATATAACACAATTGCAATACAAATTCTAGCAAGATTTTTGTTGTTGCTGTTAGAGATACTCACAATGTAGTTCTAAATTTTAATGAAAAGCAAAGGAACTAAAGGGGCCAGAACAATTTTGAAAAATAAGAACAAAATTGGAGGACTCATTTTACTTTTTTAAACACTTATCATAATGCTACAGTAAACAAGGCAGTTCAGTATTGATGAAAGAACACTTAAATAGATCAATGGAACAGAATAGAGACTTTAGAAACAGATAATAGAAATTGATTTTGACAACAGTGTAAAAATACGTCAATGGAGAAAGAATAGACTTTTCAACAAATGGCGCTAGACAACAAAACATCCATATGTTAAAAAAATATATATATATATATATAAAGGTAATCTCTACTTATACCTCATACATTAAATAAAAATTAACTCAAAATGGATTCTACATTTAAAGAGAAAATATAAACTATTAAACTTAGAAGATAATATAGGAGATCTTTGAAAGCTTGGGTAAGGCAAAGAGTTTTTAGATATATTAAATCACAATCCATAATATTGAAAATTGATTAACTTTACCAAAATTCAAAATTTTTGCCAAAAACAATAGCATATGAAAAGACTAACTACACACTGGGAAAAAATAGCCACAAATCACATATCCAGTAGAGTATTTATATCCTGAATATATAAATATATACACACACACACACACACATATATACACATATATATATATACATGCATACGCATATAACTCACAACTCAACAGAAAGGCAACAGATAGCTCAATTAAAAACTAGATAAAAGATTTTAACAAATAATTCCTCAAAGAAGACTTGCGAATGGCAAATGAGCACATGAAAACACACTCAACCTCTTTAGTTGTTGTTTTGCTGTTCAGTTGCTAAGTCACATCTGACTCTTTGTGACCCCATGGACTACAGCACAGAAGACTCCACTGTCCTCCACTATCTCCCGGAGTTTGCTCAAATTCATATCCATTGAGTCAATGATGTTATCTAGCCATCTCATCCTCTGCTGCCCCCTTCTCCTTTTGCCTTCAGTGTTTCCCAGCATCAGTGTCTTTTCCAATGAGTCGTCTGTTTGCATCAGGTGACCAAAGTATTGGAGCTTCAGCTTCAGCACCAGTCCTTCCAATACTCAAGGTTGATTTCCTTTAGGATTGACTGGTTTGATCCTCTTGCAATCCAAGGGACTCTCAAGAGTCTTCTCAGGCACCACAGTTCAAAAGCATCAATTATAGGCTTTCAGCCTTCTTTAGTCATTCTTCAGTCTTCAGTTCAGTCGCTCAGTCGTGTCCAGCTCTTTGCTACCCCATGAATTGCAGCACGCCAGGCCTCCCTGTCCATTACCAACTCCTGGAGTCCACCGAAACCCATGTCCATCAAGTTGATGATGCCATCCAACCATCTCATCCTCTGTCATCCTTTTCTCTTCCTGCCCTCAATCTTTCCCAGCATCAGGGTCTTTTCAAATGAGTCAGCTCTTTGCATCAGGTGGCTAAAGTATTGGAGCTGCAGCTTCAACATCAGTCCTTCCAATGAATATTCAGGACTGATCTCCTTTAGGATGGACTAGTTGGATCTCCTTGCAGTCCAAGGGACTCTCAAGAGTCTTCTCCAACACCACAGTTCAAAAGCATCAATTCTTCTGCACTCAGCTTTCTTTATAGTCCAACTCTCACATCCATACATGACCACTGGAAAAACCATAGCCTTGACTAGACAGACCTTAGTTGGCAAAGTAATGTCTCTGCTTTTTAATATGCTGTCTAGGTTGGTCATAACTTTCCTTCCAAGGAGTAAGTGTCTTTTAATTTCATGGCTGCAGTCACCACCTGCAGTGATTTTGGAGCCCAAAAAATAAAGTCAGCCACTGTTTCCACTGTTTCCCCATCTATCTGCCATGAAGTGATGGGACCAGATGCCATTATCTTCGTTTTCTGAATGTTGAGCTTGAAGCCAACTTTTTCACTCTCCTCTTTCACTTTCTTCATTAGGTAAATACAAATTAAGAACACAATGAGATATCACTGTTGTTTAGTCGCTGAGTCTGACTCTTTTGCAACCCAATGGACTGCAGCCTACCTGGCTCCTCTGTCCATAGTATTTCCCAGGCAAGAACACTGGAGTGGGTTGCCATTTCCTTTTCCAGGGGCTCTTCCCAACCCAGGGATCCAGCACATGGCTCCTACCAAGTCTCCTGCATTGCAGGCGGATTCTTAACTGCTGAGCCACCAGGGAAGCCCTTACTTATAATGTTTTATATATATATATATATGCCCAGAAATTCCTACTTTTGCTTGTTTAATCTTCCACATTTAGTTATCTACCCTAGAGAAACATCATCTTATGTTCACACAAAAATTTGTACACAAATATTTATAGCAACATATTTTTAATTACCAAAAGTTAGAAACAACCTAATTCTTCAGGGAGTAGATGGATACATAAACAGGGGTGTAGTCAAACAATGATATTCGGA
This sequence comes from Bos javanicus, assembly GCF_032452875.1. Classification (NCBI taxonomy): domain Eukaryota; kingdom Metazoa; phylum Chordata; class Mammalia; order Artiodactyla; family Bovidae; genus Bos; species Bos javanicus. The sequence continues at coordinate 54,919,430 of NC_083874.1, read as the reverse complement.
AATGAAAAGCTATGGACTTCTAATACAGTCAACAACATAATGAAATCGTAAACATATTAAGTAAATGAAAGTAGCCAGGCTTAAAAGATGAAATACTATATACTTTCATTTATATGATATTCTGGAAATAGCACAACCATTTCAGAAGTCAGATGTTGCTAGAGGTTAGTGGTGGAAGTAGGATTTGACTACAAAGAGGGCAGCACGTAATTTTCTGGAGGGATAAAACCATTCTATATCCTCATTATGTTGGTGTATTTGTCAAAATTCACAGGAAAATATACTAAAAAGTGGGGGAAAGTGAATTTTACTGTATGTAAACTTTGAAAAGTAAAATTTTTAAAAATCTGGTTTATAATGTTAGCCCTACTTTATCTTGCTAAGTGATCTCGGATACTTATATCATCTCTTTGAGATGAAAGTGTCTTAGATGGAATAGGAGGGTATTGGTCTAAGTTCTTTTCCAAGTTTAACCATCTGTGATTGAAATTATACAATGCAAATGCCCTTCTACTCTCTAAGCTTAGTGTGTACTCTACAAAGGGAAGTCATTCTGCAGTCTATGAGGATTTTTTTTTTTTTTTTAGCAAGGATTCCACTTAGCTGAAAGTGAAAGTGAAGTCACTCAGTCATGTCCGACTCTTTGCGATCCCATGGACTGTAGTCTACCAGACTTCTCTGTTCATGGGATTTTCCAGACAAGAGTACTGGAGTGGGGTGCCATTTCCTTCTTCAGGGGATATTCCTGACCCAGGGATCGAACCCAGGTCTCCTGCATTGCAGGCAGACGCTTTACCCTCTGAGCCAGGAGGGAAGCCCCTAGCTGAAAGGAGCCTTATAGCAATTATCATCATTAACTTTGAGCCATCTATTCTGCCCGAATTCACAAGATAATTCAATACTTCCAGACTTTGAAGCCCACCAAATAACACAATTATTTATTATTGCAGATTATTATTTCTGCCCTGCAGCAAACTTTCCAAAGAGAAATAAAACATTTAGGGGGAAAATATATAGTGAGTTTTTCACCCTCAGGGAAGAATACAGAATCCATGGATATATAACAACACTGAATAAATGATATTAACTCCATCACTCAGAGCTCTGCTTCACAACTCTGTCATTTGCACTGTGGATTAACCAGGATGTGACTGTCATAATGATGTGATTTCTTGCAATATTGTTCTTACAATTACACAGATTACAGAATAAAGTAGCAATAGGAAACCAAAGCTCTCCTTCCTGGAAACAAGAACCTATTAATTAATAAGGAACATTTCCAGGTGTTTGCCAGATACAAAGGGGCTAAGATAAAGGCACAAAATCCTTGAAAAATAAGAATCATAGTAATTTCACTTCTAAGTATCCATCCTAAATAAACCACATGCAAAAAAATTTCCTGCAGCATTATTTATAATAGTAGAAAATTATTAGTAATCTAAACGTCTACCATTAAGAGATTAATTCCATGTAGCCTGATAGGCTACAGACAGGGGTTGCAGTCAGACATGACTTATAGACTGAGCATGCATGAGCAAGCATACTCATATGATATAATTCTAAAAGCAAAAAAATGAATTTAAAATATACACATCAAAACTTATAATCCCCTAAGAAATATTAGACAGAAATCATATTGTAGAATAATGTCATTTCCTTTTTTAAAGATACATACAATAGTTCCATACATCATCTATAAATACATATTAGAATTTTCTGAAGACTACACATCAAATCTGTAACAAAGTTAACTCTCAGGAAAAGAGGCTGGTACTGGGTATAAAAAAAAAGAGTCTTTAAGAAAAAAATGTGTTCATGTATTTTTTTATGTAATTAAAAATTACTTTTAAACAAAGAATGCAACGAACTATATATATCAACCAAAGAGAGATTTCATCTGGAAACTTTCCCAGATTTTGACTTAAAAAGTCCTAAAAACACATCACCTGGAGAAACAATGTCAGAGAATAGAATGCTCATCCTTGCAAAAAAGGCTTTGCTCACAACCCAGGCTATCTTAGAATGTTAATCTCGGAGCTGCATTTTAGGAATTAGGATTCCATTCTATACCATTCAACCACAGTCCTGAAAGGATATCCAACATTACATTTTCAAGTCTTTTGAGCAGATCATTATTTAATTTCACTCCCACAATACACCTTACCAGAAACCTACATCTTTCATAACCCAATGGCCCCAAAGCACAGAATGACACCTATTTATTTTTAAATTTAGGGTAAATTAAAACTAATTTTATTTGAGAATCCTGTGACACCCTTTGGGATAACTGGAAGGACCCTGTGGTATCACAAAAGCAGAACTGGGAAAGCATTGGCTTGTATCGTTGCCATGGGAATCTGCCTCCTATAACCACCTAGCTCTGGAGATAACCAGAGAAAGGGGAGCAATCTCAGAAGGTCTGTAAATAGGGCAAGGCAGAGTCACAGGGTACAAAATACCAGTGGGTCAGAAGCTTGGCCTTCCCCTGTCTGTCTAGGCAACAAGACACGTGAAAAAGGAAGGCGGAGCATCCGGCTGTCAGACTGCAATGAGTCCACTCTGCTCAGATCCATTTTGCAGAATTACACACAGATGGAGGAAGAGCAAGTGGGTGGTAGGATTGTTATTCTCCACAGGTGTCCAGACCTGGTCGCTGACCAACTGTGTAATTACAATACAGGGAGCCCAGAGCACTGCTTTCCTCTCTGCTGTTAAGAGCACCAGCCCCTCCATGGAGGTGTATTATGTTTCCCAATTTTAATTTTAGCATCTACACTTTGGCAATTTGCATTTAAATGTGTTGTCAGAGAACTTCCAGAAATCTTTAATAGGAAGACCGATTTGCATTTTAATATGCTGTTAAAGAATTTCAAAATATCTTTTTTTAGTGTGAATACATATTACCAGAGGAATGGCCACAGTTAAAGAAATTATAATTACCTGGGTACAATTTAAACAGAGCTGGCTTTCAGAAGCACTGTGGCTTTGTTGGACTTTGTTAAAAGTTCCTTGTAAAACAGAGAGCCTGAAAGGAAAAAAGAAACCTTCTGATTCGTGAGACTTTGAAGGTTGAATTGATACCTTCAAAGGTATAGAAATCCAAGGCGAGAAGTGAGTACACAAGGGCTGAGGTTGGGGTTAGTTAAAAGAAAGGAAGATTATCAGAAAGAGGAAATAGGGAGATAAGATGTTTCATGCTGTCCCTCATCAGTGCATCAACCAACCCTCTCCTCTCTGCTGAGTTCCATAGACTGAATTCAGGCAAGTACTGACAACACGTAGAGTGACTATTTCTGCTGCCCACCATGCTCATACAATATTTCATAAGAGTAATCATGATTCTGAATAGACATTTCAAGTTTTCGTGGATTCTGGAGAAATACTGAAGAGGTCACAACCTCAAGTTCAGAAGTATAAAAAGTATTATACATCCCATTTCCACTGCCTCATCAAATAACTCTGGGTTACCATGTCTTAGCGTGGCATTTTAAGTCTTGGTTGAATCTATCCACTATCATGATTATACAGTGGAAGTGAGAAATATACTTAAGGGACTAGATGTGATAGACAGAGTGCTTGATGAACTATGGACAGAAGTTCGTGACATTGTAGAGGAGACAGGGTTCAACACCATCCCCAAGAAAAAGAAATGAAAAAGAGCAAAACAGCTGTCTGAGGAGGCCTTACAAATAGCTGAGAAAAGAAGAGAAGCAAAAAGCAAAGGAGAAAAGGAAAGATAAAAGCATTTGAATGCAGAGTTCCAAAGAATAGCAAGAAGAGATAAGAAAGCCTTCCTTAGCAATCAATGCAAAGAAATAGAGGAAAACAATAGAATGTGAAAGACGAGATCTCTTCAAGAAAATTAGACATACCAAGGGAACATTTCATGCAAAGATGGGCTCAATAAAGGACAGAAATGGTATGGACCTAACAGAAGCAGAAGATATTAAGAAGAGGTGGCAAGAATACACAGAAGAACTGTACAAAAAAAGATCTTCATGACCCAGATAATGACAATGGTGTGATCATTCACCTAGAGCCAGACATTCTGGAATGTGAAGTCAAGTGGGCCTTAGGAAGTATCACTAAGAACAAAGCTAGTGGAGGTGATGGAATTCCAGTTGAGTTATTTCAAATCTTAAAAGATGATGCTGTGAAAGTGTGCACTCAATATGTCAGCAAATTTGGAAAACTCAGCAGTGGCCACAGGACTGGAAAAGGTCAGTTTTCATTCCAATCCCAAAGAAAGGCAATGCCAAAGAATGCTCAAACTACCACACAATTGTACTCATCTCACACGCTAGTAAAGTAATGCTCAAAATTCTCCAAGTCAGGCTTCAGCAATATGTGAACTGTGAACTTCCACATGTTCAAGCTGGTTTTAGAAAAGGCAGAGGAACCAGAGATCAAATTGCCAACATCCACTAGATCATTGAAAAAGCAAGAGAGTTCCAGAAAACCATCTATTTCTGCTTTACTGAATATGCCAAAGCCTCTGTGTGGATCACAGTAAACTGTGGAAAATTCTGAAAGAGATGATAACAGCAGACCACCTGACCTGCCTCTTGAGAAACCTGTATGCAGGTCAGGAAGCAAGAGTTAGAACTGACATGGAACAACAGACTGGTTCCAAATAGGAAAAGGAGTTCGTCAAGGCTGTATATTGTCACCCTGCTTATTTAACTTTTATGCAGAGGACATCATGAGAAACGCTGGACTGGAAGAAGCACAAGCTGGAATCAAGATTGCCGGGAGAAATATCAATAACCTCAGATATGCAGATGACACCACCCTTACGGCAGAAAGTGAAGAGGAACTCAAAAGCCTCTTGATGAAAGTGAAAGAGGAGAGTGAAAAAGTTGGCTTAAAGCTCAACATTCAGAAAACGAATATCATGGCATCCGGTCCCACCACTTCATGGGAAATAGATGGGGAAACAGTGGAAACAGTGTCAGACTTTATTTTTCTGGGCTCCAAAATCACTACAGATGGTGACTGCAGCCAGGAAATTAAAAGATGCTTACTCCTTGGAAGCAAAGTTATGACCAACCTAGATGGCATATTCAAAAGCAGAGACATTACTTTGCCAACAAAGGTTCGTCTAGTCAAGGCTGTGGTTTTTCCAGTGGTCATGTATGGATGTGAGAGTTGGACTGTGAAGAAAGCTGAGCACCGAAGAATTGATGCTTTTGAACTGTGGTGTTGGAGAAGACTCTTGAGAGTCCCTTGGACTGCAAGGAGATCCAACCAGTCCATTCTAAAGGAGATCAGTCCTGGGTGTTCATTGGAAGGAATGATGCTAAAGCTGAAACTCCAATACTTTGGCTGTCCCATGTGAAGAGTTGACTCATTGGAAAAGACTCTGATGCTGGGAGGGATTGGGGGCAGGAGGAGAAGGGGACGACAGAGGAGGAGATGGCTGGATGGCATTACCGACTTGATGGACATGAGTTTGGGTGAACTCCGGGAGCTGGTGTTGGACAGGGAGGCCTGGTGTGCTGTGATTCATGGGGTCGCAAAGAGTCGGACATGACTGAGTGACTGAACTGAACTGAACTGATCTGATGCTCCTAAAATGAAACGCTGTATCCAGAGAAAGAAAAAATGGTTGGAAGACATTCAGAAAACATTTACTAAAACATTCTAAAGACAAAGAACTCTAAATCTAGACTCTAGGTATTTCTTAATGTCCATCTTTTAAAGCTCTTCTTTCTGATACTAAAAACCAAATTGAGGACCATGTAGTGGGATGGGTGGGTCAGTGTCCACAGCATTCAGGCTGTAACCCTGTTCTTTGAAAAATTTAAAGCAACTGAACTTTTCCTACAAATTGAGTTTTTACAACACCAGAACTGTGGCTCTAGAAACAATCCAAGACCCACCTATCATTTTGTGCTACCAGCAAAGAACCCACCTGCCACTGCAGGATATGTAAGAGACATGGGTTCAACCCCTGGGTTGGGAAGATCCCCTGGAAAAGGGCATGGCAACCCATTGCAGTATTCTTGCCTGGAGAATCTCATAGACAGAGGAGCCTGGTGGGCTACAGTCCATGGGGGAACAAAGAGCTGGACAGGACTGACGTGACTTTAGCAGGTATGCACTCACACCTCCCATTCATCTCAAAGATCAGATCAGATCAGTCCTCAGTCGTGTCCGACTCTTTGCGACCCCATGAATCGCAGCACGCCAGGCCTCCCTGTCCATCACCACTCCCAGAGTTCACTGAGACTCATGTCCTTCGAGTCAGTGATGCCATCCAGCCATCTCCTCCTCTGTCGTCCCCTTCTCCTCCTGCCCCCAATACCTCCAAGCATCAGAGTCTTTTCTAATGAGTCAACTCTTCGCATGAGGTGGCCAAAGTACTGCAGTTTCAGCTTCAGCATCATTCCTTCCAAAGAAATCCCAGGGCTGATCTCCTTCAGAATGGACTGGTTGGATCTCCTTGTAGTCCAAGGGACTCTCAAGAGTCTTCTCCAACACCACAGTTCAAAAGCATCAATTCTTCGGTGCTCAGCTTTCTTCACAGTCCAACTCTCACATCCATACATGACCACTGGAAAAACCATAGCCTTGACTAGACGAACCTTTGTTGGCAAAGTAATGTCTCTGCTTTTGAATATGCCATCTAGGTTGGTCATAACTTTGCTTCCAAGGAGTAAGCATCTTTTAATTTCCTGGCTGCAGTCACCATCTGCAGTGATTTTGGAGCCCAGAAAAATAAAGTCTGACACTGTTTCCCCATCTATTTCCCATGAAGTGGTGGGACCGGATGCCATGATATTCGTTTTCTGAATGTTGAGCTTTAAGCCAACTTTTTCACTCTCCTGTTTCACTTTCATCAAGAGGCTTTTGAGTTCCTCTTCACTTTCTGCCATAAGGGTGGTGTCATCTGCATATCTGAGGTTATTGATATTTCTCCCGGCAATCTTGATTCCAGCTTGTGCTTTTTCCAGTCCAGCGTTTCTCATGATGTCCTCTGCATAAAAGTTAAATAAGCAGGGTGACAATATACAGCCTTGACGAACTCCTTTTCCTATTTGGAACCAGTCTGTTGTTCCATGTCAGTTCTAACTCTTGCTTCCTGACCTGCATACAAATTTCTCAAGAGGCAGATCAGGTGGTCTGGTATTCCCATCTCTTTCAGAATTTTCCACAGTTTCTTGTGATCCACACAGTCAAAGGCTTTGGCATAGTCAAGAAAGCAGAAATAGATGCTTTTCTGGAACTCTCTTGCTTTTTCCATGATCCAGCGGATGTTGGCAATTTGATCTCTGGTTCCTCTGCCTTTTCTAAAACCAGCTTGAACATCAGGAAGTTCACGGTTCACATATTGCTGAAGCCTGGCTTGGAGAATTTTGAGCATTACTTTACTAGCATGTGAGATGAGTGCAATTGTGTGGTAGTTTGAGCACTCTTTGGCATTGCCTTTCTTTGGGATTGGAATGAAAACTGACCTTTTCCAGTCCTGTGGCCACTGCTGAGTTTTCCAAATTTGCTGACATATTGAGTGCAGCACTTTCACAGCATCATCTTTCAGGATTTGGAATAGCTCAACTGGAATTCCATCACCTCCACTAGCTTTGTTTGTAGTGATGCTTTCTAAGGCCCACTTGACTTCACATTCCAGGATGTCTGAAGGCTTGTAGAAATTGTAAAAATCTAGAATTATGAAACAAAATTATTCTTGGTGAAACTTATATTCTTTCTCTGGTCTTTTGAGATGTAAGTGTTCTACCTGGTCTTCTCTAGGAACCAAGGTTATTTTTATCCAGGGTAAAAAAAAGGAAAGGCTATTTTGAAAACTAGGCCCATAAAACATCTTAAAATTCTTGTTCAACTGTTCTATTAAAAACTAGTGAACTTTGCACTATCATACTCATCTCATGGCTAAAATCTTAAAATGAGAGTGATAATAACCTCTGTTTGTGTCTATATATCTTTTTTTGTCTATATATCTGTTTATGTATATCTAAGTATATATGTTCTAGACATCTGATGTTTTACTACCTTCACATGCTATTACCAAAATTAGTTTGCAAAGAGTTCTATTTAATTGGCTTAAAGACAAACAAGCATCGTATAAATCAAGTTTACCCACAGAAATATAGAAGTTTTTTCCAAGTTCATATGATCTAGGATAATCTTTGGTAAATAAAAGGCTATTTATTGTTTTAATTAAAACAGGCTTATCTTTAGAGTTACCAGCATTAAATATAATGTTTTTATTATACCTAAGTTTACTAAAAGTAAAAAAAATCTCATGCTACTTCTGATAGAGAATTTGTCATCAAGAAAGATAACTTAAGATGATAATTAGCTGTTTAATGTCTTGTGAGATTTTCATGACTAATCTAAACATAACTGTTAAGAACAAATGAACTAAACAGATATAAATGAAAGTTTATAAACTTTTCAATAATGATTATGCTTTATGGTGTGTCTAAGTAGTTTCCAAAGTCTTTTTGATAATTTAAAAACTTAAAGTTATGTTGAGATAAATAAAATCATTGATATTCACTGAGTATCTAGATCATTTTAAGATAAAATCCTGAAATATTAACTATTGAACATGATTTAACCTCCTTTATCTTCCCTTTACAGAAGGACTTTGGGTATATTATTAAACATGACTTGTGAAATATTGGAAAACTTAATATGAAGAAGAATGTACTTCCAGAAATTATAAAATGTGTTTATAAATTTGCCAATCCACAGAATTCTATTGCAACAAACAATCCACAGTTTCTTACCTCTCTGCTGTCTTAGCTCAGTCAGTAGAGAATCTGCCGGAAGTGCAGGAGTCCTGGGTTCAATTCCTATCAGGAAGATTCCCTGGAGAAGGAAATGGCAACCCACTCCAGTATTCTTGCCTGGGAAATCCCATGGACAGAGGAGCCTGGAGGACTATACTCCTCAGGTTGCAAGAATCAGATATGACTTAGTGACTAAAACCACCACCTGCCTTCTTAGGCAGGAACAATTATCTACAACTAAAAAGCAAGGACATTGGGATACAGAAGACCTAAAGAAGGTATTCAGTGTCACACAGCCCATACGTGCTGTAGCTTAAATTCAAACCAGGCCATCTGACCAGAGCTCACAACTTTTACCACTAAGTCAACCTTATCCTTCTTGGAGAACCCACCATCTTTGGCAAATGCTTAGAATCTCTCCTTGGGAGTGATGAGGAGTTTCATGAATCATCCTTATTTTCTTGCGTGGCTCACCTTGTGACCAGAAAAATAGATTTTACAATGAGTATACACAAAGCATGTATGCCAAGAAACATAAATCAGTGGGTGAAAATGCAAGGGGGGAAATTCATACTTAATAAGGAGCAGATGGACTAAAATATCTTTGTTGTAGGACAGGGAATATAAGTCAGCAAAGAGGTTAAATAAAGAGTTGATTCAATGACTTCTTCCCAAAGATGAGCAGAGCATCCAACTGCTGGCTATTAAAAGACATGGCAACTAGAAATCTTGAGTGCTCAGCTGGGCTTGAGCTTTGTGCACAATGCCTATTAAGCATGACACTGAAGCTGAAATTTTACACATTAGGTGGGCAATTATAATAAATTCATTTTTGTGTTACAGATTTTTTTCCCCAAGAAGAAAAAAAAATACTGAGATGGGGAAGGGTGTCAGGTCAAAGCCTTGATGTTCTTTTATTAAGATTTTTTTAAAGCCCCATTAGAGTCTCAGGGTTTTGAGGCGATTGTACAGTTTTTGATAAAACATTACCCAAGTGAATTATTTATAAAGCTGCAGGAAACTGCAAACTCTGGTGAACAAATCTTTTTGATGTCCTCATCTCCTGCAGGCCTGTTTTGGTGCCACCCTCTGTCCCCTTCTGCAGATATTCTTTGGCTATGGCTGCCCATTTGCCTCAAAAGGCAGCCCAGCCACCAAAGAAAAGCAAAAGATAGGAAAAAGGCATCCAGTCAGGGTGTCCCTCTGAGCCCGTGTCCCTTCTGCCACCTCACTCAGTCTGAGAGACTGCTGAAGAGAGATTGCTGTTGTTATTTAGTTGCTAAGTCATGTCCAACTCTTTTGTGACCCCATGAACTGTAACCCACCAGGCTCTTCTGTCCATGAAAATTTCCAGTCAAGAATATTGGAATGAGTTGCCATTTCCTTGTCCACGGGATCTTCCTGACCTAGGGACTGAACCAAAGTCTCGTGCATTGGCAGGCAGATTCTTTACCAGCTGAGCCACCAGAGAAGCCTGAAGCATCATTAGACAGTGGGAAAAAGAAGATTAAGACAATGGACGCATATACATATATAGTTGTTTTATAAATAGAGCCTAAATGTGTTAATAATGTCTATGAGTCACCAAAGTTCCTCCCAACCCTTTAGAGACAACTCATTAAAAAAATCTGTTTCACAGTCTCAGAAACATATTAATATATGGATTTTTTTATGTCACTATTATCAGGCCATACAAAAAAGTCTGAATCTGTACCACTGGAGTTTTCTTTTTCATATATGAAGTCCTTCTTGAGGCCATATAACTCTTCTTCATTCTGTCAGAGAAGCACTTGAAATATTGGCATCAGACAAATCTATGATAACTTTAATTTCTACTCCCATCCCTGTATGAACTTAACACTCCTGAACTTGTTTCTTCAATGTGACGATACAGATAATAACAACTACAATTTAGAGTCTGTGAGAACTGGAATTATTACAATAAATCACAGCACCTGATACATCTTGGCTACCTGATGCAAAGAGCCAATTCATTGGAAAAGAACCTGATGTTGGGAAAGATCGAGGGAAGGAAGAGAAGGAGGCAACAGAGGATGAGATAGTTAGTTGGCTAGCATCACTGCCTCAATGGACAAGAGTTTGAGCAAACTCTGGGAGATAATGAAAGACAGGGAAGCTTCAGTCCATGGAGTCACAAAGAGTCGGACATGACTGAGCAACTTCACTTTCACTTTTCACTTTTATGCACTGGAGAAGGAAATGGCAACCCACTCCAGTGTTCTTGCCTGGAGAATCCCAGGGACGGGGAGCCTAGTGGGCTGCCGTCTGTGCGGTCGCACAGAGTCGGACACAACTGAAGCAATTTAGCAGCAGCAGCAGTAGCAGCAGCAGCAGCAGCAGCTATTATGATGATAGCTCATTCAACACTGTTGAAGAGCCTTCTAGGAACCAACAAGCGCCTTCTAGGAACCAACAAGTGTTTTCAGCACAGGAAGACAACTTCATGGATTCCTAGTCTTCATGGAGACTACAGTCCTTAAAATGTATTAGTATTTATACTAAAGTTGAGTGGAGCTGGTGGGAATGGACAGGAGTTGTTCCAAGACCAAGGGTTATCTTCTTAATTGCATTATCTCCTGACCAAGGGCCATAACAAGATCATGTAATCCCAATTTCACACCATAACACTGAAATCAAATGGTGGCAGAGCCATTCTCTGTCTGAATAGAGAACTCTTTAGGGAGGGAGGGGAACAGTAGCTGTTATCAGTGGAACAGCAGGTTATCACATCGGTGTGGATGGTTATTGTTCTACTTGCTGTTGTTGCTGTTTTTTTAAACCATCTAGCCTGCCTGCGGTTAAGGTAATAACATTGCACAGTGCTGATATTCTGCTTTGGAAAAAAATATAAACAGACATTTCCCACACCTATATCATTCTTACAAGTAGATTATTATCTCTCTACACCTCTTGGTTTGCTATGGCAATAGATTTAAAGTTGTATCCTCTCACTGAAAATTAGAGCACAATTCAATCTGCTATGCTTTTATTCCTCCACAGTAGGAAGGTAAGTCTGTAAAGAGCCAGAAATTGTACATCTCTGACAAGTAAGAAAAGTGGGGTTTTAAATACACGATTTCCAAAAGGAAACTTCATTCATCTCATTGTAACTGACCAAAATACTATGAAATTGTATTTAGTAAAAATGTGTCTAAAGTTACTTCATAAGTATGGTCCTCAATATTAAATGTATATAAATTTTGAGCAAATTAAACTTTTTTTTGGCCATGCCTCATGGCTTATGGGATCTTGGTTCTCGGGCCACAGCAATTGAACCCAGGTTCACAGCAGTGAAAGCGCCTAACTCCTGGACTGCTAGAGAATTCCTGAGCAAATTAAAAGGAAAGGTGTCATATTTAAAGTCATTCTATTGTTAATTGTTTTTAATAAATGAAACCATAACCCTTTTTTCATATGTAAATTTAGATTTACACATGTATGAACATTTTGAGAGTCAAAATCACCATATTTATAAAAGAAAAAAAACTCATGTATTAAATGCATTTGTTCTTAAATGGCGATCATCTGTTTTTAATTTTCAGCTTTATGCTATAAGTATTTTCCAGAATCATATTCCAACAATAAGCATGCACAATTCTTATAATGAGAAGAAGAGTATAAAAATAAATAGTATATGTACATATTTATTAATATTAATATTTAATAATTAATATTTATATTAATACTTATTAATTTTTAAATTGCTTTCATTTATGTATATATGTATGACCTTTCAATTTTACTTTAGAATGTCTGCATAACAAATAGTAATAGAATATATAGGAACTTTACCATTTCTAATTATTTAAAAGAGAAATTCTCCATTAAGCATTAGCTTAGCTTTGGTTCCTTCAAACCTCTGCTGATCTTTCTTTTTGTTTTTGTCTTTTTAATGAAAAGTGAACAAATCTCAGGATCAGAACCTTTGAAAAGAAAATATTTGGCTGGAATTTAATATTATGTTAGTTATATTTATTTCTATGCCTTCCTTCATCACAAATTATGATCATTCACCAGGTAGGATTGGGATATAAAACTTTTTTAACAAATCTTTTGAAGTAAAATATATAAGATTTAATTATATATATATATATATATATATACACATATATATATACACACATATATATATATGAGTGAGTGAGTGGGTGAAGTTGCTCAGCCGTGTCCAACTCTTTGTGACTCCATGGACTATAGCCCACCAGGCTCCTCAGTCCATAGAATTCTCCAGGCAAGAATACTGCACTGGGTTGCCATTTCCTTCTCCAGGGGATCTGCCCGACCCAGGGATTGAACTGGGTCTCCTGCATTGTAGGCAGACGCTTTACCACCTGAGCTACCAGGGAAGGCAATGGCACCCCACTCCAGTACTCTTGCCTGGAAAATCCCATGGATGGAGGAGCCCGGTAGGCTGAAGTCCATGGGGTCGCTAAGAGTCGGACACGACTGAGCGACTTCGCTTTCACTTTTCACTTTCATGCATTGGAGAAGGAAATGGCAACCCACTCCAGTGTTCTTGCCTGGAGAATCCCAGGGACGGGGGAGCCTGGTGGGCTGCCGTCTATGGGGTCGCACAGAGTCGGACACGACTGAAGTGACTTAGCAGCAGTAGCATATATGCTAAAGGTCATACATGAATTTTAACAAAACCCATGAAATTGAAATTAATTTGATTTGAAAATGGAATTATGACAGTGTGAATCAATATTATTAATCTTGATTCCCTTGCCACCTATAGGCATTTCCTGCACTATTATGTCCTCTATGCTTTAAGAACCACTGGTCTAAACCAGCTTGGGCAAATGAATAGTACCTTCTAAAAGACCTCCAGAATCAGAGAATTTACAATTTTTCTCATAATTCATTACAATGATCATCAAGATGGCCACACATTCCAGTTCCGTGGGGGTCCAGTCCACTGTTGCCCCAGCATAGTCATCAATCACATTGCCTTTTATACTCCGGTGTCCGGATTTGTGACAATCCATGGGTGCTTATTCATCTGCTCATCATTTTCTGAGCACCTACTCTGGACCTTCCTCTGTGATAACAACTGAGGATATAAATGTGAGTAAGATAGTTCACAGCCCTCAAAGAGCTCACAAACAGAAAATCCGAGCAAAGGACCACTTAATGTCGATACAAAGTGATGTGGTCTGTGCCATGTGCTGTTAGGGGTCACAGGGAAGGATGACAGATAAATCAAAGGAACACTGCAGTTTCCTCCGTGTGAAGGGCAAGAAGACTAGCTAATCAGGGATGAAAAAACTGGATGAATCAGCTCCACAGTAGGAGGTAGGTCTTTGCTTTATAAAACAATGTTTTACATTGAATTCCTGAGTATTTACGGAACTGGTGTGGTAAGAATTAAAGAAGAACACACACAATTTCCTACTCATATTCTTTCAGTGGGTGTAAGGCATGAGAAAAACCTGTCCTGCCTGGTGAATCTTATGTAAAGACAGATAAAAATGTTTGCTGAGGAAGGATATTCTCCAAAATTCACTAGTTCTAAAACATGAATCAGATCATGTTAACACCATGCTTAAAACCTTTCATGGTTTGATCATGGTTCTCAGAATAAAATCCACACTGCTCCCCAGGACCCACAAGCTCTGCCCTTCCTCTACAACCACATTTCCTGCTAGTCTCAATCTAGCTCACTAAGCTTTGGCCATCTTACCATATGCCAATTTTTTTCCCACTTGAGCTCTGGGCTTTACTTTGGCTGTTCCCTCTGCCTGGAGTGCTCTTCCTCCTGTTCTTTGAAAATCTAACTCATTCTCATGCTCCAGGCCTCAGGTCACATGTCATTCACTTACAGAAGTCTTCCCTGATCTACAGGACTGACTCGGTGTATCTGTTTCCTGTTTACTATCTTTCTCATGAAGGGAGGAGCATGACTGTAGTGTGTTTTTGGGTCTGGCACAGTGAGTGGCAAAAAAAATAACTAATAAATATTTGTTGTCTGGATTAACACAAGTTTGGGGGCATGAAAGAAAACATGGTCAATTACTGAATCAAAATAATTCATTAAGATTGTAAAGAATAGTCATGTTCTGTCCTCACTCAGCTTTGAGTGAGCTAGGAAAGAAGAGAGCTAAAGTCTGCGTTTCCAGGTATGTGGGTTCTTTGTGAGGCTGAGAAAAGGCCGACTAGAAGAAGCCTCCCTGTAAAGATTAAAGAAGAAGGTTATTCATCCCTTCAATGGTACTTGCCAAGGGATGCAATGCATCTATATCTGCAGCGAGGCTGGGAGGTATTTTTTACACTTTGAATATCCATTTTCAGATTACACGAAGGACTTCTCAGGTGACCTTGAGTAAGTCATTTAGGTAAGTTTCTGTGTTACTTAAAATGAACCATCTCTATAGAGAGAAGTGATGAGGCTTGTTAATTTACATTTGTAAAACACTTTGAAACCTCTGGATGAAAGAATTTCTGCAAAGAGGTACAAAGAATAAGGTAATATGTTGGGTCAAATTTGACCCTTTCTCAGAAGCAGAGAGGGAGAAAGCAGGCTTGAGGACACTTAAAGGGAGCCTCTGGCACATTCATTTTTCAAGTTAATCTTCTTCTAAGAAAACTCCCTGCTTTCAAGACATCAAGTGTTTCAACCACACGTATAAGTTATTATTCTAATAATTATTTTCCTTCAACATTTCTCTCCTAAAATCCCAGCTTTGTGTAAAGGGAATCTTTGGGTGGGGGCTGATTTGCCTGGGAGGTTTAACCTTTACAATGCTTTTTTAGTTTGTTCATTTTTACCCTACATCAGTGATATCAGGTCTCAAGTGTGACAGTCTTTGTGGCTGAGCTGATTGGGACCCAAATGAGGTCATTTCATCAGTTCCTGACAGATGTTTACAAGGTACAGTCAGAGATGAGAGTACGCTTAGGAAATAGAAAAGAGAATTTCAAAGAAAGTTGTCAATCTCTGAGTTAATTATATCCGTTCATAAAAATGGTATTAATAGTTACTTAAGAAATAATACTAATAGGATAGAACATTTTCTGAGGATAATGATCTCTTTCAGCAAGGTAAATACAGACTCAAAGATAAGGCTTTAATTGTGAAACTGTCAAGGCAAAAGCTAAGCCTTAAAAAAAAAAAAAATAGGGCAACCACTTTTTCAACATGCCACACCAAATACATACTTGTGTTGAGCCCATGAAAGTATATAGCTTTCTTACATTTTTTTTTTTATCTCACAGCTTTGTTTTCTTTGGGTGGGAGGTGGGCAATAAGCAATTGTATTACTTGCTCTCAGGAATAGGAAGGGCTTATCTGCCTTCTATACCTTGCCCTCCCTGGAAGAGGACTGAGTTCCTTGCCCCTTTTAATGGATCTAGGTACTTGTCCTGGGGAAACTCTTCCCTCATAAGGCTACAGATAATGATGTTCCTTCTCTACATGTCATATCTCTGAGATTTTTTTTTTTTTTAACTTACCTTCTAAACGCTCAGAGGCAATGCACAGATGAGATTTTTCCAGGTCAAACCCTGCATGCTATCCAAGAGCACACTCCAGCTGATCACTGGTGCATCCTGGACCATATCTATGATTCCAGTTGTGTGAATATTGTACGTGGAGCCACAGGGGTTGCCCCCATCCAACCTTAGTAGTCAGGATTTCTTATCTCCTGATACATGAATTATGTATATGGAATGGAGCCAAATATACTTCCTGGCCACTAGGCGCTGATATTTCCCCTTGTGTACCAAAGTTTACTTAGCCTTTGAACTATTTATCTGAATAGATGCCAATCACTTCATATGGACTGGAAAGATGGAGTGCAAAGTCCCCAGGGACTGAATTGTAAACTCCTGCTCCACCTTAAGATTCATCACCTTGACAAGAGAGTATTGAATATGTTGACATGACAGAAAATGGTTGAACCACTAAATTCCTGTGGTCAAGGCATCCTAAACAAACAATAAGATCTTGTTTAGTTGCTCAGTCATGTCTGACTCTTTGTGACCCCATGGACTGTAGCCCCCCAGGTTTCTCTGTCCTTGGGATATCCTAGGCAAGAATACTGGAGTGGGTTGTCATTTCCTTCTCCAGGGGAATTTCCTGAGCCAGGGATCAAATGTATGTCTCCTGCATTGACAGGCAGATTCTTTACCACTGAGCAACCAGGAAAGCCCAAAGAGTAAGATATTATAAGTGAATGTTATTTCAAAATAAGTAATGACTGCAGGTTTTTCTCTAGCTTTTGGTAGGACACCTATTTGTCCTGTTTGGTTGGCAAAGAGCCTGATCATCTTGACCTGAAAGAAAGGAACTCAGGGTGTCATCATCATCATCTACTCAGACAACATCAAAGAGCAGCCACTGAGTACAAAGCATGTTATAACATACATGCTAAGAAAACATATTTTCTCTCTTTGTAAAAGAAGGCAATCTTTAGAGGATGAATTCAAAGACATTAAAACACCCATTTTTCAGTCACTTAACTGAGCACAATGCCAACAGCCAGGTTTAGGGTATATAGAGCAGCCTGCAAATGGGTGAATTTTTGCCTCCAGCTATTGGTTCTGTAAATTGTCTCAGAATCCCCTACATTTAGAAACAGCATCAAAATCCTGCAGTGACTATAAGAAAGGAAATGACATACCATTTGTTTAGAAGATCATCTCAATTTGAGATTGATCAGGCAGCATCTGTGTTCATGTCTAGCCTACTAACCCATTGACGGTTCCCAAAAGGATATACATAGAACCTGCTGCTAAGTTGCTTCAGTCATGTCCGACTCTGTGCAACCCCATAGACGGCAGCCCACCAGGCTCCCCCGTCCCTGGGATTCTCTAGGCAAGGATACTGGAGTGGGTTGCCATTTCCTTCTCCAAGGCAGGAAAGTGAAAAGTGAAAGTGAAGTCGCTCAGTCGTGTTCAACTCCTAGTGACCCCATGGACTGCAGCCTACCAGGTTCCTCTGTCCATGGGATTTTCCAGGCAAGAGTACTGGAGTGGGGTGCCATTGCCTTCTCCTGCTACAGCTCACCAAAAGTCTTCAGTTAGAAGTGTGGGGTGGTAAAGAGTGGAACTTTGAGACAGCCTTGGATTTGAGTCCAGCTTCCCTGCTTACTTAGAGTCATCTCTCTCTGTAGTTAAGTGACTAATCTTGCTTCTACTCCTTCATCTCTAAAATAGGTAAAATAGCATTGAATTCATAGAGCTGTACAGAGGAAATGAGACCAAGTATAAAAAAGTACAGTATAGTAGTAGAAAGTTGGGAAATAATAAGTATCCAAGAAACAGGAGTAGTTTCCTTATTTCCCTCACTTTGAATTAAAGGGGACTTAATTGTGTCAGGGGACTTCCCTGGCAGTACAGTGGATAAGTGTCCATGTTTCAACTTCAGGGTCATGGGTTCAGTGCCTGGTTGGGGAACTAAGATCCTGCATGCAGCATGGCACAGCTAAAAGAAAAATATATGTCAGTGACTGAAGGACACTAGGACTTTTAATAATTGTGATTTATTTCCCCTATGAACTTGTGCAAATGCACTTAAGATCTATTTTAATTGTATGGCAACTGTATACAATTATGCATTATCTCTTGTGTTATCTAATATTTCAATCACAGCATACATTGGTTATACTTTTAAACACACTAGATATTGTAAGCTCCCAGCTGAATGAAAGGTTCTTGAGTACAAGGGCTGTTAGCCTCTGTTCACAAATGCACTTTTCAGTTCAGTTCAGTTCAGTCGCTCAGTCGTGTCTGACTCTTTGAGACCCCATGAACTGCAGCACGCCAGGCCTCCCTGTCCATCACCAACTCCCAGAGTTTACTCAAACTCATGTCCATTGAGTCAGTGATGCCATCCAGCCATCTCATCCTCTGTCATCCCCTTCTCCTCCCGCCTTTAATCTTTCCCAGCATCAGGGTCTTTTCCAATGAGTCAGCTCTTTGCATGAGGTGGCCAAAGTACTGGAGTTTCAGCTTCAACATCAGTCCTTCCAAGGAGCACCCAGGACTGATCTCCTTTACGATGGACTGGTGGGATCTCTTTACAGTCCAAGGGACTCTCAAGAGTCTTCTCCAACACCATAGTTCAAAAGCATCAATTCTTCAGTGCTCAGTTTCTTAACAGTCCAACTCTCACATCTATACATGACCACTGGAAAAACCATAGCTTTGACTAGACAGACCCTTGTTGGCAAAGTAATGTCTCTGCTTTTAATAGGCTGTCTAGCTTTGTCATAAATTTCCTTCCGAGGAATGTCTTTTAATTTCATGGCTACAGTCACCAACTACAGTGATTTTGGAGCCCAGAAAAATAAAGTCAGCCACTGTTTCCACTGTTTCTCCATCTATTTGCCATGAAATGATGGGACCGGATGCCATGATCTTAGTTTTCTGAATTTTGAGCTTTAAGCCAACTTTTTCACTCTCCTCTTTCACTTTCATCAAGAGGCTCTTTAGTTCTTCACTTTCTGCCATAAAATGAATTTTTATGGTACATTTAAATGTTGTCATGGTTTGATCATAGGTATTTATCATGTTATTCAAGTTAGTTATTTAAAAATACATCAAACACTTGAATAACATGATAAATACCTATGATCAAACCATCACAACACCTATCTACTCATTTATAAGTTTTTTTGGGGGGGAGGGCAGGAACTACAGTATGTAGGTACTTTATAAAGGTCTAAGTATAAATACGGAGAAGGCAATGGCACCCCACTCCAGTACTCTTGCCTAGAAAATCCCATGGACAGAGGAGCCTGGTAGGCTGCAGTCCATGGGGTCACTGAGGGTCGGACTCGACTGAGCGACTTCACTTTCACTTTTCACTTTCATGCATTGGAGAAGGAAATGGCAACCCACTCCAGTGTTCTTGCCTGGAGAATCCCAGGGACGGGGGAGCCTGGTGGGCTGCCGTCTATGGGGTCGCACAGAGTCGGACACGACTGAAGTGACTTAGCAAGTGTAAATACTTAGAACACTGTATTCATACAGCTGTTCTTCCCATGTCATTGGCCACTGTGTCTTGATTTAACATATTTTATTATATCTAGGAAATAAGATTGAGTCTTCTGACACACAGCAAATATCCTATGTTTGATACATAAAAAAATAAATAGTCTCAAATAGCATAAATGTTGGTGAAATTGAAGCACTGGAGTATAGCCCAATGAATTAAGAGAGATGTACACAGAGTCCAAGGGAAAATGTGGTTACAGATGATCTAAATACCTCCTAGCTATCTAGGTCTTCCAGCTTTCTGGGGCTGGTAACACGATATTGGGGCATCCTAGGTGAAGTTGGTGGTCTCAAATACTGCACCATGATAATCTGACCTCCAAGAGTCTAACAAGAAGCTATGCCTAAACTTCTGTTAATTACTCCAAGAGATGAAGAAAAGGGAAATGGTTGCTTGAAACAATTTTAGGATTTTCAAACTTGAAACAAATATTTTGTCTTAGTGATTCACTAACCATGGAAGCCTTCAGTTGAACGGGTCCTAGTTTGCAGATTAAAAATGATTAGTTTTATGATTCGTAAACATTTATAAAAACTTTCTCCTACAATTATCTGAAACCGAGGCTACTCTACTGTGGTGGTGGTGGCAGGCGTGTTTTAGAATAAAAACAATTCCTTGAATTCAGTATTTCAATAGCGCGCTTTGGAGGACATTGGGGTAAGTAATGCAGACACCTCTGCCCTCTAAAACATATTTGGGAGGGATGCAGATATATATATATATATATATCTGAAATATAAAGTAGAATTAAATAATATAAAAAATCTTAGTGATTATGGTCTACATATTGCTTGCTTCTTCCAAGGAGCAAGCATCTTTTAATTTCATGGTTGCAGTCACCATCTGCAGTGATTTTGGAGACCAAGAAAATAAAGTCTTACTGTTTCCATTGTTTCCCCATCTATTTGCCATGAAGTGATGGGACCAGATGCCATGATCTTAGTTTTCTGAATGTTGAGCTTTAAGCCAACTTTTTCACTCTCCTCTTTCAATTTCATCAAGAGGCTCTTTAGTTCTTCTTCACTTTCTGCCAAAAGGGTGGTGTCATCTGCATATCTGAGGTTATTGATATTTCTCCTGGCCATCTTGATTCCAGCTTGGGCTTCATCAAGCCCAGCATTTCGCATAATGCACATAATGCTTAAAAAGGCAAAATTTTTGCCACAGTGTTCACCTTGTATATTCTGATCTTTCACTACTCCCCACTCAGAAAGATTGTTAATTGCTTAGAGATTTTAAGTTATCAATAAACACTTTCTCAAGTTCTTTATGGACAAGGTTGATCACACTATCTGAGCTTCTGTTTCACCTAATATATATAATCCCATTAATGGTTCATATTCTTCACAGACAGTAGTTTTAAAGTCCTAAAATTCTAGTAAACTATGATTTTCCTTTAGACCAAAAACTTTCCAGTTTGGCCACTAAACCTCTTAGGACTTCTTGTTGCTTTTGCAGTGTTGCTAAGAAGGTGTTACTTTTTGTCTATCCCAAGGGAAAGTCAGGTAGACAGAGTGTCACTAGTAAAAGGTCTCTTGGGAAATTTTTGGAGATCACAGTTGCTTGTCTTCCCTGATACTGTCCTTCCTAATGCAACACAAGTAATAATGAACATATGGATGTAAATTTACATTCTGTTCCTAAAAACTAACTTATAGATGATCCTGTTTGCAGAACCCCAGGGAGACTGACCTCGAACAGATAATCTGACAATCTGTCTCTTAGCACAATACTTTGCAATCTCCCTGATCACTTTTTTTTAATGAGATAAAAGAGGTCCATAGAAGTCAACTGTTTTGATCAAGACTACAGCACTTAGAGTAATCAAAGACTTTATTTGTCTTTAGATTCCAAACAGTAGGAAGAGAATGGAAAATATGATGTTTGTATCCTTTCAAAGAATCACCACTGCACTTTTTTCTTCTGTACATATGATGCTGTACCTATCCTCACAGGTAACTCTTGGTCAGTGAAGAACACAGTTTGAGAAAGGGGGCATCTAGATGTGATATGCCTGGATTCAAGCCCAGACAATAGCAACATAATCTCATTTTATCCAGTGGAGGTTTGAAACCATCCCAGTACAATTTGTGGAAGCAAACGATGGAAGAAGTACAGGCCTGGAATATACAGTATTATTATCTCCCTGGGTGATTATAAATGAGCCAGGAACCTACTTCTAGAAATATACTTCTGCCAGTAATTATCTGTATGACTTCAGTTAAATCACTTAATTTCTCCAAATCTCCACTTTACCATTTGTAAGAGAGTCAGACATTCTCAAAGGTTTTTATTTGCTCAAAATTCTATGATTGGTTTGAAAAGTGAAAGCGTTAGTCCTCAGTTATATCTGACTCTTTGTGACCCCATGGACTGTAGCCTGCTAGGCTTCTCTGTCCATGAAATTCTCCAGGCAAGAATACTGTGGTGGACAGCCATTCCCTTCTCAAGGGGTCTTTCCCAACCTAGGGATCAAACCTGGGTCTCCTATATTGCAGAGATTTTTTTTTACCATCTGAGCCACCATGGAAGCCCCCAAAATATGGAACACTTCACAAATTTGCATGTCATCCTTGTGCAGGGGCCATGATAACCTTCTCTATATAGTTCAAGTTTGAGTGTATGTGTTGCCAAAGAGAGCACTTAATTGATTGAGGCTGTCCTCTTTGCTAAATGTTGATAATTTTATATGTCCCTCGATTGTCTGAAGCAAGATGAAATGCTTCGAGAAATGAACTCACTCTGAGCTCCAGGAACTACATTTTTTCCAGAGTCAAAGGTGATTTGGTTTCTTCCTTCAACGTCAGAAATTAGTTGGAGCAAGAAGCAACACATTCAAAAAGGAAGAAGGAGTTCTGGTTGAGTTGCCCACTTTATCTTAAGGAAAGCACTCTCCAGATAATGTTTTGAGTGCTAGCATGTGCATTTACAAACCAGATTGGTTTTGTCCAGAGACCTACCCAGGCCTTAGATACACAGATCCATAGACAACAGGTGTTACCCTAGAGATGCCCACAATCAACTGCCTGCTTCTTTCCAAAGTCCCAGGTGGGATCAATGGTGATTTAGTAAAAAACATATCTGACAACAATCCTTTTTTAAATCCCTGATAAACTAAAACAGGGACTGTTATATGAAACAACTGTTTTTAAAGGTCTAAGTATAAAACAAGCTTCCAGATTCCATTTGCATTTAATTTGGTATCAGTAGATGTATATTTTCTTCTCTTTTAAAAGCATTTACTCTCTCAAGGTTAAGTACCTTCAAAGAGCCACCATCTCAACTTGTAATAAGGGAAACTTTTTTAGGATAGTAGAAAGCCTGTTATAAGTTTCTCTCCAATCAACTATAAGGTCTTGAGAAAACTACAAAAATATGACCACATGATCCTCTTAAAAAAAACACACACACACAAAGATTCTGTTATTTTCTATAGCCACATGGAGGCAAGAAGTTCATTTTTGAACACCTCAAAAAGGGAAGAAGGGTTCCAAGTACTGAAATTATATACTTCTTCCCTATTTTTTAAAAAAGAAATAAATTTGATGAATATACAATCACCTTGATGAGGAAACTTGTATACAGTACGTGCTCTGTGCCAGTCACAATTCTGGTGCTCCTGAGGATACACAAACACATAAAGTATCCTAGTCCCTGAAATGGGAGCATTACACTACTCTCGCGATTTTTATAGCTATTTGAGGATTATCATAATAAAAAATGTTTACTGATATCCAGCTTCCAATATTCCATAACTAGAAGTGATGTATAGGATATCTTTCTGTAATATATAATCACATAGTATGTAAATATGTAATAATTGTAAATGGCAAGGTAGGAGAAGAAAATATGCTGGCTTGGGGATAAGGATGACAATGAAAGGGGGTTTGGTGCGAGACACAGCAAGATGACCATGAATCTTCAAGCGTACAGTATCCTGGATGAAACTGGGATCCCTTCCCAAATTGATACATCTAAATTACAATACTATTAAATCTACTCTATTAAGAGACTTAGATATAGCTCTGGACATGGCTGGCTTTAAACAACAGGTCATAGAAATTACCTACTGAGTTCCCTGTGTCATTGACCAAATGAATTCCTGATAGTAGAGATATCAACTCCTAGTGAGGATGGAAAAGAGGAAGAGCAAGGGGGAGGAGAAAAACAAGATAGAAGGAGACGAGAAAAAAGAACCTGCCTTCGGTTGCAGTCTCCATGCTGTAATCACTGAGTTAGAGACAGTTCCGGGGAGAAGGCAATGGCACCCCACTCCAGTACTCTTGCCTGGAAAACCCCATGGATGGAGGAGCCTGGTAGGCTGCAGTCCATGGGATCGCGAAGAGTCAGACACGACTGAGCGACTACACTTTCAATTTTCACTTTGATGCATTGGAGAAGGAAATGGCAACCCACTCCAGTATTCTTGCCTGGAAAATCCCAGGGATAGGGGAGCCTGGTGGGCTGCCGTCTATGGGGTCGCACAGAGTCGGACATGACTGAAGCAACTTAGCAGCAGCAGCAGCAGAGACAGTTCCAGATGGATGAAACTTCTCTGACACTCAGTCTTTGCCCTGAAACTTGCCTACTGTAATATGATCTATTTGCATGTCTTTTCCAGCAAAATGTTCCATTAAGGTTTCTGACATGAGCCTCATAATCACACCGAAATCCAAGAAACTCAGTAGAATGATTCTTTGTGATCAGGTTGAACCCCACTGTGAAAAAAATTCACCTGTGAGACTGCAGGTGCCAATTATCACCCTAGCCTGTACTAATCAAAGGTGAAAATTCTTGGCTCTTTTAGTTTTTCTAAGGAAGTGACATTCCCATTTATTATTCATCTACTTTAAGTTTTCACAGAAAGCATTAGGCCACCTGTCCAATGTTGACACCTAAGGAAAACTGACACACTGAAAATTAATAATAGCAGGTTGCAATACTTGCAGATTTTCTGAAAACAGAAAAGAAAAAAATCAAGATTAACTCTGATTTGGCTTTAGGTAGCTCTCTCCATAATGCTATTTACTAGAAAGTATTTATGCAGCCTTTGCCCACCCAAATAAATCGGCATATGGATACTTGGATTTAGAAAGATGATAAGTGGGGTGGGCACTGGTCTCTTACATTTTAAAAATAGATTAATGACAGCATTTTTCTGAATAAAGACTTCTTTTTCCTTAAAATTTTCAACTTACAAAAGCTAATATACACACAACTTTCAGAAATAGATTTACTACCTACACTATATTGATAGTTCACACATTATAAGCTGCCAATGACATGTTGGTATATGTAAATTGCATATGCACATATGCAATTTTTCTATGCACATATGCATAGAAATTGACTGCATAAATGGTCAGGAAACTATTGGAGAAAACCCAAAACTTTGGGGATTGGAAAAGAGGTTTTAAAATGCCACTTTTAATGGCTGTCTTACTCAAAATTTATCACCATGCCCATTTTAGTTAGAACATAACACTAAAAGGGCTGGCTTTTGTTTCTGCTACTTGCAAATCAACTACTCAGTTCAGTCAAAATAACACTAATAATAATAGCTACTATTTATTTAGTGTTTTGCCAGGCTCTCAGCTAATAATGAACTTGCAATATCTCACCATGTTCACAAGAAGCCTTTGATATTAGTAATATTTTTAAACATGAGGAAACTGAGGCAGATAGAAATTATATATTAATTAGCCCAACATCATGCAGCAGTGAACAGTGGAGGGGGGTGAACCTGAGTACTTTGACTCCAGAACTCCCTTTTAAACAGTATGCTGTCCTTCACTACCTACCCATACACGTTGATTTAAATATAGATTTGTCACTCAACACTCTTCAAGCTTCACCTTAAGTGACCCTCATTGATTCATCACTTATATCTCAAGACTTCACTATACAGATCACAGAATCTGACCAAACTGAGACTGGCCACTTCCCCACACACCCTGTACTTTTTCCTTTTCCAACGGTACTAATGATATTTCCTTAATGCAAAATGCAGTCATGCACTAAGAGCAGAAGGAATTGAAACCAATTTAAAATTTATATACAGATATATAATAATGATAAAGGGTAACATTTATCAAGCAGTTACTACATGCCAAGAACTGTATTAGTCCATTTACATAAAAGTATCATGAATGAAATTGTGTGAAATGACACATATAGTTATTGTTACCCCAATTTTCCAGATGAGAAAATCAAATCTTAGGAAGGCTAAGTATTTTGTCTAAAACAACCTAACTTATAAGTATTGTATTGGCCAAGAAGTTATTTTTTTTTTCCTAAGATGGTACAGAAAAACCTGAACAAACTTTTTGGACAACCCAATAATACAGTCTCAAACTGAACTCCAAGTCAGCCTAACTCTAGGAAGCAAGTTTTTAACCATACATTCTAGGTTACATCTATCCCAAATTTTAATTTCCATTATAGTTGTTTAAAACTAAGTTCTATATCTTTCTGCATGCATGCTCAGTCACTCATTTGTATCTGACTCTTTGTGACCCTATGGACTGTAGCTTGCCAGGCTCCTCTGCCCATGAGATTTCTTAGGCAAGAATACTGAAGTGGGTTGCCATTTCCTTCTCCAGGGGATCTTCCTGATCCAGGGATCGAACCCACATCTCCTGAGTCTCCTACACTGGCAGACAGATTCTTCACCACCGAGCCACCTGGGAGGCCCTCTATATCTTCCTACTAAACCATATACTTCTTAGAACTAAAGCAAGATTTTGCATTTCTGCCCTACCCTCCAATACACACACAGTTCCAAGTACAATGAAGTAAGAAAAGCAAACGAGAGGCAAAGTAAAAAAGTGAAGGGAGTAAAGGCAGAGAATTTCAGAGCAAAATGTCAATTGTGTGACTTCAGTGATACAGAATCCCTGAGAGGAGTGCACTTTCCCTGCCCTTTGAAGCACCGCCTCTGCTAAATGTGCATCACTCTTGTCATGGCTAGGCTGACATGGCAGTAGATTATTGCAGAAAGAGCCCGTGCACTCCTCTTCTGTACAGCTGTGCCAGAACTATCCCCTAGATGTAAATCTAACCTTAGTTCCAAGAAGTAAACAGTTCAGTAGAAAGAAGGCTGTGCCGGAAACATCCCCAGGTGGAAATGGCTCACAACTCCCTCACTTTCTCTGAATGCTGTGAAAAGCACTGTAGTTTGTAAACATATTGGAACCCATTGTTAATTCAGGCTTCTCAGAGATTCTAAAGCCCCAGAGACTGTATAATCAGTTTAAAATTTTTTAAGGAGTAGGTTTTAAGTGAGATTGGGTACATCCTCAGTTACACTGCCAGTGGTCAGTCTAAGAAATAGGTATGTAAATTAAAGAAAGTTATTTAAACATACCAGAGCCAGAAGATATTAATAAATTTGAGTGTGATTCTAAAAATGGGCAAAGACTCGAGTCAGCAAAATTTAAAACCACTTCTAATTTTATCTGACCCATTCAGTTATATTCTCCTTCTTGTGACAATATCAGTCCCTACGGTATTATAGAGAACTAGCATGGGAAGAACAGCAGACTCAAAGTCAAGAGACAAGGATTCAAGGTCAGGTCAGACTGTCATTTAAAGCAGAGTGAACTCCAGGAAGTTATCTAGTCCCTACGAGCCTTATTTTCATATGTACAATAGATATGGCCTGACTTATTGAATTTGTATTCTTAGTACAAAAACCCACAAAAAATACTTTACCATTTGTAAGGTCTATTACATGATATATATTAATCAACGGGGGAAAAACTGTAGCCACACTGTGAAGATAATATGTAATAAACGTTTTTTATTTGATTAAAAGAGAGGATTGGTTTTTTTTTCTCCCTACCTCCTCCTTTTCTTCTCACTTGACTGCATAATATGTGCCAGATGTTGTATTAGGTGCTGGGAATATAGTGACAAACTAGTCAGATAAGATACCTTGTAGGGTAGGGGGTGGGATGACAATAGTGAATGTGTAAATAAATACATGAATACTTTCAGAGGATGAGAAGTATTATAAATAAAATGATAATGATTACAAAAGAACTTCCTGAGGCAATAACACATGGTCAACAACTGGAAAAATCACTGAGTCTGTAGTATAAAAGAAAAAGTGGAAAGAAAACTCCAGAAAAAAGAGAATAGCAAATGCAAGTCCCTAAAAATGAAGTAATTTTGGCAAATTCAAGAGATAGAAATAAGTCCCCTACAGAAGGAACATAATGAGTGAAGAGGAGGGTATCATGAGGTAGGTTGGTCAAGCAATACATATAGGATGCGTCTTGGAGATTCAGTTTTAAAAAAGCAATTTAGATTTTAGTCTAAAGGCAGTGAGAAGCCATTGGATAGTTTTAATTAGGAGAGCAACTTAATCTGATTTGCATGGTCAGAATGTTTGATAAGACCAATTAACATGTTAAGTAGCTTCAGTCGTGTCCAACTCTTTGTGACCCCATGGACTGTAGCCCACCAGTCTCCTCTGTCCATGGGATTCTCCAGGCAAGAATACAGGAATGGGTGTCCATGCCCTCCTCCAGGGGATCTTCCTTACCCAGGAACTGAACTTGTGTCTTTTATGTCTCCTGCTTTGGCAGGCAAGTTCTTTACCACTAGCGCCACCTGGGAAATCCCAACTAGCTGATATGAAGCCCAATGAGGGCCATCTGTCTGCCCAAACATCGTTTGATCTCTGGGATACACCATCCTCATCATCACATCATTTCTCTGAACACTTCAATGGCCCCCTCACTGTCCTTGGCATGAAGACCAGAATCCTCAACATTGCCACAAAGCACTGCAAGGTCTGAACCTTGCATATCTCTCAACCCCATATGATGGTCCACTTCCTCCTTGCCTCTGCCTTCTAGACCGTCTGGATTTCTTTAAGGTCTTTGAACATGTGATTCTCCCTGTCACCTCAGAACTTTTGCAGATGGTAGTCCTTTGGCCTGGAATACTCTTATTTCCTCATGTATCTCGCCAACTCCTATACTTAAGTCTCATAGCAACTGTCACTTCTTGAGGATGTTTTCCCTAACCTCTATGATGAGATCAAATCTTCTATCCTCTTATTTTACATTCCTATAGAAACACAGTCCTCTCCGTGAAAGTATCTATCACAGTTATGACTTCACACTGATTGGTTTGATTCTTTAATTAATTTGTATCTCCCTTATGAGGTTGTAAGTGCCTCAGGGACAAAGATTGTATTAATATGCATATTTGCTCTGAAATTCCCAGTATTCAGCACAGTACTGAAATTAAGCAGGAATTAATAAAAAAAAAAAAAATCAACCAGGCAGAAGAAGAAATAAGAAAAAATGATAACAAACCAAGAGGAAAAAAACAGACAATATAAAGAAACTCACATGAGATCCAAGTAATAAAGTTATGAGATACAGACTATATGTTCAAAGAATTGATAGACATAATTAGGAATTTTGACAGGGGACTGGAAACTATTAAAAAGAATCAATGGAAAAACATGTAATTGAAAATTATAATAATCAAAATTAAGAACCCAATGAAGGTTTTTAATAGTACAATAAATTCAGTTGAAGAGCAAGTTAGTAAACTAGAACATAGGTCAAAAGAAAACATCCAGAATAAACATGTGAA
The DNA here is from genome assembly GCF_032452875.1 of Bos javanicus. Taxonomy (NCBI): domain Eukaryota; kingdom Metazoa; phylum Chordata; class Mammalia; order Artiodactyla; family Bovidae; genus Bos; species Bos javanicus. Next base: position 54,890,039 of record NC_083874.1, on the reverse strand, counting down.
AAATAAATGCATTAAAGGAGAGGTGGAAACCAAATCAATCTGATGACATTGCAAATGTATGAAATAATCTCGCTGAAGAGGATGCAGGGAAAAGTTGCTGACCTAAGTAATGCTGGAAATATATGGAGTCCATAAAACTAAATGTGAAAGAAATTGTACATAAGCACTGTCTTCTGGTTGGTAAAGTTGTGCCCCACAGGGTACAGGCTACCAACTCTGAAATTGCTATGCATGCACATTGGAATTGAACAACTAGGTAAATGGATAGCAAAAAGCAGGAACAAGTTTCTTCCTGTTGCGGGGTGGGGGTGTTCACAGAAAAACAAGGGGAGGAAGCGAGAACTCCTATATAGCTTAATACAGATGCAGATAGTTGTACTATCTGTATAATAGGTTTGGTTCAGTCACTCAGTCGTGTCCGACTCTTTGTGACCCCACGAACTGCAGCACGCCAGGCCTCCCTGTCCATCACCAACTCCCAGAGTTCACTCAAACTCACGTTCTTCAAGTCGGTGATGCCATCCAGCCATCTCATCCTCTGTCGTCTCCTTCTCCTCCTGCCCCCAATCCCTCCCAGCATCAGAGTCTTTTCTAATGAGTCAACTCTTTGCATGAGGTGGCCAAAGTACTGGAGTTTCAGCTTTAGCATCATTCCTTCCAAAGAAATCCCAGGACTGATCTCCTTTAGAATGGACTGGTTGGATCTCCTTGTATAATAGGTAGATAGACAGGTAGGTAGATAGGTAGGTAGATAGATATACCTATGTATATATACATGGCTGGGCTTCCCTGGTGTGGCTCAGTGGTAAAGAATCTGCCCGCAATGCAGGAGAAGCAGATGTGTGTTCCATCCCTGGGTTGGGAAGATCCCCTGGAAGAGGAAATGGCAACCCACCGCAGTATTCTTGCTTGGAAAATTCCATGGACAGAGGAGCCTGACAGGCTACAGTCCATTGGGTCGCAAAGAATCAGACATGATTGAGAAACTGAATACACACACACATTTACATGATTGGTAAACATACATTTATGCCCTTGCTATGTCAGATAAGAGAAACTAGAAGCAATGTCACTTCAGAAGCAATGAGTTCACCAGCAACCTGAATTTGATTTCTAATACCATTATTCAATAAAAGAAACCAGGGTTTCTCAGGGAAATGGTTGATCCCAGGACTAGGGTAGGAAATATTCAAAATAAACTTGCTGATGTATGGAACAGTCTTATGGACTCTGTGGGAGAGGGAGAGGGTGGGAAGATTTGGGAGAATGGCATTGAAACATGTAAAATATCACGTATGAAACGAGATGCCAGTCCAGGTTCAATGCACGATACTGGATGCTTGGGGCTGGTGCACTGGGACAACCTGGAGGGATGGTATGGGGAGGGAGGAGGGAGGAGGGTTCAGGAGGGGGAGCACATGTATACTTGTGATGGATTCATTTTGATGTTTGGCAAAACTAATACAATTACGTAAAGTTTAAAAAAGAAATAAAATTTAAAAAAAATTAAAAAAAACAAAAAAACAAAATAAACTTGGAGGATCTTATAGTAACAGAAATAATGAAGTGCTCCAAAAAAAACCCCACAAAAACAAAATACTGACAAAGACGGACTTATATCAAAGGAATATGGGAGTCACTGAAAGAGTTCCAACGGACCAAAGCCAAAACAACTTAACGTTTTAATACAAAGTTGCATTATAACTCAAAATAGATGTCCACAACATAAATAAATAACTGAATAAAGAAATAAATGGGAAAAAAGAGAAAAAGCCCCCATGCGGAAGAATTCCAAATAATTTAAGTATATATTGTTCCCTTGAGGAGGAATATAACTCCACTCCTTAAGTGTGAGTGGACATAGGACTTCTCTCCAAGGACTATAGTGTAGAAAGATTAAAAAAGAGAGAGTAGAGAGTAAACTTATGGTAAAGAAACTTGACAACCACTAATTCAAAGGATTAAGGTCAACAGTAAAAGTGATGTCAACAAGATAGTATGAACCTGTGATATGACATGATAAAAATAGCATTTTACCTCTGTGGTTTTCCTCCCAAAAGCCCCCAACCCCAGTCTAATTATTACAAAAACATCAGCCAAGACGAATCTCAGGAAATAAGAAAACTATATATAACATGGTATCTTGGATGGAATCCTAGAACAGAAAAAAGACATTAGGTAAAAACTAAAGGAATCTGAATAAATTATGAACTTCAGTTAATGATAATGTGTCAATATTGGTTTATTAGGGCTTCCCTGGTAGCTAAGTTGGTAAAGAATCTGTCTGCAGTGCAGGAGACCTAGGCTTGATCTCTGGGTCAGGATGACCCCTGGAGAGGGGAATGGCTAACCACTCCAGTGTTCTTGCCCGGAGAATCCTACAGACAGAGGACCCTGGCTGGCTACAGTCCCTGAGCTCGCAAAGAGTCGGACATGACTTAGCAACTACACCACTACCACCATTGGTTTATTAATAAATATTGACTGTATAAAATTACTATAATGTCTGGTGAGATTTAAGATCCATGTAGAATTAAAAAGATGTGACAAGAGTGGCACATGAGTTGGGAAGTTGGCAAGTGTGTTTTGAGATGTGGGAACGATATAATTGCCTATGGTTTGTATTTATTCAATAATAATAATGATAATTATAATAAAATTGTATTGTGGTTAAATGCTCATTACTTTCTACACAAGACACCTGCTAAGAACTATAATCCAAGTGTATGCCTCGACGAGTAAAGCTGAAGAAGCTGAAGTTGAACGGTTCTATGAAGACCTACAGGACCTTCTAGAACTAACACCTGAAAAAGTTGTCCTTTTCATTATAGGGGACTGGAATGCAAAAGTAAGACGTCAAGAAACACCTGGAGTAACAGGCAAATTTGGCCTTGGAGTACAGAATGAAGCAGGGCAAAGGCTAATAGACTTCTGCCAAGAGAACGCACTGGTCATAGTAAACGCTCTCTTCCAACAACACAAGGGAAGACTCTACACATGGACATCACCAGATGGTCAACACCAAAATCAGATTGATTATATTCTTTGCAGCCAAAGATGGAGAAGCTTTATACAGTCAGCAAAAACAAGACTGGGAACAACCTGTGGCTCAGATCATGAACTCCTTATTGCCAAATTCAGACTTAAATTGAAGAAAGTGGGGAAAAACACTAGACCATTCAGGTATGACCTAAATCAAATCCCTTATGACTATAGAGTGGAAGTGAAAAATAGATTTAAGATCTGATATACAGAGTGCCTGATGAACTACAGATGGAGGTCCGTGACAGAATATAGGAATCAAGACCATCCCCAAGAAAAAGAAATCCAAAAAAGTAAAATGGCTGTCTGAGGAGGCCTTACAAATAGCTGAGAAAAGAAGAGAAGTGAAAAGCAAAGAAGAAAAAGAAAGATATACCAATTTGAATGCAGAGTTCCAAAGAATAGCAAGGAGAGATAAGAAAGCCTTCCTCAGTGATCAATGCAAAGAAATAGAGGAAAACAATAGAATGGGAAAGACTAGAGATCTCTTCAAGAAAATTAGAGATACCAAGGGAACATTTCATGCAAAGATGAGCTCAATAAAGGACAGAAATGGTATGGACCTAACAGAAGCAAAAGATATTAAGAAGAGGTGGCAAGAATACACAGAAGAACTGTACAAAAAAGGTCTTCATGACCCAGATAATCACGATGGTGTGATCAATCACACTCACCTAGAGCCAGACATCCTGGAATATGAAGTCAAGTCTGCCTTAGGAAGTATCACTAAAAACAAAGCTAGTGGAGGTGATGGAATTCCAGTTGAGCTATCTCAAATCTTAAAAAGATGATGCTGTGAAAGTGCTGCACTCAATATGCCAGCAAATTTGGAAAACTCAGCAGTGGCCACAGGACTGGAAAAGGTCAGTTTTCATTCCAATCCCAAAGAAAGGCAATGCCAAAGAAAGCTCAAGCTTTTGCACAATAGCACTCATCTCACATGCTAATAAAGCAATGCTCAAAATTCTCCAAGCCAGGCTTCAGCAATAAGTGAACCATGAACTTCCAGATGTTCAAGCTGGTTTTAGAAAAGGCAGAGGAACCAGAGATCAAATTGCCAACATCGAAACATTGCATCAAAAAAGCAAGAGTTCCAGAAAAACATCTATTTCTGCTTTATTGACTATTCCATAGCCTTTGACTGTATGGATCACAATAAACTGTGGAAAATTCTGAAAGAGATGGGAATACCAGACCACCTGACCTGTCTCTTGAGAAACCTGTATGCAGGTCAGGAAGCAACAGTTAGAACTGGACATGGAACAACAGACTGGTGGCAAATAGGAAAGGGAGTAATACATCAAGGCTGTATATTGTCACCCTGGTTTTTTAACTTATATGCAGGGTACATCATGAGAAATGCTGGGCTGGAGGAAGCACAAGCTGGAATCAAGATTACTGGGAGAAATATCAATAACCTCAGATATGCAGATGACGCCACCCTTATGGCAGAAAGTGAAAAAGAACTAAAGAGCCTCTTGATGAAAGTGAAAGAGGAGAGTGAAAAAGTTGGCTTCAAGCTCAACATTCAGAAAACGAAGATCATGGCATCCAGTCCCATCACTTCATGGGAAATAAATGGGGAAACAGTGTCAGACTTTATTTTTCTGGGCTCCAAAATCACTGCAGATGGTGATTGCAGCCATGAAATTTAAAGATGCTTACTCCTTGGAAGGAAAGTTATGACAAACCTAGACAGCCTATTAAAAAGCAGAGACATTACTTTGCCAACAAAGGTCCATCTAGTCAAGGCTATGGTTTTTCCAGTGGTCATGTATGGATGTGAGAGTTGGACTGTGAAGAAAGCTGAGGCCAAAGAATGGATCTTTTGAACTGTGGTGTTGGAGAAGACTCTTGAGAGTCCCTTGGACTGCAAGGAGATCCAACCAGTCCATCCTAAAGGAGCTCAGTCCTGGGTGTTCATTGGAAGGACTGATGTTGAAGCTGAAACTCCAATACTTTGGCCACCTGATGAGAAGAGCTGACTCATTTGAAAAGGCCCTGATGCTGGGAAAGATTTAGGGCAGGAGGAAAAGGGGACAACAGAGGATGAGACGGTTGGATGGCATCACGGACTCAATGGACATGGGTTTGGGTAGACTCCGGCAGTTGGTGATAGACAGGGAGGCCTGGCATGCTGCAGTTCATGGGGTCGCAAAGAGTAGGACACGACTGAGCAACTGAACTGAACTGAACCGAGGAACTGTATATTTATTATAGTATCATAAACTCCTATCTATAAACTAGAATACCAGTACATGGTCTTTAGATAAATAAGGATTTCCTGGTTTTGGAAGTCGAAGTAAGGGATCTTGCTTTAATATCTATTAATATTCATAAGTAGTCTAACATATTTCAAAAGCCACCTTCCTTTCCAAAAAAAAAAAAAAAAACAAAAAACCCACAAGTTCTTTTGATTGCCAGCTCTGCTTCTGAATTTATAAATTTCAACTTACAAACAAGTTTTAGAAAAAGTGGGTAAAGTATGCTGTGCATATGTGCTCAATCACTTCAGTCATGTCTGACTCTTTGTGACCCCATGAATTGTAGCCCATCAGGCTCCTCTGTCCATGGGATTCTCCAGGCAAGAATACTGGAGTGGGTTGCAATGCCCTCTTCCAGGGAATCTTCCCGACCCAGGGATCAAACCTGCATCTCTCAGGTCTCCTGCATTGGCAGGTAGATCCTTTACCACTAGCACCACCTGGGAAGCCCCTAAAGCGTGGTGTACTCATGTACTATTCCTCTAAAGAACAGAATGGGAACCTTAAATTCTCAACTGCAACTTGGTTACCAGGTTGCATCATCGACATGATACAGTTAAATGAAGCAAGACACTGAAATGAAATTCCTTTCACATTTCATAGAACACAGGGATTGTGTGTTTTCCCCCCCTGGAGGGGGTAAAGATTGAATGTAATATTTCAATCATACCCAAAAGAACATGAGTTAATATTTCATAGCTACTTAATCCACTCATTCAGAGACGGTAATGCAAATGTTCAAATATTTATGCTTCGTAGGCAAAACGTGGTGCCCTGAATTATTGTATTGTACTCTCTTATGCCACTGACTTATGATTCATTTCAGATCAGGTAACCAGAAAATCACTGTATTCAGCAGGGGAGCACTAGCAATAAACTCTTTATACTCACAATCCTTTCATTTTTATTCACACATGAGCCTCATCTGCCTCCTCAAAAAAAATTAAAATACCTACCAAAGTTATTGATTAAGGAACGGATTAGTATAAAAATATACTATGCATTTAATTGCTGTAATTGCAATTTCCAGTCTACATTATATAAAATAATTCAAAGTCCCTTGTAAGAAGAGTGAGTTTGCTGTAATAGCCTGTTATTCTCAGACATGAGTCCTTCAATATAAAGTCACCAAATCAACCATAATGAAAATCATACACTGAGTTTTCAACCTCACCCTTTAATGCTCCTGAAGAGCATTTAGAGAGCATGAGTAAGGTTAGAGAGGAATTACATTATTTGGAATGTTTTTTACTCATTTATTTCCCTTCTTTCTACTCTGACTACCCCCAGGCTATCAAAGCAGGAAATTAGGTTCAGACAAAAATTTAAGACCTCTCACAGTGAATTTCAGAGTTAAAAAGAGGACGTAGGCACCATACATAACTTGAGGGAAGAATCTGTCCCATTCTACACTGTAGTAATTTCAAAGTGTGAAGAGTAAGATACAAGGATGAGAGCTCATCCCCTCCCACTGCCAGCCTCTGTGCACACCAACCCAGCAGTTCTCCTCAGAGATATCAGTCAATTCAGTTCAGTCCCTCAGACGAATCCGACTCTTTACGACCCATGGACTGCAGCACACCAGGCCTCCCAGTCCTTCACCAACGTCCAGAGTCGGTGGTCATGTCCATTGGGTTGGTGATGCCGTCCAACTATCTCAGCCTCTGTCATCTCCTTCTCCTCCTGCCTTTAATCATTCTCAGCATCAGGATCTTTTCAGTGAGTCAGTTCTTTGCATCAGGTGGCAAAAGTTGGAGCTTCAGCTTCATCATCAGTCTGTCCAATGAGTATTCAGGACTGATTTCCTTTAGGATTGACTGGTTTGATTTCCTTGTAGTCCAAGGGACTCTCAAGAATCTTCTCTAACACCACAGTTCAAAAATATCCATTCTTCAGCACTCAGCTTTCTTTATGGTTCAACTCTCACAGCCATACATGACTACTGGAAAAACCATAGCTTTGACTAGATTGTTGACAAAATAATGTCTTTGCTTTTTAATATGCTGTCTAGGTTGGTCATAGTTTTTCTTCCAAGGAGCAAGCACCTTTTAATTTCATGGCTGTAGTCACCATATTCAGTGATTCTGGAGTCCAAGAAAATAAAGTCTGTCACTGTTTCCATTGTTTCCCCATCTATTTGCCATGAGTGATGAGACCAGAGGCCATGATCTTCGTTCTTTTGAATGCTGAGTTTTTAGCCAGCTTTTTCACTCTCCTCTTTCACTTTCATCAAGAGGCTCTTTAGTTCCTCTTCACTTTCTATCATAAGGGTGGTGTCATCTGCATATCTGAGGTTATTGATATTTCTCTCTACAATCTTGATCCTCAAAGATATATTTCTTCCTTTATCTCCTCAATAACCTAAACAATCTAATAGCACTGAGGGACATTTTTAACCCATGTATTGTTATCAAGTACCTTTTGATACGGGCTTCCCTGGTGGCTCATCTGTAAAGAATCTGCCTGTAATGCAGAACACCCAGGTTCAACCCCTGGGTTGGGAAGATCCCCTGGAGGAGAGCATGACGACCGATTCTAGTACTCTTGCCTAGAGCATGCTGTGGACAGAGGAGCCTGGCAGGCTGCAGTCCATAGGGTTGCACAGAGTCAGACATGGCTGAAGTGACTAAGCAGCAGCACTATCCCTGGATATGAATGGCTCTGAGAAGGACACTTAAACTCTCTGGAATCCTTCTCAATAATATGTAATCTCAGTCAAATTATCATCAGACATTGAGAGGCATGAATCAAAGTAACTGACCAATACTCTCAAAAGTGTCAAGGTCCTAAAAGTTAAGGAAAGACTAAGTTACTATCACTGGAGAAGGCACTGGCAACCCACTCCAGTACTCTTGCCTGGAAACTCCCATGGATAGAGGAGCCTCGTGGGCTGCAGTTCCATGGGGTCGCTAAGAGTCGGACACAATTGAGTGACTTTACTTTCATTTTTCAGTTTCATGCATTGGAGAAGGAATGGCAACCCACTCCAGTGTTCTTGCCTGGAGAATCCCAGGGACAAGGGAGCCTGGTGGGCTGCCATCTATGGGGTCGCACACAGTTGGACACGACTGAAGCGACTTAGCAGCAGCAGTAGCAAGGTACTATTACAGATTGGAAGATACCATAGAGACATGACTACTAAATGCAGCATAGGACTCTGGATGGGATCCTCTGAAAGAAAAAGGATATTTTGGGGAAAGAATGGTTAAATCCAAATAAGGTCTGCAGTTCTGCTAATAATATTATACTAAGGTTAATGTCTTAGTTTGGGTAAATGTTTTAAAGTTGTATAAAATGCTAACATAAGGAGAGGCTGAATGAAGGGAGACAGGGTATGGTATTATTTTTCAACTTTTCTTTCAGACTTAAATTATCCCAAAAATTTTAAAAGTAACTATTAAAAAGAAAAAGAAAAAAATCATATACTGTGATGTTTAAAAAAAATTTTTTAAATCATACATTGTGATGAAGGAAAGAGATTTTAATCTCAAGAGATACTTGGGAAGTTTCAAAACTGCTGACTAGTTCCTTGGTATATATGAATTATTCATTTGAATAATTCTGATGCACAGAGTCAGAAGATGGCATAATATGATGGTTAATAACATGGACTTTAAGATCAGCTATATCTTAGTTTAAAACTTCATTTGACCACTGATTAGCTATGTCACATTACCTAATGTCTCTGAAACTCAATTTTCTCACATGTAATAGTGGGGTATAAATAGTACCAACTTCACAGGATTGTTGTGAAGGTTACTATACATAAAGCAGTGGTCCCCAACATTTTTGGCACCCAAGACTGGTTTTATGGAAGACAATTTTTCCATGGATGGGGCAGGATGGTTCATGTGGTAGTGAGAACTTTGTGGAGCGGCAGATGAGACTTCATTAGCTCATGGCTACTTACCCACTGCTGTGAGGTCTGTTTCCTAAGAGGCCAGGGACTGGCAGCAGTCCATGACCCAGGGGTCAAGGACCCCAACTTAAAGTTCTTCAGTTCAGTTCAGTCCAGTCACTCAGTTGTGTCTGACTCTTTGCGACCCAATGAATCGCAGCACGCCAGGCCTCCCTGTCCATCACCAACTCCCAGAGTTCACTCAGACTCACGTCCATCAAGTCAGTGATGCCATCCAGCCATCTCATCCTCTGTCGTCCCCTTCTCCTCCTGCCCTCAATCCCTCCCAGCATCCGAGTCTTTTCCAATGAGTCAACTCTTCGCATGAGGTGGCCAAAGTACTGGAGTTTCAGCTTTAGCATCATTCCTTCCAAAGAAATCCCAGGGCTGATTTCCTTCAGAATGGACTGATTGGATCTCCTTGCAGTCCAGGGGACTCTCAAGAGTCTTCTCCAACACCACAGTTCAAAAGCATCAATTCTTCCGTGCTCAGCTTTCTTCACAGTCCAACTCTCACATCCATACATGAGCACTGGAAAAACCATAGCCTTGACTAGACAGACCTTTGTTGGCAAAGTAATGTCTCTGCTTTTGAATATGCTATCTAGGTTGGTCATAACTTTCCTTCCAAAGTAAACATATCCTTAAAACCTCTTCTAAGAAGAAATAAATGTCTTTCAGAATTCTCTTTACTCTAAATGCAAACTAAATTAGATTTTTCATTACTGTCTCTGGGGTCTGTCATGCATTTTTGTCTTGTAAAGAAGACACTTTAAAATCTCTCAGGGGCTTCCAGAGATACATTCCTTTGGCAGAAATCTTCTTTCTTAGGAAATTCACCCAAAATTCTTAATAACTTCCACATTCGGATACCATGACCAAACACAAGATCAGAAAGAGCACTGTCATTGCTTTTAACAGTTCCCTTATACAGCATCATGGTTTCTAAGTGCTTCTAAGTGCATTCTTTTAATTGATTCTCATAAAAACTCTTAGAGGCCTTCTAGAAAGTGTTATCATACCCAGTTTGCAGATAAGGCAACTGAGGCTCAGCCAAAAATTACACAATCAGTAAGCCACAATTTAAGACTCTTGTTTCATTCAACAAGCACTTATTGAGTATCCCCCATAGGTTCTCTCTGCCCTGTGTACTCCTCCTCAGCCACACATGCTTGCTCTTATCATAAAGAAAGTGAAAGAAAGTGAAGTCGCTCAGTCATGTCCGACTCTTTGCCACCCCATGGACTGTAGCCCACCAGGCTCCTCTGTCCATGGGATTCTCCAGGCAAGAATACTGGAGTGGGTTGCCATTTCCTTCTCCAGGGGATCTTCCCGACCCAGGGATTGAACCCGGGTCTCCCGCATTGCAGGCAGACACTTTACCCTCTGTGCCACCAGGGAAGTCTACCTGCTTATCTGAATCCACCTCTGGACCATAATCTCCTTGCAGGCAAGCATTTGCCCTGCCCTAGTTATATGCCTAGTACCTAGGCCCCCCCACCAAATGGCACTCAATAGAACTGATTCAAATGTATTCTTTTTAATGGCTGAGTAGGTGGATGAAACTGGAGCCTATTATACAGAGTGAAGTAAGCCAGAAAGAAAAACACCAATACAGTATACTAACGCATATATATGGAATTTAGAAAGATGGTAACAATAACCCTGTGTATGAGACAGCAAAAGAGACACTGATGTATAGAACAGTCTTATGGACTCTGTTGGAGAGGGAGAGGGTGGAAAGATTTGGGAGAATGGCATTGAAACATGTATAATATCATGTATGAAACGAGTTGCCAGTCCAGATTCGATGCACGATACTGGATGCTTGGAGCTGGTGCACTGGGACGACCCAGAGGGATGGTATGGGGAGGGAGGAGGGTTCAGGATGGGGAACACATGTATACCTGTGGCAGATCCATTTCGATATTTGGCAAAACTAACACAATATTGTAAAGTTTAAAAATAAAATAAAATTTTTTAAAAAGGCACTCAATAAACACTTATGGAATAGATGAATGGGGACAAAATAAAAAAATGGTGAGGAAGAATGGGTAAAAGGGACAAATTAATTGTTTTGGGTGAATGCAAATTATATCATCTTTTTCCAGATCTTAGCATCTTATAACACAATTCTTCTCAGCAGACAGCAAGGCTGTTGGGAGATTAAAACACTACTCTCCTGAGAAAGGAGCAAAGCCTATCACTGAGATCAGTCAACAGGACTAGATGATTGTGAAGAAGCATGAAACAAAGTCTGCTTATTGTTCCACTTTCCAAATAAAGCTGTTCACCTGCACAAGTTTCCATTCTGACTATGTCACATTCCTTAGGCAAGTCTAACTTCCTCCAAAGAAAAGGACAGAAGTGACAATCTCTGACTTAAAGTTACCAAACTAAAGGGAACCAAAGCTCCTAAATGAAAAGAAGAGAAGTTCATTGACTCTGGGGTGGAGAATTACTGAAACAGACTCCCAAGGGACATTGAGAAGTCACCCCCTGAAAATTTTCAAGAAGACCATGGAAATCCATGTTAAATATTTGCCCTCCTGAGTTCTTCTCAGCTGTAGCATCTTACTACCTACTTCTCTCATTACCCTATACTCTTAACCAATATTATTGCTCCTGCCTCCTTCCTTGCAACATCTTTTTTCAGTCCATAGCCATCTGGTTGCACAGTCTCCACCTTCAGAATCAGAACCACAAAACATGTGCAGAACTTGTGGTTTTTCAGAAAGTTGGCAGAGAATGTGTTCTCCATAGTGATGGTATCAATTTCCCCATGTGGGAAAAATGCCAGTTGCTAGTAACAGTATCTGATGCTAAGCAACGAGACTGGTTCCAAGAGGCACTTTGGTGTCTGAAAAGAACACCAAACAAGAATTTGAAGACACATTTATGGCCTGATGCTTTCAAACACTTCAATGTGACCTCAGATAAATCACTCAGTTCTCTGATGCTCTGTCTTGTTTTTCACCTCTAAAGCAAGCATGGGCTCTTCCAGACCCTATATGCTAAGTTCTTCTCTGCTACTTACAACTGTCCCTGGGGGTGGAGGGGGATGAAGGCTCATGATTAAGAACTCTTGACAACCACAGAGCTTTCTCTTCCAGACTAATTAACAGCATGGCTTGTTTGTTGTTGTTGTTTTCTCCTGTTCCAGAAAAACTAGGAAACAAATAGAACAGGATTAGGGGAGACAACCTGGGTCAACATTGAGGGAAAATATGTATCAATCAAAATCAAAGACTTTGTCTAGAAAAGGATAAAGAATAAGAGAAAACATTTGTAATCACTAGTAAAACAAAAGTCACAAAAGAAAAATTCTATGAAGTCATTTATGTTTAACCTGCTCTAAATAAAAATAACCAACAGATAAGTTCACTGTTTGGACCATCTGTATCCGATAAGCATACGTCTAAATCCTGGCACCATCTGCTCAACTGAAATTTTGTACTCTGTCAATAAGCCACATCACAATGACGACAGCAAGGAAAGCAGCCTCGTGGAGTAGGATCTAAATAATGACCTTCTTGAATGGGATGAGAAACCAGAGCCACACCAACTTGGTTAGACCTTATTTTAGTGTTTTATGTTCACCCCAATTAAGACCCATTAGAGGCATGTGACTGACAAAGTCAAGCAGGCAGACTTCCATAGCAGAAGAAATATCTGGGGCAGGGGCCCAAAACACCCAAGGACCTTGGATTGATGAGAAGGAACACTGAAAGTGGAAAATCAAAGCAGAGATTCAACAGTATTTCCATCTATCTAGGGCTAGTCATTGATATCTAGCCACCTGATCTACTAATCATGGGGCATTTTTCAGTGGGGAACAGGCAAGCCATTAAAACATAGTGAAGTAGTGAGATAGCCATTGTCAATATGATAAATCCTTAAATTTTGAGACTTTTAAGATCACCTAAAGTCCTTACCTTACAAATGAGGAAACTGAGGCCCACAGGGTTAAGCAACTTTCCCAGGTCAACACCCAGTTAGTAGCAGAACAAATCTCCTTCCTCCCAAATCATTGCTTATCCTGTGACGCCTTCCAGCAGTTAACAGCATCTGTATTTACCTTCCCTTCCTTCCTCACACACATACCAAAAAAGTCATGTGCTTTTCAAGCTATTCATCCTAATGGCTTTTCTAAATTTCCCTACTATAGTACTATCTTATAAACAAACTTTTCTAAGATAGTGTCTTTCATACTCTTTAGCTCTGTTTCATGAAATATGAGTTGTTCATATTTTATATTACCCCTACACCACTATGAGAGAGCTATGTCCATGATTTTTAGCTAAGTATAATTAATTACATGATCTCTACTGTGCTTTATTCTAGACATACCAGACTACCTTCCAATTTCATATAATTCCCTTCAAAGTTTCATGACTTTGCACATGCTGTTCCTTCTGCCTGAATAGCTTTCTCCCCCATTCCAGAAGCCCCATCCACCAACCCAAATCCTGTTCATTTCAAAAGACCCAACTCAAATGTCCCCTCTTCTTTGGAGCTATCCTTGATTTCATCCAAAAGGCAGAATTGATTTCTCCCTTGCATTTTTTTTGTGCCTCAGATACAGTATTTATTCATCATCTGGTAATTAGTTGTATCTGTATTTGTGTCTTCACTAATCAGCATTTCATGTTTCAGGGTTTTATGTATCTTCAGCATCTAACAGTGCCTGGCATGCAGGAGGACCTAGGTAAAAGTTTTGTTGTCTAATGCTGTCAATCCTGTAACAGAGTCATTGCCAAGATCTATGCCATTTTCCTTTTTCTAGAATCTATACATTGAAAATGACTTTTTTTTTTTTTTAATTTCTGCTGTACTGGGTCCTCCCTGTGGCACACAGGCTCTCCAGTTGTGATATGTAGGCTCTAGAGCAAGTGGGCCTGTAGGTGCAGTGCATGGGCTTAGTTGTAGTATGTGGGACCTTAAATCCCCAATCAAGGATCAAACCCAGGCTCCCTGCATTGGAAGAGCAGAGTCTTATACATTGGGCCCCCGAGAAATCCCTGACAATGACCTTTTGATATAAAATTACTATGGTAAGTTTCAGGTCTGTGATAAAACTGGGGATACAAAGAAAGAATAAGGATGTTCAAAATAACAAGTTATTTAAACTCTTATGGTGGGTTTTGTGCCCTTTAAAATAAGAATCAGACATTTAAGTGTTTTTGAAGAGCATGAAAGCCATTTCCTTAGGCATAATTTCAAAAGAGAATCTCAAAATACCTGTCTGTAATTTGATAAGAAAGAGAGACTATTATGCTATAATTCTCGATGTAAAAACTAAATAATAATAATCTCTCACTTCTGTAACAACAATAACAATAATAAAGCTAATATTTACTGAGGGCTTACCATAAGCCAGGTATTTTGCTAAGCACTTTATATTTGTAATTTCATTTAACGTTCTTAGCAACTCTATAAGGTACATACTATCATCATTTCCATTTTATAGATGAGGAAACTGAGATATCAAGGGTTTAAGGAACTGTGTGCACAATGTCAAATAAGAAATAAGTGACAGAGTGAGGGTTTGACCCAGTTGACTGACTCTACAGCTCCTGCTCTAAATATAACCATGGAAACAAAGAACTCAGCAAATTTACTGAAGATCCGTGGGCTAATGAGGAGACAGAGGACTTTATCCTCCATTAGCTATGACAGAGAAGCCACACCCTTAGGAAGGGGAGCAGAATTTGCCCTCCTCCCAAATATATCTGTTTGGTGAAATGATTATTTTAGGCTGATTATCTTCAAAAAACAACAGGTACAGGAAAAGCTCTAAAAACTTAGAAGTTAACATTTTCAAAGATACATTTACATTTATAAAGGAAATCTCTGTTTATAAGAGTGTCTCTCTCTCTCTTTATCAGGAAGAGGATTATCAAATCTCTTGAAATTCTTATCGATGGAGAAAGCAAGGACTTAAATCTGCATGAAATCTTACCACTGTATGTTATGCTTTGCCCGATTGTTGTTGTTGCTATTCAGTTGCTCAATTGTGTCCAACTCTTTGCAACCCCATGGACTGCAGCACGCCAGGCTTCCCCGTCCTTCACTATTTCCTGGAGTCTGCTCAAACTCATCTCTACTGAGTCAGTGATGCCATCCAACCATCACATCCTCAGTCACTCCCTTCTCCTCCTGCCCTCAATCCTTCCCAGCATCACGGTCTTTTTCATCAAGTTGGCTCTTTGCATCAGGTGGCCAATGTATTGGGACTTCAGCTTCAGCATCGGTGCTCCCAATGAATATTCAGGTTTTGCCTTTAATTGGTTTCCCACACTCCCTACCCTCATCTTCTTTTATCTTTAGCTGAAGATGGTATTATAGATGATGGGTTGGGCCATTTCAGGAGTTACTCAGTCTTCCTGGGTATCTCCCATGTATACAGAAGGCATACATATTATTACAGTTTTGTTTGTTTTCCTCAAGTTAATCTATCTTTTATTACAGAGGGTTCTGAGCCAAAAATCTAGAAAGATAAAAGGAAAATTATTTTTCCTCCCTTCACTTGAGAGAGGCACTAGAACCTTCAAAGAAATAGGAATCATAAGACTGCTATCAACCCAGAGGAATAATGGATTGTTACATTGAATGGATTGTTATTAAAATCACTCAATCAGTAGACTAAGCTTTATGCATAAAAACAAGATTATCATCCACACAAAATGATCCCTCCTAGCATACACTGAGAACATTTTTTCCATCATCTGGGTGTGCTTGTGTACTTTCATGGGATAGAAATTGAGCTGGACTTTAGTGAGGCTAGTGTGTATATTTCCTGGCAATCATTTATTTATTGCTTATTGGACAGCTTTATTCTTTCATCAGAAGAGACAGAGTTAGTGATGTACTTCTATTTTCATTTGGAGAGAGAGGAAAAGACTGAGGTCCCTTTAGGGAGAGATTGATTTCTTGCCCATCTCAGTAACTCATTTTTTTTTTTTTTATCACAATAACTTTTATCTTTGGAAAAGAGAGGGATTCTGAGGTATACAGTTTATATATGTATCAACTTCTTTATACAATACTTTATAGTTTACTAAATGTTCTCCTGTAGTCATCATCTTATTTGAGCCATACAACAACCTACTAAGGTAGGTGAGTTTGTTCCCATTTTTCACAGGAAAGCCTGACTCAGCTGTACACCTTGGCTCACAAAGCTGATAAGTAGCACAAATAGGGTATAAGACTCAGTCTGATCCTTCTGATTCCATGAAACAGTCATTTGTCTTTGTGATTTGAGTGAAACTTCTTACAAACTACCTCATTGGTTCAGCATCTCTCATGTTACCTAAACAGTTTGTGATCCCTGGGATGGAGAAGGTATTCATGTAAATAGTAATTATTCAAGCAAGACAGACTGAGTGGGGAAAAAATGTGTGAGGCTTTTATATATCACACTTCTCCAGAGTGAAATCCTGAACTGTTTCTAATGGAGTGAGGTTCAGGAGCAACAGCTTAAGAGATAGATGGCCACAGTCTCTACCAAAAAGAGAGGTTTGAACAATTCATCTTGACTTTTGAATTTGGAACATCCAAGGGAAACATCAAAAGCAAAAATGATTCATTTCCTCCCCATTACTGAGATGTGGCTATAATACGGCACCTGTTTTGCATCAGGTAACCAGGAGTGCAAATGCTTCTGTACAAAAGCAACCTACACTAATTGAAGATTATATTCTTTACAACAGATCATCTCCTCCTGCTCATTTATTTAAATTTGTTTTTGCCTAAGCAGAAAATATTACACTTCTGTTTTAATCCTTGAAGACTTTTGTCTAACAAATACTATAGCTTCCTGGATGCAAAGCAGATACTGCAGAGATTAAATGATGAGTACTAATTAGGGTTTTTTTTTAATACTCCCTTGTCTCCCTCCCCTTCCCTAGGATTGACTGCCTGGACAGGAAATGATTTATCACAACCAGATAAAACCAGTCAGCACAATTCAAACACCTGGGCAATTTTGCCTTATCTTCCTAGGTAAGCTGGGTTTCTTTTATGTTCATTATCTGTCCTGTTTATGGAAGATCAAAAAGGTGTAAAACAAACAAACAAAAAAAAACCCCAACTGGAACAATGGATTCCATTTAAAGTGAAAATAATGCAGCAGTCCTTTGGGGATGGGACTAAGATAGAACCTAAAGCCATTATCACTAAACTCTTGGATTTTTATAATAAAAATTAAGAGAGGTGGATGGGGAAAAGAATAAAGAATTGTGAGGAGGACTGACATGCAAGCTTCACACATCTCTTTGCTTTCATCTTTCTCGCTTTTCCAGGCTTAGGGAGAAAGCTCTGATAGATAAGACTCCTATAAAACTCGGCTGGAAAACAGAGTTGACCTTGATGGAATCACGCCCTCACAATGTAGACTTCAATATCTTAAGATAATGAATTTAAAATAAGAGGCAGTATTTCTCCTGGGACTGAAGAAAAGTGGCAAAGGTCACAATCTTCATCTCCACTTGTGCCTACAAGAACAACACCAGCAAAGTTAACTTTCACAATTGACATCACTATTTTTATTTAATGGTTGATATGGCTTTTTATGAAACTGGAGACCCATTCAAGTGGGTACCTGCAAAGTATCCAAATCAGGAAGACACTACTCTACAATGATTAAAAAACAATGTTCTGCCAGAAACAAAGGTTCCACGCTTCCAGTCGGGCATGAAAAGATACAGAATCTCAGGGTCCACACGGTTCCTTTAAACAGAGGCTGCTAAAGCTTCACTTTCCAAGATAGTAGCCACTTGTCATTTGCAACTATTGAGCATGTGAATATGGCAAGTGAAACTGAAGAACTCAATTTTAAAAATTAATTTATTTATTTTAATTGGAGGCTAATTACTTTACAATATTGTGGTGGTTTTTGCCATACACTGACATGAAGCAGCCATGGGTGTACATGTGTCCTCCTGTCCTGAACCTTCCTCCCACCTCCCTCCTCATCCCATCCCTCTGAGTTGTCCCAGTATACTGGCTTTGAGTGCTGTTTCATTCATCGAACTAGGACTGGTCATCTATTTCACATATGGTAATATACATGTTCAAAAGCATCAATTCTTTGGTGCTCAGCCTTCTTCACAGTCCAACTCTCACATCCATACATGACCACTGGAAAAACCATAGCCTTGACTAGATGGACCTTTGTTGGCAAAGTAATGTCTCTGCTTTTGAATATGCTATCTAGGTTGGTCATAACTTTCCTTTGAAGTAAGTGTCTTTTAATTTCATGGCTGCAGTCACCATTTGCAGTGATTTTGGAGCCCCCAAAAAATAAAGTCTGACACTGTTTCCACTGTTTCCCCATCTATTACCCATGAAGTGATGGGACCAGATGCTTTTGAACTGTGGTGTTGGAGAAGACTCTTGAGAGTCCCTTGGACTGCAGGGAGATCCAACCACTCCATTCTAAAGGAGATCAGTCCTGGGTGTTCATTGGAAGGACTGATGCTGAAGCTGAAACTCCAATACTTTGGCCACCTCAGGTGAAGAGTTGACTCACTGGAAAAGATTCTGATGCTGGGAGGGATTGGGGGCAGGAGGAGAAGGGGACGACAGAGGATGAGATGGCTGGATGGTATCACTGACTCGATGAACATGAGTTTGGGTAAACTCCGGGAGTTGGTGATAGACAGGGAGGCCTGGCATGCTGCGATTCATGGGGTCACAAAGAGTCGGACACAACTGAACAACTGAACTGAACTGAATATACATGTTTCAATACTATTCTCTCAAATCATTCCATCCTCACCTTCTCTCAAAGAGTCCAAAAGTCTGTTCTTTATATCTGTGTCTCTTTTGCTGTCTCACATATAGGGTTGTTGTTACCATCTTTCTAAATTCCATATATATGCATTAATATACTGTATTGGTGTTTTTCTTTCTGGCTTATTTCACTCTGTATAATAGGCTCCAATTACATGCATCTCGTTAGAACTGACTCAAATGTGTTCTTTTTAATAGCTGAGTAATATTTCATTGTGTATATGTACCACAACTTTCTTATCCATTCATCCGCCAATGGACATCTAGGTTGCTTCCATGTCCTAACTATTGTAAACAGTGCTGTAATGAACATTGGGGTACATCTGTCTCTTTCAATTCTGGTTTCCTTGGTATAAATGCCCAGCAGTGGGATTGCCAGGTAGGTAGGTGTCCTTTGGAAGGAATGATGCTAAAACTGAAACTCCAGTACTTTGGCCACGTCATGCGAAGAGTTGACTCACTGGAAAAGACTCTGATGCTGGGAGGGATTGGAGGTAGGAGGAAAAGGGGACGACAGAGGATGAGATGGCTGGATGGCATCACTGACTCAATGGACATGAGTTTGAGTGAACTCCAGGAGATGGTGATGGACAGGGAGGCCTGGCGTGCTGAGGTTCATGGGGTTGCAAAGAATCGGACATGACTGAGCAACTGAACTGAACTGAACTGATGGCAGTTCTATTTCCAATTTTTTAAGGAATCTCCACACTATTCTCCATAGCGGCTGTGCTAGTTTGCATTCCCACCAACAGTGTAAAAGGATTCTCTTTTCTCCACACACTCTTCAGCACTTATTGTTTGTAGACTTTCTGATAGCAGCCATTCTGACTGGCGTGAGATGGTAGGTACCTCATTGTGGTTATTATTTGCATTTATCTGATAATGAATGATGTTGAGCATCTTTTCATGTGTTTGTTAGCCATCTGTATGTCTTCTTTGGAGAAATGTTTGTTTAGTTCTTTGGCTTATTTTTTGATTAGGTCATTTGTTTTTATGGTATTGAGCTATATTAGCTGCTTGTATATTTTGGAGATTAATTCTTTGTCAGTTGCTCTGTTTGCTATTATTTTCTCCCATTCTGAAGGCTATCTTTTCACCTTGCTGATAGTTTCCTTCATTGTGCAAAAGGTTTTAAGTTTTTAGGTACTGTCTGTTTATTTTTGCTTTTATTTCCAATATTCTGGGAGGTGGGTCATAGAGGATCCTGCTGTGATTTATATCAGAGAGTGTTTTGCCTATGTTTTCCTCTAGGAGTTTTATAGTTTCTGGTCTTACATTTAGATCTTTAATCCATTTTGAGTTTATCTTTGTGTATGGTGTTAGAAAGTTGAAGAACTAAATTTTTACATTTTATTTAGTTTTAGTGATTTAAAAATTTTAAAAACTGAAGTCCTAAAAAATATTCAGAAATATATTGAAAAGATATATTTGATATATTGGGTTACATTAAAACATTTTATTCAAATTCATTTTACTCTTTTTGCTTTTTGTCATGTGACTACTAGAAAATTTTAAATTACATATATGGCTCCTATAATGTTTCTATTGATATACATTGCTCTGAAGACTGAAGAATCTACTTTAGGGATAGAATCCACCATAGATCTAATGGCGGAATCTCTTGGGTTGGCCAAAAAGTTCGTTTGGTTAGTGAATACACTGTTCAACAAAGTTCTTGCTGAAAATGAAAAATATGTATTTTATTTTTACTTAAAACCGAAAGAACATTTTGGTCAACTCAATACTTTAAATTCAATCAAAAGGTGCTAACTTGCCAGAAGGAGAAAGACTGGTAGCTTGGTCTTCTGACAGCATGGTCACGTGTCATATGAAGGATGAGAGTCCAGGTTCTAGAAACCCATGACTCAGGTCTGAACTCCAGCTCTCCTTCTTACTAGGAGACTTGGGCAACTTGCTTAGTCACTTTGATCCCATCTCAACATGACTTTGCCCATCACTTTGAGTGTTCAGACAGTGAATGTAATATATTTAGCAAGTAAGTGCTCAAAACATATAGCTATTACTATTGTTGTTATTAGCAGAAGCTTTGTTATTTGAACATTATTAGGAGATTATCTGAAATCCAAACAAGAATTTAAGAGAAACTGTGATCTCATGGACCATACACAATAATATATTTGCCAAATATACACAAAAAAATAATTTGCCAAAGGATGGAATAATAATCCATTCTTTTGAGACCACCAGGTATCAAGAACATTCAAGATCTGAGAATAGTTTACTCTTCTTAATGAGGATTTAATGACATGGTTGAAAACCTTTGTCTTTTCTTTTTGTGATACTTTCATTTCTGGAACATTCTTGACAGCAGTAAAGAGCAAAGGTATAGCAGAGGATGGGAGGGACTTTGTCAAACTCATAATTCAGCCTCATGCTCACCTTACAGGCAGCATTCATGGAAAGTGATTTATATACAAATTTGCTTATCAGTCTATGTCCTCCACTTAAATATAAGCTTCATGAGAGCAGAAATTGTGTTCACTCTGAATCTCTAAACTTAGAACATATCTGGTAGATAATAGGCATTCAATAAATATTTATCAAATAAACTAACGAAGACTTAATAAATAAGAGTATAGCTAAAAAGAAGAAATATATGAGAATGGGCCACTAAAATATACCCCAAATATTCATAATACAGTCAGATATCATGAAGTGTCACATAAGCATTAAACAATAGTGAATTTAGGTAACACTAAACTAGCAACGAAAGCAGAAGGAAGACACTGGTAAGAATAAATGGTGATTATTTATTGTAAGATGCTTACAAGTCTTCTCACCACATAGGATGAAATCCAGCAGCTTAGCATGTCATATAAGGCCATTCACATCTGACTTCTACTTAGCTCTCCATACAGAGGTTTTGTCTGCCCTCTGCCCTTATATTCTGACCATGAGGTTAGGGGAACAAGCCATGATCCATCTCATTTCCATGCCTCAGCACCTGCTTTTCCTATAATGCTATTCCTTGTATTGTCTGCTTCATAAATTCCTCATTCTTTATGTCTTTGCTTAAGAACTTCCACCCTGGGGAAAACATCCCTGATCACTCAATATTCCATACAGAATTAAACTCTCCTCTTCTATTTTTCTGAATACTTGTATCACCTCTATATTATAAAAGCAGTCCATACATTCATACACAACACACCACTTAAGTCATGTATAAAGATCTGGTGGCATAAATCAAGCCATAGATTTATACATGACAGTCATTCCAAAATAAGAAAAAAAAAAAAAACACATTCCTAATTCCTAATTTAAGATAGTAACTTTGAAATACAGTTCCTACATTTAATACCTTTTTTTAAACTTTGATATTTTTTCCTTATTAATTGAAAATTCACTCAACTGGCTTAAGTCCAGTGATATCCATTTGAGAGTAAAGATTTGCCTCAGTCAGCATGCCTAAAGATGTCCATCTTTTTCTCAACTATATTAAGATTATGAGGTATATGCTTATCACCTATATTAGCACACCCATTTGCTATTTTCTACTCATCTTCATAAGATAATAAGGGCAAGATGCAAGAACATATTCAAACAGTTATTCAAACTCTTTCATACTGACAAAGATGATAATGCAGCTGAAACTGTATCCTGCAATTCCTTGCAACACCTTTCACCCCTGCAGCCCCAAAACATGGAAGAGTGCAGTATACTGGTGTTTCAGTTCAGTTCAGTTCAGTCACTCAGTCGTGTACGACTCTTTGTGACCCCATGAATCACAGCACAGCAAGCCTCCCTGTCCATCGCCAATGCCCGGAATTCACTCAAACTCATGTCCATTGAGTCAGTGATGCCATCCAGCCATCTCATCCTCTGTCGTCCCCTTCTCCTCCTGCCCTCAATCCCTCCCAGCATCAGAGTCTTTTCCAATGAGTCAACTCTTCACATGAGGTGGCCAAAGTATTGGAGTTTCAGCTTCAGCATCATTCCTTCCAATGAACACCCAGGACTGATCTCCTTTAGAATGGACTGGTTGGATCTCCTTGCAGTCCAAGGGACTCTCAAGAGTCTTCTCCAACACCACAGTTCAAAAGCATCAATTCTTCGGTGCTCAGCTTTCTTCACAATCCAATTCTCACACCCATACATGACCACTGGAAAAACCACAGCCTTGACTAGATGGACCTTTGTTTGCAAAGTAATATCTCTGCTTTTGAATATGCTATCTAGGTTGGTCATAACTTTCCTTCCAAGGAGTAAGTTGGTGCTTAATAAATCTATGCTGGTGAATGAATGATTTGATAGGCAAATGACACAAAGCATCTGACATGCCTCAGCCCCTTTTAATTAACCATGGGATAGAGGTCGGGCAACATATCACACATAAGCCATTATGTATATGATGTGGGTAAGAGAGATGAGTCTTGCAAGCCAGATTAAAATTACAGTACTGATGCCTCCTAGGTTTGGAATCTTTGACTTATTTACTAATTCTTGGCCTCAATTTTTCTTTCTAAAATGAAGGACACAGAGTTGCTGCGAAGTTGAAATAACTTGCTTTCAGTACCAATACAGATGATCTTTGAATTCTCTCAAGTCCTCTCTTCCAATAGTCACATTTTCCACCCTCCCTCAGCCAGTCTCTTCCAGGGCCAAACCCTGAATTACGTCATTATTAATTGTTCAGTTTCAAACATCTTATCATCTTCTCCTAGCTTTCCAGCTCGTTTTCTCCAATACAAGATTCTAACAACTTTGACTCCACAGGGACCATCGGTGCATTGATCTTACATCTTTTTATTGTCCTTCATCTCTCTCATGTCCTTGCTGCACTTCTTAGCAACTTAAATTCAATAGCCAATCATTTTAATAACTTTCTTGCTTACATTTTCAACTCTTTTTGCCTGCACCTTGCAAAACCTCACACTTGCTGGTTAGGATCAAATCTGGGTCTGCTCTTCACCTGCTCCTATACAGGTAGATGTGGCTGGAGAAAAATGCACAGCTATGCTGAATGATATCACTTTGAATTCACAGCCACTTGCTTCAAGTGAGTCTTTAATGCTGCCAGTCAATACTTCCCCCCTAGTTCATTCACTTTACCACAGCACTAAAGAACTATTTAAAACATCTCCTCACTCTTTAAACCTCACTTACTTCCTTCACCATCATCAGTATTCAGTTTATTTTATTGAGCAGACAGAAGCAATACAGAGAGAAATCAACAAGCTCCCACCAAAGCACTCCAACTGTGTCTGTACCCAAATGCTCCAGTACTATTTGCTTTATATATATATATATATATTTTCACACACACACATACATATATACATATACATATATACACACATACATAAATGTGATTGTATGTACCTATACTATTTTGATATCTATTATATATCTAGTCTGTATTCATACATCTTGTTACTAGAAATGGCAACCTACTCCAGTATTCTTGCCTGGAAAATTCCATGGATGGAGGAGCCTGGTAGGTTACAGTCCATGGGGTTGCAAAGAGTTGGACATGACTGAGCAACTTCACTTGCAAGCTCAAAACAAAGAATAAACTCTATATGCTCTCAATTTTATTCTGTCTCACTTTTCCAAGGATATCACTCCAACTGTTTCTCCTCTCTCTCCTGTATTGTTTTATTTTCCCTAACTCCTGAATCCTTCCTACATGAATGCTAAGCTGCTTCAGTAGTGTCCAACTTTTTGAACCCCATCGACTACAACCCGCCAGGCTCCTCTGTCCATGTGATTCTAGAGGCAAGAATACTGGAGTGGGTTAGCCACGCCTTCCCCCAGGGGGTCTTCCCAACCCAGGGATCGAACCCATGTCTCTTACATATTCTGCATTGGCAGGTGGTTCTTTACCACTAGTACCACTGGGAAGCCCTGAATTCTTCCTGTGTGTGTGCTCAGTCCCTTCAGTTGTGTCCAACTCTTTGCAACCCTATGGACTGTCTCCTGTCCATGGGATTCTCCAGGCAAGAACACTGGAGTGGGTAGCCATGCCCTCCTCCAGGAGATCTTCCCAATCCAGAAATCAAACCCGTATCTCCTGCTTCTCCTGCATTGCAGGCAGATTCTTTACCCCTGAGCCACCAGGGAAGTCCCAATACAAATATACTTCTTCTTCTACCATATTAAAAAAAAAAATTATCTCATTTTCTGTTCTACCATCTAATTTCTGTATTTCATCTTATAGAAGAGATCTGTTACTCTAGCAACAAACCAGTATATATTAGCAATTAAGAAGGATTTACAATCTTAGGAGTCAAACAGACTTGACCAGAGTCTGAATCTTAATTTTATTATTTACTAGCTGTGAACTTGGGTAAGGAGCTCCCAAGGTCTCAGTTTTCTTATCTGTAAGAAAAAATAATCCTCAGCTCCTACGGTTATTCCAAAGAGAGAGCACTGTCACATCTCTAAAGCACTTATCATAGTGTCCGCCATATGATTTGTGCTCAGTCAGGGACATCTATAATTTTAGAGCTCAGTTAAATGAAGAAAAGCAAAAACCAAAAGAAATGGAGGATAGCGAGAGGCTATACTTCACTATATCTAAGGTTTCAGGATTTTCACCAAGATTCAGAAGGAAAAGGGGTTGTGAGGTCGACTGGTTTTAACATCAAGAATCAGTTTTTCTTTTTACTTTTTGTTTCTAACTTTGTTGTTATATATGTCTAGACCTCTAAGGTAATAGAAAACTGCTAGTAACATAAAGTGGCTATACCAATATTATAGTCTTAAAGAACTCTCCTCAAATTCAAAACTAGTAGAGCTGGTAAAAGAAGAGCTCAATTTCAGTATACTTCATGATTTAAACAGAGTTTCAGGTTAGTCAGAGGTTCATGCTTAAATTTACCTTTTATCTGGAGATGAAGAATGCCTGTCAGAGCATCTGGATTCACCTTCTATTGGACTAACTCACTCATCTCGATTTGCTACAGATTCAAGAACCAGAACTTGCCAATATGTCTTTGTATTTTCTTTAATTTTTAAAGACACATGCTTATTTATTTATTTAGCTTAGGTATTTGGTGGCATGGAGGAAGACAAGGATAAACCTCTCCTATTCCATTTCAAATGTTTTTTGACTTCTTTTTAGTACTATGAAATCTTGTGCCTTTTCATATCTGTGGTACCTAAGAAATCAAAATCTTAAAAATAATGCTGTGTAGGAGTCCTTGGGAGAAGAGATCGTATCCCAGGAGTTTTGTGTGGGTAACTGAGGACAGATTTGCAGATTTCAGCTCAATCTGGTTTAATTTTTTTTAAGCTGTATCATAGGAAAATCGTGTTCATAAGGCTTGAAATTTAAAGGAGAGAGAAGAAGGGAAATCAGTCCTGTCCAGCACCTTCTGCCACCCCACCCTCTGGTGGAGGCTGTATGTGGGCTTCTCACTTAATCTTGAGATTCGGTTCCCTTGAAGAGTTGCTTTTGACAGTTCAAAAAAGATAGGACTGCCATCTGGTATTTCAGTGGCATTGCATGACAGTTAAGAGTGCAGGAATTGGGGTCAGGGCAGCTGGGATTTGAAATCTTGCTCGCAGCAATTATGAGATCACTGTGATTTGGGTCTGTGGGGTAGGGAGAATTATTGTTAAGTCCCATCACCCACCCTTGATCTCCATCGGTCCACCTTCACCTTCATTCTTGATATGAATGAATGAATTCATACTACTAGGCTTTTCCCATACAGAAATTTTGAAGCAGCCACTAGCAGTGACCTGGAGCAAGTCAAACCTCTCTAAGCCTCAATTTTTTATTGTAGAGGTTTCATGAGGATCACATGAGGAACACTTGACAAGATACCTGACATCAAGTTCAGGTATAAAAGATAGCTATGATTATGCTTAGCAACTCAGAATTTAAATATATGCCACTGCATACCTATATTTTATTTCTTTCTGCTCAGGAGGACTTCAGCAGCAAATTAAGACAGCAATTATTTGATTACATTGCATCTGGTTGTTTGGAAGAAAACTTGTTTTCCCATAAAAGGAAGCAAATTACCAAGGCAAATCACAGACTACATAAACAATATGAAAATACAGCTATGATAAAAAGAAAGTGTTCCTGCTGTTTTTATATGGAAGAATATCGCTGGTATGAGGGATTGTTTGCAAACACTCCCAAAATAGATTTTTTTTGTTTACAATTAATTTTTCAAGTTAGGATGGAAAGCACTATCTCAGCCAGAGATTTTACCATGGTCCCTTAAGTTCTTTGGAGGATATATACATTAATAAAATAACATACTAACCTCAGGTTTTATTCACAATATATAAAACAATTCCAGACTACTAGGTGAAAGCATATAAAGCCAGTTGTAATGACCATTTTCCATGCTTTCAATAGTAATAACTCCCACTGCTTATGTTGTACAAAAAAATAAAATGGATAATTAAGGTAACCTTCTCTGTACTGTAACAAATTAAGAGGTAAAATTAATTTACTTTTGTTCTTTACCTTTTTTAATAACTGCCTTTCTCCAATCCATCCTTCATTTAGACTTGCCCTGAGAACTAAACATGTCAATGAAAATTTAAAAAGTAGAAAGGAGGAACTTCCCTCGTGGCCCAGTGATTGACAATCCACCTTCCAGTGCAGGGGATGCAGGTTCAATCCCTGGTTGGGGTACTAAGATCCCACATGCCTTGGGGCAACTAAGCCCATGCACCACAAGTACTGAAGCCCACGCAGCCTTAGAGCCCATGCTCCGCAACAAGAAAAGCCCACTCACCACAACTAGAGAAAGCCCGTGTGCAGCAACAAAGATCCGGCTCAGCCAAAATTAAATAAGTAAACTTTTGGAAAAAACAAATAAAAAGCAGAAAAGAATACACAACTAATAAACCTGACCAAAAAGGTAAAAAGCTAATTTTTCAATAGATAAAAATTCACCATATGTTTAGAATGTCCAAGTTAGAGTTTTCAAACAGCTACACTGACCCCTTGATGCTGTGCTCAGTCACTCAGTCATGTTTGACTCTTTGTGGCCCCATGGACTGTAGCCCGCCAGGCTCCTCTGTCCATGGGATTCTCTGGGAAAGAATAATGGAGTAGGTTGCCATGTCCTCCTCCAGGGGAATCTTCCCAACCCAGGGATCGAACCCAGGTTTCCCACATTGCAAGTGGATTCTTTACAATCTGAGCTACCAGGGAAGCCCCATACCTATACCTAGACTTATCTCGTCAGTTGCTTTCACCATGAGAGATAATCCTACTATTATAATTTCACATGATAGGGCAGGAAGGACAGAGAAAAAATAAGTTAATGCCTCCTACACACCAGACACCGTGCTAGGGGCTATGGATACACAAGAACAGGACAAATAGAGTTCCTAGCTCCTGCCCCCATGAAGTTTACAGTCTACTGAGAAAAAAATTAACAAGTAAAGCAAGCAAATATTTACTCATGTGAACGGTGCTATGACAGAAACACAGAGCTGAATAGAGAATGAAGAGGAAGCCCTGGCTCCTCCAGCTGGGATGGTGACAGAAGGCCTTTCCAAGGAAAAATTATTAAAGCCTGACCCAGAAAGGCAAAAGGCAGAAGGAAGAGTTCACAAGTGCAATGTCTCAAGGTGGGAGACTGACCTGCCTATTATAAAAGCTGTCAAAAGGCCACGTGACTGTGCTGTATGTGGACCAGGGCCTGCAGAAGCAGCAGGAGAGGTGAGCACACCAAGGGAACTTCAGGAATGTGTTATGGGTGTGTTTTTCCCTTTGTTAAGAAAATGGATAGCATTAGTCCAGAGGGAAACCAGTGAGAAGCAGCCTGATTTTTATTTGAGAACACGCAAGATCAGCTCCATCAAATCCATATTTTCTCAGTTTATTTTGAATCCAAGCATACCTATTCATAAGACGAACCAAAAGAGCCTAGAAACAAACTGAGACAAGCAAACAAGATGGCATGACCTTGGCTTAATCCTCACAGCACCACCATGAGAGAGGCTTCTGTGTTCCCCTTTTAGAGATGAGACGAATGTTCTGAAGGGTCAAGAGGTTAAGATACTCTCCCAAGGGTGCCCTGGTAGGAAGAAACAAAACTAAGATTTTCATCCAGATACATCTGATGCCGTTACTGTGCTAAATCATGTTTTCACTGTCATTCACAGGGTGCACATCCATGGTTAAAAGTAAGTATCAAGTAAAACTGGTATTATCATTCATCTCACATTTCATTCATTTTATATTTCATATTTTATATCATGAAATTTTCTTTTAAACTTTACATTTAATTTCTTTAAATTAACACTTTATTTGGAGAAGGCGATGGCACCCCACTCCAGTACTCTTGCCTGGAAAATCCCATAGACGGAGAAGCCTAATAGGCTGCAGTCCATGGGGTCGCTAAGAGTTGGACACGACTGAGCGACTTCCCTTTCACTTTTCACTTTCATGCATTGGAGAAGGAAATGGCAACCCACTCCAGCGTTCTTGCCTGGAGAATCCCAGGGACGGGGGAGCCTGGTGGGCTTCTGTCCATGGGGTCGCACAGAGTCAGACACGACTGAAGTGACTTAGCAGCAACACTTTATTTCTTTAAAATGTGGTATTTTAGGGAATTCCCTGGTGGTCCAGTGGTTAGGACCCCACAGTTGCATTACCAAGGCCCAAGTTCAATTTCTGTTTGGGGAACTCAGATCCCGCAAACAGTGTAGTCCTGCAAAAATAAAAATTAAAAATTAAAATGCGGTGTTATGAATTTATTGATCCCACAAATTCTTACTGAGCTCCTCCTGTGTGTTCAGCACTGGGGTAGTTACTGGAAAAGTTATGTGTGAGACTGACAAGGCAAATCAGTAATCCTTAAAGTTAAAATAATAATCATGACATCATTATAAAATCATTATAAAAGGAGACTATAGGTATAATTATAAAGTATGTTTAGAATTGATTACTGTTCATCTAAGGCTACCATTTGGCTTCTAATTTTGCACATATACTTTCACAAGACAAAGGTTTGATGGAAGGGAGAAATGAAGAGTTTAAAAACGAAGATATTGGCTCCTAATCAAAATTATTCATACTGGAAATGATGGAATTAACTAAATGAGAAATGGAGCAATGGCTAATGATTTTCAGATACTCCTAAGTCATCCTAGGATAGAATTTCTATGACTCTATCAGTCAGCTAGTATCTTAAAGTCAACAGATGCATTAGGATTTTAGCATTTTCTCCTCTAAGCATTAATATAAAATGTGGTTAAATTTCCTGACACCCCAAGTTCAAATTAGAAGTTTCCTCTCTACCCTTTTATCAATTTACACTTCTTTATTGCATGAGATTGAAATTGCCCATTAACTAGTTCAATCTCTTCTTAAACTACATGCTCCATGAGAACACTGATGACCAAATGCATCTCATTTACAGGTGAATCTCTGGAACTGCGTGCATCCTCATGTGCATAGTGGGTGTTTGAAATATATTCTAGAAGGAATGTATAAGCCAACCATAAGACGTTTAGGAACCTAGCACACGCAAAAGCAAAGGCTCAGCAAGGTCCCAGGGACTGGCATATACTCACACAACCAGAAGGTAGCAAACAGAATTCTGTACAAGCAACAGAGGCTAGATATAGAATCTACCAATTAAAGGAGGTCATTCTAAAATGCCATTTGCAGCAACATGAATGGACCTAGAGACTGTCATATTGAGTGAAGTAAGTCAGACTGAGAAGGAGAAATATCATATGACATCCCTTATATGTGGAATCTAAAAAGAAATGATACAAATGAACTTACTTAAAAGACAGAAAAAGACACAGATTTAGAGAGTAAGCTTATGGTTGTGGGGTGAGGGAAGGATGGGGGGAAGGGATAGTTAGAGAGTTTGGATGGACATGTACACACTGCTGTATTTAAAATGGATAACCAAGGACTACTGTGTAGCATAGGGAACACCGCTTAATGTTATGTAGCAGCCTGGATGGGAGAGGAGTTTGGGAGAGAATGCATAGGTATGGTTGAGTCCCTTTGCTGCTCACCTGAAACTATCACAACATTGTTCGTTTATCGGCTACACCCCAACACAAAATAAAAAGATTTTAAAAAATAAACAAAGGAGGTCATTCTAAGGAAGGGATGACACGATCTTGGTATAAAACTAAATTGTACTTCACATGATGCTTTGTTCTTTGTGCAGATGATGGAAGATTTCAAGGGCCTGCAGTTTCCAATCCATGAAGCCTGTGCACAATGTGAATCACTTCCCTGGCAGATTGTGGAGAAGTACTAGAAAATCGTGAGCATGAGGAATTTGTGAATCAGGATTTCAATTCTTTGCATACAGATATGATATATGCTACCCCTCTCATCTGGACAGCCCTGCAAAAAACAAAAAGGTACTTTATATGAGACAGGTCTTCAGTAAGTGTGAAGCAATCAGATCTTTCCAAACAAATAAATATTTTACATTACTGAGCATCCAAAGACCTGAAAATGGCCTTTAAAATGCTGAACGTATCACACGTTAGAACAGAGTCGTTAGAACTGCAGGCCACAAAAGTATTTAGAAAAGCCAAACAACACTGGTGGTTTTCTAAGGAGTGCTTTTTTATGCAAATAGGGATGAACATCATGCCATTTCATTGCAGCTTGACAAGATGTACACCTTCACACAGGCATCCCTCTGTTTAAAGAAAAAGATATTTCACCTAGTTGGCTAAAAAACAAACTAGTGCAAAGGGAATCCTATTTTCCATTTGCACTTCACTGTACATTTGCAAGTACGGGCCCATAGGAAAATTTCTCCACCTGACATTACTGAATGCTTAACCCTGTAAGAAATTGAGCCATAATGCCTGACCAGTGCTCGATGTGCTTCTCATTGTTGGTCAGCTCTTTTTCCGTCAAGGGCTCTGCAATATTTCCTCAAGTCTAGAGTATTCCCTTGGCTTTGATTTTATGCCTCTGCCACACTCTAACAGTCATATGCCCCATTTCCCCAATCCCCATCACTAGAATTTATCTGCTGTTCCATGGCTCCCTTTACAGAAAAATCACCATTACTGGAACCTGGCTCTCCTTTTCTCTATGTAACAGCCTAGCAGTGTCAATCCACAGTTCACAATATTGTCTAAAACACAATATTCAGCAGCCCAAAAGTCTCGTAAGTGTGAAAGTGTTAGTCGCTCAGTCGTATAAAACTTTTCGTGACCCCATGAACAAAAAACTAGCCTGCCAGGCTCCTTTGTCCGTGGAATTCTCCAGGCAAGAATACTGGAGTGGGTTGCCATTCCCTTCTCCAGGGGATATTCCCAACCCAGGGAATGAGCCCAGGTCTCCTGCATCTCAGGCAGATCTGAGCTACCAGACGTGCACCAGGTTATATATAAAGAATGGGTTGCCTCCTATTTTCACCCATGTAAGTAGTTCACAATCACATTATATCAGATACACTCAGAATAAAAAGTTGCTGTAAATGGGGATGGGTAACTGGGGCTTCCTAGGTGGCACTAGTGGTAAAAGAACCCATCTGCCAATGCAGGAGATGTAAGAGATGCAGGTTCAATTCCTGGGGCAGGAAGATCCCCTGGAGAAGGAAATGGCAACCTACTACAGTATTCTTGCCTGGAGAATCCCATGGACAGAGGAGCCTGGAGGGCCACAGTCCATGGGGTCTCAAAGAGTCGGACACAACTGAAGTGGCTTGGCACACACACACAAATGGGGGTGTGGAAATTATCAGAACTTTCTGCTTCAGAATGGAATTGGTGAATACAAGCAGAAAAGTATGAGTTTCTTCACATGGGGCAGTTTTTGAATGGGTCACACTAGCAGACTCCAGAGTACTCTTGTTATTGTTCAGTACCTAAGTCGTGTCTGACTCTGCAACCCGTGGACTGCAGCACGCCAGGTTCCTCTGTCCTTCATGATCTCCCACTCTTTATTTCCTTTCAAAGTCACACAGCACAGCTACTCGGTGTGAAGCAAATGTCTTGTTTCCACTTCTGGAGCAATTTAAATGATCTTATTGTCAGGGACATTACTCAGTAACCATTTTCTATCACCGTGAAGGAAAATTCTCTCTAGGCTGAGATTCCTAAAAGGTTATTCTAATCCTTCAATGATTGAATATATAATTTAAATTATATTCTTAATTTTAAATTCTATATATTCTCCTAGATTCTGAAAAACCACACATTGAAAATAAGGTGGGGAGAAAAGCCATTATTAATGACTTGCATTATGGAATAGCAAAGGGAAGAAAAGAGTTACTGGAATTGGAAGCTTTTTGAAGAGTTTATTTTTATGTTTATTCAGGTTCAATTAAAATCAGTAGCTTGAATTTCCTCTTTAAAAGTCACTTCTAGATGCTTTTGTTTGTTTTTTCTTTCTTTTTTTTTTTTAACATGCATAGAATCAACAGACTGGACAGAGTATCCAGGAAGACTATTAAAAAGAATCAGGTGAGTTATTTACAGGAAGGACCTGTATTTTGTCATTCTCAGAGGTCCTTGAAATTACTTACTAACATTTCCTTAGCATTGCCTGGGTGACAGGAGCTGTCATCAGCACTTTCTATA
Source organism: Bos javanicus (assembly GCF_032452875.1). Lineage (NCBI taxonomy): Eukaryota > Metazoa > Chordata > Mammalia > Artiodactyla > Bovidae > Bos > Bos javanicus. The sequence continues at coordinate 54,856,520 of NC_083874.1, read as the reverse complement.
TAGCAACCCATTCAATTCTTGTAACCACACTGAGGCAAGTACCACTGTTACCATCTCCATTTTCCAGGTGAGGAAACGAAAGCACAAAGTCAAGTGATTTGCCAGCGATCAAACAAGTAGGGATTCAAACTCAGTCTGGGCTCCCACACCAAGGCTCTCAACCACCATTTCACGTTGCCTCTGCCTCTGATCACTAAGGAGCTAAGAATGGAGGAAGGGAGGAAGTAGAATCCCTTGGCAGTAAGAAGATTAAGAAGGCCAGCTAGTCATCCTCACAGCACACTTTGCATTCTAGCAGATGCCTCTCAATTTTGCAGCACTTTTCTGAATCCCAAGTCTCTCCTTGGGTTGTTCCTTAAACCCTGGCTCCACCCCAGCTTCAATTTGCTCCTGCTTGGGTGCATCAACTAAAAGGAAACCACAGGAGACTTCGCTGCTGGTAAGTGTTTTTCTCAGTTTCCTGGAGCTAGAATGTCTGTGCAGGTGCTAAGAGCTAGGCTAAGCACTTTACATACAAAATGGAATTCTCCCTGCAAGATGCCCTGCCCTTAGGACTCAGGGCAAGTCAGGAAATGCCATCATTACTACTAATCACACCAGAACAAGCACACCATCACTGCTCTCCAGTTCTTCTTTAAGAGATGATGTAATGGTAGATTCAAGACAGTGGCATGTATGACCATAAAAGTCTGCTCTGTGATGACCTAAAGGGGTGGGCTGGGGAAGGGGTGGGATGAGGGAGGGGTGGGTGGGAGGGAGGCTCAAGAGGGAGGGGATATATGTATACTTACGGCTGATTCATGCTGTTGTACAGCAGAAACTAACACAACATTGTAAAGGCAATAAAATATACATATTATATATATATTTATATTTATATGTATCTATTACGTAATAGATACATACCTAATCTATTTATATTTGTATATATATATATATATATATATATATATATATATAAGTGTGTGCTCAGTCACTTCAGTAGTATCTGAATTGGCGACCAAGTGGACTGTAGCCTACCAGGCTCCTCTGTCCATGGGATTCTCCAGGCATGAATACTGGAGTAGGTTGCTGTGCCCTCCTCCAAGGGATGTGCAATGGGCGTTTGGTTTCCTTCTTTGAGAAATATTTATGAAGGGCCTACAGTTTTTGAGGTTTTTGGCCAGATGTATCACAAGGAATGTGACTGACAGTTCCTACCTTCACAGAACTTACTATCCAATGTTACAGAAACAGTTAAATAAGCAGGTATAATGCAGCATTATTTGTGTCATGGTAAAAGAAAATAGGGTCCTTTGGAGCAAATATAAGAGGTACCTAATCTAAATGTGGTGGGCTTGAAAAGCTTCCCATAAAAGGAACCTATAGATTTGGGACCTGAAGTATTTAATCAAAGCAGGTGGAGGCATAGTTCCAGGCAAAGGGAACATTACGTACAAAACTGAAGAAGCAAGTGTATAACAGCATTCAGGATCTGAGGTTAAAAATGCAAGGGATGGGAGGGCAACAGAAAAGGCAAGGGACAGAAGCAGAAGTCATGTCACGAACAGCTGTGATTCATATTAGGGAGTGACATGGTCAGACTCACACGTTAGACATCTCACCATATCTGCAGCAGGAAGAAGAGACCCAAAGGGGATCACACCAGACGTGGATGGGAAGGACAATTGCATTTTCTTTGTAATAGTCTAGAAAAGCAGTGGCATGTACCGGTGGCCTGGGCCAGCGTAGCATCAGTGGAAATGGGTAGAAATGGATGGATTTGAGGTGGATGACAGAAAAGAACCAATAGAAATTGGAGTTTGGAGAACTGGTAAGGGAGAAAGAAGAGCCACTCAGGCTTTATTCTTCCCTGGGGAACTGGGCAACTGATGAAACAATTTACTGAGATAAGGAACACACGGAGAGGTTTGGGAAACGTATATAAGTTCAGTGGAGTTTCCACACAGTTGAGCAAATCCAAGAATGCAAAATTAGAATAGCCAGTAGGCAAACTTTCCCTGGCTATTCTAAAAATGATTCTCTTTCCCAGTCAACAGGAGCCTTCTTGGTAGGTTCACTGCATCCCTGATGGTAACTCAGCCTAGTGACAAGAACAGCAATGGAATACTAAGCAGTTCTAGGGCTTCCCTAGTGGCTCAGATGGTAAAGAATCTACCTGTAATACAAGACACCTGGGTTTGATCCCTGGGTTGGGAAGATCCCCTGGAAGAGGTCATGTCAACCCACTCCAGTATTCTTGCCTTGAGAATCCCCAGGGATGGAGGAGCCTGGTGGGTTACAGTCTATGGGGTTGCAAAGAGTCTGACGTGACTGAGCGACTAAGCACAGCACAGGCAGTTCTTGGATGACTAGAAAGGAAAACACAGGCCTGCTATATCATCAGAATCAACTTGAACAATGGAGAGAATAGGTTCCAATTGTTATTTGCCTATATGACAATTATGAAAAAACTAACAATAAGAAGGTGTCCTTTCCTTGCATCCAAAACATATAGCATTTCAATCTGCCAAAGCAAATTAAAAATGGACTTGCCAACAAACGAAACAACCAACAAAGAATTAATCTCCAAAATATACAAGCAGCTCATGCAGCTCAATACCAGAAAAACAAACGATCCAATCAAAAAGTGGGCCAAAGAACTAAACAGACATTTCTCCAAAGAATATATACAGATGGCTAAAAAAACACATGAAAAGATGCTCAACATCACTCATTATCAGAGAAAATGAAATCAAAACCACAATGAGGTACCATCTCACGCCGGTCAGAATGGCTGCCATCAAAAAGTCTACAAACAATAAATGCTGGAGAGGTTTTGGAGAAAAAGGAACTCTTGTACACTGTTGGTGGGAATGCAAACTAGTACAGGGTGGAGATTCCTTTAAAAACTGGAAACAGAACTGCCATACAACTCAGCAAACCACTGCTGGGCATACACACCAAGGAAACCAGAATTGAAAGAGACACATGTACCCCGATGTTCACTGCAGCACTGTTTACAACAGCTAAGACATGGAAGCAACCTAGACGTCAGTTGGCAGACGAATGGATAAGGAAGTTGTGGTACATATACAGAATAGAATATTACTCAGCTATAAAAAAGAACACATTTGAGTCAGTTCTAATGAGATGGATGCTATTATACAAAGTGAAATAAGTCAGAAAGAGAAACACCAATATAGCATATTGACACATATACATGGAATTCAGAAAAATGGTAGCAGTGATCCTATATGCAAGACAGTAAAAAGACACAGATGTAAAGAACAGAATTTTGGACTGTGTAGGAGCAGCGAGGGTGGGATGATTTGAGAGAATAGCACTGAAACATATATATTACCATATGTAAACAAGAAGACCAGTGCAAGTTCGATGCATGAAGCAGGGCACACAAAGCCAGTGCTCTGGGACAACCCAGAGAGATGGGGTGGGGAGGGAGGTGGCAAGGGGTTTCAGAATAGGGGGACACATGTGCACACATGGCTGATTCATGTCAATGTATGGCAAAAACCACCGAAAGGTTGTAAAGTAATTAGCTTCCAATTGAAATAAATAAATTAATTTTTAAAAAATAAATTAAAAAAGAAATCAAGATCCTAAATAAATAAAAATGGGCTTTCCAACACTTGTGAAGATTTCTTGCAAGAAATTCTGAACTTGAATCTGGCCACGCCTTAGAATCTGGTGTTTAGCTCTAACAAATTACAGAAAATGCAGGGGTAAGAAAAAATGTGTTACTGACATCACAGAGATCATAGAGATGGATGAGCAAAACCCAGAGTGCCAGACATTTGACATGACAAATAGCTTGGTTTCTTCAAACAAATAAACTGGAAGAAAAAAAGAAAGAAAGAAAGGAGAGAGAGAAAAAGTGTGAAGGGGGATAGGAGGAAGGAAGGGAGAAATAAAAAGATTTAAGATTTTTGCCACTTTGTGGTAATGTCATATGCAATATTCTTTTTCTTTTATAGATAGCAATAAAAGATAATATGGAGGATAAGAATCCAGCTGCCAGTGCAGGGGACACAGGTTCGATCCCCTCTTCTCGGAAGACTCTACATGCCTCGAAACAACTAAGCCCATGAGCCACAATTACTGAAGTCCCCATGCCTAGAGTCGTGCTCTGCAACAAGAGAAGCCATTGCAATGAGAAGCCCAAACACCACAACTAGAGAGAAGCCCATGCACAGACACAGAGACCCAGCATATCCAAGAATAAATAAATTTTTAAAAGATAATGGACGTACCTCATTTGACTCTTGATTCAAGCAAGACAACTTTAAAAAAAATACTGTGAGAGAATCAAAGTTTGTATACCAACTAGATATCAGAAGATATCAAAGTACTATTTGTTTTGTATGTGATAATGTTACTGTGATGCATTTTAAAATTAATTTTAGTTTAGAAACATATAGTTTTTAATGGATGAGTGAAATGATTAATACCTGAAATTTGTTTCAAAATAATCCAGTGCAAACAGAAGAGAAAGTAGGTAGGGATATATATGAAACAAGATTAGTCTGGTAATAATCACTGTAAGTTTTGGAGCTGGGTGTTTCTACATTTGGGTGTTTGAAAATTTCCATACTGAAATGTTTTAGCTGACTTGCCAAGAAATGCAGGATTTGAGGAAAGCTAGAGCAAAGACCAAAGAAAAGAGCAACAGTCAGCTGTGATGCAGAGATTGAACATCACCTCTGCTTTCAGAAGAACTGTTTCTCGGCATGGAACCGGCACTCTCTCCTCTGTCCAGTCACCCCTCTCCATGGTTTGTGCTTGGAGGTGTTCCAAATGGAGCTCAGTGGCATTTTCTCTGTTTATAATTCCTCTGATAAGATCCAAATCTCTTCAGGCTGTCAGAATCATTTGGTCTTCTCTTTCTAACCATACACACACACACACACATATATATGTTTTAACATATCAAGGGACTTGGGGGCAATCACAGAGTTCTCCCCCTTTTTTCTCACATACTGACATTTCTCTTGCTGCCAAATTCATTCAGGGAGGCCAGAGACTTAGGAAGAAACTACTCAAATCATCTCTTACAAGGAATCAGGCTCAGGTAATATATCCCGTTTAGCATGAAAGTGAAGACAAATGACATATTTTACTATGCAGAAGAAGGGGTCGACAGAGAATGAGATGATTGGATGGCATCACCAACTCAACGGACATGAGTCTGAGAAAACTTCAGGAGATAGTGAAGGACAGGGAAGTCCATGGAGTCTCAAAGAATCAGACATGACTTAGTGACTGAACAACAACTAACATGTTTACAGTACTATTACATTGAGCCCAATAGTCAGAGAACAGCATCTTAAAGAGACAAGAAAAAAACGATACCCACTGCCCCTGTCCTTTATCATCACCAGCCAATATCTCCCCAAGCAAGGTCTAGGCTGACTTCATGATGAAGCCTTATACTTAGATTATGTTATATATTTAAATTATAAATTGTAAAATAAGAAGGCACAGGCCTTAAGAACACTCCCTTTGGGATACAAAGTCACCTGATCAACAGCTGTTAAAAGGTTTCTTATGGACAAAAACCTCTGAAAAAAGTACACCATGCCTTGAAAATATTGTAAATATCATGACAGGACAGAACTTTACTGACATCTTGATTGTGGCATAAAGAGAAAGAACTTGAAAGCAGGAATGACTAAAGAATGAGGAAAGAGGAGCATCTAAGATGGAAAAGACAGAAAAACATCACAGAAAGAGGACAGGTAGGTAAACACCAGACCTTCATGGTTTGGACTTTGCTGTTCTGTGTCTTCATTTTGAATGTGCCAACATCATATTTCTATGGACAATAAAAATTGAAGCTATCACTGGTAACTTTCAAGGAACAAGGAAAAAGAAAGCTAGAATTATTTCAAGATAGATGCTTTACTGCCTGTTTTCCTTTAAAAACTCACCCTTTTACAAGTTTTAAAATCAACACTGGGTAAGTTACTCACAATGGCTAGAACCACCATTTCTTCCTAATACAAGGTCATGCAGAATTCTAAGTAAGAAATCATTTCCTAATCTACTTTTCTCAAACACCCCCATCTCAATCAACCACCCTGAAGATATATACTATGTATACAAAGCAATTTAGAAACTTTGGTAGAAACAAGTTTTTGAATGTAAGGAAACCAAGTAAAGAGAAAAAAGATTAAAATGCACTTCCAAGTAGTAATCTATTGAAAAGGCAATGAATCGATGTCTCTATCTATGATTCACAGAACTCGGTTTATGTTTTTGGATGCAATTCTATTAGAGGCAAATGCCTTTGAATCTGAATGCTTTCAGGAATTTGTCTAAAGTAACTCACTCATAGGAATAAGATTAAGGAAATGTACATAATCTTCTCCAATGAAGAACAACTTTCCCTCTCACTAGGGCATTGGAAGAGGGCTCTAAATAAGAGGTTCATTTACTTCCATACACCTGTGATTTTGTTCCTAAGTGGTGTGAATGGCTATTGATTCAATATCAGGACTTGTCTTCCAAATTACTTAACTCATTCCATCTGGAGGTGAGTCAAGACGTCATCCTCTGATGTTTATGATATTGCCTTCCATACAATACTTGGAAAGAAAACAGAGGTAATTGTTTACCTAGTTGGATGAGAAAGAGGGGAAAATACCTTCTTGTTGTTTTAAATTAAAACAACTAAAATACTTTGTGAGGCAATCCTAGGACAGACATTTCTATGTTCTTATACCACTCACATTTTCTTGCTTGCTGCTAAGTGAATCACAATCCATAGTATCTCACATATTGTATTTTGGTGTATAAGCAGTGTAAACAAACACATTTCTTGCCACCCTGTTGAACACACACAAACACCTGTTGACTTTTTTTCTAGTTTTATATTAAACAGTCAAAACTACTTGATATTGATCATCAATTCTAGGTCTACATGAAGACTGAATGAGGCAAGAATCTAACCTGTTAATAACTGACAGATCTCCCTGGAAAATCTAGAAGAAAATTAAGCACACAGAGGAAGAAGGGGTCTCTCCCCATGACTGTCAACCACCATATACAATGTATTAATTTCTTGCTGTTCATTTTTACTGTGATATGGATCCAAGCAAAGTGATTCTGCATTATCCCTTGGTTATTAGAAGAGTCTGATTTCTTGGAGTTCATTCCTTGGAACTAGGAAGTTTGTCACCACATGTCTATATCTTTATCTACAGATATTTTTATAACCTAGGAGGAAGTTGGGATCCCCTATAAGGAACAACTTTGCTGTTGGTTGGCTGTTTTTTTTAAAAAATGGGGGAAGTGCTCCCTGAGACACATACTGCTCTTCAGACCACTGCCCTTCAAAACCTGGATGGCAGGCAGGTGGTGGTTTCTGGGCTCCATGCCCTCTGCAATGCATGCAGTGGCTCAGGGTTGGCGATTGGTCAATTGGCAGGGCTTGGGGCATCTTTGCATACAGGCAATTCCCTGCTTTAGAGCACCTCCCAGAGTTTTGGCCCATTAACCCAAGCACAACAGCTTGATGAATTAATGCTTATAGAGGCACAGTTGGCAGCTTCTAATTAAATAATTATGGCTAAGCAGCTGCACGGAAGCTGTCATGCACCCTAGAAAGCCAGCTGTCAGCTTTATTGATCCTGAGACTGAGGAAGAGTTAACACTTAGCTCTGGTTGTTGGGTACAAAGAGCAAGTATATCATATGCAGTATATGTGCTGTGCAATATGAAGGTGTTGCATATTTGTGCTAGTCTGAGCCACCTGCTCCTTGGCATCCTCTCAGCAATCCAACAAAAAAAAGAAGTGATCATATGATTAGAGAACAGAGTCTGTCTGGAGCAATCTACAGAGGGCTTACTATTATACAGATGAGGCCTTGATAAACACAGAAATGTCACTGAGCTAGCAGACAACTCAGGCTCTAAGTCTCATTTAGATGAGCAAGTGATTGGAATCAAGTGTGGTCTTTTTGAGGGGGTATGACTGATATGTTTTCTTCTGTTTGACTAAAGTTTCCTAAGAGGCCATTTTCAAATATTAGAAATTGGGGAACAAGGTAAATATCACAAACCAGATTTAAATTCAACGATGCATTTTTTTTTCCAAGTTAGAAGATGTCTGTTCTACAGAATCACAGATAATGTCATATTCCTTTATAGAAAGCTAAAAAGCTAAAGCTTTATCTCTACGCTAATGGAAAACTCACCAGAAGAAAGAAAGCAGAATCTGGCCACTAAGCCCCAACACAGAGGAAGGTATAGATTATAGATAAAAGCCATAGATAGGGGTATTGAACCAAATAATGCTTGTTACAGAACATCAGAATGCAACTGAACTGCTAGCTGATTCTTTTCTCCGCAGGCTGTTCTTTCTATACAATCTATGTGTTTTCACTTCTAAAAACCAAATCTGTGATAACCCAGTACAGAGCAACTTGGCTTCCCACAGGCCTTGTCACCAAGGCTCCCAACATCATCTCCAAAGGAATAAAGACAACTGTAGGCAAAACTCAGTCCAACAGATTCAGTCACACCTGAATGTACAGAGACATTTAGATATTTTAATCCTCAAAATTTATGGATTTGCCTTAAAATAAGAATAGAGAAAAACTGGAAACATATTTCTCATGGAATTCACTTCACCCAGCTCCCAGACCTGTTGAAAATCAGCAGTTCATCAAGCACTGAACTTTACAGACTAATTGCTTTCCTCCCAGAGATCAATGGCTTATGGTTAATTTAGAGTAATTCTTAAAAGAAGGCATTCTGTACAGTAAATTGTCATTTAAACAACTGGACTGACTCTAAGAAACTCTTACTATAAAGACTTCAGTGCAATTGTTTCCTTTCTTTTTTTCTCTTCTGGTTTCCTTTTATGCCAGTGATTATACCACCTCAGTTGTCTGAAGCTGACTGTGTGTGATTGACAATTCTCAAGGATTCATTCCTTTTGGGTGAATCCTAAATGCAGCTCGGCTTAATTAAGTCTGCAGTGCAACTCAAATCTCAGTACAAATTGCTAAGGAATCAAATCACAAATTCGTGAAAGCCTAGGCAGGCAAATTTCAGACTTGGGGTCGGGGGGAAGGGGTCTTTCATCAGTCTGTACTGCCATCTAGCCAAGATCACGTCATTCAGTGCAACATCCATTTTGCTTTCAACATTCCTGATGAAAGCTGTCTTCAGAAACCAGCTTAATAGACCCCAAAGTTCAGATAAGACAACAGTCAGCAGCACTTCAGCCACTCTGAGTCTACTGAACTCCCATGACCCAACAGCCAAGTTCTCATCATTGCCTTATCTTCACAGTTCAATATCCGACAGACACACATGTCTATTTTCATTCCACATATTACCTATACCAATATCATTTGTATACTGTGATTTTTGAGGCCTTTAAATATTCTGTGAGTTGATTGGGAAAACAAAAGTTACCTTAGGTAAAACATGAAAGCTGATTATAACCCCTAGCTATACCTCAAGAGTTAAAAAAATAAAATAAAAATCCCCAAACAGCATTTAAACAACAACACGTTCCTTAGACGTAGACTGAACGTGCAGACCATATATACATATATATCTGTTAAACAAATCCATACACATGAAAAACAACAAGAACGCTCTGTACTTACGGTAGAAGACGTACTCAGTGTAGCTTGACCAGATCTTGTCATCTGTATACTGGTTGACGAAAGATGCTGTTACTGAGGAGTTACAGGCCACCATGTGGAATCCACATTCTGACAACATATCAAAAGCCCTTTCCAGATGCCTGAATTTGAGATAAAATCTGGATGTGTATCTTTCTGGGGCTCGGTCAGGGTCTCTGCTCTCATTCAAAGTCTCTCCAAAGACCTCCTTCGCCAAGGAAATCCTTCCACAAACCAAAATCCGGGGAACTCTCCGAAACTTGGCATCTGCCTGCCCCTCTCTGCCCATGGTGCAGGACCCCCTGTAACCCACAGTAATAAAGCCCCACTTGCGGTCAGCAGGGAGCAGCGAGGAAGGGGGGCAGATTCTCGTGTCACTTCCTTGGGAGGCATCTTCAAAGTCACTGTGGCAGAATTCATCTGGGCTTTGCTTGATTTCATCAGGGGTCAGGAGTTTGACCAAGTCTGGGAGCTGGAAGTACTCAGCTTCTCTTTTCAGTCTTCCCCTTTCTGGAAAGTGATCAGGCAGGACCACCTGCCTGTCCCTGAGATAGTCCAGAATATAACGGAACAAGAATCCATCTCTGTCAATGAAAAACCTTCCTTTGGAGTCCTTGGCTAGGTCGTTAGCTGTGTCTCTCTTTGGGGAAAACATTTTCCACAGGAGGGAATGAGGGATGCTTATTAATGTGGAATGGCGAGTGAAATAAACTTGACCCCCAACATTCAGCTCCACGACCTCGGGGAAGGAGTTGGGAACTGCAGCCCCTTGTTCTCGAGAATAATAACGACTACAGTTGCCACTCAGAGCCATGGTCCCTTTCTTCTTTTTCTTCTCCTATTTTGATGTGAAGGAGCGACCCAATGGAGTCACAGCCTGATCCTTTGCAGCAACTTATAAGGGAGGGAGAGGATGATAACTTGTTAAAAACAACCTCTTCTTACCCCAGTTTTTTTTTCCCCCCAACAAAGCAAAATTTGAAAGAGTCCACAGGTGAAGTGATGCTACAGAAGTAGTTTAAACCCTGGCAGGTGGTGAGCTATGACTTCATGGAATATAATCAACTCATCTGCATCCAGTTTTCCCCCAAGCTCAGTAGGCAAGGCCGGTCAGGTCTCCAGTTACTGAGAGGTCTGTCTGCAGGAAAAGAGAGAAAATTATTTCCTCAAACACAGCATGAGTCAGAAAAAAAGAGACTGCTGGAGAGAGGAGAGGGAGGTAGAAGGAGGGAGGGAAACCGAAAGGGAGGGAGGGAGAGATTATTTTACATAAGCAGCCCTGGAATTACTGATTTCAGCCATTCTTCAACTAAATCGTAGCTTCTTTCAAGGTATTTCGTGTCTACATATTTATCTATATCCCTCTGTCTCCAGCATTTAGTATTAAAAACATTTCTATTTGATTTCTGCATTAAAAATGAATATGCAATTTTCAACTTCTAAAAAGAGATTTATTTTCTTTCCCCAGCTGGAGAGGAAAAGCAATAAGCCCTAGAACTTACCTCAGTGAGTGCTGGAAACAGTTCTTGTGAAGAAATACCCATTTGCAAAGCAGTCCAAATCCCCAGCCACACACACAGTCTGGAGCTTGTCAAAATCCCAAACAGGTAAAATACAGAGGTATCAGTGAAAAGTGCCAGAGAGATGTGCTCTTAGAAAATAATAATTATATAGATAAATATTTATATAAATGTATATTTGTGTATATGTATGTATATATTCACTCCCAATCTCAAGTTAAAACAAGTCACAAAAAAGTTAAACTGTGACTAGAGGTGGTTGGATTGAAGAAGCAAAGCAGAGAAAAATATTCAAAGCTTCTCCAGGAAGAAAAAAAAAAAATCAAACCTTTGGAAAGAATCCTTAAAACAAAAGAGAGTTGCAAGAGGTACCGGGACTTAGAAGCTTTTCAGAAAGCCCAGAAGCAAGACAGATGCTCCCTGCTGGGGTCCCAGGTAGCCACCCCACCTGCCGGCAAGGACAAGCGGGCTCCCATGTTCCCAGCCAGGTGGGAGCGGGCGGCCGCCGCGGCGCAGAGATGCCGGCGCGGGGCTCAGGCTCGGGCTTCTCCGGTGGAGGAGCTGGGTGGTTCCACAGTTCCCAGTGCAGTTCGGATGCTGTTGTTTCAGCAGTGCAGGCAAGAAACCATCCAGGGAAATGACTATTACATCATCTTAAAGGAATATGGCTTGGAGAGAGCGGAGGCAGCTCCGAGTCACGTCCGCCTCGGTGACAGGTCGCCGGGACTGCACGGGGTTCGCCGCGCTCCGGCCGTGGGCACGCGAGTCCCCCGGGCGCTCCGGGCTCGGGGCGGGGACGCAGCGCGGCGCAGCCGCTTCCCTCCCGGTCCTGTCCGGGAGTCTGGAGTTTCCAAGGGCCTTTGCTTTGCCCTTTCGTGCTGTCTCTAGACCTCCACAGCCACCACCATGCCCCAGAAACAACCCCTCAACCCAGATGAACACGGCGGTTTTTCATTTTTAAAAATCAACAAACGATTCCTTTGCATGTGCACTAAATTTCTGCTAAAGGGCAAATTGCCCCCTCTAAAGCTTGCTTAAAAGAAAAAAAAGCATACTCAATGACCCCAATGTTCAAGCTATAAAGTGGGTTTTTCTCTCCTCAAAGAGGACTAAGCCATGTTCTCTCAGATGCCCTTTCCTGTTTTTGTTTTTTTGTTTTTCCTTTTTCTCCATTCCTCTGCCACCCTCACCCCAGCAAATAAATAAATAATGAATATATACATCCATACCTTCAGTCTCTCTGGAATTTCTGATGCTCCTTCCCAAGACTATAGGAAGAACTGGTACCCTCGGAAAAAAACAGGGTTTCTATCAGTAAGTCATTATCTTGGCTTCCACGTAAGACATCGTTACCTGCAACTTTTTTCTGGGTCTGTTTCCTTACGAAGCTTCTCTCTGGATGTGCCCCCGCCCCCTCCCATCTCATCCCAAGAGGACTCTGGTGGAAGACACGCCTGCAAAGAGACATTTTACTCCTGTCCCAGAGGGTTCCCTTAAGTGCATCATTAGAGTTTCAGGAAGGCATTTCCAGGGCAACCTAATCCACTAACAAAGTGCTTCCAGTTGATCCTGCCAGTCAATAATGGCCCAGGCAACAGCTTACAGTAAGTCAGCCATTTCCCCTTTCAAACACCAATGTCTTAGGACTCACATTCCTAATGAGAATGTAGTACTTCATCTATGAATAATATATACAGGGCACACTCCATTCCAAACAACTGCTATTTTTAAAAGATGAAAACCAAAAATGGAGAGAAAAGTGTGAATTAGATACATTTTATGGGATACATGGGTTTATTGCCAGCTCTTGCCCCAAGAATTAGCGTGAAGATAGACTCAGCAGTAGCATAAAATAATTTCTAATCTAACACTCTTTTCTTTCGCTAAGAATCAGGTTACTGAACACATTCAGAGTATTAGCTAACACTCCAACACCTGATTATATTTAACTTTGTTTCTTTAACTAATGTATTAACCTACTCTGGCCTCAATCTTTGGGATTTTAATGCTGGATGTGCTTGTTATTTGATGCACTCATATCGCCATCTAGTGTCCTCAAACTATCAGTGCAGGACTATATCCAGCAACTTGTGTGTAAGTGTGTGTGTGTGTGTGCGCACGCGTGTGCGTGTTCAGTCGTGTCCGATTCTCTGGGAACTCATGGACTGTAAGACCGCCAGGCTCCTCTGTCCATGGAATTTTCCAGGCAAAAATACTGGAATGGGTTGCCATTTCCTACTACTCCAGGGAATCTTCCGGACCCAGGGATCGAACCGCGTCTCTCGTGTCTCCTGCATTGGCAGGCGGACTCTACCACGGCACCATTTGGGCCAAAGGTCAGGATTTTTTTCATCTTTGTTTTAAAGTTCTTGAGTATTATCAGAAATGCTCTGTTCACCAAGATGACAAAGTAAACATCTAGTTGCCATCGGGTTAAGGGGAAAAGTAAGTCTGAATCCATAGCTAGTGAGTACTGCCTTTGGTTGTAGTAAAGAGCAAATTATTTTATGTCTAACCAAGTCGGCCAGCACACCATGACAGTGGCTTTGGAGATTGGATCTTAAAGTATTTGGGAAGAGAAATCATAGTTTTTAAAACTAAAAGGAGCTTGTGAAATGGAATCACCATCTCATCTTTGGACGTAGAAACTGAGTATCAAGAGGGAAAGCACTTCCACGGGGTCACACAGCAAGGTGAGGGTTAGACCCCTGCCTATTCAGAACAGTCAGTGTCCTGTTTTTAACCTTATGGATTCTGGAATAGGAATGGAGAGGTGGCAAATAAAGAAAACAAGAAGAATTTTAAGATTATTACACATTTGAAAACGCAGCAAGTCATTTAAAAGCGCTTTTAATTTGAAATTAAATTGCAAGGCTAAAATATTTTCACAATTTAAAAGAAGAGTATTCTGTATCTCAGAAATGAGAAGCTCTTTTCATTGGTCTGGGCTTCATCAGTTCAGTTCAGTTCAGTTCAGTTACTCAGTCGTGTCCGACTCTTTGCAGGTTAGGCTATTTCTGAGACAAGTAGTTCTTAATTTGGGGGAGAATGGACTGCTTGGAGAAAATCCAGGCAATGAATACATGAACATAAAAGTTCACATTCAATGTCAGGGACAAAGCCTCTGAGGAAGAGCTGAATAAAAAGGCAGCAGGGAGATCACGTGGCCAGGGACGCACATTCCCAGCCATACTCACATTTGGACTATGAACCTTCTTTCTTTTTTTTCTTTTTTTTTTTAATGTGGACAATTTAAAAGTCTTTACTGAAATTGTTGCAATATTGTTTCTGTCTTATGTTTTGGGTTTTGGCCAGGGGGCATAGGAAATCTTAGCTCCCTGATCCAAGCTGCACCGCCAGCACTGGAAGGCAAAGTCTTAACCACTGGACTGCCAGGGAAGTCCCTGAACCTTCTTTGTAAAATGAGATTACACACACACTCACAGAGACACATTCTGAGGACTGAAAAAAAATAAATAAATAAAACATTCACCACACAACCTTAACCTTATAACCATACCACCTGAATGCACTCTGAATTCATATTTTGTAATAAACACTGTTAAGTACCCCAGACTTTGCACACATATATTGCTGTATATTGTTTTGTGCTAAAAAAATTTATTTAGTATAATAAACAGTTAAAAATAAACAACTGTTTTTACAGCCCTCTTGAGGTATATTTGCTTTTTAATCTACCTGGATCCTCAAGAAATTAAGAGGGTCTGGACCTCTTACCCTTTGAGAGGTCAGGGATTTTGTTCGAGGTTGGCCCTAAGTCTATTCACATTGGGGTTTGTAGAACCCAGGTTAATAGCCTCTGATCTGTACTCTTTCTTGTTCCTTTAGTCTCAGGGAGGCAAAGGATAAGAAGTGAGATTAAAGCAATAATTGGCTTGGAGGAAACAAAGCAATACACTATCTAGAGAGATTTAAGTAGTGCTAAAGTAAGCGAGTGTGTCCCAGGGTGTCTCAGGGAGGTTGTCAGTAATCCCAGCTGTTTGGTGCCTGAACAGGAGGCAAGAAGCCAAGTCTAGGCTGTAAGTGTATTCCTGTCCTTCATGTCAGCAGATAACACTGCTAGTGTTATTATTCTCTTCTGGCAGCTCTCCATTGAAGCACCGTGGGATGCCACACTCTGTGCAAAGGCCGAACATCCAGCAACAGATTTCTCTTAAGCAAAGAGTGAGGAAGAATGTTGCATTCCGTTCCTTGTAATATTCAAGCCCACAGCTCATGAAGACACACCATGGGTAACTTGTGGAGTTGATGGAACGTGTCTTAGCTTCTATTTCCTGTTCCCCACTTTCACACACCCCCAGAGCTGAATGTTGAAGAGTGTGTTCTCAAAAGGACAATTTTAATTTTGGAATAATGTGATCACCTCCCACATCCTCGCCCCCTAACACATCCTTAAGTTTCCTCTCCCTTAAAGGGAGATAGCTTTTATGCTGACTGTGTTATCAGGGAGGGAATTGATCTCATCAACTTACTCATGCTAAGATGCTGTGCATTCATTGTGTTACATGCCCCAAGGACTCCTGAATTATCAGCCTCATCTTAATAGCTACTGTTGATGGAGGGCCTGTCAGAGCCATTACCTCTGTCTCAGCTCTCCCCGACTGGTGGTGTAACATCGGACAGAAGACTGAATGTCTCTGAGCCAGGGTAAAACAGAGATAATAAGAAGACTGCCTCTCAGGTGTGCTGTGCAGATAAAATACAATGATCTGCATGTTGAACCCCTAGCACATTCCCCAGCTCTAGGCGAGTGCTTAATGAATGTCAGTTGCTGCTGCTGCTGCTAAGTCGCTTCAGTCGTGTCCGACTCTGTGCGACCCTGTAGACGGCAGCCCATCAGGCCCCCCCCGTCCCTGGGATTCCCCAGGCAAGAACACTGGAGTGGGTTGCCATTTCCTTCTCCAATGCATGAAAGTGAAAAGTGAAAGTGAAGTCGCTCGGTCGTGTCCGACTCTTTGCGACCCTATGGACTGCAGCCTACCAGGCTCCTCCATCCGTGGGATTTTCCAGGCAAGAGTACTGGAGTGGGGTGCCATCGCCTTCTCCGTGAATGTCAGTAGTATCCATTAAAGAGGTAGAAGCAGCCATATTTGTTGTTGTTCAGCTCAAGTTGAGGCATAAGGAAGTTACCAAAGATGCCCAAAGATTGAAATTCAGTTCTGTTTGCAAATCTGTTGCTCTTCCCACTATGTAGTTTTAGGTAAAGATTATTACTTGGTATAAAAATATTTCTCAGTAATGGGGGAATCAGGCTTTGGTGGGGGAGATGGGTGGCAGAATAGGGAACTGAGAATAATCGATACCACAATGGTTAAAAATAGAAGTGCCATTATCTTCTGCCAGATGGGGTTGCATTCCTGGTACCCTTTCATCCATTCCAAACAGATTTACTAAGTACTATGCTTATGGCACAAAGAGAAGAGGAACGAAAAAGCCTCTTGATGAAAGTGAAAGAGAGTGAAAAAGTTGGCTTCAAGCTCAACATTCAGAAAACTAAGATCATGGCATCTGGTCCCATCACTTCATGGGAAATAGATGAGGAAACAATGGAAACACTGTCAGAATTTATTTTGGGGGGCTCCAAAATCACTGCAGATGGTGATTGCAGCCATGAAATTAAAAGACGCTTATTCCTTGGAAGGAAAGTTATGACCAATCTAGATAGCATATTCAAAAGCAGAGACATTACTTTGCCAACAAAGGTCCATCTAGTCAAGGCTATGATTTTTCCTGTGGTCATGTATGGATGTGAGAGTTGGACTGTGAGGAAAGCTGAGCGCTGAAGAATTGATGCTTTTGAACTGTGGTGTTGGAGAAGACTCTTGAGAGTCCCTTGGACTGCAAGGAGATCCAACCAGTCCATTCTGAAGGAGATCAGCCCTGGGATTTCTTTGGAAGGAATGATGCTGAAGCTGAAACTCCAGTACTTTGGCCACCTCATGTGAAGAGTTGACTCATTGGAAAAGACTCTGATGCTGGGAGGGATTGGGGGCAAGAGGAGAAGGGGACGACAGAGGGTGAGATAGCTGGATGGCATCACCGACTTGATGGACGTGAGTCTGAGTGAACTCCGGGAGTTGGTGATGGACAGGGAGGCCTGGCGTTCTGGGATTCATGGGGTCACAAAGAGTCAGACACGACTGAGAGACTGAACTGAACTGAACTGATGCTGTATCCATCATAGCTGTTAGGTATTTAAGATACAAAGATGAATTCAATACAATCTCTGAACTCAAACATTCACATACAAACACACACTCATAATCAAAGTCATAACAAAAGAAGGCAAAGATTAAGGTTCTAGATTATTGATCACTACCTCTTATTTGCAGAAAAATGTCTAGTGCTGTATTCAGCTTTGGATCCTACATAGTTCACATATGGTTTGGACAAATCACTTAACCTCAGGTGGCCTCTGCTTCCATATCTGTAAAATGAAGCTGTCTCCTGTTATAAAGATACCGTAACTGATGGCAAAAGATAAAATATTGCCGCCCAATCTTCAGAAGCAAAGTAGGATGCAACAGAGGAAGAAGGCAGCAGACAGCAGTCTGTCTTGTTAAAATAAAGCCTCCACAAGAAAGAATTGGGATTCGACTTGTATAATTTTAAAGTTGGAATGGGAGACCCTTTGAGATCATTCTTTGCAGCCTCAGCTCCACCTAAACGTTTAGGTAATAGGAAATGTTCAGTTTAGTCACTTCTCTCAGTTTCTTCCTGAAAATACCGTTGAACTTGACTCCCAAAATACAAATAATAGCTAAAGTTGTTTGTACCACCATACAGTCTCTGAAGGGAAGTCTGCAGAATAAAATTCTAAGTGAACTCATTTTGAGATCTGAAGTGTTTTTGTTTTTTTAATGTTATGCTGATCTGAAAAGCAAGTATCGGCTGCTCTTCACATACGAAGTTAACACCTTTTCAGGTTTTCTTCAAAATAATGACAATTTTCTGGAACAAATGGTCCAAGTTAGGAGTGCATAATTTGATCATGATTGTTGAGTGAAGCCAAGTCCACATATGTGTTTTGAAACTGTGATCTCATCAGCATGAAACCTAACCAACAGAAATACACTCTTCCTTAAAACAGATTGGAGAATAAGGGGAGAGAAAAGAATCTAACTGCCTGACTTTGAAACAACTGGTTCCAGCAAATACACAGGCAATATTTTAGGCATAGCCATAAAAAACAAAAGAGGTCTCCCCTTGCCTACCCCTACAGTCCTACTTCGAGCAACCTGCTTAACTATGTTGTATCATTCACAGTGTGATGCTCATTGCGTATGTTGTATTATGCATACTGGCACCATCCTTACTATGTTTGCTATGCATTATGCAACAGATCTGTTGGCAAAGGAATAGTGTAATTTCTAAGCCCGTAATTGTCAACCTTTTATCTTCCACCTAGGAAACCCATTTTTCAAACGATGTCTCCGTTGCCTTTCTAAAATATGCAACAGATACAAGCAATATCAAATCCAAAAACACTTAGGTGTTAAGTTCAAAAACACTTATTATTTAAAAAGCAATCAGTCAGAGATTTCTAACATGTCAGTGGTCTCTAGAGTGCATTTTAATGTTTTTCTAAATAGTTTTCTATATGCATACATGGAATTTATTGAACTCCCTGAAGCAACTTGTGGGGAAAGTTTGAAAAGCCTAGTTATAATAAAAAGGAACAGGTTTTAGAATCAGGCAGAGCAAGGTGTGAAAGAGGTGCCTACCAGCTGCATGCTCATGAGATAATCACTTTAGTTCTCTGAGGATATTCACTTCATATATATATTAGAGATAGAAAAATCCACTTTCAGGATTGTTGTAAGGATTAGAGATAAAATTCTGAAAGTGCCTGGCACATAGCAAATATTCAATAGGTAAGTGGCAATGTGGTTATAGTTATGCTTGGCTCCATCACCTCCTCTGTCCCTCTTCCACCACTTTCTGCCTGTACCCCATGGGTCTGTGTGAATGAGTGAATGGGAGGGTACCACATTACTTATTCATGCTGGTGATGTGAGTGAACCCTTTTTTAAAAGTCTGTTTCTTCCTGGGAGGAGGGGGATAGAATAAAGGCAAGGGATACTGGGATTTCTAAGCACAATTATCCTTGGAGATGGATAATTAGTTCATTTAAAAACAGACTCACCTGCCTTAGAAATGGCTGTGGTTTTCAAAGAATGATAGAGGAAAGCTCATTCAGAACATCTCATACCATTTTACAGTGATTCAGCAGTCACTTTGGTGTAGCCATTGTTTGTAGAAGGCATTTTTCACAACTAAATCCAAACATGTCATACTCATAGACTGAAATGAATTCTACCGATGGCATCTGCAGGTGGGGAAAGCACGAAGAGAGAAGGGCAAAAACCAAATAACAAATGGAAAGGTTTATCTCAAGGATTTGACACGTCAAAGCCGGGAAATTCAGGAATGCTCTGAAATATCACTTTCATTGCCAGTGCACTTTTCCCCTTGCCTTTTGAGTTATCTGCAAGATATTCATGGAGGAGGGAATCATTTTTCATTCATCCTGGTAACCCTCAGTAGCTAGCACAGGCTATGGCATTTGGAGGGTGCTCAATAAATGTTTGTTAAATTTAATTGCAAGAATGAGAGTGTTTGCTTAGAATGGCACAAAATTGGCGTGTTAAACTTATGATTACCAGGGGAGAAAGGGGGAGGAGAGAAATTGGGAGATTGGGATTGCCATATACACACTACTATATAAAAAATAGATTAACAAATAAGAACCTTCTCTATGGCACCTGCTCAATACTCTGTAATGGCCTATGTGGGAAAAGAATCTAAAACAAGAGAGTTTTATGTGTGTATACGTAAAACTGATTCACTTTGTGGTATAGCAGAAACTAATACAACATTGTAAATCAGTTGTACTCCACTATAACCCCATAAAAAGTTTTTAAATGATTTGTCCATTCTGGACATTTTATACAAATGGAATCATACATTACTACAAAAAAGAAACTGACAAAGTTATGTCAGAATGAGTGTTAGTTGGAAATATAAGGTGGTTGATTTCAGTTTAGTTCTCAAAACATTGAGTTATCCATACTGTCAACTAAAAAATAAAAAATGCACAACTTAAATGTTGAGACTTGTGTTTTGCTTGGCAGACAAAACTGAGAACTTAAGCCTGGGATGCAGCTTCTCAGATAACTCTGAGGGACTGCTCTGATGAAGTAATGGAAGAGCCATGATATGAGGAGTTTTTGCTACAAAGACCAGGTATGTGAGTGCTCAGTTGTGTCCAACTCTTTGTGCCCAAAGAGTTGAACTGTAGCACACCAGCCTCCTCTGTCTGTGGGTTCTCTGGGCAAGAATACTGGAGTGGGTTGCCATGCCTTCCTCCAGGGGATCTTCTCGACCCAAGGATCGAACTTGTGTCTCTTGTGTCTCTTGCATTAGCAGGCAGGTTCTTTACCACAAGAACCATCTGGGAAGTCTACAAAGACTAGGTAGTGGAACTTCATAAGATTACTGTTGGAGCATCCCTGGCAGCTCAGTAGTAAAGAATTCCCCTACCAATGCCAGAGACAAGGGTTCAATCCCTGGTCTGGGGAAGATTCTACATGCCTCGGAGCAACTAAGCCCCTGCACCACAACTATTAAGCCTGTGCTCTAGAGCCTGGGAAACCCAACTATTGAGCCCATGCTCTGCAACTACTGAAGCCCACACACCTAGAGCCTGTGCTCTGCAACAAGAGAAGTCACCACAATAAGAAGCCGAAGCACTGCAATGAAGAGTAGCCCCCGCTCGTCGCAACTAGAGAAAAGCCTGCTGCTGCTACTGCTGCTAAGTCGCTTCAGTCGTGTCCAACTCTGTGCGACCCCAGAGACGGCAGCCCACCAGGCTCCCCGTCCCTGAGATTCTCCAGGCAAGAACGCTTGAGTGGGTTGCCATTTCCTTCTCCAATGCATGAAAGTGAAAAGTGAAAGTGAAGTCGCTCAGTCATGTCCGACTCCTAGCAACCCCATGGACTGCAGCCTACCAGGCTCCTCCATCCATGGGATTTTCCAGGCAAGAGTACTGGAGGGGGTGCCATTGCCTTCTCCGAGAGAGAAGCCTAGGCAGCAACAAAAAATACCCAGCACAGCCAAAAATAAATAAGTAAATAAATATATATATATATATATTTTTTAAGGAAAGATCACTGATAATTAAAGAAAGCCAGACACCTCGAGTTCATGAATTTAGCACTTTTCTATGTATGAGAAGATGCGAGAGTCTCAGCTTATTGAAATCACTCCTTTGATATGTACCTCAGTTATCTGGGGCCAGAATCCTGAATCCCCTCATGGTGCATGTGTGGGGGTGGCTGCAGTGGCTGAGGGCTTGCCAGCCTGTCTCCATCCTGAGTTCCTTAAGGGCTCACAGTCTGGGGTAGCTGTAGTGCCTGATGGCTGTAACATCCTCTGTTTACTGATTTGCCAGGCAACATTTTTCATTCACAATGCTATTAGGGACCTTTGCATTTGGTCAAGTCCCAGAGAAATCAACTCACTGCAAAAAATAGCCTTTCTTAACTCATCACTGCAAAGAGGTCATTCAAGCACCCAATGCCAAGTCAAAATGGAGTGAAAAAAAGAAAAACTATTAGAAGGAACACCCCTGGAAGAGGAAGAGATCACAAAGTTTTTAGTTTCAAAATTGTACTGACACCAGTTTCCTTAAATATTCATGTCGATGTCTGTAGCCAAACTAACAAAACTAACGATGACTCCCAAACATATTCACTTACATTTAATTCCTACAACAATCCAGAATTGTTGGCCTTGTGGGGAGAATAAAAGAAACTCTGAGAGTTTAAATAATCACCAAGAGGTCACACCAAGCTTGTCTGATCCCAAAGTGCCCTATTAATTACACCAAACTTATTTACACATAGTTCCTTTGGTTAAATATCCTCAACCTCTATCTGATATTTGCTCACTCAGAGCAACAACACATCCCTAGCAGAGATCACCACCATATCCCCAATCCTGGTTCTGTACTGGGCACAGGGAAAGCACTCTGTAAGTAAGTAGATGTCAAAGGTTTATTAGAAACTACCACCTGGGACAGTGGTATCCAGAGATTTTAGCTGGATACAGAAGAATCTGATCTCCTGTGGTGTCTCTAATTTTCTTTACTCCTGAAATGTTGGTTCCCAATGGAAGACTGATTCCAATGATGAAAAGGGGTTCTAAAGAGGTAAAATAAAAAGGTTTCCATAACAATATCAGAGAATTGGCCCTTCATGAAGCCACAAGGTTAAGTAATGTAGATTTATATGCTTATGTTCTAGATTTTTAAAGTTTTTAGAAATAAACTGCTTTGGGGATAAAGCTAAAAATCCCAGTTTGGGGGGTTTTTTTGTTGTTGTTGTTTTTTAGGTACATAGATGGTAAAAAATATATATATGATTCACTTTAAAAAAATCTTGACAAGGTACCAGGCAATTCTAGTCCAGTCATTTTATGCATCAGTCACTCTGCATCTTTTCCAAAAATGTGTGTGGCGTTGGAAAGCCTGGTAATGATTGACCTATACAAACACACACATGGGGCACGAGATTTAAGGAGCCAAAGCACACAATTCAAACGTGAGTTGGGAGACATCATTCTTAAGCTGTATAATGCAGATGTGCTTAGCTGCTGCCAAGGAAGTCTCATGTTACCTTTATAGACAATGATCTGAGCCTCAAGCACATCTCCCAATTACCCTAGGGTCTCTCCAAACGACAGGCTGGTTTGCAATATGTGGTTCCAAAGACTGCCAGAGGACATCAGGCAATTGTTTGAAAATGCAACCAGTGTCATGTATCTTCATGATAAATCTGGTTTCCATTCCATCAGGAAAAACAATGTCTATGACATTAAAAAAGAAAAAGATTTATGTATCTGACAGAAACTGGATTCAACCTGATGCCTCTTGACCAACCCCTTGAATTTTTCATATATGTAAATGAGATCTTGAGAGCTGTTACATACTGCTACTCTGTTGTAGTACCATCCTATTGAACACAGAGGCTAAGATTACCCCTAGATAGGATATTAAATAAAATTATAAATTTAAATGGAAAATTAGAGAAAGAACTATGGATGGAACAGAGATGGAATTCTAATTTGCACCAAAGACAGTAAGAAAATGCATTTCTCTTATTGCCATTTTGCCCAAGGACATTTGTACATATAGGTCTAAAGAAAGAAAGAGAAAGTAACTCCAATGAAAGTGACCAAGGGGTTGGAGCCCAGTTTGAGAACATCAGTGCTTTGTCACTAGCTAATCAGAGTCCAGAGAGAGTCCTTTCCCAGAAGCCCAATGAGTTAATGACAACTAAGGTTGTTGGAGTTCAACAAAAAAAGCTTTTGAAATCGTAGTTCTGTTCCATGTCTCTTATAATCATTTATTTAATCAAATATTTAATCAAATATTTACATGTCTGTTTGTACAAAGAACTATGTCAGACACTATAGAAGCTGCAACGATAATGGGACTAGAGTTGCCCTCAACAAGCTGATGATCCAGTAGGGCAACACAGCTTACTCTGTGTCTGAATTGGAGATAGGTAACTTGTGCACCAAGGAGAGTGATGGCTGCTTTTAAGAGAAGTGGAGAAAGTTCTATGAGAAAGTCACAGAGCTAACCAAAAGAAGTCATTTTGAAACTCTAAGGAACATCTTGTCTAGCACAAAATACCCATTAATAAATTATTGATGGGCTAAAGAAAGTGCCTCCTTGCATCACTACATATTTACTGGGCATGAAGTCAGAGACATCCATTTAGAATTCATTTAGAACTGCCACAAACCAGGCTGATTCATTAGTCTTGATGCTCTCAGAAATATTTCTGTAAGCCCATTACAGCTCTAGTCCACATAGCTAATTTGTATTTGATTCTCAGCCAATGAGGACTAAGAGCCATTTGAGTGGTCCTCCCCAGGCATTTACTGACTCCACCAGATCCCTCTTTCTGCCATTACTTGTGTGCCACTGAACACGTGCATTCAAGACAGCTGAAAAAAGGAATGCAAGCAATGGTGTTAAGATTCTACCAAAGATCAAGGAAGATACTGGATGGCAGAAAGGAGGCTTCACTACAACAGCTCCAAGTGCCTTCAAGGAGACAGTCTAAGAAATCCAGATCAACAATTGTCTGGTGGAAATCCTTTGACATTTTGAAGGGCAGCATAAGCCTCATTGCAGCAGAGAAAGATTGTCCAACAACAATATGAAGGATAAATAGAGGAAATCTATGGCCAGAGACATATCACAACTTTAGGCGACTTCAGGAGAAAGAAGAGCAATTGCCAAAGTATATCAGTAGCACGTCCCCAAGGATGTTCAATAATCACATAGACCACCCATTTAGATATTGTGATTATTTCCAGGAACAGATCCCCACAATAATTTCAGGTTGGGGAGTGGAGGCAGAGGGTGATATAAAACACTATTTCTATTTCAGATACCCCAAGAACCCTGTAATTAAGGATATCCTGAGGGAGATTCACTTTCTGTAAGCAATGACTTACAGAGGATGAGATGGTTGGATGAGATGGATGAGATCACGGATTCAATGGACAAGAATTTGGGCAAATTCCAGGAGATGGTGCTGCTGCTGCTAAGTCACTTCAGTTGTGTCCGACTCTGTGCAACCCCATAGATGGCAGCCCACCAGGCTCCCCGGTCCCTGGGATTCTCCAGGCAAGAACGCTTGGAGATGTGTTGGAGATGGAGATGGTGAGGGACAGGGAAACCTGACATACTGCAGCCCATGGGGTCATGAAGAGTCAGACATGACTTGACAACTGAACAACAACGAGCAATAGCAGTTCTTCAAGGCAATTGTATAACACAGAGGAGACTGAATAAAAGAACATGAGGAACTTCTGTTCGGTGCAAAAGGACAATCTTATCATTTTGGTCACCCTGCATTATTGCAAATAAAATTTGCATGGTTTATTAACCTAACATTCACAATTTGGGGATGGAAAGGGAAAGAAACCTACAAAGCAATCTACCACTTAAGCTAAAAATGAAGACTTCCTATGCTGGGAAGTGTTCGTGCACCATGGTGAAAAGTGGCGGCTTTAGGATCAGGCAGTTCTGGGACCAAATCCCAGCTCCATCATTCACCAGTTGAGAAAGTTGAATTACTCTTCTAGTCACAATGCTCACATCTATAAAACAGGTAATAATTGTAGTTCCTTATAGGCTCAAATAAGAGAATACATATCAAATATTTAGTGCATCACCCTCTCATAGTTAGTACTCAACAAATGTAGCTTTGGAGTTTTTTTATGTATTTTTTCCATAATGGTTTTGGATTATCATCTCCCTAGAGTAGAGGCACATCGTTAATATCATTAATGTTGGCCAGTCCTCGTTCTTTGTCCCCTTACAGATTGGGAGGCAGAAATCAAGGCAGTCACACAGATCCCCTTTGAGAGTGTAGAGTCTCCTACTGATAGTTGTTTGGGGGGTCAAAGGGCACCGTATGGCAGGTAATAATGCTATTTGTCTGACTAACACGCTGTCCACTGGCTGAGTTGTCAGAGTCCCCATCCCTGGCCGCATGAAGCTCTAGGCCTTGCTCCTTGTTTATCACATGTCACTTGTCCCAGCATGGTTTCCTGCATACAGGATGTTTGGACAAAAATCTGCACATCTTTTAAGTTCTGTTTTCCCCCCATACCCTCCCCCTGTTGACCTGACTCAGTCTCAGTGGACTGTCACCACTATGCAAATGACTTCAGGTTTGGTTTCCAACTTATATATACCTGCTGGGCATCTTAACATAGACCTGCCAGAACGTCACATTCAAGTCCAAAGCCAAATATCTGTTTGCTACTCTCATTCATTGTATTTTATCGTATTCTCTAAGTTAATGGCATCCATGGCCTTTCTCTAAACCCAGTTGTCTTGTCTATCCACTTTACAATAAATCTTCCAGGTATCTCTTCTTTTCCATCTCCATTTGTCCTATCCTTTTCTTTACCTTTTACCCAAATCAGTTTGTTCCACAAATAATTACTGAGATCTACCGTTGACTAGGTACAGCATTCTGTTGTAAGCTCTGTGTGTTGGGGACCTAGAGATGAACAGGTAGACATGGTTCTTTTCCTCATGGAACTGTCATTCTAGGCAAGCAATGCAGATTTTAAACTGGTAATTAAATAAGCAAAATCATTTCAAGTAGTGACATGTTATGGATAAATTAGAACTTGGTAATATGAAAAAATGTCTTAGGCAGAGGTTGGGGAGACAAAGAGCAGAGGTTGGGACTCTGAGTAAGTGATATGTGAGCTAGGGCAAGAAGCCAATCGTGTGAAATTCTGGAAATAGCATATTCTAGGTAGATGAAACGATAAGAACAAAGGCTCAGATGTCTGAAGTCATACTATGCTTGGCATGTTCAAAAAACCAAGAAAGCCAGAGAGTTGGAGCAGAAGTGAGAGTTTAGGTCTGAGAAACACACAGGGGCAGGTCAAGCCATGCAGAGGATCATGGACCAGGGTAAGAGTGTAGATTTCATAATAAGTATTATAGGAAGTCATTGATGGGTTTAAAGTTAGAAGAGGCATGGCCTAGTCTGTGTGTGTGTGTATCTGTGTGTGTGTGTGTGTGTGTGTGTATGTATGCTTGCATGCTCAGTCATGTCAGACTCTTTGCAAACTCCTGGACTGCAGCCTGCCAGCTCCTCTGTCCATGGGATTTACCAGGCAAGAATACTGGAGTGGGCCTTGTGTGAGGGAAGATGGCAGCATCCAGATGGAGGTCTTGAGATAAGATCTGCAAGGTGTTGGTGTGGAGGCCCACAAAGGTTCGCCCCAGGTGGCTTGGCCTTCTGTGCTGCAGGGCCCCGAGATGCCGGGCATATGAGTGGGGCATGTGATTCATGCGGAAGCCAGAGCCTCCTCCCCCAGACAGGGTATATGAGTTCCTGGACTAGAGTCCTTCATCTTCACAGGGAAGATGCACTCTATGCCCAGGCTGGCACAGCCAGTCTTCCCATCCTGGGACCCTGACTGGATGCACCTCTTGCCCCTGCTGCATGAGCACCTGCTGTACAAGGACCAGGTCTGCTACATCTTCCACCAGTGTTGCCACCTCCTCGAGGGTGTAAAGCAGGCTCTCTGGCTTAACAAAACCAAGTTAATAGAAGGCCTTCCTGAGAAAGTGCCTAGCCTTACTGGAGATCCAAGAAACCACACAGAAGATCAAGATGAACCTGTTCTGAATACAATCTCTCATGCTCATTTCTGGCACTCTACTGAAGACGTCCCTAAAAGAGAGACCTATTGCCCAGTCATTGTGGACAGCCTGATACAGCTGTGTAAATCCCAAATTCTCAAGCATCCTTCTCTGACCAGGCAGATCTATGCCCAAAACAACATGTGATCCACCACCCGGAAATAAGAGTCTACCCTGATTCAGGTCCACAGTTCCGGTAGAGCCCAAGTGAATGCCAAGGATCTTCTGCCTCCCATTGCCCACCAAGAGGAGGCAGAAGCTACTGAGAATCATGGTCTTGAGACCTTCTATCCCATATCTCCCACCATCAGTCTTTAGGAGTGCAATGTTTATGATGTGAATGATGACACAGGATTTCTGGAGGGCTATTTTTACCCCTATCCTCACACCCAGTATTTTCTGGAGTCAGCCAACTTATAACTACACAGCTTTCAGCCAGATCGGTTGTGAGCCAAGATGATCCTGTCTGCCTTTGGCAATGTGCTGGCTCAGGCTTGGTTCCTGTATGGGAATGACCCTAAGGTTTTGGAGCAGCCAGTAGTCATGCAGAGTGTGAACACCCATGGGCGTGTCTTCCTGGTGCTACAGCTGAACACCACAGATCTGGCCTCCGAGGAGGACCTCAAGAATCTAGCCTGGGTGAACTCCAATCAACTCCTGCATTGGCATTTTTGTTGTGTTCCAGTGATCAAAAAGAAGGTGGTTGTGGACCCTGTTGGACCAATTTGTTCCCAGCCAGAGACATTCAGGAAGTTATTAGCTCTGTATTTTCATGGTGTTGTGTGACCCAAGGACTGTCTTGAGGCCTGGAGCCCCAGACCCCTCTCTTCCTGAAGATCCTGGAGTCTGGGCAGTGCCTGGGGCTGGTCCGGAGCTGCAGCACTCCTTTGGCTGGGGGTCTCGCCCACAATAAAGAGCCCTTCGGGTGCTCTGGAGCCCGTGTTTGTTGTGAGGGTGCTGTCAGGTGGGACACCCACAGTTGCACACAAGCCCTTGCCCTGAGCTTGCCTCTGTGCAAGGGCCAGCCCTAGAGCCTCACCTGTCCCAACTTTATCTGTGACCCATCTTGTGACTTTACATAAGAATCTTCATCTCTCTGAGTTTCAAAAAAAGAATCCTGGAGTGGGGTTCCATTTCCTTACACAGGGGATCTTCCTGACCAAGGAATCAGACCCACACTCTCTTGTGCCTCCTGCACTGGCAGACAGAATCTTTAGCACTGTGCCACCTGGGAAGCTCCGTGTTCTCGTCTACTTGTTTTTTAACGTTGACATTGACTGCCTTGGGGATAATGAATTGTAGGGAAGCAAGATTGACTATAGCGCAGAGTAAAGAGTGTTGCAGGGATCCAGGCCATAGATGACAGTGACTTGACTAGGGTTAAGGAAGCAACAATGAGGGAAAACGTGAGGATTTTGGATGCATCATGGAGGTACTAGAGATGGTACTTTACACAGATCTGCTAATGTTCTCCCTCCTTCCAAGGTTTTTCATCTCAATTCATTCAACACAAAGCTGACAGTGTCATCCTTCTAAAGATGTCATCCTTTGCCTGAATATGTCAATTGGTTCCCTGCTGTTCATAAAGTCCAAATTCCTTGGTACAGATTCAAAGTCTTATGCTTTAACTACTTTAGAGAGATACACAGAGGGACTTAGAAGGAAAGGATAAAACAGTTACAAAGCAGTTCACACAATACTATTGACAGAAGGTGGTGCTGGCTGTTGGTGTGTGAAGAATTGGCATTCACAACTCTCTAACTGTTCTTACTCTGAGAGGATATGTGGGAAACGCAAGAGTCACAGGGCGGCAACCAGTGGTCATGTTTTAACTTCCAAGGGAAGAATATGGAAGTTTTAAGAACTAGGAGTAATGTAGTAGCTCCTCAGATCACAAATCAATAAATGAATTGATTGATTTGATTATGATCCTTTACTTCATCCATTCCCCTGAAATATAATACCCAGCTATGATGGAATTGAATGAACACCTCATAACAAAACCTGCTTTTTAATGGTCAAGTCATCATGCTTTACATTAAACATATGATTCATTTTCCTCTCTGCCTTAAGTAAGCATTTCTTGGAAAATGAAAATTCATGTCAGGATCTTCAAACCAGATTTGAGAAGTCGTGGTATTAATATTCCCTGGAAGAGGGCATGGCAACCCATTCCAGTGTTATTGCCTGGAGGATCCCCATGGACAGAGAAGCCTGGTGGGCTACATACAGTCCATAGGGTCACAGGGAGTGGGATATGACTGAAGCTACTTAGCACACATGCAAGTACGTTATTAATATTAACAATACAGAAAAACAGAAGAGGGCAGTGTTACCACAGACTCCTGCATCAATGCCAGGCTTTGAAGAGAAAATGCAAGTTTCTCTGAGTCACCCTGTTCATATCCAGAATCTCAAAGAGTCGCAGTTTCAATTGCTTGTTTCTTTCCACTTGCTAAGTCTCAAACTCTCAAACCAAGTCGGCAATGAGGCCTCCACTTTGATCTACCACTCTACTACCTCCTGCCAAGCTTTCTTAGCATAAAAAGACCCCTTTTGTCTGTGATATCAAGAAGTACAAGCCCAGCTTCATGTTTACAGTGCTTATGAATGATTTTGTCTTTTGCAGGATGGATGCTAAAAGAACTTCATCTGCATTTCTGCATTGGCCTCAGGAGAAAAACCCTCTACACTTAACATGTTAGCATCTATGGGCTCCAAAGAAAATAGGTGTATGCAGCTACATATCCAGAGGTTTAGTCAAAAACTTTCACTGGATGCCTGGTACACGTAGAAAACCAAAAAGGAAAGCGTTCCAACCCTTGAGACAATTTAACAGACAAGTTGAGAGATAGCTCTTTGCATGGAAATGATTATTAATTCAATAATCAGTTGATTATTGAATCAATAGTAATACTAATTTATATAATAATAGATATAATAATAGATACTGCTCCTTGGAAGAAAAGCTCTGACAAACCTAGACAGCATATTAAAAAGTGGAAACATTATTTTGCTAACAAAGGTCCCTAGTCAAAGCTATGGTTTTTCCAGTAGTCATGTATGGATGTGAGAGTTGGACCATAACAAAAGCTGAATGCTGAAAAATTGATACTTTTGAACTTGGGTGTTGGAGAAGACTCTTGAGAGTCCCTTGGACATCAAGGAGATCAAACTAGTCAATCCTAAAGGAAATCAGTCCTGAATATTCATCAGAAGGACTGATGCTGAAACAGAAGCTCCAATACTTTGGCTACCTGATGTGAAGAAATGACTCATTGGAAAAGACCCTGATGCTGGGAAAGATATAAGGCAGAAGGAGGAGGGGATGAGAGAGGATGAAATGGTTGGATGGCATCACCGACTCAATGGACTTGAGTTTGAGCAAGCTCCTGGAGTTGGTGATGGATAAGGAAGCCTGGCGTACTACAGTCCATGGGATCACAGAGTCGGACACGGAATTGAGATACCATTATTATTGTCTATAGTGACTGTCACTGTGATAAACAGCATTTCATTTACTCTTCACAATAAACTGATACAACTTATTAATGTGATATTTTTAGGTGCAAAGGAAATTGAGGGATGAAAGGAAGAAAAGATAGAAGAAAGAGGGAAGGAGGGAGGAAGGAAGGAGGAAAGGAAGAGAACCAAGTCTCAGACAAGTAGCTTGCCCTAATGGCCCTCCTCCCATGTACAGAGCGTGGATTTGAATGCAGACAGTCTGACTCCAAAGCCTGCACTCTTAACCCAGACACTGGATGGGGTACAGAGATAAATAAGCCAGGGACTCTGTCTTGGAATTGCTCATAGTCTAGTAAGAGAGACAGACTCATAAACAAATAATTCCAGTGCAGTGATAGCAGCTATAATCGAGGTATAACAGAGAAAAGGAGACACGGAGGAAGAAGTGACTAAGTGCCTGACTTTGGGTGAGTGGGAGGGGGGTCACAAAATACAGACATATTCATTTGTGTTTATGTAATTCATTGCTCTCTGTGGGCCTGGTTACCCACAACGAACCTGAAGTTCCTTCCAAAGCCACTTTCCGGTGGATTTCCCCTCTCTCTCTTAACAGGTTGTGGTTTGTCAGCCTCATCCTGCATGCAATAAGTACCTTTACATGGGGCCATGTAAAGTCTTTAGAACCATTCTAGAGAAGGAAGAAAAATAAGATAGCAATCTATTTACTCTCAAAAAAGAGTAAGGAATGTGACAAGCAGGTGAATGAATAAGCCAGTGCCATGTTCTAATGGAAGAAAAAGGGGAGGGAATGCTGGTAATCATAAGAAAACCCCCAAGATCACTGTGCATTGTGCAGGTGGCTGACAGCATCGTCATTCAGACAGGAAAACTATTCCGTGAAGTCCTCATTACCTAGCCCAATTTGCTTTCAAATATTGAGTTCTTCCATGGGATTTCCCATGGGATTATCTCTGCCCATGGGGTTTCCCAGGCAAGTACACTGGAGTGGGTTGCCATTTCCTTCTCCAGGGGATCGTCCCAACGCTGGGATCCAACCCAGGTCTCCTGCATTGCAAGTGGATTCTTTATTGTCTGAGCCACTAGGGAAGCCCAGGTCCATAAGGAGACTTCACAAATCCCATGAAATTTGTGTGTGAAACCCCATATACCTGTTGTGCATTTTCTAGGATTCCAGAGAGTTCAGGCAAATTTCCAAACAGTGTGCATTCCCCAAGTAGGTTAAAAATTATTCATTAAATACTTACAGAACTGTTATTCACATAAAGTATAAAACAGTGTCTGGCATCACTGAAAATTCCAAAAAGTCTAAGTGAATTCTTTGATGCCATTAGTATTCATCATGTTTATAAAAATGGTTACAAGTGTGTGGTGCCATCAGGTTATCATACATGAGTACAAGGCCTTAACAAGACCTCAGGGCTTGTCTTTGATGATGTTATGAATAATTAACCATTTATCTTCCTTTTGGCATTGCTGGGTTGGAGGATTAGCTCTTCAAGGTTTTAATTCAGTATTGATTCTCAACCTTTGTGTGTGTAACAGGGGTTGGAGTGGAGAAGGAGAGAAGAGTATTTGATTGAAAAGAACAGTAGGATATCACCCATCTGGTCTTCTCAAGCTACACACTCTCCCACCTGCCCCTTCTCCAACCCCTACCCTTATTCAGTCCTTTATTGATGCTGCCCAGTGGCAAAATTGCTAGACGTTGAAATGTCTCACTTTTCACCATCAGCCAAGCCACTTGTAGTTAAGTATCCTTTAAGGGTTAAGAAAGTTTCAGGTTAAAGAGCCCATCTCCAGATGTATTACTCTACCAGAGAATGAATCATTAAAACTAGCTTTATATTTTCATGGACCTTCTGTGCAGAGGCACAAGAAAAAAGAAAACCTAACATGAGAATTTGGCCTCAATGATTCCCTACAGCTAACAGTAGATAACAGTAAATCTACAAGCGACACAAGGCAAATATTTATTAGCTTTTTTTCTGGAAGTACAAATGTTTGCAAAGAAGGATCATATCAACAGTAAAACCTGGGTGAAATTTTAAGATTTGGATATGTTCATTATCAATCAAAATTTTTGCCTAACTTCTTCTACATCAAAGCAGCCTTGCTGTTGTGACAGAGCCAGAAACTTATAATGACTGCAGTTTATCAGAGCCTCTTGCCTACCCTAGAGAAAAACAACTCCAGAGATACCAGCTTTCTTCCCAGCAGTACACATAAGCTAGATTCAGAGGGAAGAGTGCCCTCTACTAAGCCAACCACATCCACTTCCGGTGGAGCTGGAGGGGTGGTTGCAGAAGCAGTGACTTGTGCATGTATCATTTCATGAAATAACAGCCTGAGGTGGAAGAGCTGCTGGCAAAAATATTCTAAACAAAGCCATTGGTTGGCACTCAACAAATAGCCTCTTCCTCTCACACGTTCAGCCCAACTTAGAGATATCAGGGACCTGTAGTTTTTACAGGTAAAACCAAACCTTTACAAAAGATTTAATTAACAACCTGTCCTAAGGTATATGAAGCAATTCAGAGAAGAACTGCCAAAGAGGAATTGTAATAAATAAGCAATTAAGAAGTCTACCTCTCGCTAGCCTCAGGTCATTAATTATTCAGTAAAGACACTTCACTTCACATTTTTATCCATGTTGTATCAACAAAACTGAGATCTGAAAGAAAGGAGGAACCCTAGGTATATTTTATTACAGCTATAAGCACAAACCCACCTGTCTCTTTCTTTAGTTCTTACCTTTGAAACTCTTTGAAGAAACAAAATGACATCACAACAGACTTCAGGAGTGTGCGAGTATGCTAAGTCACTTCAGTCATGTCTGACTCTTTGCCACCCTATGGACTGTAGCCTGCCAGGTTCCTCTGTCCATGGGATTCTCCAAGCAAGAATACTGGAGTGGGTTTCCATTCCCTTCTCCAGAGGATCTTTCCAACCCAGGGATAGAAACCATGTCTCTTATATCTCCTGCAATGGCAAGCTGGTTCTTTCCCACTAGCACCAGCTGGGAAGCCAACTTCAGGATTAAGAGCTATTATTTTTCAACCTCTCCTTGTTGGAAAAAAATGCAGTTCCAAGAATGAGATGAAAATGAAGAGTGGAATATTATCTGAAATTAAGCATTGAATATGCACAGTAAATACTATTTACAATAATAAGCGAGGTCAATTCATTATGTCATTGACAGGTAGAAAATTGCCATGAGTGATTTGCAGTATCCTTAGCTGACAGTCTGGGAGAGGGGTGGAAATGAGTCTAAGAAACAAAGGAAGATTCATCAGATCTCTCCAATAAACACATATGATAATTTGTGCTTTATTCCTTCGTGTTTATGTGTACATGGAACTTAGGCACTGAAATGCCCTAAGGAGTCCTGTGACTATTTGATAAGTGATTATTTGAACCAGGTTTGACACTGTATGCTCTGTCAGGGCAGGACTCACACCTGCCTTTGCTCAGCACTAGAGTGTATCCACAGCATTGGCACCGTGCCTAGCACATGAGAGGTGTCAATAAAGACTTATAGAATGAATGGATGAATCGATGCATCCAGTTTTTCTTCCAGCATTTTTCAGTTGATGCAATTGAAGCCAAAAAAAAGAACCCACTAAATATCACAGTGAATGAGTGAGTGAAAGTTGCTCAGTCGTGTCCAACTCTTTGAGACCCCATGGGCTGTGGCCTGCCAGGCTCCTCTGTCCATGGAATTCTCCAGGTCAGAATACTGGAAATGGGTAGCCATTCCCTTCTCCAGGGGATCTTCCCAACCCAGGTCTCCTGCATTGCAGGCGGATTCTTTACTAGTTTAACTACAAGGGAAGCCCAAATATCACAAATCTAGTGAAAAAATTGACTCTGGAATGATTCTTCCTCCATGTTTGTGCATTTTTTTTTCCAATACTACATTAAAGAATGGTGATTCTAAAAGAAAATGTGAAAAATCTCTTACCTTAATCACTCTTTCAAGATACTAAACATTTAATGTAACTTTGGTATTTTACCTTTGATGCTCTGGCTGTTTATTCAGTGTGCCTTGAAACGAAAATGTGGGCACATGGAAGAGATCTTGGCACTTGCTTAAGCAACTGGTTAAAATTTTCTTTTTTTTTTTTTTAAGATAAAATATTTTCAGAGAGATTTAGCAGTTATGTTTTTTTTCACTGCAAAATTGAAATGTTACTAAAGTTTTTACAAATAAAATATTCAATGTTTTTGATAATGAATAGATCTAATAGCATGTATAAATTTTTTAACTGCTAATCATACTCTCTTAGACTCTGAACAGGGACCATTGACCATTCTTTTTTATTTTTAAATCAGTGTATCACATAACTTGATACAGTAAACTACATATTTATATTTTCCCTATTTATCTATAAACTTTAATTGCTAATGTTAAGACTTAAGTGTTAAATGTAAGCTGAATTGGCCAGATGAGGGTCCCTGATGTCTTCCCTAATGGTGAACACCAGGCATTGACATAAGTGACAAATTCTTCTGTTTCTTTCCTGAGCTTCAGTGTCTGTATGTGACAAGCACCCTCCTTTACAATAGAGTTGGAGAAGAGGTTCTGAAGCCAGCCTGGCTGGGTGAGAATCTTGCCTTCACCACTTATAAACTGGGTCACTGAAGACCAGTTATTGCTTCCTGTTCCACGTACACCTGAGTTTTCTCATCAAAAAAGTGATAACATCATCTGTACCACAGTGCTCTTTTAAGGGTTAATTGTGCATATGTGTAATACATACCATAGTGTCTGGTACAATCATTAAATTTATGTTCAGTTCAGTTCAGTTCACTCGCTCAGTCATGTCCGACTCTTTGCGACCCCATAAATCGCAGCACACCAGGCCTCCCTGTCCATCACCAACTCCCGGAGTTCATTCAGACTCACATCCATCGAATCAGTGATGCCATCCAGCCATCTCATCCTCTGTTGTCCCCTTCTCCTCCTGCCCCCAATCCCTCCCAGCATCAGAGTCTTTTCCAATGAGTCAACTCTTCACATGAGGTGCCCAAAGTACTGGAGTTTCAGCTTCAACATCATTCCCTCCAAAGAAATCCCAGGGCTGATCTCCTTCAGAACGGACTGGTTGGATCTCCTTGCAGTCCAAGGGACTCTCAAGAGTCTTCTCCAACACCACACTTCAAAAGCATCAATTCTTCAGCGCTCAGCTTTCTTCACAGTCCAACTCTCACATCCATACATGACTACTGGAAAAGCCATAGCCTTGACTGGATGGACCTTTGTTGGCAAAGTAATGTCTCTGCTTTTGAATATGCTATCTAGGTTGGTCATAACTTTCCTTCCAAGGAGTAAGCGTCTTTTAATTTCATGGCTGCAGTCACCATCTGCAGTGATTTTGGAGCCCAGAAAAATAAACTCTGACACTGTTTCCACTGTTTCCCCATCTATTTCCCATGAAGTGATGGGACCGGATGCCATGATCTTCATTTTCTGAATGTTGAGCTTTAAGCCAACTTTTTCACTCTCCTCTTTGACTTTCATCAAGAGACTTTTTAGTTCCTCTTCACTTTCTGCCATAAGGGTGGTGTCATCTGCATATCTGAGGTGATTGATATTTCTCCTGGCAATCTTGATTCCAGCTTGTGCTTCTTCCAGCCCCAGCATTTCTCATGATGTACCCTGCATAGAAGTTAAATAAACAGGGTGACAATATACAGCCTTGACATACTCCTTTTCCTATTTGGAACCTGTCTGTTGTTCCATGACCAGTTCTAACTGTTGTTTCCTGACCTGCATATAGCTTTCTCAGGAGGCAGGTCAGGTGGTCCGGTATTCCCATCTCTTTCAGAATTTTCCACAGTTTATTGTAATCCACACAGTCAAAGGCTTTGGCATAGTCAATAAAGCAGAAATAGATGTTTTTCTGGAACTCTCTTGCTTTTTTGATGATCCAGCGGATGTTGGCAATTTGATCTCTGGTTCCTCTGACTTTTCTAACATAAAAAAAAAATTATGTTAGCTTTTTAAATTATTCAAACCATATAAGCAAAAGCTTTTAAAAAATAATAATATTGAGTCCTGCCCCGAGGCCCCAGGTGTGAGGCCTTCTACCACAGCTAAAGAAGTGGAGCTGAGAACCCAGAGCACGTCTGAAACTGACCGAACCCCTTTGTAACTGTTGCCAAAGGCCCCCCTGATCATCACCAGCAAGCTTCCTGCCCCAAAATTGGGCAAAAATGCCCACCCCAGTAGTCACCTTACAGTGCCCTAACCAATCATCTAATGCCAACCTTCCAGCAGCAATTTTCTTTGTCTTGAGGATATAAAAATTGGCTACTAACCCAGGTAACTGTTGACTCTTCTTGATCTGTTAAGAGGTGGATCTACTATGCTTGTAGTGCCCACATTATCTCTTCCTTTTGCTCCTAATAAACTCACTCCCTTCTGAAATATTCTGTGTCTGGAAATTCTTTTCCAACCTGCACCTTGCACCTGGACTATCTAACAAATAATTTCTCTTACAAATTTGTTCTTAGAGGGAGAAACACAGCCTCCCATCTCCCTTAAAAAAAAAATAGTAATAATAAAATATGAACGGATGCCTCGAGCCCAACCCCCACCCCAACTCCGAGTTTCTGTGGTTTCAGTGGGATTGATGCCACCTTTGTTTCAAGTGTGGGCATGTGACTCACTTGGGCAGATCAATCAGAGCATTTTGTACTCCCTGCCACCACCAGTATTTCAGTGACAAGCATGGTGCTCAATCAAAACAAAAGATATGTTTGAGGATGTTTGCTGAGATTACTTGGAGAAGGAAATGGCAACCCACTCCAGTGTTCTTGCCTGGAGAATCCCAGGGACGGGGGAGCCTGGTGGGCTGCCGTCTATGGGGTCGCACAGAGTCGGACACCACTAAAGCGACTTAGCAGCAGTAGCAGTTGAGCATTCTTTGGCATTGCCTTTCTTTGGGATTGGAATGAAAACTGACCTTTTCCAGTCCTGTGGCCACTGCTGAGTTTTCCAAATTTGCTGGCATATTGAGTGCAGCACTTTCACAGCATCATCTTTCAGGATTTGAAATAGCTCAACTAGAATTCCATCACCTCCACTAGCTTTGTTCGTAGATGACGTTAGACCAACTGAAATAATCTAGTCACACGAAGATAATGCATGATTCCACTTACATGAAGCATCTAAAGTAGTTAAATGTATAGAAATAGAAAGTAGAAGGGTGGAAGCTGTGGCTGGGGGAAGGGGCGATGGGAAGCTGTTTAGTGGATACAGAGTTTCATTTTTGCAAGGTAAAAAAGTTCTGGAGATCGGTTGCACAGCGATGTGAATATATTTAACACTATTGAACTGTATACTTAAAAATAGTTGAGGTAGTAAATTTTATGGTAATATATTTTACTATAATTTAAAATTTTTAATAAAAAAAATGTAAGTAATTTGTTGTAGCCCTATAGGTAGCACAGTGCCCAAGGCAGCTGGTACTCACTGAAATTGAATGAACAAGTGAATAATAATGTAATAATCCTAATGACAAAACGAGTGATGGGTAAAGTAGTTCAAGGATTTGAAATAGTTGTGAAGTAAAATAAATCAAGTGTCAAGTGCTATGAGAAAGACATGATAAAGATAAAAAGACAGACCACGTAGTAAACAGCCTAAAGCATGGAATGTAAAGATATTGATCCTAATCTTGATTGATTAATTATTTTTATTTTTACGGAGGACGTCCCACTTGCCTGACACTGTTTCCTGTTCATCAGTGAACAATAGTGCTGTACTCTTGTGGGTCTTCTTTGTACTTGGATGAGACAGCAATATTGAATTCTAAATCTATCTGGTTGTGTGACGTCAGACAAGTCCCGCAAGTTGTCTGGGTCTTAATCTTCTCATGCAAAATGAGGCATGTGGCAGAAGGGACAGAGTGGTACTTTCCCTTCTTACATTCCAAAAAATGTGAACATTAAATGTAAATACGGAACGAGGACATAAGAAGCCACAAGGGGGCAAAATGAGTACAGCATAAACACTACGGATATGAAATTCTAGAAACAAAAGAGTCATCCTTTTTTGCATCATGAGAAAACTAAACAGCAAATGCTGTGTATTGTAGGTAGAGAAAGTGTTCCAAAGAACAGTTATCCAAACTTGCTTTATTCTATGAGTACAGTGTTTGGTTTAGAGACCATGTTTTTCTGAGGAATAATAACTAAGTAATAATAATAAGTAAACAGAATACTTGAATAGTAACTGAATAGCACTGCCAAATGCACATGATCAGACCATCTCTACAGAACCACAAAATATCAACTAACATACCCAGTCTTGAAGCAGCCCTTTACACACATGTCAGGATCTAATACATATTCTGAATTCTTTTGTTCTCTTTCACTTCATTTCTTCATTGCTACTAGTATGTACCAATCTGTCTGATTACAAAAGAAACCATGTTTTTCTTTTTACCACTTGTATGCCATTGGAAGCAGTAGTTTTAAAACATGTAAAAAAAATCTTTGATAGCTTTCTACCACAAGTTGGAGTCTAATTCCCTTTTCTTTGAATATGGATCAGCTTTCATGACTTGTTTCTAGCCAAAAGAATGCATCAGAAGTGATGCTGTGTGACTTCTGATGATCGTGTAGAAATGGTGGTTGATACAGATTCTGACTGGTGCTCCTTCTCAGGATGCTCTTCTTTAGTCCAGTCACCGTATTTTGAGGAAGCCTGTGCCACATGGAGAGGCCTCATGTAGATGTTCTGGATGAGAGCTCCAGCTAAGGCCCTGTCGTGCAGCCAGCAATAATCAGACATATATAAATACAAGAGAACTTTTAGATGACTGCAGTAAGCAGCCTTTGAGCACCACTTCCCCCACCTCCCCAGCTGAAGCCATAAGAAACACAGACGAGGTATCCCTGCCATGCCCTGCCCAAATTTACAGATTTGGGGGGGAAATTAATGTTAGTATTTTTGTTTTAAGTGACCAAATTTTGAGGTCTTTTAAAAACAAAGCAATAGATAACTAGAACAAGAACAATTGTCTTTGGGAATATGACAGGAGAATTTAAGAAAAGTTATTGCCAAGGCATTAGATTAGTGCTTTTGTGGATTCCCATTGGCATGGATCCACTCACACTTGACTTGAAAACAAACAAACAAACGAAAAGTGTTCTCAAGATATGCGATACCCCAGTGTCTGACCTCATGTGCACGAAGCTCAGGACTAGCCAGTCTTAGCAATAAGGACCTCTCAGTTAAGGCAGGGAGTTATCACTGCCATTCACTGGCAGGTTACTATAAACTTTCTCCCAAGCAGCAGGTCTGCAAATGAGAGACTTTTCCTGGCCTGGACATTCCAGATCACAAACAAGGAATGGCAAGTTTGGCTTGATGGAATCTCAGGATGACTTCATCAAGTTGGAAATACTGGGGAACAGGAGTGTTTCTCTAAGCAGGCTACTCAAGAGGGCTAGCGTGCAGCCACCCTGCAGGGGAGGTGGAAGAACAGGACTCTTTCGAGCTTAATACACAAAGACGCAGACACAGAGTCTGTTTGTTGCATATAGTAACGGGCACATGGTAGATTCTCAACAAATAGTTGTTAAATAAAATACAAACATAACAAGAAGATGACATTACTTTATGCCCTAGAGTTGGGACACAAAGTCAATCTAATATGACCTTTAACCTAACAAAGCTTCTGATGTAATTAGATGGTTGCAATTACTCATTTACCATCTCATCTTTATTTGTTAACTACCATCTGCAAGTCACAATAAGGATACAATGATGAATCTGACACAAGTCATGTTAACATACCTGATCAAATCCCTTGTTCTGATCATCTATTCACCTTGTTGGTGAAGGAGGGATTAGCTGAATATACAACACTCAACACTAGACAGATGAGATTGGCATCAGCTTATTAATCACATATACTCAGTCCCTGTGGGGACACTGCAAGTCATTCAGGTTCACATGGATGGTGGATATTGCATTCAGAATAGAATGAACCCACAGGGGCTGTGGGAGACAGACTTTGCAGTGTTTGGAGAGTGAGGTGATCCCTGGTTCCCATGGTGGGGGGACACGCTTGGTCTCTTTGAATAATTTTACCAACTTGTAGGAAGGTAAGACCAATTAGGTTGACAACCAGGCGGGGTATAGCTGGTGTGGCTGGTGGAAGAACTAGCCGAGTGTGCAGCCTTCCCTGCTGGGTAGGGCCTTGCCAGTTATGCCCCCTAGTTGATGAAATTATTGAGACAACAATTTACAAACTAGGCTTTTAGAGCCCATCAGGGTCAGAAATGTCAAGGCAGCAGTTTAAGTTTAGGTCTTCCAATACATTTCTTGGCCTCAGATTCTTACTTGTAAAGTCAGAAGGTAGGAAATGAATAATGTCAAGGTTCCTGTCAGTTTTAGTAGTAGTAGTAGTGTTAGTCGCTCAGGGATGCCCAATTCTTTGCAACCCCACAGACTGTAGCCCACCAGGCTCCTCTGTCCATGAGATTCTCCAGGCAAGAATACTGGAGTGGGTTGTCATTCCCTTCTCCAGAGGATCTTCCCAACCTTGGGATCAAACCTGGGTCTCCTGCATTACAGGAAGATTCTTTACCATATGAGCTACTAATTTTCAATATGGGAAACCAGTCAAATGAGAAGTGTTTTGGTCATTTTCTGAGACACTTGCTGTCCTGATTGTCTTTGAAGACCAGTCTATTTTTTTTTTTTTTTTAACTTTAGAGATATCTCAGTGAATTCAGGGTAATCTCTTACAGCCCTCTCAAAAACTTCATGTGAAACTGAGAAATTTAATTACCAGGGAATGGGAAGAGGGGTCTATTATTACATTCCAATTTTGGAATTGACAGGAAAAACTTTTGGAGAGTCCAGGAGAGAAAAGATATTTATGAACCTAAAATCAACTACTCTTTTAAATGATATTCAATTGAGTCGGTCAGTCGTATCTGACTCTTTGTGACCCCATGAACCGCAGCATGCCAGGCCTCCCTGTCCATCACCAACTCCTGGAGTCCACCCAAACCCATGTCCATCAAGTCGGTGATGCCATCCAACTGTCTCATCCTCTGTCGTCCCCTTCTCCTCCTGCCCTCAATCTTTCCCAGCATCAGAGTCTTTACAAATGAGTCAGCTCTTTCCATCAGGTGACCAAAGTATTGGAGTTGCAGCTTCAACATCAGTCCTTCCAATGAACACCCAGGACTGATATTCCTTAGGATGGACTGGTTGGATCTCCTTGCAGTCCAAAGGACTCTCAAGAGTCTTCTCCAACACCACAGTTCAAAAGCATCAGTTCTTCAGCACTCAGCTTTCTTTATAGTCCAACTCTCACATTCATACATGACCACTAGAAAAACCATAGCCTTGACTAGACGGACCTTTGTTGGCAAAGTAATGTCTCTGCTTTTGAATATGCTATCTAGGTTGGTCCTAACTTTCCTTCCAAGGAGTGTCTTTTAATTTCATTGCAGCAATCACCATCTGCAGTGATTTTTTTTTCTTTTTTTTTAATTTAAATTTATTTATTTTAATTGGAGGCTGATTACTTTACAATATTGTATTGGTTTTGCCATACATCAACATGAATCCGCCACGGGTGTACACGTGCTCCCCATCCTGGAACCCCCTCCGACCTCCCTCCCGTACCTTCCCTCTGAGTCATCCCAGTGCACCAGCCCCAAGCATCCTGTATCCTGCATCGAACCTGGACTGGAGATTCGTTTCTTATATGATATTATACATATTTCAGTGCCATCCTCCCAAATCATGCAGTGACTTTAGAGCCCAGAAAAATAAAGTCAGCCATTGTTTCCACTGTTTCCCCATCTATTTGCCATGAAGTGATGGAACCAGATGCTATCATCTTAGTTTTCTGAATGTTGAGCTTTAAGCCAACTTCTCCACTCTCCACTTTCACTTTCATCAAGAGGCTCTTTAGTTCTCCTTCACTTTCTGCCATAAGAGTGGTGTCATCTGCAGATCTGAGGTTATTGATATTTCTCCTGGCAATCTTGATTCCAGCTTGTGCTTCCTCCAGCCCAGCGTTTCTCATGATGTACTCTGCATAGAAGTTAAATAAGCAGGGTGACAATATACAGCCTTGACGTACTCCTTTTCCTATTTGGAACCAGTCTGTTTTTCCATGTCCAGTTCTAACTGTTGCTTCTTGACTTGCATACAGATTTCTCAGGAGGCAGGTCAGGTGGTCTGGTATTCTCATCTCTTTCAGAATTCCCCACAGTTTATTGTGATCCACACAGTCAAAGGCTTTGGCATAATCAATAAAGCAAAAATAGATGTTTTTCTGGAAATCTCGCTTTTTTGATGATCCAGCAGATGTTGGCAATTTGATCTCTGGTTCCTCTGCTTTTTCTAAACCAGCTTGAACATCAAGAAGTTCACAGTTCACATATTGCCGAAGCCTGGCTTGGAGAATTTTGAGCATTACTTTACTAGCATGTGAGATGAGTGCAATTGTGTGGTAGTTTGAGCATTCTTTGGCATTGCCTTTCTTTGGGATTGGAATGGAAACTGACCTTTTCCAGTCCTGTGGCCACTGCTGAGTTTTCCAAATTTGCTGACATATTGAGTGCAGCACTTTCACAGCATCATCTTTCAAGATTTGGAATAGCTCAACTGGAATTCCATCACCTCCACTAGCTTTGTTTGTAGTGAAGCTTTCTAAGGCCCATTTGACTTCACATTCCAGGATGTCTGGCTCTAGGTCAGTGATCACATCATCCTGATTATCTGGGTCATGAAGATCTTTTTTTGTACAGTTCTTCTGTGTATTCTTGCCATCTCTTCTTAATATCTTATGCTTCTGTTAGGTCCATACCATTTCTGTCCTTTATTGAGCTCATCTTTGCATGAAATGTTCCTT
The DNA here is from genome assembly GCF_032452875.1 of Bos javanicus. Lineage (NCBI taxonomy): Eukaryota > Metazoa > Chordata > Mammalia > Artiodactyla > Bovidae > Bos > Bos javanicus. The sequence continues at coordinate 54,812,707 of NC_083874.1, read as the reverse complement.
TGGTATCTCTGATTTTCTTGAAGAGATCCCTAGTCTTTCCCATTCTGTTGTTTTCCTCTATTTCTTTGCATTGATCGCTGAAGAAGGCTTTCTTATCTGTTCTTGCTATTCTTTGGAACTCTGCATTCAGATGTTTATATCTTTCCTTTTCTCCTTTGCTTTTCGCTTCTCTTCTTTTCACAGCTATTTTGTAAGGCCTCCTCAGACAGCCATTTTGCTTTTTTGCATTTCTTTTCTATGGGAATGGTCTTGATCCCTGTCTCCTGTACAATGTCATGAACCTCAGTCCATAGTTCATCAGGCACTCTATCTATCAGATCTAAGCCCTTAAATCTATATCTCACTTCCACTGTATAATCATAAGGGATTTGATTTAGGTCATACCTGAATGGTCTAGTGGTTTTCCCTACTTTCTTCAATTTAAGTCTGAATTTGGCAATAAGGAATTCATGGTCTGAGCCACAGTCAGCTCCTGGTCTTGTTTTTGCTGACTGTATAGAGCTTCTCCATCTTTGGCTGCAAAGAATATAATCAATCTGATTTCGGTGTTGACCATCTGGTGATGTCCATGTATAGAGTCTTCTCTTGTGTTGTTGGAAGAGGGTGTTTGTTATGACCAGTGCATTTTCTTGGCAAAACTCTATCAGTCTTTGCCCTGCTTCATTCCATATTCCAAGGCCAAATTTGCCTGTTACTCCAGGTGTTTCTTGACTTCCTGCTTTTGCATTCCAGTCCCCTATAATGAAAAGGACATCTTTTTTGGGTGTTAGTTCTAAAAGGTCTTGTAGGTCTTCATAGAACCGTTCAACTTCAGCTTCTTCAGCGTTACTGGTCAGGGCATAGACTTGGATTACTGTGATATTGAATGGTTTGCCTTGGAAACGAACAGAGATCATTCTGTCATTTTTGAGACTGCATCCAAGTACTGCATTTTGGACTCTTTTATTGACCATGATGGCCACTCCATTTCTTCTGAGGGATTCCTGCCTGCAGTAGTAGATACAATGGTCATCTGAGTTAAATTCACCCATTCCAGTCCATTTCAGTTCGCTGATTCCTAGAATGTCGACATTCACTCTTGCCATCTCTTGTTTGACCACTTCCAATTTGCCTTGATTCATGGACCTGACATTCCAGGTTCCTATGCAATATTGCTCTTCACAGCATCGGACCTTGCTTCTATCACCAGTCACATCCACAGCTGGGTATTGTTTTTGCTTTGGCTCCATCCCTCCATTCTTTCTGGAGTTATTTCTCCACTGATCTCCAGTAGCATATTGGGCACCTACTGACCTGGGGAGTTTCTCTTTCAGTATCCTATCATTTTGCCTTTTAATACTGTTCATGGGGTTCTCAAGGCAAGAATACTAAAGTGGTTTGCCATTCCCTTCTCCAGTGGACCACATTCTGTCAGATCTCTCCACCATGACCCGCCCATCTTGGGTTGCCCCACGGGCATGGCTTAGTTTCATTGAGTTAGACAAGGCTGTGGTCCTAGTGTGATTAGATTGACTAGTTTTCTGTGAGTATGATTTCAGTGTGGTTGCCCTCTGATGCCCTCTTGCAACACCTACCGTCTTACTTGGGTTTCTCTTACCTTGGCCGTGGGGTATCTCTGCACAGCTGCTCCAGCAAAGCGCAGCCATTGCTCCTTACCTTGGACGAGGGGTATCTCCTCACCGCCGCCCTTCCTGACCTTCAACGTGGGATAGCTCCTCTAGGCCCTTCTGCGCCCGCATAGCCACAGCTCCTTGGACGTGGGGTTGGTCCTCCCGGCCACCGCCCCTGGCCTCCAGCGTGGGGTTGCTCCTCCTGGCCGCCGGCCCTGGCCTCGGGCATGGGGGCGTGGGGTAGCTCCTCCCACCCGTCGCCCCTGGCCTTGGGCTTAGGGGCGTGGGGTATCTCCTCCCGGCCACCGCCCCTGACCACGGATGCGGGGTAACTCCTCTCGTCGCCGGCCCCCCGACCTCGGACGCGGGGTAGCTCCTCTAGGCCGCTCCTGGGCCGTCGCAGTCCGGTACTCTGGGCCGCTGCCCCTGACCTCATTACTAGCTATGAAATTGATTGATATTCTCAGAATCCCCAAGGGGCTTCTGCAGGCTACTGAACAAACAATAAGGAAAATTTAATCATATAACAATTTTCTTGCTTGGCTTCTCATTTGGGGCCAGGATTGAAGCAGAAAGAAAATCAGTAAATATAGTAATTACTCTCATGGACAGAAGCAGAAGTTGAGTAACATCTTTATCTAACAATTCATTCATAAGCAAGTAATTTTTAACTCTCATATTCTTGTATTTTGTTCAAGTTTGAGAGTAATATCTCTTTTGGACAGGAAAAAAGTGGAAACATCAGAATAAACAGACCAGAATTTTTTTCAGTAAGATCACTAAGTAAATGAAGTAATACATTAATGCACATTGTTGGTAACTAGAAACTGCTTCCTAGGTAGTGAAACTTAAAGAGAGTACAACATATAATTGATCAGCCACACTAATATTTTTGAAAATGAAAAGGGAACAAAATTAATAATTATACTGGAAAAAGCAGGGTTAGAATGGGACAACTGAGGTTGTCTCTAGCAAATCGGGATATAGTAATTCTACCTAGAATTCTGCAGATGGGGTGTGTGTGTATGTGTGTGTGTGTGTGCTCACTCAGTCAGGACTAAGGCCCACCAGGGTTCTCTGTCCATGGAAATTTCCAGGCAAGATTACTGGATCGAGTTGCCTTTTCCTCCTCCAGGGGATCTTCCCAACCCAGGGATGGAACCCCAAGTCTCCTATGTCTCCTGTATTGGCAGGCAGATTCTTTACCACTGAGCAGATGGTACATACATCAATCAATTATCAAATTATTTGTAGAAGGTGATAAATTACATAATTGCATGAGCAATTTCAGAAATTCTTTATGGAGCATAAAATCTCAAAGGGTAGCTTCTCTTCTCTTTCTAAAGTATACTCCTTTTTTTTTTTTTTTAATAGTTTATGTCTTTTTGTTATTTTGTTTGCAGGAAATATGTTTCTTTTTATTTCTTTATTTTTGTTTGTCTCATTTGGGGTTAGTGTGTGTATCTGTGTTTCCACGGTCTACAAAGCAATTCTCATTCTGAAGTTCAGTTCAGTCGCTCAGTCGTGTCCGACTCTTTGCGACCCCATGGACTGCAGCACGCCAGCGCCCCCTGTACATCACAAACTCCCGGAGTCCACCCAAACCCATGTCCACTGAGTCTGTGATGCCATCCAACCATCTCATCCTCTGTTGTCCCCTTCTCCTCCTGCCCTCAATCTTTCCCAGCATCAGGGTCTTTTCAAATGAGTCAGCTCTTCGCATCAGGTGGCCAAAGTGTTGGAGTTTCAGCTTCAACATCAGTCCTTCCAATGAAGTAGTAAGCAACAATTGCTGTGCCTGCGCCTTTCTGCCTCCACCGCTAACAAGCTTGCCAGAAGTTTTCCCCTCTTTCCGTAAGTCCGCCACGGAATTAGTTGGCCGATACTGCGCATGCTCCACAGCGCATTTACCGCCCCGCTAACCCCCACCCCCCGCCCCCCGCCCTCCGCCCTCCGCCCTCCGCCCTCCAACCCGAGCCCAAAGTCTGCCAACACGCCTGCGCGAGCGGGCGTGCCCCGGAAGCAGTTCTTTGCCCTTCTGACACGTAGCAACCGGTCCGGTACAGGGTCCTTAGCTGAGTTTGGGGGGTTTGGGGGGCTACCAGAGCTACCGCCGCCGCCGCTGCCTCCCCGTTTGGTGAGTGCCCAGTTCTGTGGCATGATGTTCGATTTCTCCCCGCACCTGGGAAGGGCGGCTCCTGGCCGCCGCTTGGCGCCGCGCCCGGGTCCTTTCTCTCCGACCCTCCCTCCCTTTCGGGCCTTGCTGACGCGGATCCTGCGAGACTGTGTGCATTCCCGGCCGGCCCAGGCCTTATTTTGCAAAGAGGCTGTCGTGTTTTAAGCTGTAAAGCCCTATCCCGAGGTGACGAATCATCTTTGTTGGTGGTGGTATTTTAGACCCCACAGAACCGCCCCCCCCCGCCCCCCGCCTCCCGCATCGCCACCCCTATCCAGGGCTTAATCAGCCTCTCGAAGTGGAGGTGTCTTCCTGGACCTTGACTTAGAGACATTTCTTTAGCACACCCCACCCCGCGACCCACCTTCCAAATGCTGCAACCCTAAATTCTAGAAGAATTATTTGCCGCCTTCTGAGGGTATTCGCTTAAGTAAAGTGTCTGGATCGAATTCAGGAGGTCCTTGGGCATAAAGTGTCTTTGCCATTTCTTTTCTGTTGCAGGTCATTTGCAATGTCAGGCTTTGATAATTTAAACACGGATTTCTACCAGACAAGTTACAGCATCGATGACCAGTCACAGCAGTCCTACGATTATGGAGGAAGTGGAGGACCCTATAGCAAGTAACATTTCAACTTTGACCATTTGTTTTGTCGAGATTGCAGTGAAAGCACGTACCCTGAATGTTTGGTTCTGCCTAATACTGAATGTGGGAACAAGTTGCTTATCAGGAATGTGACGTTTCATACATAATCCTCCTGCCTCCGGAGAGATCTTGACACTTGTTTGGGTCGGACGACATTGTCCTCTTTAGAATTTGGTGTTTTCTGCAAAATACTCACATGTGCCATGAGTGGCAAAATAGATTGTTTGAAGAACCTTTTTCTAGTACAGTATTTGAACATCATTTAGGGTACGGGTAGGAGTGTAAAGTAGCTAGAGATAGGCTGTTTAGACCACAAGAGTAGTTAAAAATTAAAATCTTTTGACAGCTTCGTTAGTAGTTAAATCAGTCCAGTTTTCAGAGTGTATCGATTGTTAACTGAAAGCACCCAGTGACACTGTTGAACAGTGTAAGCTCCCTACTATGATTCATCAGGTAGTTTTCATATAGCAACTGATAATCACTTTTATTACTTCTCACACCAAAACTTTTGGTCAGTCAGTACTCGCAACTTTCCAGTTGCAGATTGAAGGAGGGAGGCGCAGGGTCAGAGACTCAAAACCTTCCAGTCCTGAACTGTTGAAAAAACAAAAACAACAACAAAAAATGTATTTTTTCCATAGTTTCTGGTGTTTGTGGAGGGGGAGGGGAAAGGAAGGGTTTTTACCAGTCTCTTCTAGGACATCATATTCTTAGTTTCTTGTGTGTTCATTCTTTCAGTCATGTCCAACTCTTTACAGCCCCATGGACTGTAGCCCACCAGGCACTTCTGTCCATGGGACCTCCCCGGCAAGGACACTGAAGTGAGTTACCATTTCCATCCTAGTTTCTTCGGTCATTAAGATTAACCTTCTCAGCCTCCCTTTTAGTGAAGGAGTTTCTTATACCAGGGTTACTTAACCATTTTTAGATGGTCCAGGATCCCTTAGAGAATCTGAACCAAACTAGGGGCCTGTTTCTGAGAAATCCACGTTTGCAGTCAGACATCTGTATTAATGTGTGTATAACGTCCAGACGGTTCATGTGTTAACTAATGTGCATATGGACCCTGAATTAAAAACCATGAAGACTGTCCCAGGATGAGGGCATGTAAAGGGTGTGTATCTAGTCTGAAAGAAGCATTAGTATTAGGTCGTCTTGAAATTAACACAGTGTGGTTTGTCTTGTATAGGCTATACTTTTTACAAAAGCAAAAACAAAAGAAACCTGGAATCTGCTTATTTTGGTACATTGTAAAGCTTTTTTCCGCTAAAACTTAACACAGTAAACAGTGGAAGTGAGCATGTGAATAATAATCTCTATCTCTGAATCACTTTTTCTTCTTTCTGTTAATTCTAAATTACATAATACCATTGACGGTTTATCTCTTTTTATCAGTTAATTGGTCAGGATTGGAGAAAATCTGTTGAGAAATCTCCATTCATTTACCTAAATATGTATTTTTTTGTGATTGTTCAGTGTATGACAGGGCAGATTAATGTAAGAATGGCTGGAGTGCTGCAATAGGGCTTTGGAAAACCTGTCTCTGTATGTGGACCTGGGTGTATTTTTAACCATTGATATTGTTTAAACTCAACAGAATTATTCCACTTAGATTTCAAGTGAAAATGTATCTCTGCCTTTCTTATGTTTCTTTCTTTCTGTCCTTGTTAGCATCTCTCAAAGGTGTAACTTATCATCTCTGTACACTTAGCATCTCACTTCAGTTCTCCATAGAGCAGTTGTTTTAGATATGCTGTTGCTAACTATCCTTACAGTTCCATCTCAACAAAAATCATGTACTGGTAAGCATTGCTTCAGTGCTTGTAAAGAAGTTTTATTCCAGGTGCTTATATAAATGTTACTGCCAATTAATAAATACGAATTTATAGATATTGCTGAGAAAAATAAGACCAGTGTGTTAGCAGTAATAACTGAGTTTCTGAACTTTAAGAGTAATTGAGCTCTTCTTTATTGAGCCTTCAATTGGATCTGCCCCTTAATGACATTTTTATGTTTATCTCAGTTTATCAAATAATACTTTGTTACGTCAACTAGGTAACAAAGGTCAGCTAACTTTTCTCTCTCTCTGTGGATGAAAATGCAGGTTCAGGTATAATCTGACTTGAATTGTCTTCAAGTTTGACTTGGGTTATTATTAGTTCATAGTTCTACATTTGCCCTATGAAGTCAATTTTAACATTTTGCGTAGTTTCCACTATGGGTACTTTACATTCATGTAACAAAAAATAAACCCCAAAAATAAAAGGACCTTTGATCTCAATTTGCTGAGTTTTATGAACATCTTATTAGACATTGTATTATATATATGTATATGAAATATATAGAAATACCAGCTATGTATTTTTTAAAGCACTGAAAGCTAGTATTTTTTCATCTTTAACTGATAATACCCTTATGGACTACCTATGGGTTTTGATCAGCTTAAGTTGTCAACCCAGTATGTTAAGAGGCTTTGTCTTTGTTGTTGATACTGAGTGCTTATGAGAGCATTGGTTTCATCTGCTACTTTTCCTGCTGTAGAAGTGTTGATTTAGTCTGTAAAGGTCATGTCTACCATATTATGTTTTAGTTTAAAATGAGTAGGAGTGAGTCAGGAATTTTCCTGAGCAGATCCTGCCGGAAAAGGGAAAGTATAAAATTCCATGGTATTGTCTTTCATTTGATGAAGGAATAATAGTGCCACATTTAAAGCTCTTATTTGCTTGCATTATTTCTCTTCCTTACATGAAATTTATGGGTCTGTATCAGTGGTTCTGAAGTGTTGTCTACAGATCCCAGAGTGTCCTTGAGATCCTTCCAGGAGGTTTTGAAAGATCAAAACTGTTTTTGTAATAGTAGTGAGACATTTTGATCTTCCGTGGTGGCTCAGATGGTGAAGAATCTGCCTGCAACGCCAGAGACCCAGGTTCGATCCCTGGGTCGGCAAGGTCCTCTGGAGAAGGACATGGCTACCCACTCTAGTACTCTTGCCTGGAGAATCCCCATGGACACAGGAGTCTGGAGGACTACAGTCCATGGGGTCGCAAAGTGGGACATGACTGAGTGGTTAACACACACACAGTGAGACATTTTATACCTTTTTAGGTGTGTTGGCATTTGCACTGATGTTGCAAAAGCAATGATTGGTAAAACTGCTGGTACCTAAATGTGAATCAAGACAGTGGCATCAAATTATTCTAGTAATCATTGTATTCTTTATCACATACTTGTTGGGGGTGAGTGAAGCCATTTCATGTAAAGATATCCTTGGTGAAGCTGTAAGAATTATTGTTTTAAATCCTGACCCTTGACCCTGACCCATATACATTTTTAAAATGTTCTATGTGACAAAATGGGAAACAGTTCTAAAGCACTTCTACTTCATACTAAAGTATAATAATTATCTCTAGGAAAAGCACCTATGCAGTTTTGAGTCACAAGCTGAATCAGCCACTTTTTCATGGAAACCTTTTTTTGGAAAGAACAGCTGACAGACAAACTATGGTTATTCAGACTTGAATAATTTCTCAAAAATGAATGAAGTGACCTGTTACTTCAAGGAAAGCAGTTGACAGTATGTGGGGCCAATGATAAGATTCACATTTTCAGGCAAAAATAAGCATTTTGAAAAACTTGTATCCATCACTGTGAACTTGTCAGCTTCCCAGTAATTATTTTCTGATGAGATCAGTGATAATATTAACAAATATAATTTATATACATATATTTCATATTAAGTGAGTCTATATTTGGAACATCTGCATAACTCATATTAATATTTTCTAAATGGCCAAGGCATGATGTTACAAAATTATATACATGAGTAAAGAAAGGATCCAGTCAAAGTACAAGACAGTTCATTAACATTCTTTCCAGTTGCCACATTGCAAGTTAAGTTTAAAAAACTATGACTTTGCTCTGTGCTTTGATGTATCAGAAAGAATATTAATGATAATCTGAAAAGATTTCACTCTATTTTCCAACCACATGTCTGCAACAATAGATTTTCTTCAGATACTTCAAGTAAATGGTACATCACACAACAGAATGATTACAGAGGCAAATATAAGAATTTTCAGCTGCCTTGAAAAAGCTTTTTCATTTAAAAAAGTTTATGGTAACATATAATAGATTTAATCTTACTTTAACATGTTAATAAGTATTTTAAACATTTCTGTTTTAATTTCTAAAATGAAAAAATATTGATAGATGTTACCCACATAAAAAATTTTAGGAGTTCTCAATAACAAATTTTAAGAGTATAATGGGTTCTAAGATCAAGGAGTTTGAGAACCATGGGTTTATGTCATTCTTTTTGTTTTTTCTCTTGCATACACATTTATATTCTCTTTCTTTCTCTCCCTGAAGAAAAAGAATAAAATACAATCTGTTTATGCAGATTGTACAAACCTCCATATGGAGCTTTTCTACTTGTTCCATGAACTCTAAGGTGAATTTATGATACATCCTTAGAGAGATGGCACTATAGCATATTCTACTAAATTAGAAGATGTGTGCTCTTATCCTAATTCAGCCAGCTAGCCCAGTGGGGGTTGTGTGTGTATATGTGTGTGTATAAGTAAGTAAGTAAATAAATAGTAATCAAAGTATTTGCATACCAAAATGACTGGGGAAATGCATATACAGAAAAAAAAATAACATTTTGATGTCAGGATTTGAAGGTGATTTTTATTACAATTGTTATAAGAGTTAGCTACTGGAATTATAAAGTCTGGTTTTGAATCCTTGCACCACTGTGGATAACCCAAATATCAGTTTACACATTTTGGTAATGAAGAGGATGATAAAATTAACCTTCTAGACTAGTGAGAATAATGTGAGGCAATTCACATTAAACACTTTACACAGTACTATTCAAAAAGTTATGATGTATGTTTTGGGAAATTTCCATAGCTATATATTACATATAACATTTTAGAGTTAATGAATTTCAACAAATAATAACTATATAGGATTTTTGTCTGAAAATTAAGTGTCTTACTTCACCTGTTTTTGGGTCCCTTTACCTATATAATTATGTATATAATGTATATGTATATAAAACACACGTATACTTAGATGTGCATATATATTCTAAAAAGCATAGTCACAGTGGGTGCATATAATGTGTACTATTCTGCTTATTAGTTTTTTTTCTGTTTTAAAATTTTAATTTATTTATTTATGCGTTTTTTGGCCACACTGAATGGCATGCAGGCTCTTAGTTCTCTGACGAGGACGAGAGATTTGAACCTGCACTGGAGTCTTAACCCCTGGACCACCAGAGAAGTTCCTGAATATTAGTGTTTTTTCTCCTCCACTAAATGTTTTTGATTATCATTTCTTTCGAGTACCTACAAAACTGCCTCATTCTGTTTAACAGATGCATAGTAATCTATGCCCATGTCACAGTGTAGTTACAGATATATATTTATATTGTTTTGGTTTCTGTTTTTTGCCATTAAAATATTGCTGCAGTGCATTCTATCAGTATATTTTATAGCCAGAAAAATAATCGTATTTTTAAGCATGTATTGGACTAGCATGATAAGACAGAATATGAGCTATGTGTAGTTGAAATTTTAATTTATTCTTGGTTTTTTAAATTAATCAATTTTTGGTTGCAGTGGATCTTCGTTGTTGCAGGTAGGCTTTCACTAGTTGCAGCGAGCAGGAGTTACTCTTTGTTGCAGTGCACGAACTTCGTACTGCGGTGGCTTCTCTGGTTGCAGAACACAGGCTCTGGGCACACTTGGGCTCAGTAGTTGAGGCCTGTGGGCCTAGTTGCTCTTCAGCACATTCAGTCTTCCCAGACCAGGGATCGAGCCCAGTATCCCCTGCATCAGCAGGTGAACCTCCCATCCTCTGTATCACCAAGGAATTCCACCTTTGATTTGATTTTAATCAAGATGTTCAGTTAATTTAAAAATTAGATTTAACTTTAAAATCTCAAGTAATAATGAGGTCATTAGGTTTTTATATTTTTGAAAAAGCGACTATAAATTTTTAAAGAGAATTAGAGACTAAAAGATCTCTAAGGCATCTCAGCTCTCATTTTTAAAATGTCTTACCTTTAAAATAATTCCTTCTTTATTTCTTACTGTGTAATTGAATTAGTCCCACTGATAGATAGGTCATATTTTTCCAAACGTGGTGAAACAGATCATTAAAAGCTATTGCTTCAATATTCTTCTGTTCCACTTCAATATTCTTCAGTTGTTTTCATCACTAAAAAAGCCATAGCAAGGTCTGCTTCTAAAGTGTAAGATTTATTACAGTACATAGCAACAGATATAATAAGTGTACATTTACTTTAAAAAATTAAAAGAACTAAATTAATTAACATAATTATGTTAATTATGTTCTGTTATATTCAGAAAGCTTTCACAAGAAAGATGCTTATTTTTCACTGTTTGAAATCGATGATTTTTCTTAAAGACGTTTATGCACTTGCAAAAAATAACATACTCAAAAGCATTCCTTCTTCAGAACTCAGCTTTCTTTATAGTCCAACAGTCACACCCATACATGACTACTGGAAAAACCATAGCCTTGACATTTGTTGACAAAGTAATGTCTCTGCTTTTTAATATGCCCTCTAGGTTGGTCATAACTTTCCTTCCAGGGAGTAAGCATCTTTTTATATTATGGCTGCAGTCACCATCTGCAGTGATTTTGGAGCCAAAAAAATAAAATCTGCCACTATTTCCGCTGTTTCCCCATCTATTTGCCATGAAGTGATGGGACTGGATGCCATGATCTTAGTTTTCTGAATGTTGAGTTTTAAGCCACATTTTTCACTCTCCTCTTTCACTTTTATCAAGAGGCTCTTTAGTTCTTTGCTTTCTGCCATAAAGGTGGTGTCATCTGCATATCTGAGGTGATTGATATTTCTCCTGGCAATCTTGATTCCAGTTTGTGCTTCTTCCCGCCCAGCGTTTCTCATGATGTACTCTGCATAGAAGTTAAATAAGCAGGGTGATAATATACAGCCTTGACATACTCCTTTCCCTATTTGGAACCAGTCTGTTGTTCCATGTCCAGTTCTAACTGTTGCTTCTTGACTTGCATACATATTTCTCAAGAGGCAGGTTAGGTGGTCAGGTAGTCCCATCTCTCAAATTTTCCACAGTTGGTTGTAATCCACACAGTCAAAGGCTTCGGCATAGTCAATAAAGCAAAAGTAGATGTTTTTCTGGAACTCTCTTGCTTTTTTGATGATCCAGCAGATGTAGGTAACTTGATCTCTGGTTCCTCTGCCTTTTCTAAAACCAGCTTGAATATCTGGAATTTCACAGTTCACATCCTGTTGAAGCCTGGCTTGGAGAATTTTGACCATTACTTTACTAGCATGTGAGATTACTGCAATTATGCGGTAGTTTGAATATTCTTTAGCATTGCCTTTCTTTGGCATTGGAATGAAAACTGACCTTTTCCAGTCCTATGGCCACTGCTGAGTTTTCCCCATTTGCTGGCATATTGAGTGCAGCACTTTCACAGCATCATCTTTGTAGGATTTGAAATAGCTCAACTGGAATTCCATCACCTCCACTAGCTTTGTTCATAGTGATGCTTCTGAAGGCACACTTGACTTCACATTCCAGGATGTCTGGCTCTAGGTCAGTGATCACACCATTGTGATCATCTGGGTCATGAAGATCTTTTCTGTACAGTTCTTCTGTGTATTCTTGCCACCTCTCCTTAATATCTTCTGCTTCTGTTAGGTCCATACCATTTCTGTCCTTTATTGAGCCCATCTTTGCATGAAATGTTCCCTTGATATCTCTAATTTTCTTGAAGAGATCTGTAGTCTTTCCTATTCTATTGTTTTCTCTATTTCTTTGCATTGACTGCTGAGGAAGGCTTTCTTACCTCTCCTTGCTATTCTTTGGAGCTCTGCCTTCAAATGGGTATATCTTTCCTTTTCTCCTTTGCTTTTCACTTCGCTTCTTTTCTCAGCTATTTGTAAGGCCTCCCCAGAGAGCCATTTTGCTTTTCTGCATTTCTTTTTCTTGGGGATGGTCTTGGTCCCTGTATCCTGTACAATGTCATGAACCTCCATCCATAGTTCATCAGGCACTCTATCAGATCTAGTCCTTTAAATCTATTTCCCACTTCCACTGTATAATCATAAGGGATTTGATTTAGGTCATACCTGAATGGTCTAGTGGTTTTCCCTACTTTCTTCAATTTCAGTCTGAATTTGGCATTAAGGAGTTCATGGTCTGAGCCACAGTCAGCTCCCAGTCTTGTTTTTGTTAACTGTATAGAGCTTCTCCATCTTTGGCTACAAAGAATCTCATCAATCTGATTTTGGTGTTGACCATCTGGTGACGTCCATGTGTAGAGCATTCTCTTGTGGTGTTGGAAGAGGGTGTTTGCTATGATCATTGCATTCTCTTAGCAGAACTGTATGAGCCTTTTCCCTGCTTCATTCTGTACTCCAAGGCCAAATTTGCCTCCAGGTGTTTCTTGACTTCCTACTTTTGCATTCCAGTCCCCTATAATGAAAAGGACATCTTTTTTGGGTGTTAGTTCTAAAAGGTCTTGTAGGTCTTCATAGAACCGTTCAACTTCAGCTTCTTCAGCGTTACTGGTCGGGGCATAGACTTGGATTACCCTGATATTGAATGGTTTGCCTTGGAAACGAACAGAGATCATTCTGTCGTTTTTGAGACTGCATCCAAGTACTGCATTTTGGACTCTTTTATTGACCATGATGGCCACTCCATTTCTTCTGAGGGATTCCTGCCTGCAGTAGTAGATACAATGGTCATCTGAGTTAAATTCACCCATTCCAGTCCATTTCAGTTCGCTGATTCCTAGAATGTCGACATTCACTCTTGCCATCTCTTGTTTGACCACTTCCAATTTGCCTTGATTCATGGACCTGACATTCCAGGTTCCTATGCAATATTGCTCTTTACAGCATCGGACCTTGCTTCTATCACCAGTCACATCCACAGCTGGGTATTGTTTTTGCTTTGGCTCCGTCTCTTCATTCTTTCTGGAGTTATTTCTCCACCGATCTCCAGTAGCATGTTGGGCACCTACCAGCCTGGGGAGTTCATCTTTCAGTGTTCTATCTTTTTGCCTTTTCATACTGTTCATGGGATTCTCAAGGCAAGAGTACTGAAGTGGTTTGCCATTCCCTTCTCCAGTGGACCACATTTTGTCAGAACTCTCTACCATGACCCATCTGTCTTGTTGTAGATAATTAGCTTGATCTTAGTAGTTAATTTCAACCACCATTTATAAAAACTGGCAAAGTAGATATTCTGGAAATTGCATGACATTTCCTGCCTGTCAGGGATGTCAAATTTGGGTGTTGACATAATTCTGAGGCATGTTTACTTTACTTGGCTTTTTAGACAGTATGCTGGCTATGACTACTCGCACCAAGGCCGGTTTGTCCCCGCAGACATGATGCAGCCACAACAGCCATACACCGGGCAGATTTTCCAGCCAACTCAGGCATATACTCCAACTACACCTCAGCCATTCTATGGAAACAACTTTGAGGATGAACCACCTTTATTAGAAGGTACAGTTGGTTGCAACTCTTGATAGTACTCTATAATATCCAGATGGTGAAAGTAAATCTTTGTTTGGAGGAATTCCTCTTGTCTTTAAAAGAATAAGGTTGTAGGAAAAAGGTTTCTACTAAGTGACTCATTTCAAACAACACTGAGCCAGAAAGAACCAGGTTTTTTTAATAGATCTTTATATTAGTGATAATAAAGTATGTCAATATGTGAGCAAAGTAACTTTTACTTTAGATTATTGATGAAATTCTGTCATTGGAAGAAATGAGAGGAAATAGCGTGGTGTTGACTGTTCTGAATGAAAACAAACTGATAGAGCCAGTAACATCAGTGTATGGTGTTTTTCAAATTGTATCTGCAAACCCAAAAAGCAATAGTTCTAAAATTTTGGGGGACATCAGATAACCTTTGGAAGTCCAGTGAAAGCTATGCATACTCTTCTCAGAAAAATGCACATATATACATAGAAGACATAGTTTTGTATACGTTTTCGCAGGGCCTCCTGTGTTTCTGAAGCCCCGGATATAGAGCCCTTTACTATGAATGTTGTCTGTGTATTCTTTGCTATAAAGTCATAGCTCAGAGTGTCTGATTCATTATGTCCTTACCTTCTTCTAACACCAAACCAGAGATTTGATATTTGTGGAATAAGCACTGTAATCAGTAAAGATGGATTGAGGACTCACTAAAATAATATCATCTGATGTTGCTAGATCACTGTTTTGATACTGGTTATTTCATTTTCTTTTTTCACCCTGTTACAACATAAATTCTGGTAAACTGAAAGTATATCACAAATCCTAATTGACTTTCTTATTTTCTTTTTCTTTAGAATTGGGTATCAATTTTGACCACATCTGGCAAAAAACACTCACAGTTTTACACCCCTTGAAGGTAGCAGATGGCAGCATCATGAATGAGACTGATTTGGCAGGACCAATGGTTTTTTGCCTTGCTTTTGGAGCTACATTGTTACTGGTAAGATTCTAGTTGGAACTCTCAGTGTGAGATTAAAGAATGGAATTTAAATATTCCACCAAGAGCCTTTATTAAGACTCTTCTTTTACATCAAGTTTTGATGTGTCTTAAAAGGTATTGAGTTTTTAAGTTTATACATATTTGTCACTTCACCATTGATAATATGGTATATTTAGAAATCATTTCTTGTTCTAATAAGTGGTCCAATTATCAGGGAGAATTGTTAATAAATAACATGTAGCTTTAGTCACTCATCAGAATTCCTTTTTTTTTTAAGTTGTCCTTGAGTAGTGTTTTGTTGCATAAGTGCTGGTCTTTCCTATATATTATTTTAATATTTAATGAATAAATAAAAGACAAGAAGCTTTAATCTCTGTCTCTCATCTCTCTAAGAATATTGAAGCATATTGAAAATGAGAAATTGTAAATATAATTGTTAATGTTTGTTTTATTTTATCTTATGTCCTCTTCTGAATTAGAAGAGAGAAACAATATAATGAATTAAAGATGGAACTTTTAGTCAGAAAAGCTAGGCATGAACTCAGTGCTTCTAATCTGCCCTTGATTTCACCCTTCACTTCCCTCTGATAAATAATCATGTGCCTCCCACCTAACAAGGTTGTTTTGGAGATTAAGACAGGTTATATGAGAATACTTTTCAAAGTACCGGGAGTTGGTGATGGACAGGGAGGCCTGGCGTGCTGTGATTCATGGGGTCGCAAAGAGTCGGACACGACTGAGCGACTGATCTGATTCAAAGTTTTAATGCATTGTACCCGGTGTCAGATTTTATTATTATTAATAAACCTTTTTAAACTTTTACACTCTTAATCAAATATTTACAAACAAGTATTGATTCTAATAAAAATCCCAGGGAGTTTTCCATTAATGTAATCTGTAGAGGTATTTTCATAATTGAGTTTCATGTCAGATGTGTGACAAATCAGAACTTTTTAAAGGCTTTTCCACAGACTGATTTTAGTGATAGCATGACCTAAATGCAGTGTTTGTTCACTTAGTGTGACTAAGAGTACTAACTCCAATTAAGCTCATGTTTATTGTCCTAAGATTGTTTAGTGATGTCTTTTGTAAGAGCAGAAAATTTTTAAAGTTTTTGCTTGTTTGTCAGAGAACTGTATAAAGCAACCAACAATTTGGAAAAAAATGAAAGAAGAAATATCTTCCATTATATTCCTCTTGCCCAGTAGTTAATCACTTTACTTTTCTCCTCCCCTCCCCACAGAACCCTGGCTCCCTGCTTATCCTGGCTTCCTTTCTACTAATTCCTTTAACACCCATATAAAGTCAATGATAGGAGAAGGCAGTGGCAACCCACTCCAGTACTCTTGCCTGAAAAATCCCACGGACTCTTGCCTGAAAAAACCCCGATAGGCTGCAGTCCATGGGGTCGTTAAGAGTCGGACACAACTGAGCGACTTCACTTTTGCTTTTCACTTTCACGCATTGGAGAAGGAAATGGCAACCCACTCCATTGTTTTTGCCTGGAGAATCCCAGGGACAGGGGAACCTGGTGGGCTGCTGTTTCTGGGATCGCACAAAATCGGACACGACTGAAGCGACTTAGCAGCAGCAGCAGCAAAGTCAATGATGAAATTATTTCTGCTGTTAAAACGATTATGACCATATCTGCCAATGAAAATAAGTTGTTTCAGGGCAATTTTGGTGGAGTTGGGTGTGTTCAAGTGATATTAGCTACTATCCAAATATTTTAATGACTTTCCATCTTGTTTGGGTAGTTTATTTGCTTAAAATCAGCCAGATTTCTTTTTAGAAATCTATGACTTGCGGTGATTCTACAATGGTTTTATATCTTTATTTGTTGAATTCTATGCCAAAGTCAAATGGTAGCTAGAAAATGAAATCCTGAGTATCTGTGTGTTGAGAGGTGGGTACTTTAAATTTCTTAAGAAAGAGAAAAGGCAGTCTGCTCACTGTTTTACTTCCCTATATAAAGAATAGACACCTCTGTGGATTTTAATCCTCACAAATTAAATATCTTCTACAAGTACCATTTTAGGTGAAAGAAGCCCAAAGTAACTTTCTTTGCCCTCTAACATGTCATCTTTTTGTTACCCATAGGCTGGGAAAATCCAGTTTGGCTACGTATATGGGATCAGTGCAATTGGATGCCTAGGAATGTTTTGTTTATTGAACTTAATGAGTATGACTGGTGTTTCATTTGGTTGTGTGGCAAGTGTCCTTGGATATTGTCTTCTTCCTATGATCCTGCTTTCCAGCTTCGCAGTGATATTTTCTTTGCAGTAAGTACTGATCTTTATTTTGGGAGTTGATTGACCAATTCTGTGTAATAGAATTTAGTTCACTATCAGTTTGAGGTAAATCACTGATTCAGTAAACAAATAGTGGCTGTTATAAATGAAGACTGTGTTACATACTTTTCAGTGATGAAAATGGAAGTGAGAATAAATTTAAAAATCATTTATACCATCTCTGCTTTCCATATCATAAGGAATTTCAGTAGTTTTAGGTAAACTTACCAGTGTCCATAAACAAACTGAACACAGGTGATTGTTAGCTTAAATATTGCATGGAAGAGATCAGGTTGTTAAAATTATACTTACCTTCTCTTTGATTTTTTTTTTAATATCTCGTTTCTTAACTATATCAGGCATATACTAAGTGAATGAATAATAAATGCATATTCTCTATTTAGAAGCTTCTTAACTAAAACTGGAACTTTTTATGTCAAGAGACTGTTTCTAGCCTACTGTGTTCTCAAATATCCTTGTACACAACTTTAAAGTTGTGTTATTTTAAAATAATACTTTAAGTAAGGATTAAAGAGAGAGGTATATATTACTGCTCATAAAGTTGCTTCTCATGGCCAGTGCACAGATGCTCTCTCAGTAGTTCAGTCCCCTCCTTCGGGCTAGTGCTGGAGGAAAGATTGAGCTGTTATACCTAGAGTGGAAAAGAAGGCATAGGAGAAGAGTATGTATCAACTGATACTAGAGATTTGGAAGGGTGATGGCCTCACAGTGTCCCTGTTTTGGATGCAAATGCTTCAGATTTTCAGTGTAGAAACTGCTTCACTCTTCTCATTTGTTAAAATTGATATGTTTATATTTGAATTTTAAAGACAGTGTTTCTACTAAAACAGTGTTTTCCAGCCAGGGGCAGTTTTGCTACAGGGGGATACTTTGCAATGTCTGGAGATACTTTCAGTTGTCAGAACTCTGGAGGAGCAGGGGTACAATGGGTATTTTATGGCTAGAGGCCAGGGATGCTGCTAAATGTCCTAATGATGAACAGAACAGCCCTCACAGCAGCAGCACACACAGGCCAAATGTCAGTGCTGCCAAGTTTGAGAAATTGTGCTATATTAAGAAGCAAAATATGTTACAGATAAGCTTTCTATCACGTGAAATAACTGAATTAACTGAGATACATCAGCATTTCAAGAAAGATCTTGGTTATTTCTGTAGACATCTACATGTGATTTAATTTTTAAGTACTTAAGAATTGGTTATGGTAGTACTCTTACATAACTAATCTCATTTTCTGCTTTTTCTCTCCACTCTCCATTTTTCTTTGTCTGTTACAGAGGAATGGTAGGAATCATTCTTACTGCTGGAATTATTGGATGGTGTAGTTTTTCTGCTTCCAAAATTTTTATTTCTGCATTGGCCATGGAAGGACAGCAACTTCTAGTAGCATATCCCTGTGCTTTGTTATATGGAGTCTTCGCCCTAATTTCCGTTTTTTGAACTGAATTTATCTGGGATGTGGACGTCATTGGGCCAAATAACAAAAAGGACTTTGAACTCTTCAACCGGACCAGCAGATGGCTACAGTGCAACTCTCATGCAGACCTAATGTTTGACTCTTGGAGCAGTGGAAGTAAAGAAGTATCTTTTGTTCATTTTTATAGAACTTTTGAATACTATATTGGATTTATGCAGTATGACTAGATTTAAAAGGTGTTTGTGCTTATGCAAATAAGAAGTGCTATTTCTTTCCTGTTCCTGCAGCCTTAGAAAAACAACTATTTCCCTTGCTAATTGTATATTATGGTGTTTTTGATAGATTTTTATCAACTGTGGGAAACTAACCACAGAGCTGATATCTTAAAAACAATCCATAGTAGAGAAGACATAGGACTTATTGGAGAAATATTTTTCCAAGGAATTAGGAAAGAAAACTTGCCTGTATTGTCAAGTCAGATGCAATTGAAGCAAAAAAGCAATCCTAATGTAAAGTTTTATGAGTTTGCACTTCAGAAATTTGACGTTCCTCTAAATTATCTCATGGAATTTTGGCTAAAATTCAGCAATACAGGTAGTTCACAGTCTACCTTATTGTAGGCATGGAATGTGAATATCTGTTTAAATATTAGCATTAACTAAAACACAGTGACCTAGACCGGCCACTTTAATGTTATAGTTGGATTTCCATGTTTCCCAGGAAAAAGATAATCACTAACCTTTTTTGAGGAAAATATTTAAAATGTCACGATTTCAGTATTGCAGTTCCCAGTGTAAAGTGCGTTTGATGCTTATTGATTAAAATTTTCCCAATTAATTTAAATGGTGTTGTTGAGTTTACTTTTGTCAAACCAAGATTTTCGGTGTACCATTTTATTTAATTAGGCTCTGGTTTTGACTTGTATTCCCAATTTATTCTAAGCTTTAAGAATAGTGGTCATCTAGTGTAGAATCAAAAAAAAAAAGTGAGATTAAACAAAAAGCAGTTTGTTTTGAGTTACAACATTATTTTCTTGTATTAAACTTATTTCATTAATGTTGTCATGCTCTTGTTTAAAAAATCTGTAAGGAAATACTATATCTTGTGTACTGATTGGCTTTTTCTGGAGAAACTGCTTCTGATTTTGGACAAAGATCAGTTATGAGAAAGGTGCCCTATTGGGAGGAAGTATTGCCTTTTTTTTTTTTTTTTAAGGGGAGACTTTCAGACTAAAAAGAAATGCCAAGTTGACAGGTTCTCAGTTCTTTTTTAGAGCTAGTTTTCAACCATAAAAGATTAAAATAATAAAAACATACTACTTATAAGAAGATCATGATTTCTGATCTCTGCAATTACATGAGTTTGTTTTTCATTAATATTTAATCTTCTGGAGGGGTGGGTTTTGGCTCGGTTTTTAAGCTTATCAAATTGTTTTAGAATATTTTTATTACAGTCCTTGGATAGTATTTTTTTTTTTTTTGCCTTTTTCAATTCATTTTATAAATGTAAACAATTCTTCCTAAGATAAATGTCATGGGTGCCTTCTGTTAGTATCCAGTTATTCCTAATGAAGAGGGTAGATGATGTGCTGGGTGTTAAAATCTTCCACTGTTGGTTAAACTTAAGACCATTAATCTTCAGCCAGATTCCCCAAATGAATCAAATTGTTTTCTTATTTTTTGCCACCACCTCCAACAAAATAACTTTTACCTTAAATCAGTGATGTAGAGATTTTTGTTGTTAGCTGTCTTTTATTTAACCCCCAAATAATCAGTTGCAAAACTATTTTATTATTAGCTATTTTGTCAAAACAGCTATACAGTAGAGTTGCCTTTGATGTAAGTAAGAGTTGAGCTCATGAAGAGTCATATGTAGCCAAAATTTCCCCTTTGTAAAACTCAAATCAAAAATACAGTATATATAGCCATATTTGTGCATACTTAAAAAACAGATATACTGTGTCTCAAGAATGCTATGTGGTAACTTTTTTCTACTGGTTCAGTTAAGTATCAGGAAGAGCATATGGTTTGCTTTTACACCCATTTTATGCCAAAACATGCTTGTACCTTTAAATACTGGAGATGCTCACAGCATTACTAAAAGCTTGCCTGTTCACTGTCTCTGAGTAAAACGGTCTGGGAGTGGAGTTTGCAGGTTCACTCACTCAAGCTAGTGTGTCGTTTATGCAAGCACGTGTATGCCAAGGACATGCAGTTGATTTTACATATAGTGTAAATGTGTATTTTACAACTTTGCTGTAATACTGCATTTACCAATGGATGTTTCAAGAGCTGTATAACAAAGCTTATAGAAATAGGCATTCTTTCACCAGATATAGTCATGCAGATAATAAAAATTCTGTAAATCTTTAAATACTAACTATCCTCAGATGCTACCCATCCAATCAAAGAGAATTGTTTAAAATATATCTAATGACCTGATATTGGATAGGATCTAAGTACTATGCATATGACATTTCACAACTCTAATAGGCATTGCTCAAAATATACTTATAAAATATACTAAATATTATCAAAACTAAGGACAATTATCTCTATAATGTTATCTTACAGGGTACTCTTATGTAATCATGGAGAATTATGGGCATCACGATAACATTTTGAGATCTGCTGTTTTCATATAGAGCAGGTCTAATGTAATGACTCAGACAGTTTGCTTAACTTGCCCTGTGGGAGGAAAAATATATAAGTGACACAGTGCTTGGCCTTTCATAAAGTGGGGCCAAAGGTTTTCCAAAAAACACAGCTTGGTACACAGATCATAGCATGAATAGAATAGCACTGGGCCTTCCTTCAAAACTTTAGCTAGAGCAAGCTTCCTCCCCAAATCATGGCCCCAAGTGAAATTTATCCTCCCAAGTATCCGCTAATTCATTTGGTAGTGTCAGATTCCAATTACTGGTCACCAAATGAACTCGTTTATTAAAAATCTTAATTTATTTGGGAAAAAAGCTTAAAGTTATTTCTCAAGCAATTTGTATCTAATAATATGCTTATTTCAAAATAACTTTCAGAATGAAACATTTAGTATCAAGGTAAAAACATAAGTACCTTTTCAAATACAGTAATTAATAATGAGTTTCTTTTTTTCTTTTTAGGATGTATTTAGGGTTTGGGAAAAAGAATGGCAATAACAAGATATCAAGGTTGATTGGAAATACCATAAGGAAAAATTGGTTCCTATACTTTAATGAATAGATAAATATGATCTGTCATTCACTTGTCAAGCATATAGTGTTTCCTTTCTAACATCTTAAATAAAGCCTGTCCTCACCACTTTTTCCACAATGAAGGCTCTTATTACTTTACACCACCAATGAAGAAATAATTGACTTTTAATCAACTTCGGCCACCATCCAAATTATTGAAGTCTGAATTTCAATACATTATTATTACTTGAATTTCAATAAGGTACTTTGTTCATGAATACTCTTTTTGTTACTGGGAAATAGGTAAAAAATAAAGCATTAGATATTAAATTATTGATTTCTAGAGATTGACAGATTACCTTGCCAAGTGCTTTATATTATTATTGTATAATTATCTCAGAGTAGGGACCTTCAAACCTGAAGAATGAAATCAAGACAATATGTAGTTCTCATTTTTGCATCACAGATAGGAATATTTCTTCTTGTCCATTAAGTTCCTAGTCTAGTTAATAAAGAACATTACCTGCTGATGGAGCACAGTGTCCCATGTTTATGCAAATAAATTTGAATGATTACATACTCAAATGAAAACTAATTAAACACAAAGCTGTTCTCCTAATTTAAAAGCACAATTACTTTCTTGAGCACATTAGGTTCTATTAGGTTCGGATGTTACATTTTTGTGTGAGTTTAATTATTAATTATTTAGGCTTACTTTGCATATATAATTTGTTCTTCCGTAACTGCTACTAAGTCTGCTGATTGCTTGTAGATCAATTAATTACATATTAAGGTTTTTTAAATAGCTTTGCAACATGTACAGCACGAAAGAAATTTTAAATATGAGAAAACAAAGGAAGTACTCAGTAGAAACATTTGAGATACTTGTAAATTTATACCTACCTAGCCTACTCTGATTCTCATAAAAGTAGAGAAAATAGTATGGTTATTTCATTTTTTCCTAGGTAAATATATTTTAAATGTCTTTATAAAATTTAATGACATTTACTTGCAGTTTCAGTTTTGTAGTTTTTTATAATATTGCAGGACTTTTTTTCTCTTGACCATCAGTGATCCCCAAAGACCTAATGTTTTATATGAGTTAATATGCAAAATGCAAAATGTCTTTTTATTTCTTTTTCTGATTACACAGCATCATTATAATAAAAAGTAATAGCTCTATACAGCAATAAATAGAAATAATTCTTTATAAGGTGTTTCAACATGAATGACTGTTGAAAATATGCTAAGTAAAAGAAAAACTGAAAGATCACATATGATTTCATTTATATGAATTTCTGAGAAAGAGCAGTCTCTAGACTAGAGAAGTTAATAGTTGCGTGGAAGTGGGCATTGACTGAATGAGCAGAACGGAACTTTTTGAGTGATAATGGTTGTGCAACTGTATGTTTACTAAAATCAGTAGGATGTACACTTAAAATCAGATTTTATGATATGTAAATTATGTCAGGAAATTCTGTTTTAAAGCATGGGGGGACTATGGGAGGAAAAACAAACTGCTGGAACATCTGTATTTTTAGAGTCTGAAATGAGGACTATTAGGAAGGATTTTAATAGAGGAAAAAATAACATAGTACTTTTGCCCAGAGAAAACAAATTGAAGTGATTTTGCCCTCCCCTCAGATTCCACTCCCCACATAGATCCCTTCAGATAGATTGGTATTTGTTATCAGGCCATACACAGGGACCTTCTTCCTCTCCCACTTTGTACCCGTGACTTCTATACACATGAATACACACACACGCCTTTTTTTAAATTAAAATTCCTATTAACATAAAATTTATTTTAACGAATTTGAAGTGTCCAGTTTAGTCATTTTAGTATATTCAAAGTGTTTTACAACTGTCATCACTATGTAATTTCAGAATATTTCCATCACCCCAAAAAAGAAACCCTTTACCTCTCAATTCCCACCTCCCATGCCCTTTCAACCACTGTTTATTTTCTGTGTCTGGTTTTGCTTATTCTGGACATTTCATATAAATAGGAGCATGAAATGTGGCCTTTTGCTTCTGGCATCTTTCACTTTGCATATTGTTTTCAGTCATCTTTTTATATTTTAACCAAGCAGTCTATTATGGGCATCATTATGTATGTTGAACACTGAAATTTATTTTTTACTTCACCAGTTCCCTGCTGTTGAACAACTGGGATCTTTGTACCTTCCTTTAAAAATTACAAATAATGCTACATTGGTATTAGCATCTTTCATTATTGGAATGTAACGTTTGCTTTTAACAGTGCTGAGGTTGATTATTATTTAAACTCAAAGAGTTTAAATTCTGAGAATTTCAATAATTTTATTCCTTGATAGTTTTGTTTAGTGTGAATATTGTTTCCTGTGATTTGTTGAAACATATGTCTACATCCATGTTTGTACAAAGCGTTACTCTTTGGTTGACAGTTATATCAACTTTTTTTTCTACTCTTAAGCAGTGGAATGTAAATACTGCTAATGATATGATGTCACACCCACAGCTCAAATTATTCCCACATTAAAATGGAAGACTTCATTTAAAGTGAGCTTTTTTAAATTTTTACTTATTTAGAAAAGTCATTCCAAGAATGTCATTTTTTTAAAAAAGTTTGAAATGTGCCCATTTAAAATTTCACCTTGAGTGGTTCTGTATGCCTTTAGAATTCGGTTGTTTTAGGACATTCCCGAACATCAGTATTTATCCTTTGAGATAGGATATATAGTATGATCTGACAGTGGCTCAAATTAGGCCTTGTTACCCAATGTCCTTCTGTTTAAATTCCCAAGAGTTAAATTTTACCATAGTAGCAACTAAAAAGAAGCCTAAAATCAACATTTCCAATTCAGACATCTACTGAAATCAGTTATATAAATTTTTATTGAACTTTAAGTGTTAAGTTTCTTAATTTTGATAAAGTAATTTAAAATGCTTTCCTTCTGCCTTATATTTTCTTGCTTTGTGTTTGGATGGGATTTGTTTTGAGGGTATTTGTTTGCTTTGGCATTCTATTTATTATGTTATAAGACCTATAAATAGGCTTACTTTCTTAATGTACTTTTAAAAAAACACTATTTCTGTACTGTTTAAATGTGGTGCATTTTAATCACTACATGAGCATTCATTGATCAACATCTCCTAGCCTAAATGCCCATTCAGATACTACTTGGATGTCTATGGCTGACACAAGGTCATGTTTGCTGCTACTAAGTCACTTCAGTCATGTCCAACTCTGTGCGACCCCATAGACGGCAGCTCACCAGGCTCCCCCGTCCGTCCCTGGGATTCTCCAGGGAAGAACACTGGAGTGGGTTGCCACTTCCTTCTCCAATGCAGGAAAGTGAAAAGTGAAAGTGAAGTCGCTCAGTCGTGTCCGACTCTTTGCAACCCCATGGATCGCAGCCTACCAGGCTCCTCTGCCCATGGGATTTTTCCAGGCAAGAGTACTGGAGTGGGTTGCCATTGCCTTCTCCAAGGTCATGTTTAACCAGGTTCAATTTTTACCATCTCTTCACTTCAGACCATATTCTATTCTGACTCTGGTCTAGGTCACAATCTTCCTAGTGGGATAACATGGTTCTGGCTTTTTCTATAAAAGGTTCAATCATTGCTACAGTTTAATAAAAGATTAAATTACATCTCCAGTGATGTAAATGGTATTTACACATGGCTATCTTTGATCATCTATTACTTTGAACCAAAATTAGAATTTAATATTTGACATAAAATTCACATTGATTTTCTGCTTTTATTTTATAATAAAAATAACAGAATCATTTATGAACAAAGCATGGGTCTTAACCAGACCCAATTAAAGGCAGAATGGGAGTTGAGAAAGTCAGGATTGAATTGAAGGTGATAGAGAGGAGTCTGGAACCTTAAGAGACTCAGCAGTGGAAAGATTGGAGAGTTTGTGCTAAGATATGCAAAAGAATTTATTTTAGTATTTATAGACATTGATAAGAATTTTTAGTATATAAAAATAAAACCTGTTTACATGATGTAAGAAGTAGTACCAAAAAAGGATAAACAAACAATGGACAGGTATGTTAATTCTTTAAATCAGTTTTATAATGAAACTCAATACTAAAGCAGTTTTTAAATATTCACATAATACAAGGTAATTCCCTACTGATACAAACTTGTTTACAGAACCTCTTGGAAACCTGTTTCAGCCCTAGGACTGGGAAATTTTTCTAGCCACTAATTTAAATTGCTCATACTTCATACTTAAATTTATGGGCTTCCCTCATAGCTCAGTTGGTAAAGAATCCACCTGCAATGCAGGAGACCCCAGTTCCATTCCTGGGTCAGGAAGATCTGCTGGAGAACGGATAGGCCACCGACTCCAGTATTCTTGGGCTTCATTTGTGGCTCAGCTGGTAAAGAATCCCCCTGCAATGCAGGAGGCCTGGGTTTGATCCCTGATTTGGGAAGATCCCTCTGGAGAAGTGAAAAGCTTCCCACTCCAGTATTCTGGCCTGGAGAATTCCGTGGATGATACAGTCCGTGGACGTGACTTTCACTTTAACTTTTCATGCTGCAATTAGAGCTTGGGTCTTCTTTCTTCATTGGAGATGGGATCAGGTCACCACCCTTTAAGGTGGCACCAGTGGTAAAGAATCCATCTGCCAGTGCAGGAAACACAAGAGACGCGGGTTTGATCCCTGGGTCAGTGTTCTTGCCTAGGAAATCCCATGGACAGAGGAGCCTGGTGGGCTGCAGTCTATGGGGTTGCAAAGAGTTGGACACGAATGAGCACACATGCCCTGCCATACCACCACCCTCTAGGACTAGAGCAGGGGAGCTGTGGTCCCTGGTCAAGATCTGAAAGAGTATCCGTGGAAGAGAGACCACTCTAATTGGCTTAATTTCTTACCTGCTCCCCAAACTGAGCATGCTCTGGCTGCTAGTCCTGCTTGAAAAACCCTTTCTTCCGCATTGGCAATTATAATATTATGATTCAGAGTAGAACCTATGAATCTAAACAGTTAAAAAGCCATAGAAAGTAGGCAATTGTATCAGCATTTTACAGAGGAACATTACAGTTAATGCCAGGGTATGGCTTCTATGCTTGCCATTCTGTCTCTATGTTGGTATCCCTTCCAGTCTTCAGTTTATGTCTGTTCAAACTTTAATTGACTCTAATATAGAAATAAGATGTATCTGTAGCATTTTGTGCTTATTGAATTTTTATGTTGCCTTTTCTCAATTCTTTAACAACAACAACAAAACGTAAGTGAACCAATTATTTCATCTCGAAGTGATGGGGAAAATATTTTGGATATATTTTTGCAAGGGTTGTGGAAAGGAATAGGCCCTTACTTTGAAGTCTTGGTTCAATGACTGGGGAATGTTTCCCACCCTTATTCAGTGAGCTTATCCCGTGGAGTGTAGTTCCAAGATATCAAGTTGCTATTATGAACAAAATCCTTTGGCTTCCTCCTTACAAGCTGAATATTCTCTGCCTTAATGCTTTTCCTCACAACTGAGTTTCTGATTGCCCTTCCAACTCTTCTCTAAGTCCCTTCCAAATTCTTCACATCTTTCTTTCATTGAGTAGCCCAGATAGGGACACTTCATATTTCATATATCTGATGACAAGTAAATAACAGTGACCCATATTTGCTTCTTTTCCTGTAGCTAAGAAGGACATGTTTCTTGCACAATTTTGAACTGAGAACTAAGAATGAAAAATATATATCTTATTAGCACTAGCCTTGCTAATAACTAGACCTTGATTAAGTCATTTTTGAACTTTAGTTTTCTCTCTTTAAAGTTTTATTAGATTCTTTAACACATTTCAATTCTGGATATTTAACTTATATACAGCATGTAATATGTATTGTATATATGTTATATATAACAATAAATGTACATATAATTTTGAAGTAATAAAATTTCAATCATATTCCATAAGAATATATTTACATATGTATGTATGTATATATATGAAAGTATTCCCTATCGATGTTCTAATTTCCTCAGGCTTTGTGAAAGTATATATGGGATGATATCTTCTTTGTAAAAAAATACAGTGTGCACACACACACACACCCCCTCAGACACACATTTGTCACCTGGCACAAATGTTTCACTAAGTGATAGAATTGATGACTAGTTGTTCTTTTCCAGACCTCTTGAATTGCTTGAAAGTTTTAACTATACCTTAAAAAGAAAATACGATTTTGCCTCAATAACTAATGTAACCTTGGCTGTTAAATATTGTCTTTCTAATTTAGTTGCAATCAAAAATATTAAGCAGACACATCATCCGTAGGCTAGAGTTTGATATTTTATCAGTACAGTTATTCCTTTTTTTTTTTTTTTCTTTGTTCATCAGTGCACCTTTCAATCTTACAAAAATAACCTAATTCACTCCAAGGTACCAAGGACTTTCATCTGTACTACCAGTGGTCTCCGGGGTATTACATGACTCTTCTCAAAGAGTCCTATAACCATTTCCTTAGTTCAATAACTAAAATGTCTTGGACAAACTAAAAGCTATGCTACTCTTCAGGAAAGCAACATGAGAAGTACAGGGAAAACCAGCATGGCTCTCAAATAAGGTAATGCCTATAAAGGAAAAGAGGTTTTGGGGGTTCTCTTAATTTGATTTTTATACTTACTGTAATGCAGTAAGATATAAGATCCATAATATATGCAGTAAGATTTTAAAAATATAATAAATAGCTTTGTATTCTGCCTCTAGATTGAAATGTAAAAACATGAAGTATAGTTAAAATGCTCTATGAATATTCTAAATTGTAGCCTATGTCTTTCCAGAAGTTACTGATATGCTGTATTTTCAGCTTATTCTCAGCGTTCCTTTATATTTTTACTACATGTGTATCTATTCTTAAATAATGGTATTATTTTGTGTGTTTTTGACTTATATAAATGACGTCATGCTGTGTTACTCTTCTAGAATTTGCTTTTTTCACGTGCAAGTTTGTGAGATTTCAGTTATGTGAATACTTTGTGAAGCTCTATTTACTTGCATATAATAGTCCATTAATATATCACTATGTATTGATACCTTTACTACTTATGACATTAAGTTTGTGTCCAATTGCCTGCTTTTATAATGGTCTGTGAACAATCTCGTGTGTCTCCTTGCGTACATGTGTGCAAGTGTTTTCCTAGGACTACGTAAGGTTTAAGTGCTCCATCTTCTTGATGGTTTGTGTCTGTCTTATCCCAAAGCCAGAAAGCACCTTCAGTATTTTCTGTTAAGGATTTTTACATTTTGCTTTTCACATAAAAGTGTTTTTTATCCACCTGGTATATGAAGTCGGGATCTGACTTTGTTTTTTCCCGTACGTATCATCAGTTGTTCCATCAGCATTTATTTACTAGGTGTCCAGGAAAGGTACCGGTAAAGCATTCTTCTAACTTAGACCTAAAAAGAATAGAAGTGGGGAAAGCACCTCTTTTTTTCCCATTAAGGGAAAAAAACTCTTTAAAATTTGTCTACCTTTCACTATTTCCTCTAGCCTTATGTCTCTCTGCTCTTAACTACATGAAATTGATTTCATTAATAGAAAACATGTGACTTAGCAGAAGCAGTACCTTGGGATGGTATGATTTCCTATCTTCTAAGCAGAGGTCAGTAAACTACTTATTCTGTAAAGGACTGGATAATAAATATTGAGGTTTTATGGGTCGAGGCAAGGATATTACATATATGTGTATATATATGTATATACACGTACATATGCTTTGTGGGTCAAAAAGCAAGGATATTTTATATATATATATATACACACACCCATATATACATATATGTGTGTGTGTGTGTGTGTGCGTGTGTGTGTATAGCTGTATAAATACCAACAGGGAAAACAAATTTCTACCAAATTTGTATTGACAAAATTATAATAATGTTGAGTATAATTTTTGATCATGCAAGTCGACTAATAATGCAGAGTGAAATTCTTCCTGATTATCTCATTTATTCCTCCTCATAGCCTGATGAGGTAGATATTATTCATACCTATATTATATTTATGAGGAAAATGACGTTCACACAAGTTTACCTTGTTAGCAGATGCTGGCGTTATCATTTGAGCCTAACTCCAGAATTTGTACTCTTGACCCTGATATAATTTTGAGAGGGAAGTCTTACTTTAAAGAAGATAAAATG
The DNA here is from genome assembly GCF_032452875.1 of Bos javanicus. Taxonomy (NCBI): domain Eukaryota; kingdom Metazoa; phylum Chordata; class Mammalia; order Artiodactyla; family Bovidae; genus Bos; species Bos javanicus. The sequence continues at coordinate 54,782,716 of NC_083874.1, read as the reverse complement.
GAAGCTCAAAGGGATTAAGTCAGACAAGGTACATGTAGGGCCAAATATGTCTAATTTAAAACACATGTTCCTTCCTTTCTACTCTGCAACTTCAAAACTTCCAGGAACCTCCAAAACGTGGATAATAGCTATAATTCGCAAATCAGGTCTCAATTTATGTTTCTGTCGGGAGAGTGTGTAATTTCCTCGATTCTGTCTCACCACAACAAAGATTTGAAACTGTGGACTAGTGTTTCAGCTCAGACTTTTATTCATTCGGCAAACAAAGGATAGTACACCCTTGAGGCATGAGGGCGGGCCAACCTTCGAAAGAGGCCTCAACTGTTTGGCTCCCTCTTTTTATGTTTTGTCTCCTCCCCCCAGCCTGCCCTATTGAAATTAGGGCTAGCCAGGAAGGGGGCGTGTTTGTTTCATCTGAGGTTCTCACTCCCATCTGTGGATTTTTCCTTTGTTCCCTTTTTGTGGGCTTTTCCCTTTGTCTTTTAGTACCACCATTTTGTACTCCTTTTTCCTGTTCTAACTACCTAACGTTACCATTTTAACTGAAATAGTTTAAAATAGAGATAAAAAACTATCCATTTTTCTTTCTAATTGTAAAAGATAAATTGACAATGTACCACTGTAAGTAAACTATACTTCAATTCTAAAAAGATAAATTGACTTAAAAAAAGCATGTAGTACTGAAAGGTATTTGGTGAAAGGTAAAAAGTGAAGTTCATTGATTCATTTTTCTCCTCTCCTCCTATTTGCTATCTCCTTGTTTCCCTTTAATTTTTCTCTATTTTTCTCTTTTTATCTCCCTTCCCATTTTTGTTTAAGAGATGCTCAAGAGTGGAATTAAGAGATGCTCAAGAGTAGTATTAAGAAAAAAGAATTAACATCCCAGAGAACTCAGAGTACTTTTATTGACCAAACATAGTGGGGATCTCACAGCCAACGTAAATTATTTTAATTGATGAATCTTCTAGTTTCCTGGCAACAAGTCAAGTGTTCAGTCAGTGTTCATTGAGTGGCTACCACATGGTGGATTCTGTGAGAGAATACAGATGGAAGCATCTGCTTCTGCTTTCAGGGAGCTCACAAGCTAGTGAAATTCTAAGTCAAGGCAAACTTGAGAAGATAAAGTGGAAGTAAACTCATGCAAGGGAGAGACTTGGCATCACAGCTCTGGCACCTCATGTACTTTATTAAGAAAAACATGCACGTTAATTATATGAATTCTCAGTTAAATGATGCATTTTATTAGGTGATAAATCTGATTAACTTCAAGATAAAACAAGTTGACAAAAGCATAGCCACTGTTTGTGTATTTGGCTTCAAAGATGAATTTTAAAATGCTTTGCATAGTGAAATAAGCTAAAATGTACTTGGCCAAGTGCCACAACAGATGTGTCACATGCGTATCTCATTTAAAGATTACAACAATCCAGTGAGATAGGTGTCGCTATCATCATTTTAGATTATTTAAAAAATTCAAAGTATTTGCCCAATTCTTATACAGCTGAATATAGCTGTATTTGTGATTTGACTTAAAAAGCAGTTATGAGAACTTGAAAACATGGTAACATTTGAAAAGGATCCATCAGTTCAGTTCACTCAGTCATGTCCGAGTCTGCAACCCCATGGACTACAGCACACCAGGCTTCCCTGTTCATCACCAACTCCCGGAGCTTGCTCAAACTCATGTCCACTGAGTCAGTGATGCCATCCCACCATCTTATCCTCTGTTGTCCCCTTCTCCTCCTGCCTTCAATCTTTGCTACCAACAGGGTCTTTTCAGATGAGTCAGTTCTTCGCATCAGGTGGCCAAAGTATTGGAGTTTCAGCTTCAGCATCAGTCCTTCCAATGAATATTCAGGACTGATTTCCTTTAGGATTAACAGGTTTGATCTCCTTGCAGTCCAAAAAGAAGAAACAATCATCTCTAATACATATGTTCTCCTTTTGTTCCAGGCCTGTATTTCTTTTCATTTACATATAATTCACTATTAACTAAACCTGGGGAGAATCTATGCCAGTTAAATGAGAGGAATCTTGACCATGATTTTCACTCTGTGGGACTAACTCATAAAGTCATGTAATATTTGTATCTAATTGCAGAGACAGCTTTTTTTTTTTTTTAATGCATTCAGTGTTTGCATACTAGTAACATTTCCTTAATGAGATTTATTTAATTTGGCTCAAATAAAACAAGTGCCTGGTTACTCAACGTGACATGCACATCTGAAAATAAGATTGACGAGATCCACTATTGGAATTTTCTTTATTTCATGGAGGTTTATACCATTGAAGAATAACATAAATGGCTGAAAGTCCTAAAGCATAGTTTGAAGGAGTGTCAACAACCTATATTTATTGTAATAGCACTTGGGCAATATCTCATTTCCACTCAGCTTCAGTGCTATAAATAGTTCTAATTTGTTTTCTTTGTACATTCACTGAATTAATTACAGTAGACTAAGCCAAGTGATATTACTGTAGCAGTTAGCTTAACTTGACATAAACATAATAATTAAAATGATTGCTTTTTAATTTCTCCCCCTTAAAGCTGAATCTACAGTATTATAAGCCTTAAAGAATTTGATTTGAGAATCTCTGGGCTTTTCTGTCGATATGTGTTCATTGTTAATAGTGGATCTCGGTGTGTTGTTGGGAGTTTCCTTCAGAAAGGAAGCACCTGGGTCCTGCTTCCATGCGATATCTGCTTATTTAAAAAGCATATTGTTTCCATCATCCTTGCAGTACTGTGGAATAATCACGTGTTTCCATTTACCTACCCAAATTGATGCTAGCAACACATATATGCCCACTTGCCTGCACACACACAAACACGTGTCCTTGATAGAAAAATGGTTACCTCAATAAAAGCTACATATATTTATTTCAACATGTCCTCCAACAAGCTATCTGGTGCCTCAGCATTACCCAAGGCAGAGACTGCACCGTTGCTCCCCAGCCCGTCTCCCGCTTGTCGCTACATGTTTGATTACATCTGGAAAGGAACTGTTTTTGTTCAGGTATAAGAAGAGGGCCTCTGGGAAGCAAGAAAGTGAAAAATGGTCACTGCCAAAGGTGTGCTCCTTTCATCCTAAAAAAGCTGCCTGAGCCACTCATGGTCCTCCCATTATGTTCCTGCGCTGTTTGCCAGTTAACTTTTCCAGTGCGCAGGGGTCACTGATCTGGACAGCATCCTTTGGTTTCTCCTCCCACTGGCTCCCAGCAAAGCTGGTATAAATGCACTATACTTCCTTTTTGATTTTCCCTCAGTGGCTGGGTTGCTCTGAGAGTTTGATGCACAGGCTTAAACAACCTCTTTACAAAGTAGAGACAAAGCAAAAATAGAAGGGGGGAAGTACACTCCAGGAGCTAGAATGAGAGCAAACCTCAGCTCTAACTGCTGAACTGAAGCACCTTGATTTTTGTGGCTTTTGACAATTTTAAAACAGAGAACAACTGAGAAATGGGAATCTTTTTTTTTCCCTCCGTATATATCTCAGGAGGATTTTTCCACGGCATATCTGATTCTGAATGACACTCTCTGTAGTCTGCATTTAAAATGTCAAGTAATTTCAGCAGGCCTTTAGTAAATAAGGATTCAATTGGCAGTTGGAGAAGCTTATCTGCAAGTTTCTCCAGCGTTGCCAGCACTTTCTGAAAGAAGGGACATTCCTCAGAACTTAATTCTCAGAACTCAATTTTCTCTCTTTGTATCCTGCCCTCCACGGCAGTTCACTTGCTTTTATAGATTCAACTCTTGCCTCCATGATAACCCAGATCTTTATTCCAGATGCTAACCTCTTACCCATGCTCACATTCTTCTCCACATCTCTTTAAGATGTCCCGTTGTCGACGCAAACTCAGCATACATGCATTGAATAGTACTCCTCTTCTCCCTCCCTCTACTTTGACAGGCTACCTCTCCACAGTCCACAGTTTTTGTTCTCTCTCTCTCAGTTGGTCTCTTCCTTCTTTCTCTCTCTGTCTCTCACAGTCACACCAGTAAAGATCAAGACTGCGGTCATCATTTGCTCTCCTTTCTCCCCAGCTTCTTACACATCTCTACTAGGTAAGGCTTCTGCATTCTTTTTTGCCTCTTCTGTGTTCCCTTTCTTTACAATACTATAATTAATCTTCCAGGTTTACACAGGCATTTACTCAGCCAGGGTTTATTAGTCATCTCTGCCTTGCCAGGCACTGTAACAAGCACACTGAGAACTTGATGTTAGGAAAGAAACTGCCATGGCAATAAGCAGAGCAATTATTCCCAGATTACTACAGCATTTTCCTAGTTGGCATCTTAGAAGACAGTGTCTCTTCCTTTCCAATCCACTTGTCCTAAATTGAGTTCAGTTCAGTCACTCAGTCGTGTCTAACTCTTTGTGACCTCATGGGGGGCAGTATGACAGACTTCCCTGTCCATCACCAACTCCTGAGCTTACTCAGACTCATGTCCATCAAGTCGGTGATGCCATCCAACATCTCATCCTCTGTCATTCCCTTCTCCTCCTGCCTTCAATTTTTCCCAGCATCAGGGTCTTTTCAAATGACCCTTTTCAGTTCTTCGCATCAGGTGGCCTAAGTGTTGAAGTTTCAGCTTCAGTATCAGTCCTTCCAATGAATATTCAGGACTGATTTCCTTTAGGATGAACTGGTTGGATCTCCTTGCTCTCCAGGGGACTCTAAAGTATAGTCTCCAACACCACAGTTCAAAAGTATCAATTCTTCGGCACTCAGCTTTCTTTATAGTCCAGCTCTCATCCATGACTACTGGTCACATACGAGTACTATAGCTTTGACTAGACAGACTTTTGTTGGCAAAGTAACGTCTCTGCTTTTTAATATGCTGTCTAGGTTAGTCATAGCTTTTCTTCCAAGGAGAAAGCGTCTTTTAATTTCATGGCTGCAGTCACCATCTGCAGTGATTTTGGAGCTCCCCAAAATAAAGTCTTTCACTGTTTCCATTGTTTCCCCATCTATTTCCCATGAAGTGATGGCACCAGATGCCATAATCTTAGTTTTCTGAATGTTGAGTTTTAAGGCACCTTTTTCACTCTCCTCTTTCACTTTCATCAAGAGGCTCCTTAGTTCTTCTTCGCTTTCTGCCATAAGGGTGGTGTCATCTGCATATCTGAGGTGATTGATATTTCTCCTGGCAATCTTGATTCCAGCTTCTGCTTCATCCAGCCCAGTGTTTCTCATGATGTACTCTGCATATAAGTTAAATAAGCAGGATGACAATATACAGCCTTGACGTGCTCCTTTTCCTATTTGGAACCAGTCTGTTGTTTCACGTCCAGTTCTAACTGCTGCTTCTTGGCCTGCATACACATTTCTCAAGAGGCAGGTCAGGTGATCTGGTATTCCCATTTCTTTAAGAATTCTCCACAGTTTGTTGTGATCCACACAGTCAAAGGCTTTGGCATAGTCAATAAAGCAGAAGTAAATGTTTTTCTGGAACTCTCTTGCTTTTTCAATGATCCAACAGATGTTGGCAATTTGATCTCTGGTTCCTCTGCCTATTCTAAATCCAGTTGAACATCTGGAAGTTCACAGTTCACTTACTGTTGAAGTTTGGCTTGGAGAATTTTGACCATTACTTTACTAGCATGTGAGATGAGTGCAATTGTGCGGTAGTTTGAGCATTCCTTGGCATTGCCTTTCTTTGGCATTGAAATGGAAACTGACCTTTTCCAGTCCTGTGGCCACTGCTGAGTTTTCCAAATTTGCTGGCATATTGAGTGCAGCACTTTCACAGCATCATCTTTTAGGGTTTGAAATATCTCAACTGGAATTCCATCACCTCCACTAGCTTTGTTCATAGTGATGCTTCCTAAGGCACACTTGACTTCGCATTCCAAGGTGTCTGGCTCTGGGTGAGTGATCACACCATCATGGTTATCTGGGTCATCAAGATCTTTTTTGAATAGTTCTGTGTATTCTTGCCACCTCTTCTTAATATCTTCTGCTTCTGTTAGGTCCATACCATTTTTGTCCTTTATTTTGCCCATCTTTGCATGAAATGTTCCCTTGGTATCTCTAATTTTCTTAAATAAATCTCTTGTCTTTCTCATTCTATTGTTTTCCTCTATTGCTTTGCACTGATCACTGAGGCAGGCTTTCTTATCTCTCCTTGCTATTCTTTGGAACTCTGCATTCAAATGGGTTTATCTTTTCTTTTCTCCTTTGTCTTTAGCTTCTCTACTTTTCTCAGCTATTTGTAAGGCCTTGTCAAACAACCATTTTGCTTTTTCGCATTTCTTTTTCTTGGGGATGGTCTTGATCACTGCCTCCTGTACAATGTCATGAAACTCCATCTATAGTTCTTCAGGTACTCTGTCTATCAGATCTAATCCCTTGAATCTATTTGTCACTTCCACTGTATAATCATAAGGAATTTAATTTAGGTCATACCTGAATGGTCTAGTGGTTTCCCTACTGTTTTCATTTTAAATCTGAATTTGGCAATAAGGAGTTCATGAGCTGAGCCAGTCACTTCCCAGTGTTGTCTTTGCTGACTGTATAGAGCTTCTCCATATTTGACTGCAAAGAATATAATCAATCTGATTTCGATATTGACCATCTAGTGATGTCCTTTTGTAGAGTTGTCTCTTATGTTGCTGTAAGAGGGTGTTTGCTATGGCCAGTGCATTCTCTTGGCAAAACTCTGTTAACCTTTGACCTGCTTTATTTTGTACTCCAAGGCCAAATTTGCCTGCTACTCGAGGTATCTCTTGACTTCCTACTTTTGCATTCCAGTCCCCTATAATGAAAAGGACATCTTTCTGGAGTGTTAGTTCTAGAAAGTCTTGTAGATCTTCACAGAACCTTTCAACTTCAGCTTCTTCAGCATTACGGTCTGGGCATAGACTTGGATTACTGTGATATTGAATGGTTTGCCTTGGAAACAAACAGAGATCATTCTGTCATTTTTGAGACTGCATCCAAGTACTGCATTTCGGACTCTTTTGTTGACTATGATGGCTACTCCGTTTCTTCTAAGGGATCCCTGCCCACAGTAGTAGATATAATGGTCATCTGAGTTAAATTCACCCATTCCAGTCCATTTTAGTTCATTGATCCCTAAAATTCGATGTTTACTCTTGCTATCTCCTGTTTGACCATTTCCAGTTTGCCTTGATTCATGGACCTAACATTCCAGGTTCCTATGCAGTATTGCTCTTTATAGCATCGGGCTTTACTTCTATCACCAGTCACATCCACAACTAGGTGTTGTTTTTGTTTTGGCTCCATCTCTTCATTCTTTCTGGAGTTATTTCTCCACTGATCTCCAGTAGCACGTTGGACACCTACCGACATGTTTCAGTGTCCTCAAGTTAACCTTCCCAAATACTACTTTGATGATATTTTCCTAAATATCATAGATTTAACTATCAGTAACCCTAATTCTATATACATTATGACCTAAACCTTGAGAACTCTTCAGATGGAGCATCATAATTCACCCAACTGCATTTTTAATTTTGACTGCAATATACAAGATCATCTCCCCTTTAACTGCCAGCCTTACTTTGTCCAGACACCTCAGTGGACAGGAAGTAGGAGCTTAGAGCCTCACACTGCCAGAAGCAAGACTCTCTGGGGAGACTGGCGTGCCCGGGTTAAGGACACCCAAGCATTAACTTCCCAGTTGAATAAGTTAGCTCCAGTTAGTGCCGAAGCCACTGTGAATGCCCGTAATGACAGCTGTATTTCTGGAAAAAAAAAAAAAAAAAAGCCACGTATGGAGATTCATAAATAGATCAGTGCAGGTCGACCACACTCTGTTCTTAGAACACGAGGGAAAACCTCCCTGAAGAACTGACGTGCTCAGTCTATCACTCATGTCTGACTCTGCAACAGTATGCACTGTAACCCACCAGGCTCCTCTGTCCATTGGATTTTTCAAGCAAGAATACTGTGGTGGGTTGCCATTTCCTACTCCCGGGGATCTTCCCAACTGAGGGATCGAACCTGTGTCTCTTGCATTGGCAGGCAGATTCTTTACCATCTGAGCCACCAGGAAGCCCAAATACACACTATAAATCAGTTAGAACAGTACAGAAGTGTATAAGGTAGACATGAAAAATTCCTCGTGTGACCTCCACCCCCACAGATTACCGGGAGTGAGGAGAGCTTGCGGCACTGGCATTTTCACTCAACTTTGCAGTCTTCTTGCTCATTTCAACACCTCTCCTTTCCCAATACCTCCAGACAAAAATAGAAATGAAAAGCCAATATAACTGACTCATTATATTCCAAATTTCTGCTCTCAGCAGCATCCTTAAAAGTTGGAGAAAGGTGGAAGCCAGGAAGGGCACCTCAGGGGACCCTTCAGTGACCAGGGTTCCTGCTCCACCAGGCCCAGTTGACGGTGCTTATGATCCCCATACAGCATCTGAGGTCTCCACTGCTGATGCTGCTGCTCTCTGACCACTAGGTGGTTCTGTAACCTATCTGATGCATTTCCCACTTGCTGGCCAAAGTGAAAGAAAATGTTAGGGCAGAATCCTGTCCCCACACATTCCCCATTTGTTTTCATCTTCATTTTCACCCACTCCTTTGTATACAGATAGAATCTGATCACAAAGGATCAGATTGTGCAGTATGCACAATCTCACTGAGGCCACTCTGTGTTCCCTGCTGGGGAAGGAAAGAAGACTGTTTCCCCACCAGGCCAGCCTCTGGCTCTAACACTGAGGATGTGTGGGACGCCCCAGCACTCTGTTCTAGTTGCAGCAGGAATGGAAATTTCCTTTACATGATGGCTCCACATCTACTGCATTCATTTATTTAATACAAACTTACTGGTGTCTGTTGTATACAGGGGACCTTGCTGGGTCCATAAGATAGATACTGAGTATATAGTCCTTCCAAGTTTAATAGTCATATAGGAGCAAAAAGAAGTTTCTTGCCCAGCACCCATCTTCCCTTCTCTTGGATCTCAGTTTTCCCCTGGGGAACACCTCCCTTCCTCTCTCAGTCCATGGTCTTGGGTGTCTGACTTCACCTCTTACTTCCTGGTAGGGTACATGACTCCATCCTGACCTGAGCACTGCATCCGCGCTGACACTGATTGGTTCAGGGATGAGCAAGTTGCCTAATCCAAAGAGAGGAGGCAACCTGGGGAGTTTTGCTGGGGCTACTGAGAAACAAGCTTTATCTCCTTTTATCTTGGTCTTGAAACTGGTAGTATGTAAGCCTGAATCTGTTGGCAGCTGCCTTTCCATTATATTCATCACATGCATGCATGCATGCTAAGTCGCTAAGCTGTGTCTGAGTCTGTGCAACCCCCTGAACTCTAGCCCACCAGGCTCCTCTGTCCATGAGGCTCTCTAGGCAAGAATACTGGAGTGGGTTGCCATGTCCTTCTTTTGGAGATCTCCCCAACCCAAGAATCGAATCCACATCTCTTATGTCTCCTGCATTGGCAGGCTAGTTCTTTACCACTAACACCACCTGGGAAGCCCCTATATTCATCACATCTTTCTTCAAATCTTTCTAAAATATAGTATTGATTTTACCATGGGTCAGCAAATATTGGCCATTGGGCCAAGGAATGGTTTTCACATTTTTAAAGAATTATAAAAAACAAAAGCAAAAGAACATGGACAGAGTCTGCATGAATTCTGTAATACCTAAAATAGTTACTTGATAAGTTTGTACAGAAAAGGTGTGACCAACAAGCGTGTTCTAAACTTTTGGATGTGCTCTAATAATTGCGCCCTCTTCCCTCCCTTTATTGCTTAACTAAATATTTAGGTAACATCATGGATGCTTTAGGGTTAGCTCTAAAATAGTTATTGAGCCAGGCAAAATTTCTCTGCTGATATATTTGTTCATTGCATTTTATTTTCTTTATAATAAATCAGGTTTTATTTTCCCTCTTCTCTCTCTCACATGTCTGACTTATGATCACCTGTCCTGTGCACCAAATTCAACAACAATTATAACAATTATTACAAGTTGTATACTTCAGGCAGAGTCCTAAGTACTTTATGTATCTGTTCCTGCTTAATCCTCACCCTAACTCTTTGAGGTATCTTAATCATACAATAAAAGACTAAGGCACAGTTTGGTTAATAACCTATCCAAGGTGATGCAGCTTCTCAATGACACATTAACAAGAATATTTTACTGCTCTATCATCATCAATGTCTGCCTTTTGGGGAGCAGTGATCTATTGTGATAGAAACCTCTGGTCACCACCAGGAGAGTAGGTGGCATGCTGATAAGATACAGGAGGAAAAAGATAAGAAGGACTCTTATGTGTCAGAACTCCTGTTAGGCTTTGGGGAAAAAATAGTTACTTTGTTCAGGACTTGACAATAAAGGTGAGAAGGCTCTTTCCATTCTTCTACATGAAGAAAACAGAACTCAGAGAACTCCAGAGATTTGCCATAGTAGAGCCAGAATTTGAAAGCGTATTTGTCTGAGTCAGAATTAACTTCTGAAATTATTGCCATGTCATTTGGGGGAGCAGCTGCCAAGGGCCAGTATGCATCTCCTTGTACAGTATGTTGATTGTGTAGACTGGGCTTAAGGAAATGTTTATAAAGCACTCACTCAATGAGTAAGATGCCGAATGCTAGTGATAACAGAGCAAAAACAGGACCCAACTGCTTCCTTTCTACAAATTCTTGGTTAAGAGTAAGTCATTGTATGATTTGGGGCGGGGTGGGTGGGGGGAGAAAGCTAGTGAATATTTTACAAATATTGTGCCTTTCACTTAAAGCTGGCTTTCTTACATTTTGGGGTTGTCTGTTTTCTGCCAGTCAGTGATATAGAATTAATTAAAAACAGGGCTTTCTGCCTTGCCTTGAGTGGGTTTCACAGGGAAGCTAATTTTCTTTAGAAGCCATTGGGAGAGCTCATCCTAGGTAGGTTGATAAGGGTTCCAGGGCCCTTGAGGAGGAAGGGGTCCTGGGCCCTCGAGAAGGAGAAAGGGGTCCAAGGCTCTCAAGGAGGAGAAAAGGACCAACTTTTTTTTCTACATTGCTTTGTCTTGGTCAATATAACAATGTATCTTGCTCAAAGACATGTTTCTCCTTCACAAGAATTAATCTTGCTGTCTTATATTGTGGGAGTGGGTCTGTAATATCATTCTATTGTTAGTTCTAATCCTGTTAATTTAAGATGTATGTTGTGGGGATGGGTCTGGTAAAAGTATATAAGGCTTTGCTGAGACTCGCGAGGGGGTCACTCTCTGTGCCCCTTCTGATGTCCATGTCAGAAGCTTTCTCTGCCCCTTTACTTACTTTAGTAAAACTCTGCTACACGAAAGCTCTTGAGTGACCAAGCCTGATCCCTGGTCCTGAAGCTAAATCTTCTCCAGAGCTTTCAAATCTGACACCGTAAGCTATCACCATCACAAATATCTTCTTTAGAAAAACTTTGTATGACATAAATATGTCTATGCCTGTAATTTAGTTAATAGTATGGTGCTGATGTTAACTTCCTAGTTTTGATAAATGTACCACAGCTTTGTGCAAGATGTTAAGTTTAGCAGAAGCTAAATGAACGGTATATGTGAATTCTCTGTACTAGCTTAGCAGTTTTTCTGTAAATATAAAATTATTTCAACATAAAAGTTTTTAGAAAAATATATGCCCTCACAGACATTAAAATCTAGTGGGAGAAGTAAAATACAATAAGTAAATTGTATGTCAGTATCAAGACTGGATGATTTAGAAAATTCTCAGATGCTCTAAATGGCAAAAGATGTTAAAAGTCAGAAACGACTGCCCAAACCATTGTGTAGAGAAGAAAGGCTGAATGTTTGACTGTACTTTTCATTAAAGCTGCAGAAAGACAAAAAGGTCAGAGTATTCAGTCACAAAAATAGCCCTTTTGCTATTTTGTTCATTGTGCATTTTTTGTATTAAATTTGAATTTTTAAGAAAATATCAATTTAAAACATCATTTATCTCTCTTACTGGGTTTTCTGGGGCCTCCCCTTCCATTTTGCCCAAGGGAGGTGTCTCATTCACCTCACTCAAGTCCTGGCACTGCTCACCACGGCCCTAGATAAGTGTTACTATCTGTACTTTATAGGTAAGGGAACTTAAGCGTAGACAGGTAATACAGGGCCAGGCAGCAATGAAGTGGTCAAGTCAGAATCCAAAAATCTCTGTACTAACACTGTACTACACCATTTTTTCCTTATACCAAGAACTAGACTATTTCAGTAAGGCCCCAGACAGCAGAATTTGGTAATTCTGTTACCTCCACTTACTGCAGTATCTGAATATGCAGCTTTTTGGTACCATCATCTTCAGTATACCTTCCTGCCTGATCCCTAATCCAGTGACCTCCACAGTAAATCAGATCATCAGACACACTGGACTTTTTGCTCCAGTATCAGTTAGTAACCCAGTTCTGTAGCTCGATAGCTCTTCTCTGAAATAAAGGGCCTAGACTTCATATTACCTATTTTTCTTCTGTTCTCTTTTATGTGAGCTGTTTGGTTGGCTATAAATCAGATGTTAAGGTAACAGTGTAGTGGTAGATCATGTTGACTGTGAATCCTGAATCTCTCCTAGAGAGAAGTTCTGGTCCCAAAATTGCTTTGGCTTATTATGACCAGTCATCAAGAATACCAACAATGCACAGCATTGTTCAATACTCTGTGAAAGGATTGCATTTTTCTTAACACAGAAAAAAATAACATAATATTTTTGTTAAGGGTAGAATAAAAAAAAAAAAAAAACTCCTGGAATATTGCTAGGGAAGCATAGCCATAGCCGTGTTCTAAGTGGCTGCTACATCCTTCATGGTTAGCATGACACATGGTCAAAGTGTACATAAGCACAACTTGAAAAGATTTTCAACCCAACCCAGCCTCCCATCTCTGCAAACATCCACAGTTTCTTCCCCATCTACTGACTGATTTTTGAGTCTTAAAATAGAGTACACAGCCTTTAGGTCTACAATAGGAGTTAAATCTAGAATGCTTTGCTTCTGCAAAGGGGCACATGATTTAAATTCACCTCTGCTTTTAAATGGAAGCTATTAGATCCTTTTCAAGAAAAAAGGAGAAATAGGGAAGGTGGGCTTTATGGAGTCCAAATAACAGGCTAGGTGCTGACTTCCTTCAAAACATTGTCTGCTGCTGTTCTCATAAAAAATGATATTGCCTGAGAGCACTGGAGTGGTAACCCCATTAGTGAGGGTTTGCAAAAGTTTCCTGTAGTATGTTCTTTGCTGAAATATCACAATAATGTGCTAAAAAGCATTTGTAAGTGTGAGAGGTTCATGAGCCCATGTGGAGCTCATGTAGTCAAGAACCCTAGAGAAGCCTCAGGTAGAAGTATTGCTTTTGTAATTGTTAATCCAGAAGAATCCAAGTTAAGACCTTGCCAGCTAGGGCCTGTTGTAATTTGGGGGTAAGGACAAAGAAGAGAAAATTCCCTTAATCAGAATTACTGTGACTCTTTTACCTCTATTTAGATGGCCCTCCTGGACGACTTCCCATTACCACTGAAGGAGGCCAACATTTCCATGGCCTGTGATGCTCTACGTGAACTGACCACAACCAGCCTCTGCAGCCTCAGCTCACATGACTGCCCAGCCTCTCAATGGTTACTCTTACTTCCTCCAGCATTCGGCTTCTTTCCTGTACTTGGACCAGTCTCCCTCCAGTTCTTCCCCTGAGCCACCCTACTTATCCTTCAGATATCAGTTATCAAATATCACTTCCTCAGAGAAGCCTGCTCTGATCCAAGTATATATACTCACACTACCCAGCCCTTCCTCATCACACTTAATATAAGCACATTTGAATTCTTATATACATAATCAGTTGTATAATGCTTACCTCCATTGCCAGACTAAAAGTTTCAATGGAACAAAGAATCTTGTTAACTAGTACCTGTTGTTGTTTAGTCACTAAGTCGTGTCTGACTCTTGAGATCCCATGGACTTTAACTTGCAAGGCTCCTCTGTCCACGGGATTTCCCAGGCAAGAATACTGAAGTGGGCTGCCATTTCCTCTTCCAGGAGATCTTCCCAACCTAGAGACTGAACCCGAGGCTACCCTCATCTCATGCATTGCAGGTGGATTCTTTACCAAAGAGCCACTTCAAAAGTCCACAAAGACCCAAAACAGTGCCTAGCACACAATAGACACTCAATAACTATTTATCAAGTGGATGAATAAATTAAAGGCAGTTTATTAGAAGGACTTTTGGAGAGCCTAGTCAAAACTCTAATTTACAGAAGAAGATACTAAAATCTAAGTAAATTTGCTGCCTAGCCCAAAGCTGGACCCAAAAGCAAAATTAGAGCTAGAACTCACATCTCTTCAATTTCTCTGCACTTTTTTCCCGCTGTCCTGATGGGAAGCTCATAGTCTAGTGATTCATCACACTGAAGGGAATAGCAGTTCCTGGCAAGTGCTTCAGGACCTTAATGAACTTGTGGGTTTGTGCTTTATTTAATATTCAGTTCATTTAAAACGAGTCCATGGTCTATGTTTATGTCCCCATTCCTCAGTTGCTGGATCAAATGTTAATTGTCATGAAGAAGAGATAATGTGGCAGTTTGGCAAAGGCTCTGCTGAACTAACGAATGTTTAACAGGATCACAGATGGAGTCATTTGCATACAGGAGATATTTTTTTCCAGGGTTTTGTCCCAATTAAAATTACAAGTTCAAACCAGGTAACCAGTTCCAACAAAAAGAAGCTTCCCCACATTCTAGAGCCTAAAGACATGCTACTCTTTCTTCAATATGGTCCCTTTTTCCTTTCCCACATTTGACAGTCTAAGAAATAGTTAATAGTCATGGCTTTCTTCAGTAAAACAGAATAGCTACAATAGCTACAAAGTTCTTCATGACTGCCCCTGTGCATCAGACGGGTAGCCAGTTATGGGTCAATAAGAAGAAAAATTGGTTTGATTTTGCAGCCTGTAGTAAGAGCTGATTGCTTAAACAATTGAGTGCCTTCCTTATGCCAACCACTGTGGTCAGTGCTGGGGATGCAAAGATGAATAAGGCATGGTTCCTGCCCTTGAGGAGCCCTTGAAAAGAAGGGGAGAGAGGCACACAATCCTTAATCCCCACAAAGTACCAAGTACAGGAATAGAGGTGTAATAAGGTTGCTTTCCGAGGCTGGAGGAAAGGTAACGGAGGTTCCTTTATCTCAAACGAGACCATGTGTAACTCGTGCTTGAATCAGAGCAGAGGGTGGAAAAGGACTGCTAAGCCAGAGTTAGAACAAGAAGAGCAGCATGGAGTGGTGTGTGTAAAGGAGTCAGGCTGATCTGTCTCAGAGGAGAAGACACTGGTAGAATAAAGAAGCTAATAATAACTAACAATAATAAGCAAAGCTATTCCTGTCAAGCCACTGTAATCTTCACAGTCTGTTAAATTAGAGCTGCACTCCCCCCACCCACAAATTGATTTGTATCCCATCTTCACAATTCTCCTTATAATTGACTACATGCTGCCATGGCTATTATTTACTTAATATTCTTTTAAAAATCAACCTATTGTAGCTTCATCCAAGCAAGACTGTCCATTAAATCAGTAATTTTATCTTAGTTATATATTTCTAATACTTACTAAAATAAGTGAATGAAGTTAAAGTTGCTTAGTCATGTCTGACTCTTTGCGACCCCATGGATTATCCAGTCCATGAAATTCTCCAGGCCAGAATACTGGAGTGGGTATCCTTTCCCTTCTCCATGGGATCTTCCCAACCCAGGGATCGAACTCCTGCATTGCAGGCAGATTCTTTACCAGCTGAGCCACAAGGGAAGTATATAACTATTAAAATGTAAAACGTATGCCTTCTGGAATCATCTTAAATACAACCAGGGGCACACACCCACTTTGGTTAAAACATTGGAACTGGACTAAAGAAGAGTCCATGAGTCCAGTTCATTGGATTTTTGTAAATTATTATTTATTTGTCTGTGCCACATCCTATGCGGTATATGGGATCTTCAATCTTCATTGCAGCACGTGGGATCTAGTTCCCTTACAAGGAATCGAACCCAGGCCCCCTGCATTGGGAGTGTGGAGTCTTAGCCAGTGGACCACCAGGGAAGTCCCTCACTGAACTGACTTGATTAGGGAAGTAATAGGGAGTTCAGCGCAATACTAAATTTAAGACATGATTCCTACCATCCAGGTGCTCAGTGACGGCTCGGTTTAGTTTTCCTGCTCATAAACTAATTATATTACCATGGTCTGAATGTTTGTGTTCCCTCAGAATTCACATGTTGAAATCCTAATGCCCATTGCAATGTTATTAGGATATGGGGCCTTTGGGAGCTTCTTAGGACATGAGGGTGGAGCCCTCATGAAAGGGATTAGTGACTTCATAAAAGAGCTCACTAGCACCTTCTACCATATGAGGACACAGTAAGAAGTCTGCAACCAGAAGAGGGCCTAAACCCAACCATGCTGGCACCCTGATCTCAGACTTCCAGCCTTCAGGACTATGAGAAATGAATGTTGTTTTTAAGCCACCCAGTCTGTGGTGTTTTGTTATAGCAGCCCAAATAGACTACTTCTGCTTTATTGACTATGCCAAAACCTTTGACTGTGTGGATCATAACAAACTGTGGAAAATTCTTAAAGAGATGCGAATACCAGACCACCTGACCTGCCTCCTGAGAAATCTGTATCCAGGTCAAGAAGCAACAGTTAGGACTGGACAGGGAACAACAGACTGGTTCCAAATAGGAAAAGGAGTACATCAAGGCTGTATATTGTCACCCTGCTTATTTAACTTATATGCAGAGTACATGAGAAATTCCAGACTGGAAGAAGCACAAGCTGGAATTAAGATTGCCGGGAGAAATATCAGTAACCTCAGATATGCAAATGATACCACCCTTATGGCAGAAAGTGAAGAAGAACTAAAGAGCCTCTTGATGAAAGTGAAAGAGGAGAGTGAAAATGTTGGCTTGAAACTCAACATTCAGAAAACTAAGATCATAGCATCTGGCATCACTTCATGACAAATAGATGGGGAAGCAATGGAAACAGTGAGACACTTTATTTTGGGAGGCTCCAAAATCAGTGCAGATGGTGAATGCAGCCATGAAATTAAAAGATGCTTGCTCCTTGGAAGAAAAGTAACCCAACTAGACAGCATTAAAAAACAGAGACATTACTTTGCCAACAAAGGTCCATCTAATCAAAGCTATGGTTTTTCCAGTGGTCATGAATGGATGTGAGAGTTGGACTATAAAGAAAGCTGAGCACCGAAGAATTGATGCTTTTGAACTGTGGTGTTGGAGAAGACTTTTGAAAGTCCCTTGGATTGCCAAGAGATCCAACCAGTCCATCCTAAAGGAAATCAGTCCTGAATATTCATTGGAAGGACTGATGCTGAAGCTGAAACTGCAATACTTTGGCCACCTGATGCAAAGAACTGACTCATTTGAAAAGACCCTGATGCTGGGGAAGATTGAAGGTGGGAGAAGGGGGCAACAGAGGATGAGATGGTTGGATGGCATTATCGACTCCATGGACATAAGTTTGAGTAAATTCTGGGAGTTGGTGATGGACAGAGAGGCCTGGTGTGCTACCATCCATGGGGTCGCAAAAGTCAGACACGCCTGAGCAACTGAACTGAACTGAAAATAGACTAAGACAAGCAACAACAATAGTAGCAGCTACCATAGGATCAGTCCTTGTGTGTGTCAAGCATTGCATTTGGTACTTTACATTCTTTGCTTATGTAATCCTTGCAACCCTCTGCGAGATAAGTTTGATGGTTATGCCTATTTTAATAGTCTCTCAGAGGCTAAATGTCTTGTGGGAGTTCTGACCTGTAGTTTAGGAGAAGAGATCACAAAAAAGCTTCTCTATGTACTTTAAAGAGAG
Organism: Bos javanicus; assembly: GCF_032452875.1. Lineage (NCBI taxonomy): Eukaryota > Metazoa > Chordata > Mammalia > Artiodactyla > Bovidae > Bos > Bos javanicus. Next base: position 54,764,878 of record NC_083874.1, on the reverse strand, counting down.
CTTCATCCAGACTCTGGAGTCTGGGTCTTTGGTCCCAACACAGCCACTGTGGTTCACTGTGGACTTCAGAAGAGTCTATTAAACTCTCCAGGCTGCAGCTTCCTTCTGTGAAATGTTTACAGTCCATGATCTCTAAGATCATTTGTAAGCTGGAGACTCTTTCTAGGTCTATTTCTTTATCTGTAAAGTAGGGCTAATAATACCAACTTCATAGGATTATTGTGAGGATTAAATGTAGGTAAAGTCCTAGCTCAAAGTCTGAAACATGGTAAAAATACAATAGATGCCATTATAAATAAAAACACTATTACCTATAATAATCCTGATAATCTTGATAATCACTTTGATGATTTTCAAAATCTGCAAGTAAATAAGAGTGAGTGAATTATACCATTATATAGAAATGAGTGTGCTATCTCCTTTTCATTTCAGGTAGAACAGTTGGGTTTCTCTATACTTCCTTATCATTAAGTCAGATTCTAAGAACATCCTCTTCCCTGGTGTGGTTGTTGGCCTTCAAGATACTCTCCATGATTCTACAACCCTTTGGTAGTCCCTCCCATGTTGAAAAGGGCTGAATTGTGTGACCACTAAGATATTGTGGAAATGATGCTATATGACTTCTGAGGCTAGGCACTAAAAGACGTCGTAGCTTCTACCCTACGTTCTCTTGGGGACACTCAAGCAGCCCTATGGAGAGGCCCCTGTGATGAAGAACTGAACTCTCCTGTCAGTCAGTGAGGAACTGAGGCTTTTATCCAACAGCCTCGGGAGTGAGTCATGAGGCATATGGATCCTTCAGGCACAGTTAAGCCTTCAGATGACTGCAGCTCCTGCAAGCATCATGACCTCATGAAAGACCCTGAGCTGGGACCTTTCAAGCAAGCCACCCCTAAATTCCTGACCCAAGGCCAAAGACACTGTGAGGTAATAAGTATTTGTTTCAAGTCACTCTGTTTCAATATAATTTGTGATGCTGTAAGAGACAATACAAATGAATCATTGCAAAGATCCAAGAAAATATTTTAATTGAAAGCATATAGCCACCTTGGTATAATCTAATTCAAGTCATTGAAGAGCTGTGAATGTTCAAAGGGAAGGGATAAGGAAGGGCGAGAGGAGAGGCATGAAGGAGAAGGAAACTTGAGGCTTCAGGGAATGAGGTCTCTAAGAATACCTTCTCGCTAGCAGCAGAGGATAAGCAGAAAACTTCCATCAGGTTTAACTCACCGAGTTTAGGGACTCATTCAGAAGCAGGGTGGATGGTGGCAAGGGAAATGCATCTGCAAACACATCAGGTCCACCAAAAGCCTTTTTTGCAGTCACACAGTAGAGTCCAAGGCAGTATTTGGAATGGCTCTCATTTGAACAGCTGAAGCTTCATCTCACCAGCTATTTAATCCTGATTACTTTTGAATAATAAAATATGTTAGAATCATTTCCCACTTAGCAACAACTATTTATGAATGACCAATGTTACTATTCATGCTTCCCTTTTAGAAATAGGCCCCTTTTCTTGCTTTCCAAAAGTGCATTACGTAGTGTGAGCATGGATTTGGAACACAGAAAAACCTGGTTAATTTTGTACCACTTTATACCATGCAAATGTGTGATAACACCTTTTAGGAAGCTGACCTGCATTGTTTAATGAAGAAGATCTTTTGAGGAGTATGGGGATATTTGTATGCCATCAAAAGTGAATGAATGTGATTCATTCCCTAAAAGGAGGTGTCAGGGCATTTTTTAAATAGCATTCTTTCTTCCCTTCAAGAATGACTTCTTCCAATTTTAAAAAAGTTTATATTAAAGAAAATGACATGAAAAAATAGAGGATTAGAAATGAGAGAAATATATATTAGAAAATATGGAAAATTAGAAAAGTAATTTAAATTTACCCATAGAGCCACCACATAATATATATAATCACCCTCAATCTTTTAGTATATTTCCTCTGCTTACTTCCAGATTTGACTTTTCTCTGTGGCTTTGGCTTGTGTGTGTGTGTGTGTGTGTGTGTGTGTGTGTATGTATCTGTGTGAAGGAGAGACAGCAGAGGTATAACCAGCCCCATTTCATTCAAAACTCTGTTTTTAAAGGAAATGTCCTATTCATTTATCTGTCCCACCGTTACAGTTGAGTACCTATTGGGCAACAGGCACCAGACTGAGTGAGTGAAAGTCACTCAGTTGTGTCCGACTCTTTTCGACCCCATGGACTACAGAGTCCATGGAATTCTCTAGGCCAGAATACTGGAGTGGGTAGTCTTTCCCTTCTCCAGGGGATCTTCCAACCCAGGGATTGAACCCAGTTCTCCCGCGTTGCGGGTGGATTCTTTACCAGCTGAGCCACAAGGGAAGTCCAGGAATACTGGAGTGGGTAGCCTATCCTTTCTGCAATGGATCTTCCTGACCAGGAGTCGAACCAGGGTCTCCTGCACTGCAGGCAGATTCTTTACCAACTGAGCTATCAGGGAAGCTTGTAAATAAGACAAGACTTATGGAATCCCTAGGTTTGATCTCTCACCATTTGCCCACTGAGCCTCCATCTGTTCAGACTAATTTGTGAAGCACTTAAAGCTGTACCCCAGGAACAGTTTACAGTATAAATTCCACGTGGAGCCTCACATTAAAATTGCAGCCCTTTTCTTCCAAACGCACTCTGGTTATTGCAAAGCTGAAAGGAGGTTTTCGTGGAAAGTGTTTTCCTTTCTGCTCATAACGACTGTGAGAACTAAAAAGAATGGATTTTTACAGCTTGAGCTAATTACCTGGCATTAAGGCAGTGCTGCTAAGGGAATAGTCTGCTGCCTGCCTGCTCAGCAGGCAAGGCTCCTAACCTGTGCTCTGGTTATTATGATTTTTTCCCCATCCTTCATGTGCCCTATGCCCAGCGTGGAAGCTCTCAAGACAAGGGGTTTGGTCTTCTTGGCTTTTTTCAGTTACTGGAACATTCAACTCCTTCCCACCTCAGGGCTTTTCCTACAGCTTTTCTTCTCTGCGGCTGCTCTCCCAAATGCCATTCCTAGGTCACGTGGCAGCAGAAATGAATTATCACTGCCTCAGAACCTTCCCTGGCCCACCTCATGCAGAGTAGATCCCTCTTGTTATTCTTCCTTCTCAGGGATTTGAGTTTGTTTGTTGACTTTCCCTTTATTTCACTGGTCAAAATTATCCAGTGTTCTTTTGTTTGCCCTTTTGTTTAACATCCATAGGAGCAGGGATCTTCTTTGAGCACCCATCTTAATATGTGTCATAGATATACTTTTACTTAACTGTATTGTTTGGTGTGCATGCATTTTAGGCAAATAGTACTTGATTATAGCTCTTACTGTTTTTCCTTTTCTCACTTTGCTTGCTAGATATATCTCTTGTCCACCTTTCTCTGTGTCCATGCATGCTAAGTTGCTTCAGTTGTGTCTGACTCTTTGCAACCCTATGGACTGTAGCCTACCCTGATCCTCTGTCCATGGGATTCTCCAGGCAAGAATACTAGAGGGGGTTGCCATGCCCTCCTCCAGGGAATCTTCCCCACCAGGGATCAAACCCACGTCTCCTGCAGCTCCTGAATTGCAGGTGGATTCTTTACCGCTAAGCCTCCAGGAAAGCCCCACCTTTCCCTGACTGCTACATAATAACCTATGGTGTGGACCGATCACCTTTTCCTTCCTCCTTCTCCTGGTAATGGGTACCTCCAACTTTCTGCCATGGCAGACAATATTTCTATGAAAACCCAAAATAAGTCCTTTTGAGAGAGAATCCCACTGGCACATATACACTAGAACAGCTTTTCTGAGTCACTGGGTTTGTGGTTTGTGCAAAACTAAGTTAATTAAATTAAGCCAAATTCCTCCCCAAAAAGTTGCCGTGGTCCATACTCCCACCAACAGTACTTGCAGGTTACAACTCAGGAAATGTGTATCAGATTCTGTTACCTAGGTACTTCAGAGGAGCTAAAGCAGAGGACATCGAGGAGGGGTCTGTCCCGGGAAGGTCCCCAAGGGTTCTGAGTTTACAGCATCTCCAGATGCACAGAGAAATCATGGAATGCTTCTCAGGCTTTCTCTTTAGCGTTGTAGGTATTTTGGAGCCAGGCCTTGGAAGTCAGCCACTCCCGATTCAAATCTTGGCCTTGTTCTTTACCAGGTGTGTGACCCGAGGTGACGAGCTGCTTTTCTCTGAGGTGCTGTCTGTACCTCAGAGGCTCTTCATGAGGATGAAATAGAATAGTGCATTTCAAGTGTAAGCCCAGAACCTCACACAATGGGAGGGCTGAGCAAACCTTGGGAAGTGAGTACTGTGGCGTGTGTCCTGTGGGCTAGTGCCTGTGCAGGGTGAAGGGCCATGGATGAATAACACATGGTTTCTGGCTTCCAAAAGCTCATCCACATGAGGTGAAAAGGTTACCAGATAGTAATGTGGTAAGTGGTGACATCTTGACCTGGCCACTTAACCAAGGGAAATGCAGACCTGACCAGGAGCCATAAACCCAACCGGGCCCCGCAGGTCTGCAGAGGGGCAGCCAGACACTGGTCCTCAGACAGACACTGCCCCACCTGCAGCCAGCCCCGTGTGGACCAGCCCACAGCTCAGGTAGAAGCAGCCAGTCAGCACCACAGGGACTCTGCTTTCCTGCCTCCGACAAAGGTTTGTTGTCTTTTTGTGAAGAAGACCCACTCCTATTTCCTCCTTCAGACCTCATCCCTTCAGAGCCTAGACTAGGCAGGGAAATCTTCCTACTCACTGCTCCATCTCTGTAATTTTCCTTGAGCTAAGATGGATGTTTACGCAGAGTATAGGGGAGGCAAACTTATGCAAGCTGGGGCTTACAGAGCCTCTTGTACCAGATGATGGGGCACAAGGTTAATCTTACAGAGTACCCATTTTGACTCTTCCTATAACTTGACAGCACATTGCACAGAAGTAAGTCTTTCAGTTAATGAGTGAGCCTCTCCAAGCAGCCAGCACCCACGTCTCATCACATCGTTGTTAGTTTCTGCTCACTAATAGAATTTCGCATTGATGGTGAGAAGGCATAGGTTAATTTTGTCAGCTGGAGTTCATGCTTTTAAGAGGTGATTTGTATGTTTTTGTGGTGGGAAAACATTTGGAGCCTCCTGCTGTGTTTTCACTGGTATTTCCTGTGAACCCCTTGACTCTTCCCTAAATTTGGCCACCAAGCTGAGAGACTGCCTCAGGGGGGAGGAGACAGAGTAAAGGTTTGAGTTTTTAAAACTGCTTTTGCATCTCAGATTGTAGGATGAAGGAAACTGGGCACAGAGAAGGTACGAGCAAAGCTTCCTAGACTTCCAGACTGGAAAGTTTCTCTAATTAAGAGTAGGTGAGGAAAGAGTAAGGAAGCTTACACTCAAGGGTGTATCTGGGAAAAAATGGCCCTTTACTCTTTCTTTTACTTCCATGCTGCTGACCTATGCTCAGCTGGATGAAGTTCTAGGAGTGACTGACAAAAATCCTGTGATTTAGGGAGATTGAGAGGAGACAGGAGCTGTGCCCTGCTTCTGGTTTTGCTTTGGGAAAGGATGAGACTCCTGAGAAGAAATAGCTCTGTGGTGCTTGTGGGAAGATGGACCCAGGACAAAAATGGAAGAGTTTCTAGGCATGGCTTGAGAAGAACAGGATGTTCCCCACACACATGTCTAGGCTCAGCAATCAGACAGAGACAGCATTAAAGCAACCCTAAATCAGGAACAAGAAAAGCAATGCCAAAGAATGATCAAACTACCTCACAATTGCACTCATCTCACACTCTAGCAAACTAATGCTCAAAATTCTCCAAGCCAGGCTTCAGCAGGATGTGAACCTTGAACTTCCAGATGTTCAAGCTGGTTTCAGAAAAGGCAGAGGAACCAGAGATCAAATTGCCAACATCCACTGGATCACTGTAAAAGCAAGAGAGTTCCAGAAAAACATCTATTTCTGCTTTATTGACTATGCCAAAGCTTTTGACTGTGTGGATCACAATAAACTATGGAAAATTCTGAAAGAGATGGGAACAGCAGACCACCTGATCTGCCTCTTGAGAAATCTGTATGCAGGTCAGGAAGCAACAGTTAGAACTGGACATGGAGCAACAGACTGGTTCCAAATAGGAAAAGGAGTATGTCAAGGCTGTATATTGTTACCCTGCTTATTTAACTTATATGCACAGTACATCATGAGAAACGCTGGGCTGGAGGAAGCACAAGCTGGAATCAAGATTGCGGGAGAAATATCAATAACCTCAGATATGCAGATGTCACCATCCTTATGACAGAAAGTGAAGAAAAACTAAAGAGCCTCTTGATGAAAGTTGAAGAGGAAAGTGAAAAAGTTGGCTTAAAGCTCAACATTCATAAAACTAAGATCATGGCATCTGGTCCCATCACTTCATGGCAAATAGATGGAGAAACAGTGAAAACATGATAGGCTTTCTTTTGGGGGGGCTCCAAAATCACTGCAGATGGTGACTGCAGCCATGAAATTAAAAGACTTACTCCTTGGAAGAAAAGTTATGACCAACCTAGACAGCATATCAAAAACCAGAGACATTACTTTGCCAACAAAGGTCCATCTAGTCAAGGCTATGGTTTATCCAGTAGTTATGTATGGATGTGAGAGTGGACTATAAAGAAAGTTGAGCACCGAAGAATTGATGCTTTTGGACTGTGGTGTTGGAGAAGACTCTTGAGAATCCCTTGGACTGCAAGGAGATCCAAACCAGTCCATCCTAAAGGAGATCAGTCCTGACTGTTCATTGGAAGGACTGCTGCTGAAGCTGAAAGTCCAATACTTTGGCCACCTGATGCAAAGAACTGACTCATTTGAAAAGACCCTGATGCTGGGAAAGATTGAAGGCAGGAAGAGAAGGGGATGACAGAGGATGAGATGGTTGGATGGCATCACTGACTCAATGGACATAAGTTTGAGTAAATTCCGGGAGTTGGTGATGGACAGGGAGGCCTGGCTTGCTGCAGTCCATGGGGTCACAGAGTTGGACACGACTGAGTGACTGAACTGGACAGAACTGAGACTAGGAGCAAGCACCATCCAGCAGCCCCCTGGCACCTGGGGTACTGAGATCAGGTGGGGATGAGGGTATCAAAGCAGAGGAGACCACCAGCAGGTAAACCTGTCCCACAAAGCCCTGTGGGAGCTACACTACCCCTCCACCAGGAAAACAGATAGCCAACCTCAAAAGGAGAGGTGCACACTGAATTGACTGAGGCTGGTTTCCATCACAGCCTCTTGTGAAAAAGTTAGTTAAACTGCTTGCACACTGAACTTTTTGTATGGAGATTCCTACCTGCTGTACTCAGTGACATTTATGAAGTTAGATAATGATGATAGCTTTGGGATATCTTCTGTGCATGTCACGTATCTGATATTTCTCTATATTACATAGCATGTGCAGTATCATGGAACTGAGCACAGAGAAAGGGATAGGTAAAGATTCTTAATGTGTGCTGTTGGAGGGAGTACAGCCTTGGATTCTCAGAATGATTTTTTAAACTTATTTATTTATTTATTTTTGGCTGTGATGTATCCTGGGGCTTCCCAGGTGGTGCTAGTGGTAGAGAATCCACCTGCCAATGTAGGAGACATAAGATATGCTGGTTCAATCCCTGGATCAGGAAGATCCCCTGGAGGACGGCACGGCAACCCACTCCAGTATTCTTGCCTAGAGAATCCCATGGACAGAGGAGCCTAGTGGGCTACAGTCCATGGGGTCGCACAGAGTCGGACACGACTGTCGTGACTTAGCATGCAGGCACATGATGGGTCTCAGTTGCTGCACGTGGGCTTTTCTCTAGTTGCGGTGAGCAGGAGCTAGTCTCTAGTTGTGGTGTGCCCGCCCTCATTGCAGTGGCTTCTCTCGTTGTGGAGCATGGGCTCTAGGGCATGCGGGCCTCAGTAGTTGTGGTGTGTGGGCTTAGTTGCTCCTAGCTATGTGAGATCTTCCTGCATCAGGGATCAAACCCATGTCTCTTGCATTGGCAAGCAGACTCTTTACCACTGAGCCATCAGGGAGGCCCTAGAATAATGTTTTTTAATGTGTAAAATGCAGGTTTAAAAAGAAAACTGATTATATGGAAATAAAGTTTGCAAAATATATATTTTTTAAATCTCTGATGTAATTTAGTAATTATGTGATTCTTTACTCTTGCACTAAATAATAAGATCTAACAGCTAATCTTGACCACCCGATACGAAGAATCGACTCATTGGAAAAGACCTTGATGCTGGGAAAGATTGAAGGCAAGAGGAGAAGGGAACAACAGAGGATGAGATGGTTGGATAGCATCACTGACTCAACGGACAGGAGTTTCAGCAAGCTCCGGGAGCTGGTGATGGACAGGGAAGCCTGACGTGTTGCAGTCCGTAGAGTTACAAAGAGTCAGACACGACTGAGTGACTGAATTTACTTACTTACTTAACAGCTAGTCTAATAAATATAATACCAAAGTGATGAACAGTATTAACAGATGCCTACAAGTAATATGAAAAAAATGACTTTGTAATGATGACAAAGCCATGGCTTGTTTACAGTACTGTGGCTTGCTATTGTCAACTGCAAACTGGCGCTTACCAAGAGCATTGCCAACAACTGAACAACAAAGGCATTTGCCATCTGCCTCTTTGGAGATTGTCCCCATGCTCCTATAACTATTGACCTTCAACAACCCCTGAGGGAATTCAGGGTGGAGTGAGGCACTCTGTGCTCCAGGGAGTCTGGTGGGACAGGTATTTAGATAGTTGGATGTTTTTAGGAACAGATTTTATGATCTCAATCTTTCAGTTCAGTTCAGTCGCTCAGTTGTGTCCAACTCTTTGCGACCCCATGAATCGCAGCATGCCAGGCATCCCTGTCCATCACCAACTCCCGGAGTTCACTCAGACTCACGTCCATCGAATCAGTGATGCCATCCAGCCATCTCATCCTCTGTCGTCCCCTTCTCCTCCTGCCCCCAATCCCTCCCAGCATCAGAGTCTTTTCCAATGAGTCAACTCTTCGCATGAGGTGGCCAAAGTACTGGAGTTTCAGCTTTAGCATCATTCCTTCCAAAGAAATCCCAGGGCTGATCTCCTTCAGAATGGACTGGTTGGATCTCCTTGCAGTCCAAGGGACTCTCAAGAGTCTTCTCCAACACTACAGTTCAATAGCATCAATTCTTGGACACTCAGCTTTCTTCACAGTCCAGCTCTCACATCCATACATGACCACTGGAAAAACCATAGCCTTGCCTAGACGGACCTTTGTTGGCAAAGTAATGTCTCTGCTTTTGAATATGCTATCTAAATTGGTCATAACTTTTCTTCCAAGGAGTAAGCATCTTTTAATTTCATGGCTGCAGTCACCATCTGCAGTGATTTTGGAGCCCAAAAAAATAAATTCTGACAGTGTTTCCACTGTTTCCCATCTATTTCCCATGATGTGATGGGACCAGATGCTCAATCCTTACATCTCCCCATATCTAGAGAAGCACTAAATCCCTTCATGGTCACATCAGATCCTCATGACTAACAAAAACCCTTTTGTAAAATGAGTACTTCATGGTATTGAACTCCCCCTTCACCAAAAACGTATATATTGACTTTCCCCCACTGCTGCTTTGGAGCAGTCTCTCAGAGCTATCTGTGTTGCTGCCTCCTGGGCTGCAGTCCTCATTTTGCCCCAAATAAAACTTAACTCACAACTCTTAAGTTGTATATCTTTTTTAGTCGACATTATCAACATGCATAATTAAAGATTCATTTTAGTTAGAGGTTAATGAAAATAAAGATATACTTTTTCCCATCCAAGTTCAAAGATCTCCTGAATTCTACTCATTAACTCTTGGGATTTTCAGTCCTATGTACCATCTAACTATTGACCAAAGATTTAATTTGAACCTTCCACCAGACTCTATTTGAGAGAAAAAGGTTGCAAGGGTTAGGGGGTGGAGGTAGAGATAATATTAGATAAAATAATTTCCTCTTAACAAGTGCCCAGGAGATTTAGAAGTAGTCAGGTCTCGACAGATCCCTCTACATTCATTATCATCCAAGATCATAAATTTAGGAGCTCCCAATCCTAGGCAGGTGTTGGGAGTATAGACAAAAATACCACAATTGGCCAAGGGCTGATTTTTAGATAAAAGGTAATTCCCTGACCTTGTAAGCCAGATAAGTGTCTTAAATGTAAGATACTTTTTCCTTGACGTCCCTAGGGCAGTAACTAGAAAATGGCTGATGGTTGACAAATGCTGTTTGGATGAATTAATTAACTGATGGATCATGCAAAAACGTTGCATTTCCATCAGCGACAAAGAGATAGGCACCCAAATGTTGATTCCTTAGTAGGGACCTTGGCAAAGAGAAAGGGTTGATTAAGGTCAGATACTATTATTTTTACTTTATAAGGCTTTCTTTTTGTATAAGACCAAGTATCTAGCCTCTCGGCTTCCCAATAAATAATCTGCCTGCCAGTGCAGGAGACACAAGAGACGTGGGTTTAAGCCCTGAGTGGGGAAGATTCCCTGGAGTAGGAAATGGCCACCCACTCCAGTATTTCTTGCCTGGAAAATTCTATGGATGGAGGAACTTGGTGGGCTACAGTCCATGGGGTTGCAAAGAGTTAGACATGACTGAGCACACATACACACACACACACACACCCCCCTAGCCTTGTAGCCTAAATGATCAAATGTAGCTTTCCAAAGGAGTTCTTTATCTCCAGGGATTGGATAGAGATTAGGTAAAATTAAATGGCAGAATGAGAATGAAGTGCAAATAGCACAGGGGCTATATAATCAGTAAATGTGCAATAGTTGATGTTAGTATAATTTAATGCAATAAATAATAGTTTTAGTATTATTACTGTTAATATTAATCAAAGTATTGAGTTAAATTTAGTAATATATTAGAATCACAAGGAAAACATTTTAAATACTTATCCCCAAGATCTCACTGAATCAGAATTTCTGGGAAGAGACCCAGAATCTACCTTTTGAAAAAGCTGGCAAGGGATTTGGAAAGGAAGTAAGAAATAGGAAATTAGAGCCCACAAGGAAACCCAAGTTATTATTGTCAACATATTAAAACATTATTTTAATGCAAACAGTGAACATTTGTCAATGTTTTATGTATTCATGCAAGAATACAAGAATACATTTAATGAGAGCACTACAAGAATGACAGAGCAAATTCCACAGATGATATGAAAAACCGGGATTTTACAGGGAATGAATGGAAAAAGGAAACTAAGGCTGAGAATAAGAATGCTCAATTGGTTACACAACTGGTGAACATCCTTTAGGATAAGAAAGCTATAAATTTCTGGATTATCTTTTCCTACCAGATGGAAGAGAAAATCATTGTACTTGATAATTTTTTTCTGTAATTTAGCTTCTAACTTAACAGAGTTGTAAAATGTCTGGTTCTTAATGGTAAATAGAAACTAAAAAAAAAAAAAAAATTGATTCAAGTAAAAGCTCATTGTGAACCCCTTAACTGCATCTGCAAAATGAACATCAGCCTGATTGATTTCCCTGATCCTGAATATCTAAAGTACCTACGTATACTCGGGTATAAAATGCAAGCCACAGTTTGTATGTGATGTCATATTTTAGCACTAGGAAATGGAGTAACAATTCTTGCACTGCCCTCTGAAAAAGTTACTATGTGGGGAAGGCAAGAAGGGTAACTGGGCCCAACTGTACTGATAGCTCACAGTGAATGGTGTCAGATTTGTGATCTCCAAAGAAGATTTAGCTTCGGGACCAGGGACCAGGCTTGAATACTCAAGAGCTTTTGTGTGGCAGAGTTTTATTAATGTGAAAAATTAATGAGAAAGCTTCTGATACAGATATCAGAAGTGGGGCAGAGAGTGCCCCCCTCGTTAGTTTTAGCAAGGGAGTTATATACCTTATTACAGTAAAGGGTCTTACCAGACCCACTCCCACAATATACGATAACAGGATTAGAGCTAGCAATAGAAAGATTTTACCAGACCCACTCCCATAATATACATTCTAAGATAATAGGATTAGTCCAGAGGTTTTCAAGAAGGAGAAACTGTCCTCAAGCAAGACACATTGTTGTTATATAATCCTTAGTACAGACTTTAAACTGAATTTTTTGTTGGGTAATCATCAGTTCAGGGTTTAAAGAAAAAAACGTTTTATGTGACTAAGACTAAGGAATGTAGAGAAAAAAAGGTGTTTGTCCTTTCCTCCTCCTTGAGAATTCCACACCCCTATCTCCTCCTGGGGTACCCCAGACATCTTATCAACCTACCTAGGAATCGACTCTCTCAGTATGGTAACAGATGGAAACTAAACTTTTGTTGGTGAGTTCATTGGAAGGACTGATGCTGAAGCTGAAACTCCAGTACTTTGGCCACCTCATGCAAAGAATTGACTCATTGGAAAAGACTCTGATGCTGGGAGGGATTGGGGGCAGGAGGAGAAGGGGAAGACAGAGGATGAGATGGCTGGATGGCATCACTGACTCGATGGACGTGAGTCTGAGTGAACTCCGGGAGATGGTGATGGACAGGGAAGCCTGGCGTGCTGCGATTCATGGGGTTGCAAAGAGTCAGACACGACTGAGCGACTGAACTGAACTGACACTGTGGTGTATGCAGAAGTCTACTTCCAGTTCACCCTTGAATAACATGAGGCTTAGGGATGCCAACCCACCATGGATCATGTAGTATCATATTACCTATTTTCTGAAAAATACTCACATATAAGTGGACCTGCACAGTTCAAACCTGTATCGTTCAAGGGTCAACTGTACAAAGTTGTCCACATAAAACTTATATGATGTTGTAAACCAATGTTACCTCAATTTAAAAACTTAAGAGATAAAAATCAAAAGAAAAGCAAAAGTGTTAGTTGCTCAGTCGTGTCCGTCTCTGCGACACCATGGACTGTATGAACTGTAGCTTGCCATGCTCCTCTGTCCATGGAATTCTCCAGGCAAGAATACTGGAGTGGATTGCCATTTCCTTCTCCAGGAGATCTTCCCAACCCAGGGATCAAACTGGGGTCTTCTGCACTGTAGGCAGATCTTTACCATCTGAGACACCAGGTAAGTCAAAAGAAAAAAGTTACTGTGAAATAGTCTGTTGTCTTCCTGTACTGATACAATATCCCTTTGCTTTCCCCCATCCTGCCATGATTTTAGAAGTTCTGCCTTTTGCTGGAGGATTCTGCCTTTTGCTCATCCAGATCATCACCACCCTGCCTGTTGATAATGCCTGAAATCCTACCATTTGAGACTGATTTCCTAAGGCCCTTACTTTTTCTCTGAGGTTTTTATTTGTTTGTTTGTTTGTTTTAATGGAAAATACCCTCAAAGAAAATGTTTGTGAGAACTAAAACAGCAGTTGTTTAAATACAGCTCTTCTCTGTCCATGATTCCAGCAGAGACTTGGCTTTTTCTCATTTCCTTACAGTTAGCAATATCTTTTCCTCCAGAGATTTAGAGAAGAGAGAGGAGAAGAAAGAACCAGCTGGAGCTTTCCAAATTTTGTAAATCTGATACAATGAAAAAACTTTAATCACACAGGGAAAGAAACTCAGAATTTAGGTGCTTCACACAGACGTACCTTTGATACACCTTCTGGCAGATATGTAGGGTCTAACTTTCCTCATTTTACTTTGTCAGTAAGGGTGAGGGTGATAAGTACTATGGCAGAAACCTGTAGAAAGAGGTGGGTACATGTATACATTGGCTAGGTACATTGTTTTGTCTGCCCCTCATTTCCACACTGTATCCTTATATATTGTTCAAACTATTCCACCTCTCACACTTGATTGGTCCAGGGGAGACATGTAACCTACACTGGCCAGTCAGAAGAGTCTTGGATATTTTGGGCTTCAGTTCTAGGTAATAAAGTTATTTTCTCCTGGAGGTAAGTGAAGCTATAGGCTTGTAAGATCACTGTCATCTAATTCCTGTTTAGAGGATACAATCAGAACCCCTTTTCTGAGGATGTGGAATTGAGACAGAGAGCTAGCTTAGGTCTGTCTAAGGAGCTGGGTGCAGACATGTCAAGTGAAGAGTTGCATACACTCACATCTGCCTGCCATGGGACCAGAGATTCCAAGGAAGCTGATCTGATGAGAAAGAGCCAGGAGCCATGTGAGCACACCACACAGACAGGTGAAGTTCTGAGGGTTCTGGATCTCAGCCCCAGCCCCTCCTGACCACTCGGGCCAACTCAAGCGAGCTACAGGACCCTGTTGCATCTGGAAAATAAATTCCTCATCTGGAAGTTAAACAGAGTTGGTTTCTATTACTTGCCACCAAAAGAATCCTAATTCTACTGGCAAAAGTCTTTCAAGATACTCTCAAGAAAAACAATTATAAAGTGTACTTTCATTGTGAAAACACCTACAATATATCTAAGTTTCTGTGGGGAGAATGTTGGTGTGTGCATGTAATTCACTCCAATGCAGTGCACTACAAATAAGAGGTTGAGAATCGCCTCGAGAGGTCCCATAGTTTTAGAAATGTGCTACTTGATCTGTTTCAATAACTTGATTTGAATAACTCTGTTTGAATTCAGAATAGAAAACTAGAACTCTGATTAGGAGTGATCTCTTGACCCTCTCTGTAACTCTTTAGATTCAAAGTGAAGATGCAGTTCTTATTTTCAACACCAGCTGCATAACAACAACAGTGATACAAATAATCATGTGTTATGTGGCTTACAAAATGCTTTCATGTACATTGTCTTGTTACTTTCTACTCACACTCCAAGAGGAAGGTGATGTGAGGCAGTAGTTATTAGCTGTATCTCATGGAGGAGGAAATTGAGTTAGAGACATTACATGACTTGCCAAGGTATGTGTGGTTGAAAAGTGGTACTGCTGGGGCTAAGTGCAAGCCTTCTGATCCAGAATCAGGTGTTTTCTCCAAAACCTTGTGTTACTAGGGAAAAGGCTTTCACAGAGCTACAAGGGGCTATCCATCCTGAGGGAAATGATGCTGCAGGAGTGTGTTAAACAAGGTAACTCACTCTTCTGCAGAGCAAGAAGAATCTCTCTCCCAGGTCACAGAATGGCATTGTGACACAGCACAGAGAATAACACTCCTCTAGAGCCTGCAGGTACCCACAGCCTGGGTGCAACAGAAGATACCATGACTGTAATGGACTGAGAGCTGTGCATGGTATGCCACAAGTCACATATTTGGCTGGGTGAATGAATGAGTGAGTGAATGAATGAATGTATCCATGAATGAATGAAGTGGAAAGAAAAAATATCTTGGAATATCAGGAATCTTAACCTTAGAAGAATATAGATGGGCTTCAGAGAACCCATGAAACCCTGAACTTTGAATACAAATTCATGTATTAATGTGCATTTTTCTGGAAAGAGGGTCTGAGTTCCATCAGAGTCTCAAAGATAGGGTTGAGCTTGAAGGTTAAATATCACTGGTATTAATTATAAGAGGCAAAGCTAATTTGTAGAAGGAAATTATCTTTTTTTGTGACCAAAGAGGCATATTGTTAGTATGTTTTGGGATTAAGGAATCAAGCCCAGCCATGTTTAATAAGGGCTGGAGTTGAGAAAGGCTTTTTGGGTCCCATTTTTTGGCATACCAAGGGAAAGATAAAATCAAAGAGGGAATTATTTACTATGGTATTACACAAAGAATGCCTGCAGGTTAGGCCATTTCCACCTTGCTTGTAGAATCATGAACCAAATTTTGAAATGATTCCCCAAACCTTGTTTTTCATTTTTATAAAGTAAGCTTATAGTCCATCTTCTTGGAAGTGTTAGAGCACTCTTTCTCAGAGCAGAAGATTGGACTTAATCATCTATAGAACTGTCTTTCATAGTTGTAACATAATGGAAAGACTTCTGATAGAGAATGCCCCCTGGGCTGAGTTTCTATATGGTGAACTACATCTTGTTGTTATGGTAACGAATGCTCTAAATATAGCAAGACGCGCAAAAGAGTTCCATTTACAAGGCAACATGAAATTGTTATGACAACTGTAGTTTTAAAAATAAATAGATTAATGTTTGTGTTTTTCTTCTTTTTTCCCTATAATGAGTTTTATAAAGTCTTGGGCATGAATCAGACTGTCATCCTAACTTTAAAATATAAAAACAAACAGAAACAGAGTCAGCACACTTTGAAAAGTTTTCTCCTTTAAGGAAAGAATAGTTAAATCAATTATGTTGTGTGTGTATGATAGAATAATACTAACATTAAAGTACATATTATGTATCATGACTCGAGAAGAGTCTACAGGATATACACAAAAATATTAACATGATTATCTCTAGATGGTAATATTACAAGTCACACATATAGAGCTGGTCTTTTTTTTTTAATTTATTGAAATATAGTTCACATATCATAAAATTTATCTACTTTAAGTATTCACTTCAGCGGTCTTTAATATATTCAGAGTTGTGCAAGCCTCACCATGGTCTGCTTATAGAAAATTTTCACCAACCCAAAATAAAACCCCATCTCTATTAGTAGTCATTCCTCTTTCTTGACTCCATATACCCAACCTAGACTCTGGCAATGGCACCACACTCCAGTTCTCTTGCCTGGAGAATCCCATGGACGGAGGAGCCTGGTAGGCTACGGTCCATGGAGTCGCTAAGAGTTGGACACGACTGAGCAACTTCACTTTAACTTTTCACTTTGATGCATTGGAGAAGGAAATGGCAACCCACTCCAGTGTTCTTGCCTGGAGAATCCTAGGGACGGGGGAGCCTGGTGGGTTGCCGTCTATGGGGTCGCACAGAATTGGACACGACTGACGCGACTTAGCAGCAGGAGCAGCAGCAGACTCTGGCAACTACTACTTTACTTTCTATCCCTTTGTATTTGCCTATACTGAAGGATTCACATACATGGTATCATGTAAAATGTGGCCTCCTGAGTTTGTTTCATTGGGGTGTTTTAGGAGAAAGGGTGCTACCCACCATAGTAGCTATAGAAGAGGACCAGTGACCTACATGGGAATTCCCACCCTCCTGGTAACTCTGACTGGTTGAAGAGTAACTGATCCAGGTAATATTCCGGGTCTTTCTCTATATCTAAAATGCACCAAAGGGAGAGAAACCTGCACTTGACTTTGGGAGTGTTAAGCCTGCAGATCTGGATTTACAGTTGTTGAAAACCATTGTCCCTACTGTGTAGATGAAGCCTGTTGGCACAGAAAACAATACAAGCTACAACTGAGGGGCACAGCATAGTTTAAGCCTCTAGGTCTGAACTTCCAACTATGAGAAACAATAATTTCCCCTTTTATTTAGTTATATATTTTTTGTAGATTAAAAAAAAACATGCTTGTGTGTGTTTTAATGAAAAATATATATTACTTCTGAAAAAAAAAAGTTCTCTTTTAGTGTTTTCATACAGTGTCTCTCTGGGGTACCTGTATAAATGTACAAAGAATTTGTCTCATCATGTTATCATAAACTTCATATTCATAATTTTTCATACTCTTTGTTGTGAAATTTATTTCCATCACTTCTTCATCTGAGAATAATTCTCATGTAACAAGTGACATGTGATGATGTTGAAAGATGATACTGTGAAAGTGCTGCACTCAATATGCCAGCAAATTGGGAAAACTCAGCAGTGGCCACAGGACTGGAAAAGGTCAGTTTTCATTCCAATCCCAAAGAAAGGCAATGACAAAGAATGCTCAAACTACCGTACAATTGCACTCATTTCACACGCTAGTGAAGTAATGCTCAAAATTCCCCAAGCCAGGCTTCAACACGACGTGAACTGTGAACTTCTAGATGTTCAAGCTGGATTTAGAAAAGGCAGAGGAACCAGAGATCAAATTGCCAACATCCGCTGGATCATCAAAAAAGCAAGAGAGTTCCAGAAAAAAAAAAAGCCTTTGACTGTGTGGACCACACAAACTGTGGAAAATTCTGAAAGAGATGGGAATAGCAGACCATCTGACCTGCCTCTTGAGAAATATGTATGCAGGCCAGGAAGCAACAGTTAGAACTGGACATGGAACAACAGACTGGTTCCAAATAGGCAAAGGAGTACATCAAAGCTGTATAATGTTTATTATACCCTGCATATTTAACTTACATGTGGAGTATATCATGAGAAATGCTGAGCTGGATGAAGCACAAGCTGGAATCAAGATTGCCAGGAGAAATAGCAATAACCTCATATATGCAAATGACACCTTATGGCAGAAAGTGAAGAAGAACTAAAGAGCTTCTTGATGAAAGTGAAAGAGGAGAGTGAAAAAGTTGACTTAAAGCTCAACATTCAGAAAACAAAGATCATGGCATCTGGTCCCATCACTTCATGGCAAATAGATGGGGAAACAGTGGAAACCATGAAAGACTTCATATTTTGGGGCTCCAAAATCACTGCAGATGGCGATTGCAGCCATGAAATTAAAAGGTGCTTGCTCCTTGGAAGAAAAGCTATGACCAATCTAGATAGCATATTAAAAACCAGAGACATTACTTTGCCAACAAAGGTCCATCTAGTCAAGGCTATGGTTTTTTCAGTAGTCATGTATGGATGTGAGAGTTGGACTCTAAAGAAAGCTGAGCACCGAATAATTGATGCTTTTGAACTGTGGTGTTGGAGTAGACTCTTGAAAGTCCCTTGGACTGCACGGAGATCCAACTAGTCCATCCTAAAGGAAATCAGTCCTGAATATTCATTGGAAGGACTGATGCTAAAGCTGAAACTCCAATATTTTGGCCACCTGATGCAAAGAACTGACTCATTTGAAAAGACCCTGATGCTGGGCAAGATTGAATGCAGGAGGAGAATGGGATGGCAGAAGATGAGATGGTTGGATTGCATCACCAACTCAATGGACATGAGTTTGAGTAAACTCTGGGAGTTGGCAATGGACAGGGAAGCCTGGCGTGCTGCAGTCTGTGGGGTCTTGTCAAGGAGCTGGGCACCACTGAGTGATTGAACTGAACTGATCAAGTGACAATTCCAAAATCAGTATCTCTGGGAAATTGGAAAAGTCAAATTGTCTTTTTTTTCCTGTTCTTTGTGGCACTTTGATTATCTCTTTTATGAATTTGTGGCAAGCACTACTTATTGTCAACCCACAAGCCATTCCATTATTCTTTTTCTTAACAAAACTCCACTTCTGTTAAAGCTTTGGATAACTCTGTGAGGTTGGGGAATTTTCTGTCCCTATCACCAGGTGGGAAATCTTGACTGGCCCCAACCAAACTTGGTACTTCATCCCTTGGTATTGTCATGCGAATGTATGTTCCTTGGTTCTTTGTCTCATCACAACAAAGATTTGGAGTGACGGACATTAAAGCCCTTGGCGCGTCACAGCTCTCAGGTCTTGGACAAACCGTGTTATAGCTCTTAGGCAAATCAATGTTACAGCTCTATTTTATTTAGAAGATAGCAGGAGAATCCATTCTCGAAGTGTGAGGGCATGCCAACCCAAAGACTCAAAGAGAAGAGAGTAGAGGAGTGCACAGAGAGGGAGAGAGAGAGAGTGAGAGAGAGAGAGAGAGAGTGCACGCATGCGGGAGAGAAAGAGTCTGTAAGAAAGTGCTTTGGCTCTTCCTCTAATATGTTTTTTCCTCCACCTGCGCCTGCCCTATGCAAATTGGGCTTAGCCAGGAGTGCTCTTTGTTCTGCCTGAAGTCTTCACTATGGTCCTCGGACCTTCCTTTGACCTTCCTTGTCTTTTAGCCACCGCCATTTTGGACTCCTTTCCCCCATTCCACCTATGTAACAGTATTAAAGATTGACTTAAGAAATAAGCTGATGACCCAGTTAAGGCTCATGAAAAACAAAGGGACGTTTTCTGAAGTGCTTTTGGGACAGGTTTTGCCACCTTGATTAAAACAGATGCCTTCTTGACTTTGGATGGAGTTGCATGAAAAAGTTACGCTTAAAGCTCTTTTGAAGCCCTGAAGGGATAAGCCTGCAGATAAGAGATAGCATGCTAATGATGCCAGTGCAGAAAAATGGAAAACACCCATTAGGTCCTTGACAGAGCTGTCAAGGCACAGAATTAATTAACCCTAGATGTTCCTACCATTGGGCTTCTCATTCTATAAAATGTTATTTATGCCACATGAGTCTGTGTATAGATGTGCAGATGTTACCCTGCTCTCTGCTCCCCATGCTATGTGTTCTGATGTAGATTGAGTTTGCCTAGAGAATGAGGCATCTTGTTCTCATTTGCACAAAAACACAGAATAAACTAGAAGTCTTGCTTTGAGTCAAATGTTAATACTCTGTGCAATTAAAGTATCCAAATTGGATACATTAATCATTCATACTTTCTTGTGGTTTACTATGTAACTTGTGTGCCACTAAGACAGTGAACTTCATGAGGGGCAGGAACAATGGCATGTGTCAATCCTTCCTATGTGGCTGGCACTTAAGTGATGATAAATGCTTAATGATCAAAAGGAATGGGAATATCCAAATAGTGTCACCAAAGGCTATGCTTATGTCAAACATCTGTATACTTGAGAATATCTAGATGGCTGACTAAATATTTTTCATCTTAATGTGGACATTTTGGCATCTAGTAATGTAACCCCAAAGTTAGCCTGAAGAAATCAGGGGCTCTCATTCTTTTACTCTTAAATGTGGTGAGATGCTGAACTGTCACACAGATGAATGATGCCTGTTTAACATGCTGTCAACCTAACTCTTTGGGAATTTCCTCCAGGGGAGCAAAAGGCAGCCAAGGGTCCTTTAGGAAATCTTTCTTCATTCCAGATGTTGAGTATATGACATGATATGTTCCAGTGTGTTATTGAAGGAAAAAACTGGCGAGAATGCAAAAAAGGAAATTTATATCTAAAATCAAAGTTCCTCCATCAGATCAGAGGTCTCTGACAGATGTTTAAGTGTCAGAATAATTGCTGACTTTTTTCTCTTCTGTTACCCTTCACACATTTTCTCTCCAGATCTGTAGTGTCAGATTAGGTAAATAAGAGAAAACTAACAATAGGGTTAATCAAAGTAGCTTAAAAGAGAAAGGAAATCATCCCAATCATTCTTAATTACCTTATCATACATCCCTTGTAATAAAGGATGTTTTTATTTAAAATTCTAATTCAGGCATATTTGAAGATATAGATTAATTTTTATCATATTTGAAATCAAATGTAAGTACATTATTAAATTTATTAGATCATATTATCTTTTCTTTTGAGTTTTGAATTCTGAGAATTTAAATTCAATCTTTCAACATTTTAGAGCTGAAAACAGAAAGTAGAACAGGATGGTGTCGAGATGAGGACATTTTTTTGTTGTAAGTCAGTTCAGTCAGTCAGTTCAGTCGCTCAGTCATGTCCAACTCTTTGTGACCCCATGAATCGCAGCACTCCAGGCCTCCCTGTCCATCACCAACTCCTGGAGTTCACTCAAACTCACATCCATTGAGTTGGTGATGCCATCCATCCATCTCATCCTCTGTCATCCCCTTCTCCTCCTGCCCCCAATCCCTCCCAGCATCAGAGTCTTTTCCAGTGAGTCAACTCTTTGCATGAGGTGGCCAAAGTACTGGAGTTTCAGCTTTAGCATCATTCCTTCCAAAGAACACCCAGGGCTGATTTTTAGAATGGACTGGTTGGATCTCCTTGTAAGTGGTATCCCATATATCCAAGGACTTAAGCAAAAGGGCAATTATTATTTCATAGATATAAATAATACAAAGGGTAAGGCTAGCTTCAGTTACGGCTTCATCCTGAGTTTGAGCAATGTCCATAGGCTTTCTTCATTGTAGTGATTCAATTCCCATGCTTCTCATAGTAGCAAAATGGCTGCATTTGCTTCAGCTCCTGCTTATTTTCAAGTTCACAGTGAAAAAAGGAGACTGTTTCTACTCAAGGATTGCCAGTCAAAATTTTATGGCATCTCATTGGTCTATTAGATTCATGTATTCATTCCTGAATCAATTACAATTATCATGGAAATAAGAGCCACTGAGTTGAAGGAGAAGTGCATGTCCCATGAGGTAGGGGCAAGGGAAATTCCTAGTTTAAATTAGGGGCTATATTCAGAAGAAGTAGGAATGAATATGGGGAAGGCAAACAAATTTTGCTTCATATATTCAGAACATTCACATATACAGAAGAAAAGGCACACATAGAGAAGAAAAAGAAAACAAAAAAGAAAGAAAAAATGGATCCCATCAGCTAGAGCTAAAAAATTCCTCAACTGTCAACTGGAATGAGCAGAAGGAAAGCATATAGATAGTACCCACAGGGGCAGGGGAAATAAAAAAGATAATAAAGCTTTTTTTTTTTTTTACAGTGTATAAAGAATGGCATTTTATTAGGGAGAGGCAATAATGTCCACAATGCTTTTCTCATTTATCTATCACTATTGAAAGGAACCTCAGATATGCAGATGACATCACCCTTATGGCAGAAAGTGAAGAACTAAAGAGCCTCTTGATGAAAGTGAAAGAGGAGAGTGAAAAAGCTGGCTTAAAGCTCAACATTCAGAAAACTAAGATCATGGCATCTGGTCCCATCACTTCATGGCATATAGATGGGGAAACAATGGAAACAGTGAGAGACTTCATTTTGGGGGGTCCCAAAATCACTGCAGATTGTGATTGCAGCCATGAAATTAAAAGACGCTTGCTCCTTGGAAGAAAAGCTATGACCAACCTACACAGCATATTAAAAAGCAGAGGCATTACTTTGCCAACAAAAGTCCATCTAGTATGGATACGAGAGTTGGACTATAAGGAAAGCTGAGCGCTGAAGAATTGATGCTTTTGAACTGTGGTGTTGGAGAAGACTCTTTAGAGTCCCTTGGATATCCTTGCAGTCTTGAGAGTCCCTTGGACTGCAAGGATATCCAACCAGTTCATCTTACAGGAAATCAGTCCTGAATATTCACTGGAAGGACTGACGCTGAAGTGGAAACTCCAATACTTTGGGTACCTGATGTGAAGAACTGACTCATTGGAAAAAACCCTGAAGCTGGGAAAGTTTGAAGGCAGGAGGAGAAGGGAATGACAGAAGATGAGATGGTTGGATGGCATCATGGACTCAATGGACATGAGTTTAAGTAAGCTCCGGGAGTTGGTAATGGACAGGGAAGACTGGTGTGCTGCAATCCATGGGGTTACAAAGAGTCAGACATGACTGAATAACTGAACTGAAAGGGAAATGGGAATATGCATTGCTTTGTGAAATTGCTTTATAAATCGAGGGGATGACAATCTTTTAGACAACTTAATATTCATATAACAAGATTCACATTCTATGTGTAAACATTACACCAAGTATTTGAATATGACTATTTATTTTAATAAAGTTTATATTTAAAATAGATTTTTAATCTGTCTACTCACAAAACCTAATTCAAAACATGATACACTTATCTTTCTAGCTGATTTGATGTTCAGTTCAGTTCAATTGCTCAGTCGTGTCCAACTCTTTGCAACCCCATGAATTGCAGCATGCCAGGCTGACATTTCCAGTCCTGTGGCCACTGCTGAGTATTCCAAATTTGCTGGCATATTGAGTGCAGCATTTTCACAGCATCATCATTCAGGATTTGAAACAGCTCAACCAAAATTCTATCACCTCCACTAGCTTTGTTCGTAGTGATGCTTTCTAAGGCCCACTTGACTTCACATTCCAGGATGTCTGGCTCTAGGTGAGTGATTATCCTCACTTTGTAATTGTTTTATATTAAGAATATGTCCTAAATGAAGTCTATTATTTTTATCAGAAAGCATGTCCCTTTATTCTTAGAGTGCTTTTTAAAATCAAGGCACCAACAAGAACTACTTTCAGATGGTACAGAATTTCTTATTTCTTGAGGATTCTGGTTGGCCATTTCTTTATTAGTTACCTGCAGTGAGACCTCTTCCTGTGGCAAACAGGAAGAAGCTCAATATTGGCTTCTACTTCCATAACTCCCACTTCTTCTGAAGACTTCTGGACCAGAGTCTCTTCCATCGTATGGTTCCCCATGTTCCTGCTACCACCAAAGTTTCCACTCTTCACTGGATCATAGTTAGAAGGCTACTGGTTATAATTTCCAAAATCATAATTTTCATAACTTCCATAATTTCCTCCTCCACAGTTGTCATCACCACCTCTGTAGCCCTCACCCTGGTTGCCATATCCAGGACTTTCACCACCATATCCTCCTTTTCCTCCATAACCAGGGCTATCTCCAAAACTGCCACCTCCAGGTCCTCCTCCATACCCATTATCCATCCCCAAATTCACCACGACTTCCATATCCACCAGACCCTCCTCTAAAGTTACTTCTAGGCTCTAGTCCAAAATTTTCACACCCCCTCCACCACCACCATGAGAATCTCTGAAACCAAAGTCACCTTCTTTCCCATTTCTAGACCTTTGTACTTCCTACATTTCTTGTCTAGACAAAACCTTTCTAACTACTGCATTATGACCAAGATAGCATGTTATTTCTGCAACACAATCTTATCCACAGGATCATGGTTATCAAAAGTAACAAATTCAAACCCTCTTTTCTTTCCAGACTGCCTATCAGTAATTATCTCAATGGTATCAATTTTTCCATGTTCCTCAAAGTAAGCTCTAAGATGATGTTCCTCAGCATCTTCTTTATTCCACCAACAAACAGCTTCTTCACAGTTACATATGCGTGGGTGTGTATACTAAGTTGCTTTAGTCAGTGTTCAAGTCTTTGTGACCCCATGGACTGTAGCCCGCCAGGCTCCTCTGTCCATTGGATTCTTCAACCAAGAATACTGTAGTGGGTTGCCATGCTCTCCTTCAGAGGATCTTCCCGACCCAGGGATCGAACTTGGGTCTCTCATGTCCCCTGCTTTGGCAGGGGGGTTCTATACCATGAGCACCACGTGGGAAGCCCCATAGTTACATGAGCCCCTGGCTTTCTAGATTCCCTTCTTGCAATAGCACATTTTGGCTCAACCACTGTCCCATCAACTGAATGAGGTTCTGTGGCCATGGCAGCCTTAACCTCAGCCATGGATGAAAAAGTTACAAAACAAACCTTTCTTATCTTTTACTTGCAGGATTCCTCATTACTACATCTGTAAGTTTTCCTCATTGCTTGTTCCTCAAACTTTCTTCTATAGTTTCAAAGCGCAAGCCACCGATAGAGTTTATGGACTACTTCCATTTCTCTGTTCATCGCGGACTCAGACGATTTAGGCTGCATTCGCCGCCGGAGAGAGAATTCCGCGGAGGAACACTAACCGGACTCATTCTGATTCCCGGGCAAGAGCTGCGGCCACTGGAGAAACAACACTGACAAAACCGCTAGGAGCACCTCAAGTGGGGTCTGGCGCTGTTGCTACTCAGTATAACATTTTTTTAAAAAGAAAAGATGCCTCCACTGGCTGGAGCTTGGAGATGGTGCCTGTCAACCAGTAGGCCCCTGGTTGTGTGCCAAATTAGATTCCTGTCAGACATACACCTTTCAGGTGAACAAATGGCAACCTACTCCAGTATTCTTGCCTGGAGAATCCCATGGAAAGAGGAGCCTGGCAGGCTACAGTCCATGAGGCCCCTAGAGTCAGACACGACTTAGCAATTAAACCACCACCACGTACAGTCTGGGCTTCTTTCCAGAGGCTACCGCCTCACTAAACTTTATCTGGGTGAGTTCAACTGTGAGCCCTTTAAGAGGCGTCTCCAAGGTTAGTGTAGCCTGTGGTCTATGGACACAAGCCCTGCTGGTTTTCAAAACTAGATGTTTTGAGGAACCGACTCTCAGGTACAGGTTTTGAAAGTTAGGGTACCGTGTGTGGGGATCAAACTCTGCTCCTCAGGGAGAAGCTCTGGGTTTTCTGTTCACTCCTGATTGTGGGTGGTTGTGCTGGGGACGGCGTTTATGGGGAGATTATGTCCCAGCCGTTCCTGTTTGATCTGACGTTGCTGCAGAGTCGTTGTGTCCACGGGGGGAGCGGGAGGGGTTATGACCCAACCTCGTCCTCCTTGAGCCGGAGCGTTTTTCTTCTCCTGCTCGGGAACAGGAGAGCTCCAGGTTCTCGGCCCTTGGACTCAGAAACTTACACTAGAAGTGCCTTGGTCCTCAGGGTCACAGGCCCGGGCTGGATTATCCCAGTGGCTCTTCCGTGTCTCCAGGTTGTAGGTGGCAGGTTGTCAGACTTCTCTGGCTTCATTCGTAATGTGTGTGTGTGCTTGGTGGCTAAGTCATGCCAGACTCTCTAGCCTGCTAGCCGCCTCTGTCCATACTATTTTTCAGGCGAGAATACTAGAGTGGGTTTTCCTTTCCTACCTCAGGGGATCTTCCCCACCCAGGGATTGACCCCGTCTCCTGCATTGGAGGTGGATTCTTTACCACTGAGCCACCTGGAAATCCCTCATTCTTAACACTGGAACCAATTCTGATAATGTCTCCTCTTGAATACAGCTCTATCCTGTCGGTTCTGTTTTCTCTGGAGAGCCCTGACTAACACACTGCCATGATCAAGTAAGGCAAATCTAGTGAACTGAGACAATGTTCATTATTTCAGGGTTATGTAGGTAAAATATCCAAAGGGTTTGGCTGGTTTCTCTGCTTTGAGTCTCAAAAGGCCAGAAGCAGGTGTCAGCAGGCTATGTTCCCTCTTGGAAACTCTATGGGGAGAATCTGTTTCCAAGCTCCTTTGTGCTGTGGAGAGAATTCATTTCCTCACAGCTGCAGATGGAGAAGGAAATGGTGACCCACTCCAGTAGTCCTGCCTGGAAAATTCCATGGACAGAGGAGCCTGGCGGGTTACAGTCCATGGGGGCATCACATAAAAGTCAGGCATGACAGAGCACACACGTGCACGCACATCTGCAGGACTAGGTTCTGTGTCTTTGATGGCTGTCAGCTGGGGCCGCCCTTATCCCTAGAACTCATTCACCAATACCTGCCCAGAACCTGCTGTATCTCAGAACCAGCCATGGCATCAAAGCTTCCTCCTCACATCTCTGTCTCTTCTGGTCTTCAGGGCTCCTGTAATCACATTGGGCCCATCTGATAATACAGAAGTGTCTCCCTATGATAAGGCCAATTGATTAGTAGCCTCAATTCCATTGCAAAGTCCCTTTTGCCATGTTAGGAGCAAAAGCCACAGAGACCAAAATCCTACCTACCAGATTAGGATGGGTTTGGATGGGTTTAACTGCCTCCAGCAATGTAAGAATTTCCATTTCCTCATTCTCCTCAAACAGGTCATTTTAGTCAAACAATGAGGACGGCAAACAAACTTTACATATAATAGGTGAAAAGCCATCTCAGTGTTGCTTGTGTTTCATAGATTATTAATAAAGTGGGATTTAAGGCATTTTTGATGCCCCTTTCCAGTCAATATGTGAAAATCCAGACAGCGGGGCTGGGGACTGTGCACTGGGAGTGTAAATTGTGGTGATTTCTCTGCCTGGCAGGTGGGCGTGGAGAAGGAGCAGCTTGGAATGGCAGCGGACAGCCAGAACAGATGGACAGCAGCTGAATCAATCAAGAAGCGATTGCAATCTATGGTAAGTTCACCAGGACTGCTTTCGCCAAGTGCTGGCATGTGTTTTGATACAAAAACCCACAAAGCCCTGTCTTTGTTTTAGCGTCTTGTGCCAAATGTGCCATAACATACATCACAGACTATTTATTTCTCACTTAAAAAAAACTGATGCCAGGTTCAGGTTGCTTTCAAAACAAAGGATGTGAGGAACAGAAAATTAAACTGCAGGATGACTGCTGAAGGAAGAAAGATAAATGCATTAAGGAGGCAAAGCACAGCCGGGCTTTTGATGGTTTGACATAAACTTTGTAAGATAAATACAAGCATTTTATACAAATGTCTTGCATTTTATACAGAGTCCTGAATTCTATACAGAGAGCTGATTTTATGAAAAAAGTCCTGCATTTTATACAGAGAGCTGATTACATAAAAAAAAATTGATAGCATCTTGGTACTCCTTTCATAGAGACTGGGAAACTATACATAGATTTGGATTTTACCTAAACATGTAGTTAGGGAAGCATTTGGTGCAAATGACATGGATTAGGTAACAAAAAGGCTATAAGGTCAAAGCCTTTCCTTTGGCATTGCTTTTATCAGCAAAGTGCGTAGAAAATTAGGTCAGGGAGGTTATTTTTTAAAGGGCTGTCATTTTTTAAAATAAATAATATTCCTTTATTTATTTTTGGCTGTGTTGGGTCTTCATTGCTACTTGGGCTTTTCCCTAGTTGCGATAAGTGGGGTCTAGTCTTTGTTGCAGTGCTTGCCTTCTTGTTGTAGTGGCTTCTCTTGTGGAACATGAGCTCTAGAGCATGTGGGCTTCAGTAGTTGTGGCAGCTGGGCTCAATAGTTGCGGTTAGTTGTGGTGCACAGGTTTAGTTGTTCTGCAGCATGTGGGATCTTCCTGGACCAGGGATTGAACCCGTGTCTTCTGCATTGGCAGGCAGATCCTTTACCAATGAGCCACCCAGGGAGCCCTGGACGTTATTTTAACTCTGCTGATACATTGTCTGAAATATCAGACCAAGGTTCCTAGTATGGCGACTCTATATGTAGACTTTGCCTTTTGGTAATCCAGTTTGCTGTGCTATAGCAATATTATAGTAATGTAGTAGTACCTGTACTATTACTGTAACTAATTTGTGCACAGCCAATATTCATTTGATGCATTAATTTGACTTTAAGTTCAATTCAGTTGCTCAGTTGTGTCTGACTCTGAGACCCCATGGGCTACAACATGCCAGGCTTCCTGTCCTGAATATTCATTGGAAGGACTAATGCTGAAGCTGAAATTCTAATACTTTGGCCACCTGATGCAAAGAACTGACTTCTTGGAAAATACCCTGATGCTGGGAAAGACTGAAGGCAGGAGGAGAAGGGGATGACAGATGATGAGATGGTTGGAATTTGGCTTTACTTAGAAGAATAACAGAAATATGTCTGCAATCATGTTAATATTGTGGTACTGACTGGAAGAGGGCTTTCAAAAGGCAGATCATGTTCTGTTTCCAGAATTGAGTGTTATACATGTATGTTCAGTTTGTGAACTTGTGCATTTATGATATATGCACTTTCCTGAATTCAGCCTATAATTAAATAAAGCATATTAAAAAAAGAAGGATACATGGCAAGGGTGGAAGATTAAATTTGGTCCCATTTTTAAGCTGTGGAAAAATCTTCAAAATTACAGGTGGCTATAGAAAGTAGTTCTATCAATTCCAGAGATTGCAAACTTGTGGTATGTATGCCTTATTCTAACCCACCAATGTTTTTGGCCCATGGATTTAAACAAAGATTAATTGTGAACCATTACAAATTGAGGGAATTTACATCAAAATCCAGATTGTAGGCTTTCTTTGAAAAGTTAGCAGGTCTTATATCACTGGGCTTACTTTGTCACATAGCAACAATCTGGGGGAACAATCTGCCTCCTGTACACAAGACCTGTGCTTTCTACTTTGTCACAGCCTTCACCATGTCCCATGGTCCTTCTGACTAAATGTGTGACCTGTATTGCCTACCAGTCTGTCTGGTTGAATGTGCAATTACTGATATTCTGATAGAAAATTATAGTGAAGCACACAGACCCAGATACCTGGTAGCTTTTTGATGTGAAACGAGGTTTGGTTTACAAAGAACACAGTGTTCAGTTCAGTTCAGTCACTCAGTTGTGCCTGACTCTTTGTGACCCTAAGAACTACAGCACACTAGGCTACCCTATCTATCACCAACTCCCGGGACTTGCTCAAACTCATGTCCATCCAGTTGGTGATGCCATCCAACCATCTCATCCTCTGTCGTCCCCTTCTCCTCCTGTCTTCAATCTTTCCCAGCATCAGGGTCTTTTCTAATGAGTCAGTTCTCGTCAGGTGGCCAAAGTGTTGAAGCTTCAGCATCAGTCCTTCCAATGAGTATTTAGGACTGATTTCCTTCAGGATGGACTGGTTGGATCTCCTTGCAGTCCAAGGGACTCTCAAGAGTCTTCTCCAACACCACAGTTCAAAAGCATCAATTCTTCAGCACTCAGCTTTCTTTATAGTCCAACTCTCACATCCATACGTGACTACTGGAAAAACCACAGCTTTGACTAGATGGACCTTTGTTGGCAAAGTAATGTCTCTGGTTTTTAATATGCTGTGTAGGTTGGTCATAGCTTTTCTTCCAAGGAGCAAGCATCTTTTAATTTCATGGCTGCAGTCACTATCTGCAGTGATTTTGGAGCCCCCCAAAATAGTCTGTCACTGTTTCCATTTTTTCCATCTATTTGCCATGAAGTGATGGGACTGGATGCCATGATCTCAGTTTTCTGAATGTTGAGTTTTAAGGCACCTTTTTCACTCTCCTTTTTGACTTTCATCAAGAGGCTCTTCAGTTCCTCTTCACTTTCTGCCATAAGGGTGATGTCATCTGCATATCTGAGGTAATTGATATTTCTCCCGGCAATCTTGATTCCACCTTGTGCTTCATTCAGCCCAGCGTTTCTCATGAGGTACTCTGAATATAAGTTAAATAAGCAGGGTGACATTATACAGCCTTGACATACTCCTTTTCCTATTTGGAACCAGTCTGTTGTTTTATGTCCAGTTCTAACTGTTGCTTCTTGACCTGCATACAGATTTCTCAGGAGGCAGGTCAGGTGGTCTGGTATTCCTATCTCTTAAAGAATTTTCCACAGTAAAGTATGGATTTGGTCATTATATGGTTAACCACGTCCAGGAAGCTAGTCTGAGTGGAGAACCTGAGTCTGTCAATTGATCTGTCCCATTTGGGGTTTTTAGATATAGACAAAATCTTCATCAGAGCCCACCATCCATATGTTCTGAAGACCACTACGTATTGCTTTGGAACCAAAGTTAGAGGGATGAATTCCAAATGAACCCAATGCATATGTTTGGAACAACCATTAAAAAATTAGCTTTTCAGGTTGCAGCTGTGGTCCTTTTATTAACCACATCTCCAATCCCTGGGATATAAGCCTCACTTAAAAATGAAGTGAGGCAAGACTTGGAATTGCTGTGGTTTGTGCTGGAGTGGTCTGAGTGGCCTGCCCACACAATCACATCAGAAGAGGTGAACTAAATCAGGATGACTGTGGAAAGAGAGCCTCAGTGGAATAAGCCATGGCCCTCAGCCTCCTTTATTGGAATCAGGGAACTGAGGGATGAAACCTAAAAACATAGATCCTTCTTGTGGACAATGCTAGAAAGACAATTACAACTCCAGGGTATGAGGATGACAACTCATGTGCTGATCATCCATGTTCTTCCAACAACTGTTACCTAGTGGATGAACATGTATGAACAGGTTCCAGTCTGAACAGATCCCAGTCGCTGTCTCCTTTACAAAGAGAGTGAATGTTAGAAATGAGCAAATGCCTGAACATGTGACTGGGAAAGCTCTCAAGTCCTGTAAGTTTCAGTATCTGTCTTTGTTCTCAAGCTGTAGAGCTGCTGACATTTTCAAAAGGCTGTGCACATAGCATTGGTGTTCCTGTCCTATCTTGATTTTAAAATACTGTGGATTTATAGATATTTTTTTAATGTGGGCTTTGCTAAATTTTTAGTTCTAAGATGGTCCTTCTCTAAATGGTTCTATGGTTTGGAAAATGGGGGTAGAATCTGGAATTCCATCTTGTCATTTATGCCTGTTGTCTGTGAGCCCCAGTGAGGGGGACAAAAAAGAGGTGCTTCATCAAAATAAAATGCTTATATGTCTGGAGAGGTTTAATAGTGAAGCACTGATATTGACATTCTTCGGGTAATTTAGGCACCAGTACACAAAGAATCAAGTTACTTGCCCATGTCACAGGACCAGTTAGCAGCAGGAATGACACTAGAACCCCAAATGTTTAGTTAAATCAGGCTACTTTTTGCCAAGTAAAGTTGAGAAGTAAAACAACAATATAAATAATTTCATTCAAGGATCATCTGGAGTGTGTCAACAAGATGACAAATATTTCTACAGAAAGTGAGGATTTATATCTATCAAAATACATATGTTCCCAAATATTTCCATCTTTGGTGTCAAATATATCACAGCAATTGCTTCTGTTCTTTCTTTCTTTTTTTATGTCGGGTTTATATGTCTATTCTTTGCATTAATCCAGCACCGAAAGTATCCTACTTCCACCACCTATAATCGTACTTCTTACCCTGTATTAAAATGGCCTATTTACTTGTCTGTGTCCATACTAGATAGTAAGCACAGAGGGTCCACAGAGCAAGGGATGTGCAGAACTTGTCACAAAAAAACAATTGTCAGGTTGTCAGAAATATTGCAAGTTGTTTCACAACAAGCTATCAACTTGAAATCCTCCATGGGGGAAGTATTTATACCACACAAATTGGCACATGGTATAAATCAGAGCTCCTTCTACCTCACCAGAGCCAGTTTTCAACATTTTCCAGCATCCCTGTGGTCAGAGACCTTATTTGTTTGACTCATCACGGTATCCTTAGTTGTGCCTGTTTCATAGTAGGTGCTCAGTAAATATTTGTTAAAGGAGTGAATGATACTTGAATAAAAGGTACATGAATGAAGGTGTCTGTTGGTTTCTTTCCAGTCCTGATTTCCAATAATTCTAGCACAGGCATTGTACTGGACTGTCTAAGCAGAGATTCTATTAATAGTTTCTAGCAAACATGGGAAATCCTTGGTCCTTGGAAACAAGTGAACCTGGATTTGACTCCCAGTTCTGTTATTAGCAGCTATGAATTGTAGGCATGTTATCTTTCTTCTTGAAGCCTCTGGGAATGTTTTTCCTCTTCTGTAAAAAAAATTCATTAATACAACTTGTGGTGCTATCATGAGGGTTAAAGATAATGGTATATAAGGCACCAGTGCACAGACTCATAGCGTCTGTGCAAAGCCACCCTCTTGGAGTCATATCTCCAAGGTACATTTTCCTGCAGGCCTCAGACATTTCCCATGACACATTCAGTTTTAATATATTCAAAGCACCTAATTATGTGTTTGCTTATTTATTATTTGAAACTTTCTTTCTTGACAAAAGAGACAGACCAGAGACCTTACCTGTCTGCTTTGCTGCTCTATCTCCAGTGCCTTGAATGGTGCCTGTTACACATAGTAACTCTTGATAAATACTCTTTGAATAAGTAAATGAACAAACAATGAATAAATTATATTCTTATTTATTAGGAAGTAGTCTATAGCATTGCTCAGAAACTGTGTACCGCAGACCAAATACAGCCTGCCATCTATTTTTGAAAATAAAATTTTACTGGAACATAGTCATATCCATTCATTTATGACTTGCTCTGGTGACTTTTACATGACAGCAACAAATTTGAGTAATTGCAACAATGATCATAGGGCCTATAAAGCTGAAAGCATTTACTACCTGGACTTTTATAGTAAAAGAAAAAAATAATTTTACTGACCTCTGATCTATAAGATCATCTTGGAAAGGCACTAGTTTAAAGTTCAGAAAACTGAGGAATTTTCTCAGCATCGCTAAATAAATTGGTGGTGATAGGGAAGAGGAAACAGGTCTCAGCGCACTGAAGTGTATTATCCTAAGACCTGGGAGTTTGAGGGAGACACCAACCATCCCCCTCCTCTAGGCAAAACATCTCAACTCCCAAATAGATGAATGGCTGTATTATTTTAACCTATCTCAGTGCTAATCTCCTGATCTCTTTTCTCTGAGTTTGGATGATTATATTTTTCCATAGTTTTTTTTTTTTTTTTTTTAATACTGGTATCAAAGGAACATTTGGGGTGCTTTCAAAGGGGAGGGTGAAGTTTGAGATGGCAATAGCACTGCAAAAACATGCCTGGCCGAGCTCCAAATTCTCATCATGACAGCAGTATGTAATTACTGCACTAAACTTTGAGAAACCTGATATTATGCAAATAAATTCCAGCTGCATTTTATGATGGCACATGCAATTTTTATAAAAAATTTTTTAAATCCTTTTTAATATGGAAAAATCCTCTTACAGTATTTGGAATTAACCAAAGATACAGTGTAATAGAGTATAATAGCTTAATTCAGTACAAATGTTGTAGTACATTGAAATGCTCCTTTAGATAAAGACTTCTTTTTGGTGTATGTTAACATGTGGCAATATTTGCTGCTGTTA
Organism: Bos javanicus; assembly: GCF_032452875.1. Taxonomy (NCBI): domain Eukaryota; kingdom Metazoa; phylum Chordata; class Mammalia; order Artiodactyla; family Bovidae; genus Bos; species Bos javanicus. Next base: position 54,730,832 of record NC_083874.1, on the reverse strand, counting down.
ACATGTGGCACTATTTGCTGCTATTCACTGTTTGGAGGTAGTAAGAGGGCTGTAGAATTTACTGTGGTCCTGGGGTGATGGTGGTAGTGGTGAGGGTTTCGTTTTTCATGACAGCAATATGTAACTTGAGAGCTAAGAAATGAGAAGGAGTTAGGTAGGCAAAGAAAGGCAGAACTGTGTTTAAGGCAGTAGAGAAAGTCTTCACTAAGGCTGGAGCACAGGGAGCAACAGGGAGAGAGACCTGGGAAGATGCTGGGAGGTGGTGAGAATTATTGTCTATCAAGTACTTTTTAAGTGCCAGGCACTGTTGTAAGTACTGTACATGTATTATCTCATTTAACTCACACAACAAACATGTGAAAGAGGTGCTATTATTATCCTTATACATGAGAAAATGGTGAACAAAACAAAGGAACCTTGCCCAGTGTCATTTAGTTAGCAAGTGGCAGAGCTTGAATTTAAACCCAGGAATGAGGCTCAAGAATTAACATTCTTAACCAGTGGGTAATGCTGAAGTTAACTGTCAAGATCCTTGAGTGCTTCTTTGCACTTTGCACTTCTCCAAAGTATCTATTAGGTTGGTACAAAAGTAATTGAGGTTTCGGACCATGAATTTTTAAATCATTTTAACTAAGCTCAAATGCATCTTTATTAATCAAAATAGGAACCATTACAATTAACACATTTTTGCCAATGAGAAATAAGTTTGTTTATTCCTGTAGCATAAAAATCTGTGTTTCAGGATTTGACAAACTCTCGGAAAGCATTTTCTGCATCCTGCTGGTTGCGGAAGTGTTTTCCCTGCAAAAAGTTGTCAAGATGCTTGAAGAAGTGGTAGTTGGTTGGTGAGAGATCAGGTGAATATGACTGGTAAGGCAAAACTTCATAGCCCAATTCATTCAACTTTTGAGGCATTGGTTGTATAACATGTGGTCGAGCATTACTGTGGAGAAGAATTGGGCTCTTTCTGTTGGCCAGTGCGGGCTGCAGGCATTGCAGTTTTTGGTGCATTTCATTGATTTGCTGAGCATACTTCTCATATGTAACAGTTTCTCCCAGATTCAGAAAGTTGTAGTGGATCAGATGGGCAGCAGACCACCAGTGACCATGACCTTTTTTGGTGCAAGTTTGACTTTGGGAAGTACTTTGGAGCTTCTTCTAGATCCAGCCACTGAGCTGGCCATCACAGGTTGTCATATAAAATCCACTTTTTGTCACACATCACAATCTGATTGAGAAAAGGTTCATTGTTGTTGTGTAGAATAAGAGAAGATGACATTTCAAAAGGACAGTTTTGTTTTGTTTTTTTTAATCTGTGGTCAGCTCATGAGACACCCACTTATTGAGCTTTTCCACTTTTCCAATTTGCTTCAAATGCTGAATGACCACAGAATGGTCGGTGTTGAGTTCTTTGGCAGCTTCTCGTGTAGTTGTAGGAGGATAGCCTTGATGATGACTCTCAACTGGTCGTTAACTTCTGATGGCCAGCCACTATGTTCTTATTCAAGGTGCTCGTCTCCTCTGCAAAACTTCTTGAACCACAACTGCACTGTACGTTCATTAGCATTTCCTGGGCCAGATGCATTGCTGATGTTACGAGTTGTCTCTGCTGCTTTATGACCCACTTTGAAATTGAATAAGAAAATTGCTGTATGACTCTGAGAGCTCAAACTGGTGATCTGTATAACCTAGAAGGGTGGGATGGAGCAGGAGGTGGGAGGGAGGTTCAAGAGGGAGGGGTTATATGTATAACTATGGCTGATTCATGTTGATATATAGCAGAAACCAGCACAATATTGTAAAGCAATTATCCCTCAATTTAACAATTTAAAAAATTTTAAAAAAAGAAAATGGCTTGAATTTCTATAGTCTAAAATTGATATAAAATAAACAAGTGATGTCATCAGCAAAAAAAAAAGTGAGAAATGCACATTAAAATGATGTGTGAAAGTGAAAATTGCTTAATTGTGTCTGATTCTTTATGACCCTATGGTTTATATGGCCCATGGAATTCTCCAGGCCAGAATACTGGAGTGGGTAGCCTTTTCCTTCTCCAGGAGATCTTCCCAATCCAGAGATTGAACCCAAGTCTTCCACATTGCAGACAGATTCTTTACCAGCTGAGGCACCAGGGAAGCCCAAGAATACTGAAGTAGGTAGCTTATCCCATCTCCAGAAGATCTTCCCAACCCAGGAACTGAACCAGGGTCTCCTGCATTGTAGTCAGATTCTTTACCAACTGGGAAGCCCATCAGGGAAGCCCAAAATGATGTGTAGCATAACCACATTTAAGAATGTGTTAATATTCTAATATCAAATGGAAAATTTCAACAATACAAAAGCTGCATTTACTTTTGTACCATCCTAATACCATTAGAATAATAAGTAAATAGAACAGTGTTACTGGATATAAGCTCAATATACATAATCAGTTGTATTTCTATTGAGCAGCAGCAAGCAAACAGAAGATAAAAGTAAACAAAAATACTGTTATTGAGTGCACTGGAGCTGCCTTCTGTAGTCTGTGGGGAACAGCAGAGTAGCTAAGAAAAATCCTGTTGAGGTACATCAGGCCTTCACTGAGTCCACTGCTACTCTTCTTCAAAGACTGGCAGCAGGACAGAGGTAGAGAAAGATTCTGAGGCTTGTAGAAAGTTAAAATTATGACTAAAAAGTAAAAAATCTCATGAGTGACCCCAAAAGCTGGCATCCAGACTATAAAGCAAAGTAAGATTCCCTATGGTTCAGAAAAATGGTGGCTCATCTTTAAAGTATAAAGAAACCTTTGGTATCTGCCAAGGATCTGATCTTAAGCCTTGCTGTATGGAAACTTTTCATCCCTTCCATAAAACTTTTGAATAAATGGTGAGCTGAACTAATTAAAGTGGCAACAGGCTAGACTCAGTTCACCTACAGGTCAGTTTCCTCAATCCCCCTTATTGTCAGTGTCTCAGAAATGATATGGCCTTTTCTCGGAATTACTAGTATTTATTTTTGTATCTACTATATTTTAACATAAAAATTTTGACACACATAGTGGAACAATAAAATATAATTCATAATCAAAAGGGAAAAAAGACAATAGAATCATGCTCAGAAATAGATACTTTCTTGGTATTTTCAAGTGGGGCTTTAACTGATACATATGTTAAAGGATAAAATAATTTAAAAAAGAGGACTAAATAGTTATACCCAGTATTCATGAATTAGATGACAAATTATTATAAAGCTGTGCTTTATAATTGTTTATAGATTCAGTAACAAATCAAAATACCAGCAGGTTTTTGTTAAAACTTTCCAGTCTGATTTTGAAATTTGTATAGAAATTCAAGAGACTAAAAATATCTAAGACACTTTTAAAGAAAAAGACAGCTGGGAGAACTTACTTAAATCAAGAAATCAAGACTTGTTATGTAATTATTACAATGTGATGTGGGTACCAGAATGAACTAATGATCCAATAGAATAGAATAAGGTCCAGAAAAAGACCCACATACATGTGATCATGAAATTTGTAATGACAAAATTCTCATACACTCCTAAAGATGTAATTTCATTCAACTTCTTAGTAAAACAGTTTAGCATTGTCTAGTGGAGAAGGAAATGGAAACCCACTCCAGTGTTCTTGCCTGGAGAATCCCAGGGACAGGGGAGCCTGGTGGGCTGCCATCTATGGGGTCTCACAGAGTCGGATATGACTGAAGCGACTTAGCAGCAGCAGCAGCAGCAGTGAAGCTTAAGTTATACATATTCTATAATATAGCATTTCCCACTTATAGGTTTATATTTAACGTTGCCAGATTTAGCAAATGAAACTACAGGATGCCAGCTAAATTTGTATTTTAGTTAAAGAACAAATAAATCTTTAGTATTGGTACTCTCCATACATCATTTTGAATGCACTTATAGTGAAATAAAGTTTGGTGTTTACCTGAAATTAAAATTTAGCTAGATGTCCTTCATTTTATCTGTTAATCCTAAATATACTCCTCAGAAATGTGTGCATAGACACATCAGGAAGCAGAAGAGGAATGCTCATAGCATTATTTGTAATCACCAAAATCTGGAAGCAGCCCAGTGAACATCAGTAGTAGAATGGAAAAGTAAATTGTGGTATGTTCATACAATGGAACATTCTGCAACAATGAAAAAGATGAACACTAGCTAGACTCAACAATGTAACTCAATAACTTAATGTCTAGTGAAAGAAACCGAAGACCACAATCATCCATGCTGTAATTGCATTTGTAGGCAATTCAAAGAAAGAGAGAGAGAGAAAGACATACTATACTGGTGTTTAGTAAGGTATGTTTAAGTGGTAAATTGTAAAGAGATTTTCATGAAAGCCAAGATAGTGGTTACCTTTTCACAGAAGAAAGAGACTATTTTTGAGAAGGGCCTGAAGTGGATTTCTGTAGTTCTGGTGAAATTCTATTGTTTGAGCTGTTTGGTGGTCACTTGGGTATTTGCTTTCTGTGTTACATTTCATTTTAGGCAGATTTTTAAAAGGAGTAAGAACATAATACATTCTGTAACTAGATTTTTTTTTTTTGTAATAAATACTTTGTAGTTCTCTTCCTTGTCTATCCTGAGATGAAATTCACAGACAGTATAACTTGTTTATACACACATTATTAACAGTAACAAAAAATTAAAATGTCTTAACTACAATATAAAGATAAATGTAATTTACTATGAAAAAATTATTCATTTTAATCTGCCAAAAGTTTGGTCCTATCTTCACTTGTAGGCATAAGGAAATAGTAATAGTTGTATGCTTATCTCTGTGTACTGAATCACCGTGAATGTGACAGAGAAATTGTGGTGATTTAAATACCATAAGCAGTGGCTAAAGGCTGATACTTTTCTGAAAGGGTAACAGTTCTTGGTAATGTTCTGGAGAAAGTAAAAGAGAAAACATTCACATTGCTAGAAAATTGCTTTATATCAAAACTGTACCAAAAAAACACACTTGAAATTTATGTGAAAACAAAAACTGTGCTAAGATAATTATAAATAGGCTTCTCAGCTACAGGATTGTCCTTGTAGAAGATAAAAAAATCTTTCAAATTTTGGGACAGTTCTCCGTTATGAAAATCAGCAGGATGCTTGAAACCTCCAGCTTTCCCAAATGCATGTGGTGCTCTCCAATCATTGTATAACCAAGACACCCCTAGAAATTTCCAAAACACACTTTCAAAACTGTACCACCTCTGCTTAGAACTCTTAGTCTAAATCTTTGACATTATGAAGCTGTTAGAATAAGCACAGTTGCTATAGAACTAGACTCTTAAATTTTTCTAAATAATTTTCTTTTATTGTATTTCTTAAAAATTTCATTAAACAACAGCAAAATACATGCAGATTTATTATTAAGAAGATGACAATCTGGAGTTTTATCTGGTAGTCTTAGAGTTAACATAGAAAATTCAGCTGTCACTTTCCATGTCAACTTCTGTAATGCCCAAAAGAGAGGGGAAATGTAGGCAAGATCAGATCAGATCAGTCGCTCAGTCGTGTCCGACTCTTTGCGACCCCATGAATTGCAGCACGCCAGGCCTCCCTGTCCATCTCCAACTCCCGGAGTTCACTCAGACTCACGTCCATCGAGTCAGTGATGCAATCCAGCCATCTCATCCTCTGTCGTCCCCTTCTCCTCCTGCCCCCAATACCTCCCAGCATCAAAGTCTTTTCCAATGAGTCAACTCTTTGCATGAGATGGCCAAAGTACTGGAGTTTCAGCTTCAGCATCATTCCTTCCAAAGAAATCCCAGGGCTGATCTCCTTCAGAATGAACTGGTTGGATCTCCTTGCAGTCCAAGGGACTCTCAAGAGTCTTCTCCAACACCACAGTTCAAAAGCATCAATTCTTCGGTGCTCAGCCTTCTTCACAGTCCAACTCTCACATCCATACATGACTACAGGAAAAACCATAGCCTTGACTAGATGGACCTTTGTTGGCAAAGTAATGTCTCTGCTTTTCAATATGCTATCTAGGTTAGTCATAACCTTCCTTCCAAGGAGTAAGTGTCTTTTAATTTCATGGCTGCAGTCACCATCTGTAGTGATTTTGGAGCCCAGAAAAATAAAGTCTGACACTGTTTCCACTGTTTCTCCATCTATTTCCCATGAAGTGATGGGACCAGATGCAATGATCTTCGTTTTCTGAATGTTGAGCTTTAAGCCAACTTTTTCACTCTCCACTTTCACTTTCATCAAGAGGCTTTTGAGTTCCTCCTCACTTTCTGCCATAAGGGTTATGTCATTTGCATATCTGAGGTTATTGATATTTCTCCTGGCAATCTTGATTCCAGCTTGTGTTTCTTCCAGTCCAGCGTTTCTCATAATGTACTCTGCATATAAGTTAAATAAACAGGGTGACAATATACAGCCTTGATGAACTCCTTTTCCTATTTGGAACCAGTCTGTTGTTCCTTGTCCAGTTCTAACTGTTGCTTCCTGACCGGCATACAAATTTCTCAAGAGGCAGATCAGGTGGTCTGGTATTCCCATCTCTTTCAGAATTTTCCACAGTTTATTGTGATCCACACAGTCAAAGGCTTTGGCATAGTCAATAAAGCAGAAATAGATGTTTAGCTGGAACTCTCTTGCTTTTTCCATGATACAGCAGATGTTGGCAATTTGATCTCTGGTTCCTCTGCCTTTTCTAAAACTAGCTTGAACATCAGGAAGTTCACGGTTCACGCACTGTTGAAGCCTGGCTTGGAGAATTTTGAGCATTACTTTACTAGCGTGTGAGATGAGTGCAATTGTGCGGTAGTTTGAGCATTCTTTGGCATTGCCTTTCTTTGGGATTGGAATAAAAACTGACCTTTTCCAGTCCTGTGGCCACTGCTGAGTTTTCCAAATTTGCTGGCATATTGAGTGCAGCACTTTCACAGCATCATCTTTCAGGATTTGGAATAGTTCAACTGTAATTCCATCGCCTCCAGTAGCTTTGTTCGTAGTGATGCTTTCTAAGGCCCACTTGACTTCACATTCGAGGATGTCTGGCTCTAGGTCAGTGATCACACCATTGTGATTATCTGGGTTGTGAAGATCTTTTTTGTACAGTTCTTCTGTGTATTCTAAGATGGTACTAAATGGCAGGAAATTTAGAATCATTGTTTGGGAGAACTAAGAGAAACGACCAAGCCCACCCAGTCCCATCCTCAACCATTCAATGCCTGGTCAGACATTCTAGTCAGAGATCTAGTTGGTTCTCACTATTTTTTGGAGGCAGCTATTTTTGGAGCCAGCCAGCATCCATCTACAGTGGACAGGCAGTCCCGCCTCATTACAGGACTCTTGAGGCTTATGGTGGGGAAGGGACTGGTGAAACAAGATGGATCTGGCAACTTCCAGGTAGGACTTTTAACATTTCTCATAAGAAATGTTATCAATGCCTATCACTATGTAATCATTTGGAAAGTTTGTTATTTATTCACAGACACTTTGAGTTGGAATTTGCTGCCTCTGCTTATGATAAACAGTAGTTAGAAATATGCTTGATTTGAAGGAGAGTAGGCCCTGGAAAGTTTTGCCATTTGGTGATGGTGGTGTGGAGGAGGGTGGGGAGGGATGCAGATAAAAAAGGGAATTCAGTTGTTTTCTAGCATATAAGATAGTATATTTTTTAGATCCATGGTTTCTCTGTTGGATAATAAATGCTTTGAAGAAATTTTGCTTTTTTTCCTTTGGAGAGAATGAAGTTCAGGTCTGAGAGATTCTGTTATGTATTTCTAAATAAAATTAAATGTTACCTTTACCAAATGCTTTCTGAAAGCTCTCACGTCTTATGCACGTTGCACCTCTATACCAGATTGTCAGCAACCTGAGTGCAATATCTGTTTCATCTTTGTAGTCCCCTTACTAGCTGAATACAATTTGTTGAATACAGAAACTAGTGAACAAATTTACCTCCAGGCATTGCGAAGACTCAGTTCAGTTCAGTTCAGTCGCTCAGTCGTGTCCCACTCTTTGCCACCCCATGAATCGCAGCACGCCAGGCCTCCCTGTCCATCACCACCTCCCGGAATTCACTCAAACTCACATCCATCGAGTTGGTGATGTCATCCAGCCATCTCATCCTCTGTCGTCCCCTTTTCCTCCTGCCCCCAATCCCTCCCAGCATCAGAGTCTTTTCCAATGAGTCAACTCTTTGCATGAGGTGGCCAAAGTACTGGAGTTTCAGCTTTAGCATCATTCCTTCCAAAGAACACCCAGGACTGATCTACATTAGAATGGACTGGTTGGATCTCCTTGCAGTCCAAGGGACTCTCAAGAGTCTTCTCCAACACCACAGTTCAAAAGCATCAATTCTTCAGCGCTCAGCTTTCTTCACAGTCCAACTCTCACATCCATGCATGACCACTGGAAAAACCATAGCCTTGACTAGATGGACTTTGCTGGCAAAGTAATGTCTCTGCTTTTGAATGTGCTATCTATGTTGGTCCTAACTTTCCTTCCAAGGAGTAAGCGTCTTTTAATTTCATGGCTGCAGTCACCATCTGCAGTGATTTTGAAGCCCAAAAAATAAAGTCTGACACTGTTTTCACTGTTTTCCCATCTATTTCCCATGAAGTGATGGGACCAGATGGGAGCCCATTAATTTGGCAATTAAAGGACAAAGTACACTTTCTGAAATTGCTAACCAAAGGATGATTTAAAATGGAACTTTACATTCTATTTTTATTCTTACTTTTATACTGAGTTATTTAAAGAATAATATCATTCTGTTCATAAATTTTTAATGAGCATCCATTGTGAAAGTGTGTGAAAGTGTTAGTTGCTCAGTTGTGTCCCTCTCTTTGTGACCCCATGGACTGTAGCCCGCCAGGCTCCTCTGTCCATGGAATTCTCCAGGCAAGAATACTAGAGTAGGTAGCCATCCCCTTCTCCAGGGGATCTTCCCAACCAAGGATCAAACCCAGGTCTCCCACATTGTGGGCAGATTCTTCACCATATGAACCACCAGGGAAGCCTACGCTTGCACACATAATTCTTCTTGTTCATAAATTTTTAATGAGCATCTATTAAGTGCCAGGTATTGTGAATATGAGATGGAAAATACTGACAAAGTCCCTGTTTTTCCTCAAGGAGCCTATAATCCAGTGGATATTTGTTTTAATAATGTAATAATCTGTCTTTACATTTGATTCATAACAATGATTCAAAAAATGGATGACCAGTTCCCAGATCATGTGGATTCCCACCTATTATATTGATCCATATGCTGGGTCTTTTGGGGTAACCCTATTAAGAACCGGGAGGAAGTAAGTCTATGATTATTCCCACACATGTCTTTTAATCTGACTCACCGTGAAGTCCAAGTCTCCCTCAGTTCTCACCTCCACCTCAGTTTCACACTTGCTGGCTTGAGAAGTGGTATATGTTGTTGTCGTGCAGTTGCTAAGTTGTGTCTGACTCTTTGTGACTCCATGGACTGCAGCATGCCAGGCTCCCCTGTCCTTCAGTTTGCTCAGATTCATGTCCTTGAGTGATGCTATCTAACCATCTCATCCTCTACATCCCCCTGCTCCTTTTGCCTTCAGTTTTTCCCAGCATCAGGATCTTTTCCAGTGAGTCAGCTCTTTGCATCAGGCGGCCAAAGTATTGAAGCTTCAGCTTCGGCATCAGCGCTTCCAGTGAATACTCAGGGTTGATTTCCTTTAGGACCGACTAGTTTGATCTCCTTTCAGTCCACAGGACTCTCAAGAGTCTTCTCCAGCACAATTCTGTGGAGTTCAGCCTTCTTTATGGTCCAGCTCTCCCATAATTTTTTTACATTATCAGATGTTCTTCTTTCAGTCTCACTGTCCACCTTTTATTGGCAGTCATCAAAAACCCACCTGGAAGAAAGGGATTTGAATGGGGATGTTTTTCACAAATAATCCTCAATGGAGATAACAAACTTCAGGATAAATGAATATCAGTGACCTCGTGACCAAACTTTGAAGTAGCATTTTACTGTTCTGGTGACATGCAAAGTCCCAGAGTCATGGGACTTTACAGTTGGAAGTATCTTGAAGGTCATAGGGGTGATCTGGGGGTCACCTACATTCTGACCATCTGGAAGGCTTATTAGAGATGCAGGTATAGGCATTCATTCCCAAGAATTTGAATTTTTAAGGTGCTCCCAGGAGTTTTTTAGCTCACCTTCACTTTGTGGATGGGAGTGCTAATGTGAGCTCTAAAGGCCCAGCAAGTGAGCTTTAGAGGCTACATCAGAACCAGAGGCTGGATCCCAGCCTAGTGCTCTTTACAAGGGCTATGTCATGTGGCAATGAAATGCCAAGCAAAACTAATCAAGTTCCTCTTCTGCCTTAAATCCCTTTCCTATCCTGAGTCCTGAGGTAGAATAATCAGTGATTATAAAGAATAAGAGGAACTTGATCCCTTTTCCCTAGTGTATGCCAAATATTTTTCCCTGATGAAACTCATGTGAAACTTAGATTCCACATACTTCCTTACCACACAAATGGCCACCCTATGCTCCAGGTCTCTACCAGTCCCATGCTGGAACCTGGAGGGAGATCTGATCTGGCCCTGCTATAATCACAATAGGGAGCTGTTGGCTATGGGTGATTAAAGGGCCATGGATTAGCTGGGTCTTGGTGAAATCTATACATGTTCTAGGATTGTGAGAACTTCCTTGGTAGGTTGTAGTTGTCTTTGCTTGCTTCTGTCTACCCCAGTCCAAACCACGTACTCACAATCCCATGAATGTGCCTTGGAGAGGAAATGGCAGCCATAACTAATGTATTTCCTTTTGCAAGCTCATTTCCATGCCTCAAAGACATAGGTACTGGCCAGGAACCAAGCTATCAAGGAAAAGAACCTATGCTTAAAGGATCTAAGAACTATTGAGGTTCAGGTAATAACAATTGTCCCTTGGTATCAGTGGGGGATTGATTCCAGGACCCCTTAGGTGCCGGACATCCACGGATGCTGAAGTCCCTTATATAAAATGATATAGTATTTGCATATCATCTATACACACCCTCTTATATACCTTAAATCAGCTCTAGATTACTTATAGTACCTAATATATTGCAAATGCTATATGAGTAGTTGCTGGCCTGTGCACATTCAAGTTTTGCTTTGCTTTTTGCAACTCTGTGATTTTTTTTCCCAAATATTTTCAATCTTCCTTTGGTTGACTCCATGGATGCAGAATCCGTACAGAGGGCCCGCTGTTTGGCCCACTGTTTAAAAATCAGCAGAGTGAAGGCATTTCAGCAATCAGTCAAGGATTGCTATAAAAAGGAAAGATAACCCAGTGGGGAAAGATGGGGTCCTGAAATTCAGCTGCCTCAGCTGTCACTGATTCCATGTCTTGTTACTAAGACAGAACCTTCACAACTCTGCCGCTTTGTGAGTCATGTGAGGTGCTGACCCTAAGAACCCTGCTGAACAGACATGAAGTACCTACTGCATAACTGAGGCAACTCAGGGCATGAAACAGCTCCATCTGCAGGCCCCTTCTTGCAGGCAATCAGTGCATGTCCACAGGGACAAGGATGTGATGGAATCAGGGAGGAAAGATATTTTCAACTTGATCCTGGTTTGGGGATTGGCATAGCCTTTGTGTAAAGGTGGTTGTTTTTGTTCCAGGATGGAGCTGGGCTTCTTTCTTAACACACTGAATAATAAGCCACACTATGCTAATTGTCTATATTGTAGAAATGCTGGAAATGGATTCATGTTGCTAAGATATCATACAGATTATTGAGGAGTAATAACTGAGGAATAATAATAAAAATATTATTTTTTTTGTTTGGTGAAGAACAGTAACTTTTCCTGCGTTAATTAGATGAACTACAGTAATCATCATCATCATGATAGTAGACATTTATTTAGCACTTGCTAGGTATCAGAAGTACTTGATTCTGATGATCTAATTTGAGCCTCATAACCATCCTATGAGAATGGAATAATTATCCTCCTTTTACACAGGAGAAAAGTAAGGCACATAATGGTTAATTCACTTCTAGTAAATTACACATCTAGTAAGTGGAGAAGTTGGGAATCAAACTCAAGCAGAGTCCAGAGCCTATGTTCTTAATCTCCTATACAATATAGCTTCACTAACTGTACTGTTAGCATATGAGAAATGGTGGTGGATTGAACTTTATTCAATTGCTCTTTTTTCAGTTACTCATTCATTTATTCAATAAGCATTATTTAAGGACTAATTCACTATGAGACATTAAGCTCTGCCATAAAGATAAATAGGACAGTTTTGCCCTCAGGAAACTCACTTTGTGGGAGGAAGTTGTGCATCGAAATAAATGATTTTAAGTGAAATGTAATAATATAATGAAAGTGCTTATAATGTGTTTGGTGAGGACACAGAGTCAGGGAAGGGTTCCTGGAGGAAGCCATTTTCCATCCAGGTCCTGAAGGTGAGAAGGAGTTTGGCTCAGAAGATAGAGAAAACTAATAACCCAGACAAGAAGAAGGTTCATTATGCATTGCTGTGTGCAGTGTCCTCCACTGGCTTTAGGGAAGGACACAGACCATTTTCTGCTCTCCTGAAGTAGAATGTGGGAGTTGCATTGACAAATAATCAATGAAGAGTGTGTTCACAGCATAGATTCAAACAAACAATATTTCCACTTCTTGGAGAAGGAGGGGGAAGCTGGGGACTTCTCCATGGAGGAACATTTTGAATCGGGCTTGGAAAGATGAGAATAGTTTTTCAAAATTGATAAGTAGAGGAGAGAAGGAATGTGGGCTATTTAGGGAATGATCTGTTATAAATGGAAGGAGGCACATGGGGGTGGGTATTGGGGACCCCGAGGAGAGAGGCTTGGTGCCAGTGCTTGCAAGGCCTGGAGTGCCACATGAAGAGTTTTGGAGAGGCACTGATAAAATGTGGACACTTTTCCAGCAGAGGTATTGCTAGGGAAATTAGAGTATATCCCAGATCAGTCATTTTCAAACTTGCTTTTTCCTTGTAGGACCTTTCTTTCAAACACAGTCTGAGATAAAACCCTAAGTATTAAACCATTAAGAATGGAGCGATTCTAGTTGGCATGGGCTGGAAAGGCTCAGGAGCCAGGTTGCTTAGCCCTCACCAAGGACTTTATGCAACACAACTTAAAATCATCCTACAAATGAGAGGTCTGAGCCTGGAGAACAGAGTGTTTTCACCCCATCCTCAGGCCAGCTTGTTAGGACACAATCAGGCACATGGCTATTATTTCTGGCAATACAGCAACAACAATGGCAGGTTTGCCCATTGGTTCTGATCTGATTTGTACATGGAACAGCAATTCACAGTTGATCAGTGGTGAGCTGAATCGTGAGTTTATCCATATAGATATCCACATTGCTGAAATGAGGCCCTTGGATGAAGCAGAGTTCCTGTCTTGAGGATCTCTCTTCCTCAAGGGAATCCTGGCTGCTTGAAGGAGTTACAACTTCAGAGTTACCTCTCCCTTTCCCACAGTAGAACTTGCCCACTGGGAGAATCTGGCTCCATGCTGAGGATTCATTGCCAGAAAGTGAAATGAAAGCCTTCACTGGATCTGTGCACCTGGATACCCTGGGGAGAAAGGAGAGAGGGAAGGAATATTTAATTTTTAGAGTTTCCAACAACATATCCCAACAGATCAGGCTGCGAGGAGAAATTTTGATCCCTAAAAGCAATAAGCTGGAGAAGTCCCCCATCAAAGAGAAGACTCCCCCAGGAGAATGAATCAGATAAAATGCAGGACACCCCATCAAAGGAATTTCTGATAAAGCACAAGTAACTTTTCAGCATGTCTCGAATGTTGCATGGGACATACTTACACTAAAAAAAAAAAAAAAAAAAAAAAAACCAGTAATTTGTAATTCAAATTTAAAGGGGTGTTCTGTTTATTTGGTAAATCTGGCAATCCTATCCTCAGGCCACCTCTCCCATGGAGGAGTGCCCCCTTTCTATCTGCCCTTGAATTGAACTTCAGCCCAGTTTTTGGTCCAGGGGCTCACTCCAAACCCTTTAAGCATGAACCCAAGCTTCTCCACACCGCAGTGACAGGCATCCTGTCCAGCCAAGAGAACAGGGCTGCACCCTCCAGAGCCCCCATGATTCCCCCAGCATGCTCCTTTTGAAGTCCTGGCTGGTTGGTCAGAGGCCAGCATGGGGCTTTGGCAGGGTAGGGGATTAAAGAGGCCTACTGCCTGATGAATAAATGTTTACAATAACCACATTCCCTTCTTGACTAGCTGGGGAGTTTCCATCAGAGCTGCTTTGCCATGAGGCAAGCTGTTTGCTTTTTTGTTAGAAATAAGTTATTGGTGCCTTGCTGCTGCAAACAGAAAACATCTGTGGAGAGCCCACAAACAGGAAACTCTGGAAGGGAAAGGGGGAAAAACTCACATTGCCTGCTGAACCTGCATGTCTGAAAAGGAAGAATGTAAGTTAAATCAATAACCCTCAAGAACAAGCTAGGACCAGAGTGTGACAAGGACTGAATGGCACTGAGCAGGATTTGTCCTCAGTTCAGTTCAGTTCAGTTGCTCAGTTGTGTCCGACTCTTTGCGACCCCATGGACTGCAGCACACCGGTCTTCCCTGTCCATCACCAACTCCCAGAGTTTACTCAAACTCAAATCCATCGAGTCAGTGATGCCATCCGTCCATCTCATCTTCTGTCGTCCCCTTCTTCTCCCGCCTTCAATCTTTCCCATCATCAGGGTCTTTTCCAATGAGTCAGTTCTTTGCATCAGGTGGCCAAAGTATTGGAGTTTCAGCTTCATAGTCTTTGTCCTATGTTTCCCTTTTTATTGAAGCTGGCTGCGTTAAAGAGAGGTCTGCTGCTGCTGCTAAGTTACTTCAGTTGTGTCCGACTCTGTGAGACCCCATAGATGGCAGCCCACCAGGCTCCCCCTGGAAGAATCCCTAGGATTCTCCAGGCAAGAACACTGGAGTGGGTTGCCATTTCCTTCCCAAAGCATGAAAGTGAAAAGTGAAAGTGAAGTCGCTCAGTCATGTCCGACTCTTAGCGACCCCATGGACTGCAGCCTACCAGGCTCCTCCGTCCATGGGATTTTCCAGGCAAGAGTACTGGAGTGGGGTGCCATTGCCTTCTCCAAAGAGAGGTCTAGTTTCTGCTAACTCTAATTCTCCAAGGATAATGGCAGCTGCCAAAATTATCTTTCTGTTAATACCCTCATATGCAAGTGCAGCTACAGGAGAGGGATGCTGTCATAAATTATAGATGATCTGTTTCAATGGAGCATCCAAATATACATATCATCCCAAATTGCTGCAACTAGAGGAAAGCAAGCAAAAGAATACACCTGACAAGTTTTCCCCAGAGGATGCATGAGCTTCATGTGTACTGGCTGTGAGATTGGCTTCAGTCCTGATTTCCTTGGGCTAGCATGTTGAGAACATTTTTAGGAAAGCATGTATAGTGGTGTTGGAACTATGAAATGCCAGGAATCGAACGGATATGGCTAGAGAAGGGAAGCAGGTAAGAAATTTACTCTCCATCTTTTCCCTGAGAAAAGGAGGATGATGAGGAGATAAAGGAGAGAGGGAGAGAGAGGGAGTCAGAGAGGCGGAGATGGAGACATAAGCCCTTTCCTTGGCCTAAAGCCAGTTTGCATACTCCGCAGAATTGATGTGCCTATGGGATTATATAACTCATCCAGAGGACCTGGCTCTCTGTGACTACTTTAATGATCTAGACTAAGGAAAAACTGAATTCAGCTTGATGAAATTTCCAGTGGAACATAAAGGTCAGGAGCAAGAGTAACCCCAAGTCATCATAGGAATATGTCCTTGTAGGTGGTAAGGATGATATAAAGTTATGACTAATGCTTGGCAGTAGAAAAGGAAAAAAAAAAAAAAAAGAACACCTGAAAATGGATAGTTAGCAATTCTGATAGATAAAACATGTGAGCTGAGATTTGGCCAAGGCGTGTTTCCTATTCCTGCCATATAATCTGGTTGATGAATCTGTGGTTCTCAAAAGGCAAAGTCCATTAGGGTCACCTGAGAAATATGTTTTAAAAAAGAAAAGAGAACGATGATTCAGGGCTCCATTCTCAGGTTCTAGTTCTAAAGGTAAATTGTGCAAGCAGTTCACCAAGCACACTTCAAGAAACAGTATTTTGAACATGTCTGGGTAGTTTGCATCCAGTCATCAGGTAAGGCAATCTTCCTGACTCCTGACACAAAAAGAACCACATAAAGGTTTATGAGTGGGAGCCTGGGAGTCAGTCAAATTTCGGCTTCACTCCTGGAGTGTGATATCTGCTAATGATGATCTCAAGTAGTTACTCAACCTCATTGACCCTCAGTCTGCTCATCTATAAATTCAGGATGTTATAATATATACTATAGTACATGCCACTCCAGATGATTCCAAGGATAGGCTGAGATAATGCATGGAAAGAACTTAGCAGAGTCTTTGGCCTAAGAAATGTGAATTTTTGATATCATTGTTTCTACTCCATCACCATGATTATTATCAGCAGCAGTAATTTGTTCCTTTATTGAGAACATGCTCTGTGTAAGGCAGTAAGCTCATAATTATTTTACTTTATTTTATTCTCAAAATAAATTTAAGAGATTATTCTTCCCATTCTACATATGAATAAATGGAGATTATGTAGCCCGACCCCCATCACCCAGATGAGACCGAGAAGAACTGTCACTTCTCTTTTGGTGTGGATGTGAAATGGTGCATTGATGTAGAAAAAAGTATGGTGGTAAAAAGTTACGACTAGAACTACCAGAAGTGGGATTACTGGATCGTATGGGATTACTAATCATATGATAGTTCTAGTTTTAAATTTTTGAGGAAGCGTCACACTTTTTCCATAATGGTTTTACAAATTTATATTTTTGCCAGCAGTGCACAAGGATTGCCTTTTTTCCACATCCTCATCAATGTTTGTTATCTCTTGTCCTTTTGTGATAGTCTAACAGTTGTGAGGTGATATCTCATTGTGGTTTTGATTTGCATTTCCCTGCTGATTAATAATGCTAAGCACCTTTTCATGCACCCGATGGCCATCTGTTTGTTTTCTTTGGAAAAATGTCTATTTAGTTCCTCTGTCGGTTTTTTAATTGTATTGTTTTGTTGCTGTATGAGCTCATTTTTTCAGCCTCTTGCCAGAATGATGATGGGTGAAAAAAATAAATGTGTTAAATTCGCATTTCTATAGTTTTTGTGAGATTCAGCATCTGTTACTATTTTTATTGGCCTAATGTATTTTTTTCCTGAGACTTGTCTCTTCCTAATCTCTATCCATTTGTCTACTATGTTGTCTTTTGTTGATTTATAGATATTCCTTATGTATTCTGTATATTAATACTTTGTATATTGTATATGTTGCAAATAATTTCTTTGGGTCTTTCACTTCTTTTTAAATTTTTCTTATGACTTATCTTTTATTTATTTTTTATTTTTTGGTGGGTTCCAACATCCTCCTGTCAATTGTTGTTAAGCAACTAGTTGCAATTTTGGGGTTCTCACAGGAGAATATGAGCATATGTCCTTCTACTCCACCATCTTGTTATCTTTTATTAGGATAATTTAAATTATTAGGCCATTCAGTATTTTCTGGGGTTTTATACTCGACTCCTAAATTTTGATTACTGTACATTTTTCTAATGTTTCTCTAGTTTTAAATTTTATGCTTAGTTCTTGAATTCATAAAGAATTTGTATTTGTGTATAATGCTTAGTTGAGATTTAATTTTATTTTACTTAAAAAATCAATAGCTAATTTTCTCAGCACCATTTATTAAACAAAATTTCCTTACCCATGATTTGAAATATTACATTTATTTTAATATGAATTTTCTTACATACATGGTTTCTGTTTTATTGGTTTTGTCTATTCTTATGCTAGTTCTACACTATTTCAACACTTTTAATTTCTAAGTGAATTCAAGTTTTTAAAAATGCCAGGAAAGGTGAGCCTTCCCCCTTAATATTCTTTCCTTGAAAAGAGTTTTCTTAGACATTCTAGTTTATTTTCTGCTTCAGATAAATTTCAGAAATAACTTAAAGTTTTTTTAAACCCTTTTAAGACCATTATTGAGACTGAGTTGAATTTGTAAATTTATTTTGAGAAGTTGGTTTCTTTAGTACTGCCCAAGAATAAAATATGTTAGTCTACCTAATCACATTTTCTTTTATATACTTCAGTTAGATTTTATAGTTTTCTTCAAGTAGATTCTTGTGTATTTTTATTAGGTTTATTGATATGCATTTAATAAGGTTTTGTTGCCAGTGTGGATGAGAGTTTGAAAAAAAACTGATTATGTTTTCTAATTGCTATTACTTGAGAAAAGGACTACTAAAGTTTACCTATTGCTATAGTAACCTTTTTGAACTCATTTATTTGTTCTAATAATTGACCAGTTAGCATATTAAGTTTTATTAAAAAATATTTATTGATTACTTACTATATGTGGGATGTTGGAGATATGGCTGGTCTGAGCCCAGAGAGACTGCATTCTAGTGGAGGATGATGAGTCACAAACAAGGAAACAAATATATAATATTTATAAATATGTAATATATATATATCAGAGAAGGCAATGGCACCCCACTCCAGTACTCTTGCCTGGAAAATCCATGGACAGGGGAGCCTGGTAGGCTGCAGTCCATGGGGTCGCTAAGAGTCGGACACGACTGATCGACTTTACTTTCACTTTTTACTTTCATGTGTTGGAGAAGGAAATGGCAACCCACTCCATATGAACTATAGTGCTATGACAGAAACAAAAGGGAATGATGTAACATAGAGAGAGTAGGACTCTCCAAGTATCACCAAGGAGCTTCCCCTACGTGGTGCTGGAGACCAGAGACTCAGTCATGTCAAGAGCGCTCCAGGCAGAGTAAATAGCAAATGCAAAAGCCCTGTAGCTTTAAGGAGCTTGGCATCTAAGGAACAGCAAGTGAATCCAAGAGGCTGGAGTGGGAGTGGACAAGGTGGTAGTAGATAGGCAGGAACCAAGATAGTATGAGAGTTTTTAGGCTGGACCAGAGAGTCCAAATGTAAGTACTGTTGGGCTGTACTGAAAGGTCAGATAGTGATTTTTGTTTTAAAACAGTTGCTCAGACTATGTAGAAGAAAAGCTTCCCGTGAACAGGAGTAAGAGGAGGAGGAGGGTGCATTGTAGGAATTGAGAAGATTAGTGGCTTGACTAGATTGCCACCAGTGAATAGAAAGAAATGGTTATTTTCAAGATACATTATGAAGTAGAATGAATCAGACTCACCGATACATTTAATGGAGAGGATTATTAGGCTTGAGTAACTGGATAGATTGTGGTGCTGTTTTCTGAGATAATAAACGCTGGGGAGTAATGTTTTGTCAAGGGATAGAGAGGATCAAGGATTCTGTTTGGGAAATGTTTACTTTGAAACATAGCTGACATTCAAATTAATATATCAAATAGATTGCATGGATGAATCTGGAGATCAGGGGAACAGTCAGTCCTAGAGACATAAACTTAGAATTTGAAAACATACAGATAGAATTGGGACGGGGAGCCTGGTGGGCTGCGGTCTGTGGGGTCGCACAGAGTTGGACATGACTGAAGCGACTTAGCAGCAGCAGCAGCAGCAACAGATAGAATTGAAAGACATAGGACAAGATAAGATAATGTAGGGAAAAGAGAGAAGGAGAACACAGTACCAAGCTCTCAGTCAGTAGAGGAAAACAACACAATGGGAAAGACTAGAGATCTCTTCAAGAAAATTAGAGATACCAAGGGAACATTTCATGCAAAGATGGGCTCAATAAAGGACAGAAATGGTATGGACCTAATAGAAGCAGAAGATATTAAGAAGAGGTGGCAAGAATACACAGAAGAACTGTACAAAAAAAATCTTCATGACCCAGATAATCACGATGGTGTGATCACTGACCTAGAGCCACACATCCTGGAATGTGAAGTCAAGTGGGCCTTAGAAAGCATCACTACGAACAAAGCTAGTGGAGGTGATGGAATTCCGGTTGAGCTATTTCAAATCCTGAAAGATGATACTGTGAAAGTGCTGCACTCAATATGCCAGCAAATTTGGAAAACTCAGCAGTGGCCACAGGACTGGAAAAGGTCAGTTTTCATTCCAATCCCAAAGAAAGGCAATGCCAAAGAATGCTCAAACTACCGCACAATTGCACTCATCTCACACGCTAGTAAAGTAATGCTCAAAATTCTCCAAGCCAGGCTTCAACAGTGCGTGAACCGTGAACTTCCTGATGTTCAAGCTGGTTTTAGAAAAGGCAGAGGAACCAGAGATCAAATTGCCAACATCCACTGGATCATGGAAAAAGCAAGAGAGTTCCAGAAGAACTTCTATTTTTGCTTTATTGACTATGCCAAAGCCTTTGACTGTGTGGATCACAATAAACTGTGGAAAATTCTGAAAGACATAGGAATACCAGACCACCTGATCTGCCTCTTGAGAAATTTGTATGCTGGTCAGTAAGCAACAGTTAGAACTGGACATGGAACAACAGACTGGTTCCAAACAGAAAAAGGAGTACGTCAAGGCTGTATATTATCACCCTGCTTATTTAACTTCTATGCAGAGTACATCATGAGAAACGCTGGACTGGAAGAAACACAAGCTGGAATCAAGATTGCTGGGAGACATATCAATAACCTCAGATATGCAAATGACACCACCCTTATGGCAGAGAGTGAAGAGGAACTCAAAAGCCTCTTGATGAAAGTGAAAGTGGAGAGTGAAAAAGTTGGCTTAAAGCTCAACGTTCAGAAAACTAAGATCATGGCATCTGGTCCCATCACTACATGGGAAATAGGTGGGGAAACAGTGGAAACAGTGTCAGACTTTATTTTTCTGGGCTCCAAAATCACTGCAGATGGTGACTGCAGCCATGAAATTAAAAGACGCTTACTCCTTGGAAGGAAAGTTATGACCAACCTAGAGAGCATATTCAAAAGCAGAGACATTACTTTGCCAACAAAGATTCGTCTATTCAAGGCTATGGTTTTTCCAGTGGTCATGTATGGATGTGAGAGTTGGACTGTAAAGAAGGCTGAGCGCCAAGGAATTGATGCTTTTGAACTGTGGTGTTGGAGAAGACTCTTGAGAGTCCCTTGGACTGCAAGGAGATCCAACCAGTCCATTCTGAAGGAGATCAGCCCTGGGATTTCTTTGGAAGGAATGATGCTAAAGCTGAAACTCCAGTACTTTGGCCACCTCATGTGAAGAGTTGACTCATTGGAAAAGACTCTGATGCTGGGAAGGATTGGGGGCAGGAGGAGAAGGGGACGACAGAAGATCAGATGGCTGAGTGGCATCACTGACTCGATGGATGTGAGTCTCAGTGAACTCTGGGAGTTGGTGATGGACAGAGAGGCATGGTGTACTGCGATTCATGGGGTCACAAAGAGTTGGACATGACTGAGCAATGTAACTGAACTGAACTGACTGAAGGGAGGAAGAGATAGCAAACCACAGAAAACTGTAGGAGGAAGAGATAACAAAGGAACCCGAGAAAATGAGGAAGTAGGAACTGCAGGAAAGAGTGATGTCAAAAGTGGATGGCGTTTTGAGATGAGAGCTCCAAGAATTCCATCAAGCACTGCTAAGAAGTTGGGACAGAAAGAACATAACTGATGACCTTAAAAACAACGTAGGTGAAAGCCATGTTTGGGTGAAATCCAGGTTGGAATGATTCAAATGATAATGGAAGATAAGGAGTAGAAGCATCTGGAGTAGACAGTTAATTCTTTAAAAAAATTTTCCTGCAGAAGTGAATAAATGTAGTTGTAGCAGAAAGGGCATTAGAGGGACAAAGAATGATTTGCTTGTTCAAAAGACTGAACATCAGAGCTTCTTTACGTGCCAAAATGAGTAAATAATCCAGAAGGAAGAAAGAAGTCAAAGATTCAGGAGGGCTAGACGGAAAAAAATGCATGAGCAGAGTCCTTGAGAGAAGAAAAGGGAAGAGACCCAGACTGAAGCAGTGATCGTTCCTTGAGTGAAGGGGTGATGTTTGATAGTAGGAGAGGCACACCTTCTATCAGAACTCAAGAGAAAATGAAAAATATGAGTACTTCTACAGATAAGTTTATAGATATTATTGGGAAATGGAGACATTTTTCTCTGAATCTACAAAGGAGATTCAGATCAATTGATCATTGATGATAGAATTGATCATAAACACATCTAAGGAAATGATCAGAATATATGGAAATAGTTATAAGGTTGACTTTTCTTTTACAAATAAATATTTTATTACATTGGTTACTGACTCTAGTCCAGTATAAAATGCACTGATGATAATAAGCATACTTACAGTTCATTTGCTTTAAAGAAAACAATTGTACCATTTGACTACTAAATAAAATATTTATGCTTGTAGGTTTCTATAGTTATGGTAGAGCAAATATTTACATTTTTGCATTTACATTTTTATATTTAATTACATTTACATTTCCTAGATTGAATCATATTTGCGATGGTGTATCTTAGTATAAACTTGACATGATGGTAATGTCTTTGTTTTTAATGCACTTCTCAATTTAAGTTGCTAATACCTTATTTAGCTTTTTTAAAAGTATATATTCATAAGTAAAAATGGAAAACATTTCATAGACATATTTTTATATATGTGCTATTTTAAATAAGTTGGTTTCATGGATACGCTAGTTCCATAAACTGATTTAGAAAGTTTTCCGTATTTTTCTAAGCTCCAGAACAAATTTCTCAAAGAAGGAAAATTATCTGTTATGAAGAAATCTCTTTTAAAACCATGTGAGTCTGGTGAATTTGTTTTAAAAGGAAGCTACCAGAGTACATCTTTAGTTTCTTCTATGATTATTAGTCTACTCAAATATTTTTACATTTTTTGTGGCCAATTTGGGTAATTTTCTTTTCCTGGAAAATATTTTTTGGTCACCATTTTAAAATATGTTTTTAAAAGTTTTATATATGATGATACAAGTCTTTATTTTTATGATATAATTCTTTAAAAAATTGCTATATCTGAAATTATGACCCTTATCTTATTAACAAAGGGGTTTATTTGTCTTTAAATTTTCCTTAATTAGATTTGTCAAATTTTGGCATCAAATGCACTTTTATTTTATAGAATAATTCTAACTTTGTAAATTCAAGGTTTTAAAAAAAATTATTTACTTCTGCCTTTGCAGCTACTCTTTTATTTGTTTGTTATGCTCTTTAGCTACCTCCTTGCACTAAATCTAGTTGATTTATTTTCATTCTTCCTCACTTTCTAATGGATGCATAAAAAGCTATACATTTTCCACTGAATACCACTTGGACTGTAGCCCACAAGTCTTAACATGTAGTGTTCTTATTTTAAATTTTTTCTAAAGAGCTTGTAATTTTTATTTAGGTTACCTCTTTAAGACTTCCCTGGTAGCTCAGCTGGTAAAGAATCCACCTGCAATGCGGGAGACCTGGGTTCGATCCCTGGGTTGGGAAGATCCCCTGGAGAAGGGAAAGGCTACCCACTTCAGTATTCTGGCCTGAAGAATTCCATGGACTGTATAGTCCATTGGGTCGCAAAGAGTCGGACATGACAGTGATTTTCACTTTTAGACTTATTTGGGGGCTTCCCTGGTGGTCCCATCACTTCATGGGAAATAGATGGGGAAACAGTGGAAACAGTGTCAGACTTTATTTTGGGGGGCTCCAAAATCACTGCAGATGGTGACTGCAGCCATGAAATTAAAAGACGCTTACTCCTTGGAAGGAAAGTTATGACCAACCTAGATAGCATATTCAAAAGCAGAGACATTACTTTGTCAACAAAAGTCCATCTAGTCAAGGCTATGGTTTTCCAGTGGTCATGTATGAATGTGAAAGTTGGACTGTGAAGAAAGCTGAGTGCCGAGGAATTGATGCTTTTGAACTGTGGTGTTGGAGAGGACTCTTGAGAGTCCCTTGGACTGCAAGGAGATCCAACCAGTCCATTCAGAAGGAGGTCAGCCCTGGGATTTCTTTGAATTTGGCCACCTCATGCAAAGAGTTGACTCACTGGAAAAGACTCTGATGCTGGGAGGGATTGGGGGCAGGAGGAGAAGGGGACGCCAGAGGATGAGATGGCTGGATGGCATCACTGACTCAATGGACATGAATGAGTCTGAGTGAACTCTGAGAGTTGGTGATGGACAGAGAGGCCTGGCATGCTGCGATTTGTGGGGTCGCAAAGAGTCGGACACGACTGAGCGACTGAACTGAACTGAACTGGTGGTCTAGTGCTTGAGAATCCACCTGCCAGTATAGAGGACACAGGTTCAATCCCTGTGGGAAGATCCAACATGCTGTGAAGCAGCTAAACCCGAGAGCCTCAGCTAGTGAAGCCCACGATCCTAGAGCCCGTGCTCTACAACAAGAGAAGCCACTATAATGAGAAGCTTGTGCACTGCAAGTAGAGAGTTTCCCTGGCTTGCTGCAACTAGAGAAAGCCCACACACAGCAACAAAGACCCAGCACAGCAAAAATAAATTTACAAAAAGAAAGACTTATTTTGAAAGTTGGTTTTAATTTTCAAGTGATTATTATTTTTGTCATCCTTTGTTATTAATTTCTAATTTTATTGTATTATATCCAGGAAATATGTATTTCAGCATTTAAAAATATTTGAGGTTGTCATCGTGGTTTCATATATCAGTTCAGATCAGTCACTCAGCCGTGCCCGACTCTTTGCAACCCCATGGACTGCAGCATGCTAGGCTTCCCTGTCTGTCACCAATTTCCAGAGCTTGCTCAAACTCATGTCCATCGAGTCAGTGATGCCATCCAACCATCTCATCTTTATTCTCCCCTTCTCCTCCTGCCTTCAATCTTTCGCAGCAACAGGGTCTTTTCAAATGAGTCAGTTCTTCCCATCAGGTGGCCAAAGTATTGAAGTTTCAGCTTTAACATCAGTTCTTCCAGTGAATATTCAGGACTGATTTCCTTTAGGATTGACTGGTTTGATCTCCTTGTAGTCCAAAGGACTCCCAAGAGTCTTCTCCAGCACCACAGTTCAAAAGTTCAGTTCTTCAGTGCTCAGCTCTCTTTAATAGTCCAACCTCACATCTATGACTACTAGTCACATACATGACTACTATAGCTTTGACTAGATGGACTTTTGTCAGCAAAGTAATGTCTCTGCTTTTAATATGCTGTCTAGGTTCGTCATAGCTTTTCTTTCAAGGAGCAAGCGTCTTTTAATTTCATGGCTGCAATCACCATCTGCAGTGATTTTGGAGCCTCCCAAAGTAAAGTCTCATATATAATGAGGTTTCATATATAATGTTTTTGAAATGTGTTTTATCTATATTTTAAAATGCTTGTACATTCATTTTGAATAACCAGATTTTAACATATGTGTTTTTACTTAGTTTAAGCTTCTTAGTGTTTAATTAAAATACAAGTTCTTTCACTTCTTATAATACCTTTTTAAAATGTAAAATTATACCCATTCTAGAAAATGCAGAAAATTATAAAAAGGAAGGGAAAAATTAAGCCCTATGAACCTAGAGATAAATATTAATACAATTTTGGCATATATTTTCAAAACTTTTAGCCTTCTTACATGGTAAAGATAATGCTATACATATACAGTTGAATCCTGAATTTTCATTTTTTTCCATATATCTGCATTTCAAATAATTCATAACTACCATTTTAATAGCTAAATATTGCATAATAAGAATCTGCTATAATTATAAAGGTGTTTTACATATTTTACTATGAATAATTCTGTAGAAAATATCTTTGTACATAACTCTTTTCCACATTTAAGATTATTTTCATAGGAGTTCATAATAAAGAAGAAACTATTAAGTCAAAAAGTATGAAGATTTTTAAGGTTTTTATGCTTGTAATCATTTTGCATATATGCAAAACAAATGTCTGCTTTTTGTATGAAGTATACAGTCAAATCACTGTAGATTGTCTATCTCTATTTTACTCAATCTGCTTCCACTGCTTAAACAATCAAAGAAGTGAGTATGTATATGCTTCTAGACCTTTCTACATGTATTTACATACATATATCTACATGTCTGTTTAATGTTGCTATATAGCAGCTCAGATGGTGAAGAATCTGTCTGCAATGCAGGAGATGCAGGTTTGATCCCTGGGTCAGGAAGATCCCCTGGAGAAGGGAATGGCTACCCACTCCAGTATTCTTGCCTGGAGAATTCCATGGACAGAGGAGCCTGGAGGATTTCAATCCATGGGGTTACAGAGTCAGACATGACTGAGCAACTAACACTTTCACTTTTTTTCACTTTCAAGAGAGAATACATGCATAATAAGTGTATAATATACACTAAGCATTCACAATTTTTTAATTTGGAGGTTGTATGTGTGTATAATATGTACACATGTATGCTTATTTTTAAAGTTTAAGAAAAATATGTACTAGTTCAAGTAAGAAACTTTCACATTGTCCGGTTATCATTGTTCTAATAATGAGAAATCAGATCAGATAAGATCAGTCGCTCAGTCGTGTCCGACTCTTTGTGACCCCGTATATCGCTGCACACCAGGCCTCCCTGTCCATCACCAACTCCCGGAGTTCACTCAGACTCACGTCCATCGAGTCAGTGATGCCATCCAGCCATCTCATCCTCTGTCATCCCCTTCTCCTCCTGCCCCCAATCCCTCCCAGCATCAGAGTCTTTTCCAATGAGTCAACTCTTCACATGAGGTGGCCAAAGTACTGGAGTTTCAGCTTTAGCATCATTCCCTCCAAAGAAATCCCAGGGCTGATCTCCTTCAGAATGGACTGGTTGAATCTCCTTACAGTCCAAGGGACTCTCAAGAGTCTTCTCCAACACCACAGTTCAAAAGCATCAATTCCTCGGTGCTCAGCCTTCTTCACAGTCCAACTCTCACATCCATACATGACCACAGGAAAAACTATAGCCTTGACTAGATGGACCTTTGTTGGCAAAGTAATGTCTCTGCTTTTGAATATGCTCTCTAGGTTGGTCATAACTTTCCTTCCAAGGAGTAAGTCTTTTAATTTCATGGCTGCAGTGATTTTGGAGCCCAGAAAAATAAAGTCTGACACTGTTTCCACTGTTTCCCCATCTATTTCCCATAAAGTGATGGGACCAGATGCCATGATCTTCGTTTTCTGAATGTTGAGCTTTAAGCCAACTTTTCACTCTCCACTTTCACCTTCATCAAGAGGCTTTTTAGTTCCTCTTCACTTTCTGCCATAAGGGTGGTGTCATCTGCATATCTGAGGTTATTGATATTTCTCCTGGCAATCTTGATTCCAGCTTGTGTTTCTTCCAGTCCCGAGTTTCTCATGATGTACTCTGCATATAAGTTAAATAAGCAGGGTGACAATATACAGCCTTGACGTACTCCTTTTCCTATTTGGAACCAGTCTGTTGTTCCATGTCCAGTTCTAACTGTTGCTTCCTGACCTGCATACATATTTCTCAAGAGGCAGGTCAGGTGGTCTGGTATTCCCATCTCTTTCAGAATTTTCCACAGTTTATTGTGATCCACACAGTCAAAGGCTTTGGCATAGTCAATAAAGCAGAAATAGATGTTTAGCTGGAACTCTCTTGCTTTTTCCATGATCCAGCGGATGTTGGCAATTTGATCTCTGGTTCCTCTGCCTTTTCTAAAACCAGCTTGAACATCAGGAAGTTCATGGTTCACGCACTGTTGAAGCCTGGCTTGGAGAATTTTGAGCATTACTTTACTAGCGTGTGAGATGAGTGCAATTGTGCGGTATCTCCTGTCTCTTAATTAAATAAAAGGCATTTAAGGAAAGATTAGCAAGTCTTTTAACAAGTGTTCTAACTTGATTTAAGAAAAAAAAACTAGAGAATGTTGACAATTATTTATCAGATAATGAAGGAAAGGTCAGAGAAGTTTGAGATTTAACAAAATAGTGAACTTCTCTGACCTTTCCTTCATTATCTGGTAAATAATTGTCAACATTCTCTAGTTTTTTTTTTTTTTTTCTTTTAATCAAATTAGAACACTTGTTAAAAAACTTGCTAATCTTTCCTTAAATGCCTTTTATTTAATTAAGAGACAGGAGATCTTGTCACAGTGGAAGAATATCTTCTCCTTGGACAATCAGCTTTAAGAGTGTGGCACTCAGAAAACAAGAAGTGCTCCTAAGATGTCAAGAAAATGGAAATTAATAGATCCTCAGTATATGGTTGGTGATAACATACTACAAGGAGCATAGCATCTTCTTTTTCCATTTGCGTTGATGTTACTGTTTCGGGGGCAACTCCTAAAAGAGTTAAATAGAAGTTTGACTATCAGGTACATATCAGTCAGGCTGCTTTAGGCTACAAGACAGAAAATCTCAATTTAAATTGGCTTATATGCTAAGGAAGACATAGCATTTCTTCTAACAAGAATTTTCAAGGTAGTTTAATTCCAGAGTTCATTAGTCATGTGGCTCATGATGTCATGAACAACCCCCTCTTCTCCGGCTCTACTTCCTTGGCCTTGTCTACTTTGTCGTCAGCTAGTTTCTTGCCTCTGGCCTCAGTATGACTGCCACAGTTTTGGCTGTTCCACGTAGACACTGAAAATGTCTAATAATAATTATCTCATCCTTATGAAATTTTCTGATAAGGAAGACCATTTCCCAGAAAGTCCCTAGATGACTTTTGCTCTTGGTTCACTGGCCTGCCTCACATGCTGATGTAAATCAATTGCATGAATAACTTGACCAATCAGCATCCATTCTCCCTTGAAGCAAGTAACACTACTAAAGAGGATGGATATCCAGACAAAATTAGGAATGCAGTAGGAAGGGAAAAATTGAAGAAAGGGAAGAAATATCATGTAGGCAACTGATCATGCCTACAAAAATGTAGATAATAATGCCCTGTTAATAGTGAAAAATTAATTAAACTGTAGTGATATTCTAATGAATATTATATATTTATATATTAACATGATTTATAGAAATTATATAATCTGCACTGAAATGTGTTACATAAACCTGCTTTAATTTTAAGTGTAGGTGATAAGCAAAGCTATCTTTAGGAAAGTTTATGCTTTCCAAGTATTTAAACATGTTCATTTAAGAAATAAGGCACATTGCCTTTTTGGATTTCAAAAATCAAGTCACTCCTTTAGATGTCAAAATTATCCTCCCTTGCCAGAATTAATGGCTACTGGGGTAGCTCAGTGGTAAAGAATTGGCCTGCCAAGCAGGAGATTCAGGTTCAATCCCTGGGTGGGAACATCCCCTGGAGAAGGAAATGGCAATCCTCTCCAGTATTCTTGCCTGGGAAACCCCATGGACAGGGGAGTCTGGTGGTGCTATAGTCCATGGGGTCACAGAAGAGTTGGACATGACTCAGTGACTAAAAAACTATAGAATTAATCTTGTAACATGCGAATGCGGCCAGACTGGGAAACTGTTACAGTGAATCATATCTATTTGTCTATAACATGCTTTACATTTTTAAAAGATTAAAGTAAGTTCACCTTAATAGTGGTATATTTTTTAAATTCTCTCTTGAGAGGGTTTTTCTTTCTCTAGTTTTATGTGATGAAACTATAAATTTTTGGTGGTAATATCATTACAAACTACATCATATATAAGGCCATTAAGTAATCTAAAATGTTAATAAATAAGACTTAACGTCTTACTTGTAGAGAGGAAACCATCTTTACCTCTAACACAAGGCAGTAGGATCCCACACTGCTTGTGAAAGATTGAAGTGTATAATCTATCAAAATGTCACCTTCTCCCTTAAGGCCTTCTTGAGAAAGGGAGATGATAAATTAAGACCTGAGGTACCCCAAACAGTATTGTTTTTCAGTAGCTCTTTCGTGTCCAACTCTTTGCAACCCCATGGACTGCAGCACGTATTTGATTTAGTTATAGATGATGAAAAGCATGATGAGTGAGTCATAAACTTGACAGATTTGACTACCGGGTAAAGGAATTTTTGTATACTTTTTAAATTTACAGCTATGAATCATGGTCATGGTAATGTTTTTTAGGGATTGACATCATTTATGCCATATCTTTATCCACATGGCCATTGTAGGATAACTATTCTACTCTGTTTCATAGTTAGGGAAACTTTTGCTCATTTCAAGCATTTGACTCACTTTGTCCTCTCCATCCGACTCCAAGTGGAAAAAGAAAACAAGGATTTTCATCTTTGGATTCAAAAAAGTTATGTGTAGTCACTCTATGTATGCTGCATTGTGCCATTTGAAGGTCATGAGTTCTAACTACTGAAACTAGATGGTTGCTTTTCTTGGGGAAAATAATATAGAGGGTGAGGGATATAAGAAATTCTGTATCCCTCTAGGTCAGGGATCCACCATTGAGTATTAGCTTGAGGATAGGGAACAAATCCTATACTGCTTTATTTCCCTAGAAGTTCAGGTTTTGTGTATATTAGCCATTCAGTACATGCTGGTACTGAATGAGGATATTTGAGGTAGCAAAGAAGACACGTAGTTCTGCTCACACTTTATTGTGAAATCCTTCAAGTGACTGCTGATCCATTTGGTCAAGGGTCTAAAAGGGGTAAGATAGAATTTTCGTCTTTTTGGGGCATATAGTATCTGTTACAACCACTTAACTTAGCTGTGGATTATATGTAAACCAATGGGTATGGCTGTGTCCCGGTAAAACTTCATTCACAGCAACAAGTAATAGGCAGAATTGGGCCTGGGGGCCATAACTCGCTGACCTCTGCATTAGGCTGTAACACACTAGACTCTTCTTTGGAGATCCTTTCAGATGCTTCATCATAGCAACATTCTTCAGAGAAAGATGTTAGAGCAGGTCTCCTGTTGGAAATGATGCAATTTGTAATCATATAGAGAAATACAGGAACAGAGATTATTGCCAATTAGGAAGGAAATTTAAAATTGTTAGTACAGGGCTTGGTGCATGGTAAATACTCAACGACTAGTAGTAATTATGATTCCTGATAAGAAAGTGTGAATAGTGATGCTAGAGATAACAGTGGTTAACCAATGTATCACTACAAACAGAGATAGTGGAGGTAATGGAATTCCAGTTAAGCTATTTCAAATCCTAAAAGATGATACTGTAAAAGTGCTGCACTCAATATGCCAGCAAATTTGGAAAACTCAGCAGTGGCCACAGGACTGGAAAAGATCAGTTTTCGTTCCAATCCCAAAGAAAGGCAATGCCAAAGAATGCTTAAACTACTGCACAATTGCACTCACCTCACACGCTAGTAAAATAATGCTCAAAATTCTCCAAGCCAGGTTCAGCAATACGTGAACCATGAACATCCAGATGTTCAAGCTGGTTTTAGAAAAGGCAGAGGAACCAGAGATCAAATTGTCAACATCTGCTGGATCACTGTAAAAGCAAGAGAGTTCCAGAAAAACATCTATTTCTGCTTTATTGACTATGCCAAAGCCTTTGACTGTGTGGATCACAAAAAACTGTGGAAAATTCTGAAAGAGATGGGAATACCAGACCACCTGACCTGCCTCTTGAGAAACCTATATGCAGGTCAGCAAGCAACAGTTAGAACTGGACATGGAACAACAGACTGGTTCCAAATAGGAAAAGGAGTATGTCAAGGCTGTATATTGTCACCCTGTTTATTTAACTTATATGCAGAGTACATCATGAGAAACATTGGGCTGGAAGAAGCACAAGCTGGAATCAAGATTGCTGGGAGATATATCAATAACCTCAGATATGCAGATGACACCACCCTTATGGCAGAAAGTGAAGAGGAACTAAAAAGCTTCTTGATGAAAGTGAAAGAGGAGAGTGAAAAAGTTGGCTTAAAGCTCAACATTCAGAAAACGAAGATCATGGCATCTGGTCCCATCACTTCATGGGAAATAGATGGGGAAACAGTGGAAACAGTGTCAGACTTTATTTTGGGGGGCTCCAAAATCACTGCAGATGGTGATTGCAGTCATGAAATTAAAAGACATTTACTCCTTGGAAGAAAAGTTATGACCAACCTAGAGAGCATATTCAAAAGCAGAGACGTTACTTTGCCAACAAAGGTCCGTCTAGTCAAGGCTATGGTTTTTCCTGTGGTCAAGTATGGATGTGAAAGTTGGACTGTGAAGAAAACTGAACGCTGAAGAATTGATGCTTTTGGACTGTGGTGTTGGAGAAGACTCTTGAGAGTCCCTTGGACTGCAAGGAGATCCAACCAGTCCATTCTGAAGGAGATCAGCCCTGGGATTTCTTTGGAAGGAATGATGCTAAAGCTGAAACTCCAATACTTTGGCCACCTCATGCGATGAGTTGACTCATTGAAAAAGACTCTGATGCTGGGAGGTATTGGGGGGCAGGAGGAGAAGGGGACAACAGAGGATGAGATGGCTGGATGGCATCACTGACTCTATGGACATGAGTTTGATTGAACTCTGGGAGTTGGTGATGGACAGGGAGGCCTGGCGTGGTGCAATTCATGGGGTTGCAGAGTCAGACACGACTGAGCGACTGAACTGAACTGAACTGAACCAATGTGACCATGGGTGAGTATCAGTTCTCTCACTGCAATCCTTCTTCAGTATAATTAGGGGCTAGGTTATCCATAAGTGCTTTTGAAGGTCCAAGGCTTCTAAAATAATTTGGGTAAAAGCCCCTTCTGCCCCTCATTGAAGTGGAACTAGATTGTTAATAGGAGCATTGTTATTCAACTGTGGTCTCTGCAGAGCAGGAAGATTTTTTGCACTGTTCAAATTGGCCTGTGAAGACCTGAAATATTCTGTAAGAGTCTGCTGGCTTTTTCATGGTCTACTATTAATGTTTATTCATGCATTTTGTCTTTAACTTTAATCTTGTTCCAAGTCAGACAGATTTGGAAAAATTGACACTAAGTCATGGAGGAACTTCAGAAATAATTGAAGACACCAAGCAAAATAAGATCTTGCCTTCTTATATACCAGAAACCAGCAATAACATGACAACTAGATAATTAATGATTCTAGTTTCCATAATGCAGACCCTTTGGAGACTGTGGATCTGGACGCCAGTCTAGGCCCTGTACTTACAAGCTATGTGATCTTGGGCAAATCAATTATTCTTATAGGATAGTTATAAAATAGGAAAGACAATCTTTCCTTCATAGGATTATGGCAAGAACTCATTGTGATTACTTTGGAAATCATTCAGTGCACAACTAGGACTATAGTTCCTGGATTCTAAGACATTTTCACATTCTGAAACTGGAATGTGTTCTTACAACTGATGTACCTAATAGTGTACATTCTTTTTTCATTTTTTTGAAAGATGTTAAGTTGATGGCTCTCAGAATCAAGCAAGTTTGGAAGTATTCAATAAAATTTTATTCAATATTCAATAAAATTAGCTTCTATCATTATAATATTTATAATAGTTTTTGTTTGAATTCTGTCCATATAAATAGTGTAGTACTTTTAGTTTGGGACACTGATATTATAAGGTCAAATTTGTAGAAAAACATAGCCAGTTACAAATTCATATTTAATAAGGTTAATTCATGGAGGTATAATAGTTTCCTCATACTGATCATCATTGGATTGTTCCTAGTTTAAGAATAAGTGGTTTGTTTTACTTATTGTGTTAATACCTGAGCAAAGGCACAGTTTCAATAAATTCTATTCACTCATTATTTCATCAATATAATACTTTCATTTCCACCCTTTTATTTGATGCTATTAAATACAAAAAAAATCTCATTTGTATTTAGTATAATTGATTTTATTTTTCAGTTGGTTACACGGTGTAAAACAGACTTGGTCTCTCTTTACAGGGCAGTTCTTATATCTGAAGAATAAATTAATAATACTTCTCTTGTTTGGTTTTCTCCCTTGACCAAGGCCACAGATACATTATCTTCCAAGTATTCTCATTATGTAACTATATCCATGAATTCCTCAGAAGCCTGGTACTTGGAAACTTCATTTAGGCATTAATTTACTTTTAATTTATTTTTTATGACCACCATTTATATTTCCAGGCTTGTGCCTTGATGGTAATATCTACTTATTATGCTGATGTTTGTTAAACTCTATGAAATTACAATATGCAGCATTGAATCAAGGCAGGAAATGAAATTGAAAACCATGTTAAATTAACTGCTGGTGTCTTGTTGGCACAGGCTGAGCCTCACTAGTCTTTATATTCTGGTCTAATTCACAGGTCCTGGAGGCAATTACCACTCCCTCACTGAGAAGTCAATGAAAAGGATACATCAGAGAGTTATTAACACACTCATAAATTTGTAAAGCATCTCCTAACGACACCTATAACTATCCCCATGTATAATGGCTTCATAATTTTATTTGTTGAAGTATAATGTACACAAGTGAAATGTTTATATCTTAGGTGTGCTGTCCAATCAGTTTTGATAAATGCATATACTTTTGCAGACTATGCCCCTATCAAGACACAGAGCATTTCCTTCAAACCCAGAAAGTTACCTGTGTCCCTACCCAGGCAATGCCCCTCTCAGAAACAACAACTAATCCTGTTATTTGTCACTATATTCCAAAGTTTCATATAAATTGAATCCTGTAGTTTGTCATCTTTTGCATCTTGCTTTTTTATTTAGCATAATATTTTCTGAGAATGACTCATATTATTTCAAGTACCAGTAGCTGATCCCTTTTTATTGCAAAGCAAGATTCCATTATAAGAAAATACACAGTTTAATAATCCATTCTTCTATTGATGGACATCTGGGATGCTTACAGGTTGGAATTGTTATGAAAAGAAGATTCTATGAACAATTTTATTTTCCTTTTTGGTGTAACTATGTTTTTGTTTCTCTTGAATAAATATCTTGGAGTAGAATTGCCAGCTCATAGAGTATATGTGCATTCAACTTTTGGAGAACTAAGTTTTCTGAAATGTTTGTTCTGTTTTACACTCCCACTAGTAATATATGAGAATTTGAGTTACTCCAGTATTTGATGTTGTCAGTATTTTATTTTAGCCATTCTGGTAGGTGTGTAATGATATTTCATTATGGTTTGAATTTGCTTTTCCTGGATGAATGATATGAAAACTTTTTCATATGCCTATTGGCCATTTTGGATATCTCCTTTGGGCAAAAGTGTGGAAAATGTGAATTGTCTCTTTGAATCTTTTGTCCATTTTTAAATCACCTTGTTTGTCCTACTATTAGGTTGTGAAAGTTCTTCATGTATTCTAGATTGAAGACCTTTGCCAGATATGCTTATTATGAATATTTTCTTCTAGTATATGATTTCCCTATTTATTTTCTCAAAAAGTGCTTGGGGAGCACAAATATCTTAACTTTATTTTTAATTAACCAAAGTACACAGTTTACATTAGAGTTCATTCTTTGTCTTATATGTGCAAGGAGTTGTGATAAATGTTTAATAGCATATATCCATTATTATAGTGTTATACAGAATAGTTTCACTCCTCCAAAAATTCCCTATGTTTCACCTGTTCTTTCCTTTCTCCTCCCAAAACTACGATAACCACTAATCTTTTACTATCTCCTTATTTTTGCCTTTTCCAGAGTATCATATAGTTGGAATCATATAGTAGGTTGCCTGTTCAGATTCATAACTCCTTTTTGAAAGAAATAATGTCTTTCAGATTATCAGTAGAAATTGATTTTTAATTATCCTTTTTGTATAGAAAGTTTGTTGATAAGAACATGAAAATTATCTATAGTTTTGGGTTTTTTTACATTGACATTTTGAAAGTAGAAAGTGTCCCAAAGGAATAAAAGTAGTTGGCCTTAATTTAATAGTCATCATGCAAACTATCAACAAGGAGAAAAGCAAATTTTAGGAGGGGAGGATCTTGGGACAGCTCTTAGGGATAGATAAAGCATTGCTATGGTATGGTACACTCAGCTGCATACATCAAATGCTATTTCAAATAAAATTTTTGGAACAGGGAAAGCAGTGATGCTGCTGAAGCCTACAAAAGAAAGAGTTTTTCTTTGTTAACAGTTTATTTTTGAACCTACAGAAAGAGCATTTTGTGTGGGAGCCTAGTTTTGAACTTTCCCAGCACTATCTGCTCTGCTCAAACTTAAACACATGAGCAAAAAGTATTTTGAAATTCATTGTGAGAACCTCTAAGGAACTGTCTTTACTAACCATTTTTACCTGAACTTCTATTAATATCTAATATTTCAAAGGTCATAAATACACTGTATTTTTGAACTTGTCTTAAAATAGATACATATCTTCTTCATGAAGAAGTATCTTCTTCATTGGAGAAGGCAATGGCACCCCACTCCAGTACTCTTGCCTGTAAAATCCCATGGACGGAGGAGTCTGGTAGGCTGCAGTCCATGGGGTCACAAAGAGTCGGACATGAATAAGTGACTTCCCTTTCCCTTTCCCTATCTTCTTCATAGAAGGTATCATTGCTTGAAACTTGGCCTGTAATACACAGTTGACCCTTAAACAGTGAATGGGTGACTGTATAGTCTTCCCTTTGTACCAGAAGTTCTGTATCCTGTGGATTCAACCAACCAGGGATCATGTAGTTTGTATTTACTGAAAGAAATCCACTTATAAGTAGACCTTGTAGTCCAAACCTGTGTTGTTCCAGGGTCAGCTGTTAGGCATTTTTCTGCTTTAAATTACATGAAAGAGGCTGAGAGAATGTATCTGACTCTTGTCATCTAGATCTTTAATTTCCAGATTCTTTTGATAACACATCTATCAATTAAAAAATAAGTCATACTCATAAATTTATTTACTAATGAATTAATTTTTTGTATTTGCATTTGGTTTTAAAAATAGTTATATTTACTTATTTTTGGCCATGCCATACTGAGTCTTCGTTGCTGCATGGGCTTTTCTTTAGTTGTGGCAAGCAGGGGCTACTCTCTAGTTGTGGTACGCAGGTTCCTCTTTGTGGTGGCTTCTGTTGCTGCAAAGCACAAGCTCTAGGACACGCGGGCTTCAGTAGTTGCAGCATATGGGCTCCGTAGTTGTAGCTCCCAGACTCTAGGGCACAGGCTCAGTAGTTGTGGTACATGGGCTCAGTTGCTCTGCAGCACATGGGATCTTCCCCCATCAGGGATCAAACCTGTGTCTCCTGCATTGGAAGGCAGATTCTTTACCACTGAGCAACCAGGGAAGCCCCTGCCTTTTGTTTTCTATTTGATTCATGTTTTCAATTATTTCTAGTTTTCTGGTGATAACAGGATTTTCCAATTTTATTTCTGTTGAAAGATAACGATTTTAGCTACATATCTCAAGGTGACACCTACAGAAGCTTTTAAAGACCAGCAAAGATGCCCATAACAACAGTTCTCCAAGTATAATTTATTAAAAGCAAACAGCAGAACAAACTAGGTTAACTGAATTTCTTTTCCAAGTTATAATTCCTATCTATAAATGCTTATGGAAACCCATTATGGTTATTACTCAGTCCCTATATGGGTTGAAGAACTGTAGTTAAAGATGTTCACCTTGCATCCTAGCATTTGTATCCTTGGCTTGTGAAAGAGCAAGAAAGAATAGAAATAGAAAGCACAAGATATCTAAGGAGAGATGACAGAGTTGGTGACAAAATTAGCTTAATAAACTCTTTGAGCCTCT
Organism: Bos javanicus; assembly: GCF_032452875.1. Classification (NCBI taxonomy): domain Eukaryota; kingdom Metazoa; phylum Chordata; class Mammalia; order Artiodactyla; family Bovidae; genus Bos; species Bos javanicus. The sequence continues at coordinate 54,693,323 of NC_083874.1, read as the reverse complement.
GATAACCACCATTAACAGTCTTTGTGCTTTATTGAATAAGTACCCACTTAAATCCAAGAGTATTAATTGGGACATCTTAGTCTGTTAATACATGGTTTGCTGGTTGACTGGGTGATTTTTGTCAAGAGGGAGGGAGGCATACTACTATTGCCTAGACAAATACATGTACTAGTTTGTTGCTTTCCTAGTGTCACATATCGACTTTCCTCCTTAACTGTTACATAGAGACTGTTCTTGTAAGCCACTTTAATGCTCCCCCAAAATGTGTGCCTCTGTCTCTTGCACCCCACTCCAGTAGTCTTGCCTGGAAAATCCCATGGACAGAGGAGCCTGGTGGGCTGTAGTCCATGAGGTCGCTAAGAGTCGGACACGACCGAGCGACTTCCCTTTCACTTTTCACTTTCATGCTTTGGAGAAGGAAATGGCAACCCACTCCAGTGTTCTTGCCTGGAGAATCCCAGGGATGGCGGAGCCTGGTAGAAGGCCGTCTCTAGGATCGCACAGAGTCAGACACGACTGAAGTGACTTAGCAGCAGCAGCAGCAGTCTCTTGCTCTAGTTCTTTCTTTCTTTCCTTCCCATTATCCTATAGATAAGTCTCTTTAGAAAAAATTGAAAAGAATATTACTGGTGAAATGATATACCTTATATTTATATGCATTCCATTTTAGAAAAAGGTCTGGAAAGGAGGGAAATTCAAAAGCAGCCAATAGATTGTACCTACATAAACTAGTAGGAAGAAGAGATATAAGATTATAAAGCTGAGCAATTTAGAGAGAGATTCCTCAAGGTTTCAATAATGATGGCATTTGGGGCCTAAATACTGTGAAACTACATCTCACAGCACACCACACACACTAAAAACCTTACATAAAGCAAAAGGAACAGAAAGCTTAGAAACCTGACATTTAAAAGAAAAAAGGTGAAAGTTGGTTACAATCCAGAGATGAACAAGGAAGGAGGTAGCGCTGAAATAGTAGAAAATAGAAAGAAATCAGAAATACTGAAAATCCCCATCATTTTTCTTTTTTTTTTTTTAATTGGAAGATAATAGATTTACAATGTTGTGGTGGTCTCTGCTGTACATCAACATAAATCAGTCATAATTATATTTATATATATGTGTGTGTGTGTGCCCTCCTTCTTGAGCCTCCCTTCCCTCTCTCTATTTCAACCCTCTAGGTGATCACAGAATACCAGGCTGGGCTCCCTGTGTTATATAGCAGTTTCCTGCTAGTTATGTATTTTACCCATGATAGTGTATATATGTCAATACTACTTTCTAAATTTCTCCTAGCCTCTCCTACCCCTTCTGTGTCCACAAGTTCATTCTCTGTGCCTGTTCTCCATTTCTTCAAAATCAGTAGGTTCATCAGTACTATTTTTCTAGGATCCACATCAGTTCAGTTCAGTTCAGTCACCTCTGACTCTTTGAGACCCCATGGACTGCAGCACGCCAGGCTTCCCTGTCCGTCACCAATTCCCAGAGCTTACTCAACCTCATGTTCATTGAGTCGGTGATGTCTTCCAACCATCTCATTCCCTGTTGTCCCCCTCTCCTACCACCTTCAATCTTTCCTAGCATCAGGGTCTTTTCCAATGAGTCAGCTCCTCACATCAGGTGGCCAAAGTATTAGAGTTTCAGCTTCAACATCAGTCCTTCCAATGAATATTCAGGACTGATTTCCTTTAGGATTGATTGGTTTGATCTCTTTGAAGTCCAAGGAACTCTCAAGAGTCTTCTCCAACAACACAGTTCAAAGACATCAGTTTTTTGGTGGTCAGCTTTCTTTATAGTCCAACTCTCACATCCATACATGACTACTGGAAAAACCATAGCTTTGACTAGACAGACCTTTGTGGCAAAGTAAAGTCTTTGCTTTTTAATATGCTGTCTAGCTTGGTCATACCTTTTCTTCCAAAGAGCAAGCATCTTTAATTTCATGGCTGCAGTCACCATCTGCAGTGATTTTGGAGCCAAAAAAATAAAGTCTCTCACTGTTTCCATTGTCTCCCCATCTATTTGCCATGAACTGATGGGACTGGATGCCATAATCTTAGTTTTCTGAATGTTGAGTTTTAAGCCAACTTTTTCACTCTCCTCTTTTACTTTCATCAAGAGGCTCTTTAGTTCTTCACTTTCTGCCATAAGGATGGTGTCATCTGCATATCTGAGGTTATTGATACTTCTCCTGGCAATCTTGATTCCAGCTTGTACTTCATCCAGCCCAGCATTTCACATGATGTACTCTGTATATAAGTTAAATAAGCAGGGTGACAATATACAGCCTTAATGTAATCCTTTCCCAATTTGGAACCAGTCTGTTGTTCCATGTCCAGTTCTAACTGTTGCTTCTTGACCTACATACAGGTTTCTCAGGAGACAGGTAAGATGGTCTGGTATTCCCATCTCTTCAAGAATTTTCCACAGTTTGTTGTGATCCACACAGTCAAAGGCTTTGGCATAGTCAGTAAAGCAGAAATAGATGTTTTTCTGGAACTCTCTTGCTTTTTTGGTGATCCAGCAGATGTTGGCAATTTGATCTCTGCTTCCTCTGCCTTCTCTAAAACCAGCTTGAACATATGGAAGTTCACAGTGCATGTCCTGTTTAAGCCTGGCTTGGAGAATTTTGAGCATTACTTGGCTAGCGTGTAGCAAAGTAAAGATGAGTGCCATTATGCAGTAGTTTGAGCATTATTTGGCATTGCCTATCTTTGGGATTGAAATGAAAACTGACTGTTTCCAATCCTGTAGGCACTGCTGAGTTTTCCAAATTTGCTGGCACATTGAGTACAGCACTTTCACAGCATCATCTTTTAGGATTTGAAATAGCTCAACTGGAATTCCATCACCTCCACTAGCTTTGTTCATAGTGTTGCTTCCTAAGGCCCACGTGACTTCACATTCCAGGACATCTGGCTCTAGGTGAATGATCACACCATCGTTGTTATCTGGGTCATGAAGATGTTTTTTATGTCAGTTCAGTTCAGTTCAGTTGCTCAGTCATGTCCGACTCTTTTCGACCCCGTGAATCACAGCACACCAGGCCTCCCTGTCCATCACCAACTCCCGGAGTTCACTCAGACTCATGTCCATATAGTTCTTCTATATATTCTTGCCACCTCTTCTTAATATCTTCTGCTTCTGTTAGGTCTATTCCATTTATATCTTTTATTGTGCCCATCTTTGCATGCAGTGTTCCCTTGGTATCTCTAATTTTCTTGAAGAGATCTCTAGTCTTTTCCACTCTATTCTTTTCTTCTATTTTTTTCTGTTGTGTCCACAAGTCCATTCTCTGTGTCTGTGTCTCCATTTCTTCTCTGTCAGTAGGTTCATCAGTACTATTTTTCTAGATTACACATATATGCATTAGTATATGTTATTTGTTTTTCTCTTTCTGAGTTCACTCTGTATAATAGGCTCTAGGTTCATCCACCTTACTACAACTGACTCAAATTCTTTCCTCTGTATGTCTGAGTTAATATTCCATTGTACGTGTGTATTATAACTACTTTATCCATGCATCTGTTGATGGACATCTAGGTTGTTACCATGTGCTGGTTATTGTAAATAGTGTTGCAATGAATATTGGGCTATATGTTCCTTTTTGAATGGTGGTTTTCCCAGGGTATATTCCCAGTAGTGAGATTGCTGCATCATATGGTAGTTTTATTCCTAGTTTGTTAAGGAATCTCCATACTTTTCTCCATAGTGGCTGTACCAATTTTCGTTCTCACCAACAGTTCAAAAGGGTTCCCTTTTCTCCACATCCTCTCTACCATTTATTGTTTGTAGTTCTTTTTTTTTTTTTTTTGATGATGGCCATTTTGATTGGTATTTGATTTATTTTTCTAATAATCAGAAGTGTTGAGTACCTTTCTGTGTATTTATTGGCCATCTGTATGTCTTCTTTGGAAAAATGTCTGTTTAGGTCTTCTACCCACTTTGATTGGGCTGTTTGTTTTTCTGATATTGAGCTCTATGGGCTGCTTATATATTTTGGAGATTAATCCTTTGTCAGTTGTTTCATTTGCAATTTTGTGTCCCATTCTAAGATTTGTCTTTTAATCTTGTTTATTGTTTCCTTTGCTGTGCAAACGCTTTTAAGTTTAATTACGTTCCATCTGTTTATTTTTGTTTCTATTTCTATTACTCTGGGAGATGGGTAGAAGATCTTGCTGTTATTTATGTCATAGAATGTTCTGCCTGTTTTCCTCTAAGGGTTTATAGTTTCTGGCCTGACTTCAGACTATACTACAGAGCTATAGTCATCAAGACAGTATCACATGAGAAGTTCAGCAAAGGAGAGAGTTGCATTCCAATATGTCCAGGAGAGATTAGAAGAATAAATAAAATTGATGGAGTTTGGCAGATGAATGGATGGATGTGGATGGATAGATTGTGTGTGTGTTTTGATGAATTTATCTAGTATTTTCCCAGGGAAATTATGTCTTATTTTCTGGACTTAAGCATTAAAAGGTTTTTGCTTGTTTGTAAAGCAAAAACAAAAGAAAAAACAAACCACTCTTTCTGACTGAAGGGTTTAGAAGCAGTCAGTTTCTTCTTTACATAATTATGTAGCTCTTAAATAAGGAGAAACATGGAAGACAGTTCTCATATAACCAAAGAAACTATCCTTTGCAGTGTAGAATCGTAGAGCAACAATGTAGTTTAATGTTTCACCTATGGTTTATTTGGTCTTCAGAGGTGTGGGGACTCTATGTGTACTGTCCTGGATTCTTCACAAAGAAAATTACTTCACATAAAAAGGGTCCATGCCTACAGTCTAAGTAAGGAAGTCCTGGTACTGGTATAACTAAGACCATTTCTTATCAGTACAAAAATAGGTGACTTATACATATTAATAATTGAAAGGAACCATATCTTACAGATGAATAAAATGAGACCCAGAGGGATTAGATAATTCCTCAGGATCACAGAGTTTGCTAATAGGAGATGGAACTGGACAAGGTTTCTTAACTCAGGTCAGTGAGCTTTCTACTAGGATGTTCTACAAGTGTTTATACAGGAAAGTATGCTGCTGCTGCTGCTAAGTCGCTTCAGTCATGTCCAACTCTGTGCGACCCCAGAGATGGCAGCCTACCAGGCTCCCCCGTCCCTGGGATTCTCCAGGCAAGAACACTGGAGTGGGTTGCCATTTCCTTCTCCAGTGCATGAAAGTGAAAAGTGAAAGTGAAGTCGCTCAGTCGTGCCCGACTCTTAGTGACCCCATGGACTGCAGCCTACCAGGCTCCTCCACCCATGGGATTTTCCAGGCAAGGGTGGGGTGCCATCTCCTTATATTTGAGGGTTGCATGGAAGCATAAACAGGTATTTAATTAGAGTGAAGTGGAATATCTCAGGCAGGGCCAAGCTTGGGGCAGTTGTCAACTGCCATCTTGTTGTACTTGAGGAGTTTCCTTAGCAGTGAAAATGAGCAGAGAGAAGCTCGTTCATGTACATGGCACAAGATAACATCCCAGAAATATGGGCAAGGAACTGTAGCATTTTACTTCCCTGGAACGTCCAGCATCTGATATGTTTTAGATTAACAATATTACTAGAGTTAATGCCAAAGGAAGAAGGTGATAGAACACAGATGGTCTGTACCTCACTACATTCTAGACATCCCCTTAGGGTTTTCTTCTAACATGAGGATTAAGGAATAGGGTATAGAATGTCTATATATTAAATACATAATATAAATCAATGTCTTTAAACTGTTTTTATCTATCGAGATATAAAATAACCAGGGACTTTTGGAATTACCACATTTCTAGCAATCCTCTTTTACAATCTACTGTACTCTGTCCACCCTGGCTATACCACACTCTAGGCTGGGTGACAACTGTAGCTGCTCCTTTGCAGCTCAATAAACCACACCTCTACCCTGACCTACCCACCAGAGATTCTGTTTCAATTATTATATCAATAATAAGTTTTTTTAAATGAATGTCTATTCAAAAGGTATTTAAACAGTAGTTCCATTGTTTGATTAATTTCCATATTTAGACTTTCAGGAAAACACTTTTGCCCTGTAATTTCAGTTCTGAATGTAGACCCAGGATATCCAGTGAACTTTCAGGAGAAGATAGAGAGTGCTCAGTGTTGCAGAATGCCTTTTTGTTTATCAACAAATAGTTACTAAGCATGTCAAGACAGTTCAAGTAAGGGGATGTAAATTCAAATAAGGCATGATTGGATCCCAATTTGTTTGAGCTTACAGTTTAATGGGGCAGGCAGACAAGCAACAACCTGAAAAGGTTTATTCAGAGGCAATCTGTGCAGGTGTTTTGTAAGAGAAGAGAGAATTTGTCATTGGGACCATCTGGAGAAACCCTGCACTAGTTGCTTAAGAAAGACTTTGTTAAGCTCTGAAAATCATCTGTCTTTGGAAAACCCTTCTGAATGAGGTAAGCAGATGTGTGGATGGTACTCAGAACAGAGAGCCCAGGTTTGGTGGGCAAAAACAGGGCTATAGATATGGGAACACTTCAAGTGACTAGATTAAGGAATCAGGGAGAAAATAGTCATGGCCACAGAATTTGTAGTTTCCAACTGTTGGCTTGAAGGTCCTGCTTAGTTGAGAATAGATGGGTGTTTTTTTTAATTGATGAGTTTTATTGGAGTATAGTTTATTTACACTTCTGTGTTAATTCAGGTGTATAGCAAAGTGGTTCAGTTATATATATACATGTTTACTTTTTATTGAAGTATATTTGACGTACAGTGTTGTGTTAGTTTCAGGTGTAAAGCAAAGTAATAAAGCTTTATACACACACATACATTCTTTTTAGATTCTTTTCCCTTGTAGGTTTTTGTGAAATATAGATTATACTTCCCTGTACTATACAGTAAGTCCTTAGATGTGTTTTGTTTTTAAAATAGTTATAAACTTTTGCTAATTGAATGATTTCACATAAAAATCCAATAGTTTATAACTACTTTAAAAATGAAACCCATCTAAGGACTTACTGTATAGCACAGGGAACTATAATCAATAGCCATATTTCTAATTGAATGATTTCACGTAAAAATCTGCTTCTCAGTTGGCACTAATGGTAAAGACAAAATGTGGTCCACTGGAAAAGGGAATGGCAAACCACTTCAGTATTCTTGCCTTGAGAACCCCATGAACAGTATGAAAAGGCAAAAAGATAGGACACTGAAAAATGAACTCCCCAGGTTTGTAAGTGCCCAATATGCTACTGGAGATCAGTGGAAAAATAACTCCAGAAAGAATGAAGAGATGGAGCAAAGCAAAAACAACATCCAGTTGTGGATGTGACTGGTGACAGAAGCAAGGTCTGATGCTGTAAAGAGCAATATTGCATAAGAACCTAGAATGTTAGATCCATGAATCAAGACAAATTGGAATTGGTCAAATAGTAGATGGCAAGAGTGAACGTTGACATTTTAGGAATCAGTGAACAAAAATGGACTGGAATGGGTGAATTTAACTCAGATGATCATTATATCTACTACTGTAAGCAAGAATCCCTTAGAAGAAATGGAGTAGCCATCGGAGTCAACAAGAGAGTCTGAAATACAGTACTTTGGATGCATCTCAAAAATCACAGAATGATCTCTGTTTGTTTCGAAGGCAAACCATTCAATATCATGGTAATCCAAGTCTATGGCCTGACCAGTAATGCTGAGGAAGCTGAAGTTGAATCGTTCTACCTTTTAGAACTAACACCCAAAAAAGATGTCCTTTTCATTATAAGGGACTGGAATGCAAAAGTAGGAAGCCAAGAAATACCTGGAGTAACAGGCAAATTTGGCCTTGGATTACAGAATGAAGCAAGACAAAGGCGAAAATAGATTTGCTAAGAGAATGCACTGGTCATAACAAACACCCTCTTCCAACAACACAAGACAAAACTCTACACATGGACATCACCAGATGGCCAACACCGAAATCAGATAGATTATATTCTTTGCAGCCTAAGATGGAGAAGCTCTATACAGTCAGCAAAAACAAGACTGAGAGCTGACTGTGGCTCAGGCCATGAACTCCTTATTGTCAAATTCAGACTTAAATTGAAAAAAGTAGGGAAAACCACTAGACCATTCAGGTATGACCTAAATCAAGTCCCTTACAATTATACAAAATGAATGTGGATGTGAAGTCGCTCACTTGTGTCCGACTCTTTGCGACCCCATGGACACCAGGCTCCTCTGTCCATGGGGTTTTCTAGGCAAGAGTACTGGAGTGGGTTGCCTTTTCCTTCTCCAGGGAACTTTCCGACCCAGTGATCGAACCCAGGTCTCCCACATTGTAGACAGACGCTTTACCGTCTGAGCCACCAGGGAAGTCACAATTATACAGTGGAAGTGACAAATAGATTCAAAGGATTAGATCTGATAGACAAAATGCCTGATGAACTATGGACAGAGGTTCATGACATTTCACAGGAGACAGGGATCAAGACCCTCCCCAAGAAAAAGAAATGCAAAAAAACCCAAAATGGCTGTCTGAAGAGGCCTTACAAATAGTTGTGAAAAGAAGAGAAGTGAAAAGCAAAGGAGAAAAGGAAAACTATACCTGTTTGAATGCAGAGTTCAAAAGAATAGCAAAGAGAGATAAGAAAGCCTTCCTCAGTGATCAGTGTAAAGCAATAGAAGAAAACAATAGAATGGGAAAGACTAGAGATCTCTTCAAGAAAATTAGAGATACCAAGGGAACATTTCATGCAAAGATGGGCTCAATAAAAGACAGAAATGGTATGGACCTAACAGAAGCAGAAGATATTAAGAAGAAGTGGCAAGAATACACAGAAGAACTGTACAAAAAAGATCTTCACAACCCAGATAATCATGATGGTGTGATAACTCAAATAGAGGCAGACATCCTAGAATGTGAAGTCAAGTGGGCCTTAGGAAGCATTCCTACTAACAAAGCTAGTGGAGGTGATGAAATTCCAGTTGAACTGTTTCAAACCCTAAAAGATGATGCTGTGAAAGTGTTGCTGTCAATGTGCCAGCAAATTTGGAAAACTCAGCAGTGGCCACAGGATTGGAAAAAGTCAGTTTTCATTCCAATCCCAAAGATAGGCAATGCCAAATAATGCTCAAACTACTGCATAATTGCACTCATCTCACACACTAGCAAAGTAATGCTCAAAATTCTCCAAGCCAGGCTTCAACAGGATGTGAACTGTGAACTTCCAGATGTTCAAGCTGGTTTTAGAGAAGGCAGAGGAACCAGAGATCAAATTGTCAACATCTGCTGGATCATGGAAAAAGCAAGAGAGTTCCAGAAAAACATCTATTTCTACTTTATTGACTATGCCAAAGCCTTTGACTGTGTGCATCACAATAAACTGTGGAAAATTCTGAAAGAAATGGGGATACCAGACCACCTGACCTGCCTCTTGAGAAACCTGTATGCAGGTCAGGAAGCAACAGTTAGAACTGGACATGGATCAACAAACTGGTCCCAAATAGGAAAAGGAGTATGTCAAGGCTGTATATCGTCACCCTGCTTATATAAATTATATGCAGAATATATCATGAGAAACGCTGGGCTGGAGGAAGTGCAAGCTGAAATCAAGTTTGCCAGGAGAAATATCAATCACCTCAGATATGCAGATGACACCACCCTTATGACAGAAAGTGAAGAAGAACTAAAGAGCCTCTTGATGAAAGTGAAAGAGGAGAGTGAAAAAGTTGGCTTAAAGCTCAACATTCAGAAATCTAAAATCATGGCATCCGGTCCTGTCACTTCATGGCAGATAGATGGGTAAACAGTGTAAACAGTGGCTGATTTTATTATTTTGGGTTCCAAAATCACTGCAGATGGTGATTGCAGCCATGTAAATCAAAGACACTTACTTCTTGGAAGGAAAGGTATGACCGTCCTAGACAGCATATTAAAAAGCAAAGACATTACTTTGCCAACAAATGTCTGTCTAGTCAAAGCTATGGTTTTTCCAGTAGTCATGTATGTATATGAGAGTTAGACTATAAAGAAAGCTGAGTGCCAAAGAATTGATGCTTTTGAACTGTGGTGTTCAAGAAGACTCTTGAGAGTCCCTTGGACTGCACGAGATCCAACCAGTCCATCCTAAAAGATATCAGTCCTGAGTGTTCATTGGAAGGACTGATGTTGATGCTGAAACTCCAATACTTTGGCCACCTGATGCAAAGAGCTGACTCATTTGAAAAGACCCTGATGCTGGGAAAGATTGAAGGCAGGAGGAGAAGGAGATGACAGAGGATGAGATGGTTGGATAGCATCACCAGCTCAATGGACATGAGTTTAAGTAAACTCCAGGAGTTGGTAATGGTCAGGGAGGTCTGGCGTGCTGCAGTCCATGGGATCACAAAGAGTGGGAGATGACTGAGCGACTGAACTGAACTGAACTGAATGGTAAAGAACTCACTTGCCAATGCAGGACATGTAAGAGACTTGGATTTCATCCCTGGGTTGGGAAGATCCCCTGGAGGTAGGCATGGCAACCCACTCCAATATTCTTACCTGGAGAATCCCACAGACAGAGGAGTCTGGTGTGCTACAGTCCATGGGTCACAGAGAGTCAGACATGACTGAAGTGACTTAGCATGCACACACTTATAAAAATCTGGATTTTTTAAAAAATTTTTTTTAAATTTTATTTTATTTTTAAACTTTACATAATTGTATTAGTTTTGCCAAATATCAAAATGAACCCACCACAGGTATACATGTGTTCCCCATCCTGAACCCACCTCCCTCCTCCCTCCCCATACCATCCCTCTGGGTCGTCCCAGTGCACTAGCCCCAAGCATCCAGTATCGTGCATCAAACCTGGACTGGCATCTCGTTTCATACATGATATTTTATATGTTTCAATGCCATTATCCCAAATCTTCCCACCCTCTCCCTCTCCCATAGAGTCCATAAGACTGTTCTATACATCAGTGTCTCTTTTGCTGTCTCGTACACAGGGTTATTGTTACCATCTTTCTAAATTCCATATATATGCATTATTATACTGTATTGGTGTTTTTCCTTCTGGCTTACTTCACTCTGTATAATAGGCTCCAGTTTCATCCACCTCATTAGAACTGATTCAAATGTTTTCTTTTTAATGGCTGAGTAATACTCCATTGTGTATATGTACCATAGCTTTCTTATCTATTCATCTGCTGATGGACATCTAGGTTGCTTCCATGTCCTGGCTATTATAAACAGTGCTGCGATGAGCATTGGGTACACGTGTCTCTTTCCCTTCTGGTTGGATTTTTTACCTTGATAGGTTAAAAGGTCTATTAATACTCCTTCTATTTCTCCAGGTGGTAGCAGTCTGGGTAAGCTCTATCGTGAGGGTTCCCTGTGTTTGGAGCATCATTGGAACTTGTTCTCCCTAGGCCTCACTACATCCTGGTCTCTCCCCCTATTTATTATCTAAACGTGGTCCTGTGTCATCCCTCACTCCTTAAGATTCCTGTCCTCCTGATTATTTTCAGTAAAACACTGATTTAGCCATTGCTATGAATAGATTTTGCAGGTATAAGAAAAGTTCCATGTCTCTTGATCTAAAATACAGAGGTTACCTCGGCTGCCTGATCTAATTGCATGAGCATGAGAAGGACAGGGTGTGCCCTTGCTGCTCTGGGGATGGAGAGGACAGGTGAAAGGGAATGTAGGTGGTCCCTAGGAGCAAAGATCAGACTCTGGCTGGCAGCCAGTGGGGAAATAGGCACCCCAGTCCTACAATCATAAGGAGCTTGTTTATGCCAACAATCTGAATGGTCTTAGAAGTGGATGCTTCCCTGGAGCCTTTAGATAAGAGCCCAGCCAACCTACATCTTGATTTTGGCCTTGTGATAAATTCCTCAAGCAGAATCCAGCCAAACTCACCCAGATTCTTGGCCTACAGAACTGTAAGATCTGAAATCTAAAAGTGAATTTGTTTATACCACTAAATTTGTGATAATGTTAAACAGAAATAGAAAATGAATGTATGGACTTAAGAATCAGATAAATGCAATTTGTAATCTGGCCCTACCACTTGCTGTCTGCATGATCCAAGGGAAGTTCCTTATATTTCTTTCCTTATCAGTAAATTGGGGATATGAAAATAACCCACCTCATAAAGTTGTTGTGAGGATTAAGTAAGATAACACTCTGCAGAACAACTAGCCTGGCACATAGTAGGTGTCCAATAAATATTAGCTCCCAATAAACATTTCCATTTTCTGGAATCTTTAGTAAAAACAAAATTTTTGAAAATTCTCAAAAAACAAATAATCCACATGGAGAAAAGAGTAAAGTGCTCACCTGTTGTCGCAAAGACCAAACCTATTGATTCAAATACTTTGTCACTGTTTGCCTAGTATGGGATCTTTTTGGCCACAAAGACCCTAAAACCCTACACTGCCAATTTACTGTAGAGTGAAAACCTATACTTGAGGAAGGGAGAAAACTTGGGTTTGTGTTTTCAGTCTTGTAAATAGCCAGGGAATCTTGGGAATATCTTCCATTTTTCTGGGCTTCACTTTTCTTATCTGTACAATGAATGCAGGCTTTGTAAGGTCCCCCAGAGCCTCCTTACTCTCTTCTTTGAAAAAGTTATAAACGAAAGATAGAAAAAAGGCACTGCCTGCTTTAGGGAAACAACTGTGTGTATGCATTTGAAAGCTTGTGGGGGAGAAGGTCCAGAGTACAGAAGTGGGGATGGAGTCTCCTCTGTTTTCCTTGGTGATTGTTTCCTTCCCATTTTCTCATATTTCCTATGGGCTTGGAGAGTTGAAGAGAATCTTTGTGGATGGCAGAGTAATCCATCTATCAAAAGGAGTGCTCTTGCAGGATGTGCCAAATATTCATCAAGCTAGCTTCTTAATCTGTACACAGTAATCATGACTTCTGACTTTAGAATTAGAAAAGATTTAAGGCAAGATTAATATTAACATTTGCATCTTGTTCCTTGGTACACTCCTTAATACATTATGAAATCTTTTTGCAATTTTCATTCCTCCGGAAGCCTCACCAGGTATCATTTCAGCTAAAGCACAGGGATGAAAAATGCCAACTCTAGCACTGGGGAAAAGCTTCATAGGTGAAAACATTGGCATTTGGGACCACTTATGCTGCTTTCTAATTCTGAATGATTACTGGTGTTCATGTTTATTCAGCAAAGCTCCTGGAGACCTATTTGAAAGGGCATGTGATCCCTGGATAGGGAAGACAAGCCAGTCTGCTCTCTGGAACAAAAAGAGGGGCAAAAAAGAGGTCATCAGTGACCTTAATTTTATTTTGGATGTGACTTACCTCCTGGGGAGATTATTAATGAAGACCCTACAGAGAATATGGTTTTGTTTTCAAAACAGCTATTGGCTATGTGCCCTTGGGCAAGGTACTTGACCTCTCTGGGCTTCTTCCTGTAAAGTGAGCATGAAGTAAAAGAGTGGGCTCTTCCACTAATAATTCCTTTAAAAAATTTCCTCCACATTATTGGAGTGTAAGGCAATTTGCCTATATTACTTTTTCTAAATCTAAATGAATACCATTTGTCAGGATTGATAAGAAATCCAGTATCAGTTATTACTGGATGGTGGCATGGGCAGCATTCAGCAGTCAAGCTAGTTTAGTGCAGTTCTGAAGCATTATGGGGAAGGGGCTCTGTTCTACTGGATGGTGGCATGGGCAGCATTCAGCAGTCAAGCTAGTTTAGTGCAGTTCTGAAGCATTATGGGGAAGGGGCTCTGTTCTTAAGTCTGTTGTGGTGCCCCTGAGATTTTCATTGTTCATATGGATCATTCATTCCAAAGTGAGAAGCTACTGTACTCATGGCATGCATGCCTTCAGTACTTATCCTGGCTCCTGGAACCTTTTACATGGTTCCTGACACCACGGAGCATGAACTCAGGACCCAGTTGGTTGTCCTGTATTCCCACCCTACCTTTTGTCATGTGTGATTGCAGATTTCTGTCATTCTTCATCATCATTCTCTTTAGATCTCTGAGATTCCGGCCATTCCCCTCTGGCCATACTATTTCTCCCTCCTCCAAGCTTAAAGACTTTCCATCTTGGGTCAAGTCAGCTGCATATTTCAGTAATCCTAGGCCAGGGACCACAATGGACTGGAACATGATGACAAATGGCAGCTACCAGTTGGTGTTGGGGAAAGGCAAGATGAATTGGCAAGGACTGTGATGAGCCACTGAGCGCACACCTATCTGAAAGAGGGAGTTACTACTCAGTTCCAGTTGATTTATGCCACATGGGAATAAAAATTCAGAACTGTAGCTGTTTCAATATTTCAGGAAAAGCAGAGATCATACTTTTCAGATGCAGTGTTCTGACTTTAAAATTTTGGTGCAATTAAAATTTAAAAATATCATGAACACCAAATAGACCACATATGATGATAGCTCAGTTTGTGATTATGTTAGTTTTCCAGGGCTGCCATAACAAAGTACCACATATTGGGTGGCTTAAACAATAGGAATTTATCATCTCAGTTTTTGAGGTTTCAAGTCTGAAATCAAGATATTTGTAAGGTTGGATATTTCCAATGGCTGAGAGGGAAGGATCTCTCCCAGGCCACTCTCCTTGGCTTGCAGGTAGTCATTCTCATATTTGCATAGTGTTCTCCCTGTACCTTTATATTGTTTCTACTCTCTTGTGTGTCTATGTCCAAATTTCTCCTTTTCATAAGGACATCAGTCATATTGGATTATAGCCTACCCTTAAAGACCTCATCTGAACTTTACTGCTAAATTCCAAATAAAGTTACATTCTGAGGTACTGGGGATTAGGACTTCAACATATGGATTTGGGGGGATTATAATTCAACCTATAACAGTGACTTCAAATCAGACTTTTAAAAACAAGTCACTTCTCTTTATCAACAGAAGACGCAATCTTCAGCACACCAAAGATTGGTTACTAGATATGGGAAGGTGGAGAATGGATCAAGAGGAAGGCAAACCACTCATTCTTTTGAAACAAGAAGCCACAAATCCATTTCTCAACCAGGCTATCTGCTCAGCACAGCATCTAACACACAACAGATTCTCAATATTTGTGGGATTAGAGTGAGTTGCTGCTGCTGCTGGTGCTAAGTCACTTCAGTCGTGTCTGACTCTGTGCGATCCCATAGACAGCAGCCCACCAGGCTCCCCCATCCCTGGGATTCTCCAGGCAAGAACACTGGAGTGGGTTGCCATTTCCTTCTCCAATGCATGAAAGTGAAAAGTGAAAGTGAAGTCACTCAGTCGTGTCTGACTCTAGCAACCCCATGGACTGCAGCCTACCAGGCTCCTCCGTCCATGGGATTTTCTAGGCAAAAGTACTGGAGTAGGGTGCCATTGCCTTCTCCTAGAGTGAGTTAAGTTTGATCAAAATTGAACAGAGGGAAAAGGATATAGACTAGAGGTGAATGGAGATATTTGAAGATGCTTATGGCAAGAACTGAAGGAAGTCCATTCTTCCTAGCAGGATAGGAGCTCTGCTACTTTGTAGTGGGCGTCAAATATATCTGGTATAGATCAGGCATTTTCCTGGCTTAGAGGAAAAAATAAAACAGATTCTAACCTGAATAGAATCTGGGGTGTGGTGGGAAAGGGTTGTGAGACTTAATTTCCCAATATCGAATGAAAATGAATCCTGTAATTACTAATGAATTATTAATCCTATAACATACATCCTCATTTTATTCTTTTCTTGTTTCCCCATATTTGCTTAGTGAGATATGCTGGCAGAGTAGGTAATTTCTCCTTATCTGATGAAAAATGCCACACTTTGTCCTCTCCTCTTATTTGCTATGTTCCCTCAGCCAAGATAGCAAGCTTCTGAGTCCTAAAGTTCTCATTCATAGAGGATTAAATTGTAAAAATATTAGGTTCCTTTTGATTGAATTCTGGTACCCATTATAGGACAGAATAACAGTGCTTCCTTCTTGTTTAGATCAAATCTTCCTTCACTACTTTTTGAATCAGTTTATCAATTTTGATTTTTTCCCTCCGAATTTATTTTGTATTATGAAGTATGTTTACCAGGTACCATCCTAAACTGGCTTAAGTACAAGAGAAGAAAAAAAGCAGTTTATTTACTGATGAACTGGGAAGCCAAGCATGGTTGCTCCCAGGAGCTCAAATAATATCATCAGAGTTCTGTCACTCTCTCTGCCTCTCTCAGCTCAGTTAGACCCTGCTTGGCTTTATTTTCTGAAGACTCTCTCTTTGTAGTGAGCAAAAGATTATTAATAAATAGCTCCATACTCACAACAGTCTTCCAGCTTTCAATTCAGAACAGGAGATGAAAATCTCTCTTTAGGTCTCTGAACTTTGATTGATGGTGCTTGAGTCACATGCCCTTTCCTGAACTCATCATTGTGTGTCAGAGGTTGCAGTACCCTGATTGGCTAAGCCTGAGACATGTGCCAGGAGCCTTCATGGATCACAGCCTTATCATGGCGAAGGAGCTTGGGTAACTCCATGACACTACATGATCTATGCTATGCAGGGCCACCCAAACAGACAGGTCATAGTGAAGAGTTTTGACAAAACAGGAGGAAATGGCAACCCACTCCAGTATTCTTGCCTGGAGAACCCCAGGGACAGTACGAAAAGGCAGACAGATATGACACTGGAAGGTGAGCCCCCCAGGTCGGAAGGTGTCCAGTATGCTACTGGGGATAGGGGGCAAGAATAGCAGAGGACAATTACTAACAGCTCCAGAAAAATGAAGTGGCTGGGCCAATGTGGAAATGGCACTCAGTGTAGATGTGTCTGGTGGTAAAAATAAAGTCTGATGCTGTAAAGAACAATATTGCATAAGAACTTCGAATGTTAGGTCCATGAATCAAGGTAAATTGAACATGGCCAAGCAGGAGATGGCAACATTGAACATGGATACCTTAGAAATCAGTAAACTAAAGACAATGGACAGAAATGGGTCAATTTAATTCAGATGACCATTATATCTGTGGGCAAGAATCCCTTAGAAGAAATGGAGTAGCCCTCATAGTCAACAAAAGATTTCAAAATGCAGTACTTTGGGGCAGTCTCAAAAACAACAGAATGATCTTGGTTCCTTTCCAAGACAGACCATTCAACATCTCGGTAATCCAAGTTTATGCCCCAACCACTGATGCCAAAGAAGCTGAAGTTGACCAGTTCTGTAAATACCTACAACACTTTCTAGAACTAACACCAAAAAACATGTCCTTTTCATCACAGAGATTGGAATACAAAAATAGGAAGTCAGGAGATAGCCAGGATAACAGCCAAGTTTGGTCTTGGAACACAAAATGAAGCATAGTAAAGGCTAGCAGAATTTGGTCAAGAGACCAACCCAAGAGATGACTCTACACATAAACATCCCAGATGTTCGATACTGAAATCAGTTTATGTTATTTGCAGACAAAGAAGGAGAAGCTATAAACAGTCAATAAAAACAAGAACTGTAGCTGATTGTGGCTCAGATAATTGGCTCCTTACTGTAAAATTCAGGCTTAAGTGGAAAAAAGTAAGAAAAACCAGTAGGCCATTCAGGTATGACCTAAATCAAATCACTTATGATTATATAGAGAAGGTGATGAATAGGTTTAGGGACTAGATCTGGTAGACAAAGTGTCTGATGAATGATGGACAGAGGTTCATAACATTCTATAGTAGGCAGTGACTAAAACCATCCCCAAGAAAAAAATTCAAGAAGGCAAAGTGGTTGTCTGATGAGGCTTTACAAATAGCTAAAGAAAGAAGAGAAGTGAAAAGCAGGGGAGAAAGGGAAAGATATACCCAACTGCATGTAGAATTCCAGAGGACAGCAAGGAGAGATAAGAAGGCCTTATTAAATGAAGAATGCAAGGAAATAGAGGAAGACAATAGAAAGACTGCTTCCAAAAAATTGGAGATATCAAGGAGCATTTAATACAAGGATGGGCATGAAATAGTAAGGACCTCAGGGAAGCAGAAGAGATTAAGATGTGGTAAGAATATACAGAAGAACTATACAAAAAAGGTCTTAATTACCCATGTAACCATGATTGTATGTTCACTTACCCAGAGCTGGATATCCTGGAGTGTGAAGAGTTAAGTGAACCTTAGGAAGCATTGCTGTGAACAAAGCTAGTGGAAGTGACAAAATTCCCACTGTTGTTCAAGTCTCTCAGTTGTTTCCCAGCTACTTCAAATCCTAAAAGATGATGTTAAAGTGCTGCACTCAATATATCAGTAAATTTGAAAAACTTAACAGTGGCCACAAACCTGGAAATGGTCAGTTTTATTTCCAATCCCAAAGAAGGGCAATGCCAAAGAATGTTCAAAAAACTACAGTACAATTGTGCTCATTTCTCCTGCCAGCAAGGTGATGCTCAAAATCCTTCAAGCTAGCTTCAGCAGTACGTGAACTGAGAACTTCCAGATGTCCAAGCTGGGTTTTGAAGAGGCAGAGAAACCAGAGATCAAATTGTCAGCATTCATTGGATCATGGAGAAGCAAGGAAGTTCCAGAAAAACATCTACCTCTGCTTCATTGACTGTGTTAAAGCCTTTGACTATATGGATGACAACAAACTGGAAAATTCTTAAAAGAGATGAGAATACCAGACCACCTTACCTGTTCCTGAGAAACCTGTATGTAGGTCAAGAAACAACAGTTAGAACCGAACATGGAACAACTGACTGCTTCACAATTGGGAAAGAAGTATGAAAAGGCTGTATATTGTCTCCATACTTCTCTAACTTCTATGCAGAGTACATCTTGGGAAATGCCAGACTGGATGAATCACAAGCTGGAATCAAGATTGCCAGGAGAAATATCAACAACTTCATATATGCAGAAGATACCACTCTAAAGGCAGAAAATGGAAAGAAACTAAAGATACGAGCTAACAAAAAAAAAAAAAAGAAAGAAAGAAAAGAAACTAAAGAGTCTGCTGATGGGAATGAAAGAGAATGAAAAAGCTTACTTGAAACTCGACATTATAAAACTAAGATCATGGCATCCGGTCCCATGACATCATGTGAAATAGAAGGGGGAAAAGTGGAAGCAGACAAATTTTATTTTCCTGACCTCCAAAATCACTGTGGAGAGTGACTGCATCCATGAAATTAAAAGATGCTTGCTCCTTGGAAGGAAAGCTATGACAAACGTAGGCAGCACATTAATAATAAAAAGCAGAAACATCACTTTGCCAGCAAAGGTCCATATAGTCAAAGCTATTGTCTTTCTAGTACTCATGTACAGATGTAAAAGTTGTACCATAAAGAAGACTGAGCTCCAAAGAATTAATGGTATTGAATTGTGGTGCTAGAGAAGACTTGAGAGTCCCTTGGACTGCAGGGAGACCAAACTGGTCAATCCTAAGGAAATGAACCCTAAATGTTCGTTAGAAGGACTGATGCTGAAGCTGAAACTCCAATACTTTTGTTACCTGATGCAAAGAGCTGACTTATTGGAAAAGACCCTGATGCTGGGAAAGGTTGAAGGCAAAAGGAGAAGGGAGTGGCAGAGAATGAGATGGTTATACAGCATCACTGACTCAGTGAACATGTATTTGAGCAAACTCTGGGAGATAGTGGAGGATAGAAGAACCTGGTGTGCTCCAGTCCATGTGATTGCAAAGAGTTGGACATAACAATTGAACAACAATACTAAACATGATGGTACTTATCTATCAAAAGACTGAAATTAGAATTTACCCTCTTCTTGGAGTAGAGGTAGTGAAGAATGAATTTTGGGGGGTGTTTATTGTATCTCTAATTCTTTTTTTCACACACACACACACACACACAGAAAAGACTGAGTATATAGACACCAAGATGTTAACTCTGCTCTATGGTTGTCTCTGGTTGGTGATATTATGAACAATTTTTTGTTGTTACTTTTCTTCATTTTTCTTTTTTGGAAAGCAGTTTTATAAATTTTCACTTTCTAAATTTACTGTAATTCATTTGTTTTGTCTTTATAATTAAAAAATTGAGATCTTTTTCAAAGAAAAAGACACAAGAAAATCTCTAACTGTTAAATTCCATTTTACAGTCTGACTCCTCAGTGAAGACATTTCTAGCTTTTCTTTCTCCTCCACTGCCCCTCAAATAATGAGGAGCTTTCAATCCTCTGAACTGGGGCAGCACAATCACCTCTGCAGGCACTGATTGAGCCCCCACCAAATGTTGGCTGTCTGTGGAAAGTGCCTGAGGCCTTAAATTAGTCATGTAATGATTCCAACTCTTTTCATTTAATTAAATTTAATAACATTTGATTAAATGTCCAAGTGCTATGCTGGGCCCTAGCCCTTTGTATATACAAAGTATAGTTAATGGCCCTAGTAGGAGGGCCTGAAATGCTTTAAAGTATGAGCCCACCTTCCTCATTTAACCCACCTTAGTGTTCCCAGCTCCCATGCCACCCCACCCCCATCTACATGATTCCTTACCTCTCTCCAGATCTAGGTCCCTATGCTCTATCACCTATCCTTTTCAGTAGGTTCATTCTGTCTCTTTTACAGGGGTTATTACTTACTATGTTCAAGGAATCTTAAAGGAAGAGGCTGATTTTTGACCCATGAAGAAGTTGACTGATAGCCTCTGGATTAGTCAACATAGGCTTCTGTAACTGAATACCTTAGAGTAGGGGGCTTACACAACAGGAATTGATTTCTTATAGTTCTGTAGATTGGAATTCTGATGTCAGAGTGCCAGCATGGTTAAATTCTAGTGAAGGTCCTCTTACTGGCTTCCAGATAGCTGTCTTCTCACTATATCCTCACATGATGGAAAGAGAGAGAGCTCTGGTATCTCTCTCCCTTCTTAAAGGGACTCTAATTCCATCATGGGCCCATGACCTAATCTAAACCTAATGAGCTCTCAAATTTCTACCTTTAAAAATTAGTACATTGGTTGTTAGAGCTTCAACATACAAAATTTAGAAACACATATACAACACCCTCAGTGCATTAGCTTTCAGTTTTCACAGTTTAATTTGATTATCTTGAGGTTATAATGTCTGGCTTTATCTAGAATATCTCTCACAAAATAGAATACAACTCAGAAAGATTATCAATATAAAGGATCTCTTGTACAAAGATTATAAGCATCTCTGTAGACCCATAAAAGGCTTTGGACAAAAGTCAATATCCATTTATGATAAAAACTCTCAACAGAATGGGTATAGAGGAAACATACCTCAACATATGCAGGCCATATATGACAAACTCACAGCCAATGTCATGCTCAATGGCCAAGAGCTAAAAGCATTTGCTCTAAGATCAGAAACATGATAAGGATGCTTATTCTCATCACTTATTCAGAATAGTAGTGTAAGACCTAGCCACAGCAATCAGAGAAGAAAAATAAAATAAATCCAAATTGGAAAGGAAGAAGTAGAACTGTCACTGTTAGCACATTACATAATACTATACATTAAAAAATCCTCAAAATGCTACCAAAAAAAGAAAAAAAAAAAAAAACTACTAGAACTCATCAATGAATTTGGCAAAGTTGCAAAATTAATATACAGAAATCTATAGTGCTTCTATACACTATACACAACAAAAATTATCAGATAAAAGAAATTAAGAAAATTCCATTTATAATTGCATCAAAAAATAAAATGCCTATATATAAATCTAATCAAGGAGGTTAGCAACTCATACTTGGAAAACTACAAGAAGCTGAGGAAAGACATTGAAGTCAATACAAATGAATGGAAAGATATACTGTGTTCATGGTTGAAACAATTAATATTTTTAATATGATCATACTGCCCAAGGCAATATTTTGTGCAATCCCTACCAGAATATTAATGACATGTTTCCATAGAACTGGAGCAAATAATTCTAATTTTTTTATGGAGACACAAAAGATCCCAAATAGCCAAAACAGTCTTAAAAAAATCATAACAGAGCTTGAAGTATCATGATCCCTGATTTCAAACTATGTTGCAAAGCTACACTAATCAAAGCTGTATGATACTGGCACAAAAACAGACACATAGATCAATGGAAGAGAATAGCCCAGAAATGAACCCACACTTAAATGGGCAAGCCATCTATAATATAGAAGGCAAGAATATACAATGGGGAAAACACAGCCTCTTCAATAAATAGTGTTGGAAAAAACTGGACAGCTATATGCAAAAAAATCAGACTGGACTAATTTCTCGTACCATGTACAAAAATGAATCGGAAATGGGTTAAAGACTTAAATGTAAAGAGCTGAAACCATGAAAGTTCTAGAAAACATAGGCAATAAGCTCTTTGACATGAACCTAGTAATATTTACATGTATATACTTATATATCCTCCAATAAGGGAAACAAAAACAAAAATAAGCAAGTAAAGCTGTGTCAAACTAAAAAATTTTTGTACAGTGAAGCAATCTACCAACAAAACATAAAGGCTGCCTACTGACTAGAAGATGATATTATAATATATCTGATGAAGTAATACCCAAAATATAAAAAGAACTCATATAACTCAACATCTAAAGAGCAAATATGCAAATAAAAAATGGACAGTGGAACTGAATAGATATATTTTGCAATAAGACATTACATATGGTCAGCGAGCACATGAAAAGATGCTCAGCATCATTAATCATCATGGAATTGCAAATCAGAACCACAATAAGATATCACCTTACACCTGTTAAAATGACTGTCCTCAAAAAGGCAACAAATATCAAGTATCAGCAAGGATGTAAAGAAAAAGGAACATTCATGCTCTTTTGGAAATATTATTTGATGCAGTCACTATGGAAAATAGTATGGAGATTCATCAAAGAAATAAAAGTAAAGCTACCATGGGTCATCCCTGGCAGTCCATTGGTTAAAACTCTGTGCTTCCACTGCAGGGGGCATGGGTTCCATCTTTGGTCAAGGAACTAAGATCCCACATGCCATGCAGTATGGTCAAGCAAAAAAAAAAAAAAAAAAACCTATCAACAATTCCTCTCCTGGGTATTTATCTGAAGAAAATGAAAACACTAATTAGAAAAGATATATGCACCCCTATGTTCATTGCAGCATTGTTTACCACAGCCAAGATATGGAAACAGCCTATGTATCCATAAGAGTTCATAGATAGGTGAATGGATAAAGAAGATGTGGTGTATTTACACATATATGAGTACACAGTAGAATATTACTCAGCCATTAAAAGAATGAAATCTCGCAATTTGTGATAAAATGAATGGACTTAGAGGATATTATAGTAAATGAAATAAATCAAAGTAAGACAAATACTGTATGATTTCACTTATATGTGGAATCTGAGAAAACAAATGAATAAACATAACAAAACAGAAAGAGAGTTATGGATACAGAGAACATACAGGTGGTTGTCATAGGAAAAGTGGGTGAGGGGAGGAAAGAAAGAGATGAGAGAGATTAACAGATAAAGACTTTGTTGCAAAATAAATGAGTTGTAGATACGAAATGTACAGTGTGGGAAATAAAGTCAATAGCTATATAATATCTTAGTATGGTGAAGTGAAGTCGCTTAGTCATGTCCAACTCTTTGCGACCCCATGGATGGTAGCCTACCAGGCTCCGTGGTCCATGGGATTTTCCAGGCAAGAATACTGGAGTGGGCTGCCATTTCATTCTCCAGGGGATCTTTCCAACCCAGGGATTGAACCCGGGTCTCCTGCATTGCAGACAGATGCTTTACCATCTGAGCCATTAGGGAAACCTTAGTATGGTGACATATCATAACTAAACTTATGATCAATCATTTGAAATGTATAGAAATATCAAATCACTATGTTGTATAGCAAGAACTAACTATGTAATAGTGTTGTAGGTCAGTAATACTTCAAAAATATACAACTCATAAAAAAAAGTTATTAGATTTATGGTTACCAGAGGTAAGAATTGGGGGAGGGTAAATTGGATGAAGGCAGAGAAAAGGTGCAAACTTCCAGTAATAAGATTAACAAGTACTAGGGTTATAGTGTTCAGCATGACAAATATAATTGACAATGATATGTGTTATATATAAAAGTTGTTAAGAGAGTAAATCCTTCGGATTCTCATCACAAAGAAACATTTTTTTTTCTATTTAAGTTTATGTGTACATGAGATTATAGATGTCCACTGAAGTTATTTTGATAATATTTCATGATTTATATAAATCAAATCATTATGCTGTATACCTTAAACTTGTACAGTGGTGTATGTCAATTAATATCTCAATAAAACTGGAAGAAAAAAAGAATCCCTTAATTAAAGTTATTATAAAAAGTCTAAACAAAAGTAAGAAATCTACATCTCTTAACTTCTACTCTTGATCTGAATCAAGAGTAGAAATTTTATAGCCACATATGTGATGACTGAATGCTGTTGATAAAGTAACCATATATAAATATATATTTCACTGAAATTAGTGGTCAGTTTTTCTTTAAGTACATTGTCGCACAAATTTTTGGTGTTCTGATATTCTGGTAAGCAGTGTTTCTCTCAAGTATTGAAATATCAGTATTTGGAGGGGGGATCTGGTGTAATTATTTTAAAACTAAAATCTAAATTATTTGTCTTAAATTATTCCTAGAGAGTAACAAACTGCATTAAAATTTCAAATCAAATAAAGATGCAACTGTTTAGGAAATGTTCTTCACTATCTTCAAAATCCTCGAGAAGAGGAATAAAAGCAAAGTTTCTATTGAAAGAATAGTCCTTTTTCTAGTTCAAAGAGTTCCTGAACAAGTGCAAATAAATTGAAAATACTAAAACTGAGACAGGGAACTTAATCTACATTGGAATCTCAATCTATATATGATGAAACCAGATGAAAAGAAATCAGTAATGCTTTCTTTAAAACAAGTATTGTTTACCATGATTTAAATTACAGTTCTTGAGAAAAAGATTAATATGTTCTCAAAATAATAAAACAATAGAGGGAGTAGTTAAAGGGAAAAGAGTCAAAGGAAAACATTTAGAGTTTTATCTTTCCTCTCAGCTTCTGTCAACTAGAATTCTAAAACTTTTCCAGAAACTGGAACAAATTTGTGTTAACAATTATAATACTTTAAGATTGCTTTCTAAAAAATCAGATATATTCCATTCTCAGTGCTCATTGGTTTATACTGTGTTAGTTTATGTTTATTATTTGGGTTATTTTTGAATAATGCTTTATTTTCCTTGTAATTTTTTGAATAATATATGTTTTTATTTAACTTTATACAGATTTGCTTTAACTTATTGTTTTTTAGTGTATTTATATTTTTCTATGTTTGCAATATGGTGAATATTTACCTTTACTATCTGAGTGAATATCGATGTGTTTACAATATACAGAGTATGTACCAAAATGCTCTCCTGTCATTTTGATATTTTTATACTTTGAGGCAGAGAAGGCAATGGCACCCCACTCCAGTACTCTTGCCTGGAAAATCCCATGGACGGAGGAGCCTGGTAGACTGCAGTCCATGGGGTCACTAAGAGTCGGACACGACTGAGAGACTTCACTTTCACTTTTCACTTTCATGCATTGGAGAAGGAAATGGCAACCCACTCCAGTGTTCTTGCCTGGAGAATCCCAGGGACGGGGGAGCCTGGTGGGCTGCCATCTATGGGGTCGCACAGAGTCGGACACAACTGAAGCGACTTAGCAGCAGCAGCAGCTGCATGCTTTGAGGGGTTGTTAATAAAAGCGTGAAACCATCACAATTAGGGAGGTATTCTTAAATTTTTTTTATTTATTTATTTTTGGCTGTGTGAGGACTTACTTTAGTTTTAGAGATCAGAGTCTACACATTGTGTGGCTTCTCTTGTTGCAGAGCATAGGCTCTAGGGAGCACACTCAGTAGTTGTGGCTCACTGGCTTAGTTGATCCCTGGCATGTGGAATGTTCCTGGATCAGGGAGCTTGCTTGTCATTACCTGATGGAGAAAATAAGAAAATATTCCTTGACTTTAGTTCAGGAAATGTTTCAACTGTATGTATCTGAATAGCCTTCCGTGAGTATCTGGTCTATGAGGTCATTTAGCTGAAGGCTTTCCTTTGTCACAGGGTGGAAGCAATAAAACTATCAGAGAGCAGATAGAGCTATTCCAAACAGGCATTTTTCTGTTTTGCCTTATACATAGAAAGAGGAGAAGACTGTATTCCTAAAGAATAGAGGATTATTTTGTAAAGCATCTTTTTAATTGAAGTATAGTTGGTTTACAATGTTGTGTTAATTTCTGGTGTACAGAAAAGAGATCCAGTTATATAAAGATATAGAGATAGATTCTTTTTCCATTTTTTTAAAAGAAAATATCAAATATAGTTCTCTGTGCTATACAGGAGGTCCTTGTTGTTGATTTTCTATATAGTAGTATGTATCTGCTAATCTTAAACGTCCCTTACTCCTTTGGTTACCATAAATTTGTTTTCTATGCCTGTGAGTCTGTTTCTGTTTTATAATAAGTTCGTTTGTATCATTTTTTAGATTCCACATGTAAGTGATATTCTGTGGAATTTGTCTTTCTGTGACTTACTTCACTTAGTATGATAATCTGTATGATAATCTATAATATATTTCTGCCCTTTCTGCAGAAAAGGGCCTTATTTCATTCTTTTTTGTGGTTGAGTAATATTGAAATATATATACATATATATATATATATATAAATATATACAAACACACACACACACACATACACACACACACACACACAAACACCACATCTTCTTCATCAGTGGACACTTAGGTTGCTTCTATGCCTTAGCTACTGTAAATAGTGCTGCTATGAATATTGAGGGGGATGTATCTTTTCATCTTTTCTGGATACATGTCTGGGAGTAGGATTGCTGGATCATGTATATATTCTATTTTTAGTTTTTAAAAAAACATTCATATTGTTTTCTGTAGTGGCTATGTGTGTGTATGTTTAGCCACTAAGTCGTGTCCAACTCCTTCCGACCCCATGGACAGTAGCTCTCCAGGCTCCTCTGTCCATGGGTTTTTCCAGGCAAGAATACTGGAGTGGGTTGCCATTTCCTACTCCAGGGGATCTTCCCGACCTAAGGATCAAAAATGCATTGGCAGGTAGACGCTTCACCATCAAGTACTCTGGGAAGCCCTTCTATAGTGGCTGTACCAATTCACTTTTCCACCAACATTATGGAAGAGTTCCCTTTTCTACACACCCTCTTTAGCATTTATTGTTAGTAGAATTTTTGATGATGGCCATCCTGACTGGTGTGAGAAGATACTTCACTGTGGTTTTAATTTGCATTTCCCTAATAATTACTGATGTTGAGCATCTTTTCATGTGCCTATTGGCCATCTGTGTGTCTTCTTTGGAGAAATGTCTATTTAAGTCTGCTGCCCATTTTTTAACTGGATTGTTTGTTTTTCATTATTGAGCTGTTTGTTTATTTTGGAAATTAAACCTTTGTTGATTATCATGGTCCAGGTGCAGGTTGGAAAATAATTTCCAGACAAGAGGCAAAATGAGAGAGAGATAAAGTTTATTAGAATGGGAGACGCTATTAGAACAGTGGGCCAGCTCAAGGGAGAACCAACATTGAACAGGGTCCTTAGTCCACTTTTATACCCAGGGTACAAGGAGTGGGATAGGGGTCTTCTGGGTTGTTTACTGATTGGATGAGGCACATATACTGGGTGGGGGAAGAGTAAGGCAAATACCTCTCCCTGTGTGGGGTAGGAGGGGAGACAGGTTATACCACTCAAGAGGAGCTGAAATCTATTAATAATTACAACATGAGGGAGAGAAGGGCGGTAAGGGTCTGGTTTTTCTTTTCCTGCATTCCAAGACTCTCCTTGGTTTCATCTGCTCTTTAGTCCTTGGGTCACCACATTGATCACATTGTCCACAGATATTTTTGTTTATAGATTGTTATTTCATTTGCACAGCAAAGAAAATCCTAAACAAAATATGAAATCTTATTTGTTCTCATTGGGAAATACTCATTAGCAGATGGAAAAGGGGCTGATTTCTCTTATCAGGTACAAATGATTTAAAGCCTCGAGTACTAAGACTTTATCACATACATGAAATTTAGCGCCACCCTTACCCACATTAATGTTTGTAACTTCAAAGAGATACTGGGTCACTGCAGGAAAAGAGAATACTTCACCTATTATATCAGCAGTCCTAACATTTGTGCTGAATCCCATCCTAATGGAAATGAGCCCTTGGGCAAACATGGGAATGATGGTCTTGATTTGTCACTTCTAAAGGTACACCTCTCTCTCTATATATATATATATATATATTTATTATTCACAAACATTGTCTCCATCCTTTCTGTGGAATCCTTCCTCAAATAGGACTCACACTTAGACCACATATAAATTTGGATTGCTTAAGTGTTGTCAGAGAATTTGGCACAGTGCTTTTCTAAATCATTGGAACTGTAGGAGAGATTGCTTTTATCCTCAGCATGGATCAAATCTAAACATGCATTTCTGAAACATTGCTGGGCAGAAACACAACTGAAGGGAAATCTGACATGTGACTGGAATATGTTAGGTAACTTCCTCAATTTCATAATCAAAAGCAGTTGCCATTTGATTGAAGTGGAAAACCAAGGAGGAAGTTGATTTTTCCACTACATGAATCTTTTGAAGTTACAATCACCTATACCTACAGCTAAATTCCCAGCAAATACCATATGTTATTAGTCTTAATTGTGACTTTATTTTTTAATTTTAAATTTGAATCTTTTAAGAATAGTGAGAGGGAACAGGAGAGATTAATGAGGAAAAAATGAACATCTAAGAAAGCAATTAACTAAGATATTTGAAATTATGCAATGAATTTGATTCATAAATGTTTTACAGTCCCAATGCTAATAGTTTCTTAAAATTGTAGCTCAAGATTCCGACAGTAAAAAGCCTCTTGATGAAAGTGAATGAGGAGAGTGAAAAAGTTGGCTTAAAGCTCAACATTCAGAAAACTAAGATCATGGCATCTGGTCCCATCACTTCATGGGAAATAGATGGGGAAACAGTGGAAACAGTGTCAGACTTTATTTTTGGGGGCTCCAAAATCACTGCAGATGGTGATTGCAGCCATGAAATTAAAAGACACTTACTCCTTGAAAGGAAAGTTATGACCAACCTAGATAGCTTATTCAAAAGCAGAGACATTACTTTGCAACAAAGGTCCATCTAGTCAAGGCTATGGTTTTTCCAGTGGTCATGTATGGATGTGAGAGTTGGACTGTGAAGAAAGCTGAGTGCCGAAGAATTGATGCTTTTGAACTGTGGTGTTGGAGAAGACTCTTGAGAGTCCCTTGGACTGCAAGGAGATCCAACCAGTCCATCCTGAAGGAGATCAGCCCTGGGTGTTCTTTGGAAGGAATGATGCTAAAGCTGAAACTCCAATACCTTGGCCCCCTCATGTGAAGAGTTGACTCACTGGAAAAGACTCTGATGCTGGGAAGGATTGGGGGCAAGAGGAGAAGGGGATGACAGAGAATGAGTTGGCTGGATGGCATCACCAACTCGATGGACGTGAATTTGAGTGAACTGTGGGAGTTGGTGATGGGCAGGGAGGCCCGGCATGCTGCAGTTCATGGGGTCGCAGAGAGTCGGACACGACTGAGTTACTGAACGGAACTGAACTGAACTCCAAGCCCCTATTTCCCTAATTTAATCATCCCAGGGTCTGACTCCCAAACAACTCGGCATACTCCTTCCACCCCAGAGCATGCTGAATTATTCAAACTAGCCTGTTCTAGTCTCACCAATTACTTACTGAAGAAAACACAATAAAGGCTCTTGACACAGGACTCTGCTTCCTGAGCAGCCCTGTCACTTCCCCCACTGTAGTGTGATGTCCCTTCCTCTTGGGATCTGTGAGTATAACAAACTGTCTTTTCAATGACAGTAAGAAAACTTGAATTTTAAAACACAGTATGGTGTATAAATGTTTCCTATGCCAAAAAGGTCCGTCTAGTCAAGGCTATGGTTTTTCCAGTAGTCATGTATGGATGTGAGAGTTGGACTGTGAAGAAGGCTGAGCACCGAAGAATTGATGCTTTTGAACTGTGGTGTTGGAGAAGACTCTTGAGAGTCCCTTGGACTGCAAGGAGATCCAACCAGTCCATTCTGAAGGAGATCAGCCCTGGGACTTCTCTGGAAGGAATGATGCTAAAGCTGAAACTCCAGTACTTTGGCCACCTCATGCAAAGAGTTGACTCCTTGGAAAAGATTCTGATGCTGGAAGGGATTGGGGGCAGGAGGAGAAGGGGACGACAGAGGATGAGATAGCTGGATGGCATCACTGACTTGATGGACGTGAGTCTGAGTGAAATCCGGGAGTTGGTGATGGACAGGGAGGCCTGGCATGCTGCAATTCATGGGGTCGCAAAGAGTCGGACAGGACTGAGCAACTGAACTGAAAGGAACTGATGTTATGATGAACTAGATTTCCTCCAAATGAGCATCCAGGTACAATTCATAAGAATGCTAAATGAAACATAAAAACATTTTTAAAATTCAAAGCTTGTTCATTAGAAAATAAGGAAAAGCCAAATTGATGAAAAGTACAGTTCTGGACATATAACCAGGCAGTTGGTTGGAATACCTCCTAAGGGTATTCACTAATTTCTAGTGACTAGAGCTTCAGTTTTAGTTGACTTTACATAGGAAGTAGAAGGCAAGGCCTACACCTTGCACAAGGTGGGGAGTCACTCTCATAAAACAGAGACACCCCCTCCCCTGAAAAGTGTTGACCTTGGTGGATGAATTAGAAAAGACACAAACCCACAAACCAAGATAGTCTTGGCTTTGGATTGGGGAGGGTAAATTGTTGATGATCTCTTTTGAAAATTTATAATAATAACCCTGACCTCAAACAAATATGGGGCTAGAATTCATAGTGTATTTGTATCCCTCCAAAATCTCAGGCCAAGAAGTTTATTTAAAATGGTCCTAGGTAGGAAGAATACTCAGTTGCTAGGAAGAAGCAGCAGAGAAGGCAATGGCACCCCACTCCAGTACTCTTGCCTGGAAAATCCCATGGACGGAGGAGCCTGGTAGGCTGCAGTCCATGGTGTCGCTAAGAGTCGGACACGACTGAGCGACTTCACTTTCACTTTTCACTTTCATGCATTGGAGAAGGAAATGGCAACCCACTCCAGTGTTCTTGCCTGGAGAATCCCAGGGATGGGGAAGCCTGGTGGGCTTCTGTCTATGGGGTCACACAGAGTCAGACACAACTGAAGTGACTTAGCAGCAGGAAGAAGCAGATAGAAGTTATATCTAGAGAAATTAACCTCAACCTTGGTCTCAACTATTTCCCACAGATAAAATTCCAAAAACTTAAATGCACATTGGCACATATACAAAACATTGGAATGCATGGTAAAATCTAGGTACACCGTCTTAAGCCAGAAGCACAGTAGAGTATTGAGTACTCTAAAAGTACTGTTTGCTAAGTGAATTTTCAAAATAAAGAGCCTGGGCTTGATGATCTTGGGGTCCCTTTGATCTCCACAGTTCAGACACGTAAAACACTCAATTGTGGAACGGGAAAATACTTGTTGGAAATACATAGCCATGTGAGAGGTCAAAGTTTAGGTTGTAAGGAAGAAGGCACAGAGTTGCTGACTCAGCCTTGATGTTTTCTAGGTTCCTTGCCTACATGGGCAGAGGTGTGGTGTATAGTCATCCTGCTCATATTTGGGACAGTGTTAGGCATGGTGCCTTCTAGATGAGGATTTCTTCCACTTCTTTTTTTATAAGAATCCTTTAAAAGATTATTTACTTGTTTTATTTTTGGCTGTGTTGGGTCTTCATTGCTATGCGCAGACTTTCTGTAGTTGCAGTAAGTGGGATTTATCTCTGGTTGCAGTGCACAGGCTTCTTGTTGCAGTGGTTTCTCACTGTGGAGCACAGGCTCTCAGGTGTGTGGGCTCAGTAGTTGTGGTGCATGGGCTTAGTTGCCCTGGGGTATGTGGGATCTTCCCAGACCAAGGATCAAACCTGTGTCTACTGCATTGGCAGGCTTATTTTTGACCATTGGACTACCAGGGAAGTCCCTGGATGAGGATTTCTGATTTCCTTTCACATTCCTGTTGAAGCATCAAAGTATATCTATCCCTTTACTGCTTAAAGCAGTGTTATCACCACAAAGAACAACCAGGAGAGCTCTGTGTCACAGACTGTCTCAGCGCTCTGTGCAAAGTTCCCATGTAACTGAGGAGAGTTGCTCAGATGTACAGAAAGGCCACAGGCCCTGATTTTTCCTCCTCCTCCGCATCACATTGGCCATCTCATCATGGTGGTTCTGGTGTGTCAGTTATGGAAATTGATTAAGCACCATGCTGCCACTTAATATATCTGAATCTATGAAGTTACTTCACTGCTTTGAGCCTTGGTCAGCATCCTTATTAATAAAGTAGATGTATTCTTAGTACCTACTTCTTAGGATTGCTGTGAAGTTTAAACAACGTAATTTCCCTGAAGTACTTAACACGGTGCCTGGTGTGATTGTTCCATAATTGGCAGGCAGTGTCACCACCTTCCCAACTGAGGAAGGTTAAATTTTTAAGAGTTTGATAAACACATCACCCCTGAAGTATGGTGAGAATGATCAGATCATCCATTGGTAGACATCTGAGATACTAGAAACTTCTGCACTTTATTAGTATGCATGGAAGTTTCAAGCTATGTTCAAGAAAGGGAGTTTTGAGCTGAATTAGTTACATAATTTGTTTGTTTATTCCATAGCAACTTTTTACTCTAAAAAGGATTTGAGACATCCCAAAGAAAATATATATCATGAAACAAGATATAAAATTAGATGCGGAAAATAAATTTCAAGAGGAAAATTAAGGTAAGAAAATTGAAATACACAGTGCACGACAGAGGTAAAAAATTGTAATAGAGTCTTAACCATCTGGTATCTGATGTATTTCAGTTGTCCTTGAACCCAGAGAAATGTAATCTGGAACAGAGAGAGAAGGGCACCAAAGGTTTTGAGTCTTTTCCCTCAACTCATGAGACTATTTGTGGCTTGCTTATGTCAAAGCCTTCTACAGAAGGATAATTACATGCTTCTTTAAAGGATGGGCCAATGACCCCTTCAAGCTTCTAAGAGCTTCAGAAGGACCTATGCAGTGCCTTTATCAGCCTGTAGGTTCCCACGGTGTAGCTATAGAGTCAGAATGTTGGGTCTTGCTCAGTAGTGGGCATTTATTATGTTTTTGTGATTTCTCCATGCCCTTTGAACACCTATCCTTTATTTGTGGCAATTCCTACCTATAGTGGAGTCTCAGGGAGAAGCCGTTGGCCCTAACATTTATTCTTCTCCCTATGCTGTTTTCATAGTCCCTAAATCTGATTCTAAAGAAAAAAGAAATGTTATGATTTCAGGTCATAAAAATTAAACATAATGTAAAGCATAATAGTATAAAAACATAGTGAAAACTAATTTTATAATTTTAAGGCTGTGTTTATCGGGGCTTTGCATGCAGCAGTGTTTCAGTTTTCAAAATTAATTCACAAGAAGGAGGCTTTTATAATATTTGTTCTGAAGCTATTTTGCTCCTCAAATGTACCTAGTTTCCCTTAAGGTATTAAATGAACAATGTGTAGTTACTTTCTAGAGTTGTATTTAAGTAGTTATCTGGGTATTATTAGATATATTATGAAGAATTTAGTCAAATAATCCCATTGTTTTTATCTTGAAGTGTACGAGTTAAAAGTTTAAGTGGACCACCTACCTATACCAAATTAATATTTCAGATTTTCTGCAGTCTAATGTACTCTTTGCACTCCATACTTTATCCCTCTTCTACTCAGTTATAAAAACAAAAAGGTGTCATTTGATCATCAGAGCATAGAGAGGATTGTCGATTAAAATAGGAAAATTTAAGCAATGTTCCTTAAATACTTGCTTTGGATTGTGTTTTCCTTTACTGCCTAAAAAGTCATCTCAGGACTGAATTTCCACCATTCTAAAGCATGTATCTTTTTCAAATTTAACAGAGCTGAAATACATTGTGTGTTTCATAATCAGTGACTTAGTTATTTGCTTTAGTATATTTGTCAATTTAAAACTGACTCATCTTAAATCCAGTGAAATATGATGGCAGACATCTATGAAGTGTTGTTTTCTGGGTATTCTATATGGTAATATGCATTGGAGAAATGCAGCAGTCCTGACTGAGGGCACCGGCTCCTACATGTGCCCTAGTGGCTCTAGAGCTTCTTGAAAGGAGGGAGCAGGGCAGGTCACCAGGGCAGAAACTGTTCTTTTATTCTTTCTTTCTCGCCAAACAATGAGAATTCTCTACAAGCTCTCCTTAGAAGAGAGTCTGTGTTGCTATAATACACCACACAAAACAGAATTTTTGAAAATTAGTTACCAGGGAGATTGACTACCCACAGCAGAGTGAAAATAGGGCCCCTTCTTGAGCTCCTGCTGTGGGATGAGTCCAGAACTAGATCCTGTACATATGGGACACAGGATTTTATTGCCGTACTGTTGTGCATTTTGCTGTGTATAATTTTACCGTTCTTCCTCTAGTTATAGTCAAGTTCATGTTCTCTTTACACACGGAAGTTTGCGGCAGGGCCAGAAGCAAGAATGGCTCTCCCTGGTTCTGATAACAGTTGAGCTTTAAAGATGATACTGACTGCCCTCCACTCTCCCCACCTCCACATTGGGGGAGGGTCTAGGCCTGAGCTCAGTACTGTGTACCGCATACACCGCCCTCCGCCTTGCCCCCGACTTTGTGAAGGTGGTCTCAAGAGCTGGCTTCCAAAAACACATAGGAAGGTAAACCCCCATCTACAGGATTTTAATTCTCTGTGGCAATCCTGTCAAAGACTCTCTCCTAGACCACATTTTAGTCAGGCTCCTCTGAACCTTCTGCTTGACTAGTCCCAAACTTGGGCTACTGTCTCTGTCCTTATAGAGTCCAGTTTTAGCAAGAATATTGCTATGGTAGTTTAGCCAGAATCTCCCACTTTTGAGATTCTGATAACCTTAAATATCTGCCTCAATTTATCCATCATCATCATCCCTCTGGTAATATCTAAGCACCCTGGCCAGCCTTCAGTAAGAATACAGCTAGGTCAATTTAGCAAGAATTACCTTCTGTCTTGGGCCTCCCTGGTAGCTTAGATGGCAAAGAATTTGCCTGCAATGCAGGAGACCCAGGTTTGATCCCTGGGTCAGGAAGATCCCCCAGAGAAGGTAACGGTTATCCAG
The DNA here is from genome assembly GCF_032452875.1 of Bos javanicus. NCBI lineage: Eukaryota > Metazoa > Chordata > Mammalia > Artiodactyla > Bovidae > Bos > Bos javanicus. Next base: position 54,658,209 of record NC_083874.1, on the reverse strand, counting down.
TCCAGTATTCTTCCCTGGAGAATCCCATGGACAAAGGAGCCTGGTGGGCCATAGTCCATGGGGTCAGAAAGAGTCAGACATGAATAAGCCACTTTCACACACATCAGCCTCTGTCCTAGTAATTTTCCATCCACCAACTCCTTCCCCCTTCTCTGTTCCTTGGCTATAATCCCCACTTTGTCATATTTGGAGCTGAGCTCAATCTCTCCCCTACTGCAAAACCCCATTGCAGTAGTTCCTACATATATCAAAACATTCCTGCCTTAGCATTGTTAACAAGTGTCAGAATATTTTGTTTTTTGAGAATCTGTGCCCCAGGAGTGCCAAGATAAAGCAGAGCCACCAGACCTGTAGTGAATGTCTTCTTGGCGCCCAGAGTGGGTGAAATTCTGGAGGAGTCTTTGATGCTTTGACAGGTGTAGGATGATGAAAGGAAAGGAGGAAGATCTCTAGAGGTGGCTGTACTTGAATTCCATACCAGCCTGCTGGGTGGACTCCTGGAAAAGATTTAAGTTGATCTAAAAAAATACCTTTCTTGCACAGCAAAATTTGGGCTTGCAAATTTTTATCGTGACATATTTTATCCTATTCAACGTCATAGCATCTGAAAGGTTAGTGTTATACCTGTTTTACCAATGAGGTCTTAGAGAAAAAGAAGAGATTTGCCCAGCTTTGCAGAGTGAACATGCAAAACATATGTATACTAAAAGGCATAAGAAGGATACCCTATTTCCTGGCAGAATTACTTAATTCTCTACTTGACAAATATTTTCTTGTCTAGTCATTCTTTAAAAGTATGTTTTCTGGTTCCTTTAAGACTTTTGAGTCATTCAGGAAAGGAAGCCAGACTTGAGGAAATCGTCTTAATTATGCCTTAAATATCTGGATACAAAATAAACAGAAAATATATAAAAGGAAGCATTCAGCTCTAGTTGGAGGATTAAGAGCCCTGTAGGCAGAGTCAGCATGAGAGAAGGATGAAAGACATTCACTTAAATTGTGGTGTAGTATCTTGTTCTTTGTTTATTCTTTTTAAGTGAAATTTAAGATGGAGCGTCAATATTTTAAATGAACAAAAATGAATGGGGTCCTCAGGCAATTTAAATTTTGACAGAGGCTAAAAATAAACCATTGTTTATGCATTCTATGAAGTATCTTCTTTGAACCTCTGAGGGCATCCTAAGCAAATCTGAAAACTATTTTTGGAGGACCTAATGGAAGGACAGTAGACAAGTGATAATTAGCATGAACTCAGCAATGGATGGACTAGATCCAAATTCTGTTTTTTGTTTTTAGAGATAAATTAGATAAACCATTAAATGTAAATAGCAAAGTGCTAACAGATGGCAACCCATATATTTTTAAAAAACTGTTTAGGAATGCTGATTGCAAGCTCAGGAATTCTCATTGTTAACGAATCCAAGCTCAGTCTGCTTGCCACATGACAGACCAATAATAGAGAGATGAGGTGTTGAGGCCAGGAATAGTGACTTAATTCAGAAAGCCCGGCATTCACAAAGATGGTAGACTAGTGTCTGAGAGTACCTCTTATCAGGGTCTGGATGCCAGTTTCTTTTATAGAAAAGAGAGGGGAAGGAGGTGAGGAAGTAAAGTAAAAAGGCCATAATTCTTGCAGAATACCTTCCTTTTGGCCAGCCTCAGGGAGGGAATGTGTTGATTTCTTCTTTTCTGCAGCCATTCACAAGTGGGCAAGGTCAGAATTTCTCCCTGTGAGCTAAACAAAGGCACTCTAGTGTAACATTCAGGCAGTGGGGCAAGGTTCATGGAGGAAGGCCAGTATGTATACTTACAGCTTATAGACAGCATCATTTCAGTGATTATACTAACAGCAATGGAGAGCAAAGGTTAAAGTAAAAGAAACAGATCCAACATGCAGTGAGATTCTATTATTCCTTATTACAAAATTAAGCTCTTCCATTTAGCAGCTGGGAAACTTATGGCATGTCATTTAACTTCAGAGTATCAGTTTTATCTTCTGGAAAATAGGAATCAGAATATGCCTCATGGATTGATGTGAGGATTAAATGAGATGATAGGTGTAAGCTTTTAGCCTAAGCACCCAATAAATGGCTGCCATTTGAGTAAGTATTATTCTATAACTGTTGCAGGAAGGGGAATCTCTTTCAGGGCCGAGAGTAGGCGCTTGTCTAACACTCAGAAATGAATTGTCCAAGGAGACACATGCACTGACAAAGCCAGAAACTTTAATGGGAAGGGACGCCCGGGGGGAAAGCAGTAGGGTAAGGGAACCCAGGAGAACTGCTCTGCCATGTGATTTACAGTCTTGGGTTTTATGGTGATAGGATTAGTTTCCGAGTTGTCTTTGGCCAAACATTCTGACTCAGAGTCCTTCCCAGTGGCGCCCACATTGCTCAGCCAAGATGGATGCCAGCCAGAAGAATTCTGGGAGGTGGTCAGACATGTGGTGTCTCCTTTTAACCTTTCCTGAACTCTTCTGATTGATGGTGGCTTGTTAGTTTCTTGTTCCTTACCAGGACCTCTTGTCATAAAATAGCTCACACAAATGGTTACTATAGTGCCTGGCCAGGGTGGGCAGTTTCAGTCAGTTGTGCTTCCTCTAACCTAACCACTGCAGTTACTTGTACCCATGAGTCTACCCAGGAGTCTAACCTTTGACAGCAACCATTCTCTCCTGTTCCTCCTCCTCTTTCTCCTTCTTCTTCTGCCCTTTTCTCTCTTCCTTCTACTTCTCCTTCCAACATGATTTAAATTGAATTAACATCAAAGTTCTAGAATGCACATCTTTTCACCATGAGCATGAAAAATGAGAGTTTCTCCATCTTTGTCTAAATTCTCTTAGAGGAAAAGCTCAGATCTGGAGGAGAATGACTCATTATTATTCACAGCTCTATAAAAACTGGAAAGTAAATATTGGTCTTCTAGATGCAAAGCATTACATTTCCTCTAAAATTCGTGTGAAGTGGTTTCCCACTAAGAATTTAAAATAGATGATTTTGTTTTGAGAGCAGTTATTATTATGTAGATTAGAGATTAAACACCCAAATATCTTATTTGCTAATTCACTATTCATGAGAAAATTAAACATGCTAAAAGATTTCCTATTTTAGAGCAAAGAATCCTCTAAATTCTCAACTCAAAAGGAGGGCTACCATTTAAAAAAGATATTTAAATGCATGCAGATCTTTCTCAAAATCTTCAATCCAGATGAAGAGTGTAATTCAGACTGCACTGCTGCTGCTTTTTGACAAAGCATTATGATTTCTTTCTTGTTTCTTTTTTTTTTAATACATATATACAGACAGTCACAGTGAAAGCAGTAATTAATTTGTAAGATAGATGAATTGAAAGTTCAGCGTTCTAAAGAGCTATTTCAATGTATCAGAGCAATGACAGCATTGTGTTTCCTTCTTATTCTTAATGGGTCTCAACTTCCTGTGGCCTTTGTTGCTAGGAAACTAACCTCTACTGAAAGCCACATTTTTGATATTACTGTTGACTCTGTGGAGTCTGAAATGAATGAGGCAAATCTGACTCCTTCAGGATTAACCATCAGTGCCTGTGGATGATGTGAAAAACCCTGAGCTCAATATCATCTCTGGAGCCATTGCTGACAACCCCAGGAGTTATCTAGTCCCCTTATAACTTCCCTTTAGAAATTTCCATTAACCTGTCCTATGTGAAGTTAAACCTCCCAGAAGTAGAAAGATAAGAATCTGTGGTCCATTTTCATTTATTTCCATATTGCATTAAGGTCTAGGCTACCTTAGGAACAATGCTGACTGATGTTTATCATGGTAAAGTTTCAAAGGAATGACACATTCCTGTGCAAATTGCATGCTTTCAATGTAGTCTTTTTGGTATTCACAGTTCAAATTCAGAATCTGAATGTATACTGGAGGCCTTTCAGCTTTTTCAGTGTTACTGAAATTACTAAAATACATTTGCAAGATGAATAACAGTGTTTTAGACAAAGTCTTGGTCAGAGGAAGAATATGATGAATAAGACTCATTTGCTCCCCAGTCCAGCTCAAAAATAGAGATTCTCTTTAATAGCATTTTAATTTTGGTGGAATTTGAAGAGTGTACATTCAGAGGCAGAGGTTATGTCTGTAAGATGCAAATCATCTGATGGCAGGAGTAAAGATTCAAGGTAGTGCATTAAAATAACTCTCAAGTCCAATCGGACCAGAAATGGACCATCAGCCAGTGGCAGGATGGGGTAAGAAGCTCCTTGAAGAGCTTAAAGACTGGTTGACTCTATTCTTTGAAGCTTTTCTGATTTCTTCTCAGTTCAGTTATGGTCATGTATGTGTATCTGTGTGTAGGACTCCACTATATTTCAAGCTTTAATTGAGCTAATGTCAGAATTTTAGAGGTCACATCTTTTCAGCATTAGGATGGAAAATGGGAATTTCCAAATCTTTGCCTAAATTTACTTGGAGAAAAAGCTCTTTCTACTCTGCCTTGATCTCCTATTGCCTTAAATAGATGGCATACAGATGGCATGCACCAATAGTTATTAGATTTACTCCAGTGGTTCCTCACAGATGACTCTAGTATGTCTAAATTATGCCCCAGGTTATGCATATCTGTTTTTAGATGAAATCAGTCAGATCAGTTGAAAGAAAACCAAATATCAGTTCAGTTCAGTTCAGTTCAGTCGCTCAGTCGTGTCCGACTCTTTGCGACCTCATGAATCACAGGACACCAGGCCTCCCTGTCCATCACCAACTCCTGGAGTTCACCCAAACTCATGTCCATCGAGTCAGTGATGCCATCCAGCCATCTCATCCTCTGTCGTCCCCTTCTCCTCCTGCCCCCAATCCCTCCTAGCATCAGAGTCTTTTCGCATGAGGTGGCCAAATATAGACACAAATAGCTGATTACGTAACAAACCATTTTAATATGATTGCATCAGCAGTATTTTCATTCCTGTTGTCATCAGAACATACCCTTAGTTTAGGAAGCTGGAAACAGAATAAGGACATGTCATCTTCAACTGTGACTATGAGGGAGGTGCTGGCAGCTGGGTGGCAGTAGCAGAACTGAAAAGACAGTGTGTATCTTCTATTCTGGCTTCTGTCATAGATGGTAGTGCTGGCTCATTTCTAGCATTCTGAATAGCCCTTGTTAGCCAAGCCACCAGCCAGTTCCTAGATGCTGGACTCAGACAGATTAGCTCAGGATTCCTGCAATCTCATGGATCAAGAGCCCCATCAATTTTCCTTTCCCCCAATCCCTTCCCAGGGGACTGAGTAGAGTCTCTTTTTCCACCCTCAGACACAAAAGCTGTGATGTAGCTGCCTTTCCTTGTCAGTGGAGCCATTTGCTCATCCTCCTGGTACACCCACACTTTTGAGTTCTGCCCTCAATGACTCAAAGGAAACTTACTCTCCTAAAGGCAATAACTGCTTCCAAAGAAACTTTCTGAGATGTATCTTGTGGGTAGAAAAACAGAACTCTGGCAGGGCATCAGTCCATACTAAATAAAGGATAAAACCATTCTGACATTTCAGAAGTTATGTCTGCCTTTTCATAGTGGGATATTCACAATAAGGCAATATTTCTTAGTGCCCTAAGAACTTGGGCTTTGGAAAAAAGCCAACCTGGTTCAGTCTATACCCTCCTGGGGACCATGGGCATTTACTTTTCCTCTCTAAGCCTCAATTTCCTCACTCATACAAATTATAGCAATATTTGTCTTATAAAGATTATTATGAGGATTCCATGACATAATGCATATTCTTAGCAGAGAACCTAGCATAGAGTAAGTGTGTGTGTGTGTTAGTTGCTCAGTTGTGTCCAACTCTTTGCAAGCCCATGGACTGTAGCCCACCAGCCTCTTCTGTCCATGGAATTCTCCAGGCAAAAATACTAGAGTGGGTAGCCATTCTCTTCTCCAGGGGATCTTCCCCACCCAGGGATTGAACTCAGGTCGCCCACATTGCAGTCAGATTCTTTACCATCTGAGCCACCAGGGAAGCCCATAGGGTCAATTGTACAATAAATAGTTTCCATTATTATATCATTATTATGTCTCACAATAGCATCCTAGGAGCACTTCTCATGCATGCACCAAGCATTCCTGGATACTAGGGAGGGAAGATGAATAAGAATAGTCATCCTTTTCTCAAGAAACTCTCAGTCCAGTGAAGGAAACAGATATGTACAAAGTAGTTACAGAGGGAAAAATACACTATCATGAGAGTCTTGAGGACGTATAGAAGTAGAGATTCGGAAAGTTTTCACAAAGGAGAGACGTGATCTGGCTATTGAAAGAAGAATAATTCGGGGAGGAAAAAACATTTTTCAAGCAATGGAGCTCCTATCTAAAGATAAAAGACTCCTACTGTGTTTGGGCAAATTACATCAGCTTGGCACTAACCTTGAGCTTGAGGGTGTATATGAGTAGGGAGTGGTTTAGAAGTGTGAGAGCCTAGACAAAGAGTCAGATCTTGGTCTATTTCCTTCTTCCAGTGGGCATTTATGGAACTTTCTGGGCTGTCTTACCTGTACTAAGACTGTCAGCTAAATAGCGTAATCCAAATTTAGTAATTCATTGGCCTTAACTACTAGTGGTTCAGCCAAAGAATTGATAGGCTTTCATTGGGGTTGCTTATATTCTCAGATATTTCCAATGAATCGGCTGTTTGCATCAGATGACCAAAATACTGTAGCTTCAGCTTCAACATTAGTCCTTCCAATGAGTATTCAGGGTTGATTTCCTTTAAGATTGCCTGGTTTGATCTCCTCACTGCCCAAGGCACTCAGGAATCTTCTCCAGCACCACAGTTCAAAGGCATCAATTCTTTGGTGCTTTGCCTTCTTTACAGTCCAGCTCTCACAACCATATGTGACCACTTGGGAAAACCATAGCCTTGACTAGACGGACCTTCATTGGCAGAATAATGTCTCTGCTTTTCAAAACACTGTCTGGGTTTGTCATAGCTTTCCTATCAAGAAGCAACCGTCTTCTGATTTCATGGCTGTAGTTACCATCTGAGGTGATTTTAGAGCCCAAGAAGAGGAAATCTGTCTCTGCTTCCACCTTTTCCTCTTCTATTTGCCATAAAGTGGTGGGGCCAGATGGAGAAGGCAATGGCACCCAACTCCAGTACTCTTGCCTGGAAAATCCCATGGACAGAAGAGCCTGGTAGGCTACAGTCCATGGGGTCGCGAAGAGTCAGACATGACTGAGCAACTTCACTTTGACTTTTCACTTTCATGCATTGGAGAAGGAAATGGCAACCCACTCCAGTGTTCTTGCCTGGAGAATCCCAGGGACCGGGGAGCCTGGTGGGTTGCCATCTCTGCGGTCGCACAGAGTCAGACATGACTGAAGCAACTTAGCAGCAGGAGCAGCAACAGTGGGGCCAGATGCCATGATCTTAGTTTTTTAATATTTAGTTTTAAGCTGGCTTTTTCACTCTGCTCCTTCACCCTCATCAAGAAGCTCTTTAGTTCCCATTCACATTCTTCCATTAGAGTGGTATCATCCATGTATCTGAGGTTGTTGATGTTTCTCCTTCCTATCTTGATTCCATCTTGTAACTCCTCCAGCCTGGCATTTCTTGTGATGTGCTCAGTGTATAAGTTAAGCAAATGGGGTGACAACAGGCAGCTCTGTCATACTTTCTCAATCCTGAACCCATCAGTTGTTCCATACAAGGTTCTAACTGTTGCTTCTTTACCCACATTTAGGTTTTTCTGGAGACAGGTAAGATTGTCTGGTATTCCCATCTCTTTAAGAGCTTTCCACAGTTTGTTATGATCCACACAGTCAAAGGCTTTAGTGTAGTCAGTGAAGCAGAGGTAGATGTTTTTTCTGGAATTCGCTTGCTTTCTCTGTGATCTGGCGAATGTCAGCAATTTAATCTCTATTTCCTCTGCTGTTTCTAAACCCAGCTTGGACGTCCAGAAGTTCTTGGTTCGTGTAATGCTGAAGCCTAGCTTGCAAGATTTTAAGCATGATCTTGCTAGCATGGGAGATGAGTGCAGTTGTCCGATGGCTTGAACATTTTTTAGTACTGCCCTTCTTGGGAATTAGGATGAAGACTGACATTTTCCAGTCCTGTGGCAACTGCTGGGTCTTCCAGATTTGCTGACATATTGAGTGAAACACTTTGATAGCATCATCTTTTAGGGTTTTGAATAACTACTGGAATTCCATCACATCCATTAGTTTTATTGACAGCAGTGCTTCCTAAGGCCTACCTGACTTCACACTCCAGAATGTCTAGCTCTGGGTGACTGACCACACCATCGTGGTTATCCAATTCATTACAGTCATTTTTGTACAGTTCTTCAGTGTATTCTTTCCATCTCTTCTTGATCTCTTCAGCTTCTACTAGGTCTCTACTGTTTCTGCATAGTATACCCCACCACCAACTCTTCACTTTTGAAAGATAATTTTGCTGGGAAAATAGAATTCTAGGCTGTTTTGTTTTTGTTTGTTTTTTTCTTTTTGCTTTCACCACTTAAAAAATTTCACTCCTCTATCTTCTTTGTTATATAGTTGTTAATGAGAAGTTTGCTATAATTCTTATCCTTTCTTCTCTGTAGATAAGGTGGTTTTCCCATTCCACCTCCAGCTTTTCCCAAGGTTTTCTGTTTGTCCTTAGTTTTTTTCAGTTTGAAAATGGTATACCAAAGTACTTTTTGTTTTTTTATTTTTCTTACTTGGTAATCTCTGAGCTTTTTATTTATGTTGTTTGGTGTCTGCCATTAATTTTCAAAGCTATCAGATATTATTGCTTCAAATAGTTCTTGTCCTCTATTCTCCTTCTTGAATTCCAATAATTTATATGTTAAAATTATCTGTTAGTTCTTGGGTGTTCTCATTTGTTTTGCTTTTTCTTTCCTTTTTTTTTTCTGTTTGCATTTATATTTGGAAAGTTTCTGCTGACCTAGCTTAAAGCCCACTGATTGTTTCCTCAGCTGTGTTACATCTACTGAGGAGTCCATGAAAGGTATTCATTTATGTTGCAGTGGTTTTGAGTTCTACATTTCCTTTCAACTGTTCCTTAGAATTTTTATCTCTCTGCCTGTATTACCTATCTATGTTTGCATGTTGATTCCTTTTCCCATTAGATCCCTTAACATATTAATCATAGTTATTTTAAGTAATGCCAACATCTGTGTCATACTTGAGTCTGATTCTGATTATTGCTTTCTTTTTTGTACTGTATTTTTTCTTGCCTTTTAGCATGCCTTTTAATTTCTGTTGAAATTCAGATATGTTGTATCAGATAGTAGAAACTTTAGATGGGGATTTTTAATAATCTACCCAGGAGTTAGGCTGTGTTTAATGTTTGCTGTTGTTACAGGTGCAGGAGGCTTCAAATTCTTCTAGTGTCCTTGTTTTTGTCTCTTCTCTTGATTTTGGGCTCCCCTAAGTACTCCTTCTAAAGCTCTTTGTGCTTTAATCCACCATACCAGAGCCCTGTTGTCATGGCAAGTTGTTGGAGAGGGTGAACATTCTACAATCTTACAATTAAATTAGCCTTTTGATAGGCTTATCCATCTGGGCTGTGACCTTCACATATTGGTATTTTCACACTGCCCCTACATTCTTCCTTGGCTGTGCGTTTTCAGTCTGCTTTTTTAAAGGGCTGACCTCAGTGACCGTGCTATTCACTGCTCTGCATGCTCAGTTGTGTCCGATTCTTTGTGACCCTGTGGACTGTAGCCTGCCAGCTTCCTCTTTCCATGAGATTTCCCAGGCAAGAATACTGAAGTGGTTTGCCATTTTCTTCTCCAGGGGATCATATTGACCCAGGGATGGAACCCGCATCTTCTGCATTGCAGGAGGGTTCTTTACCACTGAGCCACCTGGGAAATGCTGCCAGTGACTGTGGTTTCTCCCTCTTCCCTCCCATTAAGTGAGATGAAAAGGCTGGAGGGGCCTGTCCTAGGAGGAAGGCCTTTCCTCCTGCTGAGCTGATGCTGGCAAAGTCTTCCTTGGAAAGTGAGCCTTTGTTATGGAGACGGCTCTGTGATTATTTCACCATGATTACTCTTCCCTTCCCTCTGCCAAAGCCAGGAGAGGACGTTTCTTGAATCTCTACCATGAGAACCTAGTGTGCTTCCTGGAGGTAAAAGTCATGAAAGTGTTGTTGTGACTCTAAGACTATAGCCCCCAACAAGACTGTTTCTTTCATGCTAATAAACATGCCATCTTCATCTGTCCATCAAAATCACCACTAAGTGTTCCTTCCAATTTATTGTTCTAGTGGCTTCTGCTCCAGGTAAGTGGTCTGGCAGTGACTGTCTCTGTTTGCTTGTGTCTCTATATGTTGTGGTAGCTATTTGTCCTTCAACCTCAATTCTCTGACATTTCCAAGAAAATGGTTGATCTTTAGATTGCCCAAATTTTTGTTGTGGTTGTTGTAAGGACAGGAGTGATAACTTATAAGCTCTTTGCACCTTGGCTGAACCAGAGGTCCAAGTTGGGAATAAAAATAGTTTGTGGGTCAGAGCTCTTTGGGGGAAGATCCAGTGGGATAGTACTTGTGAAGTGCTTGGCACAGTTTCAAGCACAGAGTAAATGTTTAATAAATTTTAGCTTCTATTATCATCTCAGAGAAGGTTTACAATTTTATTCCTGTTAACATACAACAAAAGCAAAGTATTTTACTATGATACATTTATTTTTAAAAACCCTAAAATAAAAGAAACTATTTTAACCAGACTACATGAATCCAGCCAAGGAGTACAAGATTAAAACTGAACACCATCCAAATTCTAAATTATACCTCCAGCTCCAAATATACACAACAAGTCAGTCTTGTTCTGCTTTACTTACCAAGGCACACTTATGATTGGAAATAAACACCTCAGTTTCTAGGATCCAATCATATTTTAATGTACATTTTATATGCCAGGTGCTAAGTGATATAAAATAGATTTTCCCTTTGCGCTTTCTCTGGAACTATTTGATGTATAATGAGAGAAACAGCGAGATAAACAGCTAATTGTAATACTGTACAGTGAAAGTGAGGTAAAGATACAGAAGGAATGTCATGGAATGATTGAGGCAAAGCCTCTGAACTCAGTCTAACTGCATTCAAACCCCAGTTTTGTGATTTCACCTTGTGGTGAGATTTAGGCTAAGTATTTAGCCTCTCTTTGCCTTAGTTCATTCATACATATAATGGGATTAATGAATCTCATAGGTTTCAGTGCCTGTAGAATGTTTAGTATGGAGCCTGGAGCAAACAAAGTGCTCAGCAAATTTAGCTCCAACAGCTATCTACAAACAAAATGCTATGAGGAAGAGTAATGTAAGCTGATGGCAGAAACAAAATTGTGTTTTTCAAGCTCTCCCAAATGCCAAACACATAGTAAGTTCTCAGTATATCACTCAAGTCAATTAATAATTGAATGAATGAATGAGTCATGAATTCTGCAGAGTATTATGGAAGGTGTCCCAGGTCAGCATTTGAAACTGGTTTGTAGGATGAGGAGGGAATCACCAAGTGGAGAAAGAAGAAAAAAACAGTTGTGGGGAAAGATATCTATCATGAGAGAGGAAATTGGGAATTATCCAGTGTGGTTAGATCTTTGGGTACAGAGGGTGATGTTATCCATTTAGGAAACATGGAGGTTCCAGAAAAACTTTCTTAGATGCTTTGCTCTAAATATGAGAAACAGGCTGTAAGTCAGTGGTCCCAAAGTCTTATTTGTGTTTTCTTAAAATTGCCCCACCCGTTCCCCACCTTAAAGACTAGAAAACTAAACTAAAGGAACGGGGCAGTGGAATCAGCAATTAAGAACTGTGTTTAGGTTTTCATTTCCAAGATTTTTAGGAAATGGAGAATTTTAAAAAATAATAATGTCACTTAATTCTATTTCTCTGGTTTTGCTATCTCATATTCTACTTATGTGATTTTTTAATCTCAAGTAACCTAGGGAGCTGCTAAAATTCAGATCTCTGAATCTGGCCAAGATCTCTGCCAAACTTACTAAGTCAGGATTTCTGGGTATACGGAACTAAGAACCTATGTTTCAAACATGTATCTCATCTGACATACATGTTCAGAACTTCCACAGATGTGATGAGAATGAAAATACAAGACCTGCCCACATTCTACTCTGTTTTCCCTTCTACCTTGTTGTGCTTAGCTATTCTGGGACACAGGGGACAAGGGGGAGAGGTTGTGGGGGGTGTGCCTGGAGGGACAGAGTATGAACTAAGATTACAGCAGAGAAAGTAGATGGGAGGATGGATGGGAAGGGCTTGTGGACATTCTATTTCTAGGACTTGTAGGTGTTCATAAATCATTTCTATTTGTTTAAAGCAATCCCATCAATATTTCCTTTTGATTTCTTAAGATCTGTTTTTTTCCCTATGTCTGCAGATAAAAGAATCAAGCTTAATCAGTTCACTATGTGAATTCAGGTTCTCTTCCATGAACTTTTTCCCCAAATTCTAGAGATATGAAAAGTGTTTCTTCTTGAGACACTGAATTTCTTCCTCCTTCGATTTGTCTTAGAATTTCTATAAATGAAGGCAGAGACTGCAAATGCGAGTATTTTCTCTTTGAAAAGATAAACTTCAAGGTTTGCAATGTTTAGAATCTTATAGAAACCATTCTGACTTGTATTTATTATTGCTTAGAAAAAGGCCTTTTAACAAATTGTCATTTTTTCTTCTTTAATAACAAAGTGGAAGTCCTTGGCATAGGTACTGGAAATACCAAAGTGCTACCCAATTCCTATTTATGTATGTGTCTCGGTGCTTAAATAAATTCAGGCCTTGGCTCAGTGGTAAAGAATCCGCCTTCCAGTGCATGAGATGTGGGTTTGATCTGGGTCAAGAAGATGCCCCAGAGACAGAAATGACAACTGACTCTAGTATTCTTGCCTGGGAAGTCCCAAGGACCGAGGAACCTGGTGGGCTACTGCCCATGGGATCACAAAAAGAGTCGGACATGACTTAGCTACTAAATAACAGCAACAAAGTACCTTATGGATGAATTCTTAGGTAGCCTTTAAAAATCAAGTTTACTTAAAATAATAAAGGGAAAAAATATTCTTCATTTTGAAAACTGGGATGCAAAACAATATGTGATGATCACAATTTTGTTAAATATTAATCACATGGGCACACATGTACACACCCACAAACATAATATTCACACAAGAAGGAAAAAGACAGAAAGGAAATTTACCTGATTTTAATGACATTTCTCTTTCAGTAGGGTGATTATGTGTAAATTTATTATTTATGACTTTTTATTACTATCATTCTTTATCCTTCTCAATTTATTTTTACTATAATCCCATGGTAGTTTCCTAATCAGGAAAAATTATAGCATTTTATCTTTACACGATGAGCTTTTTCAGTCTTGTTATGAGTATATTAACTGATGGTACAATTCTGAGTTTCCTGAGATTTTTGTAGTTTTTACAGCTCACCCCTCAGTTGGCTTTCAGTGTCCTTAGGAAGATTCTTTGGAGAAGGCAATGGCAACTCACTCTGGTACTCTTGCCTGGAAAATCCCATGGGCGGAGGAGCCTGGTAGGCTGCAGTCCAGGGGGTCGCTAAGAGTCGGACACAACTGATCGACTTCACTTTCATTTGTCACTTTCATGCATTGGAGAAGGAAATGGCAACCCACTCCAGCCTGATGGGCTGCCATCTATGTGGTCGCACAGAGTCGGACACAACTGAAGCGACTTAGCAGCAGCAGCAGGAAGATTCTTGATCAGGACTCAGATACTGCCCTTAAACTTCTAGTTCTAATTTTGTTTTGCATTGGAGGACACCAAGTAGGGAAGTAATAGTTTATGGCATCTAAATGGAATTAACCAAGCAAAGCTAACTCTTCAGGACACTGGACATCCCTGCATTCAGCTGAGATAGGTGTTACTGTCTTAGATACTTCAATCTGAAGAGGGTTCATTTCAGGAATCATTAATATTTCACCTTGTAAAACAGTGTGTTTGCTGATCATGTTTCAGGAATTGGGAATTTAAATCTGTTTTGGAATGACAGCTGACTTTTAGGCATTTGTATTTTAGCATAGCACTCTAGGATCAAGTTTTTTTTCTGATAAGAAAAACTAGATTCCTGGGTGATGAAGCAGCTAGCCTAAACATAGAAATCCATTCGAATTACCTGGACACTCATTTCTCTGAACTCCTACAGTGGCCAGTGGATAATTGTAATCTCTTTGAGTCCCTGTGGCTAGACTTGCAGTGCTGCAAATTTTCCTAGGAAAAGCAGAAAGTCAGATCAATATTCCAGATGTTTCCAATGATCCCCATGTCTGGTGTGGTGGCAAGGCCTATCCAGATGGTCACTGAATATTTAATCTTTCGTCTGGATGTTGGCTGCCATCTGTATACCCAGGCTTAGAACCTAACAGGGCATCAGTCAACACCACATTGCCTGTTAATTAGAGACTTACTTGAGTACATTTTGTCCTCTGGGTGCCTGCTGTTTCAGTAATTGTCCAACCAGACACATTTACCTGAATATCCACGGTCACTTAGAAGGCACTTGGCACTCATACACTAATAGTTTAATTTCTCCCACTTATCCTTCAGCATGTGACCTTTCTGTCTATTCACCAGGCTTTTATTATTTCCTTTTTCAAATTCTGAAGATTGTTGGGAAGAATCCCATAAATGTGGCTTGGAGGTTGTACAAATTTAGGTATTACCCATCTGAGCAATTTCTGTTTGCTGGTGAATGAAGTCACCCGTTATACTATTGCTCCTATGCAGTATGGTGGCTTTTCCTGTTATCCATTCTTGGTTATCTGTCCTCCTTTGGCAGCAAGAGATCTTTTAAAATCCCCTTAGGATAACACTTGAAATCTTTACCATGGCTTAGAAGTCATCTAAGGTCCAATCCTTGATCTCTCTCTCTCTCACTTTGTTTTGTTTTACTTTTGTCACACTTCCTTTCTTTACTTCTAAAGTAGCATTTCTTCTCTAACATCTAAACTTTCTCACATTCCTGGATTCCAGCTTCCCTCTCTCTCTGACTCAGTAAATTTCACTTAGGTCTGAGATGAAACCTCCTTTGCTTAGAGAAGATGTCCTGAAAACCCCAAGCAAGGTCAGTGTGACTTGTCTATACATCGTTAGTGTCCTGATTTCCCTTTATATATCCCATCCTGTCTGTAATTATTTCTTCACAGTCTTCCCTCTGGACTGTATGATCCTAAGGATCAGTAACTGTGTATATTTTAAAAATGTGCATCCTAGTATCTGGCATAGAGTAGCATTTGCAAATATTTGCAAATTAGTGAATGACAATAAAAGAGAGGTTTAACTTGGCAAGTTTAGAATCAATGTAAGTATTGAATCAATGCTTCAATGAATCAATGATTTGATATCAACAAATACTTTCTTGAGTATTTCTCCTATTTGCCAGGCACTGTGTGAGATACAAAAAAGTAGTATTTAGTCCCTTTTGCCAAAAGATGTATCTAGTTAAAATACTTGCTATATGATGACCACTATAGGAGTATATAACTTTTGCAAATTTAATCTATAGGCATACAGTTATATTAATGACTGGATGAATGATTTTTTTCCATTCTTTCTTTCTCCCTTGCTGATTTCATCATGATTGTGGTTTAAATGGAGACTTACGATGTTGAGTTCTCAGACTTCTCTTCTAGGGTCTATGTATTCTCTCCATTTTAAGGAGTAATTTGGCACTTACTGGCCTTTATTGTCTCAGTCTAAGGTGCTATCTCCATCTAGTTCAGCTGTTCCACTCTCTTTATGAAGAGCTATGGGACAGGGAAGAAAAATTTCTACTGTTTTATGATACCTGGGTTAAGGCCTGCCTGCCACTTCCTCTTTGGATTGAAGATAAAGGAGGAATGGACTGAGATCAATCTATAATTGATTGATCTCTTGAAGCTATAGACTGATCTCCTTATCAATCTATAATTGATAGCCTCCTGAAGCTAAGCACCTGCTAGAGAGAGGAGAGAACAGTTTTACCTTGTGGTCAACCAGGCATGTGATATGGTGATAGAGGTTTTTAGAAGAACTTGACCAATCTGTTCTGCTGGCCTGGCACTTGCTTAAGGTTTTTGCTTTAAAATATTATTTCTTCACTCAAATCTAGTGTTAAATTCTGTTTTTCCAGATAGGTTAACATGACTTGATTTTTCAGGTTGATTTTTAACTAAAGACCAGTGTGAAGTTAGACCACACTAGAGGTGTTTGACTTAAGATGACCACACTTGAGGTGCTTATCTAAGATAGGGAAGTACAAAGAGAAATCAGTCAGAGGGTATCTATGGGGTGTCTGTGGTGGAGTGGGAAGGAGAATAAGGATGGGGTGGAGTTAGGGTAGTTACTTGTAGCTGAAGAATCATAGCAAGAGCACTGTGCTTGAAGGTAGACAGACCTGCTTACTCTTGGCTTTGCTATAGATCAGCTGGGTGATCTTGAGTACATCCCATCTCTGAGGCTCAACTTCCTCCTTCATTGTATAAGAGGCATCCTCCTTGAAAGGATGGGAGTGAGGCTCCAAATAGAAAATATGAAAAATGTTTGTAGATAGTGGCAAACAAAACCATTCATGAGGTGTTCTACTGACAAAGCATTGAGTTAATGGGGTCTAGAGCCAGACTGCCTGGATCTCAACTGTGGCTGGACCACTTACAGCAGGCTGACCTTGAGTAAGGCACTTCCTTTCTTTGTCTATAAAATGAGGATGCAAAAAAAAAAAAAAAAAGAATGCTATGTTTATTTGTTTTATAAGAATGTGAAAATTAAACACATTCATATACATAAAGCTCTTGAAGCAATCCTGAAAGGCTGTGTTTAGCTCAATAAAAGTTAGATGTAATAATAATAATGATGATGATGATCAGAAGGATGATGGTGTGGGTGGTGGTTAGCAGAAGCAGCAGCATCAAGAGGCACTGAGTGGTCAAGAGTAAAAACTCAGGAGATACCCAGCTGAGTTCAAATCTTGGTCCACCCCTTCTTAGTAAACAAGATGCTCCATGTCTCTGCTCCATTTCCTCATTTGTAAAATGGGGATTTAATACTGACTATTCAACAAAATGTTTAGGAGATTAACATAATTCATACTTAGCTCACACAGTGCTTGGCACATATAAGTATTCAATACATTTTGGCAATTATTATTGAAAGGTCAGTGTTAACAAATACTGAGACTTAACAAGACTGGGGAAAGATGAACATAAAACCATGAAAAATGAAAAAGACATTAAGATAATTTCCCAGGGATACCAGCTTTCTCTGGTTTCTGGATCTTAACTCAGTATGTCTTGTGGCTGTTCCTGGTCTTTGCCACCTCTTCTATCCCCTTTTTGTCTATTTAGGTGACATAATTTGAATGTTTACCACATACCAGGCAGTGGGGCTCAACATTTTACAAGTGTTGTCTCATTTTATCCTCTCAGTGTCTCTGTACCATTATCACAGTTTATGAATGAGAGGTGTGGTGTGAAGCACAGAAAGGTTTAGTTACCTTATCCAAGGACACAGAGCTAAGAAAAAGTAGAGCCTGGAGTAGAATCTGGCCCTAGCAACTCCTCATCATAAGGCCACACTGCCTTCCACTCCATATTCCCACAGAGCCTATGACCCTGTCGGGGCCATCAGGCTGGCTTCTGCCAGCTCAAACTTCAGTAGCAATATTTTCTGCTCATGCCCAAATATGGCTTGGAGCCTTTTAGAGGCTGCCTAGGCCTTGCCAAAAACCTAAGTAGGTGCTTGAGTTAACTATTGACTAAGGCACTCTGGGGTTACAGAACAATAGTCATTCTATTAGAAGTCAGAAGTGCACAGTTCTCAAAAGACTTCCAAAGTAGACCACCCTGAGATCTCTTTGACATTCTGAAAGTGAACTATACTGAGCCCCAATGTCTCATCTATAAAATGTGGATAAATATACTTGTTCAAGGGAGTTGCTGTGGTCATCAAATAGTCTAACATGAGTCAAGTGGTTAAGCCTAGTATTACCACCATTTATGAGGCACCCACTGCACAACATGGCAAATCAGGTTAATTTATCTTGCTACCAGATAGTGTCCAAGACTAGAAATCCAGAATTTGGCCTAGGTTTGGGTGTTAATATCTTCTTTGGGGGGAGGCATTGCAGAACTTGTGTCCCCAGTTTGTGCTCTCCAGCCTCTGAGCCTGTCTTCTGGTTCAGTGATAGGACTCTTGCATGCCCTCAGGAATGTTTCCAGATGTCCAAAACAGTCTGTCTAACACTGATTCCTGCAGGATTCACGCATGCTTCAGAGCCTTGTACAAGGTGAAGGGCAGAGGAAGAGATCAGCCTGGGAATCAGGATCTGGGACAACCCCAGCTTAGCCACCACTAGCATTGTGTCCTTGTGCCCATTTCCCCATCTGTGAAATGGACATTGAGGAAGAAAAAAAACTTCCCAGAGTGACTGCAAGCAGTTAACTCTCAGCAGACATTTGCTGAGCACCTACTGTATGCCCAGGCAGCATGCTGGGCTCTAGAGAGCCACACAGAAAGGAAGCATTCTCTGCAGAGTGGACAGCAAGTGCCCTTTACTGGTAGGGAAGCCATGTGAAACACCACTCTTCCTGCCAGACCCATGTGGTCACACCTGGAGTTGTAGTATTTTGGCTAAATCATTAAGTGCACAGGAAAATGAATCCGCTTTGTGGTTTTAAATGTGGCATTAAGCCTCCCCATCTCTTAGCTAACTCATCTATAAATGCCGCCTCTCCCTTAGAGCTTCCGTGAAAACTTTGGGGGATAATATGTGTTTCACAGGAGCTATATTTTTAAATGATTAATAAATTTTTCCTTTTAGCTTTTGAGAGTACAAGACCTTCTTAGTTGCATGGGACATCTATCTTGGGAAGTACTCATGAAGCAATGTGAGCATGAGGAAGGATGTATTAGCATTTGTTTCAGAAAAAAATACAAAGAGAGAAGGGTGATATTCAACCTCTGACATTTAAAATAGGGTTTTTCAGAATGGTTTGATTTGCTTCCTGGATGTTGCAGGAACACTACCTAAGGGACAGTTTAAATTATTATTATTATTAAGCTCAAAATGGAATTGGAACAAGAATTGTTATTTTTTTCTTCTTAAGCAAAGCATTGGGCCTTGGAAGGAAGACCAGATAAATTGTAGACAAATTGAATAAGTTATATTTGCTCTGCACATCTGGTTTGAAAACTGAATTAAATTTGTACCTAGCACAGTTTTGGGAACATAGTCAAGAGTTACAGTTATTATGTTTGCTCTCTGAATTTATAATAATTACAATGGAATTATGCAAAGCAAAAAAAAATGATGCACAGTCCAAAAATCATTTATATTTAACTTTTTCTGGTAACATATAAGGAAAGGAAACCATGTAGGCTGAGAGCTCGTTGAAGGCAGGGGGTGTACCTTATTCATCTCTGTATTTTTATCACCCAGCATAGTCCTTAGAATGGAGTTGGCAATCAATAATAAATGAAAGAATTAATAAATTACTCCATATGTGGGCATACTCCATATGTGGAGAAGTAAAATTACTAACTTACTCAACTTACTTGGGATGGTATTTGGCAGTTATAACAAAAAAATCCCAACCCCTGGTGGGTGGTCCTAAGTCTCTGAACTAGTTGTTTAACCCTGACCAAGCTATTTAACCACTCTGCAGGCCAGCTGCTTCTATCTGCAAATGGAACAGATTATCTGCCAACCTCATAGGTTCATCGTGAGAACTGAATGAGAACATTGTATGGGAAAGCAGAAAAATGCTAGAAACATGAAATGCTTCATTCCCAAGAAACCTTAGGATGAATAGACCACCTGTGGAACTCTGAGACTTGGCTGTTGTTTCATTCCCAGGAGGACCAAGGCATTTTAAGAGATTATTTCATTATTCTTCCCTACCTAAGATTTAGAAAAGGTGCAGTCTTAATGACACCTGTTTTTATTTTTATTTTCCATAAAATTGAGTGATTAACATCCCACCCCCTCAAAAATCCATGAAGTCAGCTAGAGAGTATGATTTGAAATTCTCTTATTTTTAATCAACACTTAATTCATACTAACAGTTCCTAAATTTCTGGCCTCAGTTGGGCGTCTTTTAAAACCAGACTGAAATGAATTTTATGACTTCATGACAAAGCCAAGTGTTCATTCTTGTCACTTCAGTCAAAGACAGATGAGGCAATTTGAACAAGTTTCAATGTAGACATTGGTCTGGAGCTAAAAGTCCAACCATTCTCTGACATCCACATAGCATCTGCCTTCTCCATGTCTGTGGCTGAACTATTAGGTTGGTACAAAAATTATTGTGGTTGCATTGTTGAACTTTGCCGTTTGATACTGGAATACATTCTCAAGTAAATGTGGTTATGTTATACATCATTTTAATGCACATTTTTTGCTGTAATTTTTTTCTAATGATTTATTACTTGCTATAATTTTATATTTATTTTAGACTATAGAAGTGATGTTAGACAAAAAGCAAATTCGAGTGATTTTTTTATTCAAGTTCAAAATGGGTCATAAAGCAGTGGAGACAACTTGCAACATCAACAACACATTTGGCCCAGGAACTGCTAATGAACGTACAGTGCAGTGGTGGTTCAAGATGTTTTGCAAAGGAGACCAGAGCTTTGAAGATGAGGAGCATAGTGGCTGGCAATTGGAAGTTGACAACGACCAATTGAGAGCAATCATTGAAGCTGATCCCCTTACAACTATTTGAGAAGTTGCCAAAGAACTCAGTGACAACCATTCTACAGTCATTTGGCATTTGAAGCAAATTGGAATGGTGAAAAAGCTTGATAAATGGGGGCTTCATGAGTTGGCAAAAAAAAAAAAGAAAAATTGTCATTTTTGAAGTATCGACGTCCCTTATTCTGTGCAACAACAATGAACTGTTTCTTGATTGGATTGTGGTGTGCAATGAAAAATAGATTTTATACGACAACAAGTAATGATCAGCTCAGTGGCTGGACCAAGAAGAAGGTCCAAAGCACTTACCAAAGCCAAATTTGCACTAAAAATAGGTCATGGTCACTGTTTGGTGGTTTGCTGCCCATCTGATCCACTACAGCTTTCTGAATCCCATTAAAGAAACTATTATATCTGAGATGGAGAAACCATTACATCTGAGAAGTATGCTCAGCAAATCGATGAGATGCACTGAAAACTGCAATATCTGCAGCTGGCATTGGTCAACAGAAAGGGCTCAATTTTCCATGGCAATGCCTGACCACACACTGTACAACCAATGCTTCAAAAGTTGAATGAATTGGGCTATAAAGTTTTGCCTCATCTGCCATATTCACCTGACCTCTCTCCAACCAACTACCACTTCTTCAAGCAACTTTTTGCAAGGAAAACACTTCCACAACCAGCAGGAGGTAGAAAATGCTTTCCAAGAGTTTGCTGAATCCTGAACCGTGGATTTTTACGCTACAGGAATAAACAAACATATTTCTTTTTGGCAAAAATGTGTTGATTGTAATGATTCCTACTTTGATTAATAAAGATGTGTTTGAGCCTAGTTATAATGATTTAAAATTCACAGTCCAAAATCACAATTACTTTTGTACCAACCTAATACATACAATGCCTTTGCCCAGTAACAAAAACGAGCAATTGAAAAATTCAGAAAATTTCACTGTGAAGCATAGTAAAAGTAACAGACAATCTCTGAAAAACTATCCTAAGATCAATAGCATCAGTGTTATTCAATTATTGATGTGCCTCCACCATTTCTGCCCAGCTCTGTTACCCATCACCCTTAAGTCAACTGTCCCTCCCATCAACATTCCCTCTCCCAACTACAACATTTTCTAAAGCCAGTACGTCTCAGTGTATCTATTCTCCATAATACTGGCTCAGGGATAGCACCAAATTTTGTCACATGAATTGTTAATGTATTTATTGGTTTCCCAGAATCTACTTTTGTCTACTTTGGCGTTTTCTTTGGAGGAGCTGCCATGTCTTCTCTCTTAGTTCCTGGTGTTTGGGTGGCCTTGACCCCAGTCTTAGATGCATAAGTGGGCATGTGACCTATGCCTGTGCAAACCAGCACTTCTTTCCTTTAGCTCAGGATTTGGTTTAAGAATGGGTGCATGACGCATCTTGGACCAATAAAAACTAGGCCCTTATTCAGATTGTTGGGAATAGAAGAGAGAAGCATAACTTTTTTTTTTTTTCCTACATTTGAATCTGGGAGGTTTTTAGCCTGGGACTGACATGCTGCTGTGTGGGATTTGAGATGAAAACCAGTATAGGGTGGAAGGAGGGAGGGGGTAGGGGACAGAACCAAGAAATGGAAAGAGACTACTTGGATGATCTTTGAGCCTCTGGATCTAGGCATTCCCAAAGCTGCATGTTTCCCCTTCTGTGTAAGCTCATGATTTTCCTTTTAAATTGAGCCAGTTTGAATTGAATTTCCTATCTATAGTGAGGGACTTCCTCATTTTGTCATTTAAAGTCCTGCATCCCAGGAAACCTCTCATTTCTGGGCAAACTGGGATGACCAGTTATTCTGTTCATTGGCAACAAAAGAGCCCAAGCTGATGCAGATGTATATAATATAGTTCCTTACAGTTGAGGTGATGCAACATTACAGTGCTGTGTATTGATATGATGGGATATGGGGCAGGGTTTGGCACAATTTGATGTAAGAAATAAGATAGTAGAACAGAGTCAAAGAGGGCAGAACAAAGTCAAGGCATGAAGGAGAGATTGCCTCTTCCCTAGAACCTCTGAGAACTTTGCTTCTGATTATCTGAAAAGGACAGGGTCAGGCAGTAGTGTTCTGATCAATTGGCTGAAACCGAAGAGTTGACAGGAAATGGTAGCACTATTCTGTGAATGTGTCCCCCATACACTTATAGACTCTTTTTCTGTGCTATATTATTGTAATTACTGCTCATTTATTTTGGTGTTACTTTGAATCTTTTCGTCAAGCCATTAAAAATTCTAGTTTTCAAATGCATGACATGACAATTAAAAGATATAGAATAATTACCCTGAACCTTGATAGTTTCTCCCGTGATGTATAGTTTGTGTGTAGACTTTACTTCTTAATTTTAAGACTTTTAAGTGCAGACATAAGTCTTGCTTAAATTACATTCTCCTTCCACACCAAATCAGTTTGAATGTGGGTGGCAGTCTAATATTTTTGGAACAAATTAATCTGAAACCTTTTAGAGCATAGTAATTTTACATATAGAATTTGAAGGAGTTTAAAACACTCTACTGAATATAGGTTCTTTTCAGATGTTAAATTCTCAGGATTTTTTGAGATGACTGGATCAGATTTGCGGGGGTTCAAGTTATCCGTTGGGAGCTGGAAAAGCTGCAGATGATTTTTTAGCCTTTGATTCTTAATGTGCAGAAAAGGTTTGTGTCTGCAACAAAGAAGCATTTCAGAAGTGGCAGCTTTGTTTGATGCCAGTGGGGGTGAGAAGTGTTAGGTAAAGGAATTATAATAAGATTTCTTTTTTTGGAGAGAGGAAAAATAAAGATGGATAGAGACCCAGGGAGGAAAAAAGAAATACTGCAGTTTATAAAAAGTCAAAGATCTCTCTATTCTTATCAGCTCAGTAGATGATCTGAAGCTGAAAATCAGAGACTGTAACTCTGTGCCTAGAGGGGCATTTTATTTTTATTTAACCTTCAATTCAGTTCACTTCAGTCGATCAGTCGTGTCCAACTCTTTGCGACCCCATGAATCACAGCACGCCAGCCTGTCCATCACCAACTCCCGGAGTTTACTCAGACTCACGTCCATAGAGTTGGTGATGCCATCCAGCCATCTCATCCTCTGTTGTCCCCTTCTCCTCCTGCCCCCAATCCCTCCCAGCATCAGAGTCTTTTCCAATGAATCAACTCTTCACATGAGGTGGCCAAAGTACTGGAGTTTCAGCTTTAGCATCATTCCTTCCAAAGAAATCCCAGGGCTGATCTCCTTCAGAATGGACTGGTTGGATCTCCTTGTAGTCCAAGGGACTCTCAAGAGTCTTCTCCAACACTAGAATTTAAATGAGTCAGCTTTTAATACTTTTAAATTTACTTATGTGATATTTGGATTATCATGAATTCTCATGATACTATACATAGCCATATAACTCACAGCATAAGACATTTATGCATATGTTATACACATATATGCATAGGGCTATATATATATATTCATATAAATGCATTCACATAAATACCTGTATATATATTCAGAAGGATTTTTAACAAATGCTTATAGATAATTGTATTTAAGAACTTAACAAAAAGCTAATTTCATCAACATGACTCAGTAGCATTGAATCTTTCTATGATTCTAGCAACTCATTGTCCATGATGACTTAAGAGTCAGATAATTCTACTTCTTGGGGTTTCACATCACATCAGGGTTTAACGTAGTTCACATAGACAGAGACTTTGCTTTCTTCAAAGATGTACACCCTAAAGATTTTTCTGAATAAGAAAGATTAATCATTCCTCCCTGTCTACAGTCCCCTTCTTTTTAAATCTGCCTTTACTTCCTTTCTGACAGTCAGCTTCCTTCCCAAGGGTAAGATTGTGAGGGGCCAGTTAAGGCCAGAGGTCTTTGCTCAAATTCTGGTTCAGCTATTATTATTTCCATGGCTTTCAGTTCTTCATCCTAATAGGCCCTCACTTTATAAGTGAGGTTATTCATAGTGACTAGTTTGAAGTTTGTATGAAGTAATACATATCAGTTCCTAGAACACTGCTTGTCATGCAATTGTTAGGTAGTTAGAATAGGGAAAAGGAGTCCAAAATGGCAGTGGCTAAAAGACAAGGAAGGGAAAAGCCTGCGAAAATAGAACAAAGGAAGGTCTGAGGACAGGAGTGAGAACTTCAGGCAGAACAGGACTCCTGACTAAGCCCAATTTGCATAGGGCAGGCCCAGGGAGAAGAAAAAACATATAAAAGGAGGAGCCACACTGGGGCGCTCTTCACGTCTTTGGATCAATATACACTCACACCTCGAAGATGGATTTTCCTGCTATCTTCTAAATAAAATAGGGCTGTAACACTGAGCTGTAACACTGATTTGTCTAAGAGCTATAACGTGGTCCATTCGAGACCTGAGAGCTATAACACGGTCTGTCCAAGACCCGAGAGCTGTGACACGCCGAGGGGGCTTTAATGTCCATCCCTTCAAATCTTTGTTGTGAAGAGACAAAAACCAAGGAGCATACACTGGCGTCACACAGTGATGTATTAGCTTCTGCTAATATGGCTCCAATGCCACCCCCTTTAGCGAGTGACAATTGGACTAGAATGGCTACCTTCCCGGGAATATGGAATTTGTAGTATTTAAATCATAACGTCATTTCAGAATTCAGTTCTATAGGTTCTATAGGATTTTTTTACTCTGATTAGTTTCAACTGGTAAAAAAAAAATCTAATTGTGATTTAGTACCTGGTGGGCTGCCGTCTCTGGGGTCACACAGAGTCGGACATGACTGAAGCGACTTAGCAGCAGCCGCAGCAGCAGAGTTTTTTTTTTTTTTTTGTCACTCAGTATACCAGAGTCAATTAACAGAGAGCTCTGGACTTTATAAAAACCAGAACAAGGATCACTATGCTTTAGTCATGAGTACTGATAAACAAGCAGAGAAAGCTTAGTTTGAGGGGAGCTTAATAGATACAAAGTGTTGAGCAAAACACTTTATACGTTAACACCTTGAGGTAGATGCAAAGAGCTGACTCATTGGAAAAGACCCTGATGCTGGGAAAGATTGAGGGCAGGAGGAGAAGGGGATGACAGAGGATGAGATGGTTGGATGGCATCACCGACTCAATGGACATGGGTATGGGTGGACTCCAGGAGTTGATGATAGACAGGGAGGCCTGGCCTGCTGCGGTTCATGGGGTCACAAAGAGTCAGACACAACTGAGCGACTGAAGTGAACTGATGTACTATTTTACAGAAGAGAACACTGAAGCACAGATTAGTTAGAATGGAAAACTAGAAAGTCTAGTGCCAGAGTCCACACTCTTGCCTACTAAGTATACTGATGTTGAGTACATGAGCAAACGAGTGAGAGAGGTGAAGAGAGAGAATAGAGATGGGGAGGGGAGAGCCTGTGTCTGGCCATGTCTCCTAAGGTCCACTTCCTACTTATGGATTCAGTGATTTACTATTACAACATTTCAAGAAATGTTGTTCTGTTCTATCTAGTTTGAATGGGTTCAGTTCAGTTCAGTTCAGTTGCTCAGTCGTGTCCGACTCTTTACGACCCCATGAATCACAGCACACCAGGCCCCTGTGTCCTTCACTAACTCCTGGAGTTCACTCAGACTCACGTCCATCGAGTCAGTGATGCCATCCAGCCATCTCATCCTCTGTCGTCCCCTTCTCCTCCTGCCCCCAATCCCTCCCAGCATCAGAGTCTTTTCCAATGAGTCAACTCTTCGCATGAAGTGGCCAAAGTACCGGAGTTTCAGCTTTAGCATCATTCCTTCCAAAGAAATCCCAGGGCTGATCTCCTTCAGAATGGACTGGTTGGATCTCCTTGCAGTCCAAGGGACTCTCAAGAGTCTTCTCCAACACCACAGTTCAAAAGCATCAATTCTTCAGCGCTAAGCCTTCTTCACAGTCCAACTCTCACATCCATACATGACCAAAGGAAAAACCATAGCCTTGACTTTTGTTGGCAAAGTAATGTCTCTGCTTTTGAATATGCTATCTAGGTTGGTCATAACTTTCCTTCCAAGTAAGAGTAAGCATCTTTTAATTTCATGGCTGCAGTCACCATCTGCAGTGATTTTGGAGCCCAAAAAAATAAAGTCTGACACTTTTCCACTGTTTCCCCATCTATTTCCCATGAAGTGATGGGACCGGATGCCATGATCTTCATTTTCTGAATGTTGAGCTTTTAGCCAACTTTTTCACTCTCCTCTTTCACCTTCATCAAGAGGCTTTTGAGTTCCTCTTCACTTTCTGCCATAAGGGTGGTGTCATCTGCATATCTGAGGTTATTGATATTTCTCCCGGCCATCTTGATTCCAGCTTGTGTTTCTTCCAGTCCAGTGTTTCTCATGATGTACTCTACATAGAAGTTAAATAAACAGGGTGACAATATACAGCCTTGATGTACTCCTTTTCCTATTTGGAACCAGTCTGTTGTTCCATGTCCAGTTCTAACTGTTACTTCCTGAGCTGCATACAGATTTCTCAAGAGGCAGGTCAGGTGGTCTGGTATTCCCATCTCTTTCAGAATTTCCCACAGTTTATTGTGATCCACACAGTCAAAGGCTTTGGCATAGTCAAAAAAGTAGAAATAGATGTTTTTCTGGAACTCTCTTGCTTTTTCCATGATCCAGCGGATGTTGGCAACTTGATCTCTGGTTCCTCTGCCTTTTCTAAAACCAGCTTGAACATCTGGAAGTTCAAATTCACATATTGCTGAAGCCTAGCTTGGAGAATTTTGAGCATTACTTTACTAGCATGTGAGATGAGTGCAATTGTGCGGTAGTTTGAGCATTCTTTGGCATTGCCTTTCTTTGGGATTGGAATGAAAACTGACCTTTTCCAGTCCTGTGGCCACTGCTGAGTTTTCCAAATTTGCTGGCATATTGAGTGCAGCACTTTCACAGCACCATCTTTCAGGATTTGGAATAGCTCAACTGGAATTCCATCACCTCCACTAGCTTTGTCCGTAGTTATGCTTTCTAAGGCCCACTTGACTTCACATTCCAGGATGTCTGGCTCTAGGTCAGTGATCACACCATCGTGATTATCTGGGTTGTGAAGATCTTTTTTGTACAGTTCTTCTGTGTATTCTTGCCATCTCTTCTTAATATCTTCTGCTTCTGTTAGGTCCATGCCATTTCTGTCCTTTATTGAGCCCATCTTTGCATGAAATGTTCCCTTGGTATCTCTAATTTTCTTGAAGAGATCCCTAGTCTTTCCCATTCTGTTGTTTTCCTCTATTTCTTTGCATTGATCGCTGAGGAAGGCACTTTTTTTTTTTTTTTTGAAGCATCAATATCTTATTTTATTATAATTAATGGAAGCATTTGATGCCAAATAAATGAAGGTTATTTTACAAACTGAATTTTGGCAAGTCCATGGAATTTTCATTTTATTACAATTTTATAGCACATTAGTTCAAATGCATTTCTCTAAGCTACACCAACATTGCTCCTTTGGAATTATTTCAATCATTCTTAACATGTGACTTTACCAAAGACTTTGAATCTAAAATAAGCATAAAATTTAAAATTGGAAACTTTCAATTATGAAGGGGGAAGTCATCAGATGATGGTTGGGGCTGTTAATTTCCAAGGCACTTTGTTGGAATGTTTCTTCTGTTACCTGAGGTATAAATGACAACCTTCAAAAAACATGGGCAAAACCAAAGTACAATGAAGCCTCTGCAGCTTAATCTTCCCATAGTCCTTAAGCCTTTGACAGAAGCTAGCCAAAGTATCTTTCCTGCAAATTAAGTGGGTTTCCAATATTTCCATGTAGTTGAGCTTTCAGAGATAGACATTCAAACATGTCATTAGGATATACCAGCTTGGCTCTGATTGCATTAATTATGCCTGAAAAGTTTAATACCCATCCAAGTCCAAAGGTGGAAGAACACATAAACAAGTATGGTAATCGGCAAGAGCAGACTGTAAAAGCACAGCGCTAGTGCAGCCCCGTGGGAACTTTTCTTTCACAGAGGCCAAGTAAAACAGTCCTGCCAAAGATTACCAACAGAATAAAAACAGTCAACATAGGAAGAGACAGAAATGTTCTCCTCCACTTATTACCTGCCACTCTGACTTTTTAAAATGTAGATGGTATTTAAAATATTCAGTTGCGTGTTGTTGTTTTTAAATATGATCTAATGCTCCATTTCTTCTTGCTTCTTATTTTGATGTGTCATCCTAGCTGCCTGTGGTATCATGTTAGGAATCCCATCAATAATTGAATAAGCTACTCCTAACTCTTCATTAATCAATTCATTTGTCAATGCTTCATATCTGAGTGGCTTCTTGGAGAGCAGGCACACTAGGAACTCAAGTAGCACTGGATCAAAGGTGTGGGGTGGTTTCTCCTTCCTCTCGTTCTTGTCTTGCAGATTGCGATGACCCTGGTGCATACAGACACCTTGGGTGGTGGGCAGGGAGTTGGTGACCATGGATGGCAGTGGGGTTGTCCCTCACAGCACAGAGGCAAACTGACTGCACATTCCATTCAGCATGGTCTGGTAGCCCGTGACAGGGCCTCTGCGTGCCCTTGGCTACCCAGTGAATGGCTTACTCTTATTTGCTGATTTCTGGCTCAGAGATTTCTTGCTTGCTTTCTGCTTAGGGACAGTTGGAGCCTATATTGACCAGGGGGACCCAAACTTACTCATGCATCAAATTGTCATGGAGGCACCTATAGACTGTGAACTAACCCTCCAACATGGCCAGCTGGAGAAAGAGTTTAGGTGACTGGTATCAGTTTAAAGTTAGGCTTAGGATTCATGCCACAGAAGGGATGAGAGGCACAGGTCATTGTTGAAAGTAGGGTGGCATACTTTATAACTAAGGTTTCTTAAAGAGCATGTGAGGTACTGCCAAGAGGCAGTGGCACCACTGTCACCTCAGATTATTTGTATTCTAGCTTTTTGGCTCCTCAAAAATATTATCTCCATGCCAGCTTTCACTGTTTAAGTAAATGGGTAATTGGAATTGGACAGAAGATATTTTATATTAGGAATCCAGGCATCTCCATGGAGATCCAAGTCACCAAAATAGGTCAGAGGCAGACTAATTTTTTTTTTTCTTTAAGTCACTGGGAAGTTAGGGGGAAGAGGAGAGAGACAGCTGTGATGTCCCAAAAAGAAAGAAAGAAGAAGTAGCCTCTTTTTCATATGAAAATGAGATTCCCTGAAAGCTTTTAAGCGTGGAAAGTACCTCTAGTGACCTGACTGCCTGTTAATGGTGACACACATTATTTGAAGAAATGCCAGAGGGAAAGAGGAGAAAATTACGTTTGACCCATCAAATATAGGTAGCCACTGAAGGGAAAACACTAACACAAAAGTCTCTTGAGTCTACATAGTTCCTTCTGGTTGCCCCAATATTTTACTTTTTATCTAAGCTTTGCTCAAATCCTGGTTGCACTGAAAATAGCTGAATTCCAGGCCTGCTGGCAATGACCTGGGCTTCATTCTTCAAGTGTGAACTCAATTTCAAAATGAATCTCTCCCAGTGAAAAGAAACAAGCAAAGAAACAGTGGAAATTTGTACAGTTCAGCTTGTGTACAGAATAAGGCAAATAGATTCATGCATCTGGAATGACAAGAGAGATTTTTCCCTCTGCTGCTTCTGCTGCTAAGTTGCTTCAGTCGTGCCTGACTCTGTGCGACCCCATAGACAGCAGCCCACCAGGCTCCCCCATCCTTGGGATTCTCCAGGCAAGAATACTGGAGGGGTTGCCATTTCCTTCTCCAATGCATGAAAGTGAAAGTGAAGTCGCTCAGTCGTGTCCGACTCTTAGCGACCCCATGGACTGCACCCCACCAGGCTCCTCCATCCATGGGATTTTCCAGACAAGAGTACTGGAGTGGGGTGCCATTGCCTTCTCCTCTAGGCAATGTAAAAAGGATAAAATTCATGACAACAATAAAGGAAAGCTAATTAACTGTAACAAAATACCATTCTTACTATGGATCTAGTCCCTTATATGAACAAAACTAATTGGGAGGATTGTAGAGATATCAAAATATCGGAATCCAGGGATTTTAAAGCCCTGGGTAATTGTTACCTGCCCAATGTGAGCAAGCATTTTTATTTTCCTGCCTGCTAGGCTTTGTGTTTCCATCCCCATTCTCTGATTTTTCAAGCTTCCAGCTCCTTCTGCCCATGAGTCTCTCCACTCTAACGTTTCACCTTTCACACATTGGATTAATGTTGTATTGGGGACAGGAATCAAGAGAGAGAAGTCAGAATGGAGGAGAGATTTAAAGGTGTGTTAGAAGATGCATCAGATGCAGGATACAGGAAGCTTGGGGCTGGTGCACTGGGATGACCCAGAGGGATGGTATGAGGAGGGAGGTGGGAGGGGGGTTCAGGATTGGGAACACGTGTACACCCGTGGCGGATTCATGTTGATGTATGGCAAAACCGATACAATATTGTAAAGTAATTACCCTCTAATTAAAATAAATAAATTTAAATTAAAAAGAAAAAAGAAGATGCATCAGAAAGAAAATGAGCCTGATGTCAAAGAAGGGCCTAAGAAACTAACTTCAAAGGTATGTGACCTATGAGTCACCAGAGTCCTGTATTTAGAATTGATTCACTCTTGGTTTAATGCTCTACTGTCACCATCTTGAAGTCCTTAATAATTTTGAACAAGGAACCTCATATTTTCATTTTTCATTGGGCCCCACATATTATATAGCTGATTCTGAGGCCTGGCTGGAAGGATGTCCCAAGGAGATGTCCAGAGGAATGGCAGGGAGATAGCAAGTAGAAAGTTTTCCCAGATTATGGTGAACTGGGTTGACGTGGGAGGTCCAAGTCATGAACTTATCAGGACTGAATTTCCACAAGCAGAAAAGAGAAGGTAGGAAGCAAGAAAACCAGGAAAGTGTATGTGGTCTGGCTGGTCCAGCCTAGGAAGCTACTATACTTCCCTTTCTCCTTCATCAAACATAATGACACCCTCATTTCCATTCATAAAATTAAATTCATTTAGGTTAAGACTTTGCCTGGCCTTTAAAAAAATTGCACAATGCAGTTAGTCATAGCAGTCATTTACGTTTATTCAATCAGACAAGAAAATCGAAGGCCACTCTGCAAGGATCTAAGAAAAGAATGCTTCAGGAAGAATCCACATATGGAAAGGCTCTCAGAAGAGAACTCATTTGGTGTGTTTGAAGGGTGGCCAGAAAGCCAGTTTGACTGAAAGCTAATGGATAATGAAGAGAATAAAGAAACGTGAGATCAAAAAGTCAGTAGAGGTCAGATCACCTTGTAGTCCAGTGGAGGAATTTAGAGTCTATTCAAAAATAATGGAGACCATTATAGAATTTTATTGTAGGGGAGGGGAATGATCCGGTTTACATTTTAGAAGCCTTATTTGTAGACGATGGACTGTAGTGATTATACTGGCAAGAATGGAGACAGGAAGATGACTTAGAGCTGTGGAAGCAACCGAGGGGAGAGGTAGCTGCAACAAGAGAGGTGGCATGGAAATGATAAGAAGTGGTGGGATTTGGGAATAGGTTCTGGGGAAGGACTGATAGGACTTTTTAATGAAAGGATGTAGAATGTTAGGAACAAAAAGGAAATCTGAGTGACTCCTACATTATTGATTTGTGTAACTGGTGATGTGGTGGCCCCATTACTGAACTTGGAATGGCTGCAAAGAAGAGAGTTTTCCTGTATTGAAGGTGGGAGTGGGAAGCACAAATTCTAATTTGGTCCCTTTCCATTTGAGAAGCCATTTGGCATCTAAGTGGAGATGTTAGATAGGCAGTTAGATATATGAGTGTAGTCATGAGAGAAGAGATGTAGGAGAATTATGAATGTCAGAATGGTTTTTCAAGTCAAGATGGGATGAGAATTACATTGAGGATAGAATGTAAAAAAAGATGATGAGAGAGCCAAGGACAGAGCCATGGACACTCCAAGACTGGCAGGCTAGTATGATAGTAGGGGATTGAAAACAGGAGAGAGACTGTCACAGAGCCAGAAATTAAAACATTTTTCAAAAGGGGGAACAATCGACTGTAAATATCCAAGGAGAATTCAAGATAGAACAAAAAAATTAACTATTGACTTTGGCAAGATGAAAATTAAAGTGACCTTGAAAAGGACCATTATGCCCAATCAGAGTGGATAGCAAAGGATGAAATAAAAATGGACACCAAATATGTACAGTTCTTTTGTGACTTGAGAGAAAGTAAATGGGTTAAGAGGGATTTGGAGGGGAAGAGAGAGAAAAGAAATAGAGCAGCAGCAGAAGGACAGGGGGCCAAGGAAGGGTTCATTTTAAAAATCTTTTCTAAAATATTATTTTAAACCACATTTATACAGAGATGTAACTCACTTAGTAGAGAGGAAAAAACTGATAATGTAGATACACTGCTGCTGCTGCTGCTAAGTCGCTTCAGTCGTGTCCAACTCTGTGCAACCCCATAGATGGCAGCCCACCAGGTTCCCCTGTCCCTGGGATTCTCCAGGCAAGAATACTGGAGTGGGTTGCCATTTCAGATACACTAGTATGATTGAAATTCTCTTAATCAACCTCTACTTCAGATTGGATTAGCAGTCTTTGTCCATTTTTTTTCAGGAGAGGGAGGTAAAGCAGTGATCCCCATAACTGGTATTTCACACTCTGAAGCCCATGAATAACTGTGTTTTCCAGTTTGATCTATTGTTTACAAAGATGCAGTTGTAATTCATCTTCAAAACAGCTAAGCCTAATTTATAGACTGAATGTTGCCCTCCACTTCAGTCCACTATGTTGGAGTCCTAACCTCCAATGGATTGTAATTGGAGATAGCACCTTTAAGGATGTTCTGAAAAGTTAAATGAGGTCCTAAGTGTGGGGCACTAATCTAGTACGTGCTGTGCTCAGTCATGTCTGACTCTTTGCAACTTTATGGACTGTAGCCCGCCAGGCTCCTGTGTCCATGGGATTCTCCAGGCAAGAATACTGGGGTCAGTACCCATTCCTGAACCCAAGTCTCTTGTGTCTCGTGCACTGGCAAGCAGATTCTTTACCACTGTGCCACCTAGGAAGCCAACAAGACTGGTATCCTTTTAAGAAGAGGAAGAGAGGTACCAGGAACATACATACTGAGGGGAAATACCTTATGTGACAACAGCCAGAAGGTGCCCATCTATAAGCCAAAGGCCATTGTCTCATCCTGTCCTGTGACCTCCAAGGAAACCAAACCTGATGATATCTTAATCTTGGATTTCTAGCCTTCAGAACTGTAAGAAATAAATTTCTGTTTTTCAAGCCACTCAGTCTGGGTGTTTGGAATGGCAGCCCTAGTCAACCAGTACAGCCTATTGTATTCATTACTATAGTTATGTAATGTAATGAAATACTACATAAAATGAATAAAGCATTGAAAAAATTGCTTGAAACATTAGCTGAATGCTTTGAAAAGACTTTTTTAGTAAGTTACTAAAAACATTGATCTATTGTTGTGAGCAACACAACTATAAATAATTGGGGAACTCATAACAATCAAGGATGTTGGCCTCAGATCATTTTTAAGCATCTTTCCATTCTCCCTGAACTGAAAAGAAACAAAACTAAAATTTATAGATGACACAATGTATGCAAAAGGAGAACCAGAACTGCAAGTTTTGTCCTGCAAAAGAGTGGCAAATGAAAGAATGGTATACATTAGTTATAATTATTTTAATGATACTCAGCTTTAATTAGCATTTTGATTTATGGATCAAGTGTGGGCCCCAGCTGTGTCACATTGGAAGACACTTGCCTCAGAGTACTTGAGAAGTTGAGATAAGATGGGATCCAATACACAAGGATAAGTGTTTTCTTTGTTAAGAACAGGGATACCGCTTTCATTTTCACAAGCAGGGATTTAGAACATATGCTGTGGATAAGTTGGCAGAATTGATAGTGGGAAGATGAGACTGTTCTGATCTCACTGCACCTTTTCCCTTTGAAGTCTGAGGCAAAGTTATCAGCAGAGAGTAGAGAGAGAAGACTGTGGTGGAGATTTGAGAAAAAAGAAAAGTATGAAATAGCCATTTTGAAGAGTGGGAAAGTTAATTTACTGAAGAAGTATATAAGATCGCTATACAATATTGAATGCCCATGTCAGATTTGTGGTCATAAATTTTAAGTGAGTCCAGTTAGTACATTTGCCTAATTTTCTCCAGTAAAATTTGTCTGCATAGGAGACTATGTACAGTAAAGGTATATTTGAGTGTAATTATGGTTGTTATTTGCCAGGCAAGTGTAACAGAAAGAGACTGGGGCAAAGAAAATAAGGTGTTTTAAAAGCAGTTATTTGAGTGGTGCATTATGGGATTTGGGCAGGATAATAAGAGGAAAGTTAGGACATGAAGCAGAGACAATTTATAAAAATGATAGTAATGTGATAGAGAAGTCAGTGGGGTTAAAGAACTGTTGAAGGGAAAACAATAGCAAGAAATTACTGTAAAGGGTGAACAGCAAGTTCAAAGTATGAACTGGAGATTTTACAAGTTGCACAGTTTCTGATGATAAAAATATGTATAGGAAGTGACCACGTGAATGGCTGAGGTTAAAGTGGTTAAACAGTCATTTGAGCTAAAGGACTGAGAGGCCAAGATGGCAGATGGGCCATCATGTGGCGGCTAAGGTCTACAGTCATGATGACAGAAGTGGTCCCAGAGGAGAGGTGAGTCAGGACCCATTACTGATGCATGAGAAAGAGTCATGAAAAGTTCAGAGATAACAGAAATGGTAGGGGTCATCAAGTCTTAGTGTGAATGATTTTTCAATACTGAGAGGAAGTTTCAGTTTAATCATTGGAAAAGGAACTGGGCAATGTAAGAGCGTTACTTAGAATTGAGGGCCAACCCAGAATGCAGGAGGGAGGGGAAGGAGTCATTGAGGATGGATTTGTTTACATGCAGACCAGCAGACTGACACTGTTTAGTCTTATGTGTGTATGTGTGTGGACACTCTGGGGATGGCAGAACCCATCTCCAGATGAAACCAAATAGTTCACTGGGTAGTAAGAGTCCACTCTTAAATCTCATTCCCAGAATGTCTACCTCAAAGAAATGGTGTAGACATCCTCTGAGATATTGATCCTAAGAATAGATGTAATGGCCATTCCTAGCTCCTGAAAGCTGGTCACTGGAGGGTTTCAGAGCCTGAGCTCAGTTTGTGGTCTTCATCTACACGGCCTTTCTTTGCCTTCAGCATCTTCTCATGTTGCCAGGTGACATCTATGTCAGCCTACATTCATAAAATGGGAAGATAACTTGTTGCTCGGAAAGCAAATGTGGTCACTGAATGGGAGCCAGAAAATTAGAGCCCACAGTAAAAATACCTTAGGGAAGCAAAGGGATGTGACCTCTGTGTTACATTTACTGTGAAATGCTACCCAGGGCAAAGGACAACAATTCAGAGAGAAGTCTGTAATTATAAATATACAAAGGAAAATTTATGGAGAAGCTTTCTAGACCTTGGGCAAGTTAGTCAATAATTCATTTGGAGAAACTGCCTAAGGTTCAATTTGGAACAGTTTGAGTTATACAGTTTGTATTATTGCCAGGCTTGGCTCTTTTTACCATTTCTGTTTGAGCTGCTAGATATCACCTTGTCAGTGAAGGTGATAGTGATTGGCAGAAGTGAAGCTCCAGACCAGCTTTTCTCAGGAAAATGCCTCATAAGATTGTTATGTCTGCCACTTTCTGGAATGGGCATTTGGGATGAACTTCTCCAGTAAATGAACAACTAATCACTACAGTCAGTTTATAAAGGGTGCTCAAATTAGGTGACATGTAGACAAAACAACTGGTTAATGTCATGCTTTGCTGCACACTTGTGGCAAAAAGCAGGCTCGGGATAAGTTCAGCTTTAGACGGATTGCAAATATATCAACATAAGCATTCCCAGTGTTGACTTTCCATATATCAGATGAGTGGTTGAGCTAGAAATTCTTTAAAACCCTCCCCTGCTCCCCACTACCCAGTTCTAGGATTCCAATTCACTGCATCTCTTGGCCCAGATTAGTATATCTTTGCAAATAGAAGAGTTGGGGGTAGACATAGTCTAGTGAGTATGACTTTCAACTGAGAATGAGGAAAGCATTTGTATTACCTTAGTGAAGTATGATTGGGGTCTTTGAGGAAGACAGACTCAATCTCATAAGGTTATTGTGTTAATCAAGTAAGATATGATATGCAGAAACTTAAGCTTAGAGAGAGTATATGACTTCTTTTGATAACTAGAGCAGAACTCAAATCTAGGTGGCTTGTTGGGGGCAAAGCAGAAGCCATCCTAACTAGTTTAAACATAAAAGCAGTTTATTTATTTAAGACTGTTAGGTAACTCTTAGGCACAGAGACTACACTGAAGGGGAAAAAAGTTTCAATAGAGCCTCTTGGTGAAAGTGAAAGAGGAGAGTGAAAAAACTGGCTTAAAACTCAGCATTCAAGAAATGAGGATCATGGTATCCAATCCCATCACATCATGGCAAATAGATGGGGAAATAATGGAAACAATGACAGACTTTATTTTCTTGGGCTCCAAAATCACTGCAGATGGTGACTGAAGACATGAAATTGAAAGATGCTTGCTCCTTGGAAGAAAAGTGATGACCAACCTAGACACCATATTAAAACCAGAGGCATTACTTTGCTAACAAAAGTCCGTCTAGTCAAAGCTATGGTTTTTCCAGTAGTCATATATGGATGTGAGAGTTGGGCCATAAAGACAGCTGAGCACCAAAGAATTGGTGCTTTTAAGTGTAGTGTTGGAGAAGACTCTTGAGAGTCCCTTGGACAGCAAGGAGATCAAACCAGTCAATCCTAAAGGAAATCAATCCTGAATTTCATTAGAAGGACTAATGCTGAACCTGAGGCTCAAATACTTTGGCCACTTGATGTGAAGAACTGACTCATTGGTAAAGAACTGATGCTGGGAGAGATTGAAGGCAGGAGAAGAAGGGGATGACAGAGGATGAGTTGGTTGGATGGCATCATCGATTGGATGGACATAATTTTATTAATATGAAGTTGTGAGTTAATGAAATTAACATGAACAAAATCTTTAGATAGATGTTCAAGGAATCTTTATTACTATCCATTATTTTATATTATTTTAATTCATTCTTGACTCATCTTTGAAATTTTTCTTTGCTCCCAATCATTTCTTGTTCTAATGCATTTGTTCCAATTGCTCTATTTTGCTTCTTGAGATTCCTCAATTCTTAGGTATCTCTCTGTTCTTTCTTCCTTCTGCTTACTTACCACCTTCTTTCATCTCTTCATCTTTTAGTATTTTCTCCTATATCCTCAGAAAGCATTTCCAAGTTACGGATTTAATTTTCTGTACTGACAGGCCTTATTTTACTACTTCTGAGGTGGATTTAGATGGTTTTATTACAAGTTTACAGTCTCCTTGCAATTTGTAATAATATTATCCAGCTCCCTTTTTTTCTTGGCTCACTCTCATTACACTATATTCTGTTTACATCTCAGCTTATTCTCATAATAACTTTCTTCTCCTGTTTCATTTCAATCATATCTTGTAGCAGCACACTAATGACATTACATGATATTGTAAAATTTTCTTCTGAGTTCTGTACAGATCATTTTTAGAGGTCTGTTCTTCCAAAGCTTCAGAATGATTTTTTTTTTCTTTCCATTGTTTTGCAGTGTGTTTTCATAAGACCCTTGGGTGTGTTTGGGGTCCTTTTTATTCATCTTCAAACAAGGGGAGATCTTTTGGAAGCTGGCATTTGTCCACAGACTGTATGGATCTCCCCTGATCCTATCATCCCCGCTTTGGGTGTGAATCAAATTCTTTTCTAAATTCTTGTGGTTGTTGTTTCTAACTTGCAGCTCAGTTCTCAGTGTCAAATAGCAATGCATCTAATGTGGCTCAGTCGTATGGGGCTAAGATTTTCCCCCACATACACTGTCTGGTTCTTTGACACTTCGAACTAATCCAGTATTTGGAAAACCATAATCCTAGCATGCATTCTTCTTAGGTTTTTCTATCTTTATAGGAATCATATTTTGGGATGTGATGTAAAAAGAAAAAGTCCAAACCACTCCTTTCTAGTGAGTTATTTAAGTTGTTCCTAGATGGGTATAGAAAAGTGGGAGCAAAGAGGATCTTCAAAAGTTATGGCCATGCATTCAAGTCTGATCAGTTTTCCATTAGGTAGAGATTCCAGAGATTCTTTGGACCAGGAAGCTGGCAGTGGTAGAAAGATAGTTCTTTCTGCCGTCTTTCTGTACTTGAAAAGGCTGTTTCAAAAGGTAAAATACAGATACAGTTCTTCTTCCTGATTGAGTTTCCTAAGCCATTTCCACTGACCTTAGGTGTAGTGCAAAGTCATTCTAGATTCCAGTCATGGGCCTCTTTCCAATATTAATCTTCAGTGTGCCTAATTTTCATCTTTTTCTCTCTTCTTAAGTACCAGATTAGAGAGTCAGGACTAGTTGCATCAGGGACCGCTCGCTATATCCTTTTTACAAGTGAAAGTTGTACCTGCTTATCTTTAAAATGTTCAATGCAAATACTTTTTTAAGTGACAACTCACCTTGATGTGGCAGTCTCCTCTCGCTGTTAGTTTTACCTCTTTGCTGGCACATGATCACAGTTTGCTCTATCTCCTATTTATCTTTGTATGTGTTCCATCTTTTTTCCCACCGAGTAGTGAATTTCTGGAGGGCAGCAACCTTGCCTGGGTCATTAGTATACCTGTTGCCCTGCCTTGAAGAGAGTAGTGCTCTGGAAATCTCTGGGTGAACAATAACAAGGGTGCATAGAGACTCTTCATGGATGTCCTTCTGGCAATAGAAGAAAAGATTGGGCATTGGCTCTCCTTAGGGTTCCTCCTAAAGGGGTTTAAAAGCAATTTGAGCTAACACAATCGCAAAAATATTTACTATGCTCCTATGACATGTAAGGTATTTGGGATTCCCAAATGACTAAGCCTTGCCTGCTGCCTTCTCCAATATGGATAGAAAAGAGCCCAGGCATGAGTAGCTCTAATAAAGGACAGACCATGGCTCTGGCTCCAGTGAACTGAATTATTTCCACTTGCTCACCCAACAAACATTTACTGAAGACCAACTCCAAGGCAATGTGATGAGCATGAAACGTTCTCTTAATTCTGAGTAGCAGACTCTGTCAGAAGGAGCCAAAGGATTATACTTGATCTGATTGAATAATGGAGAGGAGCATCCATATTCCCTTGTAGTTCCCAGTTGTTGGGAAACCTTTGCTCTGGATCCTCAACTCACAATAAGGCAAACAATTATAGCTCTGGAATCAGGTGTCAGCCTAAACAAATCTATTGTATGATCTCTTCTTGCTTTTCACTCAGTTGAGAAAATACCTTTTTTTTTAGCAGTAATATTGTTCATTACAGGATAAACTAAGGTACCACCAAGGCATCTATGTTTATGTGTTACTGGAAATAGCCTGTGCTTTCTTGAGCAGTTCTTAGTTGTAAGTTTCGTTGCTGGAAACAGCTTTGCCTATTTTTCTGATGCCACAATTTACTCCATTTATCATTTGGCTGATTTTTCATGGTTTCTTCTTTCTAATTAAAAGATGAAAGATTTTTTAAGAGGCCTAATTCTAGCTAATGATGTAAAGGCAAGGCGTGAATGATATTATCAGGAAAATATGGCATATGAATAACATAGTTTTTAATCACCCTGAATATTTGTAAAGGAAACACGTAGTGATACCTTGTCCATTTTAAAGATCAATAAACCAAGGCACAGAGCCGGAATAGTACAGATCATGAGTGAATCAGTAAATTAGAGAAATAAAACATCATGGTTTTTATTTCACACTCTTTCAGATGCATTATCTGATTTTCTTTTATGTTATAGGTGCCACTCATTTTCTGAAGTACAAGGATGCATAATATTCTAATGTTGATAGCAGTAACCAACTGGATTGAGCTCTTATGATATGTCAGGCACCATGCTAAGTGCTTTTTATACCTTGTCTCATTTAATCCATACAACCATACTGAAAAGTAGACATTTTGTCCATTTTAGTGGTAAGGAAATAAAGGCTTA
Source organism: Bos javanicus (assembly GCF_032452875.1). Lineage (NCBI taxonomy): Eukaryota > Metazoa > Chordata > Mammalia > Artiodactyla > Bovidae > Bos > Bos javanicus. The sequence goes on along the minus strand of NC_083874.1, from coordinate 54,617,471 downwards.
AAGTTGGTGACTGCCCTGGCTAGTAGCTAGTATGTGGTAGACTTGAGATTTGGCTCCATTTCTGTCTGACTTCAGAGCCCATGTACAGCCCTGATGTGCTGTCTTAAGACCATCAAATCTCAACCTGTCATTTTACTTTTGCTACATCTGCGACCCAGAGAAATCATGGCTCATGCAAAGCTTCACAAAGAGTTAGTGAGACAGGTAGAACTAAAAATGCAAATTTCATGATTTCCAGAGGTTCCTCTTCTTGAGTGAAGGAGGGCATTTCTTCTTTGTAGTTAAGTGCTCCAGTCAGCACTGCTTTGCTGAATGTCAAAGCAAAAACAGGGTATATCTAGCATTTTTACAGAAAAGATGTGGAATGTCTATATTTAGGAAAGTTACTTCAAGCTAATCAGCTATTTCAAATTAAAAGAGATGTGACTTGGTGGCAGCAGCAGCAGCAGCATTAAAAAAAAGTGGGATTTGAAGACCACTTATTACAAACTAAGCTAATTTTCTTACGTTGACTCTGATATAAGAAATTTCTAAATAACAGAGGAAATAGAACCACTAATCTGATCAGAATGTATATCTCTGAGAACTCTGTATAGTGAAAAGGGCTTGGAATTTGGGGTAGAAGTCTGGAACTAAAGCCTCATTCTACTTCTTCCTCTTTGGGTGAGCTTGGTAAATTGGTTTAACCTCTCTAGCTGTTGGTTTTCTCACTGTAGGATAGATATAAGTTCAGTTCAGTTCAGTTGCTTGTCGTGTGTGACTCTTTGCGACCCAATGTACTGCAGCACTCGAGGCTTCCCTGTCCAGCACCAACTCCTGGAGCTTGCTCAAACTCATGTCCATCGAATCGGTGATGCCATCCAATCATTTCATCCTCTGGCATCCCCTTCTCCTTCTGCCTTCTATTTTTCCCAGCATCAGGGTCTTTTCCAATGAGTCAGTTCTTCACATCAGGTGGCCAAAATATTGGAGCTTCAGCTTTAGCATCAGTCCTTCCAATGAATATTCAGGACTGATTTCCCTTAGGATGGACTGGTTGGATCTCCTTGCTGCCAAGGGACTCTCAAGAGTCTTCTCCAGCACCACAGTTCAAAAGCATCAATTCTTTGGAGCTCAGCTTTCTTCATGGTCCAACTCCATCCATACACGACTATTGGAAAAACAATTTTGACTAAATGGCCCTTTGTTGGCAAAGTAATGTCTCTGCTTTTTAATATGCTCTCTAGGTTGGTCATAACTTTTCTTCCAAGGAGCAAGTGTCCTTTAATTTCATGGCTTCAGTGACCATCTGCACTGATTTTGGAGCCCCCCAAAATAAAGTCTCTCATTGTTTCCATTGTTCATCCAACTGTTTGCCTGGAGTGATGGGACCAGATGCCATGATCTCAGTTTTCTGAATGTTGAGTTTTAAGCCAGGTTTTTCACTCTCCTCTTTCACTTTCATCAAGAGGCTCTTTAGTTCTTCACTTTCTGCCATAAGGGTGCTGTCATATGCATACATGAAGTTGTTGATATTCATCCTAGCAATCTTGATTCTAGCTTGTCATCCAGTCTGGTATTTCATATGGCGTACTCTGCATATAAGTTAAATAAAATGGTGACAATATACAGCTTTGATGTACTCCTTTCTGTATTTGGAACTAGTCTGTTGTTACATGCCAAGTTCTAATTGTTGTTTCTTGGCCTGCATACAGATTTCTCAGGAGGCAGGTCAAGTGGTCTGGTATTCCCATCTCTTTCAAAATTTTTCACAGTTTATTGTGATCCTCACAGTTACAGGCTTTGGAATAGTCAATAAAGCAGAAAGAGATGTTTTTCTGGAACTCTCTCGCTTTTTCAATGATCCAGAAGATGTTGGCAATTTGATCTCTGGTTCCTCTGCCTTTTCTAAATCCAGCTTGAACATCTGGAAGTTCACGGTTCATGTACTGTTGAAGCCTGGCTTGGAGAATTTTGAGCATTACTTTGCTAGTGTGTGAGATGAGTGCAATTGTGCAGTAATTTGAACACTCTGTGGCATTGCCTTTCTTTGGGATTGGAATGAAAACTGACCTTTTCCAGTCCTGTGGCCACTGCTGAGTTTTCCAAATTTACTGGCATGTTGGGTGCAGCACTTTCATAACATCATCTTTTTGGATTTGAAATAGCTCAACTGGAATTCCATCACCTCCACAAGCTTTGTTTGTCGTGATGCTTCCTAAGGCCCACTTAACTTCACACTCCAGGGTGATTGGCTCTAGGTACATGATCACACCATGGTGGTTATCTGGGTCATTAAGATCTTTTTGTATAGTTCTTCTGTGTATTCTTGCCACCTCTTCCTCATACCTTCTGCTTCTGTTAGGTCCATACCATATGTCCTTCTTTGTGCCCATCTTTGCATGAAATGGGTGAATTTAATTCAGATGACCATTTTATCTACTACTGTGGGCAAAATCTCTTAGAAGAAATGGAGTAGCCCTTGTAGTCAACAAAAGAATCCAATTTGCAGTATTTGGGTGCAGTCTTGAAAATGACAGCATGATCTCTGTTCGTTTCCAAGGCAAATCATTCAATATCACAGTAATCCAAGTCTATGTCCCAACCACTAATGCCAAAGAAGTTCAAGTTGAATGGTTCTAGAAGACTTACAAGACCTTCTAGAACTGACACCAAAAAAGATGTCCTTTTCATCATAGGGGACTTGAATGCAAAAGTAGGAAGTCGAGAGATAATGGAGTAACAGGCAAGTTTGGCCTTGGAGTACAAAATAAAGCAGGGCAAAGGCTAACAGAGTGTTGCCCACAGAATGCACTGGTCACGCAAACACCCTCTTCCAACAACACAAAAGTCAGCTCTACACATGGACATCACCAGATGGTCAATACCAAAATCAGATTGATTAGATTCTTCACAGCCGAAGATGGAGAAGCTCTATATAGTCAGCAAAACAAAACCGGGAGCTGACTGTGGTTTAGCTCATAAACTCCTTATTGCAAAATTCAGAATTAAATTGAAGAAGAAAGTAGAGAAAACCACTAGATCATTCAGGTATGACCTAAATCAAATCCCTTATGATTATACAGTCGAGGTGACAAATAGATTCAAGGGATTAGATCTGATAGATAGAGTGCCTGAAGAACTATGAACGGAGGTTCATGACATTGTACAGGAGGCAATGACGAAGACCACTCCCAAGAAAAAGAAATGCAAAAAGACAAAATGGTTGTCTGAGAAGGCTTTACAAATAGCTGAGAAAAGAAGAAAAGTGAAAAGTAAAGGAGAAAAGGACAGATATAGTTATGGCATTTATAGATCAGTAAATTAAGGGATGGTTAAAATAAGGCATGTGAAAAATGAAATGAAAATTTGCAAATGGGAAAGGGTATACAAATGTTAGTTTCTATTCTTAAGAAGTACCATTTTCATCCTAAGTTTAAAAAAAGCCATACTTGTTTTAACTATGTTTTTTTCTGCTTGTAGTCCTTGATTCGTTCATTTTTACACACATCATTTGTTAAGACATCTGCCATACCTCACACTGGGGGAAGTTATAAAGAATATATAAAAATTAGAAGGTGGAATCTAACTGCTTATTCATCCTCTACTCTTATACCTAATAGATGACTCAACATATTCAAAACTGAACTCCTGATTCCTGCCCCAAATTTGTCCCCTTTCTCTCTTCTTCATCCTAGTTGATAGCAACTCCATCTTCTGGGTTCCCAGAACAAAAAACTTTGGAATCAAATCTGATACCTCTTCTTCTCACATCCAGCCTTTCAGAGAAACTTACTAGCTCTTTGTCCAAAATATACTGAGTCAAAATGCATTTTTCCATATCCACTGCTGCTACCCTGGTCAAAGCTACTAGAGTAGATTGAGTTATATCTCCCCCAAGGATACATTTAAGTCCTAACTCCCAGTACCTGTGATGTGACCTTACTTGGATAGGATCTTTGCAGAGGTCATCAAGTTAAGATGAGGTCATTCTGGATTGGGCGGGTCCTAAACCTCATGACTGATGTCTTTATAAGAGGAAGGAAAGGGACATTTGGAAACAGAAGGAGAAGGTCCTGGAGGACTTTTGTTGTGTGAAGAATACACCTTTAGTTATCTACTGCCTGTACAGGTGGCTGTACCATCTAGTGCAGACATACTTCAGTATTTTAGCAACCTGTTTGGCATTACTAACCTTCCTGGATGAATGTCAACTTTGCCTCTGCTATATTTTCTGACTTTTAAAGAAACTTGTAAGGTTTTATCTCTTACTGCCTTTAGGTCTTTGCTCAAATGCTACCTTCTCTGTGAGTCCCATTCCAAGCACCCTATTTTAAGTCATACCCCTACACTCCTTACACAACTCCTTGACTTTCTGTTTTTCTGTGTAACCTTACTGCCATCTGACATATATAGATATATTTTTGCTTATTTATCTTATTTATCTTATTATATAAAATTATATATAATAGAATATAAACCACACAGGACAGAGGTTTTGTTGTTTTATTTTGTTTGTTCTGCTTTGCTTTGCTTTTCTTAATTCTGTTTAATCACTTGCTATGACTTCCCTGGTGGCTCAGATGGTAAAAACATCTGCCTACAATGCGGGAGGCCCAGGTTCGATCCCTGTGTTGGGAAGATGCCCTGGGGAAGGAAATGGCAACCCACTCCAGTACTCTTGCCTGGAAAATCCCATGGACAGAGAAACCTGGTAGGCTACAATCCATGGGGTTGCAAAGAATCAGACACAACTGAGCTACTTCACTTTCTTTCTTTCCATGATCTCAGCACCTAGAGAAGGGCCTGACAGGTCAAGGATACTCAGCGTTTGTTAAATGAATGAACAGAGGCTTTCAAACAGCTTACAGAATGGCTGCTTGTACATCTGTGGAAACAGTCAGGAGTCCTGAGCAGCCTACATACTACAGAAACTGTTGTCTGTATCAGCGTCTCATCTGGAAAGTTGGAGCCCAGGCCAAGGGAAGATGCTCCCTCCTCCTCCCCTTCTCCCCCTCCAGCCTCTCTTCTCGGGGAGAACCAGGTGAGCATGATGGGCCCCGATGGATTCTCTCCAGCAGCCCTCTTCATTTTTATAATTATGATTAAAATGCCTTTTGTGACACACTCCCAACATTCTCCTTCATGGCAAAATAGTTTTATTTTTTTGTCAGGTAAAGTATCATTAACAATTTGCCTTGTTTTGATAGCATCGGGCTATAATTAGTTTCTACAGGGAAAATGCTGCAATTAACAGTGGTTGCTTCTTGACTTGAATCTAAATGGAGACTGGAGGAAGCTGAGTAAATTTTAAAGTATCATCAAGGTTAGCAAGAAATTCACCTGCATGTGAATTAAGATGCTATGTAATAGCTTAGCTACCTCTTCCTTCAAGGAATAATGTCCTGCCTCCCTGTCAACTCCTAAGAGATTTATCTCATCTGTGATCTCTGCATTCTCTGAAACCCTATCATTTTTATATTATCATTTATAACACTAGTCTTTTAAAATTTTTCTGTTTCCTAGATAAGTTGGAAAAATAAGAATATGTATTTATATTTTCTTATCCTTGTGTAAAGAGACCCTGGAAGGATATACAGAAAACTGTTAATGAGTTATCTGGAGAGGTAAGGGGAACTGAGAGAATGAGGATGCTATAGGCATAAGGTTCTCAGTTGTTGTTCAGTCGCTAAGTTGTCTGACACTTTGTGACTCCATGGACTGCAACATTGCCAGGCTTCCCTGTCTTTCACTGTCTCCTGGAGTTTGCCCAAATTCATGTTCATTGAGTCAATTAAGCTATCTATTTGAAGCAAGTAGATATATTACCTATTCATTTTTTGCTTTTTGTTTTATGAAAGGACTATGGTGTTAGACATATGCAGGATCTAATGCAGTACTGATGACACCAAATGCTGAGGTTGATTGATTGCAAATAAAACAGTTAGGACAGGGGTAGCTAAGTGAGTTAATTAAACCCAGCACATTACTGTGTGTCCATGTGGACATTCTTCCACAAAAAGATGAACTCATTGTGTTTGCTGAGATGCTCTTTTCTCAGGTCCCTGTCATCCTGAATCTCCCTTTCATTCCACGTGTCCTATCAGTTCAGTTCAGTTCAGTCGCTCAGTCATGTCCGACTCTTTCCGACCCCATGAATCGCAGCACGCCAGGCCTCCCTGTCCATCACCAACTCCCAGAGTTCGCTCAGACTCATGTCCATTGAGTCAGTGATGCCATCCAGCCATCTCATCCTCTGTCGTCCCCTTCTCCTCCTGCCCCCAATCCCTCCCAGCATCAGGGTCTTTTCCAATGAGTCAACTCTGCATGAGGTGGCCAAACTATCAGAGTTTCAGCTTTAACATCAGTCCCGCCAATGAACACCCAGGACTGATCTCCTTTAAAATGGACTGGTTGGATCTCCTTGCAATCCAAGGGACTCTCAAGAGTCTTCTCCAACACCACAGTTCAAAAGCATCAATTCTTATAGAATTACACAAAAGCTAAAACTTTATGCCTTATTCTTCCCATGATGATAATAATTAACAGGTATACACTGCTTCGCAGTTTACATGATTCTTTTCTAAAATTGTTCCTTTGGACTGTTACCTGTGGAGCCTACGCCTTGTTCTCTTAAACAGTCAGGTGTCATTGATGTTCTGGGCCAGGCTTAGAAGAAACATGCAACAGAGCATAATCAGTTAAGTGGATAAATTCTGAATCAGGAAGACTTTGACTGGAATCCCAGATTTACCATGTATTTGCTGTGTCATCTTAGACAAATTCCTTAAATGTTCTGAACATTTGTATAGGCATCTATAAGCTAGGTATCATGAACCTACTTATTAAGATTTTTGTGATGGTCCTATATGGTAAGAGAAGTCAAACATATATCACTATGTCTCATACATGTGAATACCTAATAATTCAGATTGACTTATTATTGCTTTTATTTATATGTATTCATTTCAAGTGCATCTGGAAAGTTGTCCCCCACCACCCTAAATATCTCTTTCTCGCTCCTTGGCATGATGCTCATTAGGTCATTAAAGATATATTACTTTGGGTTGAATATATTATGACTATATATGACTAGGTTTTCTCATTAAAGTGCAAATTTACTTAGCTTAACTTTGATATTGTCTTTTTTCCCCTGGGAGGACTAACTAAAAGCAGGCACTAAATTGAATGGAAACTGAGAGGAGTTGCAATGAGTAGTTTCATAGCATGGTCTTCTCAGGAATACCAGACCTTGGACGCAGAACTGTGGGACTGAAGGGCATCTGCACAGCTTGGGAGATCAGTAGGCAGGAGGCACTTGAAGACATGACTAAAGCTGAGAACAGGACAGGAGCAAGGGGCTGGAGGATCTGAGAGAGAGTCCTGCTCCACAGACCTGCCAAGCCACCATACGGGCATCATGCTGTGAAATGCGTCAGCCCAGACCCTTGGCACCTGTGTCTCTGCCTGTCAGAGCATACCTGGTCGCAGGTTTTGGTCTTGCCGCTGGGTCTGAGCAGGTGTTACTGCAAGGCTGTGTACCATGTATGTGCCTGCTTTTGCCCTTGTAAATCACAAGCTTTGGAACAAGAGTGTGACATACCATATTACTCTGGGTGCTTTGGTAGGATGAGTTGGAATAAAATGAGGCTAAAAGCAGGGACCAGGATTGGAAGGTTCTGTCCTAATCTAGGAGTGAGGTGAGGAAGGTCAGGTAAAATAAGACATCTTTACTATATCTTCAAGTGTTTTACAAGTTTGAGGCCATATTTCTGCATGACCACCAAATTTACAACCCATTGATTCATTTTTGTCATCATCTTGAGAATTTCCACATAATAATTAGCTTGGTCTTAAAGCTTTTTTATTTTGGTGTTTTGGATTGATGGCTATAGCCACAATTTCTCACAGATAATTTAGTTTTAGTGTCATTTCAGACAAACAGGTGACTCTCATCCTAAGCCAGCAGGTGTCACTATTGATCAATTGGAAATAAACATGGTAGCCTTACCTGGTAGGAGTAGATCCATCTCTGATTAGGGAAAAAAAGAATGAATTTGTCATTTCAGATTAAAAGGCTACTGCCTCAGATCCACTGGCTTTGTGGTAGATAGCTGAGTTCTCAAAAGTGTGTATGTTTCTTCAACACTGGTTGCCTGCAAGCACAAGGCAAGTAGAGGTCTTCATGGAGAATGGAGTCGAAGGAATGGCCCCTTCACTTTCTAGTATCAATGCTCTTAGAGTTACTGATAGCCTTTTTCCTATTCTCTTTTTTTCTCCATATTGTTAAATGTAGCCAAGTTCACGAAATGAAACTTTCATAGTACATGATAGCTCCAGAATTGCTTTCTTCCTTTGGTCCATCCTCCGTTATTAGACTTGATTTCAGAGAAGTCTATGCCAGAAACAATGAGGTGGATAAATCATGGAGTGTACTTCAAAATCAAAAAATAAACTTTGGGAGAGGTATTTTTTGACTATGCATCATCCAAGGCACTGTTCTTTCCTCCAATACATAACTCAGCATAGTACAGTTTGTTAAATGTATCCATGCTTATCTTTCTCCACCACAAATTCATACTGAATTTATTATATGCAAACTATGGTGATTCCCGTGTGAAACCTATACCTTTTCCTCCTCTAGAGAATTAATTATCTTATATGAGAGTGCTCCATTCTTAGTATTTATTTTCTCTCAACAGTTTTCTTGTTTAGTTTGTTGTATGTGTATTTTTCTATGGCTGAACTATGAGTTTTGTTTTTTAAGAAAACCAAAGATGTTAGATATTATGTACCCCAGACCCTCCTCATTTTTCAAATGGGTTGTAACAATAGCTAGTATTACTTGAATCAGTTTTATAATTGAAATTTTAGAATATGCATTGCATAGAAGAAATACTCAATAAATATTTGAGTATCGGGCATTTCAAATATCAGTGGTGTAACAACAAATACCTTTCCTCTGCTCCCTTAGTGAGAAACTTATAGTCTAGTAGGGGACATAAAACATTCATCAAATACGATTTCCTGCCTTGTACTAAGTCCTATAGCAATAATGCACATAAAGTATATTGGGAATTCAGAGAGAAAATGTTTCTGAGTGACTGGTCATAGAGAGTTTGTGGAAAAAATGGTTTTTAATCCATAAATATATGTATGTAGAAAAAGGGGGTAAGGAAAAGTAAGATGAAAGTATTTGAAATGAAGCAAACAGCTAAGCTGAAATACAGGGAAAGGGAAGTCTAGAAGATATGTATGTTGTTCAGTTAGATGAAACCTTGATTAGGTTAAAAAAGAATGAAATATGACAGGAAAAATAATTTAGACCTTGAACACATTACATTTATGTAAAGAGTAGGAAATTATTGTTTGAATCAGGAAAATAACATCTAGAGAATCAGATATACAATGTTCCTTGTTTTTAGAAAATGCAATATTATAATTAATAATTTGAATGGCACTACATTATCACTTTTGAATTTTTTCTGGTGCTTCTAATAACACAACTCAGACTAATTGTAGATAATTGCCTGGGAAAATGATAACACTTTCTGGTTAAACAATGCACTCCCAAAGATTTGGGGGACAAGAATTTCAGATAAAGGGAAGAGCAAGTTCAAAGGCCTTAAATATGCTTGAGAAACTGGGAAAAAACAACTGTTGATGGAAGGTTGGAGACCTACACTTGGAAATGGGAAGGAAGCAGGAAGTACAGGAACCGTCTTCTAAGAGGGAATAGCAGTCTGGCCAGGGAGTCACCACTGATTGTCTGGGCTCTGGTCGCCTGTCTGTCTCCTGGCTGAATCAGAGTAATGAGAGGAAGAATTCATGAGAAAGGGCTTCCAGGGACCTCTTGGGGCTTCTTTTGTTGGTGGCAAGTTTCTTTTGTTGTGGGTTTAGTTTCATCATAATACTCAATGGAGAATTAAATATCCAATGGAAACTGAAGCATTGTTAAGAAGAGGGAAGGACTTCTAAGTGGCCTGAAAACAGCAAAAACCCACTTCAAGGGGGGAACATTGACATTTTCAACAGGTGGAAAATGGCTAGTATAGAGGAGTGGAGTAGAGTGGTTTCTTTTTATGAAAGATCCTATTACTCAAGAACCATATAAAAAGATTCTTGACTTTTACCTGCTCTTGTTGGGACCTGCTCAGGCTCAGTGTATTCAAATTTCCAGTGAGTGAGACAACACCATGTGTTCAGAGCTCATGTATATTTGAAGAATGAGGATAAAGAGAATTTTTAAGATTGAGAGGCAGTGAATAACTGGAGTTTGGAGGAAATTTGTGACAATAGTATGGATATATTATGAAATTGTAAACCTTGAGGAAATTGTGTGCAATGCTGATTCAGAAAAGAGCCAGATGGTACTAAATAAAACCTGAGTTCATGACCACTTCAGCTATTTTCTCCCTCCCTGACTTGTAGAATGCGCAGGATTTATATGTGTGGTGAATGATTATTGACCAAATATATCCCAGAAGAAAATTCCTCACCTTGAGGGTTCTAACACTCAATCCAAACCAGACCTCTTATGACATTACCTACTGATTCATATCTGCATATTGCCATGTCTTTACTCACATGATTTTCTGTCAAAGACCTCAGCTTGTCAAAATGTCAACTTGCCTGGGATTTATTCTATAATTAATCTCATCAGCTAGAAACTATTTTTTTTCCTCTAAATTTCCTCTAATTTATAACATAGAGTTATAAACGTCCTTCTCATAAAGTGTTCACTATATGTTTGGTTTTTTCTAGTTCTCTTTTTAACTCTCACATTTCCCAAGAATAAATATCAGAAACAGACTATTCACAATCTATACTTATAAGAAATTTGCACATTTCTTGAGCTGTGTAAATGTACATTTCTACAGTAGATCCATTTTAACTCAGTAAACAAACAGGTCAATATCTCAGTATGAAACATCTGCCTTCAAGTAAGTAATGATGTCTTTTTGTTTATTAATTTGTTTGTTTATTTGTTTTAAAAGAATTGTTCAGTTTCACTGGGTTGACTTAAGAACCCAATATGGTGGCCTCCCCAAAGCAAAGTGAGTTCCACAGTGTTTCCATGTATGATGAGTAAGAACTGTTGACAACTTCTAAATGAGGCTTCTTCCTCTTTTACCAAGATACAAGTATATTCTAGACTAAAGCCCATTAGGGACAGGGACCAAGTCTGCATTCACTCTATACAGTGCCATCATATGGCAGCAACTTGCCTCAGAATTGATGAATCAGTTCACTTCAGTTGCTCAGCAGTGTGTGACTCTTTGTGACCCCTTGGACTACAGCACGCCAAGCTTCCCTGCCCATCACCAACTCCCAGAGCTTGCTCAAACTCATGTCCATCAAGTCGATGATGCCATCCAACCATCTCATCCTCTGTTGTCCCCTTCTCCTCCGGCCTTCAAAGTTTCCCAGCATCAGGGTCTTTTCCAGTGAGTCAGTTCTTCTCATTAGGTGGCCAAAGTATTGGAGCTTCAGCTTCAGCATCAGTCCTTTCAATGAATATTCAGGACTGGTTTCCTTTATGATTGACTGGTTTGACCTCCTTACTGTCCAAGGGACTCTCAAGAGTCTTCTCCAACACCACACTTCAAAAGCATCCATTCTTAGGCTTTCTTTATGGTCCTAGTCACTAATGTTTCTGAGGAGGACTCTGTGTTTATTATATAGTAACTAGAACTTTAAGCCCTGTCTCAGAATGGGGATAGGTTCTAGTAGAAGGTCCATTAGAAGCCTGAGAGTATTGGAGAAGTCCTGACGGTAAGGTTAATGGCCCAACTTTCCCTAAGGAGGGTTAATTCTTTCTTGTACGTCTTTCCTGGAAAGCCTTTCAGAACTGCTGGACTCATTTCTAAGGAAAGCTCTAGAATATTTCTTTTCAATTCCGCATATTTCTTTTGTTTAATTGAAGTATAGTTGACTTACAATGTTGTGTTAGGTTCATGTGTAGAGCAAAGTGATTCAGTTATGCATATTAATAACAGATGGCTCCTCATTTGATCAGCCATAATTGCATCGCACACCCATTCCTGAGCCAATCACTTGCAAGGGGAATGGGGAGACTATTGTTGGTTTAGACCAATCAGAATTCACCCCATCTCTCCTGATGCTCATGGCTGATCAGTACTTGAACAAAGATGGAATTTTCTCAGCTAGAAATAAGGAAGGCCAGAAACACCTGTTGGGTAAGCAATCTGTATTGTCTGCCACTGAAATCAAATAGAAAGATCTTAGTGATCAAGGGCATGTTACTGCTAAGGAGTGAAAGATGATTCCCATGCTTTTGGCTTAGGCCACTCAAATAAGTCTGTATTAATAATTATCTTTATAGACATGTTTCAAAAGGTTTAGATTCAAAAGGACTGTATTACAATGCATTTTCATGTTCCTAAGAGACAAAGAAAAGCCTTGAAATGTAAATTTATCCTAACTGCTCTATGGAATTAATTCTGTTTTATATGAAAACTGAATATTCAGTATATTATTGCCCTAAATTGAGCACATTTGGGGACAATACATGCATATCCAGTGGTTTGATCTCATTTGTCAATAAAGTAAACATAATTATGAATGTAAGCCTTAATGCAAAATAAATATTCTGCTTAGGAATAAATTCTTTTTAAGACAGGAAAAATTTCAGTTTTCTTTTAATATGTGGTCTCTCAATAAATAGTGTACATATTATTTTCTCCTTCTACACTCACTCAAAATTCTTAAACTTGAAACAGTTTATTTACCATGAACTAAAATGTCCAGAATTCTATTTCCAAAGCAGTCAATATTTGCAGTCATTCTCATAAGAGTAACTGAAAAAATGATCTTCAATAAGGGCATATTTGGTCTCTCCCTATAGTGAGAGGCCTGTCTGTTTCTAACAGTAGGTTGCTATGTTACAAATGCACCATCCTCGTATTATAGGCAGGAAGATAGCTGTTTGCAATTAGCCTATACAAAGCCAATAATGGCAAAATAATAAATCTGAGAGTTGTAAAAGCACCAGGCCTTGTTCATGTTCTTTTCCTTTTCAGACAAATTTAATTTTTTCCCCTTTATCCCTTCCTTCTCTTTCTTTTTTTTTTTTCCAGGAAAGTATATTTAATGTTCTGCAGTAGCTTAACATAAAGAGAACTAGACGATAGATTAAATTTCAGGTCAAAAGCCTTCCTGACCTCTGAATTTTCTACCACATCTTCCATAAAGGAAAGTTCAGCATGTTGTAGGTAAAAAAGTATGCCCAGCAACAATGTTAATTTCAACTTGTCATTCAACCAGTACAAGAGACATTGTGAATATTGATTCATGTTGGAAGCAAACTCCAATTAGTGTAAACAGCATGGAGATATTTGACACTAATTTACAACAAGAGTATTAAAGCTTAGAGGAAGCAACAAGCCCTGTAAAGTAAGATTTCACAGTGACAGCCCAAAGGACCAGTGATGTGTTCAACATGATTCTGAAGTAGATGAAATGGGACAGTATTCCACTATATCTCTGGCATGGAGAAAATAAGTTATAATTCTATAGTTTTCTAATTAAATAGCATTATAATCTAGTTTGTAGAATATCATATAATCTTCTCAGAACATATTCAATCTGGAACATTTATGTTTTTAGGCATAAAAACATATGTCTAAAGGTGCTTCATCCTCTTAACAAATATTTTCCAGCTACCTACTATGCAAAAATTTATCCCAGCAGTTTATGACCCCTGCAGCAGCCTCCTGGTTGGTTTTCCTGATCATCTGCTCTTACTGAGACTAAATCCATCTTATGCTTTATTATTATAGGGTAGCATTGATCATGTCACTCAGATGTTTTGTCCCTTAGCAATGCCCATCATTTGCCTGATAAAGTCCATGCTCCTCAGCCTGATATCCAAGGCCCTGTGGTATATGGCCCCAATCTAACTCTCAGCACTGTATGCCATTGTTCTTCTACTTTTGTTATTGACATCAAGGCCCTCACTTGAGGAAGGACTTAATCACTACTCTGATTTCTGCTTCTTTGATGGTAACCTGTAACTAAGGGACCATTTGTTTTCTTTGACTTCACTACATATTCTTCCTGCCTCGGCATATGTTCTTCATTCTGCAGGGGGATAATCCCCATCTCACTCTACCTCCATCTTTTCTGAGTTCAAGGACTTGTGGCATCTCTGCTTTCATACCTAGCAACTCCTACATCTTATTTCCCTAACAGTAAGCATAGTGGTTCCTTATTCATGTTCATCTTTATGGCACATATATGGCTGGTACTTGGAGCAGGGAAGAACATTGAGAATTCACTATGTCTTGATGGTGAAAATAGCTCAGTATTATTCTTCTGTTTATTTGGTAACTGGATGACAGAAACTGGAGAATTCTAACAGACTTGCAAGCATATATCCAGCTCACTGCACATTTTTGGAGAAGGAATATGAAGCAGAGATTCAAAGCTTGGTCTCTGAAATCATTTAGACATGAGTCAAATCTGGCTCTACCACTTACTACCTATCTGATCTCAGGAAAGTGTTTTTAATATTCTGTAACCTCTATTTTCTGATAGAGGAATGAGAAATGAAATTATATGGTTGTTACAAAACGGGGATGTGATTTATGGACAAATACCAACAAAAATACTTAAAGGATGAAAAGCCTCTTTATGGAAAAGAGAATAGAAAATTATGGATATTACATGAAGTCAGAGATGAGGCAGTAGTCTCCCAGTTGGAGATACTGACTTTTCAGGTCTTCAACTCTTGATGATATTATAAAAATTGCCAAAAATTTCACTCCCACAGAGAGAAGATTCTTCAAAGTGTGACATGTACTCTTACCATTATCGTGAAGGTTTATACGCCTTTCACCTGACTCTTCTGCCTTGATTGTGTCTGTCTGTCTGCTAGTTGTAGGTCATGGGTGTAAAGCAACAACAGCCTATTCCTAAGTGTTTATTGTGATATTAAATAGGTTATTTTCCCTTGGATATCCCTGTCTATTTCTCTTCTAATATTGCCTACTTCATTTGCTAGAGGAAAGAATTAAGTGAGATATTATGCATGTAAAGCATTTACATGATACTGGACATAGGGTATGTGCTCTTAAATGATAGCTGGGGTTATTATTTGATCTTTTGCATATTATTTGTTTCCCTCCAGTGAGGAAATCAAGTGGAATGATTTAAAGTAAGCCATCCAAATCTTTTGTCAGGTGGAAATGCTTTGGATTTCCCCTAAGTCTTACCATGACCAGTGGAGAACAGAAAGTAGAATGGAAGATATGATATTTTAATGTTAAGAAGTAAAGCTGATCCTTGAACAACATGCAGGTTAGGAGAATCGACCCCCAGGGAGTCAAAAATCTACATGTAACTTTACAGTCTGTTCTGTTTTCTGTGGTTTTACATTCAAGAAAGGATTCAGTTAACCTTAGATCATATAGAATATATTTATAGGAAAAAAAGTCTGTATATAAGTGAACCTACACAGTTCAAATTGTGTTGTTCAAGGGTCATTTGTACATATTATTCAGGAGGAGTGTGGAATCAGTGTCATCCTTACTTGCCCCTTGAAGAAACATGTTCTTTGTTAAGGTGGAACCAGAAGAGGTAAAGAAAGGCAATGAAAAGAGAGGCAACTGTAGTAATGTGGTTTATAACAAGAGATACATTTTTGGTCTTCATCCCCATTTCTGGCATAGAGCTCCAAAAAATTTGGAATTTCCTGTGATGAGAGCCGTAAAGGTGTCTTTTGTTATGTTGGTGAGGTGATGTTTTGGATCACACCCAAGGATGGGGGCTCAATGCCAAGAGAACCAACCATGTGATTAATGAGTTGGAATTTTTAGTCCCACCCTTTGACCTCTGGGGTAGGGAGATGGGTTGGAGGTTGAACCAATTTCCCATAGTAAGTGATTTAAGCAATCATGTTTACTTAATGAAGCCTCCATAAAAACTCAAAGGACTTCTGGGATGGTGAACATGAGGAGATTTGGGGAGAATGGCAGTCTCAGAGAGAGCATGGAAGCTCCAAGACCTTTCCTCATACCCGGTCTTATGTACCTCTTCCATCTGGGTTTCCTGAGTTATATCTTTTTATAATAAACTGGTAATGAAGGAAGTTAAATGTTTCTCTGAGCATTGTGAGCCACTCCAGCAAATTAGTTGAACCTCTGGAGGGCATCGTAGGAACTTCTAAATTATAGCCAGTCAGTCAGAAGTACAGGTAACAATTTTGATTTGTGACTGGTATCTGAAAGGTATCATCTGCATGCAGATAATACCACTCTAATGGCATAAAGTGAAGAGGAACTAAAGAGCCTCTTGATGATGGTGAGAGAGGAGAGTGAAAAAGCTAGCTTGAACATCTAAAAAACTAAGATCATGGATCTGGTCCTATCACTTCGTGGCAAAGGGGAAAAAGTGGAAGCAGGGACAGATTTTATTTTCTTGAGCTCCAAAATCACTGCAAATAGTGACTTCAGTCATGAAATTAAAACTTGCTCCTTGGAAGAAAAGCTATGACAAACATATACAGTGTATTAGTAATAAAAAGCAGAGATATCACTTTGCCAACAAAAGTCTGTATAGTCAAAGCTGTGTTTGTTCCAATAGTCACGTACAAATATGAGAGTTGGGCCATAAAGAAGGCTGAGTGCTGAAGAATTGATGCTTTTGAATTGTGGTGCTGAAGAAGACTCTTGAGAGTCCCTTGGATTGCAAGGAGATCAAACCAGTCAATCCTAAGGGAAATCAACCCTGAATATTCATTGGAAAGACTGGTGATGAAGCTCCAATATTTTTGCCACTGGATGTGAAGAGCTGACTCATTAGAAAAGACCCTGATGCTGGGAAAGATTGAAAGCAAAAGGAAAAGGGGGCAGCTGAAGATGAGCTGGTTAGAGAGCATCACTGACACAACAGACATGAATTTCAGCAAACTCTGGTAGATACTGGAGGACAGAGAAGCCTGGTGTCCTACAGTCCATGGAATTGCAGAGAGGTGGACACAATTTAGTGACTGAACAACAAATCTGAAAGGTAGGGGGCAGTCTTGTGAGGCTGAGTCCTTAACCTATGGGATGGGATCTGTTGCTATTCTCCAGGTAGATAGTGTCAGAATTAAGATAAATGGAACTAATTCAGTCTTTACTAAGTATCTTCAACTAAAAAAAAAAAAAAGCAGATGGGAGTACATTCTTAAACATCAGCATTTTAAAAGAATGTTCTTTTCCTATTCTCTCAGTCTCTGTCACTCTCACAAACATAATGGCTATTCCATTTCCTCTCTCCACCTCATTCTATTCTCTCCCCTGGAAAAAAACAAAACTTTCCCACTCCCATTTATACTCTCTACGTTTCCACCTCCTCCATCTCTACTCTTTATTATATGAAGCAGTATAACTTCTCTGGATTCCACAGTTTTGTGTTTTGCTCTGCCAGTTATTTAATATCTGACCTCCAAAGGAAACCCATGGTCCTAATCCAGAAAATAGACATATTCACTCTTGGAAAAGGAATATTATAAGCACTTAAAATTTATAAACCTTTCTTTTATCTCATTTGGCTGAATGTCAAATGATATAGTCAGGAATTTCCATGGATTCAATGGGAACTGAGCTGGACTTTGAAAGCTTGGTAGAATCTCAGAAGTAGGGGTCCAAGTAAAGAAAAAAGGATAAAGTTAAATGTGAATGGATAGGGTAGGTCACTGAAGAACAGCATGATAAATTCAAAGGATAATGAATCAGGTTGAGATAAGAACTAAACTGTCTGATTCTTAAAAGGTGTCCAATCATGCCTTAACTTTAACAAGAGTTTCATCAATTGAACTGTTGTTGAGGTATTTGTAAAGGTGGTACTCTGGTCATTTGAGTGTTTTATGTATCTCAGAACTTTTCTTTCCCCAGTATTCTTGATTCCAGTAAATGGCAGTCTCATCATTCTAGCTGTTTGTGTCAAAAGCCTTGAAGTCATTTTAAAGTCTTCTTTTTCTCTCATAATCCCTTTCAAAATCATCAGAAAATACTATCTTCTTTACCTTCATAATATGCAAGAATCCACTTATTTCTCCTACCTCTTCAATTGCCATGTGGTCCAAGCTACCATCATGTCTGTCCTGGAACATTGCCATGGATTTCTAAATGGTCTTCCTGTATCTACTCTTGCCCCTTTTCAGTACATGTTCAGCATATATAAATATACCTTATAAATATAAGGTATATTTATATATATATTATATATATATATATATATATATAATATGTACATATAGGCTGTCTGAGGAAGCTGTACAAATAGCTGAAAAAACAAGAGAAGCCAAAGGCAAGAAGAAAAGGAAAGATATACCCATTGGAATGCAGAGTTCCAAAGAATAGCAAGGAGAGATCAGAAAGCCTTCCTCAGTGAGCAATGTGAGGAAATAGAGTGAAACAATAGAATGGGAAAGACAAGAGATCTCTTCAAGAAAATTAGAGATACCAAGACACCACTTCATGCAAAGATGGGCACAATAAGACAGAAGTGGTATGGACCTAACAGAAGCAGAAGATATGAGCAAGAGGTGGCAAGAATACACAGAAGAACTATACAAAAAAAGATCCTCATGACCCAGATAACCATGATGGTGTGATCACTCACCTAGAGCCAGACATCCTGGAATGCAAAGTAAAGTGGGCCTTAAAAGCATTGCTGTGAACAAAGCTAGTGGAGGTGATGGAATTCCAGTTGAGCTATTTCAAATCTTAAAAGATAATGCTGTGAAGGTGTTGTTCTAAATGTGCCAGCAAATTTGGAAAACTAGCAGTGGCCACAGGACTGGAACAGGTCAGTTTTCATTCCAATCATAAAGAAAGAAAATGCCAAAGAATGCTCAAACTACTGCACAATTGCACTCATCTCACACGCTAGTAAAGTAATGCTAAAATTTCTCCAAGCCAGGCTTCAACAGTGTGTGAACCGTGAACTCCCAGATGTTCAAGCTGGATTTAGAAAAGACAGAGGAACCAGAGATCAAATTGCCAACAATTGTTGGATCATTGACAAAGCAAGAGAGTTCCAGAAAAATATCTGCTTCTGCTTTATTGACTACACTGAAGCCTTTGACTGAGTGAATCACAACAAATTGTGGAAAATTCTTGAAGAGATGGGAATACCAGACCACCTGACCTGACTCCTGAGAAATCTGTATGCAGGTCAAGAAGCAACATTTAGAACTGGACATGGAAGAACAGACTGGTTCCAAATCGGGTAAGGAGTACATCAAGGCTGTATACTGTCACCCTGTATATTTAACTTATATGCAGCGTTCAGTTCAGTTCAGTCACTAAGTCGTGTCTGATTCTTTGCAACCCCATGAACTGCAGGACACCAGGCCTCACTGTCCATCACCAACTCCCGGAGTCGACCCAAACCCATGTCCATTGAGTCGGTGATGCCATCCAACCATCTCGTCCTCTGTCATCCCCTTCTCCTCCTGCCCGCAATATTTCCCAGCATCAGGGTCTTTTCAAATGAGTCAGCTCTTCACATCAGGTGGCCAAAGTATTAGAGTTTCAGCTGCAAAATCAGTCCTTCCAATGAACACCCAGGACTGATCTCCTTTAGGATGAACTGGTTCGATCTCCTTGCAATCCAAGGGACTCTCAAGAGTCTTCTCCAACACCACAGTCCAAAAGCATCAATTCTTCAGCCTTCTTCACAGTCCAACTCTCACATCCATACATGACCACTGGAAAAATCATAGCCTTGACTAGACTGACCTTTGTTGGCAAAGTAATGTCTCTGCTTTTTAATATGCTATCTAGGTTGGTCATAACTTTTATTCCAAGGAGTAAGTATCTTTTAATTCCATGGCTGCAATCACCATCTGCAGTGATTTTGGAGTCCCCCAAAATAAAGTCAGCCACTGTTTCCACTGTTTCCCCATTTATTTGCCATGAAGTGATGGGACCAGATGCCATGATCTTCGCTTTCTGAATGTTGAGCTTTAAGCCAACTTTTTCACTCTCCTCTTTCACTTTCATCAAGAGGCTCTTTAGTTCTTCTTCACTTTCTGCCATAAGGGTGGTGTCATCTGCATATCTGAGGTAATTGATATATCTCCCAGCAATCTTGATTCCAGCTTGTGCTTCCTCCAGCCCAGTATTTCTCATTATGTACTCTGCATATAAGTTAAATAAGCAAGGTGACAATACACAGCCTTGACATACTCCTTTTCCTATTTAGAACCAGTCTGTTGTTCCATGTTCAGTTCTAACTGTTGCTTCCTGACCTGCATACAGGTTTCTCAAGAGGCAGGTCAGGTGGTCTGGTATTCCCATCTCTTTCAGAATTTTCCACAGTTTATTGTAATCTACACAGTCAAATCTTTGGCATAGTCAATAACAGATATGCAGAGTAAATCATGCAAAATACTGGGCTGAATGAAGCACAAGCTGGAGTCAAGATGACCGGGAGAAATATCAATAACCTCAGATACGCAGATGACACCATCCTTATGGCAGAAAGCTAAAAAGACCTAAAGAGCCTCTTGATGGAAGTGAAAGAGGAGAGTGAAAAACCTGGCTTAAAACTCAACATTCAGAAAACCGAGATCATGGCATCCAGTTCCATCACTTCATGGCAGATAGATGGATGAACAATGGAAACAGTGAGAGACTTTGTTTTGGGCTCCAAAATCAGTGCAGATGGTGACTGCAGCCATGAAATTAAAAGATGCTTGCTCCTTGGAAGAAAAGCTACGGCCAACCTAGACAGCGTATTTAAAAGCAGAGACACAACTTTGCCAACAGAGGTCCATCTGATCAAAGCTATGGTTTTTCCAGTAGTCATGGGTCTCAAAGAGTCAGACATGACTGAATGACTGAACTGAACTGAAGGCATTCCTCTATGGATATTTAACTGCTATGGCAACTGACTTAATCCACAAACTATGTGACACAATCCAAAATCATGTTATCAGGATAAAATTAACAACCTTTCATTTAATAGCAATATGAAAGATATTATATAATTTAATGAAAAAAATAGTGTAAAGTAGTAATGCAAATACTGCAACTGATTCCAATAAGTTGAGGTGCCCATAGGAAACAGATAATTCAGTTGGGGAGAGTAACTAGATTGGACAGAGTTAAATGAAGTGACTGATTATAAAGGTGCTAAGATTAAGGAGGAGGTGAAGTACCCTGGGGTAACAATAGTAGAGCTGCTTCCTTTCTAGGTCTCAAGGATTAGGAGAAGGCAGCAGTCACATGACCCAGTTAGAGAGAGCTGTAGCAGTGGCAGGCCATTCCCTGTTGTAACTGTAACCATGGGAGAAGAAACAGGCACTCCAAAACAGAGAAAAGCAGGAATAGAGATAGGAACTAACCCTCCAAACTTGCCCTGCTCCCATGGTGCAGTTTCTGCCACTGCCCACCATTGTTGAATCTAACTAGAATCTAGAAGGCCAGGGGCCAGAGTGCCTGTGTGAGGCAGTTCACATCGGTGAGCCTCCCAGAGAAGAGAATGGGTATGGAAAGAAGACAGTGAATATGGAGGGGCAAAATAAAATCCAGGATAAGTTAGTATGTAATGGCTCAATGATAAGTACCATGGAGAAAAATAAAGCAGGGTAAGATATACAGGGAACATGGAGCTGACAGGGCATTACTATGACACTTTATATAGGAAGGTCAGGGAAAAGTCCCATGAGGATTTGACATATGATTAGAGGAAGCCTATAGCAAGTGAGAAATTGAGCCATAGGTTGAACAGGAAGAAGAAGTTTTCAAGCTGAGGGGACAGCAGATGCAAAGATCTGGAGTTTGGAGCATGCTCAACATAATTCAAGGAACTATAAAGAGGTCAGTATGGCTGGAGTAGAATAAGGGGAAGGTGAGGGAGAATTTGATTAGATTCAGATCACATATGGCCTTTTGAGTTTTTGCATGATTTTGATGGGAAACCATTAAAGGAGGTTAGCAAAGAAATAAATTAACTGGCTTAGAATTATATACATATATATATATATATATGTATAAGTTCAGTTCAGTTCAGTCACTCAGTTGTGTCTGACTCTTTGTGACCCCATGGACCACAAGCAAGCCAGGCTTCCCTGTCCATCACCAACTGCCAGAGCTTGATCAAACTCATGTCGATCGAGTCTGTGATGCCATCCAACCATCATCCTCTGTTATCCACTTCTTCTCCCACTTTCAATCTTTCCCAGCAACAGGGTCTTTTCCAGTGAGTCAGTTATTTGCTTCAGGTGGCCAAAGTATTAGAGTTTTAGCTTTAGCATCAGTCCTTCCAATGTATAATCAGGACTTATCTCCTTTAGAATGGACCGATTGGATCTCCTTGCAGTCCAGGGACTCTCAAGAGTCTTCTACAACACCACAGTTCAAAAGCATCAATTCTTTGGCCCTCAGCTTTCTTTATAGTCCAACTCTCATATCCATACATGACTAATGGAAAAATCATTGCCTTGACTAGATGGAACTTTGTTGGCAAAGTAATGTCTCTGCTTTTTAATATGCTGTATAGTTTGGTCATAACTTTTCTTCCAAGGAGTAAGCGTCTTTTAATTTCATAGCTGCAGTCACAATCTTCAGTGATTTGGGGGCCCAAAAAAACAAAGTCTCTCACTGTTTCCACTGTTTCCCTGTCTATTTGCCACAAAGTGATGGGACCGGATGCCATGATCTTAGTTTTCTGAATGTTGAGTTTTAAGCAAGCTCTTTCACTCTCCTCTTTCACTTTCATCAAGTGGCTCTTTAGTTCTTCTTTGCTTTCTGCCATAAGGATGATGTCATCTGCATATCTGAGGTTATTGATATTTCTCCCAGCAATCTTGATTTCAGCTTGTGCTTCTTCCAGCCTGGAATTTTGCATGATGTACTCAGCATATAAGTTAAATAAGCAGGGTGACAGTATACAGCCTTGACGTACTCCTTCCCCAATTTGGAACCAGTCTGTTGTTTCATGTCTAGTTTTAACTATTGCTTCTTGACCTGCATACAGATTTCTCAAGAGGTAGGTCAGGTGGTCTGGTATTCCCATCTCTTCAAGAAATTTCCACAATTTGTTGTGATCCACACAGTCAAAGGCTTTGGCATAGTCAATAAAGCAGAAGTAGATGTTTTTCTGTAACTCTCTTGCTTTGTCAGTGATCTAACAGATGTTGGCAATTTGATCTCTGGTTCCTCTGTCTTTTCCAGCTTGAACATCTGGAAGTTCATGGTTCATATCCCATTGAAGCCTGGCTTGGAGAATTTTGAGCATTACCTTGCTAGCGTGTGAGATAAGTGCAATTGTGTGGTAGTTTGAACATTCTTTGGCATTGGAATGAAAACTGACCTTTTCCAGTCCTGTGGCCACTGCTGAGTTTTCCAAATTTGCTGGCACATTGAGAACAACACCTTCACAGCATCATCTTTTGGGATTTGAAATAGCTCAACTGGAATTCCATCACCTCCACTAGCTTTGTTCACAGTGATGCTTTTAAGGCCCACTTGACTTCACATTCCAGGATGTCTGGTTCTAGGTGAGTGATCACATCATGCTTATCTGGGTCATGAAGATCTTTTCTGTGCATTCTTGCTACCTTTTCTTAATGTCTTATCCTTCTATTAGGTCCATACCACTTCTGTCTTTTATTGTGCCCATCTTTGCATGAAATGTCCCTTTGGTATCTCTAATTTTCTTGAAGAGATCTCTAGCCTTTCCCATTCTATTGTTTTCCACTGTTCCTTTGCATTGCTAACTGAGGAGTCTTTCTGATCTCTCCTTGCTATTCTTTGGAACTCTGCATTCAAATGGGTATATCTTTCCTTTTCTCCTTTGCCTTTAGCTTCTCTTCTTTTCTCAGCCATTTGTAAGGCCTCATCAAACAACCATTTGGCCTTTTAAAATTTCTTTTTCATGGGGATGAAATCACTGCCTCCTGTACAATGTCATGAATCTCCATCCATAGTTCTTCAGGTACTCTGTCTATCAGATCTAATCCCTTGAATCTATTTGTCACTTCCACTGTATAATTGTTAAGAGGTTTGATTTAGGTCAAACCTGAATGGTGTAGTGGTTTTCCTTACACTCTTCAATCATAGTCTGAATTTTGCAATAAGGAGTTCATAATTTCAGCCACTGTCAGCTCCCAGTCTTATTTGTGCTGACCGTATAGAGCTTCAGTTACAAAAAACTTAATCAATCTGTTTTCGGTATTGACCAACTGGTGATGTCCATGTGTGGAGTCTTCTTGTGTTGTTGGAAGAGGGTGTTTGCTATAAGCAGTGCGTTCTCTTGACAAAACTGTTAGCCTTTGACCTGCTTCATTTTGTACTCCAAGGCTAAATTTGCCTGTGACTCCAGGGTATCCTCTGACTTCCTACTTTTGCATCCAGTCCCCTATAATGAAAAGGACATCTATTTTGGGTGTTAGTTCTAGAAGGTCTTGTAGGTCTTCAGAGAACCATTCAACTTCAGCTTCTTCAGTATTAATGGTTAGGGCATAGAATTGGATTACTGTGATATTGAATGCTTTGCCTTGGAAACAAACAGGGATCATTCTGTCGTTTTTGAGATTGTAGCCAAGTACTTCATTTTGGACTTTTTTGTTGACTATGATGGCTACTCCATTTCTTCTAAGTGAGTCTTGTTCACAGTAGTAGATATAATGGTCATCTTAGTTAAATTCTCCAATTCCTGTCCATTTTAGTTCACTGATTCCTAAAATGTCAATATTCACTCTCACCGTCTCCTGTTTGACCACTTCCAATTTGCCTGGGTTCGTGGACCTAACATTCCAGATTCCTGTGTTATATTGTTCTTTACTTTATTGATCGAACTTTAACTCCATCACCAGTCACATCCATAACTGGGTGTTGAATTATTATTTATTTTTTTGGGGGGTGGCTCTGTCTCTTCATTCTTTATGGAATTATTTCTCCACTGATCTCCAGTAGCATATTGGGCACCTACCAACCTGGGCAGTTCATCTTTCAGTGTCATATTTTTGCCCTTTCATACTGTTCATGTGGTTCTCAATTCAAGAATACTCAAGTGATTTGCCATTACCTTCTTCAGTAGACCACATTTTGTCAGAACTCTCCACCATGACCTGTTCATCCTGGGTGGCCCTAAATGGCATGGCTCATAATTTTATTGAGTTAAACAAGGCTGTGGTTCATGTGATAAGTTTGATTAGTTTTCTGTGACTGTGGTTTTCATTCAGTCTGCCCTCTGAGCAATAATGTTAAGAGGCTTATGGAAGCTTCCTGATGGGAGAGTCTGACTGTGGGGGAAACTGGGTCTTGTTCTATTGCAAGATGTTCTTGCCAAGATGGCAGAGTAGAAGGATGTGCACACATCTTCTCTTATGAGAACTCCAAAGTTACAAATTGCTGCTGAACAACCACTGACAGGAGAATGCTGGATCCCACCATTGAGAGACACCCCAAGTCCAAGGGCAGAGGAGAATCCCCAGCAAGATGGTAGGAGATGTGAAATAGCATTTAGAATCAAACCCCATACCTTCCAGAGATGCTTGGAGGACTCAAACAAAATCTTTTGTGTACCAGGAGACCCCACAGAGACTAAGCAGACCTGCCTTTGAGTGTTTGAGTGTCTCCTGCAGAGGTATGGGTCAGCAGTGGCCTGCTTCAGGATCAGGGGCTCTGGGTGCAGGAGACCTGGTTGTGTCATAAGCCCTCTTGGAGAAGGTTGTTATTAACCCCACCATAGAGCTGCCAGAACTTACACAGGACTGGGGAAACAGACTCTTAGATGGCACAAACAAAACCTTGTGTGCACCAGGACCCAGGAGAAAGCATCAGTAACCCCACAAGAGACTGACCCAGGAGTCTTGCCTGTGAGTATTCAAGAGTCTCTAGCAGAGGCGTGGGTTGGCAGTGGCCTGGTGCAGTGTCGGGGGCAGTGAGTTCGGCAGTGCGTGCCCAGGCCCTTTTGAAGGGAGTCGCCATTGTCTTCATTACCTCCACCATAGTTTGGTCTCAGGTCAAACAACAGGGAAGGAAGCCAGCCCTGCCCATCAACAGAAAATTGGATTAAAGATTTACTTTAATTTATGAGAGGAATGCCTTAGCTTTAAGTATACAGTAGAAGGTTTGCTGAACAATCAACCAATAAAGAGAATATATTTTAAAGCTAGCATTTTAAAGCTAGCACATACATTAAATCTAAACCATATGTAAACGTCCATGACTGATAAGGCTGTTTCTGGAGCATACTGCTAAAACTGCTTCAGCAAAGTTGTTTTAAGTCTCTATCAGATGAGAGATGGGAGTCTGGGCCAAGGAAATGGCTGATTCAGAACCAGCTAGCAGAAAATGCTTTCAACTCTGAAATGTGCTGATATAGGCAGAGAGGGACCCAACTGCCACAACAGAAAGCAGGGACTCTAGTCCTTGCTTTGTGCTACACTAGCTAACTCTGAGGGCCATGATCCATGTTCCTCTGCAAATCAAACATTTTATACTCTTACTCCTGTTAAGCTACCAAAAATACTCTCTTCTTTGAGCCTCCATAACAGCTAGGCCTCTGAAGATGTGGGATGGTAAAAATGTGCTAGTGGTTTAATATGTTTTGAGGGAAATAGATGAAGGAAAAAAAAAAAAATCCAGGCAACTACTGTGCATGCAATTTGCAAATTAAGATAAGCAAAAGATCCTTGTTATTAAGGGATTAAGGGAACATATTTTTCAGGATCAGACTGCTCTTCTAGGACTTGGGCTACTAAACCTATTAAAAAGTGACTATTCCTTTCTCAGTTGCCCCACAGGAAGTGAAGGAGTCATCATCCCAGCATCTTTTTCAACATAACCCCCCCCCCCAAAAAAAAAAGCAAAAAACAGAAAAGTGGATAGAGGGAAGCTGCTTCAACCAACTACCAAATGCCCATTGAGCATCTGTCATGTTCCTGGTGGAGCACAGGGTAGAGAGCATGTCATGCTGAGCTCACCATGTGTGGACCCTACCCCCTCAAGGGCTTACATCTTAACTGGGAAACTTATATGAAATAAATAAGTAACTTACTTCAGAATATGCAAAGGGGTATAGTGGAGACATTGAGAATCTTGTTAGAGCTTATTAGACAGGCAGCTCATTTGGTAAGCAAAGTCAGGAAATCCCTCAGAAAAGGATGAGCCTGGAAAGGTGAATAGATGTGGAAGGCTATGGACCGTGCCTACTGTGTTTGTAATTATAAACCAAAACTAGCACCAGACATGGCGGATACTCAGTTTGGGTTATCATTGCTATGAAACAATCCATTCTTAAAGTTAGTAGCCTATAATGACAACAACTTATTCATCTTTCATAATGCTGTGGGTTGGTGAGACTCCACTGAGGGTTATTCTGTTCCACATGTCATTGGCTTGAGCTGCAGTCATCTAGGGTCTCAAATGGGCAGACATGTGCAAGGTGGCTCACTAGTACATTAGGAAAGATGGCTGGAAGGCTTGGGCTCGTTGGGGATGGCTGGGACCATGAGACCTCTCTGTCCTTGTTATTTCAGGGCCTTTCCTTATGGCCTATTCATGTAACTTCTCCAGCAGTGTCCCTGGACTTCTTACTTGACAGCCGAGGTATCCTCTAAGTGCAAAAGTAAGAGTTGCCATGACTTTGTAAGGCTTAGGCAGATTTCTGGAATGGAGCCACTATTGCTCTGTCCTATTGGTTGGGGTGAGTCCAAGGGCCAACTCAGACTCAGGGAGGGAGAGGATCACACAAGGGTTTGACTTTCTGAAAGTGTGGTTCATCAGGGCTGGGGGTCATCTTTAAAATCTAGGCACCCCTCTAGAGGCTCAATAATTTTATTTTTATTAATGGGGGAAGCAATGAGTAGGAATCAGGCAATGTGGAAGGAGAGGCATAAGCAGCATCTTTGATGACAGAAAGGCAGGCACAATAAGTCCTTTTGAAGGACCTGGGAGAGGTTCAGTTTGGCTGAAGCACAGAGAGAGAGGAGGAGGGTTGTGGATGAGACTGGAGAGGGAGCTGGGGACAGGCTGAGCCTGGAGCCTGACTACCCTTGAGCTTTTCAGCTTTTCAGTTATATATAATATAAACCAATCAGTTCCCTTTCTTCCACTGCCAGTATGAGCTGGGTTTCTATCTTTAAATGAAGAGGCCTGACTAATGGTAGGGAGGCGGCAGATCATGCTTCCTAGGAGGGGAAGGCCCTGGAGGTGACCTCACCATTGAATGCAGAGCCATTTGGAAACAACCTGTTCTGCACAAATGTGGAGCCTTGTGATTATCCCTGATGTGCAGACTGAACGTAGGATAGGCTCTGCCCCTGACATCAAAAAGAGAAAGGTTTGTGGGTGGATGTTCCAATGGCTCCAGAAATCCCTTTCCACAGCATAATTAACGTCAACAGCCAACTGCTGCTCAGTACTCCTACAGTAACTGGTCAAACATTTCAAAGGCTCTTCTCAAATTCCCACAATGTAAGTTTGCTTGTATCAGTTTCAATAATCCACAGTTCCAGCTTTCTGAATCCTAGACCCGCACTGCTTGAGGGTCTGCATTAAAATTTGTTGAACAGATTTAATGAGATAATTCATCCACAATGCTCAACACAGCACCTAGTCAGAATCTAATAAAACCCCAGAAAGGGTTAATTTTTATTTTTATTATTGTTATCTTGATTTCTGGAATCCCAAGTGCTTTGATAAATTTGGTTAAAAAAAATCTCGGCCTTTAGTTTTCCCAAAGATCCAAAAGGATAGGGGAGCTAAATCAAGTGGAAAGAAAACTTCTGTAGGGCCCCCTTCTGGGCCAAGCTAAAACCCAGGTACCCATCCTCTTAGACATGAGGTGCTACAGAGCCTCAGGATAAGGGTATGTATATGGCATCACTCCCTGACCTCTGTGTTCAACCAAGACCTATGCAGGGTTGTGTGGACAGTGACCAGGGTCCTTGTTGAGGGCTGCAAGCCCTGCCTGCCCTGCCCCAAGTGGTTCGACTTCCTCTTGTCTCATATTATGTGTTCCTTAGGTGTGCCATGCTGCCACCTGCCATGTGGTCTTGGCACGGGCTATCCTCTCTGCATGGAGGAATCTCACTTCTACCACATTCAGATCTCAGTTCAATCTCACTTCCTTGGCAAAGCCTTCCCTAACTCCAGTCTATGTCAATTTATGATCCTACATGGTGTCATATTGCTCTGGTCTTTTCCTTCAGAGATGGGCAACACAATTTGTTAATATAGTCTTCACTGTGATTCTTTGATGAATAATGAACTCCCTCACATGACTGTAAGTTTCATGAAAGCAGGATCCAATGGATTTTGTTGGTTTCTTTTCCTTTTTATTAATCACCCAATATTGTGCCTCCCTGGTGGCTCAGTGATAAAGAATCTGCCTGCAGTGCAGGAAACTCCAATTCAATCCGTGGGTTGGGAAGATCCCCTGGAGAAGAAAATGGCAACCCACTCCAGTACTCTTGCCTGGGAAATCCCAGGAATGGAAGAGCCTGGGGGGCTACAGTCCATGGAGTCTCAGAGTCAGACACAACTTAGTGACAAAATAGCAACCTAGGAGGCTGGCACAAAATGCATGCTCAGTAAATTCTGGTTGAATTGATAGAGACAAAGAACAATGTATGCTATCCATTGGGATTAGAAAATGAACTCATCAGTTTATTCAATCCAGAAAGGCCATCCCAGAGAAATCATTGAGTTCCCAGAGGAATGGGACATCATTAATTCCAGAAACAATCCATTGTTCCTTGTCTGACCCTTAAATCAATTGATTGTCCTTTGTGATTTCATCTCTTTTTAAGTGTTCCTCTCCCTAAAAGGTAAGAGAAATCCAAGTAAGACAGTAGGTGTTGCAAGAGGGCATCAGAGGGCAGACACACTGAAACCATACTCACAGAAAACTAGTCAATCTAATCACACTAGGACCACAGCCTTGTCTAACTCAATGAAACTAAGCCATGCCCATGGGGCAACCCAAGATGGGTAGGTCATGGTGGAGAGATCTGACAGAATGTGGTCCACTGGAGAAGGGAATGGCAAATCACTTCAGTATTCTTGCCTTGAGAACCCCATGAACAGTATGAAAAGGCAAAATGATAGGATACTAAAAGAGAAACTCCCCAGGTCAGTAGGTGCCCAATATGCTACTGGAGATCGGTGGAGAAATAACTCCAGAAAGAATGAAGGGATGGAGCCAAAGCAAAAAGAATACCCAGCTGTGGATGTGACTGGTGATAGAAAAAAGGTCTGATAGTGTAAAGAGCAATATTGCATAGGAATCTGGAATGTCAGGTTCATGAATCAAGGCAAATTGGAAGTGGTCAAACAAGAGATGGCAAGAGTGAATGTCGACATTCTAGGAATCAGCGAACTGAAATGGGCTGGAATGGGTGAATTTAACTCAGATGACCATTATATCTACTACTGCGGGTAGGAATCCCTCAGAACAAATGGAGTGGCCATCATGGTCAACAAAAGAGTCCTAAATGCAGTATTTGGATTCAATCTCAAAAACAACAGAATGATCTCTATTCGTTTCCAAGGCAAACCATTCAATATCACAGTAATACAAGTCTATGCCCCAACCAGTAATGCTGAAGAAGCTGAAGTTGAATGGTTCTATGAAGACCTACAAGAGCTTTTAGGACTAACACCCCAAAAGGATGTCCTTTTCATTATAGGGGACTGGAATGCAAAAGTAGGAAGTCAAGAAACACCTGGAGTAACAGGCAAATTTGGCCTCAGAATACAGAATGAAGCAGGGCAAAGACTAATAGAGTTTTGCCAAGAAAATGAACTGGTCATAACAAACACCCTCTTCCAACAACACAAGAGAACACTCTATACATGGACATCACCAGATGGTCAACACCGAAATCAGACTGATTATATTCTTTGCAGCCAAACATGGAGAAGCTCTATACAGTCAGCAAAAACAAGACCAGGAGCTGACTGTGGCTCAGACCATGATCTCCTTATTGCCAAATTCAGACTGAAATTGAAGAAAGTAGGGAAAACCACTAGACCATTCAGGTATGACCTAAACCAAATCCCTTATGATTATACAGTGGAAGTGAGAAATAGATTTAAGGGCCTAGATCTGATAGATAGAGTGCCTGATGAACTATGGAATGAGGTTTGTGACATTGTACAGGAGACAGGGATCAAGACCATCCCCATGGAAAAGAAATGCAAAAAAGCAAAATGGCTGTCTGGGGAGGCCTTACAAATAGCTGTGAAAAGAAGAGAAGCCAAAAGCAAAGGAGAAAAGGAAAGATATAAACATCTGAATGCAGAGTTCCAAAGAATAGCGAGAAGAGATAAGAAAGCCTTCTTCAGCAATCAATGCAAAGAAATAGAGGAAAACAACATAATGGGAAAGACTAGGGATCTCTTCAAGAAAATCAGAGATACCAAGGGAACATTTCATGCAAAGATGAGCTCGATAAAGGACAGAAATGGTATGGACCTAACAGAAGCAGAAGATATTAAGAAGAGGTGGAAAGGATACACAGAAGAACTGTACAAAAAAGATCTTCACGACCCAGATAATCACGATGGTGTGATCACTCACCTAGAGCCAGACATCCTGGAATGTGAAGTCAAGTGGGCCTTAGAAAGCATCACTACGAACAAAGCTAGTGGAGGTGATGGAATTCCAGTTGAGCTATTCCAAATCCTGAAAGATGATGCTGTGAAAGTGCTGCACTCAATATGCCAGCAAATTTGGAAAACTCAGCAGTGGCCACAGGACTGGAAAAGGTCAGTTTTCATTCCAATCCCAAAGAAAGGCAATGCCAAAGAATGCTCAAACTACCGCACAATTGCACTCATCTCACACGCTAGTAAAGTAATGCTCAAAATTCTCCAAGCCAGGCTTCAGCAATACGTGAACCGTGAACTTCCAGATGTTCAAGCTGGATTTAGAAAAGGCAGAGGAACCAGAGATCAAATTGCCAACATCCACTGGATCATGGAAAAAGCAAGGGAGTTCCAGAAAAGCATCTATTTCTGCTTTATTGACTATGCCAAAGCCTTTGACTGTGTGGATCACAATAAACTGTGGAAAATTCTGAAAGAGATGGGAATACCAGACCACCTGATCTGCCTCTTGAGAAATTTGTATGCTGGTCAGGAAGCAACAGTTAGAACTGGACATGGAACTACAGAGTGGTTCCAAATAGGAAAAGGAGTACGTCAAGGCTGTATATTGTCACC
Organism: Bos javanicus; assembly: GCF_032452875.1. NCBI lineage: Eukaryota > Metazoa > Chordata > Mammalia > Artiodactyla > Bovidae > Bos > Bos javanicus. The sequence continues at coordinate 54,585,297 of NC_083874.1, read as the reverse complement.
CTGCTTGTTTAACTTATATGCAGAGTACATCATGAGAAACACTGGACTGGAAGAAACACAAGCTGGAATCAAAATGGCCGGGAGAAATATCAATAACCTCAGATATGCAGATGACACCACCCTTATGGCGGAAAGTGAAGAGGAACTAAAAAGCCTCTTGATGAAAGTGAAAGTGGAGAAGGAAAAAGTTGGCTTAAAGCTCAACATTCAGAAAACGAAGATCATGGCATCCAGTCCCATTACTTCATGGGAAATAGGTGGGGAAACAGTGTCAGACTTTTATCTTTCTGGGCTCCAGAATCACTACAGATCTTGACTGCAGCCATGAAATTAAAAGACACTTACTCCTTGGAAGGAAAGTTATGACCAACCTAGATAGCATATTCAAAAGCAGACACATTACTTTGCCAACAAAGGTTCATCTAGTCAAGGCTATGGTTTTTCCTTTGGTCATGTATGGATGTGAGAGTTAGACTGTGAAGAAGGCTGAGCGCTGAAGAATTGATGCTTTTGAACTGTGGTGTTGGAGAAGACTCTTGAGAGTCCCTTGGACTGCAAGGAGATCCAACCAGTCCATTTTGAAGGAGATCAGCCCTGGGATTTCTTTGGAAAGAATGATGCTAAAGCTGAAACTCCAGTACTTTGGCCCCTTCATGCGAAGCGTTGACTCATTGGAAAAGACTCTGATGCTGGGAGGGGTTGGGGGCAAGAGGAGAAGGGGACAACAGAGGATGAGATGGCTGGATGGCATCACTGACTCGATGGACGTGAGTCTGAGTGAACTCCGGGAGTTGGTGATGGACAGGGAGGCTTGGCGTGCTGTGATTCATGGGGTCGCAAAGAGTTGGACATGACTGAGTGACTGATCTGATATCCCTAAAAGATCGCGTTTCCTACAAGAGTTCTTCTTTCTTGCAGGAGAGATATGTACAGAAGCTAAGACCTTCTCTTCTTGCCAAAATGTGCAAAATCAGAGTCCACTGTATGCTCCATACAATTTATACCCCTTTTCTGAAGCACTTGAGAAACAGACTATATAAGGATTAATAATCTCTGGTTTAAATATAGCAGCTGTCTAAAAGGAGCACTCGTTTGTGGCTCTTTTTCTTTAGCTGCCTGCTTCAGAATAGAGGCAATGAAGTGTTGTGGTTTAAAGATGCACTTTTCAGAACAATGTGGAGGTGATTCAAACCCAAGAGCTGGTTTTCCCTATCTGTTGAAGGAAAACGAGGTTACCCCCAGTTTCCTGACTTTAAAATGGAGATATTTACTTGATAGTTTTTTGATGGGTTGAGTGAAATACTAACTATGAAGCAATCTATGCCAGACACACAGTAAAGGCTTAATTAGCAAAAGTTATATCATTATTCTTCTAGATGGTTCTGTTTTCCGTGTCATTGCAAAAGAGTGGTAATGAGGTTGTGAAGGGAAAAACAGAGTCAATTAATTCCCTCCTAGAAAAACACTTTTCCCCCAAACCAAGAAGAACTTCTATGAATAAGCTAGAGTTGTTACTACCTAAATTAACCAATGATCTTTGCAGTCATTGTATCCTGAGTATTCTAATATGATAGTAATCATGTCTCTCATTTTACATGTCTAGTAGAAAACTGCTTCTGTGTTATGTCTGGTGATTCACATCATGATCTTTTCAACCAAGACTTTGGTACTTCCTCTGTTTATTGGAAGCAGCATGTAATCATGGAATTCTCCCAGGTATGAGTCAGAAAAACCTGAGGTCAAATTCAAAGTCTACCACTTGGTAGCTGTGTGACCTAGGACACATTGTGTTGCCTCTCTGAACATTGATCTCCTTCTAAGAATTGGCAGAGTTAAGTGAAATGATGTAGATAGAATGGCTAGCATACAATATAGAGTGGGGTGCTAGTAATGGCTATGTAATCCCCCTTTGGGGTACATCTTCCCATGATAATGATATCTAAGATGGAACAACTTGCATGGAGTGCTTGTTTCCTTGTAGCAGTGATTTGATAGTTGTATGTGATTAGAAAAACTTCTAACTTCTTTGAACTTCTGTTGTTATATGTATAAAATGAATTAGCATTTGAATAAAGATCTCGCTGAAGCTAATATTCCCCTTATTTCTCATTTCATGAGAGACCAGAAAAGGGGAAAGGTGCTGGTTATTATAAAGTTTTACAGAAATCTGAGTAGTCTGTCTTACCTAATGTCCAGGTATCAGGCTCTGTAAAAATTCCTCTACCTTCTGATGGCCCAACCCTGGGTAGTGCTCATATTCCTTCCAAGAAGTTCACTGCCAAATGCTCACTTAGAACTATGTGCCATACACCATAGTATAAATGGGGACAGAGAGGGAAAAGACATGTTCTAGGAGAGAACAGCAAAGAAGCTGTTGATTACAACATAGGGTTACAAAACAGAGTGGTAATAAAAGTCAAGATAACTATAACATGGGGTGATAAGAAAGCAATGAGAATAAGAAGATAAATGTAGAGGATGTTGACTCTTGAGCTCAGAATCAAAAAAAGAGGAAGGGAATGTATAAAACATGCTGAGATAAGACAGACCCCAGTAAATATATGGCACAGTAATACTTTTGCAAAACTATAACGCAAAGTACAGTCACCCTTCTGAGGAATATTTCTGCTATCCAGTAATTGCCACTTTCTTAAATATCCCAGGAGGAATCAGATCTGTAGAGCAAGGGTAAGTGTGTTGCTGCTGCTAAGTCACTTCAGTCATGTCCGACTCTGGTAGGTTTGTTTTTATGTTGCTCATTTACTCATTCAGAGAAAACCAAGCTAGACTAGTTAGAAAAGAAAAGCCAACTGGTAAATAATAGTAATTTGGTTATTCCGTTGATCAAGATACATATTCAATTACATATTTGGAACACAATATGACTGACCTCCAAAATGTGTGAGATTATTTTCTGGCAAGTTTCCCTCTGTTGAGCATTTTTCTTTAGTTTTAGCATAAGCTAAGAAATACCGTTTGATCAAAAATAACTTTGCATTTGGTTCCTTTCAGTGAGTAGAATAAAGAACAATGAAAAACTCTAGACCATTGCAGCTTTTCCAAAAAATGTAAAAATAAAGTCCATCTTATTTCCCTATATTCACAATTTAGTTTCAGGGTCCAGGGAGCAAAATGTTCTGATGATAGTTCTTGAGAGAGCTCTGTGTGGGCCACGCATTAAAATGCTTCATTAAGCCATCAAAAGTAAGTAGTCTTTTTATCAGGAAAGAATATCTTGTATAAGAATTTGAGATTTTGTGATCCTAAAGTCACAAATTATTCAAAAAATACAATTATTATATTAATAAAACAAGTTAATATGATTTTTTTCTAGTACTCCCATGATGAAATGATAAATACATCTTGCAAAAGATTTTTATTTCTGTTTCAAAGTGTGGTCTGTGGTCCTATTTCAACAAATGTAACAGCTATTTATTTATCCCCTTTATAACACTAAAATAGGAACATGAGATACATCAACCAAACAGATAAAATTCCTGCCTCATGGAACTATTATTCTACAGGGGAAAGATAAATAATAAAGTATAGACATATTAAATAAGTAAACAATGCTATGCTATGCTAAGTCACTTCAGTCATGTCCGACTCTGTGCGACCCCATAGACAGCAGCCCACCAGGCTCCCTTGTCCCTGGGATTCTCCAGGCAAGAACACTGGAGTGGGTTGCCATTTCCTTGAAAGTGAAGTCGCTCAGTCCTGTCCGACTCTTAGCGACCCCATGGATTGCAGCCTTACAGGCTCCTCCATCCATGGGAGGAGCAAGAGTACTTTCCAAGCAAGAGTACTGGAGTGGGGTGCCATAATGTTCATTAGAAATGGAACATAAAAAGCAAATAAGTACTACAGGCACTGGGAGAGGCTGCAGTTTCAATAGATTAGTTGGTTTAGACTTTATGGACAGAGTGGCATTTGAACAGAGTAATGATAGAAATATGGATGTCTGCAGAAAGAGCATTCCAGGGAGAGGTGACAGTCTTTAGGTAGGAGCAGTGTGGCTGAGACTAAGAGAGAGCAAGAGTAGGAAGAGCTGAGATCAGGAAGGTGATAGCTGGATGGGGGCAGATTATTTAGGACTTGTAGACTTGTAGGTGGAATGAGGAGCTACTGATGGGATTTGAGCTGAGTTGAGAGATCTGAAACTCCAGTATTTTGGCCACCTGATGTGAAGAACTGACTCATTGGAAAAGACCCTGATGCTGGTAAAGATTGAAGGCAAGAGAACAAGGGGATGACAGAAGATGAGATGGTTGGATGGCATCACCGACTCTATGGACATGAGTTTGGGCAAGCTTTGGGAGTTGGTGATGCGCAGGGAAGCCTGGCGTACTGCAGTCCATGGAGCTGCAAAGAGTCAGACACGACTGAGTGACTGAAATGAACTGAATTGAACTGAACTGAGAGATCTGATGTGTTTCCATGTATGACTCTGGTTTCTGAATTGAGAACAGACTATGAAAGGTGAAAGGGAATCTAGGAGACCAGTGAAGAGGCTGTTGTAGTGGCCCAGTAATCCAACTGATGACTCAACTAGGGTGGTGATTGGGTGATTTTAAATGGTTGGTCTCTCAGGATATTTTTGAAATTTTATCAATACAGTTTGGTGATGGATTAAATATATGATATGAGAAAAAAAAAAAAAAGGAGGAAAGAGGCATCAAGGATGATTCTATGGTTTTTGTCCTGAAACAGTGAAATTGAGATGGGGAAGTCTGTGAATAGAGAAGGTTTTGGATGTTGGGGGAGGAAGACATTAGTAGTTTGGTTTTAGACACATTTGGCTTGAAGTATTTATTAGACTTTTGACTGGAAATGTAGAGGAGGCAGTTGGAGATGGGAGACTGGAGTTCAGGAGAGAAGTTTGGGAAAGAGTTTAAATTTGCATATTTTTGGCATAAAGATGGTATTTATGGTCATGAGATTGGAAGAAATTATAATGAGAATGAGTGTAGAGAGGGATGAGGACAAAGGACTTTCATCAAAATTTCTTGTGACCCAGTTTCCTATTGCTACTGTAATAAACAACCATACATTTAGTGGCTTAAAACAACATAGATTTATTATCTTATAGTTCAAGAGGTCAGATGTCTTAAATGAGTCTCTCTTGACTAAAATTAGGGTGCCAGCAGGCCCATGTTCCTTCTAAGAATCTAGGGGAGGATCTGTTTTCTTGTCTTTCCCAACTTCTAATGGCTGCTGCATTCCTTGGCTTGTGGCTTGCTTGCTTCTTCAAAGACAGCAATAGCTGGTCAAGTCTTTCTCTCATCATATCACTTTTACCCTGATTCTTCTGCTCACCTCTTGTATATTTAAGGACCCTATGATTACATCAAATTCATATGGACAATCCAGGATAATCACCCCATCTCAAGATCCAAAGTTTAGTCACAGCTGGAAAGTCCCTTTTGCCTGTGAGGTAATATATATTCACAATTCTGAGGGTTAAGATACAGTTATCTTTTGACTGTGGGGGCCATTACTCTGCTTACTGCATTATGGAAGCCTAACAATAATGCTGAATCCTGGGTTTTACTCCACACTTACTACTGAGTCACAATCTCTAGGGAATGGTGTCCAAGAAATTGTTTCATACATAAGCCCCTTGGATGTTCCTTGTGTACTCCATTGGCTTGATGATGAAAATAGGGGTGATGAAAGGAAATGAGTAAGCATCTGGTTCCACTCCTTGGCAAGGTCATGGTCCCTGTGAACTACAGTGACCCTATCTATAATCAGCAATCTCTCAAAGTCACCATTGTTGGTCATCCATGTTATATGGCAAAGTTTAGTCACAGCTGGAAAGCAGTTCTCAACCAAGGTCAAACTACAGTTCAGAACCTTAATGTTACAGGACCTTTAGTTAATGTTGACTATCTTTAACATTACAAGCAATGACCTAGCCAACATATTTGTATGTATTTTTGATACATAGGTAATTAGTTTTGTGGGATAGATTCCTAGAAATGAAAGAGCTAATTCAACTGCATGTGAATTTTAAGTTATCTTTGGTAACATCAAATTGTCTTTCAAAAATCCTTTCCTAATGGATAAAATTGTCAGGATTATCAGTATCAGTTCAGTTGCTCAGTCATGTCTGAATCTTTGCGACACCATGGACTGCAGCATGTCAGGCTTCCCTGTCCATCACTAACTGCTGGAGCTTGCTCAAATTCATGTCCATCGAGTCAGTGATGCTATCCAACCATCTGATCTTCTGTCGTCCCCTTCTCCTCACGCCTTCAATCTTTCACAGCATTAGGGTCATTTCCAATGAGTCAGTTCTTCGCATCAGATGACCAAAAGTATTTGAGTTTCGGCTTCAGCATCAGTCTTTCCAATGAATATTCAGGACGGATTTCCTTTAGGATGGACTGGTTGGATCTCCTTGCAGTCCAAGGGAATCTCAAGAGTCTTCTCCAATATCACAGTTCAAAAGCATCCATTCTTCAGTGCTCAGCTTTCTTTAGAGTCCAACTCTCACATCCATACATGACTACTGGGAAAAGGATAGCTTTGACTAGATGGCCCTTTGTTGGCAAAGTTATATCTCTGCTGTTTAGTATGCTGTCTAGGTTGGTCATAGCTTTTCTTCCAAGGAGCAAGTGTTTTTTTAATTTCATGGCTGCAGTCACCATCTGCAGTGATTTTGGAGCCCCCCAAAATAAAGTATCTCACTATTTCCATTGTTCATCCAACTATTTCCATGAAGTGATGGGACCAGATGCCATGACCTTAGTTTTCTGAATGTTGAGTTTTAAGCAAGCTTTTTCACTCTCCTTTTTCACTTTCATCAAGAGGCTCTTTATTTCTTCTTTGCTTTCTGCCATAAGAATGGTGTCATCTGCATATCAGAGGTTATTGATATTTCTCCCAGCAATCTTGATTCCAGCCTGTGCTTCATCCAGTCCAGCATTTCTCATGATGTACTCTGCATATAAGTTAAATAAACAGTGACAATATACAGCCTTGACGTACTCCTTTCCGAATTTGGAGCCAGTCTGTTGTTCTATGTCTAGTTCTAACTGTTGCTTCTTGACCTGCATACAGATTTCTCAGGAGTCAGGTCAGGTGGTCTGGTATTCCCATATCTTCAAGAATTCCCCACAGTTGTTGTGATCCACAGAGTCAAGGCTTTGGCTTAGTCAATAAAGCGAAGTAGATGTTTTTGTGGAACTCTCTTGCTTTGTTGATGATCCAGTAGATGTTGGCAATATAATCTCTGGTAACTCTGCCTTTTCTAAATCCACCTTGAGCATCTGGAATTTTATGGTTCACGTCCTCTTGAAGCCTGGCTTGGAGAATTTTGAGCATTACTTGACTAGCATTTGAGATGTGTGTGATTGTGTGATCCTTTGAACATTCTTTGGCATTGCCTTTCTTTGGCATTGGAATGAAAACTGACCTTTTCCAGTCCTGTGGCCACTGCTGAGTTTTCCCAATTTGCTGGCATATTGAGTGCAGTACTTTCACAGCATCATCTTTTAGGGTTTGAAATAGCTCAACTGGAATTCCATTGATGTCCAAGGAATTAGCTTTGTTCCACTAGCTTTGTTCACAGTGATGCTTTTAAGACCCACCTGACTTCACATTCCAGGATGTCTGGCTCTAGGTGAGTGATCACACCATTGTGGTATCTGGGTCATTAAGATCTTTTTTGTATAGTTCTTGTGTGTATTCTTCCCACCTTTTCTTAATATCTTCTGCTTCTGTTAGGTCCATACCATTTCTGTCCTTTCTTGTGCCCATTTTTGCATGAAATGTTCCCTTGGTACCTCTAATTTTCTTGAACAGATCTCTAGTCTTTCCCATTCTATGGTTTTTCTCTGTTTCTTTACATCAATCACTGAGGAAGGCTTTCTTATCTCTCCTTGCTGTTCTTTGGAACTCTGCATTCAAATAGGTATATCTTTCCTTTTCTCCTTTGCCTTTTGCTTCTCTTCTTTTCCCAGCTATTTGTAAGGCCTTGTGAGACAACCATTTTTCCTTCTGCATTTCTTTTTCATGGTGATGGCCTTGATCACTGCCTCCTGTACAATGCCATGAACCTCCGTCCACAGTTCTTCAGGCACTCTGTCTGTCAGATCTAAACCCTTGAATCTATTTGTTACTTCCACTGTATAATCATAAGAGATTTGATTTTGGTCATACTTGAATGGTCTAGTGATTTTCCCTTCAATCTAAGTCTGAATTTGGCAATAAGGAGTTCATGATCTGAGCCACAGTCAGCTCCCTGTGTTGTTTTGCTGACTGTATAGGGCTTCTCCATCTTTAGCTACAAAGAATATCATCAATCTGATTTCAGTATTGATCATCTGGTGATGTCCATGTGTAGAATTGTCTCTTGTATTGTTGGAAGAGGGTGTTTGCTATGACCAGTGTGTTCTCTTGGCAAAACTCTGGTAGCCTTTGACCTGCTTCATTTTGTACTCTGAGGCCAAATTTGCCTGTTACTTCAGGTATCTCTCGACTTCTTACTTTTGCATTCCAGTTCCCTGTAATAAAAAGGACATCTTTTTTGGGTGTTAGTTCTAGAAGGTCTTATAGGTCTTCATAGAACTATTCAACTTCAGCTTCTTTAGCATTACTGGTTGGGGCATAGAGTTGGATTACTGTGATACTGAATGGTTTGCGTTGGAAATGAACAGAGATTATTCTGTCGTTTTTGAGACTGCATCCAAGTACTACATTTCAGACTCTTTTGTTGACTATGGTGGCTACTCCATTGCTTCTAAGGGATTCTTGCCCACAGTAGTAGATATAGCGTTCATCTGAGTTAAATTCTCCCATTCCAGGCTCCTGGAAATGAAAGAGCTAATCATACTGAATATGAATTTTAAGTTGTCTTTGGTAACATAAATTGCCTTTCAAAAAATCCTTCCCTAGTGGATACAATTGTCAGGATTATAGAAGGTAGCCAACTTCCAGTGTCTTATCAGGAAAAACATTAGTCATTTGAGGCTATTCAGAAATTTTGCATACCTTTTCTGTTTTGATAATGTACATATTTGAATCTTTATTTTCCAAAGAATTAAAAATCTACATTTTCCAGTTTCTTCTGCAAGTAGGAAACCACCAGTTAAGAGTCATTCAAATGAAACTTGGATCAGAAAAGAATTCCATATGAGAAGTGGTTAGACAGAGGACTTCATTTTTGCTGGTGCTGGAGGAGGCAGAGCTTGTGATTCACGGTCCAGGATGGGAGCAGCTCCCTCAATAGGACAGTTCTAGAGCCTTGCAATTGATCTATTTTGTTATACAACTTAGAGTCTGTTTCTGCAACTATGCTAATTTTCTGAGTAATTTTTAATGTTTCATTCCTTTTAAATTGTCTATAGTAAATTTTGTTGTCTGAAATTAACATGATAGAGTCACAAAAAAAAACAACAAATAGCATCTTTTAAATTTTTGACAGTCTTATGGACAAAGTAAGTTTCATTATTCACGTATTTAAATAATGACTTTTCACATCCTTTAGAGGAATTAAGATTTGAAAGTGGTATTATCAGATCCACTATTTTTCCCAGGAACAAGATGACAAAACCACAATGTCTCCAAACTTTTATCATTCCTTTAATAGCATCATTGCTATTATGAAATCATTCTGAACACCTCATTTAAAACTGAGGTGCTTATATTACTTCTATCTATGATATAAGAGATTTACTCCCACCTTTAGAGTTTTCAGGGAGATATTTTTTTATAAAATCATTTATAAAGAATGCCAACTCTTCTTTGTTGTACCAAATACAATATTATCATAAATATACCAACATGGCACCATATCATCTATTGTTGAAGAACACAGTCAAATAATTCTTCCTCTTTGTTACCTGATTAAATCTTTCTACCAAAGTTATATATATTTACTAAGCATGCAGAAAGGTAAGGTATGCTAGTATAAAAATCAGGAAATACTGTTGAGTGTTCAGTGGTGCATAAATCTCTCACTTTTAATGGTAAAATCAACTTCTCATAAAGCATGAAGTAACCCTATAAGATATATGCTGCTTCCCCCTAGTTGTATGTGCAAAAATTTTCAGAAGGCCCAGTTAAATTAATATTTACTAATTATAATTAGTATTTTAAATGTAATTTTTAAATAAAATAAATAAATGAACTAGTATTTTAATCAGCTCAGGCTGCTATAATAAAATGCCATAGACTAAGTGGCTTAAAACAACAGAAATTTATTTTCTTACATTTCTGGATGATGGAAAGTTCCAGATCAAGGTGTCTGCAGATTCATTTCTGGTAAAAGCCTTCTTCTTGGCTTACAGATGACTTCTTCCTCACTGTGTCCTCAACTGGCAGAGAGAGAGAAACTCTGTCTGTCATCCTGGTCTTATGAGGACATTAATTCCATCATAGAGTCCCCACTTTCATGAGTTTGTCGAAACCTAATTACTTTCCAAAAGCTCCTTCAAAACACCATTATATGTGGATTAGGGATTCAGCATACGAATTTTGAGGGAACACAAACATTCAGTAAATAGCAGCTAGGTTGTAGGCCGTCAAAAGCTTTTGAAGAAGCTTTTGAATTTATTCCTGGCTGACCAAAATAATTTAAGTCCCTTAACTTCATTTTCCATTTGTTTTAACAATATATTAAATTAGAGCACATTGGTAAATGTACTTTAATAACAAATATCTAATTTTTATTCAACTTTCAGATTTCCAAATGAAATAAATTATCTATTTACAGGCATCACTAGACCATCTGGTTCCATGTGAGAACCCAACACAGAATCAGCTAATTATTATCCATGTTTATTCATCATGCTTAATTCATTTTCTTACAAATAATGAAAATCTAGGACCTTTAGCAAACAAACAGTTTTCACCATTAGTTAAAAGCTTGACCTCCTTGACTATGTAATAGAACAGGACAAAAGAGCCCAGAAAAATATGTACCTAAGAAAATTAATTGCTAGTCAACTTCACTGTGTCATTCCCATTTTACAGAGAAGGAAAGGGGTGGGGGCAGAGCATGGATTTTAAAGGACCTAATGGAATTAGAATCAGAGATCAGTATTCCACAGATTTGAGCTTGTTGTTTAGGCAGTTAAATTCAGTCTTTCAAGAGCATCTTTGAAATTCTTTCTTCTGGATTATTTCCTTTCCTGTCTTAGAATTCAGGATCACCCTCAATATTTACATATGCCAGGATTGCTGAGCTCAGATTTAAGCAACTAATAGGGTGTTAAGGAGGAAAAGGTACCAAAAATACAGACTAACAAATAATTTCTAAAATGTGATCTTTGTTTCAATTAAAATTATATGCTGCTGCTGCTGCTAAGTTGCTTCAGTCGTGTCCGACTCTGTGCGACCCCAGAGACGGCAGCCCACCAGGCTCCCCCGTCCCTGGGATTCTCCAGGCAAGAACACTGGAGTGGGTTGCCATTTCCTTCTCCAATGCATGAAAGTGAAAGTGAAGTTGCTCAGTCGTGTCCGACTCCTAGCGACCCCATGGACTGCAGCCTACCAGGCTCCTCCATCCATGGGATTTTCCAGGCAAGAGTACTGGAGTAGGTTGCCATTGTCTTCTCCAAAATTATATGCAGAAAAGTCCAAAACCCAATATGTCACGAAAGCATTATAACTCATCTTTTAGAAAAGACCAACATGAAAAATTAGTTGATGGTTCTCTGAATTTAATGATTATGAGGCAGGCAGTATTTTTTTTTTTTTTTCTGGCATGCAGTATTGAAAGCTACCTCCTACTCTATTTTTACCCTAAACATTTCTTTTCCTAATCCCCTGAGCTGATTTAGTTCTCCTTTATAGACATACAACAGCACCTTCTGCTGATTCTTTGTATAATTGTTTACAGTCACATGCTTTATGATTATACTGTAAATGCCAAGAGGGGCAGTGACCTCTGTTGTTTTCTCAGCAGATTCTTTAATAAATATTTGTTAAATAAAAGGACAGGCATGACATATCTTTCTGAAACACCAATTCTGTTCAATGATTTGGGGTATTTTTAAATTAAAACAAGCATAGTTGTGTCATGAAATGAAATTCCAGTACATGGTTTTTTAAAACAAACACAGTTATATCATGAAGTGTAAAATTCAAGATAGAATTGAAAAATTCTCCCTGTGAATGTTCACTTTCCTCTGCCATTAATGGTATTTCAGAGGAAAATTTAATGATGTGGTGAATTTGAGTGTGACGTACCAAATATTAGGTAATTGAAGCCAACCAAGTTCAGTCATTTCATTAGGAAAGGAGAGGAGACATCTTCCCATTTATGGAGAAAACAGGAAGCATCAGAATAATGAAGCGCAGTGTGTCTCTTAAATGAGTTATTTAAATGCCTCAGATTTTCCAACTGTAAATTAAAAATGGCCCACGAATCTCTAAAATTCTGTTGTGCATAAATTCTTGGGTTTTGTTGGCCTACCATCATTCTTACACCCACAAAAAGGAAAAAGATAGGAAACAAACATGAAATTTCTTTTTTCTTCATAAGCTTCTAAGTGTTGTATCCATCTTTAGAATGACATCTGTAAACACCATGTAGTTCTTTCTGCCCATTTTTATGAATTTGTAGACCCATTCATAGGTCTAAAGGAGAAGGAATAGTAGAAGCAGTATCAAACCACAGAAGCACATTTGTGTGAATCAGCCACTCATTGATTATCAGATGAGTTTTACGTTGTTTCATCATTACAACCAGATGTAATGGAAAATATTGATTTCAAATGCTACATTTAAAAAGGGAAGGTCTATTTTATACCTTCCCTTTCCTGTTTTATCCTTTTGCCCTCTTTTTCATTCTATGGGCTTGACAATTTATCTTTGTATGAAAAAGTTTTGCCAGTCTGTGTATGTAGTAACTATTATACCATTAATACAATCCCTTAGGGGTGGTTAGATAAAACAGCTGCTATGCCTCCATTCCAAGCAAAGATTGTCTGAATACAAATAGAAGGGAATAAGTCAATGTCAGTATTGTGCCAAGTGCTGATAAAAAGTAAGTGGTTGATACTGCAAGCAAAGGAAAGTAATACAAAACAGTTCTACTCTTCCAAGTCTGTGTGTATTGCCTCGTGATTGCTTGACTTAGTCAAACTCCTCAAAAAGAAGTACTTGTTTTGTTCTATTATGTGGTGTCATAATCAAATTTAATTTGCATTTAATATGTATCGGTTACAAATATGACCTTAAGACATCAGTGTTGCTTATTCTGTGCTCTTTGTTAATAATAATGAAAATACCTGCCAACAGCTGTTATGATATACCCCATATACAATGTAAAGGCTGTCAAAGTAAGAAATTAAATCAGGACTCCTAACTTAAAAGTCAGACAATTTGAAATATTTATAAATCTGTTAGAAATGGGGGCTCTAGTACCGTTGTGGGAGTGTAAAATGGTACAGTGGCTTTGGAGAGTAGTTTGGCAATTATCTAGTAAGGTTGAAAATACAAACGCCTACGACACAGTAACTTCACTTCTAGGTGTATACTCTTTTAAAACACACATACATGTATACAAGAAGTTTGTAATAGAAAAGATATGTGTGGGAAGCAGTAAAAGTCATTGATAAAAGTGTGTGTAAACTCTGGTATAGTTAAATGATGGAATACAATGTAGCAGTTAACTAGATCTTTCTGTACTAAGTTGGATAGATACCACATTTAGTTTAAAAATGCAAATGACAGAATATACAATGTAAAACAGACCATTTTTGAAAACCTAAAATCACAAACAATAACAATATAATATTTGGTTTCTGGGTCCCTAATGATAGATAAAAGCATGAATTAGAAAGATACCCAACAAGTTCCAAAGAGAAGGTGTCTCTGGGGAAGTAAAGAAAGAAGGAGGGGTATGGAACTGGGGAAGCATACAACATACTTCAGCTTCCCCTGTATTCTTTATTTTTCTTTCATTAAAAACAATTTTAGAAATACATACGGCTAAATGTTAATATTTGTTAATTCTGTGTTGAGGACGCATGAGTGAAGTTATACTATGTGCTTTTCTGTATTAATTGCTTTTTCAATTAAAAAACAAAACTTCAGTCACTTTTGGTTCCTCATTGCAACTGGAATACTGTATTTCTTAAATTTAAAGAACCACAACGCTATATTTAAATTGTTTAGTACACTGTATTTTATTCATTTACAGTGTTTATACTGGGTGAGTAAACTAGGAGCTTTGGAAAGCTTTCCATGGAATTTCAGTTTAATTAGGTCTCATTTATATACTCGGTAGACGTAGGCAAACAAAAGTTTTAGCATCTGTTTATACAAGGTATACAAACCAGAAAGCATTTTCTTTGGCTTGTCCGTATTTTCCTATTCCCATGTGAATATTATCATCAGTTTACAGGGTTTTTCCCCATTGAGAGATTTCAGGTTAATGTTTACTATGTAAATGTCATGTGAATTCCATTTTGGAATAATTTACATATCCACACAAAGTATGGAAATGAGAGAATTTTAGTCCAGAGGGTCTCATTTAAGTATACACAATATGAAAATCACTTTTCATGCTTGGGGTTTTAACTCCCTCTCTCTCTCATATGTCAGGCATGTTCAGATCATCCAGTCTGAGCCCCAGAGCCGATGAGGACAGTGACCTAGGACCCTGCAAAGAGCTAGAAGAGGATGCAGGGAAGGGAGGAAGGAGGGAATAAGCTTTGACCTTAGACAGACTTGGATTCAAATTCTGGCTCTTTCACTCTCATCTACTCTGTATGTGACTTCAAGCTGCCTACTTCAAGCTGGACTACTGAAAGTCGGTTGTGCCTCAGGGATAATAAGAGCCACCCCTCAGGGACTGAGGTGAGAACTAAAATGAGATCCTGAAGGCACAGTTCACGCAGAGCTGAGCCAGGACACACATGATGAATGGTTCCCATTATATTTATTGTTATCATCACCATGATCTGAATGGCCTAAATTCCTGGTGCTTTTTAGCTGATGCAAAATTATTTCTACTTTGAACAGAATTCAACAAGTTTGTACTTCTTGGATATGCCTGCTGCTGTTTATAAGTAAAGAAGGGTAAGGAGAGTTGTAGCCTTTGAAGAGAATATTAGGGATGAGTCTTACCAGGGTTGTTGTTTTTTTGTTCTCTTTAAAATTTTTTTTAGTTTGTTTGCCTTTTTTTCTTTTATTTTTTTAAAGTTTTTTTTTTTCCCCCTTGGGTGGGGGGTGGGTAGTGGCAGTAGGAGGTTATGTTTTAAGAAGGAAAAAAATACTATTGTTACCAGTTAGTTTCTCCTTCATTTCTCTTTGCCCACTCAGTTTCATCCTCCTGACTCTCTCCTTCTAATAAATTAATCCCATGTTTCAATACAAAGGACCGCTCCTTTTTTTCACTGCTATTGAAAAGCAGTTTAATAGACTAGTCCATCCTTTAGCTATTTACTGATAACAGCTTAAGCTCATTATCTTTCCCAGAATAAGGGAAACAGTTGTAGTATTTTAATAGTGAAACTTTTCCCACAAAATTTTTTAATAGTGAAAGTTCTCAAAAAGTCTTTATGAATTGCTAATCCTAGAATTTCAGTATTGTGACAAATAGCTATTTTTGGGTCAAAGCCCTAATAACCCACCTCTGACTTATGCCATGTAGATGCCCAGTTCTTCCATCTAATTTAAGATTGGCCTTGATTCTTGTTTCAACCTAGGATGACTTGCAAGTCATCATCTATCCTCCTAAAGGCAATAGCAGACCTCACTAATTGACCACAGCACTCTTTCTGGAAGAACCTGGTTGTAACCAACAGTCCTTCCTGATACAGCATGAGGTAGCAATTAGCAATCTTAGCTGATAAGAAAAATGCAACCTTTTTACCCTCACTGATTCAAAATATATTTGTTGCTTTTCCATTTGTAGAAAAAAGAAATGAAAAGTGGTTCCTTTACAGAAGAATTAGAGAAAAAAAAGGAAGTTCCCTGGCAGTCCAGAGGTTATGACTCTACACTTCCACTGCCAAGGGCCTGGATATAATGTTGGAATGGGTATTTAATGATTAGGATAGTGAGAAGGAGAATTATTTTTGTTTTAAAAAATAACAGAAAATGATAAAACCATTTGCTTTTCCCAATAAGCCCCTATTACGTTTTAGGTTTAAGCTAGAAATAGAAAACCATTCCTAACATGATGTCATGCTACATTATTTCTGGCTTCATCAGTTGGTCAAAAGTGACACTCTCTGGATTCCTTCTTGGACAGAATGAAACTCCAGAGTAGGTTCAGAGCCCAGCAAGGCAGATTTACAAATGGCTGAGTGATATTAAAGCTTTATTATGTTTTCATATGGAAGATAAGGACCAAAGAAGGAATCCCAAGATGAACTTGAAGTTTTGAGTTATCTTGGGGAATACAGTGGGTTCTAATAGACACAGGAAGTCAGGAGGAGAAAATAGCAGTTCCAGAGGACAGGAAAAGAGTTTATATTTAGATTTGTGCCATTTAGGGGACTTCAAAATGGAGCACCTCTTGTGAGTATATGATGTTATAAGCCTAGCCTTTGAAAGCCTAAGGATAAAGATTCTGAAATCTGTGTCCTTGAGCATATGATGGGAAGATATGTGGACCCATTTCAACTCCATTTGTATCTGAAAGAGTTTGAAAGGTGCTGGAAATTGAGAAAAAGCAGATCTGGCTCTACACTGAGTCACTGGGATTCTGAAGAAATATGAGAGTAGCTGCTACAGAGTTTCCATATGAGGAAGGGGAGGCAAGTCACAAGTAGGAATCTGGTTGTAAGGTGAGGTCATAAGCTTTTGTGTATAGAAGTTTGCAACAGGTCAAAAAGATAGACCTTTATTTTTGGAGTGGAAAAGGAAAATGATGATTATGGGAAGGCGTTTAAGGAACTGCCACTGTCTTACACATTGATCAGGTAGAAAGGAGGTCCTTTTAAACAGTTCAGTCTTCACTAGAACTATAAGCCTTTGTGTGCAAAAACATGAGATTAACAAGTCACTGAAAGAAATGATCAGAGCATTACTTGATATTAGATAATATATAAATATTTGATAAGGACAGAACAATCAGTTCAAATTTTGCTTGAATTTTTCAGTTATGTTGACACTACTGTTAGTTGGGAAATAAAGATCTGCTTATTTTAAAGGAAAGGTGACATACCTTGACCAGTGTTCCCTGGAGACGCTAATGTTTTACTAAGGACGCTTAGCAAAAATGGCAATGAAGACTCATGTAGGCCCATGAGATTCATTCTAAGCCCAGTGGGGATTGTTCTAATTTAAACCAGGTGATCCCAGCACAATGCAAGTCACTGACCCTCTCAGGTTATATGGGATTTGAATATTGAAGAGATGCTCGTTCAGTCATGACTCATGCTCAGTGCAGAAGATATTAAGCGGACTTTTCCTCTTAAACATGTTAGATACCAGCTCTGATTATATCAGTCACACGATGATTTCAAGTAACTCGACCTATGGTGAAACACATTTTGACTTGTGACCTAGAGTGTGTCCATGCCTGTGCCTTACTCACACATAAATTGTAACACCCACATATATTCTGTAAAGTTTTACAAAGCAGTTCTTAACTTTACTGTATGTGCTGTACTTTCATATGTTCTACTGTCTTTCCTTAAATTTGTCATGATGCTTGAAATTGATTTCATGACCCATGAAATAAATCATGATGTAAAACATTGATTTGCACAGTCATATCTCTATTTTTTTTTCAATCTTCTTTTCTGTTAATATCTTATGTACTCTCAGAACTAATAGCCAATGCGATTTATTAGTCTCAGCATATGAGAAGCTGTATTATCCCCACAACTATAATGATTGATTGTACTAAGTATATATTAGCTAGACAGTATCTTAGTGGTCTTAGATTTATTTCCATTTTTTGTCCATTCAGTTCAGTTCAGTTGCTCAGTCATGTCGGACTCTTTGCGACCCCATGGACTGAAGCATGACAGGCCTCCCTCTCTATCGTCAGCTCCCAGAGTTTACTCAAACTCATGTCCATTGAGTCAGTGATGCCATCCAACCATCTCATCCTCTGTCATCCCCTTCTCCTCCCACCTTCAATCTTTCCCAGAATCAGGGTCTTTTCCAATGGGTCAGTTCTTCATATCAGGTGGCCAAAGTTGGAGTTTCAGCTTCAGCATCAGTCCTTCCAATGAATATTCAGGACAGATCTCCTTTAGGGTAGACTGGTTGGATCTCCTTGCTGTCCAAGGGACTCTCAAGAGTCTTCTCCAACACCACAGTTCAAAAGCATCAATTCTTCAGCACTCAGCTTTCTTTAGAGTCCAACTCTCACATCCATACATGACTACTGGAAAAACCATAGCTTTGACTAGATGGACCTTTGTTGGCAAAGTAATGTCTCTGCTTTTTAATAAGCTGTCTAGTTTGGTCAGAACTTTTCTTCCAAGGAGTAAGCATCTTTTAATTCCATGGCTGCAGTCATCATCTGCAGTGATTTTGGAGCCCAGAAAAATAAAATCTGTCACAGTTTCCACTGTTTCCCCATCTATTTCCCATGAAGTGATGGGACCAGAAGCCATGATCTTAATTTTCTGAATGATGAGTTTTAAGCCAACTTTTTCACTCTCCTTTTCATGTTCATCAAGAGGCTCTTTAGTTCTTCACTTTCTGCCATAAGGATGGTGTCATCTGCATATCTGAAGTTATTGTTTGCATTTAAGGTGATATTTTTACCACACTGGAGTTAGGGCAAAAGACTAGAAAACAGCAGAAGCTTGTTGATTTACAGATAATTTGGTGACTACTAAAACATTTATAATGGTGAAAGAACTCTGATCCCATACCCTCATCATCTGCCCTAATTTCATGCCCAATATCCAGACCTGGCACTGAGCAATCTCTATAGCTTCAGTTAGCCATTGATTCTGAAACAGCCTCTTAGCCAAGTCAAGTTAATTAGACCCTGTTTGGGGACTTTTATTAGAGCATGAGGAAGTTCTCTTTCTGTCTAAGATTGCCTAAACATGAGACAGAAGTCAGGACATGCTGTGGCAGGTTTTGCTACCAAAAGGGAAAGACCTGCCTAAAGATGGAAGCAGCACAAAAGCATATGAGGTCAGGAGTTGGAAAACCTGAGGATGAGTCCTAAGTACAACATTAGAACCCCTGTTTCTCAGTGTGCCTGAAGCTTGCAAAGTTTTGATGAGTGTCTTCCATTTATAATCAAGTGTCGTGATTAAGAAGAACCAGAGGGAAAAAAAAAATGAAGAAGAACAAGAGCACTGAAGAAAAATTGATATGTATATATGAGTGATGATAGTATAGATGATTTTATACTTTCTTTTTAAAAAAATAATGTATTGCTCTTCTGATTCAGAGGGCTAAAATTATAAGGCAGCATTTCTCCAGATGCTCTTTGGAAAATCAGATGAGTCAATCTTATTTGGAGATAATATTCAAGATACATCCAAATTCTGTATTTATGAAATCCTGAATTGATTTTATTAATCATTTGATCATACAGATTTTTCCTCCTTATTTCTATTACCCTCACTGTTTCTATGAACTAAAATCAACAAATATTGGAACTTTTATTATCTTCCAACATGCATTTTCCAGACAACACTTTCCTGAATGTTGTGGAGGAATGCAAATAAAAGCACTAAGAAGAATTATTAATGTCTCCAGCGTAGAGAAACTTGGGAGTAAGTGTCTTGAGTTAGACTTGGTCCCTGGAATACAGAGGGAGTGCATTCTGTAGTAACCCCAGGTTTGTCCCCACTGGAGAAGTGTGGGGTAGAGAGGGAGTGCAAGGGAAGGACAACAGCCATTGTCAGCATAATCATTTTGTGTGCTTGAATTACATGTTTTAAATTTTTTGTTTTGAGATAATTACAGATTCACATGCAAGAAATAATACAGGGTGATCGTGTGTCCCCTTGTATAGTCTCCCCCAGTAGTAATCTTGCTTAATTATGCAGTAGCGCCACCAGGGAATCCACAAGCATCAACCTTATTTTGATTTTGCCAGTTTCACGTGCATGTGTGTGTGCACGTGTGTTTAGTTCTGTGCAGTTTCATCAAATGTGTAGATTCTTGTGACCACCACTACAGTCAGGATATGCAAGTGTTTCATTATCACAAGGATCCTTTTTATAACCACACCAACCTACCACACATCCTCTGACCCATGGCAACTACTAATCTCTTCTCTTTCTCAGTAATTTTGTTACCTGAAGCATATTTTTAGTATCATATTCTAGAAATACCTAGAATACTTGAATTTGAGGCTTAGGAGGACCCCTGACATCCTTTTAGTTCACCTTCTCATTACTTAAATCTTTTGACAGTTGTCTTTGCAGCCTTTCTATTAATGGGGAGGTGGTGAGGATCATAGTAGAGAAGAGCATAGTAAATCATATTATTGCTCTGCCTATATAGAAGAAAGATCACCCCGAAAGTGTTTCATTTCTGAGTTCCAACAACAACTATATATAGCAATGTATAGTTTCGTGGGTTTTTTTTTTCTTTTTTTTGAACATAAAAACAAGAAATAGACTTGTATACAAACTTCTGGAACTGAAGTTACTCCATAATAGAGGGAATTCTGTATTTCTTGTTAGGTTTTAATCATGCTTACTAAGTCTCAGCTAACTGACTGGTTAGTCTGCTAAACCACTAGACTTTTCCATAGGAGTAGCCACCAGAGCATCAAATGTTTCTTCCATGTTGGTTAGAATTAAATCAAACAAGCAGTGTCCCTTCTTGTTTCCTCTATGTTTTCAAAAAAGAAATTGTCATCAAACCAAGCCCAGGACTATCAGATGGTCTACTTCCAAATAAATGAGACTCCCAGCTTAAACTTGGCAGATTGATGCTATCTCTTTTTTCCCATCTCCACTACCATTTCTCTAGTTGAGGTCATTATCATCTCACCTAAAACATTTGCAACAGCCTCCTAGCCTGTCTTCAGGTTCCTGTTCTTCCCCAGCTCTTATTGCACCTGGTATGGTCTTGTAGAAGCACCCTCCCATCCTGACCTTTCTTCCTAGCCTGATTTCTCTCATCCTCATCACCCCTTGCTTACTATGCTCCATCATTTAAGTATCTTCTTATCCCTTGTGAAGTTGTTCAGTTGTGTCCGACTTTTTGTGATCCCATGGACTATAGCCTACCACACTCCTCCATCCATGGGATTTTCCAGGCAAGAGTATTGGAGTGGGTTGCCATTTCCTTCTCCAGAGGATCTTCTGGACCCAGGGATTGAACCCAGGTCTCCCACTTTGTAGGCAGACACTTTACCATCTGAGCCACCTGGAAGTCACTCTTTGTGTGTTAAAGGCTTTGTGTTCTTTGTCACTTCTTGATTTTTGAGGCTGTATCCTCTGCTTGGAACAGTTTTCATCCAGCTATAACTAGTCCCTCACGTAGACATCACTGACCCTCAAGGTCTTCCCTGACCCCAAGTCAAGGTCAGATAGCCCTTCTCGGGACCCCTGGACTTGCCCCATTGCAACACTTCAGCATGCTGTATTATAATCCCTTATTTCCTCACTGAAGTTAGAATAGAGTGCAGGTGTCGGGAGCGACTGTATTTGCATATATGCTATATAGCATAGAATAAGGATTATAAGAAGGCTTCATCTTTGAAAACTGAAGGAATGAATTGTTAAAATATTCTGATTGTTTTTATATGATGAGTGAATTAAAGTGAATTAAATGGGGGCTGCAGAACAGAGTTTGGTGTACTTCGATAATACTCTAAAAGGAAATGTTCTCATTATGACTATTTCTTGCAAGCATACATTATACTTCAAATTTTAGTTCCCAAACTAGTTTTAAGAATTCTTTCTGTCACACAAACATTTTGAATATAGGGTAAAAATTTCTGCATGCCTTGTGGGCTCATCTGGAGTAAGAGTTGTACATTATTCACCCTCTTTTCACTCCAGTTATAGACTTTCTCGGTTTCCATGGTGGCTGAGCTGGTAAAGAATCCGCCTGCAGTGTGGGAGACCTAGATTTGATGCCTGGGTTGGGAAGATCCCTTGGAGGAGGGAACAGCTATCCACTCCAGTATTCTGGCCTAGAGAATTCCATGGACTGTGTAGTCCATGGGGTCGCAAAGATTTGGGGTCATGACTGAATGACTTTCACTTTCTTTCACTTTTACAGACTTTCTGTGCTAGGCAACTGGATGTTTGAACTCCCTTTGCCTATGTTATGAAGATCCAAGGAGTTCTGAGTTTTTGATTAGCAAGAGGAATTGTGCCTTAAAATATACATCATTCTCAAATGGAATTGAAACATTAAATGTTTCATTTATTTTGTAGTAAAACAATTTTTTTCAATAAGAAATAGTTGCCATCCAACTCATTTGAAGTCTCTACTTATATTTTTCTTGAACAGAAAGCTTTTGTTTTCATTTTGATTACTTTTCTTTGATGGTATGCCTTACCACAAGGTGAAATTAGAAACTTTTAAGTCTCATTTCAGCTTACATTATAGCAAAATTTAATGTCCTTTTAGAAATGAGATGAAATGCATCAGCTCCATGTTAGGGATCTTATTTTATCTTGAACAAAGAACTTCAATGAAACGAAGTCCCAACAATCTATTTCTGTTATCTGTGGCAGTTTATGGGGCAAATGATAGAAAACTTATAGATACACGCCCCTCCCCCAACACAAGGTTATTTACTGTAGCATTATTTGAAATGACAAAGAACTGAAAACCAGAATGTTCACTTAAAAAAAATGATTGAATGTATTACAGTACATCTATACTGTGGTATATAAGTAGCCATTAAATAAATCAAATTAAACTCATATCAACAATCCATGATTTATTGTTAAGTGAAAAAATATGCTTTCAGAATCATGTATATAATACAGTTCCTTCTGAGGGCAGCATAGGAAGTTGGGAGAAATTCTTGTGTGTCTGTGGGGGAAGAGAAGGAGAGAGAGATATGTGTAGTTCTGAGGACATTGATAAAAGACGCTTGTAATGTCTTAAGCTGTTGACATTGCTTATTCAGAAGATAGGACCAGAGGAAGGACATTTCTCTATATATCTTTAGACCATGTCATTCTTACAAAGAACATGATTTCTTTTTGAAATTAAAAAATATAGTGAGAATTCCTAACAGAAAATAAATGACAAAAAAAAAATAAGCGTAAAATGAAGAGAAGCCATGATAAATCAGGGCTGTCAATCTATTATTCTGCATTCTATCAGGGGGGAAAGGAGAGCCTGCAACCCTTGCCAGGGAAAGATACATAAAACACAGGCAGTGAGAGGGTAGAAAGAGAGAAGGGGAGAAGGGAAGATGAGAAAGAGAAGGTTAAAGAAAAATATTTCTTTCAAGATTTCTACAAGATTTAGCATCTATTGAGAATGCCAGCCTTTCGTTTAATTAACACGTGCTGAGTATATACTCAATACAAGGTGTTACAGGATGTTAGGGACAAACACACAGTCCCCCCACCCCCAACTATAAATGATAGCGAGGAGAGAGGACTCTGAAAGGCATGGGGGTGTGGGCAGTGGTCCAGATTGTCATGGGAGCTAGCAAGCATTCAAGAACAATTTCATTATGGGCAAAGGGAGAAAAGAAGGAGGAAATTCTATAGTGAATAAACTGCCAAGACTTTTCCTAGTTTTTACTAGGATTTTTTAATCTGGAAGATTTATTGTCAACCTCCTTTCCGAACAGCTAAAATGTTACTCTAAGTCAGGATGTAGGGCTGCCACTAGAAGAAAAAGTTGACATTATCATTGCATAGTAAGTCTGAGAAAGATGCTTATAAAAGTATGTCTAGGAACCTTGATAATGGTAAAAATATCAAATAGGGCCTTTCTGGTAATATTCTGTATTTTAACCAAGGTAGTGAATACATGTTTCTTGTATTATAATTACTAAAGCTATGCATACACATTAAAAATATTCTTTGTTCTATCAAACATCTAAAAAAGGAAACAACAAAAAAGTAAATTATTTTTGAGAGGAAGTTAACATTTCTGTAACATACCAGTTTACTTTGTATATCAAACCATTTTGATGACATTTAGGTAAAAATCTTCACTTTTTTCTCCCCACCTATTTTTTTTCTACCCACAATAATTTATTTAAGCAAACAAATCATGATTTTTAATGAAGTATAATGGAAATTTTAAACAAAAAGCAAACATTTAACACTGAAATGAGCTGATACATCATGAATCCTCTGATATTTATACACTAAGAATATTTTTCTTGAACTTAGGGCTTCCCTGGTGGCTCAGACGGTAAAGAATCCGTGGAAGAATCAGTGTGGAAGACCTAGGCTGAGTCCCTGGGTTGGGAAGATCCCCTGGAGGAGGGCATGGCAACCCACTCCAGTATTCTTGCCTGGAGAATCCCCATGGACAGAAGAGCCTGGAGGGCTACAGTCCATGGGGCTGCAAAGAGTCGGACACCACTGAGCAAGTAAGCACAGCACAGGCAATGACAAGATAAATAGTGAATATTCTAACAATATCAAAATGTTGTTAATATACAGCAGCTGAGCAAATCCTAAGCTTCTTGTTTCTTTTGGAGTTGAGAAGGAGTGTCCGACTTCTTGAAGGTGTTCAATGCTGACCCCACAGATACACAGAACACAGCTTGTCAACAAAGCTGAGTTTATTGCTTGGGGCAAAGAGAGAAAACACCCCTCCATAGAACTTTAATAGCATCTCAGAGGGAGAAGGACCAAGATGAGATACTTACTGAGATTTTCAAGTCTTGTTTAAGGTAGGTTTTTCAACACAGGGAGGATTGGTTGGGTATCATGATAAAATAAACTAGTTTCAGAAAAAACAGCAGGGTGAAAATTTTGATTCAAGGATTTTAGAGTTGTAGAATGTAAACTGTTGTTTGATGCTTTCCATTCAAAAGTTGATGTATGGCAAAACCAATACAATATTGTACAGTACTTAGCCTCCAATTAAAATAAATTTAAATTTAAAAAAAAGTTGATCAGTTTTTAGTTCTTGGTGTGAACAACAAAGGGTTTTGCAACATTTTTTTCTTGGTAAGAGCTGTGGAATAGTAAAATTATGTTTATGAAGATGTAGAGTAGTAAAGATGTGTTAATCATTATAGGTAATAAGCTGTGTGTATGATATCCAGTCTTGGTGAGTAGAGAGTCAAAGACAGAAGAAAGGAGGCACCACAGCATTGCAGCTACATGTCTAAATACTTGGCTCATTTATTTAGCCAGTGCCTTAGGAGCCTGGGTCACTAATACCTAGAGGAGGTTGAAACTAATCTGTTATTGGTTGCCATTGGGTATATGTGATCTGACGTTCTTTGGGCCTTAGTCTGGTCCTCGTTTCAGTAATTCAAGGTCTACACTGAATCTTCCTCTTGGTGCTTTCATTCCCTAACTATAGACAGATAGAAGGTGGTAATGGATAAGAGCAAGGATTCTAGAGTCAGATGATGTTTGTTCAAAGCCCATCTCTGTCATGTAGTAGCTGTGTGTCTTACGGTAACTGCCTAACTTCCCAGTCTCTTGGTTTTCTTATTTTAAGAATAGACATAAGAATAAAATTAATCTTGTTGAGGTAGCTAAAAGCACATTTACTCATAATAATTGCTCGTATGTTTGCAGTTGTGGTTGCTGTCCTAAATATTATTATCAGTTTAGGTGTCAGAGGTTTCCTTAAAATGTGGACCACTTAAAATATTTTAGGCTAGGGTCAGAGAGTTTTTTCCCATGTATCAATAATTGATATAGGTTAAATCAGTTTGTATTTCTATGTGTTAGGTTCAAACAGAAAACCAGCCATGCATATACCTGAGAACTCCCGGTGTTTAATGTTACTAAAATAAACAAAATGGGAAAAAAATACTGGTCATTAATTTAAAATTAAAATTTTTAGTGATATAAAACTATCATAAAATAATTTTGAGAAAGATTTTCTTAGCCTTTGTAACTTACATGCAGTTGTTGCGGGTGAAACTTGATGAGTTTATTAACTGATCTGGTTTTTCTTTTTTCTCTGTCATGAAAGTAAGATCGATTCTGTATAATCTTAACCAACCAGATTTAAGACTGTAGAATTCGATCACTTCACCAAATTCCTCCTTCATTTTGCATCCACCACTCTTTGAGGTTCAATTGGCAATTGCACCTTTGTTTGTTGGACTTGTGGCATCACTGGATGTTTTTTTCTAATTCTCCAAAAGTGGCTAAGAGGAGCATGAGGTACTCAGCTATTGGCCTAGCATCACAGAAAAGATGTCATGGCCTAGCTTACCTTCTAATTGTCAGTCTATACAAGATAGTGGTGGAAAATCAGAATGAGGGTTAAAATTGAAAAATGAATCACATTTGGGGGAAGTCAGCTCCCTGAAATAGCTAAATTTTGAAGGATATTTTTACCCATGTGGCATACACATCCTAACCCCATGTATTTATGACTAAGTATCAGTTCAGTTCAGTTCAGTTGCTCAGTCATGTTTGACTCTTTGCAACCCCATGAACTGCAGCACAATAGGCCTCTATGTCCATCACCAACTCACGGAGTTTACTCAAACTCATGTCCATTTGTCAGGAAGCATTTAACAGGAGGCTTCCTGTCTGCTGTTTTGGATCTGTCAGGAACTGTCTGTTCCTTATTAATTCCTGAATGAGGAGAGGCAAGCCTCTCCTGGGGCTGAGGGATACAGGCATTTCCTTCCATTAGTTTTTCAATACGATGATAAGTACCCTCTTCCTTCTTGTGAACCATATGGTAAAAGTGATTGTTACAACTCTCTCTCTCTTAAATATGGATTGCCTATGTTTTGTAAGTCTGGAATTTTAATCTTTATCTTTGCTGAGATAAAGTATATATGCCCACACCATGTTGATTTTTACCTTTGCTCCATCAGAGCTTTGGTCCCCATGTCTTTCTTTCTCTTTCTTTTTCTCTCTCTCTTTTTCAGGCTGATCCACTGGAGCACAGAGGCTCTCTGAGTTCACTTTCCTGCTCAGGCTTCTAAGACCCTCTCTAGAAGGTGCTCTGCGCCTTCACCCCATCGAGAGGGCACCTGAGGCCTCTGTGAACAGAGCAAGCCCTGTGCCAGGGGCTTTATTGGCTTTCTGTGTAAACCAAGGAATATCAGCCTCTTTCTCTCTCCTTTACTTTCTTATCAGTCGACACCGGACCACCAGTCCATTAAAGGACCTCAACATCCATTGAGTTGGTGATGCCATCCAACCATCTCATCCTCTGTCATCCCCTTCTCCTCCCAAAAGACTGAAAGAAAGATCAGGAAAAGAAAAAAGGAAAGATCAGGGTCTTTTCCAGTGAGTCAGTTCTCCACATCAGGTGGCCAAAGTATTGGAGTTTCAGCTTCAGCATCAGTCCTTCCAATGAATATTCAGGACTGATTTCCTTTATGATTGACTTGTAGGATATTCTTGCAGTCCAAAGGACTCTCAAGAGTCTTTTCCAACACCGCAGTTCAAAAGCATCAATTCTTTGGTGGTCAGCTTTCTTTATAGTCCAACTCTCACATCCATACATGACTACTGGAAAAACCATAGCTTTGACTAGATGGACTTTGTTGACAAAGTAATGTCTCTGCTTTTTAATATGTTGTCTAGGTTGGTCATAACTTTCCTTCCAAGGAGTAAGCATCTTTTCATTTCATGGCTGCAGTCACCATCTGCAGTGATTTTGGAGCCCCAAAAATAAAGCCTGTCACTGTTTCCACTGTTTCCGCATCTATTTGCCACAAAGTGATGGAACCAGATGCCATGATCTTAGTTTTCTGAATGGTGAGTTTTAAGCCAACTTTTTCACTCTCCTTTTCACTTTCATCAAGAGGCTCATTAGTTCTTTGCTTTCTGCCATATGGGTGGTGTCATCTGCATATCTGAAGTTATTAATATGTCTCCCGGCAGTCTTGATTCCCACTTGTGCTTAATCCAGTCCAGTGTTTCTCATGATGTACTCTGCATATAAGTTAAATAAGCAGGGTGACAATATATAGCCTTGACGTACCCTTTTCCCAATTTGGAACCAGTCTGTTGTTCCACGTCCAGTTCTAACTGTTGCTTCCTGACCTGCATACAGATTTCTCAAGAGGCAGATCAGGTGTTCTGGTATTCCCATCTCTTTCAGAATTTTCCAGAGTTTGTTGTGATCCACATAGTCAAAGGCTTTGGCATAGTCAATAAAGCAGAAGTAGATGTTTTTCTAGAACTCTCTTGCTTTGTCAATGATCCAGCAGATGTTGGCAATTTGATCTCTGGTTCCTCTGCCTTTTCTAAAACCTGCTTGAACCTCTGGAAGTTCATGGTTCATGTGTTGTTGAAGGCTGGCTTGGAGAATTTTGAGCTTTACTAGCATGTAAGATGAGTGCAATTGGGCAGTAGTTTGAGCATTCTTTGGCATTGCCTTTCTTTGGGATTGGCTAAGTATAGAGGCTGGGTTTTTATTGTGAGTTTGTCAAAGACATTTTCACCACTAAGAATGAGAACCAGCTGAAACACAAACCAAATGTCCTACTCATGATTCTTTTTGTATGTGGTCAGGCTTGATTCTCACATATACATTGAAAAGAGAATTTGAATGAAAGGTACAAATATGTTTTTTCATAAACCATCAAAGTCATTGATGTAAAGCTTATCAGGTAGCTAGATTATCATATAATATTGACACTTATTTAGTTAAATCTTCCATCCAAAATAACAATTATCTCTTTAATAACTACCCAGCATTTATTTTTACATTTATTTCTACTTTTAGTAAGCTCAACACTTTATAAAGCTGCCTCTACTCTGATGAGCCAGTGTTGGAAAGTCATTCCTTACATTAAGGCGGAACTTGTTGTTACACAACTCTGTCATTACCCCTACCTCTGCTGCTCTGAGTTGTATTAAATATAGAAAACCCCTCTCTAACTTGATTTCCCCTCAAAAACCCATTCCACAGGTAATTGTTGAATATTTATTTTATGCCAGGATGCATAGAAGAATAAATCAGAGGTGGTCCCTTACCTCATGGGGTTTAAGGTTACTACCTTATTTTCACCACACCTCTTCTTTTTCAGGCTCACCATCACTGATTCATTTCCCTCAGGTAACATTTATCTCTTACTCCCAGGTCAGACTTGTAAAGCAAGAAACCTAACACTATACATGTTTCTCCAGATATAATTTGCCTAATGAAGAGAACAGTGGTACTTAACTTCACATTGCCATTAACATTGAAAGCAGCCCTCATGCACAATTGAGTGCTCAGTAAATATTTATGAATGGCTCTGGACACTCCACTTCTTCTCTTGTGGTCTCAATGGTTTTGGTTCTTCTACTTCTAATGGTGGATGTGACCACAGATTTATATGCATTATTAAAATGCTTGGGGAATAAATAATGAACCACATATGATTTAGAATTCAGTTTTGTAAAGAAGAAATTAAATCCACCTTACAAAATTCCTAGGAAAATACTTGCATTCAGATGAGTCTTTGGTCACAGAAAAGTGACATTTTTAGTCTAAATAATTCAAATTTCATCTGAAATGACAAGAATATCCCTGCGTCGGTATGTAATTCAGAGTAGATTTTGTCTACTATCCATGGACTGCACATTGTTGTACTGAACTAAATTGATCAGGTCAAAAGATGTTTATTTAATTGCTCACCTTCTTACTTTGGATCTAGGTTTTAGGAAATGTGATGTTAGCATACTCTGAACCTTTAGAATTCACTCCCTTATATACTACACACACACACACACACACAGTGTTGGACCTAGAATTTTTTTTTTTCCATGCAGTATTTCCCATGCTTAATTATGTCTCAATGAGTAATCTTCAAAGAGAGCAGAGACTTCCAGTGTAAAGGCATTTATTTGAAAATGCCTCATTTGATTGTAACTGGCAATTAAAGGCAGTCAAGTGTGAAAAGGGTCTTTGCCATGGTAATCTGATTCTCTTTTATTGGTGTCATCAGAAGACTCTGCTCTTTCTGTTTCCCATTCTGGTGCATCAACCATCTTTGTTTAATTCAGTCCTTCTCATATTTCCCAAACAATAAGGTTTATACTTGTGAATCTTCGCTTTTCTGAACAATAATATTTATGTTTATGAGCTTTCATTTTCTTTCTATGGTGAATCTTATTTAGCTTCAATTGTACTCTCAATCTATCCCAGTCATGTTTGTCTTATTTTTTGACTTTAATAGCATTGATGACATCTTACAATACAATGTCTGTAGGCTTTTTAAACAGCATGTTGACTCTTCTCTACAAATCATTTACAATATTGTCAGAATCAGAAATACCCACTAGGATCTACTAAACATCTCTCAGTCAGTTGAGTTGGTGTGGCTTCCCTGATAGCTCAGTTGGTAAAGAATCTCTCTGCAATGCAGGAGAACCTGGTTCAATTCCTAGGTTGTGAAGATGCACTGGAGAAGGGATAGGCTACCCAGTCCAGTATTCTTGGGCTTCCCTTGTGGCTCAGCTGGTAAAGAATCCAGCTGCAATGCCGGAGACCTGGGTTCAATCCCTGGGTTGGGAAGATCCCCTGGAGAAGGGAATGGCTACCCACTCCAGTACTCTGGCCTGGAGAATCCCATGGATTGTATAGTCTATGGGGTCTATAGTCTATGGGATCTATAGTCTATAGTCTATGGGGTCGCAAAGAGTCAGACACGACTAAGTGACTTTCACTTTCAGGGCAATTTGAACTAACTCTAATGTGGTATAATCAATCCATCCATTATTGAATCTATCAAAGCATATAGTCATCAGCAACTACTAAAATGCTCTCAAATAAATGCGCAAATCAAAGTCCACTCATGTAGTGCTTATATACACTATCTGTGCTGAAATTACATAATTTCAAAACCCAGATACAAGTACTAGGAAAGATGGGGCATAAAATGAGCCTTTGTGTTGGGAGTCTGACCTCTTTGTAGATTAGCCCCTGAGAAATAATTAAGACTGGAGA
Source organism: Bos javanicus (assembly GCF_032452875.1). Classification (NCBI taxonomy): domain Eukaryota; kingdom Metazoa; phylum Chordata; class Mammalia; order Artiodactyla; family Bovidae; genus Bos; species Bos javanicus. Next base: position 54,554,367 of record NC_083874.1, on the reverse strand, counting down.
AGACTGCATGGAAGAAATCCTGGGTCTGATGGCAGGACAAAGAGCCTGAATAGCAGTGAACATCCACCTGTTAGACAGTGATAATCAAAATCATTTTAGGAAAAAATGTGTCAAAGTATTTGTAATTATTTCGAGTTATGAAAAAGATGTTTCAGTAATATGAAACGGTTTTTAACACTTCTTTTAAAATTGTTGAATAACTTTTGTTTCCCCTACTCAAAACTTGATTGTTACAAATGCCAAAGAAGTTCTCATTTTGCTATTGATTTGCTGTACACTCCTTGTTCTTTCAGAGTAATATTTTAAATTAGCTTGTTACCTCACCTCTAAAATATCACTTTCATTTGAGAGAGAATACAAAATAGCTCCTGTTATTTTACCTTTCTTATTCATACTTTGATTCTCTTTTTAAATTCACTTCTAAAATTTGCAACTGCTGTTTGTCACAAATGAGTAATGACTCTTGCATGAAAAAGAGGATGAACACAATTTCCAACAAACTTGAATTTAGACAAATATACTAATTTTTTTCATACTATTCATGGGTTTCTCAAGGCAAGAATACTGACATGGCTTCCCATTCCCTTCTCCAGTTGATCATGTTTTGTCAGAACTCTCCACCATGACCGGTCCCTCTTGGGTAGCCCTACACATCATGACTCATAGTTTCATTGAGTTAGACAGAGCATCACTACTAACAAAGCTAGTGGAGGTGATGGAATTCCAGTTGAGATATTTCAAATCCTGAAAGATGATGCTGTGAAAGTGCAGCACTCAATATGCCAGCAAATTTGGAAAACTCAGCAGTGGTCATGAGACTGGAAAAGGTCAGTTTTCATTCCAATCCCAAAGAAAAGCAATGCTAAAGAATGCTCAAACTACCACACAATTGCACTCATCTCACACGCTAGTAAAGTAATGCTCAAAATTCTCCAAGCCAGGCTTCAACAGGACATGAAGCTTGAACTTCCAGATGTACAAGCTGGTTTCAGAAAAGGCAGAGGAATCAGAGATCAAATAGCCAACAGCCACTGGATGGTTGAAAAAGCAAGAGAGTTCCAGAAAAACATCTATTTCTGCTTTATTGACTATGCCAAAGCCTTTGACTGTGTGGATCACAATAAACTGTGGAAAATTCTAAAAGAGATGGGGATACCAGACCACCTGATCTGCCTCTTGAGAGATCTGCATGCAGGTCAGGAAGCAACAGTTAGAACTGGACATGGAACAACAGACTGGTTCCAATTCGGGAAGGCTATATATTGTCACCCTGATTACTTAATTATATGCAGAGTATATCATGAGAAACGCTGGACTGGATGAAACACAAGCAGGAATCAAGATTGCCAGGAGAAATATCAATAATCTTAGATATGCAGATGACACCACCCATATGGCAGAAAGCAAAGAACTGAAGAGCCTCTTGATGAAAGTGAAAGAGGAAAGTGAAAAAGCTGGCTTAAAGCTCAACATTCAGAAAACTAAGATCATGATATTGGCCCCATCACTTCATGGCAAATAGATGGGGAAACAGTGGAAATAGTGACAGACTTTATTCTGGGGCCTCCAAAATCACTACACATGGTGACTGTAGCCATGAAATTGAAAGACACTTATTCCTTGGAAGAAAAGTTATGACCAACCTTGACAGCATATTGAAAAGCAGAGACATTGCTTTGCCAACAAAGGTACGTCTAGTCAAAGCTCTGGTTTTTCCAGTAGTCAGAAAGCTGAGTGCTGAAGAATTTATGCTTTTGAACTGTGGTGTTGGAGAAGACTCTTGAGAGTCCCTTGGACTGCAAGAAGATTCAACCAGTCAATCCTAAAGGAAATCAGTCCTGAATATTCATTGGAAGGACTGATGCTGAAGCTGAAACTCCAGTACTGTGGCCACCTGATGTGAAGAACTGACTGATTTGAAAAGACACTGATGCTAGGAAAGATTAAAGGCAGTAGGAGAAGGGGATGACAGAGGATGAGATGGTTGGATGGCATCACCGACTCAATGGACATGAGCTTAAGTAAACTCTGGGAGTTGGTGATGGACAGGGAGACCTGGCATGCTGCAGTCCATGGGGTTGCAAAGATTTGGACATGACCAGGCCACTGAACAACAACAACAAAGTATCAAAACACCTCGCCAGCAGTTACTCCCTGGGCTTTAACACAGCAATCCTCTTGAAAACAATATTTTCCTGTACCACTGTAGGTGATCCTTTTGGAGAAGACCCAACCAAAAGATAAATATATTGCATGTGACATTCTTCAAGGCAAGGATCCAGGCCTTCCCTATGGGTTTCACCAAAAGGTCCTAGAATCATACAGTGTATAAATTGATGCTCATTCCATGCTTTGTGAGTGCTAAGTGTTGACCAGATTTTTCAGCATATTATGCTTCTTTATAATCAGATATTCTGATCCTGAGGCTGATTTACTCTCAAACAATATGGAAGGAGTATCTTTGAGTCTAAAGTGTGAAGGATAGAACTGTAATATTTTGACCTAGAATAGCCAGCAAAGTCTTCTCACCTTCTCAGTTCTACTGTAACTGTTGTCAGGCTATTCTGTACAGTTGGATGTTGATGAGAGGAAAAAAGATTTTCAATAAAAATCACTAGTACCACCTCAGTTCAGTTCAGTTGTTCAGTCGTGTCTGACTCTTTGCGACCCCATGGACAACAGCATGCCAGGCCTCCCTGTCCATCACCAACTCACAGAGTTTACTCAGATTCATGTCCATTGAGTCAGTGATGCCATCCAACCATCTCATCCTCTGTCATCCCCTTCTCCTACTGCCTTCAATCTTTCCCAGCATCAGGGTCTTTTCAAATGAGTCAGTTCTTCACATCAGGTGGCCAAAGTACTGGAGTTTCAGCTCCAGCATCAGTTCTTCCAATGAATATTCAGGGCTGATTTCCTTTAGAATGGACTAGTTGGATCTCCTTGCCATCCAAGGGACTTTCAAGAGTCTTCTCCAACACCACAGTTCAAAAACATCCATTCTTCAGCTGTCTTTGTAGTCCAACTCTCACATCCAAATATGACTACTGGAAAAACCATAGCTTTGACTAGATGAACCTTTGTTGGCAAAGTAATATCTCTGCTTTTTAATAAGTACCACCTACAATATGGCAATTCTAACTTACCTCTGAACAACATGTGATGGAAGACAGAAAGGCATAGCTTTAAGATCAGGCAGATCTGGGTTCAGAGTTCAGGTTCATCACTTACCATTGTGACCTTGGGCAAATGACTTAAGTTTCCAAAGCTCAAAATTGATTTATCTGTGAAGTAAGGATGATAAGGCCTATTTCCTCAAGTTGTCACTAATGGAAATAATGCACATAGAGCATTCAGCTCAGGTTCACACAAAATGTTTGTTAAATGGTAGTTCAGACTATGACCCTGAAGCAGTTTATCTCACAGAGTAGAGGAACCTGGCCTTGGCAGTCACAACAAATGCAGGTGAGTCACAACTCCCTTCCTCACTAGCTCTGTGACCTTAAACAGTGTAGCCTCTTTAAGCATCACTTCACTCATCCATAGAATAAGAATAATTACACTTTATAGTTTTCATTTTATAACTTATATAATTATCTATAATAATTGGTATGTAATAAAACATCGCCAAATAACAACAGTGTTACTGCTATCCCATTAAGTCTTCACATGAGTCCTATTGCAGGTATAGTTTTTCCCTTTTATACATGAGAACATTAAAGCTTGGCGAGTATAAGAAACTTGTCCAAGATCAAGGTTCTTAAGTGGCTGAGCTGAGATTTGATTTAGGGCCTAAGTCACCTTCAAAGTCTGTGCCTTTTCCAAAATGCCAGCCTCTCTCTCCTCAGCACCCACCTCACCCCAGACCATCCCTCACCTCTGTGGCTTTTACTTGCTTCCAGGAAATTTGTCAATCTTCCTTTTACTCTTGTCATATTTTTTTTCAGACATATTAGAAACATTTGGGGTAAAATAAGAATTTATTAAAATTCTCAATGTAAAATTGAGATTTTTAGATCATCATCTAAATTGACATATTTCTCCAGGATTTTTAATTCTCCCTATTTCTTCTACTAACATGATGCATGTTAGTGGCTATCAAAGGCTCTGGGTTTTGTTAAGGCCATCTCCAAGTTTCTTCTGTTTGTATCATAATGGTTATAAGAACATGTTAGTCCTCATCTAAGCCAAGTGCATTTAGATACCTTTTAGTTAACCTAAGATAAATGTACAAACTAAAAAAATTTTTTAATTAAAGAGTCATTAAGAAATCCACCAGTATAATAAAAGGGAAAAAGTTAAATAATATGGGCTTCTACGTGTAACTAGCTCCCCTTTACTAATGAAGAAAATTTATGGTGGTAATAATCTATACTAAGGAAGGATTTGTGGGATTTTGTTTGCCTTTCACAGATGCACAGGGCAAAGGTACTAATTTAGATGCAAACCTTAGACTTAGATGTAGAGGCCAAATCCTGACCCTACCAATTATTAGCTGTGATCTTAGGCAAATTAGTTATTCTTTCTAGGTCTCATTTTGTCTTGGTAAAATTAGGATAATAAAAGCTTATATTATAAAGTGTGTAGGAAAATTAAATAAGTTGGATCTTATAAAGTACACAGCATAGTATATGTCTTCAGTCCAAGATAGCTATTGTTTTTATTATGCCTATGCCATGAACTCTAAATATTCCTAAATCTCCTTAGTTACAGAATATGGAATGTGATTCCATGATCCAAGGGCACATTTCCAGGTCACCAAACCATCGGTTAATCATTTACCTGAATTTTCCCTTACTACTCTGTACCATTTTGAATCTTATCTTTAAACAAAGAAAAACCCATGACGCTTCAAGTGTTAGAGGTTTGTGTCAGTATGGCACCAAGACAACCACTCAGATTGGTGAATTTGATCATGCAAATAGTAATTTCAGTTCAAAAACAAATTATAAACTGAACTTAAACAGTAAACTTTGTCTCAGCAGTCTAACAGTCCTAGAATGAAAAAGACCACACAATATTTTATCTGATACTTGTAACAGAAATTCGTCTTTTCTACCTCTACTGTTGACAGACCAGTCTGGGTATCTAAAACACATTGGGTTTATATTCTACTCTCAAATGTTGTGGGATTTATCAAATTATTTCAAACTGCCATCAAAATGCATCCATGAGATGGTTAGATAGCATTACCAACTCAATGGACGTTTGGGCAGACTCTGGGAGATAGTGAAGGAGAGGAGCCTGGCATGCTGCAGTCCATGGGGTTGCAAAGAGTCAGGCATGACTTAGCGACTGAACAGCATCTATATCATGGATGATAATCACGCTATGTAATGTATGAATTTATTCCCACCTCTCAGCTTGGGGCATCTGGGAGGAGTCAGTTTAATGTTTGGGTCACACACAACATAGAAATATGGGCAATTATACCAGCTTTTGCATCCCCAAAACTGGTCCAGGGCTTTGGGTACCCTTTTTTCTGGGTGGACCCTTGCACAATGGCTTTCTCCCCTTCCTTTCTCTTAGAGCCAGTAGTTCCTGAGAGCAGCACAGGAACTCTGTCCTAACAGTGGGAGAAGGGAGGGCAAGGCGGTGCACTCTTTGGGACATTTAACAACCCATTTCCTCTACTTCCCTGCACCTTAACTTTCTCTTCACTAGCTAGCTGGTACAGGCCTCAATTGGCCACTTTTACTGCCTTTAAATGTTTTCATGATTCTCTCAGTGTCCTCCTTCATCCACACTCCTCTTTTCAATCTATATTTCTTCTTTGAAGCTCTTATCACAAGTACTGTTATGTAATGCCCAATGCACAGTGAGGCCAAACAGACTGAAATGTCAGAGTTTGGAGCAGAGAAAGATTTATTGTAGGGCCATCCAAGGAGACAGGTAGATCATGGCCCCAAGCCCTAACTCCCTGAAGGGTTTCAACAAAGCGTTTTTAAAGGCATGGTGAAGGGAGGGCATGGTTAATTGTTGCAAATTTCTTGGTTTTGGAAACCTTTGTCTTGCAGCTGTCCACTGAGGTCAAGTCAGGACATGTTCCTACAAACCTCCAACAAGACAGATGTTATTCTCTGTTCTTCAAATTTTCATCTCTGTATGCATGGACTCTTAAAAGTCAAAGCCCTGAGAATAGGCTAAATTTCAGGCTATAGGCAACACACTTTTACAAAAGGTTCAGAGCCAGCATGACTAAGCACAAGCAATGAAGCACAAAGGTTAAAGTAAAAGGAATGGATGTAATATGGAGTCAGATTTGTTCTTCCCTATCATAGGTACAATTAATGAGTTGTGTGATAATTGTTAAATGTCCATTTCCCCCATGAGAACATAAGCGTCACAACTCTTTCTGATCCACCCCTCTGTTCTCAGCTCCTCGCACAAGTCCTATTTGCTCAATACCCAGGGCACGACTTTTCACCATGATTGACAAGAATTTATTAAGTGGACGTGTGAATGAATGAAGGGGTAGAAGGATGAACAGTATATACTGAGAGGAGCCTCTCTGCTCTCCTAGCTCCAGACTTGGCAGGTAAGACTCTCTTACATGGATTTAGTTACTAGGTGAAGTTTTCATTTTGATGCAGCAGGTGGAGCCTGGAAGCTTGTAGTTTCATATTCAGACACCCTCAAAGATTTTCTCACAGAGCCCACCCATGCCCTTAGCTGTGGTCTAACATGTGTGAGCACAAGATCCTTAAGATTCTGATTTTTTCCTCTCCATTGTACCTAGTTCAGAGATTTGCACATAGCAGATACTATGTTTAACGAATATATAAAAGAAAATATAAAATATTTAATTAATATATAATAAAATACACAGAGAGTTGTTTTACTATAAAGACTATAACAGCAGTTCACCCTCTTGGTCCTGCGCTATTTGTGTTTTTGTGTCCCCATTTGGGTCCCCGCTTGTTAACCATTAGACCTACTCCCTTTCTTCTATTGATTCAGCTACAATGTTTCTGAAGTACTTTTAGTCCTTGGGAAGAAAGGGACAATATATAAAAACATGATGATGATGATGATGATGATGATCTTTCTTTCAACTCTCCTCAGATGTAGGTTTCTAGAGCAAGTACTGTAAGTAACTGAATATAAATTTCAAAACTTATTGCAGTTTCAAAACAATTCCTTATTAATTTCTAGCCATCCCATCTTATATTCATATCTATTTTTTAATTCAGTTAGTGGCATTGTCTTTTCATCTTTTCAATTAAGTCACCTAATTACATGAAAGAATAAAAAACCGGCAGAAGCCCAAATATCAAGAAAGAAATTCAGGTTAAAAAATATTTACATCCCAACTATTTAAACACGATAATCACTGTGATGATAGACAGCATTTATTTGGATTGTATAAATCAAAAGAAATATGTACTGTCTTAACAGATCACTGTGAGGAGTCATGACTGAAAAAGAAAAGAAAAGAAAACAAAAACAGTGCATTTTGGACTCCATTGACTATCTTGTATGTTTGACATTAAAAAAAATATCATAGAGCATATGATATAGGGTATAGTCTGATCCTCAGTCTCAACACATCAAATTCACCCAGTGCTGTGCTAATTTCTGTCTGCTTTCTGCTGGAATCCAAGAGAAATTTCAGTCATTTTCTGTTTCTTTCACTTAAGCTGTGGCAGACCTCAAAAGCAGCCCAGGAAAACTATGAAATCCTGAACTTGCACAGAAAGAGGCAGAATGAAAGAAAAAAACACCCCCCCCCCCTTTTTTTTTTTTTTCTTCACAAAGATCAAGGGAACTGAAAGCACCACTTACATAACTGGATTCAAATTCTGCTTTACGCTCAAATTCACCTCTGTTCTCTGGACTGGCTTTCAGCATGCAGGCATTCATCATGGCCACATTCTCATTACTATGAGCTGTGCCTGCAGAGGGCTGAGTATGGACTTTTGACATAGAGGCAACCACTAACCTGCTCAAAGTGACGCCTTGATGGCAGTTCACAGCATAGCACTTAATATCTCTTTGTGATCTGACAATATGTATATTGCAGCATTGTTGTTGTTTAGTCACTCAGTTGTGTCCAACTCTTTGCAACCCCATGGACTAGAGCCCACCAGGCTTCTCTGTCCATGGAATTCTTCAGCCAAGAAAACTGAGTGGGTTGCTATTTCTTCCTCCAGGGGTTCTTCCCGACCCAGGAATTGAACCCACATCTCCTACATTTGCAGGTGGGTTCTCTACACTGACCCACCAGGGCAGCATGTACATTACAATAATATATGCAGGGATCACAGTGCTTTAATAGGGAAAAGCAAGGTTATCATTGTTAGAGAAGTTCTGTTACTAATGCTTTAAATGTAGGAATAATATATCTGTCAAATGGAGTATACAACCAGTAAATAATACCCCTCTGGTTGTGTCTGCTATTTACATGCTGGAAAATGATTAGCAGGAAGGGATCAAAAAGGAAAAGTTTATAGAATGCTCACTAGATATGAGCTAAGTGTTTTATAAACATTTTATCATTTAATTTCACCACTATCCTATTAGATTTAGAGTATCTGTTTTACAAATGAGTAAACTGTGGCTCAGTTTGGTAACTTGCCCAAATTTGTCCCTAGAACAGTGCCCAGTATACAATAAACACTCAAATATTTGTAGAAGAGAAGTAAAGAGGGAGAGGAAATCTGGTAAGATCTGAAATGTTTGAAGAAGTAATATTATAACATTAATAAAAACAAATATTACCTAACACCTGCTATATTCCAGGCAATATTCTGTTTCCCTTATATTCAGTTCAGTTCAGTCGCTCAGTCATATCCAACTCTTTGCGACCCCATGAGCTGCAGCGTGCCAGGCCTCCCTGTCTATCACCAACTCCTGGAGTCTACCCAAACACATGTCCATTGAGTTGGTGATGCCATCCAACCATCGCATCCTCTGTTGTCCCCTTCTCCTCCTTCCCTCAATCTTTCCCAGCATCAGGGTCTTTTCAAATGAGTCAGTTCTTCACATCAGGTGGCCAAAGTACCGGAGTTTCAGCTTCAACATCAGTCCTTCCAATGAACACATGGGACTGATCTTCTTTAGGATGGACTGGTTGGATCTCCTTGCAGTCCGAGGAACTCTCAAGAGTCTTCTCCAACACCACAATTCAAAAGCATCAATTCTTTGGCACTCAGCTTTCTTTATAGTCCAACTGTCACATCCATTCATGACTACTGGAAAAACCATACCTTTGACTAGACGGACCTTTGTTGGCAAAGTAAAGTCTCTGCTTTTTAATATGCTGTCTAGGTTGGTCTTAACTTTCCTTCCAAGGAGTAAGCATCTTTTAATTTCATGGCTGCAATCACCATCTGCAGTGATTTTGGAGCCCCCCAAAATAAAGTGACACCGTTTCCCCATCTATTTCCCATGAAGTGATGGGACCAGATGCCATGATCTTAGTTTTCTGAATGTTGAGCTTTAAGTCAACTTTTTCACTCTCCTCTTTCAATTTCATCAAGAGGTTCTTTAGTTTCTCTTCACTTTCTGCCATAAGGGTGGTGTCATGTGCATATCTGAGGTTATTGATATGTCTCCTGGCAATCTTGATTCTAGCTTGTGCTTCCTCCAGCACAATTCCTCCCTTATATTAATATACATCTAATTTTACTTAATTATATCAACTAATTTTTACTTATTTGTTACTGACATTAACAATTTAAGACTTACAATAAGGTCAATTTTACAAATAAGGTCATATGTCTTAGGTCAGGTTCCTAGAAGCAGAGCCTGAGATGGGTTTTCTTGTGTAAGTGATTTATTAAGGAAATGAGAGAAGCAAGGAATCATGGGAGAACCCTAGAGCATGAATAATAAACACCACAGTTTAAACTGATACACAGCATGGATGTTTGGCATTTGTACTCCACATCAGTTGGTCATTGGCTGCAGGCAGGGGTTGGGATTCAGGCTGTCCTCTGGTAAAGGGCAGAGTCTGTGAGCTGTAGCAGCCAAAACTCGTCACCAGTATCAACATCATCCTCATCAATATCAGCGGTGAGATGCATGCGCCTACCTTGGATCGAGGATCTGGATGAGGCATCAACTGGGTACACTACATCAAGTGATAAGCCTAAGTCACCCAGCTGGTGCCAGTGCCCTTAAACTTGATGACGAGGGTGTGTCATCTTCCCTAACCTTATCCTAGATTAAGTCTCAGAATTGTTTCAGAAATTATTGCTCAGGTTTTGTACCTTTGCATAAGTGAGATGAGATGCCTGGAACAGATAATAGAGGCAGTGAATTGAATCAGGGAATCCAGGGAGGCCATCCTCCAGAAAATCATGACTGAGCCCAGAGAGGGAGGTGGAGTTTTCTTCTTGAAACATACATCTAATCATGTTAATCCTGTTATGGAAAACATCAGCAGCTTCCCCCTGCTTAGAGAATAATAGTTTGCTTCTTAGAATGGTTTGCAAAGGTTACCAAAAGGTGACTCACTCCAGCCCACTGACTACCTGCTTCAGACATACATCCACGTACATTAGGTCCTGCCCCATTGAACCACTCATCAGTCCTCTGACATGCCATGCCTTTCCTCATGCCGTACCTTCCAAGCGTGATACCATTTGTTGGTACCACTTCCTTCCATGCCGCCTCCTCACAGCACCAGAAATTCCACTTACTGTACAACACCCAGCTGTAATGCTGTCTTCCTCCACTGTGGATTTTCATGGTGTCCTCAATCAGAATTAATCGTCTGTGTTATATGCCCTCTATGTGATTTATTCAGGTCCCTCCTGTGCACTTATTACAATCTGCCTTCCTCCTCTATAATGATGCATTTCCTCACTAAATGGCAAAATTCTTAAAGCTGTAAAAGAATCTGGGCTTTTTTAGTTGTAAATAACAGAAATGCAACTCAACTAGCTTACACTAAAAGACATTTTGTTGGTTCCCAGAATGTGGAAGTTGAAAATAAGAGGCTGGCCCCACATATTGGCTATTCCAAGAACTAAAATGCTGTGAGATTTCCCTCTTTCATCTTTGACTCTGACAGTAAATATAGTCATAGCAACTTTGGTTTTATCATTCTCATGGTGAGTTTCCAGTGAAACAGGTAAGCTGTTTCTCCAGCAACCACATGAGTTTCCATAGCTAGTGATTCCAAATAGCTTGAAACTCTCTCTCCAGGTCCCTGTTTGTCCTATATCCATCAACGCCCACTTCTGAAACTGCTGTGGGTCCAAGGCATGGTATCCTGACTGGGTCATGTCTCCACTTCTGTTTGGTTGATAGCTGTACCAAAATCACATGGATGGATTACCAAATGGAAAAAAAAGAGGTTCTGCTACTAGAGCACAAAGATGACAGACAAGCAAAATCAGCAGATATCCACTCCAGCTTTGAATATCATTATCTTGTAAAAAGAGACGGTTTCCCATTCTCCTCTTAGTGAGCATGGGAAAAGGAAAGAAAAAGAGAATGAACAAATGGAGAGAGGAGGCAGTGGAAAGGAACCCAGGGATAAGTCTGGCCAATTGACAGCCTTCCTGGAAACTGGAGAGTGAAGCATGAGATCTGTAGGACAGTGTCCTTGGGGAGTTCTTGCTCTGCAAAGGAGCAATAAAAAGTTCTGTCTTGTTTTAAGACAAGTATTCTTACTTTGCAAGTCTTCAAAATAAGGAGTCTCATAAAACTTTATGGATATGAGAAGGAAATTCAGAGTGACTTTGACTTTAACAAGCATTTAAAATATATTCTCTTCAATCTTTTAGGAACCTAATAAAAGTTATAAGAGCTCAGAAAGACACTGGGACATGGTCACAGGAAAGGAAAAGCTGAGCCTTTGCACACAAAAATGACACTGGTAAGGCACCAGCCTCACAAGCCGGTTGCTCAGATATGTGTTCTGAGGAGCAGAGAAATAGCCACCCTAGTTTCCCAGGGCAAGGGAATTCATTCACGACTTACGTCAGTAGAGGAGGATGTTTTCATCACAGACATAATTGGTTGTGTAGGAAATCACACTTGCAATTTGGCCCCTCTGACCTTCATGATACAAATATATAAATGTCAGCCCTGCATGAGTTAATTCACCTTCTCACTGTCGTTGTGTGATGCTGGAGAGTCACCATCTGATTCTATTACTACAGGTAGTATCCCAGGTGGATAAAATGCTGTCCTTAGCCTCCGTTATAGCAAAATTTTAAAAGAAAGAGAGGCTTTAGAAGTAAGACTGCTCAGGGGAAAAGAGACTTGACTGAACAAACACACTGGCCACTTTGAGAATCAAGACACATTCATTTGCAAGCAGTGACCAGGTCACTTCAAGCAGCTGGGTGCCAGAGTATTTTAAATAGAATGTACACATAGAATTTGTAATTCTCAGTTCTAATCAGTTAGAACTAGACTGAAGTAGAACAGAAGGCTAAAGCAGAATTTTACATCTGAATTATAATTAAAAGGAAGCACAATACCACACATATTAGGAAGAGACCATGCATCACAACTTTTGAATACAAATCAAACAAACCCCCTGAAACATTATCAATAATGTAATTGGGAGTAATGAGGCATTAATGGAAATAGTGATCAGTAAATAATGGTAATTATAATGGGCTCAAAAAGTACATGACACTAATGTAAGGTTATATGTATCACATTTTGCCTTAGTTTACCAGTTAGTTTTCTTAAACTCTTGAGGATTATTATTTTTCAATAAAGATTTTAACTATTTTCAATAGATGACCAATTGTAATTTACTCTCTTATTTATAATTACTGTGTTTTGAGCACTTACTGTGTGCTAAGTATTTAAGTGCTCATTATTTTAATTAATATTCACAACAGCTCTGCAGGATAGGTTGCCACTATCTCTGTCTTATGGATTATAAAAAGAAACTCAAAACTTATAGTAGTTCTATGACTGAAGTTAGCTGGTGGTGATGGAGATGTGATTTGAATGTCTCCCATCTGTGATGTCCTTTCACTATATTGCATGCACTCTCAGGGGTGATTAGTGGGTGTTCTTACCTAACAGATGGAGCCATGGACCTCTAAACCACTTCTGGCCTGCCCCACACCATTGCACTTCTCTATGGAACTCTTTAGTTTTCAGCTCTGTCTCCTTATGGTGATTAATTGAAATAGACAGTTGCCCAGTTTATATATGGCTTTAGGCAAATTACATAATCTGACTGTTCCAAACTACATCCAGTGACCCAAAAGATTTGAGCAGTAGGAGGCTCATATCTATGGTCATCATTTTCATATATCCTCATTTATATTAAAAGAGAGGTGATAAAAGGATTTGGACAGGTTTGTTCAGTAAGACCAACATTCATGATGATAGTGGTTAATATGTATGAATATGTGCCAGGCCTTGAGCTAAGCACTCTACCTACAATGTCTTACCTAACCTTCCCAGCACTGTGGTAAAGTATTATCTCCACTAGAAAGATTAAAAGATTTGAAAGCCTTAAGTGATATGATCAGAGAGTCATGACTGTAAGTGGCCAAACCAGAATTGGGCCAGGACAAAGGAGTTCATGGCTTTCTAAGGCAAGGAAGGTAATACAAATAAGTAAAACAGGCCATGCTGGCTTGGATGCTCAGTTCCACCACTTTGAGACTATGTAGAAGTGTGAGCCCAGGTCTGCTGATTTTTTTCAACTGAGTAATCTAAATGCCGGCAAATTTGGAAAACTCAGCAGTGGCCACAGGACTGGAAAAGGTCAGTTTTCATTCCAATCCCAAAGAAAGGCAATGCCAAAGAATGCTCAAACTACCGCACAATTGCATTCATCTCACACACTAGTAAAGTAATGCTCAAAATTCTCCAAGCCAGGCTTCAGCAATACGTGAACCATGAATTTCCAGATGTTCAAGCTGGTTTTAGAAAAGGCAGAGGAACCAGAGATCAAATTGCCAACATCCGCTGGATCAAGGAAGAGAGTTCCAGAAAAACATCTACTTCTGCACAAAGTCAATAAATGACTATGCCAAAGCCTTTGACTGTGTGGATCACAATAAACTGTGGAAAATTCTGAAAGAGATGGAAATACCAGACCACCTGACCTGCCTCTTGAGAAACCTATTTGCAGGTCAGGAAGCAACAGTTAGAACTGGACATGGAACAACAGACTGGTTCCAAATAGGAAAAAGAGTATGTCAAGGCTGTATATTTTCACCCTGCTTATTTAACTTATATGCAGAGTACATCATGAGAAACGCTGGACTAGGAGAAATGCTGGACTGGAAGAAATACAAGCTGGAATCAAGATTGCAGGGAGAAATATCAATAACCTCAGATATGCAGATGACACCACCCTTATGGCAGAAAGTGAAGAGGAACTAAAAAGCCTCTTGATGAAAGTGAAAGAGGAGAGTGAAAAAGTTGGCTTAAAGCTCAACATTCAGAAAACCAAGATCATGGCATCCGGTCCCATCACTTCATGGGAAATAGATGGGAAAACAGTGGAAATAGTGTCAGACTTTATTTTGGGGGGCTCCAAAGTCACTGCAGATGGTGATTGCAGCCATGAAATTAAAAGACACTTACTCCTTGGAAGGAAAGTTATGACCAACCTAGAAAGCATATTCAAAAGCAGAGACATTACTTTGCCAGCAAAGGTCTGTCTAGTCAAGGCAATGGTTTTTCCAGTGGTCATGTATGGATGTGAAAGTTGGACTGTGAAGAAAGCTGAGCGCCAAAGAATTGATTATTTTGAACTGTGGTGTTATATAAGACTCTTGAGAGTCCCTTGGACTGCAAGGAGATCCAACCAGTCCATTCTAAAGGAGATCAGTCCTGAGTGTTCTTTGGAAGGACTGATGCTAAAGCTGAAATTCCAGTACTTTGGCTACCTCATGCGAAGAGTTGACTCTTTGGAAAAGACCCTGATGCTGGGAGGGACTGGGGGCAGGAGGAGAAGGGGACGACAGAGGATGGGATGGCTGGATGGCATCACCGACTCGATGGATGTGAGTTTGAGTGAACTCCGGGAGTTAATGATGGACCAGGAGGCATGGCGTGCTGCAATTCATGGGGTTGCAAAGAGTTGGACACAACTCAGGGACTGAATTGAACTGAACTGAACTGAATCTGAATATTTTCAATGTGAAATTTCCTAATTTTAAAACATCAGCATCTATTTCAAATGTGTTCCTTTCAATGTTTCAAGTACCCAATAACAATATCTATGGGCTGAAGGAGTCCCTGTCTTCCAGATGCCATCTCTGTTCTAGACTGTGTGTTCTTAGCCCTTGGAGTGCTGTGGTTCCAGTGTCTCCTTAGATCTCTGTGAATATCTATTTCCCAGGCTATATTTTTGTCTTTTTTTGATCTATATCTTCCTCTTCCTTCAATAAATGGAACATCGTTCCCTGAACTCTTTTCCCAGGAGCAAATTCCCACTGCTCTGGTCATAAGACTGATAAATGTTTCCATTTACAAAGGTACAAGAGCCAACTTTAATTCAAAGAAATACATGATGCCATTGAGGATCCCTTGCCTTTGGACTTGGGAGAGATTAAACAAATACACTTTCAGGGGCAGAATTCCTTCAAAGTTTGGAAACTGTGACCATATGTGTGGTGCCCTCGAATTTTTCATTTTGCTGAAAGCCATCTGCCTCTTGTTATCCTGATGTGCCCAGTGCTGATGGTAGTGCTGTAGCATGAAAATTGGTTCCATCTAGGTTTCCATCTTGGGATCCAAAAATTTGTTTCAATTGACAGATTCTCCCTTTAGGGTTTTTCCCTAAGACAGCTGGGCTCCCGGCATGCCTAATCATCACCCCATCTTCAGCCAAAGCAGAAGAGGAAAGTTCCACAGGCTTAAAAAGGCTGAGCAGCAGCACTTCATGCATTTATTCTCCTTCCCACTCATGTTATTAATATCTGGGCAGAAATGTGACAATGAGAAGTTTTGATGTGCACAAGGAGGGTGGCTAAGCAAGTTAGCATTCTCAGTTTAATATAGTACCAACCAATTTGGCTGGGCTGAAAAAAAGTATAGATCCTAAATCTATTTGTAAATAAGGATTTAGATCCTAAATCTATTTTGCACAAAATGACTAAATGCTGGGTTGAATTAACAAATAAGTGACAAAATAATGTAGGAAACTAAGAGCTGTAATGAAACATTGCTCTCATCTTGGCCTATGGATTTATAAATGTCATATTTATAAATGTCTCTCTGGAAGGTAAGAGTTCTTTGGTAGATATAGACAGATAGATAGATATAGATAGATAGATATGGATATAGATATGCTATTAGAAAAATTAGATTTTAGTAGATTCTTAAAGTACTGTATAATTTGGGAGAAGCACTGTATTAGGCATGACAGTCATATTATAACTGAAAGGATGAAAGTATCTGTCTGTACATTTCCACAGCCTTTCCCCTCCTTCCTGTGTGCAAAACAGTTTGGACTTTGCCTACTCTGACCCTACCTCATCCTCTGCAGAGGGCTTTCCCACTGGTGATGCTGAGTTTGGAGACTAGCTGAAGGGGGAAAAGAAAACCAGCAAGGTAGAGGAATATCACTCTCTAGAGAACCCTAAGCAGGAGAGAAATAACCTATTGAGTGTCATTTGTGTGGAAAGGCAGAGCGTGGGGATGAGGAAGAGTTGTTAATCAATAGGGATTACAGAGGCTAAGTGGAGTAGTAGGTGATGAGGAAGATGGCTCTGCAGAGAGAAAGAGATGATCCAGAGACTTCTGAGTCCATAGACAAGAACAGAGAATTTTAATAGTAGTCCCATTTATGTTGTTTGAAAGATGTACAACTTATTACAATTTCTACTTGATAGCACTTTGAATTTAAAGTTTCTCATGGACTGAACCACATGAACCATGGTTTCATTAGGGTTACAACTGAAAATAATATTGCCTGTTCACCCTCCTTTCCTCTTTATCAGGCCCTCTAGTTATTTCTGGAGAAGGCAATGGCACCCCACTCCAGTACTCTTGCCTGGAAAATCCCATGGACAGAGGAGCCTGATGGGCTACAGTCCATGGGGGTCACAAAGAGTGGGACATGACTGAATGACTTCACTTTCCCTTTCACTTTCATGCATTGGAGAAGGAAATGGCAACCCACTCCAGTGTTCTTGCCTGGAGAATCCCAGGGACAGCAGAGCCTGGTGGGCTGCCGTCTATGGGGTCACACAGAGTCAGACACGACTGACGTGACTTAGCAGCAGCAGCTAGTTATTTCCAAAGAAACATAGATACTTCACAAAGAAGCACAAACACATGTGACTTTTTCTCACCAAAGGCCAGGGGCTCTTTCAGTAAATATAACACTATTCTCAGATTTCAAAATAATTGGCCTCTGAGAACTTAGTCCTCAGGAGTTTACTGTGATTTTTTTTCAGGGAGACGGACACCTTTATGCCACTTTAAACCTCTTATTCATACATTTAATCAATAAGTATTTACTGACCACTTGCCATAGGGCTTCCCTTGTGGCTCAGCTGGTAAAGAAACTGCCTGCAATGTGGGAGACCTGGGTTTTATCCCTGGGTTGGAAAGATCCCTTAGAGAAGGAAAAGCCTATCCACTCCAGTATTCTGGCTTGGAGAATTCCATGGACTGTATGTATAATCCATGGAGTCGCAAAGAGTCGGACATGACTGAGCAACTTTCACACTACCATGGAAAAGGCACATGTTCTTGATTCTGAGGATATAGTTATTAATATCCCTGTCTCACAGAATCTACATTTCATTTTACACATGTAATTTTCTAAAGAAAGTGTTTTCATTAAGTACACAAAGCAATGTGAGTGGCAGGTTATGAACTTGATATTTAAGTAACTGGGAAAATTAAATCATATCTCAGAATCCTCATGCTAGAATTATAGAGAAATGAAAATTCTACCAAATATTTCCTCCTTCATCCATTCCAAAATAACTAAACTCAGAGGAAATTAAAAACATTTACCCTCTGCTGAACAGAGCCTGGCATACTTTGAAGCAGCAGCAGGAGACAGGGCTGCAAGCTGAGGTCCATTAGGCCACAGGTGAATCTCAGCTGAATCTGTGTGCTTTGAGCAAGTTGCATAACCTAGGTCTTTCATCACTGACAACATGGAGTTAACAATAGTACCTGCCTCATTAGAGGTTTTGTGTGGATTAAATGAGCTAATGCAAAGTATTTAGCTCAATATCTGCTAAAGACTCAATTATTATTTTTATCTAATTCCTTAAAGAATGGTCTGAAGGAATTCAGATCCTCTTAAGGCAAGACTCTGTTCACAAAAGAAATGAAAATAAGTTATGCATGACAAAGACTCACTGATAGGTGAAGAGAGATATACTGAGCAACTCAAATAATGACACATAAGGGTGATGGCAGGTCTGTGCAAGATTTAGAACAGATATAAGAGCAGAGGCTGTGGCTTCCCCACACAGCATGTGCATTTATGTGGCAGTATGTGTCTGTATAACCAGAGAAATTATTTCCTATTAACCACAGCTAGCTCTCTGACTACAAATGACAAGCTTGCATCACCAAAGACACAGCAAGACTCTAGCAGTACTAGTTCTGTGTCCAAGAGCTATTTCCAACTCTTCAGCCCTTTGAAAACTGCCCCCATGGAACAAATTATAATCTGATTGACGGGGACAAACAATGCAAAATTCCAGTATCGAGCCAGCAAAGTGGTTTCCTAGGCGGAGGCCTCGCTGAATGGAGAAGCATGTGACATCTTTCTACTCTCGAGGGTTTCTAGTGCTTGGATCAACAGCTCAGCTTTCCAGCAAAATTTTCTCTAGTATAAGTTTTCTTGATAGAACAGGAGGACATCAGTTGTTCTAGGTCCCAAATTGGTCTCCACATTCTTCATGGGGATGTTGCCAGAGGTTAGGTCACCAGGCAAATGGTTATACTGAGTGGTCTCTGCTGCTGCTGCTGCTAAGTCACTTCAGTCGTGTCGGATCTGTGCGACCTCATAGACGGCAGCCCACCAGGCTCCCCCATTCCTGGGACTCTCCACGCAAGAACACTGGAGTGGGTTGCCATTTCCTTCTCCAGTGCATGAAAGTGAAAAGTGAAAGTGAAGTCACTCAGTCGTGTCCGACCCTCAGTGACCCCATGGACTGCAGCCTACAGGCTCCTCCATCCATGGGATTTTCCAGGCAAGAGTACTGGAGTGGGGTGCCATTGCCTTCTCCGAGTGGTCTCTAAGATCATCTAATTCTGATGTTCTCCATTAAACTGGAGTTGCATCTTACTCATCTCAGTGATGGTCTCTCACTGGGAGACAGAGTTCATCTTCATGCTCTGTGTAATTCTTCTTGTCACCAGGAAGCAGTATGATGCAGCTAAAGAAGCCCAAGGAGAGAAAGCTGATCTGGATTCAAATCCTATTCTACCATATCCATTTCCTCACGTGGAAAATAATATCCAGCTAGCAGTGAGGCTTTGAGGATTTGAGATCATCTCTATACATTTACTGAATGCTAATTATTGCTATGATTTATCACTTAGCATCTTTCCCCATCTCTGTATCAGCTTCTTTCTTATCTCTTCTTGCAAGGTTCTTTATAATGGCAGTATTATCAAATAGTGACAATATACAGCCTTGACGTACTCCTTTTCATATTTGGAACCAGTCTGTTGTTCCTTGTCCAGTTCTAACTGTTGTTTCCTGAACTTCATATAGGTTTCTCAAGAGGCAGGTCAGGTGGTCTGGTATTCCCATCTCTTTCAGAATTTTCCACAGTTTATTGTGATCCACACAGTCAAAGGCTTTGGCATAGTCAATAAAGCAGAAATAGATGTTTTTCTGGAACTCTCTTGCTTTTTCCATGATCCAGCAGATGTTGGCAATTTGATTTCTGGTTCCTCTGCCTTTGATAAAACCAGCCTGAACATCAGGAAGTTCACGGTTCACATATTGCTGAAGCCTGGCTTGGAGAATTTTGAGCATTACTTTACTAGCGTGTGAGATGAATGCAATTGTACGGTAGTTTGAGCATTCTTTGGCATTGCCTTTCTTTGGGATTGGAATGAAAACTGACCTTTTCCAGTCCTGTGGCCACTGCTGAGTTTTCCAAATTTGCTGGCATATTGAGTGCAGCACTTTCACAGCATCATCTTTTAGGATTTGAAATATCTCAACTGGAATTCCATCACCTCCACTAGCTTTGTTCGTAATGATGCTTTCTAAGGCCCACTTGTCTTCACATTGCAGGATGTCTGGCTCTAGGTGAGTGGTCACAGCATTGTGATTATCTGGGTCATGAAGATCTTTTTTGTACAGTTCTTCTGTGTATTCTTGCCACCTCTTCTTAATATCTTCTGTTTCTGTTAGGTCCATACCATTTCTATCCTTTATTGAGCCCATCTTTGCATGAAATGTTCCCTTGATATCTCCAATTTTCTTGAAGAGATCTCTCATCTTTCCCATTCTGTTGTTTTCCTCTATTTCTTTGCATTGATCCCTGAGGAAGGTTTTCTTATCTCTTCTTGCTATTCTTTGGAACTCTGTATTCAAATGGGTGGAGAAGGCAATGGCACCCCACTCCAGTACTCTTGCCTGGAAAATCCCATGGACAGAGGAGCCTGGTAGGCTGCAGACCATGGGGTCGTGAAGAGTCGAACACAACTGAGCGAGTTCACTTTCACTTTTCCCTTTCATGCAATGGAGAAGGAAATGGCAACCCACTCCAGTGTTCTTGCCTGGAGAATCCCAAGGACGGGGGAGCCTGGTGGGCCGCTGTCTACAGGGTCTCACAGAGTCGGACACGACTGAAGCGACTTAGCAGCAGCATTCAAATGGGAATATCTTTCCTTTTCTCCTTTGCTTTTCGCTTCTCTTCTTTTCACAGCTATATAGCAGTGGTTGTTACAATGTGCTTTGAAGAGAAACTGAGTAACATTTTAACTTTGGACTCATCTTTTTTTAACTTCCTGTGTCTCAATTCTCTGCTGTAGAAAATAAGGACAATAACAGAAACTACTTCAAAGGGTTGTCACATGTGTGCCACATGCAGAGCTTTTATGCTGTGAGTTACTTTTATTTTTTATTAGCACTTGGAAATCCTCTAACACTGGATCAACGTAAAGTCATCAACCAGTCAAGTAGGAGGTTAGAGATGGTACCTAAGCAACAAAGCATCAGATAAAAGAGAAAAGGGAAAACTCATTTTCTCTACATCATGCCCAGCCTGAGTGACGAGGAGCAGAGGACAGGAAGCTCTCTCCCAGAGGTTATGGGGCTTTAAATCTCCTCACTACATGTTCTTTGAGGCAAAGGATCATGCCTTGTTTGTTTGGAGACCCTTAGTAACTGGCCCAAAGAAATACTCAGGAAAAGCTGTTGGAATAAATGAATCCAAGACAGAAGAGGAATATAGAGCTTTGAGTTATTGCCAGACCACCAAACCCTCTGACTTATTTGGCAACCCAGACAATTTACAAACACGCAAAGAAAAGTGTGTTTGTAAAGAACACTTTACACCACTTTCCCTGGTGGCTGGTAAAGAACCTGTCTGCCAATGCAGGAGACGTAGGCTCGATCCCTGAGTCAGGAACATCCCCTGGAGAAGGAAGTGGCAAACCATCTCAGTTTTCTTGCCTGGGAAATTCCATGGACAGAGGAGCCTGATGGGCTACAGTCCATGGAGTCCCAAAAGAGGTGGACATGGCTTAATGACTAAAAAACAATAACAACATACAAGGTAGCCTAAAGCCCTTTATAGCTTGTCAGTAGAGTACCTGGAACCACATGCACCTACTCCAGGAGACTTGCAGGACACACTTCAAGATCATTAAAGTATCTGGAAAGGTCTGACCAAACAAGCTATCTGGTCAACTTCATACAGCATATGCTCCTGGGCAAGGTTCAATAAAAGTAGCCTTTCTGCAGCAAAACTTCTGTTAGATCACTTTTTGGCATCAGAGTATCCTCCTCAAACGTGGGACTTTTCTCCATGTGACCTCTCAAAATGGGAATGCATTCAGTGACCTCCACTGATGTGAAAAAATGGTATTCTTGTGGCTCAAAAGGGTTTCTCACCCTCCTCCCTGTTCAACAGGAGTCATCTGTTTCTTCTTGCCAGTAGGTCACTTCCTGTGTTCATTCCAAAACTCTCCTGTAAAGAAGGCAATAGGGTATAAAAATAAACCCTTCAGAAGTAGAAGTGGCTTGTTGGGTAGCCACCTGGCTTCTCTGAGGTCCTGTTCTAATACTATCCCACCAACTAACTATTGGTTGGGTGGGCTGTTTAGAATGTTAGCTCTGAAGTTAAGACTGCCTCAGTTCACAGCCTTCCTCCACACCTGCCAACTGGGTTTCCTTTGGCAAATTTCTTAACCTCTCAAAGTGCAAATTCTCAGCACTGAATGCATGTGTAAATGAAAAATAGAGCCAAGTTACCTGCAAAACTAAGAGTAAAATTGTATGATGGTCATAGCACTCAGCCCATTCTTAATTAGTTCCTCCCTCTGATCTTGTTATTCACTAATGTCAGTAGTCAGTTTTAAGAAGGGATTTCTTCTTTCTTTTATACTCAAAAAAATGTAATTCACACAAGGAATTCTGAAAGTGAATTAAAATATTGCATTTTTATTCACCTTTAACTCTGAATCATTGTCTTTTCAACCTAATGGGAGAGGTTGATTCTTTGGTTTAGAGGGTTTAGAAAGGGAGAAGATTTGTACTGTGACAGTTTAATTCTTATTTTTAAATGTGTCCTAAATAATATATCCCTGCTTTCTTGCCTTGACACCCAGAAGGTGACTGGCTTGGAGCTGTGTTCTTAGTAGAGAGTGCTGAGCTGTCAGGATGCCAGGGTGGCTTGGATTGCCTTCTCTTCTTGCTTTTAGTTGCAAATGAAGTAAATTTCTGGAAACCACTCACCATGTATTGACATCCGACAGGAAAAAAAGATAGTATAATTATCTTCCATAGAATACAGTGCACTGATGTGAGAGTTTCCAGGAGTGAGCTAGAATTACAGTTTGGAACTTTGTCTAGGTCCCTCTGATTTTACATTTTTGCTACTTAAAAGAGAACTGACAGGAGTGTTTGACTATTAAAGATGGATTCAAAAGCATCTGGTGCTCACTGTCCTTTGTATTTTTCAAACACAGCAATGGAACAGGTGAGCCATCTGCATATTCCCAAGGTTCTGCGGCCATGTGCACCAAGGGACAAGGATAAGAGAAAGTCAGTGGTTGAAACACCTGCTGAAAGTTTCCAACAGCAGTATTGGATAGAGAGGAACATAGAAATTCCTACCAGTGTTTTCCACACAGTCTGATACATTCACTTTGTTCAGGCCACAGGAGGTGAAGGGGAGAAGATGAATGAGGCTCTTTTCTATGCTGGTCTTCTCCCTGGCAGAAGAAGGCCACCGTTAAAGAATACAGTATGGCTCCCTCTACCCTGAGTAGTTTGGCAAACACACTTTGTAACTAGTGATAGTGCCAGCAGTTTGTAGCAGTCTGCACCACAGCAAATCAGCTGTGATATTAAAAAAGTAAAGCAGCCTGGCAATGTGAAAACTATCCCATCCAGCAGTATTTTCCCAAACAAGAGGCTTGATTTTGCTGCCCAAATGAGAGTGACAGAACTGATTAATCCTTTATTCCACATGTCATTCTTCTCCATCAAATTTTAGTTATTTATTTGTTAATCTTTTATATAAAAAGGCAACATTGTGACTATTTAAATAGCCCAAGTGAAGTGAAGATTTGGCAATTGCACAGTAAAATTAAGCCAGCCAAATGAAGAAGAGAAGAAATCAGGTCATTCAAGGTAAAAGAAATCTGTTGTTCCCTGAATTTACTGAATTGGCTCCATCTATGATGAAACTGTTTTTTTTCTGCCTCAGTAACTCAGATAGCCATCTGGATTATTTAATCTGCACAAATAATTTGTCCATATGCTTTCGACCCAAGGTGAATTTTTTTTTTTTTTTTTTTTGGAAATCTGAATCATCTACAAGGCTGAACTTAACAAGGAAATTTCCAACTCTTTCTTCCTGTGCCAGCTCACCCCCATGAACAGCATCAGTAAGAACAGGGATGAGAAAGAGGTTTGCATTTTTAGCTGTTGAGCAAGATGGTTTCAGATTGGATAGATTCATGTCTCCAGCCCTTGGTGCTCAAATATTGTAGGAGCTCAATAAGCATATGTTTTCTTTCTCCTTTAACTTTGCAGAGTTGTAAATGTGCAGGCTTTTCTTCTATGAGCTGAGGCCCATGGCTAAGGAATCATCAAAAGACCAGGAGCTAAAAGAAGCAAATGAGAGGCCAGTGATCATTGGGCTCTTTTTTTAATTATTATTTTATTTTTAACTAATTAATTTATTTATTTTACTTTACAATATTGTATTGGTTTTGCCATACATTGACTTGAATCTGACATGGGTGTACATGTGTTCCCCATCCTGAACCCCTTCCCACTTCTCTCCCCATGAGGTGGATGAAAGTGGAGCCTATTATACAGAGTAAAGTAAGCCAGAAAGAAAAACACCAATATAGCATACTAACACATATATATGGAATTTAGAAAGATGGTAACGATAACCCTGTATGCGAGACAGCAAAAGAGACACAGATGTATTGAACAGTCTTTTGGATTCTGTGGGAGAGGGCGAAGGTGGGCTGATATGGGAGAATGGCATTAAAACATGTAAATTATCATATGTGAAATGAATTGCCAGTCCAGGTTCAATGCATAATACAGGGTGCTCAGGGCTGGTGCACTGGGATGACCCAGCGGGATCTTTGGGCCCTTGATCTCTTCACCAGAACTTTGTAAGTAAGAAAGAGAGTCACAACTAGTACCATACTGCTCTATCAAACGACTAATTGTATAGCCTTGGGCACTATCTGAGAGCTTCTAGGTTGGTGAACACATCACCATGCCAGGAGGGTGGCACGCCTGGAGAGAGCTCTGAACCCCACTCCATCTTTTTCATCTAGTTGACCCTGAGCTCTATCCACCCATCCTACCTTGCCTTATGCATCTCTTCCATTTGCCTATTTCTGAGTTGTATCCCTGGACACTGCACACACAAGCTGGGTGACCTTGGGAAGGTCACTTAACCTCTCAAACCTTTATCTGTGTCTTCATCTGTGAGACAGAGAGCTATGGTGAGGATTGAATGGGTTAAAATATACAGAGTTCTTATCTGCTAAGTGTTCAATAAATAAATAAGCCTGTTTATAGACATGTTGTTGTTCATGCCAGGCTTCCCTGTCCTTCACCATCTCCTGGAGTTTTCTCTGACTCATATACACTGAGTTGATGGTGCCAGTCAACCATCTCATCCTCTGTTCCCCCCTTCTCCTTATGCCTTCTGTCTTTCCCAGAATCAGGGTATTTTCCAATGAGTTGGCTCTTTGTATCAGGTGGCCAAAGTATTGGAGCTTCAGCTTCAGCTTCAGCATCAGTCCTTCCAATGAATATTCAGGGTTGACTTCCTTTAAGATTGACTGATTTGACTTCCTTGTAGTCCAAGGGACTCTCAAGAGTCTTCTCTAGCACAACAGTTCAAAAGCATCAGTTCTTCGGTGCTCAGCTTTCTTTATGGTCCAACTCTCACATCCTTACATAACTACTGGTAAAACCATAGCTTTGACCATATGGACGTTTGTATCAGTTTCTATATAATTGACAAGGCCAAGCAGGAGACAGTATCAGACTGAGATCACAGGCAGACAAGTCTCTGAGGGTTTCAAGGAGACAGAGGCTGGGCACTGAGTGATGGTCAGAGAGTAAGTCTGAGTTGAGCCTCGAGTTCAATTCAATGCATAATTTACTAGTGTGTTAGGCTCTGTACTAGGCTCCAGATATTAAAACATGAATTATGGGCATTCCCAGTCTGGCAGAGTTGTCTATCTGGTTTGGTAGATGGATTAGGACGCATCTATGACAGTGTACCAAGTTGTACACTAGAGAAAGGCACACAGCAAGGAGAATCCACATAAGAATGATGGGAGCAGTGGCATGTACCTGGGGAAAATGGCAGAAGGCTCAGAGGAGGTCAAGGAGAAAACTGAGTGAAGATGCTGGCTATCAATCTGCTTAACTGTCGTGCTATCTTGAAAGAACCCAGATGCCTGCAGACATGAGAGACGACACTGCGAAAACATTTGAGGATTGTTTGAAAGAGGCTTGGATCCGATTGTTCATATTGTGTTCTTCCATTTTGTCAACTGTAACTGCAGTGTCCCAGGTATTCCTTGTTTTCTAAAATTTAACTAAGAGGGTTATCTGGGTTCCAAGCTAAGACCTTCCAGCTCTGCCCTTTTGTATTAAGTAAGACATTTTATGGCAAGTGACAGAACCCTATTCAAACTATATTAAGCAAAAAATGAAACTGATTGTCCTACTTAACTGGAAATTCAAGAAATCCAACAATGTTTCTAATTGAAAGCAGATTTGGACCTCCAACTAGATAACCATGTGCCCACTTTCCCTCCTCATTGTTCAGCTCAGTTTTTCTCCCTGTTGGCTATTTTCTCAAGGAGGCTCTTCAGATTAGCAACCCCCAAAGAGAGTTACTTTTTTTATCAGTAGTTTCTACAGAAGTTGCCAGGATATTTTCATTGCCTTGGTTTGGGCAGATGACCATCCCTGAACCAATCACTACTGACTAGAGGGATGGAGTGTTCTGATTGGTCATGCCTGGCTGGGCATAGCCCGAAAGCCATTGGGTAGGATCCATGATACTCAAGCTGAATGAACTGACAGTTGGAAAGAAGTGGCTCCACAAAAACATAATGAGTTGAGAGAAACTTTTATCCATACAGTGCCCTCTAAAGGAAGAAGGAAGTAGATGGGAGGGGGAAAGGGTCATTTCTGTACAAGTATCTCCAGCTCAGTCAATGCAATCATGGATCTGTTGTCACTTTCATTATGGATTGAATTCTTTTGACTTTTAAAACTATTTTATCTCCCATTTTTAAAAATTCCAACTCTTTCATTCTTACATCTCTTGTTCTTAATATGTTTGGTGAATATTTTATGAAGAGGTTTTCCCTCTATCTAGAATAGCAGTGGCTGTGTGTGATTTGGACTGTTCAGTGTATCCCTTTTGGTTCTTAAAGCTGTACCAGTTTGTAATGCCTGCAATATTTCTACCAAAGGGTAAATGCAGAGGATTATTCAGATGTTGAGCACTGGGGTTTCTGACCTGAAATTTTATCTCTCTCTCTCTCATCTCTATGTCTCCCTCTCTTCCCTCTCTGCTGTTGAATATAGATGCGATAGTGTGTTTACATAGAAGCAAAGAATATGCTCTTTTAACATAGACCCAAATATCCTGGGACACATGGACTTTTTGTCCTTTTGAAAGAGAATATTTGGACATGTTTTCAGTTTTTCTCCATGTTCCCAACCTTTTTTCCTTTTTGTTTTATTTGCTAATAGTTGGCTTTGACTTTTCAACCAGCTCACTTGTTCCAAAGAAGGTGCTAGATGCCATAAAAGTGAAGTGAAAATGAAGTTTCTCAGTCATGTCCAACTCTTTGCGACTCCATGGACTGTAGCCTGCCAGGCTCCTCTGTCCATGGGATTTTCCAGGCAAGAGTACCAGAGTGGGTTACCTACCATTCCCTTCTCCAGGGGATCTTCCTGACCCAGGGCTTGAACCCGGGTCTCCTGCATTGCAGGCAGACGCTTTACCCTCTGAGCCACCAGGGAAGCCACTAGACACCATGAAAAGCCTTAAAAAGTGGAACTATATAGCACACTTTAACTTTTTTCTCCTACTGTCCTTCCATTGTAATTGTTTAAAGATTGGAACCCCTTAGCTGTCACCACTCTCTTTTCAAGTTTGATAGTATGAATTTGCGGTACCATCAATTCTCAAAACCTTGTTTTTCCACCCATTCAAGAGCTTCTTCCCCACTATCCTAACCTAAAAGAGTTCATATTTAATAATTGAAGGAGCTAAAAACCCTTCCTATGTGAATCTACAAAGATCTACAACCCCCAAAGCCTCAAGACCATAGGCTTAACCAGTAGAGTTGCCCCCAGAAATCTCATTTGGTTCTATAAACCGTGCTGCTGCTTTCAGCTTGCAGGAAGTCTTCTGAGTTTTGTCCTGTGGCCATACATGACCCCGGTTGACTTACACATGTGAATTAAGTTCCTATAAGAGCCCTGTGTTGAATAAGCACATTCTAGGTGACTGTGACCAAAGTGTGTTTCTCCTGAATTGCATTCATTGCAGTTCTTCACTCAGAAAAATGGTTGCAGAGCAAAGAGAAGCTGAGCTGAAGAGACAACTCCAGGATAAACCCTATCAGACAGTATTTGACAGCTTAAGAGCTGCCATGGGGTCCATTATGTGGTCAGGCTTCTGATGGGTTGTCTAGACACCTGGCCATCCAAGCTTCTATTTTTCCCTGATTCATGGTAGAGTCTAAAAGTCTTTATAACCTAAAGAAACTTACACACACACACCAGAAAGAAGAGGGTAAAAACCTTTCAAGGAATTTTTATAAATGTTGTTAATGGACATGGTGCTTCCCACAGTTCTCCAAGCTCTGTGTAAATGGTTTAATATTTTCATCTACTCAACAAATTTCCTGCATAGAGAGGAGAGCTCAAACATCTTATTTGAGAACGACTCTGCAGCTGTGCAAATAGAGTTTGCCTGAACAGTAATCCATCTGTCAGGTGAGATTTCCTTCTTTAAATAGCAAAAATTCCAAGTGTGGTGGATTAGTGTCTGTGCTAGAAGAGTTCTCAGCTCTGCAAAGCTGAGTTGTAGTTACATCTGTTTTGGATCCCCTGGGTATTTGGATTTGGGGTTTCCATGGGAAACAATGGACAGTCCCCTCTAAGTCACACTTGGCCCAAGAGTTGCAGCATCATATTTAATTCTGACCCACTCAGTGAAGGATCCCTTAATGGTTCTGGGCATTTTCCACTTATTTAAAAATATTTGGTCCATGTTGTGTGCCAGCCCCAGGGCTGAGATCTAAGGGGGAAAAAAGGTGAAACATATCTACTTTCAAGGGACTTGCAGTCTAAGTGAAGGGTGGGTATTACAACATAGCCTCATAATGCTTCATGAATCAAGACAGAGTAATACCCCAAAGGGGAATGGGACCAACTTTGAACAGAGAGTTGTGTTTCAGGAAGGGTTCTCAAAGGAGGAAATACCTGACCTGGGGATTGAGGAACAAATAGGAATGGTGAAGGCTAGGAATTTTAGACAGAGGGACCACCATCTGTAAAGTCACTGAGATATAAAAGTGTAAAAAGGAAACTCTAAGTGGCTAGAGAGACCCTAGTAGGGGGAACATGGGACAAACTTGACAGGAGTTCACACATGAAGGGCCTCTGAATCATCCTAAAGTATGGAGCCATTAATGGCTTTCCATCAGTGGAGTAGTTTGAGCAGGTCTGACTTTCTGACAATTTACTTCTGGTTCAAGCATGGCAGATAGCAAGTTTATTTTCAATGTCAAATGATTAGTAATTTATATAGCATCTCTTCTTTATTCTCTATTCCAGAAATGGCAAATTTGTGCTACAGTTCTGTCTTTCTGAAGCCATGAGAGATGATGCTAATTAGTTTTTTCATCTTTCTCCCTAAAATCAGACACAATCTAGAACTCTTCTTTCAACTATAATATGCAGACTTTCACTATCAACTACTTGGAATTGACATTGAGTTGAGTCGTGTTCTCCATCCCTGGCCTGTTGCTTGCAGGACCTCATTGCTCTGAATGCATTTGATGTCTGTCTTTCTCTTGTCTTTGTTGTCTCCTCAGCATAAGACAACCCATTCCCAGTGCAGCACGATCCCTCTCCTTTGTTTCCCTGCCTCTCGCTCTATGCTGCCACCTCTAGTTCTTCACTTTCACCATGAGGGTCCTGAATCTGTCTTGTTACCCAGACCTGGGAGACATATATCAAACTCTGCAGGAATCCCCTGGAACACCCACTGGCTTGGCTTAGGTGAGAAGGAAGTACCTATCCACTCCTCTCATGGCCTAGATTTCCCAAAAGTTGACTCGGAGACACAATTTAGTATGTAGGTTGATTCATAAGAGGGATTTGTGAGATGAATACCTGTGACAGGAAGAGATGGAAGCAGTTGCACAGGGAAGGAACAGAGCAGGTGTGGGGCCCAGGGGCATCCTCAGCCTATCCCACAGGGAACTTTAGGGCTCTCACAACCCTCAGAGTTGTCCAAAAATGGCCTGTCCTTCATTCCCCACCTCAGTCAAACCACTGGATATGGGCCCCAGGAAGAGATGTCCTTAGATGGAGTCATTCTCTGCAGCTGAGACAAACTCAGAGAAATTCTCTCCTCTTCCCTCAGCCTCTCCTACCTCAGCTGCTTTCAGAGATAGAGGAGAGGGATCACTAAGGTTTTTAGAGTTGGTTTTGGAATTTCTCAGCCTGCTCCAAAGAAGTGCATTAGTTAAAACTGGTTGGTTTATAATTTTTGTTTTTAAATTTTGGAGTGTCAGCTAAAAACTAATACCCAGAGTTCCACATTACCCCCCTGCTACACACAATATCTTGTTCTACTAAAAGAATTGCAGATTTTGGGTGGTAAAAGCTGTGACTTGTATCCTATAACATTCTATGGCATAGCAGCTATGAAATGCCCAAATTTCAAGTGATCTTTTCTATGATCATTTGATATGCCCTGATTTGGAGTTTGGAAAATAGGGTCACTGTATACAAAGGATTGGGGCTTCCCAGGTGGCACTAGTGGTAAAGAACCTGCCTGCCAGTGCAGGAGACGTAAGATACATGGGTTCGATCCCTGGTTCAGGAAAATCCCCTGGAAAAGGGCATGGCAACCTACTCCAGTATTCTTGCCTGGAGAATCCCATGGACAGAGAAGCCTGGCAGGCTATAGCCAATAGGGTTGCATACAGTCGGACACGACTGAAGCGACTTAACACACACACACACACACACACACACACACACACACACACACACAAAGGTTTTAGCATAAATCTGGGCACAAAAAAGGTACCCCAAAATACTTGGTGGTGACTCAGTGGTTTTTACCATAGAAGCTGTATTGAGCTGTTAGGTGAGTTTGACTTATGGCTGTACCCAGCGCCTGTAGCTTCCTAAACACTTCTGAAAGGGGCCTTTTTACAGATAATTTCAGCTTTCTTTCTGTGCCATTTATAATTCACCCCAATCTCTATGGGAGCCTATTTACTCCTTTTTGCTCACAGAATAACAAAACAGACTAGCCTCTTGAGTTCTTTCTGTTGGCTTCCCCGGGTGAATTCCTATACAGCATATTCTGGTGGCCATCATAAAACCTTTCAAGATTAGGTTTGCCTTGTAGTTCTGCTACAACTAAGCAGAGGAAATAAAAAAGAGGAAATATACCAGGAAATTGGCAGGTTGCTGACCATTTTCAAGATCTGAATTTTAAGTCAGCAAGCCACTGTTCGAGGCTCAGGTTCTGAAATGGCCTTAGATATGGTACTTCCTCACTCTCTCTGCCCTGGTTTCCTTATCAATAAAATTCAGACGAGGGACAATTCCTTGTTTTGTCCAAAATTTTCTTTAGTTTAACGTATGGAGTTTCCTGAGATATAATTTCACTCCATGGGATAGAACACTACCGTTGACAGGCAGAGGAATTAGCGCTGGTAACAAATATTGGAAAGGAGTGACCAGAAAGATAGGAGAGAAATGAGAGAAGTATAAGGTTATGAAAAGCACAAGACAGGGTCTTAGGAAGGAAAGGTTAATGAACAGTTTCTAATTTCTTTAGAAGTCAAATAATATAAATACCGAGAAGAAATGGATATTTGATTTTAATGACCAATAAGTAGCCTGAAGAGTGATTAGATGTGAGAGTAAAGAAAGGCCTAGAAAGAAACACTCAAATATATTATCTCTGGTTCCTTTAGTAAGGAGAAGAATATTAGAGAGGAAGACAGCAGAGAATATTAACTAAAAAAAAAACCCATTTATTGGTTGACCCTGTAATATTTTTGTGATTTTTAAAAATCCAAATTAAAGAACAAATGAAAAGTGAAAAGGTAAAGAGAAGTTATAAACTCTGTTTCTAAGAAGGTTGTCTAGTAAGTATACATTTGACGCAAGATTTTGTGGCAGAAGAAAAGGAGTCCTAGTGAAAAAAAATTTTTTTAATTATTCACATTTGACTCAAATTTTACCATTTCACCACTGTAGCTCTTCTCCAAAAGTCTTTTCACAGGCAAGAAAGAAGGATGAGTACACTGAAAAGAGAAAATAAGACCTGATATATAGTAAACTACTTCCACTGACAAAAGTCATTCTGGAGGCTGCATTTGTACTACTTACAGATTTCTCTAGAATGAAGTGCCATTTCAAGTGTAGTTTTTGGAACTCTAAGTCAGTTTTTGCATTTTCGTACAGACCTGTGATGAGGGTCACCTCAGAAGAGCGTGGTACAGAGGCAAGCGGACAGCCTCTCCTTAAGCAATCTTTCTAACTGCCCCCTAGAGCTTCCAGAAGCTTTACAGCTTTTCTCTGGATGAGATGGGATCTTTCACTCGAGCCTAAATATTGGACATCATCCATAAACCCAACTGAGGGAAAAAGATATAAAGATAAATAAACCTACTGTCTTAAGCCATGTTTTAAAAGGTTGTGTGTGTGTGTGTGTGTGTGTGTGTGTGTGTGTGTGTGTTTGCATAGTTAAAAAAGATAGTTGGCATTTTGTCAATTTCCTGGCACTACTTGGGGGAAAAAAAAGCTTTGTGGTTTAAGTGTGTTTAGAGGAAAAAGAGGGGAAAGAACAAACAGAAAAACGTTTTGAGCTCAGGAATAAAAGACAGTATTGTAAACTGGCAACTGCTGGAGCTTTGAAAAGAATAAGACAAAAACAAAGAGGTGGTGGTAGCGGGAGTACGCTCAGTCAGTTAGCAATAGAATTTTCTCATATTCTTTTAGTGAAATGCTAGAATATCTTTTTTCTGAAATTTTATTCAGTACAATATGAGGTAAAATGTCCCTTTTGGTCATAAGAGTGCATCACATCATCTAAAATGTCTCTTTCCTATAGAAAACTTTCCTCTAATCATCAACATAACCACACATACTTTGGCTAAAATTTCGAGTTTGAAAGTGAGGAAGACGTTTTTAGGACACATTCAAAAAATAACCAATACAACAAATACAGGATCAGTTCAGTTCAGTCACTTGGTCGTGTCCGACTCTTTGTGACCCCATGGACCGCAGCACGCCAAGCCTCCCTGTCCATCGCCAACTCCCAGAATTTACTCAAACTCATGTCCATTGAGTTGGTGATGCCACCCAACCGTCTCATCGTCTGTCGTCCTCTTCTCCTCTTGCCTTCAATCTTTCCCAGCATCACAGTCTTTTCAAATGAGTCAGCTCTTCGCCTCAGGTGGCCAAAGTATTGGAGTTTCAGCTTCAACATCAGTCCTTCCAATTCAGGACTGATTTCCTTTAGGATGGACTGGCTGGATCTCCTTGCAGTCCAAGGGACTCCCAAGAGTCTTCTCCAACACCACAGTTCAAAAGCATCAATTCTTTGGCCCTCAGCTTTCCTTATAGTCCAACTCTCACATCCATACATGACTACTGGAGAAACCATACCCTTGACTAGACGGACCTTTGTTGGCAAAGTAATGTCTCTGCTTTTTAATATGCTGTCTAGGTTGGTCATAAATTTTCTTCCAAGGAGTAAGCATCTTTTTATTTCATGGCTGCAGTCACCATCTGCAGTGATTTTGGAGCCCAAAAAATAAAATCTGCTGCTGTTTCCACTGTTTCTCCTCTATTTGCCATGAAGTGATGGGACCAGATGCCATAATCTTAGTTTTCTGAATGTTGAGCTTTAAGCCAACTTTTTCACTTTCCTCTTTGACTTTCATCAAGAGGCTCTTTAGTTCTTCTTCACTTTCTGTCCTAAGGGTGGTATCATCTGCATATCTGAGGTTATTGATAATAATAATATCAGTAATCTTGATTCCAACCTGTGCTTCATAAAGCCCAGCGTTTCTCATGATGTACTCTGCATATAAGTTAAATAAGCACAGTGACAATATACAGACTTGACATACTCCTTTTCTTATTTGAAACCAGTCTGTTGTTCCACGTCCAGTTCTAACTGTTGCTTCCTAACCTGCATACAGATTTCTCAAGAAGCAGGTCAGGTGGTCTCGTATTCCCATCTCTTTCAGAATTTTCCACAGTTTATTGTGATCCACACAGTCAAAGGCTTTGACATAGTGAATAAAGCAGAAATAGATGTGTGGTTTTGGGGGGTTTTTTTGTAACTCTCTTGCTTTTCCGATGATCCAATGAATGTTGGCAGTTTGATCTCTGGTTCCTCTGCCTTTTCTAAAACCAACTTGAACATCTGGAAGTTCACGGTTCACATATTGTTGAAGCTGGCTTGGAGAATTTTGAGCATTACTTTGATAGCATGTGAAATGAGTGCAATTGTGTGGTAGCTTGAGCATTCTTTGGGCAAATACAGGATAATGAAGAATAACAGAGTATAGATAAGTACAGTGAATACATGAAGCCATCCTTCTTAGCTGATTATCCTACCACCTATTGATAAAAAAATATATAATTTTTTTCTAATAATTTCTTTCCTAATTGGTGCATCTCAATTCGTGCTGCACCCAGATTTGTTCTTTCCTCTCTGCCCCTTGGGAAGAGATGCCATCATTCTATTCAAGACTAAGTCCTTGATCTATTCTATTCTGGCTTCTTCAAGGACTTTCCCCCATAACTGTTTTTTTATTTTCTCTTGTATCTCTAGCTTTGTCTTTTTTTCTGTTCAATGCCAACATACTCATTTTCTCCAACTCTTTTTTTTCTTTTGTCCTACCATGAACTGGTCCTACCATGTGACACTTCCAAGCTTTCTTTCTATTCTTCTTTCATTGCCAGACTCATTCTGAGTTGTTTTGTTATTTCTCTATTTCTTCCTGCCATTCTGTTATCTCTGAGTTCTACTCCTAATGGCCACTAAACACGCTAATTTTTTCAAGTCATCAGTGACCTCCGAGTTGCCAAATATGATGAACATTTCTTAGTCCTTATAGGTATCTCTATGACTTTAGACTCCAATCACAATTCCCTTTTGAAAGTTTGCCCTTTTTTGGATTCTGCACCATCAAAACCCTGGTTTGACTCTTTTCCTCTGACAGCTGTTAGTTCCTGTGCAGACTTCTATTCTATCAAGCCCATTGCAGCCCCTTGACTTCTTTCTCTATGTGCTCTCTGTCTGGGTGATTTCATCATTCATTCCAATGGCTCCAGACCTAAATATTCCTACCTACTGTTCATATTCACTGGAGAGTCTCACAGACTGTTCAGACCCAATATGACCAAATGGAACTCCAACTGAACAAGCTCCTGTTCTAGAACTGCCTCTGTACCTCATTGAATGGCACCATCATTCCCCAAGTTGCCTTAGCCAGAAACCTAAAAATTATCCTTGGGAACTGTCCCTTCACCTCCTTCTATCCTAGTTCTTCTTTCTTAATTGATGTCCAGTCAGCCCAGCTGCCTCTACCTGCTAAGAATTCCAATTCACCCACTTTTCTCCACCCCTATTACCACTATCACAGTTCTCCTGGATTATTACAATAGTCTCCTGCTTCCATTCTTGTTTCTCACTAATTCATCACATTGCAGCCCATAGTGTGACTTTAAAAGCCCTTTAGTATCTGTACTCTTTCCAAATAAATATCCTTAATGTATACCTCCTGTTCAACAATTATATAATTTAGAGAAGTTCTCCCTGTTCTGGGATTCTCTAAGCTCTCTATAGTTTTTCTTCCTACTTTTTTGCCTCTGACTGGTCCTTGGGAACTCTTTCTTCAGGACACTTCCTTGTTCGTGGTGGGAAGTCAAATCAGGGTAGAGTAGAGAGATGTCTTCCCACTCACCTCCATGTATTCCCTCTGCCATGACTCTCTTGCATTTATGGTCTTTATTTAATTATCTCATCTCCTCTGCTAGAGTATAAGCTCAGAAAGGACAAGAAAAATATTTAATTTGTTTTCCACAGTATCTTCTGGGACTTGAACAGCACTCTATCCATTGAAGTTGCTCAATTTTGTTTAATGCTGGGTAAATGAATGAATAAGTAAATGTTCTAAAATCTTCTCATGGAACAGTGGGTTTTAGTCCAAATCATTCTGCTCTTAAAGTTACGGAAATATTTTCTCATTTTTAAGGAAAACTTAAGTCTAGAGTTATCTTAAACTCAAACAAACACGCCGTAAGTTTTCCATATGTGCTACTAGTCACGCGTGTACCACACTCTGGAAAATCCTTAAGATCTGAAATAAGTGAACATCCCAGCTTGAGTGCCTCTCATCACTCTTTTAAATATCTTACCTCTCTGCTTAGATTCACCCCCACCTCCTAACCCTTACATATATTGATATGCTCCACATAAGGGCACCAACCACGGGGCTAGTGAGGGGGAATCCTGTCACAAGCCCTAGGTCTGGCAGAAGGCTGCCGAGAACCCAGAGGAAGGGATATCGTTTTCTGATTTGTGTGCTCAGAGAAAGTACATTTTTGCAGTTTGAAAGGCTACCCATGTGCCAGCCAGCCCCTAACTTCTAGAACTCCAAGTGCAAAGCTTACCTGGCTTCATGGAAATAGCAAAAAAACAGTGATGTGCAAACTGGCTTTTTTTACCCGTTTCTAATGCAGATGGTTCAGAAGATTTAATCTAGTTGACCACTAAGAGGCCTCACTATTTCAACATGTTTTTATCAGTCCCAGTTAAGTGTTTCGGATTTTTTTTCCCCATGACAGTTTTGCTAAAGGAACCATTTCTCCTTTAGGAAAGGCAGCCAACAATTTGTCTTTTGGTTTATGGGGTCACCCTACATGACCATTTTGTGCCATTCTGGGGTGGAATTTAGCTCAGTGATTCAGCAAGCTGGGAATGTGCCCAGCCTTCTTTAAGGAAACATCTAACCATGACTGTTTTATTCAGTTCTCTAAAGGCAGTGCAAATCATGCAGTCATTTTTCTGATTGTAAAGTCTTTTGGTTTTGGTCTTTAATTGTTTAAATGCATTTTTTCAATTGTCCTTTTGGGGATGTGAATGGGTGGGGGGGTGGGGGGGAAGTGGTGCATGTTGTATTTGAGAAATGCTAAATTAAACAAAATCAAATTACCAGTTTTTCTACAGTGGGATTTATTGAAGATTTTATTTTCAAAACTAAATTATGATTCTCCAGGGATTGGAGGCTCTAATGTGAGATGTTTTCATACATAATTGGTCAAGAAACCCTCTTCAAAGTGCAAGTCTTCAAGGATTGGTGTTCCACAGGACCCACTCTAGGAAACATTAGCCAAAGTGTTGCCTTTCAAAATTGCTTCTGCAACATTCCCTCCACGTGCCTGGAGAACCAGCACATAGGTCATAAGATTTCAATCACCATAGTATGGAATCTAACAAATGGCATTCTAAAAGTTTAACCTGTTTAAAATCTAGTAATTAATTCTCCCTATGTAATGGACAGAGACAGTTTTGGGAGTTCAGTCACATTAGAATTTAAAATCTAGCTAGATCTAGGAAGACTGTGAAAAAAATCATTGGATTTGAATTAAATTCCAGACCCAGCTTAGATAGGACATTTTTGTTTGTTTTCAATTCTAAGGTTATATTTAGTTTTGCCTTAAAATTCTCTATTTCAACTTTATAAAATTCTCTATAAATTGCCTTTCCTTTTCCCTCTCCTAATTTTAGGAAAACTAATTTTAGAATCTCTGTCAGATTTCTAGTCCTTGGTTTTCAAACTTTGATATGCATTAGAATCATGAGTAGGCATAGAATGGGGAAGAAGGTTGGGGAGAGTAGTTGGGGAAGGAAGCTGAGGAGGGTAGTTAAGAGTTTCTCATGGTCTGATTCCAGACCAATTACATCAGAACCCCAAGGACTGGGGTTCTCAATTCAGCCTGTACACACTGTGTGATTAGTTTTATGTGTCAACTTGTCAAGGCCATGATTGCAGTTTTTGATCAAACACTAGTCTAGTTATTGTGGTGAAGGTGTTTTTTTCTATGTGAGTAACATTTAAATCAGTAGACTTTGAGTAAAGCAAATTATTATCCATAATGTGAATGGGCCTCTTTCGATCATTTGAAGACCTTCAAAAAACAGATGCAGGTGCCTCAAGGAAGAAGGGATTCTGCCTCCAGATTGCCTTCATATACCAGTGTCAGCATCAACTTTTCCTTGTGTGTCCAACCTGCTGGCCTACAGAATTCAGACTTGACAGCCCTCATAATCCTGTGAGCGAAGTCCTTAAAAATCAATCTCTTTATATATATGTGTGTGTACAAATAGCCACACAATACATTCATAATATACATACATGCTGCTGCTGCTGCTAAG
This sequence comes from Bos javanicus, assembly GCF_032452875.1. Taxonomy (NCBI): domain Eukaryota; kingdom Metazoa; phylum Chordata; class Mammalia; order Artiodactyla; family Bovidae; genus Bos; species Bos javanicus. The sequence continues at coordinate 54,516,037 of NC_083874.1, read as the reverse complement.
TTGCTTCAGTCATGTCCGACTCTGTGCGACCCCATAGACGGCAGCCCACCAGGCTCCCCCATCCCTGGGATTCTCCAGGCAAGAACACTGGAGTGGGTTGCCATTTCCTTCTCCAATGCATGAAAGTGAAAAGTGAAAGTGAAGTCGCTCAGTCATGTCCGACTCTTCGCAACCCCATGGACTGCCGCCTACCAGGCTCCTCTGTCCATGGGATTTTCCATACACACACATATATCCATATGTGTGTATGCATACCATCTGTATGTGTGTATGTATGTGTATATATGTCTTTCTATATCTCTCTGTTTCTCTCCTGTTTCTCTGAAGAACCCTAAGTAATACAGTCTTATTAGCAATCATCTGACGGACTTTTACCAGGACCACAGCCTCTCTAATCCTCAGCTGCATCTGTTATTTTCATTATAACGCATGAGTAGAATAACTGTTTTACAAAGAAATGTACTGAATTCAAACAATAGAATCCTTTGTATTCAAGCATGGGGAATAATACATCTTCACTTGACCAAATTAGTTTCTTAATTGGCCTTGCTCTTGTCGCTAAATGTATCATGTTGATCTTGAACATTTTTAATAAGTGGATTTATATTACAGACCAAGTGTTAAAATTATTTAAACTTGAAAGGCCCAGTTTGCAATGAAATGGAACAGATTCTGGTGGATGCTACTGAGCTGCCAATAAGGATTAATTATAACTCAAATGTTCTTTATTATTTGTTAATTACGTAATTGTTATTCATCCAGCCTTCTTGATTTTTCCATGTTAAATAATCATGCTTCTGTTTCACCGAAGCCTTTCTATTTAGTTAACCAATTAATTAAGGATGGGGATATTATGCATTTATTAGCATCTTAATGGGAAATTGATTCCCTGTAGCCCAAACATCTACATATGTTCAGTTTTTGAGCTTAGTTTTTCTCCTTTTATGTGATTATCATTTTGATTGTAGACACTAGAAATTAAAAACCATGCCCTTAAATATCCAGTCCAGTTCAGATCACTAAAACTGACCTTTGTAAACAAATGCAAATATTGGTACAAGCACTAGAAAGAAATCGCACATGACTAGAGCAAGGAATAAATCATCACTAGTCAAAGATTCTTATGGGGTATATTTTCTACTAGAGGGTGGCAACTATCATACTCAAATTCCCAATACCACAAGAAAATAGTGTTATAAAGAAAATGGAACAAAGTTACGGTTACTGCCTGGGGTTACTTTATACTGTTGTCAAAGATGGCCCATTTGAGGAAAGGAATTTTAAGCAGGGACCTAAAGGATAAGAAAAGTACCTGGATCTGGGGTCTTTTGCAGACAAGAAATAGCATGCATGGAGCAGTGAAGGAAGTAATGCTGATAATTCTCTTTTTCATACGTATAATTTCTCCCCAAAAATCTCTTGTGATGTCACTAGACCTGCGAGGGCCTCTGGAACTTTGGGGCTTGTAAAGTACATGGCTTTATAACTGTTCATATCTTCCTATTGCTCTCATTATGTTTTCAAAAGAGCCAGTGGGCCAAAGGTTAAATTTTAACAGCAATAAGGAAAATGTGGTAATGAATGTTAAGAAATTATCATGGAACTGACTTTTCCTTCTCCTTCTGTTAGTGCTAGTTTCTAAGAAAATTTCTATAACTAGAGAATTTTGACTGTATCTGCAACAAATAGAGGAGGCTTCGCTTCCCAAATGGGTATGTGAAACCAACAGGCCAAGTGAATACACACATGTGCCAAATGTTTCCATTCCAGTAAAAGGTAATATAAAGATTGAATGTTTATCTCTCTTCCCCACTGGACCTCATCTCTGCTTTGTCTCTTTATAGCATTATATAAATAAAGACTAGGGATCTTGGAAGGAAACAAGAATGAACAAAGATGAGATTGATGGATGAGAGAGTAAGTAGTATTGTTATTGGGGGTAAAAAATGATTAGAGTGCATCCAGTGACTTCTTTACAAGAACTGGCAAGATGTTATAATTCCATGCTGTTTTCTAGATAAAAGCCAATGGAAATATCACTCCTACAAAGGGAATTGATGAACCTGTTTAGAGAAGAAAAGATTCATAAATTTTTTTTAATATAGTAACTGACATTATTTCCAGTACTCCTCTAGTTTGATTCTGTTCAGTGCTAATTAGAAAATCCAAGAGTCTTGTACATCAGTCATTAATGGGACAGCCACCAGGTAAAGCTTTTGGTTGTCTATAGGAAAATATGAATAACTTGATACTGGTCATCACGATGACCTTAACATAAAGCCATGTGCCACCAGCTCTAGAACACATAGAGTGATGGTATGTTTGAGTCTGAAATATCCTTTGAGAGTATCTTTGAACAGTTCCTTGTTTTACAGATCACAGATCTAGTCAATGTCCCCAGTGTCTACTTGGATGAAACTGAGAACTCATCAGAGGGAAAACATACATAAAACTACTTTACTGACAAATTGAAGTATTACTAGGAGTTGAATCATTTTGATTTCCCTAGTAAGAGTTCATTTATATGTTATGATGTAATTAGAGTTCATTTCTCCCCTTTCTTTAACCTGAACCATGAAAAAGGTTTACCTATAGTGATGTCTGTTCTCATCTCTTTGCAGTATATTCTCTGCTTTCTCTTCCACCTCCCTTTTTCCAACTCTTTCCCCATTCTGTGCCCCAGAAAATTGGCCCCTGTTTACCACAGCATCCAGATTTCCCTGCCCTCAGATGCAGTTGGCAAAGACAGTAGGATTAGCAGAAGGGAAAAGAGTTGAAAGACTGAAAAATGCTGGGGTGTTTTGTCCCCTGGATCCTTCTCTGCCTGGGCCACAATGCCTGTGGAAAGGAACATCTCTCATACTATGTCTGGGCCTTTCTGGGCTCCTGCTCCTACTAGCCTGTTATTTTTCATTCTCGGTTTCCTTTAAACTCTCTCATACCTTTGTAAACAGTCCCTTTATTAAAAGCTCTTCAATTATCCCATCTGTTTTCTATTACAATCTTAACTGAAATACTATTATTTATCTCCTGCTATTAACTCATTTGTTCCCAGACCATAACAAGTGTATAGTTCAGTCAGGACAGAAAGCCTTCTGGGTTTTTCAAACTGGAAGGGATTCAACATAGTGATTTACAGAATCTTCAGAATAACTTTTGGAGAAGGCAATGGCACCCCACTCCAGTACTCTTGCCTGGAAAATCCCATGGATGGAGGAGCCTGGTAGGCTGCAGTCCATGGGGTCGCTGAGGGTCGGACACGACTGAGCGACTTCATTTTCACTTTTCACTCTCATGCATTGGAGAAGGAAATGGCAACCTGTTCTTGCCTGGAGAATCCCAGGGACGACAGAGCCTGGTGGGCTGCCGTCTATGGGGTTGCACAGAGTCGGACACGACTGAAGCGACTTAGTAGCAGCAGCAGCAGCAGAATAACTTTGGAAGGAAGATCAGAAAAAACCTTGCTAGCTAAGGTCAGGATGCTACAGAAATTTCACAAAATAGCAGCCAAAGTTCCCAGCAGCATCTAAGTGAATGAATCACACTAAGCTGCTCCAAAGCTGATGCAAACTTCAAGACAGCCAACAGACATCACAAGGAGATGATAGCCTGCCCTTTCATCCACCTTCCAAATCTCACACAGTGACTTTCTTCAGCAGGATCTCACCTACAACCCTCCTTTTAAGGGATCTGGGAGAATGTCTCATTCCTCTGCTTTTTCCATGGGATACAAGGAATGCAGACAGAGAAGAGAAAGATGCTGAGCTGACAGTAAAGAATCCACACAATAAGCACTGAGTAAATACTGGACTGTCCTTGGAAATTTTCCTTAACAACCTGATACCTCACTTTCCTCTTCCTTAAGGTGAGGTATAATATAGTAACTAAATGTACAATATGTGTAAAATACTTCTACATGAGTGAGGAAGAGCAGGAGTTCTTCACTTCTTTATGCAAGATGCATCCCTTTGGTCCTTTGGCCACCTAGTAAAGCCTATAGATCTCTCTTCTCAGAAAGAAAATGTTTTGAACTTAAAAATAATGAAAGAGATTCAAAGGAAATCACTTATATTTAAACACAGTAATCAAACTATTTTTAAACTGTGATATAGTAACACACACATTATATAACAAAATCCAGGTGGCAGGTTTATCTAGTGGCTACCACTGATTTCAAAGAAGTGTTTGGCATAAATGATATTCTACACTATCTATAATATCTGTAATGTGCTATGAAAATATCTAAACTCTGTTGGTGACAGAGTCATAGGTACTGCTTATATTACTGTGACTTGTCATTTGCATCTATTAATATAATTGAATGGCATGCTAAATTGCAGTAAGGCAAGTGAAAACAAGGTATACTATCTTTTCCATCTGCATTCACAAGACTCCAGGATTAAAGAGGTCAATGTTCCTTGTTAAAATGGTAGGACTTCCTTACAGAGCTGGGGCGTGGCTCAAGACCCCCATCTACCCTGCCTTTCCTTCAGGCACACAGGCCCATTTGTCTTCCAAAAGATACGGTGGAAATCAGCCCTCCCTCTTTGCCTACCTCCAACATTTTTCCCCCCTCAGAGGGAAAAGTCACTTAAAAAATCCAGCTTGTTGTTGTCCTGTCCCTCAGTTGTGTCTGACTTTATGCAATGCCATGGATTGCAGCACACCAGGCTTGCCTGTCCTTCACCATCTCCCGGAGTCCGCTCAGACTCATGCCTATTGAGTCAGTGATGCCATCCAACCATCTCATCTTCAGTCACCCCTCTCCTCCTGCCCTCAATATTTCCAAGCATCAGGGTCTTTTCTAATGAATCACCTCTTCACATCAGATGGCCAAAATATCAGAGCTTTAGCTTCAGGATCAATACTTCCAGTAAGTATTCAGGACTGATTTCCTTTAGGATTGACTGGTTTGATATCCTTGCTGTCCAAGGGACTCTCAAGAGTCTTCTCTAGCACCACAGTTTGAAATCATCAGTTCTTTGGTGCTCAGCCTTCTTTATGGTCCAACTCTCACATCCGTACATGACTATTGGAAAAACCATAGCTTTGACTATATGGACCTTTTTTGGTAAAGTGATGTCTTTGCTTTTTAATACACCATCTAGGTTTGTCATAGCTTTTCTTCCAAGTAGCAAGTGTCTTTTAATTTCACAGCTGCAGTCACCATCTGCAGTGATTTTCGAGCCCAAGAAAATAAAGTCTGTCACTGTTTCCATTTTTCCCCATCTATTTGCCATGAAGTGATGGGACCGGATGCCATGATCTTCATTGTGTGAATGTTGAGTTTTAAGCCAGCTTTTTCTCTCTCCTCTTTCACCTTCACAAGAGGCTCTTTGGTTTCTCTTCACTTTCTGCCATTAGGATGGTATCATCTGCATATCTGACGTTATTGATATTTCTCCCAGCAATCCCTGATTCCAGCTTGAGCATCATCCAGCTCAGCATTTTGCATGATGTACTCATATATTTTGCATCTAAGTTAAATAAGCAAGGTGACAATATACAGTCTTGACATACTCTTTTCCCTATTTGGAACAGGTCTGTTATTCCATGTCTGATTCTAACTGTTGCTTCTTGACCTGCACACAGATTTCACAGGAGGCAGATAGGGTGGTCTGATATTCCCATCTCTTTAAGAATTTTCCACAGTTTGTTGTGACCCACACAGCCAAAGGCTTTAGCCATTAAGTGTTCCCTTGGTATCTCTAATTTTGTTGAAGAGATCTCTACTCTTTCCCACTCTATTGTTTTCCTCTATTTCTTTTCATTGTTCACTTAAGAAAGCTTTCTTATCTTTCCTGCTCTTTTTTGGAACTCTGCATTCAGATGGATATATCTTTCCTTTTCTCCTAAAATGAAGTCAATGAAGCAGAAGCAGATGTTTTCTGAAATTCCCTTGCTTTTTTCTGTGATCCAACAGATGTTGGCAATTTGATCTGTGGTTTCTCTACCTTTTCTCAATCCAGCTTCTACATCTGGAAGTTCTCAGTTCACATACTGTTAAAGCCTAGCTTGAAGGATTTTGAGCATTACCTTGCTAGCATGTGAAATGAGTGCAATTGTGTGGTAGTTTGAACATTCTTTGGCATTGCCTTTCTTTGGGATTGGAATGAAAACTGACCTTTTCCAGTCCTATTTTTTCCAAATTTGTTTTTGCTGAGTTTTCCAAATTTGCTGGCATATTGAGTGCAGCACTTTAACAGCACCATCTTTTGGGATTTGAAGTAGCTCAGCTGGAATTCAGTCACCTGCACTAGCTTTGCAATGCTTCCTAAGGCCCACTTGACTTCACACTCCAGGATGTCTGGCTCTAGGTGAGTGATTGCATCATCACAGTTATCCAGGTCATGAAGTAAGACCTTTTTGTTCTGTCCTCCTGTGTATTCTTGCCACCTCTTCTTAATGTCTTCTGCTTCTGTTAGATCCATACCGTTTCTGTCCTTTATTATTCCCATCTTTGCATGAAGTGTTCCCTTGATATCTCTAATTTTGTTGAAAAGATCTCTACTCTTTCCCATTCTATTGTTTTCCTCTATTTCTTTGCATTGTTCACTTAAGAAGGCTTTCTTATCTCTCCTTGCTCTTCTTTGGAACTCTGCATTCAGATGGATATATCTTTTCTTTTCTCCTTTGCATTTCACTTCTCTTCTTTTCTCAGCTATCTGTAAGGCCTCTTCAGAAAACAGTTTTTCCTTTTTGCATTCCTTTTTCTTGGGGATGGTTTTGATCACCACCTCCTGTACAATGTTATGAACCACTGTTAGAAACCTGTTGGTTGCATCAAGATCATAGGAAAACATTTGGAGACAAATGGGAACTTGGTTGATGTTAAACTCCAAGGCAAAGAGTGAAATAGCCAAAGCAGAAGCAGATCTAGGGATTGCCACACATGGTGCTGTTGTTCGGAGATAATGGTAACGATGTTATCTTGTGAGGAATTGCCCAGGCTTGTGTGTCAGACACACGCAGGTGCACTTCTGGCTCTGCCACTGACTAACTCTGCCTCTGGGCAGTTGACTTCATGTCTCCAAGCCTCAGTCCCCACCTGAAAAAATGAGATAATAATAGTACTAACCACATGGGGTTACTTTGAGAATAAAGAAGGTGAGCTAAACAAAAGGATTCATCCCAGTGATTGACGTAAAATAGATTTTCAGTTCATGTGAGCTTTTAAAAGGAGCACTGCTATGTAAATTCTTTTCTGTGTTGTTTATCAGGTTCTGCAGGCAAAACATCAGATGTAGCCCATCACCTATACAAATACTGTGCTGTTACCATCCTGACTACAGCAAAGGGAATTGGAGGCACTACCTTAAATACCATGATATTAAAAGAGAGCCCATGGGGGTCCCTTCCATAAAAGCAGAGTGTCTCACCAAAGTAATGGCCCATTGCAGTACCTCAGTCTCTGGGCTGAGCTGACTCCATTTTCTCTTTGCATTCGACCTGTTAAATCCTGTCATACCTGTCTGCTTTGCAAATAGAGTTCCATCCCCTGCCAAACTCTGAAATAAGATGCTTAGTAACTGTACCCCAGCTCTTCACACTTCAGTTAGCACATGTCAATACAAGTGAGGTCTATTATGGTTTGGTGATTCTCCATCTCTCGTCAGTCAGCACAGCCTTCTGATTCCTGCTCCCTCACTGCTCCTGGACTTCTTAAAGAATTTCTTACCATTTTTCTCTGTTTCTGTTTCCCTGATGCCTTCCTTCTCATTTTCTTTTTTAATGTTTTATCAAACTCTGGCAACAAGTCTGAACACCGGCCAGAGGTGAAAGGCACACAAACTTAGGATCAGAAAAGCACACACAGTCCCCACCACACCCCCATCCCCGCTCCCTTCCCTCTCACAAAAATAGAGCCTGGAGCCTAAAACTTTAATCCCTGAGAAACTATTGTTTACTTTCTCAGAATTAATTAAGCCAATAAATCTACTACCTTTCAAGGTAATAATTTATAGTCCAAAACATATTCCAAACCAGAGTCATAGATGAGGCAATGTATTTGCAGAGTAAGGTCCAGGATCTACTGCCTGGGTGGCATCAAGTGGCACCTGAGAGCTTTTGGTTATGTGCACATCAAAGCTTAGAGCCCACTTTATAATGCCATGGGTGCCTCCTGGGGAAGACAAGGGGCCACATGGCAGCCTCCCAAACTTGTCACAGAGTAAGAGTAAGAAAATTTAGTTCACAGAGGAAATAAATATGGCCTGGAGGTTTCCAAATTCTCACAGAGAACTGTACATTTGTATAGGATAACTATGCAGGTTTTCATTGGGTATTTTTTATTAGTTCTTTTGATGACTTACATAGGTTGAAATTATTTGAGCTTATTTATAAGACCAGAGAGAACTGAAGCTTAGAGAGATTATGAGCTGTTCAGTCGCATGCTAAAAGATGGTGGGGCCATGTCAATTTCTTTATGATATATTTACTATAAGGAGAAAATGAAAATCCTGTTGGATTTAATTAGCCTAGATAGTTGTATGGATTAATCCCCAAACTCCTATGTATAGCATTTTTCTTTTCTTTCTGTTTTTTTTTGGTGACAGAAAGCAGTCCATCAGAACAGCCTTGGAATTCAGTGTCATTCACATAACCATTTCTCCAACAGCAGAGCAGACATTGTGAATTTGGATTCATTCTTGTGGTACCTCTACTTTAGTCCTTGAGAGCTATTGTCTAGCAATTCAAATTGGCCCACATGATATAAATATTTGCTATTTTTAATTAGCCATGTGCTCTTCCTATCTCACACCATGAAACATCTAAATATAAAGGAAAAAGCATGTTTCAAAAAGAAACTACTTCAAGCTCTGCATATAATTTTTTGACCATCATTTTCAAAATAGCAGTGTTGTTTGAGGACCAGATATCTGTTCTTAAAACCACTATCTGTGCTTAAGGACAGGTAACTGTTTAAATAACCTGTCTTTCTATCAGCCATGTGTTGGATTCCATCATGGTTTTAGAGTCTTAACTCTTTCCCATCCTCTGTCTTTCCCATATGATTTCAGCATATCTGCATATGACACTATGGGATGAAGCACTGCAGACGGTACATTAAATGACTGCTTATTTAACACCTACTGTATGCTGGACTTTGTTCTAGGAGCTAGGAATATAGCAGTGAGCAAGATGAGATCTCTTGTTTTCTGAGAGCTTATGTTCCGGAGGAGCAAGATGGACAATGACCAAATAAAGACAGAAACATACTAGATAACTTCAGTTATTGAAATGCGCTGTAGAAGAAATAAAATACACCTAGCTGTGTGTTACTCTTCGTGGACCATCCCTAGCCACTAGCAACAAATGGTTTCACCTGACAGACTTCTATTATATTTGAGTCAGAGACAGAGCCACCTCAGCTTGAAGATGATGTTCAAGTTACTCTTCATGGGCCACCTTTAACTCTTGGCAAAGGATGACTTTACCTGACACACTTCTATATTTGAAGTACAATAGTCAGAGTCATCAGCAAACAATTGTGAATTGTCCTTAAGAAAAAAACAAAACAAGTATAATAAAGTGGAGGTGCTAAAGTGTGATTTGAAGACCTCTCAGAGGTCTTCTCAGAGGAAATATTTGAACTGAGACAGTAATAGTGAGAAGGGGTCATTATTTGAATATCTTGGAGTAAAGCATCCCCAGCATGCAGCATCCACAAAACAGGAGCAGCATCCATGGACAGTGAACAAGCCTGGCACATTCAAGGATGATGAAGATGGTCAAAATGACTGGACCTGAGTACATAGGAGAGGACCAGGTAAGGTTAAGCCAGAGGGGTGGCTGGGCTAGATTATCTCAGTGCCTTGTAGGCCATGGTTAGGAACTTGAATTTATTTTAAGTTCACTTTAAAGTCGTTAAAGGGCTGTCAGTACAAGAAGAGACCTGAGGTGATTAACACGTTTAGAAAGCCAGTTATAATAAAGCACAGCTGCTGCCCTCAAGGAGCTGATAAACTATAGCACTAATTAGGATTCAAGGCAGAAACTGAAGGATGAATTGCAAATGCTGAGTAGAGGCTCCAGGAACCTCTGGGATCCAGCTGGTAAATGGTGTTCTGAACTGTACTGAGTTTATAATCTAATATCAGGAGTTTAGCATTAAAGGGTAAACTTAGCTGGAGTCCTTGAATTCCAGGGGAAATATTCTCATTTTTATTTTCTTTTTGAAATTTAATCACTAACTTCCATAGAGCACAGTGAAATCTTTCAGTTCCTTCAGTAAGGGCTTGTGTGGTACAAGTCCTGACATCTAAACTTTTATCTCTTTGTTTTGTGCAGATGAGGAAGCATAACCCCCTGAGCATTTTGTACTCAAATCAATCCCTCTTCTTTTGTGTTTCCTGATGGGAGCATTGAAAGAGGAATGTTTGACAATTTTAAATCTAGTTCATAAAAAGTAAAGTCATTACTGAAACCAGAGAAGGCAACGGCACCCCGCTCCAGTACTCTTGCCTGGAAAATCCCATGGACAGAGGAGCCTGGTAGGCTGCAGTCCATGGAGTCGCTAAGAGTCCGACACGACTGAGCGACTTCACTTTCACTTTTCACTTTCATCATTGGAGAAGGAAATGGCAACCCACTCCAGTGTTCTTGCCTGGAGAATCCCAGGGACGCGGGAGCCCGGTGGGCTGCCGTCTATGGGGTCACACAGAGTCGGACACAACTTAAGTGACTTAGCAGCAGCAGCAGCATTACTGAAACAATGTCTTTCATCCAGGAGATCATAGTGTCCACAAGGAGCAGAGTTCCAGAAATCAGGATCTCTGAGTTCCTGCAGTTTCTCAAGTGAGTTTAACCAAACATTTTCACTTTAGGGGTTGGCCTTGGAACACATGGCCAACATGAGGAAGTTGACTTACACCATCCCTAAGTTCCTCAATATTACTTTTACCTCCAGTGATCTGCTAACCCCTTTGCACTTGCATTGATTTTAAAGTGGGCCACAATGGCAGTGATTCTGTGTATTGAGAAATAGAATAGAAGGTCATTGAATTTGGGAATTTTTGTTATCCTGGGCTTTAGAGGAGGAATTAGGTATTATCTCCATCAAGGCTTTGGGACCTTCATAAAGGGGAAAGTGCTTTCACCAACTATTTGTGATCTGCATGAACAATGTTAACTTGTTTTGAATGTTTGAATACTGAGAAGTTTATAAAGGAATATAAGACCTGCTTCAGAGATTCATGATCCATCTTAGAAGGTAAAACATAAATATATAAGAAGTGAAATAATATGGTACAAGGTAAAAATGTGATATATCACAGGGAGTTACATGATTGATTTTTAATTGACAGGTATGGAACAAAATAAATGCAGGAAAAACTGAACTCATGACTTCTAAAGTATGTATTCAATTATCCAGTTTATTGGATCATTGAACAAGTAGTTATTATGTGCTCACTTGGTGCCAAGAGCTCCACTAGGTTCTGGTGAGGAAGGGGTGAGCTGACATGGACCCGTTATTGGGCAGATAGATGACAGGAGTCTCTGGGAGGGAGCTGCTGATGGGTTATATTTCTCCTCTCTTCTGGTTGTCACCAGGATGATGACTGTAGATTCAACTATAAACTTAAGGTATCAGAATTTCCTGTGAAACCATCTGGTCTTGCACTTTTGTTTGTTGGGAATTTTTAAATCACAGGTTAGGGACTAAGATCATGGGATCTGGTCCCATCACTTCATGGCAAATAGAGGGGGAAACTGGAAACAGTGGCTGACTTTATTTTGGGGGGCTCCAAAATCACTGCCGATGGTGATTGTAGCCATGAAATGAAAAGACGCTTACTCCTTGGAAGGAAAATTATGACCAACCTCTACAGCATGTTAAAAAAGAGAGACATTACTTTGTCAACAAAGGTCCATCTAGTCAAGGCTATGGTTTTTCCAGTGGTCATGTATGAATATGAGAGTTGGACTATAAAGAAAGCTGAGCACCAAAGAATTGATGCTTTTGAACTGTGGTGTTGGAGAAGACTGTTGAGAGTCCCTTGGACTACAAGAAGATCCAACCATTCCATCCTAAAGGAGATCAGTCCTGGGTGTTCATTGGCAGGATTAATGTTGAAGCTGAAACTCCAGTACTTTGGCCACCTGATGCAAACAGCTGACTCATTTGAAAAGACCCTGATGCTGGGAAAGATTGAGGGCAGGAAGAGAAGGGGACAACAGAGGATGAGATGGTTAGATGGCATCACCGACTCAATGGACATGGATTTGGGTAGACTCCGGCAGTTGGTGATGGATATGGAGGCCTGGCATGCTGCGATTCATGGGGTGGCAAAGAGTTGGACACGACTGACCGGCTGAACTGAACTGAACTAAAATCACAGGTTCAATTTCAGTGCTTGTGAATGATCTGTTCATATTAATATTTTCTATGTCTTCCTGATTCATTGTTGGGAGACCGTAAGAATTTGTCCATTTCTTCTTGGTTGTTCCTTTTGTTGGGATACAGTTACATATAGTAGTCTCTTATGATTCTTTGTAGTTTTGTGGTGTCAGTTGTAACTTCTTTTTTATTCTTCTTTTAATTTCTAATTGTATAGATTTGGGCCCTCTCCTTTTTTTTTCTTTATGAATCAGGTTAAAAGTTTATCAATTTTGTTTATCTTTTCAAAGAACCAGCTTTTAGTTTCATTTATCTTTTCTGGTTTTTTTTTTTTTTTTTGTCTCATTTATTTCTGCTCTGATCTTTATGATTTATTTCCTTCTACTAATTTTGGGTTTTGTTTTTTCTTCTTTTTCCAGTTACTTTAGGTGTAAGGTTAAGTTGTTTATCTGAGATTTTTATTTGTTTTTATTTTTAGCTGAAAGATAATTGCTTTACAATGTATAATTTTCTGCTGTACAACATGAATCAGTTATAAGTATATCTAAATATATATATTTAAAATATTTTATATATATTATATATTTATACATACTTATAAATAAGAGGATACACACACATATATATATGTATATATACATATATAGATGTATATGTGTGTGTATATATATATATATATATATATGTATACCTTCCCTCTTGAGCCTCCCTTGTTCCTGACATAAGCTTTTATCTCTATAAACTTCCCTCTTAGAACTTCTTTTGCCACATCCCATAGGTTTTGAATCATTGTGATTTCTTTTTCACTTGCTGGGAAAGCAGGAGGATGGGATTAACATATACATACTACTATATATAAAACAGATAACCAACAAGGACTTACTGTATAGCACAGGAAACTATATTCAGTATTTTGTAATATCATATAAGGGAAAATAATCTGAAAAAGAATATATATACACACACACACACACACACATATATATACATAACTGACTCAGTTTGCTATACACCTGAAACTAACATGACATTGTACATCAATTATACTTCAATTTAAAAAATAATTTCTTGTGACTTCTCCTAAGATTTGCAGAGTTAGAAACCTAACCAATAACCAGCTACCTATTACCTTTCTCCAGAGTTCTGTACAGAGATCACACATCCTCAGTTAGAATAGACTAACTCTTTGTCTAAGGACAAAGAGTCTCTGAGATGTCCATTTCCACTGTTCTATGGCTATAGCAGTTAACTTGTTTCTTTCATACTGAAACAGACTCTGCCTTTTTCATACAGTCATCTGCCTCTTCATTGTGAAAGCTGTGGGCTCTTGCCCCAAAGGAAGCCTTGTAGACTTACTTCTTAGCTGTGACCAAAGAACAATTTAAAATAATGCAATATCCAAGAAGTAATAATATTTTAAAGATAAATAACTTAAGCTATTCCATTACCAATCAACATCTGTGATGACACAGCAGGTAAAGAATAGACAGATTATTTCAGGTTTCGTCTAGCTCTGATTGTTTATTTATCAAAGACTACTTCCTTGTTCAGCATGTATTTCTCAAGGATATGTTTAATAAGTAGGACACATCCTCACATTAAAGCTGAATTCCCAGACTTAAAAGGGAGTATGAATTTTAGAAGCTATTTCCTGTAAATTTTTCATAGATTGTTTTCATTAGCTCCATTAGGATGATTTGGCAGTTATTAAAATTGATTCTCTGCCTGGCGATTTTCCAGTGTGCCATGTTTCCTAGTTCTTATTGACCTCTGGGGCCCTAAAATATGTCTATAAACAAAGAAAATCATTTATATATAATTTTAAGAAATTATTCTTCTTGTATCACTTAGATTTGCTCTTGTAGTGACTCCCATGACAAAGCACTCCTGTGTTCATTAGCCTAGTGTCTGTTACATGGCAGCACCCTGCCATGGACCTGGGATCTAGTGGTTAATAATCCCTGTTATCACAAGGGACAGACACCCAAATCAGTAGCCTCAGGGCCTGATTGACTCTCACGATCTTTATGTACAGGTTGCAGGCATAGCTGCTCGCCCAGGGCTCACACCATGTCCTCAGGTTTTGGTCTCACACTCTTCATCTCTTGGCTGAACTTCCTTTGGGTTGGCTGTGTCCTCAGGTAGGTTTCCTTCATGGAAGCAAGGTGGCTACCAGAACCTGCAGCTCCACCTTGTCCTTTCAGCAGCACCAGAGAGAACACCCTCCCCAAAAGTCCTATAGTCAAATCCCATTGGCCTAGTTGGGCCGTAGACCCATTTCAAGTCCAGTCGCAGATTGTTCTAGGGAATAAAACAAGCTGATTGACCAGTTTTGAGCCACAAGGTCACTCTGGACCAGGAGTTGGGGGAAAGGAGGGCCATCCTCTTGAGCCTACTAATCACATGGAGAGAATGGGAGGAGGAATAGTTCTGGAAGAAAATTGGGCAGCTGGATGCTTGGAAGGTAAAAATAGTAGATAGTAACCTTTTGGTTACTATAGAGGGTTGCATAATTTTGAGTCAAAAGAGAGGGTCTTTTAAGTAGGTAGATAAATGAACACTTAGCTAGTTAGTAGCAGAATCTGGGAGCAAACCCAGGTCTTCTGACTTCTATCCAGTTGATCTTTCATAAATGTTCATAAATGTTTTACCTCTGAAAGTCAGTTACACAATTTGTGGGGTCCAGTGAGAAATGAAAATGTGAATCCTTTTGTTCAAAATTTTCAGATAGCCACAATCAGGCATTAAACCAAGTGCATAGATCATACTCTCATGAAGTCAGTCTTGGTCAGCCAATACCACTTCTTGTATATAGGCCACAGCATTTGTCACAATATAGGCATGCAAGACTTATAAGACATTACCCTCTGTTCCAACCAGCTTTTAATGTAATTTGGAAATGGAAGAGTTATCCAGACTCCAACAAAGATACTTTGTTGCTTCACTAACTACCTAAAGCCTTTGTCTGTGTGGATCACAACAAACTGGAAAATTCTTAAAGAGATGGGAATACCAGACCACCTTACCTGCCTCTTGAGAAATCTGTATGCAGGTCAAGAAGCAACAGAACCAGAAATGGACAATGGACTGGTTCCAAATTGGGAAAGGAGTACATCAAGGCTGTATATTGTTACTCTGCTTGTTTAACTTATATGCAGAGTACATCATGTAAAATGTCAGGTTGGATGAAGCACAAGCAGGAATCAAGATTGCCAGGGAGAAATATCAACAACCTCAGATATGCAGATTACACCACCCTTATGACAGAAAGTGAAGAAGAACTAAAAAGCCTCTTGAAAGTGAAAGAGGAGAGTGAAAATGTTGGCATAAAACTCAATGTTCAAAGATCTTCAGATCATGCCATCCCCTCACTTCATGGCATATAGATGGGGAAACAATGGAAACAGTGAGAGACTTTATTGGGCTCAAAAATCACTGCAGATGGTGACTGTAGCCACAAAATTAAAAGATGCTTACTCCCTGGAGAAAGAGCATTGACAAACCTAGACAGCATGTTCGAAAGCAGAGGTATCACTTTGCCGACAAAGGTCTGTATAGTCAAAGCTATGGTTTTTTCAGTACTCATGTATGGATGTGAGAGTTGGATCATAAAGAAGGGTAAGTGCCGAAAAATTGATGCTTTTGAACTGTGGTGTTGGAGAAGACTCTTGAGAGTCTCTTGGACTGCAAGGAGATCAAACCAGTCAATCCTAAGGGAAATCAGTCCTGAATATTCACTGGAACAATTGATGCTGCTGAAGGTGAATCTCCAATACTTTGGTCACCTGATGCGAAGAATGGACTCATTGGAAAAAACCCTGATGCTGGGAAAGATTGAAGGCAGGAGGGAAGGGGACAACAGAGGACAAGATGGTTGGATGAACATCACTGACTCAATGGACATGAGTTTGAGCATGCTCTATGAGATGTTGAAAGACAGGGAAGCCTGATATGCTGCAGTCCATGGAGTCTTATAGAGTCAGACAGTACTGAGCCACTGAATAACAATAGCAAAAGTACAGTGATTGTAGAGAAATATATGAAACTGGTATTACTTTTTGTTAAAAAAAAAATCCAAAGATCACAAGAGTGAATCTTATCTTTGGCCAAATAAATATGAGCATAAATTCCAAAAAGAGAGAAGACATAGTCCCCCTTCATGTTGATCAGGTTCCATATCTATTATTGGATTATGTTCTAACTTCCATATCCCTTAAAGACATTTTAAAAGATTTGAAACCATGTCATCTATCCATAGTACCAGAGATTTGTTTTTCTGATCTTTTGTGTAAGCATCTCTTATAGATTGGATGGTGTTCCCTCCAAATTTAGATTTGAAGCCCTAACCCTCAATGTGACTGTATTTGATGATATGGCCTTGAAGGAGGTAACTAAGGTTAAATGAGGTCATAAAGATATGGCCTTAATCCAGTAGAACTAATGTCCTTGTAAGAAGAGGAAGAGACACAAAGAGCATGGACACACAAAGAAAGGCCATGTGAGAGCATAGCAAGAAAATAACTCTATGTATACCGGGTAGAGAAACCTCAGGAGAAACCAACCCTGCCAGCACCTTGAACTTGGACCTCCAGCCTCAGAATTGGGAAAAAAATTAATTCTGTTGTTTGACAACATAATTCTGTGATATTTTGTTATACCAGCCTTAGTAGACTAATGGAGCATTTGGTAGTACATATTTAGTGAATAGAGGATACTTAAAGAAACTAAGCATCCCAGAGAAGAAAAGATTTAGGGGAAATATTAGAATTAACTCTGGAAGAAGGAGTGTTTTGTGTATCCATAGAAGGAAGATTTAACACCATAAGTCTGGATCAACATAAAGAAGACCATCAACAATCAGACTTTATTATAATTCCTCCAGGGAGGACATTATTACAGACTCTGCTCCTAGAGTTTAATGGCACCTCAGAGGGAGTCCAGTTGCAGGAAAATACTTGTGAGCACAGACCAATTTGAGAAAAGCTCAAAGCATGAAACATTTTCAGAAAGGAAACGGAGTGGGGGTGAGCAAGATTTGTTCCTTTGAGGATGGTTTCTGCAAGAAGTTCTAGAGAAAGGATACTTTATGAAATTCAGGGAGGAAAAATGAAGGTTGTATATTTCTTATTAGAATGGTGAGATTGCAGAGGAAATTATCAGAGATTAGACTGGGTTATTTAAAATTGTGGTTTAATGTAAACAAATTACAAGACAAGTTTTTTAAAAAGTACATCTCAAGTACTTGCCAGAATTTAGTTTATACTTTGAACTCTATTTGGCACAGTTTGTTTCAGTTCAGTTTAGGTGTTCAGTCATGTCCTACCCTTTGTGACACCATGGACTCCAACACGCCAGGCTTCCCTGTCCATCACCAATTCCTGGGACTTGATCAAACTCATCTCCATTGAGTCGGTGGTGCCATCCAACCATCTCATCCTCTGTTGTCCCCTTCTCCTCTCACCTTCAATATTTCCTAGCATCAGCGTCTTTTCCAATGAGTTAGTTCTTCGCATCAGGTGGCCAAAGTATTCGAGTTTCAGCTTCAGCATCAGTGCTTCCAATGAACATTTGGGACGGATTTTCTTTAGGATGGACTAGTTGGATCTCCTTGCAGTCCAAGGGACTCTCAGGAGTCTTCTCCAACACCACAGTTCAAAACCATCAGTTCTTCAGCACTCAGCTTTCTTTATAGTCCAACTCTCACATCCATACATCACAACTGGATTTAAAAACCATAGCTTCGACTAGACAGACCTTTGTTGGCAAAGTAATGTCTCTGCTTTTTAATATACTGTCTAGGTTGGTCATAACTTTTCTTCCAAGGAGCAACTGTCTTTTAATTTCATGGCTGCAGTCACCATCTGAACTAATTTTGGAGCCCCCAAAAATAAAGTCTCTCACTGTTTCCATTGTTTCCCCATCTATTTGCCATAAAGTGAGGGGACAAGATGCCATGATCTTAGTTTTTTGAATGTTGGGTTTTAAGCCAACTTTTTCACTCCCTCTTCCACATTCATCAGGAGGCTCTTTAGTTCTTCTTCACTTTATGCCATAAGGGTTGTGTCATCTGCATATCTGAGGTAATTGATATTTCTCCCAGCAATCTTGATTCTAGCTTGTGCTACATCCGGCCTGTCATTTAGCATGAGGAACTCTGCATGTAAATTAAATAAGCAGGGTTATAATCCACAGCCTTGACGTACTCTTTTTTTTATTTGGAACCAGTCTGTTGTTCCGTGTCCAGTTCTAACTCTTGCTTCTTGACCCACATACAGATTTCTCAGGAGGCAGGTAAAGTGGTCCAGTATTCCCATCTTTCAAGAATTTTCCACAGTTTGTTATGATCCACACAATCAAAGGCTTTGGCATAGTCAATAAAGCAGAAGTAGATGTTTTTCTGGAACTCTCTTGCTTTGTTGATGATCCAACAGATGTTAGCAATTTGATCTCTGGTTCCTCTGGCTTTTCTGAATACAGCTTGAACATCAGGAAGTTCATGGTTCACATTCTGTTGAAGCCTGGCTTGGAGAATTTTGAGCATTACTTTGCTAGCGTGTGAGATGAGTGCAATTATGCAGTAGTTTGAGCATTCTTTGGCATTGCCTTTCTTTGGGATTGGAATGAAAACTGACTTTTTCCAGTCCTGTGGCCACTGCTGAGTTTTCCAAATTTGCTGGCATATTGAGTGCAGCACTTTCACAGCATCATCTTTCAGGATTTGGAATAGCTCAACTGGAATTCCATCACCTCCACTAGCTTTGTTTGTAGTGATGCTTTTAAGGCCCACTTGACTTCACATTCCAGGATGTCTGGCTCTAGGCAAGTGATCACACCATCGTGATTATCTGGGTCATGAAGATCTTTTTGTACAGTTCTTCCATGTATTCTTGCCACCTCTTCTTAATATCTTCTACTTCTGTTAGGTCCATATCATTTCTGTCCTTAATTGTGCCCATCTTTGCTTGAAATGTTCCCTTGGTATCTCCAATTTTCTTGAAGAGATTTCTGCTGCTGCTGCTGCTGCTAAGTCGCTTCAGTTGTGTCTGACTCTCCCATTCTACTGTTTTCCTCTATTTCTTTGCATTGCTCACTGAGGAAGGCTTTCTTATCTCTCCTTGCTATTCTTTGGAACTCTGCATTCAAATGGATATATCTTTCCTTTGCTCCTGTGCCTTTAGCTTCTCTTCTTTTCTCAGCTATTTGTAAGGCCTCCTCAGACAACCATTTTGCCTTTTTGCGTTTCTTTTTTTGGGGGGATGATGTTGATCACTGCCTCCTATACAATATCATGAACCTCCTTCCATAGTTCTTCAGGCAGGCTATCAGATCTAAACCCATGAATCTATTTGTCACTTCCACTGTATAATCATAAGGGATTTGATTTAGGTCATACCTGAATGGTCTAGTGGTTTTCCCTACTTTCTTCAATTTAAGTCTGAATTTGGCAATAATGAGTTCATGATCTGAGCCACACTCAGCTCCTGGTCTTGTTTTTGCTGGCTGTATGGAGCATCTCCATCTTTGGCTGCAAAGAATATAATCACTCTGATTTCAGTATTGACCATCTGGTCATGTCCATGTGTAGTCTTCTCTTGTGTTGTTGGAAGAGGGTGTTTGCTATGACCAGTGCATTCTCTTGGCAAAACTCTGTTAGCCCTTGACCTGCTTCATTTTGTTCTCCAAAGCCAAATTTGCCTGTGACTCCAGGTATTTCTTGACTTCCTATTTTTGCATTCCAGTCCCCTATGATAAAAAGAACATCTTTTTTGGGTGTTATTTCTAGAAGGACTTTTAGGTCTTCATAGAATCGTTCAACTTCAGCTCTTCAGCATTAGTGGTTGGGGCACAAACTTGGATTATTGTGATATTGAATGGTTTGCCTTGGAAACAAACAGAGATCATTCTGTTGTTTTTGAGACTGCACCAAAGTACTGCATTTTGGACTCCTTTGTTGACTATGATAGCTACTCCATTTCTTCTAAGGGATTCCTGCCCACAGTAGTAGATATAATGGCCATCTGAGTTAAACTCACCCATTCCAGTCAATTTTAGCTCACTGATTACCAAAATGTCGATTTTCACTCTTGCCTCTCCTGTTTGACCACTTCTAGTTTGCCTTGATTCATGGACCTAACATTCCAGTTTCCTATGCAATATTGCTCTTTATAGCATTGGACTTTACTTCCATCACCAGTGACATCCACAACTGAGTGTTGTTTTTGTTTTGGCTCCATCTCTTCATTCTTTCTGGAGTTGTTTCTCCACCCATCTCCAGTAGCATATCGGGCACCTACCAACCTGGGGAGTTCATCTTTCAGTGTCCTACCTTTTTGCCTTTTCATACTGTTCATGGGGTTCTCAAGGCAAGAATACTGAAGTGGTTTCCCATTCCCTTCTCCAGTGGACCACATTTTGTCAGAACTCTCCACCATGACCTGTCCATCTTGGGTGACGCTACATGGCATGGCTCATAGTTTCATTGAGTTACACAAAGCTCTGGTCCATGTGATCAGTTTGGTTAGTTTTCTGTGTTAGTTTTCATTCTGTCTTCCCTGTGCTGGATAAGGATAAGAAGCTTATGGAAGCTTCCTCATGGGAGAGACTAATTGAGGGGGAAACTGGGTCTTGTTCTGATGGGCAGGGCCATGCTCAGTAAATCTTTAATCCAATTTTCTGTTGATGGGCATGGCTGTTTTCCCTCCCTGTTGTTTGACCTGATGCCAAACTATTTGTTAACAAAGCTGCAATCTCAAAAACGACAGAATGATCTCTGTTCTTTCCAAGGCAAACCATTCAATATCACAGTAATCCAAGTCTACGCCCCAACCAGTAATGCTGAAGAAGCTGAAGTTAAACGGTTCTACGAAGACCTACAAGACCTTTTAGAACTAACACCCAAAAAAGATGTCCTTTTCTTTATAGGGGACTGGAATGCAAAAGTAGGAAGTCAAGAAACACCTGGAGTAATAGGCAAATTTGGCCTTGGAATATGGAATGAAGCAGGGCAAAGACTAATAGAGTTTTGCCAAGAAAATGCACTGGTCATAACAAACACCCTCTTCCAACAACACAAGAGAAGACTCTATACATGGACATCACCAGATGGTCAACACCGAAATCAGATTGATTATATTCTTTGCAGCCAAAGATGGAGAAGCTCTATACAGTCAGCAAAAACAAGACCAGGAGCTGACTGTGGCTCAGACCATGAACTCCTTATTGCCAAATTCAGACTTAAATTGAAGAAAGTAGGGAAAACCACTAGACCATTCAGGTACGACCTAAATCAAATCCCTTATGATTATACAGTGGAAGTGAGAAATAGATTTAAGGGCCTAGATCTGATAGATAGAGTGCCTGATGAACTATGGAATGAGGTTCATGACATTGTACAGGAGACAGGGATCAAGACCATCCCCATGGAAAAGAAATGCAAAAAAGCGAAATGGCTGTCTGGGGAGTCCTTACAAATAGATGTGAAAAGAAGAGAAGCAAAAAGCAAAGGAGAAAAGGAAAGATATAAACATCTGAATGCAGAGTTCCAAAGAATAGCAAGAAGAGATAAGAAAGCCTTCCTCAGTGATCAATGCAAAGAAATAGAGGAAAACAACAGAATGGGAAAGACTAGGGATCTCTTCAAGAAAATCAGAGATACCAAAGGAACATTTCATGCAAAGATGAGCTCGGTAAAGGACAGAAATGGTATGGACCTAACAGAAGCAGAAGATATTAAGAAGAGATGGCAAGAATACATGGAAGAACTGTACAAAAAAGATCTTCATGACCCAGATAATCACGATGGTGTGATCACTGACCTAGAGCCAGACATCCTGGAATGTGAAGTCAAGTGGGTCTTAGAAAGC
This sequence comes from Bos javanicus, assembly GCF_032452875.1. Classification (NCBI taxonomy): domain Eukaryota; kingdom Metazoa; phylum Chordata; class Mammalia; order Artiodactyla; family Bovidae; genus Bos; species Bos javanicus. Next base: position 54,493,834 of record NC_083874.1, on the reverse strand, counting down.
ATCACTACGAACAAAGCTAGTGGAGGTGATGGAATTCCAGTTGAGCTATTCCAAATCCTGAAAGATGATGCTGTGAAAGTGCTATGCTCAATATGCCAGCAAATTTAGAAAACTCAGCAGTGGCCACAGGACTGGAAACGGTCAGTTTTCATTCCAATCCCAAAGAAAGGCAATGCCAAAGAATGCTCAAACTACCGCACAATTGCATTCATCTCACACGCTAGTAAAGTAATGCTCAAAATTCTCCAAGCCAGGCTTCAGCAATACGTGAACCGTGAACTTCCTGATGTTCAAGCTGGTTTTAGAAAAGGCAGAGGAACCAGAGATCAAATTGCCAACATCTGTTGGATCATGGAAAAAGCAAGGGAGTTCCAGAAAAACATCTATTTCTGCTTTATTGACTATGCCAAAGCCTTTGACTGTGTGGATCACAATAAACTGTGGAAAATTCTGAAAGAGATGGGAATACCAGACCACCTGCCCTGCCTCTTGAGAAATTTGTATGCAGGTCAGGAAGCAACAGTTAGAACTGGACATGGAAAAACAGACTGGTTCCAAATAGGAAAAGGAGTACGTCAAGGCTGTATATTGTCACCCTGTTTATTTAACTTATATGCAGAGTACATCATGAGAAATGCTGGGCTGGAAGAAACACAAGCTGGAATCAAAATGGCCAGGAGAAATATCAATAACCTCAGATATGCAGATGACACCACACTTATGGCAGAAAGTGAAGAGGAACTAAAAAGCTTCTTGATGAAAGTGAAAGTGGAGAGTGAAAAAGTTGGCTTAAAGCTCAACATTCAGAAAATGAAGATGGCATCTGGTCCCACCACTTCATGGGATATAGATGGGGAAACAGTGGAAACAGTGTCAGACTTTGTTTCTCTGGGCTCACTACAGATGGTGACTGCAGCCATGAAATTAAAAGATGCTTACTCCTTGGATGGAAAGTTATGACCAACCTTGATAGTATATTCAAAAGCAGAGACATTACTTTGCCAACAAAGGTCCGTCTAGTCAAGGCTATGATTTTTCCAGTGGTCATGTATGGATGTGAGAGTTGGACTGTGAAGAAGGCTGAGCACCAAAGAATTGATGCTTTTGAACTGTGGTGTTGGAGAAGACTCTTGAGAGTCCCTTGGACTGCAAGGAGATCCAACCAGTCCATTCTGAAGGAGATCAGCCCTGGGATTTCTTTGGAAGGAATGATGCTGAAGCTGAAACTCCAGTACTTTGGCCACCTCATGCGAGGAGTTGACTCATTGGAGGGGACTCTGATGCTGGGAGGGATTGGGGGCAGGAGGAGAAGGGGATGACAGAGGATCAGATGGCTGGATGGCATCACTGACTCGATGGACGTGAGTCTGAGTGAACTCCAGGAGTTGGTGATGGACAGGGAGGCCTGGCGTGCTGCGATTCATGGGGTCGCAAAGAGTCGGATACGACTGAGTGACTGATCTGATCTGAATTAACTATTATTGAAGTGCAGTCACTCTTTGTGACCCCATGGACTGTAGCCCACCACACTCCTCCATCAATGGGATTTTCCAGGCAGGAGTACTGGAGTGGGTTGCCATTTCCTCCTCCAGAAGATCTTCCCAACCCCGGGGTTGAACCTGGGTCTCCTGCATGGTAGATAGACGCTTTACCATCTGAATCACCAGGGAAGTCTATTTAACTATTATTAACTGCCATTAATAGTTAATAAAAGGACCTCACTATAGGCATTGATGTGGGTACATTTGTACAAACACACACATGCAATTGAGATAAATAAGTCCTTGAAAGTACTTAGCTATGAATCCTAAAATCTAAGTCTAAACAGGTGTGTTACCAGAAGAAATACTGTCAGTTCATCTGACATAGCAGAGGGTACAGTCCGGAGGGGAAGTCAGTTTGTTTCTTTAGATCTGGTTCAGTCATTAATCCTATTAAAATATCACATTAACTACTACTGATAAGTGAGGGGGAAAAAAAATTAGCTGCAAGAGTATGAACCATAGCAAATTATTTTAGGTGAAGCCAGGATTTAACCTACAAAGTCACTTAGATTTATCCCATAGCTACTTAGTGCAGAAAATACAGCTAACTAGTCTTCTATTTTTTCTAACAGTCTGTCAAGAACTTAGGGTAGTGCTATCTGATAGATAATGTGAACTGCATGTGTAATTTTAATTAAAAAATAAAAATAAACAGGTGAAATTAATTTTGATAATACATTTTATTTTACCCACTATATCAAAATATTATCATTTTAATGTCAATATAAAAAATCAAATAAGATTTTGTCTTTTGGCTAAACCTCAGAAATGTTGGATTAGCCTCATTGAAGGTACTCAGTAGCAACATGAGTGAAGTCGCTCAGTCGTGTCCGACTCTTTGTGACCCCATGAACTGTAGCCTACCAGGCTCCTCCCTCCATGGGATTCTCCAGGCAAGAGTACTGGAGTGGGTTGCCGTTTCCTTCTCCAGGAGATCTTCCCAACCCAGGGATCGAACCTGGGTCTCCCACATTGCAGGCAGACACTTTAACCTCTGAGCCACCCGGAAAGCCCCAGTAGCAACATGGCTGGTTGCTATGAACAGCACAGAGAGCAGTGGCTTCCAACTTGTTCTCCATACATGCCTATACGGAAAAAAGTGAACATGCATCTCAACATATGTATGTGTATTTCTTTAGAAGTTATATACATGGGTTATATTCTAAATGTATGAAAGATGTCTTGTTTCATCTGTATCTCATTTGACTTATCTTTTTGTATATTTTAGAAGTATATATTTATAACATAACCCATGTGTGCAATTTCTAAAGAAAAAATTTGCATATGCTGGGATGTAATTTCTTTCCCCATAGGCATATCTTAAAATTTTTCACTTCCTGGTGATTCTAAAATTTTACTCATTAATATGACTATTATTAGTAAATACAATATGATAAAAATAAGCCTCATTATGTTGGAAAATCTTGATTTAACATTTGTAATACTTTTAATTCAGCAACTCAAAGATCTGTCACTATGTTCAGTTTATTTTAATTTTTGGTTTTAATGGCTGTCGAAGCTGAGAAAAATATCTTCCAAAGAGAAATAGATCTAATTTAAAGAAGTGCATTAGTGGTTGTGCTTGAAATCATGATGCTAATATTTCATCCCATCCACTAATTATGCAAAAATCTTTGCAGTAATTTAACATATAAGTTTCCACTTCTCTGACATCAGTCAGTGGTTTTTTTAGTTGCTTTCTTGTATTTTTAATAAATGGAGTCAAAGTCCACTGAAACTCTTTATTATGAAGATTTGCAAAGCGATTGGAAAATTCTGTGTGTCAGGCCCTAAGATGACCCTTCATGGTTTCTCCCTCCTGAAGTTCACACCTTGGTGGAATCACCCTCCCTTGAGTGTGGGCATGACATGTGACTGACTTGCAGCTGATAGAATATGACAATTGTGATTGGATGTCACTCTCATGATTGTGTTTGGTTATATTAGACTCTGACTTAGCAGACTGAAATGAGAGACTCTCCCTGTCATCTGGAGGAAATGAATGGACATGCTGGAGAAGCCCATATAGCCAAGAACTGTGGTGACCCTGAAGTCCTATGGGCAGCTTCTAGAACCTGTAGACAGTCTCCAGCTAGCATCCAGCAAAAAATTTGTCTCCTCCATCATACAGAAATGAATTCTGCTAACAACCTGAATGAACCTGGAAGCAGTTTCTTCCCCAGTTGAGCCTCCAGATGAAAACAGTCCCATTGAGACCTTACCTGCAGCTTGTGAAAACCCTAGGCAGTATCCCCTAAACAGTGTTCAAACTCCTGACCCAAGACATAACAAACTGTGAAATAAAAGATGTGTGTGTATGGTTTTAAGCTGCCAAATTTCTGGTAATTTGTTGTACAGCAATAGAAAATATATGCTGATAATTTTTTAAGTGTACAGATATGAGAGTTTTTAAGAGTTGGCACGTAATCATGTTTACAGAATCAGAGAGTAATAGAAATATTTCCAAATATCTATTTTCCAAATGCTGTATCCAAAATAAGAATTTCCTGTGTAAAAGTCCACTTTTACAAAAGCAGGCATAGAGTCTACTGTAATTTAAAAGTTGATTTTTGAAAGTTTTTAAATTTAATTTTTAAAATTGATCACATCAATATAGCCATTTGTGCTTTTGACTTCTTGACTGTATTAGCTTACTTATGAATGATATGATGAATGAATTTCAATTTTAGTATTATCTATGTAACATTATCCCAGAAACTTAAAGAAATTTTTAATCAGAGTATTGTGGGAAATGGGGCATGAAAGGATGGTCATGTCTCAGTAAGTCCCTGGGATGGGCTGCTGAGTGAGGGTCTTTGACTTCATGCAGAAAGAAATTCAAAGTGAGCCATAGTAGAGTGAAAGCAGGTTTATTTTGAAAGATACACACTGCAAAGACAGAATGCAGTCCATCTCAGAAGGCAACAGTGGGCTTCAAGGTGTGGGGGTGGTTAGCTTTTTATAGACTGGGTTATTTCATAGGCTAATGAGTGGGGAAAATATTCTAACTGTCTTGGAGAAGAATTAGATATTTCTAGGAATTGGGGCACCACTCATTTTTTGGCCTTTCATGGTTGGCCTCAGAACTGTCATGGCATCTGTGGATGTGTCATGTAATGAGGGTCAAGATCTACTGGAAGTTGAGTCATCTGCCCTCTTGGACCTAGTAGGTTCTAAGTATCCTGTTGTTCTTAATGATTGTGTGATTCTTTTAATGGCTGTGCCCTGCCTCCTTCCTTCCTGTCTCAAGAGGAGCCACTCTATGAGTGAATACACTTAAATAATTTCTTCAAAAAATGTTGTGTTAATTATAGAAGTCATCTACTCTCAAAAATATATCTTCTTTCAGTCAGTTCAGTTCAGTCACTCAGTTGTCTCCAACTCTTTGCGACCCCATGAATCGCAACACGCCAGGCCTCCCTGTCCATCACCAACTCCCGGAGTTCACTCAGACTCACGTCCATCAAGTCAGTGATGCCATCCAGCCATCTCATCCTCTGTCGTCCCCTTCTCCTCCTGCCCCCAATCCCTCCCAGCATGAGAGTCTTTTCCAATGAGTCAGCTCTTTGCATGAGGTGGCCAAAGTACTGGAGTTTCAGCTTCAGCATCATTCCTTCCAAAGAAATCCCAGGGCTGATCTCCTTCAGAATGGACTGGTTGGATCTCCTTGCAGTCCAAGGGACTCTCAAGAGTCTTCTCCAACACCACAGTTCAAAAGCATCAATTCTTCGGCGCTCAGCTTTCTTCACACTCTCACATCCATACATGACCACTGGAAAAACCATAGCCTTGACTAGACGGACCTTTGTTGGCAAAGTAATGTCTCTGCTTTTCAATATGCTATCTAGGTTGGTCATAACTTTTCTTCCAAGAAGTAAGCATCTTTTAATTCATGGCTGCAGTCACCATCTGCAGTGATTTTGGAACCCCTCCCCGCACCTCCCCCCCGCCAAAAAAAAAATCTTCTTTAGTTATATTTAATTTAGTGACATGCCAAAAAAAGCAATTCTTCATGTTGTTTATTACTGAAATCTAATCTAGCAGATAGCATGCTTCAAGATGTCTAGAAACATCTGCACTTTCATCTTGGCTGTAGGATACAACTCCTGTCATATATCATCTGGTCTAGAAGTTATTTCCTCCAGTCTTTAGCAATATAGTCTATGCATATTCTGAAAGTATTTTGCTACTGTGGTATAATAAAAACATAAGTACTTGGTATTTGTCCCTGGTCTCTGGCACAGAGCTCCTAAAACCCTTGGAATTTCCTAAGGGGAAGGAGTCTTTTGTTATTCATTACAACCTCCTTTCTGATCATACCTGAATTTGCTAATGAGGTGCTAAATGAGGTAACAAAATGGAAGTTACTGGAAACCTTAACAAAAGCAGTTTCAGTGGCGTAGCTGGGAAGAAGCCAGCTTGTTAATAAACAAGAGTGAGCTGAAGGTTAGAAAGCGGACTCAGCATATGTAAACAACTCTTTTGGGAAGTTTAATATAGAAGGGAATGGAGAAATGGGGTTATGACTAGAAGAATATGTGGGGTTCAGGGAAAGTTTTGGTTTTGTGACTTGTTGGTTTTATAATGAAAGGTTTTTGAGCATGTTTGCTGAGGGAAATGAACCAGTACAAGGAAGAGAGAGAGACAAATGGAAGGAAAGGGGATGAAATCTGGAGCACAGAGGAGGGGCTGGCTCTATGAAGAAGATACTGACCTTCATTATGGTAGAAGAGAAGAGTAGGAGAGAATTCAAGATTGTAAGTATAGACTAGTTTCATCCTTTGGTTGTTAAAAGACAAGGAGATTTTCCCTGGTAATTTCAGATTTCTTGATGAGGAGGGGAGCTCATCATTAGTGGAGGAAAGAATGTAGGAAGTATGAGGAGATAAAAGGTCTCCTGAGAAAAAGAGAAGTCCAGCCTACTAGAGAAACAGTTGGTTTACTGGAATGCATTGAATACCTCATGGAGATCCAATAGGAATAAAAGTGAAAATAGCCCCCTTTGTGAATTTATCTGGTAACATTCATCTGCTCAACTGTAATCTTAAAGAAGGCAGATGATGTTCATCTGGTCTGATGTTTTTCCAGCAGAAGATGGAAAAGGGAATGATGGACAGTCAAGCTAAGTGGATTTGTAAAGGAGTTATTATAATGATGGATGATGGAATCAAGACTAAATAAGATGGTAAATGAAGCCAGATGGGACTTTGGGCAGGGGGTGGTGGTGAGCAACATGTTATGTTCTGTAGATTTTCTTATATATGAAGGGACTGACCTTAATCAGTTGACAAGCCAAAAACTTAGACAACAAAATGGTAGGCTTACCCATTCATGCCATGCGCCTGGTTTGGATTTTTCTTTTCTCTACAGTGACTGGCTTGAACACTTATTTATCTTCTTACTTAATCCTATCAGTATTTGTTTAACTAAAAATTTGGCATTGGTTTTCCCCAGTCACCTCGAGGTGAAGCCATCATTTTTGCCATATTAGTAAAGCCTCTGAAGTAAGACTCCTTTCTTTTTTCTTGCAAAAAGCATTTAGCTCAAGATTATTTCAAAGTTAGTCATTTTCACCTTTTCCTTTTATTTTTTAATATGCAGAATCAGCAGAGCCAGGTGCAAGAAAGCAGACCAACCATGTTGCTCTTGCACAGCCTCAGTATCTTGCAATATATCCACCTCATTTGTCCATTTACAGTCTGTCAGCAAATAAACAGCTTGAGGCATGTCAGTGAAAACACACATGCCTTTAGATGTGCTTAGCATCTAAATTAAATCATCCAATGCCATATTTGGTTTGCTTCTTAGCATAAATCATAACTAACCACTCATGTGCTTTCAAAGTCAGCAAGTTTAGACTCTGATTGTTCTACAGAGGCAGTTCAAAATAAAAATGCCTTGATGATCAATTACCTCCAAGACTTGAACTTGGGCCTCTTTCCAAACAATGGAAGGCCCAAAATTTTTGGAAATGTATAAATATCATTTTGAATCTGGCCCCACCCTATCATTTTGAGACAAAAGACTCACTCTCACATATCCTGCCATGATCATGTAAAAGTCATCCTCAGATACCCATATTGACCATGGTCTTCATTCTGATCTGACCCAGCTTGTGCTTTGCTTCTATACATCTTTGTTTCTCACTTCTTTCATTTACGTAACATCTGGCATGATTGACCTGGCTTCACATTTTACTTTTTCTCTCAGCCTCAGTGAGACTTTCCCCTGACTATGTCATGTTTTGGGCATTCTGAATAATCATCCTCTCTGGTTTAGAGTGGCCTCCTGGAAACTTAAGACATTGACATAGGTATTCAGAAACACCACACACCCTGGGTTTGCTTCAGCCACAGTGTAGACAGAATGCACCTTGTCAGTACTTTTATTCAAGTGCTGAAATGGCAGCTAGCAAGTCTTGTGTGTCTGCCAAGAGTCAATCTTCTATGCATAGACTCATCTGTTCTGAAGAAACTCCAAGGACAGTGTTTGCCACACAGGTGCCAGTTAATGAATATTTGAAATAATACATGGACTATTTACTGTATTACAATTTTACTTGTACCTACCATTGTTGTGTGGTTTATGTAATTTAGCCTTCAAAATAGCCCCGTGAGGGAGGTACTGTTATACCTTCAATCATTAGTTTAATGCAGTAGAGGGGAAGATTTTGACTTAAATTCCTCCTTCACTGCTGTTTCTGTTCAATGAAGAGACTGGATTTTTGAACAACTCTAAGTCTCAGGACTATAATCATATCATCCACTGCAGCATTCCCATTCCTACCCTTAAGCAGTGGAGCAGGCATTAGACCTGAAGTCAGGCCAAGTATCAAGGAACCTAACACCTAAAATGGATAACTAATAAGCACTGAGTATTTTCTATAAGCCAGACCCTGTGTATTATCACACTGAATCTTCACTGCCTCCTCTAGATATTGTGCTTCTTCCAGTTTTTACATGTCAAGTAAGGCTCCAAGAGGTAAGTAATTCATCCAAATTTACCCAGCTAGTAAGTGGTGGAGCTAGAAAGAAACCCAGTTAAGTTTGGCTTTGAAGCCAGCATTCTTTTTACCATAGGACTTTACTAAAGCTGTGAAACTTTTATGTTGTTAAGTCATGTTTCAGACAGCTTCATCTTAAACTTTTACAAAACCTCATAAGTTCTTACAGTTGGGTCAAAGTCAAGGTATTGATTTAGAAATTGCTTTACCAGCTAACAACTCCCTTTCCTTTCCCAAATATTGTTAATTCTAAGAAAAATGAGGAACAGAGTTTTTCACACACAAGGGAAATCTCTGGAGTGGAAATGGGGCCACTGTTTGACCCTACTTATTGATTTGTATGAACTTTTATTCACTCTTAATGTGAGTTATAGCTGGAAATTAAGATAGTTGAACCAAATTCTGAAACTTTAGGTATTTTCCCAGTATCATTCTTTGTTTTTTTAAATTGAAGTATGGTTAATTTATACTCTTGTGTTGGTTTCAGGTATACAGCAAAATGATTCAGTTGTTTTATATAGATACAAAAGAATATATATTATTTTTCAGATTCTTTTCCTTTATCAGTTCAGTTCAGTTCAGTTGCTCAGTCATGTCCGACTCTTTGCGACCCCATGAATCGCAGCACGCCAGGCCTCCCTGTCCATCACCAACTCCTGGAGTTCACTCAGACTCACGTCCATCGAGTCAGTGATGCCATCCAGCCATCTCATCCTCTGTCGTCCCCTTCTCCTCCTGCCCCCAATCTCTCCCAGCATCAGGGTCTTTTCCAATGAGTCAGCTCTTTGCATGAGGTGGCCAAAGTACTGGAGTTTCAGCATCATTCCCTCCAAGGAAATCCCAGGGCTGATCTCCTTCAGAATGGGCTGGTTGGATCTCCTTGCAGTCCAAGGGACTCTCAAGAGTCTTCTCCAACACCACAGTTCAAAAGCATCAATTCCTCGGCGCTCAGCCTTCTTCACAGTCCAACTCTCACATCCATACATGACCACAGGAAAAACCATAGCCTTGACTAAACGGACCTTTGTTGGCAAAGTAATGTCTCTGCTTTTGAGTATGCTATCTAGGTTGGTCATAACTTGACTTCATAGTTCCCTGTGCTATACAATAAGTCCTTGTTGGTCACCTATTTTATATATGGTCGTGTGTATATGTTAACCCTGAACTCCTAGTTTATCCCTCCCCTTTTCCCTTTGGTAACTGGAAGTTTGTTTTCTAGGTCTGTGGGTCTATTTTTTTGTAAATATGTTCATCTGTATCATTTATAAGTGATATCACATAATATTTGTCTTTGTCTGACTTACTTCACTTAATATGATAAGCTCTAGGTCTATCCATGTTGCTGCAAATGGCATTATTTCATTCATTTTCATGTCTGAGTAGTATTTCATTGTATATTATACCACATCTTCTTTATCCATTCATTTGTCAATGGACATTTAGGTTACTTCCTTGATGTCTTAGTTATTGTTAGTAACACTGCAGTGCACATTGTGGTGCATGCATCTTTTTGGATTATGGTTTTCTCCAAATATATGCCAGTAGTAGAAGCTTTGTTATTAATAAAAGAAATGCAATGCTATTAATTGAAGTATTAAATTTGGTATAAAGACTTCCTCTGGAATGAGTGGGCTGCCTGACTCCTGTTTCAATGGATCAGGCTCCTCTGCTGAGGTTTCATGGCCACCAGAATTTTTCTCTTGCCAATCTGTCCAATTCTAGTCATACTTTTTGATGATCCAGTAGGCCAGTTCCCACATCTCTATCCGCACTCATATTGTTGCCTCTTTGTCTCTGCTCTGATCACTTACTCAAATTTGCCTGCCAAATTGTCTGATACCAACTGTGATTTCACCTTCTGCACAAACTCTAACCTGATTTGTGTGCTGACTAAGGGTACAAATTTTGGGGTTTACAAGACCTGAGTTCAAATCTTTAGAGTCTCTGCTTACCGTTAGTCACTGAGTAAATTGTTTAACTTCCCTAATATTGTGACTGATCTGACCTACCTTAGAAGTTGTAAGAATAAGATTAAATCATACATATAGAATACTTATTTCAGGCTCTGGCATGTAGCAAGTAATTATTAAATATTATTGACCTCTTATTGTTTCCATTAAGAGGCCTTTATTCTAGGCTGTACTCTCAAAGGAAAGGGAAAGAGTCATAATATTTATTTGGGTGGGAGCTGATAACTTGGGGATGCTCTTCAGAGAGAGTCTATAATAACTTGCCTCCAAGAGGGACACCATCAATATTTTGATTTTTCTTATATAAAAATAAAAGAATTTTCCATATTATTCTATTCCAAGCCATTCTATGGTCTAACAGTGAAAATATTCTTCCCTCAACCCTTTGAATTTATTTGACCAGCAAAATGCAACAGAACTGACATTCTGGAACTAACAAGGTGAGGTTCAGTGAATCCTTGCAACTTCTTCAGGGTCTTTTAGAACATTTGTTCTTGGAATAGTTTCTCTAGGAGAAGTTGATACAAGGTGATAAATCCATCTGTTCTAAAATTACTGTGTTGTGAGAGGCCTAAGTGTCATGGAGAATTCCAGGACAATAAGAAAGCAAAATGAAACACATGAAGAGAAGCAGAGACACCAAGGAGCATAGCAACTCCACTCATGTGAGTAAAGACCCATCTTGGAAGTGGCTGCTCCACAGCTACCTACACTCAGTGATACTCTGTAAGACCTGAAACCTTGAAATTCCTGGAAGAAAACAAGGAAAAGCCTTCTTGACAATAGATTTGGCAATAATTTTTTGGATATGACACCAAAAGTACAGACAACAAAAGCAAAAGTAAACAAATGTGACTATATCAAACTAAAAATTTTCTGTGCAGCAAAAGAAAGTCAACAGACTGAAATGGAAACCTATGGAGAAAATAATTGTAGATCATGTATCTGATAAGGGAGCTCATACAACTCAATGGCAAAAAGTAACCCAATTTTTAAAATGGGCAAAGGATCTGAATAGATGTTTATTTTCCCAAAAAGGACATACAACTAGCCAATGGGTATATGGAAAAGTGTTCAATATCATAATCAAGGAAATGCAAATCAAAGCCACAATGAGGTATTACTTCACACTGTTAGGATGGCTGTCATCAAAAAGACAAGAGATAACAAGTGTTGATGAGGATGTAGAAAGAATGTTGGCGGGAATATAAATTGGTGCAGTCACTATAGAAAACAATATGAAGGTTCTTTAAAAATATAACTAGTATATGACCCAGCAATACCACTTCTGAGTTATATCCAAAGCAAATTAAATCAGTGTTTTGAAGAGATATCTGCACTGCCATATTCATTGCAGTGTTATTCACAATAGCCAAGATATGGAAACAACTGTGTCTGGCAATGAATAAACAGATAAAGAAAATAGGTGTGTGTGTATGTATATATATATATATGTGTGTGTGTGTGTGTGTATATATATATACACACACATGTATGTACATACACTCACAAACTCATACATACACAGTGGAATCTTGTTCAACCACAGAAAAGATGTGCTAATATGTGTGACAACATGGAACAACTTGCAAGCATAATGCTTCCAAGTGAAATAAGAAAGACAAATACTATATAATATCACTGATATGTAGTATTTTAAAAAGTTGAAGTTACAGAGTAGATTGGTGGTTGCCAGGGGCTGGAGGAAATGGGGAGATGTTGGTCAAAGAGCACAAAGTTTCAGTTATAATATGAATAAGTCCCATGTATAGTACATTGATTATAGCTAATAATACCATATTGTATATTTGAAACTCGCTAAGAGAATAAGTTTTAAGTGGTCTCATTACACAAGAAAAACACTAATAATGTGAGATAATGGATGTGTTAGCTTGATTGTGGTAATCATTTCACAGTGTATACATATATGAAATTATCATGTTTTACTCTTTAAACATATATATAATTTTTTCCAATGATACCGCAATAAAGCTAGGAAAAATTTGAAAACATATTTAGAAAATAAAAAAAAATACTTTTTAACTTTATAAAAGAAGCCTCCCAACAAACTTTCCCCAAATTCCTGAGCCACAAAGGTATTAGCAAAATCAAATGGTTGTTTTAAGCACCTGTATTTGGGGAGCAGTTTATTATGCCATTAAGATAATAGGGGGTTTCCCAGGTGGTGCTAGTGGTAAAGAACCTGTTTACCAATGCCAGAGACGTAAGGGATGCGAGTTTGATCCCTGGGTCAGGAAGATCCCCTGAAGGAAGAAATGGCAACCCACTCTAGTCTTCTTGCCTGGGAAATCCCATGGACTGAGGAACCTGGCTGGCTACAGTCCATGGAGTCACAAAGAGTCTGACACAGCTGAAGTGACCAAGCCTGCACAGATATGATAGGGACTTCGATGGTGACTCAGTGGTAAAGAATGCCCCTGCCAATGCAGGAGATACAGTTTGATCCCTGGGTCAGAAAGATCCCCTGGAGGAGGAAAGGGCAACCCACTCAAGTATTCTTGCCTGGGAAATCCCAAAGACAAAGGAGCCTGGCAGTCTATAGTCCATGGGGTCTCAAAAGAGTCGAACACAACTTAGCGACTAAACAGCAACAATAACAACAGATAATAGAGCACGGTTTTAGATTCTTGAAGTTAATAAAATGGAAATGGATAGGGCAGTGTTGCAATGACATCTCCCTTGATGTCTGGTGTTGAAAACAAAACAAGATTCGGTACCTCCTTGAGACTGCCCCTTTTCTTCTGTTCTTGAGAGTGACCTGGGAGTTATCTCTTTGTTATATAAAGAGATTTCAATATACTGCATGTTAGAATGTAAAATGATTAAAAACAATAGGTCTACATAGGCTTACAATGGTTTATGTAAACATAGGTTTATAACATGGCTTTGCCACTTGTTAGCTGTGTGACCTTGGACAAAGTGCCTAACACTTCAAAGCTCTGTTCCCTCATTTGTAAAGTGGGATAATTCTTACCTCTCAGTGTTTTGTACAACTTTAAGTGAGACAACAGAGGATAAGATGGTTGAATGGCATCACCGACTCAATGGACATGGGTTTGGGTGGACTGCGGGAATTGGTGATGGACAGGGAGGCCTGGCTTGCTGCAGTTCATGGGGTCACAAAGAGTCGAACACAACTGAGCGACTGAACTGAACTGAACTGAAGTGAGACAATGATCATAAAGCACTTAGCAGAGATCCAGGCACAAAGTAAATGTTCTATAGTAACCATGACTATTTAGTATACATGTACTGTATCACTTTGGTGATTCACCTTCTTTCCATTATTCCATAGCAGAAAATCTTGAACTTCACACTTTATCTTTAGAAAATCTAACTTATATCACAGCATTCAGGCAATATTTACATATATTGACAATATCTGTTCTCATGGACAATGATTTTTCCAGTGAAAGCAAGGGGAGCCAAGTCATTGGGAAAGAACCCAGTTGCTAAAATGTTGAAATCAGAGTATTCACTTTATCGAGGTCAGGCTGTCATTTTAAAGGGAGTATTGAGGTAAGAAATTTCTGCTTGTTATTCACACTTCATGCCAGATTTGGACTGCCTTTATTTGCACTCACATAGTAGATTCCTGTGATTATTATATCATGATATTAGCCAGTGATGACAAGAGTCAAAGAAGACACAATGCTGTATGAGAGTTCTTTGACTCTTATTGGCTCCTGGCACCCTGCAAGGACTAGTCTGCAGCACTTTCCAGATGTTTCCTGAATTCCTCAACCACAGCCACAGCCCAAGAGCCCATAGACCTACAGGCCTCCCAGTTCACTCACATTATAGGGCCATTACAAGTTCATTTTGGCTCATAGGCTCTACAAGGTTAAGGAGAAAAAAGCCTGCTTTTCAAAGAATGGAACAGGGTTATTTCTTAGCATATGGAGAATGTAGGTCCCAGAGCTGATATTTATTCATTCTAGAAACATTTGCTGAGGCTCAGCTAAATGCCAGGCATGATGCTAGGTGCTGAGGATACAGCAGTGAACAAACTCAAGTTTGCGCAAACAACCACAAATAATTTTTAAGTGAGACAGAACTTTCAAAAGCCACTCAAATAACCTTTAAATAAGTGCTATGAAAGAAAAGTATAGGGTGCTCACCATTAACCAGGGAATTAAGGGTGCAGTTCCAAAATGCCTCTCTGGGAAAAGAACATCTAAGCAGTGACTTAGACTGAGTAGGGATTAGCCAAGAGAGAGGAGTAACAGGTGTGTGCGAAGGCCAGTGCAAGTGGAGGATTTGGGTCCAAAGTCTACTCTCTCCATTTCTGCCTCCATCCTGTACTGTAAGGGGATTTAGGCTCCTGTGTGTGAATACCCACACCTGAAACAGTCAAGTTCTTAATCCATCACAAAGGAAACAGCCATCCAAAGGTATACACTCTGTGACTTGGTGTATCTTAAATATGGCAAACTCTGAAAAGAGGCTCCTAACAGGCTCTAAAAGTTGGGTCCCCAGAGAGAGGCCTGGAAATGGATATGCAACCTGGGCTTCAGGCAAACATCTTGTGCTCTGTGAACGCCTTATTTCAGTGTGGAAATGAAGAAGAAAAAAGCCAGAGTGGGTCTTTATAAAATGTTGACCTGGCAGGGTCAATTGCTGCAGGGTCAATTGCCTGGCAGGGTCAATCGCCTGGCAGGGTCAATTGCCATTGGACAATACTAGCCCAAGCCCTAGGCAGGAGCTCTTTATGTGCAGACTCTGTAACTTAGAAGTCGGGACATGTATCAGTGAATTCTCCTGGAACCTGATTCAAAACTGTCTGAGCCTACACCTGTGTGCATGTTCCTCACAGCTTCCTTCAGCCTCATGAAGGAATTCCTAACACCCCAAGTGTTAACAATCACTGGAGCAGTTAGACATTGTCCAGCTGACTTTGAGATCTCTTGCAGCTCAGAGCTTCTGTGATTCCCTGACAACCTACACTCACCTGAGCCCAGCTGTAGAGAACCCTGGAGAAAGAGACTGGATAAGGAAATATTTGAACATTAATTAACATTCCAACTGTATCTCCTTTATATTCATATATGACTTCTAAGAAAGGCATATATGCCTTCCCAAAGAAAGGCAATGCCAAAGAATGCTCAAACTACCACACAATTTCACTCATCTCACATGCTAGCAAATTAATGCTCAAAATTCTCCAAGCCAGGCTTCAACAGTACGTGAACCGTGAACTTCCAGATGTTCCAGCTGGATTTAGAAAAGGCAGAGGAACCAGAGATCAAATTGCCAACGTCTGTTGGATCATTGAAAAAGCAAGAGAGTTCCAGAAAAACATCTGCATCTGTTTTATTGACTATGCTAAAGCCTTTGGCTGTGTGGATCACAACAAACTTGTGGAAAATTCTGAAAGATATGGGAACGTCAGACCATATTACCTCCCTCTTGAGAAATTTTTATGCAGGTCAAGAAGCAGGAGTTAGAACTGGACATGGAACAACAGACTGGTTCCAAATAGGGAAAGGAGTACATCAAGGCTGTATGTTGTCACCATGCTTATTTAACGTATATACAGGATAAATCATGAGGAATGCTGGATTGGTTGAAGCACAAGCTGGAATCAAGATTGCCAGGAGAAATACCAATAACCTCAGATGTGCAGATGACACCAATTTTATGGCAGAAAGTGAAGAAGAACTAAAGAGCCTCTTGATGAAAGTGAAAAGGAGAGTGGAAAAGTTGGCTTAAAACTCAACATTCAGAAAACTAAGATCATGGCATCTGATCCCATCACTTCATGGCAAATAGATGGGGAAACAGTGGAAACAGTGACAAAGTTTATTTTCTTGAGCTCCAAAATCAGTTCATATGGTGACTGCAGCCATGGCATTAAAAGACACTTACTCCTTGGAAGAAAAGTTCTGACCAACCTAGACAGCATATTAAAAAGCAGAGACATTACTTTGCCAACAAAGGTCCATCTAGTCAAGGCTATGGTTTTTCCAGTAGTCATGTATGGATGTGAGAGTTGGACTACAAAGGAAGCTGAGCACAGAAAAATTGATGCTTTTGAACTGTGGTGTTGGAGAAGACTCTTGAGAGTCCCTTGGATTGCAAGGAAATACAACCAGTCCATTCTAAAGGAGATCAGCCCTGGGTGTTCATTGGAAGGACTGATGCTAAAGCTGAAACTTCAGTACTTTGGCCACCTCATGCGAAGAGCTGACTCATTGGAAAAGACTCTGATGCTGGGAGGGATTGGGGGCAGGAGGAGAAGGGGAAGACAGAGAATGAGATGCTTGGATGGCATCATCGACTCGATCAACATGAGTTTGGGTAAACTCCAGGAGTTGGTGATGGATAGGGAGGTCTGTGGAGAAGGCAAAGGCACCCCACTCCAGTACTCTTGCCTAGAAAATCCCATGGGTGGAGCAGCCTGGTAGGCTGCAGTCCATGGCGTCGCTAAGAGTCAGACACGGCTGATCAACTTCACTTTCACTTTTCACTTTCATGCATTGGAGAAGGAAATGGCAACCCACTCCATTGTTCTTGCCTGGAGAATCCCAGGGACGGGAGAGCCTGGTGGGCTGCCGTCTATGGCATCACAAAGAGTCGGACATGACTGAGCGACTGAACTGAACTGAATATTCCATTGTATATATATATATATGTGTGTATACATATATATATATATATATATATACCACAACTTCTTTATCCGTTCATCTGTCAGTGGACACCTAGGTTGCTTCCATGTTGTATATGGTGCTACAGTGAACATTAGTGTTCATGTGTCTTTTTCAATTATGGTTTTCTCAGGGTATGTCTACTCTTAAGTTAGGTGATATTTACATCCTTTTTGTGTAGAAGTTTTATAACATAGCTTCCATTTCTACTGTATGTTGAGCTTTGGAGACCAGTGAAAAATAAAGGGCAAAATGAAAAGAAATACTGAAACAGCCTATTTGAAATAATCAAGGCTCATCGATGAAACATTTGCTTGTAAGGCATGACATATATGTGTACTCTTGCAACTATTATACTATTTTTTGTAGTAACTTCCTAGAGAGTAGGTGTTCAGTTTCACTGATCCCAGATAGAATTTGCTATGTAAGCTGTCGCACATTCATGGGCAATTAACCGGATTCTTACAGTGTCTGCCTATTCTCCAGGAAGAAGGAAAGAACCAAGCATTGTACTAGGCATGGAGTAAACATTCCACAAATAGTCTCAATCTAGTTGCTTAATTGGACTGGAACCTGTTTCCATTCTTCCTGGAAATGAGAGTACCAGCTAGCACAATGGGCCAGTGAATTACTAAACATTACTAATGCTGAAATTCACTTGAAATTCAGCATGAAATTCACTGAAAGTACACCTACCTGATAGAGATAAGCTTAGGCAAAGCACGATCTGCCTTAGTCAGAATTAAATTCTAAGTCTCAAGACCTTCTGGTACAGGTTTGGGTGTATTCCTGTTTCTCTGTGTGTGTGTGTCATCATCACAAAGGCCCTAATTTTGTTATTTGAGGTGAGGACATCCAGAATGATTGTGAGGAGCCAAGAATGAGGAAGGGGAAAGGACCTTAGTTGGTTGAATTTGAGACCGTCTGGCTTATTTCCCATATTGTGCCTCTATGTATTGCCTATCTGTCTTCACTGTCTTGCCCTTTCTTTGCCAATCGTTACACACTGAAATTGCTAAGCTCCATCTGAAAACCTTTCACCTCAAGAAGATCTAACACCTACTAAGTGGTTCCTATGTACCAGGCTTTACATATTTTATTCTGTTTGATCTTCAGTGGGTATGTACCAGAATCGGTATCACTGATGCGGACATGTGACATAAGAGGTGAAGGTGACAGAGGTGAGTGATAGGGCAGTATTTGAACGCAAATAATTCCTAAGCTTGTGCCCCTTGTTGTTGATTGTAAAGCTATGGAGCATTTCAGAACCTGCCCTGTCCCACATGACCACACCATATACTGCATCCCTTTAGAACTAGTTTTAAACTACAAACCACAGTTCTGCACACATGACTCTGAAAATACTTTCTATTTGTCTTGTGCTAGTGAATGTTGGCTTTCCAGATCAATGTTAATGTCTTTTAGAACAGGAACTTGATGTTTTGCCATTCCTGGAATATAGTTGGTGTGGTGGGCTGGAGAGTCATACAGCCCAAATTCAAACCTAGCTCCACTGCTCACTAGTATTGTAACCTTGGGCTACTTACTTGCTATATTTCCTCATCTGCAAAATAGGTATCAAAAACATACCTATCTTTATAGGTGGGTATTTTACATGGGGATTAAATATAGTAATACATGGGAAACCTATAGAATGGGATACAGTAAATACACATAATGAGTGTTAGCTACTATTTTCCTTTGCTGCTGCTGCTGCTAAGTCACTTCAGTCATGTCCGACTCTGTGTGACCCCATAGACGGCAGCCCACCAGGTTCCCCTGTCCCTAGGATTCTCCAGGCAAGAACACTGGAGTGGGTTGCTATTTCCTTCTCCAATGCATGAAAGTGAAAAGTGAAAGTGAAGTTGCTCAGTCGTGTCTGACTCTTAGCGACCCATGGACTGTGGCTCACCAGGGTCCTCCATCCATGGGATTTTCCAGGCAAGAGTACTGGAGTGGGGTGCCATTGCCTTCTACCTATACAGAAATACAGTGCTGGGCACACAGCAGGTGGTCAATTCTCTGCCAAATAATGGAGTTACCATAAAAGTAAATGAGAGATTTTATCACAGGTGTTTTGGGGTCAGTCTTTCACTGTTCATCACATGCTGACATATCACTCAGTGCCTTGCATATTGTACTCAATAAGTAATTGTTAAATCAGTCATTTAAACAAATTAACCAACCAACCAACCAGCCAATTGGCTAGTTTCCTTACATACCAACCAATTACAGTGTTTATCAGTTTTGCCCTTCCTTAAGGTAGCCTTCATCCTGTACAACATGGCTCTTCATGGTCTGCTGCTTAACTTATCTTTCAGCATTGTGACTATGCCCTGACTAATGTAAATTTCCTCACACCAAAGCAGATATTATCCATCACCTATGGCCAGTGGAGAGTTCACCTGCTATGCTGCAAATGAAAAGACCAATGCAATTTATATACCAAACAATAGCCATTCGAAAGTATGGCTCAGTGTGAGAGAGGTTCAATTTATAATCTCTGTGTAAGTACTATTTAGCATTTAAAGTTAGGCTTTTCTCTGGGGTGATGTAAAGGAGATAAATGTCTACAAAACTGGTGGTATCATTCTGTAGATGTTCCTTGAATATTAGCAGTGTAGCCAAGATTGCTGTGCTCCCAAAAAACTTCCCAATACACACATAATTTCTTGTCAGAATATCTAAATTATGTAAATTGTAACATCCATGATAATGACTAATTTTATTGGGTATGCTGATCCTAAAGATGATGGGACAGGCCAAATGTTTTGATTTGGTTTGATGTAGATCAGTCAACTTGCTGTTTTTTGTAAGGTTACAGGATCAGAGGGATATTCCACTGGAAAGATTTTATCACTGTAAAAAGAATTATATCTCAGAAGTGGATATGCAGGGGGCAAAAAAAAAACAGTTTATCTAAGTCTTTGCAGGAAATTGGTTTCAAAGACCATAGTTGCCTATGTGTAATGAGTTGGCTTTTCTGGAAAACTGTTTATTTTCAACAGACAACACAGTCTCTTAATTGTTTTGCTGTTAATTAGCTAAGAATGTAGTTTAACTAGGATCAAAGTATTCAAGATGCAAGGCGTATTCAAAAGAGGAAAATGTCTAATTAGCTTCCTATAGTACATAACTCCATTGCTTCCAAGCCAGTGGGGACAACAGAAGGCAGAAATCAGATGTGCTCACTGTTGCCTAATTCAATCAGAAAGAGGGGACTGAAAAGCCTCTTTGGGTTATTAAATGACATTTACAAAAACTGAGAAATGTATACATGCAAGTAAGGATGCAGGTAGAGAAAAGTTTGTTTGATATGGAATGAGAAAGGATTTTTAAACAAGGGGACTTCCCTACGTTACCCAAAGTTGGACTTAATAATTTTCCTCAGATGGTAAGAGAGTCACTGAATATTTTCTTTTTCTTCTCATTTTTGGTTGAGAGTAAAAGACAATGATAGCAATCCTAATCACTAATCACATTAAGGAAGTATGATTGGTAGGGATGTGTGTGTGAGAGAGAGAAAGAGAATTACTGAGTCATTTTGCATATTATACTGAAGGTGGGGAGAAAAACAGCAGTGACATACTGGAGCTGAAAAAGCCTTGAAGGTTATTGTTTCTCCTTGGTCCCGTTAATAGGGCTTCCAGAATTAGCTCTTTCATCTTTCCCACATACTTGGAAATCACAAGCTAATTATTACAGCTATGACAATTATCACAGATTACTAAACAACAGCCGAAAATCTTGTCAGAATACAGATAGGGTTTCTTTTTAAAATGGATGAAGATGAGTTTTACTTTTAAAGCAAATGCATAACCCATGTGGAGTAAGGTGTTCACAGTGCATTAGGTTTGGACACGTGGAGTAAATTGATTTGAATGCTTATTCATATAATTTACTCTTGCAAGCATGCTCATGTCTGCTCTGTTCTCTGCTGTGTCTTTAGCTCCTAACAAAACACAAAGGGTATACATTCTGTCAGATGGATAAGTATTTTATGAATGAATGAATAAAATAATTTGAGGTCATATAAAATACTCAAGTCTGTTTTTTAATGATGAAAAATAGTAGTTAAGTCTACCATTTGCTGAACATGGGCCATATTTTGTATTCTGTGCTAAGAGCTTTACCTGTGTCATCTCCTTGGTGAGCATGTTAGGTTCTCAGTCTTATTTAATTTGGAATTCCTTGGTAGTCAGAACATAAGCTCCATAAATGCATCCAACTGATTTTTTAAAATAATTTTTTTCTTTGGAATAATTTTAACTTTATAGAAAATTTTGAAGATACTACAGAATTCCCATATACCCCTCTTCCAGTTTCTCTTAATGTTAACATCTTACATTTCTGTCATATATTTTACAAGACTAAGAAATTAACATTGGTACAATACTATTCACTAAACTATAGACTTTGATTTTACTAATTCTTTTCTATTAAGATCCTTTTGCTATCCCAGGATCTAACCCAGGATACAACATTGCAATTAGCCAGTTTATTTTTGCCCAAAAGTGCAAAAGCAGTTAAATGGAAAGAGAACAGTCTTTTCAACAAATGGTGCTGGAACAATTTTCATGTACGTGTATAAAAGAATAAACCTTACACTCTTTATGAAATCTTAAAATGAATCATAGCTCCATTTACATAGATTTACATGTAAAATTTAGACCTACAACACTTTCAGAAGAAAACATTTGAGAAAATCCTCATGATCTGTGATTAGGCCAAGAGATTTTAGAAATAACACTAAAAAGCACTATCCATTAAAGAAAACATTTAGAGTTCATCAAAATTAGAAAATTTAATTTGCTGTCAAGAAAATGAAAAGACACAGACTGGGCAAAAATATTTACAAATAGTATATTCAGAAAGAACTTATCCCAGAATACATAAAGAAATTTCAAGATTTGACAGTAAGAAAACAACCCACCCAATTAAAGACTGAACAAAAAGATTTGATCAGACACTTCAGCAAAGAGACTATTGGGATGGTCAATAAGCACAAGAAAAGATATTGAACATTATTAGCCACTAGGGAAAATCAAATTACTGCCACTGTTAAATGCCACTGAGTACCCATCAGAATGACTAAAGTTAAAAACACTGACAACCCCAAGTGTTGAAAAGGATGTGAATAACTGGAACTCTTATACATACTGATGGTAATGTGAAATAGTATGGCCACTCTGAGAAAAACAGCATGGCATCTTACCATGGTGTTAAAAATACACCTATAATATGACCTAAAATCCCCACTCCTGGGTATTTATAACAGAGCATGGATTGGCAAATTGTGACCAGCAGGTGAAGTCCAATACATTGCTTATTTCTGTAAATAAAGTTTTTCTGGAACATAGCCGTCCTCTGTGGCCATAGACAATATATAGAGGAATAAGGATGGCTATGTTCCAGAAAAACTTTATTTACAGATCCATGCAAAGATGGGCTCGATAAAGGACAGGAATGGAATGGACCTAACAGAAGCAGAAGATATTAAGAAAAGGTGACAAGAATAAACAGAAGAACTGTACAAAAAAGATCTTCACGACCCAGATAATCATGATGGTGTGATCACTAGCCAGACATCCTGGAATGTGAAGTCAAGTGGGCCTTAGAAAGCATCACTACGAACAAAGCTAGTGGAGGTGATGGAATTTCAGTTGAGCTGTTTCAAATCCTGAAAGATGATGCTGTGAAAGTGCTGCACTCAATATGCCAGCAAATTCGGAAAACTCAGCAGTGGCCACAGGACTGGAAAAGGTCAGTTTTCATTCCAATCCCAAAGAAAGGCAATGCCAAAGAATGCTCAAACTACCACACAATGGCACTCATTTCACACGCTAGTAAAGTAATGCTCGAAATTCTCCAAGCCAGGCTTCAGCAATACGTGAACCGTAGACTTCTAGATGTTCAAGCTGGTTTTAGAAAAGGCAGAGGAACCAGAGACCAAATTGCCAACATCCGCTGGATCATCGAAAAAGCAAGAAAGTTCCAGAAAAACATCTGTTTCTGCTTTATTGACTATGCCAAAGCCTTTGACTGTGTGGATCACAATAATCTGTGGGAAATTCTGAAAGAGGTGGGAATACCAGACCACCTGACCTGCCTCTTGAGAAATTTGTATGCAGGTCAGGAAGCAACAGTTAGAACTGGACATGGAACAACAGACTGCTTCCAAATAAAAAAAAGGAGTACGTCAAGGCTGTATGTTGTCACCCTGCTTATTTAACTTATATGCATCATGAGAAATGCTGGAAGAAGCACAAGCTGGAATCAAGATTGCCGGGAGAAATATCAATAACCTCAGATATGCAGATGACACCACCCTTATGGCAGAAAGTGAAGAGGAACTAAAAGCCTCTTGATGACAGTGAAAGTGGAGAGTGAAAAAGTTGGCTTAAAGCACAACATTCAGAAAAACGAAGATCATGGCATCCGGTCCCATCACTTCATGGGAAATTGATGGGGAAACAGTGGAAACAGTGTCAGACTTTATTTTGGGGGGCTCCAAAGTCACTGCAGATGGTGATTGCAGCCATGAAATTAAAAGACACTTACTCCTTGGAAGGAAAGTTATGACTAACCTAGATAGCATATTGAAAAGCAGAGACATTACTTTGCCAACAAAGGTCTCTCTAGTCAAGGCTATGGTTTTCCAGTGGTCATGTATGGATGTGAGAGTTGGACTGTGAAGAAAGCTGAGCACCAAAGAATTTATGCTTTTGAAGTGTGGTGTTAGAGAAGACTTGAGAGTCCCTTGGACTGCAAGGAGATCCAACCAGTCCATCCTAAAAGAGATCGGTCCTGGGGTTCATTGGAAGGACTGATGCTAAAGCTGAAACTCCAATACTTTGGCCACCTCATGTGAAGAGTTGACTCATTGGAAAAGACCTTGATGCTGGGAGGGATTGGAGGCAGGAGGAGAAGGGGACGACAGAGGATGAGATGGCTGGATGGCATCACCGAGTCGATGGACGTGAGTTTGAGTAGACTCCAGGAGTTGGTGATGGACAGGGAGGCCTGGCGTTCTGCAGTCCATGGGTTCGCAAAGAGTCAGACACGACTGAGTGACTGAACTGAACTGATGGCTGCTTACACTAATTTCAACAGAGACCACAAAGCTGAAATATTTACTATTTGACTTTATACAGAAAGAGGTATACATCCCCTGCTCTAGAGAAATGAAAATATATGTCCACTCCAAAATGTGTACAAAGTGTTTTTTAAGCGGCTCTATTTATAATCACCAAAACTTGAACCAGCTCAATTGCTCTTTGGCAGATAAATGGCTGAACAAATTGTGTTATGGCCGTATGATGGAGTATTTGGAAGGAACAGTATTTAACAGAAACAAGCTATTAACATAAGCAATGACTTAGAGATTCTCAAAAGCATTATGCCAGGTGAAATTAACTAGTTTCAGAAAGCTACTTACTGTCTGATTCACTTATATAACATTTATGAAAAGACAAAATTTCTAGTAATGGAGAGCAGCTCTGTGTTCACCATGTACTATGGATGATAGAAGGGTACAATTATAAAGGAAAAACGTGGAAATTCTATGGAGTGGTAGGATTGTTCTTCTACATCTTAATTGTAGTGGAGCCATCATAAATCTATACATATGTCAAAATTTGTAGAACTGTACCCCTTGAAATGTACATTACACTGTATTTTTTAAAATTTTAATCAAAAGTTAAAAGTGGAGCTTCCGGTCCAAGGCCACACAACTAGCCAGAAGTAGACTTTTAACCCAGGGCACCCAGAAGGGTTAAGTCACTTGCTTGGTATCACATTCTGAACATTTTATTGTGACTGTGTTGAAACTTGGATGACACTGTTCCCTTGGGCTTGGGTACCTACCAAGCAATAAACCTGGGGACAGAATCCCTTGCCTTTCTCCACTGCTTTGGGGCTTATGGCTCCCTGAATACATTCTTTTGTGTGGTTTTGGGCAGAGACCGAAGTATCCTGACCTCTAGATAGCCAACTAGCTGCCAGGCCATAATCAGCAGCACCATCGCTGCACTCATCAGAGCCTACAATTTTCAGTTCTTTATAGTTTCAAACGGTTTTCTTTTTTACTTGAACTTCACAATTACCAAGTAGAGAACTAGGTCATGCAAGAAAATTATTTATCCATATCTTACCAAAAAAAAAAAAAAAAAGGCTTAGCCAGATTCAATTTCCTAAGTTACAAGGTTATATGAGATGGCAGAGTGTTTAGACTCTTAAGAAATGTGACCCCCAGCACATGCTGATTTTCTACTACTTAGCCTTTTATATAGGCTAAGGTCATTCTTGACCTTTGCTGAAACTTCTTCTGGATCAGAATCTTGAACTGTGAATTTAAGGCATCCACAAAGATATTGTGTTATTTGTAGCTTACAATGAAACCAAGTTGACACATGGGTGTTTTTTGAGTCTATTAACCCATCTGCCTATCTTCTGAGGTCTGCTGAGGCCAGAGTTCATGAGCTTTACCCATCAACTGAAGACATTCTAGAATTATGTCATCTGAAACTGAATCTCCCCTTAGATCTTAGATTCTTCCCTTCAGCAAACATAGAGCACAGCAAATAAACTTTCTGTGACCAGTCATGTTTGAGAAGGAAAGCTGGGTCATCTAGATAAACATCTATGGCCTACTTTATGTATCTTTTGATAAAAACCTTCTTTCACATTCTTAATTAGATTTACTATGTTAGGTGATGGGATTATTAACCTTGACTTTTCATTGTCTTTAGTCCATTCCTAAAGGTATCTTTGAAACAGGTTTTCCTAAAGCACTCAAATCTTGAATTAGAAAGCATTTATTTCTCCTTAGGAGTTTGGATTTAGCATAAGCATGCATATGTAATTACATATACATTAATGTTTATAAAATAGATAACCAACAAAGACCTACCATATAGCACAAGAAACACAGGAAACTATACTCAATATTTTGTAATAACCTATAAGGGAAAACAACCTGAAAAAAATATGCATGTATATATGTATTGATATAAACAAATCTCTGTACTGTACACCTGAAACTAACATGATATTGTAAATCAACTATACTTCTTTTTATTTATTTATTTTTTGAAGGCTAATTACTTTACAATATTGTATTGGTTTTGCCATACATTGACATGAATCCACCACAGGTGTACATGTGTTCCCCATCCTGAACCCCCCTCCCACCTCCCTCCCCATCCCATCCCCTGGGTCATCCCAGGGTACCAGCCCCAAGCACCCTGTATCATGCATCAAACCTGGACTGGCAATTTGATTCACATATGATAATATACACGTTTCAGTGCCATTCTCCCAAACCATCCCACCCTCACCCTCTCCCACAGAGTCCAAAAGACTGTTCCATACATCTGTGTCTCATTTGCTGTCTCACATACAGGGTTATTGTTACCATCTTTCTAAATTCCATATATATGTGTTAGTATACTGTATTGGTATTTTTCTTTCTGGCTTACTTCACTCTGTGTAATAGGCTCCAGTTCATCCATCTCATTAGAACTGATTCAAATGTATTCTTTTTAATGACTGAGTAATATTCCATTGTGTATATGTACCACTGCTTTCTTTATCCATTCATCTGCTGATGGACATCTAGGTTGCTTCCATGTCCTGGCTATTGTAAACAGTGTTGCAATGAACATTGGGGTACACGTATCTCTTTCAATTCTGGTTTCCTCAGTGTGTATGCCCAGCAGTGGGATTGCTAGGTCATATGGCAGTTCTATTTCCAGTTTTTTAAGGAATCTCCACGCTGTTTTCCATAGTGGCTGTACTAGTTTGCATTCCTACCAACAGTGTAAGAAGGTTCCCTTTTCTCCACACCCTCTCTCTAGCATTTATTGCTTGTAGACCTTTGGATAGCAGCCATTTTGACTGGAGTGAAATGATACCTCATTGTGGTTTTGATTTGCATTTCTCTAAAGCAGAGACATTACTTTGCCAACAAAGGTCCGTCTAGTCAAGGCTATGGTTTTTCCTGTGGTCATGTATGGATGTGAGAGTTGGACTGTGAAGAAGGCTGAGTGCCGAAGAATTGATGCTTTTGAACTGTGGTGTTGGAGAAGACTCTTGAGAGTCCCTTGGACTGCAAGGAGATCCAACCAGCCCATTCTAAAGGAGATCAGCCCTGGGTGTTCTTTGGAAGGAATGATGCTAAAGCTGAAACTCTAGTACTTTGGCCACCTCCTGCGAAGAGTTGACTCATTGGAAAAGACTCTGATGCTGGGAGGGATTGGGGGCAGCAGGAGAAGACGACAGAGAATGAGATGGCTGGATGGCATCACTGACTCGATGGACGTGAGTCTGAGTGAACTGCGGGAGTTGGTGATGGACAGGGAGGCCTGGCGTGCTGCAATTCATGGGGTTGCAAAGAGTAGGACACGACTGAGTGACTGATCTGATCTGATCTGAATGATGAGTGATGTTGAGCATCTTTTCATGTGTTTGTTAGCCATCTGTATGTCTTCTTTGGAGAAATGTCTGTTTAGTTCTTTGGCCTATTTTTTGATTGGGTCATTTATTTTTCTGGAATTGAGCTGCAGGAGTTGCTTGTATATTTTTGAGATTAATTCTTTGTCAGTTGCTTCATTTGCTATTATTTTCTCCCATTCTGAAGGCTGTCTTTTCACCTTGCTTATAGTCTCCTTTGTTATGCAAAAGCTTTTAATTTTAATTAGATCCCATTTGTTTATTTTTTATTTAGATCCCAGAATTTGTTTATTCTGGGAGGTGAGTCATAGAGGATCCTGCTGTGATTTATGTCGGAGAGTGTTTTGCCCATGTTTTCCTCTAGGAGTTTTATAGTTTCTAGCCTTACATTTAGATCTTTAATCCATTTTGATTTATTTTTGTGTATGGTGTTAGAAAGTGTTCTAGTTTCATTTTTTTACAAGTCATTGACCAGTTTTCCCAGCACCACTTGTTAAAGAGATTGTCTTTTCTCCATTGTATATTCTTGCCTCCTTTGTTGAAGATAAGATGTCCATAGGTGCATGGATTTATCTCTGGGCTTTCTATTTTGTTCCATTGATCTATATTTCCATTAGTCTTTGTGCCAGTACCATACTGTCTTGATGACTGTGGCTTTGTAGTAGAGACTGAAATCAGGCAGGTTGATTCCTCCAGTTCCATTCTTCTTTCTCAAGATTGCTTTGGCTCTTCGAGGTTTTTTGTATTTCCATACAAAAATGCCATTGGTAGCTTGATAGGGATTGCATTGAATCTATAGATTGCTTTAGGTAGTATATTCATTTTCACTATAATGATTCTTCCAACCCATGAACACGGTATATTTCTCCATCTATTTGTGTCCTCTTTGATTTCTTTCACCAGTGTTTTATAGTTTTCTATATATAGGTCTTTTGTTTGTTTAGGTAGATATATTCCTAAGTATTTTATTCTTTTCATTGCAATCGTGAATGGAATTGTTTCCTTAAATTCTCTTTCTGTTTTCTCATTGTTAGTATATAGGAATGCAAGGGATTTCTGTGTGTTGATTTTATATCCTGCAACTTTACTGTATTCATTAATTAGCTCTAGTAATTTTCTGGTGGAGTCTTTAGGGTTTTCTGTGTAGAGGATCATGTCATCTGCAAACAGTGAGAATTTTACTTCTTTTCCAATCTGGATTCCTTTTATTTCTTTTTCTGCTCTGATTGCTGTGACCAAAACTTCCAAAACTATGTTGAATAGTAGTCGTGAGAGTGGGTACCCTTGTCTTGTTCCTGACTTTAGGGGAAAAGCTTTCAATTTTTCACCATTGAGGATAATGTTTGCTGTGGGTTTGTCATATATAGCTTTTATTATGTTGAGGTATGTTCCCACTATTCCTGCTTTTTGGAGGTTTTTTATCATAAATGGATGTTTAATTTTGTCAAAGGCTTTCTCTGCATCTATTGAGATAATCATATGGTCTTTATCTTTCAATTTGTTAATATGGTGTATTACATTGATTGATTTGCAGATATTAAAGAATCCTTGTATCCCTGGGATAAAGCCCACTTGGTCATGATGTATGATCTTCTTAATATGTTGTTGGATTCTGTTTGCTAGAATTTTGTTAAGGATTTTTGCATCTATGTTCATCAGTGATATTTGTCTGTAGTTTTCTTTTTTTGTGGCATCTTTGTCAGGTTTTGGTATTAGGGTGATGGTAGCCTCACAGAATGAGTTTGGAAGTTTACCTTCCTCTGCAATTTTCTGGAAGATTTTTAGTAGGATAGGTGTTAGCTCTTCTCTAAATTTGTGGTAGAATTCAGCTGTGAAGCTGTCTGGTCCTGGGCTTTTGTTTACTGGAAGATTTCTGAATACAGTTTCAATTTCTGTGCTTGTGATGGGTCTGTTAAGATTTTTCATTTCTTCCTGGCTCAGTTTTGGAAAGTATGCCAATAAAATGGACAACTTGGAAGAAATGGACAAATTCTTAGAAAAGTACAACTTTTCAACTACAATTTTTAAAAGTTTTTTTTTTTAAGAAAAGCTTGTTTTTCTTACACATTGAATAGACATTTAAATGAAAAGGTAAAAATTATTTTGAGGCAATAAAATTATTTGAAGATTAACCTTTGTAAATTAGATGGAGGCAGAAATGTGGTTTTACCATCACCTAAACCAAGATAAATGCTTTTTACTCTAATTAGAAAATAAAACCCAGGAAGTAAAACTCTAGTGTTATTGGTAGGCTAATAAGGTGCATTAAACAAATCCAGGAGACTGTCATCAGTTCCATTTTTTCCCCTCTCAACTTACCCTCTTTTCATGTGGCATATACCAT
The DNA here is from genome assembly GCF_032452875.1 of Bos javanicus. NCBI lineage: Eukaryota > Metazoa > Chordata > Mammalia > Artiodactyla > Bovidae > Bos > Bos javanicus. The sequence goes on along the minus strand of NC_083874.1, from coordinate 54,463,850 downwards.
AGAGAAGGATGTAAAGATACCAGGGAAATGGTGCAGGGAGAGTAAATTGTGGTCGACATTTGAGAAAGCGTCTTCACTCTAAAGAGAGCTGGCACAGCCGAGTGATGTGTGCTTAGTGAGCCAGACTGTAATTCTGTTACCTCACTGCTGTCTGTGAAAGTGCTAAATGTCTGCAGCTTCCCCCCGGGCAGGTGATTCAGCACCTTCCACATCAGGGGCCAGATCTGACTAAAATATCACTCTTGCATAACCAGATTACTGTTACTGACTCAAAACGAGACATGATGCTGTGTGTACATATCAATATGCTTCTGCATATTTCTTTACTGGAATGTCTATTTTTTCACATGGGCATACTTTCCTACCCAGCCTATTTTCATACTGGTTCATTATTTCTGACTCTTATGACTTTAATTTGTGTTACTCACCCTTAAGGACCTGTTTCCAGTCATATCTGTAAGTGAAACCAGAGAAGGATAGCACACACAAACTGATTTCTGGTTTTACTTTTAAAGGCAACTAATCTCTTTCCCTATTCAGTTATTTTATTTTTCTTGGCTATAATACCTGAATGCCTAGTTCCAGAAAGAACTATCACCAAACACATGTAATATAAAGTTTTTATTAATGTATTGGGATGGCATTTAGTGCTGCAAAATCTTGTTACTGTGACTTGCAGTGAAGAACAAGGAATACAAATCCACTAACTATTGTAAATCACATAGAGGCAGAAATGTGATTTGTGTAAATATGTAAAATTTAGTCTGTTCATGTATAAACACACACACAAGGCATGCTATGGGGAAATGAGATCCCTTATACATGCTCATTCACTTAGCCAGCCAACCTCAGAGCACAATCTGATTAAGATGGCTCCAAGTGATTGGACATGGCAGAGGAGCAGCTGCAAGTGATGGAAAGTTAGCCAGTTTCACAAGATCTGAAGTGCTGTTTCTCCTCACAAGAAGCACCTTTTGAGTATCTATTATGTACTAGACATTGAGAATATAGCAGTGTGAAAGCAAGAGCTCTACTCCTCTGAAAGTTATTTCTAATGGAGGATATTCACTAAGCAAAGAAAGAAGATAATTACAAATAGTGATTATTGCCATGAAGGAAATTAATTGAGAAACATGATCAAGAATAATAAAAGTGTAGAGGGGAGAGAGGCTACTTCCAATAGAGTGGTTAATGCAGGCTTCTCTAAGAGATGAAGGAAGAGGCAGAATTAGCCATAAAAGGATGAAGAATATTTCAAAAAGAGAGAACAGTAAATACCAAGGCAAAGACTAGCCTTTTGGGAGGCAAGGAAGAGGGATCAGATTGGTTGGAATATGGACAACTGAGAAGGAACAGGTGTGTTGTGAGATTGAAGTCACATAGGGATGTGTAAAGCATGGTAGACAGTTGGTGTTTTAAATGCAATGAGAAAGGTTTTAACAGGACTGATCTGTGATCTGACAGCAGCTCACTCCAATTTTTGAAAGGACAGAGAGTTATGAAAGAGATAGGAGAAAAGGAAAGTGAAGGGAGTCATGAGGAGAACACTGTAGTCATCCAAGCAAAAGAAATAGTGCATAGTGCTACTTGGAGCAGATGAGGTGGAGAAGAGTGAGCAGATGTATGATATGGGAAGCAAACGGTCTGCCTATTTATTGGATGTGAAGCTTGAGGGAAAGGGAAGAAATGAAGATGGCTCCTGGGTGTACAATGAACATTTAGATAAATTTCAGCTGAATGCTGAAGCCTTCCTGTAGGAAATTTTATTTTATGCTGGGAACCTTGACTTTTCCTTACAAAGAAAATGGTGTGTCAGGAAGCTATTATATAAGACTGAAGAAGCCAATGTCATCATTTAGCTGTGTGATCTAAGGCTAGACACTGCCCCTCTCAGAGCCTCTGAACCACTTCCATGAGCTCCAAGATCTTATTAAGATACTGAGCTTTTCATTGGTGTAGACTACACATACTGTTAGTAACCTGAGTAGTGTTGGTGTTAAGAGGAACTGGGGCAAATAGAACAGTTGGTGCAGTGCACAGACCCCCAATATTACCACCCTGAAGTCTTCAGGTAATCTCCTTATTGCTGCTATTTCTGTAGTTTATCTTTGTACCTTTCTGTCAGCACAGCATTGAGAAAGTCCGATGCAGACAGGAGGTGGCAAGAGTGAACATCGACATTTTAGGAATCAGCGAACTAAAACAGACTGGAATGGGTGAATTTAACTCAGATGGCCGTTATATCTACTGCTGTGGGCAAGATTCCCTGAGAAGAAATGGAGTAGCCATCATAGTCAACAAAAGAGTCTGAAATTCAGTACTTGGGTGCAATCTCAAAAACAACAGAATTATCTCTGTTCCTTTCCAAGGTAAACCATTCAGTATCACAGTAATCCAAGTCTATGCCCCGACCAGTAATGCTGAAGTTGAACGGTTCTATGAAGACCTACAAGACCTTCTAGAACTAACATCCAAAAAAGATGTCCTTTTCATTATAGGGGACTGGAATGCAAAAGTAGGAAGTCAAGAAATATCTGGATTAATGGGCAAATTTGGCCTTGGAGTACAGAATGAAGCAGGGAAAAGGCTAATATAATTTTGCCAAGAGAATGCACTGGTCATAGCAAACACCCTCTTCAAACAACACAAGAGAAGACTCTACACATGGACATCACAGGATGGTCAATACCAAAATCAGATTGATTATATTCTTTGCAGCCTAAGATGGAAAAGGCTCTATACAGTCAGCAAAAACAAGACCAGGCGCTGACTGAGGCTCAGATCATGAACTCCTTATTGCCAAATTCAGACTTAAATTGAAGAAAGTAGGAAAAACCACTAGATCATTCAGGAATGACCTAAATCAAATCCCTTACGATTATACAGTGGAAGCGACAAATAGATTCAAGGGATTAGATCTGATAGACCGAGTGCCTGAAGAACCATGGATGGAGGTTCGTGATATTGTACAGGAGGCAGGGATCAAGACCATCCCCAAGGATAAGAAATGCAAAAAGGCCACATGGTTGTCTGAGGAGGCATTACAAATAGCTGTGAATAGAAGAGAAGCGAAAGGCAAAGGAGAAAAAAAAAAGATATACCCATTTGAATGCAGAGTTCCAAAGAATAGCAAGGAGAGAGATAAGAAAGCCTTCCTCAGTGATCAATGCAAAGAAATAGAGGAAAACAATAGAATGGGAAAGACTAGAGATCTCTTCAAAAAAATTAGAGATACTAAGGGAACATTTCATGTAAAAATGGGCACAATAAAGGACAGAAATGGTATGGAACTAACAGAAGCAGAAGATATTAAGAAGAGGTGGCAAGAATACACAGAAGAACTATACAAAAAAGATATTTATGACCCAGATAACCACGATGGTGTGATCACTCACCTAGAGCCAGACAACCTGGAATGGGAAGTCAAGTGGACCTTAGGAAGCATCTCTATGAACAAAGCTAGTGCTGGTGATGGAATTCCAGTTGAGCTATTTCAAATCCTAAAAGATGATACTGTGAAAGTGCTACACTTAATATGCCAGCAAATTTGGAAAGCACAGCAGTGGCCACAGGACCGGAAAAAGTCAGTTTTCATTCCAATCCCAAAGAAAGGCAATGCCAAAGAATGTTCAAACTACAGCACAATTGCACTCATTTTACACACTAACGAAGTAATGCTCAAAATTCTCCAAGCCAGGTTTCCACTGGACGTGAACCATGAACTTCCAGATGTTCAAGCTGGATTTAGAAAAGCCAGAGGAACCAGAGATCAAATTGTTAACATCTGTTGGATCATCAACAAAGCAAGAGAGTTCCAGATAAACATCTACTTTATTGACTATGCCAAATCCTTTGACTGTGTGGACCACAACAAACTGGAAAATTCTTGAAAGATGGGAATACCAGACCACCTGACCTGCCTCTTAAGAAATCTGTATGCAGGTCAAGAAGCAACAGTTAGAACTGGACATGGAACTACAGACTAGTTCCAAATAGGAAAAGGAGTAGATCAAGGCTGTATATTGTTTATTTAACTTATATGCAGAGTACACAATGAGAAATGCTGGGCTGGATGAACACAGGCTGGAATCAAGATTGCTGGGAGAAATACCAATAATCTCAGATATGCAGATAACACCACCTTTATGGCAGAAAACGAAGAAGAACTAAAGAGCCTCTTGATTGTATTTACCTAATGATGAAAGTGAAAGAGGAGAGTGAAAAAGCTTGCTTAAAACTCAACATTCAGAAAACTAAGATCATGGCATCTGGTCCCCTCACTTCATGGCAAATAGATGGGGAAACAGTGGAAACAGTGAGAGACTTCATTTTGGGGGGCTGCAAAATCAGTTCAGATGGTGACTGCAGCCTGAAATTAAAAGACACTTGCTCCTTGGAAGAAAAGCTATGACCAACCTAGACAGCATATTAAAAAGCAGAGACATCACTTTGCCAACAAAGGTCCTTCTAGTCAAAGCTGTGGTTTTTCCAGTAGTCATGTATGGATGTGAGTTTGGACTCTAAAGAAAGCTGAGTGCCAAAGAATTGATGGTTTTGAACTTGGTGTTGGAGAAGACTCTTGAGAGTCACCTGGACTGCAAGGTGATCCAACCAGTCCATTCTGGTTGATCAGTCCTGATTGTTCATTGGAAGGACTAATGTTGAAGCTGAAACTCCAATACCTTGGCCACCTGATGCAAAGAACGGACTCAATTGAAAAGACCCTGATGCTGGGAATGATTGAAGGCAGGAGGAGAAGGGGATGACAGAGGATGAAATGGTTGGATGGCATCACCGACTCAATGGACATGTTTGAGTAAACTCTGGGAGTTGGTTATGGACAGGGAGGCCTGGCAAGCTGCAGTCCATGGGGTAGAAAAGAGTCAGATATGACAGACCGACTGAACTGAGACTAGACATCCTCATAGTAACCTGAGTAGAGATGGTGTTAAGAGAAACTGAGGCAAATAGAACAGCTGGTGCAGTGCACAGCCCCCCAGCCGCCCCGCCCCCCCCCAACCCCATTACCACCCAGTAGTCTTCAGGGAGTCTCCTTACTGGTGCTCTTTCTGTAGTTTATCTTCGTACCTTTCTGTCAGCACAGCACTGAGAAAGTCCGATGCAGACAGGGGCAGCCCGAAATACCACCACCAGAGGGCAGCATGGAGCTGTGCACACTCAGATCATCCCCTGAGGTCATGGGCGCCACCCCCAGCCTCTGCCAGAGCAGGCAGACCAAACTGGTCCTGGGGAAGAGTGGTGCTGGGCTGGAATCACAGCTGCTAAGGCAAAGCAGGAAAGGAAATGTTCCTTTCAACCAACTTGCCAAGAGGAGCATGAATGTATCATTGACGCAGGCAATGACAAACCCTAAATGCATCTGCAGCTCCCACGGTCTAAACAACAGGTAAAAAATAATTTTATCTTTAGCTACCATGCATGGAATGCTATACACTTGGCACCAGTATGATTATATAGTTATCTCATTTAAGCATTACATCAACCCTGGGAGCCATAGCCTGGTTTTTATCCCTGTTTTGTTGACACAGAAACTGAGATGAAGACATAAAGATCACTTGGTAGAAGCAGTTTGGTTTAAATACAAAAGTCTGTTTAACTGTAAAACCTCTCCTCAAGGCTGCTATGCATCTGCATACTATTTTCCTATCACTCTCTGGGTGCTCTGAGGATAGAAATGAAGTGCTATATAGAATTTGACTCTTGCCCTCAAGGACCGTGCACTTTCAGAGTAGAAAGAACAATTTAAACAAATAATAATACAAACAATCGTGTATAATCCAGAGTTTGATAATATGATAAAATTTTGTCTATACAATTCTCAAATATTTTCCACTCATGGCACACAACTTCTATAAGTTTCAAATATAAAAGGATGAATGAGAGTGAGGTACAGTCAGCAATCCTAACCCTTCAATTATTCATTTACCCTCCAGATATTCAGTAAGCATCTCTGATTATGCTAGACGCTAGATATCACACTTAAACATGTCTGGTCCTTGCCTTTGAGGGGACTATAATCTAGTTGGGGTGGCAAAAAAGAAGTAGACAATAGCAAATAAGTCAATAAATAAGTGTGGGATTGCAGTTATATGTACCATAAATAGGTGAGCTGTTAGCCCTGGTGACAGCTCTCTGTCCAACAATTTCTTGACCTTGATTCTTTACAACCTTCTTCTCTATTGCAGCCACCTAGAGCAGGACTTCTCTGCTGTGATCTTGACATTTCTTTCTCTGATTGCAGTCTTGTGGACATGTCTCTCACACTCCCTCGGATTCTAGTCAGCCTGGGCTATGCTCTCAGGCTGTATCCACCTTTCTGACATCTCTTATCCAGAATGGACTCATGGAAGGTCAATTTAGCAATGGCCTTGTTCTTGCTCTAAACCCCTCCTGACCTTCCCCAGAATCTTTCTCCACCTGTGCCTATTCGTCTTTTGCTCTCTAGGCAGAATTGGGAGTTCTTTCCCAGTAGATGTAAGTGGCAAGGGTGAATGGTACTTGAATTTTGTTGATGTCATTCATTCATTCACTCATGCATGCATTCATACCTGCCTGCATGTCCTACTTTATTCCATAACTGTGTGTTAGCCACTTGGTATTTTTCCATCATCCTGATTGGCACAGAGACACTGCAGAGCAGGAAGGATCAGGAAGGAGCAGCTCAGGGGGATTGAGGCATTATGAGAAAGATAGGAACTGAGCATGCACACACAAGGTCAGGGAGTTGGAACTTCTACCCTGCAGGACCTTGAGGTTATGTTAACATTTTGAATTTAGAAACAAAGGACATATCCAGGGCAGAAGTGTGACATGACTTGATTTGCAGTCTCAAAAAGACCACACTGATTGCTGTGTGGGGAATGGATTACAGGGTACCAGAGTGGGAATCGAAGAAGGCAGTGGCACCCCACTCCAGTACTCTTGCCTGGAAAATCCCATGGACAGAGGAGCCTGGTAGGCTGCAGTCCATGGGGTTGCTAAGAGTTGGATACGACTGAGCGACTTCACTTTTCCCTTTTCACTTTCATGCACTGGAGAAGGAAATGGCAACCCACTCCAGTGTTCTTGCCTGGAGAATCCCATGGGCTGCCGTCTATGGGGTCGCACAGAGTAGGACACGACTGAAGCGACTTAGTAGCAGCAGAGTGGGAATAGAAAGTACAGTTAAAAGCTAATAGAGTAACCTGGGTGAGAGGTGATGGCTTCCTGTGAATAAAAGCCTTATTAGGTGAACACTAAGTTCCCGTCAGCCTCTGTGGCCCCTGGAATGTGTGATTCCTCACTAGTGCCTTGAAGCTCTGGCCCTGATCTCCCTCCCCTAATTTATCTCATGCAGAGAGCCTTGTCCCCCATCCTGCTCGCTATGCTCTAGATGAATTGAGCTACTCTGTTCCCTGAACACTCTGGCACATTTTCCCCTCCAGGCCTTTGCTCAATCTGTTCCTCAGCCTGAATACCACCCACCCTCCACCCTGGGTCTGTTCCCACCATCTACTCTTCTCTCCACATAGAGAATGATTATCTTCGTCACAATTTGGATTAATAACTCTGTTGTACCACTTGTACATTATGTCTTGATTTTCACTTACTTCATTTCCTGCTCTCTCCTCAGTTGTGAATCTGAGAGGATGCATGTTTTATAGTGTTCTTATTCTCCTCTTCAAACCTATGCTACCTTGCTCAGTACAACATCTTTATGGGTGTTAAATGTTTGTTGTATCAAATCAAAAAAATCCATTTCCACCCAATCCAATCGAATTCAGCTCAATTCAGTTCAGTGCAATCCAATGCTTGTATACTTGATATTTCCTTTATACAGTATAAGCCTCCTAAGCTTAGACATTTGTGTTATGCTCCTCGGTATGTCCTATCTAACTCATACAGTAGGTGATGAATAAATGTTTAGTGACTGGTTCACTTAACTTAAAGACACTCTTTGTCTTATAAGTATAGATTGGCCTTGGACCCTCATTTCTTTCTATCTTATAGATACTATGTAAGCTTGAAAGGTATAATTTCATACAATTAAATGGTCAGGATTTAATATGGATTCTTAAGGAATTCCAATACGGATCTAATAAGATAAAATGAGGTTAGGCAATTGTGTACAAAGGTGTAACATATTACATTATTGGTAGGCGCATGTTTAAGAGAAAAAAACAGTCATTACTAAAGTGGGGAAGGGGGTGGGGGTTATGGTTATGATGATATACGTAAGAAATATGAAGAACCTGCCCCTAAATATCTACTTTACCAGAGGGAACCCTCCTGTGATGCTCACAGTGGAAGGTGACTTTTATATTATCCCGATTGCTCAAGGACATCGTCTGTAACTCCAAGGACACTATCTAATTCATTGGCATCACCACACTTTACAAGTAGGTCCAAGCTCACTTACCTGAACTTACCTGAGAACAAGTGACTCATCTTTGAGGCCACCACTGCCCCTTGCTTATATAATGGAGGTGCCCTTATAAAGGACACCATCTTTTTCTTGTGATAAACTATGCATAATATAAAACCTACTATTTCATCCATTTTCAAGTATCCATTTCAGTGGCATTCCCACATTCATATTGTTGCTGTACAACCATCAGTGCCTTTTATCTCCAGAACTCATTCATCATCCTAAACCGAAATTCTATACCCTATCATATTTGTTTTCTAATTAAACAAATAATTAGATTTGATAGAAAAATAAATAACAATGTCTTCTAATGGTAGGAAATTCAATAATATCAAAGTGTACATAGTTAAAGGTGTAAGTTCTTTTCCATTCATTATAGACCAAGATTTTGCTGTTAGCAATTTGTTGTGTATCCTTTGGCTCTTTTGGTATGTGAAAATTACATACACAAGCCCATAGTAATGTACTGTTTTATAAAAATTAAATCATAAATATATGTGCTGTTTTGATTTTTTCATTTAGCCAAATATCATGGACATTTTCTCATGTCCTTGTGTATGTCTGTACTAAATTCCTTTTGCTGGCCACTTAGTATTCCATCCTATGGATGTACCATAATTTATTTAACTGTTGCCCCAGTTATGGACACTTCACTTTGTTCTTAAGTTTTCTTCCTTTTAAAAACTGTCACAATAAAAACTCTCATATAATCAAGCAAACATTTCTTAGGACACATTTCTAAAGGTTTAATTCCTAAAAATAAAGGCTGACATAGTAGAGAGAAAAAGGTGATGTATACTGACTGTCATATTATTCTACACAAACATTTTAACTGCTCTTTTTCCCATTAGTTAGTTAGGAAGAGGGCTCTGTGCTTACCTGCTGTTAGTATTATAACTCCAGCTATGTGATGTGCTTGAAGTCACTGCCCTCTTTGATAGGGCTCTAGATCTTCTCAGAACAAGGAGTTAACAGAAAGGACCATAGAGCATGGTGGGTTGATCCTATTTGGAAAAAAAGAGATACACAAGCTCATACATGGACTTTTCACTCCACTGTACAGAGAAAAGGCAAGGGCATGTTTCCTGTTTCCTTGAATTAACTCCACTTCACAATCAGCTCATCATCCTCATGCATCCACATGAAAATTCTGGGCTTCCAGCTAGACTGCACTAATGTCAACGTTCATAAGTGGGGGAATACCTGTGCCATGCATACATTCTATGTCGCATCTGACTCTGCGAACCTGTGGACCATAGCCCACCAGGCTCCTCTGCCCATGGGATTCTCCAGGCAAGAGTACTGGAGTGGGTTGCCATGCCCTTCTCCAGGGGATCTTCCCGACCCAGGGATTGAACCCACTTCTCTTATGTCTCCTGCATTAGCAGGCATGTTCTTTACCACTAGTGCCCCCTGGGAAACCCTCATAATTTTTAATTTAATCAGTTTAGAACTAAACATACAGAGACTGTGGAAAGAATGGGCTGCTTCAGAATTGAGCATGAAACTTCTGAGCAGTATTTTCTGCTTATTACTAGCAAAACTTCAAATCAGAGCTGACGTTATCTGGGGTAAAGGAGACTTGTGTTAAGGGGTTTTTTTGTTTGTTTTTTACTGGTGATAAACTGGGGCCATACTTGGAACAATGCATGACTCTTGATATTTGCATAGGATAAGCTTACATCCATTAGAAAAGCATGTTGTTCATTTAATTTTCCACTAAAATCAATGGTTTTAATAAGAAAATTATGAAATCTAAAACTTGAAGAGGCAATTGGTCTCGCCAATAACAGACCATGCCAGAGCCTACCAAAAACATTTTTTTCTATAGTTAGCTCACCTGTAATTCATTCATTAGAAAGGCAGTTATGTATACAAGCAGAAAACCAGACTGCTGAGCTGGAGAGTTTTAATAACTGGACTCTGGGAATAACTGATGAATAATGTTGAAAAACATTAAGCCAATATTTTTCCTGATACTGTATATTTCTTGGCAGCTTTCCAAAGCAACTCCATGAAAGGGGCCTTTTATTTTAGAGCCAAGCCTATCTAAAATAAGATGATTCTTTTAAGAACAGTTTTTCCATAAGCCCAGGTTTTAAGAGTAAGAATATCCAATCTCACCCTCCTCATGACTGAGTTAAGGAAAGAGATTTGAGAAAATTTGTTCTGTGACCATGACTCTGGGTATTTAAAAAAAATAAACAGGGAGCTTTGAAAATAGATAAAAATCTAAACTGTCAACATACCCACACTGATAGACAAGGTATTACCATTATGGCAATACCTCTCTAAGCTATATGTTAAGCTGGAAACTTTCAAACATGAAGGGGATTCATCTCAGATTATCTACTAGCAAGTTGACAGCATATTGTAGTAGATTTTTAAGTTGTCTCTACCCGATTTGCAAGGATCCCCTATAACTGTTCATTTAAGCTTGAATGGTGGGTCCCTGGCAGGCAATTTATATTTTATGGTTCTCCTAGCCCTCTCTGCCACCAGCCAGCCAGATTCTCTTTCCCAAAAGTTTAGGATTTAGACTAAAGAATATGGTTGAGTCTGGGCCAGTAAATGGAAGAAATCTGTCATTAATTCTGGAATTCCCATCTTCTATTATCATGTGTATCAAGAAGAAAAAAGAGCCTGACAGAAAAGCTAATGCAGAGAGATAAGCAGAGAAGGGAGATGATAGAGGGGTCTTTATGGTTTCTGGTTCTGGTGATTTCCTGAAGCCTGGCTGAGTTCTTGACTTTGGGGTCTTTATGATAATCTTCTCTATCCTTATAGCAGATACCCCATTTTTACTTACCTTAATCTGAATAGAATTCTGTTACTTGCAACAAAAGTTCTAAGTAATGCCCGTGTTAAGAGTATACATTTAAGGAGAGGTCAGCTTTGGGCTTCTTTGGTAGCTCAGCTGGTAAAGAATGTGCCTGCTTTGCAAGAGACCCCAGTTCAATTCCTGGGTCAGGAAGTTCTCCTGGAGAAGAGACTGGCTACTCATACCCACTCTAGTATTTATGGGATTCCCTGGTGACTCAGACGGTGAAGAATTCTTTACCATTGCAGGTAAAGAAACCAGCAATGTGGGAGACACGGATTCAATCCCTGAGTTGGGAAGATCCCCTGGAGGAAGGTATGACAACTCACTCCAGTGTTCTTGCCTGGAGAATCCTCATGGACAGAGGAGCCTCGTGGGCTACAATCCATGGGGTCACGAAGATTCAGACACAACTGAGAGACTAAGTGCAGCACAGCACACAACTAGGTATAGAGGGAGGGAGGAAAGAGGAAAGAAAAAGTCATTGAGAACTCTTGGTGTCAAGCAATTTGGTGAACACTTTAAAAATTATTATTACCCCTCAAAGTATCTCTAAAAAATGGATGTTATTTTCCCTCACTTTTTCAGGTTAAGAGATCTGAATTTCAGACGTTCATTCTTGAGTCACAGGGCTAGCTGGTGGCAGATCTGGGGATTTGTACTCAGATTTTGGTAGATTGGGTTGGACTTTGGCCTGACTTTGATAAATAACAGTTACTTTGATATTGGTCAATCTTGAGCAAGCCACTCTACCCTATTTGAGCCTTTCTTTTCCTTTCTGAACATTTCTAAACAGCTTGGGTAAATATAGTATTACCTAAGTTCCCTTCCAAGTCTAATAGCACAGTGTCATTTGATTGACTTATTTAGAACAGTGCTTCTCAATATCATGGTGCTTAGCTGGGGGAGGGAGGAGCAGGGAGAAGGCAGGGGTGAGTTATATCCAGGCCTCCTTAGGTGTCTTCTTAAATTGTATGCATCCATCATCTCCTTTCCCTCCCCAGAAGCTATGCTGAGGGTGAGATAGTTGTAAGTAACAGAGCAGGGATTTGAACTCAGAGATATCTTATCATTTCATCATACCACTGCCATCTCTTTACTATACTTATTGAAATGTAGAATAAGCTCATTTTTTTTCAACTAAATTCTGTTAATTTTGACCATAAATGACTAATGTGTCCTATTTTGAGTGCTTTGCACATTTTAGAATTAGTTTGCCCATTGCTATTAAAAGTCTCTCTGGTATTTTCATTAGAATTGTACTGAATCTATAGATCATTATAATATTCAGTCTTCAAATCAATAAACATAGTGAAAGTGAAAATGAAGTCGCTCAGTCTTGTCCGACTCTTTGCGACCCCATGGACTGTAGCCCACCAGGCTCATCTGTCCATGGGATAATCCAGGCAAGAATACTGGAGTGGGTTGCCATTTCCTTCTCCAGGGGATCTTCCCGACCCAGGGATCGAACCCAGGTCTCCCGTATTGCAGGCAGATGCTTTAACCTCTGAGCCACCAGGGAAGCCCCTATAAACATAGTGTACTTCTCAATTTTTTCAAAAATCTCCTTGAATTTCTCTTAGCACTGTTTTTTAGTTTTCAGTGTAAAATTTTTGTATGTCATTTATTAATTTCAGTTCAGTCACTCAGTCACGTCTGACTCTTTGCAATCCCATAGACAGCAGCACAACAGGCTTCCCTGTCCATTGTCAGTTCCCAGAGCTTGCTCAAATTCATATCCATCGAGTTGGTGATGCCATTCAAATATCTCATCCTGTGTGGTCCCCTTCTCCTCCTGCCTTCAATCTTTCCCAGCATCAGCGTCTTTCCTAATGAGTCAGCTCTTCACATCAGGTGGCAAAAGTATTGGAGCTTCAGCCTCAGTCCTTCCAATGAAAATCCTCTGCCTTTTCTAAACCCAGCTTGTATATCTGGAAGCTCTTGATTCGCATACTGTTGAAGCCTGGCTTGGAGAATTTTGAGCATTACTTTGCTAGCGTGTGAGATGAGTGCAGTTGTGCAGTAATTTGAACATTCTTTTGCATTGACTTTCTTTGGGATTTGAATGAAAACTGACTTTTTCCAGTTCTGTGGCCACTGCTCAGTTTTCCAAATTTGCTGGCATATTGAGTGTAGCACTTTCACAGCATCATCTTTTAGGATTTGAAATAGCTCAACTAGAATTCCATCACCTCCACTAGCTTTGTCTGTAGTGATGCCTCCTAAGGCCCACTTGACTTCCCATTCCAGGATGTCTGGCTCTAGGTGAGTAATCACACCATCATGGTTATCTGGGTCATGAAGATCTTTTTTTGTATAGTTCTTCTGTGTATTCTTGCCACCTCTTCTTAATATCTTCTGCTTCTGTTAGTTCCATACTGTTTCTGTCCTTTATTGTGCCCATCTTTGCGTGAAATGTTCCCTTGGTATCTCCAATTTCCTTGAATAGATCTCTAGTCTTTCCCATTTGATTGTTTTCCTCTATTTCTTTGCATTGATCACTGAGGAAGGCTTTCTTATCTCTCCTTGCTATTCTTTGGAACTCTGCATTCAAATGGGTATATCTTTCTTTCCTCCTTTGCCTCTAGTTTCTCTTCTTTTCTCAGCTATTTGTAAGGCCTCCTCAGACAACCATTTGGCCTTTTTGCTTCTCTTTTTCTTGGGGATGATCTTAATCACCACCTCCTGTACAATGTCATGAACCTCCACCCGTAGTTCTTCAGACACTCTGTCTGTCACATCTAATCCCTTGAATCTATTTGTCACTTCCACTGTATAATCATAAGGGATTTGATTTAGGTCATACCTGAATGGTCTAGTGGTTTTCCCTACTTTCTTCAATTTCAGTCTGAATTTGTCAATAAGGAGTTCATGATCTGAGCCACAGTCAGCTCCAGGTCTTATTTTTGCTGACTGCATAGAGCTTCTCCATCTTCAGCTGCAAAATATAATCACTCTGATTTTGATATTGATCATCTGGTAATATCCATGTGTAGAGTTGTCTCCTGTGTTGTTGGCAGAGAGTGTTTGTTATGACCAGTGCATTCTCTTGGCAAAGCTCTGTTATCCTTTTTTTTCTTCTGTTATCCTTTGCCCTGCTTCATTCTGTACTCTAAACCCTGAGTATTTTATATTCCTAAAGATTATTACAAATGATATTATGCTGAGTTCAAAGTCTCCAGTTGTGTGTCATTAATATATAGAGATATGATTGACTTTTGTGTATTGAAATGTTTTTCCTTTGACCTTATTATACTAGAATTTTGTTAATTAATGACACAAGAAAATTTGGATATGAAAAAGAATCTCACTTTGGAGTCAAACTGACAAAGTATACTTAGTAGGCAAAATAATGCCTCCTCCCTCAAAGATATCCATATCATAATCCTTAGAACCTATGTAACTATGTTAGGTTACGTCTCAGAGGAGAATTGAGGTTGTAGATGTGATTAAGATTATAAATCTAGTGCTTTTGAGAGGGTGATTATTTTGGACTATTTGGGTGGACCTAATGTAATCAAGAGTTGTTAAAAGTGAATGAAGAGAGCTAGAAGGAAATGTAAGTACAGAAGAAAGATTAGAGAGATGAAATGTTGTTAGCTTTGAAGGTGGAGGATGGGGCTATTAACCAAGAAATGCACAAAACATCTAGAAGCAGAAAAAAGCAAGAAAATGGAGCATTCTATAGACCTTCTAGGGAAAAAAAATATAATCCTGCCCACACTTTGGTTTTGGTCCAGGAAGGCTCCTGTTGAACTTCTAACCTCCAGAACTGTAAGATGATAAATCATGTTGGCTTAAACCATTAAATTTGTGATAATTTGTTCTGTTAGCCGTGGAAAACTAATACAGTAGTGTTCCAAGTCACCCTCTGTTCATGGAACCTGCCCCATGCTGGCATGCTGCAAAAAGCCAGCTTTGGAATCAGGAGCACACAGTTACAACATTCGTATTTTTGCCACCATCTATGTTGCAAAACTGAAGAATCTTAAGAAAAGTTTAAAAACAGGTCATAAGCATTGACAGAATGGACGCTAGATAAAGAGAATACGTGGATGCCATGTGGTAATAGCTAACCAGAGGGATTTGTAGGAATAGAGGAAGCACCACTTGAGGGGATGTCTTCTAGTGAGAACAAATCCTATTTTGAGCAAGTCAGAGTCAGAAAGACATCGTAAGTTTTATATATATGATCCCATATGTAGCCTCATGTAGGTGAGACCGAATGACTTGGGTTATACTAATAATAATAGTTAAGTACACTAATATTTGTTAATATTTTAAGTGTTTTTAAGTGTACTCTTGCCTGGAAAATCCCATGGACGGAGGAGCCTGGTAGGCTGCAGACCATGGGGTCCCGAAGAGTTGGACACGACTGAGCGACTTCACTTTCACTTTTCCCTTTCATGCATTGGAGAAGGAAATGGCAACCCACTCCAGTGTTCTTGCCTGGAGAATCCCAGGGACGGGGGAGCCTGGTGGGCCGCCGTCTATGGGGTCGCACAGAGTCAGACACGACTGAAGCGATTTAGCAGCAGTAGCAGCAGCAAGTGTAATTAGGAAATATTAAAAGTTGGCCCTATAAGGAGATCATAATTGAATATTTGTATCCCAATATCTTGAGCAGAGAAATGAGGTAGACTCAGCCCGCAGCCTGTCCTCTCTGTGCTGTGTACATCATGACGAGCTCCCACCATAGAGGATTCATTGACAAGTATAGTGATTATAGATTATTGTCATGTGTTTAAGTTGTGATTTCAATATGCTTCCTGCCATTTCCTTTTTGGCCCAAGTCTATATTTTTAGTAAAAAATAAAGAAAGGATAGATGAAGAAAATATAGTATATTTTTGTCTTCAGTATATGTCAGTGAGAATGATGCTATGAAGTTTCAATCAACAATAAAACAGGAGCTGCAAACACCAAATCATAAATAAAGTGAATTTGCAATAATGTTACTCATAGTAACATGTAAAAATGTGTCAGTATCATGTGTGATATGATATTTGCCTCTAAAATGAGTTGTATCTATTGCTTATTCTTCAGTATTATGGTTAGTCATCTTATTTCTATTGCTTGTGGAACAGAAGTCTGAAATAAAAGCTTAAAAGTCATGCGTGTATGTATATGTGTGTGTGTGTATATATATATATATATATGTATATATATATATATATATATATTCACATTTCCTCATGGCTCAGATGGTGAAAGAATCTGCCTGCAATGTGGGAGGGTTTCAATCCCTGGGTCAGGAAGATCCCCTGGAGAAGGGAATGGCAACCCACTCCAGTATTCTTGCCTGGGAAATCCTGTGGGCAGAGGATCCTGGCAGACTACAATACATGGGGTCACAAAGAGCCGGACCCAACAGCGCTAATAACACTGCACACATACACACATACAAACACACACTCATATATACTTGTTTTTTCCTTACAAATAACAATTTGGAAATAACAAATGGTCAGTTTTAGAACTCACATCTTTATAACATATTTTTATTCATTATTCTCCCAAAAGAAACACATATGCTATTTAACATTTTACCAATAGAGCAGATATGGATGACAATGTCTTCTTTTATATGAGTTTCTGAGTTAAGGAAGCAAAATTGGAAACGGCTGATTTATAATGGCACCCACAAATTCCATTTCCATTTTTTGCTTTCAGTCTACTCAAAATTTATTGACCATTTCCACTATGCCAGGCACTGTGTGAGCAAGGTGCCAAGGATATGGAAATGATTAAAACACAGTTCCTTTCCTCAAGAAGTCCATGCTGTGATGAAGGATAGAAACAAGTGCCTCAAACCAAAATGCAGGACTATGAGGGCACCAAGGAGGGAGTGATTTATTTTCCTTGGAGAGAAATGAAACCTTCACAGAAAGGCTGACATTTGAAAAAACCTTAAAAGAAACGAAGAAGGTTAGTAATTGTACATTTTAAACAATGATACAGCACAAAAACTCTAAAAGAAGGTTCATTTTGTATCCTGTAAGTTGCCTATGTAACTGGAACTGAATATTCATCCAGGGCAGGGGGTATCTGGGGGGACCAGATGGGAGGCTGGAAAAGTGAAGTTTCATCTGGTCCCATCAGTCCTGTCTTCCCAAGCCAGGGGTCCTCCATCTGCGGAAAGGGCAAAAGCACTGACACCTTGCAAAGTCTGTCCAGCACTTCATGTTAGACAGCAGGACCTTCCTGCCACTGCCTGGTTCTGAGATGTGTCATGCAAGTTACTTAAGCCTAGTTTCTGTTGTCTGCAAACCCAGAGAACTAATACCTGCCTCAAGAGTTTTTGTGAGGATGAAAGAGACAAGTATGTAAAGCCTACGCTTATTGTCTGGCCCAGAGGAATGGTAGTACCATGACAGTGTTGAGTGATGGCAATGGTGAAGAATAGTCTGGTCTCTGGACTGCCTTGGGAAGACTCTGCATGTCCCGCGAGGAGGGTGAGAGCAGTGTGACCCTGGCGAGCCTGGCTCTGACCCAGGGCAACTTCCTGCCCATCTGTACTTCCTTTGCCGTTGTTCCTGTGGCACAGGTGGCTCAGGCAACTGCTCCAACTGCTGCCACTGGTGCCCTGACACCTGTGGTGAGCCAGGCATTGGTCTATTAAGCCAAACCCCAACTGGAAACCATCACCCCTAATAATCCTAGCAACAAGCTCCCCTCCTCCTCCTCATTCCCTTCCCCTGCCTGCCCCTATCCTTTAATTCAGTGGTCCCCAATCTTTTTGGCACCAGGGACTGGTTTCATGGAAGACAGTTTTTCCACAGACTGGGGTCAGAGAATCGTTCTGGGATGATTTCAAGTACATCACATTTATTGTGCACTTGATTTCTATTGTTGCATCAGTTCCTCCTCAGATCATCAGACATTAGATTCTGGAGGCTGGGGACCCCTGCTTTAATTCACTCCCTGTCATTTTCTTCTCTCCATCTTGATCACCTTCTATCTTGACCCTTTGCTGCCCCTTCCTCTCTCTTTTCTCCCTCATCATCGCTCTCACTTTTCTTGCCCTATCCTTCCCAATATGCTTGCTCTTCCATCCCCCTTCCATGCTAGTTTGGCCAGCATGGTGTGTAGAAGGAGTGCTGGGTTGGGGCCAGGAGGCTCAGAGAGGTGATGATGTGAGCACTTCACCCTCTTGGGATGTGATTTCCTCATCTGTAGAAAATAAGGGGTTGGACCAGAATGATCTCCAAGTGTTCACTCTACTGTAAACTCCCATTCTGTTACCTTTTGTTCTGTTCACCTTTATGCCTGACTTTCCTGTTTCAGCCAGCTAATCTCTCCACCTGCCTCTTTCATCCACATCCCCACCACTTTGGTCCAAGCCACCATCACCTCCTCCCAAGGTCTACTGAGGTAGCCTCCTGATAGTAGAGTCTCCCTGCTTCTGTTCTTATCCCTGCCCAATACATTACTCAGACAAAAGCCAAAGCAACCTTTAAAAATGTGGATGCCTTTGTTCACTCCTCAACTTAAATTCCTCTGAAGTCCTTTACCATCATTGTCTATTTCATTACCCTCCATATTCTCTTCAGAGCAATTAATACTGCTGAAATGATCTTTACTCATCAGTTCTTCCCCGCTGGGATGCAGGCTCCAAAAGAGAGGGAACTTGTCAGTGTGTTCACTCTGTATCCTCATTGCAAGTAGTGTTCTTTCAGTAAATGCAGAATGAAGAACCTCCTTCTGCCATCAGACCCATCTTCCCTCTTCCTGAGATTATCTCCTAACTATACTTTTTTTTTTTTTAATGTAGAAATATCTCTGCCAGCCAGAAATTCTACCTAACCAGCTCCACATTTTTCATCCCTTGGCAAAAAAAAAAAAAAAAAAGGGAGAGGGACGGCAGCAAAAATGCATCATTTAATATGGGCATTTTGTCATAGACACCTCCGATGTGGGACTTGGAATCACAGAACCCAACGATAAGCAGACTATAAAAGACTTACGTTGCACAGAGGCAAGTATGCTGAGAATCACAATATTACGGACAATTCACCAACAGGATTGAAAGGAAAAATAGGAGCCCATCAGCTCTTTTCTAGCAGTCCAGGAAAAGTTCAGTGTTATTCAGGACTAAGGGAGTGGTCGCTGCGGACAGAAAGGATGTCCTGGGTTTGAGAGCCTGATGTGGAAAAAGGGTGAAAGTAGCACCCAAGCAAACTTGTTTCGTTTTTGTTTACTGTGGCTGTCAGAAACGGAGACTTGCTTGCATTAATAATAATCCTTGGTTTGTGGCATGGCATCCTCATAGATCCGTGGGACCAGGCTCCTCTCTTGCTATATTGATTTATTCTCATTCACCTCCATTTTCCACTTCCATACTGTTCTCCCCAGTCAATCTAATTGAATGCACTTGAAGTGTGTTGTTTTCTTTGGATGCAAAATGAATGTAATTATATTTTGTGCCTGTGTGCTTTAGATTTATATAAATGATACTGCATTTTAACTTATTCTATTTATTCTTTCATAATCATTGTGATTTTTGGTCTCTCCATGTCACTGTATCTACATCTAATTCTTTGCCTTTAACAGCCATGTGGTCTCATCCATTACTTGGTATCTGCCTGCTTTCTCAACTGTGGCTGGCCAGATTGCTTCCAGCTTCTTGCCACCACAGATAAAATTACAGTTCACATCCTCCTATGTAGCCCTCTAAGGATCTATGTGATAATTTATTTTATATACACTTGGAACAGCATTGTTGGTCATAAAATTATACATAATTAGTTTGACAAAGTAGTGCCAAATTGCACCCTCAAAATGGTTCCCCAGTCAGCAACACCAGAACACCTAAGGATTTCTCAGTTCCACATCCTTGTTGCTATTCAGTAACTCAGTCATATCTGACTCTCTGGGACCCTATGGCTTCCCTGTCCTTCAGTATCTCCCGGAGCTTGCTCAAACTCATGTTCATTGAGTCAATGATGCCATCGAACCATCTCATCCTCTGTCACCCCCCTTCTCCCTCTGCCCTCAATTTTTCCCAGGGTCTTTTCCATTTTGTCATCTTTTCACATCAGGTGGCCAAAGTATTGGAGCTTCAGCTTCAGTGTGGAGAAGGTAATGGCACCCCACTCCAGTACTTGCCTGGCAAATCCCATGGATGGAGGAGCCTGGAGGCTGCAGTCCATGGGGTCGCTGAGTTGGACACGACTGAGCGATTTCACTTTCACTTTTCACTTTCATGCATTGGAGAAGGAAACAGCAACCCACTCCAGTGTTCTTGCCTGGAGAATCCCAGGGACAGGGGAGCCTGGTGGGCTGCCATCTATGGGGTCACACAGAGTCAGTCACAACTGAAGCAACTTAGCAGCAGCAGCAGCAGCAGCTTCAGAATCTGTCCTTTCAATGAATATTCAGAGTTGATTTCCTTTAGGATTGACTGGTTTGAACTCCTTGCAGCCCAGAGGACTCTCAGGAGTCTTCTCCAGCACCACAATTCAAAAGCATCAATTCTTTGGGGCTCAGCATTCTTTATGGCCCAGCTCTCACATCCATACATGACTACTGGATAAACCATAGCTTTGACTGTACGGACCTTTGTCAGAAAGTGGTATCTCTGCTTTTTAATACACTCTCTAGGTTTGTCATAGGTTTTCTTCCAAGGACCAAGCATCTTTTAATTTCATCCTTGCCAGATCCTAGTATTGTCCCGCTGTCTAAACTTTCCCAGTTAAGTGATATATTGTTATTATGTCAGCTTGCACTTACGTATTTACAGATGATTTTGAGCACTTCCTGAATGTTTGTGAATCCCTGGTGAACTCTTCTACAGATTGTCTGTTATATTCATTGTTCACTCTTCTGCTGGGTTTCTTTTGCTTTTTGGTGAATAAGAGTTTCTTACATAATATAAATAAAGATCACTTGTCAGTTTTAGATGTGACCAGTATCTTTCCCAATTTTGTCATCTGCCTATCAACTTTGCCTTTCATTGAACAGAAATTCTTACTTTTGAAGTAATCATAATATTTTTACTTTATTCTTTTAATGTTTTGTTCAATCAATTTTTTTCCCACCCTAGGAAACAAAGATATTCTTCTATATTTTCTTCTGTTACATGTATCATTTTGTCTTTTACATTTAAACACATCTGGAGTCCACATCTAAATATGGTGTTAGAAAGGGGTCCGGCTTTATTTTTCTCCAGAGATAATGAGAGCTTTGGAAAATGTGCCTGAAAGAAGTAGAAGATGCAGGGTAGGAGAGATGGAAGAGAGGAAGGAAATAAGGGACCCATAGAGAAAGGACAGAGAAGCAGAATCCAAAGATTCTTTCTAACCTACCCTGGGAGGCATCCCTTTATCTGCTGTGTGTAATGGAATACTGAAAAGGCCAGCATTAAATGCTCTTGTCATACAAATAAAGCCACTTTTAGGAGGAATTCCCCAGCAACACTGACATTCCGGTACATAGTTTTAAAAATATATCCTGTACACAACAGAAGGACTTTCCCAACTGGGAGGGAGGGTTGGGTGGGTGGGAGGAGAGGAAGCTGCAAGAGGGAGAAAAGCCAATATATTCAGAAGCAGAGTTGAGAACTGATTGTGCCGAAGATGGATGTTTGAAGAGTCAAACAATCATTTCTTGCTCTCAGAAATGAAATTCATCTATTTAGGGAAGATAACTGGTTTCTGTCCTGTGTCTTGAATCTCGAGCATATTTTCATTTCCATTTTATGTATCAACTGCCTGTGGTTAATTCAAGTACCTATCAAACAAAGAGATTGGTTAGTTTGTGGAAAACCATCTAACCAAATTACAGGCAGATGGTTGATATTTTGAGTTGTTAAGAAACTTAATGCATACTTTTAAATTTTCTTTTAGGTAGGTGAACCCAGGGATCAGGCTTTTATTCCTCTACAGCTTTACCACTACTGAGGCTTTTCTACATAACCTGCTGGAAGGCTGTGAAATTGTTCTAAGACCATAGTTTAAGGGGAAGAAAAAAAATTTTTAATGGGCAAAGGAAAACCAGGCAGAAAAAAATGTCCATTTTCAGATCTATAAAAATGGCTCTAAGAGCTGGCATTTTGTTGTCCAGAAAAAAAGAAAAAAATGATTACTCTGTGGGAGGAAAGAGCAGAAAGGAAGTAAAGGTCACAGGGAGCTTTTTTTTTTTTTTCCCTTGTTTGTTGTTCTTTTTGTTTTTGGCCTGAATATTTTTTTTTTTTTACTCAAGAGAAAATTCAAATCCCAGTCTTTAATATGTCTGCTTGGCTGTCTCTTACCACCTTCGCAAAAGAAAAACTATTTGTATAGAAGGTATCCTCAAGCTTCTTCTCAAAACTCACAATTATATGAAATATTCCCAACTTTGAAAAACATCAACAAGTCATAATAAAGGATCATAACTTGTGAATAAAAGCCACACATGTAGACACACGTCTGATCAAATACATTGCTTCTAACCCCAGTATGGAATGCTTTTAAAACTGTGGCATTAGATAGTCTGGGTTCAAATCTTATCTCTGATCCTCATAAAATATGAGGCCTCCTATGATTTACTCAGTCTTTCTGAGCCTTGGTTTTTTTCACCCATAAAACTGAGGTAGTTACAGTACCTGGTGGTGGTGGTGTAGTCGCTAAATTGTGTCCAACTCTTGTGACCTCCCCACCATCCCCGAACTGTAGCTCACCAGGCTCCTCTGTCCATGGGATTTCCCAGGCAAGAATACTGGAATGGGTTGCCTTTTCTTTCTCCACGGCATCTTCCCGAACCGGGAATCGAACTCATGTCTCCTGCATTGCAGGCAGATTCTTTATATTTGAGTCATCAGGGAAGCCCAATAGTACCTACTGTATGCCTATTAAATATCTAAAATTAAAAATGCTGACAATGTCAAGGGCTGATGAGGATGTGAAGCAACTAAAACTCCCATATGTGGCTGATAGGTGTTGAAAATGGTGCATACACTCTGGGAAATACTTAAGTTGTGAAATATCCACATAATAGAATACTACTTAGCAATAAGAAGGGATGAACTATTGATACATGCAACTATTTGGATGAATCTCAAAACATAAGCTTCAATATGAAAACAATAAATGTTAATATTTTATTGTACTATGATCATGTGCAAGGCACACTCATAAGCATTTGACAGGTGTTATCTTTTAAATCCTCACATTAACTTTGTACAAAAGCTACTATTGCTGCACCCATCCTATAGTGGAGGACTCAGACCCAAAGGTTAAGTAACTTGCCAGTGGTCTGAGAAGTGGTTAAGTGCAGATCAAGGGCCCCTACAAAGAGAGCCTGACAACTACATATCTGTTTCCCAAACTCTGTGCTAAGCTATCTCCCTGGGAATGCATGGAAAAGGATCAGGATATCACAGTAATCCAAGTCTATGCCCCAACCAGTAATGCTGAAGAAGATGAAGTTGAATGATTCTATGAAGACCTATGAGACCTTCTAGAAATAACACCCAAAAAAGATGTCCTTTTCATTATAGGGGACTGGAATGCAAAAGTAGGAAGTCAAGAAATGCCTGGAGTAACAGGCATATTTGGCCTTGGAGTACAGAATGAAGCAGGGCAAAGGCTAATAGAGTTTTGCCAAGAGAACACAATGGTCATAGCAAACACCCTCTTCCAACAACACAAGAGAAGACTCTACACATGGACATCACCAGATGGTCAATACCAAAATCAGATTGATTATATTCTTTGCAGCCAAACATGGAGAAGTTCTATACAGTCAGCAAAAACAAGACCAGGAGCTGACTGTGGCTCAGATCATGAACTCCTTATTGCCAAATTCAGACTTAAATTGAAGGAAGTAGGGAAAACCACTAGACCATTCAGGTATGACCTAAATCAAATCCCTTACGATTATAGAGTGGAAGTGACAAATAGATTCAAGGTATTAGATCAGATAGACAGTGCCTGAAGAACTATGGATGGAGGTTCATGATATTGTACAGAAGGCAGGGATCAAGACCATCCCCAAAGAAAAGAAATGCAAAAAGGCCAAATGGTTGTCTGCGTAGGCCTTACAAATGCTGTGAATAGAAGTGAAAGGCAAAGGAGGAAAGGAAAGATATACCCATTTGAATGCAGAGTTCCAAAGAATAGCAAGGAGAGATAAGAAAGCCTTCCTCAGTGATCAATGCAAATAAATAGAGGAAAACAATAGAATGGAAAAGACTAGAGATCTCTTCAAGAAAATTAGAGATATGAAGGGAACATTTCATGCAAGATGGGCACAATAAAGAACAGAAATGGTATGGACCTAACAGAAGCAGAAGATATTAAGAAGAGGTGGCAAGGATACACAGAAGAACTATACAAAAAAAGATTTTCATGACACAGATAATCACGATGGTGTGATCACTCACCTAGAGCCAGACAGCCTGGAATGCGAAGTCAAGTGGGCCTTAGGAAGCATCACTACAAACAAAGCTAGTAGAGGTGATGGAATTCCAGTTGAGCAATTTCAAATCCCAAAAGATGATGCTGTGAAAGTGCTGCACTCAATATGCCAGCAAATTTGGAAAATTCAGCAGTGGCCACAGGACTGGAAAAGGTTAGTTATCATTCCAATCCCAAAGAAAGGCAATGCCAAAGAATGTTCAAACTACTGCACAATTGCAGTCATCTCATACGCTAGTACAGTAATGCTCAAAATTCTCCAAGCCAGGCTTCAATAGTCCGTGAACTTCCAGATGTCCAAGCTGGATTTTACAAAAGCCAGAGGAACTAGAGATCAAGTTGGCAACATCTGCTGGATCATGGAAAAAGCAAGAGAGTTCCGGAAAAACATCTATTTCTGCTTTATTGACTATGCCAAAGCCTTTGACTGTATGGACCACAACAAACTGTGGAAAATTCTTCAAGAGATGGGAATACCAGACCACCTGACCTGCCTCTTAAGACATCTATATGCAGGTTTGGAAGCAACAGTTATATCGACATGGAACAAAAGACTGGTTCCAAATAGGAAAGGGAGTATGTCAAGGCTGTATATTGTCACCCTGCCTATTTACCTTATATGCAGAGTACATCATGAGAAATGCTGGGCTGCATAAAGCAAAGGCTGGAATCAAGATTTATGGGAGAAATATCAATAACCTCAGATATGCGGATGACACCACCCTTATGGCAGAAAACAAAGAAGAACTAAAGACCCTCTTGATGAAAGTGAAAGAGGAGAATGGAAAAGTTGGCTTAAAACTCAACATTCAGAAAACTAAGATCATGGCATCTGGTCCCATCACTTCATGGCAAATAGATGGGGGAACAGTGGAAACAGTGACAGACTTGTTTGTTTTGGCCTCCAAAATCACTGCAGATGGTGACTGCAGCCATGAAAATAAAAGACAAGTGTCTTTTATTTTTCCTTGAAAGAAAAGTTATGACCAACCTAGACAGCATATTAAAAAGCAGAGACATTACTTTGCCAACAAAGGTCCGTCTAATCAAAGCTGTGGTTTTTCCAGTAGTCATGTATGGATGTGAGAGTTGGACTCTAAAGAAAGCTGAGTGCCAAAGAATGGATGCTTTTGAACTGTAGTGTTGAAGAAGAGTCTTGAAAATCCCTTGGACTTCAAGGAGATCCAACCAGTTCATCCTAAAGATCAGTCCTGGGTGTTCATTGGAAGGACTAATGTTGAAACTGAGACTCCAATACTTTGTTCACCTGATGCGAAGAACTGACTCAATTGAAAAGACTGATTCTGGGAAAGATTGAAGGTGGGAGGAGAAGGGGACAGAGCATGAGATGGTTGGATGGCATCGCGGACTCAGTGGGCATGAATTTGAGTAAACTCCGGGAGTTGGTGATGAACAGGGAGGCCTCATGTGCTGCAGTTCATGAGGTCACATAGAGTCAGACACGCCTCAGTGACTGAACTGAACTGACTGAAAAGCATAACAATCTAAGACAGGGAATGAGAACCAAGAGAGAAAAAAGGATATGATAGAGGCTTCACAATCATGAGTTAGGGAGAAAAGGGGCAAAGTAGCTAACAAACCCTTATTTTGACTCTCTTCACCACTGGAATGTTATCTAGAGTCATGCATCATTTACAACTTTTCATATGAATCCACTCAACCAATATCATTGATCCCTGATAATCATGTTCTAAGCTCTGAATGAGCTGGGCATATGAAGCTGAATTTAAAAGTTTCCTGATTTTAAGGAGCTTTTAGTCTGTTATGTAGTTTATTATTTACTTTAAAAACACTTCATTGACACTACATTGTAGATAATACAGATTCATCCACATCTTAATCAGAAGTGCACACTGCAGGATTGTCAGCCAGCATTTAACCATTAGGACCACCTGGAAGTGCTGCTGCAAGAGTTTCAGTTCACTTTAGCTTAGTGACAGTAGCTTTTGCTTATTAGCATAATGGATGCTAGCTTCACAGATGGCTGTGTGGTAAAGAACCTGCCTGTCAATGCAGGAGAGGCGGGTTCAATCCCTGGGTTGAGAAGATCCCCTGGAGGAGAAAATGGCAACCGGCTCCAGTATTTTTGCCTGGAAAATCCCATGGACAGAGGAGTCTGGCAGGATACAGTCCATGGGGTCGCAAAAGAGTCGGACACAACTTATCGACTGAGTAATAGCAATAATGGATGCTAGAAAGGCATTCATTTGTGAAATTAAGGTGTTCAAGATGTTGACTGGCTAGAAATAGTCTAGGAACACATGAGAGAGTTTGAGCATCTTCTGACCCCAGTGGTCTTTGCATTTTGATTGAATGACAGAAGTTGGTTATAAAAAATGTATGGCAGTTCTAGATAATGTTACCTTCCACCAGAAAACCAAACCTTTCTTCTGCTGAGTGGGTAGGTTGGGGTGAAGGAAAAACCTCCCCCAGGCCTGTGACTGAGCAGGCCCTCCCTCAGGTTTGCTTTCTTTTCCCAGGATGTGACCTTTCTTTCAAACGAGAGCCTGCCATGTTAACCAGGACTCCATTCCTGGCAGATCCTCAGTTCTCAGTACTAACAAAATGTCAGTACTAACAAATGTACTGACGTCTCAGTTCTAACAAATTCGTAGTCTCCTGCTCCATGAAGCTTGAGAAGAAGCTTTAGAATTCTACACATTTCTTGAGTGGAAACCAGCTGTGTGGTTGGGGCCTCTCAGTTCTCCTTCCAGACTCCCATGGAAGCCAACATTTGAGGTTTCTTGTCCCTCATAGTGGTCTGTTGCTAGACCAAGCTGGATTCTCAGCTCCGGCCATACCTGGAATTGGCCAGTGCTCTCAGAAAGGCCAGCTCACCACTGGCTCCAGGGCTTTGTTAACCAGAGTTCCTCCCCTAGCAAGTCATAGTCTCCTCAGAACCATGAACTTCAGGAAAATTCTTCTCTCCTTTTCAGAGATTTTTCAATCTATTTTCTAAGCCTCGTGCTGCTCAGCTTCAGAATTCAACAAATGTTAGTGAATTCCCTGGTAGTCTGGTGGTTAGAACTCTGCACTTTCACTGCCAAGGGCCTGTATTCAGTCCCTAGTCAGGAAGCTGCTGAGTGGCGTGACCAAAGAAAAAAAATATATATATATATATGTGTGTGTGTGTGTGTGTGTGTGTGTGTGTGTGTAAGAACTAAGCAGATGTCTTGCACTGGACAACAGCTGTGTGTGGAGGCCGTTCACATCACCAGTTTTGGTCACCTCAGGGCTGCGTAACTGCCACGGTGTGATGATTTCTCCCTCCCGGAAGGAGCCTTTGCTGGAGCCCAGTTAGGCTGTTTAGCCTCTTGGTCACACCCAGACCTGGCTAAACCTGCAATTTTCATTTCATCTCATTCTCATTGTTTTTGCAGGTCTCTGATGCCTTGAAATGAGGTTTATTAAAAATAAATTGTATCTAACTTTTTAATATTGCACTCAGGTGGGAGTGTTAAGTTGTCATAAACCACTCTATTCTAGGTGGAAATCCTTATCTATACCTTTTGAAATGGCAGCCAAGGTCTCTTTAGTTCATTGAATTGGAGGACTCTTTGTGCAATGCCAGCCAAGCATTAACTGTATCTTACTCAGACATGAACTATATCATCAGTTTACATCCCATGAGGCTTAGTGTAAATTATGAAGCTAAAAGGATAGAACTGGGATTCAAGTGATGAATTCAAAACTATTCAGTGCCCACTTTCTAATATACTCTCTATGTGTGAAATATTTTAGTTTAAGACTTTTAAAAATTGAAACCTCACAGCAAGGTTGTAGATGAGAAGATCTTTAACTGTAAACTACCTCTGCATTTTTTTAAGGCTACTAGTTCTAAAAAGGACCTAATATTGTGAGTGACCAAGTTGATTTGGTTCCATTGTTCACATGGCTCATATATAGACATATATAGATTCATATATAGACTATATTTTCCAACTTATATCACGTCTTGAGAAGTAAATGTGATAAATCAACAAAGCAGATTTAAAACATTTAATGCAGAGTATAAAGCATTATTTCCTGTTTCCTTTTTGTTCTGAAGATAACTTCCTGTCCAGTGAGCAGTTTAATTAACCTGGTCCTGGAGGTGCACACTGACTCAAGAACATGACTCAATGGATATGAGTCTGAACAAGCTCTGGGAGATGGGGTGCAATATGGAGACCTGGCAGGCTGCAGGCCATGGAGTCGCAGAGAGTCAGACACGGCTGAGCGACTGAAAAACAGCAAAAAGGTCCACAAGTTTGTAAATATATTTATTTTTCACCTCTGGGCCCCTCAGCTGTTTTGAAAACATCAGTTCTAGGTCTTCTCAATCTTGCTCTTTCTTTACTGAGTGCTTATTTCTCACGTGTATATTTACCAAAATCCCTAATTCTAGATCATATTAACTGAACTTTTCCAGTGACTTTTCTTCTCTAACTCTGTATTCCTTTATTTATTCATTCAGAGATTTACTAAATATTACTTCATTACATCCACAGCTACAAACTTTATATAATAGTGAAGCTGAATCTGGTCTCTGGACACCAAATTAAATCTTGGGGACAAAATTTTAGGTGAAGTAGAAAAAATATCTTTATTGCTTTGCCAGGCAAAGGGGGCCACAGTGGGCTAATGCCCTCAACACTTCGTGTCCCCAGCTGGGGATTCCTGTGAGGAGTCTTATAGTCTACTGGTAGAAGTTGCTGATAAGGATCAGGGTGCATAGGACCCACATTCCTTCGATCCAGAGATGATCTGGCATCCGGTGATGAGAGGCAAACTGTGACCTCTGGAATAGAGTGCTTTAAGTCATCCATTTGGTGGGGGTTTTAGTTCTCCAGAAGAGCTCAAAGATAATGTTTTGTATATCACTTGAAGGGGGAACCAGGACCCTTAGACTATACTGTTAGGTCCTATTGTTTCTTGACTGCTCCACTCTTCCCTCCGCATCCCCTCCCTTCCCTGAATTAGCCATTGTTTGAACCTGTTCTTTGGAACTCAGAGAAGGGGACACAGAAAGGCTTTGGTGCCCAGGAGCCCCACAGGGTTCTATTTGGTATCAATAGCCACATTGTGGTTTTGTAGCAGAGGAAAACAAAGATATTTGATTCTATATACCTGAAGATAATTGGTATTTGATTGTACAGTCACCCTCTTCTGTTAAACAGAGAGTCTGATACAGTGTATACCTTTGTTCGTCATTGTCACCAAACCTTAGCATACTGTCTCAGAGTAGGCATTTAGTAAACATGTTACTTAAATAGATTCGTCGGTGAATAATGCATTAAATTCATCCAGGGAATAAGGAAAAGGGCATGTACAATTTGTAATATGTTCTCCTGAATGGCCAGCAGAGTGTCTAAATGTTGCCTTAAAAAAACCTACCTTACAGAATTAGAGATCTGTTTGGTATTTCAGGACAAAGAAAACAAGGAGTTATCAGGGGGGAAAAAAAAATTTTATAAAAAAAAAAATCAGCCTTTGATTTCAAAGAACAGAATAATGAGAATCCAAGGCTCATCAAAACAAGAGGCTTGCAAGCCACTCTTGAAAAGACAAACAAGTATAGGTGAAGGTTTACATTCAAACCAAGACTGATAAAGAACTGAAAAGCTAAGACTACAGAGGTATTGAAAAGCTCATTTAGAGTAAACAAGACAGGGAAGTTGAATTGACTTTCTAGATAGAAACTATAAGAAAAAATTATATTGAGGAGCCCTGAAGCAAAATAGAAGGAAGCTCATTTTGTTGCAGAAAGGAAGATCCCTTCCAGGCCCCGAGAGTAGGGTCTTGTCTAACACTTGGGACTGAGTTGTCCAAGGAGACACACAAGCCGACAAAGCAAGAAACTTTATTGGGGAGGGGCACCAGGGTGGAGAGCAGCAGAGTAAGGGAACCCGGGAGAACTGCTATGCCACGTGGCTCGCAGTCTCTGGTTTTATGGTAACTAGGTTAGTTTCTGGCTTGTCTCTGGTCAGTAATTCTGACTCAGGTTCCTTCCTGGTGGTGTGTGCATCATTCAGCAAAGGTCGCTTCTGGTGAGGATTCTGGGAGGTGGGTAGGACGTGTGGACTGGCATCTCCTCTCTTCTTTTTGACCTTTCCTGAGTTCTTCTGGTTGGTGGTGGTTTGTTAGTTCTGTGTTCTTACCAGAACCTCCTATTCTAAGATAATTCATAAAAGTGGCTACTATCTTGCCTGGCCTGCCCAACCACCAGGGTGGGTTATTTCTGTCAGTGTTTCCCCTAAAAATTTTACTAATTTCTTCATATTCTGGTGCTTCACCTATAGCATACGATCTGTATATTCTGAGTGTTCTAAACTCTGTGCTGGAAGGGGTAGTTGAGAAAGAGAGTGTGTGTATGCATGTTGATATCTATGAAGATCTTTTGGAGGCCATCAATATGCTGAAGAAATTATTTCTTTTGTCTGTGCATTTCTGTCTCACTTTGTTCCTTTTAAATGGGAATAAAAGGAAGAAAGACATAGTTTCTAGAACTCATTTCTCTTATCAAAGCATTTGTTTCTTAACTCATCTTCATTCAACTGCCCTGGGGAGAACTTCTGCCACATTGATATAATAAATGATCAGATATGTTGGGAACACATTTAACATATGGTACAGTATGAAACACACCTGATGCAGGAAAATTAGTAACACTGGTGAGTTGAGGATAACTCCAAATGCGTTTGTAAATAGATGCAGAGGATGAAGGCCAATGCCAAACACAAAGCATACATTTCAATTCAGTTCAGTTCAGTCGCTCACTCTGTCCGACTCTTTGCAGCCCCATGAATTGCAGCACGCCAGGCCTCCCTGTCGATCACCAACTCCCAGAGTTCACTCAAACTCACGTCCATTGAGTCGGTGATGCCATCCAGCCATCTCATCCTCTGTCCTCCCCTTTTCCTCCTGCCCCCAATCCCTCCCAGCATCAGAGTCTTTTCCAATGATTTCATAAATGTAGTCAAATGAATGGATCAGTCAGTTAAAAAAAAAAATTAGTAAGTGGAATTGTGTGTATGTGGGAAATACCAAAAGGGTCCAAGCTCTCTGCTAGGTCATCATCAACAGTTTATTGCATCAAGAAACAGAAAAATGAATCCAGACTTGCACTGAATGTCTAAATATTTGCTTGCAGATAAATGTGTTTCCAATTCCAAGAAAAGGAGCCAGAACCTTTGAGTCTTATGTATATCAGTTCAGTTCAGTCATTCAGTCATGTCAGACTCTTTGCAACCGCATGGAGTTCAGCACACCAGGCTTTCCTGCCCATCACCAGCTCTTGGAGACTACTCAAACTCATGTCCATTGCATCGGTAATGCCATCCAACCATCTCATCCTCTGTCGCCCCCTTCTCCTCTCACCTTCAATCTTTCCCAACATCAGGGTCTTTTCCAATGAGTCAGTGCTTTGCATCAGGTGGCCAAGTATTGGAGTTTCAACTTCAGCATCAGTCCTTCCAATGAATATTCAAGACTGATTTCCTTTAGAATTGACTAGTTTGATGTCCTTACAGTCCAAGGGACTCTCAAGAGTCTCCTCCAATGCTGCAGTTCAAAAGCATCAATTATTTGGCACTCAGCTTTCTTTATGGTCCAACTTGCACATCCATAAATGACTACTGGAAAAACCATAGCTTTGACTAGAAGGACGTTTGTCAGCAAAGTAATGTCTCTGCTTTTTATATTCTGTCTAGGTTGGTCATGGCTTTTCTTCCAAGGAGCAAGTGTCTTTTAATTTCATGGCTGCAGTCACCATCTGCAGTGATTTTGGAGCCCAAGAAAACAAAGTTTGTCACTGTTTCCATTGTTTCTCCACCTATTTGTCATGAAGTGATGGGACCAGATGCCATAATCTTAGTTTTTTGAATGTTGAGTTTTAAGCCAGCTTTTTCACTCTCCTCTTTCACTTTCATCAAGAGGCTTTTTAGTTCTTCTTCACTTTCTGCCATAACAGTGGTGCCATTTGCATATCTGAGGTTATTGATGTTTCTCCCGGCAATCTTGATTCCAGCTTGTGCTTCTTCCAGCCCTACATTTCACATGATGTACTCTGCATTTAAGTTAAATAAACAGGGTGACAATATATAGCCTTGATGTGCTCCTTTCCCAATTTGGAACTAGTCCGTTGTTCCATGTCCAGTTCTAACTGTTGCTTCTTGACCTGCATACAGATTTCTCAAGAGGCAGGTCAGGTGGTCTGGTATTCCCATCTCTTTAAGAATTTTCCACAGTTTGATGTGATCCACACAGTCAAAGGCTTTGGCATAGTCAATAAAGCAGAAGTAGATGTTTTTCTGGAACTCTCTTGCTTTTTCTTTGATCCAACAAATGTTGGTAATTTGATCTCTGGGTCTTCTGCCTTTTCTAAATCCAACTTGAACATCTGTAAGTTCTCAGTTCATGTACTGTTGAAGCCTCACTTGGAGAATTTTGAGCAATACTTTGCTAGTGTGTGAGATGAATGCTATTGTGTGGTAGTTTGAGCATTCTTTGCCATTGCCTTTCTTTGGGATTGGAATGAAAACTGGCCTTTTCCAGTCCTGTGGCCACTGCTGTGTTTTCCAAATTTGCTGGTGTACTGAGTGCAGCACTTTCACAGCATCATCTTTTAGGATTTGAAATAGCTCAACTGGAATTCCATCACCTCCACTAGCTTTGTTCATAGTGATACTTCCTAAGGTCCACTTGACTTCGCACTCCAGGATGTATATAGACCTTGAATAAAAAACAAAAACACTGTTCCATCCAATTGGAACATTGTGAGAAATGAATGACGTGTGATCTAAGTTTGGGCTATGGCTTCATCTCTACTAACTCTTTAACTGACTAGGGTGTTATTTCACTCTTTTGAACCTGTTTCTCTATCTGTGGAATGAGATCATTACACTTACTCTTGCTAAAAGGGAACCCTGACTGTTCTATTTGGGCTTATCATCTTCTAGCCTGATTTTAAGTCATATAAGGCTGTCTACCCCAAGAAAATAAAGAGGTAATAGACATGACTGTATGGATCCATCAAGAGCATGGCACTTGCTTATTTTAAATAGAACATAAAGGCTTCCTTGGTGACTCAGATGGTAAAGAATCCGCCTGCAATGCAGGAGACCAAGGTTCGATCCATAGGTCACAAAGATTCCTTGAAGAAGAGAATGGCAACCCACTCCAGTATTCTTGCCTGGAGAATTCCATGGACAGAGGAGTCTGGCGGGCTATAGTCCATGGGGTCACAAAGAGTCAGACACCACTGAGTGACTAACACTTTCACTTTCACATATGTATGTATAAATATATAAATTTTATAAATATATTTTACAAATATATATATAAACATATTTTTCTATATATTTATAAATATATATTTTAGTTGAGGTATAGCTGCTTTACAATGTTGTGTTATTTTCTGCTGTATATCCTCATATATTTTTATTGTAGTTGGTTAATTCTCACTATTCTTTTAAATCACCTCCCCATTTTAGTCAATGATATTTAAAGGAAAAGTTTCATATTATTATTTTAATTATATAAAATTTCTGTAAAAAGAAGTGTTAAAAATTTGACTAGACAGTGTCTGACTAAGGTTTTGAGCTTGTGACCTGCTCTTTTTAGTTAAGGATGGAAATTATGAAGTGTAAAAGATGTGTTAAAGATTTAACAACTCCAAACTTAGATTTTCTACTTGATGAGATCAGTGTTGGAAAAGAATTTAAAAAGGAATCACTTACTCACTCTATGGGTCAGGGAGATTTAATGCTTTATCTAAGGACTGTCAGTAACTAGGAAAAATATGTTACAAGTAGGGTGTTCAGTGCAACCCCATTTCTCTAGTTATAGGGACTGTTGACTCACTGGGGCCCAAGGAAAGTACACGTGTTATGGCCAACATACAGAGTGAGAAGACACACCTTCTTGGTGAATAAACTGACAAATAGTAGATGTTTAATAAATGCTGGTCCCTTGGAAGCCCTCCTACCTTCCCTTGCATCCTTCTATTTCATGTCTCACCTTAATAAAAGCTGTAACAAGTTCTTCCTGCGAGCTCTGTATATGCCAAGAAGTTCCAGGTTTCATTTCAAAACACATTTATATATTTTTTAACTTGAAGAAGCTTTTATAATATATGTATAAATATATATACTTTTGAGAAAAATGTTATCATTGAGAATCAGAGAGGTAAAACAACTTGTCCTAAATCACCCAGGGCACAAATATCTTATAGTTTGGGGTTCCATTCTTCGAGATATAATTAGGAATAAGGACATTAGTCAGCTAGTTAAGTCAAATAGACAAAACAAACCACAATTAGTCCAATTATCTGAATTTTGGCTTGACATTATGAAGTCTGGCTCAGAAATTATACTCTTCTTTTTTCTAGGAACTGTTTTGTTTTGATTTTGGCTTGGGTTAGCTGGCTTATTGCCTTGGTTCTCTCCGCAGTGACTACTATAATATTCTTCACAGAAGCATTTCATAAATGTAGATTGAGGGAAGAAGGGAGAGAAAGGGAAGAGGAGAATATAAGCAAACCCACTTGAAATACACATCTGAGAGTTAAGGTCCAAGCCAAATGACTACAGATAAGTCTCACCACTTTCCATCACTTTCACCACTTTCCAAAGCTCCTTGAATTTTTTTATCCTCTAGCCCCAAAATGGAGCTCATGGCACTGGCCTCTGGGAATGTGTCCCATTGGTCATTCCCAGATATAGTTGTACACATAAACACATTGCTGAACATGGGGTTTTGCTCTTCCTAGAGACCTAAGAGAAACTTTGCCCTCCTGGCAAGCTGCAGCTCTGCAAGACTCTTCAGAACCATGGTCACACCTGCCATGGCTTTAGGATCCAGGTAAATAAGGAATCTTCAGTCCTGTGTAAATTCCCCATACCTTGTATTTGCACCTGTAGAAATCCAGCAACACCATTTCCAGCTTCCATGTTGTATTAATAATATTCTTTCAGTCCCCAAACAATTCAGTCACTCTGGACAGATTTAAGATACCTTTACTCAGTCACTCAAATTCACACAGCCTCCATGAAACTAAACAAAACAAGACAGATTTCCAAAAATCAAAAGCAAATTTCACCTCAAGTATCTGATTTGACCGTTTGGAGGGTATTAATTAAGTAGAAGAATGTCTCGATTGCCTATATGTGTAAGAATACCCACACTGTAAGTATAAATCATGGAGATTTTTCTCCTTTATCTGATTTTTTTAAATCCTGAATTTCTGTAATACTTGCAAATAAGAATGTTTGGCCCTTAACACTTTTCCATTTAGTTTAAAAATCTCAGGCATAGCTTAATAAGTATTAAGTCTATGTGGTTTTCATAAGTTTATGGGCAAGCGATCACAATAGAACTTTCTATTTATGAAAAATCTCTTGAAATTGCCCTTTGAATCACCAGTCAGAGTTTATGGGATTGATGACAGTTTGTTTTTAATCTACAAACTGAAGCACTGAACCAAAAAAAGTCATGGGTTTACTGAATTTAGGTTTTCTCAGGCTTAGTTGTCAATGTCAAATCACATCCACCAGTTTTCCAAGGACCTTAGTACTGCTGCCTGCTGCTTAATTATATGTGGAACCCCTGAAGGGCTTCCCTAGTGGCTCAGTGGTAAAGAATCCACCTGCCAATGCAGGAGACATTGGTTTGATCCCTGGGTAGGGAAGCTCCCTTGGAGAAGGAAATGGCCACCCACTCCAGTATTCTTGCCTGGAGAATCCTATGGACAGAGGAGCCTGGCAGGCTACAGTCCATGCGGTCACAAAAGACTTGGACATGACTTAGCCAGTCAACAAAAACAAGCCCTGAAACCCCTGGGGAATCTGATTATAAGAAATAGCATCTCTCAAGCTATCCCCACTAGGAGGACTGAAAACTAAAAGTGAAATTCATAACACTTTGGATCTTAGAGACATAGACTAAAGCAACTTTGAGTGAATATACATTTAAAGACTATAGTTTATTGTGTGAATCTATTGGAATTTTGTACATATAACTGGAATTGCATACAGAACTACTCATTTATACTTGAATCAATCCATTTGTCTCCATCTCCAGGGCTCCCACTCTGGTCCAAGCTCTCCTCTGGAGGACAGCTGTGGTCTCCCAATGGGTTTCTTACACCACTCTGCCCCCCTGCATTCAACAGTCTACACAGCAGCCAAACTGATCTTTGAACACTCAAATCTAATATGTCACTTTTCTAGCTTAATAAACAAACTTTCTCAAAACTTGTAGAAGTAAGGCCAAAGACCTCAGCATTAGCCTTCCCTGCCTCTGGGGTTTCATTACATAGCACTCTTTTCTAACTTCTGTGCATCAGCCTCCAACTTCTGTGCAACTCTTACTTGTGCTCTCTGGAATGTTTCCCCCTCTTCTCTGACACAGAAAGCAGTAGCGTAGTGATTAAGGATACTGGTTCTAGGAAATAATAGGTAAGGTTATATTGAGAAGTCAATGAGTTATTACATGAAAAGTCTTAGAACAAAGCTCGGCACATCGTAAACTCTCGGTAAGCGATAGCTCTTACTTTTTGGTTGTTCCCCCAGCTCTCAGCCCACAGAGCACTTCCCCAGTGGGGTCTTGTCAATTCCCTCAGACATGCCAGAACCACCCATTATTCACAACTTTCTGCCTTTCTTTATAGCACTCGCCTCAATTTGTAGTTATATGTGTATGTGATTATTTGGTTAATTTGTGTCTGTAGTCTCCTGCTAGACTGCAAGCTTGACAAGGGCAGGAACCATGTCTATTTTGTTTATTACCTTTTCCAAACACCTAATTCAGTGCCTAGAGGCTATGGGTGGTCAATATATATTTATCAAGGAATGTTGAAGGAGTTAAAGGGTATGTGGATGGTTAAATTTATGTAGTAAAGTATGAAACCAATTAAGATAAAACATCAGAAAGATTATTAGAGATCTAAATACAAGACAGGTCCTATGGAAATAGAGATGAATGTTGGGTGAATTATTTAAAAGAAGGAGAGTTATCTGAGATTTGTTTGATAAATATTTCATTCCTGCAGAAGATAACACTCAGGCTGAACCTCATAGGGTGGGTAGAGTTGCAAGAAGAGGACAATTCTAGGGAAGCCTCAGGCAATAACTCTAAAGAACACAGACCTAGGTTGAATTCCAGCCCCACCACTTCCTAGTGATGACAGGGAGCTACTTTTCGTCCATCAATTCCATTTTTGTTCTGTAAAATGCAGTAATAATGTCTTGGATGTTTTGAGGCTTATGTGATTTTTAAATGTTAAATGTTCTGCTTGGTGCCTGTTCATGGCCCTGCAGAAAATCTGCTTCTGCTCCTGCAAGATCGGACACAGAGTGGTCATATCTTATAGGTACACGTGGCCCCATCTACCTAGTATTTAACTTCCAGTTCCCTGCATTCACCCCCTGACATAAACCCCAGGTCCTTACGTTGTCAGCTGATATTTTCACTGTTGACAAAACTGACTTCCTAATTACTTAAGTCATTTGAATTACTGTAAGTTGATTTCTTTAAAATATGTATACTTCTACAGACACCACTAATTGTCTCTTTGTAAAACAAAATTCTAAAACAATCTCATTGTTCTCACCCTAGGCCCTGCCAAAAAGAAACTGGAACATGTCCTTTTGAAATCACCTCACGTCTCCTTGATTTCCTCATTCACCAGACAAAATTTAATAATGAATCCAACACCATTCACAGGGAGGGGAGAAAATTTCCCATACCAGTCCTCAGGGCAAGATACAGGAGGCTGATTGCTGGGTGAAAATTTAATAGCTGCCTGACGTTCTAAGGAAAAGAGGGGCTGAACCATTTGAGCAGTTGTGAGCTTAGGAAATGGGTGATTGTGTTAGCTCTGCTGAAAAGGGACCTCAAGCCATCTTATTTTCAACATATTTGGGCTGCAAAGACCACACAGATGACAGATGATACAGAAGAGCCTGTTTCTCCACAAAGAAAATAAATAAGATTTTGCTTGGTAATAATATGTGTTGGGTGATAACAGCTGGTGGAAAGAATTAGGTTTAAGCTTGATAGCTGTGGGTAATGAGACCCACATATATAGAAAGACCTTAAATTACACTTGAGATTTTCTTAAATCCTATGACAGTATCTTTACTTGTTAGTGTTCCATTTCTTCCATAAAATTCAGATAATTTCAGATCCTTAGTGATTCTATGCATGAGAGACTACTGTTATCCGTGAAACTATTTTTATCTGGCTAAGAACAGATAATCTCAATAACTGGGTAGTTTAACTCATTTATGTCAATTAATTTTGCAGTAATCCTTTTACTGATGAGTACCACCTCATTAGGAAGTAGTGAAGACATGATTCAAACCCATGTCTTTTGGAGACCTGAACTTTTCCTGCCACAGTATTGTCTTCCCAATATTCAGGGCATTTCAAAGAGTACAGTGGCCTTTGATACCTGAAAGTTTCTACCATTTTCCACAAGTCCATTTTAAAAATTAAAAAGACACCTATGAATGTAATTTATACCTGGTATTTCCACAGTAAATTTTAGTTTAAAGAGTTACTCATTCATTATACTATTTAATCCTGAGAATAACCTGGGAGGTAAATATTATTTGTCTTATTTTACAGACAGAAAACTGAGACTGGGCAAAGGGGCCAAAAACCCACCTTGTGTCCCATAATCAGTAAATGGTAATCAATCCCAGATTCAAACCCAGATTCTACGTCTCCTCAGCCTTCCATACCGTGGTCTTACCATTAGTTCTCAGACCTCGAAAGAAAGCTTCTTTCTTTTCTTTGCCTTTCCTGTTTTGCTACCAGGCTGTGTTTCTCTATGTTTCCTGATGAAAGATCCAAGTACACGTAGGCAAATACTTGATGCTGCAAGCCTGAGATTCTGGACAATCTGATGCAATCTTCTTTCTGACTATATCCTAAAGGAATAAATCACAGGAGAGGGAGCTGCTGGGTTTTTTTGTTGTGTTTTAAGCAATAATAGATGTTCAAGCTGCTATCAGTGTTTGAGATTTCTAATCAGCCAGAACTGTCTACTCTATAATATATGCTGACCTTCTAGGCTGATAAACCTGCATAATTATTGACTTCAGCAGAAGTTGGTATTGGCATATTATTTTGGAGACGTAGTTCTGACAACATCAGGAACAGCAAGTATGATAAATCATTACAGGGCAGTCTGGCTGTGAGAATGGTATTTCAATTGTACCAGACAAATGGCAAACAGATGAGTTTATATCAAGGCTAGAAGTAAATTTAGGTCTTCTCCACATACTCAGCCTCCCAATCAAACGAGAATGGCAATTTTTGTTTCCATCAATTAGAGGAACCAGTCTCTAAAGGGTCACAGCTGATTTATTTTCCAGGTCTGTGACAGCATTTGTGCCAACAAAAGCTGATGTACGTCACCCATTTAAATGAGTGTATAGTTCTGGTTTTATTTGGTGAGACTTGTCATCATCCTACAAAGTTAAAAGTCAATCAACTGTTTCTTTTTGTGTATCTTGTTAAACCAGATAGCTCCCCCCCATTTTTTAGAATTATTTAACCTATAAATTGACCATTACTTAGCATAGTACTTGATACTGCTTCACTTATTCCAGAACAGTCATTGAGCACATATTATGTGGTAGGTACTGTGCTAGCACCGGGCTTACAGGTAAGTATAGTAGAGGGGATGCCCCTGCCCTCATTGGGCTTATATTCTAGAGAGAAAAAGAGATAGATTAGCAAAACAGGACAAGTCCTCAAATACACAGGGAAGGCCTCTCTGAAGAGGCAGTATTTGATCCTGCACTGAAGGATGAAGAGAAGCTGGCTATATGATGACCTGGGGAAGACCCTGCCAGGCAGAGAGTAGAGCAAGTGGCCCAAAGCAGAAGGTGCTAGCCTGTTTGAGGAGGAGAAGGGAAGCTAAAATGGTTAGTAAGTGTATAAGGATGGTGTGAGATAGGGGTGAGAGATGGGAGAGGTGAGTTCAGAAAGGTAGACACCAACACATGTGGAGCCTTGCATGTTTCAACTCATCAGGTATGTGTACCTTTATCCACTTCCTCTACTTCCCCCAATACTAAGGAGGCACTCCTAGCTCCTTCCTGTTTCCTCGGGTCTTCTCAGAAATGAATGGTGTTCTGTGGAGTAAAGCACAGGTAGTTCTGGTGTATGGCACCCCACTCCAGTACTCTTGCCTGGAGGATCCTATGGATGGAGGAGCCTGGTAGGCTGCAGTCCATGGGGTCGCTGGGGGTTGGATACAACTGAGCAACTTCACTTTCACTTTTCACTTTCATGTATTGGAGAAGGAAATGGCAACCCACTCCAGTGTTCTTTCCTGGAGAATCCCAGGGACGGGGGAGCCTGGTGGGCTGCCGTCTATG
Source organism: Bos javanicus (assembly GCF_032452875.1). NCBI lineage: Eukaryota > Metazoa > Chordata > Mammalia > Artiodactyla > Bovidae > Bos > Bos javanicus. The sequence goes on along the minus strand of NC_083874.1, from coordinate 54,422,811 downwards.
AGGTTGCACAGAGTTGGACACAACTGAAGTGACTTAACAGCAGCAGTTCTGGTGTACAAGGACTTTAGAGCATCAGGAGTGAACTCCACCTTAAATTTTGAAAGAAATTTCAACTCTCATGGGGAAAATTACTCCAGAAGTTTTCTTTTCCTATAAAATTTAACATAGAAAGGACTCTTCTTTTTAAGAAATATAACAGATAAGCATAGAAATAACTCAGTTATAGACACATATTGTTTGGCTGGGTACTACAGTAATGTTAGCCCTTCCAACATGAGAAAAATTTACAAGTAGGATATATTGGATTTGGCAATATTGAGTTTTATGGAATCTCTATAGCTGCATAAGGGCTTCTCTGGTGGCTCAGATGCTAAAGAATCTGCCTGTAATGCAGGAGACGTGGGTTTGATCCCTGGGTTGGGAAGATCCCCTGGAGAAGAGAATGGCTACACACTCCATTATTCTTGCCTGGAGAATTCCATGGACAGAAGAGCCTGAGGAGCTACAGTCCATGGGATCTCCAAGAGTCAGACATGCCTAAGTAACTAACACACACATACACACACACACACACAGTTGCATAAAATGGTAAAAATCCAAAAAACCCTGTGGAAGAGGTGAGCATTCACTCTGAGCCCCTTAACTCTTCTCCCGTTGTTATTGTTCAGTCACCAAGTCATGCCCGACCCTCTGTGACCCCATGGGCTGCAGCACACCCAGCTTCCCTGTCCCTCACCATCTCCCAGAGTTTGCCCAAGTTCATACCCGTTGAATCAGTGATGCCACCCAAACATCTCATCCTCTGTTGCCCTATTTTCTTTCTGCCCTCAATGTTTCCCAGAATCAGGGTCTTTTCTAGTGAGTCGGCTCTTTGCATCAGGGAGCCAAGGTATTGGAGCTTCAGCTTCAGCATCAGCATCAGTCCTTCCAAAGAGTATTCAGGGTTGATTTCGTTTTAGATTGACTGATTTGATCTCCTTGGGACTTTCCAGAGTCTTCTCCAGCACCACAGTTAGAAACCATCAATTCTTTGGCTCTCTCCCTTCTTTATTGTCAGGCTCTCACATCCGTAATGGAAAGACAATAGCCTTGACTATATGGACCTTTGTCAGCAAAGTGATGTCTTTGCTTTTTAACACCCTGTCTAGATTTTTCATAGCTTTCCTGCCAAGAAGCAGTTATCTTCTAATTTCATGGCTATAATCACCATCCTCAGTGATTTTGGAGCCCAAGAAGAGGAAATCTGTCACTGCTTCCACCTTTTCCCCTTCTGTTTGCCATAAAGTGATGGGACTGGACACCATGATCTTAGTTTTTTAATATTGAGTTTTAAGCCAGCTTTTTCATTCTCCCCCTTCACCGTCATCAAGAGGCTCTTTAGTTCCTCTTCACTTTCTGCCATTAGAATGGTATAATCCACGTATCAGAGGTTGTTGATCTTTCTCCCAGCAATTGTGAATCTGGCTGGTAACTCATCCAGCCTGGCATTTCGCATGATGTGCTCTGCATATAAGTTAAATAAACAGGTTGACTGTAAACAGCCTTGTTACACCCCTTTCTCAATCCTGAACCAGTCATTTACTTGTTCCATACAGGGTTCTAACTGTTGCTTCTTGGCCCTCACACGTGTTTCTCAAGAGACAGATAAGATGGTCTGATATTCCCATCTCTTTAAGTTTTCCAGTTTCTTATGATCCCCAAAGTCAAAGGCTTTAGCGTAGTCAGTGAAACAGAGGTAGATGTTTTTCTGGAATTCCCTTGCTTTCTCTATGATTCAGTGAATATTGGCAATTTGATCTCTGGTTCCTCTGCCTTTTATAAACCCAGCTTGAACATCTGTAAGTTCTTGGTTCATGTAATGGTGAAGTCTAACTTGGAGGATTTTGAACATAACCTTACTAGCATGGAAGAACTCTTCTCCTAGACAACTCCTATTCATCCTTCAGATCTTAGCTCAGATGACCATGTTACCAGTGCAAAGATTAGCCATAGACAAAGATAGGCAGGGTAGCAATAACTTGATAGATTTTTATTAACCTTATTGAGACAAAGAGCCACAACAGAGACAGATTAGGCGATGTCTCCAATTTTCCTCCACTTTTTAACCAAAATGCAGAAAGGAAAAACAAAGAAACCTCCTTTCAGCCCAGTAGTATACAGCTCCTCCCAAATTCCACATTCTCTCTCAACACAATACCATAACCTGCCCCACTACATGAGAAGGCAATGAGTTAACATCATTAAAAAAATACAACATGTATCAGCTGGCCATTGAACATTTTCTCCTTTTATCCTGGAACACCCCATGAAATCCGGTCATCTTGTGAAATGAGGACATTTATGGTCCTTAGTACCACCCATAATCTCTAATGGATTTGAGTTTGATAGACATCTGGGTCAAGATTTCTCAGCCAGGTCTTGATTAATAGGCTACAATGCCCAGCATTATTTATCTCTTACAGATATGCTAAGGTATTATTGTCCCAAATTTCCCTCATTTGTTTATTGCCATCATATTGCTTATCATATGTTTTTATCACTTTTGTTATTCACTAAGTGTTTTTCTTCTTTTTAATAAATTCCTACAAACTTGTAAGAAAAAAGAAACTGCCTATTTAGTCCCTAGGGCAGCTATAACACATTACCACAAAATGGAGGTGGGCAGTGGGAGGGCAGCGCTTGAAACAGAAGTTCATTCTCTCACTCTTTAGGAGGCCAGAGGTCTGAAATCAAGGTGTCAACAAGGTTGGCTCCTTCTGGAGGCTCCTTAGGAGAATCTGTTCCATTCCAGTCTCCTATTTGCTGGTGGTTGCCAGCAATCCTTGCTATTCCTTGGATTAAAGCTTTATCACTCCAATTTCTACCTTCATTATCATGTGGGATTTTTCCCAGGGTGTATCCTGTGTCTTTCCAAATATTTTTCTTAAAATTGACTCACTTTTTCATACTATCATCAACTTATTTTAAAAGGAAAATTAACTATAACAAATAAAAAATCATTATCAGTGATCATAAGTACAAGATAACCATAGGAACCTAGACAACATATTCAAAAGCAGAGACATTACTTTGCCAACAAAAGTCCATATAATCAAAGCTATGGTTTTTCCAGTAGTCATGTATGGATGTGAGAGTTGAACTGTAAAGAAAGCTGAGCACCAAAGAACTGATGCATTTGAACTGTGGTGTTGGAAAAGACTCTTGAGAGTCCTTTGGACAACAAGGAGATCCAACCAGTACATGCTAAAGGAAATCAGTCCTGAATACTCATTGGAAAGACTGATGCTAAAACTGAAGCTCCAATACTTTGGCCTCCTGATGTGAAGAACTGACTCATTTGAAAAGACTGATGCTGGGAAAGAGTGAAAGCATGAGGAGAAGAGGGTGACAGAGGATGAGATATTTGGATGGCATCACCGACTCAATGGACATGAATTTGAGCAAGATCCAGGAGTTGGTGATGAACAGGGAAGCCTGGCGCATTGCAATCCATGGGGTTGCAAAGAGTTGCACGCAACTGAGTGACTGAACTGAACCAAACCATAGGAACAAATATAATACAACAAAATACTGTCATTAAACTCTTCACTTAAGATTTCCCTGGTGGTCCAGTGGTTAAGAATCCATCTTGCAAAACAGGGGATGTGAGTTTGGGAACTAAGATCCCACATGCTGCAGGGCACCTAAGTCCACATGCTGCAACTAAGACCCAATGCAACCAAATTAAATTGAAAAGACATAACCCATTAAAAGAAAACTTTTAGCTATATACTTCTACTTCTAGACAAAATGGAGCAATAGAGACTGTGTCTGTCTTCCTATCTCAAACAACCAAAAAGTAGACAGTGAACATCAGATAACAAAAGACAGTGATCTCTGAGAGAAGGAAGCACATGAAGTGAATCCTGCAATTCTGTCAGCTTACTGTCTATAGTTTCTAAGCAGCGGTACAGGAAGAAGAACCCAGATAAAACCCCTTAAAATACTCATCACAAGACTGGCCTGCACATGTATGAGGACACTTCCTGAGGATGGAGAAAGAATCATCCAAAAGGATTAGAGAACTACCCTTTTGGACTCACACAGGGCCAAGTGTAGTACGTGTTCCTATCAGCTGGATCGAAAACTGCCTGATTCATCAGTTACTAGGTAGAACACTCAGAAGATCTTGACTTAGAAATGGTGAATCTCTAGACTGATCTCATGTCATCTAACATATCCTGAAAGCAAAAACCCAAAAGGATCAAACTGTTTCCACATTTGTGATTTAGAAAAAAGTTTAGCCATATTTCAGTTCAGTTCAGTTCAGTTGCTCAGTCCTGTCCGACTCTTAGCGACCCCATGAACTGCAGCACGCCAGGCCTCCCTGTCCAAAACCAACTGCCGGAGTCTACCCAAACCCATGTCCATTGAGTCAGTGACGCCGTCCAACCGTCTCATCCTCTGTCATCCCCTTCTCCTCCTGCCCTCAATCTTTCCCAGCATCAGGGTCTTTTCCAGTGAGTCAGCTCTTCGCATCAGGTGGCCAAAGAATTGGAGTTTCAGCTTCAGTATCAGTCCTTCCAATGAATATTCAGGACTGATCTCCTTTAAGATGTACTGGTTGGATCTCTGTCCAAAGGACTCTCAAGAGTCTTCTCCAACACCACAGTTTAAAAGCATCAATTCTTCAGCGCTCAGCTTTCTTTAGAGTCCAACTCTCATATCCATATGCGATATGAAAAAACCATAGCTTTGACTAGATGGACCTTTATTAGCAAAGTAATATCTCTGCTTTTTAATATGCTATCTAGGTTGGTCATAACTTTTCTTCCAAGAAGCAAGCATCTTTTAATTTCATGGTTGCAGTTGCCATCTGCAGTGGTTTTGGATTCCCCCAAAATAAAGTCTGTCACTGTTTCCCCATCTATTTGCCATGAAGTGATGGGACCAGATATCATGATCTTAATTTTCTGAATGTTGAGTTTGAAGCCAGCTTTTTCACTCTCCTCTTTCACTTTCTTCAGGAGACTTTTAGTTCTTCATTTTCCGCCATAAGGGTGGTGTCATCTGCATATCTGAAGTTATTGATGTTTCTCCCAGCAATTTTGATTCCAGCTTGTGCTTCATCCAGTCCAGCATTTCTCATGTTATACTCTGCATATTAATTAAATAAGCAGAGTGACAATATACAGCCTTGCCGTACTCCTTTCCCAATCTGGAACCAGTCTGTCGTTCCATGTCCAGTTGTAACTGTTGCTTCTTGACCTCCATACAGATTTCTCAGGAGGCAGGTAAGGTGGTCTGGTATTCCCATGTATTTAAGAATTTTCCACAGTTTGTTGTGATCCACACAGTCAAAGGCTTTGGCATAGTCAATAAAGCAGAAGTAGATGTTTTTTGGAACTCTCTTGCTTTCTCAATGATCCATTGGATGTTGGCAATTTGATCTCTGGTTCCTCTGCCTTTTCTAAATCCAGCTTGGACATCTGGAAGTTCTCTGTTCATGTACTGTTGAAGCCTGGCTTGGAGAATTCTGTGCATTACTTTGCTAGCATGTGAGATGAGTGCAATCGTGCTAGCATGTGAGATGAGTAGTTTGAGCATTCTTTGGCATTGCTTTTCTTTGGAAATGGAATGAAAATTGAGCTTTTCCAGTCCTGTGGCCACTGCTGAGTTTTCCAAATTTGCTGGCACATCGAGTCCAGCACTTTCATAGCATCATCTTTTAGGATTTGAAATAGTTCAACTGGAATTCCATCACCTCCACTAGCTTTGTTTGTAGTGATGCTTCCCAAGGCCCACTTGACTTCACATTCCAGGATGTCTGGCTCTAGGTGAATGATCACACCATTGTGATTATCTGGGTTGTGAAGATCTTTTTTGTATAGTTCTGTGTATTCTTGCCACCCCTTCTTAATATCTTCTCCTTCTGTTAGTTCAATACCATTTCTGTCCTTTATTGTGCCTGAAATTGATTCCACATAAAAGTGATATTTGTCTTTCTCTGGCTTATTTCACTTGGTTTGATAATCTCTAGGTCCAGCCATGTTGCTGCAAATGGCATTATTTCATTCTTTTCTATAGCAGAGTATTATTCCATTGTATGTATATATACCACATCTTCTTTATCTATTCATCTGTGAATGGACATTTAGATTTCTTTCATGTCTTACTACTGTAAATAATGCTGCCATGAACATGGGGGTGCATGTATCTTTACAAATTAGTTTTCATCTTTTCTGGATATATGCCCAGGAGGGGGATTGCAAGATCATATGGCAGCTCTAGTTTTAGTTTTTTTAAGGAACCCCTGTACTCTTCTCCTTAGTGGCTGCACCAATTCACATTCCCAGCAACAAGTTAGGAGGGTTCACTTTTCTCCACTCCCTGTCCAGCGTTTATTTTTTATAGACTTTTGATGATGGCCATTCTGACCTACCTCTGATAACTTATTAAGAGAACTGGAAATATAATTGTTTCATGTAAAAATCTCTTTATTTTAAAATTAAAATTTTGAACACTGTTGAGAAGCTAAATAAAATGTATCTTTGAGCCAGCTACAGTCCATGGGCCTACCAATGGGTAAACCCTTGCTTCCCTAGGCCTCTCTGGTAGGTACACTTCAGACCTATCATTTCCACATGGAAATGGTAAAATTTAGGAATAGGGCCTTGAATTTTGGAGGAAAACAGGAAGCTTCTGCCCGCTTAGTTCTGGACTGCTTTACCAATCTAAGAGTAGTGAATAGAATCCATCCTTTGACCTAGCCTACCTGGGTTGATCAAGTTGAACATTAGGACTTGAGGCCAAAATCTCAGTATGGTGGGAGTATTTGTTTTCCAAACTAATTTTCTTGTTCTCTGTTGGTGAATTTCCACCACAGTCCTCTGGAATAGTGGATCCAGAATCAGTAGTTCAAGATCCCATGCCCTGGCCATATTTCTTTCCTTTAATTATCTGTAAGTAATCGTGTTAAACTTCTCCAAAGCCTCCTTTGTATGTGTGTGGATGAGGCAAGTAAGCAAAAATGAGATACAACATATCCTGATAATCCCCATGAGTCAAATGAATAATATAGTTCACTTCACTGACTCTGTATAAACACATCAAAAATTTTGTAAGACCCCTCTGTTGCTTACTATTAATATTAAATGTGTGGTAATCTTATTTAACAAAAAAAAATCTATTTATTTTACACCTCTGGTATTTCAGGGATCAAGCATTCTTGTAAATAATTAGAATCCAATAGGACTAATTGTTCATTATAGAGAGGTCAAAATATTTTATACAGCCTTTGACTCCAAAGACTTCTCATGTAATTAAAGAATGCCGTATTTTGGCATTTGGTCTATCTTACTTTCTCAGTACTTGGTTAATAAGTTTTTAATTGAAAATCATCTCAATGAGTGAAACTATAATACTTTAGCTGAACCCACCAAATACTCTGATACCTATCATTAATAGTGGAAGAAATCACAGACTCCATTGCATTCTTTATTGAGTACACATGTGCAGTTCTATATACTAATATGGGTAAAAGACTAATTGATCCACTTCTTTGGAAAGCACTCAACAAACAGACCATCAGGAAAAATCTTTGAGCAAGATCAGCTACATCAGTGAAGTAAATGCAGTCATTCTTCCTGTTGTCGGAACCTGTTTCCCTTGTAGTGGAAAGAGAGGGTGAGGCAGGTTCTTCTCCTAAAAATAACTTTTCTCACTCTGTCAGACACTCAAGTAGTCTGGACTCTGGACTCCAGTGTCTGGGTTGGAGTCCTAGCTCTACCATTCACTGGCTGAGTGCCACTGGATAAGCCCTTCTTTAGACATCAGTTTTCTTATCTATTAAATGGAAATGATAATGTGACCAATCCCACTGTGAGTGTAAGAATTAAATAAGATAACATGTGCTTGGAACCGTATTTGTTATGTAATAAGCAACCCAAAAATGTTAACTAATAATATTCCAAAACTAAAGTAAACACAGGTCTATATTAAGAGGCCACTGGCCCATTAAGAAGGAGACCTATGTTTTCTTCCTAGCTCACAGCCAGCTAGCTCTGACCTTGAGTAAGTTGGTGAGGCCCCTGATTCTGCATCTGTAAGTAATGAGTGGGTTGGACTGGTATTGTTGATTCTCAACAACTACTAACTCATAACTTGCCAGAGGTGAGATTTGAGTGCTTCTGGCAATGCTGAAGAGTGTGAGTGAGTAAGTGAAAGTCACTTCAGTTCAGTTCAGTTCAGTTGCTCAGTTGTGTCCAACTCCTTGCGACCCCATGAATCACAGCACACCAGGCCTCCCTGTCCACCACCATCTCCCGGAGTTCACTCAGACTCACATCCATTGAGTCAGTGATGCCATCCAGCCATCTCATCCTCTGTCGTCCCCTTCTCCTCCTGCCCCCAATCCTTCCCAGCATCAGAGTATTTTCCAATGAGTCAACTCTTCGCATGAGGGGGCCAAAGTACTGGAGTTTCAGCTTTAGCATCATTCCTTCCAAAGAAATCCTAGGGCTGGTCTCCTTTAGAATGGACTGGTTGGATCTCCTTGCAGTCCAAGGGACTCTCAAGAGTCTTCTCCAACACCACAGTTCAAAAGCATCAATTCTTCGGTGCTCAGCTTTCTTCACAGTCCAACTCTTGCATCCATACATGACCACTGGAAAAACCATAGCCTTGACTAGATGGACCTTTGTTGGCAAAGTAATGTCTCTGCTTTTCTATATGCTATCTAGGTTGGTCATACCTTTTCTTCCAAGGAGTAAGCATCTTTTAATTTCATGGCTGCAATCACCATCTGCAGTGATTTTGGAGCCCCCAAAAATAAAGTCTGACACTGTTTCCACTGTCTCCCCATCTGTTTCCCATGAAGGGATGGGACCAGATGCCATGATCTTCATTTTCTGAATGCTGAGCTTTAAGCCAACTTTTTCACTCTCCTCTTTCACTCTGAGACCCCATGGACTGTAGCCTGACAGGATCCTCTGTCCATGGAATTCTCCAGGCAAGAATACTGGAGTGGGTTGCCATGCCCTTCTCCAGGGGATCTTCCCAACCCAGGGATCGAACCCAGGTCTCCTACATTGCAGGCAGATTCTTTACCATCTGAGCCACCAGGGAAGCTGAAGAGTGAATCTCTATTTAAATTAAATAAACTGTACCCCTAGGATGTGGATTAAAATGAGTAGATCCATCCCATTGCCTAGGATGAAGAATCTAAAGGTCAAAAATTACAGATAATATAATACCTTTTGTGTTTCAATAGAGGGAAACATTTTGCTAGGTAGGAAAAGTGTGGGAGAAACACTTGGGCCATTCTCTCCCTTCTCCCCTTCTTCCTCCTCCTCCTCTTTCTCCCCAACTTCTTTCCCCTCCTCCCCCTGCCAGCAGTTAAGTTAGTCGGGGCCTGAGGCTCAGCATTTTCTCTCTAGGGAGCAGCCTCACCTCCACATACATGTGCTGAGGGGTCTGCCTGACAAGAGGCTGGCAACTGTCTCCCTCCACCCTCACTGAGTGGAGGGCCTCTTTCATTCAGAGAAAAAAGTGTTAGTGGTTGCAGGTCCATGCTCTGTTCCAGCTCAGCTCCATCAGTAAAAACTGGCATTTTAACCTCGGACTATCTCATTTCCAGTGATATATTTCTCAGTGAGTTCTGAACTCCAAGAAGGAAGTGGGCTATTAGTTATGTGGCCCCCAAAGTCCTAATAAATATATTGGGATCTATTTGAATTACTTAGAAGAAAAATGTTCAAGCTCAATGTGCCTTATTTATACGACGATGCAATTCCCTAGCCAGGCCAGACCACAAGGATCCAAAATTTTCAAGGACCTATAAACAGGCTTTCCTGGTTAAAGGTACAAGCCTTCAGACTTCAGCTGCCCGGCCACTATCTTCTGAGCCAAACCTCCCTGGTTGAGGACTTTTTCCTTGGAATGTAACTGCCTCCACAGTTCCACCCAGCCTCTAAAAGGTTCTCTGTTCCAGCTCTGAAATCCTGAGGAACTATCCATCTTGTTTTTATTTAAACATTGTAGCCCAGAAATAATTTGCAGAATGAAAGGGAGTCTTATGTCAGCTCTGCTTAGGCAGTAGCACATGGCTACTAGCGTACTCTCTGCTCTCTTTTCTATACTTCCTATACACCACTAATGAGGAAAAAGTTCTCTCCTTGACTGCACATGCTAGAGTTTGTTTGAACATTGCAAAGTATTCCAGCAACTGAAGCAACTGCACACTTTATTGACAGTGTGACTGTATTTTGTATCCTTTCACTCTTTCTGTTCGTCTTTGCAAGTGAGTCGTAATAGATTTGAAGTTTTTTCTGATAAGGAATCTATTAAGCTGTACAGATAATAAAAGTAAAACCAGCTTTTGTTTCCCTATGAGAAAAATTAATGTCTAGCCTTCCATTACATATACTAGCCATGCCTAATAAACCAGAGGGATGCATTTTACCCGGGATAATGCACTGGGCTGTGAAATTTAGGTTCCGTCTGGCTCAGGAATCTGGGAGCAATGAAGATATATATCTTTGAACTGCAGCTGATGGGCTCTGCCAGGCATCCATTGATTCCACAAATGGTTTCTTTTCTGGATTGTAAAAAGACCCGATAAGCCATTTCCTCTAATTATCACAGCTCTTCAGGCAAAGCTGGGATGGCTCCTGTATTGATCCACTCCACTCTCAGCCCTCACTCCAGCCCTAGGCAAGACAGTTTCCTTTAATACATTTCAAAACATGCCAAATCATTCTGGTGAAATCCAGAGAAGTGCAATTCTTTCCCCTGGATTTTTATTTTTCATAACCCTCAGGTTTTTGCTTTAGCTATGCAAAATGAGGATTGTTAGATGTGGAAAGTTGAAGAAATAGGTGTCTATCTCCCATGTCATTGAATTTTAAAACAGGGAGATCACCGTGTACTTTGAGAATTATGGACTCCTGAGAACACCAGATAAAGTGGCAGGTGAAACAAATAGGAATAATGTCTGAGTACATAAATATGTCATTTGTGTTGCTTTATATTTAAAGAGTATTCCTACATTTACCCTAAAATATAAAAAATAATAAATTACTGAAGATGGATCCTAATTCTAAAATAGTTTCTCCTGCTGAAGCTGGATTGATATTGTCTTTTAAGGTGTGTGCTGCTGAGCAGAATGTTGCCAGAACAGCCATGTGTAGGCTGAATCAAGGTCTAACCAAACAGTTTCCAAGGTAGAGAGAGGAGAGGGAAGCCCCAGCCCATCTTCCAGGTGCTCTGGCACCCAGAGCCCCTCAAGGGACTTGGTGACAGAAGACCAGTGACCTGGAGGGTAAATTCCAGAATATTTTTAATTTTTTTTTAAAAATTAATATTTATAAAGGTTAAATACAACAAATACTGACACACCCACCACTCAAAATGAGCAATGTTTTTGCCATAGTTACTTCAAGATCACTTTTTATTTAAGGAAATAAACACACACATGTTACAGAGAAAGTTGACACCTCTTCTGAAGATGCCAAACATATTTACCTTGTTCCAATCTCAGAAGCAACTCTCATCCTAAATATAGAGTCTGTCTAACCCATGCTTTTCAACTTTTACTGTGCATATGTCTCCGTATATCCAGAAATGATGTATAGCATTACCATGCTCACCATTTTTTTCATTTAAATGAATGGCATCGAAATGTAACTTGCTTCTTTTCATCCAGCAGTGATTTTAAGATCTGTCCATGTTGACATATGAAGATATTCCTAATTTATTTTAGTTGTTGCACAGCATTCCATCTTTATCGATATATCACAATTTATTAATCCCCATCCTTTTACAGATGAACAGTTGAGTCGATTCCAACTTTTTGTTATTAAAAACATTACTGCAAAGAACATTCTTTGGCCTGTCTCCCTGTTGCACATGTGTAAAAGTTTCACTAGGATATAAACCCAGAAGTGGAATGGAGGGTAATAGGCTACAGGCATGTTAACTAAATATCGCCAAATCACTCTCCAAAGTATTTATACCAGTTGGCACCCCTACCACTGATTATGAGTTCCCTTTTCCCCCACTAACACTTGATGTTAGCAAACTTCTTATATTCTGCCAATTTTATGATTATGAAATATCATCTGGTTATTTCATTCCCTGAATACCAGTAAGTTCGGGCATCTCTTTATATGCTTGTTGGCTATTTGGATTTCTTCTGTGAAATTTCTGCTTATATCTTCCGCCTATTAATCTCTATGGTTGTTTGTCTTTATCTTAATGATTTGTAGGCGTTTCTTAACTAAGTTGCTGACTGATCCTTTTTGCATCCAGAAGCTCCGCCACACTTTGACAGTTAATTCAGAGTTGGAGATTCACATCTCAGCCTTTTGTGGAGCATCAAAGATTAATGCAAAGAATTTGTGTGATAGTTATCATAAGAAGTTTCTTGGTCTGGGCATGAGGTACTCAGGTGAATCAATAAATGATGAGGCACAGAGTAGAACCTAGTTTGTTGAAAAGGCTTTGAGAGATAATTCTGTTATCATCTCAGGAGTATACAGTTATAACCTAACTAGAAGAGATTTCTCAGAAAATGATCAGAATTTTAACGTTGCCTCTCCAATCATTTCTAATGCTCTGCGAATTGTTCAAGCCTGATATTCTATTTTTGACATTTATGTTGGTAGCTTTTCCTTTAAGGGCACGGAGGCTACCCGTTGACCTGGCACAGTGACTGCTGTACATGGTGTTCCACTGAAATTTGCTGCTGCAGAATGAGAATGCCAGATTTCCCTCAGTAATGTCTTCATTAAAATTGTTTGATGCAGTTTCAGAAGTATCATTTTACAAAAGCTGTATTTTTAGGAATTCTCTGCAATCTTTTTTAATTGGTAGGAGGGGTCTTTCTACTTAAAATTGTAGGAAAACAACAGCAATTACACTTAACAGATACTTATTAAATAAATAGATAGGACCCACCCATATTCCTGAATAGTGGAGGAAGGTTTTGAAGGTGAAAGTAGAAAGGAGAATGGGGAACTTCCGTTAGGAGCTGCTCCAGTACTAAGGACAGAAAGCTTTCCAAGCAGATTTTGGGGGAAGTTAAAGATAGTTGCAACTCCACTGAAGGAAAAACCCAGATGACTGCCATCTACTGAATATGGTAGAGCCCTTTATAGTCACTGAACAGCAGTAAAGAGACCAGAAACAGACACATAAAATATAGGGAGTGATAATTGGGAAAAGTGATAAAATAGAAAGATGAATGCTGGCTGCACTTTCTCACCCAAAACAGGGAAGAAATGGTTCAAAATAAAGTGGGTTCCTTCAGATCTGCCTACAGCCCTAAATCTTTCCCCATTCCCAAGGATCTAGGGGAATCACTGAACTACTCATGGAAACTTATACCAGCTGGGCCTCCAACTTAAATATTGCCGAGAATATACATACTTACATGCGGAGAAGGCAATGGCAACCCACTCCAGTACTCTTTCCTGGAAAATCCCATGGATGGAGGAGCCTGGTGGGCTGCAGTCCATGGGGTTGCTAAGAGTTGGACACAACTCAGGGACTTCACTTTCACTTTTCACTTTCATGCATTGGAGAAGGAAATGGCAAACCACTCCGCTGTTCTTGCCTGGAGAATCCCAGGGACGGGGCAGCCTGGTGGGCTGCCATCTATGGGGTCGCACAGAGTCGGACATGACTGAAGTGACTTAGCAGCAGCAGCAGCATACTTACATGGTTTAGGTAAATAACTAGGATCCACACAGAACCTACTCACCTGTTTTGGATTTAATACTAGGCCTAAATCAATGTCTTCATGTTCAGGAATGGATAAACAGTGTAGAATCTATTTTTAAAAAAGCATTCTGCAAATTCAGTAAACACTGAAATCAAGAAATAGAGAAAGAACACCCATCTGAAAAAAAAAATACTACATCAAAGCAAAAATAAAGTCTATATAACATCTGCTTTGTACTCCACAATAAAATACAGTAAAACATAATCTTTGAGACCAAGAAGAAAAATTAGATGAAAATCTGAAACTAAGGAAGAAAGGGAACTAGGTAGGTAGTGAAAAACTATGAAGAAACTATTACCATAACTAAAAGTTTTAGTTAAATCATAATCAGTAAAGAATAGAATTACTTCTGTAGAAAACTGAATTAGTCATGTAAAAGAAAAGATTGAATCACTCTCCCACATTTAAAAGACAAATGAAAAGGGGAGAGAAGTATATGAAAATTGAAATAAAAGTTAGACACAATAGAAAACTACTGAAGATCTGAATTTGCAGGTCAAAAGTGTTTGTCTTGTAGCAAGCAAAATTGTTAAAGTGAATTCAGCACTTACACTTGTCCTGGTTAAATAAGTGAATTTCAAAAGTAAAGATAATTTTTCCTACAAAGGATCAGAGAAGGTTGAGTTCTACAGAGGAAGAAGGATTACTTGTAAAGGAAAAAAAATCAGTTTGCACTCAGAGGCCTTCTATACAATATTAAAAATGAAATAATAAGAAAAACCAAAATGAAGTAATATATGTAATAAATTAAAATAATAAACAAGTGCACAAGCTTCTGAAGAAAAAATTCCTAAGAACCAGAAAACATGAATCAAACCAAAGAGCTTAATAATGAGTAAGTTATGTTAATAAAGGTTATTAATGAAAATTAATGCTGTTTCAATACAGAACTGTTCATGCAATTATCTTAAACACTATTACAAAATAGCATGAGAATTTAATAATTCTTAAAGAGGAAAATATATAATACTGCTGCTGCTGCTGCTAAGTCGCTTCAGTCGTGTCCGACTCTGTGAGACCCCATAGATGGCAGCCCACCAGGCTCCCCCATCCCTGGGATTCTCCAGGCAAGAACACTGGAGTGGGTTGCCACGGCCTTCTCCATATATAATACTAGGAAAATAATAATTAATAATAAATTTTGTGTCAAAAGTCCAGAATATATAAAGAATTTAAAGAAGGATGTTGAAGTGGTTAGAGAAATGACTAGATTTCTGAATTTTTTGAAGAAATACAACACAATAAGATTTCATTCATAATGTTGATAACCACACTTTAAAAAATTTTTAAAGAATAACGATACCATTTGCGCATCATGAATGGACCTAGAGATCATCATACTAAGTAAGGTAAGTCAGAAAAAAGACAAATACTGGGTGATACCACTTAAATGTGTAATCTTAAATATGACACAAATGAACTTATCTACAAAAGAGAAACAGACTCACAGGCATAGAGAACAACCACGGGGAGGGAAAGTGGGGAAGGGATAAATTAGGAGTTTGGGATTAACATATTCATACTATCATACACAGAATAAATACCCAACAAGGACCTACTGTGTAGCACAGGGAACTGTACTTAATATTTTTAATAACCTATAAAAGTAAAGAATCTTAAAATATATATGTGTTATATGTGTGTGTGTATACATACACAGACACATTACTGAACCACTCTTCTATATACCTGAAACTTAACACAACATTGTAGATCAACTATACTTCAATTAAAAAAAAAAAAAAGAATAACAACTAGGAAAATTTAAATCAAGATGCATGCCATTCAAGTTATAGAAAGGAAAAATAACATACATCATACTTCCTCTCCATCCTTATCATGGGCCAGTCCCAAAGCTTACTGTGAAGTGAAGTGAAGTTGCTCAGTCCTGTCCGACTCTTTGCGACCCCATGGACAGTAGCCTACCAGGCTCCGCCGTCCATGGGATTTTCCAGGCAAGAATACTGGAGTGGGCTGCCATTTCCTTCTCCAGGGGATCTTCACAACCCAGGGATCGAACCCAGGTCTCCTGCATTGCAGACAGATGCTTTACCGTCTGAGCCACCAGGGAAGCCCAAAGCTTAATGCAGCTGAGTGTTAAGCCACACTTAATAGTAATAGTGTGGGTTAACAACATTTTCATAAGAAGATTTACAACAAATTAATGTCACGCTAGATACATGCCATAGGAAGTCACTAGCAAGCTATAATTTGGATTAAGAAAAACATTATGGTCTTGACAAGTGAACAAGTAAACACAATATAAGTAGTAAACTATCCCTAGTGTTCTTTTCTGAATTGAGATGAATTTAAGGCTTACAAATTTCCTTGGCTTGCACTAATATTTCAATGAGTTTATATTCCGTCTTGTGTTAACTTGTCAAATTTCTGGCTTTGAATTTTATTTATCCAGAATTTTGTATTAATGAAACTACCTCATCAGTTTCATAGGCTTAAATTTCATTCAGGTATTAGGTCATAATAATTCCAGAAGGGATAATATGTGAACACTCAATTTGAATGAATTTTAACATCCTAGATTAATGAAGACTCATATAAGGGGAAAATAATTTCATAAATAGAGAAAACACAAAACCCAAAGGCATGAGTAGATGGAAAGTTAATTTTGGTATCACTGCTAAATTTATAATCTATGTTGGCATTTCCATAAAAGATCCTACAAAGATGGAGTCTAAGAGGCAGAGCTAAAGTTGAGAAAGATCTAAACAGTATATACTTCTTGTATTGGGGAGTGTGAGGACTTCAAATGTCACCTCTTCACCAAAAACCTACATTGTCAGGCCAGTGTAGAGCAACAGTCTCCTTTTGTCACATAACAACACCATCTTTCTCTCCCCGTATAGAACACAGAACATTTTTTTTTTTTTTTGACATTTAGAGAAATAAGAAACTTACAAGGTAAACTCATGTTTTAAAGTCTATTTTTTGTTAACTTGTTCCAGGCATAAAAGAAGACATGCTTGATAAATAGTGTAGCTGAAAATGGTAATAAATTTATTGATAATTATATAGAAGGAATGCATTTTAACTTTTGAATTAATTTCAATGTAATGGTTTGTTCTTTCAACAATGATCGTATCTTTGACCTACAACCTCATTGACTGTAATAGTGATTTTAGCCTGCTGAAATATGTCAGGCACTTGTGACCATTACTGGCCTTTTCTTTCTTACAGTTTATAATTTTCTGTAATTGCTACCATTAGTAAACATTACTCAAGTTAATGACTAACTGTCTTTTACATTAGAACCATAAATCTGCTAATCATTAATATATTGGCTAATCATTATTTCTTGGACATTAACCCAGTTAGTCAAGAATCTTGAGTGTCAAGTTCAGACCATGCTGCTTCTATTCTTTGCGTGGTAATGATTGTGAAGAGGAGGGCATAATGAGTTGAAGTCAGTTCCTGACACATAGTAGAAGATAAACACTAGCTGACTGTCTGGGATTAGTGTTTATTGAGCATCTACTATGTGCCAAGCAGTGCTAAGTACTTTACATCATTGTCACAGTCAATCTCCCAGGCTTTGTGTATGTATTCCTATCCCCTGTTTTCTAATAAAGAAGTGAAGTTTTGGAGAAATTAACACACTTGCCAACATCTTGGCTGCATTACTAAAATCTGATTCTGATTTGTTCAACTCTAAATCACAGCTCTTTCTACCACATTCCTCATACCTAAATATATGTATCACTGAAAATTACAAACTACATGATATACAGGTTTGAAAAAAATTCTTACAATCTCAGTTCAGTCATGAGCAATAATGGAATGATCTACAGTTCACTCATTTCTTTAAAGTAAAATTATTTCTAGTGAAAAATAATGCAAGTTTATATTACAGTGGATGCAAGTCTATATTACATCAACAGAATCATAGAAGCCAAGGGTCTGAAGGGTCTTAAATTGTATCAGGTCTAATCATAGTTGGAGATTTATGTCCATTTCTCTGATTAGGATGTTGAACACTTAACACATCAAGTCATAAACTCTCTAGGATTTCTCTTTGCTGAAGACAGAGAAACTGTGGGTAGAGTAAGTTGCCAGGGAATCAGTGGCAAGAAAGGAAGACAAATTGAGTGAGAAATGGAGAAGTAAATTTGAGTACTTCAATTTCCATCTCCAGATCTGAAGACCAGTAGTAATAGATATACAGGTGATGCTGTACTAAATGAAATTTGAGGTCTCTTTGGACCATGAACTTCTGTGTTGATACTGAAGGCTTTTTCAGAATGTTGGTGATGATCTGTTGATGAAAAACAGACAACATAAAACCTCATGAAGCTGAGAGTGTAGGGGAAGTTACATTTAAAGACTCACATTGATGGTGTATATTCAGCTGGGAGGGCAGTAGATTTGTACCCAGTTGGATTTGGGGGGCCATGGTAGGCTGCATAGTGGCCTCCCAAATATTTCTATGCCTTATTCGCAGAACCTATGAATGTTACCTTAAACAGCAAAAGGAACAATGCATGTGTGAATAAGTTTAGGATTTTGAGATAGGGAGTTATCCTGAATTAGCCTGGTGAATCCAGAGTAAACACAATGTCTGTGTAAGAGGGACACTATAGGAGTTAGTGTCAGAGAAGAGATGGTGTGAGGAGGGATGCAAAGATTGAAGTGATATGTTTTGAAGATGGAGGTGGTGGTGGTTTAGTCGCTAAATTGTGTCCAACTTGCGACCCCATGGCTTGTAGCCTGCCAGGCTCCTCTGTCCATGGGATTCTCCAGGCAAGAATACTGGAATGGGTTGCCATTTCCTTCTCCAGGGGATCTTCCTGACCCAGGAATTGAACCCAGGTCTCCTGCATTGCAGCCAGATTCCTTACTGACTGAGCTACACGGGAATACAAATGCAGGAATCTAGGTGGCTGCTAGAAGCTGAAGAAGGCAAGGAAAGAGATTCTTTCTTTTCTTGAAGCCTCCAGAAGGAGCCAGCCCTGAAGCCACTTTGACTTGAGCCCAGAGAAACAGATTTTGATCTTCTAACCTCCAGAACTATAAGAGAACAAAATGACATTGTTTTTAGACACTAGTTTTGTGGTTCTTTGTTAGAGCGGCAATAGAAATATGATAGAGTGACTCACTAGGCAGGACTGAAATCCCCACCTGAGCACTTTTTCTTCAAAAGAACACTTCAGAGAAAAATGACTTTAAAAGACAAGTCATACCATTAACATAAAACACTTGTACCTGAAGGATTCGTATTGTGAGTAGGTCATAGAAATGTTTTCCTGACACTTTTCAGTGACATGGTTGGCTCCAGGCTGTCTATGGCCTGTTGGTCCACTCATGTGGACAATAGGGCTGCTCTTTATGCTAGACCTCTCCCCTGACATCTCAACTCATATTTGATTACCTGCTCAGCATCTTCCTTTGTATGTCCTTCCATAACCCAGTGTCAACAAACCAATCATATCTCATCATTTTCCTGGGAAAATATACAGTCAGTGTCCTAAGATTATTTCTGATTCTATGGAGTTTGCTTATAAAATCCATACCTCTATCCTCTGGTGCTCTTTCTTTCCCTTTTGATTAATAGCATATCGTCCCTCAGATAGCATACCGTCACTCAGACCCAAAACAGAGTTTCACCTTTGGCAACTCCTTCTGGGTTCCTCTCTCATTTACTTAATTACCAAGAACTGTGGTATCTGTCCCCGGCCTTCTACTCCCACTGATCTGTTCAAGTCAATGTCTCTGCAACCTTACTGCAAAGAGAATGGTTTCCTAATGATTTCAGATTTCAGTCTTCAATGCTTAACTCCATATTCCCAGATAAATATTTCTGAATTCTGCCATTCCAGATAAGTATTTCTAATCCTGTCATTCCACTGTTTTTCTTTGCCCACCATTGCAAGTGAAAAAGCTCTTCAAGGTCTCCTCCCTCTTTTCATTTTGTTTTTCTTCTCTTCTTCTTCTATCCTTACTCTCCATTGTAATGTAGGATACCTGCTGTTCTCCACAAAATTTTTTCCCTACCTGTGTGTCATACTCTGTTCTTTGCCTAAAATGTTCTCCTTTCTGGAGCCCCATGCCTGCATGCTGAAATATTGCCCATGTAACATAAGGTTAAAAGGTATGGTAGTTGTAAAATATGCCCACAAATTCTTTAGTAGTTCTCTGTACAAGAGGGGGAGTCTAATACCCTTCCTCTTGAATGTGGGTTAAACCAAGTGACTTGCTTCTCATGAATAGAGTATGGTGGAAGTGACACTGTGCGACTTTTTATATGTAATAAAAAGCATTGCAGGCTCTTCTCTCTCTCTCTCTCTTACCTTCCCCCCCAACACACACACACACTTTCAGTGGGGAAGCTAGCTGCCATGTTGTGAGGACATGCTATGAAGTACTTCTATATGAAGGCCATGGACTGAGGCTTGCTACCCTCTGAGTAAGCCATCATCCAGCCCCAGCAGATACCTTGACTGCAAATTTATGAAAGACCCTGAGCCAGAAGCATCCAGCTAAGCCTCAATTCCTATTGTTGTTGTTCAGTCTCTCAATCATGTCCGACTCTTTGCGTCCCCATGAACTGCATCACTCCAGACTTCCCTGTCCTTCACCATCTCCTGGATCTTGCTCAAACTCACGTTCATTGAGTTAGTGATACCATCCAATCATCTTGTCCTCTGTTGTCCCCTTCTCCTCCTGCCTTAAATCTTTCCCAGCATTAGGGTCTTTTCTAATAAGTTGGCTCTTCGCATCAGGTGGCCAAAGTATTGGAGCTTTAGCATCAGATCTTCTAATGAATATTTAGGATTTATTTCCTTTATGATTGACTGGTTTGATTTCCTTGCAAGTCCAAGGGACTCTCAAGAGTCTTCTCCAACATCACAGCTCAAAAACATCAGTTCTTCAGAGTTCAGCCTTCTTTATGGTCCAACTCTCACATCCACACATGACTACTGGAAAAATCATAGCTTTGACTAGACAGATCTTTGTTGGCAAAGTAAAGTTTCTGCTTTTCAATATGCTGTCTAGGTTTGTCATAGCTTTTCTTCCAAGAAGCAAACATCTTTTAATTTCGTGGCTACAGTCACCATCTGCAATGGTTTTGGAGTCCAAGAAAATAAAGTTTGTCACTGTTCCCATTGTTTTCCCATCTATTTGCCATGAAGTGATGGGACTGGATGCCATGGTCCTAGTGTTTTGAATGTTGAGTTTTAAGCCAGCTTTTTCACTCTTCTCTTTCACCTTCATCAAGAGGCTATTTATTTCCTCTCCACTTTCTGCCATAAGGGTGATGTCATCTGCATATCTGAGGTTATTGATATTTCTGCCAGCAATCTGGTTTCCAGCTTGTGCTTCATTCATTTATGTATTTCGCATGATGTATTCTGCATATGAGTTAAATAAGCAGGGTGACAATATATAGCTTTGACATACTCCTTTCCCAATTTTGAACCAGTCTTTTGTTCCATTAATTCCTATAGTCCTAACCCATACAAACTGTGAAAGAAAAAATGTTGTTTAAAGTCACTAAGGTTTAGGATAACTTGTTATGCAGCAAGATAATTAATAAAATAGTCAATCATTCTTTATTTTTATTTCAACAAAAATTTCTTGAATGCCTTCAGTGGTTGAATTTGGACCTAGAGACTGGGAGTGCAGGGGTAAGCCTACAAATGTGGTCTCTGCTCTTATGCTCTTTATGCTCTGTCAGGGGAAACACATTAAACAAGTAAATACCCTAGTATTTTTCTAATTACCATTATGATAAGGTATATAGGTTTGAAGACAATTGGACTATGATACCATTAACAGATCTGATCTAGCAGAATGAAGACGATTTCTAAGCACTAAGGAATTAAGAGTCTGCACTGATAGTCCCTCCTTCATGGATCACAGCCTTATCATGGGGAAGGGGCTTGCTTAACTCAATGAAACTATGAGCCATGCCATGTAGTGCCACCCAAGACAAACATGTCATAGTGAAGAGTTCTGACAAAACATGGTCCACTGGAAAAGGAAATGGCAACCCACTTCAGTATTTTGCCTGGAGAACCCCATGATCTATATGAAACACCAAAATAATATGACACTGGAAGATAAGCCTCCTAGGTCAGAAGGTATCCAGCTAATTGGGAGGAGCAGAGGGCAATTACTAACAACTCTAATAAGAATGAAGCAGCTGGATCAAAACAGGAATGATGCTCACCTCTGAATGTGTCTGGTGGTGAAAGTAAAGCCCAATGCTGTAAAGAACAGTACTGCCTAGGAACCTGGAATGTTAGGTCCAAATTGGATGTAGTCAAACAGGAGATGGTAAGAGTGAACATCAATATTTTAGGAATCAGTGAACTAAAATGGACTGGAATGGGTGAATTTAATTCAGGTGACCATTATATCTACTATGGGGCAAGAATTCCTTAGAAAAAGTAGAGTACCCTCATAGTCAACAAAAGAATCTGAAATGCAGTACTTGGGTGCCACCTTGAAAAAGACAGAATGATCTTGGTTCATTTCCAAGGCAAACCATTCAGCATCACAGTAATCCAAGTCTATGCCCTGACCTCTGATTCCACAGAAGTTGTCCTGTTCTATGAAAACCCACAGTACCTTCTAAAACTGACATAAAAAAAAAGATGTCCTTTAAATTATAAGAGATTGGAATTCAAAAATAGGAAATAAAGAGATACCCTGAATAACGAGCAAGTGTGGCCTTGAAGTACAAAATGAAGCAAGGCAAAGGTTAACAGAGTTTTGTCAAGAGAACATGCTGATCATAGTGAATACCCTTTTCCAACAACCCAAGAGACGATTCTACACATGGCCATCATTAGATGGTCAACACTGAAATCAGATTGATTATGTTCTTTGTGGCCAAAGGTGGAGAAGTTCTATATAGTCAGTAAAAGCAAAACCTGGAGCTGACTGTGGCTCAGGTTGTGAGCTCATTATTGCAAAATTCAGGCTTAAATTGAAGAAAGTAGGGAAGACCCCTAGGCCATTCAGGTATGAGCTAAATCAAATCATTTATGATTATAAACTGGAGGTAACAAATAGATACAAGGGATTAATCTTATAGACAGAGTGCCTGAAGAACTGGATGGAGGTTCATAACATTGTACAGGAGGTGGTGACCAAAATCATCCCAAAGAGAAAAAAATATAAGAAGGCAAAGCAGTTGCCTGAGGAGGCTTAACAAATACCTGAGGAAAGAAGAGAAGTGAAAGACAAGGGAGAAAGAGAAAGGTATACCCAACTGAATGCAGAGTTCCAGAGAATAGCCAGGACAGATAAGAAGTCCTTCTTAAATAAAAAATGCAAAGAAATAGAAGAAAACAATAGAATGGGAAAGACTAGAGATCTCTTCAATAAAACTGGAGATATCATGGGACTATTTTGTGCAAGGATGGGTACGATAAAGGACAGAAATGATAAGGGCCTAACAGAAGCAGAAGAAATGAAGAAGAGGTGGCAAGAATACACAGAAGAACTGTACAAAAAAGGTCTTAATGACCCAGATAACCATGATGATGTGGTCACTCATCTAGAGCAGAACATCCTGGAGTGTGAAGTCAAGTGAGTCTTAAGAAGCATTACTATGAACAAAGCTAGTGGAAATGATGGAATTCCAGCTGAGTTATTTAGAATCCTAGAAGATAATGTTTTTAAGTTCTGTACTCAATGTGTCAGAAAATTTGGAAAACTCAGCTGTGGCCACAGGACTGGAAAAGGTGTTTTCATTCCAATCCCAAAGAAAGGCAGTGCCAAAGAATGTTCCAACTATGGTACAATTGTGTTCATTTCACATGTTAACAAGATTATGCTCAAAATCCTTCAAGCTAGGCTTCAGCAGTACTTGAACTGAGAACTTCTAGATATACATGCTGGATTTAGAAAAGGCAGAGGAACCAGAGATCAAATTGCCAACATTTGTTGGATCATGGAGAAAACAAGAGAATTCCAGAAAAACATCTGCTTCTGCTTCATTGAATATGCTAAAGCCTTTAACTGTGTGGGTCATAACAGACTGTGGGAAAATTCTTAAAGAAACGGGAATACCAGACTACCTTACCTGTCTCCTGAGAAACCCGTATGTGGGTCAAAAAGCAACAGTTAGAACTGGACATGGAACAATAGACTGCTTCAAAATTTGGGAAGGAGTATGACAAAGCTGAATATTGTCACCCTGTTTAATGTACATGCCTGAAGAACTATGGACAGAGGTTCCTAACATTGTATAGGAGGCAGTGATCAAACCATTCCCAAGAAAAAGAAATGCAAAAAGGCAAAATGTTTGTCTGAGGAGGCCTTACAAGTAGCTGAGCAAAGAAGAGAAGTGAAAGGCAAAGGAGGAAAGGAAAGATATACCCATCTGAATGCAGAGTTCTGAAGAATAGCAAGAAGAGATAAGAAAGCCTCCCTAAGTCAAAAATATGCAGAGGTTGATCATGGAAAATGACAGGCTGCATGAAACACAAGCTGGAATCAAGATTGCAGGCAGAAATATCAATAATCTCAGATATGCAGATGATGCTACTCTAATGGCCAAAAGTGAAGAGGAACTGAGGAGCCTCTTGATGAGGGTCAAAGAGGAGAGTAAAAGAAGCTGACTTAAAACTCAACATTCAACAAACTAAAATTACAGCATCTGGTCCCATCACTTCATGACAAATAGAAGGGTAAAAAGTGGAAGCAATGACAGATTTTCTTTTCTTGGGCTCCAAAATCACTGCTGATAGTGACTGCAGTCATTAAAAGATGCTTGCCCCTTGGAAGGAAAGCTATGACAAACCTAGCCAGCATATTAAAAAGCAGAGACACCGCAAAAAAAAAAAAAAAAACAGAGACAGCACTTAGCCAACAAAGGACCATATAATCAAAGCTACGGTTTTTCTAATAGTCATGTGTGGGTGTGACAGTTGGACCATAAGTCTGAGCACTAAAGAATTGATGCTTTTGAACTAAAGTGCTGGAGAAGACTCTTGAGAGTCCCTTGGACTGAAAGGAAATCAAACCAGTCAGTCCTGTAGGAAATCAACCCTAAATGTTCATTGGAAGTACTGATGCTAAAACTGAAGCTCCAGTGCTTTGGCCACCTAATGTGAAAAGCTGACTCACTGGAAAAGATCCTAGTGCTGGGAAAGATTGAAGGCAAAAGAAGGGGCACCAGAAGATGAGATGATTCGATAGTGTCACAAACTCAATGGACATGAATTTGAGAAAACTCCAGAGATAGTGAAGGACAGAGGAGCCTAGGGTGCCAGAGTCTGTGGGGTTGCAAAGAGTCCGGACACTACTTAGTGACTGAACAGCAGCAACAACAATAAATTGATAGTCCAGAGCTTTGAAGAGGACTTTGGGCAGCAGTTCCCTTGTGGCTCAGCTGGTAAAGAATCTGCCTGCAATGCAGGAGACCTGGGTTTGATCCCTGGGTTGGGAAGATCCCCCTGGGTTTGATCCCTGTGTTGGAAGACTGTATGGTCCATGGAATCCCAAAGAGTTGGACACGACTGAGCAACTTTCACTTTCACTTCACTTGGGCAGCAGTAGAGTCCAAGGTTAGGACTTGATTTGAATAGAGTCTCTGGTTCTTACTAATTACATAACTTTCTTACCTCTCTGACTTTCTTATTTTTCAATGTCCTCATCTAAAGAAGTCTAGTAATAGTACCTCTCATACTCTTTGAATGGAAAAAATGAGCTAAGGCATATGAAGTAACTATGGTAGTGCCTGGCATATTGTATATGACCAACAGAAATTAGCTCTGAGTTCTATTTTGAGTGTCTATGTCTGGTCCATTGTTTTTTTCTAAATCAATGGAATCAGCCCGTAACTCTTAAGTCTTAGCTTTATCTCTCTATGAAGTAGAATTAAGAATCCTGCTTTATTAACCTTGAACTCTAAGCAACCACCCTTTCAGGACCTAAATGTAAACTTACAAACCAAATTGACACCTGAGTTTGAGGCTTTTAGGGTGGTAGAAACAGAAGGGGACCTATGAAGTCCTCAGGGAAACTCTGGTGTCACACAGGCTCAGGTTCAAACCTACATAATCAAACAACACAAATTGTTTACATCTGGACTTTTACTATTTGCTCAATTTCTAGTCTTACACAACTTAAACTTCTAACATGGCAGAAGCTTTCCATTAATATCTAACTAAAGGCTTTTTACTGTCATCATTACATTTTCCTCTAAGTACTTTTTAAAATGCTTGTCATACAGCCAAATGTAATAGGGCACAGAAAGATAAGGAATTGGTTGCAAACACTTTGGCTTATACAAACAAAGTAATACTCTACAGGGATACATCTTCAGGTAAGATTAAATCTCAGAACTGCCCAGATTTAAGGTTTGAGTCAGGACCATACATATAATATGGTGGTGAACTGTCTGTCTCCTAACATATGATCAAAAAGTGCCTGTAAAATATTCTGAACTGATGGTGGGTGTATGTGACTGAGGCATAAAAGTGAAACATTCACACACAGAGCAATAAATGATGGTGAAAATATTGGTCATCATATCCTTGTGCAGATCAAGTGTTTGATTTCAGTTGAGCTTATACCTCCTTTCCCACATCTTCCCTCATCACTCAACAATGCCTGTGTTACAATTTAGACAAGTATATGGCATCACCAACTCAAAGGACATGAGTTTGAGTAAACTGCAGGAGTTGGTGATGGACACAGAGGCCTGGCTTGCTGCAGTCCACGGGGTTGCAAAGAGTTGGACATGACTGAGCTACTGAACTTATCAGAAAAGTATTAAGTGAAGGAAAATAGAATTCTAGTTAATACTCTGTCCTGCTAATGTGCTAATTTTTTTTAACTCACTAATATGGTTTGCTGGTTTCTCTTCCCATCACCTCTTTTATTGCCAAACAGATTTTGTGTTGAATAGTAAATCCTGCCTAATACATGATCTGAAACAATTATTCTAGATGAAATAGGGAAACACCAATATTTTTCTGTCAAAACAACTCCCAGATGAACATTCATGACTTATACTGCTACAGCATATACAACAGGCTTTTCTAGGCGTTTTTTGGCACCACAGAGAGTTGATGATAATGATGCAGAGACTGTTAGATGCACCAAAGTGTTAGCTGAAATGAACCACACCACGAAACTTGGCATGCAAAATGAACATATTTTGTTAGCTTACTCACTTTAAAGAGAGCTGACATTCTCTTTAAGAAATTAGATATTTCCTTTATCAGAAGGAATTAGAGGTTATGTGAGGCAGAACCTGTGTCAGGCAGAATTAGAGGTTGTCAGTTAAAGGAGCCAGTCTACTGCCATCATACTGCATAGCTTTACGTGCATGGGCACACTCAAAGAAGCAGTGAGAATGGTTCCAGAATTATGGATTGTTGTGCAGTCACTAAGTCACGTCCAACTGGCTGTGACCCCATGGACTGCAGCACTCCAGGCTCTTCTATCCTCACAGTCTCTCCCAGTCTGTTCAAATTCATATCCATTGAGTCAGTGACACTATCCAACCATCTCATCCTCTGTCATGGCTCAATCTTCTTCTCCTGCCTTCAGTCTTTCCCAGAATCAGCGTCTTTTCCAGTGAATCAGCTCTTTGCATCAGGTGGCCAAATTATTGGAACTTCAGTTTCAGCCTCAGTCCTTCCAATGAATATGTTGAGTTGATTTCCTATAGGATTGACTAGTTTGATCTCCTTTCGGTGCAAGGGACTCTCAAGAGTCTTCTCCAATACTACAATAAAGCGTCAATTCTTTGGCACTCAGCTTTCTTTATGGTCCAACTCTCATATCCGTACATGACTATTGGAAAAACCATGGATTTGACTATGTGGCCCTTTGTCAGCAAAGTGCTGTCTCTGCTTTTTAATATGCTGTCTAGATTTATCATAGCTTTACTTCTAAGGAGCAAGCGGTTTTTAATTTAATGGCTGCAGTCACTATCAGCAGTGATTTTGAAGCCCAAGAAAAGAAAATCTGTCACTGCTTCCACTTTTTACCCTTCTATTGGCCATGAAGTGATGGGACCAGATGCCATTATCTTAGTTTTCTGAATGTTGAGTATTAAGCCAGCTGTTTTACTCTCCTCTTTGACCCTCATCAAGAGGCTCTTTAGTTCCTCTTCACTTTCGGCCATTAGAGCAGCAGCATCTGCATGTCTGAAGTTGTTAATATTTCTTCCAGAAATCTTGATTCCAGCTTGTAATTCATCCAGCCTGGCATTTTGCATGATGTACTCTGCATATAAGTTAAATAAACAGAGTGACCATATACAGCTTTGTTGTACTCCTTTCCCAATTGGCTTTACAAATAGCTGAAGAAAGAAGAGAAAGGAAAAACAATGGAGAAAGGGAAAGAATGCAGAGTTCCAGAGAATAACAAGGCGAGATAAGAAGGCCTTCTTAAATAAACAATGCAAAGAAATAGAGGAAAACAGTAGAATGGGAAATTATGGATATGTATCAATAAATCCTAGTGAAATGTACAGACAGTATCTAGAGTCATGTCAGAATTTATACAAGCAAAGCTTTTAATGTAACCCTGTTCCCTGAGCTTAGTGCAACATTTAGAGTAGATTTTTAAGATACATGGTCATGTGGAGTTTGGTGGTGCAACAAAAAGTACACTATATTCAAACAAAATGTTACTTTTTTCTCTGATTCACTATGTTTTAGCTAAGACTTCTCCACCCCCCAAGTAATAGAGATTCTATTAAAGTCTTAAATAAGAATGAAGGATTTATGTTAAAGATGGAAGGCAATGGCACCCCACTCCAGTTCTCTTGCCTGGAAAATCCCATGGATGGAGGAGCCTGGTAGGCTGCAGTCCATGGGGTTTCGAAGAGTCGGACATGACTGAGTGACTTTACTTTCACTTTTCATGCATTGGAGAAGGAAATGGCAACCCACTTCAATGTTCTTGCCTGGAGAATCCCAGGGATAGGGGAGCCTGGTGGGCTGTTGTCTATGGGGTCGCACAGAGTCGGCCATGACTGAAGTGACTTAGCAGCAATAGCAGCAGGGTTGACTTGAAACTTAGGTCAAGATGCAGCCAGTTCTTGAAAGAACCAGAATGAGGAATCTAGCCAGCATTCTCTTTTCTACCTCAGAAGTCGTGGTGCCTTCCAATAGCAGCAGCTGAATCCAACATACAGCTCTTTGAACTTACATAGAATCAACTTCCTCGGAGAAGGCATGGCACCCCACTCCAGTACTCTTGCCTGCAAAATCCCATGGATGGAGGAGCCTGGTGGGCTACAGTCCATGGGGTCACCAAGAGTTGGACACGACTAAGCGACTTCACTTTCACTTTTCACTTTCATACATTGGAGAAGGAAATGACAACCCACTCCAGTGTTCTTGCCTGGAGAATCCCAGGGATGGGGGAGCCTGATGGGCTGCCGTCTATGGGGTCGCACAGAGTCGGCCATGACTAAAGTGACTTAGCAGAATCAACTTCCTAGCACCACAGTAAGAGATTTCCTTTGGTTATCTCACTTTGTCCTCATAGTAATCCTATAAGGCAAGTGATGGGGTTATCCTGATTTTACAAAGGAGATAACTGAGTTCAGGAAAATTTCATAAACTATGTATGGCAGAAGCCAGCCAATGCCTCCTCCTCAGAATCTAACCGGAGTCCCATGGGTTTCTTTTCTGAGCTCAGAGAGGACTGAGAACTGTTGTCTCCTCAGAGGTGTGAGTTTCAGCTCTAGGGCCCCTCCTTCAAGCTTCTCAGTTTTGCTAACCACATTCTCTTCCTTTTGTTCCTCTAGCCTTGGTATGATAGATGCTTCCTGCAATGGCCACCTTGAAGTTTATCTTATTGGTTACAGAATTGACAACCTTCTACCAGATTAACAATTCTTTGTGCTACATTATTTTTGTTTAAATAACTGGTGGGATTTTTATCTCTTCATTGAACCCTGACTCATACAGGCATCTGTTTTTGAACTACGTGATTTCTGCAGTTCTATGAGCTTTAAAATTTCCTAATACACAAATGCACCTTGATAAGTCACAAGTATCTCACAAACCTAAGTAGTTGACCGTGAATGACAAATGCCAACACGCTAAGCACCATGATAAAAGATTTCCTTTGGTTATCTCACTTTGTCCTCATAGTAATCCTATAGGTAAGCGATGGGGTTATCCTGATTTTACAAAGGAGATAACTGAGTTCAGGAAAATTTCATAAACTATGTATGGCAGAAGGCTAGTAAGAGACAGAGCCCAAGATGCGAGTCTAGTTCTTCACTTTGCTTCTTTCAATCAGCTATCACAATGCATGGTATCAGGCAGATATTCATATTTAGGACAGTTCTCCTTGAACTGTAAGTACAGAGTACAGGGTTCTCTTTAGCTTTATATGTCTAATGCAGTCACTGTTGTAGAAGATACATGATAAATGACAACTAAAGTTTGAAACAGATAAAATGATTCAGATCACTTGAAAAGACAGGAAATTTACAAAGAGAAGCTAAGTCTTAGAGTTTCTTTGGGGTAGCCAGTTGAAATGGTTTTCATAGCAGATGTGGGACTTGGCATCTAAACAGTATGCTTGTATGCCTAGAAAAGGAGAATTCAGTGCAAGATATTCTGTATACAGAAACCAAGTGAGTGCTCAGAAATTGGTGCACCTCAAGAAGCATAGATCTAAATTCAGAGAGAAAAGTCATTCCTCTGTGGCCATGAAGCTACAAGGGATCTCTGATTTAAACTAAAACACAGAGTATTTAATTGGTATTTAACTAATATTAAATTGAGGATACATAACATGCCTAATTCAAATATAAATTTTGTCCTAAGATGTTCTCATGCTTTAAAACAGTTGATCCACGTTTACATGGCCATAAAAGGAATCCCAGTGGCTCTGACTTTATGGGGAAATAAACCCTAGTTTCTGGAAAGTAATAGCAGACAGTTATCTCATCTGTAATGACATTGGCAGAAACCCTTCTATTTAAAAGTACCCAGAGACTTAACCCATTTATGATGCACTATTTCCTCCTGAGAAAAAATAACAATCTTTCTATAATTTGGAAGTCTTTACTTTTACCACACTGGTGTGTTGGTATAGTAGTCAGAAACTTAAATATTTCAAATTCAAAACACCAAAATGACCTGCTGCTAAGTCACTTCAGTCGTGTCCGACTCTGTGCAACCCCAGAGATGGCAGCCTACCAGGCTCCCCGGTCCCTGGGATTCTCCAGGCAAGAACAGTGAAGTGGTTTGCCATTTCCTTCTCCAATGCAAGAAAGTGAAAAGTGAAAGTGAAGTCGCTGAGTCGTGCCCGACCCTCAGCGACCCCATGGACTTAGAATCAATTAATTAGTCTTGCTTTTTGGTAAAAAATGTCCTATAATTTTAGGCACACCAAAAATGCTTATTATTGACAAACAGAAAGAAAAGGAACGACTTCAGAAAATTTTAGAGCCTTCCATATCGAAGCACTTGGGAAATTATTTTCCTTTTGCTAATGTACCCATTTGTTTGTTATTAACAAATGCTCAGGCGCTCAGCTGTTCACATATCTTTTGCAGCTGTTTCTTAAGAGCTCTTGAGAATATTTCAAGGTTCAACTTAGTGTCAAGCTGTTGGAAGTCTCCAAATCCAATTTCTAGGCATAAAAGGTCACAGTCTCTCAAGCCTGGTGTTGTGGATTTTTTGGTGATGTTTGAATGTAAGAAATTTACTTTTTATTTTGTTTCTTGCTACAAGTATATTTTATTATCCATTAAGCTGAGTCTCTAAGACGGACTGAATGGCTGTGAAAATACGAATTCTTCAATTTGCATTACAACGAAAACTTTTCCCTATGGAAATACAAGATTCAATAGCTTATAGTTTTGACTGCAAGTTAAATAATAGTTTATTCTATAATAAACTTATAAAAATTTAGACTACAATAAGATATTAATATCCAGATTTGCTCCAAATCCAGGTAAATTAAATTAAGACTCTTAATTAGTCTTTCTCAACAATCTGGGCCTTAGTTTACCCATGGATAGAGAGCGCAAAACATGAAATAATAAAGCAAATTGCTGTTTTGAAGACTGTCTCTCCAAATGCCAAGTGGTACAGTAATGGTCTTCTGAAGACTGAAAATCTGCACATGAGAATTTATAAACATCTGAGGTCCCACCAGCTGGCACAATTGATTTTAGCCTACATGACACTTTTTTTCTTAATATATTAAGACTTTAGTTAAATATTGTGATATTATAGTAAAAAATTTCAAGTACTTTATCTAATATTTAGAGCCTGCTAGCTATTTAAAAACACTCTGAGTTTCAGTTGGTTCCAAACAACATCTGTGATCCATATTCCTAAAGTGCACACAAACATTAAATATACACATTATTTGGTTTCATAACTGACTGTTTTGATACTGGGCTATATTAATGAACCCAGTTATTAAAATCATCTTAAATTATTTTCCCAGGAAAGAAAATGCAATGTGTTAGCCAGATCTTCCTTTTTCTGCCAACTATCTTGAACTCTAGACTGCTATAAATTAGTATAGTTTGATTGTAGCATGGAGTTATCTGTAAACTTCCTTAATACAGCTACTTTATAATAGCTATCAATACACTTATTGACAAAAAGCACACACTTTGAGAGAGTTCTGTTGCCAGTTTCAGTTAATTAAAGGTGAAAGCTATGAAATTGCTAAAGGCAATAAGATAAGATACTTTAAAATGCCTTTTCCCTCTTTTGTTCTTGCTCATGCAATTAATAACAAGGGAATATTTTAAGATATCAAAAATTCGATCGCTAGAGTCATCCAAATTATTAAAATAACTTTGATGTAAAGTATAATAAGGCACATTAGAATATTGTGTATATGTAAATACATATTGAGTATATGTATTTACCAAATAAGAAAACCAGCATTAAGAGCTGGGGAAAAAATGTTGGGACTCTTCCAATTCTATTATTATATGATTATTCAATATCTTGCTATCATTGACCAAATTTCCAATATGTTCTGAAATTGTCAGCTAGAATCATCACAGGTAAGTAAGGAAATTATTTTCCAACAAGATGCTGGCTTACTAAACCACTTATTATAAAAAAAATTCCCAAATTGCAGTTTCATAATTTGATGATCACTGAGTTTCCCTTTCACAAAGAAACAATTTTTGACTCTTCCATTAGATCAAACTGCCACATGAATGTTTCTCTTCTCCACCCCCAAGCACTCACTACACAGATCTACACACACACACACACACACACACACACATTGTGAATACTTCCTCCTCACTAGGAGATAGCCTCTTATTGGATGATGATAAGACAAATTTTAACCTGCTGCAGCTTAACAGAAGTGATTTTGGTTTGGTTCTTATTAGTGACTGGCTTAAAATAGAATTATTTGTTGTTGTTGTTGTTGTTCACTTGCTAAGCTGTCTCGAAGTCTTTGAGACCCCTGGTAAAGGAAATGGCAACCCACTCCAGTATTCTTGCCTGGGAAATCCCATGGACAGAGGATCCTGGCAGGCTACCGTCCATGGGGTCACAAAAGAGTCGGACACAATTTAGCTACTAAAACAACAAAATATAATGAATACAGAACAATATAAAAGAGAGGGTTTTCAGAAACAGTGCCAAAAAACAAGTTAGTGTACCTAATTCTCTCAATTAAACACAGACTTCATTTATGTAGATTATGCTTATCAATCTTTTCTCTGTCTTCAAGTTTAATGTTCACAATAATCCACTCAAAAGTTTAATGTGCACCTGAAATGGTAGAAGGAGGAGAACTTAACATTTACTAGGTACCCACTACGAGCAAGGCATTGAGGATGCTTTCATATACATTTTCAATTAATAAGCTCTCCAATAGTCCTTTGAGATTGGAATTTTTATGACATCTCCATTTTGCTGATAAGCAAACTGACATTCAGAGAAAGTAAATGCCTGCTAGATATTGATCATAGTGGCCTGGATCCAAGTTGTTTTTTTTTTTTTTTTTTTTTAAAGAAAAACAAAATCAGATTCCTGGGTCAGTAGTCTGTTGGGAAAATACAAAATGGTACTGAATGGGTAAAGTAGGCAGTGGGCACTTCATAGTAGCTAGTAGTTGATATACAATTGGTAATTATTTGGGTAATTATTTCTTTAACATTTGCTTTTCTGTTTCCTTATAAGTTCTGTGAGAAAGATGTTGTTTGTTTTGTCCACCACTGTATTTCCAGTGTTTAGCACTTAGTAGACGTTCAGGAAATATTGTTGACTCTCTTATATGCTCTGTCTCTCCTGCTAGCTTTCTCAGAGATATCTTCTAAGGACATTTACACAAGGACAGAATAATCATTGATATGACCACCAATACACTTCATCAGTTTAATCCTTGGCTAACCAATGGTCATTATCCTTTAAAAGCAGACTATACCAGCTTTTAGCTAATTGATTTTGAATCAGAAGGGTTTTCCAAGTAGGATAACATTTAATGATTATTGAGCCTTTACTATGTGCCAAGTTCTGTAAGTGCTTTATGTACATCATCTTACTTAATTCCCACAGTAGATATTGTTGTTCTCCCCATTTTAAAGATAAAGAAAATGTGATTTAGAGAGGTTAGGTTACGTTTTCTAGAGGGAAGAATTATGAAAAGTGGGGATGATAAAAAGCAACAGAAAGGCAAACAGCTGCTCTGGGGATGAACAGCCCAGGAACAAGGAGATTCTCTTCTCTGAGACTCATAATCACAGCATCCTGACCTCCTTCCCAACCTCCTACCACTGCCTCAGGGAGTCCACACTTAGGGAAACCCACTCATGATCCCTCACTCTGGCCTGCTTGCCATTTCAACTTCATTGAGCATGATGCCTCAACTCTTCCTCTCTGAAGTGGTTCCTCCTCCCACTTTAGAGGAACATTCTGAAGCACAGAAAGTCATACAACCTTCAAGACACGTCAAGCATGGCCATATTCGCTCAGGTCCCCGTTGCTCCACAGGCCTGCACTAGGTCCCACCCAGATGTGAGGACTCACACCTCTGCTATAAGACCTTAGAAAAAAGCACCGGGTTTCCTTCCCTTGATCCCTGAACTTACAATATCCAAGCACATACACTTAATACTTGTTCTCTCTAGCTTTCTTTCTACCCAGGAAACATGTGTCTGGAAGGCACATACATTGATACACTGAGACTCCTGGTTAGGTTTCAACATCCAGCTTCATGATCAACAAGGATCAAGA
The DNA here is from genome assembly GCF_032452875.1 of Bos javanicus. Classification (NCBI taxonomy): domain Eukaryota; kingdom Metazoa; phylum Chordata; class Mammalia; order Artiodactyla; family Bovidae; genus Bos; species Bos javanicus. The sequence goes on along the minus strand of NC_083874.1, from coordinate 54,387,873 downwards.
TCACTCTTACTTTTGGAATGGAAGCCATTGTGCTTTGTTTATTTATTGCTGCATAATAAATGCCCCCAAATTTAGTGGGCTTACAACAATGAACACCTCAGTGCTCATGATTCTGGAGGCTGGCTTGGCTTTACCATTTTCCTATCATTCTTGTTTTGCTTCTCTTATGCAGCTGTAGTCGGCTGAGAGCTGGGCTAGAGCATCCAGGATGGTGTCACTCACTCCCTTCCTTCTTCCTTTCTCCTTTCATTCCAACTTTCTGTGTAACCTCCAAGTCTCAGCAGAGATGCTACTTTCTTCAAGCAGGTGTCCTTTACTTTAGGAATAGGTCTCTTCCATTATAGCTGAACTTCTCCTTCACAACCCTCATCACACTTATACTGTCCCGTTTGCTGTCTGTCCCTTCCATAGGTTGTGAGCCTCATGGGGGCAGGATTGTACCCATTTTATTTATCACTGTGTCTTCAATGTCACATATAGTATCTGCCTATAGTAAGTGTCCAGTAAATATTTCACTGAATGACTAAATGAGTGACCACTTGGAAGCCATTTTTTAATTTTCAGAAGTTATCTTTTCTCCTGAATCCCGAGCATATTCTATTGTTTTCTAGGGTCTATAAGATAGGTCTACACATACTGAAAGAAAAAGAAAGATGTACTACCTGAATTATGCCAGTAATATAAAGCACTCCATTCTCAATTATTTATAAATTTAAATTTATTTGTGAATATTATAAGATTATCTGAATAATTCCTTCAGTTTCTGTTCATTTGATTATAAATAGGAAAACAAAAATTCTTACAAAGTTTTTTTTTTTTTTTAACATTTATTTCTCCTTTTTAGCAGACAGAGTTTTAGGGGAGTAAGAAAAGTCATGGTCAAATCTATGTTTTTATAAGCTGGAGGAGATGTTTCTCAATTCTTAAAAAATAAGGTTTCCTAGTACATTGGCTTTGGCAGTTTCAGGCTGTGCCTCCAGAAATACACAGGAACTGTTTAATTTGATGTTTATTGATACAAATGCTATAATCAGCCTCGGGAAAACCAGCTGATAGAGAAACTTGACTTGTAAAACAGTTTTTCTTTGATGATCTCAGCCAATCTATTGATATTTTTTCCAAGAGTTTTATTCAGAAAAAAATCCAAATATAAAAAATAAAGTCAAGTTGACCAAGAGTTACTCAAGACACATTAGAACCCAGGTTTGTCAAGTTTCTTTGCTTGAGCTATTCTGATAAGCAGGCACCATATTTAATCTTTGTTTATGTCAGTAATAGCTTGTTTTCTGTCCTATTGCCTCTTAACATTAAACTGTGATTATTACTTGGACATTTTTACTGATTTATTTATTCCAACAGAGATTTTCTTTAAACTCTGCCTAGGAAATACAGTTACTAATGCAGCTACAGTGAACTACAGGCTCAACTTCACAAAAGTAGCCCTTTCTTTTTACCAGTTTTTAATTCGTGAAATACAGAACTGAGAACCAGAGATACATAAATGAAGTCCCAAGAATCTCTTTACTACCTGGTCCTGAGAGTTGCCTGTGCTCACCTGCTTCTATATGTATCTTCCAATTTAATTATCTTCACTATTATCCCTTTTTCATTGTTCTGTCTTTCCTTCTCTGTGCTCATTTCCTTCTGTTCCCAGGATGGCTACAACTGTTTCATCTATCCTTTGAGAAGAGGGTAGTCTGTGACTTTAGGTTTGGTTTTGGGTAATACATATTTTATACTTCTGCTTAGAATATAGGTATTATACATGGCATCAACTTATTACTGCATATTTGATTTGTACTTACAGGAATGTAGGGGCCTTGTATGTTTCAATCTCTGCTGTATCCCCAGTATGTAAAATAGCCCCTACTACATTATAGGCATGCAGGTATATTTTTGCAAAAAGAAACAGAACACAAGCAAGTGTTCAAATGTGAAAACTCTTTTTTAACAACTTTGCAAACATGTTGCCAAACAGTTTTGCTCTCAAGGAAATGAGTGAAACCATTCCATCATCAAGTATTTGTCATTTGGTAACTGAACAGATTGATTTCACAGGTTCTGTTGGCCCAATGAAGCATGCAGCATTGAACATTCAGCACCTTATATACACTCTGGGAAGTATAGATAAAGGCAATGGGAAGAGGATGATTTTTAGTTGAGGATTCACTTTGAAAGGAGGAGTTTTATAGGCCCCTAAAATTGGCCCTTGAGCATTTGTTTCAATTTGTTCCAATCCAGTTTAATTTCTAACACAACTAGCCAAAAACATTAATAAAAGCAGGAAGAGATTTCTGGTTTCCAGAAGTGAATTATTGGGCTGCAGTCAAAGCTATCACCTCGGATGAAAATAAAATGATTTACCATAAGAGAAGAGTTTCTGTCTTCTTTCATCCATGGTTAGGAATAGGGGGCCATGTGGGACAAGTTTGTTCAGGATGCTAATGAACTGCCATCAGATGCTAAGTCATAGGATGCAAAGTGATGGTCTGAGGACCAAATCTGGCCCACATATGTATTTTATTTCATCTATGTTTTTTTTTTTATTGAATTATCTGCCAATATGGAAAGGCAGGAGAATTCACATAAAACTCTGGTTTCTTCTTTTCCCCCTGGGGAAAAAAATAAAAACAAGACCTGCAGCAGCTCTGGGCCTACAATCCAAAACATGGCAACATTTAACTGGTGTTGACGTACAAATTCCCATGACTGCCTGTTTCCCCACTATAGTCCCAGCCCTGCCTGTTTCCACTCTGAGACCGAAAACAGTTTCAGTTTGCCATTCCCCATCTCCCTGCATTGTTTTCTTTCTTACAGCTTGCCTGTCTCACATGTTTATTTTATCTAATGGGAACCTGTATACAACTACTGTTCTAAACTGTCCCACAAATGTTATCGTTAGATTTCCATCCTCTGGCTGAGAGTGAATGCACAAGTGTTCCAATTTGTGGCCCTACCTTTTGTTGTTCCAAATCAACTGACTGATTGTAATCATTTCTCCAGAAACCTCTGTGTACATGTGGTCACTGGAGAGTTGGGAATGGGATCTGCAAAGGACTAGTTGAGTGAAACAATCAGTCATTTCTGTGACTGTAGATACAGATAGAGTGTCTTAGCTGAGCACCTCATAGTAACCCACTAGTATCTATTAAACATAGGTGGACTCAATAAGCCTTTGGCAAAAGAGGAAAATAAGTACAGTTGTCAAGAGAAGAGGAAGACCAATCTGAATATGTACAATGACCATCTTTATTACAGGATACACTATTTATTTACATATACATATATATGAATATAATCATACACAAAACATTTATACTGTCCCTCAGGACTGTGTAACGGCTATATAGTATACACATACTATATAGCCATGTATAACTTAGCTATACAACTTTCCATTCATTTTATTAATTTTTTATTGGCTTCAGTTCAGTTGCTCAATCGTGTCCGACTCTTTGCGACCCCATGAATCACAGTACGCCAGGCCTCCCTGTCCATCACCAACTCCCAGAGTTCACTCAGACTCACGCCCATCGAGTCAGTGATGCCATCCAGCCATCTCATCCTCTGTCGTCCCCTTCTCCTCCTGCCCCCAATCCCTCCCAGCATCAGAGTCTTTTCCAATGAGTCAACTCTTTGCATGAGGTGGCCAAAGTACTGGAGTTTCAGCTTTAGCATCATTCCTTCCAAAGAAATCCCAGGGCTGATCTCCTTCAGAATGGATAGGTTGGATCTCCTTGCAGTCCAAGGGACTCTCAAGAGGCTTCTCCAACACCACAGTTCAAAAGCATCAATTCTTTGGCGCTCAGCTTTCTTCACAGTCCAACTCTCACATCCATACATGACCACTGGAAAAACCATACCTTGACTAAACGGACCTTTGCTTGCAAAGTAATGTCTCTGCTTTTGAATATGCTATCTAGGTTGGTCATAACTTTTCTTCCAAGGAGTAAGCGTCTTTTAATTTCATGGCTGCAATCACCATCTGCAGTGATTTTGGAGCCCCAGAAAATAAAGTCTGACACTGTTTCCACTCTTTCCCCATCTATTTCCCATGAGGTGATGGGACCAGATGCCATGATCTTTGTTTTCTGAATGTTGAGTTTTAAGCCAACTTTTTCACTCTCCTCTTTCACCTTCATCAAGAAGCTTTTTAGTTCCTCTTCACTTTCTGCTATAAGGGTGGTGTCATCTACATATCTGAGGTTATTGGCTTGGATTACTTTTATTATGAAAAATAATCTCAAATATATACCTAGACATTATAAACATACAATTAGACATTAATAGTAGTTTAAACCCAAAGTATGTTGACAAATCGAACAAAAAAACCACAAACAAGCCAAGTGACTAACACCAATTTAACATGATTGATGTTGCTTTGCTGAAATAAGCACTAACAATATAAAGACACTACATGATACAGGTTCTTTTGATGAAATCATACTGTACAAGCTCATGGTATCTTATCTGAAATCCCTAAGGCAAGAGGTATTATACAATTTTGGAATTTCATGTGAAGTGGTACATAATAATCAAATGCACAAATATTTTTATTATTTAATATATGAATATTCATAGTAAATGGGATGATTACAAACTATAAATTTATGCTTTTGAACTATGATGTTGGAGAAGACTCTCGAGAGTCCCTTGGACTGCAAGGAGATCCAACCAGTCCATCCTAAAGGAGATCAGTCCTGGGTGTTCATTGGAAGGACTGATGTTGAAGCTGAAACTCCAATACTTTGGCCACCTGATGCCAAGAGCTGAGTCATTTGAAAAGACCCTGATGCTGGGAAAGATTGGGGGCAGGAGGAGAAGGGGACGACAGAGGATGATATGGTTGGATGGCATCACCGACTCAATGGACATGGGTTTGGGTGAACTCCGGGAGTTGGTGATGGACAGGGAGGCCTGGTGTGCTGTGGTCCATGGGGTCACAAAGAATTGGACACAACTGAGCGACCGAACTGAACTGAACTGAACTGAATGTCAGCACAGGTCAGTTGTTATCACTAAATGAGTTTGTCATGAACTTACTAATAAAATGGTTGGGCCATTTAACAAGTCCTACTACCTTGGGAGAATTATTTAAATGATCTTATCCATGACATAATTTAATTACATCAGACTAACTAAGCCATAACCTGCATCCAGAAAGAAAATTAGAATATTTATTCATGGCCACCAAAAGTTGCAGAATAAATACTATACTTATGATGTGTGTTCCTTTATTAAATTAGATACATACCAAACCATTACAGTGGGCCAAACTCTAGGTTAAAACAAGGACCTAGAGTTAAATGAAGCCAGCATCTGGACTCAAATGTCTCCTGTCCAGTAAAAGAAACAGACCTGCAAATGAACACAGGACAATTCAACATGATAAGAGTAAAATACCTGCAAGCAGAAAATATAGACTAATTTTGTAAGCTGGGGGCGATAGGGAATGCTTTCTTGGTTAGCAATATAGGTATCTAAGTGGGTTTTGCAGGATGAGTAGGGATTCATAGGATAGCAGAACTACCGTTAAAACAGCTCTAATCTTTTGGAGATGAATTAATACTGTAGTTGGTGATGGACAGGGAGGCCTGGCGTGCTGCAATTCATGGGGTCACAAAGAGTTGGACACGACTGAGCAACTGAACTGAACTGAATATTATAGAGGGCACCTGAGGGGAAATTAATTCTCCTTTGATGTTTACCAGCTTAATCATTTATTGTCTCTTCTGAGATACTGACCAAGCCCGTCTCAGTGTTTTCGTGCACCAGTCATGAAGTCTGAGAATGCATCACTTTGTAGAATCTTTCTTCTCCTATTAGGGAAGAACGTACGGTTCTTAGACCCTGCTTTGGTCCTGTTTGCATTCTAATATTGAAAATGCTAACTGAACAAGATTCTTATCTATTTATTAAGACATTCTCAGTGTTCTCTAAGAATGTGGCTTCTCCTCTCTCCTCCCTCCTTCCCTCTCAAACCCTCAACCAGTTCCTGTTGGCAGGAACTTGAAAATTATAAACGTAATTCTTTGTGGCTGTTGTAACTCAAACTTTTCATTGATTAGCCTCCCTCCAGAAGGATGAATTAATGATAGTAATCCTTTGTGGCATGGGAACCACTGCTTATAGCTGGCTAGCACACTGCAGGGCACCCCATACCACGAGCCAGATCCATGATGGCATCCAGACACGTAGACTCCACAGAAGAATTGACCACAGCATACACTGAAATAAACAGTCTCCAAGAGCAAGATGGCAGATGAGTAGGTGGGCATGGAGTACATCTCTCTCCACAGATACATCAGGAATACACCTTAAGACATAGAAGTGCATGTAGAAAATCAGCTGAGAGTGGACAGGAGTACCTGACCAGAGGAAAAGAATATATAGACCATGCAAAACTCCGTAGGATGAAGGAACTAGGGGAAAAAAACAGGAGTGAGAGTAGGACTGGACCTTCAGTGGGTGGGGGAACTGAAGCAGGGGTCCGAACCCCACATCAGGGCAATTGTCTGAGTCAGGGGAGAAACATTTGAGGCTGAGAGTGAAACAGCTGGTCTGTGGCAGCCTAAATGGAATGAGAATCAGGCAGTCCTTGCCCCAGCCATACATACCCCAAACAGGGATGCAGGTCCCCTGGAAGGCGCAGCAGCTGGGAGCTGGAGTTTGGGTACTGTGGACCGAACCCAGGTCATGGGCTGCTGTTGACTGTGGGGAGATGGATCGAGAGGAGGGGAGAGAGGAGATTGTGGTGGGAAATGCCTGTGGAGGAAAGCCAGGCAGCCATGGAAGAAAGGCAATACTGCTGAGTCATGCGTAGGGGGTGAAGCCATCATCATAGCCTCTCTCTCCCCACACACCAGCATTGGCAGCTGAACAATAGATAAGCTGGCCCATCAAAGCCTGATATACTGAACTACAGAGCAGAACCCCACCCAGGGTGCTCCTTTAAGTGACTGATGTGCTGATCTACAGAGTAGGACCCCAGCCGGGGAGGGCCCTTCTATGTGCCTGAACAGGTGGAGCTATGAAGAAAGTCTGGCCAAAGAAGCCTTCTGATCACCAGCTACAAGAGGTTCAAAGAAAGACTCTACGAGGGCCATAACTCCCACAGCAGAGCCAGTCTGTGTCCCTAACACTTGGTGCCGCCAGAGTCCCTGCAAGCGAAACAGCTGCACCACCTTCTCTTTTTTTAATTTTAATTTTTAATTTTTAAAGCTACTATTATTTTTGTAGAAAGGAAAATCCATGCCACATTGAGAGATGCAAAAACTCTGATGTACTTATACTGTCATCATTAGAACACCTCACTATAAGTAAATGATATTAAGTGTCAATGTTCATTTTTGAATGCAAAAAAGAAAAAAATCCTTTTCTGTCACACAAATAACTGCTGAGCTACATATTCATAGTATGACACAAAACACTAGTTCATAACTCCCACGGTTACTTAAGTCTTTGAACTAACTGTAAAGAAATGAGGAGAAACTTTAGGAACTACCTGAAATAAGACATGAAATATCTCGTTTGCTTTTCTTACTGTTCTTTCCCCCTTGCAGTTAATACTTACTGTGTATAAATCTTCTTTATCTACCTCTATTTAACTTACCATATCTACTCTTTCTTTCTTTTCTTTCTTTCCTTTCCTCTCAACATTTTGTTAGTTTTATTTTCATTGCTTTATTCCCCAGTTGGTGCCTTGCTTTAGTCTTGTTTTTCAATTTGTGCTCTAGTTAGTTTTGTCCTGGTAGGTATAATTTTTGATTTCCATTGTTTGCTGGGTCAATCTATTGTACTTTATTTTGATTGGACTGTTTTGATTTTGCTTATGGGTATATATGGGTGTATATGTATATGTGTACATTCAGTCAAACTTTGTATTATTGTTATAAACCTCTGCCTCTATGTTGGGTTTTTGCAATTCTGTGGCATTTTCCTTTTTTTCCCCTTTTTTCTTTCTTCTTCCATTTTTTGCTCTTTTCTCTTTTTTATAATTTTTGTTTTTTAATATCTATTATATTTTTTCTACACTTATCCCTTGGTTTCCCTTTCCTATTGTTCTTTTCCCCTTGCAGTAAATCTTTAATGTATATAAATCTTCTTCATCTACCTCTATTTAACTTTCCATCTCAATTCTTTCTTTCTTTTCCTTTCAACATATTTGTTAGTTTTGTTTTTTCATTGCTTTATTCCCCACTTGGCACCTTGCTTTAGTTTTGTTTTCCAGTTTATGCTTTAGTTAGTTAGTGCTTTAGTTAGTTTTGTTCTTAACTGGTAAATATAATTTTTTATTTACTTTGTTCACTAGGTCAATCTACTGTACTTTATTTTGGTTGGACTGTTTTCACTTTGCTCATGGGTATATATGTATATGTGTATATTCCATTATTTTAACTATTATTTGTCTGATTTTGTAACTGCCATTTGTCTGGGTTTCATCTTTTGTTTCTCAGTTTTTGGATATTTGTTTTAATCTCACTTAATACCATAACAAATCATTTGTGGAATCTTTGTTCCTGACAAGAGATCAAGCTCTGAGCCTTTGGGGTGGGAGCACTGACTCCAAGACCCTAGACTACCAGAGAGTTGACCCTAGGGAGTATCAAATAGTGAACTCACACAAAGGAAACCACTTAAATACAAGACCCAGCATCACCCAACCATCAGTAGCACCCTGTGCAGGACACCTCATTTAAACAGCAAACAAAACAAAAATACAAACCCAATCATCCTCAGACAGGATTGCCATCTCAGTCAGCCTTGCCCATCAGAGGAAAAACAAACAAACAAACAAAAACCAGCACAAATCTCACTCTATATGAAGCTTACACAAACTACTGGACCAACCTTAGGAGGGCAGAAACCAAAAGGAAGAAAGAATTCAACCTTAAAGCCTGGGAAAAGGAGACCTCAAACACAATAAGTTAAAAAAAAAATAATGAAAAGGCATAAAATACTACTCAAATGAGGGAACAAACTAGAAACACAGAAGTCCAAATAAATGAAGAGGAAATAGGCACACTACTTGCAAAAGAATTCAGAATAATGATAGTAAAGATGATCAAAAACCTTGAAAACAAAATGGAGAAAATGCAAGATTCAATTAACAAAGACCTCGAAGTATTAAGAATAAGCATACAGAGACAAACAACACAACTACTGAAATTAAAAATACTCTGGGAGGAATCAATAGCAAAATATCTGAAGCAGAAGAATGAATCAGTGACCTGGAAGATAAAATGGTGGCAATAACTTCTGAAGATCAAAGTAAAGTAAAAAGAATGAATAAACTGAGGATAGTCTCAGAGACCTCTGTGACAATATCAAATGCACCAACATTCAAATTATAGGAGTCCCAGAAGAAAAAGAGAAAAAGAAAGAGTATGAGAAAATTTTTGAAGAGATTATAGTTGAAAATTTCCTCAACACGGTAAAGGAAATAGTCAATCAAGTCCAAAAGGCACAAAGAGTTCCATACAGGATAAACCCAAGGAGAAACAGGCCAAGACACACACTAATCTAACTAACAAAGACTAAACACAAAGAAAGACTATTAAAAACAGCAAGGGAGAAGCAACAAGTAACATATAAGGGAAACCCCATATAGTTAACAGCTGATCTTTCAGCAGAAACTCTGCAGGCCAGAAGGGAATGGAAGGATATATTTAAAGTATTGAAAGGGAAAAATCTACAATGAAGATTACAGTACCCAGCCAGGACCTAATTTAATATTTATGGAGAAATCAAAAGCTTTTCAGACAAGCAAAAGTTAAGAGAATTCAGTACCACCAAACAAGCTTTACAAAAAAATGTTAAAGTGACTTATATAGTCAAGAAATACAAGAGAAGAAAAAAGATCTACAAAATCAACCCCAAACAATTAAGAAAATGGCAATAGAAACATATATATCAATAATTACTTTAAACGTAAATGGATTAAATGCTCCAATCAAAAGACACAGACTGGCTGAATGGATACAAAAACAAGACCCATACATATGCTGTCTACAAGAAACCCACTTCAGACCTAGAGACACATAGACTGAAAGTGAGAGGATGGAAAAATATATTCCATGCAAATGGGAAGCAAAAGAAAGCTGGAGTAGCAATCCTCGTATCAGACAAAACAGACCTTAAAATAAAGATTACAAGAGATAAGGAAGGACACTACATAATGATCAAGAGATCAATCCAAGAGGAGGACATAACAATTGTAAATATCTATGCACCCAACATAGGAGCACCTCAATATCTAAGACAAGCACTAACAGACATAAAAGGAGAAATTGACAGTAACACAATATTAATAGGAGACTTTAACACTCCACTCACACCAATGGACAGATCATCAAAACAGAAAACTAATAAGGAAACACAAGTCTTAAATGATACATTAGAAGAGATGAACCTCACTAGTATCTTTAGGACATTCCATCTGTATTGCAGAAGAATACACCTTCTCAAGTGCACACTGAACATTCTCCAGGATAGACCACATCTTGGGCTACAAATCAAACCTCAGTAAATTTGAGAAAATTGAAATTGTATCAAGCATCTTCTCTGACCACAATTCTGTAAGACTAGATATCAATTACAGAAAAGAAAAAAAAAAAACTGTAAGAAACTCAAACACATGGAGATTAAACAACACATTTCTAAATAACCAACAGGTTACTGAAGAAATCAAAAAGGAAATCAAAATATTTCTAGAAACATTCGTCAAGAAAACATGACAACTCAAAACCTATGGGATGCACTGAAAACAGTTCTAAGAGGGAAGTTTATAACAATACAATCCTACCTCAAGAAACAAGAAAAATATCAAATGGACAACCTAACTTTACACCTAAAACAACTGGAAAAAGAAGAAGAACAACAACAACAACAAAAAATAGTGGAAGGAAAGAAATCATAAAGATCTGAGCAGAAATAAATGAAAGAGAAATGAAAGAAATAAGAGTAAAGATTAATAAAACTAAAAGCTGGTTCTTTGAGAAGATAAACAAAATTGACAAGACTTTTGCCAGACTCATCAAGAAAAAAAGAGAGAAGAATCAAATCAACAAAATTAGAAATGAAAGAGGAAAGGTTACAGCAGACAATGCAGAAATACAAAGGATTCTGAGACTATTATGAACAACTGTCTGGCAATAAAATGGTTAGCCTGGAAGTAGTGGACAGATCCTTATAAAAGTTCAATCTTCAAAGACTGAACCAGGAAGAAATAGAAATTATGAACAACCCAATTACAAGCACTGAAATTGAAGCTGTGATCAAACATCTCCCAAAAAACAAAAGCCCAGGACCAGATGGCTTCACAGGAGAATTCTATAAAACATTGAGAGAAGAGCTAATGTCTATGCTTCTAAAACTCTTTCAAAAAATTGCAGAGGAAGGAACATTTCCAAACTCATTCTATGAGGCTACCATCACCCTGATACCAAAACCAGACAAAGACAACCAAAAAAAGAAAACTACAGGCCAATATCACTGATGAACATAGATGCAAAAATCCTCAACAAAATTTTAGCAAACAGAATTCAGCAGCACATCAAAAAGGTCATACACAGTGATCAAGTTGGGTTTATTCCAGGAATGCAAAGATTCTTCAATATACACAAATCAATCAATGTGATATACACTATATTAACAAATTGAAAGATAAAGCCCATATGATGACAATTTGACACGACAAATTTGACAATTCATATCAAAACGCAAAAGACCCTGAATAGCCAAAATTGTCTTGAAAAAGAAGAATGGAGCTGGAGGAATCAACCTTCCTGACTTCAGATTATACAACAAAGCTGTAGTCATTTGCACAAAAGCAGAAATATAGACCAATGGAACAAGATAGAAAGCCCAGAAATAAACCCATGCACCTATGGGTACCTGATTTCTGAGAAAGGAGGCAAGAATATACAATGGGGCAAAGACAGACTCTTCAATAAATGGTGCTGGGAAAACTGGACAGCTACCTGTAAAAGAATGAAATTAGAACACTTCCTAACACCATACACAAAGATAACTCAAAATGGATTAAAGACTTAAATGTAAGATCAGAAACTACAAAACTCTTAGAGGAAAACATAGGCAGAACACTGGATGACATAAATCAAAGCAAAATCCTCTATGACCCACCTCCTAGAGTAACAGAAATATAAGCAAAAGTAAACAAGTGGGACCTGATTAAACTTAAAAGCCTTTGCACAGCAAAGGAAACTATTAGCAAGGTGAAAAGACAACCCTCAGAATGGGAGAAAATAAGAGCAAATGAGACAACTGACAAAGTATTAATTGCCAAAATATACAAGCAGCTTATACAACTCAATATCAGAAAAACAAGCAACCCAATAAAAAGTGGGGGAAAAAAACTTAGACATTTCTCCAAAGAAGACATACAGATGGCTAACAAACACATGAAAAATGCTCAAGATTGCCATTATTAGAGAAATGCAAATCAAAACTACAATGAGATATCAGCTCACACTCAGAATGGCCATCATCAAAAAGCCTACAAACAGTAAATGCTGGAGAGGGTGTGGAGAAAAGGGAGCGCTCTTACACTGTTGGTGCGAATGTAAATTGATACAGCCACTACGGAAGACAGTATGGAGATTCCTTAAAAAACTAGGAATAAAACCACCATATGACCCAGCAATCCCACTCCTAGGCATATACCCTGAAGAAACCAAAATTGAAAAAGACATGTGTACCCCATTGTTCATTGCAGCAGTATTTACAATAGCTAGAACATGAAGCAACCTAGATGTACATCGACAGATGAATGGATATAAAGAAGTTGTGGTACATGTGACTGCCCATGTCCCTTCAAAGTCCTACCCACTTCTTAAAGTGGATCATTAGAATATCCATTCAAATATATGCATGGACTCATATGAGTCAAGTGGACTCATGACTCTCAGTGAAGAATCCAGGAAAGTTTAATTGTCTTCCTATTGTTACACTGCATTGCCATTTAGGTAATCCCATTAGTTGGCGTCACACTGACATTCCATGTGTAAAGATCAACCCTAATCTCTCCTAGAATCCTATGAAGAGGGCTTCAGAATAAGTAAAGAACTCCACGTTAACATTTCTATTCTGAATCAAAGTAGGCTCCTTTCCACAGCCCAGCAAATTCCTTCTGAAAAGGAATTGAGTTGGTGATCTGCTGATTGATTAACCTGTTTTAGGTTGAATAGTTTGCTCAGTGCTAGTGACAGAAAGATGAAAACATCAGCATCTTAGACTCATATTCTAGATTTATCACTGGGGGTTGCAGTTTGACTGAATTCTCCATGTTAAAAATGACAGTAGTATAACTGTTTTTTCCCCAGGATCACTTTAAGAAGTTCAGCAGCGTGATGTGTCCAGTGTCAACCCTCCTCATGCAGCATGGTTTAGAGGCTCAAGCATTTATAAAAGGCAAGGGAAGGGTGTTTGGTGATGTTTTCATGTTATAGCTCACAGGTGGTCTGGAGAGTTGGTGTGGCATCTGGGGCTTAAAGGCAGTCTGTATTTCAGCATCTCCATTAGTAATATCCTCATTGCTCTCTTTACTGTTTGTAGTAGGGCTCCCTTCACCACATTCATACTTGTTTGTGCAAAAGGCTTTCACAATGCAGAGCGTGGATTAAAATGTGTGCACACTTCCTAATCCTCTGAGCTTGTCCATTTGTCTTTTATCTCGAAGTCAGTCAAGGAGAAAACCCACGTCTATTTCTAATTCTAGCTGGATATAAACTGTAGGCAGATCTGTCATTATAGAACAAAGCTCAAGAAAAGAAGATATCTCTTCTTCCAAGTATTTAGTCTCAAACTTTTCCAATTTAAGGATGTTTTAGATCAAGAGTGGTGTAAAGAAAGGCAAACACAGGGTAAAATAATAAAAAAGCCTGAAGAGTTTATTATTTATACCATTTGAGAAAATACATATAATTTGACTCTTCTGTACCATGCTATTCCACATTTACCCTGAAATAATGTTAATGGGGAGGCAGATTTCTTTCTCAGAGCTATGGAATTTTACAGTGTGCCTGATGTGGGGAGGGATGGTGGAAGAAAAATGGAAGGAGATGATATTGGAGATGTAGGTGGCAATGACAGGTAACAGCAAGTTTCATGAACTTCAACTTGAAGGAGTTCAGTTTTATTCAGAAGATAGTGGGAAAATATTAAAGGGTTTTCATTAGAAAAGTGATATTTTAAATATACAGCTGTTTTCATATATACATACAATGATTATCTTTCAAGTTGTGCAGTTTACGTTTACAAATGTAATTTTCATGCTGTGAAGTGAAGTGAAGTAAAAGTCGCTCAGTTAAGTCTGACTCTTTGTGATCCCATGGACTATACAGTCCATGGAATTCTCTGGGCCAGAATACTGGAATGGGTAGCAGGTCCCTTCTCCAGAGGATCTTTCCAACCCAGGGATCAAACCCAGGTCTCCCTTACTGCAGGCGGATTCTTTACCAGGAATCCAGGTTTACCTTGTCACAAGGAAAATCCAAGAATACTGGAATGGGTCACCTCTCTTCCTGACCCAGAAACTGAAACAGGTTCTCCCACATTGCAGGCAGATTCTTTACCAACTGACCATCATGCTAGTCCACTAAGAAAACTTTCCTTCACTGGTCAACTGCTAGAAATTCATATTACATCATGTTTTTTATGTTGCTTGTTTGTTTGTTTTTTTGCTACACTGGGTCTTAGTTGCAGCATGTGGGATCTAGTTCCCCGACCAGGGATTGAACCCAAGCTCCCTGCATTGGGAGTGCAGAGTCTTAACCATTGGACCACCAGGGAGGTCCCTTATCATGTATTTTTAATTATCCATATACCTCTCTGAATATCCCTCCAGACTATGGAGTCATGGACTGAATCTTCTTTCCACTTAACTCTTGTCATCTGGTATAGAGCTTGATGTAAACAGAAACTAAACCAGGAATCTTCCCACCAATATCTTCCAAAGGTTTTGAGGATTCTCTTTTATATTTCAACCTTGAGAGGCAGTATTTCCTCTTTATTTCTCTAAAGTAGTGAGCTGCTGTGATATCCTCAGCCCTATATATATTCAAGCGACCATTAACCAGTTCAAATCAGCTCCAGCAATAGTTCTGACTTCCAATCAGGGGGTATGCATTGGTCCAAGTACTCAATACACAGAAATGAAAAGTTAGTCTCTCTTCTGCTCACACAGCACACAGAGTGCATATATAAATCTTGTATATGTGTTGAAATTACAGGCTCGCCATCTGGTCACTCAATTCAGCTTTACCTGTCTGAATATATCAATCTAGCTTCACAAAGGAAAGACCTGACTTTCATTTTCCTCTGCCACCTGGGGCTGATGTAGGGAGTGTAATTGTGTGAGGTTGAGATTAGGCTCTGTCCTCCTAAAAAACAGGAAGTTGCCCTGGCTTCTCTAGCCTCATCTTCCTTTTCCTCTGTTTAATTCACAGCCCTTCCTCAATCTAGGCCATCCCCAGTATGTCACGGGGTAACCCTGTCTGTAAGGATTAACCCTAATCTCTCCCAGAATCCTACCAGGAGGCTTTCCAAAGAAATAATGAACACCACATTTCTGTTTCTTTTTTTAATTTTTTTTATTGATGGATAGTTGATTCACAATGTTGTGTTAATTTCTTTTGTACAGCAAAGTGATTACATACATTCTTTTTTTTAAATATCATTTTCCATTATAGTTTATCACAGGATAATGAATATGGTTCCCTGTGCTATATGATAGTACCTTGTTGTTTACCCATTCTCTATATAATAGTTTGTATCTGCTAACCCCAACTTCCTACTCCATCCTTCCTCCAACCCTGCCCTTGGCAACCATAAGTCTAGAGAACAACACTTCTTAAATGTACCTAAATTATATGAAAATAATTTCAAAATATTAATAAAATCTGTAGTACTTGTCTGTATTAGCTATTATATATTAACTAACAAATATTGATTATTGCTGAATTGAAGTAGAGTCACTCACAGGTACATTCATTCTGAAAAGAGAAAGGCTACACCAGGAGTATTACAATTTGCAGGAACTGAGGGGATAACTATTCAAATAAATAAATAAATAAAACCTGTTGGAAGGACAAATGATGCCCATAAATTAACTTTACCTTGGCCGAGGAAAGGTGAAGTTATCAGAGGGAAGAGAATCTCAGAAAGGGAAATTAAAGTCAACATGCTTCTGGCTTCTTGAAGACACCCCTTAAGTTGACAAATTACCTGCAAGGAGATTAGGAAGTGATTGTGAACTTCTCTTGCTTTGTGGGGGTAAAATGGAAGAACCACCTTGTTACTTTATTGGGAGGTTTAGAAATTGGCTTAGGAAAAAAATTGCTGAGGTATTGGGAATGAAAAACAGAGGGCAAAAACCTCCTGAGCAGTAATAAGCAGGGGGACAACTACCTTAGATCATAGCTTCTCAGCTGGCTAAAAAAATCATGATCTGAATCCAGAACAAGTCTGGGGATTTCTTTTCTCTTCCACTTTTTCCTTTCTTCCTCCCTCCCTCCCTTTGTTCTTCCCTCTCTTTCCCCTTTTGTCATCCAAACATCTTTTGTGTGATGGGTACTTCCCAGACACTGGAAACATAGAATAAGACATCCCAGTAACAAATGACATTAACTCATACAGAGTAAGAGGGAGAAAACTTTTTCACCAAATTTCTCTTAGGAAAGAAATTGTGTTACTTTGTAAAAGCCATTCTTGATGAATGAATGGTATAGAAAGTGATAACCTGGCAGGTCTCCATATGACTGAGGACTACATATGAATGAAGCAAAGGGAGAAACACTTTTGATGTGACTAAGAAGAAGAGGGGGTGGTGGTGGAGGGAGCGATCAAGATGGTGAGAAGTTGTGTTCAGCAATGCGAGCCTTCACCAGAGACTCAAAGTGTTCAGTGTAGATTTCTTGTGAAAACCAGTAGAGGGGTTCTACGTAGGGGGTGTCACAGAGCACAAGAAAAACAGTATGCAAAGGGGTCAGCAGTGACCAGAGAGAAATCAGAGAGAAAGATGAGAATGACACCATAGGGATTCATGGGAAAAGTTCTATCCCATCACAGGTCACATAACTGAAGTCCAGATTGCTTTTGCCACATTGGCAAAATTCAGGGGGCTTCTGGTCTACACTGGGGTTTCATATTCAGGTGGTCGTAGAAGTACATTTGAAATCATCTGAGAATAGAGGGAAAATACATACTGCAGAGTCCAACCCATTGGATGGTGAATCAATAGCATCATATACTTTATATCATATATAATTGTATAGCCCCAAGTATTCATATACTCATAAATAGGTTTCAAAAAAAAATCCATGAACTCCCTGAAATTACATGCAAAGGCAAGAATACTAGAATGGGTAGCCATTCTCTTCTCAAGGGGATCTTCCCAACCCAAGGATTGAACCCTGGTCTCTTGTATTGGAAGCAGATTCTTTATGATCCGAGCCACCAGGGAAAATTGTTAACAGTAAAAAATAACTAGCATCTATTCAGTGTTTACTATGTATTATTTTACTAAAAGCTTGATACACAATTGTTTCGTATTTATAATTCTGTAGTTAAAAAAAAAAAAGAAAAGAAAAACAACTTGAAAATTGAAGACTGTGAGTCACCCTACCCAGGTCACACTACTAGTGAGTAGCAGGCATGGACCTGGACTCATGCCACAGTTATTAGCCTACATCCTTAATGGCCTCCAACCATTTGCCCTCTGAACTTCAATGAATCTCAAGTCAGACTTTGCGACCATTTCAAATGTTTTCCCCCAGAGAGAAAAATTAGAGAAATGGACTTAGGTCCCTAGTGGGGCTCAGATTCTGCTTATATTTTCTGAGGGTCTAAGAGAAGGCAATGGCACCCCACTCCAGTACTCTTGCCTGGCAAATCCCATGGACAGAGGAGCCTGGTAGGCTGCAGTCCATGGGGTTGCTAAGAGTCAGACACGACTGAGTGACTTCACTTTTCACTTTCATGCATTGGAGAAGGAAATGGCAACCCACTCCAGTGTTCTTGCCTGGAGAATCCCAGGGACGGGGGAGCCTGGTGGGCTGCCGTCTCTGGGGTCGCACAGAGTCGGACACGACTGAAGCGACTTAGCAGCAGCAAACCTTCCAAGGACTTGGAAAAAAATCCCATTCCATCCTCTTATCCTATTTCATTGAGGGCAATAGGTATAAATATCTCTGACATTTGTAACACTGACTCAGTGTGGTCATATCACACTGCTTTAGGTAAGTGACACAGGGGGTCTGGCACCTAGCTCTTCTGCTCCACCAGCTATTGCCCAAGCTGAAGTCAGGCTGGAAGATTCTTGACTTGGAGAGGAGTCATCCAGAAGGCCTGCTGAACTGCTGTTATGAGATCCATCAAATCAAACTGCAGTTTGAATCCTGCAAAATAAGGGACCTCAGAGATATGGCTTTATTGCTGTACAATGTGCACAAAGCACCAGGAGAGAACAGAGTCACTGCAGGCATTTGACTCTGAGCTTCCCAACTTAGGTGTCCTGAGAGAATCACCATCACGCCCTTAACAAACTTCACAGGGTCATCTTACTTGCTTGGCCCTGGCTGATATTCTGTCAGCTTGCTGTAGGGATAGTTTAGCAAGCCATACATGCAATTCCTGGAGAAGAACAAAAGGTAATGCAGATGAAATGTACCCTCCTTACAAAGAAGTCTGTGCTCATGGTTAGAGTGAAGGCCCTGAGGGTGAGTAAACCCCAGAAATTCCAAGGGAGAAAAGAACCACAGGGCCATCATAATAAAGGGAAGACTGAAGAGGAGAGTGAAAAAGTTGGCTTAAAAGTCAACATTCAGAAAACTAAGATCATGGCATCTGATCCCATCACGTCATGGCAAATAGATGGGGAAACAGTGGAAACAATGAGAGACTTTATTTTTCTGGGCTCCAAAATTACTGCAGATGGTGACTGCAGCCATGAAATTAAAAGACACTTACTCCTTGGAAGGAAAGTTATAAGCAACCTAGACAGCATATTAAAAAGCAGGGATATTATTTTGCCAACGAAAGTCTGTTTAGTCAAGGTTATGGTTTTTCCAGTAGTCATGTATGGAAGTGAGAGTTGGACTATAAAGAAAGCCGAGCGCCGAAGAATTGATGCTTTTGAACTTTGATGTTGGAGAAGACTCTTGAGAATACTTTGGACTGCAAGGAGATCCAACCAGTCCATCCTGAAGGAGATCAGTCCTGAATATTCACTGGAAGGACTGATGCTGAAGCTGAAACTCCAATACTCTGACCACCTGATGTGAAGAACTGACTCATTTGAAAGGACCCTGATGCTAGGGAAGATTGAAGGCAGGATGAGAAGGGGGCAACAGAGGATGAGATGGTTGGATGGCATCACTGACTCAATGGACATGAGTCTGAGCAAGCTCCAGGAATTGGTGATGGACAGGGAAGCCCGGCATGCTGCAGTCCATGGCTGTGACCATGGGGTCACAAAGAGTCAGACAAAACTGAGCAACTGAACTGAACTGATCCAGATCCCAGTTGGAATTCCATCACCAAACTGAGAGAGGAAGAAGACATAGGAGCTGGATAATTTCTTTAGCACCTGGTTGAACAGAAGTGATTAGGATGGCATTTCACTGACCATTCTGCCTGCAATGCAGGAGACAGAGGAGACATGAGTTTGATCCCTAGGTCAGGAAGATTCCCTTGAGGAGGAAATGGCAACCCATTCTAGTATTCTTGCCTGGAAAATTCCATAGGCAAAGGAGCCTAGCAGACTACAGTCCATGGGGTCGCAAAGAGTTGGCCACAACTGAGCCACTAAGCATGCATGCATCACTCACCATTGCTTAGTTGGAATAGAAACACAGTTCAGCATTCTTTAAGCAAGAAATAAAAGAGCAGAAGAATTCTTGGGAAAGAGCCACCACAAAAGTACCATTGTTCTCTCTGCTTTAGGGGAGAGGGTGACATAGTACAACAGAAGTAACACCTGAAGGCACTTAAGAACTGGCTTAATGGTGACTTTATTGGTGGTTTGTCATGTACTTATTGACTAAGCAACAGTGGAAGGAAAAAGAAAGCTTTCTGAATTGTCCTGGGTGAGTAGATAGGACTGCTAAAGAGACACAGCATCAGACTTATAGAAAAAGACCCCACAGCAAACTCCAGTGCTGTGGTTCTCAAAGTCCAACAGCAGTAGCTGGGAGCTTGTTAGAAATTCAGATTCTAAGGTCCCACACCAGACATACTGAATCATAAATTCTGAGGGCCCAAAAATCTGTTTTAATGGACCCTCCAGGGGATTCTAATGTGAGCTAAAGTGTGAGAAGCTCAGCATAATATTTTTTTTTGGTAGTGCTCAATCACTCAGTCATGTCCAGTTCTTTGTGACCCTCTGGACTATAGCCTGCCAGGCTCCTCTGCAATGGCATTTTTTAGGCAATGATACTAGAATGGTCTGCCATTTCCTCCTCCAGGGCATGTTCGCAGACCCAGGGATCGACCTGGAGTGGATTCTTCACCTGCTGAGCCAATAGGGAAGTCATTTTATAGTGTTTATTTTTGGTCATGCTGGGTCTTCGTTGCTGTTGGGGCTTTTCTCTAGTTGCAGCAAAGTGGGGGCTACTCTCTAGTTACAGTGCATGGACTTCTCATTGCAGTGGCTTCTCTTGTGGAGCAGAGCTCTAGGGTGCTCAGGCTTCAGGAGTTGTGGTTCCCAGGCTCTAGAGCACAGGCTTAATAGTTGTGGTGCATGGGCTTAGTTGCTCTGCAGCATGTGGGATCTTCCTGGATCAGGGATCAAACCCATGTCTCTTGTATTGGCAGGAGGATGCTTTACCACTGAAGCTTAGCATAATAGAAAAGACTCTTAACTCAGGGTTTGACAGACAAGAGTTGGGGGTCCACCTTGGACCCTAATTCATGGTAAAATTTTGGGTGAGGTTCTTAAATGCTGAGCTGTGACTTTATTCTACTCTGTGAGACTAAGAGTGGCAGTAACAGGGTGGTGTGCTACTGCTACTGCTAAGTCACTTCAGTCGTGTCCGACTCTGTGCGACCCCATAGATGGCAGCCCACCAGGTTCCCCCGTCCCTGGGATTCTCCAGGCAAGAACATTGGAGTGGGTTGCCATTTCCTTCTCCAGTGCATGAAAGTGAAAAGTAAAAGTGAAGTCGCTCAGTCATGTCTGACTCTTCATGACCCCATGGACTGCAGCCTACCAGGCTCCTCCATCCATGGGATTTTCCAGGCAAGAGTAATGGAGTGAGTTGCCATTGCCTTCTCCAACAGGGTGGTATAAAGGAAAATAAATAGAAATAGTCACTTGATCCCTGATCAGTCAGCAAATGGTAGCTTCTATTCATGAAAGTGAAAGTCACTCAGTCATGTCCGACTCTTTGTGACCTCATGGACTGTCCATGGAATTTTCTAGGCCAGAATACTGGAGTGGGTAGCCTTTCCCTTCTCCAGTGGATCTTCCCAACCCAGGGATCGAACCCAGGTCTCACGCATTGCAGGCGGATTCTTTACCAGCTGAGCCACAAGGGAAGCCCAAGAACACTGGAGTGGGTAGCCTATCCCTTCTCCAGGGGATCTTCCTGACCCCAAAATTGAATCAGGGTCTCCTGCATTGCAGGCGGACTCTTTACCAACTGAGCTATCAGGGAAGCCATATGGGGTCATTCAAGAGACCACAGTTAGATCACTTCATACTAAACAAGGTTTAGGCAAGCTGTTCCTGTTAAACCAGCACATATCTAAGCATCATTACTCTTAATAAAGCTTTGTTTATCAGAGAATGGACCACCTGCTTCAGAATTATCTGGTATGTCAGTTTAAAAACATAGCTATCCAGTATTCATTTCAGTCCTACTTAATCTGCATCTTGCAAACTGTGGTCTGGGTATCTAAAAGCTTCAAAATTGTTCCCTGAAGATGCTTCAGCAGACTGAGGTGTAAGAATCATCAATTAAAATGAAGAGATAAGATAAGGCTCAACTTAGCTGTTGTTTAACTATCATAGTCCGGAGAAGGCAATGGCACCCCACTCCAGTACTCTTGCCTGGAAAATCCCATGGACAGAGGAGCCTGGAAGGCTGCAGTCCATGGGGTCGCTGAGGGTCGGACACGACTGAGCGACTTCACTTTCACTTTTCACTTTCATATATTGGAGAAGGAAATGGCAACCCACTCCAGTGTTCTTGCCTGGAGAATCCCAGGGACGGGGGAGCCTGGTGGGCTGCCATCTATAGGGTTGCACAGAGTCGGACATGACTGAAGTGACTTAGCAGCAGCAGCAACTATCGTAGTCACTCTCCTACAGACAGACTACACTGGGAAGTGTAGTGTACTACTTCTACACTGGGAAGTAGAACCAAGAAGTGAACTTGACTCCCCTATTCACCACCCTTACTTGTGGTGGGTGATGGGTGGCTTCCTGGATTGCTCTCAGCTGGCCAACCTGAAATTGAGGCAGTTTTACTGATTTCTGAGGGAAAATGCTCCTGGTATAGCAGAAGAGAACTGGGTTCATGGGAGCCTGGGATTGCAAAAGATGCATTAAGTGGAAAAGTCTTAAGTTTGGTTTTCCAGAAAGATGTAGCTTTCTCAAGGAGTCTGTAATCTCTTAGCCTGGGCATAGCTCAAAAACTTTATCCTGTTTCTTTATCTTCTACTCCAACCAAGACTGCCAGTTAATGAGCTATTCTTCAGGGACCTCTGGTTTCAGAGGAAGGAATGGCCATTTGGGGATGTTCAGGAT
This sequence comes from Bos javanicus, assembly GCF_032452875.1. NCBI lineage: Eukaryota > Metazoa > Chordata > Mammalia > Artiodactyla > Bovidae > Bos > Bos javanicus. Next base: position 54,365,105 of record NC_083874.1, on the reverse strand, counting down.
GTGGTTAATGCAGAGAAGGGAATAAGAGGGGGCTGGGGGAAAGAGGGTTGAAACTCAAGTGACCCAGACAAGCCCAAACCACCAAGACACCAATATGCAATTCTGTAAGCCCCCTTACTGAGGAATACATATATCAAACAAAACTCAAAGCAGAACAAAATGTCAATACTAGCTAACATTTGTTAGGCCTCCTTATATGCTAGGAGCTTTATATTTATTATCTCACTGAAACATTACTACAGTCATAGGACTAAGTACTAACAGTGTGTTCTGAGTTTTGATCCCAGGCAAAACAACTGACATGTCCAAGCCCTAAACTCTTGCTACTCAAAGAGTAGTTCTTGGACCAGCATCCCCCAAGAGATTGTGAGAACACTCCCAGACACACCCCAGACCTACTTAAGCAGATTATGCATTTTAACAGAAATCTGTGGGTAAAGTTTGAGAAGGACTGCTTTAAAGCAGAAGGGCTTTCTGCAAGTATGCTCTAGTACCCTCAACATCAAAAACCCCCGTGGATGCTGGAGAGCTATGCAGATTCCAGACTAACCAGAAATCTCTGCAGCTAGGGTCAAAGATGCTGCAGCCTCAGTTCCCCAGAGGTGATTGCTATATATACTTAATTTTGAGAATCACTGCCTTTGGTTTTCCTGCTTCTGCCCCTCGCTTGCCAGTTAAAAGAATAAGAAGGTCAAATTGGAACAGGTGAATTCTCTCTGTTGTCATCTGCAATGATGACAAAAAGAATCAGGAGAATAGCTCAGCCAGCCAAAGTAGGAAGGGCCAAGGAGAAACCTTCTCTCTCTTGACTTTAATGTTTTCCAGTTCAGACTGTGCCATGGACATTTGAAGCTCAATTTCTTTTTTTATTTTGTTTTTAAAGAATGCCTCTATGAAAACCTGTACTTTTTCTAGTCACTGACTCCAAGGCCAATGCTCAAGTTATTTCTTTACCCTGCACTGGTTTACATAATATTTTCCTCCTCCACAAACCTAAAAATGGAAAGTGGAGTCTCAACCTGTTTCAAAACACTCCAGAAGAAGGTACCAAGTTGAGGAAGGTACCATGTTGATCAGGCTGACATGGCATACCTGAGAGATGGATATGATGACCGTGATATTTGTGTCCTTAAGCACAACTCATCAGGATCGGTAAACAACGCTGATTAAGTTCTTGTCTAAGTTCTACGTTATTATTACAGAAACCCCAGAAGTGGTGGATGCAGCAAAGCGCCAGGAAGGAACCCTGAGCCGTGAGTGTCATTCTGAGCACGTGGCACAAGTTACTATGGTGCCTCTAGGAAAGTTGCTCAATTTATTCAAGCCATGGTTTTCCCATTTGTTCAGGTGCTGCAATTTCAGCCATCTCGCGAGACCAGGCAGGTCCTGTAAATAAGCGGTCAGAAGTAATCAGCCGGAAGTGCGCTGTACAGGGCAGGCTTCTTCTGAGGGTTCTCCAGTGCGGGTCTCCCCAAGCACCATACCAGCCAAATGGAATGCAGCTGTGACTGAATTTGACCCCAGATACACTGTCTTTCAGAGGCTTTACAGCACATAGTAACATTTAGGGTTTGTTGGCCACTGGGGGTCAACATGTTCACTGCCTGCAGGGAACTGGCCAGAAACAGGAGACGAAGGAGACCCAACAGCAGTTGATGACCTCAGTCCTGTTACTTCAACTGAGAATGAGCGCTAAGCCGCTGAGCTTCCCAACAACAAGCTGAGGACATCAGGCCAAAGAGGAACCGGTATTTTTCCTGAAGGTAATAAAGCTGAAAAAACATTCTAAGGAAGATGCAGTATTATTTTGGTAAAACGTGGAAGAAACTTTTGATGCTAGTAAATGGGGATGGGTGGTCACTTTTTGTTTATTTCTTTGGTGGGAGAAAAGGTAAGGATTATATGTAATGTACCCTAGATTTATTTTATTTTCCCCCAAAAAAGAGAAAAAAGTTCATATTTATATAATTTAATGTTCATATTTGTATAATTTACTTGATTTTTACTGTCAGAAATATGTGTATTTAAAAGGTATTAAATAATCAGTTTCCCTTGATTTTAAATGTTATGTTGTGAACTCTTACAATTTACTGTTAATACCAGCATTTTATTCAGATTTTTGTTTTATACAATATATATATTTTTTAAAGATTTTAATTGTAGATATAACAAACACTAATACAAAAGTGCAATGGTTTGGGTGACACCTCTGGCTCTTTAAGGGCAAAAATCTATTCCCCATTTCCAGGCATATGAGGGTCTTCAAATAGATGTTTATTGACTTAATATTGGTTCTCAAGGTGTGGCCCCCAGCCGATAGCATCAGCATCACCTGAGAACTTGTTAGAAATGCAAATTCCAAGACTCTACCCCAGATCTACTAAATCAGGTTTTAATAAACCATCCAGATAATTCTGATGACCCCTACAGCTTGAGAGTCTCTGATTTAAAATTTACTCTTAATTGGCGCCACTGATTAGGGTCTGAGCAGTAATTCAGTCCTGATGTTCTTATATTATATTCCTCATATTTATAGGTATTAAACTAGTGTACTTCCAAGTACACCAAGCTTCACAACCAACAATGAGGAATATGGTGATACAGATGCTACAATCAAGGTGAAGATACAGTTGACTAAAGCTGTCACTGAATAAAATCCAGGTGCACTCCACGGGTAAGTGGAGGACCATTCTGGTTTTTTTATTCATTCATTCTGTGTTTTGGTGCCTGTTGATTGTATGTTTCATTCTGTACTAATAGTTTAAATGGTTCAGAAAAATCCTGTTTGAACAATGATTTGATGCAGTATGACTTACCTATATAACCTTCATATAATATCTTCAGTTAATATTATAATATCAAGAGAGAAAGCAGTACACTCCTAAATAAAAGGAATCTGCCACTTAGTTGTTCTTAGAGTGTGCATGTGTGATATCTTTATCTTGGAGCATAGGAAGGGGAATGATTTTATGAGTTTCTTTGGTGTACAGGAGCAATCCATCTCCACAGAATCCTGGTTTGAGAGTGCCTATTACTTTAGCATAATTAATATTATTTGCTTATTAACCTACAGTTCTCTTATGATCTTAAAAATGTAGCTTATTAGTCATCATCGTGATCATATTGTGCCTGAAAGAAAGAACCACATCTCCAGAACTTCTGCATCAGTGTTCTTTCTCATAAGGTAGCAATGCTTAGAACAAAATGTGGGCCACTGCTTAGTGGTTGATTTGTGAGAGCTTATAAATTGTCGCTAGGTTTTCTGGGTGACATGCAATAATTAAGTCCTTCATGGAAAACTCAGAATATTTTTCCCATTTATTTCAAAGTTCTTTGTACTAAGATACTGAATTAGGCTCTGTTTACTCATAGTAAGTGTTTACAAGTTCTCTCTTTGGTCCCAGAAAAGCCATATGAAACCAAAATTTTCTGTACATTTACACATGCAAGTAGCTTGTATAACCATAAGTGTGTGTGTATCTGTCTCTGCATAAGCTGATTATTTAGAAGGTTAACAAAAACTAAACAATTTTTAAGTGAATTGCTATAAATTGTCCTTGATTTTTAAAACTCACAACCAAATGTTAGAAATTCATCAGCATTCATGGGATCTACTGAGTCTCCTCTTCTATTTTAGCAGATTAAGTCTTACCTCTGAGGTTAAAGTCTTTGAATTTTCTATAGGCCCAATTCTTTCCTTCTTGTTCATAAGATGCTTGCTTCCCATCCAGTGGGCTAGAGTTGACAAAACTCAACCATGTACGAGGTACTATATTAAGCATAGATTTTTGCATGACAGGATTTAGCATGCCCTGCCTTCCTGGCTCTAACCATCTGATGGGATAGTACAAACACTAACTGGTCAGCAACATCCATCTCCTCTTCTTCCTGGCCAGGCATTTAGCAGCTTCCATTTGCTGCTACGTGTGACTCATGGCTGAGATCTACCAATGAGTGGTACAGGGAATGAGCAAAAATGAAGTGTGCCATTGCAGGCCTAGCCCCAAAACCCTCCCATGTACCTACCTCTGCACATAATTTCATGTTCTTTACACTTCCTAATTGATATACTATGAACAAAATTTATTGAAAGTGTTTTCAGTGAGAAGAAGTTACACTATTGGACATGACCTTGTATGTGGGGAGCCTCAAGTTTCAGGAAAGTCCCCAGAGAAAGATGAGAAAAATATATATTTGTACTTGGTTTGGTCATTTCTTAAGAGTTAGTAGTTTTACCTAAATGAGGGAAAACTTCAGATGAACTTCAGCTGGGTATAGTGGAGACAAAACTATCCAAAATTAAAGGAAAGTGTGAGGTTTTAAAGATTCTAAGTGGTGTATTTTATTTGTATTAACACAGAAGGAATAAACTAGGGCATTAAAGTCCACACAAGTGTCTTTTGCAATTTTAGATCTACATAAGAATAACAGTAATTGTTTGTTGCACACAGTGCTTGGCTTCTTTTGGTATAGTCTTTGAAATACTTGGCTTTTGGTTAAAAGCCAAAGGGTGATCTTAAAGAGTTGCTTTGTTTTTGAATAGAAGTTGGTCATTTTGGACTTTCTTTGAACAGTTGTGTACATGGATGAGGTGGGAGCACTCTGACAAAAGTGACACAAAATAAGGAAGTTCCTTGTCTAAATCTAGAGAATTTTAAAATAATAATAAAACCAATTAAAAATCAGTCTGCTTTTCACTATGGCCATATGCCGTTAATTCTAAACAATGACAATAAAAAAATACTTCCTCTACCAGAGCAGACTGCTCACACAACTGGCTCTCTTTATCCCTCAACCCAGTTTGTGAAACTACTAGGCACCTGAAGTATTTTTAAGGACAGTTTTCAAGAGCTTTCAGTATAATAGGAGATGTATCCTACTAGGAAATATAATCAGAGAATTTTTGAGTGAAACATAGGCTATTATTTCTGTCCTGAAAAGTGGAACCAGTGATTCCAGGAAAGCTTTATGCAAGAGCTTGTTCTTAATATTTGTAAAAGGTCCTGAGCAATACAGTATATTTAAGAAGAAAACTACCTTATGCATTGTATAAAGAAGATGGCAAACCTCAAAACTAAATCAGTGAACCAAGAATGGGAGATGACATTAGGTAGAATCTAGTAAATAGCATGTCAATCATATTGAGGCAGCTGACATGAAACTCATTTGACAAGTGTCAGTTTTTCTCTTGTGTTTGGAAGGAAGTTATCAGGTCTCTATGAGGAGTATTCATACCATATGGTCAAAGCAGCACTTCTGGAAATACCACCACTCAGCTATGAGTAAGGAAGTGCTATGGTTTTGGATAGGGGAAAAATTGGAGGTACCTCATCATAATTCTTATGGAACAAGCGATTGGTGTTAAGGTTATGGGTTTTGTAGAGCCCTGCTACTTTGCACAGCAGTTGTTGCATACAACTGAAAGGTGGAGAACCAGTCTTACCGTCTTGACTGTGTTGACCTGCCAACAGCAAGTCTGAGCCCAGGAATGCTTTCAGGACTCACCATAGGTCTCCAAATGCCATATACTAAGTCTCAGTCAGTTTGACCTCTACCTTTTACCAGAGATCCACAAACTCTAGATTTTCATTCTCTCTCTTCCCATTACTGAACCTCATTCAAATAAGGTATCACTTAAGACTCACACTTCTCTTCTGTGCCAACCCAGGTCAAAGCATTAACCAAGAAGCACATAGGCATTTGAGAGGGAGTATGATTGTTTGGTTAAGACACACATAGAAAAGTTTAGGAGTAACGTTTGGGTTTGAGAAAAATGAGCATTCAGTACCACTTTAAGTAATGGGAACTATTTTGATATCTAATGAACCCTCATTTGCCGTGGCATAAACCGTGGTCATCAGATCTCAACAAGAACAGAAGTCTACTTCTTATCCCTGAACGTTTGTTCATGAGTCCTCAGTGAGCTGTTACTTTGTGCATGATACTATCATGAATAGGCCACTTCATCATTATATTGGCCAGTTTCAAAATGGGATATGTCAATAATGAAAGTGACCTTGCCTCTGATGTGGTCCTTGTCCTGCTGCATATACATGGTGCAGTTCTTTAGAAACAATTTAGGATGGAAGAAATAGTTAATCTAATCCATTGTTACCTTCCCTGATTTGAGAGACAGAATTAGAACTTCCTTGGCAGGGAGCTAAGGAAAGCTTGCCCAACAAAGGCTTTGTGCAAATTCCCATCCCTCTGTGCCAACCAAACAGACCAACGTTTGTTGAAACCTTTTCTTTTTTTCCCTAAGTGTGGCTTCCAAAAACCAAAGAGAGAGAAGAGAAACCACCAAGGAGGGACCCTTGGGGGAGTAACGAGGGACCCTATTTGTTAATAAGGGAAAGCTGGGTGGCAAATGGGCCCTACACTTGAGCCAGAATTGCAGTTCTGTCAAGATCCCCACTGGTAGGTCCAGGGCTCCCAGAATTCAAGTTCAAAGCTTTTTACACTAAGAAATGACAAAGCCCTCCCCATTCAAGCTCTCTAGACAGACAAACTTGAAAGTGGAATTTTAAACAAGTTCTGGCAAGTTTCTAAAACTCTTAATTTTTAAAAAATCCATTAAATAAAATCCTTTCAAGATCAGCATTTCTTTTAGCATGGCTGAAGTTTTTTAATGTGCCTCTCGGAGGCATAAACAATCAATGCAACCATTAATTTGGAGGCCTTCCTCTCTGGCAGTGGTGCAAATTGAAAACTAATCGTTCGAAAGACGTTCTGACTAATCGGGTCAGGGGGAAAATGAATAGTGTTCCTCAGAGTCCAGTCAGCGGCTTTATTTTGCTGTGATTTTTAATTTAAGGGGAAAAACAGAAGGAGAAAGAACAGAAAATGTCAGTACTGCTTTTTCCGATGACACTTTGGTAAACTTTGCCAATAATGATATTTTTATTGGATTTAAATATCAGGGGCCCCTTTTCATTTATTGTAGCCCTATTTCCTTTTGTTTTCTTTTGTGTTACTCTCAATATATTCAATATATATTACATTTGGGGGGATAGAAAGTTGTATAAATCTCCAGTACTTGAAATGTATTTATATAAGCACTTTTCTCAATTTCTGATGCTGTGTCATTGAGTTGTAGAGCTGGTGACTTTTCAGTTGCTGATTATCATTCAGGTTTTCTGCCTCTCAGTGAATCAAGTTATGGTCAAGGAATCCCTTTGTCCAGGGATTGACAAAATTTCTATATTTTCAGCCAGTCTAAGACCTATCTTCCATACCAGATCAGAGTTTCTCTTTCTGGGTGGTGGCCAATAGTCAACGGACAGAGGAAAGGTAGCCTCAATAACCTCTTATAGGAGGCTAATAGATGAAACAAACTCCATAAGCATATATAGCATTTGAAACCTTAGGCTGCTTTCTTAAACATCAATTGGGCCACAATATCACCTAGTCTTTGATTTTAAGGAAAGGTCTGGTGGAGTCATAACTAGTAATCTTTTTCCCAACAAAAAAGAAAGGGTAGAGGGAATGTCAAGGAACTTCTGCAATTTATAGATCAATGACTCATTGAAAGCTCAGATCAACAATTAAGAAGCATGGAAATTTATGTTGAGATTTCAAGACATTATTGAGATGTGAGGCCTTAAATTATCCCTGATAAAATCACTCTCTTTTTTTTTTTTCTCTTTCATTAGAAGTTTTTATTTTTTTTTTTTTATTTTTTAAATTTCAGGTATACACGTGCTCCCCTCTTTTTAAAATTAATTTATTTTAATTGGAGGATAATTATACAATATTGTGATCATTTTTGCCATACTTACTAAGTTTGAAATCTGTTCAAAGTCTGGGATCTGTGGATGTGTTAAAGAGAGATTTTGGTGATGGATCTCCATTCTTACTCACAATCATTAAAATAATTTATTTATCATTTCACAGTGGCTAACTCTGAACTCTTTAATATAGCATGAGGTCAAGTCTTTAGTCTTTCTGGCTTCTGTGATGCACCATTACAGGTTGAGATGCCTTCATGGATCTCCTAGTACAGGTTCCTAGCCATGGAAAGCACGTCCTTACAAAATGTAGGACGACCCATTTCATGTTCCTGCTGCCTTAGAGTGGTAATTTTGTCACTTAAACTCCTTAATGGTGCGAAAGAGATTAAGTCAAATGATGCTCAGTGATGGAAGTAGCCTGCAAGGGTGCCAGGGACCAGGGAGGGGGAGCTTCTCAGCCCTACTGTCACTCGCAGTGACATCCAACTCTGCAATATGCCGCTGACTGCCTCTACAGAGGCACCATCTTGTGTGGCCCACTCTTTCTTTCTTCAAATAGTGCTTGTGTTCTTAAAAGCTAGAGTCTACTGGTATAGGCACCATTCAGCACTGGGCACTCATATTGGGCAGAATTAATACCAGACAATTGTGGGGGCACCTGCCTTCCCTAAGCACCTAGTATGTTATCATTCAAACAAGGACACTTTTGAGAGGGAAAGGAGGTAGTACTAACAATATTCAAGGGCAACAGTCCAGGACTTCCCTGGGAAAACTGAAATGTCTTGCCCTCCTACTATGACCTACATGTGGATACCATATGTATCCATACGTCACTACCTGTACCAACCAGCTGCAGTCAGGAGCAGGCTGATATCATGAAAATCTTAAGTACAAACTTGGAACCTGCTTGGGAAATTCACCATAAAGGGAGAAACCAGGATTCTGGCCTTAAGATCTCCCTCATCCAACCAGTTATCAAGTCTTGCTCATTCCATCTCTTGAAGATCCCTCTCATCCATCCCCATTTCTCCATCCCCATTACCCTCACTTTGGTTCACTAGATTATGGTAGTCTTCCCACTCCAGCCATGCCCTCTTCCAATCAATTCTCTCTCTGTATCAGGTAGAGAAATTTTCCTGAAACCAAAATCAGGTATCATTCTAGGCACAGGGAATCTAGAAGTAAATGAGCAAATCAAGGCCATGCTTCCAATGTCTAACATTCAAGACAGATGATGAACAAGTAAACTGCTGTGTGCTAAGTCACTTCAGTCATGTCCAGTTCTTTGTGACTCTATGGATTGTAGCCTTCCAGGATCCTCTGTCCATGGTATTCTCGTGGCAAGAATACTGGAGTGAGTTACCATGTCTCCCTCCAGGGAATCTTCCCAACCCAGGGTTCAAACCTGCATCTCTTACATCTCCTGCATTGGCAGGCGAGTTCTTTATCACTAGCGCCGCTTAAGTAAACTAAGAGATAATAATTTCAGAGTTTGATAAGAGCCAAAGAGGTGTGCAACAGAATGAGGTGATTGGGAGTAAGGGTAGCTGGGAGGAGGCTACTTAAATTAAGCTCGTCAGGGAAGCCTCTCTGGCGAGATGATGCTGGGTTAGATTTGAAGGATGAGATGAGACAACTGTGTTAACAGAGTTCCAGAGAAAGGGCATTCCAGGCAACAGAAAGAGGGACATTAGAAACCTGAAAGTGAGATACACTCAATTGTTCTCAAGAAGCAGAACAGGAGACCTGTGTAACTGGCACACGGTGACCAAGGGGCAAAGTAATTTGCAAACAAGTCAAGAGGGTAGACGAGGGCCAAGTCACTTAATGCTTTGTCAGCCAAGATAAAATAAGTTTACATTGCTCTTAGAATAAAAATCCAAAGCCATTAAATTAAGCAGAAATGGTAATAAAACTAATTACCTTTTTTAAATTTAAGTGGACTCATTTTTTATAATTTATTTTTAATTGAAGCCTAATTTCTTTACAATATTTTATTGGTTTCTTCCATACATCACATGAATTAGCCATTGGTATACATATGTCCCCTCCCTCTAGAACCTCTGTCCCACCTCCCACCCCATCCTATCCCTCTAGGTTGTCACAGAACACCCATTTGAGTTCCCTGAGTCATACAGCGGATTTCCACTGGCTATCTGTTTTACATATGGTAGTGTATATGTTTCATGCTCCTCTCTCCATTCGTCCCATCCTCTCCTTCTCCCTCCTGTGTTCACAAGTCTGTTCTCTATGTCTGTGTCTCCATTGCTGACCTGCAAATAAGTTCATCAGTACCATCTTTCTAGATTCCATATATATGTGTATATGGTATTTGTCTTTCTCTTTCTGACTTACTTCACTTTGGATAATAGGCTCTATGTTCATCCACCTCATTGAAACAGACTAAAATGTGTTCCTTTTTATGGCTCAGTAACATTCCATTGTATATATGTACCACAGTTTCTTTATCCATTCATCTGTCAATGGACACCTAGGTTTCTTCCATGTCCTCAGTTCAGTTCAGTCGCTCAGTTGTGTCTGACTCTCTGACCCCATGAATTGCAGCACAACAGGCCTCCTTGTCCATCACCAACTCCCGGAGTTCACTCAAACTCACGTCCATCAAGTTGGTGATGCATACAGCCATCTCATCTTCTGTCGTCCCCTTCTCCTCCTGCCCCCAATCCCTCCCAGCATCAGAGTCTTTTCCAATGAGTCAACTCTTCGCATGAAGTGGCCAAAGTACTGGAGTTTCAGCCTCAGCATCTGTCCTTCCAAAGAACACCCAGGACTGATCTCCTTTAGAATGAACTGGTTGGATCTCCTTGCAGTCCAAGGGACTCTCAAGAGTCTTCTCCAACACCACAGTTCAAAAGCATCAATTCTTTGGTGCTCAGCCTTCTTCACAGTCCAACTCTCACATCCATACATGACTACTGGAAAAACCATAGCCTTGACTAGACGGACCTTTGCTGGCAAAGTAATGTCTCTGCTTTTCAATATGCTATCTAGGTTGGTCATAACTTTCCTTCCAAGGAGTAAGCATCTTTTAATTTCATGGCTGCAGTCACCACCTGCAGTGATTTTGGAGCCCCCAAAAATAAAGTCTGACACTGTTTTCCCATCTATTTCCCAGGAAGTGATGGGACCAGATGCCATGATCTTCGTTTTCTGAATGTTGGTTGAGCTTTAAGCCAACTTTTTCACTCTCCACTTTCACTGTCATCAAGAGGCTTTTTAGTTCCTCTTCACTTTCTGCCATAAGGGTGCTGTCATCTGCATATCTGAGGTTATTGATATTTCTCCCAGCAATCGGGATTCTAGCTTGTGCTTTTTCCAGCCCAGCATTTCTCACGATGTACTCTGCATAGAAGTTAAATAAGCAGAGTGATAATATACAGCCTTGACATACTCCTTTTCCTATTTGGAACCAGTCTGTTGTTCCATGTCCAGTTCTAACTGTTGCTTCCTGACCTGCATACAGGTTTCTCAGGAGGCATGTCAGGTGGTCTGGTATTTCCATCTCTTTCAGAATTTTCCACAGTTTATTGTGATCCACACAGTCAAAGGCTTTGGCATAGTCGATAAAGCAGAAATAGATGTTTTTCTGGAAATATCTTGCTTTTTCAGTGATCCAGTGGATGTTGACAATTAGATCTCTGGTTCCTCTGCCTTTTCTAAAACCAGCTTGAACATCAGGAAGTTCACGGTTCACATATTGCTGAAGCCTGGCTTGGAGAATTTTGAGCATTACTTTACTAGCGTGTGAGATGAGTGCAATTGTGCGGTAGTTTGAGCATTCTTTGACATTGCCTTTCTTTGGGATTGGAATGAAAACTGACTTTTTCCAGTCCTGTGGCCACTGCTGAGTTTTCCAAATTTGCTGGCATATTGAGTGCAGCACTTTCACAGCATCATCTTTCAGGATTTGGAATAGCTCAACTGGAATTCCATCACCTCCACTAGCTTTGTTCGTAGTGGTGCTTTCTAAGACCCACTTGACTTCACATTCCAGGATGTGTGACTCTAGGTGAGTGAACACACCATCATGATTATCTTGGTCATGAGGATCTTTTTTGTACAGTTCTTCTGTGTATCCTTGCCACCTTAATATCTCCTGCTTCTGTTAGGTCCATACCATTTCTGTCCTTTATCAAGCCCATCTTTGCATGAAATGTTCCCTTGGTATCTCTAATTTTCTTGAAGAGATCTCTCGTCTTTCCCATTCTGTTGTTTTCCTCTATTTCTTTGCATTGATCACTGAGGAAGGTTTTCTTATCTCTTCTTGCTATTCTTTGGAACTCTGCATTCAGGTGCTTATATCTTGCCTTTCCTCCTTTGCTTTTCGTTTCTCTTCTTTTCACAGCTATTTGTAAGGCCTCCCCAGACAGCCATTTTGCTTTTTTGCATTTCTTTTCCATGGGGATGGTCTTGATCCCTATCTCCTGTGCAGTGTCACGAACCTCAGTCCATAGTTCATCAGGCACTCTATCAGATCTAGTCCCTTAAATCCATTTCTCACTTCCACTGTATAATCATAAGGGATTTGATTTAGGTCATACCTGAATGGTCTAGTGGTTTTCCCTACTTTCTTCAATCTAAGTCTGAATTTGGCAATAAGGAGTTCATGATCTGAGCCACAGTCAGCTATTGTAAATTGTGCTGTAATGAACCTTGGGGTACAAGTATCTTTTTCAATTATGGTTTCCTCAGGGTATGTGCCTAGTAGTGAGATTGCTTGGTCATAGTGTTATTCCTAGTTTTTAAGGAATCTCCATACTGTCTTCCATATTGGGTGTATCAATTTACTTTGCAATCAACAATGCTAAAGGGTTTCCTTTTCTCCGCACCCTTTGCAGCATTTATTTTCTGTAGACTTTTTGACGATGGCCATTCTGCCTGGTGTGAGGTGGTATCTCACTGTTGTTTTGATTTGCTTTTCTCTGATAATGAGTGATGTTGTGCATCTTTTCACATGTTTGTTAGCCATCTGTATGTCTTCTTTGGAGAAATAGTTGTTTGGATCTTCTGTCCACTTTTTGATTGGATTGTTTATTTTTCTGGTATTGAGCTGCATGAGCTGCTTATATATTTTGGAAATTAATCCTTTGTCAGTTGTTTCATTTGCTCTTTTCTCCCATTCTGAGGGTTTATCAACCTTGTTTATAGTTTTCTTTGCTGTGTAAAAAAATTTAATTATATCCCACTTGCTTATTTTTGCTTTTATTTCCATTTATTTAGGAGGCAGGTCATAGAGGACTTTCCTGTGATAAATGTCATAGAGTGTTCTGCCTATGTTTTCCTCCAAGAGTTTTATAGTTTCTGGTCTTAACATATCGGTCTTTAATCCATTTTGAGTTTATCTTTGTGTATGGTGTTAGGAAGTATTCTAATTTCATTCTTTTCCATGTAGCTGTCCAGTTTTCCCAGCACCACTTATTGAAGAGACTTCTCCCCACTGTGTATTCTTGTCTCCTTTATCAAAGATAAGATGCCCAAAGGTACATGGGTTTATCTCTGGGCTTTCCTTCTTTCTTGTTCCACTGGTCTGTATTTCTGGTTTTGTGCCAATACCATACTGTTTTGATGACTGTATAAGCTGATTCATTTCTATGTGAAGAATACATTGTTGGTGAAAGGGACACAGATTAAAAGCCTATCTCCCCAATCAGATGAAAGAGGATAGAGGCTGTTGGAAAGGAACGAGGCTTTTTGGCATGTTACCAAATTGGTGGCATTTGTGGCTACTTGGATAAACATTTACAATGAAACATGTATCTTTCAAATGTGTTCCAGTCTACTTTTATTATTCCCTTAAATGCATAATTCTGACCTTACTTTTATTTCATTTAGTGTTTGTTAAAGCTTTATTCTTTGAAAACTGAACTTTTGATTTCTGGTTTTGTTCAAGTAGCTTTGTATATTTTTTTCATTTTTTTGCCACTATACTTTTTTTTAATTGAAGGATATTTGCTTTACAGAATTTTGTGGTTTTCTGTCATACATCAACAAGAATCAGCCATAGGTACACCCATGTCCCCTCCCTCCCAAATCTCCCTTCCATCTTCCTCCCCATCTGACCCTTCTAGATTGACACAGAGACCCTGTTTGAGTTCCCTGAGTCATACAGCAAATTCCCATTGGCTATCTATTTTACATATGGTAATGTAAGTTTCCATGTTACTCTCTTCATACATCTCATCCTCTTCCCCCACCCCCCCGGCCCCCCTGTGTCCATAGGTCTGTTCTCTATTTCCATTGCTCCCCTAGAAATAAATTCATCAGTACCATCTTTCTAGATTCTATATATGTGCATCAGTATATGATATTTATATTTCTCTTTCTGATTTCACTCTGTAAAATAGGCACTAGGTCATCCACCTCATTAGAACTGACTCAAATGTGTCCCTTTTTATGGCTGAGTAGTATTCCATTGCCTATATGTACCACAGCTTCTTTATCTACTCTGTCGATGAATATCTAGGTTGCTTCCATGTTCTAGCTATTATAAATAGTGCTGCAATGAACACTGGGGTACGTGTGTCTTTTTCAGTTTTGATTTCCTCAGGGTAATGCCTAATAGCGGGATTGCTGGGTCATATGGTGGTTTTATTCCTAGTTATTTAAGGAATCTCCATATCGTCTTCCATAGTGGCTGTGTCAATTTACATTGACATTTACATTTACATTACAAATTACACCAGCAGCAATGCAAGAGGGTTCCTTCTCTTTTCTCCACACCCTCTCCAGCATTTATTGTTCGTAGACTTTTTGATGATGGCCATTCTGACTGGTGTGAGGTGGTATCTCACTGTAGTTTTGATTTGCATTTCTCTAATAATGAGTGATGTTGAGCATCTTTTCACATGTTTGTTAGCCATCTGTATGTCTTCTTTGGAGAAATGTCTGTTTACATCTTTTCCCCACTTTTTGATTGTTTGTTTTTCTGATATTGAGTTGTATGAGCTAGTTGTGTATTTTGGAAATTAATTCTTTGTTAGTTGTTTCTTTTGCTGTTATTTTCTCCCATTCTGAGCATTGTCTTTTCACCTTGTTTGTAGTTTCCTTTTCTGTGCTAAAGCTTTTAAGTTTAATCAGGTCCCACTTGTTTACTTTGATTGATATTTCCATTACTCTATGAGGTGGGTCATAGAATATCTTGCTTTGGTTTATGTCATCAAGTGTTCTGCCTATATTTTCCTCTAAGAGTTTTATAGTTTCTGGCCTTACATGTAGGTCTTTAATCCATTTTGAGTTTGTCTTTCCCTGGTGGCTCAGATGGTGAAGTGTCTGCCTACATTGCCAGAGACCCGGTTTCAATCCCTGGGTTGGGAAGATCTTCTGGAGAAGGAAATGGCAACCTACTCCAGTATTCTTGCCTGAAAAATCCCATGGGCGGAGGAGCCTGGTAGGCTTCAGTCCATGGGGTCACAAAGAGTCAAACAGGACTAGACGACTTCACTTTCACTTTCATGGTGTTAGGAAGTGTTCTAATTCCATTCTTTTGCAGGGAGCTGTCCAGTTTTCCAAGCACCATTTATTGAAAAGGCTATTTTTGCCCCACTGTATATTCTTGTCTCCTTTATCAATGTGTATATTTTTATACTAGCAAACCATGAGGTAGTTAATTTTAGAGCATAAAAATTGAAATTCTAGAAATACCCACAGAATCTTAGGAAATGGCTAGAAAAATGTATCCCAGTGAGTCTAAAACTTGGCTCCTGACACTGATTTTTTAATTTGGAAAATCCTAAGTATTTAAATCCACTGCTTTCTAATGTTTACCTCCAGTTGCCGTTGTTGTGGCTTTCTGATCAACATGATAAAATTTGTTAATTTGGGGGTAAATAATCTAGTGTTGCAAAATGAAGGTACTGTACTTTTCAACATCTGGTGAATGAGTTTTAATCATGTCTGGTGGATGGATGTAGATGGGGTTAAAGATGCAAATATCCATATATCCATCAATTCATGTGTGTCCTCAAAGATAACAAATCCACACCATGGAGGTCTCTTGCTTTTATAGGCTGCCAGTGTGTCATGTTACCTGCCATTCTTTAAAAAGTTAAGATCTATATTCTTTGTATATTTTTGTTCTAAGGAGCAAAGGCAGTTAATAATTGGCTGATTGAATCCTAGCTTGATCTTGTTCAAGAATCGGGCATTACCTTGTTTGCAGAGCAACAGCAATGCTTTTCTTAGTATCTTGATATGTCCTGTGCACGGAAGACACATGCAGTACAGATGTGTCTGGGCCATTTTCAGCATGCTGGCTGTCGGAAGTCTGCAGGAGGAAATACCTTCTTGATTAAATTCTTGGAGGCTGACATTTTTTGTTATTCAGCCTGCTGAATGATTTCACATGTGCTTTTTGCAGAGTCAGAATACTTTAGTGATGTACAGGATAGTTATTTCCTTAGCAGCATGAAATTCTTTTGGCCAGTAGGGTGGGGAAATCATCTTAATTGTATGAATAACAGGCAATTTCTGTTAGGCAGAAAGATATGTTACCTCTTGGCTATTTAATATATATTTTTAGGTCAAATAATTATGACATGAGGAAAAGATTACACCATCATTTAATGAATTTCAGATTTTTACAAGATTTCTCCACCACACACACACACCCCAACCTCCACTTTTCTCCCTGAAGAACAGCTCTAAGCAACCGTCTTACCTAGTAACCCCCACCCCGAGATGCACATTCCACTGACCTTACCTGTAGATCATCTCCTTGGATTATGTATTCTTTACACATGCCCCAGGGGAAAAATACTGTCCAAAAAAGGTCCTGTCCGAGACCCTCCCAGAATGACATAATATTAAGTGTTTTCTGTATTCAACAATGATACTGTTTTGAAAACTCACAGCCGGTTTGAATTTGGTTAAGTCCAATGTTTTCTTTCGCTTTTTGGTTCTTTATTTCCCAGGGGCCTGCTACCTTTGTGCTTAGCTCGAAATGTAGTATTCTCCAGCAGAGAATGCTTTCTGGTATATTTAACGCAACTAGGGCCCTGAATGAGAAGTTTAGTTATAGATAAAAATAAAAGATTAAATTTTAATTAGCTTCAGAAATCTTTATTTTGTTAAAAGTAGAGTAATTATGAAGTAGATTATTATAGGGTTATTTTATAAATTGAAAACAAGAAAAATAAAAATCTTTCATTGTATGGACTCCATCTATATTTTGCCTTTACATCACCATTACCCTTAATTCTCTCAAACACTGAGTTGTACACTTTTATTCCTGTCAAGGTGTTTGCATGAGTTCTACAAAAGAGCTGAGGGGTTTCTTGGGATGTGGGACTGGGAGCTAAAAATGGGAAAGTCCCAGCCAAATTGGAACAAATTGGTCTCCCTGGAAACTACCCATCTGTTTGGTGGCCTAAAACAGAATGATCATTTCTCACAGTTCTGTGGGCCGAACGGATGGTGGTTCTGCTGTTTTTGCTGAAGCTCTCGATATGGCTTAGCTGATACGGCTTAGCTCAATATGCTTAGCTGAGGCTGAATGGGGGTAAGATGCCTAGGTCCTCAGCAGAGATGGCTGGGATGGCATCTTCCATCTCAGCATGGGGGCCTCAGGGCTCCACAGGGCAAGCATAGAAGCTGCAGGGTCTCTTGAAATCACGTTCTGAAGTTAAATATTGCCATTTCCACCACGTAGAGTAATGAAGAGAGACACAGGCCAGCCCAATTCAAGGCATGGGAAAATAGACTTCTCTTAAAAATCTTTCTTATTGAAAGACAGTTGACATATAATGTTATGTTAGTATCAGGTGTGCTACATAGAGATTTGATACATACATTATGAAATGATCACCATGATAAATCTAGTAACCATCTGTCCACATACAAAGTTATTATAATATTATTGACCACATTGTGCTATATATTCCATCCCTGGGCTTATTTATTTTATAACTGGAGGTTTCTACCCCTTAATCCCGTTCGTCTATTTCACTCACCCTCCCCGCTGGCAACCATCTGTTTAGTCTTTGTATCTATGAGTCTGTTTTCATTTTGTTTTTTAGATTCTGCATATAAGTGAGATCATATATGGTATTTGTCTTTGTCTGACTTATTTAGTATAAAGCCCTCTAGAGTCATCCATGTTGTTGCAAATGGCACGATTTTTTTTTTTTTTTTATGGCTGAGTAATACTCTATTGTATTCTGCACTTTTGATGGGAGGAGTTTCAGTGAATATGTTCATTCATGAGATTCAGTAAATTTAAGAAATTTCCAAGACCATGTAGCTTCTAAGTGGCAAACCCAGCATTTGCACCCATTTCAAACTGTGTTTGAAAAACCCAGTTTTTAATGGATTTGAGTTGCCATGCCCCAGTCGGGTATAACTTCTTCATTTGATAATCTGGGGAGCAACTGGGAATCTTCCTGCTGTTCTGGGTGGAGTAGAGGAGATACAGGTGGAGAGGGAAGAAGGACACAGAAACAGTGATCTATGATGGCTGGGTAATCAGCATCACAGAAATCTATTCACTCTACTTGGAGAATATATAATGCATACTTTCCTGATTCTGTAAATGTGTTCAGGCTCCTACTGTTCTCCTGCCTCCTACTTAATTACAACCTATTTCTGAAAGTAGATTCTTCAGTGGGCCTCAAATGTACTATATTCTTTGTCTAGATGTTGTTTCTCTTTCTCTTAGGCAGTGGTCTCATTCTTTTACTATATAAACCTCTGTATCATCTTCTGCAGTTGAGAAAGTTTTGTAAGATAGTTGCCTTAAATTCATTGTTTTCAAAGTCTGGGGATCCCTGAGACACTTTCATGAAATCCATGAGGTCAAAACTATTTTTCTAATACCAAGATATTATGTGTTTTTTTCCTACTTTCATTCCCTCTTGAGTGTAAAGTGAAGTTTTCCAGAAGTTATGTGATGTGTGATACTGCAACAGATTTTAGTTGAAGCAGATATAACTCCATTCCTTTTTATTAAGACATTAAAGAGACTTGAAAAGTATATGCAATAATGAATTCTTATGTTTTTTCCCCATAGTTAAGAGAACTTTTCATTAAAATTGGTTTTTGGCATATAAAGAGTTTGCTGTGATATTTAAAGTAATAAATATTTTTAAGGTTTTTCATTTCATTTCTTGTATTAAGATTTTAATTTATTTTTAATTAAAGATTAACAATTTCAAACAATAGCTCTTTGGGATCCTCAATTTAAGATAGAGTTCTGAGAGCAAAAAATTGAAGATGATGAACATCTTATTAGTTGCCATTTGCAAAGCCTCCACCATTTTCTACACATTTTCTTTTGATCCTCCCGATAAACCTATTGGGAAAGTACACCATTAATCTCCAGACCCAAAAGGCATAAACTAGGGCCCCAAATAATTAGTCATACAGCTTGTATGCTGTGCAGCTAGAATTTGAAGCTAGTTCTGACTCAAAAATCAAACTTGAAAGGAATAAATAACCTCCTTGCATGCAACATACCTGTTGCTTTTCTGGACAGAGATTGAAGCAGAGGTCAAGAAGACTGGATAAATTACTTGATGTCTCAGGCAGCCAAAAGCCAAGACTTTCTGCTGTCTGTCCTACTCCTCATAGGGACTTGTCCTTTCATATGGCAATTCCCACTCAACAGGAAGAAACATTTGTCCCATTGATTATTCTGTTCTAAACTACAGACAATACATGTGCATCGTGTTGCATTTTCCAATTCTGTTACAGGTCAGCTTGTGCATTTTATTTATTTCAATCTCTTTTGTAATAGTAAAACAGTTAACAATGGTAAAAAATTTACTGAGTACTTACTGTGTGTCCATTACTGAGAGGAGGACTTGATACCAAGATCCTGAATCCTCACAAGAATGCTCCCAGGTGGGCAGTGGGGTCTCCCACCAGCTTTACAGGTGAGAATATGGACTTGCTGAAGGGAAGCTACTTGCCTGAGGTCACTCAGCTAGAAAGTATGTGGTGAGTCAGGTCTGGATGGTTCCCAAGCTAATATTATTAACTAGTGTGCATTAAAAAATCCTAAAGTTCAGTCAGTCAGTCATGTCCGACTCTTTACGACCCCATGAATTGCAGCATGCCAGGCCTCCCTGTCCATCACCAACTCCCGGAGTTTACCCAAACTCATGTGTATCGAGTCGGTGATGCCATCCAGACATCTCATCCTCTGTCGTCCCCTTCTCCTCCTGCCCCCAATCCCTCCCAGCATCAGAGTCTTTTCCAATGAGTCAACTCTTCGCATGAAGTGGCCAAAGTACTGGAGTTTCAGCCTCAGCATCTGTCCTTCCAAAGAACACCCAGGACTGATCTCCTTTAGAATGAACTGGTTGGATCTCCTTGCAGTCCAAGGGACTCTCAAGAGTCTTCTCCAACACCACAGTTCAAAAGCATCAATTCTTCGGCACTCAGCCTTCTTCACAGTCCAACTCTCACATCCATACATGACCACAGGAAAAACCATAGCCTTGACTAGACGAACCTTTTTTGGCAAAGTAATTTCTGCTTTTGAATATGCTATCTAGGTTGGTCACAACTTTCCTTCCAAGGAGTAAGTGTCTTTTAATTTCATGGCTGCAATCACCATCTGCAGTGATTTTGGAGCCCCCCAAAATAAAGTCTGACACTGTTTCCACTGTTTCCCCATCTATTTGCCATGAAGTGATGGGACCAGATGCCATGATTTTCGTTTTCTGAATGTTGAGCTTTAAGCCAACTTTTTCACTCTCCTCTTTTACTTTCATCAAGAGGCTTTTTAGTTCCTCTTCACTTTCTGCCATAAGGGTGGTATCATCTGCATATCTGAGGTTATCGATATTTCTCCCGGCAATCTAGATTGCAGCTTGTGCTTCTTCCAGCCCAGCGTTTCTCATGATGTACTCTGCATAGAAATTAAATAAGCAGGGTGACAATATACAGCCTTGACGTACTCCTTTTCCCATTTGGAACCCGTCTGTTGTTCCATGTCCAGTTCTAACTGTTGCTTCCTGACCTGCATATAGGTTTCTCAAGAGGCAGGTCAGGTGGTCTGGTATTCCCATCCCTTTCAAAATTTAGGTGGTGAGTCAGGTCTGCATGGTTCCCAGGCTAAGATTATTAACCAGTGTGCATCAAAAAACCTAAAAGGCAGTGTCAATCTGTGTATGGAAAGGAGTTCCCCGAGGTAAGCTTGAAATTAGTGAAAGGCAGCAATTTTACCTTCAGAGATTTTATGAAAAAACCAAGTGATGCAACCTCTTCGTGTATAAGAAAACAGATACAATTCTTTTAATTTTGTCCTTAGCTTAACCATTCACTAACACCCAGCAGCTCGGAGTATAGAGAGAAAGGCAGTAAATTCCTCATCTGTATCTGGTCCCACCCAACATGCCAACTGTGTTTTGGTTTTAATCCTGTTTGGTGTGTCTTCCTTCTGCCTGGAGGTCCTGCCTTCAGTTTTAAAATCTCATGGTCACACCAGGAGTGTGAGAAGTGATAAGAAAGCTGAGGTTTCTCAGGTGTCAACAACAGATGTGCTCATCCCCTGGAGCCCTGGAGAAAACAGTGATAGGATTTCCCTTAGGGTTGTGCTACAGGTGCCCTGGGAGGGAATGAGGATGAGACTCATCATTTACATTGATGCTTTCAGCAAGCCTCAGTTCCAGTTGCAAATTTGGGTTTTAACAACCTTGCCAACAATCTCTGATTCCTGCTAAAGGTTCAGGTTGCTGCTATTGTCATAAAAAGCTGAGAATATTGGCCTAGAAAAGGATCATCTCTAAGCCAGCCTCTTACATAATTTGAATAGCATTTGTGAATTGTCTTTGAGCAATAATGCAGAGGAATTCGATATATTGTGAAGACCTATCTGACTAGACAGCTTGTTGTTGCTTAGAAACCTAATATTAGAGACACAAAACAGACAACTTTTGTCATTCTAAATCCATCCACTTAATTATCTCCACCCTAAATTAGCTCAAGAAACACAGCAAGTGCTTGTGTACCAATCTGGATAACATAGGAAGATGACCAGAAGGTAGAGACAGAGTTGTGTGTGTAAACTTCTCTTTCTGCCACCACCTGCCCTCTTGCTGATCCTCTGGGCCAGGAATGCGGTGGATCCATCTGAGCATTCTATGTCCAGGATTGCTGCCCCTCCTTAAAACAACAATGCATGTGCATATCTCTTTGACACTCTGTTCCTTTGAGCAACTTTATTGAATCCTGTAATTCTTGATAACTTAGGGTACTCAAAACTGCAATCAAAGGCAGGATGAGTGCACTTCTCTTAACTCTTGCACTCAATTAAAAGATGAGAGCTACATTCTTGTCTCTGTGACCTTAATGCCCTCCCCCCAGTGCCTTGGAAATGGTGAACAAGTAAATAATATTACAAATAATACCAGTAACAGCTAGGGGGCTCTATGTTTCAGATAGTACACCAAGGGCTCTATCCAACTCCCCTAAGAAGTAAAAACAGTCATATCCCCATGTTATCCATCTTTTACAGACTGAGTACAGAGCGAAGCCTAGTCTCCCAGCCAGCAGGCAGTGGAGCCCAGGCATTCAACTGTTGGTATTCTACTGCTTCCAAATACTTGTTGACTGAATGAGCATCTTTGTAATTCATGTTTTCTTTCTCCCTCTCCTCCATCCTCTCCCCTGGCTGTCTCTGTCTCCTTCACAAGTCTCAGCTGTTTGTCTTCCTTTTTCCTCTGAATTCACTGGCTGGCTTGAAAGACTACAGGGAAATCATCTTTTTGTTTGCCTCAATGTTTTTACTTACTTTCAAATTTTTCAGTCAGTGTAGAACCATTATTTCATGCCCAGCAATTCATCTGGGTCCCAAAGCATGCCCATCATTTCTGTACCAGCACCATGTCCAAGTCCATTTACACAGGGGACACCTCGGTGCTCTGTTACTTTTTGTGGGTTTTTTCCCTCTGTGCCTGAAGTCCAGACAAAGTGGTTTTGTTTGTTTATCTTCCTGTACCCCTTCCCAGATGAAATGAGCCTGGAGGAAACCAGGATTTTTTTTTTTTTAGTTTTGTTTTTGCTTTGGAGCCATGGGTAACATTTTTCAAATTCTGTTTGCTGAATTCAGGACTAGTTAAATTCTTAAGCACTGACCAGGCAAACATTTTTTGGGTCCAAATGATGACCTTGGGAAGGGGCTTGGGGACAGCAGGACAGGATGGTTAAGAAGCTGAGGCCTGGAATACTGGAAAGCAGGTAGTGTGGTGGACACACGAAACTATAAACTGTTACATTTCAGTGGGGGCGGCTGTGGGGCCAAGCTTGTTATTCTCCAGAAACTAAAAGGAAACTTCCTTCTGGATCCATGTACCCTGTTTGGTTGCCCCAGGAGCATAATTCAAGGGCATCCCTCACTCTGGAAACCTCATTTGGGAAGAGTGTAGGAATCCCTCCTGATAGTCACAGCCACATGACTTGACCTGTTAAACCTCAGTTGTCTCACCTATAGAAATTAGTGAGAGTTCTACCGCACAGATATATTGTGGGGAATAACTTAGAGAAAACATACAAAACACTTACTGTGTTACCTGGTCCATAGTACGCAAAGGAAGATGGGAACTCTTTCTCCTACAGGCCTCCCCGATCATTTGACATTCCAGCATTAGAGGACAACTTCTGTGTAGTAGAACTTCCCTGGCGGCTCAGCTGGTAAAGAATCCACCTGCAGTGTGGAAGACCTGGATTCGATCCCTGGGTTGGGAAGATACCCTAGAGAAGGGAACCCACTCCAGTATTCTGGCCTAGAGAATTCCATGGACTGTATAGTCCATGGAGATGCAAAGAGTCAGACATGACTCTTTGAGTCATGAGTCACTTTTGCTCACTTTCTGTGGGTTTAAGCATTTAAAAATGTTCCTCCCAAGGGTGTTGATAAAATATTCCTTTAACATGTTATTGCATATGATTTGTCAGCATTAGCTGATGAACAGCTATAGCCCTCCAGGAGCAGAAAATATTAATAGTGACTATCATTGATTGAGGACATGCTGTCTCCTAGGCAACACGCTCAACAGGCTTTCAACAACCTTATGCTCTTAAAAAGATGGGACAATTTACCCAAGGTCGTTGGACTTGAAGTGGTAGAAATGAAGGGTTAAGCCAAGACTGATTAACACCAGGCCCCACACCCTTGTTACTATGCTTTGTGACCCGGATACTTTTCAATGAAATAGAATTGGTCCAGATATTGACAGGCCAGGCCTTTTTAGAGTGCCAAGGCTAAGGGCATGGGGTCACTTGGCAAAAGCAAAATATGAGGTTTCCAGCAATACAATAGCAGTGGGAAGTACAAAAGAGTAAGTCAGGGGAGCTGTTTACAAATTTTAATTCTTCAGACATCCTTGCCTTGACTCCAAGCTCTGCCTGTTCTCTCCTACTCTGCCTCTCTCAGAGCCTAGTCCTACAGCTCATCATATTGCATGAGGTCTTTGCATATGCTGTTAAACTTTTTCAAACAGGGACCATGTCTGTCTTATATACCATTGATTCCCAACACGAAGCCTCATTCCTGGCAAGTAATAGTTGACCTACATATTTAAATGGACAAATGATTAATGTACAAATGAGTGGGACTTTTTGAAGCTTTATCTGGTGCTAGATCTAACCATCTTCTGGAGCCAAGACCTACAACTTGTAATTGCTCTTTTTCTTGTGTCTTAAAACCTCATTTAAACACCCACACTTGTATGTTTCTGCCATTTAAGCATCTGTTCCTGCCTAGTCAACTAGACAAAGGGAAGACGCCCAAACAGGCTCTGTTGTCATCCCCCTCCCACCAGTGCAAGCTGAAGAGACAGTAAGAACTGGGCCACCTTATCATGAGGCCTCCTGCTCCTCGATCTGCTGTGCCCCCATTTCCCAGGGTAGAATTTGCCACCTAATGAGATAGGTCAGGGGTCTTCAGGGGTCATAAAATTAGATGCAGTGGAACTTGGTGCAGAAAGTACTCTGTAAACAGAAAGTCCAACCACTTCTGTGTTCCGTGCCCTACTTTTGGAAGATGACTCTATCAGTCCAAGTGCATATTAGATGGCACTAGATAAAGCATTTAGATGTTTTATTCTAACATAATTTGATATAAGGAAATAAAAAGAAAATTGTAAAGGCACTAACACTGCCCTGATGATTCTCCCATTTTAAAACATAAAATTGATATATGTCAGGTCAGTAACTTATTCTGTCTTTTGACTGAAGGAAAGTAAATGAAAGTCTTTCAGTCATGTCCAACTCTTTGCAACCCCATGGACTGTGTAGTCCATGGAATTCTCGAGGCCAGAATACTGGAGTGGGTAGCCTTTCCCTTCTCCAGGGGTTCTTCCCAACCCAGGGATCGAACTCAGGTCTCCTGCATTGCAGGCAGATTCTTTACCAGCTGAGCCACAAGGGAAGCCCAGAAATACTGGAATGGGTAGCCTATCCCTTCTCCAGGGGATCTTCCCAACCTATGAATAGAACCAGGGTCTCCTGCATTGCAGGCAGATTCTTTACCAACTGAGCTATGAGGGAAGCCCTAAAACTTACATTTTCAGAACTATGTGGTATCATATAAGAGTATAGTTTTGTCTGGAGAAATTACAGTTAATTTGACTGATTATTGTTATTAATCAAAGGACAGAGTAGGGCTTTGAGGGATGGAGAGGCAGATCACTTTTATCCATATAACACTGATGAAAATGATATGGAACAGTCTGGTTTCTCATAAACATAGATTACAAATTCGCTGCTAAATGTTGTACTGGTTAATTTTTTTCCCCATAGCTATGAGCGATTTACTATCTAGAATTAGTTAGGAGTATTAGTTATCTATTGTTTAGCAACACTTCCACCAGTTTTGCAGTATAAAACAATCCATATTTACTATTTCATGGTTTCTGTGAATAAGGGATAAGATAGAAACAGGAAGAAAGACCAATGCAAAGAAGCTTTGTCAAGTTGGCACCTGCTATGGACTTTGGGTGCTCAAGTCCATTAGAACTCTTGAGGAACTTTATGAAATGCATTTCCTAAGGAAGAAGGGGAGAAGTATGTATCCATATCCTCCATTGCCCAGTGTTAACAGTCGTCCCACAGGCATTAACTCCCCTACAATTTGGGCTTGTGCATTTGTGAGTGCAGAGTGGGTTCCCCATGCCACAGCATTAGAAAAGACTCGAGGCTGAAGTGGATCATCTGTAAGGCTGCAGTCAAGGTGTTGACAGTGGCTGGAGTCTCATCAGAGGTTCAGCTGGGGAAGGATCAAACTGTCACCTTAAGGGCCTCAGTTTTCTGCTGGCTGTCATCTAGAGACTTTCCTCAGTTCTATACATGGCTGTCTCCTTAGGCAGCTCACAACATACAGCAGCTTGCTTCTTCAAAGCCAGCAACAGGGAGAGCTCTTTGCAAGACAGACGTTAGAATCGTAAGTAATATAATCACTTATATACTGAAACTCTGCCATATTTTATTATTTAGAAGTAAGTCAAAGTTTCTGTGCATGCTAAGTGGGAAAGGATTACAGTGTGACATGAGCACTAGGCGACAAGTGTCTTGGGACCCACCTTAGAGTCTCTCTGTTATGGTGGCAAAGAGGATGCAAAGGTATAAGGTCATCACCAGTACACAGTTAGTTGCTTTATGAAAAGCATTAGTGGCTAACATAAACCAGCATAAATTCAGTTTTATGCAAGCATCTACATCTCTAAGAAAGCACTTGCTTGTTTAAAAAAAAAAAAAAAAAAACTGCTATACTGTTAACTTATCAGATACCCACATCCCCTTCTTAACAAAATTTGTGTTTTTTTTTTTTTTAATCTACCATATCCCATTACTTCTAGGATTTAGGATCCCTAAGGATGGAAATTAAGTCACTTTTAATTAAGCTACTCTTCTCCATATAAAATTGTTCTGTGGCATTTTCCTTGACACTTCAGTGTTTGGCTATTTAGCATAACTTTAATTAGAGTATTAACAAAATTATACAAATATACAAATTAGATCAAATCACTGAAACTTTAAAAAAAATGCAATTTCCTGTCCTTGTTTTTCCCCTTTAATTAGAACTAGGCAGGCTGCTGTCATGTACTTATTTTTAATAATGTTGTTTTGAGGAATATGCTTATTTTCCTTTGTTATGCTTAATGTGGCACATCTTGCAGATGTTGAGAATAGTTCAGGCTCTCTTGAAGGGACAATGAAAGACTGTGGTTTTTCAACAAAGCCTCTCATTGCACTGAGGCCCATTGGTCACATTTGGCTTATCGAAGTATAAGATCCTCATGTAGTCTTCAGAAGGAATGTGTTCCTGGTGGGGCAGAGCCACATATGTTTGTATGCACTCCGGTGTCCTTTATGGTTAGTTTGCCCAAAGGTTTATTGTACTTATTGCATCATTTGTTTTTATTTGTAAGAGTATTTTGGAAGCTTCAAAGCAGTTGTAGAGTTATTACCATTTCTAGCTGTCATTGTTATGACTGCCTGTGGAAATTGTCTTGAAGGCAAACAAAAGTAAATGAAAGCCCCTCTTCTGTACCTTTCTTCTTTATCTGCATTTTCAACTACTCAGCATTGGGGACCCAACTCTGTGGGATTACAAAGAGCCAAGCTCCTTGTGATTTATGACATGTGTATCCTGAGGAGGGCTACATGGAACTTTGGATGTAGGTGAATCATTTGCATGAAAAATTAAAGCTGGCATATTTATTTGGAAAGGCAGAGTGAAGTTAATGACCCTACAAAATCCTAACAAATGAATTTATTTTTCCTATCCTTCAAGTGAGGTAACAAAGCAACTCTCTATCCAGTCCTGGGGAGCTTGATGCTTCTGAGTAAAGGTCTATGAAATGGGTAACCTGCCAGGACACTGGAAAAGCAATCCGTCTTAGGAAAATGGAATTAGCTTTAACTACACTATTAAGTACTATAAATTACCCTCCAGGGCCCAGCCAGTTAAGCACCCAAATTATTTTTCAACATGCTGATGTTTCCTTTTCCAATATCAAACAGAACTTGAAAGAGAGGAGTCTTATTATTCAAAACATATTTTTCATAATATACAAAAATATGAATGGTATCTCTTCTATATATGTAGTTTTGTATGTGTAGCATGGTAAAGCTGTTATTAGTGTACTTCTATTTACATTTTGTGAAATTTGTCCTTTATTGTTGATTAAATGTCTATTTAGTATGTGTTAGCGCAGGCACTGAGAGAAAAGAGAGGAAATACTTTTCCTCTAAAAGGTTTCAATCTGGACAAACTCATGACCTCAACCTTCTTAACTCCTCCAGTGAATTCCATTACCTTGGGAGTGAGAGTGACCTCCTAGCCAGAGCTCAGATTCTCGATGATCTGGTCACCACCAGCTTCTACATTAAGATCCTTCAACAATTCAACCAGACAGGTGTTATTATTCCTACCTCATGGATGCAGAAACTGAGGCTCAAGGAACATAAGTAAACTTGTGAATTTTTCCCAAGTAGCAGAGGGAAAGCAAGGCCTTAGGTATTACCCACTAAATCCCTGACCTGTGTTCATTCTCCTAATCTGCAATTATATAATAATACAACAAATCCATTTAGTGAGATGAGAAATCACTCTAATACATATGTTATGAAACTAGGATTATATAGCAGTCTCAATTGAAAAATACTGGATGCAAAATGAAAATGCTAAGTCCTGCTTCTGGTTATGCCAATAATTAGCTTTGTGATCTTGGATAAATCACTTTACCTCATTTTCCTCATTTATAAAGTGATGAAAGTTGACTGATAATTTCTAGGGAATATTTCCCAAATCTGGTCCAAATAGTCAGGGAAACCTGCGCCTTATAGATCCACACTTGGAGATTCTCCATGTATATTAACATGTTAAAGGCACTGCAACACTTTTTAAACTTATTTGACCCCAGAACACTTAGTCATATCTTACAGAGCTTTGCTCCTTAGAAAATAATTTGGAAAATGATTTTCCAAATTCTCTTTAAGCTATAAAATTTGATAGTTGACATTTTCACTTGTGAAATGTTCCCTGTCTATGACCCATGTGTTCTCTCTTAATTGTGACTTTCCACTATCCACCCCCACCCCCCTTAGAACTGAACACAGTGGGCAACAAATAAATGCTGTTGACGGATTCATTTAACTCTTAAGGTTAATGTATTCTAAACAGTGCTTATTTTACGTTTGGCAGATTTTAGTCTAACAGAGATTTCTGGGATGGGAAGAACTATGCTCTGAGAACTGGGTGAAAACCACCAACTCTCCCTAGAGCCATCCAGAGGGATGCCAGATGGCATTTCATTACCATTAGGCTATGACAGTTTCATTCAAATGCAAAAACGAAAGACAAATTCTGTCTCTGGTTAGCAGACTTATAATCTAACTGTTCTGCCTGAATTTAGTCTGTAGAAAGTCAAAGCATTTGGTGTTGGGTGTCGCTGAGCAATCACTCTGATGTGACAGCTATTTTTTATTTCATCCTCCCTCCAGTAGTTTGTAA
The DNA here is from genome assembly GCF_032452875.1 of Bos javanicus. NCBI lineage: Eukaryota > Metazoa > Chordata > Mammalia > Artiodactyla > Bovidae > Bos > Bos javanicus. The sequence goes on along the minus strand of NC_083874.1, from coordinate 54,335,900 downwards.
GATGTGTTGGCTCAGCCAGATTCTCTCAGGAAGAGAACCCTCCTTTTCACCCCTAAAATGCCACTTCAACAATAAATTACCAAACAACCCTCCTGTTTTGAAAAAGCTTATTCACAATAAAAATGCTTAAGAGTTTCCCAGGAATTAACTTGACTATGTGACATTTCTTAATTTGTGGGTACCAAGAAAACAAAGTAATTTTAATAGTCAATATAATAAATACACAGAAACAGGCTTTTAAACGGGGTAATTGTTTTTAATAAACTGTCTTAAAATAGCATTCTTTTTCATCTTTGGAAAGCATGTGTGTCCAAGTGATTTAACACAGTAATAAAATGTTTTACAGCCTACCAAAAAGCATAAAGATGCATAATACTTTGAGTTATATAGCTCTACCTGCAGCTATTAATATAATAAAAACTTCTTTTGTGTTTAAAAACCAAACAAAAACAAAGAACCTATGTGATGAGAAAATAATTTTAATATTGTAGGCTCATAAGTAAGAACACTGAGGAAAATGTTTTGGTTTCTTGCATCTTTTATAAGCACAAATTTTCAAAAAAAGGGATTCTCCTTTTGAGCACCTTATGTAGTATCACACGTAATGCATTGTACAGATTTGAAAGATGCAATATAGAATAGTGACTAAGTGTAGAAAATCAACTTTGGAATAGAACCAGTAGATGTAAGTGGAAGTATACTTTCTTCACAGGTTGTTTTAAAGATGAGATAAAGTCTATAAAACAATTACCCAGGGATTGCCACATAAGCAAGTAATAAATAGTTATTCTTTTATGAAGACCTGTTAGTTCATTTGGCAGGAGGTTGCCTCATCCTGGGAGCACCATTTTCCTGTGATCTTCTTAGCTTCAACCCCCTCTTTTTGGCTTCATCCACAGCAATTCAGGGCCTCTCATTCATGCACAATGATTCCATCTGAAAGCTCTTGCTCAGAAGCCTGTTAAAAAACTTCCCCATATATCACTTGCCCAAGTTGGTCACTGTGCACCTTGGGGCACACAGATCATGGCATTGAACTGTAGTCAGTAACTGTGAATTCTGTGTGTGTGTGCTCAGTCGCTAGGTCGTATCTGATTCCTTTGCAACCCCATGGGCTAGTAGCCCACCAGGCTTCTCTGTCCATGGAATTTTCCAAGCAAGAATACTGGAGTGGGTTCCCATTTCCTACTCCAGAGGATCTTCCCTATCCAGGGGTCAAACCTGCATCTGTTGCGTCTCCCGCATTGGCAGGTGGATTCTATACCACTGAGCTACCAGGGAAGTCTGACTATGAATTCTGGATAATTAAATTCAACAAATATTTATTTCAACCTAATGCTCATGTCAGGTGTTTTTTTTTAGGCTTTGAAATTAAAATGTTTTAAACCAGTGGCTCAGCAAACTTTTTCTTCAAGGGTCAAAAAGTAAATTTTTAGGCTTTGCAGGCCAAGAAGTAAAATCATGGATATTACAAAGCACATATATGTCCATTTAAAATTGAAACCATCCTTAGCATGCAGGCAGGTCATACAAAAATGGATGACTGTTCCCATGGGCCCAATTTGCCAATCCTCAATATGCACAGCTCTGGTCTGGGTTTTGTCATTTATCAAAACTGTAATGTGGTATATTGAGGTCTTTTCAAGCCTTCTCTTCCAATTCTCTTTGTTATTTGAGTAAAGTTGAGAATATCAATAAAATTATTTGTGCGGAACTACCTACCCATCTACCCAAATCTCAGAATCATTGGTCAGGGGGTCAGCCCCAAAGATGATGATGATCTTCAATTGTTTAGGTTAAGGTGATGGTATGAAAACATAGTAGCACCAGGTCAGAGATTCTTAAAACCTCAGTATTATGGGAGAGAATATGAAGTAGGGAATTGTCCTCTTCAAAGACTTACCTTTAAAAGATTATTGTGTTGGCAGAAATGCAAAGGATCATAAGAGACTACTATCAGCAACTATATGCCAATAAATTGGACAACTTGGAAGAAATTGACAAATTCTTAGAAAAGTATAACTTTCGAAAACTGAACCAGGAAGAAATAGAAAATCTTAACAGACCCACAACAAGCAAAGAAATTGAAACTGTAATCAGACATCTTCCAACAAACAAAAGCCCAGGAGCAGATGGCTTCACAGCTGAATTCTACCAAAAATTTAGAGAAGAGCTAACACCTATCCTACTCAAACTCTTCCAGAAAATTGCAGAGGAAGGTAAACTTCCAAACTCATTCTGTGAGGCTACCATCACCCTAATACCAAAACCAGACAAAGATGCCACAAATAAAGAAAACTACAGGCCAATATCACTGATGAACATAGATGCAAAAATCCTTAACAAAATTCTAGCAAACAGAATCCAACAACATATTAAAAAGATCATACATCATGACCAAGTGGGCTTTATCCCTGCAAGGATTCTTCAATATTTGCAAATCAATCAATGTGATACACCACATTAACAAATTGAAAGGTAAAAACCATATGATTATCTCAATAGATGCAGAGAAAGCCTTTGACAAAGTTCAACATCCATTTATGATAAAATCCCTCCAGAAAGCAGGCATAGAAGGAATATACCTCAGCTTAATAAATGCCATATATGATAACCCCACAGCAAACATTATCCTCAATGGTGAAAAATTGAAAGCATTTCCCCTAAAGTCAGGAACAAGACAAGGGTACCCACTCTCACCACTACTATTCAACATAGTTTTGGAAGTTTTAGCCACAGCAATCAGAGAAGAAAAAGAAATAAAAGGAATCTGGATTGGAAAAGAAGAAGTAAAACTCTGACTGTTTGCAGATGACATGATCCTCTACATAGAAAACCCTAAGGACTCCACCAGAAACTTACTAGAGATAATCAATGAATACAGTAAAGTTGCAGGATATAAAATCAACACACAGAAATCCCTTGCATTCCTATACACTAACAATTAGAAAACAGAAAGAAACGTTAAGGAAAGAATTCCATTCACCATTGCAATGAAAAGAATAAAATGCTTAGGAATAAATCTCCCTAAAGAAACAAAAGACCTATATATAGAAAACTATAAAACACTGATGAAAGAAATCAAAGGTGACACAAACAGATGGAGAAATATACCATGTTCATAGATCAGAAGAATCAATATAGTGAAAATGAATATACTACTCAAAGCAATCTATAGATTCAGTGCAATCCCTATCAAGCTATCAACGGCATTTTTCAGAGAACTAGAACAAAAAAATTCACAATTTGTATGGAAATATTAAAAAACCTCAAAGAGCCAAAGCAATCTTGAAAAAGAAGAATAGAACTGGAGGAATCAACCTGCCTGATTTCAGACTATACTACAAAGCTACAGTCATCAAGGCAGTATGGTACTGGCACAAAGACAGAAATATAGATCAATGGAACAAAATAGACCAGAGATAAATCTGTACACCTATGGACACCTTATCTTTGACAAAGAAGGCAAGAATATACAATGGAGGAAAGACAATCTCTTTAACGAGTGGTGCTGAGAAAACTGATCAACCACTTGTAAAAGAATGAAATTAGAACACTTTCTAACACCATACACAAGAATAAACTCAAAATGGATTAAAGATCTACATGTAAGACCAGAAACCATAAAACACCTAGAGGAAAACATAGGCAAAACACTCTGTGACATAAATCACAGCAGGATCCTCTATGACCCACCTCCCAGAATATTGGAAATAAAAGCAAAATAAACAAATGGGACCTAATTAAACTTAAAAGCTTTTGAAAAACAAAGGATACTATAAGCAAGGTGAAAAGACAGCTTTCAGAATGGGAGAAAATAATAGCAAATGAAGCAACTGACAAAGAATTAATCTCAAAAATATACAAGCAGCTCTTGCAGCTCAATTCTGGAAAAATAAACAACCCAATAAAAAAATGGGCCAAAGAGCTAAACAGACATTTCTCCAAAGAAGACATACAGATGGCTAACAAACACATGAGAAGATGCTCAACACCACTCATTATCAGAGAAACACAAATCAAAACCACAATGAGGTACCATTTCATGCCAGTCAGAATGGCTGCTATCAAAAAGTCTACAAACCATAAATGCTGGAGAGGGTGTGGAGAAAAGGGAACCCTCTTACACTGTTGGTGGGAATGCAAACTAGTTCAGTCACTATGGAGAACAGTGTGGAGATTCCTTAAAAAACTGGAAATAGAACTACCATATGATCCAGCAATCCCACTGCTGGGCATACATACCAAGGGAACCAGAATTGAAAGAGACACATGTACCCCAATATTCATTGCAGCACTGTTTACAATAGCCAGGACATGGAAGTGACCTAGATGTCCATCGGCAAACAAATGGATAAGAAAGCAGTGGTACATATACACAATGGAATATTACTCAGCTATTAAAAAGAATGCATTTGAATCAGTTCTAATGAGGTGGATGAAACTGGAGCCTATTATACAGAGTGAAGTAAGTCAGAAAGAAAAATATCAATACAGTATGTTAACACATATATATGGAATTTAGAAAGATGCTAATGATGACCCTATATGCGAGACAGCTAAAGAGACACAAATGTAAAGAACATACTTTTGGACTCTGTGAGAGAAGGCGAGGGTGGGATGATTTGAAAGCGTAGCATTGAAACATGTATATTACCATATGTGAAATAGATCTCCAGTTCAGGTTCGATGCATGAGACAGGGTGCTCAGGGCTGGTGAACAAGGATGACCCTGAGGGATGGGATGGAGAGGGAGACGGGAAGGGGGTTCAGGATGGGGAACACATGTACACCCATGGCCAATTCATGCCAATGTATGGCAAAAATCGCTACAATGTTGTAAAGTAATTAGCCTCCAGTTAAAATAAATTAATTAGTTTTAAAAAGAATATTGTGTTGGCTGCATGATACATCTATAATCAAGTCATTACACCTGCACAAAGAGGAATTCCTATACATAAAAAGCAAACATTGCTCAGCCCCAGATGTTTTCCCAAGAGGTCATGCCACTTAAACCGTATTCCACAACTTGGACCACAATGTAAACTTCTCCCATACTCTAAATTTTGGTGGAAAGTAAAGCTGCTCTTCAACAGGTAGATGGACCAGAACACAGAGGGCAGTCCACTAGCTCTTCTCATGTCCCGTTTAAAAGATGTGCACACTGAGTCACAGAGGAAGTGGGAACTTGTCCCCAGCACAGGGCTTAGCCATCCACTTCCCAGAAATGCTGTGACTTCCCCTCAGAGAAGGAGATGGAGCCATGTACTAACTGTACCTACTCCGTGTTGTTTGCTTTTGCAGCTTTACCTCACTGCCTTCAATTTTTTGGTGCCTGATGGCCTTTTCTGTGTTAAGACTGTCATTTGGGGACTGTAATCTGAAAAAGACACATTTACCACCATGTGTAAAGTCAAAGGGAGGATGATAGTGACAGGGCCAGTACTGCTAATCAGATTTAGCAAGTTGTATCCCCTTTTCGGAGCTTCCCAGGGGGCTCAGTGGTACAGAATCTGTCTGCTAGACCAGGAGATGCAGGTTTGATTCCTGGGTTGGGAAGATCCCCTGAAGAAGAAAATGGCAACCCACTCCAGTATTCTTGCCTGGAAAATTCCATGGGCAGAGGAGCCTGGTGGGCTACAGTCCATAGGGTCACAAAGAGTCAGACATGACTGAGCACACACAAACACATCCCCTTTTTGAAGTAACACATGATCATTAAACCAAATTGTTTTTCTTCTAATATTTTCCTGTCCTAAAAACAGTATTCAAAATGAATGAGCTGCTCTTATTAATTCTCAACAACTGATAAAAGTGTATCCCAGGGATCTTCATGCTTAAAGACATGGCGAAAAAGAACTCAGAATCTTGAACTCAATATCTGCTTGGTCTTGTAACTGTCTCTCTTTCTGATATTCGGCCACCTTTCAGATCCATGATTTCATAGTTGCATGTTATTGTCTCAGTGAAACCAAATGGTATTTGTTTGTTTGTGTATATTAGGCAGTATAAGCTCCTAACAAGGGCTGCAGAAAGCAAAATAAATATTTATGTCTTTCTTTAGTTAGCTTTCAAGGACTGGAGAACTTTCAAAAATCCAGAGTGATCTAAGCATCCAAAACCCCCAATATCTTCCACAGCATATCCAGAGCTGCCCCATCAGCAAAGCTCTCTTTTCTGATATTCTACAGCTTTTCAGAATGTAGGTAGAAGAATGTAGACTGTTTTGTCATTTTTCTACTTGAGTCTTGAATCTTAAGCATCCCTCTAGAATGTACATCTTAATCTGGATAAGGAATTGAGGTTTATGTAAGTCTTGTGTTTGCTAGTAGTATACTAACAAAATCATGGTCATCTTTATTTGTCTTCTATAAGGGCTTCCCTGGTGGCTGCCAATGCCAGAGATGCAGGTTTGATCCCTGGGTTAGGAAGATCCCCTAGAGACCTCAGATTCTTGCCTGGGAAATCCCATGGACAGAGGAGCCTGGAGAACTACAGTCCATAAGACTGTAGCAAAAGAGTTGGACCCAATATAGCAACTAAACAACAACAAGGGTACATGTCAAGAAGTTAGGGTCATCTTTAAGAGCTTTGAATCAAAGCTGTGACTTTCAAAAGATAATAGCTGTTATCTGGTCATCCAGATAACAGATAACAATCATCCCTGGGCTCAGTTTCACATGTATACAGTGAGGAGGATAATCACGCCTCCCCTAGTTCTAAGGACTTTGCAGGTGAATACCTATACCCGATGTGACATACTTGACTGAAGTCAAGTGCTAAGTGAACTGCTTTGTTCATTGCTGCTACTGGTCTTATTGTTGCTGTTCCTTCCTCACCCTCAAACAAAATACCCTTAAAAATTGAGTAACAGTCTGAGGTTAAGACAACTCGGAATAAATAGCACAATAAAACCTGATACCAATCCTAGAAACAAACCTACAGCCAGCCAGTGTTTTCTCATTTTCAGAAAACCCAATAGGAAATAATAGCCCTGTGTGGCCTCAAGAATAAAAATTAAGGATAATTGTTTATTTTTCAAAGAAAGTCAAAATATGGTTCTTGAAAACAATTTGCTGTCTGGGTAAAAAGTCTTATTCACAGACTACTTTCCAGGGACAGGCTCTTACTCAAGCCAACCCCTGGATTGCCTTTTTTTCTGAATCGTCCCTGGAAGGGCTGCTGTGAGTATACTCCAATTGATGAGGATAGAAATAGGGACACAGAAACTAGCTGTTGCCTATCTCAGGTCCAGGCTTTTAATTGATAGTGGAGTATTTGCTACTGCTGCTTTTATACTCTCTCCTTGAGCTGCCAAAGTGGTTTTGGACTTTTTTTTTTTGCTATATTCCACAAGGTTTAGCCAGGTAAGAAGTATAATCTATGGTACCTCGACTGCATGCATCTTACCAGTTTCCTTGTGCAATACTTAAACGCTGGTGTTGAGGATGTTAGGATTCTTCTGGTTGGAGGAGACAGAAAACAGAACATAAAACCAGCTTAAATAGAAAGGTGAACTTAGAGGTGCATGTAAATGACAAGTCCAGGGTTTGGGAGGTTTTTGGAGCTTAAACAACATCCCTAGCTTTGCTTCTCCTCTCTCTCCTCTGCTTGCATGGTATCTGTTGCATTCTTAGGTAAGCTGTGGTTCTTCATGAAAGATGCAGGTCTATGTTCTTCTGGGATAAAGTATGACCTAAAAGAAAGGACTGGAATCCTCAGTTTGAATACTGTCGGCCTGAATTGAGTCTGTGTCCCTTCCTAAACCAAGGCTGGCAGAAGGGAATTATCCAGTGGGCTTAGGCCTGGGCCAGACATGTACCACTAGGGAACCACTTACAATGGGACTAACTCTATTGAAATACTTGAACTGTGAATAGAGAAAGAGTTATCCCCTAAAAGGAAAAGATGATGATACTATTTCCAAAAGAATACTTATTACCCAAACACTGTGGTAAGGAAACCAGTAAGGGAGAGTGGCCTATGTCGCCATCTTGGTAATGTCACTTCCGGTAAGAAACACTGGCTGCCTGTCAAGCATTGAGGGTCTGGAGAGCACAGAGTGCTTGTAGATTTCTCGTGTCATCCTGCTCACCAGTTGTTTGCTTCCTTCACACCCATTTCCTAGGATTTCTGCCAAAGCACAGAGCTGTTCACAAACTAGAGTCCTGTGCACTGGCACAGCTTTGGAGGATGGAAGGGAGTACATCACAAGTCAGTGTTAGCATAGTATAGTAACATTGATGCTTTGAAGGTGTTTTCCTGTAACTTGAGAAGAAAATTTCTAGGAGAGTTTGGCCATTTTGGAGGGAGGGGGACAAGGGTCTAGACTTGTCACAACCTGTACTAGCCCATGAAAATACAGAGGCAGCAATTCTCAAATTTTCCATAATTTAATGTTCTGTTCAAACTGCACAAACAAGATGCCAGTGATCCATGATCCAGAAAACAGGTATAGAGTTGTTTTCACAGCCATGAAGGCTGATGACTTTGACCCTTGCCACAAACAGCGTGTTTTGAGTGTCATCTTCTCCAAGAAATGTGTCCTGGCCCTGTGGGTGGTTGCCTTTGTCGTTTCACTGCCCACAGCAGCTGTAGTAATGTGGTTGACATTTTTTTGAGTTTATATGGGCCAGTCATTGTGCTTAGAGCTCTCCATGTAGTTCCTCTTACTTCTTACAAGCAATTCTTTGAATTAGGTATTACCTCCATCTTGCAGAGCAGAAACCTGAGTGATAGGGAGGGTGATAACTTGCCCAAAGTCACTGAACACTAAGTGACAGAGTTTGATTTCCAAGCCACTTCTGTGTTTGACCAGCAGTCTTCTGACCGTGCTGCCCCTCTGGTAACACATATCAACAGCTGACAGTTGGCAAACTCTGGACCATTCACCATGTGTCCAGTGTTATGCTAATACCTTTAGAGCTGTCATCTCTTTAGTATTCACAGTAACCATGTGATGCGTGCCCTAGTAGAACCTCCACTTTGTGATTGTGTGCGTGCTCAGTTGCTTCAGTCCTCGAATGTGCAAACTGAGGCTTGCAAACTCTCAGTAACTCACTCAAAGTCACATTCTAAGTGTGAGTCCAGAATCTGGTGCTTAAGTTCATACTCTCAATTATGAGGCAATTCTACGGATGTTCTTTGTACTTCATTCCAGTGTGCTAGAGTTACTTGTCTAGATGCCAGACAATTAACTAGACTGCTGCTGCTGCTGCTGCTAAGTCACTTCAGTCGTGTCCGACTCTGTGCAACCCCATAGACGGCAGCCCACCAAGCTACCCCATCCCTGGGAGTCTCCAGGTAAGAACACTGGAGTGGGTTGCCATTTCCTTCTCCAATGCATGAAAGTGAAAAGTGAAAGTGAAGTCGCTCAGTCGTGTCCGACTCTTTGTGACCCCATGGACTGCAGCCTACCAGGCTCCTCCATCCATGGGATTTTCCAGGCAAGAGTACTGGAGTGGGGTGCCATCACCTTCTAGACTGGGAGATCCTTAAGAGCAGGGACACTGCATTAACCACCTAGCTCAAAACAGGTACTTAATAAATGTCTTATTCATTTGTTTTCTCAGTGCCGGATATAGCTTAACATACAACAGGTGTTCTTACAATAAAATAAGTAAATGAAGGAAAGAAAGAGGGTGTGAATGATGGCTACTGAAGCCAAAAACAGTAATATGTCTTCATAGAGTAGTAATAAGGTAATTAGGCTCTTCAGAGGTTGAAACTACTATAGCCTGTATTTTTTAAAAGTCAGTTCAATCCAAGTGAATTAGTTTCAAAATGAAAATGACTTGGCTTGGCCAGCTCTCCATAAACATCAGAGAACTTCAGTCACTTCCCTGTTACTATAATTTCCTCTATTAAAAAGAAAATCAAACAAAACCAGATATTATATAAAGTCATCTAATACAGCTCAACTCAAGACAGTTCTCTCCGGCCTCATCTTTGCTGAGTTTCAGCTCGCCTAACTTTTAACGTTTCTCTCTACAATAACTCCTCAGCTATCACATTAACACAGCAACTAATTCAGCTTCCTTAGAACCAGACTTTAAGCTCTCTGAGAGCCAGGTAGTAGGTACTCTAAATACATGGTGAATAAATGTGAGACCGAAGGAGAAAATGTATGTTTTCCCCAGAGGGGAATTTTTCCAAAACAAAAAAATAAATCCTGAAGCAGACTGTGGTTTCCACCAGCTAGAGAGGTGAAGAATGCAAATAACTAGAGATGTGTTTGAGAAGAACCTGTCTGGGAATCGGAGGGAAGCCCAATGTGGTTTCAAGCCCCTACTTGAAAAACTCAGTTGAAATGAGTCCACATTCAAATAATTGTGGTTTCTTTGAGCTTAGGAGAAAGCTGTCTGGGAGAAAGATGACTCAACAGAGAGACTGAATGTATATGTTGCCTTGAGAGCAAGTTTTCCACATGTTGGAATGAATTACTCAACCTGTTGTGGATACAATAGATGATATTTACATTGTCAAAGAACTAAGCAATCAATTGTATTCTACCACTGCCCGCCCACCTCCCAGTGAGGGGATCTGCTCAATTTCTGTTTCCACCTTTCCCATTTATTCTCTGAATAGACAGAAACAGGTACAGGCACGGGATTTTTTATGAAGATCCCACCCTGTGGCAGGTACTCTTAGTTGCCTCACTCTCAGCCATTCTTGTGTGTCTTCCTTCTTGGTAGAAACCTGATCTTGTTCAGGCATCCATTCTCCAAGTATATGTGCAGGCTCCCAGGTGATGAGTGTTAGGTAGCCTACACCAATCATGATAAGTCCTTTCTCCTTACCAGACATTGGTGTGCACACAGGCTGATCTAGCCAATGAGATATATATAGATGACATGAACAGTGGGTCAGAGAGGATTTTTCTTCCCTAAAAAAAGGCATGTGGGAGGAAATACCCAACCTATTTTGCTGTTAGATAGCTCCCCTCTTTGGAGAAGGCAATGGCACCCCACTCCAGCACTCTTGCCTGGAAAATCCCATGGACGGAGGAGCCTGGTGGGCGCAGTCCATGGGGTTGCTAAGAGTCAGACACGACTGAGCGACTTCACTTTCACTTTTCCCTTTCATTCATTGGAGAAGGAAATGGCAACCCACTCCAGTGTTCTTGCCTGGAGACTCCCAGGGACGGGGGAGCCTGGTGGGCTGCCGTCTATGGGGTCACACAGAGTCGGACACGACAGAAGCAACTTAGCAGCAGCAGCAGCTCCCCTCTTGTTTGCAGGAACTCCTGGAGTTAAACCGTCATCAGCTCATGGTAGTCATCTTGCCACCAGGAGGCATGAGCTTTCGCACATTCTGAAGGCAGCAGAAAGATGGCAAGCACCTGGATGACAGTGTCTTCCCATGGAAATAATCAAACTCACTTACAGACTTCTTGCTATGTGAGATAGCATCTTGCTGTGATAAAACAGTCTTGGGTAGATAATCTCATATGGCTGAGTCTGATCCCTGTTTCAAGACAAGTTTTTATTTTCTGAAATATTCCTATGTTAGCAGCTTTATCTAGTGTCTTTTGAGAAAGGCTAACATGGTAGTCCGGAGAAGGCAATGGCACCCCACTCCAGTACTCCTGGCAGCCTGGAAAATCCCATGGATGGAGGAGCCTGGTAGGCTGCAATCCATAGGGTCGCTGAGGGTCGGACACGACTGAGCGACTTCACTTTCACTTTTCACTTTCATGCATTGGAGAAGGAAATGGCAACCCACTATGGGGTCACACAGAATCGGACGCGACTGAAGTGACTTAGCAGCAGCAGCAACATGGTAGTCAGTTTTGTGTAAACCAAATGCAACATCCATAAAAACTATTAAGAATGCATAGCTGAAAGTAAGAGTTTATAAATCTTTTCTGTAACGGGCCAGATAGCTTGTTAAAATTTTTTATCTTTATAGGCCACTTCAGTCTCTCTTGCAACTAAGCAACACTACCATTTCAGTGCAAAAGCAACCATAGGCCTTACATAAATGACCAAGCAAACTATGTTTCAATAAAACTTTACTTTCAAAACATGTGGAAAGCCATATTTAGCTTGCAGGGTGTAGTTTGCCAGCCCTGGTCTGGAGTTCCCAAAAGATGCATTGCTATACCATGAAAACCCTTTTGATGGCTTCCTCTTATGACTGGAGATTGCCTACCTATCTGACTTTGGTACCACTCTTTATCTTGACACCAGCCACTCTGGTCTTCTTTCTGTTAATCTGCCAAGCTTTTTCCCTCCCAGCTTCAGTGCCTTTGCATTTGATATTTTCTCTTCCCAGAATGCTTTTTCCTGGCTCTTTTCATGGCTAACATTTTTCTCACCATGCAGAAGTAAACACTCATACTACTTTCTCAAAGAAGCTTTTCCTCAGCGCTTAATCTAAGCATCCCACTTTCCCCTAGTCACTTCCATGCTTTACTTTCTTCTTTGAATGTATAAGTGTCCATCTCCATCACCCCTGCCATCAGCCTCTGCACCCACTAGAAGTTAAGTTTCTTAAGGGCAAGGGACCTGATGATCTTGGCCACCACTCAGTTTCCCAAATCCAGAAATGAAATAGAAAGTAAATATTCTTTGATTATCACAGGAATGAAACTCCTGTGGGCTATAGTTGAGCTAAGGAAATGTTTTAAAGAATTTTCACATATTTAATACAAAAACAGTTTTTTCCTGATCTTGTAGTACTATTGCATGTGTGCTCAGTCATGTCTGACTCTTTGTAACCCTATGAATGGTAGCCCGGTAGGCTCCTCTGTCCATGGGATTCTCCAGGTAAGAATACTGAGTGGATTGCCATTTCCTCCTCCAGGGTATCTTCGCAACCCAGGGACAAACCTGAGTCTCCTGCATCTCCTTGTATTGTCAGGTGGATTCCTTACCACTGAGCCACCTGCAAAGCCCTAATCTTACATTATACTGCTTTCTATAAGAAGGTTCATGCACGACTCCATTTAGAGTTAAGGTTTATCTATTGGTAGCAAAGTGGTATCTCTAAACATGTAGCTAGAGGACTAAGACAAATGTTCCTAATTGCCAACCACTTCTCGCTCTGGGGCAAGAAGTTTAAAAAGTTGGGAGGAGGATACTTTCTTATTTTACCTACCAAATAATTCTCCTGGAAACACTAAAATGGCCTGTTTATCATATTGTGAGTTCATTAGGGCTTTGTTTCCATGAAGAATCAAAGTAGGTAGCTCTGGCATAGATCTCCATCAAGGCTTGAGCCCACATTGTATTCAAAGCTCAAGCTGTGTTTTGGGAACCAAGAAAAAAAAATAAGGGAGAGGAGATTTCAAGCCTGTGTGAAGAATCCTTTTGCTCTATAAAATCTCACACAATGATTTTCAAGCAGCAGTCTCACCATATAAAAGGAATTTACTCTGCTGACCCATAAAGGACTTAGAAAGTCCCCAGTATACTTAGAATTTAATACTATTGGAGGAGGTAGGGAGAAGTCGGGGGTGGGGGAGTAAATTTGTTTGGGGCTGTTTCCTAATGAGAGTTAAAACTAGATTTTCCAAAGTTTTGGGTCATCTTATCCACACCCCACAGAATGAGTCATCCCCACCCTTAACGACTGCCTGCCTGGCTGTGGGCCACTTGTCGGCCCTTCTAGACCAGGAAATCAATTTAAAATACAACTTCTGGCACTTGACAAAATTTTTCTAAGCCCTCTTATTAAAATCTGTGACTCTCCCATGAAATTCCCTCCCAAGTACTTCTTTTAAAATCCCCCATGGTATACGATAGAGAAAAAAAATGTCCTCGAGAAAGGAAAAAAAAAAGAAGCTCTCATTAATGCTTTAGTTTTCATTGACCTAAAACCTGTTCACCCCCTAAGGAACTCCTTCCCAGTGATCCAAAGTCCATGCTGTTAGTTTCCGGTGGAAGCAAGAACCTTCTCTGTTGCTCAGGGAGTAGAAATGGAGTCAGCCTATACATGAGCGTTGGCCATTTCCACTGGCCATAGCCTGGTCTCCCATGTTTTTTGTGGCAGGCATCCTGAGTCACAGTGGAAAAGGCTGACTGTTTTGGTCCAGCTTGAGCAGCAGTAGAGAAAACAAACAGAAGTGTGTACAAAGTAACATAAATATGAGATGGGTACTGCATACAATTGGGGCAGCCACTGCTACTTCTAGCCAAGTATGACCACAAAAGAATGTAGGCCCAAAGTTGCCAGATCTTCTGATTTCTTTTTTCCCCTCAGAATCCATAAACTTGGATTATGCTTTCAATTTCTAAATGTTGGAACAATAAAATAAAAAGTGACCTGAGCCAAGTGTATCTACAAGGCCAGATTGGGCCTGTGGGTTTTCTGTCTGTGGCCACTGTGAAGCAGTCACATAAGCCCTTATAGAAACCAATGAGCTGCAGTGTCCTCAGAGAGCATCATCCACAACCTTCCTGTTGGAATGGGCGTTTGTAGCACGTTAAGGTAGGAGTCCAAAACTGAAGATGCCAAAGCTTCTGAGTTGCTATTATCTTCACCATGACCAAGAAACAACTATCTTTTAAAATTTAAAGCAATCTTAGAGCATAATTCTAAAATTTAAGCATAATTGATATATAATATTCTATTAGTTTCAGGGGTATAGCATAGTGATTTGGCATTTTATACATTACAAACTGATCACCATAGTAAGTCTGATAGCTATCTATTACCATACAAATTATTTAAATATTATTGACTATCTTCCCTGTGCTGTGCATTATATCCCTATATCTTATAACTGGAAGTTTGTACCTCTTAATCCCCCAAACACACCTGTTTAACCCAGCCCCCACCCCCTTTCCCCTTGTCTCTGGCAATCACCAGTATGTTCTCTTTATCTATGAATCTCTTTCTGTTTTTGTTGTGTTTGTTTTGTTGTTTGGACTCCACGTAAGTGGAATCATATGGTGTTTGTCTTTTTCTGTCTAATGTATTTTGCTTGGCATAATACCCTCTCATTTCAGTTCAGTTCAGTCGCTCAGTCATGTCCGACTCTTTGCGACCCCATGAACTGCAGCTCTCCAGGCCTCCCTGTCCATCACCAACTCCCAGAGTTCACTCAAACTCACGTCCATCTAGTCAATGATGCCATCCAAGCATTTCATCCTCTGTCGTCCCCTTCTGCTCCTGCCCCAATCCCTCCCAGCATCAGAGTCTTTTCCAATGAGTCAACTCTTCGCATGAGGTGGCCAAAGTACTGGAGTTTCAGCTTTAGCATCATTCCTTCCAAAGAACACCCAGGACTGATCTCCTTTAGCATGGACTGGTTAGATCACCTTGCAGTCCAAGGGACTCTCAAGAGGCTTCTCCAACACCACAGTTCAAAAGCATCAGTTCTTCGGTGCTCAGCCTTCTTCACAGTCCAACTCTCACATCCATACATGACTACTGGAAAAACCATAGCCTTGACTAGACGGACCTTTGTTGGCAAAGTAATGTCTCTACTTTTCAATATGCTTTCTAGGTTGGTCATAACTTTCCTTCCAAGGAGTAAGCGTCTTTTAATTTCATGGCTGCAGTCACCATCTGCAGTGGTTTTGGAGCCCCAGAAAATAAAGTCTGACACTGTTTCCACTGTTTCCCCATCTATTTGCCATGAAGTGATGGGACCAGATGCCATGATCTTCATTTTCTGAATGTTGAGCTTTAAGTCAACTTTTTCACTCTCCTCTTTCACTTCCATCAAGAGGCTTTTTAGTTCCTCTTCACTTTCTGCCATAAGGGTGGTGTCATCTGCATATCTGAGGTTATTGATACGTCTCCCAGCAATCTGGATTCCAGCTTGTGCTTCTTCCAGTCCAGCGTTTCTCATGATGTACTCTGCATAGAAGTTAAATAAGCAGGGTGACAATATACAGCCTTGACGTATTCCTTTTCCCATTTGGAACCAGTCTATTGTTCCATGTCCAGTTCTAACTGTTGCTTCCTGACCTGCATACAGGTTTCTCAAGAGGCAGGTCAGGTGGTCTGGTATTTCCATCTCTTTCAGAATTTTCCACAGTTTATTGTGATTCACACAGTCAAAGGCTTTGGCATAGTCAATAAAGCAAAAATAGATGTTTTTCTGGAACTCTCTTGCTTTTTCGATGATCTAATACCCTCTAGATCCATCCATATTGTCACAAGTGGCAAGATTTCATTTTTTTGTGGCTGAGTAGTATGCTGTTGTCGGAGAAGGCAATGGCACCCCACTCCAGTACTCTTGCCTGGAAAATCCCATGGACGGAGCAGCCTGGTAGGCTACAGTCCATGGGGTCGCTAGGAGTCAGACACGACTGAGCGACTTCACTTTCACTTTCCACTTTCATGCATTGGAGAAGGAAATGGCAACCCACTCCAGTGTTCTTGCCTGGAGAATCCCAGGGACGGGGGAGCCTGGTGGGCTGCCGTCTACAGGGTCATGCAGAGTCGGACATGACTGAAGCGACTTAACAGTAGCAGGTTGCGCTAGTGGTAAAGAACCTGCCTGCCAATTCAGGAGACAAGAAATGTGGGTTCTATCCCTGGGGTAAGAAGATCCCCTGGAAAAGGAAATGGCAACCCACTCCAGTACTCTTGCCTAGAGAATCCCACGGACAGAGGAGCCTGGTGGGCTACAGTCCATGGGGGTGTAAAGAGTCCGACACAACTGAAGCAACTATGCATGGCCCTTGGCCATGGATTTAATTTGTGCTCCTGGAACTCAATGAGGCTGATTCCTTCTTGTCATAACGCTTCTTAACTCAAATGTTACCACCTCAGATAAACCTCCTTGATGACCTTTTCTAAAGGAATCACCCCCTCATTTGCTGCCCTGTGTCACATTCCCCTATTTTGCATTCTTAAAGACTTAACGAGGCTTCCCAGGTGGTGCTAGTCTAGTGGTGAAGAACCCACCTGCCCATGCAGGAGATGTAAGACATGTGGGTTCCATCCCTGGGTCGAGAAGATCCCCTGGAGGAGGGCATGGCAATATGTGAAATCATCTGTGTCTCCACTTGTCTAGATTTATATATTAACAGTCCTTACTGGAACATAAACTCAGGAGAATAGGAAACCTCTCTGTCTTGTTCACTACTCTGCCTTCAGAGCCTAGAACAGTGTCTCTTTTCTCAAACACTGCTAACATGACAATAGAAGGATTTTGAAAAAGCTTTCAGTTGGCAAAGACAGGAAGCAAGACAGAGAAGAAAGTGTAGTGGAGGTGAAGGTTGGTGCCGGAATAAGTAAACTTAGTGCCATTGGGTTCCTGCACCAGTGTACACCAGGGTCCTGGTAAACCCATCTTACCACAGTGTACACTCTAACTCTGATTTAGTATCCTTTCATCTGAATTGTGCTAATCATGGCTTTGATATAGGATCATGAGCTTAAGTATGTTTTTCTGCCAGTAAAAAGATGAAACCATCAGTTCCTTTAGCCCCATCTTTGCAGAGATGACAGTTGTTAACATTTAAAAGCAAACTTCTTGTTTCTATACTTTGTTTTTACATCATTAACATTGCAGTCCTCTAAATAGATATTGATGGTAAGCTAATAAAATAGACTTCACGCTTTTGCCTCTTAAACACCAAACAGTGTACTTAATAGGAAAGTCAAGTCAATAATATTAAAAGAAATACAGAGGCCAAATGGAAAACCAGTAGAGAAAAGTTCTTATTGATTTATGTTTTTAATATTTCTTCTTATGTCTTATTACAATTGATGTTTGTGTGATTAAAAACAGGTTACTTCCTAGTAGCACTTCTCCTTCTATTATAAATTTTTCAGCTAAATGTATTACTTCTGAGCTTGTGACACAAAAGTTGGTGACTGTGGAAATGATTATAATGTCATGAAAGATTGTGATTTTAGAGGGAAAATAACCAGCAAGGACAGAAACTAAGTCACAGAGTTCCAGGGTTGCTGCAGTTCTGATTAGAAGAAATCAAAAAGGGCACCGACCCCATAAACGTGAAGTCGTTTAAGCCCTCTTTTCATGCACTTCTCTGAAACTATAGGTTGGACATCTGTGGGGAATGAAAAAAATGGGAGGCTCAAACTATTCCAGTCTTTGAAGTGAGTGAGGGATAATTCAAGGAAATGGGTCTATAGCCAGATGAATTTCTGAAAACCAAATCCTGTCAAATTAAAATATATCTTTTATAACTTTGAATCTGATAACTGAAGATGGAATAAGTCATTTTTAAATGGTTGTGATATTTCTAAATAGAGAGAAAAAAGATGTTGGTTGATATATAAGAGAATGGCTCAGGTTTTAAGCAGTTCTCATGTTCATACTCAGTATCTTTTCAGTCATGGGGCTTCCCAGGGGCTTTCCACATTCATAATTAATGGTAATATGTCTTCTCCTTCCTGTAATGATGGGATGAGGCCTTTTTGGATGACTCGCCTGCAGAAAACCACTTTGAACCTTGGCATAATGTCAAAAGCTGGAAACACTAGAGAGTGAACAAGAGATGCTTCAGGGGGAAGAAGACACTTAAGGGAGGGTAGAAGGGAGCTGTATAAATTAAGTTCCAAGTTTGAATGACCTTAGGCTAAGGACAGTTGACACAGCTTACTCAAGGCAGCAGGGGTGCTTGTGGAGAAAAACGTCTTTCTGGCCAGGACACACTGAGAGGTATCACCAGAAGGAAAGATCTAGAGGAATATATAGGGAGTGCTCAAATTCTGTCTACCCATTTCTATAACTGCCTCTTAAGCTGTGCATGCATGACATTGACTCGAAGCAACTAAGCTGAAGACAGGAAATGAACAGAGACTGCAGCTGTCACCCAAGAAACAGTTTGGAGTTGAGATTCCTAAGATAATTTCCAGGCTTCCCAGGTGGTGCTAGTGGTAAAGAACCTGCCTGCCAGTGCAGGAGACCTCAGAGATGCGGGTTCAATCCCTGGGTCAGGAAGATCCCCTGAAGGAGGGTACAGCAACCCACCCCAGTATTCTCGCCTAGAGAATCCCATAGACAGAGGAGCCTGGTGGGCTACAGTCCATCACGTCACAAAGAGTAGGACACAACTGAAGCAGCTTAGCCCAGGACACAAGATAATTGCCACCCAAATCAAAAGAAATGACACTTGATGGAGGAAAATAACAGCATCCAGAATCTCCACTAGTTAATATTCACAGTGTTTCAGACACAGTCCAAAGTTATCCAGCATATAAAGAGTCAAGAAAACAGGACATGTTCTCAGGCAAAAAGATCAGTTGTGTTTGACCCCAGAATGATCCAGATATTGGGACTAAATCACAAGGATTTGAACATAGTTGTTATAACCTAAATGATGCACAGGATGAATGAAAAGATAAGAAACCTCCTCAGAGAAACAGAACCAATAAACAATAACCAGATAGAAAAAAAGCACCAAATGAAAATCTAGAATTGTAAAATACAATGTCTGAAATTAAATTACTGGACAGACTTCAGAGTTGAATGGAGATATAAATGAGCAGGTGGACTTGAAGACAACAGTAAAAAGTATCCAATGTGAAGAATAGAGAAAAAAATTGGAAAAAAAAAAAAAAGCTTCAGAGACCTCTTAGATAATATCAAGTAGTCCTATATATGTGTAAATGGACTCTTAGAAAGGGGAAAGAGGGAAAATATTTGAAGAATTAATAACTAATTAATTTGATGAAACAATGTAAAGACACGTGATCAGTGAAAACCAAGTAGAATAACTGTAAAGGAGCCCTCACCAAATTTCATTATAGTCAAACTGTAGAAATCCCAAGATAAAAAGCAAACCTTTAAAGCAGCAAGAGAAAAATGACACATAAAGTATATAGGACGAGTGATCTGATTACTGGTTGGTTTCTCAGCAGAAACTATGGAGGCTTATGGAAGGCAAAGCAACATCTCTAAAGTAATAAGAGAATAAAAATTGTCAAACCAAAATTCATTATCCAGCAATCATGCATTGCAAAATAAAGAGTAAATAATGAAATTTTCACATAAAGCAAAACTAAAATAAATTGTCACCAGTAAACCTGAACTTCAAGATATACTATATATAAGAAGCTCTCCAGGATGAAAGGAAATGATGTAAGATAGAAACTTCCGGAAAAAATAGAAATCCCCAGAAAAGAATGAAAAGCACTGAAAATGGTAAATATCTAAGTAAACACAAAAGACTTTTAAAATGTTTGCCTTTTTCCTCAATTTATTTATGTCATGTAACAGTTTAAAGTAAAAATTGTAGCACTGGTGGGGTTTATAATGTATATAGATGTAATACAAAAAAAATCTTGCATAAAGGAAAATGGGATAGATATAGACCTGTATGGATACAACACTTCTGCAGTTTATTGCAAGTGGTAAAATATTAACTGCATGTAGACAGGAAACAGTTGAGGATGTATATTAGAATCCCCAGGGTGGCCACAAAAATAATGATACAAACAAATAAAGCTAAAAAGCCAATAGATCCAAGTTACATAGGTTAGGAAAATATGAGAATTCTCTGCATTCTTAATGACGTCCTCTTAGACATTATCATTATTATTATTAATGATAATAATGAGTGAAGTCTAACTCAAGGAATGACCAGAGGATGGCACTCTCCTTCTATCGTCTTTTAACATTTTACAATATAGATGGCACAAGCGGAAGCAACAAAAACAAAAATAAGCAAGTGGGACTATATAACATTGAAAAGCTTCTGCACAGCAAAGGAAGCCATCAACAAAAGGAAAAGACAACCTACAGAGCAATAGAAAATATTTGCAAATAGAATCTGATAAGGGACTATTACTCAAAATATATAAAGAACTCATACAATTCAATAGAGAGAAACGGTTCAATTAAAAACTGGGCCGAGGATCTGAATAGGCACTTCTCCAAAAAAGACCTACAGATGCTTAAATACCTTAAAGGTCCTGAACATCACTAATCATCAGGGATATGGAAACCAAAACCACAATGAACTATCACCTTACACCTGTCAGAATGCCTGTTATCAAAAAGGAAAAAAGTTAACAAGTGTTGGTGACAGTGTAGAATAAGGGGAGCCCTTGTACACTGTTGGTAGGAATGCGAAGTGGTGAAGCCATTATGAGAAACAGTGTGAACGTTCCTCAAAACATTAAAAATAGAACCCCAAAGAACCCATATGATCCAGCAATTTCACTTCTAGGTAACTACCCAAAAGAAAAGAAGTCACTGTCTTGAAACATGCATCCCCATGTTCATCACTGCATTATTTACAATAGCCAAGACATAGAGAACCTTAAGTGACCATGGATGGATGAAAAGATAAAGAAATGTGGTGTATATAGAGAGATACAGATATATACGCACAACTGTGTGTATATGTGTGTTTGTATACATACATATACATAAAATTACACACAAGAGAGGAGTATTGTTCAGCCATAAAAGGGGAAAATGCTTCCATTTATGACAACATAGATAGATCTTGAGAGAATTTTGCTAAGTGAAATAAGTCAGAGAAAGGCAAGGTCTCATATGTGGAATCTTAAAAAATAAGCAAAAAGAAAAGAAAAAACTGAATTTACAGAGAACAGATTAGTGGTTGCCAGAGGCAGGGAATGTGTGAAATGGACGAAGGTGGTCAAAAGATACAAACTTCCAGTGATCAAATAAGTAAGTCCTATAGGTGTAATTTTGGAGAAGGCAATGGCACCCCACTCCAGTAGTCTTGCCTGGAAAATCCCATGGACAGAGGAGCCTGGTAGGCTGCAGTCCATGGGGTCGTTAAGAGTCGAATACAACTGAGCGACTTCACTTTCACTTTTCACTTTCATGCACTGGAGAAGGAAATGGCAACCCACTCCAGTGTTCTTGCCTGGAGAATCCCAGGGACGGGGGAGCCTGGTGGGCTGCCGTCTATGGGGTCGCACAGAGTCGGACATGACTGAAGCGACTTAGCAGCAGTAGCAGCAGCATAGGTGTAATTTACAGCATGATGACTGTAATTAATAAGACTGTATTTTATAGTTGCTAAGAGGGATCTTGAAAGTTTTCATCACAAGAGAAAAATTTTAACTATGTGTGGTGATGGATGTTAACTAGATTTATTATGATCATTTGCAGTATATGCATGTTGTGTGCATGCATATACTTTTTGCATGCCTAAAGTCTTTATGTTGTATACGTAAAATGAAAAGAATGTTGTATGTCAGTTCTTAATTTTCAAAATGTTGCAATATAAAGCATTGTGTGGCATACTGTGGCCTTTCACATACATATAGGAGAAGCAAGGGAAGACCCCACCACCACCGTGCCACTTTCAGAAAGGAGAAAATTAACTATGCAAAGAGTAGTGAACTGATGATTCCCTTAGAAATGTCTGGTCAAAGAATCTTGCCCCAAACCCAGTCTGTGGATATCAGATGCTTATCTAGACTGGACTAAAAGAATCTTTTCCATTGGTGACTACTCAGGAGGGCCTAGTTTCAAGGAGAGAATAGATAAATCATAGGTAGAATGACTCAGAAACAGAGCACATAACCTATGGGCCATGTGTTTTTTTGTGGAAGAATGCTATAGCATCTATAGAACACTATAGATGCTAGCTGATAATGCTGAATTTTTATTTTCACAGGGCAAAATTCACAGCTTTTAGTAAGGAAAAAGAAAGTAATCTGTTAACAGGGCCTCTTTCATGAAGAAGGTACAATTATCTCTATCAAGAGCCTAATCCTGAAAACCTCTTCTGCCCACATATTCAAGACTACCAAATATTTATCTATTTGGGATTAACTATGAGCAATCATACAGAATTTTACCATAAATGGTCTTGTATTCATGGCAAAGAGTGAATTTATTTCTTTGTTATTTTGAGTTCAAGTACATAGAGAATTTGGGGATGTTCTGTATAGCAAATTGGCCCTTAATATGCTGAGTACTAACAAGTTTTTTAAAGTAATCTTTATTTATTTTTTTAAATTTTATTTTATTTTTAAACTTTACAGTATTGTATTGGTTTTGCCAAATATTGAAATGAATCTGCCACAGGTATACCTGTGTTCCCCATCCTGAACCCTCCTCCCTCCTCCCTCCCCATACCATCCCTCTGGGTTGTCCCAGTGCACCAGCCCCAAGCATCCAGTATCGTGCATCGAACCTGGACTGGCGACTCGTTTCATACATGATATTATACATGTTTCAATGTCATTCTCCCAAATCTTCCCACCCTCTCCCTCTCCCACAGAGTCCATAAGACTGTTCTATACATCAGTGTCTCTTTTGCTGTCTCATATACAGGGTTATTGTTACCATCTTTCTAAATTCCATATATATGCATTAGTATACTGTATTGGTGTTTTTCTTTCTGGCTTACTTCACTCTGTATAATAGGCTCCAGTTTCACCCACCTCGTTAGAACTGATTCAAATGTATTCTTTTTAATGGCTGAGTAATACTCCATTGTGTATATGTACCACTGCTTTCTTATCCATTCATCTGCTGATGGGCATCTAGGTTGCTTCTATGTCCTGGCTATTATAAACAGTGCTGCGATGAACATTGGGGTACACGTGTCTCTTTCACTTCTGGTTTCCTCAGTGTGTATGCCCAGCAGTGGGATTACTGGATCATAAGGCAGTTCTATTTCCAGTTTTTTAAGGAATCTCCACACTGTTCTCCATAGTGGCTTTACTAGTTTGCATTCCCACCAACAGTGTAAGAGGGTTCCCTTTTCTCCACACCCTCTCTAGCATTTATTGCTTGTAGACTTGGATCGCAGCCATTCTGACTGGCATGAAATGGTACCTCATAGTGGTTTTGATTTGCATTTCTCTGATAATGAGTGATGTTGAGCATCTTTTCATGTGTTAGCCATCTGTATGTCTTCTTTGGAGAACTGTCTATTTAGTTCTTTGGCCCATTTTTTTATTGGGTCGTTTATTTTTCTGGAGTTGAGCTGTAGGAGTTGCTTGTATATTTTTGAGATTAGTTGTTTGTCAGTTGCTTCATTTGCTATTATTTTCTCCCATTCTGAAGGCTGTCTTCTCACCTTGCTAATAGTTTCCTTTGTTGTGCAGAAGTTTTTAAGTTTAATTAGGTCCCATTTGTGTATTTTTGCTTTTATTTCCAGTATTCTGGGAGGTGGGTCATAGAGGATCCTGCTGTGATGTATGTCGGAGAGTGTTTTGCCTATGTTCTCCTCTAGGAGTTTTATAATTTCTGGTCTTACGTTGAGATCTTTAATCCATTTTGAGTTTATTTTTGTGTATGGTGTTAGAAAGTGTTCTAGTTTCATTCTTTTACAAGTGGTTGACCAGTTTTCCCAGCACCACTTGTTAAAGAGATTGTCTTTAATCCATTGTATATTCTTGCCTCCTTTGTCAAAGATAAGGTGTCCATATGTGCGTGGATTTATCTCTGGGCTTTCTATTTTGTTCCATTGATCTATATTTCTGTCTTTGTGCCAGTACCATACTGTCTTGATGACTGTGGCTTTGTAGTAGAGCCTGAAGTCAGGCAGGTTGATTCCTCCAGTTCCATTCTTCTTTCTCAAGATAGCTTTGGCTATTCGAGGTTTTTTGTATTTCCATACAAATTGTGAAATTATTTGTTCTAGCTCTGTGAAGAATACCATTGGTAGCTTGATAGGGATTGCATTGAATCTATAGATTGCTTTGGGTAGTATACTCATTTTCACTATATTGATTCTTCCAATCCATGAACATGGTATATTTCTCCATCTATTAGTGTCCTCTTTGATTTCTTTCACCAGTGTTTTATAGTTTTCTGAATATAGGTCTTTAGTTTCTTTAGGTAGATATATTCCTAAGTAGTTTATTCTTTTCGTTGCAATCGTGAATGGAATCGTTTCCTTTATTTCTCTTTCTATTTTCTCATTATTAGTGTATAGGAATGCAAGGGATTTCTGTGTGTTGATTTTATATTCTGCAACTTTACTATAATCATTGATTAGTTCTAGTAATTTTCTGGTGGAGTCTTTAGGGTTTTCTGTGTAGAGGATCATGTCATCTGCAAACAGTGAGAGTTTTACTTCTTCTTTTCCAATCTGGATTCCTTTTATTTCTTTTTCTGCTCTGATTGCTGTGGCCAAAACTTCCAAAACTATGTTTAATAGTAATGGTGAAAGTGGGCACCCTTGTCTTGTTCCTGACTTTAGAGGAAATGCTTTCAACTTTTCACCATTGAGGATAATGTTTGCTGTGGGTTTGTCATATATAGCTTTTATTATGTTGAGGTATGTTCCTTCTATTCCTGCTTTCTGGAGAGTTTTTATCATAAATGGATGTTGAATTTTGTCAAAGGCTTTCTCTGCATCTATTGAGATAATCATATGGTTTTTATTTTTCAATTTGTTAATGTGGTGTATTACATTGATTGATTTGCGGATATTGAAGAATCCTTGCATCCCTGGGATAAAGCCCACTTGGTCATGGTGTATGATCTTTTTAATGTGTTGTTGGATTCTGATTGCTAGAATTTTGTTAAGGATTTTTGCAAATCTTTAAAAATAGGTATCATATCTAAGCTGATCATTCATTCTGTTTTTATAACTCACAGTGATTTGGTTGGGCAGGGGGAGGAAGATGGTTTTAGAGGGAAGGAATTGATTATAGGCTTCAGGAAACTAAACTTCATATGTTTTCAGATTTTGTTTCGACTCTTAAGATATACAGGTGACCAAAATAGAATTAGTTACCACTGATCAAGACCAGAGAACACATGCGAACAATATGGGCTTGGAATTTTTCGTTCACTATCTACAAAAGATGTTTATATTAGACAGTCTAATGGAACATTTGACTTGCTGACTAGGGTGCTTTCAATTCTTAGGTCCTAGGACTCATTGAAGAGCTCCCAAAGAAAATGGGATGATGATGATTTGGTCCCGGTGTATGCTGGGCAGTTTAATATGCTAGGAGGGATCTCATTTAATCCTCAAATCAGCTTAGTGAAGCAGTTGGTATCCATTATACAGAGGAGAAGGGCCTTCCCTTGTAGCTCAGTCAGTAAAGGATCTGCCTGCAGTGCAGGAGACCCAGGTTCGATCCCTGGGTTGGGAAGATCCCCTGGAGAAGGAAATGGCAACCCACTCCAGTATCCTTGCCCAGAAAATCTCATGAACAGAGAAGCCTGGTGAGCTGCAGTCCATGGGGTTGCAAAGAGTCAGACATGACTGAGTTACTAACACACAGCACACACATACAGAGAAGAAAATTGAGCTTCTCCAAGTTGGACAGCTAGTAAGCAGTAGAACCAAGATGTGGATCCAGATCTACCTAACTCTAAAGCCCAGCATCCTCCCACTCCTCTAAACCAATTTGTTCTTCTTCTTTTATAATACATACTCCTTATGGGCTACCTGACACCTAAATTGATTGAGAACCTCAGCATTGCATTATAACCACCTCACTGATGTTATAATAGAGGATCAAGGGCATTTCAGAATTTCATTTCAAAGAAACATCATTTGATGCCCTGTGTGTCAAAGTTATAAACACCAGATTTGTTCAATGCTGTCATCCTAATGCAGATTGCCCTCCAAGAGAGGGCAGTCTACACTTCTAGATGGTCAGGTCCTTGAATTTCTTAATCCCCATGTTATCTAGCAAAGTGATGTAGTCAGGAAGCATCTCAAATATTGGAATAAAAATGAACTAGGTATAAAAGGGATTGATTGACAGGAGGCTGAATAGATTAAATAGAATAGGACACATTTTTCAGATTTTCTATCACATCATTTAATGTAGAAAATCTTTGCATCATTATTCTCATCTAGTACAGCAGGAAATCTCTTCTGTTTGTGCAAATGGAAAATGTTTTTGTCTGAATTGCAGACAGATGTTGCTTTATGCCAGTGGTTCTTGTCTCCATCAAACCCAAAGTTCACTTTTATAAAAAATAACATTTTCTTGACCATCCTATATAGAAATTCATAGATTTGATAACTTATATAAAATTTTAGAAAAGAATATATTGTCCTATGTATACGGTAAAAGAGAAATAAAAGTCATAACATTTCATCAGTAAAAACCTCAGGCATGACAACCATAGAAGATATTTTTTAAAGACACAGTGTATTACCATTGTTGTTCAGTACTCAGACACGTCCAACTCTGTGCAACCACATGCACTGTACCATGCCAGACTTCCCTGTCCTTCACCATCTCCTAGGGCTTGCTCTAAATCACATCCACTGAGTTGGTGATGCTATCCAACCATCTCGTCCTCTGTCATCCCCTTCTCCTCTTGCCTTCAATCTTTCCCAGTATCAGGGTCTTTTCCAATGAGTTGGCTCTTCCCATCAGGTGGCTAAAGTATTGGAGCTTCAGCGTCAGTCATTCCAATGAATATTCAGGATTAATTTCCTTTGGGATGGACTGGTTTAATCTTGCAGTCCAAGGGAGTCTCAAGAGTCTTCTCCGACACCACAGTTCAAAAGCATTAATTATTCAGTACTCAGTCTTCTTTATGGTCCAAGTCTCACATTCATACATTACTACTGGAAAAACCATTGCTTTACTGTGGATATTGATATTACTAATACTGATGGTGTGTATTGCCATGAATGCAATGACTACCATGCAGCCTGATATGGTGTGTATACTGCTGACTCAAAAACTGTTGCACTGCTCTCTGTGGTGTGATTTTTTTTTTTTTTTTTTTGCTTCCCCTACCCAACCTTCCCATTGATGACAACCTCTTGGTAAAGTTCCAAAGAAACCAAAATACAATCTCCTTCTTTGATTTTTATAGTAATGCATCCCTGGAAAATTCAGACTCCATTAAAACTATATAAAAACATTTCATGATTATGTCTAAAAGAGTTGGTTTTAGGCTCCAGGATGCCTGTTAGGACAATTCTTTGTTGTATAAGACTGTCTAATCTAGTCTCCCTGGGCCGCACTCAATAAATGCCAACCATATTACCTCAATCATTGGGACTAGCATAAATGCCCCCACAAACTGCCAAAACATTTGTAGGGAGGTCCCTCTCCTTGAAAACCACTGCTTTGCACAGACCTGAAAACGTTCCTGAAAAGCTGTGTGTAAATTTAATTTCCATACCTGGATCTGAATTTTCACATATTAAGCTTTCATAGAATAAGGTACATTTTTTTCAAACTGGTTTCTGTAGCATAAGCTAAAGTGTCCCTGATTCACCATAAGTAGTGTTCTTGGTTCACCCTAGGTGGTGAGATAAGACATTACTCAATGATGTCTGCCAAGGGAGAACACAGAGTTAACTTAAGTGTGTACAGAAGCTGGTAAACAAAGAGCAGGTGGACCACAAGCATGATAAAGATGCATTGGCATAGGCATCTGTATATTCAGCTGACTCAAGGATAGGCAAAGGCCCTTGGCTGTCTCACAGGTCCGTGAGGTCAACTCAGGAAAAAGGTGAGCCCAGGGAGAGATGTCAACAGTTGCTAGGAAATGAAAAGTCTGTGAAGCAAACAACGGATGTGAGTCAGGGTAGAGTGTGAATGTATAAACGTAAACATAGGGTTAGGGATTGCTGTGATGTCATAGGCAGCCCAGGTTAAGGCAACCAAGGCTCTGAGAACCACCTGGTAAATATTGCTTCTTGAGTTACATTCTCTTGCATCTGGATCTTGAACTGGAGGGAACTACTGATGGATGGCACAGAAGAATGTTTGAATCCCTGTCCTTGGAATGGTAGCAGTACGTGGTTTGTGAACTCCCTTTCCCCACTGTTCCCGAGACATCTTCTGCTACCTCTACATTTCAGGAAAGCCAACCCGTTTAAGTTGTGTGAGGCAGACATCTGTTCACCATATTGCATGGGCCAGAGGAGTGTCTGGTTTTTTTGGTCCCTTCGGGAGAGGGAATGGTGGGCGTGACCTGACACAGAAATTCTGGCAAGCTAATAAAGACCACCATCCAAGCTCCCTCAAGCTAACCAGACATGGCCCTATCTTACTGTAGTTTGCATGCTTGCTTTAGATTTCCCTCTTTAAGAAGGCTCTGAAAATCAGGCCCAGACAGACTCCAACGCCTGTTCATCTGAAGTTCACTAGGCAATGTGCCTGGTGTCATTTGAGCGAGCTGTTTGGCAGCCAGTTCTTTTTGTTTTAATGACATGATTGCCCAGGCTTTCAAATCTCATTATGAAACTTTTCATCCTTTACTCAAGGCTTTTTTTTTTTTTTTTAATCTGCCATTTTAGTTTGGTGGAAAGAGATGTTGAAGAGAAATATTTGCAAAATTGTTCTTTGGAGCCAGATGATGCAGTGAGGCACAATTGCTGAACTCATTTAGGGGATCTGTAGTTGGCCCATTCTTCCTGTCCTAAAACTTTTTTTAAAGCCAAGTGTTTATTATAATCAGTTATGTATTGAATAATAACTAGTACAAACTCACTTTGATTATTTTTTTTAGCAATCAACTTTTTTGAAAAAAATTGGAGTTTAGTGGCTTTAAAATGTTATGTTATTAATAGTTTCTGCTGTACAGTAAAGTGAATTAGCTACATATTTACATACATCCTCTCCTCCTTGGATTTCCTTCCGATATAGGTCACTCCAGAGCATTGAGTAGAGTTCTATGCTATACAGTAGGTTCTCATTAGTTATCTTTTTTATATATAGCAGTGTATTTATGCCAGTACCAATCTCCCAATGCATTCCACCCCCACCCCTTCCCATCTGTCCTGAAACTCTTAATGATTGACAGTGGTTGACTGTCAGGGAAGCCAACCTGGCATGAAAAGAAAGAGGGTAGGACTATTCCAGGGCAGCTTGGAGATTCATTAGAAGAGCCCTAGGGATCTGCCTTGGGGCCAGCCTCACCTTTAGTCATGGAAAACAAGGAGACCCCTAGCTGTGTCCTGCTATGCATTCAGAACCCTGCACGGAGGCAGTCCATCTGTTATTAGAAACGGTTACCAGCCAACAGCAGTGTTATGCCTGCTGCTTCACCATGGTAACTCATAACTTCGGGACTGTAATACAATCCACTTCACATCAAGGGGAATATATGGTGTATCACACATACCCTAGTCAAAACACAGGCTTCAAAATTAGTTTTAAGAAAAACAGTTATATCTTAAGAACTTTCTCTGAGGTATCTTTAGGTATCAGACAGTTCTTCTCACATATTAGCTTTGGAGAAAGCTATTGGTGGTGTTAAAGCATGGTACCCACATCTTTTCAAGTGTTCACATACATTTGGTTTGCTGAAAGAAGTAGATGCTGGATTCTTGGGACAGTCATCCTCATAAGAGCCAAAAGGTTATTTTTCTTCACAACTATGACTGAGCATCTGGCCTGGCATCTGGCTATGTAGTAGGAATGAATGAATCTGGAAGGTAAACAGTAGCTGAGTGAACAAGCCATTCTTCCCTCCTTCCACATCCTTCTCTCCCTGTATCCTCCATCTCACTCCACCCCACTCCCATTTCTCCAAAAAGCTGGGTCAGAGTCAGTATAAAATCTAGTCATGAAATAGATATAGTCAGTGTTGGTGGTGGTTTACTTGCTGTGTCCAACCCTTGTGACCCCATGGACTGTAACCCACTAGGTTCCTCTGCCGACTGAGCTCCCAGGGAAGCCCCATGGTCAGTGTTAAATGACTTAAAGAAGCAGTGTCTGTATTGGTTATGAGTTTGGAATGGGAGTCAGGAACTACTTGTTATTTGGGTGACCATGAACAAATTATTTAATATCTCTGGGGTTTCACAGAGTCGGACACAACTGAAGCAACTTAGCAGCAGCAGCAGCCTATTTATGCATCTACAAAGTGGAGATAATAATAGTCTTACCTTATTTATTTGTTATAAAGATGAGAGATAATTCATGTAAAGTGCTTGGCACTATGCATGGAATTTGAGTATTCAATAAATGTTAGCTGCTTTTATTATTCTTCCATAGGCTGCTCATAACCATTATGTGGGTATCAGCCAAGCTAGGTGACCACAGCTAGGCTTGTGCCTCTCCAAAGAAAATTGCTATTTCATCCATCTCTGGAGCAACTGGAATGATTATTTGTACTGATTTGACAATTGATTAGCTTGGTTGCTATGGTTACGTTACTTAACATTTGGGGATTTAGCTTCTTTGTTGTCAACAGAGATGGCTGCTGTATAATCAGAGATAATAAAAAATAATCACATGTAAAAATGATTAGGAAGTGTCCTAAAGAATGAGGTTTGGGTTTATGCTATTGTTTAGATGCCTAACATTTTAGGATTCAGTAATAGAGTAGGAAGGGATATAAAAGTCTGGAGGTTCCTTGGAATGTACATTAAAGGCATCTATCCCAACTTTACTGACTCATGCATCAATTGAAGGATTCATGATTGATAGCAATTAGGCCAACTGCTCTAGCTGTGTGTAGATCAGTGAACATGTCCTTTTGAGAAAGCTAAGTATGTCACATGACTTCAGTTTTTATTTCAGTGATGCTGCATGGTGTTAAAAAGAAAATTGTTTTAGCTTTAGACAGATTGAAAACAAAAAATTCAAGCTGTATTTTTCAACAGCATAGTTTTTTCACTCAGACACAGTAAAACAAAATCACAGGAGTGGAAATGATATGGCAAAGAAAGTAAAAGAAAGTAGTGCATCCAATCATCTTTACAGTTGTGTGAATGTCACTTGAGCATACCATGCTAAGCTCTTTGCATGTATTATCATACTTAATTCCAGAGTGTAGATACCATTATCTCTATTTGTATAGGAAGAAGAAGTTAAGGCTTACAGAGATTAAGTAGCTTGACCAGATTACAAGCTGTGAATCACAGAGCATTGCCTTTTTTTTTTTAATGTCTGCTTTCCTGGTTTTGTTTCTTCAATGATGGTTGAGGTCATGCCCTTTTGGTGACAGATCATGAAGTAGAATAACATTTAGAGCAATGGATGACTCAGGGTGCTACAAATCTCCTCTTGAACTGGCAAAAAGTCAAGAATGATCTTATGCCATTGACAGTTCATCTATGGAATCCCATACACTTGCCTCCATAGCTGCAGTTTCAGATCAGTCTGCAGCAGCAGAAATTCCACCCCTCTTTACATACCATCAGCACCTTAATCCCTGCAATGATCAGTTGGGTGGCCTTTTGTCAAATAGCCTACTGTTCACTTTCCTTCATCGTCATCATGGAGCATGTCTCAGAGTAAAGCCCATCCATGCTGGGCATGTGGGATCAGAAAAATGAAGAAGATTGCCCCTATTCCCCCAGAGCAACTGCTTTAGTAAAATTGACATAAATGACTAGGTAGGTAGGTAGAGAGATGCAAAGATATCTGAGACAGTGATAGATAAAAGAATAAAGGCCAGAATAACATGCTGTTTGAGCAGGGATGGAAAAGTGACTGATTCCAGTTTAAGGCTGCTGATGCTAAGTCACTTCAGTCGTGTCCGACTCTGTGCGACCCCATAGACAGCAGCCCACAAGGCTCTGCCATCCCTGGGATTCTCTAGGCAAGAACACTGGAGTGGGTTGCCATTCCCTTCTCCAATGCATAAAAGTGGAAAAATGAAAATGAAGTCGCTCAGTCGTGTCCAACTCTTCATGACCCCGTGGACTGCAGCCTACCAGGCTCCTCCATCCGTGGGATTTTCCAGGCAAGAGTACTGGAGTGGGTTGCCATTGCCTTCTCTGAGTTTAAGGCTGGGATCGGCAAATTTCTCTTAGACATGATCTGGGCTTTGAAAGAAGAATGAGGGCTGACTCTGGGAGAAGGATCATGCTACCAGACAGAGAAGGTTGTCTTAACTATCAAGTCCAGAGAAGGCCATCATGTCCCTTTTCTCCACTGAGCCCAGGTACAGTCTGAGTTCTTTCCTTATACACCAACCCGAGAGATCACCTCCAGTTCAACAGAACTGATTGATTTATGGGATGAATCCTCTTGGCTGTTCCTGACTTAGCCCTTTAGTGACTTCAAAGACAGGACTGTCAAGTTGAGTAACAGGGGAGTGGTTGCACCCCGGTATACCCGAGTAAATGGCCATTTTGAGTTCGGATAAGGACTTCTGATAAAAATAAAGCACACAATACATATAAGTGCCTACTTAGACATACATCCTTAGAACTTCGCATCTCCTACCTTTCTCTAGTCTATAATTTCTCTTGATGCTTTATTTAACAGACATTTCTTGTGCACCTATTTTGTGCAGGGCACTTTGCTAGTTACCATATATAGATGTATAAGATATAGCTTCTGTTTTCAAAGAGCCATCAACTAATGGGATTCACAAGGCCAATGTTCAGAGAACTCTAAACTGGTCCATATGATCAAAATATCATCTGCACAAGAATTTTGAAGTTCTTCACTATCCCACCTACCACAAAGGGACTGGTATGAGAAAATTCTGTCTCTAAAATGTAGAGTCTGGCCTCAAGAGAAAGAGACCCATGCAATAAGAAAATGACTTTTTCTCAGGATTTCTCAGCTTTAGTCCATCTATGTGATTTCACATTCAAATGTGAATTTTGAGATGTATTCACAATTTATCTTTGGATTGGGCAACATTATAGGCTATGAATCCCAGTTGATTATCTTACCTGAATAATGAGCTTGTAAAAAAAATAATAATAAAGTAGGGAGAAAAATTGACAAGACAAAAATCCCTTTCAGATATTCAGCCGAATGGAATAAATTACTTTTATATCTGACCCTGAACATGTGGAAAAAGAATAGACAGACTGTATTTTCAACTAATTTAAATAAAAGATGAAATTGAAACAGAAAGCCAATAACCAAATTAGTCATCCTGTTACAGAGAAAATATACCTTACTTCATTGTTATAACAGGAAACATCAATGGAATAGAAAATTGACCAGTCTTCTTATATTGGGGAAAAAACTGATGCTTGGTTGCCAGGGAAGCTCTGTTTGTGTTAGCCTTGACTACATCCTCTGTAACAGATTAGAGTCTTTAAGGTCTCATTAGCACATCACTAATAAAAGTTTTAAAATGACATTAATGACATGGCATTAAATGATGTGAAATATTGCAGTATTATTAATGTTGTGAGAATGGTAAAAGATCCAGTTTACTATAACCTATTTTTCTACAATTTTTTTCAAAATACTTTATATTTTTTATTATTTTTGTTTTTGTCTTGCTTCACATTTTACCATTTAGATCCTTAGTGATCTCTAACCCATTTTTTGTAAATGTTTTTATATAGGGTTATTTTCATTATTCTGACCAAATCATTTATATAAACAAATGTGAAGCTGTATGACCAATCTGCATATGGATCATTTTGTCCAGTACAAATGTGATGATAGAACACAAGTAAAATTTGCATTTCTGTCCATATTAAAAATTATTTACAGATCTCCTATCTCTCTTTCACATAGAGAATTCATGGCACTTAGGGCAGGTATATTCCTTTTTTACAAAAATTTATTTAAATATAGTTGATTTATAATATTGGGTTAGTTTCAGGTGTACAGCAAATTGATTCAATTATACATATGTACATATATACTGTTTAAGATTCTTTTCCATTATTGGTTATTATAAGATATTGAGTGTAGTTCTCTGTGCTATGCAATAGGTCCTTGTTGATTATCTACTTTTTATTTAATGGATTTCTATAATATTTAAAGTGAACCTATTTTGTTTTGAAAATTTTTGACAAAGACTGTGAAATTGCAGAGAACAATATCCAAAAACAAATATCAAATTGGAAAGTAAAGGATATAAGGCAAGAGGGAAATACTTATCTTTTGTATCCAAAGCAAGCCTTTCCAGATAAGTCACCCAACTGGTCCAGTCACAGATCAAGAAACTTGATTCTAGCTTCATCAGCTTGAATTACAATTATGACTAACACACAAAATACATATTTTTAAATGTCTTCATTAACTATCTTCCTTTCCAAACACAGTGTGCTATCAGTGTGTTCTCTCATTGTGATTTTTAAGATTTCTTAGAGTGCTGTAAATTAAATGCAATAGCAAGCACACCTAGGGCTTCCCAGGTTGCACTAGTGGTAGAGAACCTGCCTGCCAATGCAGCAGATGCAAGAGTTCAGCCCCTGGATTGGAAAGATCCCCCGGAGAAGGGCATGGCAACCCACTCCAGCATTCTTGCCTGGAGAATCCCATGGACAGAGGAGCCTGGCAGGTTACAGTCCATAGGGTCGCAAAGAGTCGGACACGACTGAAGCGACTTATCATGCACACAAGCAAGAAGAAAACAAAGAAAATCACAACATGGAGGAAGGGAGCAGTCAACAGTAAGGGCATGCATGAGGGTAAACACTCTGAGCACATGCGCTCCTTTCTATTAAAATGGAATGCGCCTCCACAGCATTCCAGTACCCTCTTTCCCAACCTGTAATTAATGTGTGTCTCCTTTGTGGCATGAAACTAAAAATGTTCTCAGAGGTGAGCTACAGGCATTTCAGAGCATGGCACAGGGCTGGGAGGAGAACAACAGGAATAGATGACCACACACCATCGTTTCCTCTTCTGTTCTCACCAAAATGCCATCAGCAGAGCCACTGCCCGACAGGTAGATATGGAGATGCATTTTAGATAGAAAAAGGCACCATATTCATATACACGTATGGTAGATGTTGAGTCCCATGTGTTACTGTCTTTTCTCCTAGTTTCAGTCCTTGAATGTTTTATTATAATTAATGTGTTCATTTTCTGTACTTATGCCCAGGAACGTGTTGCAGTGAACATTATTTTAAAAATTCAAGAATTTCATTAAACAAATAATGAGTTTATGTTGATAAAATAGATTGATTCAAATGATTAAAAATGCCTAGTACCAACTCTGAATAAAACAATTCTTTAAAGGGAAGAAAAACCACACTTCCAAAAACTCCAGCCCCAGATTGCCTGTTGATTAATCTAAAAATATAAGGTTGGCATCTAGCCCAGAAGGTTGGCAAGTGAAACTTTGATCCACCAAGACAGGGGATACCAGAGCTGAGGGCCCCCTGTTAAATAGGGCCTGGCTGCAATTGCCCAGGGTCTAAATTGGGGATCCATTAACAGAGACCCATGGTGGACTTCAGACCCATGGTGGACTGTATACACGATTTGTGTATACAGAGAGAACTTCTTTTTAGTCAGGATAGTGACTTCGTACCTGAGGCTTTCAATGGTGGAATTTTAGGTAGAGTTCATTTTGAAGAGAGAGATTTAAAAAAACTGGATGTGATTGGTGGTAGAATGTGTGTGTGTGTGTGTGTGTGTGTGTACTACAGACAGACATAACTATAGTTACTGGTCACTTTCTTTTATCCTAAATGTTTGAGGAACTGATTTCTCATAGATTTCTGGGTCATATGTAGAATGTTGAAAGGTACATGTCTTTTATCTAGCTATAACCAAGCGAGCCTGACTTGTACCAGCTGGCCAAGCATGGACGACTATAATATCGTTGGACACTTTGTCTTCATTGCTAAGTATGGCTCCTGTACATGTTGCCTGTACCCTTAATCTGATAGAGTCCATTGTGATCTGGACCCCTCCTGAGCCTGTGGTTTTTGTTTCTTTTGCCTGCTCCAAATACTCTTTTCATGGCAGCTGATTTGTCAGCCACAAAAAATATTAGATTGTGTATGATAAAGTTTGCAGAGGTATGTGTGCAAGTGCAACATAAATGTTTATTATTTATGCAGGTCAAAATTGGTATATTAGCCTAGAAGGACAAAAAGTATGTTTCACTGCTTGTCTTATAAATTCATAAGTGTATAGTATTGACTGATTTCAGATTTTGCATATTCAGATTCTGATGCCTACAGTTTAATTTGCTTCAAAGGAAAAAGAAACATCTTTTTTCTCTTCTTATTTTGACTTGCTTTACCCTCATTTTTCTGGACTGAATTGAAGATAGACTAGTTTAAAAAAATAACCCTCTAGAATCTGTTTTTTCCATAACCCCAGTTGCTGAAGAGAGTATCTTTTTGATTTATCATATGATCTCAGATTTTGAAACTATTTCCTTATCCATAAATTGGGATTAAAAATACCTTCTCTCCTTTATTTTCACTATTAATGTGACCTTGCCCTTTATTGGCACTGAAAAGAAAATTTTAAATATACTGTTACATAAATATAAGGAGTTGTCATTCATTGCTAATCATTTTTAATGTCTTCAATGTGTTGGGGAGTTTTACTAAATATTATCATGTTGTATTTTCTTAATGATTTTGTTTCAGTTAAAGAAAAAGAGCACTGGATTTATATGTCATTGAGCCCATTAAAATTTGGTTTTTGCTTAGTAAGATCTATCTGAATTATGTCTATCTAGGCTTACTCTCAAGCCTAACTCCATGAAACTAAGCCATGCTGTGTGGGGCCACCCAGGACGGGCAGGTCATGGTGGAGGG
The DNA here is from genome assembly GCF_032452875.1 of Bos javanicus. Lineage (NCBI taxonomy): Eukaryota > Metazoa > Chordata > Mammalia > Artiodactyla > Bovidae > Bos > Bos javanicus. The sequence goes on along the minus strand of NC_083874.1, from coordinate 54,298,650 downwards.
GTCTGACAGAATGTGGTCCACTGGAGAAGGGAATGGCAAACCACTTCAGTATTCTTGCCTTGAGAACCCCATGTACAGTATGAAAAGGCAAAATGATAGGATACTGAAAGAGGAACTCCCCAGGTCAGTAGGTGCCCAATATGCTACTGGAGATCAGTGGAGAAATAACTCCAGAAAGAATAAAGGGATGGAGCCAAAGCAAAAACAATACCCAGTTGTGGATGTGACTGGTGATAGAAGTAAGGTCTGGTGCTGTAAAGAGCAATATTGCATAGGGACCTGGAATGTCAGGTTCATGAATCAAGGCAAATTGGAAGTGGTCATACAGGAGATGGCAAGAATGAACGTCGACATTCTAGGAATCAGCAAACTAAAATGAACTGGAATGGGTGAATTTAACTCAGATGACCATTATATCTACTACTGCGGGCAGGAATCCCTTAGAAAAAATGGAGTAGCCATCGTGGTCAACAAAAGATTCTGAAATGTAGTACTTGGATGCAATCTCAAAAACGACAGAATGATCTCTGTTCGTTTCCAAGGCAAACCATTCAATATCACAGTAATTCAAGTCTGTGCCCCAACCAGTAATGCTGAAGAAGCTGAAGTTGAACGATTCTATGAAGACCTACAAGACCTTTTAGAACTAACACCCAAAAAAGATGTCCTTTTCATTATAGGGGACTGGAATGCAAAAGTAGGAAGTCAAGAAACACCTGGAGTAACAGGCAAATTTGGCCTTGGAATATGGAATGAAGGAGGGCAAAGGCTAATAGAGGTTTGCCAAGAGAACACACTGGTCATAGCAAACACCCTCTTCCAACAACACAAGAGAAGACTCTACACATGGACAGCACCAGATGGTCAACACCAAAATCAGATTGATTATATTCTTTGCAGCCAAAAATGGAGAAGCTCTATACAGTCAGCAAAAACAAGACCGGGAGCTGACTGTGGCTCAAATCATGAACTTCTTATTGCCAAATTCAGACTTAAATTGAAGAAAGTAGGGAAAACCACTAGACCATTCAAGTATGACCTACATCAAATCCCTTATGATTATACAGTGGAAGTGAGAAATAGATTTAAGGGCCTAGATCTGATAGATAAGAGTGCCTGATGAACTATGGAATGAGGTTCATGACATTGTACAGGAGACAGGGATCAAGACCATTCCCATGGAAAAGAAATGCAAAAAAGCAAAATGGCTGTCTGGGGAGGCCTTACAAATAGCTGTGAAAAGAAGAGAAGTGAAAAGCAAAGGAGAAAAGGAAAGATATAAGCATCTGAATGCAGAGTTCCAAAGAATAGCAAGAAAAGATAAGAAAGCCTTCCTCAGTGATCAGTGCAGAGAAATAGAGGAAAACAATAGAATGAGAAAGACTAGAGATCTCTTCAAGAAAATTAGAGATACCAAGGGAACATTTCATGCAAAGATGGGCTCTATAAAGGACAGAAATGGTATGGACCTAACAGAAGCAGAAGATATTAAGAAGAGATGGCAAGAATACACAGAAGAACTGTACAAAAAGATCTTCATGACCCAGATAATCACGATGGTGTGATCACTGACCTAGAGCCAGACATCCTGGAATGTGAAGTCAAGTGGGCCTTAGAAAGCATCACTATGAACAAAGCTAGTGGAGGTGATGGAATTCCAGTTGAGCTCTTTCAAATCCTGGAAGATGATGCTGTGAAAGTGCTGCACTCAATATGCCAGCAAATTTAGAAAACTCAGCAGTGGCCACAGGACTGGAAAAGGTCAGTTTTCATTCCAATCCCAAAGAAAAGCATTGCCAAAGAATGCTCAAACTACCGCACAATGGCACTCATCTCACACGCTAGTAAAGTCATATTCAAAATTCTCCAAGCCAGGCTCAGCAATACGTGAACGTGAACTTCCAGATGTTCAAGCTGGATTTAGAAAAGGCAGAGGAACCAGAGATCAAATTGCCAACATCTGCTGGATCATCGAAAAAACAGGAGAGTTCCAGAAAAACATCTATTTCTGCTTTATTGACTATGCCAAAGCCTTTGTGTGGATCACAAGAAACTGTGGAGAATTCTGAAATAGATGGGAATACCAGACCACCTGACCTGCCTCTTGAGAAATCTATATGCAGGTCAGGAAGCAACAGTTAGAACTGGACATGGAACAACAGACTGGTTCCAAATAGGAAAAGGAGTATGTCAAGGCTGTATATTGTCACCCTGCTTATTTAACTTATATTCAGAGTACATCATGAGAAACACTGGGCTGGAAGAAGCACAAGCTGGAATCCAGATTGCCCGGAGAAATATTAATAACCTCAGATATGCAGATGACAGTAAAGAGGAACTAAAAAGCCTCTTGATGAAAGTGAAAGAGGAGAGTGAAAAAGTTAGTTTAAAGCTCAACACTCAGAAAACAAAGATCATGGCATCTGGTCCCATCACTTCATGGCAAATAGATGGGGAAACAGTGGAAACAGTGTCAGACTTTATTTTTGGGGGCTCCAAAATCACTGCAGATGGTGACTACAGCCATGAAATTAAAAGATGCTTACTCCTTGGAAGGAAAGCTATGATCAACCTAGATAGCATATAGAAAAGCAGAGACATTATTTTGCCAACAAAGGTCCGTCTAGTCAAGGCTATGGTTTTCCAGTGGTCATGTATGGATGTGAGAGTTGGACTGTGAAGAAAGCTAAGCGCCGAAGAATTGATGCTTTTGAACTGTGGTGTTGGAGAAGACTCTTGAGAGTCCCTTGGACTGCAAGGAGATCAGCCTTGGCTCTTCTTTGGAAGGAATGATGCTGAAGCTGAAACTCCAGTACTTTGGCCACCTCATGCGAAGAGTTGACTCATTGGAAAAGACTCTGATGCTGGGAGGGATTGGGGGCAGGAGGAGAAGGGGACGACAGAGGATGATATGGTTGGATGGCATCACCGACTCAATGGACATGGGTTTGGGTGAACTCCGGGAGTTGGTGATGGACAGGGAGGCCTGGCATGCTGCAATTCATAGGGTCACAAAGATTCGGACATGACTGAGCAACTGAACTGAACTCTGCCTGTTCTCTCTTCTTCTTTATGTCCTTTGTACTTAATGAATGAAAGGATGGAGATGTTAAATAGAGGCCATAGTTCAGCTGTCTGCTTTGGGGGCTGGAGGGTCAGTCAGGAGGAAACAAATCTCTCAGATCTCAAGTCCTGTATCTCAGTTTTGCCTGTTAACAGTTGGGGAAATGTGCAAACCTATTCTCTAAGGACCAAAAATTGATTGCCTGAGCTTCTGGCCTCTCCACACCTGGAGGAGACCACACACACAGGAGGTGAAAGGGGAGTATCATCAGGTCTGGCTGCCCTGTCTTAGTCAGTGGTGCTTGTTTCTATGTTGTCAAGTACAGGAATCATAAAACAACTAACTTGACTGAACACTTGAAGAGCAATTGGTCTGAATACAGAAGGAGATCTGAACACAGAAAGAGGAATTGGAATTTAAACTCTGCAGAGCCATTTCTAAGAACACCCCCTTCCCGACGATGCCTCTCTTCTTAGAGCTTCTTGGAGTTCATAGAGTCATCTTCAAAGGGGCGATGGATAAATGGGTGACCACTGTTACAAAACCAGCTGAGAATCTGAGATGTCCAAATGAAGTGGCTTTATAAAAGATCCTTGTTTTTGCTTAGGTTGTAAGTCTCTACAGGAGGAAGGAAAAGTTACAATATAAAGCCAGAAACTTGACTGCCCTTTTTTTGCATGTGAAGGGAATGGCAGAATCTCCCTCAGAAGAGGGAGATTTTTTCAATAATTTTATTTACATTTTTATTTTTGGTTGCACTGGGTTTTTATTGATGCACACAGGCTTTTACTAGTTGCGGTGAGTGGAGGCTACTCTCTAGTTGTGGTGTGCAGGCTTCTCATTGCTGTGGCTTCTCTTGCTGCTGAGTACAGGCTCTAGGACACAGGGGCTTCAGTAGTTGTGGCTCCCAGGCTCTGGAGCACAGGCTCAAGAGTTGTGATGCATGGGCCTAGTTGCTTCACGGCATATGGGATCTTCCTGGATAAGGGATGGAACCCATGTCTCCTGCATTGGTAAGTAGATCCTCTGAGTCACCAGGGAAGCCCTGAGACAGCTTTTTTATTCTGGAAAATACCTTGCTAGGATTCCTTGAGTATGATATGGGAATTCCTGCCCCCTTTCTCAAGAGCTTCCCTATGGCTCAGTCTGTAAAGAATCTGCCTGAAATGCAGATTTCAATCCCTGGGTCAGAAAGATCCTCTGGAGAAGGAAATGACAACCCACTCCAGTATTTTTTCCTGGGAAGAAATTTAAAAAGAGCTAAGTCATCACACCTTATATAGAGTGGGAACCCTGGAAAAGCCAGAGGGAGATGAGGAGAAAGTCTGGGAAAGTAACAGGAGACAGAGACCTGAAGGTGGTGGAAGGACCCCTGGCCATTTGCTGCCTCTGTTCTTCCATTATTCACAACAGCCTTAGGGGCAGTAGAGGCAATTCAGGGACAGGTTTTGGGAAAGAAAGTATGCCCTTTCCATGTCACCCCTCCTATTCCCATAAAAATAGAAAAAGTGCTATGGGGACAACAAGAACCAACCAACCAGCCCTCACTTTGGGAGTCTGGACCTCACTGACAAGGGGAAGGATGAGTGGGTGCTTACCACTTGGTCAGGAACTGCAGGCAGGACATTTCTTAGAGGACACAGGGTATGCAAAGACTTGGCAGTCTGAAAGGACCTGAGCAGCTTATAGAAAAACTCTCTAAATTGTGATGGCTCTTCACAGACATGCTAAGACATTGTTTCTTCACTGTCAAAAACTGGGGAACTCAAATAATTTAGTCAGGAAAGTCCTGATCAGATCTGTGTTTTCCTAAAGAGAGTTCTGGTGCAAGCCTTCCAACCATTTGTTTATTCAGCAAATATTACAAATATTCATTGTGCCCCAATGTGCCCGAATCATACTGCTGCTGCTGCTAAGTTGCTTCTGTCATGTCCGACCCTGTGTGACCCCATAGACGGCAGCTTACCAGGCTCCCCCATCCCTGGGATTCTCTAGGCAAGAACACTGGAGTGGGTTGCCATACTAGGCACTGGGAATACAGTGATGAATGAATTAGCCCTTGCTATTATGGCACTCACAGCTTGGTTAAGAGATAGATCTTTTAAAATTAGTCACAGAAATTAAAGTTTAATTACAAGTAGTGGGAAATGCTATGGAAGAGGGTCAAGAAATGCTTTGAGAATTATAAGGGAAAACTAATCTTCTTTGGAGGTTGAGTGAGAGTTGGGTCAAGTGTGAGGCCACCCAGCTGAAACTTCACAGATATGCAACCATTGGTCAAGCTAAGAGAGATATAATAGCTATATTTGGGGGAGCTGGAGGCTTAAAAATCAGGAAGCTATTCTAATGGTTCAGACAGGTTCCTGATTCATCATCTACAAAAATTCAGAGGTTTGTCTGTGTTGGTCTCCAAAGCCACCTACAGCTCTGAAGTTCTACAGAATTAAATATCTGCTGTGTGTTGGACGTTGTGCTCAATGTTGATTGGAAAGAAAATAAAAGATATGTAGATATGAATCCCCAACAGAGTGAACATCCAATAAATTGTTCACTTTGAACAGTTTGGTTCAGTTGCAAACAGGGTAGCTCTAGGCTTGTTTTCTGGAGTCTTAACAGAATTCTTAAAGTACTTTTAATTACTTCATGTTGAAATGACAGAACCATCTACCATTCCCCAGGGCCAAACTTCTGTTTCTCAAGTTTTTTCTCATGGATTGCCTCCCATCATGGATGGATGGATAGATAGATAGATATTTGAAATTTAGAACATTGTTAGCCAGTTCTCAACATCTATTGGACTCTACTGCTCATCTTTACAGTGGAGATAAAAGTATTAAGGACCATCTGAAGAACTGCCACATAGTTGGAGACTACCATTAAGTTACAGAGGCACTGCCTTCCACATAAAAGGCATTCAAAAGTATTTGGATGAATGAATGAATGTATAGATGAACTCTGCCTCAAAATATTTGAGAAACAGAATTAAACTTCTGCCACAGACTCCCCAGGGTTTCAGTCACATCCATGTGATTATGGTGCTATTCTTAAGTGCTGCATGTGATAGACAAAAGATAGGATGTGTTCCCACTCTTTCTTTGCCCACTCTAAAGCAGTCTTGGTCTGCCCACTCTTTTTCTCTCCATCCTTAAAAAACTTCAGAGAGCTTATCTCCCTGGTTTTAAGTGCTTTTATATTCAGAACTAGAAGAAAGGTGAGCAAAAAAATTGAAAAGATGCTCAGATTGGGATTGAGGAATGAGTGGTTTTATTTTTTATTATTCACAGCCCATCCTTTCAGTAATTTGTACACTTGGGCATGGAGAGGATCACATCATAAATTCTATTTTTATTATGGACACCATTTAAAATAAACTTTTACTTTGCTTGTTTGCTGATTTACTCACTTTTGCATCCCCAGGAAGAGTTCATTTGTCTGCTGTTGTGTCTTCTTTTTGGAGAGCAAGGTACCAAGCAGGGGCAGTGGGCAAGGGAAGAGGATGGGAAAGGAGGAATTTTAAGCAGCATTTCTAAAGAAAGTGCATGAATCTTTAGTGCAAGGAAATTCTGTCTTGCTGCTGGACTGTTTGAGTAATCAGATCACAGCTTTGGAAAGGGTTCAAGTAGGGACTGCTCCACTCCTGAAGGTACTGGTTCCTCATGACTGCCCTTCCCTTTAGTCTGGACAGATTCGAATTTCACAAATGTAAACACTGGAGCTGAGACAGATACAGGACTCAACTAATGGATACAAGTTATAGAGAGGCATACTGAAACGTAATACATTTTTCTAACAAGTGGAAATAATTCATGAAAGAGTGGGTACCCTATCAAAGTGTTAACAGCATTAATGAAAGAGATCTCATCCTAGGTAGATGATTAGGCTAATTAACATGGAAGGTCCTCTCCTTCACTAAAAGGCCTCTAATGTAGACAAGAAATCCAAATTGAATGAAGAAATACACACCCTTTATGTAAACCCAAGATAGAGTCCTTTCCCTTGCCTTACATCTCTAAACCCAGAGTAAATTGACTGCTTTTTCAAGCTAGTTTAACAGTAATGTTGATGGGGAGAATGTACTCTTCAAGGTTCTGTTTTTCCCCACATATCAAAAAGGCTCTTCAAACTTGTTGGCCCACAACTACCAGCAAGCTCAGCAAGCAAACTTAAAAAAAGACAAAGATTTGTTCAAGTATAGTGTAAGTGAACTTGGTTATGGAGTAGTTTAAAGTGTTTGGGAACACCTTCCTTCGTATCCCAGAGAGGCAGGAGGTCTGGCAGTGACTACAAGTTGGGCACTTACTAATCTCCAATATTTGGGGCATGGCAGCAAAAGGCTAAAATGCAAGATTAGATTGAGAAAAATACAGTCTGGTGTGAATAGCCAAAGTTAATTAAACTCTTACTGTGCATTGTGCTATAACATGCACTGCCTCACCTAGCTCTCATGGTGACCCTCCCCTTACAGATGAGTGAACAGGACGGGGTGGGGAGGGGAGAGAGAGAAAGAAGCTCATCAAACATTTCTCAGTATATAGTAGTGCAATAATCAAACCTAAGTTTTCAGTTGCTATGCCACTTTGCCAACAAAGGTCCGTCTAGTCAAGGCTATGGTTTTTCCAGTGGTTGTGTATGGATGTGAGAGTTGGACTGTGAAGAAGGCTGAGCACGGAAGAATTGATGCTTTTGAACTGTGGTGTTGGAGAAGACTCTTGAGAGTCCCTTGGACTGCAAGGAGATCCAACCAGTCCATTCTGAAGGAGATCAGCCCTGGGATTTCTTTGGAAGGAATGATGCTAAAGCTGAAATTCCAGTACTTTGGCCACCTCTTGCGAAGAGTTGACTCATTGGAAAAGACTCTGATGCTGGGAGGGATTGGGGGCAGGAGGAGAAGGGGACGACAGAGGATGAGATGGCTGGATGGCATCACCGACTTGATGGATGTGAGTCTGGGTGAACTCCGGGAGTTGGTGATGGACAGGGAGGCCTGGCGTGCTGCAATTCATGGGGTTGCAAAGAGTCGGACACGACTGAGCGACTGAACTGAACTGATGCTTAAGGAAAAAGACACTAAAAAAATAATACTTTACAATGCAAAGGATAGACCCAGAAGTAAGAAGATCTACCAGAACTGGCTGGAATAAACCTTGGAAGGGTTCTTGGATAAGGTACAACTTCACCCATTTCAAAGTGTACATGGTTTCCAAATTGGCAAGAGTGGCTATTATGGGATAAAGAATGAGAGTAACTCTTTCTGCTCACCAACAGGACTGGCCTGTCTCGGAGGCTTGATTTGGCCAGGAGGCAGTGGAAAGGTCTGAACTCTCTGTGCCCATCCAGTCTGGAAGAAGGCTGAGTCTCTGGCACCCTGGAAACAGGGCCCAGTGGGTGTGCATTGTATGATGTTCTGAGTGCTTAAGTTGTTGCTTGGCTCTCCTGACTGGTGTGCCATTTATACCAGTCGCATGTACAGTAGATCCAGTTTCCACTTAAACTGTAATCATCATGCATTTAAAGCAAAAAATATTCTGAACATTCTAAGAATGCATGTACTCATTTATTGGATGCCATGATTGAAAATAATTTTTTTATTCCTCTCTTCTAAGGCCCTTTAAAACAACTTAGCTAATGGCAATCTTCAGACAGTGTTTCTTAAAGTGGCATCTACATGCCATCTATATTAGAAACATTTAGGACACTTCTTAAAAAGGACCCTATCCCAAACAAAAGCAAGGTTTGTTTCTTCCTCATTTAAAGTTTGCTGCAGGTTTTACCTACTATTGTTTTCCAAGTAGTGACCAGGATCCAGGCTGCTGATATTTTCTGGTTCTGTTATCTCAACTAAGGGGCGTGAAGCGTTCACAGCACTCTACCATGCTTTGGCTTGTAACTAGTACAAGGACCCTCCCTCCTGCAAGGTACTGGGAAGTGCCAGGAAACACAAGGACATAGAGTGAGCAATAAATATATCTGTTACTTTCCATCCTTTCCCCCTTTTTCCTATACAGAGAACATATTGAATCCCTCCCTGAGAAATACAACTCAAAAGTCGCTTTGAATAGATGCATGAAGCTCAAAGTTTAGAATTTCTGGATAGTAGCCAGTAGTCATTACCTGGTACAGATGTGACTCCTTTTGGGCTAGAGAACTGTGAATTAAAAAGGCAAGTTATCTGCCACTCTTCCACATATAATCCCAATGTAGGACGATGGAACAGAGACCTGGTAGCTGCAGTCAATACTCTCATTTGGAGTATTGACTTTAAATACTTTTAAATACACCAAGGGGAGACATATCACAGTGACTGGTTTGCGGCAATTCTAAGGGGTCCATGGACAATGGCTATGGTGGTTACCTACCCAATTGTGGGGGAGGTTCCTCAGTGAGACCTTGGTTGTGTTCTCTAGGAGTAGAGGGGAAGTCCCTTATCTGTTACTTCTTGTAGCACCCAGTTCCACCCTCTGGGAAGTTCTTAATATCCCCTGATTTTCCTTTATTCTATCTAAAGCCTCCTTAAGGGCTTTCTAATCAAGGGAGTTTGAGAGCTAAGGGTCATTTTAAGTCTCTCGATTTTTAGACAAATACAACTTTCTCAAAAATTCAGAAGACATTCAGTGCACTTGCTTGCATGCAGTCTCATGTGCCAGGAACCCCATCCACATTTCTTGTTTGAGACATGGCTTTCAAAACTGCTCATTTCCTGGCTGATTCCTTCAAACTGAATGGCCACACGTGAAATCTGATCTTTGCCCTGAGTCATTTGGATCATGTATGTTTCTGGACATTTGTTATTCACAGCCTTTTTATATCCCATTTCTCACAGTTCGTGGTCCAGTTACAGTGGGTTTTGCAGTCTTTAAAGGCATCACATTTCTGGACTCTGTTGCCTTTCATTTCTGCCAGTTCTTTCTAGAGCATGTCTCTCTTTTCTCCTTCCTTTCTTTTATGGCACTGTGCTGATTGATGCCATTGGTGTCCAATAAGCACTATTGATGTTCTGTTTTCTAAAACTTTTCTGTTGGAGCTGGTGGCTTAGTGCACACATAATCTCCCTCCCAAGTTATCATAGGTGACAGTTCGAACAAAATTTGTTTGTCACTGAATTAACAATATCCACATTTCTATTCTTCAGTATCAGTATCTTCACTGCCTGTCATCTGACTGCTGAGTGAATGCTATATCTTTTAAGGCTTTGCCAAAGCAGCCCTCCACCTTGGATGTCTGGTTCTGCATTTGTCATAAATTAATTTATGCTGCAGAAACAAGCCTAACTCCAAGTACCTGTTGCTTAACATATCAAAGTTCATCTTTTACTTAAAGTCTGCCATGAGTCTAGTGACTCCTTTCCAAGCAATGATTCCATCCTTTTTCCATCTTGGAGGTTTATCATTGGAACATATGGCTTCCAGGCCATATGTTCCTCACCTGACAAAGGGAAAAGGGCATTTAGATATTCATGCAGCAGCTGTGCAACACTTTGGCAAAGTAGTCATGCATGTCACTTCTACTCTTGGCTTTGCCAAACAACCCTCGTTTCTTTCCGTGAACAGGAAGGGTCTCTGACACAACTACTTGATCAAACTCTGAAGGGCCTGGAATCTAACACAAATCTGGTGTTCAAGAACATTTGCTTAAGGATAAGAGGTGATAGTCCTATGTTAGTCATAAAAAACTGAACCTTGGAGGTGGTGCAGTTTACCCAAGGTCACACAAATTTAGTGACAAAGGTGTTTCTGCCTCCTGTTTCAGGTCACTTCAAACCTGATGTATAAAAGCCCCATCATAATGTAGGTCATGTTCTTTTTTCAAGATCATAGACTTGAGAGGCCATGTTTTTTCCTCTTCTTCTTTTACTGGGGCCCTAAGAGTTGAAAGAACTGTGTAGGAAAACAGATTAAAGCAGCGTGTTAGCAAATTTGAACAAAAGCCAAAAGGACAGAAACAGTGTAGGGAAAACAGTTTTCCCAGAAAAGAGGAAACTGCTTTGATCATGCATAAATTTGCTAATGGTTCAAACCCATAAACTTAAAACAAGTGAAAACCCCGGAATTAATGCTTTGAGTCTTTAGCTGCACTGATCAGACAGGGTAGAAAGATGTGCATGTACCCAGGTATCCACATGGTAATAGCTACGATTTGGGATAACCTTTGCACTTCTGTGGAGCTGACCTCACCTGTGAGCTCATTCTCAAACAAAATCTGCTCCCATACATCTGTTATAAATGTTCACACTTGCTGGGAGTAAAAATATTCTGTCAAGGTGAAAGGGATCAGCTTCAGAGTTGAGAGAATTTGCTTTGAAACTTACAGATCTTATCCTTGGATCACACCACAAAGACAAAAAAATGTGGGGTGAAAAAAAGGGAAATTCTTCCTTGCTAAGAGGATAGAAATAACTTGAGCTAATTATATTAACCTAAAAAAGTAAGTGAAAATTAATGAGAAATAAGAATTTTAACTGTGGAAATAGCCTCTTCTCTACACGATTGAAATCCTATACCCTTCGGTGGAATAAGCTTAGGTCAGGAGCTAACCCACCAAAATGAAATTCTAGAAATAGAGAATGCTTCAGGCGTTCCCAAATCCAGCTGAGTATCTTGCAGTGTTTTCCCAAACTCTTGGGTTCAGTAAAATATGATTTAAATTTTGCCTCAAGCCTTTACTTTTGGAATACCATATGTATTTTTTAACAAATTCAATTTGGATGTTTCTTATTTTCTTGCCCTTTAGCTTATTAAAATGTCATTTTGTAGGAGACATTTGTTTGAGAAGCAATCTGATTCTTTTAGAAAAACTTTGGAAGCCTTTGTTGTTGGGATAAGAAGCAAAATTTTGCATGACCTTGAGTACATACATTCAGAGTGAACTGGAACATTATAGAAGTTTAGGAATCAGAGGTTCTTAAACTGTGGATCCCAGACCAGCATCATCATTATCACCTGGGCAGGGCCCTCTTGCTAAGAAAGGCCTCATACTTGGTTTGATGCTATTGCCATCTTGAAATTCCTTTTTGTAATTAAATTCCAGTGGAAAAAGAGGACAGCAGAATGTTGGTGGGAGTAGATTCCCCATTCAAAGACAGGATCCACAGTATCCCATGAGCATAGAATTCCAGGAAACCCCACATGTGTGAGAGTTCAGTAAGATTCGAAGCAAGTATAAGGTAAGCATGTTAGGTCTGCAACTGAATCAAATGTGGGAAGTTAGGGAGGTGAAGGGCTATGACCCCCCAGAGAGGTCACACTTTGTATTTGAACTAGAACTTTCTTGGAACCCAGAAAAAAAGCAATGGCATTCTAAGAACAACAATCCACTAGGAAACCTTATTATATCTTTTCCAACTTGTGAATTAGCCAACCACTTACACTTGAAGGAAAGAGAGAAGGCAACCTGTTGTTCCTTATCTTTTCAGAGCTTCCTTACCCATCCGTAACTCAAAAGCGGGGAAAGTTGGTAGAATGCAAATATATTAAGAAGTGAAATTTAAAATAATGGACTCAGTTTTGTGAGGCAGTTCCACTCTTCTGATTAGAATGGAATATATGTATACATGTGTGTGTGTGTGTGTGTGTATGTAGAGAGAGAGAAACCATGAAAGATTAAGTCATATAATTTCGATGATTCCACAGATGAGTTATGCACTGTATAAAATTGGCATTGTGCAATTTACAGGCGAACAGTAAACTTCATGCTCTTGACTTTACTTTTTATTTAGAACATTAATGGCAAATAAAAAACCTATGACTAGTTGAGAGGGACCATGGTAGAAAGGAAACAGTTTTATCTTTTAGTGCCTTAATTAATGGCAGTTTTCCCCTGCTTTTTGAATGAGGAGCCCACTTTGCTCTGGGTCTTGCAAATTAAATAGCCCTTCCTGGGAACTTATTAGAAATACAAATTCTCAGGCCTCCTGCCAGACCAACAAAAGCAGAAACTCACCAGGAGGGGCAAGGGAGGAGGACAGCAACGTGTGTTTAACAAGCCTTCAGGTAGTTCTGACCCAGGGGCAATTTTGAGCACCACTTTATGAATCACTGTCTTAAAAAGCTAAAGAACCCCATAGTCATATTTATCCAGAAGTTTCAGGTCTCTCTAACGGCCTTATTTTGTCCAGTCTAAGAGGTAGTAGGACGCACCACCACCTGCATAAATGGCCTCTGAGTGTCCATCACAAGGTGATTGTGAACCTCTGCTGTGGAGTCAGACACATCTGGGTTCACTTTAACATAGCCATGCAGCTTTGGGAAGTGCTCTCCACCTCGCTGATCCTGTTTTCTTAGCTACAAAATGGGGATTTTTATGCTGGCCTCAGTTTGACTAAAGGATTTAAACGAGCTAATACATGTAAAGTGTTTAGTGTGGTACATGGTAAGCACTTGAGGAAAAAGCATTGCATATTTTTACTAATAATAATTCATATTATCTGTGTTGCTGTTAGCCTTATCTGGGTCAAGTCTCTGAGACATCAGTTCAGTCACTCAGTCGTGTCTGACTCTTTGCGACCCCATGAACCGCAGCATGCTAGGCCTCCCTGTCCATCACCAACTCCCAGAGTTTAACCAAACTCATGTCCATTGAGTCAGTGATGCCATCCAACCATCTTATCCTCTGTTGTCCCCTTCTCCTCCTGCCCTCAATCTTTCCCAGCATCAGGGTCTTTTCCGATGAGTCAGCTCTTCGCATCAGGTGGCCAAAGTATTGGAGTTTCAGCTTCAACATCAGTCGTTCCATTGAACACCCAGGACTGATCTCCTTTAGGAGACTGGTTGGATCTCCTTGCAGTCCAAGGGACTCTCAACAGTCTTTTCCAACATCACAGTTCAAAAGCATCAATTCTTCAGTGCTCAGCTTTCTTTATAGTCCAACTCTCACATCCATACATCACCCTTGATTAATTCTTTCTGGGTTGTCTCCTCTACCTCAGGTTGAGACTAAATTACAAGAGAAACAGAGGAAAAGGTAGAACTTTTCTGTTTACTGGTAAAGGGGTAGAAATGGGAAACAGAGCAGGTTGCTTCTTATTCTTGATTAGGCGTTTGCTTGTCTAAAAATTCTGCCTTCTCATATCATTTTGCCTTACAATTCTAAAGCAGATGAGGAAGTACCTCATCCCTTGCCTGAATGTTGTAGAGAGAAAGCAATTTCACAGCTAAGACCCTGAGCTTTGGAGCTGGACCCACCTGCACCCAGATTCTGCCACTTGGACTGGGAGATCACAGGTGACTTGCAGATGGGCTAAAGGTCTGCTTCTTCAAATGCAACACAGTACCAAGGTGTAGCACAGGCATACCTCCAAGATATTGTCAGTTCTGTTCAGATCACCATATCAAAGGAAGTATCACGGCAAACGGAGTCACAAATTTTGGGTTGCCCAGTTCATGTAAAAGTTATCTTTTATAGTAGTTATAGAGCTACTACTTTACTGTAGTTTATTAAGCATGTGGTAGTGTTATGTCTTAAAAGAGCATGTACCTTAATACAGTTCTCTGCTAAAAAACAAAAACATGCTAACCATCACCTGAAACTTCAGTGACTTATACTAGGAACATCAAAGATCATCATAAGAAATGTAATAATAATGAAGAAGTTTGCAATATTGCAAGAGTTACCAAAATGATACAGAGACATGCAGTGAGAAATGGCTGTTGGAAAAATGGTGCCAATAGACTTGCTTGAAGCAGTATCACCCCAATCTTCAATTTGTAACAAAAATATATAGTATCTGGGAGGGCAGTAAAATAAAGTGCAGTCAGATGAAGTCTGCCTGTCCTGTGGAGGTGATGCAAACAAAGCTCATATGTAGCTCCCATAGCTCAGTGTCAGGCTCCAGGTGGTCCATACTGCATGGTTGTGGAACTGATTCACACAAACTCAAGCTCAGCATCTTCCTATCAATGTGTAGGCAGATAACTTCCCTGAACCCCTTACTTACAACTGGCATTGTAATAACATTCCTTCCTGACCGCCTCTACATCTGAGCTCAAAGAATTATTGAAAAGTACTTCATAAATAATTGAAGCTCCAAAGAACATGAGGAAGTTTTGTTACTGATGTTGCTGTCTTCAGAATGTAGGTGGCAAGAGCCTGCCAAAGGTATGTTGTTAACTCATTTCTGCTTTCGTGGGAATTCAAAGATGTTGGGGGAATCAAGTCCTATTTATTTCTCTGTGTTTATTGCAACAAGAGAAAGTGTGTTTGAGCACTAAGCTAAAAAGTGATCTATAAAAAGGCTGATGTTGAGTGTTAAATGTTCTCCTGCTTTTGCTGAGATCTTTAGAAGGAGGAAATGCTCAGAGACTATGCACACTGAGCATTATTAGAACTCAAATTTGAATCCAGGACTACCTGGGGTTTCCTCAGTCCCAAGTGTAGCACCTGATTTGCAATGAGTGAGGCTCTCAGATGGGTGATGGGAGGAATCACTTGCCTTCTGCTATGCTCACATCTTGATCCTACCATAGATCCTGTTTCCTGAGACTAGATCTTACCTTCTTAATTAAGTTTTGCTTTGTAGCAGTCCTCATACATGAATGTACATGTAAATCACCCAGGAATCATCTTAAAATGTAGATACTGATTCAGTATCTACATTCAGGCCTCTGCTTAGGCCTGGAGATTGTGCATTTTTATTGATTTGAGTCCTTTCCTTTTTTTCCCTTGATGAGTCTGGCTAAAGGTTTATCAATTTTGTTTGTCTTTTCAAACAACCAGCTTTTGTTTCATTAATCTTTTATTGTCTTTGTGTCTCTTTTATTTCTGCTCTGATCTTTATAATTTCTTTTCTTCTTCCAACTTTTGAGTTTTGTTTGTTCCTGTCTCTAGTTGCTTTAAGTGTAAGGTTAGGTTGTTTATTTGGGATTTTTCTTATTTCCTAAAGTAAGACTGTATTGCTATAAACTTCCCTCTTAGAACTGCTTTTTCCGTGTCCCATAGGTTTTGGATGACCTTTCGTTTTCCTTTGTCTCTAGGTATTTTTTATTTCCGCTTCGGTTTCTTCAGTGATCCGCTGGTTGTTTAGTAGCATATTGTTTAGCCTCCATGTGTTTGTGTTTTGAAGTTTTTTTCTTATAGTTGATTCTAATCTCATAGCATGTTCAGAAAAGATACTTGATTTGGTTTCAACTTTCTTAAATTTACTGTGGCCCAGCATGTGATCAATACTGGAGAATGTTCCGTGTGCACTTGAGGAGAATGTATATTCTGCTGCTTTTGGACGGAATACTCTATAAATATCAGTTAAGTCTCTTTGGTCTAATATGTAATTTAAGGCCTGTGTTTCCTTATTGATTTTCCGTCTGGATGATCTGTCCATTGAAGTTAGTGCAGTGTTAAAGTCCTCCACTATTATTGTATCTTGTATTGTATTATTGTATCTTGTATTGTATTATTGTACTGTCAATTTCTTCTTTTATGGCTGCATGTAACATTTGGCTTATATATTGATGAGATCAGGTGCAATCAGGATGATGTTTGCCTTATACATTGCCTTATACAGGGTGGTATTTGCTCCTCTGTTGGCTGCCTATATATTTACAAAGTAGACTTTAAAATAAAGACTGTCACAAGAGATAAAAAAGGACACTACTTAATGATCAAGGGATCAGTTCAAGAGGAAGATATAATAATTAGAGATTCTGCATTTTTAGCAAGCTTTTCAGTCAGGTCAGTTCAGTTGCTCAGTCCCATCCAGTTCTTTGCGATACTATGGACTACAGCACGCCAGGCCTCCCTGTCCATTACCAACTTCCAGAGCTTGCTCAAACTCATGTCCATTGAGTCGGTGATGCCATCCAACCACTTCATCCTCTGCCATCCCCTTCTCTTCCTGCCTTCAATCTTTCCCAGCATCAGGATCTTTTCCAGTGAGTCAGTTCTTCACATCAGGTGGCCAAAGTATTGGAGCTTCAGCTTCAGCATCAGTCCTTCCAAACAAACTTTTAGGTAACACCAATGCAGCTGGCCCACAAACCCTTTGTGCAGTAAGGCTTACAATTGAGGCCCCATTGGGAACTTATAGAATCCACAGGTGAGGGTTCTGTGTTGAAGGAAGAGCCCTGAGCATGATGAAACCTGGAGGTGGATACACATTTGGGCAGTGCCTTTACCCAGCTGGGGTTGAGAGCTTTGGTGAGGTGTTCAGGGACTGTATGGAAAGTAGCATTAGTGGTGCCAGTTGGGCCCATGGTTTTAAGGAATGAAGACCTGGTTTCCAGTTAATCCCTTTAAACTGGACACCAAAGGGGCTTCAGGAAGGGATCTCAAGATAATACTGGGCCTGGAAAAATATTCCAGCAAAAAGCACACTATGGAACTGCTATAATGTTGCCATTACTGCTTAGCACACTTCCCAGCACTCAGCATGTGTCCAAAGCCTGACTCTGTCTGCACTTCTGTTAGAACATTGGTAGGAGTAATGGTCGTGGCAGCAGTTAATATTTGAGAACTTACAATGCAAAAGATCCTTGTCTTTGTCTCCTTTAATCCTCATATCAACCCTACAAGTTAATAACTGTTATTATCTTCATTTTCCAACTAAAGAGAATAAAACATAGGAAGTGTTTTAAGTGACCAAGTCATGCAACTAATTAATAGATTCCCCACCCATGCCCTCCTCCCCGTACCCTTGGGGCCTCAGGCAATTTGTGATCATTAAAGAAATCACTTTACTCCAAAGAAGAAGAAGAGAAGTCAACTCAGTAGTGTCTGACTCTTTGCGACTGTAGCCTGCCAGGCTCCTCCATCTATGGGATTTTCCCTGCAAGGATACTGGAGTGGATTGCCATTTCCTTCTCCAGGGGATCTTCCTGACCCAGGGATCAAACCCAGCTCTCCCACACTGCAGACAGACTCTTTACTGTCTGAGCCACCAGGGAAAGGATCCCAGTAAATGCCCAAGTAGCTCTGAGGACATGGGAAGGGCAGCCCTTTCCTTCCTAGGCATGGCAAGATGAAGTCGTGGGCAAAGTAGAAAACCCTTAATATTGTGGTAGCAAGCAAAGTGTTCTATGAACTGACCACCACATCTTCCTCATGAGGGGAAAACACTTAATAAAATCAATGAGGACTTCCATATGAAACAAGAGAACATTTACTGTGAAGCCTCCATGAAATCTTGTATCTGCTACTCAACTATTCTGCTAGACAGGATCCAGAAAGAGTTTTCTGCCTCCTTATTCTAGGATACAGGGCCCAGGATTCATCTCTAGATGGCGAGCTCCCTCATTTCTGTATCTCAGCCCCAACACAGAGCCTGGCTCAAGGGATATGTCAACACATGCCATTAATAGATTAATAAACTCATCTACTAGTAATCCCCTCACTCTGCTCAGGAAGACTCATGGGAGTTGTGTTGAAGTGCCTTGCTCTAAATGGAGGAGTATAGTTGAGGGCAACAGAGAGGAATCTAACTGATTTGTTCCAGTGCCAGGTACTGCCCTCAGGTCTTGGGTGATGATGATTAGGATGACCCTGTGAGTTCCATCTGGAGGCAGACAGACCTAGATTTGAATCACATATCTACAGACTGCTACTCATGTAACTTTCAGAGAACTTCTCACCGTCTCTGAGCCTTGGTTGCTTCCTCTATAAAATGGAAATCATGCAGCAGTTCTGTCTTAGAGTTGCTGAAGATTAAGGAAGATAAAGCATGTGAAGTATGGAGCATCGTTCTCTGCCTATGGTAACAGGACATCATGGCTACATGACTGTGACAGATGAGCCCTCCCCAAAGAGCAGTTGGTGGCAAGCTTTTCTGCAAAGGGCTGGATAATAATCTTATGTTTTGTGGGCTATATATGGTCTCTGTCACAACAACTCAGTTCTGCCATTGTAGCGTGGAAGTAACCACAGATAATACAAATTGACTTTCATCTTGTTTTTAACACATCATCGAATATTCTCCTGGTTTTCTTTCCATTTCTTGGCAATGTAAAATACATTCTCAATTTATAGACTAAACAGAAATGGGCAGTGGGTCAGGTTTGACCCATGCTCCATAGGTTGCTGACCCTTGGTCTCGAGGAAAAAGACAAAGCTGCTGCAAACGCAACATTTCAAAGTGCTGAGAAGGCAGGTTTCTCTTCTGCATGGCAGTGAGAAGAGGAAGATTAAGAACAGCTCTGGAGAGGAGGAAACATGGGAGCTGGGGTTTTCAGAGTAAGTAGCAGTTCTCCAGATGGGACAGATAAGAGAAGGAAACAGCAATTCATAAAAGAAAAAGGAAACAAGAAAAACATGTCTTTCTAAAGGATTGCTACAAAGGGAAAGGACTCATGCAGTTTAGCTGATTGTTTTTCTCATTAATTTGATTATATTCTGTGGCCATTACTTGATTTGGGTTGATGTTACAAAGGCCACTCCCCTGCCCCCGAGTATACCTTGCATTTGTGTTCATGCTTTTACCCCCTGCTCCCAGCCACCTTCACTGCCTCAACCTCCTGAAAGTTCTTCCTAAAAATCTCAGGAAGCATCTGTTGACAGATAACATAGCCTTTCCTTTTGGACAGTTTTGTCATTCAAGTCTAAGAACATGTGACCATCTTGAAGCATTAATAATATCCCTCTACTACACTTTGCTGCTGCTGCTGCTTTAGTAAGTTGATTAGTTGCTTCTCTGTTAAATGTTAACTGAAAATATATTTTAAAAGACATATTTGACATATAATGCATTGGTTTCAATACATTACAACATAATGATCCCATACTTGTGTGTATTGTGAAATGATTACCACAGTAAATCCAAATAACATCCATCCCCACACATATTTATAAAATGTTTTTTTTCTTGTGATCAAATTTTTTAAGATCTATTCTCCTAGCAACTTTCAAAGGTACAATACAGTATTATTAAAGAGAAAAGGAAGAAAGTGAAGTCGCTCAATCGTGTCCAACTCTTTGCAACGCTATGAACTGTTGCCCACCATGCTCCTCTGTCCATGGGGATTCTCCAGGCAAGAATACTGGAGTGGGTTGCCATTTCCTTCTCTAGGGGATCTTCCCGACCCAGGGATCAAACCTGGATCTCCCACATTGCAGGCAGACTCTTTACCTTCTGAGGCACAATATTATTAACTATAGTTTAAATGCATTTAAATGTATTTTTAAAAATACCATTTTTTATGTCTATGGGAATCACACTATGAAAAACTAGCAAAATCTTTTGTCTATGAAATTATGTTTCTGAATTTTTAAGTCAGATCAAGAATGGATTGGCTTAAAGATTTTTGACCCATAGCTCAGTCACGTCTGACTCTTTGGGACCCTGTGGACTGTAGCCCACTGCCAGGCTCCTCCGCCCAAGGAATTCTCCAGGCAAGAAGACTGGAGTGGGTTACTATTTCATTTTCCAGGGGATCTTTCCAACCTAAGGATAGAACTCTGATCTCCTGCATTGCAGGTGGATTCTTTACCTTTTGAGCTGTTAAGGAAGCCCTTTGGCTTAAAGAAAATGGGAGATTATTTGGAATTGTTTTTAAATCTAGGTGCCTGAAAACTATACAAATTTAATTTTTAAAATTTTTTACAATTTATTTATTTTTTAATTGAAGGATAATGGCTTTACAGAATTTTGCTGTTTTCTGTCAAACCTCAACATGAATCAGCCACTTAGTGTTCGTTCAATGATACCATATTGAACAGGCTTTCCAGGTGGCTCAGTGGTAAAGAATCCGCCTGCCAATGCACGAGGCACAGGAGACTCGGATTCAATTCCTGGGTCAGGAAGATCCCCTGGAGTAGGAAATGGCAACCCACTCCAGTATTCTTGCCTGGAGAATCCCATGGACAGAGGAGCCTGGCAGGCCACAATCTGCGGGGTGCAAAGAGTTGGACACGACTGAGCACACATGCACCAGATTGAACAGCTTTAAAAGTTGATGAGCATTTTTTTTAAGTTCCATATGAAAACATCTCTGATTTTTCAAACCTTTCAGCATCTGAGGCTCAGGAGATTATAGAAAAATAGGGCTTCCCAGGTGGCACTAGTGTTAAAGAACCCACCTTTACCTTTCTTTTAATAAAAGAATTGATTCTTTTATTCAACAAACAGGTATTGAGCCCCTACTATGTACCAGACACTTTGCAGGACACTGAGGATACACAAAGACTGAGGCACACTCTCTGCCCCAACAAAGACATAAAGGAACACTCAGCAGTGTGCTGAAGCAGGTCCAAGGCAGAAATTATGCACGAGAGACAATATTTTACCAAAGTCATTAGTAGATCCTTGTGGGAAACTCATTTTCAGCCAGAAGCACGTTTTCTGTACTCCTTATTCCATCCAGATAAATCGTGGCAGTTTGTAGTCGTAATAAAAATGGTTATTGAATGCCTGCTCTGTGCCAGACTCTGAGCTATGATATCAAATATTCACTGCACTATGATATCAAATCTTCACAAGATTCCTTTACGTTATGTGCTATCATGACCCATTATTGTGCCTGATATCACCCAGTTACTGTGTACTACCCTGACCCAGCTTGGTTCAGCCTGATTCCAAAGCCCATGCTGTTCCCACCACACTATACTGATGATATTTTTTCTGGCATGCACATCAGAGGTTGAATCATTTAAAAAAAAAGAAAAAATAGGAACATGTCCAGTTAATTTTACCCATGGAAGGGAATTAGCAAGCAGCTGACTGCTTAATGTGTGCATCTCTTGATACAGCCTTCAGCTGCAGAACAAGGCCACGCTAAGGTGCGCACAAATGCAGTTATATATATAGCCACACACACACACACACACACACACACACACAAATAAAGAAGGGAAGGAAATAGGGAGGGCGAGGGGTGAGCTATTCCAGACCATTTCAATGATTACCCTCCAGTATTGCTTCTGAGTCTATTCCAAGGCAATTAAGATTGTTAAATAGCAAGCAATCCTTACCTGATCGTACCTGCAAGTATAAAGATGTTTCTCACACATCACTGATAACTGGTTTCCTTAGATTGCTGCTAAGTCGCTTCAGTTGTGTCCGACTCTGTGCGACCCCATAGACGGCAGCCCATGAGGCTCCCCCGTCCCTGGGATTCTCCAGGTAAGAACACTGGAGTGGGTTGCCATTTCCTTCTCCAATCCATGAAAGTGAAGTTGGTCAGTTGTGGCTGACTCTTAGGGACCCCATGGACTGCAGCCTACCAGGCTCCTCCGTCCATGGGATTTTCCAGGCAAGAGTGCTGGAGTGGGGTGCCATTGCCTTCTCCTTCCTTAGATTAAATAACCATCTAAGACAAGTTGAGGCTAGCATGGTGTTGGAGATACACACTCCAAGTAAGAGAAAGGCAGCTGGGGAAGATGGTCTCCCATCAGAAAGTGCAAAGGTAGAAGGTGTTAGGTCATCTGTGCTTTTTAAGTACATGGATACCCAACAGACTTCCTATAGAGAGAACACGTTTCTGGGCCTGCTATCTTAGGAAATGGACTGAGGGTTGGGTCTTCACTGCCTGTTCTCCAAATTAAGACAGTATTAGGACTGAAAGAGAGGATGTGAACTGAGGCCTGTCTTTTATGTGTAACACATCCTGTCACAGGCCTTTCACCTATGGTTTTTGTCACTATGCTAGCAAGCCACCAAGAATTGCCCTTACATGTGGCAGAGGGACCACAACACAACACCAGTTAATTCCTGTAATTAAATTTGTTTGCCAGTGAGTCAACTGAGTGACTATCCATAAAGGAAAAAGAGAACATTCAGTCTTTTTTTTAATATATTATCTCTGAAAAGTTTTATTACCAAGAATAATTTGGTAGTATTGCCTGGACAAGCAATACTAAATGAAAATAATAATCAAGTCTAAAGCAGACCCATTTGTCATAGTAATGTATCTAATCTCAAGGTCTGTTCCAGAAGAAAAATAACCCATAGAAAGGAAGGCTGTGAGGCTCTGAGATCTTAAGAACCTGCATCAGACTTATGAAGCATTTATATTTTCTTCCTTTGAATTTCTACTTAGTGGAAATTATTCAGTAATGTTATTTTCTTTTTGGAGAAATTTTAGGAGAATAGAATGAATAGTACAATATTCAGATCCACCTTTACTGCTACTGCCCTTATCCAAGTCACCATTATCCCCACCCAGGCTACAGTAATGGCCTCTGTTTTCCCACTGCCCTCCCTTCCCTTCAAATACCACTGGATTCCTCATGGGAATTGGCTAACAACTGTCCCCATCACTTACTGTCTATCTCGCTTGGTTTATTGATCATCATCTTAATCCAGCTTATCTGCTGGAGGACCATGGCTGCCCTGTTCACTGTGCCTCCACCTCGCACAGGGTCTGGCATGAAGTGGCACTCACTGCTTTTCTGATGAATAAGCAAATGGATGGTAGAATGGGCCAAGCACTGGGCTTAATAATTTACAAATATTTTCTCTTTTAATCTTATGAAAATCCTCTGGAGGAGTTACTGTCCTCATTTGGTGAACAAGGAGGTGAAGGCAGAGATACAGTCTTACAGCTTGTAAGTAGAAAGTGGAAATTTCCACTTTAAGTCTAGCTGACTCCAAAGTCACTTTTATTTCTACCAAATTGTTTTGCTTCTAGTAGGAAATTTTCTCACAAAAGAGAGGATTTTTAATTTTTTAAATATCCTAAGACATTTCACTCCAGCCTTCAGAGCCTTGTGATTTTATTTTTTTTCTTTTTTCTTTTATTATTTTTTTTTCAGAGCCTTGTGATTTTAGACCAAAGTTCTTAGAATGATATCTTATCCCTTGAATTAAAAGAAAAAGAATGAGATTTCCATTGCTTATTAAATGAACTTGACATTCTTAAGCCCTCTGTCCACACACATGCCAACCCAAAACTATAAGGAGGGATCTACACGCTTGTTAATAAGTGGGCAGTGTTTAGCCAGATAATGGCTATGGTTGATATTCTGCTTATAATTGATCATTAATTGGCTTCCTGTGCATAAATTAGGACTGTAGTCTATACATAAGCATCATTTATAGGACCATTTTAGTTTGGGCAATCAAAATTTGGGGAGGCGCATTCCCAGTATGAATGGAATGATATACATGTGTTGTGTATTTATATGTACGTGTGTATACACATATGTATGCATACCCACAAATACACATACACATATTTTATGCATAGCTCCAGATACTCTGTCTCACTATAAAACTGAACATGGTCAAAATTTGTTGCCAAAGAAATACAATTTCCTATTTATTCATTAAATTTATATCTGCTGCTGCTAAGTCACTTCAGTTGTGTCCGACTCTGTGTGACCCAATAGATGGCAGCCCACCAGGCTCCCCCATCCCTGGGATTCTCCAGGCAAGAACAGTGGAGTGGGTTGCCATTTCCTTCTCCAGTGCACGAAAGTGAAAAGTAGAAGTGAAGTCGATCAGTCGTGTCTGACCCTCAGCGATTCCATGGACTGCAGCCTACCAGGCTCCTCTGTCCATGGGATTTTCCAGGCAGGAATACTGGAGTGGGGTGCCATTGCCTTCTCCAAAATTTATATCTACATCTCTGTTTTCTAATCTAGTTATTTGAACTTATCTTTTCTTTCAGGCTTTCATGCCTAATGTCAGTAGTGTGTTTGCCAAAGCATAAGTAAGGTTTTACCCTATTTCGATTTTATAAGAGACTCATGATCCATAATAGCTACACCTATTTGAAGCCTCATTGGATGACATTAAACAAAGCTTTGCCTAGAATATGACATCACTGACTCAATAGACATGAGTCTGAGCAAGTTCTGGGAGTTGGTGATAGACAGGGAAGCCTGGCATGCTGCAGTCCAGGGGGTCGCAAAGAGTTGGACATAAGTGAGCAACTGAACTGAGAATATGGTACCCACACTACAAACACTACACAAGATGACTTAGGCGATGTGTTCTGTGGGGTAATCAGAGACAACGGTGGGGAAATCAACCTGCTCCATCAGGATGGGGCCTGTCTCAAACTGCAGAGGCCAAAATTTCATTGTATTTATTTATATGGTTACCTTCTACTCATGGCAAATGATATTAGTTTTCTGTTTATGACAGTGATATTTGTTTGTTTTTTGGGTAAATACACTTAAGGAAAAATATGTTGATTTAAAATATTATGTACATAATTGTACAAGTGTGTGAGGTGGCAAAATATTAAGTCTTATGCAAATGACTGATGGAAAAAGCTAGTGGAGGCAACAGAGTTCTGGGAGTCAGAGTTCATCACTTAATAATTGAGTAAACTTGAGTAAGGTTCTTAACCTCAGTTAAAAATAGCTGCAGTAACCTCAGAGCTTTTGTCTGTTCAAATGGAAAGTATATCAAGTGGAGCATAGCAGATGGGAGATAAATGATTTGTAATGATCATATCTGCTTTTATTACTAATATTGCTAATGAAATGGTGTATGTGGAGCACTTAATATAGAGCCTAGTGTAGAGTACATGCACAGCAAGAATGAACTAACATTCCCTCATCAACAGCTTCCTTTATAATAGGCCTGCAAATAAACATACGATTTGCGACTCAGTTTTAGCTGATACCAATCTAGTGTGTGAATGTTGTGTGGTTTTTTTGAGATGTTTGCTTGAAGGCTATGTTGTCTTGAAGCATACAAAATTCTAAAAAAAGTAACGATTTTGGTAGTAAGGCCTACAAGGAGTGAAGAAGTTCTGTGAACAGAAAGTAGCTTTCTGTAATGTAGAATACATTCTCCTTCTCTTTTTCTTGGGATGAAGTGAGTTAAATATTAATCATCTGTTTGCCTGAGGTTCTAAATGTAAAGGTTGAAACTGTGTCTCAAATTTCTGAAATTCTTTCCTAGAAAGAAGTACATATCAGGAAATTCAACCACAAATCCAGTACAAATTTTAAAAGCTTCTCAGGAAGAAAAATAAATTAAAGGCAACCTGAGAAGATTGAGAAAATAGACACAGGGTTTGATGTTATCTAAGTGCACGGGAAACTAGTTATATTTACAGGATCCCATCTCCTGACCCCTGTGCAGACAGCAAGCAGAGGTAAATGGAATTAGAAATGTGCTGACTTCAAGGAAAACTGGGGAATCAAGAAAATGGGAATTTAACAAGACAGTGACCAGTCTTAGAGAAAACAAAGTAAGAGACTACTAGAGTAGATGAAGCCTGGCTGAATATAGCAGATCTTTCTCTGAAATTGTGTACTTTATAAATATTGTGGAAATTGTCCAGCATACACAAAGAAGTGAGAGTGAGTTAACAGTCTTTATAGACCCACTACCCA
The DNA here is from genome assembly GCF_032452875.1 of Bos javanicus. Classification (NCBI taxonomy): domain Eukaryota; kingdom Metazoa; phylum Chordata; class Mammalia; order Artiodactyla; family Bovidae; genus Bos; species Bos javanicus. Next base: position 54,272,378 of record NC_083874.1, on the reverse strand, counting down.
ACTTCAATGATGATTAACAGTACAGCAATCTTGTTTCATGTAGCCTCATAGGATATGGGCTAGGAATGGGATTAGAGCATCTAAGGCTAATTTTAGACATGATGTCCATCATAATGACACAAATAATGCAGTATGCATTTTTTTAAGTCTTTATTAAATTTGTTACAATATACTCCTGCTTTGTGTTTTTTTTTTTTTTTTTTTGGCTTTGGGACACGTGGGATCTTAGCTCTCCCGTCAGGGATTGAATCCGCACCACCTGCACTGGAAGATGAGGTCTCAGCCACTGGACCACCAAGGAAGTCCCCTGAAGTACGCGTTTTTAAATGTAAAGGAATGTTTTCCAGAGTTACTATGTGATTATCACTCCTACAAAATTGACAAATTCCTTAATACCATCTAATACCTAATTTCTCAAGTTGTTTCAAAGATGTCTCTGTAAAATGTTGGTCTAAATCAGCATTGAAACATGACCACAATATGCATTTGAATTTTGTCTCCTCAGTCTTTTCTATTACAGCCCCCCTCCTTTAATATCATTGATTTGTTGGAAAAATTGAGTCATCTCTCCTATGTCCCGTTACATAGTCTAGATTTGCCTGATTGCTTCATTGTGAAGCAATCTTTTGTCATCCACATTTCTTAGAATTGGTGACTACATTTAGAGGTTGATTCTAGTTCGTTTTTAGGCAAAAATGTTTCATAGGTGGCATTGTCTACTTTCTATTGTATTATATTTTGAGGCATATAATATCTGTTTGCCCCAACTTTTAGGGATTGAGGGATGGGTTTATAAGGCTTTCAGCTTCATCTCTCCTTTATAAACTTCCCCAGCAGTGTTTCACATAATTCTATCATTGCTTGCATCCATTATTTTAAGATTGCAGAATTGTGATTATCTCAGTGTTATTCCGAATTAGCTGGAATTTTTCTGTAAAGAACTTTGCCTCATCAATCATTTGGTTGCCCTGTAAAGCAAGAAAAATTCTTCATAGTTTTCTTTTATCAGTTTTCAGAGCAATAAGGTGGTGCCCTGGAGACAGTGGGTATATATATATATATATATATATATATATATATATATATATATTATTTGTTAGATGAGTTTCAATCTGTTGTAATTATTCTTTTTGGTATTCATGTTTCCTTTGATTAGTATAGTGGAAACCCTTCTGGTTGGCCCCTGTGTCTTTTGGCATTTTCCCAATTATTCTTTGATGGCTTCCTTGCTTACTACCCCAGGCATAAGCCAATTTCCCAGGCTTATCTCATTCATTTCCTGTTCTAAACCTGGACTCGGCCTTTTCTAAGAACTCTGGTTCCTTTTAGAGAGGCAGAGAATTAAGAGACCACAATTTGAGTGCTAGGATTGCTCATCATTCTGGACGATCATTGCTTCTAAGTGTTTTCAATAGACAAAGCTAGGGCATAAAAATGAGGAAAGAAATCATGATTTCCTACTGATATTTTCAAATAATATTTAAAGGAGGGTTTTTTTGCTTGATTTCATACTTGCATGTATTTCCTTTTATGTTATAGGTTGTTACATATTTGTTTTATTTTATAATAACATATAATAACAAGAATATAAGATTACAACATTACCACTGATGACTCCAGAATACAAAATTGGTCTGTTTGCTTGTTTGAGAAGCAAAGGCAACATCAGTAACATACATGAATTAATTTGAAAATCTATTCATGTATACCAGATTCTGAATTTGCTATATCACATTAATAAGAATTCTATCAGTCTCAAAATTTGGTTACTTGGCATACTGGTTTTTAAAAGGCAACATTAATAACATACATGAGTTAATTTGAAAAGCTATTCATGTATACCAGATTCTGAATTTTCTATGTCACATTAATAAGAATTGTATCAGTCTCAAAATTTGGTTACTTGGCATACTGGTTTTTTAGAAGACCAAGGTATAGAAGCTGTAATTCAATGACCAACCTAATTTATTCTAACTGCTTGGGTCTCACTCCACTGCCCTGTTGGCCCATCTGATACACCTCACAAGGGTAGGATTCTGTCTTTTATTCCCCAGTATATTATGTAGCACCTAGCACAGAGTTCATAGTATTCACATACAAATCAATCATCCTACCTGTTTTAGGGGAAGTCACTGAACCAGATGTACTGAAATAATCATCAATGACAACACAGTAGACACCTGCTTCTTCATATCCTCTACCGTTGTTTCCAGGCAAAAGTCACAAGTGTTACTTAAAGACCAAGAACTAAAAGAGCTCTTAGAAGCCTAATTCAATCCCTTCCTTTCTCAAATGAGAAACTGAGCCAAAGATTCAGTCATTTCCCCCAAATCACCCAGCTTATTCCTGGCAGAGCTAGAACTGGGACCCAGAGCCCCTGTTTCCTGGTCTGAAATGCTTTCTACTCATTTACACAGTGGCCTGCTTTCTCACCCATCCCTACATCCTCTCTAGACCAGCACTTTGATAAAGCAGGTAAAAGTTAAACATTTTAGTTTACTTCCTTTCAGAAGGTATGAATACATTCTCTCTCATTAGGCTCGGATTATTGGTGAATTCAACTTAACATGCTATTGTTTCTTGTTCTAACAGAAGACATTAAGAGTGATCATTAAGAAGATATTAAGATTAAGTTGTCACAGACAGTTTTTTGTTCATCTCTAATTTCAGTTTGTATTAGAATGCAAAGTATAATACTGCTAGAAACAGTAATAAATTATTACTCTAACCCAGGGGGGAAAAATTCAGTGAATTAAAAAACATTTGATGAACATCTACAGACTTCATACTTGACTTCCTAATTTTTTACTTCAGATAAAAAATTCTGAAATTTGCTTATTAATCTTTGTTCTTGATTACCAATTGTCATCTGACTTTACAGCATAATAGAGGACTGGCTGTTCTCCCTCTTCATTAAGTCCAAGTTGTAACATCTGATCACTATTAGGAGGCCTTATAGGCATAATGGCTCCATTGCAGTTCCATGCCCAGAAAAAGCTCAAAAACTCTCTTAAATCATGAGATATTGAGCAATGTGGTGACTGATTTTGGTGTTGTACTTATTTTGCATTTTAATTTTGAATTGCTTTGCTAGTACTTTAAGTGCAGAAAAGATACTGAAAGTTCAAGCCACTTTAAAACAAAGGTTACAGAGAGTATGTGTGTGGTTTAGTCACTAAATCATGTCCTACTCTTGCGACCCCAGGGACTGTAGCCTGCCAGGCTCCTCTGTCCATGGGATTCTCCAGGCAAGAATACTGGAGTGGGTTGCCATTTCCTTCTCTAGGGGATCTTTCTGACTGAGGAATCGAACCCGGGTCTCCTGCATTGCAGGTAGATTCTTTACCTACTAAGCTATGAGGGAAGCCTGGTTACAGAGTAATTCTGTGCTAATTAGGTAATGCTACCACTTGAATGGTGATGAAAGTGACCATGGTATATTAAAAAAAATATATGGACTGTTCTTTGAATTCCATCTATGATAGGTCATACTCAGGTGCTTGTTTTTACTTCAGTTTCCTGTGAAGGCTCAACATCTTAATCTCGTCCAGGTAATATCAGTTCAGTTCAGTCACTCAGTTGTGTCTGACTCTTTGCAACCTCATGGACTGCAGTATGCCAGGCTTCCTTGTCCATCACCAACTCCCGGGGCTTGCTCAAACTCATGTCCATAGAGTCAGTGATGTCATACAACCATCTTATCCTCTGTTGTCCCCTTCTCCTGCCTTCAATCTTTCCCAGAATCAGGGTCTTTTCACATGAGTCAGTTCTTTGCATCAGATTAAAGTATTAGAGTATTTGATACTTTACAAATAAAGTAAAGTATTTGATACTTTGCATCAAAGTATTAGAGTTTCAGCTTCAACATCACTCCTTCCAATGAACACCCAGGACTGATCTCCTTTAGGATGGACTGGTTGGATCTCCTTGCAGTCCAAGGAACTCTCAAGAGTCTTCTCCAATACCACAGTTCAAAAGCATCCATTCTTTGGCACTCAGTTTTCTTTATAGTCCAACTTTCACATCCATATGTGACTATTGGAAAAACCATAGCTTTGACTAGATGAACCTTTGTTAGCAAAATAATGTCTCTGCTTTTTAATATGCTGTCTAGGTTGGTCATTGCTTTTCTTCCAAGGAGCAAGTGTCTTTTAGTTTCATGGCTGCAGTCACCATCTGTCCTGATTTTGGAGCCCAAGAAAATGAAGTCTGTCACCATTTCCATTGTTTCCCCATCTATTTGCCATGAAGTGATGGGACTGGATGCCATGATCTTAGTTTTCTGAATGTTTAGTTTTAAGCCACCTTTTTGACTTTCCTCTTTCACTTTCATCAAGAGGCTCTTTAGTTCTTCTTTGTAATATACCACAATGGAAATTTTATCAACTTCAGCTCATCACAGCAACACCATCTTTATTATTCATAAATTTCATATTTTTCACATTTTCCTTAACATGATTGATTTTCATCTTTTTTATATACATGAGCTCTTTTAACATGTAAAAATAGCTGCTTTTCATTATGTGTATTGAAAGCATTTTTTCGCAGTTGTAGTTTCTGCCATTCAAAAGTGTGTATGTGTGTTTTAAATGGGTTTAAATTTATCATTTATTTTCTGTCTGGCTTTTGTGTTCTGTATCTTGCTTCAGAAAAACTTCACGATTTTGGACTCTTTTTTTCTTGTTTTCTTCTAATTCTTTGTCAGTTTCATTCTTTCAGTTCAGTTCAGTCGCTCAGTCATGTCCGACTCTTTGCGACCCCATGAATCGCAGTACACCAGGCCTCCCTATCCATCACCAACTCCCGGAGTTCACTCAGACTCATGTCCATTGAGTCAGTGATGCCATCCAGCCATCTCATCCTCTGTCATCCCCTTCTCCTCCTGCCCCCAATCCCTCCCAGCATCAGAGTCTTCTCCAATGAGTCAAATCTTCCCATGAGATGGCCAAAGTATTGGAGTTTCAGCTTTAGCATCATTCCTTCCAAAGAAATCCCAGGGCTGATCTCCTTCAGGATGGACTGGTTGGATCTCCTTGCAGTCCAAGGGACTCTCAAGAGTCTTCTCCAACACCACAGTCCAAAAGCATCAATTCTTTGGCTCTCAGCTTTCTTTACAGTCCAACTCTCACATCCATACATGACCACTGGAAAAACCATAGCCTTGACTAGACGGAACTTTTTTGGCAAAGTAATGTCTCTGCTTTTCAATATGCTGTCTAGGTTGGTCATAACTTTTCTTCCAAGGAGTAAGCGTCTTTTAATTTCATGGCTGCAGTCACCATCTGCAGTGATTTTGGAGCCCAAAAAAATAAAGTCTGACACTGTTTCCACTGTTTCCCCATCTATTTCCCATGAAGTGATGGGACTGGATGCCATGATCTTAGTTTTCTGAATGTTTAGTTTTAAGCCACCTTTTTGACTTTCCTCTTTCACTTTCATCAAGAGGCTCTTTAGTTCCTCTTCACTTTCTACCATAAGGGTGGTGTCATCTGCATATCTAAGGTTATTTATATGTCTCCCAGCAATCTTGATTCCAGCTTGTGTTTCTTCCAGTCCAGCGTTTCTCATGATGTACTCTGCATAGAAGTTAAATAAGCAGGGTGACAATATACAGCCTTGATGTACTCCTTTTCCTATTTGGAACCAGTCTGTTGTTCCATGTCCAGTTCTACTGTTGCTTCCTGATCTGCATACAGATTTCCCAAGAGGCAGATCAGGTGGTCTGGTATTCCCATCTCTTTCAGAATTTTCCACAGTTTATTGTAATCCACACATTCAAAGGCTTTGGCATAGTCAATAAAGCAGAAATAGATGTTTTTTGGAACTCTCTTGCTTTTTCCATGATCCAGCAGATATTGGCAATTTGATCTCTCATTCCTCTGCCTTTTCTAAATCCAGCTTGAACATCTGGAAGTTCAGATTCATGTATTGCTGAAGCCTGGCTTGGAGAATTTTGAGCATGACTTTACTAGCATGTGAGATGAGTGCAATTGTGTGGTAGTTTGAACATTCTTTGGCATTGCCTTTCTTTGGGATTGGAATGAAAACTGACCTTTTCCAGTCCTGTGGCCACTGCTGAGTTTTCCAAATTTGCTGGCATATTGAGTGCAGCACTTTCACAGCATCATCTTCCAGGATTTGAAAGAGCTCAACTGGAATTCCATCACCTCCACTAGCTTTGTTCATAGTGATGCTTTCTAAGGCCCACTTGACTTCACATTCCAGAATGTCTGGCTCTAGATGAGTGATCACACCATCGTGATTATCTGGGTCATGAAGATCTTTTTTGTACAGTTCTTCTGTGTATTCTTGCCATCTCTTCTTAATATCTTCTGCTTCTGTTAGGTCCATACCATTTCTGTCCTTTATAGAGCCCATCTTTGCATGAAATGTTCCCTTGGTATCTCTAATTTTCTTGAAGAGATCTCTAGTCTTTCCCATTCTGTTGTTTTCCTCTATTTCTTTGCATTGATTGCTGAGGAAGGCTTTCTTATCTCTTCTTGCTATTCTTTGGAACTCTGCATTCAGATGCTTATATCTTTCCTTTTCTCCTTTGCTTTTCACTTCTCTTCTTTTCACAGCTATTTGTAAGGCCTCCCTAGACAGCCGTTTTGCTTTTTTGCATTTCTTTTCCATGGGAATGGTCTTGATCCCTGTCTCCTGTACAATGTCATGAACCTCATTCCATAGTTCATCAGGCACTCTATCTGTCAGATCTAGGCCCTTAAATCTATTTCTCATTTCTACTGTATAATCATAAGGGATTTGATTTAGGTCATACCTGAATGGTCTAGTGGTTTTCCCTACTTTCTTCAACTTAAGTCTGAATTTGGCAATAATGAGTTCATGATCTGAGCCACACTCAGCTCCTGGTCTTGTTTTTGTTGACTGTATAGAGCTTCTCCATCTTTGGCTGCAAAGAGTATAATCAATCTGATTTTGGTGTTGACCATCTGGTGCTGTCCATGTGTAGAGTCTTCTCTTATGTTGTTGGAAGAGGGTGTTTGCTATGACCAGTGCATTTTCTTGACAAAACTCTATTAGTCTTTGCCCTCCTTCATTCCATATTCCAAGGCCAAATTTGCCTGTTACCCAGGTGTTTCTTGACTTTCTACTTTTGCATTCCAGTCCCCTATAATGAAAAGTGGAGAAGGCAATGGCACCCCACTCCAGTACTCTTGCCTGGAGAATCCCAGGGATGGGGGAGCCTGGATGGCTGCCGTCTATGAGGTTGCACAGAGTCGGACACGACTGAAGTGACTTAGCATAGCATAATGAAAAGGACATCTTTTTTGGGGTTAGTTCTAAAAGGTCTTGTAGGTCTTCATAGAACTGTTTAACTTCTATTTATTCAGTTTTTCTTTTTGAGAGTAGAATTTTATAATTTTCTTTATATAGCTTATGCATGTTCTGCTAAGTTTACATATTTTTTTTATAAATGGAATGTGTCTGATCCTTTTATATTTATTAGACTATAAGTGACTTTTCTTGAGGCAGGTTATACCTACTATCCAATAACATTTTTTATTGGATATGGGTTCCCTGGTGGCTCAGATGGTAAAGCCTCTGTCTACAATGCGGGAGACCAGGGTTCGATCCCTGGGTCAAGAAGATTCCCTGGGGAAGGAAATGGCAACCCACTCCAGTACTCTTGCCTAGAAAATCCCATGGATGGAAGAGCCTGGTGTCCATGGGGTCGCCAAGAGTAGAACACGACTGAGCGACTTCACTTTCACTTTCACTTTTCATTGGATATTGAAGTCTATCAAATGGATTTTTGGCCCCTGTACAAAGATGATCAAATGAATTTTCTCCTTGGATCTATTATTACTATAGTTAATGATATTTTTAGATAGGCTGTTGTTGAACCATCCTTGCATTACTTGAATATATCCCACTCTATTAGGATGTATTATGCTATAAATATTCTGCTTGGTTCTATTTGCTAATATTTTAATTGAGAGCAATTTTGAGTTTTCAGAACTATCAAGAGCCGTGTCTATATATTTACTCTTTATACCGAGCACATAATACCTAGCCCTGTGTCTGAAGCAGAAGAAATTCTCAGTAAATATTTGTGAAAAGCAGGGTGGTTCCACAAGTCATATGATTTGATTCTCTTAACTCTTCTGGTCTGTTCTAGAAAGAGATTCCACTATTAAGAGCAGACTAAAGGTCAGTGAGTTGGTCATGTGAGGATCTGTCCAGGTCCTTTGAAAACTTCTTTGTGTGTTCACCTGATCTTCTGATTACTCATAACCTTTTTGGGTCCTTTCACCCCTGTAATGACTAGACATGTTTTTTTCCTTGAGCAAGCTTCCAGACATCAGCAAAGACATCTCTGACAGGAGCGAGCCTAAATTTTCAGAACAAACTGTTTATTATCATGAGGCACTGCTCGGGTGTCTGATCTGGACCAAACCCATGTGAGCTAAGAGAAGAGCTTGAGCTTGACCTGGCAGATGCTGGTGTTGGCTCAGTGATCACAGTATAATCAGCATAGCTATTACCTGGCCAGGGTTCCAGGCAGCCACCCAGAAGTCCCACCAATATAATTCCTGTAGGTGCCTTCCCCCCCCTCCCACCCCACCCCACTTTCTTCTCATTAGCTTCCAGCAACAGCAAATGAAATCCTGTCTTTTGGTGGTTCCACAAGTGTTTCCATTCATCTCCAAAGAGTTCAGTGGCCTGGGTGTATGGGAAGTTCTCTAAGAAAAGTCACATTTGGAAACCAGAGGGCAGAAGAAATACATGGCCAGAGATTATTTTGTGTCAGAATAGCTGTGATGATAGATGCTACAGATGAGCAGTTACTAATGATGACCAACCTGCTCACCCGCAGTTACTCTGGTACCCTGCTTCCTGTATGCTGTTGCATTTTCCCCCAACCTTTCCCCATAGCATCTTTCTTAGAGTCACAAAATTGACTCAAAATCTCAAAAATTTCCATATATCTACTTTTTTTATTTTTAAGTGTTCTATATTTCTATCTAATTAGCCTCTTTTGGTTTTTCCTGTAGCCAGTTATATGTACTATTTGATTTACGGCAATACTCACAGGAGTCCTGTACCCAAACATATAATACTTCAATTGCACTGACTATTCAATTTAAAATTCTCTTTCCAATTAAATGTGACCTATTGTTGGTTATTACTGATGTAATAGGTAAGAGCATATTTAACAAAATCAGATCAAAATACTAGGTTATTAACTTTCACATCATCAACTCAGAGCTAGCATAGGGGCAATTCATACTGCTGAATAAATAGGTTATTTGATAGCCTAATGCAATGTTTATTTCCTTCCTAGGTTTGAAACCACATAAATTCTAGGGCAAGTACTTTTATAATCTAGAATATTCTGAAATGTAACTATTGGCATATGTTTATGGACTTCAAGAGGCTAAGCATTTTAAAGCTGCAAATGACTCTTACAAGGAATATCCTGATAAACTGGTGACTTCAGAGCCAAATAGTTATTCTTTAAAACTATACTTTTGAGCAAGAATTACCTGCTTTGTTGATGTGGATCACATTCACTGAAAGCTTCCCAAATTTTTTCTTCACTTTGTGGGGCAGCCTTGGCATGGGAATACATAGTATATGTCTTCTAAGAAAATATATAGTATATTTCTCCTAAATATGCATAGTGTATTTCTTCTAAGTTCTTCAATTTAAGCAAGAACCACAACCAGCAGATGATCTCTATTGAATCATTTCTTCTTCAAAGATGAAGCCTTGCTATAAAGTGCCAACTCTCACTTTTTCCACGTTACATAATCCTCTCTGTTCCCCAGTATTTCCATGTAGCCATCCTATAAGTGGAACCAGGAGTGTGGTTTGGTTAACACTTCATGTTGATATTGGTGGATTATATGATAGCGGGTAACTTGTTTTCTAACAACCTTATCCTACTGGCCTCAGTATGGGTATCACTTGCACAAATGCATCTTCATCACTGAATGGATTGTTGTTGCCTTGATCCTGATGATCCCTAGCCATGTTTAGTTCCCTGATGAGGCTTCTGATTGAATGTAATGATTGTGCTGTTTTTCTTCCTCCTCATAGTCTGAAGTTGAATCATAAAAATTCCACAAGTTAATCCAAACGTCCTCATTTTCTAACTGTTGTCACTGGATCTTGAACCAGACAGCTTGATGTAGTGTCATTGATGGAGAATGAGACACCATTTGCTCGTCAACCTAAATATAGGCATTAAAATTTACCTGGGTATTTTTGCTATCAATTTTCTTTTATAATTTTCATCAAAGTTTCCACAATAATAAGAACAATTAACTTGCTTACTTTATGTCAAACTTTTAATACACTTTACCTTTTTTACTATGAGGAAAATAGTATTATCCTCATTTGGGGGGCTTCCCTGGTGGCTTAGATGGTAAAGAATCCTGCAATGCAGGAGATCTGGGTTCAATCCTTGGGTTCGGAAAATCCCCTGGAGGAGGGCGTGGCAACCCACTCCAGTATTCTTGCCTGGAGAATCCCCATGGACAGAGGAGCCTGGCAGGCTATAGTCCACTGGGTCACAAAGAGTCAGACATGACTGAGTGACTAAGCACAGCACCTGAGGAAGATATTAATATTTTCCTCCTTTTTTTTATATAGGAAAGCTGAAATTTAGTGAAATTCTGCTCTTGTGACAACTCAAACATAGCTAAGTAACACATCTGTGACTCAAACACAGGTTTGATTCTAAATTATAGGCACACTATACTAGCTCAGTAGGTTAAGAGCCAGTGGTAAAAATAACAAATCTATATCTAAAAACTCATCCTGTTTCCCAAATTACAGTTAGCATTACCAGTTTTCAAAATTCTCAACTACCAGTGACAACGCTCAGTGACAAAACATTGAAACCATATCAGGTCTCTGAATTAACTTGAATCAGATGAAGGACCTCTTGCTAGTATATTGTTCACCTCAAGAGTAAGTCAAAAAACTACCTAATGGGAATTCAAATTTATTTAACAATATTTATCAGTGTAAAAGACCCTGATGCTGGGAAAGATTGAGGGCAGAAGGAGAAGGGGCTGACAGAGGATGAGATGGTTGGATGGCATAATAAATACAATGGACATGAGTTTGAGGCAAACTCCAAGAGACAGTGAAGGACAGGTAAGCCTGGAATGCTGCAGTTTATGGGGTTGCAAAGAGTTGGAGACAATTTGGTGACTGAACAACGACAACAACAATCAGTGATATTAGTGAGTGTTTACCTAATCACCGAAACCAGCCTCCCCTGACATAGCTACTTTGTTATCCACACATAAGGTGAATTAACTGGGATTTTAATTGGAGGAAGCTGAAACTCAGAGAGTAATTTCTAAGTTACACTGTCAATAAGCAATCAAATGGAGATTTTAGTCCAGAAATGTCAAACTCCAAAGATAGTCTTTGGGTTTTTTGGCTTTATACATCGGAAAAGAAACTACAGGTAAAACAATTTGACATTGTTCAAAGAAGGAACATTCTTGACAGTCTTGAGTTACCTATATAGCTACTAATAATCATAACAACTGTAATAGTAATAACCGTGGGGGTTAACATTTCTGGGATAACTGGAAATTCTGAGGGTTGACTCACTGCAAAGTACTTTGCACATATTATCTTACTAGAGACTCACAGTCACCCTGGGCTGTAGGTACTGGTAATACCCCTATGTTTTTAGCTGAGGAAAGCTAAATGGCCCCAGGCCACAGGGTAGTGCACGGGAGTTGGGATTAACATCCACATTAGTCAAGTGCAAACCCCAGCTTTCAACCTTAACACTCACTGCTGCTGGGTAACAGAAAATATAGAGGGTCTCCTTAAGTTTCCATAAGGAAGTATGAGAGGTTTCTTGGCTCTTTCTGCTGTTGAAAAACTACTTCTCTCTTAAGAATTTTTTTGTTCACATGAATTCACCTTGACATCGGGCATAATATTGGAAGAGAAAGCATCTATATGGATGGGAAGTAGCCAGAGAGAGACAGCCCACTCTTTAAAAAAAAAAAAAATTATTCTATTCAAATATAGTTGATTTATGATGTGTTAATTATGTGTTAATTTCTGCTGTACAGCAAAGTGATTCAGTTATATGTATGCATTCATTTTAATTTTTTTATTATGACTTATCATAGGATACTTAATATGGTTCTCTGTGCTGTATAGTAGGACCTCGTTGTTTATCCATCCTATATATACTAGTTTGCATCTGCTACTTCCAGACTTCCAGTCCATCCCTTCCCCCTTGGAAGCCACAAGTCTGTTCTCTATGTCTATGAGTCTGTTTCATAGATAAGTTTGTTTGTGGAAATACTGACCACTCTTGTTTGCATTAACCTACGAGGGGGAAAATTCACATTGGGCCATATCCTGAAGCAGAAATGAGTGAAACTGGGATCAACAACAAAGGGAGATGGGAGGAAGGCATTGCACACGGTGTTCTCCCTTCAGCTTGTCTACAGGTCACAAGTTGCAGGCACTCTTGGTCCAGTTTAGTGGTGCCAAGCGTAGTGTCTGAACTCTGCAGCCACACTGACTGCCTGGACTTGCTGCTCTTGCAAACCATTGCAGTTTAAAGTGGAATGAAGATTATTCTGGGAACACCAGCTCTGTTAACTGTGAAATAATTTTGTTTGACTCACAGAAGGAGAGCTTAAAGGTCCCTAAGCTCCATGACTAAGATTTATGTTCCAGTCTTTCTGCCCCTGCTGGCTGGAGGTGAGAGAATAGGGTAACAAAAGGTGACATATCTCCCAGGGGCCAGGGAATGCCCTTTTTTGTTACTTTGTTGGCTTGGGATAGGGGAGCCAGATAACCAAGCTTATTAAAATTACTTGATACAAAACCAGAAACGGTTTCTGGGTGAGGTAGAAGGAACTGCTATTAGTCACGTATACAAAGTTCTCTGCCTGGACTTGGTGACCACTCTTCTATTGCTTAAAGAATTTTTATGCTTCTGTCTGGATTCTCCTTACTGTCAGACCAGTGGTTTCATATGTGCTCTTCCGTTCACAGAAGCTTCCAAGAGAGGCTTAAAGGGCTTCTGAGGGGTCAGGGATAGGGTGAGGCTTCGGTCAGGCCCCTGCTACAACTAAAGCATCAAGCAGATTTTCTTCTGTTTCATGGCACAGATTTCTGCTGGAGAATGCTTTTATTTCCCCACTTTTTAAAAGAGTACCCTGATTTTCTTCTAGAAATCTATGACTCCCTGTCCTCTGCCAAATGAAGGAATGAGTGCGTATGAGACTCAGGCCTAGTCAACCAGGGTCTCTGATCCATCTCATCAGAGGTGATCCCAAAAAGGGCACTTGACCTGCTTGGACCAGTGAGCACTGGGCTACCCAGGCCCCAGTCTAGGAGTATCCCTTTCTAGCTCTCTTGATATGATATCTCTGGAGCCTCAATTTCTTCATCCATAAGTTAGGGCTGATGCTATTTATACTTATAATAGCACCTGTCAAGTCATATGCATTTTATAAAATATGAACTATAAAGAAAGCTGACCACTGAAGAATTGATGCTTTTGAACTGTGGTGTTGAAGAAGACTCTTGAGAGTCCTTTGGACTACAAGGAGATCCAACCAGTCAATCCTAAAGGAGATCAGTCCTGAATATTCATTGGAAGAACTGATGCTGAAGGTGAAACTCCAGTACTTTGGCCACTTGATGTGAAGAACTGACTCACTGGAAAAGACACTGATGCTGGAAAAGATTGAAGGCAGGAGAAGAAGGGGACAACAGAGGATGAGATGGTTGGATGGCATCACCGACATGATGGACATGAGTTTGAGTAGGCTCCAGGAGTTGGTGATGGACAGGGAAGCCTGGCAAGCTGAAGTCCAAGGCGGTCGCAAAGAGTTGGACACCACAGAGTAACTGAACTGAACTGATTATTTATGAACCTGTCAGGGTAATTTATTGCTGAGTTTTACAAGATTATTTCTATTTTTTCCATTTATCAATTACCCTGTCCTTCCCAAATTAAAATATAGCATTTCCTCATTTTTCAAGCCTTTTGTCTCTCCACCAACTAAATCCCTATCTGGTTTGCTTTTGTTTCTCTTCTAATCCTTCTCATGCCTGTTCCTGATGCTGTCCATATGCAGGAGGGACCTGAAGAGAGTTCTACTGATGTTTCGTGCGTACAGTGTCACCATGGCCACCTGATGATTTCTCCATCTTTTCATGCACCTTCACCCTCAGGGTGAAATGCTGCCTTTGCAACGTCACTTGCAGGTGTGACCGTGGTTAGGTCCACTACTCGCTTCCCTGACTGAAATGTTTTTGTTTTATTGAAGTATAGTTGATTTACAATATTACATTAGTTTCAGGCATACAGCATAGTGATTCAGTTTTTTTATAGATTATACTTCATTTATAGTTATTATAGAAGATTGGCTATATTCTTTGGGCTGTTCAGTATGTCTTTGTAGCTTATTTATATTATATATAGTAGTTTGTACCTCTTGATCCCCTCCTTTCTTTCTTCTCTTCATTGGTAACCACTAGTTTGTCCTTTATGCTTGTGAGTCTGTTTCTTTTTTTGTTATACTCATTTGTTCATGTAACTGTTTTAGATTGCACATACAAGAGATAACATACAATATTTGTCTTTCTCTCCTACTTCACTTAAGCATAATACCCTCCAGGTCCATCCATGTTGTTGCAAACGGCAAAATTTCACTCCTATTTATGGCTGAGTAATATTCCATTGTGTGTATATGTGTGTGTGTATGACCACATCTTTTAAAATATATCCAGCACTACTTTGAATTTACTTCAGTTTACTTTCATTTTGTCCTCTCCACATTTTTCAAAGCCTCTCCATCAACCTTTTTATTCCAGTTGATGGGTTTTTACTATTTCTTTGCCTAAGAGAGATTTTCAGGGCAGAAAAAGAAAAATAGAAGCCCTTTGAAGACAAGGCTCCTCCTGTCTTGTAAAAGTTGAAGCTGTCTGAGGAGATGATGCTCAATATTCTCAGGAAGGAAGAGGGAGAGGGTAGACAAAGGAATACCTTTGAGGATGAGTTGAGAGAAAGGAGACGTGTCTCTGTACCTGGGAAAGGGAAAGTCAGATGGCCATTGAAGGCCCCACCCCAAGGATGGGGCAGAACTCGGATGGGGACTTTTGCCAGGTACACCAGAGGGGGCTGACCCTCTGGGCAAGGGTTCTCCAGCCTTGGTAGAGTTTCTGTTCATGAGTGAGACACAAAAACAGACTGCAGGGCTTGAAGAGAATTCAGATGTACAACATAGTGGTTCAGTTTTAGTGAGGATATCCCCAGTAACTGTGACAAAATGGTCTGAGGCTGTGCTAATTCGCTTCAGTCATGTCTGACTCTTTACAGCCCCATGGACTGTAGCCAGACTCCTCTGTCCATGGGATTCTCTAGGCAAGAATACTGGAGTGGGTTGCCATGCCCTCCTCCAGGGCATCTTCCCAACTCAGGTATTAAACGTATTAAACCTGTGTCCCTTGCGTCTCTTATGTCTCCTGCTTTGGCAGGAAGGTTCTTTAACACTAGTGCCACCTGGGAAGCCCTGTGGCAAACTGATGACCAGGTACCATTTTAGCCTCCCGTGCTACCCAGGGACCAGATGGCTCCCAGCCAGGACTGAGGTTAGGCTTCCTGCCATGCTGGCTGGTAGGATAGGCACTGAAGATCAGGCTTTAGTTGCAATAAAGTACAGTAAAGAGATGAGCTCCCTAACACAGCTGTGCACTGAGATTGATACCCACACACCAGAATCCATGGCTGGTCCCCATACGTGTGAACGTTTCAGTGAGAGACTGTATCAGAGAAGGCCCCAACCAGGAAGGGGAAAACACAGTGCCCCTCAGAGTAAAACGTCTTCATCTGAGGCCCTCGGATTTGCCTTCAATGTGGGCAAGAGTGCCAAGAGCCAAAACACATCCTTAAAAAAAAGTCACTTCCTTACCCTTAGGAAGTTCATCCAGCATCATCCATCTGGAATTTTCTGAAGCCAAACCCACTAGTCAATGTCAAAACCAGAATAAGAGGAAACTTTCTGAAGAAACACCCTCCCATCCTCTCCTGTCATAGGTGAAAAATGGGCAGCTTTGTTTTCTTTGCTTGTGAAGGGAAGAAAAAAGTCACAACGCTTAGTCTCAAGTATCCTCATTTCCAGCTGCCTTTATAGTTCCCAAGTTGTCCCATCAAACTGAGTTACAACCCCATTAAAATGCCACACTCAATATTTTTTGTCTAATCCCGTAATACTCCAAGCCCTGGCTGTCAGCAGACATGTCAGGAAACTCCCCTATCCGGAGGATTTGGTTTGGGTTTATTTTGGCCTGAGAAAGAGAGGAGAAGGAAGGAAAAGAGGAGAGAGTCAGAAAGAACCCGAGTGCTGGCAGTGGGGAATGACAAGCCTTATTAATTCAGGCAGTCAGGCCCTTGGGTCTCAGCAGTGAGGGTAGGCAGATACCTCATGGTAGGGTCCCATGAGTGCTCTTTGAAAGGAGAGCTGTAACAAGGCTGAAGGAGCACCCATCAGCCACCAAGTGGAGGAAGTGAAACTGCTTCCCTGGTCAGCAGCTCCTCAACGGAGAGAGGGGAAGGTGTCCCCAGGATGACTCAGCCCAGCAGATTCTGCCCAAGGACAATTATGGAATGCAAATATTTAGAAATCCTGTGGTTGTTTAGCGCTCTTCAGGGCACTAAACACACACGATGCATCCCCAAAGCAAGAAGAATGAGCCCTGCTTCTGAAGATCCCTGACCTGCAAGGATAGAAGGAAAGAAACAGGCAGACAAGGGTCCTTTCCTCCTACCCGCAGCAATTTTGTGCTTGTTAGTCTTTGTCAGAGACTCATTGTTTTCTGGGCCTAAGTGTCCTCTTCATGGAGGCAGATGGCTTTCTATTTGGAGAGTTTGTCTTCTGATGACTCTTCCTGTGGCTTTCCATGGGAAGAGGTTAGAAGAGGAGCAAGAGGAGGAAGGGAAAGGGATTAGAAATGTCCTCTTGATGTTCTTCTTTGCTGTGTATCTAAGAGTGGCGGATGATATGCTTCAGTCGCTTTGCAGTTTGACCATAGGGTCTCGCCCTTTGCCTGATACATGTGAGCTGGGAGGAGACGGAACCTGGTAGAGCTGGAAGGGAGGCCAGATGACTGTGCTCTGTGGGAAAAGGCAGCTGGCCTCCTGGAGGTCACTGGTTTTCCTCTGAGTGCCACCATAATTTTTTAAAAAAAGGAAACACAGAATATTAAAAGTCTGAATAATTAAGGGTTTACTGAAAGGGTAAATAAGATCCTAATTCATGGCCAAAAACTAGGGATTGATAACACAGCTAGTTGATACCTTGGAGATAGTAGGAGATTTCTTTTCAGGGCAAAGATGAGTAAGGGAAGGAATCGAAAACTCACCCGAGAGTCTTGAGTAGAAATCTTGAACGTGCACCAAGCACTCAGCTGCTGTGTACCTGAGCGGAGAGGAGACATGAAAGTAGGGAAAATACCTAGTCAGAACACCTGACCACACAAACTGGGAGAACGTGACCAACTTGTGACTAGAGGAACAGCAGCTTTTTCCACAAACTAGAAACTCTAAAATTTTACATGCTGAAAGTAAGTGGAATCCTTTCATGAACTCACTGACAGGGTTCAGAATGGGTGATTTGCCTGGCCTATGCAGTAATTGTCATAATTGCTTATGGCGATTACGCCTCCACATCCTGCCCACTCTATCTCCCCTAAGGTCTCCAGCAGCAAGGCTTTCTCTATAGCCCAATCTCTCACTTGGTGTGCCTGCTGATGTACTGTTTGAGATCTAGCATTATGGACCATGTAATCATAAAATATGAGAGGTTAGGATAATTGAGAATTGGAGTACAGTAAAAGCTATATGATTGAGGCACACTGCTTTAGAAGAAAACAATCTTGAGATTGACAGTCAAGCCGTTAGATGACTCAATGGGATGCAAGTGCAAGGTTTGACTAAAGCAATGGCCCTCCGGATGTGGTCCTGCACCAGCAGCATCAGCATCACCTGGGCATTTATTAGAAATGCTAATTATCAAGTCATACCACCCAGTCCTGCTGAATTAGAAACCCAAGGGCTGGGTTTGAGCTTTACAAAACCCCTCAGGTACAAAACCCCTTAGGTACACCTTAGGTACAAAACCCCTAATGCAGACTGAACTTTGAGAACCAATGAACTGAGAATTGAAGCTGATTGTCTAAGGAAGATAGCACAACTTCCCATCTCAGGAGCATGGCCTTCTGGCTCCCCATGAGCACTTGTTCCAGTCATACTTTATTCTTTAGGCAGATTCATCTTTGAAAAGAGACTTCAGAGACCAGGATCAGAGTGGACCTTGTTTGTTTCCTTATTTGGATGGTTCTTTACACAAAATCGCATCACACAGCTTGATTCCCAGGCCCATCTCTAAATGTCTTTTGTCAGATTTTCAAACTCAAATTCAGCCTGAGAGGACAAAGGTTTCCTCATTGAGGGTATTCAAAGAGAATGTGCTCCAGGCAATGACCTCAGACCTGTTTACCATGACTTTGAGCTGCTGTGCCCCTGTCCTTTCTAGGTATTCGTACATAGAGCACCCATCTAGGACAGTCTGAGAATGTGGCTCTTCTAGGTACGATGGGGCTTGGCTCCAGGATGACAAAGGATAACCTCATAGACTCTGGGAGACACCAGACTGTGAGTCAGAGGCCAGGTGTACCAAGAAATAGACACATAACGTTTCTAGAGCTGCTCAACTTGCATGATTTGGACTCTAAGGGTAGTTTGGACAGTGATGGGCCATGCAGTAGCTGCCAGATTCTGATGGAGATAGAGCAATTCAGTGGAGGCACAATACCATCAAGAGATTATGGGGTAGTTTGGGGAGCAATATGTCACACAGGCTAATGCCACAAAATCCCACTCTATTTATTATGACTATTAACACTGTGTTTTCTATTTGGCCATCACAGTGTTTCCCAGTGAAATGTAGCCTGTATTTAATTGACATGAGATATATTAAGAGGCGGTAGTCACCCAAAGCATCCTTCTGCCATGGGAATCGGGGAATATGGCTGGATTTAAACATAATGAAGAGACAGATGTTTTCACAAAACTCCTGTTAAAGCAATCATAATTGCCAGATTTTTTAAAACTCCCTCCTGTGGCTGCCCCTCCCCATTTTTATGACAGCCAAGATATCAAGAAGAAGAAGGAAAGAGGTTTCTCTTCTAATATTGACTGAAGACCTTCATTAACTTCTTTGGTAATCCAAGATTTACACATTCACCAAAATTTCAGGTTACATAGATTTTATATGTCCCATGTCCCTGTTTCCCACTGCGGGGATATTGGGCATCAGTGTTACTCTAAATCAATTATTAGGGAAACAGATGTTTTTTAAGGGAACAGCAAAAAGCCATTGTTCTAGCACCTTTTTATATGCCACCTTGAGGAAGCTCAGCAAGGACCAGTAAAGAGATTTAATTCACCTTTGCCTCTCAGAATGACTAGACAGTGCACTAGTCAGAAATGCGTTTAGCTCGATTAATAGCCAACTGACTGAAGTTATTCAAGCACATAAAGGTGTGTTTGTCTTTCACATGAGGAGCCTGCAGAGAGGCAGTTTGGGGTCAGAAGGATGCCCTCAAGAATCCAGAGTTTCTGTTTTCTTGGTCCACCATCCTTGACTGTACTGTTTGGTCTCATGGAAGGAGCAGAGCTATACCTCAATGTTGTATCTATGTTTCAGGCAAAAGAAGAATAGCAAATTCCTACTTACATCTCATTAGCAGCACTGTCATATGGCCATTTCTGGCTGTAAAAGAAGCTTAGAAAATCAAGTTTTTAACTGTTTAAACCTCTAAAGGAGAGAAGACATTGGGTCAACTAATCTAGAGTATATTATTACAGATGTCATAATAAATAGCAGACCTCTGCATTACTATGTCATGACATGTTTTGGGAAACATCATCAAGGGTCTTCTCTTGTTATAGGTTCATACAAGCAATGAATCATGAGTCCGTGTGATAAAGACTAAATGCCTAGTGTGTAAGTAAGAGTTTTGTTTTGCTAGAGGGATGCAGGGAAGCCTAGGCTATTGCTTCTCAAGCTTTACTGAGATTTTGTTAAATTACAAATCCTTACTCAGTGAATCAGGGCTGGGGTCTGAAATTTCTGCACTTGTAACCAGCTCCAAAGAGATGCCAATGCTGCTGTTCCATGAATAGTAAAGATCTAGATAACAATTAAACAGGGCCTGAAACATGAGTAGAAAATTCATCAAGTGGAGAGAAGAGAGGAGAGTCCCTAGGGCTGGGGAAAGGTCATGTACAAATGCACATGCATATCCTCTTTTATGCAGTCCATTGTAACTCTTTCTAGATAATTTTCTTTAAATATATATATACACATACTTGGACAGATGGACAGACAGGTACATAGACACAATAAGCAGATATTATATTTTTAGTCAACTGTACTATATACTTGTGGTCAGAGTAATTCTCGGCCAATGAGCATCTTACCACACTCTTCTAATGCAATGTGTTAGATTTTCTCATCAGTGACTTTTCCTTCTGCCATTGATGTTGTACTCTAGGAAACAGGTTTGGCCTGTAACCATTGCTGAAAGACTTGCTATTATTGGTCCTGGAATTGTCCACAAAGAGGGAGTTCCATGTTCAGTGTTTAAAAAGTAATCTTTGCTTCTTGAGTCTCTTCATGAAATGGTCAAGGGCACAAACAATAAAGATCATCCCTTGAATGTCATGAGGCCAGTCACAGTATAACTGCAGCTTGATAAGATCGACTGACAGTTGTGTGACCCGTGACCTGGAAGAAACTATGGCCAGAGAGTTGTAATGACTTCAGAGGATTTGAGAAAATCTGAAGAGCCATTGCCAGTGTACACTGCCAGACATATCTCCCTGGGGAGACTGTGCTGAAATGTACATGCTGAAACATACAGTTGGTTCAGGCATTTTCATTTCCAGGAGTTCATCCCCCACATAAATGAGAGATGCTAGGATGGTGCCCATTTGGAGACTAGCACATAACTTGATGTTTTGGAGTAGAGGGTGAGAGAGGAGGAGTGGTAGCAGATGAGGCTGCTTTCATTCAAAAATTAGAGTGGTTCAGCCATGCTGAGGTTCGCTTTACCCATGGGCGGTGGGAAGCTATCAAAGTTCATATACAGTGAAATGACACCGTCATTTTGGACTTTAGAGGGATGACTTTGTTGACAATGTAGTAGAGGGACGCAGGGAGAGTACAGCAGCTAAACTGGAGTCAGGGAGTTCAGGTAAAAGGAGAGAGAAGATGAGACCCTGAACCAGAGCAGTGACTCTATGGAGAGAAAAGTAGTAAGATGTAACGGTCATGTCAAAGGTAGGCTCGTTTGGGTAGAGTAAACTTTAAGATGTATGGCTGAGGGAAAAGAAGTTGAGGATGACTTTAAGACCTGGGTAAGCAGTTCAGACTAGCATGTTTTTTTTTTTTTTTAACTTATATTTGATGGCCTGCAGTTTTTCAAAGACTCTCTATACCCATTTGCCTTACTTTATCCACTTCATATATCTTTGACACCTGCCTGAGCCTGAAAGCTTTTGAGACTGAGCACAAGGGTGTTCACCTTGGCCAAGAGGATGAATGATAGTGCCTCTAACTAAGGGAGGGAACCCAGGAGAGGAGCAAGTCTGCCAGAGGAAGATAACTCAAGAGTGCACTTTAGCAATAAAGAGAGAAGAGTGGTTTGGCGCTCCTGGGTCTAGGACTAGCTTGAACCTTGATTTACTTTCCCTGTGACCTTGAGTCAGTTCCCTTGGCCTTCCAGTAGCTATAAAGCAGGAGAAAACATTCACCGCCCTTGCAAATAGCTCCCCAGAGCCACCAGGCTCATAACAGTGTTTCTAGCCAGTACACATTAATCTGTGTCATCCCTTCCTCCTTATAGGCATCTTTACGAGCCCTCATTTCCCTGCACACTCAGCTTGGTAGACTCAGAAAATATGTGTTGATGACCTGGCCTCCCAGTGTTTTCTCCGAGCAGTGCTGCCCTGTGCTATCAAAACCGGGAGAGGAGAAAAGACAAGTCTGGGTATATCAAGTTTCTCTGGGACTCACCATCCAATTCTCAGTATGCAAGAATTTTTAGAAAAAGTTAAGTGTTTATTTTCATGGTCACACTAAAGACCTCTGGAAATACCATAGATAACCACAGCACCAATAACTATCTAATTTATTATATTTGCACATGCAGATGGAAGGAAGCCAGTCTTGGCATAAAGACAACTATAAACAAATGTAAATTACAAATCAGACAGTCAGATTGGAAATTGAAGTAAAAAAACATGCAAAATCCACCTAAAGTTTCCTATTCCCATGTAGCATTAAGGTATTAAATCCTTTTACTCCCCCTGACCCCTCACTAATCTGAATTCCCTCTGCAGTTAATGAGGTTTTCTTTCCTCTCTTAATGCATTCAATTTAAAAAAGCAGGCACTAGGGATGCAAAGATCAGATAAGATCCTGCCCTTGGTCAAGACACAGTTTGGGTGTAAAAACCTTATTTAATGAACAAGTAAGTGTTAAATTTTACTTACTAATTAATTTAATCTATTCTCTTAAAAACCCTTTTGGGGGAGTATGTGGGTGGGAGGCAGGGAGTATTACTCTTTTCAATGAAAAGTTGTGAAAAAACTATAACTGGAGGTAGAAAGAAAGTTCTGAACCTGTACCTTTGTGGTTATGCAGCTTGGTCCCTGATTATCTCAGATATCCATTCATTTCCTCAAGCTAAATGCTTTTGACTAAGTCAAATATTTACATTTAAATATCTAAACTAGAAGCAAATGGGTGATATTTTTCTTTCAAGTGGCTCAGCTATTGTTCCCTTCCACCTGCTAACAAGTAGCCTCAGTAGGTTTAGGTAAACTCATAAGCTACTGTTTGAAGTCCGAGCAGTATAACTAGTTTTCTAAACCTGGTCTCACTTAGCCCAATGTGATAGCCTTGTAATCCGTGTCTTTACAATTCTGTCTTGCCCCTTCTATCCGTTATCCACACTGTAAGCAAAGTGGCCTATTGAAAGCACAAATTAATAATATTAGCTCAGTGCCTTAAAACCCTCCCATTGCTCTTGGGATAAATACTAGAATCCTTAATATGATCTTAATCGCAGTAAGACAGTCCTGTCCCCATGTCTCCACACTGGGCTTGGACCGTGGCTCTTGTTTCCCTGCTGTTTGCTCTCATTGCCCATACATCTCTGTTCATAGCAATAATCAAAGGCACAATTTTTGTCCTTTTTATATTGTTTGATGACTGTGTCCCTCTCTTGAAAATAAGTAGGAGAACAATGACCACATCTATTTAGGCTCATTGCTATATCTTTAGTGGCTAGTTTAAACCCTCAACACAAAAGGCATTTAATATATGTTCATTGCATAAATAACACAATACATGAATAAATGATCAGTATCAGTTGTTCACTCAGTCACTGGATGCTATTTTTACGAGTAAGAAAACTTATTTCAGGCATGGAAACTATGCCCGTTTTTCTTAATTCTCCAGTAAATATTATGTTCAAAATATTTCAAGGCTTTGGTGGTAAGTTGTAAAGATGGGCTGTGAAAGGATTTGTGTTTCTGCTATTCCAGGAGAATGAAGGAAGAGGGGAAGCATAGTTATGAGCTATCTCTGAAATTCTCTGTTATTGCCTACATTTATCTGGGATTGGATGAATCCTTCTCTCTCTAGAAAAGCACTGCGTATTTTGTCTGTAGAAATCAAGAAGCTTGATATATAGTCAATCATTTCACAAATATTGTTGTAGAAAATGTTCCTGCTTGCTTCAGTTTCATTTGTGAATTGGCTCACCTTTTGTAGTTCAGTCATTGTGATTCTAAACATTAGAACACAAAGATGAATAAGATGCATGTATTTTTCTTACAAGTAAACACAGTACTAAAAATACACATATGTTGAAAGTTCTGCCAGAATACTTGGTGAAACAGTAATCTAACTTGCCTGAGACCCAAAGAAGTATGGGGGTCCAGAAGTAAATCCCTTTGAAACAAATGAGCCAATTTGCCTGAAACCTGATTCATGAAGACACTGTAAATATAGGACTATGGGATATAAGGTAACGGGCTTAAACCTGACCCTCAGTGTATGCCTCATGTTAGCGTTTAGGATTGGCATCCTTCTGTATACATCACAAGTTCTGCCAGTGTTCTCATGCAGAGCACAAGCATTTCGTAGCCCTTGTTTTGTTTTTATAATTTCTTTGAAGGTCTAATATTTATCTAAAAATATCATGTTTATTTGTTTACTTATTCATTGTCTGTATCTTCTCTCTGGATTGTCACTCTGTAAAGGAGAAAGGGATTTTTCTGTGCCATATCCCAGCACTAAATCATGTTGAGTGCTCAAACTTGTTGAATCAATTTTTCAAGCCCAAATTCCAATAAGACCAAATTAGTAACTCTGTTTTTTTGCTTCTGTTTCTCCTAAAAATAATAATGATAGCTAAAACTTATGAGTACTTGCTACCTGGTTAGTACCATGCTAGCATGCTGAAACAGATCTGTGTATTATCCACAGCTACTGTACACAATCTATACTTGTATTTTATTGGCTTTGCAAATGAGACTGTCAAAGCTCAGAGAGGTTGACTCACTAACTCAAGGTCACAGAGCAGGGAAGCTGAGACTTTAGGAATTGAACTCAAAACTGCTTTATAACAGCTCCTTAGTTCACACGGCTCCTCCTCCCCATCAAGTACAGTGCATCCACTTGAAATGATCAGTTGAACTGCTTTTGTGTTCATTCTGAATTGAGACAGAAGAAAGGTGTTTTCAGTTCCAGTGGCTTCTCCTTTTCTCAGGTGTTACAGTTGTAGGGTGAGTACCCATCCTCCTGCTCTCACCCTTCCGGCTCCTTCAGTCTTCTGCATCCTTTGCGAAGAGCAAAATAAAACTGATCCCTTTTCAAAACTCATCAATCTCTCCTAGTTACATTTCTTTTTTTTTTTTAATTTTATTTTATTTTTAAACTTTACATAATTGTATTAGTTTTGCCAAATATCAAAATGAATCCGCCAAAAGTATACATGTGTTCCCCATCCTGAACCCTCCTCCCTCCTCCCTCCCCATACCATCCCTCTGGGTCGTCCCAGTGCACCAGCCCCAAGCATCCAGTATCGCGCATCGAACCTGGACTGGCAACTCGTTTCTTACATGATATTCTACATGTTTCAATGTCACTCTCCCAAATCTTCCCACCCTCTCCCTCTCCCACAGAGTCCATAAGACTGTTCTATACATCAGTGTCTCTTTTGCTGTGTCGTACACCAGGTTATTGTTACCATCTTTCTAAATTCCATATATATGCGTTAGTATACTGTATTTATGTTTTTCCTTCTGGCTTACTTCACTCTGTATAATAGGCTCCAGTTTCATCCACCTCATTAGAACTGATTCAAATGTATTCTTTTTAATGGCTGAGTAATACTCCATTGTGTATATGTACCACTGCTTTCTTATCCATTCATCTGCTGATGGACATCTAGGTTGCTTCCATGTCCTGGCTATTATAAACAGTGCTGCGATGAACATTGGGGTACACGTGTCTCTTTCCCTTCTGGTTTCCTCAGTGTGTATGCCCAGCAGTGGGATTGCTGGATCATAAGGCAGTTCTATTTCCAGTTTTTTAAGGAATCTCCACACTGTTCTCCATAGTGGCTGTACTAGTTTGCATTCCCACCAACAGTGTAAGAGGGTTCCCTTTTCTCCACACCCTCTCCAGCATTTATTATTTGTAGACTTTTGGATCGCAGTTACATTTCTAAGCAGATCTGGAGGGACCAAAGCCTCAGAGTAAAGTCCTACCATTTTACAAGTCCAGCAGCTCGATCCTCTTGTATTTTATGATTTACCCGAAGTGTCTGACCAATTGTGTCATAGTGGCAAACTCTCCATACAAAAGCAAAGCAGGGGTGGAAGTGTGCCCTCCCCCTGCCAATTGGCATTTTTGCTTTGGGATTCCATTCCAAGTTTTGCCTGAGACTTTTAAAAAGCTCTGGGTCTATTCCCTCTCTCCTTGTCAGGGCCATAGTCTATCCAAGTTAGGTAGACTCCTCCTTTTATTTGTTTGTTTATTTGCTTTTTTAAAAAAAGGTCCCTTGAGTTCCTCATTGGAAAAGACTCTGATGCTGGGAGGGATTGGGGGCAGGAGGAGAAGGGGACGACAGAGGATGAGATAGCTGGATGGCATCACCGACTCGATGGACATGAGTTTGGATAATCTCCGGGAGTTAGTGATGGACAGGGAGGCCTGGCATGCTACAATTCATGGGGTTGCAAAGAGTCTGAAACGACTGAGCAACTGAACTTAACTGAGTGCCTGTACATATTTTAAATGTGATGTATCCCATTAGGTCACTCTTGTGTTTGTCTTGTCTTTTGGAGCAAATTCCAAAGAATTTGGGGGACTTCAAAATTCATGGATTTTTTCCCTGCATTCATATTTTCCTCTCCTGATATTTGAATGAGTTGTACTGATATATGTTAAGTATGTGCAAAAAAGAAAAAAGAAAGTGTAAGTGTTAGTTGTTCAGTCATGTCTGACTCTTTGCAACCCTATGAACTGTAGCCCGCCAAGCCTCTGTCCATGGGATTCTCCAGGCAAGAATACTGGAGTGAGTAGCCATTTTCTTCTCTAAGAGGTCTTCCTGACTCAGGGATCAAACCCAGGTCTCCTGCATTGCAGGCAGGTTCTTTACCATCTAAGTTTGTGCTGCTGCTGCTAAGTTGCTTCAGTCGTGTCTGACTCTGTGTGACCCCGTAGATGGCAGGCCACCAGACTCCCCTGTCCCTGGGATTCTACAGGCAAGAACACTGGAGTGGGTTGCCATTTCCTTCTCCAATGCATGAAAGTGAAAAGTGAAAGGGAAGTCTCTCAGTCCTGTCCGACTCTTAGTGACCCCATGGACTGCAGCCTACCAGGCTCCTCCGTCCATGGGATTTTCCAGGCAAGAGTACTGGATTGGGGTGCCATCACCTTCTCCGCTAAATTTGTGCAGATTACTACAAATATATGCAGGTTATTGTATTTCAACATTTCCTCAAAGTTGTTAGGGGAAAAGGCCAGATCGTATAAGGTTGTGGAGGTCATTGGCACAAAGTTTAAGTTACAAACTTTGGCGCCCTTAGTGGGAGGCACCCTGGATAGGAGGGGAGTTTCAGGGAGAATGGATACACATATCTGTATGGCTGAGTCCCTTTGCTCTTCACCTGAAACTATCACAGCATTGTTAATCAGATATAAGTGTGTGCTCAGTCACTCAGTTGTGTCTGACTCTTTGCAACTCTATGGACTATAGCCCATCAAGGCTCATCTGTCCATGGAATTTTCCAGGCAAGATTACTAGAGTGGGTTGCCATTTCCTCCTCCAGGTGATCTTCTCAACCGTCCTAGGGATTAAACCTGCGTCTCCTGCATTTACAGATGGATTTTTTACCCCTGAGCCACCATCAATCAGCTGTCCTAAGGAAAAGCATGCTTAGATTAAATATTTAGTGTGACAGAAGCACCTAAAGCATACGTTAAAAAAAAAGAAGTCTTACATGATACATCCTCACACATCTCAAAATCTCCTCAAATATGGCAGTCATATCACACTCAGCTAATGAAGTTCACAATAGAACACCTGTTCTAACAGCTCTTTGAAAAGAGTTGAGGAACCCAGGAGACTTGAGGAAGGAAATATATGTTCCACTCCTTCCTTAGAGGATGAGAAAAGAACCATAAAAGAATAGATTAGGAAGCTGGACTTCGATAGCAAGTGAGGATCACAAGAGATGAATGAGAAATGAGACCACAGCTCATGTGGTCCAAGCTTGCTGGACACAGTCTATCTGGGAGCCTCAATGGCCATTTTCTTAGGAAATGAAGCATGAAAAGAAGGACCTGAACATTGAAGATAATCTGAAACCAAGATTTTAAAACTTGTAAAATCTGAAATCACTATATGAAAGATTATGGTGTGCCTAGGTCTTGAGTTTAACTGTTTAAGAGCTAAGGATTAATAAAGGAAAGCGACTCTTGGTCAATGGCAGCTTGTTTCTAAGACATGTTAATGCCCTTGAAGAAGCCCTTTGAACCATGTTAAACATCAGCTTGTCACCGCCAGAGTCTGTTTCCAACTCCTGACAGCTAGGATCCTGGTCTGGTTGAGGTTGAGGCAGAAATGTTGCACATTGTGTTATCACTCCCTTCATCAAAGCACTGTATAAATAGTCTGACCAAACCAAATTTGTTGTCAATGCTAGGAAATATCTCTCACCTCAGAGCAGGAAGTTACCATGGTTGGTTTTGCTAATAGCATTTCTTAAAAGTTCCTTTGACACGCAGCATTGAAAGAAAGTCATGCTATGCTCTCTTCTTCTTTTGAAGAGACTCACTTTTAAATGGTCGTGTTCAGGCACACATAGGAAGTGCCTGCCATGTGCTAGATGAGGGTTATGCAGGAGGGCGTGCTCTCTGTCTGGAGGACTAAGAATGTACATGGTACTTGGAGTATCTGCTTGTGGGTAACAATTGATTAACTGCAGAAATGGTGGGATTGAATTCTCATCCATGCCTGAACAAAGGCAAGAGAGATACACAAAGTGGAACCTAGCTTTAAGTCAAATAAAAAATTGATTAAAGTGTGAACTTTTCCAGGATCTACTTCAAGCAAAAGAAATAAAAATCAAAACATAGTTGCTTCTGATATGTTCAGACCTAAGAGTTGCAACTTTATGGTAGAGCTGCCTCTCTGAGGCTATAAACATGAAGGGAGGCATCCAAGTTGTTCTTCGTTCAATGCCCAGAAGACATTTTATTCCTGGGAAAACAAAGGCATAGACCCAGCAGCAGAAAAAAAATGAAACATTGCCCTTTAGTTGGTTACATAAAGTCTTCCTAGCTCTTTTCTTTCTCACGGAAAGAAGTTTCAGGTGCCAGAACGGTTAATTAAAATAGAGTTTCTCTGGCTTCTGTATAAATATAGTTGCAAAATGAGAAGCTAATTTGTGTTCTGGATAATTTTATAGTTTTGACATCATGAGTTCCTTGATGGCAAGGATATTTGTCTGCATTGTTTCAAAGGTTCTGGTACCTAGTAGATGCTCAATAAATACTTTTGAATGAATTCAAGAAAATAGATGTGTTCCTACTTCCATCAGAACAAGGCAAAACAAAAAAACTTCATGAATTTCTGAAAAGCATGTATAAGAAACAGCACTGACCTCATGGAAGAAGTGATAGGAGGGAAAGATTTTATTTTGTATATATTTTCATTTTTAAATGTTTTTTGTGAGTTTGAGTCACCTTTATAATTAAGGTGAAAGATTAGTTAAAATTAAATTGCTCTTTGGTTCCCTTTGAGAAATGGCAGTATTAAAAGCAAAAAAAAAAAAAAAAAAATAGCCTTCCCTTTGAGCTTGCATAGTGTCCTTGCTTGCAGAGAGCCTTTCAGGGGCTGAGTTCAGAACTACCTAGGCCCACGGGGTGTTTGTGTCAAGGTTTATGGCTCCCAATCACAGATGAGATAGCGAGGGAAGCTACTCTGAAGGGTATTTCAGGGTGGCGCGGATCTAGCAGTTAAAGAGACAAAAGACCTAAGACACAGTGGGGCCTTGGAGGCAGATGGCCTTAGAGAAAGCCTTGCTGTGCAGTTCATCTGTTGATCTTGCTGGGCCTCAGTCTTCTCACCTGTACAATAGAGGTGATAGCAGTACACAGTTCCTAAGGTCGCTGTGAAATGAAGGCATCAGTGCTTCAAGGCGTCTAGAAGGATGCCTCGTGGTAATGTGTGTTCAACATGAGTCAGCGTTTGTGAACTAGAGCACAGACACGACGACGTGAAAGAAATGGTGTATACGCATGTAAACTCGTATGCATCAGCCTTTCTGCTCTTTTATACAAGTACAGAAATCTAATAAGACCTTCTTTCTTTCTTTTTGTGCATTTTAAATTGTTCTCAACTTGACATAGGTACAGTTCTGTTTTTTGCACCAGTATACAGAAGGACAGCACAAAAGTGAAAAAGAAAACATCTGATAGTGAAATGAGTGCCTTTGCATATAAACAATCCTTGAAGTGCTTTTTCATTTTCCTTCCAAGCAGATACATTTAAAGAGAAAGACAGCAAAGCTGACATCAAGACATGAAAAAAGTGGCTGCCCTTGCCTTGCAGGAATGACTTCGGCTATGTTTTGTGAACATGCCTATGTTGGTTAACTGAAAGACAGATAATAGTTTATATTTCAAAAGAAACTACAGGGCTTACTCTGACTGTGAGTGGCTGAGTTGATTTCAGAGCATAAAGCTTCAGTTTCTATGATCTGCCTACTTAGAGTAATTTGAAGTCCTTGCTTAGTTTCCGTGATGGTCTCCTAAAGGAGCAACCAGAAACCAGACAGGTTTGTCTAGCCCTCATGCTGAAGCAAACCAGGAATTCCCCAGAATGTTTCCTCTATCCATTAGATGTACTTTCTCCATCTGCTGTTCTCCCCAACAAGTAACACACCCCTGACAGGTTTTTGATTCATCCTTCGCCTCACTTTCCAGTAAAAAGCAGCTTCTAGATTAAAAGTAAAATAAAGATTATAGG
The DNA here is from genome assembly GCF_032452875.1 of Bos javanicus. NCBI lineage: Eukaryota > Metazoa > Chordata > Mammalia > Artiodactyla > Bovidae > Bos > Bos javanicus. The sequence continues at coordinate 54,241,730 of NC_083874.1, read as the reverse complement.
TCCAATCAATACAAGAGACTTGGAAATCAAACTCCTCCCCCAAATTTTTGTCGGGTATCAATTTTGTTTTCCTGCTTTGGCTCTTTTCATTAGGGGCTAATCAGAAACACATTGCTATTGTTACTTAGTCTTAGAGGGATTTTTTAAATCCTGGTTTGTTTGTTTTTTTTATCTACATCTCTCAACACTGATTTTTTTTTTTTTTACACAGAAAGATCTGGCTTTTCTTTTATCCTTTCCAAGCAGAGACTTGTTTGTACTATCCTATAAAATATATAGAATAATTATAATTATCTGGCAGGTCTGTTTCCCTGTCTTATCTCCTTTCCTATCATCTGTCACCCTGTACTGCCTCCTGTCTCCAGTCTGCCCAGCACTGAGGTCTAGCCACAGGTCCCCCAAGTAACCACACAAGTTGAATATACCCTTTGACACGCAGTTCCTACAGCCCCACTGTGATGAGCAACCACTGAGTCCACCTCACAGCTGCCCCAGAGACAAAGAGAAAGGAAGGCTGTCAGTGTGCAGAGCAAGGGCTGCACAAGTGAGCCACCGAGGGGCAGCATCTGCCCCCAGGTTGAAAGGTGACTTGTCCCAAAGTTAGTCTTTGTTTCTCATTAAAAATGTTAGATGGCCCCATGAAATCAGAGACCCTTGGACTTTCAACCTGAAAAGGAAGTAAGAGGTAACAACACTTACCACTTGAGTATTTTTTGTCAGCTAGATACTTTCTGAAAACTTCATATGGATCAATCCATTCAATCCTTACACCAGCCCTGTGAGGCAAGCATTGTTATTACCTCTGTTTTACAGATGAGGAAACTGAGGCTCAGAAACATTGAGTAGCCCACCTGAGATCACAGAATAGTTAGCTGAGGCTCTGGGAGACTAAGTAAGTAGTCCATAGTGGAAAATACTCCCTCTATGAAGTCTCTTCTGGTGTCATCCACCCATGTTCCTCACCCAAACCGCTTACTGTATAGTCAAACTGGCTGCTTTGTGCTTCTGCTGTTCTGTATATACATGCCTTTCCAACATCTGTACCACTTTACTGCTCTTACCTGTTTGTACTGGATCTCTTCCTGCTGGCTCTTAGGGGTGGAAGTCCTGTCATCCTGGTCTCTACCTTCCCAGTGCCTATCCCACTATGAATATTCTTCTTCTCTTGTATTAATTCTGACCAACTGACATCAGTTAGGAATGCTGTGTTGAGAATGCTTCTGAGAAGTCTCTGCAGTTGTTGGGGAGGGTGTGATAGGGTTGATAAGCTGTGGCTGTCCAGGGAGGGAGAGTGCAGTACGCCCACCACCCCTCCTCTGTCCCTGATTCCAGGGGCCCTCCTAGGGCCCAGGATAGTGCACACTCAGTACATATGGTTATGTTGTGACTGAGTATTATGAGTTTTTTCCAGTTCCTTATAGTCCTAAGAATGTTTCACCCATTAACTTCAGTTCTTTCAGAAGTACTGCAGGACTGTGTGATTCTGAGAAAAAAAAAAAAATCCCATTCTTGCAAATCCTTTTGATTACAATACCTGGAAATATCAGTCTCTGGAAATCCTAGCCAACTATAGCAAATCAGAAAAGATCAAGGATATGGATAGAGCTTTGAGAAGCTCTGCTTGTGGGATGGGGCGTGGGGGGAAGTGTTAGATGCCAGGGTAAGAGATGAGTGCAGGGAAAGAGGCAGATCCCTGGGGAGAGAGTCAGGCAGATAGGTAGGAGAAAGTCTGGGAGGGTCACGGCAGGAAAGTCAGGGCAATGAGAGAGCTTTAAGACAAGCTTTGTTATCTAGCCATGGGAGTTTAAGTGCCAAGGCTACACTACCCATAAAATGGTGAGATTTGAAAGGCAGTAGTATGTCCCTGTGGCTGTGACACTTATTAGCTGTGAGCCTTGGACAAGTTATGTAATATCCCTGGGATTCATATATAAAATGAAAAAATAAAAGTATTCTGATACTACTGTGATAACTAAAGGAGACTAGGACTTACAACATTGCCTAAGTACAAAGGACATGCTTAAATAACAGTTGTGAAGAAACTCTGTAGTTGCTTCAGTGCTTTCAGTATGTTAAAAGTAAAGGAGGGAGTGGCCAGCAGGGATTCAGGCCCCACTGGCTGCAGGTGCACTTATTGGACATTTGGCCTTGAATGACTAGGGATGCTGCAGAGGATGGAGATGGAGGGAAGGAAACAGACATAGTGGATCCCATCACACTTCTACCCCAAACTCCAGGCTGTTCTAGGATGGTCTCCTCCATAACCCCTTCAGTCTCTATCGATCCCATCACTCTGTTTTATTTTTATATAGTGCTTGACATTATCAAACATTGTCTTGTCCATTTATTTGTTTATTGTCTTCTCCACCATCACTCCCCTGTAAATTCACTGAAAACAGCATCTTGGCTTTCTTGTCCAATACAGTCGGTATCTGCAATGCCTAGAATTGTCCCTGACTGTTGTTCAATAAATATTTGTGGAATGAGTTAATTGTTGAATTGATGCCTTATATCCTCAATCCTGGAGCTTCCCTGGTAGCTCAGTGGTAAATACTCTGCCTGCCAATGCCACGGACAGAGGAACTCGGCAGGCTACTGTCCACAGAGTCACAGAAGAATTGGACACAATTTAGCAACTAAACAGCAATCACATGCTCAGTCCCACCTAAGGGTGATCTGAGCTTATTTATCAGCAGAGAGAAAGAGTCCAGGAGTGGGGAAATCTTGATAAAGAGGAGAGCAAGAATTATTAGGAACCCAGGATCAAAAACACAGGTGGAGGGATGAGAGTGAAAAGGCTAAAGACTATTTCTTGCCCTGGCTATCAGTTTTCACCCAAGGCTGACAACAGCCCTCTCACTTTCACTCCCAGACAGCTGGGCTCTGAAACTCGTGTAACTAGACACATGTTGTAATTAATCATCTTTATAAAATAGCTCAGAGGATTATATCCAGCGAGTAACCATTCAACCTTCTCATTGTCCACACAGCCTTTTCTTTATATGTTGGTCTGCTTCCTAAAATAAGCAGACCCTGTCTTATTAAGAGCAACTCTAAAAGATGCTAGAGTGGTTTATGTGAACCCTATTTAGAAAGCTGCATGCACACATGGAAAGAAGTATCTGGCTGAGATAAAACAGCTCATTTAAATGTAGTCAGCAAGTGAGTACTCAAATCTCCAGAAAGTATTTAATAGAAAGGAAAATCTCCACCTTATGGGTAAGGTACATGCAGGAAGATTCAGAGAATTTCCCTGACTTTTAAGCTTTAACACCAATAAATATATACCATGAAGTATAGCTTTGTTCCTGAAATGAAGGCTGCACAGTTTGCTCTGTGTTTTAATGTACACACATGGGGATGATACCTTTCTTGTGACATCTGTCCTTAATATAGTCATTTATCTTTGGAAAGAAATCTCACTGAAACAATTGGCAAAGATAAATTTTAGTTCTATGACCACTGGTGCAGAAAGGCAGAACATTCTGGGGTCCACAGCAAACTGCATGATAAACAGTAAAACAGTAAAATTAAAACTATAAAAATGATCAAAAGGTATTTCTCCAGACTTTGGCAATGGTAAAGAATGTAAGTTGAGTTTAGTTTCCATTATCATTAGCATAATTTTCATTATCATTAAGAGTAAAATCAGATAATTTGACAATCAAAGATATCTTGAGTGTTTTCTTGAAAATTAGAAGAAAAGGATATCTGATTGAGATTTAAAAAAAAAAAAAAGATCCTCTAAAGACAACCCATCTCTGTTAGAAGTGTTGCTGAGTCATATTTAATGCAGAGAATCCCTTTTGCCATCTTTGTACTATAATGTATTTCCTACATTTTTAAAACCAGCAAGACCATATATATGAAACACAACAGATTATTTTCCCTGTCTTTGTTATTTCCAATAAACATGTGTTCAATATTGTTAAAATTAATACTGTTTCTTCAATCCTATTTTAATTGGCTCGTTTGTCAGGAGACTCCAAGCGTCTAAGGGTGAAAGGGGGTGAACACTGAACAATACTGGAAAGCAAGAATCCTAAGGAATCCTCATTCCCAATGTTGACACTTGTTCATTCAACTAGCAATTGTCAAGCTCCTATCCTGTGTTAGACACTTTTATAGATATTGGGGATAGGAGAGTGAATATGATGAAGACCCTGCCTTCTTGGATAAGCTCATCTAGAGAGAAGGCAGGTAAAGAAGAGAAGCAAGCTGAGACCAGTGCTCTGGAGCACATTTAGAATCTGACAGTAGTGAAACAAGGCAAAAAGACTCAGGAGTCCCTTGTATTATATGACAAAGGGAAGCAAGAGGAGCTTGGCATCATGAAAGCTTCAAGGGTTTCATCTTCCAGAAGGAAGGCATGATCAACCTGGGCCATGGCTATAACAAGAGACCAAGTATAATGAAGACAAACATTTGGTCACTGTATTTGCTAAGATATCAGTCAGTGAAGACATTGAAAGAGCCAGTTCAGTGGAGTAGATGGGGACAAAAACCATCTAAATGATGAAAAGGGAACCGGGAGGTGACAAAGCAGAAACACTATGTTTAAACAATTATTTTAAGGATTTTGGCTACAAAGGGAAATTTAAAAATAAAGCTAATCTAGAAACGAAGGAGTCCACTTCAGAAGACAATCAGTCACAAAGACACTGATAGTACTGGAGACCCAGCACACTGTCAGTTTTTCAAGACAGTCTCCGAAGCTGCATTTCTTTAATATCCCAGTTGTTCTTGTTGACTCAGTTTATTTAAAAAATGTGTTGTGACCATCAAACAAATTGCATCTATAGGCCAGATGATTCAATAGATGAAAGCCCCTGATTCTAGTGGTTAGCCCAGGACAGGGAGAGAGACCACCTACCTATCTTTGCTTCAGTTCTTCCTCTGTTCTCTTTCTGAGTAATATCCATTTCACATACTTGCTCGTCCATGTTCTATTGTAAAGTGGAAAGTGTAAAGTGGAAAAAAATGTAACCACTTTGCTTTGTCTGAGTGATACCAAATAGCTAGTTTTATCTTTTCTTAATTGAGCTGTTTTGATTTTTTATTTATTTTTAATTTTATTTCTATTATTTCTTAAACCAGCAGTAATAAGCAGAACAGAAAACTTCAGAAGCAATAATGTTTACTGTTTTTATTCTTTCTTTATGGTGAAAATAACCAAGAAATACCCTTTAGCAAATTTTAAGAGCACAATACAGTATCGTCAACTGTAGTCACTTTGCTGCACACCAGTTCTGCCGAACTTACTCATCTTGCATAGCTGGAACTTTGTACACCTGACCAGCGTCTCCCCGGTTCTCCTTTTCTCTAGGTCCTGGCAATCACCTTTTATTCTCCATTGCTATGAGTCTGACTATTTTATATTCCTCACATAAGTGAGATCTTACATATTTGTCTGTCTCTGACCGGCATATTTCACTTAGCATGATGTCCTCCAGGTTCATTCATTCATGTTATCACAAATGGCAGGATTTCCTTTTTTAAGGCTTAATAATACTCCATTGTGTGTGTATCTTACATTTTCTTTATGCATTCTTCTGTAGATGAGCACTTACATTGTTTCCATATCTTGCTTTATAAATGTATTGTGGACATGTCACAAACATGTGCATATATCAGATCATCAGGTTTTCCATCTTAAATATAAACAAATTTTATTGTCAATTATATCCCAGTAAAGCTGGAAAAAAATAACAGTGAGCAATTATCTGTGGCATACCTATGGTATGCTCTGTGTGGATGAAGGGAATAAAGAAGCTGCTGGACATTCCAACAAATTAGAGGTGCTCTAAGTCTGAGAGTCTCTCTCTGTTTTGTAAGACTTAGAAAATGAACTTATGGTTGCCGGGGGAAGGGATGGTTAGGGACGTTGGGAAGGTCATGTACACACTGCTGTATTCAAAATGGATAAACAACAAGAACTATTGTATAGCACATGAAACTCAATTGGCACTAAGATGGCCTTTTTTGTGGTTCTGGGACCACTAGATATTGAATTTTGACCCCATCATACACAAAAATCGTTCCAATTATGTTGCTACCGTTTAGTGCTCAGTCATGTCCGACTGTTTGCAACCCCATGGTCTGTCCATGGAATTCTCTAGGCAAGAATACTGAAGTGGGTTGCCATTCTCTTTTCCAGGGAATCTTCCCAACTCAGGGATTGAACCCTGGTCTCCCGCATTGCAGGCAGACTCTTTACCGTCTGCTTATTCCAATTATATTTTAGATATAAGACTGAAAGGCAAAACAATAAAATACATATAAGAAAACATAGAAAAAAAGAAAATGTAGAAGTATGTGTGTTCATGACCTTGAAATAATCAGATTTTTAAACAAGACACAAGCATCAAAGTGCCACAAAAGAAAAAACTGATTAATTGGATCACATTAAAGTAAGAAGTTCTGTTTATCAAAAAATACCATTAAGAGAGTGAAAAGGTAAGCCACAGTGGGAGAATATATTTGCAATGCCTCTGTCTGAACAGAGATTATATGTATTATATCCAGAATATACATGGAACTCCTTCAAAGAGAAAAAGAACTGGAAACTCAATTGAAAGAAAAAAAGTGGGCAAAAAGATTTAAAGGGCATTTTACAAAAGGATATTCATGTTACCACAAATATGTGAATAGGATATCAACATGATTAGTTATCAGAGAAATACAAATGAAAGCCACAGTGAGATGCCACTACAGATTCACCAGAATGGCTACAATTTAAAAAAGACTGATCATTCCAAGTTGATGACAAGCATAAGGAGCAACTGAAGCTCGTGAACATGTGAGAGGAATGTAAACTGGTAAACTCCAAAAACTTTGGTAGGAGCTGATGTTTACTAATGCATGCACTGGGGATTTACTAACAACCCAACAATTCCATGTCTAGGAATCTTCCCAACAGAAATTTTTACACCCAAAGACATAATCAAAAACATTAATAACAATATTATTCTTAAGAGCCCCAAACCGAAATATCCATCAACAGAAAAATGAGTAAATTGTGGTATATCCATATATTTTTACATAGCAAGAGAATGAACAGATTTAATACAAAGATACAGATGAACCTCTCAAGTGTAATATTGAGCAAAAGAGGCCAAAGGCAAATGAATGCATACTATGTAATTCTATTTCATGAAGTCCAAACTCTGGCAAAACTCATCTATGGTAATTAAAGTCAGGGTGGTGTTTACCTTTTTAGGGGTCATGACTGGTAAGGGGCTTGAGGGCCTTCTGGGTGTCATTAATATTCCCTGATTTTGGTGGTTATAGTCACATCATGAAAATTAATCATGCTATGTACTTACGATCTGTGTGCTTTCCTGTATGTACGTTTCCATTCAATAGACAGTTTTCCTTTTAGGCATACTTGCTGAGCACCTGTAATGTACCGGACATGATGAAGGTATAGGGGACATGCTGGTAAATAAGAGGAACACAGGCTCTTGCCATGGGATTTAGTCCAATGAAGGATTAAATGACTAGCTATTTCGGGGTTGCTTTTTTTTTTTTTTTGCCCTTTGTGTAGAAAGAACAAGTCATCCTGAAGCTCAGACATGGGTATACAGAAAACCAAAGATTTTAAACATTCACTTTCTCTGAAACTGAATCCACCATTTCCTCCTCACACGTTCTCAAAGGTAGAGGTATTGGTACCATGTACAAGGTGCGTCCCTGCACCTCTCCTCTGAGCTCTCACTTCCTGCCCAAATCTTTATCTTTTAATGTAGTACATTATCTACATGAGTGCTTCCTCCAGTAGACTAAATTTCTTGAGAGCAGATGTTTGCTATTACCACCCTTTAATCCTCATGCTTAGCAAGTGCTTGCGGAGAAGGCAATGGCACCCCACTCCAGTACTCTTGCCTGGAAAATCCCATGGACGGAGGAGCCTGGTAGGCTGCAGTCTATGGGGTCACGAAGAGTCAGATACGACTGAGTGACTTCACTTTCACTTTCATCCATTGGAGAAGGAAACAGCAACCCACTCCAGTGTTCTTGCCTGGAGAATCCCAGGGACAGAGGAGCCTGGTGGGCTGCCATCTCTGGGGTCTCACAGAGTCGGACACAACTGAAGCGACTTAGCAGCAGCAGCAGCAGCAGCAGCAAGTGCTTGACCTGTAGTAGCTAGGTATGTCATAAATACTAGTTAGATGGATAGATGGATATGAATATACAACATCTATGCAGGTCAGGCTTCCCTGGTGGCTCAGATGGTAAAGAAACTGCCTGCAATGTGGGAGACCCAGGTTCTTATGTTCTTTTATTTTAATTCTGGTGTATCTTAAAAATATATTTGAACAACAATCCTTCAGTCAGTTCTTGGTATGTCAGTTGATTAAAGACTGAGAAGAAAGAATATCTTCTGGTGATATAAAGTGTTCTATTCTTGTAATTTTAACACTGCCCAATATGATAATTGAGTTGTCTCAGACACCAAGTGATTCCAGCCTGTGTGAATTGGTTAGCTACTAGCAAGCTACTAAATATATCTAAAGTGAGCACTCAAAGTATTCTTTTTTAAACCAGTATTTCTGTACCACAGGTTCTTCAGTGTGAATTTTCCTAGCAAAATAAATCAGTGGCACAACAAAAAGAGTGAATTAGTGTCTTGGCAATTAAAAATAGCCTCATCTGTAACCTAGCAACCCAGACTTTCAAGCTTGCCAAAAACATCCATAGTCTTGAAGGTAACTTTTGGAGTGTCTTCCCATAATGACTTTCCCTACCTTCAGCCGAAGTGAGTGCTCAGCAGTCATTTGTTACTATACAATCCCATTCCAGAGTCCTAAAATATATATCTGTCATCTTATTTACAAAGGTTGTGTGGAAATTCTGTAATTTATTTAATAAATCCCCTAGGATTTAGGTTGTTTTTAGTTCTCTAGTATTATAATTAATGCAGCAATATCTTACCCAAGTATCTTTGAGTAATTTTGTGAGTCTATTTGCATTATAAATTCTTAAATTATAATTGCTGGGGCCCATGACTTAGGCATTTTACAGGTCAATAAATATTATTTAATTGCCTCCCCCTCCATGAGTCTAACTTTGAACAAAGGGGCCTCAAAGCCTCCTGGAAGTGGGACCAGAAAGAGCATGAAGTAGCGAGTCAGAAGAAACACACTGGAGTGTGAAAGGAAATGTGATTTTGTACAATAAAGGTCAAAAAATGCTCGATTCTTCCTCATCTCATATAACCAAGGTCACTGAGTTCTTAATGGACCATATTGAGTCACCACTGTATAGATTCACGTTTACACATAGCCTGCTTGGTAGACTGAGACAGGAAGGAGCACTAAGGCCCAGGCCCTCTGTGGTTGAGAATTCATGAACTCAGCAGATTCTTGGAGATGGGAATTCTCCCTCTAAGCCTCCACGCCCTTCCAAAAGTCCTTCTGAACAAATGGAGAAGTAGTAAGGATTTTTCTCACTATCTCAAGGTTTATATGGCAGTTACTAGTTTAGAAAGTACATTTCCATCCTTATAGAACTCTGGAGTAGCTATAATACATATTTTATAGACAATGAAACAAAAGACCAAAAATATATGGTGAGTTCCCCACAATAATAGAACCGGTAAGTTTTAGAGTCTGAATCCAAACCAATGGGGTATGGTTACAAAACAGGCTACCTTTAAGCTGAGCCACTTAACTGGAGTAGCTGATTTTGACCCCCACCCACCCCAAACCATTTATCTGTAGCTGGTTCAATCCATTGTCAAGCAATAATTAGCTTTTCAGTTGAGTATTCAGGAACCAAGAAAACACAGCTCCAGGCAAACAGCAGGAACCTGTTGGAGTTTGAATTTTAAGAAATCCCTCTTGGGTTATTGGGTCAAGACCTACCGCAATTTAGAAAATAATGAACTTCACTTAGCTGAGTTTAAGGATGAGTTCTTTTTTTTTTTTCCCTCCAATTTTATTTTATTTTTAAACTTTACATAATTGTATTAGTTTTGCCAAATATCAAAATGAATCCGCCACAGGTATACATGTGTTCCCCATCCCGAACCCTCCTCCCTCCTCCCTCCCCAAGAGATGAGTAAATACTTCTGATCATTAGAGTCCTGTATTAGCAAAGTTTTCTGAAAAATTTTGACGTGTTAGGAAACCTTTAAAACTATAGAACTATAGAACTGGTGTTCTGCAACCATTCCCTCTCTCCCTACACACACACACACACACACACACGCATACACACACACACACGCATACACACACACACGCATACACACACACACACGCATACACACACACACACACACACACACACAGTGTCATTCTTATATTCCCTGCGGTTTGAGTTCTGTTGCCAAATCGGCAGCAGTAAATGTTGGCACACAATGGTACACCACTCTCTCTGTCCGGTTGCTGTGGGTCCCTGTTGGGAAACACAGTTCCCTCAAGTGCCTTGGACTTGGCCTTGCAGTCATGAGTGTTAAAAATAGATGTGTAAAAAAAAAAAAAAATAGATGTGTACAGGCAAGAGGAACAACCATGGGAAGTGGGTTTTTGGCATTTCCTTTGGTCATACGTGCATCTGTTACCCGCCAACTGATTTCTAGAATGTGATTACAGATCGCTTACAGTAATAACTTCTATACCAAATACCTAGCTAATAAAAACACATGACTCTTCAGATGCAAAGTATGGTGACAAACTGAAGAAATGCTCAGGCTGACTCAGACCTTAAAATAAGTCAGCATAGATTGATAGGCTTACATATTCAAGGTGTTGACTTCCCTTCCCTCCTTATTCGTGATCTCAGTTCTTGGCACCAGTGGTCTCACTCAGAGCCATGGAGTTGAGCCCCTTCGCATACGGATGACTCCGTAGCTCTCCAGCCTAGACCTCTACACTGAGCTCGGCATTTCCAAATGATCATCTCATTAGGGCCTCAAACTTAAAATGGAATTTTGGGGAGGTTTTCCCCCAAGGATTGACTTCTTTTCTGTTTTTGCCCAAATAAGGAAATGGCACCACCCAGTTGCTCAAATCCATCCTTAAACACCATCATTGATTCCACTTTTCCCCTCATATCCTGCTCATCAGCAGGTGATCTATTGATACATCTTCCCCTGTCTACCACTGCTCTTCTAAGGCCACACCTTAGAAGGTCCAGTTTCTCACCTGGACTGCTAAAACATGACTGCTTTTGCTGCCAATTCCTGACGAGCCATGTTCCCCTGCTAAACCCCCCTGAGGTCTTCCTGACACACTTAGGATAAAGTACACGTGCCTTATCATGCAGGATCCAGGTCCTCCTTACCTGTCTGACTGATCGCATTTGACTCTGTGGAGGCTGAATGTGCTGCCATGTCATTCTTTCTGCCCCTCAAACATGCCAAGCTTATCCATTAGGGCCTTTGCCTCTTCCTGGATTACTCTCTACTCAGATCCTCATAAGGCTGGCTCCCTTTGTCATTTTTGTCTCAGTTCAGCCACCACCTCCTCAGGCCTTCCCTGAACACCCAAATCTGTGTAACTCCTTCCATTCTTTCCTTGCTTTCACGTGTAGCACCCCACCATCTCCTATTTTCAACATGTTTCCCATCACTACCTGCAGTCATCTTGTCTACTTTTTAATTTTTGGTCTCCTTCATTAGAAGGCAAAGTCTTTGAGGACCAGGGAATTTATCTAACTTCTCACTGAACTCCCAAGGTCTGGCCCAGGCTGAATGACTCCTTATCTGACATGGTTGATACGGTCAAAGCCCATGTGTGTGTGTTAACCGAGATGGAGCAAGGCTGTGTTACTCCAAGTGAGAAGTGTCACTGTGTGTTCAGTCTCCACCTCATTAGAAATTTCTTCTGGAAGAGAAATGAAGATTCCAGCAAGGGCTACCTGATCAGTTTGGGCAGTTTTGTCTCAAACTTAATCCTGACTCATGTTCTCAGATACAGAAAGAACCAGGAAGCTCATGAAAGATTCGTGTTTTCATTTACTCTGCAAATATTTATTGAGAGCATACTATATACAAAGACGGGTGATAAGGGTTCAGTGGTGAATGAGACAGAAATAGTCTCTGATTTCGTAGAACTCATAGTTTGGTGGGGGAGACATGGTTAACAATTAACTATACAAGTAAACATTTAATTTTGTGATGGGAGCTAGGAAGAAAGCACAGGAAGTTATGACAGGAAGGCGTATGCACCCTACATATTCGGAAAGGACCATAAGAAACCATTATTCTAGGGTGACACTGAAGCAAGTTGACAGAAAAACCACCACCATCAGGCCAATCCTGCCTCATTTCCCTTCTCTTTCCTCCATGATCATTCCATTTACTGTAAAAGAAGGCATTTTCCCTGTATAAGCAGACCACAAGGCTGGGTGACCCTACTGCCTCTAACAATTGACTTTGGATGTCTTGCCTGGGGTAGTAAGGGGAAGGGCAGAGGACCACTTGAGCCAGCTTATCTGTAATGTACACACTCTTGGTCCTTCCATACACTCCCTAAAAATCAGTATGTAGCCAAGGTCTCACCCAGTTAGGAACAGAACCATTCCTGCTAGCACTGAGACTTCATCAGCAAGGTCACTGGCTAGCATTTACTGAGAGCTACATGTGTACCAGCTAGCCTCCTAAGCATTTCCTCTCCTGACCACCTTCCATCTTCACCACTATTGTGGTAGCTACAATCATTCATTCCCTTTATAGATGAGAACTGATACACAGAGAGTTGCAGTCACTTGCCCAGGTCAAAGGAGAAAGTGACAAACCCAGAGTTAGAATCTGGGTCCATCAGGCCACTCTTAGAAACCACACTATGCCACTTCTCAGCGGTAGAAATCAACAACTAGAAACTTCTCCAGAGCTATCTGATTTGGTCAAGAATTAGTATGACTAGGGTCCTCCAGCCCCTGAGATAATTTGGGATGGAAGAACAAGCCTTATCTTCAAGACTTTGTGTTACTTAATTTTACCGGATGTGAACCCTCCATGGCAATCTGTTTACTACTCACTTCTGTACTTTCAAGGCACAGTGCACTTTGATAAGACCTCATTTGTTCTCAGAAAATTTATTTGAGTCAGAAACCATTGTGATCACTTTGCAGATAAGGCAACTGAGGCAGAGGACCGACAGACCAATAATGCTCAAATCTCCGAAGTTGTATCAGAAGCAGATAACAAACTGCAGGTCCCATTTCTTGTGCTGCACACTGGTCGCCCATCATCTCCAAGCTTCCACTTCCTCTCCCAAAGCATGAGAGAACTAGGCAAGAACTTCTCTGGGAAACACCTTTTTCCCTAAATTGACATTACCCAGTGTTGCGTGTGGTGGTCATCAGTTAGCTCTGCCTGTCCAGCCAGTGGGCTCTCTTTTTGTGTGTGTGTCAGCTTGTCAGTGTGCCTTGTCTTGCTGCTCACAGTCTCCCTTGGGAGCCCAATTGCAGGTCCCCAGGAAGAGGAGGGAAAGGCATGTGGACAGATACAACCCCTGTATCACAGCAGGGAGGAGGGTTTTCCCACAAGAAAATGAAGTTGTCATTGAGCAAAACCCACCCATGTCCACCACACAGGACTGGAGAACTTAAAGTTCTTCCAAACCTGGATGCAAGGTTCTCCAGCCCTTTTGGTTCTGCCAGAGGATCCTTTGAAAGAGGAAGGCAGGAAGGGCATTTCCAGGGAACAAAAGATCAACATGGGTTTCAGGTAAGGTTCTAAAAAGGGAAAGCTGATCATCCAGCTCTTACTCCAAGCTTTATTGTAATCTTCTGTTCCTTTGCTCAAAATTCTGCTCCAGGCAGCTGTTGACCCTTCTTGAGAGAAAGATATGTGGATGTTTTTAATTTTTAAATTCCAAGGACTATATATATATATATATATTTTTTTTTTTTTTAAGATCTCTGTTGTTTGCTCCTCCTTGAGGAATGAAGAAAAAATCTGAACTAATTTAAGGCTATTTACATGTCAGGAAGGAAAGATACAAAACAAACATGACACCAAGCCAAGAAGGAACTAGAGAGATTGTGGAAGAAAATAGCTCTAACCAGAAGTTGCCAAGGTGGCTTCAGGGTTGATTCAGGCCCTCAGCTATGTTTTCTTCAGCTGGGACAGTAGGATCTTTAAAATTGAATTATCAACATTTAAAAATCAGTATTTCATATAAAAATATTTTGCATGAGAGCTTTAGGCTAGAAATGAAGAGCAGCTGTTCCGTCCGGACACTGCCTAAATTCTCTTTCTTCCACATCTCTGGAAGCCTACTCATCATTCACGTTAACTGCTAGCCCCCAGAGCCATCTGTATTTTGCAAGCTCTGCTTTAGTCCAGCAGCTGTGGCCACCAGGAGCCAATGTAGACACTTTTCTGAGCTTCCCTGCTCATCCCAAACACTGAGCTGCTCCCAGGAATGTGAACCTATGCTTTTTATCTTGTCATGCTTCGGCAGTCATCACATGGAGAGAGAGAGCCTAAATCAATACCCAGACTAGTTGGAGAAAATAGATCCATTTGAGATGAGGTTTACATTTCACTTTGGCTTCTGCTGCCAGAACCAGGAGTTTACTGTAAATGGCCCCAAGGAGGGAGAGCCAGTGAGGATGGGAGGGAATTAAATTAAGAACTACTCACAGCTGAGGATCTGCAAGCAGGAGAGCCAGCCAGCTTCCGGAAACTGTCAAAGCCGGGGTGCAGCAAAGTGGCAGAAAGGGTGTAGGTTGAAACAGTGAGTTCCACAAAGAAACTAGGGAGACATACAGAAAAACAAGATAAATGTCTGAAATATTTGTATACAATCAAGTGAAAGTGTAGCAGTTCTATTTATTAGTGTATTTAAGCAATTTAAGATCATTCTGGTGGCTCAGATGGCAAAGGGTCCATGTGCAATGCAGGAGACCTGGGTTCGATCCCTGGATTAAGAAGATCCCCTGGAGGAGGCCATGGAAACCCTCTCCAGGATTCTTGCCTGGGAAATCCCATGGACAGAAGAGCCTGGTGGGCTACAGTCCATGGGGTCGCAAAGAATCAGACATGACTGAAGCAACTAAGCACAGCACAGCACATAGGTACACTTCAGGTCACAGAATTAATTTTTACCTTTATTAAAAAAAAATTGTTCCTCCTTTATCCATGAATTCATTCAGCAAAATCAGATACCTACTGTGTATCAGGCACTATCATAGGCTTTGGAAAGGCTGAGCTTAAGAGATGAGCAGAACTTCAGTTTTAATTTGTTGATTTTATTTGTTTTCATTTATTGGTGTAAATGTTGACCTAAGTTTTCCCTAAATTTCAATAAAAATGCTAGAATAATAATTCATGGATTGAGCCAGACTAACCTTTAACAGAGATAACAGATTTGCAGCATGGGAGGAAAGGCCACCCAATCAGTTAAAGCCTTTTTAGTAACATCCCATATTTGTATATGTTTGTTTATAAATTACATATATGTGTGTGTGTGTGTGTGTATACACATACGTATAAATGTTTATGTATTTATATTTTGTACATTACAAAATATACAAAGAAATGGCTAATTTGAAAATGCGATTTTTAACTTTTGTATTTATTTGTTATTTTTCAAACTAGAACTCCTAATATTTCCCTGCCACCCTGCAGTGCACTGTTTCCAGAACTTTCCATGGTGTGTCACCCATGGTGGAGGTCACTAGGCTAGCCTCCATCTTCTAAAGTTGTTAATGGGTTCAGTAGTGAGAGTATCAGACTTTCGCATCAGCAGGACTTTGGATGATTTTCACTGATCCAATCAAGCGATGATGGGTCTCCATCTTGGCACCTCCCCAGAGCTGCTGAGGTCCCAAGGGATCCCAGAGCACAGGATGATCTTTCTCAAAAGTAAACCTATATGTGGAACTCCACTGCTTACAACCCTTCAAAGCCAGTACTTGGCACCTGACCATAAAGCACACAACCCTGAACCAGCCTGCCTTGCCAGCGGAACCCCTCACCCACCCCATTGTGTCTTTTCTCTACCAGGGTCTCCCTTCAGGCCCTGCAGCAACTGTGTGGGTTCTTCTGCCCCAGGCTCCTCACACAGTCCAGTCCCTTCCCTCTGCCCTAAAAGCCCTTCATCCATTCTTTTTTTTAATTTTTTAAATTTTGTATCTGCATATAATTAAAGATGTGTTAATTTCAGGTGTACAGCAAAGTGATTGACTTATACATATATATGAAAGTGAAAATAGTAGTCGCTCAGTCATGTCCAACTCTTTGTGACCCCATGGACTGTAGCCCATCAGGCTCCTCTGTCCATGGGATTCTCCAGGCAAGAATACTGGAGTAGGTTGCCATTCCCTTCTCCAGGGGATCTTCCCGACCCAGGCATCGATCCTGGGTCCCCTGCATTGCAGGCGGATTCTTTGCGCCTGAGCCACCAGGGAAGCTATATAAATATGTGTGTGTGTGTGTGTGTGTGTGTGTGTCTTATTTTTCAGATTATTTTCCCATTTAGGTAATTACAGAGTATTGAGCAGAGTTTCTTGTCCTATACAGTAGGTCCTAGTTGGACCTACCATAACCATATTTTAAATATGGTAATGTGCAGGTATCAATCCCAAAATCTCAATCTATCCCTCCCTCCCACCAACCCTTCCCCACTGGTAACAACAAGTTTGTTTTCTGTGTCTGTGAGTCGTTTCTGTTTTGTAAACAAATTCATTTGTATCCTGGAGATTATCATGCTATGTGAAGTAAGTCAGACAGAGAAAGACAAATATCATGTGATATCACTTATATGCAGAATCTTAAAAAAAAAAAAAAAAAGATACAAATGAACTTATTTATAAAACATCCTTTCTTCATCTTGAATATCACTTCCTCAGGGACCTGTCGCTGACCCTCTCATTCTAAATCCAGCCATCCATTATTATTCTCTCATGACATTTAAAATTTTTCTTTATAACACTTACAATAATATGAAATCACAGATATATTTGTGTGCTTTCTGTTGGACAGCTTTCTTCCCAGCATCCTCCATAAAGAGAGGAGACTTGGCACATCTGTAGCTGCCAAATGACCTGGCCAAGTGGATGGAAGTTAGCATATACTCAATAAAGATATTGTAGAGGAAAGAGAAAGAAATGAAAGAAGGACAAAATTGATTCCTTTTTTAATGTATAGGCACCTACATATAAATTTTCTGAGTACTAAGAAAGAAATAAAAATTTCCTAGGAAATAGTTTCTGGCAGAAATGTTGGTGAGGTTCTCTGCCAGTGAGACAGACCACTAAATATGTCTGTAATTACAGGGAAAAGGAAAAAATTTTCAACTAAGGTAGGCCGATGATTTTTTTTAATGTGCTCAAAAGAAGTAATTCAAATGTTCTTATGTTCCTGGCTCATGATAAATACTAAAAAAAAAAAAAAAATGTTAAAACACTGAATGTATGAGCAAATCATTGAAAAAAGTGTAAGAGTCCAGAAAATATGAAATACTAAAGTAACAAAAATAATGTTCAGTGATGATAAACTAGCTTAATAAAGATGGTAGGAAAATAAATGTAATACTATAAAATAGTAACACATTAGGAATAGTAGTTAATGTTTACATAACAACTAATATGTGCCAGGCATCACTTATGCATACATTAACTCATTAATTTCTCACATCTCCTTATTAAGATAGGTTCTTTTATTGTTCCCATTTTATAGGCAGGGAAATGGAGGCACAGGGCATTCATAACATGCCTACTATCTTGCAGATGGTTAAGTAAGACCAGGGGCATCTGGCTCAGATCTCTGAAATCTTGATTACTTCATTAACCTTGCCACTTTTAATTAAATGAAAATACATATACATACTGTGACATTGGTTGTTGCAAAGAGCAAATTCATCCTTACCTGTGGCCCATGAAGAGTTTTATTCCAAATTTTTACTTTTAAAAATAAAATTTTAAAAGGCTATTCATTTTGAGGTTAAAAGTATGTCTTGGAAAGGCATGAAGGTCCTGATTTTTAGGGGTGTGCGGACAAATGTTTCCCAAACATCATACATCTCCATAGAAGAGAATTCGTTGACTTAGCAAATTTTTATTTTATATCTACTAAGTTTGAGTCACTGCAGGGCCTAGGGATTCAGCAAGACCTGCAGTCCCTGCTCTCAAGAAGCTTGTAACTGGGAAAAGAAGAGAGAAACTAAACAAATAACTCCTTATTAATGACTGTTGTGAGAGCTGATAGGGAAAAAACACCAGGATGCTTCAAGCAGGGAGAGGCCATCCATGGCAAGCAGTTCAGAATGAAGGGAAGCTCTGGAGCCCTTGCCTCAGCTCTTTGTGTGTATGTGTCCCATGGCCAGAGACAGTGCTTCTCTGATCAAATCCTGCCCCTCCCCTGCTCCCACCAGATGCATAACCTTAGATAGGTCTCGGCATCTCTCAGTGCCTCCATTTTCACACTTGTCAAGTGCGGATAACATGCACATCCATCTCATGAATGTATTATGAGGACTGAATGAGATAGTACTTGCATATCGCTTAGAACTGTGTTTAGAACTACAAGGGGATAGTCAGCACTAGGTGGTGGTACTGTAGTAGCCTCTCAAAACCATAAATCTGAATCTAGGAAAATTGGAAAGATATCGAAGGCAGTATTAATATGAGAGGTTACTTTAAGCTCATAACCAAGATGAATTTTCATGCCATATATCACTAAGCGGTTTGCTTACAAGATCTGCCAAAATGGCTGTCCTGAAAGTGTTTCTATATCTCTCCATCCTCTTCCTGAATCAGAATTCCCAGAGTCAGAGAAAGAAGAGTCTATTTTGGCTTTCCCCTGCAACTTAATTGAGTGTAGCTGGTATCTAAACACTACATCCTGATACTTCAGCATTTAATAAAGTTATTTGGGGTTTTGTAGGAAGAGTCTTAAATTCCCCTCTGCCTTTTGCCAATTATTGATACATTGTTATGAAGTGATGGTGCCCATAATTATAATTCTTTATCCTTTTAACTAAATTTAACATTTTTTAACTTTAGTATTAATTACTCCTTTAAAACACAACACAAACATTTCCATTTCATTGTGACTAGATAACACATTGCCCTGAATTTTATTTTGCATTTGCCAAGTTTGTAGGTCTCCAGTATCAGAAAATTAATTGGAAGTTTGCGTTTTCTATATTAAACAGAAAAAGTCATAATGGAGAAAAACTTCCTGGGTGTGATCCCATCCCCGCCAGTGTGGTATGCCAGCAAACTGTCAGGCACATCACAGATGGGAAAAATGGGGGAAATACCCACCTCAGGGACTCACAGGAGGCAATGGTGGGAGAGCAGGGGGAGTTGACGGTCAGGCCTGAACAAAGGAAGAGAAATATTTCCACCTCTCATGAGTCATCAAGTCAAGTCTCTCCAGCGGGCTCAGGGGGCCTCCTAAACTTTGCAACTTGGCTTTGCCCCAGACATGAAATATGGAAAGGCACTTCTGATGCAACACTTTCATCACCACCGCTACTTTGCCTCTTTCATCTCTGTCAAGAGATACAGCACCGGTTCCTGTAACTTCTCCCTGTGATTGCCATGCTGACACAATTGTTTACATGGAAATTCAGAAGATTTTGGAATCAAAGGGCATGTGGACATTATAATCAAGAAACTGTATTTATGTCCCCAAAGACCATGCCCGTATGGGAACAATCTAATCTACCTCCTATTCCTCATTCAATCCTTTCATGGTATGTTTTATAGTGCTTGGTGTCATTGCATGTTTAGTGACTGTTGAATGGCACCCCACTCCAGTACTCTCGCCTGGAAAATCCCATGGACGGAGGAGCCTGGTAGGCTTCAGTCCATGGGGTCGTGAAGAGTCGGACTCGACTGAGCGACTTCACTTTCACTTTTCACTTTCATGCATTGGAGAAGGAAATGGCAACCCACTCCAGTGTTCTTGCCTGGAGAATCTCAAGGATGGGTGAGCCTGGTGGGCTGCCGTCTATGGGGTTGCACAGAGTCGGACACGACTGAAGCAACTTAGCAGCAGAATTATACCTCCATTCTTAGAATTCCCTGGTGGGCCAATGGTTAGGACTTATGCTTTCACTGCCAAGGACCTGAGATTGATCCCTGGTCAGGGAACTAAGATCCCTCAAGCTGCACGACTTGCCAAAATTAATAAATAAATAGAATTAGACTTCTGTTTCTATGAGGTCATATTGTTAGTCATATGAGTGACCAGGATGATCATTCTAAGGATTAGAGCAGGCATATGTGGGTGAACATGTGTGCACACACACATTCACATGCTTATCAGAAAAGTCTTCAAAAACCACTTAAGTTCCTGATAAACAGACAGCCAGTTTAAAACCAATAATCCCAAATTCCACATATGGATAGATGTATCCTTAACAGCTGCTGCTGCTGCTAAGTCGCTTCAGTCGTGTCCAACTCTGTGCAACCCCAGAGACGGCAGCCCACCAGGCTCCCCAGTCCCTGGAATTCTCCAGGCAAGAACACTGGAGTGGGTTGCCATTTCCTTCTCCAATACATGAAAGTGAAAAGTGAAAGTGAAGTCACTCAGTCGTGTCCGACTCTTCTCGACCCCATGGACTGCAGCCCACCAGGCTCCTCTGTCCATGGGATTTTCCAGGCAAGAGTACTGGAGTGAGTTGCCATTGCCTTCTTCACCTTAGCACCTGAGCTTCTGCTATCTCTGTCCCAGAGAAAAGAGCTAGAGTTCCACAAAAAGCAGAAGATTTTGCCCTGGAACTACACTCTGTCCTCCCGTGGTTCTTTCCCCTTTAAGCAAATCCTCCCCACACAAGAAATATGTTTATTTGTATTTTCAGTTAGGTTGACTATTTATCCACATTTCCTGCTGATGAGTCATTTATGCAGTTAACTGAAAAAAAAACAATAAATTGGGAACCAAAACACTGCAAAATTAAGGATCAAAGACGCAAAACTGACGCAAGCCCCAAATAGGTATGGGTTAAGAATTTAATCAGCAAACACGTCAGTCAGCACATCAGAACAGTACTGCCAGGGAAGCTGGGTTTTCAGATTTTTTTCCTGGGGTCAACACAGCCTGCCTCCATGGAGCACCTTTCCTGCTTTTGCTCACCAGACACTTGTAAAAAAAAAAAAAATCACCCACCAGTATTTAGTCAAGGAACCGAATCACATTTACTTGGAATCGACATGAGGAAAGATCCAAGGCTTGCTCACATGGTGCCTAGGTAAAAGGTGTATGTGTTTGTCTCTGTAAATAAGAGGCCTGAATGACAGGAAGACAACAGGAAAATGGCCCTGGGTTTACAATGGAGCTTGATGTGCTACAGTCCATGAGGTTGCAAAGAGTCAGACACGACTTAGTAACTGAACGATGCCAACAACAAGGCAGAGAGAGGCACCAGTCCTCAGCATGAGATTGCTGGGTGAGCAGACAGGAGATCCCTGCCCACACCCTAAGTGGCTGGGTGTGCATTCCACACACAGACTCCTTAGGCCATTTCCATTCCAGGACTCATTTGGCTGCAAAGCTGGAGGGTGAGTGTTAATTTCAGCTCTTCCTCTGGGCACATGTTATCTAATATTTAAAAAGATCAACCAGGAAGGTGGAGGAAGCATGTATACACAGTAGCTTCACTGAAGTATTGAGAGTGATGAAAAACATGACCAGGAGTTTAGAAATGGATACAAATAGCGTGTGTTTAGCAAGCATGTACTATGCACCATGTGTATTACCTATGTTAATTCATCCTCACAACAGTTGTATGGATAATGGACTTATGGCCACAGCAGCAGAAGGAAAGGGGTGTACAAATTCAAAGAGTAGCAATGACATATATACACTGCCATGTATAAAATAGAAGCTAGTGGAAAGCTGCAGTAAAGCACAGGAAGCTCTGCTCAGTGCTCTGTGATGACCTAGAGGGGTGGGATAAGGGGTCGATGGGTGAGAGGCTCAAGAGGGAGGGGATATATGCATATACGCATGCTTATAGCTGGTTCACATTGTTGTACAGCAGAAACCAACACAAAATTATAAAGCAATTATCCTCCAATTAAAAAGTTTAAAAACCAGAGAAACAGTACTAAAAAAGTGTTTGTCACTTCAGTCGTGTCCAGCTCTCTGCAACCCCATGGACTATAGCCCGCCAGGCTCCTCTGTCCATGGGATTTCCCAGGCAAGAATACCAGAGTGGGTTGCCATTTTCTTTTCCAGGGGATCTTCCCAACCCAAGCATTGAACCCAGGTCTCCTGCATTGCAGGCAGATTATTTACCATCTGAGCCACCAAGGAAGCCCTCTGAGAATAGAAGGGAAGCCCTATGAAAGGGTTTCTATTATTGATATCTTTTCATAGATGAAACAGCTTAAGCCAATGTTCCCAGAAAGTAAAGGGTGGTCCATCTTGACTTGAAGTTCAAGTTCTTAGCGACACCTGTGCTGTCTTCCTTTGACAATAAATCAAGTCTGTCTGCGTCTGATTATACTATCACATCAAATGTTTTCTATTTTGTGGAGAACCAGTTCTCCAAATTAAGAGCCTCTTATTACCACGCTAAACCATAGTCTATAAAACATGCCTTTTAATTGTCATTTACATTTTCCTTACAATGAACAAAGAGAAAACTTTGAACTTTTTATCCAGCCGATTGAAACACTGACCTTCATATGTTGGCTAACACAACAGGAGAAGCTACGCAATCGTTTTATAGCCCAGTCTGTCTCTGATGTATTACCTCTAGCCTCTAAAGGACTGATGTGACCTAAAGCCCACAGGGCTCTCTGGAGCTCACACAGTCTCACATTCACTTCTTAGCTACATTCTCACCAGTCTCAGGTGTCCCAGGTGTCCTAGCTTCCCTGAAGGGAAAAGACAGTCCTGCTCCAGATCTCTTTCTCCTTTTACAAAAACTGCTTTCAACTACTCCCCTGTCCACCTGCTTCCATAACCTTCTTCTCAGTTTTTCACACTTCAACAAGTGTAATATGGTTGAACTGTGGTGAAAACACAAGTGTTTTCCAGGTTCAGATAATACCTATGACTCACCCAGGGCTGAAGACAAGGATCAACTGTAGAAGTCAGTCCCTGTGTTCTCTTGCCTTCTCTCTTGTCTGCTTGGGCATCCCCCATTCTCCCACTGTGTGCAGATGATGACTAGTCCTGAAAGTGAGGTAGTAAAATGACCCACAGTAGCCTTTATCTTGTAGAACTCAGCTTAGAATATCTAGAACGGAAGCAGTTACATGTGAAGTTCTGGTTTATAATCCAGTAACCTGCTCTTCTTAAATGTATATTCATCCAAAACCATCCCTTCTAGGCAGAGCACTTTTTGACTCACTCATGAGATCACTCTTCTGCTCACTAGGACCCAGTTTTCCCATCTGCAAAAGTAAAGAGTCCTAAATCATTTCTAAAGTCACTTACAGTTCTAAGGCTCTTTGATTGTAACTTAGGATCCCGTTTTCCTACACTAGGAATTTCCTTCCATCCAGCCCTTTATTTATTCATTCATTCATTGGGGGGGAAATCTGTACTTGCAGTGCCTCCTGTGCTCTAGATATTGTTTAGGCAGAGGGGTTAAGTAATAACTAGGACGGATAGCATCTCTCCCCTGTAGGATACATAACCTTCTGTCTTTCCCCTCCCCCAAACAATTTGAAAGTGTAAATCAAATTTGTGGTAGAGTTGCTCTAACAATGTGGCATAATGGAGTGAAATTTGAGTTCAGAACACCTTACTACATGTGTAACCTTGTGTAGGTCACTTGGGCTGAGTCTTCCTTCATATAGAAAAGTAGAGCCCAAATCCTGTCTCATGAACTGTTATACAGAATAGGGATGTGTGCAGGTGCCTAGTGCACAGTAAGTGCTCAGTCATAGTCACAGATGTTGCTATTATTGTGAACAGCAAGAGGCTATGCATGCACCAAACATGTTGGCATTAGGCCACTCTCCTTGCTTTTTGCTTCACTGATGGGATTTTTGTCTCAAAGACTGGTGAGGATGTAGCTAATAGAGGAGATGTTTTCATCTCCTCTAGTTTAGTTAGGACTTCTTGCCTACCTCCCTAATTGCAGTGCTACTACCATTGAAATGCTTGGGTTTGCAATATGATGACCTGGTGGGCTGCACCCAGTCTTACTTCTCTATTGCTGTTATAACAAATTATTGCAAACTAAGTGGCTTAAAACAACATAAATTTGTTGTCTTACAGTCCTGAAGGTCAGAAATTTGAAATGGGTCTCACTGGGCTACAGTCCAGGTATCAGCAGAGCTGTTTTCCTTCTAGAGGTTCCAGGGAAGAATCTGTTACCTTGACCTTTCCAGCCTCTAAAGGCTCCTTCAGCTGTGTGGCATCTTTAACTCTCTCTGACTCCTCTTCTGCTTCCTTCCTTCATTCTAAAGGACCCTTGTGATTACATTTGGCCCACATAGATAATTCAAGATTTTTATCTCTCTATTGTAATGCTAGCTGATTAGCAACTTTCATTTCATCTGTAAGCTTAATTCTCCTTGCCATGTAACCTAACACATTCACCAACACCAGAAATGAGGTCATGGGCAGCTTTGAGAAGTCACTATCTCGGCTACCACCCCTCTCTGTAAGTTTTTCTCATCCATCTCCATCTTTGCATTCCTGCTGTTATGTCCCTAACTTTGCCTCTAGTCAGCAACCTGTGAAAGCAGCACCAGATGGAGGGCCCCATAGGCGTTATGCAGGGGACAAATTGGGATCCCAGACCATAAGCCGAGGGGCTTGAGCCCCAGGGACATCCTAGGGTATAAGGCCCAATCTGCCCTGCTCCCACCCTCCATTGTCCTTCACTACTCTAAACTACTCCTTGTCTCCCACTGCTCCCTGACTAAAGTACAAGCACCTCGTCATGGCCTGAAAGAGGCTACCCCAATGATTGGCCCTCGGGGATACTTTGTGTCCGGCAGTTGTCACTTACTGCATTTGTGAGTTTAAGTGACTGGTGTCCTGCAAATCTGAAGTCTAAGTCTAAGTCTAAAAGAGGGAGAAGGCAATGGCAGTGATCTTGGAAACGTTATTTAACCTCCTTGAATTTTTATGTTCTATCTATAAAACAGGGGTAATACCTCTCTCAAAGGATTGGCATGAGGATCAAACAACTTAATGCATATGAAGTCCTAGTCCAGTAACTGGTGCTTCATAAATATCTAATTAATGAAAGCCGTATAGCAAGGGTCAGCAAACTTTTTCTATAAAAAGCCACATAGTGAATGTTTTATGCTTTGTGGGCCAGACAGTCTCTGTCACAAACATTCAAGTCTTCAACTACTCATTGCAGTGTAAAAGCAGCCACAGTCAAAAAACAAACAAATGAGCATAGCTGTGTTCAAATAAAACTTTATTTATAAAAACAAGCAGAACTGCCTTATGATCCAGCAATCCCACTGCTGGGCATACACACTGAGGAAACCAGAAGGGAAAGAGACACGTGTACCCTAATGTTCATCGCAGCACTGTTTATAATAGCCAGGACATGGAAGCAACCTAGATGCCCATCAGCAGATGAATGGATAAGAAAGCTGTGGTACATATACACAGTGGAGTATTACTCAGCCATTAAAAAGAATACATTTGAATCAGTTCTAATGAGATGGATGAAACTGGAACCTATTATACAGAGTGAAGTAAGCCAGAAAGAAAAACACCAATACAGTATACTAACGCATATATATGGAATTTAGAAAGATGGTAACAATAACCCTGTGTACGAGACTGCAAAAGAGACACCGATGAATAGATCAGTCTTATGGACTCTGTGGGAGAGGGAGAGGGTGGGGAGATTTGGGAGAATAGCATTGAAACATGTATAATATCATGTATGAAACGAGTCGCCAGTCCAGGTTCGATGCACGGTACTGGATGCTTGGGGCTGGTGCACTGGGACGACCCAGAGGAATGGTATGGGGAGGGAGGAGGGAGGAGGGTTCAGGATGGGGAACATGGGTATACCTGTGGTGGATTCATTTCGATATTTGGCAAAACTAATACAATATTGTAAAGTTTAAAAATAAAATAAAATTTAAAACCTGTTTTAAAAAATAAATAAATAAATAAATTCAACAGTATATAAGGAAAAAAAAAAAGAAAAAACAAGCAGAAGGTTGTATTTGGTTTGCTGACTCCTGCTGTATAAGTGTATGTCAGAGGTATCCAATTTATGGTCATTGCTTTGCTGTTGCCTAAGTGAATTAAAAAAATATAAACATTAAAAGTCCCAAATTCCAGTAATCTGCACCTGGCTTTGTACTCAGAGTCGGAGGCTCTATCCACACTTGTGACCTTAGAGACCTTCAAAATAGAATATATTGATTCCTCTCCATATAGTAGGCTAATAATGATCTAAATCCTTTATTCCTCCTCCTATGGAGAGATGTAGTCTACTTCCCCTTATCTTGAATCTAGGTTGGCCTTAGTGATTTGCTTGACTAATAGACAGGGACAGAAGTGGTATTTTGAGACATCTGAGGCTAGATCATAAAAAGACTTGAAGCATAAATCAGTATCATTTTTTTAAAAAAAAGAGAACAAAGGAAAAGAAGCCCTGAAGCTTCTTCCCAGATCTCTTGGAATACTCACTCTGTAAAGCCCATGCGATATGGCAGGCTAGTAGGCAACTCCAGTAGAGTTCCCAGCCATCAGCCACCATCACTTATCCTCCACCCAAGACAAAATCTAATCATGTGTTAATTAGCCTCTAATTAAAATAAATAAATTTAATTTAAAAATCTAATCATGTGAGTGATGAAGCCCCAGTGATGCCATGTGGAGATGAACCAGCCTGCAAAGCCTTTCCCAGTTTCCTGGCACAAACAATTGTGAGTCAGATAAAATGGTTGTCTTAACCCACTAAGTTTTTAGGTGGTTGGTTATAATCAGAACAATTGAGAATTTAACTCTATAAGCATAGCTATTTAGGTCTGATTTGCTCAATAGCATTTCCTAATATTCTAGAACAGTGACTGGGAAGAGGAGGTATTCAATAAATAATTATTGAATAAGTGAATGAACAATTAATCTGTTCTACCCTGATTTATCTGGCTAACTTCTCTGCAAACTTCGAGCCTCAGCATAAATGTAATTTTCTCTGACTGTCCACCATCCCCCCACATTATGTCAGATTCTTTCATTCTTTGCCTTTTCCTTCATTATGCCAATGCCTGTGTTGTGCTGTGCTTAGTGCTCAGTCATGTCTGACTCTTTGCGACCCCATGGACTGTAGTCCACTAGGTTCCTCTGTTCATGGGGATTCTCCAGGAAAGGATACTGGAGTGGGTGGTCATGTCCTCCTCCAGGGGATCTTCCCAACCCAGGGATCAAATCCAGATCTCCCACATTACAGGCAGATTCTTTACCATCTGAGTCACCAGGGAAGCCCAGGAATACTGGAGTGGGTAGCCTACCCCATATCCAGGGGATCTTCCTGACCCAGGAATCTTGGGGTCTTCTGCATTGCAGGTGGATTCTTTACCCTCAGAGCTACCAGGGAAGCCCCCATGCTAATCCCTACTATAGTGCATATAATGATGCTTTTAAGCACATATTTAATGCCCATCTCCCTTCTAGAACATGAGCTTCCTGACAACAAACATGGTGTCTATCATGTTGTCTGCTCTACCTGGCAACCAGCAAGCACTCAATATCATTAGGCACATCGTAAATATTGCTGAATAACTAATAAAGTTTGCTATACGAAAAATATTTTACCTAGAAAGTTCTGTTAGTCTCAGTCCAGTCCAGAGAGCAGCATAGGTCATCACTGTGCTGAAAACACCAGAAAGTCCTAAAATCTACTGGGACGGCAGCATGCCAGGCTCCTCTGTCCTCCACTGTCTCCCAGAGTTTGCTCAAATTCTTGTTCATTGAGTCACTGATGTTATCTAACCATCTCATCCGCTGCTGCCCTCTTCTCTCTTTGCCTTCAATCTTTCCCAGCATCAAGGTCTTTTCCAGTGAGTCTAAGGTCTCTTCCCATCAGGTAGCCAATGTACTGCAACTTCAGTTTCAGCATCAGTCCTTCCATGAATATCCAGGGTTGATTTAGGATTGACTGGTTTGATTTCCTCACTGTCCTTGGGACTCTCAAGAGTATTCTCCAGCACCACACTTCTAAAGCATCAATTCTTCAGTGTCCAGCTTACTTTATGGTCTAACTCTCACATCCATACATGACTACTGGAAAAACCATAGCTTTGACTAGATGGACCTTTGTCAGTAAAATTATGTCTCTGCTTTATAATACACTGTCTAGGTTTGTCATAGCTTTCCTTCCAAGGGGCAAGTGTCTTTTAATTTCATGGCTGCAGTCACCATCCACAGTGATTTTGGAGCCCAGGAAAATAAAATGTCATTCCTTCCACTCCTGCCCACCACCAACCCTTTCTATTTGCCATGAAGTTATGGGACCAGATGCCATGATCTTATTTTTACAATGTTGAGTTTCAAGCCAACTTTTTCACTCTCCTCTTTGACTCTCATCAAGAGGCTCTTAGTTCCTCTTCACTTTCTGCCATTTTAAAGTGGTATCATCTGCACATCTGAAGTTGTTGACATTTCTCCTTGAAATCTTGATTCTAGCTTGTGATTCATCTAGCTCAATATTTCACATGATGTACTCTGCATATAAGTTAAATAAGCAGGGAGACCATATACAGCCTTGCCGTACTCCTTTCCCAGTTTTGAACCAGTCAGTTGTTCCTATGTCCAATTTTAACTGTTGCTTCTTGACTAAAATACAAGTTTCTCAGGAGAGAGGTAATGTGGTCTGGTACTTCCATCTCTTTTGTGGAATTTTCCACAGTTTTTTATGACCCACACAGTTAAAGGCTTTAGCATAATCAGTGAAGAAGTAGATGTTTTTCTGCAATTTCCTTACTTTTTCTGTGATCCAACAGATGTTGGCAATTTCGTCTCTGGTTCCCCTGCCTCTTTGAAGCCCAGCTTGTACATCTGGAAGTTCTCTATTCACATAGTGCTGAAGGCTAACTTGCAGGATTTTGAACACTATTTTGCTAGCGTGTGAGATGAGTGCAATTGGGTGGTAGTTAGAACATTCTTTGGATTGCCTTTCTTTGGGATTGGGATAATAGTTGACCTTTCTCAGTCCTGTGGCCACTGATGAGTTTTCCAAATATCCTGACATTTTGAGTGCAGCATTTTAACAACATAATTTTTTAGGATTTTAAATACCTCAGATGGAATTCCATCACCTCCACTAGTTTTGTTCAAGTAATGTTTCCTAAGGCCCACTTGACTTCATACTTCAGAATATCTGGCTCTAGGTAAGTCACCAAACCATCTTGGTTATCCTGATCATTAAGACCTGTTTTGTATAGTTTTTCTATATTCTATATATTGTGTATTCTTGCCATCTCTTCTTAATATCTTCTGCTTCTGTTAGGTCCTTACTGTTTCTGTCCTTTATCATGGCCCATCACTGCATGAAATGTTTTCTTAAAGAGATCTCTAGTCCTTCCCATTCTATTGTTTTCCTCTGTTTCTTTGCATTGTTCATTTAAGAAGGCCTTATCTCTCCTTGCTATTCTCTGAAACTGTGTTCAGTTGAGTATATCTTTCCCTTTCTCCCTTAACTTTCGTTTCTCTTCTTTCCTCAGTTATTTGTAAAGTCTCCTCAGACAACCACTTTGCCTTCTTTCATTTCTTTTTCTTTGGAATTGTTTTGGTCACTGTCTCCTGTACAGTGTTACGAACCTCTGTCCATAGTTCTTTAGGCATCCTCTCTACCAGACCTAATCCTTTGAATTTATTTATTACCTCCACTGGTTAATCATAAGGGATTTGATTTAGGTCATACCTGAATGGCCTAGTGTTTTTCCCTACTTTCTTCAATTTAAGCCTAAATTTTGAAGTAAGGAGCTCATGATCTAAGTCACAGTCAGATCCAGGTCTTGTTTTTGCTAACTGTATAGAGCTTCTCCATCTTCAACTGCAAAGAACATAATCAGTCTGATTTTGATATTGACCATCTGGTGATGTCTACGTGTAGAGTCATCTCTTATGTTGTTGGAAGAGGATGTTTGCTGTTACCAGTATGTTCTCTTGAGTAAACTCTGTTAGCCTTTGCCCTGCTTCATTTGTATTCCAGGACCAAACTTGCCTGTTATTCCAGGTATCTCTTAACTTTCTAATCTTGCATTCCAATTCCCTATGATGTCTTTTTCCCTAGAGTGTCTTTTTCTGGTGTTAGTTCTAGAAGGTATTGTAGATCTTCATAGAACTCATTGAATTCAGCTTCTTTGGAATCAGTGGTTGGGCATAGACTTGGATTACTGTGATGTTGAATGGTTTCCCTTGGAAATGAATTAAGATCATTCTGTCATTTTAGAGGTTGCACCCAATTATTGCATTTTGGACTCTTTGTTGACTATGAGGACTGCTTCATTTCTTCTAAGGGATTCTTGCCCACAGTAATAGATATACTGGTCATATGAATTAAATTCACCCATTTCTGTCCATTTTAGTTCACTGATTCCTAAAATGTCAGTGTTCAATCTTGCCATCTCCTGCTTGTCTGTGTCCAGTTTACCTGGATTCATGGACCTAACATTCCTGGTTCCTATGTAATATTATTCTTTATAACATCAGATTCTATTTTCACCACCAGACATATCCACAGCTGAGCACTGTTCCCACTTTGGCCCAGCCACTTCACTCTTACTGGAGCTGTTGGTAACTGCCCTGCACTTCTGCCCAGTAGCATATTGAACACATTCCAACCTGTAAGGGCTCATCATTCAGTGTCACATCTTTTTGCCTTTTCATACTGTTTAGGGGGTTCTACAGGTGGGGCTCTAATGGCAAGAATACTGGAGTGGGTTGCCATTTCCTCCTCCAGTGGACCCCATTTTGTCAGAACTCTTCACTATGACCCATCCATCTTGGGTGGCCCTGCACAGCATGGCTCGTAGCTCCTTTGAGTTAGGCAAGTCCCTTCACCATGGCAAGGCTGTGATCCATGAAGGGGAATAATCATCACACCCATAAATAACAACATATGAACACTTAGTGTATACAGACATTGTTGATAATCTCTTGGTATATTAAATCACTGAATCGATACACCTGGTTTCTGAGGGAGAGCTTCTTCTGATTCCCATTCTTATGGATGGGGAAACTGAGGCTGCAGAGAGGTTTAACTGCTTGTTCAAAGTCACCAGCTGATCGGACCACTGGGACAGGGTCCCTCGGACTTTCCATGATCCCAAAGGTTCAGAGCTCAGACTTGAGGGCTGAACAGCACAGATGAAAATCCAAGCTCTGCTGTGGACCAGAGGAGTGACCTTCCTCTGTCTCTTCATCCATCCCTCAGGTGGGTGAGATGACTTCCCTGCCCATCTGGATGGTTTCCCCAGCCATGTGACCAGGTACTAACTGATGGGGAGCTCAGCTCAGCAAGGGTACAGCCACATTCATAAATTGTTCCTTTCTCCCTCTGTCTGTATAAAGGTGGTGTTCTCAGCTGGTCTTTTAATACAGTCTGCTGTTCCCCATACTTTGGGTTGGTCTGCTTCCAGACACAGAAGACTGAATATACTTTTTATACTGCTCCTGTTACTCTAGCCTTCTGGAGAGGACCAAGAAATGTGTGGGGCTTGCAAAGCCCACAGAACTGCCAGAGCTCTAACCCCAAAAGGATTCTTGCTTCTGCAGCAGGAGAATTGGGAGAACTCAAAAGGAAACTTGTCCCTAGTGGTAAAAATCAGACCAAATAGTTTAGTGCCTACCTGGGAGTCTTCTTGGTAAACAGTATGAAATTCTGTTTCCCCTGGAATTACCAGCTCGGTGAAATTTGCTTTTGGTATTTACCAGATATTTTGAAGACATGGGCAAGCTGCAGGACACAGACTCCAACTAGGATGCCCCAGACTATACTGAGCCCACCCCACCCAAAAACCAAACTGCCCTGAACCTGAAATCCAAGACATTTCTCTAGCCGGAAAAGAGGCCTTTGCTGAACTGAAAAGTCAAATGAGAATGAAAGCTGTAGACCAGATGATAATTTCAAGGATATTATGCTTTAATAACAAACACAAATGTTTTTCTTCAGTATACTTATAATAACACAGGGATGACGTGGCTGGCATATTGCTAAGGTGTATTTAGTTCTTAGAGCAAGCGACTGAATGGCAAAATATGCTCCTCTTCTGCAGATGAGGACAGAAAGTCCCAGAGAGGTGGAGGAACTTGCCCACAGTCACAGAGCATGCAAGAACAGACGGTGCAGATCTAGATCTGGCTGACTCTCTTCCTCCGTGCCGCCCTGCCTGCCTGCAAGCTGGATTGCTTTCATCTCATGTGAGAAGTCCTTGGGCCCCCTCCACACTCCTGCCAAGAAGCAGCTTCAAAAATTTTTTGAACAAAGGGTAAGCCAACAACTTAAGTTAATAGCCAGAGAGTGCCATGCATGCTTTTGGTTCTGCCTGTGCAAGAAGGGGCAGCTATTGGTTGGAAAGGGAATGTTTCTGTCTAATAACTGGGCTTATTGTCTGCATGCCAACAAGTATAACTGGTTTGACTGATGCTGTCACTGATCCATATGGGGAAGGGATGGGCCCAGTTTTATAGTTGAAGCAGCTAGTTCAATTGACTGAACTTTCCACTTTTCTGATTGTCCCTATGGCACCACATGGACAGAACCAGAAGCTCAGCTCAGAAGTTTCACACATTCATATAATCTTTGCTGACTCCCTAGAGTCCTAGGTTTGACTGTGAAAGAGCAAGTCTGAGGCCTTCTCCCTTTGGGGAATGTGCAGAATGTCAGAGGCCACTTCTGTGCAGCTGAAATTTGCCAACCATTCACCACTTCACTAGAGGTTCTGTTCCTGCCTCATGCCCAAAGTGGTATTTTTGAAGCCATTGGAATTTGAAATGTCATTTTTATGTTATAGTAAGAGTAACACACAGATTACAGATGCATGCTCAGTATAAAAATAATTCAAATCACATAGCAATAGGTAATGGAAAAATGAGTATCCATTCCATCCATCCTCTTCCCTATTTTCAGCCTTATTCCCTTCCCTAGAAATAGCTGCTATTAACTTGTGAACATCTTTCTATGCTTCTTTCTAGACAGATATATAGAAAAATAGAATGCATGTGTATGTGTGGAGAGTTTTTAAAAATCATTATTGGTATTAGACTCTATAAAGTATTCTGCATCATGCTTTTTGTACTGAACAAGTTCTTTCCACTTAGATCTCTGTATTATTCTTTTAAAGTGCTGCATAGTATTTAATAATTTATTTAACCATTCCTCTATAATTAGTTAGGTCTTTTATAAGCTTTACTATTACAAACAATGTTTTAGTGAGCTTACTTATACATTTATCCTCATACATTCTTCAGAATGTATCTGAGAGCATATTTCTTAGAAATAGAATTGCAGGGTCAAAGATACATATTTTTATGCCCATTCTTGTTTTGATAGAAAAACTGCCAGATTACTTCTCTCCTCAAATAAAAAAAAAAAAAAAAGGCAAATAAAAACCAGTGCCAGTTTCCTTTCCAATCAACAATCTATAAGAGGAAATTTGGCAATTTTTTAACACCAACTCATCAAACCTCTGCCTGAGGGTATTTCTCTGCCAGCTAAAATATTATTCTTGGTATCAGAACTTCCTGTTAGCTGATGATCTCTTGGATGCCTGGTTCTGTGGAGATATTTGATAAGTTGCTCCCTGCCCTACCTTAGTAGAAATGCACCCCACAGCAGGCTCAGACTCCCACTGTTCCATGTTCTTCATAACAATCATCTTTCTATATTATAACTTATCTAGTCATATTTTGGCTCTTCAACTAGGGAATGCGGTCCTCTGGGACAGAAACCATGCCTAGTCATCCTTTTATTCCCAGCACCTATCATAGTATCTGATAGTGATCCGTGGTCCCTGAGCTGTTTGAATGAATGGCAGAAAAGAGGGCGGGAGGAAGGAGAAAGGGAGGGGAAAAAGAACGTAGTTGATCCCCTGAGGGTCCTCAAACCCAGGGAGACTTACTAAAGCTCTGTGTGAAGTGGAGGGACAAGATTTCTGGATTTCTCCTGTACCCAAGATATCTGAGCACTTGGAACCAGAAAATGTCTTTTATTTCTCAGCCACTTATCTGAACTGAGTAACACTGTTCATCTGCAGTCTTAGAACTGCAAGGTAGAATATGGGATTTGTGAGACAGAAAAGCTCAAACATTTTGTTCTTTTGAGTTTTCCAAGCACACTGTGCACTTTTCTTTTCTCATAGCTTATATGCTAAGATGTGTTTGGAAAAATGAAAATTGGAGGACTTTCTAGTCTGACTGTAGACTTACCTCTTTCCTGGGATCTGTCCTCTCAGCGCTCAGGGGCCTTCCCACAACCACATGGTCTTCTCTCCCACTTCATTTTCCAGGCATCATGCAAGCGTCCTGCCCACTCCATCCTGCCTTAACTTTCTATCCTACACAAGGGAACTCACTGAAGGGACTCCTCTGCTCATGATTTTAACAGCTGGAAAATTACTTTATCTTTACTCTGCCCACATGTTGTACACAGGCTTACAGGATATGTCTTATCATTGATTTCTGAGCTGACTCAAGCAATTTCCAGGAAATATTAAAAATTTCCTGAATGCAGTCAAGTTCAAGAACCTGCCTAGAGCCACGCAGGCTGAGCTTGCACAATCCTGAGGCCCCAGAGCAAAATGACCTCAAGTATCAATGAGAAGCTGTACTTATAAAGGCAAGCATCCACACACAAAGAAGAGGAATGGAAAAATAAAAGAACTGAGATGGAGGGAGGGAAAAATATTTTTCTTAAAGGATGTGAACATTGTAGTTAAAGGATGCAACTAAATAAAGGTGTCATGTTTTATTGAATCAACTAAGTTGATGGATCCTCAGGTACTGTGTTCTCTGGAGGACCCTCTAACATACTAGTTTAAACACACCATAGTCATGTGAACTAGCTGCCTGTGTGTTTGAGACACTTGTTTTTCTGTTAATGACCAAATGTTTACTTTACACACTAGTGGCATTAATACCTCAGGGCCTCCAAGATGGTTGTAGTATGTCAGCCACACTGAGCATCAGTTTTGCTGGTTGGTCCAGAGATGTTTGGCCTCTCGGGTGGCCCTAGTGGTAAAGAACCCACTTGCCAATGCATGAGATATAAGAGACTTGGGTTCAATCCCTGGGTTGGGACGATCCCCTGGAAGAGGAAATGGCAACCCACTCCAGTATTCTTGCCTGGAGAATTCCATGGACAGAGGAGCCTGGCGGTCTATAGTCCTTAGGGTCACAAAGAGTTGGACATGACTGAAGTGACTTAGCACCAGAGATGTTTTAGTATTTCCTATCTGGATCTACAATCTCTTATCTGTGGGGACTTTCTGTCTCCTAGCAACACCTCTCCCATACTGTTTATAGCTTTATGATGGGAAGACCTCTCTGGTAACTCTATATATTTTAGAGCCGATGAACAATTATGAAGTATTACCTCGTCTGGAGTTTTCATGTTCATTCTCTGTCTTGTGTCACCACTGCCATCACCACCTCGATCCCAAGACATCTTTCTAAATGCTCTCATTTGCTTTTGGATCTTACATATCTGTATACAATACATTAAGTCCCTACATACAAACAAGTTCCGTTCCAACAGTGCATTTGTAAATCCAATTTGTTTGTAAGTCCAACAAAGTTAGCCTAGGTACCCAACTAACACCATCAACTATATAGTACTGTACTGTGACAGTGGCAGTCTTGGTCTCAGGCGTGTCTGACTCTGGGCGACCCCATAGACCATAGCCTACCAGGCTCCTCTGTCCATGGGATTCTCCACGCAAGAATACTACAGTGGGTAGCCATTCCCCTCTCCAAGGGTTCCTCCCAACCCAAACCTGAGTCTTCTGCACCACGGGCAAATTCTTTACTGTCTGAGCCACCAGGGAAGCCCCTTGTACTGTAGTCGGTTTATAATACTTTTCACACAAATAATACATAAAAAAAACAAACAAAAAATAAAGAAAGCATCCTTAGCCTTAGAGTACAATTACCTTACAAACACCTCAGCTTACATGATTGGACATGCAAACATATTTGCATTTTTTTATAATATTGTTTTTTAAATATTGTTTATTTATTTGTTATTCTTATTTTTGGTTGCCCTGGGTCTTTGTTGCTGTACGTAGTCTTCTCTCATTGCAGTGAGCAGGGGCAATTCTTCATTGTGATGCATGGGCTTATCATTGCAGCGCAATGCATGGGCTTATCATTGCAGAAGCAACCAGCTTCTCTTGTTGCAGAGCCCAGACTCTAGTGTGCAGGCTTCAGTAGTTGCGCCATATGAGCTGTGGGCTTAGTAGTTGTGGCGTGCAACTCTAGGGCATTCGAGCTTCAGTATTTGCAGCATGCAGGCTCAGTAGTTGTGGCTCCCGGGCTCTAGAGCTTGGGCTCAGTAGTTGCAGTGCATAGGCTCAGCTGATTCATGGAACGTGAAATCCTCCCAGACCAGGGACTGAAACTGTGTCCCCTGCATTGGCAGGCAGATTCTTATCCATTGTGCCACCAGGAAGTCCCACATTTGCATCTTTGAAAGTTTGCAACTGGAAGGTACGTATGTAGGGGGCTTCAGTTCAGTTCAACTGCTCAATTACGTCTGACTCTTTGCAACCCCGTGGACTGCAGCACGCCAGGCTTCCCTGTCCATTAGCAGCTCCTGGAGCTTGCTCAAATTCATGTCCATTGAGTCAGTGATGACATCCAGCCATCTCATTCTCTGTCGTCCCTTTCTCCTCCTGCCTTCAATCTTTCCCAGTATCAGGGTCTTTTCCAATGAGTCATCTGTTTGCATCAGGTGGCCAAAGTATTGGAGTTTCAGCTTCAGCATCAGTCCTTCTAATGAATACTCAGGACTGATTTCATTTAGGATTCACTGGTTGGATCTCCTTGCAGTCCAAGGGACTCTCAAGAGTCTTCTCCAACACCACAGTTCAAAAACATCAATTCTTTGGCATTTAGTGTATGCTTATATATGACATGATATAACCTATCTAATATTATAATAATAGTTGCTATTATGAGCACATAATTGTTTTCTTTGTCAAACTAGTACTGTATTTGAACTTACTCTACACTGGAGGTTCTTGGCCACAGTGTTGAGAGACTTGTTATGGGTATTGGTGCTTTTGGTGCCAAGTTCCCAACACCCAGTTGCCACTGGGTTAAACGATGTTAAAAGGAATGTATTAGCTTCTGTAACTAATATATATAAATA
This sequence comes from Bos javanicus, assembly GCF_032452875.1. NCBI lineage: Eukaryota > Metazoa > Chordata > Mammalia > Artiodactyla > Bovidae > Bos > Bos javanicus. The sequence continues at coordinate 54,204,501 of NC_083874.1, read as the reverse complement.
TGTATGTGTACACACACACATATATGTATGTTATATGAACTTTTGGCATATTTGTGTCTGACCCTAGCTCCTTTCGGCTGCAGTGCTCTTGCTCTACTGGCTTCATCTCAAGCTTATGTCACTCATGGTAGCAAAATGACATTAGCAGTTCTAGGTCCCACATCCACACTGTACCACATGTCAAGGAAGAACTTGTCTTCCACCCCCAACACTTCCACCTCAACCATTATGCCACAGTCCTGGTTTTCTCTCCAGGAAAAGAGAAGTCGCACTCCTTTTCTTATACCAAACAGAATGATAACAGATTTGCTTAAGTCCTAGAGCTGGGGATGGGTCAATATCAACCTAACTCCATGAGTGTATTATGCGCTGGGGGAAGTGAGAGGTGAGGATGGGAGGGCTGCCAGCAATGTCCTTACAGAGGGCAGTGAAAAAGGGGAAATGTATAAATTCTGAGCTCAGAACTATACATCTTTTGCAAAATATCTTATCATAGTCCAGAAGTACCCTTACTGATAATTTGAGTGGGTGGGGCATGTGAAATACAGGCTTGGCCGAAAAGACCTTCAGGTTTCTCCATAACTCAATTGGACTTTTCTGCCAACCCTACACTATCTAATAGATATTACTCAAGATGTTGAGCAAGCTCTGAGAGTTGGTTGATGGACAGGGAAGCCTGGCGTGCTGCAGTCCACGGGGTCTCAAAGAGTCAGATGCGACTGAGCAACTGAACTGACTGACTGAAGATGCTGAGAACCTGTTCTAACCCATCAGATAGTCAGGGCGGGAACTGTGGGTTATTTCTCTTTGTAGCACATGCAAGTGGGAACTGAATTTACTCCTGTTCTCTCTTACTGCCAACTGCCTCTCTCTGTTTTCTTTCCTGTTAATGCCCTGATGTTTACCCTCCTCTTCCATAACCTTGCCCCTGTCTACCATTAGGGAAAGGCAAATCCACTGTCCACCCTTTCCACTTCTTTCTGGAGAATGTAATTTGGAAAGAAATAACGTAAATGCTTGACTATTTCGTCAAGTGAAGGAACCTCATTGAGAGGGCCAACTAGAGAACGATGTGTTTTCTCTGTGCACTATAAGCAAAGGCACCCATCCATGTCTTCAATACCTTTTGGCTGTGGAGCAATGTGGGACAGACCAGGAGCTGCCTATGGCTTTGATGTAATTGGGTTTCATAAAAGAAAATCTTTATTTAGATGGACCGTGTGTCATTTGTCACATGTAGACATGATACTCTGGCCCACTGTTTTAGGATACACATTTCTTATGATTATTCACTTAGAGGTGTTGAGTTAAAGCTGAGCTGCAGATGCTTCTTCTCAGTCCTGTTTGGATCAGGCACGTGTAAAAGATCTGTCTATGTAGTCTTGAGTATGATCTCTGACCACGGGTCAGGATTTCTTCTACTCAAAGGGACATGGATTGAACAGGGCTGGATTGTGATACTTAGACACCATAACCATAAAGCAGTGCTTAACTGTAAAACAGAAAATTTATATGCAGTCAGAAATCAAAATAACATCGTTTGGCTTTAGAGATGGCAAAATTCTGAATAAATGTGATTAACCTGAATTCTTCTCTGCCCTTTTGCATCCCTCTCTTTTAGTGCCCCTCCTTTGCTGGTAGGGCATTAAGTACATGTATATTCTGTCTTTTAAAAATTTAGTTCTGGGTCTAGAAAGGAATCAGATAGCTACTTTTGCCCAGTAAGTTTTGACATTCTATCCTGCTACGTGAACTTTCCCTGGAAAAATAAAAATAAAAAACTGAACAGGTAGAAAGACTTAAGGCAGCTTGGTTCTAACAAAAGGAATATTGAGGTCACTAAAAGACTCTAGACTCCAGACACTGAACGTTGCAGCTGCAAGCATAGTGACCTCATGGAGAGAGAAGAATCCTCTTTGACCAGAAAATATAAGTCACTCAAGAGTTCATTTTCCTTAGCCCCACTGCTGGACAGCACTCTTCTCCTGTCCTATCTAAAGGCAATCTCTCTCTCTCTCCTTGACCTAATCCCCTCTGGCCAATCAAAGACAATACTTCAGCAGTTCTTCCCTCCCTTTCTTTATTGGATCATTCCCATCAGCCAACAAATGTGCCATTGTTCCTCTTATCTTTAATAATAATATTAATAGCCTCCAATTCCCCCAAGGCTATACCCGATTTCTCTATTTTCTCTTTGGTCATAAAATTCCTCCAAACAGTTGTCTTTACGTGGAGACTAATTCATCCCCTCCCATGAAATGTTAAGGCCAATCCAGCCTAGTTCCTCCAGCTTCCCCAACCCTTGAAAAGAGCTCTCTTCAGGTCACCAGTGATCTCCAGGTTACTAAATCCAGTGGTCAGTATTCAGCTTTGATATGGGTTTATAGGACACCATTCTGTCTTGGTTTTCCTCCTACTTTCTCATGTTCTGTCTCCTTTGCTTGTTTCTCCTCTTCTCTACAAAGTTGAGGTGCCCCAGGGACCCCCACAACTCTCATTTTACTTTAATCTTATGTTGATAACTCTGGGAATTCTATCTCCAGTCCAGACCTCTGTCTTGGGCGTCAGACTCATAACCAACAACCAACTCAATTTGAATGTCTAATAAGCATTTTGAAACTCAGCATGTCCAAGATGAACTCCTATTTTTCCCTTCCACTCACTCCCATCCCTACCAAACCTGTTCTACACTTAGTCTTTTCCACCTTCATTGCTAAAGACCCTAACCAGTCCATCAGCATATTATCTTGAAAAGAGAACCAGACTTCAGACTCTCCAGTTATTACTACATGGTCTGGGCCTGCCAGGATTACTAGCCACCCTGCTTCTACTTTTCACCCTATCAGTTCAGTTCAGTTCAGTCAATCAGTCGTGTCCAACTCTTGGCAACCCCATGGACCACAGCACACCAGGCTTCCCTATCCATCACCAACTCCTGGAGCTTTCTCAAACTCATGTCCATCGAGTCAGTGATGCCATCAACCATCTCATCCTCTGTCATCCCCTTCTCCTCCCACCTTCAATCTTTCCCAGCATCAGGGTCTTTTCCAATGAATCAGTTCTTCACATCAGGAGGCCAAATATTGGAGCTTCAGCTTCAGCATCAGTCCTTCCAATGAATATTCAGGACTGATTTCCTTTAGGATTGACTGGTTGGATCTCCTTGCAGTCCAAGAGACTCTCAAGAGTCTTCTCCAATGCCTCAGTTCAAAAGGTCAATTCTTCAGTGCTCAGCTTTCTTTAGAGTCCAACTCTCACATCTGTACATGACCACTGGAAAAACCATAGCTTTGACTAGATGGACTTTTGTTGGCAAAGTAATGTTTCTGCTTTTTAATATTCTGTCTAGACTGGTCATAACTTTTCTTCCAAGGAGCAAGCATCTTTTAATTTAATGGTTGCAGTCACCATATGCAGTAATTTTGGACCCCCAAAAAATAAAGTCTCTCACCGTTTCCATTGTTTCTCCATCTATTTGCCATGAAGTGATGGGACCAGATGCCATGATGTTCGTTTTTTGAATGCTGAGTTTTAAACCAACTTTTTCACTCTCCACTTTCACTTTCATCAAGAGGCTTTTTAGTTCCTCTTCACTTTCTGCCGTAAGGGTGGTGTCATCTGCATATCTGAGGTTATATTATTGATATTCTTCCAAGCCATCTTGATTCCATCTTGTGCTTCATCCAACCCAGCATTTTGCATGATGTACCCTGCATATAAGTTAAATAAGCAGGGTGACAATATACAGCCTTGACGTACTCCTTGCCCGATTTGGAACCAGTCTGTTGTTCCACGTCCATTTCTAACTGTTGCTTCTTGACCTGCATACAGATTTCTCAGGAGACAGGTTAGGTTTCTCCCTATAGCCTACTCTCAACACAGCAGCCACTCCACTCCACTTGGAACAAATCAGATGGCAGTCCTCCAGTGGCTTGCTCAGGGTCAAAGCCATGGTCCCACATTGTTTGGCCTCTTTACTTGCTGACCCTTGCTGACTTGCTCCTCCTACTGTGTTCTTCTTAATTCTACTGCAGACACTTTGGACTTCTTGGTCTTCCTCAAGCACCCAAGGCATGCTCCTACCTTAGGGACTTTCCACTGGAGATCCCTTTTGCCTGAAATATTCTTTCCCCTAATATCTGTGTGACAGATCTTTCGCCTCCTGTAAGTCCTTGCTCAAATAGCACTCTCTAGATGAATCCTACCTGACCTTCCCACTTAAAACTGAAACTTGCCCATGTACCACTCCTGGTCTTCCTTATCTTGTTCTGTTTTTTTCCAAAGCACTTATCACCTTCTGACATGCTATATATATATATATATATATATATATATATATATATATACACACACACACACACACACACACTCACATGTATATGATATACTTAATATATATATATTATTTTCAGTACCTGTTGTTGTCAATCTCCCAGAAACCCATAGAATGTAAGCTTCTATAAGATGGGGTGGGAGTTTTAGTCACTTTGTATCCAGGTGTCTAGTGCAGTGCTTGGTATTTTCAGGGGCTCAATAAATAGTAATTTATTCCTAGTCTATTATCAGCTGTTTTCACTTTTTACATTGTGAGCATTTTCTATGATTAATACTCTATATTTGATTCTATGTCCAATCCCATGTGTATAGTGACATAGTGAAGACCCTAATACCATGACTTTATCATTAACTTGTGAATAAAAGAATTCAGATTTTCTCTTTAAATGCAAAGGACTTTCAAACCCCAACTCTCCAGGTCCTATCCTGAGGCCTCATTTCTGTATCAGAGTACTGTAAGGACATTAGCAAGGCACAATGAAAATCAGAGCTAAGACAGCAATCTGTTGTCTCTACAAATTCCAGAATGAGTAGATCAAGCACTTTGGCAGTGGCATAGTGGTTAAGAGCATGGTCTCTGGAGTCAGACTCCTTGACTTCTTATCATGGAGCCAAGATTTACTGGGCCTATATTTTGTCATCTGTAACACTGCCTTACTATTTTAATCATTGTTGTTGATGGTCCCTTAATAGTTGAATAGGTGGTATGGTGGGCAGCATAATGGCTCTCCAGAGACGTCCACATCCTGACCCCTAACCCTGTGTATATGTTACTTTACATGGCAAAAAGCGGCTTGGCAGATGTAATTAAGGTTACAGACCTTGAGGTGGAAAAATTATCCTTGATTATCTGTGGGCCCAATGTAATCACATGGACCATTAAAAGTAGAGGAGGAAGAGTCAGTAAGAAGAGGCAGGAGAGACGCAAAGCATGAGAGGGACTCACCCCACTGTTGCTGGCTTTGAAAATGAAGGGGCAGTGAGCCAAGGAATGTGGGCAGCCTCTAGGAGCTGAGAACAAACCTGGCCAGAAAACCAGCAAGGCAACAAGACTTGGTCCTAGAACCACGTGGAGCTGAACCCTAGCAGCTGAGCTCAGCCTGCATGAGCCTGGATGTGCCTTCTCCCCTAGACCCCAGGGAGATAAACACCTTAATTCTGACCTCGTGTGACCCATGGCCAAGCCCACTGGACTTCTGACCTATAGAACTGTGAGACAGTAAATTGAAGTGCCTAATGACTAGGAACATGAAGGACAACCAAGTCACTATTTATTATTCAAATTCCCCCATATAATGCTGCGGAAAAGCTTTCAAGTGGGATGGAAATTAACATAATTGCCTTGTGTCACATGCCATGCTAGGACCTTTATGTATGTCATCTTATTTCAAACACAGAGACTGGAGCATATACATTGCAGATCAGATCAGATCAGATCAGTCACTCAGTCATGCCCGACTCCTTGCAAGCCCATGAATCGCAGCACACCAGGCCTCCCTGTCCATCCCCAACTCCCGGAGTTCACTCAGACTCACGTCCATCGAGTCAGTGATGCCATCCAGCCATCTTATTCTCTGTCGTCCCCTTCTCCTCCTGCCCCCAATCCCTCCCAGCATCAGAGTCTTTTCCAATGAGTCAACTCTTCGCATGAGGTGGCCAAAGTACTGGAGTTTCAGCTTTAGCATCATTCCTTCCAAAGAAATCCCAGGGCTGATCTCCTTCAGAATGGACTGGTTGGATCTCCTTGCAGTCCAAGGGACTCTCAAGAGTCTTCTCCAACACCACAGTTCAAAAGCATCAATTCTTCGGTGCTCAGCCTTCTTCACAGTCCAACTCTCACATCCATACATGACCACAGGAAAAACCATAGCCTTGATTAGACAAACCTTTGTTGGCCAAGTAATGTCTCTGCTTTTGAACATGCTATCTAGGTTGGTCATAACTTTCCTTCCAAGCAGTAAGCGTCTTTTAATTTCATGGCTGCAGTCACCATCTGCAGTGATTTTGGAGCCCCAGAAAATAAAGTCTGACACTGTTTCCACTGTTTCCCCATCTATTTCCCATGAAGTGGTGGGACTGGATGCCATGATCTTCGTTTTCTGAATGTTGAGCTTTAAGCCAACTTTTTCACTCTCCACTTTCGCTTTCATCAAGAGGCTTTTGAGTTCCTCTTCACTTTCTGCCATAAGGGTGGTGTCATCTGCACATCTGAGGTTATTGATATTTCTCCAGGCAATCTTGATTCCAGTTTGTGTTTCTTCCAGTCCAGCGTTTCTTATGATGTACTCTGCATATAAGTTAAATAAACAGGGTGACAATATACAGCCTTGACGAACTCCTTTTCCTATTTGGAACCAGTATGTTGTTCCATGTCCAGTTCTAACTGTTGCTTCCTGATCTGCATACAAATTTCTCAAGAGGCAGATCAGGTGGTCTGGTATTCCCATCTCTTTCAGAATTTTCCACAGTTTCTTGTGATCCACACAGTCAAAGGCTTTGGCATAGTCAATAAAGCAGAAATAGATGTTTTTTGGAACTCTCTTGCTTTTTCCATGATCCGGCGGATGTTGGCAATTTGATCTCTGGTTCCTCTGCCTTTTCTAAAACCACCTTGAACATCAGGAAGTTCACGGTTCACATATTGCTGAAGCCTGGCTTGGAGAATTTTGAGCATTACTTTACTAGCGTGTGAGATGAGTGCAATTGTACGGTAGTTTGAGCATTCTTTGGCATTGCCTTTCTTTGGGATTGGAATGAAAACTGACCTTTTCCAGTCCTGTGGCCACTGCTGAGTTTTCTAAATTTGCTGGCATATTGAGTGCAGCACTTTCACAGCATCATCTTTCAGGATTTGGAATAGCTCAACTGGAATTCCATCACCTCCACTAGCTTTGTTCGTAGTGATGCTTTCTAAGGCCCACTTGACTTCACATTCCAGGATGTCTGGCCCTAGGTCAGTGATCACACCATCATGATTATCTGGGTCACAAAGATCTTTTTTGTGCAGTTCTTCTGTCTACAGTGAGGGTAGAAGGTCACGTGTTGGATCATGAAAGGGAAGGAAATCCCTTTGCACTTTGTGTCTTTCCTGTCTCTTCCAGAAATCATGGCTGGGATTACTTGATTTCCTAATTGTAGTAGTTTTCATTGAAGTGTATTATTTTTGTTTTAAAAAATTAGAACAGAGAATAATATGACAATTATCAATCTACCTGTCATCTAGATTTCACTAATGTAAATGCTTTTGCCATATTTGACTCAAATCTATTCTTTTTATGATAAAAAACAAAGATGTCCCAGGTTTGCTGTAGTCCTCCTGTGCCTGGCCAGCTCTCATCCCCTCTTGGGCCTAAGAGGTAACCACTGTACCTAAACCACTTCTGTTTAGGAACAGAAAGCAGAATGAACATCCTTTCTGTCCAGGTTTCTACACTGGTGCTACATATGCATCTACCCATGTGACATAGTATATTGTAATGTATGTAGTGTATTATTGTACGTATTGTTAGTGTGTTAGCCTTACACAGATGGAAACGCGCTGTACCTTTGATCCTGCAGTGTGCCTTTCCATTCTATATTGTGTTTTTGCTGTTTATGTTGATATATATATATAGATCTAAGTTGTTTGTTTTAACCCCTGAATAACATTCTAAAGAAAGGACCAACTAGTTTATTTGCATATTGATAGACACTGAGTGAGTTTCCAAATTTTCGCTACTACAAAAACCACTCTAATGAGCTCTCCTGTGCATTATTGTTGCATGCATGTGGAGACTTTGTGTAATATGTAAATAGCTTACATCTAGGAGAAAATTTTGTGTTAAATGTAAATACCTTTGTCTAGGAGAGGACTCACGACATGTAGGCTGTGCACATCCCCGCAGCTGCACCTTCTCTTGACATTGCCAAGGGGCTCACCTGATTTATACACCCACCAGCAGCACATCAGAACGTCCCCAACAATAGTGATTGTCAAACTTTTAAAACATTTCCCTATCTGATACATGTGGAACTGTCTTTTTTTCCCCCTGGGTTTTCTATTATTCCTACTTATTGTTGGAATCATTATGTCTTTTTTTTTCCACTTAAAAAGTTTCTATTGGGGTATAGTTGATTTACAATGCAGTTGTAGTTTCAGGTGTACGGGAAAGTGAATCAGTTACGCGTATACATATCCCCACTCTTTTTAAAGGTTCTTTTCCCACACAGGCCACTACAGAGTACTGAGTAGAGTGCCCTGTGCTCTACAGGAGGTTCTTATTAGTTATTTATATTATATATAGTAGTGTGTATATGTCAATCCCAGTCTTCCAATTTATTCCTACCCTATTTACCCACTAGGAAGCATTTGTTTTCTACATCCATGCCTCTACTTCTGTTTTGTATATAAGGTCATTTGTACTCCCTTTTATTTTTTAGATTCCACATATAAGCGATACCATATTTGTCTTTCTTTGTCTGACTTATTTCACTCAATATGACAATCTCTAGGTCCATCCATCTTGCTACAGATGGCATTATTTTGTTCTTTTTATGGTTGAGTAGTGTTCCATTGTGTATATGTACCACATCTTTTTTATGATGATTTTTTGATGAACATTTAGGTTCCTTTCATATCCTGGCTATTGTAAACAGTGCTGCAAGAAACATTGGGGTGTGTGTATCTTTTCAAACTACAGTTTTCTCTGGTATATGCCCAGGAGTGAGATTGCTGGCTCATATGGTAGTCCTATTTTTAAGTTTCCTCCATACTCTTCTCCATAGTGGCCTTTTAATTATAATGTCCTAATTAATTGTAAGGTTGACCATCTTCCCATATCTTAACTGGCCAATCAGTTTCTTTCTTCTAGAAATTACTTATTTATAACTTTGTCCATTTTTTTTAAATTGGTAGGTTCATCTTCTTCTGGCTCATTCATAATTCATTATATAATCCAGAAACACATTTGCCTGTTATAAGAATTGCAAATATCTTCTCCCTGTTGATTGCTTGCTCCTATAATTTTATTTGGGGTGGCTTTTCCAAAAAAAAAAAAAATGCAGAAACTTATTTAACACAGTCAAATGTATGGATTTTTTTCTTTTATATTATGTATTTTCTGGGTTGTGTTTGAGAAACCCTCTTTACCCTGAGAGGAGACTGAGAGGCCACCAAGGGATGAGGGAGATGAGAAGGGGTCATATCTGTGGGCTTTTCTGTCTCTGCTCTCCTCAGAATAGTGCCTCGTATATCTATTTTATGTTTGGACTCCTACATAGCTTTGCACTGAAAGAGTTGTCTTGCTAGTTGATATATGGCAAAACCAATACAATATTGTAAAATTAAAAAATAAAATAAAATATTTTAAAAAAATATATATATTGAATATTATTATATTTGCTCTGAGATTCATGCCTACTGAGACAAAAAAAAAAAAAAAGATGAGTGACATTACTCAGAAGAGAAAATAAGAATAAATATAATGTGTCAGTTTTTGTTTGCTCAGAAAGGAGGACTACCAATTTGCCTGGAAAGGGAAACCCTTAGCACTGAGTCCTAGCTGCGATATATCACGTGAACCCTCATGTCAAGGAAGGACCCAGTGTGCAATAGTATAAGTAGTAGGTTCAGAATGTTCAGAAAGATTCTCATATGGTCTTGCTTATAGAACTAGATGGAGACAAGAGATTCATCTTGGAATACAGGGTACTCTCAGGACTCTATTGAAATGGGAAACTCTGTGTGTTCTGGCTATGTCCCAAGTCACAGATCAATTTTGAGCTCCACCTAAGACTCTGATTGGTGCTGTAGTATCTGGTGAATCACAGGGTCTGGAGGAGGGAGCTATTCCCCCTCATCAGGTGTTCATTCTAGTTTTCAGCCTCTCCTGTTTGTCCTTTCTCTAGAAGGCATTAAAGGGCTTATTATTTAGTGAACTCAGATCCTTTCTGTTTTGAAGGCTCTTCATATTCAGCAGCCTGCAAAGGTGAAATAAACATGCACAGACCATTGCTACCTTCTAGTTTATAAAACCTTCTTACCCACAGCTCTGTATTTGTGAATTTAATGCTTTTCACCAGATGGGGAAATCTAGCTCATTCTTTATTGCAATGTTGGCTGGATAGCTCAGATTAGCTGGAATATCTTGTTTTGAAATGTGCGTGTTTTCAGAGGTACTCCTGTCTCTAGCAAAAGTATGAAGGCAAAAGAAAAGATCATTTTACTTGATTACTTTTTTCTTTTTTATTGGAATATAATTGCTTTACAATGTTATGATAGCTTCTGCTGTGCAACATGAACCAGCTATAGGTTTGCGTATATCCCTTCCCTCTTGAGCCTCCCTCTAACTCCCTGCCCCCACCCCTCTAGGTCATCACGCAGCACGGAACTGAGCTCCCTCACCTTCGCCTTCTACACTGTGTTCACCCGTCTGTCCTCTACATCTACATCTCTATTTACACGATGATCAACTTGAATTTTTAAATCTTTCACTCCTCCCCACAAATATATTCCCCCCGCCTTTTTCTCTTTTTCTTATTTTAGTTTGTATTATAGTCTCGTTTTAAATTCTCTCAGTTAGGGCTCCTTGGTTATGCTTCACTTTGTTTTTTGAAGTAATCTGCTTAAGTTTAAAATGATCTGTTTTCTTAAACAGGGTTAGCACACATGATAATATGTTTCCTGGCATTCTGCCACTGTCCTGTCATCCAGCTCTCTGGATTTATGCTTGTTTCTTCAGGAATGTGCAGAACTGTTCTGAATAAAGATAAAGAAAGGAATTCAAAACTCTTGTCCCAAGAAAGGCATGCAGAGTGATTTTTTCATACTTATACAGTAAAGAGGATGACTTAAGCTTTTCCTCTGAATAGTAAGAATATAAAATTAATACTCAGCTGGATTTTTCTACCCCCACCCTGGAGCATGTGTTAGTGGAACTTCCACGGTGTGTCAATCCATAGACATTTCTTCAAGTAGTCTCCATTTCACAGGTCTGGGGGTTGAATCAAGTAAAAAGAATGCATGGATTGCTCCTCAGATTGTGAAAGATCTCTAGGTCTGGTTCTAAACCACTACATGGGCTATCTATACCCACGCACACATGGTCTCAAGTGTTTACTCAGAAAGCATCACGTATCTCGACTTACATGCCTTTCAAAGCACAAAGGAACAAGATCCACTCATTGTTGTCAAAGTACTGACAGAGGGAATGCAGAATTCCACTCATAGGCTTTCACTGAAGAGACTTTAATAAAGGAATCATTTATAGGCTAAATGGAGCCAAAAAGGATGTTGAAACTTCAGGGACCAGCAAGAGGAAGAAGGCATTTTCACCCCTAAAGCTTAAAAGAAAGGATGTCCTGGGAGCCCAGTGGAGCTAGAGCTGGGGAGGGCTGCCTGGCAGTTGCTGGGGCCACAGAGGAGTGTGGCCAGAAGAGATTGAAGAGAAAATAAGGAGCAGGGACAAAATATGCCAGGTCTTCTTGCTTCCTGCCCCTCATCTCCGGCTTCCATGGGCCAAACCCAACCAGCCAAGCCAGAAGGCAAGGGAGCCCTGATGGAGTGGTCCATGGGCCAGCCTCTTTAGGTACAAAGTAGGGAGGAGGAGCAGATGTCAGAGAAGAGATGGTTGCACAGGGGTTAAGAGTGAGCAGGTTTGAAATTTGCTCAAGACTGTCTTCTTAAGGGTAATCTGATTCAGTTCATGAAACTTGGGTGGGAGGTGTGGGGATATTGGTAAATGGCTTAATTTGTTATGAAGAAGGACTCTAGTCTTCTGGGTGACATGACTTTGCTAAAATATATGAGCTGAGAGCCATTGATTGGACTTCTGCTGACCTGAGAGAGAGATGAAATGTTTGAGCTGGAGGGGTCGTTTAGAGAGTATCTAACCCAATCACTGCTCTTTGGAGACAGGAAAAATGAAGCTTCTAATGGTCCTTCCTTCCTTCATAATAAGACATAGAGTATACCTATTGTGTACATACTCTTCAACAGTGAACTAAACAAAATCCTATGCTCATGGGGCTTATATTCCCCTAGGAAAGAGAAGCAATAAATAACAACAGAGTATATGATAGGTCTGAAGGGGACATGTGCTATGAAGAAGGACTTCCCTGGCGGCTCAGATGGTAAAATATCTGCCTACAATGTGGAGACCTGGGTTTGATCCCTGAGTCAGGAAGATCCCCTGGAGAAGGAAATGGCAACCCACTCCAGTACTCTTGCCTGGAGAATCCCATGGATGGAGGAGCCTGGTGGGCTAAAGTCCATGGGGTCACAAAGAGTCAGACATGACTGAGCAACTTCACTTTCACTTTCAGTGAGAGTAAAGAAGGACAAGAGATGTGGTTTCTCCTTTATGGGGTAGATGTGGAAGACCTCTTTGATTAGCACTATTTGAGCAGGGAGCACAAGAAGGTAAGGGATGAGCCATATGGATATCTGGGGCAAGAGCATTCCAGGCAGGATGAGCAGGCAGTTTGGAGCCCTGAGTGGGAGCTTCAAGTAGAGTTCATTGAGAAGGGTTAGGATGATGGGACATGAAGCTGTGAGCAAGGGCCAAGGAACTTTGTGGGCTTCATGGAACTTTGATTCATTCTCAGGGTAATGGGAAGCCATTAGAAAGTACTGAGCAGGGCAGTGACGTGACCTGACTTGAAGTGAAGTGAAGTGAGGTCGCTCAGTTGTGTCCGACTCTTTGCGACCCCATGGCCTGTAACCAATCAGACTCCTCCCTCCATGGGATTCTCCAGGCAAGAGTGCTGGAGTGGATTGCCATTTCCTTCTCAGTGACGTGACCTGACTTAGGTCTTAATAATATCCCTTCAGTAGCTGTGTGAGAGTAGATTGCAGGAGGCCAAGGGCCAAAGCAAGGACAGCAGGGAGGACACTGTTACAATAATCCAGGGGAGGTAGGAGGATGGCTGGGACCAGATTGGATGTGGTGGCAGTGACGATGTACTCAGATTCTGGGTCTGAACATCGAGTTGATGGGATTTACTGACATAGGAGACAAGTGAGCCAGAGAAATCAAGGGTGACTCCCAGCTTTTTGGCTTGAGTATCAAGGAAGGTGGGGCTGATATTACTGAGCTGGGAGAGGTTTGGTGGAGTAGGGATATAAACAAGAATTTGGTGAGGGACTTAGAGAGTGTTAAAGGCCTATTAAGGTCTATGAAAGGAAAAAAGTATATATATATATACACATGTATACACATAACATAAACACAGATATATATACATATACACATATGCATTCACTGGTGTGTGTGTGGGATGAGTATGAAGCTCAGGAGAGGGATGAGACCTGAGGTATAAATTTGGAGATAGCATTTAAAGTCAAGAGAGGATGTGGTCATCCTGAGAGTGAATGGAGCTGTAGTGGTGGTGGTTTAGTCGCTAAGTCATGTCCAACTCTTTGTGACCCCATGGACTGTAGCCCACCAGGCTCCTGTCCGTGGGATTTCCCAGGCAAGTATACTAGAGTGGGTTGCCATTTCCTTCTCCAGGGAGTGGATCTGTAAAGGAGAACAAAACTTAGCACAGAGCCCTGGAACATACTAATGAGAATATTTACATGTTTTAATTTTTATTATTCTTACTAAACCCTCCTTCAGCTCTAACTGTATGCAAGGTACAATGTTAAGGACTTCACATGCATTATCCTGTTTAATTCTCCTAACAACTCTGTGCAAAATTGACTAGTATCCTTCTTGTACAGAAAACAAAACTAAGGCTCAGAGGAATTAACTAGCCTGCCAAAGTCACACAGCTAGTCTGCGGCAAAGCTGGGAATCAAGCCCAGACAGTCTGACTCCAGTTGAAGCAGCCAGTCCAAGCTGACGTAGCAAGTTTGTGGCAGAAGATGTCTGATAAGCTGCTCTCTTGGCTATGCTGTGCCTGCTGATTAAGTTTTTTCGCTTCCATGCAGCTCCTCGAAGTGCAAAATCAGACTTTCACATAGAGCATCCTGACAAGGTGCATACCCTCAGGCCAGCCCCAGCTTACACATCCAACCTCATCTCTTCTCTCAACAGTGGCGAAGGCTCTGAATTCTGTATCTTTAGTGTCTCTGGTGCTCAGTGTAGGACCTGGGCCACAGATGCTGCCCTGCTGCTGTGGACCAATCAACTGCAAGTCCACTGTGGCCTCACTAGCTTATCTTGATGATAAGAGTGAGAGTGAGAAGGGAGGTCATATGCTCATTGCAGAGTGTGTCAATTCAGGCTGACAAGAAACCCACCTTTTGGAAATCATGCAAGACAGAGGACTTCCTGTTAGATCTATGATACCATGCCTTGTCTAAGGGGATTAGTCACAGTGGAGGACATGAACTGGAAGGTGGTCAGCGTCTATTCAAAAGGCTATGTTTGGTAATAACCTTCCCTGGAGTGTGGCTATCCCACCCCTGATAGGGGCTCCTCTCAAAGAATGGTGTTTTGCTGTGTGCCATCCTAGGCAGGCACAGATAACATTGTGCTGGATCTCCACCACCAGACTTCAGAGATGTGGCAGAACCGTAACTGGAACCTTTCAGAGAACTATTTGATAAACATACTGTCAATCCTTGGTTTTAAATAAACTGCTATCAGCCATCTGAAAAAGACAAAATGATAGCAATGTATTAATACCAAAATGCCAAGGGACACACACCTCAGAACACTAAGACGGGCAACACAAGTATGATCTATAGCTTCCATCACTTCCATTTCCCAAATTGTTCAGGAGCCTGACATAAAGAAGACAGCTCAGGCTTAGAAGTCAGATGGGCCTGGGCCTGGATCTAGTCCAGAGGTTCTGTAGTGGTGACCTTGAGCTAGGTGTTTAATGCCTTAGCACCCAGTCATCCTCCTTCCTAAAATAGGAATAAGACAGTTCCTACTTAGTGGGGTTGCTGTTAGGCTATAAATCCAATAGATGTGAAAAGTACAAGTATCAGTATAGGAGCTGGGACATAATATGTGTGGTGAATAATAGCCCTAGAGATGATGGTGGTAATGGTAGCAGTTGTGATGCTGATGGTGAAGATGGCAGCTATGGTGGTGGAGGTGATGATATTGTTCATGAGAAGAGTGGTGATGACGACAGTGATGGTCATAGTTACGATGGTGGAAGCCATGGTGCTGATAGCGATAATGGTGATGGCAGTACGTATCATCATCCTACATCTGGGGACCTGGGCTGGGCCCCTGACTCTGAAGGGTATACACTAGAAAATGAGAAAGAATTGCTGCTTCAAAGAAGAATGTTTGGTAGATTAAATTAAAATGCTTGGAAAAACTGAACTACTCAACAGCTTGTTAATAATTATTAACAGCGAGAATATTTAACATTTATTCAGTGTTCATTGATGTGTCAGGCATGGCACCAAGTCGTTTATATATTTCATTGAACCCTAATGATACCCCTTTGAAGAATAAAGTGTAATTGGCTCCATGTCAGATTAGAAATCCAAGGCTCAGAAAGATTAAGTGTCTTATCTGCAGTCACACAGTTAGGAAAGTGATAAAGCACGAATTCAAGCCCAGGGCTCCAGAGTCCAAGCTCATAACCCCTACACCATAATGCCTGTGTCCCAGCTAGACATACAGTAGCTTTTCTAAGAGGGAAGAAGTCAGCGTGCTCTGAAATAGTAGCAGGTACATAGAGCTTATTCTGATGGTTCTTATGAGAAATTCACACAAATAAATAAAAGTGTGTTTGTGATACAGTTGAGACTCCAAACAAGCAAATCACGGATACATCTTCTTGGCCCCACACAATAATTCTAACATTTAAAACTAGGAGATCTCAACTTGGAAATCCAGGTTTCTTGCTTTTTTTTTTTTTTAAACAAGTTAGATGGCCTAGAAAACTGGATTATATTCCAGAGTGGCTTCATTTAACTGGAATGGCTGCTACTTTTAGCTCAGCTATTCGTTGCTGAGCTTGTCCAGTGCCCCAGACTCCCTATTTCTTTTGCCTGCAAACTTCCCTTGTTTGCACACCTGGCCTGGTCCTATTGATCTGTAAAGAGGGCCCTTCTGTTGAGGCTCACATGCAGGACCAGGATACAGTTTAAGTCACAGTTAGCAAATCAGAGGTCCTTCCCCAGTAAATTCCAAAGCCAAAGAAAGAGAGGAGGACCTGCCTTCCAATGGACCAGCTATCTCCTCCCAGGGAAGATGGTCTGTTTTTGTAGCAACTGGAATTCACTCTGATCAGCTCCACCATCAACCAAGGGCTCCTGGTCACCCATTATCTGTCCTTCCTACCCTCCTTGCTGGCTGCTGGTCATTAGTTCCTTTTTCTCCCTTTCACAACAATATTCTTACCTCTCTTGTGACCCATTATTTTTACTGTGGTCTTTCCCCGGAAAGGGTTTCAGAAGGTTATTTTTCTCTTGTTTTCATCTTTACATAAGTAGTTCCCCAAGAGAACAGGACCCTAGCAAGCTAACAAAATAATGTAAGACTTCCTTGTAACTCTTAGTTGAAAAGAGGCACGGATAAATAAAAAGAGATAAGCAAACATCTCATTTGTATTGTACACACGTCTACTATCTTGTCTGATCTTCAAAGCAGCCCAGGGAGGTGGGCAGAGTGGGAGATACATGTGTACTTCTTGAAGACTACAGCTCAGAAGTGAAGTCTTCTCAGAGGTTCAGTGATCAGTAGGATAGAGAATGTGGATTGGTGCCTAGGTCTGGCCTGGGGTGAGTCAGCACAGACATGGCTCAGCTCCTGCCTCACCAGTTAGTGTACCCTTATGGATCTTTGTTCCGGGAGAACTGAAACCAAAATGCTAAGACCAAGAATCTGCATGATATAATGCCCTTCTTCCCATGAATGTGCCAGGCCCTGTGTTGATCCCAGGCTACACAGTACAGTCCATGTGAATAACGCCAAGAGAGGAAGAGCTGCTGCTGCTGCTAAGTCGCTTCAGTCGTGTCCAATTCTGTGTGACCCCATAGATGGCAGCCCACCAGGCTTCCCCATCCCTGGGATTCTCCAGGCAAGAACACTGGAGTGGGTTGCTATTTCCTTCTCCAATGCATGAAAGTGAAAAGTGAAAGTGAAGTTGCGCAGTCGTGTCCGACTCTAGCGACCCCATGGACTGCAGCCTACCAGACTCCTCCGTCCATGGGATTTTCTAGGCAAAAGTACTGGAGTGGGGTGCCATTGCCTTCTCCAAAGAGAGGAAGAGAAGATAGCTCAAATGCTCCAAGAATACCACCTTGTACCTGTATGGCTTTTTATGATTTTTAAACACTTTTTAAAAATTGTTATTTTCTATTTTTGGCTGCGCTGGTCTTTGTTGCTGCGTGTGGGCTTCCTCTAGGTGCTGCAAGCAGGAGCGACTCTTCATTACAATGTACAGGCTTCTCATCGTGGTGGCTTCTCTTACTGCAGAGCACAGGCGCTGGGTGCACAGGCTTCAGTGGCTGCAGTGCGCAGGCTCGTGAGGTGCAGCTCTTGGCCTCTGGAGTGCAGGCTCAGTTCTTGTGGTGCGCACGCTTAGTTGCTCCTCGGCATGTGGAATTTTCCTGGACCAGGGATCAAACCCAGGTCCCCTGCATTGGCAGGCAGATTCTTTACCAATAAGCTAGCAGGGAAGTCTTTTTTATGATTTCTAAAGTCATTTTGAAGCCATCTCATATGCTGAAGGTATTCCCATTTTACAGATGAAATTGAGGCTATGAAAAGCTCAGTGACATAACAACTAGTCATCTGTAGAGCTGGGACTCAAACCCAGGTCTTAACACTTTGGGATCAATGTTCTTTTCACTACTGATACTTCTAGCACCTAATAGTACGTTAGCACATAGTACGTGCTCAAGAAATGCTCACCCAACCTGAATTAACACCACATCCCCTCTTGAAATGACTCAAACTACCTAACATCAACATTTCTGTTTTATGGCCAAGAAAACAAGGCACCTCAGGAATCTTGCAAACCTATGGCTCACAGTCAATAGTGCCTGAAATTAATCAGTATTATTTTCACCTAAAGCGATATATGAAGCTAGAGAAATGAAAAGGAAAGGAAAAAAACACCTCTGCAGGGGCAGATAACAGCAGATAAAGCTTTTTCTTAGGTTTGTTGACATTCTTCTTTGCCCAAGGACAATCTGTTAAGAAGAAAATATTTTTCTTCAAACCACATTCCAGACTTAAAGTTCAATACTGGGTAGTAAGTAGAAGAGTGAATTGCTTAATCTTCTCCTATTCTTCCCTGCCCCCAGGTGAGTTTCCAGGTCTTCCAGTGGGTAGGGGGAGCCTCCTCATTTGTTATTGTTCTTCTTCGCAACTCTGGCAAACACACAGAGAGCAGTTTGACAGGAAAACTTTGGCTTAGTTTGGCTCATGCATCAGTACAGAAACAAGGATGAGTGATTCAAGAGCCAGTTCTGTGGCTTGAGCCTCCCCTGTTGGAGGCCTGGCTGGTCAGGAGGATCTGCTACCTAGTAGCGTTTATCTGACCTGATCCAGCTGTCCTTGCAGAGGGCCAGGCCCAAGTCACTTCTCCCTTTGGAAAGGGCCGCTTAGACCCTGGCAAGAGTGGGGTACTTGCTCCTGGTACTAACCAGGAGCTCCTGCTACTAACTCACAAGGTTCACAACCGCCTCTGCCTTCTCTGCTAGTGGGCCCTCCGTCCTTGCCTCCTGTTCAGTCATCTCACCACCAGTCTCCGAATTGATAGGCACGTGGAGGGATGATAGAGCTAAATAGACAACAAGAGTGTGAAATCCAATAAAACAAAGGAGAGGGTACTTCAATTTTTATTTTATATTGGAATATAGTTGATTTTACAATGTTGTGTTAGTTTCAGGTGAAGAGCAAAGTGATTCAGTTACACACATATATGAATCCATTTTTTCAGATTCTTTTCCCGTATAGGTTATTACAGATTAGATTTCCCTATGCTATATAGTAGGTCCTTATTTATGATCTATTTTATATAAGCATACTAAGTCAATTCATATTAAAATATATATATATATTTTATATATAATAGTGTGTAAGTGTTAATCCCAAACTCCGCATTTATCCTTGCCCCTTTCCCCTTTGGTAGCTAGAAGTTTGTTTTTGAAGCGAGTCTGTTTTTGTTTTGTAAGTACGTTCGTTTGTATCATTTTTTTAGATTCCACATAGAAGTGATATCATATGATATGTGCCTTTTCTCTATCTGACTTACTTCACTTAGGGTGAATATCTCTAGGCCCATCTATGTTGCTGCAAATGGCATTGTTTCGTTCTTTTTATAGCTGAGTAGGGTTCCTTTGTACATACGCACCACATCTTCTTTATCCATTCCTCTGTGGATTACTTCCACATCTCGGCTATTGTAGACAGTGCTGCACTGAACATTGGAGCATAGATATCTTTTTTACGCTTTTTTTCTGCAGATATATGCCCAGGAGTGGGGTTACTGGATCATACAGTAGTTCTAGTTTCAGTTTTTTAAGAAACCTCTGTACTGTTCTCCATAAATGGTTGTTGCACTTTATGTTTTTTGATGAAGGCCATTCCAACTGGTCTGAGGTAATATACCTCACTGTAGTTTTGATTTGAATTTCTCTAATACTTAGCATTGTTGAGCATCTTTTCATGTGTTATGTCTTTTTTTTCTTTTTTTGGAGAAATGTCTATTTAGATCTTCTGCTTGTTTTTTTATTGGGTTTTTTTTTTTTTTTTAATTGAGCTGCATGAGGTGTTTGTATATTTTGGAGATTAACCCCTTGTCAGTTGCTTTCTTTGAAAATATTTTCTCTCAGTACTAGGTTGTTTTTGTTGTGTTTATTGTTTCCTTTGCTGTGCAAAAAGCTTCTAAGTTTAATTAGGTTCCATTTATTTATCTTTGTTTCTACTTTCATTATTCTAGGAGGTGAATCCAAAAAAGATATTGCTGTGATTTATGTCAAAGAGTGTTCTTCCTATGTTTTCCTCAAAGAATTATATAGCATCCAGTCTTAAATCTAGGTCTTTTATCCATGTTGAGTTTATTTTTGTGTATGGTGTTAGCGAATGTTCTAATTTCCTTCTTTTACATGTAACTGTCCAGTTTTCCCAGCACCACTTATTGAAGAGACTGTCTTTTTCTCCATTGGATAGTCTTGCTTCCTTTGTTGTAGATTAATTGACCATGGATATATGGGTTATTTTGGGGTTTTCTATCCTGTCCCATTGACCAATATTTATGTTTTTGTACTAGTACCATACTATTTTTTTAACTCTTTATTTTGTAATGGGGTATAGCCAATAAACAATGTTGTGATGATTTCAGTTGACTTGAAGGGATTAGCAATTTCTCCCCAAACTTCCCTCCCTTCCAGGCTGCCACATAACACTGAGCAGAGTTCAATACACTATACGGTAGGTCCTTGTTGGTTATCCATTTTAAATAGAGCAGTGTGTACACGTCCATCCCAAACTCCCTAACTATTCCTTTCCCCAGCAACCATAAGTATTCTCTAAGTCTGTGAGTCTCTCTTTGTTTTGCAAGTAAGTTCATTTGTATCATTTTTTTTTAGATTCCACCTGTAAGGGATGTCATATGATATTTCTTCTTCTCTTTCTGACTCACTTCACTCAGTATGACAATCTCTAGGTCCATCCATGTTGCTGCAGATGACATTATTATTCCTTCTAATGGATGAGTAGTATTCCATTTTATATATGTATATTATATATACCACGTCTTCTTTATCCATCCTCTGTCAATGGACATTTAGGTTGCCTCCATGTCTTGGCTATTGTAAACAGTGCTGCGGTGAACATTGGGATGTATGTATTCTTTTGGATCATGTTTTTCTCCAGATATATGCCCAGAAGTGGGATTGCAGGATGATATGGTAGCTCCATTTGTAGTTTTTTAAGGAACCTCCATACTTTCTCCAGAGAAGGCAATGGCACCCCACTCCAGTACTCTTGCCTGGAAAATCCCATGGATGGAGGAGCCTGGTAGGCTGCAGTCCATGGGGTCGCTAAGAGTCGGGCACAACTGAGCGACTTCCCTTTCACTTTTCGCTTTCATGCATTGGAGACGGAAATGGCAACCCACTCCAGTGTTCTTGCCTGGAGAATCCCAGGGATGGGGGAGCCTAGTGGGCTTCCATCTGTGGGGTCGCACAGAGTCGGACACAACTGAAGCGACTTAGCAGCAGCAGCAGCCGTGCTTTCTCCATAGTGGCTATACCAGTTTACCTCCCTACCAACAGTGTGGAAGGGTTCCCTTCTCTCCACACCCTCTCCACCATTTATTGTTTGTGGGTTTTTTGATGATAGTCATTCTGGTTGATGTGAAGTGATATCTCATTATAGTTTTGATTTGCATTTCTCTAATAGTTAGCAATGCTGAACATCTTTTCATGTGTCTCTTGGCCATCTGTATGTCTTCTTTGAGGAAGTGTCTATTTAGGTCTTCTGCCCACTTTTTGATTGGGTTGTTTGTTTTGATGCTATTAACCATCATGAACTGTTTCTAAATTTTAGAGACTAATCCCTTGTCGATCACATCATTTGCAAATATTTTCTCCCAATCTGTGGGCTTTCTTTTCATTTCATTTATTGTTTCCTTTGCTATGCAAAAGTGTTTGCATTTAAGTAGGCCCCATGTATTTATTTTTCATTTTATTTCCATTATTCTGGGATGCAGATCAAAAAAGATATCACTGCAATTTATGTCAGAATGTGTTCTGCCTATGTTTTCCTCTAGGAGTTTTATAGTGTCCAGTCTCACATTTAGGTCTTTAATCCATTTTGAATTTATTTTTGTGTATGGTATTAAAGAATTACCTAATTTCATTTTTTTAACATGTAGCTATCCAGTTTTCCCAACACCACTTATTGAAGAGACTGTCTTTTCTCCATTGTATAGTCTTGCCTCCTTTGTTGTAGATTAATTGGCCACAGGTGCATGGGTTTATTTCTAGGTTTTCTGTTCTGTTTCTTTGACCTATATTTCTATCTTTGTGCCAGTACTGTACTGTTCTGATGACTGTAACTTTGTAAAAGTCTGAAGTCAGGGAGCCTGATTCCTCCAGCTCTGTTTTTCTTTCTCAAGATTGCCTTGGCTATTTGAGATTTTTTTGTTGTTCTTCTAGTTCTGTGAAAAATTCCACTGGTAATTTGGTAGGGATTGTGATGAATGTGTAGATTGCCTTGGGTAGTACAGTCATTTTGGCAGTATTGATTCTTCCAATCCACAAACATGGTATATCTTTCCAACTATTTATGTCTTCTTTGATTTCTTTCATCAGCATCTTTTAATTTTTCACATACAGGTCTTTCGTCTCCTTAGGTAACTTTATTCCTCGATATTTTATTCTTTTTGATGTGATGAGTGCCATACTATTTTGATTGGTGTAACTTTGTAATATAGTCTGAAGTCAGGAAGCCTGACTCCCCCATCTCTGTTTTTCTTTCTCAGTACTACTTTTGTTCTTTGAGATCTTTTGTATTTCCATACACTTTAAAAAAAGTTTGTTCTAGTTCTGTGAAAAATGCCATTGATAATTTGATAGGGACTGTGTTACATCTGTAGATTCCCTTGGGTAATAATTAGTCCTCTGGTCCAGTGTCTTTTCCATTCTTGTTCCTTTCCCTCTCGTTGTTTAAATCAGCCAATTCTTATCAAAGTGTAGTGACTGTACCAGCATTATCAGTACTACCTGTGAATTTGTCAGAAATGCAGATCCTCAGGTCCCACTTAAGACTCACTGTCTCTCTCTGGGTAGGGCCCAGCAATGTTTGGTTTAGCCAGACCTCCAGGTGAACCTGATGCACACTCAAATATGAGAACCACTAGTTTAAATAATTTCCTTCCTCCTACTGAGGCTCATTCTCCTGAATCTGCTCACAGCTCTCTGCCCTATAATCTTGATATAGATGGAGGATTTTTGATCATGCTAACTGCCACAGAGCCAAACTATCATTTTTAAGATGAGGTCAGAAGAAATGTCAACCTCTGAAACATCAGCTAAAATTAGTCAGTTGGGTGTGATGGAGAGAGCATGGATTCTTATATTAAATGGCTCCAGATTCAAGTCCACCAAACATTCAAATCCACCACCTGTTAGCTGGTGAGGTCTCAGGCTAATTACTTACATCTCTGTAGCACTGTCCATAAAATGTGGGTAAAAGACCAAAGTTACAGGGCTATTATAAAGACTAACTGAGGTAGCATATGTGAAGTGATAACACACATCAATCACTCTGGAAACATTTCCTTCTTCCTCTTCACCCCATCTCCAGTAAAATCACAGTCAAAATAAGCATGTCTGCACCTGTGTGCTCCTCCTGACCTCTCCCAAGGCTTTACCACAGAAGTCAAGGTATCTTCTTGGACCAAAGTATCTCTCAGTCTGTCATCTAACCAAGATGCCCAGCTTCTATCCTCAGGGGTAGAATGTGCCCAATATAAATGTTATGATGTAGTCCTTTTATTTGATCTAGTGCTATAGTGACTGCCATCAGAAGAGGATAGAAGTAGGCAGGAAATCTAGAGAATGAAGATTCAGTGTTTAAGAGTTGTTAATATTCATATAGAACTATCCAACAAAAAGAAAGTGACAGATACTTCATCAGATGAAGCTAATGATTTTGGAGAGGAAACAGTTCAAAGCTTTTCCATAGTCTGGGCAAAGCATCTCTTAAAAGTGTTCTATTCCTTTTGTGCTGAGTCTGTACTAATAATTTATCATTTATTGACTTTTACTATGTTCCTAATCCTAAACTATTAAATGATGTATATGCTTTGAATCCTCAGAAGTAATTGCTATTACCACCCTCGCCTCCACCCTCAATATACAGATGAGACAACTGAGATTTAGAAGCTAAAGACAACTTGCCTGAGATCACCAAGACCTAGATTCAAATGTAGAATTCCACTCCAGAGCCTTAGTCCTTAATCACTAACCCTCAAATTCCTAATTCAGTTTCCCGGGTAGCTCAGTGTGAAAGAGTGAAACCTGTATTCTACCCATGGAAAAGTTTTATGTTTCTACTATCACTTAGTTGCACACTGATTTATAAATCTGTCTCTAGTTAAGTTTTCTTATGAGTCAGTGCCTGGGAACTTGATAAGCTCAGGGACAAATGATAGAATAATGTGTCTAAAACTACAAAGTTGAGGGTTAGGTCTTGTCCTGAGATTACATTACCAAGGAATTTCCTACCTGAGCAGGCCTGCTGCAGGCATCTAGCCAACCAGCCAGTTCCCTTCTTTTCAGTTCAGTCACTCAGTCATGTCCAATTCTTTGCAACCCCATGGACTACAGCACGCCAGGCTTCCCTTTCCATCACCAACTCCAGAGCTTGCTCAAACTCATGTCCATCAAGTCGGTGATGCCATTCAACCATCTCATCCTCTGTTGTCCCCTTCTCCTCCCACCTTTAATCTTTCCCAGCATCAGGGTCTTTTCCAATGAGTCCATTCTTCACATCAAATGGCCAAAGTATTGGAGCTTCAGCTTCAGCATCAGTCCTTCCAATGAATATTCAGGATTGATTTCCTTTAGGATTGGCTGGTTTGATCTCCTTGCAGTCCAAAGGACTCTCAAGAGTCTTCTCCAACACCACAGTTCAAAAGCATCAATTCTTTCGCACTCAGGTTTCTTTATAGGCTAAATCTCACATCCATACATGACTACTGGAAAAACCATAACTTTGACTAGATGGACCTTTGTGGCAAAGTAATGTCTCTGCTTTTTAAGATGCTCTCTAGGTTGGTCATAGCTTTTCTTCCAAGGAGCAAGCATCTTCTAATTTCATGGTTGCAATCACCATCTGCAGTGATTTTGGAGCCCCCAAAAATAAAGTCTTTCACTGTTTCCATTGTTTCCCCATCTATTTCCCATGAAGTGATGGGGCCAGATGCCATAATCTTAGTTTTCTGAATGTTGAGCTTTAAGCCAGCTTTTTCACTCTTCTCTTTCACTTTCATCAAGAGGTTCTTTAGTTCTTCTTCACTTTCTGCCACAAGGGTGGTGTCATCTGCATATCTGAGGTTATTGATATTTCTCCTGGCAATCTTGATTCCAGCTTGTGTTTCAACCATCCTAGCATTTTGCATGATGTATTCTGCATATAAGTTAAATAAGCAGGGTGGCAATATATATCTTTGATGTACTCCTTTCCTGATTTGGAATCAGTCTGTTGTTCCATCTCCAGTTCTAACTGATTTCTCAGGAGGTAGGTAATGTGGTCTGTTATTCCCATCTCTCTAAGAATTTTCCACAGTTTATTTTGATCCACACAGTCAAATGCTTTGGTGTAGTCAATAAAGCAGAAGTAGATGTTTTTCTGGTATTCTCTTGCTTTTTCTATGATCCAGCAGATGTTGGCAATTTGATCTCTGGTTCCTCTGCCTTTTCTAAATCCAGCTTGAACATCTGGAAGTTCTAGGTTCATGTACTGTTGAAGCCTGGCTTGGAGAATTTTAAGCATTACTTTACTAGCATGTGAGATGAGTGTAGTTGTGCGGTAGTTTGAACATTCTTTGGCATTGCCTTTCTTTGGGATTGGAATGAAAACTGACCTTTTCCAGTCCTGTGGCCACCGCTGAGTTTTACAGAATTTTTACCTTCTTTTATACTACCTTAAATGCAGTACAATTCAATCACAGCTGAACTCAGAGAAAAATTTAGAGTGATTATGTTGAAAGGAGTAAGTTCCTAGGAGTTTTAAGGATTAGTGAAGTTAAGGGCTATCAGAAATTCTTTGTTAAAGGTGGCAAATGGGTTTCAATTCAAGACTAAAACTGGACCACTTTCTTAAACTATATACCAAAACAAACTCAGTAGATTGGTGGTGGTGGTGGTAGTTGAATCACTAAATCATGTCCTACTCTTTTGCAACCCCATGAACTGGAGCCTGCCAAGCTCCTCTGTCTATGGGATTTCCCAGGCAGGAATACAGAAGTGGGTTGTCATTTCCTTCTCCAGGAGATCTTCCCAACCCAAGGATCAATCCTGTGTCTCCTGCATTATAAGTGGATTCTTTACTGCTGAGCCACCAGGGAAGCCCCGCATATTTATTAATAGCTTAAATATAAGTCCCCAAACCATCAAATTCCTAGAAGAAATCATAGGCTGTAAGTTCTTTGGCATTGGTCCTAACAATATCTTTCTGGATCTTTCTCCATAGGCAAGGATAATAAAAGCAAAACTAAACAAATGGAACTATATCAAACAAAAAACTTTTTCACAATGAAGAAAACTATCAACAAAACAAGAAAGCAAAACTGCTGAATGAGAAAAGATATTTGCAAATGTTATCTGATAGAGGTTAATATCCAAAATATATAAATAACTCACACATCTCAATATTTTTAATAATCTGATTTTTAAATGGGCAGCAGACAAAAACAGACTTTTCCCAAGGAAGACACACAGATGTCCAACAGACAAATGGAAGATGCTCAACATAACTAATGATCAGTTCAGTTCAATCGCTCAGTCATGTCCGACACTTTACAACCCCATGAATCGCAGCATGCCAGGCCTCCCTGTCCATCACCAACTCCCGGAGTTCACCCAGACTCACGTCCATCGAGTCAGTAATGCCATCCAGCCATCTCATCCTCTGTCATCCCCTTCTCCTCCTGCCCCCAATCCCTCCCAGCATCAGAGTCTTTTCCAATGAGTCAACTCTTCGCACGAGGTGGCCAAAGTATTGGAGTTTCAGCTTTAGCATCAGTCCTTCCAATGAACACCCAGGACTGATCTCCTTTAGAATGGACTGGTTGGGTCTCCTTGCAGTCCAAGGGACTCTCAAGAGTCTTCTCCAACACCAAAGTTCAAAAGCATCAATTCTTCGGCGCTCAGCTTTCTTCACAGTCCAACCCTCACATCCATATATGATCACTGGAAAAACCATAGCCTTGACTAGACGGACCTTTGTTGGCAAAGTAATGTCTCTGCTTTTCAATATGCTATCTAGGTTGGTCATAACTTTCTTTCCAAGGAGTAAGCATCTTTTAATTTCATGGCTGCAATCACCATCTGCAGTGATTTTGGAGCCCCCCAAAAATAAAGTCTGACACTGTTTCTACTCTTTCCCCATCTATTTCCCATGAAATGATGGGACCAGATGCCATGATCTAAGTTTTCTGAATGTTGAGCTTTAAGCCAACTTTTTCACTCTCCTCTTTCACTTTCATCAAGAGGCTTTTTAGTTCCTCTTCACTTTCTGCCCCAAGGGTGGTGTCATCTGCATATCTGAGGTTATTGATAGGTCTCCCAGCAATCTTGATTCCAGCTTGTGCTTCTTCCAGCCCAGTGTTTCTTATGATATACTCTGCATAGAAGTT
This sequence comes from Bos javanicus, assembly GCF_032452875.1. Classification (NCBI taxonomy): domain Eukaryota; kingdom Metazoa; phylum Chordata; class Mammalia; order Artiodactyla; family Bovidae; genus Bos; species Bos javanicus. Next base: position 54,176,895 of record NC_083874.1, on the reverse strand, counting down.
AAATAAGCAGGGTGACAATATACAGCCTTGACATACTCCTTTTCCTATTTGGAACCAGTCTGTTGTTCCATGTTCAGTTCTAACTGTTGCTTCCTGACCTGCATATAGGTTTCTCAAGAGTCAGGTCAGGTGGTCTGGTATGCCTATATCTTTCAGAGTTTTCCACAGTTTATTGTGATCCACACAGACAAAGGCTTTGGCATAGTCAATAAAGCAGAAATAGATGTTTTTCAGGAACTCTTTTCCTTTTTCCATGATAACTAACCATCAGGGAAATGCAAATCAAAATACAGTGAAATAATACCTCACGCTTGTCAAAATGGCTGTTATCAAAAACCTAACAACTAAATGTTGGGACAAGGATGTGGACAAAAGGAACTCTTGCATTATTATTGCAATATATTATTGGGAGTATAAATTAATGTAGCCAATATGGAAGACAGTATGGAGATTCCTGAAAAACTTGAAAAGAAAACTGTTATGCAACCTAGAAATTCCAATTCTAGTATTTCTCTAAAGAAAGTAAAAATGAGTTAGAAAAGATATCTGCACCCCTATGTTCACAGAGGCTTTATTTTTAATAGCCAAGGTATGGAAATAACCTAAGTGTCCATTGATTAATGGATAAAGAAGATGTGGTACATGTATATAAATGGAATACTACTCGGTTGCATTATTCATATTGCAAAAGAAAAAAACTGGAAATAGCACAAATATTCATCAACCATAATATGGACTAATATTGTGGAATATTTATGCAGTGCAACACTACAGAGCAATGAGAAGAAATGAATGTCTGCTCCATGCAAGAGCATGGATAAATCTCTCAAGTAAACATATGGTTGAGTAAAAGAAGCCAGACACCAAGGAGCACATACTGCACAATCTGTATAATTCTATTTATATAAATTCAGAAACATTTATTGTAATAGAAGTCAAAAGAGCAGCTCTTTTTGAGTGGAATGGGCGATCCAGCTGGATGGCTGAAAATGTTCTATATTTTTATTTGCGTGCTGGTTAGGACAATTATTTCACTTTTAAAAAGTCAATCTATAGCAATAGAAGTCTGAACAGTGAAAATAATGAATTTGAAGGGTTCTAGGAAGCTTCTTGGGGCTGGTGATGTTACATATCTTGATCTAGATGGTGACTCCATGGGGGCCATTTGCTTTTTAAACATTCATCAAACTTCTCGCTTAGGGTTTCTGACCCTCCGAGTGTGGATTTTTTACCTCAGAAAAACTTTACTCTAAAAAATATGCTGTATTTGAGACAGAGAAGGCAGTTAAATCCCTGAATAATATGATCTGACCATCTTCATTGGTGATAACAGTAAAATAAAACATTTATAGTGTGTGTAACATGCGACAGGCACTATGCCACATACTTTATGTGGATGTTCTCATTTAATTCTCACATGTGTTATGAGGATTGGTCCTAGTATTAGCCCCAGTTTACAGATGCAGAAACTGAGGCTTAGCACGATAAGGGACTTGCCCAGATTAGAAATAGCAGACCTAGGCTGTCAGCCCTGGCAGACTGTCAGATGGAAAAATGGGATTCAAATAATGTTTCTTTAAAAAGAAGGAAAAAGACAGGAGTGTGTGTCCCCAATTACCTGGTCATTTTTGCACTCTGAAAGCTGCCCACTGTCCACCTGCCCACCCAGCAGATTCACTCTCAGTCTCTCAGGCCCAACAGAAGGATACTGTGAATTGGCTTTTTCTCTGCACGTTGTCAGCCTCCAGGACTGAGGAGGAGCGGCTTGTTTACCTTGGATCACAGGGAATTTCTGTGGCTGGCACTCACTGGATTTCCTGTAACTGGAAAAGAGTGATGTCATGGTGTTGGACCAGGGTGGAAAACAGGCCTCGCTGTGAGAAATGTGTGAAACTCCCCCTCTATCCTGCCAGGCCCCAGACAGGCCCCCGTGGCTCTACCGTCAGTCTCAGCCACACACACCTTGTCACACCCACTCTCCAAGCCCCCCGAGACTGTGCCCTTCTGCAAGCCCCATGACTGAAAGGATGAAGGCTGGGTCCATTCTCAGTTCCCGTAGAACTCAGAGCACTGCAGAGTGCTCTGGAGAGTGGAGAACTCCTTCTCTGCAGTCCACTTCCCTGGTCTGATTTGGAGAGACAGATGGGGAGTTCTGCTTGAGGAGATTCTGCAGAGATCTTCTGGAGGCCTCCTGGCGAGTGACTAGATGCATTACTTTAAATACACCCCAGGGGCATTCTAGCATTTGCTAGAGTGTTCTAGCTTTTGCAGATGATGCTATCTGAGCCTGTGAAGAGGCAAGAGCCACACTCAGGAACAGAAACCTTCAGCTTCCCTCAGGAATATGGACATGACTTCAAAGAGCAGGAGGAATCATGGTAACAAATGAGGAGACCCCTACCAGCCTTCAGTCACCTATCTTCCTTTCACTGCCCTCCAGAGAGATTCCGTGCCATCCTGCTTTTCTCAAAAACGCCTCAAGTGCTTGATGTACATTTACTGATATTTTTATTTTATTTTTTGTTAATTTTATTTTATTTTTTAACTTTATAATATTGTATTGGTTTTGCCATATATCGAAATGAACCCACCACAGGTATACATGTGTTCCCCATCCTGAACCCTCCTCCCTCCTCCCTCCCCATACCATCCCTCTGGGTCGTCCCAGTGCACCAGCCCCAAGCATCCAGTATCGTGCATCGAACCTGGACTGGTGACTCATTTCATATATGATATTATACATACTTCAATGCCATTCTCCCAAATCATCCCACCCTCTCCCTCTCCCACAGAGTCCAAAAGACTGTTCTATACATCAGTGTCTCTTTTGCTGTCTCGTACACAGGGTTATTGTTACCATCTTTCTAAATTCCATATATACGCGTTAGTATACTGTATTGGTGTTTTTCTTTCTGGCTTACTTATTATACACTCTGTATAATAGGCTCCAGTTTCATCCACCTCATTAGAACTGATTCAAATGTATTCTTTTTAATGGCTGAGTAATACTCCATTGTGTATATGTACCACTGCTTTCTTATCCATTCATCTGCTGATGGACATCTAGGTTGCTTCCATGTCCTGGCTATTATAAACAGTGCTGTGATGAACACTGGGGTACACGTGTCTCTTTCACTTCTGGTTTCCTCAGTGTGTATGCCCAGCAGTGGGATTGCTGGATCATAAGGCAGTTCTATTTCCAGTTTTTTAAGGAATCTCCACACTGTTCTCCATAGTGGCTGTACTAGTTTGCATTCCCACCAACAGTGTAAGAGGGTTCCCTTTTCTCCACACCCTCTCCAGCATTTATTGCTTGTAGACTTTTGGATCGCAGCCATTCTGACTGGTGTGAAATGGTACCTCATAGTGGTTTTGATTTGCATTTCTCTGATAATGAGTGATGTTGAGCATCTTTTCATGTGTTTGTTAGCCATCTGTATGTCTTCTTTGGAGAACTGTCTATTTAGTTCTTTGGCCCATTTTTTGATTGGGTCATTTATTTTTCTGGAATTGAGCTGTAGGATACACAAAAATAAATTCAAAATGGATTAAAGATCTAAACGTAAGACCAGAAACTATAAAACTCCTAGAGGAGAACATAGGCAAAACACTCTCCAACATATATCACAACAGGATCCTTTATGACCCACCTCCCAGAATATTGGAAATAAAAGCAAAAATAAACAAATGGGACCTAATTAAACTTAAAAGCTTCTGCACAACAAAGGAAACTATAAGCAAGGTGAAAAGACAGCCTTCAGAATGGGAGAAAATAATAGCAAATGAAGCAACTGACAAACAACTAATCTCAAAAATATACAAGCAACTCTTACTGATATTTTTAGAAAAATCACCAGCACACAAAAATTCCCCTCAGCCAGTATTTTTCCTCTGGGTTCCCTGCATTTATACTCCATTGACTCATTCTTATAATTGATCCACTCATACTTTTTATTAATCCATTCATTGGCTTTCTCTCTCATTCACCTTATAAATATACCTGCTATGCACCCTAGGAACTCAGCTGTGAAAAAGAGACATTCTTCACTTTCCTGAGACACACAATTAAATGTTCCCAACTCAGTTTTGTATATTATCTTATACCTAGATTATTGAGCACTTACTGTATGCTAGGTACTGTCCTAGCCATTTTACATATATTATCTAATTAACCCTTGCAATACTCCAAGAGAATTGCCATTTTATAGATGAGGAAACTGAGACAGAAGAGTGAAAAGTAGTTCTTTAGGCCTTCTCCCTAATAAGTTACACACCTGGGATCTAAGCCAAGAGGTCTTATTCTACCAACTTTTTCTTCCATTCAGTTCAGCTCAGTCATGTCCAACTCTCTGCAACCCCATGGACTGCAGCACGCCAGGCTTCCCTGTCCTTCACTATCTCCTGAAGTTTGCTCAAACCCATGTCCATGGAGTCAATGATGCTATCCAACTATCTCATCCTCTGTTGCCCTCTCTCCTGCCCTCAGTCTCTCCCAGCATCAGGGTCTTTTCCAGTGAGTCAGCTCTTTGCATCAGGTGGCCAAAGTATTGGAATTTTAGCATCAGTCATTCCAGTGAATATTCAGGATTGATTTCCTTTTGGATTGACTGGTTTAATTTCCTTGCTGTCCAAGGGACTCTCAAGAGTCTTCTCTACCACCACAATTTGAATGCATCAATTCTTTGGCTTTCAGCTTTTTTTATGGTCCAACTCTCTCATCTCTGGGCTTCCCTTGTGGCTCAGCTGATAAAGAATCCATCTGCAATGCAGGAGACCTGGGTTCAATCCCTGGGTTGGGAAGATCCCCTGGAGAAGGGAAAGGCTACTCACTCGAGTACTCTGGCCTGGAGAATTCCATGGACTGTATAGTCCATGGGATTGCAAAGAGTTGCACATGACTGAGTGACTTTCACTTTTCTCACATCTGTACATGACTACTGGAAAAACCACAGCTTTGACTATATGGACCTTTGTCAGAAAGTAATGTCTCTGCTTTTTAATACTCTGTCTAGGTTTGTCACAGCTTTTCTTCCAAGGTTTTCTTTGGCTTCCCTGGTGGCTCACACGTTAAAGCGTCTGCCTGCAATGCAGGAGACCTGGGTTCGATCCCTGGGTTGGGAAGATCCCCTGGACAAGGAAATGGCAACCCACTCCAGTGTTCTTGCCCAGAGAATCCCATGGATGGAGGAGCCTGGTGGGCTACAGTCCACGGGGTCGCAAAGAATCGGACACGACTGAGCGACTTCATTTTCACTTTCACTTTTTTCCAAGGAGCAGGTGTCTTAATTCTGTGATACAGCCACAGTCTGTGGTGATTTTGGAGCCCAAGAAAATAAAATCTATCTTTGTTGCCAAATTTTCTCCATCTATTTGCTATGAAATGATGGATAACATGATCTTAGTTTTTCTGACTGTTGAGTTTTAAGTCAGCTTTTTCACTTTCCTCTTTCACCTTCATCAAGAGGCTCTTTAGTTCTTCACTTTCTGCCATTAAAATGGTATCATCTGCATATTGAGGTTGTTGATATTTCTTCCGGCAGTCTTGATTCTAGCTTGTGAGTCATGCAGCCTGGCATTTTGCATGATGTACTCTACGTATAAGTTAAATAAGCAGGGTGACTATATACAGCCTTGTCATACTCCTTTCCCAATTTTGAACCAGTCTGTTGTTCCATGTCTGGTTCTAACTGTTGCTTCTTGACCTGCATATAGGTTTCTCAGGAGACAAGTGAAGTGGTCTGGTATTCCCATCTCTTTAAGAATTTTCCACACTTTATTGTGATCCATACAATCAAAGGCTTTAGCATAGTCAATGAAGCAGAAGTAGATGTTTTTCTTGAATTCCTTTGCTTTTTCTGAGATCCAGTGGATGTTGGAAATGGCACCCCACTCCAGTACTCTTGCCTGGAAAATCCCATGGACAGAGGAGCCTGGTAGGCTGCAGTCCATGGGGTTGCAAAGAGTCGGACACGACTGAGGGACTTCACTTTCACTTTTCACTTTCATGCCTTGGAGAAGGAAGTGGCAACCCACTCCAGCGTTCTTGCCTGGAGAATCCCAGGGACGGGGGAGCCTGGTGGGCTGCCGTCTCTGGGGTCACACAGAGTCGGACACGACTGAAGTGATGCAGCAGCAGCAGCAGCAATGGATGTTGACAATTTGATTTCTGGTTTCTCTGCCTTTTCTAAATCCAGCTTGAACACCTGGAAGTTCTTGGTTTATCTACTGTTGGAGCCTAGCTTGAAGGATTTTGAGCATTACCTTGCTAGCATGTGAGATGAGCGCAATTGTGCGGTAGTTTGAACATTCTTTGGCATTGCTGTTCTTTGGAATTGGAATGAGAATTGACCTTGTCCAGTCCTGTGACCACTGCTGAGTTTTCCAAATTTGCTGGCATAAAACGTTACAGAAAAACATCTTTCTGTAAGATGTTACAGAAAAACCCGAATGAAAGTTTTGACCAAGCCAAATGTAGATGACTAGAGAAAAATCTGAAAGTCTAACCAAATGTCAATCAAAGTTATATTGTTGTTTGGCAACCTAAATATCCATCAGTAGATCAATGAATAAAAAAGGTGTAGTACATATAAACAATTGAATACTACTCAGCTATAAATAGAATGAAATAATGCTATTTGCAGCAACATGGACGGACCTAGAATTATTATACTAAGTGAAGTAAGTCAGACAAAGACAAATACCATATGATGCCATTTACATGTGGAATCTAAAATATGACACAAATGAACTTACCTACGAAACAGATACAGACTCACAAACATAGAAGACAAACTTGTGGTTGTCGAGGGGGGGCGGGGAGGGAAGAACGGGAAGCTTGGGATTAGCAGATGCAAGCCATCCTATATAAGATGGATAAACAACAAGGTCTTACTGTGTAACACATGGGGCTGTGTTCAGTATCCTGTGATAAGCCATAATGGAAGAGAATGTGAAAAAGAATATGGATAACTGAATCACTTTGCTATACAGTATAAATTAACATTGTAAATCAACTATACTTCAATGAAATAAATTTTTTTAAGTTATATTGTTGTTTGGAAGTAGAATGACTAGTGACCTGTATTTTATTCTTGCCATATATTTTATATTCTGATTCATTGTCTCTCTCTCCCCCAACCCCCGCCACTCCCTCCCTCTCCCCACCTATCTCTGTCTACTTCTATTTTACTTGTATAATGAGAAAAAATTGATAAGGTTATAAAGCATTGAAGGAGTAGATTTGAAGGAGTGAAGCAGTGGAGGTGGTGACTTGGTGGGGCAGGAGCTTGTTATTTGTGTTGAGGTCTGACAGATGAAGACATCTTTCCCTAAGTACTACACAAGAGGTAGATTCATCTTGACTTTAGGATTCTTTCAGCTTCTCTGTCCAGCCATAAACCTTTTTGGTGACACTGCCTGGTATTTGCAAATAGGAAGATTCTAAGTAGGTAGAATTTTTAGTGACCATGCTAGCTGTGTGAGAACAGTGTGTGCTCTGGGAACAAACATGTTGCATAATCACCAGCCCAGAGAAGGTTAACTGCACAAAAATACCTGCTTCGGAATAAGGCTTGGTGTCAACTCAGTCACTGTGACAACCTACCAGTGACCTGGGCTACAGACACCTCCTTGCCCCAGCTGTCACCATGTTGTGCAGTCAACAATTACTAAACAGCTATTCTTATTTCAGTGACGTTCTCTTATTCCAATGTCAGTAAGCTTATTTACAAAAGTAAAGGATGTATGCTCTTTCATTTGCACAGAGGAAAGGATCCATAATTCAACATTCCTATTGTTGCAAGTATTTTGCCCTTTAGGTCATTTAACTTTCAAAGCAATGCATGAAGTAAAATATGACCATCCCATCTTACAGATGAAGAAACTGAACTTCATAAAGCTTCATAAATAAGTCATTATATAGCAGTTTTCCAGGAGATGATCTGATTAAAAAAAAAAAAAAACCTTTTAAAAAATAGATGAACTTAAGAAAAGTATTGGTATGAAATACTGTGGATATTGAAAATGAAGCTTGGGAGAGGACACCATTTCTTTTGAGAATTCACTTTGTTTTCATGAAGTAGACCTGAAACCCTATATGGTCACCTGGTTTTAGAAAAGGAACCAGAGATCAAATTGCCAACATCCACTGGATCATGGAAAAATGAAGAGAGTTCCAAAGAAACATCTACTTCTGCTTTATTGACTATGCCAAAGCCTTTAACTGTGTGAATCACAATAAACTGTGGAAAATTCTGAAAGAGATGGAAATACCAGACCACCTGACCTGCCTCTTGAGAAACCTATATGCAGGTCAGGAAGCAACAGTTAGAACTGGACATGGAATAACAGACTGGTTCCAAATAGGAAAAGGAGCACATCAAGGCTGTATATTGTCACCCTGCTTATTTAACTTCTATGCAGAGTACATCATGAGAAATGCTGGACTGGAAGAAACACAAGCTGGAATCAAGATTTCCAGGAGAAATATCAATAACCTCAGATATGCAGATGACACCACCCTTATGGCAGAAAGTGAAGAGGAACTAAAAAGCCTCTTGATGAAAGTGAAAGAGGAGAGTAAAAAGTTGGCTTAAAGCTCAACATTCAGAAAACTTAGATCATGGCATCTGGTCCCATGACTTCATGGGAAATAGATGGGGAAACAGTGGAAACAGTGTCAGACTTTATTTTGGGGGGCTCCAAAATCACTGCAGATGGTGATTGCAGCCATGAAATTAAAAGACACTTACTCCTTGGAAGGAAAGTTATGACCAACCTAGATAGCATATTGAAAAGCAGAGACATTACTTTGCCAACAAAGGTCCATCTAGTCAAGGCTATGGTTTTTCCAGTGGTCATGTATGGATGTAAGAGTTGGACTGTGAAGAAAGCTGAGCACCAAAGAATTGATGCTTTTGAACTGTGGTGTTGGAGAAGACTCTTGAGAGTCCCTTGGACTGCAAGGAGATCCAACCAATCCATTCTAAAGGAGATCAGTCCTGGGTGTTCATTGGAAGGACTGATGTTGAAGCTGAAACTCCAATACTTTGGCCACCTCTTGCGAAGAGTCAACTCACTGGAAAAGACTGATGCTAGGAGGGATTGGGGGCAGGAGGAGAAGGGGAAAACAGAGGATGAGATGGCGGGATGGCATCACCGACTCGATGGACGTGAGTTTGAGTGAACTCCAGAAGTTGGTGATGGACAGGGAGGCCTGGTGTGCTGCGATTCATGGGGTCACAAAGAGTTGGACATGACTAAGTGACTGAAATGAATTGAATGATATATTCAGACCAAAGTACTCTCTTCCATGGCTTTACACAGGTTATGTTGGGGTATTTTATTCTGAATGCAACAAGAAACCATTAAAGGTTTGGGGAGAGGTTTGACCTGAGCTGGTTTGTGTTACAGCTCATGCTGAGTACTGAGGGAATCATGAATTGAATGTCTGTCTTCCCCATTGGATGCTGGCACCATTGTTTTTTGCTGTTTATTCACTTATACCTATCAATGATGTTCAAGCTGGTTTTAGAAAAGGCAGAGGAACCAGAGATCAAATTGCCAACATCTGCTGGATCATGGAAAAAGCAAGAGTGTTCCAGAAAAACATCTACTTCTGCTTTATTGACTATGCCAAAGCCTTTGACTGTGTGAATCACAATAAACTGGAAAATTCTGAAAGAGATGGGCAAAACAGACCACCTGACCTGCCTCTTGAGAAATCTGTATGCAGGTCAGGAAGCAACAGTTAGAACTGGACATGGAACAACAGACTGGTTCCAAATAGGAAAAGGAGTATGTCAAGGCTGTATATTGTCACCCTGCTTATGTAACTTCTATGCAGAGTATATCATAATAAACACTGGGCTGGAAGAAGCACAAGCTGAAATCAAGATTGCCGGGAGACCTATCAATAACCTCAGATATGCAGATGACACCACCCTTATGGCAGAAAGTGAAGAGGAACTCAGAAGCCTCTTGATGAAAGTGAAAATGGAGAGTGAAAAAGTTGGCTTAAAGCTCAACATTCAGAAAACAAAGATCATGGCATCTGGTCCCATGACTTCATGGGAAATAGATGGGGAAACAGTGGAAACAGTGTCAGACTTTATTTTGGGGGGCTCCAAAATCACTGCAGATGGTGATTGCAGCCATGAAATTAAAAGACGCTTACTGCTTGGAAGGAAAGTTATGACCAACCTAGATAGCATATTCGGAGAAGGCAATTGCACCCCACTCCAGTACTCTTGCCTGGAAAATCCCATGGATGGAGGAGCCTGGTAGACTGCAGTCCATGGGGTCATTAAGAGTCGGACATGACTGAGCGACTTCACATTCACTTTTCACTTTTATGCACTGGAGAAGGAAATGGCAACCCACTCCAGTGTTCTTGCCTGGAGAATCCAAGGGATGGGGGAGCCTAGTGGGCTGCTGTCTCTGGGGTCGCACAGAGTTGGACACGACTGAAGTGACTTAGCAGCAGCAGCAGCAGATAGCATATTGAAAAGCAGAGACATTACTTTGCCAACAAAGGTCCGTCTAGTCAAGGCTATGGTTTTTCCAGTGGTCATGTATGGATGTGAGAGTTGGACTGTGAAGAAGGCTGAGCACTGAAGAATTGATGCTTTTGAACTGTGGTGTTGGAGAAGACTCTTGAGAGTCCCTTGGACTGCAAGGAGATGCAACCAGTCCATTCTGAAGGAGATCAGCCCTGGGATTTCTTTGGAGGGAATGATGCTAAAGCTGAAACTCCAATACTTTGGCCACCTCATGCGAAGAGTTGACTCATTGGAAAAGACTCTGATGTTGGGAGGGATTGGGGGCAGGAGGAGAAGGGGATGACAGAGGATGAGATGGCTGGATGGCATCACTGACTCGATGGATGTGAGTCTGAGTAAACTCTGGGAATTAGTGATGGTCAGGGAGGCCTGGCGTGCTGCGATTCATGGGATCATAGAGAGTCAGACACGACTGAGTGGCTGAACTGAACTGATGTCCATCAAGTGTCAACTCCCTGGGAGGAAGGACCTTGTCTCTCTCTCTTTTTTTTTTTTAACCACACTACTTCGTTTGTGGTATCTTAGTTCCCGGATCAGGAATCAAACCCAGAACCACAGCAGAGAAAATGCTGAGTCTTAACCACTGGACCACCAGGGAATTCCCAAGACCTTGCCTCTTTTCTCCTGTATCACTAGTGATACATGAAAGAATGAGTTAATGAATGAATGCAGGGACAAGTGAATGAGTGAAGTATCACATAAATAAACATCAAGGGCAGTGGGTGCTATGAAAGAAAAGCATGGAGGACCATGAAAGCATTGAAGAGAAAATGATTAAGGGTAGGGAGGATGATAATGGTTGTAGCTAGGAGGCAGAAGAGAAGTGGGTTCAAGGCATGTTGATGACATAAGATGAATGGGACTTGCTGATGTACTTGATATGGAGGCTGGGAGAGGGCACAGATAGGAAGGTGAGCTTCATTTCCTCAGCCCTCCAAGCTAGACATCCTATTCAGTTCAGTTCAATTCAAGATGAGAGAGTGTTTTCCAAGTTGTTTATTAGCTATTTGTGGAGAAAAGCTGCAGAACAGCAAGCATGACTTTCTAAATAGTGAGATTTCTCTCAGTGACAATAGGGAGATAAGAGTGTTTATTTTTGTAATATCTACAGGAATAAATTGGCAGCAGTCTCTGATGCTTTTTTCAACAGTCTCTCCCTTAATCTCCTGATATTTCTATTAGGTTTCCATGACACCATACCAGTCTGTTTCATCCATTCTGTCAGAAGAGGAAAAAAAAACCTTTCCTGTACCTGAATGAATGCGCCTACTCTCTATCCCTAAGAGACACACACACAAGGGTGTTAGCAGAGAACTAGGTGCACAGATATTTACAACTATTGATTGAGTTGTTTAGTTGGGTTAAAACAGCTTTCATACCTTATGGACTTTTGTGGACCATCAGATTAATATTTATAGTGAGCAATATCCAAGTTAAGTGTTATTCCACTATGGACTCTGAAAGTGATTCTCTTGAAATTAGTTGCTGAAGGCAGACACTATTGTTTATAAATTACAAATAAAATTCCTCTCATCTTTCTGTCCTCCAAGACTTGCTGTTATTTTATTATTTTGATTTCAAAGCTAGTAGCAGAGGAGATGATTTTCATATATATGTATGAAGCATAGATTTTCCTCTTCCCCTAACTTCCTTGTTCAGAACTTGTTGGCTAGACAGCCCTTCTGAGCTTGCCCAGTGATGGGTTTTAGTTGCTATTTCTATTTCTTTGACATGAATGCTGTGGATGAGCTCACAGAGGGTTTATTCACAAGTTTCAGGAGGTTTTCATTCTCTAGATTCAAGATGTGTCCTTCTGTGACACAGGGGGCTGTTGGAGCCCTGCCATGGTGACTGATGGATGCATATCTCAGTAGATATTCCCAAGTCATAAAGGTAGGATGACTAAATAAACAGAACATGGATCCACCACATCAGGCTTCCTCCTTTGACTGTAGCAACAACTTTTCTTGGGTGGGTGAACCTATAGATGGTGGGCAATTCTTTTTCATTTTTTAAAAAAATTGTTTTAGTGGGCTATTCTTATGAAAGCAATTGAGAGGCTGTGGTTATCTTCTCTGGAGAAATGCTTTGGCAAGGTGTCAGCCAATAAAACACATCTTAATCATCAATACTCTTCGGAAGTAAAATAATAGAATGAGCATACAGTGGGCTGTCTGACACCAAAGATATTGTTCTGGGGTCTCTTAATGCCCACACTCGTAGCTGTTGTTCTAACTCCGTTTGTAGCACATTCAATTTCTATTGATTTTCCCATTTGTCTCCATGAAGGTGAGATTCTACCAGTTCTAAAAGCACAACAAACACCCAAAGTAGGTACTTAACTAGCCTTATGGGTCCAGCTGGGAATTTTGTACCTTCTTGATATCTACAGGGTAGTCATATATATTTATGTGTCTCAGTTTTATAAAGGAGCTCTGTGATGGACAGACCACAAAAATAAATGAAAGTTTCATTTATAAAAAATATTCCTTGGGAATTGTCCTGCTATGGTTGTACACAGAACCCTGAATAAGAATATGAGCCAATTTTAATGGGCAGGTGTCTAGAATATAGCATAGTGCCCAATGACTTTTGAATATAGATTTTCTGTTTATCTTGTGTGTAATGTATATTAGGAATGGGGAAAGGGAAGCACTTTTTATTACCCTTAGACCTCTTAAGATTTTTCCTGTTTCATCTGTTTCTTGCTACAGCTTAAAATGCCATGCCTGATCTCCCTGCTTTTTTCTCGTTTCATGCTCAGTCACCTGACCCAATTTCTTTGTAGTCCAGTCACCTGTCATTTTTTTCAATTCCTTGACACCATCATCTTCCCTCCTATCCTAGATCCTTTGTACATATAGTTCCCAGTGCTGGGCAGCTCACACATATGCGTAAACACACACACACTCACCAACCACACACATTCATTAGTCACTAATCCTCTTCTACCTGTTTGACTGTCACCCTTCATATCAGCACCACTTCTACAGGAAAGCCTATCATGTTAGATTAGCTTTTTAATACACTTTTACAAAACCTATTTTTTCCTTCAAAGTACTTGACTCAGTTGGCAATTATATAACAATTTGGGTAATTCTTTATCATTGGCAGTCTCCACCCCAGAATTTGTAAGTCCTGTGGAAACAGATGGAGAAGGCAATGGCACCCCACTCCAGTACTCTTGCCTGGAAAATCCCATGGACGGAGGAGCCTGGTAGGCTGCAGTCCATGGAGTTGCTAAGAGTCGGACTCGACTGAGCGACTTCACTTTCACTTTTCACTTTCATGCACTGGAGAAGGAAATGGCAACCCACTCCAGTGTTCTTGCCTGGAGAATCCCAGGGATGGGGGAGCCCGGTGGGCTGCCATCTATGGGATCGCACAGAGTCAGACACGACTGAAGCGACTTAGCAGCAGCAGCAGCAGTGGAAACAGAGACTGGATCTATTTTTGCTCAGCATCAGGTTGTCAACCTTGTACAGAGAGCCTGATACATTGTTGGCTTGCAATTAACGTTGGATGGATAAATACACATGACTGTGTGCGAGTGTATGTGTGTGTGAGAAAGAGTGTGTGTGTGTGTGTAAATGGAAATATTGTTAATGTAACTTGCTGAATATATATTTTTGGTTTTCTTTAAGGCTATTCTGATCAATGAAAAGTAGAAATGCTAGTATTCTTCATATGAATCAACTTCTTTGCTAATTTTACTTATGGAATCAGCATTCATTCAGTCACATAAACATCATGAATGATTCATGTGCCTCTAGTTAACATTCAAGGAAGAAAAATCTATTTATACAATTCACAAATGTCATATAAATATCACATCTTGTTTTAACTATGTGTCTGTGTTCATTTCCACTTAATCACAGAAACAGCAATTACTCCTTTCTAACACCATTAACAACCTTCTAAAGTGCCACAAATAAATTACTCAATAAACAAACATTCAAATACATTAATAGTGTCCGATGGAGTGTTACATTGCACATACAGCAGCAGTCACTTCTCTTCATTTCCCCTTTTCCTCTCCACCTCCCCACAGTGGAGCAGCCTGTGGAATTTGGGACAGCTCCAAGTAGATAGAATGAAGAGCCCAAATACGATGCTGAAGCTTAATGAGAAATGATATGGGAAAGCCCTGTCATTCTCTACTGACTGGTACAATACAGCTGGGAATGCATTTTTGATTGTATACCAGATAATTCAAATAGATGTAGAATTGAGAAAGGTTGAGAAAAAGCATGTGGGGAACCAGAGAGCTTAAAATAGTCAAGATTGCATACCAAGGCCAGGTTTGAATTCTAGCTATGAATGGTTTGTGCCCATTCAAAATCTGGCTTAGGGAGAAATCATCATAGTATTATAATTCTGCTGGTAAAATTATATTTAAATATAGAAATGAAGACATTTTAGAATTCCCTTATACTTTGGCTTCCAAGTTTGTAAATAGTCATGCCTGAACGGTCCAACATCCATGGAATCATGGAAAATGGGTTTTGTGTTTCATGAAATATGTCTTTTCCAGGACATATTCTATGAGCAGTGTTGTGGTGAGTTCTGGGGCAAGAGGCATCAAATGCCCATAATACAGTTCTGAATTGTAGCTTTCATTTTTTTTTTTTTAATTTGACAAACTTAGAGTCACTGATTTTTTTAAAGCTTGATTTAATTTGCATGGATTTGCATCAGAGAAATGATTCTCCTAAATATACTATTTTGGGTGTTTTTTCAAACATAAAAGCAATATATGCTCATTGAAACATACGTCTGTATATAGATATATCCATTCTGAAAGAGATCAGCCCTGGGATTTCTTTGAAAGGAATGATGCTAAAGCTGAAACTCCAGTACTTTGGCCACCTCATACAAAGAGTTGACTCATTGGAAAAGACTCTGATGCTGGGAGGGATTGGGGACAGGAGGAGAAGGGGACGACAGAGGATGAGATGGCTGGATGGCATCGCTGACTCGATGGACGTGAGTCTGAGTGAACTCCGGGAGTTGGTGACGGACAGGGAGGCCTGGCGTGCTGCGATTCATGGGGTCGCAAAGAGTAGGACATGACTGAGCGACTGATCTGATCTGACTGATATAGATATATAATGTATCTACACTAAATAGTACATATATTTACCAATTAAAAACTGAAATTCATTTTCTCCTGCTACTGCTGCCTATCACATCTCATACCCAGAGAGTGCTAACAAACCAGTGCTAACAATTTGATTACTTTGTTTTTTTGATTTTCTTTTACATAAATAGAATCCTACCATATATGCCATTCTTTAACCTATTTTGTTTGTCTTTAAAACCTATTTAAATGTACCATTGGGGGAAACTGGATGAAAGGTACATACAACTTATTTCACTAGTTTTGACTTCTCTTGAGTCCATAAATATTTCAGAATAAGATGTTTTTTAAAAAGCAGTAAACTTTTCACTTTTAAAAAATGTATCTATCCTAGTTAGAGGGTCACTTCAGTACGTTACAGCTACCTCATTCTGTTGAATGCGTTACTAAGGTTTTGTTGTTAGAGTATACAGTACTTGTTCTAGCTAGTCTCCTATTGATAGACATTTAGGTTATTTTCCAGTTTTTCAATATTACGATAATGATGCCATGGAAGGCCTTGTCCATTTACCTCTACCTGTGATTCAGTTGTTTTTCTATATGAGTCATATTTTTAAACTTTACAATCACTGGTAACTATGTCCAGGAAAGTTTTTCTATTAGCAGATTTGCATTTTTGCTTCCCTCGTAGCTCAGTTGGTAAAGAATCTGCCTCCAATGCAGGAGACCCAGGTTCAATTCCTGGGTCAGGAAGATCCCCTGGAGAAGGAAATGGCAACCCACTCCAATATTCTTGCCTGGAGAATTCCATGGACTGAGGAACCTGGCAGGCTACAGTCCATGGGGTCACAGGAGTCAGACATGACTTAGTGAATAAACCACCACCACAAGAAATGTATAGTCAGAGCAAACTTAAGCAACTTACTGAAAGGCTTGCATCTCCTCCCCTGAAGCTGACCCTGCTTGTAAGCTGTGGTTTCTCCTGGAGGGAGAACGTGCTTATCAGATCCTTCCCCTGTTTTGGGAGGAGAGTCTTAGAGGGCCTGCATGACTGAGCATCCTTCAGCTTTGACACAAACAAACAAATTAAAGCATCTGAAAGTTCAACAAAGAGGAAAGATGGAGCTTCCAAATTGGTTGAGAACACAAGGAAAGAAATAAGACTTCTGAAAACAGTTGCTTAAAATTGGGCCATTGTCAGGCAGTCTAAATTTGGCACCTGTTCCTACTGACCAATGCAGACTTCATCAGAAGTCAATATGTCATCCCTAGGATAAAGCCAGACTCATTTATGAGTGTTAATATTTGCCATCATAACAATTATCTGTTTTTATATTTATTGTTATAACAAATTTAGGAGCCCCTACCATGTACAGGGCACTGTGACACAGATATTGGAATACAGAGATAAATAAGATACCATTTGTTGTCTTAGTTGCTAAGTCATGTATGACTCTTCTGCAGCCTCATGGATGGTAGCCCTCCAGGCTCCTCTGTCCTTGAGATTTCCCAGGCAAGAATACTGGGGTGGGTTGCCATTTCCTTCTCCAGAGGATCTTCCCTACCCAGGAATCGAACCCATGTCTCCTATGTTGGCAGGTAGATTCTTTACTGCTGAGCCACCAAGGATGCCACCCCCCAACCCCCCAACCCCCACCCCCAAATGACTCTGTCTAGACCAGCAGTTCTTAACCTCTTTTGCAGCCATGGACCCCTTTGAGAATCTGATGAAAACTGTAGAACTAATAAAATGTTCATGTGAATATATACACAAAACTTTACAATGATCTTAGCTAGTATCTGAAATTTGGGAGACAGTAATTAATCAATCAGTGGACCTTGGTTAAGACCCTTTGATCTACTGGACATGAAAGATGGGCAGCTGGAAATATTAGAATTCATCCTGCTGAAGGGTCATCTAGTGAAGAATGTAGTCATACTTTAGAATACTTCTCATTCGCGAAGAACTTCTCTCCTATCAGCATCCTCCCATACAAAGCTGACTCCATCTGTGTCGAGTGAGGCAATGTGCTCAGAGAGGTGAGGTGACTGCTCCACGGCTACTCAGCCATAAGCTAGAACTCTGGTCATAGTCCATTTCTATGACATGTACTCTCTTTAGTCAAATGGAGTAGATTACTCACATGAAATGCCATGAGCAAGGTTTTTTATTTAAAAAAAAATTATCATGTCCCTACAGAGATGAAAAGTTCTGACCATCATCAGGATTATCCTTGTAAATGGGTATTTTTTTTTAATTAAAAAAAAATCTCTTTCTCTCTGCTTCGTCCTCTTTTTTTCACTTAGTATATATTTTTATGTGACTAGTACCCCCTATTAAAGCATATATTCCTTGAAGATAGGAACTATAATTGGTTTATTTCCATTTCTTGGGTGCCCACCAAGGTGCCTGGCATAGTGAGTGCTCATTGTCTGTTGAGTGAAAAAAATAGGAAATACATGTTTATGTATGTCTGATTCACTTTGCTGTACAGCAGAAACTAACACAATATTGTAAAACAATTATACTACAATAAAAATTAATTTTAAAAAGAAAGTTTATTGCAAAAGGGAGAGATGAGAGAGCTTATCTTCTACCCAGTGTGTTCTTCAGTTCATATTCTGCCTTCAAAGATTATTTCTAAGGACATGGAAAGTATCATCAGTTCACAGATACATTTCTGTTTGTTCCTCCTCCATTTTTTGTTTTCCCTCCTCTCCTCCCACCCTTCCTTCTTTTCTTAACTATCTGTGATATTGGATAAGTGGAACCAAGCTGGTGTGAGTCTAGTTTAAACACTCAACCTAAGTGGTTTTTAACTTTATATAATCAAAGATTTTCCATGCTATATGCCAAAATAGAAAAAAAAAAAAACTTTAAGCAATAATTTAATTATTTAAATCAGTTGCAGGGTTTGGATACTTTTTAGCTGAAAGCTTATGAAAAAATATAAGAAAAACCCAAACTGTAACTTACCACCAACCCAAGCCAAATAACAACTTTGGAAGCAAAGTGGTTATTGTAACAATAAATCAATGGTTCAGCCCCTCTTGAGTCTTGGAAACTTATACCTACCCTTGCCAAGAAGGAGTGAAGGAGTGTCTGTCAGTGAATTCCTTGAGGGCAGAATCTATTCCTGATCCATCTTTGTATCCTAGAAAATAGTCTTGCACACAGTGCATTTTTACTGGACTAAATTGGATTCCTGCAAAAAGGTATATATATTTTAATATATGCTTATATACATGTACATATTATATAAATCTCCTATATGGGTGGATATCCTAAAAGGACAGGCCATGCCCTGTATCTTCCCACATACAAACTATAAAAAGCCCATAGTACTCATTTGTGTGTGACCACAGCTAAAGTCAGTTGTATAATAGAATTCCAGCTACAATATGCATTTTCTGGTTAAAGCCACTGTGTATAGTACCAATTCTTTATATTCCTCTGGAAACTTTTCCTAAATGAAGAGGTAAAATGATCCTTTACAGTGTATACTGAATGTACACTTTTAAACTCGAATCAGAACTGGAGATAATACTCCCCCACTTTAGCTGTTAAATTTCACTGCACCACACAGCCTACCCTCTCAGCTGAATGGAGCCCCACTGCACCATCTTGAGCTGAGTGTGGGCCAACAGAGTGGGTTGTTACCACACATGAATGGCCTCCTCCTGCAGTTCAGTTAAGCCCTGGTGGACAATTCTGACTCACAGTGGCTCACAAGTTTGGCAGATAATGGAGCTGGACTCACAGGAAAGAAATTAAGGAAGGTAGAACACGATGCTAAAATGCAAGTTTTATGAAGGCTCAATGTGTTTTTGAGGAAATGGTTGACAAAACAGGGGGCTAAGTTCAGCAGGTAATTGGGGATTTATGGAAATTGTGCACCAATACCTAGAATGTAGAAAACGTCACTGTCATCTGGGAGGATGACCTGCAGCTGGAAGCAGCTGGAATCCACAGTAAGTCAGGACTTGGAAGATTTAAAGGAACTAGGAAAATACGTGTGAAAGCACAGTCCCAGGACCATACTTTAACAGCTCCTTTCTGAGCAGAATCGGGTGTAATGCCCATTTTCAGGAATGTGTAGCAAGCTTATACCATGAAGTCATTAAGTTTCTTGCTACTTAGAAGCACCTAGTCATTCCAGGAACAAAAGGTGGCCTGGAAGAATGTCCCAACCTACTTTCTTCTCTAAATTACTTTTGCAACAAGGAAAACTGAACTGGGGCAAAACACTTGGGGCTACTGTAGCGTTCAACTTATAATAACTGCATTCTCTAAAACCATCCCTCCCCACCTGGGGAGTGAATCCTGAAGGCTCTGAGGAAGGGAGCCAGGCCAACTCCACAGCTCTCTTCCGTGTTCTCCAGACCCACACTAGCTGCATTGAAATGTGATCACTCTCCAACATTACCTAATTTAGCACCCTGGCACTTAATAAATATTTAACCCTATCAAATTACTTGCAGGAAACCACTTGGAAATGAATTGCCTCATTTTTAAGCAACTGCTTGGAAATGGTGCATTTTGCAAGGACCAAATTGACCCATTAAAAAAAATTATTCCATGTGTTACATGATATTCTTTTAGTGTTAGTTTCTAAGCCACATGCCCTAGAATATAGCTCCCTTCTAAAAGAAAATGACTCAATTTTTTATTATAGTGATATTCATCTGTTGATTGAGCAAATATCTGAGTACCTATTTGTGTGCAGTACTGTTCTAGGCACTGGAAAGGCAGTGGCAAACAACACAGACACACTTTCATAGTGATTACATCCGAAAAAGCAAATGCACAAATAAGTAGATATAAAAGGCCATCTACTGTGAAGAAAAACAGAGTAGAGAAAGGGGATAAAGAAAGATGAGAGATGATAGAGATGTAAAAGTAGAATGCATCTCAGAAAAGGTGCAGTTAGGTAAGAGACCAAAATGAAATGAGAGTGCAAGGCATATGAATATCTAGAGAGAGTTCCAAGTGGATGCGAGAACAGGGGCAAAGGCCCTATGGCAGGAATATTCTTGGCTGTACTCAAGGACCAGGAAGGAAGCCAGTATGGTTTCATGAATGACGAGGAAGGGAGAGAAGATGAGGTTGGAGGAGCAGTAGGAAGTCGGATTTTGCAAGCTTCCCAGCCACAGTGAGGACTTTGGATATTGTTCTAAGTATGACAGAAAGTCACTAGAGGCCTTTGAATAAGGCACGATCAGGTGGAACTTTGGATTAAACACCCCATATATATGCAGATGACACCACCCTTATGGCAGAAAGTGAAGAGGAACTCAAAAGCCTCTTGATGAAAGTGAAAGAGAGTGAAAAAGTTGGTTTAAAGCTCAACATTCAGAAAACAAAGATCATGGCATCTGGTACCATCACTTCATGGGAAATAGATGGAGAAACAGTGGAAACGGTGTCAGACTTTATCTTTTCGGGCTCCGGAATCACTGCAGATGGTGATTGCAGCCATGAAATTAAAAGATACTTCTTGGAAGAAAAGTTATGACCAACTTAGATAGCATATTGAAAAGCAGAGACATTACTTTGCCAAAAAAGTTCCGTCTAGTCAAGGCTATGGTTTTTCCAGTGGTCAGTATGGATGTGAGAGTTGGACTGTGAAGAAAGCTGAGCGCCGAAGAATTGATGCTTTTGAACTGTGGTGTTGGAGAAGACTCTTGAGAGTCCCTTGGACTGCAAGGAGATCCAACCAGTCCATCCTAAAGGAGATCAGTCCTGGGTGTTCTTTGGAAGGACTGATGCTAAAGCTGAAACTCCAATACTTTGGCCACCTCATGCAAAGAGTTGACTCATTGGAAAAGACTCTGATGTTGGGAGGGATTGGGGGCAGGAGGAGAAGGGGATGACAGAGGATGAGATGGCTGGATGGCATCACTGACTCGATGAACATGATTTTGAGTAAACTCCCGGAGTTGGTGATGGACAGGGAGGCCTGGCGTGCTGTGATTCATGGGGTTGCAAAGAGTCGGACATGACTGAGCGATTGAACTGACTGACTGAAGTATTAAAAACCTTAATTTTTTCATTTTTAGAGCAGATAGAATTATCTACATAGACTGCACCAAAACATCTACAGGCAAATTCTTGAAATTAATGAGAGAGTTTAGCAATGTTACTGGATATAAGATCAGTATACCAAAGTCAATTGCAAATCTAATGACAAGCTATAAGCAGGTAGAAAATGTATGTTTTTTAAAACGACACCACTGTAATACTGAAATAGAAGGTATTGAGGAGCAAGTCCTACAATGGATGTGTAAATCTTTATGTAGAAAATTACACATATGCATATAATTGATTTACTTTACTGTAAATCAGTACTGTAAAAAAGTACTTTGCTGTACTTTACTGTACAGCAGAAGCTAGTAGAAGATTGTAAAGCAACTATACTGCAATAAAAGTTAATTACAAATAAAAAAAGGAAAATTAGAAACCTATTTAAGGATATTTTACTAAGTGCCTACAGCATGCTAGGATGCTGCTGCATAGTAGAAATAAAGAAGCTAATAAGATGTGGTGTTCCCACTGTCCTCTGCCAAATGGCTGGTGGAAGAAACTAGTGCTCAAGTAAATGGATAAGATACTACAGGAACATGAAAGTTGCTCAGTCACGTCTGACTCTTTGCAACCCCACGGACTATATAGTCCATGGAATTCTCCAGGCCAGAATACTGGAGTGCGTAGCCTTTCCCTTCTCCAGGGGATCTTCCCAACCCAGGAATTGAACCCAGGTCTCCCACATTGCAGGCAGATTCTTTACCAGCTGAGCCACAAGGGAAGCCCAAGAATACTGGAGTGGGTAGCCTGTCCCTTGTCCAGCAGATCTTCCCAACCCAGGAATGAAACCAGGGTCTCTTGCATTGTAGGCAGATTCTTTACCAACTGAACTATCGGAATCCCAGTACTACAGAAGGTATTTTTAAATACAATGAGAGGGATGAGCAATGTTTGGGATGGTCAGAAAAGGGTCATTCAAAAATTGGAGATGCCTGTGCTTGAGGATAAATAGGGATTTTCTAGGAGAGCAAGGAGGAAGAAGGAACAGAATGGGTATAGGACAAACTATGGGACATTTAGGAGGCCACAGCTGTACCAGCTCGACAGGGATTTGCTGATAATACCTTCAAGTACCCCATCTCTGACCTCTTAGGTGGTCATACAATCCCATCCTACCTATTCCCTCCATCTGTTCCTTTTAAACTATTTCCTAGACCTGAGAGTCCAATTCAGATTACTTTCCCTACTCTCCCACCTCCCCACATTGTGATCCATCTCTCTTCTCTGTTTTGATAGTACCTGCTGCTGCTGCTACTGCTGCTAAGTCACTTCAGTCGTGTCCGACTCTGTGCGACCCCATAGACGGCAGCCCACCAGGCTCCCTCGTCCCTGGGATTCTCCAGGCAAGAACACTGGAGTGGGTTGCCATTTCCTTCTCCAATGCAAGAAAGTGAAAAGTGAGTGAAGTCACTCAGTTGTGTCCAACTCTTGGCGACCTCATGGCCTACAGCCTAGTAGGCTCCTCTGTCCATGGGATTTTCTAGGCAAGAGTACTGGAGTGGGGTGCCATCGCCTTCTCCGATAGTACCTGGTACCTCTAATTTTAATGGAATACCAGCTGTATTCTTCTGTTTACCAAATATCAATTGAAGTATTTCTGCTACCTTTGCAAAATACCACACTGATAATTGAGCAGGTACTCAACATTGGTGTCTTAAATGGACTGTTACTTCTCAGCATAAAGTCTTCTATAAAGCTGCTCTTTGTAGTAGATCTGAAGGAAATCTGCATTGTTGTTGGGTTTGTTTGACAAGACATCACAGAGAATGACCTTTGTCCAACCCACAAGGGAACCAAAAGACAAAAGCTGTAACACTTGACCTCTCAGATAAACTCCACCCTGTGTACTTCAAAACAATATAAAATTCCCACCATCTCTCACCTCACTCTGCAACCAAAATCCCCTGAGGGAATGCAGACAAGTTATTAACTATTGAACTGCATTCTGCTGGTTAAAATGCTTGTTTGCACATCAGCTTGCTATACCTATGCACTACCCAACAGGTTCATGTAAACAAGCACAGAAATCAGTTCTGATATTTCCTGCCACTGTACATCCTCTACATCATTTTTTTACGTTATTAAGTTTGTATAATTCAGCATAAGTAATGCTGTTCCCTTTCAGGTTCAGGGGAAGTATGCAAGTATTGGGGTCGTAGGAAGAATACTAGACTTGAAGTTCCTAGGAAGATACTGCTGTGAACTTGGGGACATCTCTTAAATCTTTAGAGCCTCAATTTCCTCATCTTCAAGAAGGTGATAATGTCACATCCCTGGCCTGTTCTCATTTGGTTGTTGTGAGGATCAGATGGACCAGTGTCTCTGCTAGTTTGAGAAGTGTAAAGATCTGTTCGAATGTAATAATGTGCTGTCATTATTACAAAGAATAACCAGCACAATCTGTTAAAATACTTCTCTTCTGGTGAGCTTATATCCTTTGAAGCTATTATTATCTACTTGAGAAGAATAAGCTCTTGTGAGCCATGCCCAGAAAATTCATTGAGGGCATTATTGTTTTTAGACTGCTAAAATTAACCCACATGACTGAAATTTATCATCTTCCTTCAGCATCTTTCAACATCACCCAGAAGTCTTTTTTTTTAAATTGACATGTAACTGACATAGAACAGTGTGTAAGTTTAAGGTATACAACATGTTGATTTGATGCTTGTATATTACAGTATGATCAGCACCACAGTGTTAACTAACACCTCCATCCTGTCACGTAATTATCATTTCTTTCTTGAGGTGAGAGCATCTTAGATCTAATCTCATAGCAACTTTGAAATATATAATACAGTATTGTTATCAATAACTGTAATCACAGTGCAGCTTTGTACTGTTTATTCATCTCTGTACCCTTTGACCAACATCTTCCCAATTCCCCCACCCCAACCCCTGGTAACCACCATTCTGCTCTCTGTTTCTCCAAATTTGGCTTTTTCAGATTCCACATGTAAGTGATATCATACAGTATTTGTCTTTCTTTTGTCTGATTTCTCTCATTTAGCATAATACCCTCAAATTCCATCCAGGATGTCACAAATGACAGAATTTTCTTCTTTCTCATGACTGAATAATATTCCATTGTTTGTGTGTGTGCATTTATACCTTCTTTATCCATTCATTCACTGATGAACACTTAGGTTGTTTCCATATTTTAACTACTGTGACTAATGCTGCAATAAACATGGAGTGCAAATACCCTGTTTTCATTTCCTTTGCTTATATACACCAAAGTAGAATCACTAGATCATACGGTACTTACTTGGATTTTTAATTTTTTGAGGAACCTCCATGCTATTTTCCATAGTGGCTGCACCAATTTATATACATTCCCACCTAGAGTTCCCTTTTCTCCACATCATCACCAAACTTTATATTTTGTCTTTTTGATAATAGCCTTTCTAATAAGTGTAGGTGATATCTCATTGTGGTTTTTATTGCATTTCCCTGATGATTAGTAATATTAAGTATCTTTCCATGTGTCTGTTGCCCATTTTTATGTCTCCTTTGGAAAAATGTCCATTCAGTTCCTCTGCTCTTTTTTTAATCTGTTTCTTTTTCTGTTAATGAGTTGTATGAATTTTTTCTGTGTTTTGGATGTTAATTCCTTTTCAGATATATGTCTTGCAGGTTTTTTCTTCCATTCTGTAGGTTGCCTGTTCATTTTGTTGATTGTTTTATTTGCTGTAGAGAGGGTTTTTAGTTTGATATAGTCCCACTTGCTGACTCTTGCTTTTGTTGTCTGAGCTGTTAATGTCATATTCAAGAAATCATTGCCAGAATCAATATCGAGGAGCTTTTACTCTATATTTTCTTCAAGGAGGTTTACATCTTTCATTTCAGTTCAGTTCAGTTCAGTCACTCACACATGTCCAACTCTTTATGACCCCATGGACTGCAGCACGCCAGGGTTCCCTGTCCTTCACCAACTCCTGGAGCTTGCTCAAACTCATGTCCATCAAGTTGGTGATGCCATCAAACATCTCATCCTCTGTTGTCCCCTTCTCCTCCTGCCTTCAATCTTTCCCAGCATCAGACTGTTTTCCAATGAGTCAGTTCTTCACATCAGGTGGCCAAAGTATTGGAGTTTCAGTTTCAGCATGAGTCCTTCCAATGAATGTTCAGGACTGATTTCCTTTATGATTCACTGATTTGATCTTGCTGTCTGAGGGACTCTCAAGAGTCTTCTCCAATACCACAGTTCAAAAGCATCAATTCTTCAGTGTTCAGCTTTCTTTATGGTCCAACTCTCACATCCATACATGGCTACTGGAAAAACCATATCTTTGACTAGACGGACCTTTGTTGGCAAAGTAATAATGGTAGAAGGGGCGAAATCACAATTAGAATCAAACCCTATACCTGCCAGAAACACTTGGAGGGCTCAAACAAAGCCTTGTGCACACCAGGAGACCCTATAGAGACTGAGCCAGACCTGCCTTTAGGTGTTTGAGTAGCTCCTATGAAGGTACAGGTCAGCAGTGGCCTGCTGCAGGGGCAGGGGCTCTGGGTGCAACAGACCTGGGTGGCATAAGCACTCTTGAAGGGTTTTAACCCCACCTTAGAGGCACCGGAACTTACACAGGACTGGGGAAATAGACTCTTGGAGGGCACAAACAAAATCTTGTGTGCACTAGGATCCAGGAGAAAGGGGCAGTGACCCGACAAGAGACTAATCCAGACTTGCCTATGAGTGTCCAGTAGTCTCCATCGGAGGCTTGGGTCAGCAGTGGCCAGCTGCAAGGTCAGGGGCACTGACTGTGGCAGTGCGTGCAGGGGACCTCTCAAAGGAGGTCGTCATTGTCTTCATTGCTGCTGCTGCTGCTAAGTCGCTTCAGTCGTGTCCGCCATTGTCTTCATTACCTCCACCATAGTTTGGTCTCAGGTCAAACAACAGGGAGGGAACAAAGCCCCGCCCATCAACAGAAAATTGGATTAAAGATTTACTGAGCACAGCCCCACCCATCAGAACAAGACCTAGTTTCCCCCACAGTCAGTCTCTCCCATCAGGAAGCTTCCATAGACTTCTTACATCTTTGAGTTCTATGTTTAAGTTTTCACTTGATTTCGGTGAGTGGGTAAGAAGGTGTTTAATTTGATTTTTCTGCATGTGGTTATCCAGTCTTCACAACATCATTTATTGAAGAGACTACCCTTTCCCACTGAGTATTCTTGGCTATCTAGTCAAATATTGGTTATCCATATACTGCTGCTAAGTCGCTTCAGTCGTGTCCGACTCTGTGCGACCCCATAGACAGAAGCCCACCAGGCTCCCCCATCCCTGGGATTCTCCAGGCAAGAACACTGGAGTGGGTTGCCATTTCCTTCTCCAATGCATGAAAGTGAAAAGTGAAAGGGAAGTCACTCAGTCGTGTCTTACTCTTAGCGACCCCGTGGACTGCAGCCTACCAGGCTCCTCCGTCCATGGGATTTTCCAGGCAAGAGTACTGGAGTGGGTTGCCATAAGGAGGCATTATTCTATTCTATTCTACTGTTCTATGCACCTAATTTTATGCCAGTACCATAGTGTTTTGATTTCTAAGGCTTTGTATTATAGTTTGAAATCAGGAAGTAATGCCTCAAACTTTATTTTTCTCCACAAATTGGGTATAGAAAGTACACACCTCAATATAATAAAGACCATGTATGAGAGACCCATAACTAATATCATACTCACTGGTGGAAGGTTGAAAGCTTTTTAAGATCGGGAACAGACAGATGTGCCCACTGTCACCATTTTTAATCAACATAGTACTGGAAGTCCTGTTACAGCAGTCAAGAGAAAGAAATATAAGGCATTCAATTTGGAAAGGAAGAAGTAAAATTGTCTTCAGTTGCAGATGATACAATCTTAAATATAGGAAATTCTAAAGACTAAACCAAAGAACCATCAAAACTAAGCAATGAATTTAGTAAAGTTATGGGATATAAAATCAACATACACTAATAAAGTTGCATTTTTCCATAAAAAAATGCATTTACATGCTTTTTACAGTGAAATGTAAAGCAAATAAAATGACCCCATTCACAATAGCATCAAAATCAATAAAATACTTAGAAATAAATTTAACCAAAAAAGTGAAAAATCTGTACAATGAAAACTATTAATACTTTGATGAAAGAGATTGAAGAAGATGCAAACAAATTAAAAGATATTCCAAAAAAAATTGATATTGTTAAAATATCCATACTACTCAAAGCCATCTATAGATTCAATGCAATCTCTTTAAAATTTCTCAGACTACTAACAATTTGAGATACTACTACTTTCCACATGTGTAGTAGTAATTAACATTTACTGTTCTGTAAATTGCCTTTTTGTATCCTTTGCCTACTTTTCTATTGGGGTTACTGCCTTTCTTTTGTTAATTTTCAGGAGTTACTTGTATTACTAATGTAGTAGGGTTTAGACATTTTGAGTATTCTCATACTGCCTCTGTGTGATAAATGTGTCCATGATGGCTTTGAACAGGAAGCCTTGATGTAAATAGACTAAAGTTATCAGTACTTTGCCTTATGATTTGTGCTTTTGAAATTTTGTTTGCAAAGCTTTTCCTTGCTCTTAGATCACCAAGATATTCTCTTACATTATGCTCCATTAACTTTATAGTTTTACCCTTTTCTCTTAGGTTTTGAATCCATGTAGAGTTCACATTTGTATGACATGAGACGAAGATTCAATTTTATTTTGTCTTTACAGTGAGCCAGTTTTCCCAGCGTGAACTGCTAGGTACTAAATTATGATATCCTTTTCATCATATTTAGGTTTCCACATATACAGATCAGTATCTGAACTCTGTTGTATTTTATAGGCCTACTTATCTGTTGTTTTACCAATGCACCACTGTTTCTGTTGTTATGGCTTTGTTTCGTGTTTCTTGGAGAAGGAAATGGCAATCCACTCCAGTATTCTTGCCTGGAGAATTCCATGGACAGAGGAGCCTGGTGGGCTACAGTCCATGGTGTCACAAAGTATCAGACATGACTGAGTGGCTAACAATTTGTGTTTCTACATCCAGTAGGGCAAGCTTCCTTTCTATTTATGTTCTTTTTTTAAAATTAGCCATTCATAAACTCTTATTCCTCCAAATAAATTTTAAAGTAAGTTGTTATCATGTTCCTCAAAAAAGTCAAAGTAGAATTTTTGTTGGAGTTGTATTAAATTTATCAATTAAATGGGAGAAGTAATACCATTATAGTATAATATTAAGTTATCTCATCCAAAAGCAAAGGATTCTCTTCATTTATTCAGATCATCTTTTATGTCCTTCATTAATATTTTAAAGTTTTCTGCTTTCTCTGTATCTACATTGTTCATTAATATAATTAAATCCTAGGTGTTTAACAGATTTCTTGATAGAGAATGATATATTATTATTTGTTACATTTTCTGATTACTGTTTCAAGTGTTGAAAATGTTGATGTTGTAGTCAGTGATCTTACTTAGTTCTAGGCTTGTTCTAATAGTCTGTCCTTTGAATCTGTTGGTTTTTCTAGATAAATGATCGTATCATATGCAAATGAAGATAATTTTATCCCTTACATTCTCTATTGGGGCTTCCCTGGTAGTTCAGTCGGTAAAGAAACTGCCTGCAGTGCAGGAGACCCAGGTTCAATCCCTGGGTCAGGAAGATCCCCTGGAAAAGGAGATGGCAACCTACTCCAGTATTCTTGCCTGGAAAATCCTATGAAGAGAGGAGCCTGGCGGGCTACAGTCCATGGTGTCACAAGAGTTGGACACAACTTAGCAACTAAACCTTGACCTTGATTCTCTATTAGTCAGCTCTCAGTAAGTTATACTATGATAACAAATGTTCCCCAAATCCCAATGACTTATAACAGCAAAAATTTGTTTCTCACTCATATAATGTGTTGAAATACATGTTGGCTACAGCTCTGCCTAATCAGGAAACGCACAAGGCAGCCAGCTAATCCACACAATGGCTGTTAAAGCTTCTGCACACAGCTGGCACAGCATCAAATCCATTCATATTTATTGGCAAAAGCAAATCTCATGGTCAAGGCTGATGACAACAGGGTTTAAAGTTTCCTCCACCCAGAGAAAGGCTCTACGAATTACATGACAGAGAAAAGGATAGTAAATAATTGTCTACAAGACTATAATCTACCACCCTTTCTAACCTTCATTCTTATTATTTGTCTTTAGTTTTTTTTTTTTTCTTTAGCCAAGACTTCTAATGATAATAGTAAGCATCCTTGCTTTACTTTTATCTTAGAATGAATCCTGAGCTTCTACTAGTAGTATAATACTTACTATAGGTTCTTAGTATAAATAATCTTTATCAAGTTAAGGAAATTCTCTGCTATTTCTAATGCTAAGAATTTTAGACATAAATTTGAATAGAATCTTATCAAATGTATTTTTATCTTGATTGATATAATACAATTTTTTATTCATTGGTATGTTAATATACTAACATATATAAATATATTTTCTCTGTTGAACTCTCCTGTATGTCTGAGATAAACTCTGCTGCTGCTGCTAAGTCACTTCAGTCATGTCCAACTCTGTGCAACCCCAGAAACAGAAGCCCACCAGGCTCCCCCGTCCTTGGGATTCTCCAGGCAAGAACACTGGAGTGGGTTGCCATTTTCTTGTCCAATGCATGAAAGTGAAAAGTGAAAGTGAAGTCGCTCAGTCGTGTCCGACTCTTGGCGACCCCATGGACTGCAGCCTACCAGGCTCCTCCGTCCATGGGATTTTCCAGGCAAGATTACTGGAGTGGGTGCCATTGCTTTCTCCGGAGATAAACTCTACTTGATCTTAATATATTATTATCAGATTTACAGTAGATTAACTAATATTTTATTTACGGTTTTTTAACCTATGTTAAAATAAGTAAAGTTGGCCTATTATTTTCTTCTATATGTTGTCCTTATCTAATTTTGGAATAAGACTATGCTAGCCTTGTAAGGTGATGTGCATAGATATTTCCCTTTTTCTATTTTTAAAGCTTTGTATGAGGTAGAAGTTAATATTGCTTAAAAATTAGGTAGAACTTTCCATTCAAACCATCTGAGCCTAGAGTTTTTTGAGGAAGACAAGTCTTTGTTCATCATTTCAAATTATTCAGTACACACTGATGTATCAAATTCTATAGTTCTTCTCTATACTGATTTTGGCAGATCATAGTTTATGTAGGAATTTATCCAGGACTTCATCCATTTAACTAGGTCATCAAAATTATTGGATTATAACTGATCATAAAACTTACTATGATAATAGATAGAAATATAGCAAAATGTTAGAAATGATCTCTGAGGGTAGAATTAAAGATAGTTTCTATGTTTTAATTTGTTCCATGTTATTTTCATTATACTTTACATGCATAGGGTATTGCTTTTATGTAATCAGAAATAACCTAGGTATTTTCATTTTGCATTGAAATTAATTCACAAAACTACCTAGTTTCAGAAGATATTTTCAAACAGTCATGCCCCATTGGGAGGTGGATCTTGGTGAAACCTCCGGCACTAAATTTACCTGTAAACAAACAGAACACTACCAAGGGGAGACCATAACCTCTACATGGCTCTTAATCTCCCTGTGCACTTCCAATATGTTACAAATAATAATAATTAACAAGTGCTATTTGGCTTTCTTGAGTTTAAACCAGTTTATTTGATATAAAAAGATGTATTAGCATAGTTAATCATGGGTATTTTTTTTTTAATTTGCATTTGAACTCTTGGAACAACAACTATTGGTCCTGTTTGTCTTTTTACTGCCTTTACTCTCTACACAGGGAGTTTCCCAGGTGGCTCAGTGGCAAAGAATCTGCCTGCAATGCAGGAAATGCCAGAGACATGGGATTCAGTCCCTTCATTGGGAAGATCCCTTGGAAAAGGAAATGGCACCCACTCCAGCATTCTTGCCTGAGAATCCCATGGACAGAGGAGCCTGGCGGGCTACAGTCCATGGGTTTGCAAAGAGTCAGATGTGACTGAGCATGCAGACATTTTCCACTCAAGTATGGGTTTTATTAAGCAGTGTATATTTCACTTAAGGTTTCAAAAATTACTTTTTGAGGAAAAACCTCTGATGGTATTTTGGAGTGAATGGTACCTTACTTATACTTGGTTTTTAGTGTGTGTTGTGTGTAGGTCCTGAGGATTCAATGAATCTACTTCTTTTTTTTTTGGTGGAAAAAGCTGTTGGACAGCACGTCTTAAATCTAATTATTGAATAGACATAGACAAACAAATTCAGCTAGTTAGCATACATTTTAAAACGAAAAAGAGAGGTAGAGTATGTATAAGGGGGGCATTTTTACCATCCTCCTTTTTCAATTAAATGTCTTTAGTTCTCTAGACATACATATTATATATATGTATATATGTGTATGTAGGTATACCTATGTACATATCTCCAGTACTCTTGCCTGGAAAATCCCATG
The DNA here is from genome assembly GCF_032452875.1 of Bos javanicus. Lineage (NCBI taxonomy): Eukaryota > Metazoa > Chordata > Mammalia > Artiodactyla > Bovidae > Bos > Bos javanicus. Next base: position 54,144,747 of record NC_083874.1, on the reverse strand, counting down.
GATGGAGAAGCCTGGTGGGCTGCAGTCCATGGGGTCACTAAGAGTCAGACACGACTGAGTGACTTCCTTTTCACTTTTCACTTTCACGCATTGGAGAAAGAAATGGCAACCTACCCGAGTGTTCTTGCCTGGAGAATCCCAGGGACGGCGGAGCCTGGTGGGCTGCCGTCTATGGGGTCACACAGAGTCGGACATGACTGAAGCAACTTAGCAGCAGCAGCAGCAACAGAAACCACACATCACAGAACTCTCTGCCCTCATCTTCCAAAAGAGAACATGGTTTTGGGAATGTGGCACAGGACAGATGTGTCCAACTCACCATTAGATGGACATATAAAATGTTAAAGGAGGAAGAGTCTGAAGGCACAGGCTCAGTCAACTTTTAGCTCAGTGACCTTGAGCAAAATACTCAGTCTCTCTAGCTTAGGTCTTCTAATCTACAAAATGAGATAATAACAGCACCTAACTCATGTGGTTGCCATAGGGATTGACCGAGATAACCTGTTTTCTTAAATTTTCTTAATTGGAGGGTAATTACTTTACAATGTTGTGTTGGTTTCTACACTACAACAATGTGAATCAATCATAACTATATATGTGTATGTGTATATATATGTATATCCCCTCCCTCTTGAGCCTCCCTTCTAGCTGTTTTACACATGGTAATGTATATATATGTCAATGCTACTTTCTCAGTTAGTCCTACCCTCTCCTTCCCCTGCTATGTCCACAAGTCCTGTTCTCTATGTCTGCATGCCCATTCCTTTCCTGCAAATAAGTCAGCCCCATTTTTCTAGATTCTATATAGATGCGTTAATATATGATATTTGTTTTTCTGTTTCTGACTTACTTCACTCTGTATAAACGACTCTAGGTTCATCCATTTCAATTCAACTGATTCACATTTGTTCCTTTTTATGGCTGACTAGAGAAAACCTATTAAGTCACCATATTTTATATGGTTATAGTGCATAGTTATGTATATAACTTTTGTTTGTTTCCCCCACTAAACTGTGAGCTTCATCAGGGCAAGGAACTTTGTTAGTTTTGTTCACTATTACATCTCCAGCGACTAAAATAGTGCCAAGGATATAGTAGGCTTTCAACAAAAGTATCATGTGTTGAATGAATGCTGAATAAAAAGAAAGAGCATTTACTAACTGAAATGTACCTGGTAAGTACCTAATAAATAGTACAGAATGACAATGATTACAGGCAGTAGAAATGGTGGTGGTCAAGTTGCCAATGGTGGTGATGATGGTAGAAGGCTGATAGTGAAGTGCAGTGGTTCAAAGTAAAGGCTTTAGGAGCCTGCTGCATGTGTTGACTCTTAGAACACTAGCTCTGAACTGTAACCACTTTCCTTATTGTAAGATGGCTATAATAATAGTATCTACTTTATATGGTTGTTGTGAAGATTAAATTAGTTAATATTTTAAACATACTTAGAGTAATTCTAGCTGATATTGTCATTATTACTACTACCACATCTGTTACTTACATAACTGGTCAGTAAGTACTATTATGGACTATAATTTTAAAGGAACACATTCAAAGAAATTACCTTATCAGTATGGTACTATGTAAAGGAAGGACTGAGCTGATAGAAAAATCAGTAAAAGAATGGAAGATACAATTATAAATGGCCAGAAAATATATCAATTTGTCTACCTAAAACGTTATTAAAGAATGGTAGTTAAAATAATGAAAAAACACATTTGACCTGTTAGAATGGCAAAGATGCAAGCAGTGATAACACAGTATTACCAAGGAGTTGGAGCGACAGTCTATGTATTAGACTGGCCAGAAGTTCTTTCAGGTTTTTCTATAACATCTTACCCAAACGAACTTTTGGCCAACTCAATATATATACCTCATAGGAGTATATTTTAGGATGTTTCTGAAGGCCAATTTAGCAATATGTATCAATATCCTTAAAAATCCCTTGGCCTGGAAACATCGATTTTAATAATGTAGCCTAAAGAAATAATCAGGCTAATGTTTTGTAATATGTATGTATAAATTATAATCATATGTTGTATATAAGTAGCATTAGAATCTGCATAAGTATGGGAACTAGTTAAAATACCTTATCCATACATTGGAATAATTTTGTAGTCATTAAATAAGTTTTTGTTGACATGGAAAGATACTTGTGTTGTTATATGAAAACAATCATACTATAAGACAATTGATGATATCACATTTTTATTTTACAAGATAATGTGCACATTGATTTAAAAAAATAGCCTAGAAATCTGTATCTTAAATGTTGAGCTGATGTTAATGTGTTTACCTCTGGTGGGTTATAAAACTACAGGTGACTTTCATGTTCTTCTTTATTGTTACTTGTATTTTCTAAAATTTTAAAAATAAGCATCTATTATTTTCATAATAGAAGACAGTCAAAAGATCATTTCCAAAGTGTGAGAAAGGGAGATTAATCAAGTGTCTGATTAATTTGATCACTGAGTTCAACCAAATTAAAAAATTTGAACCTCAGAGTCAATTCTGTGACCTGAAACAGCAGCAGCTAACAAGTCACCATTTTTGTGACCATTAAACTGAAACTGTTAGTCACTCAGTCATGTCTTTATCTTTGCAACCACATGGACTGTAGCCTGCCAGGCTACACTGTCCATAGATTTTCCAGGCAAGAATACCAGAGTGGGCAGCCATTTCCTTCTCCAGGGGATCTTCCCAACCCAGGGATCAAACCCATGTCTCCTGCACTGCAGGCAGATTCTTTACCATCTCAGCCACCAGGGAAGTCCATTAGTTAGTGAATGTTAGTCTTGCTCTGCCCCAGATGAAGAGGATGTGGTGGAATCTACCAATGCATTTTGTACTATGACTCATCTAAAATAATGGCAGGACCACATGAAAATATGCATAGCCAAAGGCTGGACTTGGCCAAAATGACTTGAGTACTTTCAGAGATGACCAAAGAATGAAATGCATTCTGCCAAGGGAAAAAACTAGCAAAGAGGTGCCCTCTGTCTTTTCTGTAAGTGCCACCTTTTATTAATACCTCTTCTCCCTTGGAATGGTATGTTGGTTCATTTGTTTGTTTAACCCAGTGATTTGCAAACTTCTGTACATCAGAATCACCTAGGATACTTGTGAAACCACAGGTTACTGGGCCCATCCCCTAAAGTTTCTGATTGCTTAGGCCTGGAGAATTTGAGTTTCTGACAAGCTTCCAACTGATGCTAACGCTGCTGGTCCAGAGACCAGGCTTTGAGAACAGAAATGAGCAGCTTGCATATCACAAATGTAACCATATGGATTATCCCCTTTAAAAATTACTACATGGCCAAAACAAAACTAAAATAATCAGTTAAATCCAAAGTTTAAATTGCCATAGCCTAATTTCCTGTCAAATCCAAGTTTTCATTTGTTTCCATTCCCTTCTGAACTTTGTCCTTGTGGACATTAGTTTTTTGTTTTTTTTTTTCTTCATATTTGCAGTAATTATAGATAACAGAAAAAAATCATAAAGTTTTAGCATATTGTTGGAGAATACATTCTCCTTATCTCCTCCAGCTAACCACGGGTGGCCTGGTTTCTGATATAAATCCTTCCACAGCTTCCTCTGTGCACATATAAACATATGTGAGAAATAGTACAGGAAGAGGTCAAGAGCTCTGGCTGCCATCCAGATTCAAATTCTGGTTCATCTCTTAGCAACTCTGTGTCCACAGGCATCCCTAGGCCTTAGAATCTTTCTCCTGTCTGTATCAGAATAACAATAACACCTGCAGTCAGATGGCTGTGAGATTGAAATTAGTTAATACATGAGAAGCACTTTGCATGCTCCCTGGCATACGATACTAAATGTAAACCATTATTATTTTGCACATATACAGGTTATTCTTACATGCATTTCTCTGAGCATTGTTGTCCTTGCAGCACTGACCTTCCTCTGGGTAGAAGGATAGAGCTATCACTAACTCTGCGAACTGGGTAACATTCTCCAGTAGCAGGGATGCATCCCTTCTTAGTGAGCCATTCCCCAGTTGATGAGCATTCTGCTTGGGTCCGGATTTTTACCCCCACAAATGCTTCAGCAGCATCCTTGTCCCCCTCAGCCCTTCAAGGCAGCCTGTTCTGCCCTTCCCCTTTTGCATGTTAATTGCTCCTTGCCCCAGACCCCTCCTCAGTCAAGGATTTCCTGCACAGGTCACCTCCACCTTGCTGCCCCCTTCCTCAATCCCTCCCCTGTCAGGCTGGCCAAACCAGAGCAAAAGCCCTCTGAGTCCTGAGGAGAACCAGCTGGCTGCTGAGTTGCTGAGGGCAGAGCCCCTGCGACACCGTCATCCTGAAGTTACACTACTGTTATGATGCCAGGGGTGGGAATGAAGGTGGAACCAGCAGAAATGTACCAGGAAGGCATTTTGACTATGATGAGGAAACAAAAAAATACCCAGGCAATCAGTTTGTAGATGTAGCAGTCAGTTTGTAGATGTAGCCCAGATGTTTTAATCCATGACCTGGAGAACAACTCTGGCAGGGACCCCAGCCACAGATTTAACCTGTTTCAGGAATAAGAATGCTTTTTATGGGCAGAGGACTCATGCATTGTCGGAAGACTATCTTGCTCTGTTGTGTCATTATGGGTATTTCTTCTGGGTTAAGGGACACCCATGGCTTGGATCAGCTGAACTGTGATTTAGCAGTGGTGTTAAGGTTTGCTGAAATACTAAATCCAGCCACCTGTGAGCCAGGTGTTCATGTTGTAAGGCAATTCAAAATGCTCCCTTAAAACTCCCATGATCTCATCCAGGTCCCCCTGGAAATGGGAACTAAGAGTGATGGAACATGGGTGTGCTTGAATTTACCATTTAGATGTTATCTGACACATAATTCTCCCTGACACCAAGAAACCATTATCCCCATTTTGCAGATAAGGCCACTGAGGCTCAGGGCAGTGAAGCAAACTGCCCACGGTCACTTACTTGCTCAGGAGTAGAGCTAGAATTGGAGAAGGCAATGGCACCCCACTCCAGTACTCTTGCCTGGAAAATCCCATGGATGGAGGAGCCTGGTAGGCTACAGTCCATGGGGTCGCTAAGAGTCAGACACGACTGAGCGACTTCACTTTCACTTTTCACTTTCATGCATTGGAGAAGGAAATGGCAACCCACTCCAGTGTTCTTGCCTGGAGAATCCCAGGGACGGGGGAGCCTGGTGGGCTGCCATGTATGGGGTCGCATAGAGTCGGACACAACTGAAGTGACTTAGCAGCAGTAGCAGCAGAGCTAGAATTCAAGCCCAAGTTCATGAGAATAAAAAGTTGTGTTTTCCCCTCCACACACCCACCTAAACCACTAAACCATGATGTAAAAAAAAAAAAAAAAAAAAAAATTTCTGGAACATAATAAGGAAAAAGCCACTTTCCCGTAGATAGTTGACTAGGATTAGATCAGTTTGGAACATCTATTCAACAGTTCTATCAAACTAGTTTGTACTCCTATCCAGACAGCTCCTTGTGATGGTTACACAATGATAATGATGATGATGGTGGTGGTGATGGCAGCAGCAGTGACTCCTTTTGTTTCCTGTACCAGTCACTAGGATGCTCACACTGACCCTTGTCATTCTTTCAACAAGCCACGGGTTTTGTGTTGTAAGGCAAACACACGTACACACGCACATCCTGCCCAAGTATCCAAGCATGCACAGCCAGAACACGGCAGGCCTGAGAAGTGGCCTCATGTCCCTGACTCCAGAGCCTGCTTGGAACCACATCTCTGCACATCATCTAACACAGAGCACTGGTAAAAGAAAATAGACGTTGGAAATCCTCCACAAGCTCCCACTGCCCTGATGGCCATTCTGAGATTTACATATTGTATTCTGCAAGGTTCAGATGTATTTAGACACTTTGTGTTAATTACAACCTGTCACACTTTATCTGAGCTGTTCATTGTCAGCCAGCAGATGTAGACTTCAAGACCCAGGCATCCTCTGCTTTATATCATCATTTTTTATTACACAGCAGTCACAGTAATAGATGAGCTCTGTAGCGAGCAAAAAGCCATCTTTACGGAATCGAAGATAATATAGGTGCTTGCTGCTGCTGCTGCTGCTGCTAAGTCGCTTCAGTCGTGTCCGACTCTGTGCGACTCCATAGACGGCAGCCCACCAGGCTCCCCGTCCCTGGGATCCTCCAGGCAAGAACACTGGAGTGGGTTGCCATTTCCTTCTCCAATGCATGAAAGTGAAAAAATAAAGTGAAGTTGCTCAGTCGTGTCCGACTCGTAGCGACTCTATGGACTGCAGCCCACCAGGCCCTACCATCCATGGGATTTTCCAGGCAAGAGTACTGGAGTGGGGTGCTATCACCTTCTGTAGGTGCTTAGCCTAAATTAAATGTGTATTTGCCTCAGTCTTTTTGGTTATCTGTCATCATGGGCTCCCATACAGCTCAGCCGTCAGTCATGGCTAAAATGACAGTGTCCTACAGGAAATGAAGAAAGAGCAGAACTGAATTCTGCTCATGGCCCGCAAATTCCCAAACTCCCAAACCTGAGCTCTAGCTCTGCCCATGACTTGCTTCCCTGAGTGGAGCAGAGCTGCCCACTTGGCTACCCGATTCCTCACCTCATGATCAGAGGCCAGGAGTACAGTTGATGTGTGCCCGCCATGTGCCAACCATGTTGGCAGCAGCCGCACATACCAAGAGCATTGTATTTCAGTGGTCCTTGACAGCAGGCTTTTAGACGAGAAGAATTGCAAGTTCTTATTCAGTTCAGTTCAGTTCAGTCGCTCAGTCATGTCCGACTCCTTGCGACCCCATGAATTGCAGCATGCCAGGCCTCCCTGTCCATCACCAACTCCCAGAGTTCACCCAAACTCATGTCCATTGAGTCGGTGATGCCATCCAGCCATCTCATCCTCTGTCGTCCCCTTCTCCTCCTGCCCCCAATCCCTCCCAGCATCAGAGTCTTTTCCAATGAGTCAACTCTTCGCATAAGGTGGCCAAAGTTCTGGAGTTTCAGCTTTAGCATCATTCCTTCCAAAGAAATCCCAGGGCTGATCTCCTTCAGAATGGACTGGTTGCATCTCCTTGCAGTCCAAGGGACTCTCAAGAGTCTTCTCCAACACCACAGTTCAAAAGCATCAATTCTTCGGTGCTCAGCTTTCTTCACAATCCAACTCTCACACCCATACATGACCACTGGAAAAACCAGAGCCTTGACTAGACGGACCTTTGTTGGCAAAGTAATGTCTCTGCTTTTCAATATGCTATCTAGGTTGGTCATAACTTTCCTTCCAAGGAGTAAACATCTTTTAATTTCATGGCTGCATTCACCATCTGCAGCGATTTTGGAGCCCGAAAAAATAAAGTCTGACACTGTTTTCACTGTTTCCCCATCTATTTCCCATGAAGTGATGGGACCAGATGCCATAATCTTCATTTTCTAAATGTTGAGCCTTAAGCCAACTTTTTACTCTCCTCTTTCACTTTCATCAAGAGGCTTTTTAGTTTCTCTTCACTTTCTGCCATAAAGTTCTTATTAGCAAAGTTTAACACAGTCTCATCTCTTCTCACTAGAATCAAAGTGGGAGCCAGTTACCAAGACCAGGATGTCTAACTTTTAGTAGGCAATTTGGGAACTTTACTTTCACTGAGATGAGATCATCCTTCCTGATTCTGCCTTTTACCAACCTGTGTTCCAGAGGTGCTCTCTGCTATAGGATGAGGCAAGGAGCCAGAAGAGAAAAGGTCAAAAACAGTTGGAAACTCACTACACTTGCTCCTCCCCTCTTAGAGATTCTTGGTGGGAGTTGACATATCAAAACCTCTGAGGAGACCTGCAGCATGGACACCCATTAACTTTGTTTTCTCTGGTGTTGCCCAGCCTTATTTGAGTACCCAAATCTTTTGCAGAATGGAAAACGTGGCTCTAAAGCCACGTTCTCCCAAGTGTCCATGGCCCCTGGATTCTGGGATCATGAAAATGAAGAAGACAGCACTCACACAGAGGCCAGTGGAATTGGGGAATTGTAAGGAATTCCATTGACTTCATGGCACCCCACCTCCTTCTTGAGAGTCCTGAAACATACTGACCCAGAAAGGTTTTCACAATGATCCAGGATGAAAACAAATGCCCACAGTCTCCTCCAGCAGTTAGTTCCAACCTACTACTAACTGACACTGTCATGACGACATGAAGTTGGGGAGGAGGAGGCAAAGCTTACCAAGAGAGACTGAATCCCTCTCCTGTTAGGTCTCATCTCTTCTTTTAATATTGCATGCAGGCCATGGCAAGGCTCCTTGGAACCTTTACTAGATTTCAGAATAGTGAGTATATAGGTAGATGGTGACATGCATTCTTTACCTTCCTCACCCATATTTACAGAGGCCTAACGTCCCAACCTCTAAAGAGGAGTTTGTTTAACAGAAATATTCTAAGGCAGTTAAAAGAAAGGGAAGCTGCTGGAGCCATCAGAATCATCCTGGCAGGGGTTAAAGACGGGAGGAAAGTTTAAGAATTTTCTGCTTCCTCTGAGTTTATTGCTAATTCTATTTTAACTTCTGATTTCTGTTAGATTAATACCTTTAAAACTCAACAAATACCCACTGACCCCTGACAGAGCACAAATGTGTCATAGAACCCAGTTTGGGGAATGTTATCTTACCTTATCCAGGACATATGTAAAGGTGGAATGTTAAGGATTCTTTAAGTATTTAAAATTATTTTTATTCCCCAAGTAATACACATGACTTAATTCTCTTTTTAAAAAATAAAAGTGTTGCCAATAAAACTAAGATCCCCTTTGGCCAGTCTCCTTACTCCCAGTCCCATCTCCCTTGTCTCAGAGGAAAAAAGAGTGTTTTGTCCCCTATTTGTACATATACAGCACACCCATATACTTGTATGAACACACTTATTTATAATTTTTATAAAATATATAGAGTTGGATTTTTTATAGTAATAGTATCATATGTTTACACCTCGCTTTTTTTTTAGTGCAAAATGTGTTTGGGAGATCTATTGTAATGATACATATCCAGTCATTCCTTTCAAGTGTCCTGTGGCATCTCCTCTTATGATTTCACCATAGTTTATCTATTTCCATTCTGTTGGACCAAGAGGTTATTTCCACAGTGGGACTGTTCTAGGCTATTCAGTGCTGAGCATCCTTGTCTGTGGTCCCCTGAGCACAATCAAGGGATCACTGGGGTAGATTCCTAGAGATGTTACTGCTGGGTCATGGGTCACATATTTATTTTTAAATGGTGTTGCCAAGCTGTGAGCAAAGCATTCTTATTTGTAAGAGGGTCAAGGGAAGGGCTCTCCACAAGGACTCAAGAAAGTCAAAAAGGAGATGAAGGATGTGGATGTATTAGCTGATTTGAAAGTTCTCTGAGATTTTTTTTTCATGCCAATAGCCCCCAAAACCAATTCACTGTCAAGATTAAAGCTGTGGTGACTTTTTCTTAACCCAAAGGCTGCCTTCTGCCTTTCTGGGCTTTCCTCTTTCCTTCCAGACTCTCCTTCGTATTCTTCTTAAGTTGGTATCTTGATCTAACCTGCTATTGACTGTGTGTGTGTGTGCACACATGTGGGTGAGGAAGATAGACATGTATTATCATTGAAAGTTTACCATTGAATTGAAACATGACATTGAATTATGTTTGAGGGAAACTAAAGAATTCTTATTTAGTAAGAAAGAAGTGGATAAGTGACAGCCAACTCACATACTGTTAAACTGAGTAAAAAGAAAAGAAAGAATATACATGTCACAATGATGAATTTTCACAGAAGATGATAGATTTGCACTGAAGAGCAGTAGGATGTTTACACGGAAGAAACTAGTAAGCTATTTGTATTCAATTAGGTTTTCTAAACTCAAGAACATTTAAACCTCAGAATTCACATTTTTAAATCTAAATTAAAAATTTTAAATCTATAGATAATTGTAAGCCCACCGTGACTCATGATACTTGTCTCTTACAAAATGTAGGCACCGAGGTCTTATGATGCTGTGTCATATTATGGAACTTTAGAAAATGGGTAAGCAAAAGATGGACATCTACAGGTGCTAAAGGTTCAGGGAGACCAAGAAGGACTAATGCCTCCTCTTTCATAATACAGTTCTTTCTGTCCACCCACCTCCCATACCTCCCCTTTCACTCCCGACTCCCCCCACAACTCTGATCCCAAACTAAAATGAAGGAGTAGAGTTGTGACATAAGCGTCTGTCACTGAAATTAGAGCAGGGGACTTTTTGCAATTATACCTTGGAGTATAATTTCCTAGAGGATGGAAACGTTTAAGATTTGGTAATAGGAGTCAAAGAGGAAGGAACAATGGTTTATGACTTTTTTACTTTCAACTGAGAGTATTGTTTGTGGTCTGCGCTTTGGCACACCCAGCCAGCAAGGATGGCAAATGGTATAATTTAAGGGGCACCAAAGGGCCTAAAGTATGACAACAATCAGTGTCTGAAATTCCCGCCATTAACCTCACCATCTAAGGGCCTAGTGGAGACATGCTCATGATGTTTTAGTATTAGTCTTTAATTTTTAATTAATATATACACAAGATTATACAGAAAAATATTTAACCTTACAGAAGCTATATGATTAAAGCTAAAATTCTTTCTTCACTTCCTTCAGCCTTGAGTTCCATACTTTAAAAGCTACCACTGACCTTTCATAAACCATATATCCTTTCAGAAATCAGATAATGTATAAAGAGAGATATATACACAGATGTATAAATGTTAGTGGTAGCTTAAAATAGTGCATAAAAGCCCTTTAAGCAAATAATATCATCTTATCTATACTGTCTATACCTTACTTTTTCACCTAATACATTTTGGACATCTTTCTAATCAGTACTTTTTTTATCTTCCACATTCTTTTAAGCAGCTGCATGGTATGTCAGACGTCCATAGACCATAACTTAGAAATCTGATCCCCTACTTATAGGCATCTGAATAATTTTAATTACTTTGCTATTATAAATAATATGAAAATCAACTTCCTCAAGTATATGTAATTGTATCTAGATCTGAGTATGTATATAAAATTATTCTCAAACAGTGGCATTCCTAGAGCAAAGAAAATATGCATTTTAAACTCATAAACATTACCAAGTTTTTGAAAACATTTATACCAATGGTGTACAAAAGTACCAATATACCCCTGCATCTTCGCTGATACTGAGTTTCATCAAGCATTGTATTTATTGTCAAGTTAGTAAAAATGATTTTGTTTGATCTTTTTTGTCAATCTAGTGAGGTATGTTGCTTTGCTTTGTGTTTCATTATGATGAGGTTGAACATGTTTTCATGATAATTAGTCACTTTTTTCCCATGAGCCTCTTGTTTGTAATTTTTGCTCATTTAAAAATTTTTCTGTTTTGTACAGTGTAAGCTATCTCTATACAAAGATAACCTTTGTCATGTGTGCGGCAAATTTGTATTCCTAGTTTGTTATTTATTTTTTTTACTTTATGGCATTTTTATACTACAGAAGTATTTCATTTATGTGGTTTTCCTTTATGAATGCTGGGATATATTCATTTTAGTCAGGCATTTGATGATATCTTCTTCTTATGACTTCTGATACTGGAATCAGAATGTTGTGATTATTAAATCAAAGTCAAGAATTCAGAATTCTCAAATTGTATGATTCTTGGCCCAAATTTGATACTTTTACTGACTCATATTTTAGTTAACATCTATGTATGTGTGTCTGTGTGCATATTAATCTCTTCAACTATATGAAAAGCAACTTGAATGGCTGAAGGAATGAGTTGCTTTTTTACATACCCCACTCCACAGTGTCCAGTATCTAGAAAGGGAAAAAATTTAAACCTGGGGCAATTTCAAATTAGAACACTGCCAAGAAGAGTAGTGTGGGGATCTAAAAAGTTATAGGTCCAAATTGACACACTGGCCCAAAGAAGTAAGATTTCCCCAAAGAAGGTAGGAATGATTCCAAGACAAACCCAGCCTTCATTTTCCTTTTGCCTAGAATAGAGGTAGTTCTTAATTTTTTAAGATCTTGCTCTACCTACCTTCCTGACTTCTCTTGTGCTATTCTTTCCCTTATTCATTTTATCTTATTACTCTTGGCTCTTAGCTGTGATTCAAATATTCAAGTTACCTGTCACTTAGGGCCTTTGCCTGGCATGTTCTTCTTGACTTTCATGTTCCTCCTTGTCCTTGTCATTCAGACCTGCGGCAGATTAGACCTTCCAAAGATGGCCACACCACTATATATCCTACAATGTAAGGATGACAGGCCTCCTTCAAGAGGTGGGGTCTCTGTTGCTCCCTATTGATCTTTTCAGTCATCCTAACCAACAGAGCACAGCAGAAGAGACTTCCAAAGCTGGGCCGCATGAAACGATAGTGCTTCTGCCTGGCTCACCACTCACTCACTCTCCCGGGACACTCACCCTTGGACCCCAGCCACCGTATTGTGAGGAGACCAAACATGTAGAGAGACACTGAGGAGGTGTGCTGGCCAGTAGTCCCAGTTAAGCACTCAGCAACCACCAGATATGTGATTGAGCAAGCCCTGAAGTGGTTCCAAACCCAGACTTTGAGTCCTCCAGCTTGGCCCCAGACATTATGAGGCAGAGACAAGCTGTCTCCACTGTGCCTTCTGAAAATCCCTGACCCAGAGAATCCATGTGTGTAAGAAGCTGTTGTTTTAAAGCTACTGAGTTCATGGTACTTCAGTATGCAGCCACAGGTAGCTGAAATAAGACCTCAGCTTAAATGGCCTCAGAGAGGCCATCTCTGACCACCCAGTCTAAAGCAGTAACCCAATTATCTCATCACCTATTTTAATAAAATTAAACGATGCATGGCACACTCTTGTTTGGTTGGCTTGCTTGTTGTCTGTCTCCCTCTACTAGAAAGTAAACTCCATGTGTGCAAGGACCTTATCTTTCTTGTCCACCTCAAAGTCCTCAACACCCACAACAGTGTCTGGTTGTAGATAGGTGATCAACAAATATTTGCTAAGTTAATAAACAAATGAATGAATGAAACATTCCTAGGTAAATAGATTCCTCCATTAGACCTTATTTTTCCTACTTGATATAACAAACTTTTACTGAGAATTTCCTCTATTCTTAGGGGATATGTTATGATTTCCTATTCTGTGGCTATAAGTGTGCTTCAAAGAGTGATTTAATGCTAATAGAAGGAAAAATAGTAATAAACATAGCAATTCACATAATTAAATTTTTTAAATTGGATTTAGAAATGACAGAAGTAGGGAAGAGTAAAATAAAGGGAAATAAGGCTAGATCTTTAAACATTAAGAAAGGAAAATAAACAGAGCTTGCCAAAGAAAGTGATAGTTTTCAGTCACTGCAAAACAGAACTCTACCATTTTTATATGATTTTCAATTTCCTAAAAACAACTCAGAGAAGGCAATGGCAACCCACTCCAGTACTCTTGCCTGGAAAATCCCATGGATGGAGGAGCCTGGTAGGCTGCAGTCCATAGGGTCGATAAGAGTCGGACACGACTGAGCGACTTCACTTTCACTTCTCACTTTCATGCATTGGAGAAGGAAATGGCAACCCACTCCAGTGTTCTTGCCTGGAGAATCCCAGGGACGGGGAAGCCTGATGGGCTTCTGTCTATGGGGTCGCACTGAGTCAGACACGACTGAAGTGACTTACCAGCAGCAGCAACAAAAACAACTCAGTGCTTTTTTATTTATTCAAAGAACACTACCATGTTGGTCAGAGAATTCATTGGACAATATGGGAAAAGTAAGCTCCTTGAAATCTGATTCTTTATGGCCAGGTAGTATGGTAACCAAAAGCTTCCCTTCTCTCTCACTTACTTAACATTCTTTGCCCAAAAGAGGTTGGAACCAGTGACCAAACCAATAGATCAGTGAGAAAATCTATAGTGCATGAATAGATCTCAGGCTTTTAAAAAAGTCTAGATTTCTCTTAGAAATTGTTCGTGAAGTAAGTCTGGTTTAGCCAGGTACTTGGAAGTTTCTTCCTAAGACAGTGAGTTTTCTTCCATTGGACAAGTATATTTACATTTTTGTTTTCAAACAAAACCACCTTTGCTGTTTTATAAAATGTTGAAGCCAGTTTAACAGTTCCATTGGCCTTAGAGAAAATATTAAAATATCACAAGGAAGCATAGAACAGAATATTATGGAGAATTGCTAGGGTAAATATGTATTTTTTATGACATCCTTGGGAATATGAACACCTAGCAGCCATAAACCTGCAACTTGTTTGTATCTATTATAACTTACAACTTACAGTGATGACTTCTTGTCACTAAAAATGTTGAAAGTTCCTTGGCTAGACAAAGCGTAGGAGATGAGGCATGGCCTGTTTGAAGTTAACTATCCTTCTAGAATAATCATATAGTGCATAACAGATAATACTTTCCAGAGGATGCCAGGGTTGAAATGTGACATGCTATAATCCTCTTGATCCCTTACCATCCAACAGTTAACTATTATTCCATGGCCTTTCATTATGTAATCACAGAAATACCCATGTTGATATTACAGTTGACCTTTGAACAACACTGGGCTTAGGGGTTCTGACTCTCTTAACAGTAGAAAGTCTGTTTATAATAAGCCATCAGTATTCAAGGTCCCTCCATATCCTCAGGTCAGCAACCACAGATTCAGCCCATCTGCAGATTGTTGGAGAAGACTCTTGAGAGTCCCTTGTACTGCAAGATCAAACCAGTCAATCCTAAAGGTAATCAGTCTTGAATATTCATTGGAAGGACTGATGCTGAAGCTCCAATACTTTGGCCACCTGATGCGAAGAACTGACTCACTGGAAAAGACCCTGATGCTGGGAAAGATTGAAGGTGGGAGAAGAAGGGGATGACAGAGGATGAGATGGTCGGATGGCATCACTGACTCGATGGACATGATTTTGAGCAAGCTCCAGGAGTTGGTGATGGACAGGGAAGCCTGGTGTGCTGCAGTCGATGGGGTTGCAAAAAGTCAGACACAACTGAGTGACTGAACTGATAGTATTTACTGTTGAAAAATTCTATGTGTAAGTGGATTCACAGTTTAAATCCATGTTGTTCAAGAGTCAGGTGTACTTACAACCACCTATGCCTTTTCTTCTGATTTGGTACCTGTTCTGTAACTTTTTTCATGAATCTCAATTTAGGTAAAATTCTTCGTAACCCTCTTTTCAAATACCAGTTGAGAAAAGTGAATTCAAAGATTATAAAGTAAAATTGCTTACCCCTCTCTCCCTACCATCTGTTAAGTCAGAAGGCAGCTGGGGCTCTGACCTGAAAACAAGACTATAACCAATCATTAGACCAAATCTTGATGAGACTAAAACTGTGGATTCAGCTCTGCACATGGGTTAATTGTACTTACTTTACAAGATGCCAGAATTCCTCCAGGTCCCTATTCCTTCTTATCAGTTGAATGTCAAACAGATAGCTGCTGCATAGGAGTTAACCCAGTTGCTGCCTTCCCAACCTTGGAGCTTACCTTCCAGCAAGGAGACTAACTGAAAGCTCGTAAGATACTTTTTCCTCAGGAAGTCAGTTCACAGACTGGATTTTCTGCCTTCAAACTTAATGTTCCTTATGTGTGCCATTGCTTTTAGCCCAACCGTCCCGGACTATTTCTTAGTTTTCCCTTCCAGTTCTTATGCCTGTCCTATTTTTATAGCATAATTGTTAGGAAAAACTTGTTCCAAGAACAATCAGAAAATAATCCAAACCCAATCAGTTAAATAACCACAATCATCATCATCATCATCCTTATAAGATGGTGGCAAAGGTCAACTTGGTTTTAATAAACAGATTCCAGCAAGTTTAAAATTCTTGAACCTTCTTTCTGAGTTAAATTCAAACTGAAAATTTTACATTCTTTTTATTCCTTTACCAAACTCCATATCCTAACTGAATAAAATAAGCTTTCAGGAGTGTGTTTTTTTTTTTTTAATGATTTAAATGGCAAGTTTAAAAATCAAATGGTTCTGATACAACAGATAACTGATGCATTAACTGTCAGTGAATATACCACATGGATGAAAATCTTCCTGAAATGCATGTGGGTGTGTCTGAGGGTAGGGCACTTAGGGGCAAAAGACTTTCCAAGCTTTTCTAAAATCCATATATTTGCAAAACTCACTTGATGCATTTTAAAAACTGATTCCAAATCTAGCCTATTTCAAGGTCAAAGAATTTCTGATCTTTTTTAGGCACCTTCCTCCTTTGTTTCTATACAAGTACTTTCCTTTTTTTTTTTTTTTCCTTCTTTTTCATGTTCCTCAGTGAGAGAAAATGTCCAGCTTCAAAAACAAGAAGCTTATCCATACTCTCAAGTCTACAAGCAAAGTAGCAGGCTGGGAAAAAGAGAAATTGAAATTCATTTCCAGTAGAGTAGCTAGTATTGGGCTACCCTGTTCAACTCTAGCAGCCCACCATTGCTCTGAAAAATTTTTGTAGTCATCCTGTTGATTCATATGGAGTTTAGGGTTGAGTCTTTTCTCCTGAGCTGCTATCAAGCCAAATTTCCCCAATCCTACAATGGAAACCATGACTTAATTTTGAATTTAAATACAGGTCTATATTGTTATCCTCATTAGCCTTCATCTTGTTGGTTTTGATTCATTGCTTTAGTACCTTAAGATTATTCTGAATCCTAACTCAGTCAGACATTAGGAGGAGATTACATTTTACAAGGAGATTTGAGTCTAATATCCATGCATTTAGTGGTTAGTCTGTTATCAGTGATATTCTAGATAAGACTCAGAATCCTTCTCAGTGTTCCAGTGCCTGCTACTAATTATTCTGAGTTGGCATTTGAGAGCATATCTATTCACTGTGCCTGATTTAGGTATTCACCTTTCTCTTCATTGGAATTATTCACAAATAGGCAGTCAAGGTTACAATCTTAAGTAACCTATGTCTCTTGATGTAGATCTCTTGGAGTTTCTGCCATAGCAAGCCTGCTCAGGTCATTTGAAATCTATTTCCAGAACCTGGGACACACAGTGGAGTCCTTCGAATCACCTAGTTTTAATGGCAGATGCACCTTCTCCCGGGCTCTCATCCTTTCCACATCACCAATCAGTGGCCATTTGCTCATTGGAAAAACAGTGGGAACTTCTTGTGGGGTTTTCCCCCATAATTTTTGACTGATAAAGCCCAAGCAAGTCAAATACTTGTCAAGAAAAAATAAAAAGCAGTAGACATTCATTACCATTTCTACTGATAGAAGCCTAGGTGAAAAACACGGAAAGTACTTTCCTACCCAGAGACTGTATAGACCAAAGGCAAGAGAGGACTGCGTCCTCTGTTTTATATTCCATCCAAGTCTTATCCATTGCATTATCAACATCTGTGAGATAGCTCTTGCTTTCTCATGTTCCACTGTCAGCTTGATCTTGTTCATCACCTCTAAGTATTTGTATACAGACGGTAAATTTAGTGAAGGTGGGAGTCTTGACTTAGCTCCACAACCCAATACTGAGTGTGCCAGTGGTGGTTTGAATGAATGAATGAACATGAGCGTTACACAATTTTTTTTTTTTCTGAGTAGCATTAACTTTTTCCTATGTTGCAGTTTTATATAAAAGCAGTTTGAATAAAAATGAACAAGTTTCTATGTTTCAGTTCAGTCGCTCAGTTGTGTTTGACTCTGCGACCCAATGGACTATAGCACACCAGGTTTCCTTGTCCATCAGCAACCACAGCTTGCTCACACTCATGTCCATCAAGTCAGTGATGCTATCCAACCGTCTCATCCTCTGTCGTCCCCTTCTCCTCCCATCTTCAATCTTTACCAGCATCAGGGTCTTTTCCAGTGAGTCAGTTCTTCGCATCAAGTGGCCAAAGTATTGGAGCTTCAGCATGAGTCTTTCCAATGAATATTTAGGAATGATTTCCCTTAGAATTGACTGGTTTGATCTCCTTGCTGTCCAAGGGACTCTCAAGAGTCTTCCTCAAAACTACAGTTCAAAAGCATCAATTCTTCTGTGCTCAGCTTTCTTCATGCTCCAACTGTCACATCCACACGTGACTACTGGAAAAACCATAGCTTTGACTAGAGGGACCTTTGTCAGCAAAGTGCTGTCTCTGATTTTTAATACCCTGTGTTGGTTTGTCATAGCTTTTCTTCCAAGGAGCAAGTGTCTTTTAATTTCATGGCTGTAGTCACCATCTGCAGTGATTTTGGAGCCCAAGAAAATAAAGTCTGTCACTATTTCCATTGTTTCCCCATCTGTTTGCCATGAAGTGATGGGACCAGATGCCATGATCTTGGTTTTCTGAATGTTGAGTTTTAAGCCAACTTTTCAGTCTCTTCTTTCACTTTCATCAAGAGGCTCTTTAGTTCCTCTTTTCTGCCATAATGGTGGTGTCATTTGCATATCTGAAGTTTTCGTATTTTTCCCGGCAGTCCTGATTCAGGCTTGTGCTTCATCCAGCCTAGTATTTCACATGATGTACTCTGCAAAGAAGTTAAATAAGCAGGGTGACAATATGCAGCCTTGACCTACTCCTTTCCCAATTTGGAACCAGTCTGTTGTTCCATGTCCAGTTCTAACTGTTGCTTCTTGACCTTCATACAGATGTCTCAGGAGGCAGGTAAGGTGGTTTGCTGTTTATCAAATTTATTTTTCTGGAGTTGCTGAATCAGAAAGATTTACTTTGAAATCAAAGATTGGAATTACTGATTTTCAGTTTCTCTCATCTCCTTTCATCTCTCTTTGCCTTGAAACACACACACAGGCAATGGAGGCAGTTTGGTGAGTATGTCAGAGTACTTTGTTCAGTAACAGAAATGGAACTATCCAGACTATCCCTTGGATTCCTCTCATGTACAAGAGTATTTTGGGGCTAAATGGAAGGTATGTGTTAGGCCAGAGCTCTGGATCAAAGAAGAGCAAAATGCTTCCCATAAAAACACAATCATCAGATTAATCTTGCTTAGCCAGGTACCAGTCCAGCTAACCATCCATTGACAATCTTATAACTATCTGCATTCATCCACAACAAACAAAGCAGTGCCTGATTCCAAAGGAAGACAAGGGGAAAATGAAGTATTTCTGCTCATTTACTTTTCAAACAAAAGACAAAACGTAAGCTAGGATGCAATATGAAAAGCACAGGTTTAGTAAGATCACAGAAGCTAAGTCACTTTGGGTACAAAGTGTATATTTTTGAGTGTACCTGGTGCTTTCAAATCAGGACATTATAATAACTGAAAATTATAGGTCAGTGATGGAACCTCATGGTTAAGAGTACAGCCTTTGAGGTTTAGCAGAACTGAGTTTGAGTTCCTGTTTTGTCACTTTCTTTCTGTGTGCCTTAAACTAATTATTTAATCTCTCTGTGCCTCAATTTCCTCAGCTGTAAAGGCGACACTAGCAGTTTCTATAATATTTAACAGGGTGGGTATAAAAATTAAATGAGATAACCCAGATAAAGTCTTCGCAGACTGCCTGGCACAGAGAAGCAATGAATGCTTGTTATTATAGCTATGTGTCTTACATTAATCCGAGAGGAATTAATTTGGTAGGAAGGTTGATAGATTGAGTAGAAATAGCACAGAAGTGTCTTATCACAGAACGTAGCCTTTCTGAGAAATCATCTGCCCAGCAAGGCCAGTAGCTTAATTACAATTCATTTGAAATGAAAGGGAGACAAATACACCATTGTAAGAATTGGGATGGAGAATTGCTAATGAGGATTGAGACAGTGGTTTGAGGAAGAAAAAAAAGGCCAATCTATTTGCAGTGGACAGAACCTCTGGCCAGTGGCCCAGAACAAGAACATATATCTGAAAATCTCCATGACTCCCTCTAAAAGCTGAATCGGAGTCCTTAGAAGCTAGGTCTTTGGTAACCAACCAGGGGTGCCCTGGGAACTGACGAACACCCTTTCTACGGCCTGCTGTGAGGGAGGGTCATGAGGCACGTTGCACCGGGGGATCTCTGCGGTGCCTGAGATAGGGGTCCAAAGTAGCAGTCTTGCTGGTGGAAGCTGACCCCACTTTCACTAATTCCTTTCATTTGAGATCCCCCAGAGATGTCCATCTGGCCTCATGGAGCTCACAGCTTAGTGAAAGGGTGACTGGATTAGAGCAACAGTACAGAGGGATGGGTACCCTGGCAGGGATACATGCAGGGTATTTGTGGAGCTCAAGGAAGAACCATGTAACCAGTTTTCTTGGAGAAAATATCTCAGATGGGACAGGAGGAATGAATACAGTTAGAAAGACAATAGGGCTCACAGTTGGGGAAGAGGAGAGAGGAAAGCATGGGCAAAGGGCCATATGAGGAGCAAGAGCGTGGCATATTTGAAGGATTAAAAAATGGTCTGTGCAGCTGCAGCGGGGAACACATTCATTTTGGTGATGGATATCCAACATTAATTTGCACTTACTCTGTGCCAGGCCCTGTGACAAGCAGACCCATTATGAGTATTGGCTCATTAAATCTGCACAGCAGCCCTCTGAGCTAGAGACTGTGGTTCACCTCGTGTTACTGAAGGGGAAACTGTGAATCCGGAAAGTTAGGATTCATGATATTAAACCTGAACCAAAGATCCCACCTTTTTTAAGTAAGCTGAGATTTCTATTCAGGCTTTCTGGCATGCACACTCACATTCTTAGCCACTGTACCTCCCCGAAGGCATGGGTTCCTGCCACCCCAAGAGTATTAAGATACAGAGGACTAGAGAGTGCTTTTGTGTAGAAGTTTATGCCTGTGACTGCCCTGAAGTTAAATTTAAATAGTCTACCCTCCCAACCCCAAATCTCTCCAAATATGTTTCTGAATGATAGAAAGTATGAGCACAAGTTTTTAATTGTACACAAGTTTTACTTCTACAGACTGGAGTTCCTGCAAAGTCTTGATTGAGACTATTTTTAAATGCTTTGGGTTAAAAAAAAAAAAAAAAGCCTCATCTGAGAGGGCTATTCTATCTGGGACTCAGGCAGAGTTTCTGAGTGTGCCCAAGGCTGGAATTCTATCCATATCCCAAAGGAAGGAGCTTCCAGGTAGCCCTGTGAGAAAGAAGAAAAGTCACTATTTAAATATAACTTTACTACACTATACAGTGGCCAACTATAATACTGGCCACTGTTGGAGTCCAGCAGCACCTAGCACATACCTTACTATGCAGGAGATTATCAAAGAAATGTTGGGAATGAGTAGATAAGAGCTTGAATAAATAAGTGAGAGAAGTTTTCGTTGTTTCTCAGCTTTCTCCTTTCTGTTGATGTATAATAGTGTAAAGGAGAAACATCTCTGACTAGGGTCAGAAGTTATAAGAACAGATACAACTTCTTTGACCACAAAAGTAATACCATCTTGAAAAGATTTTGCACACCCATGTTCATAGCACAATTATTCACAACAGGCAAAAGTGGAAGCAATCCAAGTGTCCATTTGTGGATGAATGGATAAACAAAAAAAAAAATATATATATGCAATGGAATATTGTTTAGTTTTAAAAAAAGAAGGAAATTCTGACACATGCTGCAACTGGGCTGAACCCTGAGGACATCATGCTAAGTGAAATAAGCCAGTAACAAAAGATAAATAGTGTATGGTTCCACTTATATGAAGTACCTAGAGTAGACAAATTCACAGGGACAGAAAGCATGGTGGTGGTTGCCAGGCACGGTGAGGGTAGGCGATAATGTGGATTTATTGTCTAACAGGTATAGAGTTTGTTTTGCGACATGAAAAAAGTCCTGGAGATGGATGGTGGTGATGATTGAATAGCATTGTGAATGCACTCAATACCACTGAACTGTACACTTAAAATGGTTAAGATGATAAATTTTATGTTATGTGTATTTTACCACAGTTGAGATTTTTTGAATGAAGATAAGATATTTTCAGGTGAAATAATGCAAACTATTACAGTTCAATCTATGATACTATTATAACACATACTTTGTATAACATATGCATTAATTATTATCATAGCTAACATCTACTTCATACACTATATTATAATGTAATGATAATCTAACAATAATAATAGTTGCTATTATTTTTTTTTGTATTCAGTTGCTAAGTCATGTCTGACTCTTTTGAGACCCCTTGAACTGCAACACTCCAGGCTTCCCTCTCCTTCACTATCTCCCAGATTTGCTCAAACTCATGTCCATTGAGTTGGTGATGCCATTCAACTATCTCAACATCTGTTGCTCCCTTCTCCTCTTGCCCTCATTCTTTTCCAGAATCAGAATCTTTTCTAATGAGTTGGCTCTTCGTATCAGGTGACCAAAGTATTGGAGCTTCAGCTTCAGTTCTGCCAATGAATATCCAGGGTTGATTTCCTTCAGGATTGCCTGGTTTGATCTCCTTGGGATTCCTCAAGAGTCTCCTCCAGCACCAGAGTTTGAAAGCATCAGTTCTTTGATGCTCAGCCTTCTTTATAGTCTAACTATCACATCCATATATGATTACTGGAAAACCATAGCTTTGACTAGAGGGACCTTTGTCGGCAAAGTGATGTCTCTGCTTTTTAATACACTATCTAGGTTTGTCATAGCTTTTCTTCCAGGAAGCAAGCATCTTTTAATTTCATGACTGCAGTCACCATCTGCAGTGATTTTGGAGCCCAAGAAAATGAAATCTGTCACTATTTCTACTTTTTCCCCATCTATTTGCCATGAAGTCATGGGACCAGATGCCATGATCTTCATTTTTTTTTATTTTATTTTATTTTTAAACTTTACAATATTGTATTAGTTTTGCCAAATATCGAAATGATCTTCATTTTTTGAATGTTGAGTTTTAAGCCAGCCTTTTCACTCTTCTCTTCCACCTTCATCAAGAGGCTCTTTAGTTCCTCTTTGCTTTCTGCCATTAAACTGGCATATCAAAGGTAGTTGATATTTCTCTGGGCAATCTGGACTCCAGCTTGTAAGTCATCCATCATGGCATTTTGCATGATGTACCCTGCATATAAGTTAAATAAGCAGCGTTACAATATATAGCCTTGACATACTCTTTTCTCAATTTTGAACCAGTCCATTGTTCCATGTCTGGTTCTAACTGTTGCTTCTTGTCCTGCGTAAAGGTTTCTCAGGAGGCAGGTAAGGTGGTCTGGTATTTCTATATTTTTAAGAATTTTACAGTTTGTTGTGATCCACACAGTCAAGGGCTTTAGCATAATCAGTGAAGCAGAAGTAGATTTTTTTTGGGGGGGGGATTCCCTTCCTTTTTCTATGATCCAGCGGATGTTGGCAATTTGAACTCTGATTCTTCTGCCTTTCCTAAATCCAGCTTGTACATCTGGAAGTTCTCGGTTCATGTACTGATGAAGCCTAGCTTGAAGGATTTTGAGCATAATCTTGCTAGCATGTGAAATGAGTGTAATTGTATGGTAATTTGAACATTCTTCGGCATTGCCTTTCTTTGGGATTGAAATGAAAACTGACCTTTTCCAGTCCTGTGGCCACTGCTGAGTTTCCCAAATTTGCTGGCATATTTCTACTATAGCTAACATCTATTGAGCACTTACCATGTGCTAAATTCTCTTTCTACTTATTCTTTGCTTATATGCATATAATAATACTATGAGTCAGCTGCTATTATTTTTCCTATTTACAGATCAAGAAAGTGAGGTACACAGACGTTAAATAACTCTCAAAGGAGCACACATAATAAATACAACTGTGATTAATCTAAAGGGATAGCTGAAGGGTGGTAGCTGCGTTGACATCTTAAGACGAGGCAAGGATGTAGATCAGCCAAGCCAGAGGTCCTAGTAGGTTACAACCTCACCCCAAATTTCTTCAGCTACAGCTGATCAGTAATAATAATAACAACAGTAAAAGGGGCTCCTAGATGCCTGGTACCACAGTAAGGAGTTTGGATGTATCATCTCATCTGATCTTCCCAACAACCATAGGAAGTAGCTGCCACTTTCCCCCATTTTACAGATAAGGAAACTGGCATGGAGAGGTGAAGAAGCTTGCCCAAGGACACACAGTAAGTGGTGGAATCAGGATGTAAATACAAGCAATCTGAAGCTGAACTTTGTGTGTTGACCACAATGCCAGTTTCTCGAATTGTGACTGAGCTTTAACTTCCTGGTACTTTTCATGACAGTGATAATAACAGTTGATATTAACTGAATACTCACCATATATGGGGCTAAATGCTTCCACTATGTTACTTCCTAAGTGCCCCAAAAGGACCCTGTGAGAAAGTTGCTGTTACTGGCTCTACTGTATAGGAGAAGCGAGTGTCCCAGGGCTTCCCCACTAGCAGGAGGTGGAAGCAGGATTTAAATCCAGGTGGTCTGACCCTGGTTTATACTCTGAAAGATGCCACCCTACCTACTCAAAGTGGCAACCTTGCATCATTGCCAAGGAGAGTTGAAATGCATGTATTTGGACCCTGCTCCAGACTTAACCAATGAGAATCTGCCTTTTCATAAGCTGGCAGGTGATTTGTGTGCCAATTGAAGTTTGGGAGATGCTGGGTTGCATTTCACTCTTTTCCTGAAAGGCAGGCCACAAGAATACAGTAGTAAACAGCCTAGACAAAGTCCTGCCTTCCAGCAGCCACCACACTGGTTGAGGGAGATGAAACAGACCACAGATAAGGAAAGGATTTCAAAAGTGGCAAACCTGGGTTGCTTCTCAAGGTGCAGTTTCTGGTCTTGCCCCAAGAGTTACTGAGTATGAGTCTTGTGGATGGAATCTTGGAAATCTGCATTTAACATGGTGATTCAGATGCTCTCTGAAGTTAGGAACCACTATTCCCCCTAGCAAAGTACAGAGGAAGAATCAGAGAAGAACACCGACATCTTTCCTACTTTTCTTATGGCCCCAGTCCTGAGGACCAGAGAGAAACATCTCCAATAAGCTAAACAACTGGCAGTCAGACAATGAAGAATTGAATTTGGCCCCTCTCTGTGCATTAATTTAAAATATTGAACTTCAGAGATCCATTGATGCTACTTAATATGGTGCACAAGGCTGCAGGCACTCACAATTGACCCTGGGTGGTATTGACCTGTTCCTATGGAAACAGGCCTTGGTTCTGAGCCTGCTTTTGCCTGTCTGCTGTATAGCCCCAGCACCCTTGGGACAGGTTGAACATGACAGTGGCAGCCAGGACCTAAGCAGACACTAACCATGCTGTGAGCATATCCAGCCAGGAACCAATTCTCATGTGAGATGCTGGCCCAATGCAAGGCTCCTAAGCTGTTCAGTTCAGTTCAGCCTCTCAGTCGTGTCTGACTATTTGCAACCCCATGGACTACAGCACACCAGGCTTCCCTGTCCACCACCAGCTCCCGGAGCTTGCTCAAACTCATGTCCATCGAGTTGGTGATGCCATCCAACTATCTCATCCTCTGTCTCCTAAGGTGTCTCATACAGAAATATTTTATTAGCAGTTCTGCTGTTCTCCTATTACTGAGAGCCACTAGCAGGCCTCAGTGGAAAGAACTAGGGAAAGAAATACAGGCAAATTGTTCCCAAGACTTGGAGTTTGAAAAGACAAAACAGAAGAACCAAGAGGAAAGGAATAATATAGGCAACCTGCCTTTTTTCAAACGGTGATAATCTTGACCAACATGTAGAAGGCCTTACTATATGCTAGGCCCTGCATTAAGAACCAATATGCCTCATTTCATTCTCCCAATAATCCTGTGAAGTCATTATTATTTTAATTATCCCCATTTGACATAGAGATGCCAAGCTGTCACTTTGGAGGAAGAGAGAGAGAAGAAAAGGAAGGTAGGGGGACAGAGGAAAAAAGGAAGGAGGAGGAAAGAAAAGAATGGAGGGAGGGGGAGGGAAAGGAAGGAGGAAAAGAGCGGCAAAGCTCTCAGCTTTCTTCAAAGATAAAAGGAAAAATGACCATGGAAGGCGTAAAGCAAAAGAAATTTCCCTGAAGATCAGGAATGCAAACTGACTTTTTACCTTAATTTGGGACAATGGAAATACTTAAGCGATTGGCTTGTTTCATGTTCTATAAACTGAAACCAAAAAATTGGCTGAATTTTAACCACCACCAAATAACACACACACACACACACACACACTGTTTGTTTTCCTAATTATGACTTCTTGAGAATGAATGGAAAATTTGGCAATCCGATTAACTGTGGCTTACAATAAACTAGCACTAAATGGGTGTTTTATATGCCCTTTGTTTCCCATTCTCCTTGGAAGATTGTCAAGGGTTTAATGAAACTAATACTTGGGGATTTAAATCTCTCATAACAAGAAACCAGAGCCTCTCCAACACTAACAACTGGAAGGAACTCAAGCTCTCTGAGCCTGTGGGATGTGTCAGGCACTGAGCTAAGTGCACTGTGTACTCTGTCCCACCAAATCTTCTCACCAAACTCACAATGAAGATATGATGCATAATCTTGTTTTACAGAGGTGGTAACTGAGGCTCAATAAGGCTGTGTAACTTGCCTAGATGTTGAGTCAAGGAGCTAGAAAGGGTATCTAGGCTTTGCTAATTGTTTTTAATGGCTTTACAGACAGTGCCTCAGAAAGTCATCATCCCCCCCTTAACAGAGATTTGACCTCCACTCAGGGTGCCGGGGGAATGCCTGTGATTCCAGAATGTTATTAAGGAGTCATTGAGCCACTCAGTCATTCAGCCTTCTGTGCCCAGCTGCCATGGGAAATGCACATTCCCACATATGCCCTATGGGGCATAGCAGGTGCCCCATAGGGCTGATGCATTCATTCATTCAGTAGATTTTAACCAACTAACTGCCATGTGCCAAGCACCAACCTGGGCATTTCACATGCTACTACTATTCTTTAATTCTCAAAAGAGCCCTAAGAAGCAAGTACCATTATTATCTCTATTTCATAGATGGGAAAAAAGAAAGTCAAAGCTGTTAACTGTAGCTGGGAGTCTCACCAAGTCTGTCTGTTGATTCTGGAATTTGCTCTCCCAAATGCTATGGAATAGTGTGCATGAAAAGATAGACACGATACCCACCTCATAGGATCTATCACAACAGCAAAAGAGCTGTACAGTAAGCCACTGATTAACCAAATAATTATTTCCTACCATTATAGAGCATACTGGGGACTTCCCTCATAGATCAGTTGGTAAAGAATCTGCCTACAATGCAGGAAACCCAGATTCAACCCCTGGGTCAGGAAGATCTCCTGGAAAAGGAAATGGCAACCAACTCAAGTATTCTTGCCTAGAGAATCTCATGGACAGAGGAGCTGGACAGGCTATGGTCCATGGGGTCGCAGGAGTCGGGCATGACTTAGCAACTAAACCACCATAGAGCATACTA
Organism: Bos javanicus; assembly: GCF_032452875.1. NCBI lineage: Eukaryota > Metazoa > Chordata > Mammalia > Artiodactyla > Bovidae > Bos > Bos javanicus. The sequence continues at coordinate 54,117,479 of NC_083874.1, read as the reverse complement.
CCCAGTTGAAGTAGAGGACCCCCAATACACGTTGACAGGAGGAGTTGACCTGAGGGAATCAGGATATTTTTCCCTGACAAAGTGATGGTTCAGTTGAGAACTGAAGTGAGAAGGAGTTAACCAGGAGAGGAGGAAGGGGGCAACTATTTCAGAAAGAGGGGAATAGCAATATATTTGAAGACCCTGACTTATTAAGAAATAGTAGTATATTGGAGGGGAAGAGGCAGAAGATTCAAGAATCTACTGAAACAAGCATATAATGTCATCATCCCTTCTCCTTGTCTGGAACTAGCCTCAGGCTGGATCCACCCACTGTCACGTTCTTCACTGTGTGCCCACTGCTGCCTAATACACATTCGGCACATCACTAATAATGAAAAAAGTGGACAAATGTGTGAAAACTGTTTGAGCCAATGTCAAACAAATGTACTAGAGAGGGGAAAAAAAATCCATGAAATCAGTTTTTCATATCAATATTCAATCTGTGGTTGGTTGAATCTGCTGTGAAGTTTATGAGGATTTTCGATTGCGCCCCTAGTCCCCACTGCACCCCCCCACCATTGTTCAAGGATCAACTGTATATGAACTAATGAGGAAAGAATTTTGTTTAGTTGCTAAGTCACGTCCAACTCTTGCAACCCCATGGATTGTAGCCCGCAAGGCTCCTCTGTTCATGGGATTTCCTAGCCAAGAATACTGGAGTGGGTTTCCATTTCCTAGTCTTTTCAACAAATGATGATAGAAAAACTGGAGTGTCACATAAAAAAGAATGAAGTCACACCTCTCCTTTACATTATACACAAAATTAATTCAAAATAGATCACAGACTTGAATATAAGTGCTGAAACTATAAAAACCCTCAGAAGAAAACATAAGTGCAAATCCTTGTGACATTAGAATAAGGAACAGTTTTTTATATATGGCATCTAGAGCACAAGCAATCATAAAAATAGAATTTTCTCAAAGTCTAAAATGGTGATGCCTCAAAAGACTCTATTAAGAAACCAGAAAACCAGCCCTCAGAATAGAAGAAAATATTTGCAAATCATATACATCTAACAAGGAACTTGTATCCAGAATATAAAGAACTTTTACGACTCAACGATTAAAAAACAAATAGCCCAGTTTTAAAGTGGACGAAAGTGGAAAATGTGGAAAGTGTAGAAAAGTGGAAAGTGTTAGTCGCTCACTTGTGTCCAACTCTTTGTTACCCCGTGGACTGTAGCCCGCCAGGCTCCTCTGTCCATGGGATTTTCCAGGCAAGAATACTGGAGTGGGTTGCCATTTCCTTCTCCAGGGAGTTTTCCAGATGCAGGGTTCAAATTCACATCTCCTGCATTAGCAGGCAGATTCTTTACCACTGAGGAACCAGGGAAGATCACACTAGTGATCTTAATCACTAAGGATTTTAATAGATATTTCTCCAAAGAAGATATACAGATGGCCAAAAGCATGAAATAATGCTTAACATCATTAGTCATTAGGAACTAGAAAATCAAAACCTCAATGAGATGCCACTTCATACTCATAAGGATGGCCGTAAAAAAAAAATGTTGGGCAAAGATGTGGAGATTGAAATGTACATTGCTGATGGGGATATAAAATGGTGAACCACTTTGGAATACAATTTGGCACTTCCTTAAACTGGTAAATGTGGAGCTATCGTATGACTAAGCAATTCAACTCTAATGGAGAGAAATGAAAATGTATGTCTACGTAAAAACTTATGTACAGGGACTTCCCCAGTGGTCCAGTGGTTAAGACTCTGTACATCCACTGCAGAGGTCATGAGTTTCATCCCTGGTTAGAGAATTAAGATCCCATATGCCATGTGGCATGGCCAAAAAAATAAAACAAACCTTGTATACAGATGTTCATAGAAGCATTGGAGGATAATTGCTTTACAATATTGTGTTGGTTTCTGCCATACATCAGCATGAATCAGGCTTAGATATACATATCTCCCCTCCCTCTTGAACTTCCCTCCTAGCCTGCCCCCCATCCCACCCCTCTAGGTTGTCACAGAGCACGGGGTTGAGCCCCCTGTGTTACACAGCAACTTCCCTCTGGCTGTCTGTTTCACATGTGGTAGCGTGTAAGTCTCCGTGCTGCTCTCTCCATTTGTCCCACCTCTCCTTCCCCCACTGTGTCCACAAGTCTGTTCTCTACATCTGCGTCTCCACTGCTGCCCTGCACATATGTTCATCAGTATCAGCTTTCTAGAGTCAGTATATATGCATTAATATATGATGTTTGTTTTTCTCCTTCTGACTTACATCACTCTGTACAAGAGGCTCTAGGTTTATCTACCTCATTAGAACTGACTCAAATGTGTTCCCTTTTATGGCTGAGTAATATTCCATTGTATATATGTACCACAAGTTCTTTATCCATTCTTTTCTCAGTGGACATCTAGGTTGCTTCCATGTCCTAGCTGTTGTAAATAGCGCTGTAATGAACACTGGGGTACATGTATGTTTTTCAATTATGGTTCCCTCAGGCTATATGGAGAAGGCAATGGCACCCCACTCCAGTACTCTTGCCTGGAAAATCCCATGGATGGAGGAGCCTGGTAGCTGCAGTCCATGGGGTCGCTAATAGTCGGACACGACTGAGCGATTTCACTTTGACTTTTCACTTTCATGCATTGGAGAAGGAAATGGCAACCCACTCCAGTATTCTTGCCTGGAGAATCCCAGGGATGGGGGAGCCTGGTGGGCTGCCGTCTCTGGGGTCGTACAGAATCGGGCATGACTGCAGCGACTTAGCAGCAGCAGGCTTATATGCCCAGTAGTGAGTTGTTGGATCATATGGTAGTTTTATTCCTAGTTTTTTAAGGAATCTCCATACTGTTCTCCATAGTGGCTGTATCAATTTACATTCCCACCAACAATGCAAGAAGGTTCCCTTTTCTCCACACCCTTTGCAGCTTTTATTGTTTGTAGATTTTTTGATGATGGCCCTTCTGATTGGTATGAGGTGGTATCATTGTAGTTTTGATTTGCATTTCTCTAATAGTGAATGATGTTGAGCATCTTTTCAGGTGTTTATTAGCTGTGTATATGTCTTCTTTGGAGAAATACCTCTTTAGATCTTCTGCCCACTTTTTGATTAAATTGTTTTTCTGGTATTGAGCTGCATGAGCGGCTTGTATATTTTGGAATTCAATCCTTTGTCATTTGTTTCATTTACTATTATTTTCTCCTATTCTGAGGGTTGTCTTTTCACTCCATTTATAGTTTCCTTTGCTGTACAAAAGCTTTTAAGTTTAATTAGGTCACATTTGTTTATTTTTGTCTTTTATTTCCATTACTCTAGGAGGTGGGCTATAGAGGATCTTATTGTGATTTATGTCAGGGATTGTTCTACCTGTGTTTTCCTCTAAGAGCTTTACAATTTCTGGCCTTAAATTTAAGTCTTTAAGCCATTTTGAGTTTATTTTTGTGTGTGGTATAAGGAGATATTCTAGTTTCATTCTTTTACACATAGCTGCTCAGTTTTCTCAGCACCACTTATTGAAGAGGCTGTCTTTTTTCCATTGTATATCCTTGCCTCCTGTATCAAAGATAATGTGCCCATAGATGCATGGGCTTATCTCTGAGCTTTCTATTTGTTTCATTGATCTATATTTCTGTTTTTGTGCCAGTATAATACTGTCTGGATGACTATAGCTTTGTAGTATAGTCTGAAGTCAGGAAGGTTGATTCCTTTAGCTCCATTTTTCTTTCTCAAGATGGCATAGAAATAGTATTCTTAACAGCCAAAAAGTGGAAATAATCTAAATGTTTATCAACTGATGAATGGATAAATAAAATATATGCTATCCATGTACACTTGTCCCTCAGTATCCACGGGGGATTGGTTCCAAGAACCCCAGCAGATACCAAAATTCTGGGATGCACAACTCCCTTATATGAAATCATATAGTATTTTCATATAACCTACACACATTCCCCTGTATACTTTAAATCATCTGTGGATAACTTACAATACCTAATACAGTATATTGTTCAGTCACTAAGTCATGTCCAACTCTTTTGTGACCCCATGTACAGTAACCTGCCAGGCTTCTCTGTCCATGGGATTTCCCAGGCAAGAATACTGGAATAAGTTGCTATTTCCCTCTCCAGGGGATTTTCCCAACCCAGGGATCAAACCCACATCTCTTGTATTGGGAGGTGGATTCTTTAGCACTGACTGAGCCCCCAGGGAAGCCCAAAATACAGTATAAGTGCTATGTAAATAGTTGTAAATAAAACATATATACTATGTAAATAGTTGTAGATAAAACATGTATACTATGTAAATAGTTGTAAATAAAGCATATATACTATGTAAATAGTTGTAAATAAAACATATATACTATGTAAATAGTTGCTAGCATGTAGCAAACTCCAGTTTTGCTTTTTGGAAGTCTCTGAATTTTTTTTAGAATATTTTGTATCTACAGTTGATTAAATCTGTGGATATAAAACCCAAAGATATGGAGGGCAGACTATAAAGTCATATCATACATCAGTTAGAAAAATGAAGTACTGACACACTCTATAACATCAGTGAAACTTGAAAACATTATGCTAAGTGAAAAAGGCAAATCACTGAAGCCCCTATGTTGTATGATTCGATTTGTGTGAACTCTGCAGAAAAGGCAGATCCATAGACATAGAAAGTAGATTAGTGGTTGCCTGAGGTTGGCACAGGGATGGGGAATGGCTGCCAATATTAATAGGTTGCTTTCCAGAGTAATGGTTGCACAGTTCTGTGAATATATTACAAATCACTAAGTTGTACATTTTAAATAGATGAGTTCTATAGTATGTAAATTACATTTCACTAAAGTTGTTTTTTTAAATTTAGAACTAGAACTACTGCCACAATCCTCAAATTTACTATAACTGCCTTTTTGAAGTATAATTGACTTACAATGTTGTGTTAATTTCTGTTGTAAAGCGACTCAGTTATACATATATATATATATATATATATATATATATATATATATGCTAATCACTTTGGTTGTGTCCAACTCTTTGTGACCCCATGGACCATAGCCTGCCAGGCTCCTCTGTCCATGGGATTCTTCCGGCAAGAAAACTAGGGTGGGTTTCCATTTCCTACTCCAATATATATTTTGTGTAGATATATATATACACACACATACACTACACACACATACACACACATATATGTATTCTTTTTTTATATTCTTTTCCATTATGGTATATCACAAGATACTGAATATGGTTCTTATCCATTCCATGCATCATGCCTTACATCTGCTAACCCCAGCCTCCCGCTCCATCCCTTCCTCCACCCCCCTCCACCTTGGCAACCGCCAGTCTACTCTCTGTGAGTCCGTCTCTGTTTTGTAGGTAGGTTCATTTACGTCATACTGTAGATTACACGTATAGGTGATATCATATGATAGTTGTCTTTCTGACTGATGTTACTTAGTGTGATAGTTTCTAGGTCCGTCCATGTTGCTGCAAATGGCATTTCCTTCTTTTTACGGCTGAGTAGTTCTCCGTTGTATGTATGTACCACATATGTTTTATACATTCATCTGCCAATGCACATTCGGGTTGTCCCCATGTCTTGACTATTGTGAATAGTGCTACTATGACCAGTGAGGTGCATGTGTCTTTTTAAATTAGAGTTTTGTCTGGATATATGCCCAGAAGTGAGATTGCTGGATCATATGGTAACTCTGTTTTTAGTTTTCTGAGGAACCTCCATACTGTTTTCCACAGTGACTATACCAATTTACATTCCCAAACAACAGTGTAGGAGGATAGAACTGCTTTTTTTTTTTCCCCACACTGAGATAATGAGGAAAGACTTTGATATTAAATGTCTTTCCACCCCTCCATCTCCCATAAAAGCACTACTTCCAAGATTGAGGGGGTAGAAATGAAGATTAGTTCAGGTCTTCTAAACTTTCTACATTTCTGTCCTGCCCAGTCATAATCACCTTCCTCCTGATGAGCCCTGAGGCCCTGGAGAGTCCTGAATTATTCAAAGAAGATTAAAATTGTACAAAAGTACAGAAGATTCTCTCTACTGTATCTCTAAGCCTTCCCCCTTACTCCCAAAAAGTCTATGAACAGAAAGCTTGAAATAAATTTTCTTCTTAGTCCAAACTAAGCAGAGCAACTAAAACAACAATAAAACCAACCCATTCCCCAGGAATTCTAGCTATCTGGGTTTTTTCCTATAGTTGAAGCAGCATCTTTTAGGCAGATGTTGGCCACAGGGTAAGGAATTTAGGTTACACAAAAGTTATTTTCTTAGGAGTATTGCTGAACAGTGGATTATTGAGCAAACATGGAAGCTTTCCATCTGTGGACATCTTATTCGTTTTTTAGTTTCCTTAAAGATTTTTATCTGTGAACTCCAACTGCAGTAGGCTTAGCATTCCCATAAAGTAAGAAGGAAACACAGTTCCTTACAGTCCACCTCCATCTCTCCTACCTAGATATTTAATGGTTTCTCTTCAACTCCATCAGGCCTTGCAGTCCCTTCTCTGTTTTACTGTTGTTCATTTTTAGCTTAATAGCCACCTTATTCTATGCATCATCTCTCTGAAAATTTCAGAGAATAGCCATGTTAGAGAATTGCACTCTGAATTTAGAACAGTACATTATGTGTATACTTTTGTATTACGTTCCATTTGTGCTGCTCAAATGGCATTGGCCAAGCTCAATGGCAAACTGAAATGACTATGATGTTTTCCATTTTGAAAGGATGGCTTATTTAGCAGATACATAATAGCATTTATTTTCTTTACCATTAAACATAGTTTGGTCTCTGCCTCCTAAATCAGTCCTAGGCATCAGCCTCCCAAGTTTGAACTATTTGTTATGACTGAGGAGATTATAACCTCAGTGTTTTTGTTTTGCTTTAGCCTCTAACCCCGAAGACTGATAACCTATCATAAAATCTCTGTCTTTAAGATCCACAGAACTCCTATTTTTAATACCAATTACAGACATTAGGTGAGAGTAATAATAATAGCTAATATTTATTGAACTCTTACAATGGCCTTGGTGAAGGAAATGGCAACCCACTCCAGTATTCTTGCCTGGAGAATTCCATGGACAGAGGAGCCTGGTGGGCTCCAGTCCATGGGGTTGCAAAGAGTTGGACACAACTGAGTGACTATCACTACAATGGCCTAGCCATGCTTAAAAGACATAGACATAGAGAGATATCAATAATTAATTTACTTAACCCCAACAACAACTCTCTGAGACAGGTACTATTATTATTCCTATTTTACAGATGAGGACATTGAGATACAGAGAGATTAGATAACTTGCCCAAGGTCATACAAGTTGTAGTGGCAGAACTGGGATTTAAACACAGGAGTCTAGCTCCCAAGCTACTAGGATGTGTTGCCTGGTAGCGGGACCTTAATAAACTTCTTTGAGTAAACAAAATATGTAGTGCAACAAAGAAATCTATGGCAGTAAAATTCCATCTGTTCATCTCCACCCATCTTTTCCAGGCATATGCCCTCCAGGAATCCTCCCCATATTACTAGAACAGAAGGGACATTGTTCTGTTGTCTTCCTAGCTCTTTCACCTCCTTCCTAGTCATGGAGAGACCTTTATAGGAGATATGTTTGACTGTGTGGATCACAATAAACTGTGCAAAATTCCAAAAGAGATGGGAATACCATACCACCTGACCTGCCTCTTGAGAAACCTATATGCAGGTCAAGAAGCAACAGTTAGAACTGAACATGGAACAACAGACTAGTTCCAAATAGGAAAAGGAGTACATCAAGGCTGTGTATTGTCACCCTACTTATTTAACTTCTATGCAGAGTACATCGTGAGAAACGCTGGACTGGAAGAAGCACAAGCTGGAATCAAGATTGCCGGGAGAAATATCAATAATCTCAGATATGCAGATAACACCCTTATGGCAGAAAGTGAAGAGGAACTAAAAAGCCCCTTGATGAAAGTGAAAGAGGAGAGTGAAAAAGTTGGCTTAAAGCTCAACGTTCAGAAAACTAAGATCATGGCATCTGGTCCCATCACTTCATGGGAAATAGATGGGGAAACAGTGGAAACAGTGTCAGACTTTATTTTGGGGGGCTCCAAAATCGCTGCAGATACTGAATGCAGACATGAAATTAAAATAAGCTTACTCCTTGGAAGGAAAGTTATGACCAACCTAGATAACATATTCAAAAGCAGAGATATATTACTTTGCCAACAAAGGTCTGTCTACTCAAGGCTATGGTTTTTCCAGTGGTCATGTATGGATGTGAGAGTTGGACTGTGAAGAAAGCTGAGCACCAAAGAATTGATGCTTTTGAACTGTGGTGTTGGAGAAGATTCTTGAGAGTCCCTTGGACTGCAAAGAGATCCAACCAGTCCATCCTAAAGGAGATCAGTCCTGAGTGTTCATTGGAAGGAATGATGCTAAAGCTGAAACTCCAGTACTTTGGCCACCTCATTGAGGTTGACTCATTGGAAAAGACTCTGATGCTGGGAGGGATTGGGGGCAGGAGGAGAAGGGGATGACAGAGGATGAGATGGCTGGATGGCATCACCAACTCGATGGACATGAGTTTGAGTGAACTCCAGGAGTTGGTGATGGACAGGGAGGCCTGGCGTGGTGCGATTCATGGGGTCACAAAGAGTCAGACACGACTGAGTGACTGAACTGAACTGAACTTATAGAGAAAAACGTGTACTTTGCAAAGCAAACTAATTCCCAGGAACCCAGTTATCAGTGTGCAAATGCACAGAGTAAATCTATTCTTTGACTCATTATCACTGTAAGAGAAAACAGAATTCTAGTACAGCAGAATATGGAGAGCAAAATTTCTGCAGAAACCTAGAGCTGTGACACTGTGTTTTAACCTTATCTATTTCCAGCATTTACATGAAACCAAGATGGCATGGCCGGAATTGGATTTTATTTGAAAACCTCTCTCTGATTCCTTGCTAATGAATCAGACAAATTAACCAGGCTGCTCTTTCTCAATTTCAAAATCAGAAGTCAAGATTTCAGAAGCACTTGGCGCCTATAAAATTTTGTAGTGGTGGCAACACTCTTTGTGCACTGAACATATCATAGCTGCCTCGGTCGTATACTCAGAAGTGACAGTTAGACATATGATAGCTGAAGGTCCTGACAGAATGGCTAGACCAACACTTTTTAAAAAGTGAAGAGGAGGACTTCCCTGGCAGTCCAGTGGTTAAGACTCTGTGCTTCCACTTCAGGGGGCATGGGTTTGATCCCTGTGTAAGGGGCACAGGTTCCATTTCTGGTCAAGAAATTAAGATCCTATATACCATGCAGCATGGCCAAAAAATAAATAAGCATAAAAAATAAGAGAGATGAGATCTCCCTCTCCAAACCTGGGGATTAGAGTAAGAAAGTGTTCACGCACAAGCCAGGAAGAGGTCCCTCACCAGGAACCAACTCAGTCAGCATCTTGATCATGGACTTCCCAGCCTCCAGAACTGTGAGACATAAATTTGTAATGTAAATAAATAAAATTAAATTTAAAAGTGAAGAGGAGTTAAACTGAGGTAACTGAGATCACAATTTAAGAATAATAGCCCAACAACCTTGCCTCATCTGTTGGGAAATTTCAACTAAGGCTAATTTTCAGCCACATCCTGAAGGGGATGCTGCCTTATATACATGAACTCATTTAATCCTCCCAACAATTGTCCTACATGATTATCTTTTCATCCTCAATACAGAGAGGGAAGTAGAGGAAGATTTGAACCCATCTTTCAAGCTCTAAACCCCTTCCTATAACCATTTTAAGTTCATAACATACATCTAAGCATGAAGACAGAACCTTTGGAATAAATTCCTTTGTTGTTCAGTCCCTAAATCATGTCTGACTCTTTTCGACCCCATGAACTGCAGCAAGCCAGGCTTCCCTGTCCTTCACTATCTCCTGGAGTTTGCTTAAACTCATGTCCATCGAGTCAGTGATTTTGTCTAACCATCTTATCCTCTGCTGCCCTCTTCTCCTTTTGCCTTCAGTCTTTCCCAGCATCAGGGTATTTTCCAATGAGTTGGCTCTTTGCATCAGGTGGCCAAAGTATTGGAGCTTCAGCACCAGCATCAGTCCTTCCAGTGAATATTCAGGGTTGATTTTCTTTAGAATTGATTGGTCTGATCTCCTTGCAGTCCAGGGGATTCTCAAGAGTCTTCTCCAGCACCACAATTCAAAAGCATCAATTCTTTAGTGCTCAGCCTTCTTTATGGTCCAACTCTCACATCCATACAGGACTACTGGAAAAACCATAGCTTTGACTACACAGACCTTTGTCAGCAAAGTGCTACCTCTGCTTTTTTAATATATTGTCTAGGTTTGTCTTAGATTTCCTTCCAAGAGCAAGCATCTTTTAATCTCATGGCCTCAGTCACCATCCACAGTGATTTTGGAGCCCCGAAAAATAAAATCTGTCACTACTTCCACTTTTTGCCCATCTATTCCCCATGAAATGATGGGACCAGATACCATGATCTTAGTTTTTTTAATATTGAGTTTTAAGCCAGCTTTTTCACTCTTTCTTTCACCTTCATCAAGAGGCTCTTTGGTTCCCCTTCACTTTCTGCCATAAGGGTGGTATCATCTGCATTTCTGAAGTTATTGATATTTCTCCTAGCAGTCTTGATTCCAGCTTGTGAGTCATCTAGCCTGGCATTTAGCATGATGTACTCTGCATATAAATAAACAAGGTGACAATATACACCCTTATCATGTTCCTTTTCCAGTTTTGAACCAGTCCGTTGTTCCATGTCTGGTTCTAACTGTTGCTTCTTGACCCGCATACAGGTTTTTCAGGAGGCAGGTAAGGTGGTCTGATATTCCCATCTTTTTAAGAACTTTCCACTATTTGTTGTGATCCACACAGTTAAAGGCTTTTGCATAGTCAGTGAAGCGAACTAGGAATAAATTCATTACTGGAACCAATGTGATTCATTTCAGTAATCTCGGTAGGATTTTATAGACAGTAGAAGTCCATGGACCTAAGCATATTTCTCTCAAGAGCCTGGTTTTCTCTGTTCTGCCCTTTGGGGGTAAAGTATTATCTCTAAAACACCCCAATTAAATATGGATAGGAGATAATAAGATACAGGTGATGACAAATTTAAATACAGATGTTGGTAAATTATTTTATATTCTCATGGTCTTGTTATTTTTTGACAACTCTTCTGTGATATTACACTTGGGTAATAAAATTTGGTTGTTGGTGTTCCAGTGTTGCATAATCCATCAGATTTCAAAATCGTTTCAGCAACATTATTTCATTTGATCATTTTAACACCCTTGTGAGGTAGGCAGATAGGAGACCATCATTCCAGTTTTACAGAAGGAAAACTGAGGCTTTGTATTTGGATGTGGCATAGTGGCTAAGCAGTTGAGTGGGTGCTGCAGTCCACCACGTTTAACTCCCAAATCAGTGCTCTATCAGTCGTCACTATTCCATACTGCTTCTCATAAAATCCATCGATGCACGCTTTCACTCAAACATAAATTGGGTTGTTCAATTATCTGTCTCATATAGCTTTCAGAGACCCAATCCTTGTCAGTTTTGACAGGTAAATACTGTAAAGATTCAATGTATTGGATACGACAGTGCTACATGAAAGAAAAATAACATTGCAAGTAAGGATATTCATGGCATTGTGGTATAGGTAGAACTTAGAAAATAACCCACCAAGAAAGCCGATGAATATTGGGGTAGTCATACGATAGAATGCTACACGGCAGTGGAATAAATAATCTCTAGCTAAATTCAACGGTGTGGATGAATCACAAGAACTTGAAAAATGCCAGTTGCAGAATACATATAACACTTACATAGACTATAAAAACACAAAATAATATTATAGGTTTGCATATGTGTGTAATGAAAGTACTAAGAAATGTATGGAAATAGTAACCAAATTCAGACTGCTAGTTGCCTCTAAAGAGCAGAATGTAATCAAGGAGTGATAAGCAGGGATTTAAACTCGCAACTATAGTGGATACCTGAGGGTTGTGATATTTTTATTTTTTTTATTTTATTTTTTTTAATTTTATTTTATTTTTAAACTTTACAATATTGTATTGGTTTTGCCAAATATCGAAATGAATCCGCCACAGGTATACATGTGTTCCCCATCCTGAACCCTCCTCCCTCCTCCCTCCCCATACCATCCCTCTGGGTCGTCCCAGCGCACTAGCCCCAAGCATCTAGTATCGTGCATCGAACCTGGACTAGCGACTCGTTTCATACATGATAGTATACATGTTTCAATGTCATTCTCCCAAATCTCCCCACCCTCTCCCTCTTTACACATTTGTGTATGTCTTAAATATTTTTTAATACCTTTTTCAGAAAGGAAAGTGAAGAAGGCGGTTGTTCACTCTGCAAACTCTGGCTAAGGGCAATAACTATGCCAGGCATTGTGCTGGGTTTTGGAGTCCATGGTGACAAGGCAGATGCCCCACCTGTTGTCACAGACCCTCTAATCTGGTAGAGAATGTAGAAGAAGCAGGTTTTGGCATGGAAGTCTGTGACATAGAGACAGTGTAGTTTAGATGACCTAAGAAATCTTCCAAGAGAGAATGCAACTTAAGCCGAGACTAAAGAATGAAAAGATTCAGTTATTAAGAAAAGGAAGAACAGCCTAGAATAATTGTATTCTAAGTGTCCATGTCTAAAACTACACATTGGAGCAAGCATGGCAGAAAGAAGCATGAGATAAAGCTCGACAATGAGGAAGAAACCAGATCATGCAGGGCCTCATATTCTTTCCTGATTGCCATTTCAATTTCTTTTGTTTTTTTTTTGTTTTTTCTATTGAAGTTGAGTTGATTTACAATGTTATTAGTTTCAGTTGTACAGCAAAGTGGTTCAGATACACACACACACACACACACACATTTCTTTCTCAGGTTCTTTTCTCTTATAGAATATTTTAAGACATTGAGTTCCCTGTACTATACAGTATATCCTTGGTTATCTATTTTATATATAGTAGTGTGTATATGTTAACCCCAAACACCTAATTTATCCCTACCCCATCTTGTCCCTTTGGTAACCATAAGTTTTTCTGTGTCTGTGAGTCTATTACTGTTGTATAAATAAGTTCATTTGTACTTTTTTGATTCCACATAAGTAATAGGATATGATATTTGTTTAGTTCACTTAATATAATCATCTCTAGGTCCATCCATTTGCCACAGATAGCATTATTGCATTCTTTTTCATGGCTGAGTTACATTCCATTGTGTGTATATATATCACATCTTCTTTATCTATCCATCTGTCAATAGACAATTATGTTGCTTCCATGTCTTGGCTATTGTAAATAGTGCTGCAACCAACATTGTCATTCATATATTTTTTTTTGAATTATGGTTTACTCTATAAATGCCCAGGAGTGGGATTGCAGGATCATATGGTAGTTTTATGTTTATTTTCTTTTTTTTTAATTTATTTATTAATTTTTTTAAATTATTTTATTTTATTTTTAAACTTTACATAATTGTATTAGTTTTGCCAAATATCAAAATGAATCCGCCAAAAGTATACATGTGTTCCCCATCCTGAACCCTCCTCCCTCCTCCCTCCCCATACCATCCCTCTGGGTCGTCCCAGTGCACCAGCCCCAAGCATCCAGTACCGTGCATCGAACCTGGACTGGCAACTCATTTCATACATGACATTTTACATGTTTCAATGCCATTCTCCCAGATCTTCCTACCCTCTCCCTCTCCCACAGAGTCCATAAGACTGTTCTATACATCAGTGTCTCTTTTACTGTCTCGTACACAGGGTTATTGTTACCATCTTTCTAAATTCCATATATATGCGTTAGTATACTGTATTGGTGTTTTACCTTCTGGCTTACTTCACTCTGTATAATAGGCTCCAGTTTCATCCACCTCATTAGAACTGATTCAAATGTATTCTTTTTAATGGCTGAGTAATACTCCATTGTGTATATGTACCACTGCTTTCTTATCCATTCATCTGCTGATGGACATCTAGGTTGCTTCCATGTCCTGGCTATTATAAACAGTGCTGCGATGAACATTGGGGTACACGTGTCTCTTTCCCTTCTGGTTCCTCAGTGTGTATGCCCAGTAGTGGGATTGCTGGATCATAAGGCAGTTCTGTTTCCAGTTTTTTAAGGAATCTCCACACTGTTCTCCATAGTGGCTGTACTAGTTTGCATTCCCACCAACAGTGTAAGAGGGTTCCCTTTTCTCCACACCCTCTCCAGCATTTATTATTTGTAGACTTTTGGATTGCAGCCATTCTGACTGGTGTGAAATGGTACCTCATAGTGGTTTTGATTTGCATTTCTCTGATAATGAGTGATGTTGAGCATCTTTTCATGTGTTTGTTAGCCATCTGTATGTCTTCTTTGGAGAAATGTCTATTTAGTTCTTTGGCCCATTTTTTGATTGGGTCATTTATTTTTCTGGAGTTGAGCTGTAGGAGTTGCTTGTATATTTTTGAGATTAGTTGTTTGTCAGTTGCTTTATTTGCTATTATTTTCTCCCATTCTGAAGGCTGTCTTTTCACCTTGCTAATAGTTTTCTTTGATGTGCAGAAGCTTTTAAGGTTAATTAGGTCCCATTTGTTTATTTTTGCTTTTATTTCCAATATTCTGGGAGGTGGGTCATAGAGGATCCTGCTGTGATGTATGTCAGAGAGTGTTTTGCCTATGTTCTCCTCTAGGAGTTTTATAGTTTGTGGTCTTATGTTTAGATCTTTAATCCATTTTGAGTTTATTTTTGTGTATGGTGTTAGAAAGTGTTCTAGTTTCATTCTTTTACAAGTGGTTGACCAGATTTCCCAGCACGACTTGTTAAAGAGATTGTCTTTCTTAAGGGATCTCCATGGTGTTCTCCGTAGTGCTGCCATTTCAGCTTGATGGAGCCTAGTATGGGGCTACATGCTAACAAGTATAGAGTGAGGGTGGGGAAGGGTCGGGAGGGAAGCAGAGAATCCTAAATGTTTCAGTGACTTCACTTCCTTGCTAGATCCAGAACAGTTCCCATATTCTCCGCTAATACAGAAGCAGTTTCAGCGGTTGTGGGCAGGGAGCAAAAGACAGGGAGATAGAAAGTATATGTGAGCTGGATAAGGTTTTCCCCTCCCCTTCCTATGAAAGAAGGCTCTGGCAGATTTCCACATTTGTAGGTGTTTTACCATTTGTCATAGGCAAGTTACACAACTCAGTTAGTGATTAAATTATCAACAGAGCTGCTGTTTGAGGACGGAAGGTTCAGGGTTGTTTCTTGCTCCTGTGCTTTGGTTTAAAGGGAATTGAATTAATTCTTTTTTAATCCCCTTGGTTAGAAGGAACATTAAAAATCATGTCTGGCCTCCAGTTGATGGTGTAAGAAGCAGAATTCAAGCTCATTCATCAACTGCTAGGGTCCCTGTGTCTAACCCTGGTCCCATGTTTAGATTTATAAAGTGTGAAATCATTGTCAGTTTCATTTATCTCTGTTATTAAATTTACTGGGCCTTCTTCAAATGACATTATATCTTCTTATCTAATTCAAATAAATGTCTCACTCATAGCTAGAACGTAGATGGTGAAATCTCATGGTTAACTCAATAATTGAGATAATCTCATTGTTTTGTTTTCCTAGGAGAATCTTAAATGCATTGCTCATGTCTGAGACGCCACACAGTTGTACAAAACTTTTCTTAAAACTGCTACTCTTGTACATTCCCTTTCTCAGAGTTTCTATACGAATGGAATTTTTTGCCCTATTCTTTAACATTTATCTTGGTCTGTTTATCTTATACGAAATAATCACTCAGTTTGGCATCTGTGTTTATCTCCATGTATTGAAATAAAACATACTGATGGTATATTAGGTAAAGGTACAAGCTTTAGGATAAATCCTACATGTGACCAGTTCTGTGATCCCATGGTGACTTAACCTCAGTTTCTTCATCTGTAAAATGGGAATAAAAATAGCAACTTCATAAGAGTGTGGTGGAAATTAAGTGAGAATATTTTCAGTGCATTGCCTGGGCTGAAACCATTCCGATTTTAGCCAAATAGATTAAGATACTGTACTCTGTATTGACTAGAAATACAATTTGTCATTTAAAGATTTGAACCAACCTTTTGAATTGTGACTTTTGAAAGGGAATTTTCTCTTTGCTTTATACCATCCTATACTTAGGGCATTTGCATCTGAACCATTAGTGTTCCCTGGGTCATGTATGCAAACCAGCATCTAAGGTCATTTTGTTTGATTTGGTTTCATTTTCCTGGTGACTTTCCTAGCTGCCAAAGGTGGGCCTCTTGGTCTGAGGGCAGTAGTTGATGGTCCTTCAACACCTTCTTCAGGTGACTGTCGTGGAACAGCATTCCAAATTCCCAATTCCAGCCAGTGCTGCCTGGTTCCCAGGGACAACAGCCTGCAGCCTGAAAATAATGTATTGGGATTATCACCCACAATCAGCCTGAAACAACCATGACTGCCACCCTACACTCCATGCACTGTCTTACATTTGGAGCTTTATACCTACTTTAATCTCTGCCCAGAACAATCTTCCCTACACCCCTCCTGTGTCAGATTAGTTTCTATTTATTTATCAAGTCTTAGCTTGTATGTCAGCTTCTCCAAGTAACCTTCTGTGCCTCTACATGTTGGGAATTTCTATTGCGTACCCACCGTGACATTCTCTAGTTACCCCTGTTATGTGTCCTCATTTTACATAGCTCAGGTGCACGAACTCAGAACCATGGTTTAGTTATAGAACATCAGTCCTCCAACAATACAGTTGCCATGGTATATGAACTGTGAATAGTTATGCGCAGCATAAACTTGCCAGCTGGGTTTTCAGTCCAGAGATCACTTCGTGGATAATAGATTCACATCAGTAACAAATTATGTTACTGTTATGATGATCAGTAACAAATTATGTCACTTTTGAAGTGACATGGTGAGCGGTCATTGCACTTCTGTTATTCACTTAACACACAAACAGCAAAAGCAGTACTTGTGTTGCCCCTTGTCTCCTGGTGATAAACCCATATGGCAATTTATGAATATGGATAATTGAAAGAGGAGATTAGCCAGAAAAAGATAAAGTGCAGCAAAGAAATCAAGAGTGATTATCCTAGAAGTCAAACGTAAATCAAATGTAAATGTAGTTATAGAAGAAATAGCTGGCCATGGACTGTATGACATCTTTCCCATTGGACATGGTCTAGATTTGCAGCCAGAGGAACTTGGTGAAGGCAAATTTATTGACATAAATAAGCAAAGTGTTCATGACAGAAGGGAAGATGATGTCCCAGGAGAAGTGATTCTGCAAACCATTTCACGTGGAAGGAACTCTCAGAGATACTTCACAATGATATAAAAAGAGCAAAGGGTAAACTGTTAGAAGCTGATCCGATTTTAAAGGGAATATGATCATTTGCCAAGACAGAGAGAGTATGTTTGTTCTGTGTTGTTATATGATGAAAAGAGAAGGCAAGCTCTGTTCGAATGACTCTTGAGAAGTTTTTTATACTAAGTCTCAAAGGTTCTAATGTTTTAAATTAGAGTACTGACTAAATAATAGTCTTACTATTTTTTTTTCATTTCCTTGTACGTTTATAACTAATAGTAAGAGAATTTTAAAGGTCATGGAGCAGTCACACTTTCCTCATTGATTCCAATGGTCACTTTTCCGATTTCAGTTTGCAGGGCAATTTTTATGGTCCTGCACTACTGTACAGAGTGAGCACTGCTGTAGTATAGTTAGTTTCTATACACACACTCACAGATAATATTTTGAATTGGATGAGTGAGGGAATGAGTGAATTCTATATAAATACGAGGGATGAAAGAGAATATTCCCTTCCTCCCTTGCCATTTCCTTCCCATCTGAATGCATGGCCCATATTCCAAGGAGTAGGTCCACTCTTGTGCTCAAATTAATTCTGCAGCCCTAATCACGGCCCTGAAGCTAAGGGTCAGCACTTCAACCAGCAGGTCAGTGCAACCACTTGTGAGGCTCCACCAGGCCCAGCGCCAGTCAATCACAGCTACAGCCACTGCTGGCTCATTCTGGAGCTGGGTTTATAATTCAATATTCCTAAATAGAAAAGTTATGACCAACCTAGGTATGCTATCTGCATATTCAAAAGCAGAGACATTACTTTGCCAACAAAGGTCCGTCTACTCAAGGCTATGGTTTTTCCAGTGGTCATGTATGGATGTGAGAGTTGGACTGTGAAGAAAGCTGAGTGCCAAAGAATTGATGCTTTTGAACTGTGGTGTTGGAGAAGACTCTTGAGAGTCCCTTGGACTGCAAGGAGATCCAACCAGTCCATTCTGAAGGAGATCAGCCCTGGGATTTCTTTGGAAGGAATGATGCTAAAGCTGAAACTCCAGAACTTTGGCCACCTCATGCGAAAAGTTGACTCATTGGAAAAGACTCTGATGCTGGGAGGGATTGGGGGCAGGAGGAGAAGGGGACGACAGAGGATGAGATGGCTGGATGGCATCACCAACTCGATGGACGTGAGTCTGAGTGAACTCTGGGAGTTGGTGATGGACAGGGAGGCCTGGCGTGCTGCGATTCATGGGGTCACAAAGAGTTGGATACGACTGAGTGACTGAACTGACTGAAATCTTAGAATGTGGTCATGGGGCCTAGGAATATCCAAATAAATGAAACTTACTGCTTCAATATAAACTTCAGTCTGGCCAATAACTTTTATACCCTCTCCTCCCACGTCTTGACTAGAATTGTTAATAACAGATTTCATGTTCATTTTTTCACTCTGAGAAGTGGTAAAGTGGCCAAGATGACAGCATTGCCACGACGGCCCTTCAAATCCATGAATGTAATCCCAGGATAATGGAAAACCTAACTCTTATGGTATTTCTAGAACTTGTATCATGATAAATGTGTTGGAAATAAGACTGAGAAAAGACAAACTCTGAAAGGGGCAGCATTCCCATAGCTTTTGGATACCAGCTAAGCAATCTCATCAAGACATTTTCAGGAAATACCACAAACCAATTTATATGGCTTTTCCTCCTGGGATTCATCTCTGAGGATACCTTAAAAATTGAATTAAAATCTTTACAAAGGCCCTTAATAATCCCTTACTCCTTGGCTGCACTGAAATTTTCTTCCAAATATGTTGGGGGCAGTTGGGAGCAGTTTACTTGGCTAACATTTATTGAACACATACTCTGTCTCCAGCTCTGCAGTCAGCCCTGGAATCAACAGTGAGCAGTCAGACATGCCCTTCTGGGACTTACAGACTGATGGCAGAAACAGACAATAAACAGACAAACAAAAAGATTTGGAATTAGACTCACACCACGTGCCATGAAGGGAGCAAGCAGTAAAGGGAGGAGAGCAGGAAAGACCTTACAGGGAAGAAGGTCAGGGAAGAACTGTGAGGAGGGGAGACCTGAAATAGGAGGAGCTGAGGAAAAACATTTTCTGTCAGAGGAGATGCAAGCCAATAGCCACTGAGAAAGCAAGCGTATGAAGTGCTCAAGGAAATGTAAGGGAGAAAACTGAAAATCATGCATAGAATTGTACATAATGGAAGCCATTTAAGGCCAGAGTAACTGTTGCGACCCTTTGGAGCTGGCCCTTAGTCATGGTGAGTCTATCACCTCCTCTGCAGCCTGGTCCTCTTAGGGTGAAGGCAGTCCACCAAGATGACAGGGAGCCTGCGCTTCACCCCCATCTGTTTGTTATTTGCAGTAGGCTTGTCCTGATCTGAATCTCCATCCAAGCTGGCTTCTCTGAAACTTGCTGACCTCGACTTAGGAATCGCCATAAAGGTTCTTGCTGTTGCTGCTGCTGTTAAGTCGCTTTAGTCGTGTTCCACTCTGTGCGACCCCAAGTTCTTAGTTCCAGGATAATCTTTTCCCAAGTGCTTTTTCTTTTAACAACTTAAAGGGTGTTTATTTGTTCATCTTCCCTCACTGCGCACAAGCAGAAGGCTGAACAGTCTTGCCGGCGCAAACACAAGGAGGGCAGAGGGATTTATCCTAAAGGGGTCTTCCTGAGCTTGTGGGAGGGGAGAATGGCCCTGGGCCAACTTCACCCAGGAGGAAACCTTGCTGAGTTAGGGGCACAGAGACTCAGCAAATGTATTTCTCTGTCTTCTTTGTTTCAGGATTTCAAAAGAAGCATAGCATACATGGTTGAAGCTCATTATTGCACATAATTGAGAATGTCTGTAATTTGAACTAAGCCAGGAAACTATTTATAAGCCTGGTGGGCTGCTGTCTCTGGGGTCGCACAGAGTCGGACACGACTGAGCAGCAGCAGCAGCAGCATGCCATACAATAAAAACTATATGTAGAATAATTTTTAAATAATCCATTATAGGACTCTTTTGGCTGTCTTGTTTCAGTTATAGGGACTTCATAATACGAATATCTGTTATGATAAGGTTTGGGGGAAACAAGATAACAGAGAAACTGGTATATCCTTGTGAGTCACTTCTCTCTGAGACCCTCAGCTTCTTTATTATTTAAGAAGGAAAAGCTATAACTCTTGACTTTGCAGGACTGTTGGGAGGACTGAATAAACTGATGAGTGTCAGGCACATGGCCCAGGCTGAGTCATAGGGCTCATAAACAGTGACTATTATCATATCATGATGAAATAGCATTTCTCTTTTTAAAAAAAAAACAAAACAAAACTTCTGTAACTCACACTTTTTACCCCTAGAACAAACTCTTCCATCAGTAAGAGCCAAGCAAGAGTTTATTCTATATGCTGGGTGATTATTTTTTAGAATTTTCTTTAGGTTTCTCAGTTTTGTTAAGAAATTAGAAATTATAGTTGAATCCTTATTCTGTGGATGGCACAATTGAGTCCCACAGAGGGAAAATTCTGAAACCACATGGAGTCTGGCAAGTTGCTGGTAAAAACAGTCAATCCATAACTGTCATCTTGGCATCATTAGAACTAGTGACATATGATCTATGCTGTATCTATTCTACTTCCTGAGCAGGAGACACTTTGGTACTCATTATAATATAAAATAGTTACAATCTATATATAAAGGGCCTAATCTTAATCACTGTGACTTTTGATACCAGTTTAAAAAAAAAAAAAAAAGAAGCAGAAGAAGAAATCTGTATATTCTGGTTCTTAATGTATTTCTCAAGAGTACGAGTACCGTGTACCAGTACCAGTCACTAGCCACGTACCAGCCACTGTGCTCAGTGTGCTATATGAATTCCCTTATCTATCACTCTACCTGTACGTTGGATACCAGATCTGTGCCCATTTTATAGATGAGAACACAGAGGCTTGGAGCTGTGAGGTATGTTGCCCAAGGTTACGCACCTGGACAAACCCCCATCTCTGTTGTCTTGACTGTGCTCTCCTTATGACAAACAGGCACGTCTTCTTCAGGCTAACTGTGATGGATAAGAGCACAGACTCCGGGATAAGTCATATCACCTCTTTGTGCTTCAGTTTCTTCATTGATCAAACAGGGACAATAATCCCATTTGCCTCAGTTAGCTGCTATGAGAATTAAATGAAATGATACATGTAAAGCATTTAACCTGGAAGAAGCAGCCTCACTCTTTAGGAACCCCGCCCACCCCTTCTGGAATATCATGCTTCACTTGATAGGAAAGAATTTCCCCAGATGGTCTGGCCCAACAGTTCGTTGTTCCCAGCCAAGGTCATGTTCCATAACTAGTTCCACCCCCCTGTTTTGGCTTCCTTGGACAGAAGGTTTTTTTTTTTTTTTTAACTGTACAATATTGTATTGATTTTGCCGTATATCAACATGAATTTTTTATAGTCATTACAACTTCCTTAATCTCCCCAGTCTAAAAAATATACATATTCCAATGATTCTGTTGCTTTCTGGGCTAGAAGATTTAACTGATTTCCAGAGTAACATGCTTCTCCATTCCCAACCTTCCTCTTCCTAGAAATGAAATCTTAAGGAAATCCATGAAGTCAGCTCATCTATTTTTTTTCCTTTTTGAAGTGTAGGTGATTTCCAATATCATGTTAGCTTCAGGTATATAGCACAGCAATTCATATATATACATGTGTGTGTGTGTGTGTGTTGTGTGTATATATATATAATTATTCTTCAGATTCTTTTCCTTTATAGGTTATTATAATACATTGACTATGTTACCTGTGCTATGCAGTAGGTCATTGTTGGCTATCTGTTTTAAATATAGCCATGTGTACACATCAATCCCAAACTCCTGATCTATTCCTTCTTCCCACACTTAGCCCCCCTTCACCCCCCGGTAACCATAAGTTTTTTTCTCTAAGTATGTGAGCCTGTTTCTGTTTTGTAAATAAGTTAATTTGTCTTTATTTTTACATTCCAAATATAAGCAATATCATATATTTGTCTTTGTCTGGCTTGTTTCACTTAGTATGATAATCTCTAGGTCCAATCCATGTTGCTGCAGATGGCATTATTTCCTTCTTTTTTATGGCTGAGTAATATTCCATTTATATATGTACCACATTTTTATCCACTCATCTGTCAATGGACATTTAGGTTCCTTCCATGTCTTAGCTATGTAATAGCCTGTAATAACCATTGGTTATTATTATTTTCAAATTATGGTTTTCTCTAAATATGTGTCCAAAATGAGATTGCTGGATTGTAAAATTCTATTTTTAGTTTTTAAGGAACCTCTGTACTTTTCTCCATAACAGCTGTACCAATTTACATTCCCACCAACAGTGCAGAAGGGTTCCCTTTTCTCCACACCCTCTCTAGTATTTATTATTTGTAGACTTTTTGATTATAGCCATTCTGACTGGAGTGAGGTGATACCTCACTGTGGTTTTGATTTGCATTTCCCTAACAATTAGCATGTTGAGTACCTTTGCATGTACTGTTGGCCATCTGTATGTCTTCTTTGGTGCTGGTGGTTTAGTCACTAAGTTGTGTCTGACTCTCGCAACCCCGCAGGCAGGTTTTTTACCAACTGAGCTACAAGGGAAGCCCATGTCTTCTTTGGAGAAATGTCTATTTAGATTTTCTGCCATTTTTTAATTGAGTTGTTTGTTTTATATTGCTGCTTATCCATTCTTTTAAAAAAATTTATTTTTAATTGAAGGATAATTGTTTTACAATACTGGTTTAATTTCTGCCATACATCAACATGAATTACCCATAGGTATATATATGTCCTCTTCTTCTTGAACGTCCTTCCCACCCTGTAGATTGTTACAGAGCCCCAGTGTAAGTTCCCTGAATCATACAGCAAATTTCATTGGCTATCCATTTTGCATATGGTAGACGGGAAGGAAGGAGAGGGTGAGATGAATGGAGAGAGTAGCTGATGGTCCATTCTTAAATGATGCGCATTGCAGGAGGAAGGATTGGCATCACATCTCTGCCCCAGCCAGGCCACATGAATTCACTGAGGGCTGCACATCATGCTAAATCCATTCTCTTTCTCTCCCTCTCTCTCCGTCTATTACCTACCCACCTACCTACGTATTTTCCCATATTTTTCTCACTATCAGTTCTCATTATCATATGCAAATCCCCTATAAGAAAGTATTTAAAAGACAGGCTTTGGAGCCAGACTTTCTGGGGATAAGCCTGGCCTCACTATTTACTAGCTATATGACCTTGGACAAAGTGTGCAGCCTTCCTGTGCCTAGTTCCTCATCTGTAAAAGGAGATACTAATAGAAGCTTCATCATGAAGTAGTTTGAGAAGTAATGAATGGAGCACTTAAAACAGTACCTGGCACATGACTCCCTCAATATGTTATTACTGTTAGTTCACTTAATAGATGGTAAACCCTGGCTTTGAAAGGTTGAATAACTTACCCGAGGTCACACAGGCCATGAGTGGCAGAGCTGGCACTGGCTGGTCACAGAGCCGATGCTCCAATTGCTGTACTACCTCTTGTTAAGCACAGGCCATGTGTCCGTTACTCGGCAAGTGCTGCTGGGCATTGTGGAGTGTTCAAGAGACAGAAATGTACTTTGATCATCAGTCTCACTTCTAAGAGTTGGACTGAAACTGGAACAAGTACATAAAGGCCCAGGGATAATGCTCATTGCAACATTATTTGTGATGGCATCAGACCAGGATACATTTTCGGCAAAAAGACTGGAATATAAAAAGACTGTTAAAAAGACTGTTAAATTTAGGACAAACTAAATAAATAAATGTTTCTCCCCATGTGATCTTTTAAGCACAAATTTTCATGGAAAATTGACTCTCTAAATATTGTTGGGGAACAAGCTATGGGAAATATTCAGAGACTCGAGGAGAGAATTGGGACTTATGTATCTCTCCCTCTCATTCTCTTTCTCTCTCTTCTTTTTTTGTAATTTATTTTTTTTACTTTATTGAAATATAGTTGCTTCATAGTGCCATATTAGTTTCAGGTGTACAGCACAGTGATTCAATTGTGTGTGTGTGTATGAAAAAATATATATATATGTAATCTTTTTCAGGTTGTTTTTCCTTGAAAGTGAAAGAAAATATTAGTTGCTCAGTCATGTCCAACTCTGTGCCCTATGGACTGTGGTCTACCAGGCTCCTCTGTCCATGGATTCTCTAGGCAAGAATATTGGAGTGGCTACTCATTCCCTTCTCCAGGGGAATCTTCCTAACCCAGAGATTGAACCTGGGTCCCCTGCATTGCAGGCAGATTCTTTACCATCTGAGCCACCAGGGAAGCCCTGTTTTTCCTTATATATAGGTTATTACAAAATATTGAGTAGGGTTCCCTGTGCTACACAGTAGGTATTTGTTGGATATCTGTTTCATATATAGTAGTGTCCATGTGTTAATTCCAGCCTCCTAATTTATCCCCCCCCCCCTTCTCTTTGGTATCTTCCTCTCACTTGATGGCTATCCAACTCTAAGTACCAAAGTGCCAATCATGTCTGGGTACACCAGATCTAGGAACTCAACTCTATCTCCAAAAACAAAGAGAGTTCCTCCCTCCTGGATCAGATTAAGAAGTACCAGGGTTTGTGTCTTGCCCAGCTGGGCCAGATAGGGTGAAAGCTCTGCGGCTGGGTCCCATTCATATGACTGCAGAAGACACCGCTGCAAATCCAGACTCTCACCCTAGTGAGCACCTACGATATGGCAAACAAATACCTGGATAGTCAGGCAAAGATTTAGGCTTTTTTTGTGTGTTTGATTTTTAAAAATTGTTGTGTTGTTTAACACAGCGCACTGTGCACTTCCCTTTGCATGTGTAGACACAACCCTTTTAAAATCTGTATTAAAAAATAGATTTGGCAGTGGCTTTTGCTCCCACTTGAGCTTGCCAAAAAGGGTGGAAGTGAGCATGCTTCTTCCTGCCTCTCTTGGCTGTGTTCCCTCTTAGAAGTTGGTGGAGACAGAAGCCTTCTCTTCCATAACTTTCCCTTAAGCAGTAAGGGACTGGGTGGGGTGGGGTCCAGGAGAAGGGCCCCCGCCTTTCATAATCAAGGAGGTGGTGATGTAGAAAGATTAGGTGCTGGCAGTGAAATTTTGGAAATTCTGATCAAGTTCCCATGCTGTTGTTTAATCCTTAATCATCCTTCCTGGCATACTTCCCACTGCTACTGCTTGTTTAAAATTGGAAGGGACTAATTGCCTCAATCTGTATTTTCTATAAAGCTATATTCAATGCAAAACCCACTGGGGCTCTCTGCATGATCATCTTGACCTAATAGACTGATTTGCTTCCGAGCGGTCTCTTCTGTCTTCCCCTTATAGACTAAAATTTTCTTAGTCCCAAGTGAAAGTGAGCAGCATGGAGATATTTAAACATTTCCTGCAGAAAAACAAGATGTTAGCTGAATTCCATATTCATCTCTCTGAATGGGTTTAACTATCAATGAGGTTTGCTGCCATGCACAGGGGTCTTTATGGAAATTACTTTAACTATTTTGTTTTTCCTAAAGGCTATTCCAGAGACAAAGAATAATCATTATTCTTCAAGTCTTCTATGCCAAAAAATGTCAGATTGCTTCATCTAATTGAAATTCGAGGACTCTTGTGATCTAAAACATGCCATTCAAATATAGGCTTTCTGAGGAGAAAAAGTTCATTGCACTCCTCAAGAATGAAAGTCCAAGATCCACCCAAGTTATTACATAAAGTTTTGGCTTGTACTCATGGCTAATCACACGCACAAGCAAGGGAGGCCAACCCATAGGTGCTGTCGCTTTGTTGCCAGAGAGGCCCTAAAATCTACTTTCCTCTAATGCTTAAATTCTACCTTCTGTGAAAGCTGCCTTATAATTCCTAATAATCCAGGAGGGAAAATATAATTAATCCCTAATTACTCGCAATTTGTTCAGTCTTTCCCTATGTTGGCATTAAGAGTGTTTTCTTCCCATTGCTTTCTTTTTGTAGATGTGACCATAGGTAGATAGAGAGGCAAAATAAGTATACGTTATTTAGGAAAAAGATGTTAATTTCTTACTCCATGATAAAAGATGTGATAGCACACAGTTGCTTCAAGAAAGGAAGAAAGAAAGATGTTAGGTTGGATGTGGAGAGGCAAATAGAACAGGAGATAGAAAGGGACATGGGGTACCTAAACCACAGTGGTGTTGGGCAGGATGGACATGCTTACCAGGGCTGGGTCAGGTGAGGTGTGAGGACAGAATAAGAGAGGCACACCAATTTCTGCAGAAGGCATTTTTCATTTCCATCTCTGATTAACTGTGCATGCCAGCTCTATAAGATTAACATGTCCCTAAAATAATATTTGGACTTGTGAGTCTCACTTCATATTCATAGCAGTGAATTCTAAAAAAACGAAAGCCAGTTTCCAATCCTGAAGGCATTCTAAACAGATAATATAAGTAGTCCAGCTTCAGTCAGGTATCCATTCCTGAGCCAAATAACTAGGACCAAGAATGCAAGCATGGGTACCTGGAGCCCACCCAGGTGACTGAAAAGATACTCTCAGAGCAAAGAGGGGTTAAAGGAATTATCTCACTTGTGTGACCTCAGGGAAAGTAATTTCACCTCTGTGAGCCACAGCTTATCAGTGAACTAGATTGAACTTCCTATTGTAAGGATCACGGCTCTGTAAACTTCAAACAACTAGTCAAGGATTGGGGACCTAAATTGACTATAAGTTTAAGATGAATCACGAGTCTTATGAGGCTGCCAAAAAAAGCAATCATCATCTTGGCTCATAATAAGTATATATAATAAAATGAGAGTAATGTATGAGGAGGCTTTACAAATAGCTGTGAAAAGAAGGGAAGCGAAAAGCAGAGGAGGAAAGGAAAGATATACCCATTTGAATGCAGAGTTCCAAAGAATAGCAAGGAGAGATAAGACAGCCTTCCTCAGCGATCAATGCAAAGAAATAGAGGAAAACAATAGAATGGGAAAGACTAGAAAGCTTTTCAAGAAAATTAGAAATACCAAGGGAACATTTCATGCAAAGATGAGCTCAATAAAGGACAGAAATGGTATGGACCTAACAGAAGCAGAATATATTAAGAAGAGATGGCAAGAATACACAGAAGAACTACACAAAAAAGATCTTCACAAACCAGATAATCACGATGGTGTGATCACTGACCTAGAGCCAGACATCCTGGAATGTGAAGTCAAGTGGGCCTTAGAAAGCATCACTACGAACAAAGCTAGTGGAGGTGATGGAATTCCAGTTGAGTTATTCCAAATCCTGAAAGATGATGCTGTGAAAGTGCTGCACTCAATATGCCAGCAAATTTGGAAAACTCAGCAGTGGCCACAGGACTGGAAAAGGTCAGTTTTCATTCCAATCCCAAAGAAAGGCAATGCCAAAGAATGCTCAAACCACTGCACAATTGCTTTCATCTCACACGCTAGTGAAATGATGCTTAAAATTCTCCAAGCCAGGCTTCGTGAACCATGACCTTCCAGATGTTCAAGCTGGTTTTAGAAAAGGCAGAGGAACCAGAGATCAAATTGCCAACATCCACTGGATCATGGAAAAAGCAAGAGAGTTCCAGAAAAACATCTATTTCTACTTTATTGACTATGCCAAAGCCTTTGACTGTGTGGATCACAATAAACTGTGGAAAATTCTGAAAGAGATGGGAATACCAGACCACCTGACCTGCCTCTTGAGAAACCTATATGCACGTCAGGAAGCAACAGTTAGAACTGGACATGGAGCAACAGACTGGTTCCAAATAGGAAAAGGAGTACGTCAAGGCTGTATATTGTCACCCTGTTTATTTAACTTATATGCAGAGTACATCATGAGAAACACTGGGCTGGACGAAGCACAAGCTGGAATCCAGATTGCTGGGAGAAATATCAATAACCTCAGATATGCAGATGACACCACCCTTATGGCAGAAAGTGAAGAGGAACTAAAAAGCCTCTTGATTAAAGTGAAAGAGGAGAGTGAAAAAGTTGGGTTCAAGCTCAACATTCAGAAAACTAAGATCATGGCATCCAGTCCCATCACTTCATGGAAAATAGATGGGGAAACAGTGGAAACAGTGTCAGACTTTATTTTTTTGGGCTCCAAAATCACTGCAGATGGCAATTGCAGCCATGAAATTAAAAGATGCTTAGTCCTTGGAAGGAAAGTTATGACCAACCTAAACAGCATATTAAAAAGCAAAGACATTACTTTGCCAACAAAATTCCATCTAGTCAAGGCTATGGTTTTTCCAGTGGTCATGTATGGATGTGAGAGTTGGACTATATAGAAAGCTGAGTGCTGAAGAATTGATGCTTTTGAACTGTGGTGTTGGAGAAGACTCTAGAGAGTCCCTTGGACTGCAAGGAGATCCAACCACTCCATCCTAAAGGAGATCAGTCCTGGGTGTTCATTGGAAGGACTGATGCTGAAGCTGAAATCTAATACTTTGGCCACCTGATGTGAAGAGCTGACTCATCAGAAAGACCCTGATGCTGGGAAAGATTGAGGGCAGGAGGAGAGGGGGACGACCAAGGATAAGATGGTTGGATGGCATCACCAATCGATGGACATGGGTTTGGGTGTACTCTGGGAGTTGGTGATGGACAAGGAGGCCTGGAGTGCTGGGGTTCATGGGGTGGCAAAGAGTTGGACATGACTGAGCAACTGAACTGAACTGAACGACAACCTTCTTCCATTGGATAAAAATCGGATTCTCCTAGAATAGAGTCTTCTGTTTGAGATACCTCACTAAAATAGATATTGGCAAATTGAAGTAAGATATGCTGGGATTTGGGGCTTTCTGGGTGGCTCAGTTGGGAAAGAATCCACGTGCAGTGCTAGAAATCCAGGTTCAATCCCCAGATCAGGAAGATCCTATGGAGAAGAAAATGGCAACACACTCCAGCATTCTTGCCTCGGAAATTGCATGGACAGAGGAGCCTAGTGGGCTACAGTCCATGGGGTCACAGGAGTCAGACACAACTTAGCAAATAAACCACTACCACAACCATGGTG
Source organism: Bos javanicus (assembly GCF_032452875.1). Taxonomy (NCBI): domain Eukaryota; kingdom Metazoa; phylum Chordata; class Mammalia; order Artiodactyla; family Bovidae; genus Bos; species Bos javanicus. The sequence goes on along the minus strand of NC_083874.1, from coordinate 54,088,071 downwards.
AAATTTAATAATGCTACTTTACAGCATATCTTCATATGAATTAGAAAAGCTTAAAAAAAAAAAAAAAAAAAAAAACCTCTAATCCACAGGGTCTTAAACAGTCAGAAATGTATGTATTTATTTATTTTTACATAGCAAAGAGTCTAAGAAGGTTTTTTCTGGCATTGGGTCATTGGTCCAATGATGTTAAGGCTGGCATCTCTGTGATTCAGCTAACCTTTCCTTGTGGTTGCAAAATGTCTATCAGCACTCCAGACATGTCATCTATGTTCACAGAAGGAAAAAGGGGAGAAGGCAGGCTATTGACTTGATCTGTTCACAATATCAGAAAAGCAAAAGCTTTTTCTGAGAAAACTCCAAGAAGATGTTCCCTTATATCTCATTCATTAGAACTGTGTCTCACAATCATCTTTAATGCAAGAAAAGCTGGGGATATGTTGGGTGGAAGGCACCTAGGAAGAATGAGATCTATAAGAGCTGTATTTCAGCCAAACACTGTTATCTGCCACAATTGCCATTATTTCCTCTCCCTTTGGGGAAAAAAAAAGGAAAGAAATATTTCAAGGATATACAAAAGAGAGAGTCATGCTGGTCTAGCTTAGACAAGTATCCTCCCTGATTCATCAGCTATGGCTAAGATACAGACACAACTGCAGGTTTGTTACTATAAAAAATGTTTGTAATGTCACCCAAACAAGCATACCCAGCTAAAAAAAAAAAAAATGACATTGCAAATCCAATTGAAGGCTCCTGTATATTTCTCAGCTGCACTTCCTTACTCTGACCCCATAACCAATCACTATCCTGAATTTGAAATCTATTATTCCCACACATATTTTCACTGTATATAGGTACTCTCATAATCTTGCTTGGGCTGTTTTAAAATTTGTGCAAATACTGTAACTTAGCCTGCCCTCTTCAACTTCCTGTCTTAGCTAATTAGATTCATGCTTATACATATGATCTAATTCATTCAGTTTCACAGCTGTATAATAAGTATTTGGTGAATATAGCATAATTTATTTACCCATTCCTTCATTGATAGATATTTGCATTATTTATATTTATATTTATTATTATTTATTTCTTTGTTACTCTAAAAATGTTGCAATGAATTTCTAGTACATGCCTCTTTCTGCTTACGTGAAATTATTTCTCTGAGGCATATACCCAGAGGTGGAATTGCTGGGTCAAAGGTTCTCTCAACTTTTAATTTTACAAAACAGTGTCAAATGGCTCTCCAAACTGGTCTCTCAGTTAGCCATCCAACACAAGGTGTTATTGTTCTAATTGCTTCACATTCTTATCAAGAGTTGGCATTGTCAGACTTCTCAGATTATGCCAATCTCATGAGTGTGGGTGTACTATCTTTAATTTCCCTGATTGCTAGTGAGACTGAGCATTATGCAAGATGTTTATTGGCCATTTGGCTTTCCTCTTCATTTAATTTCCTGCTGATGTCATTTGCCTATTTTCCCATGAGTGTGTTATCTTTTCCCTATCTTTCACATCTTTCTATATCTCTCTGCCCCAACCAGACTAGTGAGCATCTCTAGTTGAGTCAGGGCTTCCACCATTCATTCAGTTAATATCCACTATGTATATGCTAGACGCCGTGGAAGCATTGGAGATTCAGATCCTTGCCCTGAAGTTGTTATTATGTCTTTATATTCTTCACGTATGTTTGGCACATAAAGAGAGTTGTTGAATGAATAACCAATAAACACAATTCTAAGAAATCTGAGAGCTGTCTCTGTGGTCTTTGTGTGGACAAGTCCTCAAACTTACTCTGTATCAGTCTAAAGGGAAAAGTAATTTTAGACAGATAAAAGCTACATGGGAAGATATGGGCTCAAACATAACAGAAACTTTCTAATAATGATATGTTCAAAGATAGAGTAGTGAATACCCCCACCACTGGGGTATTCAAGTACAGCCTGATTAACTACTGAGCAAACCCATTGTAAAAGGAATAGAATATCAGATAAGGAGTTGCACCAGGTAAGGTCTTTCTCTATTCCCTGAAATTTTATAAAATGCAATGCATCATTTTAGTTGACTCAAGATTCCACTTTTTAAAACTATTGCTCATAATTAAGTATAAAATTCATATCTGTCCATCTGATGATTTTCATATTCAAATACCTGAAGTTATTCACAAAATGCCATAAATCTGACCTTTTCTTATGCCTGTGGTAAGTTTCATAAATCATTTTCTTTATAGCCTTTTCAAGTTACATAACTCTTCACATTATAACGGAATGGACGCAACCTTTTATTTCATGTATTTGACCTACTGTGTTACACCGTAATGCTTAAGAAAAGGTGAAGAAAGACTGGCTTCCTACCCCAGCACTCCTTTATAAGGAACAAAATTACTGCTCTGAATCCAAACATTCTGTTACCATACATGTGCCTGAAAACAAAGAAGCATCAAGCTTGGAATTAGGCTCCCCATTGGTTTAAAAACACACGGTTTCTCCTAGAATCACAGATTTTAAAGAGGAAGAGACCATAAAATCCTTTACGTTTACGCAAGTCAGGCCTCTGGTATTGGGCGGCACTGAAGAATCAAAGAGCACTCCTCTGAATATCTGCCTTGTTTGCACACCGTAGATGGCTGTATGGCCGCTTAAGTGGTCAGTAAACACTTACTGGAGTGCCTGCTGGGAATTTTTCAGTGTGCTGGAGTTAGGACCTGGCTGGGTCGTAAGAGAGTCACTGCTCTCCAGGAACTCTTGGCCTTAGTGGAGAGAGAGAGGTCACATATATAGAGAACAGAGACACTATCATAGATATGGATGGAAGCCAGAGTCTGGTCCATAGTCAGCATCATTAAGTGTGTCTGTAACGAGAGAGCCCAGGAAGGAGTCCAGAGTTCTGGCTTCTGTGCCTGGGTGGATGGTAAAGCCATTCACTGGGAGAAGGGACTCTGGCAAGGTCAAGATGGACAGCAGAGGCAGCGGGCAACAGGCGGAACAATCCTGAATCTGTCTTGGCTGTACTGGGGATATGATTGAGAGTCCAAGAGTTGGATATAAGAATTTATTGCATAGAGGGAATATCTGGGACAGGATACTAATTTGTGAGTTGTTTGTACATATGTGGCAAAGGAGAAGAGAGAGCCTAGGGCTGTACTTGGGGAAAATGCTGGGTAGAAAATGGTGTATCCTCAGAGGAGGCAGAGGAGGACAGGTGGGTATCACAAAGAGGTAGGGGGACAGGAGAGGTCAGCAGAGTTGAATGCTGCCAAGATGCCAAGTAAATGAGGGTGTGGAAGGGGTTACTAGCTTTAGTTTGAGATGGTGAGGTCAGGGCTTTTGCTGATTCCGAAGTGCAGGGTGAGGATGGTACCCAGACATGGAGAGGAAGAGCACAGGCATTCTGGGAAGGGGAATAGCACCACCTAAAACCCAGACAGCAGAGTAGCCATTGGGGTTTGACGTGTGTCACAGTGGAACTTTCCCATTTAGTCACCTTCCAGAAGGGGACACTGGAGAAGAAGCCTGGACTAGGAGGGCCTTGGGTGTCTGGCAAAGAACTTGGATTTTCCTTTCTAACCAAAAAGACCCATCGTTGGTTCCTGAGCCTAGAAGTGACTCTGTAAAGCCATGACACACGCTTGGTAGTTATGGGAGATGCAGTCCTACTCACGAACTGGGTGGAGGCACACTTCCGAAACACAAAATCAAGCTAAGATTCAGTAACAAAGGACAAAAACACTCTTGAGTGGGCAGATTTGTTGTACCGTCTTATGAGCTCATGGATGGGAAACTCTCCACCCTCCGAGGGAGGCCCTATTTAGAGATGTTGTTGTTATAGTAATAGCCACTGCCTCTCCCTCCAAGAGAAAGAGTAGAAAAACCAGAGCCCCAGGCAGAAAGTAGGAAAACAGTAACAACTCTCCTCTTATAATTTCTGACTGAGTGAGTTACATAAGGAGGGGCTGTACTGGGTCCAAGGTTCCCACAGCAGGGCTTTAGTCTCCTCTGCCTCCATGACCTTGGCTCATTTGACTACCGTGAGGTCTCTGCTTGCTCTGGTGCACTCAAGGCCCTTAGGGCAGTTGTGAGCAGGGATTCACATGTGTGTTTGAGAAACAAAATACTGTGGTCCTGACCCCTCTGCCTCCTGCCTCCCATTTCTAGCAGGGAAATAGAGGAAGAAAGCAAGATAAAGGAGTTTGGAGTCCTTTCTAGGGGACTGTGGGGCAGAGGAGCTGCCCCAGCAGTCAAGAGAGGCAAAAAGAGAGGGACAGCCATGAAGCAGAGTTCTCTCTGTTTGCCACCTTCCTCTCCCAACATTCTTCCTTCCTTCACTGACTTTTGAGAACTTACTACACACTCAGCTCTGACCTGGGCACTAAAGATCACCCAGGGAACAGCTCAGATGGTCTCCCTACCCTCATGGAATTTGCAGTCTAGAGGAAGAGACAGAGATTCAGGCGATTACATGGACTGATGTGCATTTGCAAATATAATGAGTGCATACTGACTGCTAAGAATGAGGAAGAAAGGCCAGACCACAAGGTCAGGTTGGGGAGGTCTTCAGGCCAACTACCCAGTGTGCCAACCCCCAGCCCGCAGCTGATCAGGATATAGGTAGCTATCCTAAAAGCACTGAGCAGCCAAGGAGCATTTTAAGCAGGAGGTGGATGGCAAGATCAGATTTATATTTGAATCCTCAACAATAACAATAAGCATGTGAAGGTTACTGCAACTAGCATGTCATACATATTTGAGTTACCAGGATGCTTCCTCCTCTTCCTTTGCCTAGGTTTGTCCCTGACCCTGGTCCTGGCCCTGTACTTTTTCCGAGCTATGATAAAAAATCCACCTGTAATGCAGGAGACAAGGGTTCCATCCCAGAGGGAAAGATCCCCTGGAGAAAGAAATGGAAACCCACTCCAGTATTCTATACTGGGAAATCCCATTGACAGAGGAGCCTGGTGGACTACAGTCTATGGGGTTGCAAAAAAGTTGGACATGACTTGGCGACTACACCACCACCACTACATGGATCACTTGGCTGCTGCAGGAGAAAGAGGCAGCAGGCAGATGTTCCCCTGGAATAGTGGCCAAGAGAAACTGCTTTCAGGCAGCTGGCACACACTTAGAAATGTGGGAGTCAGATAAGGGCATCTTGGAACTGTTTGGAGGTTAAATGAGCCCGCTTAAGAATGCCATGCATATGAGGGAAATGCCCAAGCTACACTGTGCGGTGGAAAAAGCCAGGGGCAAAGCAACAGAGGCAGCATCCAGTGCCCTGGGTGTCTCTATGTGCTCAAGTACTTAGAGATATGCATCAATATGTTTGCATAGAAAAGAAGCATAGAAGTCAATACACAAAACTCTTAACAGTAGGTAACTTTGCATAGTGGGACTGTGGTGATACTTTTATTATTCTTTATGCCTTACTGGGTTTCCCAAGCTACTCTGCTCCTTAAAATCTCAAACTGCACCTTAGAGGGACCAAGGAAAGGGATCACTCAGTGATGTCTTCAATCCACCAGTCATCACCGAGTGGCTCCCTCAGTGACAGGAGCTGTGACTCATGCCATGGAACTTGAACTCACTGTGTAGGGTCTGAAAGTTAGGGATGTAGAAACTGTTCAGAAATGTTTCTTGATGTATTTGTTAGAAACCTTTGAATAGCTAATGAAGCTGAAGTCAATAGAGTGTTTTACATAGCCGAAAAGTCCTGAGTATCACTGAGTCTCACTGGTCTGGCCTAGTCCCATGTCCGTCACTGACCCGGTCACTTTTCTAGGAGGACAGAATATATTGAGTAGCTTGATCTGGGTCAGGTACCAGTCTACGGAGCCTGGGCCTCCTGTGGAAGCTCAGATTGAGTTTGGGATGGGAATAGTTCCCCCAAAAGGAAATTGAAATACTATTGCCATAAGAATAAAGGAATGAAAAAAAAAAAAAAAGAATAAAGGAATGGATGCCCATCAGGCAAAAATAGCAGATGCCCAGAAAACCAAGGGAATAACTTAAAGGCTTTCTGGAGATATTTGCTTCCAGCTGAGTCCTTGGGGGACTCAGCGTGGTGTAGTAGGTGAAACCCCGGGCTCAGAAAGAAGAGACCAGAGTTCTAGACTCACTAGTCCTCCTGCCTCTTGATCTATCCCCAGATTCATTTCCATGGTATTACCATGATGATCCAGCTAAAACGCAAATCTAACTATGTCTCAGCTTGAAATTCTTCATTGCTGCCCACCCCACACCTATCTCCCAACCCCAGCCCCACGGCCTGCAGGATCAAGCGCAAAGGCTCTCAACAGCATGCAAGACCCTCTACTTGCTCTTCAGCGTTATCTCCCTCGGCTTCAGACTGCCATCCCAGCACCCTGAGCTCCCTGTAGCACACATACGCACACCAAGCTAAGTCTGTTCATGAATTTAATTGTGCCTTTCCCTGTAGTACCCTCCACTTTTCCTCACCGAACTTTTATCTTACCCATTGCGTCTCATCCTTGATAACTTGGCCTAGATATCATCTCCTAGAAGCCCTCCCCTCTGTCCTTCCATGAGCACCATCTTACCCTAAACATACCTCTTTTCTTTGCACTTAAAGTATTCTAATTACCTTTTTGTGATTCTATTCCAACAAAAGAATTGTGGTAGAAATCCTGTCTTTCTTATATGTGTCACCCAGGTGCTGGTATGCTCACTGGCCCCAAAGAGATGCTTATTAAATGTTTATTGAACTGAACATTTCAGGACTCCTTTCCTTCGTACCTAAAATGAGAACTTTGGACTGTATGAGCTATGAGATTCCTTCTAGCTCTGAATGGTCACAGATCACTCCAGCTCTTGTCACTAGAGAGAAAGATCAGGAAAGAATGGGACACAGAGAAGGTGAGTTTTGATTTAGGGGCAGAGATTCAGAATAAGTAATCAAGAGACAATATCATGGCCCAAATTGGGCAGCACATGAATTCTGTATACTTAAGAGAGAATAAGGTTAGTGTGCAACCAAAACAAAGTGATGGAAAGTAAAGCTGTTTTATCTCAAGATGTAAGATGCCCACGTACAGCACGTGGCCACTAGAGACACAGCATCTCGTGGGCACTGGTCACAGAGTGAGCACTCAACAATTTTGTTGAATGGAATGCCAAAGCCCAACTTTTTCTGCTTCTCCACCCAGAAGATGGATTGGCATTTGCCTGGTAAGGGAAGAGTCAAGGGAACATGTATTTGTGTCATACAAACAACCACACACTATGCTGACGGATTCCCACCAGACCTGTAGTTTAAGCTGAAAAACCTGTGAGAAAGCTTCTGCTAGCCAAAAGGGAAAGGCAAAAAATAAAGAGTGAAAACTGAAGTCCCATAAAATGCTAAAAGCTTAAGAGCAATGAGATAGTCCCAGCAGACTGTAAACCACTTGAATATTTCCAAGGAAGTCTCATCTGCTGTTATCACCCACTTCTTCAGATTTCTTTGCTGTTCTTTTGACATCCGATAGAGATTGAATGAGAGGCAGATAGAATTTATGGTTAGTGGAAAACCTATGCTGAAAGAAGGACAAAAAGAGTCAGTATATAGATCAGTCTTATGGACTCTGTGGGAGAAGGAGAGGGTGGGGAGATTTGGGAGAATGGCATTGAAACATGTATAATATCATGTATGAAATGAGTCACCAGTCCTGGTTTGATGCACGATACTGGATGCTTGGGGCTGGTGCACTGGGACGACCCAGAGGGAGGGTATGGGGAGGGAGGAGGGAGGAGGGTTCAGGATGGGGAACACAGGTATACCTGTGGTGGATTCATTTTGATGTTTGGCAAAACTAATGCAATATTGTAAAGTTTTAAAAAAAAAAAAAAGCAGAATGTCGGGCTGAAGAGCTTCCCGATTTTTCAAAAACTGAACGTCAGTTACTTGAGGAGGGTGGAATATAGTTAAAATTTTAAGAAGATCACATATTCTAGGATTAAATATAATCAAAGCATTAAGGATACATTTGCATCAAAATAAAACTAATTCTATTTGACTGATCCATCACTGATTTTCTAACACGCAAGAGGAGTGTATTTTCAGGAGCATTACCTCATCATCTGTGTTGCGGTTTGTGTTTTAAATCCCTCTGTGTTTGTGCCAGGAAATGTGTTTTGTCTCATGACCAAGAGTTTTGGTAGTATAAATGTACTTTGCTTTGTTTAATTTATTCATTTAATTTCTTCTTGGGTGATAGTTGTCTGTCTTTTCTCCCCTTCTAAATCAGACTTCCTGACAATTTTATGTAGAAAATTAAAGTCATATTCTTTCTGAACCTGAATTGATTTTGCCCAGGTCTTATTTCAGAAATAATAGCAAAGAGAAATAATAGACTCCAGGACCTTGAATTTCACAGATTCCTTCTTTGCAGTCTGGCTTGAAGCCATCATATGAAGTCAGAGATCCTCTTCATCGCCCACATCTAAGGAGTAATCACTTGATTTGTGTCACTGGGTGGTATGACTTTGTTTTACTGCTGAAAATAAATCAGTTCAAGGACTGGTAATTAAATCATCTGCTTATATTTTTTTCTCTTTAAAAATCACTCAGAAACGTTTCCCTCCTAATTCTGGGAGGCAATGTCAAACAGATCTTAGACTCTTAGGCTCTTAATGTTGATGGGAACCCTCGAGGTTTTGAAGTCCAACAAAATGAGATGGGAAGGAGCAGCTGTCACCTGGCTTTTTGTATTAAAAAAGTCACAATCTTTACACTTATAAAATATTGGCCATATTCCCTGTGCTGAATACATCCTTTGAGCCTATCTTACATCCCTTAGTTCGTGTCTCCCACTCCCCTATCCAAATATTGCCCCTCTTCCCATTGGTAACCATTAGCTTGTTCTCTGTATCCATGAGTCTACTTCTTTCTTTATTGTACTCTCTAGTTTGTTGTTTTTTAGATTCCACATATAAGTGATGTCATTGATATTTGTCTTTCTCTGTCTGGCTTACTTAGTATGATGATGTTAAATCCATCCTTGTTGCTGCAGATGACATTTCATTCTTTTTATTGCTGAGTAGTAGTCTGTTTGGTGTGTCTGTGTGTCTTTGTGTGTATACAACATCTTCTTTATCCATTCTTCTGTTGATGGACACTTAGATTGCTTCCATACCTTGGCAATCGTAAATAATTCTGCTATGAACTACAGTCCTAAAATTAGCTGCATATTCCTCCAGTAATGTTTCATTCCTAACATCAAATGACCTCATGATACAGGGCCAACATGCCTTTATTAAGGTAAGGATTTGAGGGAACTAAGTCTTAGACCCAGCATTGTCTCTCCCCAGCTATTGGCTGATGCTGCTGCTGCTGCTAAGTCGCTTCAGTCGTGTCCGACTCTGTGCGACCCCATAGACGGCAGCCCACCAGGCTCCCCCATCCCTGGGATTCTCCAGGCAAGAACACTGGAGTGGGTTGCTATTTCCTTCTCCAATGCACGAAAGTGAAAAGTGAAAGTGAAGTCGCTCAGTCGTGTCCGACTCTTAGCGACCCCACGGACTGCAGCCCACCAGGATCCTCCGTCCATGGGATTTTCCAGGCAAGAGTATTGGAGTGGGGTGCCATTGGCTGATAAAGCCTCTTAAATTCTGTGGCTCTCGGTGTCCAAGCATGTAAATTCGACCTCAAAGTTTTTTCCAGTTCTAACATTCTGGAGTCTTTGATCTCTTCTGAATGTCTTCTCTAAACACCAGTATTCTGTTTATAGTCCTCTTATGATCTCCAACTTTAAATTATTCTTAAAAGAAGCAAAAAAAAAAAAAAAAAGAAGAAGCAAAAGCTCCATGAAACATATGTTTTTCACTTTGATCACACACTTTTTCTAACATCTGTAGGAAAATACATGATTTTGATTGGCTCTGTCAATTGCCAGTTTAAAGACATTCCCTGTTTTTTTTTTTTTTTTTTTTTGTAGAGGGCAGTTCCTGCTGCCCTAGAACATGCTCTGGGGCTAGTGTCAAAGTGGGCTTTCTCTCGTCTCACTCCACTGGGGCCCCTCCCCACCACAGAAAGGGCTCAGTCACAAAAGAAAGAGAAGTGTTTCCAAACCCATTCTCTCAGCTTCCCCTTTGTGACCTGAGGTCACATTGAGACCCAAACTGTCAAATAGATGTGCTACTATCCCCATGTGGATCTTGAACACTTGAAATGTGTGAATTAAGATGTGTTACTAATACAAAAATGCACACTAGATTTTGAAAACTTAGTGGGAATATATGGGTATAAAATATCTCATGAATAGTTTTTCACATAGATTCTAACTTGAAATGGTAATATTTTGGGTACATCTGGTCAAATAAAATCTATGATTAAAATTAATTTCCCCTGCCTCCTTTTTAGGGATGTGTCCTAATGTCGATATTAGAAAAGTTTGTTTTTATTTATGGCTGTTTTGGGTCTTGTGGCTGCACAAATTTTTCTCTCTAGTTGCAGTGAGCAGGGGCTACTCTCTAGTCATGGTGTGCGGGCTTCTCTTGCAGGGGCTTCTGTTGTTGTGCAGCACAGGCTCTAGGTACACCGGCTTCAGTAGTCGCGGCTCCCGGGCTCTAGAGCACAGGCTCAATAGTTGTGGCTCTCGGGCTTAACTGCTCCACAGCATGTGGGCTCTTCCAGGACCAGGGATTGAACCCTTGTCTTCTGCACAGGCAGGCAGATTCTTTACCACTAAGCCACCAGGGAAGCCCTAGAAAAGTTTATATATGTAACTCACATTCAGACAAAAGAGATGCATATCGGAGATCCATATCCATTGGGCATATCTGACTCACCAACAAAGGGGCTTTGCTCGATCAGAAAAATCTACCATGGTTGAAGGGCTAGGAGGAGGGCATGAGGCCCATTCTGGGAGCAACTCAGATGAGCACATTTCTTCACACTAGGCAAAGAGGAGAGGCCCAATACCCCCAAAAGGAGAAAACAGTTCTCAAAGTCAGCTTACATAATTTCTGATGTTTTTAAATTTCTTTGTAAGAAATTTGACAAATTTACACTGATTTCAGCACCAGGAAACCTGCCAGTTTGGCAGTCCCAGGATTAATTTTCTCTCTGATCTGAGGTACAAAGTTCCTGAACTGTGTAAGTTTCCCTTCCTGCTATAGTACTTCTGACCTGCTTGGAAAGGTTACAGTCAAAAACATAAAATTACAGCAATGAGACTGCGTTATGATGTAGGACAAAATTTGTTCAAGTGGAAACAAAACAGAACTCAAACAGCCTGTGATACTAATGCAAAGAGGGAGGGAAAAAAAATTGACTTTTACAAACTTGGTTCTAAGAAGTTTTTAAACAACTTGCAAAACTCTTCAATCAGACGTATGCTGTAGGCGCCTCTTTACTTCCTACATCTTACATCTGATGGATTCCTCTCTGGCAGCCCTCCCTACTAATCTCCCCTGATTCAATCTATGCTGAGCCTTGCTCCAAGTTGCTTGCAAAACTTGATAAACTGTTTCTCACACTTTCCTCAATCCCCTTCCTCCACCTGGGAAAAAATTTTACGTATCTTTTAAAACTCACTCACAGCTTGGTTTTCTTTCTGAACCCTCCCTAAACATCAGACCAGGCCTCTATTCAAGCTTCAAGTCCCACACACTTAACACCTGCATTGCATGCTCCTCCTCCAGTTTGCAAGGTGCTTTAAACTACAAACCAAATACTATTTATATTTCTTTCAGCAGTGCTTGCATAGTTTCTGGCCCATCGTGTGCTTAGTAACTCAGTTGTCTTTGACTCTTTGGATGCAACCCCATGGAAGCCAGCCCGCCAGGCTCCTCTGCCCATGGAGATTCTCCAGGTAAGAATATTGGAGTGAGTTGCCATGACCTCCTCCAGAGGATCTTCAAGCCAGGGATGGAACCTAGGTCTCCCACATTGCAGGTGGATTCTTTCCTGACTGAGCCACCAGGGAAGCCCAAGAATATTGGAGTGGGTAGCCTATCCCTTCTCCAAGGGAACTTCCCAGCCCAGAAATCAAACCGGGGTCTCCTCCATTGCATTCTGGCCTATTACAGACAGGTAAAAAGTGCTTGTGGAAAGAATAAGTCAGTGACTGAAAGAACAGATGAATAGTGAGTTCTATTGTTTCAGTATAAAAGACGGGAATTATTTTGATAGCGAAATGGAAATGTTACATTCTCTAGTGCTAAATATACTGTCTTCACTTTTGAACTTTGAAGCCTCTGCATGAGACTTAAGTTTAACTCCAAGAGACATAACGAGATGATCTATTTCTCCATTATTTAGTTTACATTGAATTCTGTTTATTAGCAAGTGTTTAGGAGGCATGATGAAGAGGCAATCAGATGGCATTTGATGATAGATCAGCCATCTAGATGCATTATCAGTCAGTCCATTGGGCACACACTTTAATTTCTTGGTCTAGGAATCAGGATAAGGGCAGATTCATCTATCTATATTCTATCATGCAGGCCCTCTGCGATCAATAGAATGAATTTTGCAAAAGGTTTGGTAGGTGAGAGATTTATTTCTGTAACCACAGGAAAACTGACTGAAATCAGCTAGCCCAAACTGAAATGGAGGCCGTTCCATCCTTACAAAGGTTTAAAACAAAAATGTTTATTCATCTCTTATTGATTTAGGGAAAATCATAGTATGTGTCAATAAAGAAAATTGAAAAAATAGTTCTTCTGTTTTTACACCTTCTATGATATACTGTTATCTTCATGAAGGCAAGGATCTTGTCTGTTTTGTTCACTAAGCAGTGACAACCTCCACAGGAAGTACTCCTTAAATATTGCTGACCAATTAAAGGAAAGAAGGAACTTACATGTGAGGTAGAAAAACACCATCAAATTGCTCTCATAACCACTTGGTGTTAAGAATGGCTCATTTTTGATAAATATGTTCTCTATTCTAAAAGCACTATGATGTGGTGATTTTGTTAGACTGTAGCTTCCTCCCCACACCACTCTTGAATGTAAAATTAAGAGAATCATATTTTAGGTCAAGAGGAAGCTAAATGAATGATGGAAACAATTTTTCATTCCAGAAACATAAATAACCAAACACAGGAAAACATTTTTCTGCACAGTTACCACATTGGCAGATTCTTCATTATATAGGAAAAGCGGGTGCTGGTACCATGAGGGAGATAGCGATCCATGGGGACTTGACACGTGACTTCTTCCCATTGTGTCAGCACAGGTTGGGGAAAAAGTTGCACTAAGTTTCTGGGTTTCTGAGTGATTTGAACCTTTCAGAGAATATTGAAAACAGAACTTGGGAAGAAAATGTTTCACAGAATGGAAACTTACAGCCTTAAGGGGACTTGGTGCCAGAGTTATGACTGGTTAAAAATAATTGGTTTGCAAAGAGCCGTTGTTGCTCAGTCGCTAAGTCGTATCCAACTCTTTGCAAGCTCATGAATTGCAGCAGACCAGGCTTCTCTGTGGAGAAGGCAATGGCACCCCACTCCAGTATTCTTGCCTGGAAAATCCCATGGAAGGAGGAGCCTGGTAGGCTCCAGTCCATGGGGTCGCTGAGTCGGGCACGACTGAGCGACTTCACTTTCAGTCTTCACTTTCATGCATTGGAGAAGGAAATGGCAACCCACTCCAGTATTCTTGCCTGGAGAACCCCAGGGACAGAGGAGCCTAGTGGGCTGCCGTCTCTGGGGTTGCACAGAGTCGGACATGACTGAAGCGACTTAGCAGCAGCAGCAGCAGCAGGCTTCTCTGTCCTTCACTATCTCCTGGAATTTGCTCCAACTCATGTCCATTGAGTCAGTGATGCCATCCAACCACCTCATCTTCTGACACCTCCTTCTCTTCCTGCTCTCAATCTTTCCAAGCATCAGGGTCTTTCCCAATGAGTCAGCTCTTAGCATCAGGTGGCCAAAGTATTAGAGCTTCAGCTTCAGCATCAGTCCTTTCAATGAATATTCAGGATTGATTTCCTTTAGGATTGGCTGGTTTGATCTCCTTACAGTCCAATGGACTTGCAAGAGTCTTCTCCAGCACCACAGTTCAAAAGCATCAATTCTTCCACACTCAGCCTTCTTTATGGTCCAACTCTCACATCCATACATGACTACTGGAAAAACCATGCTGGTGCTGCTGCTGCTAAGTCACTTCAGTCGTGTCCAACTTTGTGCGACCCCATAGACAGCAGCCCACCAGGCTCCCCCATCCCTGGGATTCTCAAGGCAAGAACACTGGAGTGGGTTGCCATTTCCTTCTCCAATGCATGAAAGTGAAAAGTGAAAGTGAAGTCACTCAGTTGTGTCCGACTCTTAGCGACCTCATAGTCTGCAGCCCACCAGGCTCCTCCATCCATGGGATTTTCTAGGCAAGAGTACTAGAGTTGGGTGCCATTGCCTTCTGCGACTAGAAAAACCATAGCTTTGATTATACAGACTTCTGTCTGAAAAATAATGTCTCTGCTTTTTAATATGCTGTCTAGGTTTCTCATAGCTTTTCTTCTAAGGAGCAAACATCTTTAATGGCTACAGTCACCATCTGCACTGATTTTGGAGCCCAAGAAAAATTTTTGCCAAAATTAACTACACCTTTACTGGAAGAAACACAAGCTGGAATCAAGATTGCCGGGAGAAATATCAGTAACCTCAGATATGCAGATGACACCACCCTTATGGCAGAAAGTGAAGAGGAACTCAAAAGCGTCTTGATGAAAGTGAAAGTGGAGACTGAAAAAGTTGGCTTAAAGTTCAACTTTCAGAAAACGAAGATCATGGCATCTGGTCCCATCACTTCATGGGAAATAGATGGGGAAACAGTGGAAACAGTTGCATACTCTATTTTGGGGGGCTCCAAAATCACTACAGATGGTGACTGCAGCCATGAAATTAAAAGACACTTACTCCTTGGAAGGAAAGTTATGACCAACCTAGATAGCATAGTCTGACTCTGCAACCCCATGGACTGCAGCATGCCAGGCTTCCCTCTCCATCACCAACTCTTGGAGCTTGCTCAAACTTATGTCCATCAAGTCAGTGATGCCATCCAACCATCTCATCCTCTGTATTCCCCTTCTCTTCCCACCTTCAGTCTTTCCTAGCATCAGTCTCCCATCCAGAAGAATTCCAAACAACGTAAGTATATGTTTTCCAGAAGGAGGGCATCACTCCCTACCACTGGGTGTGCTGTGCTTAGTGACTTCCTTCCAAACAGTACAGTGTGAAAAACGAAGGGGAAAAGCTCAATTTACTGGAGAGAAACCTGGCAAACACTGTCTCAGCCAGGTAAACCAAAACTTGCATCAATAGTGATAAGCCATCTTTTTTTTTTTTTTTTGAAGTATAGTTGATTTACAGATGTGTGTTAATTTCAGGCTTGAGGGGTGCAGCAAAGTAACTCCGTTTTCTATTGTTTCTGATTATTTTCCATTATAGGTTATTATAAGGTACTGAATATAGTTCCCTGTGCTACACAGTAAATCCATGTTGCATGTCTATTTTCTATGTAGTAGTATGTGTCTGTTAATCCCAGACTCTTAATTTCTCCCTAATGCTTCTCTTTCCCCTTTGGTAACCATGAGTTTTTTTCTATGTCTGTGAGTCTGTTTTTGTTTTGCAGATAGATTCATCTGTATGACTTTTTTAGGTTACACATATTCAGTGATACCATGTAATATTTGTCTTTCTCTATCTGACTTACTTCACTTGGTGTAATAAGCTCTAGGTCCATCCATGTTGCTACAAATGGCAAAATTTCATTCCTTTTTAAATCTGAGCAATATTTCATTGTATGTATGTACCACACTTGATCCTGTGCACCCTTAGAATGATGAGATGAGAAAGGCACTTCTCTGGGATCTTCCTCCTAAAAATGCATCACCTCAGTATAATCAAGAGGGAAAAAAAACTTAGAAAAATCCCAGTTGAGGGCCTTTCTACAGAATACCTGAGCAGTACTCCTCGGAAGCTCTCATAAAGGTCATAAAAAACAAGGAAAGTCGGAAAAATGGTCACAGCCAAGAGAAGCCTATGAAGACATGAGAACTAAATGCTCTGTTGTTTCCTTGATGAGATCCTAGAACAGAAGAAGGACAGTAGGGAAAAAGTAAGGAAATCTGGATGAAGTATGGACTTCAGCTAATACCAGTGGATCAATACTCACTCACAAATGTGTCAAATGTACCATGTTAATGCAAAATATAATAATAGAAACTGACTACGGGATGTTAGTCTGTCTCTGCATTGTCTTTAAACATTTCTGTAAATCTAAATCTGTTATAAATTAAAAGTTTATTTTAATAAACAGAGATGCTCATCTGCTTGCCTGCCCTGTATGGTCACTATGAATAACAAATGGCTTAATGTGAGTGACTTGCTAAATTCTGATGTATACCATGAATATAAAATGGATTTCAAGGTTATATTATTTCAATAAAACTATTATTTAAATTTTTTACTTAAATTATTTTTAAATATTTAAAATTATTCGTGGTGTGAGGATGGATAGAGATGATTAAGCAGGCTGTGAGCACATTATGAAGAGTCCCAGAAGATGTGTGAAGGAATTTGAATTTGATTCTAAAGACAATGGATCATTAATTTCAGTTGCTCAGTCGTGTCCGACTCTTTGCGACCCCATAGACTATAGCACGCCAGGATTCCCTGTCCATCACCAACTCCCGTGGCTTGCTCAAACTCATGTCCATTGAGACAGTGATGCTATCCATCTCATTCTCTGTTGTCCCCTTCTCCTCATACCTTCAATCTTTCCCAGCATCATAGTCTTTTCCAGTGAGTCAGTTCTTTGCATCAGGTGGCCAAAGTATTGGAGTTTCAGATTCAGCATCAGTCCTTTCAATGAATATTCAGGACTAATTTCCTTTAGGATGGACTGGTTTGATCTCCTTGCTGTCCAAGGAACTCTCAAGAGTCTTCTCCAACACCACAGTTCAAAAGCATCACTTCTTCGGCACTCAGCTTTCTTTATGGTCCGACTCTCACATCCATGCATGACTACTGGAAAAATTATAGCTTTGATTAGATGGACTTTTGTCAGCAAAGTAATGTCTCTGCTTTTCAATATGCTGTCTAGATTTGTCATAGCTTTTCTTCCAAGGAGCAAGCATGTTTTAATTTCTTGGCTGCAATCACCATCTGCAGTGATTTTGGAACCCCAAAAAATAAAGTCTCTCACTGTTTCCGTTGTTTCCCCATCTATTTGCCATGAAGTGATGGGACTGGATGCCATGATGTTAGTTTTTTGAATGTTGAGTTTTAAGCCAACTTTTCCACTCTCTTCTTTCACTTTCATCAAGAGGTTCTTTAGTTCTTATTTGCTTTCTACCATAAGAGTGATGACACCACTTATGCATATCTGAGGTTTTTGATATTTCTCCAAGCAATCTTGATTCCAGCCTGTGCTTCATCCAGCCCAGCACTTCGCTTGATGTATTCTGCATATAAGTTAAATTAGCAAGATGACAATATACAGCCTTGACGTACTCCTTTCCCTATTTGAGACCAGTCTGTTATACCATGTCTGGTTCTAATTGTTGCTTCTTGACCTGCATACAGATTTCTCAGGAGGCAGGTAAGGTGGTCTGGTATTCCCATCTCTTTAAGAGTTCCACAGTTTGTTGTGATCCACACAGTCAAAGGCTTGGGCATAGTCAATAAAGCAGAAATAGATGTCTTTCTGGAACTCTCTTGCTTTTTTGATGATCCAGCATATGTTGGCAATTTGATCTCTGGTTCCTCTGCCTTTTCTAAAACCAGCTTGAACATCTGAAAGTTCACAGTTCACATACTGTTGAAGCCTGTCTTGGAGAATTTTGAGCATTACTTTGCTAGAGTGTGAGATGAGTACAATTGTGTAGTAGTTGGAACATTCTTTGGCATTGCCTTTCTTTGGGATTGGAATGAAAACTGACCTTTTCCAGTCCTGTGACCACTGCTGAGTTTACCAAATTTGTTGGCATGTTGAGTGCAGCACTTTCACAGCATCATCTTATAGGATTTGAAATAGCTCAACTGGAATTCCATCACCTCCACTAGCTTTGTTCATAGAGATGCTTCTTAAGGCCCACTTGACTTCACATTCCAGGATGTCTGGATGGACAGGTGAGTGATCACACCATCGTAGTTATCTGAGTCAAGAAGATATTTTTTGTATAGTTCTTCTGTGTATTCTTGCCACCTCTTCTTAATATCTTCTGCTTCTGTTAGGCCCATACCATTTCTGTCCTTTATTGATCCCATCTTTGCATGAAGTGTTCCCTTGGTATCTCTAGTTTTCTTGAAGATATCTCTAGTCTTTCCCATTCTACTGTTTTCCTCTATTTCTTTGCATTGACCACTGAGGAATGCTTTCTTATCTATACTTGCTATTCTTTGGAACTCTTTTCCTTTTCTCCTTTGCCTTTAGCTTCTCTTCTCTTCTTGGTTATTTGTAAGGCCTCCTCAGACAGCCATTTTGCCTTTTTGTATTTCTTTTTCTCGAGGATGGTCTTGATCCCTGTCTCCTGTACAACATCACAAACCTCCATCCGTAGTTTTGAAACTATTTGTCACTTCCACTGTATAATTGTAAGGGATTTGATTTAGGTCATACCTGAATGGTCTAGTGGCTTTCTCTACTTTCTTCAATTTAAGTCTGAGTTTTGCAATAAGGAGTTCATGATCACAATCAGCTTCTGGTCTTCCTTTTGCTGATTGTATAGAGCTTCTCCATCTTTGGCTGCAAAGTATATAATCAATCTGATTTCCGTATTGACCATCTGGTGATGTCCATGTGTAGTGTCTTCTCTTTAATGGGTCATTAAAAGTTTCTAAGCAGAAGAGTAAAATTAGACCTGAATTTTAGCAGTGACAATGGAAAGAAACTGAAATGCTGGAAACCACAGAAGTCTGGGCACAGATACTCAAGGCAGAGGTGGTACAGGGAGAAGTCAAGTGGCAGTGGCAGCCCTCTGATAGGGATGACTTCCCCTCTGTACTCCAAACTAGTCACCCTCCAGTTGAGACTTTCTAAGGACAGTTAATTTGATATCATTTTAATATTTTCAATAAAAATGATTCATTATTGAATAAGCATATGTCAATGTTTATACCTTGGTTATAACTCTTATAGGTACATAAATCATGGTCAATCACAATACCACATTCCTTGATTCAGTGATAGGGTCAGAGAAGATAATGTGACTTAAGCAGAGCAAATCAAAATCTGTAACTCTGCCAAGCTGAAAAAATACAGCTCTGGGGATTCCAGAAATTATTTTTCTGCCAGATAGGGAGGGTCTGCCTCCAGCTGACTGAGGGAAACCAACAGACAAAGAGAAACAGAGACAAACAGAGAGGAGAGAAAGATATAGGGAGGCTTAACAGCATTGGTTAAGCCTCCAGAGGCAGCATTCCTAAGCTTTTCATTTATGAAAACTGATGTATACCTGTCCTCTCTCCTTTGTTTTTAGCTTGAGCAGTTTCACTTGGGTTTCTTTAACTTGCAAAAAAGAGAGTCCTGACTCTGTTTCCTCTTCTTTCTTCTCTGTCAACACTGTACCCCCTGATACTCTGTAAGCAGTTACTTAAAAATTATGCTCTCAGTGAAGTCATAAGAATGTCATTCCATGTGTCTGATTGGTGTTTGAGAATATTTTACCCTTACTGTGGCAGCCTAGCACATGTTACTGGTTCATTCCTTGGCCTCTGTTTCCTTCTCTGTAGCATGGGCATCATAGGTTGTTATGAGGGATAAATAACCAATGTAAAAGCATGTGGCTCATTGCCTGGCATGTAGCAAGCCCATGGCAAATGGCAGCTATTATTAACGGTGGTAATAGAAGAAATAATAGGCCTCTTTGACATTGCTCAGAAGAATGAATAAATATAGTGAAATAAACAAATTCCTGTTGCTACTCACCCTGGAGCCCTGTGTATATTTGCCCTAGTGAGAACAACTAGGACATTGCTAATAAGTGTCGACAGTTGGGAGCATCTGCTGTCAGTGACTTTCTTCTAGAGGCTCACATAAAACCATTGTTTCCATTCTTTGTCCGCTTCATCTTAACAGATTGTAAGCACTCAACAAACATTAGTTCTTCTTAGTAGCATTATTACTATCAATAGCACCATACTTCTCCCCACCACAAACTTGTTCTATCCAGTTTCAGGTGCCCTGGAGGGCAACTGCCCATCTATTTGAAATGTCCTCCTTGGCCTTCAAAGTTAATTTTTGTCTATTCCATAGAACCTATGTTTTATGTCAGACTATCCCACACATACCCCCTGGATATCATAAAAGTCTATCCAACTGTTTCCTAGGATGTGATGACAGGCAGACTAACAGAAACTTAGCTTTATGAGCCTAAGTTGTGAAGGTTCTCTGAGCCCTGCTGTTATCTGTGGCTGAGCTTTCATCAGCAGCTTGAGGGCAGGATCCTTTCCCACCCAGCCACATAGAGGGCTTGGCCTCCCATGAGTCTTCATCAAAGCTGGTGACAGTCTCTTTCGGGGAAAACTTCTGGGAAGCACTGCCTGTCTCTCTAAAAGCCCCTGGCACAGAGGTAGGGCACCACCAAAGCAAACTTCCTGCCACACACAGTTTTACCTGGGGTTAATTCTCCTGTGAAATGCCAGTGCATGAGCCACCTCCAGCAGGCCCATTTACTTTTAAAAGAAACGAGGCTATTTTCTGCCCTACTCCACCATTCCAGGAATCTATCTGTGGATTATTTTTAAGGCAAGAACTATCTAATAATGAGTAATTTCACTGGTCTATATTTGGCATCAAGGAATTTTTTTTTTTTAGGTCATTGAAGGGAAGTTCTCAGAAACTTCAAGTTGGAAAAGAGCTGACAGAAGGTAGATGTCATAGATATTTTTTTTTTCTTTCTACACCATCAGGAACTAGGCCTCAGAAAGTTGGCAGTGGGAACTCAGTTTCCTCATCAACAAAATAGGTGGTATAGAACTTCCCCAGTAGGGCTTTAGTGAGAAATAAAGAAGATAGCAAACAGAACGCTTAACTCAGTTCTCAGACACTCTTGGGCCATGTCCACCTGTCAGCCACCACCTCCGTTCCCTCCTCTTTGTTGGACACCCTCACAGCTGTTCCCATACTTTAGGCTCCTCCCTGTACGCCCCCCCCCACCCCCCGCCACCACCCTGCCAGTTTTCCCTTGTCCTTCCTAAAGCCCAGCTCTGAGGCATCTCTCTCCACCTTGCTATCATTGTAGACCTCCTTTGGCCTTGTGCTGGTATTCTTGGCCTCCATCACTCCACTATGTCCTGTAGTTCTAGAATTGCCTCCCACTACCTACCTGCACAGTCATGCTGTGTACTGATAACTAATATATTGATTAAATTAGATGACTTATGTAAAGTCATTACCTGAGTGCCTGGAACACAGTCAATAGTATTGTACTGATAGCTGTTGGCATTGTCATTTTGAAGTATTTTGAGCATACAGAAAAGTTTAGCATGGGAAGTAACAAATATTCATCCAGGCACTCAACTTTGTCAGATCATAATATTATGCCATATTTTTTCATATCTTTTTAAGAAGTGAAACATTCCAGGTGTTACTAAGTTGGAGTCCCCTCTGTACTCTTCCCACCTCCCATTCCCATCCTTCCCTTCAGAGCAGTATCTACAGTCCCGTTTTTTATGAATCATGCTTTTTTTTTGTACTTTTGTGTTCTGGAAATTTTATTTAAGTGATATAGCACTGTCTATAGCCTTCTTCAAATTGCATTTTTGGTCAACATTATGTTTTTGAGATTTACCCATGTTAGAATATGTAATTTTAATTCATTCACTTTCACTGTCGTTTAGTCGCTAAGTCGTGTCTGACTCTTTGTGACCCCCATGGATTATAACGGCCCGGCTCCTCGGTCCTTGGAATTTCCCAGGCAAGAATACTGGAGTGGGTTGCCATTTCCTTCTCCAGGGGATCTTCCCTACCCAAGTATTGAACCTTTGTCTCTTGTGTCTCCAGTATTGGCAGGTGGATTCTTTACCACTGAGCCACTAGGGAAGCTATTTTCATTACTGTGTTGTATTTCATTATATGAGTGTTTTTTTAATTTATTCATTCCATTTCATAGACATTTACATTGCTTCCAAAGTAGGGATAGAATAAATCTCAGAGATCATTATACAAATGAGAAAAGGTAGCTAAGCAAGGGAAGTGATTTGGCTAAAGTCATAGAGAAACTAGTGGAGAAGGACTTTAAAAGAGATTCTATTAATAGTACTCTGCTTCTCTGATGGCTCAGTGGTAAAGAATCTGCCTGCAATACAGGCAACACAGGAGACAAGGGTTCAATCCTTGGGTCAGATAGATCCCTGTAGGAGGAAATGGCAACCTATTCCAATATTCTTGCCTGAACGCAACCCCATGGACAGAGTAGCCTGGTGAGCTACAGTCCAAAGGGTTTCAGAGAGTCGGTTGGACATGACTGAACAAATGAGCACAGCACACATAGGAGCCTTCAGTGGCCAGTTTTTATTTTTATTTTTTTTGCCCAATAGATGTTCCCATTTGCCTTCTTCAGATTCCTTAGAGGAACTCATCCCTCATTCCATGAGACCCTGTTGGGAATATCAGTTATTCCCTGACCAGTGAGCATGAGAGCCCATGACTCAAAGTCAATCACAATACCACATTCCTTGGTGTACAGTGATGGGGTCACAGATCATGGGACTGAAGTGGAGCCAGTCAGAATCTGTAACTGCCAAGCTGAAAAAATACAGCCCTGGGGATTCCAGAAAATATTTTTCTGATAGGTAGGGAGGGTCTACCTCCAGCTGACTGAGTGAAGCCAACACACGAAGGGAAGCAGAGAGAAACAGGGGAGAGAGGAGAGAGAGAAAGACATAAAGAGGTTTAACAGCTTTGTTTAAGCCTCCAGAGGCAGCATCCCTAAACTTCTCACTTATGAAAACTGATAAATACCTGTCCTTCTTTGTTCTTAGCTTGACCAGTTTTACTTGGGTTTCTTTAATTTGCAAAAAAGAGTCCTGACTCTGTTTCCTCTTCTTTCAGCTCTGTCACCTCTGCACCCCCCTGATACTCGTAAGCAGTTACTTGAAAATGATGCTCTCAGTGAAGTTATCAGAATATCACTAACACTGGACTTAGCAAACACAGCAAGACTAACTGTGGTCAATGTTATAATGAAACATTCTCTTCTCTTAGATATTTTACTCTGATATGCCATCCATTCGTTCAGGATATATTCATCATGTTCCTACTATGTGCCAGATGGAAGAAACGAAACAGGAATAGCACAAAGGACATAGAGAAAATAAAATAATTTTCTAAGTGTTTTGTAGGAAGTAGTACAATATTTAATCTAAGTAGACTGCCATTAGGAGATAATACCTATTTAAATCCCTAGAGAAAAAAACTAAAAAACCAAGAAAGGAATTAAATGGAATATTTTTAAATATCTGATTAGTCCAACAGGAAATAGGAAAGAATAAAGGAACACAGAGGAAGGGACAAATGAAAGAAAAATAATTAGATAGTAATATTAAATCCAACCTTATCAATCAGTACTTTAAAAATAAATAGCCTAAGCCTCCTATTAAGAGGAAGAGACTTTTAAACTGAAAACAAAAGACTTTTAAACTGAAAACAAAGGCAAACTATTTGTTTTCTGTAAGAGACATGCTTTAAATATCAAGTAATATTAAAAGCAAAAGATTGGGAAAATTTTACCGTGCAAATTGTAAGCACAGAAAAGCCAACATGGCTATATAATATCAAAGATGACTTAATCAGGAGTAACATCAGAGATAAAGACAAACATTTCATAATGATAGAAGGGTCATTTCATCAGGAAGACATGGAAGTTACAAATGTGTATTAACCTAGAAATAGAGGTTCAAAAGATGTGAAGCAAAAGCTGATGGAACTAAAGAGAGAATATAAAAATCACAATTATAGTTGGAGATCTTAACTTCCATCTTTCAGTAATTAACAAAATAAGTAGACAATAACTGATAGAGCAAATGCTATATATAGGGTATCCAAATTCTGTTAATCGTTTTGACCTAAATGATATTTATGGACCATATGAAATCACTGCAGAACAGACATTACTTCCAGGTGCATGTGGAACATTCACCAGAATATGCCATATTGTCAAATATAAAATAAGTCTCTATCACTTTTAAAAGATTGAGATAAAACCATAGTCTCTGACCACAATGAAATTAAGTTAGAACTTAATACCAATTCAATATCTTAAAACTCCCCAAATATTTTAGAACTGTACAATGCATTTTTAAATGATACATGAACCAAAGAAGAATTAGGAAATATTTCAAAATGAATGCTAGAGACAATACAGCATATCAAGATGTGTGAGATGTTGGTAACTGCATTTAGAAGGAAAATTGTGAATGTAGATGCCTGTATTAGAAAAGAAGAGAAAGGGCAAAGATTAGTGATCTATGTTTAAACCTTAAGATATTAGAAAGAGAAGAACAAATCAATACCAAAGTAATAGAAAGAAATAATAAATATAAGAGCAAAATTCAATGAGATGAAAGAAAAAACAAACAATAGAAAAAATTTAACAAAACAAAAAGGCTATTCTTTGAAAATAATAATACAGTTGATAAACCCATAGCAAGCCTGATTAACGAAGAAAGAACACAGATTACAAATATTAGAAGTAAAGGAAGGCATGTCATTACAGATCCTACAGACATTGAAGGGTAATGAGAAAATATTATGAACAGCTTCATACCAATAAAACTTGATATCTTAGATTAATTGGACAAATTCCTTGAAAGACATCCAAAGCAATTCCAGTAAAAGTCAAATTGGCTTTTTGAGGAAAGTGATGATTATAAAATATATGTGGAAGTGTAAAGAACCTGAAACACCCAAAACAGTTTTGATCTAGAAAAACAAATTTAGAGGACCTCACATTACATGATTTCAAGACTTTCTATGAAGCTATAGGAGTCATGACAGTGTGGCATTGGCATAAGTGTAAACAAATCAATTAATCTGAATACAGGGTCCAGAAAAAAACCTACACATATTTTTCAATTGATTTTCAACAAAGAATCCATGGCAATTTACTGGGGAAAATAAACTCTTTTGAGTGATTTGTCCTGGAAAACCTGGATAAGTATATAGGAAAAGCAGAAAGAAACAACTTTGAGACTTATCTCGTACCATATACAGAAATTATTTTTAAATGGATCCTAGAGCTGAACATAAAAGCTTGAACTTTAGACCTAAACGTGTAAACTTCTAGGAAAAAAAAGAAAAAACCTTAGAATACTATCTTTATGAGCTTGGGATAAATGAAGATTTCTTAGATGAAACAAAAAACGCTAATCATAAATGATAAATTAAACTTCATGAAAATCTAAAACTTCTGCTCATTGAAAGATAGGGATAAATTTTTTGTAATGTGTAGATCATATACAAAGGGTTTGTATCCATATATATAAAGAGCTATTGCAAATCAACAACAACTAAAAAGTAGTAAAGATGAACAAAGAGACTTGGATATCTCACAAAGATGTGTGAGGGGCCAATAACACATAAAAGTACTCAATACTTTTAATTAAAACCGTGAGATACCATTTCATATTCACTAGAGCAGCTAAACTGAAAAAGGCAATACCAAATTTTGGTAAGCATTGTAGAGCAGCTGGCATTCTCATATGTTTTTGATGGAATTGCAAAATGTGATAGCCACTTTGTAAATCTGCTTGGCAATTCCTTATAAGTTTAAAGATACACTTATTCTATAACCCAGCGATTCTACTCCTAGGTATTTATCCAAGAGAAATAAAAATATGCTGCTGCCAAGTTACTTCAGTCGTGTCTGACTCTGTGTGACCCCATGGACTGCAGCCCACCAGGCTCCCCGTCCCTGGGATTCTCCAGGCAAGAACACTGGAGTGGGTTGCCATTTCCTTCTCCAATGCATGAAAGTGGAAAGTGAAAGTGAAGTCGCTCAGTTGTGTCCGACTCTTAGTGACCCCATGGACTGCAGCCTACCAGGCTCCTCCATCCATGGGATTTTCCGGGCGACAGTATTGGAGTGGGGTGCCATTGCCAAATATATGTCTACACAAACCCTATACAAGAATATTCAAACCAGCTTTATTCTTAATATTCAGAACCTGTCAACAAATATCCATCAGAAGGAGAATGGATAAACAAATTGTGGTATGTTCATATAATGGAATACTACTCAGCAATAAAAATGAACACAGTACTGATATGTCCAACCATGTAGACAAGCTAGGCTATTGTGATAGAAATCAGAGTAGTGGTTTTCTTCAGTGGATTGGGATTGATTGGAAGGAAGCACAAGAGAGCTTTCTAAGGTAGTAAAATAATAATGAAGTAATGAAAGCATTCTGTATCTTGATTAGAGTATTGGTTACAAAAGTGTATACATTTGTCAAAGCTCACTAAATTGAACAGGTATTTAGGATCTTTGCATCTCTTATACATAAAATTTACCTCAGTGAAAACAATGATCTCTTTTCCATTAAAGGGGGGACAGGGTGCTGCTGAAGGAAGAGGTACCTATGAGTCCTGGCTTTACCACTTACTAGCTAGGTGACCTTGAGAAAATTACTTACCCTTCCATAACTCACATTCCTCATCTAAAAATGGAAATGATGATAGTACCTATCTCATTGTGGTTGTTGAGAAGATTAAAGAATGTAGCCCCTGAAAAGGGTTTTGCACTGTGCCTGGTCTGGTCTCCTGCCTTCCCAAATAGGCTCAGGCTTGAAGAACTAGTTCCTTGTATCTTTTCTATGAAGTCACCCCCTTAAACTCTAGTTCTCACCACTTTGTTCTTGATCCTTCTCTCGCTCAGCACTTTGTTCCTTCACCTCACATTTTGATAAAGTCATTATCTTTCTAGCACTTTCCTCTTTTTCCATGTGTCTAAATGTGACCCCCATAGTAGACTTCAGGCTTCTTGAGACCAGAGCTCTCTCTGCCATTTCCATGCCCTGTGGTGTTCCATATGTGCTTCTCCGTGTTGTTATTTACTTTGTGAATAGGTAAAACAAAATTTTATGAAGGGATTTCAGTAATGACTCTTATGTTGTTCAAGAATTTTAAATAATAAAAATTATTCAATGAAGAATCTCCTCCCAATCTCTTTGCAATCTCTTTTACCTGGTTCCCAAGACCCCAACACCACCAAAAAAGAAAAGAAAATAGGAAGAAAAAACTAATTATTCCATGCATTTCTCTATGAAATTATGGTATCTATCCTTATTTCTCCCTCTTTGTTGTGTAAAAAGTAGCTACCATCAGTTGTGCATTTGTGGGGTTTTCTTTCCCAACTAACAATACATTTTAAACCTCTTTGCACATCACTACTTAGAGATCAGTTATGAAATGTTCCATTGATTAATGTGCTATAGGTTAATTCCATTATTTTTAAATAATAAAAAATGAGTGATTAAACACTTAGATTTCTGCCAAAATCATAAGTAGAAAATGGTGTCTCAATGTAGTTTCTCATATAGGAACCTGAGACCCTGTTTGTTTTGCTCTCTTTGTGAATTGTCTGTACCTATCCCTTGCCCATTTTTCTACACGGTCCCTGGTCTTTTTTTTTTTCATTTCCAGTCATCACTTATATATCAGAAAGAGGACTACTTTGCAGTATGAATTGTAGTTTCTCAGTATGTCCTTTGAATTTTTTCTCTGCTCTTGTGATTTCTGCCACACAAAGTGGTTTTAATTTTTACATACTTTATTAACCTTTTGTCTTATGGCTTCTACATTTTGACTCATAGTAAGACTGTTTTTTTGTTTTTTTTTTTTTTTTGAGTTGGTTGTTTCATTGTCCAACAGCTCACATTCCAAAAAGATGGAAGATTTCAAGATAAAAATGGAAACTTTGGGAATATTAAAAGAAAAGACAGATGCTTGTTGACTTGAATTGAGTCCAGTTTAACTGACAGATTTTCCATGTTTGGGGACACACTAACTTGACATGAGACACAGAGAAAGAATTTTGCTAATCCTGCCCGGGGACATACTTTGATTGTCCTGTTGTCTAAAACATAACTTTAGCTCTTACTGGGAACTCGTGTTTCTCACTCTGAATGTGGTCCAGACACTTTTTCTAAGTTGCTGCTTTTGTTTCTTTAGTTGCATTGCTTTGTTTTCTCATGAATAGGAAAAACAAGCAAGTGTCAGCCACAGTTATTCAGAAATCCTTATCATTGCCCTTTCCTACCTATCACTGTGGTCCAAAACAAAAGAATTCAATCATTCACTCACTCACTCTTCCAACAAATGAATGTGTTAAGCATCGATTGAAGGTAGGGCAGCATGCTCTATGTTAAGCAAACATGATGAAAAAAAGCCCACAATGTCACTACATGCCTGAAGTTTATATTCTAATATGAAAGGTTGATCTTAAAGATGTCATAACAGCTAAGTGCCAGGAAAAGTTATAAAGTGTTGTGAGAGTTTGTAACAGGAACCCCTGCCCTAGTCTGACAGATCAGGGATGAATTCCCTGAGGAAGTCTCTTTGGAACTGAATTCTGATGAGGTAGGAACTAATCAGGCAGAAAGGAGAGTGGGAAAATCAGAACAGCAATGACTCCAAGGCCAGAAGGAGCATGGTGCCATGCAGAAAGTGAAGGAAGAGTGAGGTGATTGACTTAGAGGAGGGAAATGGCATACAAGTTACACACGGGTTATTGTCAGTTGGGTTCCTTGACTCTTGGGATCACTAATTAGGAGGAGAGGAGGAAGGAGTAAGACAAAGTGGATAGAGAAGTTGTGCCATGGTGTGATCACAGGAAGACCTCAGCCAACCCCGCAGGGAGCTCTGAACTGGGATGGCCCTTCAGTGTTGGGCCAAGGGAACAGCCTTCATGTCTCCATGTTGAACAGTCATTAGAATTGGGCTGCTCTCTGCCAGCCACTGCTGTTAGGTCAGGGCTGTCAGGTAGCAGCAATGCCAGCAGATGTGAGGATCAGCTCTTCGTCCTGGAAGGGAACCTGGGCAGCGAAACACAGTAAGACCAAATCCCTCTGGGCCTGTTAGCTTATGGTAAACAGTTTTAATATTATTCCCAGTGCAGGAGGAGGCCAAAGGAGAGTTTTAAGCAAGTCATAAATAATCTGATTGACCATTTTGAAGAGTGGTCTGGCTGCTTTATCTGGGTTTTTTAAGTGTGGGAGAGTGTGGAGGAAGAGAAGACACTTAAGAGGCAGTTGCAGGGGTGGCATGCACATAAGTGGTGGCAGGGGAGACAAGTGGGAGGTGGGAAGGGTTTGGCCATAGTGACAATATGATTTACTGATGGAGTGAATGTGGGTTCAGTTCAATTCAGTCTCAGTAGTGTCCAACTCTGTGACCCCATGGACTGCAGCATGCCAGGCTGCCCTGTCCCTCACCAACTCCTGGAGTTTACTCAAACTCATGTCCATTGAATCGGTGATGCCATCCAACCATCTCATCCTCTGACATCCCCTTCTCCTCCCACCTTCAATCTTTCCCAGCATCAGGGTCTTTTCAAATGAGTCAGTTCTTCCCATCAGGTGGCCAAAGTATTGGAGTTTCAGCTTCAGCATCAGTCCTTCCAATGAATATTCAGGACTGATTTCCCTTAGGATGGACTGGTTGGATCTCCTTGCAGTCCAAGGGACTCTCAAGAGTCTTCTCCAACACCACAGTTCAAAAGCATCAATTCTTCTGCACTCAGCTTTCTTTATAGTCTGACTCTCACATCCATATATGACTATTAGAAAAACCATAGCTTTGATTAGACGGCCCTTTGTTGGCAAAGTAATATCTCTGCTTTTTAATATGCTGTCTAGGCTGGTCATAACTTTTATTCCAAGGAGTAAGCATCTTTTAATCTCATAGCTGCAGTCACCATCTGCAGTGATTTTGGAGCCCCCAAAAATAAAGTCTGTCACTGTTCCACTGTTTCTCCATCTATTTCCCATGAAGTGATGGGACTACATGCCATGATCTTAGTTTTCTGAATGCTGAGTTTCAAGCCAACTTTTCACTCTCGTCTTTCACTTTCGTCAAGAAGCTCTATTTTTTTTAATTAATGTATTTATTTTAATTGGAGGATAATTACTTTACAACATTGTAGTGTTTTTTGCCATACATTGACATGAATCAGCCATGGGTGTACATGTATCCCCCATCCTAAAGCCCCCCTCCCAGCTCTCTCTGCATCCCATCCCTCAGGGTCATCCCAGTGCACCAGGCCCTGAGTGCCCTGTCTCATGCATTGAACCTGGACTGGTGATCTGTTTCACATATGATAATATACATGTTTCAATGCTATTCTCTCAAATCGTCCCACCCTAGCCTTCTCCTACAGAGTCCAGAAGTCTGTTCTTTACCTCTGTGTCTTGCATATAGGGTCATCATTACCATCTTTCTAAATTCCATATATAGGCATTAATATACTGTATTGCTGTTTTTCTTTCTTGACTTACTTCACTTTGTATAATAGGCTCCAGTTTCATCCACCTCATTAAAACTGATTCAAATGCATTCTTTTTAATAGCTGAGTAATATTCCATTGTGTAAATATACCAAAACTTTCCTATCCATTCATCTGCTGATGGATATATAGGTTGCTTCCATGTCCTGGCTATTGTAAACAGTGCTGCGATCAACAGTGGGGTACACGTGTCTCTTTCAATTCTGGTTTCCTTGGTGAGTATGTCCAGAACTGGGATTGCTGGGTCATATGCCAGTTCTATTTCCAGTTTTTTAAGGAATCTCCACACTGTTCTCCATAGTGACTGTACAAGTTTGCATTCCCACCAACAGTGTAAGAGGATTCCCATTTCTCCACACACTCTCCAGCATTTATTGTTTGTATACTTTTTGATAGCAGCCATTCTGACCAGCATGAGATGGTACCTCATTGTGCTTTTGATTTAGATTTCTCTGATAATGAATGATATTGAGCATCTTTTCAAGTGTTTGCTAGCCATCTGTATGTCTTCTTTGGAGAAGTGTCCGTTTAGTTCTTTGGCCCATTTTTTGATTGGGTCACTTACTTTTCTGGTATCGAACTGCAGGAGCTGCTTGTATATTTTTGAGATTAATTCTTTGTCAGTTGCTTTGTTTGCAATTATTTTCTCCCATTCTGAAGGCTGTCTTTTCACCTTGCTTATAGTTTCTTTCGTTGTGCAAAAGGTTTAAAGTTTAACTAGGTCCGATTCGTTTATTTTTGCTTTTATTTCCATTACGCTGGGAGGTGGGTCATAGAGGATCCTGCTGTGATTTATGTCACAGAGTGTTTTGCCTATGTTTTCCTCTAGGAGTTTTATACTTCCTGACTTACATTTAGATCTTAAATCCATTTTGAGTTTATTTTTCTGTTTGGTGTTAGAAAGTGTTCTAGTTGCATTCTCTTACAAGTGGTTGACCAGTTTTCCCAGCACCACTTGTTAAAGACATTGTCTTTTCTCCATTGTATATTCTTGCCTCCACTGTCAAAGATAGGTGTCAATAGGTGCGTGGATTTATCTCTGGGCTTTTTATTTTATTCCCTTGATCTATATTTATGTCTTTGTGCCAGTAATTTAATCAAGAGGCTCTTTAGTTTTTCTTCACTTTCTGCCATAAGGGTGGTGTCATCTGCATTTCTGAAGTTGTTGATATTTCTCCCAGCAATCTTGATTCCAGCTTGTGCTTCTTCCAGCCCAGCGTTTCTCATGATGTACTCTGCATTTATAAGTAAAACAAGCAGGGTCACAATATACAGCCTTGACCTACTCCTTTCCCTATTTGGAACCAGTCTGTTCTTGCATGTCCAGTTGTAACTGTTGCTTTCTGACCTGCACACAGATTTCTCAAGAAGCAGCTCAGGAAAAAAAAAAAAAAAGAAGCAGCTCAAGTGGTCTGGTATTCCATCTCTTTAAGAATTTTCTGCAGTTTGTTGTGATCCACACACTCAACGGCTTTGGCATAGTTGATAAAGCAGAAATAGATGTTTTTCTGGAACTCTCTTGCTTTTTCAATGATCCAGCGGTTGTTGGCAATTAGATCTCTGGTTCCTCTGCATTTTCTAGATCCAACTTGAACCTCTGGAAGTTCACGGTTCATGTACTGTTGAAGCCTGGCTTGGAGAATTTTGAGCATTACTTTGCTAGCGTGTGAGATGAGTCCAATTTTGTGGTAGTTTGAGCATTCTTTGGCACTGCCTTTCTTTGGGACTGGAATGAAAACTGACCTTTTCCAGTCCTGTGGCCACTACTGTGATTTCCAAGTTTGCTCGCATATTGAGTGCAGCACTTTCAGAGCATCATCTTTTAGGATTTGAAATAGCTCAGCTGGAATTCCATCACCTCCACTAGCTTTGTTCATAGTGATGCTTCCTAAGGCCCACTTGACTTTGCATTCTAGGATGTCTGGCTCTAGGTGAGTGATCACACCATCATGATTATCTGAGTCGTAAAGATCTTTTTTGTGCAGTTCTTCTATGTATTCTTGCCACCTCTTCTTAATATCTTCTGCTTCTGTTAGGTCCATACCATTTCTGTCCTTTATTGTGCCTATCTTTGCATGGCTCCACCCATCAGAACAAGACCCAGTTTCCCCCTCAGTCAGTCTCTCATATCAGGAAGCTTCCATAAGCCTCTTATCCTTCTCTATCAGAGGGCAGATAGACTGAAAACCACAGTCACAGAAAACTAACCAATCTGATCACATGGACCACAGCCTTGTCTTACTCAGTCAAACTATGGGCCATGCCATATAGGGCCACCCAAGACGGACAGGTCATGGTGGAGAGTTCTGACAAAACGTGGTTCACTGAAAAAGGGAATGGCAAACCACTTGAAGTATTCTTGCCTTGAGAACCCCATGAACAGTATGAAAAGGCAAAAAGATAGGACACTGAAAGATGAACTCCTCAGGTCAGTAGGTGCCCAATATGCTAAAGGAGATCAGTGGGGAAATAAGTCCAGAAAGAATGAAGAGATGGAACCAAAGCAAAAACAACAGCCAGTTGTGGATGTGACTGGTGATAGAAGCGAAGTCCGATGCTGTAAAGAGCAATATTGTATAGGAACCTGAAATGTTAGGTCCATGAATCAAGGCAAATTGGAAGTGGTCAAACAGGAGATGGCAAGACTGAACATCAACATTTTACGAATCAGTGAACTAAAATGGACTGGAATGGGTGAATTTAACTCAGATGACCATTATATCTACTACTGTGGGCAAGAATCCCTTAGAGAAAATGGAGTAGCCATTATAGTCAACAAAACAGTCCGAGATGCAATACAATCTCAAAAACAACAGAATGATCTCTGTTCATTTCCAAAGCAAACCATTCAGTATCACAGTAATCCAAGTCTATGCCCCAATCAGTAATGCTGAAGAAGCTGAAGTTGAATGGTTCTATCAAGATCTACAAGACCTTCTAGAACTCACATTCAAAAAAAGATGTCCTTTTCTTTATAGGGGACTGGAATGCAAAGTAGGAAATCAAGAAACATGTGGAGTAAGAGGCAAATTTGACCTTGGAGTAAAGAATGAAGCAGGGCAAAGGCTAATAGAGTTTTGTCAAGAGAATGCACTGGTCATAGCAAACACCCTCTTCCAACAACACAAGAGAAAACTCTACACATGGACATCACCAGATGGTGAATATCAAAATCAGACTAATTATATTCTTTGCAGGCAAATATGGACAAACTCTATACAGTCAGCAAAAACCAGACCAGGAGTTGACTATGGCTCAGACCATGAACTCCTTATTGCCAAATTCAGACTTAAATTGAAGAAAGTAGGGAAAGCCACTAGACCATTCAGGTATGACCTAAATCAAATCCCTTACAATTATACAGAGAAAGTGACAAATAGATTCAGGGGGTTCGATCTGATAGACAGAATGCCTGAAGAACTATGGACAGAGGTTCATGACATTGTACAGGAGACTGATCAAGACCATCCCCAAGAAAAACAAATGCAAAAAAGCAAAATGGCTGTCTGAGGAGGCCTTACAAATAGCTATGAAAAGAAGAGAAGCGAAAAGCAAAGGAGAAAAGGAAAGATATACCCATTTGACTGCAGAGTTCCAAAGAAGAGCAAGGAGAGATAAGAAAGCCTTTCTCAGTGATCAGTGCAAAGAAATAGAGGAAAACAATCGAATGGGAAAGACTAGAGATATCTTCAAGAAAATTAGATACCAAGGAAACATTTCATGCAAAGATAGGATCAATAAAGAACAGAAATGTATGGACCTAACAGAAGCAGAATATATTAAGAAGAGGTGGCAAGAATACATAGAAGAACTGCACAAAAAAGATCTTTACGACTCAGATAATCATGATGGTGTGATCACTCACCTAGAGCCAGACATCCTAGAATGCAAAGTCAAGTGGGCCTTAGGAAGCATCACTATGAACAAAGCTAGTGGAGGTGATGGAATTCCAGCTGAGCTATTTCAAATCCTAAAAGATGATGCTCTGAAAGTGCTGCACTCAATATGCGAGCAAACTTGGAAATCACAGTAGTGGCCACAGGACTGGAAAAGGTCAGTTTTCATTCCAGTCCCAAAGAAAGGCAGTGCCAAAGAATGCTCAAACTACCACAAAATTGGACTCATCTCACACGCTAGTAAAGTAATGCTCAAAATTCTCCAAGCCAGGCTTCAACAGTACATGAACCGTGAACTTCCAGGTGTTCAAGTTGGATCTAGAAAATGCAGAGGAACCAGAGATCTAATTGCCAACATCCACTGGATCATTGAAAAAGCAAGAGAGTTCCAGAAAAACATCTATTTCTGCTTTATCAACTATGCCAAAGCCATTGAGTGTGTGGATCACAACAAACTGCAGAAAATTCTTAAAGAGATGGAATACCAGACCACCTGAGCTGCTTCTTGAGAAATCTGTGTGCAGGTCAGAAAGCAACAGTTACAACTGGACATGCAAGAACAGACTGGTTCCAAATAGGGAAAGGAGTAGGTCAAGGCTGTACATTGTGACCCTGCTTGTTTTACTTATAAATGCAGAGTACATCATGAGAAACGCTGGGCTGGAAGAAGCACAAGCTGGAATCAAGATTGCTGGGAGAAATATCAACAACCTCAGAAATGCAGATGACACCACCCTTATGGCAGAAAGTGAAGGAGAATTAAAGAGCCTCTTGATGAAAGTGAAAGAGGAGAGTTAAAAAGTTGGTTTAAAGCTCAGCATTCAGAAAACTAGGATTATGGCTTCTGATCCCATCACTTTATGGCAAATAGATAGACGAACAGTGGAAACAGTGACAGACTTTATTTTGGGGGCTCCAAAATCACTGCAGATGGTGACTGCAGCCATGAAATTAAATGACTCTTGCTCCTTGGAAGAAAAGCTATGACCAACCTAGACAGCATATTAAAAAGCAGAGACATTACTTTGCCAACAAAGGGCCATTTAATCAAAGTTATGGTTTTTCCAATAGTCTTATACAGATGTGAGAGTTGGACTATAAAGAAATTGAATGCTGAAGAATTGATGCTTTTGAACTGTGG
Source organism: Bos javanicus (assembly GCF_032452875.1). Taxonomy (NCBI): domain Eukaryota; kingdom Metazoa; phylum Chordata; class Mammalia; order Artiodactyla; family Bovidae; genus Bos; species Bos javanicus. The sequence goes on along the minus strand of NC_083874.1, from coordinate 54,052,599 downwards.
TGTTGGAGAAGACTCTTGAGAGTCTCTTAGACTGCAAGGAGATCCAACCAGTCCATCCTAAGGGAAATCAGTCCTGAATATTCATTGGAAGGACTGATGCTGAAGCTGAAACTCCAATACTTTGGCCACCTGATGGGAAGAACTGACTCATTTGAAAAGACCCTGATGCTGGGAAAGATTGAAGGTGGGAGGAGAAGGGGATGTCAGAGGATGAGATGGTTGGATGGCATCACCAACTCAATGGACATGAGTTTGAGTGAACTCCAGGAGTTGGTGATGGACAGGGCAGCCTGGCATGCTGCAGTCCATGGGGTCACAAAGTTTCAGACAGGGCTGAGAGACTGAACTGAACTGATGCTCAGTAAATTTTAATCCAATTTTCTGTTGATGGGTGGAGCTGTGTTCCCTCCCCTTCCCTGTTATTACCTGGGGCCAAATTGTGGAGGTAATGAAGACAATGGCAGCCTCCTTCAAAAGGTCCCACGCATGTACTGCTATATTCAGTGCCCCCCAACCTTGTAGCAGACCACTACCAACCCATGCCTCTGCTGGAGACCCCTGGACATTCCCGGGCAAGTCTGGGTCAGTCTCTTGTGGAGTCACTGCTTCTTTCTCCTGGGTCCTGTTGCACACAAGGTTCTGTTTGTGCCCTCCAAGAGTCTATTTCCCAGTCCTGTATAAGTTCTGGCAGCTCTGTGGTGGGGTTAATGGGCACCTCCTCCAAGAGAGCTTATGCCATACCCAGGTCTGCTGCACCCAGAGCCCCCGCCCCTGCAGCAGTCCACTGCTGACCCATACCTCCACAGGAGACACTCAAACAGTTCTGTCTCAGTCTCTGTGGGGTCTCTGGGTCCTGGTGTGCACAAGGTTTGTTTGAGCCCTCTGAGCGTCTCTGGCGGGAATGGAGTTTGATTCTAAATGCAAATTTGCTCCCCTCCCACCATCTTGCTTGGGCTTCTCCTTTGCCCTTGGATGTGGGGTATCTCCTCAAAGTCGCGCCAGTGCCACACAGTCACCACTCCAGCGCCTACCATCTTGCTGGGGCTTCTCTGACCCTGGACATGGGCTATCTCCTCAAAGAATGTGGGTAGGTGGGAAAAAAATAGAGGAATCATAGACAATGGCTTTGGATTGAGGTTTTGGATTAAGCAGTTTCTAGTTGGTTGTTGTTGTTCAGTCACTAAGTTATCTCCGACTCTTTGTGACCTCATGAACTGCAGCACACCAGGCTCCCCTGTCCTTCTCTATCTCCTAGAATTTGTTCAAATTCATGTCCATTGAGTCTGTGATGCTATCTAACCATCTCATCCTCTGTTGTCCCCTTCTCCTCTTGCCTTCAATCTTTCCCAGCATCAGGGTCTTTTCCAAGGAGTCAGCTCTTCACATCTAAAGTATTGGAACAGGGTTGTAAGATGACTGACTCATTTATGTAGTTGGTTTTTTGTTTTTTGGTGTTTTTTTAATTTTTTTTTACTTTATAATATTGTATTGGTTTTGCCATACATCAACATGCATCTGCCACGGGTGTACACATGTTCCCCATCCTGAACCCCCCTCCCACCTCCCTCCCCATACCATCCCTCTGGGTCATCCCAGTGCACCAGCCCCAAGCTTCCTGTATCCTGCATCAAACCTGGACTGGTGATTCGTTTCACATATGATATTATACAAGTTTCAATGCCATTCTCCCAAATCATCCCACCCTCGCCCTGTCCCACAGAGTCCAAAAGACTGTTCTATACATCTGTGTCTCTTTTGCTGTCTCGCATCAATCATCTTACAAGCCTTTAAAAAAAAAGAAGAAGAAACCCTAGAGTTGAAGAAATCAATAGAGACTTTAACAGCACACTCAATAAAACAAGAGGGAAAACAATGAAAAAGAGTTAAGAAAGCCTAAGAGATTTATTATGGGACAGCATCACCATCAAGACAAAAGACATGTGCATTAGATAATCTCTCTCTCTCTCATGCACACTGCATGTGAACTAAATACAAAGGCCAAAAGTAAAAAATAATAATAATAATAAAGTATTGGAACTTCAGAATCATTCCTTCCAATGAATGTTCAGGACTGATTTCCTTTAGGATTGGCTGGGTGGATCTCCTTGCTGTCCAAGGGACTCTCAAGAGTCTTCTCCAGCACCACAGTTCTAAAGCATTGGTTATTCAGTGCTCACAGCCTTCTTTATGGTCTAACTCTCACATCCATACATGACTACTGGAAAACCCATAGCTTTGACTATACAAACCTAGGTCGGCAAAGTGATGTCTCTCTTCTTTAATACACTGTCTAGGTTTGTCATCATTTTCCTTCCAAGGAGCAAGCATCTTTTAATTTCATGGCTACAGTCACTGTCCACAGTGATTTTGGAGCCCAAGAAAATAAAATCTGTCACTGCCTCCACTTTTTCCCGATCTATTTGCTATGAAGTGATGGCACTGGCTGCCATGATCTTAATTTTTTTAAGGTTTAGTTTTAAGTCAACTTTTCACTCTGCTCTTCACCCTCATCAAGAGGCTCTTTAGTTCCTCTTCACTTTTTGCCATTAGGGTGGTATCATCTGCATATCTAAGGTTGTTGATATTTCTCCCAGCAATCTTGATTCCAGCTTGTGATTCATCCAGCCCAGCATTTCACATGATGTACTGTGCATACAAGTTAAATAAGCTTAGTGACAATATACAGCCTTGTCATAGTCCTGGATGCTGGTGGCATTTAATAAGATGAGGAAGACAATAAGGAACAGTGTTGTAGGCCATCTCATCACATATTCCAGGAAATCAACTTTATAATACAGTTGCCAGCTATTTTCTGGTTTTGTGCTATTCCTAAACACACACATATGAACACTTTATCCATCCTTTGGGCCATAGTTTTCTCTTGAAACACAAATCAAAGGCCTTTTCACCCTTCAATGTCCAGGTACAGTGCTACTTCCTCTTTTAAACCTACCTTCATCATAAAACTGTTGGTATACATATAAATCCTGTTATTTTATAACTGGGGAAACTAGAAACAAGTAAAATGAACTAATTTGCCCAAGACTTTACTGATACCAACAGAACTGTAACTGGACATTAAGTCTCCTGATTAGGTGGCTGAAAACTACATTAAATCAAGGGAGAATGGAAAGTCAAGAAGGATGGGCAGAGTGAATGCCAGATCAGTTAGGAAAGGATTATGGACGTCCAGGCAAGAGGTGGTAGTAGCCTAGCCTATGGTGAGAGTAGGGATAAGAAATGAACATATCTAAGAGGCTTTTCGGAGAAGACAACGTCACCGTACTCCAGTACTCTTGCCTGGAAAATCCATGGACGGAGGAGCCTGGTAGGCTGCAGTCATGGGGTCGCTAAGAGTCGGACACGACTGAGTGACTTCACTTTCAATTTTCTCTGTCATGCATTGGAGAAGGAAATGGCAACCCACTCCAGTATTCTTGCCTGAAGAATCCCAGGGATGGTGGAGCCTGGTGGGCTGCCATCTATGGGGTTGCACAGAGTCGGACACGACTGAAGCAACTTAGCAGCAAGAGGCTTTTAGGAAGTAGAATGGCCATGACTTGGTGTTGGTTTTGGACAGACAGAGTGAGGGAAAGGCAGATGTCAAGAGTAACTCCTTGGATAACCTGTCATTCCCCAAGCTTGGAAGCACTAGAAGACTCAGTCTGGGGAGAAAGATCATAAGTTTGATTTCATTTCCATTCAGACCTGAACTCATACTCTGGGGTTAGGGGCTTGGCACTAGGGCTTCTTGATGGGATCACTAGATGGCTAGTACTTGGATCTCCAAAGGGTCACTACAGGGCCAGTACTCAGAACTCTGACTAGAGCTGCACACTGCCTCCTCTCCCTGCCTCCTGCCTAAAAATTTCTACCACTACCTCTCACCGGCAGGACCTAACTTGGAAACTCGAGTGTCTGGGAAATGCAGCATCACAGAGCAGAACATGGAGCAGTGGGCTTGGGACTGAAAGCCATTAGACAATAACTGGCACAATGGGTTTATGAAATGAGCCCTGGCTTAGGAATCAAAACACTGGGTTTTGTTTCCAGCTCTGCCATCAGCTGGATGTGACCTTGGACATGTCACTTCCTATCTCTGATTCTTTCTTCACTTCCTTCAAATGTATAAACCTCTCTTTGATGTCACATGTAGTTGGGTTTCTGTCCTTTAAGAAGCCTTCTCTGACCCCCAACACTTAGGATTTGGTGCCCCTCCTGTTGCTCATATAAATACCTCTTATTTTTTTAATTGTCTTTTTAATTTAGAAATAACTAACATACAATTAAAAGCACAGATCACAAATATTCAGTTTGGTGGGTTTTGAAAATTGTATACACCCATGTAATCACCAACTCACTAAAATTTGCCACTTTAGCCATCACTAAGTATACAATTCTGTGGCATTAATCACATTCACCATTACCACTACCTACCTCTTAGTATCACATTGCATTTTACTTGCCTATTGATAAGTCTGAGTCCACTTTGTTATTGCTGCTTAGTCGCTAAGTTCTGTCTGACTCTTTGCAACCCCATGGACTGCAGCACACCAGGCTTCCCTGTCCTTCACTATCTCTCAGAGTTTGCTCAAACTCATATCCATTGAGTTGGTGATGCTATCTAACCATCTCATCTTCTGCTTTCCCCTTCTCCTTTTGCCTTCAATCTTCCCCAGCATCAGGGTCTTCCCTGGTGGCTCAGACAGTAAAGAATGTGCCTGCAATGCAGGAGACCCAGTTTTGATTCCTGGGTTGGGAAGATCCCCCGGAGAAGGAAATGGTTACCCACTGAAGTATTCTTGCCTGGAGAATTCCAGAAACAGAGAAGCCTGGCAGGCTACAGTCCCCGTGGTCACAAACACCTGGACATGACTGAATCCCCTAATAGAGATTAAACCCTTATGGGCTAAAACCATGTCTTATCCCAATGATTGGCATTTAGTTAATACTGGTATTTGTTGGTTGATTGAACAATGAATGAATGTCTAAAGTCTCACTGAATATGTCTTTTTATCTAGTTAATATAAAAGTCATCTAAGTACTCCTTTATTTCTCTTCCCTTTCTCAAATGTTTATTGTATCAATAGGGTATCTGTGCTAAGCTCTAGAAATTAAAAGACAACCTGAACAAAACTCCTGCCTGTATACAAATCCATAGCCAGGTTAGCAGGTCCAGAGAAGTAAATAACATATAATAAAATAAGGAGTCCTTAGGAGAGAGATGAGCAGTGTGGGAGTTATGTTTGCAGAAATGAGATTATACTTTATACTGTCTTGAAGCATCAAGGACAGCTTCATAGAAATTTTGAAAAACAGGCTTTAGGTGGTTTTGAGTGGCAGAGTTGGGGTGCAGAGAGTCTAGGGGAACCACAGGGAATTCTTTAGGGCTAAAGTCAGGGTCCTTTTACCTCCTGGAGTCCTAATTTCTGCCTCAATGTCTGAGACTATTTTTGGCAGAGACGTAAGAGAGCTGTACTAATTTTTTTTAAGCATGATAGGTTTTGCTTACCCCCTTCCTACCCTACTTCCTCTTCATTAAGGTTCTTCCTTATTTCTCAATGGCCTCCCTATTTCTCAATGTTTCCTTTGAGTTAGAGTCTCTTCTTTGTGCATACTTTCTTTAAATGAGTGGCTTTTATTATTTGTGGCTTCTCATAAAAGGTCTTTGTTCAAGAAAAAACCTTGGGGTTTTCCCAAGGAAAGCCATATAAATCTCCAAAATAGTTTTACATATTCATTTGTCTTATTCAAAAGTAGCTGATAAGGAAATCTGTACCTGCTTGCTACTAAGTATACTCATATTCACACACACCAGACGCACACACACAGTTCTCTGATGTCCCCCACTCTACCCCACTCTCCCATTATATGTAGCTTAAGATGGCTGGATAGCATCACCGACTCGATGGACATGAGTTTGGGTGAACTCCAGGAGTTGGTGATGGACAGGGAGGCCTGCTGCTAAGTCACTTCAGTCGTGTCCGACTCTGTGTGACCCCATAGATGGCAGCCCACCAGGCTCCACCATCCCTGGGATTCTCCAGGCAAGAACACTGGAGTGGGTTGCCATTTCCTTCTCCAATGCATGAAAGGGAAAAGTGAAAGTGAAGTCGCTCAGTCGTGTCCGACTCTTTGTGATCCCATGGACTGCAGCCCACCAGGTTCCTCCGTCCATGGGATTTTCCAGGCAAGAGTACTGGAGTGGGTGGCCATTGCCTTCTCCAACAGGGAGGCCTGGCGTGCTGCAATTCATGGGGTCGCAAAGAGTCAGACAGGACTGAGCGACTGAACTGAACTGAAGAATGTAAACCACTAAGAAGTACTTGCCTGTGGTCAAAATGGTGCTACCAGACTTTAAATAGCTTCAGAACCAAGACAGTCTTACTTAAAATGCTCAGTGTTTGGATGGGTGGACAGACAGATGAATGAGCAAGACAACCAAGCTTCTGTACACATGTTAAGGTCACCCTTAATAACAACTCTTATTAGGCAACTCAGAGTGAGTGTTGGCGATGATGATGACAATAATAATAATATTGATGATGATGTAATATAAATGCTACAATGGAAGAATGACCCAAAAAAAAAAAAAATGTCTTGGGAAAGGATGTTGATGAGATCCCAAAGAGTTGAACAGGGCTAAGACTTCATGCTGTCCCACTTCTGTTCATTAAACTAAATATTTACAGGACAGTCTTCTCAGGCATCACCATTTATTCAACCCCTACTGTGTGCATTGTCATGAATACCAAAGAAGTATCAGGTCGCATCCCTGCCTGTTTTAGGGTAATTCATGGCCTAACATAAGAGATCCCCTTATTTTTGTCAAACCTAAATTAAGTCATTTGGTGAAAGGTTGTGAACTCTAAAGGGTGGGCGTCATCCAAAGGCATTTTTCAATGAAGTCATTTTATTTTCTACTCAAGATAATATTAAATAAAAATATTATCTCTACTGCTTCTCTGGTTCTAACTATAAGGCTTCTTACTTGAATTATTTGAGAAATCCAAACAAGATCATACTCTGTTTTCAGCAGCACAGATAGAGAAGTGCATCTGTAGCTGAGCTCAGTGGAGATGTAGAGCAAGGACATGCCTCTCTCTTTTGTGCACAGAATGACCAATTTAGAGAAAGACACAAAGATGGAGAAGAGTGTTTCATGCTTTCCTTTCCACGCTCATTGTCACAAGGGAAATTACACATGATATTGGAATAGCCCAAGTGTTGCACTGCCATGCAGTCCACAACTCCCTCTTTGCCCATGTGAAAGAGGAACTGTCATATGGCAAGGGCCAGGAAGATTTCCAGAGTACACAAAGTAAGGTTATCGGAAGACCCTGGCTTCTGCCCATGAAGAAATCTGACTCTAGTTGCAGAAATAGGAATAACTTGCAAGTCCTACGTGCCAAGGGTAAAAAGTGAACTGACCTAGTCAGCTTCCTTTATGAAGGGAAGGCAGAACTATGCAACAGTCAGGCTATACGTGGAAGTATTAATAACTGGAGCTGAAAAGGCATGAAGACCGTATGTGGGGTAAATTTACATTTGAACCAAAAGTATAAGCCAGCAGAAGCTGTGAGGTGGCTTGTGGTGCTTGGAACACATTTTCCCCAGACTGCTCATTAATCCTACAGATCTCAGTTTAAACATCACCTCCAAACAAACCTCCCTATCCTCCTACCCTACTCCTATCCCCAGATACGAAGACTTGGTCAGGGTTCCCTAGTGTATGCCTTCATCAAATCCTCTGGTATCTACCCCATCACACTTACCACATTTGTAGTTAGTCATTTATGAGATTTTCAGTTGCCTCTGTCTCTCCCTGGCTGGGCTGTAATCTCCATGTTGACAGGGGTCACGTCAATCATTTTCTTACTGTACATACTCTCAGTGTTCACACAGTCTCTGTTTTGCATCAAAATAAAATAAATGTTTCTTAAAGTATTTTATGAGAAGAAGGCTTTACTCTGCAGAGGTCACAGCCTTGAGAAGCCTAAAATGAGGAGGCTGGCTTCAGAAGACAGGTGGTTGTACCAATTTACATTCCCACTAACGATGTATGAGAGTTCCCTTTTCTGCACGCCCTACCCAACACTTGCTATTTGTGGCCTTTCTGATGATAGCCTTTCTGACAGGTGTGAGGTGATATTTCACTGTGGTTTTGATTTGCATTTCCCTGACAATTAGCCATGTTGACAAACTAGTGGTTACCAGTTGAGAGGGGGAGAGGGGAGGGTCAAGATAAGCAAATGGGATGAAAAGGATGCAAGTTACTATGTATAAAATAGATGAGCAACAAAAATATATTGTTAAGCACAGGGAAAGCAGCTACTATTTTGTAATAACTTTAAAGGGAGTATAGTCTATAAAAGTATTGAATCACTATGTTGTACATCTAAAGGTAATATAATAATGTAAATCAGCCATGCTTCAATTTTAAAAGAAGAAGAAAACAGGTTGCTATTGCTGTCCCTGGAGAGATCCCACCCAGTCTCTGGGCTTCAAGCTCTCGGTCCAGTTACACCCAAGGCCCTGAGCAACTGCAGCTCTGGGGTCCCACTTCCTTTCGCAGGATACTTAAAGGTGAACTCTTGGTTACCCACATATATCCCCAAAACAAATAGCAGAGGGAAAAAAACACAGACTGCGTGCCACGTAAGTGGAATTATTGCTAAACGGAATGCTTCTTAAAGTCCCAGAAAGCAGTCAGTGAATTAAAGGTTTATATTAACCTCATTTCACATTTCTCTTCATTTACAGGAAATTATTTTAATTTTCCATGACCATCTGTTTGATGTTTACTTCACTGACTGTATTAAAAAGTAGCTTCATCATTCTGTTTTGTTCTAGGTTATTTAGATAGAAAAAGGACCCCAATTAATATTTTATTAGTTGCTGTATAATAATTTGTTTTCAAAATACAGGAGTTTAAAAAAAATTCAGGATACTATTACGTGTCTGTCATACTTGGGAGTGAGAGAAATATTTTTAAAGAACATCGTGTTCAAATAAATAAGTAAAACATCTCCCTTCTCTTTAATGGGCCTCAGTCAGCTTCAGTTCAGTCACTCAGTCCTGTCTTACTGTTTGCGACCCCATGGACTGCAGCACGCCAGGCTTCCCTGTCCATAACCAACTCCCGGAGTTTACTCAAACTCATGTCCATCGAGTCGGTGATGCATTCCAACCATCTCACCCTCTGTCGTCCCCTTCTCCTCCCACCTTCAATCTTTCCCAGCATCAAGGTCTTTTCAAATGAGTCGGTTCTTCACGTCAGGTGGCCAAAGTATTGGAGTTTCAGCTTCAGCATCAGTCCTTCCAATGAATATTCAGGACTGATTTCCTTTAGGATGGACTGGTTGGATCTCCTTGCAGTCCAAGGGACTCTCGAGAGTCTTCTCCAACATCACAGCTCAAAAGCATCAATTCTTCAGTGCTAAATTTTCTTTACAGTCCAACTCTTGCATCCATACATGACTGTTGGAAAAACCATAGCTTTGATTATACGGACTTTTGTTGGCAAAGTAATGTCTCTGCTTTTTAATATGCTGTCTAGGTTGGTCATAGCTTTTCTTCCAAGGAGCAAGAGTCTCTTAATTTCATGGCTGCAGTCACCATTTGCAGTGATTCTGGAACCCCAAAAAATAAAGTCTCTCACCATCTCCGTTTTCCCATCTATTTGCCATGAAGTGATAGGACCGGATGCCATGATCTTAGTTTTTTTAATGTTGAGTTTGAAGCCAACTTTTTCACTCTCCTCCTTCACTTTAAGAGATTCTTTAGTGCTTATTCACTTTATGCCATAAAGGTGGTGTCATATGCGTATCTGAGGTTATTGATATTTCCCGGCAATCTTGATTCCAGCTTGTGCTTCATCCAGCCCAGCATTTCACATGATGTACTCTGCATATAAGTTAAATAAGCAGGGTGACAATATACAGCCTTGACGTACTCCTTTCCCTGTTTGAAACTAGTCTGTTGTTCCATGTCCAGTTCTAACTGTTGTTTCTTGACCTGCATACAGATTTCTCAGGAGGCAGATAAGGTGGTCTGGGCCTACACAGCGTATTTTATAGAATTAATTTAGATATCCTAGCTGTTAAACTGTCTGGATTTTCTGTGCCTTGTAGGATGTTTAGCCTCTGCCCATGAAATTCCAGTGGCACACATGGGCTACAGTTACAAAATCAAAAATGTCCCACCACATTGCCACATGTCCTAGAAGGCAAAATCATCACCATTGAGAACTGTTGGTTTAGAGGGAGGGAGAGGCTGGCAGGCAGACTGTTTCTACATCCTTCAAGAAAGGCAGACCTAGATCAGACAAGACCATCATTGGCCTTTTTGGTATATTTTTCTTTTTTCTTTATTTTTGGCTGTGCTGTGTCTTCATTGCTCCCCGAGGACTTTCTGTAGTTGCAGTCCAAGGGATTCTCAAGAGTCTCCTCCAACATCACAGCTCTTTGCCCTGGTGCTCTGGCTTCTCTTACTGTGAAGCACGGGCTCTTGGCATGTGGGCTTCAGTAGTGGCAGCACTCCAGCTCAGGAGCTGTGGCTTCTGGGCTCTAGAGCTTGAGCTCAGTAGTTGTGGTACATGGGCTTAGTTGCTTCATGGCATATGGGATCTTGCTGGACCAGGAATTGAACCTGTGTCCCCTGCATTTCCAGGTGGATTCTTAACCACTGGATCATCAGAGAAGTACAACAGCTTTTTGTTCCTTTAATTGGGGTATAGTTGTGTTATAATGTTGTGTTAGTTTCTGCTGTACAGTGAGGTCAATCAGCTATAAGTATACCTATATTGCCCTCCCTCTTGGATCTCCCTTGCACCCCCTCACCTCCATCCCACCAATCTAGGTCACCACAGAGCACTGAGCTGAGCACCCTGTGCTATACACTAGGTTCTCATTAGTTATCTATTTTATATATAGGGGTGTATATACATCAATGCCAATCTCCCAGTTCATCCCACTCACCTCCACCTCTCCAGGTCTACACATCCATTCCCTACATCTGCATTTCTATTCCTATCTTGCAAATGGATTCATCTGTACCATTTTTCTAGATTCCACATAGACACATTAATATGCAGTATTTGTTTTTCTCTTTCTGACTTCACTCTGTTTGATAGACTCTAAGCATACACCCTAAGAAAACCATAATTCAAAAAGACACATGCACTCCAGTGTTCATTGCAGCACTATTTACAATAGCTAGGACATGGCAATTTAAATGTCCATCAACAGATGAATAAATAAAGAAAATGTGGTACATATATACAATGAAATATTACTCAACCATAAAAGGAAATGAAATCACACCATTTGTAGAGATGTGGATGGGCATATATTTTTCCAGTCACCAATTTGGTCTCCTTAAACTACTCTGGACCAGATGCAAAAATTCTCCATGCAGTCCCATCCCTGGTAAAAACATGGAACAGAAAATCTCTTTCTGAAATGCCCAGAGGCTTCCCTCCCCATACAGTAGAAAGAATACTATAAAGTGATCTAGTCAGACCAGCAGTCTGCCGCTTGTTCCCTGTGTGACCCTGGAGAGGCCCAGGTCCCTCACAAAGTACAGGTACATTAATTGGTCCCCATATAATGAATACTGAGAAGAATCAAATCAAAAAGTCCCCAGTTTTGTTTTCCACAAGGGACAGAGTCATACCAAGTAATTCCTGTCAATGTATTTCCCTTTTTTGAAAATATTACTTTATTCTTAAGGAAGGAGTAGGAGGCAGAACAGAGCATGGTTACAGGTCTGGTCTTTGAAATCTGACCAGGCAAGGCTGAAAGCAACTGTCTCCACTTACCAGCTGTGTAGTTGGTATACCGACTGGGACACATAACCTCTCTTAGCCTATCTTTCCTTATCAATAAAATTATTATAATACCTACTGTTAATATATAGGGTGGATTGTGAGAATTATAGAATATATGCAAGGCACTTTGTACAAGTGTCAAGCACAGTGAAAGCATCCATAAGTTCTGTTTGCCATGACTGATATCATTTGGGGGGATGTCTATTTTATAATTGCATTTATTTATTTGTTTTTGGCTATGCTGGGTGTTCATGGCTGCACACACTTTTTTCTAGTCGTGTTGAGCAGGAGCTACTCTCTCGTTGCAGCGTGTGGGCTTCTCATTGTGATGGCTTCTCTTGTGGAGTAGAGGCACACGGGCTTCAGTGGTCACAGTTCCCTGACTGTGGAGCACAGGCTTAATCATTGTGGCGCATGGGCTCATTTGCTATGTGTCATGTGGGTTTTTCCTGGACCAGAGATTGAACCCATGTCTCCTGCACTGAGCTGCCAAGGAAGCCCTGTTTTGCTTTGTAACATTTATTTAGCTGTGCCGGGTCTTAGTTGTGGCAAGTAGGATCTTTAGTTGAGGCATCTGAACTCTTAGTCATAGCATGTGGGATCTAGTTCCCTAACCAAGGATCAAACCCAGGACTCATGCACTGGGAGCTCAATGTCTTAGGCACTGATCGCCAGGGAAGTCCCTGTCGTCATTGTTAATAAATGCAGAAAATATCATGAGTTGCCTGGCTCATGGGAGAGACATTTGGGAGCAGAATTTCCTTTAGAATCCCTAAACCAGAGGTTTAACAGGAATTTCCATTTAAATTGTTTTGCTCAAGCACTGAAAGACATGTTGGAAAGATTAGTCCTGTGTCAGGTTTTGATGGCAAGAACTGTGTCTTATACATATTATATTCAAAGCACCTAGGACAGTGCACAGCCAAAGTAGATGCATTCAATCCTCTACTGGACAGGTTAAATTTCTGAGCATCTACCAGATACCCAAATCAGTACCAGGGTCTGAAAGAAGGAACAAAGATAAGCAAAAACAGGTGCAGTCACAGCCCTCATGGAGGTGGTTCAGTTCAGTTCAGTTCAGTCGCTCAGTCGTGTCCAACTCTTTGTGACCCCATGAATCGCAGCACGCCAGGCCTCCCTGTCCATCACCAACTCCCGGAGTTCACTCAGACTCACGTCCATCGAGTCAGTGATGCTATCCAGCCATCTCATCCTCTGTCGTCCCCTTCTCCTCCTGCCCCCAATCCCTCCCAGCATCAGAGTCTTTTCCAATGAGTCAACTCTTCCCATGAGGTGGCCAAAGTACTGGAGTTTCAGCTTTAGCATCATTCCTTCCAAAGAAATCCCAGGGCTGATCTCCTTCAGAATGGACTGGTTGGATCTCCTTGCAGTCCAAGGGACCCTCAAGAGTCTTCTCCAACACCACAGTTCAAAAGCATCAATTCTTCAGTGCTCAGCCTTCTTCACAGTCCAACTCTCACATCCATACATGACCACAGAAAAAACCATAGCCTTGACTAGATGGACCTTTGTTGGCAAAGTAATGTCTCTGCTTTTGAATATGCTATCTGCTGCTGCTGCTGCTAAGTCGCTTCAGTCGTGTCCAACTTTGTGCGACCCCATAGACGACAGCCCACCAGGCTCTCCTGTCCCTGGGATTCTCCAGGCAAGAATACTGGAGTGGGTTGCCATTTCCTTCTCCAGTGCATGAAAGTGAAAAGTCAAAGTGAAGTCGCTCAGTCATGTCTGACTCTTAGCGACCTCATGGACTGTAGCCTACCAGGCTCCTCCATCCATGGTATTTTCCAGGCAAGAGTACTAGAGTAGGGTGCCATTGCCTTCTCCCAGGTAGTCCCATTACAAAGACTGCAAATCAAAAATTCCCAGGGAATAGGAAGATGTCAGAAAAGTCACATAATCTTTTTGGCCTCTTTAACTTTCCCACTTATGATAGACAGGTAGTCATAAAGAAATCATTCTCGGTTTTAAGAAAACCAACATTAGAAGACTTGCTAGTTAATGGAGTAGATGGCAGATGCTACAGTCTCAGTCTTGGAGACAATAGTGCCTGGTAAGAAGTATGGCTCACTGCAGGGGAGAATGTACCTATTGAACAGTAAAGGTGACACAGTCTCCAAATAGATTTGAGATTCTGGCTCAGATCAGTCTGAAGAGAACTGACTTCCAGCAGTGGGGTACTTATAAAGGACAGAGGATGGCAGGCCATTGTGAGGGCCATGAGCTAGGGACAATATGATCCCCACAAGACTGGGTTTTAGGAGCCAGATCCCCTAGTCTGTGAGCCCGTATGTCTCAGCCAGTACCTGACAGTGTAGTGATGTTGCCCAACTAGGAGGAAGGTCTCAACTGGCCTGCCTCTTTATAAGGATCTCTCTTAATATTCACCCAAATTATAGAGATGGGCAAGAGGGAAAGCAAATTTCATTCATCTCAAGAAGACTGTCAGAAATGTCCTCTCCAGGTGATTGTAAGCACCTTGTTCCTGCAGGAAGAAGCCTGTAGTAGGGTCAAACATTCCTCTGCTAGATTAAATCCTAATGCTCTTAGAATGGTTAATATCAGAAGAACTTGTTGAATGCCTATGGTTGGTCTTAGCCTCTTGGGTGCCTATGATTAGAATCTTGATAGAGTCACGTGGGATGCCTCAATCTTGAGATTAGGACCAGGCTGCACTCAACTTTGCTTTTCTTTTTTGTAATTTTGGTCTTTAAGCTGAAGCATCACAGAACTCTGGAAAAGGAACAGAATGAAGGTAGGATTATAAAGAAAGACAAAAGGAACTAAAGGACATTGAGAGAGGAGATTTCAAAAAGAGTGTGAGGTGATTGTAGTTTTAAAATAGATGTGAAGAAAAATTCCAGACTGCATTATTTACTTCTAAATAGGACAATAGCTGGGTCATTTTTAATTAAGAGGTCTGAAACATTTTACATATAAGAAAATGTACAGTTTTGTGGTCTGTATCATACAGGTTTCAGACTTGTCTGGTTTTCTCTTGGCAGAGTTATAAAGGCAAGTATAAATTGAAAGCTATTTTAATAATCTTTATGGTGTAGTATTATATATTAGATGAAATTCATTGTTTCTTACCCCATATTCATTTCCCACAGCATACCACTGCTTTTACATTAGATGTCTACCCTGTAGGGAAAAAATGGGCCTAAAATATAAAGCTAGCCCTTTCTTTTTACAGACATCCTGTAATTAGCTTAAGTTTTCATCTCTTCACAGCAAGATCCTGCTGCACAAAAGTTCTCTTTTCTCAACATGTTTTTGCCAGATGTTTCCACACAAAAAAGTGTAAAGGCAAAGGTTTTTTGTGCATTGGTGCATATGACTTCATCCTTAATGACTGCCTCAAAATGCTCCCCCTCCTTAATTAAGAGAATTAGTTCCTCCTCCCCCCACCTCCAACCCCCCCAAGTCCTCCCCACCCACCAGTTCCTGTGTCAAGAGTATCTATTGTCTCTTGTCTTCACAACCTCTCAGCATTTCAGCCATGTGTGACTGTCCTGTGTGTCCTCAGAGGGAATCAAACTTAGCTCCACTCATACTCATCCTGTCTGTTTAAAATCCAAAATAAACACTTAAGCTCTTTGACTGACAAAAATTCATTCATGGCAAATTAGCATGTGAGATGACTATTCTCTCTCCAGATAGCCGTACAGTTTTGTCTGATTAAGGGATGAGTCTACACTCTGTGATAAGTTTGCATCCATATTAGCAGTCAGGCTCTATTTTATTTCAGATAATAAGGTTTTCAGCTTTACTAGAGAAATACTTTTGTGTGTTCTAAAATATTTTCCATGCTTATGATCTTACCTATCTCTGCTATTATCCATGCTGAATTTTGTAAGGTCAGTAGTGGAGATAACCTTAGAAAATCTGATTTGGCCCCTTTATTTGGTATCTAGCAAAACAGAGGGAGTTGCCCCAATCATACATCTGATTAGTAAAGACATCTTGACTCTCATTCTCTACTCCACATCTGTTAATAACAGATGGTACTGAATTTTCATGTGGAAACCCAAAACAAAATAACAAAATTCCTTCATCTTTTATTAATATCAGTTACATTGGCACTGAGGATGATGCCTACATACACTCCCAACCAGTGGCAAGTCAATGTTTTGCTCCAACTATGTCATGAGTTGGGCTAACGTAGCCACACTTTCATTTAATACACTTGGAATACAACACAATTGTAAGCTCCCAAGAGCAAGAGAAAAGTCTTCACAGTTAGATATGAGTCCAGATCGCGACTGTTACCTTTTATAGAAACGAACTTGGGCAAGTTATTCCATTTCTGTAAGCCTCGGTTTTCTTATTTAAACACTGAAATAGGAACTTTTGCAGAGAGCTGTTGTGAGGAATGAATAGATGCGTTGATGAGCATAAGTGTAGATAGTGTAATACCTGACACATAGCAAGCATCTGACATACAGCGTTTGCTATATTTGGTTAAAATCCCAAGGTTGGCAACTTCCTGAATTAAAGAGCAGGGGAGAGAAATGGAGCAGAAGGCAGCATCATTTATGAAGCTGAGGTTTCAAGCCCAGGTTACTAGATTTTCTAGTCCTCACCAGTACCCACCTTACCTCTCCCTCCCAGATATGAGAGACACTGCATTTCCCCTCCTATCAGTTAGGTGGGGCCACCACCCAGACAAGGGTGAGACCAGTAAGTTGCCTAAGATTAAAAATATAAGGAGCCGCTGGCTTTTGGGGTCACACTAGTGCCAACCCTGTGTTTGCATGACCCAAAGAGCCTGTGCCTGCTTAGATGTCACACTAAGGGCTTCACTCCTCTCAGCCTCATCCTAACCCTGAGTAAGACCATGTGGTAAGGGCTGGCCAGTGAGCTGCACCTGGAAGTGACCCTTAAGAGCCAATACCAGATGATCTCCATGCCCTTCTCCTTTGCCTCTGCAGCCAAGGAGGTCACTGGCCACTGAGACGGTGCAGCTCAGTGGCTCCATGTTGTAGGGTCCTATGCTGGCCTACACAGATGGACCATGATCGGGAAATGAAGTTGTGTTCAGCCACACAACTGAGGCTTTTTTGAGGTTTGAGGCTTTTTTTTTTTTAATGTTGCTGCTAAAACAAACAGCCTATTTTTATCCTCATTATTACCATTATCCCAATCAAAATAAATCATTTTATTTTTGTCACTCTCCTCCTGAGAATTGAACCTAGGCAGAGTGAAGTTGAAATGTTAGCCTTGGCTCTTTCTAATTGTATTTTCTCTGAACTTCAGTTTCCTTGGACAATAAAATAGCACTAATAAGCCAAGGCTTGCAGGGGCTCTGAGTGGGGTCGGGGATAGGGGTTGGGGGTGTTGGTGCTTTTTCAATTCAGTCCAGTTCAATTGCTCAGTCGTGTCCGACTCTCTGTGACCCCATGAATCACAGCACACCAGGCCTCCCTGTCCATCACCAACTCCCGGAGTTCACACAGACTCACGTCTATCGAGTCAGTGATGCCATCCAGCCATCTCATCCTCTGTCGTCCCCTTCTCCTCCTGCCCGCAGTCCCTCCCAGCATCAGAGTCTTTTCCAATGAGTCAACTCTTCGCAGGAGGTGGCCAAAGTACTGGAGTTTCAGCTTTAGCATCATTCCTTCCAAAGAAATCCCAGGGCTGATCTCCTTTAGAATGGACTGGTTGGATCTCCTTGCATTCCAAGGGACCCTCAAGAGTCTTCTCCAACACCACAGTTCAAAAGCATCAATTCTTCAGTGCTCAGCCTTCTTCACAGTCCAACTCTCACATCCATACACGACCACAGGAAAAACCATAGCCTTGACTAGACGAACCTTTGTTGGCAAAGTAATGTCTCTGCTTTTGAATGTGCTTTCTAGGTTGGTCATAACTTTCCTCCCAAAGAGTGAGCATCTTTTAATTTCATGGCTGCAGTCACCATCTGTGGTGATTTTGGAGCCCCCAAAAATAAAATCTGACACTGTTTCCACTGTTTCCCCATCGATTTCCCATGAAGTGATGGGACCGGATGCCATAATCTTCGTTTTCTGAATGTTGAGCTTTAAGCCAACTTTTTCACTCTCCACTTTCACTTTCATCAAGAGGCTTTTGAGTTCCTCTTCACTTTCTGCCATAAGGGTGGTGTCATCTGCATATCTGAGGTTATTGGTATTTCTCCCAGCAATCTTGATTCCAGCTTGTGTTTCTTCCAGTCCAACGTTTCTCATGATGTACTCTGCATATAAGTTAAATAAGCAGGGTGACAATATACAGGACAAGAAACTCCAGTACTTTGGCCACCTCATGCGAAGAGTTGACTCATTGGAAAAAGGAGCCTTGACGTACTCCTTTCCCTATTTGGAACCAGTCTGTTGTTCCATGTCCAGTTCTAACTGTTGCTTCCTGACCTGCATACGGATTTCTCAAGAGGCAGGTCAGGTGGTCTGGTATTCCCATCTCTTTCAGAATTTTCCACAGTTTATTGTGATCCACACAGTCAAAGGCTTTGGCATAGTCAACAAATCAGAAATAGATGTTTTTCTGGAACTCTCTTGCTTTTTCCATGATCCAGCAGATGTTGGAAATTTGATCTCTGGTTCCTCTGCCTTTTCTAAAACCAGCTTGAACATCAGGAAGTTCATGGTTCACATATTGCTGAAGCCTGGCTTGGAGAATTTTGAGCATGACTTTACTAGCATGTGAGATGAGTGCAATTGTGCGGTAGTTTGAGCATTCTTTGGCATTGCCTTTCTTTGGGATTAGAATGAAAACTGACCTTTTCCAGTCCTGTGGCCACTGCTGAGTTTTCCAAATTTGCTGGCATATTGAGTGCAGCACTTTCACAGCATCATCTTTCAAGATTTGGAATAGCTCAACTGGAATTCCATCATCTCCACTAGCTTTGTTCGTAGTGATACTTTCTAAGGCCCACTTGACTTCACATTCCAGGATGTCTGGCTCTAGGTCAGTGATCACACCATGGTGCTTTTTAGTTGCCTATAAATGGGAATGTCCTTCTTAAGCTTCTTGTGGGCAGGGAATATCTCTGTATCCCTTGCACAGTGTCTTGGGATGTTATGAATGTTTAATAGATGTTTATTGATGATGTTAAAAAAAGACTGATTTACTAGTTATAGCAAGTTTTCTATAGAGTAAAAGCTACAAGCCATCAGTCAACCAAGAAAATGGCCCAGATTTTCTCCTATGTCCCCCTGCAAATCTCTTATTCTTTCAGCCTGCATCATCTGGGTTGTCAAGGTTACCTCTCATCATCTTTGGCACATTATTAGAGATTGACCCATATTGTGCCAAATTATACGCGGGCCTGGATGTATGTTTGCCTCCCTTAATGTTCTGACCACTGTCCCTCTCCTTTCTTGTCTGCTTCCCTCATTCTACTGCATTCAAATTGGTGAAAGATTTTAAAGCTTGGCTCTTTCCCAGAATGAGATATCATTCTGTACATACTGACTCAGTGGAATTTCAGTGGGTTTATATTCAAACCTTGCTTGAATAAATTGCAAAGTTCTTTTCTTAGCATTTAGGTGAGATTCCATCTTTTCCTTCTAAATGAAGCAAATACCGCGTGGAGTTTCTTGCATAGTTCTGATGAGCTTTCTCACTCTCTTAAGCTGTCATCATTATCACCATCATTGTTTCAGCAATGTATTTATCTGGTCCTCCGTTACTGTGTCTGCTTTAAGTCTCCACATGCCTTGTGTCATTTATGCCCCACCACAACCTTGTGAAAGACTGTGTTAGTCCCGTTCTACAGATGAGAAAATTGAGCTTCAGAAAGTAAGTAACTTAGATATAGAGTAACTAAATATCAGAGCTAAGTTTAAACTCAGGCTCAATTTGACTCCAAATCTTGTGATCTTACCTTGCCATTGTACTGACTAAGCAAGAGATAAGCATGAAGGGATCTCAAAGGTGGCCCAATTCCTTCCTGTTTCATGAAGTTTTTAAAGCATATATTTGAAAAATTGTAGTGATACCTAATATTCTGAGAATTTCAGTAAGGATGGGAAATGAGGAATAAAAATTGGTGACCCAGTCTGAAGAATTAGGCTTAAATAAAACATTACTTAGAAAAATAGCCCGCATTTCTTTATAACCTACATTTTTAAGAGAACAGGAAGGGGAGTAGATTTGGTGAAGTCATTTATTAAGAGAAAGTATTTTTTAAAAGCTATGTTTAAAGATGTACAAGAGCATTTTATATATTATGAAAATTAGACCTTTTGACTCACATTATACTGTATTTCCCAAGTCTGTCATTTATATTTTCTTTGTTTGTGGCATTTTCTGTATAAATTTATTTTTCATTTTTATGCTTAAAAAGGTAACTTTGATGCTTCCTGTAACAGGGAAAGAATTTGGATGTTAAGCCTAGTTTCACAAGTCTATTTTGTGCCAGTAAAGAAGGCAGGGAGCCACTGTGTAATTTGTGAGGCAATTTGCAGAAGGCTTCCTGTTAGTCTCCGGGCATCATTAAATAATAGCCATGTGCTATTTGGCTACTTTCCATACCAGGCCTTGAAGCCGCACTATCAGCACTCACATCAGTTTGCAATGCCTGGTTGGTTAGAATAGGTGTTAACACCAGCCCATAAAACCATGGCTACTTTATGAATTTGTTGAAATGTCGAGTGATTTGCTGCTGAGAGAAAGAATTTAAGAAAGAGAAGCATGAATGAAAGCTGAAAAGAGGGCAGAGGGTAAAATAAAGAAAAAGGGATAAAAGAAAAGGAAAGAAATAGGAAAAAGATAAAGAAAGTTATTGAAATACAATGGAAAAATTAAAAGGGGGAAGAAAGAATAGAAGGAAAAAAGGGAATCAAAATATAATGGATGGGTGAATAGATGGATAGATGAGAGGAAAGAAAAGAGAGGAAGTGGGGAGAAGTGATGGCGGAAGAGAGGGAGGGAGGAAAGAAATCAAAATATAAATCCTCAGACTAAATTTATTTCAACCACGCAAAGAATCATAAATCCTAGGGATGAAAGAGAATGCAAAGTTCCTTTAAAGCTCTTCTTTTGCAGGAGTTAAACCTGAAGCCCAGAAATATTGAGCAAATTACCTCAAGCTCACAAAGCATGTCCATAACAGAATGAGAATCAGGTTCTAGCCCAGTCTCCTGACTTCCAGTCTAATATACCTTCTCACACACCTTTGCTTCACTGGAAACTTGCTATTGGTTTGAGTTAACTTCAAACAACTTCCAACATAAATGATATTATAGCCAAAAGTGGGCCTTTTGATAGACCAGAAAATCCACCCCCATGTGATTTTTTTAGGTTGTAACATATTGTCATAACAGAATTTGACCTATGATGTGTAAACATCAAAAGGCAAATGGGCTAACAGTTCCTCCCTACTTAAAAAAAAGTAAAACAGAAAATTGTTTGCAAACTCTGATAGAAAAATGTATTTCAAAGAAAATGACTTAAGACAACTTAGGAAAAGGCCAGAGTCTTCAGTACTGTTTGGTAGAATTTTGATTTTGTGCCATAGGTACTTGAGGAACACTGTGCTTTTTTCTATTGCTGTTTAGGGCCAGATAATCAAAGAGAAAGGGAAGCAGGAGGCGGATGTAATTGCAGTTGGCTTTTCATTTCAGTGAGCATGATTTCAGTTCAAGATATGACTTTTCTAAGAAGGGGAGGGAATAGTGAGTGGTTGAACATCAAAAGGAAAAATTGTGAACGACGGGAAAACCAAAGTATTTCTCCAAATGCCCTTAAATACAGAAAAGATCCCCTTTCATGGGATGTAAATGTGCCCCTCATTCTTGCTGTCAGGGGGCAGGACAGAATGAGAACTGCCTATGACACTATATGATCCTCTAACAGAAAAAAATAAAAGCCCCTTTGCCCTACTTAACAGTTATTGCTTTAACTTTCTATTTTACTTCGACAGTGGGGAGCTTGTTCCATCCTATTAATTTATTTTGAATGGCACTCTGCTATATTATCTTAGCTGTTTAAGATTTGTGCCAACAAGGTCAGAGTGTTTAGTTTCATCCATTCATTCAACAAATAGGTATTGAGCTAAGTGCCCATTGGGCACTGTTTTAGGTATTGAGCATACAGCACAAACACCAGATTAAAAACTTTGCCCTCACAGAGCTGGCACTCAAGTGGGTTGCTGGTAGGCAGAGATAAACCATAAGCAAATTGGTATGAACACATATGGTGTGTTAGGAAGTAGTAAGTGCTGTAATGCAAAATGAAACAAAGGGCTAGAGAGGGCAGGGTTAGTGGAGGAGCCTTAATTTTAGGTAGGATGAGAAAGAGTCAAGGCAGGTGGTCTCTCTGATGAAGAAAATGCTTGAGCAAAGACCTCAAAGAGATAAGGAGACACTAGCCCCTTGGTTCTAGTATCCATGGTGGACACCAAAATCCACAGATACACTAGCCCCTTATGTGAAATGATCAAATTGCAATCAGATATGGAACCCGTGGATACTGAGGGCTGACTTTGAGGCATTGTTCAGGAGAAGGGAACGACCCTGAGGAGAGGCATTCAGGTTGCGTGGCAGAAGCACTGTGAGTGAGCGGGGGAGCGCAGGGAGGTGGTCCCCAGAGCTTGTAGGGCTGAGCAGCCTTTAGGAAGACTTCAGCTCTGTGAGTTAGATGAAAAGACAAGGCACTGGGGATGCTTGAGCAGAGGGCATGACCCACGTTTTCACACTGTCACATTGGCTACTGGGTGGCGAACAGCAGGAAAGGAAGGGGAGACCACCAAAAGGGACCAAGCCAGACCAGGCAGGAGGTGATGATTCATGTCATGGCAGTACTGGAAGTATGTGGCAGATCCTGATATACTGAGACCAGAAATGACATAATCTGTCAACAAAGTACATGTGAGGTATGAAAGAAAGGGAGGAGTTGGGATGGTTCCAAAATGGATCGGCTATCTTCATTCCATTATATAGTCACATAAATCTTCAATGTTTACCACAACCCACTTCTTCTCGACCTTCACCCACCCCAGGCCCAGATGTTAACACAAGTGGTCTGCCATTTGGAAATATATAATCTCTTCTGATTTTCCCTTTATATGAATTTACAGAGTCCAAACTGAGTTTGAGACTGTAGTCATAACTAGATTTTTGTTGTATGTGTCTATTCTTCTTTTTCTGTGGTTTCTAGAATTTTATTTATGTTTTCATGGCTTGATTGTATATGAGCTTCTGTTATTTTTAAGCTAGAAAAGACCTGGGTTTGATCCCTGGATTGGGAAGATTCCCTAGAGAAGGGATAGGTGACCCACTCCAGTATTCTTGCCTGGAGAATTTCATGGACTGTAATGGGGTCCATGGGGTCACAAAGAGTCAGACATGACTGAGCAACTTTCACTTTCACTTTAAACTAGAAAAGCATATACAGGAGGAAGGGAGAGAAGAAGGAAGGGAGGGAAGGAAGGGATGGATGGATGGGGAAAGAGACAAAGGGATAGTACAGCCACTGTGGAGAACAATGTGGAGGTTCAGTAAAGAATCCACCTATAATGCAGGAGACCTGGGTTCAATCCCTGGGTTGGAAAGATCCCCTGAAGAAGGGAAAGGCTACCAACTCCAGTATTCTGGCCTGGAGAATTCCATGGAGTCCCTGGGGTCATAAAGAGTTGGACGTGACTGAGCGACTTTCACTTTCACTAAAAAACTAAATATGGGGCTTCCCTGGTGGCTCAGTGGTAAAGAATCCGTCTGCCAATGCAGGCGACACAGGTTCAATCCCTGGTCCAGGAATATCCTACTTGCCGCAGGGCAATGAAGCCTGTGCTCTAGAGCCCGGGAGCTGCAACTACTGAAGCCCACATGCTCGAGAGTCCATGCTGCATAGGAGGAGAAGCCACTGCACTGAGAAGTTTATCCAACGCAGCTAGAGAGTAGCCCCCGCTGGCCACAGCTAGAGAAAGTCCATCCAGCAATGAAGACCCAGCACAGCCAAAAATAAATTCAATAAATAAATAACATTATTTTGTAAAAACTAAGTAAACCGTTACCAAACAGCCCAGAAATCCCACTCCTGGGCATATATCCAGAGAAAACCATAATTCAAAAAGATATATGCGCCCTGATGTTCACTGAAGCACTGTTTACAATAACCAAGCCGTGGAAACAACCTTAATGTCCATCAACAGAGAAATGGATCAAGAAGATGTGGTGTATATATACGTAGTGGAGTATTACTCAGCCATAAAAATGAATGAAATAATGCCATTTGCAACAGCATGGATGGACCGTAGAGATTATCATACTAAGTGAAGTAAGCTAGACAGAGAATGACAAATGTCATATGATATCACTTATATGTAGAATCTAAAAAATGATACAAATGAACTTATTTACAAAACAGAAATAGACCCATAGACATAGAAAACAAACTGATAGTTACTAAAGGGGAAAGTGGGGGGAGACTAAATTAGGAGGTTGGAATTAACATATGCACACTATTGTATATAAAATAGATAACCAACAAAGACTTACTGTATAGCACAGGGAACTACAGTCAGTACTTTATAATAACCTATAAGGGAAAAGAATCTGAAAAAGAAAAAAAATATATATATATATATATTTGTGTTATACCTGAAACAAACACCACATTGTAAATCAACTATACTTAGATTAAAAAAAAAATAAAGAGATAAAGGGAAAGAGCTGAAGGGGGTAAGAGAGAGAAAGAGAGGAAGAGAGATAATATGAAATGGCCAAATAATAAATAGGTAAGTTGAGTTGGAAAGTAAAGAAGTAAATGCAAGGAGACATCCATTGGGCAGACAGAGTGGAAGAATGTGATGGCTCAGGATAGATTCATCATTCCTCTTGGAACTATCAAAAACACGAAGATACTCACTGCCAGTGCAGCAGGATTGTGTCCCTAAGTTGATGATTAATAGAACTTAGGTAATGGTTCACGTGAACTTATTTTGAGGCAAAGCATAAAAAAAGAGAGAACAAAATTTAAAAGACTAAGAGGAATGCCTGAGTTCAGTATATGCTAATTCAGGGAAATGTTTTTATAATTTCAAGAAGGAGAACAACATTTTAAATGTTCTAAAAAGCTAGCAAGATAGGATAAATAGTAGCACCAGGATGATGATTTTGGATGTCTTATCGCATTGAGACCAGATTTACTAATACTTACATATTCATGCTCCATATCCTTGTATGGTAGCTTTTAAGAATGTATATAGTAGAAAAGCAGAAAAGTAACAAATGAAGGAATCACAGCAAAGAGAAAATATTGAGAAGAAAATAAAGCCAAGGATAAAATTAATGAACAATCACTAATCTCCCTAAGAAAAAGAAAAAAGAAATGCAAAGATGAAGTTCACAGAGTAATTAGAGATAATCAGAAAGTCTGATTCTGAGCTCCCTACCAACCAAAGCAAAGAGGAAAATATGTATAAAAACCTGTAGTTTCTACAAGATTAAAACAAATCAGCACTCCTGCAGAACCTAAGACTAAAATCTGAAGAAACTATGTTCTGAGGAGCCACATAATATGGATCAAGACCTTGACAATATTCTTCCAACAAATACAATAACATGTTTTATAGAACCAGTTTCTTCTTAGGCTCTTAGTAAGTTGTTCATCTTTTCTACTTCTTAAGGAAAACATCTTAATCCTGATAACTTTCATTTCATATCAGTTTTTTTAGAACAATTACAAACGTACCATAAAATAACCCTTGACACTATGGTAGCCATTGGAGCTGGCTGTTTTGTATCCACCAGTTAATGGGTTAAAAAGGCAGCAGTTTCTGGGCACAATTTTTGCAGAAATTTTATGTAAAACAACATTTCTGCAACTTCTGCCATTTGACCTGTGTCAAGGAAGTTTTCTGGAAACAAATCCATTTGACAGATTCTGCTATGATTAGGACTGAATGAAAGCCTCCAGACTGGGACTAAAGCCAGGATCGTTGGTTCCGTTGTAGGCGTTCTTGGGCTGGGACAGTTTTGGAGGTCACCCTCATTAGTATCAATATGGCCACCTAATTGGTCCCTCACTTGTTCAACCATTACAAATGTGCTTGAAACCGAGCTCATTTACAACCTAAATGCGTGTGTGGGACAGCAGGCAGAGCACAGTGCTAATTTGGGTGTTGTGTTTTAGGGGCAGCAAAGGGTATGTTAATATTTTATTCATCTTCAAATCAACTATAAAGTGTGCATGCTCATACAGCTCCTCCTCAGGCAAATGAGAACGTCTCAGTCGTTAAAATGAATGTACAAAAATCCAAATGACAATTATTTTCCTGCAAGATATCATTTCTTTCCGCTGGATGGGCAGTATGTGTAGGGGGTTGCTCTCAGCCCCTCCAAAAGTCACCTCTCCCTCTGCTCTTGTGCCCTCTTCCCCTCTTTCTTGTGCCTGTGCAGACATCTGAGTTGCCTGCGAAATCACTTTCACTTCTGCTGGGGAAATTACAGCGTGCGTCTTTAGAGGGTAGAGAAAAAGGAGAAAACTTAGATCTTCTGACACCAAATCACTGGACTTTGAAAGGTCAGTAATCTGTCAAGTCCAACAAAACCATAAAATGCCCACGTATCTCAAAGAAGCACTGAGGCATGAGTAGGGAAGGAATCAAAAGAGTCAGAAGGGGAAGAGAAGAAGGAAAGACTAAGAGGTGATGACAAGCCAGTAGTGTGGCATGAGTATCCATGCACTCATCTATTCTAGAAATCCTTGTTGAACATCAGGAAGTGCCTGGCACCAGATTTCACATATATATTAGTTTCCACTAGGGTCTGACTCTGGGAATATCTGCTGAATCAGTAGCTCTGAACTGAACCAGAACAGTCACCCAAATTAAGAGAGTAACGGTATCAGTCAGAGTCACTCCAGAAAAACTTATAGCCGAGAAGAAGAATCCTCTGATGTGAACCTTTCTCCTCTTGTGAAGTTCCCTGCTTCACGTTCAAAGCAAAGACCACGTGGAAAGCTTTGACGTGACCACAGTCCATCAAGGGCTGTGCAGTTATCTTCCTCTAGAAAAAGAATCTGCGTCACCTCTAAGCTAGACTTCGTTCTTCTGCTATTTCAGAGCGTTAGCTCAGAAAGGGGCCAGCTTCTGTGAGCAGGGCTGCAGAAGAAGGTGTAATTGATGTCCCACAGATCCTAACTTGGATAAGCACTTAGTGAATGCCTACTTTGTGCGAGAATGGAGAGAAAGCACAGCCCCTACCCTCCTGGGACTTTCATTGCAACTTCATGAGGAGAATTTTCTCATGGCTCCTTCCCTCTCAGAACAGAGAAGGCTTCTCAGAGCCTGCTCCAGTCAAGTGTCAGGGAAGAAAGGAATGTAGTCTTTTCATTCCCATTCCACAGCTGGCTAAAGTGAGTTCTAACAAAGTCAGGTTACTTGCTAAAGTCACCCAGAGGTTAGAGCTTCAGAAAAGAAATGATCACAAGACTGATGTCATGTGCTGGGTAGTTTAAACTGTAAAGGAAGAAAACATTCTTATCTAAAAAAGAAATGGGTTGCTCTGAGTTTCTCAGTTTCATTTATTCAGCAAATAGGTGCCAGGTACTAGTCTAGCAATGGGAGATATAGCAAAACTCACACGGTGCTAGATAAGAGAGCCAGACAAAGCATTGAAAAAATATTTAATGTGTCAGATGAAAAATACTATGAAGAAAGCAAAAACACTGGGGGTAGAGCGTGCTGGGAGGAGGCTGTGTATAGAGAGGAGGGGGCGGTGCTTCTCTGAGGAGGTGACATTTGAACAGAGATCTCATGAAAGGGAAGGAGTTCATTATGTGGTATCTGGGGGACTCGGAGCAGGGGAAGAGCAAGTGGAAAGGAAGGTGTTTGTCAAGGTTGAGGAACAGCAAGAGGAGCAGCATGCAGGAGTGCAGAGAACTTGGGGCAGTGGGGAGATGCAGCCAACATGGCAGCCAGGGGCACTCTGGCTTTGATGCTGAGTGGGATGGGGAGCCGTTGAGAGGATTACGCCAAGGAGGACTTGCCACGACCTGGGTTAGTTTAACAGGATCCCTCTGGCTGGTGTGTGCACAGACTGTAGTGAGGCAAGTGTGAAGCAGGGAGGTAGCCAGGAAGCCGATGCTAAAACTGATACTGTAAAGGAAAGACGGTGAAGACCCAGGTGAGGGTGGAACAGAGGGGCTGGTGAAGGTGGTCGTTTCACTGTGGATTCCCAACATGAAGTCTGTAGAACAGGCTGGAGGTTGGGATATGGGGTGTGAGAGAAAAAGAGGCTTACAGATCAGAAAACTTAGATGAGCTGTTAATCCCTTACAGCTTCATATTCCATGATACCCATCAGGGCCAAGGAAAACACCCTTCTCTTGGATGCTGGGCCTTTTGGCCTAACAAGATGACTGTTTAATCCTGGTTCTACCCATTACTAGGTGAGAGACTAGGGCATATGAAAGACCCTCTCCGTTCCTCAGTATCTTGGCTGAGAATTAAGGATGGTCATTTCTGCTCTCCCTACTGCAAAAGGAGTCATTGAACAAAACTAGAGTTTAGGCAGCTCAGGTTTAGGGATTATTACTTACATCATTAGCACCTTCAGAGTTAATTTTATGAGTCAGCTGAGTTACCTTTGGGGTATCATTAATAGATTCCAGGAAGCTCCCCAGCCCAGAAGACTCCTTCTAACTGCCTCTCGGGATGAAAGAATTTCACAATTAGCCTGATTCTTCCCTGTTCAGGCACTGTGGACCCCAGACATCTTCCTTTAAGACAGAAACTCGAGCTACCGTCAGTCATTTGCCATTTTAGGTGAATTTACATCACATCTCTGCCATGATAGCTGGCTTAAGTTTGAATGGGAGGAAGGAAAGAATAAATATGGGGCAGAGATGTGACATTTGGGGGGTTGCTGAGTATACTGTGGGCAGATTGAGAAGATCCCTTGCGGGGAGAACCTCTGAAAATAAACTCTGTCAATGAAATATTATCCAGACTTGCCTCGCATCATAGTGTTTGTCTCATCTGATTAAAAAATGAAGTCCTACAAGAGCACCTCCTTGGAACAGTTATAACAAGTAGCCATGGAAGCCAAATTGCTTTAGAAAAACGTTGAATTTGTAGAGAAAAACATGCCGTTTGTTAAAGAATCCGCCTGCAATGCAGGAGACCCTGGTTTGATTCCTGGGTTGGGAAGATCCACTGGAGAAAGGATAGGCTACCCACTCCAGTACTCTTGGGCTTCCCTTGTGGCTCAGCTGGTAAGGAATCTGCTTGCAACGCGGGAGACCTGGGTTTGATCCCTAAGGTTGGGAAGATCCCCTGGAGAAGGGAAAGGCTACCCACTCCAGTATTCTGGCCTAGAGAATTCCGTGGACTGTATAGTCCATGGAGTTGCAAAGAGTCAGACACGACTGAGCCACTTTCCCCCTTTCACTTTCACTTTCAACTTGCCTCAGTGGCCCCTTTGGCTTGCTTTGTTTAAATAAACTTGCCCCAGGCATCTTGCTCTTTTCTAATTATGAATGTCCCTGCTTTACCTCAGCCTTTTAAAGAGCCCTTTCCCTCTAAATATTTCTGGAATTGCCAAGGGTACTTAAATGTGACCAGAAATAATTTGGTTGAGTGTCCCCATCATGGCGGGAATCCATGGATCCAGGCTTCAGTGCTTCCACAAAGATTCCCCCTCAGGACTAGAAATCTGTCCCCAGCCCCATGGCTGTCACAGAGACCACTGCCTGCAATCCTGGTAAATTTGAAATATCCGCCAGTTCCCTAAACTGGAAGCAGTTGTCACCTGCCCACTCAGCAAAGTGGGAGGAGGACACATGGGGTGACATTCGGCTAGAAGTTCCACAGCAGATTTGCTCAGCCTCAACTGTCATAGTGGCCATGGCAGGGCTTCCTCACTGGAGGTGCGGGGAGCCAAGCAGGGCACTTCTCAGCCCACACCCTGCCTCTCCCTATGCACCATGTCTCCAAGGTTGAAACTCTGCTGTCACTTCTGTGGCCACGGTCATCTCCTCGGGGAGAATCATCTCTGTGCCCAAGACAAGTGAGATTCAAAGGCAGAGCATGTCACGGCCATAGTACACTGATCTAGGGGGGGCCCCCCTGCAAAGCTGCTTGAGTGCCAATGTGTTCCTACCATTATAGGGTATCATTCCTCCAAATGACAGAGAAACACTTACGACATGAGGCAAATCGGGATATTTTACCCACAGTCCCTTTCACCAAGGCTGCAGATAGGCCCCAGGCGGCCTAGGTCAGGACAAGTTCTGGGCTCAGTTGAGAGACTAACTGTAATCCCTACTCTCCACACCCATCAACCTTTACTCCTGGAATTGCAGTGCCAGTTTCATTCTTCTCTGGAGGTACCTGTTCCTCCACACCTGTCCTCCACCCGGGAGCACCTCATTTTGCAGAAGTCAGTTTGCAATTGCGGTGGTAAGCAGGATTCCAGTCTTTCCTTTGGACGTTCCTAAGCCCTCCTGTTGAAAATCAGTAGAAACAGATGAAGGTGTTGGGGAAGAGAGTGGACTAACTCCCTCTGAGAAGCTCCAGGGCCACAGTTCATGTCTGGTCCTGGATTATTGTTGTTCAGTTGCTAAATCATGTCCAACTCTTTGTAACCCCATGGACTGCAGCACACCAGGCTTCCCTTCCTTCACTATCTCCTGGAGTTTGCTCAAACTCATGTCCATTGAGTTGGTGATGCTATCTAACCATCTCATACTCTGTCGCCACTTCTCCTTTTGCCTTCAACCTTTCTCAGCATCAGGGTTTTTTCCAGTGAGTCAGCTTTTTGCATCAGATGGCTATGTCTGGTCTTGGATACTGTGGTCCTAAACTATGTCTGAATCTTTTCCCTCTTCTCCTCTGAAAAGACACCAAACACTACATCCCATGAAGACACAAAAACTAAACCTCCTCTCTCCTCCCCACATCTCTGCTCAAGGAACATTGTACATGATTAAATTCAAGACACACTTAGCTGTTACTAATGGTCAACTGGAAGTTCCTAACTGGAAGTCAGAATTATTTACAAATTCAAAATGGGGATGTGTTTTTAGTGGTTGCGTGTAAATGTTCAACAGCACTAAACAGGCTGGGACCTGGCGTTCAGTGGTTGAGACTCTGCACTCCCACTGCAGGGGGTGTGGATTTGATACCTGGTAGGGGAACTAAAATCCTATGCACAGAGCAGCTGAAACAAAAGAATTTAGAAAACATTTGTAGTAGAATAAACATGAAAAGGTAATTTACCAGAATTTGTTGCATGCAGCTGAAGCTGCTGGATGCAACTGAATAGAGTGTGGAGTCTTAAATAAGACATGAAAACAAATAATGGACGCTAGCATAAAATTTTGTAAAATTTGAACAAAATCTGTACTTTAGTTAATAATACTGTATCACTTGTTAATTTCCTGTGTGTTTTTAACAACATAGTGGTCATGATTTTTGATGGCATCATTCAATCTTATGGATGCAACATATTTAACCGTTCTCCCATGCGTTGAGATCAGGATGCTTTCTAGTTTTTATTAGCACACAATGCCCCTCTTATTCTTAGTGAGGTAGGATGTATTGTTAGGAATGGAACTTCCAAGGATAGATATTCGGCATTTGGGAGTATAATGCCATGCAGACAGCCAGTTGTAATGTGGTACCGGGTTCTAGGTGGGTGACTGGCCTGGAGAATGAGCAGCTACACATGGTTCAGCTTCAGATTTTGTTTCTGATGGGAGGAATCCATTACCCAGTTCCTAATGTTCTCCCTTAAACCAGGTACATAACCTTGTCAAATCACAACTTACCTGCCTTGGTTCCCTTTTTTAGAAAACAAGGATCATCTCATCAGTTTTGTAAACTATAAACTATTGCACAAGGATAATGTATTAGTTTAACTATGTAAGGTGCTTATAGGGCTAAGGGAATTCATCAGTGCTCTGCATCAGAGGTTGGTTTTGACTTCTGGATCCATCATTCATTACTTATTATGATATAACTTAGGCAAGTTACTTAACTTCTCTTTTCCTCCATTTCCTCATCTATCAGATGAATGCAAAGCACCTTATAGGTGAGCATTAGTAAGATCATGCTTTTAAAGTATGTAGCAAGTTACTCTTATCATTGTTGCTTATTATTAAGCAATGAATTTAGATTCAGTGTGTTTGAAGCCCTTTGGAAGTCACTGGCTTTCTGTTGAATGTTCCTAAAGCACTGACAGTGTGAGTACATCCATATCATGTAATTACAAATGTTATCAGAATACAAAGGTAACTTTATTCAAAAGGCCTAAGCAAATTAGTAAAGCCAGTGTTTTTCAAAAGGTGTGCCTGTAAGATATCAGTTTTGCAGGGACCTGATGGGAAACAGTATGGTAATCAGAATGGAAAGGACAATTGGGAATTTCAAGACCACCATCACCACCCATCCACCCACCCCCAGCCAAGAACATAGCTTTGCTTTCATGGCAAAAAATTGTTTGCCATCATCAGTTCAAAATTGTTAGCTGATGAGCAAAACCATTTCTCCATGGACCCAAAAGTGGACCTTATTCCCAGGTCCGTGCAGTTAGGTGTTCCCATGTGACCTTGTAGGCATTGTAGTCTCTGTCTCAAGCACCCACCTCTGCCCCTGCTGCATGAGAGCAGCCCTCAGCAGGACGCCAACAAATGTGTGTGGTTGTGTCCCCTACAGCCTTCCAGAACTTCTCTGTAGCTTGTCAGCCCCTGGACTGGAGAACAACAAGCGAGGAAGAGTTGTACCACAGGGTGGGAAAGGCAGAAATTGCCAACAGGAAGGATCTTGTGTACCCTAGCATTAAGTTTGCTTTTTACCCAAAGAGTAGAAGGGAAGCCTTCATGGAGTTTTGGAAAGAATATGACCTGGTATATATAAGCCCTGCCCTCAGCTGACCAGTATTTCAGCTTGCAATCACCGTGTGAATCACTGGTCCCACCTGGTTAGTTTCTCTGTAGAGTCTCCTCCTATGGAAATTCACTCCTGACTGAGACGGTATCTTCAGGGTATGACCAGCAGCTAACCCTAAGGCACCTCACAAGGCAGCACTGATAACCTTGGTGAATTTGCTGTGGCTTTTACCGCTAATCCAAGCCAGGATCAGAACCTTGAATCTGTCAGCCCATATCTCTTTCTCCCTGTCAGACTTACACTGAGTTAAAGTGATCGACATATGAAGTCAGAAGCTCATCATAGTAACTGTCAATGAAAAACATAATTGCCACGTGTGAGCTGTCTCCCCTGATATACTTACATTGGAATAACATAACAATAATTATGATGGTTGTCATTTATTCACAATGTGCTGAGCATAGCATGAAGCACTCAGTGTGATAACCTTGTTTGGTCCTCACCACAAGCCTATCACGTTGGAATTGTGGTTAAGCCCCTTTTACAGAGAAAGTCAGAGGTTATATAACTTGTAATATGACAAATCTAGTGGGCGGTAGAGCCGGGAACTGAACCACGTGGTATAAACCAGAGTTGGGGCTCCTAACTGTACACCATAGCATCCTATAGAAGGCAAATATGCTCAGAAGGCTGCTGCTGCTAAGTCACTTGAGTCGTGTCCGACTCTGTGCGACCCCACAGACGGCAGCCCACTAGGCTCCCCCGTCCCTGGGATTCTCCGGGCAAGAACACTGGAGTGGGTTGCCATTTCCTTCTCCAACTCGTGAAAGTGAAAAGTGAAAGTGAAGTCGCTCAGTCGTGTCCGACTCTTCACGACCCCAAGGACTGCAGCCCACCAGGCTCCTCCATCCATGGGATTTTCCAGGCAAGAGTACTGGAGTGGGGTGCCATTGCCTTCTCCGCAGAAGAATGCTAGAAGACATTAAATCCATAGAGAAATGAAAGCAGGGAATCCAGTTTTCAGGTGCATCCATTTCACAGAAGAGTGACTTCACCAGCAGATCCTCAGCTCACAAAGTCCTTTGGTTACAACCTTCCATCCAGCTCCACACTGGCTGTGATGTTGCCACTCAAACAGGAATTCCCAAATCCTGTTATCCCCTAGATGGGGCCCGAGAAAGCACTACTGAGTTTTGTTTTACCAACACTTTTCCCTCTGCATCTGGTCTTATCTGCCATTCTTTCCTTTTAGATGACTGCATCTATTTCATGTAAATTTCATAGTCAAACTATGAGGAGTAATTCCTTCCACTCCACCCCACTCCACCATCAGGGCAGTCCCCAAATACGATTAATCATCCCTATCTAGTAAGATGCAAAGTGCTTCAGAATCTCTATTTGTATCCTCACTTAAAAAAAAATTTTTTTTAAGGAAAGAAAAGAAATAAGCCATATCTGGAGTAGAATGGTCAATAAGAACAGTTTGTCCCATTAAATAATGAAAATCCTTAACTCCAACAGTGTAGACTAGGACTCTTCCTCAAGGGTTAGGCATGTTCACTGGGGAGAGTGTCTCAACTTTTGAACTCTTTCAAAGAAAGCAGAAATGAATATACCTGCTTCAGTAAACAAGACTGGGTCCTTATGATTTATGAATTACATCCCCAAGAACAAGTCAGATCCTACATCCACTAACAGACATGCTCCTCCATTCAAAGAGCAAGCAAGGTACTATTGGTGGAGTCTTCACGGTGAACCAAGCTGAGGGGAGGCAGTAATCACAGGAACCCACAGGTTGGCCCCAGATACTCCCCTTAAGTACCCTCCCAGAGCTTGTACGTCTCTAAGAATAACTCACTTGTCCCTTTAAGACAGTATTTGACCCACGAATTAGTGTACCATAAAGTTGTAATAAAATTTGTTTTTTCAACGTGCTGTTTTAATGAACAGTTGAATTATCATGTAGGAGTTTAAAAATTAGTCAGAAGAGTCTTAACAATCAAGTCCTTTAAACTCTGCCCTCCCTTGCTCACTTGACTACTCTTGATAACAATATAAATGAACTTCTCACCTAGTATGGAACACATGTATTCTTACAAAACAAATATTAATGGAATAACTCTTCTGCTTTATTATTTTAGCTGATTTGTATCAATGTATCAACATTCCAAAGAAAATAGAAAGCATATGTTGGTTGGTTTCTAATCATTTTTTTCTTTTTTATTATTACTGTTGACATAATTCACATAATGTAAACTTCACCACTTTTTAAAGTACAAGTCAATGAGTTCCACTATATTCATAGTTTTGTACAACCAGCCCCACTATCTATTGCCAGAGCATTTCCATCAGCCCAACAATAAAACGTGTACCTATTAACAGTCACTCCCAATTCCCTTCTTCCTAACTCACCTGGCAACCACTCATCAACTTTCTTTCTCAATGGACCTGCCTATTCTGGACATTTAATATAAGTGGAATCATATAATATGTGGCCTTTTATGTCTGTCTTCTTTCAATTAACATAGTGTATTAAAGATTCATCTGTCTTATAGTATTTATCAAGCAGTAGTATATTCCCTTTTATCACTGAATAAACTTCTGTTGAATGGATATACTACATTTTGTTTATCCATTCATCGGTTGATGGACATTTGGGTTATTTCCAC
This sequence comes from Bos javanicus, assembly GCF_032452875.1. Taxonomy (NCBI): domain Eukaryota; kingdom Metazoa; phylum Chordata; class Mammalia; order Artiodactyla; family Bovidae; genus Bos; species Bos javanicus. Next base: position 54,017,267 of record NC_083874.1, on the reverse strand, counting down.
TTTTTGGCTATTATGAATAATTCTGTTCTGAACAGCCATGTGTAAGCTTTTGTGTGAACATGTGTCTTTATTTCTACCTAGAAGTAGAATTGCTGGGTTATATGGCAGCTCTGTGTTTAATTTTTAAGGAACGGCCACAGTGGGTGAACCATTTTATAATCCCATCAGCAAAGTTTGAGAGTTCCAATTTCTCCACATCCTTACCAGCACTTATTATTTTCCTTTATTTCTTCTTAATTCTAGCTATCCTAGTGGGTTTGAAGTGATACGTCTTATGTTTTTTATTTGCATTTCCCTAGTGACTAATGATACTGAGCATCTTTTTATGTGTTTATTGGCCGTTTGTCTGTCTTCTCTAGAGAACTGTCTGTTCATTTGGCTATTTTTAACATAAAATTGTCTTTTTATTGTGCTGTGCTGTGCTGCTGTGCTATCATGTCCGACTCTTTGTGACCCCATGGACTGTAGCCTGTAAAAGTCACATGGTAAGAAATGGCAGAGCCAGATTCAAACCTAGGCAGTTTTGCACCAAAGCTCACACTCTTAGACTGCTTCTAGAAGAAAAAGAAAAAGAAGGAATGAAAGATGAGACCATTAATGGGATCAAATTTTCAGGAGACATGAACACACAAGCCCTCTGAGGCCCACTGATGCTGGCCCCACTCTGGCAGGAATGTTCCGAAGACCATGGGAGCCCAAAGGGCACTTAGCCCCTCCCCTGAGAGACTATGGGAGCTACTACAGGTGGCTGGTCATTTGAACCTCCATGGCAATAGAGACAAGCCAAGACCATTCCAAGTTTCTAAGACTCCCAAATAAGGGCTAACTGAGTCTCTTTTTGGTAAATTTCATTAAAAAAAAAAAAAAACAGCTATCCAAAAAAGGGGTATTTGTCCTGAATTATCTCAGTAAGGGAAAATGACTTTTTAAAATTATCATTACTTTGGTAGCAAGAAAAGTCTAAATGATGCTATCAGGGGCTCTGAAGGACTTTTATTTCTGCAGATGTTGAAACATGTATAATGTCTGTAGGATAAACGTTCACATCTGAAATTTAGATCTTGAGAAGCACTGCTTTGCTGTGTTTCCTGATGGTGACTGAAAGCCAGCTGCAAGTGGGTTACATCAAGGGCAGGGATTGTTGAGCTCTGCACTGTAGACATTTTAGGCTGGATAATTCTTTGTTGTGGGGACTATCTCGTGCATTGTGGGATATTTGGCCACATCCCTGGTATCTAGCCACCAGATACCAATGAGATTCCCCCTTCCAGCTATGATAACCAGTCATTGCCGACTGGGCAAAAGTTACCTATAGATGACAACTACTGATCTAGGAGAAACCATTATAATTAATGGCTCCTCCATGATCTCTTCAAGCTTTGCATGAAATGTTCACTTTTTAATCACAGTGCTTCAAATACGTGGGTGTTATCCCTAAAAAATATTTATAAACAAAATATATTTAGTAGTGGGATATGAATATGTTTGTGTCCTTAGAAGAGTGAAAGGAGGCAATATGTTCTTAGTGATAGTAAATTGGTAATATTACCAGTATTATTATTATTAGCTATTACTAACTGTAATTAATGTCAAGTACTGTGCTAAAATTGGCATAAATAATCTCATTGAATCCTCACAACGTCCCTAAGAAGGAATCTAGTCATTATGCCTTTTTAATAGACTGGGAAACTGGGTAACTGGGCCAAGATCACGCAGCTGGAATCATCAGAGCCTGTGTTCTTGTAGTTCTGCGTAGTTCTGCCTTCATCCAAGCCAGTTTCTTTCTCTTAGCATGATCTTGTCATCTTACAGGAAGCTCAGACTCTATCTATCTGCCCTACCCGACACCAACTCTTGCTTATCCTTTAAATCTCAACCTTCTTCCTCCAAGATCTTCCCTGTTCCCTGACTTCACCCTCTGACGTCTATGCTCCTGTCATACCCTGTACACATCTTTATTATTGCATTTACTATATTATGTCATCTCTTTGTGTTTCTGACCCCTCTTTACTGGGAGAGCTTTGAGGGCCAGAAGCTGCCCTTATTTATCTCTATCTCCAGTGCTTTACATATAGGCATACAATAGGAGCCAAATGGCAGAAAGTGAAGAGGAAACTAAAGAGCCTGTTGATGAAGGTGAAAAGAGAGAGTGAAAAAGCCGGCTTAGAACTCCACATTCAAGAAACTAAAATCATGGCATCTAGTTCCATCACTTTATGGCAAATAAAAAAGGGAAAAGTGGAAGCAGTGACAGATTTTATTTTCTTGGATTCCAAAATCACTGCAGGCTGACTGTAGCCCTGAAATTAAAAGACACTTGCTCCTTGGAAGCAAAGCTATGACCAACCTAGACAGCATATTAAAAAGCAGAGACAGCACTTTATCAACAAAGGTCTGAATAGTCAAAGCTCTGGTTTTTCCAGAAGTCATGTATGGATGTGAGAGTTGGACTATAAAGAAGGCTGAGGACCAAAGAACTGATTATTTCAAATTGCTGAAGAAGACTCTTGAGAGTCCCTTGGACAGCAAGGAGATCAAACCAGTCAATCCTAAAGGAAATCAGTCCTGAATATTTATTAGAAGGACTGATGCTGAAGCTGAAACTCCAATACTGTGCACACCTGATTCGAAGAGCCAACTCATTGGAAAAGACCTTGAGGCTGGGAAAGATTGAAGGCAAAAGGAGAAGAGGGCAGCAGAGGATGAGATGATTAGATAACATCACTGTCCCATTGAATGTGAGTTTGAGCAAACTCTGGGAAATAGTGAAGCATAGGGAAGGCTGGTGTTCTGCAGTCCATGGGGTTGCAAAGTGTTGGATACGACTTAGCGACTGAACAATAAAAGGAGCCAAATAAATATGGGCTGTCTAGTAAAAACTTCACAGTCGAAACAGAATTACTTCTGTTTGGGTTGAAAGACATAGGAAGTAAAAGTCAGGGACCTAATCAAAGAAAGACAGTTAAAAAGATGAAAAGAAACCTACCCAAGATCATGTAGTTGGGGGTGGGGTGAGGCAAGAAGGGGTCCCCACAACCAAAACCCAGTCCCCTCCCCACTGCTCAGTGTCTTGTCCACTTGTTATACAAACACTGATGGTGAAGTGAAAGGAGTTTTCATGGCACTGATATAAGTAAACAAATGAATCTGTGGGTTGACACATGGCCAGCAATAAATTCATAAAAGGTAAATATTGACATATGAAGATTATAGATCACTGTATTTACCGTGTAGAGAACTCAACCAGTAGTTAGGATAGCTTGTGTATTCATTTTGGTTCCTTGGCAAATTAGTGAGATTCTAGTCAAATTATTCCAGTTCTTTGTGCTTGTATTTCTTTTGGCTGTAGGATTTTGCTGATTAAAGAACATACGATCCATTTCTATGCTTTTAAATGTCTTTCTCTATTTGAGCATGCTCAGCTGGAAGTGGAAATATGTGGGCTTCACAAGGATAAAATCCCACCATGATCTGTAACTTGTGTGGTTTACAGAATTATTGAACTCCAAAGCTTTGAGGAGCCTGATGCACTGAAAATTTCCAGCTAGTGGCTGAATTTCTTTTGCAGAATCCCCAGCGGGTGCTTAGTGAGTCTCACCTCACAATCTGTGATGTGAGGAGGAAAGTGATTTAGACTGAAGGAAGCTAGGGTAGTGTGAGTGTATGTGTGTGTCTTTCTGATGGGCGTATGCCTACATGTCCATCTCACTTTCTGCAGGGTTATGATTTGTTGGTTTCTTTACATTACTAATCTTTAGCACAGGGCTTAGTAACAACAATCATCATGTAACATAACAAGCACTTATGTCAGAGACTGTGCTAAATGTTTGACATAGAATAGCTTTATTCTGTATTCTAATCTGTATAAGAACCTTATGAAACAAATACTATTATTACCTTTATTTTTCCAATAAGGAAATTAAGATTCAGAGAGGTTAACTAATTTGCCTAAAGACACATGTCCTCCAAGAGCTAGAGTCTCGAGTTTATTTCCGACAGAGCTGGAGTTATCAATAACTAAATAAATATTTACTGTGTCTAACTAATGAAATCCCCATCTACCACCATGCCTTATTTCCCTGCTATAGATGAGAGAAGAGTATAAAGCTTACATATACCAAACAGTAACAATATTTGTATAAATGTTGTAGGTTTAATTCAGCTGAGGGACTGGTTTTTCATATTATTGGAGGTTTTTCTTCAGCTATCAAGTTTGAGTTTCAAAAACACAAGTTAGAAAATATATAAAAATACACATTTTTATATATATTTAAAGATATAAAAATATATAAAATATTTCAATATGTACTTCACTAGGCCATATTTACAAATGCTGTAGTTAAGTTAATATATTATTAAGTCTACTATTATCAAGTCTACTATAAACAAAGCAGTAAAATATAAGGCTGGATCAATAAAGCAGGATAGTAATTTAGGCTTCCCTAAAGAGAAACTGGGGCATCTCTAGTGCCTCAGCAGTAGAGCATCCACCTGCCAATGCAGGAGATGTGGGTTCAGTCCCTGGGTTGGGAAGATCCCCTGGAGAAGGAAATGACAACCCACTGTAGTATTCTTGCCTGGGAAATTTCATGGACCAAAGAGCCTGGTGGGCTACAGTCCATGAGGTCACAAAAAGTCAGACACGACTTAACATTTCTTTGGGAATATTACCAGCCTTTATTTTTTCTGTTAAAGCACAACCTAAAGTAGAGAAGTAATTTCTATATTAATTTTAAACAATGGAAATCTAAGGCAGATATAGCCAAAATGAGTAAATTAACTGAAGGTTGATGTTCTCATTTATGGATATATAAATAAAGAAGTTTGGCCATCTCACATAGTTAATTATTAACGGGGAAATGTGAGCCAAACTCATGAAGCAGGTAAAGTTTATTTTTAGACATTCAGCTGGCTTCTCTCTCTGGCTTCTCTTTTGGGGTCACCCTAGATGCCTAGTAACCTTAGCCTGCTTCTGTCTTCCATAAGAAGAAATGTCCTATGTTTTAGACCTTTACTTCTTCTGTCAGGATCCTTTCTGATGCCAGTGTTACAGAGCTAACACCAACTGGCTGAAGAGAGGAAAAATAATTTATCAGAGTGTGTAATTGTCAAGTCTAGGGGTAGCCCTAGGCTGAGGACCTAGATATTCAAATTACATAACTGAGAAGCTGTCTGTCTCCAGATCCCTTTCCTGTTTCTTTCTTTTTTTTAACCTCTTTCTGATGGAGGTTCTAAGTGTTAGAATACAGCTGCTCCACATAGACATCTTACCAACTTAGGGGCTCCTGTTAAAAAAGGGCAAGTTTCTGAATAGTCCCTGCAGGCCTCGACAGGCTCATTTGGGCCTGTCATGTGCCCATCTCTGACCTAAGGCCAGGCCTGTCCTATCTATAGACTTTGGGATGGAGTTAATCCCATCACAAATACGTGGACTTAAGTTGGGAAGACGATAGTCTTCCAAGGAAAGTTGAGGTCCTAGCACCATATGTGGAGAATGAGTGCGTGGCAGTCACAAACAATATCTACACCCATCTGGTTATCATAGAGAACATAACAGGTACCCTCATAGGATGGAGACTGACCATCAGAAGCATTGTGGTATCCCTAAATGACCACACGCAGGTGACTCTTCACAGTTCATATGTAAACCAATCCTCTTGAATTTATAATATAGTTAACATAAGGATGAGTACAGCAAAACTGGATCATAGCAATACACGAGGAATCTTTAGGTAGTAGCCTATTCTGCATAGCCATCCGTGACCCCTGCTTTAATTGAATCTTACTGTAATATCTCAAGGAAGATGAAAGTAGAAAATGAGCTGGTAATGGACAAGCAGTTTTCTAACAAGCCCACTAGTGTGCCACATTTGGGTGCTTAATGATTGTTATGAATCACATTTGTCTGAGTAATTTCAATTATATAGTACAGAAATACTTTCACAATGGTATATAAAGATATACAAAGATATTCATTGCAGCGTAGCTGACAATTGTGAAAAATTGTGAATGACTTAAATATTTATCAATAAGGTAAAGGTTAAATGAATTATAGCCAAACAGTAAGAAGCTCTGCTGGTGTTACCTGAAAATGTTGACATGGAGCGATGTCCCCAAACATCTTATTTGATGAATAAAGTTGAAAAAAATATATAGTAAAACCGTAGCTTTGTTTTCTTAAGAAACTATATGTATGTGTATACATAGACAAGAAAGGTCTGGAAGAATGTACCCCAACTTGTCAAAATTGTTACATCTGCAAAATGGGATCATATGGAGGAGAGTTTTTACTTTTTCATTTATGCGTTTCTCTCTTCCATATGTTTGAATTTTTAAAAACAAGGATGTATTTTATCATGTATATTTTAAAGTTTTTTAAAAGACAGAAGTAATACCCAAAATTGTGTCATTCTTCTAATGCCATGCTGCACACAAAGACAGTCATTTTTCTTGAGAGCCCCCAATCTTCTCTCTGTAAGATCTTTCTCCACTTGTCATTCTCATAACTCATACTGTCACCCTTCACTGCTCTCCATTTGGTCTATAGAGGGGTCCCCAACCTCTGGGATCTAATGCTTGATGATCTGAGGTGGAGCTGATACAATAAAAAGGATAGAAATAAAGTGCACAGTAAATGGAATGCACTTGAATCATCCTGAAATCATTCCCAGTCCGTGGAAAAAATGTGTTCCACGAAACCAGTCCCTGATGCCAAAAAAGTTGGCGAGCTGGGGACTGCTGCTCTATTGAAAGACCCAGTCAGGACTTATGGGCTTATTAGGCGTTATTTCTAACAAAAAAAGATTGACTTGTAAGGTGTATGTGGAATGTACTAACCGAGTAGCCATTCAGTATCCTTTTCTTTCTTTCCTCCCTCACAATTTATCCCCTCACTAACCCAGAGAGTACTTAAACTGTTTATAATAAAACTAAATTTAGATAGATGGATGGGAAGATGAATGCAGGGATGGATAGATGGATGGATACGTAGATATTTCATATGTGGAATAAAATTGAGCAAGTTGAAACAGATCAAGGAGGCTCTGTTGGTAAAATCACAGGGAGGTAAAATACGAGATGAAAATCAGGACCAAGGAAAGGGGAATAAAAATATGCTGGACATCATTCAGTAACTATTTGCTGATGGTAATTATAGGGATGGAAAACCCATCAGGCCTATGGAGCTAAAATTAATCAGCAAGTATTCACAGAGTGCCTCCTGCTTCTTTTACTGGTTCTGGCTTCCTGCCTGCCCCGCGCCCAGGCTGGAGACAATTGCATGACAGTCAGCCTGTCAGGACAGAAGGAGCCAAATAAGCAGGCAGAGGCTCACAGCAGCCTTCTGTACCCTGTCACGTTTACTGGGATCACAGCAAGCAAGATAAAGTCCTTCTGTGAAAGACTACAAACCTAGCTTACAAATTGTGAATATCACTATATCAACTGAAAAGGGCCAGTTAGCAGAGGTACTGTTTCTGCAAAGTAATAGTTAATTCATTTGTGCACTATTTGAAACGTTTACAACAAAAATCCTTATGCTTTTCCTATTAAAGCTGGGAAGGGGAATCAATAGGACTTACAACAACTATACTTAATTTTCAGCGTTCATTGCTGGCAAAAATTTTAGGTCATGATTGCAAAAATTTTAGGTCATGATTAATTCCCCTAAAATGTAAAATATGATATTTGTGTCACTGTTAATATTTTGATAAATAGCTGTCACAGTAGACATCTGTTGTTTTCTGTGTGGCCTTTTCTCCTACTTTAATTTAAAACCCTAATTATTGGAAAGAGCATCTCTCTCCTCTTTTTTTTTTTCCTTCTCTCTCTTTCTCTCTCATTTGTACCCCACTATTAAGTATCAGTGGTGGGCATTTCACCTAGGCTTTGCCAGTCAGAGTATAATCCCAACTAGACCCAGCGAGATCCATGGAGCTACTCCCAGGGACATCCACTAAAATTTTTGGAAAAGAAGAACTTTCTTTCCATTGAAGTTACTAAGCTGGTAGAGTTTTAAATCCAAGAGCTATGGGGCACCAGGTGGGGGTGACCTTCTCAGGAATAAAGCCAAAACAGAGGAAAGTAAAGCTAAGAGATAGGAGTCAAGTCCTTTTTTAAAAGAAGTTTTTAAAATGTATTTATTTATGGTTTTGCTGGGTCTTCATTGCTGCAGGTGGGCTTTCTCTAGTTGCGGTGAGCAGGGGCTACTCTCTGTTTTGGTATACGGGCTTTAGGTGCACAGGCTTCAGTAATCGTGGTGCTTGGGCTAAGTTGCCCTGTGGCATGTGGGATCTTCCTAGACCAGGGATGGAACCCACGTCCCCTGCACTGGGAGGCAGATTCTTAATCCCTGGGCCAACAGGGAAGTTCTCAAGTCATTTTGATATCATTTGAGCCCTTGAATCCAAGCATGCCTAAAACTAAATTTCCTCTTGACTTTTAAGCAAATCAGTAAACTTCCTATTTAACAGTTGGGTTTCTTTTAAATCCATAAAAAAAAAAAATCTTGATAAAATCCTAATGGCAAGTTTTCTTTGTGTTATTTCCATAAGAAATAACCTGGAGGAGAACTTTCATAATTTAAACAAGACCTATTCACCTCCTGGAAATTCTCCCTGACCACCACCTCCAGACCCACAACTACCTCCCTGTCCTTAAACATCCAGGTGATTTGATGGGTATCTAGTGCTCCATGCAGCTGTTACCACATTTCTACACATCTTCCTTGTTTGATAATGACTTGTTACTCTGTCTCCATTTCTTCCAGAGTCCAGGCTGTATCTTGATCATTTTTATCCTTGCAACCTTACACTGGGACCTAACATGTAATAGTTGCTATTTTGTTGAATTAATTATGTTTTCCTGAAGAAATGAATGAATGGGAGAGGAAAATAGTTGGGGAAATCCCTTCTATTAATGAAGATTCCATGATTGAAATTGTCAATAAAATAACTAGTATCAGAAGGCCAGAGTAAACCAAATTAATATATTCACATGGAATCCTCAAACTGTCAGTTATTAGTGGGTGTCTAGTTGAGAAATTGTCCTTTCTCTGATCATTAGGATTAAGAAGCTGGGTGAATGTGGAGGAGATGGTCTTTTTTTTTCCGGCAAAACTTTGTTTAAAAATCCATAAAATTTAATAACCTCTTGCAACATGTTTTAAAACTGAAATGTACAACCTGCAATGTGGAGTATAGGTTTTATGCTGTAAGGGAGGAAGCAGGAGAGCAATGGTGACCAGAATCTTGCTGCTAACCAGTAGGCAGTATAGTAGGTGGCTTATGGTAGGGGTCTTCTGTGACAAAGCAAAGAATAACAAGGTCCTGAGGAGAATAAAAAGAGGCGGCACCATCTCTGTAGCACAGGGTGGTTGAGTGAGTTTTACAGTTAATATGGGCAAATGATGGGGGGAAAAATCTACTGTACATTGGGATAGGATCAAGGCATTGGAATAACAATCCCTTTATGTGGGCAAAATCTTTTTTTAATTAATTTTTATTGGAGTATAGTTGATTTACAATGCTGTGTTAGTTTCTGCTGTACAGCAAAGATATACACATATACACTCTTTTTTTAGATCCTATTTCCATATAGGTCACTACAGAGTACTGAGTAGAGTTCCATGTGATATATAGTAGGTCCTTATTAGTTATCTATTTTATATATAGTAATGTGTATCTATAAATCCCAATCTCCCAATATTCCTCCCCCTACCCTTTCCCCCTTGGTAACCATAATCTGTAACTCTATTTCTGTTTTGTAGATTAGTTCATTTGTAGCCCTTTTTTAGATTCTAAATATGAGTGATATCATATGATATTTGTCTGACTTCCTTAGGATGATAATCTATAGGTCCATCCATGTTGCTGCAAGTGACAGTACTTCATTCTTTTTTTATGGCTAAGTGACTTCCCTGGTGGCTCAGATGGTAAAGCGTCTGTCTACAATGTGGGAGACCTGGGTTCGAGCCCTGGGTCGGGAAGATTCCCTGGAGAAGGAAATGGCAACCCACTCCAGTACTCTTGCCTAGAAAATCTCATGGACGGAGGATCCTGGTGCAGGCTACTGCCCATGGGGTCGCCAAGAGTCGGACACGACTGACTGAGCGACTTCACTTTCACTTTCAATACTTCATTGTGGGCTTCCGTGGGTGGCTCAGTGGTAAAGAATCTGCCTGTCAATGCAGGAGATGCAAGTTAGATCCCTAGGTTAGGAAGCTCCCCTGGAGGAGGAAATGGCAACCCACTCTAGTATTCTTGCCTGGAAAATCCCATGAATAGAGGAGCCTGGTGGGCTACAGACCATGGGGTCACAAAGAGGCAGACACTGCTTAGTGACTGAACAAACACGCAATATTCTATTGTATATACATACTGCATTTTCTTATTCATTTTTAAATCAGCAGACTTCTAGGTTGCCTCCATGTCTTGACCATTGTAAATAGTGCTGCAGTAAATAATGGGGTGCATGCATATTTCCAATTAAGGTTTTCTCCAGATATATGGGCAAAAATCTTAATAAAATTTCTAGATGAGTAAGAAAACTTCCGAGTAGGACACAACTGAAGTGACTTAGCAGTAGCAATAGGACATGTTACTGGTATTTAGGTTTTCCCTCCTTTCTCCCACTGCAAGGCAGTCAAGCCTAACTTTCTGCATGTGCTTCAAAGATATGAGTTTGAGCTGACCATTTACTTCTCTCCTTCCACACGCTGCTTCCTTCATGCTGCTCTCAGGTGCAACTCATAGAAGCACTCACTTCCTCCAACCACTGAGCCTTCTCAGTCTTTGCCAGACAATCTTCCTTTAGCACGGGTAGTTCCTGCACACGTCTGTCTCTTCCATGGAGCTGCCACATGACTGGTTTGCCTTCCTTTGCCTCCAAAATGCTTCCCCTGTCCAGCCATAGCTTCCCACCTCCACTGGCACCACCCCAGAGCAAATCTGTGTATGTCCTCGAATCCTGTGAGCCCGCCTCCTCACTGTTCCCCCTGCTTCCTGCCTAGCTCCTACAACGCAGGCTCCACATGACAGGTGGAATGAGCTTTCAAATAGTAAATTAGATTACATCCATAATCAGTGTGCTGATAAATGTGTAACAGCTGCTGCGAGGGAGTATCTCTGTATCTGTTATACAGATTTACTGATACAAAGAATGCATAGCATACAGTTTACCAAAAAATAATAAAATACACAACACTTTTTAGAGTAAATTCTATATAGCCCATTGATTTTCAGATTGGTTTCAATGGTTTTTGCTAAACTCTTGTACCCACAGTCAGCCTACAGATGCAATTCAATTATGTTTGGCAAAAGCAGATCATATTTGGTTAATATTCAGTTCAGCAAAGAAGTCACTCATGCCACTGAAGTTCAAACATGAATGTTGATGACTTTTTTTTTTTTACATTAATGAGCAAGATGAAAGTAAAACAACAAAGATTATGTTTGGACTACACTTTGGCAATGATGTGAGTGCTTCTCTGTTGATCAGATAGTTTTCAAGTACTGGAAAAATATTTCATCAATTTTTTGTGTTATTCATGAATGAACACACATTGACGTTCAATCTTTATTGCTAAATTTTCTTCTATCATTTTCTCAGGTTTATACAATAACACAATAAGTCAAGCTCTGATTTGCAGTGTTTTCCAATTTCTATAGTGTACATACTCCATCATGATAGATTTCAAACTACTGAGATAACATTTCTGAATGCAGAGTTGGGAAGAGATGTTGTATCACACCATTATATGGGATATGCATTATAAAGGATGGACAGAAACAACTTTAAAGCATAGATAATGGTAAAGCAATTAAGAAGTAAAGTTTTGAGCATTTATTACCTTGGTTTTTTAAGTATTTTGTTTAATTGTAAGTTTCTAAATGGTTTAGTTTTGAATCTTGGCCATGATGAACAACTGACTTACAGAATTCCTGAAAACTTAGCAATCAGCTCCCCAAGCAGGTGCATCCGGCTCCAGCACTCATGAATTGCCACTCCTCTGCTGGAATTGTCAGGCCACCCATTGCACTATCTGGGGAAGGAGTGAAGAGAGGCAATGATGATTGTCAATAAAATTAATAATTACTTTTGTTGTGATGAACTAACAAGGAAAAATTATACACACCCCTACTTGTTTTCCCAAGCTTAGTGTTTAAAAACTCCTTTTGTATGCACCATCCAGCATGACCTAATAAACAAACAAGGCATAAGCACCAAAATGGAAATGTAAGTTTTTGAAAATGAGCTGAAAGGTTCCACCTGGAAATGGAACCGATAGAAACAATCTCTACTAAAGGAACATGGAATAGAAAAGGAGATTAAATCAGAAAGAGGAAGAAAGCTAATGACATAATGGCCAGCCACAAATGCCACAAATGAAAAACAAGGTACGTAATACTTGTTACAGTTATACAGGGTGCTTGCTGTAATGTCTGCAAACACTAAAAAACATTAGGTTCCTGCTCACTGCAACATTTATCTCATTTATCTGCTGATATTTACCTCCTCTTTGAATCAGGTATTGCTTAAACTAAGTTCGCAGCATAAAGAATATAGACTTAATAGGACACCCATAAGCATATCATGCATATGAATATAAACTGTGATATTTTAGGTAGCTTATGATGAAACCATTGAAACATCATGAGAATCAGCAAAACACCAGGGATGCCCGTAACAATTTAGCATTTCCCAGTTCATGTGGGAATGTTAATTCCAATTACAAAAAGAAGTACCAAAGTGGAATTCACTATGATGAAGAACTTGCTGTTCTAAATGTGAATTGTTTATAAAAAGCACGTCTGGTGTAAAATGCAAATATTGAAGCAAAGAATGACAGGGCTTTTGGAACTCAGCTGGGTTCCGTTGAAATTCTGACCTTACAAAGTTAAACAAGAACAAGTGTTTCCTAAAGACAGGATACTGTTTTAAAGAGGCATCTAATAGCTATGGTAGCTGTAGAAGTAATCTTTTTTAAGTAAGTTCCAACAACCCATGAAATCTGCTTTTGCTGGCTTAATGTAAAATTAACATATTCGATGAACTGCCATACTCCAAATTAATACATATGAATATGATAAAAATTTATTGATTCTAATTTACATTTAATGTCATAGATTTAAAGTGAGGTGGGGGGATAAAAGGATAGAATAACCAGAAAGTACAGCCATGACAAGGAATCATGGGCTGTAGGAAAATAAGTTACAAGGAGGTCTCTTTATGTAAAAGGAAATACATGTGGTAAACAATGGTAAAGGTGGAAATGAATGTGGCATGTACACTGTGCTCTTTCTTCATCAGGCTCTCTCCTAACTAAAACTACTAAAGGCATTCATCTCAACTAATCCAGTTTCTCCATTCTCCCTGGAAACATACCGACTGATGCAGGACAGGCTGAAAACTGGGGCCGCAGTTACTTCCTATGCTCCACACATTGCTGTTCCTACCATTTATGCTCTTCAACAGTTCCTGGCAGTTTTTCCCCCCAAATTATGTTTATTCCATTTGCATTGTTCTAGTAATTACTTGATTTAATTAAATATTAAGTAAAATGATGAAACATGAGTAATGAAACTTTTTGGTTTATAAAATCCAAATGGAAAAACACCCTATAAATAATTGCTGTCAAACTAGGTGAATTTAAGACTACTTTAAAAGATCGGGGTGAGGACAGAGAGGATGAATTATAAAAATTTAGAAATCTATACTCATATTATTTTTAAGTATTTTTAATTTCTTGCTCTACTTTAAAGAAAACTTGAAAAATAGTAATACCGCATATTAATAACTGCTAATGATGACTGAACATTTAATATACCCTAAGAATTAGTCAAAGCATTTCATATATATCACATTTGCTTAATCTTTATAATAATTTGAGTTAGTACTATTATCGTAATATCTTATGGAAAAACCCAAGTAAATTTTTTGGCCAACCCAATATCATCCCCATTTTACAGACAATAGAAACTGAGGCACAGAGAGTTAGGTTGCCCAAGGTTACGTTCTTCATAGAGGTGGAGGCCAGCCAGCCAGTCTGGCTTTTAACAGCTATGCTGATGCAATGCAGGTGTACTTTATACATGAATGAAAACACAAAATGCCAGTCACTGGACTCTCAAAAGCTTTAGACCCTCATCAAAGGATTAACAACTAAATATTCAGTCATAAATTCTAGGTTTTAAAGCTTCAAATTTACAACTATAATTTTTTATGATTCCCTTGCTTTAACTGACTTTATTTTGATACCAGTCCAATCACATCAGTGACAAAGTTTTGCCTTCTACAAAGGTGAAAGTCGTAGTCTTAAATACTAACCAGAATGAGAGTTGAGGTCTGTATACACTGATAGGGATTTATTGTAGATGCTTAAGCAGGAGCGTGACAGGACTTAATTGATGATTTGGAGGAGCATTCTGGCAGTGAGGCCTGGATTTTTTCTTTTTTTAAAATTGGTATACAATTGCTTTACAATGTTGTTAATTTCTGCTATACAATGAAGTGAATAGGCTAAATGTGTACATATATCCCTTCGTCTTAGATCTCCTTCCCACCTCCATCCCCCATCCCACTGCGCATCCAGGTCATCACAGAGCACCAAGCAGAGCTTCCTGTGCTTATATCAGGTTCCAACTAGCTATCTAAAATGATACAACAGATGAACAGAATTGGAGAATTCACTCTGATAATCAATTGCTGTATAAATGTAAAAAAGTGGTTTAGTTACTGTTCAGGTTTAAGGTTTTATTCACCTAAGGATATAGTCTCAGACCCATTCCATTTCTTCCTTCCTTCCTTCATTTACTTATTCATTTAACAGACAGCCACTGGGTACCTACTATGTACTAGTGATACAGTTGAAGGAAATGGGAACCCACCCCAGTACTCTTGCCTGGAAAATCCCATGGATGGAGGAGCCTGGAAGGCTGCAGTCCATGGGGTCGAGAAGAATCAGACACGACTGAGTGACTTCACTTTCACTTTTCACTTTCATGCATTGGAGGAGGAAATGGCAAGCCACTCCACTGTTCTTGCTTGGAGAATCCCAGGGACAGAGGAGCCTGGTGGGCTGCCGTCTATGAGGTCGCACAGAGTCGGACACGACTGAAGCAACTTAGCAGCAGCAGCAGCAGTGATACAGTGTTGAAAAAGACAGACACAGGCTCTGCCATCAAAGAGCTTTTTACAAATTTTTTAATATTTATTTACTTGGCTGTGCTGGGTCTTAGTTGCAGCATGTGGCATGTGGTTTCTTGACCAGGGATCGAACCCAGGCCCCTTTGCACTGGGAGCCTCGAGTCCTCGCCACTGGACTACCAGGGAAGTCCCAGAGCAGCTTATATTCTAGAGGAGGAGAAGAAATTTAACAAACGAATCCAGAAATAGCAAACGATCACTGTAATGTGCTACCAAGGTAAAGTACAGGACACTATAGGATCAAACAGTAATGGGTCTTTGTTTGTTGTTTGTTTAATTTTTTAGGAAGGCGTACTCAGGTGTTTAAACATAAGTCAATTAAAATGAAGATCTTGAGTAATATTTGGACACATTTCATTAACTCGTTTGGCCTCCACAACAATGCAACAATGCAGTAAAAGTGATATTATGTCTAGTTAACCCAACGTTTTATTATAACTATGTACTGGACTCTATTCTAAGAGTGAAACATATAGCGATGAACAAGACAGTGAAGGTCCTTGCCTTGTCACAGTTTGGATATATCACCTCATTCCCACCTTTACTTCTGAGACAATCAAATATCTTCCCCCTCAGATAGGGATTCATCCTATTTCTTCTTTTTTGGTAATTATAACTTCCCAGTGTTACAGATTAATAATTTTCTATCTATTAGTAATTTTTCATATTTAAAGACAAGATCATATATATAAAACACTTTCAGTGGTGCCTGGTAGATAGAAGTTCAGTGAATGTTTACTGTTAGAATTGCTGTTATTATTACAATGCTTAATCTCATGTCCTTTCTGGTACACAGGATTTCATTTCTTAAATTAAGTTCCATACACATTTATTGCAGGTGTATCACAGGATTTGCAAACTCTTTTGTGGAAATTACAAGATCAGTGAACAAATATCTCTTTAATATTGTCTATTTCTACCCTCCATGCTTAGCTATGTGATCTTAGATAAACTTCAAACTCTGTAAGCCTCGGGTTCTCATGTTAAAACCATATATACCTATCTATTCAGCTGTTGTCAGCAGAAGTGGGCAGCAGACTCTTTGTGTGTGTGGGGGGGGGGGGTGTGCTGGGGGAATCAATAAATGTTAGCCACAAAGCACAACAATTTTAATACTCTGAAAAGCAGATACAAGGCTAAAGTTTATGCATGCTTTCAGATAAACATGAAAGACTAAAGAATGAGAGGTTTCCCATCAAATTAAAAAATTAACAGGCATACTTAGACCACTGAAAAGAAACGAATCAGGAAAATTTAACACTTTTGCTCCACTGAAAGTATTTTCAATGGTGATTGTTAATCTGAAACAATGAGTCCTCTCCCATTTTAAAGTGATCCACTGGACCTGCAAGAAAAAAATGAGAGGGGAGAATTGGGAACTCTTGTAAAAGCGGATGTTACATAAATGCAGCGTGCCAGCAACCTGCAATATGAACAGGTAAGAGGGATGAAGTGTTTTTTTGTTTGTTTTTTAAAAGCAGAGATTCAACCATGAAACAGGATTATGGTATGGGAAGAGACACTTGATTAGATATGTTAGGGTCCCTTTACATGTTTTGTTGTTTAGTTGCTAAGTCGTTTGGGACTCTCTTGCAACCCCGTGAACTGTAGCCCACCAGGCTCACCTGTCCATGGGGTTTCCGAGGCAAGAATACTGGAGTGGGTAGCCATTCCCTTCTCCAGGGGGTCTTCCCCACCCAGGAAGTGAACCTGCATCTCCCACATTGGCAGGCAGACTCTACCACTGAGCCACCAGGGAAGTCTGCCCTTTTCCCTTTATATATGTTTGAATACTTAAATAATTCCTAATATGAGGTCTAAGCAGATGTACAAGGATATTCATTTCAGTGCAAGTTTTCACTTTTATGCATTGGAGAAGGAAATGGCAACCCACTCCAGTGTTCTTGCCTGGAGAATCCCAGGGATGGGGGAGCCTGGTGGGCTGCCGTCTATGGGGTCACACAGAGTCGGACACGACTGAAGTGACTTAGCAGCAGCAGCAAGGTAACATTGTAGGTTTGGGTCTTGACTTTCTTTCCATGAAGCTGTTGGTTGTTTAGGGACCCACTGGGTAAAGACATGTGATTCGGTATTTGAAACTTGGAAGGTAAGAAGCCTGGAAAGTAGGCAAAGTAGCATGCTAGGAGTCAATTCTCATTTAGAGGCCACGGTGAGCACCCAAGAGTAGGGCTTCCCTCCAGTTGACTACTGACAAGGAAAAGAAGAGAAGTCATTTCTTCTGGATCAGAAGAGGTGTTGCTAACAGAAGGGGTTTTGTGCTCTTCATAAAAATTCTCCTAGCTGAAGGTTCTACGCTGGCAAAGGTCTTGGGTCCCTTCTTGCCTCCGGCGGTGAGCGTCTTTTCCTTTGCCAAGATGGTGGCCCTGGCATCATCTGGAGGCGGCCAGTGCAGATCGCCTCCGCACAGGTGGCTTGCTAATAGCCTAGTTCTCCCCTGTCATCCTTGGACAACACACGGGGCAGCGTCCACCACCTCTGAACCAAATGCGAGCGACTTCAGCTGCCGGGTAATGAGAACCTCGGCCAAGATGGTGGACGCGCAGCCAAGCGGCGTCAGCTGCCTTTACCAAGATGGCGACGGGAGGTTTCCGGCACGCGCTTACCCAATCCTCTGCAAATGTCAGGGCAGAGCAGCCGCTGCCAGTCTGGGTGCAGCTGGGGGAAAGAGTAGCTGCAGCCGAGCGCCCGGGCAGGGCTAGGTGGAGCTGCCGCAGCCTCCGCCCCTGGCAGCAGCAGGCAAGCGATGTCACCTGTAGGGGCGCAAAAGTTACCTCCCCAAACCCTAAAGCAACACAAACACAACCTTTCCCCGAGTCACACAAATGATAGTATGTGCCGCCCAAGGTAGGAGGCTAGATCCCGGCGTCGCCCTAGCCCTCCCGAGGCGGCGAGCTTGGGGAGGGGGCTGGGGCGGGGGCCTCCCGCGCCGACTCCCCTCGCCCCACGCCCCTCTCTATGGGGACAAGCCACGTGTTTCCCTCGGATGGAGGAGGAGGTGCGTAACGGGAACAGCTGGAAGGAGTTTCACGCTGACATTTTAAAGCTGCGTGTGTTCAATTTTATTTGGAGGGACTAGGGTCCCATGAACACGAAATGGTGAGCAACGCATTGAGGCGAGTGCAGCAAATGTCAAGATTCTGGGGAAGGGCCTCCGCGGGAAACTTGAACGTGGGCCCCCGAGGGGGGTGGAAGGAGAGGTCAGGAGTTGGGGGTGGCAGGGGAGGAGGGCGTACTTTGCAAGCAACTTACTGTTTCGCTTGCAACTTGCTTTTAGGCCTGCCACCTCCTGCTTTCCTTAAAAATAATAAAAAGTGCAAAGAAATCTAGTTCGCCGGAGGTTTTGCATTTGGCGTGCAACTTCCTTCAAGTGTGAGCGCGCTAGGACGGAGGGAGGGATGGGGGTTGAACTTGGCAGGCGGCGCCTCCTTCTGCCGCCGTCGCCGCCTCGCAGACTCGGAGAAGAGGGTGGGGGACGGTCACGGCGCGGGGGAGGGTGGGTTCTGCTTTGCAACTTCACTCTGGGTGCGAGCGCGCTCGGCGGGTGCAGACTGGGCCGCCCAGACGATGCGGGGGTGGGGGACCGGCCCGCACGCGACTCCCCGTGGGCCAAGAGTACGTTTGAGCCGACCCTCTTCCCTGCCCGCCCCTCCCTGAAGCCTCCCCAGAGGGCGTGTCTGGCTGTCCGGTCCCGCGAGCGGCCGAGACGCTGCGGCACCGTTTCCGTGCAACCCCGTAGCCCCGTTCGAAGTGACACACTTCGCTCAACTCGGCCCGGGGGCGGAGGCGCGGACCGGCCCCGCGTCTCTGCTGCGGCCGCGCCCCGGCTCCCCCAGCCAGCCCGCTGTCATCCGCAGGGGCGCTGACGGCGTTTACCGCCGAAGGACTGGGCGAGCTCCGGAGTGGATCTGGAGTGGCGGAGTTGGGCGGGGGCGGGAAGGAGCGGCAAGAAGAGAAACTATAGAGAAAACTCGGTTTCCCTCGGAAGCCCGCCCCAGAAAGGCCAGGTCGGCCGCGCCGGCGCCTCATCTCCTTTTGCCTGCGGGGTGGAGAAGTGGAGGGCGAGGAGGCTGCCTGGGCGGGAGCCGCGCCGGGGGGCCGCGGGCGGGCAGGCGCCGTCGCGGCCGGGGTGGCGGGGCCCGCGCGGAGGGCGTGGGGGCGGGGGCCGCGGCCGCTCCTGCAGTTGCCGAGCGTCGCCAACAGGTTGCACCGTTCCCCGCGCCGCCGCGCGGCCCCTCGGGCGGGGAGCGGCCGGGGGTGGAGTGGGAGCGCGCGCGCGCGGGTGTGTGTGCGCGTGTGTGTGTGTGTGCGCGCCGTGGCGCCGCCTCCGCCCGCCCCCCTCGGTCCCGCTCGCTCGCCGCGGCCGGGCGGCCCTTTCGCGTGTCCGCGCTGCCTCCCCTCCTCCTCCTCCTCCATTTTGCGAGCTCGAGTCTGTGACGGGAGCCCGAGTCACCGTCCGCCCGTCGGGGACGGATTCTAGTGGGTGGAAAGAGACGCTGCAGCCGGAGCGGCGGAGCGCCGGCACGGAGGACGCGCGCCCGAGAGCCCCGGCCCGCGAAGACGTGCGCGGGGCGGGGGTCTGGCTTGTCAGCCGGGAAATGGGAGACTTTCTCAAATAGGGGCTCTCCCCTCCCCCTCATGGAGAAGGGGGCGGCTGTTTACTTCCTTTTTTTTAGAGAAAAAAATCTCTCCCTCCTGCTCCTCCTGCTTTCACACGCTAAGTTGTTTATCTCGGCTGCGGTGGGAGCCGCGGACGGTAGCGGGTGAGCGGCGCAGCCGGCAGAGGTAAGGGGAGGGCCGGGGGCTGGGGCCCGCGTGGGCGCTTGCTCCCCGAGGTGCGGGCCGGGGCCTAGAGGCTGGCTCGGGGGCGCCGCGGTAGCTCGCAAACTTTTATTAGCCTCGGGGAGTGGGGGTGGGGGCTGGCGAGGGCCGGGTGACGGTGACGAAAGGGCAGCGCGCGGGTGACAGAGCTGGTCTCTTCCTCTCTCTGGGCCGCCGTCCCCCGGCCGGGCCGAGGGGGAGGAACCCGAGCTCCCTGCGAGTGGAGCTTCGTCGAGCCGCCCCAGGTTTCCAGGGTCTCGCGTTCCCTGGCAAGGAATCCTGGCTTTTTTTTTTTTTCCCCTTCCCTAGTCCCCTTTCTTTTCCCTCCTAGGGGGGCCTCCCTGACACCCATTTTTCTGGTGAACGTTGAGTGGCGTCTGAATTCTCCTCGCCTGAATCTTTCCACTCCACCCTAGTGCGCCCGAGCACGAGCAGGGTTTGTGTCGAGGCTCCAGTGCGTCTCCTTTCTGGCGGGCACGCAGTGTGTGTGTGTGTGTGTGTGCGCGCGCGCGCACACACACACACATACACACACACACACGCAGGGGGCTGACAGTCTGCGACTTGGAGACTTCGGCCGGGGCTGGCGTTATCTGGTGGAAGTGGGCGTGTCGGAGAAAAGAACTCAACAGGTCTGGACACATTTCTCTCTTAACCTCGCACTTTTTTCCCCTCTCGCCTCCCTCGGCCCCGGGTTTGTTCTTTAGCGCTTGACATCACTTCGCGCCTGAAGGTTTGAAGGTCGCGCCTGAAGGTCTTTTAGAAAAAAGACCCTCCCTAACCATTGTAGTTTTGTGGTGCAATTTTTGACAAGTGCTAGTTTGACGTTTTGGGATTGCAGACTTGACGATTGCAGCCGTGTAATGCCGCTTAAGACCCCTTGGCATGGTTCGTTAACGCCGATTACTGTGACAGGGTTATTTGCAACTTAAACGGGGGGATAAAGTCGTTTGAGGTATCTTTTCGTTTTATGAAGTTTTGTTTTGGTTTCGAGTTTGAAGGCAGCTGTCAAAGCGGCGTGGAAATTCATTAGGCTCCATTTGATACCTTATGTTTAGAGATCGTTATCAGATAAATACAGCAGAGGGGCGGGGAGAAAAGCAGTTTACCCTTGAGATTTGTAGAGGCGGGTGCCTACCACTGTCTACCATCATCACATTCCACTTTTAGAGAGGACCAGTGAAGTTTGAGCATCTTAAAGTCTCCGTACAGGAAAAGTTTTCTTTCTTTGAACGGGATTTGAATATAATGTCGCAAATAATGCTTATCAAAGACTCTGCCTGCCTCTTAAAACATCTTGATTGTCAATAACCTATCAACCTAACCCTCTTGAAAGAAGGCTCAGAATTAGGATAGGTGAAGCTTTAGAATGCGGAGCAAATTGTTCTGAGCATTTTACTTGGATTTATATAAATGTGATTTTACCGGTCTGGGGTGTTTTTTTGTTTTTGTTTTTCTTTGTTTTTTTCAATACTTAGATATTCAGAAAGGACAACATTTAATTTCGAGATTATAATAGTATTTCATACTGAGGTATTAAGCAGTTTAAAAACATGTAGTTTCATAGATTCTATTGTAAGGGTTTGAGAGAGCTATAGTTCTTGTACAGTATTTAAATAAGCTAAAATTTTAGTGTGAAGCTACTATGCATTCTATTCTACTTTTTTAAATCTAAATTTTGATTAGCCTGTGTACAGTGCCTTTCATTACATACGTCCAAAATTTGAAGGCAGGCACTATTAGGCACATTCAGTAGGAAATATGGGTTAAAATAAGAGCCTTTTCCTACTGTGTTGGAAAATGAGCAGACCATCATTGTTTATTTTTCAAATAAAATACATGGTTCACCAGTAGGTTGGACTAAAAGGTTTGGATGTGTGACCAGCCAGTAGGAGGGGAATTGGGGAGTAATTAGAAACAGAGAATTCTAGCATAGTGTTTATCAAATTTTATGTTTATTGGTTCTCAGAAAAGCCGATAACCTTGATTAGTTGAAAAGAAATGATCATACTTTTTTAAAATTAAATACTTTGACATCAGCTGGAACTTTAGAATAATCAGAATTATAATGTCTGATTAACAAAGTTACCAGTTTGTGAGTGGCAGGATGAATACCCAGGCTTAGATTGATACAATTTTGTTCAGAGCTGTGCAAATGGACTGCATTGTACTTTTAAATGTGGTGCACTGAATGGGAGCAGGAGCCTCTGCTTTTGTATTCTGGAAGACAGAATCTATCTATTCTTGATAACAAGGAATTAGATCCGGTGTTAACTAAAAGGTTCATTTAACAGGCTCTTACTAATCGGATCACAGAGATAATGTGATTTTGTAGCTTATTATGTCCCCTTCTTTTTTTGTAGCTGATACTCACTGATGGACCCCAAGGAGTCATTAAGCACCCCCAGTAGAGAAGAAATCCCCAGCAGTGTGCTTGGTCGAGAGAGGGGAAATGTGATGGACTTCTATAAAACCCTAAGGGGAGGAGCTACTGTGAAGGTTTCTGCATCTTCCCCCTCACTGGCTGCTGCTTCTCAGTCAGACTCCAAGCAGCAAAGACTTCTGGTTGATTTTCCAAAAGGTTCAGGAAGCAATGCGCAGCAGCCAGATCTGTCCAAGGCAGTTTCACTGTCCATGGGACTGTACATGGGAGAGACAGAGACAAAAGTGATGGGAAATGACCTGGGATTCCCACAGCAGGGCCAAATCAGCCTTTCCTCTGGGGAAACAGACTTTCGTCTTCTGGAAGAAAGCATCGCAAACCTCAATAGGTCAACCAGTGTTCCAGAGAACCCCAAGAATTCGGCATCCACTGCTGTTTCTGCTGCCCCCACAGAGAAGGAGTTTCCAAAAACTCACTCTGATGTGTCTTCAGAACAGCAGAATTTGAAAGGCCAGAAGGGCAGTAACGGGGGTAATATGAAGTTGTATACCACAGACCAAAGCACCTTTGACATTTGGAGGAAAAAGCTCCAGGATTTGGAGTTTTCTTCTGGGTCCCCAAGTAAAGAGACAAGTGAGAGTCCTTGGAGCTCAGACCTCTTGATAGATGAAAACTGTTTGCTTTCTCCTTTGGCAGGAGAGGATGATCCATTCCTTCTGGAAGGAAGCTCGAATGAGGACTGTAAGCCTCTTGTTTTACCGGACACTAAGCCTAAAATTAAAGATAATGGAGATTTGATCTTACCAAGTCCTAGCAGTGTGCCACTGCCCCAAGTGAAAACAGAAAAAGAAGATTTTATCGAACTCTGCACCCCTGGGGTAATTAAGCAGGAGAAACTGGGCCCAGTTTATTGTCAGGCCAGCTTTTCTGGGGCCAATATAATTGGTAATAAAATGTCTGCCATTTCTGTTCACGGTGTGAGTACCTCTGGGGGCCAGATGTACCACTACGACATGAATACAGCATCCCTTTCTCAACAGCAGGATCAGAAACCTATTTTTAATGTCATTCCACCAATTCCTGTCGGTTCAGAAAATTGGAATAGATGCCAAGGGTCTGGAGATGATAACTTGACTTCCTTGGGGACTTTGAACTTCTCTGGTCGATCTGTTTTTTCTAACGGCTATTCAAGGTAAGATTAACGCTTTCTGTTTCTTGAAAATGGTATGTTTAAGATCCATTGATAGATTTAAACATTTATTTGAATGTATTCGACTGTAATTCAAGTGCTTTTTCATGTGAAAAAGTTTAAGTGGTCTTTTGAAAGTAGGCTTGGTAGACAAACTATGTGATTTATCTGTACAAAACCCTTTCAAGTTTTGTGTTTGTTTTTTCCGAAATAGTGGTATTTGGTATCCCATTGGGCAGTGATTGAAAATTTTATGTGAAAACTTAAAATAATATTGCTCATTAACAAATAACTTTAGTAAAAGTGATGTAAATTCAGAGGCGGATAATGTGTGGAAACGTATTTATTGTGCATAATTTTAAGTTGTCCTAAAATATGCTCTTACATTACAATGAAAAACACCTTTAATACTTACATAATCAAACCTTGTGCTGTATTTGTACATCTGTGAAGTGTTAGCCTGGGGAAAATTAGAAGTACTAACAATGAACCCTCTTCTTCAAACTGTGAACCTTCCTGTTGAAGAAACTGAGTCATGAGGTTACTAAAGCAATGCAGTGAGCAGTTTACCTGACCTGAGTATTAGATGTAGGATAGAGTTCCTGACCCAGCGTAGATAAGTTATGTCTGCTGATTGGTTTCTTTAAGAAAGAAATTGGTGCTGAGTTGACTTTCAAATGTTCCTGCAAGTTCTCACATATATAACGAATGGCCAGCATTGTTAAGCTTCAGTCTCAGCTATGTTTAATTTGTTCCTATCTTCTTTATTCTCTATCATTTATAAGTATACTGACATTTCTGTTTGACTCAAAAAGGTCTGTAAAAATGTAATTACCAAGAAAAAGTTCTAAATGTACGTGAATCTGTTGGTAGGAGTTAAATGCTCTGTCCTGCACGCCCATTGCCAATTCAGATAAATATGTATCACATTTTAGGTGTGAAGGAAAATATAAAAATTAATTGTAGAGACACAAGACTGATTAATCAGTGAGACTTTTTGAGCCGGGAGGAGGGCATAGTAGACACCATGATTTCTTTATACGTAAGTACTTCAAGTTCTAAAGTGTTAATGGTAGTCACTTCCCACTAACTAGTCATTGAAAATTTTGTTTAAAACTTTTTAAAATACTTTTTCTATTAATGATATACCCTAATACTGAGGTGATATACCCTAATACTGAGGTGACTCATTTTTTTCCTCTTTAAGTAGGAAGCTTTGCTCGTTGGGGAAAAACTTTATATTTAGGCTATGGTCTATTCCTTTTAAAAGGCTTACACGTTTCTTATAAAAGGAAAAAAAAATCCTTGGTTCTTGTGTGTTTTAATGTAAACTACCTACTAATCTGTTACTTAATTATCTTTTACGTAGAACATTTCAACTTTTTATTGCTGTCATTCTGAACTGAAGGTTTAAAATGTTTTCAGTAAGAAGATTTGAGATGTTACTACATTAGCCTGTTGTGCTTCAGTCTTAAAAGACATGCTGTGTTTTAAATTTTTCAATCTCAGTTTTTGGTAGTGGAATTCATGATTTTGCTTATTTGTTTTAAAAGAGTAAGTACATTTGGTTTGACTAAGGTATTTGTAGGAAACTGCTACATTGATTTATAAAACATTTAATTGTACAAAGAAAAATAATATATCTTAGGAAACGCTTGGTGATAATTAATGCTTTTGTTCTGATACTCAGCATGGTATTGTTTTCATTTTCCTTACTGTAAAAAAGGCGTGGAACAAGAACTTCCCATTTTCTAGTCAGTTAACTTTCATTAAGCCCTATAAAATCTAGGATCTGGAGAATAAGTCTTAATATAGTTATTCTTAAATCATTAAAGCTAGCTTTAATACTTTTTCTACTCGTTGATAACATTTAAGGTATGTCAGCCTCAACAACCATATGATGGTAGGCAAAACGATGATCTGGCTCTTTCAGATTCTTTAATATTTAGTGAAATGATTATTGTAGGCTGATGTGTGGTTTGGAATTATAATCAGTAGTTTGTGTCGTATGAAAAGATGTAATATCTTTACAGGATAGTTTGAGAAGGTTTGAAAATTTTGTGCTTCGTGGCATTATCTTAACATTGGGAACTGTGATTACCCAGAACAAAGCTTCTTCCAAGTAAATTGAAACAGTGTTTATTTTTACCATCATTGAATTAGCCTATTGTTTTCAAACAGTAACCCTGATATAACTAAAATCCATTGCTTTCTCTTCTCTATATGTTACATGGTTCTAGCCAAATTTTATGACCAATGACCTTGAGTAATCAGCAGATAATTCAACATGTTAAGACCACAACTATGTTAAGTAATGCCTTTCTGACTTGAGATACAGAAATATTAAATCCACTGATAATTTCACTTGCATTCTGTTTAAATTCTTTTAAAGCATAAATTGTAATTTGACTTTTTAAGATGTCACCTAAAATTGCTTTTTCTTAAAACACTTAAAAACACTTTTCACTCTCTTTTGTGAGGGAAGGCAATTCCTTCTGATGTATCAGCGTAGCACAACATCCAGTTATTACATTGTTGTAAAATTATGAATATCACGATGGGCCATAGTAGACTATTTGAAGATTTAAGTTAATTGATAGTAAAATGAGAGGAACCTTATTGATACTCAGATACATTCTTTAAGTAAAATGCAGTAGCCATTCTACCTTCATATACTTTTTAAATACTGAAATTCAAAAAATTTAGCATAAACTTGTAACATTGATGAAGGCACATTTCTGCATAATTCGATTTTCAACGTCGTTTCACTTGAGTATTAATGGTGCAACTGCTGAAAGGAGGCATAGAAGTAAATGGTTTCGGTGGAATTAAGAGCTTTTATTGGAGCTACGTTGAAACTTTAGTATAAAAAAGTTGATCGTTTTCTGAAGGGTATGGTTATTGAAGAGAAAGAATGATGCAAGATGAATTTGTAACCTAAGTCATAGGTGGAGTTTAAGGCTCTGTTGATTGGCATTTAATGAAGCTATGAAAATTTATGTAGATTTTAACATCTCATTACTATTTGCATCTGTGCCTCACTTATTAACATACTGGGAATGAAGACCTGTACACACACAGGATGAAGGAAGCAAATTGTGTCCCCTTAACATTTTTCTTATTAACATTGTGTTGATGGTATTCTCAGAGAGAGAGGAGACCTGAGGAAGATATTTTTACTCATTTCTCTCCTTTTTTAATGGATACTTTATACCTTTTTTCTCTCCTTCCAAATGTTCTAGCAGTGAGTGTTTCAATCAGTGTCTTTTTAAGCTTAATATTTCTGATATTCACTCATAAAATGATTTCTGAATGTTAAAGGAGGCTAGCTTTTGGCTGTTTGTCTTCATTTTTTAAAACCCTGTGCATTGTTATGGCTTTATTATTAGTAAAAGAAAAAAACACAAGATAAACACATTGTGTATTCAGGTGTGTTAGTTTAGTTTGAAATCACTACAGTACAGAGATGTGTGATTAGCATGTGGTCAGATTTTATTGAAATTACTTCTTGTGATGTTTCTTTGGCTATTCCGTTATATTTTTATAGTTGATAAAAATAATTTATATTACAGTGCTGTTTTGCCTTTATCTATTGATGTTACAGATATTTTAGTTAATCTGGCCACTTTTACTATTATATAGACTGTGTATAAATTTTACAAACTATAAGAGACTTATTCTGAAACATACCTTGCATATATATAGGTTAAATGTATATTGTAACAGCAGTAAAATTCATATGTGTATAGAGATCACATTGGTGGCTTTTAGAGATTTTAGTGAAGGAGCGGTTGGATCAAAAGTGTTTAGTATGAGTGACTACTGTAAAAGAATATCTGTATTATTTGGTTGATTATATAAGTTTTAATCCACTCTGGGCTGCAGGTGATTTGAAATAGCCTAGTTGTTAGGAACGCTTAATTTACATTGGGCTTAAAATTAGCCTGGGGCATATTTCTTAAAACATATTTTTTCTTACTTTTAACATCATACCTAATTGTAGTGAGCAAAAAGTTTTCATTTTGTACTACTGTTTATGTGAGCAAATTAAATACACAAAATAGGTTTGTGCCTGATAGCATATACCCTTCTGAGGACATTCTGATAATTGTGTAATGCAATATTTATAGGTGTTTGCCAAATTAATGGGCACTTGCTTCCATATTTCCAAGTCATGAAAAATGTATATTGGTGAATTGTGTTGCAAAAGAATTTTCAAGAAATATTTTGTTGAATTTAGCTATAACTGAAAAAAAAAATCAATGACTTATTGACCTTTATAGAAGAACTCCTATTTCTATGATTTCAGAGAGTCAGTTGCCCTCATTTTCTTCTGGCTTGTTCTACTTACGTTTTGCATTTTTCAAGTAAATAAAAATATCCTTATGGAGAACTTCCATTTAGGGGGGAAAAAAAAAAGATCTGTTAAGTGTTCCTCTCTCTCTGAATTGTACATGATCACTTTTATGCTAAACTGGATTAGAGTATGAGTTTTAATGGTAAATTTTTGTATTGATTTTTACCCATGAAGGTATATTTTAGAAAATATAGTAGTTCAAAATTAGTTGGAGAGAGTGGTTTCTACCCTCAAACACCAGATTTTGATAGACTGCCTTTTTATTCCTGACTACCACTGTCACATATATCCCTTGAATACAGGCTTCCAGTGGAGTTTATGGATTACAGGTGTTGAGGGAAGGGATGTGAGAGGGTGAAGCAGTAGAGATATGAAAAGGTGGAAGAGAAGTTTAGAAACATCAAGAACGTTCCAAAAACCAACAGTTTGGATCAGCTGCCATGAATTCAGAGGACTGAAAAAAGAGAAATTTGGGGCTGTGTTTGCACATCAACTCTTTGCACATAAAGAAGTGCATTAACCAGGATTACAATTTAGTTTCTTTTATTTGACGTAAAAATCTAAAGCTAATTGTGGCAATATAGCCCTGATGTTTATAGGTATCCTTGTTGTCTTTTGCTATCCTTTATTACAAAAAAAAAAAAAAGGATGGAATGGAAATTTTAGTTCCTTTTAGATTGTTTCAGCTAAGACCAAGTTTGTATTTTTCCCATTTTTATTTAGACTGCTGTTTACTCAAAAAAGTCTAATTACTGGCATGTAGTTGAAGCAGTGATGGTACATTGTGTGGATATAAGCACTGTGTATTTCCTAGTGCACTTTGACGTACACTGTCCCCTGACCCTGTCAGACACTCCAGTAGAACCCTCTTCTGTAGTAGTAACGTATTTCCATGGGGTGTGTATTTTTCTGTTGAAAAGTAAGGAAATGGATTCTTATTTAATCTTACCTATTTATAATAAATTATGTGTGTGTGCATGCTCAGCCATGTCCCACTCTTTGCAACCTTACGGACTATATCCTTGCAGGCAACTCTGTTCATGGGATTCTTCAGGCAAGAATACTGGAATTGGTTGCGCTATTTCCTCCTCCAGGGGATCTTCCCAACCCAGGGATTGAACCTGAGTGTCTTATGTCTCCTGCATTGCAGGGATAGTTTTTGCCGCTTGAACCATTGAGGAAGCCTATAATAAATTATGGAATTCTCCAGTTGCTAGATGGTCATTTAAACTATTTATATTGCAATATAGTCCTTAAAGCCAATTATTTTGAATAGAAGTGTGTCATCACCTAATTTTATCTCTGGCCCGGCTTAAATAGTAATGATTTATCTTAAAGGAGCTGCATTAAATATACTTTTTCAGAGTAACATATTAATTTTGAGTGCTTTAAAATTTTTTTATTTTGAGCAAGTTTCAACAAGACTAATAATGTCTATAATACAACAAATTTAGTGAAGATGTCTCTTATTTTAGAATTTTTTTCATTTGCACTGTAGAGCTCCAAATATATATACTTCAGGGGAGAAAGGTTTAATAATATGATTAGCTGTAAATATTTAGCCCATTATCTTACATTGAATTTTTATTTTTTAAACTTAAGTTCAACTTAAGTATGTAGTATATAGGACATACGGTTTGTGGCAATAAATGTTAATTTTTTTTATAATAAAATTAACCTTTATTCTGGTTGATTTCATAATTGTCCTTAATATTTAGCTGTGGCTATTATGAAAGTATATTTGATAGCCAATTTTTTAAAGCTGTTGTGAAATGACATTTAATTTAGTACACGATTTATTATTTCATGCTGGTTGGGGCAATGTGTGACTTATGACCTTATGATTGTCACATGTTGAACATTAAAGCTCTCCCTGTTTGCTGTAGACACTGTTTTACTTTATTATTGTTTTAATGTTTTGTGTTTTTGTTTTGTAATTATTGGAGATAAGGGTTTCCTTAATTTTAAGATAACATAAACTGCGAATTTGGTGGATTAAAAAAAAAACTTCAAATCCCTTCCAGACAATTCCGTTACTTAATAGTAGAAGTAGTAGAAAGAGATAGACTAAAAATGAGGAAACTCACGCTCTAATGCTGAGCTGAACTGATCTGTGACCTTGAATAATCAGGTGTTTTAGAGTAAAAATATTTTCCTTACAATTATACATGAATTATTTTCAAAACATTTATGTACTTCTGTCTCTAAAATCCTACAATCCTCTTAACTTATTATTTTAGTGAATGAGGCACCTGGGGAAGGGAATGGAAAACTAAAATTGATTCTTTGTACACTGTCAAGTGTAAGACAAGAATGAAACCAGGTTCAGTATTTTTACAAAATAGTAATTTAAAATAATGTAGTTGGTGGTACATAGAAAATAATATGTAAACACTGTTGTTGCTTAGGGCTCGAGTTCTCAAAGCTTGCTTTCGTGTCAGGCACGATGATTTTAGATTAGAAGTTAAAGGTACTTAAGAGCTCTTTTACAGCCCCCACTTACTTTTTCAGAAGAGGAAATGAGACCTATGGAAAGTGTTTAGAGAAACAGCACAGGATTAGTTAGTGGTATTACCAGAAACGATTTAGCAACTAAGCGGTAGCAACAATTACACTAAGAATGCCTAATTCTCAGTAGTCTAAGCTCCCCAGCAGGCCTCGCTTAACATCTGGTCTCTAGAGATCTGAAACAAAATACAGATTAGTCAGATATTTTGTAAAAGTTATGATGAAGTTAACTACATCAGATTTTTTTAATGTATCTTATCCATATTCTTTCCTGTATGTTTTGAACTTTTTTTCTAATAATTTTTTCTGTAATTTTCTGTCACCAGTATGCTCAAAACTTTGTGTGCATTCGTCTTATTTAAACCCCTTAACAACCCTATGAAGGTTTTGAATTCTAGTTTCTGTATTGTTACTGACTCTGTCAGTAACTTTGTAGTATAGAAGACAGCTGTTATTTACCTTAATTTTACAGGTGGGGAAATTTGAGACATTTTATAGAGAAAGAGAAAATAATAGGAATACTTAATTGTGATCTGAAGGGGGAGTATTTAATATTGTGTTAGAAATCCTTTCTGAAGTGAAGTGAGAGTCGCTCTGTCGTGTCCAACTCTTTGCGACCCCGTGGACTATACAGTCCATGGAATTCTCTGGGCCAGAATACTGGAGTGGGTAGCCTTTCCCTTCTCCAGGGGATCTTCCCAACCCAGGGACTGAACCCAGGTCTCCTGCATTGCACGTGGATTCTTCACCAGCTGAGGCACCAGGGAATTCCTAGAGAAGTGGAGTGGGTAGCCTATCCCTTCTCCAGGGGATCTTCCTGACCCAGGAATCAAACTGGAGTCTCCTGCATTGCAGGTGGATTCTTTACCAACTGATACTTTTTATTTGTCTTAAGTGAAATTTATTTGTCATAAGTGAATTTTTAAACAATATGTAAAGGAGAAGTGGGATCAAGCCACTTATCTCTCTTGCGTATATTTGTGTAGTCTCTTTCTGCTCTCTGTCACAGTTTCAGCTTCTGTAAAGTAGTGAGAACACTCAGCACTCTTGCTTGAGGGATTTGTGCATGGTTGTTTACTTTGAAAATTAAAAAGTACTATAAAAATTCAGTGTGGAATTCTTAAAGCTCTGCCAAGTCTCCTGAGCTCAAACCAACATGACCCTCACTGGCTTAAGTACATTGGGACATCTGGGCCTGTGTAGGTGTTTCCTATTTATGAAGCATTAAGACATTTTCCGTGCCATTATGTATAATCCCCGAAGGGTCATGGATCCCGGTTTTATAAGGACTAAATATATTTAAAGCTTTCAAGGGCCGAATCACTTTTTTATTGCATTTTTTTTTTCAGTTTGGGTTTTTTGTTAGCTTTTAAATGTGATGTAAATTTAATAGCCATGTTAATAACTTCAGCCACATTGTTGTCCTTTTAAATAAATGCTAGAATATCCCTCTTTCTGTTTGATTGTCTGGTATTCTTCTAAAATCAAGTATGCAAAGATTGTCATTAAGAAACTTTAACCTGAAAAGCTGTGTGCAAAAGAACTTCTGACTATAATGAATACCAAAATGTATCCTAAGGGCGTAAATCTGGGAGAATTATGTAGTTGACTTGACTTTATTTACTAACATTTTTATTTTTGATAAAGTGGTTGAAAAAAACTTTAGAAAAACAAATTTAGTGGATGAAACCAATCTCTTTGGATAACAGTCAAGTTCAGAAACAAGTGACAGTTTAAACGGGTAAGCTGCTTAAATTGATAATATAAAACTGATAATTTAAACTGGTAATATGCTTATTTAAATTGGTAATATAAAAAATAACTTGGTTTGTAGGCAGCTTTCTTATAGGGAAATTAAAACTTTTAGTTAGAACTAAATGTGAAATTTGTCATCTGGAATCCAGCTGAGTTTACTAAGGACAAAGTGTGACTATAAAATAGCTAGACTGATTTTTTAAAAACAGAAAACATAGAATGAATGTTTTCTTTTTAAGCCTCTACCTTGGGATATACATTCCTCTTTTGAAATTGCCTTCAAAACCACCTTATAAGACTTATTACACTATCAGTTCAGTTCAGTCACTCAGTCGTGTCCGACTCTTTGCGACCCCATGAATTGCAGCACGCCAGGCCTCCCTGTCCATCAGCAACTCCCAGAGTTCACTCAGACTCACGTCCATCGAGTCAGTGATGCCATCCAGCCATCTCACCCTCTGTCGTTCCCTGCTCTTGCCCCCAATCCCTCCCAGCATCAGAGTCTTTTCCAGTGAGTCAACTCTTTGCATGAGGTGGCCAAAGTATTGGAGTTTCAGCTTTAGCATCATTCCTTCCAAAGAAATCCCAGGGCTGATCTCCTTCAGAATGGACTGGTTGGATCTCCTTGCAGTCCAAGGGACTCTCAAGAGTCTTCTCCAACACCACAGTTCAAAAGCATCAATTCTTCGGCTCTCAGCCTTCTTCACAGTCCAACTCTCACATCCATACATGACCACAGGAAAAACCATAGCCTCCTATAGTAGCACCTGAATGTTCTTGCTTACTCAGAAAATGTGTTTATTCCTTAACTTGATCATTTACCTTACTTATGTGATTCCAAATGATTTGAGTATTTCCAATAATGTAGAAATGTAATCCTCTCCCAAATTATAACATTTGTTTTCATTGAGATTATCTAAAAGAACTCATGTAGGTATTTCTGTAGAAGACTTAAATTTTAAAGTTTGTAGAATACCCCTGGAATAAGTGCCCGGCCTCCCAAGATAGGGCTTCCCTGGTAGCTCAGTGGTAAAGAATCCTCCTGCCAATGCAGGAGACGAGGGTCCGATCCCCAGGTCAGGAACATCCCCTGGGGAAGGAAATGGCAACGCACTCTGGTATTCTTCCCTGGAGAATCCCATGGACTGAGGAGTCTGGTGGGCTACAGTCCATGGGGTCACAAAAGAGTCTGACACCACTGAGCTCCTCCCAACATAACTAATTTGAAGTGAATGTGGCTCGATTGCTAAGTTTGGATTGCTTTCTTTAAGCTGTCAAGGAGCTTTGTGCTATCAATTTACATACTCCCTTTTCTTAACATAGGGTAGAAGATAATAGATTTACTCCTTACCCTGATTTTTTTCATAGAAATTAATATATATTTTATATTCAAGTAAAGTGGGCCCGTCTTTGCCTTGAACTTGAAGGGAATCTGATGTTAGCAGGTGTACAATAAGTGTAAATTCCTACAGCAATACGTTTCCTTTTCCAAAATCCAAATCCAATCTTACTTCCCAATCCGAAACAATTCATATCCCATTCCAATCAGTGTATCAGAGAATTAACTATTTGAGGGTAATTATAGGAAGAACAAGGGCTTCCTAGGTGGTGCTAGTGGTAAAGAACCCTCCTGCCAGTGCAGGAGACCTGAAAGATCTGGATTTGATCCCTGGGTCAGGAAGATCCCCTAGAGCAGGTCATGGGAACCCACTGTAATATTCTTTCAGTCCACAGTCCACAGTCCGTGGGGTTGCAGAGTCAGACATGACTGAAACAACTTAGCATATATAGGAAGAATAACCCAAGTACACTAAAATTATTTATATCCGTAAAATAGTTTAACAGAGAGTTACAGTTACATGTATTTTCTACTTTTATTCCTTATGAGCTGAAAAGAAATTTTCTGCTCCTACTGAAAGTACTTTTAAAAATTAAATAAATTTTGGTTGTCAGTACTCTTTTTTTAATTTAGCCATGTTTATTATTCATAAAATGCTAGAATTGGAATGGATCCCAGTCTTTGAAATCATGAAGATACATGCAGTGGCATTAAAAATAGGATATACCTTTTGTAAGCATTCTGTTAGTGCTGAAATTCTTTGTGAGAATTTTCTTTTTGAGACGATTCTGCTTAATAACTTTAGTATGTTTCCCATGTCTATATTGAAAACAACCTGTTTTCTCAAATAGTTATTCTTTCTCTGCCTCAAAATGATCTGTAAGTTTTTGATGGCTAAGGAAAGGAAATAAAGAGCCATTATAGTGTGGCCAGGGTGCTCTACTAGTAAATTCACTTTTATTTTTTTACTCGTTTATTAGCCTGGAATATTCTAGCTTGTTCTTTTAGCTAGGAGCCTGGTTGGTGTTTCTATTCAGTAGAAAATGCTTCTTATCACTAAACATATACAGTGGGTTGGTGCAGGTGCAGTCTACGGGCACTAAGTTTTCAATATAAGAAATAATATTAGTAGAAAGGTAGGAAAAGTAGGTGGAATAATCTCTAATTCAATATGTTAGGGATGAGTAACCCTTTAATTGATAATAATCATTTAACAAGGCTGTACAGTACTTTGGGGGTACCACAGACATATTTAAAAGAGAAAATAGAGTAAATAAGTGAAGCCAGAAGGAAAAGTTAGAACTAAGAAACCAATGAAAGAAGAAAATGAAAGTTCTAAATGCCAGTTCCAGGGTCTGGTTAAATCTGATTTTCCTATGCCTAAGTGTTTCTGTATGAACACGGGGAAATACATAAGCTTCCAGTTACATTGTGGTAATAGGTGGAAGAGCTACAAAGGCATGTCTTAGGAAGGGAATTCTTGAGATGGGTGGAGTGGGAGGTTAACTACGTCTCAAAGTGCCTCCCAACAGCACTGGCCGCAGCACACACTTAACCAGCTAGGCACTGGGCGTCTGGAGGTGAAGATAAATATCTCCAACTGTGAACCTCACAGACCTAGAGATCTTCATACCTCTTCCACTCTGCCCTCGACTCCAGCGTCCCCCATCACTTTCCACACCCAGTTTGCTTTTTGAAATGTCCACTTTCCCCAGAAGGCATAACTGAAACTTCATGGAGTAGAGTCTGTGGATGAATGGGAAGTAGCAGTTGATTCAGCTATTTGGAATAAAAAGGTGGCAACAAGGAGTCTGAGAGAGGTGGAAAGAATGAGCCAATCAGATGAGCAGTGCGCAGCTGGGAGTGAGCCAGCGGGAGACTTCACTCCCCCGTGCAGGAAACCAATGCGCACAGTCGCTCAGTCACGTCCAGCTCTCTGTGCCCCGTGGGCTGCATCCCTCCAGGGTCCTCTGTCCATGGGATTTCCCAGAGGAGAATACTAGAGCAGGTTGCCATTCCCTTCTCCAGGGGATTTCCCTGACCCAGGGATCGAACCCACGTCTCCTTCATTGGCATGTGGATTCTTTACCACGGAGCCACCAGGGAAGCCCAGTATATGCAGTACTGTCATCTTATACGTTATGTGATAAGGAGGACACAGGACTTGCACCCTTGATGTTAAGACGTTTTTCTTTTCTTCCAGTCCCTTGAGAGTATCTCCTTATTCTCTACAAGAAGCATAACCCTCTTTTTAGGTCCCCTGATGCATTTTATGCCTGGAAACGTTCTCCTCCCCACATATCTACACGGCTCTCTCTCTCTCGCTTTATTTAGGTCTCCACCTAAATGTCAGCTCCTAAGAGAGACCTTCTCTGACTGCTTTATCTGAAATAGTAGCACCTTTTTTCAACATTATATATCTAATTGTTTCTGTCTTATCTATTCACCTGCTGAAATCTAAGTTGCTTAAGAGCAGTGATGCTGTTGGCTTTGCTTATTCTTGTATCCCAGCAAGTCACAGAGTGTCTAACGCATAGTAAGACCTCAATAAGTGCACATTGAATATATGAATAAACAAACCTGACATACAGACTCAGATGTGTAGGGATGGACTGCATCTCTGTCTTTCCAGAGAAAAGAAATGTTAGCAGATAGTGTCACTGAGAGATGACAACCCAAGTTAGGTTCTCCAGATAGGCAATAGGTTTTAAGATGGATTAGTGCTTATGCAGATAATGTGTACATAAAGAAAATGTGTTTTTAATTGCTGTCGGCCTTTAAACTTGCTCTAAGACTTCGAAATGGATTGCTTTTTCACACTCTTAGAACAGTGTTGGTACATCTGTTATTGTTCAGTCAGTCAGTCATGTCTTGACTCTTTGCGACCCCATGGACTGCAGCACACCAGGCTTCCCTGTCCTTCAGTATCTCCCAGAGTTTGTTCAAATTCATGTCCTTTGAGTCTGGTACGTTTACCATTGGGCAAATTAAGGCAGCCAAAGCTTTGAAAATAAGAGTTTGAGGTCTGGCTTTTTGAAATTTATCTTGCTTTAGATAGTACCTTTCATGGCTTTCATCTTACTTCTCATTTGTTTAAGAATTGAGATTACGCTTGCAGACATGTAATGTATACACTTGTGTTGATTTATCTAGAACAAGTCAGGCAAGAAACCAATTTGCCCGTTTTCAGGTAAGTGTGTGTATAATGACTGAATAAAGAGAGAAGGTGTCTTATTTTTGTCTGAATTTCCCAGTTATCATTCTTAAGCTTATTTAGCTTATTTAGATTTGACTTACTCTGTTTCTAGTTTTGACCTTATCTATAGAACATAGCAGCAATTCAAAGCTAGTAAGATATCTCTTCTACTAAAAATGGTAATAGAGTTCAACTTAATATGGTGAAGGCAGTCATAGAAAAGAGAAAATGTAAGGTAAGTAGGTATTAACTAAAGCAAGAAAATCAGATGAGGTCGTTTAAGAACGAACTGCTTTAGCATTCAGAAAGAAAGAGGGGAGGACCAAGGACAGGGCTCTGGAAGGCATCCAGAGAAAGCAGCCACAAAAGATAATGAATAGCTGGAGAATTAGGAGACCAACAATTTTAAACTGAGGTGGGAGAAAGTAGCATATACTGTCAAGTCAACTAGGGAAGAAGAGAGAGAATAGATCATCATAAATTTGAGAGGCTGCTGTTGAAGCCAATCTGTAAAATATATAAACATTCTCAAAAGTCAAAGCCAGAGAAATCAGTGAAATCCTAAATGGAACAACAATATAACTAGACTTAATTTGATTATCCCTAAGTTAGAGCCTGATCAGTCTTTCAAGTTTAGGTGAAAATATTGAAGTGGATAATGTGGATAAAATAATTAAAGTGGTGACACACTTGTGACACCACTGGGACCCTGACACTGAGTTAGGAGTAAGAGACAAAAGGCTGGAAACCAGGAGGGAATTAGGTTTCTGTTTCTGGAGAAGCCAGTACAACAGAAAGAAAAAAACAAAACAAAACAAAAACTAGCCATACCCCAGTACAACACTGCTTTCGCTATTATTCCTCTAATCAAAACATGTCTGTGGTTCTGTTGCTCATAGCATTGTGGTTCTCCATCCTCTTTCCACCACAGCCTGTATCCACATAGCAGCCGCGTGGATACTCCGGAACCTTGGAGAATGTGGGTTACGCACAGCTCCTGCAGCTCTGTCCTGATCTGTCATATCCAAGAAAGCATATCTGAGTGTAGGATGAGATGGTAGGATAGTCTGTGAGTTGGCTTTTTAAAAATTGTTTTTATTATTATTATTTTCACTAAAGCCTTTTCAAAATTTACAAAAATAATGTGTTCATTCCCTTCAGCAAAATTATACCAAGAACATTTAATAAACTTTTTCTTCGTTTCCTCTTTCTTCCTTTCCTGTCTCTCCTTATCTTCCACATTTGTGCATAATCATATAAGCATACATACATATAAGGCATCTGGATTTTTTGTTTTAAATAAGAATAGGGTCATCATATACCAGTTTCTCTGCGGCTTGCTTTTCTAACAGTACACTCTGAACATCCTTCCAGATCAACAGATGTAGAACTGATTTTTTAAAATCACTTGTACAGTATTTCATTCAGGTTGTTTCAAGATTTTACCACTACAAACAAGGCTCCAGTAGACATCCTTTTCTGTGTATTCTTACACATAGCAACTTTGCTTCTAAACATAGATTCCTCCAAGTAGAGTATATACCCTGAGTCAAGGGTATATACATTTACATTTTTCAACAGGTATTTCCAGATTACTTTCCACAAGGATTATAGCAGGTCAGTATAACCTGGCAGTGTTTACACTTTATAATGAAAATACATAAATCATTATTAATAACAAATCCCTTGCCACAGATTCTGAAATTGATCACAGCGTAGCAGTGTGCTGTATGGTGTAGCCGAGGACTACTGTTGTCTGGGATTCAGGCTCATCCTTTCGGCTTTCAGCACTGTGTCACCTTCTAGATCAGTTTGATGCCCACTCTGTTAACTTTCCTTTATGAGCCCTGCCCGTAACAACCATGTTCCTCATCTGATGGTGTGCAATGGCAGCTGCTAATCATGCAAGTTTTTTATATGTCACTCAGTGATAGAGGACATAGTAGATGCCCAATAAATATTTATTGGACTAATGCTGTTTTCTTTATATATTTCTTACCTCTCCAACTAGATTCATTCTTCTTGAACGCAAGGAATGTTTTCAGTATAGCATTTAGCACTTAAGATACTCAATTTAGGTTGACTATTTAAACAAGGAACCACAGAGAAAAAGAGCAAATAACATGACTCTACCTTTAATCATATATTTTACCCAGGACAAATTGGAACTGTAAGACTCCAGTGCCAGCAGTAACAATAAGAACACTTGTGTTCAGCAGTTACAGTATGTGAGGCATAAGTCAGATTGCGCAGGATGCAGCAGTGAGCAAGGCTGATGTTGTTTCTGTCCTTGCGAAACTTATGGTCTTATAGAAATTATACTTAAAAGATTTGTAGGAAACATTGAAACAGTGGTGTCCAGTTTCAGGCTCCTTCCAGCAGAGGCTGTGGAATATTTATTCATTCAGCATTTACTTAGTGCCAGCTCTACCAGGTGGCAGGGTGGCAAAGAATCCCCCTGCTAATACTGGAGACGCGGGTTCAATCCCTGGGTTGGGAAGATCCCCTGGAACAGGAAATGGCAACCCACTCCAGTATTCTTGCCTCAAAAATCCCATGGACAGAGAAGCCTGGAGGGTTACAGACCGCAGGGTCGCAAACAGGTGGATGTGGCTTAGCGCACACATGCACAACTCTGCCAGGCACTGAGGAGAAAGCCCAGGGCAGCCAGACGTTTGCTGGAAGGCGGCAAACCAGCCAGGGCGACTGCTGCTGGCGGCAGACCTGTCCCCAAACCAGCGCTGCCGCTCCCACATCTGTGTGTGTGGCGAAGGGACAGACCGAGCAGTGAGCGTTAGTGTGTGCTCCAGGGCATTCCTTGCTCAGGAAAGGTGCCAATCCCCATCACTGCTGCAAAGCACGAACCGTTAGGGAGTTGCTCCTGACATTCAGCCCAGTGGAAGCCAGTCTTGCTGTCTAGTCCTTACTTCTCATGTGAGGACACTAAGGCTGAGTAGTTAGTATGGGTCCCGTGGGTGAGCATTCGGATTCTGCACTCGGGTTCCCTGGATACGAATCTGTTGAACAAGCTGTGTGACCCTGAGCAAGTTTGAAACTCTGTAAGCCCTCAGTTCCCTCACCTTTAAAATGGGCACAATGAGATGACCTCATAACACAGTGTCTGGCAGTTGTAAAGCATTCATGAACTGTTAGGTGGTATTTTTAGTGATGCGGCTAAGATGAGTCAGCTCCTTAAATGCCAAAGGTTCCTGCTTGAGAACCCTGTCTGTTGTGCCATACCATGCTAGTCATAAGCCACTTTCAATTAAGATAATTCTTCAACTAGCTTCATTATGATCTTAACTTTCAAACTAAGTAATTATGGTTACATAATGGAGACTTTCACCCCTGGTACCATTATGATTTCTTGCCTATAAGTTTGAAGAGGAACTGAAAAATGTATGTACAATGGGTGTTGTGTTCAAATGAGTACTGAGTGCTCCCTTTGAGGTGCTCTCTCCAATCTGTCCTCCCTGCCTCCACGCTTTTCTACTCCGAGTCACTCTCCCACTATTTGATCCTCTTAGGAACTCAGTTAAGCTAAATCAAGGTAACTGAAGAAGAGCAACCCTTTCATGTCTTGACAAATTCTTGTGGTTTTATAAATAAGTTCATTGCTTCAGTCATCTGATCTCTATATATCTTTAGCTCCTTATTAAAGAGAATATTAACTCTAAAAATCATCTTACAATATAAAGTTTCTATCTCTTCAAAGATAGACTTTAAGAAAATAGTTTTTTAATGACTCAAAGTGAATTAACTATCACAATTAAAAGGACTTTATTTTCCAGATGTAGATTTTAAAATACCTAATTGTTTATTTTGATGTCTAAATTTATTATAGATCAACGACCTTTTCCATGTTGGAACCATCTTTTGGAAGGAAGATTTTTTTTTGTTTCACTTCTGCTTGCTCAAAGTTAATTTGTTTGATAGTTGTATCAGGTAGTACTTGCTCTATAACAAACCGTCCCCAAATTCAGTACCTTTAAAATAACAAGCATTTTTTCGTTCCTCCTGAGTCTTCAGGTCAACTGGGCAACTCTGCTCATCTGGCCAGGCTTAACTGATCTCAGCCAGGCTCACTCAGTGTGTCTGTGGCAGCCGGCTGGTTGACTGTGGCCGTGAAGCCTGACAGTCGTGTCTCATCCGACAGGCTCTCTAGAGCTTATGAGTGTACCAGCAGAAGCATGCAAAGCTTCTTAAGGCCTAGACTTACTTCTCCCTATTGTCAAAGGTTCTGTTGATCAATTCAAGTTAGAATGTCTGGTCTAGATGCAGGCAGGAGGTGGAGGAGCTGCGAAGTTATGCTGCAGAGGGCATGACTTGGCGGGGGCCGGGGGGCGGTTCTCTTTTGCACTGTATGCCAGTAGTTATGGGAGATGGGTGCGTTTGAAAGTGTGATCCTTCAGTTGCTGATACTCTGATCACTTATGAAGCTTGCCCATGGTGGAGAGGCAGAGTCACTGCAATCAAAAGGATAAAAGCCTGGAATTTAGAGACCAATTGTGGTTCAAACTCCAGATCTATTGCTTATTTCTGCAGTCCTGCACAATTTACTTAACCTTCCTAATAGGCATGCTGTAATGGTTGATTCACTTGATTCTTTGTGTGTAATTTATTATAAAGAAGGGGTTAGGTTGGATGTCTACGAAGTACTTAGATAATTGCTTTTATTCGTGGAAGCCAAAATTGCTTTTATTCCCAGCTCCCATAGTCCAATCAAAGTGCCAGATTCAGTTATTTCTTTGGAATAAAAGGGAAGGGAAAGTGTGTTAGGGAAGGAAGGAAGAATACGTGACTAACTGTGACCTCAAAATGAAGTGACTGCTAACTGGGGAATTTCCCTATAAGAAAAGAATGGCTGAGACCCATAGTTAAGAGAGGAAAATCCATGGTCTCTTTGGGTAGAATTCACTGATTCATGGGGTGAGAGTTGTAACATTAGACACAATCCAAATCTACATTTAAAAAAAAAGAATTCTGGCCTCTCTTGGACACACTGGGTGTCTTAACGTTAGATTTGGGAACTGTCATACCTGAATCAGGTATTACTTGTGATATGGAAAAGAATAGTACCATCCCACATTTAAGTTGGCTGCTTTTAAAAAATTAAAGGTGCCACATAGAAATAAAACAGCATGAATATCTTTTCATCGTGCTGAAAACTGTTGTCAAATAAATTAACTAGACACAGATCTTTGTCCTACTAGTGGGGAATAGAAAAGGTCTCTCTCTCACACATACATATACATGCACATACATACATATATGGTAAAAGTAAAATTAAATCAGGTCAGCTCAAAGAGCCAGGTATTTCAGAATCCAAATAGTCAGAAATGTTAACTTCTTCTAGGAGAAGGACCAGGTTCGTGTCCTCAAAGATCTGAGAACTGAGCCTGAACCACCTCTGATTTTAGCTAAGGGTGTGAACACAAGCAATTTGTAATTACACAAGCAAATTGTAAACATAGGTGATTTGTCTGTATCTTAGAGGCTTCCCCAGTGGCTCAGATGGTAAAGTGTCTGCCTACAATGTGGGAGACCTGGGTTCAGTCCCTGGGTTGGGAAGATCCCCTGGAGAAGGAAATGGCAACCCACTCCAGTATTCTTGCCTGGAAAATCCCATGGACAGAGGAGCCTGGTGGGCTACAGTACAAGGGGTCCCAAAGAGTTGGACACGACTGAGCGACTTCACTTTCACTTTAGCCACCTTTCATGGGATTCCCTGGTAGCTCAGCTGGCAAAGAATCCACCTACAATTCAGGAGACCCCAGTTCGATTCCTGGGTGGGGAAGATCCCCTGGAGAAGGGATAGGCTACCCACTCCAGTATTCTTGGGCTTCCCTGGTGGCTCAGCTGGTAAAGAATTCACCTGCAATGCGGGAGAACTGGGTTCGATCCCAGGGTTGGGAAGATCCCCTGGAGAAGGAAAAGGCGACCCACTCCAGTATTCTTGGGCTTCCCTGGTGGCTCAGCTGCTAAAGAATTCACCTGCATTGCGGGAGAACTGGGTTCGATCCCAAGGTTGGGAAGATCCCCTGGAGAAGGAGAAGGCGACCCACTCCAGTATTCTGGTCAGAATTCCATGGACTGTATAGTTCATGGGATCACAAAGGGTTGGACACGACTGAGCGACTTTCACTTTAGCCACATTTCATGCTTAATAATTATACTAATTATTCTAAGAAAAGAACATTTGAGTATACAGTTGACCCTTGAACAATACAGGTTTGAACCTTGGGGGTCCATTTATGTTTTGAAAAAAATCGGAGTGTGTACTACCGTATTACACAGTCCACCAAGTGCAGAAACAAGGGCACAGGGGATATGCAGGGCCAACGGTGGAGCTGTAGTCAGCTGTTCACTGCATGGGCTTGGCACCCTGTTATTCAAGGGTCAGCTGTACTCATTTGATTAATGATAATAAAATATTTTACTGTGGACAATAAAAGTGTTTAGAAGCCCTTGTTTTTTAAGGCTAAGCTACTGGATTATGGATTTCAATCTTTGCTTTTTTTTTTTTTTTTAATCATTTCCCAATTTCATCCTTTACGGGGACCATTTTAAACCATAAACCAGGGGAAACCAGCTTCCCCAAATATATTTAGGATCCAGGGATATTTTCCCAAAATATTAATGCTAATTTCATGTCAGTACATGTTTGCCAAACCAACAAAAATAGACTGTGCTAAGGAAAGAACCTTAGTTTGAAACAACAATAACTTGGAAAGAAGAAATTTTGTCAGGCAAAGTTCAGTGCTCAAAAGTGGATGGTCATAAAGAGACAGCAGCAGAAGAGTTTTTCTCCCTCTACTGCCTGCTGATCATGTGGGTCAATATATGTATTACTGAGGACCTTCCCACCTGTTCACTCTTAGACATTGTGCTCCAGAGAAGTGGTGAAATCACATTCTTGTTGACCTCAAAGGCGCCTCCATCTAGTGGGGGAGACGTGATGTATATCCATCCGTGAAGTAATTAGGGAACAGTGAACTGTTAACAGGTGCTCCAGGGCCAGATGGGGAAGGTGTGACTGAACGAGTCCTGTAGAGGGGCTCCCTCGTGTCTTAGGTCTGTAGGGCCTCCAAGTCCTTACCTGAGAACTTACCTAAGGTTCCTTCCCCTTCTTAGCAATCAAATTGCTACTGCGTTTGGGAGACCAAGAGAAACTGTGCTTTTCAACCTCCTTAAGTTTTTAAGTTTGTTTCTCTCCCTGCTCTTGTATGTGAAGTATGAGAATTTTTTCAGCTTCCTGTCATCATCTAAGTTTACTCTTCTTTCTGTACACCTTTCAACTTTCTAATGGGTAACGATTTTTGCTCTTTTGCCTTAGAAAAATTCTAAGTGGCACAGACCTAATTTCAGGAAGACTCGCTTGAAAGCTAAATAAATAGCACTGTTTCTGAAAATGGAGTAGAGCATCGCGCCTCCTTTAAAGGGGGAAGAACAGCGAAAAGGTGCAAGGCCCGAGCCCTGCCCTGCGTTTTGTGTGTCTCAAATACTCATCCAGAGACTATTAAGAAACTAACAGTACTTTTTTTAGGATTTTTTTTTTTTTTTTAGTTTTTTGAAAAAGCACTTTACGTTTTAACTCTTCTGTTCCTCTTTCATTAATCAATTGGGCAAATGATAGAAAGTGAAACAGTCAGTTCTCCGAGAAGTGGATTAACAGAAATTGTTAAGTGATCGTGTGCTGTTATGATAGACGCTGATCTTTTGATTACTTTTGGTATTTTTTTGTGCTTTCCAGAAGTTGATGATTTACTTGTAGATAAAAGTATGTAATCTTCAATTCTTTAAAATATTTTAAAATTTGAATAACATTCTACTTTGTAAAATACATGTGTGTGTATATATAAATATATATATAAATTGTCTCTTGAAAATGTATAACATATCTTTCTATGTCAAATCTACTTTTTAGAAATTATTTTTATTAGAGTATCGTTGATTCACAATGTTTCAAGTCTACAGCAGAGTGAACCTGTTATGCTTGTATATCTACTTACTCTTTC
This sequence comes from Bos javanicus, assembly GCF_032452875.1. Classification (NCBI taxonomy): domain Eukaryota; kingdom Metazoa; phylum Chordata; class Mammalia; order Artiodactyla; family Bovidae; genus Bos; species Bos javanicus. The sequence goes on along the minus strand of NC_083874.1, from coordinate 53,972,479 downwards.
TGATCGTCTTTTCCCACATAGACTGTTAGAGTACTGAGTAGAGCTTCCTGTGCTGCACAGTAGACTTGGTATTTGTCTGTTAAGTGGTGTGCGTGTGTCAGCCCCAGTCTTCCAGTTATCTCCTGCTCACCCCTTGGCGCCATGTTTGTTTTCTGCCTCTGTGACTCTGTTGCTATGTGGTAGGTAAGTTCACTTGGACCCTTTTTTATTTTTAAATTTCACATATAAATAATCATACGATATTTGTCTGTCTCTGTCTGACCAGTCAGTATGGTAATCTCTAGATCTATCCATGTTGCTGCAAAAGGCATTACTTCATTTTCATGGCTGAGCAATATTCCATTTATATACATACCACATCTTCTTTATCCATTCCTGTTGATGAACATTTACGTTGCTCCCATGGCTTGGCTATTGTAAATAGTGCTGCAGTGAACACTGGGGTTCATGTATGTTTTCCAATTATGAATTTCTCTGGATATGTGCCCAGGAGTGAGATTGCTGGATCATATGGTAGGTCTGCTGCTTTCTTTCCAACAGCTAAATGGATATACTATATGTACTAGACCTCCATTGAAGAGAATTTAGATTAATTTATTTGTTGCTATTCCAGTGTTGCAATGTACATCTCTGTTTGTGTATATGTATGCATACATTTTCACTCTTTCTTTCAAGTGTTCCGTAGGTTTGAGTCTTAACAAAGGAATAGTTCTAAAACTGCCTTAAGTAACAACAGAAACATTAAACAGCTTTCTTGTATTTTTCTTTAAAAATAGTATCCTCTATATGATTAGCTGTCACTGATATGTTCTGCATGAAATTCCTGAAATCTTCAGTGTAAGAACAGGTGAAATGACTAGACTTTCTTAGCTCCAAGAGTAAGGACCTGAGAAGGATTTGGGAAGGTTCAAATATAGGGGCTGACCTGATGTCAGCCTGGAGCCTGACAAGGTGCTTTATTGAATCCAGCATCCGCCTGCATGCCAGCATCCCACTACTGAGATGTGTGGTTTTCATCACTCCATGATAACCATCCCAACTTATAAGATGGGGCCTTTGAAAACAGGTAGGATGTAAAGGCCCAAGGAGCTTAAGAAAAGCAGCATAATCTAGATACTAAATAAGAATGTGACTTGAGAATTCAAGTCCCTTCTCTCTTTCTTTTTGATTCACTGTAAGTTTTTAATCCTACTGCTCTGTAAAACATTGCCCAGTCATGTGTGAGGCTGAGGCAAGTTATTAATGATTTAGAATACGAGAAAGTTAAGCAATATAAATCTTGAATGGTGAACAAACATCAGGAAAAGACAATAAAGGCAGCGGCATATTTTATATATTAATAGAGTGACTTACATTAAAAAGTTGTAGGAAAAAAAATAGAAAAAAAAAAGGAAAAAAAAAAGTTGTAGAAGCTGAAAGACAGGAAAGAAAAAAAAAGAATTTATATGATATCTCAAAAACCATTTTTCTGTTTTATCATAGGTACCTTTTTAAGTGAATTATTTCATATATACTGGAAAAAGTATATAAGTTATATGTATGATTTACAGAAAAATAAAGCAAGTACTTCTTTACACTCACCCCAGTATAAGAGATCACTACTATTCTTTCTTAAGCTCACTGCGTGCCTCTTCCCAGGCATTTCACCCTCCTGCGCAACCTCTGGTAACTATAATACTGAATTTTGTGTTTTTCCCTTCTTTTGCTTTGTTTTATGATTTTATTACCTAATTGTATATCCCCAAATGATACATTATTTAGTTTTAGATATTTTTTAACTTCATGTAATAGACTTACATTGAATGTAGTCTTTACAACATTTTTTAAATTCAACGTGGTAAAGATCATCCATGTAATCTTAACTATATTAATATAGATGTTTGTTACATGTTTGAATGAATATAGTATATTTATCTGTTCTACTGTTAATGGACATTTGGTTTTGTCTCCAGTTTTCTGCTTTTTGAACAATATTGCTGTGAAAATGTCTCTTGGTGTATATAGTGTGAGAGTGTTCTCCTAGGGAATTCTATCTAGAAGTGGAATAACTTGCTCAGAGGATACACACACTGACAACCTCTGGAGAATGCCAGATCGTCTCTGAGCGGTGTTATAAGGGATCTGTTTGCCCCACATGCTCACCAACATGTGTTAGTGCTGGTCTTTCGTGCCAGTTTGGTGTATGCAAAATATTTACATTTTAACTTTTCATTTTACCATATAAGTAGTTTGTTGTTTGTTTTTTAATACAAAGAAATCAAGGAAGGATTTTTGTTTGTATTGTTTTCTTTTAATGCAGAAGTTGAGATTACAAAAGTGCCTAAAAGGAAATCTTTTTGGCATTCTGGAAGCTCCTCTGCCTCACTGAATAAAACTAGTATGTTGAATTATGCATGCATGGTTTAAAAGTCAGAGCAATCGTTGTGCTTATTGGACAGAATGACAGTAAGCTGTTCTGAGTGACTGTTCTAAGGTCTCTTGCTGTGGGTCTGTTTCGGCCTCCCCAACTTTTATTTGCTAAAAGTTGTCACAAGGTCTAAAGACTTGTATAAGATGAGAATGGTGGTGACCTGCTGTGTGAAAATACAGGAGACTACTTCAGGAAATTTTGAAATTTACTATAAAGTGTTAGATGAAGGCTGAGAAAGAGGCAGGGAAAAGGTTGGAAAGGATCAGGTAGGCAGTTTGGGGGTAGGCAAAGCAATTATTTGAGAAAGGAAAAAAATGTGATTAGTGTTTTACCCTAGCAACAGTGGCAGAGAAAGTAGGCTTCCCTGGTAGCTCAGAAGTTAAAGTCTCTGCCTGCAATGTGGGAGACCAGGGTTCGATTCCTGAGTTGGGAAGATCCCCTGGAGAAGGAAATGGCAACCCACTCAGTACTCTTGCCTAGAAAATCCCATGGATGGAGGAGCCTAGTAGGCTACAGTCCATGGGGTTGCAAAGAGTCGGACACGACTGAGCGACTTCACTTCACTTAATAGTAACAAAGAACTCTTACAGTATACAGAACATTCCCATTCTTATCTCATTTAGTGATAATGCTAGAAGGAAGTGCCCTTTACCACTGTTTTACTGATAAAGAGACAAAAGATAAGAGAGGTGAAACAAATTGACACCCATCTGCCAATCGACCGGGCTCTTCCTCACCAGCTCACTGCTCTTTTGCTTCATGCTTTTTTTGACACCTGAGCATCACAGCTGCAGGTTCTGCTCTGGATACTGTCTGTCAGCAAGCACTGCTCCTCTGCCTTCTGAGCACGCAATGTCCTGCAAAGGACCAAAAAGAAAAAAACAAATTCCTACTCAGGAACTTAGAATTGTGGAATGATGAAAAAGAGTGATATGAAACAAGAAGAAGTCAAAGTAGTTTCTGATTAAGTGCTAGATTGTGCAGTAAAATTCTGCTTTAGTTATAACTCAAAATCAAGGGCACTTTCTAGAGTGGAATAAAAAAGTCAGAATTGAAAGTTAAAGTTATTTTCAAAATTCAAATTGACTTTTAAGAAAAATACTTTTCATTCTGTTATTTAAGGTAATACTTATTTGTCAGGTCACTTCAGGTAGCTACCCTGTGTAACAGGGGTGTACACATAATGAAAAAAAAAATTTTTTTAAAGACCATTATCGAAATCTAAAATATCGTTTTTCCCTCTTTTTGCCTTTGGTCAGTTGCCATATTTAGTTATGAGTAAGACTCATAGAAAATATTTTCTTGTATTTCTATACTTTTGTTAGTAACCCTCCATATACATTTGACTTTTCATTTAGCTATGGTCTAAAAATTCATGGACACTTACAGAACAAATTTTAACAGGTTTTCTAAAGATGAATTGATACATCTTTAGTATCAGACTTGCATTCATGATCTCAGATACTAAGCTTCCAACTAATTATAGTTGGTACAACTATCAACTTATAGTTGATAATGTGCTTTTATATATATATATATACACCTAATTTCATTTTTTTAAACTTGAGCTTTATTTTCTTCAGTTGCTATTTTATGAAATTCTTGGAGTCAGTAAAAATTTCTAAGTGACAACTTTGGGGCTTCTGCATCTGTCATAAAGCTGCTCAGGCAGGCAGGTTTTTGAGTAGGAGTACAACTAGTAATAGTCTGAAGTCAGTACAGCCATTGCCAAAGCCTGGGAAGACCAGTGTGTTGTAATGGACAGATCTGTAGCCAGAGTCCTTAATGTGCTGGCTTCATGTCTCAAGTCTCCCTTTCATAAATATGCAGCTCATTATCATTTTGCCCCAGAAAAATCCCAAAATTAACTTATTCCCTCATTTTAAGTCAAGTCAGCTAAATAATAATGGCATATTTATTAGTGACTCTTTATAAGGATGACAGTAATGCATCATTACCATTTTGTAGGTCTTTTAAAAACAAAAAGTCAGTAGATTTCCTCTGCCTGGAGGCTGTGCAGGTGTACCATTTGCCATTGGCTCCTGGCTGCCAGCCCAAGATGACATGAAGTCAGCTAAAGAGAGTGAACTTAATCAGTTGATAGCATCTGTAATGTGTTTTTGAGCTATCATTTTTGAGTAAATATTAGCACCATCTTTTTTGAGAGTTGGGGGAAGAGGTTTTGGGGGGCTACTGTTACAAAGATCCCATTGAGCTGCTTTAGCATTGTAATAATATCTTAAACCAAAGAGCCATATTCCATCTTAATCTCCTTTTCCATAAATTTTTAACTTTGCTCATTTGAAAAAAAAAAAAAACACCAAACCTCTCCATTGAAATACATTCTTTATTAGGCAAGTGATTATTACAACACCTTTTATAAATTATATTATTGTTTGATCCTCATAATCTGGTGAAGTACTTAGAGCAAATATAAAATTATCCCTATTTTTTGAATAAGAAAATAGGTTTAGAGAGATTAAGTGACTTGAATGTTAATTCAGCAGTGCCAGGATTTGAAACTAGGTCATTACTTCTGAATCTGTGCCTTTTCGCACTATATTTCAGTGCTTTCTGCTTCACGGAATTATAAGCATGATAATTTACTTCTCATATTTTTCATTCAGAAGTGCTTTGATTTGGTAAACTAAGCCGTTTCTGCCCATGTTCCTGGTTTTCAAACACTCATCGATAAAGAGCTCCCTTTGAAAGTTTTCCTGAACATATTTTGTCTCATCTTTCAAAGAAGGAAAAATGACTAGTGATTGGTCAGATTCCAGTTCCAGGGAAAACATTAGAAAAGACACACGGGTACTAGTGTGCTCACACTTTCTTACAGGTAACACACATAATTGTGTAGCACCTCTACAGCAAGATGCACACCTGACCTGATGACCAAGCCAGTTGTGAAATCCTGGATCCCAGCCTCAAACCAATAATCTCGTTGTCTTTAATGAGTGGAGGGTAAATGTACAATAGGAAGATTTCTACAAATGAAATATCCTTAAAACAAGTTCTAAAAATACTGTGATGGCTTTCAAATTTCCCAGAATTCTTATATACAATATGATTGAACTCTTCTCAGAAAAAGAAATTTGAATTGCAAAATCTTAAAGATGTCTTAAAATAGGTGACCTTTAAGGTACACTCTAAACTTGAAACTGATACTTGAACACTCCTTCACCATCTAATTTGATATTGTCGAAATGAATAAGGAATTACAGCTCTACTAAGTTCAGAGTTCAGTTCAGTTCAGTCACTCAGTCGTGTTGGCCTCTTTGCGACCCCATGGACTGCATAACGCCAGGCCTCCCTGTCTATCACCAATTCCCGGAGGTTACTCAAACTCATGTCCATTGAGTCAGTGATGCCATCCAACCATCTCATCCTCTGTCCTCCCCTTCTCCTCCCACCTTCAGTCTTTCCCAGCATCAGGGTCTTTTCCAGTGAGTCAGGTCTTCACATCAGGTGGCCAAAGTATTGGAGCTTCAGCTGCAGCATCAGTCCTTCCAATGAATATTCAGGACTGATTTCCTTTAGGATGGACTGGCTGGATCTCCTTGCAGTCCAAGGGACTCTTAAGAGTCTTTTCCAGCACCACGGTTCAAAAGCATCAATTCTTTGGCACTCAGCTTTCTTTATAGTCCAACTCTCACATCCATACATGACTACTGGAAAAACTATAGCCTTGACTAGGTGGACCTTTGTTGGCAAAGTAATGTCTCTGCTTTTGAATATGCTGTCTAGGTTGGTCATAAGTTTTCTTCCAAGGAGCAAGCATCTTTTAATTTCATTGGAAATTATTTAATTGGAGAAGGAATGGCAAACCACTTCAGTATTCTTACCTTGAGAACCCCAAGAACAGTATGAAAAGTTCAGAGTAGTTGTCTTGAATAGTTACTAATGTGATTTTACTTGGGGGCTTCCCTTCCCTTGTGGCCCAGATGGTAAAGAATCCACCTGGGTTGGGAAGGTCCCCTGGAGAAGGGAAAGGCTACCCACTCCAGTATTATGGCCTGGAGAATTCCATGGACTGTATAGTTAATGGGGTTGCAAAGAGTCAGACACGACTGAGGGACTTTGACTTTACACTTTCCCTGGTGGCTCAGTGGTGAAGAATCGCCTGCCAGTGCAGGCGATGTGAGTTTGATTCCTGGGTTGGGAAGATGCATTGGAGAAGGAAATGGCAACCCACTCTGGTATTCTTGCCTGGGAAGTCCCATGGGCAGAGGAGTCTGGTGGACTATAGTCCATAGGCTCGCAAGTGTCAAACATGACTTAGTGACTAGACAGCAACACAATTTTACATGATTGATTGTTTTTTCCTATTTAATAGATTATGCTTCACCTTTAGGACAGGATTTTTCCACCTCAGCACTGCTGATATTTGGACTGGGTTGTGGAGGATGTCTGCTCATTGTAGGATATTTAACATTCAGTTCAGTTCAGTTCAGTCGCCCAGTCGTGTCCGACTCTTTGCGACCCCATGAATCGCAGCACGCCAGGCCTCCCTGTCCATCACCAACTCCCGGAATCCACTCAAACTCATGTCCATCGAGTCGGTGATGCCATCAGCCATCTCATCCTCTGTCGTCCCCTTCTCCTCCTGCCCCCAATCCCTCCCGGCATCAGAGTCTTTTCCAATGAGTCAACTCTTCACATGAGGTGGCCAAAATATTGGAGTTTCAGCTTTAGCATCAGTCCTTCCAATGAACACCCAGGACTGATCTCCTTCAGAATGGACTGGTTGGATCTCCTTGCAGTCCAAGGGACTCTCAAGAGTCTTCTCCAACACCACAGTTCAAAAGCATCAATTCTTCGGTGCTCAGCTTTCTTCACAGTCCAACTCTCACATTCATACTGACCACTGGAAAAACCATAGCCTTGACTAGACGGACCTTTGTTGACAAAGTAATGTCTCTGCTTTTTAATATGCTGTCTAGGTTGGTCATAACTTTCTTTCCAAGGTCTTTCTTTCCATAAGTGTCTTTTAATTTCATGGCTGCAGTCACCATCTGCAGTGATTTTGGAGCCCCCCAAAAAATGAAGTCAGCCACAATTTCCATTATTTCCCCATTTCCCATGAAGTGATGGGACTGGATGCCATGATCTTAGTTTTCTGAGTTGAGCTTTAAGCCAACTTTTTCACTCTCCTCTTTCACTTTCAACAAGAGGCTTTTTAGTTCCTCTACATTTTCTGACATAAGGGTGGTGTCATCTGCATATGTGAGGTTATTGATATTTCTCCCGGCAACCTTATTTAACCTTACTTTTTTTGTCTCTGTGGATTTGCCTATTTAGGAAATTTCACATAAATGGTATGCAGTAAGTGGCCTTCTGCACCTGCCTTCTTGCAGTTAGAATGTTTTCAAGGTTCATTTGTGTTGTGTTCAATTAACAGTATTACATTGCTTTTTATGACTAAATAATATTCCTATAACACATTTTTATGGTTTTTATTTCTCTTTCATAGAAACCTAGTTAGGGGTAGTAATAGATACCTATGTTAACCTTTTGAGGAACTGCCAAACTTTCCCACAGTGACTATACCGTTTTCCGTTTCCACAAACAGTGCATTAGAATTCTAACTTCTCTGTATCCTTGCCCATGCTTGTTACTCTCCGCCTTTTTCGTAACGGCTGTCCAAGTGGGTGTGTCTCATTGTGGCTTTGATTTGCAATTCCCAAATGACTAATGAAGTTGAGCATTTTTTCAAGTGCTTCTTGGCCATTTGTATACCTTTTGAGAACTGTCTGTTCGAATCCTTTGCCTGTTTCATTGGCTTGTCTTTTTATTGTTGTTTGTAAGAGTTGTTTGTTTATTACAAATACTAGACCCTTACCAGATACATGATATGCAGACATTTTCTCCCATTCTGAGGGTTCTATTCATTTTCCTCATAGTGTTATTTGAATCACAGATGTTTTTAATTTTAATGAAGTCCAATTTACCTATTTTTTCTTTGCTTGTGTTTTTCACCTGTGTTTCCTTCTAAGAATTTTTATAGTTTAAGCTCTTAAATTTAACTTTTTGATCCATTTTAAGTTAATTTTTATATGAGGCAGGGACCAAACTTTCTTCTTTTACATGTTGATACCCAGTTGTCCCACCACTATTTGTTGAAAAGACTAATTTCTCCACTGAATGATTTCAGTGCCCTGGTTGAAATCAGTTCAGTTCAGTTCAGTTGCTCAGTCATGTCCGACTCTTTGCAACCCCATGCTGATCATAAATGTATGGTTTTATTTCTGGACAGTCAATTCCATTCCGTCACTCTACATGCCTAATTGTATGTCAGTACTACACTGCTTGATTGCTATTTTTTCATACTAAGTTTTGAAATTGGGAAATATGAGCCCTCTAACTTTTTTTTTTTTCAAAATTATTTGGCTACTCTGCGTTTCTTACAAGTCTGAAAAATGGAAGTTGGAATTTTGATTAAAAAATTGCATTGAACTTGTAGATCACTTTGGGGTATGTTGCCGTGTTAACAACAATAAAGTCTTCCAGTTTGTGAACACAGGATATCTTTTCCATTTCTGTAGATCTTTAATTTCTTTACAGTGTTTTGTAGGTTTCAGTATACAACTCTTTTTGCTTCTTTGGTTAAATCTATTTCTAAGTATTTTATACTTTTTTAAACTATCGTAAATGATTTTGTAGTTTCATTTTCAGATTATTCATATCTGTGGTATAATAAAGCAACTGATATTTTGTGTTACTTTGTATCCTGCAACTGCTGAATTTATTGACTCTAATTTTAAGATTTGCTATAAGTAAGATACTGTAATTTGCAAAGAGAAATATTTTTCTTTCTTTCCAATCTGGATTCTTTTTACCTCTGCTTCTGCCTCATTGCCCTAGCTAGAATCTCCAGTGTAATGTTAAGTAGTGGTGGTGAAAGTGGGCATGCTTGAATTGGTCCTGAATTCAGGGGGAAGTTTTTCAGTTTTAAATATGTTGTTAGCTGTGGGTTTTTCATAGATATACTATATCAGATTGAAAATATGTTCCGTCTTTTCCTAGTTTGTTTTTTTATTATGAAAGGGTGTTGGGTTTTGTCAAATGCTTTTTTTGCATCTGTTGAAATGATTATGTGATTTTGCTTTCAGTTTCTTGTATAGTTTATTACACTAATTGATTTCACACATTGAACCAACCTTGTATTCTTGGGATTACTCTTAACTTGATTATGGTTTTTTTTTCTTTCTTTTTTTTAATATAAATATATTTATTTTAATTGGAGGCTAATTACTTTACAATATTGTATTGGTTTTGCCATATATCAACATGAATCCGCCACGGGTGTACACATGTTCCCCATCCTGAACCCCCCCTCCCAACTCTCTCCCCATACCATCCCTCTGGGTCGTCCCAGCACACCAGCCCTGAGCATCCTGTATCATGCATCGAACCTAGACTGGCGATTCATTTCACATATGATATTATACATGTTTCAATGCCATTCTCCCAAATCATCCCACCCTCTCCCTCTCCCACAGAGTCCAAAAGACTATTCTATACATCTGTGTCTCTTTTGCTGTCTTGCATACCGGGTTATCATTACCATCTTTCTAAATTCCATATACATGCGTTAGTATAGTGTATTGGTGTTTTTCTTTCTGGCTTACTTCACTCTGTATAATAGGCTCCAGTTTCATCCATCTCATTAGAGCTGATTCAAATGTATTGTTTTTAATGGCTGAATAATACTCCATTGTGTATATGTATATGAATTCTTATCCATTCATCCGGTGATGGACATCCAAGTTGCTTCCATGTCCTGGCTATTATAAACAGTGCTGCGATAAACATTGGGGTACACGTGTCTCTTTCAGTTCTGGTTTCCTCGGTGTGTATGCCCAGCAGTGGGATTGCTGGGTCATAAAACAGTTTTTGTATGCATCTAGATTCAGTTTGCCAGTATTTTGCTGAGAATTTTGCATTTGTCTTTAAAAGGGATAGTGTTCTGTAGTCTCATTGTAATATATTTTTCTGGCTTTGATACCATGATACTGGCTTCAGACCAAGTTAGGAAGTGTTCCCTCCTCTCCTGTTTTTAATTCTTCTTTAAACATTTGGTTGAATTCACCGGCTGAACCATCTGGGTTTTGTTGGAATTTTTTTGATTATTGAGTTAATCTCTTTGTTATAGGTCTATTCACGTTTTCTGTTACTTTTTAAGACAGTTTTAGTAGTTTGTTTCTAGAAATGTGTACATTTCATGTGGGTTATCTGATTGGTTCGTATACAATTGTTCATTTATTCCTTTATAATCCTTTTATTTTCTCTAAGGTCAGCAGTAACTATTCACACTTTAACTTCTGATTTTGGTCATTTAATTCTTCTCTTCCCCCCACCCCCACAATTGGTCCGTGTAGCTAAAGTTTTCATTAATTTTTTTCGCAGCAACTTTGGGTTTTCTTGATCTTTTCTGTTTTTTTTTTTTTTTAATGTGACTTTTTTTCTTTCTTCCGCCAGTTATTTGGAATGTTTGTTTGATTTATATGTGTGTGTGTGAATTTTCCAAGCTTACTTCTGTTAATTTCTGACTTCATTCTCTTGTGGTCAGAGAATATAATTTGTATGATTTCAGCCTTCTAAATTTTGTTTTATGGCCTAATGTATCATCTATCCTAGAGAATGTTCCATGTGTAGTTGACAAGAATTAATATTCTTACTTTGTAATTTGGAGTGTTTGACAGTTTTTCTTTTAGATTTAATTGTTGCAGGGTGGTATTCAAGTCTTCACACCCATGCTAATTTTCTGTCTAGTTCTGTCAATAGACAGAAAGTGAGAGTATTAAAATTGTCAGCTACTTTTGCTTCATGTATTTTGGGACTCTGTTGTTAGGTGTGTGTATATATATTTTTGTTATTCACTTTTATCATTATACAGTCATCTTTGTCCCTGGGGACAATTTTTGTGTTGTCTTATTTTGTCTGGTAGCCACTCTAGCTCTCTCGTATGTGCTGTTTACATGGAATATGTTTTTCCACCCTTTTATTTTCAGTTTATCTGTGTGTGTAAGATGAGTCTCTGTAAACAGCATATAGTTGGATCATTTTTTAAAATTCATTCTGCAAACCTCTGCCTTTTGAGGATTTAATCTATTGATATTTAATGGAATTACTGATAAGGAGGACTCCTGTTCTTCACTTCCTCCATTATGACCTTCTTTTGTATTAAATAGTTTTCTAGTGTTATAATTTTAACTCCCTTGTCATTTCTTTTATTATATTTTTTGGGTTATTTTCTTACTGGTTGCCCTGGAGATTACATATTGTCTCTGTGTATCTCTATATCAGATTGTCTGTTATTGTTATAGATTTCCTCTTTATATATTGTGTGCCTGTCCCCTAGATTTATAATTATTGTTGATGCTATTGTCTTTTCAGTAAGAAAGGGAAAAGGATTTACAAACAAAAGATATATTTACACTGTTTTGTGCATTTACAAGGCATTCCCTCCTAGCTCAGTTGGTAAAAATCTGCAATGCAGGAGACCCAGGTTTGATTCCTGGATCAGGAAGATCACCCCCTGGAGAAGGAAATGGCCACCCACTCAAGTATTCTTGCCTGGGAAACCCCATGGACAGAGGTTATGTAGTTCCCTTTCTTGGTGTACTTTATTTCTTCATGTGTATTTGATTTACTGTCTACATTTTTTTCGTTTCAGCCTGAAGAACTCCCATTAGCAGTGTTGGAGGGCAGGTTTGCTAATGATGAAGTACTTCAGTTTTTATTATTTGAAAATGTAGTTTCTGCTTCATTTTTGAAGAACTGTACTGCCAGATATAGAATTCTTGGTTAATTCTGAATTCTTAGAGCACTTTGAACATGTCATTGTACTGTTTTCTGGCCTGACCCGGCGTAGTTTCTGTTGAGATATCACTTCGGTAGTCTTGTTAAGATTCACTTGAACATAATGAGTTGCTTCTCTTGCTGTTTTCTGTATTTAAACTTTTGATAGTTTGTGATGTGTCTGTGTGTGGATATTTTTAAGTCTATTCTTATGTAGTCTGTTGGGTTTCTTGGATATTTTTTATTTTTGTCCATTTCAAGTCTACTGATTCTTCTGCCTGCTCACATCGGCTGGTGAGCCCCAATAATGAATTTTTCATTTCAGTTATTATATTTTCTGCTCCCAAATTTTGGTTAAGTTTTATAATATCTGTTTATTAATCTACTCAGTTTAGTGACACATTCTTGTTTTTACTTTCCTTTAGTTCTTTAGACACAGTTTACCTTATGTCATGGAACACAAATAGCCTTGTCTTGGAAGATCAACATCTGGGCTTCCTCAGGCAGCTTCCTGTCTGACTCTTTGAACTAATTCTGTAAAGGCTGCATTCTTTGTTCACTGTGGACCCTGAAGTCTCTGTTCCCTTAGCTTGGTGTCAGCTAATGGTTGATTAGTGATTTTATTAAATATCTGCAAACAAAACCATCTTCAGCCTTTGCCCAGGGGCTCAGTGTGTTTGTTAGGATGAGCCTTTAACTCTCACTCGTAGAGCTTACAACTCTGCCTTAGCCTTTACCTCCAGCTTCCATAGAGCTTCAAGGTCAATAAGAGGTGAAATTCTAAGGGCCTTCCTAAGGCCATGCTTGTGGTCTTCTAGATTTGCAGAATTATGTCTGACCTTTTCAAAGCTCTAGACTTTCCTTCTAAGCTTTCTGGTTAGTTCATTGTGTGCCCCCAATTTTTATTCATCACCTCAAACAACAGCAACCTAGGACATCAGCATGAACACTGCCAACAAACTTGCCCCCATGTCTAGAGTATAGTAGCACTTTAGCACTAAGCTAGGTCCGAGTTAGGGAAAATAAAGACAGTCTTTTTGAGGCAGTCTTCCAGGGAGCCACCAGAATGGTCAGAACAAATACTTAGAATTCTTTGCAAATGAAGTTTATTTTGCTATCTCTGGTGCTTGGAATGAGGGCTGTTATTTTTAAGACTACTAGTAAACTGGAGAGTAGGGGGCGGGACTGGGTAAGTTAAAACCCTGCAAAGTTTGCTGTTCTTACCAAGAATCAGTGTGTGGGTGGGGGTGGGTGGGGAAGGGTGTTGAAATAAGCATCATCTGGGTTGCTGCAAGCCTTTGAGGGTTCCAAAGAAAAGTGGATTCTGACAGTTTATGCCTTTTTTCTTTGTTCTTATGTGAGGGTAGAATCTGGAGTTCCTTACTCCACCATTTTTCTAATTTCATTCTTTTTTAAAAAAAATGTTTATTGAAATATAGTTGATTTACAGTGTTGTTAGTCTCTGCTGTACAGCAAAGTGAATCAGTTATACATGTTTCCACTCCTTTTTAGGTTCTTTTCCCATATAGGTAATTACAGAGTGCTAATTCCACTTCTATAATAAAGCACTTTTTGTGAAACCCAAATGTTTGTTTGTTTTTTGTTTTTTTTTTTTTCCCTGAAGTCTCTCCCAGTTCTGAATAATGGAAAATACTATTATGGCTGGAAAATGAATTCACATTCGCCAAAAGCCAGCACTGGAGCTCTTGCAAACCGTTTTACTTTTTGTCTTAACTTTACAATCTGTTGTCTGTATACTACTGTATAAGTGGTCCTGAACCATCACAAGTTCACCTTTGGAACAGATGAGCTTTGAGCTTTTTTATAAAGAAGTTGCAGTTGTCTGAAAAGTACATATTTATGCCTTCTTCACCAAACTGTCTTATAGCAACTGACAGACATTTCAAGCCGGTCTGTGGTGGTGCTTCCCGCCATCCAGCAGTTGTAGCAGGAGTGATGTCCTTATCTGTATTGTGGTATCTGAGCAGTTGACTATTGTAGTAATGTTTTTGAAACTACTCTGAAGAACTGTCAGGAACTATAGTGATAACTCCAGAAGCTGGGATTTAGCACAGAGAAACCTACCCAGCTTTTATTACATACCTCATTTCCAGTGACGCTTTTCTTTGAAGAAAGAATTCTAGGGTTTTAAATTTTATTTCAAATGCCATTTGGCATATTATATTTTTATGTGAATTTAGTGAAGTTAACTGAAAATAGAAAATTGCAGTGCTGATATAGGGATAAAAATGTTGGGTTTCTATATTTAATAAAATTAGGACAGTTTTAGAAATTGTGAATATGCACCAGATAGTCAATCCCTGGCTTCATCTGCTTGCTCCTTACACTTAATCAGATGTACATTTTGTTCAGTAATATAGGGAGAAAAATCAGAGAACATGTGTAAAGTATGGGAATATATCACTGAATACAGTATCTTTAGAATGAAATACAAATAAGAATTTTGTGTAGTATACTTTATTTAGTTTTCTTGCAATAGAACATTACGCATCTCATCCCCACAACCCCCTGTAAAATATGTCTTTTCACTTGTCACAAATGCTTTTAAAAGGCATGTGCACAGAAACTAGGAATGCTTATCACTGAATCAAGACTCTCCATTGTGACCGCTAGAAAACTTTTTGACAACTAACTTACCTTTCATTTCCTTTTCTAATTCTTCTAAAATTTAGTATTTTGGATTATTCGATAATCCACACCAAAGTTTTAATTCAGTGACATCAATTCCTGTATTGCTGCTGCCTATTTGGTCTTCTGTTATTCAGCAGTGCTGCCTGTTTATTTCAGTCAGTTCAGTTCAGTCGTGTCTGACTCTTTGCGACCCCATGAATCGCAGCACGCCAGGCCTCCCTGTCCATCACCAACTCCCAGAGTTCACTCAGACTCACATCCATTGAGTCAGTGATGCCATCCAGCCATCTCATCCTCTGTCGTCCCCTTCTCCTCCTGCCCCCAATCCCTCCCAGCATTAGAGTCTTTTCCAGTGAGTCAACTCTTTGCATGAGGTGGCCAAAATATTGGCTTTTCAGCTTTACCATCAGTCCTTCCAAAGAACACCCAGGACTGATTTCCTTTAGAATGGACTGGTTGGATCGCCTTGCAGTCCAAGGGACCCTCAAGAGTCTTCTCCAACACCACAGTTTAAAAGCATCAATTCTTCGGCAGTCAGTTTTCTTCACAGTCCAACTCTCACATCCATACATGACCACTGGAAAAACCATAGCCTTGACTAGACGGAGCTTTGTTGGAAAAATAATGTCTCTGCTTCTTAATATGCTATGTAGGTTGGTTATAACTTTCCTTCCAAGGAGTAAGCGTCTTTTAATTTCATGGCTGCAATCACCATCTGCAGTGATTTTGGAGCCCCCAAATATAGAGTCTGACACTGTTTCCCCGTTTATTTCCCATGAAGTAATAGGACTGGATGCCATGATCTTAGTTTTCTGAATGTTGAGCTTTAAGCCAACTTTTTCACTCTCCTCTTTCACTTGCATCAAGAGGTTCCTTAGTTACTCTTCACTTTCTGCCATAAGGGTGGTGTCATCTGCATATCTGAGGTTATTGATATGTCTCTTGGCAATCTGGATTCCAGCTTGTGCTTCTTCCAGCCCAGCGTTTCTCATGATGTACTCTACATAGAAGTTAAATAAGCAGGGTGGCAATATACAGCCTTGACGTACTCCTTTCCTATTTGGAACTAGTCTGTTGTTCCATGTCCAGTTCTAACTGTTGCTTCCTGACCTGCATACAGGTTTCTCAAGAGGCAGGTCAGGTGGTCTGGTATTCCCATCTCTCAGAATTTTCCACAGTTTATTGTGATCCACACAGTCAAAGGCTTTGGCATAGTCAATAAAGCAGAAATAGATGTCTTTCTGGAACTCTCTTGGTTTTTCCATGATCTAGCGGATATTGGCAATTTGATCTCTGGTTCCTCTGCCTTTTCTAAAACCAGCTTGAATGTCTGGAAGTTCACGGTTCACGTAGTGCTGAAGCCTGGCTTGGAGAATTTTGAGCATGACTTTACTAGCGTGTGAGATGAGTGCAATTGTGCAGTAGTTTGAGCATTCTTTGGCATTGCCTTTCTTTGGGATTGGAATGAAAACTGACTTTTTCCAGTCCTGTGGCCACTGCTGAGTTTTCCAAATTTGCTGGCATATTGAGTGCAGCACTTTCACAGCATCGTCTTTCAGGATTTGAAATAACTCAACTGGAATTCTATCACCTCCACTAGCCTTATTTGTAGTGATGCTTTCTAAGGCCCACTTGACTTCTCATTCCAGGATGTCTGGCTCTAGGTGAGTGATCACATCTCTGTGATTATCTTAGTCGTGAAGATCTTTTTTGTACAGTTTTTCTGTGTATTCTTGCCAACTCTTCTTAATATCTTCTGCTTCTGTTAGGTCCATACCATTTCTGTCCTTTACTGAGCCCGTCTTTGCATGAAATGTTCCCTTGGTATCTCTCATTTTCTTGAAGAGATCCCTAGTCTTTTCTATTCTGTTGTTTTCCTCTATTTCTTTGCATTGATCACTGAGGAAGGCTTTCTTATCTCTCCTTGCTATTCTTTGGAACTCTGCATTCAGATGCTTATATTTTTCCTTTTCTCCTTTTCGCTTCTCTTCTTTTCACAGCTATTTGTAAGGCCTCCCCAGACAGCCATTTTGCTTCTTTGCATTTCTTTTCCATGGGGATGGTCTTGATCCCTGTCTCCTGTACAATGTCACGAACCTCTGTCCATAGTTCATCAGGCACTCTATCTATCAGATCTAGTCCTTTAAATCTATTTCTCATTTCCACTGTATAATCATAAGGGATTTGATTTAGGTCATACTTGAATGGTCTAGTGATTTTCCCTACTTTCTTCAGTTTAAGTCTGAATTTGGCAATAAGGAGTTCATGATCTGAGCCACAGTCGGCTTCCGGTCTTGTTTTTGCTGACTGTATAGAGCTTCTCCATCTTTGGCTGCAAAGAATATAATCAATCTGATTTCGGTGTTGACCATCTGGTGATACCCATGTGTAGAGTCTTCTCTTGTGTTGTTGGAAGAGGGTGTTTGCTATGACCAGTGCATTCTCTTGGCAAAACTCTATTGCCTTTGCCCTGCTTCATTCCGTATTCCAAGGCCAAATTTGCCTGTTACCCCAGGTGTTTCTTGACTTCCTATTTTTGCATTCCGGTCCCCTATAATGAAAAGGACAACTTTTGGGGTATTAGTTCTAAAAGGTCTTGTAGGTCTTCATAGAACCGTTCAACTTCAGCTTCTTCACTGTTACTGGTTGGGGCATAGACTTGGATGACCGTGATATTGAATGGTTTGCCTTGGAAACAAACAGAGATCATTCTGTCATTTTTAAAATTGCATCCAAGTACTGCATTTCGGACTCTTTTGTTGACTATGATGAATGAAACTAACTTAATCTAACAATCAAAAAATAAAGCTATCGACTTAGTTTAGAAAAACAGCTCTAAACTGTTTTCAAACTAAGTATTCAGTACCCTCCAGTTGCTAAAAGGAAAATGCTCCATCCAGAATTGTTCTGCAGTGTGATTGCTTTTCTTCATCCACACTTTTCCTTCTGTGGGAAGGTTACCTTATTTTAAATTCTTATCAGTACATCATAATTTCGGTGTGTTTTGTTTTTATTTTTCATTGGAGAGACTCAAGACAAAACTTTTTAGGTCCTGTGCAGCCGTCAATTGATTGTGGAGACAAATTTACAGTATAGCTAGGCTGTGTGCTTACATATATTTAACTTGGAAGTCACTCTGCTTGCCATTTAGCAGCTGCTTTTCCCTTAACGAGATAACAGAAACCATAGAAACCTCAGTAGGTGGAGCAATGTCATTAATGTTTAATTAAATGTTACAGGTAAGACAAAACCTGGTACCAATTTTGGCAATTATGTGACTAAATATATTTCTTTATTCTTACGTTGACATTGTTCCTTTTATGTGGCAGTCGGACACAACTAAGCGACTTCACTTTCACGCATTGGAGAAGGAAATGGCAACCCACTCCAGTGTTCTTGCCTGGAGAATCCCAGGGACGGGGGAGCCTGGTGGGCTGCCATCTATGGGGTTGCGCAGAGTCGGACATGACTGAAGCGACTTAGCAGCAGCAGCAGTACATTTTAGGTTAGTCTTAATCAGCAAAGAAAAAGTCTGAGAGTATCCTGAATATTTTGTTTCTAAATAATTTAAGTTGATCTAGTAAGCTACTCTTATAGAAATGTAATTGGTAAGTTTGAAAACTTCATCTTCTTTAAATTTACCACCTTGAATTTTACCTGTCTTTTAAAGCTGACTCAAGTCCTCTGAAGCTGAAACAAGACTGGCATCTTTTATCAATTTTTCTTTTAAAGTAGCTTGATAGTATACAAACATTGGAGAAAAAGCCTAAACATCTTTCAGAATTGAATCATATATAATCCACTAGAAGTAATTTTACTAAGTTTGCAAATAGTAGTAAAACTCATGCATTTAGTATATTTAAAAATTTTGATCCAGTATTGTGTTATAAAAATACCTTGATGATTATTCTTTGGTCATGTGTGTAAAAATGATGGCTTTTCCTTTGCAACCCAGGAGTTTTTCACAGTGTCACACTTTAAAGATTTTAATTATTTAACTGAATAAGCTGAAACCACACATACCACTTAAACTATGCATTCATATGTGTTTATTCTGTAAAATATACAGAAATCAGGTCTTCATTTTTGAAATTCAGAAGTCGTTTTAATAGAAATAAAAGTTTGATCTTTAAAAATCCAAACTGAAGAAACAATTGTGTACTTGGTACATTTCTTGGTACGTTTATTAGTCTTAACTATATATCAGGTGGCCCATTAAATTAATAAAGGCAATCACTTCAGAATTCATGATTGGCAGAAATCACTGAGTATTTTGGGAAATAAGAGGAGAAAGCTTTTGTAGAGAATCGTTGAGGAAGATTCTAAGGTGAAAGGGGCAGAATACGTGAAAATCTAGCTCATTGTAGGCACTCAGAACATATTTCATTAAGTAAATGAATGAAGGAATGAAGCTGGCTTATTGAGGGGTGCTGAGAAAACATACTGATTGGAAGACAGTCCCTGCAAAAAGTTGGATGAGAACACCGGTCAGAATCGCTGCTATCGAAAAAGTCTGTAAACAATAAATGCTGGAGAGGGTGTGGAGAAAAGGGAACCCTCTTACACTGTTGGTGGGAATGCAAACTAGTACAGCCACTATGGAAAACAGTGTGGAGATTCCTTAAAAAACTGGAAATAGAAGTGCCATATGACCCAGCAATCCCACTGCTGGGCATACACACCGAGGAAACCAGAATTGAAAGAGACACGTGTACCCCAATGTTCATTGCAGCACTGTTTATAATAGCCAGGACATGGAAGCAACCTAGATGTCCATCAGTAGAGGAATGGATAAGAAAGCTGTGGTACATACACACAATGGAGTATTACTCAGATATTAAAAAGAATGTATTTGAGTCAGTTCTAATGAAGTGGATGAAACTGGAGCCTATCATACAGAGTAAAGTAAGTCAGAAAAAAAACACCAATACAGTATATTAACGCTTATGTATGGAATTCAGAAAGATGGTAACTATAACCTATGCAAGACAGCAAAAGAGACACAGAGATAAAGAACAGACTTTTGGACTCTGTGGGAGAAGGTGAGGGTGGGACGATTTGAGAGAATAGCATTGAAACATGTATATTACCATATGTGAAATAGATCACCAGTCCAGGTTCGATGCATGAGACAGGGTGTTCAGGACCAGTGCACTGGGATGACCTGAGGGATAGGACAGGGAGAGAGGTGGGAGGGGGTTCAGGATGGGGGACACATGTACACCTGTAGCTGATGCATGTCAATGTATGGCAAAAATCACCACTATATTGTAAAGTAAATAGCTCCAATTAAAATAGAAAAAAAAAGAAGTTGGTGAGAGTTGTTACAGTACAGATTTTGGTGGGCCTTGTTATTGCTCAGGCTTTATTTTTATAACAAAAAGGCAGTTTGCTAGAGATGTGGAAATGTGGCTTGGGGCTGATAATGGAAACAATGTGAGGTTTTAGGGCAGTGGTTTCCAAACTCTGTTTAAATACAAAGTTTGCTGGTACCTGGCATTCCAGTTTCAGTTTTACTGGTTTTAGCAAAACGGCTTCACTGATTTGATTGCTTCCTGTATAGATTAATATTATGATTCCAAATGTATAAAATATGCTTTGTCAGCATAATACCACTTTACCTGTCTCATGTATTGAATGTTCTGCATAAAGTTTAATTTTTTAAAACAGGATTTTGCTGCTAAGGGCTTGAAAATTCCTTTTTTAGGAAAATGAAGTAGATCAGGTTAAAACTACAAACAAAGAGAATAGTTTTGAGGTTCTTGTGTTCAGGTTTCTTTGGTAATATTACACAGTAGAATTCTTTTCATAAATATTTAATGATATCAGATATTAGATGGCTGTAATGGCTGAAGTGTTCAAAGGATGCTACAATATTCATGACTCATGATTGAAATGACATTAAGGCTATCTCTCTTCAAAATTATATCATTTATTTGTTTGGAATGCTTGTTAATGCAGGTGTCCCAGAGCCTTTCTTCCTTTCTTGTCCTCTTGTGACCTGTCCACTGCAGAACTTCTGGTGGGGAGTTCTGATACAGTCTGTGTGTGTCTGACTCTTCACGACTCTGTTGACTGTAGCCCGCCAGGCTCCTCTGTCCATGGGATTCTGCAGGCAAGAATACTGGAGTGGGTTGCCATGCCCTTCTCCAGAGGATCTTCCCAATCCAGGGATCGAACCAGGGTCTCTGCATTGCAGGCAGATTCTTTTCCATCTGAACCACACTGAATGATAACATAATAATGTCTTTTGGAAAATGGATGAATAAAGAAGTAAAAAGAACAAAACTTAACAATTCTACAAATGTTTTGTTTTTTGGGGTGGGGTGTGGGAAGAGATGCTGATAAAAGAGGATGTGAAGAGGAGAGATATCTGCCTTTATTTCGTTGTAGCCCAACCTCGTTCAGCCAGATCCTAACATACTTCACTGAAAACAAATTTCCTATTCAGTAACACATAATAACCTAAAGATCAAGGCATCTTAACTGGGCTGTTTTTAGATGAAATAACTGTTCATTTGGCTTGAAAAGATACTTGTTCCAGAAAGTATCTTTAAAGCTTAAGTTTTTTCTTATTTAATTTCAGAACTCATTTCAGTTCTCATGTCTAACAACAGTGTAAGGAAAAGTGAGGCTTGAGGGAAGATGAGAAGATACTTAGGAATAGATGAGACAATTAA
This sequence comes from Bos javanicus, assembly GCF_032452875.1. NCBI lineage: Eukaryota > Metazoa > Chordata > Mammalia > Artiodactyla > Bovidae > Bos > Bos javanicus. The sequence continues at coordinate 53,950,933 of NC_083874.1, read as the reverse complement.
ACTACAATTAGGAAGGTATATACTTTTCAGTGAGGATGACTAATATACTATCACAGAATTTTCTTTCATAGTGTTAAAAGTGCTAACTTGAAGGTACTAGTCTGAAAACATATATAAAAATAGTGGGGGAGGTGAAGAAAATGAGGGGAAAGCCCATGACCCTATTTGTAGTGCCCAAATCACCCTTTTTCAGTTCAACTCTAAAGTGAAGATTACAAAATTCACTTTAAATTTTTTAATTGTGGGACTATTTTTCACTCCATAGGTAAATTGTGCATCTTTTGATCTTCAGTTTCAGCTTTCTCATGGTTTGATGCTCCATTCTGTACCGGATAGAGTTGTTAACAAAAGAGTAATTTAAAAAAAATTTCCCCCCATTGGTTAAAATTGAAAGGGAAATTGAGGTTAGAAATTTATCTGAGAAATGAAATTATAGAAAAATTATATTTAATTATCAACCTATTAAATTTGAGTTTTGTCCATACTATGCATATTCTTCTTTTCAAGATGTTTATCATCAACAAACCAACTTGCTGTCCTATAGCAAGTATTCTTGCCTGGAGAATCCCCGAGACGGGGGAGCCTGGTGGGCTGCCGTGTATGGGGTCGCACAGAGTTGGACACGACTGAGGTGACTTAGCAGCAGCAGCAGCAAATGTACCAGGAAATATAGTACCCATATAAAATAAAACTTTCAACCTATTTAATGAATAGCTGATGATCATTAGTCCTTTGGGTTTAGAAGTAACTGAGGAAGTGCCACTCTTGCCTCAGCATTATTTCAAAATCTTATTTATACACCATATAATTTCCAAGGCCATGAGTCTGGCACCTTTCCAGGTATTAACTATTGTAACAAAGATAGAATTTGGTTTTATTTACCTACTGATTAAAGTCTAATTTGAACCTCACCCCCAGTGAGATATGAGAAATAACGTGTGCTCTGAGCCATACCTAGTCCCAGCACCCTGTGTATTCTTTCTTACTTGAGCTCCTAAATGAGAAATTTAACAACTGTGATGGTCATTAGCACTCAGTGCCCCCTCAGAGTTTTTTTTAGAAGGTAGTACAGGATAATTTATTAAGTTATTTGACAGAAGTTACACATGATTTTTTTTAAAGAAATGGAAATTATGAGAAATAGAAAAAAATTAAAGACATGGCAGAATTATTATCGTAGAACCAAAGGTTGCAGGAAGTAACACTCCCAAATTTATTGAGCATAATGGACTTAGAACAGGGAGAAACAAAAAACAACCCATACAAGTTCTGAGGGCCTCAATAATCCTACATTTAATAAAATTACTCACTCTGCCCTTTGGGCTTGGGAATTAGGTAAAATTACCAAGATATCTAGAAAATGGTTGTCATGAAATTATTTGCTTAGGGTACTCTAATAGTAAAAGATATGTTTTTAGAACCTATGAAAAAGTTGGCCCAAGAAGCATATAAGGAAGAAGCCAGAGAAGCAAACTCCTACAGAATTGTGCTGTATGTTTTATAGTGGCTAGCTTTGGATGTTTCTGAAGTCTTATCATCATCTTTCTCTTTCCACAGAGGATGTTGAAAGTATCTGTAATTTCTGTGGTTGGTCATCTTTTTGCTCCAGATACATGATTTTAAAAGTACCTTTGGTTCCTAAGGCCCTTTGAGCTAGGGTTTATTCAAAATGCTTGGTGACTTGATTCTAGGATTATGTGATGAGACATTCCCTTTTTATGTCTTATCACTCATTTTAACATTCATTGAACACACTGAGTGAAAGATATGTTCTGAACTTTCAGTGGCCATTGGTACCAGTGATGGCAGATAACTGTGGGGAGACATTTAGAGAAAAGCAATAGTAGACAAGTTTGATCCAGAAGAAAAGGTTTATTACTGCTGGTTTTCTCTAAACTAGCCAGTGTGGGTGGGAGAGGCTCTCCAAGTGCCAGGTAGCAAACATGATTCCTCGGGGCAGACCAGGAATCACTGTTCGAACCACTGTGTTATTCTAACCCACTTCTCACTTGATAATAAGAGTTCACTTTTTCTATTTTTTGCTCCTCCTCTGGACATTCTGTTTCTCTTACGATTCTCGGTTTTCATGTTAAGCACTGCATATTTAAAGGTTTCAGTCTAGTTAAGTTCAAATCCATTTTAAGATTGTAGTCTTTAAAAGTTATATTTAAAAGGTGGTTTAGTCACTAAATCGTGTCTGACTCTTGTGACCCCATGGACTGTAGCTAGCCAGGCTCCTGTGCCCATGGGATTCTTCAGGCAAGTATACTGGAGTGGGTTGCCATTTCCTTCTCCAATATTTCAAAGGTACTTAGACTTATTAGAGGATACCACTCATTCCACTGATGTACTGTTAAGGTTTTGTGTGTGTATTAGTCACTCAGTTGTGTCCAACTCTTTTCTAGCCCATGGACTGTAGTCCACCAGGTTGCTCTGTCCATGGAATTCTCCAGGCAGCAGTACTGGAGTGGGAAGCCATTCCCTTCTCCGGGGATCTTGCAGACCCAGGGGCTGAGCCCAGGTCTCCTGCATTCAGGCAGATTCTTGACCGTCTGAGCCGCCAGGGAAGCCCACAAGTGTTGGTCAGTCAGTTACTTGCCTTTAAAATGCTGAGGTTATGGAAACTGGATTAGAATATTCAAGCAGTATTAAAAGTAATACCTCTAAGAATTTAATAAAGCTCATAAACCTTTCTTTCTCTGTTGCTCTGTCTGGCGAGGACAGTCTGACTCTGTCTGTAGGCATTCATTCTGTGTGGTGTGATTGGTGGACGAGGAGTAAACAACTTACTGTAAATGGGCACCATGCCAGCTGGCTTCATGCAGCATCCAACTTGTGATTTGCAGTCAGGGTTAGGAAAATGCCTTTTAACTTATTCATTTCCGCTTCTTTTAAACAGGGGAAAAAGGAACAACTATACTGATTCATTAAGTACCTCATAAGATCTTTTAAGGCTTACAAGATCTTTTAGGAATTCCTCGGAAGTTATTAGTACTATTTCACAGGATCTGAATACGTCCCACATAAATAACAATGATACGTTTTAAAAGGCAGTTTTAATCATTAAAAGGAATTTTTTCAAATTGGTTTGTCCTCACCTTGTGTATTTGGGATTATATTTGGGAATTTCTCTGACCTAGTTTCAAAAAATTCAATTTACTTGCCAATTTATTTTGGGAAAAAAATATGATATAAAAAAAAACTGAGTTTTTTTGTTTTTTGTTTTTTTTTTTACTTAGATAAGATAAACCCAAAGATACCTTTCCTCTAAAGGTATATTATGCCCAAAGCAATTGTTTGGAGCTGGTGAATCATTCAGCCACCTGAGCCAACTGAATGTCATCCCTACATGAAAAGTGGAGGCTCCTGAATTCTGTACAATTTTTTACTGATAAACTAAATGAATAAATTAAAATGAATAAATTTAATTTTTACTAATAAATTAAAATGAATAAGTTAAAAGGCATTTTCCTAACCCTAACTGCAAAGCACAAGTTTGATGCTGCATGAAGCCAGCTGGCATGGTGCCCATTTACAGTAGGTTGTTTACTCCTCGTCCACCAATCACACCACACAGAATGAACGCCTACAGAGTCAGACTGTCCTTTCCAGACAGAAAATGGCAACCCACTCCAGTATACTTACTTGCCTGGAGAATCCCATGGGCACAGGAGCCTGGCTAGCTACAGTCCATGGGGTTGCAAAAATCAGACACGATTTAGTGACTAAACCACCTTTTAAATACAGCTTTTAAAGACTACATGGGATTTTCCAGGCAAGAGTGCTGGAGTGGGTTGCCATTTCCTTCTCCAGGGGATCTTCCTGACCCAGGAATCGAACCCTGGTCTCCATATTGCAGGCAGATGCTTTACTGTCCGAGCCACCAGGGAAGCCCAACTGATAAACTAGCCAAGGCCTAATGGTCTTCTTGAATATTCTATTGTATTGTATCCACAATGCAAAAGATGGTTGTGGTTAGTTTTTTTAAAATTAAGATTAGACCTGTTTTGTGGAATCAAATTACTAATTTGGAGGGTTTTAACAGATTTTTGTTTACTTGTAAATTGGATGAAAGCAGTTTTGTCTAAATTGAAATTTATTCTAAAAATTAAAGCATTAAGATCTAAAAAAATAAATGTTTTGAACAATAAAAATTAACTGCATTATAAAAGTTTTCTTTTGGCGTATGTTTCGCTTTCTAAGAAATTTCATAGAAATCCCTGTCTGTCCTTTCAGTGCCTTTAAAACTAACATAACTGCAAGCTGGAAACAGAAAGACTTTTGATTTTAGATAGCCTGCCTTTCTTTCACTGTTAAAATAGAAAAAAAATTTTTTTTTTTTAGTGTACAGTGTACTTTAGTGAATGTTTCAGTTCTCCCTGAATCAGTATTTTTAACTTTTCTTGGGCCATTAACCCCCTTTGAGAACCTAATGAAGGTAACTGACCTTTTCCCAAAGAAAAATGAAACATACATACAATATTTTATCATTTTATCAATGAGGAAATTCTTGGAACTAACTCAAGCTCATTCATGAAACTCAAGTCAATAAGTAAGCCCTATGGGTCTGTCAACATTGCAGACAATACAATCTAGAAGGCTAGGTTTGAAATCTCTATTGTTAACAATGTTTAAGGAACTCAAATAATGTGAAACTTTTTTCCTCTTGAAAACTAAAAAAAACAAGTCAAAACTAGGATTGGCATTTGTCATTTCATCCAATAATGCTTTGCTTATTTTGAACTTAAGCAATTAGGCTAAAAATTAATATAGTTGATGCTGTAAATAATACTAAGAAATTGACCATTAGCTCTTAAAGTATTCATGGCAGTTTACCAAAAAAAAATTAAGTAGACATTTATTTTAACATGAATTAAGCTAAACAATTAGCAGTAACAGAGGCACCAAACAGATTGTGTGCCCCAAGTATGTAAAATGTAAATTACATATTGTGTCACCTCTAACTGGTGCAAAGACTGTGATGAGTAAAAAATAGCTAATCATCAAATCAGAATCCCCTGGGAAATTCTCAGGCTACATACCAGATTTAATAAATTAGAATGGACTCAGGATTGGTTATTTATGTATTGCGAAAGTCCTCTAAATGCTTCAGGTATTTCTTCTGAGAACTACTGGCAATGTAATAGCTGTGGCCATTATAGGAATATAATATCATCTTAGATAGTATTAGTAATAATGTTTCCTGGCTGAAAGATAAAACCAGCATATAAAAAAGACATGTTATAGAATATGTTGAGATGTTCAGCAATATGAATGGAAATGTTTTTTCTCTGATTCAGAACATTCTAAATTACAGTTACAGTAAGTAGGGGAACATACTGCATGGCATACTCTGTACTTCCTCTATAAAGCCAAGAAGATATGTCCAGGATAATCAATTCATGCCATTAAGTGAAATTTTAAGTTCACAATAATAAATTCTTACTGTACCAATCTCAGAAGAAAATTTTCATAAATATTATTTGGGAATATAAGATAAAGTGCACATAATCTACTCATTGATCTGAGGGTCATTTCATTTATATATCTTTATATATGTGAACATATTCATGCATTTATATTTGTTTATCATTTATTTCATTCACCATGTAATCTAGTACCAATGCAAGCAGCATAAATTATCAAAGGGCAGCACTTTGCTAAGCATTTTATCATCACTGCACTGCATTAAGTGTGTTTACCCATGTATGAGATTGTACAGAATCTTCTAAAGCTACAAAGAAAAGCAAAATTAAGAGAATGGGAATGTTGTGGGGGATTCAGCTGTCCCTGGGATTACATAACAAAACCCACTTGGTCTTTTAGGTCATCTTTAATATTTCCCTTCAGTGTGTCACAGGCCTCGCTGATCTTTTTGGATTAAAATTGGATTAAAATTAAAATCTGACCCATGTAATTAGTTCCTAATAAGCCTGTGGTGTAACTGGCAAGTATGACACTTGCTGGTCTAGGGCAGTGTGTACAAACTACTGTCTTCCTATTAGAAACTGCTGGACGGCTTCTCCAAGACTGGGAAGGGGGAAGCCTTTGAAAAGAAAACCATCATTTCTTTTTCTTGTCATTTTACTTCACTGAGAAGGTAGTAGAATGAACTGATAATAGGGTGGAAATGTTTTCTAAAAACAGTTTATAAAATGCATTGTTAATTGTTAGAAGGACACCACTGCCCCTTCTTTCTGTTTCAGGCCATAGCGCACCAGGGAGTATCTGAGTTAGGAGACCACGAGGGGGGATAAATAGAGCCCTGGACCCGTCTACCCCCAACCCTTTTTTTTTCTCCATGAAAGAAAAATTACTCTAACCAACATGCTTATAGTTAAAATTTTGACTTTTTAAAGTGTTTAATAATTTTTAAGGTAATTTTTTAAAAGTCAGGTGTGTGTGTGTGGGCAAAATGACTGGACGCAGATTGGTACAAATTATTGGAAGTGTCTGAACATCATGAGTAAGCAGCTTGGATTTTATCCTGAAGGTGGTGGAGAATCATTGTGTTTTGACCCAGGATTGATTTGCTCCAAGCTGTACCTAAAAAAGAAATTAGCAGTCGTATGTAAGATAAATTATATATTGCTTTGTTCTGAGGAAGGGAGAGTTGTAGAAGAGAGACTAAATAGAAACGTAGTCCCACAACCCATTGATAAAGATCAGGGAAGTGGTAGTAAAAGCAGGAACTGGAGTGGTGGCAGTGGAGAAGGAAACACGTGGACAGTCACTTGGGCATAGGATTGACCTTGGTTTCTGTCTACACTACGGACATCTTTCCAAAGTTACCAGTTTGCTGCTTTTGTTAAATCCAGTGGACACATTCCAACAACCTACAGTGTACCGGCCCTAAGCTCCATACCAGGGTCCCACTTGTAAAGGCTTCTGTCCATGCGTTTTCGTAACATAATACTCCTTTTAGGTTTCCCTCCTTCTGCCTCTCTGGCCTCCTCTTTTCCAAGTTCCTCCTCCTTGGTGTTTCTCAGAGCTCCATCCAAGGCCTTCTTCTCACTTTCTCCCTCTCTCTCAGTAATCTTATCCTCTTCTGTTGCTTCAGCTACCACCTGTCCATATTCAGTGGACACCTGTATTTTCTGTATCTCAGCTCAGACATGTTCTCTCAACCTCCTGACCCTTATTTCCAGCTACCTGCTGAGTATATTTTCTTTGATGAGTTATAGTCCTCTCAGACTCAACATGTCCAAAATGACAAATCACCTTATTCCAGGCCACGCTTCCTTTGCTTCCTTCTTTGATCCATACGCTATCCTGTAGCTGCAGCATTCATACATGCAGATGATGATCAGATGATTCCCCTGTTTATAATTCCTTAGGGTCCCCGCTGCTTCAGGACAGTCTCACAGTTTACGATGGCTTCAAGAACTATTATGATCTAGCAATAACCTTTTTATTGTGTAACTTTCCAGACTGATATTATTTCCCTCTTTCTTGCCTCTGGGCTTTTGCATTATGCTATTTCATATACTTCACCCCACCTCTAACCACATATCCTTTCCACCTGGCTAGCCACCTCTTTCTCCTCGGTAGCCAAAACCCAGCTAAAATTCACATCCTCAAGCAAGCCAATTCCTGATCCCCTGTGATGGGTTAGATGCCCCTCCTCAGTATCCAGCATTTTCTCTATGCTAGTGTTTATCTCACTGTATTACAATTACCTGTTTACTTGTCTCTATCTGCCATTAGTCTAAAAGTTCTATGAGAGGAAAGGACTATATATCTGTCTTCTTCACTGTGATATACCTAGTGCCTGCATGATGGGTGCTCAATAAATATTTAATAAAATTAATATTAAGTAAAAATATTTATGCAAAAAATAAATACAAATAAATGAAAAATTGAGCAGTAAGAGAGAGGAAGTTAGAATAAAACAAGACTATGAAAGATGTAGAAAGGAGCAAGATAAAAGGTGGAAGAATAGTTGGATTTGTTTTAGGAAATACTGTTTAGACCACTATAAATGAAGCAGAAACTGAGGCCTGGGTGTGGGCAGAATCATCAAACAATGGATAGCAGTAGGTGACAGGATGGGGAGAAACAGCCAGAAACAGCCAAGCTCCCAAGTAGATCTTCAGTTTCAGTCGCTCAGTCGTGTCCAATTCTTTGCGACCCCGTGGACTGCAGCACACCAGGCCTCCTTGTCTGTTAACACCTCCCAGAGTTTACTCAAACTCATGTCCATTGAATCGGTGATACCATCCAACCATCTCATTCTCTCTCGTCCCCTTCTCCTCCCGCCTTCAATCTTTCCCAGCATCAGGGTCTTTTCCAGTGAGTCAGTTCTTCACATCAGGTGGCCAAAGTACTGGAGCTTCAGCTTCAGCATCAGTCCTTCCAATGAATATTCAGGACTGATTTCCTTGGGATGGACTGGTTGGATTTCCTTGCAGTCCAAGGGACTCTCAGGAGTCTTCTCTAACACCACAGTTCAAAAGCATTCATTCTTCAGCATTCAGCTTTCTTTATAGTCCAACTCTCACATCTACACATGACTCCTGGAAAAACGAGAGCTTTGACTAGATGGCCCTTTGTTGGCAAAGTAATGTCTCTGCTTTTTAATATGCTGTCTAGGTTGGTCATAACTTTATTTCCAAGGAGTAAACATCTTTGAATTTCATGGCTGCAGTCACCATCTGCAGTGATTTTGGAGCCCCAAAAATAAAGTCTCTCACTGTTGCCATTGTTTCCTCACTGTTTCCACTGTTTCCCCATCTATTTGCCATGAAGTGATGGGACCAGATGCCATGATCTTGGTTTCCTGAATGTTGAGTTTGAAGCCAACTTTTTCACTCTCCTCTTTAACCTTCATCAAGAGGCTTTTTAGTTCTTCTTTGCTTTCTGTCATAAGGGTGTCATCTGCATATCTGAGGTTATTGATATTTCTCCCGGCAATCTTGATTCCAGCCTGTGCTTCGTCTAGCCCAGCACGTCGCATGATGTACTCTGCACATAAGTTAAATAAGCAGGGTGACAATATATAGCCTTGACATACTCCTTTCCCGATTTGGAACCAGTCTGTTGTTCCATGTCCAGTTCTAACTGTTGCTTCTTGACCTGCATACAGGTTTCTCAAGAGGCAGGTCAGGTGGTCTGATATTCCCATCTCTTTCAGAATTTTCCAGTTTGTTGTGATTCACACAGTCAAAGGCTTTGGCATAGTCAATAAAGCAGAACTAGATGTTTTTCTGGAACTCTCTCGCTTTGTTGATGATCCAGCAGATGTTGGCAATTTGATCTTTGGTTCCTCTGCCTTTTCTAAATCCAGCTTGAGTATCTGGAAGTTCACGGTTCACATATAGTTGAATCCTGGCTTGGAGAATTTTGAAGCTTACTTTGCTAGCGTGTGAGATGAGTGCCATTGAGCATTCTTTGGCATTGCCTTTCTTTGGGATTGTAATGAATGAATGTAGACCTAGAGAAGGAGTAAAATGATAAATCTACCAAGAAAAGGATTAGGGGAGGGAAAGATAAGCCTTACTCCATGTGCATACAGATCTCACACTTAAGGGCTAATTGAGTCATGGTAGTGAGGAACGGCAATGATGGAGTGAAAGAAGAGGTTTCTAACTCTTTTTCTTGGCCTTTAAGCTGAAATGGAAACAGAGAAGCAGTAGCCATCATCAGACAGTATTGTAAGGAAAATGGTATCAATGGGGAAGCATGGGTTTTTGTAAAGCAGTGTAGCTAAGGAAGATTGTGTTACCATTTTTAACCACCTTTACAAAAAGACAGTATGATCATCTTTGACCCTCTCCATTCTTTCTCAGAGACTTAGGAGGGCGAAGAAGAGAAAAATCCTTTGGATTCTAAGAGGCTTCTCTACCCACCCCCATCCCTTACTTCAGTGTTTACCATATATTACTCAACAGTAATTAGGAATTTGTATAACATTTCACTCAGATGGCATGCATGGAGAGAAAAGTAATTATTTAGATGCTTTCCTCTGCCAATAATCCATTTCTGGAAGAATATTTATAAATATAGTAAACATACCAAAACCCATTCTCTGTTTATATTCATATAGAAACTTTAAATTGAGCCCTTAGATTGTTTTTAAAAAGGAAAATCAATTAATATATTGAAAAAAGTATACTCATATAATAATCTGTTGACTGAAGGAGTGAGCCAACGTATATAAATGGATAGATGGAGCGATATACGTAACGGATGAGTAGACGGATGTGGATACTGCATCCAGATCCACCTAAGAGGTTGGCAAGCCTACAGCCCACAGCCCAAATCTGGCCCTCCTAAAGCCATGAGCCAAGAATGGTTTTTACAGATCTAAAGGACAGTAAAAACAAACAAAAAGAGTATGTGACACATGGCCCACAGAGCCTAAAATATTTACTGTCTAGCCCTTTACAGAAACAAATAGCTGACCCCTCATCTAATCATCCTTTTCAATGAGTGTGATACTCATCCTCTGGATGTCTGTTCTCACTATTCCCTCTAATTAGGTTCCACAGTAGTATCAATGTGAATTAGCAAATATTGAGAGGCATTTGCTACCAGGAGAAATACAGGATTAGGTTTCTATGAGCTTTTATTCACAATACTCTAACCAACGTATCAGTGTGTAACCCTGTTTTGTGTGTGTTCCTAAAGATACCTTTTTTAATCAATATCACTGATTTATTTACATTGAACTCATGGCCAGTAGCACTGTAAATCAGGCCTGATCAAAGCTTTCCTGATACACATCATTCCTCCCTAATGTACAACCACCTTATGCTTAGGAATACTAACCACTTCATTTTAAACAGCAAAGTCACCAACAAAAAGCACAAAAATGCAAAAACATGGCATTAAATATACCACAAAAAGGACACTTGTTTGCAGTATGAGAGCTGAAACAAAAAGAGTGTTTCATAGTGCCATTTTGTTTGACATCAGCTGGGAACTTATTCATTAAGCAACTCAAAATTTTCACTATTCTCTGCTTATCCACAAAAGGCCAGGAAAACACTGTGAGCATTGACTCTGGAGTTAAAAATAAATTTTAGGAAGTAGGTGAACTTGCAAATATGGAAACTCAAATAATGAGAATCACCCCTACCAGTTTATCTGATAATTAAATCAGTTTTTAAAGTAGTATTACAGTACCTTATAACTTGCCCTGGTTCTTAGTCACTTAATGTTGTAGTTTATAGTTTCAATGGGCATTTTCGGTAGTTTTATCAGAAATCACATTTCAAATATTATAATTGAAGTCCCAAAATATGCTGTAAGAAAGGTGAGCTGAAGATGTGAGACAAAAGCAATGGATAATCTATCATTGTAACTGTGGGCTGGAAAATCTTTAAATCTGCATGGAGACTCAAGATTTTAGATGAATACTGAAGACTTGTGTGCAGAGTAACTCTATCAGACTACTTGTATTTTGAGGGTCTAGGCCTCAGACTAAAAAAGACACTAATGGACAGGAATTCAGATAACCTGGCTGGAGCACAGAGTTTGGAAGCTAACACTAGAGTGTGTACTTAAAGGAGTAAAAGCTCAGCCTGGAAAGGCAGACTGGGCACAGTCTGTGGAAAGCTGTATTTGCTAACTGAAGAGATTAGGACTTTATCCTCTACAAAACAAAGCTGTTGGATTTTAAGGGGTTGCATAAAAGCTGCATTTTAGTAGCATATATTTGATACAGCTTGTACCTGCCTGAAAGTATCAGTGTCATTTCACCAGATGATATTCCTCCATGTACAGTTTGGTTTAAGTTTCTACAGTGGGAATGTGATTGCACGTTCTTGCCTTGGGAGAGGAAGTGGCCTTTTTAGGCTGAAATCCTTGGGTACCAAAAGATCCTGCCTAATGAAGCTTTTGGCAGTCTCCACTTCTATGCATAGTAAAATAGTTTTCCCAGAAAGTCTTTGTGTATACCCTCTGATGTCTATAACAGATCGAAATGTCATGTAATTTAAGTGGGACTTAGAAGTGAAGAAGAAGACCTTTAATTCTTTTAACAATTTGATAACCCTGTAAAAATAACTACCGTAAGACTTGGGGCCTACACGAGTAGTGACACTGGCTTAAGTAGTCAGTTTTCATGTGCAAGTTTTTTTTTTTTTATTCTCTTTGTGTTTTAAGTTAGAAATAGGGAGAAAATGCCAGTACTAATTCCAGTTTCATTTTTTACAAATGGTAATGACTGCAGTTTATAAAAATGTTCTCTTTTGTAACCAGATGAGAGTATCTTGAATTTTAGTCTCTACTTTCTTAGCACTTTATAATAAAAGACAATTAGAATATACTGCAATTAAACATAGTTTGCAAGAGATTTTTATATTTATGGGTATGTGGATATTTGGTATTTTCTTTATCATATATACATTTTATATACTGTTACATGTAGGGATCAGGAAGAGTCCAGTGGGAGTGGGAGACTTCCCATTAAGAAGAGCTTCTCCTTTGAAAAGGGATGTACCTTACAGTGCTGCTTACTGAGTGAAGCCTGTGCTGTAAAGCATGAACACTGAGCACATATAAGGTCACCCTCTTACTGCTGCTTCGGTAACCTTAGAAACCAGTTTTCAGTAACTCTTTAACATTTACTGTGTTTCTGCTAAGCAGTCTTTAATTACAGAAGAATCTTATTTGATTTTCTGATTCTAATTTTTCCCCCTAAATTTAAGAACTACTTGCTACACTTTTAGTTCAAAAAAGTATTATAAAGTTTTGAAGCATCTCGTCATTTCAGTTTTGCTGCTATACTTTATTAATATATTTTAAGAATGTTTCACTTTAACCATTCCTGGGATCTGAAAATTATTTTGGTGGCAATCTTTATAATCTAGAGAGTATCCAAATTTAGGAAATTTAAATTTTCTAGATTTATAATTTTATTATAAAAATACAAAAATCCAGTTTCCTATATATTGTTCAAGGCCATAGGCCTTTTATCAAATTATTTTAAGATACTCATGGCATAGTAGATAAGGAAATCAAACCGATGTTGACTTTTTAAGTAGTTGAATAGAGACCTATTTTCCTCTTCCGTCTTGTCTCACCTTTTCTTTGAGAGACCCACTCTCTAAGGATTGAGGGTGTGAGGTCTGTAGGACCTCACTCTTGTTTCATCGCTGAGTTGTGTCGGAGTCTTTGCAAGCCCATGAATTATAGCCCACCAGGCTCCTCTGTCCATGGGATTTCCCAGGCAAGAATAGTGGAGTGGGTTGCCATTCCCTTCTCCAGGGAATCTTCCTGACCCACAGATCAAACCTGCATCTCCTGCTTGGCAGGCAAATTCTTTACCACCTGGGAGGCCCCTGTTGGACCTAGGTGGGAACAAATTAGGAGACTTCCATACTTAAAATGGAAAATGCCCTGGAAATCAGTTTGTTGTGAGGAAGGGGGAAGAAAGGAAAACAGTGGGATAGTGACCCTAACATAGCCCTCGGCTGACCACAGCCGCTATTTAACCAAGTGGCTATCAGCTTAATCTCTTGTTATCTAGCTTTCCAGTAACTTGATAACCTAGATTTAGAATTCTGATGCTTCCTAAATACCAGCTCTTTATTAAAGGTATAATATTGTATCATTGTATGTTTAGCATAGTGGTTAACAGTGGCATCTGGAGTGTTACCTCATTTGGGATCCAGATACAGCTATTTTCTGGTTGTATCTCTTTCTTTAGGAAAATTACCTGACCTGAGTCAAATTTCTTCATCCATAAAATGGGGCTAATAATAATAATGTAGGCATGAAATAAGAAATTTGACTACACTAATTGCTAGTTATAACACCTTGAGCAGGTAAACTTCTCTGAAGCATTTTCCTTGTCTGCTTTGGGGTAATAATAATATCTACCTCATATGATTGTAGTGAGGACTGAATAAGGTAAGGTTTTTATAAGGATTAGAAAGAGCTGATATTTATGAAATACTTAGACCGGTATTTAGTACATAGTAATTACTCAGTATTTACTGTTGTTATTGCTGTTATTTTCATATGGTTCTATTTGGTTGACTTGTGTGCTAACAACATCCACTGAAACAAAATTTAAGAACTGACTTCATGTTAGAGAAAGGCAGACTGTTGTACAGTGATGATAAGTTATGGAAGACTATAAGGAGTTTGTTTTTCTCTTTCATGGCTAATTTATCTCAGTCCTTTTAAAATCTGGATTCCCCAAACTAGACATAGGAATATATAATATTTAAATGCTAAGTACTATATCACAGTAAAGTAACTTAAAGATTGCTCCAGGTTATACCTTATAGGAACATAATTAATAGAAGTATAATTCAGAAAAAAAATCCTCGCCTAAAGTTACTAACTTATAAAAGTAAAATCTTTTTATTAATCATCCTTTTATAAATTAATTAACTACAGTTGAGTGAGAACATATGCAATTTATCTTTCTATGATGTTGGCTTTTTAAATTTATATAATTTGCTGTATTTGAAAGAGCACAGAGATAGAGATTATAAAACCTGAATCTTAGTCTTAGTGCCATCACTAAATCCCTCAGGGCCTTGCAGAGCTTCAGTTACCTCATCTCTAAATAGGGATAATACTACTCTTCAGCATTGCTAACGTGAACAGACTTTGAAAGGTTCAGTATAATCATGCTGATGGTAGTGTGACGACTGCTCTAACGGTGCGTGGAGAGAGGCAGCGCCAAGCACGTGCTGCTGGTTAGGGGCATGGCCTCTGTAGCTGGGATGCCTGGAGGAGGAATTGGACTCCACTGGTAGCTGGCTGTAGGATCTTGGACAGGTAACGTCTGAGTTTGCGTTCTCCTTGTCTGTGTGGGGATAGTAATATTACCTGCCTTAATAGTACCTACTTCATATGGTCTGATTTAAGGTAAGGAATACTGAGTTCACTCACACTGTTTGGCCCTTAACACACACCTACTATTACTGGTTCTCAGTAAGATGGTGGTGGTGGTGGTGTTCACCTCTGGTTGTCTGCCATTATGTGTCTTAGAGAATCATGGATGTTAGAACTGAAAGAATCCTGAGAAAAGTATCAGGTTCAGCTCCTGCCACCTGCAAGAGAAGTGGCTTTATCTGTCACAGAAGAGAGAGCTTCAAATTCCAGGGAAGCTAAATAGCTTACGGATGTCACCCAGTGAGTTGGTGACAGGACATGTGGATCTCTGCCTGCCCGTGTCTGGGAGAGGGGACAGGGATCTGCTTTGCACTGAAATGCTGTGCCGTTCTCAGTATGAAAACGCACTGTGACCGCTGTGTTACCAAAGTTTCTGTCTTACTACCTTTCCTGAGACACTATCGAACATTTGCACTTCGTGACTTCAGGTCTCTTTGGACCTTGGGTTAGATAGTACCTTCTAATGCTCTTCAGTATTTTTCCTAGTCCTGTTCTGTTGTCTTTCCATTTCCCAAAAGAGCCATACTCATGTCAAAAGACTTCTGCACATGCTATCTGTTCTCCCTCGATCCCCCTTCTCTCTCCTCCTTACCTTTTCAGCTCTTAGCATTGATGTCATCTCCTCCAGGAACACTTCCAGACACCTGTCTCTACCTAAAGGTCCTTGTGTATTCTCCCATGGCAGCATGACTTACAGAGTATTACAACTGCTCATCTCCTTGCATGTCTCCTATAATGGGCATTCATGAAGCTTCATGAAAACAGAACTTGTGTCTAACTTCTCATTGTAATCCTGAGTATAAGAGCACATTTCTTAGCTCCGTGCTCCTGGATAAGAATTCAGTCATCCTTCCTTCCTTTGCTCGGGACTTTGATTCCATCTCAAAACATATTGGTTTTGGTAACATTTTTCTCTTACTGCCTTTTGATGACTTTGTCAACTTCTCCTAAAAACTGATTCTTCAAATGTGTAGTAAATATTATTGATATGTCATCAAAGTAGACAGAAGCAACAGAATTTAGTAAAGAGACTCCTCAGCCGTAGGTCTGAGAATCAGTTCTAGTTCTCAGAGAGCTACCACCTGGATGATGTGATCCTTGACAGTTGACCTTCGGGCCTGTTTGCTTATTTTCAAAGTGAGGATATTAGTAGAGCCCATTATGAAAGATGTCACCAAGATAAAAATAATCATGATAATTCCTATACTGCATTTGGCACAATGCTTAACACATATTAAATGAAAATTAAGAACAATTGTAGATTAAAATTAATAAATTAACAGATTAAATGAGATAGTACCAAAAGGAAATAAATTCTGTTAAAACATGTTTCAGAGCTGTTCTGTGAAACACCTGCAAGGTACCTCTTTGTTATTCATACTGTTCTGACTGTAGCTGTCCTGGATTCCTGCTGAAGGTCTGAGAGACCAAATAGTCATTTTTGAACGTGGTGTCAGTAGCAGAGCTTATGATTCATCAATCATGTCATCCCTGACAAGCATCAGATGGGTTTGGGCCAGGGCTTCATGTGATGAAAGACATTCATTTCTCCTTTCTTCTCTGCTTTCTTTGCCACAAAACTCTAGTTATTTCAAGCCCAAATTTTCCATAGTAACAACAGTTCAGCTCAATTCATAATAAAAATTGAGGGCATCTGTGTATATTATCTGTTGTAAATTAAATAATTCTATATTCAGTCATAATTTATTTCAAATAGATCTTTTCTTTCCCAAGGATTATGAAAGAATTCTCTAAGAATATTTAAGGACAGGTTTACATTAAATATTTAATGTCCTTTCACTTTTTTGTGAAACAAAATAACTATATTAATACTAAAGGATATGAAGCATGTTATGTTAAAAGAGTTGAGGCAGTTAGAAGACTTGTCTTCTGGTATTGGAAAGGCATGTTCCTGAGAGCATCTGTGAAAATGTATAGAGATGTTCCTGAAAAGACCAATCATGGACATAGTTCTTCATCGTTCATTGGCATTCTGGTTGTTGAGTGATTCACTTCTGTTTTTAACTCTTCTGTTCAAACTCACTGTTGTTATAATGACTTTGCTTAAGTAGAGGACCTCCTTTTACTATAAGCCATCAGAGAACTTACCTTCAATTTTTTAAAGTACTCAGTTAAGTCATGTTCAACTCTTGTGACCCCATGGACTGTAACCTGCCAGACTCCTCTGTCCGTGGGACTTCCCGGGGAAGAATACTGGAGTGGGTTGCCATTTCCTTCTCCAGGAGATCTTCCCAATCTAGGAATCGAACCCTGGTCTCCTGCACTGCATGCAGATTCTTTACCAACTGAGCTACAAGGGAAGCCCATGTACTCAAATGCTGCTGCTGCTAAGTCGCTTCAGTCGTGTCCGACTCTGTGCGACCCCATAGACAGCGGCCCACCAGGCTCCCCCGTCCCTGGGATTCTCCAGGCAAGAACACTGGAGTGGGTCACCATTTCCTTCTCCAGTGCATGAAAGTGAAAAGGGAAAGTGAAGTCGCTCAGTCGTGTCCGACTCTTTGTGACCCCATGGACTGCAGCCTTCCAGGCTCCTCTGCCCATGGGATTCTCCAGGCAAGAGTACTGGAGTGGGGTGCCATCGCCTTCTGTGCTTCCCTTACTACCTATGTACAAATTATATGTGTGTGTGTGTTAGTTGCTTAGTCGTGTCCAACTCTTTGCAACCCTGTAGACTGCAGCCCACCAGGCCCCTCCATCCATGGGATTCTCCAGGCAAGAACACTGGAGTGGGTTGCCATCTTCTTCTCCAAAAGGAACTATAGAAAGAAAGAAAGTGAAGTCGCTCAGTTGTGTCTGACTCTTTGCAACCCCATGGACTGTAGCCTACCAGGCTCCCCCATTCATGGAATTTTCCAGGCAAGACTGCTAGAGTGGGTTGCCATTTTCTTCTCCTAAATTATATACAACACACACACTCTGTTAAACAATATAACTTAGTTTGCATGTTTTTTAACTTTAATGAATAGAATAACATTACATGTATTATTTTGTGTTGTTTCTTCCACTCTACATTGTATAATTCATCCATGTTGTTATATTTAGCTTGTAGTCCATTGGTGTTTAGAATTGTACCACTGTTTATACATCTGTTCCATTTTTATGAACATTTGAGTAGTTTCTAGTCTTGCTTTACTACCAAAAACTGCTGTTGTCAGCATTGTTATACATTTTACTGCATATACACATTAATTTATTGGTATATGTCAAGAAGTGCAGTTGCTGGGTCTTAGGATATTCTTGTCTTCATCCTTACTAACGCCAGACTGTCTTTAAAAGTGATGGACCAGTTAAACACAGTTCCTTCTTTTCATTTAACATTTGCCAATCCAGTAGGTATGTAATGGTATTTCATAATGGTTGTACTTTCTGTCTCCCTGATTACTAACAACAGCTGATAAAATGTTGGAGTTCCTGTTTTATAAAGTATCTGTATAAGTTTTTGCCCTTTTTTTTTTCTAGCAGGTTTTCTCTCCTTTTATTTGAAACCCAAATTTGCCTAAATTTGTAAATATTCTCAGAGTACAAGTGGATCCGGTGTTTTTCCTTAGATTTTAGCCTAAGTCCTGTATTATTTTGTCACCTCACTCGTGCTGTTAAGATGATTTTTCAAAAATGTTTATCCAACAGTTTGTTTTTGTCAGGCAAGTTGGCCCCATAGCCTGGCCTGCCATTTCTATAAAAAGAAACCTGTATGTGTTCTAAAACTGACTTTGCACCAGTCTTCCTGATTTTGACCCTACCTTTATCCCAAGTTTCTGAGCCTTTTGGAATTTCTGTCATATTAATAGGTAGCTTCTTAGCTTTCCCCACTGGTAACTTAACAGACCCCAGACACCCAAATCCAATATAAAATGTTGCTGGTATTATCTCTTCTCTTTTCCCTTCAGTTTTCTGTGATAGTAGGCTGATAACAAAAGTAATGGCGGTTTGGCATTGTTGAACTTTGCCATTTGATATTGGAATATATTCTTAAGTAAACGTGGTTATATTATTTATACATTATTTTAATTCACATTTCTCTCTTTATGCATTTTTTCTAATGACTTACTACTTGCTGTTTATATTTATTTTAGACTAGGGAAATAATGTTAGACAAAAAGCAAATTTGAGCAATTTTTTTATTCAAGTTCAAAATGGGTTGTAAAGCAGCAGAGACAATTTGCAACATCAACACCATATTTGGCCCAGGGACTGCTAACTGACATACAGTGCAGTTGGTGGTTCAAGCAGTTTTGCAAAGGAGATGAGAGCCTTGAAGATGAGCGTAGTGGCCAGCCATCAGAAGCTGACCGTGACTAACCGAGAAGAGCATCGAAGCTGATCCCCTTAACAACTATGCAAGAAGTTGCCGAAGAACTCAGTGTCAGCCATTCTATGGTCGTTTGGCATTCGAAGCAAATTGGAAAGGGGAAAAAACTCAGTAAGCTGGTGTCTCATGAACTGATCACAAATCAAAAAAACTAATCGTTTTGAAGTGTTCTCATTCTATGCAACATCAACGAACCATTTATTGATCAGATTAGTGATGTGCAACAAAAAGTGGATTTTATACAACTGCTGATGACCACTTCAGTGGCTGGGCCAAGAAGAAGCTCCAAAGCATTTAACACAACCAAAATTACACCAAAAAAGGGTCATGGTCACTCACTGTTAGGTGGTCTGCTACCTATCTGATCCACTACAGCTTTCTGAATCCCAGCAAAACCATTACATCTGAGAAGTATGCTCAGCAAATCGATAAGATGCACTGAAAACTGCAACGCCTGCAGCCAGCACTGGCCAACAGAATGGGCTCATTTCTTTTGCACAGCAACACCCAGCTACACACTGCACAACCAGTGCTTCAAAACTTGAACGAATCGGGCTACGGAAGTTTTGCCTCATGTGCCATATTCCTGACCTCTCGCCAACCTCACTAGCACTTTTTCAAGCATCTCAACAACTCAACAGCCTTTTGCAGGGAGAACACTTCTACAACCAGCAGGAGGCAGAAAATGCTGTCCAAAGAGTTGGTTGAATCCTGAAGCATGGATTTTTATGCTACAGGAATAAACAAATTTATTTCTCTTAGGCAAAAATGTATTGATTGTAATGGCTTCTATTTTGATTAATAAAAATGTGTTTGAGTCTAGTTTTAATGATTTAAAATTCAGGGTCCAAAACTGCAATTGCTTTTCCACCAACCTAAATATAACAAAATATTATTTCTTTTGTTTTTATTCTTAGAGGTTTATGCCTTTTAAAACAAATGTCATTATTTTCATTTTACTGGGCTCCAGAGGGAGCTGAAATAAAAGCTTGTGTTAAAAATACTGTCTTTAAATCAGAACTGTTATCTGTCTGATTCAAATAATAATATGGCTAAAAGAAGTATCAAGTGAGCAACAGTATGGGGTCTGATCATCATAGACTTTACTATCAGACTTGAACAATTTTAAAATTGGGGCTTTATAGATATATCCTCATTGGACTAAGGGTTAAATACTTAAGGACACTCTTACAAATCAAGAGAAGACAAACACCCTAGTAGTGGAATCGGCAGTGATGGTTACCTGACAGTGAACCAGATTTGTTTGCTATTAGGAGTGGATGTGGGGACATGCCTGTGCCTGCCTTCCTGGAACGAGGGAGGGTAGGCACTTTAACACGTGTGTAAAGCCCGACAATTATCCAGTCTTTCCTTGCCCTTCGAGGTATTTAAATTAAGTATATAATCAAAGATGGTTGCAAAGGTTTATGCAGTAGTGTTTATTGGTCATTCTTTATTTTTTCACTATTACAATGAGGGAACAGCTTAACAAGTTAAACTTCGCAACTGTCAAAGAACCATGTAATGAAATATGTCTATTGACATATAGGATGTTTCCTCAAAAATGTTAAATAATTAGCAACAAGTGAACCATGCCTCACATATAAAAAGCTGAGCCATTTATAATGTTATCCCCAAAATAAACAAGGATTTGTACGGAAGTGTTTACCCACTCCAGTGTTCTTGCCTGGAGAATCCCTGGGACAGGGAGCCTGGTGGGCTGCCGTCTGTGGGGTCGCACAGAGTCTGACATGGCTGAAGCAACTTAGCAGCAGCAGCAGCAGCATGCACCTGTTTGCTGGGTTTTCTCTAACAAAAATTAAGATGGCTTTTTTCTAATTTAAACTTTCTGGTGTTTTCCAAATTTGTTAACTGAATATCATTTTTTACAGTTTTAAAAAGTATCTTCCAGTTTAATTTGGCAAGTTAATGTTTATTACACATTTCTAAATGAATGTAAAGCAATAACCTTGGGGTAGATTATAGATAGTCTGGGCTTTTTATGAATGGACACCATAACAAGTTTTTCTGGTGTGGAGATCATAGTTACATTGAGTTTATTCAGTTTTCCTTTTCCACATGAATGAAAAATGGGGCTAGTCCACACCTCAAACTGCCTTAGCATGTAACACTCTACTGTACATGATGTTATTTGTTGATGCTAGCAGGTAGAGAACCAAAATTTTTTTTTTCCTATTCCAAATGAGAGTTTCAAGTCCACAAGCAAACTTGAAGTCAGCCAGTCATTTTAGCTACCCACTGCAGTGGCACCCAAGTGTGAGCCTTTCAGATTCTTTATCCTATAACTATCATTTTTTTCAGGCTTATACTACATTTCAGAAATAAAATTCTTGCCTTCATATTACTCTTTTTGGACACTGTGAGAAAAATTAAAATTTCAAAGTTGTCAGATCTGCACTGGTATTCTGATTCCTGCATACAGAACTAGCTGCTTATATAAGAACTCAATTTTAAAACACTCTCTGATGGCTGACTATTCATATGCTCTTAAGGAAGGGTTAGTTAAAAGAACAGTTTTTGTAATACTTCTGTGAAGATCAAAGTTTTGTTAAAATGTTTAAGATAATTCTGTGAGAATACAGTGTTGGTTTTGTTTTTAAATCTTCTGCAAATTATTTTACAAAAAGAATTAATTACTGAATCATAATTACATCTCAGATTCAGAGCTTGCAGACTGCAAGATTCGTACCACAGTAGCTACCGTTTATTTGTTCTTGAAAAAGTGCTGCTCATGCCCTGGAAATTTTTATAGGATTATCCCCAAAACGTAAGGCAAAAATCATGCCATCACTTGCTTTCAAAGTTTCTTTTCTATTCCTATAAGGTCTCTGAAATACACCATTTTAGAAGAAATAGAAGTTACTTCTATAACATTCTAAACTGAACTGCAATAATCTACAGAAAACAAATCAAAGCTTGCTTGTTCTTTATCACTAAATTCAGCAAAGTGAAACTACACGATAGCTAATGTTGCTTATCACTGTTATTTATAAAATTCTACTGAAAAAATCTGTATATAGACAAACACTGAAGTCATAGTACATATGCATTATATACAGTGCCACAGTACATTATATTTTCAGTATGTTTGGATTATGTTTAATTTACCAAAGTGAAGTCAAAGTGAAAGTCACTCAGTCATGCCCAACTCTGTGACTCCATGGACTATACAGTCCATGGAACTCTCCAGGCCAGAATACTGGAGTGGGTAGCCTTTCCCTTCTCCAATAATTTACCAAAGGATCTTACTAAAGTTAAGGAAAGTACTGAATTTTAAAACAACTCACATATGTTTTCAAAATATAGTCAGACTTTTTTTATCTATGTCTGGAGAATGTATGGCAAATAGATAATAAATGAGTATGGGTGGAAGTTAATAATTCTAGACTGATGGTAACTATTGGGCATCACTTGACCTTAGTTTCATAACATCCTATTATTACTATAATGTACTAATTTAATCTATACTGTATGTGCTAAAAAATTGAAAAAGCAGTAGATTTTTAAAATGAAAACACATTGAAATACTTTTTTATATTAGAATTCAAGTGTTTACTTTGCCTCTCAGAAGTAGTACTTTTTATTTTACGTTGAAGTATAGTCAATTACCATTGTTTCATGTGTACACCAGAGTGATTCAGTTATTATATATGTATCTGTTTCAAATTCTTTACACATTTAGGTTATTACATAGTATTGAGCAGAGTTCTCCCATGCTATACAGTAGGCCCTTGTTGGTTATATAAATATAACAGTATGTACATGTCAATCCCAAACTCCCAATCTATCCCTTCTCTCCACGCTTCCCCCCAACTCCTTGTAACCATAAGTCTCTTCTCTAAGTACACGAGTCTGTTTCTGTTTGCAAATAAGCATATTTGTATCTTAAAAATATTCCAACTATAAGCAAATACCATAGGATGTTTGTCTTTCTCTGACTTGACTTAGTATGATACTCTGGGTCTATCCAAGTTGCTGAACATGACATTATTCATTCTTTTTAATGACTGAGTGGTATTCCATTTTATGTGTGTTCCTCGTCATCTTTATCCATTCATCTGTCAGTGGACATTTGGGTGGCTTTCAAGCCTTAGCTATTGAAAGTAGCTCTGCAGTGAACATTGGGCTACATGTATCCTTTTGAACCATTTTCTTCTCCAGATAAATGCCCAGAAGTGGGACTGCTGCATCATATGGTAGCTCTATTGTTAGTTTCCTAAAGAAATTCCATAGTGTTCTTCATAGTGGCTGTACCAGTTTACATTTCCACCAGCAGTGTAGGAGGGTTCCCTTTTCTCCATTCCCTCTCCAGCACTTACTGTTAGCAGACTTTTTGATGGCCATTCTGACAGTGTGAAGTTTTGATTTGCATTTCCCATTCAATAGCGATGCTGAGTATCTTTTTAATGTGCCTCTTGGCCATGTGTATGTCTTCTCCTGGGAAATACCTATTTAGGTCTTCTACCCATTTTTTTTTAATATTAAGCCCCATGAGCTATTAAATTTTGGAGATTAATCCCTTGTCAGTCACATTGTTTGCAAATATTATCTTTCATTCTCTGGGTTGTCTTTTCATTTTGTTTATAGCTATGCAAAAGCTTTTCAGTTTAATTAGGTCTGATTTACTTTTGTTTTTTATTTCCATTACTCTAGGAGATGATCAAAAAAGATATCGCTGTGATTTATGTTGAAGACTGTTCTGCCTGTGTTTTCCTCTAAGAGTCTTTATAGTACCCAATCTTACATTTAGGTCTTTAACCCATTTTGAGTTTATTTTTCTGTATGTTGTTAAAGAATGTTCTAGTTTCATTTTTTTTTTTTTAATGTAGCTGTCCCATTGCCCAAACACCACTTACTGAAGAGACTGTCTTTCTCCATTGTATAGTCTTGCCTCTCTGGTCATAATAGATCAGTTGACCACAGATGTGTAGGTTTTGTATCCTGTACCATGATCTGTATTTCTTTTTGTGCCAATGCCATACTGTTTTGGTGACTGTACCTTTGTACAATGTATTCCTCCAGTTCTGTTTTTCTTTCTCAAGATTGCTTTGGCTACTCAGGGTCTTTTGTGTCTCCATACAGATTTTAAGATTTTTTGGTTCTAGTTCTATGAAAAATGCCATTGGTAATTTGATAGAGATTACACTGAATCTGTAGATTGCCTCGGGTGGTACAGTTGTTTTTGACAATATTGAGTCTTCCAATCTGAGACCACAGTATATCTTTTCCATTTGTGCCGTCTAATTCCTTTTATCAGCATCTTATGGTTTTCAGAGAATAGGTCTTTTGCTTCCTGAGGTAGTTTTATTCCTAGGAATTTTATTTTTTGTTTTTTTTTAATTTCTTGTTCTGATCTTTTATTGTTAGTGTATAGAAATACAGATTCCTGTGTATTTTGTATAAAAGGGTCCTGTAGTTCTCTAACTAGCTCTGTTTTAATTTCTGAGTTTTTAACTTTCTGTTTCTACACAGTGGGATTGGTGACATCTACTTTCAGATATTGATGAGATTATAGAGTATTTCAAGTGTTACATAATCCAGTTGAATATAAAATTCTGCTACCTCAGCACTTTTACAGTAAATAACTACAGTTTTTTGGCTCGAACAGTTGGCCTGTGTAGTGAACAGACATAAATCTTCGATCTGTAAAATTGTTAGTGTGACCAGACAGCTCCTTTCTAACTAAGGCTAAAGTGTTATGCATTTTTCAGAAGAATACAGAAATTAGTCACATCATTATATATTCCCAACTGAAAACTTTGGTGGAGCAGTATATTTTAGAAAAATGAAATGCATTTCAAAAAATTCTGTGGTCTAATATGGTAGTTGCATAATTGCTACAAAGCTCCTCTAAGGGCAAAAATGATATTTTGAGTATGCAAAGTAGTGATTTCTATTTTTGTATTTTTGATACAAGGTCTCCATGTTATTAACTCAGTATTTAATGGCTAGTGTGACATTGTCTTAATAATATAGAAGTGAATATGCTAATTTAAGATTTCAGTCAGTATAATAAGAATCTAAAGGAAAAACAGAAGTAACCAGAATAGTTTCATATCTTTTAATTATAAATAATTTCTACTTCAGTGTGATATCAAGCATAATCAGAAGAGGGAAAAACAAATTATTTTTATATTTACCTTTATCAAGACTCTGATATCTGATGACCCCCACACGATGGGGAACACATGTATACCTGTGGTGGATTCATTTTGATATTTGGCAAAACTAATACAATTATGTAAAGTTTAAAAATAAAATAAAATTAAAAAAAAAAAAGTTAAAAATTAAAAAAAAAAAAAAAAAGAATTCTATCAAGCTGAACAGATGTTACCCTGCAGGTCCCTGCCAGATAACACAGTGATGAGGGTAAGGAGCATGGATTTTGGAATCAGATGGTGCTGAATTCAAATTCAATTCCAGATTGTGCTAATATAACTTTGGGCAGGCACATGGCTTAATTCCTATATTCTGGTTTGTAAAATGGACTAGAAGTAAGGATTATTTGATATAATCCATTTATTAAAGTACCTAGCTGTCGATCTTGGCTTGTAGAACTAAGAAATCAGTGGGTGTCAAATTTTATTATTACTATGAAGGAAGTGTTTTGTTCCACCTATCAGAAAACCTTCCCAGTCTTAAATTTTTCATCTAACTGCATGCATTGCAAACATCCTTAGAAGAGGAAGGAAGAAAGGAATAAGTAATCTTTACATCACTGCAGAGACTACTTTCTTGTCCCTAACAACTTAAAGGAATAATTAAAGTATTTACTATATGGTAAGAACATCAGTAAACTTGTCCCTAGAAGATGAAGAAAGGGATGTTTAGCGATGTACTTACCATATAGTAAATACTTTAATTATTCCTTTAGATTGTTTCTATGTGTATCTAAGAACTAGCGTGTGAAGTGAGGGTATCATTACCAAAACCTGAGGAAAATACACAGAAGTAAGGAAGTTCTCATACTAATTTAAGAATATAACAATTGAAGAATCAAGTCTTGGCTTTTTGACTAAGGAAAGTGAAAGTCCCTCAGGCACGTCCAACTCTTTGTGACCCCATGGACTGACTTCTCCAGGCCAGAATACTGGAGTGGGTAGCCATTCCCTTTTCCAGGGGATCTTCCCAACCCAGGTGTGCCACATTGCAGGTGGATTCTGTACCAGCTGAGCCACCAGGGATTGAAGAAAGCAAGGGAGTATGTGGCTTTAGACCAAGTTCAAGTTGGTGTTAAAGGTTTTTTTCCTTCCTTCATAGACTCAGCTGTTCTGCCTTTTGTTTGCATTTACAAACATCTTAGGAGTTACTGTGCTAAAACTGTAGAGTATGAGATAAACATTAGTTTGACTAAATTTTCAAATGATCCATAGACTGTCATACAGTTCTAAGGCAGTTGTTTTTACCTGTTGACCTGCTCCGGCAAGGCTTATTTGGGCAAAACTCTTTTGCAGATCATGTGTGAAGAAGGCACAGGACATCGGCATCCTTTTGCTGTACATCACTGAGACATCACACCTTAGCCCTTAAGAGCAGAAAGCAGTTTATTCCTCAGCTTGAAAACCTAGCTCTACCTCAGATTCTCAGGTAGTCATGAGGCAGAATACTGGTTAAGAACGCTGATTTTGGTATCAGAGAGGCAGGCATGTGAATCCTGTCTATGGTAGTTACTGTGTCACAGATGAGGAAACAGATTCAGAGAAGCTGACTTGCCTACAGTAAAACATGGAAACAGTACTCATTTCGTAGGTTTGTGGAGAAGATTAAAGGGGTTAAAGAAAGGGTTTGCACAGCAGCTTCTAGTAGCAGTGAGGTGATACCTGTATTCTGGGTGTAATCTCATAAACATCTAACATGTGAGTTGCCTCAAGTTCTTCTGCAGAACATATAAAGATGTAATATATAAGTAAGCTAAATACAATAACAGATACTGGACACAGTACAAGATGCTGGTGATATAAGAGACCTAGACATGGACCCTACCTAAAAGGAATTGTTGACGGAAAAATATTAATAAATCAGAATGTATCATGTGTAAAGTGCTACATGGCAGTGTAGAAGAATGGTTTGTGTAGACGAATGGGAATACATATAATTGGGAAAGAAAGAGGAACCATATTGAAGACCACATTGGGCTTGTACTGTTTACATGGAAGAGCCTCGGAGACTTAATCACGATGCAAAGAATGAGTTTTAGCATCGTGGGAGAGAGGAAGGAAAAGCAGCCAGAGCCAGGAGGACTGCTGCTGCTAAGTCGCTTCAGTCATGTCCAACTCTGTGCAACCCCATAGATGGCAGCCCACCAGGCTCCCCCGTCCCTGGGATTCTCCAGGCAAGAACACTGGAGTGGGTTGCCATTTCCTTCTCCAATGCACGAAAGTGAAAAGTAAAAGTGAAGTCGCTCAGTTGTGTCTGACTCTTCGCGACCCCATGGACTGCAGCCCACCAGGCTCCTCCATCCATGGGATTTTCCAGGCAAGAGCACTGGAGTGGGGTGCCATTGCCTTCTCCAGTTACTAAGTATAGTGAGAAGAATTCAACTCTGAGAAGGTAATAAGGTATTTAGAAATATGTGGTTGTTGTAGTTGAGGTGGAAATGAACAGCGTTTTTGTTTCTGTCAAGTATTTCACAGCTCTGTATTACAAATTTCAGTAAATAATCAAAATCTCAGAATCCCAAAATTAAATAATTTACTTCAAACTAATGTAAAATGAAATAAAATACAATCAATGCCATTCTAAATCAAAGTACAAACCTAAAATAGACCACAGTTGATGAAATCTACAAAGTAGACATAGAGGACTAAAACCAAAGAGGACTCCCAAAATCTAATAAATGAAGGTACAAAATACAAGATGTAGATACAAGCCCAAATTCAAGCTTCTAATGGAATTACAAGTGATTACAGTAACAACAGCATCCAGCAGTAAGACTTGACTCTGAAGTTACCTACTGAGTAGCACTGTAGGAAGATAAGATATTACCACTCTACTCCCTAAAAATAAAACCAAGTAAAACTATAAATATAATGGTTTATGAGAAAAAAAGAAGTCTTGAAAGGACATTTAAAAAAATTAATCAAAGTAAGATCCAAGCTCAAAAACACTCCACAGCCACTGGTTTCAGCCCTAGATACACACACACATATGAGGAAAGCAGTGAGTGTAACATTGTCTCAAACCTGTTACTGCCTTAGTTGAAGATGTCACATTTCTAATTCTGCATGTACCAAATCATAGTTATTATCCTTGTGTGCTCTTACGAAGCGAGAAAGCATCAGAACAAAATCAGGTCTTCATTCTACAAATAACCATGTAATGAAGAAAGTTTTTCCTCGCTTAAGAAAGTTTTTCCTCGCAGTTCTTACTACTTACTCTTGGTCTTTGTTCTGTTACTAGAACATCATTACTAATCCTTGGAACGCATGGCCCTCAGTGCAAGCCTAAGCAAACAACTAAAAACATGAAACAATATTTCTTCTGTTAGGAACTAAGTTGTGCAGCACAATCACTCCACTGCAGACTGATCCTTCTAAAGAAAAAGAAAAACACAAGAAAACATGTTACGAACTTAAGAAAGAAGCGTAGATAAGGTGACATATTCTCCCTTCATATAAATAAATGTACAGGTCCAAAGAAGGCTTTCACAGACCCAAGGGTATTCTCCCCTACTTCCTACCCTTACCTCAGGATATATGGACAACTTCTTTGGAGTTTTTTTATTCAGCACCTTTATTTTTACAGACAAGGAAACCGAGTGCAGAGATCTTAATGACACGCCATTGGTGTCTCAGATATGAAAAAAGACATCTCCTCCATCACACATCCTTTACTGAAAATGCTCCTGAACATTACAGGTTTACAGTACAGACTTTGTTCTCTAATCTCCTCCATAAGATGAGTAAGTACAAATGATGCAAAGTTGGAGGAAACTGTCTTAATATGCACCTGAAGTTAAAACCAATAGAAACTTCTGTCAACAAGTGCAAAAGCAGATTACTCAGTCTTTCTTTGGCTTGCTAAATAAGATAAAATGCACTCTGCTAAAACCATTTAACAGAAATACTGTGAAAGCCTTCCCCCAGAGTATTTTTCTATTTGATTTGAAAACTATCCCATAGCTTATTATCAAACAACTCAGTAATCCTTTAGCTAATGCAGGGATAAATGGGCAGTCAGAAAATATAATCACTTGGTGTGTGCAGCTGAGTATTTACATTTTACCTAATGAACAAAGAAAAGAAAAGTGCAGGTGACATTAATGTGTAAAAACTACCTCTTAGTGCTAGAGCTAAAGGGAAAAATAAAATTACTCACTCTAGCTAATCACTAGACCTGTATAGTCCCCTGACTTCAGGTCTGTTTTGAATCTCGTTTTGGACTTGTCTTGAATCAAAGAATATTTGCAGCTGCCTCAGTAGGGCAGTTGCTCTACTATAAAATGTAGTTTAGAAGGTTTTACAGTAAGTTTCTGGTCCTTGTTGAATTTTCTTTTTCTCTACTTTATATGTTGCTTAAAGATTTATAGCAAAGATTTCTTAATCCTCATCACTACTGACATTGAAGCTGGATAACTATTTGTCGTGGAAGACTGTCTGCTGTGCCGTATGAGAGGTTTACCAGCACCCTAGCCTCTTCTCACAATGCCAGTGGCACGCCCCAAGTTGTGACAACAAAAAATGTCCCCAGACTAACCAAATATCTCTTGGAGAGTAAAATTGCTCCCAATTGAGATGTTTCTGGAGGATTTAACCCTTCCCTGGCTCACAAGCAACATTCTTCAAAGCACTTCTCATTCCTTGGGATCCTCCAGAAGGGAAAGAGGAATTGAGGGAAGGAGGAAAAAAGATGCCTGTAACGCCTGAGTGTTAAGGAAAAACATACTGTTTGATTATCAAGTGTGTACCAGTACTTTATATAGTTCAAATGTATAATCTACCTAAAAATTCCTGAAATGGTACTAATAAGGAAACAGAGTTGGGGGTTAAGTCAGCCACTGTGACACCGCTGTTACAGTGCTATTTGTCTATATATCCTAGTTCTATCTCTTGCAGAAGTACTACCTCGACACCAAAGCACCCAAAATAATTCTGCTCCTCCTACCTAGATCAAAGTTTCTAAGTCTACTATCATCTCAGTAACACATTTTCATGTATGAGACAACTTCCATATATGATAAGACGTCAGGAATTATCTGCTGAGTGAAAGGGTGTAATCTGCCTGCACATTTTACCTGTTCTTCAAGGTGTGTGAGAAACTTTCATAATCCATCCATGATTCTCCATCCATGGTCCTCCTCTCGTTAACTGCTTTTTTCTGCAAGACAATTGGAAAAACCTACTTTATACTTACTTTGTCTCTCAAATGTAAACTCAGTGACCTCAAGAAGAGCAATGTCCAGTATACTCTCCATTCTGAATGGGAGAGAGCATTCAAATATTCATCTGAAACAGCACGTTTTGTTATCTTGGCTCCTCACTTAAAAGAAAGTGCTCTGGATACAGTCAGTTCATAATAGAATCTCTTGGCATCTTCAGAATGTTTGACGCAGCTGTAAACACACACTAAGCAAGGACTAAGACGTTTTAGCTTTCCTATTCCGAGTGAGTGTGATACACAGTTACTATGTTGTGCTTTTTATTTCTGTCATGTATCCTTATTAAAATATAGTGATTTCATATGGTTTTCCTTTTGAGTTCTAACCATTTTCTTAAACCCTAGTCTTTTAAAGCAGTATCATAGGGTCATGTTTACAATTGAAGACCATTTGGCGTTCATCCTTTGCTCCCAGTGGTGTTCACTATAGGCCATCTTGGTGCTCATATTAGTGTGACAAAAACTGGTTTTTCTCCACTGATGTTTGTGGTATGCTTGGAAACTCCGTGGACTCAATTCTTACCTCATGTAGCCTAGAATAACTGCCTGAAGGGATGGCAAAAGCCTGACTTAAGTTGCGGATTCTTAGTTGCAGTTCGATCAATCCATTTGTTCATTTAGTTTTAACTTTCCTTTTTGTCATCTCTAGCTCACAGTTGACTGGCCTGAATGTATTTTGCATATGCTCTAATTATAAGTGAGAATTTGGGAATACTGTCCTAGATTTTAGACTTAATACTACTTACATAATACTTACACCAGGCTTTCTCATAAAATCTCCAGTTTTCCTGAAAAAGAATGAACATTTATCAAATGCCTGCCTGCTAGATGCAGGAGTTGTACACTAGACTTTGAGTGTGTTCTCTCATTTTCATAACACACAGACACAGATGATATCCTCTCACTGTACTCATGAGAAAACACAGGCTCGTGGTAGATACCTATCCAAGGTCACACAAGCTCTGAAATGGTAGAACTGAGATCCGAAACGTGTCAGTTCGACCACAAACAGGCTCCCTCATCAACCTCTGACAGCTGAGTGACCTCATCTAGAGGTGATAACATCCTTTTCACAGGGTCGTTGAGAGGACGGATGAGACTGTGTTCATGAAAGTGTTTCAAAACTATTAAATACTACACCTAAGTACTGTGAAAACATTTTTAATATATACTAGTGTGTGCATGGGAGAAGGCAATGGCACCCCACTCCAGTACTCTTGCCTGGAAAATCCCATGGACAGAGGAGCCTGGAATGCTGCAGTCCATGGGGTCACGAAGAGTCGGACACGACTGAGCAACTTCACTTTCACTTTTCACTTTCATGCATTGGAGAAGGAAATGGCAACCCACTCCAGTGTTCTTGCCTGGAGAATCCCAGGGATAGGGGAGCTCGGTGGGCTGCCACCTATGGGGTCACACAGAGTCGGACACGACTGAAGCGACTTAGCAGCAGCAGCAGCAGCAGTGTGTGCATATATATCATGTACATATATATACACACACACACTATATATATGTATATATAACTGGCTGAGGAAACAGTACAGAATTAACATTTGAAATCATTAAATATTACACTTATTTTCCATAAACTAAACATACAAACAACTGGTTGGTCCCTAAAAATAGATGTCAGATGACAGAGATTGGCTGAACTGGAGTAGGAGCATCTTCAGAACAAAAGCCAGACAAGTTTTTGCTTCCCTAACACTTTGCTCTGCTCACTCACTCCAAGACCTTCCTGCTGCTGCTGCTGAGTCACTTAAGTCGTGTCTGACTCTGCAGCCCCATAGATGGCAGCCCACTAGGATGCCCCGTCCCTGGGATTCTCCAGGCAAGAACACTGGAGTGGGTTGTCATTTCCTTCTCCAAGGCACGA
The DNA here is from genome assembly GCF_032452875.1 of Bos javanicus. Taxonomy (NCBI): domain Eukaryota; kingdom Metazoa; phylum Chordata; class Mammalia; order Artiodactyla; family Bovidae; genus Bos; species Bos javanicus. Next base: position 53,918,471 of record NC_083874.1, on the reverse strand, counting down.
AAGTGAAAAGTGAAAGTGAAGTCGCTCAGTCGTGTCCAACCCTCAGCAACCCCATGGACTGCAGCCTTCCAGGCTCCTCCATCCATGGGATTTTCCAGGCAACAGTTACTTGAGTGGGGTGCCATTGCCTTCTCTGCCAAGACCTTCCTACTTCTCTGTAAAACTCCGAACCGCAGCAGCTCCGCTGCCTTAGTCACAAGTTTCCATTAATCAGACATGGCTTGTGCCACACCTACAGCAGAGTAATTTCAGGTTATTCTCTTCCATTGTAGGCTTTCAATATGCACTCAGTCTATTCTCCCAAATCTAGCTGGGATCAATACCTTGTGATACAGAAGCATCCAGAAATTCTCTTCAACAATGTTGAGAGAAAAATATGAAACCCTGGGGTCTATTCCCAGAGCTGGGCTGGTAGGAATGCTGTCCTATTCACTAAGCCTCTAGATAAACATAGGGTTGGCTAAGTCCAGTATGCTTCATTTGAAGACAGAATTTAGGGGGACCTTTGGAGTTGGTCAACAACGAAATCAGATTGATTATATTCTTTGCAGCCAAAGATGGAGAAGCTCTATACAGTCAGCAAAAACAAGACTGGGAGCTGACTGTGGCTCAGATCAGGAACTCCTTATTGCCAAATTCAGACTTAAATTGAAGAAAGTAAGGAAAACCACTAGACCATTCAGGTATGACCTAAACCAAATCCCTTATGATTATACAGTAGAAGTGAGAAGTAGATTTAAGGGACTAGATCTGATAGATAGAGTGCCTGATGAACTATGGACGGAGGTTCATGACACTGTACAGGAGACAGGGATCAAGACCATCCCCATGGAAAAGAAATGCAAAAAAGCAAAATGGCTGTCTGGGGAGGCTTTACAAATAGCTGTGAAAAGAATAGAAGCGAAAAGCAAAGGAGAAAAGGAAAGATACAAGCATCTGAATGCAGAGTTCCAAAGAACAGCAAGGAGAGATAAGAAAGCCTCAGTGATCAATGCAAAGAAATAGAGGAAAACAACAGAATGGGAAAGACTAGAGATCTCTTCAAGAAAATTAGAGATACTTGGAATATTTCATGCAAAGATGGGCTCAATAAAGGACAGAAATGGTATGGACCTAACAGAAGGAGAAGATATTAAGAAAAGGTGGCAAGAAAACAGAAGAACTGTACAAAAAAGATAATCACGACCAAGATAATCACAATGGTGTGATCACTCACACTCACCTAGAGCCAGACATCCTGGAATGTGAAGTCAAGTGGGCCTTAGAAAGCATTACTACGAACAAAGCTAGTGGAGGTGATGGAATTCCAGTTGAGCTCTTTCAAATCCTCAAAGATGATGCTGTGAAAGTGTTGCACTCAATATGCCAGCAAATTGGAAAACTCAGCAGTGGCCACAGGACTGGAAAAGGTCAGTTTTCATTCCAATCCCAAAGAAAGGCAATGTCAAAGAATGCTCAAACTACCGTGCAATTGCACTCATCTCACACACTAGTAATGCTCAAAATTCTCCAAGCCAGGCTTCAGCAATATGTGAACTGTGAACTTCCTGATGTTCAATCTGGTTTTAGAAAAGGCAGAGGAACCAGAGATCAAATCTGCTGGATCATGGAAAAAGCAAGAGAGTTCCAGAAAAAGATCTATTTCTGCTTTATTGACTATGCCAAAGCCTTTGACTGAGTGCATCACAATAAACTGTGGAAAATTCTTCAAGAGATGGGAATACCAGACCACCTGACCTGCCTCTTGAGAAACCTACATGAAGGTCAGGAAGCAACACTTAGAACTGGACATGGAACAATAGACGGGTTCCAAATAGGAAAAGGAGTACGTCAAAACTGTATATTGTCACCCTGCTTATTTCACTTATATGCAGAGTACATCATGAGAAATGCTGGGCTGGAAGAAGCACAAGCTGGGATCAAGATTGCTGGGAGACATATCAATAACCTCAGATATGCAGATGACACCACCTTTATGGCAGAAAGTGAAGAGGAACTAAAAAGCCTCTTGATGAAAGTGAAAGTGGAGAATGAAAAAGTTGGCTTAAGGCTCAACATTCAGAAAACTAACATCATGGCATCCGGTCCCATCACTTCATGGGAAATAGATGGGGAAACAGTGGATACAGTGGCAGACTATTTTTGGGGGCTCCAAAATCACTGCCGATGGTGACTGCAGCCATGAATTTAAAAGACGCTTACTCCTTGGAAGTAAAATCATGACCAACCTAGACAGCATATTAAAAAGCAGAGACATTACTTTGCCAACAAAGGTCTGTCTAGTCAAGGCTATGTTTTTTCCGGTGGTCATGTATGGATGTGAGAGTTGGACTGTGAGGAAAGCTGAGCACCGAAGAATTGATGCTTTTGAACTGTGGTGTTGGAGAAGACTCTTGAGAGTCCCTTGGACTGCAAGGAGATCCAACCAGTCCATTCTGAAGGAGATCAACCCTGGGATTTCTTTGGAAGGAATGATGCTAAAGCTGAAACTCCAATACTTTGGCCACCTCACGCGAAGAGTTGACTCATTGGAAAAGACTCTGATGCTGGGAGGGATTGGGGGCAGGAGGAGAAGGGGACGACAGTGGATGAGATGGCTGGATGGCATCACTGACTCGATGGACATGAGTTTGAGTGAACTCCAGGAGTTGGCGTTGGACCAGCAGGCCTGACGTTCTGTGATTCATGGGTTCGCAAAGAATCGGACACAACTGAGTGACTGAACTTGGAGTTTATCAGCTTAACTGCTTAAAGTAACAAATTATTACTTTACAATTATTTTATTACAATTTATTACAATTATTTACAATTATCTTAACTTTTATTCCTAAAACAGAAGAAAAAGATGTTACCTAATAAATATAATTTCTAACCATGTTGACAACCCAATTTCTTAAGTTAGTTTGTTCTGTGAATTAGTTTAAGCATATTTATAATTGATATTTCATCATGTTATTAGTTGCATTAATAAAGAGACAACTAACACCCAATCAAAGTTTATTCCTAAATATTATCTCTTTTAGAGAATAGGCTGATTAAGAATATTGCAGAGAGAAATTTCTTATATAGGTGGAATCTTTGGGGGGAAGATGGGTAATACTGTATCTCTTGATCATGGTGGTAATTACACAATTATTCCTTTAAAGATGATTGTAAACAGATGCTAAGCAACTAAAAATTATATCTAAGCAAAGCACAATTTCACCATTCTTCTTAAAGGATGTTTTTTTTGTTTTGTTTTTTGGGTTTTTTTTTTTTTGGCCATGGTGCGTGACTTGTGGGATTTCAGTTTTGACCAGGGATTGAACCTGGGACTGTGGACATGAAAGTGCCAAATCCTAACCACTAGACCTCCACGGAACTTCTAAGGGATACTTAAAAGTAAATGACCTGACTCTTAATTTTGTATAGAAGAATAAAACATTATTTGACTATGTCTAGGTAGGATTTTTTTAATGCTTGCCAGTATTTGAAATACATACGTTCGGTGTGAACATGTTTACTGTGGAGTGAAAAGGTAAGAGAACTGTATTTTGATAATTCTCTGACAGTCATGATAATTAAATCCTAACACTACTTTCTTCCTTCTCTAGCCCTGGAATGAGACCAGACGTAAGTTCTCCTCCATCCAGTTCCTCAGCAGCTACGGGACCACCTCCCAAACTCTGCCTAGTCTGCTCTGATGAAGCTTCAGGATGTCATTATGGGGTCTTGACTTGTGGAAGCTGTAAAGTATTCTTCAAAAGAGCAGTGGAAGGTAGTGTGTGTTTTGAAGAGTTTTATTTTTCCTCTATTTGGTTCCTTTTTCTCAGACTGGATTCTGTATGCAAAGCCTGTTAACACTAGAAGTCATTAAAATCAGGGAGAGGAGGGTGGCTCCTAACTCTTCTGGTGGGAAAAAGATACTTTTAAAAGCAAACTAAGATAAAACAGACAAGTAAAAATTGAAGGGAGGGAGTATGGTCAGAGAATGGAAAATAACCATAAGAAAGTGCTATGCATGTGAAATGATGGTTTTAGGTTTCGGCAGTAACTAGTGCTCATTGTATTAGTATTACCGACTTTAATTCCCATCAGTTAGCTAGTTTTAGAGCCACCAACTATTGTAGTCTGGCAAAAATGAGTGATAATGAGGGGAAAAAGTGTTTTGTTTTCTAATAAGCCGGGGCTGTGCTATGTGATATAAATGTGATGTAAGGACCTCCCACTGTCCTCTGGGAGGTCACAGTCTACTTGGAAGTGAAAGATGAGTTCATAGTTACAAGGTACAGAGATTATAATACAGAGGATCAAGTGACAAACTGCCTGGGGAGGTCAGGAAAAGTGTTTAAAAGAAAGTGATTTCACTTGACAAATATTATATTCATATAATGTTTACCCTTGTTACAGACTCAGTCTGCCCGTCACCTCCTTAAATTCATTCCATAAGCAAATTACTGAAGTCACACTAAATATTACCAGTGAATCCTTTTGGGAAAAACTGTTGTGTAAAGTAGTTATTTGTAAAGCAGTTAGAAGGCAGTGTGGCCTGAACGGATTACCTAAAGCTCTGATTAGATAATTATATTTTTTAAAAATTAATATATTTATTCACAGTACATGAAGTACTATTATTTGGCTTCAGTTGTGTTTGCATATGCTTAAGGGTTAGATGAGTCATTTTCTTTTGTTTGGATTGCTTTTAATACATTAGCAAACTATAAAATTACTTACGTTATTCCATAGAGAGCACAGGAATTCAGGCTTTAACCAGCTTGGTTATCACCCAACAACTGAGTTGGGTGATAATAATAACAACTGATTAAGTAAGCTCATCCCTAATTAATGCAGTGCTACTGACAAAGTAGATATTACAGCGTCTTCTTGTCCTCACTTTACTTTATTCAGCACTTTCTTCACTGATTAGTTCTGTCCATTGTGTAAATGTGATAACAGTGTTACAGCATTCCTGTATATAATAAGTAATATTGACAGATTTAATTCTGAAAGTGAAATTCAGAATGAGACAATGGAGCCCTAAAAGAAATACAAGTATTAAAAAAAATTTTTTTTTCACTCTCCCTCATTTTAACTGAAATTATTTCTTTAAAATGGGGCTACAAATTCCAGTTCCAGTGCCTACAGGGATTGAGTATGTGTCATTCTGGCCAAATACAATACCAAATGAGTGAAGAAGGGCAGTCACTGATATTAGAGGGTGCAAGCATGCCTTACCTAAAAGCGTCCAAATGCAATTTAAAAAGAAAAGAAAAGCTAAATATATTACAAGTATGAAAAGCTAAATATATTACAAATAAGACATCACTGCAGGCCATATGTCCCTTAGGCTTTAGGATTAAATTCTCTGCTTTAGAATTAAATTCCTACATGTGCTTTTAGCTATGAGTATGTGAATATTAGCTATGCTCTTGCAAAATATATATACGTATTTCAGTTAAATATGAGATAGCTAGATTACATGATAAACAAGAAAAGGTTAAAATGTAAACTGTGTTAAGTAAATCCTTTATTTGGATTTAAATTTTCTGCGTGGTCCCTTCCAGCTCTAAAATTCTGTAATCACTTGCTAACCTAATTTGTAGCAGATCTTCCCAACCCAGGGGTTGAACGTGGGTCTCCTGAATTGCAGGTAGATTTTTTCCCATCTGAGCCACCAGGGAAGCCCTAAGTAAATCCTTTATTTGGATTTAAATATTCTCCAGAGTCCCTTCCAGCTCTAAAATTCTGTAATCACTTGCTAACCTAACTCACAGCAGATCTACTTTTCCCTTTCTAGATATGATGGGAATCTGTTTTAAGCCCATATACAGATTTTAGAGCACTTTCTTGAACAGTTACAAAGATGAAGCTTGTGTGATTGTCATTACACTACATTCATTCCATTTTTAATACTTGCCAGAAATTATAGGTTATCCACCAGACATAGTATCATAAAGATCCAAAAGTTAAATATTTTTAGAAAATTTGTACAAGTTTTACTTATCCATACAAGCCAGATCAAGGATTGAGATTTTGAATTTTATTCATTATTCTGTAAGTTACTTTCTGTGTACAGAAAAGAATTTGGATAGCTTCTTTTCTTCAGATGTATATTAGTTCAGTGGTCTTTTTTCACTGAGTCCCTTCTTCTTATGTTCCCTTAGCACAAATTGCATATAATCTTTGTGGTGGGTCATAATGGAGACAGACACATGCTACTTTTATTAATAATTTACCAAGTACTATGTTTTACGTATGTCATACTTCCCTGGGTCAGGAAGATCCCCTGGAGAAGGGAATGGCAACCCACTCCAGTGTTCTTGTCTGGGAAATCCCATAGACAGAGGAGCCTGGCGGGTGACAGTCCATGGGGTAGCAAAGAGACACAACTGAGTGACTAGCACACCCAAGTACTATGTTTTATATATGTCATACTACTAAATTAGCAGCTCTATGAGCTCTTAAATGCTCTTATGATCCATATTTGATACACTAGGGAACTGACACTCACAGCTTAAGCAACAGACTTAGGATTCAAGCATAGCTATCTGCAAACAGGCTCTTAACCTAAGTGCTACACTGACTTGAAAGGATAAAAATCTCAACTCCTGGCAGTTTATAATCTAGTTAGATACTGAGATGAAAGCAATAACAAAGGAATTATTTATAGTGTTTATTGAGTGCTTACAATGTGTTCAGTTCAGTTGCTCAGTTGTGTCTGACTCTTTGTGACCCCATGAACCGCAGCACGCCAGGCATCCCTGTCCATCACCAACTCCCAGAGTTTACCCAAACCCATGTCCATCGAGTCAGTGATGCCATCCAACCATCTCATCCTGTGTCATCCCCTTCTCCTCCTGCCCTCAATCTTTCCCAGCATCAGGGTCTTTTCAGATGAGTCAGCTCTTCACATCAGGTGGCCAAAGTATTGGAGTTTCAGCTTCAACATCAGTCCTTCCAAAGACCACCCAGGACTGATCTCCTTTGGAATGGACTGGTTGGATCTCCTTGAAGTCCAAGGGACTCTCAAGAGTCTTCTCCAACACCACAGTTCAAAAGCATCAATTCTTTGGCACTCAGCTTTCTTCACAGTCCAACTCTCACATCCATACATGACCACTGGGAAAACCATAGCCTTGACTAGATGGCAGTATTTTTAATATGCTGTCTAGGTTGGTCATAACTTTCCTTCTAAGGAGTAAGCGTCCTGTAATTTCATGGCTGCAATCACCATCTGCAGTAATTTTGGAGCCCAGGAAAAAAAAAAAAGTCAGCCACTGTTTCCCCATCTATTTGCCATGAAATGATGGGACTGGATGCCATGATCTTAGTTTTCTGAATGCTGAGCTTTAAGCCAACTTTTTCACTCTCCTCTTTGACTTTCATCAAGAGGCTCTTTAGTTCTTCTTGACTTTCTGCCGTAAGGGTGGTGTCATCTGCATATCTGAGGTTATTGATATTTCTCCCGGCAATCTTGATTCCAGCTTTGCTTCCTCCAGCCCAGCGTTTCTCTTGATGTACTCTGCATATAAGTGTGTTACAATGTGTTAGGCACTATTTTAAGAATGTTCTTCACAACTGCCTTTAACCCTTGCAGAAGCACAGTGAGGTAGATGCTAATTTTCCAGCTTTACAGATGGAGAAACCGGGAGCTCAGAAAGGTTAATAAACATTACTGAGATCACACAGCTAGGCAGCAGAGCTGCAATTCAGACCAAGGGCTTCCTAGCAACCTTGCCAAGTGTACTTTGCACTATACTACACTGTTTTGAGAGCAGCAAAGAAGCTGAAGCTTTCAAGCTGTCTAACTCAAGCTGACAGTCACAGCTCACATTTGAAACTTGGGTACTTCCAGCAGAGTATGTACAAATAACAGAAAACCCTAGATGATACCGTTTGCTGTGTGGCTCATTTCCTGTACTCTGTTAATTATCTTGATCATGTCCATGTATCATTCTTCTGTTTACTACCTAGTATTTTTCTTGGATCACTCTTTTTTATAACTTAATTTATTTAAAATAACTATTAGTTTTACTATCCCTACTGTGTTAGTTATCTGTTGATGTGTAACAAATGACCCCCCAAATTAGTGGCTAGAAACAACAGATGTTAATTATGTCACACAGTTTTCTTAAGAGTCAGGAATTTGGGAGCAGCTTATTAGCTGGGTAGTCCTAGGACTCTCATGAAGTTATATTCAGACTGTTGGTGGAAGCTGCAGTCATCTGAAGGTTTGACTGGGGCTACAAAATCTTCCAGCTCATCAGCACTGCTTTTGGCAGGAAGCTTCAGTTCCTCATTATGTGGGTCTCTTCTAATGCTGCTCTCAACATAGCAACTGGCATGCCCCAGAACAAATGATCCACAGGGAGAGACTGTGATGAATATGAGAATGTATTTTCTTTATTACTCAATCTCAGATGTGACATAATCACTTTGGCCCTATTTTGTTGGTCACACGCCAGTCCTGGTATAGTGTGGGAAGGGTAATCAGAGTGTGATTACCAAGAGACAGAGACCACTGAGGGTCAGCTTGGAGGCAGGCTACAACTTCTACCAGAAATAATCAGTTTTTGGCATTTGATTCTGGTTTTTTTTTTTAATTTATTTATTTTAGTTGGAGGCTAATTGCTTTACAATATCATGGTGGTTTTTGTCATACATTGACATGAATCAGCCACAGGTGTACATGTGTGCCCCATCCCATCCCTCTGGGTCATCCCAGTGCACCAGCTTTGAGTGTCCAGTTTCGTGCATCAAACTTGGACTGGTCATCTATTTCACATATGGTAATTATACATGTTTCAATGCTGTTCTCTCAAATCATCCCACCCTAGCCTTCTCCCACAGAGTCCAGAAGTCTGTTCTTTACATCTGTGTCTCTTGCTGTCTTGCATATAGGGTCATCATTACCATCTTTCTAAATTCCATATGTATGCATTAATATACTGTATTGGTGTTTTTCTTTCTTGACTTACTTCACTCTGTGTAATAGGCTCCAGTTTCATCCACCTCATTAGAACTGATTCAAATGCATCTTTTTAATAGCTGAGTAATATTCCATTGTGTATATGTACCAAAACTTTCCTATCCATTCATCTGCTGATGGATATATAGGTTGCTTCCATGTCCTAGCTATTGTAAACAGTGCTACAGTCAACAGTGGGGTACATGTGCCTCTTTCAGTTCTGGTTTCCTCAGTGTGTATGCCCAGCAGTGGGATTGCTGGGTCATATGGCAGTTCTAGTTCCAATTTTTTAAGGAATCTCCACACTGTTCTCCATTGTAGCTGTACTAGTTTGCATTCCCACTAACAGTGTAAGAGAGTTCCCTTTTCTTCACAACCTCTCCAGCATTTATTGTTTGTATACTTTTTGATAGCAGTCATTCTGACCAACGTGAGATGGTAAACCTCATTGTGGTTTTGATTTGCATTTCTCTGATAATGACTGATGTTGAGCATCTTTTCATGTGTTTGTTACAGCTGTATGTCTTCTTTGGAGAAATGTCTGTTTAGTTCTTTGGCCCATTTTTTGATTGGGTCATTTATTTTTCTGGTATTGAGCTGCATGAGCTGCTTGTATATTTTTGAGATTAATTCTTTGTCAGTTGCTTCGTTATGCCATTATTTTCTCCCATTCTGAAGGCTGTCTTTTCACCTTGCTTATAGCTTCTTTCATTGTACAAGAGCTTTTAGCTTCTTTAGGTCCCATTTTTTAATTTTTACTCTGGGAGGTGGGTCATAGAGGATCTTGCTGTGATTTATGTCAAAGAGTGTTTTGCCTATGTTTTCCTTTAGGAGTTTTTATAGTTCCTGGTCTTATATTTAAATCTTTAATCCATTTTGAGTTTTTTTTGTGTGTATGGTGTTAGAAAGTGTTCTAGTTTCATCCTGCTAGCAGTAGTTGACCAGCTTTCCCAGCACCAGTTGTTAAAAGAGATTGTCTTTTCTCCATTGTATATTTTTGCCTCGTTTGTCAAGATGTCCATAGGTGTGTGGATTTATTTCTGGGCTTTCTATTTTGTTCCATTGATCTATATTTCTGTCTTTGTGCCAGTACCATACTGTCTTGATGCCGGTAACTTTGTAGTATAGTCTGAAGTCAGGCAGGTTGATTCCTCCAGTTCCATTCTTCTTTCTCAAGATTGCTTTGGCTATTTGAGGTTTTTTTATATTTCCATACAAATTGTGAAATTATTTGTTCTAGTTCTGTGAAAAATATCATTGGTAGTTTGGTAGGGATTGCATTCAGTCTGTAGATTGCTTTGGGTAGTATATTCATTTTCACTATATTGATTCTTCTGATCCATGAACATGGTATATTTCTCCATCTATTTGTGTCATCTTTGATTTCTTTCATCAGTGTTTTATAGTTTTCTATACATAGGTCCTTTGTTTCTTTAGGTAGATTTATTCTTAATATTTTATTCTTGGTGAATGGGATTGTTTCCTTAATTTCTCATTCTGTTTTCTCATTGTTAGTGTATGGAATGCAAGGGAGTTCTGTGTAATAATTTTATATCCTTCAAGTTTACTATATTTATTGATTAGCTCTAATAATTTTCTGGTGGTGCCTTGAGGGTTTTCTATGTGGAGGATCATGTCATATGCAAACAGTGAGAGCTTTACTTCTTTTCCAATCTGGATTCCTTTTCTTTCTTTTTCTGCTCTGACTGCTATGGCTAAAACTTCCAAAACTATGTTGAATAGCAGTGGTGAGAGAGGGAACCCTTGTCTTATTCCTGAATTGAGGGGAAATTCTTTCAGTTTTTCACCATTGAGGATAATGTTTGCTGTGGGTTTATCATATATGGCTTTTATTATGTTGAGGTATGTTCCTTCCATGCCTGCTTTCTGAAGAGTTTTTATCATAAATGGGTGCAAAAACTGATTTTTACTATAAAAATAAGGATAATACAAACAAAATGATACTGAGAAATCCCAGCTGGCCTGAAGGCTTTTCTCCTGACATCTGCCCTCTCTCTCGTTAGAAAACAAATTTACCAAGTGGTAGAAGACACAGAAACTCCAAACTGAAATGTCTTGTCTTATCATATGTATTGACAGGGAGTACATATCCATGCCTTGTAAATAGTGACCACTAGTTGAAACTCTTTTTATAGATAAGATACCCACAGACTTGTCCAACTTCATACTAATAACCAGATAGAGCATTTGAACTTACGAAGGTACATTGCCCCCTGATTCTGTAGCTCAGATTCTTAATTGTGGTGAAGATATACCTGGGATAAAGAAAACATTATTAGGGCTTCCTTGGTGGGTCAGTGGTAAAGAATCCACCTGTTAATGCAGGAGATGCAGACTCAATCCCTGATCTGGGAAGATCCCATATGCTACAGAACAACTTAGCCCATGCGCCACAACTGCTGAAGCCCAAGCACTGCAACTAGAGAGCAGCCCCTGCTTGCCACAACCAGAGAAAAGCCCACACAGCAAGGAAGACCCAGCACAGCCAAAAAAAATAAATATTAGCTTAACATGCACATTCTGAGTTTTTGGTTAGATATAAAGCACTGAAACTTTCTCTGTGTTTACCAATAATTTTTTTAATTGTCCCTTCTAGTTTACTGAAGAACAATAATTCAGGGATAGTCTTATGGGTTAAAACGTTTTCATTATTATAACTGCTTCAACTATGATTTTATCTGTTGTTCCTTATTTAATTCTGTATAATAGAATTATTGGGTTAGAGCTTCTATTTCATGTCCAAGAAAAGAAGCTAGGAAACTTACACAATACAGAAAGGAATAGAAATGACTGGTACAGACACTTGGCACTGGAGAACAACTCTGGAACAAAGCTGAATTGTAGACCAGTAGTCAAATTCTGTGGCCTGTTCCTCACAAAGAACTGAAACTGATGTAGGTAACCATCTACCCCAAACTAATGCTTAACAAGCCCTGTGATTTAACATGTTAGGAAGAAGTGAATATAGTTTGTTTTATCCAAATCAAGTAGATTATTCTGTACATAAAGGATCTTTTCCTAATATCAGAACTAGGTATATTCAACCTTACGAATTGATTATTATGTTTCTCTTTTCTTTGAATATGATTTATTTTTGAGAAGACAAATGTCCTGCAGTCTTCTGAATACCACCCCCTCTAGTGTAAGGACATGGACTCTTAACTATCCAGTGTATCTATTTAGATATGCTGGTCTTGTGTAGAAGGATCCTTTCAGTTTTAATGCCAGGCTAGCAAATCCTCAGATAGCTTTCTTCAACAAAAGAGGGTACACTGAGGGTAGAGGGAAAGTAGGAAGACTTTTTGTCTTTCCCTTTTAAATTTCCCTTGAAATTTTTTGACAGGTAAAAACTGCATTTCTACCTCTTAATACATTTAATACTGGGTCCCAGAAGATTTTAGACAGTAACAATCATCAGTAGCTGGTGTCTAAAAACATGTGAAATAATTTAAAAATCTCCCTAAGTTACAGATAGAGTAGTTTAGTTTGCCAAGTCTGTGATTTACCTAATTGCTGGCCACCTTAACACAATTTAAGATTAAGCCTTTACTAATAACTTCATTTAAAATTTGGAAGGTAAACATACTTTATTTGCATGTGGTGGTGCAATGATGAATTAAAGTAATTTTCCCTTTGGTACTCTCACCATATTTTTAAACCAGTTTCCTCTTTCTTTAATCCTGCTAAGCATTAGATTAGAAGTTATAATAAAACAGTGATTACAGAGGTCTTCTATAATGGTTAAGAAACTGTTTAAAGCACAATTTAAAGAACAGTTTATCAAGGAAGAGGTAGTGACTGGAAAGGGGCAAAAAGAGGGTTTGTGTGGTACTTTCTGCTTCTTAATAAGTTTATTAGGTGATAAATTTATGATTTGTGTACTTTTCTGTATGTATACTGCAGTAATTTTTTTTTAATGAACTATGCTTGTTAAACAATATGAAAGACTTTACTTGTTAAACAATGTGAAAGACTTTACTTTTTAAATTGATCTCTCACTTTGTATTGGATGTACAGTATGCCTGCCTTCATCAGTGCCTTTGGTCCTTGGCTATGTTCCCCGAAAACAACAAAAAAGAGCCTCCCCATAAAAATATCCTTTAAGGCCTGGGAAATTTTAACAGTGCCTTTATTTTCCATGTAGGACAGCACAATTATCTTTGTGCTGGAAGAAATGATTGTATCATTGATAAAATTCGAAGAAAAAACTGCCCAGCATGCCGCTATAGAAAATGCCTTCAAGCTGGAATGAACCTGGAAGGTAATGTAAATATCGAAAATGAATTGTCTTTGCACTATATAAAAATTTATCACTTTACTTTTGAAAAAAATCAGTAAGCAGATGCAATAATTAAAAGTAGGATTTTTAGAAAGTTGTACTTTTCTAAGAATTTGTCCATTTTTTCCACGTTGTCCATTTTATTGGCATATAATTGTTGATGGTAGTCTCTTATGATCCTTTGTATTTCTGTGTTGTCTGTTGTGATCTCTCCATTTTCATTTCTAATTTTATTGATTTTTCTCCCTTTGTTTCTTGATGAGTCTGGCTAATGGTTTGTCAATTTTATTTATCCTTTCAAAGAACCAGCTTTTGGCTTTGTTGATTTTTGCTATGGTCTCTTTTGTTTCTTTTGCATTTATTTCTGCCCTAATTTTTTAAGATTTCTTTCCTTCTACTAACCCTGGGGTTCTTCATTTCTTCCTTTTCTAGTTGCTTTAGGTGTGTAGAGTTAGGTTATTTATTTGACTTTTTTCTTGTTTCTTGAGGTATGCCTGTATTGCTGTGAACTTTCCCCTTAGGACTGCTTTTACAGTGTCCCACAGGTTTTGGGTTGTTGTGTTTTCATTTTCATTCGTTTCTATGCATTTTTTGATTTCTTCTGTGATTTGTTGGTTATTCAGCAGCCTGTTGTTCAGCCTCCATATGTTGGAATTTTTAATAGTTTTTCTCCTGTAATTGAGATCTAATCTTACTGCATTGTGGTCAGAAAAGATGCTTGGAATGATTTCTATTTTTTTGAATTTACCAAGGCTAGATTTATGGCCCAGGATGTGATCTATCCTGGAGAAGTTTCCATGTGCGTTTGAGAAAAAGGTGAAATTCATTGTTTTGGGGTGAAATGTCCTATAGATATTAGGTCTAACTGGTCTATTAAATGAGTATTTCATATTCTGTTTAAGGTTATCAACTCTTATTACATAGACTGACTTCATTATAGCCAAACTGTACATGAAGAAAGAAAATTATGTAATAATCAAACTTGTAATACTTGAAGAAACATGACTTTGGTCTTTATTTCTTTTTTCAAACACAACTATTTGCTAGGGTTAGTACAGAAACAAGTCAGAATTATTCTGTTATTTACCTTTTACTTTGCATATACATGTATATATCAATCTTGCATTTCAAACCTACAGTGGGGAAAAAGTGAAGAAAGCCTTCAATGGGTTTTTTCAAGCAAAGAAGAAATGTGAAACTAGTTATGAATGAGTTTCATATTCTTATATAACAAGTGTAATTAACACTGATATTATTTGAAATCTTTTCCCTGGGGTAGCAAGTTTGGAATTTTGTTTTAGTTGAAGGTGGTAGTGGTGCACTTCAATTCAGCAAGTTTTCACCAAAGCAGGCATTAGACATAAAATGAATAAAACAGTGTCTGTATTCAAAATCAGTAAAATAGTGCCTGTACTCAAGCACTTTACTCTCTAGTTAGGTTGCAGAGTCAACACAAAATGGTACAACACACTATAAGATAAACAGGAACAAGAGGTCGGTCACCTGATTCTGTCCTAAAAGGCAAAAAAAAAAAGCAACACTGAATTTTAAATCTAGAGACGTTCAGTAGGAGTTAGATGGAAAATCGGGGTAGAGACAGGATCAGACTTGAATTCTGGAAAGACTAATCTATGAACAAAGCTAGTGGAGGTGATAGAATTCCAGCTGAGCTGTTTCAAATCCTAAAAGATGATGCTGTGAAAGTGTTGCACTCAGTATGCCAGCAAATTTGGAAAACACAGCAATGGCCACAGGACTGAAAAAGGTCAGTTTTCATTCCAATCCCAAAGAAAGGCAATGCCAAAGAATGCTCAAACTACCGCACAATTGCACTCATCTCACACGCTAGTAAAGTAACGCTCAAAATCTCCAAGCCAGGCTTCAGCAATACGTGATCCGTGAACTTCCAGATGTTCAAGCTGGATTTAGAAAAGGCAGAGGAACCAGAGATCAAATGGCCAACATCCGCTGGATCATGGAAAAAACAAGAGAGTTCCAGAAAAACATCTATTTCTGCTTTATTGACTTACGCCTAAGCTTTTGTGTGGATCACAACAAACTGGAAAATTCTTAAAGAAGATGGGAATACCAGACCACCTGACCTGCCTCCTGAGAAATCAATATATAGGTCAGGAAGCAACAGTTAGAACTGGACATGGACCAACAGACTGGTTCCAAATCGGGAAAGGAGTACGTCAAGGCTGTATATTGTCACCCTGCTTATTTAACTTATATGCAGAGTACATCATGGGAAATGCCGGCTGAATGAAGCACAGGCTAGAATCAAGATTGGCAGGAGAAATAACAATAACCTCAGATATGCAGATGACACCACTCTTATGGCAGAAAGCAAAGAAGAACTAAAGAGCCTCTTGATGAAACTGAAAGAGGAAAGTGAAAAAGTTGGCTTAAAGCTCAATATTCCATAAACTAAGATCATGGCATCTGGTCCCATCACTTAATGGGAAATAGATGTGCAAACAGTGAGAGGCTTTATTTTGGGGGGCTCCAAAATCACTGCAGATGGTGACTGCAGCCAGGAAATTAAAAGACACTTGCTCCTTGGAAGCAAAGTTATGACCAACCTAGACAGCATATTCAAAAGCAGAGACATTACTTTGCCAACAAAGGTCCATCTAGTCAAGGCTATTGTGTTTCCAGTGGTCATGTATGGATGTGAGAGTTGGACCATAAAGCTAGCTGAGCGCTGAAGAATTGATGCTTTTTAACTGTGGTGTTGGAGAAGACTCTTGAAAGAGTCCCTTGGACTGTAAGGAGATCCAACCAGTCCATCCTAAAGGAGATCAGTCCTGAATATTCATTGCAAGGACTGATGCTGGGAAAGATTCAAGGCAGGAGCAGAAGAGGATGACAGAGGATGAGATGGTTGGATGGCATCACCAACTTGATGGACATGAGTTTGAGCAAGCTCCAGGAGTTGGTGATGGACAGGGAAGCCTGGCGTACTGCAGTCTGTGGGGTCGCAGAGTCGGACCTGACTGAGTGAGTGAACTGAACTGAATCTTGTATATGGTGCTATTAGAGGAAGGATGAAATCCATGTGGTTCTTCTGACAGAAAAGAGACTAACTGTTGGGGCTGTCCAGTACACACTGCGTACATGTTTTAAAACATAAAGTAGATTTATGGCTGTAACTGCAGTCTTAATTCCCCAATCCACACAAGAACATTCTCAGTTCTTCATATTACTTTGATAGCAAAAAAGATTAGTCTTTTCTTCACCATATTTAGAAACATTCATGACACATCAATCACTTAGCCCACTTTTTTCCCAGCATGCCTACGTTCTTAAACTTTACTACAGGGTGCCAATGTGTTAAACATTGATTTAAAGAAAATGATAAATGCCCATCTTCTTATAGATGTTACCAAAGCTACAGAGATTGACTACAAATTCACGTAGACATTCAGTGCCACAAGGATAATTTATTACCAAAACCAGATAGTTAGTCCTCATTTCTTACATCTCTGTGCATATTTTAGTTTCATCTTCCTTCTCTCTGACCATTTAAATGAATATGTATTAATGCATGCCAGGTTTTAGTGACTGGTTTATATGTTTTGCCCTCCAGCCCCAGTTTTACTGCTTTCCTTTAATTCCCCAAGTAGTTCATTCAAAGAACAAACTCAGCATTTGGTCCTATCACTAATACAGTGCGGCTGCTTTAACATCTTTAGATGCTTTCCCGAATACACACCAAGTTTAACTTTCATCTGGAGCTCTAAGCAGTGTTAATCATCTTTTCACATGCCTATAGGCCACCAAAAAAGGGGGGTTGTTTGATTTTTGTTGACAAGTTGTATGAGCTGTTTGTATATTTTGAAAATTAAGCCCTGTTGAATCATTTGCAAGTATTTTCTTCCTGTCTTTAGATTGTCTTTTTATTTCTATTGCCTTGTGAGACTTACCTAAGAAAACATGGGTATGATTGTCAGAAAATCTTTTGCCTGTGTTCTCTTATAGAAGTTTTATGATAAGGTGAGAATACTTTAAAGTCCTCCAGTTTGTCATTATTCTTTCTTCTGCTCTAATGTAGAGTGTAAGAACACATATTCTAGACAAATTTAAAGTTATGGTTAATAGTAGTTTTTAAAGTACTGTTTCAGTGTATTTATTTGGGACATGCATGTTCTCATTTGTCAACAAAATATATACTTCCTGATTTTGAGGCCTGGGTGTCAGTAAGATATGATAACTTTGGTTGTTTAAAGAGTTCCCTTAATGTCTAGGAGCTCTTCCATTTTTAACTTTGTCACTCCTCTTTAAACTTGGACTACGTGAATTCAGAATATTTTCCAACTGTATTTTACTACCAGTTGAGACGGTGATCGTGTGCCAAGAACTGTTTTATGCATTTTATATATTCTAACTGATTTAATTATCAACAGATCCTATGAGGTAGGTACTGACATTATCCTCATTTTATAGAAGAGGAAACAAAGGCCCAGAGAATAGGGCACAGATACCCAGCTACTCAGTGGCAGAGCCAGGATTATATCCCAACATGTTGGTTTCATATTTATGCTCTCTACTGCACCATACTGTGTCTTCAATAGAGCATGGTAAAATAAATTAGAGCATGTCTGTCGTGATTGTATTTCTCTGTTTTGAAACGTTAACTAAAAATTCTTAAATGTTTGAGCACAGAGCACAGTAAGAAATGGGACCATTCTACCCAACCAAACGACAGGGTTTGTTTTTTTTTTTACCCCCAACACTGCACATGGATATACATAGTTCTTGTCCCTACATCTGTCCTCCGCAAACTATGTACTTTGTCATTTTAGGGACAAAATATATAATAATTATTTTTAAATGTGACTATCATTTACTTTTCCTTAACACAATGGTCTGCATACCTGATAACTGAGACAGATACACTTCTGCTTTCATACAACTTGCATTCCTTGTCCTTCCTTGGAGTTCTGAGTAATTTCTCTTTAAGAATACCATAATTTGCTTGCTTTGGCCCCACATATAACCAGAAAAGAATAATATTTTCATTTGTCACTGGAACAAGTAAATTCAAGAATATGAATATGTCTGCTAAAAAAATCTACGGAATCCATGTTTTAATTCAATTATACTTTTCCAAACTAAGTCAAAAATAAAAGTTACTTTATATATGATATGAAAATAGATACTTTAGGCTTATAGAGTCATCAGTTAAAATCTCTTATAAAAGAAATTATACCCAGTGGTAATTTATATATTTTCTCTGAATGGCCACAAAGATTTTAAATCCCATATAGTATAGTATACATAATATAAAGGTGAAATGGGGATCTTTCTGCATGCATGATCTCCTGTGCAAGATCTTCTTACTATCTTGATAAGAAGGGGACTTTGTGCAAGACGATAAACAGTATCACTCTCTTCATTACACCCACAATTTAGATTAACCCTAAGCCACCACAGTTACTGGTATTACAAACTTAAATTCTTTCTTTCAGTTGATAGTAAT
This sequence comes from Bos javanicus, assembly GCF_032452875.1. Classification (NCBI taxonomy): domain Eukaryota; kingdom Metazoa; phylum Chordata; class Mammalia; order Artiodactyla; family Bovidae; genus Bos; species Bos javanicus. The sequence continues at coordinate 53,899,739 of NC_083874.1, read as the reverse complement.
TTGCCTTGTATAACTAATGAAATTTTTACTTTGGAGTGAAATTGAGACAGAAATTACTTTAATGGAAGAATATGTAAGTGATATGTTTATATTGTTTTAACATAGTAAGACATTTAACTATAATGAAGAAGTAACTGTCTTGTTTGTAGAGGAAATTAAATGAATGGGTTCCTCTTGATTCTTTGCTTTCAGGAAAAACTGTTTTTCTCTTCTTTCGTGTTACTTTATCATAACTGCTACATAAAAGATTTCTCCTTTTTCAAATTAGTTTCAGCAACTGAAATACCTCTTGAATAAACCACGCTCTCCAAACTTTCCCATTACAGCTGATTTCTATGTATTTTTTTTAATATACCCACAGCTCGAAAAACAAAGAAAAAGATAAAAGGAATTCAGCAGGCCACTACAGGAGTCTCGCAAGAAACTTCTGAAAATCCCGCTAACAAAACAATAGTTCCTGCAACATTACCACAACTCACACCTACGCTGGTGTCACTGCTGGAAGTCATTGAACCCGAGGTGTTATATGCAGGATATGACAGCTCTATTCCAGATTCAACTTGGCGGATCATGACCGCACTCAACATGTTAGGTGGGCGGCAGGTGATTGCAGCCGTGAAATGGGCAAAGGCAATACCAGGTAAGATGCAAAAGATAACAGCACTAAGGTGTAAACCTTAGAATGTTTTACATAAAACACTCTGGCTCTGTATCACCTTGGTCCCATGGTTTCCTGTCATCCCTACTTAGTCAAGGGGTGAAGTGAAGTCACTCAGTCGTGTCCGACTCTTAGCTCCTCCGTCCGTGAGGTAAAGAGGTATAAATATCAGGAGCATTTTTTTAACTTAAATCCACTGAATGAGTAATGTCTGCCAGGATTCTTGGCTTTCTGTTTTACTTTTTAATATAGCATTTTAGTCTTTAGTCCATATTTACTCAAATAAGCAAAAGGTGACAAAAACTGGCTACTCTTTTTTCTAACATTGAATACTATTAAAAAATTATTGAGAGCTTTGGTCTTACATGTCAAATGACAAAGGAGAACTGTGTCCACTTAACACTTCATTTCTTCTATTAGCATCTTCCAAAACTGGCAGTTCCCAGAGAGAGGATCTTCTCTTTGGCAACTAGAGTGCTTCCTCATACCTTTTATTCCTCTTAATTCAGGATTCAGGAACTTACATCTGGATGACCAAATGACTCTACTGCAATATTCATGGATGTTCCTCATGGCATTTGCCTTGGGGTGGAGATCATACAGACAATCATGTGCAAATATGCTGTGTTTTGCTCCTGATCTGATTATTAATGAGTAAGTTATTTGTTATTCATATTCCTTCAGGACTGAATCAGTCCTACCAGATTATCTTGGAACTGGGCAACCTACCAAGTATCTTGATGCAGAATTTATCAATGCTTAAGGCAAGCCAGAATGTACTACAGAGCAAATTGCATGTGGCATTATTACGGACCAGGACCTACTGAAGGATATTTTTTAAATAGCATCTCTTGGGGTCAGTAAAGTTTATAGCAAGGGAAAAGGAATCTTACTGTGGCATTGTTTTATTTATGTAATCGTATTTCAGAAAGGAAACAGCGTAATACAATTCATGTTGATCTTACTTTCAGCAGGGACAATGAACAGATGAGGACAACTAGGATGAAGGGATGACAGATATGGACCCAAAGACAAGAAGCATCTCTTTGCATGGCAAGGCTCACTCAATGTGTATGAGTTGTAAAGAAAATGGGAGAACCAGCCACACTAAGATTTGATAAATCAGCTTTCTCTAGTCCTCTAGGTCTATGCCTGTGAAATATTTCAGATACCCATTCCCCGTACCCATTGCACTTGTTTTCTAACCAGCTTTCTGCTGCCTGTGTATCCTCCATCATGCTAAGTTTTTCTTCTTAACACACAGGTGTCTTCACTGAGCACTCAGTGTGTACTCAGCATGGTTTCTGGAAAGCCAGAATCTGGCCTCATTTTATCTCTCGTTATTCTCCTTCACATATTCTTTTTCCCCTCAGATGATCTGTTCTTCAAACATACCCCTAGCTCATGATGGTCATACCACCAGGTAAAAACCTCTCTCCTGTATATCCCTAGCATTTATCACGTTCTACCTTTTATTACTACTTTTGCACTCACAGCTTATCTCCTTTATTAGATAGCAAACAGGGAAGTCACACACACTCACATATGCATACCCACTGATCTGGGCAGAAGGAGATCTGTATTCATGTGAGAAAAAGATTTTAAAACTGTGAGCTCTGGGTGCTGTTGACTATCCTGCTGCTACTAAGTTGCTTCAGTCATGTCTGACTCTGTGCGACCCCATAGATGGCAGCCCACCAGGCTCCCCGTCCCTGGGATTCTCCAGGCAAGAACAAGGGAGTGGGTTGCCATTTCCTTCTCCAGTGCATGAAAGTGAAGAGTGAAAGTGAAGTCGCTCAGTCATATCCGACTCTTAGCGACCCCATGGACTGCAGCCCACCAGGCTCCTCCGTCCATGGGATTTTCCAGGCAAGAGTACTGGAGTGGGGTGCCATTGCCTTCTCTGGCTGTTGACTATGGGGGTCCAAAAAAAAAATTAATGAAATCTTCAACCATGTTATAACAGTCTCACTATACTCCATGTGAGTTAATCCATCATTAGTAGTTTCTGTTCAGAACTGGATGCCATTGTAAAGTTTAAAAAAAATAAACATAGCCACTGATTGGCAAAAAAAACTATGTCCAGAGTGGCAAGAAGTTTAGAAATTAACATCAATGGATGAACAGAGGATGTGTAAAGAAGAAAATGAATGATGAGGATAGCCTAAAAAGATACCCTGTGAAGAGCAAGCAAACCTGCTGTTTCCACTGTTGGGTGTACCAAGCACAAAAATAACAGGTAGAAGATATAAAAAAGCATCTATTTGAGCCAGGTGTTAAACAGCAGGGCTTGCCTTATGACACAGTAAAGGTCAAGTCGTATCTGTTTTAGAGGAGACTGGATGATACTAGCTCTAGATATTTTAAAAGAGGCTTAACTGCTGAGTTAAACTTGCTGGCTAAGTTTCCCAGCACAGTGTTCATTTAATCATATTTGAGGATTTACCAAGTGTCACTGTTTTTAAGAGCTTGAGCTGTAATACGTAAGGCTCTGCTAACATGCAGATGAGGAAAACCAAACAAATGACCAAATTTATTTCAGAGAGCCATAACATTATAGTGTGGGGTACTATAGAAGACCTCTCTAAATATCTGAGCACTGAATAGTACAAAAGAACAAGCTTATAGGAGAGGTAGGGCATTTCAGGCAGAAGAGATGACTACAAAGGCTGACAAACAACCTTGGCATATGTGAGGAACTGAGAGAAAGCCAATAAGGACTTTCTCCGAGTTTAGAGAAGTAGACAGGGACCAAGTCAAGCAGCATCTTAAAAGCCATAAGATAGACTTTGTTTTAGGAGCATGAAGAAGCCAGCGCTGGGAGGAGAGAGGGGCGGTTTCAAACAGAGGAAAACGGATTACAGGGGAACATCAAGTACCGCACTCCTAGTATGTGCCTGCTACCGTACTAGCAGAGAACAAGACAAACAGGGTTCCCTAACTTTACTGTTTACACTCTAGTTGGGGAGACACAGATAACCATCAAAATAATTTGGAGTTTTTACTAGACAGAGGTCTTTTTCAGATGAGTCACTAGTGGCTTCTTGGAGGAGGTGTAACTGAGTGAGACGTGAAGGAGAAAAGACCAGGCTTCATGGTTAGAAGAAATATGACAAGAGGCATGTGAAATATGTACTGCAATCAAACTCTTTGCATTCTATTAATTCTGTTAATTTTCAGTTAATAGGCACTGCATGTGCTTGACCAGGCCCGCTCTCCACACATACTTTCAGGTGTCCACTTCAAAGACAGATGGCACCTTGACCATCCATTGCCAAAAAAGGACTGCTCAATCTGCCGTGCCATGGCTTAAGAAGATTTAAGTTTTTTGATTAAATTTAATTAAAAATATGTAGCTTATATGTAAGCTTAAACACCTTTGAATCTCTTAAGTACTTGCTGCTCATTTCAGAATCTGACCATGTTTACTTTAGAAGTTAAAACCATGTTGACAATGTCTATAGTCACTGTCTAAGAAGAAAGTTGAAGTCATTAATTGGAATAAAAGTGTGAATAGAGTTATGAAACACCAACATATCTTCTTTCATAAAATTAATCTGACTCAGCATTTATTTGGGAGGGTACTCAAATTTAGATTTAAACCATCATAGCATAACCTGGTATTTCTTACATAAAGTAGGAGTTACAGAAATTTTTTCTCAGTGTTCAACTTTATGGATGGCTTACAGAACAATAGTTTTTAAGTGGGCATTCTATTTCCCATTCTTGTCTCCTTATGCCATTGGGATAATAACCTTTTATTTTTTTCTTAAGTCCAAGGTCACTTTTTGTCAAAAAATTAAAAAACAGATCTTATTTTAAACCATGAAGAGACACAGTTTCAGGCTCTGTGTGTCATTTAAAAAGTTAGGAAACTTGAGAGATCTACTTGAAAATTGTAGTTGTGATCGTTAACTGTTGAGAACCCTAACTGAAAATTCATTTTGTAGTACCTTTAGTCGGAAGAATATTCAGTCACATAACATTGGTCAGAGGCAGATTTTTGGGTATCAGAAAGCCTAGAGTCAAGTTTTATTTCTGACCCTCTACCTAACTGTAAACATTATCACACACAGTTGTCTTTAGAATGCAGTGCTATGAAAAAAATTATTTGATTTTCAACTGGGTAAGATTTAAAACTGTGTTGTCTAACTGCTCATATTCAAATACTACCATAAAAGCTTGATTTAAATGAATGACTGATAATAGATTCTATAGGAATAAATTCTAAATACTTAAGGAAAGCTTTCCAAAATTCAGATCAGAGGGAATTCACGTTAATTGCAATAGGTAGATGAGTTAATAGAACGCTTTGCAAAATCAAACAGAAAAGTACTTTTTTGCGGAACAAGAATTACTTCTGTTTAACTCAAACACTTGATATTTGTCTTCCACAGGCAGAGAATGGCTTTACCCTGCATGTATGACCAATGTAAACATATGCTATATGTTTCCTCTGAGTTAAACAGGCTTCAGGTATCTTACGAAGAGTATCTCTGTATGAAAACCTTACTGCTCCTCTCTTCAGGTTGGTGGAACACCTATTCTCTTCTAAAATTGACTTCTGAAATATGTCAAAAACATAAAACATAGAAGTCTAGAAATAAAGGTTTGTTTGTATACAAAGCACTAAATAATTATACCTCTACTATTTCCTGGTACTTTAGATTTTCATAAATGTAAAATTTTAGAAAGGTTAAGATTAATAAGATAGATAAGTATCATGGAGAAATGGAGAGGTATATGAACCACATGGCAGGAAGGAGGAAGTCACTGCTGATCTGGAATATCTATAGCCTTCTTCCTTCCTACAACTTTTTACACTTCCACTACAGAAGACACAGAGAAAGCATGCCAGCTTGAATGATTTTTCTATACAACACTGTTCAGTTCACTCACTCAGTCGTGTCTGACTCTTTGTGACCCCATGGACTGCAGCACACCAGGCTTCCCTGTCCATCACCAACTCCCGGAGCTTGCTCAAACTCAGTTACTTAGTCAAAAATTTTAGTTATACAATGACTAATAATACATTAAATCCAATGACATATTTCTTATACTATGTATAAGAAATTATGGATGGGACCTAAATTTAAAAGCTTTTGCACAGCAAAGAACCATAAACAAAACAAAAAGACAACCCACAGAATGAGAGAAAAAATTTGCAACCGAAGTGAACAAGGGATTAATCTCCAAAGTACACAAACAATTCATGCAACTCAGTATCAAAAACAAAACAACTAAATCAAAAGATAGGCAGCTCTAAACAGACATTTCTCCAAAGAAGACATACAAATGGCTAAACAGCACATGAAAAGATGCTCAACATCACTGATTATTAAAGAAATGCAAATCAAAAGTACAATGAGGTATCACATCAGTCAGAATGGCCATCAAAATTTAGAAATAATAAATGCTGGAGAGGGTGTGGAGAAAAGGAAACCCTTTTACACTGTTGGTAGGAGTATCAATTGGTACAACCACTATGGAGAACAGCATGTGTTGTGCATACTGAGTTGCTTCAGTCATGTCCAACTCTGCAACCCTGTAGACTGTAGCCCTCCAGACTCCTCTGTCCATGGGATTCTCCAGGCAAGAATACTGGAGTAGGTTGCCATGCCCTCTTCCAAGGGATCTTCCCAAGGCAGGGATTGAACCTGCATCTCTTATATTTCCTGCATTGACAAGCAGGTTCTTTACCACTAGCACCACCTGGGAAGCCCCAGTATACAGGTTCTTTCAAAACTAAAAAGAGAACTACCATATGATCTAGTAATTCCACTCCTGGGCACATAACCAAAGAAAACCACAATTCCAAAAGATACATGCAGCACTCCAGTGTCCACTGCAGCACTGTTTATAATAGCCAGCAACCTGGAAGCAACTTAAATGTCCATCCACAGAGAAATGGATAAATAAGATGTGGTACATATATACAATGAAATATTACTCCGTCATAAAAAAAGTAACAAACAAAATAATGCCATCTATAGCAACATGGATGGACCCAGAGTCTGTCATACACAGTAAGTCAGGGAAAGACAAATATCACGTGATACTGCTTATATCACTGTGGATGGTGACTGCAGCCATGAAATCATAAGACAACTGCTGCTTGGCAGGAAAGCTAGACAAACCTAGACAGTGTTAAAAAGCAAAGACATTACTTTGCTGACAAAGGTCCATATAGTCAAGGCTATGGTCTGTCCAGTAGTCATGGTACGACTGTAAGAGTTGGACCTTAAAGAAGGCAGAGTGCCAGAGAATTGATGCTTTCACACTGTGGTGCTAGAGAATACTCGAGAGTCCCTTGAACAGCAAGGAAATCAAACCAGTCAATCTTAAAGGAATTCAACCCTAAATATGCATTGGAAGCACTGATGCTGAAGCACCAATACTTTGGCCACCTGATGTGAAGAGCCAGTTCATTGGAAAAGACTCTGATAGTGGGAAAGACTGAAGGCAAAAGGAGAAGGGGGCAACAGAAGATGACATGGCAAAAGGAGAAGGCAACAGAAGATGAGATGGCTGGATGGTACATTACATGTACTGATGTAATGTACATGAACTTGGGCAAACTCCAGGAGATGATGAGGGACAGGGAGGCCTGGCATGCTGCAATCCATGGTGTCAAAAAGAGTGAGAAACAATTGGGCAACTGAACAACAACATTGCTTACACACAAATGAAGTTATTTACAAAACAGAAATAGTCATAGTTGTAGGGAAATAAACTAAGGTTACCAAGGGGGATGGGTGGGAGGGATAAATTGGGAAACATACACATTACTGTATATAAAATATAATAACATACCATACAGCACAGGGAACTCTACTCAATACTCTGTAATTACCTGTATGGGAAAAGAATCTAAAAAAAGAGTGGCTACATGTATAACTGGTTCACTCTGCTGTACAGCAGAAACTAAGAATATTGTGAGTCAACTATACTCCCAATAAAAATTACTTTACAAGAAAGAAATTATGAAAGAAAAGGATGACCTACAAAAAGTGAGCTTGAGTACTATTAAAGAAGGTTAATGCAGCACTGGAGCTGGACTGTGGACAGAGATGTTTTATCTAGAAAGGAACAACACTATCTTGAAAGTTTACATAAATTGGTATATGAACTTCAGTGAGACTACTTTCAGCAAGCAAAGGCAAACTAGAAAACTTCTGGAAAATACCAAGTATCTTGTCTATATTAGTAAAAATGTGGCATTTTCAACAACTAATGAAAGAAGGTCTGTGAACCAGCAGGCATTATAAACTTTATAAGATGCGGAGTTGATAGCTGAATACCTCTTTCATATAAATAGCGTTCCAATTTTTTAAAGCCTTCATTCCATTAGTAACTGTGGTTTCAAAGTGGCTAAATAATCTACAGATGGTGTACATGACTGCTTTATCACTCAGTTGTGTCCAACTCTTTACTGACCCCTTGGTCTGTAGCCCACCAGGCTCCTCTGTCCATGGGGATTCTCCAGGCAAGAATACTGGAGTGAGTTGCCATGCCCTCCTCCAGGGAATCTTTCCTACCCAGGGATCAAACCCGGGCCTCCCACATTACAGGCAGATTCTTTGCTGTCTGAGCCACCAGGGAAGCCCCTTACATGACTACATGACTATATCTATTTAAGTGTTTCCAAACCACACATCAACCTTAATGCTTTCATACTATTTTTGCTGTTTAATGTCATGGGACTTAAGGAATATTAGTGATATTCCAAAGTAAGAAAATTTTCCACAACCCATTTTAAAAAAGCTAATTTTTTAAGGTTACCTGTAACAGTACCCTTGTTAAAGCAGTGAGCTTGATACTGTTGAAGTAAACAGGGAAAGTTCTGATAATCAATCATTAGGGTTGATAATATCCAGGTACAGGTCAATGCCAAGATACTAACCTTTTGGTTTAAAAAAAAGGGGGGGGTGCTTAGAAGGATGAAAATATGTATCTTAAGATATAATTAGACTGCTACCCTGACAGAACACTAGAAGTGTCCTAACCTTCCATTAAGATATGCTGAACTTAAAGAATTTAACACTACATGCAGGCAGGTACCTGAAGAGAAGAGCTGCACTTGAAGCTAGCTTTCTCTTAGAGGGTAGTTGCCAAGACTGGTAAATTAGTATATTCAGTAAATTTAAAGACAAGTGCAATTGGGGGAAAAAAAAAAAAGATGGATCTAAAGGCAGATTAGACATATTTGTAGAGACATTTAAACTGAAATATACATCTAAAGACGTTAGCCAGAATACATTTTTAATGTGCATTTGTGTATATGTATGAACAAAGATAAGAGGCATGATTGAGAGAGAAAGTCTAAAACAGTACTTCACAACTCTTTTCACATCATAATAACATAAGAAACATAACATTCATTCATAGCACAATGATGTAAATGAATAAAGCTTCCTGCACCCAGTGGTGACCAGCTTAGCAGATCATTAACAACACATTAGTAACCCATTCATATGGTCGTCTTATAATCAAAGATCCAAGATGAAAGGTGAAAAGATACTATACAAAGAGATAATGGCTGGAAACTTTCCAGAACAGCAGCAATTGAAGAAAGTGAACTAATTTTTTAAAAAAAGTTAAAGGGGGAGAAAAACTGAAAAAAGAGAGTGGATTTCCAATTTAAACTCTCACAATTAAACAACTTGCAGTTATTGCTCCCATCCTCACAAATAAGAAAAAGCTAGGCAAACTGACAATAACTTTTTTAAAGATCCATCTGAGAAGTAAGGTCACAGGACAAACCACTAACATCAAAATCTGGAGAAACAGGCAAATACAGAGGACCACAGCCAAGATCAGTTTCCTGGAAACAGAAGCTACTGGACCCAGTAATGCAGAAACACTTATGGTATCTTTGATGTATTTCTGAAGACCAAGTAAGGAATAGCTGGAGTGTTAAGAACCCTGATATCAGGGCTTCTCTGATAGTTCAGTTGGTAAAGAATCCCCCTGCAATGCAGAAGACCCTGGTTTGATTCCTGGGTCACGAAGATCTGCTAGAGAAGGCATAGGCTACCCACTCCAGTTTTCTTGGGCTTCCTTTGTGGCTCAGCTGGTAAAAAATCCACCCACAATGCAGGAGGCCTGGATTCAGTCCCTTGGTTGGGAAGATCCCCTGGAAAAGGGAACAGCTACCCACTCCAGTATTCTGGCCTGGAGAATTTCATGGACTGTATAGCCCATGGGGTCACAAAGAGTCGGAGATGACTGAGCGACTTTCACTTCACTATATAAGAACTCTGAAGACCCAGTCTTCAGGGGTTCCCCCCCACAGTTCTCTGGGGTTTACCTTGAGAAACCCCATCAAATTCTAATGATGAAAATCAGAGAAGATCCCCTTTCTATCCTAGGGGAAAGGGCAAATAGGCAATTCCAGTCCCCTTTACCTTCCTATCTCAGTTAAGAGAGATAGGAAAAGGAAGAGAAGAAATATTTGAAGCAATAAATGCTGATAAATTTCCAAAATTAATGACAGACAGCAAAACACATCCAGGAAGCTCAGAAAATATCCAGAAAGATAGATAAATACCAAAAAAGCTGCACCTAGGCATATTGTACTCAAAACTACAGAAAACTAAAGACAATAAAGGAAAAGGCCAGAGGGGAAAACAGCTTACCATTCCTTATAAAGGAAGGATATAAATTACATTAGAATTCTCATTAGAAATCATGCAAGCAGGAAAGTAGTAGAGTGAACTATTTACCGTTAAAAGAAAAAGATCACCCATGATAGATTCAACATCCACTGATGAGGTTTTAAGGTACCTACAGTACCTATAAAAATACTGAAGTGTTATTTGAAAGAAGATGCAGATTAGTTATAAATGTATATTTCAAATTCTAGGGCAGCCACTAAAAACAACTTTAGGAAGTCATAATTGATACACCAAGAGGAAACAGAATCACATGAATACTCAGACTAGAAAAGGCAGAAAAAGGAAATAAGAAAAATGAATAGATAAGTTACAAACATGGTAGAGATTAATGTAGATATCTCAAACAATCACTTTAAATTTGAAAGGCCTAATATACACAGTCTTTTTTTTTTTAATGAAGGTCAAAAGAGAATTTGCCACCACAGATCCTCAGTAAAGTAATATTAAGGGATATACCTAGGCTACGGGAAAGTAGTATCTTGATGGAAAACAGAATAAAGAAAGTGGCAAATATTTAGATACATTTAAACTAACTGTAAAATAACAGTAATAATGTCTTTGGGAAGTTATAAAATAGAACTACACAATAATTACATATAGGCAAAGAAGAAAAAAGGAGCCTTTGAAAAGTTAAAGATGAGTGTTTAAATTTCTTAAAGAGTATACAAAGTACATTATCAAACCATGAGGACTTTGGGGGAGAACATGGTAAGAAAAAAACAAAAGAATAAAAGAAATGAGAGAAAGTTGAGGGCGGAGGGGAAGCATAAACAAAGGCATGATAGGAGGAAGTAACAAATACACTGATTGTACAAATAAGTTCAAATATATCAGCAATTTCATTAAATGTAGATGGACTAAATGCTCCAAGATAAAAATATACAGAAAGTGCAAGACTAGTTTTAAGAAAACAATCCAACTCTGCTATTTATAGGATATATATATATATATGGATGTTGAGTAGCTGAGGTAAAAGGATATACTATGCATAGTGTAGTATATGGCCTTCGTGGCATACTTTCTGTAAAAGGCCAGATGGTAAATGATTTCAGCGTTGCATACAATCTCTGTCAGAGATACTCAGTTCTGCCCCTTGTGACATGAACATGGTCATGAATGATGCTTAAAGAGTACAGGTGTGGCTGTGTTCCAATGATACTTTATTTACAAAAACAGGCTACAGGTAGGAAGGGGCCATTGCTGACCACTGTTTTACCCAAAAGCAATCTGAAGCAGCTATATTACTATAAAAATAAACACTAAGGCCCCCCCCAAAACAGTTCTATATTTAGAGATTTCACTACATAAAGCATTCTACTCACCAGAAAAATAATTCTGAATATATGGCCCCAAACAACATAAAGCAAAAATCCCAAGGAATATTTGTGGTAACTTGGGATGGATGAAAGTCTTCTAAATATAAATACTGAATAGGTTTCTCACCTAATTTTTACAATGAGGAAAACCAGCATGGGAAAAAAGTTATTAAGAAGAAATCATTACTTTAAAAATCAGCAATAACTAGATTACCTGTAATATAATAATGTGTAAAAATTAACCCACTCTGAACACAGGTCTAACACTCTTGAGTAAGTGGCCTTCATTTGCACTAACACTGATATCCTAAAGGTGTCAAGTTTGCTTTATGGAATCAATATTTTCATATGTTGTTTTTGGTCTAATCCTAATCAAAATCCAGTAAGAGTGATATACTACATTAACCAAATGAAGGATAAAAATCTAAGTGCAGAAAACGCATTGACAAAATTCAACATCCATTTATGATAGAAAATACCAATAAACCAGGTATAGTACCTGACCATAATAAAGGCCATATATGACAAGCCCACAGCTAACATCATTACTCAATAGTGAAAAGCTGAAAGCTCTTCCTCTGAAATAAGGAATGAGGCAAAGATGCCCACTGTAGCCACTTCTAGTTAACCAAGTTCTAGCCAGACCAATTAAGTAAGAGAAAGAAAAGGCATCCAAATCAAAAAGGAAGAAGTAAAAATTCCAATTGGGGTCGGCACATCCTGAGTGTTCTAATTATTACTGCCTGTTTAACTGGAAGTAAAACCATTAGGAAAAAAACATTTTTAAGTTTTTAAGTAAAACTCTGTTTGCAAATGATCTGATTTTATATAGAGAAACCCTAAAGATGACATCAAAAAATACTGTTCGAGCTAGTAAATTCAATAAAGTTTCAGGATACAAATTCAATTTACAAAAATCTGTTGCGTCTCAATGCATTCCAAACAAACTAGCAGTAAGGGAAATTAAGGAAACAATTCCATTTACAACTGCATCAAAAAGAATTTAAAAACCTAGGAATAAATTTAACCACAGAGGCAAAAGACTTGCACAATGAAAACTGTAAGACACTGATGAACAAAACTGAAGAAAACAAAAAATAAATGGACAGTCCATGCTTATGGATTAGAAGAATTAATAGTGTCAAAGTGTCCTTACTATTCAAAGTAATCAACAGATAGAGTGCAATCTCTATAAAATTCCTATGGCATGTGTCACAGAAATAGAACAAATATTCCTAAAATTTGTATGGAAGCACAGAAAATCCAGAATAGCCAAAGCAAACTTGAGAAACAACAAAGCTGAACTTACACCTTGGTTTCAAACTATATTACAAAGCTGTAGTCATCCAAACAGTACTGTACTGGCACAGGCCCATTCACATAGATTATTGGAACACAACTGAGAGCCAAGAAGTAAACCCACAATATATGTATTATCAATGAATTAATGACAAAGGAACTAACAATATACAATGGGAAAAGGGCAGTCTTTTCAATAAAGATGTTGGGAAAACTGGATCCAAGAGAATGAAACTGGATTACCATCTCACACCATACACAGAAGTTAACTCAAAATGGATCATATGGACTTGAATATATGTTCTGAAATCATAAAAGTCCCAGAAGAAAATATAGGCAGTAAGCTCCTTGATGTCAGTCTTGAGGTTGATTTTTTGGCTCAGACATCAAAAGCAAAGGCAACAAAAGTAAACAAATGAGACTATATCAAACTAGACAGCTACACAGCAAAGGGAACCATCAACAAAATGAAGGGGTAATCTGCCAAATGACAGGAAGTATTTGCAAATCATGTATCTGATAAGAGGTTAATATCTACAAATAAAAGAATTCATACAAGTCAACAGCAAAAGAACTAATATCCGGATTTTTTGAATGGGCTTAGAACCTGAACAGGTATCTCACAAAGACATACAAATAATCAATATGTATATAAGAAGGTGCTTTACATTATTAGTCATCTGGGAAATGCTTGCAAATCAACAGTACACTGAAATACCACCTTAACATCAATCAGGATGACTATTAATAAAAACATCCGAAGACAAAAAGTATTGGCAAAGGTGTGGAGAAAAAGAAGACCTCTCTGCACTCTTTAGGGGATTTAAATTGGTGCAGCCACTACAGAAAACAGTATGGAGGTTCTTTAGCAAATTAAAAATAGAATTACTATATGACCCAGCAATTTCACTTCGGGGTATTTAACCGTAGAATACAAAGAAATAAACTGGAAAAGATACGTGCACCCTCACGTTCACTGCAGAATAATTTATAATAGCCAAGATATGAAAACAACCTAAATGTCCACTGATGGATGATTCAATGAGATATTATTCAACCATAAGAAAAAAATGAAACTTCACCACTTGCAACAACATGGATGGACCTTGAGGGCATTGTGCTAAGTGAAATCAGTCAAAGAAGACAAATACCACATACATCTTACTTGTACATGTAATCTAAAAACAAAAGCCCATGGATACAGAGTACAAATTAACAAATACCAGAGGTCTGTGTGTTTGGGGGTGGGGGTGTTGGGGGATGAGAGAAATGAGTGAAGGGTTTAGAGAGTACAAACTTCCAGTCATGGAGATGTAATGGTGTCTGTAGTTAATAATATGATATTGTATATCTGAAAACTGCTAACAGTAAATTTTAAAACTTTCATCACAAGAAATAAAGTTTTGAAACAATTTATAGTGATGGATGTTACCTAGACTTGCTGTGGTGATCATTCTGCAGTATATACAAATACTGAATCATCATGTGTACACTTGAAACTAATACAGTGTTACACACTAATTACATCTAAATTTAAAAAATAAATTTTTAAAAATATATTTAACTCACTGAGGAAGAAAGGAGTAGGAAACAAGGGCTCAGGGAGGTTATACTGAAGTCCACCTGGCAAGTAAGAATTAAAAAGACTTATCCTAAACACACTGCTTTTCCTCTGTTCTAGCATTTTCTAAGATGTCAGTAGAAATGAAGTTTACGTTTGGAAAAGGATTTGTTCCCCCTCCTTGGAGAGTGGGCTTCCCTGGTAGCTCACACAGTAAAGAATCTGCCTGCAATGTGGGAGACCCAGGTTCAACCCCTGGGTGGGGAAGATCCCCTGAAGAAGGGAATAGCAACCCACTCCAATACTCTTGCCTGGAGAATTCCATAGACAGGGGAACCTGACAGGCCCCAGTCCATGGGATCCCTGGAGAGTGCATAATTACAGCTCTAAGAAGTCCTGAAATCCAAAAATCTGCCTAACTTGGTATTGAAACATCTAGTTTTGCTAAATTCTGATCATCAAATCCTTTTCCCCCTAATCATTATTAACACAGAACCAGAGTTCCTTGGAGCACACTTTAAGAAATGTAGTATCCACAAGTCATAATCTCTGCAAGACCAAGTGAAACTATGATTAATCTTAATCCTCTGTTCACAGTCCTTCTTCCTAGTATTGTTTCCTGAAGAGTACTCTTATACTAATTTTATGATCCATGAGGTATTTTCTGTATTTCTATACATAAGGAAAGGCAGATATTTGCTCCCCAGTAAAGCATACATATAAACCACATAAAAAAATCAAGTTTGTTTTTAGATTAGAATCATATCAACTCAGTATGTTTACACATTAATAAAATGTACTGCATGCTGATTTTAAGGTCCTAATTGGTTATATCACAGATATTCCAAGATGTAATTGGTGGAATAAACACTACTGTTGAAGCCATCTATGTCTTTACTAGAATTAAACTCAAGGGCAGAATGACAGTGTATTATTTGTTTGGTCTTCAAACTAGCTTTGTGAACTAAGGAGGAAGGTGTTTACTAGATCCATTTACAGATGAGAAACAACATGATAAACCCAAAGTTACATCCTCCAATTTTCTATTATCCCATATTCTCATGTGGCTATAGTTTCATAATCCTTCAAAATGCTTATATTTTAAGAGTGCATTAAATACAGTGTAAAACATGAAATGATCTATTACTGATAAATGTCCTATTTGTATGTATGAAAAGTTATCACAAGAAAATTCTTTATTACAATTAATCTTTCAGTTCCCAAGGAAGGCTTGAAGAGTCAAGAACTATTTGATGAAATTAGAATGACCTATATCAAAGAGCTAGGAAAAGCCATTGTCAAGAGGGAAGGAAACTCCAGTCAGAACTGGCAGCGGTTTTATCAACTGACAAAACTCTTGGACTCCATGCATGATGTAAGTGTCAAACAAAAAATCCAAGTATCAAAAGAATTTCCTGAGACATAAAGTATGTCCTGATTAGTGTATATAATTATATAGCAATAGTTTTGGGGTCCCCCCACTCATTGATTTTGGTCATGGTTTAATTTTAGACTGTGAAGTTCAGTTTGGCACACAGTTCTCCTACAGTCAATTATGAAATACCATTTCATCTAGTCATATGCATCTAACATCAAAATACTAGTACATAATGTAATGGTACTTTTTTTTAAAAGGTATAATTCCCTGTTTCTGTATGAATTTATCCAGTAAGTTTGAATGTGTCCTTCATATACTGTGGTATCACAATTCATCATGAAGCACTTAATTCCATGTAATTCTATATACAATTTAAGAAATTCAAAATGTCTTTGGTAACCAAGTGCTCATTTTATTTAAGTAAACTTCTTTCTTACCTGGGCAATTCCAGCAGATTGGTATATTCCAGGTCAGAAATTTTAAAAAAACTGTGTGTGGGGGGAGGGGCAAAACAAGCATGAGATGTCTCTACTGCTAAGTTCTTAAGACTGATCATCACTGTATCTTCTCTTGCAGGTGGTTGAAAATCTTCTTAACTATTGCTTCCAAACATTTTTGGATAAGACTATGAGTATTGAATTCCCAGAGATGTTAGCTGAAATCATCACCAATCAGATACCAAAATATTCAAGTGGAAATATCAAAAAACTTCTGTTTCATCAAAAGTGACTGCCTTAATAAGAAAGGTTGCCTTAAAGAAGGTTGAATTTATAGCTTTTATTGTACAAACTATCAATCTGTCCTGTAGCAGTTTTACTTTTTTGTTTTTGTCTGGATTTTGTTTTTGTTTTGAATATGCACTACATGTGGTTTAAAGAGGGCCAAGACTTGGCAACAGAAGCAGTTGAGCTGTCACTTTTCAGTGATGGGCAACGTAGAAAGTGAGAGTTGGTGGATCCCCGAAATTAGAGCCAATAACGTGGGTGTATAAGCTCCACTTTCAGAGAAGGATGGCACCTAAACCACCAGTGCCCGAAGTCTGTGTGATAAACTTTCTGCTCATACTTTTCACAGTTGGCTGGACAAAATTTTTTAGACTTTTTGTTGGTATATTTCCCCTGTTTAGCTAGGATAGCATTTTTTTGATTTATGCATGGAAACCTGAAACAAAGTTTACAAGTGTATATCAGAAAAGGGAAGTTGTGCCTTTTATAGCTATTACTGTCTGGTTTTAACAATTTCCTTTATATTCAGTGAACTACGCTTGCTCATTTTTTCTTACATAATTTTTGTATTCAAGTTATTGTACAGCTGTTTAAGATGGGCAGCTAGTTCATAGCTTTCCTAATTGAACTCTAAACATTAATCTTCTGTGTGAAAATGGGTCGGTGCTTCTAACCTGATGGCAGTTAGCTATCAGAAGACCACAAAAATTGACTCAAATCTCCAGTTTTCTTGTCAAAAAAGCTCACATTTTGTATATATTTGCTTCAGTGGAGAATTATATAGATTGTGCAAATTAACCGTCCTAACCGGTGTAGAGCACCTAGTCCAGTAACCTGCTGGGTAAACCGTGGATTGCGAAAGACTAATTTAAAAAAAAAAAAAAACTATCAAGAGGCCCTGTTTGTACCTAACGCCCTACCTATCTCTGCAATGGTTAGATGGGAAGAAAGGTGGTAAACTGTCTTTCAGGACCTTCTGCTGTCGTTTGTAAAACTTCCTAAAAGTTATAATTCCAGATAACCAGCTGAAACACAATTGAGTGTTTTTAACCAGTCCAAGTAATTCCTCCCACTAAACTTTACCCCCTCCCAAAAATCTCTAATATGGCAAAAGTGGCTAGACACCCATTTTCACATTCCCATTTGTCACCAATTGGTCTTTCTTTCCTGGGGATACAGGAAAGCTCAGCTACTGATTTTTCTGATTTAGAACTGTATGTCAGACTTCCATGTTCATAAAACTATACATCCCTCACAGCCTTATGTGTGCCATAGAGTTTAATGAAAGTCATGTGAATTTCTCCTTCTCACTGTTGAGAATTATCATTTTAAACAAGATAGAAGCTGTAGTAGCCCTTTCTGTGTGCACCTTACCAACTTTCTGTAAACTCAAAACTTACATTTACTAAGCCACAAGAAATCCGATTTCTATTCAAGGTGGCCAAATTATTTGTGTAATAGAAAATG
Organism: Bos javanicus; assembly: GCF_032452875.1. Classification (NCBI taxonomy): domain Eukaryota; kingdom Metazoa; phylum Chordata; class Mammalia; order Artiodactyla; family Bovidae; genus Bos; species Bos javanicus. Next base: position 53,881,658 of record NC_083874.1, on the reverse strand, counting down.
GAAAATCTAATATTAAAAATATGAAACTTCTAATATATTTTTATATTTAGTTATAGTTTCAGATATATATCATATTGGTATTCACTAATCTGGGAAGGGAAGGGCTACTGCAGCTTTACATGCAATTTATTAAAATGATTGTAAAATAGCTTGTATAGTGTAAAATAAGAATGATTTTTAGATGAGATTGTTTTATCATGACATGTTATATATTTTTTGTAGGGGTCAAAGAAATGTTGATGGATAACCTATATGATTTATAACGTGTGCAAGCATTCATACAGGCAGCAATGGTCTCAGAAACCAAACAGGTTTGCTCTAGAGGAAGAGAGAATTGGAGACTGGCCCTGTGCACCATGAAGGTTATTGAGGCTCTCTCCCATTCAGATTGGAGAGGAAGTAATCCTCTGCCTCCCAGAATGTCCACCCTCTTCATTCCAACAGTGCGTCTGTCTGCACAGGTTTAGTTTACTAAATCTCCCCTTGCGCTAAAGTGTGTTAACAGGACAGAAAGGTGGTGCTTACACACTTACAGGCACCATCACATACAGCCTCCCCAACAGTTTAACAGTTTGGCAATAATATGCATAGAGGTACCAGCAATATGTAAATAGTGCAGAATCTCATAGGCTGCCAATAATACACTAATTCCTTTCTATACTATAAGAGTTCATTTCCTAATAAAATGAGGACATGTTTATGTTTTCTTTGAATGCTTTTTGAATGTTGTTATTTTTCAGTATTTGGAGGTTATTTAATAAAAATGTAATCATTTGCTTTTTGAATGCTCTCTAAAAAGGGAATACTCCTTTTGTAATTCTTTAAATTGATCTCAAAGTATTTTAAAATGATTTGTAACCCAGCTGGATGTGAAATTTTTGGTGCCTAAGAAATACTGCTTGAATATTATCAGTGATAGTGTTAAGTTTCAAAAAGAGCTTCTGAAAGATAAATTATTAATCATTTATAGAGTATTATCTGGTTAAAATCAGAAGGCATACCACACATTAATCTTAATTTTAGCCCCAACAACCTTGGCTCCCAAAAAATCGAGCTCAATGAATAAAGACAAGTGCACTTTGTTGTTAAAAGGAAATGGACTGACATTCATGAAACTATAGGAAGCTGTACATTAAATGGAAAAAGAAGCTGTGACCTTTTAGAAAATGTAGGAAAGAAGAACTTTACCTTAATTGTGTGTGAGTGTAATTATGGACTTAAGTGAAGAAAGCTATGGTGCTATCTGAAAGGAGCTTCATTTTCTATATATTTGGTATGTTGCCATCCCAAACTATAAAAGTGTATAGTAACTTTAGTGACAGGTGACATGCATAGATGAGTCACAACAAATCCTGAAAAGTATTTTTAATTACTGGTGGAAAAAGGGACCCTCTCTGTGTTTTTAGGTCTTGCTATAGGATACAAGACAAGTGTTTTGGGGATATATATTTATACCCAATTGTCTAAAACTATGTGAGGGGAACCTAAAAGTGCACCTGCCTTCTCCTGGGGGAAAAAAAAAATAACACAGCAAAAGGAAAACATATGATTAGTGTCTATGAAGAACTTTGTATTTAGCATAGGATGAGCTCTGGATACATATATAAAGGAAAGCCAGGCTCACTTCAGAATTGAGGAATGGGAGAATGAGCAACTCCAATTTTACATATCTACCAATACAACCAGTTATCATTAAGTCTTATCATTTTAGTTCTCTGTTAAATATCCTAAAACTACATCACCATGGAATGGACATCATTATTATACTTTGATCTGTCAAAAGTTAAGAACTGTGACAGACAGCCCTCAGTAAGATTTTGATCTTGCTAGATCACTGAAAGGACTGCAGCTGTATATGAATGTGTTTTTCTGTGCCTGGTTTGAGAATTAGAAGAGAAACTAAGAGTGGAAGGAGGACATGTTAACCACTTGGAATGGAAGTTTATCGTTTTCCAGACTATGGTCAGTCAGCCTGGTCCACCAAGGATTAGTGACCCGGTTTTTGGGAAAGGATTAGCTTCTCTCTAGCAAATGCCTGAAAGAAGGATTTTATTTTCTGACGAAAGGCTGTATGAAAATACCCTCCTCAAATAACTTGCTTAACTACATATAGATTCAAGTGTGTCAATATTCTATTTTGTATATTAAACAAATGCTATATAATGGGGACAAATCTATATTATACTGTGTATGGCATTATTAAGAAGCTTTTTCATTATTTTTTATCACAGTAATTTTAAAATGTGTAAAAATTAAAACCAGTGACTCCTGTTTAAAAAATAAAAGTTGTAGTTTTTTATTCATGCTGAATAATAATATGTAGTTTAAAAAAAAAGTGTCTTTTTACCTACGCAGTGAAATGTCAGACTGTAAAATCTTGTGTGGAAATGTTTAACTTTTATTTTTCATTTAAATTTGCTGTTCTGGTATTACCAAACCACACATTTGTACTGAATTGGCAGTAAATGTTAGTTAGCCATTTACAGCAATGCCAAATATGGAGAAACATCATAATAAAAAAAAAATCTGCTTTTTCATTATATGACTCCAACATGCTTTTGTAGAACTCATGCAGTTTCACTTTTCCTGCTGCTTTTCTTCCCTCTTCTATCGAAGTTAGAGTTATCACTTCAGGGAGCTTACACTGCTAAAGAGGACATTTAAATGTCAATGTGGCAGGTTTACATGCTAATACGGCATAAATTCAAAATGAGCTTAACCCTGGCACCAAAGACCCAAGAACTGTCCCATCTGTGCCTCAAACGGTCATGTGCCAACTACTGCAAAGGGTACTAAGGGAAGGAAGAACTCATTCAAGCCTTTTCCAAACCTAACAGTCTTTACCATGAAAATGCTATTTTATGTAAACAAACTGATTAGCTCATCAAGATTCTTACCTTACTTAAATTAACATCAATTCTTTCTCCAAAAAAGGACGTAAACATGCGGTGAACACAGCAATACTGCATATTATAGACAGTAAAGGCAAGAGGGGTCAAATGGTAAAGCAGTTATTCTGTACAACTTACGGTATTTCCAAAAGCATAATGTGTCCAATCATATCCGTAAACTGGATGAGCCGACAAACTTCCCTATAAATACTCTTCTCTCTACATGTGACCTCCACCCCTAAGGAAAAGGCATTACAATGTCAAAACCAAGTCTATCTTACCTGTCATATGTGTACCAAGTATTTGCTGTGTACCCACTCTATGATAAATATTGAAGTTCAAATATGAACAAGAAAATTACTATTCCTACCTTCAGTCATTTGCAAAAGTATGTAAGAAGCCTCCCTTCCCAGTGTCTTACTAGTATGTATACATATTATTGCTTTACTCTTCATTTCAAGTATTAGCCTTACATTTGTAGAATACTTTCACATATAGCAGTTCATCCTCACCTACCCAATAAACAAATGAAATAAAAACAAATGCTAAGGAACATAACTCCATTTCATAAAAAGGGAACAAGCTCAGAGTTTAAAGACCTGATTCATAGCTGCTAACCCATTTTATTGAAATCTGAATGAAAAATCTTTGTAATGAGGCTGTTTACCACGTCAGAGAATATGGCTCTAGTCTACAAATTCCAAGGGAACTGGGGTTGCTTTTCTGTTTTTAAATTTGTATTTTATATTAACTGAGCACTTACTTTACGCCAGGGATCATGTTTCAATATATTACCTCATTTAAACTTAGAAACTCTATAAAGTGCTACTATAGACCTCTTATAAGCTCACTGTATTTATATGAGACAACTGTGGCTTAAACAACTTACCTAGGTTACTAAGCTTGCAAGTGGTTAAGCAGGATTTTTTAGGTCTGTCTTTTGTTTGTTTGTTTTTAAATACTGGACATCTGGCTCCAGAGTCCATGCTCTTAAACCTTACTGAGAAATTATTAATATGAAGCTCCTAACTAGATTAAATGAGCCAGTGTTGAGCATCCTATGTCAAGCCTTTGACCTAATCTCATTTAACCTAATCATTTTAATTTAACCATATCAATTTTGACTTACACATTTAACAATGATAATTCCTTCTCAAAAACATGTGTTCTACCATGTGTCCAATACCCTTTGTTTTGTCAAATATACTGTACAAGGAACCTGTCTCACTTAACACCCACAGGAAAATTAACACATTTCTTCAAGCTATGTAGAGAATATAGGCTACACTCAAACAGGAAGAGAGTAATTTATAAATGAAAACTGATGTAAGTCAAAATTTATGATTAGTTTGGCAAGTAAAATAAGAGCCTGAATTTTGAGTGTATTTTTTCTTAGAACTTCAGCTAATTTCTATTAACTGGCAGTACCTGGCTCTTAACAGCATTAGTAACTTTATAGCATTTGCTTTAGTGCAAAGAATCCAGTCTTCTTATGTCAGGCTTCTGTTGCCCAGTTAAAATGAAACCATACTTTGGTAGGGAAACATTTTTTACTTTATTTGGTCACAGACATACTAACTTTATTTGGTCACAGACAAGCTAACATCAGAACAAAACAGTTCATACAGAACACATCAGACACCCAAAAATCTTTCCTCACTCTATCCAACCTACTTGAATAAAAGACAGTTTATATTATTCATCTTTTATACCCTCTCCATAAATCAACAGAATAATATGCATACACAGTATAAATAAGCCATAGCTTTTGTTACTATTAATGTGGCATTGTCTTAGAGTATGTCTTACCACATACTGTCTTTGAGTATACATGGAGTTATGCTGGAAATAAAAATCTAAATCATCCAAAACCATTAGGATTGTTTGCTAGCATTGCAAAGAATAGAGATAAAAATAATTCTTTCCAAGTGGGCGTAACAGGAGATATAGTGTGCATAAAAACCAAACAAGGGTTCACAGAACATCAAATTATGTCATAAATACCTGTTGATCAGTTGCCCGACCCACTGTGTGGCAGGCATGCTAGAGGAGCCAATTCAAACACCAACCACTAAGCCAATACTAAAAACTTCAACGTAATGTTCCTGCCTTCAAGGAATCAAAGATGAGACGTGGTCCAACAATTACACTGCTATGAATCTATTCAAAAGGAATAAAACCTGGGCATACAATGACTTGCATGCAGATACTCACAGCACCATTTTTCATAATAGACAAAAACCAAAATGTCCAACAACATAAATACATAACAAATAAGACATTAACAAATGAATCAACACATAAAATGTGGCATAGCTATATTTCAGTTCTTATGTATAGCCATACAATAGAAAATAATTATAAGCAAAGCAGAGTAGAATACTACACAACAATAAAAGAGACAGCGGTGCATGCTATAATATGGATGAACCTCAAGCAAAAGAATTCACACAAAGAGACCACATCTTACTTGATTTCGTGTATATGAGATGTCCGGAAAAGGCAAAGCTATAGTCAAAAGGCAGGTCAATGGTTTCCTATGACTGGGGCGGCATCAGGGCTCAAGTGAAAATAGTATGAGGGAACTTTATGAGAAGATGGAAATGTTTTAAAATTGGATTATAATGATGGCTACACAACTCAGCAATTTTAATAAAAATCATTAACATTTACACTTAAAGTAAGTTTTATGGTATGTAGCATACACACACACACACACACACACACACGATATCTAAGAGTGGATGTAAGCAAATGTGTAACTTTCGTTCACTGTATCAGCACCTGGTACAAAGTACTTTGAATACAAAAGGCAGGTGCAGCTGATTTTCAGGAAAGCCTATAAGAAGGTGTCTTCCTTGTCATGATACTATACACAGACAACCCTAAAGATACTACTAGAAAATTACTAGAGCTAATCAGTGAAATTATTATAATTAGCAAAGTCACACAATACAAAATCAATACACAGAAATCATCTGTATTCCTATAAACTAACAATGAAAAATCAAAAGTTAAGGAATCAATCCCAGTCACCATTGCAACAAAAAATAATAAAATATCTAGGAGTAAATCTACCTAAGATGACAAAAGAGCTGTATACAGAAAACTAAGACACTGATGAAAGAATTCAAAGTTGACAAACAGATGGACAGATATTGCATGTTCTTGGTTGGAAGAATCAATATTATGAAAATAACTACATGACCAAATGCAATCTACAGATTCAGTGTGATCCCTATCAAATTACCAATGGCATTTTTCAACAAAACTAGAACAAAAAATTTCACAATTCACATAGAGTAACAAAAGACCCTGAATACTCAAAGCAATCTTGAGAAAGAAGAATGGAGCTGGAGGAATCAACTTTCCTGACTTCAGGCTATACTACAAAGCTACAGTCATCAAGACAGTATGGTACTAGCACAAAAACAAAAATATAGACCAATGGAACAAGATAGAAAGCCCAGAGATAAATCCACGTACCTATGGTACCTTATTTTTGACAAAGGAGGCAAGAATATGCAATGGGGCAAAGACAGCCTCTTCAATAAGTAGTACTGGGAAAACTGGACAGTCATCTGTAAAAGAATGGAATTAGAATACTTCCTAATAACCACACACAAAGAAAAACTCAAAATAGATTAAAAACCGAAATGTAAGACCAGAAGCTATAAAATTCTTAGAGGAAAACATAAGCAGAATACACTCTGACATAAATAACAGCAAGATCCTCTATGATCCACTTCCTAGAGTAATGGAAATAAAAATAAACAAGTGGGACTTAATTAAACTTAAAAGCTTTTGCACAGCAAAGGAAACTATAAACAAGGTGAAAAGATAACCCTCAGAATGGGAGAAAATTAAAGCAAATGAAACAATGACAAAGGATTAATTTCCAAAATATTACCAGCAACTCATCCAAATCAATACCAGAAAAACAAGCCAATCAAAAAGTGGGAAAACCATCACAGCACTGTTTATAATAGCCAGGACATGGAAGCAACCTAGATGTCCATCAGCAGACAAATGGATAAGAAAGCTGTGGTACATATACACAATGGAGTATTACTCAGCCATTAAAAAGAATACATTTGAATCAGTTCTAATGAGGGGGATGAAACTGGAGCCTATTATACAGAGTGAAGTAAGCCAGAAAGAAAAACACCAATACACTATATTAACGTGTATATATGGAATTTAGAAAGATGGTAACAATAACCCTGTATGTGAGACAGCAAAAGAGACACTGATGTATAGAACAGTCTTTTGGACTCTGTGGGAGAGGGAGAGGGTGGGATGATTTGGGAGAATGGCATTGAAACATGTATAATATCATATAAGAAATGAATCGCCAGTCCAGGTTCAATGCAAGATACAGGATGCTTGGGGCTGGTGCACTGGGATGACCCAGAGAGATGGTAGGGGGTTGGGAGAGGGGCTCAGGATGGGGAACACGTGTACACCCATGGCGGATTCATGTTGGTGTATGGCAAAACCAATACAATATTGTAATTAGCCTCCAATTAAATTTTAAAAATTTATATTAAAAAAAAAAGTGGGAAAAAGACCTAAATGGACATTTTTCCAAAGAAGACATATGGATGGCTGATAAACACATGAAAAGATGCTCAACATCACTCATATTAGAGAAATGCAAATCAAAACTATGAGATATCACCTCACACAAACTGTTAGCCAGACTCATCAAGAAAAAAAGGGAGAAGACTCAATAAAATTAGAAGTGAAAATGCAGAAATTACAAAAGGCAACACAGAAATTCAAATGGTCATAATAGATTACTATGAACAACTATATGCCAATATAATGGAAAACTTGGAAGAAGTGGACAAATTCTTAGAAAACTGTAACCTTTCAAAACTGAACCAAGAAGAAAATTTGAACAGATCAATTGACAAGCATAGAAATAGAAACTATAATCAAAAATTTTACAATAAACAAAAGCCCAGGATCAGAATTCTACCAAATTGAATTCTACCAAAAATGTGAGAATAGCCAACACCTATCCTACTCAAACTCCTCCAGAAAATTGCAGAGGAACAAAAACTCCCAAACTCATTCTACAAAAGCCACTATCACCCTGATACCAAAACCAGACAAAGATATCACAAAAAAAGAAAATTACAGGCCAATATTACTGATCAACATAGATGCAAAAATCCTCAACAAAATTCAAGGAAACAGAATTCAACAACATATTAAAAAGATCATACATCATGATCAAGTGGGCTATATTCCAGCAATGAAAGGATTCTTCAATATTCATAAATCAATCAATGTGATACACCATATTAACAAAATGAAAGATAAAAACCATATGATTATTTCTAAAGATGCAGAGAAAGCCTTTACCAAAATTCAACACCCATTTATGATAAAAACTCTCCAGAAAGTAGACACAGAAGGAACATACCTCAACATAATAAAAGCCATATACAACAAACCCACAGCAAACATTATTCTCAGTGGCAAAAAACTGAAAGCATTTCCTGTGAAACCAGGAATAAGACAAGGGTGCCCACTCTCACCACTACTATTCCAAAGTTTTGGAAGTTCTAGCCACAGCAACGGAGAGGGCAATGGCAACCCACTCCATTTTCTTGCTGGGAAAATCCCATGGATGGAGGAGCCTGGTAGGCTGCAGTCCATGGGGTCACTAACAGTCGGTCACGACTTAGCAACTTCACTTTCACTTTTCACTTTCATGCATTGGAGAAGGAAATGGCAACCCACTCCAGTGTTCTTGCCTGGAGAATCCCAGGGATGGGGGAGCCTGGTGAGCTGCCGTCTATGGGGTCGCACAGAGTTGGACACAACTGAAGTGACTTAGCAGCTGCAGCAGCCACAGCAATCAGAGAAGAAAAAGAAATAAAAGGAATACAGATTGGAAAAGAAGTAGTAAAACTCTGTCTGCAGATGACATGATCCTCTCTATATATAAAAAACCCTAAAGATGCCACCAGAAAATTACTAGAGCTAATCAGTGAATACTGGAGCTAATCAGTAAAGTCACAGGATATAAAATTAATGCGCATATGTACATGGCATTACTATACACTAACAATGAAAAATCAGAAAGAGAAATTAAGGAAACAATCCCATTCACCATTGCAATGAAAAAAAGAAAATACTTAGGAATAAATTTACCTAAAGAAACAAAAGATCTGTATACAGAAAACTATAAAACACTGATGAAAGAAATTAAAGGTGACACAAATAGATGGAGAAATATACTGTTCTTGGATTGGAAGAATCAATAGAGTGAAAATGAGTATACCATCCAAAGAAATCTACAGATTCAATGGAATCCCTATCAAGCTACCAAAGGTATTTTTCACAGACCTTGAACTAATAATTTCACAATTTGTATGGAAACACAAAAGACCCTGAAAAGCCAAAGAAATCTTGAGAAAGAAGAATGGAATTGGAAGAATAAGCCTTATTCACTTCAGACTACACTACAAAGCCATAGTCATCAAGATAGTATGGTACTGGCACAAAGACAGAAATATAGATCAATGGAACAAAATAGAAAGTCCAGAGATAAATCCATGCACCTATGGACACTTTACGTTTGACAAAGGAGGCAAAAATATATAATGGAGAAAAGACGGTCTTTTCAATAAGTGATGCTGGGAAAGCTTGTAAACCACGTGTAAAAGAATGAAAACTAGAACACTTTCTAACACCATAAACAAAAATAAACTCAAAATGGATTAAAGACCTAAATGTGAGGCCAGAAGCTATAAAACTCTTAGAGGAAAACATAGGCAGAACACTCTCTGACATAAATCACAGCAAGATCTTCTATGACCCACCTCCCAGAGTAAAGTAAATAAAAACAAAAATAAATGGGACCTAATTAAAAATAAAGGCTTTTGAACAATGAAGGAAACTATAAACAAGGTGAAAAGACAGCCCTTGGAATGGGAAAAAATAGCAAATCAAACAACTAACAATTAATTTCCAAAATATACAAGCAGTTCATGCACCAGAAAAACAAACAATCCCAATCAAAAGATGGGAAAAAGATCTAAACAGATATTTCTCCAAAGAAGACATACAGATAGCTAATAAACACATAAAAAGATGCTCAATGTCACTCATTATTAGAGAAACGCAAATAAAAACCACAATGAGGTACCATCTCACACTGGTAAGAATAGCCATCATAAAAAAATCTAGAAACAATAAATTCTGGAGAGGATGTGGAGAAATAGGAATCCTTTTACACTGTTGGTGAAAATGCAAACTGGTACAGCTGCTATGGAGAACAGAGTGGAGATTTCTTAAAAAACTGGGAATAGAACTACAATATGAGCCAGCAATCTCACTGCTGGGTATATACCCTGAGGAAAACAGAACTGGAAGAGATACATGTACCACTATGTTCACTGTAGCACTATTTACAATAGCCAGGACATGGAAGCAACCTAGATGTCCATCAGCAGATGAATGGAAAAGGAAGGTGTGGTACATATACACAACGGAATATTACTCAGCTATAGAAAGGAACACATCTGAGTCAGTTCTAATGAGGTAGACAAAACTGGAGCCTAAAATACAGAGTGAAGTAAGTCAGAAAGAGACAAATATTGTATATTAATGCATATATATGGAATTTAGAAAGATGGTATTGATCCTACATGCAGGGCAGCAAAGGAAATACATATGTAAATAACAGACTTTTGGACTCTGTGGGAGAAGGTGAGGGATTTGAGGGAATAGCACTGAAACATGTACATTCAGTTCAGTTCAGTTCAGTCACTCAGTCGTGTCCGACTCTTTGCGACCCCATGAATCGCAGCACGCCAGGCCTCCCTATCCATCACCAACTCCTGGAGTTCACTCAGACTCATGTCCATCGAGTCAGGGATGCCATCCAGCCATCTCATCCTCTGTCGTCCCCTTCTCCTTCTGCCCCCAATCCCTCCCAGCATCAGACAGAGTCTTTTCCAATGAGTCAACTCTTCGCATGAGGTGGCCAAAGTACTGGAGTTTCAGCTTTAGCATCATTCCTTCCAAAGAAATCCCAGGGCTGATCTCCTTCAGAATGGACTGGTTGGATCTCCTTGCAGTCCAAGGGACTCTCTAGAGTCTTCTCCAACACCACAGTTCAAAAGCATCAATCCTTCGGCGCTCAGCCTTCTTCACAGTCCAACTCTCACATCCATACATGACCACAGGAAAAACCATAGCCTTGACTAGACGAACCTCTGTTGGCAAAGTAATGTCTCTGCTTTTGAATATGCTATCTAGGTTGGTCATAACTTTCCTTCCAAGGAGTAAGCGTCTTTTAATTTCATGGCTGCAGTCACCATCTGTAGTGATTTTGGAACCCAGAAAAATAAAGGCTGACACTGTTTCCAATGTTTCCCCATCTATTTCCCATGAAGTGGTGGGACAGGACTAGAAGGAATCAATAGTGGAATAACTGAGGCAGAAGAACGGATAAATGACCTGGAGGACAGAATGATGGAAATCACTGCTGCAGAACAGAATATAGAAAAAAGAATGAAAAGAAATGAAAACAGCCTAAGAGGCCTCTGGGACAACATTAAATACACCAGCATTATAGGAGTCCAAGAAGAAGAGAGAAAGGACCTGAGAAAATATTTGAAGAGACAATAGCTATAACTTCCCTTACACAGGAAAGGAAATAGTCAACCACGTCCAGGAAGCACAGAGTCTCAGGCAGGATAGACCTAAGGAGGAACACACTGAGACACACAGCAATCCAACTGACAAAAATTAAATATAGAGATAAAATATTTAAAAAGAACAAGGGAATAACATACAAGGGAATTCCCATCAGGCTATCAGCTGATTTCTCAACAGAAACTCTCCAAGCCAGAAGGGAATGGCATGATGCATTTAGAATGATGAAAAGGAAGAACCTACAATCAACAATACTCTACCCAGCCAGACTCTCCTTCAGATTTAATGGAGAAATCAAAAGCTTTCCAGACAAGCAAAAGTTAAGAGAATTCAGCACCACCAAACCAGCTTTACAACAAACGCTAAAGGAACTTCTCTAAGCAGGAAACAAAGAGAAGGAAAAGACCTACCTACAGAAAATGAACCCTAAACAATTAATAGAACAGTAATAGGATCATACATATCAATAATCATGTTAAATGTAACTGGATTAAATGCACCAACCAAAAGACATATACTACCTGAGCAGATGAAAACATGTGCATGCACACACTTCCACTTACCACACCACCCTGCTTGACCCCACAATTTGCATGTAATTATTTTATATTGTTAGGTTTACCTTGGTCCCATTACAACTTGCAACTGTAAGTATCTTTTATTTTTTATCTGGCTATTGATTGTGAAAACTGACAAACATCTTTCACTATTGTGATTATGTAACTAGTACTCACTTAATACCAATATATGATGTTTGGTCAATAGAAAAATAATATAATTCTATTATCACCAAAACTACCATTTAATAGAAAAACTTGTAATCACTTTTTAAAATCCAGATACATATGAGAATTATCTTGTAATTTTTTGAAAAATACAAATGCCAACGTATTGCTTTTTCTTGTCAGAGCTCCAGATATGTTTCTAATGAATAGCCATGTTTAAAACCATGGTTCAGTTTAAAGCCAACTGAACTATATGAGGATCTTTTATATTTTTCTACTTTGTTTCATTTTTTCTGTTTCATATTCAGTGCTCCCATTTCATGTAGTTTATGTTTTCCAATTTCTCCATCTTTTTTTTTCAATGTTCTTTCTCAAGCCTTTATCCAACATAATACAAAAGCTCTTGCATACTAATATAAATACTCTGTATAATATATATATATATTTTAGAAAAACTATGAATTTTTGCCTTAAAAATTTATGACACTTTGTTTCCACTTATTTGACTTAGTATGAACAGAATGCTAGATTTGTAATCTAAAAAAACACATATGATACAAGCAACAAAGGTTTACTGTATAGCACAGGGAACTATAGTCAATACCTTGTAATATATTATATAACATATAATGGAAAAGAATTTCAAAAATAATATATGCAGAGTACATCCTGAGAAACGCTGGACTGGAAGAAACACAAGCTGGAATCAAGATTGCCGGGAGAAATATCAATAACTTCAGATATGCAGATGACACCACCCTTATGGCAGAAAGTGAAGAGGAACTCAAAAGCCTCTTGATGAAAGTGAAAGTGGAGAGTGAAAAAGTTGGCTTAAAGCTCAACATTCAGAAAATGAAGATCATGGCATCCGGTCCCATCACTTCATGGGAAACAGATGGGGAAACAGTGTCAGACTTTATTTTTCTGGGCTCCAAAATCACTGCAGATGGTGACTGCAGCCATGAAATTAAAAGACGCTTACTCCTTGGAAGGAAAGTTATGACCAACCTAGACAGCATATTCAAAAGCAGAGACATTACTTTGCCAACAAAGGTTCGTCTAGTCAAGACTATGGTTTTTCCTGTGGTCATGTATGGATGTGAGAGTTGGACTGTGAAGAAGGCTGAGCGCCAAAGGATTGATGCTTTTGAACTGTGGTGTTGGAGAAGACTCTTGAGAGTCCCTTGGACTGGAAGGAGATCCAACCAGTCTATTCTGAAGGAGATCAGCCCTGGGATTTCTTTGGAAGGAATGATGCTAAAGCTGAAACTCCAGTACTTTGGCCACCTCATGCGAAGAGTTGACTCATTGGAAAAGACTCTGATGCTGGGAGGGATTGGGGGCAGAAGGAGAAGGGGACGACAGAGGATGAGATGGCTGGATGGCATCCCTGACTCGATGGATGTGAATCTGAGTGAACTCCGGGAGTTGGTGATGGACAGGGAGGCCTGGCGTGCTGCGATTCATGGGGTCGCAAAGAGTCGGACACGACTGAGCGACTGATCTGATCTGATAACAGAATCAGACTTCCCTGGTAGCTCAGCTGATAAAGAATCCATCTGTAATGCAAGAGACCCCGGTTCAATTCCTGGGGTGGGAAGATCTGCTGGAGGAGGGAAAGGCTACCTACTCCAGTATTCTTGGGCTTCCTGGTGGTTCAGACGGTAAAATCACACAAAAAAAGAATTCTAATTTTTGAAATTTAATAATGTTTATCTTTTTGCCAGTTTTTCTAAATGTCCTATGTATATCTAATAACAATGTATGAGATACAAAATTTGAAATATATTTACATAGAATATGAGATTAATATAAATTAATATAAAATAGAAATCTACTATAGTTAATTTACCAACATTACTCAAGAAGCTCCTATTCTTTTTTTTTCTGCTCTTTATAAAATATTCTCAGAGAAATGCTAATCTGCCTCATTATTATATATTTTTTCTTTTCCCTTGTATTTCTTTTGCTTTTTGCTTCATGTATCTTTGTTTCTTTGTTGTTGTCTAACCATTTATGATGTCTATCTTCTTTGTGAATTGTACCTTTTATCATTAGAAATATTCATCTTTGCTTCATTTAAATATAATAAGTAAAAAGAATACTGGAGCAGGTTGCCATTCCTTCTCCAGGGGATCGTCCCAATCCAAAGACTGAACCCGTATCTTTTATGTCTCCTGCATTGGCAGGTGGGTTCTTTTCCACTAGCACCATCTCAGAAACCCTTAGTGGGTCCCAAGATTCTTTTAAAGGTAACAAAAATGCTCTAAAATAAAACTATCTTCATGATTGTACAACTGTGAGTATACAAAAGGTGCCTGAATTGTATATTTTAAATGGGTACATTTTTTGCTATCCAAATTATAGCTCAAAAAGGTGCTTTAAAAAACAGGAAAGAAACAAATAACCTTATTAGTCTTATTGTTGCTGTTGTTCAGTTGCTAAGTCATGTTCGACTCTTTTGCAACCTCATGGACAGTAGCCCGCCAGGCTCTTCTGTCAATGGGATTTCCAAGGCAAGAATACTGGAGTGTTGCCACTTCCTTCTCCAAGGGGTCTTCCTGACCCAGGGATCAAACCCATGTCTCCTGCATTGGCAGGTTGATTCTTACCTGGGAGCCCCTTACCTGTTGAGCCACCTGGGAAGCCCCAAATTAGCCCTCTATCTATTAGTTAAGTTGAATTTGTAGTTAAAAACCTTTTCATAAAGAAAACTTCAGGCCCCAGATGGTTTCACTGGTGATTTCACCCAAACACTTCAGAGAGAAATAATACCAATTCTACAGAAACTCTTCCAAACACAAAACTGCACCAGAGGGAATATTACTCAATCCATGCTAAGAGACCAGCATTATGCTGGTCTAGACACCAAAATTAAGACAAAAACTACAAGAAAAGAAAACTATAGACTAATATCCCTAATGAACATAATGGAAAAACTCTACACATAACTTTGGCAAACAGTATTTAACAATTTATACAAGGATGACACATGACCAAAGGGTTACCTCGAGAACAAGGGTTGAATCCACATTTCAAAAATCAATCAATGCAATTCACAACAGTGAAAAAATGAAAACTCCATGTGATTACCCAAACAGATACAAAGCATTTGACAAAATCCAACATACAGTTCTAATTTAAAATAAACAACCTCTTAGCAAACTAGGAATAGAAGGGAATTTCCTCAGCTTTATAAAAGGTATTTACAAAACATTACCTTCTTCTAGCATCATACTTAATGGGAAAACACTGAACACTTTCCTCCTAATTTTAGTAAGAAAACAAACCAAACAGGAATGTACCCTCTTACCACTTCCATTAATACTATACTGCAGGCCCTACCCAATGCAATCAGGCATGAAGGAAATAAAATGTAATTAGATTAGATGGAATGAGTAAAACTGTTTTAACTCATAGACAATATCTATGCCGAAATTCCATGGAAGCTATAGAAAACCTACTAGACTTCAAAAAGTAAAACACAGAATTACCACATGATCCTGCAATTCCACTTCTGAGTATAAAACCAAAGGAACTGAAAAGGGGTACTCAAGTAAATACAATTACACATGTTCATAATAGCACAATCCACCACAGCCAAAAACATGGAAATACTCCACGTGTTCATCAACGAGTGTGCAGATGAATCAATGGTAGAATATATAAACAACAAAATAGTATTTGGCCATAAAAAGAAATGAAGTATGAATTCATGCTACAATGTGGATGAACTTCCAAAACGTTAAGTGAAAAAAGCCAGGCACAAAATGTGATATTTTATGTAATTTCATTCACATGAAATATCTAGGACAGAAAAATCTATAGATACAGAAGGAAGATGGTTGGTTGAGAGGGTCTGGGGGAAGGGAATAATGGGGAGAAATCACTAATGAGTAAGGGTTTTACTGTGGGTTTACAGAAATATTTTTAAACTAGACATGGATGGTGGTTCCACAACACTGCTGCTAAGTCGCTTCAGTCGTGTCCGACTCTGTGTGACCCCATAGACGGCAGCCCACTAGGCTCCTCTGTCCCTGGGATTCTCCAGGCAAGAATACTGGAGTGGGCTGCTATTTCCTTCTCCAATTCCACAACACTGAGAATATACTAAATGCCACTGAATTATTTAAGTGGTAAACTTTATAACCTATTAATTTCATGTCAATAAATTACAGTTTTTGAAAAAGCTACTGGAAATAATACAGGTTAGCAAGGTTGCAGGATACAACAGGGGTCAGCAAAATATGATTTATAGCCAAACTCAGCCCATTTCCTATTTCTGTTAAAAAAAAAAAGTTTCTAACACACAGACATGCATTTATGTCCTATCTATGCTGCTTTCGTACTGTAAAGGCAGAGCTGAGTAGTTGTAAAAGGAATATATGGCCTACAATGTGTACAATATTTACTATCTGGCCCTTAACAACAACAAAAACTTGCCGATGCCCAGGATACCAGATCAATATGCAACAACTAATTGTATTTCTATGCACCAGCAACAAACAATTAGAAGTTGAATTTTTAAAAATACCATTTGCAATACCTCCAAACAATATGAAATAGAAATAAACCTGACCAAAATATGTGACAAACCTGTAAACTGAAAGCTACAAAATGCAAGCTTGGCCTTGCAGTACAAAATGAAGCAGGGCAAAGGCTACACAGTTTTGCCAAGAGAATGCACTGGCCATAGCAAACACCCTCTTTCAACAACACAAGAGAAGACTCTACACATGGACATCACCAAAGGGTTAATACCGAAATCAGATTGATTATATTCTTATAAACGAAGATGGAGAAGGTTTATACAGTCAGCAAAAACAAGACTGGGAGCTGACTGTGGCCCAGATCATGAACTCCTTATTGCCAAATTCAGAATTAAATTGAAGAAACTGAAGAAAACCACTAGACCATTCAGGTACGACCTAAATCAAATCCCTTATGACTATACAGTGGAAGTGAGAAACAGATTTAAGAGACTAGATCAATAGACAGAGTGTCTGATGAACTATGGATGGAGGTTCGTGACACTGTACAAGAGACAGGAATCAAAACCATCCCCAAGAAAAAGAAATGTAAAAAAGCAAAATGGCTGTCTGAGGAGGCCTTACAAATAGCTGTGAAAAGAAGAGAAGTGAAAAGCAAAGGAGAAAAGGAAAGATATACCCATTTGAATGCAGAGCTCCAAAGAATAGCAAGGAGAGATATGAAAGCCTTCCTCAGCAATCAATGCAAAGAAATAGAGGAAAACAATAGAATGGGAAAGATTAGAGGTATCTTCAAGAAAATTAGAGATCCAAGGGAACATTTCACGCAAAGATGGGCTCAATAAAGGACAGAAATGGTATGGACCTAACAGAAGCAGAAGATATTAAGAGGTGGCAAGAATACACAGAAGAACTGTACAAAAAAGATCTTCACAAACCAGATAATCACGATGGTGTGATCACTCACCTAGAGCCAGACATTCTGGAATGTGAAGTCAAGTGGGCCTTAGGAAGCATCACTATGAACAAAGCTAGTGAAGGTGATAGAATTCCAGTTGAGCTATTTCAAATCCTCAAAGATGATGCTGTGAAAGTGCTGCACTCAATATGCCAGCAAATTTGGAAAACTCAGCAGTGGCCATAGGACTGGAAAAGGTCAGTTTTCATTCCAATGCCAAAGAAAGGCAATGCCAAAGAATGCTCAAACTACCGCACAATTGCACTCATCTCACATGCTAGTAAAGTAATGTTCAAAATTCTCCAAGCCAGGCTTCAGCAATATGTGAACCATGAACTTCCAGATGTTCAAACTGGTTTTAGAAAAGGCAGAGGAGCCAGAGATCAAATTGCCAACATCTGCTGGATCATTGAAAAAGCAAGAGAGTTCCAGAAAAACATCTATTTCTGCTTTACTGACTATGCCAAAGCCTTTGACTGTGTGGATCACAATAAACTGTGGAAAATTCTTAAGATAGGAATACCAGTCCACCTGACCTGCCTCTTGAGAAACCTGTATGCAGGTCAGGAAGCAACAGTTAGAAAAGGACATGGAACAACAGACTGGTTCCAAATAGGAAAAGGAGTATATCAAGGCTGTATATTGTCACCCTGCTTATTTAACTTATATGCAGAATACATCATGAGAAACGCTGGGCTGGAGGAAGCACAAGCTGATATCAAGATTGCCAGGAAAAATATCAATAACCTCAGATATGCAGATGACACTATGCTTATAGCAGAAAGAGAAGAGAAACTAAAAAGTTTCTTGATGAAAATCAAAGAGTAGAGTGAAAAAGTTGGCTTAAAGCTCAACGTTCAGAAAATTAACATCATGGCATCTGGTCCCATCACTTCATGGCACATAGATGGAGAAACAGTGGAAACAGTGGCTGACTTTATTTTTCTTGGCTCCAGATGGTGACTGCAGCCAAGAAATTAAAAGACACTTACTCCTTGGAAGGAAAGTTATGACCAACCTAGCTGCTGCTGCTGCTAAGTTGCTTCAGTTGTATCCGACTCTGTGCGACCCCATAGACGGCAGCCCACCAGGCTCCCCGTCCCTGGGATTCTCCAGGCAAGAACACTGGAGGGGGTTGCCATTTCCTTCTCCAATGCATGAAAGCGAAAAGTGAAAGTGAAGTCGCTCAGTCGTGTCGGACTCCTAGCGACCCCATGGACTGCAGCCTACCAGGCCCCTCCGTCCATGGGATTTTCCAGGCAAGAGTACTGGAGTGGGGTGCCATGGCCTTCCCCGGACCAACATAGACAGCATATTAAAAAGCAGAGACTTTACCTTGGTAACAAAGTTCCATCTAGTCAAGGCTATGGTTTTTCCAGTGGTCATGTATGCATGTGAGAGTTGCACTATAAAGAAAGCTGAGTGCTGAAGAATTGATGCTTTTGAACTGTGGTGTTGGAGAAGACTTGAGAGTCCCTTGGACTGCAAGGAGATCCAACCAGTCCATCCTAAAGGAGATCAGTCCTGGTGTTCATTGGAAAGACTGATGTTGAAGCTGAAACTCCAATACTTTGGTCACCTGATGCGAAGAGCTGACTCATTTGAAAAGACCTTGATGCTGGGAAAGATTGAGGGCTGGAGGAGAAGGGGATGACAGAGGATGAGATGGTTGGATGGCATCACCGACTCAATGGACATGGGTTTGGGTAGACTCTGACAGTTGGTGTTGGACAGGGAGGCCTGGCATGCTGCGGTTCATGGGGTCGCAAACAGTTGGACATGACTGAGTGACTGAACTGAACTGAACTAAAGGACATTCGAGCAACCTAACAGCAGAGGCATGGAAAAGGAACATGTGGTATATATATTTAATGGAATATTGATTAGTCATAAAAAGGAATGAAATAGCATCATTTGCAGAAACATGTCTCCAGTGTATGACAACCCAGAGACTGTCATACAGAGTGAAGTAAATTAGAAAATATCATGTAACGTTGTTTACATGTGGAATCTAGAAAAATGGTACAGATTAACTTCCTGGCAAAGCAGAAATAGAGTCACAGATGTAGAGAACAAAATTACGGTTACCCGGGGAGAAGGGAATGGAGGGATGGGATGAATTGGGAGACTGCAATCAACATATATACACTACCATGTATAAAACAGATAACTAATGAGAAACCATTTCTCAGCACAGAGAACCCTACTCAATGATCTGTGGCGTCCTAATGGTAAGGAAATCTTAAAAGGAGTTATCTGTATGTGTGTAACTGATTCACTCTGTTGTACAGCAAAACCTAACACAACATTGTAAAGCAACTTTACTTCAATAAAAATTAATTAAAAAATAAATGGCCTTTGCTATGTTGAGATATGTTTCCTCTATAGTCACTTTGCTGAGAGTTTTTATCATGAATGGATACAGAATTTTGTCAAGTGCTTTTTCTGCATCTACTGGGATAATTCTGTGATTTTTAGCTTTATTTTGTTAATGTGGTGTATCATGTTGACCGATTTGCAGATATTGAACTGTTTGTAATATTCTCTTATGATTGCTTATATTTCTGTGATAAGCAGCTATATTTTGGATTCCATAATAGGGACCCACAAGGGAGGCCTATAGATTAATAAACTTGTAAATCTAAGGAAACAGAAAACAAACAAAAATCATGGTATCGGCATATAAACAAACAGATCAATGGAACAGACTAGAGAGTCCAGATATAAACCCATTTATATAGACACTGGTTTTGTTTTGTTTAACAAAGTTGCGAAGGCAACACAACAGAGAAGGAGCCTTCAACAAATGTACTACAATAATTGGCTATGCGTGTTTAAAAAACAACCTGGATTCATACCTTGAACCATACATAAAAACTAACTCAAAATGGACACAGACATATACGAATAATCTAAAACTGCAAAATCTGCAGAATAAATGCAGGAGAAAATCTTTGTGCCCTTGGGTTAGTCAAAGATTTCTTAGATGTGCACCAGAAGCACTATCTATTAATTTAAAAATTGATAAGATGGATTTTATCAAAATTTAAAACATCTACTCTTCAAACATACTTTCAAGAAAATGAAAATACAAAGCACAAATTGAGAGAAAAATATTTGCAAACACAAAGATCGTAAAGAACTGGTGTCCAGAATTCGTATAGAACTCTCAACGTTCAACAGAAAAAAGAGGAGGGGAGGGCAGAGGTACATCATGAGTGTGCAGTTGGAGCAGTTCTTGTGACACACCTGATGGGCACTGATGGAGGGCTTCCCATGCCTAGAGGGATGGGAGGAGGCTCTGTGCAACCAAGTAGGGCATGAGAAGGAAAGAGGGGTAGATGAGGAGTGAAGACTGAAGACAGAAGGCAATCAGTGCTCATGGTAAGGAGCTGGGGAGAGGAGAGGCTCCCACACTCAAGGAACTCCGCTGACGGCTAGGGGAATCAGCAGGCACAGGAGGGACCTCTGGGGGAATGGGAAATTAGAGGGGAATGCAATGGCCAGTCTATGGAGGGCAGGATGGAGTGGAACCTGTGTGCATGGTACATGTCACAGCCCCGGGCACTTCAGCCTCAGTTGTGTGTCTCCTGGTGGGGAGAAGAGGGGTTTGGGGAGTAGACCCAGAGAGAGGACAACCGTTGGTGGTAGGGGAGGGCCTTCACCCCCAGGGAGGTTGGCAGAGGAGCTCCAGGACACCAAGGAGGTGAGGCACCATTGTACAGTGGTATACAAAGCGTGGGGCCACCACTGTGGCACTCCTTCCTGCCTGCCACCCTGGCCTCCTTGTGCAGTGATAGGGGCACACACCCACACAGGCTCACATGCCCTTCAAGGTGGGGTCTCCCATCTGCTCAGGCCCTGGCAAGCCTGTTGGGATCCCAGGGCTTGAGACCCACTCCTGTCAGAGTCCCCTCTGGCTGTACAGGTCCCAGGCCTGAGCCCCATTCCCACAAAAAGCCTCCAAGGACCATGTAGATCCTGGGCCTGAGCCCCACCCCACCAAGGCCACCTGTTCCAGACACAAGGGTCCCAGTGGTCCACCTGTCACTCCTGATTAAGCCTCCTTTAGCTGCATGGGTCTCAAGGATATCCACTCTTGCCACTGTTATTCAACATAGTTTTGGAACTCCTAGACAGGGCAATAAGAGAAGAAAGAGAAATAAAAGGAATCCAAGTTGGGAAATAAGATGTAAAACTGTCACTGTCTACAAATGACAGGATAATTTACATAAAAAATCCTAAAGAGGTCACCAGAAAATTACTGGTACTAAATCAATGAATTTGGTAAAGTTGCAGGATACAAAATTAATTAACAAAAATCTCTAGCATTCCTATAATCTAAAGATGAGAAAGAGAAATTACAGAAACAATCCCATTTACCATTGTAACACAAAGAATAACATACCTAGGAATACTCAGAAAACTACAAAATACTGATGAATGAAATCAAAGGTGACACAAACAGATGGAGAGATATACCATGTTCCTGGATTGGAAGAACAAATATTGGGGAAATGGTTATACTACTCAAAGCAATCTACAGATTTAATGCAATCCCTATCAAACTATCAATGGCATTTTTCGCAGGATTAGAACAAATAACTTTACAATTTATATAGAAACACAAAAGACCCTGAATAGCCAAAGCAATCTTGAGAAAAAATAATGGCACTGGAGGAATCAGGTTTCCTGATTTCAGACTATACTACAAAGTCACAGAAATCAAGACAGTACAGTACTGGCACAAAAGCAGAAATACATATCAATGGATCACGATAGAAAGCCCAGAGATAAACACATGCACCTATGGTCACCTAAACTGTAACAAAGGAGTCAAGAATATACAACAGAATAACGACAGTCTCTTCAGTAAGTGGTGCTGGGGATACTGAACAGCTACATGTAAAAGAATGAAATTAGATTGCTCTCTAACACCATACATAAAAATAAGCTCAAAATGGATTAAAGATCTAAATATAAGGCCAGACACTATAAAAATCTTAGAGGAAAACATAGGCAAAACACTCTTTGACATAAATTTCAGCACAATCTTTTTTGACCCACTCCTAGAGTAATGAGGAGTCTTCCCTTGTGGCTCAGATGGTAAAGCGTCTGCCTGCAATGTGGGACACCCAGGTTCAATCCCTGGGTTGGGAAGATCTCCTGGAGAAGGAAACGGCAACCCACTCCAGAACTCTTGCCTGGAGAATCCCACAGATGTAGAAGCCAGGTAGGCTACAGTCCATGGGGTCACAGAGTCAGACACAACTGAGCGACTTCACTTTCACTTTCACTTTCTGATACTTTTCACTTTCAGTTCAGTTCAGTCGCTCAGTCGTGTCCAACTCTTTGCGACCCCATGAATCGCAGCACGCTAGGCCTCCCTGTCCATTACCAACTCCTGGAGCTCACTGAGACTCACGTCCATCGAGTCAGTGATGCCATCCAGCCATCTCATCCTCTGTCGTCCCCTTCTCCTCCTGCCCCCAATCCCTCCCAGCATCAGAGTCTTTTCCAATGAGTCAACTCTTCGCATGAGGTGGCCACAGTACTGGAGTTTCAGCTTTAGCATCATTCCTTCCAAAGAAATCCCAGGGCTGATCTCCTTCAGAATGGACTGGTTGGATCTCCTTCCAGTCCAAGGGACTCTCAAGAGTCTTCTCCAACACCACAGTTCAAAAGCATCAATCCTTCGGCACTCAGCCTTCTTCACAGTCAACTCTCACATCCATACATGACCATAGGAAAAACCATAGCCTTGACTAGACGAACCTTTGTTGGCAAAGTAATGTCTCTGCTTTTGAATATGCTATCTAAGTTGGTCATAACTTTCTTTCCAAGGAGTAAGCGTCTTTTAATTTCATGGCTGCAGTCACCATCTGCAGTGATTTTGGAGCCCCCAAAAATAAAGTCTGACACTGTTTCCACTGTTTCCCCATGTATTTCCCATGAAGTGGTGGGACCGGATGCCATGATCTTCGTTTTCTGAATGTTGAGCTTTAAGCCAACTTTTTCACTCTCCACTTTCACTTTCATCAAGAGGCTTTTGAGTTCCTCTTCACTTTCTGCCATAAAGGTGGTGTCATCTGCATATCTGAGGTTACTGATATTTCTCCCGGCAATCTTGATTCCAGCTTGTGTTTCTTCCAGTCCAGCGTTTCTCATGATGTACTCTGCATATAAGTTAAATAAACAGGGTGACAATATACAGCCTTGACAAACTCCTTTTCCTATTTGGAACCAGTCTGTTGTTCCATGTCCAGTTCTAACTGTTGCTTCCTGACCTGCACACAAATTTCTCAAGAGGCAGATCAGGTGTTGTGGTATTCCCATCTCTTTCAGAATTTTCCACAGTTTATTGTGATCCACACAGTCAAAGGCTTTGCCATAGTCAATAAAGCAGAAATAGATGTTTTTCTGGAACTCTCTTGCTTTTACAACTATATCCAATAAAATATTTTTAAAAAGAAAACAGAATATTCAAAACAAAAGAACTGCATAAACTGTAAATTTTAGGGGGGCGGAGTAGAAAATCAGTCATAATCTCTTCATTGATTATCACTATTTACCACCACTATGATATATTTTTTAATGTATTTTTACTGAGCATTTATGTTATATGTCTGTATATCTTTCAAATACATTTTTACAATGAGAAGAGAAAGCTTAGGGGAATAAAAACTGCAATATTAAAAAAAAGGAAGGGCAAAATATCTGAACAGATGTGTCACCAAGGAATAAATACAGATGGAAAATAGATACATTAAAAAAATGACCATCATTAGTTATTAGGGAGATACAAAATAAAACCATAATAAGGTAACACTACACAGCTATGAGTACATTAAATAAAAATGAACAGATATGTGCATTAACATGGATGAATCTCAGAAGCACTGTGCTAAATGAAAGAAGACATACAAAAGGCTTCATTCTGTTTGTTTCTATTTACTGCATAGAGCATTTTGTAAAGGCAAATCCATAGGAAAAAAGATCAATAGTTGCCAGGGGCTGGGGTTAGGAGGTTTGGAGGTGTGTGTCTGTGTGTGTGTGTGTGTCTGTGTGTGTGTGTGTGTCTGTGTCTGTGTCTGTGTGTGTCTGTGTGTGTGTGTGTGTGTCTCTGTGTGTGTGTGTGTGTGTGCGCATTAGTCACTCAGTCATGTCCAACTCTTTACTGTAGCCCAGCAGGTTCCTCTGTCCATGGAATTCTCCAGGCAAGAATTCTGGAGTGGGTTGCCATTTCCTTCTCCAGGGCATGTTCCCAACCCAGAGATCAAACCTGGCTATCTTACAATACAAGCAGATTCTTTACCATCTGAACTGATAAAGAATCACAGGACTGGAAAAGGTAAGTTTTCATTCCATTCCCAAAGAAAGGCAATGCCAAAGAATGCTCAAACTACCGCACAATTGCACTCATCTCACACACTAGCAAAGTAATGCTCAAAATTCTCCAAGTGAGGCTTCAATACTACATGAATCGTGAACTTCCAGATTTTCAAGCTGGTTTTAGAAAAGGCAGAGGAACCAGAGATCAAATTGCCAACATCTGTTGGATCATCAAAGAAACAAGAGAGTTCCAGAAAAACATCTACTTCTGCTTTATTGACTATGCCAAAGACTGTGGCTGTGTGGATCACAACAAACTGTGGAAAATTCTGAAAGAGATGGGAATACCAGACCACCTGATCTGCCTCCTGAGAAATCTGTATGCAGGTCAAGAAGCAACAGTTAGAACTGGACATGGAACAACATACTGGTTCCAAATAGGAAAAGGAGTAGTCAAGGCTGTATGTTGTCCCCTGCTTATTTAACTTATATGCAGAGTACATCATGAGAAACACTGGGCTGGAGGAAGCACAGGCTGGAATCAAGATTGCTGGGAGAAATATCAATAACTTCAGATATGCAAATGACACTACACTTACAGCAGAAAGAGAAGAGGAACTGAAGAGCCTCTTGATGAACGTGAAAGAGGAGAGTGAAAAAGTTGGCTTAAAACTCAATATTCAAAAAACTAAGATAATGGCATCTGGTCCCATCACTTCATGACAAATAAATGAGGAAACAATGGAAACAGTGACAGACTTTATTTTTTTGGGCTCCAAAATCATTGCAGATGGTGACTGCAGCCAAGAAATTAAAAGCTGCTTGCTCCTTGACAGAAAAGCTATGACCAATCTAGACAGCATACTAAAAAGCAGAAATTCCTTTGCCAAAAAAGGCCTGTCCAGTCAAAGCTATGATTTTTCCTGCAGTCATGTATGGATGTAAGAGTTGGATTATAAAGAAAGCTGAGTGCCGAAGAATGGATGCTTTTGAATTGTGGTGTTGGAGAAGACTCTTGAGAGTCCCTTGGACTGCAAGGAGATCAATCCAGTCCATCCTAAAAGAAATCAGTCCTGAATATTCACTGGAAGGACTGATGTTGAAGCTGAAGCTCCAATATTTTGGCCACTTGATGGGAAAAGCTGAATCACTGGAAAAGATCCTGATGTTGGGAAAGAAAGAAAGCAGGGAGCAGAAGGGGACGACAGAGGATGAGATGGTTGGATGGCATCACCTACTCAATGGACGTGAGTTTGAGCAAGCTCTGGGAATGGGTGATGGACAGGGAAGCCTGGCATGCTGCAGTCCATGGGGTCGCAAAGAGTCAGACACGACTCAGCAACTGAACTGAACCCTGAAAGTGGTGATGGTTACATGTTTACATTACTGTATATTAGTCTGTCAAAACTCTGAACTGCATACTTAGTTTTACTGTATGTAAATTATACTTTAATAAACTTGAAGTTTAAAATGAAAAAAACTTCAACTTACCGAATCAAATATAATTGCTCTTAGAAAAATAAGACAGAGACTTGCTAAGTCACTTCAGTCATGTCTGACTCTGTGCGACCCCATAGACGGCAGCCCACCAGGCTCCCCCATCCCTGGGATTCTCCAGGCAAGAACACTGGAGTGGGTTGCCATTTCCTTCTCCAGTGCATGAAAGTGAAAAGTGAAAGTGAAGTCGCTCAGTTGTGTCCAACCCTCAGCGACCCCATGGACTGCAGCCTACCAGGCTCCTCCATCCATGGGATTTTCCAGGCAAGAGTACTGGAGTGGGGTGCCACTGCCTTCTCCGAAGACAGAGACTTAAATGTCCTTATTTCTTAAAGAACATTAAGCACTTGCAAGGAGTTCAAATAAAGGCTCTCAGATTAGAAACTGTGATTATCACTAACACGAAAATTCAATTTTCCAACTAAAAAATCTGGTTTAAAGTCCTTTCTTAAAGTCCCACTGGCCCTGCTATGCAGGCCCTTATTATGGCCCACATGAATTGCAGCAAAAATTTTCTAACTGATCTCCCTGAACACATCCTCCATACTGTTTTCTACACATTCTAAACCAAATCTGACCACACAGGTCTCCCATTCAAAAGTCTCTGATGCTTTCCCATACAATAAATTTTAAAAACCCAAAGGTCAGAAGACCCTTCCCAACCTAGTCTTAACGTAACCTCTTCAGGCTAACTTTCATTTCTGACTTCCTGAATACAAACTTTTAACTCAATATATCCCAGTACATATTAAGATCACATTACGCAGTCTACCTGAAGTTTCCACTTGATACCCCTCTGGGCCTCTGTACCATCTAGCTTATAATACTCCCTCTACCTCAGCTACCCTCCTCTTCAGGTTCTCCTACACAAATGTCATCTTGGAAGAGGCTTTTCCAGGTCTTCCCCCTCTCCTGTGTTCCACAGTATACACCTTTATAGTGTTCAGCACACAGTTACAATATGATTACTTGTTTGAACTCCCTAAAGTAAGATCTCCTCAAGGACAGGCACCATGTCTTAACTTAGCTCTGATTCTCCAGGGCCTAGCTATATTCTAACTGAATGGGTGCTTTGGTGGGCCAGATACGTGTAAAGGCAGATGTTAATGAGAATTTCTTATTCAAGAAAATCCTTTCAAGAAAAAGGATATATTTTTTTCATATTACTAAAGCAGTGTGGGAAAAGCAACCGCTGAGAATTTACAAATAACATTTTCTAGTTATTAAAACAGCATTCTAAGCTGATTCATGTTGAGGTTTGACAGAAAACAATAAAATTCTGTAAAGCAATTACCCTTCAATTAAAAAATAAATACTTTTTTAAAAAACATCATTCTACATATGGAATTTAGAAAGATGGTAACAATAACCCTGTATACGAGACAGCAAAAGAGACACTGATGTACAGAACAGTCTTATGGACTCTGTGGGAGAGGGAGAGGGTGGGAAGATTTGAGAGAATGGCATTGAAACATGTATACTATCATGTATGAAATGAGTCCCCAGTCCAGGTTTGATGCACGATACTGGATGCTTGGGGCTGGTGCACTGGGACAACCCAGAGGGATGGTATGGGGAGGAAGGAGGGAGCAGGCTTCAGGATGGGGAACACATGTACACCTGTGGCGGATTCATTTCAATATTTGGCAAAACCAATACAATATTGTAAAGTTTAAAAATAAAATAAAATTTAAAAAAAAAAACATCATTCTACATTTAGATGAGAATGCTGTAAGAGGAAAAAAAAATGTGAAGAAATGAAATCAGAAAGCTCACATGAGCTACTTACCAGCTGTGTGATTTGGGGAAATTGTTAATCTTTCTGTATACACTTTCTTGATACATAAAATGTGAATATTAACAATGGGGTAATGTAAACTACCACAAGGAGATAATACATTGTGAAAGGGCTTTTGTGAATTTAGAACATAAACTATAGCAATAATAAGGAGAAAAAAGAAATGTTATCTTCTGGAAGTCACCAAGACAGCTGAATAGAAAACCCTGTTCTCATCCCACAAACACACTAATTCAACAATTCACAAAATTGCTCATAAGAATTTTAGACACTAGCTTTTTTGAAAAGATAAACAAACTTGATAAACCTCTAGCTAGACTAAGAAAAAAAGAGAGAACACTCTAAGTAAAATCAAAAATAAAAGAGGAGTCATTACAGTTGATGCTATAGAAATTTAAAAGATCATGCTTTTTAAAAATTTTTTTTTTTGGCCATGTTGCAAGACATGTGAGATCTCAGTTCCTTGACCAAGGATCAAACCCACATTTCCTGCACTGGAAGCACTGAACCATGGACTGCCAGGGAAGTCCCAAGACTATTTTTAATTTAAGGTAAAAATAATAGTCTACTATGAACAATCATACACCAACAAATTGGATAACTTAGGAGAAATGGATAAACTCCTAGAAACCCACAGTTTATCAAAACCAAAGCAGACAGAAAATTACCTCAACATAATAAAGGCCATAAATGTAAAGGGCACAGCTAACATCATACTCAACGATGAAAAGCTGAAAGCTTTTTCTCTAAGATCAGAAACAAAGCAAAGCTGCTCACTCCAGCAACTTCTAGTCAACCTGGTACAAGAAGTCCTAGCCAGAGTATTTAGGCAAGAAAAAGAAACAAAAGGCATCCAAATTAAAAAGGAAAAGTCTATTTGTAGATGACATGATCTTGTAGAAAACTCCACCAAAAAAAAAAATGTTAGGATAAACACTCTCATAAAATTGCTGTACACAAAATCAACATGCAAAAATCAGTTCTATTTCTACACACTAACAACAAACTATCTGAAAAGGAAATTAGGCTAACAATCCCATTTACAATAGTGTCAAAAAGAATAAAATATTTAGGAATAAATTTAACTAAGAAAATGAAAGATCTGCACACTGAAAAGTATAATACATTGATGAAAAAAAATTAAATACATAAACAAATGGAAAGACAGCCCCTGTCCATGGATCAGAAGACTCAGTATTGTTTAAATGCCTATACTACTCAAAGAGAGTTACAGATTCAATTCAATCTCTGCCAAAATTATAATGGGCTCTATATTTTTTTTACAGAAAAAGAAAAAAACAATCCTAAAGCTCAGAGGGAACCATAAGAACCCTGAAGAGCCAAAATGACCTTAAGAAAGCACAAGATTTCAAAAGCACTTAATGATTTCAAAACTCTTACAATGTTACAGTAATTAGAACAGTATAGCACAGCATATAGACCAATGGAACAGAACAGAGAGCCCAGAAATAAATCTCTGCATACAAGGTCAGATGATCTTCAACAAGAGTGCCAAGAAAACATACTGGGTAAAGGATAGTTTTTTTTTGCCAAATGGTATTTTAAAAAATGGATATCCACGTGCAAAAGAATGAAAATGAACCCTTATTTCACACAATATACAAAAATCAAAGTGGATTAAAGATGTAAACATAGATCTGAAATTGTAAAACTCTTAGAAGAAAACACAGAGGGACATCGTCATGAAACTGGTCTTGGCAATGATTTCATGGATATGACAGCAGAAGCACAGGCAACAAAAAGGAAAAATAGGTAAGTGGGATTACATCAAACTAAAAAATTTCTGCATATTAAAGGAAATAATTAACAGAGTGAGAAGGTAACCTACAAAATGGGAGAAAATATTTGCAAACTATACACCCAATAAGAGGATAATTTCCATAACATATAAGTGGCTCCTACACTCAATAGCAAAAACACTAATAACCTGAATAAAAATGAGCTAAAGAGTTAAATAGGCACTTCTCCAAAGATACGCAAATGGTTAACAAGAATATGAACAGATGGCTTAGCTTCACTAAGTATCAGGGAAAGACAAATTAAAACCACAAACCTTGTACATATTAGGATGGCTATTATCAAAAAGTCCAAAGACAACGTATTGGTGAGGATATGGGTAAACTGGAACACTTGTATAATGTAGACAGGAATGCAAAATTGTACTGTTGCTATGGAAAACAGCAGAGAGGTTCCTCAAAAGATTAGAAATTGCAGTACTATATGATCCAGCAATCTCACTTCTGGGTATATATCTGAAAGAATGGGAATTAGGATCTTGAAGAGATATCTGTTGTTATACCCCCAAGTTCACAGCAGTCACTATTCACAGCGGCTACTATGTGAAAACAACCTAAAAGTCCATCAGAGGCTGAGCAGATAAAGACAATCAGGTATACGCACACAATGAAATGTTATTTGGGCTTTACAAAGAAGAGAATTCAGACATATGCAACAATATAGGTGAACCCAGAGGACATTATGCTGAGGGAATAAGCCAATCATAGAATGACAAATACTGCAAGATAGCACTTAAGTGAGGTATCTAAAATAAGCAAACTCATAGAATCACACAGGTGAATGGTGGCTGCCAGGGGCTGGTGGGGAGGGGGTTACGGATAGGAAGTTGTTAACCAACAGGCATAAAATTTCAGTTATGCAAGACTAATTAATCCTGACGACCTACTGAACAACACTGTGTATAGTTAATTATACTATATCATACACTTAAAATTTTGTTAACGTGGAAAAAAATTACTATTTTTTTTTTTTTTGGCTCACAGAACCCTTTCAGATAAGAGGTTATAATGTTAATAAATAGTTTGGAAATACCTTCAAAGTCAACAGCCAGGGTGATTGATAAAGCAAAGAAGTTTTGCCATTCAATGAATTTGGAGCATTGAAAACAGTCTGGGAGCATTTAAAAAAAAAAAAAAAAGACTGGGGCATTAAAAACAGACTAGGGGAGGGGAATGTACTCAAAAGACTAAAAATAATTTTTAGTTTTTATCTAAATTATGGGCTTTTTCAATTATAGCTAGAACTTTCAAGAAAACCCAAATGAGAGCCAGGAAATCTCAAGCCATAATGAAGAATTTTCAAAGATTAACCTATACATGAAAGTAAATAACACAACAGTAGAATTATTTAAACTGAAGCATTGAGGAGGTCAAAAATAAAAGATTTAGATAAAAATTCTGATTTTGTAGTGAACAGACCTCTAATCCTAAAAATGTGAAAATATACTTTCCACCATCAACAAAAGTGTGTCAGCATTCTCTAGGATTGTTATAATTAAAAAGACAGACAATAAAGAGTGTTGGCAAGAATGTGGAGAAACTGGTACTCCTATATATTGCTTTGAGAATGTATTAATAAAATGGTGCACCCACTGTGTAAAACAATTATCATATGTCCCAGATAGTCCACTCCTAGGCATATATTCAAGAGAACTGAAAAAAACATTCTTACACAAAAACTTGTACAGGAATGTTCAGAGCGGCATTATTCACAATAACCAAAAGATGTAAAAAACCCAACCCAAACGTCCATTAACTGCTGAAGGATAAATAAAATGCTCTCTCTCTATATATATATATATATGCATATGTGTATATATATATATACACACACACATCTATACACACACAATGTAGTATTATTCAGCCATAAAAAGGAATGAAGTACTGTTAAATACAACATGTACGAACCTTGAAAACATCTCAACTGAAAGAAACCAACTACATAAGAACATATCCTGTATGATTCCATTTATAAGAGATGTCCAGAGTAGGCAAATCCATACAGAAGGAAAGTAGATTAGTGGTTGTCAAGGGCAAAGGATGGAGGGAGAGAAGGAATAATTGCTAATGGGCAGAAAGTTTCTTTTTCAGCTGATGAAAATGTTCTGGAATTAAGACAGTTCTAATTAGATGCAGAACTTTGTGAATATACTAAAAATCACTGAATTGTACACTTTGAAAGAGCGACTCTATCTCAGTTTTTAAAAATATAGTGTATCACAGTAGGGTGATCCATCTGATTAAACAAGGCATAAACTTTGTGACCTGGGGACCATGAACAGTTAGCTGTTTCCTACTTAGATACATCACAAATTACACACCTTCTTGTAGCCAAGAATCAAAGACAGATGCTGTCAAATCACAAACAAGAATCAGAAAGCTGGTATGACACCACCTTTCGTATACAAAGCTGCCAGACAGTCAGCTGAAAGATTGATCTGCTGAAACTTCTTTTTTCGTTGTTGTGCCCCCAAGAATTCATCAAAAAATACAGTTAAGTACAGAGCTGAAAAAATGTTTTTCCCAAGTGCTCCTTGCTCTAGCCACATCCATTTTTGGTCTTTAGTACCACAGGAAGAACATCTCAGCATTAATTTTATCTTGAATACAATTGTTTCCAGAACATACTAAATTACTGAGTGAAGCGTCTTGTAAGAAATGGTGTTCTCTGTGGCTATAATATGGGGATAAGGCACTGTAATAAATATCCTAAAAGGACTCACTTCCCCTACCAGTTATGGATATATGGGAAGAAATCTGTCCCAAGCATAATAATTAATATCACCAACGGTATTCAATCATCTAGAAAAGAGCTGTTGACTTTGGAGGGTCAACAAAGGGTCAATTAACCAGAATATTAAAATTCACTGACAAGAGCTTTTAACACTCCGTTTTTAAAGAAAAAGTATTATGCCTTTAGTATTCACACTCAAAATCCAAAATTGTAAGAAGTCAGCAGGGCAATGGCACTCCACTCCAGTATCCTTGCCTGGAAAATCCCATGGACAGAGGAGCCTGGTAGGCTGCAGTCCATGGGGTCACTAAGAGTTGGACACGACTGGGTGACTTCACTTTCATTTTTCACTTTCATGCATTGGAGAAGGAAATGGCAACCCACTCCAGTGTTCTTGCCTGGAGAATCCCAGGGACGGGGGAGCCGTCTATGGGGTTGCACAGAGTTGGACACGACTGAAGTGACTTAGCAGCAGCAGCAGCAGGGGCTCCTACAGTCAACACAGACACTCAAATGAAGCTTGTAGTACCATATATTACATGTGCTTCAGAGCAGAGGTCTATGTTTGTGCTGATCACCTACCTCCAGGGCTTAGCACATGCAGCTGGGTCACTTCAGTCGTGTCAGACTCCTCAGTTAATGGGATTTTCCAGCCAAGAATATTGGAGTTGCTACGCCCTCCTCCAGGGGATCTTCCCAACTCAGGGATCAAACCTGCTTCTCTGGCACTGGAGGCAGATTCTTTACTGCTGAGCCACCAGGGAAGCCCGGGCTTAGCACAGTGATCAGCATTTTATTAGCAATATTTCTTAAACTAATGTTTGATGAAATCCAATTTAAAATAATGACTTTAAGCCTCTGTAAATCGGAAATTCAAAAAACATTACCTGTCCACCTTATATATCTACTTATAAACGCAGGAGAACTTTCAGAGTGGTTTTTCAAGCTCCCTTTTAAAGCATACACTGGCTACACTCAGTCTTTCAAGAGCAAATTAAGAAAATACAAAGCAATACAAAACAAAAAATTGACTATCATTTTTGCATCTGCGGCAAAGGATGGGCTGGGATAAATTACACACTTTATTTGCCAGGCTACCCACAGGAAGAGACTGATTATTCTCCAATGATCCCATAAGGTTAAGATGAAGTCATTTTTTCTCAGGTTCTACTGACAAGCTGGTCATAGATGTTTACAATGGAACTCCCGTATAAACACCCAAAGGAAGAATCCTAATTGTTTCGTTAACAGATTACACCTGTGGTGAAAAGGGCTTCCTCTGGCTTGGGGCCAACCGCCCACTTTCCAATAATGAAGGCTCTATTAGTCAGCACTATAGTACCATGTTCTAACCGTGCAGCGTCAACAAGCAATGGCTACAAGTTGTGTAAAAACTCCTCTAGGCTTTGGGCTTTTCTTAGGTAAAAGATGGAATCATCGTTGCGGTTGGCTTCTGGGATGAGTCCAAGGAAGAAAATAACTTACATATATGTAAAACATCTGGCACAAGACGGCAGCTACTCAAAAACATAAATTGCCTCCCTGAAGTGGCCACTGCTCTCAGAGGCAAACACACAGATACTCCACAAAGGTTTTCCACAAAAGTTTATCAGCACATGCATTCAGGATGCCAAAAAAAAAAAAAAAAGGTGTCCCTGTCCTCAGGGAACCTACAGCCAAGATCAGGAGCTGGGCAGCCTGAGTGGCTGTACAGAGTTATAACTGGGCAGGCCCGGCCGCTCAATGCCTGCCTCACCTGTGCCAGGCACACACCACACACACCTAGGCAAGTGCGGTCAAAATCTCGACCGCAAGCGCCAGAAACGCGACTCAACCCAGCTTAAGCAATACTAAAAGAAAAACTGTACCTCACAGAGGAAGATGCTGAGGCTCGAAACCAGCTTCTTCCCTCACTCTCCTCTCCACACGGTATGCCTTCCGCCAAGATGGGTTCTGCCTCGGGCTGCAACATGGCGCCTATCAGTTCACCTGCGGTGGAGAGGTGGGGCTTCCTCCCGAAGACTTTATATTAGTACAAAGACTGACGTTTGTACTCACTTATCATTGGCCCAAACTGGCTTGGGCCTGCCCACCTGTCAACCAATCAGTAATAAGAGAGAGCCAACTAATCATGATTGACTGAAAGCCTACCAGTGGAAGAGACGCTTGAGAGTCAATTCCGAGTGTCCATTACAAGGCACTCAGTAAATGACTATTTGATGAAGAAATAAATGGAGTAATGAATGGCTGAATCTACAAATATAATGGAATTTTTGCTCCTTTTGAAGGATTTCCGCCCCTCTGGGGAAGGTTGTGGGGCTGCTGCTTTCAGTTTGAGTTCCACATAATTAGACTCATGTGAGTATACCCAGAATTGATTTCATTGGAAAGCTATCAGCATTTAAGCGTAGACCACCATTAATATTACTAAGCAAGTAATACAAGTCAGGCATTACTTGGAGTGTAACTTGGGTTTGAGAGCATAGGATTGGAGTGATAAAGGCCTGGGTTCAAATCCTTTCTCTACCATTTATTAGGTATGTAATCTTGGACAACTTGCTTAACCACTGGATCTCTGTTTCCTTATCTGCTGAACGGAGAAATCATATTTCCTACCTCACAAAGTTTTTGTGAGAATTCAATAATAAAACATAGGTGAAATGGTCAGTATACTGAATATTTAATAGATGCTAGCCATAATTGCCATTCATAATAAATTCATCCCAAATCAGCTTTAATTTCAATGTAAACTACTCAGAACTAGGAGAGGAAAGGCACCTGTTCTCTGTCTCATAAAGCATTAAAATAGTCATCTTATTAACTGGAAGGACTCAGAGTAGGCAGGCTGCTCTCATGTAAGATATACCTGGTCCTGTTCTGTGATACTGCCATTCTGGACGCCCTGCCCTGAAGAAGGCATGTCACTACTATGTTTCTCTGTTTAAGACCTATATATTTACCCAAGAGAAATTAAAAATCTATACCCTGGTACTTCCTTGGTGGTTCAGTGGTTAAGAATCTGCCTGCCAATGCAGGAGAAATGGGTTTAATCCCTGGTCTGGGAAGATTCCATGTGCCATGGAGCAACTAAGCCCTTGGGCCACAACTACTTCATCCGCAGAACTCTAGAGCCAGCGTGCCACAACTAGTGACCCTGGTGTGCTGAAACTACTGAAACCCATATGCCTAGAGCCCATGTTCCTCAACAAGACAAGCCATGGCAATGAGAAGCCTGCACACCGAACAAAGAGTAGTCCCTGCTCTCCAAAAGCCCCTGTGCAGCAACAAAGACCCAGCACAGCCAAATATGAATAAAAATTTGTTAAAAAATAAAGAATATATATGCCCTCACAAAGGCTTGTACATGAATGTTTATGGTAGTCAAAAATTGAAACCAAAAAAAAAAAAAAAACCAGTAAAGAACAAGTACTCCTTAACAGTGAATGGATAAGCAAATTGATGAAATACTACAGGTAATAAAAAGGAATAAACACTGAAACATGCAACAACATGGACGAATCTCAAAACCATGTTGAGTGAAAGAAGCCAGACACAAAAGAGCACTTAGTGTATGATTTCATTTATTTAAAATTCTATAAAAGGCAAACTAATTTATACTAACAGAAAGCAGATCATTGGTTTCCTGAGGCCAGGTGTAAGGAACAGGTGGAGATAGAGATGAGGCAGAAGGGAATTTTGAGGGGGTGATGGAAATGGTCAGTATCTTGACTGGGTGCTGGTGGTAGTTAAAATAATGTACATATTTTTCAAAACTCAAACTGTTCACTTAAAATGGGTGCATTTTATCATATATAGATCAGCTCTCAGCTGACCATATCACTGTTTGAATTCTCTGTAGACAAGGCACCTCCGTATTGCTGGCCCCAGCACATGCTGCTACCACTGTCCCCTCCCACCCCATCCCCCATCCCCATCTCTGTCTTGGTCTGATACAGTCGATGAAGAGGAAGCATAGATTCTGAACTGCATATGACTGCAGAAAAACTAACATCAAAAAACTAAAATCATGGTATCCAGTCCCATCAATTCATGGCAAATAGATAGGGAAACAATAGAAACAGTGACTGACTTTTTTGGGGGCTCCAAAATCACTGTAGATAGTGACTGCAGCTGTGAAATTAAAAGACACTTACTCCTTGGAAGAAAAACAATGACAAACCTAGACAGCATATTAGAAAGCAGAGACATTACTTTGCCAACAAAGGTCCATCTAGTCAAAGCTATGGCTTTTCCAGTAGTCATGTATGGATGTGAGAGTTGGACCATAATGAAGGCTGAACACTGAAGAATTGATGCTTTTGTACTATGATGTTGGAGAAGACTCGTGAGAGTCCCTTGGACTGCAAGGAGATCCAACCAGTCCATCCTAAAGGAAATCAGTCCTGAATAATCATTGGAAGGACTGATGCTAAAGCTGAAGCTCCAATACTTTGGCCACCTGATAGGAAAAGCTGAATCATTGAAAAAGACCCTGATGCTGGGAAGAATGAAAGCAGGGAGGAGAAGGGGAAAACAGAGGATGAGATGGTTGGATGGTATCACTGACTCAATGGAGCAAGCTCCAGAAGATGGTGAAGGACAGAGAAGCCTGACGTGTTATGTGCTGTAGGGGTTACAAAGAGTCAGACACGACTGAGCAACTGAACAACAACAATGATTGCAGAGAGACTCTAATTCAGTCATTCCATTTATCAGTGAGGAACTAAAACTTGGAGAGCAAATAAAGTTGGACAAGGTCTGACTTACATTGGTTCAGAGAAACAAAAGGAGCAGCAGAGTGCCTGAGTAACCCTTAACAGATGACCTACAAGAAATAAGAATCCTTCATGGGCTGGGGCATTTCTGAGCCAGTGTTCTCTGCTATCCACTGGGTGTGGGTATGGGTGCGGGGATTTTTCTAGCTCACTGCTTTCATGCTCAATGATTCAGCCACATCCATCGGCTCAAAGGACTAGTCTATTTTTATCCAGGCAGAGATACTGGCACTTGGACCAGGTTCTTGTTTCAAACACAGTTGAATAGCTGGGTTGGAGAAGCAGAGACCTCACTAAATGCCTTGTACCTGCTCACACTGGTTTATGTCATCTTAAGATCAGGAGTTCTCAGAAGAGCTTCTGTGGTTGAAAAGCTAAGAAACTCCCTAAAATAGTTTACAGATACCTCTGGATTACGAGTCCACCAGCAGTTATAGTTTTGCATATGTTGACAAGGGACAAGGTTTAGATTCTAGACCTGACCCTCCCTGATCAAAGTTAGATGACTGTTTTGGAAACAATAAAATTCCCACTGCATTACCCATCCCTCTCTCCATCCCCTTAGTCACTCTTATCCTGGGTTAGTTACAAACAAACAGAAAAGCTGCTCTCTCCATCTCTGCACACACCCTTCATTTGATCTTGCTGGGGAGTGAACTGCTGAAACAAGAACCTTGGATGTGAAGGAAGGTGTAGAGAAGATCAAAATTACTGTGTTATTAGATTTACTTTCTGTTGGGGGGCATTTGTCCCTAGATGACTGTTTATAAGCAAGATCCGGTGTCTGAAGGTGTCTGGGTTCGAAAGCCAGCTCCATCAGTCCCAGGCTTTGTGAGCTTGGATGGATCATTCTGTGCCTCAATCTGCTCATCTGTAAAATGGAGCCCATCATAGCAGTTTCACAGGGTGCTAAAGTGAAAGGCAGTTCTCTCTTTAGTGTTCATGGAACGACAGTGATCAGGTCACATTACTGCCTGCCAAGTTCCTTTCCCACATCTCCACACTCACACAACCCAGCAGCACAGCCCAAGGGCACTCACTGGGCCACTGACTTGATCGGTGGTACCACTTGGGCTGAACTCCAGATATCCTGGGTCCCAGACCTGTACTAATGTCTTTAATGGCTCCGAGCTACACTCACATTTACCAGAAATACATAAATTAAATAATTATGGCTGGCACAAAACAGGGCCTGAGGAAGGTCAGGCTGAAGCACACAGAAAAACTCCTCTCCAGTGCCGCTCCTGCTCTGGCTGGGGCAGAGGCCAGCAGGCCCTCAGCAGCTGGGGGTTAAGCGGGGAGAAGCATAAGCTAGGCCTGCAGAGTTAGCAGCTGTTCTGCCTGGCTGTGGCCCCCCAGCTTCACGCAAACTTAATTGCCTTCTTTTCTAACAATGAAGTAGAGGCCAGGTTTTCTAAGTATTTTCCCACCTGGAAAAGCTCCATCCTGCAGTAAACAGTCCTTTATTCATCCTGGAAGAATCTTCCAAACTCTTCCTGGGCCAGTAAATTCCCTATAGAAGGCTTCTGCAGCCAGAGCAGTGAACCGTCTTCCAAGGGAATTTTTCTCATTTATGGCTGAAGTCTGGAGTGGCTGCGGAGGGAATGGTTTCTGTCTTATTTTG
Organism: Bos javanicus; assembly: GCF_032452875.1. NCBI lineage: Eukaryota > Metazoa > Chordata > Mammalia > Artiodactyla > Bovidae > Bos > Bos javanicus. The sequence goes on along the minus strand of NC_083874.1, from coordinate 53,842,335 downwards.
CTGGTCCCAACAGGACGACCATGGGACGAGGCCCTTTCAGCCACTGTTCTTCACAGATGGAGCTTTCTTTGAGTCATAGCTTAAACGGTGACTCCTCCTTGGAGTCGTCCCTGACCCCACACACCCTTTCAGCACCATGAATGTCTTCTTCCTAACTCTCCCAGCTTTCATTTTTGTTCATTTCTTTATTGGTGCACATTTGTCTAATGTAATTCATTTGTTCACAGCTGTCTTCTCTACAGGACTGTGAGGAGAGCAGGGGCTGGATCTGTCTTAATTACAACTGGAATTCCAGGATTCAGCATCACGCTAAATCAGCACCTGTAGGTGAGTGTTGAGTGAGTCTCACATACATCATTTCTTTGGGCTTCAGCAATTCTCTGGTAACAAAGGACAAGCTTCTGGATTTCCTTACAATACTAAACCCTGTGAGTCTGTGAGGAGAGGGCTACAAAGAGCCAGGCAAGTTCACCTCCATGAGTCAGGCTCCCACATATAAGCAAAAACCGAGGGAGGGCTTCCAAGTTTCCAGCTGGCAGTTATGTTCAAATACTGTGCCATGCTGTTGTCGGATGACTGACTGCAGATGCCCTCACACCCTCAGCAAGGTTAGAGCCCTCCCAGGAATGGAAATTCCTGGCCAAAATGCAACTGGAGGTTTAGCATGCCACAGCAGTTGAACAGAAATGGTACCAGGGAGAAAGAACAATAGTGATTGGACACACTGAGCCTGCTCTTCAGCTGAAGGATCTTCTTTTGTGTTTGGGGCTCTACCCTCTGCTCTCCAGTCCCCCATGCCCCTTGCCCCTCCCCCCAGAGCCCTGGACTGAAAGCTCAGGCAGGCAGGAGTCCCTGGACCCAGCCCCAGTCTCTGGGCTCAGAAGAAGGAGATAGTCTTACTGCAGACTCAGAGAAGTGTCTGTTCATGGCACAGACTAAGGATGTCATTTCCAACTGGTGGTTCACAAGTGCCAGTTTTAGAAAGGTCCTCCTCCCTCCTGTGGGCTCTTTCTAGTCCTGTATTTCAACCCAAAAGAGATCCACTGTGGCAATTAGCTAATTGAATAAAACCCACTCCTCTGCCCTTTGTCGTGTAATTCAGAGCAGTTTACACCCATACTGAAATCAAAATGCACTGACCCTTTGAATTGTGTAAGAATCTCTATTATAGCTACACTTGTGTTTAAAGTATGAAAGGACAACTTCAAGAACATTTAGTGAAAATTTGTTATAATAGCAAAAGATTGAAAGGAGCTTAATGGGCATCACCAAGAGATGTTAAATAAGTAAAAAACTACTTCCACATGTTGATGCAGCCCTATGTACCCATTAAAAAGAAAGATCTCTGGAGGAATCAACCATCCTGACTTCAGACTATACTACAAAGCTACAGTCATGAAGACAGTACAATACTGGCACAAAAACAAAAAGATAGATCAATGAAACAAGATATAAAGCCCAGAGATAAACCCAAGCACCTATAGGTACCTTATCTTTGACAAAGGAGGCAAGAGTATATAATGGAGAAAAGATAGCCTCTTCAATAAGTGGTACAGGGGAAACTGGACAACTACATGTGAAAGAATGAAATTAGAATACTCCCTAAGACCATACACAAAAATAAACTCAAAATGGATTAAATATCTAAATGTAAGGCCAGAAACCATAAAACTCTTAGAGGAAAACATTGGCAAAACATTCTTTGGCATAAATTCCACTTTGACCCACCACCCACCTCCCAGAGTAATGGAAATAAAAACAAAAATAAATAGGACCTAAATAAGCTTAGAAGCTTTTGCACAGCAAAGGAAACTATAAACAAGATGAAAAGACAACCCTCAGAATGGGAGAAAATAATTATAAATGAAGTAACTGACAAAGGATTAATCCCCAAAATATACAAGCAGCTCATGAAGCTCAGTATCAGAAAAACAATCAATCCAATCAAAAAATGGGCAGGAGACCTAAACAGACATTTCTCCAAAGAAGACATACAGATGGCCAATAAACACATGAAAAGATATTCAACATCATTCATTATTAGAGAAATGCAAATTAAAACTACAATGAGGTATCACTACATGGTGGTCAGAATGGCCGTCATCAAAAAATCTACAAACAATAAATGTTGGAGAGGATGTGGACAAAAGGGAACCCTCTTGCACTGTTGGTGGAAATGCAAATTGATACAGCTGCTATGGAGAACAGTATGGAGATTCCTTAAAAAAACGAGGAATGAAACTACCATATGACCCAGCAATCCCATGACTGGGCATATACCCTAAGAAAACCTAATTGAAAAAGATACATATACCTCAATGTTCATCACAGCACTATTTACAACAGGCAGGACATGGAAGCAACCTAGATGTCCATCAACAGATGAATACATAAAGAAGCTATGATACATGTATACAACAGAATATTACTCAGTCATAAAAAGGGATGAATGTGAGTCAGTTGAACTGAGGTGGATGAACCTAGAGCTTGTCCTACAGAGTGAAGTAAGTCAGAAAGAGAAAAACAAATATCAGATCACATCAGTCGCTCAGTCGTGTCCAACTCTTTGCGACCCCATGAATTGCAGCATGCCAGGCCTCCCTGTCCATCACCAACTCCCGGAGTTCACTCAGACTCACGTCCATCAAGTCAGTGATGCCATCCAGCTATCTCATCCTCTGTCATCCCCTTCTCCTCTTGCCCCCAATCCCTCCCAGCATCAGAGTCTTTTCCAATGAGTCAACTCTTCACATGAGGTGGCCAACATACTGGAGTTTCAGCTTTAGCATCATTCCTTCCAAAGAAATCCCAGGGCTGATCTCCTTCAGATTGGACTGGTTGGATCTCCTTGCAGTCCAAGGGACTCTCAAGAGTCTTCTCCAACACCACAGTTCAAAAGCATCAATTCTTTGGTGCTCAGCCTTCTTCACAGTCCAACTCTCACATCCATACATGACCACAGGAAAAACCATAGCCTTGACTAGACGGACCTTTGTTGGCAAAGTAATGTCTCTGCTTTTGAATATGCTATCTAGGTTGGTCATAACTTTCCTTCCAAGGAGTAAGCGTCTTTTAATTTCATGGCTGCAGTCACCATCTGCAGTGATTTTGGAGCCCAGAAAAATAAAGTCTGACACTGTTTCCACTGTTTCCCCATCTATTTCCCATGAAGTGATGAGACCGGATGCCATGATCTTCATTTTCTGAATGTTGAGCTTTAAGCCAACTTTTTCACTCTCCACTTTCACTTTCATCAAGAGGCTTTTGAGTTCCTCTTCACTTTCTGCCATAAGGGTGGTGTCATCTGCATATCTGAGGTTATTGATATTTCTCCCGGCAATCTTCATTCCAGCTTGTGTTTCTTTCGGTCTAGCATTTCTCATGATGTACTCTGCATATAAGTTAAATAAACAGGGTGACAATATACAGCCTTGACGTACTCCTTTTCCTGTTTGGAACCAGTCTATTTTTCCATGTCCAGTTATAACTGTTGCTTCCTGACCTGTATACAGACTTCTCAAGAGGCAGATCAGGTGGTCTGGTATTCCCATCTCTTTCAGAATTTTTCACAGTTGATTGTGATCCACACAGTCAAAGGCTTTGGCATAGTCAATAAAGCAGAAATAGATGTTTTTCTAGAACTCTCTTGCTTTTTCCATGATCCAGCATATGTTGGCAATTTGATCTCTGGTTCCTCTGCCTTTTCTAAAACCAGCTTGAACATCAGGAAGTTCACGGTTCACATATTGCTGAAGCCTGGCTTGGAGAATTTTGAGCATTACTTTACTAGTGTGTGAGATGAGTGCAATTGTGCGGTAGTTTGAGCATTCTTTGGCATTGCCTTTCTTTGGTATTGGAATGAAAACGGACCTTTTCCAGTCCTGTGGCCACTGCTGAGTTTTCCAAATTTGCTGGCATATTGAGTGCAGCACTTTCACAGCTTCCTCTTTCAAGATTTGGAATAGCTCAACTGGAATTCCATCACCTCCACTAGCTTTGTTCATAGTGATGCTTTCTAAGGCCCACTTGACTTCACATTCTAGGATGTCTGGCTCTAGGTCAGTGATCACACCATCGTGATTATCTGGGTCGTGAAGATCTTTTTTGTACAGTTCTTCTGTGTATTCTTGCCATCTCTTCTTAATATCTTCTGCTTCTGTTAGGTCCATACCATTTCTGTCCCTTATCGAGCCCATCTTTGCATGAAATGTCCCTTTTGTATCTCTGATTTTCTTGAAGAGATCTCTAGTCTTTCCCATTCTGTTGTTTTCCTCTATTTCTTTGCATTGATCGCTGAAGAAGGCTTTCTTATCTCTTCTTGCTATTCTTTGGAACTCTGCATTCAGATGTTTATATCTTTCCTTTTCTCCTTTGCTTTTCACTTCTCTTCTTTTCACAGCTATCTAGAAAAATGATACTGATGAACATTTTGGGGCAGGAATAGAGGAAACAGTTCAAGGGAGAGACAGATCATAAATCCTGAATGCCAACATTGACATGAAGAGGGAGAATCCAGTCTGGAACAGACACACAGATGTAGAGAATGAACTTGTGGACACAACAGGGAAGGAGAAGGTAGGATGAATTGGGAGAGAGCGTTGAAACATATATACTACCACGTGTAAAACAGATGGAGCTTGGTCAGTGCTCTGTGATGAACTAGAGGGGTAGAATGGAGGTTCAAGAGGAAGAGGATATATGTATGCTTATGGCTGATTTGTGTTGTTGTATGGCAGAAATGAACAAAACATTGTAAAGCAATTATCCTCCAATTAAAGATAAATTTTAAAAAACCCATCTTAGTTACTTCCAATTTAGCCAAATAAGGTTAAAGCTGCTATATACATTTAAAGAAAAACAAAGGTTGCTGTATTGATATAAAAAAATTCCCAAGAATATTAAATAAAGCAGGATGCAAAAGAGTGTTTATAGCAAGGTTCCCTAGTAGTTCGGTGGTAAAGAATCCACCTGCAGGAGACATGGGTTCAGTCCCTGGGTCAGGAAGATCCCTTGGAGGAGGAAATGGCAACCCACTCCAGTCTTCATGCCTGGAGAATCCCATGGACAGAGGAGCCTTGTGGAGTACAGTTCATAGGGTTGCAAAGAGTCAGACACAACTTAGCAATTAAACATGAGATCATTTACTTTAAAATTAGAATATGTTAAGTGCCTGCTACATGTGTTGAATTATGTCATCCCCAAATTCTTACATTGAAGTCCTAACCCCCAGTACCTCTAAATGTGACCTTACTGGGCAGACAAGGTAATGAATTAAAATAAGGTCATGAGATTGGACCCTAATTAAATATGGCTGGTATCCCTATAAAAGGGGGAAATGTAGACACAGACATGCACAGAATAAGAACACCATGTGAACACAAAGCAGAAATTGGGGTGTTACATCTATAAGCCAAGGAATGTCAAAGATTTCTAGCAAGACTTCAGAAGTTACGAACAAGGCATGGAACATACCCTCCCTTATAGCCTTCTGAAGAAATCTGCCCTTCTAACACCTGGATTTCAGACTTCTAACCTGCACCAACCTTGGTAAATTTATACAGTCTGTGTGTGTGTGTACAAATATACACACAAAAAGTCCAATGATATGGGTTGCCTCTAGGGAGGGAAACAGGTAGAACAGAAAATTTTCACCTTCCAATTTCCTCCAAACTCCTCCTGTCCATCAATAAAGTCATTATATATACAAGTGAATAAAAGTAGCCTTCAGGAGACTACATTCATCACCAAGAAAATCACCAAGTCTTGCCAATCAAACCTTCAGGTATCAATATGCTTTAACCTCTGGTGCCAAGTCTGACCTCCATGAGGGGTCATTTCTAGGAGTGCTGTCTTGACAATGATGTCCAGGCCCCCACTGGGCTCAGAGGAGCGGGGTTCCACAGTACGTTAGCATTTCTGTGCAGCGGGGATTGCCAGCCTCGACCTGTCCCATTATTGGTCCAGGCTGGGACTTTCAGCTGGTTTGGGAGTGTAGCATGCAAGTCATATTCATCTTCATGTAATGGGAAGCCTTATTATTATGGAGATCTACTACAGTGTATGGGTCAGGACAGGTGGCTGTGGAACATGTGATAGGATGACTCAGCTCATGCCTGAATCTGGGCCAACTGTGTGTGAAGAAATCCTTCTTCCTTTTTGGAGTAAATGGGCAGATGGATAGTCACTGTGTGAGTCACGAAGCCCGAGGCCCCAAATGGTTGTGCAGATGGAGAAAAATGAGATCCCGTGCAGGAGGCGCCCCCCTCCTCAGACGGTGGGATCTGCCCCCTGCGTGTACTGCATCTGCCAGAATGCACACATTCCAAGAGGTAGACCAAGCTCGGGGAGGAGAGGGGCACAGAGACTTGGCATGGTCATAGGTACTCCCTGGACCTTGGCCACCGCCCAAGCAGAAATGCCCAGAAACTTGGAACAAAACTCAATGTGGAAGAAATTAGAAAGAAGGCTGTTAAGTGAATGTCAGGGTCAGTCTAACCCTGCTCTAAATATCACAGGAAAACATAACCATGTGTCCAAGTTGACACCTCAGGTGTCAGCATTTTGTACTGTTTACATATTATTCTATCTCTGAGGGATAATAGCTAAAGCCTTTCTAACAATTTCAGCTCTTTCTCTGATCCCATAGGAAGTAAATTTCCCCAGCCAGCAAATCCAGAATACATTTTTTTTTAAGGCCAGAGACATGCCCTCAGAGATGTGCTGAGAAGGCAGGAGATCAGGAAGACAGGTACAAGTTCACTTGAAAGAAGGCTGAGATCCTTGAACTGCACCTTTCATAGACCCAACATTCTAGCACGTAGGCAACAGTATAAAGCTACACCAAAACGGTGACACAGTGGTGCTCTGACTATAGACATGTTATACACATCCTTTCCCCAAGCCAGACAACTCCAGCTCTGAGAGTACGGAAGCCAATAATGCAGAACCCTTGATCATGAAGAACGTGCAGTGTAAATGCAGAAACAACCAACCACAAGTCAGACTTGAGGGTTAGACTAACAAAAGCATAGAAAACATGCTCTGGGAGCAGAGAAGAGGAAGACTTCCTTTCCAGAGAAGGTGACTTTTGGACTGAGTATGAAGGGTAAGTAAAGATTTTCTGGATTAAAAAAGGAGGAGAAAGGAGAGTCCAGACAGAAGGAAGACCTCAAAGGCTCATTCACTAGTGAATAAGGAGCAGTCTGGGAACCAGTAACCAGTCTGGTATGCCAGAGGGCGGGCTTCAGGGCAAGATGAAGCTGGCTAGATAGGCTGAGCTTTGCATGCCCACTCGAGAGTCAACACTTCCTCCTTGAGTTGCTGGGGGAGCTAGCACAGGCTTCACCACTGTGGGAGTTATCAGATTCCTGCTTTGGAAGGTAACTTTGCCCTTAATGTGAAGACTGGACCACACTGGGGTGAGCTTGTGGAAGGGAAGCTAGGTAGGAGGCTACTGACGTAGTCCAAGGGAGGGAGGGAGAGATCATAACGGCTGAATGTCAACCTGTGACGTGAAGATGGAGAATCAGGTCTGGGCCGTTTTAGGATTTGGGATAGACCAGATAGCTCAGTTGGTAAAGAATCTGCCTCCAATGCAGGAGACCTGGGTTCAATTCTGGGCCAGGAAGATCGCCTGGAGAAGGAAATGGCAATCCACTCCGGTATTCTTGCCTGGAAAAATCCCATGGACAGAGGAGCCTGGCGGGCTACAGTCCATGGGGTCGCAAGAGTTGGACATGACTTAGCAACTTAACCACCACCACCAGACCTCCTAAAGGAAGGGTTTCGGGGGAGGATGATTTTGAGATTTCTTATTTGTTTGTGACATCACCCAAAAGAGAGGGCATAGGAGGAAGTGGGGCGAGGTGTCACTTTGGATGTGCCAAGTCTGAGGTGCCTGTGGGTCATCTGGTGATGTCCAGCAAGCAGGCAGAAATATGGGTGTGGAGCTCTGGAGAGAGGACTCTGGTGGAATATCTTTGTTATGACACATTCCCATTAGGCTTCCATTCCTGGGGTTTGGCTAAGGCCACTGTGGACAGATTTGTAGGGGGAGTGCTGTTCTGTGATCCTGGGTGTAGTCTCCCAGCCCTAACAGTGACGCAGCTTTCTTCCTCTACCTCTGTGTGGGGACCAGAATTTTCAAAGGATCATCATGCGCCTGGCAGAGAGTAGAAGGGAAAACATATTCCACCGTTCTGGGGGCCTAGCACTGAAGTTCCATTTTCGGTCACACGTTTTCTGGTTGAGCTTGTCATTCAGGATAAATTCCTGCAGAATCATAGAAGTCTCCAGAACCCCAGGGCTCAGTGAACAAATTGGAATCTTGAGAAGGGAGAAGCAGAGGGAGGAGGCATGTCCCATCCCTGGGTGCCCAGGAAGCGTCAGGAGAAAATCAACATGAAAAGCAGTCGGTGACTGGCATTATCAGAAGATGGGCTGGCCAGGGCAGGCAACAAAGAAGGAAAGAAGTCCCAGCATATTTTAATGGATTGGCTCTGATTCTAGATAATTTCAGGATAATACCATAATAACATTATTTTATACCTAAAGATGTGCTAGGATGTATGGGCATAAAATCTCTGTCATTTGCATTATCTCACTTACTAAAACTATTCCTATGAGTTGAGCCCTGTATTAAAGTTATTATCCCCATTTTGTGGATGAGGAAAATTGGGGGCATGGAGGTTTAATGACCTTTCCCAAATTGTCTGTCTGATAAGTGGTGCATCTGAGGTCTGGAAGCAGTCTGTCTGACTCCAGAGGCTGCCCTCTTCACCACAAAGCCACAGTCGCCCCAGCATGTGTGTGTGATTGATGTATTTTATGGCACTCTGTGCTGTTAAAAGCACTGCCACATATTTAAGCCTCCAAACTGACAGCAACAGGGCCAAGACTAAACCTTTAACCTGAAGTGGCTTTCTACAGAGTTCTCTGGGTGATGGAGGGGTAGACCCAGGATCTGGTACACCGCCGTCCCTTCCATCCGTAAGAGCCTGAGTCACAGCACCAGTTGGCCCTACCGGCCTCTGCCTTAGGCAGGGTGCACTTCACAGAACCTGCATTTCCTGTAAGACCATGCGGGGGCCCCAATCCTTCGCCCAAGCTGCCAAGAGGAACTGAAACAACGGGAGTCACAGAAGGTGGATGGCAAGTCACGTTTGTACTGCCGATCCAAAAACCGACCTTCAGGAAATCCTCATGCTGGCTTAGTACTCATTCTCCTTCTGCCTTCTAAGCTCTTTAGACCACACTGAGAATCTCATTATTGTTGTTAATTGATTAACAAGACAAACAGCTGTCAGTTACTTCATATACATGGGATACTTAAAAAGAAAACCCAAAATTTCAGACTTACAAAATGTTGCTAAAATAGTGAAGAATTCCTGGACACCCTTTCCCTCATACCTCAGATGTTAGCATTTACTATATTTGCTTTATCAATCATTTTTTTCTTTTATCATTTAAGATGCTATAGATCTGATGCCCTTTAACCCTTAAGACTTATCTCCTAAAAGTCCGCCTACAAATCCTGCCTCTCAAAACCACAATGCAATTATCTACATTATATTAACATTAATGCACTACATTAGTTACCTAATCAATAAATCTTACTCAGATTTCACCAAATGTCCCTGTGATGTTCTTTTTAGCTCAACTCCCTGTTAGGCGTTGCATTCACTTGTCATGTATCTTGATATCTGGAACAATTCCTGAGTCCTTCTATTTCATGACATTGACATTTTGAAACGTTTGTCTTTCTCATGATGAAACTCAGCTTATGCACTTATCTTTTAGGAATTCCACAAAAGATATGAGTTCCTGTCAGTGCCTCATAGAAAAGACGTGCTGTCAATTAGTCCCAGTAAAAGGCAGTGTCCACTGGTTTTCACTAATGTAAAGTCACTATTTTATCCTTTGTGATCACTGGGTCTCTTATGAGGAGATACTTGAGATTATGGAAATATCCTATGATGAGACATCCATAGGTGATTCTCAAGTGACTCAAATATTAGGGTTGCCAAATGGTGGCATTCTAAATCAATTCTCTCTTCCACCATTATGGGTTGGCTTTCAACTGTAAGCAGGAGTTTTTCTTACACACCATATTTATTTCTAATGGATGGGTTCATGAATTCTTATTCAGTTTGTTATAATCCTTTACTACCGTCTTTTGACACTCAAACTGTCCCAGATGTTTGCCAGGTACTTCATGTAAAATATTTCATATAATTCTCAAAACAACTTTATGTGGTGTGGATTATGATTATCCTTATTTTGCAGACAAAAGCTGAAACTCAGAGATCTCCGTTCATCATGTTTAACTGGTGGTTTCCAATCTTCTGATGCCAAATGCTTGATATATATGTACATACACATGTCTGTAAATTTCCCTCCCAATTCTGCCTATGTGTCTACCATATAGGCATAATCCCCTTCCTCCCTTTTTAAGATGGGAAAATAGGCTCAGAGAGGTTAAGTGACCAGCCACAGAAGCTGTGATGAGAATTTGGAAGCCTATTTGAAATCCCACGTTCTTTTTCAGCAGACCACGTTGCTCCTTTAAGCTGTTTCCCTTTTATAGGTGAGATCCTTAAGCATCTAGTCTTATCTAATCCTATTCAGGACAGAGAAGTTGAAATTGTGGCTTTTCTTTTTTTCAAACTGATAGCCTGTTTTTGTAACTGTTTTTGCTTTGGTTAAAAGCTACCCCGATCTTAATCAGCACCGAAGTCAGGGGAAGTCGTGGTGATTTAGATCTTGCCGGAATCCTTGGTGTTCTTGGAAGATCATGGCAATTCGGTTACTAAAACATTTAATCTCTCAAGATGAATGGGTTCATTCGTTTTTCAGGAAGACTCTGGTGAGGTCTTTCACCACATAGTCACCCTCGAATTTACTGTCTATGGATTTTTCCATTACTGTGTTTGTGTAATCACAGCACAGTGAAGAAGCTTCTCAATCAGGAACCTGTGGCCCAACAAGAGTTGCTAATAGCTAAATAAAGAGAACCCAGACATTTCTGATATTTAATTGAAAAGGATATCTAGCTTGATCCCAAGTGACCTTAAAATGACGTTTGAGGACCATCAGACTTATAGTTACCCCAGATGCCCATTACAAACACAGAGGTCTGTGTCTCTAGGAGGTGGACTGAAAAAGATATTACTGTGAGTTATGTCAAAGAGCGTTCTATGTTCTTCTCTAAGAGTTTTATAGTGGTCAGCCTTACATTTAGGTCTTTGATCCTTTTGAGTTTATTTCTGTGTATGGTGTTAGACAATGCACTAATTCTTTTACACGTAGCTCTCTAGTTTTCCCAGCACCACTTATTGAAGAGACTGTCTTTTCTTCACTGTATATTCTTGCCTTCTTTGTCATAGATTAATTGACCATAGTCATGTGGTTTTACTTCTGGGCATTCTATCCTGTTCCATTGGTCTGTATTTCTATTTTTGTGCTAGTACCATATTATTTTGACTACTAGCTTTTTTAGTATAGTCTGAAATCAGGGAGTCTGATTCTTCTGCTCCATTTTCAAATGGGACTTAATTAAACTCAAAAGCTTTTGCATTGCAAAAGAAACCATAAACGAAATGAAAAGACAACTTACAGAATGAGAGGAAACATACAAAGCAAACAAAGCAACCAAAAGGGATTAATTTCAAAATATATAAATAGCTCATGCAGCTCTATGTCAAAAAAAAAAACAACCCAATAAAAAAATGGACAGAAGATCTAAATAGACATTTCTCCAAAGAAGACATACAAATGGCCAAAAAGCACGTGAAACAATGTTCAACAGCACTATCAGAGAGATGCAAATCAAGGCTATATTGAAGCATCACCTCACAGACAGAATGGCCATTATCAAAAAGTCTACACATAATAAATGCTGGAGAGGGTGTGGAGAAAAGGGAACCTTCCTACACTATTAATGGGAATGTAAATTTGTATAATCACTATGGAGAACACTATGGAAGTTCCTTAAAATACTAAAAATGGAACTACCATATGATCCAGCAATCCACTCCCAGGCATATATTTTCAGAAATGATAATTTGGGAAGATACATGCATCCTAGCCATATTTACAACAGTCAAGACATGGAAGCAACCTAAATATCCATTGACAGAGGAATGGATAAAGAAGATGTGGTATTAGTACAAATATACAATGGAATATTACTTGGCCATAACAAAGACTTCAATAGTGCCATTTGCAACAACATGGATAGACCTATGGATTATCATACAAGGTGAAGAAAGTCAGACAGAGAAAGACAAATATTGTATGATATTACTCATATGTAGTACAGGGAACTATACCCAATATTCTGTAATAACCTATATGGGAAAAGAATCTGAAAAAGAATGAGTATATGTTCATGTATAACTGAATCACTTTGCCACACACCTGAAACTAACTCAACATTGTAAACCAACTATATGCTAGTAAAATTAGAAAAGCAACAAAAGAAACAGAGTCTGGGGCTTTGTCCAGATCCCAGAGACCCCTCACTAAAGTGGAAATGGATGCTAGGGCCTCTGACCCAGAGTGATTCCTTTGGGCTCACAATGATGCTGGCTTTCTACCAGCAAAATCAGCCTTCGCTACTTGACCTCTTGCCCACAGCAGTCACCAAGGGAAAGGTAATTCATCAGTTTCACTGCCCTTGGAGAATGAGCCTAGGGTGGGCTCCCATCTCCTCCCTCCTGCAGGAAGTGGGCACCAAAAGGAATGCAGCATCCTCCAAGTATTCTGATATACAGAATCTGTACACTGTTCTTGGCAGCCCCAAGCAAAGTTCTGAAAAGCATTTTTGAATGTGGTGGGGAGCCAAACACCTTTTCTAGGCTCTGGTTAAAACCAGTGCAAATAAATAAAAACCAGTTGTTGATCCACAAAGCAGAGTCCTGCCTGCACTTAGGAAAGGTTACTTTATCCCCAAAACAAGATCACTGGAAAGTAACTGACAACTCCAAGTGGGGTACTTGTAGCTTCTCTCAGCTCTACCTAACCCCACCTCTACACCCGTCCCCCTTCTATCAGGCTGAAACCAGTCCAGGCCATAAATGGAGCCAAGTGCAGATGCCACCTGTCATGTCAAACACACAGTGCTGTGCCGGTCAAGGCTTAACAACCAGCTCTTTGTGGGAGGGGCTGGCTGTCAGCGTTTGGTTACTTCGTCACTGTAAACACTCCCATCACAGCCAATTTTAAGCTATCAGCAATTTAACAACCAGCTCACAAGATTTCTGTATATTTAACAAATGGCTCTTGTGAGCTGGGTCCAGGACACAACAATCCTAAGACTAAGAGATTCATAGGCTTAAACTGGGGCTTGTGCAGGGAGGGGCAATGGAGGAGCACACTGTTCTTCGTAGTGAAGAGGATGAACTGGGCAGTAATGGATGGTCAGCAGTGGTCTCAGAGGAGAGGAAATCTGTCTGCTCTCAAGATTTCTACCTTTCTTCCTAGCATCTGAGAACAGCAATGTGGCAGAAGGCCTGGGATTTTTCAGACTTCAGGGCACTCAGTTTTGCCTTTAATGGAAAACCAACCTGGGTTGTACCAATGGAAAGAGGTAAGTAATACCAACACTTCTGCCTATCTCCAATGGCCGGAAGAAGTAGAAAGTAGCTGTTTCTGTTTGGATCTCCCTGCAACAATACCGCTGAGTGTGTATGTTTTAAGACCAATGCGTAAAGTTAACAGTAAAAAGAGATCAAGTGGAAGGAATGAGCCCAACTCATGCCAGTTTCTAAACCCATCCTTCCTAACTGGCTGGAAAGGGAGGTGGGTACAAGATGCACACACCATCCTCTCTCCTGGTATGAAGAAACCACAGAATGAGTTCCCTAGTCCAAGAGTTCTGGACTCAGTAAAAAGCCCAGTGGCTGTTTACTCTGTATCTCTATATGACCTGGGGCCACTCTTTCAGCTGCCAGAACCTCTGGTTTTCCATTGCCAGCTGGGACCCATCATGGTTTTAAGGGGGGGCTCTTCTGGTTGCAAGGAACAGAAGCTACTCAAACTGGACCAAGCATAACAATGTGTTGTAAGAATGTAGGCTCATTTAGGATTTTAGAGCAAGGCATCAGGTACATGCAGGAGCTCAAGAAAAATACACTGCTGCCAGGATTGAGGTGGTTTTTCTTTCCTCTGCTTCCAAAGAGATTACTCTTTGCTCCATTCTCCTCCTCTGAAGACAGACTTCCTTTTGTCTTTAAACTTGTACCCAGCACATGGTCACCAGTCATAGCTCAACATCAGGAGTTCTCATCTAGTGTTCTCAACTCTAAGGGTGACTTCCTTTGGAAATCAAATTTATAGGACTGAAAAACTAATCTACATCATGTGTTTACACCAAGGCATGTGTCACAGGACACTGCCTTCTGACAGTCTTTAGCTTCGGTGTCTGCCCAGGTATGTTCCTTTTGGCTATGACTAGAGATGCAAGTGGGGAGAAACACATGATATGCAGGATTGTCCTTTACAGGGGCAATGGGCAGAGCCCACATAGCCCTAGGGCCTCCCAAGTCTGGTAGACTGGACATGCTAATGAATACGAAACAATGTGACAGACACCTAGAAACTGCCAGCTTTTCGCAAGGTGTTGAAGAAATCCATAGTGTAATACTATATTGTTGATTTCTGAGGATGGCAAATTTTATAAAGTACATGAATAAGTATCATGCAATTTCATTGAAACAGCATTAGAAGCATTCTTAGGTCCACTTTACAGATGAAAACATGGATATGAAGAAAAAATAAGTAGTTACCTCAAGTTCCAGCTGTTAGGCAATGGCAGAATCAGACTTCGTGTCAGATTTTCTGACTACAAATCCTGTGCTCTTTCCTTCTGGGAAAGGATCAGACAATAAAGTGGGGGAGAAAGGATAGAAACACTATGAAGGCTTATTTAGAGCTCAGGACTTAAGTTGTAAGTGAAAGAATTAAACAAAAACACTGTTTGAAACAAAATGAGTTTATTGGCTTATATAACAGATTTCAGGTGCATCTGGACTCTGACATGGACCACTAGTATTCTTTTAAATTTTTATTTATTGAAGTAGAGTTGATTTACAATTTTTTGTGTTAATTTCTGCTATACAGCAAGGTGATCCAGTTATACATATATGCACATTCTTTCTTTTTTTAATATTCGCTCCCACTATGGTTTGTATTAATGGAACATGATGGAAAATAATATAATACCATAGGATATGGAATATACTTCCCTGTGCCTTACAGTAGGACCTTGTTGTCTGCCCATTCTGTACATAACAGCTTGCATCTGCTAATCCCAAACGCCCAATTCCTCCCCCCGTCCTCGTCCCCTTGGCAATCACAAGTCTGTTCTCTATGTTATGAGTCTGTTTCTGTTTCACAAGATAGGTCCGTTTGTGTCATATTTTAGATTCCACGTGTAAGTGATATCATATGGTATTTCCTTTCTGACTTCCTTACTTCATATGATAATCTCCAGTTGAATCCATATTGCTACAGATCACATCATTTCATTCCTTTTTATGGGTGGGTAGTATTCCATTCTATACATCTGCCACATCTTCTTATCTGTTCTTCTGTCAATGGACATTTAGGTTGTTTCCATTTCTTTTGACTATTGTGAACAGGGAACATTGGTATCATCTGTCTTGGTATCACTTCGAGGCTTCCCATTTCTTTGGCAGATTTTCCCTGACAAAGAGACAAGAGGGCCACTAACAGTTCTCATGGTTTCAAATCCAGAAAGAAAGAAATCTCTCATCACAACAGTCCAATACAGAAATTGGTTCTCAGACTTCACTGAGTCCCAGGCCCATTCCTGGATCAACACATCACTTGGGCTTGGTGGCTTGGATGATCTCATAGGTCTGTCTAGGGTCACAGGTTCATCACTGGACGCAGGGTTGGTGTCTGTCTACCCCAAATCCTGGGACCTGAGATTAGGGGAGGGCTGGGTTCTAAAGAAAAACTGAGGTCCTGTTACCAGAATAAGGGGTAATGGCTGCCAAACAGCTATCTCCCTTGGGGTAGAAAAGACGAAGAGCATTTGAGCCTGAGTGAACCTGGCGGGGTGGGGGGGGGGGCACAAATGGGAGTCTGCACCCCACACTTGAATGTGGACAGAGAAGGTGCCCAATAAATACTGACAAAGAAATGAATGAATGTTGGTTCCAACCGTCATAGAATGATGAAGACGGGGACCCTCTGGAGCACAGGATACATAAAGGAACATTGAAGAAAAGATGCTAGAGCCATAACTGGGAAGCACCCTTTGAAGTGCCATGCTGTTTTTTTTCAGGCCATGAGTTTTTGAAGGTTTTTTGATCAGGGGTGTGCCATGGTCAAAATTTGAAAGAAAAAAACCTGGAAAATTTTAAAGTGCTATACTAAGTGAGAGCATTATTTTTTTGTGGACCTGGAGTGCTCTCCTTGCCTGTGAAGGTTTTCGCTTGATCTGAAAGTCCTTGAGAAAAGAAAACCATGAACATGTCACTGGGAAGAGTAGCAGCAGGCTATCCTATCAGAGCCTGATTAGATATACCCTCCCTCTTTCAGGGCCTCGAAGTATGTAGCCCCACCCATATGAAGGTGAAAGAACTCCAAGATACTGGAGTTTCTCAGACTCACATCTGTGGGATGGTTGAACAGGTCTGGGTGTGGCCTCTGGGGTGTGTGAACATCTTTCTTAACCACGGAGCACTTGATAGAATGCAATTCTGTATCATGATTAGGCATGATTTATGGGCATTCCTTATTACATCTGACTGGGGGGTCCTCGATGAGAATTTCAGGGTGAAATATCTCAACACTGATGCATCCCCAGGATGAGTCAAATCATCAAGTGATGACTTGAATCAACTGGGGATGGAAGAGTATGGACAGAGGGCTCTGAATGACACAATTTCTTCCTATTCTTATGTGGAGCCATGGCTGCTTCCAGTCCAAAACGGAGAACAAATGCCAGAATTGAAAAAAACAACAAAAAAGTATATACTTGCTGAGCTCAGGCATCAAGTCTTCTCTTTTGGTGAACTTATTCCAGGAGTGATCACACTAGAGTAGTCTTGTTCACTTTATATTGCTATGAATATTTAAAATCTTCTGCTTGTCTTCTGAAGCAATTTTTCTAAGAGGTGCACTACTAAAATCTTTATAAATACTCAACAAAAGTATGAGGGCTTTCAAATAAAGAGAAGCGGCAGACAGAGCTCACAGGGAGTCATTTGAGGATGGGGCAGGGGAGGGGATGCTTACTGAGCTTCCCTGATCCAATGAATTCCCCTGCTATGACCTGGAGGCCTTGTCCCAGGACAAAGTCCAGGGATTGTGGATCTCACTAGGTCCTGGACTTGTTCCTGAGCCAACCAGTCACCTGGCTGGGTGGATGTGATGATCTCACAGGCCCAATAAGGGCCACAGGTTCACCACTGGATCAAGGATGGATGCCAGCCCACCCAAACCCATGGAACCTGAGTGGGGGACTCCCCAAAGAAAAACTAAGCTGCTGGTAGCATTAGAAGGGGTACTGGCTGCCAAGGAGGCAAAAACAACAAGAAAGCCCCCAGGGTGAGAAGACTGAAGTACATTTGAGGGCTAAAGCTCCTGAAACTTTCCCCAGGGTTGGGGTAGTGTAGGTGTCTGCCTTTTGAGGTTGAATCTCTGCTCTGTTACTCATTAACTCAGTGACTTTGAACAGGTTACCCAATCTAATATTTGGCTGCCTCTCCTGCAAGAGAGGGTACCAACAGTACTTATTTGATAGGATTGATTTGAGGATTAAATGAGATGATGCATGTATAGCAATTAGTATAATGGAAGTGCTCCATAAATGAAACTGACTAGGTCACTGTCATCTTGACATGTAACAGGTCAGCCCCACTCCCTGGAGGAGACTTGGGTGAGAGTCTTACTCAATAAGCAGATTTAGTGGAACTCAGATATTTTCCATCTCCTAAAAGCACTCACCCATTGTCTGCTTTTAGTTCTCATGCTCTTTCCTCTCTCTGAATTTTTAAAATTCTGAAGCTTAAGAGGGGGTTAAAATGCCCCAAACTCTCTATTTTGGTGCATTAATAGAGCAGGCTAGAAACACTGGTTCTCCCACAAGAAGACACATGTTCCTGGGATTTCCCTGGCAGTCTCAGAAGAGCCTGAAGGTCTGTAGTCAGCAGCTGGATCAGGGTGGGAAAAGGGGCTATTTTCAAATTGTTAATTTTTTTTTAATTTGCACATTATTTATTCTTAGCCAGAAAAATATGGCTGAACCCTCTGCAGGGACTGCTTCCTTGCTGTGTCCTCAAGGATGCCGGGACCAGCCAAAGACTGAAGCTGGAGTCCCCAGGGCTGCCCAGAGAACCAGTAGTGTCTGCACAGGGCTCCACAAATGGGGAGGGGGGCAGTTCACCCAAGATGAGTGAGCACAGGGCTCCTTGGAGGAAAGGTTTTAACACCAAAACATCCTGTTCTTACTCCAGCCATTGAAACACCAAGCTGTACTTTCTGAAGGGCTCCCTATTGCAAAGGGCATAAAGAGGTGGTTGACATAGTTATAAGGAGGGAGGGGGCTGATATGGAGAATTGAAGAACCAAGTCAAAAGTGGAAGGAAAATCATCCACCCCATTAAAAAAGTTTATGTATTTATGTAAAATCACATGTATCTATAAAGAAATTTTTAAAAATTAAGAGCATATGGGCTCTAAAAGCAGACCCATGTTGGATTTTCAGTTTCACCACTTCCTAGCCTGTGTGATCTCCCTGACGCTCAGTTTCCTCATCTATAAAATTATACTAGTTCAGTTCAGTTCAGTTGCTCAGTCGTGTCCGACTCTTTGCGACCCCATGGACTGCAGCATGCCAGGCCTCCCTGTCAATCACCAACTCCCGAGTCCACTCAAACTCATGTCCATTGAGTTGGTGATGCCATCCAACCATCTCATCCTGTGTCGTCCCCTTCTCCTCCTGCCTTCACTCTTTCCTAGCATCAGAGTCTTTTCAAATGAGTCAGTTCTTCGCATCAGGTGGCCAAAGTATTGGAGTTTCAGCTTCAACATCAGTCCTTCCAATGAATATTCAGGACTAATTTCCTTTAGGATGGACTGGTTGGATCTCCTTGCAGTCCAAGGGACTCTCAAGAGTCTTCTCCAACACCACAGTTCAAAAGCATCAATTCTTCAGCGCTCAGCTTTCTCTATAGTCCAACTCTCACATCCATACATGACCACTGGAAAAACCATAGCCTTGACTAGGCAGACCTTTGTTGGCAAAGTAATGTCTCTGCTTTTGAATATGCTGTCTAGGTTGGTCATAACTTTCCTTCCAAGGAGTAAATGTCTCTTAATTTCATGGCTGTAGTCACCATCTGCAGTGATTTTGGAGCCCCCCAAAATAAAATCTCTCACTGTTTCCCCATCTACTTGCATGAAGTGATGAGACCAGATGCCATGATCTTCGTTTTCTGAATGTTGAGCTTTAAGTCAACTTTTTCACTCTCCTCTTTCACTTCCATCAAGAGGCTCTTTAGTTCTTGCTTTCTGCCCTAAGGGTGGTGTCATCTGCATATCTGAGGTTATTGATATTTCTCCCAGCAATCTTGATTCCAGCTTGTGCTTCATCTAGCCAAATGTTTCTCATGATGTACTCTGCATATAAGTTAAATAAGCAGGGTGACAATATACAGCCTTGATGTCCTCCTAGTATGTATAGTATTTCATTCACATATTTTGAGGATTCAGTGAGTCAGTACATGTATAGTAGTGTCTGGTACCTAGTAAGACAGTGGTAAATGTCAGCCGATATTGTCACTTATTGAGAAGACAGAAGCCTAAAGGTTAAGGGAGTAGGAGTACCATTCTCAGAACGCCCTTATCTCCTCATGTTACAATCATAGTGATCTCACCCCTCTGTTGCTTTGTCATTCTTTCTCTCCCTTTCATGCCTTAGTCCTTGCTGTCCTTATGCTTGGGACACTTTTCCATTTGCCTAAGTAGCAAACTTCTATCCATCTTTCAAGATCACCTCCAGTGTCACTTCTTTGTGAAGATTTCTCTGGTCTCTGTTTCTCAAAGAGAAAGAATCAATCTTCCCTGGGGCCCAAGACTACCTGGCACACACAGCAAGTGTAGCAACAGCACATGGTAAACTCTGTTTCTTGTACACTAGTCATCAGCAAGGCCAACTGTTGAGTTCCCTGGGGACAGAGATCATGATTAATACTTCCTGGCCTAAATAGCTCCTGGCACATAAGAGGTCATTGTCAAGTGTTTGTTGAATGGGAGCATGAAAATGGAAGGTGACTGCTCTAAAAAGATGATGGCTCCTCTCTAAGGAAATGCAGAAAGGAAATGGACTGAAGCTGTATCCTGGGAAACTTCAGTTGGACATAGAATTCCCTTGGTGAGAGTGTTAGATACCAGGCCACGTTCCCATGGGACTGTGTGGAATTTCCTCTAAGGGTCTTGAAAAAGGAAGACTTCTTATTTTAGGGGTGATTCTGATGTGGATTTGCTTGAAGACAGGTCTCCAGTCTGATCTGAAGTTCATAATACCACCCATAAGTAGTTCAGAAGACTGAGAAGGGTCTTGGCTCTTGGTCAGCTGGTCATCCAGATGGTTTCCTGTGTTAAGCACTAGCAAGGAGGCTGGGAGAGAATGTGGCTGCGTGTGTCTGAAAGGAGACTAAGAAGTCTCTCCCACAAAAGCCTGAATGCTGGAACACTAGTGAGTGGAGTAGCTTGCCAAGGACCACAACATTACTGTGAGTTCAAACACCCATGTCTAATGATCCAACTTCTTTCTTTCAACCAGAAGTGTAGAGAAGACATGAAGGAGGGATCAGAGTCCACAGCCGTGCTCTCCTGCCTCCTGCTACTAGGTCAGCACCCCCAAGGGCCATCCAGCATCTGCCACATGCCAGGTGCCAGGTCCTGTCCTGGTGGGGGTATTAAGAGGGTGACATACAATGCCAAACATCTGATGACAAATAATGAGTTAACTAGGTAAAAAGTACTTTGAAAGGGCAAAATGGTGTGATTAGGAGGAAAAGTAGAAAAGAAGGCTGGTTCCCATTCACTGTCATCCCTTCATCTAACACTGGCAAGGCAGGCATTACTTTCCCACATTTTTTAACAGATAAAGGTTCAGAAAACCCACAATAAAGCTAATAATAAAGTATTTTCCATAATCTACTACCCCAAATGCAAAAGAACATTCAGCTATAGTGTTAAAAAAAAAAAAAAAAAAAAACTTTTAGTTTTAGGATGCATAGAAGAACAAGAAGTCATCAAATGTGATTTCGTGCTTAGAGAAAGGCCCTATGAATTCAAGTCTTGACTGATTTGCTGGTTGGCCTCAGGAAGGCCTATTGGCTATCTGGGTTTTAGAGAACAGAGGCTGGGGAAGGCCTCCTGGAGTCAATGACACAAGACACTTTACAATACCCAGTGTGACAGGAGTTGCCAAGTGCTGTGGGATACAGTGAGTTGAGTCTGATCCTTTCAACCAAAAACCATCCTGCTTTGGTCCCCACTGGCTGACAATGGCCAGGTAACACAGGGTGACTTTCTGAAAGATGCAGCCTGGCTGGGCATGGCTGCTCACTCTCCCAGGCGATGCGCCTGACCCGCCCTGAGCAGGAGCTATGTTGGTTAGAGGCTCCCTTGGCTGCTGTGCAGGCTGAACTCAGGCAATCCTGACTTGCCCGGCAGAGTTAATGAGTTGTAGCTTAGCATAGTGCTATTAAAAGCAGGGCAAGCCAAAGACACTGACACATTTGGGTAAGAGAGACACACGGTATGAGTGGAGGTTGAGACAGAATCGAGAAAAGGAGGAATGGAAACCCTGATTTAATTCCCCAAAGTGCAAATGTGTTTGAGATCTAAGAAAATCTTTCATTTACATGATTTCAAGTGTCAGTCAAGTCCATGTCTAATCAAGGCACTCTTAGGATCAACCATATGGCTGGAAATAATAAGTGAAAACACCAAACCAACCCCAAGACATGACACAATTTGAGCTCTGATCTGAGTGGGCAGTTAAAAGCAACAAGAAAACGAAAAAAATCTTTCCCATTAAAGAGATGTGAAAGTGGAAGTGAAGAGAGTCTGGTGGGAAAACCAAGGACATAGATATGATACAAATCCGTACATTCATTTCATTCTCCATATGTTGGCAACAGTTGTCTACATGTGCCGCTCAGAAGGTCTCACCCCGGTACCCTGTGACCCCACCCATGTATGATGCTTCAGATGCTGGGCCAGTTTTCCAGGGCAGGGTGTGAGCTCAGTGAAGGAAGAAGGTGCGGCGGATCTGTGTTGTTCCTGTGGCAAACCAGCCCTTACTAAGGGGCAAACAAGGACAGGATAAACAGTTCACACGTGACCCACATATTTAAATAGGCATCCCTCAGAACCCAGCACCTACTCACTCACCTTCTGCTTTCCCAGGGCAAGCTTCCGGAATCAGAAGCCTTGCCCTCCATCCCCAAAGTCCTGGCTCCCTTGCCCTCTCCTTCTGGCTCCTCTGCTCTCATAGCAGAAGCTGGGAGTGCACTGTGAACCTGGCTCCCAGGCTGCAACTCAGGATGTACCTGGAGGGGATGTGATGAATGAGACAACTCAATAACATGAGCTGGCCTGGGACAACATGTCACAAGTAACTGATTTATTAATACAACCCTGGGAGACACACCCAGCTTTGGGACAGGACTGTCTGCATTCTGGCTCTTTGGTTATTCCAGACTGTTAATGGAAGTTCCAGAAAATGGTTGATTTGACAATTGAATTTAGGAAGAACAAAATATGTTTCCCAGGAGATAAATTCAGAAACAGTCATTGGAATGTGACTCTTTGCAGCTTAATTGTAGTTCACGAGCAGTGGACCTCTCCCTAAAGGAAACCAGAGCTACCCAGAGCACATCAGAAATCAGCACAGCGGTTGTTGCCAGGGACCACAGGAGACCACACTTGTAACTTCTGATCATGGTCTTTGCTTATTTGAAACAAATATAAAAATATGCATCACATCAAAACAAAACTTTGTCAGAAATTCAAGAGACAAACATACCACCAAATGGAAAAGTCATTTAATTCAAAAATCGTACTTCCACTCATTTCACAAAGATTGTCACATAAACCAACCAAATGTAAGAAAGCCAAGTTTCAGAGGCCACTCAACAGAAACTATATTTTCTTTATAGATATGCTTAGTGACACGAAAGCACAGGTTTTTTTTGTTGTTGTTGTTCTAAAGCCCAAACATGGCAAAATTGTTTTATGAATAACAGGGGAAAAGTTCTATTCTAGTCACAAGTTACTTTTTAATTAAGAAATAGGATTCTACACACCAGTCAATATTCAATACTGAATTGAAGTTTAAAACAGTGCATTTATGGTTTTTAAAAAAACATTAAAGTGCCATTTTTAAGTACTTTATTGATATTATATCACACAGCACTTTATAATATACCCAAAGGTAGCCTAAATTATGAACTAAACATGCAAATATTTTCTTCAAAGTGATGGACAAAATGTCTTTTAGAGTGCTTGTGAACACTATCCTAGTATGAATGACTTACTGTTTATGAGTTTGATCTTTTTTTTCCAACATGACTCTTAATAAGTTAATAAGGAATATAGCTGTAGATAGTAACCATCTGATAAATATGAATAAAATTTCAAAATGGCACTTAATTTACATCTTTGATCATTCTGATCGTCTATCAACAACCTCTCGTTTCTGTAATTCTCAACCTTTAAATCTTAAAGGCTGTCAAGGCTCAGCAACTGCCAGCTTATGTGGGTTTCTAGAAGAGAGTCTGTTTCGTTATATACGTAAATGTGAGCTGTACATACACACACACACACACACACACACACACAAACACATACTAATACATATACACTTAAGAATCACCAGATGAACCTCTTTTCACAGGTACAAGGTTGACCCTGGCATCTGGATACCCAAAGAAGCTGCATGCAGGGTCTGTTTGGACAGTTCTATAGAAATGGTTGATGTGGAAAGGTGCTGAATGTCTTGGCCCCTCCAGGACTGCCCAGGTAATTCTGACACTTTATCACTACTCCTGGTTCTCACTGACTACACTCAGCAGAATTCTGATTTAATAGTAATTGCTATACTTACATGGGTCCAGGACTGTGCTAAGGTCCTTAGCCTTGCTTGCTAAGGCATTCTGCCTTGAAAGATGTTTTCATCTTGTAGTGTCCTGTAAAACTTTTGTAAAATATTAGTTGTGACCTTTTCATGTGATACATCCCCCCCCCCTATTAAGAACTACATTTATCTTTCTTTAAAAAAATCCACAGTTCTTCAGCATGGTTTATCCCTTTCTGCTACTAGCACTACTTTACACCCAATCCTTTTTCTTCTAAAAATACAAGTCCTTCCATCAGGAGGCCACATTTTAGCCAGGGCTGGCTCTAGACGATGTGTGGATTCTCTACGCAGCCTCTCCCTCTGCTCGAGGAAGTTCCTTAGTTAGATAGGTACTATAGGCAGTAGAAGGAAAAAACTAATTATGACTTGGTGGAGTCTGGTCTCAGGTATGCTCAGGTTTGTGCAAGGTCCATTATTCCATGGCTGTTGTCATTGGGAGGCTACACTTACAGAAAAGTGATTCTGCACCCAGCACACCAGCCTGACTGTCAAACACATCTGAAGCACGACAAGATACATTTTTTAAGTGCTGACACAGGGTGTGTGAGAGGACACCCAGCTGACTTAAAAGAGTGGGGCAGGGTTGTCTAGGTAAATAATCACTGTCAAGTTTGCCAGATATGACAGGTAACTCCCTAGAAGAACACCCAGGCCATTCCTTTCAAAGTCAGGCAGTCAAGAGGCTGCTGAGTTTCCTCAACGCTGGCTACCTACTTGGGTAACATGACTGCTCATCAAACAGTCAATGCTAGCGGGGAACTGTGAGTGCCATAACAGCCACTGTTGTACCCAGGAGTTCTGTGTCTATAAAGCTGAGTGGTCCAGATTTGCTTCGTTTGGAAACAGGAGCCAGAAGATGAAATGTGCCAATAGACAGTCATGAGTAGTTGATCATGTTACTTCAGTTGATTATTTCAGTCTCACTACTCCTCAATCATGGATGTTTTTAGAATCTATACAGTCAAAATAGTTTTTGGTGTCACTGGGGTTGCTACTTTCAAGAGACACAAACTCTCACGGCAGAAGGACCTCCATCTGAGCTACAGGCATGGCATTCGTAACTGCAGAGTCCCGGCAAACCGGAAATGACACCGTCACTAGCATGACTTTGTGTTGCTAATACCAGGTGGCCAGTACCTGATTGTTCCATTTCCTCTCTTTCTCTCTGCCTCTCTATCCAAAAAGGACTCAGCAAGAGGACATGAACTAGAATTATGCTGGAAAAAACAACAAAACCCAGTTTGGTCTGGCATAAGGAAATACATATCGTCCGTAGAAATACTAAAAAACCAAGCTAAAAACTGGCTCCAATCCTGGGACACCACGGCTGGCAGTGCTATACAGGATCCATGCCTCTATGTTCAGATTTGAAAAGAGAAGAGAATATCACCAGTCTTGAGCAAGTCAGGACTTTACTTGCCTGGGGAGTTGGGGGAAGAATGTGAAACTAATTGTCTTCTCAAGACATGGTATTCTGTAGCCATGGAATTCTGGGAGTACCTGGAGGAGGAGCGAGAGACTGATCTTGATGCCCGCAGAAGACTCAGGCTATGTCTGCCGACCTGATCCCAGGGCCTTCCAAAAGCAACATGAGACTCCTGGGAAAGCTCAGAGATTTTGCTCCATAGTAGTCCACTCTGATACCTAGTTCACTCCCCTAATCTGCCCTAACATTCCTTTTTCCAAAAGACAAGAGTCAGAAGTGGGGAGCAAAGGTAGTGGAGGGCAAAACCCATTTTCAGTCTGTAAGTTCCTTCTTTTTCGTTGGCTCATATTCTGAACAGTGTCTCCAGTTCTGTAGCTGATGGGGAGGAGGGGAGCCTGGCCAGGGAAAGGGAAGCAGAGCAGCCATCTGTCAGGGCCCAGCATTGCCCAGAGAAACTAGGAAGGGCTCTACCTAAAATTCCCATTGGCGCCAGTCCAATTTCCCTCAGCTTCAAATCAGGGCCAACTGAGGAGGGAGGGACATGCTTCCAAAGTGGTCAAGGTGGGGCCAAATGTTTACAGGTACGCTTCAGTAAGGAGCTCTGAAAGCCAGTGTCTGGACCTTCTGGCTGCCCCCACAGTAGCTCCAGTTAAGGTTCCGATGGGGCAGGTGATCTAAAATGCCAAATGTATTAAAAGCATTATGTTGCACTCTAGTTAGAAAGCACAGTGGTACAGTGTGCTGGTCCCCTCTGGCCCCTGTGAACAGGTCCCCAAGCTGTTCAAAGTCTGCAAGGAGTACATGTATGCTGCCCCTATGTGCCTTTTCTTCTTGGGTTTTCAATAATAGCTTCCCTGAGTCCTATCTCAGTCTTTGCCAATCTTAATTCTTATTCCCTCATCCATTGGTAGTGTCTCGCTTGCTCTGGGTTGGGTAATAGCTGTGTCATCCCTGAGCTGATGGAATGAATCACAACAAACTCCTATTACCTTTAAAGTCATCTAGAAAGCTATAATAGCACAATCTCCATCCCTCTTTGGAGTTTTTTCCTTATTTTGGAGCCAGAGGAAATCTGAGATGAATAAACATGTTTAGGGAAAAAGGAAGCAGCAGCATATCAAGAACTAAATATCCTAAGCCAGTTTTTCTTAGAACCTAGACACACAAAACATTTGCAAATTTTAGCTTGGACTTGGTTATAAAGCCTTATAAGATGTGCCAGAAGAATAAGATATAAGGAGCACACAATAATCCCAATCTTCTGTCCTGGTACTTTGGGGTACCAAGAAATACACCTGAGAAGAAAAATGAAAAAAAAAAAAAATCTAACCCTTGGCCTCACCTGTTTAAATCCTGAGCTTCATCTTACTACTGGGTAGGAGTTCTTGGAAAAGTTAATTGCCTGAAGATGCTCTTTCCATCTCCAAATCCAAAGCCCAAGAAATGCCTAAAAAACCACATCTGGATAAAGAAGACTGAACACCATTAATGTGCCACGTCCACCACCAAAACCAGCAAGAATATGTGGAAATATCTTCTTCCTCAAGGCAAGAGAGGGGCTGACCTTGGCTCTCTCTGACCATGTGTCCCCCTCTCTGCCTCATATACACACTTGTTCAGCAATCAAAGCTTAAATGTGCGAAGCAACTAGCTTAAAGAATATCAAATATAAAACTTTGCCATATAGTATTTCAAATCACTCTATTTACAAATTTATCTTTTCAAAAAAATGTAAAAGATACAGTAATTCAACACAATTCAAGTTTTTCTTTTCTTCTTTAAAGTTCCCTCAAGAGGAATTCCAGAAGCAGGACACACTCTGGAACAAGGCTGCCATTCCTGAAGGGCTCTCAGGGAGCTTGACAGTCCCTCACTTTGGAGTTGGTCTGCCCAGAATCACTCTTGCAGGGACATTCAAGTGTGGAAAATACTGGGACTCTCTTCTTTGGAAGCCAAGTGGAGTTGAAATGTCCAGGCCAAACTTCCCCACCCAAGGTGGTCTTCCACAAGACCCAGCCCCTTCTGGTCCAGGAAATCCTCTTTCTCAGAAGGTACCCATCCCACCTTCCATGCCCCAACCTTGTGGCATCCTCCTAAATCACAATGGCTTATGATATTAGTCTCATGCCCCAAAAGCCTGAGAAACAATTCCCTTTTTCTGAGTGGCAGTGAACATGTATGTCCTTTTAAACTGGAGGCCATGGGGTTATTAGCTCAGGAGTCATGCCTGAAAACTTCCAGGGCACCAGTGCTGAGCAACCCAGGGCACGGCCAGGGGAGCTGGTCAGTGGCAGGCTAGAGGCAGGCAAGGGCAGGGGGAGGGACAGGTGAACGGGAGGGAACGAGAAAGATAGAGGGTGTCCCTCTTTAGGAGGCAGCATGTGGCCCTCTAGAAAACAGACACGAGTTGCATGCAAGAACAGAAATATTAAGCCTGTATGTAATTTAATCTCAAGAGGTTACTAGAGTTTGCTCCAAATATATCCTGGTGCTGCTGAAATTCATCAGAAAGGGAACAGTTCTCAGCTGCTATTCCATCTGCCCCCAAGTAGACCTTGTTAATTAAAAGTCAGTCAGTCATGTCTGACTCTTTGCAACCCCATGGAATTCTCCAGGCCAGAATACTGGAGTGGGTAGCCTTCCCCTTCTCCAGGGGATCTTCTCAACCCAGGGATCAAACCCAGGTCTCCTGCATTGCAGGCAGATTCTTTACCAGCTGAGCCATCAGGGAAGCACAGAACTTGACCAGGTTGTTGGAAAACCATTCAAAAAATGACTGAAGTGGGGAGGAGGCAAAAAAATATGTCATGCAAAGATTTTGTGTTACTTTTTGGTTTGGTTTAGAGTAGGCTGGGTCGCCATGGTTATGAGGTGATGGCAGCCCTCGGTGGCAGAGAAGTTCCCAGCTTGGGAGGGGGGCCCTGGAGTGTGTGTTCTCTTGCATGAGAGGACTGGACAGAATTCTGCTGATGCTGGGCCAATGGCTGCTTGAGAGATGGTGAGATTGGATCTTGTGTAACCAGTGCCGTGACCCCTCTCCATCCTTCATGCAAACAAACAGACCCAGCAGCCTGGAGCACTGCGGGGCTCAAGTATTCAGAGATGGGGTAGAGTGAGTGTCTACTGTAAACAAAAGCAGTGGACCCAGCCTGGATCTCAGGCCACTGCCCAGCCCTGTCAGAGCTGGCTACACTGCACGCTCTTGGGGACTACTTGTATCTCACTTCCTTTTTCAGAAGGTTGGGTTTTGGATGACTGTGAAAACAAAATGAGCACACCCCATGTAGGGTGCTAAATAAGAGACATGGCTCTGTAAGCCTTTCTTGTGGTAATCAAAACCAAATGGCCTCCTCTGCCGATTTCCTTCTGTTTCTTGCAGTATGACCACATTTCAGCTGAGATGATCACGGGGACGTGTGACACCAGAGTTTAGGAAAACGTTCGTGCTGACAGGTAGCAGCAGAGTCAGTCATCCTGTATTTCTCAGCGGCAAAGAGCAATGGTCCACAACACTGGAATCAGCAGTTGTCATGGATACAGTGGAACGCTCAGCAGTTCTTCCAGGGCTCCTGGTTAGAGGAACTCCACGTAGTTCTCGGGTATGAGGCCCGTCTTTCCATTCAGAGTCCCCTCCAACCAGCCAGGCTCCTGGGACGGATGCACTGTATAGAAAGAAAGGAGAAAGAGAAGATGACGTTACACACAGGGCAAAGGAGAGGGGGATATGGACTGCGCTGGTGTGCAGGAAGCTTACAGCTGAGTGCCGTTGCTTGTTAAGGAACATAATTCTTGGACTTGTTTAAACCAGAGGTTTTTCACCCACTGGGGGGACCTAGTGAAGGTCATTCTGAACTTTCTCCATAATTCACAGGAGAAAAGACACAGACACTTAAATTCTACTTACAATTTTAGGAGTTTCATGGACTTTGCGAAATTCCTGATTTTAACTTTAAAGAAGTAACATTTCAATTTTTTAGGCTAGAGGTCACAGTCATGATATTCCCTCTCTATTTTTACCTAGGTATCCATCCATCTATGTGCTCATCTACCCACCCAGTGCTGACTATGTACCAAAGTACCCATGGAGGACTGCTGAGAACTAGTCCTTAAAGATATCTAGCTCCTAATCATTTTACCTCCCTTCAAATCCTGACCCTCTGCTTCCAATTTCCTTGCAAATTCCCTCTGCATTTTTAAAAAGTATCTTATAGTCTTTGAATGGCCCTCTCTCATTTCCAACCATACCCTCTCCTTAGTTTTCTCTCCTGTTTCCTCTTTCCTATATACGAGTCTGAGAGCTGTCCTCTCCCTCTCTATTGCAATTTAGAAAATTTTTACCTCTTTGATTTTTCCATATCCAAAGACTACATACCCAATGTTCTGTAATATGACAATCCATCTCCATGGAAACCACTGTGACACTGTAAAAATTACACACACAATCCAGCTGAGTCTGCAAAGCAGTCAACAGCAGGAAAGGAGAAAGAAGGGATCATGGACTTGGGAGAGGGGGCTGTTCATGTTTGTGAACTGGGAATATACAAACCACTCTTGGGTGAGGCAGGACATTTGCTCCTAACATTTTAGGAAAAGACCAATCTTTCCAAGATTGTTTGGAGAGAATGAATTCCCCCCATTCCCTTCCTAGGCTAATTGAATGACTTCCTGAGTTCATTTTAGAAAATCATTTCCACCCTCAACACTACAATACAACTCTAGTTTTGGTCTGTAGGGAAAGAAGGAAGAACAGAGACCAAAGAGACTAAATGGAGAAGCAGCAGCAGGATCGCCACTGAGGCTTACCGAAGATTAGTGTCAACCTTGGCTAGATTTTGAAGGCTTCTATAGGAAAAGACAAGGTCAAACACCTATGAGCTGGCCTCCAACATGTTTGCATGCTTTTGTTTCTCTAGGAATAGATCCAAGTAGCAAGGGTACTTTGGATTCATGATACCACACAAGGAGGAGTCTGGGAGAGAAGTTCCATGGAAGAATACAACATAGCTTAAATGCAATGCAGTCTCTCCAATGACCAAGCTCTCTCAGCCCACCACTGAAACGCTAGCACCCAAACACCCCAGCCTCCTGCCCATCTATCCAGCTGACATTGTCAAGATTACTTCAGTTTCTTCAACCTATCAAGTGGTGATTAAAAAAAACAAAACAAAACAAAACAAAACTCTCTTCCCCTCAGTGGACTCTCTTGGAGGTTCAGGAGCCAACATGGAGAAAGCACAGTAAATGCTCAGCATAGGTGAGTCAGTAGGGGAGCCTGCATCATTTGACCAGTAATTTGGACTGGTCAGCAGGACTTTCCTGGTCAAACTTGAGTCTCAACAACCTGGTCTCAACAACGACCTAAGCTGGGGGAAATTTCAAATGTTCAGAACCCAAACCAAACACATCAAACTCACTCCCATAAACTAAAGACCTAGAAAGAATAAATCAACACACAAATTAAAAACCCGAAAAAGACACCTCCTATTTAATAGCAAAGCTCCTCGCTGAGTTGCTGTTCTACTGGAGGCACTGAGTCCATCTCTTTCAGACTTTCTCTGTTCCTGTGTTCAAACACAGCTCAGAGATGGTAATGTGTGCAAACATTAGAAATGGAATTTGCAGAATAAGGGAAGAATCAGAGGGGACAAAGGAGGCACTCCAAACTAAAGAATGAGAGAAATGCCATGGGGGGTGGCAGAGGATGACGCAGCCTTTGGGTCAGACTGCTGACACAGTGGAGTCAGCAAGTTAGGATTCACTAAGGCATGGCACCAGACCAGGTGCAACAGAACCACTTGCACAGTTATTAAAGCTGCAGATTCCTAGGCCTCGTGGCACATGGGTTATAGCAGAATCTCGAGGAGGGAGCCCAGGGATCTGCATTTTAACTCATTCACAGAAAGTTATGACTTCTCTGTGCCAAAATGCCCCTGCAACGAAGTGGTAGAACTGACGAAGAAAAGAGGCAGCCCCAGAACCCCCAGCTTTCTGTCATCTTTTGTTTCCCTTCCTCGCACATCAAGGCTCAGCTGAAGCCCCACCTCCTCCATAAATATCCTCATGGAATGCCATCTACCTGCTCCCTCCCTCCCCCAGGCTCCTGGAATGCTCATCATACATACCGCATATTATTCGTAGGCCTTATTAATGCTGTTCAAATGTGTTAAGCTTGTTTTCCCTAACTAGTTTTTCAGTGCATTTTAGTTTGTATTCTATCACTCGACATACTTCACTCTCCTCCGGGGAACTACAATGAAAGAAGCTAACACCTACTAATGGTGACTGGGAAATAGCCATGGACTCAGAGACGGACTCATTTAATCTTAAGGATCCTACCTTGTACTACTATTACCCCTACTTTATAGCTGAGAAAAAATTAAGGCTCAGAGAGGTAAACTGATTCATGCAGGGGCACCTCGTTAGAATCAGGATTTGAACCCAATTTGTTTGATCCCAGAAACCGAGCCCTTTACCACTGTATCACATCCCTATCCAACCAGAGATGATCCTTGAGAATAAGAATGATGGAGAATAAGAATAAGACTAACTGGTGGGCCTTGGTTAAGTGCTTCCCCTGCAGGACCTCTTTTCATCTTCACTATGACTATAGAGTTGCTCCTGCTGTTATCCTCATGTTACTAATGAGAAACAAAGACTCAGAGAAGTTAAACTTCTAGTCCCAGTTACAAAGCTGGCAGATGATGGAGATGGATCTGAACTCAGGACATCTGACCCCAGGCTCTGAGGCCTGAAGTACTACCACTTTGGCCTAGCCTCATGCTCCCCGGACACTGAAGACGCTTGTAAGTACTTGTTGAGTTCGATCACACCAACATCCAACCTTCTGAACTGTACCAGTGTCCCCTATGCTATGTAAACACACAAGGTGTTGCAGTGAGCTGCCTGGGCAGCTCTCCAGCCCAGCAGGCATCATAACAAATAAAAGCTGCTGCTGACATGGATGTGCTTACTGCCAACTACTCTCTCTCAGCTCAGTCCACATTCATATCATACACCCCTGCTCCGGCAACTCACGCTCTCTTGGCTCCTTCACTCGCGATGGACAAGGAGCAACGGTGTGCCTGAGATCCTGAGAGCAGGTTGCCCCAAGGGGAAGCAGCACTGGCTGGAGGAGTGCAGACCCCCGTGTGGTTGAATGAGTGGACTCGTTTAACAAATGTTATTTTAGCACCTACTACGTGCCACATTCTGCACACAGTACAGAAGAAGAAGAGAGACTGCTCTACAGGAGGGGCCATCTACAGTAAGCAAGCATGTAATTTTAGGTAAACTGATGAGGGGAGAACGAGACTAAGATCAGGATATGGGTGGGTGGCCAAGAGTTTGAAGAGTTAAAACCTAAATAATCCAAAGTGGATGGCCACGCAGTGGGTAATGCCAAGTGAGAGGGCCCAAGATGGGGAGAAGCTTGTGATTTCAGAACAGTGCTGTGTAAGTTTTCCTTAAAAGCCAGATCATCAGTGTGTAACTACTCAAATCTGTCACTGTTGTGCCATAGATAATATATAAACACAAGGCGTGGGTGGCTGTGTTCCAGGGAAGACTTGTTTACAAAAACAGTCGGTGGGCTGGATTTCACTGGCAGGTCATAGTTTGCCGACCCTATTTAAGAACATAAAGGACTCAGAGGCTGCTATGTATCAACGGAGGGGAAGAGGGGGCCAGAGGGCAGGGGTGGGACCTGAAGGACCTCATCGATAATTCTAAGAACAACACGAGGCTACCAGAAGCAGGAGAACAACATGATGTGACTTCCAATTTTAAACGATCATCTGGCTGCTGTGTAGCGCCTGGGTTGTGGGGCAGGAGTAGATGCAGTAAGACCAGTTAGGCAGCTGGTAGAAATGCCTGAGGGAGACATGGAGAGGCTGGGGAGGCTAAGACTCCACTGAGAAATTCGCTGGGAACCCCACTGCCTGAGATGCCCTTTATCAGCAGAGGAAATCTGGGGCGGCCCTGCCTGCACTCAACACTGCACCTTGTACCCCAGGAAGGAAGGATCCGGCCCATCTCACATTTGGATAAAGAGCTTCCCAAGAACCCAATTTTAGTGAATGCCATACGAATTTTCCAGGTATCAGTAATCGCACTGCTTCTAGATGACTAATGTTCCTGGGAACACCAGTTATTTCTCTTTCCAGTCTG
Organism: Bos javanicus; assembly: GCF_032452875.1. Classification (NCBI taxonomy): domain Eukaryota; kingdom Metazoa; phylum Chordata; class Mammalia; order Artiodactyla; family Bovidae; genus Bos; species Bos javanicus. The sequence goes on along the minus strand of NC_083874.1, from coordinate 53,808,556 downwards.
AGGTGCTCTTGGTGAAAGCACAGTTTCCTAGTAAGACTGGCCAGCACTGACACTGGAGTTATTTCCGAGTATTGAGCAGCCATTACCCACTGCACAAAGTCCAAGAGCTGACTGAGCATCCTCGCCAGATTCACAGGGGGCCCCTGGAATCCAGAAGCTTGGAGATTAATCATTAGGAACAACCGACTTTCCCCTCAAGGAGCCCCTCCCTCTTCCTCCTCTTTTCTTCTTGATTCTGAGAAAGACAAGACACACACACACACGCACACACTCACTCACTCACTAACTCTGTCATTAGAAAAGTTCCTTCTGATTGATCTGATGATTTAACCTGACAGCTACAGAGCATACAACTCACGCTGCTAAGGCCTTACCTAGGATCTTCAGCAACAAATTGCTGAGCGAGAGAACAAGGAAAAAAATCTCTCTGAATAGTTCTTTTCTTTAATGTCCACTTTTTTCCTAAAGAGCCAAAGGGATGGAGCAAGTAGGGTCTAAATAGCATTTTTTAAAAATTTAAAGTCAGAAAACATTACCAACCAACTAGATTAAAAACTAGATCGACATTTTGTCAGATCCTTCTTTGACTGCAGCTCAGTAAACACTGAGAGGTGTTGTCTTTAAGGCTTAATGTGGTCTTCTGCCTTTCAGGGAATTGGAAAGGTCACTGGCATTGCTGGTTAAAAAGAAACTAGTGTCAGTAATGCTGTTGTGATCCCCAGAGACCACAGGAAGGCCCAGTAAGTACTCTGCCTCTCTCTTGCTATCACTGGCCCTTGTGGGGTCAAGATGATTACTAAGTTGAGGGGCAAAAGCAGTCACAGAATCTGCTGGGAAGGGAAGGACTTGGCAGTTAAAAATCAAGTATTATTTCTTTTTTCAGTTGGCTAGTTAAACTACTTCAAAAAGGAGACTTAAAAACTAAAGAAGGGGGGAATGCCAAATTGTATAACCCTGCTGGAAATCAGTTGGGCAGCTCCTTCAACAGTTAAACGTAGAGTTACCACGTGACCCAGCAGGCCCATGCCGTGGTATAGCAGCATTACTCATAAAAAGAGCCAAAAAGTAGAAATAATCAAAATTTCAATCAATGGATAAATGGATAAACAAAATGTAGTATATCCATAAAAAGGAATGGAGTTCTGAGGCATACTACAACATGGATGATGTTGAAACTATAATGCAAAGTGAAAGAAGTCAGTTACAAAGACCCTGTATTGTATAATTCCATTTACATGAAACATCCAGAGCAGGTAAATTTATAGTGCCAGAAAGCAGATGAGCAGATATCTAGGTGGGATGGAGCAGGCTTGGGATAAATGGGGCATGACTGCTAAAGGGAGCAGGGTTTCTTTGGGGGTGATGAAGATATTGTGGAATGAGATAATGGTGATGGTTGCACAACTCTAAATATACTAAAACCCACTGAAATGTACATTTTAAATGGGTAAATTACATGGTATATGGCTACCTCAATCAGTTCAGTTCAGTCACTCAGTCGTGTCCAACTCTTTGTGACCCCATGAATTGCAGCACACCAGGCCTCCCTGTCCATCACCAACTCCCAGAGTTCACTCAAAACTCATATCCATCGAGTCAGTGATGCCATCCAGCCATCTCATCCTCTGTCATCCCCTTCTCCTCCTGCCCACAATCCCTCCCAGCATCAGGGTCTTTTCCAATGAGTCAACTCTTCGCATGAGGTGGCCAAAGTATTGGAGTTTCAGCTTTAGCATCATTCCTTCCAAAGAACACCCAGGACTGATCTCCTTTAGAATGGACTGGTTGGATCTCCTTGCAGTCCAAGGAACTCTCAAGAGCCTTCTGCAACACCATAGTTCAAAAGCATCAATTCTTCAGCGCTCAGCTTTCTTCACAGTCCAACTCTCACGTCTATACATGACCAGTGGAAAAACCATAGCCTTGGCTAGACTACCTCAATAAAGTTGTCTAAAAAAAATGGAAGAAGGCTGAACTCAGGAAGAGGCATCCCAAACAAGACACACACTTACATAGACCTTTTGTGAGCTTAAACCCACTTTGCCCTGGGATCAGGGGTCCTCTTTGTTGTCAGAGTGAATAGCTGATAGGAACACAGCAGCCCCTTGTCCATCATGATGCTGTAGTGAACTGTGGTTTAGAAGACACACCTTTAAGCTCTGGATTTACTGCCAGATGGGGGGACCTCTCAAAGCTTGCTCATGTATGTACAGAAGCCCCTTCCCTGCAGACAGCATAGCACCAGAGCTCGTGCATGCAGCCCACTGATTTGTCTGCCATGAAAACCGTGTCATGTCCTGGCTGGGCTGTGATGCCCCTGCACATGGGCCTATTCACAAGGGATACTCGCCAAGGACATGGCGTTAGACAACCTTCAGTGGACTCACTTCATCTTCAGGTGTGCCAGGATCTAAAAGCTCCAGCTGCTGACAGGAGAGGTGGCTTGGCTTGCTGTACATACACCTTGATTTTTAAAGAACCCAAATGAAAGTTAATAGAGCAAAGGTTTAAGGACAGTGCCCTGAAGACTTTGAGAACCATACATGAGGTGCTGTGGGCTCACCCCCCGCCCTGCAGGCTCAGATCAAGGGCCACCAAGTGTGACCTGGGAATTCCCCAGGTGCTCTGTGACCTGTTTCCCATTTTATCTACTCAAGCCTGATTATTATTTCTGCCGTGCTGAAGGCAGGGGCTGGCCACACAGTGGCGAAGCCCCCTTGCATATGGATGCACTCAAGGCTGGTCCCCAGGAGCCCATCTCTGCTCTGGCTGGGACCTCAAGGCCCTTACAGAGAGCCAGGATCCGGGGTGTTGAGGTGCAATGCCTACTGCCCAGCTGAGCAAGCCAGAGCTGGGTTGTATTAGCAGCTGAGAAGGAAAACTGTCATTGTGAATGATAAGAGCATCAGGGTCTTTTTCTAAAACAGACGTAGTGAAATGATGATGATCATAACAACAGCAAGACGCTGAGAGCTTAGTGTGTGTTGAGTACTACTTTAAACATGTCATGCACACTATCTCAATCTTCTCTCACGTCCATCTGTTCTCTTTCTATGACAGAGAGGACTGAGGCACAGAGAGGTTAAGTCACTGCTTGAGGCCACACAGAATCAAGTGGTCAAGCCAGGGATTGTGCTACAGTGGTTCAGGCTGTCCAGTGCTGCACAGGAGCCCTGGCAGTCCCACGTTTCCAGGACTCTGGCAGGTGGTAGGAGGTGTGGTCCAGCTCTAGGCAGGACTGTGCGGCCAGGACGGGGAAGGAGCACGGGGCAGTGTTCACTCACCCCTGCCAGGGAACTCTGCCCCTGCCCCACCTGAGGTCAAGGAGGGAGGCCCAGAGCATGTCCAGTTCCTGAAACCAGGCAGCTGGTTTTTGCTTCCTCCTTTGAGCAAAACAAACAGACCCTTTCACCCAGGCATCTAGAGGGATTAACCCCCAAGGAGAACTACATCTGGGGACACCTCATCCACAACAGAAACTTGGGCCTTTCCCCAGAATCCTGATTTTTCTCTCAAGGCCAATAATAAGTTATGACACACTGGGACATCAACTCCATCAATTTTCATTTTTAAAAATATTCCCTTTTTTTTTGAGGGAGGAATACAAACAAATGGAACCAGGAAATGTTGCATCAAGTAAGCCGGAGGCCCTTGGGGCAGGGGCCTGAATCCATTTTCCTGCAGGAATGCCCGTGCAGGACAGCTGGCGCTTGGCAGGGTGGTTTGACTCTGGGGTCAACTTCCTGCTCCTGGCAACAGGGGAAGGACGAGAAGGGATGCAGCACAGCTTTTTTGCCCTGAGCTCACCCAACGCCCCAAGCCTACCAGACCATCTCAGAAACCGGCCTCACCTGCCATGGACAGTGAATCCCCTGGAACCCCAGAAGACAGGCATAGACCCTGCGGCCGTAGCCCCCCACCCAGAGCTTCTGCCCCCTTGCAGGATTCCTGTTCTCCACTGCTTTGTCTCCCTGCTCTGTCCAGCCCCCTGATGCTCAAAGCCTGTGCATAGACCATCGCATTCAATGCCCATGACATCTCCATGACACTGCCCTGTCACCGTGAGGTGACTCCACTCATCCTCTCTTGACAGTAACTCCTTGAGTTCTGCCACTGCTCTCCCACTGTGGGAAAAGACACCCCCCAACCCCCTCCCACCACAGTCCTTTTCAGTCTTACCTGTTCTATGGAAATTTTCCTTAGGTAGAAAGCAACTTTGACAACTCCAGTTATTTATTTGAAAAACTCACCATTATCGAAGACTGTCCCTGCTGTGAATGAGAGCTCGGAGTCGTGTTCTGCTTTGCAGGCATACAAGGCTTTTGCCTTCCGGAATGGTGTGCTGGGGGAAAACAGTTTAATGAGCATTTTTAAAAAACCTTCTGCAAGATATTTCATCTCTCTTCCTCCCCTTCCCTGCAAGCGGCCTAGCCCTCTCTTGTGGGAAGAGCCTGACAAGGCAGCCAGATGGCAAAACAGGAGGTAGGAAAGTCACAAAGGTCACCAGAGTAAAAACGAGAAATAGGCAGAGAATAGCCGTGACCCAGGAAAACCACTCTTCTTGTCGGGTCATCTTGTGCCAAGTCAAAACTTGACCCAGGAGTCACAAGAGCTGAACAGTTGGGAGGGCAGGCTGGGCCCCGTATGGGGAGCAGGACTAGCTGGGGAGTAGGGAAGTGAAGGCAGGAAAGAGCTTCCAAGTTGCTCTTGAGGACACTCCCAGCAGACCCTGCTAAAAGCCGCAATGCTCAAGGAGTTGAAAAGGAGAAATTCAAGCAAAGATGGGTCTGGGCTCCAGGCCCAGGGCTGACGTTAGCTCTTGCAGATGTTACTTCTTTCTCATGGGGCTGGTGGAGCAGGATTCCAGAGTTGGAACTCCCGGACCCCCAGGGCAGGGCAGGGCGGGGAGCAGACAAGGTGTGGGCATAAGTATGAGTGTGTGTGTATGTGTGTGTACCAGCATACGTGTGTACACGTGTGTGGGGATGAAGAAGAGAGAAGGGACACTGTGGCAGTTTTTTGTGCCTTTCTTATTCAAGGAGTGCCGACACTCGTGAATCAGAATCAGTTCAAAAAATGCAGATGTCTGGGTTCCACCCTGATGTGCAGATATCAGCATCAGTATTTTTATAAAGCTCACCAAGTGACTCTCATGAGCAACGAGGGCTAAGAACCATTCTTCCAGAGCAGGGGTTGGCAAACTCCTTCTGTACATGGCTAGACAGTAAACATTTTAGGCTTCATGGGCCATATGGTCTCTGCTGCTTTTACTCAGCTCTGCATTGTAGCATGAAAGCAGCCACAGACAAGATGTACATGGAAGAGTGTGGCTATGCTCCAGCAAGACTTTATACTTATCAGACACGGGAGGCAGGCTGGATCTGACCCAGTGGCTACAGACTGTGAGCCCATGTTCTAGAGTACAAGTTGCGAGCACTGCTAAATCAATTTTTGTTTTGATATCCAACCAGTTCCAACGGATCTATGACTTCTCAAAGGTCATAAGAAAATGGATGTTTAGCAGTCAAAGGCTGGCTCTTCATTTGCTGAAAGCAACCTCTCTCTTCTTCTAAGCTATCTGAGGAAGCATATTTAGGGGCTCCAGGGTAGAGTAGTCAAAGAGCAAGTAGTCCTCTGGGTTAAACGATTATTCAAGAGATATACATTATTTGCTTTACCTTTATTTGGCTAATGGAGGGCCTCAAGGACCCATGGAGGCTAAACCTCCATTTCAAGTGGCCTCAAGGACCCACGGAAGCTAAACCTCCATTTCAAGGACCCATGGAGGCTAAACCTCCATTCCTTAACAGAGGAATGGTCTCAGGTAAATTGGACATGATCGGAAGGAGCAGGGCGCTTTCAATCACTACAGAACTGTTACTCTTGGGTCACCAAGTCCAACTTCCCTCTGGGAAAGAGGCATCATGGATGTTTGGAAACCTATACCATGGACAGGCATTTAAAACTTTTAGTCTTGGTTCCATGAAAATTGAAGGAAAGGTGATGTAATGGGTCTGTTGTGCGGATAAATGGCTATTCAGAATTTGTTGCTGAGGTGCAGTTTACTGGTGTTTTCTCTGGTCTTCTAGTAACCAGGAAATAATAACTGGGTGGGAGAAAACTGGGCAAGTGGGAGAACATGAAGTGGGTTTGCTGGGAGTGAAAGGAGGAAGAGCCTTTAGAATGTATCAGCTCCAGCTGGAAACCAGCTCCTCCTACATAATTATCATTAGTGTTAGGATTAAGTTCAGGACAAGGTGCAGAGTCTGTGAATCTAACGAAACCAAGTCTACGTGTTGACCACCAAGGGCCAAACAGCCAATGTGGGATTGAAGTTTTATTGTTTTATTTTGTCGTTGTTTGCTTTTGATGGAATGGGGAACAGAGAGCATCTGCTTGTGAAAAGTGTTAACCAAAATTCTGTACGGACAGGCAAGTGAAGCCTGCAATGACATGAACGTGGAAGGAGAATGCAGTGGCCACGAACCAGGTTCGTTGTCCCTGGAGGACGGGGCAGAGCAGGTGGGGGGAGAAGATGGGGACCAGGGACGGGGAGATAAAAGGTGAGGCACAAATCATCTGAGGCAAGGCTTCTCTGGCTGGGTTTTCATAGAGGTTACTCATTAACCTCCTCAAATACAAGGAATGGGACAAAACAGGGACAAGCCAGGGAAATCAACTAGGGTGTCTGGCAGGAAGGAAACAGGGGGAACACCTCAGATGCCCAAGACTGTCTTTCAAGAGGAGTAAATTTTCCACTAATATCTGGTTTGGGGGATTTAATAACGATAACATTCAATAAAGCAGCATATTAAATATAAGAACAAAGGTCAGGAGAGAATCTTGCTTTTGTTTGAAATTAAGAGGTGACTGACAGTCTACAAGAGGGCTTCCTCCTACCTCCACGGCACATGCGCCAAGAATGGGAGAAATGATACAAGGGCTGCTTCTAAAAGGAACTACTCCTGCCCCCCAGGACGAGGGCTGGCAAATAAGACACAAGGCAGATAGTTAAATCTGAAGTTCAGATCAATGAGGAATACTATTTTAGTGTATGTCCCAAATATTGCACAGGATATACTTAAAAAAAATTTGTGGTTTACAATTCAAATATAACTGGATATTCGGAATCTTCATTTTATTTGCTAAATCTGGCAGCCCTACGCTGGGGAAAGTTTTCTCTTTGTAAGAATTTGCTAGCCTGGGTCCCAAAGAGTCCCATGTCACAGTCTCTCCTTATCAAAAGTCCTGAGTGGTTTGCGTTAGGTAGGGTTTCTACCAAAACAGATCCTGTTGGCACACAGGTTTTATTTGTAGGCTTTGGCTCTGATTAAAGAAATAAAAGATCTCCGCTTTGGTTCTTCTGCTCCCTGTTCTCCGCAGAGCACCTCTACCCTGGACACAGAGAGCCTGGGGTGCCTGTGACTCTTCTGTGATGGTGCCCTTCAGACCTCAGTGGGGCCTTCAAGGGCACAAACAAGCTTGGAACCTTCTGCTAGTTCATTTTTAATTTTCGCCTCTGAGCATGGCACAGGGCCAGGAAAGCACTCAGAGGAGTTTCCCTCAACTGCCCTTGCAAGCTCTGCAAAATGACAACCCACTATCTGCACTGTCCAGGGAGGCGGGCTCAGCTAGACTGGCGAGATGCAACAGTCTGATCATTTTGGCCTAAATTCCAGGAGCCCTTGTGTGATTCCAAGTTAGGAATTTGGGGTGGGGAGCTTTTCTAGGGGTACAAGTGAAAGAAAAGGGAACACTCCTCCAGTCCCCTTTCTCTGCTGTGCTGTGAAAGGCATCTCCATTCCTGAGCTTGAACTAACAAGCAAAGCAATGCTTTGAAGAGCGGGGACCAAACCTCTTCCAGAGAAGATGTTTATATAGAAGTTCATGGGCCCATTAATTAGGTCTAATTAAGTTTTTATTTTTAAAAGCTCTGTCTAGGGAAGGAAATCTGAAACTTCATGTTCTGGAAGTGGATTTGGGGGAATGGTTCATTGGACCTGAATAATGGGTATATGCCCCCACCTCTTGGCTGCATATTGCAACAGCAATTACGGGATTTTTGCCCTCTGTTCGCTGGCTCCCCAGCTATCCCCATCCATGCTCACTTTGGCACACATGGTCAGCTCAGTGATAGCCAATTGTAAGTCCTACTCTGTCTCGCCTATTTCAAAACGGCAGCGTCCTGCAGGGTTGTGCAACAGCATCATCCAAATGGCGCCATTACAACAATGGCCAGAGTGAACAGTCCTGAGTAACCATGAACCCAGACATGTGGGATGTGCAGATTCTGCCGCCACTGTCCTCTGCCAATCTGGAAATATTTGGAAAAGGAATAGCTAAAAGAGTAAAACCTGGAAATTTCTGGGTGACAGGAGTGGAGAGGTGGAGATACTGGACAGGCAGTAGGGCCCCAAAGCTTAGAGATATAGAAAAATGAAAACCGTCAAAGCAGAGCACATTTCGGTTTTTTTAGCTGAATGATTCTACTGTCCGGAGGCCCCCGAACCCATTCTATTCAAGGGCCAGTGTTCTGAAGATTTTACTTTCTTTTGATCAGAATGAAGGAGCCACATTTTGGCTCTGGTTCAGGTCTTCATGGGGCAATCAATGATCTAACCAGAACAATTCAAGCCATATATCTGGTGTCCTAGACAGTTAACATCTCCCAGAATGTACCTAAGAAATAATTAGGAGATAATCTGAGTGTCAAGAAAAGTATAATCTGAATTTTTACCTTATTCCCAGGGTGAGGATAAAAGGATATAGGGAAAAGCTCTCTTTTTCCCATTTTCAAGGAAAAAGCTAGACATAAAACCTAGAAAAGCAGGCCAGGCTATCGGGCTGGGAAGCATGAAAACTCAAGTTTGGGGCTACCCATGTATTTGGAAGAAAGAGTGCTGGTTGAGGGCAAGAAGCCCTGAGCTCTGGATTGGACCTCAGGAGTCATGTGACTATGTATAAGCCACTTCTCTGTGCCTTAGTTTTCTTTCTCTGTAATAGGGTTCAGGCCATTTCTTCTCTCAGTCTCACATGAAGATACAATGAAATGATAGGTATGGAAGTGCCTGGAGGAGAATAAAGTAATATGTGTGGGTGTGTGGGTGTATGCGTGCATGCACTCAGTTGTGGCCAACTCTTTGCCACCCCATGGACTGTAGACCGCCAGACTCCTCTGTCCATGGAATTTTCCAGGCAAGAATGCTGGAGTGGGTTGCCATTTCCTTCTGCAGGGGATCTTCCTGACCCAGGGATTGAACCCGCATCTCTCACACTGGCAGGCAGACTTCTACCACTGTGCCCGCTGGGGAGCACCCATGTATGTATGTACACGTGTATAAATAGCATGGTGTTTCTTTTTTTTTTTTTAAATGAGACACAGCTTTATTGATTATTTAAGCCTGTCTGCTGGGCCTACCCCTTGGAGAAAACCAGCTATGAGTAAAAGATGGATGAGAAAACACTGCCATGGGCTGAGGTACTGATGAAGCTTGTAACTGGGCTCTGTGTTTTGCCTGTTTGAAAGCAGAGACTATCAGTGCAGGACACACACATGCTGGGGCTGCAGCATCCTCATGAATTGTTTTGTAGCATTTAAACAGCTTCTTTTTTCCAAAGAACTCAAATGCAAATAATTAAGTCTGTGTGTCATCAAAGCAGGGAAAAACTACAGCCTGGGCCTTGGAGGGAGCAATTAGGTCAACCCTCAGAAAGAGGTGTTACCTGTTCCCATAAGAGCTAAGGGTTCATGACACCTGGAGACAGACACAGGCTGGGAGCATTAGGGTTCCTGGGACTGCATGGAAGGTAAGGAACAATTTATTCTGTATTATATTTGTCTCTCTCCTAACTGGTCTGGGTCTCATCATCTAGGTATCAATATTCATGGCCAAAAACCCAACTCCACAAATAAATGTTTCTTGATGCTACCTGATAAAAATGAGGGAAGAAAAGGCCGGCACGTGTCTCAGCACTGTTCCCCTTGAAATTATGTTATGCTAAAGCACAGAGAGCCTCCTAATTCAGAGAGCAATGTAAACAGGAGCCCTTTCAAGAAGCACTCTCTCCTCAAACTCTAGGCACCACAGATAAATTCAGGAACTGGAGGAAGGGTTCAGAGGGGCATGAAAAATGCCATGCTGGTTCATGCAAATGGTCCCTCCCGGCTTTGGTCTCTGAGGCTGGAACCCCTGACCAGCTTTGGATAAGCAGGAGCAGAGTGATCATCATCCGTAATTTTACCTGGAATCTTCACGAACTGCTTCTTCTGGCCTGTCAAAAAGCAAGTGCAGGTTTGGATGGCAGGGAACAAAGTTGACGAGGAGGCTGAACACTGCATGAAGAGAGGACCAAGCCGATGAGAGAACAACGGCAGCAACAAAAAAGCAAACAAACCCTGCAACAGACCTGATGGGGGATGAGTCGCTGGACGTGGATGAAGTGGGCATAGGGCTGGATGGCGCCGAGAACATGGGCCAAGATGGCGAGAGGGGTGAAGTTGGGCTTGGATTCGGGGGGCTGCAAGACATAACCACCAAAAAACTCATCAGCACACAGGGAAACCACAGCGGGAGCACAGGAGGGTCAGGGGAGGCCGAGCGACAGGGAGCTGGAGAGACTGGAGGGGCACTGAACCCAGACCGAGTCTTCAGCGCCAAGGCACATTTCTCCAGACCAGACCCCCGTGTCTTCCAAGTAATGCCCGCTCTGGAATTCCTCGGAGTATCAACATGTCTCTTTGCCTGCAGAACAACTGCTTTCTAGGTGATAGGAGCTTCCGCAGTCGTGTCCGTTGTGCCTCTGGCCATCAGTGAAAAATGCCCTGAACCCACATCCATGGGTTCCCACACCCACATCCTATCACTGACCTCCATCTGGGGCAGGGCTAGCTTATAACCAGCCTCCAGCTTCTAGCACTGTGTGTTTCGAAAGTTGTGTCTCAGCAAAAATGACCTTTTTTTTTTTGGGCCACACAGTCCAGTCCACCAGAAAATGATTTCCTGTTTACATTTTTAACTAAACGGGCTGTGTGCCATTGGAGACCCAGAGAAGGACTGTGGAAAGTGATGGCGGGTGGAGGATGGGTCTGCACACACACCTCCCAGGAGAGGGCACACAACTGCGTGCAGCACCCAGCTGTCCCTCGGAGGTTTGCTTTCCAGGCTTATTCTTTCTCTTTTCAAGGATTTTGGGCATTTTGATGCTCAAAGCAAAAGTCCCAGATGGAAGGCAATGTAAAAATGAACTGAAAGCTTAAATCTGTCAATCTGTTCTTTGATGGGTGGCTGATCAAAAAACTGGACAGAAAAGGTTGAAATCACTCACTAAAACATGATTGGTGGCTTTTAAGTAGTCATGCTAGCCTTTTGACTTATTTCACAAATTATACAAACAAACATCTAGCAACTCTGTAAAACCGCATTAAGTCACAGATAGCACAAACACCAAAACAACGCAGAAATCACCAGCCACACCACCTGCAGCCCTGGACGGCAGCTGGCCTTTCTGACCCAAGCACTGCACGAATCCAATTCCAGGGAACACACTGTCTAAACATTCCAGAATTTAGCAAGAACACATAAACGTCCTACTTAATGAGATATCTTCAACTCAGATAAGAGACTCAATAATGGCCTTAATTATCTACAGTTGTAACATAAATTCCTACAGAAGTGTACAGTAAAATCCCATTGCGTGAGTTCGTTGAATATCCTCAGACTAACTGAATGAAACATTTAGTAAATGCCATTATGGGTACTGTATTTCTAGAATATAAATTCTATGAGCAGGGATTTTTGTTTGTTTTGTTTACTGTTCTACCTCTAACTTCTAAAATAGTGCCTAAGAGGTTTTCAATACATAATTATTCACTAAATTAATGAATCTCCTTTAACCCAACTATCTAGCCACGAGGCATTATTATAATTCCCATTTCACAGATGTGGGAACTTGGGCCAATTTGAGGCTTCCCTGAAGATACTCAGGCTCTAAGTGTCAGGGCCGAGGTTCCGACCCCAATCTGCTGGCTCCGAGCACAGGGCTCTTGCTGCCACAGTGCGTTGCTTCTGGGTGGCAGGACTTGCTTTGGTCCTCTAGGCCATGCCAAGCTTCTTTACAGATCCACTAGAAACCTTCTGAACCACTGATTTCTGAGTTTCCCTCAGATGCCTACCACATTTGCAAGGGAAAATGCGAATGCAGCAACAGACAGACCCAAAGAGACACAACACATTGTAAATCCCAACAAAATACTCAATCCTGCCTCCAGTCTTCCGTCTGGTAGATTCATACAGCAGATGGAATTCATATAGTAGAAGAGATTACATTCGAAGAGTATGGCTCTTCTCTTCTCAATTATTCCAGCAATGACTAACTTATTGGACACGCAGCGTGATCAAGACAATAAATGGAATACAATTCAGCATTTACCAAGGTCTCTGACTTGCAAAGCATACAGTGTATTTCACGAGATGAGACAAATTTAAAAACAACTATAATATAAGATAGTAAGTAACTTAATTAGTTAAGGGATCAGTTACTCTATGAATAGTTTAATACCTGTTTCCACACTTGATTCTGTCTTGGGTCCTGGGAGGAAGTGCTGCCTTATTTCCACTGGGTAGTCAGTCCTTAGTTAATCCACAGAGCAGCTGCTAAGAGAGGCCCTGCATTCCCTCGTCCTCCTCCCACAACCACCCACCCCCCCAACAAGGTAATGACCCAGTGAGCAAGGCCTGGCTATTCCAACTGCAGCCCAGCCTGGGAATCAGGTTCCAACCAGGGACAGTCTGGAGGTTTATGAGAGCAACCCAGGCCCAGAAGCCTGAACTAATCTGTTCCTTTGGTTAGTAGGCAGCAGAGGATAATTTAAAAGTTCTTAAGACTTTATTTATTTATTTATTTCAGTGGCTTCTATAAATAGGAAGGGCTTCCCTGGTGGCTCAGTGGTAAAGAATCCACTTGCCAATGCAGGAGATGCAGGTTCAATCCTTGGGTCAGGAAGATCCCCTGGAGAAGGAAATGGCAACACACTCCTGTATGCTTGCCTGGGAAATCCCATGGATAGAGGAGCCTGGCAGGCTACAGTCCATGGGGTCACAAAAGAGCCGGACATGATTCGGCAACTAAACAACAATAAGCAGGAAATCCCTCCAGCTTCCTACCTCAACTGTACCAAGAATCACTCCTTTGGCTAAAGGCATAGCTGGGAACATAGTCTATGAACACAACCCTGGATATCTAAGTGGTGCTTGGTGACCTAGTACATGGCTGAAATTATCTGGGGTTATGGTTGATCTTAAGCAAGATCAACCTTGAATATTCACTGGAAGGACTGATGGTGAAGCTCCAGTATTTTGGTCATCTGATGTGAACAGATGACTCACTGGAAAAGTCCCTGAAACTGGGAAAGATTGAGGGCAGAAGGAGAAGACGGCATCAGAGAATGAGATTGCTGGATGGCATCACTGATGCAATGGACATGAACTTGGGCAAACTCTAGGACATGGTGACGGACAGGGAGGCTTGGAGTGAGTCGGACACGACTGGGTGACTGAACAACAACAATGGTTGCGATGCAGGACATTCACATTGATCCTAAGAAGTTACTCTTCAGTCTCCATGTCTACTGCCGTAGTATTATTAACTGTGCTTTTTAACAACTAGCAGATTTTCATTTGTCGGCTTGCATTTTAGTTATAGCAATAACATTTATTTGCTATAAAATAACTCCAATTTAGAACTTATTACCACTACATTTTAGCACAACAATAAAATGTACATTCCACAGTACTTCTGTGATTGCTAAACTGATTGAAATTATACTTTGCTTGTGCTCCAGAGTCACATTAACAAAACCAAATGTCAACAATACTACTGAACACTCTTAAATACCACAATGGTTGATGCTTGTAGCAACAGAATGACGTAAACATATGAACGTTCCTCCAAGAAATATAGAGCATATTATATATCAGTTTTGATGCAAGCCAGAGAACATATAGGTGGAAAATAAGATGCACAGGGATGACGATAATGGCCAAAGACTATTTGTATAATCTTAACCTCTGACCACAGAAGTGTCTGGCTATAGGTTACTTAAAGTGACAACAGCAATGGTAAAAAACCTAAGACAAAACAAACTAAAACTGGCCAGCTTTGGTATTACTGGCTCTGAAATCGCCAATATTGACTTCTCAAACTCTATTCCCATTAATGAGGCCAAAGATAACAAATAATTGATGTTAGGTTAGAAGAAAATAATTTTATAACTACACTCTTAGCACTTGATCCATGAAGGCCTCTTCACAACCTCAGAGTCCAGCTGAATGCCCTAGCACATTTTTCACCCTAAATATTCTTGGGGTCCTGCCAGGCCCCCACATCAAGGCCCAAGTACAGCCAACAACAGCTTAAACTTTAAGGAACATTTGCTGGTCTGGTTTTGATTCACCTGGAGACTTGCATCAGCTTTAGTTTGCTGATCCATGGTGTCCTCAAAAGGAGTCACACAGCCCAGCCAGTCCCTGTGACATTCACTGGACAGGGAAGAAATAATGGTTTAGGAAGATAAGGCTCAAAGGCCTGGCATCATGCTGGGATGTGGCTGAGAGTTCAAGTACAGTTGTGTGGCAATATCATCAGCTTGACACCCTTCTGTGGTGACTCACTTGACTGATGGGGCATCTGATGCACCAGCCAGGGCATGTCTACTGGGCTGTGGACAGGGCTGCCCCAGCAGGCTCCCAGTTTGATCACAGATGTGGCAGACCCTCTCGTGGCTCCAAAGCACAGGAGTGGAAAATCCTGAGCTGGTACAAGATAAGCAGCTAGCTGACCATTAATAAGAAAGCTGATCTTCTTTAATTCTGATATGCAAAATTATAGATGATGAAGAAATGAAAAACATCAAAAGAAAAGCAGTAAAATCATTCATAATTTATTCCACTGATAATCACTTGGCAAATTTCTTCACTTTTCTTGGGGCGAGGGAGGGTTGTGGATAATAATACATATATAGCAGCATTCTTTTTTTCATGTAAGCATTTTCTGTTGTCATTAAGTAACCTTTGATATATTCCCCAAATCATAAAACTCTTTCCTCATTAATGAGGCTAAAAAGCAACTGATGTTAGGATAGAAAAACAATTTCAAAACCACAATCTTAGCAGATGACCCCCTGAAGGCCTTTCTGCAACCCCCCAGAGTATTCTCAGACCTACAGGGGAGTCTACTGTATGGTATGGCCTGATTTATGTAACTCTTTTCTTATTGTGTACATTCGAACTATTATCCCCCCTCAGCCATAAAAAATAGTGCTGCAATTCACATTCTTGTAGCAGACCACTGCTTGTCTCCAGTTGTTTCTTTAGTATAAATTCCTGGAAGTTAAATTAATGGGTCAAAGGCTAGGAGCCTTTTCTAAGGGTCCTGATACATCCTAGGAAACAACTTTGCAGAAAGTTTACACTGAATTGCATTCCCCCAAATAGTATATGGGGGTTGCCCCTTCCCTCTCACCATGGCCCCACCAGCACGGAGAATTACCAATCTGAAGAATCAGGTGGATTTCCCCACCACCCCCACCCAGTCCACAAAGTTACCTTGGCCTCTTCTCTTTCCTAGCATTTCCAGAAAAATGAATATAATTCCTCTCCTGTGTTGTTTCTATCTGGAAGCAAAGTTTACTTTTCTAAAGGGCATTCAGCCAAGAAGGACAAGTGGGAAAGGAGACAGGCAGATGGACAGAGCCAGACTACCGCAGCCTGGGGGGTGCTGGACCCCTGGCCATGTGGTGTGGCTCACCCAAGAGAGATGGGGAGTGGGGGGTGGTTGGTTTAGTGTAGGATCCTCAAAGACAAGACTGACTTGGAGGGATGAGGTACACAGGGGAGCCAAAGAGTGTCTTGTTGGCAGCGTACTGGGGAGAGGTCACAAAACCAACACTGACATCTCTCTGCCAGGCAGTGGTTTGTGACCTACAGGCCAAGCTCTGGGTCATGGGTCTCAGGCCTGGACTGACTGCTCCCGCAGTCCCCCTTCCCCGTTAGGCTTGGAGCAGAATGGATCTCAGGCCTGGACTGCTACTCCCGCAGTCCGCCTTCCCCGTTAGGCTTGGAGCAGATGGTGCTATTAGACTCAAGGCAGGAGGCCTGCATTTCTTTCTCTTTCCTCCTATAATGAGAAACAAGGGAAAATCCCATGAAAACTTGTAAAGTCCCATCTAATCTAATCCCAAATTAGGGAATATTTCTTCCTTGGGAAATCTCTCTTTATGTCCTCAGTTAAAGTGCCATAAAAACAGAAGGAAAGTCAAACTTCAGTTGGAAAACAAGGTCAAAAGCAATACCAGCAAACTGGATAGTGGTGAATCAGAGTAAATGATACAAAGTGCTCAGATGCTCAGTCGTGCCCGACTCTTTGCAACCCCATGGACTGTAGACCGCCAGGCTCCCATGTCCATGGGATTCTCCAGGCAAGAATACTGGAGTGGGTTGCCATTTCTCCTCCAGAGGGTGTTTCCACCCCAGAGATCGGACCCATGTTTCCTGTGTCTCCTGCACTGCATCACCTCCTCCCGTAGGTGGATTCTCTACCACTGAGCCACCACCTGGGAAGCCCCAGAAGACACAAAAACCAATTTCTATTTGTTGGAAATTTGAACATATTCTTTACATGTATCTTGTCTATGTCCTGAATGTTCAGTATCTGTTAAACGACTTTACAAGAGGAAAACCACAAGCCCCCAAGCATTGTTCTGTATTCTTTTCTGACTCTTACAAGTATGCACAGTATTTACAGATTTTTTTCCCCTTCATCTAATATAATTTAATACATATTTTTATTCAGACAATAACAGAGTCCTGATTCTTATTTTAATGAGACTGGCTGGTGAAATCCCCTTACGGCCTTAGCAATTATATGCAATTGCTTTTAAAATGGTTTTTAAATAATTTGCTTTTAAGATAGCTTGACTAGTCTACAGGGCAGCAGCTCTGTTTTCTAGCTTAAAAAATTATTTTTCTAAAGTTCCAAACAAGTGTCAAATTCAGAAGGAGTATTTTGGGAAAGACATACAATTCTGCGATTAAATAAAATCCAAAATCTTAGAATAGGGAATCTGTTATCTTTAAGGCTCTCTGAAACCAATCATTTGAACCTTCTCACATAGAATAATAAAGAAATACGAGGTAGATGGCAAAACTCTGGATTGTAAGTAAAGATGCAATGGTAAAATATAAGTAAAAAGACAATGATCTCAGTTCAATTACTCCATGCTGGGGAAAACCCTCAAGAGAAAAAGGACCAGCAGGGGAAATGGAACAGTGTGCTCTACGCTGCACAGTACTTACCAAGGGGAGTATTCTTTCCTGTTAAAGCCCCTCAATCTTTTTCAAAATCACATTTTAGCTACATCAGAACTGGTTCTTAAAATGTATTTACTTCCTTTCAACTAAATAACCTCACAATTTATGAAACTATTTTTAAGGAAAGTCGGAAACATTTTGGGAGCACTTCAAAGGATCTATAAGGTAACATTTGCTATTTCATAAGACTGAAGTGGTTGCAGAGAAAGCCAAGTATCTCCTTACTGTCTTAAACTGAGTGCAATACAACCGTCATTCTCTATATAATGAAGATACTGAAGTGACAGTGACACTAGATTCAATCTTCTCCTGTCCTGAGGCACAACTTAAGTTTGCTTTAAAGCCACCATTCTAATGCTAGGGTTCTTTAAACTAGTCTTAAAGTTTACAGGCAAGAAACTGTAACTGCCTCAGGGGATTAAGAATGGGGACTGAGTCCACAGGCATGGACTGGACATTCACTTTTTAAAATTTTACATTTGTTTATACTGTTTTGAGCTTTTAAATCATGAGCCTATATTACTTTATAATACTAATGGAAAGCACTCTTTCACTAGGCGCTAGGATAATCAAATATCTATACGGAAAAAATGATATGACCAATTCCTAACAGATGGTTTCCTAGCGGATTATAGGTCTAAATGCCAAAGGCAAACAATAAAACAGGGAATAATTCTGGGAACTTGGGATTGAAACTTATCTAATAGGGAATAAAAGGCACTAACCATAAAGCAAAGTATCGATATATGTGACTATATTAAAATAAGAACTTTTATGTATCAAAGTTAAAAGACAGCAAAAGATGGTCTACAACATATAAATACATTAAAAAAGAGCACATACCAGACTATACAGAGAACTCCTACTGATCACGATCAGTAAGAAAAAGCAGACAACCAAGTCGAAAATGGGCAAGACATCTGGGCAGGGATTTCAGAAGAGAAATTGCAAAAGAAAGGTGCTCACACTTTCCGTAATGCAGGAAGCATAGATTAAAACCACAGGGGATGATCCTGCTCACCTACCAGAACAACTAAGACAGCTAACATCAAAATGCTGAAAATACCAAGTGTTTATAAGAAGTGGAATAACTGGAATTCTTATACGTTGTTGGAGGATGGCTGTAAACTGCTCTACTCACTTTAGACAACAGGTTGGTATTATTTAGCAAAAATGAATAATTTATCACGCTCTGTGACTCAGCAATTCATTCCCAGATGTATACCCTAGAGCACAGTGCGTATGTGTATACCAAAAGACATGTATGAGAATGTGTTGAGCAGTTTATCTGTAAAAGACAAAAGCTGGAAACAAGCTAACATGCTCAGCTGCTTCAGTCATGTCCAACTCTGTAACCCCATGGACTGTGGTCCCTGCTCCCTACCCCCCATCCCCGAGGCTCCTCTGTTCATGAGATATTCCCAGCAAGAATACTGGAGTGGGTTGCTATGCCCTCCTCCAGGGGATCTTCCCAACCCAGGGATCAAACTCACATCTCTGGCATTGCAGGCAGATACTTTACTGCTGAGCCACTCACTGGAGAAGCCCCAAAACAAACTAAAAGTTGAGCAAAAGTAGAATGCAGAAATAGTTTTAGTATATTAATACAATTGTTCATTCTACTATAGTGAAAATAAACGAATAAACTACAGCTATTACACAGGAATGACTTTTAAAACTATTGAGCAAAAGAAGCCAGACTCAAAATAATAAAACAAAATGTTGCATTTTGGGGATGTGCTAAATAAGTCAGTCATTTGTGGATCTGCAGTTGCGAATTCGCCTATTTGCTAAAATTTATTTGTAAGTCCAGAATCAATACTCAAGGTGCTTTCATAGTCATTTGTGGATACATATGGAGTGATGAAAACCTTCAGTTACCCAAGATGCACATTCCCAGCTGAGGTTGAATAAAGGGATGCTCTGCCTTCTGTTCCAGCTCTTCAATGTCTCTATGTGCAAGAAGGCTGGGATATGCCTCACAAAGAAAACATGTGCTTAATAAGCTTTATTCAGGCATAACTTATAGCCCTGCTGGTCCTGAGCTGAAGGTTAATGAATCAATAGTAATACTAAATGAAGTGTCTTTAAATAGAAATCCATGTAAAACAAGGTTATGGATTAATAAGTTGACAAAAACATTGTAAACAGAGGCTGTAGGAACCTAATCCTGTATTTCCTATAGGAGCAATAGTTAGATATTTGCTAATCCAGTGTTTGCAGTAACTTCATGGGACCTTACTGTTGCAAATAACAATTGCCATTCCCTTTCCCAGGGGATCTTCTTGAACCAGGGATCAAACCTGGGTCTCCTGCATTATAAGTGGATTCTTTACTGTCCGAGCCAACAGGGAAGCCCCCTAGAATTTGTATTGAAGAGCTAAAATACAAATAAAAACAAGGAATTGATTACAACAAACATCAGACTAGTAGTTATCCACAGAGAGGGAAAGGATTGTTAGAGGGAAGGAGAAAGTGAGTTGTGGGTTCCTCTGGGGTCCCAGCAACATTGTACTTCTTACTTGCGGGGCAGCTGCTGAAGATAAATTTGTGAAGCTGTATATGTCTCATGCACTCTTCTATATAATAAAAAATATGTATACATCTATCTTAAGACATACCTAAGGACAGTAAGCATATTAATAGCATTCTCTGGGTGATTTTTATTCTTTGTGCTTTTAAAATGTTTTCCATATTTTCTACAATTAATATGTTACATTTAAAACCAAAAAGTTAATACATGTTAATAGAAGAAATGCTCTCCCTAATCATACAAATGGCTACTTTTATTCTCTAGAGAAGGGATGCTTAAAAGGAGCAAAATGACAATTTTGTCTTTGTTACATCAATTCGTGGTTTAGGTTGCATAATACAGTTGGCAGTTCCCAACTGTTTTTACTGTTTCTTTTCTTTTTCAGTCAAATACAAGCAACAAATATTTACTGAGTGCCCCTCCATATGCAAGGACTAAATTTTCCATCCTCTGTCCTCACTGAGAAATTGTGTTGACTGCTCTAGAGACCTTTTTTTTAGGTAAAGTTATTACAGTAAATCAACGGTGTCTTCCTTTCCCCCAGGAGGGGGACATCTCCAATGTTGCATTCTGAGTTGGCTGGACAACAAGTTAACAACACTGCCTCAAGTCATTGGCCATCTGGTATCCCTTTCTATACAGTCGGCTTTCAGGGAATATTTCCTGTTTGGACTAGGGAGAGGAAAAGGAGGTAAAAGGACTTAATAAGAATCTAAATGCCCACTGATGAAAACAAAGGAATATCTAAAATTAGCAGAGGTGGCCCAAGATACTTCAGCTTAACAGTAACCCTGGGGAAAGAGGATTCCTTGAAAAAGGAGTCTAAAATATTTTGCTATGTTCACAATTCTCAGCAACAGAAAAAGCACTTCTGTTGAACATAATATCCAGGACAATTAAATTAAAATACACGGTACAAAGCTTGGTCCGGATACCATGAAAGGCGCATGAAACAGAGAGATAAGGAGACATGGACTTTAATGTGAAGGCCACTGGACATTGCTTGTGCCCCCTAAGCTAATAGCTGACTTCCCTAAAATTCTAGTGTTTATTCTTTAGTCTAAACCTGTGGAAAATTGTCTCTGATCTGATTTTAACCTCCTCAAATGTCTTCCTACTCCATTTATATTTTCCACTCCTGGCCCTGCTTCACAGATGTGACCATGCACAAAACCCACTTTCTCCCTTTGACCACGCTCACTTTCCACAATGGCTGGCTCGGGCTGCAATGAAGAAATGCAATCTCACCGGCTTCATGGTGATTTTCACCCCTTGTTCATTTGCTTCTGGGGAGCTTATTGACTTGACTGGAAAAAACTTTAAATGATTTTCCAGCAAAGTCACCCTTTCCAGTGGTAAAAAAGAGGTTTAACATCTGTGAACAAAAACAAACTGAAGGAAAATGATTTTTATATTCTCTAGTTCTTATACTCCAAAACCAAACACCCACTGAGAAGTCAATGAAAACAGACACAGAAAAATACCATTAATCTAATCTCACAAAATTGAAATTTCTATTTTTCAGATCTGAGGTAGATCCAAATTTACCCTGAACAGTTTACGAGTGACTAAGCCAACAGGAAAAGGGGACAACAGAGGATGAGATGGCTGGATGGCATCACCGACTCGATGGACGTGAATCTGAGTGAACTCCGGGAGATGGTGATGGACAGGGAGGCCTGGCATGCTGCGATTCATGGGGTCGCAAAGAGTCGGACACGACTGAGCAACTGAACTGAACTGAACTGAAGCCAATTAACAATGTCAACAAGATTTTCAATAAAAAAAAAAAAAAAAAAGATTTTCAATATAGATGTTTAACCCAAAAGAACCATTTCTAGTGATCATTTCAAAATGCAAGTCTGATCATATCATTTCTTTACATAAAACACTCAATGATTCCCCACTGCTTCTAGGGTGAAGACCAAAGCCTTCCCACCTTGACTATTATAAAATCCCTAGCCTGGTTTCTTTATCTTTTACCATTTCAATCCACTCTATCTAATCTATCCTAACCAAACAAACCTCCTAAACACATAGCTTAATAACAACTTGTTGAATGTTGTTCAATGAACACTGTTTCCCACTCATTAACTCTCCAATACCTACTGCATGTAGAATACATTGCTTGCCCTACTAGAGTAGAATGTGTAACTACAACTCACTTGAGTCCACCAGTTTTCCATCTCCTTTTCTTCTGGTTCATTTGGAGAAGTTCTTCTAGACCTCAAGCAATACAGGAGGGTCCAGGGTCCTACCGATACTACTGCAGGGGCAGGCATGTGATCCAGGCTAGTCAATCAGAGGACCCCCTTCCTTCTGGCTACAGTGAGTGAAGAATGGACAGGTAACTGACTACAGCTCATTCATGGGGTCTAATATATGAATGCTCTTCTTCATGAATGCAAAACCTAAATGTATTGGCTAAGGATGACCAGAGAGCCCTTTTTTCTATTACATGGCAAACATCTTTCTGAAAATGAAGTTTTTTGTTTTGTTTTTTACAAGAGGGAAAAGGAGCCAACTAAAATAATAATTTGGGCTCCTGGATCCAATTGTGCTCAAAGTTAGATTCACTCTGAGATTTTCCAAAATTGTAAGCTTATGATTTCCACTTTTTCCCTAAGCTACTTGGGTTCCTGTCATTTGAATGTCTTTCAAAAGACATCCTCAGTGCTCTTCTTTGGAGTCATTACTTGCTCCAAGTCAGCAAACTTTCTTAAGGGTCATATAGTAAATATTTTTTAGACTTTGTGGAACAAGAGGCAAAATTACGGGTATTACATAGTTACATAAATGTTCTAAATGTAGCAGTTTGACAATGTAAAAACCATTCTTACTTCATGAGCCATAAAGTAAAAATAAGAACAAACAAAGAAAAATAAGGTAACTGGTTGGATTTGGACCATTTGGACCATGGGTTCTCCAACCCCTGTTCCAGTCAAACTGGTTTACTTGTGCCATGGGCATGCTCTAAGCTTTCTATTGCCATGTTCTTGCTGATGATTTTTCTCCCCTGGAAGGTCTCTCCCCTTGCCACTAACTACCACCCATCTACCATTCAAAGCTCATATAAATCTGAACTCCCACCTGAGGCTTCTCTGTTATCTGAGCAAAGGGAGGTCTTTCTCTTTTGAATCCTTAAGGGCTATTTCTCTTTGGTCTTGACCCCACTTTGCACTGCAGTTATGCTACTCTTCTGTTAGCTCTTGTACTGTGAGTGCTTAGTCAGTTTCTTTGGAATTGATAATATCTAAAGGCTGAAAACAGCAACAAAAAACCCCAAAAAACTCCACAGGATCAAAGCAACTAGTAAAGGTTTGTGGATCCATCAGAAGTGCGGGGTAAGACTTTTGGTAGCCAAGGAAGCCAGACATCAGAATATCACAAAAAAGAACAGTTCTCACTTCAGTGTTGTCATGACAGCTCTATGTACAGCTGCTTGTTTGCTTGTCTAGGGTGGTTATGCCCAACAAGTACCACATAGTGGGTATTTCGGACATTTTGTTCCTGGAGGGGAGGGAAACAGGCATGTTGGTCTAGACTTGAAGGATTCCTGTGTCTCTGTAATTCTGGTTGCTCACTTGTGGTGTTTTTCCTTCTGACGACTGTGTAGTGCTGCCTAAACTCAGTCATCTGTCACCCAACCTCCTATCTTTTCACCATAGTATATGTTCTAATATATAATGTAGCATACATAATATTATATATTATGTATGGGAAAGATTGAGGGCATGAGGAGAAGGGGATGACAGAGGATGAGACGACTGGATGGCATTGTCGATTCAATGGACATGAATTTGAGCAAACTCCAGGAGACAGTTTTCCAGGACATAGACTTCCCTGGCATGCTGCAGTCCATGGGGTTGCAAAGAGTCAGATACAACATAGTGACTGAACAAAATATAATATAAATATAAATATTTTAACATTTTCTCTACACTGTTCTTTTTAGTAAACCATGAACAACTATGTTAATCCACTCTAAATGATAAAGCCTAAAGAGTCGGACATGACTGAGCGACTGATCTGATCTGATCTGATGGTTAAAACGAAGAAGAAAAAGTTGTCCAGGCACCATTTAAAACCTTCACGTACCTCAGTGCCACAAGGCTCATATTTTGAATATTTCTGTTCTCAGTCACCAATCTTTTCATTTGCTTTTGCAGAAATGCAGCATATATTTTCCCAAGACCTACTTAATAACCCCAAACAGCAAAATCAGCTAATACAAAATGTGTACATCTATTTCAGGCAAGGTGGTGATGGTCATTTAATATTTTTCTTCTCTTAATTTTGATTATTACTTGTCTATACTATCGTCATCATCAAGTCAACATTTACTTACTGTGTTTTGCATTCCTGGGAGAGCAGGATTTTTAAAGGTAGTTTTATTGAGGGATTATTCACATACTATGAAATTTATCTATTATAAATGTACAACATGGAGAGAGTTGTGTAATAATCACCCATAATTCAGTTTTATAATGTTTCTATCAGTCCCCAATGGTCCCTCCTGCCATTTGCAGCCAAGCCCTGCTCCTGTAACCAGCCATAGGCCACCTGATCTACTTTCGATCTCTAGACATTTGCCTTTTCCAACATTATATAAAAAACTGAGTCCCACAATGTATGATCTTTTGTGTCTGGATTATTTCACCTGCAGATGTTTATAGTGAGCCAAAAGGAAGGTGAAAGAAGATGGTAACAAATACTAACTTTAATTGAATACGTAGTATATACCAGTAATTCTGCCAAGCTTTGGGAGGCATGACCTTATTTGATTTTTCCAAACAACCACAGGGACAGGTACTATTATTCTCATTTTTCAGATGATGAAACAGAAGTTCATAAAACTGAAGGATCTTTGCCTAAAGTCAATTAGCTAATGAATGGATGAGTTGGGATTTGAAACTAGCCCTAAATCTTGGCCACTATGCCATCTGCCTGGTGTTTAAAAAAAAAAAAAAAAAAATCTTGAGATGAACCAACAGAGATTTTCCTTAAAAAGAAAAAAAAAAAGATATTTCAACTTACAGGAGAAGGTAATAATATAGTTCACGGTGCTAGAGGAAAAGAACAAACAAACAAACATTTAAAGGTGCCTGGATGGGGAGGCTCACCACAGTGGGCACTCTGGCACCTTCTCAGCACAGTGAGCCTCCATGGGGCACAGAATCCCTGTCTTGCATCCCAGGCTCGCTGCCCCTGCCACTCAGGCAAACCAAAAGAGGCCTGTTCCTCACAGCATCCTTTATAATATGTGCTCTTGTCCTCAGTCCTCTGCAGCCTTTCACTTTATTTAGAAAGCATGTGTTGGAAAACATAAAAATATATCTATATATTTAAGGCTGTTTATGACCAAATCTCCTCAAAAAGCCTCAAGCTGGTCCATTTGTGCCATCTGTTAAAGGGAAACTCGAAACCACCTGTCTGCCTGCCTGAGCTCTGCTCTTACCAAGGAAGTTGTAATTACCTCTTTGGTGAAGGATTTGAATCATTACAGTAAATCCCTTATTCAGCACATGTTGTATCAGGAGGGCATTCTGACTCTAAAACCCAGGTTTTTTACCACCTTGCCCTGCACAGATGCAGTAAAACCACAGCTATTCAAAGCCTGGCAGAGTAAATTGTGACTTAATCTTGTTTGTTATCCAATGATAAATATTTACTAAACAAATACTTCCTCCACACTTACTACATGGCAGGTACTTTTGCAGGCACTGGGAACACAGCAGAAAACAGGGGAGAAAGGTTTCTGCTCTCAGGCACCTTATGTTCACTCACAGAGAAGGTCAAGGCAGGGTATGAGAGCACAGGCTGGGTGGAGGAAAATATCAAAATTTCCACTTGCATTCTTCATCTGATCCTTATAAGATTTTTATTTTATATATGCTTTCTGATGTGTGTAAAACAATTAGTAAGATAGGTAAATACTTTATAAATAAATAAATAAAACCAACAAATACATATTGGAGGTACTTACCCCAAATATTTTTTTAATGACAATATTTTGATCAATTAAGTGATTAAAATTGTTTAGGAACACTATTCTCGTGTGTGTGTGTGTTAACAGACAAACAAGTAAACAGCACATCATTTCTTCAAGAGCTATGAAGAAAATAACAAAGAGTGTGAAGACAAGTGCCGATTGGGAAAGAGTGCATGGGGTGATTCGGATTCCAAGGATGGGGCTGCTTCTTTCAGGAGTAACATCTCAGCTGAGACATCCACCCAGGAGAATGTTCAAGGCTCCTTCTCTTAAAGATCAGGGCATCTTTTTATTTTAACCATGTGGGATTAAAAAAAAAAACAAATTCCAATTCCTCTTAAGCACCCTCACAGTCTCTTTGCTTAATCAGAGAGCCTTTCACTGGAACGCCGTGTGAACTTAATGGAAAGGGAAGAACTGCAGGGAAGTTCTGCAGGGAACTTTCTGCAGGGAACATTCTGCAGGGAAGAACTACTGAAATAAGATTAGTAGTAAATCTAATGGCCTGGCTGTAGCAGAAATCCCAGTGAAAGTGAAAAAGTCGCTCAGTCGTGTCTGACTCTTTCCATGGACTACACAGTCCATGGAATTCTCCAGGCCAGAATACTGGAGTGGGTAGCCTTTCCCTTCTCCAAGGGATCTTCCCAACCCAGGGATCGAACCCAGGTCGCCCACATTGCAGGTGGATTCTTTACCAGCCGAACCACAAGGGAAGCCCAGTAGTGGCTAGTAACAGAATTCCCTAGTTAACAGCAAGACATAATTTTTCTGCAAGAAATAGTTTCCTGATAAAGCTGAAAAGTCATTCTGTTGGGGGAAATAAATGTGTGCCTTTTCAATGAAGTCTCTATGTACCCTAAAGAAAGTATGTTGCTTGTTCCTTTTCAGAAGACATAAATCCCAAACCAACCAACAATCAGTCTGAAGATGTGTCTTCCCTGGTGGGAACTGCCATATATCCCAGGTCTCTACAGGACCAAGCACAAAGTTAGACACCCTAGTTATTATACCTCCATTTTTTGGATCTCTCTTTCACTACCTGAAGTATAACACCTCTGAAGTTCTACTCACTTTTTATCACTATATTCAAGTTAATTCACCTACAAAGGTATTCGTGGTAAGCTCTCCGTAACATCATCCCCCGAGGTCCACACTATACCTCTGCCAGCTCCCCTCCTTATTGTTACCGAGTTTTATAGGGACAAAATGGTATTCTGCATAGACTTATCCTTCTTCTCATCCTCCAAGGAATTATTTTGTTCCTATAAAATTTTTGATTTATTCTCATGGAATTTATTATTATTTTTGACATGGCAAATATGTCATGTATTCAGTTCAGTTCAGTTCAGTCGCTCAGTCATGTCCAACTCTTTGTGACCCCATGAATCGCAGCACACCAGGCCTCCCTGTCCATCACCAACTCCCGGAGTTCACTCAAACTCATGTGCATCGAGGCAGTGATGCCATCCAGCCATCTCATCCTCTGTCGTTCCTTTCTCCTCCTGCACCCAATCCCTCCCAGCGTCAGGGTCTTTTCCAATGAGTCAACTCTTCGCATGAGGTGGCCAAAGTACTGGAGTTTTAGCCTCAGCATCAGACCATCCAATGAACACCCAGGACTGGTCTCCTTTAGGATGGACTGGTTGGATCTCCTTGCAGTCCAAGGGACTCTCAAGAATCTTCTCCAACACCATAGTTCAAAAGCATCAATTCTTTGGTGCTCAGCTTTCTTCACAGTCCAACTCTCACATCCATACATGACCACTGGAAACACCACAGCCTTGACTAGATGGACCTTTGTTGGCAAAGTAATGTCTCTGCTTTTGAATATGCTGTCTAGGTTGGTCAAAACTTTCCTTCCAAGGAGTAAGTGTCTTTTAATTTCATGGCTGAAACCACCATCTACAGTGATTTTGGAGCCCCCCAAAAATAAAGTCTGACACTGTTTCCACTGTTTCCCCATCTATTTCCCATGAAGTGATGAGACCAGATGCCATGATCTTCGTTTTCTGAATGTTGAGCTTTAAGTCAACTTTTTCACTCTCCTCTTTCACTTTCATCAAGAGGCTTTTTAGTTCCTCTTCATTTTCTGCCATAAGGGTGGTGTCATCTGCATATCTGAGGTTACTGATATTTCTCCCAGCAATCCTGATTCCAGCTTCTGCTTCTTCCAGCCCAGCATTTCTCATGATGTACTCTGCATATAAGTTAAATAAGCAGGGTGACAATACACAGCCTTGATGTACTCCTTTTCCTATTTGGAACCAGTCTGTTGTTGCATGTCCAGTTCTAACTGTTGCTTCCTGACATGTCATGTATAGTTAAATATAAACTTCTTAAACAGGGTATTAATAAAATGTCAGTGCTAATCTGTGATTTGGTCAAAAGAACTGAAAGGGTTCTGGAAAGAGAGGGATAGGTTTAAGCTGGACGAGTTTGGGTAAGTTTCTCTTGAGTTGGAGTGTTTCTATTTTTCATTTTGGGGTTTCAAATTAGGGGGGCTATGTGGTCAGCCTTGCAGCTGGAAAAGGAGAATCACCGGCAAGGGCAAAAAAAAGCCCCTTTGTCGCTCTCTGCTGAAACAAGATGCAGCAACAGCATACATAGCCTTGCTTCGAAAGTAACAACTCCCACTGGTGTAGACTGCTTACAACCCGCCAGACTCCAGGCTGAACACTTTTGGTCCCTGACTGTCACAATAATCCAAGATACTGGGTTGCTGCCCTGACTTTGCAGAGAGGTACGGGGAAGGCTGGAGAGGTTGAGTTATTTTCTAAGAGCCAGAGAAGGGTGGTGCCGGGACTGAAGTGAGACAGCCCGGCTCTAGAACAGCCTCTTCTGAATGCCTGTGCCTACTGCTCCCCCTGCCTACTACTCCCCTCCAACCTCCCCCAGCTCCTCACAAAGCCCCCAGCACACTTCCTACATGGACCTGGTGCACAGAAGGGCTAGGAGATGGCTGATGCAAACACAGCAAGCTGAATTACAGGGAATTTGCCTGGAGCGCCCTAGAACCTGTTGAAGCAGGTAAATCCCAGTTCCAAGATCTTACAAATAACATTACACAGAAAATGAAAGAAAAACGGCTTGGAAGCTACTCAATATTTCCATAGGTTATCTGTTTGATAAACGGACTTCTAAATAAAAACACTATTAAGGATGGTGAATTAACCATTAAGTGCAAGAGTCTGGAGTCAGAGTTCCAATAAGCTTTGAATCCTGGTTCTGCCACTTAATTCGCAGTGTGACCATGGGCAATTGAACCTCTGTGCTCCTCATTTTCCTCTCCTGCTTAAAATGTGGATAATTAATAACTCTATCTGAGAGGATTGGTGAGAATTAAAGGGGATCATATATATAACACACTTAGCATACTGAAGCTTGGTACGCAGTAAACATACACTAAATGGTAGCTATGACCAGACCAGTCAATCCTAAAGGAAATCAACTCTGAATATTCATTGGAAGGACTGATGCCGCAGTTCCAATACTTTGGCCACCTGATGCAAAGAGCCGACTCACTGGAAAAGACCCTGGTGCTGGGAAATACTGAGGACCGGAAAGAAGGGGGAGACAGAGGATGAGATGGTTGGATGGCATCACCAACTCAATGGACATGAGTTTGAGTAAACTCCGGGAGAGATAGTGAAGTACAGGGAAGCCTGGTGGGTTACAGTTCATGGGGTTGCAAAGAGTCGAACATGATTTAGTGACTGAGCAACAACAATATGATGATTAGGATATGCTTGACTTCTCCTGAAAAAGTGGTTCCTCTATTTCAAAGTAAAAAGTAGACTTAAGGACTCAGCACTGTACCATCGATAAATCTGAAGGCATTGATCCAAACAGAAGGGAAAATGAAGAGCAAACTGCACCAGTTCCTAACCAAAAGGCGAGAAGAAGTAATCTGCCTCCAGTTCCAGGGCTTTCATCCCAGGATCGTTTGTCCTCTTAGCATAGCCCCATCACGTGTGCCTGCACAGCAAAGCCCCCGGTGGAAAACACACAGAGACAAGTTCACAGGCACTCGGGTTGTGTTACCAGGGACACAGGGATCAAATAACCAACGCTTAAAGCCCAGAAGTTCATGTTCAAGAAGAGGTGTCAATGCCGAACTCTGGCACATCCATGGACCTTAATTAAGCCCCAGACTCTTCCTCAGGGCAGGGTGGCAGGAGGTGTCTATTTTTCCATTGATTCTCAAAGAAGAGCTGGTGGTGCTGAGGAGAGTGGGCCTGGGGAAGAGAGGAGGACAAGCACTGTCCACCTATCTATACTCATTCTCGGGGTATCCAGGGAGAGAATCTGAATTCCTGGGTGAACAGCTGACAGCTTCCTGAGAAGCCCACACAGAGAGGGCAGGTGGAGGGACAGAGTCGTGGGCAGTACTTCTTTCTTGGGGTAGGCCTTCCCCCAAGGATGACTACAAGCTTTAAAGAGCAGCACCACACAAAAGCTCCCGGAGATGGTGCTGCTCATTCTTATAATCTTTCTGCAAGTTGGGCAGCCAGGGTCACCATCATCAAGTGGCCAAGGTAGGCTGAGCCAGACCCTCGGACGTTAGGACTCAATGAAAGGCTTAGTTTCTTGGGGGTGGCACGGGGGGCACCGCAGCAGCTTCGTTTTCATCTTTTCCTTCTAAACCGTGGGCTTCTCAACATCTAACTTCCCCTCTCCCTGTCCTTATCTCTGCCAACAGACTAAATGCTGGGCCTTTAAATAGGGAAGGTCTTTCAAGAATGGTCTAGGGAAGAATCATTGAGAAACTTCCCACAGGAAATGCAAGGCTGAGAGGGAAGAGTAAGGGCTGTGGGGGCAGGTGGTGTGAGGGTGGGAATCCCTACCACTCCACCTCACTTCCATTTGAAAATCATTTGAAAATCACTCTCATTTGAATATCAGGCCCTTTTGTTATCCTAAAGGGTCTCGGTAAGGACTGTATGACTCTATGTCTATAAAGGGCCAGGCGCCATCTCAGGCACCTGGAAAGTGCCCTTGACACAACAGCAAGTATTAATACTTTCTGAGTTTGACAAAACAGCAGAATTAAGGAAAGGAGTAGATGACCTAAGGTTCTGGGCAGTTATATCTGCCTTTTCCAAACTAAAACTAACCAGGACCAGGAAGAAGGATGCCAGGGCTTTGCTTAATTCAAATACCCAAAGCCAGCTCACTTTCTCTCCTTCTCCCCACCCTCTTGTTTTGGTTTTAAAAAAAGAGGGGAGCATGTCCCCTAAATATATATTTTTAACACATAAATATTTATTTTTTAAATACAAAATGAAAACCATCATTTCTGTTTCTAGCTATAAAAACAATTTGTACTCAATGTAGAAATGAAAGAAACAATAAATAGGCAAAACTTCAAACTAAATAAAACCTCCCCAAATTAAAAATAAAACTACCAAATGATCTAGGAATTCCACTTTGAAGAAAATGAAAACACTAACTTGAAAAGATAGCTGGACCCACGTGTCTGTTGCACCATTATTTATAACAGCCAAGATATGGAAACAACTTTCCATTAACAAATGAACAAATAAAGAAGTTGTGTACATAAACACACACACACACACACACACACACACAAACATTACTTGTCCACGAAAAAGAAAGAAATGGTGCCATTTGTGACAACATGGATGGATCTTGAGGGCATTATCTTAAGTAAAGTAAGTCAGAGAAAGACAAATACCATATCATCTTATTTATATGTAAGAATCTAAACTGAAAACAACAACAACAAACCCACTGAGCTCAGAGACCAAGAGAACAGACTGGCGGTTGTCAGAGGCAAAGCAGGGAGGGAAATGGCCGTGAGAGTAGCCAAACGCACAGACTTCCAGCTATAAAATAAAAAAATAAGTCACGGGGCACAATATACAGTATGGCAACTATAGTTAAGAATAATTTATTGCATATTTGAAAATTACCAAGAGAATAGAGTCTAAAAGTTCTCATCACAAGAATAAAATTTGTAACTATATATGTTAACTAGACTTATTATGGTGGTTATTTTGCAATCGATATTAATATAAAATCATTATGTTTTACACTTGAAATCAATACAATGTTATAAGTCAATTATACTTCAATAAAACAAAAAACTTAGCAAATGAAACAACTGACAAAGGATTAATTTCCAAAATACACAAGCAGCTCATACAAGTCAATACCAGAAAAACAAACAACCCAATCAAAATGAGGGGAAAAACCTAAAAAGACATTTCTCCAGAGAAGACATACAGATGACTAATAAACACAAGCAAGTATGCTCAACAATTTTTGCTCATTATTAGAGAAATGCAAATCAAAACTACAATGAAGTATCACCCCACATCAGTCAGAATGGCCATCATCAAAAAGTCTATAAACAATAAATGTTGGAGAGGGTGTGGAGAAAAAGGAACCCTCTTGCATTGTTGGTGGAAATGTAAATTGATACAGCCACTATGGAAGACAGTATGGAGATTCCTTTAAAAAATTAGGAATAAAACCACCATATGACCCAGCAATCCCACCACTAGGCATATACCCTGAGGAAACCAAAATTGAAAAAGACACATGTACCCCAATGTTCATTGCAGCACTATTTACTATAGCTAGGATATGGAAGCAACCTAGATGTCAATTTACAGATGAATGTATAAAGAAGCTGTGGTGCATATATACAATAGAATACTACTCAGCCTAAAAAGGAACACATCTGAGTCAGTTATAATGAGGTGGATGAACCTAGAGCCTATTATACAAAGTGAAGTAAATGAGAAAGAGAAAAACAAATACTGCATAATAACGTATATATATAGAATCTAGAAAGATGGCACTGATGAAATTATTTGCAGGACAGCAATGGACAAAGACATAGAGAAGAGACTTATGGGCACAGAGGGAGAGGAGGGAGGAGAGGCTGGGATGTATGGAGAGAGTAATATGGAAACTCACATTACCATTGTAAAACAGGTAGCCAAGGGGAATTTGCTGTATGACTCAGGTAACTCAAACGGAGGCTCTGTAACAACCTAGAGGGGAGGGGTGGGGAGGGAGGTAGGAAGGAGGCTCAAGAGGAGGGCACATATGTATATCTATGGCTGATTCATGTCGATGTTTGGCAGAAACCAACACAATACTCTAAGGCAATTATCCTTCAATTAAAAAACAACTAAGAACAATGAAACAAAACCAATCTGACGAAAGGTACCACATATCGTTGACTGGTTCAGAACCTGTGCAGGTACATATACGCATTCATATGTATTTATTTTGCCCATTAAAATGGCACTATAACCTACGTACTTTTTTATTCTGCTTTTTTTTTTTAACAAAGTGGTTTATTATAAAAATATTCTCATGCCAGTAAAGTTTATCAGCAGCAAGATTTTAATAGCTGCACTGCAGGCCGTGGCTGTGCAAGTTACCAAATCGTCACCACTGTTGGGCATTTAAATTATTTGTTATGATAAGTAATACTGCGATGAAAGTTCTTCCATCTTTGCAAATACCTGCGATTATTTCCTTATGATAAATAGTAGGAGTGCAATGACTGAGTCAAAGCACTAGTCCATCTGGAGGCTTCTGACACCTATTTCCATACTATTCCCAGCAAAGGTCATGCTGCTTCAGAATCCCACCCACAGAGGGCCATTCTGACCTCACACACAGACCTCCCCTTCTTCCTCTCTTGGGTATATGAATTTTGTTGCTTCTGTCAAACAAGCCCATCAAACCACTGAGACAAAAACGGGGTAGATCGCATCTAGGTTCAAATCGTTATTCCACAGTAAATGAGAGCTCTAAGAGGAGCTGGCCCTGAACCACTGCACTGTTTCAGAATAAGGGGGTGGTGAGAGAAGGGAGGGGAGGTTTGTTCTGCCTTAGCCTCTTCTCCTGAATTGAGAATCACTGGCTTCCTGCAGTCCATCAGTCAGCAAGCTGAGTCTGAACACTGAATTACAGCAAGGGAATGAATGAGCTTATACACAGTAGGGACACACGCTGAGAGCAAACAAGCCCAGTCACCCCCATCACACCTCGGCTGCGCCTGACACCGGAGATACTCCGGCAGGTGCGATGTCCTTAAGAGGGAATGTTCCTCATGTCCCTTTTTTAAAGGGGAGATAAAAGGATATGTGATAAAAAATAATAATAATCTGGGTTGGAGGCTCAAATATTCATCATGAGGATTTCAGCTAGTGAAAAAGAAGCATTCTCCTACTCCCAACGGGCAAGAAGGGACAGCTGGTGTTTTGGAGCTGGCAAATTGTCCTGAAAGATCAATGTTGTCTCTGTATTTGATAGACTGATCTGGTCTAACGTTTATTTGTTGAAACAGATAATGTAATATTCAGGCCATCAGTGTGTGCACACATATGCTGTTTTCCCTTAACCCCTTTCCCTCCGTGAAACTTTCAGAATCTGAATGCCTTACCCGCTAACTGGACCAGGGGCAAAGGTAACGTCAAATGATGTGGCTTCCTCGGGAAAAGAGACAGAACAGTCTTCAGGAACTACGAGCTATCCAAAATTCTATTGAAACTAAGAAAATGGAGTCCTTCCCCAATTGCCTTCTACCATCTCCCCAGTCAGAATCTCTGCCTGCTTATAGAGACCACAAAGAAAGGCTTGTTTTGATGTCTGCGAGGGGCAGGGTTACTGCTGTGGAGCCTCAGGGCTTCCACTGGTATCTGGGTGCCTGTGCTGGACACTGGGAGCGGGAGAGGGAAGCTCAGAGCACTGGTGTGCTCTGCCCATTAGCAGAGGCAGTGAGCGCCCTGGGGGAATTTCCACTGGGGTACAGCTGTTGCTTTCTGGGTAAAATGTGGTACGTGTGGGCAGAGACGAGCTCAAGAAATGAGTTGCCTAGAGCCAACTCATTCTGCAAGCTGCTCCTCAGAAGATGACAGACTGTCGGTGTGTTTTGCAATTGCTCAGGGTAGGGGGCAAACTCCTGGTGGTTTCGCCCCAAAGCCTAGGGTCATATGTCCTTCCAGAATAGCAGCGAGATGAGTGAAAAGTAGAAATAGTTAATATTTACTTAGGGCTCATTACGAGGCAGGTCACAGAGAGCTCTGTACTCATTAGCTCAATTCCCCACCAGAAACCACCGGCAGATAAGGAGCACAGATACATGAATTTGGTGTTCTGGAAAATCACAGAAAATCTTCCAGGACGTTTTTCACTCTGGGCCTACCCCCAACTCACCTCCTGCCCTCATCTCCAGAAGTACAGGGCCAAGTGCTGTGTTTACTTGAGAGGTTATGTTGCCACAAGGAATAGCCCAAATTCCCTGATAGGCCATATCCAGGAAAAGAAACAGGCTCATGCGCCACTTTGAAACTGCACGGGGCGTAAGGAGAATAACTTTAAACTAGCCTTCCCGTTGCCGATATGTTGTGTTCAGATGGACTCAAAACTAGAGGAACATGCTTTCAGCAAGTGGTAGCATCAACTTTCCAAAGGACCTGTGTTCTAAAGGATCGGGTGCACTATGATTAACTGAGGGCCATACCTTGCAAAAATAGTTTCTTTGACATGATTTATGGAAACAACTACTTACAAAGGATCTGAATTTGAGAATGGAGTGGCTAAAGATAGAGTGACTATTTACTTAAGAACTGGCATGGCTAGGCCACCATCCAGAGAGCAAAGAATTTGTCTCTATTTCTAGGAAACTTCAGGACATTCTGGCCTGATACAACTGGTGATGAGTCTACAAAAATTCAGTTGCTATGTGGATAATTTGGTCAAGTATTTCAGGCAGGTGAGAAATTATCTTGTACATCTTCTGTGTTAATGACTACCTCTGGATAAAGGAATTCTTAACTCATGAACAAACAAGTTTTGGGTTTTTTTTTCCCCAAAACCAAAATGGTTTCATTCAACAAATACTTATGAAGCATGTATGGTGAGCCAGGACTGCTAGGGATACTATGTGATATATAATATAGTATGATGCTTACTCTCATGGGGTTTAGAGTGTCTTGAGGAGAGATGGACAACAAGCGAGTCAGTTAGGAGGCAACATAAGATTTCAGAGGAAAAGTGTTATAAAGAAAATAAAACAAGGAGACAGTGATGGTAGACAGTGATAGGTGGGGTTTGGAAGGGTCAGGGCAGGCCACCGTGTGTGAGGATCAGGGAAGATCCTTCTAAGGCAGCAGGAACAGGTGTTGCTAAGGTTCTGAGGCAAGAATGAAGTGTGTTTTGTATGAGAAACAGAGTAAGCATAGGAGCATGGCAAGCAAGGGAGATGGTCACATGAAGTGAGGCAGGAGAGGTCAGGTAAGGGTCACACAGGCCAGGATAGACAGTTGAGATTTTATTCTGTGTTCAACTAGAAGGCACTGGAGAGTTCTAAACAATTTCCTGAATCTGAAGCATTGCTAAACATTTGATGTACTTATAGAATTAAAAAAAAAAAATAACCCCCACTGAAAAATCTCAAAGGTGAGTGCCATTTCCCAAGTAGGGGGAAGGAGGGGTGGGGCACAAGTTCTACTTTCTGCAAAACTGATTGCTCAGAAATCTTTTTCAATGTATTTTATGTGCTTACTTATTCCTATAAAAAACAAATCTGTATTACTAAGTTCTAGGCACCGTGCTGGGTGCTGAGGAAATATGATGGAGAAGACATCATTGGCCCACAGAGTATGAGACAAATAACCAGGCAATGACAACACACTGATCACACCCTATGCGGGGGTGGGTACGTGCTTCCCTAATACACAGGGATTCTCTACACAGTCTAGGAGAGAGAATAGGGGCGAGCAGGGAGAATCATGGAAGGTTTTCCAAAGGAAATGACCTCTGAAAGAGAATAACACAACCTTCTCCAGAGGTAAAAAGGCACAGGGCAAGGTTGAGGAAGTGAAACAAGTTCAGTTGGCCCAAGTGCAGGGTTTAAACAGGGTCAAGCAGGGGTGTATCACCCAGGGCCTCTCAGTTAATAAGGATTCTGGAGTTTATGGTATCAATGGTGGGGGAGGGGTATCAAGACTGTAAAGAAGCAGGGGAGTTCAGGTTTGCACATCCCAAGGGTTGCAGTATAGAGCATGAGCTGGAGGGACCAGTCAAGGGTAAAGAACACCAGAAGGTCTAGGGCTAGGGTGGAGGCAGGAGGGACAGAGACAAATGCGCTGGTATGAGAGAGCCAGAAATGACAGCCTAGATAACTGATGCCTCGCTGATGGCTCAGTCAGTAAAGAATCTGCCTGCAACGCGAGACCTGGGTTTGATCCCTGGGTTGGGAAGAACCCCTGGAGGAGGGCATGGCAGCCCACTCCAGTATTCTCGCCTAGAGAATCCCCATGGATAGAAGAGCCTGGTGGGCTACAGTCCATGGGGGTCGCAAAAAGTCAGACGCAACTGAGCAACTAAGCACAGCACACATGATTGATAAGTCAGTAAAAGAAGTAAAGGAAGCTGGCCAGGTTTCCAGACACCCGACCGAGAGTGGTAAAATACACAGAAACAGGAAACGCAGGATGAGAGGAAGCATTCGAGCATGAAGTCGGCTGGTGCTGGGGCTTGGCAGACAATTGGATACATGGGTCTAAGGCAGACACATGGGAACAGGCAGAAGATCAGGATATAGAGAGTCTTCAGCATGCTGGTGGCAACTGGAACCACAGAAAACGATGTGCTCCACTGAAGAGTTAAGAAGATATCATTTTTAAGAGAAAAGAAACCCTCAGAAGAGACAGGCAGAGAGCGAGCAAGAAAATCAAGAGAGTGTGATGCCACCCAAGACAAGCCAAGAGAGGACTTTAAACAGAGAGGTCCATTGACCATGTCCCATACTGCCAGCAATGAAGCAAGGCGGGGGCTGAGAAGGATCCTCGAGGTTTGACAGGGCAGACGCTGGTGACCTGGTAAGAAGCAGTGTCAGCAGGGTAGCTGGGGACAAAGCCCAGGCTGAGAGGGGAGGGTGGAGTCGGGGGAGGAAGTGGAAACAGGAGAGATGCCTATATTTAGTCTCAAGAATAGGGATGAAAAAAATTCAGCACAGAACTTTCCCCACATTAACAAATCAAATGTGAATTTTCCAAACACTGGAAGTAACTCCAGATTTTAAAAAATGGGAAATAAAAGGGCTATTTGGGGGCAAATTGCCTGAGGCAAGAAAAGCTGAAGAAACCTCAAGATGTCTCCTTCTGAATCCTTTTGGAGTGGCCACCTTACAGCCTGGAGGTAAGGACCCTGCCTCCCTCCTTGTGAGCTTTGCCCCAGGTAGAGGGGAGGTGATGCCAGGAAACCTGACTCCAATCACAGCTCACTGTCTGTTCTGAGTCGCAAGGGCAGTGTGCAGGGGAGGGAGCATCACCAGAAGATGAGAAAGCATCACATGTGGTCATGGTCTGGTCTGAGAAGCTGACACGACTACTGCTTACACTTGGGGTCACACAGCTCTCTCCTTGCTGCCTCACCTGCTTATCTACCCAACAACTATTTACTAAACACCTCCATGATGCTGGGAAAGATTGGATGCTGAAAAGCAGTAAGGTCCAGCCCAGTGAGGAAACTTCGTATCTAAACAGATTATTCTGCAGTTAGTTAAGGGGGGTGTGGTGGGCTCAGCATCCGGGAGTTATAGGATGCATTTCTTGGTCTGCCCTATGCACACTGCGTGACCTATCACAGGGGAGATAATCTTTCTGAGCCTCAGTTCCCCCATATGAAAAATGAGGTCATAGCAGGCTGCCTCCTGGCTTGTTGTTTAGTCATTGGGTCCAACTCTTTTGCGACCCCATGGACTGTAGCCTGCCAGGCTCCTCTGTCCATGGGACTTCCCAGGCAAGAATACTGGAGTGGGCTGCCATTTCCTTCGCCAGGGATCTTCCCAACCCAAAGATCAAATCCACGTCTCCTGCACTGCATGCAGATTCTCTACTGCTGAGCCACTATGGACACAAAGGGGGCTGATAGTGAGGAAATGTGAACATCTCACTCAGCTCACTGGCACCACTGGAGCCCTGGAAGGATGGTGGCAGCTGTACTTGTGTTAATGACAGAAATTGGCCCTGGCTACTTTGACAGCTTGGGAAATCTGTGTAGTCAAGGGCAAAGGGTCAGGGAAGGCTCTCCAGGGAGCTCGCAGTGGATCCTGTGAGGGCCAGCAGATGTCAGCAAGTGCAGGTGGGGTGGGGGACGTCAGACAGGGGGAACTGCAATCTCCTGCCTTTCTACATTACTCAGAAAGTTGTTAACCCCACACAATAAGCATGATGCTGTTTTTTTTTCTGGTGCTGATTCCACAGGAAAGGCACAAAACTTGGACTCAGAAGGTCCAGGCTTGGAGGGCAGACTTCCAGCTGAAGACTGCCACACCCATGTGAACAGGCCACCCAGCCCTCTCAGCCTCAGCTACTCTCATTCACAAAATGTAGGCTCTAGCTGCCCTCATTCCTCAGCCGGTCAGTCCTTATTTATCAAATACCTACTAACAGCACTGCCAAGTGTCAGGGACACAGCCACGAACCAGAAACGGGCATGGGTGTGAGGTATGGTACAGTTTAGTGCAAGAGTCAGAGGAGTAAATGGGCAACTAGAATACAGTGTGTGGACTGCTGTGATTGGAGTCAATGCAAACATCAAAGGAAACAGGCTCGGAAAAGCGGGAAACCATATCAGTGTATTTTTTAGTACTACTCTAACAGCGCCAGCCAGATTCTAAACCTCCTGGGAAGTTTTCTGAACTTGTAGTCTGCTGATGGCACCTTGTTTTCAAGATAGCTATGAGTCCATGTGCACATAAAATGCATGTATATGTCGACTCTCTACACGCTGTCATGGGCAGGCTCTCAGCCTAGTCATCAACTGTGACAGAGCATCTTGGCATTTGATAAGGCTTGCCCACATTGGGTAACATTATGGTTGGTGATTTCACATACATTTCATGGACCCAAACCCTACAGGCTTGTGATGCCGTCTGATATGCCGATTCTTTCATTCAACACCCACTTCGTGGCAAAACGTCAGCCAAGCAGTGCTCTGATAGGCTCAAGGTACAAAGACAAGTAAGAGGGTTCCTGGTCCAAAGGCAGTCAGTTTAGTGAGAAAGACACTGGGTGATAATGTGAAGAGGTGTTATGATTAATGCTATGCTGTATCCAACTACAGTGATAGTATCATCTGTCACTTAAAGCAGGACTGTGAAAGAGGGGTGAAACTACTCAATTTATACCTGGACTATGAACATGAATTGACTATACGGTCCTTAGACAGAATACAGAGGTCCAATTTTTGCTCAAAGTAATGGCAGATAAATGTCAGAACCAAAGCAAATTGATACTGTAGCCTGATTCAACGTAACTAATATTTTTGCTCTCCAGGAAACTAGTTACCCCCTGTCAAGCTTCCTCGCAATGTACTATATCTTTTGCTTATTGGACCCTAAAGGCATTTGTGGATTTCACGATTATGAGCTGAAAATTGCATAAGGATGATAAAATACTTAGACACTTTTTTTTTTTTTTAAACGGCAGAAATCTACATTACGGTATTTTAAGTTCCCATGCCATTTCTATGCTTCTGCCTAATGACCTGCCATTTAGGTTTATGTTAAACGCTCATCTAAAGGATTTCCCTCCTCAGGCTCCAAAATGAACAGTCTTTCTAAGTGCTTTTTAATATTAGCATTTAAAATCATGCTCCAAGTTACCCTAGGGCTAATTCAATTTAATTTCTCAGTTTTAGACTCACTCTCTGTATATCCAACGGCAAAAGGGCTTCTAGTTTAATGTATGTAAGCATGGAGGTGACATTCCCAGAAAGACGAACTGGGGGAAGGACTAAACGTGTGTTGGAGACATCCACAGGTTACAGAGTTTGGAAGTCACTCCCTTGCCAGCAGAAGTAATTTCCCAGGTGAAATTCACTTTAAAGGAAAAGTCCCATAGGATGAAAGCCCACCATTTAAGAAGTAAGCTTATGTTTATAAATATACAAGTAGACTTGATGGCCTGATAGGTTGATAATCAGATTATCTGTAATTGACTAAGCAGCAGACATCTCACTACACAGATGCCATGACTTTTCATTTTTCTTAAGGGACAAATGGATAGCCAATCTTTGGCTTAGAGATGACACATATCTCATAAAGATGATTCTGTTTTCTTTTACAGGTCATATTTCAGATGAGAAATTTAAAAAGAGAGGGGGAAAAAAGTCAAAGCTGGTTTAAAAAAAAATTCCTTATGCCAGTTCTCTCCCAAACCTAAGAATCAGAAAAAAAAACCTAAGCCTGTTTTTGCAAAAACAAAGTACATCAAGTATACTAGAAAGTATACAGAATTGCAGGACCAGGTATGTACTAGGAATCCTCTACCTTTTGGTGTCCATAATCCTTCATAAGAGGAAGTGTATAATTTTTTCAGCCTCTTCTAATAAACACTAAAAAATTGGTAAAAGGAAAAAAAAAAAAAGCTGTTCTCCTAAAACATTTCTGAAAACACGTATTTTCAAAAGAAACCTATCATGCAAAGCTGCAGTATGGCAGACACCCTTTCTTCATGACAAGATGACAGCAAACAGGTTTTCCCTTAGTGTCACCAGAGCACCACAGTCCCTAAGCATCTTGCTTAATGCGTCCCATGGGTTACTTCTCATGGTGTTTATCAATCCCTCTATTTATAAATTCTGCCAGCTGTAAGCGCGACCCTATAGGCCTGAACTTTTCCTGGTTAAAATAATACAACCACTGAGGTCACTTGTGAAGCACTAGAAAGTAAGAGCTAGCTCTTATGTCACCTAAATAGCCATAAACAGGAGAGAGACTCTGGGGCTCCTTTTACATAGGAAAGGAAAATCTTTTTAAAGAGTTGGAGGAACAGATGTATTCTGAGCACATGGGTTCTCTGGCATTCTTCCTGTAGCTCTGTATCAAATTTGAAATGTAGTTAAATCACAGGTTTACACTTAAGCTTGCTTATCTCTGATAATGGACTTGGACACATATCAAAGAACCTGCCCAGGGGCACTTATCAGTCCCTGACAGGTATGAGGCTTAAGAGTTCAATATAGTACTTCATTGCTCACTTGTGTAGAAACTCAGATGTAGTGTATCAGCCAGTATTTAGATAAGGGCTCCAATTACCTGTGATCCTAGGTAATCCTATATTGCTCCAAGGTTGCCTGGTTATAAACTACAGATTTAAAATACTCTTATGATGGATAATTCATAGCCAGGGGCTAGAGGTCTACCTCTGTATCTATAAATAAAACATGAATATCCTAAAACTTGTTTGGAGAATGGGGAGGTTTCTCCCTTTAATTTTTATATTAATTTATTACTCTGAACGGATATTACCTCAGTTGATAAAATTTCTGAACATTATAAAAGGGTATCAATATTAATGCACAAATAGGGAATAGTAAGTCTGTCTTCTCACGGACCCCCTCTTCAGAAGTAACCATCGTTATGAGTTGCTTGTATTTCCTTCTGGAGATATGAACATGAACATACAAGCTTATGTGTGCGGATGTGCCTGCATGGGCACATGTGTGTGCCTCCCACTTCTTTAAAAAAACGAATAGTAGCAAGTTTTTACATTGTTCTGAACACTGCTTGTTTTCTTTAATATATCCTGCAGACTGCTAGCTCCAACAGTCCCTAAAGCCTTGCCCCTTTCTTCTTTTCAGTGGCTCTATAATATTTCACTGCAGATGTGGATCTTACCCAGCTACAACTTTACCAAAGAACATCCAGGTTGTTTCCCATCTTTTGCCTTCTAATGGAACAGAATCTCAGAGCTGGAATAGGACAGGAAAGGCACTGTTTAAATACTGACGTTTTGTCCTACTTACTGCCATTTTTT
The DNA here is from genome assembly GCF_032452875.1 of Bos javanicus. Taxonomy (NCBI): domain Eukaryota; kingdom Metazoa; phylum Chordata; class Mammalia; order Artiodactyla; family Bovidae; genus Bos; species Bos javanicus. Next base: position 53,765,851 of record NC_083874.1, on the reverse strand, counting down.
CTTTTAAAACACAATGCTGCCTAAACAACATGGAGAGAATGTTTAGAAGAGATGGATGACAGCCTCCCTGGTGCTACACACAGGAAGATGAACCCTCTCCTCTCTTCTAGAGCTAACGGCTAGTTTCCAAAGCTGAGGAAGTTTTGGTGTTGCCCTTGAGCAGAAGCTGAATCCTGGGAGGAGGAGGTATTTAGCTTTGCCAGAACCCAATTCATCCTGTCAGGCAGAACAGACTCAGCATCCAAGCCGCCTCCACCAAACAAAAATTCTCTGTAAGGTAAAACCTCTTAGTTTAGGGAGCCTAGTGCAGAATCTAGGTCAAGGTCTTCCCTCCCTTCCACACAGTGTCTTGCAGGAATCTCATCCTATGGGGGCTCTCATTTTGGACTTATACAAGCCTTAGGAAAAAAAAAAAAAAATCCCAAACTCCCAAACAACAAGTTGGTGAGAAGTTTCTGGAGCTGAAATGCCTGGACTCTGAGCAAGTTATTTAACTTTTCCACAGCTCAGTTTCCTCTCTATAAAATGGGAAAACAATACCTACCTCAGAGGTTGATTGTGAGGATTAAGTAAAACAACACATAGGTAAATTGCTAAGCAAAGTGCCTGAAGTTAATAAAAAATCAAGAAAATGGTAATTACTATTAACAAAACAATCCAAAGCCACTTCCTTTTTTTGGAAAAACATCTTAGCCCCATCTTAAAAATACATCTGTTATGAGTTTTGGCCCTGGGGTGATGCTGCAGTCTTCTGACTCCTCTTTCTCCCAGGCCCCATGTTTCTTGCACAAACTGCAGAATGGCTTGCCATTTCTTGAACATTCAGTATCTTTGCCTCCTTTTATGTGTCAGAGCATTTTCGATGGCCTACAAGGTCTCCTGTCTTCACATGGGTAACTTCACTTCCCAAGATGCAGCCCACAGGAATCCAGGATTCCTCTGGACCCCACGGTGTCCTGAGCCTACCTCCCTCACAGCACTGCCAGGCCACCTGGAAGGGACCTGGGAACGAGTCTTCTCAGGAACGGAATCCTAAATTCCAGGCACCCAGCACAGTATTAGCGCACCATAGCTACTTGGCTTGCTGAATTCAAACGAACCCCATGGTGACAAGGATTTCTATCAGCCTGCTTCATTTCCTCAATAAAACATAATCTGTGCCTCTGGTATGTTCTTTTAATCAACACAGGTATCTGCACTACTCTTATACTTTTATACTCTTAAAACTTTAATTTAGAGTCACTTGTCAAAGCAGGGCTGAGGCGACACAGGACAGCCTTCTTCTAAAAGAGCTCCTGCCTTCCCATCATCTCTGCATTCAAAAAACCACATGCTTTGTCAAGGTTGATCTCCTCTCGACACCAAAATACAAAGGGCCTTTCAGTACTTCAGCTTAGCTTTTACTCTACAGTCAGTCAGAACCAGTGAGAGAAACAGCTGCATGACTTATACGCTGGATAAAACTGCTAGCCAAGATGTAGTCTACTGTCCTATTCAAAATCATTAATGCAGAGATTCATACGCCAAATTAATATCAAAACTTGCAACTCAATGAACACGTATGCTTTCTTTGAAGAGAAAGCTGAATTATACATTCTGTCATATTTTTCCCTTCTTCATCATGGCTGCTAGATACCTGAGGGTACTCAGAGGGTGAATAACCCCCTTCTTCATTCAGCCTTGGTTACGCCGCCATTCTTCAGTCTAAGTTTACTCTACTGTGTATGTATTTTGGGAAGGAGTAACGAGCCTCCTGTTTTGTTTCTCACCAATGCTTGGAGGATACGTGTGCAAACACCTGACACATGGAACACACCTGCCTGCACTGTCACCCAACTGTGCTCTAAATGCACAAACATCATACGAACTTGTTGGCACACAAGGACCTGAAATAAAAAACAAATGCCTGCACTCAGTGAAGGCTTACGAGTCGTGAAAAGCTGGTTTTAGCTGGCAATAGGAGCCAACTTATGTAACGGCTGCTACAAAGATTTCTGAAATGGATATGATGCCCAAGTCGTAAAGCTCTCCTTTGATAAGTGTACCGAAATCTCTCCATTCTTTAGGGGCATCGTTATACCTTCCAAGCAAGAAATGGGAGGGAAGGGGAAAAACTGGAGAGGAAGTTCAATCCCTGAATCACAAACTTAACAGCATACCAGAACTGCGATCAGTAGGTTCTGGGATGGTGTCGACACCAGAGATGGACTGAACTGCAAACACCCTGCTGCCTCCTCTTCAATTGGAGGAAAGTGTAAGTGACAACAGATGGTCAGCTTCTGAAGGAGAGCTTTTATTGTTGTCTTTAAAGGGCAGAAACGAGCAAATGTAAGAAAATCTCACGACTATGAAAAATCACTGCTTACCTGAGATTGGAGGTTTATGGAATGCTTAAGGAGAGACGAGCACTTCTGCCAGCATACTTGCAGTCTAAAGAGTTCGCCCTAGAAAGTTAGAAACTTTGGAAGAAAGGAGGCGTGCTCTGAAACTGCATTCCCTTCCTCTCCCTTCCTTGCAAATGGGAGAAAACAGCCAGTGTCTTCCAGCCAAGGATGGGCTGTATCAGCCTTATCTCCCAGTATCTGTCAGAGCTCCAGATCCGAACTGTGGCTCACATCCAGGCTACAAACCACCGCCAGAAACGATTAGTCTCTCTCCTGTGCCCATGACTGATCCTCAAGACGACGGGAGACCTGCGGGCCTGAGGCTCACACAGGCCTCTTTTTAACATCCTGGCTCTGCTTCCTGCCAGCTCTGTGACCTTGTGGATGTCACTTCATCCACCTGAAACTCAGTTTCCTCATCTGTAAAAAGTGGTTGTTTACTTTGCTAGGTTGTAAGGAAGGTTAGATCATGTAAAATCTCAAGACTAGTGCCTGGCAGTAGCAGATGGCCACTAAACATCTACCCCATTCTCCGAACTCCCTGGAATCCCCCATTTTCGTCTTTTATATTCTCTGTCCTTTGTTACAGTTTATCCCATCTCCTTCCTGTTCTCCTCTCTCTCCCTCCTTCTCTTAAACTTTGGCCTGAGCTCTTTTTTCAGGCATTCATTCACTGCTTCTTATTCTTTTACATCCCTCTTAACTTCGCAAACTTGCCCAGCCCTTGAACTTCAATCATACAGGGAATGGAGGTGAGAGAGGGAGAGCGTGGTGGGGCTGCTTTGCGTGCCCAATCTTGGAAGCCAGTCACCCAATCACCTCCGGAAGAGCGTTTTAAGCATAGAGATTGAGGGTGGGGGGATACTAGAATCTGACTGCCCAGGTTCAAATTCCACCTCTACCCTCAGGTAAGTTAGGCAATCTCTCTGTGCTCTTTCCTCACATGTAAAATTGGGGTGATAACAATCCCTCACGTATTATGTTATAATATAAGTAAATACATGTCAAGAACCTGGTACAGCCATGTTTACTGAGCGTTAGCTACCATCACCACCACCACCATCATCCTAAATTTTATGGAGACTTCACTTCGCATCATTATATTTTCAATCTTTGAGAGCAAAATTTGTTCTCAGGAATATGAATCAGGCCCTGGACGATCAAACTAAGGTGGAATTTTCCAGCAGCTCAATGTGATCCTGGCAGAAGATTCAGTTCTTATCCACACTCATAGGCTTTGGACAACGTCACCACAAGCTGGAGACTGGTGCATAGCTCAGTGAGTTGGCTGCTGGCTGCCCGGCCATTTCTGGCAAGCCACCAGAAGATGCCACCACCCAGGGGCCTGGCCTGAGGAGCTCCCAGAGCCACTGAGCCAGAGGATACACTGTCTCCATGTGTTCAAGGCTCTCACAGAAGAGAAGGGGCCAGCGCTTTAAGGTGCCTTTCCCTCCAATTACTCACATGCTTAGATGCACTCCTCCCAACACTGTCATTAAAACTAATGGATACCGGGCCCAGGCACACCGGTGTTTGCCTCGTGTCCTCTAATGATCTGTAATGGGCTCTGATAATGAAACCTTTTCCCAGAAATTTGTTTTTTAAGTGAATCAATTTTGTCCAGAGCTAAGTAAGAAGATGATATTTTCTTCATTTTTTAAAACTATAAACTATGTTCTTCTGGAAGGAGCCAGTCAGTTAACTAGGACTAAAATAAGACATTCTACAACAACCATTTGGACTCAAAAAGCGACATTTTCAGAGGACATGTGAGGAACTATTGGGGACAACAACAAAAAGCAGTATAGATTTGCCTCCTGGCATCTAAGACACCAAATCCTTCACCAAATCCATGTCAGAAAGGCCTGCAGAGTAGACACTTGTGGTCTGGGTCACCTCTCCTCTGGGGACAGCACCCCACCCCACCCCCAGTACTCACAGTCCTTTGCTTGGAGTGTCGACCCTCCTCCTTCCAGCCAGGCAAGGAGGAGCAGGAGACACAGGCCCAGCCCAGCAGAGCATCCCACACTCAGGTCACAGATACTGGATAAGGGACTGGACTGGCGATGCAGTGTGGACCACGAGAAATCAGGCACCATTCAATGCCTGGTTCAAATGCCTCATTCAAACTTTTAAGGAAGGGAGGTTCTCTCTTTTTTCCTGAAGTTGGGCTTTTAAGGAAGTCAGCCCAGCTGGTGGCAACCATCTTAAAATCAAAAGGAAAGTGCTTATCTATGAGAAGAGTCAACACAGAGGGAAACTGAGCTGAGGGATGGCAGGAGCTGGGTCCCAATAGCCACATCTGAGTGCCTGGATCCACGCATGTGTGAAGCAGAGGTTCCTTGCTTATCAAATATGTAGGTGAACCAGTAGGTTCCATGTCAGCCTATGAGAGGTGGGCTGAGTTTTCTTTACTTGAATCAAGAATTCTGATTGGTGGATTTGCCTAAGTTGACACATAGGGTCTTCAATATAATGAATGCCTGTTCACTGAAAAGATGTCAAATTAGGGAAGTTTATCTTAATGCTCAAGTACCAGAAACATGTGAGGACAGGAATAGTCACCTCTTAAGGAGAACTCAGAAAGACCCTGGATTGATAGAAAAGTAAAGATTCCAAAAGCAAAGGCTGCACAGTAACTTCTACAGTGCATGGTGCCTTGTTACGATGTGTCAGCTAGAGGTAAACAGCTGGGATGCAGTTTCCATCATTCACTTAGGATTTGAGAAAGAGAATGGATGTTACTGATCCGAATGAAAATAAATACCAGGCTTACTTTAGTGAGTTTAGCACAGTAACTGAAGGCTAAACATAGCATCTCTGCCTAAGGAGTAAAAAAATAAGCAGGAATTTTCTGTAAGGCTATGTGATCCCTATTTATACTCTCTCCTTATTAAGCCCACTAAGAGTTTAGCCTGTCCCGATTGTCTCCAGGCTGCTTTCCCCATTCTGAGCTCAGAACTCATCTCTTTCAACAAGGTAAACAGCCCCTGCTGAAAGGTAAAGGTGTCAGAATTTGTCTGATGTGTTTGGTGCTGGATTGTAGCACAGACAAGAAGAATATAACTTATTTTCAGACTGTTTTGCTTACTTTTTACAACAGAAAACTCAAAGCAAGGAAGGAGCAGCAGAACGTTGTAGGGCTTTATGTGACACTTAGAAATGGAAATGGGCCCTTTGTGAAAGAGAATTTGGCCTAAAAAAAAAAAAAAAAAAAAAGACTTCCAGATGGTGAGGTCTATTTGACTGTGAAGCAAAACTGTGATGAAAGTAGGGAACGTCTCAGGCAAGTCAATTACACAAGATTAATCAGTAGATGATGCTCCACTGGGATCCAGCTAGCATAGAATTCTGGAATGGGAAGACAACATTTACTAGGCTTTCCTAGCTTTAGCGCCTAAAGAAGTAAAAAATCATATTGACATAAGAAGCAAAACAACTATAATACTGTAGATGAAAAGCATATGTTCAGACAGAGTCAATTATGAGCTGCTCCCCACATGTGCTTGGATTACATTTCTGCCTCTGAGCCTTTCCCTACTGTCCCTCTTGCCCAGAACATCCCAGTCCTTTCTGCCTAAACCTGACAGATCTCGCAAGACCCAGGTTCAAGTGCCAATTTGATCACAAACCCTTCCTTGATCATCCTCTTGGGGAATTCAGCAGCACTTCATCCTGTAGCATCCAGACTTTTTGGTCTTGGTTTACAGTTATGGCATATTTTATATATTAATATGTATGATTATATAGAAGGACTATATTTTCTTATTTTTTCTTTTAACTTCTTTGAAGTCACCATACTGTACTTTATATCCCTGGGACTTAACAACTTTGTACCTGTTGACCACCTTCACCCATTTTTAAACATGTATGTATATATATATTTATATATACTAATGTATTTTATATTTCTGCAGACTCTTGTTTTAAGGGCACTATCTCCAACTAACTCATCTTTAATGTAATGTGCTTACATATTGAGGACATTCAGTAAACACTGCTGAATGACTAAGGAATATTTTGGCTGCAGAAGACTGAAACACCTCGAACTAGAGGAATGAAAAGGGCACAAGAAGCCACCTCTATAGTGCTGCTCCCACTATCTTCTGTTTCTCTCTGCACACTGGAATGACAGCAACTGGACTTTCTCCTTGTGCAGGAAACATGGCTTCTCACCATTCTGGGGCGGGGGTGGGAAAATCAGACTCTAACTGAAAATTTTTTAAGTTTTAAGTGACAGTTCAAAAAAAAAAAAAAACATGAAAATATTAGGCTGGGTCTGGTTTGGTCATGTGTCAAGATTTCCCACCAAGTAACTCTATAAAAATATCAAATTTAATTATTCAAGCACCCATGTTTTTATTATAACCTGTGGACACCTTTCTAAGATGCAGCACATGTATTTTTCTGCTTTCAAAACTAGAATATCTCAAGCAGAGTTTACTTTATTAAGAAATCAGGATCATAAACGTCAACTAGTGTCTTGGCTGCCACATAGTTGCAGCCCAAGGGCCCGCTGGGGACGAGGGCTGTCTCGCTCCGTATGTAGACCTCTGTACTATTACCATCTTCGTGTATTTTTTTCTCCTAAGTGCTCTGTGCCTGGCCTTACCAGTAATTATTAATTTCTGTTCTGTGAATGAACAGAGTGGACCATTACATTCCAAAATGCTAGATGATGAGAAATCTTCAAGCCCAGTTTGTTAGAATTGTGTGCAAAATAAGGTATAAATTTTGGACAGGGCAACTTTAGAAACTGTTCTCCCCTCTGTTTCTGCTGAGAAGTTTCATAGCCCAGTTCCTCTGGCCTTAGATGACTAAGTGGTAGAGGCACCTGCCTCAGGGTCTCCACTCCATAGTGATCACCAGCCAAGGACAGGGTCTAGCAGAAAGCTGGACTTACTCAGTTTTACTCTCAGGAAGTCAGGATGGGAAGCAGAGAATTAGATAGAAGCAGAAGATGAAATTCTGTAAAGAGAGAAGCTATGAGGTAGCACTGAAGTCATGGAAATCCAAAGCTATGAGTGCAGAAGCCATAAAGGGGAAAAAGATGCACACACAAAATGACAGGAAGAGTAAGCCAGGTGTGAGCATCAAGCAGAAACAGTTGGACACAATGAGGGCCAACACGTCTGGCAGCTGCAGGTGGTAACGTGGAGTAAAAGCCCCTATTCAGCTTCCTTTTGGTCCTGGCCACCCTCTGGGTGGCTTCACCTCTCTGTAGTCCCAGCTCTTTCCAACCTTGCCTTGGTTCCTGGCTTCTGTTTCTCCCTATCATATTCCTCACTCCCCTCAATGACCTGAGGGTGTCCAACCAGGTTAGAAACCAGGTGAAGGTATGGGCTCTCCCGATTACTCAGAGCGTTCTGGGGCTCACTGCCACGTGCGCCCTGCAACTGGTCTGGGGGAGGGGCTGTGCTGCTCTCTAACTCAGACATGCGGGATCCCTCTTCACCCCATGCCTACCAAGAAGCAGGGCTCAGGACCTCAGTACAACCAACTGAGACATTTTGTGTCCTCAGTTATTTTTAAAGTAACAACTATGCCACTCAGCAGGGCAGGTAACTTCTGCTGAGCACTTATTACATGATAAGAGCCATACTAAGTGCTTTACACGAACTAATTCATTTAATCCTCACAACCTTAGGAGGTAGAGAGTATTATTATTTCTATTAAACAGACAAATTTTGCAGATGTCTAGTAACTTCATGGCAACACAGCTGATAAGCAGTAAAGTTGGGACATGAACTCAAATCTATTTGAGAGCCTACACTCTTAACACTGTGACAGCCTGAATAATGAAAACCTGACATGTACTGTGGACTTCGTGAAGCGACATGAAGAGGATTCATATCACACACCACTTATGAGAGACTCCTAACATTTCCCTTGAGATAGTTCTGCTCCCCCAAAGCGCCCCACCCAACTGACAACACCCGTATCTATCCTCTCTTGTCTCTCCCCCAGCCTCTAAAACTCTGCATCCAGATGCCCCATTCAACAAAATCAAAGCCTGGCCCTCGGGAGTCCGGACTCCACCTCCAGCTGTGCACAAACACGCACTCTAGTCTCTCAGCTTCCATGTGGAGCACAGGCAGGCCCACAGTGATGAATGGGAAAGAGTTCTGAAAGAATCACATGATCTCCATAGAAAAGGGAACATCTTGAGAGGCGGTGAAATACAGGTCAGCTCACCTGAGTAAAGATAACATGTTCTTTCTCTTCTTTACCACAGATTCTTGTATTTCTCAATGAACCTGGAGTAAAGCTAAGCATGAGGCTGTAGCAACACACATCTAAGGTTCTGCTGGACATCACACCACTCTTCTATTTTGGGGGGCCCCACATACTGATTTCTTGGGCTCAAAAATCACTGCAGATAATGACTTTAGCCATGAAATTAAAAGATGCTTGCTCCTTGAAAGAAGAGCTATGACCAACCTAGACAGCATATTAAAAAGCAGAGACATTACTTTGCCAACAAGGTTCGTCTAGTCAAAGCTATGGTTTTTCCAGTGGTCATGTATGGATGTAAGAGTTGGACCATAAAGAAAACAGAGTGCTGAAGAATTGATGCTTTTGAACTGTGGTCTTGGAGAAGACTCTTGAGAGTCCCTTGGACTGCAAGGAGATCCAACCAGTCCATCCTAAAGGAGATCAGTCCTGAATATTCATTGGGAGGACTGATGCTAAAGCTGAAACTCCAATACTTTGGCTACCTGATGTGAAGAACTGACTCATTTGAAAAGACCCCTGATGCTGGGAAAGATTGAAGGTGGGGGGAGAAGGGGATGACAGGATGAGATGGTTGGATGGCATCACCAACTCAATGGACATGAGTTTGAGTAGGTTCCAGGAGTTGGTGACGGACAGGAAAGCCTGGTGTGCTGCAGTCCATGGGGTTACCAAGAGTCGGATACAACTGAGTGACTGAACTGAACTGAACATACTGATTACATATTCATATTCTAGAGGAGTGTCTTAGGTTTCCACTGAATATTTTTAATACAGAAGTCCAATGCTTCCTGAGCTATGCCAAGTTCAGTGGGTTACTTGGTGAACTGCTTGTACGAGGCACACCAAGAGTGAAGTGTAAGGCAGAAAGCTGGCTTGGACTGTGTTTTGGCCAGGAGCATTCAGATCATGGTTAACAGAGCTCTCTATGGCCTGATTCTGAGCAAGCCCTATTCAAAATATCAACTCAGCTCAAGTTCTATTAAGCCTCCCTTTGTATTGCCACTGGAATTGGTTATTAAACTGTACCTTGAAAAGGATAACTCCAGGAGCTGACATTTCTTGAAGCAGAAGAAGAGCCTGGAAAAATCATCTGAGTTTGCAAAGAAAAATACTCTAAGAAGAGTTTCTTTCTTTGCAATGATGAAGCTGGGTATTTACTTATGGTCATATTACCTAATTGACTCGTACTGAAATTAAAGGCATAATTAATAATTGGCTTGTGAAGCAGAGGAAATTTAACTTAGAATTTCCTAATAGACAAAGACAGAAAAAATACCCCTCACCCCTACACAGAGATTTGGATGTTGCATGAAATTTTACTAGCAAAACTTCTCTTGACTCACAGCAAGGTCTTCTTACTTATTTTTCCTGGCTACTCTAATTCAGAGATGAAAGTACTACTAATTCTCAAGAACTTTCCTTTTCCATGTAAGGTCACAAAATAAACCTTCAAAATATGAATTAATTTTCAATTTAATAGGACATTTGGTGTAGGACTTTACACAAGAAATTGTTACTGATTTTTGCACTGAACTCCTAGCTTTTTGGCAAGAAAAAAAGTACAACTATCCTAATGAGAACGTCTGTAAAAGCATCTGCCTACAATGCAGGAGACACGGGTTCGATCCCTGGGTTGGGAAGATCCCCTGGAGAAGGAAATGGCAACCCACTCCAGTATTCTTGCCTGGAAAATCCCATGGACAGAGGAGCCTGGCAGGCTAAGTCCATGGGGTCACAAAGAGTCAGATACAACTGAGTGACTTCACTTCACTTCAATGAGAAAGTCAGTTAGGGATGGGGAAAAAAAAAATTAACCACAACATATTCAAATGGTCAAATTCCAATTTTGCATTTCTTTCAATATTTTTTCTCTATATATCATTCTTATGGTGCAAATTTTAAATTTTAGGTCATCTAAGATGTTAGATCCATAGACCTTTGTAAAAAAAAAAAGAATTGGGAACTGTACCATCTTCTCTTTTATAAACCCAAAGCTTGAAAATTGGCAGAGTCTGAGAGGCAGAAAGTCTCCTGGCTAACAGCATAAAAACGTTGGATCATTAAACCAGAACTCCTCCCTACTCCACTCTCAGTAAACTGGACAAAGGCAGACAAGGAAATTACAAATCTAAAGCAGATCTAGAAGATGCAGGAGGGAGATTATTGGAAACCCTGTCCATACAACATAAACTGCAAAGGCACTTCATTCAACCACAAATATTTCTGAATGAATGACCAGATCACTCACTTATTTACTGCTTAGAATCTGTCTCATTGGCAGTAATGTTCCCCTTATGTCCAAAGCTCTGGTTTTCCCTCATGTGGACTCTGAGAGATTTGAGCAGAGAGTATTGATAAGTCTCTTTACTATTGACTGAACAGAAGGTGTTTATTATGTGTCTGTGGGCTGATGGGGAAGAGACTGTCCCTCAGATCTGGTGGTTCTGGCGGCTCACACTGTGCAGGTAGGCTTCACCAGCAAACACTCAACTGGTGGTACCATATAACCATACAGACACATAAGCTGGAGCAAAGTCTCTGTTACACTGAGATTTAAGAAAGGGTAGAAGCTCAAATAAGAGCAGTCAGTGATATTCCTCTGCTAATAATTATTTAAATTGCAGTCTTCACTTGGGATAGTGCTGGGTCTAACAGCTGTCTGAAATGATCACCTTGTCCGTGTCGGTCACTAACATGTGGACCTTGTCTCTACTGGTTCACTGTGTTTGGAATACCTATGACTCTACTTCTTGATCTTCTGCCAGTTTATTTTTCTGTGACAACCCCACATCACAAGTACCGCCACGGATGGCTCAGGGAATAAGTCCCCTAATTCCACTTTCACACAAAGGGTCAAGAGAAGAATGGTAAAGAGGAGGGGTGTGTGTGTGAGAGGCAGGGGCTGCTTCTCCCCCACAGGGGGCGGAGAGCTGCGTGTCACTCCCATCATGAGGTCTATGCTATAAGGCACAGTGTGTGGAAGGGAGGGGAGGGGAGGGTATAGATTTCCTCCAAGACAGGGTTGAAGCCAACACACTTGAAGATCAGAAATCGCTCTCATGCTTCAGCTTTGGATTTCCCAACCTTCAAGCAGTACTCTTCAAGTCTAAATGCTGAAGTTCATGGGCTATAATCATTTCTGTCAGTGATGTCTGATGTGACATGACAACAGCCTTGCCAACCTCCTTCTCCCATTCTATCTTTTGGGTGCTGCTGTCCTCAAATTCTATCCTGCATGTTTCACCTGCTTAAATCGTCAAAGGTTTTGAGTACGGTGGTAAGCAAAATAAACTGAACAGGGCTTTCCAATTTTCTCAAAACCTAAGATGATTTCTCTCTATGTCACTGCTATAGTCACCAGAAACTACATAAAACACTTATTTTCAGTGTGTCTAATCACAAACGGTGTCACTTCTACCTTTTACAAGAGAAGCTGAAAAGAATGATAAAAGTACTAAATTATTCCTTTTCATTACAGGAAGCATGTGATCTTACTATCCAGAAGGCGGGGATGGGTAGTGAGGAACACAGGTGCCTTATGCTGTGAGTCTGAGTTTCCAGAGCAACCGCTGATTACGATGGAGTAACTCTAATGTATGTCCATAAAGGTCAGAAGTTAAAGTTTTTCCATTATATATTCTGTTTTAAAAGGGGTCGCAGAGTCAGACACAACTGAGCAACTGTCACCTTCACTATTACTACTTACCATTTCAAGGAAGAGGTCTAACTCAGAGAGGGCAAGTAACTTGCCCAAGTTTACCCAGCTAGGATATAGCAGAGCTAAGGTTTCACTGCCCAGGCCACACTGGCTTTCCCTTAACACCGGATCCCAAGGCTCACTGATGCTTTGTGCGTGACAGAGCCGCTTATGTTATGACAGAGCCCATTTCAGTCTTCAGGTACCTATGTGCAGCCACACATCTCTATATAAATGAAATCACTATTCATTTGCAGGATCTCTGCCATAATGATAACCATCCACTATGAGAAACATATTTCCCCCCTCAAAAATAGTGTTTCAGAATAGCATTTCCTCAAACTATGGAATCCTGTTTTAAGAGGCTGAAGAGAAGCACTGTAAAACCATCTTCTATGGTCACACACATTTAGGAAATGCAGCCTAAGACATGCCCCTCGGGAGATTCACAATGGACATATTAAAGGCACAGAAGTCCTCTTGTTAAGAATCTGTTGAACTTCGCCCCACTCCACTCTTTGCACTTGTCTCCCATTCCTGCATCAGTCTGGTGAATGGTTATCTACAAGTCTCACATCTTTCCTACATGCTGATGCTGACCCAACACTTTCAGTATCACATACCCTGAGATCTCTTTTTCTGTCAAGACCCAGTGCAAGGGTCTTGATTTTCTTGGGTTACATACACAGTAGATGCACAGTAAGAATATCTATTGGCTTGATTAATTGATGAACCCATCCTGTCACGATTTATGACCAAAAGGCAAGCATTTGCAAAGTAGCTGGCTGGCTTCCTTGAGGAACTTTAAAGGAAAGCACTGGTGAGCTAATTGGATTCCCCTGAGGGCCAAGGGCAGGGCACTCTTAAGCTCCACTACTGTCATCACTGCAGGGACAATCAAAGTGCCAGTGATGACACAGGCTTGGCCCTGAGAGCTTTACATTGATGTATATCCAGATTTTATTCTTGTGGAAGTCCATCAGCCTAAGGCACTGTGACTATGGTTCTCAGACTTGAGGACCACGTGTCAAAACGACCTGCCGGGCTTGTTAAACCACGATTGCTGGGCCCCTCCTCCAGAGCTGTCTATCCTGTAAGTCTGGGTGGGGCCTGAGAACATGTATTTCTAACCAGCTCCCAGGTGGTACCAATGATGGTGGTCGCAGGACCACATTCTGGGAACCGCCATACTGAGCTAAGACTCTGCCCAGAAAGAGCAGCATGCAGAGACCAAAGCAGCCTACAGTACAAGGTTTTCTAGATTCTTAACTCAGAGACATTAAAAATAAGACCTCAAGGCTGTTTCCAACTAGGAATGTGTTCCTAGCTAAGTAAGCATCTGCTTTCCAGACTGACTGAAAAGATTTAAAAGTAGTTCCTGAACTCCAATATGCTTTTAATTTACTTAATTTAGGATCTGGATCTCCCAGTAAGATTCCTCCAAATTATATACATAGGGAGGAGAGAGACAATCCCAGTTCTTAATCCAAATCGAGAAAAACAGCCACTTAGTGTTCCTTCCAAGTCCACTTACAGGCATAATAGTGCTGAAAGCCATGCAAAATCTTAAGCTTACTTCCTTCCCTAAAGACACTACCAAAAAGTGGAGATTTAAAATGCTTAACACCTACTTACATAGACAAAATACAGCTAACTCCAGAATAAAACTTGTTCATTCATATATTTAATTAAACTCTAAGGTTTCAGCATCTACCACATCATGGCAAATGGGGGGAATTATTTAAGACTATTTAGTAAGATTAATTAGTTTACAGAAGAAAATGCAGGCCCTTTCCATGATTTTAGCTTGTAAAGGGGGGAAGAAAACAATCCGTGTGAAGGAAAACACTGTTCCTTTTTTGATTTCCACTCTGTCAGGGACGCCGGCTAAGCACTAAACGGTGTTTGGTCCCCGTCTCCTCCCATACCCCCTCTGCCGACCGGCTGGAGATATCCAAGCTCACAGACAGCCCTGGTGCTTGGGAAAGAAATCCTGTGGGTCATGAAGAGTGAGGCCTGCCTTGAGCAATTTTTTCTGTGGGAAAAAAAAAAAAAAAAAAACCGCTAATAACCAAACGCATTTATCCAATAAAAATCGGATGGATCACCAGGCAGGATCGCCACCCTCAACCAAGTGAGATCTTGGCTGGGCAATGGGAAAAGCTGAAAGGAAGCCTCTCAGAAAACAGGAATGTGGGTGACATCGGTGACAATCTCTGAAAATGCCAAGGGAACCTAGTCTGGTACCAAACCGAACCTGGCTAGGTATCCAACCTAGCCTTGGAAAAGCTGTGGCCATGGTGGCCGCAGGAGCCTGAGATGTAAGAGGGATGGTTCAGGGCTTGTCCAAGAGATGGCCACGATTGAGCAGGCGGGAACTACCGTGGAGGTGGTGAGGAGTAATAAGAAAAGGAAAAGGATTCCTTGTGAAAATCATTTTGCTTTCAAGCTATTTTGCAAGGTGGGGAACACCGCCAAATTTTCAGGCAAAACTGTCTGAAGAGATATTTTATGCTTGGAGGCAGGTAAGAAAAAATATCCTCAATCTAACAGGAAAGATCCTCTTCCCACAGAAAGCTGATTTAACCACAGAGGAAAACTTCCTCTTTCAAATCCCTGCATTCCAAAGAATGACAAATAAAGATCACTGGAGCAAACTCATAGCTGCCTGTTTGGGTGTAACTCTTTTGGCATAAAATAGCATTTAGATGGTAAAATTACTTTTAAAAATATGCCATTAGTTATCACTTGTCTAATGCCTCTTATTCATTTAGTGATTTATCTGGACCCAATAAATAACAGTGAGGCATGCAGCTTATCACGTACCCAGTGGGGTGTGGAGGTTTCCTATGTTTTAGGAACAGGCCTGTCTACCCCGGTGGGTCTAGGTTTAAGGTGGGGCAGTATCTGCCTCTACAGTAGAAGTTCCTTCTTTCACTAGTAACTCAAAGACTGACCTGACAGCTCCAGGCCTTCGAGACAGGAGGCCAGTGTGGAGAATGGTCAGAACAGCCTGGGACATCTCTCTGCACCTGAATAACACAGGCCAGAGATGAGGGAATAAAGGGACAGGAAGGACAGAGCAGAAGAGGACCCCTGATGAGTTACTGATAATTGCCATTCATAGTGCCGAACACGTAAACAGCACAACAAAAGATGATCTCGCTTAAACATCACAAAACCTTTTCATGGAGGGTATGAATAGGGTATTTTACAGATGAAGAAACTGAGGCAGAAAGTACTAAAGTAACTTGCCTCCTTCCCCTCCAAATCCATACCTGCTTTTCTCTATGTTAATTTTCTCCACAGAACTTTTCAACATTTGCTATCTGAGATTCTGATATTACCTTTCTAGAATATAAACTCCATGACAGCAGAAACAATGCAATTTCTTATCACCCTATCTTTAGGATTCAGAACAACACCTGGCCCACAGTCAGTGTTCAAACAGTATTTGTTGAGTGAATGTTGACTGAATAAGTAAAACAGAAGTAAACTTTTAGAGGTATCTCTCTTGGTGAGCTTTTCCCAGGTTTCATGTGAGAGCAGCTGAAGCAAATTCAGTAGGAGCCAATAGTGCCTCAGAGAAACAACTCGGCCTGGAAGCAGGCCGTGTTTATCCTCTGAATTCCAGGCACTGTTCTCTTGCCTCTCACTGGCCACTAAAACTGGAGAGGTTGACTCTGGCAGAAATTGAAGGCATTTGGCATGCACACATCTTTTAGGTCACCAGAAATAACTTGGACATGCATGTGTGTGTGTGTGTTAAAAGGAAAGGACAAGAAAAATCAGTTTTATTTATGGGGCTACTGGGCAGTGAGTTAGTTTTTATGGGTGGGGACCACTTAGGCAGGGAGAACTCTCAGGTTAGGTTGTCCCATTACTGGAATCATCCCCTGTCCTTCTCTCTATCCCTACCCCAGTGGTCTGAAAAAAAGCATTTCCTTGGTCAGTTTTAATTTGGGGGAATTACTGCAGTATCTTCAGTCCCCAGTGGGACGTCCCCTGACTTCTTTCTCAGCATTTGTTTACTTCCTCTTTAAAAATCACTATCGTCCAAAAAAGCGGAGGCATGAGGCCAGTTCTCTTGGTCACTAGGAAGGAAAGAGATGAATTTCTGCTGTCCTTTGTAAGCACCCAGCGAATGACCTCTGTTCTTAGGACAGTTCACCCAACTCTGTCCACCACTGGGAGTAGGGGGATGGGTGCGTTTAGGGACACATTCGGGGCCAAGGACAGGCATTGGCCAGTTGATGTTGGTGCCAGGATTAAAGCCTAGGTCTCCCTGCTTTCCATATCAGTGATGGAACTATCTTTCTTTTTGCCTCTGCCATCATCTATGGGTTTGGTTTTGTTTCTTAACTTCTTAGAATCTCATTTATGAGTTATTTTCTTTCAAATAAGTTCTGTAAATGGGAAGCTCATCTTCATATGCCACTGTGGCAGGGTGAGAACCTTCCATCCCCTCCTACTGACCTAGGCAGCCCAGCTCCATCCCAAGGCCGTTGCTCATGACTCTGACTTCTGTCAGTTAACCTTTGCTGAAAAAACTGGCCTAAATTCAGTAGCTTAAAACAACTACAATGCATTACTCCTCATGAATCTGTGAGTTAATTGGGCGGCATTTCTGTTGCTCTTTCCTGGACTCACTCTTGTGGCTGCATTGGCTGACTGGTGGCCCGGGTTCTGGGCTTAGCTGGGAGAGTAGGCCTTCTCTCTCCAATAGTCCTTCATCCTCAAGGAGGCTGGACTGGGTTTTTTTACATGGTGACCGGGTTCCAAGAGGATGAGACAGGAAGCTGCTGGGCCTTGTGGCCTGGCGTGGAAGTCATATGATGGTCAAATCAAGTCAGAGGGTAAAGGCCAGCCTAAGTTCAAGAGCTCCACCTCTTAAGGGGAGGAGCTGCAAAGACTCTGGGGCCATATTTATCATAGGCCTCTGAGATAGAAAGGACTAGGACCATAAGAAGCTAGGGACTAAAGTTTCACCTGTTACCAGAAAACATATGGATTTAAAGTGGCCAAATCTTTTAACTTTTCAGAAGAAGCTGGAAATCTAGATTTTTAAAAATCTATTAATAGCCTATTTTTTTAGAGCAGTTTTAAGCTTATAAAAAATTGCTCAAAATAACTTAGAATTTTCATATAACTCTCCCCTTTCCCTAAGTTTCCTCTATTATTAACACCTTTCATTACTGTGGTATATTTATAGCTACTGATGAACCAGTTTTGATACATTATTATTACCACTGTTATTAACTATCCACAGTTTACATTAGGATACACTCTTTCTGTTCTCTGAGTTTTATGAGTTCTGAAAAGGTATAATGTCTTATGTCTACTTTTGGAGTATCGTATAGTCAAGTATCACTGTCCTAAAAAACCCCTGTGTCCCTCCTGCCCTCTAATCTTTTTACTGATTTTGTAGTTTTCTGTTTTCCAAAATGTCATGTAGTTGGTATCATACCATACTATAGTCTTTTCAGAGTGGCTTTAGATGTGTATGGTTCATCCATGTCTTTTCATGACTTGATAGCTTATTTCCTCTCAACATCAAATAATATTCCATTGTTTGGATGTATCATAGTTTGGTTATCCATTCACCTGCTGAAAATGACTTGGTTGCTTCCAACTTGGCAATTATGAATAAAGCTGCTATTTATATTTGTGGGCAGGATTTTGTTGTGAATGTAAGTTTTCAACTTATTTGAGTAAACACCGAGGAGTGTGGTCACTTGATCGTGTTGTGTGATAAATCTACGTTTAGTTTTATAAGAAGCTATCAGCTTGCCTTTTAAAGTGGCTTTCTCAGTTTGCATTCCCACCAGCAATGCATGAGACTTCTGTTGCTCCTTATCCTCATCAGCATTTGATGTCAGTGATTTGGAAGATAGCCGTTCCAACAGGTGTGGAATGATATATCCTTGCTTTAATATTGAGCATACTGGTCCTTTATCAGATATGCATTTTGCAAATGTTTTCTCCTACTCTGTGGCTTGGCTTTTCATTTTCTTAATAATGTCTTTTGCAGAGCAGAAGCTTTTAGCCTAAATGAAGTCCAACTTACCAATTTTTTCTTTCATGGATTATGCTTTTGGTGCAATATTTATACAGTCACTGCCAACCCCAAAGACACCTAGTTTTTCTCCTATGTTGTGTTCTAGAATTTTATAGTTTTGCATTTTACACTTAGGTCTATGATCCATTGTAGTTAATTTTTGTGAAAGTTGTAAGGTCTATGGCTAAATTCATTTGTGTGTGTGTATATGTCTAGTGGTTCCAGCCAGCATGAAATCTGGATTTTGTTGTGAAGTGACCTGATCTTAAAAGGTTGGTTCAATTTTTTTTTTGGTGGTCATGCTGAGTGACAACTAAGTTCCCCTTCCTCCAATACACATTTCCGTAGAACGTTTTCCTCCATCCTGGATCACTTCTGCCTCCCTCATCCCCTTATCTGAAATGCTCTTCCATCCATTAGTATCATCTTTCCTAGTGCCCACCTCGCATTTCATCTACTCCACCTTTCCCAACTCTAGACTGGCTTGTGTACCTAAATACCCAGTTAAGAGTTGCTGAACTCTCTATATACTTCTGAGTTCTAAGTCCAATTTAGCACTGTTGTTTACCACTGTCTTTCCTCCTCAACCAGAGTATAAACTTCTGGGGAGGCCCAGGAATTCTCTCCTTCTCCTTTACCACAGGAAGCTCAGCAGAGGTCTAAGCACAAATTTGCTCAGTGATCTCCACTGACCATTTTAGACAAGCTAAAGTGCTCTTTGACCTTTAGGAGAGATGGCTGAGGACCTCCCAAAGACAGGATCCCTGAAGTCTTGCCCTAGCAAGGCTGAAATGGTAGCATCTCTGATTCTGATGCCAGCTTTAGCATTATGTCCACACAAACAAGAGGGCACTCATCCCCTAGGAGAATTAGGAAAGATTTACCAATGAGACAGCAAAATATGGCCTCTGAAGCACCAAAGATGCCGAGTCACAAATGTGTTTCTTTCATTATGATTGTTATGTGGTCAGAAGGATCATCCCAGTCATTATGAAAACAGTGAAAAACAAATGAATGAAATAAAAAAAGACAGTTTTCTGGTGACTGGTTCCCGAGATTATGCCTAATTTATACTCAATGTAGTGGTAATCCCCCACCCCTTGACTTGGCCTTGTGTCCTCATCTGCATCATTGTTTCCCATTCAAGGAGTTTGGTGCATCTCAAAGTGAGCAAGGATGGAAAGAATGAAAGGGTCCAGGGCTGAGACCCAAGTGGTCTGGACTGGTTGGGACAGAGCCCAAGCACCACAGCAGAAGGTGCTTCAGACCTCTCAGAATTCACAGCCTCAGGGAAATGCTGCGGCTTGCATTTGCCGGGGTGACCTCGAGTCTGTCCATGTGCAGTCCATCCAGGCCAATCCCAGGCAGAAAAAACCAGGCAGGCCCAAACTGGGTGACAAGCTCTCCCGGCCCTGGGTTTCAGAAATGGGTGGTGGACCAGTTGCAGTGTTGAGGCACTGACATGGCCCTCATCAGGGCTGAGGCAAACTCCATGTCAGCACTGCTTCTACCTTAAGAGCAGTCTTCCCGGAGCTCAGGATTCCCAGGCATCACTTAGCTATGCCCTCAAATGGAAGACAATAGCCCAGCAAGAAACATACCCACATTCCAGCCTCCCATCCTCCACTGAACAAGGAGACTGTTCCTGGCCTCATACTCCCTTCCCTGGGAAAGCCCCCAGACCTATAGCAGGTAGGCATGTGTCCCGTGGATGGCATGAAGCAGGTAAAGTGACAGCCAGTGTTTTACATAAAACAAATCTAGCTTACTTAAAGTATGACTTTTGTACATTTCATAGCATATGACAAATAATTGGGTTCTCAAAAAAAAAAATCACATCTAGACATCAAAAAGTAAAAAATCATAAGCCTCCTCATCCATGACCTGTTTAAAAGACATAACCCCTCATTTCCACGTAACTCTCTGGACACACTATACTCAACAAAGCCTTAGGGGCTCCCAGACACCAGCTGCTGAAAACAGAGCTTAAAGACCACTAGTTGGTGCTGCTGGTGAAAATCAGGGAGTGTTGAGCAACCATGCTCATGCTGAGCAACAAATAACCTCAGCAACTGCAGGGTACAGAGGCTTAAACAAAATGGAAGAAAAGGAACCAGAATCTCCTTAAAGTCTAGGAAAGCAGCCGTGGGAGTCCCTGAGGGAGCCATCCAACAAGGGAGGAAGGCTCCATTGGCCGTGGAGAACCAGAAGGGACTCACTGCCCACAAGCTGAACAAGTTACATTATTTTGAACATTTGAGGATACTTCCTGGTATACAAACACATCATCTACCTCATAATAGGTAAGTAATTCACTTCTTGAATATCAAGGTAGGATTTAAAGCTGTCAACAATTAAAAAGAGACCTGATTTTCTCAATGTACAGTTTCATCTTACACTGTGGCTGCATTTTCTAAACACCTCTTAACCATTTTAGAGTCATTTTTCATTCCAACCCTTAGTACCCCTTAGTCTCTTCTAAGGAAAAAAAATGTTAGACCCATTTTTGGGGGCTGTAAATATGTTAGCGAGATAGAATGGCAGGGTGCAATCATGCAACCACAGCGAGGAGAAGGGTAGGAAAAGGTTCTGACATGCTGGTGTCTCACCAAGAGAAACGACTGCCCTGAAGGCAATTTGTGGCTAAACCTCAAACTATTTTCACCAGAGAAAGGCAAAGTCAACCCTGCTCTTCCTGAGTTTCACACAACTGTGGCCAGAGGGTCCAGTTTTTCTGGTTATGGCCTCACATTTTTTCTGCAAAGGCTCTAGTGCACAAGATTTATGGGGTGGTCTGAAGAAGCAAGCTAAGTAATGTGGGATGCAACCACAAAAGAGAACTTTCTGGCCCAAGCAGAATAGGTCTAGTTTCCGTGGAGGATTGGACAACCAGTCTCAAAACAGTCTCAGCTGTGGGTGCTCAACACCAAAGAATGAAGCAACAGAGCATCTGCTCTGTGATCATGGTCATGCTAAGGTTTGAGGAGCTAATGACTCAAAGGGCTCCTGGAGCTATTCTCTCTGGCAGTGGAGACAGATAGCACTGAACATACTCAACAAAGCTGGGGAGAAGGGAAACTGTGACAACACAAATGAGTGAGACAAATGTAGCTACTGATCTACTGAGCTATTACAGTGCCCGGATGTTTGTAAAACCAAAAGAAAGTTTTTCATGCCCCAGCAGCCAGCACAGGCAAGGAGCCATCACCAAAGCCATCTCAGCAGGATGGTAGATTAAACATCACCAAGGCCAAGAAGCAGTATGTTAAGAATCGTGATTCCCCTTTGAGATGATGATGCTTAAAACATGTGAAATAAACTTAGCCAAGCTTCCAAGTTGAGGGAGAAGGTTTACATTAGGTTCATGGGACAATACTCAAAGTCAGACGGGGCCAGAGAGCACATTCTGGGTAGAATGGCTGACAAGGGCCCCCTGTGGCCGGCAGCCGGACGTCATACTTACAGTGAGTTGGGCCGGGTGGGTTTGAGCACATCCAGGTCTGGGTCACTGGAGTTCATGTTGGGCTGTAAGCTGCTGCTGGAATTGAGGATGCTGTTCGCATTTGAAGAGACGACAGATTCCAAACTGGAGTTGATGAGGCTGTTTCTTTGTTCCTCTGGGGGAACAAAAACCCACAAACCCCATATTAATATTATTCCATTCGATTCTATTGGGATAGTCTGTTCCTACCTATCCAAAAGTTTATAAATAATGAGATTACATGCAGCTCCCTGGTGCTGATGAAACTAGGAAAAGGACATAGGGAAGAATTACAGGACAAATAAGAATCAAAAGTGGGAGGACTTCCCCGTGAATTCTGTGGTTGGGAAACTGCCTGCCAATGTAGGGGACATGGGTTTGATCCCTAGTCTAAGACAATTCTACATGCCAGGGGGCAGCTGGGCCTGTGTGCCACAACTACTGATCCTGTGCTCTAAAGCCTGAGAGCTGCAACTACTGAGCCCACACGCCGCGACCACTGAAGCCAGTGTGCCTAGAGCCCGTGTTTTGCAACAAGAGAAGCCACCACAATGAGAAGCCTGCCCACCACAGCTAGAGAGCAGCCCTGGATTGCTGCAGCGAGAGAAAGCCCACGAACAGCAACGAAGACCTAGACAAAGCCCTAGCACAGCCAAAAATAAATAAATGAATTTTTTTTAATATGAATTACAAGTGGGAAAGGAAGCACCTGAGAGTAACAGTTGATATGAAACTTTACAGCAAAACTCATTCCTCTGCTTGACAGGACATATCTTCTCTTTCACATGACAAACCTTTTCCTGAGAGTGGCTCAACCACCACACCATAAGTTGTGTCTTCTTTGGACTGGCAGATGGTCAGAACAGAGAGAACCTTCAAAGCCCCTTTGCAGTGAATCATATCCTTTTGGCTTCCATAACATTCACCCTTTATTCTAAAACTCCTGCCCCTAACACTGCCTTACTTGCCTAAGCCATGTCCTACCTCTGACCCTACGGTACCACACTATAAAATATTTACTCTTTAGCCATCCACTTCCTTATGGCTCTGCAGTCTAACCCCCTGATCACTCCCCAGCCAGACCCTTCTGGGTTGCCTCTAGCTCCAAGTATTTGATGCTGAGCTTCCAGTTAGTTTTTTGACTAATAGATCTGTAAGGACTACAGAGTAGTCTACATATACAAATCGGAGTCGATGTTCCAAGCAGTCATATTAGTGCTTGGAGAATATTACCAAGTCAGAGGGGAGAAACCCTGAGTTCCCTTCAAGACCATACTCCTGATTGGGTATGTAGAGTCAGGCAATATTCCTTGGCTCTCTCTCTCTCTTGGTTAATGCAGCTATACCATGGGGAGCACGGAAAATGCCTTGCACAGCTTGGGGAGCTGTCATGAGTATCAGGTGGGATCATATGCAAGAATGTGTTTTGTAAACTTCAGAACATTGCTCAAAGAAAAGAACTTTCTGTTTCTTCCCATCTTTAAAAACTTGGAATTATGTGCTGAAGAAAACTTTTTGGATGATTTAGACAAATGCCATGGGCACTCCTGTAGGAGCAAAACATCAGAGACATGGAATGTCTTTCTTGTTCCACATTCCTTACAGATACACCATATTGGAATGAACTGATATTTTGGGCAATCAATTCATGTATCAAGAAATATCATATCTGGGTTAATCCTCACTGGATCTTTCTGAAATGAGCCAGAAGTATTCCATATCCCTAAGAAGAAAGACTAGGCTCACTTACATGGTAGTTTAGAGGTTAACATTTGAACTTAGGTCTCTTTAGGCAAAATAGAGTGTGGGGGGTGTTATGATAAAAAATGCTCTTCCTTTGCACTACTCATGTATATAAAAATAAGCGTATGAAATGATGTTAGAGTAATAGTCTCATTAGTTACACCAATAATAAGGATACAAACACACATACACATCAATAATACCTAGCATCTTAGCAAATTCTCAAGGCCATGTTGAAGCCTTTCAGAATTCTGAGTCCAAAAAACCCATGAAGCTTATGGGATATCCTTGAACTCTAACTAGATTTTGAAAAAAATAGATTATTAAGTTGATTCCTGAGGTTTAGAACAATTCATATTTCAAAAGCTTGAGTTCCAAAGAGAAACAACAAAGAAAGAGAAATCAAGAGTTACATCAAGCCAAGATGTGGGAGGACTAATAGGGCCTGCAAATGGGAGCTTGCTACCAGGAAGAAAAACAACCCCAAAATTACATAATTAGGGGATCATTGAGAGAATGGATATGCCATTTATCAGTATGAATCAGTTCATAAGTAAGTAAAATTTTCCTTTGCACAAAATCCTCACATCAAGACTCCTGAAACAGTATGAGGAGCCCAAGACTACCTCCACTCCACAGGGAGTAAGGATGACACTTCTTTGGGGCTCAAAGGCTGTGTGTTCTGCTTCATGAGAGGAGAGATGAAGAGTTTTATTAACTCTGGTTTGAGGCTAAGTATGTAGGACACAATTATCTGAATTCATAGGAAATAGAAGAGAATAACTATAGATCATATTTCTCTGTGATTATATTTACCTGTCCATGCTGCTACTGCTGCTGCTAAGTCGCTTCAGTCGTGCCCAACTCTGTGCGACCCCATAGATGGCAGCCCACCAGGCTCCCCTGTCCCTGGGATTCTCCAGGCAAGAACACTGGAGTGGGTTGCCATTTCCTTCTCCAATGCATAAAAGTGAAAAGTGAAAGTGAAGTCGCTCAGTCATGTCTGACTCTGTGCGACCCCATGGACTACAGCCTACCAGGCTCCCCCATCCCTGGGATTCTCCAGGCAAGAACACTGGAGTGGGTTGTCATTTCCTTCTCCAATGCATGAAAATGAAAAGTGAAAGTGAAGTTGCTACACTGGAACACTGGAGTGGGTTGTCATTTCCTTCTCCAATGCATGAAAATGAAAAGTGAAAGTGAAGTTGCTACTGCTGCTGCTAAGTCGCTTCAGTCGTGTCCAACTCTGTGCGACCCCATAGATGGCAGCCCACCAGGCTCCCCTGTCCCTGGGATTCTCCAGGCAAGAACACTGGAGTGGGTTGCCATTTCCTTCTCCAATGCATGAAAGTGAAAAGTGAAAGTGAAGTTGCTCAGTCGTGTCTGACTCTTTGCGACCCCATGGACTACAGCCTACCAGGCTCCCCCATCCCTGGGATTCTCCAGGCAAGAACACTGGAGTGGGTTGCCATTTCCTTCTCCAATGCATGAAAGTGAAAAGTGAAAGTGAAGTCGCTCAGTCGTGTCTGACTCTTTGCGACCCCATGGACTACAGCCTACCAGGCTCCTCTGCCCATGGGATTTTCCAGGCAAGAGTACTGGAGTGGGGTGCCATTGCCTTCTCCAACTTGTCCATGAGAGGGGTATAATTCTATGAATTAAAATAATGCCTTGCTAAAAGAATATTAGCTTTTCTAAAATATTATCAGGACATTTTTTCCTGTCTTACTATTCATCAGAAAACAGAGTATTTGAAATGAAACATTTTTTAATTTTCACTTATTCAATAAATATTATTGAGCTCCTCCTGAGTACCGAACCCAGCTCCCAGACAGCAGACACTGACACTAATTCACTGGTAGTTTAAGCAGATGAACATTAGAGTACTGACTGGTTCGTATGTCTACCTTTCTCAGTAGACTACAAGCAACCTAAGATTGGGCACGGGACAGACAACATTTTAAAATTACAACAGAAAAAAGTCACAGAAAGATGCTTTGCTTTATAAAATATTTTATCAGAATCCTAATGCTCATAAAAAAGATTTGTTTCTAAAAAATGGATTTAGGTAAAAGTTTTAAGAACCTAGCTCCCACTACAGTATTATAGACTGGGTCTCTCCCATGAGCTAATGAGGAAGGCTACAGCATGTGGAACAATGATAATTTTGGTTTTTGAAAATTTTTTTATTTTTTAAAAATTTTATTTTGGGGTATAGCTTTTATAGATTCACAACATTGTTAGTTTCAGGTGTATGACAAAGTGATTCAGTTATACATATATCTATTCTTTTTTTCAGATTCTTTTCCCATATAGGTTATTACAGAGTACTGAGTAGAGTTCCCTGTACTATACAGTAAGTCTTTGTTGATCTATTTTACGTATAGTACTGTGTGTTAATCCCAAACTCCCACAAACCCATAAGAGAACGAGGGTATGGATGGATAACGAAGACTCAACCTTCCTCGGACTAGCAGTTAATAGAATAAAATAGGTGGCTCTACCCTAACTGAGCTTGAGGAGGGATTCATTTACTGGAGAACATAAATTCTTTCTTAAAACAACAAATTATTTTTGAGATTATATTTTGACTTATATTTAGGTATCTAGGACCTGTCACATGTGGTGGACCTACAATAAAACAACAAAAGCAAAAAATCAGGGAAAGGGATTCTTTTTCCAAGAAGAAAATACCAAAAACTTAATCATAATATTTCACAGTTTTGCAGCCAAGATAGACAAATATGCATCCCAAGAGGCAGACTCTTTACTGACATCGCCCATGGGTCACATGATATGGAGACCTGAAAAACCTGGCACTCTCTGACTACAGGAACACTACAATTTTCTTTGACAGGAGACCTCACATAATAAGACTGAGAGCTTCTAAGAGGACAGACGCCTAAGCTGAAATGCTGACAATCCTTTCTGAGGATGAGCAGGAAGGTGATTATTGCAGAGACTGAGTGGGGAGTAAAATCAACAGCAAATCAAATGTTTAGCGGTTAAGGAAAAGTGTACCACAACAAATTCTAATTTGCAGCTTCAATGAATTAAGAAGAAAAAGAGCAAATGATTCAGTAATGTCCCTCAAAACAGGAGGACTTCTGTCAAGTAGGCAAATGGACACTTGCTTCTAACAGAAAAACATGAGAACAAGCAGCCTAAAATATTAAAAAAAAAAAAAGTAACCAAATCATTCAAATACCAAAGCTGGACTTTTTGGACTCTTTTGAGTCACTGATGAGTCAAATGAGCTCTGGCATCTACATCAGAAGGTATAAGAAGGACTGATGGCAATTATATTGCTGGAAAAAAAAAATTACAGGCTAGTGGGCTGAAAAAAGGAAAACAGCAACCAGTTATGAGTCAAATCAACAAGATCAAATGACCAAAACAGAAAGAATCCCCACAACGCAGGAATTTTCCTGACCTGGTTGAAGGCAGGGAGAACGCTTGCTTATTTGTCAACAAGAATCTCTTCTCTTATTACTCACAGGCAAGAAGAGCCCAGAGACAAAGAAATGGTAAAATAAAAGCTCAAACAACTGCAAATGTGCGCAGGTAATGTGTTGGATGCTTTCACTTACACGTGCTCCCTGAGGAGTGACAAACTAGATGTGGATCTGTGCCTTAAAAATGCACGCTACTCAAGGGCAGGCCACGGCTGTCCACACAGACTACATCAAGCAGCCATGACAGTGGCCAGCGAGGTCAAGGTTCGTTCACACACTCCTGGTGCCCAGGCCATGCACAGTAGAGATAAAGGCTCTATAACGGTCATGACATAAATAATAAACATAAATAAGGCAACCCTAACTACCAGGATGTGTTCTGCTAGCACACAAGCAGGCAGTTTTGTGTGACTTAATTTTTCAGGTGCTTCAGGCAGGGACCACTGATGTCCTTGAAACCAAAGTACTGGTTACAGTGGGCAGAGTCTCTGTTTTCTGTACAAATCAGGAGCGGAAAAACATGAGTATGCAACCAAATCACTGCAACTAAAAAAAGCAACCCACAGAATAATTTTGGTGATATTGTACTTCTTTTGGGGGTTGCCATGGAAATTTGGGAGCTAAGCTCCTTCACTTTCCATATTTATCAAGTGACTCCTGCTCTCTCTGATGACAAGCGCACCACATACAAGAGGCAGGGTCTCTGCTGATCCCAGAACCCAGAGGCGAGACAAGGAACGCACATGCAGAACCCAGCCAAATTCGCCTGGCTTGGCAGGCCTGAACACGTCTGGCCCACTGAATACTCTGAGCTGAAGGATAAACAGGAAACACAGACCTCCAATAACACTTTAAGGGAGCTTTCCCACCATGCACAACAGTATGTCACCATACAGGCTGGTATTTTAGCTTTCCATGAGGTCTTGGACTAGCTGTCAAAAAGAAGAGGGAAGACAACTGATCTGTAACAGCAGCTCACAATGCCTCACAGAGCCCAAAGGAGGGAACTTCTCTGCACATGATCAAACAGGGAGAAAAGGGAGTCACCAGATGGAGGTTCTGCAAAGACCCAGGGTGTTACACCAAAAATACTAAGGCAGAAGCAAACGCCCAGAGGCTTTCCTGGGCTGTGTTAGAGCAAGAGGTGTACTTTCTCCCACTTGTTAAAGTTTTGCAATGAAGCCTGTAATGTATCATCTTGACAAGATAGGATGATAATAGCAAGGCAGCTTAATGAATTTTGCAATAAAAAATGATGAGTGCACAGCAATTTTGGAGTTTGCCATCTCTGGGAAACACCCAAGTACACAGAAAGCTTGGAATCAAGACTTTCCGAAGCAATTTTTCTCCCCTGTAGCTTTTGCTCCTGATAAGGGTGGCATGCCAAGCCCCACTAAAATCTGAGCTGGTTTGATTACAAGCTTGCTGACCCAGTCTCAGTCCCTATGATAAAAATAATCTTAGGAAACAGTTTGGGCACCATGTTTGAGCACATGAAAACAATTTGGACAATGTTTGAAAAAATAATCTTAAAATATAGTTGGGGCAATGTTGTATTAAACAGGGAGGTGACAAGTGAAAAATGTCAATGTTGCTTGGACCACAGACACAGGACATGCGATCACAACTTCTGGCAAGTTGTCTTCAGCAAAACCACCACCGATCCTGGTCCCCTATAGACTGGCTGACATACTCTCCCCATGGTGCCATAATAACCCTCTGCTTTGCAAAGGGAAGGAATGCCAGTGAAAATGGGTTTCATGAGAGAATGGGGAAGTCATTGTGGCTGGTCCCAGATCGAAGAGATTCACAGGAATGAGATGCCGTGGTACAACAGGGAAGCCTGCTCCTGAAACAACATTTCAAAAACCACATTTTAGGAATGCGCTTCTAATTAACAGCTGAACAGGGACTTGAATGTACAGAGTTAAAGAGACACTTTGCTACTCACAACATAGCCTTCTTTCCTCCCTGATAACTTACTTTTGAGGAGGGACACTCCCTCCAACCTATGGTTCCCCGATAACTGAGAAAGCCCACACACAGACTTGCTGATGTATTGCTGACAATACAGTTTCTTCTTTCCCACTACTTATGGGAAAAGAAGAAACTGATACAGTTACTTATTTTTATACCACAACTCATTGCAAAATGGGCTGAGAGAGTAAAATGAAATGTATGATTAGAGTGTTTTTAATAACTTAAAAATTAGTTAATACATAATTAATATGTATTTCTCTCTAGTTTAAAAGCACAGAACGGCATACAAATACTCCAGATATATTCTGGTGCATAAAAGTCCAGTTGTTTTTCTATACACAGAAATAGGTACTTATATAAATTTTTTTTTTCTTTTAACAAAGTAGGATAACATAATGCTTAATGCTGTGATACCTTTTTTGCTCATATAGTGATAATGCCAGAGATAGCAGCCTGGAATATGTTCTTTTTAATTTTTAATTTTTTCCTGCTTTCCACAGCATCACTTTCTAAGGGCCACATCATCTATGCAGGTCTCAGTCACACATGGTAACCACACACAATTAAGACAAGAGCCACATTACACCTTACACTCTGTGTGACAATAGGAATTCCTGTGGATAAACATACTGTCTGCCAAAACAAACAGGTGTGTCTAGCGCGCCCAGGATCTGCAGAGGCTACCTGAGAAAAGACACATGCCACAGGTTCGACAGCTCTGAGAGACGCATTACATAAACCTCTGAATGGTACAGAGTCCCAGTTATTTTTCAGCAAGGGAGACACATGTGTGAAGTACATGAGCTGAATTCTCAGCCTCTCCCTGGCCTGTCTTGGAAAGGGTCCAGGATGAATTAACTGAACTAAGAGAATTAATCAAAGCTATAATCTCAGCAGCTATTTAATAAGATCGGTGTAAAACAAAGCCCAAGAATCCATTCCCAGACCCACCAAGGCTGCACAACCTTGGCTGCTGATGCACTGGCACTCTAGCATTGAACGGGCTCTCTCTGGGTCAGGGCGACCCTGCATTACTCTCACGTATGGGCCTCTCCTTCGGAATCTGCAGGCTCCAGAGAGGGGATATTTTCTTAGTCAAACATAAAGTAGGACGCCTGACGGTAATCATCATAATCGGAGCTAACATTTATTAGGTGCTTACTATGTACGAGGCTTGCTGTCAAGTATGTTACATGCACTGGCTCACTTAATCATGGCAATTACCCTCCAAGGAAGTTATTATTAGTGATCGATTTTACCGATGAGCAAATGGAGGTTCATAAATGAAAAGTAATGAGCTCCAGGTTGCAGAGCTGGTAGCAGGTAGAGATGGCATTGAAGAAAAGTGTGGCAACTGCAGAACCCCAGCTTTCAACCACCACCAGGCCGCCCCAAACCCTGAAAGAAAATCTAGAGATACTCTGCTAATGACAGAAGACAGGCAATCTGGACCATCCCTCCCCTCCTCAAGCCAGTGCTTCTCTAATCCTTGCTGGCATTAGCATCACCAGGGCACTTTTGAAATGACAGAGGCCTGAGCTCCAGCCATTACCTGATTCAAAATGTACTGGGGAGGAGACCAGGCGTCTGTATTTTCAACAAGCTCCTCACATGACCTTAATGTATACCCAAGTTGAAGAACCACACTTCCAAGAAACGTATTTGAGGACCTGAGACACTGTGGCTGTGGTTCCAGACCACTGCAACAAAGCCAATATTGCAACAAAGCAAGTCACATGAATATTTTGGTTTCCCAGTGCATATAAAAGTTATGTTCATACTACATTGTTGTCTATTAAGTATATAATAACACTATGTCTTAAACAACAATGTACATACCTTAATTAAAAAAAAAACTTTATTGCTAAAAAATGCTAATCATTATCTGACACCACGGGGTTGCTATAAACCTTTAATCTGTGGAAACGCAGTCTTTGAAGCACAATAAAGTGAAGTGCAATAAAAAGAGGCATGTCTTTGTAGGTACTAAAAAGCTGGGGCAAAATGATAAATGTTACCTTGCAACCTCTTGGAAGAAATCTTAAAAAGTATAAGACCTGTGTGTGCTTGGTTCCCTCTAATCCTCTGGCTCTGCCTTCTACAGTTGTGAAAAAAGTACAGCTTGTGTGTCAGTACCTTTCACCTAGACACACCAGTCTAGTCTCTGCTGTATGATGTATCTGCATGGAAACTTGGAGATTAAACAGTAATCTCCTTTGCTACCATTCATCTGGCAGCACAGATGAAAAACCTCCTTTCATCTCCTCTGAGGTGATCACAAACAAGAGTGATTGCCTCAGCCCAGCATATTAAGCGACTGCTGAATGCACACAGCTCACTGCAGAGTTGCCGTGAGATAGGGGTGAGGGAGGGGAGTGGCCATGGTGTGGCTGCTGCCTGCCACCGCGCGTAGTGAGGAACCCATTCCAAATGGTCCAGCTGCCTCTGTGGCAACGCTGGGCACTGGACAGATAGTTTTTCTTGCTTCTTTAACTCAGTTTAGAAAGGTTTTCACTTTTGTGGCTCAAGAAGTGACAGAGGCACCCTTCTGGAGACAACATGGTAGGGGGAAGGGACGTGGCCTGGGTCCAGATTCCTCCTCTGCCAATGCCCTAGAGCCCCAGTTTACTTGTTTGTAAAATGTGGATGATAAGAACCTACCTCATGGGGTGATGAGCAATTATAAGGATGAGATGAAGTAACACTGGGAAAAGGAAAAAGCCACCTGGAGAAGACTCCAGTAACTACTCTCAGATTAAAGCAGAGGAGTCTTAACAGAGGTGCCCAGACACACAACTGGTCTACCCTCATGGAAGGAAACACTCCTTTTGGAAAATAAGACACGTATCTGTGAACATCAACAGGTCAGATACTTTCATGACAATCTGAGACCAGAGTGTTGGCACAGA
This sequence comes from Bos javanicus, assembly GCF_032452875.1. Lineage (NCBI taxonomy): Eukaryota > Metazoa > Chordata > Mammalia > Artiodactyla > Bovidae > Bos > Bos javanicus. The sequence goes on along the minus strand of NC_083874.1, from coordinate 53,733,907 downwards.
TTCACATCTAAGAGGAAAAAATGGGCTCCAACTTCTGCACAGGCTGGGGACACTGCAGTGAGGTGAGGGGAAAACATGTGCCAATGGAAAGCACCTACTCTGTGAATTTTGGGCTCACCAAGCTTGTCAACTGGGGGCTGAAGAGAAGGCTGACCCACAACCATAGGAAATATTAAACTGCAAGTGTGCCAATGAGATTGAGAAAAAAACATAAACAAGAGCAGGCGCACAGACATAGAGAAATGAAGCTCTGGCAATAACTTACGACGTCTGAAGGCACAAGGGAGGCATGTGGAGGTACCGTGGCGGGGGTGTGTGTGTCCCCACAGACGTCATCCCTGTAACAAGAATCTGAAGAAAGGTAAGGTCACGTCAAACCTGGAGAGGTGTCACAATGCACCCGAGGTTTTCAACATGAAACTGACAGATGATTGGTGAGTGTCCACAATGATATAAAAACCAACAGGCAACATCTGAACCTGATTCCAGTCGACTGGACAGAAGAATCTTGAGTTTGTGTATGTTAAGAGGAAGGATCTCAATCAAAAATTTAGAGCAAGATCTGTGGACTCCAAACTGTGGTACATGTTCCAAAGTTGGGACATATGACAATTCTAAGGTTTGATGTGGATGAACATTCTTTAGCTTAACAGTTACTTATGTTTCAATATTTAAAAATCCATGTATTTAACAGACTGGTTCCAAATAGGGAAAGGAGTATGCCAAGGCTGTATATTGTCAACCTGCTTATTTAACTTATATGCAGAATACATCATGAGAAATTCTGGGCTAGATGAAGCACAAGCTGGAATCAAGATTGTGGGGAGAATTATCAATAACCTCAGATATGCCGATGACACCACCTTTATGGCAGAAAGCGAAGAAGAACTAAAGAGCCTCTTGATGAAAGTGAAAGAGGAAAGTGAAAAAGGTGCCTTAAAACTCAACATTCAGAAAACTAAGATCATGACATCCAGTTCCATCATTTCATGGCAAATAGATGGGCAAGCAATGGAAACAGTGAGAGAGTTGACGCTTGCTCCTTGGAAGAAAAGTTATGACCAACCTAGACAGCATATTAAAAAGCAGAGACATTACTTTGCCAACAAAGGTCCATCTATGCTATGGTTTTTCCAGTAGTCATGTTTGGATGTGAGAGCTAGACCATAAAGAAAGCTGAGCACTGAAGAATGGATGCTTTTGAATTGTGGTGTTGGAGAAGACTCTTGAGAGTCCCTGGGACAGCAAGGAGATCCAACCAGTCCATTCTAAAGGAAACCAGTCCTGAGTAGTCATTGGAAGGACTAATGTTGAAGCTGAAAACTCCAATACTTTGGCCACCTGATGTGAAGAACTGACTCATTGGAAAAGACCCTGATGCTGGGAAAGATTGAAGGTGGGAGGAGAAGGGAACAACAGAGGATGAGATGGTTGGATGGCATCAATGACTCAATGGACATGAGTTTTGAGTAAACTCCAGGAGTTGGTGATGGACAGGGAGGCCTGGCGTGCTGCAGTCCACGGGGTCACAAAGAGTCGGACACGACTGAGCAACAGAACTGAATGTTTTCATGTATATTAAAGAGTAATTTGGTAAGATAACAAAACTGATATTTTAGAAATTTTACTGAATAGGATGAGTCAATGTAAAGAAATGAGGTTCTTTTTTTTTTTTAGAAGTGAGGTTCTTAAAAACTGATTTAAAGAAATGTATCAAACAAACAACTGTGGAAAAGTTATATGGTTGTGGCCCAAAGAGTAGATGAAGGCTTATGTAAATGATGCAAGTTTGGGAAGTACTGAGCTAGGCATGGATAGAGGCCTTAAACTGAAAAACATCACTGTATGGAAATATAAGATTTTTTTTTCACAGATTATCTGCAGAGTCTTCACCTGTACTTTGATCCCAAAGAGTAAACAGCGATGTGCTTTGATAAAGTCTTCCATCTTTGTCCATAGATCAGACAAAGGGGAGGGTTTGGTGTGTGGCAATAGTGCCCTGCCACCTGCTCATGTGACAGTGGTGAGCGGCTGCACTGCAACCTAGGAGGAGTGAGTGCTGGCAGAACCTTCAGCTCCTGGCCAGGCTTCCTCACCCACTTCTCCTACGGTGCTTTCCAGGCCAGCCTGAGTACTGTTCTAATTTCCTGGGGAGCTGGGGGTTCCAAAACAAACTCTAAAAAGTATATTATACATACACCCCTATATACTTTTCAACAACAATGTTTCTCCCAAGGAAAGGAGGAAAGCTGAGCATCCCGCAAGTATCCTCACACACGAGCATTCAGCCTGTTTCCAGGGAGGGTTTCCTCCTGCTCTCAGGTTAGATCTGCTGCTTCACTGTCTTCCCATCTCACAGCCTCCTGTCCACTGTGTTCAGACAAGGACAGCTTGATCTGCAGCTTAGGCACGTCTGCCTTCACACATCCTTAACTTTCACTCGCCGCCTCATGTGACAGAATTAATCTTGAGAAGAGATCTAATTGATTTTCTCCTAATCGCCACCTTCTTTCTTACATGCTCTAGAATATGCTTTAATCCATAGCTGCCTCTGTTTCCATCTAAGCATCAACCTGGCACTTTTTCAAGCTTAGAGGAATTTACTAATATCATCTGATCTGTCCTGAGCCGCAAACGTACACTGCTTAGCACAAAACCTTAGGTGACCGTGGCTGTCCTGGAAACATGAGAAGCTTCTCACCCCACAGCCAGATGCTGTGTTCGTGGCAGATGAGGGTGAGGCCAGGCCTGTTGCAAGTATTCTCTGGGACAGACCACAGTGAGAACGACCCTAGCCAGATACTTAAGGGGAACACAGGCTACTGTCTGAAGGGAAGCCAATTGCAGTACGGGGTCAAAGCCCTGAAACTGTACCTATCTGCTGACCCAGGGATTCTTCTAGGAATTTATCTTAAGGAAATAATCATAAATATGAACAGATTCAGCTACAAGGACGATATAGTGGCTTTATTCATAAAAACAAGGTATCTGAAACAACCCAAGTGGATGCACCAAGGTGTGGCCGCATTATGGGATACAGCAATCTCTTTAAAAGTAGTGATCCTCCAAGGTGGGGAAGATTTGTTCTCAGGAATAATGATAGGAAGGCAAAGGGATAGAAAACATTTTCGGTAACAAACAGAAAGATGCCAATCCAGATATGGAATGCCTTCCCTCCTCAAAGCCAAGAGGATCAATTTTTTCTGATTTGTGATTTTATTGTAACTCATAGAGAATATTGTTATTATCACATAATACATAACAGACATATCATATTTGTATAAATATATAAAAAACATACAGACTACATATTAATATATTAAATAAAAATATATAATAATTATATAATAATCATAGCACTTTCACACCCCCAGCATTTACGGAGCACCATCTGAAGTGCTTTAATCCTCACAACAAACCTGTGAGGTAGAAAACCATTGTCCCTGTCTTGCAGAAGAGGAGTCTGAGGCCCTGCAGTAGCAGAGAGCGGGCCCACGTGGCACAGCCAGGGAGCGTCGAGCAGGCTCTCACCCAGGCCGCTGTGCCCACAGGCACTGTCAACCATCACGTTCTCCTGCCTCCCCAAAGACACATGTCTCTGTGAGAGCAGCCATCTGCCGACTTACTGTCAGCTATTCACCTGTCTACTTCTGTTACTCAGTCCTGAGCTCCTTACAGACAAGGTCACGTTTTTATCCTCCTTGGTTCCTGCATGTGATTAAACAGGAACTAATGATGATGGCAGCAGCTTTCAGCCGGTCATCCTTGCCACGTCCTGTGCTAGCTGCTTAACGGCATAAGTTTGCTGAATCCCCATCACTTTACTCTGAGTTAGGTCCTATTAACCCTACTGTACACACAAGTAAACTGAAGCTGAGAGAAAGTAGGAGGCTTGCCCAAACACTGTCACTGGTACAGGAGCCCAGGTCTGCCTGCCTGTGGGCAGTGCTGGGGCCTTCAACCCCCCTCGTCCACCACTGAACTCCCTCATTACAGGAACTGAAGAGAAGCCACACTGGAGATCTGAGAGCCCAGTAACCCGATTGCTACAAAGTACACAGAAATCCATAAGTGGAAACAAGATTTGATACAGTCATGGTGAGAACCCTCTGCTATTTGGAGAAAGGAGGGTAGTGCTCTCTTATTAATCTATTAATTAATTCCACATGCTTAGTAAGTATCTACTGTGTGCCAGGCCTGGGAGAAGTGGAGGGGAAGTAAAAGCAAGCCAAACAAGGTCCCCCAACAGAGAAAGCCCCATTCCAGTAGTACGCGTGACTCGTGCTAATAAGCATAGAATTACAACCTGAGAAAAGGAAGGAAAACTGGTTCTAGCGGAGCCAATAACAAAAGAGGGGCTGAAGAAGCAGCGCCTGAGCTAAGCTTTGACTGTGTGACTGGAGGAAAAGCGGCTCAGCTATCTGCCCACAGGAGATCTGGAAAGTGGATCCTGGACAGTGCGGCTCCTTGCCTTTCATCCTCAGCACCCCTGCTTCCTGTCCTGTCGAGGTTACTCAGCCACAGAACCTGGGAGGGCATGATGGTCAATACACTGTCCTCAAGGACACAAAAGGCAGCAGCTCACACACAAAGGCAGAGGTGAGTTCTCTGGGCAGCAGGGATGCGGCCAAGGTGTCCCCAGGGCACCCTATGCAGTGACTCACGTTTCTCTGTCGACTGCACGGTGTGGAAGAGCGTCAAGGGCCTCTCGCTGCAGGATGGGGGTTTGGAGTCGCTGCTCTTCTTCCGAGACAGGTGCAGTTGGGCATTGGTGAGGGGCGCGTCTGGCACGGTGTTAAATATCTGCAAAATAGTTTCATAAAAAAGTTACACACTAATGTGAACCCAGAAGAAAGCACAAGTCCGGACCTGTATGATTAAAAAGTCTAGTGGGGTCTAAGAATCAGCAAGAAAAAGAAAAAGACCATCAACATCTGTTCAGGACTCTGTTGTAAGCATCTCTAGGAGCTGGCAGGGAACAGTCTCCTTTGGAAGTACACCCCAAGGGTCAGGAACCATCCACTTCCACTTCCCACCCCCTCTGTTATCATTTGCATGGATCTTCTTTCTGTTGTTCTCTCCAAAAACAACAAAAGTAGCCACTGTCTGTGAAAAGGACTTAAAATTTTTTTGATCACCTTTATCTAGAACTGATTAATCAAAATCACTTTCCTGTTCTTCACTGTCCATGGGTCTATTTCCCAGTTCTTAACAACTGCTTCACAATTTTCTGAAGATGTGAAACATGCATTTAAATGACACCAAAGAAGCCCAGAACAGGGCATCATTTTCTCATCCTCAATCATCTCTAGCTGGACCATCTTTTATACTTCAGCAGCTTTGTGTTATCTTTGAGCTGAAAAAAAAAAGGCTATTTTCCCCAACTCTTGATGACAGAAGTAACATACATACTACAAACTCTTTGGAAAATGTAGAAAAGCTTCAAGAAGAAAACAGAAAAACTCTCCCAATTCCACTATCTAGAGATAACCACTGTTAGCATTTGAAGTTTATTTTCACATGAGCTTTTTTGTTTTAAGCTTTCGTTGCAAAACAAAACAAAACAGGTCCACGGTTTAAAAAAAAAAAAAAAGGTGAGAAGAAAATGACAGATAAAATTCATGACAATGCTTGTCTTTTTTCCTACAGATCCAAGTATGACAGAATTATTATAACAGCTACCACTTACATGGTGCTCACCATGATTACAGTCACCACCCTGCAACGTTGGCTCCCTAAGGACCAGTCGCTGCATGTGTTTTCCACGTAGCTCACTCAGTTCTGAGTGACCCTGAGCGTCAGGTACTGTTCTCATCATTTATAATGAAGGACTGAGGCAGAGAGGTTAAACTGCCACAATTACAAATATAATTACAGATGATAACATAGAAAACCTGTGTCCCTAGATTTTCTAGATTTCTTTTTAAGTGCATATAATAACAACAACACTAATTCATTCAGCCTGGAAAGATCTTTTGAGCATCTCCTTTCTACCAGCACTCTGGGTACAGCAGTGCTTGAGGCCAACATGCTTCCTGTGGTTTAGACAGTCTGCATCTAGTAGCTGTGATTAACTGAGGATCGACCACGTCAGGTACCACCTCAAGTGCTTTGTATGTGTTATCTCACTTAATGTTAAAATACACTTCTCCACAATTGGAATCCTATTCTTTTTACAGTTTGTATCCTATATGTTTCTTCTAACATTGTATTATAACATTTCCCCCTTCATTAAAAAAATCTTCAAACTTTATTCTTCTTGGCTGCATAATATACCCACTGTATTAAGATATCAACATTTATTGACCCATTCATTATCATCTCATACTCTGGAGTCTTCTGGATCTTCTGTTTCCCAATAATCACAAGTGATGAGAGGAAAGTGGTGGCACCCCCATGCCCCTCGCCTATGGGTGGCTCTAGACACATGAGAATCTTTCCCACGGTTTTCTTTCTTTTGTGCATGCATTAAAAAGCAGAAGTCAGAAGCTGAGATATAGGAAGCTAAGTCATAAGAATGATAAGAATTTCAGCCAAAACAGCTGCTCTCCATGAGTTGGCAGGTTCCAATGATGCCAGCCAGCTGGTTCAGTCAGTCTCCCTTCCAAACACAGCTGTCTGAAAACAGTATTACCATATTTTCCCCCAAGGGACTGAATTTTCCACAAAATAAAATGAATCACTACATAGCTGAGTTCATCTGGGGTAAGGATGTAAGGAAAGAAGGAAACTTAAAGCAAAAACAACAAAAACCCCCTAGCTTCCAGGGGAGCTTGAACCCCCAAAATAAGTACCCATGCTACACATGTCACCAGGCTCCTTCTGAGGATCTTCGAGGAAAGAAAAGAGAAACTATGGTTGTTGCTGAGCTCAAGGACTACAATGCTAAGACCTAAGCACAGACCTAAGAAGCTCTCTCCCACTTCGTTCTGCGCCCCACCAATCCAGCCAGGGCTGCTCCTAGGTGATACCCTGTGCACCAATAACACTGGCACTTGCTCTTATATATCAGTGTTTGCATCTGCCAGTCACTGTGCTAGGTCAACTCAGTGTAGCCAAGCAGGATGACCATTCCACAAGGAGAGATTTCCTGAACCACATGGCCCAGCAGGAGAGGGGCTTGGATGGAAGCCTAGACCTGCAGTTTCCAACAACTCCCCTCCCCATCTCCACAGCAGTTCTCAGCATTCAGCTCATCTTCTCCAGCCAACCTACACTACCAAAGCTGGTGCCCAAACCCACAATACAGATTTCAACAAATGATGATGTCTCTTAACACCCTTCTGCCTCTGGCCTTAAGTACAGCATGTTCCGCAATTCCAAGCAAAAAATATCTGAAAGTGAATTCAAACTAAGTGATAGGCCCCCACCTCCTATGTCTGGCTTCCAAATTTTGTCTTTCTTTTCCGAGTGAGCTACTGAGAATGGGATCCTCGCACAACCACAATAAGAAAAACGATAATGCATATGCAGCATTTCCATTTCAACTGTCACCAGAAAAGTGAGCATTTCCTCTTTCCTAAAAACTACTAGATGCTAGAGAAACAAAGAAGAGTGAGTCATAAGGAAGAACTACGGATTTAAACAGAGGAGTGGAAAACTGCCTCCAAAACCGTGTTTATACACTGATAAATAGGAGACATGGGAATTACATTCTGCTTATTGGCTGTTCTCTCTAAAAGGAAAGCTATTGGAGCGTACTAGAATCAGTTCTAGAAGACGGAGATTTTCTCCATGGGCCAGAGCTATAGTCCTGAAGTCTAGCTCTCTGGGCCTCAGTGCAAGCCAGGCCCAGGCTTTTGAAGAACTTAGACAGGGCTATTTTCAGGATCTAATGGACACATGTGCAAGTGGGCCTGTTATGAAATGTGGAGCGCCAGACACAGGACTATCATCATTATTATTACACATGTATTTTTCCAAGGCACGAGGGCACTTCTGCAAATCTGACCAATTCAGAACAGAAGATACAAACTTTCACTATGGAGTCTGGGCAATCATTCCCCAAACTATTGTTGTTCCTTTAACTCTGAAACTCAAATACATACAAGTTGTTTAAAGGCTGCTCACTGTTGAGCCAACTTCTCAGCCAGGCCAAGAGATGCCTGTGTGCTACGAGACAGCAAAAGAGACACTGATGTATAGAACAGTCTTATGGACTCTGTGGGAGAGGGAGAGGGTGGGAAGATTTGGGAGAATGGCATTGAAACATGTAAAATATCATGTAAGAAACGAGTTGCCAGTCCAGGTTCGATGCACGATACTGGATGCTTGGGGCTAGTGCACTGGGACGACCCAGAGGGATGGTATGGGGAGGGAGGAGGGAGGAGGGTTCAGGATGGGGAACACAGGTATACCTGTGGCGGATTCATTTTGATATTTGGCAAAACTAATACAATTATGTAAAGTTTAAAAATAAAATAAAATTAGGAAAAAAAATAAATAAAAGTGAGCTGGAATTCTAAAGAGAATTCGAATGATTCACAATTTTGCTGTTATTCCAATCCTAATCTGTTTGGAAGGGATGACTTCAAAAGAACCCTGTGCAGTTTCCTTCATTCTGATGAGTAGAATCAACATCTCTGCCGAACAATGGAAGTATGAGCTCACGTAATCTCTGAGCAATGGATTTATGGGGCTCTACCAGGTAGCTGAACAATCTACTCATCTCACAGAGACTTTCCAAATTAACACAAAAGCGGGGAGGGGGGGCAAGGTTTATTCCATACCCCAAGTGTCCCATTAATTCTGTTCAAATTTACAAAAGAATTCTGGCTTAGGAATGCCTTAGAAATAAAAGTTATTAGGAAGGCTCTAAGCCTTCTGGAAGCTAACAGGGAGAAGACCATAAAATAAAAATATGATTCTAAATAACTCTCCCAAGTATCCCTAATTTCAAGATTCCTATAAGAGGAATGAGCAGACCTGTAAATACCAGGCTACTGTTTCCCCTTCAGCTGTGTGGCAGAATGGTCAGGGATGGCTTGGCCTCTGCACTCACACAGAGCTGGGCTAAGTCCTGGTCTGGCTGCTCAGCGGGCAGGACTAACATCACCAACACAGACAGTGGCATCATTGCCATGTCACAGATGCAACTTATATGTGGAATCTAAAGAAGTGGTATTATACAAATGAACTTATCTACAAAACAGAAACAGAGTCACAGATACATAATATAAACTATGGTTACCAATGGGAATGTGGGGTAGGGATGAATGGAGAGACTGAGACTGACATATGCATATGCATATTACTATACAGAAAATAGATAACTAATAAGAACCTACTGTATTGCACAGGGAATGTTACTCAATACTCTATAATGAGCTATAAGGGAAAAGAATCTAAAAAAGGGTGGATATATGCATAACTGAGAAGAAACAACAATGTAAATCAACTAGACTCCAATAAAAATTAATTTAAAAAATAACCTAAACATCATCCAAAAAAATAAGTATATAGGAAAGGAATTTACCATCATTTTATGGGGAGAATGCAAATAGGCATTGGAGCCATACAGACTTGGGTTCAACTTGGGCAAAAGCCTTAACCCCTCTGAGCTGTTTCCCTTCTGTAAATGGGAATCTAACACCTATCCTGCAGAGATACTGAAAAGTTAATGTATATTAAATGCTGAGCACAGAACCTGATAAAGAGTGGGCAGGAGGTAGAGTTAGTGTAAAGGACAATAAAAATATTCAAAGTTTGTTGAGTGTTTATCATGCTGTTATTCACATGGATTATCTCAGGACTTGGGCTTCCCTGGTGGCTCAGACAGTAAAAAATCTGCCTGCAATGCAGGAGACCAGGGTTCAATCCCTGGGTAGGAAAGATACCCTGTAGAAGGGAATGGCTACCCACTTCAGTATTCTTGCCTGGAGAATCTCATGGATGGAGGAGCCTGGTGGGCTATAGTCTGTGGGGTGGCAGAGAGTTGGACACAACTGAGCAACTAGCATTTTCAATTTCTCTCAGGATTTACCATTATCCTTGGGGCTTCCCAGGTGGCGCTACTGGTAAAGAACCCAGCTGCCAATGCAGGAGACACAGGAGACGTGGGTTCAGTCCCTGGATCGGGAAGATCCCCTGAAGGAGGGGATGGCAAACTACTCCAGTATTCTTGCCTGGAAAATCCCATGGACAGAGGAGCCTGGCAGGCTACAGTCCATGGGGTCGCAAAGAGTTGGACACAACAGAAGCAGATGTCAAGTTAAGCACTGTCATCTTATAGGTGAGACTCATTGAGATGAACTGATTTGTTCAAGGTCATATGGATGAGTACAGTTGGACTAGGACTTAAGACAGCTTAGCTGGACTGTCTGGGTCTTATAACCTGTGGCCTTTATATCTGTTATTAATTTGAGAGACAAAAGACAAAATGCAAAGATTATAGTTCTGGAGTCTGATGGATCTGATTTTAGTCACTCACTAGCTCTGTGACTTTGGACAAGTTATACAACTCTGACCTTCAGATGCTGCATCTATAAAAACTCCTGGGACTGAGGTGAGGACAGAAGCACCTAACACAGTTTGACACTCAGTGCCCAAAAGCCATGATTGCATCCAATAAAAAAATATAAAAAGGAAAATAACTGGAGACTCAACAATGAATTATCTGCAGAGGATTTAATTTTTAAGTGCAAATTTAATTACTGTTCTTTGCAAAACATCAATCTCAAATGCTTACAGCAATGTTAGAATGTGCTGTTCTTTCCCCCTTGTCTACAAAATTCAAATTTCACTGCCCACCCCCCGACCCTCCCTTGGGCCCATCTCAACACTGGAGACCGTTGATACTTGTGGGATTTATTCTTAGCCACGTCACATATACATTTTTGTACCTTTTCTGATTCCACCTGTTACATGCTTCTGCAATTTACAAGGATTAGAAGCCTCCCCATAATGTGTGTGGTCTACTCTTTATTATGTGCTGTGATTTTTATGAGAGGAAAATTAGGTAATGATGAAGAGTTCCTGGTCTGTAACTGAAGAGTAGTTGAGACAATAAGTCAACGACAGAGGCCTGGGATTACAAGGCAGAAGAGAAAGGCTTCTAGAGAGAGGAGACTAAGCACTTTTCTGAGACACGGTGCATCAGGGTTTCAAGCAATAAAAAATAACAAGTTATGGGCTTATTAATCTGAAGAGTGTCTGCTTTGGAGGTGGAGGACTAGGCCTACACATACCAGCTTACACACTGCCCACTCTTTTAACAACAGGCTGTAGAGCAGGATTGCTCCGGGCACGGCAAGCCATAAATCCAGTGCCTTTCTTCTGGAAAGCCAGGCAAGTCTTAGCAGGGCTCATTTAATATAACAGTTAAGAAGCCAAATTCAGAGGCTACAGGCACAGAGAGGTTTTTTAAGGACAGTTGGAAGTCCAATGTCCTGTTGATATCAGCATTTTGGCCCAGAGAACAACAATTTGGAAAGTAGTTTGTGGAGTTTTATTAAAAGTCCCTCAAAAGGAACCAATTTCATTTAGTAACTGGCCATTTATATAGCTGGCCTGGGTAACCCATGGGAGGCTCTGATTTTCCTTATCTCCAAAATGATTCTATTTTCTATTATCTTTGCTGACAGAGAGGAATAGAGTATAACATAACAAAGCTCCATCATTACTTGGGAACCATTAAAGAAGCTTCACAGCTCAAATATGCTTGGTTTTTCTGGGGCTTTACTGGTAGGGTGGTGGGGGGAATACACATGTTCAGATCCACAACCTATGAAACTAAGGAAGAACAGTTTACATGGCATTAGACACAACAAATAGAAAAAAGGTCTGTGACAGAACCATTCTGGCCCAGCATAGAAGTAATTCCAGCTTATTTCTAGACCTAACTGGATAGAACCAAAAAGAAGGTGGCACAGTGGTAAAGAATCCACCTGCCAATGCAGAAGACACAGGAGATGCAGGTTTGATCCCTGGGTCAGGAAGGTCCCCTAGAGTAAGAAATGGCACCCACTTTAGTATTCTTGCTTGGGAAATCCCATGGACAGAGGAACCTGGCAGGTGACAGACCATTGGGTCGCTGGGTCACAAAGAATCGGACATGACTAAGCATGCATGCAAAAAGAATGTCCTCGGGGACCAATGTAAGGAAAGGTAACAACAACAACAATAACAAAAAATCAATGAGCAAATGAAAAAAGCCATGGCCATGAGACATAAGATTAGCTTCCCAAGCAGGCCATAGTGACAGGGGTTATCTCCATGGAATAAAGTGTCCAGATATTCTTCTTCATCATCATCATCATCCATTCTGCATATCAACAGCTGCTTGAAATACCAAGAAAATGAAATACAATTGCCCAACACTGGTGAGTTGACAGAAACTATTCAAATCAATTGTATTCTATTAATTGATCTACATTTTGTGTACAAACCCCAACAATGAACGCAATAGATTTCAATGCCACCAATATTTTGTTAAAAGCAGATCAAGGCAATTTGGTGGCCCAAATCAACTCAAATCAAGACAATCTTGAAAGAAACACTATCATTTTAATGGAAATGCAAGGTGGTTTAGGACCTGCTGCTTTTACAAAGGTGTTAAGTGAGGCCATCCATATTTGCTTACTCTTTCCCTTGACCATAAGATTAAAAGTTAACAGGTATGAAAAAGGGGCACTGATCTTTGGGCACTTCTGGGAATGAACAACTCAAAGCTCAACTCTCCTACCTCTTCCAAAGCCAATTGATGGACTGGAAAAAGAACCACGGTAACTGACTTTGTAAAACATCAATAGGCATTAAAAGGGGCAGTACTGATAAAAGCACAAGGTGTCTGGGCACCTGTGCACACCCACGTCCAGCTTCATGTGCAGGAACCTTTTTGAGTGTATGGCCAAAAGAAACACCATGGACTGCCCAAGAACAAGCCAGTCCCATCCCACTAAATATGTGTCAGAAAGTAACAGGAAGATGAAGACATACACATAACCTGAGATTTCACGTCTAACCAAAGCTCTGAAAAGGTGGCAGTTTGTTTCTTGACAGGGTTGTTCTTTCTAGACATTTAAATTTTTCAAAGTCACTGGCAAGGTAACCTTTAAAAAGAGAAATGGAAAAAACTTTGTAAGAAATTGCAGAATTTCTGGGCTTTCAGGTATCTTGGACAATGACAGCATTCAGTATTTTGAAATCTTAACTAGATGGATATAAATACTGGTAACTTCCACTATAACCCCAAGTATGGGCCTGATCGATGTCTTAAGGTGACAAGGTATGAGCTGTTCAACTTAAAATAATTATTACCTCAAATAAGCATGGAAACAGCCAAAGTGTTTGCCCTCTGAACTTTCAACTCTGAAATCTGACCACAAAAAGAGCCAGACTGTCAAGTCTGTTCTTTTGCTTTCATATAAACCATGCTGAGTACAGGGTATGGAGTTGTTGATGGGAAATGATGCCATGAGCTAGTACTTGGGAAGTCTGGCAAGACAACTCAAATAAAAGCCATTAGGATCCTACCCTAGCCTATAATAAAGTAAAGGCTATAGGTTAAAGGTTACAGTCTCTGAGTAAGACTTTAAAAATATATAGCCCCAAGTTTACAATAGTATGATCAACTCTATGGTTTTGTTATTTATCTAATGAGTGATTTTGATATCAGCAACCAAAGTACAATCTGGTTCTGCTTCAGGGATGTTTTTCTCAAGTGCTGATACAATCATTTTATCCCTCTACTTGGAATCCCTGAGAGGTCCCATTTTTCTGGAGCAAACGTCAACCTTTCTCCCATAGCTTTCAAGATCCCTGACAGAGGGGCTCAATTCAACTGTCTGGCATTATCTCCGACCACTTGCTAACATACAAGCTAAGATTCTTCCACAACCGTGTTGTTGTAATACATACGAGTTGATTAATGTTGATAATTGATTAATGTTCTTCTGGAAGGCTGTTCCCACTGTCTCCACTGTTGCTCTGCCTAGAAAACCTCTACCTATCTGTCAGAGGCCAGTACAAGCTGAATGAAATTATTTCTCCTCAGTGGTACCATATAATTTAGTCATTTTATTGAATGTCACTTAGCAAACTGTATTATGGTAAGTTATATCCTGAGAAAACAAGAAAGCCATTGGAAAAAAGATCTTGTCTCATTTATCTTTGGTTAACAGTAGATGTTCAATAAATGACATCATTAGAGATTAACAAGAATAGGTTTTAGTAGCTTGGATTGTGAAAGGAGTCCTAAATTCAACCTTAGTTCCTCTCATAACAAGCTGTTTCTTCAACTCTCTGGACTTCAGGTTCAAAATTTATAAAAGAGAGTTAACAATATTGGCCTTATAATGCTGCTATGGAAAGTAAATGATATGATAAATATAAGGCTGCTTACCACAATGTCTTGTGAACAATAAGCTGTAAGTAAAAGTTAGCTATTAATATCACTATTCTTATTACTGCTAGACTATGTACATTAAAAAGACCCATTACCTTTAACTGAGCAAATAAATCGGTATGTATTACCAGCATGGAAAAAGAACAAGTACCATGAACACCAATGCATAATTTGTATCTTCTGGCTTTTTCCTCTCTGCCTTCACTTACTGTGGGATATCTATTTGGTACAAATTGTTCCAAACATTGCTCCCCTACTCAGGGCTGTGCAGGAGGTGAACAACAAAGTTTCTGGAGCATCACAACAAGGTATATAGTTAGTGAACTTAATCTGACCAAACCATGTCTGTGAGAAACACATCATGAAGGCTCCCACAAACAAGAAACAGGTTAAGTTCTCGAGATGAGACAATGATGCTAAGCAGGGGATGTTTCTAGACAAATAGGTGCTGTCTTGAGGCTGTGCAGATGTGCCAGAGATAACATAAAGGAGTCCAGGAGTTCATTTTAATTTTTAACCCTTTGTCTGAATGTGTAGTGTTAATCCTCAGTAAACAATGAGAAAGTGGGAGGCGAAGGGGGGGACAGTAGAGAGGCAAGGCCCTATGCATGAAAACATATGTTTAATAAGGAAAAAGAAACTGAGTTTTCTCGTCAGGAGAAAATTCTCCCTCTCTTCTAAATGTCAATTTTAAAGACAAAGCTGTTTTCCATTTTAGACATTAATGAGTCAGTACTCCATACCGAGGCTCCCAAAGGGTATGTGAGGACTGAACCTGCCACTATTACCAAATGTTGGATGCTCCCTGGCCACGTAAAAACGGCAATACTGAGGAGAAACAGAAGAGCATTTTCCATATACATGCTGAGGAGTTGCAGCACCAATAAGAAAAGGAAGCTACATGCGAACCTGCCAGTGATGGGGACTGAGGCATTCTGGGAGATGGTCTGCAGACAGCAGCCCACAACTCCTCCCACATCTGTGGGCACACTGCTCTTCCCATGGTGGGGGGGGGGTCTCTTTCCTGCCCCTTCAGTCTGGCTGGACTTGTTGCTTTGACCAACAGAATCCAGTCGAAGTGACACTTTGTCTATTCTATTCTAGGCCTAGAACTTCTGAGGCCTTGTGGCTTCTGGTGCTTGTCCTTTTGAAAGTTTGGCCTAGACTACTAAATGATGAGAGAGCAGGTGGAGAAAGAGGACAAGTGGAGGAGGACCAAGGTGTCCCAGCAACAGGTGGCACCAAGGTCCCAGACATGTGGAATAAGGCCATCTTGGATCTACCAGCTGCACTAAAACCACTCCAGCAGATATTATACAGAACACAGGTGAGCCCTCCCCACAGTTCTGGTACACAGAGTTGTGAGCAAAAAAATTATTGCTATTTTATGTCACTAGGTCTGCAGATGATCTGTTACAAAGTGATAACCGAAAGACACATCTTATGGTTCCCCCCACCAAGTGGCTCCAAAGAGGCTACATGCCTGGGTTTCTATACCCTCTCTCTGTGCTGTCTTCCAATACTTATTCCTGGGCCCCTCTCAATTTTATTCCAAGGCACAAACTACACATCTTATATAAAATGCCCATAACAACATGGGAGAGGGTATTATACCACTAACTGGGGGGACATACACTTAAGACCTGTATGATGGCTTGTTTCAAGCAAGAGGACATATGCTATCAAATGCCTGTTGGGGGACAGATTGAAATAATGCTGTTAGACAGCACTTCTTCATCTGGTGTCTCAGGATTTTGTGCAACTTCTGACAACAAAGTTAGAAAAGTGGTCACTCAAGAGATTTGTGTGTGTGTTTATGTTTCTAGAAAATTATAGCCAAGCCTAAGGGCTTCCCTCATAGCTCAGTTGGTAGAGAATCTGCCTGCAATGCAGGAGACCCGGGTTCAATCCCTGGGTCAGGAAGATCCCCTGGAGAAGGATCCTTAACTGCAACCCACTCCAGTAGTCTTGCCTAGAGAATCCCGTAGACAAAGGAGCCTGGCAGGCTACAGTCAGTGGGGTCGCAAGAGATTGACACGACTTAGCGACTAAACCACCACCACCAAAGGAATGCTCATTAAATACTGTTAATGGAAGGAATGATGCTGAAGCTGAAACTCCAGTACTTTGGCCACCTCATGCGAGGAGTTGACTCATTGGAAAAGACTGATGCTGGGAGGGATTGGGGGCAGGAGGAGAAGGGGACGACAGAGGATGAGATGGCTGGATGGCATCACTGACTCAATGGACGTGAGTCTGGGTGAACTCCGGGAGTTGGTGATGGACAGGGAGGCCTGGCTGCAGTCCATGGGGTCGCAAAGAGTCGGACATGACTGAGCAACTGAACTGAACTGAACATTTCCATATTGTGAATTTTAAAGAAAGATAACAATATTTATCTGAGGACATAAACAAGGTCTGTTGATGAATAAAACCGAATTCCCTTGGCAGTAAATTCATCCAAAGCATTGTCTCTAAAGCTAAGGGCTCTCAGAGCATGAGTTCTGTGAGGTGAACATCACAGGCTTCCAAAGGAGACTAACACAGCATCTGCTGACTTTATACCAGACCAGACCTGAAGCAACATTTGAAAAGGAGTCAAGCTGCCTTAGTCTAAGTTGTTTTTATCAGAAAGGCAAGCCTGATGAATGTTAAAGACTTTCTGCCCCAAATCATGTACAAACACAGGTCTTGCACATAGCTTTGGCCCATCATAGACCCCAGGTTAAAAACCTCTATCAAAGTGGCATGGGAGCTCCCTCAGGACTGGAGACACACACTCCACTGTAGTCTTCATCCCAAGAATGTTTCCACTGACACTCCTGCACCAGCTCCCACAGGAACATAAATCTCACTGTGATTCATCCCACTCTCTGGCAGAAACTAATGAAAAATAACATGTAATAAAGCACTGCAACGCTCTTTTAATATATGCCTCACCAGATACACAGTAGAGAGGAACATAATTTATGATCCAAAAAATCGGATGAGTATTCTCACCAGTTCCTGCCCGTATACTTGCAGGCCTGACCCTGCATTTCATATTTCATTTCTATTTCTGAATTTTGTGCTCAAGTGGGATGGCGCTTGTTGACACAAGTCTCAATAATGCTATTAGCAGTATCCAATCTTTTTCCTATCATGTTACTTTTTAATGTTTCCTGGCTTTGAAGGCCCAAAGACACCAAAAATTATTACAGTTCAAAACCTACTAGATGCTGCCTGCTATAAGCCCAGACATGAACCATAACCAAAGTACTTACTCCTTAGAGCTCTGTCTCAATATTTAATGTTATTTATTTGAGAAAATATTATGTTTAAAAAGTATTATTTTGAGCAAGGGGGCACATGCAATACTCGTAGATGTATTTATGCTCTATCTTCAGAGAAATCTGCTCAGACTGCTGAAAAGAATAGTTTACAGTTAGTGACATTCCTTGTTAGATTCTTGGCTAAGACCTTTAATAAATCACCTTATCTCACCCTCACAACAAACCAACTAAAGGGATGTGGCCCACTGGCTGATTGGTCATCAAACTTCTTTCCCTTTGCTCTGCATGGTTAGGGGCTTTCCCAGTCTTCCTTGCAGTTAGAGGTAGCCACATGACTGAGTTCTGGCCAATGGAAAGTGGAAGAGAATAAGGAAAGCACCTTCTAGGTTTGGCCCACATAATCTTACCCAATCTTCCATGCCCTCTCATTTCCCTCACCAAATGGCTGATTGCAGAGATCTGCAGAGCAGAAGGCAAAACTACAAGAGAGAAGGAACCTGGATTGCTGAATCACTGTGTAGGATCCAACCAACAGAATACCCACAGTGAACTGGTATGTGAGGAAGACAGAGACTACTATTGTCCTAAGTCACTTTTGGAAGGGTTATTTGTCACAGAAGTCACACTGTACTGAAAGTATTTTTATGAGCATAGAGAGGTTGAGTAATCTGTTCATGGTCACACAGCTGACAAGAGGTAATAGATTTACATCCAAGCGGTTTGCTTTTAGAAATCATGCTATTAACTTGTTTAGAAACATGATATTCAATTATATTTCCTTTTTACAATTTCATTTTAATCATACAGAACATAATCATCTATACCTGACTTACTGTATATGAAGGAAGTGGCTGGACAAAGTCCAAAGGTTGAGACAGAGAGAAGATAATTTCTTCAAGTAAATTATCTGACCTCAGATCTCTTTATTAACCATGTAAGAAAAAAGCTATGTTGTCTACACAATTTTCCAGGATACCTCAATTACTCCGTGAAAGTCTATATTCAGAGGTTCTTTAGTAGTTACTAATGCTGTGTAATAACTTACCCCTCCCCCCAACTCAGTGGCTTAAAATATTTAATATCTCTCCCACTTTCAATGGGTCAGGAATTCAGGACAGACTTAGCTCAGTGGTCTCTTATGAGGCTTTACTAAAGATGTTGGTTGGGGCCACATCATCTGAAAGTATGACCAGGGCTGGAGAAGTCACTTCCAAAATAACAGACTCACATGGCTGGCATGCTGGTCTGACTGTTGGCAGGCAGCCTCACTTTCTCCCCACTGGGCTGTGTGACCATCCTCACAACATGTGGCTTGCTTCCCCCAGAGTGAGAAAATCCACACCACAGCAAACGCTACCAAGTCTCAGGATTGGTCTCCAAAGTCAAGCCGGTTACTGTCACAGTTTCTCATTATCACTTCCTACTGATCACACTGGGATTAGTGTTGATTCCTTATTCACAGTTGGAAGAGAACACACAAGGGGCTGAATACCAGGAAACGAGGGTCACCGGGAGCCAGTCTGGAGGCTAGCTACCATCATTCACCCAACACACATGTACTAAGCACGTACTGAAGAACTACAGAAACAAAATAGCCCAAATTTGTCTGCTTTCATGTTACATATGTTCTAGAAGAGGTCAGAAAGGCAACAGATGTAATCAACAAGTAAATGATATACAGTACACTAGAAAGTGCTAAGTGCTGTGGAGACAGAGAAAGCACCCTCAGGGGCAGGGGGAGTGCTGGAGGTGGGGCTGTCCACAGTTTCACATGGAGAGATATGGGTGAGCCTCACTCAGGCTTAAAGGAGGAAGAGTGTTCCAGGCACCACAAACAGCAGTCGCAGAGGCCTTGAGGTGTGAGTGTGTGCCGTGGGCAAGGAACCGTGAGGCGGTCAAAGTGGCTGTAGGCAGGAGCTGGAGGAGACGGCTGTAGGAGATGACATGAGGCAGTAGCAGAGGGGAGAGCAGAGACCCTGGAGGACATTCCAGGCTCCTATAAGGGCTCTAAGTTTCACTCTGAAATGTGAAGACACTGGACAGTTCTTAGCAGACAATTGACATGATGTGATCTAACACTAAAAACATCTCATTCTGGGGGCTGACTTCAGAATGGACAGGCCAATGGTGGAAGCACGGAAACAAATGAGGAGGTTCCTCTACAAACCCAGACAAGAGCTGTGATGCCTTACGGTCTTGTGTTGTCAGTGCAGGTGGCTAGTGGTCAGATGCTAGATTCATTTGGCAGGTAATCTAGCACAATTAATTCACCATTCTAGGTAAAGGTTTTATTTAGGATTTCATTATATCTCAGCACCTTGGACTGTCAAATGGTGCCCTAAGGGGCCTTGCAGATGCTGAGGAGATTCATAGGGATTTGCTACCAGAAACTGAGGTGGGACCGATGGGTGCATGCTGCTTTCTGCCCCCTTAGCCCAGTTTTTAAGGGCAGCTGTGTTGACATACATCATTAGGCAGGGAGGGCAACCCTCTTAAGACAGACTAGAAACTTCAGTGCCCTAAAGGAAGAAAACTAAGCATGCACCCACACACATACACAGTGTAAAACAATACAGCATTTATAAAATTATAAGGAAACTATATTAGGAAAAATATTTGCAATGCACATTAAAATTGTTTACTATCCCTAATATTTAAAAACTCAAAAATTCATAGAAAAGAAAAAAAAGTAAAAAAATGTCTAAAAGGCATTTTCAAAATGAGGCTCCACGTAGTACCTCCTTCATCAGATAGTTGTGAGGTTAAAAGGACAACATATATAAAGTGCTTAGCACAGTTCCTATTACAAAAGAAATGCTCATTATGTTGCCCACTGCTCCCACCACCACAACCGCCACTGTTGTCACTGCAGCCATCCCAAGATGACTATCACCACCACCATCACCACCGCCATCAGCAACTTCGTCAGCATCACCACAGGGTAAGAGCCACCAGCAACGCAAACCTGAGTCAACCCTGTAGGCCAGTTCTCACTCAGCTCCCCCCAGGTACATTCTCCACTCGCAATGACAAACAATATATTACCTTTTCATGATTTTCTATTAGGATCTCAATGACTATGTTCTGAAACTTGATATCCATTATGGCTGCTACAGTTTCTTCCTGAGGACGCAGCAGGGTGGGTCCAAACACCACGCCGAGGTTTGCCACTGTCATCAAATTCTGCTTGTGGTTGTTAGCAACACTGGGAGGAAGCAAAAGAAATGGCACAAATGAGAGAAATAGTAAATGACAGACAACTGACTTCCTATACCCGTCTCACCTTCAGACACCTCATCTGGTAGGAGCCAGACCTAGGGGTCTGGAGTCCAAAGCCAGACCTAGCTGCTGGAGTCCAAAGAGAGACTTTTTTACTCATAGTCTCATCTACCAAAGTTTCAGAAATCTCCAGTGTTAGGCTATTTTGCTATTTCATGATATGACACTCTTTACAATTCCCATTTTGCCTAAAAGAAACTAATAACCAACCAACCAAAATGGCTTGCCTTCCAAAATATGAACCTTTGCACATTTGAATCCTTGTTCTGCAAATCCAGGTTATGGTAATCCCACTTAGTTACAACTTTTATCCTTGGCTGCTGCTTAAACCACTGTGATCATTAGCATTTTCTCTAGTGCAAATATAAAAACTCCTGACAGCTTTAATACATTTGCAAACACAGCCCAAAATAGATCTAATTTTTTAAATGAGTAGATCTCAGTCAGGAAATTCAGCACTTTAGGCTCAAAGTATTTAAGTCCCATCACATCAGACACGTGGCTTGTATTAAGCCAGACACGTGGCATGAACAGAAATAAACATGCACTACTTAGATCCATGTATATAGCTGTTTATATTATCACTTATACTCAAAATCCAAGAAACACACAGGGCCAGGAGTATCGGGTCTGAGTAAGCTTCTAAACACATAAGCATATTTTTGTATAATCAACTAACCAAAACATATATCTGAAATCCACACCCAGGTCACCATGACCTAGTCATAAAACTTCATTGTTCATTTGCTAGCCCCACGTATAATAATATACAAAGTTATCTATTGACAACGAGTTAAATTAAAAGTTAAGGCCATTCAGTATTGTTAAGAAAATATTAGGGGCTTCCCTAAATCACCTGTTGAAAGAAGGAAACTATTCATTACTAGAAACTAGAGAGAAATTGGACAGTGGTGGCAGTTTGCATAGACATACCTCCCTAGCATTTAGTGCTATTTATACAGATTTTTTTTTTCTATACAATTCTATAAATGTTTGCACTGTTTCTCCTGGATACTTCTATTTTGTAGGAGAAAAAAGAGATTTGACTTTAAGTACTGGTTTTGAAACTGAGCCTTTACTGAATACTATATTAACTGATTTTATCACGAGAAACGTATTTTTCTTTCATTTTCTATGGCTAAAAGTCTAATTTCATAAAAAACCCCTCCTCTGAAAGAGATGGGTATGTCTGTGAAGCCTGACTGTGGAACAGCCCAATAAAGAAGGGAATTTGCTTTTTTATTGCTAAGCAACACCTGTAGCAAGGAGATTCTGCCACTGAAGCCTTGTCCTGTTTCTGGTCCACATAAGACTATTTTCATTTCTTGAGATCTAGATGAATTTCCTGATATTACTTATAGTTTTCCATTCTACCTAGAACTGTATCAGGTTTCTAGTCTGAAAGTGTTAAAGCAGATAGTCAAGGTTTTACCTGGCAAAGGGGAAAAGATTTGGTTCTGAGTCTCAGCTAGAATCACCATGTCTGCATATTTACAAGTTGCTTGTAACACCACTACTTTCAACATCAGCTCCTTTGTGCAGGAAGTGAATTCCATGCTCTTATATTTCCCCTGCTAAATGAGCCAAGTCACTAGACTTACCCTCTTGTCACAAAAGTCCCTTGTGTATATGAATCAACAAGCTATTTATATATGAAAGCACTTTTAAATTGTAGACCAATATAAAAATATAGGGTTTGGATAATGATCACTTTCACCATCACGCTTCTCAACAGGGCATCTGACTAAAGCAACTGCGTCTTAACAGGGCTCCCAGACTAGACTCTCTGGGTTCAGCTACGTCCCGCCTGCCCCCACCAGCTTCTGTCTGCCAATTCAGCGCCGCTCAAGTCAGTCCTCTGTTGAAAACTACAATGGCTTCACGCCTCACTTGGTCGCTGGGAGAGAACACAGTGACACAGTGCATGTGTATGACACAGGGTATGTTCAGGAATGCTTCCACGGTTGGAATGTTCTGATAATGGTGACTATAAACCATTGATGGGCTCCATTGTTTCTAATGCCAAACTCCTATAACCTAGCACAGCTTTCTCCAACTCACTTCTAAGCCTTCTGCCTCCTCCCAGATCTGGTCCTTGGAAAAGGGCCTTAATGTTTAAGCTTTGGATTCCTCATCTTTTAAAAATAGGGCGAGTTTCATTTCTAATCTACATCATGAGGTTCCTATGAAGATTAAATGGATATAACATGGGAAATGCAGTGATGATGATTCTATTAATCATTCACTACCCATCTTCTGTCTACTTTCATAT
Source organism: Bos javanicus (assembly GCF_032452875.1). NCBI lineage: Eukaryota > Metazoa > Chordata > Mammalia > Artiodactyla > Bovidae > Bos > Bos javanicus. The sequence continues at coordinate 53,710,740 of NC_083874.1, read as the reverse complement.
CTATCTGCCTTTGTCAATCCTTGCCCTGCAATGTCCTCTTACCCTTCCTTCTTTTGCTTGGCAAACTGCTGATCTGCAAGGCACAGTTCCAATGGTGCCCTTTCTTTCCAAAGTCTCTGACTAGTCTCTTCCCAACCCTCCACTGCTTGATGAAGGCAGGCGTGTTGGCCCTGGATTTATTACAAGTTATTAGTGTCTCAACTGTTGCCTTAGGATAGAGACTGTTTTTATTTTAGTTGGTAACACCAGTGCTGAGAGCAGTGCCTGGCTCAGGAGAAACACAACAAATGTTCACCGTGGTGTTAAAAGATGATGGGAGTTTCTGAGTAAACATTAAACAATTATTCACAACCCAGCTACTTACTTGGAAAACCTCAAATTATTACTGATGATTTTGGGGGAATGTACCTCAACTTTTCAAAGTCTGGAACTGTGTTCCACTCCTTAGATTTAATTAATGAGCAATAGTTACTCTGATTTGCAGACCCCAGTGACCCAAAGGCATTTGGAAAAAAGGTATGGTAACTGTGAATAAGCATAATAAGCTTGAGGCTACCTAACATAATTCATTTCCTTTTTAACGATCCATTTTATTTTAGAACTTACAACACACTGATGTAAATCATAAAATTTTGGGGAAAAAGGCTGCACCTTTTACGACTAACTACCATTATCTTCTGGCACACTGAAGCAACAAATTATCTATCCCTTGATTATTACTGCTCACAACTTGGTATAGCTATGTTCATTACTCAAGAATGAATTATTAATAGCTGGAGATCACTCTGAATCCCAGAAAGAAAGGCACAGACTTCAGCCTCTTGCTAGCACCAGCCATCCATTACAGCTTGATGCATTTACCTGTGTGTGGGAGGCAGGCTGGCAGAGTGCTGGGGAGCCTGGTCCAGTTGAGGCCACGGGACTCATTCATTAGTGAGGTCTATAAAACATGGAGAACTTGCTTTCTGGGCTGGTAACTGAGGTGCTTGAGCTCTTCCTCACAGCCCAGAATGTCATGTTGAGTCTTGACTTAAAATCCACACACAAAATTCTCCTGTGCATGACTGCACATTCCACCAAGGAAGTCTTTGATAGGCCTTGCCTAGGGCCACACGGACTCCTCTGTGAGCCTTCTTACATTACTGCCAGTTCTACAGACTTCCTTTGCAGGCAGAAGAGAAACAGTTCCACATGTGATTTTAACCTGGGAAAGGCCTGCTTCCTTTTGTGACCCATAAGAGTTTGCCACAACAGCTGAGAAACAGGGCATCCCCCAAGGGACATGACTTCAGGGCAGTTGGTGGGGGTCGACACCCCATGTTCCCTGTAGTTCCCTCAGGAATTATGGTTAATGAGGAAAGAGCACGTTCCAAGGAACACGGCCATGGCAAAGGGGCCTCTTGCTACCTTTGCTTCCAGGGAAAATGGATGAGGGCTCTGGATTGGTCTGACATCCTTTGAGAGGCAGAAGATTACTTCCAGATGAAGATGGTAATGGGGGAGTATTAGGAGGAGAGAAATAGGAGCCAACTATTTTGGGGCCAGAAATGCAGAGACGCCCATGCTGTCTTAAGGATCACATCTGTTTTTCTAGCGTTTAAATGAGAGCTGGAGCTGTGGAAGTGCTGAGTAGTACTTTATAACTACAGATTGGTCCTGATGTACCAACAATACCTCAGCCTGTTGCTAGGTTTGCAAACAGGTTTCATCTTGAGGCCTGCAGTGCTGGGTCATGGAGTATCAAAGCTGCAGCCTGGCTCCACAGGACACAATGAGTTGACCTGGGTGGCGGTTCCAGCACAGCAACACTGTCAGCCATGCTTTGCTTGTTTGCTTCAGCTTCCAGTGTTAAGAAATGATAACTTAGACTTGTGAGGTGTTTTAGAGTTTACAAGGAGCTCTGCACCATGTTTTTATGTTTGCTTGAATTTCATATAATATGTCTAGAACAGTAGCTCTCAAACCTTGACAAGGACCCACGGTAGGAAATAGATTTTCCCATGTAACATTTCACTAGCACATACATACATATATATATATATATATATATACACATAGAGAGAGGTATACACACATACACACACGCATATCAGAAACACAAGTTTCAGAAATAGTGTGATAAATTGTTTTGATTCTATTCATTTTTCTATCTACTAAATCAATTTCACAATTCACTAATGTGTCATGACTTACAGTTTGAAAAGCTTCCTTCTACAGGTAAAGAGTACAAATATTATGTCCAGTTTATAAATACAGAGAAATAAAGGCTAAGGGAGACACTATAGTACAGGGGGTGGAGTCAGACAGAGATTCCCAGCAGGATGAGAGCAGGCAGGTCACTTGGCTTCTCTAAATCCCTTTCTTCACCTGTAAAACATGAGCAACAATATCTGCTTCATAAAGTTTGTTGTTCAGTCACTAAGTCATGTCCAACTCTTTGTTTAAGGCCGATAAAGTAAAACTAGGTGAATTGATCTCTTGGATGGAAACAATGGCTTAATAAATGACAGCTGGTATTGTCCACAGGGGCAGTCAAGACAGTGGTGATAACAATGTGGAAGCAGCAGCAAGTGCCAATTTAAAGTCACACTGTAAGTTGCTGGTGTCACCAGGTGTCATGTTCAGGAATCTCTAGTGGCCTGCTTCTACCTGGGGCAAGGAACCTGTCTCTTCCACCTGTATTTCAAGGGCTAATTTTTTCTTCTGGTTATTCTTTGTTCTTTCCATTTCTACTTTAAAAAAAATTATGATACACTTCAAATCTACAGATAAATTCAAAATAGACTGTTACTTAATTTCTATTATTTCCCTATAAGCAACTCTGGGCATGACAGGTTGAGAGCCTCCTTGGAAACTATAGCAAAACTCACCACACTCATTTGCTTCCACGGGTTAGGCCTGCCTGGCAAGTCCTCCCTTAACTATCCAAAGCTCACCTGTCTGCAAGGCCAGCTCTAGACACCCCTCTGACAGGAGGCCACACAGAACTCTCTCCTCTAAGTGATTATGTTCACAACCAATCCATGGAACATTTCTACACTGACTGCTTCCCTTCTCATGAGTGTCTCAGGACTGTGAGCTGGATCTGGATCTTGGAGTGAGTCCCCTGCAGCACACAGGCAGGGACTGGGAAGGCCTGAGGTTACCAATTAGGAAAGTCATTGTGTGAGTGGGCACCCAAGCTGCAGTAAATATCACTTATTTCTCTACCATCCTCTCAGGGTTAGAGGAGCTCCAAGCCCTGGGGCCAAGAAGGATTAGCTAGAAATGAAGTTGCTAGAACTATACATTTTTTGTGGTCACCCAAGGCAAGTTAAGTTTCAAGGTTTGTCAATGTGGTTCCTTCCACCAGCTTCAAATTCATCTTTAGTATGGAGTGGGGAAATGGTGAGGGGAATCCCCACCACCACTGGCCATGAGTTTTCTAAGTCAGACTGTGTGTGTGTGTTGCCTGGTTACCACCTGAACTCAGTGAGACAGGACCAGTCTGGATGGTGCTCAGGAGGCCTCTGCCAAGGAAACCCATCAGAGCCATAAATACAGCTTTGCTGGGCTGTACCAATGGCTGGCACCAGAATGAGAGTTTAAAATAAATTTTTCCATGTACTGACTGGGGTCATGTTCACCAACCATATTTAACATCTTTCTGGGAATGCCTATCCAGTGAGAAGCCAGATTTGAAACTTTGAAACACTAAGTGTTTATGTGTAATCTTCAAGAGAAAGCCTTGAGACAAGTAGGTAAGACTATCACTGTCATTTTACAGATGAGGAAACTGAAGCACTGAAAACTTAAGTAATTTGCTTGAGGTCACACTCTAATGAAGGACAGAGCCAGAAAGGAACTCAAGGTGGCTGCAGAGCCCATAATCTTCACTTCAGCACTCTGCTGCGCCCACACAAGTAAGGGTCAGTTCAGCTAGGCTAAAAGACACTCTTCTTTTTCCCACTCAGAAAATCCAACCACAAATGAATATATTGAGGCTTGAGCATGTGGGGGGAAAAGCAATGGTTACAATAGAGAAAAAAAAAATAAAAGCTTCTCCCTTGATTCACCACCCAAATTACTAAACTGGAAGAAGGGGGAAAAAGCAAGAGAGAGGAAGAAAAAGGAGAAGAACCTATGACAGTGCTATTGGACTAAACACCGTTTCTACTCCCTTATTGCAGTGAAAATGGCTTCATGCTTGACAAAAACATGAAATTGGCAAAATACCCCTCATATATAATAGCATTCCATTTGTAGTTGGCTGGCAGAGTCGGATCAAAAGAGTGAACACTTTAAGAGAGAAGAATGAATTGAAAGGAAAAAAGGAGGAATGGCTAAATGGGTGGTTTCCAAAGCAGCCCCTCTCCACCCCCAAGACAATTATGGCTCTACATGCATCCCTGCAGGCTGCTCTGCTTTCATCCAACAGCCTCAAAGTTCTGTGAATAGCAACAATGTCTTCTCTACTTTCAGTGAAATGTTTAAACTATATTTCAGATGGGTAAGCATCACTGCTAAGATGGTAAGTATTGACCAATATGATACACATCAGGGCTTCCCTGATGGCTCAGTTGGTAAAGAATCTGCCTGCAATGCAGGAGACCCAGGTTTGATTCCTGGGTCAGGAAGATCCACTGGAGAAGGGAAGGCTACCCACTCCAGTATTCTGGCCTAGAGAATTCCATGGACTGTATAGTCTATGGGGTTGCAAAGAATTGGACACAACTGACTGACTTTCACTTTTCATATACGTCAACTTTAATGCCCAATTACAGAGGCCCATTTGGTGCTGAAAATTCTATAGAGAAAAGGAAAAGGGATTCAGGTGAATTTTAAAAAGTCATTGTACCTTTTAGCATATAGCTTGCAGTCTAAAGTGGAGACTGTTCCAAAATCTGAGTGTGCAACCAACTCTATTCCTACTCTGGCCTCCTCCAATCCAATTCCAGTACCTATTTAAAATCCACCAAAGATTTCTGCTTTAAATTTCAAGTTGAAAACCCTTGGCCTTCAAGATCCTGCCTGATCTAGACCTTCCTCCATTATCTCTCCCTTAGCTCATGGATCTCTGGGCTAAAACTCTAGTTAAGCCTGGGTGCCTTCCTTTCTAATGCCTATCCCCCGATCAGGGAAGCTCTGCAGTCCCTCTTGATCTGGCTCTCTCCTAACTCATCACTCTCTTTTCCCAAAGAGGTCTTTCCTGGATACCCCAAGCCAGGTCAGATACCTTATTACAACTCTTAATTCTGCAATTCTCCTTCCTAGCACTTAGTGAATTATGTCATTATTCATGGAATTATCATTGTCTGTCTCCTCCACTTACTAGAAGTTCCAAGAAAACTGGGATGGTGTTATCCTCCCTTATTGCTCCATCACCAGGGCTTAGCACAGAGTTTGCCTGTATTAGGTATTGGGGGAAAAAGGAACATATGCATGCTTTAGGAGGTCACCTTCCTTTGAGGTTATCAAGGCTCAGTTGCACTAATTCAATTCAATTCAATTCAGTCGCTCAGTCATGTCCAACTCTTTGCGACCCCATGAACTGCAGCACGCCAGGCCTCCCTGTCCATCACCAACTCCCTAAATGCCTGGTTTAAACTGTCTACTAATGTCTTGCTACCTTTGCCAAGGTGGGGACAGCAGTCAGGGGAGTGGCTAGAGCAGCTTACTGCGACACTGACAGCATGCAACAAACCAGTGGCTCTCCTTGGCCACAGTGCTAATCTGGAAGGTACGAAGGCCATAAAATACTCGTAGGGTATAATTACCATTATTACATGACTGCTCTAATATGCACTATAAAATACAGCATAAGTTCACAATGTTATATCAGGCTCTTTTCAATACACTTAAACCTTCTAGGACAGTGTCTCCTGTGGAAAAAAAAATCTCACTTTTCCTTTTCTTACCCCTTTCTTCAATTTCATTATTTCCTACCTGCCTTAGATTATTAAGATCATCATCAACAATAACAGCTACTGACACTGACCAAGCACTTACTGCGAGACAAGTATTAAGTACTCCATTGATTAACTCATTTTATCTTTACAATAACCCTATGAGGTAAGTTCCATTACTGCCCCCACACGAAGAAGCTAAGGCTCAGAAAATCCAGAAATTTGTCCAGGGTCACATACTGGGGGCTACCACACACTGGTGGCTCAGTGGTAAACACCCGCCTTCCAGTACAGGAGACATAGATTTGATCCCTAGGTCAGGAAGATCCCCTGGAGAAGGAAATGGCAACCCACTCCAGTATTCTTGCCTGGGAAACCCCATGGACAGAGAAGCCTGATGGGTCATAGTCCATGGGGTCACAAAGAGTAGGACGCGATTCAGCAACTAAACAACACCACCACATACTGAATAAGTCATAAAGTGGGAATTTGATGCCAGGCAGTCTGCAGTCCAGAGCTACTGCTACTAAATGCTCTCTGGTACAATGCAATGTGGGTGTGTATGAGATATAATATATACAGTATATGATCTGTCATTTTTATCTCACTTGCCTCTCTTCTTTTCTACATAGCCTAGCCTTAAAGAGAACATGGGTAAAAGGAGAACCAGATTATTTTTAAAAGGATGTTTTGAAAGCAAACAAGAATATTAGGTTTATCTCTGCCCACTGACAGTATAAAATCCCAAGGCTTTTCTTCTGGGAGAAAACTAATCTGGGTCATGGGAATTACTGGCCCCCTTGAGAATAGGCCAAGTTTCATTAACAAGAAGAATTATACTTTTTCTGCTAAGCTGTCTAGTTTTCCTAATTAGTCACTGTCATTTAGAGACTAAAAATAGGCTAACCTGCATTCTACTTGCCCTGCATGGATTCAGCTACTTGGTACCCGAATACTTTTGTGCAGATGGAAGGCACATCCCTTCAGTCTAGGGGTTAATGGATGGGCTTCCCCTCTCTGGCCCTGGCTAGATCAGGCTCTGGCCTGCAGCTGTATTCTTGGACCCAGTCCACAGGCCAGATGAGGAAGCATAGCACTGTCATACAGAAAGACCTGCAGAGAAGCTGGCCCAGGGAACCCTGCTTCCTGGAAAATTACTTAACTATTTCAAATTATATAATAATCCATTCTCAAGTTCAGTGTTATTATCATTTTCAAAGCATTTTACAGTTTTTAAAGTCCTTTCACATTATCACTGACTGACTTATTTTGAGGCTTATGTTCTCCAGTCTGGAGAGAGATGCCAGAGCACAGAGGAGGCATATAAGATGGTCGGTCCTTTGTGTGCCAACCTGATGCCACCAAGCACTGTGAACAGATCAGTTTCTGCTGGTGGTGATGTTTCCTTCAGTGGTTCACCTGCCACCTTGAGGTGGCACTGTCCCAAAAGGCAGGCCCTGGAAAGCTGCCTTAGCACCTTCCACTGCCTATCATGCACAAGGGACTGCTTTAAGCACTAGGGATAAGGCCATGAAGAAGAAGGATGGTCCAACCCATAATTCCCTGCTTTAAAAGCATATATTCTTTTGCGGTCAAACAGACAATCATCAAATAAAATCTACAATAGAAAGACAGCACCGGGGGGCTGTCTGCAGTTTGAGGCATGGTGGTGAGGAAAGGAGCCACGGGGAGGGAGGCATGTGCTAGCAGCCTGAAAGAGGGAAGGAAGCAAGCCATGTGGGTCTCTGGGAAAAGTGCTCCAAGGAAACAGAGAGCAGATGCAGGCAGCTGGCAGCACCAGTGAAAGCCAGTATCCCTGCCGCACAGCCAGCAAAAAAGAAGCTATCAGAAGTCAGGTCACAGACTTGAGGGCAGGAAACCTTGAGGACTTTGCAGGCCACTGTAGCTCCCCCCCACCATCCCCCACTCAACAAGATGATACTCCAGGAGAAAATTCTTTTTTTTTTTTTTTAAATGTAATCCAGGAGAAATTCTGATCAGAAGGATAACATAATCAGTTATGCTTCTTTGTAGACTCAGAAAGGTCTCAACTACTAAGACTTAAATGCCTCTGTTCCATGAGATATAAGAGCTTCACAAGCTAGCATAATAAAGCCCCGTGAGAGGATGAGTTCACGACAGGCGAACACCAGAATATGCTACTTTTCATATTTATTTGACTAACTGAAATGTGTCAGCACTGTACTTTGTATCTATGTCTGTTAACATGGTAGGTCTCTGAAGCTATTCCACAGTTTTCCCTTAGTCATTACGCTAAGTCTTTCACCAACTTCTCTACAGGCAAGTCCATGAAAGATCAGAATGTTTAGCCAATAAGCTGGAAACCTAGAGTACATAACAGTCTCTAGGTGCTAGTTACCTGCTACCTAGCTAATAGTCACCCACAAAGAGCACCAATATTAAACATGGCATGTAAACATTTATAAAGCCCATTGAACTGAACCATCTTAACAACCTTTAATTAATTAAAATAACAGATCTGTATGACTAGATCTATTTCACAGATGAAAAGTCAGGGATAAAAGGAACTACATCAAAGGTTAAGGGATTGGCCCTTTTCCATGTGGCTGAGCTCCAATAAGAACAATGGCTCCAAGACTGAACAGTCAGGGGTTCTCACTTTAGTTTGTTGCTGCATCTATAAACTGACCATAATCCTTTCATGAGGTACAATCAAGATTTCAAATCCACTGATGGGAGTGTGGGCAATGTTACTGGGAGAGAAACTGACAAATTGAGAGCAAGTGAGTGAATGAGAGAGAGAGAAACAGGTATGCATACACACAAATATGGACACACATTTATGCACTGGGTAATCTATTTCTTTTCATGAAGATTTTTTAAACAAAGGAAATAGCCCATCTGAATGGCATAGCTTTGAAAAGGAGTGTACTTTCACCTCAAAAAGGATACAGGCAGAAAATTACATTCCTTCCCATGAACCTGAAATAAATGAGACTTAGGTTGGAAAAGCTGGATTACTGGTGCACTGGGCCAAGGCACCAAAATGACTGAAATGTATAAACCTACATGTGCTATCAACGAACTTATGAGCTACATGTGGATAGGCAACTGACAGAGAAAATGATTATTTCACGGTGTCCTGAAAAATTCATGCCTCTTCATATACAAGAGCTGACACCCCCTGGAAAAGTTCTGGAGATCAGTTATTATGACCAATGAAAAATAAAATCCCAGATCTCTAACCTCCATGAAGAATCACATGAGTAGAACATCAACATTTTTATATAGGTTTACATTTCTGATGCTAAAGAATACAATTCTTTTAAAAAAAATTCAACAACATATGTTTCACAACTCATAAAAATTAGAAAAAAAATATGAGTGAATTACATCTTAATACATCTCCCCGTTCCTGAAACTCTATACCAACATCTAGCTCCTTGCTACACCTAAACTGCTATCTCCTAAAATGTCAATGTAGTCCAAGCTGAAGTGAAATAGCAGCTCATCTTATTTATCTATACCTATAAAATGTGTTTATATACAGTGGTACATGTTAGAATATGAGTGAATACACAAATCCTTCTGTTACATTTATTGCCTTAATCACAAAAATAGATTCATCAGGGAATTATGCCAGGAGAGTTATTACTTCAACACATGCCAGGCAAAACCTGGTTTATCCTCATAGGCAGCACCAAACTGAATTCTGCTACTCTGGAAGCAAATTATAAAACAAAGTACAGTGTCGACAAACAGGAATTACAGATCCAGTGTGTGAAAACTAACAATATCATTAGGCAGAGAACAGCAAATAATACCTGGGAAAAGAGACACAAATGACTCAAACAGTGCAGTTGAGATCTGGGCCCCAATCCCCTACCCTTCAGGCTCTTGGTGAGTGTCATTCATAAAGCCCAAATCCAGTACTTTTTGATGAGGAAGTCAAGGTGTTTAATGACAAGCTTCTGGAATGCTTCCAACTGTACAAGCTTCAAAGCCTAACACCTTAGCTCTTGTCATCCTGTTCTGCCCAGCTTGTTGGGAAAGGTGGGTGAAGAACGCCAAGCTGCTGGCAATGGAGACGAGAAGAGAATGTGGCACAGGCTAAAGAAACACTCTGAGGAAACAGTGGCACCCAAGCCCCAGGAGAAATGCCATCAGGAAGTGACTTCAGCAGACCAACCTGGATGTGTGTAAACCGCAAAGATGAATCAACGTAATGAACATCAGGAACTCAGGTAACGCCAAACCCCTCACCATGGCCCATGTGATTAGACCCTGCCTATCCATCTAACCTCAGGTCATGCGGTTCTGCTCTCACTCTCAGCTCCAACTCCCCTGGACTCCTGCAGCCTCTTATACCTAACGACGTGTGATTCACCAACTAGGACAGCCTGCAACTCCTTCTAAGCACTGAAGCAGGGAACCAGAATGACAAGATTCCTGCTTTTGACATACTGGCATTCTATTCCAATTGGAAAGACAGTACACAGTACATTAGTAAGAATATCTGACTGTGAAAGTGACAAGAAGATATGAAACAGGAGCATATGATAAAAAACAGTGAGGAGCACCAATCTAAGTAGACTAGGGAAGGCCTCCCTAAAGGGAAGATGGTTGAGCTGAGCCTGTTCATCAGAATGCAGTCTGTAAGTCTACAGATGAGGAGACTACAAAGCACATGTATAAACGCACAGGCAAGTAAGAACTATCTTCAACCACAAACATCAGAGCCTGCCTGAGACCTCTTTAAAAGTTATATGCTAAATGAGTCTGGTTCCTTTTCCGCAGGAATTCCGAAGTCTTTGTCAACAGCTGTTTAACCCAAGTGGAAGCCCTGGGATCTTTGCCAATCCTATGGTTTCCCACACAATGATGGGAACGCCCTGAGGCTTTGGCAGCTCACCCCACCCCATCCACCTCTGTGGCCCCAACCCAGTTCGGAAGCGGCTCTTCCTGAAAACAAGTCACTAGCAGATCTACTGCTCAGTCTTGCAAACAGAAGGCCACCTTCCAGAAATTTATATGGAAGGAGAAAATCACATGGAAGGGAGAAAATCCTGGTGACAGGTGCCAGCATGTGGATGGGCTACGTAAAAAGCTAAGTAATCATTAAACAGGGGCAGGAAATAAACAAAGGAGAAACCCATTAGAAAGATCAAGTATGTGTGGCAAACTCGAGGGGAGGGAGTAGCAAGGTTCAGGGTGTCCTGCTACTCTGTGGAAGGTAGGATTCCACAGAAGGTAGGAGAGCGTATGAATTGGTATTGGTGCTTAAAAAAAACAAATAGCAAGAGGCTTCAAGAAGTCAGAGCACAGTTCTAGATGTGGCTGTCTCCTGAAGCCTCAGTATAACTGTAAGTTCTTTAGACTCCTGATCCAATGAAGGCAGGATGCCTGTAGGAGCACCTTGGGCATCAAACGAGAGAGCTCATTGCCAATGAGTCAGGGGTGTGAACCACAGTGGTCAGCTCAGCACAGGCAGTATCTTTGGATATGCAGATCTAAGAACCTCCTGCAAGGATGGTGGTCCTGCGAGGTTATAACATCTGGCTACATACACACAAACACACACACACACACACACGCATGTGTGTGCACATACCCACGTGCATGCATACACAACCCTACCCAGATGTACACTCCCTTAAACATGCACATCCCCACATATGACTCCCCCACCCTCAGCACAGACACAGAATGTGAAATTTACACACTCTGTGAATAAAATGTTTCTATCTCCCTTAACACAGAACCAGTAAATGTCATTCAGTTCAGTTCTGTCACTCAGTCGTGTCGCAACTCTTTGCGACCCCGTGAATCGCAGCACGCCAGGTCTTTTAAGGTGTAGTGACCATTTAAAAATAGCTATCCTTTTTCTTTCTCTTGGTGTTATCATCAGGGGGGAAAAAAACTAAGACTTAACTCCCTCCCCTGCCTGTTTTTTGGGGTGTTTTTTTTTTTTTGGTATTATAAGTGAAAAGCATCCATTGTGGTATAATGAAAAAGACAGCAAAACACAAAGAAAATAAAAATCACTCATAATTCCACTGAGCAGAAATAACTAAGTTTTACCCCATTTTTTAAGATTTACATGTTATGCCCTATGCTTTTCCCAGGCACACAAACATACATGGATACAGACATGTATCCTAATGTATCTTAATACAAGCCAGAATCATACTGTGTGTACACAATTTTATAACCTGTTTCTATTGCTCTACTATGAATTTTTCACATATCATTCACTGTCCTATTCTACATATTTAAGGTTTATAGTATTCAACTGTACGGATCTGGACTTTCCTGGTGGCGCAGATGGTAAAGCGTCTGCCTACAATGCGGAGACCCGGGTTTGATCTCTAGGGCAGGAAGATCTCCTGAAGAAGGAAATGGGAACCCACTCCAGTATTCTTGCCTGGGAAATTCCATGGACGGAGAAGCCTGGTAGGGTACAGTCCATGGGGTCGCAAAGAGTCGGACACGACTGAGCGACTTCACTCACTCACTGACTGTATGGATATTCTATAATTTATTGAAGAAATCCTCTTTTATTGGATAATCCAATTGTTTTCAATACTGGCACATCTTTCTTTCTCTAGAATAAATTCACAGAAGTGGGATTTCTAGATTAAAGCGTATAAATACTTTTAATATATACTAGCAAACTGTCATCTAGGAGACTTCTATCCATTTACACCCCCACCTAGAATGTTTTAGTTCTCTGAGCCCTAAGGCAATATTATTTTGAAATTTTTAATAAGTAGTAAATGATATTGTACCTATCTCATTTTAAGTTGCATTTCTTTGATTAGTTACAGTACTGAATTTTTTCCAATTGTTTATTGACGCAACAACTTTGCTAAGGGTCCAGATAAAACAATTAGTTTTCTACAGAGCAGACCAAAAGTCTCAGGTAAAATAATAATATACACCAGGCAAGGATGGCATCTTACTATATTTTTAAAAATAAACACAATTCTACATCTATTAAAGCATTCCTGTAATTATAATTCATCTATTGTTCATGCAATTTAATGGTCAAGGAAAAAAACTTAACATCAAATTCCTCTCTATGAGGCCAGGAAAGGGAGAATTTCCCTGGCCCAGCATTTGGTGCAGGAGAATAACTGGGTCTACAGGAGGGAAGTGTTCAGCAGTGTGTGCCCCGTTCATCAATGCAAGCCTTATTCATCAATGTACGCCCAGTACCTGGCAGGACAAGCACTTAACATTTGTGGGCTATTCTCAGGCTGGTGGTCAAGGGACTTGAAGGAACTCAAGCTTCAAAATATCAGCCCTGCTGATTTCAATATATTGCACCCATGCCAATGGGTACCAGGGCACTTGGGAGGCAGCATATAAATGATGTGGCTGCCAAAGAGGCCAAAAAAGGACCACCGTCCCTCTCTAATCTACTTCACAGGGAGCTTGTAAGGACAGAGCAACAAAAAGAGGTGAAAAGGGTTCTGAAGACTATCTGGTGCTGTGCCAAGTGGGATGAAGAGAAGGAGGACGCAGAGAACAAATTTAAACAGAAGCCTCGAGGAGGCAGGATTGATGGGTACATGCAGAGACTGCGTTATAATGAAGCAAGTCTTGGTATGAAATCAGCATTTCTGCGAGCTGTGTATGGAGACAGCCTGTCTCCATGGACCCTGGGTGGGTGATAAAAACGGCATGGAGTGTAACCAGGGCACAAAGTCCTGAAAATAAACTTTTAACTGCGGGCTGAGGGGTCGCACAGAGTTGGACACGACTGAAGCGACTTAGCAGCAGCAGCAGCATGGCTGTTGGGCTCTTATTTATCATACAAAGGTTCTTCTTGATAGATTTTTCTTTCCATCTAGAGCGTTCTACAGCTTCTCTAGGACGTCCATTTGTGTGGAGTTAGTTTTATTTCTCCTTTTGGAATTTGCTGTGACTACTGAATCTGATGTTTCAGACCTTCCAGTTTAAGGTCCAATAGGAAGTGAGCTATTAGCAGAACTAAGCATGGTTGTGCACATTTTATGAGGGTCAGCATTTTGAGTCGGGAGAGAAAAAAAAAATCCTACGATAAGAACTTATTCTAGGGAAGAGTTAAAAAAAAAACAAAACTCACACAGCTTTGGCATGTTTGGGGTTCAACATAGAGGTCTTTGGTGAAGGAAACCTCTTGAAACAGCTGGGTGGCATTTCTATAAGGCCCTGACAGGAAAGATCCACACTCTGGTAATTCCTGATCAAGCAGATTGGAGCCCTGAGCCTGAGATGCAGGAAGGTGGTGGGGGAAGAGTGGATGACAGTTTGGAAGGGATCTGGCGTGTGCCAAGAGCACAGGAGTGCCCCCACCCAGGCACCTACTAGAGGGGACAGAGAGGAGCTTCAAGGTCCGTGCCCTTGTCTCCTAGTTCCGCTGGCTTCCAGCTCCATGAACAACCTGGCCATGTATGTATAACAGACACACTCAATTATGAAACATGGCAGTAATCACTATAAGTGAGCCTGCAACCTTAAGCTCCTGTTGGAAAGGCTACTGCTGCTCCTGATTTCTGCTCCCCACCCTCCAGACTCCTGTACTACCAATGCCACTGAAGCCCTCCCAGAGATAGAACCTGTTGCCATGGTACCTGCTTTCCCCACGCTCAGGGAGGGCATGCTCCAAGCCATTATGAAAATAAAAAGCTTTTATGTTTCATCTCACCTCCTGTTTCTCTCTCTGTCTTGTCCAGTTAAATTTTGAGTAGTGCTCACAGCAGAAATTGAAATGTGGGCATTTCAATTACAGCAATAACAAAAAATTAATAATCCAGTTTCCACAAAGAGGGAAGGTACAAAATAACTGTTCAAAGGAACAGTGGATATGTGTTTGGGTTAGGTAGAGGAAAAAAAGAAAGAATGAAAAGTAATTAAAGAAAGACATTCTCTGAAGATCATTAGATCTGACAGACACCAAAGCACTGTCTGGTCATTTGCTGAGGAAAAGAGAGGAAGAAAAGTCAGTAATGGTAATGGCTGATGAGAAAGAGTCCCCCGGAGGGCTGTTTCTTTGTTAACAGAAACCAAAAGAAGGAGTGAGAGCTGTCTGGAAGCCCAACCAAAGACACATTTGACTAGATCCCTGGAGAGAAATCCAAGGTGATATATCAGTCACAACCCTGTATTATGGGACTTATTGGTACCCACCATGGAATGCAGAATGAAAAAAATAATGAGAAAGCAATAAGAACAGTTGTACCATGAGTGGAGCAACTTTCTGTACTGTCCTTATCTCCAAAAAGGCATCCCTCCTGTCAGCACTCACTCCCATTCTCTCCTAACTCTGAGGTTATTGTCCATGAGGGAGCTGACCTGGCATGTGACTTCCTCCCAGGGATGCTTCCCAAGTGAGGAAAAGCTTCAGACCTCTATTTATGTCCGGAAAACGGAGAGAGATATATTGATCCACGTGGAGAAAGCAGCAGCAAAGGAGAAGCTTAGTTAAGTCCAGACCGCACCAAAGATGTTGAGGTTTCTTCTCCTGCTCACAAAGCCAGAGAAGTCCCTAAGGCAACTGCCAAGCAGTAACTGCTCTAGTTCGGTGCCTGGAATATCTAAAGATAGGAGAAAGAATGCTAACCCTCCACACTCAGACCACTGGAGGTGATTAAGCCTAAAATTATGAAGATGATTTCATAAAATAGATGATAATAAGTAGAACAAATAATGTCCAGCTATAAAATGCCACGCCTAATGGTTATCAGTCTAAAAAGCACTTTAACAACAGAGAAGTTCAAGGAGAAGAAAGTCGGTATCACTGAATTTGCTCATGCTGTACCACGACTTATGTTGCCAAGTACAAGGCTAGAGACAGAAAGTTCATTCACTACTTTCTAATGCCATGTGGGTCATGGATGTGTGGGCTTTTCTTTATAAGAGCTCTTTATATTGAAGATATAAAGAGATGTGGGAGCTCTTTATATTGAAGAGATCATTACAGATTCTCTATTTCTAGAGTGTTCTGCAGCTTCACTAAGGTATCAACTTGTGTGGACTTACTTTTATTCTATCCATTGGATGTGTGATTACTGAATCTGATGCTTCATATCTCTCAATTTAAGAAAATTCTCAGCCCTAAACTCATCAAATATTACCTCTTCCTATTCTCTTTAGTCTCACCTTCTAGCACATCTTAGAGACATATTTTCATTCTGCCTTCCATGTCTCTCTAAATATTTTCTGTTTCATTATCTCTCTGAACTGCAGTCTAGCAATCTTCTAAAATACATATTCCAGTTCATTCACTCTCTCCTCAGCTTTGTTTAATTTGGTATTTATTTGGAGTTTTTAATTTTAATGATTTTTTAAACTTCTATAAGTTCTATTGATTCTTCCAATGCTGCCTACCCTTCTGGGTTTAGTCCTTTCTTTATGTTTTTGGTTGTTGTTCAGTTGCTCAGTCGTGTCCAGTTCTTTGCGACCCCATGGACTGCAGCACACCAGGCTTCCTTGTCCTTCACTGTCTCCCAGAGTTTGCTCAAATTCACGTCCATTGAGTCGGTGATGCCATCCAACCATCACATCCTGTCGCCCCCTTCTCTTCCTTCCCTCAATCTTTCCCAGCATCAGGGTCTTTTCCAAAGAGTTGGCTCTTCACATCAAGGGACCAAAGTACTGGAGCTTCAGCTTCAGCATCAGTCCTTTCAATGAATATTCAGAGTTGATTTCCTTAAGGAGTGACTGGTTTGATCTCCTTGCTGTCCAAAAGACTCTCAAGAGTCTTCTCCAACACCACAGTTCAAAAGCATCAATTCTTCAGCATTCAGCTTTCTTTATGGTTCAACTCTCACATCTGTATGTGACTACTGAAAAAAACCATAGCTTTGACTATATGAACCTTTGTTGGCAAAGCGATGTCTTTGTATTTTAATACACCATCTAGGTTTGTCATAGCTTTCCTTCTAAGGAGTAAGCGTCTTTTAATTCCATGGCTGCAGTCACCATCTGCAGTGATTTTGGAGCCCAAGAAAATAAAATTTGGTACCGTTTCCACTTTTTCCCCTCCTATTTGCCATGAAGTGATGAGACTGAATGTCATGGTCTTCGTTTTTTGACTGTTGAGTTTTAAGCCAGCTTTTTTACTTTCCTCTTTCACCCTCATCAAGAAACTCTTCTTCTTTGCTTTCTGTCATGAGAGTGTGTCATCTGCCTATCTAAGGTTGCTGATATTTCTCCCAGCAATCTTGATTCCAGTTTGTGATTCATCCAGCCTGGCATTTTGCATGATGTACTCTGCATAGAAGTTAAATAAGCAGAGTGACAATATATAGGCTTGATGTACTCCTTTCCCAATTTGGAACCAGTCTGTTGTTCCATGTCCAGTTCTTACTGTTGCTTCTTGACCTGCATACGTTGCTCAGGAGACAGGTAAGGTGGTCTGGCATTTCCATCTCTTCAAAAAGTTTTCACAGTTTGTCGTGATCCACACAGTCAAAGGTTTTAGCATAGTCAATGAAGCAGAAGTAGATGATTTTCTGGAATTCCCTTACTTTTTCTATGATATAACAGATGTTGGCGATTTGATCTCTGGTTCCTCTGCCTTTTCTAAATCCAGCCTGTACATCTGGAAGTTCTTGGTTCAAATATTACTGAAGCCTAGTTTGAAGGATTTTGACCATTATCTTGCAAGCATGAGAAACAAGTGCAATTGTACGGTAGTTTGAACATTCTTTGGCATTGTCCTTCTTTGGGATTGGAATAAAAACAGACCGTTTCCAGTCCTGTGGGCATTACTGAGTTTTCCAAATTTGCTGACATATTGAGTGCAGCATTTTCACAGCATCATCTTTTAGGATTTGAAATAGCTTAGCTGAAATTCAAACACCTCCACCAGCTGCTTGCAGTAATGCTTCCTAAGGCCCACTTCACTTCACACGCCAGGATGGATGGCTCTAGGTAAGTGACCACATCATCATTAAGACCTTTTTTGTCTAGTTCTTCTCTGAATTCTTGCCATCTCTTCTTAATCCCTTGCTGTTTCTGCTATTGTGCATAATTCTGCTATTATGCATAATTCTGCTATTATGTCCATCTTTGCATGAAATGTTCCTTTGGTATCTCCAATTTCCTTTTAGAGATCTCTAGTCTTTCACATTCTATTGTTTTCCTCTATTTCTTTGCATTGTTCACTTAAGAAGACTTTCTTATCTCTCCTTGCTATTCTTTGGAACTGTATCTTCAATTGGGTATATCTTCTTTCCCTTTCTCCTTTGCCTTATGCTTATCTTCTTTTCTCAGATGTTTCTAAGGCTTCCTCAGATAACCACTTTGCTTTATGTTTTTAAACATATTTATTTTACAGTCTCTGTGGGATTTTTCTGTTACTGTTTTATTATCGGCATTTTTAAAATTCTGATACTCCTGTACATTACTCCCAGTGACTCTAGTTGATAACAGATTATTTTTCCTGTGTGTTTATGATTCTGAACTTATCTGTAGAGAAGCTTTATTTATGGAAATACTAAGTACTTCAGATGAAGTACATACTCAAGAAGTATCACTGAGTGATGTTGGTAAAATAAACTTGAATGAGGTCATAAATTTCCTTATAGATCCCAGGCTGAGATAGTGAAGTAAATTCCCTACTGTACTCCTGTGCTACAAGTGAGTGATTGAGTGAGTGAAGTCGCTCAGTCGTGTATGACTCTGCGACTCCATGGACTGTAGCTTACCAGGCTTCTCCATCCATGGGATTCTCCAGGCAAGAATACTGGAGTGGGTTACCATTTCCTTCTCCAGGGGATCTTCCCAACCCAGGGATCAAACCCAGGTCTCCTGCATTGGAGGCAGACGCTTTAACCTCTGAGCCACCAGGGAAGCCTGTACTCCTGTGCTACAAAGTAGATTAATGAAGCAACTGACAAACAACTAATCTCAAAAATATACAAGCAACTCCTACAGCTCAACTCCAGAAAAATAAATGACCCAATCAAAAAATGGGCCAAAGAACTAAATAGACATTTCTCCAAAGAAGACATACAGATGGCTAACAAACACATGAAAAGATGCTCAACATCACTCATTATCAGAGAAATGCAAATCAAAACCACTATGAGGTACCATCTCACACCAATCAGAATGGCTGCGATCCAAAAGTCTACAAATAATAAATGCTGGAGAGGGTGTGGAGAAAAGGGAACCCTCTTACACTGTTGGTGGGAATGCAAACTAGTACAACCACTATGGAGAACAGTGTGGAGATTCCTTAAAAAACTGGAAACAGAACTGCCTTATGATCCAGCAATCCCACTGCCGGGCATACACACTGAGGAAACCAGAAGGGAAAGAGATACGTGTACCCCAATGTTCATCGCAGCACTGTTTATAATAGCCAGGACATGGAAGCAACCTAGATGTCCATCGGCAGATGAATGGATAAGAAAGCTATGGTACATACACACAATGGAGTATTACTCAGCCATTAAAAAGAATACATTTGAATCAGTTCTAATGAGGGGGATGAAACTGGAGCCTATTATACAGAGTGAAGTAAGCCAGAAGGAAAAACACCAATACAGTATACTAACGCATATATATGGAATTTAGAAAGATGGTAACAATAACCCGGTGTACGAGACAGCAAAAGAGACACTGATGTATAGAACAGTCTTATGGACTCTGTGGGAGAGGGAGAGGGTGGGAAGATTTGGGAGAATGACATTGAAACATGTAAAATATCATGTAAGAAACGAGATGCCAGTCCAGGTTCGATGCACGATACTGGATGCTTGGGGCTAGTGCACTGGGACGACCCAGAGGGATGGTATGGGGAGGGAGGTGGGAGGAGGGTTCAGGATGGGGAACACATGTATACCTGTGGCGGATTCATTTTGATATTTGGCAAAACTAATACAATTATGTAAAGTTTAAAAATAAAATAAAATTAATTAAAAAAAAATAATAAAATCCAGGCCACATTTTCGATGAAAGTGAAGCTGTCCAGGATCCAAGATTAAGGCAGGAGTCTCAGTTTTAACTCCTCCTATCCTCAAGCAGCCCCCAGGTCTCATCTCCATCCACACAAGATTTTAAAATCCAAGGTAACTGGCACTGATTACCTGACATTCCTCTAACTTCCCAATGCCTAACTGTCCTGCCTTCCTAGGACAGTTACAATGTCAGCAGGCTCTTATTAATTTTCTAGGGAAAAGTAATTTTTGCTTGACTTTGTACTTACTACTGATGAGGATTCAGTCTCTGGGAAGATAGATTTCAACTTGTGTTAAAATGGGTAAGTTTGCATATATTTTTGTCTGATAGAGAGGCAAATAATTTCTGTCCAGGAGACAAAATAATCTCATAAATTAAGATTTTTGTTGTCCTACTGAACATTAACCAGTTACCAGTTATGAGTCTAACTCACTGATCTTATTTTCAGTGCTTTTTTCTTTCATCAACTATATAAATAAGTTAGGAGCCTCATAAATTTTTGACATGTGCTCTTTCTATACTTTTTAAAAAATATTTTTAAAATTTTTTGAAAACTGTACACTAATTCTACTGGGAATCTATCACATGTAAGGCAAAGTGTTAACTTCTTTATATATGTTGTATGATTAAATTCAATTCCCATGAGGGAGGGGTGATTATTGCACTTTGACAGATGAGGAAACTGAGGCCCAGAGAAACTGAATAATCTATTCAAGGTCACCAGGCCAAGAAGGAACTGAGCTATGATTCAAATCCTATGCTCTCTGTTTTTTTTAATTTGTTTTTTAATAGGAGGAAAATTGCTTTACAAGCTCATGTTCTTTTGTCTTCATAATGTAATGAAGTGATATTATTTTCCTATAACATCTACCCACTGGTGTTAATACCACAAGGAGTTGTCCATTTCTTTTCAAGACAAAATATTCCAGCTAATGCAAATTAAAACCACACTAACTTTTAAAAACAAGTAAATAATTTGAAGGTAGATAATTCAATCTGTGTTTCACATTTATCTTACACACAACTTAATCTCCTACTGATTATTCCCATGAACTGATTTTATGTTAAAGTTGAACTCACCACTAAAGGTAATATAATTATTTAAAAAGTAACAGGTATGCTACCCAATGCAAAGACCAAGGAAGTCTATATGGTTTGTACTGTAACATTTCAACTTATGGTGAAATATACCAAGAACATCTGCAGAACAGGAAGAGTCTAAAAGGGAATTTAACATGAGAATTCTAAACTTTGAATTTCAAATTATTTAATTAAACAGGCTCTCAAAAACAGAAAACAAGAAAGAGCTGCAATCAGCTCTTTTCAATAAGTAAAAAGGTACAGTATAGAATTCTGAGAAGTTAGGAACCTGAGTTTGAGCCACTTTTTAAAAATTGAAATTCTACAAAAATCAATTTTCAAAAATCTGTAGATTTTTGTAATCTAAAAAAAAAATGCCCCACTTAAACTGTCATCAAACAAGATATACTAAAGATATCTGAATCAAAAAATACTAGATGTTAATAGGCAACACAGGGGAATTTTCAGATAAGTTCTGCAATCATAGTAAAAGCGAAAGTGTTAGTCACTCAGTCATGTCCCACTCTTTGTGACCCTATGGACTGTAGCCCTCCAGGCTCCTCTGTCCATGGAATTCTCCAGGCAAGAATACTGGAGATGGTTGCCATTTCCTTTTCCAGGGGATCTTCCCTGACCCAGGGATTGAACCTGGGTATCTTGCATTGCCAGATGGATTCTTTACTATCAATCGTGTTAGTCGCTCAGTCATGCCCAGCTCTTTGTGACCCCATGGACTGCAGCCCACCAGGCTTCTCTGTCCATGAGATTTTCAATCAAAGAATTCCTCAAATTCTCAGAGTATTACTTCTATACAAGTAAGTAAATTTGCTTTAATATACAAGGAAATTTCTTCAAATTCTTTCCTTGTTCTTCTTAAAGGAAGAGGCAGGAATAATCATATTTAATAGAAGGTGATTTTGGTTTAAGCTGTTAACAGGGGTTTTCAAAGTGTGGTCCATGGACTCCTGAAGGATCTCCAGGACCTTTTCAAGGCTTCCATGAGATGCAATAACAAGTGTATGTAAAAATGCTCATGCCTTAGCACTAATCTAGCAGTGGCACCAAGCTGTACCAGTAATCACTGTACTCTTTACCACCACAGACTCACATGTTAAAGAAAAAAACAAACAAAAAATACCCTAGAGAAAGTAGTAACAATTATTAATTTGATTAAACCCTGACTGTTTACTTAGCACACGTTTTTAAAATTTTATATATATATTTAACTTTCTCTCTTGTATTGGGGTACAGTTGATTAACAATGTTGTGACGGTTTCAGGTGGACAGTGAAGGGACTCAGCCATACATATACATACATCCATTCTCCCCCAAACAAATATTTTTTAGATTGTAATGAATAGGAAATAGGCACGAAGTACTTCTATTACATACCAGAACTGACGTGAGGGAGAGCAGTTGTGCAATTATTTGAGCTGCAACTAAACTAACCTCTTTTCTCATGAAACACCATTTTAGCTTGAAAGAACACCTGAGAGACTGTGGTTACTCAGACTTCGGTATTTGGCAGACATTTTTCTCAGAAATGAACCAAGTTGAGTCTGTCACTGCAAGGAAAACAACTGACAGTATTTGGTATAATGATAAAATTCATTCTTTCAAGCAGTAAGTATAATTTTAGAAAATTTGGATTTGCCACCATGAGTCTGATAGGTTCCCAATACTTAAGGACTACCTGAAAAATGCTATCGGTAGTGATACTAATAAATACTATTTTAAAAAAATATATTGTATGATGAAATATGCCCAAACTGGAAGATTTTAATCAATATTTTTTCAAATGACCAACGTACATTTAAAAAATCATGCATGGGTAAAATCATGCATCCCGGGTTTTATAATCTTATGCATCTCAGACTAATAAATTTAACCATTCTGTCAAAAGCCAGGATGACACAATGCACCCTATATGCCATACTGTGATAGGTCCTGGGAACGAAGGCGTGAGCAAACCAACAGGTGGTCCCTGAACTCTGCACTCTTGCAGGGTTCGTACTTTAGTAGATGATAAACATTCATCAGATAATGGCTCACATTAAAGAGACGGTACAGTAGTTGAGAGTCCTCTATGAAGGAAAGGTTACAACCTCAGAAGCATGAAAAACAGAAGACTTTACTAAACTGAAGATGGAAAGAAGAGTTCCAGAGGACCAGTTGCACCAACTTCACCTGGGAACTTGTCAGAAATGCCAGATCCCAGGCTCTTCCAAGAACTGCTGAAGGAGAATCTGCATTTTAATAAGCTTCCTAAGTCATTCCCACTTTAGAAGCACTCACTGTTCTAAAGAATGTACAGGCATTCATTCTATGAAGGAAGAATACTCTTGAAGAGGTAACAGTCCCAGGCCCTATGGTCAGAGGAGGGTGTGTTTGAAGAACTCAAAGAAAGCTATAGTGGCTGGAACAGAAAGAGCCTGGGAAGGATGGTACGGGAGCTCTCAGGGGCTAGCAGACACTGAACCTGGGCGTGAGTAAACAGAGGGATTAGAATGCTACCTCCTGAACTCCATCAGACAGGCCTTCAGGCACTAAACTGATTTTCAAACAAACCCAACAGTTAGATTCTCATCCTTTTACAGTTGCCGAAGGGCAAATTCCTTTAATTCCAATGAAAGAACCAAGCTCTTATAGCACAAGTGGCAACAGCTCTGGTTCCCCACAATGAAACAATAGGGCAGCTTTGCAAAGCCTTAATTTGAATGTGTATAAGAGAGCATATTAACTTCTTGAAGCCTCGGAGGCCCCTCATTACTAGCAAGGTCTGAACTCTTAAGAATGAGTGACTGTGCTCTTAATTCTGCGTAAATCTTTATTCTCTGTTTATTTGGGCCCTCTGATATCAAACGTGGGTCACAATGTCACTGATCCTGGTGAACACTGTATCTAGTCCTTGGGAAACTGAATGGAACATGACCCAGCAGGACAAACTCTAAAGGCTGTACTGCAGGAGCTGTACCAAAGAGATGCAGTCAACACATATTTGAGAGATGGAGAGATAGAGACAGAGAAAAAGAGAGAGACAGAACATGATCCACAGCTTTGTGGCTCCAGGCATTCATGGATGTCTGAGCATGGAAGGAACCAATTATGCCCAGCAGTCCCCTCTGTACTGACTAAAACAAGTCGTATGAAGACCCCCAGGAAGGAGGAAGACTCCCAGTGTGGATGGAGACTACAGAAGAGAATATACACTGGAAGCATCTCAGCAGCAGCCTGAAGTGCTGGGAAGGGCAGGAAATACCTTGATTAAAACAAGGAAGATTGGTTCAATCTCCAAGCTAATAAACCCTAAAGTAATGTCCAAGGTGAAGACAACTCAAGGGCAGAATTTTCTCATTGTGGAGCTCTACACTAAGGTCACAGGTGTGGATTTAGGTATACTGGCAAAAATTGCAGTATGATAAACAAAAAATAAAAATGGAGGCCTAGGTTCATTTCCTCCAAAGTCAAAATTCTAAATAATGATAGATAGGGGGTTTATGTCATTTTAGCAATACCAGAGGGGGCTGGAAGTCTTCTAGTTCTTTGAATGGCTGTACCCAGATGTACAATTATTTTTTCCAGATAGTCTGGAAAGAAAAAGATTCTTTCAACAAAGATCAACAACCTCATGTCCGGTCAGTGGAAGCTGCGTTGCCACTGTCTGGAACCCCAGAGTCAGCTCTGACAATCAAAGACTGGAATGAAGACTCTTGATTCTTTGTGAAAATCCTTGATGAACAATCTATCAACTCTAAGAGGTTGAAAGTTTCCTTGTGTAAAAGGGACCAGTGCAGCCAAAACTATTTAAACATTAAAAAGGTTATAATATGATTTTAAAAAATAAGAGAGAATCTCAACAACCAAGATAGTTTCCATCGAACCTGAATTTTAGGGCATTCTTTTGGCTAAGAGGTCTGCTTCCTACGTTGTCCTTACCAGCTACATCAGGGCTGGGGCTCCTCAGCTAACTTTTGGCACTCTCTCAACTCCAACTGGAAGGGATGAACACTTGGTCTAGCTGAACAAATGCTTTGGCGCACTCTGCATCTGTCACCCCCAAACTCAAAGTCTAGGACCGCCTGAACAAGATCTGGCTTTCAGTGCTGCCTGTCTAATTATGAAGCTCAGACTAAAGGTTTCACTTAAAAATCCTTCATTACACACAATTATTTTATCACCCCTGCCTGCTCTTCCTAAGCTAATCTCTACCTTGGCCTCTTCCTCTTGGTACCCCAATTACACTGCTCACATGCTATTACCTGGGAGCCTCTTCCTTCATGTCCTTTGTTTTTATCCAACTAACTTCTAGTAACTCTTTGGCTCTTGGCTCAACCCTAATGCCATCCAATTCCTTATCACTAAGGGAGTGAACTCTGCTGCAGCTTGTGATCATGTGTGTATATGGGACTAGCTGGTGAAGGCCTCCCTCACTTTCTCCCACCAGAGACTGCTCTGTGAAGCACCTACAGCAGGCCAGGCAGAGTGGGACCAATGATGAGGCAGACACTGGGCCTGTCATCAAGCAGCTTGTCCTATAACAGAGAGGAAGAAAAATTGGTGAATTAAGTGTTTCAGAGGCTGTGACCAAGGCATGCACAATGCACAGGGTTGGGCTGGGGGACAGCAAGCTTTACCTGTGCAGAAAGCATCTGGTGGAGATGAGGACATAAGCAAAGGTAGAGAGCTGCATAAGTCTGTGGGCACCACAAGCAGCTGATGGCCCAGGTCTTTGCAGTGGAGTGGTCAGGGCGAGGCTAGAGGGGAAGCAGTTTCCAGAGGAAGCTTGCCTTCTCATGCCACCCTGGGGAGTGCAGACTGCGGCTTTAAGTAGGGCAGTGAAAAGGGTAGGGTTCCCTTTTGGTTACAAACATGTCTCCCTCCAAATCTGTGGAAACTCGGGTCATATTCCTTCCCCTGCTCTCCTGCCAGATTTCCCATCAGCACTCCATGCATTCCACTTAAGGGAGCAAAAAGGAGCAAGCAGCTTTTCCGTGCATTCCAAATTCACTTGCATGAGCCATCACAAATCAATCATAGCAGCGAGCTGAGAATCCAGAGCCCATGGCAGGACACAGACAGCCAAATCTGCTTCATTTTCATTTTCTTTTCTTTTTCTATTTTAGTAGCATATGATAAAGAAACCTTAAAATTTTTTTAACATGGGATTAAGCAACAGGGAATATACTGTGACTGTCGTTGTGATCCCAAATCTCCTTGGAAATTAATCAATCACCTACAGTCAGGTCATTAAAAGTAAAACATTTCTCAGACTGTTAACTTCCCCCTCAATTATAGTATGGACGCATTTGGATGGACTGGGCTGGTAGCACTACATAAAGGTCAACAACATGGACGGATGGATCCTGCCAAGGTATCTTCAATAAAGTAAACGTGGACAGTGCTAAAGTGTCTTATTTTGGAGACTATTATCTGCTCTAAAACCATGCTATCATTTTTATGTGTAATGATTTAAAATTGGCCCTCTGCAAATGAAATATCTCAAGTACTTCATATGAGAGAGATGGGCTCCAAGATACAAGACAGGATAAAGACATACTGAATTTGAGTTAAGATGCAAAGAAGTTAAGAGGACATAAAAAGTGAGATTCCTCTCAATTCAAAAAATTTTTACTGAGCACCTACAATGTGGCCAACAAACTAAATTCTGGGAATATTCAGGCAAATAAGACTTGATCTCCCACTCCACCAAAAACATTTGAGTGGAAAGAAGGGGATAAATGAGAAACAAAGGTAAATTTGGTTACAGTAGAATTGGATCAGCTATTAGAGTATATATATACTTGGGGTGAAAATGAAGTGAGAACTTCAGATATATTTCTAAACAGTAGACCAGCTTCCTCAGGAAGGTGGCTACTGCCCATAGCTTAGATTACTAATAATTTAAACGAGACCGCATCTAGGAAACAATGCAACCTGGGTCTAGGGGACAAAAAAAGAAAAAAACTCAAGATGCATTACAGACTGCTCTCAACTGATGAATATACTCTACTGAGATTCTTCATAAGTATAACCACTGGTGTGGAAAATTTACGCTGAACAGTAAGGAACAGTAATGACCTTTTATCTCGAGGAATGCAAAAAAATATTTAGTTATGAATACCACCCCCTCAAAGCAACATCAACCTTTCCTTCCATTTTTTAAACTCATCAAAACTCATGAAGTTCTATAGAAAAAGATCATTTAAATAGCCACCATGGGAAAAACTAAATCACTTAAGACTTTTTACGATCTGAAAAGGAATAATCTTATGTTACGAAATTGAAAAGGAAATAAAATACATCAGAAGGAAAGATCGACTTAAAGTGAGCTGTAAACCGTATCGCTATCATTTTGGCTTCATATCCGTAATTAGCGCTTATGTGGAGGTAGAATGTAGTGAGGAAATTAAACAGGCTTGGGACTCAGGTAGGATCAGGGGTACAAATCCTGACTTTGAAACTTGGTAGCATTGTAGCTTCGGGCAAAATATGTGACTCTTTGAACTTCCATGTTCTCTTCTGTAAACTAAAATTTCCAATAACTGCTTTTTGATATCTTTGCAATGATAGCAGATACTGAATAGTCAAAGATCTTCAACAAATGCAAAGCAATTTTAATGTTCTTACATTCTTGAGCATGAATTCTGATCCCTTTTAACTTTGAGTAGGCACAAAGAGTGATAAGAGCTTTTCTCCATGGATGGGAAGGGTCAACACAGCTCTATATTGCCCTGACAATCCAGAGAGATCACAGCTCAGTCACCCTGAAGGAATTTCTCCAAACCCTTCCAGGGTGACATCATTATTGTCTTGAGTGTCAGGGCAAGTGTCAGTGCTGAAGCAACTGAGGCATTATCACAAGCTGAGAGCCAGCAACAGATACCAAAAAGCCATTATAAATAGCAACTGAAGACCCAAAAATGCAAAGTAGAAAAGACAGTATCCCACAAAGCGTTAAACATTTGCAGCAAAAGACCTTAACAGAGGTTAATGAGGTAAACGCTGTCATTTCTGAGTGCTGACTCCATGCCACACATGCACTCTGCATGCATCAACTTTGATGATGCACTTTCCATGCATCGACTCACTTAATCTTCACAACATGACTCTGAGGTAGGTCCTACTATCCCCCCCCGCCACCCCCTGCCTTTCATAAATCAGGACATAGAGATCCAGATAACTGTAGGAGGCCCCCCAGCTGTAAGTGGTGTAACTGGAATTTGAACTCAGGTCTGTCTGATTCCAGGGCTTCACTCTTAAACAACGTGCCGTTTCCAAATACATCAATGGTAAACCAGTTACACAGTCATCACCTTAAATAAGCCAAGTAATCTATTTCCAAGTAATCTACCTATTTCCCAAAAGGTAGGCTTAGTCTTCCTGAGTTCCATTTTGGTTCATTGTGTAAGGTGTGACTCCTAACTAGGACACATCCGGGAGCTTCTGATCTGATTACAGGCTTTTCCTTCCAGTTTCTGTTGCTAGATCTTTCTTTCCCCACTTCTAACTGCTGCCATGCCCGGGACTGTTGTGGGACCGCTCTTCCTCTATTGATCTCCTGAGTAATCTCGTCAGCCCCATGCTGATATGTATGAAAGAGAAAGCATCTGTATGCTGAGAGCACTAAACAGAACCCTGGATATGTTCATTCCTGACCCCTCCCCACCCCACCACACTCATATAACAAAACTAGACCCCCTTCTTCCCTGCAGAAGGTCAAAATCCAGGAGTTATCCTTGATTCTTCTCACAAGCCACATCTAGCTCATAAATTACTCCTGTTGGCCCTATCTTTAAAGTATTGATAGATCCCAAATTTGAACACTTCCACCACCACCATCCCAGTTCAGGATTACTGTGCTAGCCTTCCAATTGATTTCCCTGACTCTACTCTTACCCCAATTCAGCTCATTTTCTAGAGACCAAGAGAGCAACACTGGAGAAAACAACAACAACAACAAAAACAGATCATGTCACTCTTCAGAATCATCCAGTGACTTCCTATTACAATTAGAATGAAATTCAAGCTTCTTCCCATGGCTCCCCTCAAGCCATACCTAGCCTGTTCCTTGCTTAGTTGTCCAAATTCAGCTCGTGACGCACTGACATGACTCTCTGAATAAACCGCATATGCTTCCATGTCAAGCAAGTTCCCTTCTAAGGGCATTTGTACTTACCATTCCCTCTGCCTGGAAGAATCTCCCTCCAATTCTTCACATGGCTTTGCTCTCCCACATCATTCATGTAGTGACTTACATGTCACCTCCTCTGACCATCTGGATCTAACAGTTGCTTGCCCATTCCCACCATTCTAATAGCATTCACTTCCTTGAGAGCACTTAGCACTTTCTAAAATTATATTTAGTCTATATTTTTATACCATACTTTACAATAACCCTGTATATGAGACAGCAAAAGAGACACTGATGTATAGAACAGTCTTTTGGACTCTGTGGGAGAGGGAGAGGGTGGGATGATTTGGGAGAATGGCACTGAAACATGTATAATATCATATATGAAATGAGTCGCCAGTCCAGGTTCGATGCACGATACAGGATGCTTGGGGCTGGTGCACTGGGACGACCCAGAGGGAGGGTATGGGGAGGGAGGAGGGAGGAGGGTTCAGGATGAGGAACACGTGTATACCTGTGGTGATTCATGTTGATATATGGCAAAACAAATACAATACTGTAAAGTTAAAAAAGAAAAGAAAAGAAAAAACTCACTGCTGTGTTCACAGGACATAATAGTGAGTAGGTGTACCTAACAGGCAGGACTTCCCATATGGCTCAGTGGTAAAGAATCTGCCTGTCAATGCAAGAGACACAAAAGATGCAGGTTTGATTCCTGGGTTGGGAAGATCCCCTGGAGAAGGACATGGCAATCTGCTCCAGTATTCTTGCCTGGGATATCCCATAGACAGAGAAGCCTGGTGGGCTACAGTCCATGGGGTCCCAAATAGTTGGACATAACTGAGCAGCTGAGCATGAGCACCAAACTGGAACTCCCTTAGTGGAATGGCCATCTGAACTCATGACAGAGTGGTTCAAAGGGCCCCGTTATCCAGAGCTATGTTGTGATCCTGGGGCTTCACATTAGAACTTCCCCATCCAGATGTTCTGAAACTGGGTGACAGCTGGCTTGGTCATTCAAAAGGGAATAATACAGTGTGAGGCAATATGAGCCCAAGTTTTGACCATCAGGGGAATTCTGTATCTCACCCTCATCTTGAGACCCCACCCAGGCCTTGCAGAGCCTGCATCCAACAAGCTTATTTTCCCCAGGCAGGCTGCACCACTGGGTCAGTTCCCACAAACACTACCTTGCTAAGACTACAAGGTGGTGGTGAAGTTGCTTCAGTCGTGTCCAACTCTTGCAACCCCATGGACTATAGCCTGCAAGGCTCCTCTGTCCATAGGATTCTCCAGGCAAGAACACTGGAGTGGGTTGCCATTTCCTTCTCCAGGGGATCTGCCCAACCTGGGAATCAAATCCGGGTCTCCTCCATTGTAGGCATGAGTCCAAAAGTAAGACAGGCTCTCAGGGCATCTGAGCTCTACCCCAAGGAGCCACCAAAGTGATGCAAGGACTTGCTCCACGGCCCGACCTAGGCATGTACACTTACGAACACATTCATTTAATTCAGTCTGACAGTGAAAAGGGTATGTATGGGGCCCACACTTAGAGGCTGGCTCTATGGGGTCACACAGAGTCGGACACGACTGAAGCTACTTAGCAGCAGCAGCAGCATACACTGACAGTCCCTGCAGGTGTTTTCAGTTAAATGTGATAATCAAGTTAGCTGAGCAGCACAGTTAACTCTGAAGCAGCAAACTGAGCTTCCTGGGTGATCTCCCCATCTGTTTTACTACCAGGCTAAGTGCAAAGAGCAATGGCTAAGGTGAAGGGCGCAAAGCGAAGGTGCTTATGGGCATTAAGGTGGAAAGAGAAAGGAAAAGAGAGGGTGAGAGGTGGGTTTCTGCTATAGCAGTCCCAAAAGGAGAAGGTGCTTATTTCACAGTGAGTCCAGATAAAAAAAATTTTTTTTAATTTCACAGGCTCACCCTTGTGCTACAGTTGGATAACTTGTCTATTATCCAACTATATAGATCCTCCTGTCTATAAATACAGATTTACTCCTATATATTTACTATATATTACTACCATATATTTATTATATAGTAAATATAGATTTACTCCTGTCAGGTTGACTTGGCACTTAGATGGGGCTAAGCTTCTCAGTACTCCCCACAGAGCGTAAGCTGAAGAAGGGAAAGGTCTTTTGCAGGACTGGTTATGAGAAACCAAAGAAAAAGTTAAAACTGTCATAAGATAATTTGATAATCCCAGGACCTTCTCCATGGCCAATGTTATTCTTGCCCACTTCAGCTGGAAACTGCCTTTGGGGTCCAAGTTTTCAGGGCATGGTGAGGAGATGATGTGTGTGACTGGCAGGTTGGTTCCTTGAAACAAAAAGGCAGGATAAATTTTGCTTATCCTATTACTGCTAATTTGCTTAAATGGCTCTACACCACCACCTGTTTCACCAGCTAGCCAGGGACAAAGTACTCAAGAAGTCCAAAGAATTTTGATGCTGCAGAAGTCTCTAATGAGGCTTTTCAGTTCCTAAGCAAATCAAACCCACCTGTTCCTATTTTGCCACACAGCTTTCAATTACTGATGTTAATGGAAGGCAGGAGGGGGCACAATTTTCAATTATCCATGCTAAGCCGCAACACGTCCACTCCTGAAAAGGTCTCTCTAAACTGAAATTCTGGGTCTAAAACCCCCTATTCCCATTCACCGCTATATAATTCCAGATGGAGTCTGAGATGGCAAACTAAGGACACATTGAACCAATATCTATTCTCTATCATGGCCTATAGCTGAGGGAAGAACTGTGGTGTGGAAGCTAACAAAAAGCCCCAAAGGGGAATTTAAATCCAGCCAGGGCCAGGACTAGGGTAAGACAAGAGAGGCAGGTGGGATGCACAATTTCAGGAGGTGAGGTCCTGAAACCAACCTGAGAAGGAACATCTCACAGTACTTCCAAATTTATTTTAAAAGGCTAGGATTAAAACTTTTAGGACTTCCCTGGTAGCCCAGTGGATAAACAATGTCCACCTGCCAATGTAGGGGACACGGGTTCGATCCCTGGCCCAGGAAGATTCCACATGCTGTGGAGCAACTAAGCCCATGCACCACAACGACTGAAGTCCACATGTCTAGAGTCTGTGCTCCACAAGAGAAAGCACTGCAATGAGAAGCCCGTGCACTGCAAAGAGCAGATAACAATAAAACTGAAAATAAGACCTCTCTTCTCACCAAAACATAAAAAAACAAAAACAACTTTATTTGAAAATATTTTAGTTTTTCCTTTAACATTTGTTATTTGAAAAATAATAAAAGAAAAAGTGGAAGTCATGATTATCCATAATTTTGTCATATTTTTGAGAAATAAAATCTCCCTCATTATAACTACTGTGAAAATCTAGTCATTGTTACTAACCATTTGGTGCATGCTTCAGGCTCTTTTCCTTTCATACACACACACACACACACACACACACACACACACACACACACACTCACTCACTCACTCACTCACATATATTTTAACTTAAAAAATTGAATCCTCTTTAGCAGTTACTTAAATTTAAAGAAGCACTCCCTTCAGCAATGTTAAGGGTCATCATCTCCTTAAATTGTATACCTCAGGTGTCTCTCTTCCCTCATCCTGCTCCCAAACCTGTTATATACATCATCTTGGTGTCCTTGCTTACTTTACCTGCTGATTAACATTTTTTTAATTGAGTCACCATAATATTATTGTCTGGATAATATAGGAACCAAGTTTCTGTTAAGACTTTTCTTTCCCTCTTCATCAGCTTCCTTGCTTCCTTCCTTTCACTTCCTGTTCATTCACAAGAAGTAGGAGACAGAGTAGGAATGTGTTGGCTCACTTTAATGGTTGTGGAATAAACAAGGCATACAGACACTAATTGGCCTTTAGAGGCTGGCAGCGAAGGTGAGCCCCCTCTCAGGACTCAGGGGTCTAAGGATATTGCTGGCAATCAGCACTGGGGAAGGAGAGGTGTTCTCAATCTGTACCCCAGAAGACAAGAGCCAAGGGCCAATAGCCAGAGCTCCTCTCTCATCACTGAAGAAGCCAAAGAACTGTGAGGGGTCCTGGCCTTACACCCTCCTGGGTGGTCCAAATGGCTAACCATACCCAAAGTCTGAACAGTTTGCTGTTACAAATTCCTCACCCCAGTTAGAAATTTTGAACTCATCCTCAAAAAAGACTTCCACAAAGAAGTTGGCAGGGCCTTGTTGCTATTGCAAGCAGAAAAGATGGCTCCCCATATTTTAAGCCAGGAGCCCCTGGAGCCCACTCAACTGCAGTGAGGTTGATATGGCTTATAGCTGCTTGGGCCCCTGGGGTGCTGGGTTATTTTATGCAGGTTGTGGCACAGGTCAAAAGCCTTTATATTTGTGGCTCAGATGGTAAAGAATCTGCCTGCAATGCAGGAGACTGGGGTTCAACCCCTGGGTCGGGAAGATCCCCTGGAAAAGGGAATGGCAACCTACTCCAGTCTTCTTGCCTGGAGAATTCCATGGACAGAGGAGCCTGGCAAGCTGCAGTCTATAAGGTCGCAAAGAGTCAGACACAACTGAGCGTCTAACACTTTCACTCTTAAGACTACACTTTTAGGGATCATTTCTATAGTTTGCTTATAAAATAAGCAGGACCTGCAAAGGTCCCAGTGAGGACAGTGGTAAGGGCAGGTGCTGGGGTGGTGCTACATCAGATCTCTGGGTGATTCAACATCAGTTGGTCTATGAGCCTATGAAGAGACTCGCCCCTTTGATTCATTGGTTCTTTTTTCTCCCTGATACTCTAGGCCTCCACTCCAACTCTGTAGCCTAGTTAACCTCTGCTTAAATCTTTTACAGTTCAGGTTAATGGTAACATATCAGCTCCCATACACTGAATGCATTCAAAGAAGTCAGAGCACTGCCTGGGACCCAAGATGTGCCACCTGTAGCATTCTGCATCTATATGGACCCACTGTTCCAAATGAAAACCATGAGGCAGCTAAACAAATTCAATCACTGTGGAAAGTGATTTGGTGATATCTAAAAACAGTGAAGCTGCATATATGCCTGGAATTCTAGTGCTGGTATACATCATGCCAAAATTCACATGTATACAGAAAGGTGTTTGCAAAGATGTTCACTGCACTGCTTACAATGGTAAAAAAATGAGACACAATTCTAAGTGTCTATTAGTAGGAGAAAGATTAATAGTATGTGCCATTTTTACATAGCATTTAGAGAATGAATTAGCATTTATCTCAAAGAGATAAAACTCAGTAGAAAAACATGTTGAAAAATGTGAGTGCACGCTGAGAGCCTTTATGGACACACACACCAGATGGCCATATGCGGTAACAAATGGAATTGGGGAGAACCCCAAAGAGGATTTCAATGTTAACATGAAGAAGAGAGAGGTCAAATAAAAATGTTAACTGTCACATAAATACATATATTTGTGTATATACAGACATGAAAAATTACAGCAAAACATACAAAATATGCATTCCAAATACACATTTTTGCCCTAATTCTGTTTTCCAAAAAAAAAAAAAAGGAAGAGAAGAAGGAGAGAGGGCACATTTTAGGAAATCAGAAGAATTCCTTCACATTGTCTTAAGGATCCTGAAAAAGCTCTGTGTATATCAAAGGCTGATAGCAGGTGATAGCAAAGAGAAAAAGAGTTTTTAAAAATGAAGTTAAGAATAACTTTATAAATGCATCTTTAATCCATACTATCCTTAATAATATTCCCAGACTTTAGTGTAGATGGAAAACTTGGGAGTTTATTAAAAATAGAACTCCATATCCTGCTTATCCCAGCCCGCAACATTCTGAATCAGGAAATCTTAAATGGATCCTAGTAATCTCCTTTTCATTTTCATTTATATATATATATATATATCAATAAATTTATATGTCATTTTTAATATATTTAGATATATAAATGTATTATCATTTATATATATATAAATGAATGTATATATCATTTATATGTAAAAATGAATTTATATCTCATTTATATATATATATCCTGAGTACAGTAAAGTTAAGCCTTTTACATTGGTGTAAAAGCCTTCTCCATTGGTGACTTTTTTAAAAAATTTTATTTTATATTGGAGCATAGTGGTAGCTCAGACAGTAAAGAATCTGCCTGCAATGTGGGAGACCTGGGTTTGATCCCCGGTTAGGAAAATCACCTGGAGAAGGGAATGGCCCCCCCCCATCCATTTTAAAATGTATTGAGAAGCATTTAAAAAGAAACATAAAGTAAATGAAACTTGCAATTTTAATGTAAAAGTCTATTTCCCTTTGCCCAAAAGTGAATAGCTAACAGTGGCTCTTAAAAGAAAATTTTATATCTTGATGATGATAAAGTCACTTTATACAATGCTTATTTACAAAGCTCTATAAAATGTTGATCCTATAATAGAACAATAATTACACTGTATATATATATATATATTATATATATACATATATATTATATATGTATAATGTACAGCTGAAATGTTAAAGGCACACTTGCTAAACTTATAAAACTCGTATTCTAGGTAACAATTAACTTCAATGGAACAATTCCAGTGTTTTAATTAAAGAATTTGAAAAAGAATACATATATGTATAACTGAATCACTGTGCTGTATACCTGAAACTAAACACAACATTGTTAACCAACAGAAAATGAAAGTGAAAGTTGCTCAGTTGAGTCCGATTCTCTGCGACCACATGGACTCTAGCCTGCCAGGCACCTCTGTCCCTGGAATTCTCCAGGCCAGAATACTGGATTGGGCAGCCATTCCCTGCTCCAGGTGATCTTCCTAACCAGGGATCGAACCCAGGTCTCCCGCATTGCAGGCAGATTCTTTACCACTATGCTCCAATATATAACAATTTTTTTTTAAAAAGTCACCAATGTAGAACAACATAGTTTTAAACTATCAAGACTTTGTAATCCATTATCTAATGATGATATCCTCTCTGCTTTCCCAAGCAGAGTCGAGGTACCCCTTCAGGGTTCCCATAGCCCTTAACTCATACTTGAGATTAGCACACAGATTTATGCTGTAGTTCACCTACAGTCACATCCATGCCCCCCACCCAGGCTATCAATTCCTCCCAACAGGAAAGGGATCATGCTCTCTTTGATACCTGTATCTAGCACAGTACCTGGCAAGCTGCAGGCACTCGATAAATATTCCTTTGAATGAGTTAGCATAACTGAACAAGTCCTAAACTTGAAGACATCCAAAGAAGAGAGAGTTTCCAGCACAGAGTTGGCAGACTTGTCCCTAAAGGACCAGACAGTAAATATTTCAGGCTTTGAGGGCCATACAATTTTTCTTGCAACTTCTCAACCAGCCAGTGTAAACTTGGAGGGCTGCCATAGATAATACATAAATAAAGAAAAGTTCCTCTGTCCCAATAAAACTTCACAAACACTGAAATCTGAATTTCATATAAGTTTCACCTGTCATGAACTATTGTTCTTCTTTTGATTATTTGCAACTATTGACAACTGTACACAAGCATTCTGAGCTTGTGGGCTGTATAAATATTAGCAGCAGGGTTTTCCCACTCCAGCTCTAGCAGATCTGGGCAGATAGGCAGGAGGAAGAAGCTCAAGATACCAGATAAGCTGAAGTAGACTGAATCTAAGAAGAGAAGAAAGGGGTCTATGTTGAATAAAAACCCAGTGGACCTTCATAGTACCTAAAAATGGGACAAAGGATACAATCCAAAAATAAAAACAATGCAGTTTTTTGTTGCTGTTCTTTTTTAAAAAATTTTTAAACAAGTTCTATCATAACAATAAAGCTCATATACAATGAACTAATGCCTAAGGAAGTCAGGAAAAAAACCGATATAGTTAAAAGTCATTAGTAATACTAGTTAGGGGAAAAGACCAAAGCTTCTTGGGTTAGAGTTTTACCCCTATCTCAAGCATTGCTAAGGTATATTCTAATGTATATTCTCCTTTCTCTCTGATTCCCATTCTTAGGTAGAAATCCAAATGAGCAAGATAAGTGGTCAAAAGATGGGAAGCAAAAGCTGAGAAAAGGGATTCTGCATCAGAATACCCAAAGATTGATTGTCCGGTCCTGTTTTACCAAGTCTTGTGCGTAAAATCATAGATGTCTTCAAAATTAAAAGAGCCTCAGAATCAGAGTCTGCTTCATTCATTAAAAGTAGTTATAACTTTGCAAATAGCAGGCATGTTCATTTTATAAAAATAAAGAAGGCAAGAGAAGAAAACACAAGCACCTAGAGATAACAACAGTTAAGATACTGCTGGCTATCCTGTTTTCCTTAACTACATTGTGTGTATGTATGTATGTGCTTTTTTTTAATGCAAAAATAATCCTCTTTATTTTGTAGATGGAGGCCTGGTATACCTGAGATCTGGCACACTTGCTCAAGATCATGAATAAAATGACTTTTACCTATTGTGCCAACACTCTCTCCTGCTGCTGCTGCTGCTGCTGCTAAGTAGCTTCAGTCATGTCCAACTCTATGCGACCCCATAGACGGCAGCCCACCAGGCTCCCCTGTCCCTGGGATTCTCCAGGCAAGAACACTGGAGTGGGTTGCCATTTCCCTCTCCAATGCATGAAAGTGAAAAGTGAAAATGAAGTCGCTCAGTCGTGTCCAGCTCCTAGCGACCCCATGGACTGCAGCCCACCAGGCCCCTCCGTCCATGGGATTTTCCAGGCAAGAGTACTGGAGTGGGTTGCCATTGCCTTCTCCAACACTCTCTCCTACCACCTCCTAAAAGAAATAAATCATCAGCATCTTGGATAAGTTAGTGCCTTGTTAGCACAGGTGCTCAATCAATTAATACATGTTGGCATGAATGAGGCCAACTGGGCTGACCTGTTTATCTCAGTCAGGCTCTGTCCAAGTCATCTTCATCATAAAAGCTGCTAATTGTCAAGCAATAGAAAAGATCAATAAAGGAGATGGATTTTGAAAAGAGTTTTTAAAAATAATAAACTGTTAGCCAGACTCACTGGGGAGGACCAAATAAATAAAATCAGAAATCAAAGAGAAATTAAAACTGATACCAAAGAATAATAAGATTACTACAAACAACTATGGGCCAACAAATCAGACAACCTAGAAGAAATGGATAAATTTCTAGAAGCATTCTATCTCCCAGAACTGAATCAGGAAGAAATAGAAAAATGAAAAGACCAATCACTGCTGCTACTGCTGCTAAGTCGCTTCAGTCGTGTCCGATTCTGTGTGACCCCATAGACAGCAGCCCACCAGGCTCCCCCGTCCCTGGGATTCTCCAGGCAAGCAAAAAACACCCACAAAACCAAAGTCCAGGATCAAATAGCTTTACAGGTAAACTCTACCAAACATTCTCAAACTATTCCAAACAACTGAAATGAAAGAAGGCTTCTGAACTCATTCTACAAGGCCAGCATTCCCCTGATACTAAAACCAGACTAAGACACTACTGAAAAAGAATTTCAAGCCAATATCCCTGATACATGTAGATGCAAAAATTCTCAAGTAAAAACTAGCAAATTGAGTTCAACAATACATTAAAAAAGGATCATAAAAAAAATTAAAAAAAAAAAAAAGGATCATACACCATGATCAAGCTGGATTTATCCCAAGCATGAAAGGATGATTTAACATCCAGAAATCAATCAACATGATATATGACATGAACAAAAATGAAAGATTAAAATCATATGATCATCCCAGTAATATCAGGAATAAGACAAGGATGCCCATTCTCCCCAGTTTTATTCAATGTAATATTTCAGATGACATGATACTATATAAAAACCCTAAAGACTCCACCAAGAAAACTTTAGAATTAATAAGTGAACTCAGTATAGTTGCATGATACAATAGAAGTATACAGAAGTCTATATACTATATACTATACTATATAGTGTTTCTACATGCTAATAATGATGTATCAGAAATTAAGAAAAAAACTCCACTTATAATTGCATCAAAAGAATAAAATACTGAAGAACAAATTTAACCAAGAAGGTGAAAGATCTGCACTCTAAAAAGTATGACATTGATGAGAGAAATTAAAGATGACACAAATAAGTGGAAAGATAGTCCATGCTCAGAGATTAGAAGAATTAAAATTGTTGAAGTGTCCATACTAGCCAAAAAAGCTTACCTACTCATGGCAATCTCTACCAAAATATTCATGGCATTTTCCACTGAACTAGAACATATAATCTTAAAAATCTGCATGGATTCACAAAAGATCCCAGTTGGCCAAAGCGATCTTGAAAAAGAAAGCTGGAGATATCACACTCCCTGGTTTCAAACTAAATTACAAAGCAGCTGCTGCTACTACTGCTGCTAAGTTGCTTCAGTCGTGTCCGACTCTGTGTGACCCCACAGACAGCAGCCCATCAGGCTCCCCCGTCCCTGGGATTCTCCAGGCAAGAACACTGGAGTGGGTTGCCATTTCCCTCTCTAATGCATGAAAGTGGAAAGTGACAGTGAAGTTGCTCAGTCGTTTCCGACTCCTAGCGACCCCATGGACTGCAGTCTACCAGGCTGCTCCGTCCATGGGATTTTCCAGGCAAGAGTAATGGAGTGGGGTGCCATTGCCTTCTCCAAATTACAAAGCTACGGGAATCAAAACAGTATGTTACTGGAACAAAAGCAGACGCATAGCTCAACGGAACAGAATAGAGAGCCCAGAAGTAAACCCACATTTATATGGTCAATTAGTCTACAACAAAAGTGGCAAGAATATACAATGGGGAAAAGCCAGTCTCTTCAATGAAT
Organism: Bos javanicus; assembly: GCF_032452875.1. Taxonomy (NCBI): domain Eukaryota; kingdom Metazoa; phylum Chordata; class Mammalia; order Artiodactyla; family Bovidae; genus Bos; species Bos javanicus. Next base: position 53,670,962 of record NC_083874.1, on the reverse strand, counting down.
GATGCTAGGAAAACTGGACAGCTACATGCAAAAGAATAAAACTAGACCACTTTCATAGACCATATACAAAAACAAAACAACAAACAAAAAAACCCCTCAAAATGGATTAAAGACTTAAATGTAAGACCTGAAACCATAAAACTCCTAGAAGAAAACATAGGCAGTAAAGCTTTTTGGCATCAGTCTTAGCAATACTGTTTTGGATCCATCTCTTTAAGCAAGGGTAACAAAAACAAACAAATGAGACTACAACAAAATAAAAAGCTTTTTAATGACAAAGAAAACTATTAACAAATTGAACAGGCAACCTACTAAACAGCAAAAGATATTTGCAAATGTTACGTCTGATAAGAGATTAATATCAAAATATATAGAGAATTCATATGACTCATTATCAAAAACCAAAAAATCTGATTAAAATATGGGCAAAAAACCAGAATAGACATTTTGCCAAAGAAGATATATAGATATCCAACAGGCACATGGAAAGATAGTCAACATCACTAATCGTCACAGAAATGCAAATCAGAACCACAATGATACACATTATCTCACATATATGAGAATGGCTATTATCAAAAAGACAAAACATAAGTGTTGGTGAGGATGGAGAGAGAAGGGAACCTTTGTGCACTGTTGGAGGCAACGTAAATTGGTACAACCACTATGACGGTTTCTCAAAAAAGACAGAACTACCATGTAATACAGCGATTCTATTTCTGGGTATTTATCTGATGACAACAAAAACAGTAATTTGAAAAGACATATGCGCATCAATGTTGACTGCAGCATTATCTACAACAGACAAGATATGGATGTAACCTAAGTGTCCAATGACGCATGAATGGATAAAGAAGGTGTGATACACAAACACTGAAATTTTACTCAACATAAAAAATAATGAAATTTTTCCATTTGTGACAACATGGATTGACCTAGAGGGTATTATGCTAAGTGAAGTAAGTCAGACAGAGAAAGACAAATACTTTTGATTTCACTTACATTCAGAATCTAAAAAACAAAACAAACAACAAAATAGAGACATGCATAAAAACAGAACAAACCAGTGGTCACCAGAGGGGAGGAGTGGGGTGGGGGGGTAAAACAGGTGAGGGGGATTAAAGAGCACCTAATTCTAGCAATAAAATAAGTCACGAGGACATAATGTACAGCATAGGCAATATAGTCAAGAACATTACAGTAACTCTTGGTGACAGATGGTAAGTTGACTTAGTGTGGTGATCATTTAGTAATTTTTAAAAATAGTAAACCACTATGTTATACACATGGAACCAATACGGTATTTTTAAGTCAATTATACTTCAGTAAACCTACGGTTTTGCCCGTGTTCTCTTCCTCTTTAACCATCTGGTATGGCCAGGGAGATGGACTGTGTGAGACACGCAACAATGCTGGGAGAAAAACCTGTCCATGTGACATGCCAAGCAGTTTAGGTGGTAATTCAGGTGAGAAGGAAAGTGTGGCTCTTAAAGCAGCAAAATGTTAAGGTTATCTTTCAATAGTGAGAAAAATAAAACCCGACTAGCCTGCTAGACTAAGAGGCAGGTTTGAAATGGGAAACCCCCATTTGCTTGGTGACCTAAGAAAATGTGTTCAAGTGTGTCTAGTTCTGGGACTTGGTTAACCAAGCTCGCACCTTCACTCCTTCAACCACCCATGAAGGTGATTCTGGGCCCAGGGTGTGTATGAAGACATGCTCTGAAGGTAGACCACAGGCTCCTGTCAAGAGCCAGCTCATGAAAAACAGAATCAAGCATTCTGGGGAACTGAGCCGTGCAACCAGGTATTAGAGAAACATCTGAAAGCAATGTTTGTTTTTTTCTATTTATCATTACGATGGTCCCACCAACTACAAAACAATGCATAATAGAGTTATCCGGGCATTTATAAGAATTGTGTTTCAGCAAACACAACTCTTGTGACTACCTAATATTTTCACTTGCCTGGCAACCTTTGAATGATAGCCTCCAATTTTTCCTTGGACTGCCCTCTCCTGTGACATGCGGTTCTAACAAGAAGGTTAGCTGAGTACCCAGCTACCGCCTCAGCACAGAAGTTGAGGGCGTTACACAAGGGAGGTCATTGCACTCTCTCTATTAGAAACACTAACCTGCAGTGGAACCATAAGAAGAAAAGGTGGTCAGAGGCGAGACACTCAAAAAGTAGTGCTCCAGGGCCAGCATGAGTTCCCTGGACACTTTCTACCCTTTAGTCCATTCATTATTCGACAAATACGCAAAGCTTTGCTGCAGGCAGTGTCATGACAGACAAATTTTCAACCTCAAACTGTTTACACTTCAGTGAGAAGAAAACAACAATAAATAAGTCAAACACATAGTGTATTAGACAGTGATACATGCTACGGAAAAAAAATCAGCAGTGTTCACTGGAGCTGGAGGCTGCGATTTCACTGTAGAGAGAGAGGAAGTAGAGCGGGCAGAGCAGTTCTAAGGATTAAAGGACAGAAAGAATCCTGCAGTACAGAAAACGAGACTGAAAAGGAGCAGCCAAGGAGACAGAGGGGAAAACGACTGGAGCCAAACCCTTCTGGATGCAATTGCGGATCAGCTCTTCTGCCCCAGTGATGGAACTACTTTAGGGAGGAGCACTGAGCGTTCCTCTAGCACACATTGGAGGGAAAGTTAGAAACATGGGCACAGGCGTCATGGACTATAGACATCCTCCTGTCGTACCTATTCTGTCAATGAAACAGGAAGCGTGATCTGAGAGAACCACCTAGAGAAGAGTAAAATGGCACAGGGACACGGAGTAGGATGCAAGGCACGTAACTGCCCTTGAGGTTGCGTTCCAACATCTGATAGCTCAACTCTGTTTTCGGTTACTCCCAGAAGACTGCCAGTAAATTCCCTTCTTTTTAAAAACTAGCAACAGTTGACTTCTGTTGTTTACAAGCAAAGATCTAATACACCAGTTCTTCCTTGAGGCCTTAAAGTTACCCCATTTTCTCACTGAAAGTCTGAGTTTAATGAAACTGATTCTGTTCTATCAGACTATGCATCTCCAGGTGCATAAGAGTCGTTTGCAATGGACCAACCAGCCAAATATGATGGGTTCCTCTACCTCTTACTGAAAGAACCAAGGCATATTGATTTATACTTATGATACCTAACTGGTAGCACTAAATCAGCATGCTAAACTGCTTAAAGAACAGCATTTCAATACATGGGAGAAAGCAGGAAGGATTGATACCGAAATTCAAGTCACCTTAACGTTTCTTCAAACCCTCTTTTGAGTTAAACCGTCAAAGTGTCTACCAAGACAGAATGAAGACAAACACATATACAACTGTCCTTAGAGCTCAGATTAATACTTTACTACAGATTTCAGAGACTCAGGGAGGGAAACCCACGTGAAGACTGCATAGAGGGGGAAACTGGAGGCAGAGAGAACCATTCTCACACTGGATGAGACTTTAATCTGGGAATGGCATCTGAGAGGCAGTCACACTAAGAAAGAAGATAAGTCAGACTCTCCCACAAAGAGAAACATTTCGAAGATCACATAGAAGACTGGGAATTTCCAGACCGTGAAGACTAAGATGAGTCCTCATGATATAACGTGCTGTTCCCCCTCCAGGAAATTAAGAGTTATTAAACTGCAGCAAAGACAGCTGCTTCTGAGATGAAATCAGCCTTGCGAACCCAAGAAGCAAGAGACTGAGGGTGAGGAGTCTATAACCTCCCGTGGAGATCAGCGCCACGCAGCTTGTTCTTTCACACAGGTGCACTGCCCCACCGGACACCTGAATCATGGAAAGCTCCAGACATGCACAGAAAACACGGTAAGGCTTGGTGTAAAGTGTGACCTGAAAGCAGACAGCAACAGCTTTCTCCTGGCTGACCCCTCGCTGGCTCACCCTCTGCTAGGAAGAGTGAGAGAGATGCTCAGTCCTTTGGGCCAAACATACACAAACGGCCGAGAACACAAAAGCCAAGTAAAAGGAAACACATATACACATGCAAATCTCCCAAGTGGATCAGAGACATGTGTGCTATTTTGCAGCATTCAGCCCTAAGGATTTTGCTTGCCAAGAACAGAACTGTGGAGAAGGGCCCATCCCATCAGTAAGACTTGCTTGGATATAATCATTAGAATAATTTCACCATCTTCCCTCACCTTAAGGTATAGCTCCATGACCCTTCTTCCTCCATCCCCTGATTTCTCAAATAGACTCTAAAAGTCTACATGGACTATGGATATACTACTTACCAGATGCTCTTTTAAGAGGTTTAGGTGGATGAGTTAACTAAATTCTCACAAAGACTCTAAGAGGATACATGCTATTCTTGTCTTTAGTTTTCCCAGAAAAAAGAGCCTGAGGTGAAGGCGTAGATGATTCTATGCTACTAGGGGGCTTCTTGGGAGGAACAAGGCAGAGAAGTTAATCCCTTCTTGGTTCAAGGACCAATAGCTGCTCATCTCTTGGGATCATCTCCCAAGAAGCTACCTAATGACTGCTATTCAGGACAACCAGCTCTAACTTTCTGTTAGTCAACGGTTTCCCCTTGGAGGTTTGTTTCTTTTTTTTAAATACTCCTTTGCTTCCAGGCCATATGCATGTGGATGGCAGCTTGTGTCATGTCTCCCTGGGCTAGCAGGTAAGAGGCAGGGGCACACAGTATGTGGGTATGAGGCTATAAGCTATCAAGCTGTACCTGCATGAAACGAGTTGAAGGCTACACAACCAGTCCCCACAGTGCTGGCTGAAATATGCACAGGAGAAGCCAGAAGAATCTGATATGCTAATTTAAATGTTTCTGATACAATTATCATGTATCCTTATTCAGATGAGAAAACTTGGGCATAAATCAGTGAAGTAATTCACACAAGGTTTCAGAAGAGATGGGTAAAACTAGGTAGTCTGGCTCCAGAATGCTCTCTCTTCACCACTGTGCTCAAGCTCCTATAGACGAACTACAATTACCCCAAAGTCTGCCAGTTGCCTCACTGCAGCTGCCCTGTTTGAGCCACAACAGTCATGAGTTCGTTGAAAAACCAGTCAGTGTAAGAAAATAAGTATCAAAGATAATGTTCACTGTGCAATGCAAAGAGGATGCGGTGAGAGAGGGCTTCAATGCACAAAACAGTGCAAGTGAATCAGTCACTGACGCTGAGCCAAAGAGAGACCTTTAATGAAACCACCCCTGGGGCCAACACATAAGAAATCTGGCTCATAAGAGCCAAGATAAATGAAAGGGAGACTAAAAAGACAAAGAAAAAAGATCGATGAAACTAAGAGCTGGCTTTTAAAAAGTAAATAGAAAAGACAAACCTTTAGCTAGACTCATCAAGAGAAAGAGAGCGGAGAACTCAAAATTAGAAAAAGAAGGAAGGGAGAAAAGAAGAAGAAGGAAGGATGGGAAGAAATCTGGCTCTGGTAAGGGCTGACAAAAAAGAAATAAAGTTGTGTTCATGCCTGATGATACTCTCACTTCTGTAAGATCCTGAAATAATAGGGGGCAGCCACTGAGAGGAAGACAGCATCCTCTCCTTTGCTCCTCCCTGAATTTGAAGAGGAACTCCATAGGTGACTCCAGGGGTTCAGAAGAGGAAGCATCAGAGGTGTATCAAAAACCAGGAAAGTCTCTGAAAAAATTAACCCAAACAGAAGTGGAACAAATCAAAACAAACAAGAGAACTAAATCAAAGAAGCTCTAAGACAACTGAGCATTAACAGCTTGAAGCCAAGCATTTCCCCTTTCAGAATGGGTATTTCTTATGATGTGAAAGATTCAGTTCCTTGAATTCAGAAATTTTGTTGATATATTTTTTTTAAAGCAAAAATTTGAACTTGTATCTTTCCTTCTCCAACACTGAAGGCTGGAAGGTCACAAAAGAGAGAAATTCCTGGATTGAAAGTAAGTGACGGTCTGGCAAGTAGGCTGAGTAAGGCTTGAGTTCTGATGTCACCTGCATTTCCATTAATTTAAAGTGCTAAAGTGCTAACGCCTGTTTGCTTCAAAATATGTGCTTGTCCTCTTTGTAGTAGCCCTTTAAATAGATTTTCCTTTGGTTCCACTAAAAATAGCTAGAGAAGGTCCTTTGAGAATTCCATTCTTAGTCTTAAAAAAATGCACTCTGTTCCCTGCCCCATACACATAAACAGGCCTGGAAGCAGTATCTCTTACTTCTTCCAGGGACCTCCAATCTATCAAAAACAATAAATCTTTCAGGATTAAAACAGACCTGGTCAGGGAAACAATTTTCCCAGCCCATTTCTGCTTGTTCATTATGGGATCACCAAACATCAAGGTCTTCTTTTGGGATGAGCAGACAGTCAGGCCAAGGGCTGAACATCCAAGTGTCTACCCAGGGTCAGGCAGGTAGGGGCAGGAAAGAAATAGGCCAGGCACAATAGGGACTACTGTTGTTGTTATTCGGTTGCTAAGTTCTGTCCAACTCTTTGATTGCAAAGTTGGAACTCTTTGCAATCGAAGAGTTGGACAGCCGGAACTGTAGCATGCCAGGCTCCTCTGTCCTCCACTATCTCCCAGAGTTTATTCAAATTCATGTCCGTTGGGTCAGGGATGCTATTTAACCATCTCAGCCTCTGCCACCAGCTTCTCCTTTTGCCTTCAGTCTTTGAACTAGGCAAACTGAAGAAGGCATGCCCAGGGGGATAGGGTGTAGCTCTCACTCAGTTCCAGCCAATTGCTCACAAGAAGATTGAAGTTTTCCAAGTAAAATGACCCCTGTTAAAAATGCTGGAAACCTGTCCAAATTTTAAAAACAGCAATGCGTGGGACAACAATACCAAATAGAGCACATGTGTGGGCTGCTCTGGCTGGAGGCCCTTGTTTGCAACTTCTAGGTAAGACACAAAGATAAAGGAAGACAGACTTCCTGTCCCCTGACAGCTTATGACCCAGTAGGAGTGAGAAGCTGCACACCCTGTAAACTGTCCCCCAGGGTGAATGTGATACACATTAAAAGAGGAATAAGCAGAGGCTATGGGAGTTCAGGACAGCACAAGGGTACTTGAGGCAGAAACGATTCTTATAGGCAGCAGCATGGGAGCTGAGGCTAAAGAAAAAGGGAGACTCTGGCTGGCAGAAGCTGGGGAGGGACCTTTCCTAACACAGGGCAGGGAAGGAAAAGGTTGAGATGGGTAAGAGGTGCTTCATGCTTCTACCCAACAAATACTCAGGCATGTTCACTGTGCGCCGGGCAGTAGAGATGCAATGTGATCACAAGCGATGAAGAGGAGGCTGCAAAGTCTGAAAGTCCCAGTCCAGACAAGGCCTTGGGAGGCCATATCCAGAGTTCTGTCTTAAGAGCAGGGGGAAAGCTGCCTTTGAAGTCTTTTTTAAGCAGGGGAATCACATGTTAGGATCTGCAGTGTTCCAAGTTTCCCCAGCCACAGAGCATGCATTCTGTGGCCTGGCAGGGAGCCAGAGCTCCACCAGCCAGAGCAAGCTGGGAAGCAGTCTAGGGAAGAGATGACGACAGCTTGACCTAGGCTGGCAGTAATGGACATGGAGGAAACTGGATGGATTCACAAGATAGTGAGGGGTTAAAATCACTGGAACGATCCGTTCGGGATAGCAGTCAGTGAAGCAGAAGCCAAATAGGCCTGGAGAATGTGGCCAACGTGGCTCTGTGGGGTTCTCAGGCCACACCACCCGTGGCCCAGCAGCCAAGCAATTCTGTGCCGGCAGCAGTGGGTGTCTAGTGGTTACTAGAGAGAAGAAGGTTCTGAAGCCAGGGTGTATGGCTGAGGAAAGGCTGCCAGAGAAGCTCACAGGAGCTTTGCATCTTAGAAAGCCATCATCTCAAAAGTACTGTTTTCTTTTAAATGTGCTTTATAAAATTCCACACCTATTTTGTTTGGACTAGCCTTGATGGCAAGGAAATAGGAAGCACTGCTCATGTGTTCAACAACTCTTCAAGAAACTAAATCTTCTAGATTTGGGGTGAAAGAAAAAGGAATAGCAGAGTATCTGTAAGATATATGCTAATGTCAAGTATCCACTTCTTTACATTTTAACCTTGAGAACTTCAGAAATGATAGTGAACTACCAGGGTCCAACCTCCTTGGTGCTAAGGCCTAGCAATGATTTTCTTTATAACCACAGGCATCTTTACAGGAACCCAACTCACTCTGCATGTAGATTAAGGAAATGTAAAGAAATCCTTCATAACTTGCAGGGATGCCTGGAGGTACTCACACTAGATGGGCAACCCTTGATAACTTGTGGCAATGGAGTCTACATATTTTGACGAAGTCTCACTTGTATGCCAAGCATCTGCGCCACAATATTCCATGCATTCAACCATATTGCACTATGCATATAAATAGTGCATATTTAGTAAAAAAAAAAAAATTCATATATAAATGAACCCACACAGTTGAAACCCATGTTGTTCAGAGGTCAACTGCAATGCCCTTCTGCCTCTGGACAACCACTCATACTCATATGCAGAAATGCAATGTAACATCTTAATGATCTCGAGAGGGGCTAGCCAACACAGTGAAGTTGGCTGTGAGCAGGGCCACGGAAATAATGCAAGTACTTCATGAGCCAAGAAATTAACCAACCCTCTGGACTTATTTTGTGTAATTAGACAATAGATTCCCTTGTATTGTATAAGCCACTGTAAACTGGATTTTTTGTTTCTTGTGGCCCAAAGCATCTCAAATGATACAGTACTTCTTTGGAGAAGCAAGAAAAGGGCTCCCTGAAAACACCCTAGGAATGAAGGAATAGTTGCTTCAAAACAGAAAAGAGACTAAGATTTATGTCTCAGGAAGTGTTTTGGGAAAACCAGCTGTGAAAAGGTATTGTTAAGAGCCACTCCAGATGTAAGGAGAGCGCTTTGGAATCCTCCCATGCAGCATAAGCACTGTAATAAAGTTCCAGTGAGCCACTGTGAATGCTATGTGTGGGGATAGACAACATACTTGGAATCATAATAATATGTAAACATCAGGGAACGACCATGAAATTAGTCTTTATTATTCATCCACTCTTATTTCCTTCTACATTTATAAGACTGGGGATTTTTTTTTTTTTTTTTTTTGCCCCCTTCCTACCTGATGAAAACAGAGACTCACATGATTGGAAGGGGAAGTCAGGAAACCAGGCTTAAAGAGGTTAAAAAATTTGCACAAGGTCCCACAGCCAGTTGGGGGCAATTTTCTTTATTATTAAAAATTCTTTGTGGGTGATTTTAGAACAAAATCATTTGCTGAACACTCAATTTAGTGAAAGGAGAATTGTAGAGACACGGGAAATCAAAACTGATTTTTTTTTTTTTAGTAATTACATTACACAAGTAAAATCTACTTTTTGAACTTGCTCTGAGTTTCTTCTTCCTTATTTCTAATAGCCTCCTAAATTCCAATCCATTCCTCCCAAAATCATTTATCCCTCCTAGAAAACCCTTTCATATGGCCATTCTCGAGCCCAGTGATTCTCAAAAGATTGCATCTGGTTTACCGGGAAGTAAATCAGAAATGCAGATTCCCAGGCAGAGTCCAATTTAAAAGACTAAGGGTGGGGCCCAGCACTGTCCATGTAAACAAGCTCCCCAGGTGAGTGTAACTGTGCTTTGAAGCACATGACTCCAGACTGTAGGCTTGAGTCCATGTTCCAAATAGAAAACATCTAATTTTTACAGTAGATTTAAGCTGGAACAACAAAAATATGTGCAGAGCTGCCTATAATTTTTAGGTTCCCTCTGAGGTCTGAAACTGACCCAAGAGATCTGTGATTGGATGAACCCTGGTAATCATTTGCATGAGGATTGGAGTTTTCTTTTCTTCCTTCTAAGACTTTTTCCCCTGGAATGCATTTCTAGTTGGGATTAAATACAAAATGTCTTAACTCTTCCTCCACAGCTAAAGGAAATCAATTTTAAAAAGTGTTTCAAGAGTGCTTTAAAAAGTACACAAAATATCTTCCCTTTGAACCAGACGCCTGGGACATACAGGGCAAAAGAGTAGGTAATGAGAGAAGTAAACGCCAGGTCTTCCAGCAGAACCAACCCTGAAACTAAAACTTAGAAAGGAAGCTGACTGTGAAGTAAGTGGACCAGAGGAACAATAGCTCAGGCATATCCTCGGATAAGTTTGAACCTGAGAAAATAGGAATGAAACAGACAAACCTCTTGTCCCTAGTTAACTTTCCCTTCTTGTTATATTTTAAAATAGGACAGTGTCGTAAGTGAGAATAGAGAGTTTATGTGGAATCTTAGACCTCCTCTGGGTGCCAAAAGACTTTCTTCAAACCTAAATAAATACTCCTTACTGGATTCAGCATGCATGCAGGCTAAGTCGCTTCAGTCGTGTCCAACATTTTGCGACCTATGGACTATAGCCCACTACGCTTCTCTGTCCATGGGAATCTCCAGGTAAGAACACCAGAGTGGGCTGCCATGCCCTTCCCCAGAGTATCTTCCCAGCCCAGGGATCGAACCCACGTCTCTTATGTCCCCTCCATTGGCAGGCAGATGAGTAACACCACCTACTCATCTCCACAAGAGATTTTAAATCTAGAGCCGCCAGAGACCAAGAACACAGCACACTGAGAACAGGAGTCTGTGTGTCCTACCACCAGCTCTAACCAACTCCCACTTACAACCATGAGGGCAGGTCTATATGTAGATTTCTTAATGATTATATGACAAAGAACTGCCACAGAACCTCACAGGACCAAAAAAACATTGTTGTTAAGTATCAAAGATAATACAAAATGCTCCAGAAATGCTATAAAATAAATAACTCCAGCAACAAAATTGGTTTAAATTTGTTAGAAGGCAGAAAGTCAAGGTTACAACTTTAACATACACATTCCAGCTGTACTTCTCCTTGGCTTAGGAACAAAGACTGAACTTCATGGGGTGGGAAGAGAAGAGGGTGGAACCAGAGGGACAAAGTGAAGCATCCACCAGAGATGAATAACCTCAAGGATTCAATACCCACCTTGAGGGTTTTGGATTTTTTTAATTTCTATTTATTTTTCTTTGAGGATCTCTAACGATCCTCAGGGCATTTTAAAAATGGGAAGATTCAGTTCTGGCTCTGCTGGATCACCACTGACTCTTGGTCTCTCTCAGTCCAATTAAATTCTCATCACAACTGCACAGCTTGAAATGCCTAACTTCTTTCAGCTGCTTCCTATCCTTTCTCCAGCTGCTCCCAGCAGGTATGGAGGCCTTCTAACACCCAGTGGCCATAAAGCAGTCACGAATGAGCAACACCACACATACTTGGCCAGAGGTTGTACCTAGAACTTTCTCTGTTCTGGTGCAGTCCATTCAAGTGTATAACTAACATCTAAACTAGCTTTTCCGTTTCGCAAATGCCTGACTGGGTTATGTGGAACAGGCACCACACGTCATCTCAGAGAATCTGGAATTACTTTTTAAAGCCCAGTTCTCATTATTTTCAACACACTTCATCAGGATTCTTTGACATCGGGGTTGGGGGGGGGCATTCCCCTATTCTCGGTTATGCTTAATTGTTTTTGAACATACAAGTTTGACGTGGTATGGCAAGAAAAAAAATGTGGCTCAAAATAGAATACAGCAACCCTTGACTCTGCCTGACTGCTTCTCAGCAGCATGCAAACCACTCTTGTTTATTCATCATTAACATCTGAATAAATTTTATGGTAACATCTATACTCTCTCTCCAAAGTCAAGTGCTCAGTAGAAATATAGAGCTTCCTGGTAGCTCAGCTAGTAAAGAATCCACCTGCAATGCAGGAGACCCCAGTTCAATTACTGGGTCAGGAAGATCAGCTGGAGAAGGGATAGGCTACCCACTCCAGTATTCTTAGGTTTTCCTGGTGGCTCAGCTGGAAAAGAATCCATCTGCAGTGAGAATGTCCTGGGTCCAATCCCTGGGTTGGGAAGATCCCCTGAAGAAGGGAACGGCTACCCACTCCAGTATGTGGCCTGGAGAACTCCATGGACTATACAGTCCATGGGGTTGCAAAGAGTTGGACGTGACTGGGTGATTTTCAGTTTCCACTTTCACTAGTAGAAATATGAAAACAAGCCATCATAATCTCCCTCAGCAAAGTATTTACCCAAAAGACATGACTTAATGGCAGAACAATGCATGCATAAGGGCTGGATTTACAATGTATCAGTTCCACAGAATGTCGAATTTATCAATTCAGGTTAACTGTTACAGTCTGTCTTTTCTTAGACTGTAGTCTCCAGTCAAGAACATCCATCAAAGTCAAGAGAAGGTTGGAACATACACATATGCAGTGGCTGATACAACAAGGGGTGTCAGCAAGGCCAATCCCAAACAGGTCAAGCAACAGTAAACACACAAGAATTTCAAACGGTTCCAAGACTATAAGTATTCCTAGCAGGAACATCAAGTCCCCACTGACTTCCTCAGAAGGCAAATAGGCATTTGCCAATTCCTCTATTTTTTATACTACTTCAAGGGTTTTAACATACGTAACTTTTAAATTCAATGACATTATAGAGAAGAGGGAGACTACTACCCATATTTGACAGATGAAGAAACTACGGAATTGAGAGGTCAGTGGCTTGTCCAGGGCTAGTTAAGTGGCTTGTTAAGAACAGAATGAACTTTAGAATTCAGGCCTCTTTATTTCAAATCCAAGGTCTCTTGGAAATATGGTAACATATTCCTGTTTGCCCTCAATCATCACAAGAACATGTAACTGCTGAAAACTCTGCTTTGTGATCTGGTAACATGGACGACACACTTCTTGACTTCGATCATCACAAGGCCTGGCCATATGGGAGCCTCCTCAGCCTACCCTGCAAAGCACCCCCGGGTTGTGCTGCTGTGACCCACTGGAGTTAACATTTCACAGATTTCTTTCCTATGCCTTCAGCATCCCTGATGCAACAGTGAGAAAGGGAAACATAAGCAGAACCAAAATCAGTTTCTGTGCTAAGATAAGAACTTTCCAGGGCTGAAGAAGACGGGCAATCAGTCGTAAACCTACTTTGCCAAGTGGTTCATTAGCAGCTGTAACATCTGCCGGTTTTTCTCTGGGAGCCGATGAACAAGGCTGTGGATTTCAGAGACCCGAGACTCCTGGTTCTCCAGCTCTGCAAAGGAAGGAGGGAGGTAACACTGGATCAGAGTTACAGCTAAATCAGTTTGCAAGACAAAAATCAGTGGAAAATAAAAGTGGGGCACAAGAGAGAGAAGATTTCTCACAGATAAGACCCTGTTCTGTGTACTCATGACTAGACTGACTGGATCTAGAAGTGCTTTTAATAATGCTTTCCATGACAAAGTTCATGAAAAAATAAGACTGTCCAAAAAATCAAGCCAAGACGATGACATAAGGAAATGGAACCTCCTCACTCAGGAGTGGGAATAAATTTGAGAGTGGCTGGCTCCCTAGAGTGGCAACTTTGTTTCAAGGAAGGAAGGAACTTTATACACTCATTAAGTGATGAACAAATTGTACCTGAACAACACTGCAAGGGTCTCAAATATCAAAATAACATCTCAAGACTGCATCAAAGACATCAAAGGAAATGTCCAGTTATTTCCAAGTCACATGAAACAACCAGCCATGGAGAAGAAAGGAATGGCAGATAAAATAAGGAAATGTTTCTGCCAACCTGTAACCTAAATCGTGATCTGTCACATTCTAATGGTTGCACTTGGGTACGTGGCTTCATGTCTCTGGGAAACAGATTGATGGCACTCACCACACCTATTTATAGCTCTGAGGTGAGTTTTAATTAAAGAGTGGTTGCTATGAGTTTGAAATTTCTCTGAGAAAGAAATCACATAAACACCATCTTTACTTTCAGCCTTCTCCCAGGTCTTTCTCCTGTTTTATGGGGGCCACTCTGCATGGATAAGGCCACCAGGACACAAGGTATTCTTTAAAGAGACCAGTAGCTGCTACCAGTGTAAACAAACTCAGATGGCTTAAAGGAAGCAAGGAAAAGCACATACTACGGACATAACAGCACGGTGGGGATTTGTGCCAGATTTAAATCTGATAGAGAATCTTACTTCCCCTTACAGGAGCCCTGCCCCACGTAGAAAGATTCCAGTATGCTTAGGGTAGCTTGCACCTAATCCCTATGTATTTTAATACCAGTAATATAACGCCCAGGCTTGCATGATATAGCTGAAGACTGACCAGAAGCTGTAAATGCCAGCCATGATGGAAAAGAGGACTGAGAAGTTATATAAACGGTGTCGGATTCAGGGAAACATCCCGTGCTCAATTTAGGTAATGGGCAAAGTCTGAGTCGTTCCGAAAAATGTTACCTCCAGGGCCGGCAAAGGCCCCAGGAGTTAGAACTCCAATAATCAAAACTGCAAAGTCAAATTTGCTTTTTTCACCTCACCCCTTCCCTGTACCACTACCCCCCAACTACTCACTTCTGAAGCTTTTCCCCTCTACTGTAAACTCAGTACACTCACAGGGTCCTTAGCAAAACCCGACTGGGTTTTGCCTTCATTCTGTGACAATCTTATGAATGTGAATGTGGGTAGTTTACACACAGAATACAAGGGGTTAGGTAATACTTATTTGGGGATACTTTTCTTTGAAATAGACAAATCTATTCCCTTTCCCTTAAAATTGTGGCAAATAGAAAACTTACTTGCTGCTTTAATGAAACTTCTTTGAAACTGGTACATCATGAGTGGTCCTGGAAGCATTCTGGAATAAAAGGATATACACTAGTCAGTTTAACAAAAGCAATCCTATTCCCACTACCCACTGTGTTACATTTCTCAAAGACAAAGATCATGGGCAAACAAAAGCAACTCAGTTTAGTTCAACTTAGTTTCCCCTTTGAGAGGGTCCTGAGATTTCACCTGAAATGTTCATTCTTTCTCCTTTTTTAAGGGAACAGACAAAACTTACGTTTCACAGTCACAAACCAGAAAAGTGCTAATGCAGAAGTCTAGCACAAACTGAGAGATTTCCTTTTCAGTCAATGACTCACCCACAACAAGAGCATTTTAAGATGTGCCTGAAATACAGGCAACTAACCCAACATTTGCAATCATCAGCTCTTAAACTCTCGTCTTCCTGGCAGCTTGTTATTAATCACTTCATCTGGAAACACTATGAGAGACTTTTGTAGGGGTTTTTATAGCAAATTCACTATGGAGTATTGCTCCAGTATGCCAAAGGGTTAGAACCCTTAGTATTAGGCATGACATAATCAAATTTTACCTGCTATCATAAAAAATATATATATTTTATACATACTATTAGCTAATCAATATCAAGATGCACAGATAAGTGCACAGATAACCTCTAGCATATAGGCTTTATGTAATCTATTATGGTAATATTTGGAATATGTTTAACTGTAAACTTGAGTATTTTTACTGATAGTCCAAACAATAAGCTTCTCAACAGATTATCTATGGTCCTTGGTTCAGATTTCATTTTATTTTCATTGGATCCCCTGATTCAACTCTTAGTCATCACTTACATGACATCTTATTCTTGATACCAAGAGCCTCCCAGCAATTCCCCAACAGCCAATAAAACTGGCATCACCAATTCCTTTTCTGTGGCTTTCGAGCCAAGTAAATCTTAACAAACTTGTACAAATGCTTATGTAATTCACCATTATAGTTCTCCTCTTTCTTTATGACTAGACCCCCCACTTTCCTGTTCAAGAGGGACCACAGTGGAGAACTATAGCATCCCTATGCTTCACATCTAGCATGCCTTTCAGTCTACTTGGAAACTGAGATGTGAGCAGCTAGTCAATCACCCACTCCCTTAATAACCAAGGGAAGGGTAGGAGGCAGTAGGAGTAACACATGTATTATTACAAGAAAAGCAGTCTTCTTGTCAATGAAGTCATATTTTCCAATCTAAGCAGAAGGAGTTAAAAAGGAGTACCATTAAAGTTCTCATTTTTAAGGAGCAACATTAGCAATACACTGTATCCATGCAAGGTGCAGAACTCTCAGAATACACAGGGTATGTAATCACGCATTCTCAACACAATGGGATACGTGATTCCTTGTTTTCTTAGCTGATTACCCAAGCATTACAGGAAATACCATATTTGAGGCTCTGTTAAAGGCTGATCATCAGAGTAGCTTCTCAAAAAGAGCAAAGCTTCCTAAATCACTCATGGCACCGTTGCACAATGGCAATCCATCAACTCTGGATGATTTATAATTGGTTTGACCAGCTGAGCTAATTGCACCCACACATAAGCTGTTTCCACATCTCAAACTCCCACCCAACAGTCCTCTGGAGGCTGAAAATAAAACTGCTTTCTTCTTGATTGCATGATAACAAGCTGGCACCATGCCCTGCAAATGGAAATTCCCTACCTTAGGTAGGTCTTCAAAGCGCTAGTGATGGTCTTTATCTCCCACTCGGCACAGATATCCATTTCTGTTTCAGAAGCTGTTTTGGGGTCTAAAGAGAAGACAAGACAATGGGTAAAACAGAGCAGAAAATATAGCTAAAAGACAACCATACATAAAAGCATTCAACCTCCCTACTAAACAAGGAAATCCAAAGTAAAAATAAAAATGACAGCTAGTTTTTCCTGACGGAATTATAAAACTGTTTAAAAATCCAAATATCTACTGTTGGCAAAAATGCAGTGAAACTGATCCTCTCAGAAACTGCTGGACGCAGATGAATTAGTGCAAGAGATGTGAGAAGAAATTTGGCAATATATATCAAGTCCTAAAAATGTTTATACACTTTGAAACAGTAATCCCACTTCTCACAACCCATCCTCAGGAAATAAGATAAGACATGAGAAAGTTACATACACTCAAAATGTCCAACCTACGCTACTCTTGATAACACCAGAATACATTTTAAAAGAACAACCTAAACAGTCAATGATAGAATGATTAAATTAATCGTGGTCTATTCCTGATGGAATAGCATGCTACATTTACATGAAAATGATAACTACATTGCAAAATGGAAAATGCCTGAATTATCATGCAAAGTCAAGCAAAAAAAAAAAAAAGATTTAAAGTTTTGTGAGAAACTCAAATGAATGAAAGCTGAAAGGAAATATTGTAAAAAGAAAAGCGTGGTTGGAGAGTGGCAGAATTGTGTGTTTTTTTTTTTAAACTATGACTTGATTCCATTACTTATATATTTTAAATTGCCCTAAACCAAGATGTGGGGGAAAAAAAAAAAAAAACACCATAATTATATCAACTCCTGATCATTTCTTCGTTTCTTCCGTGTATACTTCCAAACAAATCTGTGTATTTCAGATAAATGTATACTGTAAAAGAAGAGATAATTCTTGTAGTCTTTCTGAGCAACACACAGGCAGGCAAGAGAGGCAGAGGCTGGGAAACATGAACTGTTTCATAAACCAGCAGAAACCTGGATTCTCGCTGGCAAGAAGTCAGAAGCACAGTCTCTCAGTGCATTGAATGGACAATCCAACTTCTAGCAATTTGCCTCCCAGCTCCCATTGCCATTTCTTTCTGCACAGCAGTTCAGTTCATTTTTAGCTGGGCTGCTACCCTTTTCTTACACCTACTCCCCATGCTCAGGTGAGGCCCCAGTCTTCCAGGTTGGGGGGTGGGGAGAGGATGAGATGTCTCTGAACCCGGGGACTGGTTCAGGGATGGTCCAAGACCTAAGCCAGGCCAGTCAGCATGAAGTCCAGGACTTCTCTAGGAAAGAAGAAAAGGCACTCGCTGTGCACCTGGGGGATGATACTGCTGCTCTGAATGCCACCACGTGGAGCCTGAGAGTACAGTCTGACAGACAAAGCCACGGGGAAAGGCTGAGAGTCTGGATGACATGGTTTGAGCCCCTGTAGATCACCATGCCTTTTTAATCAAATGAGCCAAAAAAGTCCCTTTTTGCTTAAGCCAGTTAAGGTCAGGTTCTCTGTTCTTTACAATCCAAAGAGGTCTAAATGCTGTAGCAGGTAAATGGAGACAGCAACCAGACTCTCTCTTTCTGGACAGTCTCAGAAGAAAAGAGGATCCTCCTGCAGGACCCACAGCCTTGCAGCTGGAAATGAGTCCACAGGTGGGCATGACACATTTTCCATTTACTTTCATCCTAGTAAGAAGAGGTCAAAAATCATGAGTGGCTTAAGGATTTAGGCCCTAATCCCCAAGTAAGGGCACAAATCCAGTTGGTATCTACTGCTCTCAGTGTGTTCTGACAGGGCCCTGGTTCAGTAAATGTTTGGCTCCGAATGGCATAACATTAATTCTTTTCTGGCTTTGCCATCTTACACTCCCTTAACGGTTAGTTTCTTCCTGTGGAAGTGTAGGTACCAAACAACTTTGCTTACCATGACCTTCCTCCCTCCCCATCCCCAAGACACATGGAAAGCTGCCACAGTGCATGGTTCTTGGAGGCAAGACAAACGTTACTGTACATTTTTCTGAGGAACAAACCAACTTCTACCCAAGAACAGTGAACATGACACTAAATAAGCAGCAGTTGGCAGGTCTGGGAGTTGTGAACTGTTCCATGAACCACATTTAGCAAACTAATGATTAGCTTCCACTTATTCGGGCTCTGTAACCATAGGAATATTGTGTAACATTACAGAGAGAAGAGTCAAATTACAGCCAGGCTAAAGGGCTTTTTATAGCACTGATGAGGCAAAGTTCATAACTTGAGTACGTTCATTTTAATTCATTTAATGTCCAAACTAAATTGAATACAGCCTCCCAAACTACCCCATTTTCAGAAAGAACTGATACCCCTCCCTACCAAAGCGCCCCTCACTTACAGAAGCTTTCTGGCAGCACCTGCATATGATACAGAGACATAATTGACAATTTCCTTCATAACTCAGCACATTTCTTTCCACCAGGTCACTTGCTGATTGTGGACTTAGTAACACTGACCTAAGCTAGAGGAGCAGTCCAATGTACAGAAAGGTATCACATAGGTAGAGGCATTTCCTCTTCAACCTACTCCCTGCATGAATTCAGAAAAGTAGGAGATATGGGTTGGAAGTGATGGTTACAAGGGGGGAATGGTCTTAGAAATGTCATACTGGATCACAGAAGATCCAGTGATCCACTGTTGTGCTGTTGACAAAGTTACTAGGGATCTTCTGGGTGAAGGGATTAGGAAAGTCACCAATACATGACTAATCTCCTAACGCTACATTATAATGTATGCATATTAAAATATTTTCTCTTTAACTGTGAAGGTAATACACGCATGGGGTAAAAAAAAAAAAAAAACACACACACACAAAACAAATACATATACATCAAAAGCAAAACTTCCCCTGCTAGAGGTGACTCAATACCAGTTTTGTCACCAACACAGTATGCTAAGGCTAATGCTAAGTCGCTTCAGTCGTGTTCAACTCTGTGCAACCCCATAGACGGCAGCCCACCAGGCTCCGCTGTCCCTGGGATTCTCCAGGCAAGAATACTGGAGTGGGTTGCCATTTCCTTCTCCAATGCATGAAAGAGAGAGTGAAGTCGCTCCAATGCATGAAAGTGAAGTCGCTCAGTCGTGTCCGACTCTTAGCGACCCCATGGACTGCAGCCCACCAGGCTCCTCTGTCCATAGATTTTCCAAGCAAGAGTACTGGAGTGGGGTGCCATTGCCTTCTCTGCCAATACAGTATATTAACGCATGTATATGGAATTTAGACAGGGTAATGACGATCCTACAATCAAGGCAGCAAAAGAGACACAAATGTAAAGAACAGACTTTTGGACTATGTGGGAGAAGGCGAAGGTGGGATGATTTGAGAGAATAGCACTGAAACATGTATATTACCATATGTAAAACAGATGACCAGTGTAAGTTCAATGCATGTAGCAGGGCACTCAAAGTCAGTGCTCTGGGACAATACAGAGGGATGGGATGGGGAGGGAGGTGGGAGGGGGGTTCAGGTTGGGGGGACACATGTGCACCCGTGGGTGATTCATGTCGATGTATGGCAAAAAAACAGCACAATATTATAAAGAAATTATCTCCCAATTAAAATAAATAAATTAATTAAAAACAAAATACCAGCTTTGTGCATATGTATGTGATCTCTAGCAGTGTGTACATGAACAAGCAGTTAAGTGACTATGTACAGCTTTCTAAAACCACAAATGGAAGCACCCACTAGACGCCATTCTGTGCACTGCTATTTTCATTTCATAATATCTTAAGAAATAGTTTGCTATTAGTAGACAAATGTATCTAACTCACAGTACTTCACTGTACCATACTTAACGCCCCCATTCAAAGAGATTCAGGTTGTTCCCTAGATTTTGCTATGGTAAACAATGATATAAATCACTGTTCCCTTGTAGATTATCTTACCTACAGAAAAAATTCCTCTAAGTGGAATTTCTGAGTCAAAAAGAAAGTGCATTTTTAATTTTGAAAGATACTGTTCAACTACCTCTCAGAGGTTATACCATTACATTTAAGAATGAGTGTGACTCCCTCAATTCCTTGACAACAATGAAGAATCAAACAATTTGATCTTAGTCACTCTGATAGGTTAAAGAAAAACAGGTCATCTACTTTAATTTGCATTTCTGTCTGAGCAGGAAAATTGAGAATCCTCTCTTGCATGTGTGTTTTAAAGTCAAATTTACTGAAGTATAACTCACCTTTTTAAAGTATACAGTTCCATGATTTTTGACAAATATATATATTCATGTAACCACTGCCACAATCAAGATATAAGTCATTTTCCTCACACCCTCTCCAAACTCTCTTGTGCCTCTTTCTCCACAGTCACTCCCCTCCCTCCATCTCCAGCCCCTGGTAACCCCTTTCCATGGCATAATACTCATGAAATTCACCATGTTCCTGCATATACAAGTAGTTCAATCCTTTTATTACTGAGTAGTTTTCAATTTTATGGGCATATCCACTGCCTAGTTGAAGGAATTTGTGCTGTTTTCAATTTTTGACTGTTATGAATAAAGCTGCTATAAATACTTGCAATGGGTCTTATGAACTACTTTTTTGTCTCCTGAGTAAATACTCAGGGGTAGAACTGGGTAAAAATATGTAGGAGTAGGTCATATGGTAAATATGTTCAACTTTATCAAACCTATCAAATGGTTTCCAAAACAGCTGGGCTACTTTGCATTCGCAGGAGCCAACAGGAGAACTCTAGTTGCTGCATATATTTGTCAACCCATGATACAACAATGTGTTTAATTTTGAAATTTTAGCTCTATTAGGTATGCAGAAATAACTCATTTTTAAAATTTGATTTTCCTTAATGACTAATGATGTTGGTCATCTTTTTATGTGCTTTTTGGTCATCTATATATTTTCTCTGGTGAACTATTTGTTTAAATCTTGTGTCCATTTTAAAAACTGAATTGCAAGTTATTTTTAATACATTCAGGCTATAAATCATTATTAAGATATATATTTTACAAATATTTTCCCTTGATCTGTAACTCGTCTTTTCTTTTTCCTAATATATTTTAAAGAGCAGATTTTTTAAAAAAAGGATAAGGTTCAGTTAATCAGATTTTTCTTTCATGGTTCCCACTTTTTGTGTTCTAGCCAAGAAATCTTTTCTACAACAAGATAGCAAAGATAGATTCTCTCCTAAATCTTGAAGTTTAACAGTTTTATCTCTTAGGTTTAGGATCATTTGCCTATTTTGAGTCAATTTCTGTACATACTTTAAGATAAGGGTTGAATTTCTTTTTCCTCATATAGATGTCCAATTACGTTAGTACCATTCGTTGAAAGGACTGTCATTTCCCCCACTAAACTACTTTGACATCTTTTTCCAAATTAAATGACCATATATATGTGGACCCTATTTCTGGATTCTCTTGCCTGTTGCACTGATCTATATGTCATTCCTTACCATACAGTCTTGAATTTCCTGCATATAAACATTAGTTGTGTTTTGGTTTTTGTCTTTTTCTAAAATCTTGAGTCTTTCACAATATTCATTCTCCATTACATCTTTGAGAAAGATATTTATGTAAATATACTATCTTCGCTAAGAATACTATCCTTTAAGTCTAAAGAATTAAGATTTTTTTCTGTTTATCCTATAGGCAATTCTTTCAAGACTAGATTCGATGCTTAGCAACTTGATAAGCAAATCTGTTTATCAAATTATTTTCTGATTATAAAAGCTGTACCTCTTAAAAACTTTAATCATTTTCCATATCTAGTGCTTAAGAATCCAGAATATCTATAACCACATCTGTTCTAAGACCCAAATGCTGTTGCTGTCTCATGTCTCTGTCTTAGGAGAACCTGCCTGAAGCATCCCTGTAAGCAAAGGTGACGGTGGGAGGAGCAGAGAAGAAGGGGAGTGTCCATCTGTGGCCTCCATTCTCTAGGAACTTGGGACTGTGGTGAATAGTGCCCTTACTAGCTCTCAGATGGGTCAATCCTCCATCCAAACAGTATACTAGCTCCCGGTTCTGGTCAGCATTTGTCTGCTCTCCTTTACTGTTAAGTAAAATTGGAAGTGCACAATGTCAGGGCTTCTTCTCTGCTAGTCTTCAAAGATTTGGGGCCGTTTCTGCAAGCCTTTACATCTTAGAAGTTGTCATAAGCATATCTATTACTTCAGCATTTCTTCAGAAAGAAGCTTTGCTTGCTTTTATTTATGATACTCTGTGAAGGGTGTGAGAGAGGAAAGGCACAGAAAAAAGGCCCCAGAGGAGTCAGAAGGATGGTTCATGGTTGGATCAGAGTTCAGAGAGTGAGGCACGCTACTGTGACCTGGTGCTTTAAAGCATAGCAATTCAAACCTTCCATGTGTTCTCTGTAGCACTAACCTTAAATATTAGTTAAAAAAAAAAAAAAAACCCAAAAGACAAAACAGGATAAAGTTACAGGATAAGAAGAAAAAAAAGAGCAACACTAAACTTGCATTCCCTCAACATCACTGTGAGAAACTATAAAGACACACACACACACACACACACACACACACACACACACAGGGACAGAAAGTTTCAACAGCACAGAAAATAAGGCTCACAATCAACATTCTACTTGTCCCTAGAGGATCATCCACCAGGCAGAGTTCAGGAGAAGCCCAGAGGAAGACCCACCTTGGGGAACTATGTGATGGGTGACTGCTTTCTGCCCGCTCTGAGGTACAGCCCACACTACCCCAGGGAGTGGGGCCACGCTGAGCTGCACCCATCCCACCACAGCACAGCTCAGTGTCGAGACTGCAATCCAGGCAGTGAGATGAGACTGTGACAGAAGTGGAGGTGTGTCTGCTTATACAAAGGGAAGTGAATTCAGGAGGGGAAAGTTCTAGAACAAATATGAGAATGACAAATGAATAACCACAGCATACTTCAGATTAACCAGGAAGTAACTCCACTTCACTCACAACCACGACCAACCAGAACCAGGAGAAACCTTTTCATGAGTACAGGTAGGTCCACACTAAATGAAAAATTTCAGAGTACCAGAAACATGGATGGAATCATGTATAATAGTGCTCTAATTTCATGTGACAGGATGGTTCTAATAGGAATCATGAAAACAGCAGCAGAATAAGGAGAGTCTACTCACAATGAATTCAACTGCAAAGGTTTATAACCACTCTGTGTTCAGGTGGATTTAAAAAGAAGATTAAAAAGCTGATAAAATACTTGTTCACATAAAACACAGAAACCAAAGCACTCAAAAACATTTCAGAAAGCATCTGTTCTACATTATAAATAAAATTCAGAAAAATATGGATGCTGTGAAATAAGACATCAAAGCAAAAAAAAAGACACATTGAAATAATAAAGGTGAAATGTAGAAGGCAGAAAGGTAGAAATGAAAAGAGCTAAAATAAGTCAGTAAAAACACTGATAATTCAATTAACAAATTAAAACATGCATTATAAATAGCAAAAAAAAAAAAAACAGCCCCAAAGAAATTAAAACAAATGGCATGGATATGGGGTGCAAATTTTAGAATGTTTGCTTATGATGCAAAGAATCAAGACAGAAAGCAACATTAGAAAGATGAAAAATGAAGATAATTTATGTTTTTAAAATATTAAGAATTGAAGAATTCTTAATATTAACAAACAGAAAGAGAATTTGCTTTTCTTAGAGAATTTGCTTTTCTTTAGAAAACCATGTGTGAAAACTCCTTCACTGGACCCCAATATGTATAAGAGAAGGACTAAATGGTGATATTTAAAGCAATGGAGGGACTTCCTTGGCAGTCCAGTGGTTAAGACTTAAGTGATTAAGGGTGTGTGGGTCTGATTCCTGGTCAGGGGCCTAAGATCCCACATGCCTCTCAGCCAAAAAAACCAAAACACATATCAAACAGAAGCAATATTATAACAAATATAATAAAGGCTTCAAACAAGGTTCACATCAAAAAAAACATGTTTAAAAAATAAAATAACAGAAAGGGAAAATTTTCCTCCTCATTGACATATGGTTACTTGTCAATTGCGTAAGTATTTGAGGAAAAGGAGGGTTAGTTTTCATTCTTCATGGATATATTTCACATGGATTTTAAGGAAAACAAAATTTTTGCAGTCCTAGAATGGGGAAGGTCTTTTAGGCACGATCCATCTATGAAAAAGACTAGGACTTCATAAAAATATTATAAATATTCATAAGACAAAACAAAAACAAAAGTACCCATATAAAGTTCAAAATAAATTATAATCTGAAAGAAAATATTGGTAATATAGCTTCCATATATAAGAATGTCTTAAAATTAAAAGATGAATACATCCATAGAAAACTGGCTGACAACACAAATAGGCAATTCATAAAAGAATAAATATCAGCAAGAAACCTAGAAAAAAAAGGCCAATCTCACCCAGAATATTTTTTTAAATACTTATAATTTATATGCAAAAAAGTAACAGAGAATGGTGTGTAGTAAAGGATACTCTGACAGCAAGTTTGGGAATATCAATTAAAGGCCTTAAAAACATGTACATACCTTGACCCAGAAATTCAACATCTTAAACTCTAAGGAAATAATTAAATATGCATATAAAATTTAAAATAACAACAGCTAGCATTTATTGACTAACATGTAGAGACTTTGGACTCAGCAACCCACAGGCATCTTTTATTTAATCCTCTCTTTATTACAGAGGCAGAGGCTATTATTACAGATAATGAGACAGAAGACTAGATGGGCTTAAATAATTTGTGCAAAGTCAAATGGACAAGCAGTTTAATTATAACTTGCTCAACTCCAAAAGGCATGCTCATAACCTATGCTATCCTGCTTCTGTGGGGATGATCACCTGAGCACTTTCTAGAATCATGAAGAACTGAAAGTAACCTACAGATCTGAGAAGAGGAGGCTAATTAAAATATTATAGTACATCTATACAATACGTGACCAAAAAAACCCCACTATACTGTAGAAGAATGTAACAGAAAACAGACATTATACTGTTATGTGAAAGAAGATTGCTAAAAAACAACATATATGCACCATGTGATTTCTTAGCATTTTTTGTTATATGATGGAACACTACATTTAAAAGGTGACAGTAATATGATAAAATAGTCAATAAAGATTATAGTCTGAAAGACTTTTATTTCTTCTTTGCTACTATGACTTTTAATCAGAAAAAAGTATTTAAAATCTGTACATGAAGAGACAGACATATACTGAACATGCATAGACAGAGCTATCTATATTTTTTAAATGCTGAGTCTAACTTTAGAAAGATTTACCTTCACTTAACATTCAGGGGGAGAAAAAAACCCAACAGTACACACATGGAAGCCACTCTATTTCTAAGCAGCTGTAAATCTTCTTCCTCTTGACGCTCTTCAAAGACATGGATCAAGGGCAGCTCTTGGGATGACACTAGCAGAAGGCCACAAAGCATATGCTATGAGAAATTCTGGCAGGCATTCTTAAGAAACGCGATTCTGCAAAATACAGTGTTTTCAAAGTCTGGCTCTTCTATTCCTCCTCCTACCTAACATCCCCCAACTTGAAGCAATCAAAGGAAGCTTCTGGTTTTGCTTAATTCTAACTCTCATTTTCAATAATAAAAATGCACTCTTCCACTTTGAGAGACTCTGACCAATAATCCAAATCTTAGTACCTGGTACATAATACAGCATCCAGTGAATACAGAATGAAGGAATAGTGACTGAATGGTTCATACTCAGCCCAGCCATGTCAGGGAGAGGTTTTGGAGTATGAATTATATTTTTTTACACTCTTGGCTAACCCAGTCTAGTACAAGTATGAAGAGCTGATGAAGACAGACACGGCCCTGCCTTCAGGTCTGGAATTTCTCTGGCCTAATGGGTGATCCCTCAGTTCCAAGAGCCAAACTGTTCAACTTAATTCACAGTGAGAATCCCAGATATCCTTCTCAACACTTTTGATTAGATCTTGTACTGTGGTCACCTCTCAGCTCTGGTTGAACCTCAGTCTGGAATCCAGTCTATCTGTAATGTCCTCCTGGCAGAGACAGCTGGCCTTGTGACTTTCAGCTGTTGGTTATTAGTTTCTCATGACACTTCTCAGATGTTCATGATTATTTTGTCTGTCCCTAGGAAAACTGACAAAGCGAGCAGGACAAATATCTTGTTCAAAGGTCACCAAGTGAAGTGATAAAAACAAGATCTTTTCATACCACTCTTTGCTTAGCACACGTGAGCTAAGATGGTTGGTTCTCTTTTAAATTAGCAACCCCGTCTAAAATGTCGTATTTCTTTTCATTAGTGTCATCTTACACAATCATCTGCTGCCTCTGAAATCTCTCTGCCCCTTTGACTCCCGTGTATTTAGTTGGTTACAAGGTCCTGTTGATTCTCTTTCTCCAGTCCTTTTGAGGCTGTGCTTTCTTCCTGACCTCAGAGCAGCTCTCTGGTTCAGCAGTTGATCGTGCATGCTCTGCCTAATCTATCCCAACTGTCTTATTCCTCCATGTGTTTCCAAGATCACATGCATGCTCCACATTGCTGCCAGCATTATTTGCCTAAAACTAGCATCTGATCAAGTTACATCTATGTTGACCATATACTTTTTAAAAAAATCACCCAGACGTATTATTCCAGTAGGCACTCTCCCATCATTCTATTAATAATCCTGCTCAGTCCCCAAGAGTCTATGGACCAACCCCCTTCCCACCCCACCCCTGCACACCCACCAACCTCCCAGAGGTGGTGTGGGATCAGAGACACGCAAAGGATCCAGGCCATTGGGATCTATCTGCTGTAGGTCATGCAACTGGCCTGAAGACTGTGAAATGAATCACACAGATGGCCCCATATGGATCAAAGTCCATCCTTGGGACCTTCTGTCAAGAAGATCAAGAAAGACACTCTCCACTCACTGATGCAAGTTCCAAGGACCACTGAGGCTGGTTTATCTATGAACCTTCCTGCAGAGAATACAGCAGAGAATATAGGAAGACAAGGGCTCACAGATAATCAGACACCAGAAAAAAGAAATGGGAAAGGCTGCAACAAATGTTGAGCCACCAGACCATGCCATGCTTCTGCCATCTTGAACTCACCAGTAATGTGAGCAAATAAATGCCTATTCTGAACTGTCTTCTTGACACTTTTGTGTAAAAAGAGTACTCACACAAACAACTCCACTACTTTGAAAATTTAATAGCATCTTACTTCCTACAGAGAAAAAAAAGCCCCTGAACTCAGAACAATATTCGAGTTCCTCAATCAAAGGGGCTATCTCAGATTTCCAGCTTTAATTCTCCTATTCCAGTCTTAAGTATTTTCAGATATTAAAATAATAATAATGAAATGAATACTCTTGGTTCATAACATTTCCTGAATCTGAATTATACTTCTGTTCCCCCTCCACTACTCAGACCTTCAGACCCAGCTCCCACTGGGCACCAGCACCATATCTTACATAACAACTTTCATAAGCAAGCATAACTGCCCCCTAACTGGATACTCTGTGAACAAGGAATGACTCTACAAAGTTTCACCTCTAGCACCTGACCATCTCCTTCAGAGAGCAGACACTCCACAAATGTATGTAGCTCTGACTGGAAATGAAAGACTAAGGATAGATACCTGTTAGACTCTTCATTCTTTCTTACATTAGAACTTTTCAAAAATCAACCGTATTACTGTACAATCCAGCAACTGCACTCTTGGGCATTTATCCTACAGAAACAAGTTAATCTTCATTACTTTGCCATTTTATACACTGTACAAAAACCTGTACAGTGTTTACAGCTGTTTTGTTCGCCCCCAGAGTAGAAACAATCCAGTCATCCTTCATCGGATGACTGGCTAACAAACTCAGGTGCATCTACACCATGGAATATTACTCAGCAAAAGAAAAGAACTCTTGATACACAAGACAACTTGAACAAATCTCAAAGGAATTTTGCTGACTGGAAAAAACCCAATCCCAAAGGTCAAACAGTATATGATTCCATTTAAATAAAATCCTTGAAATGACACCTTCATTCTTATTTTTTGGGCCTCCCTGGTGGCTCAGACAGTAAAGAATCTTCCGGCAATGCAGGAGGCCTGGGTCTGGAAGATCCCCTGGAGAAGGGAATGGCTACCCACTCCAGTATTCTTGCCTGGAGAATCCCATGGACAGAGGAGCCTGGCAGGCTATGGTCCACGGGAATGCAAAGAGTTGGATACGACTGAGTGACTAACACCTTCTTCAAAATGACAACAAATGACAACAATCACAGAACAGAGAACAGATTAGTGGTTGCCAGGAGTTAAGGATAGGGGTGAGGTGGGAGGTGAGGCAGATGAGGGCAGCCATAAAATGGATGCTTGTGGTGACTGACCTGTTCTGTATCTTGATCACATCAATATCTTGGCTGTGATACTGTATTATAATCTACTATTAAAGTGGGTTAAAGTACCCAGGATCGCTCTATTTTATGTCTTGTAACTGCACGTGAATCTACAATTATCTCAAAATAAAAAGTCTAGTTTAAAAAAAAAAAACACAAAAACACTAGCTATATCTCAAATCTGAACCAAAAATTAGATTCTCAGTGCAAGAGTACCTCACAAACAATCATAGTTTTCAACAAAAGATCTCACAGCAACCATCATACATTAGAGTTTTGCTTAAAAGAGGTGAGAAGAAAAGAGAATTTTCCTGATAAATATGAAAGAAGAGTTTTCTTTACACATAAAAATTATTTTCAGAAACTGGGATGGCAAAATGAAATGACAAGTACTAACAAAGAGAAGTGTCCCAGCCCAAAACACTGAGCGTGGACCCTGAGCAAGTCTATCTCTAACAGTGCATGGCTGGACTTCCATGGGGAGGTGTAAGAGCCACCAATCTGTGAAATCTGATCCGTTTGCCATTTAGAGCCATGTGACTCACCGAGGCTGCCTGCATTCATATCTAAAAATACAGGAAATCTGCAGCCTAGGCAAATTTGGCTCATTGGCTCAGGGCTTTTTGATTCAAATGCTGCACATTTAGAGATAGTGGTTTTATATTTATACCAGCCAGCTGCAAAGGAGGTTCTGCTGCTCAAATGACAGAGACTAGGTGGAAGTCTAGAAGCAAAGAGGATCAGACTTCTTTGCTTCTATACATTTATCTGGAGTCACAGGATGACACCTTCTCAGTCACTGGGAACATGAGATCTGAAGTTCTCTGCAGGCTAGAAGGATGAGCTTTCTTGGGGAAAATGGGTGTGCCCCATGAAATGCTGGTCTTCAAAGAGGACAAAGGGAGTGTCATGAGCTATTAAAGACAGAGTAGGGTGCAGCAGTCGCATGCGCAGTGGAGCGCCACTTGGACTGGTGGCAACCAACTCTACAGACAGAGAGGGTGTGCCACTGTGAACCTGCCATTTTTCGTTTGTCTAGTTCCACTCAGTATCTCCTCCAGTAATGCCTGCGGCCATGACCGCTGGTGAGTAGGGCAGCTGATATCTGGGAATTCTTTCTCAGGAGGCTCCCCCTTCAACCCTTGGGAACTGCCTGGCAGAGCCCCTGCACTCACCCATCAAGACGCTCAGCAGCTTCTGCACTCTGGAATTGACCCCCACAATTCGGTAGAGCCCTTGCTCATTGATCCCTGAGAAGAGAAACAGTGAAGATTTAATTAGAGGCACGTCAGAACACCAGTCAGGCCAACCCAGCCAAATGCACTTTTTTCATTTTCTCAGGACTTCTAAAAGCTTCTCTAATTAAAATTCCCTGTAACTCAGCTCTGCTCTTAGCGAAGGAGTGGGATTTGGTACAGCTGTCTAGGATTTCATGGGTGTGCTGCACACTTCAGCCCTCGTGTTAGTTCAGTCATTACAGGGGCACAAAACCAAGGTAGCATCTGAAGAGTTTTGAAAGATGTGAAATATACACGCCTCCATATGTCATATTTAACCAGTTTTTTCATTTAAAAAGACAAAAATGAAACGATAAAATAAGTTCACACTACAGACAAGGATAAACACTTTATAATCTATTTTTGCATACAGAATACAAACACTGAGGTGTTGGGGCATTTTATATTTTAAACAATGTTATCAGCTAAGGCTGAGAAATTAGACAAGTCATTCATCTGTGGTGCAAATTTCTTTATAAAGAAAAAAGTTGACCACCTTTATTGAACCCAAGGAAACATGCAAATAGACTAGAAGGGGTTCACCTTCAAACACCCAAACAAAGAACCAAAATTACCCAGCCTCAGTACTTTGTTCATTTAACTGCAAGGATTAGATCACCACTGCATCCTTTACATCCAGACCAAGAGGAATGACATGGTGAAATGACTTTTTTCCTGCTGGTCCCAAGCCCATTATATCTGACATTTCTCAACTGGTCTTCTGCTGCTGCTTATTCCCCTGATGGCCATCCTCCACTTAGTACCCAAAAGGAGCTTTTCAAAGTGTCAGTCAGTTCAAATCATCTCTTTTCTTAAAATCTTCCAATGACTTCCCACTGCATTTGGATCACAATCAAAATTGACCATGGCCTGTAAGGCCCTACGCAGTTGAGCACAGCCCGCCTCTGACTGCTTAATCAAACACCTTTATGCTCCTCCAGCCATGTGTGCCTTCCTGTAACTCCAACATGCAAAGCTCATGCCCCCAAACCACAACCTCTGCACAGGATTCCCTCTACCTGGAGCATTCTTCTCCCAGATCTTTTCACCACTAAGGTCTCAGCTTACATGCAATTTCTTTGATCAAAAACATCCCACGACCAATACTATTCGCCGCTGCCTTAACCAGTTTTCTTTTCTTTATAGTAGTCAACAGTATCTGAAATCATCTTTATTATTCAACTTCTTGTTTGCTTTCCCCCCACAATTATCACGTAAACTTTAAGTACAGTGAGTCTATCTTCTTCAGCAGTATATCCCCAGTACCTCGGTAAGTCTACAATATAGGACCAAATGAATAGAGTATTCATCAGGGCCACTACTTTGGGACCAAAACAAAATTTCCTGGAAGAAATTTGGGAAAAGGCTGACTCTGCAGTGTTTTTAACAAGGCCTTTATAGAAATGTAACTAATAAAAGAAGTAGTCCAGAATGGTAAGATTTTACAGCTCAAATGGACTATAAAAGCATGTACATTATCCTGCATGGTTCATGGGCTAGGAGACCCTGGGTCTCCTGAGGGATGGGCCTCAAGTTACTGAGTAGCAGAGCCATTATTCAGTGATGTGGTGGCTTGAAGGGCTTATCGTTTCTGTAGTGTCTCCACTCCTTTTATCTCCGTGCTTTCCTAGAGCTTCACAAACTTCCAGCTCCTAGTGGATGATTGGCAAACCTCAGCATGTATGAGAGGTCTGTTCACTTACCTCTGGTCACCACCAATGGTGGTGGAGTGTACATACATGCACCGCAGTAGGGACATAACCCACTTGCTCCCAAGCATTTATGCGAAAATGGTATTTAACGCACACTGTCCTTGTTTCCTCTTTGTGTTAAAACTTCTTTAGATGTTAAAATATACCACATTCATTCTCATTTTAGAGGGGGTGGGGATGAGGAGATGGAGGCTAAAAGATCAAACCAATTGGTGACCCTCTTCTTCCTCTGCTAATCACTGCACATATTTTCTGATTTTACATCAGAAAAAGTCACCCTATTGAGCTGTGGGTTTGCAGTCATCACACAGACTATGAAGGAGTTTATATGATTAGGAGATGTTGCTCTCAGTTTTGGCGGCCGAAAACTGAGAGACAAAGAGGCTGGCCCACCTCTGCAGGAACTTGAACTTCATCATGGTGGGGAGGGGAGCTCACTTTTGGCTCCATTTTTATACTTTTACCCTTGTTAATCCTGGCGTGCTGCAGTCCATGGGGTCACAAAGAGTCAGACATGACTGAGCGACTGAACTGAACTGAACCCTGTACCTCTTATTTCTCATTCCTTTAAAATGACAAGCAAATCAAAACACCTATTGAAAAATTACCTTAGTAACACACTTTAAATGTGTCAAAAGTGCAGTTATGGAAAATAGACAAATCCAAGGAAGACAGCAAAGGACAGCAGAAACTGCCACTCACAACACAAGTTGCCCACGCAGGCATGATCCTTCTTCTCCTTGCCGTCCCCAGAATGGGTTCAGAGTGGACAGGCTGGTTGCTGGTTCATAACTTGCATTTTTCATGTAATATACATTAATAAAAACCTTAGGTTTCAATAAATATATTTCTACTGCATTTTTAGTGATTCAGAGTGTTTTACTGCAAGGATGTAGCACATTCTTGGTTTAACCAATTTTTGAGACATTTGGCCAATTTCTGTTTTTTGGTTTGTTTCTTACCTTAACACTACTATATAAACATCTTTATGACTCAACCTGGCCCATGACCTTATTTCCTCAAGATCAATTTAGAGAAATCTCACCTTCTTCTATTTTACATTCTCTGGCTATGTTTTACACATCTTTGCAACTCTTTATTAAAGGAAGGTATAGCAGAAATAAGCAAACTTTAAAAAAAATAGCACACATTATAATGATTGCTTTGGAAAGAACTGGACTAGATGCACAGGAGTAGAAGTTTATATGGTTAGTTAGTTGTTTTTTTTTTTTTTTTTCCTACCCCTCTACTCAATGCTTCATAGCCTTTAATAAAATACTTGTATTTCTAAACTTGTAAGAGTCAAGGATCCTGTTTTAGAAGACAGAACTTCCTCAGCAAAAGGGCTGGAGGGTTGAGAGGTTGGAAAATCAATAAGATTCCCATCTCTGACAATGGTTCAAATCAAATCCAGTGGAAAGACAACAATCAGCTTTCCTCGGGAATATAACAGACAACGTACTCAAAGCTTGAAACTGCCAGAATGAAGGAATCTCCTCTGCAGCTATCTCCTCTGGGACAGAGACCACTGACGAATCAGCTTCTGTGACCTCAAAGTGCTGCCCAATGGACCCAGGAAAGGTCAATGTGTGACTTCAGCACCACTGCAGGAAACCAGGGGCCTGACCCTTTCTCCCTACCTAGATAGTGCCCTGGGCAGGATTCCTAATCTGGAGTCCACAACCCCAGGAGGCTCACTAGAGAATTCAGGGTGTCTATCAACTTAGGAAAACAATCACAACTTTATTTCCACTAACCTATAACTGAAATTAAACATTTTCTTCCACTACAATATAAGCAACAAATCACAGCTTTAGCAGTACATGCAACTTGGTTGCAAACCAAAGATATTTTCCTAACATGTTACAACTGTCACTGACATCTTGAAATATCACTATTTCTGAATTATGCTAGCTATCAGACCCACTGCCGGAACCTGATGTGTAAACAAAGAATCACATATATTATTATATCACAACCATGGTTTTTAGTATTTTAACTGAATTTCAGTAACCTTAGTAGCTTCCCTGGTGGCTCAGATGGTAAAGAATCTGCCTGCAATGTGGGAGACCTGGGTTTGATCCCTGGGTTGGGAAGATCTGCTGGAGAGGGGAATGACAACCCACTCCAGTATTCTTGCCTGGAGAATTCATTGGACAGAGAAGCCTGGTGGGCTACAGTCCATAGGTCCACAAAGAGTCAGACATGACTGAGTGACTACCACACATCAGTAACTAGATTCCTTATAATGCTATGTATTTGATATGCATGTATTTAAAACAGTCTTCTGATTAGCTGAAAAGGTTAATGCCACCAAATGAATCAAATCAGCTGAGAGCCCTTGTGCTTCAGAACAACACAAGCTGTGGAAACACACTGCCAGTGGCATTTGGAGAGTTAATGAGTCACTAGAGATTGGGAAACAGCAGGTCGCAGGTCTGCCACCTCACCAGATGTGTGACCTTTGCCAAGAACA
This sequence comes from Bos javanicus, assembly GCF_032452875.1. Taxonomy (NCBI): domain Eukaryota; kingdom Metazoa; phylum Chordata; class Mammalia; order Artiodactyla; family Bovidae; genus Bos; species Bos javanicus. The sequence goes on along the minus strand of NC_083874.1, from coordinate 53,636,778 downwards.
ATGCCATCTGCTAAACTATTTTACCTCTGGTTTCCACAGCATGGATGCATTTCTTGATGATGCTGAAGCCAATGCTGTCCAACTGTGCAGCTGAAAGAGGAAGAAGAAGGCAGTCAAGTTGCTGGCCGCACACATACCAACCCCGGAACAGGGCTTGACCAACCCAGCATGACTCAGTCCCATGGTGTTGCTAAGGATTCTTTTCTTTTTTTCCACTGAAAGTACAGGAATGATTCAAGATTTAAAACTGCTAGCATTCACGGAGAGCTTACCATATGCCAGGTACAGTTCAAAGTGCTTTGCACATATTATCTCATTTAATTCTCATGGTAACTCTCTGCAAGGTTATCATCTATTAACAGCAGAAGAAACACAGCACAGAGTGATGAGTACTTTGCTGAAGGAATAACCAGGCAAACTTTAACTTGTTTTGCTATTGTCAGGAGCTTTAGGACTAACTGTGTGCTGGTCTCCTTCAAAAAGCATAAATTAAATGCTCAATAAATGTCAGTAAGTACTTCACAGAGCTCACCTTGTTTAATCCCAGCAAGTCCTCTAGGTTGGTACTATCATGAGCCCCAAATTACACAAGAAGAAACAGATTTGGCAAAGCTAACTATCTTGACCAAAGCTGCAAAGCTAATATGTGGGAGACTCACTCCAGAGCCATTACAACTTTAACTGCCTTAAAAGTGACTAACATGTAAAATATCATGTATGAAACGAGATGCCAGTCCAGGTTCAATGCACGATACTGGATGCTTGGGGCTGGTGCACTGGGACGACCCAGAGGGATGGTGTGGGGAGGGAGGAGGGAGGGGGTTCAGGATGGGGAACACATGTATACCCGTGGTGGATTCATTTTGATGTTTGGCAGAACTAATACAATTATGTAAAGTTTGAGAATAGAATAAAATTAATTAAAAAAAAAAAGTGACTCTGAAAAATAAAAATTAAAAAAAAAAAGTGACTCTGAGTTAAAAGGAAGAATAAAAGTCTTCTCAGATGACTAGAAAAAGGGAAAAAAAGGAAAACTGACTGGGGGGAAATTAAAACAGCCAAGGACAAAGAAGGTATCTAAGGGAAAAGCACTAATGTGGAAGACCCACCCTCTATGCGGTAAACCAGCAGGCAGTGACAGGTTCTCCATTTGCTTCAAAACACCCTCTTGTCACTCAGAAAATAAATGACAAGTAGCACCAACTTTCCCACAATGCAGAACCAACTGCCAACCTGGCAACAGGGCTGAAAACCCAACAAAATTCATTCCCATGCTCTGATTACCCAATGATAAGATGTGCATGGTAATCTTTAAGAATCTTTGACCTCCTTTGGATATCAGGACAAGATGTTATACAAACCAGTGATCTGAGTGGAGAAGGGAATGGAAGGAAGAAGGAAAGTGAATATTTATAAATGATTTGTCATCATCCCAGGGCAAGAAATACACTTGTAAAATACGAGAACTGAGCAGAACTTGAACTCATCTTGGATCTCATCCAAATGGAATCTCTCCAATTTTTAATGTATATGGTTGAATATAGGTCCAATGAAGAAAAAAAAATCCTTTAATAATTACTGAAAATTCCCCAAATCAAACCAAAAAGGAACAGTAATTTCCCCAAACTTCTCTTCCCAAAGAGAACCAGCTTTAGCTCTTACATGTGTACATATCATTTTGTGGTACTTATTATTAAACATACTTACTATCTCTAGGATAGTAAATAAAGTACCAGAGAAGGGGGGGAAATGATGTTTTTCTTCCTGGAGAGCACCTGCTATACAAATCATTGTTCTTATTCTCTTAAAGCTACAGTCTACTAATTCAAGCCCTTGTTTCTTCTAGTATGAACCGAGTGTTTACTCTGCACATTGTGTTGTATATAGCTTTCTGACTCAGAAAAGGACCATTCTTCCAAATGAAGCTCAACTCATACCATTGAGTTTTCTCAAATTTTATGACAAACCATAATACATAGTCTAAATATCTACTGGAATCAAAGCAAGATTTTTTTAAAAATGATAACTCACTAAGATATAATTCACATACTGTAGTGTTCACTCATTTAAAACTTACAATTCATTTGTAAGTTTTACAATTCAATTTCTAGTATATTTCAAAGTCATGAACCAATCACCATTCTCTACATAACATTTTCAATACTCCCATGAAAAACCTTATACACATTAACAGTAACTCTCTATTTCTCTCTTCCCTCAGCTCCTAGAAACCAGAAATCTATCTTCTGTTTCTATAGATTTGCCTATTCTGGACATTTCATGTACAAGCAATAATACAATATGTGGTCTTTTGTATTTAGTTTCTTTCACTTAGTTTAATGCTTTTTCTACAATGATTTTTCTACAATGCAGCATCAATACACTTTACTCCATTTTATGACTAAATAACATTTCATTGCCTGGATATACCACATTTCATTTATCCATTCATCAGTTACCATTTCTGCTTTTTGACTATAATGAATAATGCTACTAGGAACACACTGGTGTACAAATCTTTGTGTGAACATATATTTTCATTTCTGTTCATTATGTGCCCAAGGTTAGAAGTGCTAGGTTATATGGTAACTCTATGCTTAACTTTTTGAAGAAATGCCAAACTGCTTTCTAAAAGTGCTGAACCACTTCACATTCCCACCAGTGACATATGAAAGTTCCAAGTTCTCCAGGGCCTTACCAACATTTGTTATTGTCTTCTTAATTACTGCCATTCTGGATATGAAATGGTATATCACTGCGGTTTTTACTTGCATTTCCCTAATGACTAGTGGTGCTGGGCACCTTTTCATGTGCAGGGGAGAATGTTCATTCCTTTACACAGTAGTCAGAATAGAGCCTACTGGCAAGTATTTGTCAGAGGGGGAATTATTTTCTATACCCAAGGATGCTTCCTAAATGTCCATAACATGATTCAATAGTCAGTTGAAGCCTTTCGGTTCTCCTTTTGAGAGGTGGTTAGGAGGATTCTTGCCCAGGGATGATAGTCAAGGAAGTTTGGGAGAAAAAGAACGGAAGTTGTGGACAGTGCTCTGGGGAGTTGCTGAGATGGATTCCAAATTCGGAAATTTTAAGGTTAGGTTTGTGAACATGGTCGTGTTCTAGGCATTGAGGAACTTCTGTTCTGGACAAAGACTACTTTGCTTCCCTACCCCAAGAACATGGTTAAAATTAGAAATAACGTGGCAGCAGACAGTGATGACCCCAGTGGCCAGAAGATACATGCTCATAAAGCCACTAGCCCAACTACGGGAAGAAATATGGACAGAGCTAGATATAACCCTGCAGAGACAAATCAGGCCTTGACCTTGTCCCATGGAACTGTGGGAAGTTGGCTCCTTCTTTAAGTAGGTAATAGCTAATGGAAAAGAATACAATGCTATCCTCCAAGTATATTCAGAAAAAAACTTAAATTCCACTAACCCACACTAATTACACTTATGTCTTTTGGAAAATGGCAAAGAAAAATGCCCCTCACCCAAAATCTCTGAGTAAATATTCCTTCTTTGGTTTTCCCAAAATTAGAGGTTCTGCAATTCATTTTATACCAGCAAAACCCTTTTCATGAAATAAATCTTACACAGATGTTACACATAAAGGCATTACACATATAACAGTATTAGTATTTATTAGTTGTCTAAGTTCAAATGCATATAACAAATTCATATATTACCAAGTCAAATGCTAAGAGTTCAAGGTAACACTATAAGCCTCTAATGTGTTCAAGCTGTATACTGATGATAATTACTACAGTTCCATAAACAAAACTGTGTTAAGAAATGGAATTAATATCAAACAACAGTCCTAATAAGGAACTCATGAAAAACACTTCAACTATCACTGTTGTAAATCTCTAAACTGTAACTGGTATAAATTATTACACTACCCCCTACCCTGGCGCTTCCTGTATCTTTCTATCTCTGGTTCGCGCGCACACACACACACACACACACAGACAAATACACAGGTTTGAATTCTATTCTCACCAGTCTGAGTTTCCTGCTGACATCGTGATTAGGTTACTGATGATGAACAATTTCTTTCCTATTTAACATGTACTGAGTACCACTGATGTGACAGGGACTACAGTGAATCCATAATCAGATCATTAGTCCTGATCACTGTCCAGCAGATACATAAGCTAAGTTAATTGAGATCTTCTATTTGGAAAATCCAGTTCCCACTATTAGGTTTAGAACACCATCACCACTGAGCAGAGTTTGCTAATAACAGAAAAAGTCTGAGCAGCCTGCCAGATGGAAGCGGCTGTCCTTAATCCCTTCAAGCAGGTGATTCAGCTCTTTTACTGAGCCCAGGCTCAGAAAAGGTCAGGGATTTATTTGCAATTGCTGTATCCTTATAATCTCCAGAAATAATCTCTCATTAAATATCTACTAGGCTTGCATTATTCCCTTAATTTGACTGGCAATGAGTTGTTGCAGGGGCGGTACCTCCTGGGCCAGACACTCACCGTTTGGCAGCTAAGGCCTGGACTGGTTTACCTTCCTCTCTCAGCCATGAGTTCAGCTCTGCCCAGGTTTACACAAAGGGCAGGCCAAACAGTTGTCAGATAATGAATATTCACAGAGCTCACACAAACACCCAGGCTGACCTGCCAAGTTAGAAAAGGGTCATCCTCTTAACTGTCATGTCAACTTTTGAAGCATTATTTGTCTGTTTTTAGAGGAAGTTAAGGGCCAGGGTCACACAAAGCTATTTTCTTGAAGTTTTATGGGGAACAGAAGGACATGGGACAGGCAGCTTGACTCTCAGTCAACCTGGAGATTCTTAGGGCCAAAGCAGGAGGAGGATGTCTAGCAGACTATTTGGTCTCTGCTTACCATGCCCAGGGTATGAACTCTGAGAAAAGAGAAACACGTTAGATCCAGGAACTGACTGCTTTACTACAATGGGCTTAAAAGAGCAATATATTTTAAAGATCAGTCAAATTGTTTAAAAGGAGGAGGCTGGTGGGTCAGGTATACACATGGATTTTAGCATAACATTCAATGCCCTGTTCTGAAGCTTTTGGTACTTCATGTTACCTCATGTTACCTCATATGAAGCTTTCCTTGGCCTTTAAAAAAAAGAAGAAGAAGAAGAAGCATGTAGGTGACGGTAAAGAGTGAAAGCTACTATAAAATCATGAACTTAACCCTTAGCACTTCCCTTCTTTCTTATCTCCCACATCCAAATTATTCACCTCAGTTTTTCCGCCTAATGCCATCTTAATTTTATCTAGTTCTCTCCGCCTTCACCACACCACCCTGGTCCTGGACCCATCTGTTACCAGGACAGCTGCAAGGCCCTCCCAACTGGTCTCCTTGGCTCACACCTCCTCTGGCTCCCTCCAATCTGCCCTCAACCCTTCCCCTCAACCCTGCAGCCCCCATGACCTTGACAAAACCAGACCACATCACCTTTCTGCCTAAAATCATTCAATGGCACCCAGCTGCTCTTAGAAGCATAACCCTGGCCCCTAATATGGCCCACACAGCTCTGCATGGTCTGGCTCCAGCTTTGTCTCATGGCCCTCCCCCAGGTCTCAGCATCCCAAACACACTGGCTTCCTCTCAGAGAATCCAATTAACCACACTTTCTCCTCAGCCTTTGCACAAGCTGTGTTTCACTCCTGGGAGCCCTTTGGCCCATGTGACTCCAAATTCTCAGGTCTTCCCCTTCAAGTATCATCTCCTGTAAAAAAGCCTCTCTGACCCCTCCACCTAGGTTGATGCCTTCCTTAACCTCTCCATCAGAGTATGCAGTATGAGTACAAGCCTACATTTATTTGTACAATCCTGCAAAAGATTTCTGTCTACCAAGCTGGATATGCATTCATAAAGACAATGGTCCATATATAACTTTACTGATTTATTGTTATTACTACTAAATCTCTGTCATCCACTGTCCACCATAATGCTGGAAATGAAGTAGAAGCATGTAACTTTTCATTTGGTGTAACTTTTCATTCTGGATACATGGATCTGTAAAGTGGTGACTGAATGGTAGGAAGAGCGGCAGAAGGACAGTGTGGCAGAGTCAAAGTGACCTTTCAAACTTCAACTGATGTAAACCTATGAAAGCAGATAGGTTATCTAAGCTTCTGGTCCTCCACTTTTCCATCTTCTCTGAGGATAAAAGGTTAAATAAAGAAACGAATGGCTTAATCTAACCACTTCCTTCCTGTATCAATATAAACAGGTATTACCAAGCAGTACAGCCTTAAGAATCAGTCCCAGAGAAGGGAAAAACAAAAACTATGCAAGCCAAGACATAGAATAGAGGAGACAAAAATCAAGTTTAGGTTTCCTGGACACTTTTATTAGTTGAAATCCTTTGCTTGCACATACTAACTAGGCCATCTAAACAGTCAGACAGGACTTCCCTGGTGGTACAGTACATAGGAATCCACCTACCAATGCAGGAGACATGGGTTCAAGTCCTGGTCCAGGAAGATCCCACATGCTGTGGAGAAACTAAGCCTGTGTACCGCAACTACTGAGCCCTCACTCTAGAGGCTGTGCTCTACAGTGAGAAGCCACCATAATGAGGAGCCTTCAAACCACAATGAAGAAGTAGTTCCCACTCACTGCAACTGGAGAAAGCTCAAGAAAAGCAGTGAAGACCCAGTGCAGTGAAAAATAAAAATAAATAAATAAAATCATTAAAAAAAAAACCAAAAAAACAGTCAGACAGGCCTGAGGGTAGAGAAAGCTCTAGAAAACAAGAGCATTCACCTCCTGAATTTTGTGCCACTCACTCTTGAGGTCCCAAAGTCCCTCTTATAAAAATCACTGACTAGGTGCTGCCCGTCTCCAAATCCTTAGTATTCAAAGCACCCAGAAACTAGGTAAGAAGTGGCCAAATCACCAGTTCTGAATAGAAGGGACCTTTTCACAGCATAGGCTGACTGATGGACATATACTCTGAAAAAAAAATGACACTTTGAGATATGTCCCAAAGTTTCCCCAGACATGCCTCCCAGGAATTCTAACAGACCTCAGACCTCTCCTCAAAAAGAGAGGAATTGACTTACCTGAATTAGGCTCAACATGAATTAGATGGAATTAACAGTTTCCTAAAGCTGGTGTTTGACAGATTTTTTTCTTTATTCAACTTTTCTTTTATTTAAAAAAAAAATACCTTTCAAGTTTTTTTTTTTCTTTTTATGGGAGAAATGGAATTTTCTGGAAATAAAAACAAGAGAACTGAGGTAAAGGAAGTCCATGCTGTGTTTCTAATGCTGATGGATACAGGAAGTTGTCTGGAGTTGCTGAGACCAGCCCACCATTTTATGGACAGTTCCTGGGGCACGTTCTCACCACAGAAATTTACTCCCTTTCCCTATGTGATTTGCTCTTTAAAGCCTGGCCTGCCTCGCTCCTTCTGAATTTAATCAAATTTCAGCACCATTAAAAGCCATGAAGAAAAACACCCATACTCAATTTAATACAAAATCCTATCTGGAAAAGAGATTTCCAGTTGGCTCACACACTCAGAGGGGCTCACATCCTTTTCCTCAAAATGTGAAGCCCCAGAGTTGCCAGGGCTTCCTGGCTGTGAAGCTTCCAGTGGGGTCCAGGAAAGGTGTGAGTTCTCTACTTGGGCAATTTACCCAGAGCCAGTTTTAATCCCAGATCAGCTCCCCAAACCTGTGACCCATTTCACTTCACTGCCAACTGCCCTCTATTCTGTTCCCTGGCTGGTAGGTACTCAGGGAATGTGAATGAACTTTAATATTAACTGAAGTAACACCAACAGAAGCTGTATGTACTGGAAAGAGAACAATGAATTTTAAGGCCGGACAGATCTGGCTTGGATGCCTGTCTCTGCCACCTCTGGCCATTACGCTCTTCGGCAAGAAGCTTCACCTTCCTCACCTGTGTGGTGTGGTAACTCACCTTAATGCTACAAAGGTCAAATGAAATGGACAACAACTGAGACTTGGCTAGTATTCAGTAAATGGTCATTACCAGTACTATGATTATTAGGATATAGTAACTATTCTGAAAGAGATGGGCATACCAGACCACCTGACCTGCCTCTTGAGGAACCTGTATGCAGGTCAGGAAGCAACAGTTAGAACTGGACGTGGAACAACAAACTGGTTCCAAATAGGAAAAGGAGTACATCAAGGCTATATATTGTCACCCTGCTTATTTAACTTATATGCAGAGTACATCATGAGAAACGCTGGGCTGGAAGAAACACAAGCTGGAATCAAGATTGCTGGGAGAAATATCAATAACCTCAGATATGCAGATGATACCACCCTTACGGCAGAAAGTGAAGAAGAACCAAAGAGCCTCTTGATGAAAGTGAAAGAGGAGAGTGAAAAAGTTGACTCAAACCTCAACATTCAGAAAACAAAGATCGTGGCATCTGGTCCCATCACTTCATGACAGATAGAAAAGGAAACAGAAATAGAGTGGAAACAGTGGCTGACTTTATTTTTCTGGGCTCCAAAATCACTGTAGATGGTGACTGCAGCCATGAAATTAAAAGACGCTTATTCCTTGGAAAGAAAATTATGACCAACCTAGACAGCATATTAAAAAGCAGAAACATTACTTTGTCAACAAAGGTCCGTCTAGTCAAGGCTATGGTTATTCCAGTGGTCATGTATGGATGTGAGAATTGGATTATAAAGAAAGCTGAGAGCCAAAGGATTGAGGCTTTTGAACTGTGGTGTTGGAGAAGACTCTTGAGAGTCCCTTGGACTGCAAGAAGATCCAACCAGTCCATCCTATAGGAGATCAGTCCTCAGTGTTCATTGGAAGGACTGATGTTGAAGCTAAAACTCCAATACTTTGGCCACCTGATGAGAAGAGCTGACTCATCTGAAAAGACCCTGATGCTGGGAAAGATTGAGGGCAGGAGGAGAAGGGGACGACAGAGGATGAGATGGTTGGATGGCATCACCGACTTGATGGTAACGGGTTTGGGTGGACTCTGGGAGTTGGTGATGGACAGGGAGGCCTGGCATGCTGTGATTCATGGGATCACAAAGAGTCAGACACGACTGAGCGACTGAACTGAACTACATTCTAATACTTGAATCAAATTTACAGGTGATGAAATACTCTTCACACCCAAGTGCATGTTAACCTTACTGTAATCTCATGAGGGTACATATTGCTACTATTTTTACTAAAAACGTCTTGTTGTGTCTCCACACTAGTAAGTATAATGAAGGGTAATATGGTACTATTTATAGAATAAATTAATAGCTTATACTTTATTTGACTTTTCCAATATATCTGTTAAGTTTTTATGATGAGAAAAGCCAGGCTCACGATGTTAAGTGGTACCAACAATGATGATGGCAGTAGTAACACTTTGCACATAGTGTTGCTCTGGAGTAGGCACTTAATTGCACCATATCATCACCATTATCATTATCACCAGCCCTGCTCTGCAGATGGAAACCTTGGATCCAAAAGAGGTTAAGGGGCTCCTGTAGGCTTGCGGTGTTCATGAGCGGTGGAACCAGGACTCTAACTTGGTCTAGCTCCAGAGGCCATTCTCTTCTATCCCCTGTTCCTCTGCTGAAGTTCACACAGCCAGTCAGAGAAGGACCAGGGCTGGAGCCCTATTTTCTGGATTCTGCCCTTTCTACTCCAGAAGTAGCTCTCAAACCTAGGGGACAGACTCAGGGGCATGCTTGCTCAATGCAGATTCTGGGTACCTCCCAAAGGATATGCTTCAGCAGGTATGAGAATCACATGTGGGATAGATAACACTATACTGTATACCAAGTGACTAAAATTATTATCACTAAAGACCACTACCAATGATTATTGACTATTAGTTAATGGGTGATACCTATTTCACATTCCTCATCCAATAATAAAGATTCACCAGTGCTGTGTACCTCAAAGTGTAATGTTGGCTTGTGCCATCGGGGTATATGAAAAGATTCCAAGTAGTTCACAAATAAATATTTCCAATTGTTACACACTTACTTTATTTTTTTTTTTTTTGCAATTTCACGTGAATTCGTTTTATTTTTTTTTGACTTTAAATTACATTTTTATTTTCTTTTTTTTTGACATTCCACAACATTGTTATGAAGTTTATTTTTTTTCCTTTACTTTCTTTTTTTTTAAATTTTATTTTATTTTTAAACTTTACATAATTGTATTAGTTTTGCCAAATATCAAAATGAATCCATCACAGGTATACATGTGCTCCCCATCCTGAACCCTCCTCCCTCCTCCCTCCCCATAGCATCCCTCTGGGTCGTCCCAGTGCACTAGCCCCAAGCATCCATTATCCTCAATGGTGAAAAATTGAAAGCATTTCCTCTAAAGTCAGGAACAAGACAAGGGTGCCCACTTTCACCATTACTATTCAACATAGTTTTGGAAGTTTTGGCCACAGCAATCAGAGCAGAAAAAGAAATAAAAGGAATCCAAATTGGAAAAGAAGAAGTAAAACTCTCACTATTTGCAGATGACATGATCCTCTACATAGAAAACCCTAAAGACTCCACCAGAAAATTACTAGAACTAATCAATGACTATAGTAAAATTGCAGGATATAAAATCAACACACAGAAATCCCTTGCATTCCTATACACTAATAATGAGAAAACAGAAAGAGAAATTAAGGAAACAATTCCAGTCACCATTGCAACGGAAAGAATAAAATACTTAGGAATATATCTACCTAAAGAAACTAAAGACTTATATATAGAAAACTATAAAACACTAGTGAAAGAAATCAAAGAGGACACTAATGGAGAAATATACCATGTTCATGGATTGGAAGAATCAATATAGTGAAAATGAGTATACTACCCAAAGCAATTTATAGATTCAATGCAATCCCTATCAAGCTACCAACGGTATTCTTCACAGAGCTAGAACAAATAATTTCACAATTTGTATGGAAATACAAAAAACCTCGAATAGCCAAAGCGATCTTGAGAAAGAAGAATGGAACTGGAGGAATCAACCTACCTGACTTCAGGCTCTACTACAAAGCCACAGTCATCAAGACAGTACGGTACTGGCACAAAGACAGAAATATAGATCAATGGAACAAAATAGAAAGCCCAGAGATAAATCCACGCACATATGGACACCTTATCTTTGACAAAGGAGGCAAGAATATACAATGGATTAAAGACAATCTCTTTAACAAGTGGTGCTGGGAAAACTGGTCAACCACTTGTAAAAGAATGAAACTAGACCACTTTCTAACACCATACACAAAAATAAACTCAAAATGGATTAATGATCTCAACACACTTACTTTAATAAGTACTAGAAAATTATTGATGCATTTTTAAAATAAATGTAGTTTAAGAAGAGCAAATTGATTTTAAAAAATAGTACATAAATAGTATTACAGGGGGTATATACACATGTTAAATAATGAAGGTGACAAACAACACATTTGGGAGCTACTGTCCTAATCTGCACCAGCCCAGGCACCACCTTCAACCTGGCTGAAAGGACAAGATGGGAGGGTACCACATTCTATCAGCAAACTGTCCTATTTCAATAGTCATCCTTGAGTCCTTGCCATCACACTCCACATCCTTAGCCAGTACCATCAGCAATAACTTAAACCTAGAATCCAGCTACTTCTCTGTTACTAACACTTTGATCCAAGCTACCATCATCTTTTGCCTGGACTGTTCCCATAGCCTCTCAACTGTTTCTCCTTTTGCCCCCTACAATGTATTCTCTGCCGGCGGTCAGAGTCATCTTTTAAAAATATACATTGGCTCATGTCACTCGCCTGATCACAACTCGCCAGGGACTTCTCATGACACTTAGAACGCAATCCTACCTCCTGACCACAGCCTCACATGGCTCAGTCCACCTGGACACTCTCCCTCTGGTCTCTGCCAATCCAGTCACAAGGGTCCTTCCTGATACTCCTTGAACATGGCTAGTTCAGCTTCTCCGCTGCAGGGGCCTCTGTAAGTGCTTGTTTCTCTGCCAGTTCCTGACGTGGCGCCCTCCCTAGGTTTGTTCAGGTTTCTCCTTAAATGTCATTTCTTCAAGGAGGCCTCCTCTGTCCCTGGTATCTAAAACAGCCACCCATCAAGAGAGGGATGGACAGGGAGTTTGGGGTTAGTGGATGCAAACCGTTACATATAGGATGGATACACAACAAGGTCCTGCTGTACAGCACAGGGAACTATATGCAATACCCTGTGATTAAACCATAACGGAAAAGAATATGAAAAAGAATGTGTATCGGTGTATAACTGAGCCACTCTACTGTACAATAGTAATTAACACAACACGGTAAAATCAACTATACTGTAGTAAAAAAAAAATTAAATATAAAATAGCCACCCTTCCCCTGTAACTCCCTATGCCTTTGTTCTTACTTCCTCATAGCCCTTCTCTCCACTTGGAAGCCTCCCTTTGTTTGCTGGCTTACTGTTTGGGGTCCCTGCTCTCATTCAGGGACTTTATCTGCCTTGCTCACTACCGTAGCTTCAATACACATTTTCTGAAGGAAGCAACAAATATAACCTACATTTTCACCAGCAGAGACACCAAGAAATCAATAGGTAAAGAAGTTCCTACACTCCAGGAACCTCAATGGGGAGCAGCTGACCGAACCCTGGTACCTTCTAGAGTGCAGGGGTCTGCTGGGGAAGCACAGAACAGACAGCACTGATAGGGATCTCATTCACCCTCTGACCTCTATGCATGAATACCACCAATCAGGATTTTCTTTCCTAGCCAACCACATACCCAGGAACCTATCTTCTTTTCTCATGGTTTCTGGAGACCCACATTAAGAAAAATAAGCCGAGAAGGACGGGGAGTAAAACAGGTAGCAGAGGAAGAGATGAAAACCCTGCCTGGCTTGGAATAAACCTGCCAATCTCAGATGTTCCAGTTCTCAGCCAGAGGCAGCCAAAGCGGCAGCAGGTGAGTTCCTGCACAGTACAGCTGAGAACTGCAGACCAGTGTGGGGTGGAAGGAGGGAGGAAGGACAGTTTCCTTGTGGGTTTTGACATCTGCAATCTCCCTGTCTACCTTAAAATTCCTGACCAGGACAGCTGTGAAGAAGCAAGGCTGCACGTACACCTTGGTAATGTGAACCATCTTAGAACCATTTGTCTCCTACCTGGGATTCTGAACATCCCAAGAATGACTTACAGTCCAGTGGCCTCAATTCCTTTCTACCTCGAGGCCTGGGTGGCTGTGCACTGATTTCTCAACCAAAAGAAATCAGTGCCAGCTTTCCGAAGGTGGACGTGTTTCAAGCGGAAAACCAATCTCCTCTGCCCAGCCAGATCCCTTCCTTGCCTCTAACTACGTGTCCTCTCCTTATCTGCCCTAGAAACGGTTTAGCTATTTTTCAGACACATCAAACTCCAGGGCAGTAGAAGGCAGGGAAGGAGATGCCATTCAGAATCTGAGGCCTAAGATTTGCACCTGGAGTTACCATAATATTGTATGATGTGGGAATATATCACCTCTCGGACCCTTCTTCTCATCTGGAAGATCAAGCATGGTAGAAATCAAAAAAAGTAATGCATGTGAAGGCACTCTGAGGAACTCTGAAAGAAACTATCCAGTGTCAGGCTTTATATAAATAGCCTCTGGTTTCAGCTAATGATGATGTTATTGATAATAACAGCAGAGAGCAACATTTAATGACTGCTTAGCATACCAAGCACCACTGATTAAAGAATTTCCAGTTTATTCTCCTTTGATACTCTCAAAGAAACCAATGATGTAGACAGTAAGACTATGCTCATTTTACAGATAAAGAAACTGAGGTCTGGATAAATTTATTTCCCACAGTCACAAATTCAATAAGCCATGAGGCTGGGATTCCAAACACATGTGTAATAATACTCCAGAACCAACATTCCCAACCACTACTCAAAACTCCCCCCACTGTGGGCAACAGTACTTGACAGCTTTCACTAAATCTCACATGCTGAACGAGAGGTGCACACTCTGAATGCTGATCAGGGTGGGAAGGAATGATCTTGAGTGACCACAAGTTTGCACTTAGGATGAAGCCTCAGTTTTCTCATCTGTAAATGGGGTCAATACTACCATCTGCCTCACAGAGTTCTTACAAAGATCAAATATAATGTAGGTCAGACACTAAGCACATTGCCTGGGACACAGTATGTGCTAATGATAATGTTTATCACTAATGATATCATTGGTCAAGAGCCTGCACTTGGTGCCAGTGAGGAAAATCAGTCTCTGTCTCCACAGCCCCTTGCCCTGGGCTTTAAGAGTTAAGGATGTTGCCAACGACCTGCTCGCTGTTCCTTGGTTGAAGCCCAAACTGGGATGCCAAGGGGTGGTGGGCACCTGCCAGGCGGCAGCCTGCTGTCTGTCCAGAGCCCACATGGCTGAGGGGAAGGGGGGCCACAGCGAAGTCACGCGCTGGCTGCATTTGTCAGTCTAAAGCTGGCTGAGGAGAGGACAGATTTGAGGACAAGCCGGGAGTCTTCTGACTGTACAGGCAAGTCTCAGGAGTACCCGGGTCAGCCATGTCCTTGGGGGGTGGGGTGTCACCAAACCAAAGGGCTGGGAACCCAGAGAATAGCATCTCGGAGCAAACAATCCATTCCTTCTCCCTCCTCTCCTGCTAGCCCCCAGCGCTCATGCCGGGCTGTTGCCACTCTACACAGGCCACAGCAACCAGCTGCGCCGTGTTCACAACTCATAAGGAAAAGCAGGCTGGGGGTCAGCACTTCAGTGAGAGAGCAGGGGACCATCTTATCCTACCGTGGCTCAGGAGAAGAAAGTCATGGTGACAAAAAGCTGCCATGGAGGAAAAAGGGAAAGAAGAAGGGCCAAGAGGGGCTGGGGGCAGCGGGAAGGGAATGCATGCCTGTCTTCTATCAACTCTGGCTGGCAGGTGTAGAGAGAAAGCTGGAGGGGAAGGTGTACTCAGCTGACTCCCTCGTGGGCCAGCACATAGGAGGCCAGGCCACCATCCCCACTAATGCGTCCATCCTTCTCAGGTTTAAGAGGGGAAATGTTCTATTTATAAGCCACCAACCAGTGGAGATTTGGCAGCCGCTGGATGGCTCTGATCCCACAGGGATCCTGGCTACTCGTTGCTGTCTTCTCCAGCCTCTCAACTGGGGATGTTCTCAAAGCAAAAGGCCAAAGGTGATCGGAAGCAAAAGAAAAAAGAAAAGCTGCCTTCCTGTCCTTCGCTGCTTTCGTGAGACTGCTAGCTCTTTAGTGATGGCTGAAGACTTCAGAACATTTTAAAAACAGTGACCCATGTGGTCCCATCAGACCTTCTTCCCCTGCGAGCTTCAAGACTCAATCTCTTTTTCTGTTTTACGATCAATGGAAGCTGAGGCAGAGATGAAGGGAATGCAGAAACCAGAGGCAGGGCAATGGGCAAACAGAGAAAGGTAATGATGCCCCCCCATCTCTCTCCTTGTCCTCAATCTTATCCTCATGAAACAAGAAGTGCTTTGACCCAGCACCATATGGAGTCTAATCTGAATAACAGCCGAGAGAACGAGTGTATGTAACAGAAACAACAGCAGCTGTGGTTGTGTCGTCAAAGTCCGTGGGAGACGAATGGGCCACGTTACAGCTCCGCACCTGGGAAGCCTGAGTCACTGAACGTGTGGCTCTGATTCTCCCAGCATCCCATGTGACGTGTGAGGAGCCACACACGGCTCTGGAGAGGCTCACTAAGAAGGAACGAGGGATGGCCCCTCAGTGGCAAACTGCTGGGTGGGTTAGGTATTGGAAGTTGATGATGAAACTCTTTCCAGTCCCACTGGGTTGCCCACATAATGACAGATGGCAGGGCAGAGCAAAGATCTCACGCACATCAAGAATGGTAGGGGAAATGATCTTGGCAATCGGGCAGACTCAGCTCTGGTATCTTGCCATTGTTAAGCCTGTTTGCTCACTTGTAACTCGCTTGCTGTGAAAAGCATTTCTGCAAATGGTACCCATCCACGCACCACATTCATGCTCCCTGCCATAACCCCATGCTGTCTTGAAGAGATGAATATTTAAAAACCTATCTTTGTATCACGCTGAGTTAACAAACTTGTAGTTAATGGGCCAAACTCACTGTTGCCTGTTTTGTAAATAATGCCATCTCCTTCGTTTCCATATTGTCTATGGCTGCTTTCAGAACACCAGAGCAGAGCTAAATAGCACCACAAATCCAAAAATCTGCTCCTTTCCTGAAAAACCTGACCCCTGTGCTAAGCAGTAACATTAGAAAACTGGATGGGGCAGGGAGAAGTTATGTTTACTTGTGGGCCGGTCCCCAGTCAATACACACTAAATAAATATATAAATTTAAAGGCAATTGAAAACATTTGTCTGGTCCTATACAAAATGATCTGGGCTTTCGCCAGCAGTGTACATCCCCCACTTTGAGAAATGCAGTCATGAGGATCCAGAGGGTTCAGTGAATTAACACAGGCTGGCCTCCAGCCCCCAACAGCAGGGGTGTTGGCTTCTGCCCTTTGTTCTCTTCCCCTGCTCAGCTCAGAAGTGGTTCCCCTAGTCCAGTGACTTCTTTCTTCCTCATATGGGAGAGTAATTGGTATGACCAGATAACAACAAGGATAATAACCACAGTAATTAGGCACTTATTCGCTAATAGGCCAGATATTGTGCTGGGCTTTTATGCTCACAGCAAGGTTATGAGGTAGGGTTGTGATTTATCCTCATTTTACAGACAGGGAAAGAGAAGCTTAGAGAGGCCCAGCACTGACCCACGGTTTCATGGCCAGCGGGCCTGCAGGATAATCTGCATCATTCACACAGTACCCTCCCAGTTCACCAGGAATTGTATTCACCAGGAAACAGCTCTCCCAGTTCACCCATTAGGACTGGCCCATGTGAAGTTAAGTGAAATGTGTACAAAGACTGATGTACAAGGATGCTCACCCTGATGTTATTCACAAAAGCAGAACTCTGGAAAGGACATTCAAGACCAATGACAGGAAATAGTTCAACAAATCAGGATGCACTCTTATGACAGAGCATGAAACAACCATTACAAATAATACTTATAAACAACTTTCATCATCTGAGAAATTGTGAATTTTTAAAAGCAGAATACCAACAAGTATGTTCAGTATAATGTCAATTAAGTAGAAATATATACTGACATTGGGAAAATAAACATAAGACATCATGAAAAAAGAAAAAGCAAGGAAGAAGTATCTCTAGAGATGAAATTATAGATGATTCTTATTGAATTTTTGAAAATCTTTGCTATATTTCCTTAATGTTCTACAATGAGTTCATATTATTTTCATAATAAGTAAAAATACAGATCTGTCAAACCTTTGGAATGAGGTTCAGAGATTCAATGTCCACACCCTACAGATCCTAATTCCAACTTTGCAAACTTTCTCCAATCACTGCTGTCCCCCTCACCTCTAGTGTGAATGACAAGTTGGCAACCTGAAGTGGGTTCTTAAGCATTATGCAGATAAAAAGGATTCTTGTTAAAGTATTAGGTTAAAAACAAACTGGAAGGAATGAAGGGATTAAAACAAGGAAATAAAAGAGGAAGAACTATATTTCCTTCTTCTGGGGAGAAGGGAGGGTACTTTTTAAAGTCTTTCTAGCCTAGCTGGAAGTCCATTCCAACTGGCTGTGGGCACTTGCCTCCACATTAATGTATCTGTAAAAGCACAGATATTAAGTCTAGTGAAAGGTTCAGGTTAAAGCACAGAAACACATTCAACAAGAGGAGGAAGCAAGAAAATGGCAGCAGTGTCCCTCTGAAAAGCCAGGTGGGGTCAGAAGGGCACAAGAAGGCACACCTAGGGCACCTCAGGCATATTTCTTTGAAACCACCCAATTGGCCCAGGGGATCTGAGTTAGTACACTAAGGGACCCGTCACTAGAAGCCAAGATTAGGAGACAGCCCTCTCTATCTCAGTCTGTCAGCTTCCTAACAGCTGGCAAAGCAGCGGGAGAGCATCATTTCCACAAACAAGCTAATCTTTCCACAGCTAAGTAGGCAGTGACATTTATTGTTTAAAACTTCAAAGCTGGTAAAGACGAACTCACACTAGAACAGCCTGCCTTTCCCTGGATCTCTTGCACTGGACTGTGTACTCTCTCTGACAAATTTGCAGCTTTCCAACTGTCCCTCCAGTGGAACGACAGGACAACAGGAAGGGGCTGAGAACAGGTTCCTTCCTGGCGCCTCCTCCTGCTTCTGACCTGGGCTCACTTCAAAGGAGAATGAACCAGCTCTCACAGAGCCTTTGGGGAGTAAATCTCACAACTGTACCATACGTAAGATGCGACGGGACATGCAGACTCAGGAGATATGCATTAAGGTGGCAACATTCCTGCCCAGGGAAGACTCTTGTTCTTTGTAATAACAAAGGGGAAAATCAGTGACAGTCATTTGCTGTCTAGATGACTGACACTGGTGCGATCACCTCCTCAGTAAAGAAGCGTAGGGAGCAACAAACAGGACTTCCTTCTTCTCTGCTATTCTTACTCCTGTTTTTTCCTTCCCTTCACTACTGGTTACAAATGTGACTAATGAGAGAAAACTCAGTGTCACTGCTGCATATTCTTCACATTCCAGGACCAAACCCAGGTAAGGTTCCTGATGGCAGCAGGATCCATGGTTGAGCCGCCCATACAATTGGAAAAAAAAAAAACAGATTGGGATTTGAATTTAGTATGTAGGGCTTAACTTAACCAAGAATACAGAAGACTTCTAGGCAGAAAACTAAAATGCTAACAGACGTGTGAATAAATGGAAAGACATTCAAAGCTCTTGAAGGATGTGACTTAGCACTATAAAAGTGTCGATTTTCAGCTGCATGTAAATCAATGCAGTTAGAACTCTCCTTCACACCATACACAGAAATAAAATTACGTAAAGACTTAAATATAAAGACATGACACCATAAAACTCTTAGAAGAGAACATAGGTAAAACATTCTTTGACATAAATTGTAGCAATAATCTCTTAGGTCAGTTTCCCAAGACAAAAGAAATGAAAGCAAAAATAAATGAATAGGACCTAATCAAATGCACAAGCTTCTGTACAGCAAGGAAATGATAAACAAAACAAAAAGACAACCTATGGACTAGAAGAAAATATTTGCCAATGATGTGACCTACAAGGGCTAAATTTCCAAAATACACAAACAGCTCATATAACCCAATAGCAAAAAAAAGGCGGGGCCCAGGGGAGGGGAGGGAGGAGGGACAGAAGACCTAAATAGACATTTCTCCAAAGAAGACATAATTTCTCCAAAGAAGAGATACAGATGGTTAAGATGTATATGAAAATATGCTCTACGTCACTAATTATTAGAGAAATACAAATCAAAACTACAATGAGGTATCATCTCACACCAGTCAGAATGGCCATCATCAAAAACTCTACAAATAATAAATGCTGGAGAGGGTGTGGAGAAAAGGGAACCTTCCTACAGTGTTGGTGGGAATGAAAATTGGTGCAGCCACTACAGATAATACTGTGGAGGTTCCTTATAAAACTAAAAATAGAGTTATCATATGATCCAGAAATTCCCACTCCTGAGGATTATCCAGGAAAGACAAAAACTCCAATTCAGAAAGATTTATGTACCTCAATGTCCACAGCAGCACTGTTTACAATAGCCAAGACATGGAAGCAACCTGAATGTCCACTGACAGAGGAATGGATAAAGACGATGTGGTACATATATACAATGGAGTATTACTCAGCCATTTAAAAAATACTGCCATTTGCAGCAACATGAATAGACCTAGAGAATAACACACTAAGTGAAGTAAACCAGAGAAAGACAAATATTATATGATATCACTTACATATGGAATCTAAAAAATAATACAAATGAACTTATTTATGAAACAGAAACAGACTCACAGACATAGAAAACAAAATTATGGCTACCAAAGGGGAAAGCTGGAGAAGGGATAAATTAGAGGAGTATGGGATTAACGGATACTACTATATACAGGCTAGATAAACAATAAGAATTTACTGTATACACAGGGAACTATATTCAGTATTTAGTTATAACCTAAAGAATCTGAAAAAGACTATGTGTGTGTGTATGTATATATACATATATATGTATTACATATATATATATCAGTTTTATACATATATATAAAACTGAATCACTTTGCTATACACCTGAAATTAACATAGTACTGTAAATCAACTATCCTTCAATAAAAAAATTTTCAATTTAAAAAAGTATTTGTTATTTGTAAAGCATACTATGAGAAACAACATTTAAGACTAAACCATTATTAATATTTTAAGTGTCAATTTTCTGCCAATTAACCTGTATACTTCAATGCAATCCCAAATGAAAATTTCAAATTTTTGAGGAAATTTTTATGTAGAAGGATAAAGGTCCACAATCAGCTAAGTCAACCATTGAAAAGCAAAGAGAGGAAACTCAAACTACCAGATATTAAGACTTGCCTCAAAGTCATCATATTAAAATCAGAGAGGTATTAGCACAAGAACAGACAGATCAGGCCAAGGAAATAAAGAGCTCAGAGACAGAGCTCAGATATGCAAACACAAGAAAGCTGGTATCACAAGTAAAAGAGGGAGAGAATAGATAGCTTCACACATGTTGTTGGGAAAACTGGCTTTTTAAAACAAAATTGAATCCTTATGAAACACCATATACAAAGATAGATATCAACTGGAGAAACCGAAGTGTGAAAGACAAAATCATGAAGTCAATAAAAGAAAATGTAGGTGTAGGTGCACATCTTGCAACATGGGTCAGGAAGGCCTTTTTCAAAACACAACTTGAAAATCACAAACCAGAAGGAAAAAAAAATCAAATTTATAAAAAGTAAAGCTTTACACTCAAAGAAAGATATCAAACATAATATCAAATGTCAGATGGCAAAATAGGAAGATATATTTAAAATCTACAACAAGGAATTAATATCTAGACTATAGAAGGAATTTTATAAATCATCAATAAAAAATGGTAACTGCAATAGAAAAATGGGCAAAGGACACAAATAGGCAAAAAGCAGAAGAGGATACCCAGTAAACTCATCAGTTATCAGAGAAGTACAAATTAAGACAACAATGAGCTACCATTTTATATCTACTAGACTGGTAAAAAATTACAAAGCTGAATATAATGGCAATAGCTGACAGGAATGAGGAAATGGAAACACTGGGCTGGGGGAACTGTGAACAGGCTACTTACTCTAGGTCACAAAGGTGAGAGCCTTCCTTCAAACCAAGTACACACACACACACCCTCTGACTGACCAGCAACTCTCCGGGAGGGTAAACCCCAAGGAGATTCTCACACAAGGGGACCTGTACGAAGATGTCCACTGTGGTACGGTAATGGTGATGAAGAGTGGGAGGGCATCTCTGCCCAGTGCTACACACTGTGGAGCATGCAGCAGACAGAAGCCACTGTAAGTACACAGAGGAATATGAGCGGCTCCCAACACAACACTGGAGGAGCAGGGCAGGAAACAGAACACAACAAACGCTTGTATAACTTAAAACACAGGTAGGTAAGAGACTGACTGTCCAAGAATACACTTTAAAGATATACAATAGAACAGTGTGAGGGAGGACAGGAATAGGAGGTGGGAAAAGAATTCCAAGGGAATGAGTGAGTGAACACACGAAGGAGGGAAGGGAGGAGGGAAGGAAGGGAGGGAGGGAGGGAAGGGTCATGCACGACAAATCTGGGAGAATGATTAAATCATTCTCTCTGTGCCTGAGATCCAAATAGAGAAGAAAGAGGAGGGGGGAAAGGCTCTGCAAAGAAAGGTGCATATATTTGTCTGCTGGCAACCTCTCCCTGGCACCGGGCCACCTGGAAAGTACCAGCAGCTGCCAGACATTATGTATGGCCCTGTTTTATACCCCACAGACACAGTAAGGCCTGAGAGAAACTTCAAGAGAAAAAGCAACAAATTCAGCCCTGTCCCCAAAGGAATTCCCTTTTGCTACCTGTCTCTTCAAACATTCTGGTTCTGTGATTAAAATGTTGGCACTCAAACTCCCACCAAAATATATTCTATAAAGGAAAATACTAGACATTTGGAAGTTGGCTATCAGAGGTGAAAAGCACGATGTCCAGCTCTTAAACTCCTGTCAGACTGACTTTTTTCCTTTAAAAAAGTTTTGATGGTCCTATAAACACTTGCAGAACAACCAGACCCTGGGCAATAGTCCTTCCTGTGGCGATGAGTGCTATAGTGGGTGTGCAGTGAAGCTGCAAATTACTGCCAGGAGGAATAAGAAAGGGACAGCACTCTGGAGAGGAGGCGAGGCGAGGTGAGGCCAAGGCCTGTGTGATGGGAAGAGGGGATCCTAATGTCAAAGGACGGGAGAAAGCACCAGTCCAGAACACTCCTCTGGTTTTGCCAGCTTGGAAATTAATGAACAGAACATCTCTTAGGATAGCAATACCCTAGAAAAATAGTTTCTGTGAAAAGTGCTCCTGAAAAAGTGGTCAATATGTTTAATATCTTTTTCTCTCCCACTTCCTAAATGAAAGGGTAAGCAACTGAGGAATCATCAGAGACTCGAGGCAGCCAACTCTCTGTGCCCTGTGGGTGACAGGATGCCAAAAGCAAAATGTTCAAGTGTCTGTGTTTCCCAAAATGGAACTTTCTGCATTGCCCTTTTCCTAGGGAGGTAGAAAATCTTTAGTGGTTAACAGCAAAGACATTAGAGTCAGACAGCACTCAGATTAAATTACATCTCCCGAGTTTACCAACCTCAACTTCCTAATCTACAAAGTAGGTCAAGAGCACCTACCTCACCCAGCACTGTGAGCATTAAATGAGCTAATGTGCATAAAACACGGTGAAAAACTGTAAGCGACTGATAAATGCTACCTATTAATAGCTATTATTATAAAACATATACCCTCTGTTGACAATTGAAAGTCTAAAGAATATTTAAAGTAGAAGGTCAGCATCTTGTAGTAACCTATCCTCTATCCTGCAGAGAAGGCAATGCACCCCACTCTAGTACTCTTGCCTGGAAAATCCCATGGATGGAGAAGCCTGGTAGGCTACAGTCCAGAGGGTCACTAAGAGTTGGACACGACCGAGTGACTTCACTTTCACTTTTCACTTTCATGAACTGGAGAAGGAAATGGCAACCCACTCCAGTGTTCTTGCCTGGAGAATCCCAGGGATGGAGAATCCTGGTGGGCTGCAGTTTATGGGGTTGCACAGAGTCGGACACGACTGAAGCAACTTCAGATGCAGCAGCAGCATCCTCTATCCTGAGTAACAGCTTGCTGACAAATGTATTTCCAGACTTTTTTTCTATCAATATATCTAGACAAGTCAAATAATTTTAATAAATGCACCATTCCATGATCTGAATTTTCAAAAGCTCAATGAACAGTATATGGGGGACACTGCTTCTGCAAATATATCAAGATCTCTCTCATTCTTTTTCTTTTTTTGGGGGGTTTAAATGTTTGTTTTTAATTTTATTTTTTTATTGAATGATAATTGCTTTATAGAATTTTGCTGTTTTCTGTCAAACTTCAACATGAATCAGTCATAGGTATACATATATCCCCTCCCTTCTGAACCTCCCTCCCATCTCCTTCCCCATTCCACCCTTCACCCCTCTAGGTTGATACAGAGACCCTGTTTGAGTTTCCTGAGCCATACAGCAAATTCCCGTTGGCTATCTATTTTACATATGGTCTCTCATTCTTTTTAAAGGCTACATAGTATTCTATGATACTTTTAATAAACTTTCTACTGAACATTTGGATTGTTTCTAGTTCTTCACCTATTATTATCAATGCTCTGGTGAACTTTTTTTTTTTTTTAACAGAAACATCTTTGTGCTCCAATCTATTCTTTAGGACAAATCACTAGGTCAAACGATATTTACTTTTTTTTATTATTATTATTAATACTTGGTGAGTTTTTCTTTTTCTTTTTAACTTATTTTATATTGGGGTATAAGGCTTCTCTCAGAGAAAGCAATGGCATCCCACTCCAGTACTCTTGCCTGGAAAATCCCATGGATGGAGGAGACTGGTGGGCTGCAGTTCACAGGGTCGCTAAGAGTCGGACACGACCGAGCGACTTCACTTTCACTTTTCACTTTCATGCATTGGAGAAGGAAATGGCAACCCACTCCAGTACTCTTGCCTGGAGAATCCCAGGGACGGGAAGCCTGGTGGGCTGCCGTCTATGGGGTCGCACACAGTCGGACACGACTGAAGCGACTTAGCAGCAGCAGCAGCAGCAGGGCTTCTCTGGTGGCTCAAATGGTAAAGAATCCGCCTGCAATGTGGGAGACCTGGGTTCAACCCCTGGGTTAAGAAGATCCCCTGGAGGAGGGCATGGCAACCCACTGCAGCATTCTTGCCTGGAGAATTTCCATGGACAGAGGAGCCTGGCAGGCTATACTTCATGGGGTCGCAAAGAGTCAGACACGACTGAGTGACTAAGCACAGCACAGCACATAGTCGATTAACAATGCCATGTTAGTTTGTACAGTAAACTGTGTCCTGGGGAGTACACTGCATAGTACAGTGCTGAGGTTTACAGTAAAGGGTTAAGTTATACATGCGTCCATTCTTTTTCAGCATATATTCTTTGGGCTTCCTAGGTGGTGCTACTGGTAAAGAACCCACTTGCCAATGCAGGAGATGTTTGAATTCTTTTCCAAACTCTTTTACCATTTAGGTTGTTATATAATATTAAGCAGAGTTCCCTGTGCTATATAGTAGGTTCTTGTTGGTTGCCCTTTTCATACTGTTCATACTGTTCATGGGGTTCTCAAGGCAAGAATACTGAAGTGGTTTGCCATTCCCTTCTCCAGTGGACCACATTCTGTCAGATCTCTCCACCATGACCCGCCCGTCTTGGGTTGCCTCACAGGCATGGCTTAGTTTCATTGAGTTAGACAAGGCTGTGGTCCTAGTGTGATTAGATTGACTAGTTTTCTGTGAGTATGGTTTCAGTGTGTTTGCCCTCTGAGAAATAACTCCAGAAAGAATGAAGGGATGGAGCCAAAGCAAAAACAATACCCAGCTGTGGATGTGACTGGTGATAGAAGCAAGGTCCGATGCTGTCAAGAGCAATATTGCATAGGAACCTGGAATGTCAGGTCCATGAATCAAGGCAAATTGGAACTGGTCAAACAAGAGATGGCAAGAGTGAATGTCGACATTCTAGGAATCAGCGAACTGAAATGGACTGGAATGGGTGAATTTAACTCAGATGACCATTATATCTACTACTGCAGGCAGGAATCCCTCAGAAGAAATGGAGTGGCCATCATGGTCAACAAAAGAGTCTGAAATGCAGTACTTGGATGCAATCTCAAAAACAACAGAATGATCTCTGTTCGTTTCCAAGGCAAACCATTCAATATCACAGTAATACAAGTCTATGCCCCAACCAGTAATGCTGAAGAAGCTGAAGTTGAACGGTTCTATGAAGACCTACAAGACCTTTTAGAACTAACACCCAAAAAAGATGTCCTTTTCATTATAGGGGACTGGAATGCAAAAGCAGGAAGTCAAGAAACACCTGGAGTAACAGGCAAATTTGGCCTTGGAATACGGAATGAAGCAGGGCAAAGACTAATAGAATTTTGCCAAGAAAATGCACTGGTCATAACAAACACCCTCTTCCAACAACACAAGAGAAGACTCTACACATGGACATCACCAGATGGTCAACACCGAAATCAGATTGATTATATTCTTTGCAGCCAAAGATGGAGAAGCTCTATACAGTCAGCAAAAACAAGACCAGGAGCTGACTGTGGCTCTGACCATGAACTCCTTATTGCCAAATTCAGACTGAAATTGAAAAAAGTAGGGAAAACCACTAGACCATTCAGGTATGACCTAAATCAAATCCCTTATGATTATACAGTGGAAGTGAGAAATAGATTTAAGGGCCTAGATCTGATAGATAGAGTGCCTGATGATCTATGGAATGAGGTTTGTGACACTGTACAGGAGACAGGGATCAAGACCATTCCCATAGAAAAGAAATGCAAAAAAGCAAAATGGCTGTCTGGGAAGGCCTTACAAATAGCTGTGAAAAGAAGAGAAGCGAAAAGCAAAGAAGAAAAGGAAAGATATAAACATCTGAATGCAGAGTTCCAAAGAATAGCAAGAAGAGATAAGAAAGCCTTCTTCA
This sequence comes from Bos javanicus, assembly GCF_032452875.1. NCBI lineage: Eukaryota > Metazoa > Chordata > Mammalia > Artiodactyla > Bovidae > Bos > Bos javanicus. The sequence continues at coordinate 53,610,622 of NC_083874.1, read as the reverse complement.
ATGATCAATGCAAAGAAATAGAGGAAAACAACAGAATGGGAAAGACTAGGGATCTCTTCAAGAAAATCAGAGATACCAAAGGAACATTTCATGCAAAGATGAGCTCGAAGGACAGAAATGGTATGGACCTAACAGAAGCAGAAGATGTTAAGAAGAGATGGCAAGAATACACAGAAGAACTGTACAAAAAAGATCTTCATGACCCAGATAATCACAATGGTGTGATCACTGACCTAGAGTCAGACATCCTGGAATGTGAAGTTAAGTGGGCCTTAGAAAGCTTCACTATGAACAAAGCTAGTGGAGGTGATGGAATTCCAGTTGAGCTATTCCAAATCCTGAAGGATGATGCTGTGAAAGTGCTGCACTCAATATGCCAGCAAATTTGGAAAACTCAGCAGTGGCCACAGGACTGGAAAAGGTCAGTTTTCATTCCAATCCCAAAGAAAGGCAATGCCAAAGAATGCTCAAACTACCGTACAGTTGCACTCATCTCACACGCTAGTAAAGTAATGCTCAAAATTCTCCAAGCCAGGCTTCAGCAATATGTGAACTGTGAAATTCCTGATGTTCAAGCTGGTTTTAGAAAGGCAGAGGAACCAGAGATCAAATTGCCAACATACGCTGGATCATGGAAAAAACAAGAGAGTTCCAGAACATCTATTTCTGCTTTATTGACTATGCCAAAGCCTTTGACTGTGTGGATCACAATAAACTGTGGAAAATTCTAAAGAGATGGGAATACCACAACACCTGATCTGCCTCTTGAGAAATTTGTATGCAGGTCAGGAAGCAACAGTTAGAACTGGACATGGAACAACGGACTGGTTCCAAATAGGAAAAGGAGTACATCAAGGCCGTATACTGTCACCCTGCTTATTTAACTTATATGCAGAGTACATCATGAGAAACGCTGGACTGGAAGAAACACAAACTGGAATCAAGATTGCCGGAAGAAATATCAATAACCTCAGATATGCAGATGACACCACCCTTATGGCAAAAAGTGAAGAGGAACTCAAAAGCCTCTTGATGAAAGTGAAAGTGGAGAGTGAAAAAGTTGGCTTAAAGCTCATAATTCAGAAAACAAAGATCATGGCATCCAGTCCCACAACTTCATGGGAAATAGATGGGGAAACAGTGGAAACAGTGTCAGACTTTATTTTTCTGGGCTCCAAAATCACTGCAGATGGTGACTGCAGCCATGAAATTAAAAGATGCTTACTCCTTGGAAGGAAAGTTATGACCAACCTAGATAGCATATTGAAAAGCAGAGACATTACTTTGCCAACAAAGGTCTGTCTGGTCAAGGCTATGGTTTTTCCTGTGGTCATGTATGGATGTGAGAGTTGGACTGTGAAGAAAGCTGAGTGCTGAAGAATCGATGGTTTTGAACTGTGATGTTGGAGAAGACTCTTGAGAGTCCCTTGGACTGCAAGGAGATCCAACCAGTCCATTCTGAAGGAGATCAACCCTGGGATTTCTTTGGAAGGAATGATGCTGAAGCTGAAACTCCAGTACTTTGGCCACCTCATGTGAAGAGTTGACTCATTGGAAAAGACTCTGATGCTGGGAGGGATTGGGGGGAGGAGGAGAAGGGGACGACAGAGGATGAGATGGCTGGATTGCTTCACTGACTCAATGGACATGAGTCTCAGTGAACTCCGGGAGTTGGTGATGGACAGGGAGGCCTGGCGTACTGCGATTCATGGGGTCACAAAGAATCAGACACGACTGAGGGATTGATCTGATCTGATCTGATCTGTTGGTTGCCCATTTTAAATACAACAGTGTGTACACATCAATCAAAAGATGTTTACTTTTTAAAGGCTTCTGGTACCTATGTCCTAAAGGCCTTACAGAATGGTACAACCAGCTGGCATGCCCACCAGCAGAATCCTGGTCATCTCTCATATCTATTGGCACTTATCTCAAGGAGAGACAAGCAGGTTTGTAGGTCAAAAGTTACAGGCCAGCTTCTGGTCTGGGGGCGGGAGCAGGGGTGGTTCTCCATTCATATATGTCTCAACCCCCACAGTTCTGGGTCCTTTATAACAGACATGGGTTGTAGGCTGGGCCGTGGGGTGGGCATCTCCTATTTCAGCCTGCGTGGCATCTACCCTCTCCTGTCCCGGGGGTTCGCTGATCTCCCTGCAGGTAAACCACCATGCTCTCATTTTATGAGCACTTTTGAAACCATCTATCAAGGTGCGTTGCTATCCTCTGGGTGGGCCAAAGCAAGACCATCTTGATGCTATCTTTCCTGGGAATCTGGACCTTCAAAAGAGTGAGGCAAGGACTGAAAAATTCTATGGGCTTTATGATCCTGCAAGTATCATCCAGAGGACCCTTTCCCGTTGGTTCTCAGGTCTCCAGAACTGTCCAGCTTTCAAGCCTTGGTTCTTCAGCTCTTCCTACCTTACTTTGAATTACTCTGAGGACTTCTATATTCCTTCATTGTTTTTAATATTGTTTTTGCTATGGCTATTTTAGGACAAGTTAGCCAGAGTTGATTTCAGATATTCTAAAGCAATCCCACCTGATACAGAGGGGGAAAAAAATGACCTGTTACTTTGAATATTTACTTGAAAAAAAATTTCCCTTGTTCAATTCCTGAGGGGAAAAAAGAAACAACAAAAAATAGTTTTCCTCCCCTAAAGCCTCTGAACTTACCAACAGCAACCATTCCAAATTACTTAATATTTTAAAACTTCTGATAAAAATCTGTATTTTGGAAAGAATGAAAGAAGGAAAATCTCTGCTCCATAATGGATTTCACACATACATAAAATGGCTCATCCTTTTGTCCACAAGAAGAGGCACTGTTTTACTGACTTTTCTGACAATACTAGAATTCATGGGAGGGCTACCTTGGAATCTTTTTCCAAATGGATTTTACAAAAGCAAATCTGAGGCAAGGGGACAGAATTTCCTTTGTACTCTGGTAGCAACGTGGAAGGAATGTGTTTTTTCCCCTATGCACCAAGTAGATAATCAGCCTAAACACTTAGCAAAAGCAGTTCCATTTTAATCCCATCATCTTTACAAGGTTACAGGTACCCTTGGAAACCACAATTAACCAGAGTACTCAGAGCCAGTGGTAGGGGAAACGTGCTGTATAATGCTACAGAGGCTGCCCAGGGTCACTCCCATCAAAACGGAATATTATTACAGAGTTCACCGTCTCCACTCATAACTCTCCAGAGCAGCAACAAGGAACACAGAGTTAGTTACTAAGTGATCACTAAGATGGTTCTTGCCTCTTCAGGCCTCTGAGCGAGACTGTGTGGGAGGCCAAGTCAGTTCTGGACAGGGTGCTGGGGGAGCTGGGTATTATTGGATTAAGTGACTTTTAAGTGGTGACTGGAGCTACATTCTTAAGACAACACAGGATTAACTGAGATAATGTACATAAAAATTCTTTGCACAGTGTGAAGGGTTATACAGTGCAAGATGTCATCACAGCCATGCCCCTCAGGCTCATTGACCCTCCTGACATGGTATATTTGGGCAGAAGCAGCTCAGACTGCACTGGGGGAATGGGGCCAACCCAATGTGCCCACAGCACCTCCTGGTGGTTCTTCCCCAGAATGGCAACTTCACCAGGCCCAGGCCCACACCCAGCTGTAGGAAAAGTGTCTAAGCAACATACTTACTCCCTTCGCTCTGGCTGTCTTTGTTTGAGTTGTAGACCTGGAAAACAGAAATAACATTTACTTGTGTGCATTTTATACCACCCAACAGGTTCACTATACAAAACCATTACATTCTCCTTTTGTCTACCGTGTGCTAGAAAATGGAAGGCAATTTCTGGCCCCCAAATGGAAATTTCTTCTATTATTACTCACTTCCTAATATTTACTTCGGGAGAAGCGATGGCAACCCACTCCAGTACTCTTGCCTGGAAAATCCTATGGACAGAGGAGCCTGGTGGGCTGTAGTCCATGGGGTCACTAAGAGTTGGACACAACTGAGCAACTTTCCTTTCACTTTTCACTTTCATGCATTGGAGAAGGAAATGGCAACCCACTCCAGTGTTCTTGCCTGCAGAATCCCAGGGACGGGGGAGCCTGGTGGGCTTCCGTCTATGGGGTCACACAGAGTCGGACACAACTGAAGCAAGTTAGCAGCAGCAGACTTAGCAATATTTATTTTCCCTGTTCAGAGAATCATCTCTGGAGCTTTACTGTTAAAAAAAAAAAAAGTCATATACTTCCTTAAAAAAAAAAAAAAAAACTAATACGTGTATATAAACTAAAAGGGAGAAAAAAATTAATTAGTTACAAATCATTAAGCATTAACTGCACAGCAGGCAACTGCGCTAAGCAATTCACATGAATTATCTCAAATTATCTATGCAACAATTCTGTTGGGTAAGAACTGTTAATATCACTGATACACGGAGAATTTGAGGCTAGAGAGGTTAACTAAGGTCTCACAGCTAGTGCATGGCAAAATCTGGACAAAGATACATTACAAACTGTTAAGTGTTAACACAGGGGAATGGGACCAGTAACTTTTTACTGCGAATTTAAATGTTATAAGGAGAACATACTACTTTTACGACAAAATATCCTTAAGTGATTTATACAAATCATAAAAGGGAATGTGTCCCAACATAAAACAGACAATGACACACTGGAAGAGTTGGCAAGCTTTTTCTTGCAAAGGACTAGATGGTAAACATTCTAGGCTTTGTGAGCTAAGAGGCAAAAGCCAAACCAATGATGATACAGGGACTTGAAAAACAAGAAAGACCATAAATTTTCACAATTTTTTCCTGACAAAATTCAAATAGAGTAAGTTTTGAAAATACAGGTATAATATTCCTAGCAGGGAAAATCAATCATTGTTTCATGGCTGTCTTTTTGGGGGATGCTTGGCTTGGTTCTTCCAGGGGTTATACAGCTGGTTCTCAACTGTAAGAGTGGCCATCACAACCATTGGGAGTATCTTTTCTCAGGAGTGTAACTTTCTGAAATACAGATAAGACTAATGAGAAAAACAGAATTTTTATAGAGGGAGGATAGCATTTAGCTTAAATAGATTCCAAAGTGTTTCCTATCACTGAGTCAATAGCAAATGTTCACTTGTAAATACCATGTTGAGCTCATGGGCTACAAAAAACAGGTAGCCAGTTGGATTTGGCCTGCAGGGCAGGGTTTGCCAATCCCTGATATGCTGACATTATTAAGTAAGATGATAAAACCTCTGATTTAGGGGGAAAAAATCATAGCTCCAAAATCTTTCTTTGGTGCTTATGATCCTATAGATATGAAAAGGCATAGGATGAAGTTGGTGATAACAACAAAAAAAAAAAGGATATTTCCAGTGATTGTAATGGTCACTGTTGGTTGAGAACCATTTATTTAGCCCTTAGAGAAACAGAGCCAAGCAACTCTGAAAAGAGAGCCATGATATCCTAAGGGGGCTTCTTATCTGCTAGTAAGTATCGGTGAGACTGATACTGATACTGCTGGTCAAGAGCTAAACAATAATTCCAACATGGCCCCCAGTTGCCTTGCGTCACTGGGTAAGTCTCTCACCCTCTCTGCATCTCAGCTGCCCCATCTATAACCTGAAGGAGTCAGCCAAGAAGGTCTTTGTATGGTCAAACAGATAATTTGACAAATCTCCCATTTTATGATTATTATTCATTTCTCAAAGATTGTACAAAGATACAGGCACATACTGAAGGTCAGAAAGATGAGGATAAAAGGGGTTTCTATATTTCAAGCACCACTGTCTGATGAATGAAAAGGCCTCAGACCAGAGGAGATAAGAATGGGGCAAAGAGAGAAGCAGAAACACAATCCTGCAGAGCCAAATGGGTACAGGTCAGACCAGAGACCCACAGTCAATGGCGTGCACTACAGTTGGACAGGTAGCTAAGGCAAACACAGGGGAAGAGACCATGCTTGGGCAAGTACTTTTTCTGGCCATCCCTGCTCACTTCATTCCTCCCAATAAATTCACACATTCTATTCCAGAGAATCCTGCTCCTGTTTCTAACTGGCCAGAAGGAATAGCAAAACAAAACAGGGCTTTCAGCCCTCCTTAATTAGGAGGTGAATTTGCACCAAATTACTTTCCTTTAAATGTCTCCTAGGGCTCAGGAGGCCCCTGCCTAGAACACTGAGGTATTCCCCAAACTGCAGAGTTGCAATCAATGAGCCAAAGGTGCCAGGAACATGTGCCGCCTGGTACTTTGAAGGCAGGCCATTAATCTCTGTCTGGTTTGGGTAAATGAACCAAAGAGAACGAGTTTGAAATGAAGCTAACAAACCATGCCTGCCAGAACAGCATGACTACATGGCCCGACAAGGAAGGTCCGGGTAGGGAAGCAGCCTCATCATCACACAGGCTGGATGGTGGTATGGGAACATCGCTAAGTGGAAATGGCTTTGTTCACTGGCACTTACCAAGTGCCATGCATGACATCATCAAATCTTTTTAACCACCTTGTGGATTAGCCACTAGTGTTGTTTGCATCTTATGGACGTGTAACTGGAGGCCAGAGAGGTTACACAGTTTATCCAAGGACAGAGAGCTGGAAGGTGGTGTACTGGTCTATCTTGCTCCTGCAGGGAGGTTCCAATTGTCCTTTACTTTCCTAGGCAGTGGCAAATGCACACAACTACCAAGCTGTACTAGTAGCCTATGGTTTATAAGTACCTTCCATTCCGGCAGAAGCAAAGGGCATGCAATTCACCCCTTCAGAAATGCTCAGTCTGTTCTGGGAAAACCGTGAGATCTCACAGTTGCCCACTAGTGCCAGACTGAGGTTCAGAGACAAGGGCAATTTCCCCAACTAAAAGGTCCCTTTGGCAGCGGCTTCTGCCTTAGGATTGATTAGTAGAGTTATCTCAGGTTCGTATGCCTTCAAGTAAATCTCTAAGAGACTATGTCTTAAAAGGATAGAATTCAACTCTCCAGGACCAATTCAAGGTGACATGAGTCACTCAACAATTCCTGAGTTATGACTCCAAGGAAGAATGAATCACAACACACGAACACAACAACCCAACTTAAGCTAAAGTCCATCCATCCTGCTTAGCCAGAGTGCTCTAAAGCCTGGCCCCCATAGTTAAGCCTCTTTTGGCCCTCTGGCTTTCCATAGTGCTTTCACTCAGGGATGCACTAGTTTCAGCTGAACTCTGTACCTGCTGCTGCTGCTGCTGCTGCTAAGTCACTTCAGTCGTGTGTGACTCTGTGCGACCCCAGAGATGGCAGCCCACCAGGCTCCCCGTCCCTGGGATTCTCCAGGCAAGAACACTGGAGTGGCTTGCCATTTCCTTCTCCAATGCATGAAAGTGGAAAGTGAAAGTGAAGTCGCTCAGTCGTGTCTGACTCTTCACGACCCCATGGACTGCAGCCCACCAGGCTCCTCTGCCATGGGATTTTCCAGGCAAGAGTACTGGTGTGGGGTGGCATTGCCTTCTCCCTGTACATGAGGATTTGTTAAATATCCATACCACTGAATATTTGTTTTCAAGTGTACACTTCTAGAGAATACAAACTACAGATTTACTTTATGTTATGAGGGTCCACCTGAGATTCATTATAAAATAATTACAATAGCAATAATGGATTTAATACAAAGGATGATGACAAAAGACTTATCATATGTCAGACACCACTCTGAGCACTCTAAAATGCATTATCTTGTTTAGTCCTCACACCAACCTAATTATTCCTGACATATAGATGAGAAAACGGAGGCATTAGAGAGGTTAGGTCATTTGCTCAAGGTTAGGCAGCTGGAATTGGGCAGAATCCAGACAGAACTCCTACAGTCTGTCTCCAAAGCCCAAACTCTTAATAACTAACCACATGATACATAAGACATGATGATGATGATGATGATGATGATGATGAAGGTGATAAGACATCATGGGCAGCTAGGGAAGGTGAGTCACTGGCATAAAGAATTTGCCATGAGTCAGAAAATGAAATTGGGAATTGCCTTTTGATTTCAGCCTGAAGCATTCACCACTAACCCATGTGACCAGCTGACATCTAACCCAGAAGTAACACTTCATATTCTTTGAACCACAGGGCTCAATTCTGAAGATAAACACCAGGGCAGGAAAGTAGGTCTTTGATACAAATCACAGGATACTGCAATTCTGTGAGACCTCACCCAGAAGCTACAGTGGGAATACAATTTAATTAAATCAAAGGAGGGTGAGGAAAGCCTTCATATGCTCCTATTGCATTAAGACGTGATTTTGCAATCAGTTCTGTTCAATGATGAGCCAATTCAATTTACGTGTCCCTAGAGAATTAAGAGAGCAGAGTTTTTTGGGTTCCCAGAATTTTTTCACAGCTGTCCTTTATCACCATTATCCAGGCCTTACCAAGAAAAGCACAGAAATTTTTTAACTTATAAATTAAAGGCATAAGTAAAGCAAGAATTAGACAAAGCAATCTCACTTTTCCCTCTGACACACAGCTGCATTAACACTTGGCCACATCACATTTTGGATCAAAATCTGCACAAAAGGAAAGTGCTGGAGAAAAGGTTCATGGACAAATTCACTTAAAATTGCTGTTCCCATCTCAGCTGCATGTGAATTCACATTTAAGCTTTGTCCTTCTCAGGTCTCTTCCAAGTAGCTTGGAACATCTAAACCCCTCCCATCAGGCGGTTCCTCTTACGTGTCCATGTGGAGAAATACAAAACAGAACTACCTGCCCATACTCCCAAACATTGCCCAAGCTGCCTCTACACCATCAGAGACAATTTTTGTCCCTCCTCTCTTGTGACACAATGGATCCACCATCACTAGGGCTTGCTCTTTTAAACTGTCAGGGGTGACAGATTTATGCTCATATGCTGCTTAGGTTCAAAGCCCAGCTCTACCAGTTACCAGCTATAGAGTTCAGTCACTTCACATCTCTAAACCTCAGTCTTACCTAGTCTAAAAGAGGGACATTAATATTCCCTGTCTCTTAGGGTCATTGTGAAAATTAAATAAGACAACAGATAGAAAACATTTAACATAGAGGCTAGAATACAAATTCTATGGCCCACAGAGAGCATTCTGTAAAGATGGTCTTTCATCGCCATCACCACCCTTCCCCTTTCCTTCTCTTCAGACTTATCCTCTATGGGATAAATGGCTAAGCACAGGTCTGTGGTTTGAGGGATACAGTGACAGCGACCTCATTAGCCATGCAATTTAACCAAATGAAGCTAATTAAAGGACTAAAGGAAAGGAGACCATCTAAAGTCAACTTGCTGAGCAATAGTTGTCGATGTTTTTTAAAACATCAGTCAAACATAAAAGTAACTACTCAGTACCACACTTTTTCACCACCAATTATGTGCCAGACACCACACACAGCATTTACATGAATTATTTTATTTCATCCTCAAGTTTATGGGGTACTACTACTTCCTCCACTTTATACCATCATGTAGATAAATAAGTTTCCAAAAGTTACAAAAGCCAACAAGTGGGAGAGCTTTCTAGTCTAGATTTGTATTCAATCACAACTTCATACGACTCCTCCACCCAGTCCAATGGAAAAAAAAAAGTTTGGCAATCAACAAAGAACTCAAAAGAAGCTAAGGAGTAATTAAAATGGCAACAACACAACCATTATGTAAGAACAGAATTTCCACCCAATTTAAACATAACAGTAATTCTATAAACTTCCAATTAATACAAGTATGGCAGTAACTGAAAACCACAACCAGCTGGAGACACTTTGGGATGCTCAAAAAACATCCTTCACAAAAGCTAACAGCACAGAGAGAACTAGCAGCAGTGCCCAGGATGGTGCGGTAGACAGATCTGTGAGCAGAGCACCACATTTGAATTTAAACAGGCTTAACATAGGGACTTTCAGTAACACCCACGAGAAGTTACTAGTAAGATACCCCTCATTTGTGCACCACCAACCAATAATGGACATGAATTTTTGCATCCAGGAGACCCTCTCTTCTCATATAAATGTTTTCATAGGTCAGCCTTCCAAGGCAAAAGAAATAAAAGCAAAAATAAATAAATAAACAAATGGGACCTACTCAAACTCATTTGTTATTCAGTCACTAAGTCACGTCTGATTCTTTGCAACCTTATGGACTGCAGCATGCCAGGCTTCCCTGTCCTTCACCATCTCCTGGCATTTGCTCAAATTCATACCCATTGAGTCAGTTTGTCAAACTTACAAGCTTGTACAACAAAGGAAACCATTAACAAAACGGAAAGACAACCTATGAGAGAAGATATTCATAACTGACAAGGGCTTAATTTACAAAATATACAGACAGCTCAAACAATTCCATAACAACTACAACAAAAAACCAACCCAAATGAAAAATGGGCAGAAGATATTTAGAAAAGAAGAGAAATAGACATTTCTCCAAAGAAGACATACTTTGGCCACCTGATGCCAAGAGCTGACTCAATAGAAAAGACCCTGATGCTGGAAAAGATTGAAGGCAAGAGAAGGGGACAACAGAAGATGAGACGGTTGAATGGCATCACTGACTCAATGGACATGAGTTTGAGCAAGCTCCTGGAGATGGTGAAGGACAAGGAGGCCTGGCGTGCTGCAGTTCATGGGGTCGCAAAGAGTTGGAAGTGACTGAGGGACTGAACAACAAGGCACATGAAAAGACGCTCATCACTGCTAGTTATTAGAGAAATGCAAATCAAAACCACAGTGAGTTACCACCTCACACAAGTCAGAATGGCCATCATTTAAAATACACACAATGGAGTATTACTCAGCCATTAAAAAGAATACATTTAATCAGTTCTATTAAGATGGATGAAACTGGAACCTATTATACAGAGTGAAGTAAGCCAGAAAGAAAAACACCAATACAGTATACTAACGCTTATATATGGAATTTAGAAAGATGGTAACAATAACCCTGTGTACGAGACAGCAAAAGAGACACCGATGTATAGATCAGTCTTATGGACTCTGAGGGAGAGGAAGAGGGTGGGGAGATTTGGGAGAATAGCATTGAAACATGTATAATATCATGTATGAAACAAGTCGCCAGTCCAGGTTCGATGCACGGTACTGGATGCTTGGGGCTGGTGCACTGGGACGACCCAGAGGGAGGGTAGGGGAGGGAGGAGGGTGAAGGGTTCAGGATGGGGAACGCGGGTATACCTGTGGCGGATTCATTTCGATATTTGGCAAAACTAATACAATATTGTAAAGTTTAAAAATAAAATTAAATTAAAAAAAAAATCTACAAATAACAAATGCTGGGAAGGGTGTGGAGAAAAGGGAACCCTTCTATATGTGTTGGTAAGAATGTAAATTGATGCAGCCAGTATGGAAAATAGCATGGAGGTTTCTTCAGCAACTAAAATATAGAGCTGCTATACGATCTAGCAATCCTGGGCGTATATCTAGAGAAAACTCTAATTTGAAAAGATATATGCACCGCAAGTTCATAACAGCACTATTTACAATAGCCAAGACATGGAAGCAATCTAATGTCCACTGACAGGTGAATGGGTAAGATGTGGTACCTATTTACAATGGAATATTACTCAGCCATAAAAAAGAATGAAATAATGGCATTTGCAGCAACATCTAGATCCATTTAGAGATTATCATACTAAGTGAAGTAAGTCATAAAGAGAAAGACAAATAGCATGTGATATCACATATGCCTGGAACCTAAAATATGACACAAATTAACTTCTTTACAAAACAGAAACAGATTCAAGATACAGAGAACAAACATACAGTTACCAAAGGGGAAAGGGGGTGAGGGGGATAAACTGAGAGTTTGGGATTAGCAGATACAAACTGCTATACATAAAGGAAAAACAACAAGGTTCGACACTGCATAGCACAGGGAGCTATATAAATGCCCTGCAATAAAGTATAATGGAAAAAAATGAATTGTTTGAATCCTAAGCCTATGGGGATAAAATCAGTTTAAAGAGCTTGGAGTAAATGAGGATATGTCTGAACTCAAGGTGCCAGAGCTGGGGAGCTACTATTGGTTCCTCCTTCTCCCACTAGAAACATGCCTCTTGTCACCACAGTCCGAGTGACAGAAGGTGGCCAGAGAAGGAAGTAGAATGGCTGCTGCTGCTTTTCTAATTCTCACCTGGCAGTGCTTCCTCTGGCTTGCCCTTTCTACTGCCACGAGTACTGCATCTGCTGTTTTAGGGAGGCTCTTTCAAAAGTGAACCAATAAACACATGTCTGAGGGCTCTTCCCCGTGACCTGTTCCTAAACAAACATGAAGACCCTGCTCTTGCCCTCTTACATGCAAAGAGGTTTAGTAACGGGAATACAGTAGGCCACTCAATATTGACTGGATGAATGTTTGTGAGTAGAGGAATAAAAGAGATGTAGATTTTTTAACTATCTCCAAGTTGAAGCAATGAGGACAATGCACTGATGGATCAACCAGACAGAAAGTAAGCCAGATCTATCACTGCCAGGTGAGTATGCCTCTTTCTTCTCAACACCTGGCAAATCCACTATGAATCTTTACCTTAGAAAGAAAGAGAAATACACAATTCAGGTCTTATTACGAGACAATATAAGGCAGACTTATCTTACTTGGCTGAACTTCAGGCTGTCAAAACCCTTCACAGAGTCATTCATTTTCTGTAGCACACTGATGAATACTAGCTCTACACCCAACAATTGACCACAAATGCTGCTAATGCTAGTCCATGGCGTCACCAGGAAGGCGCTATTGTCGTTCAGGGTGCTGAGGCTCCCTCCCCCATGCAACACAGGCACCTTAGGAGGAAGGCACTCTCCTGGAAAATGGCCGTGCTCCCAAAGTCAGCTGGATAGTCTTTGACTCCTGTAGACTTGCTCAGACTAAAAGTGACCACCTGCTCTTCAACATGACTATGACAATGATGATGAATAGAAAGACACACTTTTTGTTCCATTAATTCAAGCATCCTCTGCTGCTTGAACTAAAGGCTCCAAAAGGGCGTATCTCTTGTGCAGTTCCTCAGGAACACCAGGGGGGAAGCAAAGTACTCAGAACATCTGCTCCTGTTTCCTCTGCTCAGTACCCATGCTTTCTATGCCCAGGGATTCTGCCCTCATTTTCCTTGGGAGCCACCCTACCACCAAGTCCTTGCTGTTTGGGGCAGGAAGTGGGGGTGGGGGGCTGAGCCTAATTCCATCTTTGGGTGTGGCCAGAGGATCCAGACCTGGTATCCCAGTGTGCGTGTGATTCTCCCCAGGCCAAATGCAGTCGACAGGATTTGTGTTTAAACTTTTTTTATTACACCAGAGGGAATGAGGCCTTGTTAGAACAGGACACATGCTTGGAGCTTCTGGAGCTGACTCTGCCACCACAGACACAAAGACTGAGTACAGGCCAAAGGAAAGTGGAGTGACGATGTGAAGGGAGGCCAGACTTTAAGGGCACTGTCTGACCTACTGAGATGTAGCTCAGTGTCATCCCTGCTCTCTCCACAAGTGAACCAGCAAGATTCTTCTTTTTTTTTAATTGCATTTCTATTGCTTGCAGCCAAGAGTTCTGGCAAAAAAAAAAAAAAGGGCTAATGAGAGAAAAGCCTAATTAAGCTTTACAGGGAACTCTTGAATGAAGAACAAAGAAAAATACACAACACAGTAGAGAGGCAAAGTAATCTCATTCATCCTTGATTTTCCCCCTTCCTTCTCTTTCCTTCTACTTCACATATCCAGCCAGTGCCAGGATTTATCACTGTCCTGCATCCTGAGTCTATCCCTCATACCCACTTCTCTTTCACTGCTCGATGTCAGGCTGTGTCTTCTCATTTGTATCTCAACACTGGCCTTCTCCCTGGTCTTGCTGACTCCTCTCTCTCTGCTCTGATCTATCTGACACACTGCTCCTGGAAAATGCGTTGCCCTAAACCACAGCTCTGGCTGGAGAACAAACTTCAAAACATCACAATACTGGTCCTTCAAATACTTGAAGGACCTATTATGTCCAAGAAGGGGAAGACTTACTGCTCTGAATGGAGATGAAAGTCAGGGTGGAGTTCCAGGAAAGTAGATTTCAATTGGACGAAAATAACCGGCAGTTAGGAGTTCTTCTGGAGAAGGCAATGGCACCCTACTCTAGTACTCTTGCCTGGAAAATCCCATGGACGGAGGAGCCTGGTAGGCTGCAGTCCATGGAGTCACTAAGGGTCGGACATGACTGAACGACTTCACATTCACTTTTCACTTTCATGCACTGGAGAAGGAAATGGCAAGCCACTCCAGTGTTCTTGCCTGGAGAATCCCAGGGACCGGGGAGCCTAGTGGGCTGCCGTCTAAGGGGCTGCACAGAGTCGGACACGACTGAAGTGACTTAGCAGCAGCAGGAGCTCTTCTTGGTCCACTGAAGTAGGGAGGCTTGCTGAATGTCATTCCCATACATAAGACTAAGCCCTGTTTCATCCAGAAGGCAACCCTGGGCATTCCTGGGCTGATACAGTCAGCCTCGTTCATTATTGTTAGCCCATCCTTTCACCTGTACAAGAATTGGATGAAATCCAGAACAAGGGGGAATGGCGGTGGTTGAGGCAAAGTGGAGTGGTGGACAGAATGGGCTGTGTGCCCTGGAGACTTGGCATAAAGGCTTGGTTCCATGGGCCTTTCTGGCTGTGGACCTTCAGATGGTTATTTAACATTTGAGCCTGTTTTTTTCTTAAAGTACAGCTAAGTAATAATATCTGTGGGAGTAATGGGAGAATTAGAAGTAGTTTCACGGTGCCTGAAAGTGCTCAAAAATGTCATTTCCCTTTCTTCTACCTTCGTGAAGAGTTCCTTCCTTACTTAATGGCTGCAGACCTCCCTCCTATATCCTCTCTCTGACTTCTCACTGCTCGAACAGCCTACTCTATAGAATTTAATGCTTCAGGATACAACTTAGCATTTTTCATTATTTCTCATCTCCAAATAACTCCCCAATGGATACTTTTGCCTTACACTTTCATGGGGGATCACCCAGCTTCTAACACAGGGCTGGGCATATATACAGTCCAAGAAATCACCCCTGACTGAGGGACAGGAGCTTAAAACACGGGATCCACATTCTCTTGTCTGAGTCTTCCTCAGTGGGTCAGGAGCTGGTCATAATGACCTTGATGAGCAGATTATTCTTAAAGCAGCACTTCCCACTTTTGAGTATTGCTGGCATTTACTACCGTTCCCTGTCAGAAATCACAAATGAAGCCAACAGAATTTCAAAGGAAAAGCTGAAACAGCTCCTCCTGGAGTATACAGCTGGCAGGGTCCACCCAGATATCCAGTGGAGGGGCAAGCTAACTACTTTAACCAGCTTCATGAGCAAAATGTTTCTGGGACTATTAACACTGAGTGTTGTCGGTGGGTGGTTCCCCTCTGCCACAGAACTTTGATTTGCATGTTATATAAACACTGTTGTCATAGTTATAATTCAGGAAGCTTTGTTGCTTGACCTCAAGAAAAAAATTCAACCTCAAATCAGGGTGACACTGACTCTCGAGACCACAATAGACCATCAGTGGGTAAGATCTGCCAAATTCCTTTAAGCTTCTAGAAGGAACTACTATATTTGGGGTAACAAGCAAGCAACAAGAAGAGGAAACTCTGCAACATTATGCAATTTCCTTGCATTTCATATTCAGAAATCCTGAAAACCCCTATAAGCAACTTCCCTAGCTTTCAAACCAAGATTGGAGTCACAGCCAATGTGAACAAAAACTGGACACAAAAGAGGAAAAAAGAAATCTAAGTAATGTACAAGTCAGAAAAATGTTTCAGGAAAAATTTAAAGGTAACACAAAGCACACAAGCTCACTTGATATCAAATGCACGACAGTTAAACAGATGGCGTGTGAGCTGACAGGTATGTAGGACGTGGCCGGTTCATAATGTGAGGAGTCTTCTGGCTTTAAAATTTCCTGGCTTCATGCTCATGTAACACTTAAAAGAGTGTAAACCCATTAGTCCATCAGCCTGGTGTCTCTGTGAGGAGAAGGGGGATCATCTCCCCATTCTCCAAAGACCGTGCTTTTTAAACAGAGGAGGTCTTTCTGTGTTCCTCTCTCTCTTAGCTCCTCTCCTTCTCTCTGTCTTTGGAAATAGTGACACAGCACCATCAGCAGAAGAGGGACCCTTGTTCTTTTGTACTTTGGAAAACTGCAAATGAGAAACTCCTTGGTCCCGTATACATGATCCCCAAGTGAGAGCATATGAGGTCCTGCTGCCAGAGCAGGGCAGGAGGAAGGAGAGCCAGAGGGTGAGACTCTGGACAGAATCCACTCCTTTCACCTTCCAGCCCTCTGTCCTTCAGAGGACTTAAGCAAGTGGCTTTTATACTGAGCTCATTAATTCTGCACAATGCATCTTTGTGAGGCCGGAGGTGAATTTATCTAACATAGACACAGGTGACTTCTTTGCCTCAGACAACTGTGAGGTCGGAGTACCGCATTTCCAGACAGATGACTGACTCAAAACCAAGCTCCCCTAGATGCAGGATCTCTCCTAAATTTATAGGAATAATCCTGATGCCAACCCATGGATATGCAGCAAGGAGTTCTGGGAATAGCCACTTCCTTGCTCTGAAGCTGGTAGACAGGGGATCCCTAATTCTATGACATGAGGAATCTCTGTATTTTCTGACAATTTCCAATGAATGCAATGCGGTTTGCAAAGAAAAGTAGATTCTATTGGGTTGGCCAAAATGTTCATTCAGAGTTTTCTGTAAGAGCTTATGGAAAAATCAAAATGAACATTTTGGCCAACCCAATAGAATTCTTTCTGGTTCTACAGAGGCTAAAAGTTACTAAGTTGAGCCCTTCCTCAACTCCACACAGTGTGAAAGGCAGGAGGTTTATCGAGATTCCATAGCGCTTCCCGCACAGCAATGGTGGTAAAGGGTAAGGGTGGGACCTTGGAAAATGACCTCCATTCCTCAGGTGTTAACATATTGTTACATCTGCCTTATCACATATCTAATCATCTCTCTCATCCACCAACACAGCTTACTTCTTTCATAAATTTTAAAGTAAGTTGCAGATATCAGGTCTTCCCTTCTAAACACTTTGGTAAGCTCATCATTCACTAAGGTTCAATATTATCAGTCTTTTAAGGCAAAAGTTACCTACAGTGAAATGCACAATTCTTAAGGGAGTTGTGACAAAGTCATGCATGAAGGTGTCCTGAACCCATATCAAGGTAGAGACTTTACCATCACTTCAGACAGTTCTCTCAGGTCTCTCCATTTTACCCTCAAAACACAGACACAAAACACACCCCGCCATGCACAACCACTGTGCTGTGTTTTCATTTGCTCGCACCATTAGCTTTGCCTGTTCAAGAACATCATCCAATGGCATCATACTGATCATACTCTCTATGGCTGCCAATTTCACTCAACATAAAATTTTCGAGATTTATTCACATTGTGGCCTGAATTAATACTCTGACTTTTTCACTGTCGAGTAATATTTCATTATTTGACTATATTACTGTTGATTGACTCTCCTGTTTATCGACATCTAGACTGTTCTCCCCTTAGGCTATTATAAATGAAGTTGCTCTGAATGTCTTTGCGTAAATCTTTTTGAAGACCTACCTCTTCATTTTCTCTTGTGTAAATATCTCAGGGTGGAACTGCTGGATTATGAGGCAGGCTTTTTATTTGTTGTTAAATAAGACACTGCCGAGATCTTTTACCAAATGTTCATTTACAATCCCACCAATAATGTATGAGAGTTCTAAGTGCTCCACATACTCACCAACATGTGGTATTGTCAGTCTTTTAATTTTAGCCATTTTGGTGGCTATGTAGTAGGATCTCATCATGGTTTTAAGATGCATTTCCCTGATGACTAGTGATGTCGAGTATTTTTTTCTTAAGCTTACTAGACATTCTTAACCCTCCTTTATGAGGTGTTTCTTCAAGTCTTTTGTCCATCTTTTAAATGAACTGTTCTTTTTATTATTGAGTTTTATGAGCTGTCTCTACATTCTGGACATAAGTCCTTTGTCAGATGCATGTTTTGCAAATATTTTCTCCCCTACTGTGGCTTGCCAACTGACTTCCTCAATGGTGCTTTTTGATAAGCACATGTTTTTAATTTTAGTTAAGTCAAAATTTTCATTTTTGGGTAGGGCTATTGCTTTCTGTATCTCATTAAGAAACCAATGCTAAACTCAGATTGCAAAGATTTTGTCCTGTGCTTTCTTTTGGAAGGTTTATAGTTTTAGTTTTTATGTTTATGTTTCATCTTGAATTAATTTCCCTAGTTTGTAAACATAATTTACAGCTGCTTCTGAGTCACAGCCTAGATTTGGAACTCGCTGGTTTAAACTACAAATTTAGGACAAGGAGCCGTAACACACTTCACTCCCCTTTCCCCACCCCCAGAAAGCTATCACGTAGAATTGATCCACACTTTTGGGAGTCTGCACATTGTTGGAAAACTAATAAATACTCTGTACCCCCAGCTCAAGACAGGGCGTAAGAATGCTGAAGTTTGTAAAGATCTATATACATGCTCAAGACTAATATTCAGGGTATACAGCTAACCACACAGCTGTGATCTGAATAGTCAGGGAGCCTGAAGCTGACAAGTAGAGTGGTCTTGACCAGCCACTGACTTCCTGTGTGACCCTGATCCAGCCTCTCCCTCTCTCTGGACTTAATTTCCTAGTCCATCAAAGAGGGGCTGGAAACAGAGCTGCTTAAAAAAATTCAACTCCCTTACTATTACTGCTTCACATTTTTAACACACCACCATCAAAAGTAAACTTCTTTGGCCTGAAGGGCTCATGTCAACACTCCACTCACTTTAAGGATTTCCCATTACAACAGAAGGGTAGCACCTTATATCTTATCAGCAACCTGCTAAATTGGGATTTGCTGACAATTAAGAATGAGGCCCTGGAAGTTTAGAGGAATGGGGACTAAGGACTGAAAAGGAAAAGGAGGCAGGGTTGGAAGGTTGCTGATCAAAGGCCAGCTCACTGAACAATATGGTTTAAAACTGACCAGGAAGAAAAAGGTTGTTACTAGTGTTCACATCAAAAGCACAAAGTGCCCAACCCAAGATTCTCTTGCTGCTCTGCAGAGAAAGCCAAAGCACGCTGCACACAGAGCCACGGAGCTAGTTATGAGCACAGCCAGCTGCCAAAGTCAACTGGGAGGGCTAAGCTCACTTGGTCCCCTCCCCAGAGTGGCGGACAGAAGAGATTAGGACATGCATTACTTCTGATCTGAATTTAAGAGCATGGCAGGTAAACACACAAACCAAAAGCTGCTTCTGGGCCCTTTCCTACAGCACTTGATATGGTTAGTAGGCACTTGATAGCCTGTGTCCTTTAAAAATTCATCTCTTCTGAACCCTTCCAGCCCTGCTCCACAGGCAACACTGCAGGTTCTTCTACCCTGTGCTAATCTTCTTTAATTTGGAGGCGGGGGAGGGAAGTATTTACACATAAATATTATAAATGAGTATAAAATCATCACAAAGTAATCATAAATAGAAAACATACTGATACATATATATTTACACACAGTCGATTCTCACTATTCACAGTAATTATGTTTTTTAAAGTCACCACCAAGACCGAACCAGTGACCATAGAGAAAACACAGGGTTAAATTCCTACAAGCCTCTGGTGACAATATTTTCATCAACTGATCAGTATATAACCCTGTTTATGTGTTTCTGTTTCAAGATACCTTATCTAATATATGCCACTAATTCATTACCTCTGAATTCACGGTACAGCTCTGTAACTGACACCTGAACGAAGCTCACCTAACTCTTGTTTGCTCAATAAGGCTCACCACAGTCTTCCTGTGCTTACAACAGTAGTCAGCACCTTCAGTACTGTGCAGAGGGCCATTTTAAACAGTGAAATCAACAGCAAAGAGCACAAAAACACAAAATATACTAAAATATTAAATGTACTAAATAGCAAAAAGAATACTTATTTATGGCATAATGACTGAAAGAAGCCAGAGGGTCATCTTGTCCACTCTCAGCTGGGAACGTGTGTACTGAGCGACTGAAGTTTCTCTCTGTTCTGCACACATGTACAAATGACTGTGAAAGCACCACAAACATTGATTTAGAGGTACAAGGAAATTTCAGCAAGTAGGTGAATTCACAAATACAGAATCTGTAAATAACAGGGATCAATTGTATGTACATACACATACATACACATAAAATATTTTGAGCATAAAAGTACAAAAAAATTATTTAAGTCATGATGCAGATTTTATAGATACTAGCAGTTTTCTAAATTTGTTTCTGAGATCTCAAAGAAACTGTCCCTTAGCCTTATCTCTATCCCTTTCTCCTTGTACCCCAAAGATGGTATGAACATTCCATGTTTTAATATTTCTACTACATATGCACATGTTTATAGACAACACTTATGTTTTTAAAATGTACACAGATAGTTTATACCATATATACATATATCTGATCTTGCAAATTGCTTCTTCACTTACCATTACATTCGTAAGATTTATCCACATTAATACACACAGATCAAGTTCATTCATTTAATCCACAATAAAGTATGCTATTACTAGTCCATTGTATATATGTCCATAACAATATAGGTTATTCTCAATTTTTCACTATTACAAACCACGCTGCAATGAACAACCTTTTACGTGTCTTCTTTTGTACTCATGTGTGTTTTCTTGGCAACAAAATCAGCAAACCACAGCTGGTGGGTCACATCCAGTTGGTCCTGTGTAAGTAAAGATTTTTTGAAAACAGCTCTGCTCAATCACAGATGGTCCGTGATTGCTTTTGCGCCACAACAGCAGGGCTGAGTCATTTCAACACAGGTCACTGGAGGGTATGTGCATGTTCAGCCTTACTAGGTTTTGGATGGATTTTCCAATTTACACTCCACCAGCAGTATACTTTGAGAATTCCTTGGCTTACTCTAAAAATTCCCAAAGCTCTTTCCTTAGCTCTCTTTATCACACTCTCCTTCCACACACAACACCTGGAAATTTCATCCATTTCTGCAGCTTCAACAAATGACTCTATGCAGATGGCTCCCTACCTCTAAACACGCGATCTCAACCTCGCCCCTGCGTTGTGAGGAGCACATCTCCATTTCTTACTACATGTCGGTCATCTCCACTTGGGAATTTCCCTGAACCTCAAACCCAGCACCCATTTCTCCTCTCACCACCAAGAAAGGTTTCTTGAGACAATGAGAGACATAATACCTTAAAACTTGTGAATAGGCAGCTAAATGAGAACTTGTTTTCAGTTGGCTGACACAAGGTCATTTAATAGGAAAAAGAATACACAGACCTATTTTCACACAGCAACTCTGCTCCTTTCTAGCTGTGATACCTCTCTATGGCTCAAATCTCCCATCTGCAATATAGAGATTATTCCACCCAAACTGAGGGATGAGACATCAGCAGGGAAGCAGCTGGCACAGTGCCCAGCACATACAGTAGTTAATAACCACTGTCTTGGTTAATGGCATCACTTTAATCTCAGTAACTTGGATCTAAAACCTAAAACTCCTGTCTTTATTCCCACATCTCATCAGGTGACAATAACTATATTTTATTTTCAGAGTGATGATCATATCTATTCCTTCCTTTTCAGTCCCAAGACTACTTTTGAGGAGTTAGTACCTCCTACTTTTAAGGTCTTCAAACTGGTTCAAACTGGTTTGACTTTTGCCCTTCCCCTTGCCAATACATCCTTCATGTGGCCAAAGCTCTGAAATCACTTCTGCTTCAAAACCTTTCTGGTCAAATCACTCCCTGACAGAACAATGTCCAGATTTCTATCTCAGGCCTCTGGCAAGCTGGCCCCAGCATTTCTTACTTCCTACTTTCTCTTCCCTAACCTCAGGTCCAAGCTATACTCAGTGGCTGGCTATTTCCTATGCGTGCCACAGGCTATTCTGTCTAAGAAACCTTGTTCCTGTATTTCCAGCAAAGAAAGGCTTTCTATCCATCTCTGCCTGTGTATAGCCCTCAAAGCCCTACTTATATGCACCTGCTCTCCTAAGCTGTCCTCAACTCCCTTGTCTAAAATCATCTCTTCTATTTCAAAGACCTGTGTTTACACCTCACATGCATCACTCTCACTCTGAAATAAAGGCGAGGCAATAGATTTATCTTTGTAGATCCCAGAGGGCCTTGTACATAGCTGGCATTCAAAAACATTTGATGAATGACCTTACAAATCAAAGCCACTGAAAATGCTGTTAATGCACATCCTAGACTCAGTTTACATTAACTTAGAAAGTGCCAATCAAATCACTGAAAGAAGTCAGGAAATTACAAAAGAGTTTAGTATTTAGAGAACCTTTCAAACCTGGGAAGAGCAAACTGCCATCTGTCCATCAGCAGTTTAAGTCTCAAACTGCTCATTTACAGTTTTGCTCACACCAAGGTTAAGCAGTGAGCAGCAGGCCCAGGCACAGAACATAACCTTCTCACTCCTGGAAGTGTATCAGCCGTGGGAAAAAAACAGGGTGACTTAAAGCATGGCAGCTTATCTGGTTTCTTCTAGGCAACTAAACTTTACATATTCCATGTGCTTAAAAATCACTGCTGCCTTTCTTAAACTGTCTTGGAGCATTTCACATCAGTTCAGAAATAAAGGCTTGTGAGATAATAATAATAAATTGAAGGAAAAAAAATGAAGGCAGATCTCCATTTTACTCTGTTTTGATTCCAAGTCAAATCTCCAGAAGATATTTACCTTAGAATGGGATGCATTCAAGCAATGATAAAATACATAAAATAGCCTGAGGCCTTAATATATAAAGAGCTCTTATAATCAATAAGTGAAAGGTAAATAGAAAAACAAATGGGACAAAGGATAAACTATTCACAAAAGGAGAACAAGTATTCAATAAACATGGAGAATATTTAAACTTGACAGAAAATACACTGAAATTATAACAATGATATTATTGTTTATCTTTTGAAAAAAATTCTAAAAAATTTAAGATGGTATCAGTATAAATGTGGGCTCAGGGAAATAGATACTTCAATATGTGAATTACAAAAGTATAAATTGACAGTCTTCATTGAAGAACAAGTTTCAAAAATGGATCCATGTGTTTATCAAGTATGGTACTTCTATGAATCTATGCTAAGGAGAGAATCATAGACAGTAGCCCAAAGAGGAATTTTAGTGAATATATAAAATTCCCTGATACTATATGTGAAATGTTATTCATTTATACACTTTTCTGAGGCAAATACACACTATTTTCTTAATATCATCAAAGGCGTTTGTAAGTCACCCAAGAACTTGTGGCTGAGAAATAATACCTAGAAATAAGGTGTGATGGGCACTGCTAGTTGTCTATAGAATGTCCATCTTCCTTAAGAACTGAGCCCCTGACTATGTAGAAGCAAAACATCATTCAGCAGAAATCAACACCATTCTTTTAGGCAGGAATGTGAGTCAGGTCCAGCCAATGAGACACAAGTAGATGAAAACTGAGGATTTCTGGGAACCTTCTGTTCCTCTCACACATATTAACTCTTCTTTCCTTCTTCTATCCTTCTGCCTGCCTGATCCCCAGACACAAGGCAAGGAGATGAAGCAATCATCTTGCAATCATGAGGTGACAAGGAAGACAAAAGCTTACACCCCAAGGATAGAGGAGCAGAAATATGGAAAAAAATCTGGGTCTCTGAAGGCTTCTCAGAGCCACCTATCTGTCCCACACTGTCCACCCTATGTCTTAATGCCTAAACATCTCCCATTTCTTTTAAGCCACTGTTTGGTGGATTTTCAGCTGTTAACGATAAAACTCATGACTAAACTAGTACATATGCTAAAAATATAATAAATTAAATGAAAATCCTATCGATAATACAATATGTGTAAAGTGATCCATTTTGTTTATAATAGAAAAAAAGGTTGAAAGCACAAATGTCAAAAATTAACCCTTATTCTCTGTGAGAGAGATGAGTGATATTCATTTTACCCCTTATGCTTTTGATTATTTTCCATATTTGACCATTTTAAAAACAATAGAAACAAAGAATTAGTTTCTTTGAGCCTGATTTACCATTGAGCAGCAAGGAGGATCAGCCTCAGACATCAAGGACAAGCACAACGTTTTCTGTTTCAGATGAACTTGGGTAGCGGGCAGTCAGGTGACCCATCCTAGCTCTACCCCACCTGCCAAAAGGCTGCAGTCTAGGGTGGGAGCAGAGAGGGAGCTGGGCAAGGTCTGTAGGGCTGCTCTGGGAGGCATGGCAGTCCCAGGCAGTGCTGAGGCCACCTGGACAAAATAATTCTGATACGAGGCCTGTATGAGGTGCTGTAGGCGAGCAGGCACCTTGAACAACTGCTTCTGGGTCACATCAAGGCAGTGCAGATGAGGAGGACCAGAGACAGCCTCCCTGCGAGCCCACACCTGGCCACCGGGAAGGATGATCCCACAGTCTCCTGGAAGCCTCTGGTATATCTTCTTCCTAAAACATCAGGCTCAATAAACAGCTTGAGATTTAAAGCCAGGTGAGCCAACTGCAGACATGCTGCACCTCAAAGCTGAAGGAATGATGTCTTTTCAAAACCTTTCCAGAAAAATGGCATGCGGGCCTACCTCATTATATTATGTTTCGCTTTATTGCACTTCCCAGCTAGTGCATTTTTTAACAAACCGAAGGTCTGTAGCAACACTGCATCAAGCAAGTCTATCAGCACCATGTTTCCAATAGTATTTGTTCACTGTGTCTCTATGTCACATTTTGGTAATTCTCACATTCTAACTGTTTCATTATTATTATACTTGTTATGGTGATCCCTGATCTCTGATGATACTACTGTCAACATGTTGTTATTTTTTTAGCAATATTTTTAAATTAAAGTATGTACATTGTTGTTTTTTTAACATAATGCTGCCCAATACAATAGCCTACAGCATAGGGTACATGTAACTTTGGTCTGCACTGGGAAACCAGTAAATTCAGGTGACTTGCTTTATTGTGATACTTGCTTTATAGAGGTGATCTGGAACCAAACCTGGAACATCCCTGAGGTGCTCCTATACAACAAAGGGTAAGCTCAGACACAAGCACACAGAACAGCAAGGCTGGAACTGACAGACCCTGCAGTGAAATCGTTTCTTCCTTCCTTTTCAGATTCCTTCCTTCTACTCCCCAAAGGATTCCACAGGGCTGCCAGGCTGTATAACCATTACTCCTGCCCTGCTGTGCCCCTCTGTTTACTGTTTAAACAGCAGAGTTTCCTTGTAAAGTCTAAATAGTAGAGACGGACCCCTTCCCCCAGGAGACAAACTCTCTCCTGCCCCAGGGGAAGGCAGTAGCCAAATTTAGGGGATCCTGTTCTGACTCTGCTCCATTCTTCTAACTCACAGACCTGAACGAAATAATTGTTCTCATTAAAAATGAACCCACCTCTTACTGCCAGTGCAGGCATTCCCAAACTGCTGGCTGAGTCCCCTGGGCTAACAGCCAGCCTCTGTACTGCTCCAACAGCTTATGTAACATGCTGGGTTTCCACCTTTGGCTTGGGGGAAGGGGACAAGTGTGTAAGGCAAAAAATGGATTGACAGGGAGCTGTCACACCACCATGTCTGAAAGGCCTGCTAAATACTTGGTCACAGAGTTGCTTTAGCCTTTGAAAGCAACATAAGGGAAACTGGATTGAGCTAGCTTACATGCAACAACAACAAAAAAGGAGCCTAAGGTCAAATGGACTGGAGAAAAGGCTTCTGAGTGGGCTAATACAACAAGAGCCTCCAAGCGTCCCCTTTATGTATTAACAGGCTACAGAGCAAAATACAGGCAGATGTATACCTGTAACAGAAGACAGGGAAATGGTAAACCTTCCCTTAGCCAGTAACTTCTGAAGTTCAAAAAGAAGGAGGGGGTGTATGAGCTGCTTATACACTTTGGAAATTAATCCTGGTGCTCTGGGATGACCTAGAGGGGTGATGTTGGGGAGGGAAGGGAGGTGATGTATGTATAATTATGGCTGTTTTGTGTTGTTGTATGGCAGAAACCAACACAACACTGTAAAGTAATATTCCTCCAATTAAAAAATAAATTAAAAAAGTAAAAAATAAATAAAAAGAAGGAGGGGGAAGTGCTGAACTAGCTCTGAGCCAGTAGGGGTGTGCTGACACCATGTGCGACTCAAGTAGCCTTTCCCCATCATGGACAAAGGCAACTCCAGTTTAACTCCGGCCCATAGCACTGGAAAAGTGAAGAGGGAGCTGAGGAGGAGGAAGCAATCAGTTCTTTTAAGTAAAAAGTATACAGAAAGACCAAGGCTTCCCAGATGGCTCAGACAGTTAAGAATCTGCCTGCAACGCAGGAGACTCAGGTTCAATCCCTGAATCAAGAAGATACCCTGGAAAAAGGAATGGCTACCCACTCCAGCATTCTTACCTAGAGAACTCCCTGGACAAAGGAACCTGGCAGGCTACAGTCTCTGGGGTCGCAAAGAATTGAATATGACTGAGCAGCTAAGCACGCACGCACACAGAAAGACCACTCAACTGAACATAATTCTGCCCTGGAAAAGAGCAGCCAACCCACTACTTATAATAATAATGGTTATCAAGAGCACACTCAGCACTTCAAAGAGCTTGCCAAACATTAACGTGCACCCTACCCAAAACCACAGACTTTATAGGGACTTTCCTGTGGTCCAGTGACTAAGTCTCTGCACTCCAATGATGCTGCCCAGATTCGGTCCCTGGTCAAAGAACTAGATCCTACATGCTGCAACTAAAAATCCTGCATGCTGGAACTAAGACCAGGCACAGCCAAATAAATAGACTTGATCAAAATCTCAAGGGGTAGCTCAAGGCCTCTCCACTTTCGGGAGATGCACACACCAGTAGAGAAAGACGAGCAGAACATTTAGACTGAATTTGTGATTTGGGGTAGTTGATGCTTTGTCAGTTTGGCCCAAGTTAAGAGGCAATAGGGGAATGGACTTGCATCTAAGTTCAGCTGTTGGTTCTGACACTTACTGGCTATGTAATGTTGGGTAGCATTTTCCAATATTGATAACAGAGATAATTACAGTACATACCTCTGTAGAAATGTGCTAATACATGAACACATCTAGATGTGTCTGGCATGTAAGAAACACTGAAACGATGGAGTCACTACTTATTTTCACTATTTAACTGGATGGTAAGTTTACTCAGAGCTGGAATCAGGACTTTGGGGTTATGATTCCCTAGAAATACCCTGGTACAGTGTCTAGGAATTAGGTGCTTAATAAATGCATTATCCACCTTACTTGAAGAGGAAGAAAAATAAAAAAGCTTGGGTCAGAGCTGTAAAGAGAAATTCAAGAGCTGAACTGTCCACAGAATCAGAGTGATGGCTCAAGGCCCTGCCAGTAAATGGCTGAGACAGGCCCTAGCAGGAATGGACAGCGGGACAATCAGATCCTGACCAGACAGATGGAGTGGGAGAAAAGGGTTGCTTGACTAGTGGTGCTAAAAATGACTGAATGTTCACACACTTATAATACCCTGAGCTCCCAAAGGAGCCCCCTTGCCTCCCCCTCATCACCACCGACATGGCTATTCATTTATAACATTTAATGACCACTATGTGTCAGGCATCACTCCATAAGTGACACATATCTGATCTTGCTAACCCACTGCTGAGATAGGTACTGCTATAACCCACATTTTATAGTGAGGAAAGAGGCTGAGAAAGCTACTTAACCACCCAACTAGCAAGTAAGTGAGGCTGGGGCTGGAATTCATGGTGTCAGAATTCACGGTGTCAGAACCAACAACGGCACCTTTTATCACTAACCAGGTGATGCTGCCTCCACATGCAACCTGTCCACCTGCATTTTTCTCTTCATGGTAACTACTGACATTCATATTTGCCTTTATAGAAAAGACAAGTGTGCACTGAAGAAAAAAAAAAATGGCCAAAAGACAGTACAGCCATTTCACAAAAGTAGATATCCAAACAGTCTCCACATCATTACTCATCAAGGAAATGAAAACAGATACACCCAATAAGATACTACTATACACACACCAAATTGGCGACAATTAGAAAGATGGACAATTACAAGTGTAGATGAGGACGTGGAAAAACTAGAACCTTCATACTTTAATGGTAGAAATGGAAATGGGTTCAGCCCTTTTCAAGACTATTTGGCAATATCTACTAAGGTAAACAGCCATCGACCCTATGATTCAGCAGTCCTACTGCTAGGGATATACTTCAGAAAAATGAGTGTTTATGGCCATCAGAAGATACGTAAGAGAATATTCCTAGAGACTTTATTGATAAAAGCTTAAGTTTAGAAACAACCCTCCATTCATCAACAAAAGAATGAAAAACTTGTGATATATTCCCCATGAGGAAACGCTTTCCATCAACCAAAAGAACAAACTACTACTACGTGCAGGCTTCCCAACAGCTCAGACGGTAAAGGATCTGCCTGCAACTCAGGAGACCTGGGTACGATCCCGGGTCGGGAAGATCCCCAGGAGAAGGAAAGGGCAACCCACTCCAGCACTCTTGCCTGGAGACTCCCATGGACAGGGAAGCCTGATGAGCTACAGTCCACGGGGTCGCAAAGAGCCGGACACGACTGAGAAGCTAACACACACAGTACTACAAGCGTGTGCACACTTCACAGACATACACTGAGGGAGAGAGGCCACAAAAGAGAGTGTATGCCAGATGGCTCCACTTACGTGAAGCTCAACAGGGAAACTAATCGACGGTGGTGGAGTTAGGATAGTGGTTCCCTACAGGGTGGGGGATGGAGGGAGGAACTGACCGGCTGCACTAGGAAGTCTTTTGGGGCGGCGGACGTGTTCTATATCTTAATCTGGGTGGTGAAATACTTGTATATTTGGCTTGAAAGTGACAATAGAGCATGATCCCCCAGTTGATGTTCCTCTCCAGAATACCTGACTCTCGAGTTTCTAGCGACTTACTGGTTAGGCAGACAGGACTCTGCCAACCTCCCACACTTATCCTTATTCCACTCCCTTCCTTATCCTCTGATATGCCTAAAACAGGGACTGCAGAAAGTGAACTTCACAAAGGATTAGCTCCTGAGAGTGGGCTCACAGTAGGGGTGGGGGTTTCCCTTAATTCTCATACAAATACCTTCTTTGACCCCAATATAAATAATGCAATCTGAATACAAATTTGGAGACTCCGTCCCTGAATTTTCCTTTTCTTTTCAATTGTGTATGAAAGAAATGTTTAAATCTTCCAAAAGCTTTAAATCTGTTCCTGCTATTTTCTTCTGTTGGGCATGACAGGGCAGCCTGTCACTGGCATTCCTGGTCCTCGAGGCACAGTTATATGGCACAAATAAGTGAAGACATTGAGTCAAAAGGAAGACCCCAGTGCCTTCCAGATGCACCGTGGTTCCTGCAGGAAAGAATATGCTTTCTGAGCAGACTCATTCTGGCTGGAGACACAGACTGAAGCAGGATGGAGCAAAACCCAGACGGCAGCTGGGACCTCAGAACTCAAGCTGAGTCAAGAGGTGGGGAGAGAAGAAAGAAAGAGCATCTAGAAGAAATTGCTAAAGTGGCATATTATTTATTAAGGGGAGAAAAAAAACAGGAAACATTAAGAAAAACTCATAAATCCCCTCAACTTTTACTTTTTTCCATAAATAACAACCATCTATTATGATATCTAACAAAATTAATGATAATTATTTAATATCATCTAATAATCCACACTGGAATTTCCAGAACTGCCTCAAAAACTGTTATATCTGTTTTGTTCAAACCAGCATCCAACCCTGGCTCACACGTTACATTTGCTTAGATGATAAAAGTCATTTTTGGCTTTTATAGTCTCCCCTCCCTTTTCCTTTAACATAGCATTGCTTTACTGGAGAACTTTGATCTGCAATGCTTTAACTCTTTAAAAAACTAAAGAAACTTGGTAAACATTTTGATTTGAGAAAGCTGACTGGTCAGACAGGCTAGCCACTATACCACTCAATATGCCTCTTTGTATTTTCTCCCAAATTTCAACCCACACAAAAATGGCAAACTCCTTTCTTAACATAGAGCTCCAACAATAAGATCATAATACTTATAGGGGATGCACTCATGGCAAGTACTGTGTCAGGGAATTCTGATGCATTAGCTCATCTAACTGTACAAAGAACTCTATGAGGTTAGGGTTAAGATTATCCGCACTTTAACAGATTGGAATCTGGGACACAAGATAATTCAAATAATACATGATAAGGCCTGAATTCAACCCCAGGTTGTCTAAAATCAGACCACACACTTCATCACTCTCTACTAGTGTTTCAACTTTGAGTTTGAATAGCCTAGATCAAGGTTGGGAGTGGCCACTGGCTAACCCTGGCCAGCAGACAGAGACACAAGTAAGTGGAGAGAGCGCCTTCCTCCAAACGGAACCAAGGATTTCTCAGACATTATCTCATACCTCCTCATAGTTGAAGAGAAAGAGAACGAAGGAAATGGGAAAACAAATTTGAGGCAGCACTCCTATTGAGAGCAAAGGCATCCATTGATGTACCACCACTGAAGACCTCGAACCTCGGGTGTGCCACATAGCCCCTCTGAGTACAGTTAACACCTAACAAGACAAACCTGACCCCGCTGCAATTAATGCAAAATGGAAAAATTTAAGACTAAATATGCTCATTCATGGGAAGGTCTGCAAGAGCCCAGGAATGAAATGGAAAATGTTGTCAAGATGTCAGTCACTGAAAATAAAGTCAGAATGGTCAAGAGGATCACCTTCCTGTGCCTCTGTGGGTGATCCATCAATCACCTGGCTGTGGGCCTGAGGAAACCTTTCAAGGTACCACTCATGTTTTTTTGTGCTGGTGAATTTACCCTGGAAGGGAAGCAGTAATGGTAAAAACAGAAAAACACAGGATACCAGAGGCTTGCTGAACTATGCTAAAGACGTCCAGCCTGGTGCATCTCTGACTCACCAACTTCCTCAGTGAATTTTTGTGGTCAGGGGAGGATAGCAGATCTGTCTCTGGGGGGTCAAGTGTGAGCTGTTTCTGCTTCCTTTCCCTACCACCTTCCATTTTCTTTCTTAACCAGGAGATGGGTAGGGACTTTTATACACAACTACATCAGACCGTGCCAAGGGGAGAAAGTCAAGCTCACAAACGTCAACTCCTTACCCAGGACACCGCAGAGTTCAGCACAAAGACCTGAGGTTAATATCCACAGATCAGCATCATACAGTGGGGGAAAAAGAACACTTGGACTGACCTGTGGCAGCCCCATGACCTCTAGTCAAGTCAACCCAACAGAAAACCTGCCTACCTTCTATGTGCTTCTGAAACAAAGAAATCAAAAGAGGATTCTTTCTTTGCAACATCAGGTTAATTGATGACTGTGTTAACTGATGAACAACGAAGGGTTATTCATCTGTCTGAAAACCCCCTAACTGGCTGAACAGTGCCACAAAATAAAAGGCATACATCATGAACCAAGCAAAACCAGAGGCTCAAGAATGAACCCAGGGCTCAGGTGTTACTTTTATAGAGCTTTCTTTACCTATCACCTCCAAGAGCCCCCTCTGAAGCATATCTATACAATCCCTTTTAATTGCTCATATCACAAGATGGAATCAAGAATGCCAGGGGAAATATACCCTCAGACATACGGATGATACCATTCTAATGGCAGAAAGTGAAGAGGAACTAATGTGGCTCTTGATGAGGGTGAAAGAGGGAAGTAAAAAAGTTGACTTGAAACTCAGCTTTCAAAAAACTAAGATCATGGGTGGTATCTGGTCCCATCACTTCATGGCAAATAGAAGGGGAAAAAGTGGAAGTAGTGACAGATTTTCTTTTTCTAGGTTCCAAAATCATTCCGATAATGACTACAGCCATAAAATTAAAATACATTTGCTCCTTGGAAGGAAGCTATGACAAACCTAGATAACATATTAAAAAGCAGAGACATGGACCAAGAAAGGTCCATGTGGTCAAAGCTATGGATTTTTCAGTAGTTATATAAAGATGTGAGAGTTGGACCATTAAGAAGGCTGAGTACCAAAGAACTGATGCCTTCGAACTGTGGTGCTGGAGAAGATTCTTTTTTTTTTTTTTTTTTTATAAGACTCTTGAGAGTCCCTTGGACAGCAAGGAGATCAAACCAGTTAATCCTAAAGGAAATCAACCCTGAATATTCATTGGAAGGACTGATGCTGAAGCTGAAGCTCCAATAATTTGGCCATCTGATGTAAAGAGATGAAACACTGGAAAAGATGCTGAGAAAGACTGAAGGCAAAAGGAGAAGGGGATGAAAGAGGGTGAGATGGTTGGATGGCACCACCGACTCAATGGACATAAGTTTGAGCAAACTTTGGGAGACAGTGAAGAACAAAGGAGCCTGGCGTGCTGCAGTCCATGTGGTTGCAAGAGTTGGACACGACACAGTGACTGAACAACAACAATGCAGACCATCAATCTGTTGCTTGTTCTGCCCAGAATCTAGTCCCCTTTCTACTGTTAATTTTCCTGTCAATTTTCCTGTCAATTTTCCTCCGGGGAACTACCCCTTCCCTCATCTCTGTCTATGTGGTCAGGGGGGAGCCAACCCCAAGGCTGTATTAGGACTCAGATCTGGCCCATCCATCATAGTGACCACTTCAGGGAATGGAAGCAGTTCAAACTAATGAAACAGTCATCCCTGGGACTTCTGCTTGAATTCCGACTCTTCTGTGCTGAGGGTGCTGAGTTGGTAGAGGATAACCAGGAGCTGCTGGTGTACAGAGGCCTCTCTGTGACATAATCGGAAGCACCTATCTGAGAAGATGCTAAGTCACTCAGTCATGTCCAACTCTTTGTACCCCATAGACTGTATCCCTCCAGGCTCCTCTGTCCATAGGAGTCTCCAGGCAAGAATACTGAAGTGGACTGCCATTTCCTCCTCCAGGGGATGCTGCCGACCCAAGATGGATCTCGCATCTCACGTCTCCTGCATTGGCAGGCAGGTTCTTTACCACTACCACCACCTGGGAAGCCCCAAGCATGCTAAGCAAAGCAAAGCAGGGGCCAACAGGTTCAGAATCTAAATCTCTGTAGTTCACACACTACCTAAGTTGACATGTCTTGTTTTAAGAGCTGAAATTCCACCTACAAGGAACCAGATGTCTCTACAGAACTGTCTATCCAATCTAGTTTAGTAAGGTCTCAATTTATATCTCTGGCATGTCAAAAATATCTTTTCCTGGCAGGATATCTTATGAATCTTGCATTTTTTCAGTCTTATCGGGTGTGCTTTTATTCCTTGGCTGAATGTATGTTGAATGGATATATTTGTTACATATGGATATTAAAGACATGGTGATGATATGAAAATATAGTGATGATGACTGGGTCAAACATCCTGGAATGACAGACAACTTATCCTTGGGCTACCTTCAGGATCAGCAAAAGCACAGACCAAAAGGATCTGTCCTTTCCTCAGTCAAAAGCCCCTGCTCCTCAGAAGCAGAAGCCACTCTGCATGGACCACTAGTATTTCATCAGTTCACTTATTTTCTTTATAAACGCACAACTTCCTTAAAGGAGGTGCTTTTTAAATATTTTCATATTCCTATTTCAGGCAGATTTTTCAAAAATGCTTTTAAAGGGTAAAGCAGTATTGTGAAATTACCACCATACAATAAAAATCTGTAAACTCCTTCACGGGTAAGAACTGTCAGTGAAATGAAACAGAATATGGTAACATCATATTTTATCAGGTTATAAGATTCTAAAGCTAATGGTTAAGGCAAAACCCAGAAAGACTGGGATCTCTCCTGCCAAGCCCTTAAGCTGTGCACATAGCACAATGCACTCTGCTTTGTTTAAGCTGCACTGTACTGAAGTCAGTCAGTTCCGCTGAGAGGCTTGTTATCACTTGGTGGCTCCTTCAGCTGAGCACCTGCCAAAGCAGCTGCTTGTGTTCAGAGGCCACAATGAAGATACTTACGGTTTAAGCATTTATCTAAGACAAATGCACGCACCTCAATTAGTGTTATTATGCTTTCCTTTACTACTATCCAAGTCACCCACAACACAAAGACTGGTGTTGCTTTCAGCCTACACAGTCCTTTACTACGCATCTTAGGCATCTGGGATAATGAAGTTTTACACTGGGAGGCGGGGGTGTGGGTGTGGGTTTGCACATGGAAAACATCTAAAGCAAAGCCAAGTCAAATGAAAAGTATTTCATGAGTAGGAATTAATTGTGGTAAGAGACAGGAATCATATTAGGATCATCTAATCTGGTGGTTTTCAACCTCTTAGTACAGAATTCTTTTTATCAAAAAACCATGAATTCAACAATGGATCAGTCAAATGTGAAACTTAAAAGCAAGGCAGCTCTAGGAGAAACTAAGAGAAAATCTTTCCACCCCAAACCCCACAGAATCTCAGATGTTCCTGAACCATAATGTGAAAAACTATCCATCTAGAGACTACACTGCCCCCTTTCATTAGAGCTGCATAATCCCAGGCTGAGAGGGTAAGGAACTTCTCCAAGGTCATGCAGTCAATGCATCAGTGGGCAAGACACGGCGTTTCCTGACATGGTGTGCCACCGCTTTCATTACAAATCTGGTCCCTCCACCACCCACCAGTCCATCAGATGTGAACTTTCACAGCTATGTGCAAAGGGCTAATGGAGATTTGGAGAGAATGAGGCTGGCTGTAGCAGGTCAGGCAAGACTTCTGGGAGGAGGCAAGTTTGGTGCTGCATCTTATAG
This sequence comes from Bos javanicus, assembly GCF_032452875.1. Classification (NCBI taxonomy): domain Eukaryota; kingdom Metazoa; phylum Chordata; class Mammalia; order Artiodactyla; family Bovidae; genus Bos; species Bos javanicus. Next base: position 53,575,917 of record NC_083874.1, on the reverse strand, counting down.
GAAAAACAAGTCACAACTGAACTAGTGGAAAAAGTCATGGGGGTGAAATGTAGTGTGAGAGTCCAGATAGTGTCAGGGAGAAGGTTGGCAAGTGAAACGGAACAGAAGGTCTCAGAAAGGGACAGAAGAGAGAGGGGAGAATGGAACAAAAGGGGAGTACATTACGAATTCTAAATAGCTGAGGAAAACCTATTTCCAAAAACATATACCAGCTTCCCTGAAGATATGCCTGGCAAATATGTCAGTAGTCCTCACGGGTACGACGGCGTGGAGCTGGAGAGGCAAGCACAGGCCTGGGGCCTGCATCACGAGGCCTGATTCTAGAGGCGGCCCTGCCTCCTCATCCACAGCAGGTGAGTGCAGTTATAGCTACCAATAAGTTAAACGAGCTAATGTTTAAAAAAATACTTCACAAACATTAAACCAGTATATATAGTTAGTATTTAAAAACAAAATACTAAGTAATCATTCCATGTGAAATAATCCATTTCTAAGAAAAGCCAAGGTAAAAGGGCTCTTCTTCCAATTCTCCAACATTAACAAGGCGTTTGTAGGCATTAATCTGCCAAGACTTCAAAGTCAGGCGAACAGATGACTGACACAGAGAACAGAATCAGAGGCCTGCCCGCCCCAGGGTTCTTGGTTACACCATTTCAGATACCGCAAGGAAGGAATCCAAGAAAAGCTCCACTGGTTATTTGGGTCAGAGACACTGAACTATCCTGATATTCAAAAAGCAACCACTGCAGTACAGACATAAGAAAGGAGGCGGACAGTAGGGGAGTCCCAAAACCAGACCCCCACCCTAAACTATGCCAGAAGCAATTGGGGTAAGAATAAATACTACATACAAAATTCGACATAACTGATGAAATAGAAAATAAAACAAAAATACATACAGTAAAAGTTACAAGTACAAGTTACAAGTACTGCCTTGTTTAAATAATCGCTTCAAATTGTATGTGGAAAAGGAGAGGGAAGGGATTAGAAGTCAGCAACAAATGCAAAAAGCCAAAGAAGGTCAAGGAAGCAAACTTTACATCCTCTGCCAGCTCTCTCCCCACCACCACACAAAAACCGAAGGAGAGGCTTTTTCAGTTTTGTCATTGACCTACTTTTGAACATCCAAGGTATAAATAAGCAGCTCTATAAAGCCTGGGAGGAAGGAGAGAAAAGAAGAGAAATGTCCTGGGTCTCAGTGTCAGTGACAGACCTCGCTCCTTCACAACACACTGATGGTTTTCATTAAGGAGTTCAAAGGGGAAATTCACTTGTACTCATTCATAACCAACGGGCGTTTTCTTTTTTTTTTTTTTTAACACAAAAGTAATACTGGTGCATGGGTAAAACCAAACTATACAGAAAAATTAAAAATGAAAAGTTATATCCTCTAAACACTCTCTCAAAAGACGTAACCTTTACATTTTTGAGTATCATCCCTGGAAAAGAAATTATTTATATACTAGGAGAGGCATGTGCACATATTTTTATTTATTCAAATGAGATCATATTACTCAGAAAGTTTTGGACATCACCACTGTCACACTGCTTTTCCCATTAGCACAGGCAGGCCTGCATCAGCTCAAAAGCACTGCACAGTAACCTGTTGTATAGACCCACTGTAATGGAATAAACCAGTCCCATGCTAGTAAGATGTGTGAGCAATTCCTTTTTGTCTTCCTGTCTGTCTATCTACCCATCCACCCACCCATCTATCTGTCCATCTAATACATTCATTGGCTCTTTCAAACAAGCTGCAGTAAACATCCCAGTCTGCATCCCCAGCATTTGCTCTAAGCCAGCCTGAGCTGTGAGGGTCTGTTCTCATCCTCCGTTAATTCCCAGTTAACCAGCTGCACCAAAAGGTTCGAAATACTACTCAACAACAATCCAAAATCAATTTTTAGTAACAATGAAAACTTACTAAACTATGGTATAAAATGGGATAAATGAAAACTTAGTTGGAAAGCCTGATATCCAATATATATAAATATTTATCATTTTTAAATAATTATAGAAAAAAATTAAAAGTGTACCATATAAAGATTTGGGATCAAGCCTTTCTCTTTAAAAAAAAAAAAAAAGGCCCAAATTGGTAACAATCTTTTAAAGCAGTCCCTTGTTGTCTCTAAGGCCCCTATGGAGTTTTCTTTTCCTCCAGTGTTAGAAGGGAGCCTATGGACCACAGTTCGTCTCTGAGCAAACTACCCTCTTAAAAGGATCTGGCAGCAGAGGCTAAGAGAGACCAGGCCTCTCAATGACTTAAGGGTCAGCCAGCCAGTGGCTCTCACTGCTTCTCACTTGTTCTTCTCTATCAAGTGACCTCACCACCGTGTATCACTGCTTAGTATCTTAAACCTCAGGTATCACATAATCAGGGAATTAAGTTAACCCGCTTAATGCCAGTCCTCTCAAATGTCTATCCAAGACATGACACACACGTCTATTTGTCTCAAATGTCAGTCATCAGAGAGGCCCCCCAGCTTCTCCCAGATCAGCCTGGTGCTGAACTTAAGAGATTGCAAGATACGGCTTCTCTAAGCTGCAATTTCCTCAAATGCAACATGGGAACAGTACCTGTACTGACTCGGCACAGTCAAGGACCATGAGATAACACATGTGACACTCTTGGAGGGAAGAATGATACAAAATAAGGGCTCAAAAGGTGTTAGTAACTTACGAAACCATAGTCTCAGTTTTGAAAAATGAGCTGGCACAGAAAAGAGTACTCTGGCTCTATCTACCAGAAGAAATAGATTTTTGCTTAGAGATATGATTAAATCTGTTCAAGCTACCCAAGGTACAGTCATTATTTATACCCTGGGAATGCCTCAGCCTAGGAGACAGTAGCTAATCCAGGGCTGCAATGAGGCAAGGATACAGCTAACCAGAAAGAGTGTGAAAGGCGTCTCCATGATGCAAAAAATGGCGTGTGACACTTACTGACTGTGGCCAAGTTCCAGGCAAATCGGAAACTTTATAGATGTTTTCCTTTCTCTGTCATTTCATTTTCTTCATAAAAATGCTGTTTTCATCTTATTTAACCACAGTTATTCTACCCTACTAAGTAATCAAGAGTTTACTCTATAGTTCCTAACACAGTCCCTTGCAAAGAAATGCCAGGTGCCAAAGAGAAACAGTTTTAACTCAGGCTCTCTTCCTTTCATTCAGAATATGTATTAAACACACAGACCACCACACCAAGTATTAATCTTGTGTGTATTTCTTAAAAAAATAATTTGGTTCTCAAATTCATTCAAACTTTCAATGTCACCTGAAAAACACACAGAATCTTGAATTTCACCGAAGTGGGGCTGAAATTTGAATTTAAACTGACAGAATCACACAGTTTCATATAAGAGAATTCTTATCCTGAGAATTAGCTAATTTAGTCTTTAATTTATTCTTTCATTCCCTATTTGCACATTCATTCATTCATTCCAGACTTGGTTAAACACCACCACCCTCCCCAGAAAGCCTTTCCTCCCTTGCCCGCCCATAACTTACAGCAACTTTCGTGTAGACTACTGTGGAGGTCCTTGTTCTGACTTGCCCCACATCACTCCCATTTCTGATAACAGCACCCCAGTGTCCTCAAATGTCAGTCAGATGGTTCCCTACCTTTTCACCAACATGATCCAGTCAATCAATATATTCTATCCTTCCTTTCTGTGATTGGCTGAGAGTTTAACATGTGACCCAACTCCAGGACCTTTATCACAACCTGAGGGGGCGAATATCAGGTCTTCTCTTTAGGGTTGCTGGTGATAAGGATGATGCAAGACTGGGCCCACCAAGATGGGATGGCTGTTAGGCCATACATGCAGAGATGCATCCTAAGAAAAAAAAGCAGAAGCTTTTGATTTTAATTAGGTCCCATTTGTTTATTTTTGCTTTTATTTCCAGTATTCTGGAAGGTGGGTCATAGAGGATCCTGCTGTGATTTATGTCAGAGAGTGTTTTGCCTATGTTCTCCTCTAGGAATTTTATGGTTTCTGGTCTTACATTTAGATCTTTAATCCATTTTGAGTTTATTTTTGTGTATGGTGTTAGAAAGTGTTCTAGTTTCATTCTTTTACAAGTGGTTGACCAGTTTTCCCAGCACCACTTGTTAAAGAGATTGTCTTTTCTCCATTGTATATTCTTGCCTCCTTTGTCAAAGATAAGGTGTCCATAGGTGCGTGGACTTATCTATGGGCTTTCTATTTTGTTCCATTGATCTATATTTCTGTCTTTGTGCCAGTACCATACTGTCTTGATGACTGTGGCTTTGTAGTAGAGCCTGAAGTCAGGCAGGTTGATTCCTCCAGTTCCATTCTTCTTTCTCAAGATTGCTTTGGCTATTCGAGGTTTTTTGTATTTCCATATAAATTGTGAAATTATTTGTTCTAGCTCTGTGAAAAATACCATTGGTAGCTTGATAGGGATTGCTTCAGCTCAATTCCAGAAAAATGAATGACCCAATCAAAAAATGGGCCAAAGAACTAAATAGACATTTCTCCAAAGAAGACATACAGATGGCTTACAAACACATGAAAAGATGCTCAACATCACTCATTATCAGAGAAATGCAAATCAAAACCACAATGAGGTACCATTTCACACCAGTCAGAATGGCTGCGATCCAAAGTCTACAAGCAATAAATGCTAGAGAGGGTGTGGAGAAAAGGGAACCCTCTTACACTGTTGGTGGGAATGCAAACTAGTACAGCCACTATGGAGAACAGTGTGGAGATTCCGCCTTATGACCCAGCAATCCCACTACTGGGCATACACACTGAGGAAACCAGCATTGAAAGAGACACATGTACCCCAATGTTCATCGCAGCACTGTTTATAATAGCCAGGACATGGAAGCAACCTAGATGTCCATCAGCAGACAAATGGATAAGAAAGCTGTGGTACATATACACAATGGAGTATTACTCAGCCATTAAAAAGAATACATTTGAATCAGTTCTAATGAGGTGGATGAAACTGAAGCCTATTATACAGAGTGAAGTAAGCCAGAAAGAAAAACACCAATACAGTATACTAACACATATATATGGAATTTAGAAAGACGATAACCCTGTATGCAAGAGAGCAAAAGAGACACAGATGTATAGAACAGTCTTTTGGACTCTGTGGGAGAGGGAGAGGGTGGGATGATTTGGGAGAATGGCATTGAAACATGTATAATATCATATAAGAAACGAATTGCCAGTCCAGGGTTGATGCAGGATACAGGATGCTCAGGGCTGGTGCACTGGGATGACCCAGAGGGATGGTACGGGGAGGGAAGTGGGAGAGGGGTTCAGGATGGGGAGCACATGTACACCCATGGCAGATTCATGTTGATGTATGGCAAAGCCAATACAATATTGTAAAGTAATTAGCCTCCAATTACAATTAAAAAAAAGTCAACAGAGAGGAAAATGGAAAGAGACCAAGTCCACTCTGGTCTGGATACAGACCAGACCAAGTTCTGAAATTTTCAGAAATACATATGCCTAAAACTTTTCTTTTCTGCCATGGGCCAGTTTCTGGTATTTGGAAGCAGACACGCTAACAAATACAGCTTGGCTCTACTGATTTCTACTCATGCCCAACTTCCCCCACAAGACTGTTAGTCCATGAAGGGCAGAAATTATGTTTTACTGTCTTCCTCTCCAGTACTCCTGCCTGGAAAATCCCATGGACAGAGGAGCCTGGAAGGCTGCAGTCCATGGGGTCGCTAGGAGTCAGACACTACTGAGCGACTTCACTTTCCCTTTTCACTTTCATGCATTGGAGAAGGAAATGGCAACCCACTCCAGTGTTCTTGCCTGGAGAATCCCAGGGACGGGGGAGCCTGGTGGGCTGCTGTCTATGGGGTCACATAGAGTTGGACACGACTGAAGTGACTTAGCAGCAGCAGCTGCCCACAATTAGCAGAAGGCCTGAGCAGATATGTACAGTAGCCCTGGGCTCAGGGAGGATTTTCCTACAAACACTATCCTATTTCAAGAAAAGGTGCATATGCACCCGGCTCATTAGCTTAATGTAACAAATTGCACAAAAGGGATCTGATTGGGGTTGTTCAAACACACTGAGGGAAAACAAAATGCTGCATTCTTCCTTTTCGCTATACAAGAGCAAAAGGGAAGAATTCTTTTAAAAAGAAAGAGTATTCTTCCTTTCGCTACAAAAGAGTCATTTATTAACTCTATATGTACCCCCAATCTCAAACTATCATCATCAACAACAAAAGTCACAAAGTTTCCAAAGCAGTGTCACTGAAACACCATCACATGAAAAGAGCTGCGCGACCACAGCAGGAAGGCAAGGAAAGCAGGGTAGGAATAGCTACCCTGGGACCCCCACTTCTCAAACCCCCGCTTCTTAATCTGTAAGCCTCACCCTTGGGGCGGTCCTGATCTGAACACCCACCTGCAATCTTCTTCAGAGATGATACACAACTGGGGTCTGTGATGCCACAGAGGTGGAGAACCACTGCTCTGAAGGGTACAAGTGGCTTTTCGGGTGTTTTGTTTCTCTTCCTTTGTTAATTCAGTTAGGAGAATATGCCCATAAGTCACAGAAAAAACAGGAAATAATTGAACTGGAGCTCTTTTACCCATAAAAGATAGAATCTCCAAGGAAGAGGCCAACAAAAAGTCAAGGTTTATTTATGTGTTTGTTTAAATATGGCCTCTGGTAGAAGAGGAAATTATTTCTCAAGATTCACTGTCTCTAATGGGAATGATGAGTGGCAGCTTGCAAATGCCCATCTGAACAGAGTTGGAAAAGAGTTAGATCCTCACCCTGCCCAAGAGCCTGCTAACCTTATAAAGGTTGCTTGGAAAAAAAAAAAAAAACCACTGGCCCACCTGAAATGAGGGAACAGTGTCATTTATTATAGTGAAAAACAGGAAACAAAGTATATGTTCGTTAGAAAGAAGACCAGTTAAACCTTCTGCATTAAGACAATGCAATCAACATGATTCATTAAACAAAGATTTACTGAACATCTATTATCTGCTAGAGCTCCATTGGGAAGCGGAGAGACAACTGCAAACCTAAGAGTTCTACATCTAAATTCATTAACAAGGTAAGAGCTCTGTGACAGCCATTCAAAAAGCACCCGAACCAAAAGAGCACACAAAACACAGTGCCGCTGATTAATAGACACACATAGATAATCTCCCGCATGTAAGATACAGCTACAAAACAGTGGGTGAAGTGCAACTCCAATTTTCATTAGAGAAATATATCTGTATTATATCTATGAGTGTAAGTATCTTAATAATCACTAAAATGTTACTTGCAGTCATGTCTAAAAGGTGGGGATTTGGGTAATTATTATCATCTACATACCACTTTCATCATCATATCATTGGGATTTTTAAGAGTGTAAAATTGTGTATTAAAATTTTATGGTCCCGTCTAACAATATATAAGAGAACTGGCTGTCATACCAGATGATCTGGGCTCAAATTTTACTTTTGTCACTTATGCGCTATGTGACTTTAGGTAAATTAATCTCTCTGTGCCTCAGATCACCAAATTGTAAACTAAGGCTAATAAGACCGACCTCACAGAGTTGTTATGAGGCTTGTGGTTGTTCAGTTGCTGTTGCCTCAAACTCTTTGTGACCCCACGGACTGCAGCACACCAGACTCCTCTGTCCTCCACTATCTCTTGGGATTTGCTCAAATTCAAGTCCACTGAGTAGGTGATGCCTTCCAATCATCTCATCCTCTGCTGTCCCCCCTGCCTTCAGTCTTTCCCAGCATCAGGGTCTTTCTGAATGAGTCGGCTCTTCACATCTGGTGGCCAAAGTACTGGAGTTTTCAGCTTCAGCATCAGTCCTTCCAGTGAATACTCAGGGTAGATTTCTTTCAGGATTGACTGGTTTGATCTCCTTGCAGTCCAAGGGACTCTCAAGAGTCTTCTGAATGTTCAGTTTCACGCCAGCTTTTTCACTCTCCTCTTCACCCTCACCAAGAGACTCTTTCGTTCCTCATAACTTTCTGCCATTAGAGTGGTATCATCTGCATATCAGATGATATTCAAGATTGTTGATATTTCTCCCAGCAATCTTAATTTCAGCTTGTGAATCATCCAGCCTGGCATTTCATATGATGTACTCTGCACGGAAGTTAAATGACAATATACAACAATTCTGAACCAGTCAGTTCTTTCATGTCCAATTCTAACTGCTGCTTCTTGACCCACATACAGGTTTCTCAGGACACAAGCCCTCTCATCTCTTTAAGAATTTTCCACAGTTTGTGGTGATCTGCGTAGTCAAAGGCTTTAGCATAGTCAATGAAACAGAAGTAGACGTTTTTGTACAATCTTCTTGGTTTCTCCATGATCCAACAAATCTTAGTAATTTCATCTCTGGTTCCTCTGCCTTTTCTTAATTCAGCTTGTACATCTGGAAGTTCACGATTCACGTACTGTTGAAGCCTGGCTTGGAGAATTTTGAGCATTACTTTGCTAGCATGTGAGATGAGTGCAATTGTGTGGTAGTTTGAGCATTTTTTGGCATTGCCTTTCTTTGGGATTGGAATGAAAACTGACCTTTTCCAGTCCTGTGGCCACTGCTGAGTTTTCCCAATTTGTTGGCACATTGAGTGCAGCACTTTCACAGCATCATCTTTTAGGATTTGAAATAGCTCAGCTAGAATTCCATCACCTCCACTAGCTTCATTCATAGTGATGCTTCCTAAGGCCCACTTGACTTCACATTCCATGATGTCTGGTTCTAGGTGACTGACCACACCATTGTGGTTATCTGGGTCATGAAGATCATTTTTGTATAGTTCTGTGTATTCTTTCCACCTCTTCTTAATCTCTTCTGCTTCTGTTATGAGGATTAGATGAATCAATAACAAAGGGGGAGAAGGCAATGATGATGTTGGAGAATAAGGAGATCAAGCTGCTTCAGATATACTATCCATGAACATGCCACCCTGCTTGAAACATCTCTGAGTACAAGCCTGACTGAAGCCTTTCTGACCTTTCTATGATCTATTCCTCTAACAACACCTCATCAAGGGTATCAGGAGCTTTTAGCAAACTCCTGCTCATCATTAACCCCATCAGTTGACCTCCCTCCCAGCCAGTATGACCCATATCCATGCACTACCTTCTCCTGTCCCCATAGCTACAAGTATGTTACTTCTCCAGCCTTGAAGTTTCTCTGTTCTCCAATAAACTGGATTCTTTCCATCTCTCTGTGGTGCTCATTAAGGCTTATCCAAGTAGATCCTCTTGGTTCTGTTATTGTTTTTATTTCCTCTCCCTTCCCATCCCTTGCCACTCTACATATTTAAGTGCTTAGATTGATTTGTCTTTAAATATATTGATGTTTGAGGCATGTTCTTCTTCTTCCCTACCACTTCAACCTTAAACTCTAATTTCAATTAGTGTTCTTAGAAAACTATCCTCCCACTCCCTCACCCATCCATCCATTCACCTACCCATCCTTTAGTGATTAACAACAGCAAGCCAATCATTGTGCTGGGTGCTAAGCCAAGGTGATCATCTGAGACTGGGAATACCATCATACAATAAAAAGTTAAATTGATGCTATATATATATCTTCTAACAACCATGTAGTTTAATGGCTCTATTAAGCACAGGGAACTCTACTCAGTACTCTGTGATGACCTATATGAGAAGAGAATCTAAAAAAGAGTACAACACGTGTATGTATAATTGATTCACTTTGCTGTACAGCAGCAACTAATACAACACTGTAAATCAACTGTATGACAATAAACATTAATTTAAAAAAAGATTCCATTATTTGACTACCCTATACAACTGGAGTTGACTTTGTTTCAGTGTCACTTGTTTTAATACATATGTGGTCAAGTTGTATCTTTCTTTTTTTTCTTCTCCTGAATTTTATTACAGACAAAATACTGTAGCACTAAAATAACATTAAGAAGAATAATTTTTTAAAAAAATTCACCATGCTAACAGCAGCTATTTTATTTTCTCGTGTCTTCTCTCTGCTTTTGTACATGTGTGTCAATTTACATATTTGTAATCATAGTACACATAAACTCTCATATTACTTTTCTACTTATTGAGAAAGCATTTTTCTGCATTCAATATTTATGGTTTTAAGAGCAGTATAAAGTTTCAAAGGGTTGTCACACCATACTTTACTTATTTACTCTCCTACTGATGAAAACATAAATTATTTCCATTTTAAACGTTAACTCATTGACAGGTAATCTTCCTGTATACACTCCTTTTCTTCTTTTTAATTATGGACTTGGAACAGATTTTTCCAGCCCTGGGATTACTAGACCCAAAGCTATGAAAAGAGAATGTAAGGCTTTTGACAGCCATAGGCTATTAAACTAAAGAGTTTTAACAATTATGCCTACAGTCAACACTATTATCCACACTAATAGAAGAAAACAGAGTTGAGGATAACTCAAGTTATTTCTGTTTGCAATTGAGAGACCAAATATTTACACATACTTTTATAGATTATTTATCTTCTTAATTACACTTCACACACCAACAGAGAACATGTAGAAAAAACAGATCAGGTATGTGAAAGTACTATGAAATATTAAAAGACCAATACAAATTTGAATGCTGCTGAGAAGCCAGGGGACACCAGTCCAAGAACTGCAAGAAAGCCAGAAGTCATCTACACACAGATCCCTGAGAGCTGCCTGTCTACATACAGATGCCCTCTCCCACAGTACACTGTGAGTGCCACTGGAACAGCCTTCCTGTTTGTGACTCCACTTGGTTCTGAGTCCCCAAGAGAAAAAGGAAAGTGTGTGTCAATATCTGACCCCCTTCTGTACTCTTTTCTCCATCATCCCAGTCACAGTCATTGCCATTCTGAATGCTGCAAAGCAAATCCCTAAAAAGCAGAAACCAAACTGTCTAAAATATAAGGGGGAAAGGACTGGGAGAGAAAATAAAAGTCCTATATTAAAACTGTCTACCAAAGATTAAACTAAACTACCCATTTTCACAAGCCCTTTAAATCACCATGCTCCTCCTATTTACCTTGGATGGTTTTCAGAAGCTTGCCTCCACTCCCAAGCACACATAAAACCAACAAAATCCACCCTGTCTGGATCTCAGCGTCATCCTACACTCAGCCTGCATCCCCACATGTGGCACCTATGCTCCTGTGTGAGATGTGCTTTCACCTGACCCAGGGCTGCATCCTTGAAACACACCGCATCACAGCATATGAAAGACATTCCCTTGCTATTCCCTTTTCAGGTTTGTGATAGATGTAAAAGAAGTGTCTATCTGGTACTGGCATGTCTTCAACATTTAACAGTTGCTAACATACTCTCTTTTTTTTAACAGAGAGAAAAGCTGGGCATAAAGGAAGAGGTTTTAGCAAGTAAATGTATCTAGTTAGAACTTACCAATGTAAGTGTGTTTCCATTTTCTTTATCTTTAGGATATCCTTATACAGTAAGTGATACTAGCTTACATGGTTTTGCGAAGTAAAGAAAGTGAAAAGAATCAAAAAGACAAACAGAACAAGTGTTACGGGAATATGACCCAAATCAAGAAGGATATCGAGAAAGGCTGACGTTTAGAAAACTGCATTAGGCCCATTTACATTTTATACTTGTCACCTTTTGTACATCTTCATCCCCTCAACCCTCAACATAACTGTTATATGCTTAAGGGGAAAGGGTTCTATTTTAATATCATGTTTTATTTCAATTGCCAGGAATCTGACATAGAAACAAATTATCTAACATTTCTAATTTCTGTCAGTTAAAACAAACAATTAAAACTAGACACTGTGAGTTCAATGAAAGCACTGTAACTTCAGATTTGTTTTTTCTTGATTTCGATCATTTTGTCCAATTAAAAAATCATTATAATTTAACTTTGTTTATCTTGACTTCTGATTGCTTTTTGGTCATTAATGACATAGAACCCTTCAGATTTCAGGTTTTCCCCTTGTTAATTATTTGATAATCTATAAAGAATATGGCAGACATTCTAGTAAAACATCAGGTGACCCCTTTATGTGTGACTATGTGGAATCCTTTTGACCGTTAACTTACTTTGCCCCCAGTTTATGTTTCCAAGAGATTCAGACATTAGAAGTTAAACATCTCATGCGAAGAGTTAACTCATTGGAAAAGACTCTGATGCTGGGAGGGATTGGGGGCAGGAGGAGAAGGGGACGACAGAGGATGAGATGGCTGGATGGCATCACGGACTCGATGGACGTGAGTCTGAGTGAACTCCGGGAGTTGGTGAGGGACAGGGAGGCCTGGCATGCTGCGATTCATGGGGTCGCAAAGAGTCGGACACGACTGAGCGACTGATCTGATCTGATCTGATCTGATGGTTATGTAAACGGTTGTGCCTATTCTCTGTTCTACCCCAAGTTCATCTGGCTTGCTTGGTTTGGGGGTTCCTGTTGTTTCTCTTTCCACTCAAGTAGAAGCAATGTTTTGTACATATATAGCTTTATCAACCAGAGATTTTTTTTTTTTTTTTTAAGAAAAGAAAAAGAAAGAAAAACTGTCACCATTCAGTCTTGTTAGTCAAACAAGGAAAACTCTTGTGGATCTTCTGGCTGGCAGCCCATAAACTGGGAATAGATTAAAACTATAAAGATACCAAATATAAGTCATCATATCACTGCCCAACAATGCAGATGATCTGGAAACTTGGCAAAAAGGGTCCTGGCTTTTCCTATTCTTCCCCCCCCCCCCCGCCTGCCCCCCATTCTTCTACACATGCAAGAGCCAAAAGCAACCCCACCCAAACAGTACATTCCTGTTTACTCAAGAGACTCCAGAGGGGAGAGAGTTGAGGGGCATTAAAGGATGCAATAAAGGCAAAACAAGCAAAAACCCAAAAGCACAGTTTCATATTTGCCAGGGTAAGATTCATGTGGAGATGCCTAAATGAAAGAAGCCTCAGAAGAGAAAGAACTATCTGGCATCATCTGCAGAAGGCAAGCACAGAGAAAGTTTTATTTGGGAAATAATTTCTATGTACTTTCTGCCACCAGCATATCCCCTGCTTCGCACCAACATTTGAAGTTTCTCATTAATTTACTCTCGATACCAACTGCACAAGTATCTTAAAGGGTAAATGATATTTTTAACAAAGCCAGGAGTGCTAAGGGTTAGGAACATTGGCCAGAGTTCAAAAGATGTGTAATTTCCACTGGGAGATGAATCTGCCATCATTTTTGTTTAACAGACACTGAAAATGAAAACAACATATCTGGAAGAGAATCTACAAGCAGAAAAAATATGAACAGAGTAAGGAGGGCGAAATGAAACAGTTCAAACTGGGCATTAGAAGACTATCAGTAAAAGACTTTTGTTTGAGAAAGAGAAGACCTCTAAAAGTCGAGTATTTTCAACACAGACCAATTCCATATGGGAGGATGGAAAACATCAAGTGTTGGGGAAGTCAAACTTAGTTAGCTGTTTCTCTGATTAACTGCATGACCTCAGGCTAGTCATGAAGCCTTTCTTATCTTGACTGCCAAAATGAACACCAGGAATACCAACAGGTCCAGGGACATGCTGACAGTGCTACTCGTGTTACACCATGACTTCCCTTTGTGACAAAGGAACATTTAATATCTTGGGACCCGTTTAACATTCAACAAATAGTGACTGTGTGTCAACTCCATGCTGGGCTCCAATCTGGACACTGGGGAGACAAAGGTGAGTTAGGGAAGGCCCATTTCAAGGAGTGCAGTTCTAAAGGTGGGAAACAAATCATAAACAAACAAAAGGAGTAGACTGCAAAGAAGACAGAGTGATGAGACAGAAGGTACCAGAGCTTAGGAAGAGGCAAGATAGTAATGCTATAAATAGGGCAATCAGGAAATTAGGAATGTACAATTTGGGCTGAGAAATGATGAAAGAGTGAGCTACATAAAAAAATAATAATAAAAGCAAGTGAAAAGCTGATAGGCAGAAAGGCTTGTGCAAAGGTCGTGAGGAGGGAAAGAGATTAGTGAACTTGGGAACAGAAAGATGGCCAATGAAGGTTGCCTTTCTGGCCACACCAGGAGTTTTAGGTTTTATTTCAAGTGAGTAGGAAGCCACAAAAGCAGATTAGTTTTCTCATTAAGTTAAACTTAGCCTTTTTAGGTATCAAAATGTTAAACCATTTTTTGACAGGAATTCCTTTCACATTAGATCACAGATTTTCTCTTCTTAAACTGGGGATATGGAGCTTAACTTTTTCTTGCTGACCTAGGCTCAATCAACTACCCTTTAGTACTGTCATCCATGAGAAGAGCAGAGGTGTTTGGACCAAGATAACTGGGCTTTTATAATCCAGTTTCTTTCTTCTTCCTCTGCTACCAAAAGTCACTCTCGCTCCATCAGACTGTTCCAGCTGCCTTATTGGCAACAATTTCAGCTATGACCATCAGGCTGTGCAAGACACTGTCTCTTCTATGCCATCAAGGGCATGGATTTCGTGACAGTTATTGCTGCCCAGAGGCTATTACCATCCCGAGGACCTTGGAATACATAGATCAACCCCAAATAGTTGTCTTTATTTCAAGGTTCATAGAAGTGTTGAGGTTTGTCCAAAGTGGGGCCACCAGATAAAGCAGATATGGTAGGTAGAATTCTTTTTTTTTTTTTTTTTTTTTTTATTATGGGTTTTTTTTTTTTTTTTTTTTTTCTTTACAATATTGTATTGGTTTTGCCATACATGAACATGCATCCGCCACGGGGGAACAGTCTTTTGGACTCTGTGGGAGAGGGAGGCGGGGGATGATTTGGTAGGTAGAATTCTAAAGACAGCTTCCCTAAAACTTCAGTCCTGTGGTTATTCAAATGCTAGTCCAGGTACAACTCTGAAGAAGCTTTCTCAATTAAAGTCCCAAAGTCAGCTGACCTTAAGACACAGAAATGATCTGAATGGGCTTACTCTCATCACACAAGTCCCTTAAAAGCAGAGAGTATTCTCAGGCTGGTAGCAAAAGGAAAAGAGAGAGTCAAAGTACAGGAAGGATTCTACATGCTGCTGATGGCTTGAAAATGGAGGTGATCACGTGATGAGGAATGGGGGCTGCCTCTCGATGCTCGAGTGGGCCTCGGCTGATGGCAAGCTGGGGACTATGGACTCAAGTCCTACAAACACAAGAAACTGAATCCTGCTCATCACAGGAATGAGTTTGGAAGAGGACCCTGAAGCCAGAGGAAAACACAGCCAGCCAGCCACCACTCTGATTTCAGCTGAAGAAGAGAACCCAGACACACCAACCTGGATTTCTGAGCTGACAAACGCCAGTTAAGCCCGGTTCATGGTGATTTGTTATAAAGCAACAGAAAATTAATACACTGGGTGGAGCAGGTATCCAATCTGCCAAATAATGATAAAATGAATAAACAGATGAGCCCTCATATACCATTCCTACAAATGTCCGTCTAAGAGCACAGTATACTCTAAGTGCATAAAATTAGGAGCCAGCAGCGCTGAGGTCTAGTCCTGGCTCTGACACTAAGAACTTGGGCATTCAGCGAGGTAGTCCTTCTCCTCCTCAGCCTGTCTTTTCTACAAATGAGGGAAATGCTCAAACTGACGGTTAGGGTCTCCTCCAGCTCTGACATTCTGAGAGATGAGTCATTCCTTATTACATAAGAGTGAACTAAAAACAAACATGCACATTTTTCTCTGTATATTATTTTCAAATGATACTCATCATTTCCTGTGTACTAGTATACCTGTGTCTCAGGCTGTAATATTTAAGGAAGGGTGAAGAACAAAGATCTGCTAATACTTCTTATTTTAAATATAATCAATACATGATTGATGCATTTATTTTTATCACAGGATGTAACAGCATCTCAGAGGCTTTTCAGTCTCACAGTTAACTAAATATTTAGGCAGTCTACACAGCTTATCTTCATGTAAAAGCTGAGTCAACATAATCCTAAACCTATGTAAAACACGATCTGGGTGTCAAATTAGCGGTGGAGGGGGGAGGATAGTTATCTAAACACATACCTTAAAGCCTAAAACATGTTCTCTGAATAAAAAATGACCATACATGTTTAGGGGCCTCTGTTCAAATTCCCATTTCTACCATTTGGATTTTTCACTACTAATTTGTATTTTAAATCAAACAGAGAGAAGGGCCCTTACATACATTGCCCACTGTTGTTTCAATGTGCTCATGCCATGTGAAAGTTGCAAGTCATTCTGAACTGAAACATTATGAAATAAAGATCTCTCTACAAAAACTATGTGGAGCTTTTGTCACAGTTCAAGTACTTTTCCAGATTGGAAACCTGAGCATGTGCGAATGAAAAGATAATGTGTGAAAGTGGGAGGAATTACTGTGGGGAAAGGATGCGGACAGAGCAAGAGGGTGGAGTGGGTGGGAAGGGGGAGGGAGGGAGACAGAAAGAGAGAGGTTTGCCATGTTTAGACAGGCACAAGTTTCCTAAGCAGCTCAACCGCTAAATTCTCTGCACCTCAAGCTGAACTCTGAATTGTCACACAAGAGTGCTGGAGGGCTTCCTGTAGAAAGTAGCACGTGCTCCAATAAAAGAAGATACTTTTCAATTAAGGACAGCAGGGAGTACGAACAGGACTGCACAGAAATCTAGATCAAATCAGAAAAGACACCATCCTTAGTAAGGATGACCTGCCTGCCTCTGTGTACTGTGTGCATGTATTGGAAAGAGGGACTTGTTATCACAGGATGATTGGTACAAAATCAAAGACATAAGGTGAATATCCCTAACAAGAAGACCAACATTCAATGATCAAATGGGGGTATTAGGTGAGGGTGAAGGGGCTGAATAGGACTTTATCTAGAAAACGAAATAGCAGTCAAAATAAGGGCTCCTTTATATAAGGCTGAACCTCATAGTTCACCTGTGCACAAAATATTAACAGACTAACAGCCGATGAGAAACAAAATTTTTCCTACAAGATGTTATGATAAATGCCATAAGTTTGATTTTAACTGCACAATTTTAAAAAATGGTCATTATTGCATTTAAGAGCTTCATCAATTTTCCCAAGGTCCATTCTTAATCCTCTGATTCAACTCATTCTCATTTCAAGCATCTATCAAGTTGCCGTCCTCACGTATTCTCTCCTCATCAGCTGCTGTTTTAACACCCAAGGTTCTCCTTTGTCCATGACCAGGCACACAACTCAAGAAGTTCTTCAATACCACTTCCAAGGATTTATAATTTCCCTGTGCTCTGCTTTTGAATATTTATCAGCCATTCAGGATGAAACCAGGACACAGACAAGATGTCTCACAATAACTGAAAACATGAAGAGAGGAGGACAATGGGTTAAGCTGTGACTAATTTTATTAGCATCTGTCATCAGCTGATATTTTCAACGAACTGTAACCTCTGCTTCCATAGGTAGGCTCCTAACTTCAGAGACTGAGATAATGAAAACACAGAAAAACAAATAATCCTACCCCTAAAGTTAGGCCTAAAATCATGCCTGGCTTCATTACATAGTGTGGGTTTAAGCATTCCCAACTAATTCTCAGCTGTCTTCTAAAGTCCTGAGTACACAAACCCTTCCAGAGACTGCTCTAAAGAAATAGCTGGGCTAGATGGATTCCACTTCTCACCACAGCCAGGATTCTGGCATTTCGAGCGAATCAAGCCAAAGAAGCAGCAAGCTGTAGAGGATTCACTCTGAGTCTGTTGCATGTTGCACGGGGACAGCCTGAGACGTGTCCTTGCCAGAGAGACAGGTTTCAAGGACACTAACATCTGGAAATGGTCATCATCTATTCTCACTCTTCCCTGTACAGGCCTATGGAGTTTTAGTGTTAATAACCTAAGTAAGGTTCCTGATACAAAACACCGCAAGATGTCTTCTTCAGTCATTCCTTGGAAAGTTTCCCCAACAGGGTCAAACCAGGACATTCTAATCCACAATGTGTGACACTGGAGATCTGAACCTGGGCAGACACAGAGGGTCCACAAACATAAATGCTCATAAATATTATGCCAAACTTACTCATTTGGATACATTTATTTTTCACAATGGAGAAGGCAATGGCAACCCACTCCAGTACTCTTGCCTGGAAAATCCCATGGGTGGAAGAGCCTGGTAGGCTGAAGTCCATGGGTCATGAAGAGTCAGACAACTGAGAGACTTCACTTTCACTTTTCACTTTTCACTTTCATGCATTGGAGAAGGAAATGGCAACCCACTCCAGTGTTCTTGCCTGCAGAATCCCAGGGATGGGGGAGCCTGGTGGGCTGCCATCTATGGGGTCGCACAGAGTCGGACACGACTGAAGCGATAAGGAAGGAAAATTTTTCACATAGGCCATAGTATCCACTGGATTTTAAAAACAGTCTCTCATGCCCCTCCTCCCTCCAAACCTTCCTGTGTACATAATTTTCCTCCAGATCAATCCCAGTACATCACCAGGAGTTTACATAAACACCTCCTCCTCCAAAAGCTAAGTTGTATCTGAGGGACTGCGGAACTGTGGCCCACCAGGCTCCTCTGTCCATGGGATTCTCCAGGCAAAAATACTGGAGAGGGTTGCCATTTTCTTCACCAGGCCATCTTCCCAGGGATTGAACCCATGTCTCCTGCAGGGCAGGCAGATTCTTTACAACTGAGCCACCAGGAAAGCATAAATACATCATATTTCCTCAGTTCTAAACAGTGAAGCTCACCTGTCAGGCAGAGGGAATACCTAGTCAGCTCATCTTATAGGAAAACTCTTGGCTGATCTCTTGTCAACTGGTACTCCATAAGTCCCACCTCACCAAAAAAAAAAAAATCTTGTCCATACAAGACAAGCTGCCTTAATTTTGGCAAGTCCTGAAAACTGAACTAGCAGGACACAGACCAGTGTCCTCTATGGTCAGGACCTGAAAGGCCAGCCAATTAATAGGGCAGAGCTGGTGAAATCAGCAGGTGTTTCAAACAGGCTGGGGAAAGCTCCCAACCTATGGGAAATGAGGCTCTGAAGCTACAACCACATCCATAAACATGTGGTGCACAGAGACTCTCTTGCATGGAGGTTTTAAAAACAAAAAAGTCGTTAAGTTTACAACAACTAACTACTGTAGTGCTCAGGACTGGAAAAAGGTGCGACAAGAGATGGGAAAAGAGAACTATTTACGGCACAAGGGCAGGTATCTCAACCTGTTGGCTTGTTAACTCTCTCAAGGCCTACATAGTGGCTGGTACGCACTTTATACCCAATACATGTTCACTGAGGTAAACTCCAGAGGCTCAAAATGTTGAAGATCAGCTTATGCCCTCTCATGTGCCAATGAAGGAGAGTGACAGTGGAGAAGGGGCATCCTGGGTGGTGCAGGGTGCTCAATCTGTCATGCCACACCACACCACAGCTTCAGTACACTGGCTGGGGCAAGGGGATAAAAGCAATAGCCTCTGCTTGGCTGCTACCATCTTAATGAAAAAAAAAAAAAACAAGCAAGCACGGTAACAGCCAAGTGCCACAGCACCCACACAGCAAATATCTGTATCTGCCTTTGAATCAACAGAATGGCTCATGGATGGGGTCAGGATCCATTTTTGTTTTTTCTCCTTTCTATCCACAGTTCTCCCGTCCACCTCCACCCCCTTCCTCCACTAAGGAACCAAGGCTTTTATCTGCTTCCAGCCAAGCCACAATGTCTAGACAGACCACAGGAGAATGAGAAGGCCACCTCCAACAAACACGAAGACAGAATAGAGTGCTGCTGACTCAGACAACAGAAAAGACACAAGACAGAAACACACCCATGAAAGAAAGCGCCCCAGGCAAAGGCCTCCCTCCCAGCTGAACCTTGGCAGCGAAGACGATGTATGTCACCTCTAAACACAGAAACCAAGAAAGGAAGTTAATCTGCTCTAATGAGTTGGATGGTGTCCTAACCCTCTGAACCCATGAATGTGATCTTATTTGGAAAAAGGATCCTAGCAGACGTACTTATAAAAAGATAATCCTGGGCTCTCTGACGGGCCCTAGGTCCAATGACAAGTGTCCTTATAAGAGACAGAAGAGTTCTCAACACAGAGAAGAGGAGAATGCCATGTGGAGACAGAGGCAGAAACAAGAGTGATGCAGCCACAAGCCAAGGAGTGCATGGGGCTAACAGAGGGGTGAGAGGCAAGGAAGCACTCTCCCCAGGGCATTGAAAGGGAATACACCCCTACTGATACCTTGATTTAGGACTTCTAAACCCCCAGAACTGCAACAGAACACATTGCTATAATTATAAGCTACCTGGTTTGTGCTAATTTGTTTCGGCAGCCCCAGGAAACTAATACACCTCCCCTACCCTCAGGATTCCTCTTATGGTGTGTTCATCTCCAATCCAGCAGACACAGAAACACTTCCTACATGACCAGCCAGAGCAGCAGGGGAACCCCCTGGGGCAGGACCCTCAGCTACTCTATGTGGTCAGATCTTGACTGCTTCTTTAGTCAGAGATTTGGATTCATATCTCAGAGATGGAAGGACCCCCTTAAGACTGATAAGATCCTGAAGACTGACATGCCTACCATCCTTACAAGTCCCTTTATTCTTCAGATGGGGTAATCAAGCCCTGAAAGTTAGCTAACTTGCCCAAAGTTCACAGCTATGGAATCAGACTAGACTCCAGCCCAAATCTCAACGTGATTCTCCCCGCTAGGAATCCAAATGATACCAGAGGTGCTAGGACCCCAAACAGCTAGTCCCCAAAGGTGTGGGGACACAGCTGGTGCTTCCCCCCTCTCCTCACTTTACATTTCCAGCCTTCCTCAAAGGTCTTCCAAACAATGACCACTCTGAAAGTTGAGTTTACACTTCCCAAGCACCTACCACCTCAGAACTGCTTCACCAAAAGGCAACAAGGGAGCAACGTGGTCCCAGTGCGGGATGTGCTCTCCTCACCCTGTCCTTACACAGGACCCAGCCCATGTTCCCAAACCAGTGTTTCTTTTCTTCATGAAACTCATGTTGCCATCTCTGTGCTCTATGTCACTTGAGAGAGGGCCTTCTCTTACCTAACTAGATCTCTATCATAACATGGCCTAGGATGAGCTGAACTGAAACAAGAGCAGATTCAGACATCTTACAATCATTAACTTGGCTTTCTTGGCCAATGACTCAGATTGGCTGTCATTGCCAGAAACACAGCACTCTCCTAACAATAACACAACCAAACAAGGAATAACATGCAAAGAAGAAAGGTTCACTTTAGGGATTTCTTGTTTGAACCAAGAATAGAAACTGAAAGGAATATAGTTGCTCAGGAAAAAGGAAATGAGATGGTGATTCTATTTTTCTTGTAAGAAAAACTTTCTAAAGTTATTAAAAAAAAAATCACACACTACCTTGAGTTTAGTTGTAAATGTGGTAGCCAAAAAAGGAAAATACAAGCACTAACCAAAATGAGGTAAATATCATTGGTATCAACACGACACAGAAACCCAATGGGGAGACTGAAAGCTCCCCCCAAATGCGTGTGTGCCCTTTCTCCCTCTGCCTCCAGCTCTCTGCCTGCTGCTTTCCCTGCCCTCCCTCTCCGTCTCTCTCTCTCACAAACACACACACACTCACTCACGCTTTAAAGTTTGTCCTTTGTATAACTCATCTATAAAAGAAATGTGGTTATATTTTATCTCTGAGCAAACTCAAAATGCAAGCAGACAGCAGACAAACGCACTTTGCTGTAAAGCCTTCCCAAGTCTCCTTCATGGACCCAGACCAAACAATACGCCATCGCCTTCACTGGGTACTAAGAGGAGAAAGCTAGGACTTCCCTGGTTGTCCAGTGGTTAACACTTGGCGCTTCCACTGCTGTGGGCCCAGGTTTGATCCCTAGTGGGGAACTAAGATTCCACAAGCCACATGGCACAGCCAAAAAAAACACAACAACAAAAAGAAAAAAAAGAGAGAGAGAGAGCCTTCCCTCAAATATTCTCATGAAACAACCAGGTCCACATGAAATGACCAGGCTGCAGTGGACCACAGCGCTCTCTGATAGACTAAGAAATGCTGTGTGTGTTTCCTTAGCAGCCCCATACATAGACATCTTCCATGCCACTTCAGAGGGTTCACAGACATCATCGTTACACATCCCGCCCCCAGTCCATCATCAGCTCCCAGAATGAGCAGCCCTTGTTCACCACATCAGTAGAAGTGATTCAAGTGCCAGCTACCCCCTTACCCTTCAAACTTACCTTCTGTGTCTAATTTTTTCTGCTTGCACAAATTCTCTATGGATTGTGATGAGCATACAGACCAAGTCAAGTATATTGTGGATGGAGTTTAGAACAACCTGTTAAGAGTCCTGAATCCAGTAAGAATACTGATGGATACCAAAGAAATAGCTCATGTTCTGATCAAGTGAAAGTGATAAGGGCTCTGGTCCTGAGCCTCTTCACAGAGAGGAAGGTTTTAATCACCAGGCCTCTGAGCCTTTTGCAACAAAGACTGGGCAGTAGTACATCCTAAGTAGCCTCATTGTTCTGTCAAGATGCTTCAACAGCATCTGGGAATTAAAACTCAGCAGATCATTTCTGTGCCTGCATAATGTACTATTGTCATATGGACATAAATTAACAAAACTGGCCTGACAACTTGAGAATCACATTTCCCTCCAATTTTTAACCCCAAAGTTTGTTTTTTAGTGTTACTACTTTTGCTTTCTTGCTTTATATCATATTCCAAACTCTGCTCCAAAACATACGGATAAATAAAAAATATATCATGCTTGGTGTGCGTGTATTCAAGCTAAGTCACCTCAGTCGTGTCAACTATGATCCTATGGACGGTAGCCTTCTAGGCTCCTCTGTCCAGGGGCTTCTCCAGGCAAGAATACTAGAGTGGATTGCCATGCCTTCCTCCAGGGGATCCAGGGATTGAACCCACATCTCTTAATGTCTCCTGTATTGGCAGGTGGGTTCTTTACCACTAGCACCACCTGGGATTTTATAAATCATTATAGTTCCACTTACCTGCCTTCTGAGACATATGTACGCAGGTCAAGAAGCAACAGCTAGAACTGGACACGGAACAACAGACTGGTTCCAAATCGGGAAAGTAGTACGTCAAGGCTGCATATTGTCACACTGCTTATTTAACTTATATGCAGAGTACATCATGAGAAACGCTGGGCTGGAGGAAGCACAAGCTGGAATCAAGATTGCCAGGAGAAATATCAATAAAAGGTATACATATGATACCACTCTTATGGCAGAAAGTGAAGAAGAACAAAAAGCCTCTTGATGAAAGTGAAGAGGAGAGTGAATAAGTTGGCTTAAAGCTCAACATTCAGAAAAGTAAGATCATGGCATCTGGTCCCATCACTTCATGGCAAATAGATGGGGAAACAGTGGAAACAGCAGCAGATTTATTTTCTGGGCTCCAAGATCACTGCAGATGGGGACTGCGGCCATGAAATTAACAGACGCTTGCTCCTTGGAAGAAAACCTATGACCAACTTAGACAGCATATTAAAAAGCAGAGACATTACTTTGCCAACAAAGGTCTGTCTAGTCAAGGCTATGGTTTTTCCAGTAGTCATGTATGGATGTGAGAGTTGGACTATAAAGAAAGCTGAGCACCAAAGAATTGATGCTTTTGAACTGTGGTGTTGGAGAAGACTCTTGAGAGTCCCTTGGACTGCAAGGAGATCCATCCAGTCCATCCTAAAGGAAATCAGTCCTGAATATTCATTGGAAGGACTGATGCTAAAGCTGAAACTCCAATACTCTGGCCACCTGACGCAAAGAACTGACTCATTTGAGAAGACCCTGATAGTGGGAAAAATTGAAGGCTGGAGAAGAGGAGGCAGAGGATGAGTGGTTGGATGGCATCACCGACTCAATGGACATGAGTTTGAGTAAACTCCGGGAGTTGGTGATGGACCGGGAGGCCTGGCGTGCTGCGGTCCATGGGGTCGCAAAGAGTTGGACACGACTGAGCGACTGAACTGATAGTTCCACTGACTATAACTAACCCAAAAGGCAGTCAGTATAGAGTCCGGATAGATCCTGCATCTAGACAATGGCATAATCTATATACTGCTAAGTCACTTCAGTCGTGTCCAACTCTGTGTGACTCCATAGACGGCAGCCCACCAGGCTCCCTGGTCCCTGGGATTCTCCAGGCAAGAACACTGGAGTGGGTTGCCATTTCCTTCTCCAATGCAGGAAAGTGAAAAGTGAAAGTGAAGTCGTTCAGTCATGTCCAACCCTCAGCGATCCCATTGACTGCAGCCTTCCAGGCTCCTCCGTCCATGGGATTTTCCAGGCAATAGTACTGGAGTGGGGTGCCATTGCCTTCTCCATAATCTATACACAGGCACATATAAAATCTAAAGGTCTCTGGAATTCACATTTAAGAGGACAGCTAATCTTTACAGAACTGATGTGAAACAATGTGTTATCTCCTCAAGTCTCATAGGTACTAATATTCTCCCCAGTTTACAGCTCAGTAAACTGAGATGTGGAAATATTAGGTAAGCTGCTCAAGGGTCCATGGTAGAAGCAGAATTCACACTCAGGTTGGCTGACTTCAAAGCCCATGTATTTAACCCTTTTCCTACCACAAATGAAGTGAACTAGGACAGCAGGAATCCACTTGAATACAGAGTGAAACCCACTTGTGAAATTATAATAAATGACTACTGCCAGCTTCTCTACTGTACCTAATTGTTGCAGGTATGTGTGTGTATGCACACATGCATATGTATATACAACACACACACACATTTTCTTAGGGTTTATATTTTTTACACTCTAAAAAAGGGTCAAAGTAAAGGAATCATCTCAGGAAATGGAAGGCTGAGGTCAGCCCTTACCTATCACGCTTACTTCTTCAGCATGGCCACAAGGATACTGATGGTCACAGAGTCTCCTACAACATGGCAATCTGACCACTAAAAACACACCTGTGACCATAATTGTGCATTTTGCATAAATTCATGGAAAACCAGCAGCAAGAAGATACATACACAAGCACACGTATATCCTAACATTATATATTGTTGTCCTTCAGTCGCTAAGTCATTTCCAACTCTTTGCAACCCTGTGGTCTATAGCCACAGGCTCCTCCATGGGGTTTTCCAGGCAAGAATACTGGAGTTGGTTGCCATTTCCCTCTCCAGGCAATCTTCCTGGACCAGGGATAGAACCAGTGTCTCCTGCACTGGCAGGGAGATTCTTCACCACTGAGCCAATCAGGCAAGCTCCCTGATATTATATATACATATATGAATTCTAACTTCATTGTCAGTGCTGCAGGCAGCATATAACAGTCAGGGGATTACAAACTTCTCAACCAATTCCATAGTTTTGGTCTCTAATAAGCCTTCTAACCTGAGACTTTCTCTGGTTCAGGACACTGATTTCGGCCACATACCAACAATGACTAAAATATAGAGAAGAAACCCTGAGCCGTATGGAAGTAATGTAGTTAAATTCAAAGCCTGTGACTAAAAACAGAAACACACCTCTGGGTATCCTTTCCTTTATTCATTCAAAAAATATTTATTTAACATGGATTCTCAATCAATATGCTACAGTGATCTTGGCCTGGGGCTGTTCTAGGGCTAGAGATGTATGGAAGAACAAGAACAGCAAGGTCCTTGCCTTCACAGATTTCTATTTAGAATGGCCCAACAGTGACCAGAGGGATTCCCTGGTGGCTCGGCCGGTAAAGAATCCACCTGCGATGCAGGAGATCCCAGTTTGATTCCTGAGTTGGGAAGATCCCCTGGAGAAGGGATAGGCTACCCACTTCAGTATTCATGGGCTTCCCTGGTGGCTCAGATGGTAAAGAATCCACCTGCAATGCAGGAGACCTGGGTTCGATCCCTAGGTTGGGAAGATCCCCTGGAGAAGGGCATGGCAACCCACTCCAGTATTCTTGCCTGGAGAATCCCCATGGACAAAGGAGCCTGGAGGGCTATAGTCCATGGTGTCCCAAAGAGCCAGACACAACTGAGCAAATAAGCAAACACACAATAGTGACCAGAACCCAAGACATTCAACAAATGAATTGAACTGTAGAGTACCTAACAGATGCCAACTCAACTCACTGCCCCCAAGTTAATTTAGTAAGTCATGAGTGCTTATTATGCACTCCAAACCCAAACACTATAGGTAAATAATATTAAGGACAGAAAGAATATGATCAATCCCGGCCATGAGCAAGTCAACATCGTCCTCAGATGACAACACACAGAGGTGTGAGCTAAGTGGGGAAACTGCCAAGGCCAGGCATCATAATCCATCCAGATGTCTGGCATAGCCAACAACTAGGAGAAATATAGCATTCATTTCCACAAAGCAGTTCAAGAGGGAAAGTTAAAAATTGCTCCAATATATTTCAACACTAGGCACCCCTCCCCCAAATAAAAAGACAAAACCAAAAAACCCATGTCCATTTACTCCAAGAATGTTGATGATTTCCTTAGTCTGGCGAAAGTAAAGCTCTCTTAAGATTTATAGAAAAAAACAAAACTAATTAGCAATGATTAAGAGAGTATGTTTCTAATCTGAGGAATCTTAGCCCAGTTTTTCGTTCCCCTCACCTCCTTTTCTTCTTTGCCTTTAAAAATAGAGATAAAGATAGGGAGAACTCATTTTTCTGGGCATTGGGTCAGGACCAAACAACATGCGGGAGCCAGGGGAGCTGGCTGGGGGCCGGTCAGGGCCTGGTTCCTTCTGCTCAGTCTTTGGCTGTAACCACTAGACCACACGTCTGCACTGTCTTCCTGATGACCAAAGTGAAAGATTTTTAAAACCATGTTAAAAAATGGCTTTGCTTTTCAGATTTTATTTGTTCTTATGTTTTCTTCCAGGATTTGGGCCAGGATTTTGGGGAACACATTTAAAAAGAATGCAGTCACAATGGTATCACGAGACTTCCTAACTTGACCACACTGCAGTCCGATTCAGCAAACCCAAAGATAATCTCTCAAAAATGCTTATCTTGTTCCACACCTCACCACAACCTAATTCACAGTCCTCCTAATATTCAAATTGCTGTCTTCTGTCCATATATTTTTAACATTACCACCTTTGACTTTTATCACTAAAGAGATATGACCACTTTCTGGCTTTTAGGGTATAAGAGAAGGCTGCAGAAATGGACCTACAAGCCATTGAATCATTCTTCCAATGAACAAAGTCATTTGAAAAAGATCTCTCTTTTATCGACTGCCTTTTCTGCAGAAGAAAGAAATAATTAAAACTACTTCAACCATAATCTCCACTCTCATGAATCACTGCCATGATATCTGAGAGAGGACCAACAGTAATTGATGCTGCTGCTAGAGGCAGAGGTCACGCTATGGAATGTCTATTAAGACCACGCTACGGCCTCAGTGCCTTTAAACCAGCAACTACAATACAGATAATAAACACAGTAAATTGCCCAAGGAAGAATATATGATGTGAACAGATACAGTGGAAGACAAAATGACCAAAAGAAATAAATGTATTATAAGAAAATCTACAAACATGAGATGAACTATATATCAGAGAATCTTCAGAAGACAATAGAAATATAAGTAAAAGTTATAAATTATCTCAAGGGAGAAAGGATAATGACAACAGTCCTCAAATCCACACCAAGATGGGAACAGAGAGAGGATGATGTCCTCATTTCAACAATATGGACATCTGCTGATGGTAATATTCCTTTAAAAAGCCCAGCCTCTAAAGTTCCAGATTAAATGAAACTAAGGACATGTGATGACATGATCTTAGTTTTCTGAATGTTGAGCTTTAAGCCAACTTTTTCACTCTCCTCTTTCATTTTCATCAAGAGGCTTTTTAGTTCTTCTTCACTTTCTGTCATAAGGGTGGTGTCATCTGCATATCTGAGGTTATTGATATTTCTCCCGGCAATCTTGATTCCAGCTTGTGCTTCTTCCAGCCCAGCGTTTCTCATGATGTACTCTGCATATAAGTTAAATAAGCAGGGTGACAATATACAGCCTTGACGTACTCCTTTTCCTATTTGGAACCAGTCTGTTGTTTCATGTCCAGTTCTAACTGCTGCTTCCTGACCTGCATACAGGTTTCTCAAGAGGCATCATGGCATCCAGTCCCATCACTTCATGGCAAATAGATGGGGAAACAGTGGAAACAGTGGCTGACTTTATTTTTCTGGGCTCCAAAATCACTGCAGATGATGACTGCAGCCATGAAATTAAAAGATGCTTACTCCTTGGAAGGAAAGTTATGACCAACCTAGACACCATATTAAAAAGCAGAGACATTACTTTGTCAATAAAGATCCGTCTAGTCAAGGATATGGTTTTTCCAGTGGTCATGTATGGATGTGAGAGTTGGACTATAAAGAAAGCTGAGCACTGAAAAATTGATGCTTTTGAACTGTGGTGTTGGAGAACACTCCTGAGAGTCCCTTGGACTGCAAGGAGATCCAACCAGTCCATCCTAAAGGAGATCAGTCCTGGGTGTTCATTGGTAGGATTGATTTTGAAGCTGAAACTCCAATACTTTGGCCACCTGATGCAAAGAGCTGAGTCATTTGAAAAGACCCTGATGCTGGGAAAGATTAAGGGCAGGAGGGGAAGGGGACGACAGAGGGCGAGATGGTTGGATGGCATCACTGACTAAATGGACATGGGTTTGGGTGGACTCCGGGAGTTGGTGATGGACAGGGAGGCTTGGCATGCTGTGGTTCATGGGGTCACAAAGAGTTGGACATGACTGAGCAACTGAACTGAACTGAACTCAAGGTGATGTGATAAGGTAGAATACTGGATTAGAAAACAAAACTTTTTTGTGTGTGGGATAACTGGCAAAATCTGAGTTCTGTAAAATAGTTAATAATATTGCATCAGTGTGAATTTCCTGGTTTGGTAATCATACTGTGGTTATACAAGATGTAACATTCAGGATACTGGGTAAAAGGTACTCTGGAATTCTTTGCACTATTTCTGTGACATTTTTATAATTCTGAAACAATTTCAAAATGAAAAGAAAAAAAGCGAATACATCCACACACATACACATACAAAAGTATCAGTTTGGTTCAGTCTCTCAGTCGTGTCCAACTCTTTGCAACCCCATGAACTGCAGCACACCAGGCCTCCCAGTCCATCACCAACTGACAGAGTCCACCCAAATCCATGTCCATTGAGTTGGTGATGCCATCCAACCATCTCCTCCTCTGTTGTCCCCTTCTCCTCCTGCCCTCAATCTTTCCCAGCATCAGGGTCTTTTCAAATGAAGCCTCTGATAAATTCTTGACTTGTAAAAACATCATCTTGTAGATGGAGGAAACAAAATAGGGAACTCTTAATTTGGCCTTAATTCTAACTCAAATGAACAACTAACTGGTGACAGAAACCTTCAGATTTACAGTCTCACCTATGACAACCTCTGCAGAGGAGGTCAGGCAGTAGTTAACCTAGAACAGAAAATGGAGGATTTTCCAGAAAATATGAAATTATGTGTGTTGTTGTTGCTATTGTTCAGTCCCTAAGTTGTATCTAACTCTTTGTGACCCCATGGACTGCAGCACACCAGGCTTCCCTGTCCTTCAGTATCTCCCTGAGTTTGCTCAAACTCATGCCCATTGAGTTGGTGATGCTATCCAACCACCTCATCTTCTGTCATCCCCTTCTCTCCTTGCCCTTGATCTTTCCCAGCATCTGGGTCTTTTCCAATGAGTCAGCTCTTCGCATCAGGTAGCCAAAGTATTGGAGCTTCAGCTTCAGCATCAGTCCTTCCAATGAATATTCACAATTGATTTCTTTCAGAACTGACTAGTTTGATATCCTTGCTATCCAAGGGACTTTCAAGAGTCTTCTCCAGCACCACAGTTTGAAAGCATCAATTCTTCCATGCTCAGCCTTCTTTATGGTTCAGCTCTCACATCCATACATGACTACTGGAAAAACCACAGCTTTGACTATCCAGACCTTTGTCAGCAAAGTGATGTCTCTTCTTTTTAATATGCTGTCTAGGTTTGTCATAGCTTTCCTTCTAAGGAGCAAGTGTCTTTTAATTTCATGGCTGCAGTTACCAAGTGAAGTGATTCTGGAGCCCAAGAAAATAAAATCTGTCACTGCTTCCACTTTTCTGCCTTCTATTTGCCATGAAGTGATGGGACCGGATGCCATGATCTTCGTTTTTTTAATGCTGAGTTTATAGCATGAATCATGAGCTAGACACTGCTCTATGTACTTTACATACATTATTATATAAAAATAAGAGAAATATGTATGGCTGAGAAACATGAGAAGAGACTTTCAATTTCATTAGTAACTTGAGAAATGCAAATGGAACAATTTTCTACCATCAGACTGACACACACATGCATATACACACCTCTGTGTGTACTCATACTATGCAGTACTTGCAAAAGTGTGGAAAAACTGGGTATCCTCACAAGGCACTAGATGAAGTAAAGCTAATACTTTTCTGTGGAGAGAGCAACATGCCAAAACTCGTTACAATATTAAATGTGCACGTACCATTCAACTGGTGATTCCATTTGGTATGCATCCTAGAAAAAATGCTCAACTAGGTAGATGGTAAAGTACCGAATGAGGATTTCATGACATCATTGTTTATAATCAAAAGTTGAAAACAAACCAAATGTCAAAGACTGTCTACTAATCCACAGTAAGTCTATACTAACTCAAAAATCCTACAAAACATAAGAGTTTATTTCTAGATTTACAAGTACAGGAATAAATACCCAGAGAAAATTCCAGAGAGACACACACCATATGTTTAACTCCAGAGAGGGGTTTCTCCCTTCCAATATATCTAGGGATAGAAGGTTCCACAACCCAAGTAACTAATGCCAATGACAAAGGAAGAGTGAGAAACGACTGAAAGAATAAATGTGACTCACAGGGACAGTCTCTATTATTACTTTTACTTAATAACAAAATTAGTACATGCTGATTCTGAAAAATTCAAACCATTAAGAAATCCTTCTCACAACCAATCCCATATCCCTGCCCAAGGTTAAGCTAAAATAATAAAGACAAAAATAATGGCAGGAGCATAAAGGGGGACATGTTAGAACAGGGGCTCAAGTCTAGAAAGGCAGTGATGTGAAGATGAAGTTGACAGTGATCTGAGGCTTGCAGAAAACGCTAAAGACAATCTAACGGGCCTTTATGTTCTACGTAGACCCCAAAAGTGAACAAAGAAGTGAGAATGTTTAAACAGTGGGTCTGCACAAGTCTATAAAGGTAGGTGAGAAATCACCAGGAAACTACATAAATTTAGAACAAGTCACACCAAACCAACACTATCTTTTTTCCTCGGTTCATTCATCTGATTATTTGACAAGTGGATACTGAACTCTTACTCTGTGTCAGACACTATGTATAAAAGATAAAAAAAAAAAAACCTTTTGAAAAAGTGAAAATGGTCATGTCCTCTGGAAGATGGCAATCTGAGCAAGAGGACTGATATTAATCAAACAATCACATTAACTGATGTACAACTAAAAGCTGAGACAGGGGCCTGGAAGTCAGAAAGAAAGTCTCTCAAAACATCTTTGCAAGAAATGGACTAATGGGGGGAAAAAAGAGAGCATACAAGGGTCCATGAACTTCACCAGCAAGGGGAAAAAGAAAACCTTTATTTACCTTAGCCTCTAACTGAAATTTAGCATTTTCTTGAAATATGACTGTGGGCAAGCACCACATTAGTAGTATCTGTGACTTTGTCACCAATAGAAATCACAAATATTTCCATATATTATTACTGACATTGCAGGTAACTTGAAATATTATTTATAGGAGTTATCTTGTACCTTATTATTTACAGTGGTAATAAAGAAGCATATATTTTATCACAAATGGTTTTAATATTTTCATAACTATTTTTCTATATTTTTCCTTTGTAAGTCATATATTTTATATGTTTAAAAACAGTACTCTGGGTGATGGCAAGATGGCGGAGGAGTAGGACGGGGAGAACACTTTCTCCCCCACAAATTCATCAAAAGAGCATTTAAACGTCGAGTAAATTCCACAAAACAACTTCTGAATGCCGGCAGAGGACATCAGGCACCCAGAAAAGCAACCCAACTCTTCGAAAAGAGGTAGGAAAAAATATTAAAGACAAAAAAAAGAGACAAAAGAGGGAGGGACGGAGTTCCGTCCCGGGAAGGGAATCTTAAAAAGAGAGAAGTTTCCAAACACCAGGAAACCTTCTCACTGCCGAATCTGTGCCGAGCTTTGGAAGCACAGAGGGCAACATAACAGGGAGAAAAAATAAATAAACAATTAAAACTCGCAGATTGTGAGCCCTACGGTAACTCCCCCAGCGGAGAAGCAGCGCAGACGCCTGCATCCACCATTAGCAAGCGGGGGCTGGGCAGGGAGGCGCGGCGCGGGCTGCATCGCTGAGAGTAAGAATCTGGCCTGAATACCCTGAGCGCTATCTGAGCGAAATAATTTGGGCTAGCAAACCAGACTGTGGGATATCTACCACGCGAAAAGGCAGCCCTAACCTAAGACCGCCAGGCCCGCGCATGGAACAAAGGACTGAACAGAGATAGCCGGCTGCAGACCCGGTGACAGGCAGCCAGAGCCAGAAGGGGGCAATCGCAGCCCCAGAGAGACATTATCTATAAAACTGTAAGCAGGCTTCTTTGCTAACTAAAACTTCTTGGGGGTCTGGACGGTCAACATCTGCCTGAGAAGGTGCGCCGGTTTTACACCCAGATAACCGAGTGGCGGGGAGGCGATAAGTCGCAGCATTGGCGCTCGCCAAACACCTCATCACCTGAGCTGCTCGGACCTGGGAAGAGCACAAAACGCAGGCCCAACTGAGTCTGCGCTCTGAGGACTACCCGAGTGCCTGAACCTGAGCGGCTTAGACCTGGGAGGTGCGTGCAACCCAGGGCCGGCCGCGGATTGTTCCCCGCGGAACAACCTACAGCCCGAGCAGTGTGGGCAGGGTGGCTACAGGCACCGTGAGCGAGGGCAGACCCAGGGTGGCTAAGGCACTGCGAGCCCACGCCAGTGTTATTTGTTTGCAGCATTCCTCCCTCCCTCCCCACAGCGCAACTGAACAAGTAAGCCTTAAAAAAAAAAAAAAAAGTGTCCTCCACTATCCCCTTTTGTCAGGGCGGAAACCAGATACTGAAGAGACTAGCAAACAGAAGAAGATATAACAGAGGGAAACGCCTTGGAAGCTACAGGCAATAGACCAAAACCCTGTGGTTACTACGGACTACATAGGAAGGGGCCTATAGATCTTGAGAAATATAAGTCTGACCAAGGAACTAGCCAAAAATGAACTGAACCTACAACACCCACAACAACACCAAGAAAGTCCTAGATATATTTTTACAATCATTCTTTCTTTTTTTTTTTAATTAAAAAAAAATTTTAAGTCCTCTATTGTTCCTTTAATTTTCACTTTTATAACCTATTACTTTGCAAAAAA
The DNA here is from genome assembly GCF_032452875.1 of Bos javanicus. NCBI lineage: Eukaryota > Metazoa > Chordata > Mammalia > Artiodactyla > Bovidae > Bos > Bos javanicus. Next base: position 53,542,533 of record NC_083874.1, on the reverse strand, counting down.
AAAAAAAAAGACCCTATTTTTTAATTCTTCAGCAAACTTCATATATATATATTTTATAATTTTTGACCTTTTTTTTTTTTTTTCTTCTTTTCTTTAACATTGTATTTTTGAAATTCCAAACTCTACTCTAGATTTTTAATTTTCGCTTTTTGGTATTTGTTATCAATTTTGTACCTATAGTTTTTTTTAATATAATTTCTGTGACTTCTTGTTTTCTTCTTCTCTGTTTCTTTCTCTTCTTCTTTTATATAACATTGTATATCTGAATGATATCAATTTTGTACCTGTATTTTCTTTATAATTTTTGTGACATTGTTTGTTTTTGTTTGTTTTCTCTCTTTATTTTTCTTCTTCTTTTTTTTTTTAACATTTTAATTTTGAAATTCCAAACTCTACTCTAGATTTTTAATTTTTGCTTTTTGGTATTAGTTATCAATTTTGTACCTGTACTTTCTTTATAATTTTCGCGACCTTGTTTGTTTTTGTTTGTTCGTTTTTTCTCTCTTTCTTTTCCTTCTTCTTTTCTTTAACATCGTATTTTTGAAATTCCAAACTCTACTCTAGATTTTTAATTTTTGCTTTTATGTATTTGTTACCAATTTTGTACCTTTAAGAACCCAATCTTCAGGACCCATTTTTCACTAGGGAGACAGATTACTGGCTTGACTGCTCTCTCTCCCTTTGGACTCTCCTTTTTCTCCACCAGGTCGCCTGTGTCTCCTCCCTAACCCCTCTCTACTCTACCCAACTCTGTGAATTTCTGTGTGTTCCAGACGGTGGAGAACACTTAGGGAACTGATTACTGGCTGGATCTGTCTCCCTCCTTTTCATTCCCCCTTTTATCCTTCTGGCCACCTCTGTCACCTTCCTCCTTCTTCTCTTCTCTGTATAACTCCATGAACATCTCTGAGTGGTCCAGTTGTGGAGTGCACATAAGGAAGTGACTACTGGCTAGCCCACTCTCTCCATTATTGATTCACCTCATCTCATTTGGGTCACCTCTAACTCCCTCCTCCCTCTTCTCTTCTCCATGTAACCCTGTGAACCTCTCTGAGTGACCCTCACTGTAGAGAAACTTTTCATCTTTAATGTAGATGTTTTATCAACGGTGCTGTATAGAAGGAGAAGTTTTGAAACTACTGTAAAAATAAGACCGATAACCGGAAGCAGGAGACTTAAGTCCAAACCCTGACTCCAGGGAACTCCTGACTCCAAGGAACATTAATTGACAGGAGCTCATCAAATGCCTCCATACCGACACTGAAACCAAGCACCACACAAGGGCCAATAAGTTCCAGGGCAAGACATACCAAGCAAATTCTCCAGCAACAAAGGAACACAGCCCTGAGCTTCAAGATACAGGCTGCCCAAAGTCACCCCAAAACTATAGACATCTCATAACTCATTACTGGACATTTCATTGCACTTCAGAGAGAAGAAATACAGCTCCACCCACCAGAACACTGACACAAGCTTCCCTAACCAGGAAACCTTGACAAGCCACCTGTACAAACCAACACACAGTGAGGAAACGCCACAATAAAGAGAATTCCACAAACTGCCAGAATACAGAAAGGACACCCCAAACTCAGCAATTTAAACAAGATGAAGAGACAGAGGAATACTCAGCAGATAAAGGAACAGGATAAATGCCCACCAAACCAAACAACAGAGGAAGAGATAGGGAATCTACCTGATAAAGAATTCCAAATAATGATAGTGAAATTGATCCAAAATCTTGAAACTAAAATGGAATCACAGATAAATAGCCTGGAGACAAGGATTGAGAAGATGCAAGAAAGGTTTAACAAGGACCTAGAAGAAATAAAAAAGAGTCAATATATAATGAATAATGCAATAAATGAAGTTAAAACACTCTGGAGGCAACAAATAGTAGAACAACAGAGGCAGAAGATAGGATTAGTGAATTAGAAGATAGAATGGTAGAAATAAATGAATCAGAGAGGATAAAAGAAAAACGAATTAAAAGAAATGAGGACAATCTCAGAGACCTCCAGGACAATATTAAATGCTACAACATTCGAATCATAGGGGTTCCAGAAGAAGAAGACAAAAAGAAAGACCATGAGAAAATACTTGAGGAGATAATAGTGGAAAACTTCCCTAAAATGGGGAAGGAAATAATCACCCAAGTCCAAGAAACCCAGAGAGTCCCAAACAGGATAAACCCAAGGAGAAACACCCCAAGACACATATTAATCAAATTAACAAAGATCAAACACAAAGAACAAATATTAAAAGCAGCAAGGGAAAAACAACAAATAACACACAAGGGAATTCCCATAAGGATAACAGCTGATCTTTCAATAGAAACTCTTCAAGCCAGGAGGGAATGGCAAGACATACTTAAAATGATGAAAGAAAATAACCTACAGCCCAGATTATTGTACCCAGCAAGGATCTCATTCAAGTATGAAGGAGAAATCAAAAGCTTTTCAGACAAGCAAAAGCTGAGAGAATTCTGCACCACCAAACCAGCTCTCCAACAAATACTAAAGGATATTCTCTAGACAGGAAACACAAAAACGGTGTATAAACTCGAACCCAAAACAATAAAGTAAATGGCAACGGGATCATACTTATCAGTAATTACCTTAAATGTAAATGGGTTAAATGCCCCAACCAAAAGACAAAGACTGGCTGAATGGATACAAAAACAAGACCCCTACATATGTTGTCTACAAGAGACCCACCTCAAAACAGGGGACACATACAGACTGAAAGTGAAGGGCTGGAAAAAGATTTTCCATGCAAATAGGGACCAAAAGAAAGCAGAAGTAGCAATACTCGTATCAGATAAAATAGACTTTAAAACAAAGGCTGTGAAAAGAGACAAAGAAGGTCACTACATAATGATCAAAGGATCAATCCAAGAAGAAGATATAACAATTATAAATATATATGCACCCAACACAGGAGCACCACAGTACGTAAGACAAATGCTAACAAGTATGAAAGGAGAAATTAACAATAACACAATAATAGTGGGAGACTTTAATACCCCACTCACACCTATGGATAGATCAACTAAACAGAAAATTAACAAGGAAACACAAACTTTAAATGATACAATAGGCCAGTTAGACCTAATTGATATCTATAGGACATTTCATCCCAAAACAATGAATTTCACCTTTTTCTCAAGCGCACATGGAATGTTCTCCAGGATAGATCACATCCTGGGCCATAAAGCCAGCCTTGGTAAATTCAAAAAAATAGAAATCATCCCAAGCATTTTTTCTGACCACAGTGCAGTAAGATTAGATCTCAATTACAGGAGAAAAACTATTAAAAATTCCAACATATGGAGGCTGAACAACACGCTGCTGAATAACCAACAAATCACAGAAGAAATCACAAAAGAAATCAAAATTTGCATAGAAACGATTGAAAATGAAAATACAACAACCCAAAACCTGTGGGACACAGTAAAAGCAGTCCTAAGGGGAAAGTTCATAGCAATACAGGCACACCTCAAGAAACAAGAAAAAAGTCAAATAAATAACCTAACTCTACACCTAAAGCAACTAGAAAAGGAAGAAATGAAGAACCCCAGGGTTAGTAGAAGGAAAGAAATCTTAAAAATTAGAGCAGAAATAAATGCAAAAGAAAGAAAAGAGACCATAGCAAAAATCAACAAAGCCAAAAGCTGGTTCTTTGAAAGGATAAATAAAATTGACAAACCATTAGCCAGACTCATCAAGAAACAAGGGGAGAAAAATCAAATCAACAAAATTAGAAACGAAAATGGAGAGATCACAACAGACAACACAGAAATACAAAGGATCATAAGAGACTACTATCAACAATTATATGCCAATAAAATGGACAACGTGGAAGAAATGGACAAATTCTTAGAAAAGTACAACTTTCCAAAACTCAACCAGGAAGAAATAGAAAATCTTAACAGACCCATCACAAGCATGGAAATTGAAACTGTAATCAAAAATCTTCCAGCAAACAAAAGCCCCGGTCCAGACGGCTTCACAGCTGAATTCTACCAAAAATTTAGAGAAGAGCTGACACCTATCCTGCTCAAACTCTTCCAAAAAATTGCAGAGGAAGGTAAACTTCCAAACTCATTCTATGAGGCCACCATCACCCTAATACCAAAACCTGACAAAGATGCCACAAAAAAAGAAAACTACAGGCCAGTATCACTGATGAACATAGATGCAAAAATCCTTAACAAAATTCTAGCAATCAGAATCCAACAACACATTAAAAAGATCATACACCATGATCAAGTGGGCTTTATCCCAGGGATGCAAGGATTCTTCAATATCCGCAAATCAATCAATGTAATACACCACATTAACAAATTGAAAAATAAAAACCATATGATTATCTCAATAGACGCAGAGAAAGCCTTTGACAAAATTCAACATCCATTTATGATAAAAACTCTCCAGAAAGCAGGAATAGAAGGAACATACCTCAACATAATAAAAGCTATATATGACAAACCCACAGCAAACATTACCCTCAATGGTGAAAAATTGAAAGCATTTCCCCTAAAGTCAGGAACAAGACAAGGGTGCCCACTTTCACCATTACTATTCAACACAGTCTTGGAAGTTTTGGCCACAGCAATCAGAGCAGAAAAAGAAATAAAAGGAATCCAAATTGGAAAAGAAGAAGTAAAACTCTCACTATTTGCAGATGACATGATCCTCTACATAGAAAACCCTAAAGACTCCACCAGAAAATTACTAGAACTAATCAATGACTATAGTAAAGTTGCAGGATATAAAATCAACACACAGAAATCCCTTGCATTCCTATACACTAATAATGAGAAAACAGAAAGAGAAATTAAGGAAACAATTCCATTCACCATTGCAATGGAAAGAATAAAATACTTAGGAATATATCTACCTAAAGAAACTAAAGACCTATATATAGAAAACTATAAAACACTGGTGAAAGAAATCAAAGAGGACACTAATAGAAGGAGAAATATACCATGTTCATGGATTGGAAGAATCAATATAGTGAAAATGAGTATACTACCCAAAGCAATTTATAGATTCAACGCAATCCCTATCAAGCTACCAACAGTATTCTTCACAGAGCTAGAACAAATAATTTCACAATTTCACAATTTGTATGGAAAAACAAAAAACCTCAAATAGCCAAAGCGATCTTGAGAAAGAAGAATGGAACTGGAGGAATCAACCTACCTGACTTCAGGCTCTACTACAAAGCCACAGTTATCAAGACAGTATGGTACTGGCACAAAGACAGAAATATAGATCAATGGAATAAAATAGAAAGCCCAGAGATAAATCCACGCACATATGGACACCTTATCTTTGACAAAGGAGGCAAGAATATACAATGGATTAAAGACAATCTCTTTAACAAGTGGTGCTGGGAAAACTGGTCAACCACTTGTAAAAGAATGAAACTAGAACACTTTCTAACACCATACACAAAAATAAACTCAAAATGGATTAAAGATCTAAACGTAAGACCAGAAACTATAAAACTCCTAGAGGAGAACATAGGCAAAACACTCTCTGACATACATCACAGCAGGATCCTCTATGACCCACCTCCCAGAATATTGGAAATAAAAGCAAAAATAAACAAATGGGACCTGATTAACCTTAAAAGCTTCTGCACATCAAAGGAAACTATTTGCAAGGTGAAAAGACAGCCTTCAGAATGGGAGAAAATAATAGCAAATGAAGCAACTGACAAACAACTAATCTCAAAAATATACAAGCAACTCCTACAGCTCAACTCCAGAAAAATAAATGACCCAATCAAAAAATGGGCCAAAGAACTAAATAGACATTTCTCCAAAGAAGACATACAGATGGCTAACAAACATATGAAAAGATGCTCAACATCAGTCATTATCAGATAAATGCAAATCAAAACCACTATGAGGTACCATTTCACACCAGTCAGAATGGCTGCGATCCAAAAGTCTACAAATAATAAATGCTGGAGAGGGTGTGGAGAAAAGGGAACCCTCTTACACTGTTGGTGGGAATGCAAACTAGTATAGCCACTATGGAAAACAGTGTGGAGATTCCTTAAAAAACTGGAACTAGAACTGCCTTATGATCCAGCAATCCCACTGCTGGGCATACACACTGAGGAAACCAGCATTGAAAGAGACACGTGTACCCCAATGTTCACTGCAGCACTGTTTATAATAGCCAGGACATGGAAGCAACCTAGATGTCCATCAGCAGATGAATGGATAAGAAAGCAGTGGTACATATACACAATGGAGTATTACTCAGCCATTAAAAAGAATACATTTGAATCAGTTCTAATGAGGTGGATGAAACTGGAGCCTATTATACAGAGTGAAGTAAGCCAGAAGGAAAAACATAAATACAGTATACTAACGCATATATATGGAATTTAGAAAGATGGTAACAATAACCCGATGTACGAGACAACAAAAGAGACACTGATGTATAGAACAGTCTTATGGACTCTGTGGGAGAGGGAGAGGGTGGGAAGATTTGGGAGAATGATATTGAAACATGTAAAGTATCATGTAAGAAACGAGTTGCCAGTCCAGGTTCGATACACGATACTGGATGCTTGGGGCTAGTGCACTGGGACGACCCAGAGGGATGGTATGGGGAGGGAGGAGGGAGGAGGGTTCAGGATGGGGAACACATGTATACCTGTGGCAGATTCATTTTGATATTTGGCAAAACTAATACAATTATGTAAAGTTTAAAAATAAAAAAAAAATAAAATAAAAACAGTACTCTAAGAAAGATGTGGTAATATATACAATGGAATACTACTCAGTGATAAAAAAGAATGAAATTGGGTTATTTGTAGAGATGTGAATGGACCTAGAGTCTGTCATACAGAGTGAAGCAAATTAGAAAGAGAAAAATCATATATTAACACATATACATGGGATTTTAAAAAATGGTATGGACACACCTATTTGCAGGAAAGGAATAGAGACACAGATGTAGACAATGTGAATGTGTGGGCATGGAGGTGGGGGGTGGGGTGGGAGGAATCAGGAGACTGGGATTGACATGTGTGCACTACCATGTATAAAACAGCTAGCTAGTGGAAATCTGCTGTACATTACAGGGAGCTCAGCTCGGTGCTCTGCAGTGATCTAGACAGGCAGGACTGGGGGGAAGATGGAAAGAAGGAGGCCTAAGAGGGAGGAGGTGGTGGTTTAGTCGCTAAGTCGTGTCCAACTCTTGGGAGCCCGTGGACTGTAGCCTGCCAGGCTCCTCTGTCCATGGGATTCTCCAGGTAAGAATACTGGACTGGAATGGGTGAATTTAACTCAGATGACCATTATATCTACTACTGTGGGCAAGAATCCCTTAGAAGAAATGGAGCAGCCATCATAGTCAACAAAGAGTCTGAAATGTAGTACTTGGATGCAATCTCAAAAATGACACACTGATCTCTGTTCGTTTCCAAGGCAAACTATTCAATATTGCGGTAATCCAAGTGTATACCCCAACCAGTAAGGCTGAAGAAGCTGAAGTTGAACGGTTCTATGAAGACCTACAAGACCTTTTAGAACTAACACCAAAAAAAGATGTTCTTTTCATCATAGGGGACTGGAATGCAAAAGTAGGAAGTCAAGAAACATCTGGAGTAACAGGCAAATTTGGCCTTGGGAGTACAGAATGAAGCAGGGCAAAGGCTAACAGAGGTTTGCCAAAAGAATGCACTGGTCATAGCAAATACACTCTTCCAACAACACAAGAGAAGACTCTACATGTGGACATCACCAGATAGTCAATACCGAAATCAGATTGATTATATTCTTTGCAGCCAAAGGCAAAAACAAGATCAGGAGCTGACTGTGGCTCAGACCATGAACTCCTTATTGCCAAATTCAGACTTAAATTGAAGAAAGTAGGGAAAACCACTAGACCATTCAGGTATGACCTAAATCATCATGATCATACATACAGTGGAAGTAAGAAATAGATTTAAGGGATTAAAACTGATAGACAGAGTGCCTGATGACCTATGGACGGAGGTTCGTGATACTGTCCAGGAGATGGGGAGCAAGACCATCCCCAAGAAAAAGAAATGCAAAAAAAGCAAAATGCCTGTCTGAGGAGGCTTACAAATAGCTGTGAAAAGAAGAGAAGTGAAAAGCAAAGGAGAAAAGGAAAGATATACCCATCTGAATGCAAAATTACAAAGAATAGCAAGGAGAGATAAGAAAGCCAAAGAAATAGAGGAAAACAACAGAATGGGAAAGACTAGAGATCTCTTCAAGAAAATTAGAGATACCAAGGGAACATCTCATGCAAAGATGGGCTCAATAAAGGACAGAAATGGTATGGACCTAACAGAAGCAGAAGACATTAAGAAGACATGGAAAGAATACACAGAAGAACTGTACAAAAAAGATCTTCATGACCCAGATAATCACGATGGTATGATCACTCACCTAGAGCCAGACATTCTGGAATGCGAAGTCAAGTGAGCCTTAGGAAGCCTCACTACGAAGAAAGCTAGTGGAGGTGATGGAATTCCAGTTGAGCTATTTCAAATCCTAAATGATGATGCTGTGAAAGTGCTGCACTCAATATGCCAGCAAATTTGGAAAACTCAGCAGTGGCCACAGGACTGGAAAAGGTCAGTTTTCATTCCAATCCCAAAGAAAGGCAATGCCAAAGAATGTTCAAACCACCGCACAATTGCATTCATCTCACACGCTAGTAAAGTAATGCTCAAAATTCTCCAAGCCAGGCTTCACAATATGGGAACTGTGAACTTCCAGATGTTCAAGCTGGTTTTAGAAAAGGCAGAGGAACCAGAGATCAAATTGCTAACATCTGTTGGATTATTGAAAAAGTGAGAGAGTTCCAGAAAAACATCTATTTCTGCTTTATTGACTATGCCACAGCCTTTGATAGTGTGGGTCACCACAAACTGGAAAATTCTTAGAGATGGGAATACCAGTCTACCTGACCTGCTTCTTGAGAAATCTGTATACAGGTCAGGAAGCAACAGTTGGAACTGGACATGGAACAACAAAGTGGTTCCAAATCGGGAAAGGAGTACATCAAGGCTGTATATTGTCACCCTGCTTATTTAACTAACATGCAGAGTACATCATGAGAAACGCTGGGCTGGAGGAAGCACAAGCTGGAATCAAGATTGCCAGGAGAAATATCAATAACCTCAGGTATACAGATGATACCACCCTTATGGAAGAAAGCGAAGAAGAACTAAAGAATCTCTTGATGAAAATGAAAGAGGAGAGTGAAAAAGCTGGCTTAAAACTCAACATTCAGAAAACTAAGATCATGGGATCTGGTCCCATCACTTCATGGCAAATAGATGAGGAAACAGTGGAAACAGTGACAGACTTTATTTTCTTGGACTCCAAAATAACTGCAGATGGGGACTGCAGCCATGAAATTAAAAGACGCTTGCTCCTTAGAAGAAAATCTATGACCAACTTAGCATATTAAAAAGCAGAGAAATTACTTTGCCAACAAAGGTCCATCTAGTCAAGGCTATGGTTTTTCCAGTGGTCATGTATGGATGTGAGAGTTGGACTATAAAGAAACTGAGTGCCAAAGAATTGATGCTTTTGAACTGTGGTGTTGGAGAAAACTTTTGAGAATCCCTTGGACTGCAAGGAGATCCAACCAGTCCATCCTAAAGGAAATAAGTCCTGAATATTAATTGGAAGGACTGATGCTGAAGCTGAAACTCCAACACTTTGGCCACCTGATACAAAGAACTGACTCATTTGAGAAGACCCTGATGCTGAGTCAGATTGAAGGTGGGAGGAGAGGGGGACGACAGAGGATGAGTCGTTGGATGGCATCACCGACTCAATGGACATGGGTTTGGGTGGACTCTGGGAGTTGGTGATGGACAGGGAGGCCTGGCGTGCTGCAGTCTATGGGGTAACAAAGAGTTGGACAGGACTGAGGAACTGAAGTGAACAACAGACAGCTATAGTGATACACTTTGTTGTATAACATAAAACAACTATACCCCAATTGAAAAAAAAATAAAAATATTACTCTGAGAAAGGATCTAAAGGCTTTACCTGATTGCCAAATGTCTTCCTGGCACAAAAAAGATTAACTGGTCCCTCAGCTAAATTCTGTTGCAAGTAAGTAGATATGTATCTAAATGAAGGATACAATCAAGGAATTAAAAATCTACCCACACAGTCTCAAGTAATGGAAGCAGTATGGTTTGTAAAGAAAAGGGGGTTTATCCTCAACTCCTCTCCTTAGTTTTGACTCCAGTTTTTCAACAAGTATTTACAGAGTACTTATACTGGGCCAGCTGCTGTGCTAGGCAATGGCGAAACTGCAGCAAAAAAGTGAAATTTCTATTAATATGGGCCTTCCTCATATTGGTATCCTCATTTCTCATCAAGATAATTGGTGGACAATGTACACATGTTTGCTAAACGCTGAAAGAAGAATCTTTAAGACCTGAGTAAGCACCACCAGTCTGTTATTAAATTGTAAGGTTCAAACCAAAAATCTTCTGGCTATCAAAATTTCCATTTCTTAGAACAGTTTCATCAGCTCTTCATCATAAAACAATTTAACTGATCTCTTCTTTTCTCCCAACTCACAGCTCAGGCGCCTCAATTAAATATCCTATGATTTTCATAAGAAATTGTTCTTCTAAAGGACATCTAACCAAAGAGAACAAGGAAAGACATGACGAGTACTACAATTCTTTTAAGACTTGGGCACCCTGATGATAGAATATACACTATTATAAATTCTACCTATATAAAAACACTGATATGATTCAAAGATGAGGCTGACAACCAGCTTCTTAACTCAGTAAGACAAAAAGAAACAAAAACAAGTAACATGGAGGTTTAATCCAGTTTCCTAGCAGCTTGGGGCCAAGTGGGGGGCTGAGGTGGGGAAATGGAAAGTAAATTAGGAACCTCACTTTCAGACGATTTATCAGTTCACACTATGTGATGTTACAAAGAAAGCCTTCACAAAATGGACAGAAGTATTCTTCCACACCACCCTTCTACTCATAAAGAAGTGAGACCTGCATCATTACACAGGAGCTCAGCAATTCCACTCCTCACCTTCTTAACCATCCATACTCCTTTGATCACTTATTTTATTAAGAAAAGAAAATGTAAGTTTCAGCAGTAGAATAATGAGCTGAGCTGAGCATACAGCTGGGATTACAAACTGCCAGGCCTGGGCCACATCATAGCAAATAAGGCTAAACATTACTGCATGCTCCTCCAACTCATAGCCTGAGAGTGCAGACTGACTGCTAAATGAAATCACATTTTCCATACTAGTGAAAACAGTTCCTGCCCTGCACTTTGGTAAGCCTGGCCAGGGTGACTAAATAAACTCTGTGTTCAAATGAGCTGAGTAATTTAGAAAAGGAGCTACAAAGAGAATCCAAGTGTCTGGATATCTGTCCCTCCTCTCCAAAAAGATAATGGTATGAATTAACATTTAATGAGCACTTCACCACATAGAGGCCTTATCTAAGCACTTCACATAAATGTTGATCCTTATAAAATAATCTTATAGGACGATACTATTAATATCTCCACCTTGTAGGTAAAGAAACATGCTCAGAGAGACCAGGTCATTTCCTAGTGTGAGAGAGCTATTTGTGGTGAATAGGGATTTAAAGCCTGGCTGCCCGAGCCCACATTTTTAACCACCATGACATTCTGCCTCCGATTATGAGATCTCATCTGAATGGTCATCAATCTCACTTTTGCCTTTAAAACACAGCTCACTCTTTCAGATACTGGGTACAGAACATAAGATTCAAAGCAATTGCTGCTTCCTATGAGTTCCTGAAGAATTCAGGGGCTGGAACTTGGGCTTAGCAGAAATAGGCAAGAGGACAGACCGTTCAGTCTCAAAGTCCACAAGGACTAAAATAGAACATTTCTTTAACATGGAGGTCGGCAGGAGGAAGCCATGCTGACTTGTCCACTTACTAGACAAGTGGTTTTTCCTTAGTCCCTGATACTTTTTCCTTCTTCCGCAGCAGCAGCCCCAACAGAGGAGCTCCATTTAAAAGGGAGGGTAGACGCCATTCAACTACACGCTTGTGCTTAGTTGGCTTAGTCACAGTCATGTCCAGCTCTTTGTGACCCTTTGGACTGTAGCCCACCAGGCCCTTCTGTCCATGAAATTTTTTCTGGCAAGAACACTGGAGTGGGTTGCCATTTCCTTCTCCAATGCATGAAAATGAAAAGTGAAAGGAAAGTCGCTCAGTCGTGTCCAACTCTCAGTGACCCCATGGACTGCAGCCCACCAGGCTCCTCCGTCCATGGGATTTTCCATGCAAGAGTACTGGAGTGGGGTGCCATTGCCTTCTCCAATAATGCTCATTACTGAAACACAACTCTAATTTCTTTCTCCATTATATATCCGTCAATAAGATAAAGACATTCAACGTTTCTTTAGACTAGCATGTTACTGGTTGTTAAAAGCTATAATTTATTTAACAATAAGCTAAAACATTGTTAAAAAAAATAAAATTGACTTGGAGTTCATAAAGGGTTTTTTCCCAACCAAAAAAGGTGTTACTGAATGATGAAAGAAATAAAAGATGGAAACCAAGATTACCAACCCCTTCAATTAAAAAAAAAAAACCAACACTGAGTAATCAATTATAGAATGGAGCTCTAAGTATAAAAACAAAAGATAGGTGCTGCCATTAACATCTCCCTGAAGTAAAGGAAATATTTGAAGATCAGCTAGAGAAAAAGGTTTCTGCTCCCTTACCAAAGCCAAAATTCCCAAGGGGACAGACCTAACTGTTAGGGAGATGGTGATTAAAGCAGATCTGCTAATTGTCTACTGGGTATATAGCTCCTGTAATGCTCCCCTGAGGCTCTCAGCAATGGGAGACAAAATTAGGCCTAATATTCCTGCCAATTACACTGTCATCACATGCTTGCCTTTATGTGTCTCTTCAGGAAACTTAAAAGCACACAGAGGTGTGGTTTTCAACGCAGGCTATATGTTACTGAGAGGAAATAAATTTATATTACATTTGGAAAACAATTATTTTGTGCTTAAGCTTGTTTTACTATGCACATTTTGGAGCAAGGAGATGTGTCTCTCAGAGGCACACTTTCCCTGCAGAGGTCAGATGTTAACCTACGGGGAAACTAAGGTGGTTTATAAGAAAACCAAGTATGTGCAGACAGAGAACAAACACCAAAGGGTGGGAGAGGGAGGCGGGGAGACTTAAAGTGCAGTGTGTGAAGCAATTTAAGAACTCCAGCTTATTGGAGGGAACACACACATATCTACCCACCCCAAAGTGGGCTTTTCGTTCATACAAAGAATAGTATGCCCCAACAGGATTTTTCTTTCTGGGTATTTCCTGCCCTATGAGTTAAGAATCATTTAAGAAAGTCACAGAAATCAATGAAAAAATTAACAGGATTCTTAGAAGGAATTTGACATTTTATCTCTATTAAAAATGAAAACCAAAGACATTTAGGGCTAGATACAGGTTCCAATGCTAGCTCTGCACTGTGGTGGAAACTGTTAACCACCCCACAGTTTCTGTTCTTCCCCCTTGAAGTGGTAAGATCCCCTGGGCACTGCAGCCATGGCTGCCTATGCTCAGCCTACTTTTCTCATGCTCCTTTGTAGATGAATGTGGCCATATAATTATTTAGGGGGCTGTGGAAGTGGGGTATGCATCTTCCGGATCCCAGATGCTCTCATTTCCATTATCTGGCTGAAAAATGGAAGTGAATGGAACATGGAAAGCCATGGATTGAGGATGGCACTGATACCGATCAGGATTCATAGCCTTTCCCAATCAATAGAAACTGAGTAAAGGCCAGACAAGAAATTCACGCAAGGTTTTATGGGCCCCAGGGCAGCTAGCAGGGGAATGAGAACAAGTAACAGCTTCCCTTACTTGCTCCCTGAGGAGGTGGGAGATGGCTCCTTATATGCAGTGAGGGTAGAGGTGTGTTGAGGGATTGGGCTGGAGGGGTGGCTTAGGTGGTTCTCTCACCCCTTAGGTGGTAGTGTGTGCAGGGGGCATGTGCAGTACCCTGCTTTTGCTCCCAAATCCCTGCTTTTGCTAGTTGTTCTTCAAAAGTGGCAGTCAGGTCTTCTGGTCCGTTTGTATCTTTTGCCCAGAATCTGCCCCAACTAAGCCAGCACTCAGTTATTTTTAGTCCCTTATAGTTTCTTTGTATTCTGTTGTTGGAGGACAGGTTTGTCCAGGTGCAAGCATTGCAGGAAAAGGTCCCAGGTTCCAGTCTGTCTCAGCAAAATGACCCTGTTAGGTATAGACTGCTCACTTCTGAGCTCCATGAGAGAAATAAACTTCTATTTTATTTAAGCTTTTGTACTTTGAAGTCTCTTTGTTATAGCAACCTAGCCTGTGCCCTACTAATAATAGCCACTTACTATCTATACAACTTGGGGTAAGTTATTTAACCTCTTCTAAGCCTCAGTTTCCTCATCTGTGAAACAGAATCATAACATTTAGTTTGTTAGGTACTAAGATGTTAAGAGATGCCATGTGTCAAATCTGTGCCTTACAGACACACACACACAAAAGCTCAATTAATGGTAGGTGATAACAGCAGAGATGAAGACTACTTAGGAAAGGCTGCTTTGAAAAGCCTGTGACATCAATCACCTACTGTGCTCCCAAAGCCCTGAAGGTAGAAATGTGTATCTGCTTTTGAGAGAGCTATCAAAAGTTATCAGTAACAGAGTATTCAGGGAAAATCAGGGGTATCCTGTATTTCATTTAGTCCAGGAGAAGAACTAAGATATGTTTATTTAATTAACTAGGTTTAGCAAACTGCACCTAAATCTTTCAACAGTTTTTTAAATCTTGCTCTGTATTATTAAATGTGATACAAATACTAGTTATTTGTCTATACTTAGTTGACTATAATGAGTTCCATGTTTGGACACAAAATATCTCAGTAGAAAATGACATTAATCAATACAGATCACCTAACCAGAGCAAGCTGAGAAAGAGACACACAACTGAACTGGAATCATCTGTATTGCACACCCCGTGTGATGCACAGCTCTACAGTCAATGCACGCTATGCCTGCCTCATGTCCCTTACACACATTTCCCTTTTTTGACAGTGCCTTTGTATGTGATAATTATTGGCCCAGTTATTGGCCCTCTGACAGTGTGGATTCTTTTTATCTTTTACTGGTGGGACATGGTCAGACTGTACTCTTAACGACTTCTGTAACCTTGAGATTTGCTGAGTACTGGAGCTGAGATCCTTGGCCCCAAGTTAAGATGACTACTCTGACTCTAGGGACTTCCCCAAGGTTCTTCCGTGGGTTTTACATGTCACAAGATGCAGGAAAACCACAAGATTACATCACCTAGCAGAGACAAGCACCTCTGAAACAGGAGGATAGATCACATTTTAGGCTTAACTCCTTTCGTGGATCATGGTAATCTCATCAGTTACAGTGGGATGTGAACCAGGTATAGCAATGGGAAGCTGAACCAGAGGGTGATGACAAGATTCTGCATCAATTGCATACACTTTTATCATCATTTAATCTATTAAAATGGATCTGAAGTAATGCTCTGGACTGCACTTTGTGGCAGTATCGATGAGTATTCTGTAAGTCAAACTGACGGTGCCTCCCTCTAAGAGTCCTCTGGGCATTACAACTGCCTTGGTGAAGGGGGGTCTCTGGTCTGATGGGGCGTCATGCAGGACCCATACCTTAGACTGAGAGGCCAAAGCTTCAGAACTGCATCCACACAAAAGCAATATCAATATCCAGGAACATTAGTCCAGGAATAAAAAAGATAAAAATAAAAAGCCCCTCTGGTACACTGATCTCGAGAGCCCAAGGTTTTATTTAGAGCAAAAGCAAAAACTGCTGCACTAAGGAAGCAAAACAACTCGAGACCTTTATTCTTGCTCTACTTCCCTGAATTGTTACTTACAGGTTCCCTGCCATCCATGGCTTCCATCCAGAGCCTTCGGTCCTCTTCAGACAATGCCTGCATGGTGATAACCCCGGGCCTACGGAGAAACAAGGACATGTAAACCAGTGCCACAGATGAAGGTGTGTCTTAAAGAAACACCCATGGAACCAAGGGAAAGGCTACTAGGGTTAATGGCGTGCAGAGAGACAGGTGCCCCTCAGCTCTTCAGAGCCACCTTCCAGCCTCAGAAAGCAAAGCCATCACCCCAAATCCCTCTCAGTAAGCCCACTTCCCTCAGGAAGGTGGCAGGAAACACCACCAGGACTCTACATACAGGACTCTACATACAGCTAAGTACACAGAGGAGTCAAGTGATTCCCTTCAGCCTTGTTTATTCTTTGAGATCATATTCGTTCCTGTCTCCCAAAATGCTACCAGAGTGTTTGACTCCAAGTAGGGGTACAATAAACATGTACTAAAGTGAAGATAGGGCCTCCCTGGTGGCTTAGTGGTAATAAATCTACCTGCCAATGCAGGAGACTTGGGTTCGATCCCTGGGTCAGGAAGATTCCCTGGAGAATGGAATTCTTGCCTGGGAAAGTCCATGGACAGAAGAGCCTGGCGGGCTACAGTCCATGGGTTTGCAAAAGAGTTGGACACGATTTAGCGACTAACCAACATCAAAAACTGAAGAGAATTATTGGACTCAATAAAAAGAGATGGAACATCCAAGTGGAGGGATCCTGGTCTAATATCTAATGGGCATTATACTTATGACTATATTAAATGTACACACTAGTTTCAAATGAATCTTTAGCACAGCAGGAACTAAATGCATTCTTTATGTGCATTAGCTCTTTTCACTCTCTCCCTGAAATATTCTTGCTCTTTCAAACTGAGCAAAGACCCTCCAGAAAGCATGCACATGATATCGAATAATGTTTGTTGTGTACCCCTAACAGATGTCACACAAGAGGGGTGCACCACAAAAAGGAACTTGGGAGAAAGGATTACAAGCTCTCTAGGCTCATTAAGACAGGAATTCTTGACTTAGGGTCCAAGGATGGGCCCCAAAGAGTCTATGAGCCACCCTCCCTCCTCCAAATGTTTGTGCCTTTTTTTTGGACAAATAATTCAAACTGCCTATCAGACTATGAAAGGACACTGCAACCCATAAAAAGTTAAGAATTAATGACTCAAATCCTCATCTTTAAAGTTTGAGAAAGCCTAAAAGGAAGGCAGAGATCCACTGAGCAAGAATTAAGTCTGCAGCACCGCTCAGGATCACAGAAGGTACAGTGGACACACACACGAACTCCATGATGCCTTGCACAGCACAAGTCTGGGTCCACAAACACCTAAGCCTATTTATTCAATCCACTTATAGTCGCTGTTCTAGCTGCTCCTGGCTTATTTCCACAGTTTCAATGAACATGCTAGGTCTACTTATATTGAACATATTTTAAACATCACATTTGTTTTCATTCATCCTTCCTCAACATCTCCAAAGAAAAAAAGTTTTCAAAGCATGGAAGCATGGTGGCTGAGAGGTAAAGAATCTGCCTACAAATGCAGGAGACATGGGTTGGATCTCTGGTCCGGGAAGATCACATACGTTGTGCAGCAACTGAGTCCACGCACCACAACTACTGAGCCTGTGCTCTAGAACAGTGAGCTGCCACTGCCGAGCGCACATACAACAACTACTGAAGCCTGCGTGCCTAGAGACTATGCTCAGTAACAAGAGAAGCCACCACGATGAGAAGCCCAGGCATTGCAACTAGAGAGTAGCCCCTACTCTCTGCAAACAGAGAAAAGCCCACACAGCAATGAAGACCTACTACACACCAAAAAAAAAAAAAAAACATATCTAGGGGAGGCTGGGAATGAGGGGCACTGGGGAGGGAGTGTTAGTGTGGGAGGCGGTGAACGAGAGGGTTGGGGCACGGAGAGGAAAAAAGACCAGGCGGGAGTAGCAGGAGAGGCGGGGTGTGTGCAAGTGGCTGGGGGTAAGCAGGTGGATGACAGGCAGGCGATGGGACAGAAGCTATTCCCAAGTGGGCAGTCACTCTTTGGTGGGTCACACTGGGTGCTAGTACCTAGACCCAGTGACTCAAAAGGCACAGTGATTTACTGCACCGGCCAGGGAACTCCTTCGTCTTCTCCCACCATTGTCAGCCCATCTAGTGTGCCTGACCTGCTGCGTATCTGCAGACTGCTGGCAGCTGCGGCCCTGTGGCTGGGGCTTGGTGGACTGATTCTACTCTTTCAGTTTAAAGCCACATACAAAGCTTTAATAGCTTTGAGATGAAAAGTCTACGAAGCTGCAGTCCGCTGTGGAACTCTCCAGTCCCTGAGCCTGAAACTCTTTTTTGAGTGTTGCTGTCAGTGTTGTTGTGCCTGGACATCAGGCATCCCCTTGGCATAGAGGTACCCAGCCCGGCCCTGCCTCACTGAACTTGCACTTCTGTGCTGTGCCTGAGAACTTGAATTTTAACCATCTTCTCGGGTGATCCTGAGGCACCTCTTCCCACACAGACAGCCCATTTTTCCTTCATGTTCTCCCCACACTGGAGAGCAAAGACACTCTACTCTCCACACTGGGGAAAAGCTACTCTCTACACACCAAAGTATCTCAGTTCATTTCCTGCTAGGTGTTCATCAGCAAACAGTGAAACCACAATAGCTTCCTAGCAGACCAAGATCTCAGGGACCTTGCAGATGTCACATCAACTTCATGGCAAACAGTGTGAAATTTCCACCCAGAGTCACAAAGAGGAAGTTCAAACAAACTCAGACGCTATTAAGGGTGGGCCACTTGGCATTAGTAACCAGGAAAGTCAACAGGATTTGTTTTTATTTCACGAAGAAATATCAAAAGATAAATTCTTTTCCACGTGTGATTTTGTTCTTTTTTTTGGAGGGATGGGGTGACATAAAGCTGAATAGATTTAACACACTTGATACTAATCCTATCACCCCAAGTTCAGAAAACTTTCTCTCAGCCTCATGTATGTTAACATCTGGATCACAGTATTATACTATCCTTTCTAGCCATCTAGAAAACACTCACTTGGCTTCAAGTTTTCTTTTCCCTTATTACAATTTAAACCACTATTACACAAATCTCTTATGTCTGTAATTCCTAGAACCAAGGTAAATGGGTCAACTTTATTTTGGAATCAAGTAGTCACTTCCTTTCCATATTCTATGCCCCTGCTAGCCACCATCCCTCAAAACAAAAGAAACTGAGCAAAACTCTCAATGACCCTACACATTCCATGCCAGTCCCGATAAGACAGTACACTTTCATTCAGGTATCAATTTAGTTCATGTGTGAAATGCATCTGGCTTTTCATAACAAAAGTGGAAAGATAAAGAGGGAAAGAGACAGAGGACTCATGAGGTAGGAGTGTGGAATGAGGGAAGGAAAATATGACACAATAAAAGGAAAATGGAGTAAATGATCAGAGGTCTTTTCAGCTCTGCAAATAACTGTGGTCCTCAGATACAGAGAACAAACTAGCAGGTACCAGAGGGGAGATGAGTGAGAGGAGGGACAAAATAGGTGAAGGGAATTAAGACATACAAGTGGCCAAATAAGTTGTAGGGATGTTATGTACGGCACAAGAAATATAGTCAATATTTTATAATAACTTTGTATGGTGTGTAGTCTATAAAAAAATCACTGTGTTGTACACCTGAAACAAAATTAATATTTTAAGTCAATTATACATCAATTAAAAAAATAACTGTGACCCCCATCAAACAATAATAAAACTACAATAATAATAACCCAACTCTGTGTGCCAGATAGTGTGTTAAGCACTATATAGTAATTAATTCATTTCATCTTCACAACTACATCATGAGGGAGGGATATTCTCATTATCCCATTTAGCAGATGAGAAAACCAAGGCACAAATAGGTTAAGTACTTTGTCCCCAGTTACAGAGCCAGGAACCAAACCACACAGTCTAATGCTTTGCCCTCAAGAACAAAGCTATGGGAAACATGGAGGTACTGCAGCCGCCAGAAAGCTTCTGTTGGCCATCAGAAGGGACGAGACCCTCCTGCAAGGCCTTAGTGAGCTCCTGCCTAGGGTTAAATGAGGTCGAATGATTAAGAGCTCTGTGAAACCTAAAGTGCTTTATAAAGATGAGGGCTCAGAACACCACTCTAGGCAAACAGTCAGTTCAAAAACAGGAATCCAATGACGACCAGTGTGACTGTGGTTTACATTCTATAGCAGTGGGTGTCCACATTTTTTTTTGCCTAAAAATATCCAAGAGATGGAAAGGCAATGAGCTTTGCATTTTGCAGAAGAACACAAAAAGCACTAATCATAAAAAATAAGGATAAATTTGGACTTCGCCAAAATAAAAGAACGTCCAGTTGTCAAAAGATACTAAGAGAGTAAAAGATACTACTGGGGGAGTAAGAGAAGGTGTCTGTAATTTTTATCTCCAATGAGACAAACATCCAGAATATGCAAAGAATGTCAACAAATAAGAAAAAAAAGAACTAACAACCCAATTAATAAAATGGATGAAAGACCTTCATAAAACAGGACACACAAAGGGCCACAAACATAAGAAACAGAAGGGAACGTGATGGCACATCAGGGAAATGCAGTTAAGACCACAGTGAAATAAACACCCTTCTGAATGGAAAGCATTCAAAAGACCACCAATAACAAGTACTGGCAAGAATGCAGTACTTGGAACTCTCATCCACTGCTGATGGGAGAGCAAAGTGATAAAACCACTTTGGAAATATCTATTAAAATTAAACCTATGCCTTATGATCTAGCAGTTCTTCCTCTAGTTATATACCCAAGAGAAATGAGCACATATCTACCAAAAAACACATTTGAGAATACTCAGGTTTATTCACAAAAGCCAGGTTTTGCAACAAGAAGACAAATATTCATTCACAAGACAATAAGCTGTTGTATATTTAAAATAATGGAACACCACAAGCAATAAAAAAGACCAACTACTGTTACATGCAACAACATGAATAAATCTCATAGAAATAATAATGAGGGAAAGAAGCTAGATGCAAAAGACTACCGACAGTGGGATTTCATTTATACAATGTTCAAATTCTTGAAAAGTCCTGTGCTGGGAGAAACCAGAACAGTGATTTTGTCTTAGAGAAGAAGTATGGGCAGTGATTGGGAAGGTGCCCAAGAAAACCTGCCAGAGTGACAGAAGTGTTCTGTAACTTGACCTAGGTGGTCACACAGGTATGTGGGAGGATGTGTCTGTGTGTGCACAGTCATTAAGATATAGACTTAAGATTTATGCATTTTATTCTGATTATAACTCAATAAAAAAAATGTTTTTAAATACCAAAGATATACCACTTGTCAACTAACCTTACTTGCCATTCTGACTTTAGTGCTTGCTAGCAGACAAGTAATTGAATGACTCTATGTTATTCTTTAAAAAACAGACAATAAGAGTACCTAGCTCATGTGGTGGTCGTGAAGGCTAAGTGAACTATGTATAAGGCATTTCAAAATGTCAGACACAACGTAAGTGGTCCAAAAAGTAGTTGTTATCACAGGAGCAAATGAGCAGCAGGTCAGTGGAGGGAACAGATGACAAGTGTTGGGTAGTGTCCAAATTATGGGAGGAGAAGGGCAGATTAAAAAGGGAAAGAAAGAGTCACAGGTGCTTCTGATACACATGATCCCCACCCCCCCAAACACTGTCACATACCACTGAAAAATCACACCTCTACCACAGCCAAGGGCTGACATACAGGCTCTGAGATCATGGCCATTTCCTTCTTCCTCCTGAGTAAAAGTGGCCTACTTCCCCCTTTTGGACTTAATGTCTGATCAATGATAAGGGGTCTTCAGCAAATCCTAGAAAACCTGACAGAGTGTTCCCACTACCCACCAGAGGACAGAACAAATGATTTATAATCCTTTCTAGAGTTCAATCCTAAAATTCTACTTCAAATACAGTACCTCCTGTTCACTCTGAACAAGTCCTTGGTTGGTGCTCTATCTGGATCCTCTTAAGACGCATGAATAAGGATGTGCAATTTTCTAAGCACTTTGCCTCTCACACTACTGGGGCGATGCAGAAAATAGTTATTCACCTATCAAAAGGCAAACTGCTACCCACCACCTTATCTCCTTTCAACTCTGGTCTCCACAAAGGGTCCACGTAAAGTAATACATCATTTATTCGCACATCCAGGAACCTGGGACCACTCATGTCAGGTCACAGCTTTCTGATTCCAGGGTTGCTGGACAGCCTTCCTACTCTAATCTTATTCCTGAATCTGAGTCAACAACGGTGATCTCAGTGGCTTGGCAATTCACCCACTTCCTACTGGACCAGGAGATGCTATTACTAACTCACTCCACCCCACTGAAACACACTCAGAATCTAACAGTACTTATCTTTCTACACTGACCTCCAAAGATCTAGGGCTTACTCATTCATAAGACTATAAATCTTCTGCTGTCAAGAGTTCATTCCCCAGGTTCTATCCACAGTACTGCACATATAAGGGTTAAACTCCGAGTAAAAGGACTGTGGCATCCACAGAAACACATGTTCTCACAGCCTGTGCACAAAACCTGCCTCACTGTGCCTAGATAGAAAGACAGAGGAAAACGATGAAGGTCTAGAGAAGAGGTTGCCAGTCACAGGTAAAGAGAGACACATGAGTGCCAAAGGAAGTGGTCTTTGCCTTTAAAGTGCTACTGGCAAAACTGATCCTTAACTGTTCCTTGGCAATTACAAGCATGCAAGGTTTCAGCAGATCTTCATGTTACCAAACATATGGCAGATCTTCAGTACACAAACTTATGGACAAAGCAGAATAATCCTGGAGAATGACATCTCTTCCGTGTACATGTGAGATTACAGAGTCAAATATCTACAGAGACCAGACAAGTAAGCAAAATGAGGAAAACTGGAGAAGAGTCTTCCCTGCCCCAAGGAAAACAGGTGTGGTCTCATTTACCTTAAAATGCGCAGCTCATTATTTTTTCTTTTTCACTTTTGCTTTCTGATAAAGTCACAGAAACAAAAGGGGTTTCCCTCTATGGGAAAAACAACAGCACAAATGCAAGGCAAAATGGCAGCTGTCCCCTGTCACCATGGTGGGGGACATCAGGGCACGGTGGAGATTGTCACAAAGTAGAAAGCACATGCCCCACCTAAACGAGGCATGTGCCATTCAGCTCTATAGACAGCTGGCACGTGGGAAGTCAGGGTCAGTGTTTACACATCTTTCCCATTTTCAAATGTTGCCTCAAACACTATTCAAGCCAAATTGAACATCTACGGACTGCCAGCCTGCGATTCTGGGGTCTGTGTTGGTCCTTCTCTGCCTCTCCCTACCCAAGCTCCATCCCAAGGCATCCCCACATGTTACAATGCATCTCGTGCCCTGGGACTAACAACGATGCATGTCTGCATTCTCGATGTGCCTCACAGTCCCACTGAGCAGAGTCTTTCCAGTTCATTAACGAAAGGGGAACTGGGGATACTTGCCCATTTTTTTCCAATATGAGGACTCAGTGCCATCACAGAAGGGCAACATTCATCTACTATATTCATCTACCATTCAAAAACGTATGAATCTGCACAATTTGCATGTTCTGAGATAAATAACCATTGGCGGTCCTTGTGCATTACATATGCTTGCACATGAGAAAAATACACACGCCAGAGTAACCTGCAGTGGGCTACAGGTGAGAAAAGACAGACGTGAGGGAGAAACCAGACACTGCAAACAGCGGCCCGCCAACTGCAGCTAAGGTTTACTGTTTACTATGGGCCGAGCACTGGGCTAAGGGTGTGGCTAGCACTATCATTTGTTCCTTGCAGTGAAGTAGGTACTTTCATTATACTTCTTTTAAAAAATTGAGGCTCAGAAATGACTTGCACAATCTTCAACTGGTAGGCAACGGCAAAGCCTCACCTTGAAAGCCCAGTCTGCCTGACTCTAAAGCAAGGCCCATCCGTGAAGCTCAACACTGTACTGCCCCCACCCCAAGCAGGGAGTATCTGTGCCCTGGGATCCAAGGTGACCGTTTCCTCAGGAGGACGGAGGGAAGGGGGAGAAGGCACTTCTTTCTCTCTATCTCTCTCTCTGGAGAAAGGAAACAGGAGAAGGAGGAAAGGACTTCCTCTACACACACCCCCACCCCCCACATACACAAATACACGTACAGCCCTTGAGAAATTTTCGGAAGCAGGCTTCTAATCAATTATTTAGAAAGGATATGATCCTAATGAGTGAATGAATCATAACCTACCATAGCCTATGGCACTGAGCTCCTGGGAGGAGAGGTCCTAAAATAATCAGGACCATAGCAAAGATAACAGTCTACAGAGGAATACTGCCAATCGCTTCAGATAATTTCCTTACATTTTTACTTTAAAGGAGAATGAAGTCATGAAACATCAGGAAGCCCAGACAAAGACATCTTTGGCACAGTAAGTTACACGGTCTTTAATGAAACATACTGACTGAGTGCCAGTTATGCACCACAGGCACCACGGACCGAAGAGTAAGCAGATCTCAACACACACCACCAGCAGAAAGCATTGCCAGGAAGAATAACCCTCAGGGGGAATGCTAACGCTTGTTATTTTGATAACAACCTACGAAAAAATATTCTAATTCTAAAAATCTTCTAGGTCATTTATCAATCCTTCTTAGTATTCTATCTCATGATGAATAGACACACAGGTAAGTGGAGTTTATACACTGAACTGTCTCCTTTCTTCAGACTCATATAATAGCAAAATTTTGGTTTTTAAAACTCATTTTATACTTAGAAATTAGCAAATAAACTGGTATATTCAATCAATAAAATTCCAAATTTCACCATGTAGACTAAAGAACAGAAACAGGATTAAGTAATAGAAATAAAATAAATACGGTTGCCTTACTTCATACCACAGTTCATTAACCAGCACATCCCATTCTTACTTAAACCAGAATCAAACAGCAAATACGCTCTCATTTAACTTTTTAAAAAGGAAAAGAAAAAAAAAACAGCAATTTAAAAAATACACAACTTCTAAAGATTCTAAGAACTTCTCAACTAGCTTATTTTATTAAACAGTCAAGGAGCAATTCAGAAAGTACAATATTTCTCCCCACTCTACCCCCACCCAAATCATGGAAGTCAGAGCAGGAGAACACCCTCTGAGGAAGGAAAAAGCCATTTCCTCCCCGAAATGTCAACGGCATTGAGACCGGCACTCTAACCAACCAGCAGGAAGGCAAAATCAAATATTATTTCAAACAAGGGGTGAGAAGGGGAGGGGAGGGGAAGTTTGAAACCAGGAAAAATGGATTCATCTGCTGCAGAAGATAAAGGCAGACTGCACCAAAAGGGAAAAGCAGAAATGCCTGGTTCTCAGCACAAACTGAACAGTCCCAATCACTCATCTGTTTTTAACACCAGCCTCGAATAAGCTGTCCCTGAAGCAAAGAGCCTGACACATGAGTTCAGAAAGTAAGGTAAAATGCACTGTTCAAACAGAGGCTGCACTCACTGAGCATGCTTGCTTCTGCAGGAAAGTGGGTATGAAGTGATCCATCACAGAAGGGTGGGAAGGAAGGAATTTCTAGGGAAAGAATGAGTCATTTAGAATGCCTTTCCTTTAAGAGGTAATATTCACATGATGGTTTCTTCTACAGAAACACACGTCACACACACACCACTGACTACTAAATGTCAGTGTAGAAAGGACAGCTAATTTTCCACTGGACCAGCTAACACTTATAATACGTATACAACACTGCCATCTAGAGGCTGAGCACTGAAACAAAGTCTGTTACATAAGATGATTCTTTTTGGAAAACACAGTCTTACACTCGCAAAACATCATAAAGACACGCAAACGAATGCACGCACACACACCACATTCCAAACTAGAAGAGTATTATTTTAACTTAAAAGTAGTATCATATGGCTTCCTTTCGAGAGCATAAATTGGAAAGAAGGGCTTAAACCTTGTATCTTGTATAGGAAATATATATAAATAATAGATTATCACATATAGTTTGAAAATAGATTCTTCCTCCTGTACACATATACCCTTAAAGTACCTGTATTCACTCTCAACTTATAGAAGACTTGAAAGGTAGGTATGCCATCAAAATGAAACAGGCTCAAAGAAATACCTCCTAACACTAAGGTACACTGTAAGAACAATGAAGTCCCAGGTTTTAGGATAGAGGGCAAACTTCAGAGAAAGAACCTCTTCCAACAGAGAACTACATCAGGGAAGAATATTACAGTATTCCATTTTCAAAATAATCTTACAAGGTAGGTATGATTAGCCCCATCTTACAGAAGTGGTTAATCCACCAGTCCAGACTCACACAGCCAGTAAGAGGCAGATCCCAAATTCCAACTGAGGGCTGCTTTGACTTTTTACCTGCATCATGCAGCCTTCTGTAAAAATATACTAAGGGTGGTGACTCATTAGAAGGTTGGGGTAGATTATTCAGATCTTCCATTAATCTTTCTAGCTGTCACTATTCTTTCTTTAACCAATTTCCCATTCTTCTGGGGTTTTGTCCTACCTATACAGAAATGGAGATTATGTTTAAACTTGCCCAAGCTTCAGTTTAAATATCAACTAACATGATTCAGTTCCCATAATCTCTTACATAGTAATTCACCGAAGTCCCAAAGGAAAGAACAAAATAATCTAACTCTGAAAGTGCATTACTATAAAAAACAAAATTGAACTACAAGCACACAGTACTGCACTAAAAGCTGAACGAAGTAATGTTATTCTGCCTCTGGGAGCAAATTACCTGAGACGGATAGTTAGAATTGAACAGAGTTATATAAAACATAACTAACTGAACAACTAGCCAATACAAAGGAAAGCCTGTACAACGTGCAAATACCTAGTACATGGTGGGACGCGAGGACAGAGTTCACGGTGGGTGTGACATGCCAGGCTAGGGCTGCTTCACAGGAAAGCTGTCTCTATCTACCTATTCATGGAAAGCTCACAGAAGGAGGACTGTGAATGTGGTTTGCAAGAAAAATCAGATGATGACTCTTAAGAAGGAAAGTCCAATAGATTCATACTGCTTCATTAAACTTTGTTATCTCCATGGTCAGTAGAGTCTCCAGCAGTTAGTTATGGCTAATAAATGAGGAGGGGGAGGGGGAGAAGAGAGGAAATGAAAATTCAAAGCCTTCTAATTATGCCATCACTCTCTGTAAGACTGGAAGGGTGAAGTCCCCCTGTGAGTTACACCTTCCTCATAGCTTTTTCGGAGAAGGCAATGGCACCCCACTCCGGTACTCTTGCCTGGAAAATCCCATGGACAGAGGAGCCTGGTAGGCTGCAGTCCATGGGGTCGCTAAGAGTCGGACATGACTGAGCGACTTCACTTTCACTTTTCACTTTCATGCATTGGAGAAGGAAATGGCAAGCCACTCCAGTGTTCTTGCCTGGAGAATCCCAGGGACGGGGGAGCCTGGTGGGCTGCTGTCTCGGACACAACTGAAGCGACTTAGCAGCAGCAGAAGCAGCAGCATAGCATTTTGATCCTCCAAGTTTGCTGAACACTCAGTATACTGGTATTTATACCTCCAGTTGCACGAATGTGTTTGCCATTCTACAATCAGTGCTAAGTAAGACCCATGAAGGCAAGGACTATGCTTGTCTTGGTCCCCATGACACCCCTAGTGCCCAGTAACCTGTGATCCTAATAAGTTCTCCGGTTCTGCCCACCTCTGGAGAGAAGGTGGGAATGGGGCATGCAACACTCCACACAATATCTTCAAATGTATGGACTTCTGTTGGGTTCAGCTAGTCCTGGAAAACATAAAGCATTCTAATTGTTTCCTTTCCTCCAAGTATAAACACCACTCCTCAAGAGACTACACTGATTCAATGCATCAAAAAGAAGTCTTTTGTTTCTATTATTTTCCATATGGTTTATGGCTCCTTCCGGAAAACATTTGAGAGAAAATACCCATGTATCACATACATTTGTGAGATATCTCTTTAAAATAAACAAATGCAGAGATGCTGAGAGATGACTACCACCATGATTCTTCAGCTTAAACAAGTATTTTCCCTACATCTGCTCATTAATTTCCATAAGATGCTGCATGGTAGAGTTAATTATTCAAAGTAACTAAAGACAGATAATGCCAAGTATCACATGCCACTACCCCAACAGCTGCCTTTAGACAAACTCATTTTTTACTCAGAAATTTTACATTAAATTCACTCAAAAAGAGTTAACACAATTTAAAGGGAAAAAAATCTATTTTTTATTATATTAACCAATGTAACATATAAACTTTCAAATGTTCGATTCTACAGCAAGGTAATACAAAGGCACCAAAGAATGCCTTTTTATTAAGGTATAAGAAATAATGATTTTTCAAATACTAAGGAAGATAATGTATGTAAAAGGGTGGCTTTGTGAAATGGAGCTCCTTATCAATGGGATTGTTCAAGGAATGTGTACTGGGCCACCCATCTAAAAGGTTGTAGGGGCCTATCATGGCTGCCTCCTTGCGAGAATCCCTCTTATCCAATACTGTGTTGGTTTGCTCGGGCTGCTATAACAAAGGCCCCCAAAGTGAGTGACATGAATAACAGAAAAGTATTATCTCACAGGTCTAGAGGCTAGAAGCTCGAGACCAAAGTGTCAGCAAGTGGGTTCCTTTTGCAGTACGTAAAGGAGAAGCTTTTCCATGCCTTTGTCCTAGCTGCTGGTGGTCTGCTAGCAATCTCTGGCATCCCCTGGCTCAAAGAGACATCACCCTGATCTCTGCCTTCATGTTCACATGGCATTCTCCCTGTGTACATGTCTGGCTCTGTGTCCAAATTACCCCTTTCTATCAGGACACTAGTCAGACTGAATTAGAGCCCACCCTAATCTAATCACCTCATTCTAACTTGACTACATCTACAAATACTCTATCTCCAAACAATTTTTGTTGTCAGACACTGGAGATCAGAATTTCAGCATTATGAACTTGTCGGGGTATACAACCTAACCCATAACAAGTACCTTCTGGGAAAATAAGATATTCTTCTTCAGAGCAAGTTGTGGTAACACCCACAACTACTACAAGTCACACACTCATTTAAGGCCACACAGATTCTTAGATGTAAGAATTAAAAGTAGCTTTCTGAAATGTATTCACAGTATTAAGGAGGATCTTTGACACAAAAAGTTCAAGAGGTATAAATCTAAATCCCTAAACTCTGAATTAATCCTCAATTTGATTTCCAAGTCATTCATAGGTCAGAGTTACAACAGTTCTTCCTAGAGGACAGAAGTGTCAGGGATTAATCCCTTTTTGGCAGAATTTGAGGGTTAACGAACTGGCAGCAATGCCCTGGGATGCAGTGCAAACATTCTACTGACAAATGGCGCCAGCGCTTGGATCTCTTACTCATGCCAGTCTCCTTAGACGAACAGAAATGTAAATCGTCAGGAATAAGAGGCAAAAGAAGAGTGTACACAGCATTCACGGAACACCTCCTGTGTGCCTCATTAAACCGTTAGCCATGTGAGGACTTTCTGAAGAGCACAGGGTAGGAGATACGGGAACAGAAGTGTGTGTGCTGCTTTTTGTTCAACCACCATTAGTTTACACACCAAACACCAAAAACAAGAGTGAGAAAGCACTCCTCAGATTTCACAGTCAGCAAGGAGACTGCTCAGCAGCGGCCCCAAGATCCAAGTACAGACAGCCCTAGGCTCCTCACTCGAAAACGCTTCTAAAACACCCTGAGTTCTGAGGCAGCAAAAGTGCCCTCAGTTCAACTCCCACCTGAACCTTGGGTAAGACTCACCCTCTAAACTGCAGATCCCTCCTCAGTAACATGAGACACTTGGAGCACAAGTCTCCCTGGGCTGGGTGAGGATTACATGAAATTACATGAAGTGTTCAGCTCCAGAAAGTACTCTCTGACTGCTGGTCTCCTCCACAGTTAACTAAAAGACTGGGTTTTATTGTGGGTTTTACTGTTGCTTTATTCCTAATACTCTATATCAGAGACTGCTAATCATCTTTTCTACTAGCTATATTCTCCTCCATCAAGCCAAGAATTAAGCTCCTTAGTAAAGGAGCCTGAGTTGTTTTGTTTTGTTTTACTGTTGCTTGTTTTTAACAAGGAAAATGCTTTGGTGCACTCTGAGAACACTATACTAGGATATGCCTGCCCTTTAATACACCAGTTGTGACCAAGAAGAGAGGACAACAGAAGACCTTATTCAGAAAGTGGACTTCAGGGTCCCTCTTGCAGAAAGGCAGACTGTGTAGGTCTGGGGCAGGAACAAGAAGCTGCAGTTCTCACAAGCACCCCTGTGGATGTTGAGAGTGGGCGGTTCTCACCACACAGTAAGAGACACTGGTATCTTCAACTCACAACACTCACCTCCTAGAACATCACTTCCTAAAGGCTACAGTTTCAGCTACACAATGACATGAAATATCAGCGCTGGGCCTAAAGGATAAAAGTAGTCAATCTTCAAACCCCACAACTTCACATATTCTAAGTCAAATAAGTCACACTTTAGCATGCAGTAATATCTTCATAGAATAAAACATTAATAGCTACTACATAAATGTTAATCTGTGCTACATACTCTGGGAACATTCTAAAACCTCATGCTGCTAAAGGTAACCATTCCCTCACTGACTTTCACATTTCCTAGGTGCTAAACTTGCATTTCACCCCTTTGCTTCTCCAACTCAGCAGGCAGAAGCCAAGAAGTCTGTGGAAGGTTGCAAAGACAGCAGGACAGCTAGCAGCATCCCTGCCTTGCTAAAGCACACTGGTGGAAAAAGAGGGGTGCAGGCGTCTTCCAGAGAACAGGACTCTATGCAGAGTTCTCAGGGATGCCTCCCCTGAGCACATGCAAATGCCTTTCCCTCTCACCTGTTTCTTCCTGGATGTGGGGGGAAAATGCAGAAAGATGCTAAAGAAAATAGTGCCAACGGTAACCTCATCTTTGAGAGCAAAGATGACGACCTGTGTAGAAAATGGAGAGAAGGTGGCTCATGGATGTCCTGTGTTCTTTCAGGTGATGGCCAGTCGAGTGCAACCACGAGAGGAGACAGAAGGGACTCCAGTAAACCACTTTTCTTATATTCAAGGGTGCTAGAAACAGGATGCCTGGAACACCACATAGACCACGTGGGAAAACACCAGCATCATCCAGGAGGCAGAAGTGGCTGGAGAGGAGAGTCCAGACTCTGACCTTTGTTAGAGTTTCTGCACCAAAGGCAAGGCAGGGCCAGGTCAACTGTTTAGGACTGGCTAGTTTGAATAACTTCACAGGTGCTAAGCTGTGAGAGAAGTCCCTAGGGGCCTGGTTCCTGGCCCTGGATGGTTCAGGCAGAGGAATATTGCCTCCTGGGGTGCTGGGACCAGTGGAGGCAGCGTGGCTGTGGACCAGGGGTCCACATGTCAGTGGTACTCCCCAGGTTCAGCCCTCAGATGACTCCAAAAACCGGCCTGCCCTGAATTGGGCAGGCTCTCCCCAGGCAGAACAGCATCACAATACACTGAACATTAAAAACACAAATAATACAACAGAACCCTCTACTCCCTTCCTGTTTATTAAGAGGAGATTCAGCAGCCTCATTCTGAACCACAACTGAAACCTCTCCATGTCACGCCAAGGAAACCAAAGGCAATGACTTAAAAGAAATGGACTTCCCAAACACACTCAGTATGTTGAATGTGACACATTTGCTCTCGGCTTATAATTGAGATGTGCAAAGCTTTTCTGGCCTAACACAGGGGGAAGGTGGTAGGAAGTGTTGGCAAGGGTGGAAATGAGATGGAGGAACCATGGTGAGTTTTAATTGCCTAAAAAGCAACTCTTTACAACTTCTGGGAAACTTCTGAAGAAGAAAATGACTCAGCTTCAGAAAGCGTCACTGACCTCATTTCCAAAATAACAAGAGCTGCAATGCAGGGCATGCCCTTGTTCAAGGAGCCCTACATATAGATCACCATCTCTGGGAACTATTCAGCTGACCAGGATCACACAACAGGGCTCCATTTCCACACAAACACATCCACTAATCCATTTTTCATGGACGTCAACAAATATGAATTCTTACAAATTCCGAACTTGTAATAGAGAAGAGAGATGCCTACAAGGGCTCAAAGCATCCAGATGTAGGATTTGTTTAAAGTCAAGAATAATCTTAGTTTGTGGTGTACTTTTCACAATCCCCCTTTGCTACCCCAATTCAACCTACTCCTCCATACAGCCCTTCTCCATTCCCTTCCCCTCACAACCCACACACAGCAAACAACTACGGTACTCGCTTTTCTTTACAAATTATATTTATTCCTCTGCATTTAGATGCTAGCTTTTGAAATATCAAGTCAGATAATCATGAGGGACATGCTAATTAATAACTAATAACAACTCATTGATGAACATTTATTATTTGCTACTCTGCCAAGCATTTTATATGCCTTATCTTCTTGAATCCTAACCATTCCAGGAACTAGGTATTATGACCATCTTCACTTTCCAGAGAAGGAAATCAAGGCCTCTAAAGATTAAGTGACTTGCCCAAAGTCATATGGCTACTAAGCAAAATTTTACTAAGTCAAAATTTAGATCTGGGTTTCCTGACTTGAGAGCCAAAAGTATAGTAACTAGACTGCTAATGAGACATGGTTGGTTTCCACAAATGTCCAATTTAGGCTACATGGGCATACTCTCTCCACAGGCACGCTATCAGCCTCAGGGGCCACACTGCAGGGACACATCGCTCCACAGGAAGGCATTTCACCCCCTGGCGGCACACGGAGCAGAACACGCCAGGTGGTACCCTCGCTCCAGATCCTTTAGAGCTGTCATGAAGTGGCCACAGGCAAATATCTCAGGGAAGGTAGAAGTACTGGCCTGACAAAATGTGTACCTTTTTCTTTTTTTTTTTTTAATAAAGGGGAGAAATTAAACAGCATGACAAGAGAATCATGCTGAGATCTAAGCATCTTTGTGCTAGCACTGCTGATCTTGAATAGACAGCTTAAATGAGCTTAACTCATGGCGTTCATTCAAAGAATTAACCTGTTGCCAAGTAAAGTGTCTCAAAGAACTGGAATGCTGTCAAACGAGCTTAACATCATGAAATGGTACAACTTAATGAGATTCTATAAATCTCGAGGAACACAACACAGAGCTTCCTCTCCAAAGACTGATTTCACAAGTGGGGTGTTTTCTTTCTTGGGTGCATACACACAATGGTAAGCAAAATGCTGTAACTAAAAGCCCCTTTTTGAATTGAGTAGAACTTCTACTTTTCCCTTTACCTAACTCCTTTTGAATCATTTCATAAAAATTCTAAGTAAAAAATCTCATATAGTTGATACAATTGTGCTAATTAGATCTCTTTAAACATAAATTCACCCTCCTGAGACCTAACACACATTCTTAAGAAGGAAGCCCTGACATTAATAGAAAACCAACCAGGGCCTCAGTGCCAAATGTAAAGCACAGGGGTAGAGATACTGATTCCTACAAACGAGCAATTGGCCTCTATTTTAAATGGAGGAATGGAGATGGGAAAGAGGGGGTAAAAAACCAGAATGTTCTGACTAGATGGGAAAGGTAAGAAATTCAAATTCAGCAATATTTGTTTCTGAGAAAAAGTGTGACAACTGCTCACCTGTCTACTGCTTCGACGTCAAAGCAAAATCTCTTCTCAATGGAGTCTGTTTTCCGCCGTGTGCAGGATTTGAGGGTGACTGATTCATCTTCTCCCTGTTGGGAAGACACAGACAGTCAAAATGAGGCCAGAACTCGGGCCAGACTCCTCTCCTGGACAAAGATGCCACATAAACAGGAGTGATCATTTCATCTTCTAAGACCTGAGTATTCAGGACCACAGGAGGTTGGTCACCAACTTCCTCAGGCCAGAGCCTCATGCAGATAAAATCTGTGAGCCATGTTTTACTTGGAGCCCAGCATCTGAGTATTGATAGATTATGATGGTATATATAGCAGCAACACATGCTAGATTAAACTCTTGTTGGTATTGTTTTAAATAAGTTTAATCTGCAGGTTTGATACGAGTTGAAACAAGACGACCTTGAGGTCCTCCTTCCAATTCTGAACTTCTATGATCTTGGTTCAATGGTCACTTCTCACTAAAAACATTCCTGCAAATACACCAGACATGCTCACATAGCACCATGTACCCCGCTCCTTCCCTCATAGCACTGATCACAGCTGAGATTTGCTGCTGCCCAAAGGATGATTCAAATAAAGTCTCTCTCCTCATTAGGCTGCAAGTTCCCTGAGGGCACGTACTAAGCCTATTTTTTGCTTGCCCTTGGGTCCCCAGAGACCAAACAGTCCCTGGAACAGAGTAGGTGTGCAATGAATATGTTTTAACAGCTTTTTCAATGGCACCCCATTCCAGTACTTTAACAGCTTTTTCAATGGCACCCCATTCCAGTACTTTTGCCTGGAAAATCCCATGGACGGAGGAGGCTGGTGGGCTGCAGTCCATGGGGTCGCTAGAATCGGACACGACTGAACAACTTCACTTTCACTTTTCACTTTCATGCATTGGAGAAGGAAATGGCAACCCACTCCAGTGTTCTTGCCTGGAGAATCCCAGGGATGGGGAAGCCTGGTGGGCTGCCGTCTCTGGGGTCGCACAGAGTTGGACACGACTGAAGCGATTTAGCAGCAGCAGCAGCATATTTAAAGTATGTACTTTCTTATTGAACTATACTTGATTTACAATGTTGTGTTAATTTCTGCTGTACAGCAAAGTCACTCAGTTATTTGCATACACATTCTTTTTCAGTTCTTTTCCATTATGGTTTATCAAGGATACTGACTATAGATCCCTGTGATATACAATAGGACCTTGTTGTTTATCCATCCTATCACTCAGTCAGGTCTGACTCATTATGACCCTATGAACAGTAGCCTTCCAGGCTCCTCTGTCCATGGAATTCTCTAGGCAAGATACTGGAATGGGTAGCCATTCCCTTCTCCAGGGGATCTTGAGTATAATTTTTAATGTATAATATATTGCATATGTTTAAGTAAACAACTTATGAGTTTTGACATCTGTATACATCCATGAAATCATCAACATAATCAAGGTAATGAACATTTCCATCAGCCCACAAGTTTCCTTGTGAGTCCCTTTGTAATCCATCAGCCCTCCACCCAGTCCATTCCCAGGCAAACACTGAATCTGTTCTGCCACTACAAATTAGTTTGAATGCTCTGTAACTGTATACAAATGGAATGCCCTTTTATGCCAGACTTCTTTCATTCAGCGTAATTCATTTGCTAGTCACTCATGTTGTGTAAATCAAGGGTTTATTTCTTTTTACAAATGATATGATCAACAAGGGGGTAATACCCAAAATATATAAACAACACATACAAGTCAACAACAAAAAAGCTAACACCTCAACTAAAAAATGAGGAGAAGACTTAGACAGATATTTTTCCAAAGAGGAAATGCAGATGGACAATAGACACATGAAAAGCTGCTAAACATGACTAAACATCAGAGAAACACAAGTCAAAATCACAATGAGATATCATCCTACTCCTATCAAAATGACTATTATCAAAAAGACCGCAAATAATAAATGTTAGTGAGGATGTAAGGATGTAGGGAAAAGGGAACCCTTGTACACTGTTGGTGGGAATGTAAATTGGTGTAGCCACTGTGAAATACAGTATGGAGGTTTTTCAACCAACTAAAAATAGAACTATCATATGACCCAGCAATCCCACTCCTGGGTGTACGTACATCCAAAAGAAAACAAAACACTAATTCAAAAAGATACACATACCCCAGTGTTCTTAGAAGCATTATTTACAATTGTCAAGATATGAAAGCAACCTAAGTGTCCATCAACAGATGAATGGATAAAGAAGTGGTACAGGGCTTCCCTGGCAGTTCAGTGGTTAAGAATCCGCCTTGCAATGTAGGGGACACTGGTTTGGTCCCTGGTCAGGGTAGACCCCTCATGCTGTGGAACAACTAAGCCCAAGCACCACAACTACTAAGCCAGGGTTCTAGAGCCCATGAGCCCCAACTACTGAGCCCACAACTATTGAAGCCTGCACTCCCAGAAGCCTGTGCACCAAAACAAGAGAAGCCACCACTGCCGCAACTAGAGTGTCCCCGCTCTTTACAACTAGAGAAAGCCTGCGTACAGCAACAAAGACCTACTACAGCCAAAAAAAATCCCATATATATATATATTTTTTTTAAATAACAGAAGTGGGGTGTGTGTGTATGACACACATATAGACACACACACATACAACAGAATACTACTCATAAAAGAGAATTAAACTCTGCCATTTGCAACAACATGGATGAACTTGGAGGGTATTACGCTTAATAAAGTAAATCAGAGAAAGACAAATAAATCTGTGAAAGCTAAAAAATGAAACACATTTGAATAGAACAAAAAAGAAACAGACTCACAGATATACAGAACAAACCAGTGGGAAGAGGGAAGGAGGGAGTAGCAAGATAGGGGTAAGGGATTAAGAGATACAAATTACTATGTACAAAATAAATACGTTACAAGGATATATTGTACAGCACAGGGAATATATCAATATTTTATAATAACTATAAATGGAGTATAACTGTAAAAAATTGTGAATCACTGTTTTATACCTGAAACATAGGTAGTATTGGAAATCAACTACATCTCAATAAAAAATAAAAATTAACATTAAAACAATGCAAGCAATTTTTTAAATCCATGGTACAAAACAAAGGAGCTTTTTTCTTTGAACTATTGGGTAGTATTCCATTGTACAAATGGAATGCAACAGTTTTGTCACACAGCACAGCACTAATTTACTGCTTAGAAACATAGAGGTTTCTGCCCCTGATTTCTTCTCTTCCTGTCACACAGGAATTTTTTAGGGTTCCTTTTTCTCCTGTATCTGCCAATGTTTCTTCCTAAACTAGGAGGAAATTAACAAACTTGCCTAGTCTGTTGAATAATAGGAAATGTGACTGCATATGGTAAAACTTAATCACCCACTAATATCAAAATAGCACATAAAACACAGAAGATCTAGGAAGAGACAGTCTACATTCACAAGTCTTACACTATTGTCTTACTGAATGGCAAAGATTAACTTCTCAGATTGAGAACTGCTCCTTCTGCAATGCCTAAATGTATGACCATAAATGCACAAGCATATGTACCTCTGACCATGTTAATATCTAACTCTATTTCTGATTTAATGGTGTTGGACTGCTTCCCACTTGGAAAGTTTAGGGGGAGGGTGGTTTAGTCGCTAAGTCGTGTCCGACTCTGGTGACCCCATGGACAGTAGCCTGCCAGGCTCCTCTGTCCATGGGATTCTCCAGGCAAGACTACTCTAGTGGGTTGCCATTTCCTTCTCTGGGTTAGGGGGAGGTGTCCCTGAGAAATAGGAGAAAACAGAGATCTATACAAAACTGGCAAATATAAGCAGAAATAAGAGGAATATAAGACTTTGTTCCAAAAATGACCATAACATACCAGGAAAAATCTATAAAGACAATCTGTTCAAGTATCATGGTTTTAAAAAATGGGGAAGAGAGATAACGATCACTTATACAAACAAATGAAGAGTTACAACCATGACAAACACTACAAAAAAAGAAGCATGTTGTGCTACAAAAGCCTAAATTAAGGGGGTGTAACCTGGGCAAAAAGGTCAGCAAAGGCTTTCTTGAACTGAGACCAAAGGATTCACAGGAGATAAAACCAAGAACACGGATCTGGGTGGAGAACAGCAGGTGAAGAGGCCCCCACAGTCAGGGTCCATGGAGCCCTGGAGGAACTGAAAGGAAGTCGGTGTGTCTGGAATCCAAGAGCAAGACTGAAAGAGGACTGAGGAAGACAGGGACCTGATCATCCAGATTATGGTCTGTATCCTGCAAGCAGTGGGAACATAATGAAGGGTTTCAAGCCAGGGAAGGGACAGGGTCAGCCCTGGGCTATTCCAGGGCTCCCACAGAGAGGGGCCTCATCTCATGGGGTAGAACTCGGGGTACTGTCTTTCACCACATACAAGCCCTGTCTCCAAGAGGATGCAGAAAATCTGCTCACGTCTCCTGGACTGAAATGAAGAGAAAAGCGGGTACTTTCAAAGGAAAATAACCCAAATGCAAGGGGATAAGGAAGGAGAGAAGGATAAAGAGCATGTTAGGAAAAGAAAACGCCCTATCACCTATTTAAGTTTATCTCCAGCTCCTAAGAGAGCTTTGTATAAACATGTAACACAATGACATCACATGTTCCTCCTATATAAATTAAGAAGATATCACCTCTGGACAGCCAGTCTTCGTGTCTCTTCCACCCTGAGGCTAAGGAAACAGAGAGATGTCATGAAAAGCTATTATTTTATATTTATACATTATTATTCTATTTGATTTGCCTCAGAATCAGGAGACGCCAGCTCCAGAATCAGGGTGTGAGTACTGGCTTTAGTACTCACTGATCATATAGCCTTAGAAATCACTTTCTCTCTCTGATCCTCAATTTCCTCTTTTGTAAAGGAGGAAAAATGGATCAAACAGGAAGAGAAAGGACAATATTTTAGAAAATGTAAAATATAATATAAATATAAGTAATTATTACTAGAAAAATGATTTCATATAATACCAAGCTCCCAATAGAGCAGCCTCTGTGTCAGCCTCTATTTTCTGTCCCAAGAAGTTTATATACATTAATACATATAAACCTCTTAAGAACTCAGTATTTCCTTTTATCTCAGTAAAGTCTAAGGAGTTCCAAACACTCACCATAATTGGTCTCTGCCCTTTACTTTTAAGTGTGGCAAGAAAGGAGTAGAGAAAATACAAGAGAGTTCCTTCACTCCAGGTTTAGGAAAGCACCAGATCAACAGTCCCAAAAGACTGTGAGACAATAACTCAGTGAAGTTGATTTCTAGAAGGACTAGAAATTAGAAAAGAACTATGACTTGATCTAAGAAAGGCAGACCTAACTCTATTTCCAGTTCATGATAATAAGCGATTCCTATTAACAGAGATTGTTACTATTTCTTCTAACTCTATAATTTCTCTATGTTTGATCATTTCACATGTCTATCTTCCTGCGATTATTTATAAGTCAACTTTACCCCTAACAAGAAACATTAAAAGTGACTTGACTTTTTTTTTATGCTTTCATACAAGGAAGGACAGAGATGCTGACCAACTCCAGTGTTGTGGCCTAAGAAAAAGAAAGTCAGGAAGAGAAACTGGAAGCGGCAGAGAGCAAGGGGGCAGCTTGGGGGAGCAGCTAACAATAATGACAACAGCGTCACACATCACTGACCTGGGCAGTCTAACCTCAGAGCCAGTGCTCTCCGCCTCTACACTGCAGCGCCTGCACACGTGCAAGCAAACCCAACAGGAGGCACAAAAATGCAGCACAAAGAAGGCCACAGTTGGAATACTTACAGAGGACTACCTTATCGACAGGTCAGACACAGCAAAAAATTCTTTACACTAAAGATAGACCCAGAGAAATTATCCATAACGCAGTCCAGAGATTCAAAGAAATGAAAAATATAAATACTTTTTATTAAAAGTATTTAAATATCTCCAGAAGGAGATAATAGAAAGAATGGGGAGGGGGGAAAATTCAAAATGATAATTGAAAAGGATTTTCCAAAATTACTAAAAGACAGCAATCCGCAAATCCAGAAAGGCCAAAATGCCTGAGCACAACAAATTAAAAAAAAAAAAATTTCACAGAGAGGACCATCATAAATAGAATACTGAAAGGAAAAAGAAGAAGGAGATGTAATGTGCAGCCAGAGAGAAAAGACAGAACAGACCCAAAAAGGCAATGTAGACAGACGGAGCGCTCCCAGAGGAAAGGTGAACCCTGGGGCACGGCAAGGCACTCCTTGCAGCAGTCACCCCACAGATGCAGCCTGGCTCTTGTAATGATGGCCACAAGGACGTCTTTCACCCCACATGCTCTCAATGTAATGCAACTGTGCTGTTCCTCCTAAGACAGGGTCTGCCCTCTCCCGCTACAACTGGGTGAGCTTAGGTGGGCTTTCATAACTGCTTCAACCAACACACAGGGCCAACATAAGTCTAGATCATTAAAAGGCAATGCAGTGTCTGCTTTTATTGCTGGAAGACTCACTCCTGAAAACTTTAGCTGTCCTGAGGCCGCCATGCTATGAGGAAGCCCAAACCAGCCCACACAGAGAAGCCAGAGAACAGGACTTGGAACTATACAGAGCAAAAGAGAAAGAGGGAAGAGAAGAGAAGAGGAGGTCAGGAGAAAGGAAGATATCTGATCAGCCCAGAGTTGCTTCAAACCCTTATGATCCAGTTCCAGTCACCAACTGATTGGAACCATTTGAGAAACTCTAAGCCCAAACCACTCACCCACATGCTCCCCAAAGTCCTTACCCACAGAAACTGTAAGAAATAACTAAAATGATTGGTGCTGTTTTAAAAGTCACTACATTTTTTAGTGTTCTGTTACAATAAATAACTGGAATAGATATCTGGAAAACTGAAATGATAGATAGATAACTGGAACATCTAAACTGCCAACTGGCAGTCCTCTAGGTATCAGATGCAAGTGATGAAAATTAGTTTCACAGGATGAGGTCATCCAAGGATTTCTAGTATCTAAACATATTAACACACTTAATATTGCATATATGTGAAATACAGGAATCTGTCTTAATTACAGCTTCTAACACAGCTTATAACTAAAAATAATCATCTTATTTATTTACTTTATTCAGATGCCATCCCCCCTGAAACTACTATATAAAAATGAAGAAAATTACAGTGAACATTGGAGGTGTTACTTCAAACATGCATTACACTCATCATATGTTAACCAAGTAAATCAAACATGAAATTTAAAAATGAACTCACCCCCTTTCCTCCTGACTTTTGGTCAAATGGTACCATGGTGATTTGTTTGGAATCCCGTTGATATGTACAGTAATGCTTCACCCACGAAGTTCCAAAGTGACCTGCAAAGTAATATTCCCCATTAAACATCTCTACATGTCCACTGAATACTGGACAACACAGAACATGTAACTCACAATGCTCACCTATTCTTAAACTGTTTATAGGGGCAATATGCTGGGAGGGATTGGGGGCAGGAGGAGAAGGGGACGACATCACTGGATGGCATCACTGATTCGATGGACTTGAGTCTGGGTGAACTCCGCGAGTTAGTGATGGACAGGGAGGCCTGGCGTGCTGCGATTCATGGGGTTGCAAAGAGTCGGACACGACTGAGCAACTGAACTGAACTGAACTGAGGGGCAATATATTCTCCACACCAGCTAGACAACCACAGGCAGAAATCTAATCTCACATGCTGGAAGTGGAACTAACCCAGGACTTTTCCCAAGGACCAAGGAAGACTTTTTCCCACTAAATGCTGCATCTGATGGGTCTTAAAATACAATGGAAGTAGAGGTTCTCTGGGGAAATTAATTCATTTTCCCATCATCAATTTCCATCTGAAGCTTCCTTTCTCTCCCCTGACAGGAGTAAGATGACTGGACAAGAACATAGAAAGGCTCCTCAAAATGCCCGTCACCGTCCCCATCTGGTGCGATGACTTCATGCTTCCCACACAGCTATGCTGTGATCACATGCACAGATATATACAGGGGTTCTGACCTACTTTCAAATTCCTAATTTTTACTTCAGCAGAACTCAAGAAGATCTGAAAAGCAGACAAAGAAAACCCAGAGACACTAGACATGTGGAACGGAAGTAAATGTAAATGCTCAAATGTAATCTAAGTGTTTGTCCCTCAAAATTATCCCTCGGGAAAGAGGCAGGTGCCCTGAAGACAAATTCTGACAGTTTCTTATTTTACTGGTGCCTGGCCAATTACTTTATTTCAAACAAAGTACTATTAGGGGAAGAAGGCATAATTGGCACTGTTAGCCTGCAAAGACCTCAATCAATATGAGTTCTGGATGTTTATAGAGATTGCATAACAGATATGATTAAAAAATAATGATAACATGAAAAAAGATTCAGCAGACACTTAATAGGTATTTTTCAGGGTATGAATACCCATTGCAAGTGTTGGATATCACTTAATACACTTAAAAAGCAATGGAGCGTTTATATTGGAGCATTAAGAACAAATGAAAACAGCAACTATTCTCATGTGTTTTTGTGGCTTAGAGAATAAACTCCAGTGATGGCACAAAGATTTCCAAAGTGCTGTATATGTAGCTTCTGCTTCTTACAAGCCTTAACAAGCTCATACCTGTAAGAATAAGGGACATAAAACTCTCATCACAACT
The DNA here is from genome assembly GCF_032452875.1 of Bos javanicus. Lineage (NCBI taxonomy): Eukaryota > Metazoa > Chordata > Mammalia > Artiodactyla > Bovidae > Bos > Bos javanicus. The sequence continues at coordinate 53,500,254 of NC_083874.1, read as the reverse complement.
GATACTCCAACCTCCAATCCCATCACTACACCATTGTCACCAGGGAACAATTTTATGCCCAAGCAAATTTCTGAGCAATCACTACACAGAATAATCACTGTAAGTATTTTGTTTCTTAGGAAACTTCTGGGAGTGAAGACATTTGACAATCCTAATCAACAGTGCCCAGACAGGAGACTATAAGAAGAACTACCCATTAAAGGAAAATAATGCCCTTTCTTTAATCTCTAGTACTGCATGCATGAATTAAGTCTGGGAGTGCTACAGCCCAGAGCATAAATCTGAGTCATCACTGAAAACCCTAGGTTAGCAGTACCTAGCATTTCTTTCCTTGACATCCTATGGGCAAGTCAATGGCCCTTCTCCCTGGCTTGTGAAGTGAGCTTTTATTTCTACTTTTCATAACATTCTGGAATGACAGGAGTTGAAGTGAAGAAGGAAAGAGCCAAAATCATAGTACTTTAGGCCTTGCTGAAACAAATCTCAAAAACAACTATTATTAGGTCTACCAAAGGATATGACTATAAAACCCAGCCAGTTAGACCTCTCCAAGGCCTCTACGCCAAGGCTGTGGTATGTAAAGCTATACTGAGGGTATACAGGAACCTCAAGAGTAGAGTCCCACCACGGGGAGAGGTGGCAGCGCAGAGCCTATGAATTCCGGGTTGCAACAGGATTCCAGTTACACAGAAAACACAATATATCACTAGGAGATAGACAAGACCTTGTGGACAGCATCTTTTCCCTAGAAAGCTGAACTATAAAGTCATTCTGCTTTGACCAAAATGTTCCATGTCAGGGACTACTGGACACACCCCCAGCTCCTGAGAAAAAAGGCATGAGTACACCCACGCCGCTGGCTGGCCTGGCACTCACGTTTCTCCTGGACGTAGAGGTACCCTTCCATAGTGTAAGGACTGATGGTCTTGTGCTCAAGGGGATTCTCCTTCATCTTCTTCATCAGGGATTCCACTTCCGACCTGGTGCCTTCAAAGCGATTTCGTGTCTAGGATGAAAGGAATTTTATCCAAATCAAAGAAATGAAACCCTCTTTGTTTCTCCAGCACTTCAGAGTATCAACCTACAGAATCCTAGATCTAAAACCAAGTGAGGAATGTTCAGCTATCAAAAAATAAGGCAAATGTTTACTTTACTGAAGTATACTTTGGCCTGAAAGCCCTATCCAAGAATGAGTCTCAAATTCTAGTGACCATCAAAATCACGTGGGGAACCAGCAGGAAATGCAACTGACCAGTCCTCACCCCCAAAGATAAACTCATCACTTCTCAACCCAGAAACATGTGTTTCTAGCAAGCATCCCGGCAACTCAGAGGCAGAGGGCCCACAGCAGGACAAGCCCTCCACCAGCCTCTAGGACAGAGATGCTCTCATCCTGGCTGTTTGCTGACAGTTTCCTCCTCAAATGCAGCTGCTTCATGTAAGGTTCCCCCTCCGCCAGAACAGCCTGTACCAGCACCCAGGGGAGCCCAGGGACCATCGCAGCTCCAGGGGGCCTGTGGCATCAGCTAAGGCCTTCCAGCTCAACTTCTCCCTCTGCAGGGCCTGCTGCCCTCAACTCTCTCACAGGTGTTTTTGCCCACACTGCCTCCTGGGAACCTGCTCTGTGTAAATCTCCGCTTCAGAGCCTGTCTTCTGAGAAATAGAGCCCAATGGGAGGCCATACTTCATGAAAGCTCGTCCAAGACCCTGCAACTTCCTGTTCTGAGGCGCCACAGGGAACAATGAGAGCTCGGGCTTCCAAAAGCATACAGTCCAACCCACTCGGACACACTTGGGTTTATTTGGACACAGGATCAACCAGAGACAAAGACAGACGAAGTGCAGACTACTGTGATCACATTAGGGAAGAAAGGGGTTTAGTCCCAGTGACTGATCAGAGGCCTAAGCCGGATTCTGTGCACCCAAAGGCCCTGCTGCTTACAATCTGGGAAAGGAGATTGGGAGTAAGGCACACTGACTTGGACTTCCTCACCAAGAGTTGAACAAGAACACATCCTTTGAGCTGGAGGCCAGCATGTGTTCCCCACCCCCTACTTCTGAATATACAGTCTAGTGTTTCAAGTGGCCAGGCAGCTGGACGCACAGAAGGGAGGCCGGGCAGGGTTGGGTGGGGCTGGGACTTCCACTGCCAAAGGAAATCCTGATGCTGGTGCTACAGATTTAAAACATAATCAGCAGCAGCACTTCTGCGAACAGAAATAACGGAGCTTTGAAATAACGGAGGTGAGGATGAGCTCTGGGACCACCAAGCACCCTGGAGATGACTGCCCTCTGCTGCCCTTTGAACCCAAGCAAGACCCATCCTCCCCATCTGCATTCCCATCCATTTACGCGATCTCTATGCAACCAGACCCATATTTTGTTTCTTCCTTCCCTTAATAAGGGAAAGGAAGCCCATCCCCTCGCCCACTCACGTTCTGTATGCTGATAGTCAACTGTGTCTTGAAGTCGTTGAAGTCCTTGGCCAGTTCATAACCATGGTGATAGAAAGTGAAGAGTCCTTGTAGGAATGCCAGTAGCTGTAAAGGGAAGACCTCATATAAGCAGGTTCAAGAGGTATTATGGAGCTGTATCTGAGTTCCCAGCCCTGCTTTGAACATAATATAATGACAAGGTAATAATAATGACTATCATTTACTGAGCTCTTCTTACGTGCCAGGCTCTTGAGACTTCATATGCCCCATCTCACTGAATAGTCCTAACAGTAGGATTCATTACATAGGTTGTTATCTCCATTTTAACAATAAGGAAGCAGATTCAGAGAGGTTAAGTAACTTGTCCCAAAACACACAGTACATAGCAGCTACAATTTGAAACCAGGTCTCCTTGGCACCAACACCCAAGCTCATATCCTGTAAGCCTCATCACCTCCTAAGAAAACCACTTCTTCAGAAACTGAAGATGAGGGGTCCTACTCAGTCTCCTATTAAATTCATTACATCAGGTTATCATGCAAAAGGGTGTGGTTATACTGATAACCAACAAAGAAGAGAGAAAAGGAAGCTGGTGTGTCCTGAGTCTGCAGCCTAACAGGCAAAGTCAAATCAAAGAAAATCATCAAGATTAGATTCCAGTTCAAGTGTGTTTCTGCACTTGCCGTAAATTATCCGAAAGTCAATGCTCTGGATCCCTTTATTAAAATAATCCCATGTTCCCACATGTTCAGTTAAGATGGTTTCCCTAAATTCTCATTTAAAGTGCCTTGGGCTAAAAGGTAAGGGCATTCCTTGTTTAGTCCTGTCTTTAGTGAAGAGTGAAAATATCTGTTCACCATGATTCTTGCAATAGACCTTCATATACTTAAAACAACTAACTGAGCCCCTGACAGCCTTCACTTCTCCAAGCCGTCCTGCCGTCTTTCCTCTCATCGCGCATATGGAACCTCATTGCTGTTACGCCTCCTGGCCCCTTCCCAAGCTCTACATGTCCTGCCTCGGTTCCATATCGCAAGCTGAAAGAATTATAATTAAAGCCTGAACACAGTTTAGAATAACCAGGACCTCAACTCTATCACAAGCTCAATTCTACTACATTTGGAGACCACCCCCAATCTAACGTGAACTGCTCGAAGCTGACTCACATCGTTTGAGTTGTTCCCTCAGACCTGCCTCAAACACGTTATATCAAGACACAGTTGCATCACTTTATACTGTTGTGTTTAATCTTCTAGTCCTTAAATGAACATACCTTTACTTATTAAACACAATCTCACTTTGTTTCACCTAACTCTCCCTTTCTGAGAAGCAGCCTTAACGATGAAAGTAAAGGAGACCATTACATTTTGCCTGTGGCAGGAATGGTAAACACCAGGGTGTACACTGACCTGTCTTCAGGCAACGCCACGTGTCCAGCCCACTTTATCAAAGAGCTTTACACTGGAAAGTCAGACAAGGCCCAGCTCATAACAACATGGTCCCTTGACTTCCTGTTGCCGTTGTCCCTGGAGCATCTGCTCCCTTACATCTTCACAGGAGGTAAGCAACAGGCATTCCTGGGTCCTCTAGCTAGAAGCACATCTAGGGGCACCATTTATACATCCCTAACCTAAATTAAGGAACGGAGGGTAAGCCACAGAGAGTCACCAAGGACTAACAATGAATTCTTTTCCTCAAGATGACCATAGTCTCTGTATGTCCTCTATGTAAAACCCATTTCTGTGAAGACGGCCCATACTTTTTCTTCTAAACAGCTCCAGTAATAGAGAAGAAGGGGCTCTCGTGCCAAATCTAGTGCCAGTGTTCACAAGGACAACTGTCCTTCCTTATCTCTTCCCTCCCTGTTGTCCTTGAATGCTGCTGGTCCATCAACTTTTCCAGGGCATTGAGTCACCCTCTACTGGAGAATAATGCAGAAGATAAGCAACTGATGCTCAGGGTATTCCTCCTATTAACTCTGAGCTATCCTTCACTTAAAATCAACAGGGCCTCTCTTACTCAGGGTAATTATCTCAAACAGCTCACTAAGATGTCACCTGCATGTACACACAAGCACTCCAAAGGCAGAGGGCGGCTAATATTTATTTTGGTTTTCACTTCCTTTGGTATCATGCCTGGTTGTCCATTTTTGCACAGGAAATGATGCCTTAAATATTGTTATCTTTGGACCACTTCCCTTCCTTCTCCCCTCACAGCATCTTTCCTGCCCTCCCCGACCTCCCACACACTGTATGCATCTCTGAACCCATGACCCTGGGAAATGAAAGTCCACTGCTCAGGGGTGGGCAAGGCCCACAGAAAGACTCCAGAAAAGAAAGGATCTGTCCGCTCCAAAGAAATGCTTCTCCTCACACATAGAGAAGTGCTGCTGTGGCCTCAGCTGGTTATTAGGTAAGAGAAGCTGGCATGTGCACCCAGGCTCCTCTCTGGACATCAGACACACAGCCACAGCACAACAAAGGAAACGCCAAGGAGAGACCTTACCACTCTCCCCCTTCCCTTCTTCCCCATCCTTGTTTTCCTCTGAGAATTATTGTAAGAAAAATCTATTTTCATTTCCTAGCTGATTACATAGATTAAAAAAAAAAAAAAAAGAACAAATTAGTGATGGTTGCATCATTCTGGGCTCTGTGATAAATTTGTTTCCATTCATAGAACAGAGCTACTGTTTCGGGTTGAATTTTGCCCCTCCATATCCAAAAGATATGAAGTCTGAACTCCCAGTATTTCAGAATGCGATTTTCTGTAGAAATAGGATCTATACAGTGGTAATAAAGTGAAAATGAATCCATTAGGCCCTAATCGAAAATGACTGGTGTCCTGAAAAACCGGGGGTGGGGGGTGGAGTGTGGACATAGTAACAAACAGAGAAGCAAGACATGCGAGGATGAGGAACTGAAGTGACTTGTCTATAAAGCAAGGAATGCCAAACACCGCCAGGAAAGCACCAGATGCCAGGAAGAGGAAAGGAGGGATTAGTTCTCTAAAGATTTCAGGCGGAGCAGGGCCTGCTGACCTGGATCTCAGATGTCTATAGCCTCTAGAACTATGAGTCAGTACACTTCTGCTGTTCTGAGGCACCCAGTTTGTGGTACTTTGCTACAGAAACCTTAGCAGAAAAATACAGCTACTAAGAACCATTCATGCACACAGTGAAGAGAAGGGCTGCCGGCAGACAGATAAAAAGCTGGGCTGGGAAAGCCAAATAACTCCCTGTAACTCATCCTTAACCTATTAGCACCCTGGGCCACGGCAAAGACTGAGATCATCTATGCAGCTGATTTAGCACAGGAGTGCTGGCGGGGCCACTCAGCAAGAGAGCCAGATACAGACCGATGTATCAGAAGAGACACTGAGCTGATGGGTCGCGACAGGATGCCACCGACCAAAGAAAAAGAAGGACAACCTGCAATGAGGCACGAGCCGTGAGAAAGGACAGAAAGGCAGAGCACTGAGAAGTACTCAGGAGGCGAAACTCGGAGGCTGCAGAGCCTGACAAATGTGTAGAGTGAGTTCTCGGCAGCACAAGGTAACTGCCAATTATGAAAACTCAGGGAACAGACGGAACAAGGCTTTACCTTCGGGAAGCCATTAAGTCATTATCTATGATCCCAATCTCCAGAACATTTCGTATCTCAACAATAAAATTAAGGTTTCCAGGGCACAAAAAAATAGAGGGTTTAGATCCCAGAAGTCTGACTTTTCTTCCTTGGCATACTAACATTTTGTTTTTCTAAAGGTAGGTAACATCTTGGTACCTGAAGCTATTTTTTAAGAAACAAATGAACATAGTTGATGTGCATGGAGGTTCCCTGAACGGCTGCAAGATTCCCTGGACTGAAACCAACTCAACACATGAACACTTATACCAGGCACCCCAACAATTTAGTTCAATTGATTTTTTGTTGGTTTCCTTTCCACCTGAAAATAGTCAAATGCTGTTTCAAATAGAAATTAAGAGTCAGACCATTACAGCTCTGCCATTTACTAAGTGTGACCTTGCAGAGGTAAATAAACACGCTTCAATTTCTTTATCTGAAAACAAAAACAGGACCTACCCTCAAATAATGATTGAATGACATAATATGGCAAAGCACTTATTAGTTACACAGAACATAACAGAGTTTCAGCTGATATCAAGTGTTACATTCTTCTGTACAATCTAGGCCAGTAGCTTAAACTTTAATGTGCAGCAGAATCACCTGGAAGGCTTACAAAAGTATAGATGACTGGATCCCACTCCCAAATTTCAGGTATGGGGTACAGCTTGAGAATTTGTATTTCTAGGACTTTGAGAACTACTAATCCAGTCAGTTCTGAAGGCGATCAGCCCTGGGATTTCTTTGGAAGGAATGATGCTAAAGCTGAAACTCCAGTACTTTGGCCACCTCATGTGAAGAGTTGACTCATTGGAAAAGACTCTGATGCTGGGAGGGATTGGGGGCAGGAGGAGAAGGGGACGACAGGGGATGAGATGGCTGGATGGCATCACTGACTCGATGGACGTGAGTCTCAGTGAACTCCGGGAATTGGTGATGGACAGGAGGCCTGGCGTGCTGCGATTCACGGGGTCGCAAAGAGTCGGACACGACTGAGCGACTGAACTGAACTGACTGAATCCAGTCAGTAGCTTTTTCGCTATATGACTCTCTTCTCCCTACTCACAGCTCCAGCCACTCACCTGCTTGTCTACTAGTATGCTCAGAAACAAGAACTTCTGCGGAAAAGTGAAGGTTACATATCTATATCCAACCTCTCAGCCAACTCATTTTTTAAAAAAATATTTACTTATTTGGCTGTGCTGGATATTAGTTGTGACACGCGGAATCTTAGCTGAAGTATGTAGGATCTTTGGTTGTGGTGTGTGGGATGTAGTTCCCTGACCAGGGATCATACTCAGGCACCCTGCATTGGGAGTGCAGAGTCTTGGCCACTGGCCACTTGACCACTGGCCACTCAGCCAATTCTAACACAAGACGAGACATTTTTTCATTAGCTTTCCAGGTACCTCACTTTATGAACTCAAAAACATCTGCAATCCACAACAGCTTTCTACTTTTTAAACCCCACTGTCCATACTGTCCAACCTGGCACTCACCTACATGCAACTCTGGCTAGCTCATTATTATACATGTTGCTTCCCCAAGTAGGCTGTGAGCTCCTCAGACAGAGAAGCTGGGTTGTCAGTATTTTCTATGTGTTCAGAAAAAAATGCTTTTAGATTTATCAAGACTGTATTAAACCAAGCAAACCCTGTTAACACTGCCACTTGACTCATTCACTCATTTGAGGAGACCCTGGATGGCCAAAATTGATATATTCCTCTGCCTCAGAATTAAAAAAAAAAAAAAGCAAAACTGTTAACTGGGTCCTAATAAGCAACTATATAATAATTGGGTGTCATTTAGGTTAGCACTTTCCTGGTGGCTCATAAAGAATCCACCTACAATGCAGGATATGCAGGTTCAATTCCTGGGTCGGGAAGATCCACTGGAAAAGGGCACAGCAACCCATTCCAGCGTTCTTGGCCTGGAGAATCCCATGGACTGAGGAGCCTGGTGGGTTATGGTCCACAGGGTCACAAAAAGTCAGACACAACTGAAGTGACTGAGCACACAAGCACACAATTAGGTTAGCTCTATTCTAAGCATCTTACCTGGATTAACTCAGGTAATCTTCCTAACATCTTTATAAATGGGATTGTTATATCTGTTTTGCAGATGAGAAAACTGAAGCTCACAAAATAACTTCCCAAGAACATGCACCTGGAATATGACTGAGCTGAGATTTAAAAGCAGGCAATCTGGTTCTAGAGCCCTTGACAATGATGCTACACTGCCTCTCAAAGGCTCAAGACACTGATAAATTACACTAGAATGCCAGGAAACAGAAAGGTTAAATCCTTACACATTTCTTTTTAAAAAGAGGAGAAAGAAAGGGAGGAGGAGGAAAGCTCACATACATGAACAGAGTCATCCAGCTGAGACCAGCCTAGACTGGATGAACCCCACAGATGTGTGAGAAACATCTACTGTTGTATAAGGTTTTATGGTTATTTGTTACCCAACAAAAGCTAACAGATACAGTACCTGATTTACTATATGGAGAAATCAAAATAAACAAGGAAAAACACCTCCAAAAAATGGGATGGGTCAATTAAAATGTAACTCATCAAAATCAGGCATTTACAGAATAACATCAATTAATCTGTACATAAAGGTTATTAGAATCATACTGCTGTTTTTCTATAGAAATTCTAGCAAAAGCAAGTAAAGATGCATGCCAAAGGCTAATTCTTTATGACAGCATTTGAATTCCTGCCCCAACCATGAGAGATGAGACTGTAATTGAATGGCTGGTTTTAACACCTCTGGGCCCCAAGCAGGGAAATCAACAAGCTTGCTTTCTTTGACAGATGGCTTCCCCATCTCACAGATCCTGCAGAAAGATGGGGATTTTGAGATCTTGGTAGAGATCACTGCTAGAAAGGAAGATATCTCTAAAATTTCCAATATTCAAGTAAGACTGAGGTAATTAACAACTTTGAAGAATTTGCCAGATGACATGGCTGGGAGGAGATCCCAAGAACAAACAGTTTCAGCAAAATAAAAGACAGAAGCATCAGATTCCAAGACCAAACACAGTCTTAAAATCGCCTGCCAGTCTACACACCTAAAAAGCACCCCCAAAGTTTATAAATTAGAAAGGGGGCACAAAACACTCTTGACCAAAAAGGGAGGTCATTTTCTTTCAGTTTCTTATAGTTTTATTATTTACTAAAGAAAACCACTCTTTCTTAAATTTAGGTAATCTTATTTGTAAAGAGACTCAAGGCTTGGGTCTAAATCAGAGGCTGCATCTGGCTGAAAAGTTCAAGATCTGCAAGTCTTAAATTGAGGCCCATGTGCTCATTTGGTGTCTCCATGGATTCTGAACACTAGTGCCACAGCAGGGTAAAGCAGTACCACGTCTCCACAAAGCCACAACCACACTGGGGTGGCCGAGGCTACGGCCAGACTTGTTCCCACACTGCAGCCCTACGTGCCCACTGGGATGTTCCACCCAAGTCCAAACCCCATCACAGTCCCTTCAGGGCAATCTCTATGCCTCCTGCTTATAACAAGCCTAGAGTGAGACACTGCTTCCTATCCCATCTTTTTAATACATGCCTCGGATAAGAAGGGGCTTTGAACTTAGGGGGCAAAAAGAGAAAGGTTTCCTTGGGTTACTGCTATCTTTGGGTTATTTGCGGGAGAGAGGAAGCAATGGCGAGGGTGGGGGTTCGGGGGCAGGCAGAGGAAGGAGAAAAGGTAAGGGGTCATCACTATTGTTTGGCAAGATGAAAACCCCTCCCTCCCTTACTCCGACTTAGAAATGAACCAGCCCAACCCAACCCAACATAGATGATGGAACCGTTGCTGAACATTCTACATCCATGTCTATGGTTGCACTGGGAAGAATCCAGGGTAGCCAGATGACAGCACTGTTACTAGCAGAAGGCACAGCATCAGGGCTGATCAGTCTCTTCATGAACAACTTAGAGCACTTCATCATCTAGGTAATTGGAATGAGGGGTAGGGATGAAAGTCTGGGTACATGCCAAAACCCTGAGCATCTACTTACAGGCTCCACGAACTCAAACATCTTCCTCTCTTGGACTTCCTGCACCTTGAAGACATACTCCAGGGATACTTCATAGAAATGCTGCCGGACCAGGTCCACTTGGCTGTCTGCCTACAAGCAAAATAGGATTTCAGAGAAAAAGCAGGTCACTATCTGAGGAGAGGATTCAGTAAGCAGCTTCCCACCCCCACTCCCACCCCTCGCCAAGAAAAGATCTCGGGAGATGGTTTTTAAAAACAAATCCAGTAGCATGAAGCAGAAATCAGAATAATGTTCATGGTTACCTGAGTGCTAAGTTTGGGTCAGGCACTGTGCCCATAGCTGTACATCATTATCGTATTCAATCCTCATAAATTGTAGTTATTTAATCCTCATTATAATCCTAAAAAGAAGATAGCATCCTTCCCCCTAACTTACAGGAAGTAAATGAAATCAGCTAACATTAACGAGCCTGACAGAGTTGGTACAAGACCAAGCTGGGACTTCTGTCCTGGCTGCTCTTTCTCTAAGACCGCTGTACATCCTTACACCTCTAGACTCTTACCACCTTCCCACATGGGGCAGACCTACGTTCCATGAAATACAGAATTTTAAAGAGAAAAAGAAAACATGCAGGACCATCCTCATCCGATCCATCCTAATGAACAAAACAAGCTGACAGGGGACAGGAGACCTCAGAACAGAACATTTTCACTCATCCCAAACACTTTCTTTGGACAAGGATGAACTACTAGTTTACAGCATAATTGGGCTTCCCTGGTGGCTCAGTAGTAAAGAATCCACGTGCCTATGCAGGAGACCTGGGTTCCATCCCTGGGACAGGAAAATCCCCTGGAGAAGGAAATGGCAACCTACTCCAGTATTCTTGCCTGGGAAATCCCATGGACAGAGGAGGCTGGTGAGCTACAGGCCACGGGGTCGCAAAACAGTCAGACACACTTACACTAGCAGTTGGATTTGTCAAGTCCCTGCAGTCCTTGATTTCTTGAAGTGCAAATCCAACACACTTACACCAGGGACCCACCTACTTCCCCTGACTCCCCCCAAACCCTGGACGAACAACAACAGCAAAGCAGAGTAATTACATTGCTCCTGCAAAGCCTCACCTCCCACTCTTGTAGGTCGTGAGACCTGGAAAGACCCACAAGTGCGTACAAGCAGGCCAGTGATCTGGGATCCAGAACCCAGGGGAGAAAATGACTGTGTGGAGCGGCAAGAAGCTGTGCTGAGAATCACCTCAACCACCACTACAAAGCTCTTACACTTTCAACAGTGTGGCGGAAGTCAATCCACTCTTTCCAAACAGATAATTACACTGAAAGTGCATTTCAATGACATAAGAAAAATATGATTTTTTAAAAACAAAAATGGATATCCTGCTAACAGGTAACAAAACACTCTTTTCTTTAGAAATAAAGGTGTCAGGTGTCATTCGACAACATACTTTACAAAGACAAAGCTCCCAAAGGAGTATTTCTTTCAGCGTTCCTTTGTCAAGATTCCTGCAGGGCAAACCTGGGACAGACCTTTCACTTCATTAGGTATTGCTAACATATGGTATTGCTAACCTTGTATCTTAAGGACTTGGCAAATTGTTCATTCATTCATTGGGGTGCACAGCTGAATGAGGAAAAGAGATAAATAACCATGTAAATTATAAAAAAATTTACAAACTCTGGAAAAGGACGAGGTGCTATGAAACAATCCAAAAGATCCATTCAAGGCTCCTGCTAGTGACTTCCTCCCAGGGCAACTTCCATATTAATACAGAGAAGGTCCTCGCTCCCTAAGTTTAAGTGCTGCACAAATCAACATTAGGGCTAAGCCTGTGGGCGTTTCCTAAGCCTCCAAGCAGGAGAGTTGATGTCTGAGCACTGACCAAGCTTTACTTGGAGGACAGAGTTCAAAAAGTGCCGTACTAACCCCCTCTCCAGGGTGGCCAGCAAGTGTCTGCACACTTCCGCCTGGGCTCCTGTCAGCTAAGGCCTGTAAGTCCCCGCAGTTCTTGATTTCTCGTAGTGCAAATCCAACAGCTTTACACCTAGGGACACAGCTACTTCCCCTGACTTCCCTCACAACCTGAATACATCCTCCCTGCTTGAGCTTGCCAAGTGAGACTACAGCAGAAAAAAGAGCCCTTCTGAAAAGCTGCAAGTTAGGCCAGGCTGGAGGAGCCAGGAGGAAAATCCTCTGAGAAGAGTAGAGCCCAGCATCAGTGAGAGCTCCAGGAGAGTGACCGCTTGGGTGGGAATCGCAGTTTCATCATTTTCTAGCTGGTGGGACCTGCTACAGCCACTTGTCCTCTCTGGGTCTCTTCCCCGCACCTGGAGACTGGGGGTGGCAAGATTTCTGTCTTAGAAGCCAGCTTCTGAGCCCCTGAAGACACTGACATTTTAAAGTCATCCACTAGATGGCAGCATCGCTTCACATCACTACCCTGTTATTTCCGCCACCAGAGACAGGGGATGGGCTAGAATTTACAAGTATTCACGTCAGGCCTACAAGCAAGGAACAATTCTGGATCATCAAAGGAAATAGATTTCATTATATGTGTAGCAAGATTAATAAGATTGTTAAAGTTGATTTTTTAATAAATGGGAGGAAAATCATCACTAAATAGCTGGAAGATGTTGAGCAAATCACTTGACCTCTGCAAGGACCTCAGTTCCTGCAAATGGAATTCTAAGAGGTTTAACCAGAGGATCACCAAGGTCCCTCCTGCTCCCCGCTTCCATTAGCTTGACACTCACATTAAATAACAATGGCTGGCAGGCAGCCCAGCAACATCCTTCCCTTCCAAGATGGAGAGACAAGAGCTTACTGGGTTAAGGGAAAGGTCTCCAGAGTCAGGAGCCTGGGTTCAAATATTTGCTGACTAGCAATGGGCAGGCTATTTAACATCTTTGAGCATCAGCTGCCTCCTATGTAAGAGAGAGGGAATCCATCTGTACCTCATAGGGTGGTTGTGAGAAGTTGAGCAGATTCCATGTGAACTGCTGGTACATAAATATGTATTCAGTAAACACTCACCACTATTATTGTTGCTGTTGATAGTAAAAATATTATCATCATTATTATTATGAGATTTTTATTCAATTTAACTCAGCTAAGGTATAGAAAGCAGTGCTTGAGAAGAGACCAGGACTTTCAACAAAGACCTACAGCCCAATCCTTGCCTTCAAAGTACTTAGGAAGTGTGAATGGGTAAAAGACAAGGACTGTAACAACAACAACAAAAAAAAAACCATAATGCAAAAATATCCACTAAGATAGATACTGGCAAAGTCAGAACTTCAGATAGAATGCTTGCCCTCCTCACCACTACAGTTAGTGACTAATCCCCAGTGTGATAGCATTCGGGGTGGCGCCTGTGGGAAGTAATTATGAGCTTAGAGTCTTGAGCATAGAATCCTTTTTCTAAGGTCTTCATTAAATTGCTACAATGTTGCTTCTGTTCTATTTTTTGTTTTTTAGGCCAGGAGGCATGTGGGATCTTAGCTCCCCAACCAGGGATCAAACCCAAACCTCCTGTATTGGAAAGTGAAAGTGAAAGTGAAGTCGCTCAGTCATGTCCGACTCTTAGCGATCCCATGGACTGCAGCCCACCAGGCTCCTCCATCCATGGGATTCTCCAGGCAAAAGTACTGGAGTGGGGTGCCATTGCCTTCTCCACCTGCATTGGAAAGTGAAGTCTTAACTACTGGACCGCCAGGGAAGTCCCTTTGCAGAGTTTCTATACAGGTTGCCAAGGAGGCTCACCCACCCTACCCTTTTTGCCTTGTGAGGACACAGAAGACAGCCATCTATGAACCAGCAAGCAGGCCTCACCAGACACCAAATCTGCCACCACCCGGATCCTGGACTTCCCAATATCCAGAACTGAGAGAAACAAATTTATCTTGTTTATAAGCCACCCAGTCTATGGCATTCCATCACAGCAGCCAAAACATAAGGCACCAGGAAGAATGCCCTCCAATGTAACAGGGGAGGGGGAGGAACAGGCCAGTTATGGGGATAATACTTTACATTTGTGTAGCAGCTGTGATTTACTATCTCATACATGAAGTAAGCAGGACAGGTGATTTATGAGTATTTTACAAAGGAACTAGAGCTCAGAGAGACCAGGTACTTTCCCAGGTCACACAGTCAACCATGTGGTAGAGCAAGCTTGAAAAGAAGGTATCTCTGTCAGTCCAGTGTTCTGGTCCCCATACTGCTATCTCAGTTCAGTTCAGTCACTCAGTCATGTCCAACTCTTTGCGACCCATGGACTGCAGCACACTAGGCTTCCTTTTACCTCAACAACTCCCGGAGCTTACTCAAACTCATGTCCATCGAGTCAGTAATGCCATCCAACCATCTCCTCCTCTGTCATCCCCTTCTCCTCCTGCCTTCAATCTTTCCCAGCATCAGGGTCTTTTCCAATGAGTTAGTTCTTTGCCATCAGGTGGCTGAAGTGTCGGAGCTTCAGCTATCTCAGGAGGAGATGCTATTGGCATGGCCCTAAAAGAAAATGTGGGGCTTGTCCCAGACCAACTCATCAGGATCCAAGCATGGCGAGAACAGATGGGAGGAGAAGCAGTCTCACTCTGGGAATGTCATACATGTGCATCTCCCAATACCAGAAGGTGCTAGAACAACTATTTACTCACTCATTCACTCACTCACTTCAAAGCAAAGAGTTCTGAGCACACTACTTCCTAACTGGGATATGAAACAAATCCCAGTAGGGAGGAGAGTGGCCTCTACCATCTCCTGACTAATCCTGATCTTTCAGCCTTTGACCCCATCACCCTCATGTGAACAGAAGTACTGGAACGGAATTTGCTCTAAAAGAAAGGAAACTGAAGAATGCAGGCTAGCTCAGGAGCCCCGGGGGGCGGGGGCGGGAATCTCTTTTAGCACACACCTGAGACAGTTCAAGAAAATTTTTAAGAGTTAAGTAAGAGGATATTCATGTAGCCAAGCACGGAGTTACACTAGCAAACTGCCCTGTCTCTCCAAAACATATACCCCCTCACCACACAAATCTCCATGAACTAAATAAAAATGGTCACAGCTCCAAGGTCACAACACCGACTTTTCTTTCCAAGTTGCTGCTACTGCTAAGTCACGTCAGTCGTGTCCAACTCTGTGTGACCCCATAGACGGCAGCCCACTAGGCTCCTCTGTCCCTGGGATTCTCCAGGCAAGAACACTAGAGTAGGTTGCCATTTCCTTCTCCAATGCATGAAAGTGAAAAGTGAAAGTGAAGTTGTTCAGTCGTGTCCAACTCTTGGCGACCCCATGGACTGTAGCCTACGAGGCTCCTCCATCCAAGGGATTTCCCAGGCAAGAGTACTGGAGTGGGCTGCCATTATGCAAAGACAAACAAACAGGGGCAGATCAAAGAATTTACTTTTTTGAAACAAGGTAACCTCTGCACAAAATATATGAGAGACAATAAAATACTGCTTTAAAA
The DNA here is from genome assembly GCF_032452875.1 of Bos javanicus. Lineage (NCBI taxonomy): Eukaryota > Metazoa > Chordata > Mammalia > Artiodactyla > Bovidae > Bos > Bos javanicus. The sequence continues at coordinate 53,484,714 of NC_083874.1, read as the reverse complement.
AAAAAAAAAGACTAATGTCAAGTAGTGGTTGGATTTTTTTTTTTTTTCCATTTCACATTAAGGAAGGATGACCAAAGAAAGGGTTTCAGATACTAACATTTCAAATCAGTGATGTAAGGAGAAAGTCAAAAGGCAAGGTAAGGGCATACAGAATCAAAGTCAAGGGTGAGAGAAACAGGAAAACAGATCTCAGTTTGAAAGGAGGAAGCACAGTCTAGTGATTAGGGTGATCTTGACCAGCTGCATGTTCCTTGCCATGGGCAGGATGGACAGCACACAGTGTGAACTGCAGCTTGAGAAGGGACAAAGGCCATGTGGGCAGCAAGCATGGAAGGAGGCATCAGAAGGAAGCTCCTGGCTTCTGAGGTCCCTTGCAACCCTAGGATGTTCCTGCAAAGAGTAACCAGCACATATCCATAGTACCATGGAAACATTAAAACACTTTATTCAGGACACTAGTAAAGTCTCTTACCTCCTGAAGCTGAGACTCTTTCTTCTTGGAAGACAAATTCAAGTGTTTTTCTAAGATGCCACAATACTTCTCTGTCTCCTTGTCATACTTCTTTTTGGCCTCCTGGCAAAAAAAAAAAAAAAGAGGAAAAGAGAAAGAAAAAAGAAAAATAAGATGTTCCAGGAATGAAAGCAACCCGGGTCAGACTCCTTCTGTTCATCTTCACGGGTTCATCATTCCCTTAGACCCAGAAATGTGGCAGACCACCCAGATCCTACTCTTCCAATAATGCCCATGAAACCAAACAACCACACATCAATATACTGACCGTTTTGGGGGTCTACCATAGAGGAGCCACTACAATACCACAAACGAGGCAATGCCAATATTTCACAGTGGCAGAGTCAGGACTCCGCCTTCTAAAAGCTTCAGTTGTAAGATAGAACTCTCTAGTTTATAACTCACAAGGATGTTCAAAGCCGAAGGAAGAAGAAAAGTTATCTGTAAAGCTAATCCCTGAACAGGAAGGTCTACATACACCTTAAAGGGGACAAGTCTGAACTAATGGTAGATCAAGCGTTAACCATGTTCAAAAAGCACTGTTTAATTTGGAGACCTAAACATCCTTGATGCAATAATAACACACACGGATCTTCAAGGTAAGGAATAATTCAAAACAAAGAAGATGTTATCTTCCCAGATGTGTTCACTGCAGCAGCATTTATAATAACAAAAAAAAGCAACAGTAACATTGCTGCCTAAGAATAGAATTTGGGGTAATTAAAATATGAGGCACTCAATAAACATAACTTAGAAGGCTAGCTAGTCATATGGAGGGATGCTCACAATGTAATGAAAAGCAGTGACAGCATGATACAAACTTGTTGCATCCTACAAAGAATGTGTCTACCTGCACACAAACATTAGGTGCGAAGATACTTCAGTGAAAATACTTGAGATAGGAAATGGGATAATGAGTCATGTTTTCCTCCATTAGGGAGATGTCTATTATCCTATATGGTTGCTTTCAAAATAAAAAATATATATGTAAACATTGTATTACAAGTAATAATCCCTGCTCTCCCAAAGTCACTGAGTTTCTATTCCCTATTTTACAGATAAGAAAACTTAGATACAGGAGGTTAACTTCTGTAAAAAGTTCCAGAGAGTGACAGAGCTGGAGTCTGAGCCCAAAACAAGCTGCTTCTAAGCCCACACCTGGACTTACTGTCGTAGGTGGTTTCTCTTCCCTCCACATTTCAGTGGGGATGGCTGGCCAGGGGGCTGGAGGAAGCTCCACCATGGCCTGATAAACAGGATCAAATGCACTAACTGGGTGCATCACTCCTGCTTTTGACTTTTGGGGATTCCACAGGAGATACTTTTCTCCAAGGCTGATAAGAGGAGAAAAAAATCTGTGGCCAGATAAGGAAGCTGAAACCCCTCTTCATTTAATGATGATGTAATGTCCAAACACTCTGTGTAAGGATCCTTCAGGCACTGGAAATATAAGGCAGAAACAGCCCCACCCTCATGGTGGGGGTGTTCAAGCAGAAGGAGAAACACAGTTAACCAGGAAACAAACAGCATTATTTCAGACTGCCGCAGGTCCGTGAGGAAACAGGGTGCAGTCCCAGAGATTCTTGCAGACAGTGTTCTGGGGAGGCCTCCCTGGGGAGGGGAAGTGTGATCAAAGATCTGCTCCTAGTGAGCGGGAGGGGACTGACAAATGCAGATGGCAGAACACCCAGAGCCTAAGCGTGACGGAGACACCAAGAAACCATCACCTGAAGCGCTGACAAGCACCCGTGGCATCAGAACACCATTTATCTGGTCAACACCAAGACTCTAAGCCTCACAAAATGGGCAGAATCATCATTTACCCATTTGAGCTGGCATGTATCCATTTCTACAAATCTGAATTTTGTTTGAAAGTCTTACATACATGAAAAAACATGTAGAAGCAAGTGGAGACAAAGCCAGAGGACACATTAATCCTTCAAACAAGGAAAGGTACAGGCAAGACACTTGACTCAATGCTTTTCTTTCACAGAAATCTAGTGACTTGGAGCTGCGGTTCCAACTCTACTTAATACTCACACCACCCTTTCACCAGCCTTGTCAGCAACCCCCAAAAGGGAACCCTGTGCCAGCACAGTCCAGCTGACCAGAGGTGAGAAGAGGCCTGGGAACATGAGTCATTGACATTCAGTGACTTTCTGGCAACTTGAGCCTCCACATTCCATGCTCAAGAGGACAGCCAGAGCTTAAGGGAACAGGAAGCAGTTTCTGTCCTGAGAAAACAGCAACAAGATCTCTGGGGGCATAACTCCACTTAGATTGAGATAATGTTCTTTAGACAGGAAGGTAGTAAGACTCAGCCACTCAGGTACCAAGGCGATATTCACTGACTTCCAGAGGGTACACAGTAGTTGGCAAAATGGATTCAAGACAGAGTTAGGGTCCTGGTAATGATTCCTAACTCCCTACAAACCACTGTCCCTCCAGGACTCAATTCCCTGATCTATAAATTCAGGATGACTAGACCAGATAATGCCTCCAGTTTTCCCTTTCAGCTCAGAGACTAACAAAAAAAGCCTTAAGAACACCCACCCCATCGTAGGACTGTCAGGACTAAATGAGATAAGCCATGTCCAGTGCTTGGCAGAGCACCTGGAAACTGCTTGATAGAATTCCGTGCTGCTGATGGTGGTGGCAGCCAGGGTAGCGGCAGTGATGATGAGGTCCGGCACCTAAACCTACCTCCTTCTATCAAAACACCACTCGCTTTCCACGTCCCACATCCCAGGAAGGAAACCCTTCACAGCACCCACCACAATGTGTGAGATCACATGCTTATTTACACCATTCTGTACCGGGCCTTTCTCCCTGCATGCCACAGGCAAGGCAACTACATCTGCATTCATTCTCCACCAAACAGCAATGTGGAACACAGTGCCAGGCATGCAGCAGGCTTTCATCGTATCTTACGAATGAACTGTGTATATGCAACAGAACAGCTAATACCAAATGACCTTATGACAACATTCTGAACACTTCATAGGGGTTCACTGATTTCTTCCTCATAATAACTCTGTAAGGTGAGCACTATCATGATCCCCATTTCTCAGTTTAGGAAAAAGAAGGTCAGTAACCACCCCATGTTTATATGTGAACAGCACAAATGGGATTTGGACTCGAGCAGCCCCACTCTGAAGCCCCCTCTCTTACATCTATTGTAGCTTCACTAGAGAACACAGCTTTGGCTGTAAGAAAAATCATCTCCCCCAAACTCAGGTATCTAAAAGTAAGGCCAGGGCTAAGCCAAGCCCATAGGATCTTCCCTACCCCAAAGCAGCCATATCAGCACAAGATTGCTCCTCATTCATAGCCTTCACTCCCTGCCACCACCCCCAGCACTCTAACTTCTGCTTCTTCAAGTAGCAACAGGTTGTTATAGCAACTGAACTGGCACCAGAGTAGGGAGGAGGATGGGTAATTTTAGCATCACACGGGCAGAGTTTGGAAACTTCCACTTGGCCGCTACAGAGAACTTGCTGGCTCTGAGGTATTCCTGAATTTGCTCCCTCAGTGGCCTAGTAGAGGGATTGTTGTTTCTTTGTGTTCTTGCAAATGTACATAATTCTGTGATATACAGGTACAGTGTGGAGGTGGGGATGAGGAACAGGTATATTGAAAAAAAAGAAAAGAAAAAACAAAGGGGGAGGTATGGGAAATCATCCCCAGTGTCATCACCTTGTTCTTTGACAAGAATGAGAGAGAAGAATGTGTGTGAGGAGAAACATGTTTTGGTGAGTGGCTCTTTGCTATAAATTTTTTAATTCTTGTGTTTCTCACCATCTATAGCTCTCTGAAAAGTACCTGCTCCTGTCATGACCATCACTGACATCAGCCCAAAAGGAGTGTGCTCAGACTTCCCCTCCTCCTCCATGGTAACCATGGTAATCCCCAAAGCTGAGCCGAGGGAAGAGGCCCGAGTGAGAGGCGTCTGTGCTTGGGAGTTGAAGTGACTACTGGAAAGATGACTCAATACATGGGTCTGCTCTGCCTCTGCCTCAAAGCTCTTTAGGACCCTCCAGAGCCACTTCCATATTGGCAGGACTGGGAGGCACAGGCCCCAAGGCCACAAAAGAGAAGGTGCTCGTGGGATCTGCACCAGTGAGAACTCAGGGAGGGGCACTGGGCATTTTCCCATCTGTCCCTGGGCCTGTTCAAAGGCCTGGACAAAATCTTAGCAGAATAAGACTTCCTTTAAATTACACATTCCTTAACATATGATGATACAATACCAATGAGCTCCAATTTCTTCATAAATGAAAACTGTAAAATTGGATGAGAAGTGCTGGAAAACTGGAAGAAAAATCTTGGCCGTGGTCCCTCCTTCAAACTAGGGTCATCCATCCCTCTGAATAACGGTGACTGACAAGAATGTCTCTTTCACGCCCTAATCATATTCATTTTCAGAAAGCAGAGGCATTTAGTTGGGGGTGGGAGAGACCACCCCTAGTTACACTTCGGTTCTGTTTTTCCTACCTACAAGCAGGCACCTCTCAAGGCCATTTCACAACTGAGTAAAATCCAGTCTCAACAAGAGGGTGACATTGCCCAAGATCCCCTGCAGGTGGCGCAAGGGGCTGCAAGGCAAAAGGCTCAGTTCATTTAAAAAAAAAAAACAAACTGGAAGAAAACCTTGAAAATTCTTTTGCTTTCATTGATTCCAATGAAAACATCTTGCCCATAGGTGGGCTCTAACACTCTACTGAAGGTCAGCCTGGCTGGGGCTGTCTAGTGATTTATCACAGGGCGGGAAACCCGGGAGAATCCACCTTTAAAAAAATGAGTAACAGGTTAGAATCCGCCAAGTTTCAGCGACAGTCTTTCCAGGTCAGGGGTAACAAATGTTGACCTCTGGGTTGAAGCAGTCCCACTTTTTGACTTGCACAGCATGCAATATATATTTTTTAATTATGTGCCACCAATTTTTTAAAGCTGGGAAGTTTCGCATAAAACTTTGACTTTTCAGTTTCTCTTGAAAAAATGTAAAGATCTAACAATAAAGGGCTCAATTTCACGCACAGCAAAAGTGGGCTAATAAGAGGGTCCTCACATCCACAGGGGCCTATTTGCAACCCCTGTCCTAGGCCTCAGTCCTGACCTCTGCAAGCAATACAATTCCATGGTGTCCAAACACACAGGTTAACTACTCACGCAAAGGAGGCACAGCTTCCACCTCTGGATGATTTATGAACTAGCACAACACAATTAGATACCAGAACACCGCAACGACTGATCTGGGGTTGACCTCTCAGTCTTATTTCAGACACTAGGTGTTGTATTTTCCAGCCCTCCTGTCCCGAAATCCAAGAAGGCCTGCAAAATTCTCACCTTGGCAGCCCCAATCTGCTCCTTTCGAAACTTCTCCAAGGGAGTGATGAGCACTTCACTGGCGTTCTCAATCTGGAGAGGAAAAGCAGAGGTGTGGGGGAGGGGGGACACAGAAGCAGGATCAGTAAAGAAGCAGGGCAGTTCCGGCACAAAAAACTCCCCCACACCTCGGTATAAAATCTGAGTTAGCACGGTGCCTGTGTCACCTCTTTATAACACTTGAACCAACAGCACGCCAAATCAAAATTTAGTCATCGGTTCAAAATACGGTATTCTTCCTATGCATGAGTAAGACAGATTCTTTAAAAATAAAAATGAGAACCTTTAAAAACGTAAGCAACCACACTGAAGGCAGAGCGGAACTGGTGACAGAGTAGGGTCTAAATTTCAAGCTTCAGCTGACATCTTCTTGCAAATGCTCATTCAGCCAAGTTATATTTAAGTAGATATATTCAACCCTAAATCTAAGTTAACCCTCCCTCCAAAAAAAAAAAAAAAACCCACCTTTGGTGACATAAAAACCATCCAAGACTGATTCTATGTAGCCCTCCCTACCAGTTCTGGACTGGGATCAAGACACTCGGGCCTCCTGGCTGCCTTTCAACTTAATCTCCCTGTGCTCACCCCCTCAGGTCCCGCCCTCCAACCACAGAGTCACCTGAAAGTGAAAGTCGCTCAGTCATATCTGACTCTTTGCGACTCTGTGGACTGTACAGTCCATGGAGTTCTCCAGGCCAGAATACTGGAGTGGGTAGCCTTTCCCTTCTCCAGGAGATCGTCCCAACCCAGGGACTGAAACCAGGTGTCTCACATTGCAGATTCTTTACCAGCTGAGCCACAAGGGAAGCCCAAGAATACTGGCGTGGGTAGACGATCCCTTCTCCAGTGGATCTTCCCAACCCAGGAACAGAACTGGGGTCTCCTGCATTACAGGCAGATTGTTTACCAACTGAGCTATCAGGGAAGCCTTGTCACCTGATTGCACCTCAAATGGACCAAACCTTCCCCACTTCCGAAACTCTGCATTTGGTTGTTCTTTTAGACGTTCTGTTTCCAAATTCTTGTGCGGACAACTCATTACTTCTTGCAATTCAGTTTTCAGCTTAAATATCACCTCTTTAGGGAGGCTTTCTCTACTGCCAAAGTAATCCAAAGAAACTTCCCACCACCTCCCCAAGCATTTTCTTCAGAAGATGTAGACTAGCTGAAGCTCTCTGTTTCACCATTACAATATACGCACATACACGCCACTGTCTTATAAATGCTCACTTGTCCACCATCATGCCACTCACAGAAGACTGCTGAAACAAAGGAACACTCAAACCTTTTCAACAATTAAATAAATGAATGAACTAGTTCTTGGTTGGCTGCCAACTGTGTGACCACGGGCAAAACATTTAACCTCTCTGGGCTCTAATTTCCTCATCTGCAAAATAAGTGGGGTGAATTGTTCCAGCTCTAAGATTCTATGGTCTTTTCTAAGGCAGCACGACATTTTACAATCTCTCCTTTTAAGTCATTCACTGCTCACTCGTCACTCAACTAATTATTTCAGGAATCTCATCACAACAAAGCATTATTTTTCTAAATCACATGCCTATCCATTGCAATGAAACTAACAGAGTAAATGCCAGAAGCCATAGATGGAGACAGCAAAGAACTAACCACACAATGTGAAGGGGAGAAGGTGGCAGGTCTCCAAATTCATTGTGCCGTTTGCCTTTTTCTCACTTTTGAGAGCATTTCTGCTATAATATTTTAACTCTAGAGTGTTTCAATACTGTTTAACTTGCTTGATTTATACTGTCATTTGGCTCACTTATTTCATCTTTTCCACAAATCAAGTATAAGTTTCAAACTCACAATCGTGCTCAGAGCCCCTAAGCCAGTGGTTCTCAATGTTAACTGAAAGCTAGGCTCACCTGAGGAATTTTTAAAATTCCCAGTCTCCAGGCCATGCTCCAGACCAATAAATCAGAAACTCTGTACCTCATTCCACGCATCAGTATCTTTTAAACTCCCCAAGTTGTTCCAATGGGCCTCCATGGGGGAGAATCCAGCCCTCACTAGATGCTAAATATACAAAAGCCCTAATTTCCCACCTGGGAATCAGGATACCCAAGTCCTTGTCCCAGTGCCTGCTACTGCATGCTACCAGTCTTCAGGACACCTCACTTTTTTATCTGTCAAATAAGGGGCTGTACCCAGTAAGGAATAAGGTCCATATGGATCTAAGATTCTATGACTATATAATTTCCACTCAGTTCTAAGCACTAAGCTAATATGGGAACACAGTAGCCCCTTCTTCACCCTTCAACAACTCATACTTCCAATGGGACTCAAATATATGCAGTGACTACCAAGACACTCCACATGCAAATCAGAGGCAGGAACTGGACATTCAGAAAATACAAAGGATGGCCAGGAAGGCTTCCCAAGGAAGGTACAGCTTTACCAGGCTAAGCTGAACTGAACACAAAGTTGTCACAAGGGGAGGAGGTTAAGGAAGGGGCTTGCGACGGCCAGATACTCGTATGCAGACAGCAGAAACTCGACTCACTGACATTAATAAGAAAATTGCAGAGGCAAGCTGAAAAGTATAATCCAGTCATTATTCCCTTAGCCCAGACCATAGCAATCTGCAGAGTATTCATCAGGATTTGCTTGCCACACCCCCCACCCCCAAATAACAACTCCGCCAAGAACCAGACTCAAAAGAATCATTTCCCTTTCTGAGGCACTAGCACGTGCACAAACACACAAGCTTTGCTGTGCTTCCACCCACCACCCTCCTGACTCTGGTTCAAGAACCCAGCAGAGAGCAATCAAGGCAAACAGTGTCTCTCTCCACAGAGCAGAAAGTGACAGACTTCTGCTCTGGTTGAAGTTTTAAAGAAACACCTGCTTCTTTGATATCACTCACACTTGGGTTTGAATCCAGACTGTGCCACTTATTAACTGGGTGATTTTGGTCATATTACTTTACAGATGTAAATCTCAGTATCTTCATCTGGACAATGGGGATGATAAAGGTTCCACTTCACAGAGTCATCATGAGAGTTAAAATAGAAAATGCATGCCTACATAATGTCTTTGTAGAGCCTGTGAACTGAATTGCATCCCCTCCAAAATTAACACACTGAAGCCCTAACCCCTATTAAATTAAACAAGGAGGCCATTAGACTGAGGTGGCTCTAATACCTTAGCAGCCTACATATGCAAACTAAAACCCAAGGCTTTAAGTCCCTCAAGGTTAAGAAACTGAAATCTAAGAAAATGAAACTAATCACAAACAACTAGACTTTTCCAAATAAGGAAACCACTTAAGCTATAGCCAATCAAATAATTTCCTTCCTTTGCTTCCACATCTGCTATATAAAAGTCTCTGCCCTGTGTCCTGTTGATGGGGTGCTCCTAACCATTTATGGGTTGGTTCTGCCCAATTTGAACCAATTTTTGTTCAAATAAACTTAAAAATTTAACAAGCCTCAGTTTATCAACACTCACAATGTGGTAGTACTGATTTTGAGAGATGGAGCCTTTGGAGATAATTAGGTCATGAGGATAGACTCCTCGTTATGGGATTAATGACCTTGTTAGAAGAGGCAGGAGAGCGGCTCCGACCTTTCTCTGCACTGTGAGGAAACAGCAAGGAGGCGGCGGTCTGCAAGCCAGGAAGAGGGCCCTCGCCAGGAACCAAATCAGCCAGCAACTTAATCTTGGACTACCAGTCTCCACAACTGTGAAAAATAAATGCTTGTTGTTTAAGCTACTCAGTCTATGGAAATTTGTTATGGCAACCTGAGCAGACTAAGACAGTACCTAGTCCTGAAACCACTGACTATTAGTATGGGAAGAGAAGCAAATGCTCATGGATGACTCTCCTCTGTGACACTGCGGCCTAGAGATAAGCCCACCTGGGGACGAATCCAGCATGCAGCTTCATTCCTAATATCTTAGGAATAAGAGGGAGGCCCAAAAGAGCTTCTTGTGAATGCAAAAATCCCTCATCTGTGAATGCTGAACGACATCAGAATAAATCCTCATACAAAAGATATCTCTTAGAAACCTGGAGATCAGGGTTTGATTCCTGAATTTGCATACTGCCTCTCTTTGAAAAGCTTCTTATAGTTCCTATCATTTACTAAGTACCCATTGACTGGGTGCCTACCAACATGACAGGCACTGTGTTAAGTGCCTTATAATTAACAAAAGAGAGCTCTTGGATGAATTTAGTAAGGTGAGAAGAAGGAGAGCAGGGCAGGGCACTTTCATTCTCATCCTGCCAATAAGGGATCTGAGTTAAATTCAAAAGATTTATTTCATCTAAAAGTTAAGTAATTCAAAAGATCCACCCTAAGTCATATACTTTATATACATATATGTGTGTGTGTGTGTGTACACACACATATACACACACACACCTTATAGTGAATCTTTAGGAGGGTAACTATGTGTTTCTATGTTACGCATGGTAAACCTTTAATATTTACAAAAGGCTTCAAAACCCAGCAAGGATGAGAAGATGAGGTTTGCTCATGAGCCTAGAGCACTCCAGTGGCAGAGCCTGGACTCAACCCCGTTCTTCTGGTAACAAACCCTGTGCTCCCTCAATGATCACACTGTCCGTGACCAAGGGCAACCCAGCCATACTCACCATTCGTATCCGTTCATCTTCAAGATTCCTGAGGACAGTGGCAAACTCCTGTAAAGACCTTGCTGGAAAAGAGAAAGGGGTTGTGAGGTGGAAGTAGAGTGAAAGGCTCTTGGAAACCCTTCCAGATACAGCTATTATGTTATGGACTAAAATCCCTTGGCATGTGTAGAGGCCTAAAGACAACTCTTCCCAAGGCTCCCCTTGTCTTTTCATCACTAACCATTAAGGATGACCCCAAAATGCAGGATAATCCACTGGGAACTCAAGCTGGGGAAGGGTTTCCTTCAAGGAAAAGGCCTGCCTGTTCCTGAGAGTACCCAGGACTGATGGGATGCTGGCCAGCTCCCAGGCTGATGGGGTAGAGTTCTTCTCAGGAGTTCAAGGATTTCCTGCCCAGGATTCAACCTCTGCAACCTTTGTTGTGGGGCTGCGTCAGAACCCAACCTTTTCTTTGCACCAGAGTTAAACAAACAACGCCGCTGGCATTGGAAGCCACCTCTCTGCCTTGGGTTCCTCCTCTCTGAATCCTCAAGCCCCTTATTATTGCAACACAGTTGGCAGCGTAGCAGTCAGACGTAGACAGTCTCTTTCACTGAAATTATTCCAAACGCAACAAGCATTGCACACAATAGCCCTAAGGATACTGGAGACATTCATGTATTGTTGGGAAAAGCATTCATATATTCAGGCATTACAACAATGATATGTTTTCACTGCTCGCAGCTATCTCCCAATTCCCTCTGCTCATCCCCAGATTCTGATGCTCTGTAAGCCAACAGGGACTCCATAAGCATTTGGTGACTTAATTCAATGTAACTCGCTCAACTCCTGCTCACTTAATGGATTCAACCAATACACCCAATGGAAGAATAAGGTGTAGAGACTAGGATCTGGCAAAGACAGGTGTCTTGACATTGCAAATCCCCTGTGCTCAGTGGTGCCCACAGAAGATGGACAGGAGATGGTGAAGAGAGGCACAGTGCAGTGAGGGAATAAATGGGAACCTCCGCTCTCAGTCTATTTGCTAAGGAAAATGCAAGGGGTAGGTGTTGAGGCGGGGGGGGCGGGGCGGGGGGGCAGTGAATGATGCAGACACCCAGCTTCTCTCCACATCCAAAGGCAAGGACAGCTACACAGCCCCAGCCAACTGCTGCCAGGGCAGAATGAAAGGTCGGCTTCACAGGCTCCCCAATTTTTAAAGAAGCTGAAAAACTGGAACTTGACACGAATTCAATTTATACGGTACTTCGGTTTTTAAAAATGAGTGTCCAAGAAAACATGTCTGCATTAGGACCTCTGACCTAGCTCTTCTCCCATCTCCCCATGTTCTGCTTTTGCTCTAATCCTAAGGTACCACATTTGGAATTAGGGGAAGAATGTCATGAAGCCAGCCAGAAGCAGCATGCTAGTGAAGGGTGGAGACAGGAGCCCCACCACAAACCTTCCCATGCCCTCCTACAGGCCAGAGGCAGAGAGGCAATCCCAGGACTCCGAGGAAAAGCCCAGGAGAGCCCGAGGGCCCCTGATACTCACTTCACTCTGCTGGCTCTACTCTTAATATTGACTTCTTAATTTATAACACTTACATACTCTCTGTTCCAGGGGAAAGACCCAGTGAGGACGATGAAAGTGTCGTGAACAGTGCACTTTTTACATTCTTACATGTGGTTGTGACTTACCTATACACATTTCATCATCTGTTTCTGCGTCTCCTATGCACTGAAATTTAAATTCATTTAAGGAATCTGCAAACTTCCGCTTCGCTGAAGACAAATCTAGCAACAACAACAAAAAAAAGAAAGTAAAAAATGTGAATTACTGAGATAAATCTGCTTTCATATTTACTGCACTTTTCAGTCCTTGTAGTACAAAAAGCAGCTAAATCTGTTCCTGAGTCCATCTCAGAGCACAAAATAACGTCAATTCAAAACAGTAAATAACTGTTTATAACATGAAATAGCTGATTTGCTTCACAAGTCAGTACTTCTGCTACATTTGCTTTAACAAGTCTGGCCCTCTCTCTCTTAATTCCTCAAGCTACACAGCAAGTCCTGTCATCTCCACTTGATACAGGTGGGAATCCACTTGCCTAAAAATGTCAGGGTCAGAGCCCACATTAGGATCTGTTCAGCCCTGCTCTATCACTGACCCTCCACATGGTCAGTGAAGCTGCCCTCATGTCAGACTCAACAATACGCACCCTAGTCTAACACACACGACAAATAGGCATTAGGTGGGAGCTGGCAGAAAGGGCTTGGAACTGCACAGGAGCACCCGAACCTCCTCTTCTGACTCAAGGACACACAAGGCCTGAGTTCTCAGAACCCTCTGGGCTCCCCTCAGAGGAGAGCAGCCGCCAGCCTGTCAAAGCTCTGCCTGAACCAGATAGTTCCCTGGGTGACCTCGTTCCACCACTGCCAGGAGAACAAAGCCCTGGCAATGTTCTGAGCTGGGGTAAAAAACGCACCCCACACATGGTATCAATAAAGAAAGCTCTCAGAGGCCCTTGTCAAATTTTAAAAACAAGCTTTCATTTAAGACAGTAATAAAAACCAATGACCCTTCCGGAACCCTCAGCTTCTGTTAAGGGTATAAACCACCGAGGTACCTTTAAGTGGCCTGACGGACAAGGCTGCTCGGCACAAATGTGCTTAACTTAATTCCATGTGCAGCCTTCCTGCAGATTAGGCTAATCATTCAAATTACCCTCGGACATGTTTCCCTCATTGAAGGGGAAATGGCATTATGTTCAAATTCCCAGAGGAGGGAAATATGAGGCATAACTGGCAGTGAGGTCTGGCTTTCATAAGGTACTAGGGGGAGTTAGGGGCGAGGGAGGGTTCTAGCTTCACAGATCAACAGAGCCTTCTGGAATAAAAGCATCCATGATACTCAGCACTTCTTTTTTAGTTCCTAAATTTGTCCCTTGAGGTTAGGGGTCATGCTTTTTTCCATCTACTGGCTTGGTTTGTTTCCTCTCCATGTACTTGCCACTGTACCCTGCTCAGTACGTGCTAAATAATATGTGTGTGGCAGGGGTGGGGAGAGCTATATACAAATTCAACCCCCAGTAGTGAGCTCGCCAAATCCAGTGTTCACCCCAAGCAATGGAGCCAGGTGGGCTGTCCTGCTATTCTTGGGTCTGAGGCTCAGACCACTGCATGGTTTCCAGGGGCTCCTGCTCAGGGCTGCCCTCCCAACCTCAGCTCATATGACGCGGGTCCCAAGCTACCTATGCCTTGTGCAAGGCCCACTACTCATCACCAGAAGAAGAAGGCACGGAGCAGAGGAGAACACAGGAGCCAACGGCCAGCAGTCTCTGATTCAGTCACTTTAATGGAATGGTTCTTGGCCAAAAGTATAAAGATTCTGGCAGAGAAATCTCTCAGGGCATCTCTTAAGATTGGCCAACCCAGGCTGAGAATATCCCCAAGAACACACATCACTCCCTGGCAAGTCAAGAAAGAAACAGATGCATCTGAAAGAACACTGTGGGGAGGACAGGGGTGCCAACAGTCAGGCAGGAAGAAAATGAGGAAGAATAATGTTTCTGAGTAGAAGACAAAGCTCTTCATGCAGTGCACGGAATGTGGGCAGGTGGTACTCAGTCTAGGCTTTGCCAGAATGTTTCTCTGATCAGGATTCACAGATAAAGGCCTGAGCAAAGAATAAGAACAGGACTGCTTCTCTATCCACTCAGCAACCCTCCTGTGCCTCTCCAACAGGGCAAGTGAGACTCAAGCTGGACCCTCTTCTCAACAAGGTAGAAGAAAGGCGAAAAGTCAGCCAGGCTTGGGAAAGCTCCCAAACAGGCACCCGAAAAGCCGTGCTGCCAATGAAGATTGAGCAGTGGCTAATGATGCACAACGGGGCCTTCGTGGGGCCTTCCTCGGGAGGCCCATGGAACCAGAAATAAGCCTGTAAGCTTATAATCAGAGTGTGACCCGACTTCTCTGTGTGGTGACACACAGCACACCCCACCACAGCACACCCCACGAAGTGCTGTAGGCCCCACGAAGCTGATAAAGAGGCTGGTGCCCTGGATGGGAGATTAGGTAATGAGTCCTGGTATGGAGTCAGTACTGGGCTGTGGGCCAGGAAGGACAGCTGAGTAGAGTGAGAAGCCCAGTCATCGGAATCTGAAAAGAAACTCACCATGGGCTTGAATGACACGTGCCTGAGAGAGAACTCTCCATGTAAAGGTACAGTGAACACTGCTGTTTCCCAGTTCAGCATCTACTCCCAGCCTTTGGAACAGCATTTCCAGCTCAACTACGAGAACCTCTCTTCTCCACTGGCATTACATGGGGTCCTGGTTCTACACACTGGTCAACCCCTTCCCCAGCCCCTGGCCCTCACCTCAACCTCTGCCGCTCCTGGATTCACGTTTTAGCTCCATCACTGACCGGCTATGTAACTAACCCTGGGTTAGTCATAACATCTCTAACATCTCACCTAATGTAAGTCATCATCCTCTGGGTGAGGAGACCCACCTAAGCTGTAGGGCTGCCAGGAGACCCACTGAGACACACAGGGTAAGCGCTCTGTAGGCTGTCAGCTTCTGTTCTAGGCAGGGCTGGGCTAGCCTTCCTTAATACATTAGTCCTCCCATAACAGGACCCAGGAAGGGAAGCACAATTACCTGTACTGAGAGAGGTAGATGTGAAGGGACTGACCAAAGCGCACACGACCTCTAAGATGCAGATCTGCAACTCTACCAAGCCCTCTGAACTGAGGCCCCTGGGGCACAGTGCACTGGTCCACCCCATTAAGATCAACTCCTCTCTGTTACTTGGGACAATGCAGAGAACATCAAAAAGAGAGCACCCGAAAGCCACTGCTTCTTGGCTACTGCCACCCAGACAGGGTGCTGGCCTCTTGTATAGGCGATCACGCTGGACATGCAGCTGCACAGACACTTCTTTCTGCTGCCTTCGTTCTGATGCGTGCAGGAATCTCACACACGCATTTCAGTACAAGGAGAGAAGGCAGGGAGGCTGGTGTTGGCGCTGGGTGCATGCCAAGCTTCGTGGCACCCTGCTCATATAACCCCACTGTTTCATGTTCAGGCAGCGCGAGACACAGCAAGGAGCCAAGCAGAGGCAATAATATTTACTTTTCAGAAACATCTGTTGCTAGAAAGGCAGAACGCTGGCCAGAGCAGAGGGAAGGCGTGACTGGCAGCCTCTGGGGAGGACAAGGATCTGCTTTACAGAGTAAGTAGGCTCTGCCGCTGAGTGAGGAGACCAGGCAGCGAAGGGACGAGGAAGCAGCTGGAAGTCGGGGCCCTGACAGGCTGCTCCGAAAGCTGCTGCTCACTAGCGAACCAAAGGAAACTGCCCTTCTCTTCCTGGAGATGCCACAGCAGATACTAACTCCCCAGAGATTAAGAGAGCAAGCCAAGTATAATCCTTTCTTTCACTGAAACAGGTAGGTATATCCTAACTTCTTAAGTTAGTTTATATAAGTTTTACCAGTAATAGCACAAGACAAGCCATTTCCTTTTGCTCCTGGGGTAAAACAACACATATGAGCACATGAACACACGGGCTTACACACGTGTACATAATGAAGAACTCAAGTAACCTCACAGTATGTTTATTATCGGTGCATCTGATCTCCAAAGTTAGCAAGACTGGATATAACTATGCTTAAAATGCTCTGCTACTCTGTCACTGTCCCTGGACCTAGGAACTGGTCCCAACGGCCGAGGGAAGCACTTGCCACAGGATTAACCTCTCGGCTGCTTACAAGTGCTGTTCTCGTGTGTACAACACCACCAAAGTCCCCAGGCCTGGTTAATCTCTCCCTTCTCTGAAAGCCAATTATACTTACTCTCTGCACCCCATCATACTGCATTTAAAATGATTCATGAGTGATTCTGAATTACAATGCACAATGAGTGTGTAGGACAGGGCTGGACAAGGTGGCCCTCAAAACCTGTTGCATCGATCTGCTTGGCCAAAGAAACACAAGTTAGTTTGTGTAGAATGTCAGATTCTTTAGATAAGAGGACCGACATTGAGAGCCGAGAGGAGGACATGAGCCCCAGAGAGGTTGCAGCTTTCCCTCAGAAGCATCACTCTCAGGTAAAGCTCAACACTTTCAAAACGAAATCCTCTCTTCTCTCCTACCGGCTCCCCAAAGAGCCAACCACAGGCCCCTTCCTGTGTCCCTACTTAGACAAAGGGCGCCACCATTCAGCATGCCACACAGGTCAGAGACAGACACCCGCGTGGTATCTTTGGCAGCAATCGCTCTCCTCAAGTCTGTCCATTTGGCTTCCTGCGCATTTGAGTTCTGCACACTCCTGCATCAACACCAGCAACCTGTAAACCAAAACCCCCATTGCCTGGATAACTGAAACTGCCCCTTCCTCGTCTCCCAACTTTGTCCCTCCAATGGCTCTCCACCCAACCATGCCAGCTCCAGCAGTGAACCCTGCAATGGCTTCCCAGAGCTCTAAGGACACAGACCAAAGCCCCCCCCCCCCCCCGCCCCCGACCCCCACACACCAAGGCCTAAAAGGTTCTGCAGGATCTGGGCTGCCACCTTATCTGCTTAGGGTCTCCCAGAATGTTAAGTTTCGTAAGATTGATGACTGTGTTCCTTCATGTTCACCACTGCATCCTGAGAACCTAGCACAGTGACTGGTTGAGAGAGGGTGTCACTGAAAGAACAAAGGGAGAGAAGAAACTGGCCACTCCATAGATCATCACACTCATCAAAGGTGATATTCCCAATTTTATGCTTGATGAGTGAAGGGAAAAAAAAAAGATTAGGTACATTAGGTGAAACTTTCCAACTATGCAAGTCTGGTCAGAGCTTACCACGTAAGAATGTGGTTACTATTAACATATAGCCACTTGCCCTGACACTGTCCATTAAAGAAGATTCCCACAGAACTGAAGAAAGAGATGCCAGCAAGCACATAAAACAAAACCTTCTCTATACCAAGTGACCAGGAAAATGAGCTACAAACATGGTCACTGTTGGTCACAGCCAGGTGTCCCTTTTCAGCCCCAGCACATCCCCACGCCTGGAGCTAACACAGGTGAAAGCAGAATTCCCAGTGACTCTTCTCTTTTCCCATATGTGGACAAGCTGAGAACACATTCTACCAAAAACTGTGCTTGGAGAGAGGCATTTCCCCAAGTCACACGTGGCATTTTAAACTGAGTTCTATTGCTTAATTTGTAAGAAAAGCAAGTGACGTCTCCTTGTTCAAGGCCATTCTACAGCCTGAACTCTATATTATGACATAGGCAAAAGGAAACAGACCATGTTCAAATACATTTGACTAATTTCTGTGATGTGCAGTCTTGCCTATAGCTTCTGGGTGGCAAGTGACTATGTCAGGGGAGGTGTGCCAAGACTCACAGAGAAACAACAGGGCCAATCTTCATCCTGTCCCACTGATGAAGACACCCGCGAGAGGAGGGAAGTGTCCAGTGGATGCTCAGTCAGCAAATGGAGAGAGGGGCCCTATCCTCCGTGGGGGAGGAACTGTCCTAATACATTCCAAGAACCTCTCTTGGTCTCATCCATTCAAGCCTAAGACATGGAGGGGAAGGGTTGGAGGGCTGAAGTCACCACCAGTGTCCTGCATTCTCTCAAACATGGCTGAGAAGACTCGGAAAACCTCTCACCTCTCCAGATGATGATATGCCCACCACCCACATCAGTCACAACACAGCTCACAATCTGCATTCTGAGTACACATCTGCATGTTTTCCTAAGGCCATTGTCCCTAAAACTGTATATCTTAAATGAGGCCATAGCCAGCACTGACTCTGGAGAATTTATTTTTCCAACCAGAGCACTAAAGCTAATGAAATTTTCAGGGTTGATTTTTAAAATGAAATCAAAAAGAACAAAGAAAGGTGTGTCAACCTTTACCAGATGAGGTTTCTAATTCCATCTACATGAAAAGATCATTCAAGGAAAATGCGGAAGATCCAAATTCACCTTTATGTAAATCAAAACAACTTTAAATATATTATTTATTGGATACTTTACTATGTAACATGTACCTACTAAGCAATTTAAATCATTTCATCCCTACAACCATTGTACTGAACATGTGTTATTACTCCCATTTTCAAATGGGTAAACAGATTCAGAGGGGTTAAATAACCTGTCACAACCACATAGTTAATAACTGGTAGTCTAAGAACCTGGTTCCTCTGATGCCCAAATTCTTAACTATTATACCATAATGCCTAATTTACTCAAATATTTGAGAATCCAATAGCAATGTACTCAAAGAAATAAAAAGATGGCACGTATCTATTCCATATCCTTGAGGAGAATACAATTTAGAAGGGTCTACTCAGTGCTATGGTACAGAATCCACCTGCCACCACAGGAGGCACAAGAGACATGGGTTTGATTTCTGTGTCAGGAAGATCCCATGGAGAAGGAAATGGCAACGAGCTCCAGTATTCTTGCCTGGAAAATTCCATGGACACAGGAGCCTGACAGGCTATAGTCCATGGGGTCACAAAGAGTCAGACACAACTGAGAGACTGAGCATGCATACATGCACTTAATGTATACAAATTTATACATTAAAGCAGTGCATGCTAAGGCAAAAAAATAGCCACAGAAGTGTAAAAGGGATATTATTTAAGCTGGGGCCATGGGAGGAGGCTCCCCAGGGGGGAAAAAAAAGAAGTGGCATTTGAAGTGTACTTTAAAAGTTTAGTACTATCTGAATATCTAGAGATGGGAAGAGGTGCACGGCAGGGGAGAGAGACATACAAAGGTATTCTAGAAGTAGGAAGGGTAAGCAAAGAGAGGCAAAAGCAGAGGACCTACCCAGAAATAGCAGGGAGCTCAGCTTGAAAGATATAAGACTAGGAAGAGAGCTTTGAATCAAACTCTGCAAGAAACGAATGCCAAGCTAAGGAATTTGAACTTCATCCCCAAGAAAATGGAAACCAGATTTTTATACAGAAGAGAGACTAGATCAACTTAAACACTGTTTAAGCCTTTCACTGAGAGGCTAGCCCAGAACTTAGTTTGGGAACTTCTACTCTGACGTTCCATCCCATTTCACTCAAGAACAAGCAACCACAGTCAAGAGGCTTTCTCCCTGTGGTATAACACCTCTCAAACTGGACACTGGTGCACAGGCCACCCAGTCTGGAGACAACGAGACCGTGAGGAATTCAAAGAAACTCTGCTCCTTACTAAAACCTCCAAGTTCAGGTCCAAATATGAGGGGTCAGTAGCATCATTATTCCATATACATAATAACAGCTGACTCTTGAACAAGATGGGGCTTCTTTGATAACTCAGTTGGTAAAGAATCCACCTGCAATGCAGGAGACCCGGGTTCGATCCCTGGGCCAGGAAGATCTGCTAGAGAAGGGACAGGCTATCCACACCAGTATTCTTGGGCTTCCCTTGTGGCTCAGCTGGTAAAGAATCTGCCTGTAATGTGGGAGACCTGGGTTCAATCCCTGGGTTGGGAAGATCCCCTGGAGAAGGGAAAGGGTACCCACTCTAGTATTCTGGCCTGGAGAATTCCATGGACTGTATAGTCCATGGCGTCGCAAAGAGTCCGACACGACTGAGCGACTTTTGCTTTCGCTCGAACAAGGTGGGGGTTAAAAACATACAACTTACAGTTGTCCCTTCATTTTCACAGTCCTCCCTTCATATTCACATTTCTTCCACATCTGCAGATTTCAAGCAACCACAGATCATGTAGTAGTAGTATTTGCAATTGAAAAATATCCACATACAAGTGGATCCACATGGTCTAAGGGCCAACTGTATATACAAATGATTCATACAAAGACATCTGTATTTCCCAAGTGCTAATTAGCTTTACCTCATAAAAATATTGAGAGTTTAAGTGATGGGAAATTAAGGACTAACTGAATGACAGTGCATATCACATAGCAGGTGCTCAATGAACATTTGCTAATCAATTATCATTATGTTAAGTGATTCAGCATCAGATCTACAATGTGCAAAAATTAATAAAAATAAGTGAACTCTAATTAAAATAAAGTCGGAAGGCCAGAAGGGCAAGCTCTCATGCCCTACAAAGTTAGCAAAGCTCAAGAAGAAAAAGACTTCCCCTTCTTGCCTGGCGAAAGCTTAGCCAACGAGAGACTGTCACAACTCAGCCAATGAAAACCCACTATACTTTAAACTCTCAATTCCTCCATAGGATTGTTTACTACAGCCCTCCCAGCTTTCTTTTCCCCTCTTTGAAAAAGTTCTCTTCTCCTTGCTGTATTGGGACTCGTGTGTAGCTCACCATGGTTGTAAACTCCAAAATGCAAATCTTTGTTGATTCTGAATCAACCCACTTTTGCTGGAGAAGTAATTGTCAGCCTATCTGTGTTAAGATTTTGGTGGCTTGTATGGGGATCCAGAGAAGACCCCAATGACTCCAAGGCTGGTGAGCAAACAGATGTGGTACCCACTTGATGTCCATTGTTGCTCACTGCTTTTCTCACCAACCCTGGGGTTTAAGACTAAGTTTTTCCTCCTCTCTCCATCCAAATCCAAGCGTCTGCTCTCTTTGTGTTTTGAAGTTCTCCAGGTTTTACTTGAAATCTATTTTAAGGCCTCATCCTTTCTTATTAGGTCTTGTTTCTGATAGGCCTTATTCTATCAATATATTCAAGTACTAGCCTGACATTTCAGCCTGATTTCTAGGCTGTTACAATTCAAACTGTGCTGGTCTTCCATTCATTTCTTTTGGAACAGGGCTGCTTCACTGGACCTGTGCCACTTGAGCCATTGGCCTGATTCCTTTTGAAGCAGGAGCTATTCTACTAGAACTGTGCCGTTAAGCCTTTGATGTAACTCCTTGGGGACTAAACTGCTCTAGTGGAACTATGTGTTACATCTTTGGCTTGACTCCTTCAGAATTAGGCTGTGTCATTAGAGCTGTGCTGTGCAGGCTTCAGCCTGGCTCTTCCAGGACCAGACTGTTCCCTTAGGATTGGCTGGTATTAGGCCTGCATGCTATTTGAGCTGTTTAGGAAAGATCTGGGGCAAGAGGAGAAGGTGGTGACAGAGGAAGAGATGGTTGGATGACATCACTGACTGAATGGACACGAGTTGGAGCAAACTCATGGAGATGATGAATGACAGGGAAGCCTGACGTGCTACAGTTCATGATGGCACAAAGAGTCAGACATGACTTAGTGACTGAACAACAGGCTATCTGAAAATTACTCATTGCTCAAGAGAAAAACTTTTGAGCCATGGGAACCCAGTTATGTGCCTATTTTGAGGGCATTCCCCACACCAGGATTCCAGCCAGTTTTGTTTACATACACAATCCTTCCTCACACGTTTATAACTAAATGGACACACCTAACAAAAGGCAATTTAAAACATCAAAGCCATTATGAGGAACTTTTAAAATCCCAAACTTTTCTTAAAACCAAACTAAAAACCATAGCTCAAAACTTTGAAAAACTGAATGAAATGCCTATTGTGACTGGTATTTTGAGGCTTCCAAACATTATTAGGAGCCCAAATTGCCTTTCTGCAAAATAAGATTTAAAAATAACTAAGACAAACAAATGATTAAAGAAATATAAAGTGGCTTCTGACGCTTCCAGCTCCTCTTCCTGAGCTGTCTCAGGCTCTGTCTCCAGGGTCACCTTCTTCCTTTCCCTCTATGCTGCCTACACCTCTATTCCCTCAATTCTCCCATACTAATTCTCTGGCCCAACTTCTCCTAAAACTCTTCACTCCCTTTTCCTCTAAACCTATCAGAACTTGAGCCTATAAAATCAACCTTTCTGAGGATCCTGAGGCCAAACTCTTAATTTCTTATGTTCCCAGGACTAAAGCTGAATTGAAAACCACAAAGATTATTTTCCCAAAGTAACCAAAAATCCTCATATATTTGCTGAGAAATTTAATAAAGCATTCAAATTTATCAACCTTACTGCTCTGACTTGTATCAGCTAGTTCATATGCTTGTGAATGAAGGCCAGAACCAGCACTGAATAAAAATTGCTAATGGGAAAAATCCTGAAGGTCTCTAGGATTACAACTGGGAGAGCAGCCCACTGATTTCTGTTATTAACAGGCTCAGGCAATCACTAGGCAACTTCATCAGGCAATCCCTAGGGCTTTTCCAAAGTCTGTTGACAGAAACAAAATTCAGGCATTCAAACAAAAATCTGATGAGCCTGTTCATAAGTATTACAATTGACAATGTTATTTTTTAAAGAAATTCTGGTCTTTCTTCAGATATTGATTCCATTTGCATAGCTTTTAGCTCTGTGTTTACTAATGGGCTAAACCGAGACCTTTCCCTTCTAGTAAAAAGGACCAGGATAGAATGGGGAACTATGTCCACTCCAGATTTAGTTAATCTGGCAAACTAGCTCTCTCACACTGTGGGTGAGTCACCTAAAAGACTGCTATAATTCTTAATCTTCAACTATAGAAAATTAAGGTCTCAAAATGAAGCCCAAACCCTCCTAGTTTCTATCATCACAAAAAGCCAGGACATTGGAAAAGAGATTATAAACTTTAATGTTTCAGGTACCTTCTGCTGTCTAACCAGCCTTTCCAATGTCCTTCCAATTCTCAATCACGGAACTCCAAGGAATTATAGAGGCTCTTTCCAATCCTCCCTCTTAATCGGCTTGGAGAAACATTTCTCCAGATTATGGATGAATCTCTTCCAGTCCTGACACTGGGGCTATACTCTCGGTACTCAACCCCACTGTAACAAAGCAACCCCTGCCTCAGGACACTAAATCAATTTAGATAGTGGGGATTTCCGATGAACCTCAGAGATTCCAGTTTTGAGTCTATCCTCTTTTGTGTAGACTCTTTGAGAGATAGATACCTTTTTCTCTGCAGTTCCTCTGTCCCATCCATTTAATAGGCTTAAACTTCTTAGAAAAGTATCATGGCAAAATTTCTTTCTTTCTGGCTTACTTCACTCTGTATAATAGGCTCCAGTTTCATCCACCTCATTAGAACTGATTCAAATGTATTCTTTTTAATGGCTGAGTAACACTCCATTGTGTATATGTACCACAGCTTTCTTATCCATTCATCTGCTGATGGACATCTAGGTTGCTTCCACGTCCTGGCTATTATAAACAATGCTGCAATGAACATTGGGGTACACGTATCTCTTTCCCTTCTGGTTTCCTCAGTGTGTATGCCCAGTAGTGGGATTGCTGGATCATAAGGTAGTTTTATTTCCAGTTTTTTAAGGAATCTCCACACTGTTCTCCATAGTGGCTGTACTAGTTGCATTCCCACCAGCAGTGTAAGAGGGTTCCCTTTTCTCCACACCCTCTCCAGCATTTATTGCTTGTAGATCTGTGGGAGAGGGAGAGGGTGGGAAGATTTGGGAGAATGGCACTGAAACATGTATAATATCATGTATGAAACGAGTCACCAGTCCAGGTTCGATGCATGATACTGGATGCTTGGGGCTGGTGCACTGGGATGACCCAGAGGGATGGTATGGGGAGGGAGGAGGGAGGAGGGTTCAGGATGGGGAACACATGTATACCTGTGACAGATTCATTTCAATATTTGGCAAAACTAACACAATATTATAAAGTTTAAAAATAAAATAAAATTTAAAAAAATAAATAAAATGTAAAAAAAAAAAATAAAAAAATTTCTTTCTCCTAAAAGGTGAAAATAACTCTAGAACTTAACAGCAGTCATCAAAGCAACCAACCAGGTGAATTAAATGACCCATTGAGGTCTTCTATTTGCTTCATTTCTGACAACACTAGAGTAGGGTCTGGAAACACGGATCATCTGTTCCTATTGAAGCAGCTACCAACCTTATGTGCAAAATCTCCAAGATGATATTGGAAAAATTCATAATGCATCTCCTATCAAGATTCAAACAGATCCCTCAAATCTCTCCCCAGAATTAATCAATACTGTATAAGAAGCCCTTCAAGGTACAAAGCCCATAATAGAAGATTGAAAGTCCTTGCCCTCGACACTACTGCTTATAATACTCTTATTTTGCTAGTAAGAAAATCTAAGGGCCGCATATGGAGGTTTGTCTAGGATCTCTGAGTAAGAAACATTACCTCTTGACACCTTGTTGTTCTTAACCCTCATACATTACTAACATTCATTTCCATGCAAGCAAATTCTGTGTTGTAACCGATCAACGTAGAGCATTCTTTGGTATTCCAGTTGAAGTTAGCCAACACCACTTTGCCTTCACTTGAAAACAAAAAAGAATTCACCTTAAGAGTATTGCCTCAGAAATTCATTTCTCACAAACGATGGAGGCTGACTTGGATGATAAAAAGTTCTTGGGAGGTTCTACTTTGCTGCTATATGTTGATGATTTACTTCTTTATTCTTCTCAAGCCTCTTCACAGGAAGGTGACATCCACTTGCTAAAGCATTTAGCTTTAAAGGGACATAAGGTCAACAAGGAAAAACTGTAGTTTATCAAAACCCAGGTTCAATATTTAAGGTAACTGATATCAGAACAAAGGTTCCACCTAGATCCCAATACCCAAAACTAAGCACCAACTGCAAGGGTTTCTCAGGCTAGTTAGCTACTGCTGATTCCAAATTTCTCTCTTATGGCCAAACTTCTATGTAATTTGCTAAAGAACTACCACCTTGGCTTAATTTTATAAGAACTCATCCACACAGACTTTAAAACACTGAAGGAGAATTTGGTTAACCCATTTGCCCTTGGGCAGTCCAATTATCAGATTGCCTTTTTCCTTTTTATATAGATAAATGAATGGAAGGGAATGTCCTTGGAGTACTCACCCAAAAACATGGGGACCACCACGAACCATACGGCATTAGAGCCAGCAACTGGGCACCATCCATGACACAGGGACAAATCTTGACTTAGAGCCAAAACTGCCATTGCCCTTTAGGTTAAGACCAACAAGAGTATCACTGTGAGATCTCCTTTAACAATTTCTCTACTTCATGTACTAAAAGCCCTGATGAATTTGCATCACACTCAACTTTTCTCCGGAGAAGGCAATGGCACCCCACTCCAGTATTCTTGCCTGGAAAATCCCATGGATGGAGGAGCCTGGTAGGCTGCAGTCCATGGGGTCGCTAAGAGTCGGACACGACTGAGCGACTTCCCTTTCACTTTTCACTTTCATGCACTGGAGAAGGAAATGGCAACCCACTCCAGTGTTCTTGCCTGGAGAATCCCAGGGATGGGGGAGCCCTGGTGGTCTATGGGGTCGCACAGAGTCGGACACGACTGAAGCCACTTAGCAGCAGTAGCAGCAACTTTTCTCAGTCACCTTACCTCCTATGAAGTCCTTTTGTTAACTGCTCCTCACTTAACTACAATATTACATTATAATACACTTAACCTAATTACTCTTCTCCCCTCTGTCACCGAAAAAAAGTCCTTCACAACTGCTCAATGCTGGCAGATCACCTCCTGACTCTGTGAGATCACCTCCTGACTCTGATATTCTGCAGTAAATTCCTTTGGGTAAGGTTGACTTCTCATGGTTCACTGATGGTTCTTATTTAAAAGATGACAACGGTGAATACTGGACTGGATATGATATCGCAACTCCTTTTAATACGTTGAGGCAGCATCTTAACCTATGGCCACTTCAGCTCAACAGGCTGAATTACACGCTCCTACACAGGCTGATACTTTAGCTGAGGGCAAAACTGCCAATATTTATACTGACAGTAGATAAGCTTTCAGAGCAGCTCATGATTTTGGAATGTTGCAGAAGCAACACAATTTCCTTACTTTCAGCAGAAATAAAATTTAAAATGGCCCATGTATACAGGAATTATTAGATGTGATACTTTAACCCACCACTTTATAGTTATTAAGATCCCAGAGCATTCTAAGCTTGATTCTCTGGAAAAGTGAAAGTTGCCCAGTCATGTCTGACTCTTTACGACCCCATGGACTGGAGGCCACGAGGCTCCTCTGTCCATGGAATTCTCCAGGTAAGAGTACTGGAGTGAGTTGTCATGCCCTCCTCCAGGGGATCTTCCCGACTCAGTGATGGAACCCAGGTCTCCCTCATTGTAAGCACATTCTTTACCGTCTGAGCCACCAGGGAAGCCCAATTTTCTGGACGCTAAGGGAAATCACTTCGCTGACTTTTCTAGAAGAAATGCTGCTCTAAAAGAAATTAAGAACAGCCAAACCTCTGTCATGGTTCAAATAAATTTTTCCCCAAACAGGAATTTAGAAAAGCTGGCTACAAAGGCATAATAACTGGACTCAAAAAAGGAAAAACAAGATTAAAAATTCAACAATTGTTCGTTTGATTAAAAAGATAAGGTGTTAGTTCATACCAAATAACAACCCAGTCATATTGCAGACTCTAAAATTCCCACTCCTCACCACTGCACATCCATTCAGCCATTGGTCTACTAATAAAATGGCAGCATTTGTGAATCAATATTGGCAGGAAACATTAACAAGACTGCTTAAAGTGCCTAACTCAAATGTCCCACTTGTCCAAAGTACAACCTAGAGAAAGCTGGATACCACTCTCTGATTTTAAACTGCCTAACAGGTCATTCAAGATATGGCAAAGAGATTTCATACAACTTCCTCCCTCTTGTTGATATAAATATATTTTGGTCATTGTATGTTTTCACATTGGACTGAATGAAGCCTCCCCTTGCAGACAGCCTCTTCTGTGGTTAGAGTCCTTTTGGAAAAGATTGTCCCTACTTGGAGAACTACTCTCAGTCTTCATAATGATCATGGAACCTACTTTATTGGTCAAGTACTTCAACAAATCTGTGCTACCTGGCCAATTTAATAACACTTTACTGAACTTACCACCCTCAATTCTCTATTTTAGTTGAATGCACTAACGGCATTAAGACTTACTGGCAAGGTTGGTTCAAGATGGTGGAGTGGAAGAACGTGTGCTCATCTCCTGAGAGAGCACCAAAATTGCAACTAGCTGTGGAACAACCATTGACAAGAGGATGTTGGAACCTACCAAATGACAAGAGGATGTTGGAACCCACCAAAAGAAAAGAGACCCCACATTCAAAGACAAAGGAGAAGCTGCAATCATGATAAAACCAAATCCCACACCCACAGGGTAGATGACCCACAAACTAGAGAATAATAATACCAAAGAAGTTCTTCCACTGTTATGAAGGTTCTGAGGCCCACGTCAGGCTTCACAGCCTGAAGATCCATCAAAAGGACTAAAATCCCCAGGGAATATAACCTTGAAGGTCAGCTGGATTTGATTACAGGACTGGTGAAAACAGAGACTCCATTCTTGGAGGGCACAAACATACCCTGGTCTAGTGCACACCAGGACCCAGGGAAAAGGAGGAGTGATCCTACAGGAGACTAAACCAGACCTACCTGCCAGTGTTGGAGGGTCTCCTGTGGAGGCATGAGTCAGCAGTGGCTTGCCACAGGGACAGGGGCACTGGCATCAGCAGTCCTGGGAGGTACCCCTGGGCATGAGCCCTCTTGGAGGACACCATTAACCCTACGTAAAGCACATAGACTCTGGGGCTGGACTGCCTCAAGTCAAGCAATAACAGGAAGGGAGCGTAGCCTCATCCATCAGCAAACAATCAGATTAAAGTTTTCACTGAGCATTGCCCACCAGAGCAAGATCCAGTTTCTCCCACTGTCAGGAAGCTTGCATACGCCTCTTTGCCTCATCCACCAGAGGGCAGATAAAAGAAGCAAGAACTACAATCCCATAGCTACCAGAACAAAAACCACATCACGGAAAGTTAATCAATATGAAAATACAGAGAATCATATCCCAGATAAAGGGACAAGATAAAACCCCAGGGGAAAAAAAAAAAAAAAACTAAATGAAGTAGACACAGGCAATCCTCCAGAAAAAGAATTCAGAACATTGATAGTGAAGATGATCCCGGATCTTGGAAAGGAATGGAGAAGATGCAAGAAATGTTTACCAAAGACCCAGAAGAACTAAAGAACAAACAGAGAAGAACAATACACTGGAAGGAATTGATAGCAGAATAACTGAGGCAGAAGAACAGATATGTGACATTGAAGACAGACGGTTGAAATCACTCCACAAAACAGAATATAGAAAAAAGAATGAAAAAAAAAAAAGATAGCCTAAGAGACCTCTGGGACAACATTAAACACACCAACATTTGCATTATACAGGTCCCAGAAGGAGGAGGAGAAAGAGAGAAAGAACCCATGAAAATATGTGAAGAGATAATAACTGAAAATGTCCCTAACAGGGAAAGGGAATGGTCAACCAAGTGCAGGAAGCACAGAGAGTTCCCGGCAGGATAAACCCAAGGAGGAATACACCAACACATAATAATCAAACTGAGAAAAATTAAAGATATAGATAAAATATTAAAAAGCAACATGGGAAAAATGACAAAAAACATACAAGGGAACTCCCATCAGGTTATCAGCTGATTTCTCAACAGAAAATCTACAAGCCAGAAAGGAATGAGATGATATATATAAAGTGATGAAAAGGAAGAAGCTACAACCAAAAATACACTACTCAGCAAGACCCTCATTCAGATTTGATGGAGAAATTAAAAGCTTTCCAGACAAGCAAAATTTAAGAGAATTCAGACCACCAAACCAGCAAATGCTAAAGGAACTTCTCTAAGAAACACAAGAAAAGGAAAAGACCTATAATAAATCCAAAACAATAAAGAAAATGTTAATAGTAGCATTACATATCAATAATTACATTTAAATGTAAATGGATTAAATGCACCAATCAAAAGATACAGACTGGCTAGGTGGATAAAAGTATTTGCACGTATGTAATTCCACTTATTACCTCACTCTACTTAACCCCCCATATTGTATGCAATTATTTTATATTTTATATTGTTAGGTTAATCATATTTCCATTATGGCTTATTACTGTAATTATCTTTTATTTTTTTCTGGCTATTGATTTTGAAAACTGATAAATATCTTTTGTTATTGTGATTATGTAACTCTTATTCATTTTAATACCATTGTATCATGATTGGTCAACAGAAAATAATAGAATTCTAACAGAAAAATCTGCAACCACTTTTTAAAATCCAGATGCACAGTAGAATTATCTTGGAATTTTCTCTTTTTTTTTAATACAAATACTCAGGTATTGTTTTTTCCTCCAAAAATCCAGATGCGATTCTAATGAGCATCTATGTTTAAAAACAACTGGACTATGTGATGATCTTTTACTTCTATCTAGTTGTTTCACTTTTTCTATTTTATAGTTAAGGCTCCCATTTCATGTATTTTATGTTTTCCAATTTCTCCAACTCTTTTTGTTGTTATTATTTATCATGCCTTTATCAAATATAGCATAAAAAGTTTAGGTATACATATATAATATTTATAATCTATATTTTAGAAAACATGATTTTTTGCTGAACTAAAAAATTTATGACATTTTGTTTCCATTTGTTTGACTAAGCATGAATAGAATGCTAGATTTCTAATTCATATTCACTCAAAACTTTGGTATTAGTTCCATTTATTCTGGCATCTGGCATTACTACTAAAAGTCTAAAAAGCTTATTATTTTAGTGATTTTTAAAAAAATAATCTGAATGACGCTTGAAACTTCTAATTCTGAGAATATAAAGAAATACTATGTTGTAAAACAAACAGGAAATTAACATGATACAGTATTATTAACAAAAGTATACATTTTGTTCAAATTACACAGAATTTTATGCTGCTAAGTCACTTCTGTGTATTCTTGCCACCTCTTCTTAATATCTTCTGCTTCTGATAGGTCCATACCATTTTTGTCCTTTATCGAGCCCATCTTTGCATGAAATGTTCCCTTGGTATCTCTAATTCTCTTGAAGAGATCTCTAGTCTTTCCCATTCTGTTGTTTTCCTCTATTTCTTTGCATTGATCGCTGAGGAAGACTTTCTTATCTCTTCTTGCTATTCTTTGTATGCAGTTCAGGAAGCAACAGTTAGAACTGGACGTGGAACAACAGACTGGTTCCAAATAGGAAAAGGAGTACGTCAAGGCACTATATTGTCACCCTGGTTATTTAACTTATATGCAGAGTACATCATGAGAAACGCTGGGCTGGAAGAAGCACAAGCTGGAATCAAGACTGCCGGGAGAAATATCAATAACCTCAGATATGCAGATGACATCACCCTTGTGGCAGAAAGTGAAGAGGAGCTAAAAAGCCTCTTGATGAAAGTGAAAGAGGAGAGTGAAAGTTGGCTTAAAGCTCAACATTCAGAAAAGGAAGATCATGGCATCTGGTCCCATCACTTCATGGGAAATAGATGGGAAAACAGTGGAAACAGTGTCAGACTTTATTTTTTCGGGCTCCCAAATCACTGCAGATGGTGACTGCAGCCATGAAATTAAAAGATGCTTACTCCTTGGAAGAAAAGCTATGACCAACCTAGATAGCATTTTCAAAAGCAGAGACATTACTTTGCCAACAAAGGTCCGTCTAGTCAAGGCTATGGTTTTTCCAGTAGTCATGTATGGATGCAAGAGTTGGACTGTGAAGAAAGCTGAGTGCCAAAGAATTGATGCTTTTGAACTGTGGTATTGGAGAAGACTCTTGAAAGTCCCTTGGACTGCAAGGACATCCAACCAGTCCATTCTGAAGGAGATCAGCCCTGGGATTTCTTTGGAAGGAATGATGCTGAAGCTGAAACTCCAGTACTTTGGCCACCTCATGCGAAGAGTTGACTCATTGGAAAAGACTCTGATGCTGGGAGGGATTGGGGGCAGGAGGAAAAGGGGACGACGACAGAGGATGAGATGGCTCGATGGCATCACCGACTCGATGGACGTGAGTTTGAGTGAACTTCGGGAGATGGCGATGGACAGGGAGGCCTGGCGTGCTGCAATTCATGGGGTCACAAAGAGTCGGACATGACTGAACGACTGAACTGAACTGAAGTCACTTCAGTTGTGTCCAACTCTGTGCGACCCTATAGACGGCAGCCCACCAGGCTCCCCGTCCCTGGGATTCTCCAAGCAAGAACACTGGAGTGGGTTGCCATTTCCTTCTCCAATGCAAGAGAGTGAAAAGTGAAAGTGAAGTTGCTCAGTCGTATCTGACCCTCAGCTACCCCATGGACTGCAGCCTTCCAGGCTCCTCAATTTTATGCTAGCATCCATTATTTTTTATACCTTATTTAAGATTCCACATTTTATTTAATTGTACTGAGTAGCTTCAACTGCATGCAACAAATTCTGATCAATTCTCTTTTTATTTTTATTTTGTTACAAATATTTTCTAGTTTTCCTTATTATGGCTTCTTAGATACATTCATCATTTAAAAGTGGACATCTAATCTCCAAATACATGGGTTTTCTAAAATATCTTTGATATTAATTTCTCATTTTGATATTAATTTCTCATTTAAATGCTTTCTTCTCTGCAATCACCCTCTGTGTTTTTTCAGTCTTTTAAGTTTATTGAGGCTTTCAATGACTAAGTCAAAGATCTCTTTTGGTAAATGTCACATTCGACTTGAAAATATGTGAGTTATTTTCAAATATCTTTTGATATTGATTTCTAATATTTCTATCATTTCACAGTGATAAGAGAAGAGACTCTGTATGATTCCAATACCTTTTGTTGCTACATTTCAGTCACTAAGTCATGTATGACTCTTTGAAACCCCATGGACTGCAGCATGCCAGGCTTCCCGGTTCTTCACTATCTCCCAGAGTTCACTCAGATTCATGTCTATTGAGTCAGTGATGCTATCTAATCATCTTAATATCTTTAGACCATGAAATTTTTGTCAGTTTTATATCTCTGGGTATGTTCCAGTATCTCCTGGTTTAGAGTCTATGAGAACTTGAATAGAATTTGTATCCTGCTGTTATGTGAAAACTGAATAAATCTTAATTATGTTGAATTGGTTCATAGTGCTTTTGGGGTCTACTCTATCCTTCTACTTTTCTGTCTATTCGTTCTATTAATTTTTGAGAGTTTGAAATTGAAACTCCAACTAAAAATCTTAATTTATCTATTTTAAAAAAATAATTGCAACAACTAGCCCAACTATTTGCAACTTTGTTCTGTATTTTCCTAGTCTCCTATAGATGAGTTATCATACTTTCATAATTCAAAAAAAGAAGAAGAAGAAGAAAAAGAGTCAACTGGCAAAACTGGAGGATAGACACCCTCCAAATACCTTTGCAAAAGGAGGAGGGTTCAGGATGGGGAGCACGGGTATACCTGTGGCGGATTCATTTCGATGTTGGGCAAAACTAATA
Organism: Bos javanicus; assembly: GCF_032452875.1. NCBI lineage: Eukaryota > Metazoa > Chordata > Mammalia > Artiodactyla > Bovidae > Bos > Bos javanicus. The sequence continues at coordinate 53,451,980 of NC_083874.1, read as the reverse complement.
CAATATTGTAAAGTTTAAAAATAAAATAAAATTTAAAAAAAAGTTTTTAAAGAAAAAAATTTTTAAACATTACAATTAAAAAGGTTACACTGAAGGGAAAAAAAAAAAAAAAAAGCACTGCCATCGATCCTTCTAAATCTCAGATCCACCCCTTCTGGAAGTCAAACTTTCACCCTTTAAGACAGTCACAAGATGTTCAAAGCATTTGACTCATCATTCTTTTGACTCACAAATGATAAAAGGAGAAGTACTCCAATATGTAAATGTCTTATTGCTTCTATCAAAAAAAAAACCACTTTGGTAGAGCAATCTTTTCACAGAGTGCTCTTGGGAGATGAATACCCTAAGCATCACACCTTCCAACCTGGAGATTTCATTACTGGAAAAGACACCTCCAGAAAGACTCTCTTCAACTTCACTGGAAAGGACCCTATCAGGTACTACTAACCAACCTTTCTGCACCCAAAACCCAGGGAATAGACTCTTGTATTTACATAACACAGCTAAACAAAGCAGCAAATCAAACCAGATCTGCACATCATTTGGTAACTTGAATGGAAAGATTCCTCGAAACTGAAGAAGACATCTGATGAGACAGCCTTTCTAAGATACCTGGATCAAGCTTACAGAAGTTTGTCTGTCAAACCTTTGATGATGACCTAATATTTCAGATGCTTTCCAATAACTAGGATATTACTAACATATGGACTTTAGATAAAAGAACCTGAGAGTTACTTTTAGATGTAATCTCAGTAGGTTTCTGTGTATTTTCCCTCCGTGGGACACTAACTCACAAAAGGTCCTTCCTGGCACCAAGGGACAAAAAGCTGCTAAAACAAGAACACCTAACTCTTACCAATGATGCTTTCAGAGAAGGATCCTAATCAAAAGGAGCAAATGTAAAAATTAATAAACAAAAACCTCAATTAAAATAAGAGTTGGGAGGCTGGAAGGGAGAGCGCTCAAACCCTACAATGATAGCAGAGTCCAAGAGGAAGTAGCAAGACTTCCTCTTCTAGTTGGCAAAAGCTCATCCAATGAGACACTGTTACCACTCAGCGGATGAAAAGCCACTATACTTTAAACACCCGATTCCTCCAATGGACTCTTTGTTTACTACAGTCCTCCCAATTTCCTTTTTCCCTCTTTAAAAGAGTTGTCTCTCCTTCCTGGGCAAGGGACTCACACGTGGCTCACCATGGTTGCAGAACTCATACTGCAGTTCTTTGTTGATCCTGACAATCCCATATTTGCTAGAAAAATAACTGGCAGCCTATTTGTTTTAGGTCAACAGATGAAAACTCAACCACTAAAGACTCCAGCCCTAAATCTGAATTGCTTAGCCCTGACACAAAACAGAACCAAAACACAGAGGTACCGGATTCAGAACAATTACATTTAAAATGTCCCAAGATCTTATAAGACAGCAGGTCAGCACAGGAAAAACTCACTCAAGGAAAAAGTGATGGTTTGCTTAGTAAAACAAAGAAATCTATTTTGAGAGGAACTAATCGAGTGAAAGGGAAAAAAGGGTATTTCCAGGCCATCCAAGTACAAATGTACACATACACAGAGAGCAAAGTCAAGGACAATTCAGAAGACTGCGAAGTACACGGACTCCACAAATAGGGGTTCAAATCCTGGATCTGCCAATTACTAGCTGTCTATGAACAAATTACTCAACCTTTCCAAATGTTCATGTAATTATGAGGATAATATGTACCTCACAGGATTGTCATGGGAAAGGTGGGAGGGAGAAAGGAAGAGAGAAAGAAAGAAAGTGGGGAGGGAAGTAGGGAGGAAGGAAGGAAGGAAGAAAACATGTTGCTGCTGCTAAGTCACTTCAGTCACGTCCAACTCTGTGTGACCCCACAGACGGCAGCCCACCAAGCTCCACCATCCCTGGGATTCTCCAGGCAAGAACACTGGAGTGGGCTGCCATTTCCTCCTCCAAGAAAACATGTTATGAAACAGCAAAGCACAGGGCAGACCTTATGTATTAGATGCTGGCAACTTAGATGCTCACAAGCACTGGCTGAGTGGAAGTTTACTCGCAGGTTAAAGGTAAGAGAATTAACAAAAGGAGACTCTTAATTAGAGTAAGAATTAAGAAATCTTTGCCTCACTGATTCACCAAACTAATCAAAGAACCTCATTCTAGTGAACTATGAAAAACACATTCAAGATCGTAAGGATTTTCCTCAGATGCTTAGAAAACCCCAAAGCATCTACAAATTAAAAGTTTCCTTTCACACTTCAGAGCTGAAAGCAAAGGCAAAAATCTTGGACTAAGTAACAGTATTTTTTTTTAAACTGAACTATAACTCAAAGCAGTATGGATTTCTTCTTGAGTTTATTAACCTCAAGCGGTGCCTTTCAAATGTATTGGGGAAAGAGTGGTATCATCAAACCCTTTTTGTCAATTGCCTGGGGAAGGAGGCCAGTCCCAGATGAAACAGATAAAAGAGTGAGCAAGCTAACATGACATCCAAGATAAATGGGATTTGGGGGGTTCACAGGCTTGTAGTGCCTAGCTTTCTGAGAAGCTGACATTTGTGCTTTGCCCCTAAAACAGGCATGTTTTAGAAGGGTGGGAGGGGGATGTGAAGAAGAGACCACACACGTCAAAACAAAGGATCTGCAGGAAGAGTGAGTCAGAGTAGTACTCAGAAGACCAGGAGCGGCCAGAATGAGACGGAGCTAGAGTGCAGGGTGGGTGAGTGTCCCCTAAGTCAACACCACTGCATAAGGTTCAAGAAGGAGCAGAGGAACAAACTGGCGGAGGGGCAAATGAGCCCAGCTTGGGCCTCAAGATTTAGCTTTTGTTTCTAGAACATTCTCCCTACTTAGAGCAGAGCTTCTCAAACTTTAATACACATCAGAGGATCTTATCAAAATGCTGATCCTGGTTCAGTATGCCTGGGAATCTGAGGCTGCATTTCTAAATTTTCAGGTGATGCCAGTGCTGCTGGTCCACACACTACACTTTCCAAGGCAAGGGTTGTGATTCCCACCCGAGACTCTGAGATCAAAGATCACAGTGTCTTTATCCTTCCAGGACGGTGCTTAAGGTATACAGGACCTCAAAATCTATATACTGGAAGAATGGATTACTTAGGAGGACTTAAACTGTAACAGAAACAGAACAAAATCTAAAACAACAACCAGAAACGGGCTGAATCCTTGCTCATCCACCAGTCATGTATGTGAACCTAGGGAGAGTTACTTAACATGCTTGGCCTTAGGAAACTCATTTCAAAACTTGGAGAATGAACCACTTGATCTCTAAGGCCTTCCAGCTCTAAAACTCCACCCAAAGTATTTTTTTCTGTGTCTTAAAAAAAAAATCATTTTAATGGTGAGGATATTCGCTCGATATTCCTCCAGCAACGCACACCTCTGTCATTCTCAGACAGCCATTTCCAAAAATCCAATTGAGAGAACACAGATTCTGTTGGTCTCAGCAAATAACCATAGCAACTAATACCCCCCAAATAAAATGATGTCTTCACAATGATGTGCTGGCTCAATTAGATTAAGAGGGTGACGTGTACCATCTCAAAATTTATGGTCGTAAATTTACAGTGAAAGCCAGACCTTCTTGGAAGAGGTTTATAAGTAAAAGAGAGGCCTTGCCAATAAAACGAAGACGGCACAGGGAGCCAGAAAAACTGAGTTGATGAGAAACTGGAGCAGGGCCACCCTGCCTGTCCCAGGTCCACACAGACACAGCCATCACCCAGATGTGAATCCGGAACGTGGTTAAACAGCTGCAGATCTGAGTGCCACCACTTCTACCAGGGAATCAGCAAGCAACTGTCTTCTCTCCATGCCTCCTTCACGTATATAATCAAAGGAAACAAATACTGCTCCCTCAGAAAAGGCTTCTAAGAGATTCAGCAGAAGACTTGTAAAGCTCTTAGGTAAAAAAGAGGACAATTGCAGAATAGTAAATTAGGGGTGGTATTGGATTTCCAGCTCATCATGGGATGCAGACCTTCCGGCTCCAAGGTCTTTAGATTGGAGTTAGAAAAGGGAAGGGAAAATACAGCATCTGTAAGTTTTATAATTCACCATCTTCCCACACCCTCAGGCCTGCCTCTTCCAGGGTTTGGGCAATCATGTCTGTTCTGAACAAATTCAGGCAAGCAAGAATGTCACTTGAAAGGTAGGAAAAGGGAAGCCAAGGTCCATCACCTCCCTATAACCTTCAGATCTTTTCCAGCAAAGGACAAAAAGAAAAAACAACAACAAACCAAAAACCCAGCCTAAAGAACTAGGGTTCAATGTCCATTTAACTCTTATTAACTCAGAAAGTCCTGGGCAGCAAAACCTGGAACTGAAACGCAAAATCTGCTGCATCCCCAGTGGTTCTCATCAAGAACTATAACAGTTTAAGAGTAGTTAAGGCAAGACAAGGCACAGTGAGTAAAACAAGGCCTTCCATCAGCCTTACAAGCCAAGAACAGTGGGTAAGGGAACGAACTCGCAGGGTTCAAAAGCCCACTGCAGCCCCCTCCGTTGTCTCAGTACTGAGTTTCCACCTGTATGAAACTGAGAAGAAAGCAAGCTGCCTCTGGGGGTTTCTGTGAGGAAACAAATGATGCTCAGAAGCACTTAGCACCAGGCCTGGCTAAGCAACAGGCTATAAACGATAGGTATTTGTAGTGTAGAGTTTCACACAGCAGCAAAATAAAACGCCAGGCTGATTTATTTTGGGGTAAAGATGAAAGGACAGCCAAGCCACTTGGTCTCCTTCCACCCACCTTTACACCCACTACCCGGCTGACTTCCCACATTACTATCCTCTAAACAGAATCCACCTAATCCCTCGGCACAACTCACACTCTCCTCCTCACTAACACTACAGGAAGCAAGATGGCCACTCCTCAGCACCAAAAACGTTCAATTAAAAAGGGAAAATCTGCCTGTTGCTCCTGGATTAAATTAACATTTCCTGAAGGGAAAAAAAAATGTATCTAGCAATTCTGAACACAGCCACACCTAATAATGTTCTCAGAAGTTAGTTTCACTTTCTTTTATCCCATTTAATGAACCACGTCCTTGCTGCCCTCAGGGGAAGCTGTGCTCCCAGACCAAGCAGGGAGGTCCAGATGGGCACCATTCTGCCTCATAGGTACCCCACTGAACCTGATTCCCTGCCTCCTTCCCCAACTGTCCCGTCCCCAGATCCGTCCCCCAGTCCACATACAAAATTAGGCTTCATCTAGTTCTTAGAGTACCCACCTCTCCCCACATCATCAAAGAATTTGAGGGATCAAAAAGACTACTGTTTGTCAAAAATATGATGGGACATCATCTGTGGCGGACTCTCCCAGGGAGCCCACACCAGCCCCCTGAGTTCAACTTCAGGGCTAGGGTCCAAGAACCTGGGCTCCCCAGAAGTTTTTATACATGCAGGAGTTTGAAAACTCCTACCACCTGAGCCTTCGGAACATCTCATTCCAGTACCAAGAATGCAAACCTCTCCAGGTCACAAAGGCGGGGCTCCAAGGAGCAAGCCGAAAATTCTGACTCCTGACAGATTTACAAATGTCTCCAAAGCAGGAAATCCAAGCTCATAGTGGAAGAAATCTAAGTGACAGTAGAGATGAGAGGAGGGAACACCACAATTCAATTTAAAAATCACGAATTCTAAACACAGCCTTTTCCCAAAAATGTTCTCAATCACATCTTCTACTGTGGAGCCCACACAATCCAGTGGGAAAGCTGCTCTGTTCAGCACCTGATTTGCACAGACCCAGCTCATGGCACCTGGAACTGACGAATGCCAGTTCGTCAGTTGACTGCCTAGAAACCCATCCAAAACCTGGCTTCCCAAAGAAGTGGTAGCTGCCTTTAGTGCCTGGGGAGCCAAATACTCCTGGACTAGGCAAGGCTGCAGCTGCCAATACAGGCTCTGCCCAGTTAATCTTCTCTGAGCCTGCAAATAATAAATCTGACACAGACTCCACTGAATCTGGGACACAGGCCCACAGGTGCCCTAGCAGAGAGAGTACCTAAGGTGCTTCTGGGGTGTGCAACCTCCTTCAAGAACCCACACCCAGAAGGGCCTGGCTGGTTTAATGCTCTCCTGTCACCATTTTGAGATTCTTAAACTTTCATCTTTGAACTTGAGTTTTACAAGTGAAGTCTGGTGTGATGGTGGAGGACGCATATGAGCTGAGGCAAGGCTTAAGACATGAATGTCATGTGGGTCCACCAGGGTTCCTTTTGGCCCCATGTGTACCAGGTGTGATGCCCCTTAAATAAAAGATTCTGGTGGACCCACAATATGTGGGAGTTGAGCCAGACTAAGAGTGAGTACAAGGCATGCCTGTGATGTCTACAACTGAATAAGCAGGAATACTGACAGCCCTGAGAGGCTAAGCTTTCCTTTCAGACCAGAACTTCTGAAATGCAAAAGGAAGAAAGAGCATTCTAGAAATATGAATGACTAAGGAACCCTGCAATAGCCGTTCTTATTCATGTTATTTCCTGGGATAAGTGGACTACTTATGCTGACCATGACAACACTGGACGGTAAAGGATGGAGCAACCCATACTCACATTTCCTTTCAATCCTTCTTCATTCATCAGTAAGCCGAAGAGAGAGGCTGTTAGTAGAACATGCAAGTATCAAAAAGTGAAATAACAAAACAGCTCTTTTAGGGTACTTTTCACAGAAATAGAACAACCCTAAAATTTGTATGGAACAAAAAGACCCCAAATAGCCAAAGCAGTCTTCAGAAAGAACAAAGACAGAGGCATCATGCTCTCAGATTTCAAACTATATTACAAAGCTATAGCATTCAAAACAATGTGGTGTTGACATAAAACTGATCACTAAAACAGAACAGACAGCCTAGGATAAACCCATAATACACAGTCAATTAATTTACGAAATATGAGCTGGGGAAAGGACAGCTTCTTTAGTAAATGGTGCTTGGAAAACTGGACAGCTATATGCAAAAGAATGAAACTAGCCCACTCTCTTACACCATACACAAAAACTAACTCAAAATAACTCGAAGACTTGAATATAAAACCCAAAACCATAAAACTCCTAGAATAAACATAGATGGTAATCTCTATAACATTAGTCTTTGAGGTGATTTTTTGAACTTGACACCAAAAGCAAACGCAACAAAAGTAAAAATAAACAAGCAGGACTGTATCAAACTAAAAAGCTTCTACACAGCAAAAGAAACCATCAACAAAATGAAAAGGCAACCTACCAAACTGGAGAAAATATTTGCAAATCATATATTCAATGAGGGGCTAATATCCAAAATATATAATGAATGCATATAAGTCAACAGCAAAAACCCAAACAACCCAATTTAAAAATGGGCAAAGGATCAGCAGAATAGACAGTTTTCCAAAGAAGACAAACAGATAGCCAACAGGTACATAAGAAAGAAGCTCAACATCACTCATCAGCAGGAAAACGCAAGTCAAAACTACAAAAAGATTATCTCACATCTGTTAAAATAGCTGTTATCAAAAAGACAAGAAACAACAAATGCTGGCAAGGATACAGAGAAAAGGAAACACTTGAGCACTACTGTTGGGGATGCAAATTGGCACAACCACTATGCAAACGGTGAGAAGGGTCCTCAAATCATCCAGCGATTCCCCACCTGGATGTATCTTAAGAAAACACATGTGCGCCTGGGGGTGATTCATGTCGATGTACGGCAAAAACCACCGCAATACTGTAAAGAAATTATCCTCCAATTAAAATACATACATTTTTTAAAAACGAAAAGAAAAACACTACAGACAGTCTCTGACTTACAAAGGTGCAAATGCACAACACTCTCGGGGGGAGCTGTACTTCAAGTTTTGAATTTTGATCTTTTTTCTGGCTAGCAGTAAGCAATATGATACTCTCACATGACGATGGGCAGTGGTAGGGAACCACAGCTCCCAATCGGCCACTCGATCACAAGAGTAAACAACTGATACACTGACAACCATTCTGTCTTTCACATCCAATTCAGTACTCAATAAATTACATGAGATATTCAACACTTACAAAATAGGGTTTGCATATTTTGCTGAATGGTAGGCTAATGTAAATATTCTGAATATGTTTAGGTAGGCTAGACTAAACTATCATATTTGGTAGGTTAGATGTATTAAAGCATTTTAAATTATTTACTTATTTGGCTGTGCCAGGTCTTAGTTGTAGCATGCAGGATCTTTGAACGTCATTGCAGCATGTGGGATCTTTCAGCTGCGACATTCAAACTCTTAGTTGCAGCATGTAAGATCTAGTTCCCTGACCAGGGATTGAACCTGGGCCCCCTGCATTGAAGGCGTGGAGTCTTTGCCACTGGACTACCATGGAAGCCCCTTATATGCATTTTTCACTTACATTTTCAACTTACAATGGGTTTATCAGGATATAACCCCATCATAAGTCAAGGAAGATCTGCAATGCAGAGATACATTAATCTCTCTGTTCTCTACAACATTATGTACAATACCCTAGACGTGAAAATAACCCAAACGTCCATTAATGGATAAATAAGATGTGATGTATGTGTAGTGTATGTGTGTGTGTATGAGAGAGAGAGAGAGATGGAGTATTATTCAGTTATAAAAAAGAATGAAATCTTGCTATTTGTGGCAACTTAGATTGACCTTGAGAACATCATGCTAAATGAAATAAGTCAGAGAAAGACAATGTGTGATTTCACTTATATGTGGAATCTTTAAAAACAAAAACAAAAAATCTACCTCATAGTACAGAGAACAGATTGGTGGCTGCCAGAGGCAGCGGGTGGCAAACAGACAAAATGGGTGAAGGTGATCAAAAGGTACAAACTTCCCTTATAAAATAAAGTCATGGGTTTGTAATGTAGAACATGGTTACTATACTTAAAAACACTGTATTGCATACTTGAAAGTATTTAAGAAAGTACATCTTAGAGAAAGCTCTCAACACAAGGGAGAAGAAAATTTGTAACTATGCATGGTGACAGAGTTAATTACATTTATTGTGATGATCATTTTGCAATATATAAAAATGTTGAATTATTACACTGTATACTTGAAACTAATATAATGTCATATGTCAATTATATTGCAATTAAAAAAAACTATTTACAAAAAAAAAAAAAGTTGAGTCATTTCATGCAGTGTCCGAGTCTGAACAAAATTAATATGCATATAAGATACATAATTCAAACTGTATAATTTCAGTGATTCTATATACAAATCAATTGATCTCATATTTACAATTAAAAGTGGCATTGCACAATATAAAGATGAATAGTAAAATTCATACCAATAGTTCAAATTTTCGACTGTTCTTTTTTTTAAATAGCATTGAATAGAAAATTTTTTTAAAAAAAAGGCAAGGCACAATGAGAGAGACCATTAAAAAAAGGCTTTACATTTTAATACACCTTTAGCAGCACTTATTTGGGCTTCATGAACAAGAGGCCCACAGATAAAACAGACAGCCCTAGGCACAAGCACACCCAGGATGGCTCTTCTCCCTGTGTTAACTTTCTCCTTTCCTCCAGCTGGCACCTGGAGGAGGAGCTCCACCGCTGAGCAGCATGGGCCCAGGCCAGCAGCATCATAGCTGGCCTCCCCGCTCCCTCCCAGCTCAGCTGTCCAGGATGATCTTTTCAAAAAGCAGATCTGATCTTGTCACTGCAGCTTCCACATCCTCCCCAGCTATAATTCTTCCCTTTCATCTCAAAGTTACTACAAATCTGACTAGAAAGTGGGTGGGAGACACTCAACTCAAGGATACACACCACTGGCCTGGACCTCCCTCGGTCCTCCAGCCCCACTGGCCAGCTCAGATCCTGGACCCCTCTGGCCACAAAGCCTGGCACGTTTCCTCAGCCCACAGTCCTGGCCCAACCCTCTCCATCTTGCTGTTGTCACCCTTCAAATTCCGCTTGGAGAGTCACTTCCTCAGGGAAGTGGCCCCCTCTATCCCCCACCCTCTCCCAATGGTAGCTCTCCCAATGGTAGCTCTCCCGCCTCCCTACAACTTCCTTTCCCATCCCTTTACATGATAGGTAATTTCCTTTGATTTTCATGACTGTTTAATGCGTACCACCGACGACATTAGGACAGCTATCACAATTCTAGTATGTAGTAAGCAAGCCTCCAATAACACTTTTAAATATATAAATGAATTCACGTGACTTTTTAAGACTTGAGCCAGGAGAGTGACAAACTCTGCAATCCTCTTTTTACAGAAAGGGAAGAAGCTAGATCACCGAAATGGAGATCAGCCACCCCTTTATTTACTCCATTACACTCACGAAATCAAACGGGAACCCCATTTCCTAGGCTTATCTTAGCCTTGAAGACACACTTTTCCTACATTCTCTCTTTGTTTTTTCCTCACTCCTGGAGTTTATTGTCCACTTGGTGCAAGGCACAGGGTTATGGGGTGTGAGGAAGGCACACTCGTGTAGCTCAGATAGCAGTAGGATTCTCTCAACTTCCTTTTTAGTGTTCTTCTATTTTTATATTAAAAAACTGAACTGCTTCCCTTGACCGCAGTCTCCTTGGTCTTGGGGAGAGGAGGAGAGGGAGGTACAGTGCGGGGGGAGGAGGAGGACTCTGATGAGCCTAGCCCCTTGGAAGGAAGCCTGGAAGCTGGTGGTGGTCACTCAGGACGGGGGCCTGCAGTTGGTTTTGCCAGGCTGGCTGCCAGGCTGCTGCTTCCCCGCAGCTTCCTGAGCTAGGTCACAGGTGATCGTGCTGGTGGAAGCCTGGGCAGACTCCGAGTACTCTGGGGACTCCAGCACCATGGCCATGAGTCCACTCGGGAGAGTGGACTTCCCTTAGAAGAAGCTAGCCCACCAGTGTCCTGGGTCTGCTTTGGGGAGACCCGGATGGTGGGGGATGGCTTCCCCAGGGTACTCGGCACTTCCACAGGAGCTGTTACTGGAAGTGGAGCCCAGGCAGTGCTGGCAGTAGTCATGGGTGGCCACGAGTGAGCCGCTGGAGGGGATGGCCCCCATACTCTTGCTTGCGGGCTGGTAGAAACCTCGATGGAGACCCTTCACAGGCCTTGGCATGCGATCACTGACAGTGGGCACAGGGGCACTAGGCCACAGAGCCCATCTGCGTAAAAAAAGGCGGGCAGCCACTCCACAAACCAGACACACAGGCCCTACTCTCTTTCTTGTCCAACAGTCCGACAATGTTTTCAAGGTACCACTAACTCGATCTTAAAATTGAGTTACCTACAAACTTTACCTACAAGCAAATGATAGGCAAAGAATTGCCATCTGTATACCTCGACAGCATACCTTGGTCAGACTTTAAAAATATAATCTGGTGACAAACTGTGCCATGTAAATACAGAAGCCATCCCTTTTAACACACCGGGTACTACTTGAGGGAAAACAGAGAAACATAACTTTGGGGGCAGTGTCTCTTGATCTGTCTTTGAAAGGTCACCTGAACCAGGTCACCCCAGACTTTTTAAATCTGAAATTCTGGGAATCTAATCTGAAAATGAGATCTGGAAATCAAATTTCCAGATTGGCAATCAAATCTGGAAATCACAGTAAGTTTAAGGACTGCTGTTATAGGAAGACATTGTTGAGTCATTTGTTTAAACGCCAAGGGACGGCAGGACGCTACTGACACCGAACCTGAGAAAGCGGGGACACAAGAAAGAAAAGGAAAGCGACGTCCCGTGCTGGGCCCAGAAAGTCCCTGGCAACACGCCGCCAAGAAAGAAGCAGGAAACTGTTCCCAGAGAAGAGAGGGAGCCTGGAAAAACCCCAGGTCATTGTCGGCTAGGGCTGTTAATCATTCTGGCTGTTTTATTCTTGTGGCCACTTCCTCCTTTCTCAAGGTGCTCTGGGGACAGCAAGGGACCCTGACGTCTGTCCCCCCATCGCAGGAAGGACATAGTGAACGTAAGCCAGGGACTGCATAAGCAGGGCCACCTCTTACAGTCCCAGAGCTTCCTTTAGGCTGAAAAGGGTCCAGGAGCCAGAAGCCCTCCTTGCTGCTGCTGCTGCTAAGTCGCTTCAGTCGTGTCCGACTCTGTGCGACCCCAAAGACGGCAGCCCACCAGGCTCCTCCATCCCTGGGATTCTCTAGGCAAGAACACTGGAGTGGGGTGCCATTGCCTTCTCCAAGGAGCCCTCCCTAGAGACTGGAATTCCAGCCACTCCTGGCCCACCCTCCTCACCACCTGTCTCCTGCCTGTCAATGCAAAAGCCCTGAGAAATGAGAAGATCCATAAGAAGCCTCTCAGCACACCTACACCAACTTCAATATCCCCTCCTACAGTGGGCTAAATGATGTCTCCCAAGTTCATGTCCACCCAGAACCTCAGAGCATGACCTTATTTGGAAACCTGAGTCTTTGCAGATGTTATTAGAGGAGATAAGGTCACACTGGATTAGAATGGGGCCAAAACCCAAGGACTAGTATCCTTAGAAGCAGAGAAGACATGCACACACATGGAAGGAGGGGCCAAGACTGTAGAAATGGAGCCACAAGTCAACCACCACCCAGGACTGCTAGAAGCCACTGACGTCAGGAAGAAGCGAGGGAAAATCCTTCCATTGAGCCTTCACAAGGAACACAGCCCTGATTTCAGATTTCTAGCCTCCAGAACCACGAGAGAATAAATTTCTGTTGTTTAGGCCACCCAGTCTGTGGAAATTTGTTACCACAGGAAGCTAATACACCTCCTTTCTTAGGAAGCCAAGGCCTTTAAGTCACATTGCAACCAAAATCTAGAGGTTCTGCAACAACACTAAAAGGAATGCTTCCAATACCATAGCTGGCCCTGCCCCAGCCTCACTGAGGGCAGCTCTCTGCACTCGGGCAGTGCTGGCTTTCCTCCTGATCAGTGCCCTCACAGGCCTGCTTTCTCCCTGTCCAACACACTGCACCTGCTACCCCTGCCAGCTACACACACTCTGCCTGCCATCCTGCACTGGCCCAGGCTGCCCCCCCCCACCCCCCGACCCCCCCCCCCCCCCCGCCGACATGCCCAGGGCACCTGGATTTCTCCCTCTAAGCACTTTCCACACTCACTCAGTGTGGCAGCTCTGAGAGGCCAGAGACCTTGCCAATCCTGTATTCAATCACAGCCTGCTGCCTTCCCACACAGCTCACTACAGGGGAGCAGCTCAGCAAGTGCACGAGCCAATGCACAAACAGCAAACTCAGCAGCGTGCTCGGCCAGCCCTCGCTCTTCATTACTCGGCACAGAAATGGGGTCAGTGTGAGTAATTCTGCCTTCTGTGTGACTTCTCACAGCTGTGATTATACTCCTGTCACAGCGTGTCCCACACTATATAGATCACTCATTTATTTTGTTATTCATTCAAAAACCTATGCATTGAGCATCTATGTGCCTGATATACTAGTCTGAGAGACAAAGAAAGGAAAAAGCAGACCCAGCCTGTGTCTTCATAGCATGACATATGGTGGTGATGGGGTGTTAGTTAGTAATTAATAACCTCACCTTAAAGCTGAAAAACAGCAAAACAATCTTGTTCATGGGCCTGTTTCCTCTGGGTTCCTAGAGCCTAGAACAGCACCTGGTACATAACAGGATTGCCAAAATTCTGTATGGCTGGAGGATGAATAGGTTGAGAATGGGTAGATGGATGGAAGAAGGGCAGGGAGGGTGCCCGGTATGTAACAGGTAGTCAATAATAGGATAGGTGGATACACAAACGGAGGAAGACAGATGAGTGTTCGGATATAGCCTCATACACAACAGGCAGTCAATGATGATGAACAAATGGATGGACAGAGACACATATCTAGGGAGCAAAGCACCGGGGATGAAATCTCTACAAAATATAACTTAACAAACAAAAGGCTTCAGAGCCTTCTTAAGTGGTACCTCTGGAATCACCTCATTTCTTTCCAAAGCATCCCAGCTGCCTCCTAGCATCTGAAAGAAATGATAATTCTAAATGAATCTGGTATCCAGATCTTCTGTAAACATTTAGTGGAAAATCAGCTTCACCAGCACAAATATGCTCTCTCTTGCTCCCCACCCCTCCCCTTCTCTCTGTAATGGGGGTTTTAAAAGCCTGTTTTGCTCATTCTTCTCCACCACAGTGAGTATTTACTGCTTTACAATGTTGACTCTTGCCAAAATGCACACCACAGACCACTTACCTGGTTGTGTCATTCTTAATTATTATTTTTATGGTTCTTCAAGTACCTAAGAGAGACTTTTCTTTGAGGGAATCAGAGCTGACTCTGAAAATTTACTGCCATTTACAATTGAGGGGTGGGATGGGGTGGAGTGGAAATATCACAACTGGAGAAGAAAAGGATGGGGGGAGGTTTCTGAGAGCATATCCAGTCAAAGCCCCCTTCTATGGCAACCTGTAGTAGAGAAACAGTTTGCAATTAAAAAACAAAACCTAACAGAGCCCCAACATCAATGTTTACTCCTGCATAAAACAGCTAGGCTCAGAACAACAGAAGAGGTCCCCACGCGTCTCACCTCTGGGTCTGGCTTGTATCAGGTTAAATTTCCTGCATTTCCAGGCTCTCCTTGGTCTCACTCAGTAATGAAGCTAAAGTCATTCAGACCCTAGGAGGCCTTTCTTCCCTTTGATTTCCCTCTGCTAAAGATAAGAATAACTTTCTGGGTCTCAGAACAATTGTTTCCTATGCTCTCAATTCAGGCCCCAAAGTACCATGATTCACTGATTCATACCTTACCTCTCCACTGAGCACCTCCCATCTGTGGGGGATTGTGGGAGGCAATGAGAATTAAACACTGAACAAAACTGATATAGTCCTCGTGCTCCCAACCTGCAACCTGGTGGGAATAGACACTCAACAAAGACACAAACACACACAATAATCATCTAAAAGCTCACTGGCAAGGATATAAAAATGCAGACGGTGGCTGGGAAGGAATGATGTAAAGGGGAGGAAAGCAGACCCTCCCTCTAGGTGAGGCAGAGAGCCACATCAAGGCAAAGAGGGAAGTGGCTGATCAGCTACCCAGAAACAAGACTTTTGAGATAAGCATTAAGAATTCCCCTAGCATTGTGGCGATGGCTTCACAGGTGTATACAGATAACAGAATTTACCAAATTGTACAATTTAACATGTGTAGTTTTTTGTATGCCAATTAAGTTGTTTAAAAAAGAAGACATTCCCCCTAAATTTGCTGCCCACCTCTCAGGGTCTCCAGGATGATGCAGGTTCCTGTAGCTACAAACGAATAAAAACAACTTGGCTACACCAAACATCCCACCCAGCCATATTCCCCTTCTTGACTGGCTCACAGCTTCATTCATTCATTCCACAAGGATTTATTAAACACCTACTACAGGTCAGATACTGTCTTCTGTGTTCTCCATTATACTACAAATAAAAACATACATAACCCAGTTCCCCTAGAGCTTGTAGCTTCCTACAAATGTATGCCCAAGTAGAATGCTGTCTACATACTAAGAAGGACTTGAAACATTCTCAGAACATGGATGTAAGGCTATTCTGATGAACTTTCAACATCATGACAGACAACAACTTATTGAAAACTTACTATGCACCCAGCCCCTAAATGCTTTAAAGGTATTATATCACACAATTCTCCCCCAGTCCCTTCAAGGTAAGTACTATTGTTTAAATCCAGTTTACAAACAGGAAAATGTCCAGTTAAGTGGTGGAACCGAGATATAAACCCAAGAGCCCGACTCTAGATCCCACAATTTAAAAATCTACGCTATAGCACTGTAAGGATAAGCTGCCCATCAACTGCCTCAGAAAGCCACTTTACAATCTAAGCAATTTTTTCCAGTACAAATTTTGCTGAGCACATCCTCTGACCCTCCCCCATCAGTACTTCCACCACCTCTGGAGCTTGACAAAGGCAAGTGTGAGAAGTAAGGGAGGCTCACATGTTTCAGAGCAGCAAGACTCTGCACAAGAGAGACTGACATCTCTCTGGTGCCAAAAGAAGCGCTCGACAGGACACAGAAAGACAACCGCTCGATTCCCTGGCTGCAGGCAGAGGGACACCCAGGGCTCTGGCTGGTAAACTCTTCTAAGACACAAGTAAGATACAAACTTACTGGAAGAGATCGTGGTTATAACAATGACAGAGTGCAGAAGAACACAGAAATCCTCTGAATCAAAGAACCTTTCCACCAGCCCCCATCCAGGCCACTCAAACAGATCGTGTAAAAATCAATATGACTGCTGGCAGTTTATATGCAGCAAGGAGCCAAAATACATCAACGTGTGAGAATTTATGCGCAAATGATAAAAACCTCTGTGACAAGCCATGGACATCTGTATTAATAGCACAACTCCTATCATCAGAGTCATTCAGGGAAAACTAAAATAAACCTGCCCTAAGACAGCCTCCATGAAGAAACCAACTCTGAATGTCACAAGAGATACAAGAATGATTTTAAGAATTCAGATCCTGTCATACTTTCTTTCCCTAGAAGGCCTTTTACCTTGGACAGCAAAGACATTGGTCAAGAGGAGTCTGGCAATGCCTGCGCTGGTCCCAGGCCTCCAAAGGACAATGGGGTCCTCATGACAATACCCACTAACATCCACAATGCCTCACAGGCTAAACAACTCCCATCTGAGACCTGCCCCTTCCAAACCACATCCAGCTGCTCAGAGCCCCTACCTGGTAAATAGTTTCCTAACACTTAGCCCTACTGCTTACCTCATGCACAAGACTCTTTCTTTTCTCATTAACATTTCTCAACATAGAATTCCCTAACTTCTCACAGAAAACTTGTAGAACCCTTTAGCACAAGTACTTATCATAAATTTATCAAGCTCTGAAGAGAGGACAACTAGCAAATCCAAACTATTGCTAGAGCTCAGTTTCATTTCTACCTTTCTGGTCAAAGTGAACTGCCTTTCCAAGGTTGGGGAGGGGCAGTGTGCCTGTGAAGCAAGAACTCTAGAGATATACAGACCTTACGAACAACCTGCCATGACTCAGGCAGACTTCCTGAGCTCTCTGGCCCTCAGGACGATGAAGAACAGGTGAGGGGCAGGGGCTGTTGGACGGAAGTCTGGGAATCACGGCCACATGGTGATGGCTGAAGCCAGGGACAGGAGAGATTAACAATGACAGAAAGAGAAAAACCCTCTGGTCTGGGAGGCAAAGGTGGCCTGGAACCTTGGGAAGAGCCACAAGACAAAAATGATGAGCTAGGAAGGGATGCTCAGAAGGGGTGAAGAATGCTTGGAGAGTACACCATTGATGAAGACAAAGGAGAAGAGTCTCGAGAAAGAAGAAGGCCAAGAACAATCACTGGTTTAAGTAAGTGGGCAGCCCCGGGGACCTCTGAGACAGACAGCAGGTCCAAAGAGAACTACGGGCAGAAACTGGACCTCAGGGCTTTCAGTGGTAAAGGCAGTAAACACAAAATACTCTCTCAAACACTCTAGCTATGAAAACAGCAGCAGCACAGGATAGTACATAAGTGGGAGAGGTACAAAGGGAAGTTTTGCTGAGATTGGTTTTTTTGTTCCCTCTTGTTTAAAAGACAATAAAGACTTTTCAGCCTGCTTGCCGATGAAAAAGAAAATGTGCCACTAGTAAAGGAGGAGAGTCTAATGACGCACTGTGAGGGAAAGGAGGATGCTCTGGGCCCTAAAGTAATGGATCATGTGTCCAGAGAGGGAGGAGGATTGCAACAGGGAGGGAGAGCTTTAAGAGCATTAGCAGGTTTTCCCTGGAGAGAAGGCTGACCAGTCTCTCTACTGATTAACTGTGTCTCTAACCACAGTGCATATGATACCACATGGCGAGTCATATTTGAAAATGAACCCACATTCCTTCCCAAGCACCATTCATCTTTCTGGAAGAAAAGCCAACAGTGTTTTGGGAGGGAAGAGAAAAGACAAGGCTACAAGTGCTTCATCTGCTCTGAAGTCTTGTGATTCGGGGGTTGTTGTGTTTAGTTGTTGTTGCTCCTTCTGTTTTATATGAGAACCTGTCTCACTTAAGGGTGAGGAAACTACAGAGTGGACAGAGTCCACACCTACTCATCATGAAAACCTATTTGAACTGCTTCAGCTAAGATGAAAGTTCTCCTGTCTTAATGGTTTCAATCTTTCATAACATTATTCAAAACTACAGACCTCCATTCACATCCTTTGCCTCCTTTTAAAGTGCTGTTTGTGGCTCAGAGAAGGTGGTGATAAAACCATTTTTTTAGATCAAGTTAAAGTTGGGAATGGAATTCGCATAAATACCGCAGCAGAGACAATCGGTAAAAAGATGATCTGGATCACTACCTCCAGTCTAAAATCAATGTAGTCCGAAGACAACTAATTGCTCCTGGGATGTATACAGTACACCAATTATTTATCCTTGACACTCATTTTTCAGTAAGGCCAAGAAACCAAACAGGAGGGAAGGAAGAACTGCCTGGCCCAGAGATCAGAAACCTACTGGTAATTCCCACAAGCCAAGGCTGGACCACATATTGAGAGAGCAGATCCTTGTTTTAAAGAGCTTCCAATCTTGCTCCAGGAAAATCCAATGATGAAAATGCTAAACAAATAGTGTCAGGGCACAGGTGTTCAAAACTAAAGCAATCTTTTATTTTGCAAAGCAAGCACTGCAGGCAAGATTCACTTTCACAAAGTGCTCACCTTGACAGCATCCACCCTGCACACATAATAGGGATTTATTTGCACACAAGATTCTCTAACTCCATGTTACAGGAAGCGAAAACCATTTGCCTCGGCTGATGAGCTAAGACTTGAGAACTACCTATGGTGAGAACTTGACCATGGAAAATAAGGAAAAACTGCGAGAGAGTAAAGGAGGGAAACATGATTGGGAAAACCACAGGGCCACCCACGATACTTACTTCAAACAAGTTTTTACTTGGCTCAAGGTCTGATGGTCTCAAATTTAAATGACCCCAGGGAGAGAACTGGCCACCCAGTCCTATAGTCTCCTATTACTATCAGAATGCTGACCAAAAGCTCAGGGAGTATCTGTTCACAGTCCAGGTAAAACCAAAACTAGTGTCTAGAGTAACTTACAGTTTAAGGAAGGCGGCTGAGAGTGGGATGGCGTTCTACAGGCGAAATAAACAATCCCAGGAGGCACTGTGGGCAGAAATCAACTTTGCCAACTGAAGTTCAAAATTCCTTTCCATCAAGTCAACTCCCCTTCACCAACTAAAGCTTTACCCCTCTAGACACTGCCTTTCAGCTGGGCTAAACTCTGTACAGAGCCATAGCCCAGGCCCCACATTCCTGAGGCTTACACAGCCCTGCTTCTCCTCTGAACCTGAGGGTTCCCAGCACAAGCGCACATGCCACCCTATCCTCCTGGCTGGGCCTTTATCCCTGCTGTTCCCTCCATCACAATATTTAGCTTCCTGGTCTCCCCTCGTCCAGATGGACCCATCCTTCCAATGCCATCTCCTCCATGAAGTCCTCCCAATGCCATGTCACCCAGCCTGCAGCACCTCCTGCCACTCACACACACCAAGCGCCAGTCCCCTCCCTGGAACCTCTTCCTGGCACTCTGTGCATTCAATGGCAGTTAATATGCTATCGTCCTTTGCAGTATTCACTGTAACCTGAGCTGAGACAGCCTCTCCAGGGTTTGGTTTCTGGATCTTTAAAACAGATCCTAAAACATTGTTTGTAGGAATACCTACAAATAATAAAAGGGAAAATAGACACCTTTTAAGAAGTTCTTACTACATACCAGAGAAATGGTGTGAAATTTACAAACACTGTCTCTTTCGATCCTCGAAATCCTATGAAGGCAGGCGCCATCATCCTCATTTCATAGATGAGAAAGCAGATGATCGAAAAGGCTGAATGATTTGCCCATGTCCACAGCCAGCAAGCCACAGAGCAGAGGTTCTCTCTCTGGCAATCTCCCCTCCAGGACCTCTCTCAATCACCAGGCTCTACTGCCCTTCTTTTCTTCAGTCCCCTGCCTACCTCACAGGGCTCCTCTGAGATAACACAGGAAAAGTCCTTAGCACACTGACTGGTACTGGGTCTTTCTGTTCCCAGAAAGGTCATATCCTTTAAGGGAGAAGAATTACTGGCATATGTGCATGCTTTAACCATACTAATCAGCAGAGAATGGATACATGCATAAATGAATGAATGAAATGAAAAGAATGAAGAGTATCAGCTAAACGAAATTAAGAGAAGGAAGTGTTTTTAAAGCAGATACTAAACATTCTATATACAGATCCTCACAGGGCAGCACAAAATGTAGCCTCTTTCTCCACAGTGTCTCTCAGATGCAGTGCTCACTCCAGGTATAAAGGGGAAGGGTATGGGAGGTCACAGCAGTGGGGTGGGCAGGAATGACACAGTGCCTCCCCAGAGCAGCAGGTCCAGTTCTACAACTCTCACTAAGACAAAATCCTCACTGGAGGGAAATCCCATTCAAATCCTCTTTGTCAGCACCAAGGTCAACGAGACTAATCCTCCAGAGGACCTGAAATTCTGGCTCACCTGTGCCACACCAAAGGACAGCCTCCCGGGAGCAAGAATACGGGCCTCAGGGTGGCCCACCCCATGTTTCTCCCTGTCTGAGCTGATTCAGCCTCGCCTCACACACGCACCTCAGCTCCCAGCTCTGAGTGTAGGCACTACCCCAGTATGGCAGGTCACGGGCCCATCCAAACCTCAGTCTTCCCATCTGGAAAATCCAGACAATCCCACAACTACCCTCAGAATGCTGATGGGAGGAGTGGACAGATAATCCATGGAGCCAGTGCCTGGTACATAAGGAGCACTCTGTGTGTGTCAGCTCTAAATGTGGGCAGACAACGGGGACACAGAGGGACCCCGACATCACCATGCACTGTCCTGGCTTCGAGGGGTAGCAGCTTGGCCCCATGAACTCTAAGCAACTAGTCTATATAGGAATTAGGTGGTCAATCTCAGTGTGGTACATAAATACCTCTTTGACAATAACAAGAACTTAAAATGCAGTTGGTCTTACATGGGGGAAAGGCCAGTGGGTGGGGAGATAAAAAGGAGAAAACGCTAATAGGAAAATGGAAGAGAAGGATGTCACCTAACCAGCCGCCGACACTCTGAGAGCCATGCTAGTGGCAATTGCAGACTTGGCGGGATAGGAGGAGGGGGGCAGACACAGGTCCCTGTGGGGACACAGCACTTAGCCTATTAAGAAAAGAGACCTGAGGGTCAGTCCTGCCCCTCAAGCCATCACAGCAAATATGAGCCAGCCAGGAGATCGGCCACCAGCACTTGGCCATCAACCACGGCAGACATTTGGCTGCTTCAGCCGGCCTTAGTCTTCAGAAACTGATACATCTCTGTACATAAACAGTAGACAGAGAAGTCTCTTCCTTTTCTAAAAATACACATCTGCACTTCAGCACTGCAAAGGCCATCTAGAGCACATAACAAAGCTGCCATCTGCGGATGTCTGGGCCCCAGGAGGAAAAGCATTTCCTTTATCAACAGCAAAGGGTGTGAAGCTACCGTTCACCTCGGAGGATGACTCTGTCTCAGGAAACTGCACGGCACAGAGGCGTTCTGTGACCAAGACAGATTGGTCCTGACTCCCACCGCGGCCTCTTGTCCTGCTCAGTTAACTTTGCTCAGCCTCAGTGTCCTCATCTGTAAAGAGATAGTTAGGCCCGCATCCACCCAAGATGGTTCTTGTGAGGATCAGAAATGACTGCAAATCACCTAGGCCAGTTCCTGGCACAGAGCAGGCCATCAACACACCAGAGCTTGGTCATTCCTGAGATCCCAGGGTCTCCCTCCTCCTTTATCCCTCTCTCATTCCTAAAATAACCGAGGCAGGAAGACAAAGACTGATCTTCCCTGCTCCCAGGGCAACTCACCCCTGAAGGACATTCCTGCTGTGCGTTCTGGGCAGCAACACCAGGGCCCAGCAAGTAGGAGGTTGCATGTTAGTGAATGGAGTGGAGGAAGAAAAGAAAACCCATCCCACAGTCCTCAGGAGAGCTCCTCCACGCACCCCAGCCTCAGCTAAGGGCCAGCGGGGTGCAGAGGGAAGATAAGGCAGGGTCTCCGTAGGAAGGAGGTCATAATCATCTGGGAGGGTTTCCTTCTGGAGTTCACAGACAAGGAGCTTTAGAAGGTCCTGAGTCCTCTGAAACTGAATATGATTTGGGGTGAACATTCCCTTTTTTAGGAAAGAGTTCAGAACATCCATCAGACTCTCAACAAAGTCTGTGACACTTCCCCAAGAAAAAGGCTTTAAAACCACCAATTCATTAAGGGAAAACAAGAATGTCTGAGAGAAAGAGAATAACATAAAGTGATCTCTAATTCTAGCTCACATGTAACGATACTCACAAAGTGCTTCACCATGTGTCATGTCGCTTAGTCCCCATGACAGCAGAAGGGGACAGTCACCATCCCAAAATGAGGAAACTGAGGCTCACAGGAGGTCACCACTTCCCAAGGCCCCTGGATGAGCAAACGGCCAAGTCAGGATGCAACCCCAACAGAGTCTGAGGCCAGGGCTCAGGATCCTGGTCATCACGTCAAGAGTGTTACCTCCTCCAGGCCAAGCCCCCAATCTTACAAACCAGAAGGAAGGGTGGGAGGAAAGGGGGGAAGGGAGATGGGAGGGGTCCGAATGTGACTTACAGTGCAACACTCTTTCCACTACACCCATCCTGTCTGTCTTCACACACTGACACTGAGAAATTTTCTAGACATCAGGAAAGAAACAAGACGTCATAAGGAAGTATACAGAAAGCTGGGTATGTTGCATCAGTACCAAAAGCCCCAATTTCCTTGCTGGGAAAATGAGGGTTATAAATGACTATTCCATGCACATTTGGCATGTAGTAAGCATTCATGAATGGTAGGCATCATTGTAATTAGTAAAATCTAAGGAAATCACATGTCCTAGTGATCAAAGTGAAAGTCGCTCAGTCGTGTCCAACTCTTTGCGACCCCATGGAGTATACAGTCCATGGAATTCTCCATGCTAGAATACTGGAGTGGGTAGCCTTTCCCTTCTCCAGGAGATCTTCCCAACCCAGGGATCAAACCAGGGTCTCCTGCATTGCAGACAGATTCTTTATGAACTAGGATGTCAGGGAAGCCCAGTGATCAAAGGTGCCATCTTTATGTCAGTGAACCCGAGATTGCTTCAGTGAGCCCACCTCCCTGCATCCCTGAACTCGGCTCAGATGCTGGTGAGAGAGGCCTCACTGTTGCTCCCAGAAGTGATCACACTCTCCCCTGCAGCTGCCTGTTTGGGAAGCCAGTGGCGGCAGCCAGCAAGACTTGGGAGCAAGCCTAGGTCCCAGAGCCAACTATTCGACATCATCTGAGGTGCAGAGAGGCCTTGGAAACCTCCAGGGTAATTACAGGAGGTGGGGAATATCCATGGCAGGCTTCTCTAGATACAGAAAATAAAAACAGAAAATAAGTATAACAAGTTCTCAAAGGTGAGACAGGGCCACCTGAGACAGATATGCAAACAGATGAAAAAGCCAGGATTTTGGTGGACAAGGTTTTGGGAGGATAAAGGTTTGGGAGACCTCTGACTCACAGGCCCTTTGTCCCTACCAAAAAACACATCTAACTGATGTGATTCTCCAAGAATGATAATTTTTATGAGTTGGACCCACTCTTCACAGCCAGAATATACCATCTCTAGCACCATCAATGAAGTCCCCACACAGAAAATAACTATTTACAATAGCAGCTGCCATTTATTTATTAAATAATTACACTCTATGCTGTCTTTTACATATATTATCTCATCTAAGCCTTAAAATAGAATTTTGAGAAAATTCCAATCCCCATTATACAGATGGGAAATTGGCACCAAAAAGGTTAAACAGCCCATCTAAGGTCATAGGGCTAGTAAGTGACAAAGAGAGATGTCTAATTTCCATGCTCTTACTATTATGTGTTTTCACATAAAATATTGGGTTCCACCCATAAGGCCTCTAGACATGTTTTTCTCCTAGTTCTTCCAGAAAGTGAGGGACTTACTTATTCCACTCTATCCTAATCCAAAATACTTTTTATGCTAAGTACTGAACACAAGATAAACCCCACTAAGCCAAGCAACAGCTATGCTCATAAGCACATAAGACAGTGGTTTAAATAATACAAAATACATGTGAGGTGAGGAATTAATAGGTAAGGGAAAAGAGGATGTGACCACGAACCTTTTATCCCATAGACCAAAATACCAAGAGCATTCCACACTCCTTTCTTCCCAAGAACAATCTCAAGAAAAGATGTCTTCTCCAAAGAGAAAAAGATTCCAGAAATGTTAGTGAAGTGTCTCTAGAATAAGGAGAGGTGACTAAAGAAACGTGCATATGTGCTAATTCATTTCAGTAGTGTCCGATTCTACTATCGTCTGCCAGGTCTATCACCTGCCAGGCTCCTGTCCATGGGATTCTCCAAGAAAGAATACTGGAGCGCGTTGCCATGCCCTCCTCCAGGGGGTCTTCACGACTCAGGGATCGAACCCATGTCTCTTAAGTCTCCTGCATTGGCAGGCAGGTTCTTTACCACTAGCACCACCTGGGAAGTCTGACCTAAGAAGAATGCAGAGGACATATCGCTTGAAAACAAAATAAAAAAAGCAAACACATAACACCCCACAAGTGTTCTCCATTAGATTTCCCAAAGCAAGTCATGACTTTGGAACCAACCCATTAACACAAATCAAAATAATCTGAACCAAATGTTCCCATTTAAAGGTCTGTTCCCCCCTTGAAGAGTTCTACAATGTTCTACCAGGGTAAATGTACTTTCACACACCAGGCCACCTCACTCCGGTAATTACCACCAGACTTGACGTTTGCATGGCTCTAACCAAGCCAGCAAAAGTCTATGAACCCCAAAACCAATAGCAGAGGTCATAAGAGAGGTGGCAAGAGGTAGACACAGCGGACGTGGGAAATTCTGCAACAGGACCTCCCTCTGAAAATGAAACACTCTCTGGATTTTTGTTCCTAGAAGTCATCCTTCACAGGACTCACACCCTCTTCAATTGGCCATCTCCTTTGCTCCAGCCAGAGGAATCTGTCACTTAGCAACTACTCTCCAACAAAATACTAAGGAAAACTGGGAAACCAAAACCAGGAAGCCAAGATGAAGTCAGGCTTTTGAAAACTCTTGCTCCCTAGCATTCATGGGATAAGCTTCAAGCAGAGCAACACTTTCCATCAGACCTGGGCTCAAAGCAAGAGAAGCTCTGCAGAGGCGCCCTCACCCGATGTCACTGAAGAGTTACCCTGAACCACTCAGACCAGGGCAAAGAATATTAAACATCAAGGACTCAATCAATACACTGCAGAAACCACAGGATCCCCCAGCTCTCACCCAATCTGTCCTCAATTGCAGTGTAAGCATGGTGCCAATGAGGTCCTGGATTTGGCCCAGTGTATCTTCCAGCCTAGGCAACTGACTTAACACTACAAAAACTGACACCACTTATTACATCCTCAGAACCCTTCCTTAAAGCCTCACCTAAAGTCAGTCCCTCTCTATCAACTGTGATTTGTTTCTTTCCTGGCTTAGAGTTACTTTGCCTCGTTGTTTTCTTTTTTGGTTTGCCTCCGTGAACACAGGGACCCTGATTACTGTTGTTGTCCTTCAACCCCAGAGATGGGCACAAAGAAGGCACACAGCTAATACTTACCATCTGGATGGGATAAGATGGCGAGAGGAAAACCACACAGAGGCCCTTGTATATCCTCACGTGGTAAGAGATATATCCTAATACTACTAACTTGCCTAAATAATCTATTACGGATCCAGTTTTCACAAATTTATTCTTATGACTTTTCATACTTTCAGGGAAAATAAATGAATTACATGTGTTTGCTATTGGCTGTGTGAAAGTAACATTTCTTTTTATGTTCCTAAATTACCTCTATTGAACCTTTTCTTAGAGGGGGAATGGAAGGGAAAAAAACTTGCAGGACAGATATTAAAGGGCTGGCTAATTCCAACTGTTATTCTAGGATGTGAATAAGCAAGCCCACACTTTCCCTAACCATTCCTTGATAATTTTCTCTCAGTTATGAAGGGAGTACGCGCATGGGGAGCCTGAGAAGAAGGCTACATGAAACTTCACAGACAACTTTTCTGATGACTCCACTGCCCAAGTAACTAGGCTCCAAAACATCATGGCAACTACCACTGACCCCAGGCTCTCTCATTTCTTTACCTACGAATCTTATAACTATCTCAAGTTTCCATCCATCTACTTGTTTAAATGGATCTGTCTTTTCCACATGAATCTGAGTTTCGTAAGAGTAGAGCCTTATCTGTCTTGTTCCCAAGACTGCAGAACATTTTAGGCCCCATAAAACAACTGTCAAAGAAACTTAACAGTAACTACATGCTTTGTGAGATTGCCTAGGCTTCTGAACAAAGACAAAGAGCTTGTTCCTTCTTGAAAGAAAAAAATAATCTATGGATTATTCCTCCATGATGAGGTAAGGCTTTGCCAGCCCCTCCCCATCATATATTCACATGGCTCTGAGTAAACTCAGTTCAGGTTCCACCCAAAAACTGTGTAAACTTAGCTTTTTTAACATCTGCAAATTCATAAATCACACTAATCATGATGATACAGGGACTCAACAAACTACCCAGGCCCTGGATGAACCTATTCAGCAAGAGTAGAGTCAACAAACGTGGCAGATTATATTTTCCAAAAGCAGCCCCACCAACACAGCCCATCCCACATGCTACTCTTACAATAAGTGAGACACAGATGCTCCTCCATCAAGCAGCGGGGCCTATGTTCCCCTTCCCTTGAACCAAATGGACCATTGCAATGTCCTCCACTGAAAGAACACGTGGCAGTAATACTGCAGGGCTTTAGAGGCAAGATCAAGAGCCAAGGTGGCATTCGCCCAGTGTGCACTCCCTCCTGCTCTTGACATGACTTTGGAGCCTACGGTGACCTTGTAGAGCTGGAGAGACCATACAGAGAGACCACATAAAGAGATGCCCAGTTGCTCCCACCTGCTCCCACCGTCAGCTCTTCTGGTCCTCCCAGCCCAGGTGCCATGCGAGTGGACCAGAGAGATGATTCCAGCCTCAGCCCTCAGTGACAATGGGCAGAGCCGAAACAAGCTGCCCCTGATGAGCCTTGTCCACAATGCAGATCCACGAGTAAAATAAATCTTGTTGCTTTGAAACCATTGAGTTTGGACGTATTGTGTTTTTCAGCCACCAAAGCTGCAACACATATAAAATCAGTAGTAACAGTACCTCATCTGTAGTTTTCACCACCATGTCTGGAGGGTGGGGAGTGGTTCAGTCCACAAATATACAACCCCAAAATTTCTGGATCAATAAAAGTCACAAAACAAGAAGCAGGGAAAAAAAAAAAAAAATACAAAACTGCACAGCACACAAAGCTTTCCCAAGTTCAGCAGTCTCTAGCTCTTTACATCTGAAGGAGCT
This sequence comes from Bos javanicus, assembly GCF_032452875.1. Lineage (NCBI taxonomy): Eukaryota > Metazoa > Chordata > Mammalia > Artiodactyla > Bovidae > Bos > Bos javanicus. The sequence continues at coordinate 53,424,551 of NC_083874.1, read as the reverse complement.
GCTCTTCGGCCAGCTGCTGCTTCCCCCTTCACTGTACCTTTCATTCCCCCAAACAGAGACTGGAAAGTAAGAACATTCCCCTTTTGAACAAGCTCTTTTTGCCCACTTGTTCACTCTCAGGAAAGCCTCACTCTGGAACTTCTTTTGTTTTGAACAAGCTACAATAGGGATTATCTACCTAAGTAAGAGCGCTCTTAGATCTGTGTTGGCAGATGTTAGTCAACCAAACTTGGAGGGATATTCTTCTCATCTGGAGAATCCTTCAAGTCTCATATTTGTTGAAAGAACATTTCACATGCACATGTTTATGATCCCACATGGGTGTCAGCATCAGACACACACGAGTCCAAATACAAGCTCAACCACTCAGCAGTCGTGGGACCCCTGGCAAGTTATTTGACTTCTCTGTGTATCAGTTTATTGTACCTGTGATGGAGACAATAACAACCCTCAAAGGGGTATTGTGAGAATTAAATGAGGTTAGTACAACTAACACTTATAAAGTGGTTACCATACGTCAGACACTGTTCTAAGTGCCCAAAGGCACTCAGATCATCCCTGGCCCACAGTGGGTGTCCATAGGCAGTGGCTGTCATGAGCATCATTATTACTAATGTAACATCATTAGATGACGATATATTCCTCTGACTGAAGCCATAACCCTTGGGGTAACTCTGTAAACATCAACTCTTATTACAGCGCAAGAGCCATGAGCCTCAAATTTATAATCAACTCATAAACCTGTAAACTCATAAGATGTATAAGCATCAACTGAGGTGCCTGGCTATATCTCCAGAGATTTTGATTTAATAGTCCGGGATGGAGTCCAGGAAGTTGCTTTCTTAACACCCCCACCCATCCACAGGTGACTCCAACAAACCCTGCCCTAAAGACACGGGTGTAAATATCTGGACTGAATCAATCCTGATGCCACAGAAAGAGCATATGCTCACAGTGAGAAGTCCTGATTCTAATCTTAGCTGCGCCCCTAACTATTTCTACAGCTGGGATACAGACCCTTAACTTCTCTGGGTCTTGGTAAAAGGCAGGCTTCAGATTAGATAACCCCAAAGGTGCCCTCTTTTCAAACCTGATCCCACAACCTGACTACTAGACCCAAGTCCCTCAGACCCCCTGATTCTGTGCATTTGTAGCAAATGAACTAAGAGTACCCACTTTTATTAAGCCCCCACATTTATTAAGTCCCCACTATATGCAAGACCATTGTCCAAAATGCTTCATCCATTTAAAAATGTCTAATGTTCACAGCCAGCTGCTAGAGGTTTAATAACTGTCTGAAGTAACACAGCCAGTAGTAGCACAGCCTTGATTCCAGGCCAGGTTAACCTGACCCGACACCTGTGTCCTTACACCATTATGCCTTTGATCGTCTCACTGCAAAATTTGTTTTCTTTGCATTTCTTGTTTTGTTTTGTGCCTTTGAGATATAAGGTAAATGCCTAAGCTCCTCAGCTCTGCAAAGAACCAAAGGACAAGAACAGGGCAAGGAGGGAGAGAAGTGGGGCAGCTGGGAACCAAAGCCCAAAAAGGAAGCTCAAATGAAGCTGGAAGAACAAGCTACCATGTCAGAATGATGTCTTTACTACAAAGTACTGAGGCTGGTCAGCAGGAGGGAGGTGGAAGGAGACAGCAGAGAAGTGAAGACAGAGTACTGAGAGCGGTCAGCAGGAGGGTGAACAAATTTCCCGAAGATCTTCCCTCTCTTTCTTAATTCCTCTCCTGGGAAGAACAGGGCCTTTTCAACAGAGTATCTTCCATGTGCTTTGCAATACAATGGTTAAGTTTCTCATGATGTCCACTCTTTTGTTTTCTCTTGCCAAATAACTTAAAGGGAAGCTAATCCCAGGCCTCTTGCCTCCAAACCTCATTGCTTCATCCTGCGACTCAGAGGGAAAAAGGAAAGCCAGCGCAGAAGAGGAGAAAGAGCATTCACTATGGCAAGTTCCAGAGAACGGGTTTTAAACAAAAACTGTTTGGGTTTCCAACATTGTTCTGTGAGAGATTTAAAGGGGTCTTGAAGGACAGGCGTCCTTGGTGGCTCAGACAGTAAAGAATCCATCCGCAATGCAAGAGATCCTTCGATCCCTGGGTAGGAAGATCCCCTGGAGAAGGGGATGGCTACCCACTCCAGTCAGTATTCTTGCCTAGAGAATTCCAAGGACAGAGGAGCCTGGCAGGCTACAGTCCATGGGGTCTCAAAGAGTCAGATATGAATGAGTAACACTTTTACTTTCACTATTTTTTTTTTTTTGAAGGACAGGCAGCCCAGGGTAAGTTGCCAGGAAAAGCACAGGATTTGAAATCAGAAAACCCGACCCCAGCACTGCAAGAGACACTTCCTATCTGACCTGGGGCAAATTACACCATCTTCCTGAAGGTTCCACATCTGTAAAATGGGCGCAACAACACGGACATCACTGACCTGTTTTAAAGAAGAAATGGATTAATGTATGTGAGATGCCTAGCGTGGTATCCAACCCAAAGTTTTTCTAAATTGAGAAAGAGGTAAGCAAAAAATGACTCATAACTTATTTATATTTGTTCAGTTTCAGACATCTTCAAACTACTCTGTGGCACCCTGCAGTTCTCTTTCAATCTTCACTCTTCCAAGCAACTGAGGGACAACTTCTCCTATGAAAACAAATGCTTTCGAGATGTGTCAAAACACCCACTGGTGACAATGAAAACCATGGTGATTACTTCAGGCTGGTACATAGGAGGCTAAGTATCATCTGAAGCCCAAAACAGAGCGAAGAGAAAAGGTAGCCTAATAACACATGCAAGTCAGGGCATTGAGCTCTTGCTTTACAGGTTAAACTGAATTTTAGTATTGGAAGAAGGGAAAATTTCTTTAAAGTTGTAAATTATTTACAGGACTGGTTCACTACAGAGGAAAAGGCTGTCAGGCTTTTCCTAGGAAAGGAAGCCAGCACCTTTCTCCAGAGGGGAAGCATGAACACTAGATTCAGGAGGAAGTCAAAACCCTAGAGAGATCATTAACTGAGTGAGACAGAGACTTGGCCCAGCCAGTTCAGAGCCGCTGTGCGGCACCACCACCAAGGGTGCCTGGCCCTGGAACTCCAACAGAGGAAGGTGGGGCCTGTGAAAAAGGTCAGCAATCCTGCCTTTGCTCTCTAACAATCCAGACATCACATCAACATATACAAGGGCTCCACTCCTGAGTGAGGCAGGCATGGCAACCAAGGCGCTGGACTCAGACAACGTGGGTTTAAATCCTAGCTCTGTCATTAACTAGGTCTGCGATCTAATGCTCTGTGCCTGGCTTTCCTCATCTGCAAAATGGTTATAATAACAGAAGCAATCTTTTGTGAGTTTTGCGAGTACTGTATGAGTGAACACAAACATAGAGCCTTGATCACAGTAAGTGCTCAATTAAATGAAAGCTATTACTGCCTAGCTCACTGTGTTATTAGCCAGCCATTACTGGGCTTTTCTTCTGTACCATGTGCTAACCATAGGTTGCCAATTAGTCCCCTAAAGCCCTGTGAGTCAATGAATGTAAAGTACTGAGCTCAGTGCCCTCAGAAACACAGAAAACGCTCAATAAAGGGAACCCACCCTTGCTACTATCATTATCAAATCAAACCCAAAACACCCCTTCACTCAGTTCTGCAAAGATATCTGGGTAATACAATTCAAAGAAAATCACATATTAGGCATCTATTTTGTAACACATAAACCAGATCTTTTTGATAAGTCAGAGCCTCTAGTTCACTTGATCAAAAGCCTTGATCACTATCTTGAGAATTTCACTTTAATACAGATTACAGGACCCAGAAATTAAATGAGTAAGGCCTACTGGATGCTCTCTTACACAAGGATTCTATGGCCTAGAGGGAAGAGAAGGGGCTTCCATTCCACAAATTTCACCTCTGATGGTTCAAAGTGCCAAGCACTTTGAGAATACCCATTTAAATTCCAGATAAGTGTGTGTGCTGGTAAAGCATGTGCTTTATATCACTTCATGAGCTAGGCAGAGCCACCCAACCGTGAAAGAAATATCAGGAAAAGAAAAAGATACAGTACAAACTTAGTTCAAAAAAAAAAAAAGTCAATCCCTAAAAGTACTTCTATTTCTGATCCAATTGTTTTCTATCAGAGGTAGATAAAATTGACCCTCCACCTGCCCCAGGCTACTTTGCTTTGACAAATGACAGTGCTCACACTGGACCAGGTAGAATATAGCCTCAGTACTGTTAAGTCAAGTTCTATTATTAACAATAATCTTGGTCCACATAGTAGGAATAGCACTTTTCAGGTGGTATGGCACATTGGGTAATGGTCACAGATCTTTAATGTAAGCTTCTCTGCAATGTGACTTTGCCAGTCATCATTTCTCCACTCCCTTGAATCTCGGCTGGCCTTGCAACTTGCTTTGGTCAGCAGAATGTGGTAGAAATGATGCTATGTGAATTCCAAAGCCTGGGCTTCAAAAAGAGCTGAAGCTTCCACCTCTCCCATCTTGGAACACTGTCCTGAGACTGTCATTCCATGGAGAAGCCAAGGAAGAGAGACCACATGGGGAGAGAGAGGGGTCCTGTGTCCCAGTGAAATCCATCTGCATGAGCAAGCCCAGGAGAGGCAAGAGTAGCATCCAGCCAGTCCACTGAGTCACCAGAAGAGATTCTAATAACTATTGCCACCTTCAGTCTCAAAGGTTTGGGGTGATTGGTTATACAGCAAGAGATAAGGGATACAGGTAGACTAGTTGGAGTTCAATTTTTGAAATGAGATTCCAAAACAATCCTAAACTTAACTAACTCAGTAACAGGCAAAATCCAGGTTGCTGGAACTCAGGAATAGCAGCTACCTTAGGAGAAGAGGAATGGGATGGGAAGGGAACTTTACGAGATGCTAATAATTTTATTTCTTGGCCTGAGTAGTGATTACATGGATACGTCCACTTTGTGATAATTTATCAAACCCTGCAATTCTGAGCTGTGGACTTTTCCAGATATATACTAAACTTACATTTTTAATAGTTTAAGCCTCTCTTGGAAAAATCTCTTTGAGAAACAAAGGTATGTGGCTAAAGGAAATAAATAATCATGCTCAAAATTTTTTTCGTTGATGAAAATTTCCTCATAAAAGCATATAACACACACAAATCCAGTTTTAAAAACTCAGCCTCACTTGTTAACTATGAGCATGTTTCTTTCTTGCCAAAAACATGACCCATTTATGAGTCTAAAGATATCCCCCGAAATCCCAGGAAACTCTGTAATGCCTGCTGCTGCTGCTGCTAAGTCACTTCAGTCGTGTCCGACTCTGTGCGACCCCATAGATGGCAGCCCACCAGGCTCCCCCGTCCCTGGGATTCTCCAGGCAAGAACACTGGAGTGGGTTGCCATTTCCTTCTCCAGCGCATGAAAGGGAAAAGTGAAAGTGAAGTCGCTCAGTCGTATCCGACTCTTAGCAACCCCATGGACTGCAGCCTACCAGGCTCCTCCATCCATGGGATTTTCCAGGCAAGAGTACTGGAGTGGGGTGCCATTGCCTTCTCCGCTGTAATGCCTAGGTCAAGATATTTAAGTCCTGGTTTGAAATTTTCATGTCATTTCAGAAACACTGTATAAATCACTTACAAAGTAAAAGGTCCTCAGAGCTTCTGTACACACAGGTATGTCTCCCTTGGTAGGTCACATGATTAGGACACATTTGATCCTGTACAAAACATCTACTGAGACACTTGGTCCACCCCAAAGTTCCTCAAAATCTGGTCCTATCAAAAATATCCACAAGTGAACTTCTTTGGTTGTACAGTGGATAAGAATCCACCTGCCAACGTGAGGGACAGGGTTCAACCCCTGATTCAGGAAAATTCCACATGCCACAGAACAGCTAAGCCTGTATGCCATAACTAGTGAGCCCACATGCTGAAACTACTGAAACCCACAGACCTGGAGTCTGTGCTTCGCAGCAGGAGAAGCCACCACAATGAGAAGCCCGTGCACAGCCCCCACTCTCTGCAACCAGAAAAGGCCCGCACACAGCTACAAAGACCCAAAGCAAACAAAAATAAGCAAACTAATCTTTTATAGGCAGGATATTAAAAAAACAAAAATATATCCATGAGTACACTTGGTCCATGCCAAATGGTCCTTGATATTCAGGGTCCTGCCAGAAACATGCACATTTGGAAAATGTCTGAGTTCAAATAGCCCATAACACTTACTGACACTTTCAGTTTACAGAATTAATATATTAAAAAATATTACCATGTCTTATTGGTCCAATAATTGTATTGCGGCTATACGCCAATAATAACCATTCTTGCCTCAGTAGTCTAGCTGGGGTTAGGTAGATGGGTTAGGGTTCGAATCCCACAGAAGAGCAGAATTTATATTAACTATGTATGCCCAGGAAGAGTCCTACAGTGAGAGAAATGTACAGAAGATGATTGACAAGTTGAGGATGGAATCTCGCAGTGCATGCATGGTGCATTAATACATCACTGGGCATTTGGCTGAATGTGGCTGGGTCCTCCAATAAGGGCAGAGTTTGAAAGGAGGAGCTTGGTCAAGTTGCTGTGTAAAACAAGCAGCGAGTGTAATGTAAACACTTAACAAAGTTATTTTGCTTGTATGGGAGGAGAGGGAATGGGTGTGGCTCTCCTACCACAGAGGAGGTCTGGTGTAAGAGTCACCATGAAGAGAGTATCAGGCATCTAATTAAGCCCCATACAACTAAACCGGCGCCTAGAATTAAGGGGCAATATTACCTTTGAATCAATGCTCTACAAGGTAATATTGCAGTATCCACAAAAATGTCTGCCACCATTTGGAAACGTTTTTATGGGTATGACTCCCATACTTAACTGTCAATCAGCAGCGACCACCACACCCTCAGCTAGTGCCTACCTACTGGCTGATTCAGCCCAGCCAAACCAGGATTCAACACATAAGACATTTAATTAGGTTTCCCCTACCAGTGACCACAGGACACATAGCTACAGAAGAAATAAACAACTCTTTTTCTGGTGCTCGGCAATGTGTCATTTTTGAAAATTCCACCAGAGTATGGTAGAAATAGTAAATTCACAATAGAAAAGCCAGTGCTGCATTATAATGGCTTTTATTACTATTTTCATTTCTTTAAAAGAGAAAGAACTAAAAGGCACTGACACTATGAAGAAAGGAGAACCTGTAATGCCCGATGTATACAAGTCAGGATTCGGATAACACTGCCATCAGTCAAGATGGGACAGGAAAACAGCAGCACAACACTGATGTTAAAGGAAAGGAAGGAAAACCCTAAACAGGTTAAAACAACACACAGAAGAACCAAATCCAACACCATCACAGGCACCTCGAAGAATTCATCATGATACCCATGATGACGCGATCCTGTTAAAACCACCAGAAAGAAACTCATTAAAGAGGCAAGTAAACAGAACTGAAAGTAGACTTCAAGCTCCAAACCCAGCTTCACCACATGGAAGTCAAATTCTAGAGGAGTATAAAGTGACCATTTTTCATACATGATGCCTATGCTCAAGATGACGACAGATTTCCAATTTATAAAACTCATGACAATATTTAATATTTAAGAACCAGTTCCACATTATTCCACAATAGCATCTTAAAGGTGGCACAATGCAGTGCAATTATTTACTGTGCATGGTGTCTCACTGGTTTAGACCATGCCACTGGTTCATACACTAAGTGAAAAGGTGAAAAGACACTTATAGATATATATACACATATAAGAAAGTATTGCATTTGCAAAGAAAAGAAATCTCATCAATAACTCTTCACTGTATATGATGGATTTCAAAACTGCAAATATAAAGGTGATTAGACTACTATCGGAGAAGGAAATGGCAACCCACTCCAGTGTTCTTGCCTGGAGAATCCCAGGGACGGGGAGCCTGGTGGGCTGCCGTCTATGGGGTCGCACAGAGTCGGATACGACTGAAGCGACTTAGCAGCAACAAATGCACAAGTGAGAGGATGCTTGTTTCATTATCCACAGTCACTGTGACAAAAAAACACCTTTTGAGTTTAATGTGTGAGCATATGACAAAAGAACGTAACACCCGTAAGTGTCAAGCATCTTGTTTGGACTGCCATTTCCGCCTTTGGAATATGCAAATGAAACTTTTAAGCATTATGAGGAATGCAAAAGAAAACCCAGATGACCTAATAGATTATGTGGAGAAAATGCATGCCCATGGAAGACATGGCAGAAGTTCCAAGATCTCCCCCAGCACCTTGCGATGTTTATACATCAGTGCTGAACACAGATCACAGGATGAACAATACAGTGGACGGCTGGCAGAGCAAATTTCAAGAGCTGATGGCAGTGCACCATTCTTCGATCTGAAAATCTATTGACATATTAAAAGATGAACAACAAAGCAATCAATAAGTTAGCACCCAAGTTCTTGGTGGTCGCACACAAATACAGCCATCAATTATGCAACAACATGAACAAAAGCAAAACCATATTACTGCAATTGTTTACAAATATAATTAATACAAAACCAGTAATCAGGTCAACATATATCTAAAAGACTGCTCACTGACTTAAGAGTAACCTTGACAGACTTTATCATGAGGACGAACAAGAATAAATGTGAAAACCAAAATTCATCATGAATTACAATAAAAATAATGTAAAGAAAAATTTAACTAAATGTTTGCAACATTGAACGAATCATGGATCAAACATCTCAACGGATATTTGGAAAAGGATCAAATTTCAGTGATCTCTTGGCAAAATTAAATGCTTGTATTATTTAATGAATCACAGACTAAATGTCTCAATGAAAGTTTCAGACAGGACCAAATTTCAAGGACTTTTTGGTATGGACAAAACAGTCTGCAAGAGATCACGCAAACTCCATTAGACCACATTTCTCTCATCCCACTGTCCCCCAACCCCAGCATTCTCATCCTAAAGACAAGCAGAGTCACTTGTTCACAAAGAAAGAACTCAACGTATGTCTGTGGTTGTTAGGACACCCCAAAGCCCTTAGCAATGTTTATATCCCTTGACTAAGTAACTCCTCTTCAAGGAGTCTGTTCAAAGGAAATAATTTTATTGGAGACAAAGATTTACATTTGATACTATCAAATTCTTTAACATAGAAAAAATTAAGAATGGAAATCCTTTAAATGTTTAAAGTTAGGAGATTAGATTAGGAAATGCTATACATCCATAAAGCAGAAACACAAAGACATTTAAAATGACATTAAGAAAGAGAAAAGAAGGAATTCCCTGATGGTCCAGTAGTTAGGACTTGGTGCTTTTACTGCCAAGGGCTCAATCCCTGTTCTGGGAACTAAAGTCTTGCAATCCACATGGTGTGGCCAAAAAAAAAAGGAGAGAGAGAGAAAGAAAATAGGTTCTCTCTTTGTGGTAGAATTATGAGTGTCTTTTTTCCTACTTCTTTACAGCTTTCAGTACTTCTCAGATTTTCTACAAAGTGCAAGTGTTCTTCAGTTCTTACTTTTATAATCAAAACAAAGAAAAAAACCGAAAAAATGAATTGAACTGAAGGTAATTAACATTATAATCTTTCTCTTTTAGTAACCATTTGTGATTTTATCCATTATTTACATTCCTTGCCTGGAATCATAACTTCAGCTGTTTACATACCTTGAACATTCTACCAGAGTCAACTCCCAATGAATCACAATAATCTATTTGTCTTTCTTTCTTCTCCTCCAGGCTCTGAGTTCTTCATTTTCTTTGTAAACCCAATGATCAACATAGTGTCTTTGCCTTAATGGGCACTCAATATATTTTGACTGAAAGCTGCTGGATGTCAGAGTAATAACAAGAGGATTTACCTACTGCCGGGCAGCAGGGGCCATGTTTCCCTACATATCCCATGCCTGGTGCACAAAAGATCTAAAATAAGTATACGCTATTTGTCTTAGTCTGCTGCTGCTGCTGCTAAGTTGCTTCAGTCGTGTCCGACTCTGTGCGACCCCACAGATGGCAGCCCACCAGGCTCCCCTGTCCCTGGGATTCTCCAGGCAAGAACACTGGAGTGGGTTGCCATATCCTTCTCCAATGCATGAAAGTGAAAAGTGAAAGGGAAGTCACTCAGTCGTGTCTGACTCTTAGCGAACCCATGGACTGCAGCCTACCGGGCTCCTCTGTCCATGGGATTTTCCAGGCATGGACACTCAGGTACTGGAGTGGGGTGCCATTGCCTTCTCCAGTCTTAGTCTGAGTTGCCATAAAAAAATTCGAGATTAGGTGGCTTAAACAACAGACATTTATTTCTCAAAATTCTGAAAATTGGATGTCTCGAGATCAGGCTGCCCGCATGGTTGGGTTCTAGTGAGGACTCCAGTCCTGCCTTGTAGGCAGTCACCTCCTTGCTGTGGGCTCACATGACATCTTCTCTGTGCATGTGCACAGGGTTGAGGGGCAGGGAGAGCAAGCAAGCATAAGTGCACACACATGTCTCTTCTAATAAAGACACTAATCCTATGCAACCCCACCCTTAAGATCTCATTTAACTCAATTCCCTCCTTACAAGCCCTATCGAATAGTCACATTGGGTATAAAATCATCAACATATAAGTTGTGGGGGTGCACAATTCAGTCTATATCATTAGTAAATGAAAACTGATAACATTTCACCTCACCAGTGGATCACTAAAGTGATAGCAAAAATAGATTATTGCCTATGACCAGAACAACGTCTGATAGGGTGTACCAAAGAGAAGTATAAGATTTTGGTATGTCTTCCTAATTTCATGCAGAACAGCAAGTCAAGAAAGAATATGGGCAAACACAAAAGACCCCAAACAGCCTAAACAATCTTAAGAAGAACAGAGTTGGAGGAATTATGTTCCTTGCCTTCAGACTATACTACAAAGCTATAGTCATCAAAACAGTACTATCCTAGCACAAAAAGAGACACACAGATGAAACAGGGTAGAGAATCAAGAATAAACCCACACATTTATGGTCAATTAATCCACGACAAAGCAGGCAAGAATATACAACGGAGAAAAGACAGACTCTCTTCAACAAGTGGTAATGGAAAAACTCGACAGCCACATGTCAAAGAAAGAAATTAGAACAATCTTTAACAACATGAAAGGAAAGTGAAAGTGAAGTTGCTCAGTCGTGTCCGACTCTTTGCGACCCCGTGGACTGTAGCCCACCAGGCTCCTCCATCCATGGGACTCTCCAGGCAAGAATACTGGAGTGGGTTGCCATTTCCTTCTCCAGGGGATTTTCCTGACCCAGGGATCGAACCCAGGTCTCCCACATTGCAGGCAAATGCTTTAACCTCTGAGCCACCAGGGAAGCCCCTTTAACATCATACACAGAAATAAATTCAAAATGAATTAAAGACGTAACTATAAGACTGTATACTATAAAACTCCTAGAGGAAACATGGGTGGTGCACTCTTTGATATAAATTGCAGGAATATCTTTTTGGATCTGTCTCCTAAAGGAAAGCAAATAAAATAAAAAATAAACACATGGGGCCTAATTAAATTTAAAAGCGTTTGCACAGCAAAGGAAACCATCAACAAAATGAAAACATAACCTACTGAATGGGAGAAAAGATCTGCAAATGATACAACCAATAAAGGACTAATATCCAACAGATATAAACAGCTCAACATTTAAAAAAACAACTTGATTAAAAGATAAGAAGAAGCAAATAGGTATTTTTCCAAAGAGAACATGTTGATGGCTAGGAGGTACATGAAAAGATGTTCAGCATCGCCAATCATTGGGGAAATGCAAATCAAGACCACAGTGACCTATAATCTCACGCCTGTCAGAATGGCTGTCATCAAAAAGAACACAAACAACAAATGTTGGCCAAGATGTGCTGGAAAGGGCACCCTCATACACTGTTAGTGGGAATGTCAATTGGTGCAGTCACTGAGGAAAACAGTATGGAGGTTTCTCAAAAAACTAAAAATAGAACAACCATATGCCAGAGGAATGCCACTCTTGGGTATATACCCAAAAGAAAGCAAAAATACTAATTCAAGGAGATACACACACCCTAATGTTCACAGCAGCACTATTTACAACTGCCAAGACACAAAAGCAACCTAAGTGTCAACCAACAGACAAATGGATAAAGAAGATGTGTTACATATATACAATGGAATACTACTCAGCCATAAAAAAGAATCTAATTTTGCCATCTGCAGCAACATGGATGGATTTGGAGGACATTAAGCTAAAGTGAAATAAGTCAGACAGGAAAAGACAAATACTGTATGCTACCACTTACATGCGGAATCTAAAAAATATAAAAAACTAGTGAATATAACAAAAAAGAAGCAGACTCGCACATACAGAGAACAAACTAATGGCTACCAGTGTGAGAATTGGAGGCAATAGAAGGGGGCGGACTGGGAGATATAAACTGTTGGGTGTAAGACAGGCTCAAGGATGCACTTACAACACAAGCAATGTAGCCAGTATTTTGCAGTAACCATAAATAGAAAGTAACTTTAAACAATGAATAATTTTTTTTTAATTTTTTAAAGAAAGAAAGAATTTGGATATGGGTGTGGTATGTCCAAACCTGTTGTGCTTTAGAATGATTAATGAGAAGACAGTTAAGTCTGGATCTAGATGTGAAACACAGGAGGTGAGAATGTATTGGTAGATGCCATTTCAGGAGTCAGTTGAGTGCTGTGGTGCTCGTAGTAAGGAGAGAAGGGGAAGATCAGATGCAAGCGGTATCACCCAGGTCAGACCCACACGAAATTGTTACCAACTGGATGAGAGACACAGAGAATGAAAAAGTGGCAAAGGGGAAGAGAGGAGATAGGAAGAGGAGAACTGATCATCCAAAGACCTAGGGATGGGAGGAGGAGGATGTGCTTTGCAGAAGTAAGGTGGTTTGCATATGAGAGATGTTGAATATGGGCTGCCAGGAGATATCCAGGCAGAGATGCTAGTCAGTCCATCGGAAATGGATGCAAGGAACCCCAGGAGAGAAATCAGGCCAGAGGTGGGTACCTGAACATCATCTACAGAAGTCAGTAAGATAGCTAAGGAAATTTAAGTGAACTGAGGACAGAAACTCAGAGACTGTCTACTTTGGACAGCAGAGAAAGAGGCCAAAAAACCAAGGAAAGGAAATGAGGAAAGGTAGAGAGGCAGGAGGAGAATTAGGATAACACAGTGCCACGAACCAGAAAAGCAATGTCTCCCAGTTGGGTGGAGTGCTCAGTATCAGCAGGGGCCAGAAACATCGAATGGCCGAGACAGAGCATTTGGATCTGGCTCCTACGTGATCAGTAGGACAAGGTGTTTCAAAAAGATGAGGAGAGCAGAGCAGGGAGCCACAAAAAGCAAGAAAGAGGCAGCCACTAACAGGCTGAGTACATATGTGTGTGCCAGGCATCATGATAGGAATTTTGTATGGATTTATCATCTTTAATCCTCACAAACATCCCTTAAAAGTAAGTGCTATGAATAATTTGTATCCAGCGCATTTTGCGTATAACTTAATGAAAGAAGCATACCTTTAAAAAAAAAAAAACAAAAAACCTCTCATACATATTTTGATGTGGCTATGGAGATTTGAGAGCAAGCATGTAGCTGGAAACTGCTATCAGGGAAAATAATACAAACTGAGAGGGGCTGAATATGGAATGGTCTGGCTGGGTGACTAAAGCACATGATCAAAATGTTTGTAATGGCAAACGGATTTGTGTGTGTGTGTGTCTGTCTGTCTGTTTCTCTGGCTCCCACAAGAACTTCTTGGGAGAAAAACATGCTTATGTGGTCAATTAGTCCCAGTGCAAACTCATACTATTAGCAACAATTTTTGAAGGCTGATTTTTTTGCATGCAGAAGGCAATGGCAACCCACTCCAGTACTCTTGCCTGGAAAATCCCATGGACGGAGGAGCCTGGTAGGCTGCAGTCCATGGGGTCGCTGAGAGTTGGACATGACCGAGCGACTTCACTTTCACTTTTCACTTTCATGCATTAGAGAAGGAAATGGCAGCCCACTCCAGTGTTCTTGCCTGGAGAATCCCAGGGACGGGGGAGCCTGGTGGGCTGCCGTCTATGGGGTTGCACAGAGTGGGACACGACTGACTCGACTTAGCAGCAGCAGCAGCAGCAGCAGCAGCAGCAGCACAGCTATAGTAATTAAACTCTGAATTCAGCAGGCCATTGATTGAAAAAAAAAAAATCAATGTGATGTCTTACAGGTCATCACAACTATGAAAAATGTGTTCGAAAATTGTACAGAAAAATAGAGTATAATATACTCTCGGAAATATTTCCAACTTGTGGAAATTTAACACAAATGGGAAAATTAGGAGGTTTGAGAATCCTTCACTACTTCTTCCTACCCTCTACCACAACTCATTATCTACCACAAAATAATTTTTCATCGTCACCACAGTTGTCTTCAATGCTGTGAATTAAAAGACCCAAAAATCAGCTTGCTTTTCTCAGCCAGATACTTAAATCATACTTGATAGTAATGAGTGGTTTTGTTAGAATTGATTTTTTTTAAATGTTAGCAGTTCAGAGCTTGTAAGAAGCCCCAATAATAGAAGCCTCTTTGGATTTAGAAACCCATAAATCTGTGTATGCTATTTGACATTTACTGAACATGAATAACATCCCCATGTGCTGTGTTTCTGAGGTTTGGCCAGCGTTCTAGGGATATGACTTGACTTGCATCAGTTCAGTTCAGTCGCTCAGTCGTGTCCGACTCTTTGCGACTCCATGAATCGCAGCACGCCAGGCCTCCCTGTCCATCACCAACTCCCGGAGTTCACTCAGACTCACGTCCATTGAGTCAGTGATGCCATCCAGCCATCTCATCCTCTGTCGTCCCCTTCTCCTCCTGCCCCCAATCCCTCCCAGCATCAGAGTCTTTTCCAATGAGTCATCTCTTCGCATGAGGTGACCAAAGTACTGGAGTTTCAGCTTCAGCATCATTCCCTCCAAAGAAATCCCAGGGCTGATCTCCTTCAGAATGGACTGGTTGGATCTCCTTGCAGTCCAAGGGACTCTCAAGAGTCTTCTCCAACACCACAGTTCAAAAGCATCAATTCTTCAGCACTCAGCTTTCTTCACAGTCCAACTCTCACATCCATACATGACGCATAGATAGGCTCAAAGAGGTTCACCCTGGACGAATATCCTAATTGCCCCTTTCTACTATTCTCATCAGGGCAAAAGCATCTACCAATTGTATCTCTCCAAGGTAACAATGGTACAAAACCCTAAGCATGAAAGTTGCTTCTGCCATTCCCAACTCAGAAGTAGCTCATGGCTGAAATCAGTTGCATCCCCTGCTTGCATGATGGGAATATCAGAGCCATGAACTAAAAACGCTAGGTCCACAGGGCACACAGCAAGGGGCAGCAGAACAAGTCAGACTTTCTGGACTTTCAGACTCCCTGGCACCCCTCTGGATTCTCCCTTACCTACTGGGCTTGATGACACTGGGTAAGCTCATCATTCATTTCCTTTCAGTTTCATACTCTCCCCAATGAGCATATCAGGTTTCATCAATTAGCGCTGAAGATTTGCTTTTTCAATCCAGAGACCCCAATCCCATCATGTCATCCCTCACTCTCTCACACTGTGAGGATCTAAGGCACCCACCGCTCCACAGATCTGTAGCTTTTTGAAGCTAATCAGGATGGAACTTGTAACAACCACTTCCAGAACCATTCTTTCTTGCTGACGTGGGTGGAAAAGGAGGTAGCCTCACTCTTATAATCATCTACTGGAGAAAAACCCCTCAGGAAGCTGATGTTCATTCCTATTGACAAAGGTTTTCAGAGGAACCTGATGTGATCCGTTCACAGGGTGACCATATCCAAAGCAAGGCAGTTTTGAGAAAAGGGGGACTATTAGAAATCATTCTGAGACAGGAGCTGCGACCCAGGACACACAGTCCATCCTGGCCAGGTCCTCGGCCGGGAGGAAGAGGGTATATGGCCTTTCTTCTCCCTTCTACCAAGAAAATCCAGAGGTCAGAAAGTATGGTAACCTCAAAGCCTCCTCCCCTCCCTTTCAGGACCAACCCTTTCCCTGACTCAACAAAAGCACATGCCTAACCAGCACTTACAACCTACACAGTCAAACCATGCCTTTACCTTGAACACGGTGGCCAACTTCCAACAACAGCAACAGTGAAGACCTGAGCACAGAAGCATTTAGGTAGGTCAAAAGCAACACAGTCAGACAAGCTGGTTTGGGCTGAGGACAAGGTCAGGCTGATGGAGGTGAGAGGCACCTGCAATCACCAGGCACAACAGTCGAAGTCTTGGTAGGGGAGGCAAAGACCAGATTTGGGCAATACCAAAGAGTGCTGAGGATGCTGCCAAACCCCAGAAACACAGAGAATCCCCCACAGGACAAGTCCTTGTGAAAGCAGACCATCCCCAGGCTCATAGCAGCTGTCAATAACCAGTCCCCTGCATAGCAGGGCTAAGCCTTTCTTCGTAAACTAACCCAAAGACAACAGTATTTCAGTTACAACTAATCATCAGGAAAAGGAAAGCAAATTCATGTCAAAACAAAAGCCTTTGGGAAAAAGATAATGTATATGTTTAATTTTCATTTCCCCAACCACTCAGAATTGTCCAGGAAGGACCCTGCTCTATGTGTCAGTCTTAGAAGAAACAAAAAGGAAATAAAATAACCTTAATTCATAATGATGTGTTTTATGATGCATATTCTATAAGCCCAAGAAAAGTCTGTGACAAGAAAAATTAGATCAGTAAAAGTGGAATAGTACAGGGTGTAGGAATAATCCTTCCATTAAAGTGCACTTCAATTTTTTTCCCCTAAGAAATGGCAGAGATGTCAAAGAGGACAACACTTTCCATTTTTAACAGACACTTCTCTTCAGAGTATCTCCAGCATTTCATACAACCTGGTAGAGCTTCCCAGGGACTTCCAGGCTGAGAACCCAATACGGAGATAACGCTTACCCATGAAAGAACTTCCCAAAGCAAACCATCTATTCCCTCAGGAGAGGGTGTGAAACTGTTCCCAGAACAAACCATCCACCAGGCCTACTTCAATCCTTGGTAGACCAAGAAAAGCCAAGGGAACAAAGACCAGGAAGAGTGATGTTGAAATTAACTACAGTGCTGGGAAAGAGAACATAAACTACAACATTTAAGGAATAAAAACTGTATCAACACTTCCTGGAAGCCAGGGGAATCAGAGCTGGTAACAATTGATACTGAGCTCTTACATGAGCGTGAAACACTGAATATATGCACTAAGCCCACCCCCAACGATCCTGAGAGGCAGGCTCCATTACCATCCTCATTTTGGAGGTGAGAAACCAGAGGCGGCTTCTAGATTTGGGTCAGCAGAGCTAGAAATGGGCCCCACTTAACTCAAGTGCCCGCACTGGTGACCTCTACACTATATTCAATATGTAACTTTCTATTATTGATCACTCAGCTGGTGAAGGGGGGAGGTGAGGACTGGACCCCAGGTCTTTCTGCCCCTAAAGTCCCATGCTCTTAACCCACAATCTACACAGTTACCTGGACACTATTACTAGACATCCTGCCCTGAACTCCATGAATATGACAAATTCTACTCTCACTATTAATAACAGAGTATATTATTTATGGAGGGCTTGTTGGGCCAGGATAAGAAAACTTTCGCTTAGAGATGTTAAGTTGACTCAGGTCCCACACATGCAGAGGAGCCAGGATTTGGGCCTCGTCCTTTGACTTCAAAGACTGAGCTCTCAATCCCTCCATCAGAGGCCAGGGCTACAGCAAGACCATGACCACGGCCGGGGACCATAATGCAAACAACAACAGAGGCCAACTCCAGAGGCGGCTGTCACAAAGTCCCTGGCTGTTATTCTTCAAGTCTCACTCAGAAACTTCCTGCTTTTTTATTCCACTCAGTCACACACACACACACACACACAAATAGAATAAAAAGCCCAGATGCTCAGTGTCCTCATTCATGGCAGGTTAGAAACAATCAATCCAAAGGGAGTCAGAGGCAGTCAGTGACAATCTCAGTAACTGCAGGTGAGGTGACAAATGACACACAGAGGGGAAGAAAAGGAAAAACTGAAAACACAGATGCAAAATTATATGGCACATGAATAAAACACATAATGACAGGCCTGAGTCATCGTGAAAAAAAAAAAAACTGGCCTCTGCTTAAGCATCCTCTGTCTTTAGAAGGAGGGAAATCCCTAACATTTAAGCCAGGTTTTGATCAGGTATTTCAAATTTTTCAGGACTTGGCATTTGAAATAGTAGGAGGTAGAGGGGCTTGGTAGAAGCAGGCATGGAGGACAGTGCCCTGCCCTGAGCTCCACTGCTGAGAGCTGCAGAATGCCCAGCTCTGTGGCTGGGGACCCAGAGGAATCCCCATGCCCTGGGGGCTTGCCTCAACAACAGGTGGGCCTCCCTGTCCCTCCCATCACTAGAACTCTGTTAGAAAGAACAGTATAGGGACAAGCCATGTGCCCTGGAGCCAGGCAAGCCTGACTGAGCCCTAACTACCCCCCTAGCAACTCCTCTGGACCTTGCTTATGATGACAATCTTGTTACCGGGCACACATCAGAAACCCAATAAATGATTATTCAATGACTGAATGAAACCATGCAACCTTGAAAAAATTACTTCACTGTCTCTGAACTGCATGTTCCTGCACTGCCAAGTAGATATGACAATTCCTATATTATGGAATTATAAGGATTAAACGGGTTAATTCTGGAAAAGTGCCTCATCCAGGGTGTGGATAGGAGCTTACCGTACTGTGACATCTATACACATCTTCAGTTATCTGGAAATCGGATCTATGAAGCAACCCCCATTCCCCTACAATAATGGACACAGGAAGCACAAATACCTCAGCGTGTCAAGTATGTGAACTGCAACTGGAAAAAATACCTACACCCTTCCTCAAAAACTAATCCCCAAATTCAGTACTGTCTCACTGGTCATTAATATCCTTGTGAACTAGAAAGATATTCTAATTTTACAAATGAAGACACAGGGCACAGCTGTAGGTTTCCCTGTGCTAACTGCCTGCTAAGTGCTTCAGTCTTTGCAATCCGGTGGACTGTAGCCCACCAGGCTCCTCTGTCCAAGGGATTCTCCAGGCAAGAATACTGGAGTGTGCTAACTAGCAAGTCCAAAACCTAGGTCTTCTGACTCTGCTTCCTCCTCCTCTTCATTTCTGCTCGGCCACTGGAAACTGAATACCCACAGGCATCCTGTGCAAATTCCACAAATCCCAGGCCAGATGAAACGCAGGAGGAAAAGCAACACTGTCATAAGCAGATTTTAAAACTGTGTTCCGAGCACTGATTCCATCAAGGACACCTATAAATGATACTTTCTGGCTCAAGAAAAGTTTCCTCCTTTCTGATCTCAAACCTCTGCTACAGAGAAAGGCCTTCTTAGAATACTGGCTCTTAAGTACTTTTCACCTTATCCTTCGGTCAGTGTTGCCAATTTTGCTTTTCAAAAAAAACGAATAAATGTCCTGAATGTCCCAGAAGGAATTAACCGTCCTTCTAAAGAATTATAATAGAAAAATAAGAACTCTTTGAACTTTTGGTGGCCTGGAGACAGGGAAGAGATTAAATCAAAGAAGCCGACACTGTTCCAGGCTGTCTCCAGGAAGAGGCTGTTGACCTGGGCCCGTTCGTCCCTGTCTGGGCAATGGGAAGGGGCCAGGCTTCGGTTCCCTCTTCTCAGATTCCACATTCACATCCTCACATCCACCTCCAGCAGAAGGGACAAAAAGTGAGACCTCCAGAACCTTTGGCAGTGGGTGGAAGCGACTGACAATCCTTTTCCTCTGGAATTACTCCCTCTTCGTTCAATGATGATGATAATAGCACTACTAATAATAACAGAATTATTATTACTATCGCAGAATTTGCACTGTGTGTTAGCATTGTGTGTAACGCACTGTTGCAAGCATTTTAAATGCATCTTTGTTGTTCAGTCACTCAGCTGTATCCGACTCTTTGTGACCCCATGGACTGTAGCACACCAGGCTTCTCTGTCCTTCATTATCCCCTGGAGTTCGCTCAGACTCATTTCCATTGAGTCGGTGCTGCCATCCAACCATCTCATTCTCTGTCACCCCCTTTTCTCCTCCTGCCTTCAATCTTTCCCATCATCAAGGTCTTTTCCAATGTTGTCAGCTCTTCCCATCAGGTGGCCAAAGTATTGCAGCTTCTGCTTCAGCAACAGTCCTTTCTATGAACACTAAGGGTTGTTAGGATTGACTGGTTTGATCTCCCTGCTGTCCTAGGGACTCTCAAGAGTCTTCTGTGACACCACAGTTCAAAAGCATCAATTCTTTGGTGCTCAGCCTTCTTTATAGTCCAACTCTCACAATCTGTACACGACTACTGGAAAAACCAAAGCTTTGACTATCTGGACCTTTGTCAGCAAAGTGATGTCTCTGCTTTTTAATATGCTGTCTAGGTTTGTCACAGCTTTCCTTCCAAGAAGTGTCTTTTAATTTCATGGCTGCAGTCACCATCTGCAGTGATTTAGGAGCCCAAGAAAATAAAGCCTGTCACTGTTTCCATTTTTTTCCCTATCTATTTGCCATGAAGTGATGGGACTGAATGCCATGATCTTAGTAATTTTAATGCTGAGTTTTAAGCCAGCTTTTTCACTCTCCTCTCTCACCTTCATCAAGAGACCTTTAATTCCTTTTGCTTTCTGCCATTAGGCTGGTACCATCTGCATATCTAAGGCTGTTGGCATTTCTCCTGGCAATCCTGATTCCAGCTTTTAATGCATTCAGCCCATTTCACACAACATGGATTTAAACTCTCACAACTATCCTATGAAGGAGGCCATGTTAGTATACCTACATGATCATACAACTAGGGAACCACTCTTCATTCAAGCCCACTTCCCAGGCTTGAAGGAAAGAGAAAAGAAGCCTCTTGTTCTTGTTAGAAGGAAGGCAGAACATAGACCTCACACACAGGAGGCAAGGAATACATATAAATGAATAAAAAGAGCAGTTGGCCTGTGTTCCCACTAGTTATCCCAGGAAAAGGTACCAGCCCACTTTCTCTCTTCTCGGCCTAAAGCAGCAAAGAGCAGAAGACCCTCAATTAATATTTGTTTAACATAAGCCAGATACTCCCCTAACTCCTGGGCTTGCCTGGTGGCTCAGATTGTAAAGAATCCTTCTATAATGCAGGAGACCGGGGTTTCATCCCTGTGTTGGGAAGATCCCCTGGAGGAGGGCATGGCAACCCACTCCAGTATTCTTGCCTGGAGAATCCCCATGGACAGAGGAGCCTGGAGGGCTATATTCCACGGGGCTGCAGGAGTTGGACATGACTGAGTGACTAAGCACAGTCCCTAACTCCTAAAACACTGTTCCTATACATAAAGCCTAGCCCTTACTGTGGCACTCCTGATGCCCTGTCCCATTAGCAAGACCTCCTAGGAAATTCTTTTCTAGTCAAAACTTTGTGCTTGGATCTCTCATTTATCATATGCTCTGAAATCCCACAGAGACAGAGCTGCTGGGACCATTTTCTGTGGGTGTCTCAACGGTTAAGCATGGTGACAGCCAGCAGTCTCACCTCCCACCTTTGCTGGCTGTATAATCAGCCTGCTTTTAATCCTGCCAAGCTCCGTGCTGCCTGGCACCAGAGGCTAGAAGCTGCACATAGGTACTAATTCAACAAATCACCTGTCTGGCTCTCTTGCCAGGACACCCACCCTGGAGATTATACAGCTGCTGATGCTAGGACCGCAACCCTGCAGGACGACAGGTAAACGGCAGAGGCCAGGGGCTCAGGGCCCACACACTCTCCAGCTCTGTCCTGCCAAAGAGAGCCCAGGTGAGGTGTTTGGTACTAGGTGACCCTCAGAGACTAGGCCTCCTGCTCCATTCCTAACTCCCTGGGGATTTTTAAATTTCTATTTAGCCTAAGGCAGGACTAACAGACAGACAGAGCTCTGCTTTAGAAGCACTAACACATACTCCCAGAAACCTGGAAGGCAGGAACATCCAGGACACACCCGTAAGACACAGTGAGAGGAAACTGCAATCACACACACAAACACACACACACACACACACACACACACACAAACCTACAGAGTTCTGCAACCAGCCAACCAAAAAATGTGATGTGAAACTAACTGTAGAGCTTGTTCCAAAATGTATGAGTCATACTCAGCCCAGGACCACAGGAAAATAAGGGAAATGGTCCACAAACTATTCACAATACTCACTCATTGTGTTGGCTGTTTATCTATAACCACTGAAAGAAAAGATCTTTTTAGGGTGACAAATAAGATGCCCACTTTTTAACAGTGACAAATGTGCCATGACAGACCTTACAAAAGGACAAATCGCTTTGCTCCCTGCAGTGAAGGGGGAAGTTAATCTAAGGACAGACTGCCTTTAAATAACCATCAGCAAGCTATAAGCTGTCACAAGCAATTACCGCCGTCAAATACTTGTCAACATGCACATTATGACATTCACGTTAAAAGACAGCAGAGCATAGATTTTTAGGTTAATCTTAAAAAAATGTTTCAAACTAGATTCTCAATCCTATGTCTTAAGAAGGCTTAAAACAAAAAATCACAATATTGCTTCCGACCAGTGCTTTAAGACTGGTTTGCCACTAACACTAGGTTAATGGCAGGGTGACACGATGGATTCCAAAAACAAAGAGAGCAGTGTCTAAGGTCACAGAGGCCCTCCAACCAGGTTTCAGGGTGGACAGTGAGAGAACAGGGGCCGCACTGACCAGTCTGAAGCTTTACTTCCGCAGGGAAGAAGGTAAGTAGCATGCCAAGTAAGGACTTCCACCAAGCACCTGCGCAGCCAACATTTTCTGTCTGTAACTGTTTACCATTTTAAAGGAGCCAAGCAGACGCCACAGCCCCACATACCCCATCGTTCTCTGCAGGTCAGTGTCGTTACCTAAAAAGTTAAATGCTCATGTACAAACTTAGGCTTTAACAGTACATGAACAGAGAACTTTCAGATGTACAAGCTGGGTTTCAAAGAGGCAGAGGAACCAAAGATCAAATTGCCAACATCCGCTGGATCATGGAGAAAGCAACGGAATAGCAGAAAAACATCTATTTCTTCTTCATTGACTGGCTATTAAAGCCTTTGACTGTGTGGATGAAAATAAACTGTGGAAAATTCTTAAAGAGATGGGAGTACCGAACCACTTTACCTATCTCCTGAGAAACCCATATTTGGGTCAAGAAGCAACCGTTAGAACTGGACATGGAACAACTGACTGGTTCAAAATTGGGAAACAAGTACAAGAGGGCTGTATATGGTCACCCTGTCTATTTAATTTATATGCAGAGTCTATCATGCGATATGCCAGGCTAGATGAGTCACAAGCCAGAATCAGGATTGCCGGGACAAATATCAACAATCTTAGATACGCAGATGATACCATTCTAATAGCAGAAAATGGACAGGAACTCAAGAGCCTCTTGATGAAAGTGCAAGAGGAGAGTGAAAAATTTGACTTAAAACTCAACATTTAAAAAAACTAAGATTATGGCATCCAGTTCTACCATTTCATGGCAAATAGAAGGGGGAAAGTGGAAGCAGGGACAGATTTTGTTTTCTTGGGCTCCAAAATTGCTGCGGATGGTGACTACAGCCATGAACTTCAGAGACACTTGCTCCTTGGAAGGAAAGCTATGACAAACCTAGACAGCACTTTGACAACAAAGGTCCAGATGGTCAAAGCAATGGTTTTTCCAGTAGTTGTGTATAGATGTGAGAGTTGAACAATAAAGAAGGCTGAGTGCCAAAGAACTGATGCTTTCAAGTTGTGGTGCTGGAGAAGACTCTTGTGAGTCCCTTGGACAGCAAGGAGCTCCAACCAGTCAATCCTAAAAGAAATCAACCCTGAATGTTCACAGGAAGGACTATTGCTGAAGCTGCAATACTTTGGCCATCTGATGGTAAGAGCCAACACACTGGAAAAGACCTTGATGCTGGGAAAGATTGAACGCAGGAGGAGAAGGGTGCAACAGAGGACGAGATGGTTGGATAGCATCACCAACTCAGTGAACATGAGTTTGAGCAAACTCCCAGAGATAGTGAAGGACAGGGAAGGCTGGTGTGCTACAGTCCATGGGGTTGCAAAGAGTTGGACACGACTTAGTAAGTGAGCAACTTAGCACAAGTTTCAAAGTCATACAGCCCAAGGTCCCATCCCTGTCCTATCTTCACCAACCACGTGATGCTGGCCAAATTACTTTATAAGTTCCCTCAGCTGTAAAATGGACATACTGATACCACCCTCCTTGTAAGGTTGTGGAGAGAATTATATGATAGAAGGTACTGGAATTGCTTAGTGCAGGGCCTGTCTCAGCAAGAATACTCAATAAATGACAGGTGCTCTTGTCAGTATCATCAGTATTTCCATAAATGGGGGCTCACCCATGAACTAGAGCAATAAAAGTAGTTAATCCACTTGCTCATTTAGCAAATATTTACTGACTATTCCCGCAAGTGCCAGGCACGGTGCCAGAGGTTAGAGATACAGCAGTGAGTAGCATGGGGCTCAAACTTCAACAACTCCAGTCTGATGGGGAGATGCGTACATAACTGATATGGTGGCCAAGTTTCCAGAGTAAAACAAAGCATAAACACAATAAAACAGTTCAAATGCCTCTTCATAATTTAGAATTTTATTTGTGACACTGGTCAAAAATGCACATATCAGATACCATATGATATCTGTTCCTTACACAGGAACTACACTAAGATTCAACCAAGCACTGCTTTTGCCAACACACCCACAGAAAGTAAATGTTCAACAGTGGGTTAAAGTTCAGCAGGAACTGGAGGAGCTGCCAGATGGATACACACCGAAATGAAGCTCGCCTCCCCCTTCAGAGATGAACAGAGTCCAGGGTGTGTGTCACCAGAAAACGTACAATCACAAGACTAAAGACGCATGGACATCCAGCTGGCTGCACTTATTAACTGTGAGTATGAGTCATCAGGCAACTCTCTAGGCAAATGTAAGACTAAACGGGCTTATTGTTGACAATCCATCCAAAAGTACAACGGAAAGATGACGAACGAGCCAACTCTAGAAGAAAATGAGCAAGCATAACCGTGACCAGCTGAAAAGTCAATTCAATCATTTCTTTAAAGCCCAAAATGATACTCTTTGAAGAAATTCCTAATGGGGAATGGAGTTTGTTCAGCAAATCAATAGTTTATCACCTCTGATTTATTGGCCTCAAAGGGCTGAGTCAGATGCCACATTATGGCCAACATAAAAGTTCACATGAATTAACCAATGCAGGTCAAAAATCCCCTTATCTAGATCTAACTCAATTTACAATCAGCTGAGCACCAATAAGCAAAGGACAAAGATGAGAAATATTATGCATAAAGGAACATTGTTTCCTAAAAAAAGATTTTAAGGAAATATGGCTTTTTAATAAACATTCCTCTCAGCACACAGCTGGCATTAGAAATTAACTCACCAGATGGAGAGGGTTACCTGGCCAGTGCTTCTCAAATTTTCATGTTCCTATAAATCACCTGGGATTCTTGTTAAACTGCCAATTCCAATTCTAGGTACCCAAGATTCTGCATATGTAAACAAATTCCTAGATGCCATGGATGCTACTGGTCCACAAACTATACCTGGAGAGGCAGGGAGGGTTCAGCAGGGAACACTCCCCTTGCAGTGAGGCATCTGTTCAGGGTTACAGATGGCTCAGAGAGGAGAGAGGAAGCCAAGGACTCCACTACCTAGAAAAATGCACGTGTGTACCTGCAGGCAGGGCACGCTGTTTTTGTTGTTGTTCAGTCACTAAGTCGTGTCCAGCTCTTTGCAACCCATGGACTGCAGCACACCAGGCTTGCAGGTGGATTCTCCACCATCTGAGCCACCATGGCAACCAGGGGCACATACACAACAAATATCAGAATTCTCCCATAGGCCACTGAAGAGCCTCCCCACCTCTGTAAGATGGTCCATGGAACCCAAGACAAGAACCTCTGCCTTCGGAGTCTGCCTGTTACTGTTGCCAATACCAGATAAGCTGGGCTTAGAAAATCCCATGGGCAGAGGAGCCTGGTAGGCTGCAGTCCATGGGGTCGCTGAGTCCGACATGACTGGGCGACTTTACTTTCACTTTTCACTTTCATTCACTGGAGAAGGAAATAGCAACCCACTCCAGCGTTCTTGCCTGAGAATCCCAGGGGCGGCGGAGCCTGGTGGGCTGCCATCTATGGGGTCGCACAGAGTCATACACAACTGATGCGACTTAGCAGCTGCAGCAGGGTAGAGGGATGCATCCCAGTGAGCTCTTTGGCCCATGTGTGAGCAGCTTGTGCTCTCTTCCCTCGGTCAAAGGTAACACAATTAAGATGCCATAAAGATAATGGATAATAAGTAAGAAATAAAGATAGACTATCAGGAAACTCCATAAACTGCCTCCAAGATACAAGTGACTCACCTTCAGCCTGAGTTTGCCTCAAGGAGCCCTCCTTTCTGGCAATCTGTCTGTCCCAAGCAGAGCAGACACTACCTGAATCCCACCATCATATGGCACTGCCTTCCCAGATGATTTTGACTTCTGATCTAGACCCAGGAGCAGAACACTGTCCTCCCTACTTATTCTTGAAGTTTCAGTTTCCTCATCTGTAAAATGCCAACTTCATAGCATGCTGGGGAAAAATAAAACAATGCATACAAATGTATTCGGAACACTGAAAGGGCTTTAAAAACGTTTCCTTATTATTATGGCCTTTGTGAACATGCAGAGATCAAGATCCATTCCCAAAGAAAGAGTCTTCTCTAACTGGAAGAGCTTAAATGCTATGCTGCATCTCCAGGGCAAAGGCCAGCTCCCACCATCCTTCCGCTGCATACATACACACAACCGTCAGAGAACCATGCTGGTGGCTACTGCTGCCACTCACAAACCCTGTGGTTGTCTTTTCTGCTTCTGTTTTTATTGTAGTAAAATACACTGTGACGGTCCTTTAACAACCACTGTGGCCAGGCACATGTTTCTCTACTACTAGGTTCAAGATCATATCCAAAGCCTCCAGCTCCAGGCTGGCATCGCTCAATATGAGCCTTAGTTTTTATTAGCATCTTGAACTAACAAGGCCGAACCCAAATATGAAATGGCTGTTCAGAGAGAAAAGAGCCACAATGCTAACAAACCCTTAATAATTTGTGATGTGAATTTATTCAGCACTCTTTGTCCACAGACCTCAAAAATTCTTAACAAGAAAGTTATACCAGTTTGAGCAACAATCCTAAGGACATTGGGGTGAATAAAAATTGGATACTCAAGTTTTGAGCCTCCTGGAGCTCTTTAAGTTCCAGTGTTCCTCAAAGCAAGGTCAAGAATCACCCGCTTTAGTCACCTAAATGCTTATGAAAATACACATTCCAGGGTTCCATTAAAACCCACTACATCAAAATTTCTGAGGAAGGAAACCACAAGTTTTAATAAATCACCTCCAGAAAGTTCCAGCACATACTAAATTTTAAACAGAGCTAAGACTTAACGCCCCAGGGAAAAAGACAAACAAGTAAATGCATTCAAAATTTTGCCTACAGCTTCAAGGGATTTACAGACCTCCTGAAGTCTTCCCTTGGATTCAAGGGTAAAAACTCTGTACACCAACAGTCACTGCTTCCCAACCTGAGTCATTCATATACGACCTCCACACTTTCTTTTTCCAAATCCATACTATTTAAACTTTCTAAACAAACTTATTTTTATCTACATATTATGTGTAATACCTTTGAATCTATTGGTTTGATCTTTACCTATAAGTTTTCCTAATAAAATATATGATTATCAATACAAAAAAAGTTTGTTACTGCATTTCCTAAAGCCATCTCCTGTGTCACCTAAGAGACATAAGTATTACCCCTCTTCATGAAACACTTAGTGTTGTTCAGAAATCCGAACCCACTGGGGATTTTATGAGGCACTCATGCTCTTTGACGTGAGGGGCTGTCTATTCTGGCAAATCCCAGATAACCTCAAAACCT
The DNA here is from genome assembly GCF_032452875.1 of Bos javanicus. Taxonomy (NCBI): domain Eukaryota; kingdom Metazoa; phylum Chordata; class Mammalia; order Artiodactyla; family Bovidae; genus Bos; species Bos javanicus. Next base: position 53,396,506 of record NC_083874.1, on the reverse strand, counting down.
CAGTCTGCATATGCCTGGCAGAGCCAGCCAAGGAAGAGAGAGGGCTTCCCTTCCCAAGAGGAGGACTGCAGATATGACACATTTGGAGGTGACTGGCTTGTCCATATGCCCTTTCTGTGACCTGCCTGCCCCCATCAATGAGGTGACACATGCCCACTCCAGCCCTAGCCCTGCCTCCTCAGTACAGGGACAAAGGTGGGCATATGAGCTAGCTGGGCCAATTTGTTTCTCTTCTGAGCATTTGCAATTGGGGCACAGAGGAGCCTGTTCTTGATGCTGACATTCAAACTGAGGAGCGTTTGAGAACTGGGCTGGGATAGCCTCCTTCTCCCTTGTGTGCACACTGAACAGAGAAAGCTGGTCTGTGGACAAGTGAGAAGACACATCAGCAGCCCCAGAGGGAAAGTTCACACCACTTGGCTCCAGACTTCCCCATTCCTGGTTCCCAGCCAGCTGTACTTCCTGCCCTCAGGGTCCACGGGACATCCCGGCATCCTAGCAGTAAATTTCTCCCCTTGGCTTCAGTTGGATTGAACAGGCAGCTGCTCCTCGCAACCCAATAAGCACTAAATTAAGACTCCATGTGCTGCACAGCCCTGGCTCAGATGACCAGGTGGAGGGGAAGAAAGGCCAGGTGCCAGGAGCCAGAGCCAGGGTGGGCGCCCTTCCAGACACACCCAGAGAAAGGGTAAAGCTGGAACCCTATCATAGGGACACAGAAGTGGGGTTCTCATGGGGGTCCCCTCCACATCACTCCAGGTGAAAGGTTCACAAAAAGGAGCTCACACAAGGGTACACGGAGCTCTTCCCCCCACTGATGGTGGACAGAGAATAAGAAAGATGACAAATACAGCTGACATTTACTGAGAGTTGGCATATGAGCTAGACTCTTTACAATTATGATCTCATTTATTCTTCCTGAGAGCCCAAAGAAGGTGGTGATGTTATGTTCCAAATTTTATACATAAGGAAACTGAGACTCAGAAAAGTTGAGTGTTTGCCAAGATGGGCTTCCCTTGTGGCTCAGCTGGTAAAGAATCCGCCTGCAATGTGGGAGACCTGGGTTCTATCCCTGGGTTGGGAAGATCCCCTGGAGAAGGGAAAGGGTACCCACTCCAGTATTCTGGCCTGGAGAATCCTATGGACTGTGTAGTCCATGGGGTCGCAAAGAGTCAAACATGATTGAGTGACTTTCACAAAGGTGATAAAGCTAAGAGAGGATCCAAACTCCAGAGTCTGAGCTCTCACCCATCATGCTACATTGATTTATGAAACGATACTAAAGGACAACACAGGGACCCCAGGCAGAGCTAGTACCTGAGTGACAGCAGAAGGTGCAGCCTCCAGAGGACCTTCTCTCCAGGAGCTCTCCTGTGCCAGTCCCTGACCCCAGCCAGCAACAGTACACTTATTGTCACAGCACCAAGAAAATAAGGGTGTGCAAAAGAAGCCACGAGAGGGGTGCCACCTGAATGGGACGTGATTTGGCTGACCCAAATAAGACCCACTGGAGCCTGGCTTGGACCCAGATCACAGACACAGGGTTAAAGTAGAATGATAAAACAACAGCAGCGGCAACTGGCATCTGGTGTCTCCTCTGCAGTCCCACATGGAGTGAAAGGGAAGACACACTCCCAGGTCAGACAGGTCTAAGCAAACCTGCCCACGAGCCATGCTGTCAGAACTCCTAATAAATACCAGGACAGACATCACATTTCCAGGTTTGGGACTGGATGACATGGTCAAAGAGAGAAAACAGAAGCTTAATCACGCGCCCAGAGCCTTCTCGGTAGATACCCCTGCTATTCATCTCTCGTTTCTAAAACCTGAAGCCCAGAGCAGACAACTAACCTGCCACAGTCCACAAATCAATTACAACTAAAGCACTGGTTCTCCAAACTCCAAGAAGACCCCAAATCTGGTCGGGAATCTTAAATAAGGCACCTGAACTTTTCAATGTTTGTGCACCGAGTTTTCCTATGAAAACAGCACTGACACATTCACTTCTCACCACCCCTGCCAGAGGAGTGAACAGTGCAATTCGGCAAGACTGGATGAAATGCCAGTTCTGGGCAAGGCACCGAGCCAACGGCTGAAGTCATGCCAAGCTGTCCTCACCACCTCGTGAGAAGTAGGCACTTACCAGATGGCTGCCAGGATTTGGGGTTGCAACCTATGGTCAGGGAACCAAAGTGACAAAGATGCTGGCCGAAATAGTGTCCAACCCATTTCATGGACTGTGTAGTCCATGTGCCACCCACACACCACCTAAAGTCCTCTTAGCCTTCGTCATGTCGACAGCAGGAAAACCCATCTTATAAACCAAGGCTTTCAAAGCACCATTCCCTCAGGTTTTCACCTATTGTATCTCTGAGTCTTCCTGGCTCCCTTCTCTTATCCTCAGAGGCAGATGGTACCCAAAGTGCTGCCCAAACCCTTGCTATAGACTGAATGTTTGCGTCCTTGCCAAAATTCACACATGGGAACCCTACTCCCCAACGTGATGGTTTTAGGAAGTGAGGCCTTCAGGAGGTAATTAGGTAACAAGGAGGTTATGAGGGTGGAACACTCATGATGGGATTAGTGCCCTTAAACACAAGAGAGCTTGTTCCCTACCTCTGCTCCCTGCCAGGGAATGACACAAAGGGAAGTCGATAGTCTACAACCCAGAAGAGGGCCCTTCCGAGAAACAGACGGTGCCAGCACTCTCATCTTGGACTTCTTGCCTCCAGAACTGTGAGAAATCAATCTCTGTCGTCACAATAGCCAGAACTCACTAAGACACCCCTTCTCCCTTGGTTGACTGCAGCAATAACTCTACGACAGTGGCATATGCTTCTCTCCCTGGCCAGCTCCACTCCTGCTTTTCCAGCCACCTGCCCAGATTCATCACCTGAGCTTTGGGCTGGCACCTCCATCTTGCTCGCTCCCCTTTCACCTGTTTCTCTGCCTGAGCTCTTATTTCTCGCACAGGGAAGAGAATTAGTATTTACTGAAATTCCAGCACTTCCTGAGCACCATGCTGGGAGCTCTTCACATTCCTGCATTTAAAGAATCATTACAACCTCCCATAGTCACCTAGGTCTCTGGCCACTAATCAGTGATTCACCCAGTCAATGTTATCTCTCACCTCACTGTCCAAACCCCCCTTAAGCCTTCTTCCTCCCACTCTGCCAGCGTCTCCTATTCGTCCTCCCTATCATGGGCTTGCCTCCTGGCACAAGATCATAGACACTATCCTCTTGAGACACAGTGCCCACATCGTCAATAACTTCTAGGACACCTCCTCTTTTCTTCCATGCCAATCCAAGTGCCTTGCCTGGCCCTGGAGCCTGCCACAACCTGGCTCTCACATACCTTCCAACATACTGCCCACTGCTTCCCCGCCAGCCTTCGAGGCTCCAGCCAAACCATGTGACTCCAGTCTCTGAAGCCAGGCTGTGCCTTCCAAGCCTGGCACACGGGTCCCTCCAACCAGTGTGCCTTTTTCTCCCATTTCTTCATGCTCAACTCCTCTTTCTCCTAGGCCTAGGGCAGGCTTCTTCTTCTAGAAAATGTGTACACTTCTTCTCCTGTGGAGAATGACTCTACCCTCCTGTGAACTCAAGCATCACTGGTGTACTCCTCTGATGGCACCACTGAGTTCTCCTCTGAGAGACTGTTTTAAGAGTAGGGACTGAATACGATTATCTCTGCAGCTCTCCACTGTATCTAACACAGCTCTTCTCACCAAAACAATATCCATTCATTCATTCTATACCTATTTACCCAGTATTTCTATGTCCCAAGGTGCTACAGGGTGCTCAGTATACAGTGGTAAGCCAAAAAAGACAAGGTTCCTACCTTCACGGATTCCTAGTTAGTGACAAGACAAATTTTAACCAGTCCTTACCTAATTGAGTGTGCAATCAAATATGGCTCTGTGCTATAGAAGGCAAGAACCAGGGTCATACAGATGCACAGAGGAGCCAGGAAGGCCAGCTAGAGAAGTCAGGCTGGGACGAGTCTGAAGGATGAGTGGTGAGAAGGGGAAGCAGCAAAAGTGCTCCATGGTTAGGCAAGGGCATACGCAAAGGCCCTGTGGTGGGCAAGAGCACCTCAATCACAGAATGTGAAGGAAGAAGGGGAAGGATGCACTGTGACTGGGGAATCTCAGCAAATCTGTGGAGTGAATATGCACATATGACCTTCACCTAATTAGCATACGATTTTTAAGTCAATAAGACCAATACACCTTAGCTCTATGATTTTAAAATATATGCATATATTTTTTTCCTATTGGAAAGAAATTTACTCCTTAAGCATGAATGCTGTTCTCAGAAAAAGATTAAAGTAAGTTCTCTTAGCTGGAAATGGAAATGCACACAAGGCTGCTGCTGCTGCTGCTGCTAAGTCGCTTCAGTCGTGTTCGACTCTGTGCGACCCCATAGACAGCAGTCCACCAGGCTCCCCGTCCCTGGGATTCTCCAGGCAAGAACATTGGAGTGGGTTGCCATTTCCTTCTCCAATGCATGAAAGTGAAAAGTGAAAGTGAAGTCGCTCAGTCGTATCCGACTCTTAGCGACCCCATGGACTGCAGCCTACCAGGCTCCTCCATCCATGGGATTTTCCAGGCAAGAGTGCTGGAGTGGGGTGCCATTGCCTTCTCCGTAAGCAAGGCTGGAACCTGATAAAAAATCATATATGACTCTAAGTTATATAATGCCCTTTTTTGCATAATTAATAGCTAGCCATGAGAAACACTGGACTGGAAGAAACACAAGCTGGAATCAAGATTGCCGGGAGAAATATCAATAACCTCAGATATGCAGATGACACCACCCTTATGGCAGAAAGTGAAGAGGAACTAAAAAGCCTCTTGATGAAAGTGGAGAGTGAAGAAGTTGGCTTAAAGCTCAACATTCAGAAAACAAAGATCATGGCATCCGGTCCCATCACTTCACGGGAAATAAATGGGGAAACAGTGGAAACAGTGTCAGACTTCATTTTTCTGGGCTCCAAAATCACTGCAGATGGTGACTGCAGCCATGAAATTAAAAGACGCTTACTCCTTGGCAGGAAAGTTATGACCAACCTAGATAGCATATTCAAAAGCAGAGACATTACTTTGCCAACCAAGGTTCATCTAGTCAAGGCTATGGTTTTTCCTGTGGTCATGTATGGATGTGAGAGTTGGACTGTGAAGAAGGCTGAGCGCCGAAGAATTGATGGTTTTGAACTGTGGTGTTGGAGAAGACTCTTGAGAGTCCCTTGGACTGCAAGGAGATCCAACCAGTCCATTCTGAAGGAGATCAGCCCTGGGATTTCTTTGGAAGGAATGATGCTAAAGCTGAAACTCCAGTACTTTGGCCACCTCATGCAAAGAGTTGACTCATTGGAAAAGACTCTGATGCTGGGAGGGATTAGGGGCAAGAGGAGAAGGGGACAACAGAGGATGAGACGGCTGGACGGCATCACTGACTCAATGGACGTGAGTCTCAGTGAACTCCGGCAGTTGGTGATGGACAGGGAGGCCTGGTGTGCTGCAATTCATGGGGTCGCAAAGAGTCGGACACAACTGAGTGACTGATCTGATCTGATCTGATCTGGACTGGGGAAATAAATAGCTTGTCAATCACTAAGCTAACTACTGGCTAACATGCAGTCTCTCATTTGACCTTCACAACATCCCATGAAGCAGGTACTAGTACCACTCCCATCTTACAGAGAGGGAAACTGAGGTTCAGATTAGTAACTGGCTCATGGTCACTCAGGTGACAAACAGCAGAGCCAGGATTGACGGGACACCAGAGCTTTACCCTTAGCCACCTCGCTACACTGCCTCTCAGGCCAGCTATACTGTCAGAACTTCTGCAGTTGTGTTTATTTTTAAACCCCCCTCCCTACACACACACATGTAAGCTGCTAAACACAGACAATGGAAACAAGATGAAATAATTTCTGAAGGAATGCAATGAAACTTCTAGTGTCAGTTCCCTTCCTGTTGTAGGTCTCCCTCAAAACACCCCAACTCTTCCTCCAATTTTAATAAAGAAAAGTTTTCCAGTTCATTGCAATACTTAATATCCTGAGAGAACAGGAATTGGAAACCAATGAATCTTCTCAGGCCACACTGCAGCCAAAGTCAACAGCCTCCAAACCCTCTTGTAGGCAGTCGCTGTTTACAGAGCATCTAACAGGAAGGAGAGGGGGGTTTCAGATTACTGGAAAGCTCCTGCCACAGTTTTCCCAACTCTTGACAAAGTTCTGAGTCTTATCTATGAAGGACAATATCATGCTTCCTCTGTCAACAAATCCGTTCCCAAACTATTTCTACTCTTCTCTCTCAAAGTTTACCTACCTGTTATGGATAAAACTAGCCACCTACTTGAGGCCTGGCTGACCTCTGAGGAGGGTGCTGACCTAAGTCACCAGCAAGATCTCATTAAATCAGTAACGGCAGCCACCACAAAGCCAACACCCAATTCTAAAGCTGGCTGGCCTGCTGAGCCTCCCTAACACCCTCAAACACTCATCTGAACAACTCAAGGCATAGGAAATAGGGATATTTTTAGAACTGCACTCCTGAACCACAGTGTTACGGACTAAACCATGTCTCCTCTCAAAATTCCTGTGTTTAAGTCCTAACTCCTAGTACCTCAGAATGAGACTATATCTGGAGATAGGGCCTATAAAGAGGTGATTAATATAAAAATGAGATCGTAGGGGTGGCCCTCATCCAATATGACTGGGTCCTTATAGAAAGATATTAGAGGACTTCCCTGGTGGTCCAGTGGTTAAGACTCTGGGCTTCCAAGGCAGGGGGCACAGGTTCGATCCCTGGCAGGGGAACTAAACTCCCACATGATGCACAGTGCAGCCAAGAAAAGAGAAGACACCAGAATTCAGACAATTACTGAGGGGAGACCATGTCAAGACACAGAGAGAAGACGGCCATCTACAAGTCAAGAAAAGAGGCCTCAGAAGAAACTGACCCTGCCGACCTGGATCTCAGACAGCTGTGAGAAAATTAATTTCTGTGGTTAAACCACTCAGTCTGTGATACTGGGTAATGGCAGCCCCTGACAACTAACATGCACACTATTCATGTTGCTCCAGACTCCAAGTCACTGCCCATCACCCACTCTTGACAGGGCACAGGCAGACTGGCTTCTCCTCTGAAGCAGTCCCTGTGGGCACACAGATCACAATCAGACCACTGAGTGCTCGAGTCAGTGGAAATTTTGCCATTGCGACTGGGGACCCAGGACAAAACTATACTTGTGTGCTTAATTACAAAGGTGATAAACAGTATTCTGGAAGTGAATGAAATTCAAAGGTAGTCAAATCCCTTCACGGACACGTGCCAAGGCCTACCTCTGATACCTCTGTTTGAGCCCAACCATGCTACGGAAGCTTTCTCCCGTGTGCAGTAACAAAGGACTGCATTAAACGGTTGCTTACAGCACACTGCAGGGTGAGGATTTCTGCCTCAATAACCCTCCTACTACAGGAAGACAGGAGGCAGCTCTGGGGGGAAAAGCAGCAGAGAAGGGTCCCTTCTCGGTTAACAAAGGGCAAAAGAGCCCACCCCAGAAACGCCATCCAGGGCATGAGAACGCCAGCTCCTCACGGCAGTGAGGCGATGACTAAGCTTATTTCAGGGGGTGACCAGGATACATGAAGTCCTACGATTAGGTGAGGAGGCTCCAAACCAGGCAATTTTCTCAGAGGCTCTGGGGCTTCGACAATTACTTAAAGGTCAAGAAATAAGGAGAGAGTATTTCAGTTGGGTGCTGCTGAAGCTGAGGCAGGCTTTGAGCTCAACAGGCTCAAAGCCTGGTATGCTGCTGCTGCTGCTGCTGCTGCTGCTGCTGCTGCTAACTCAGTTCAGTCATGTCCAACTCTGTGCGACCCCATAGACGGCAGCCCACCAGGATCCCCCATCCCTGGGATTCTCCAGACAAGAATACTGCTGGGCACCTAATTATCATAATGAAACAACTGCTATTTACAAGGCAGCCAGTGAGCCAGGCACTGTGCAAGCACACTCACACTGGCTCACTAAAACCTCAAACAACCACAGCATGGAGAACTATTATTAACTTCAATTCAATACATGAAAATAAGGCCAGAATATAAACTCTGCGAAAGCCTTAGTGTTTTTCCTGGTTTGTTCACTATGTTATCCCTAGAGCCTAGAACAGTGGCTGGGATATAGTAGGCACGCCGTGTTTACCAGCTGAATAAACAAAAACAGAGGTTACATGTCAATGCTACAGAAGGAGCGGCCTGGGATTTGAGTCTGTGCTGTTGGCACCAGATGCCACGCTCGGCTTCTGCTCTGCCACACAGGATGGAGAACGCTTGTTAAAGAGCTGGGGGAAATGCCTGGTGTGACAGCAGCTTGGTCCACTGCACTTTTCAATGTCTGCACCTCCTGCTCCTCAGCAAGGAGGTGTTATCTGCATCCAGAGTACAGAGCAAAGTGAAACTAGGGGCCAGGGCCTATAGATGATAGGAAAAAGGGGCAGTCAGGAATGTGCCCTTCCCTCATACCTGTGACACTCCCTGAGGCCTCACACAGCAACGGGTGTTATATCCAGGAACTCACCTGAGAGTGGACAGGTAGTTGGAGAGAAAGCAACTGGAAGCAGGGAGACTGGTTCATCTGACTCGTCAGGAATAAGTTGAATACAGCCAGTACAATCTCCTACAGAACTTCCCAAAGCGTGGTGAGCACACAACTTCGCAGGGTACAAAATCATCTCACATGGAACAAAAATACTCACTAGAGCTGATGGATTGATTGCTAAGGTTACTTTCTATTTTGACCAAAGTATACTAGTGCTTTATTTACGACCAAGTTATAAAATACCCTTTTAAAACAAAGGGTGACCTTTCAAAAAGAACAGTACTCCCATTTACATAAACACAGTATGTAAACAATATAACAGGTTGCGTTGATATGACAGAAAATCCTAATGGAAGTACATGAGTGATTCAAGTTTGGGAACTGTGGTTTCCTGGAACATTCTCAGTTCTCTGTGTCAAATGTTCCCATCCCTGCACCTCATGCATTCACCCAGACATGCCACAGCTCAAAAGGAAGAGAACCTACAGCGATGAAATTTTTCCATTTCCATCCAAATCCCTATTTAATAAATGACTACACATGAGACAGAGACTGAGAGAGACAAAGACAAAAAGAGCAAGAGAGAAAGCACAGACACAAACACAAAAGGCATGTTCATTAAGATATTATGAAGTTCACAACAGGGCTTGACCTGGAGCTGAAGCCCTGCCCTCTGCCTGGGGAGAGCTGCAGCACAGAGCTCCCTTTGATACTCTCCTGAATTCCACACCGATTCTTTTGGCTATTATTTTATGGCATGGTAGCTGAGCTCAGCCCTGTCCAAAGAATTGCACTGAGGTCTCTGGGATCTGTTCCAACAACAACACACAATGAGGCCTTCTCTCTTTGATAAAGCCAGGAACCCCTCCCTCTGTGATCTGCTCCCCTGTTCCTCCCAGACAAAAGTAAAGTCCCATTTTGAGCAGAACTCTGCCAGCCACATGCAGCCTTCTCCTCCTCACCTTCCCTGTTGGGGATGGTCAAGTTTCAGGCCAGCTGTAGGTGGGAGGACAAGTTGAGCTCCAGGTCAGACCTAGGAGTCCAATCAGTTCTTGGGGAGACAAGAACGCCTTCAAGTTCATGCAAGTGAAAGCTGAAATGGAAGCAATGGTACCACAACCTGCTCCAAGCCAACGTGTTCCAACAAGTTCGTAAGCTCCACGGGCGCAGGGGCCTGTCTGACTCTAGAGCCGAGTGCAATCAATGCCTGGTGCTCAGGAGATACATGGTAAACAGGTATTAAATAAATATATGAGTCTATCAATCAATCTATATATCAATCAATATATGAATGGATGGATGGCCATGGCAGTGAAGGGAAGAGGAAGTGAAGAGGTGTGAATGTAAGATTATTTCTCCCCTTTCTGCTTGAGAATTAGCAACTGTGTAAATAGGAGACCCCAAAAAGGATACTTTTCCCTTTTTACAGCCACCCTGAGCAGGTGGTAAATTAACAGCAGAACTTTGATCCCTGAACTATCTGGAATTATAGCAGAATGCAGCAAATCGAAAGCAACCTTGACTTTCTCCGGGGCATGCTCAGACACTCCAACTCCAGGTCTTGCTCCCTGGACCAAGGAAGAGAAGAATGATTCTGAGAATGATGACTTGCACCAATGGACTCGACTCCTCCTTTTAAAAAGTTCAAAGTCCTTCACATCCTGGTTTCTCTCAAGGGACTTTTATTTAGAGTATATATATATGTTTCTCCTTTCCTTTTGCTCTTTCTCTGCTTATCTGAGTTTTCTAATCATTTTACGATGAACATAGATTACTTGAGTTATAAAAATGTCTAACACAGGATGATGAAGCACACAAATAAGACCATTCAAAAAGGACACTGAACATGCATATTTTACAGGACTTCATTTTAATGTTTCTAGTGATACACTGCAAAATTTAACACTGCTATGTCATGTAATTACACTCAACTAAGTCCTCTGAAAAGCAAATTGTAAATTTCTGGTTAAAGTCAAAGTTCTTGACTTAAAAGTGGAACACCCGGTCATACAGGCACTTATCTTATAATAGGGCAACTAACTGATGGGCAAAGTGCCAGAGAATGAGACAAGTACAAGGACACAAGCTTAATAAGCAATGTGCCATATATGGATAAAACATATGTTCCAACTCATTCATGCTAAGAAAAGCTGCTCGGCAACTCTTTTCTCGGGCAGAAATCTCCAGAAGTTAATAGTGGCCAGGGTACCCTCTGCAGGGACAGAAGAGCTTTCCTTTCTTCATGGAGCTGGCTGGTTCATCTTGGAGCTCACCCCTGGTCCCAAACTGATGGACCATACTCTAAGCAGCTTGTAACCACCAGCTAAGTGCCTCTGTTTCTGTTAGGTCCTCGGAACTCACTGTCAATGGCTCGCCTGTCCCGCAAAGTGGTGACAGGAAAGCAGCTGGTCTGGCAATCAAAGACCTAATTCTGAGGTCCGATTCTCACCAGACCCTGTACAACTGAACCACTGCATGCCTTGGTCAGTCCATTTTACCAAAAGTTAGTAAGATCAGTCATATCTCACAGGCTATTGAGCATAAAAACTAAGGCAAATGTTAAGCTGTGAGGGGGCAGAAAGGGAAGGAAGAAATAATTTAAGAACCACTAAGCAAAATCTGATACCACTTAGATGGACGGGATTTCACCACCTCAAACTATAGGGCTAAAGTAGAACAAGCAAAAGAGATTCAACTGTTGTTCAGTCTAGTGTTCTCCTAAATTACGACACTCTTAAAAATAGAAGAGAAATGGATAGAACTTTGCAATTTCTCATTTTCTAGCCACCTTCTTCCTCACTAGGAATTGGCAAAGTATATAAACTGTGGCCTGAAAGAGCTGCATGAAGACAGTTGATAAGAAGCCCCTAGTTCCCAAGGTCAGGCAAGGGGGAAGCCACTTGCATGTGACCCAGCAGACGCCCATGAGCACCAGGGCAGGTGCTCACATCCTGTCCTCAGCCACAGGAGCCAGGGCTGCAACTTGGGTGTGAACTTGAATGTTCTGGGGATGCATCAACAAAAGGGGTGAGAAGGGCAGCCAGGGCAAAGACTTCCCAAGGCTGAATCAATAGAGCTGTCTATAGACAAAGGGGCAGCAAACAGAGTGTTATCAGACACACCAGAGCTGTGTGGGCTGCCCCAGGGAGAACTTGCTAAGCTTGGCCCACAGCAGCCATTTTCAGCAACCTTTTCACACACAAGACCCCCACAGTGAAGGGGGATCAAAGTAAGACCGGTCTCTGGAAATGAGATTTTGAGTAGAAACTGCTGAACTGAGCAGCTTGGGTTTTTAAGAGAACAGGCTAGGTTTGACTCCTGACTCTGTGTCTCTCATTCAGTGGCAAGTTAAACGAACAGATTACGAAACATTCCTGACCTGAAGTTGTTTCACACAAAAATGGAATAACTGCGCCTCTTTAACACAATTACTGCTCGAGTCAAATTACACCATGCCTGAGAGCACTGAGCACAGTGCCCAGATCAGCACGTTTCATTCTTATAATTTCATGCAGAGCACCAACACTATTGTTGTGGTTACTGGGAAAAATGGCAATGTGTACTTCAGGATCATGTTACAGAAAAATTCCACTCCCAAACCCCAGGCAAGAGAACAGGCACTGGAGAGCAAGACTGGGGGCTCCCCTCACCCTCAGGACCCAGGGCTGCTGTTCTGTCCCAGAGTCCTCACCACAGTACTGCTTCTGCAGAGCCTCCAGCCTCAGCAGAAGATCCAAAGAAAACAACTCTCGCCCTGAAGAGAATCAACTGTCGGGTAGCCTCAAACATGCCTAAGAAATCCAACCTGAGCTTAGCCTGGCTTCCTTACCCTACCAAAGCGATTGCGTATATTTACAGAGTCAGATGGCTAAGAAAGGAAGCGGGTGACGTGCTTGGGAGAGTCCTTTCTTGGTTTCACTAATCTTTTATTTTGGTCTCACCCAGGCATCACTCCAGATGCCCACAATCCACAATTATGTAAGAAAATCAGGAAGGAGGCAAAACACAAGGTCCACCATGGATGCCAACAGCCTCCTTCCCAAAACCTTCTCTGGAAAAGTTGTTCCCAGATTTGGGGATTTCAGCAACCAACTTAAACTAAACAAGAACTGCAAGGAGGCAGGCATACACACATTTGGGTGCCAGTAACATTATTTGAGGAGAAGGCAATGGCACCCCACACCACTACTCTTGCCTGGAAAATCCCATGGACGGAGGAGCCTGGTGGGCTGCAGTCCATGAGGTCGCTAAGAGTCGGACATGACTGAGCGACTTCACTTTGACTTTCCACTTTCATGCATTGGAGAAGGAAATGGCAACCCACTCTAGTATTCTTGCCGGGAGAATCCCAGGGACGGGAGAGCCTGGTGGGCTGCCGTCTATGGGGTTGCACAGAGTCGGACACGACTGAAGCAACTTAGCAGCAGCAGCAGCAGCATTATTTGAAGCACAACCATTAAAAACAATTTTATCACCATCACTGAATATAAGAACAGTCTTAACTATTCCAAAATAATACAGATACACTCTCAGAATAAGATAATTTAGCTTTGTGGAAAAACCCAATATACAGTCTGCATTTTTCTCAGAAAAAAGTGTGGGACTGGGATATTGAGGAGGAGACACTACTTTCCTATAAAGGACTATCACTGCAATAAGATTATAAAATGAATTCCAATATCTATGTCCAAAAACAGCAAGGGCAAGAGAAGGCTTTTGCCCACTCTGCCAAGTGTGCAAAGAGAAGCAGTATTAGCCTCCATGGACACCAGGATCTTTCTAGCCAACTCCATCTGCCCTTCCTAACTCTCCTATTTTAAAATATGTCCAGCTCACCTTTCTGGGTTCTGATATTTTACTCCAGGTTATCATTGCCTTGCTGTCTAATCCAAACCTCATTTCCACTTTTGAGCCTTCATGTAAACCCATTTTTCACTCTCCTTCCTCAGAAATCTGTTCCTTAAGGAGAAATTTACCATATGACCCAGCCTACCTGAGAGAAATGAAAACAAAGCCACACAAAGTTGAGAATGTTCATAGTAGCAATATACATTAACAGTCAAACAACAGGAATGATCCACGTATCTATGAACCGGTGAATGGAAAAACAAAATGGTGTCCATCTGTACAAGGGAATGAGCTAGTGATACATGCTACAACACAGGAAGAACCTGAAAACTGGACGCTGAGTGGAAGAAACCAGCCACAAAGACCGCATACTGTATGAGTGTGACTCCATTCTTATGAAATGTCCAAAAACAGCCAGCATACAAAAAACAGAGGAGTGGGTGCCTAGGGGTGAGCGCAGGATTGACTACAGATGTGCAAGAAGGAAATTTTTCATAATATATATTTTTAAAAATTTGCTCAATTCTATGCTTAATATGATGCTTGGCAGAATTTTTTAGTGAGATTCTATCTGCTAAGTGAGCCACAGAGTGAGGGGGTGAGTGAATGAGTGAATGAATGAAAACTAATTTCCCAGAAGCCTCCCTGGTAACTTGAACCAGGTCTACACACTTCAGTCACTCCTGTCAGCCTCAACAAACTACGTATACTAGTTATATAACAATGAATTGTGTTACGTGTGTGTGTGTGTGTGTGTGTGTACGTTTATCGTCAAGTCTTTGGATTAGGTTGAACTATATGAAACTGTCATTTCTGTAGGTCAAAAATGGTTGGTACAGCGTTGGTAATTTCACATGATTCAACCTGTACATGAAATTTTTGATGCAGGAGACAAGAGAGATCAGAGACTTCTTTTTCATGTGGAACTTCCCCAACCAGTGGTTGAACCCATGCCCCTTGCACTGGAAGCAGAGTCTTAACCACTGGACCACCAACTAAGTCCCAAGACCAGAGAGGCTTTTAAGTCAGACCAGCCTGAGTGTGGCTCCAGGCTCCATCCCGTATGGGAAGCTTCAATTTCCTCAGATAGAAAATGGAGATGATCACAGGATCCAGCTCCTAGGGCTGCTATGAGGATTACTAGGACAATGCATGGAAAGCACCGACCAGCGTTGAGGCAAAATCACCAAGGAATTGCTCAGTAAATGACAGAAATTACTGGTACATGCTGCTCTTATCTGTCTATGAAACTACTCATTCCTCAGTTATCAAGGACCGGGATTTTTCTTTTGTATTCATGTGTTCCCTAGACCTGCAGGCAAAGGATGCTCACTGCTGGAGTCCTGCATAGGGAATGCTTCCAAACAGCTCCTGCAGCCTGACAGCACAGTTTCCTGGATGCCACTGCAGTGTTCGCCTGCAGACCCCCAGGTTCCTCCAAGATGAACCACAAACATCCCTGCAGGACTGTTACGATGCCATTCCCAATGTCTACTCACCACAAGCTCAGCAATACCATGCAGCAGAGGAAGTGCCGTCCGAAACAGTTCCTTCTGGCCTATTTCTCAACAAAGATGTTTGGCTGCTACGCAACCAGTGTTTTAGTGGATGTTGTGGCCGTTAGGGAAAGGCCAGGTTTCTACTGGCAACTACAAAGGATGGGGGCAGCAGGGGAGAAGCAAATAAAATCCTATCCTTACATTCTACTCAATATTCCTCATTTTTAGTACTCATAAAGTTAGCCCATGATTCCAAACAGGGGGAACTGGGATTAAATTAGAGTGGTCAGATTTCACAAATAAAAATATAAGACAACCAGTTAAAGCTAATGTAAATAACAAATATTTAGGGACTGATTGACACTACAAAATTTTCATTGTTTATCTGAAATACCACTTTAAATGGGCATCCTATGCTTTATCTGGTAACCCAAGATTAAATTGGTACCAGAATCAGTTCAGGTGCTCAGTCGTGCCTGACTCTTTGCGACCCCATGTACTGTAGCACACCAGGCTTCACTGCCATCATCAACTCCTGGAGCTTGCTCAAACTCATGTCCATTGAGTCAGTGATGCCATCCAACCATCTCATCCTCTGTTGTCCCCTTCTCCTCCTGCCTCCAATTTTTCCCAGAATCAGGGTCTTTTCTAATGAGTCCTCTCTTCACATCAGGTGGCCAAGTATTGGAGCTTCAGCATCAGTCCTTTCAATAAACATTCAGGACTCATTTCCTTTAGGATTGACTGATTTGATCTCCTTACTGTCCAAAGGACTCTCAAGAGTCTTCTCCAACACCACAGTTCAAAAGTATCAATTGTTCAATGCTCAGTATCTTTATGGTCAAACTCTCACATCCATCCATGACTACTGGAGGAATCATAGCTTTGACTACATGCACCTTTGTGGGCAAAGTAATGTCTATGCTTTTTAATATGCAGACTAGGTTTGCTATAGCTTTTCTTCCAAGGAGCAAGCATCTTTTAATTTTATGGCTGCAGTTACCATCAGCAGTGATTTTGGGGCCCAATAAAAATCTGTCACTGTTACCACTTCTTCTCATCTAATTGCTAGGAAGTTAGTTTTTTGATGCCATGATCTTAATATTCTGAATGTTGAATTTTAAGCCAGCTTTTTCACTCTCCTCTTTCACCCTCAAGAGGCTCTTCAGTTCCTCTTCACTTTCTGCCATTAGAGTGGTATCATCTGTGTATCTGAGATTGTTGATATGTTTCCTGGCAATCTTGATTCCAGCTTGTGATTCATCCAGCCTAGCATTTTGCATGATGTACTCTGCCAGAGATTAAATTGCCAACATCTGCTGGATCATCAAAAAAGCAAGACAGTTCCAGAAAAACATCCATTTCTGCTTTATTGACTATGCCAAAGCCTTTGACTATGTGGATCACAATAAACTGTGGAAAATTCTGAGATGGGAATACCAGACCACCTGACCTGCCTCTTGAGAAACCTGTATGCAGGTCAGGAAGTAACAGTTAGAACTGGACATGGAACAACAGACTGGTTCCAAATCAGGAAAGGAGTATGTCACGGCTGTATATTGTCACCCTGCTTATTTAACTTATATGCAGAGTACATCATGAGAAATGCTGAGCTGGAAGAAGCACAAGCTGGAATCAAGATTGCTGAGAGAAATATCAATAACCTCAGATATGCAGATGACACTACCCTTACGGCAGAAAGTGAAGAACTAAAGAGCCTCTTGATGAAAGTGAATGAGGAGAGTGAAAAAGTTGGCTTAAAACTCAACATTCAGAAAAATAAGATCATGGCATCTGGTCCCATCACTTCATGGGTAATAGATGGGGAAACAGTGGAAACAGTGGCTGACTTTACTTTTCTGGGCTCCAAAATCACTGCAGGTGAGGAAACTGAGGCTTAGGAGAGGTAGAATCAAACTCAAGTTTGGGCCTCCCGATTTGAACCTAAAATTTATTTCATCTTGGGGCCTCTCACCAGAATCCCAGACTCAGCCTACAATCTATTCAGGTGTCCCCTGAGCTAACTCCACATTTCCAATGCTCTGGTAAGTGAATTATATCTCAATAAGGCTGTTAAAAAAAATGCTTTCCAATATCTACTTCTCCATCAATAAAACTGAGAAACTTCAAACCATAAAACACTCTAGAACCACTTCAACTGATAAATATAATTGTTCTTCCTCTCTTCCATTCTATACCAGACCTCAGCAATTTCAATTCTCATGAGCCTTTTCCACTAAAATTAAGGACAGAAAAAACAAAGGGTAACCAAACCTTAAACAAGTTAAATCATTTTGACTGCGTATAGCTCTGTTAAAGGATACACCGAAAATAAGACTAGAATCAAAATGAAATCTGAAAAGTGACAACTCATCATATCCATTTATCTCCTTCATCGCCAGTGATCATGGGACTGGGCCACAATGAGAAAATGGTAGCCATTACTGTAAAAAAGAAAATTCCCTGGACAGTTGTCATAAACAAATGCTTTATTCTTACAGAAGGTACCACAGAAGAGTTTTTCTCATCTCAGTGCTGACAGCCTCTAGAGCTGCCAGGGGTTTACGAGGGGACAGATACTCTTTGATGTTCTTCTTTTCAGTCCAGTTTTTATCCACTTTCTCCACGGTTACTGAATCTGACCCACGCCCACTCTAGTCTCACCAGATTGAAGGCAACTGCTTATATGGATACTCTAACCAAGGGCTGGCATTACAAATGAGCATGAATGGCATGGATTTAATTCATTTTTAAAGAGCACAGTGTTTCCTGAGACAGGCGGGTTACTCTAACCACCAGAGTTCAGAACAAGGCCTTTTCATCCTTATTCTCCATAAGGAAAACTGTTGGGTATGGTGACAATCTTCAAGCACAGGAGTAGCCAAAAGCGGGGGGAGTTCGTCATCTTATTTGCCTTTCAGAGGCAATATATCTCCTTGGTAACAATTCTAAAAAAGAAAAAAGAAAAAAAAAAAAAAAAAACCTCTACTAAATCTTACACCTTAGCAGGCAGTCTAGAAAATATGCCTGTGATTCAGGCAAGACACACAGTCCTTTCTCTCAAAGGGATGCTTAGTTTGTTTTGTCTGTTTTTATCAAAAGGGGGCATCTAATATCTTTCCAAGTGGATCTCACAGCTTTCCTCACAAAGACAGTGGCAAGAGTGACAATACCACTACCTTCTAGGGTTGTTTTGAGGGTGTGTGTAGGATGTACAGAAAGGTCTGCCACACAGGGCATCATCGATGCATGTTAGTTATGACTGTCGCTATTCCCCAGCACAGTACTTGCAGCATGAAGGTTAACTTGGAAAGACAGGAGATAGAACCGGATGGTGTGCAAGACACGAGGCAAAGGTTCTTATGGAAATTCTCCAACGCGAGACCAAAGAAAAGAACCAAAGCCAGAAAACAATTTTAAAAAGAAAGAAAAAGCTATCAGCCTGTGCCCCAACCAACTAAACCACACAATTAAAGGTGCCTCTAGCATAGGAAATAGCACCTACTGTGAGCTGACGACTGAACTGTACACACACACACACACACACACACACACACACACTCAGCCTGGAGCCCGTCTGTGCCCTTATATTCCTCACAGGAAGGGGAGGTTTGGACACTACATTTAAAAAAAAAAATTTATTTTGGTTGTGCTGTGTGGTCTGTGAGATCTCAGTTTCCTGACGAGGGACTGAACCCAAGTCTCTGCAGTGAAAGCACCGAATCCTAACCACTGGACCACCAGGGAATTCCCTAGACACTTGCTTAAACTGAAACAAGACATGAGCCCAATATCATTTCAATCTACTCCTGTTTTCCTCCCACCTTGATGCCAAGACCCTCCAGCTTACAGACAGAGGCCATATGACTAGGAGACTCAAAGCACACATGAACACTGGAAACATGCTGCCGGGTTCCCACGGAGGACTGCAGAAAGTGGGGAAATCACTGACAACCACCACAACCAGGTCTATTGATGAAGCACAAATAACGGGATTAGACAAGAAAAAAGCTTGGCCTTCTAAAGGTAGTTTAATGGAAGAGAAGCCCAAAATAAAGGCAGGGAAAGGGGATTCCAATGAGTCATAAGAAATGTATGTGTCTCTCTGGTCCTCCCCAGCTCTGTACCCCAACATTTGAGTCAGGACAAATATATTCATCATTGATCCACTTAGTCTGCATTTTTTATAGTTATTTATTCTACAGCCAATGCTTTCTGGATAACCACTCCAGACAACGGCAACGTAAGCATGGCTCCTCTCAGAGCTTGCATTCAAGGACAGCAGGAGAACGAGCTACCCCCTGTACATCTGTTCCAATGGATCATTCATTTAACACTGTGCATCGCACTGTATCAGGCCAACAGGTCAAGCAGGTCAGGGAGCAGCCATGAAGCCAATTACAACCACACAGCTCGTGTCATTCCCCACAGCTGGCAGAACAAAGCCTCTGCAGGAGTTCACAGGTATAAATACTCCCAGCCTCACAGCATCGCTGGCAGGGCTGCTGAAAGATCAGGTCAGTACGGGAAGGATGAGGCTGGGGGGTCTCACCATATTGCAAATTAATAATTTCCTCCTCACGACCATTTGTGGAGTGGCTATTATACGCCAGTCACTGTGCAGACAACAAAGGATACAGCCCCAGAGCCTGTCCTCCTGGAGCTTAGAATCTAAGTGTACTTTTCAGTCTAAAGAATAATGAGTTATGAGAAGGATCCAACATGCAGAGGACACACCTCCAAAGGGAGAGGAGGATAAAATTAAAATATGCCTCTAAAAAACCCATAGTTGCTGTCCATCAACAATGAATGGATAAAGAAGATGTGGCACTTTATGTACAATGGAGTACTAGTGAGCTGTAACAGACAATGAAATTCTGCCATGTGCAGCAACATGGATGGACTTGGAGGGCAGTAGCCCAAGCAAAATACATCAGCCAGAGAAAGGTACTGAATGATATTGCTTAGGTGTGGAATCTAAAAAATACAGCCAACTAGTGAACATAACAAAAAAGTAGCCGACTCACAGACATGGAGAACAATGGCTGTATGAACATGGCTGTCAGTGGGGAGGGAGGAGGGCGACATCAGGGTGGTGGGGTGGGGGATATGAACTCTTAGATGTAAGATAGGCTCAAGGATGTTATCGTACAACATGGGGAATATAACCAATATTTTGCAGTAAATGTAAATGGAAAGTAAACTTTTAAAAAGTATATACAAATAAAAAAATTTTTAATGGGATAACAAATGACAGCCCTTACCTCAAAAAAAAAAAAAAAAAAATACCACCACACACAGTATCACAGTTGTTACTCATGGTAACAGTCACTGCTGTAAGAGCTGCAATACAGCAGAAAAGGTGACCACACTACTGAGGTTTGTTAGGTTTGCCACAGCACACATTCGGGGCATCCCTTCAAGGTGTTCCAGATTGGGACGGAAGAGCCTCACCTCAACAGTGCTATGTGCAGGCCCAGGAAGCTGTCAAAGGTCTGCTGGGCTTTAAAGAGAACTTCCACATGCACAGCAGCCCAGCCCGGCAGATGACGAAGCCCAGCAGCAATCCCACCTGGATTCTTCTCTCAGCTCAGCCACACGTCCTATATGCCTGAGCTAGGCAACTGCTTTCTGGAATACAGTTTTTGTAATTTTAAGAACAACAGGAAAAAGGAGAAGCAGTGGGGAAGAAAGAGAGACACACAGGACCATTTCACCAAGTGCGTGGACACCAATAAAAGCGCTGAAAGCAGACTTTAGATGACATGATTTGGTTTGAAGTGGAAACTGCCCTTCCTCTTCCTCCTTCACACAACAAAGACCACTTTCACCATCACCACCCTTCCAGGCAGAGAGCTTTTGAAAGGCAGCTCTTGGGCAATCTATAACTTCCTAAAATGATGCAAAACACTTGAACTGAGTGGATTAGTGGAACATAATATCTAGCAAGCCCCCAGCCAAATCCCCCACTTCCTTGCTTCTGGATCCCAGCTAGAGACCAGAGGGGACTGGCAATGGCAGAAGAGGCCAAGGCGGAAGGTCACTGAACAGGGAAGCCTGGGGCAGTTTTCAGAGGAAGTAGCACTTGAGCTGAGATGTGAAGTAGTAGTTAGGGGAAGGGAGGCAGAGGAGTGCAGCATCAGAGGGAACCATGTGTGCCGAAGCCCTGTGATGGGAGCCATGTGAGCATCAAAGAGAGCAGAGGAGAGGCCTCGAAGCTGGAAAATACAAAGATGATGCAAGACGAAACCAGACTGGCAAATGGGCCAGACTAGGATACGGAGGTGCACTGGGCACCACTAAAGGGACTTCAACAGTATGTTGACATGCTCAGATTTTCACTTTGCAAAGATCATTCTGGCTACAAGCTAAACAATGAGTTTCGGTGCCAAATACAAGCAGCCACTGAAGGAAGACAAGTATCTGAGACACCAAGAAGTAGAAAGACTAGGGCACACGGGAAAGGAAGGAAGTTCAGCTGAAAGGAGATCCAGGCCTTTTCCTTGTAACTCGACAGCATCAATAATCAACTGGGAGCTCTTGAGAAAGACATGGCTCCAAGCCCCATATCAGAACCTGATTTCAACAAGGCCCCAGGCAACTTAGATGCCCATTAAAGGTTGAAAAGCACTGCTCCAATACAGAGTGGGAACTGGTCTTTGAAGCTCATTAATTTATACCACTGAAGTCTTTTAAACACAGCTTTAAACAGTCTGTAATGAAGGTGAAAAACCTAATACCTCCCTTAAATCTTATGTAAAATGGAATCACAGACAACACCTGCTGCGAAAAAAACTCTTCCTAAACCAGCCAGGAGAGGAAATTGGCATTTCTGCTCCTTGACTTTGCTAAATCTGCACATATAACAACCACATAGGGTGACAATAGCTATGATACAAAGAAGCATCCTTTACCCACCCTCTAAGGATCTGGTTAACACACCTAGACAGAATCCAAGCTTCTGCCAAAGCTTCCAGAAGCATCTATGAGTCAGTCACCTTTGAGAGATAATCTTAATACTCACATAACCATTCACTGTGCTCTCCACTTTGAAAAATGAACGAAGTCACTTACAACACTCATCAGTCTTGCAGATCACAATGCTATCTAATTATAAAGATGCTTGATGGCTCAATCACTGCTTTTCTGTGACGCCTAAAATAAGTCCTTTAATCATTACATGTCCCAGCTTTTTTCCCAATTGCAAAACAGGAACCCTAGCATTTATCCCTCCAAGTATGCTTTAGGGATTAGGGAAATTGTGTTTTCAATGCTCTTAGAGGTTCATCTGTGCTATTCAGTTCATAAAGCTTTGATTATGTCACTGTGCTACTCAAAAAACTTACACTGGCTTCCCAGTACCCACTAAATGCAGACAGTCTCTTCACTGTGGCACCCAACCCTTCTACAGTCTAATCCTCCAAACCTTGGCATACTTATTGCATAGATGCTCCAGCCAACCCAGGCTAGTAACGGTTCCTGAGCAAACTCGGGCCTTTTTGGTCTCCACTTTAGCTAGTAAGGTTCCTGGTAGAACTGGAACCCCACTGCCAATCCCTCCTAAATCCATACCCACTGTGTGTTGAGACTCAAAGTATGTTTAGGCACCAGCCAAAGGGGGATGAGGAAGGCACCAGGGATATCATATAGAAGAAGAGAAACACTCGGTGGGCTGAACCCATCTTCCACTGGAGGAACCAAAATAAATTCAGGAGGACCAAAACACAGAGTATAGACAGGACGATGATGTGAAGCTGGAGGAGCAGGCAGGGGCCGGAGTATGGAGGCTCAGAAAACACTATCACGACATACGCGCTTTCTCCTAAAAGGGCTAGTGCAAAGGCGCTTGAGTGCAACCAGACTATTAATACTTGAGAACTGTTTTAGGGAAGGCAGAAGGTACCTCTAAAAATGTTTTCTGAGTCTCTTTAAATCCACTTTGCCCACCAATGAAATTCAAGCTGTTTTTAGGAAATATCTGTGGCAATTTTAATAGTAGTACACCATCTCTTTTAACCAGAGATTATAATCACAGAACTAAAGACTTAGTAGGAACTTTAGCAATCATTTACTCTAACCCCTTATTTTAAAGATAAGAAAACTATAGTCCTGAGGGATTAAACGATTTGCTCAAAGACACAGGCAATTTGTGGTAGGGTCAATATTCAAACCCATCTCATGGATTTCTAGGCAAGAGAGAACAGGATATAAACATTCCAATATAGGAATCAAGGCATTCATTCATTCAACAAATATTTATGTACCGGATGCCATTTAAAGCATTGGGAGTACAGAAGTGAACCAAGACAAACACACTTGGCATTGTAGAAACCATAATAAATAAATTATACAGTATGTTAGAATGAGAAATGCACTATAGAAAAAAGTAGAACAAAGAAGTAGGATGAGAGTGGGTGGCCAGCTTAGATCTCACTGAGGAATGTCAACTGAGCAAAGACTTGAAGGTGAGCGCTTGCAGGATACTAAGGATTTGGAAAGTCATGTGATTTCTATCCATTCCATCACAGTTTGCCTGTACAAGTAAGTGCAAGTAACAGGCTGACATCCATACACCAAGTTCAACAAACAAAATCCACAATTCTAACGTTCTCTCTGATAAAACAGGAAAAAACAATTCTCCTCCCAGCTTTAAGAAGAGGTCCTGATGGGCTGATGAAGTGGAATGTAGTGAAAAAGTGGATAAGGAGGGAATTTCAGGCTGGAAGGAAAACAAGTACACATTCTGCATTCTGACAATGAACCAAGCCAATTTATTTCAGTTACTGCCAAACATGGATTAAAATGTGGGTCAGTTCCTGAACAGACCAGAAATGAAACTGAGATTGGCACCAAGTTCCCAAAAGCTGGTAGAGCTGTCCAGAGCAGAGAAAAAGTGAGCATAAAAAAAGAGGAAGAAGAATGGAAATTACAAAAACTCTTAGACCTCAACCCCATCTTCCCCTCGGAGTACATACACTGTGCAGTGCTCTAATGGGTCAACATCACGATTCCAAGAGGCCAATACTTTCTGAGCCATCCCCACAATAACCCAGTGAGGTGGGTACTTTTACCAGACTCATTTTTACATATGAGAAAACTGGGACAACTGAGTCTCTGAGACATTAAATGCCCACACAGACAGAACAGGAACCCAGGACCACCTGATTCCACAACCCATACTGGGACTCAGCAAACTGTGGTCCTTGGGCTACAATGGGTTTTTACATTACTAAATGGCTGCTTTAAAAAAAAAAAAAAAAAAAAAGCCTAAGAAAGAATATGTGACAGAGACGCTACATGACCCATGAAACCTAAAACATTTATTATCTGGCTCTTTACAGAAAAAGTTTGCTGACCCTGTAGTCTAACCTACTACACTGGCCACCAGCAGGTTCAAACACCACAGGATGCATTATGTATTCCAAATTGTGTCATTAGGGGAAACAGGCTCTGGAAGATGGAGAACTAGTTCTCATATTGGCTGGGCTGCAAGATAATCCGTGGCTTGGGGTCATGGATCTGCTGCATTAAAATTCTCATACAGCACTTTGTATTTTTTAAAATTTATCCCAACAGGGACAGTCCCCTCTCACCGTCCTACCCACCAGACACCCCACCCCCAGCTTACTAGGCTCCTAAACACTATTCTCAGGTTGCTCACCATCAGCCCAATCCTAGTGGTCCCCAGGGCTTCTAAACTGTCTCATTTCCCTCAAATCTGAATCTTCAGGTTACCTCACTTAAAAATAAGTCTCTTATCCCAAATTAACTCACCCAAATGTGGCCAAGAACCATGAGGTATCTGAAAGGCATAACCCTTTCTCTTCCCTGGATGACCTGTTCAATCTAAACAGGCCAGGGTGGAGGAATTTGGTTGCCTTGGCTGCTAGGCAGCTATCCCCCCTTCTTCTGTATTTATAGCACCTTAACATTCCTCTGGGAGACCATTCCTCCCTGACACTCAGAACATGTATTTCATATGCTGTTGACTCCACTCTGGGCTCAGGTCAGGCAAGCTTCAAGGATTATCTCAAGGATGTGCACATGATTCAATAAAAGGCAAAGAGAACCACACTCAGGGCTTTGGTTCAAACTCCTGGCCACAGGTTCTCTTGCCAACATAAGGAAAGAGGCTGTCTGAAAATGGCACCAACCTACAGGAAAGCGGCACGGAGAGATGCAAAAACTGGGCCCGCAGACACTGTGTGAGCCACGGGAGCCGGTACGGTGTGAACGCAGAACATCTCTGGCCTTTCCAGTTCCCCATCACAATCAACTCTCTGTTGTAGGCGGCTTGGACTGTGTCTTCACTCCTTCGCAACAGAAAGTGGCCTGTCTGGCACAGTCAAGAATGGAATCGTCATGTCCACCATGTACTTTCTGAAAACAGACTGAGGGGCTAGTGATAACAAAAGCTGCCTTCACAGTCAGCAAAGGTCCAGACCAACAGACCACATCCATGCAGACACGAGGGGAAGCTCACCTCTCTTTTCCCAACTGCTCCGGGAATGTGGGGATCCCTGAGAATGATCGTTCTCATTTAAGGCTCAGTTATCTGACTAGAGCTGAGACCAGTGGGATTAAAACAGTAAGACTCTCACAATCAGTCTTTCAAATTAGTATACTTGATCTCCTCCCACCCAAAACCAGTATCCCTCAAGCCTCCAAGGGAAAACAGAGAAAAAAGCCAAAGGGAATTTAACAGTCAGTGGGCGAGTTCTCTTGCTTCTATTCTCTTGCTTCTATTATGTCCAGGGTTGCTTGGCAACCAGCCTCAGCCTGGTCATTCCCGTGGACAAGCAGAAGAACGAATGTCAGACCTCCAGGTCACACAGCATGTCCTGTTTATGCCCCGTGACTCCAGGGCAGGGGTGGGTTCGTGCTGTTCTACAAAACTGGCCAAATCCAGCCCACAGAGCACCTGCTGTCTTTAGGGGTTCTCCCACACTGCCCTCGAACCTTCGCCTTCAATGAATGTAAGCTGTGGATGTCTCCTCAAAATAGATTTAAAATGCTTTCAAAAACAGCTTGTCAGAAGAACAGAGAACAGCTTCTGACATGGAAAGAACTCTAATACTATTTATGAAGAACAGTAGAAACCAGCAGGGAGCAGAGGGCATGGTGCACACTCAGGAAAAAATGGGCCAGTTTGCGTTTCAGGTTCAGGATTTTCTGGAATCTTCCTTGACCCTGTATACTCTGAGGACACCTCCAAAGACCTGAGTGCTGAAAGCTCGGCCACTGTGCTATGCGACTCTAGGTCATGAGTTCCTTCCCAACAACTGAGAAGTCAGTGGGGACGGAGATTTCTGCATTTGGCAACACATTTTAGAAGTAACTGTGGCAGCCGATCCCTGCACGGTCAGTACGCTGCAGGGGGGTAAGGAAAGAATGTGGGTCAGTGAGTCTCCAGTGCTTAGATGTCTCCAAGCAGGGCGTCTGTGTCCACAAAGACGTGACGCTGCTCCTTCTCTCTCTCTTCCTGCTCCTAAATTAAATATCTAACCAAGGACAATGGCTTTCCACACAAAACAAAGACAGAGCCCAGGAGGGACAGGGACAAGAAACTCATGCTTGTGCTTAAATTCTATTTAGCAAGACAGAAGTCCTAAAAAGTAAGGGGCTGTATGGGAAGCACTGTCTTTAGTTGGCTGATCACTGTTAACACCCATTTGTCCACATGAAACTGCCCAAATGAACTGACAGTAAATCTTGTTTAAAAAAAAATTACTACTAGGTTTCAGGAAAAAATTTTGTACAGACATTATGCCTTGGCGGAGTGGTGTGTATCCTTTGGAAGGACAGTGGTTCCAGCTGGAAACACTGTCAGCAACATACAGCCTGCAATACAAACAAATATTTTTAAAATCTTTTTAGAGGAAAATGAAAAATAAGCCTTTTATGATTGATTATGAGGCTTACCAAGGATCCCTTTCCATTTGTGTTACTTTAAAATGATCATTAAAACTTGACAGTTTTATTTAAGATTTATTTACTGATGTCTACTCTGGCTCTTGGTTACTGTGTGCAGGCTTTGTCTCGTTACAGCAAGCAGGGGCTCCTTTTCGTTGTGGGGCACAGTCTTCTCATTGCAGTGGTTTCTCCTGCTGCAGAGCACAGACTCTAAGCACACAGGCTCAGTAGTTGCAGCTCCGAGGCTCTAGCGTACTGGCTCAGTAGTTGTGGCACACAGACTTTAGTTGCTCGGCAGCATGTGGGATCTTCCTGGACCAGGGATCAAACTGGTATCTCCTGCACTGGAAGGATATTCTTTACCACTGAGCCACCAGGGAAATCCAAAACTTAACACCTTTAAATGAGAGGTATGGAGGAGAACACCCTAATATTCAAATCTCTCTTTTTAAAGAAAAACAAAAAAGGTAAGCAAACATACTTATCGATTTAAGAGTCAGTTGTAAGTCACTTTCTTCTAGGTGTGAAGATTATGAAAGGAGTCAACTCACATCAACTGGCCCAGCCAAGGGTATCTGAGCTTCCAGCTTGGTGCTACTTACATGGATTTTAGAACATCAGACTTCTCTTCCCTTTCCTCTGCATGATAAACATGAAATAAAGATAAGATATGGCAAGCATAAAAATAAAGAGGTAGAGAAAGATCTAAGAGAAAGAGGGCAAACACAGCAAAGGGATGGGCAGCAAGGAGGTAGCTGGTGAAGGCTCTTTGATCTGACTCTTGCCTTTTCTAACCTATCATCATTTCCTGTGCTACCCCAAAGGTAGACTAGACTGCCACCCCATCAGAGCAGCAACGTTGAATTTGTCCAAGAAAGAATCTTTAAATAAAATAAAATATAAAGAGAACCAAGGGATACCTGAGGCCATAAGCACTTAAGAGTGACTTTTAGAACACAGAGTCAAGTGGCTGAGTTGGGCTCTCTGAAGGGACACTTGACATAAGTCATTCAACATGCCCTGGGGAGCTAATGCCTATCCTTCTAAAACTCTTTCCAAAAATTGCAGAGGAACACTTCCAAACTCACTCTACGAGGCCACCATCACCCTTACACCAAAACCAGACAAAGACAATACAAAAAAAGAAAACTACAGGCGAATATCACTGATTGCCATAGATGCAAAAATCCTCAACAAAATTTTGGCAAACAGAATTCAGCAACACATCAAAAAGCTCATACACCATGAACAAGTTGGGTTTATTCCAAGGACGCAAGTCAATCAATGTGATACACCACATTAACAAATTCAAAGATAAAAACCATATGATAATCTCAATAGATGTAGAAAAAGCCTTTGACAAAATTCAGCACCCATTTATGATGAAAACTCTTCAAAAAATGGGCATAGAATGAACCTTTAGTCAACAGAGTAAAGGCCATATATGATAAGCCTACAGCAAACATTATTCTCAATGGTGAAAAACTGAAAGCATTCCCCCTAAGATCAGGAACAAGACAAGGGTGTCCACTTTCACCACTATTATTCAACATAGTTTTAGAAGTCCCAGCTACAGCAATCAGAGAAGAAAATGAAATAAAAGGAATCCAGATCAGAAAAGAAGAAGTAAAGCTCTATTTGCAGATGACACGATACTATACATAGAAAACCCTAAAGATAGTATCAGAAAATTACTACAGGTAACCAGTGAAAGCTGAGCCCAGAAGAATTGATGCTTTTTAACTGTGGTGTTGGAGAAGACTCTTGAGAGTCCCTTGGACTACAAGGAGATCCAACCAGTCCATCCTAAAGGAAATCAGTCCTGAATATTCACTGGAAGGACTGATGCTGAAGCTGAAACTCCAATCCTTGGCCACCTGATGGGAAGAACTGACTCACTGGAAAAACCCTGATGGTGGGAAAGATTGAAGGCAGGAGGAGAAGGAGATGATAGAGGATGAGATGGCTGGATGGCATCACTAACTCGATGGACATGAGTTTCAGTAAGCTCTGGGAATTGGTGATGGACAGGGAGGCCTGGCGTGCTGCAGTCCATGGGGTCACAAAGAGTCAGACAAGACAGAGCAACTGAACAGAACTGAATCAGTGAATTCAGCAAAGTTGCAGGATACAAAATCAATACACAGAAATCACTTGCATTTCTATATACTAACAATGAAAAATCAGAAACAGAAATTAACGAGTGAATCCCATTCACCACTGCAACAAAAAGAATTAAATATATAGGAATAAACTTACCTAAGAGACAAAAGAACTGTACACAGAAAATTATAAGACACCGATGAAAGAAATCAAAGATGACATAAATAGATGGAGAGATATTCCATGTTCCTGGGTAGGAAGAATCAATACTGTGAAAATAACTATACTACCAAATGCAACCTACAGATTCAATGTGACTTCTATCAAATTACCAATGGCATTTTTCACAGAACTAGAACAAAAAATTTCACAATTCATATGGAAACACAAAAGACCCCCAAATAGCCAAAGCAGTTTTGAGAAAGAAGAATGGAGCTAGAGGAATCAACCTACCTGACTTCAGATTATACTACAAAGCTACAGTCATCAAGATAGTATGGTAGTGGCACAAAAACAGAAATACAGACCAATGGAACAAGAAAGAAAGTCCAGAAATAAACCCATGCTCCTATGGGTACCTTATTTTTGACAAAGAGGCAAGAATATACAATGGGGCAAAGACAGCCTCTTCAATAAATGGTGCTGGGAAAACTGGACAGCTACCTGTAAAAGAATGAAATTAGAACACTTCCTAACACCATACACAAAGATAAACTGAAAATGGATTAAAGACCTAAATGTAAAACCAGAAACTATAAAACTCAGACAAAAACATAGGCAGAACACTGGATAACATAAGATCCTCTATGACCCACCTCCTAGAGTAATGGAAATAAAAACAAAAATAAGCAAGTGGGACCTGATTAAACTTAAAAGCTTTTGCATAGCAAAGGAAACTATAAGCAAGGTGAAAAGACAATCCTTGGAATGGGAGAAAATAATAGCAAATGAAACAACTGACATAGGATTAATTTCCAAAATATACAAGCAGCTCACACAACTCAATACCAGAAAAACAAACAACCCAATCAAAAAGTGGGAAAAAGATCTAAACAGACATTTCTCCAAAGAAGACATACAGATGGCTAACAAACACAGGAAAAGATGCTCAACATTGCTCATTGTTAGAGCAATGCAAATCAAAACTACAATGAGATATCACCTCACACCAGTCAGAATGGCCATCATCAAAAAGTCTACAAACAATAAATGCTGGAGAGGGTGTGGAGAAAAAGGGAACCCTCTTACACTGCTGGTGGGAATGCAAATTGATACAACCACTATGGAAGAAGGTATGGAGATTCCTTAAAAAACTAGAAATAAAACCACATGTGCATCAGCAATTCCACTCCTAGGCACATACCCTGAAGAAACCAAAACT
Organism: Bos javanicus; assembly: GCF_032452875.1. NCBI lineage: Eukaryota > Metazoa > Chordata > Mammalia > Artiodactyla > Bovidae > Bos > Bos javanicus. Next base: position 53,366,148 of record NC_083874.1, on the reverse strand, counting down.
GAAAAAGACATGTGTATCCCATTGTTCACTGCAGCACTATTTAGAATAGCTAGAGCATTGACAGATGAATGGATAAAGAAGTTGTGATATATATACACAATGGAATATTACTCGGCCATAAAAAGGAATGCATCTGAGTCAGTTCTAATGAGGTGGATGAACCTACAGCCTATTATACAGTGTGAAGTAAAGTCAGAAAGAAAGAAAAATATCGTATACTAACGCATATATACGGAATCTAGAAAGATGGTACCAAAGAATTTCCTTATAGGGTAGCAATGGAGAAACAGACATAGAGAAGAGACTTATGGAATGGGTAGAGGGGAGGAGAGGGTGAGATGTATGTTGAGAGTAACATGGAAACTTACATTACCATATGAAAAATAGATAGCCAATGGGAATTTGCTGTATGGCTCAGGAAACTCAAACAGAGGCTCTGTATCAACCTAGAGGGGTGGAATGGGGAGGGGGATAGGAGGGAGGTTCAAAAGGGAGGGGATATATGTATACCTATGGCTGATTCATGTTGAGGTTTGACAGAAAACAACAAAATTCTGTAAAGCAATTATCCTTCAATTAAAAAATAAATTAACTAAAAAAACAAAAATGCACTGGGGAGTTTAAAGGGTGGAATAGGCACATGACCTATAAACCAGGGTAATGACATAAAGGAGGGGGTTAGATGGTCAGGAGAGAACTCTTTGAGGGAACCTTCGGCTGAGTCCCGAAAGATGAGATGAAGCCAACCCTATGAAGAGCTGTAGCAAAGGCATTCTAAGCAATGGAAAGGTCCTATGGCTGGAAAGTGCCTTGTTCTGGATCCCTAGGTAAGTCAGCCTAGATATGCTCTCAGGATGCCGTGTGAGAACCGGCACTGTTTTCCTTAGAACTGCCCAAGTGTTCATGGCTGCTGAGAGGCAGGAGTGACTGAGGGGGGGGCGGGAGAGACAGGAGGGCACGCGCAGCGAAATGACTGGAGTTGGAAATGGAGATGATTCATGACCAAAGGACAGAGATCACCAACCTGCACTTAACACCAACATTTATCTAAAACACCACTTTTGTCCAGTCCTGCAACAGATACTTGAGGTTAGACTCAAGGAAGAATTCCCTGTTAGAATTCAGTTGCCCGCACAAGAAAAGTTCACCTCTGTGTAGTGAGGCTGGGGGTGGGATGGGACCAGTGCTCATGGGATGTGTTACTTTAGAGTGGTTTTTGACAAGTCAGCATCAGAATCTTGTGAGCAGACGTGTATAAAACCAAGCCATCAAAACATTACTGACTAGAGTATGAGGCCCAGTTTAACTTTTAGAGATAATCCCCAATACATGGATTCATCTCCAGTGAGAAAGTCAGAGATTCAAATGTAGACACTGCACAAAGACTACTTTTACAGTACCTATATTATTCCTACCTTACAAAGGGTGAAATAGTCATTACAGTAGCAACAGCTGCAGTGATGTGGGGCCAGATGCTGTTCACAACTAGCTCATTTAATCCTCACAATGTTCTCAAGCAAGCACTGTTATTCTCACTTTATAAAGGAAGAAAGTGCTTCCCTCAGGGCTCAGCTGGTAAAGATCTGCCTGCAACATGGGAGACCTGGGTTCAATCCCTGGGTTGGGAAGATCCCCTGGAGAATGGAATGGCTACCCACTCCAGTATTCTGGCCTGGAGAATTCCATGGACTGTATAGTCCATGGGGTCACAAAGAGTCGGACATGACTGAGCAACTTTCACTTAACTTCACTTCAAAGGAAGAAACAGAAGATTTAAGGTATTGGGCTAAGATTATAGTCAACTGTCCACCACTGGTTAAGAGCAAAAGAGTCCACATTGGCTCAAAATTCTAACCCTGAGTCTAACACTTTTTATTTGGATAAGTTATTTTTGCTTTCTATGTCTCCGTTTTCTAGTCTATAAATTGGGATATTACTACATACCTCATAATACTACTGTGAAGGTGCAATGAAATAGTTTATAAAATACATAATAAAAGGTTCTGACATATTAATAAACAGTTAAGTAGTGGTAAACATGTTACTAGTTATTATGTTCAAATGAATGAAATCATATGCATTCAATATATGAGACTCTTCATTCTGTGCCACTCAAAAAAGATATCCACTTTCTGTCTCCAAGGTTCTGCTCAACCTGTAGGAAAAGAAGGGAACAAGCAGAGAGATGAGAACTGAATCTTAAAGACAGGAAAAGAAACGGGGCAACCTATGTAAATACTCTTAAGGAGCTAATGATGGCATAGCTGTAAGAACATTCATTATAGATTGGTTAACGAACATGAAAAAGTAGGCCATTAGTAAGTCTTGACAGAGCATACCTGAAATACTACATAACCACTAAAAACAATCTCAGAGAGTGTATAATCATAAGGAAAGATGATCATAACCTGAGTAGAAAAGACAATAAAACCAAAATGAGTATCTCTAATCAGTACTATTGGCGTGATTTGCATTTTCCTTTTATTCATCTGTAATTTCTAAGTTATATCTAATTGGCATGTTACTGGTATAATCGGAAAAAATACAAGTTTGTTTTTGGATTGTTTAATTTTTTTTTTAAGAATTAGTTTATGTGATGAAAAAGGCGAAAGAGATACACTTCAGAAGAAGGCTGAAGAGGCGTACTGTATTTTCATAGTATCACGCCATTTAACAACTTTGTGGGTTGTTCAGCTGGAGGGAGGGAGATATAACCCATCTGATCCAGGTGCCATTTAATTATGCCCAAAATATATTATTTCCAGAGATTATACTAGTAAAGACTGAGATGTCATACCCCGTTTCCTGACCTATCCTAAATAGGTTTCTAGGTCTCTAATCAGCATTATAAATATACATAATTATATCTGGATCTGTTCAACTAACCCAAATAACATGCTCTCATTCAGCGTCCCCAAATTTATCTTCATGAAATACAAATCACTGACCTACTTTTGTTGAAGATAATCTTAACAGCACCCCCATCTCAATGACAAAAAAAATGAGGCTTGCATCAAGTCCCATTAGGAGAAGAAAAAAAATATGCTCCTCATCAGAACAGCTAACCAGGGGCCAAACATTTTACACCCTCACTGGTTCTGAGCAGTTTTCACCTCTGGAACCTAACACAGGAAGTTTAACAGGAAACGGGACCCCACACCGTGCTGTCTACAACACAGTGGCAACTCAGAGCCCACATTTCTTCCTGGCAGTCACCATAGTCACCTCAAATCCAGAAGTCTTTTTAAGTATTACCCTAGCAACTCTGGAAATTGATTTCAGGTCATTCTCATTTATAAACGGTTTTGCTTTTCAAAATCAAGAGGTCAGAGATCAGTCACTTTTTTTTGCCCTCTGGCAAGGCAAGATGTGGGAAGGGCACAGGGAAAGAATGAGAGAGGGAAACAAAAACAAAAGAAAAAGAAGAGACAGAAGCAAATGAGAGAAAGAGAAAACAAATAGACGTAGAAAATGTGTTACCTACATCTGGGCTGGCATTTCCTAGAACAATGCAAGGTCTTTTGTAGGGAAGAAAGACTTTCATGTTAAGACTTTAGACACCATCATTTCAGCACAAGAAACTTACTTCTTTACCAACATTCCTAAAATAAAGCTAAAACCCTCCAAATGTGACTATCCAAATCAGTGTATCACTGAAATTTTTCCCACTCTAGAAATAAATGTTCTTCTCTTCTGCTCAAAACAAGGCATCTACCTACTGGATATTGGGTATTCCTCCCCACTTACACCAGATTACCCTCTCCAAAGCAAGATCAAAACAGAGAAAGACGGGATAAAAGAAGTCCTAACGAGAGACGTACATGCACTCAGAGATGAGTGTGAATTAGTCCCTGCCACACTAGCACATTTGTCAGGGGGTGAACAGAATACAGAAAAACTGAGTTCCAGATCCAAACACCTTGGTGCTGAAACTGCAGCATTCTGGAAAAGTGCAAATTATCTGGATGCACCAAAGGAAACAGCTGCTGCTCCTAAGTCGCTTCAGTCATGTCCGACTCTGCATGACCCCATAGACAGCAGCCCACCAAGCTCCTCTGTCCACAGGATTCTCTAGGCAAGAATAGTGGAGTGGGTTGCCATTTCCTTAAAGGAAACAGATCTGTAGTTTAAAACGATCTAAGGACAAAGCAGACAGGCGAGCACCACACTTTGAGTTAAAATCTTGAGTGGCTGACTAGAGCTGGGGAGATGGGGATGCTGGCGAAGGAGTGCAGGATTTCTTTTGAGGATGATGACCAAACACATTCTAAAATTACTTGTGGAGACGGGTGAAAAATTCTGTGAACATACTTAAAGTCAATGAACTGTACCTTATAAATGAGTGAACTGTGGGGTATGTGAATTACATCTCATTAAGTTACTTTCAAAAACCCTACGGCAGGACCTCCAAGGTCTCTGCCCACCATTGCTTAACTCCATGCCAACACATTTGAGGAGCTCAGTGATCTGACTGAGGTGTCACAGTAAGAAGCATGAGTCATCCTTTTCCTCCGTAACATTTCACAAGTCTCTCATTTAAGATAACCACCAAAAAACATTTCAACCTTCTTTTTAAGGGGCTCAGTTCTCCAGATCAGAGGGGAGGTGGAGAATATGAGACCCCAATATTCAAAACTAAGATTTGTGAAAACAAGCCAAATATAGGTTCTTGTCGGCTGATAACCATCTTCACGCTTGAACTCTGCACCTCAAGTGCAAAATCCCAAGCCCTGCTGGGATTCTCCTTTCATCACAGTATGATGTGATGCCAGCCAGAAGAGACAGGGGACAGGAAAGCAAGCCAAAGACAGAACCCACAAGATACGGGGGCCAAAAGCTCAGTGCCACTCCAATTTTCTAAGCACTGGAGCAGAGCTTCCCGCTGGGGAACTGATTCCAAGCATGCTGGCTATATAGAGAGAAACAGAATTTATTTCCAGAGAGAGAACCATCTTGTTGCTCTACACAGAGCTGACAATATGGTGGTTTGCTAACCTTGCACACTGAGCTCAGGGCAGCTTCGGTCAGAGGACTGGGAGAGGGCAGCAAGCAAAGTCATCTGTGGCTTCCAAGGCCTGGCCAGCAGGCCAGACACCTCTGGGTGTGGCTGGGGCTGGACGAGGCTGCAGATGCCAAGGTGCCCATCCCCAGGGCCTGCCTGGTCTCCGCGCTGCCCACAGTCAGAGTCATGAGGCTGATGCTCTGCTGGGTACCAGCCCAGGGCAGGATTTGTGTCAACATCTCAAGGAACCAGTCAGATACAGGTTCCTGTCTTTGGAAGAGCAGCCTACAGAATTTCTTAAGAAGCAAATCACAAGGGGAAAGCTGCACGGGTCAACACCCCAGGGTCCCAACAGCGGTAGCTGTTATCTGCTCCGTCACCCAGTCCTTCCTAGGAGGCTGAGAACCCACTGAGATCAGAAGAGAGATAAGGAGGAGCTGTTGCCAGAAATGAGTTCTCCAAAGGCACCTTGGAGGTACCCCAGCCCTCTCTGGGTTTGGTGCACAGTTCGTCCTCCAGAGCCATCCGCCAGTCCCTCTGCGGCTCTCCAGGAGACAGGGTTCCCCCCACCAGCAGTGCAACAACAGCTCAGTCAGCTCATTATGCTTCTTCTAGGTTTTTAAACAAAAACCATGCAATATAATCACAGGCTCTGATCCCAAATGACTTTAACCCTGACAGTACTCACTGTGGGGAAATGTGTGCCCTGTGACTGTGAGCAGGAAGTTTCCCTTCAGGAGCTTCCAGGCCTCCCCAGGCTCATGGGACGATTGGATCCTAGGCGTGGAGCCACATGCTGAGATGTTCTGAAGCGGGAGAACCTGTACCCGTTGGAGCCAATTCCCCATCATTCCTTGACCTGCTCTAACAGCTCCTTCCAGAGACAAATCTAGAAATGACAGTAGTGACATTCCAATTGCAGAGGACTTACCACGGGCCTGCTTACCCATCACGATACCTATGATAATCTCATTTACTCCTCACAATAATATCAGATGGTGGATACGTGTCACCCTCGTACTTAAACCTCTTTCTCCGGTTTCAAAGGGCAAAATTCAAAGGCTTTAGGCAAGCCCTCACCCACACTGCCCAGGAAGACACACCTCATACTTAATCCGAACAAATCTCTCCATCCCTATTCCACCCACCTCTTCTGCCGAATGCTGATGCTGATGCCACAATTTCGGCCCCCGCGCTCTCCTCTCATTCCATGCCAGTGGTTCTCCAACTGTGCTGCACATTAGCAGTACCTGGGGTGTTTTTAAAATTCCCCTGGCACAAGTTGCAACCCAGACAAATTACATTAGAATCTCTGGGGTGAGTCCCAGACTCCCAGTGACTTCAATGGACTGCTTGGGTCTCTAATAACACCTGGTGAGACCCAAACCCACAGCAGTACCCCCTCTCTCTCTGGGGCCCCTGGCCTGTTTTTCCCTCCACCTGGTAGGTGTCTCCAACTGTAGGTCCCATGGAAATAACTCAGCAAGGACTCTTAGCCCCGTGTCCCCCACCATACACTGCAGGTCTTCTCTGGGGGTGCACAGTTCAGCCAGGGACACCCCTGCTCCCTCTTCCTCTGTTCTCCTCTTCAGTCACACCAGCAGGTCTTCCGTGAAAAGTGCCATGGTATCTTGATTTCTCTTCTATAATTTATGGGTGTTTGCTTGAATATTCAAATAATGATTCCACTGAGTAAAACAGATTTTCAAGAAGTGTACTCCGTGCCACTGGCTTTGCATACTCCCTGGCACACCGCCACCTACCCCGACACCAGCACCTGAGTCTGAGAAGCACATCTCTGCCCTTCGCTTCCCTCCTGGCACAATGGCCACATAGTGTCTGTTCTCTGACACACTTCTGCTCCAGGACAGCACAAAGCACAGGGAAGCTCAGATCGCTGATAGAATATAGTTCTGTTTTAGATCATACAACCACCGATACTTTTCAATGTAATGATTATGAATTAATGACCACTTGAAGATAATCTAGGAAAAAATATTACTAACCACATCAAACCCATGATTTCAGGATGCTATAATGTTCTCTTTTGAAATAAATGTAATTTTTAATGAGTAGACGTTTTCAAAATAAATAAACCATGGTAAGGTGGCGCAGAAATGACCTAGGTGATTTTAGAAGACTGATGGTTAGGAACACTGCCTCCCTGGACTGGCCTTTCCCCAAGTCCTCTGCTAGCTCCCCAGAGATCCTCTTGACCTGCCAGGAGTCATTGTACTGTGGACGGTCTATGGTTCCCTGGCCTCCTGAAGACGCCGAGCAACCAGAGCAGTCACTATGCTCGCCCCGTCCCAGAACCCCACTACCAGGAGCCTTCCACCACAGTGTGAGTGGTCCCAGGCACTGAACTAGAGACCACAGACAACACGTGCCCTCCATCAGGGCAAGTGCCAAGCTCTGCTGAAGAGGCAGGCAGCAGAGAGAGGTCAGACGAAAATGCCCAGCTCCCTTGCCGCTTCCCAGAAAAGCTTCACAGACAGACAAGCTGTGCCTACTGGCTCAGAATAAAAGTCTTCTGTCAACAGATGTGGGAGCCTGCCCTCCTTCACACGTGACAAACCTCCCAAGTAAAGCACACACTGCACCAAGACAGCGCTCCACTGCACCCTCACCAGAGGCACAGACAAGCTCTCCGGGGCCCACGCGCAAGGCATCACCAGTCCAGCTCTGGCTCATTTTAGGGAACAATTTTGTTGTCACTTCTGATCCCAGAATGAAGTACACACAAACTGAGGAGTAGGAAATGGACACAACCCGAAGCACTGCTTTATTGCAGGCGCCACTCTACGATAAATCAAATGATGGATTCCCTTTCGACTCCAAAAATGTGATTTCTAAAATTCAGTTCACTCAGAACTTTTCAGAAGCACTCCTATGAGATACCCATTGAAATGAAAAGTGTACGCACCCTCTGGCCCAGCAGTTCCATTTCCAGAATTCACCCTACAGATCTACTCACTCATCTGCCCATGACAGGTGGTACCAGGAGGTTCACAGCAGCATTGCTTATAGTAGCAAAAGGTTGGAAATTATCTAAATGTCTATTATTTGGTGGTGGTTTAGTCACTAAGTCATGTCTGACTCTTGCAACCCCATGGACTGTAGCCCACCAGGCTCCACTGTCCATGGGGTTTCCCAGGCAAGAATACTGGAGTGGGTTGCCATTTCCTTCTCCAGGGGAAGTTCCTGACCTGGGAATCGAACCCACATCTCCTGCACTGCAGACAGAGTCTTTACCAGTTGAGCCACCCAGGAAGCCTGATTAAATAAATTATGTCCATACAGTGCCATACAATGCAATGCTAAAAATGAATTTGCTCTATATGTACCAAAGTTGAATAATATTCAAAATCCATTAAAATAGTACAAAATGCAAATATATGCAAAACAGTGCATATGGCTTGCTACCGGAGAAATATATAAATATGTATTTGCTGGCACATGCATAAATTATATCTGAAAAATACTCAAGAATGGGTGAAATGCTGTCTCCAGTAGAAGAACCAGGAATCTGGAGACAGGAGGCATCTAAGGATGCTTGCATTCCTTCCTGTCCCTTCTAAATTGTGTACTATTTACAGGTATTAGTGACATAAACTTTTTAAAAAGAAACATAGGTATGAATTAAAGTAAAAATGCTGTTTTAATTTCATCTCACTTGCTCAACTGATAATAATCTTGTACACTTGACCCACCAGTGTAATAACAAGATACAGTCAGGAATCTGTTATGGTTTGGGCTCAATCTGCTTGACAGTCTCTGTGGCACAGAAATAGCCTCAAGTTCAACTCGATCTACCTGGAAACCTACCTAAAGTCTCACGGGAGAAGCCACTTCATCTTTTCAAAGTGTTCAAATCAGCCTGGAATAAACTTAAAAGCACATTTGACAGCAAGATCAGATGAGCTCTGAAATCAACGCGTGGTGTCTTTACAAACCATGTAAAATGGGGTTTATTTTGGCTTTTCCTCTGTGGCAGCAGCAGGAATCAAATCGTAGCTACTGGCTTGGCCAAAGGAAGCCAGCCAGTTAGCAAGGTTTGATCCAGAATTCCCAAGCCCCTCAACCCTTTATCCATCTGGCAAAGAAAACACACACACACAGAGACAGCCCCCTCCAGCCCCAGGAATCTCCACTTTCTAACTATAGTAACACTGCCCAAGCCTCCAGGCTCACCCCCTGCAGCATTCCATGCCTTCCTACCAAGGTGAAATGAGCCAGATATAAACATGCCGTGACAGCTTCTGGCCCACACTGCCAAGCTGTTTTCCTTACTATTTCCTCTCTTTCTCCACTCTGCGTTTCTACAAAATGTGTAAACTCCAGTGACTCTAATTTGTAAATATTCCTCTGGCCACCAAGGCTATTTTCCTCACCCTAACAAATGTGATTTCCCTGAAACTTGAGGTTGGAACAGCCTATTAGATATGGGCAAAGCCACATCCCATGTCCCATTTTATCTGTAAGAACTTAGAGCTCAGAAAGGATATCAGACAGGTCCAATGTTAATTAGGACATAGCCAATTAATTGTAATCTCTCTCTTTTCTAGTCCCTGGTTCCTTCAGAATCCATGCCAGCACCTAAAAGAAGAGCTTGTCCTGTTAAGGCTGCTTCCAGTTAAAGCAAAACGTTAAGCTTCAGAAACAATCTAACAACACACTTAAAACAGTGCCAGACAAATGCCAACTAGACAGGGATGCCAAGGACCTAAAGAGTCAATGTCAAGGAGCTTGTAAAAAATAATAAATAAATAGATTGGAGCTGGCAATAATTCCGCTTTAAGGAATCTACCCCCATGGAACTACTAGGACCCACACAGAAAGCAAAGTGTGCAAATCATCACTGTAGCACTTTCTCTGATAGTGAAAACTGAGGCAATCCAAATATCCCTCAACAGGAGAAGGGGTAAATCAGCCATGGTGTCGCCACATAGCAGTGCTCTCTGCAGGTGTTAAAAGAATACACTGTATATGTGTACTGACATGGAAGACCTCTAAGACATAATACCAACCAGAAAAGCAAAACACAGACTAATTCATATCCTATAACTCCACTTATGAAAACAACAAATATGCACAGAAAAAGGACGAGTAAAAGAGCATATCGGTGGCTAACTCAGGCAAGGGGGTGCTTTACTCTGTACACTTCCACACTCTGCGGTTCTTTTATGAGTGTATTCATGAAATGTATAATTTTTTGTCTTTGCACTATAAGATTAGGTCATCCATTTACACTGTTCATCTTCCCCCAAACCTAATCCTTCCCAAGTGATCCTTATTTCAGAAAATAACACCATCATTCACATAACTGCTCTAGCTAAAAACATTTGAGTCATTCTTGATTTTTAGTCTCAAAGCCTAAATCTGATCAAATAGTAGATCTCGTGGGCTGGACTTCCAAAAACACCCAGAATCTGACCTACATCTCCAATGCTGCCCCCTAGCCCAAGGTGCCACTGCCTCTTACTTCACCTATTATACAGCCTCCTAACTGCTCCCCTTGCCTCCATTCTTGCCCCACTAAATTATTCTCTACACAGTGGTCCCCATAATCTCTTAAAGCACGAGAAGGATGATGTCACAACCTTCCCCTGACTTTCCATCACACTCAGAATGAAACTCAAAGTCCCTTTGGGAGTCAAGACCTCGAGGACTTGGCTCCCAGCCTCTCTCCCTGTTCATCTGCCATCGCTCTGCTCCAGCTACACTGGCCTCCCTGCAAGCCCTGGGACACCCCATAATTCCTCTCACCTCACAACTTCTGCATCTGTTACCACAACCTTAAAAGCCCTTCCTCAAGGCCAAGGCTTGGATGACATGGTAAGAGCAAAGCAAGACTCCATGTTTGTTGAATGAAAGCCTTCCTCTGATGGCCTAAGATATACAATTTAAAACATACTGGGTTATAATTTTAAAAATTAAAACTTGAGTCAGTCAGAAGTGTATGACACTTAGCTTCATACTGGCATCTCTCCTTTGGCTAACTTTTTAAAATGTAATGGCCTAGACCGGGTAACAAAGTCACCTTCATGAACTGCTTTCCCCAATAGCTTCATGGTGACAACACTTTCTCCCTGACCCATTCTCATTTTGTCAATTCATGGGGTTTGTGATCATTAGCTTACATTGGCCAGCATTAGGAAGTTCAGCCTGGGGCCTCTCCCCAGAGGGACGGTGACTGGCCTAACTAGAGCAGAAATCTGAACCATAGCCTTGTCAGAATCACCTTTCAAGCCCTGGGATGTGAAACTGATCAGTCAAGTACATCTGAGGTTGAAGCAAGTAGAAGCAAAAAGTCCCCAAATGAGGGCAAATAAAGTATACCCAATGGTGTTCACTTACTCATCAAAAGTTTTACGGAAAAAGTAAAAGAATTAAGGGCTTCCCAGGTGGCTCAGTGTTAAAGAATGCAATGCAGGAGATGCAGGTTTGATCCCAGGGTCAGGAAGATCCCCTGGAGAAGGAAAGGGCAACTCACTCCAGTATTCTTGCCTAGGAAATCCCATGGACGGAGGAGCCTGGCGGGCTATGGTCCACAGGGTCACAGTCAGATACAACTTGGAAACTGAGCATGCACGCACAAAAGGATTAAAAAACAATCCGAGATGTAAACAGTGCCCATCTAAAAGATCTGAACAGACACTTCAGCAAAGAAAATGCATCAGTGGCCAATGAGCTTATGAAAAGATGCTGGACATTGTAAGTATCACAGAAATGCAAATTAAAACCAAAAGGTACCACTTCCCACCCACTGGGATGGCTACAATCAAAAAGACAGACAATAGCAGGTATTGGTGATAATGTGGAGAGACTGGAACCCTTGGATGATACTGAGGGGAATTTAAAAGGATGCCTCTGGTGCAGAATAGAGTTTGGCAGGCTTTTACAAAATTAAACTTAAGTTTATCTATACAACCTAGTAATTCTACTCCTAGGTGGGAAATTAAATAAGAAATGAAAACATATGTCCATACAAAGACATGTATTTCACAGGCTGAAACTATTCTGCATGATACTGTTAAGGTCAATACATTTCTCAAAACCCACAGAATATACAACACAAAGAATGAACCCTTATGTAAACTATGGACTTGAGTTATAACACTATGTCATTATTGCAACAAATGTACTGAGAGAAATGGGTGTGAGAGGCTATATGGGAACTTTCTATACTTTCCACTCAATATTTCTGTAAACCTGAAACTGCTCTAAAAAATAAAGTCTATTAATCATATTTTTTTTAAGGAGGGAAGGGGGAACTTAAGCCTCAAATCAGTGGGCTAAGTGCTATAGATTATTGTCGTTCAGTCGTTAAGTGGTGTCCAACTCTTTTGCGACCCCAATGAATACAGCCCTCTGTCCATGAGATTTCCCAGACAAGAATACTGGAGTGGGTTGCCATTTCCTTCTCCAGAGGATCTTCCTGAGCCAGGGATCAAACCTATGTCTCCTGCATTGAAGGCGGATTTTTACACTGGGCCACGTGGGAAATTATAGATGCAATTTATTTACAGATTATAGATGCAATTTATTCAGTCCAATCCAGAACTGAATAACTGGATTAAAGTGGAAGGACTTTTTTCAAAGCCAGTGTTATATAAAAACTACAAAATCTTGTTTGGATATAATTTGCAGATGTTTATATTTGTATGAGTAATATTCCAAATGTCAGTATTGCAAATTACCACCATTTACAAATAATTAGGAAATGCTTTTTCTTCTTTTATTCGAAAGGTGCTAAAGCAAAGCAAAAGAGCTGAGAAAAAAACTTTTTGTTACCTAATTCCATATGCATTTGATCCTTTAGGATTTGTTAAGTAAAAAATAATTTTAGTCCTAAACAAAGCAGGTCGGCACTGAAGAGCCTTTGGGAGTTTATACTATTAACGAAGGACTCATCTCACTACTGCAAAAACCTACATCAAATCCTAAAGAAGTACAAAAGGGTGACGAGTTTTTAAGCACACCACTCTTGATGATTTTTTTTCCACTCTCGTTTTAATGAGCAAAAAGGACGAACTATTTATCTTAACAAATCAGACCCAGGAACAGGTTTTTGGCCTCCATGTTCAACTCTCTACTACCCAGTTAAAAGAGAATAACTTTCATTCACAAAATAAATAAGTCATGGAATGTGATGCATAGCATGGTGACTATAGTTAATAGTACTATAATTTGAAAGCTGCTAAGAGAAGACGTCTTAAAAGTTCTCATCACAAGAAAAAAAATTCATAATATATGTATGGTGATGGATGTTAACTAGACATATTGTGGCGATCATTTCATAATATATACAAATAGCGAATCATGACATTGTACACCTAACACTAAAAAATGTTCTGTGTCAATTATATCTCAATTTTTTAATATTTCAACTGAAAAAAGAAATGTTAGAAAAGTATGCATTTTCTAAATAACATTAAAAAGAAGAGAGAGACTCACTGGTAATCAGTGCTACCCCCAAAGAGCAACTCTACTGCTTCAAAAAGCCAAGAAGTAGTCAGGCACCCTTACTTGTGCCTCACTAGCCTACAATAGTTCTTTAATCCCACGATGATGAGAACACAAAACTTCAGAGCACAATACAAATCTTGGCTATTCTTTGCAACCAGGACTCAGAGAGTGAAAAACAATGGGTCCAATATTCTCACTTAATCTAACACCTGCTGCACGTTTCTCCTGTTTAGCGTCTAGCTCTCTGAAGAATTTGTATCTTCACTGCCGAAGTGTTTACTGAAGCACTGATGGGTCATGTTTAAGAGAAGCCCTGCAGTCCGTTGCCAAGTTCAAAACTTGCCTGCACGACTTCCTAGCTCTGTGACCTGAGACAAGTTACCCTAACTGCAAAATGCAGGTGAATAAGAGTACTCACCTCGCAGGACAGGGTTACGGACTCATGAGACAATGCGTGCACTTAGCATAGGGCCAGCCCTTGGTGAGTTTTCGAGAACAAGAGCTGCTGGCAAGGTTCCAGGTTTTCTGTTTGCTTGTTTGTTGAGAAAACTGACAATGCTCCCAAGGTCTTAACAGAGTGTATGTGCTAGAGCTTGACTGAACATCAAGTCTGCCTGATAACAGAGGCCTGGATGTGCCCCAGGTCTGGGTCTCCTCAGCCTGCACATTACCAGTTCCAAGTTAATTCTGCAGAGTTCACTTCTTAAATGAACTTAATGCTGAGATATGCTCCCCATCTACATAAAGGGGCCAGAGCCACATCCAGTGTATTCTTGAAGGCATCCTGTGGAAGGACTTCTATAAAGAGAATGCCCACTAGTATTACTAATGTTCAGAATCCAGATCATTGTGAAATGCAGAAGAGCAGTTACCAACGGAGGATTAGAAACAATTTTCAATACACTGAAGACATATATGCTTCTTCTGGGCATCCCTTGTGGCTTAGCTGGTAAAGAATCCACCTGCAATGCAAGAGACCTGGGTTCGATCCCTGGGCTGGGAAGATCCCCTGGAGAAGGGAATGGCTACCAATTCCAGTATTCTGGCCTGGAGTACTTAAAGAGTTGGACACACTGAGCAACTTTCACTTTCACTTTCTTTTTATGCTTCTTCTAGAACACATCTATCAGACTGGACGTATAGACTATGGCAATTAATGACAGCTTGCATTATTTAAGAATGTAGATATGAGATAACTTTTACTTTTTTCCCGCCCACAATATGAAGTCAGGGCCCCACTGAGCCTCAAGAATGCCCTCTAGCTAATACTATCAAAACTATTTAAATTTCATTCTTTTTCCCCCCCCTTAAGTACTGCACTATCTTTTTTGTTGGCAAAGTAATGTCTCTGCTTTTTAATATGCTGTCTAGGTTGGTCATAACTTTTCTTCCAAGGAGTAAGCATCTTTTAATTTCATGGCTGCAGTCACCATCTGCAGTGATTTTGGAGCCCCCAAAAATAAAGTCTGACACTGTTTCCACTGTTTCCCCATGTATTTCCCATGAAGTGATGGGACCAGATGCCATGATCTTCGTTTTCTGAATGTTGAGCTTTAAGCCAACTTTTTCACTCTCCTCTTTCACTTTCATCAAGAGGCTTTTTAGTTCCTCTTCACTTTCTGCCATAAGGGTGGTGTCATCTGCATATCTGAGGTTATTGAGATTTCTCCCGGCAATCTTGATTCCAGTTAGTGCTTCTTCCAGCCCAGTGTTTCTCATGATGGACTCTGCAAATAAGTTAAATAAGCAGGGTGACAATATACAGCCTTGACGTACTCCTTTTCCTATTTGGAACCTAGGTAGCATATTCAAAAGCAGAGACATTACTTTGCCAACAAAGGTCCATCTAGTCAAGGCTATGGTTTTTCTAATAGTCATGTATGGATGTGAGAGTTGGACTGTGAAGAAAGCTGAACACCGACGAATTGATGCTTTTGAACTGTGGTGTTGGAGAAGACTCTTGAGAGTCCCTTGGACTGCAAGGAGATCCAACCAGTCCATCCTAAAGGAGATCAGTCCTGGGTGTTCTTTGGAAGGAATGATGCTAAAGCTGAAACTCCAGTACTTTGGCCACCTCATGCGAAGAGCTGACTCATTGGAAAAGACTCTGATGCTGGGAGGGATTGGGGGCAGGAGGAGAAGGGGACAACAGAGGATGAGATGGCTGGATGGCATCACCGACTCGATGGACGTGAGTTTGAGTGAACTCCGGGAGTTGGTGATGGACAGGGAGGCCTGGCGTGCTGCGATTCATGGGGTCACAAAGAGTCAGACACAACTGAACGACTGAACTGAACTGAATGCACTATCTAAATGTTCTTTCTTCATGCCTTAGCAAAAAACCTTTTAAGTATGACCTCACTTAAGTATATCAGACTTTTTACCCATCTCTCCACTTGGTTCAAGGTCCAAAATATACCATTTTGCTTTGTTCATATACAGTTATGATGACAGATTTCTACAATTCTTATTTCTGTTAAAAGATAAAGGTGCCTTGAATTTAAGATTTGATATTGACAGACAAATACACAGCAGCTAAAATTTACCGCTGTGTTTTTTACTGGCATTCTTATTAATGTATTTCTGTTAAAATTCACTGTGATTGCCTTGGAAACATGATGCAGGTCAGAATTACTAACCTCTGAGAATGCAGTGATAAAGGCATATCATACCCAAAAAGTCTCACGAAAACTACAGGCTGAACTGGAGAAACACAGATACACTCATTTCACTTTACTTAAAAAAAAAAAAAAAGTGTCACCCAACAAGATACCAACCCCAGAGAAAGGCTTTATTCAGTATCACACTCTCTGCCCCAACTTGACTGAAAGCTGACTGACAGAAGAGGGTGGATCCTTGTTCTAGTTTTGGTAGTCTCTTCCCTGGTGGCTCGGATGATAAAAAATCCACCTGCAATGCAGGAGACTCGGGTTCAATCCCTGGACTGGGACGACCCTCTGGAGAAGGAAATGGCAACCAGCTCCAGTATTCTTGCCTGGAGAAATCCATGGACAGAGGAGCCTGGCAGGCTAGTCCATGGGGTCACAGAGTCAGACACAACTGAGCTACTAACACTTTCACTTTCTGCATCCTTGAAAATGCCAGGAACTAGAATGAATCCATCTTTCCATCTCATGAGAAAACTGGGTTTTCCCCTAGGACACAGTTCAGTCTCTGGGACGTCACCCCGGCTTAAACCCCACTGTAGGAGAGCAGCTTATGGTTCAAAGTTTCCCACCCGAAATTCCAATCAAGAACTCAGTGGCTCAAGTTGCCCACCACCATCTAAGCAAAAATTATTAAAATTACACTTCTGATATCCAGAATAGGAAAATCAGTAGAGACAGAAAATACATCAGTGCTTGATGAGGGCTGGAGGGCAGAAGAATGGGGAGGGAGGACTTAGGAGAAAATGGTGGGGGATGACTGTTTATGGGAATGGAATTTCTTTTGGAGGTGATGAAAATATTCTAAGATTGATTGTGGTGACAGCTGCATAGCTCTGTGGATGTACTAAGAACCACTGAATTAGATGCTTTAAGAGGGTGAACAAATTATATCTCAAACAAAGTTGATATTCTAAAATGTGAATTCCTGCCCCACCCCTCCCACCTAAGAGAATTCACTCTATCTTAGAAAGAAGTCAAATTGAAAGAGGCATATCCCCAGGAACAAGTCCATAAACCAACTCTAAAGGTGGAAAGAAAACAGTTCCTGAAAAACACCTCTCAAAACCAAAAGCTTAATTCACTTTCAGTTCTATGAAATCACATTTGATTTGCCATGAAGTCCATGAGACAGACAGAAATGAAGTTCAGTGCACTCGTGTAGACAATTCTGCTCTTAGTGACTCTTGCTCTGAATCTTGACATTCTGGAAGATAACAATAGCTACCATTAACTAAGCAGCACTACACACCAGGCCCCAAGCTAAGTGCTTTCTTTACATGCACTGTTTCATTACGTGCTCACAATAGCCCTAGGAGGTCAGCGTGGCTCTTCCCATTTTACACAGGAGGAGCTCAGGCTTAGTGATTTGCCCAATAAGTGATGAGGTCAAGAACCAAACACAGAAAATCCTAAAACTCTTAATTCTACAAGTGTCTGAACATCATCGCCAGCCTCTATTATCTCTCCAGAAAGAAAAAAGGACCAAAATATATAGAATCCTCTGGACTGAGACAGATTAATCAGGTCAAGGAAAGAGTGCTCACAGAAAATGTCTAGACAAATTAGCACAGAAAAAATTGACTGGGAATCACCACATCAAACAAGAACTTTCTCCAAAGGCAGGAGTTTCTGAAATGTAGGCCCCAAATTATTTTATTGCTTAGCTGCCTTGTGTCCAGCCCAGAGGTTTGAGCTCCAGGGAAAGACTTCTAGGAGTTCGTTAGTTCACCAGATTCTTTATTCAATAGACAACAGACCTACACAACATTTCTACTTCACAGTTAGGTGCACAGTCTCTGGAATCAGATAACTTATGTTTAAGTACACTTAATTGCTGTGATGCCTTGGGCAGGTTACTGATCTCTCTGGTCTTCAGTTTCCTCATTCATAAAGAGCAATGATCTAGCCGAACTTCAGCAATCCCTGGAGGCCAGTATTATTGCCTCAGATTAACACACAAAGGAAATCTAAACCCAAAGATCTGTGCATATTAATTATAAAATAAAGCCATAAAATTTTAGAGATGGAAGAGCCTATGAATCATCTAAACCAATGTTACTTACACAATTATGTATTTTTACATATATATATATATATATATAAAACACTTTACATTTTGCAGAAGTGATAAAATGATCCAAAAAATGAATACACATATACTAGCATAGTAAGTATATAGCATAGTAAGAGAAGGCGATGGCACCCCACTCCAGTACTCTTGCCTAGAAAATCCCATGGACGGAGGAGCCTGGTGGGCTACAGTCCATGGGGTCGCTAAAAGTCGGACACGACTGAGTGACTTCACTTTCACTTTTCACTTTCATGCACTGGAGAAGGAAATGGCAACCCACTCCAGCGTTCTTGCCTGGAGAATCCCAGGGACGGAGGAGCCTGGTGGGCTGTCATCTATGGGGTCGCACAAAGTCAGACATGACTAAAGCAACTTAGCAGCAGCAGCAGCATAGTAATATACCATGCAAGAAGGACCTAATGATAACACAATGCCTGAAGTTCAGGAAATAATCATCACCTCTACCCTCTTTAAGAGGGCATGTGGCACCTGTTCGAGCACTAGAAGAGTAGAAGAGTATAGTTAGTAACAGAGCTGGATATTAAGAGTTTAGAACACCTAGCTCTCCCCCAAGTTATAGAGCTGGTCCATTCATTAGACAATTTAAAAAACTCTTTAATTTTATCACCTGTACTGTTTCCTCCTACCCAAAGAATTCTTAAATTCCTCCCCCCACACACCTTAAAAATAGTGGCAAGCAGATAAACTGCCAGTCACATACAGGCATTCTCCTCAGACTCAAGGCTAAGACACAAAATTCAAGTCCAAATTCCAACACTCTTGGACCAGGGGCTCCATTCTGGGCAAGAGGAATGAGGCAGAATTAAGAGCTCAATATCAGCAGGAACTTCATCTCTGGTTCAGACCCTGCGGGGGCTCAAAAACAGACCTGCTCTTAGAGCAGTGAGACTCTCAGCTAGTGATTCTTTCAAGCCTGCTTTCTCATTTGTAAGATGAGTTACAATACGTGAGATAATTTGTGGGTGAAGCAGTGTCTAGTATGGAGTAAGTCTCCACAGCCACAGGGACAAGAGAACAGTCACTAATACATCCTCAGTGCCCAGGGTAATATCGAGCACACAAACTCCAGATGTTTGCTGAATAAAGCAGAGGCCCAATTAAAGCCAGTCTGAGATTCAAACAAAATTTGTGGGCCCAACCTGTAAGTGAGCCCCTAACTTACTCCAAACTAGGGGTCACATATTCCAAAGATGGCCCTGGTCATGAACAAAAGAAGAGTCTATTCATTTGCTTCAGGTCACAGCCTCCAACAGAGACCCTGCCTCTGAAGAGCCTCAGCACACCAAAGTTCTACTTTTATTTCACCTCAAAAGACTACCACTTGCTGCCCTGGGGCTCCACTGTCTTCTTCATCTTTAGAAGCAACAGGCTCACAAAATGACATCTCAGGCATTTGACTTTAAGTCTCCTTTAAAGAGACTTGGTGACAATTCTCAGACCCACGGCTGCAGTCTGCCAAGACAAGCTTTCCTAGTTGAAAGATATCACCTATTAAGAAATGCAGCAAAGAGAAAGGAAAAGTCAAGTGAAAGACAATTCCACTATCTGCCTTTATGTTATTTCTGATTCTTAAAAATAAAAGATGGACCAAATTATTCTTAAATGGGTAAACAGAAAAGGCACCCAAAAAAAGGAGCTCAGCAATCCAAGGCATCCATCCCTAGAGCACTCGTTTGGCCAGAAGGAGACACTCCCTGGCTCTGCAAATGACAAGGGAAATCATACAGAGAATGTAAATTTCATTTCTCCCCTGCCAAAGGGAAATTTGCAAAAATGGTTTCACAAAAGGTTCGAAAATCTCTAAGGATAAGTTTAAACTTCTTTCTGAGCGAAGATCGAGGACATTCCTTCCCAAACCTTTGAGTTTTCAAGGATATTGGTAGAGGTAAAAAAGGAGAGTGAGGGAGCGGGAGAGGGAGAGGATATGTTCGTTCTATTTTTAAACCCTCGCCCACAGTTTAGAGTAAAGGAACACTCTGATTCTGTACTCCCACCCCTATCACCTTCTGCTAAACACAAGAAACAGAACCTGCACACGTACGTGGCCCTGATTCTAGATCTGGTGGGTTACAAGCTGCCACTACTCCAAAGAATCGCAAGCTGACCAACCACCCTACCCAGCCCTTCTCTGGGAAGGGAAGGAGACCTCTCGGAGACCCCGGCGGCCCTGAGCAGGCTTGAGCAGCGTAAAGGGAGCGAAGCAGATACAACCCGCCTTTTCCTGAGGGGAGGCAGCGCCCCCTTGGCGGGGCACGCTCCATTCCCACGGCTGGGCACTCAGGGGTGGGCAACTCTCCCCCAAGGAAGCCGGAGTCGTGGACGCGAAGGGGTTTCCCAATATGCTACGGTGCTCCAGGCACTCCAGTCCCACTCCTGAGACACCTGTGTGTGCCGCGCACACCCACCCGCGGCGCCCCAGAGCGCTACTCGCGCTCGGTCACCTCCCAGTCACCCCGGAACGCAAACGGCCGGGTGATGGGTCTCTTCCTTCACTGTCTTGTTGCTAGCTCGCCCGTTTTACGTATCCTTTCCGCCTCGCGACAAGGGTCTACGCCCGTCCCTCAGCGCCCAGGAGCAGAAATACAGCCGGGGGCGGGACCCCTAGGTCTGAGCGCCACCCGACGGCCCCTCCCGCCCCGGGGCACCGTCCCCGCCAGGCTCCGGGGCACTCACTCTTGAGCGCGCTGATGAGTGACTTCCCGTCCTTGATGAGCTCCTTGATGAATTTGTTGGTCTTGTCCAGCTCCGCTTCGTGCGACTTCAGCGTCTCTCGGAAGTGAGGGCTGTCGAGGCAGCAGTCACTGAATTCGAGCGCGGGCAGCCCCATGGTGTCCGCGGCGCCCAGCCGGGGGGCGCGCCTCCCCCAGGGCTCCGGCGGCCCGCAGTCCGGAGCACGCACGCGGCGAGACCCTGGCCGGCACCCCCGACGGCCGCCGGCTCCACAGGTGAGGCGCCGGCTCGCTCTCAGCGCGGTGTCCGCGGGCGCGCACGACTCCTGAACAGAGCCTGGACGCGAACGAAGAGCGGCTGCTCCAACAGCGTGTAACCGAGAGGCCGCGGAGCAGGAAGAGCAGCGGCGGACCCGCAGCGGCGACGGGAAGGGAACGAGCAGTCGAGCGAGTGCAGCAGCCGCCTCCCCGCCTCCTTCGCCAGTTCGCTCTTCTGCAGCTTCGAGCGCCCTCTCACAGCAGCCTCGGCCGCCCAGCCGGCGTCCGGGCCGGCCGAACCTGCTAGCAATGACCTAATCCCAGCCGAGCCAATCAGAACCCCGCCTCAGCCCTACCCACGGGCCTTCCGAGGATGCCCGGCCCTTCCGCGACCATAACCCAATCAACGGGGTCCAGAGGCGGGGTCTAGGTCGGGGGCGTGGCCCACGCCACCGCCTAGGTCCGCAGCACAAGCTCCGCCCCCTCCCGTCTGCTCTGGGTCGCACAGCCGGAGCCGCGAAGGAACGACGATCGCTGCCGCATGGGCCCGCGCAGCGGCCGGGATCCGAGCCGGAGACGGTGCGTCTGCATATCTGGGAAGCGAAAGAGCCTAGATGTGCCGAACATGAAAAATCTAGGAATTTAGGGCTGCAGTTCCCCCAAGGCTGAGGCAATCGTGCTTACCCTCAAAATGCATTCCCCAGTCGGACTGAAGCGACTTAGCACTCGCGCACGCCCCAGGAGAACCCCGAGCGTAGCAAGCGACCACGTCGCCCCTAGATACAAGCTCCTTCTTCCACTCAAGCAAAACATACTTACATCTTAAAATTACCAGCTCTGCTGGCCTGCAGTCTTCCCGCCCCCTACAGTCCGGCCCCCTTACGGCCACTCCTGCTCAACACCAGCCCACGGCTGCCCCCAACCGAAGGATCTAACATCCTTTCAAGAATTTCAGCCGCCTGTTTTCCTGCTGGGCACCTCACACAATTTTACATAATTACGTCCACTGCCTGTAGTCCTCTGCAACACTGTGAGTTTCAAGAGTTCGAAATGAGCCACCGCCGCTTTCTTGTGCGCTGCGGCACCCCTAACGCCTAGAACAGTGGCTGGCATCTAGTAACAGATATTGAGCGCTTACCTTGTGCTATATGTGCTATGGCGATTGATAAGTATTTGTGGAATCAATGAATGGATCCGTCCCCGTGTCCTTCTCCACTTTACACTTTCCTGCAATGTGTTGCCCTATTGCCCTTGGGTTCCACCACAGTAATCAATCCAGGCAGCTCACTAACTGCACCTGTCAGGCTGGATCCCACAGTGTCCAGTGCTGAACTGTGAAGTGCTAGAGGATAGGGACTGTCTTTGAATAAATTATTCGTATGTCTAGGAAGGAGGAGCCCTCCAGTTAGGTAATTTTGTGTGTGTGTGGCTTTTTTGTTTTTTGTTTGTTTCAGTTCAGTTCAGTTCAGTTCAGTCTCTCAGTCGTGTCCGACTCTTTGCGACCCCATGGACTGCAGGCAGCACACCAGGCCTCCCTGTCCATCACCATCTCCCAGAGTTCACTCAAACTCACGTCCATCGAGTCGGTGATGCCATCCACCCATCTCATCCTCTGTCGTTCCCTTGTCCTCCTGCCCCCAATCCCTCCCAGCATCAGAGTCTTTTCCAATGAGTCAACTCTTCGCATGAGGTGGCCAAAGTACTGGTGTTTCAGCTTTAGCATCATTCCTTCCAAAGAACACCAAGGGCTGATCTCCTTTAGGATGGACTGGTTGGATCTCCTTGCAGTCCAAGGGACTCTCAAGAGTCTTCTCCAACACCACAGTTCAAAAGCATCAATTCTTCGGCGCTCAGCCTTCTTCACAGTCCAACTCTCACATCCATACATGACCACTGGAAAAACCATAGCCTTGACTAGACGAACTTTTGTTGGCAAACTAATGTCTCTGATTTTCAATATGCTGTCTAGGTTGGTCATAACTTTTCTTCCAAGGTTGTTTATTTGGTTGTCTTTGTTTTTGTTTTTACATAGCTCTGCTATGCGCAGGCACTAGACTAGATACTAGAGATGCAAAGATGAATAACACAGAATGAACCTGTCTGCTACTGGTTAGTGGGATAGAAAAGCGACAAGCAATAGGAATGCTGCATAGTAAGTTGGGAACGTTGAGAAGGCGATGCTAACTCAGGAGCTAGAGAAGTCATCTACGTGGAGGTATTGATTTATTAAATGCATAAATGAGTGAATGAATGTGATCCGTTTGCCAGTTGTAGCTACAAATTTAGACTTGATAGCAGGCCCAAACAGTTATCAGATGGATAATTAAAACTCTGAAAATAGTTGTTCCTCAGTTGCCAAGAAAGAGAAAGATGTGGAATGGAATTCCATGAAACTAAATCTGCTTAATGCTATACCTTGAGCACTTAAAGGTAGGTGTTCTGGCTCTTAAGTAATATATAACAAATCACACCAAAACTTAATAGATTGAAGCAACTACAATCATTGTATTTTCTCTCCTAATCTCTGTGGATCAGGAATTTGGGGAAGAGCTTGACTGGGTTAATCAAGATTGCCAGGAGAAATATCAATAACCTCAGATATGCAGATGACACCACCCTTATTGCAGAAAGTGAAGAAGAACTAAAGAGCCTCTTGATGAAAGTGAAAGAGGAAAGTGAAAAAGTTGGCTTGCAGCTCAACATTCAGAAAACTAAGATCATGGTATCCAGTCACATCACGTCATGGCAAATAGATGGGGAAATAGTGGAAACAGTGAAAGGCTTTATTTGGGGGGACTCCAAAATCACTGTAGATGGTGACTGCAGCCATGAAATTAAAAGACGCTTACTCCTTGGAAGAAAAGTTATGACCAACCTAGAAAGCATATTATAAAGCAGAGACATTACTTTGCCAAAAAAGTCCATCTAGTCAAGGCTATGGTTTTTCCAGTAGTCGTGTATGGATATGAGAGTTGGACTATAAAGAAAGCTGAGTGCTGAAGAATTGATGCTTTTGAACTGTGGTACTGAAGAAGACTCTTGAGAGTCCCTTGGACTGCAAGGAGATCCAACCAGTCCATCCTAAAGGAGATCAGTCCTGAGTGTTCATTGGAAGGACTGATGCTGAAGCTGAAACCCCAATACTTTGGCCACCTGATGCAAAGAGCTGACTCATTTGAAATGACCCTGATGCTGGGAAAGATTGAGGGCCGGAGAAGAAGGGGACAACAGAGGATGAGATGGTTGGATGGCATCACCAACTCAATGAGTTTGGGTGGACTCTGTGAGCTGGTGGTGGACAGGGAGGCCTGGCGTGCTGCCTGCAGTCCATGGGGTCGCAAAGAGTCGGACATGACTAAGTGACTGAAGTGAACTGAACTGAACTGAACTGAACTTGACTGGGTAATCCTGACTTGGGGTCTTGCATGTGTTTGCAGTGAGATGGTAATGGGAGCATCTTCCTATCTTCAGATGGGCTTGGGCTTCACTGTGTGGTCTCTGGATGTGATCTGGTTGAGTTTTCTCACAGGGTCCTGAGGACCCCAGTGTCAACGTTCGAGCTTACAAGAAGAAAGCTGAATCACCTTTTATGACCTAGCCTTGGAAGTCAAACACTTCTTCCACCTTTATTGGCTACAAGCAAGTCAAAAGCTCAGATTTAAGGAAAGTCTAATTAGACTTCACTGGTGTCTCTGCAATAAAGAATCCTCCTGCAGTGCAGGAGATGTGGGTTCAATTCCTGGGTGGGAAAGATCCTCTGAAGAAGGAAATGGCAATCCACTCTAGTATTCTTGCCTGGGAGATCCCATGGAGATAGGAGCCTGGTGGGCTACAGACCATGGGGTCACAAAAGAGTCAGCAACAAATTAGGGACTAAACTACAACAACAATTAGACTGTACCTCCAGATGGGAAATCGACACGAAAGGGAGATACTAATTCAGCTGTCTCTGATAAAAAAAAAAAAAACAATCTGCCATTGTGGGCCTTGCATGTAGTAAAGAGTCAATAAGTGTTAAATGAATGAAACAAAATGAGGTGCACAATTATTTATTCTTCTGAGGAATATTGGGCAAATGTGTATAAAGTAATATATATGTATTAGTAACAACAATAATAAATATTATCTATCATTTGTTAAGCTCTTAATTTATGCCTAACACTATGCTAAATTATTTACATGCATTTAGTCCCCACAAGGTAACATTAGTACTAGGATAATCCCCATTTTTCAGGTGAGAAATTGAGGCCTGGAGTTGTAACTTGAACCAGGTTACTTAGCTATGAAATGTGTCTGGCACATACACAATGTATACCTTAATACATTTGTATAATTGTAGGGATAGCATGTAAATTTCTTATGAATTTTATCCAGAATTTCCACAAAGACCTCTCACACTTTTGATAATATTATCAGAAGAAGAGAATCAGAATGCAGTAGTATTGAGTACAGTAACTGGCCCCTGGAAGATGCAGCTGTCTCTCTATTTCTAGAATGTAATCTTCATGAAATACAGTTTCTGTGTTATTCACTATACAGCCCCAGCACCTAGAAGAGCAATGGGCACTTCAAAGATGAACAATGCCAATGGGAGGGGCACTTATTTAATAAGGAAGAAACAGTGACTCCTGTAACAACATAGGCTGTGGCCATGAATGCAAATAGAATAGAACAGTTAAAGCCCAGAAATCAGTTTCAGATGAAATACAGAAATTATTCAGGCAAAATGATCTGGCCTAAACATTTTAGATGAATATCTGAATTCCTTCAAATTAGCCAGTTAGCCCAAACAGTTCTACCTTTGATATCAATATATTTTAAATCCATATAATTTCTGACTTCAATTGTCCAATTAAGTTTAAATCTGCAATACAATTACTTCCCCTTTGTAGAAAACAGGAAAGCACTCTCATAAATGTTATCTCCAAGCCCACACAATCAGAGGTGGGCAAGGGCCACTCACCCATGATTCCTGAACACAAGCTAGAGAACACAGCTGGTCTATGATAAAAGTTCACTGGTCCTCACCTAACAGAACCAGGGGAGTACAGCTTCAGGACAGCTTCTAGCAGTTTAGCTGATGATATCGGCATAAGATCTCTCTCTCCATCACTCCAGCTGACCTTCCTCTGTGATGCCTTCATTTTCAGAGGTTCTCTCTACTTCTCCAAACTTATGTCAAGCAGTATCAGCAGTAAGAAAGTTTTGTTTGTTTTACCAAAAAATCTAACAGAAATACAAGACTAAAGCCAGAGGTAAAACAGTCCCTTTCCCAACACATAAAGCCTTGGAAGGAGTTGCTCCCCCAAAGGACAAGCAAAGTGCTGTTAACGGGAGAAGAGAGATTTGCTGTTGAATAGGCAGACACTATAATATGCAGTACACCTGAGCAGTCCCCCACCCACCCCTCAAAACGAGTGCTCCTTCTGCTACATTCCCTGGGTTTTGTAATTCTATTTAGCATTCATTCAAGTTTTTTTTATAGTTGATACCATATATTTCCTTACACATGACTTCACCTTTTGTTCTTACTGGATAAGACATCAGTTATCCCATTTTAAAACAATGATTTGGGGATAACAGAAAATCAATTTCTCGACTGTGGCACAAAGGCATTAACATTTGTGAAAATCCATGAGTGCATTTTTGTCTATATAAATTACACCTCAACAAAGTTGGTTTTAAAAAATGATGATGGTGGTGGTAACATTAACAATGACATTTATTGTTTTTGTTGAATAGTAGGATTCATGCTAAGCATTTTTTTTTTTTTTGGTACTTCTTCACTTAACCTTTAGTAGAATTCTGGGAAATAGGTGCTGTAACCCTCCCTACTTTAAAGATAAGGCAGCTAAAGCTTGAAGATGTAAGGTGCCTAAGGTCACATAGTTAGTGATGGAACAATGCTTATAATTCAAATCTGTCTGCCTTCAATAACTATCTCCACGAAAAGTGAAAGTGTTAGTTACTCAATTGTGTCTGATTCTTTTTGACTCCATGGACTGTAACCTGCCAGGCTCCTCTGTCCATCAAATTCTCTAGGCAAGAATACTGGAGCTGGTTGCCATTTCTTTCTCCAGGGGATCTTTCCAAACCAGGGATTGAACCCGGGTTTCCTGCATTGCAGATGGATTCTTTACCATCTGAGCCACCAGGGAAGCCCAACTATCTCCATACAAAATAACAGCCAAATACCTAAAAATGGAATAAAAATCACACATGAATCAAAGAGGAGGTCTCATTCTGAAGTGTACGTGTTTTCCCTTTGCTAGTATGTCCCCGATACATCAATCACTATACAAAAGCCTCTAATTTGTTTTGGCTTTAAGTCCCAGGCCCTGTAATTTGTGTAGAAGCAACTGACTGAAACAGACGTAAAATTCTCATTTTCCTCCAAAAGAAAAAAAGAGTTAATATATCTTGATAAAACCACTGGCTTGCAGTTCTTTAAGGGAAGTATGTGGTGTGTGTGTGTGTGCGTGCGCGTGTGTATGTATGTGCGCATGCGTGCGCTTGCACTTGGCTATGTCTGACTCTTTGCGACCCCACAGACTGCAGCCTGCCAGGCTCCTCTGTCCATGGAATTTTACAGGCAAGAATACTGGAGCTTCTTCCTCCTGGGGATCTTCCCAACCCAGAGATGGAACTCGTGTCTTTTGCATCTCCTGCATTGGCAAATGGATTTGTTACCATTATGCCACCTGAGAAGCCCTGTTAAGGGAGGTAACAGCACTTAATTAACATTCTTTCATGCAAGAAATTAATAAAACTCATTCCTTGTACTACATAAGTCTGCTGTATATGCTAGCAATATTTTTATTTCCATTTTTTATAATTTGTTTATTCCGTGCCTGCTACTTTTCTACCCAAAGTCCATTCCCCCATCTTCCTGACTCATTTAATGAGAAAGTACTTACATAACATTTACTATTTATCAAATACTCTTCTAAACTCTTTACAAAACTTAATCTCGTAACAACGAGATTATTATCTCCATTTTATACAAGAGGAAACCGAAAAGGAATCAGCTACTGTGAGATAACCACTAAGCTACAGAGCTGAGATTCTAACTGGCAGTATAGCTCCAATCTTAGGCTATATTAATAGCAGAACCTCAAGTGCCCAGCTAAAGATTTCACTTCCTCTGACTTTCACAGCACTACTCATGACCATGGCCACTTTACTGGCCATTGAGATGTAACTAGAAATCTACAGTGTAGGGTTTGGAAAAGGGTTTTGTTTTTGTTTTTAAATAAGGACACAACTGACACACATCTTTTGTCCACCTTCCTTCCTCTTCTTTTTGCCTAGAATGTGGGTACAAAGCATGAAGGAGGAGCAGCTATCTTACAACAATGAAGAGGAATACCACATGCTAGGGACTGATGGATGGGAAGATAGTGAAAGCCAGATGCCACGGAGCCATAACTCTTATCCCCAAAGTGCCTTCCTCTCAACTACTCATCACTTGAAGGGGAAAAAAACATAATCTGTTTCAGTTCAGTTCAGTCACTCAGTCATGTCCCACTCTTTGCGACCCCATGAACTGCAGCACGCCAGGCCTCCCTGTCCATCACCAACTCCTGGAGTTCACTCAAATTCACATCCATCTATTCGGTGATGCCATCCAGCCATCTCATCCTCTGTTGTCCCCTTCTCCTCCTGCCCCCAATCCTTCCCAGCATCAGAGTCTTTTCCAATGAGTCAACTCTTTGCATGAGGTAGCTTTGCCTTTTCAAAATGTCATATGAATAGAATCATGTGGTATGTAGCCTTTTCCAGATTAGTTTCATTTAGAAATATGCATTTAAGATATTCCCATGTCTTTGTGTAGTTTGAGAACGCATTGCTTTTTATTGCTCAATAATAATTCATTGTCTGAATGTACCACATTTCTTTATTCATTCACCTATTGAAGGGCATCTTTATTGCTTCCAGTGTGGGAAGATTATGAGTAAAGCTGCTGTAAACACTCATATGCTGATTTTTCTGAGGACGTAGGCTTTCAAATC
The DNA here is from genome assembly GCF_032452875.1 of Bos javanicus. Lineage (NCBI taxonomy): Eukaryota > Metazoa > Chordata > Mammalia > Artiodactyla > Bovidae > Bos > Bos javanicus. The sequence goes on along the minus strand of NC_083874.1, from coordinate 53,336,974 downwards.
AGGTGAGTGAATGCCTAAGAGCACAATTATATAGTAAGACCATATGTTGCTTTGTAAAAAAACTGCCAAAATTTCTCCCAAAGTGGCTGTACCACTTTGCATTCCCATCAGCTATGAATGAGAGTTCCTATGGTTCCGCATTCTCTTCAGAATGTGATAGATTCAGATTTTTTAGTTTTAGACGGTCTAATAAGTATATAGTGTTATCTCAGTGTTGTTTTATTATTAATTTCCACTTTCTGTAGGACAGGTAATATTTCAGTTTAGTTCAGTCGCTCAGTTGTGTCCGACTCTTTGCGATTCCATGGACTGCAGCACTCCAGGCTTCTCTGAACATCACCAGCTCCCAGAGCTTGCTCAAACTCATGTCCATCGAGTTGGTGATGCAATCCAACCATCTCATCCTCTATCGTCCCCTTCTCCTCCTGCCTCCAGTCTTTCTCAGCATCAGGGTTTTTTGCAATGAGTCAGTTCTTCGCATCAGGTGGCCAAAGTATTGGAGCTTCAGCTTCAGCATCAGTCCTTCCAGTGAATATTCAGGGTTGATTTCCTTTAGGATTGACTGGTTGGATCTCTTGCAGTCCAAGGTAATATTTAGTATAATCAATTTCTTTTTATTCTTCACATAGAATGCCTTATATTTTCTGATCTTTGCAAATTTCCACACATTATCCAGCCTTTATTCAAGTGCTTTCTCATCTGTGAAATCTTTACAAACCTTCAGTTCAGTTCAGTCACTCAGTCGTGTCCAACTCTTTGCAACCCCATGAATCGCAGCACGCCAGGCCTCCCTGTCCATCACCAACTCCCGGAGTTCACTCAAACTCACGTCCATTGAGTCGGTGATGCCATCCAGCCATCTCACCTCTGTCGTCCCCTTCTCCTCCTGCCCTCAATCTTTCCCAGCATCATGGTCTTTTCCAATGAGTCAGCTCTTCACATCAGGTGGCCAAAGTATTGGAGTTTCAGCTTCAGCATCAGTCCTTCCAATGAACACCCAGGACTGATCTCCTTTAGAATGGACTGGTTGGATCTCCTTGCAGTCCAAGGGACTCTCAAGAGTCTTCTCTAACACCACCGTTCAAAAGCATCAATTCTTTGGCACTCAGTTTTCTTCACAGTCCAACTCTCACATCCATACATGACCACTGGAAAAACCATAGCTTTGACTAGACGAACCTTTGTTGGCAAAGTAATGTCTCTGCTTTTGAATATGCTGTCTAGGTTGGTCAGAACTTTCCTTCCAAGGAGTAAGCGTCTTTTAATTTCATGGCTGCAGTCACCATCTGCAGTGATTTTGGAGCCCAGAAAAATAAAGTCTGACACTGTTACCACTGTTTCCCCATCTACTTCCCATGAAGTGATGGGACCAGATGCCATGATCTTCGTTTTCTGAATGTTGAGCTCTAAGCCAACTTTTTCACTCTCCACTTTCACTTTCATCAAGAGGCTTTTGAGTTCCTCTTCACTTTCTGCCATATGTGTCATTTGCATATCTGAGGTTATTGATATTTCTCCCGGCAATCTTGATTCCAGCTTGTGCTTCCTCCAGCCCAGCGTTTCTCATGATGTACTCTGCATAGAAGTTAAATAAGCAGGGTGACAATATACAGCCTTGACGTACTCCTTTTCCTATTTGGAACCAGTCTGTTGTTCCATGTCCAGTTCTCACTGTTGCTTCCTGACCTGCATATAGATTTCTCAAGAGGCAGGTCAGGTGGTCTGGTATTCCCATCTTTCAGAATTTTCCACAGTTTATTGTGATCCACATAGTCAAAGGCTTTGGCATAGTCAATAAAGCAGAAATGGATGTTTTTCTGGAACTCTCTTGCTTTTTCGATGATCCAGCGGATGTTGGCAATTTGATCTCTGGTTCCTCTGCCTTTTCTAAAACCAGCTTGAACATCTGGAAGTTCATGGTTCACGTACTGCTGAAGCCTGGCTTGGAGAATTTTGAGCATTACTTTACTAGCATGTGAGATGAGTGCAACTGTGCAGTAGTTTGAGCATTCTTTGGGACATAACCTGTTTAAGTCCCGTTAATGGGGTTTGTTGCTACTCAAAGCCAAACACAACTCTAATTGATAAAATTCACCAATCACAAAACCTACTGTTTCACTTCTGCCTGAATTTTGGTCATCTGCATTAATACATGATTCTTACATAGCTTCCAAAAAGGAAAATTATTAGTTTTAAGAATTTTTCTTTTCCATTATGCTTTATTACAGGATATTGAATATTAGTTCCCTTTGCTATACATCAGGACCTTCTTGTTTTAACTATTTTATGTGAATAGTTTGGATGTGCTAATCCCAAACTCCCAATATATTCCCCCTTAAACCATTTCTCCTTTGGTAACTGTAAGTTTACTTCTATGTCTGTGAGTATGTTTCTGGTTTTGGCTGTGCGGGGTCTTCCTTGTGGTATGCGTGGGCTCCTCACTGTGGCATGCAGGTTTAGTTACCCAATGGCATGAGGGATCTTAGTTCCCTGATCTGGGATAGAACCCAAGTCCCCTGCATTGGAAGGTAGATTCTCAACCACTAGACCACCAAGGAAGTCCCCATTTGTGTCATATTTTAAATTCCACATATAAGTGATATCATATGGTATTTGTCTTTTTCTTTATGACTTACTTCACTTAGTATGATAAATTCTGCATCCATCCATGTTCCTGCAAATGGCATTATTTTGTTCTTTTTATGGCTAAGTAGTATTCCATTGTGTATATATACATCTTCTTTATTCATTCATCTGTTGATAAACATACAGGTTCCTTCCATGTCTAAGCTACTGTTCATAGTGCTGCTATAAACACTGAAGTCCAAATATCTTCTCAAATTAGAGTTTTTCTGGATATATGCTCAGGAATAGGATTGCTAGATCATTTAGCAACTCTATTTTTCATTTTTTGAGGAACCTTCATACTGTTTTCCATAGTTGCTGCACCAGGTGCACTAGTCTACATTCCTACCAATAATGCAGGAGGGCTCCTTTTCGCCACACCATCTCCAGCATTTGTTATTTGTAGACTTCTTAATGATGGACATTCTGAGTGATGTGAGGTGGTACCTCACTGCAGTCTTGATTTGCATTTCTCTAATAATCCCTGATGTTGAGCATCTTTTCATGTACCCGTTGGCCATCTGGATGTCTTCTTTGGGGAAATGTCTATTTAAGTCTTCTACCCACCCACTTTTTTGATTGGGTTGTTTTGTTGTTGTTGTTATAATTATTGAGTTGTATGAGCTGTTTGTATATTTTAGAAATTAGGCCCTTTCAGTTGCATCATTTGTAAATGCTTTCTCCTAGCTCATAAGTTGTATTTTCATTTTGTTTATAGTTTCCTTTGCTGTGCAAAAGCTTATATATTTAATTTTATTTTAATTTTTGCTTTTATTTCTATTGCCTTGAAAGACTGACCTTGTACAATTTATGTCAGAGAATGTTTTGCCTATGTTCTCTTCCAGGAGTTTTATTATGTCTTATATTTAAGTCTTTAAGTCATTTTGAGTTTATTTTTGAGTATAGTATGAAGATGTGTTCTAACTTCATTGATTCACATGCAGCTGTCCAGCTTTCCCAACATCATCTGCTGAAGAGACCTTTTCCCACTGTAAATTCTTGCCTCCTTTCTTGAAGATTAACTGACCCCAGGTGTGTGGGTTGGGTTTATTTCTGGCTGTCTGCTCTATTCCACTGACCCATGTACTTGTTTTAGAGTCAATACCACGTGGTTTTGATTACGATAGCTTTATAGTATTGTCTGAAGTCTGAGAGTGTTATGCCTCCAGCTTGGTATTTTTCCTTCAGAATTGCTTAGGCAATTCTGGGTCTTTTACAGTTCCATATAAATTTTAGGATTCTTTGTTCTAGTTCTATGTAAAACGTCATGGGTAAATGTACAGGGATTACATTAGACTTGTAGATTGCTTTGGGTAGTATGACCATTTTAACAATGTTAATTCCTCTAATCTAAGACTATGGGATATCTTCCTTTTCTTTGAATCGTCTTCTGTATCCTTTATCAGTGTTTTATAGTCCTCAGAATATAAATCTTTCACCTCTTTGGTCAAGTTTACAAGAATGTTTTCTTAAGCGTTTATGGTAAAAATAATATCTGATTTACAGGGCAGGATTGAATATTAAATAATAAACAATATTTAAGAAAAACAATAATCCATTTAAAAAAAGAAACTTATTCAAAAGCTGAGATGATACCAGAAAACTGTCAAAATACAATTTCACTACAGCCTCAGGGTTTTTCGGGTCAATAAAAGTAATTGGCCTATTTCTTACCATTGTTGCTGCTAAAATGACAAAACGAATCAGCTTACTTATGAAAAATAACTTAAATTGAAGTAGCCCCACACATTTGCTATCCTTCTTGTCTCTGGATCTTCCCACACATGTGTATACTTTAAATGGACCTCAGCACATTAGAGGTCCTGAGAAGCCCTGAAGTAAATAATACTGTGAGATTTTGCCTAACCCAGTATTTCCCATATTTCTTGGAACGCAGAATCCTGTTTTTTTCCCCCAGTGTTACATCCACATAGTGCTCTAGGAAATACATTCAGAAAGTGCACAATATCATAAACAATGGAAGAGGAGCCTAAGGAGAAAGGGGTAATTACTGGTCTTTTGGTTGCCATTTTAGTGGTTGCAAAATAGAAATTTTGTCATGGGGAACAAATACACTTTCTAAAGCAATTAGAAAGCTATCATATCCAACTTTATTTTTTTTTTTTTTTTCGTGCTTGCCCTCAAAGAACACTTGGTTCTTATCCACCTAATTCTGCCCCACCGGCTGTGTCTGCTCCGCAAAATCCTGCTCCCCCGCCCGCGAACCCTAGGTCTCTCTGCCCTCGCTGTCAAAAAGGATATCATTGGGCAAGGCACTGTAGGTCAAGATTCCATAGAAATGGAACCTTTTTGGGCCCCAACCAGCAGTAGGGAAACGGACTGAGGAGCCAGCCCCAGGCCCCGACAACGACTGGGGCAGCCTCACTGAACCCATTCATTCCCTTCGTCCCGTCACAGAACTCATCAGAGCAACCCCAGGCAACGCAGGACTGGACCTCAGTTCCACCACCTCAACAATATTAACACCAGATAGCCCCACTATAAAAATCCCTACAGGCGTTAAAGGTCCATTACCGACTGGCTTGGTCCATATCCAACTTTAAAACCTTATTAATGGATGGACTTTTCTTCCACAGGAATTCACATTCTGTTAGATGACTCTGGGTTTGAGGTGATGTTGTGGTTTTTAGTGGGTTCCTGGGTCTATTGAAGATGGCACTGTTGGGGCAGAGGAGGGCAATATTTAAAGAGAGAAAATTATTCCATCACTTTTTTCTAGGGAGAAGCCAGTAGGAAAAATCAATACTCAGCACAGGGCAAAAGTATATAATATCTGTTCTTTCTGCAACAGTGGATGATGGCAGGTTTCTTTCATTTTCTCCCTTACTTCCCTTTGTATTTCTTTTCCAGAATTTCCCATTGTTCTATTCTTATTACCCAAAACTCATGTATAGAAAAATTTTACTTGTAAAACTTGTGGCTGTAATACTCTTAAATTAAAATACTAGCATTTTTCCATGTACAAACTAGACATTTTTTAAAGGTTGTTTTGTCTAAAAAAGTGACAGTGTGAACAACCCCTCTGCTTTCCAAAGCTGGCCTGATGACCTGGGCCTGCCTAGAAAGAAGTTTTCTGTGTTCTGTCATGAAACAAAAAAAAAAAGTGAATGTGTAATGAATTTTTTATGAAGCTACATGTATTCCATTTAAATAAGTGCTTTTTGAGATATGTCCTTCCCATATATTTGGTATTGGTATACTCATTTTTTTTAATGATAAGCAAAGATAGTAGCTGTAGTCTTTTTAAACATCCTTTGGCAAATTAAAATTTGGAAATCTTATGTCCCATCAGCCATAGGATACTGACCTCTGGACTAATCAAATGGAAGAATGAGTGGCTAAACACAGAGTAAAGCTAGAAACATCAGAGACACAGGTCCCAATCCTTCCTCATCACTGAGTGACCACGACCTCAGAAAACCCAAACTGAAGCACTGGAATAACCTGTTTCCCTACCTATAAGTTGGCGAAAGCAATTGGAATCTATTTTTTAGGGCTATTGTTACTGATAAAGTATTATAAATGACAAGGAGGAAAGGGTCAAATAATATATCCATGTGTATAAAAGAGAAAATAGCAGACAGATCTACTAAATTGATTTAAAAGATTTAATTTCCTACTGTTTTCAATTTTTTTAATTGAAAAAATAAAATCAGAAGTCCCATTGAACACCATTGAATTATCTTTGAACTGAGCTATTTATGGAGTCACAGAACCATGGAGCTTTAGAACGAAAAGAGATTATGGAAAACATCCAGTGCAATCACACTGCTTTAAAGGCAAGGAAACTGAAAACTAGAGAATAAAGATACTTCCCAAAGGTCACTTATTTAAAGAATGAAAACAGTCTAATAAGAAAAGATACCTTCTGAAACCTGAATAAGAAATAAGATCTTATAAAAAAGAAACATGGGGTTTCCATCCCTAGATTTTAATGCTGGCTTTGACACATAAATTTGAATCTGTTACTTAACTGAGACCCAATGTCTTCATCTTTTAAATAGCACTGATAATTAACATCTCATAAAAGTATAGTTAAGAACAAATGAAATAATATACAAAGCACACTGAAGGGGCACACAATGAATGCTCAATAAATTATAACTTGAATTTCTATTATGTGAACTTTAAAAACCTCACAATTTACCATACCTGCTTAAAAGTACTCAATTTGTGGGGTTTAAATGAGCTGAGTAAGAAATAAGACCTAAATATTTGATGTCCTACCAAAAATATTTTTATCTTTATTAGTTCAGATAGTTCCCTTCAATTTCTATTCATAGCATTCCTGAAAGACAATGTCGGGCTTTTTCAAACTTGAAATCACCATCTGACACACTTCCACTTTAGGATGGCATTTGCTTGACACCACTGAAAACAAGTTGGTCACTGAAATATCCCAAAGTTTATTCCACTATGGAGAAATCCTAGCACTTCAAAGCGTGTTATTTTCTTTCTTATCTAACAAAATTTTATGAAGATGAGGATTGTAGTACTTAAAATCTAGTTAAGAATGTCTTCAAATCATCTTTTTCAAAGTTATGCCGAAAGCAAAATCTTGAACACTGGACAGACATGGGTTTTAACTGAAGTCACTTGCTGACTGTGTGACCTTAGACAGTGAGGTAGTTCATCCAAGCCTCAAGAGTTTTAAGTGTAAAATGGGGATAATAATAGTATCAACCTCAAGGAATTTTGTGAAGATTAAATGTTAGGATGCATATTAAAAGCTTACTTAGACCAGTGTCTGCACTGTATTGTGTTCCCCAAAAAATTTTAGCTAAATTAAATGGTAACTACGAAAATCCCATGGATGGAGGAGCCTAGTAGGCTGCAGTCCCTGGGGTCGCTAAGAGTCGGACATGACTGAGCGACTTCCTTTCACTTTTCACTTTCATGCATTGGAGAAGGAAATGGCAACCCACTCCAGTGTTCTTGCCTGGAGAATCCCAGGGATGGGGGAGCCTGGTGGGCTGCCATCTCTGGGGTCGCACAGAGTCGAACACGACTGAAGCAACTTAGCAGCAGCAGCATCAGGGACTTCCCTGGTGGTCCAGTGGCTAAGACTTCACACTCCCAAGGCCAGGGTTCAATCTCTGATCAGGACGCTAGATCTCACATGCCTCAAATAACACCTGGTATAGCCAAATAAATAGATAAATATTAAAAATTAAATGGTGAGGGGGGAAATAAAATTAACAAATAAGTAAAAATTAAATGGTTACTAACCTCTTTGTTGGAAGATGAACTTTGATAAGTCTCATTTTTATAATCTTCTGTTTCTTCTGGCAGACGTTAGATAAAATTATAAAAGAACTGATTTTCAGCCTACTCCTGTAAACTGTTGAGGGCAGATGCTTGCATGAAGATGGAACTGGAGGTAGGCTTCCTCCCTTGTTCTAACAAGAGCCTCAAGTTCAATTCAGGATTCTAAAAAGAAATAGATCTGCTGGTTACTTTGGAACCATCAGGATCTTCGAGTTTAGAGAAGCTTCCCTGCTGTCCTAGTGGAAAATAGTCCCCAAACTTAGTCTGCACTATTATTCTACATATCAGACTCCTGATTGTTTCCTTCAGTGTAGACATAACAATTTGAAGCTATTTTGTTTATTTGTTGACCCCACACACATCATCTCCGTCTCTTCCACTCCTACCCCCTCTGCTAGAATGTAAGCTCTTTGTTGGCATAGACAGTGCTGGGACTCAGTGGTTCACAGCTATAAATCCAGGGCCTAGAACAGTGCCTGTGTCTTGTAAATTCCCAATAACTATTTGGTGAATGAATGAGTGATTTTATAAATGGGAAGCCCCAGCAGGTGCTCAGGGCTTTAGATTTTCCTTAGAAGTGTAGAAACGAAGGTGAACTGATCTTGCAGTTACCACAAGAGGAAAAGAGAACTAGTAAAATTCATGACCACATAGACTCAGTAATGAAGTCCAGAACTACATGGGACTCAGAATCCCTGTGGGGGGTTGGGGGGGGGGAACAAAGGAAATATATAGTAGCTGAGTGACCTCAAGCCAAAAAATTATATGCACACACACAGACACACGTGTACACATACAGAAAGACACTATCCACTGAGACTTAGGGTAAATTAGAATTTGGTAGGTTGTTTTTTATTTGAGGCACAATAATCTGTCTTCACTTGACCCCTGGGTCACCACCCACTCACTGCCTCTTGGATCTCCTTTCTCATTGGTCCCTCCACCTTGGCCTCCTTTGCTGATTCCTCCTCGTTTTCCCAACTTCTGAACACCAGACAGTTCCAAGTTGGTCCTCAAACCTCTATTCCTTACACACTTCCTAGATGACCCCTACCTGCCTTATGTCTGCAAATACCATCTGTAGGCTAAAACCTTCAAATATCTATCCTCCCTTTCATCTCCCTTCTGAACTCCAGACAGGTACCCACAACTCAGCTGTTCAGTATTCCCCCCTTGTACATCTAACAGACATAAACAGAAAAAGGGACCAGAACTGAACTCCTGATTTTTTCCCCTAAACCTGCTCCTCCTAATAGCAAATCCATTCTTGCAGTTGTTCAACCCCAAATCCTTGGAATTATCCATTTTTTCCCCTCTCTACAATCCACGTCCAATTACCGGCAAATTCTTTTGGCTGAGTCTTTGATATACACCTATAATCTGCCTACTTTTCTGCCTCCTGGCCACCACCCTGGTCCAAGTCACCATTATCTTTTGCCTAGAATGAAAACAGTTCTAAAACTAGTCTCTTGGCTTCTGCCCATGCTGCCTATTTAAAGCCTCCTCCAAGCAGCCAGAGTGATCCTATCAGAGCATAAAATTTCATCAATAATCTCCTCTAATCAAAACTCTCCAACAGTTTTCCATCTTACCAAAGTAAAAGCAAAAGCATGATCTGACCCAGAATACCTCTTCTCATCTTATTTCCATCTTTTCCCCACAATTCACTCTGCTACAACTGGTTGATAATCTGAATGGATTTCAGATTAACTTAGAAAGTATTAGTCTGAAAATTCAGGAAAAGGTTTAAAATATCTGACTATAAGTAAATGAACTGTTTAAGTTAGAGAAATATCTGATGTTTTAAATTTGCCATTCCCTGATCCCATGGTCAGAGAAGGCGATGGCACCCCACTCCAGTACTCTTGCCTGGAAAATCCCATGGATGGAGGAGCCTGGTAGGCTGCAGTCCATGGGGTCGCTAAGAGTCGGACATGACTGAGTGACTTCACTTTCACTTTTCACTTTCATGCATTGGAGAAGGGAATGGCAACCCACTCCAGTGTTCTTGCCTGGAGAATCCCAGGGACGGTGGAGCCTGGTGGGCTGCCGTCTATGGGGTCTCACAGAGTCAGACACGACTGAAGCGACTTAGCAGCAGCAGCAGATCCCATGGTATCAAATCAGCATAAATATTAATATTTTAGGGTCTTTAGTATTTGCCTGGAGTTAATCTTTTGGGCCAGAAAATGCAAATTAGATTACCTCCAAGTTTCTACTGATAACCCTTGATCTCGGTCTTGGATAGCATATCCTCCAGCTTTTAGTATTTTAGGGAGTGCTTTTTTTCACACTATAAAAGTACCAAGGCTAATATACATGCTCCACTTAAAATATAGTCCTTCAGCAGACATGAAATCCTACTGTGTTTCAGGTAGTGGGTAGGCACTGAGGAATCAAGGATGAACAAGACATGCCCATATCTTCAAGGAACTCACACAGGAGTCCAGGTTGAAGTAAGAGGATCTGATGTTAATCATGTAATGATGGCGGGATGGCCACCGTGCTATGGAAGCCAGCTAGAGGGCACCCAGATCCGTCTAAAGAGGGTTGACAAGGTTTTCCAGAGGATATGATATCTCACTGGAAGCATAAATAATGTGCAGAAATGGGAGTACAGGGTAGGTCATATTCCAGACAGGAAGTAGAGCATGAGCAAAGCCATGAATCTGGGTGCTGGTGTGCAAGAAATAATAAACACTCAAGCCAAACCATGTTCAAGATAAGACTGGAAAGAGAGGCAGAGAGCAGGACACAGGGAACTTTATTTGGCATTTTAAGGAGTATGAGCTTTGTTTATAGGCAACAGAGAGTCACTGAAGAGGGGAGTGTGATGCTATATGGACACATTTAGAGGCAGACAGATGAGTAGGGAGGCTATGGAAGCGTCCAAGTAGAAGGTGCTACAAGTCTGAATTAGGACAGGAGGAGTGGAGATGAAGGAGAAGGAGACAAGTAGAAGAAATATTGAGTTAAAATTAGTAAAACTTATTGCAAAGGAATCCAAAATCAGAGAGTCCAAAATCACTGCAGATGGTGATTGCAGCCATGAAATTAAAAGATGCTTACTCCTTGGCAGGAAAGTTATGACCAACCTAGATAGCATATTAAAAAGCAGAGACATTACTTTGCCTACAAAGGTCCGTCTAGTCAAAGCTATGGTTTTTCCAGTGGTCATGTATGGATGTGAGAGTTGGACTATAAAGAAAGCTGAGTGCAGAACTGATGCTTTTGAACTGTGGCATTGGAGAAGACTCTTAAGAGTGCCTTGGACTGCAAGGAGATCCAACCAGTCCATTCTAAAGGAGATCAGTTCTGGGTGTTCATTGGAAGGACTGATGTTGAAGCTGAAACTCCAATACTTTGGCCACCTGATGCAAAGAGCTGACTCATTGGAAAAGACCATGATGCTGGGAAATATTGAGGGCAGGAGGAGAAGGGGACGACAGAGGATGAAATGGTTGGATGGCATCACCAACTCAATGGACATGAGTTTGAGTGAACTCCAGGAGTTGGTGATGGACAGGGAGGCCTGGCGTGCTGCAGTCCGTGGGGTCTCAAAGAGCTGGACACAACTGAGCAACTGAACTGAACTGAACTGAGTGTGAAGGAGCCAAGAAGGAGGCGGCAAGCATAAACCTGAGGTTTCTCTCCCTGAGGGAATTACCAAATACAAGTAGTAACAGGATCAGGCAGGAAGATTTCATTGTGACGTATGTTGAACTTGCAACATTAAGGGAAAAGCATTCGTTCATTTATTCATGGATCAAGAATTCTTTATAAAGTACCTACCATGTGAATGTCCAAGTTTGAATCTGAAGGAAGAGGTCTGGACTTCGGAGAGTTGGGTGTCATTAGCTTGTGGGATGATCAGGAGTTAACCTTCAAGGATGGTTGGTACTGTACCTGGAGCAAAGGATGCTGTACTTGGGCATCTGTTGAAAAGCATGAATGAAGAGCTACTCTGCAAGAGTTTGTAAGAAGAGCAGATCTGGGAATCAATGATGAAGCTCTAGAAAATACCAATGGTTCAGGCCTGGATAAAGGATACAGAAATGGAAAAGTCAGAGATGTGGAGGACTAGAAGGGTATGGTGTCATGGACATAAAGTGAGGTAGACATAGGACCCAAGTACACACTTTATCGAGTATTAGAAGGACTTCATGAATTATTTCTAAGTTGAAGGTGAAACATGTCTTGAGACACATCTAAATAAGAATGAGCATTTCTTGTCTTCTAGAGTTTTGTCACCTTGTAATCCAAGGGCTACTGGGCAGTAGTTGCATTTCCAATCCCCAAATTTAATTACCAAGTTTATGTTATTCTGTGCTTTTGCTTTAAATCACTTTGGATAATGTTTTTCTCCATTTATGATGATTAGTTTCTGTCCTTGGTGTTAACTCCCTCAGTTCTGTCCTTAGTGTTAACTCCTTCAGTCACTCAGTTGTGACCAACTCTTTGTGACCCCATGGACTGCAGCAGGCCAGGCCCTCCTTGTCCATCACCAACTCCCAGAGTTTACTCAAACTCATGTCCATTGAGTCGATGATGCCATCCAACCATCTCATCCTCTGTTGTCCCCTTCTCCTCCTGCCTTCAATCTTTCCCAGCATCACGGTCTTTTCAAATGAGTCAGTTCTTCACATCAAGTGGCCAAAGTATTGGAGTTTCAGCTTCAGCATCAGTCCTTCCAATGAATATTCAGGACTGATTTCCTTTAGGATGGACTGGTTGGATCTCCTTGCAGTCCAAGGGACTCTCAAGAGTCTTCTCCAACACCACAGTTCAAAAGCATCAATTCTTCTGCACTCAGCTTTCTTTATAGTCCAAATCTCACACCCATACATGACTACTGGAAAAACCATAGCTTTGACTAGACGGACCTTTGTAGGCAAAGTAATGTCTCTGCTTTTGAATATGCTATCTAGGTTGGTCATAACTTTCCTTCCAAGGAGCAAGCGTCTTTTAATTTCATGGCTGCAATCACCATCTGCAGTGATTTGGGAGCCCAAAAAAATAAAGTCTGACATTGTTAGCACTGTTTCCCCATCTAGTTCCCATAAAGTGATGGGACCAGATGCCATGATCTTCGTTTTCTGAATGTTGAGCTTTAAGCCAACTTTTTCACTCTCCTCATTCACTTTCATCAAGAGGCTCTTTAGTTCTTTTTCACTTTCTGCCATAAGGGTGATGTCATCTGCATACCTGAGGTTATTGATATTTCTCCCGGCAATCTTGATTCCAGCTTGTGCTTCTTCCAGCCCAGCATTTCTCATGATGTATTCTGCACAGAAGTTAAATAAGCAGGGTGACAATATACAGCCTTGATGTACTCCTTTCCCAATTTGGAACCAGTCTGCTGCTCCATGTCCAGTTCCAACAGTTGCTTCCTGACCTGCATACAGATTTCTCAAGAAGCAGGTCAGGTGGTCTGGTATTCCCATCTCTTTAAGAATTTTCTACAGTTTGTTGTGATCCGCACAGTCAAAGGCTTTGGCATAGCCAATAAAGCAGAAATAGATGTTTTTCTGGAACTCTTTTGCTTTTTCCATGATCCAGTGGATGTTGGCAATCTGATCTCTGGTTCCTCTGCCTTTTCTAAATCCAGCTTGAACACCTGGAAGTTCACAGTTCACATATTGCTGATGCCTGGCTTGGAGAATTTTAAGCATTACTTTACTAGCGTGTGAGATGAGTGCAATTGTGCAGTAGTTTGAGCATTCTTTGGCATTGCCTTTCTTTGAGATTGGAATGAAAACTGACCTTTTCCAGTCCTGTGGCTACTGCTGAGTTTTCCAAATTTGCTGGCATATTGAGTGCAGCACTTTTACAGCATCATCTTTTAGGATTTGAAATAGCTCAACTGGAATTCCATCACCTCCACCAGCTTTGTTTGTAGTGATGCTTCCTAAGAAATGCTCGACTTCACACTCCAGGATGTCTGGCTCTAGGTGAGTGATCACACCATCGTGATTATGTGGGTCATGAAGATCTTTTTTGTCTAACTCCCTAATGTTGATTTAAACCAGAGGATAAAATTCTGTCAGTATGAGAACAACTGAATATCTAAGACCTGCTGATAGCATTTAGTTAATAATATATTCATGAGCTGATGATAGATGGTAGCTTCCAATTCAATTTTATGTGAGTGTGTGGATTATTGGTTGTAGACGTCTGTCATCTGGTTTTTATTTTCATTTTATTCTGTTTTGCCTACCCAGCATCCATACTGAGTTATGATGATGGTATCTCAGTTTTTCTTAGGAAACCCACTTCTTCATCATATCTAGTCCAAGTAATCTGGTTGGAGCTGACTGCACCAAACTTCAAGGAGAGGGAATGTGACCCAGAGTTGATCAATAAAACATTGCAATCCCTGGGTTCAAAGGATGGGCACATGACCAATCAAAAGCCAAAGATAGGATCCTTGGACTTGCTAGAGAAATTAGGCCAAATAAACTCTTTACTGAACTTAAAGCTGGATGGGTATATAGTAGGAGCTGATCATGGGGAGGGCCAATACAGAGAAAAGAGGAATTGAGAGGTGAAGAAAGACCAAAAGTTACTAAAGACATTATTGGTGGTGGTCCAATGGTTAAGAATTTACCTGCCAATGCAGGGAACATGGGTTTGATTCCTATTCCAGGAAGATTCCACATGCCATAGGGCAACTAGGCCCATGCACTGCAACTACTCCAGCCTGCACACCTAGAGCCCATGCTCTGCAACAAGAGAAGCCACCGCCATGAAAAGCCTGCACACTACAGCAAAGAGTAGCCCTCGCTCACTCCAAGTATAGAAAGCCCTTGTGCAGCAACAGAGACCCGGTGCAGCCAAAAATAAATGATCTTTTAAAAACATCCAAGATGTTTGAAATCCTAGATCTGGGCATACCTAAGGCCATACTTATCAATTAAGTGAATCAATAAATTCCCTTTTTAAACTCTGGCAACATTTTTTTAGCTTTCCCACCATTTGAAACCAAAAAGTCTACATCTCTCTTCTTTCTACTTCATCCCCTGAAAATGAAGTCAACTGTCTAAAGCCAAAGTTACTTCCTTTGGCAAGTCATCCTATGAACACAGCCCACACTGTGTTCAGCATTCTCAGATCAGCCTCTTGTCACCTTCTGTATCAGCCTCACTCCATTTCTACTTTGTGTCCTAAAGCTCTATTCATCACCTGAACTCACTGAACTCGGAAAGTCCTAAGATCCACTAGATTGGAGCCCTCACTGCTTCCCATGGATACTTCCTGTTTTCTGTATTCACCTACAGCAGGCTCTTTCTACTGTGGCAATTGTTTGTTTTAATAAGTAAAGGCAGGACTGGATGGAAGCCACTTCTGTCCCCAGGCTTGCAAAGGCCACTGGGCTCTGGCCACCACCCAACACCACCCGGTACACTGTGTTCAAGCTCAGATCTTCTTATCCCAAATGTTACACCTACTGCTTTTTCCTTCTCTCTCCAGATGACAAGTTTACCCTGATGTTATTCCCAACTCTGTCATCTCGATTGTTGTCGTGACGTCAAAGACCTTTGCCATTTTCCTTCAGGGATCTTAGGAATTTCTGGGAAATCATACCTTAGTAGTCTAGAAGAATCTAGCTTCCAAACACTATTTCACAACTACCAAGATGACACTCTCTGTCCTCAAATAAGGTGGTTTGGTTTCCTTTTTTCCTTCCTCTAAACAGGCAAGGTATCTATTTGGAAACACCTGCCAGGAAAGGAAAACAATTTATTTCAGAATTATACAAGAGGATAAGAGTTTTTCCTTTGGCATTTTCTTGAAACACAGGGAATAACAGAGGGACCAATGCTTCTCTGAGAGCAGATGATAAGGTGATCTCCTTCTGCTTTAATTATCTTTCTCTCATTCAGTACATACGAATTCAGTAGGCTTCTATGTTCTTGTCAAGCCCCAGAGAACTGCACTGTAACCACTCGATACAAATTCAATGAATATTTACTGAGTATCCATTATGTGCCAGGCACTGTACTAGGTAAGGTGTATACAAAAGAGAACAGGACAGGCTTCATTTAACTCCTACTCTGCTGAAGGTCAAAAAGAGGCAGCAAATAAACATATGACATAAAGGAACAAGACATCAGACAGTGCTATCTGATGCCTATCAGACAGTGAGAAGTGCTATCAAGAAAATATAAAGGGCTAATATAAATAGTTAGGGAACTATTTCAGATAGAGTGATCAGAGAAGGCTGTTCTGAGGCGGTAATATCTGAGTTAAAACCTAAATGAAGTGAAGGTACAAATCACATGAAGACCTTGGAGAGGAGTATTCCAGACAGAAATTCAGCACATGCAAAGGCCCTGAGCCTGGAGCAAGCTTGCTACATTACAGCTGGGGTAGGTAAAATGTGGTCTGGGGATCAAATCTGCCCTGCCTTCTTTATTTGTACACTCCAAAAGCTAAGAATTGCTTTTACATTTTTAAATAGCTGGGAAAAAATGTTTCATGATGCATGAAAATTATATGAAATTCAAATTTTTGTGATCATAAATAAAAATTTTTGGAACACATATCAGTTGTTTAAATATTTCCCATGGCTGGTTTCATGTGTCATTGGCAAAGCCAAATAGTTGCAAAAGAGATTGTGTGACCGGTAAAACTTAAAATATTTACTATCTGGCTCTTAACAAAAAAGTTTACTGACCTCTATATTGTAGGAACAGGAAGAAATATCTTCCCAGGCTTGAAAGAACCTCGAATTTCTTTAATTATTTCTGACCCCTTTGACTGTAAATAACAGAAAACCTGTTTCCAGTTGATTTATGTGACGTTCAGGACTTTTCCCCTCAAGCGATAGAATCTATGTCATCTCTTTTTGAATCTGGGTGGGTTTTGTGCCTGCTTTGATCCATAGTACATGATAGAAACGATTCTGTGCCAGTCCAGTCTTGGGCCTAAAGAGACTGGAATCTTCTGCTTTCTGCCTCTTACAGCACTTTGAGAGCCCTGTGCTTCTTGTGAAAAGCCTGACTGCCTTGGATGGCCATGCTGGAGAGTCCACATGGACATGTTCTGGCTGAAGGTGTCAGTTGAACTTAAATTTCAAGCCATGGGACATCCCTGGTGATCCAGAGGTTAAGAACTGGCCTGCCAATGTAGGGGATACAGTTTCGATCCCTGGTACAGAAAGATCCCACCTGCCAAGGAGCAACTACCCTGTGTGCCACAACTACTAAGCCCATGTGCCCAGAGCTGGTGCTTCACAACAAGAGAAGCTGCCGCATGCAACCAGAAAGCAAGCCCCACCCACTGCAACTAGAGACAGTGCGCATGTAGCAACAAAGGCCCAGCACAGCCAAGAACTAATTAACTAAAAAACGAACAAAAAGCCTTCAAGCCATCACCACCAAGATGCCGAGCACGAGGAAGCCATCCTGGACTCTTCAGTCCAGGCCAACAGTCAGCTGAATAGCACTGAGTGACTTCCTTGTTGAGTTCTGCTTGGCTCCCTGGCCCACAAAATTGTGAAATATAATAAAATGGATGCTGTTGCAAGCCATTCCATTTTGGGATAACTGTTTCATAACAATAGACAATCAAAATGAACAGCACAGAAATCTTATTATCTCACATAATATGAAGTTCAGGGGTAGATTACAGGCTATCCACAACATATCCTGATACTGCTTTCCTGAAATCCCTTGACGTCTGCTCTCTGCTTTGCGTTTTTGTTGTTGTTGTTGTTGTTAGACTGGCAGATGGCTACAGCAGGTCTCCTCCAAACCTGACAATGTCCAGAGAAAAAAGAAAGATTGTTCTTAGAAGAAAGAGTACATAGACTGATCAGGATTTACCCTGGAATTAGGGATGGAGTCTCCTTCTCTGAATCACTGGGAAGGAGATGGACACAATCAAAACTGGTGGAAGGTAGGTAGGAAGGAAGAAAGCGGATACTGGGTGAGCAACTCACTGTGTTCAAGGTATCTTTCTTCTTTCCGTCATTCGTTTATGCAGTCACTCAGAATATTTTAGGTTGAATCACATGAATGTTTTTTAATAAGTCAAACATAGTCAAATAATAATTTCAAATGATTAAACCTAATGTTTATCAAATCTATTCTATAGTGGTAGGCATAGAATTAGATGCTAGAGCTATTGAAATTAAATGATGCTAAGTTTAAGGAAGGGAACGAACAGGACCAGCTATATGATCATCAGAACTTAGTCAAAATGATAATGGAGAGCCCTTTGTTCAAAAATTATGAAGAATTGCAAGATGACAACAGCAGAGCATCCAACCAACCAAGCTTAGTCCTCCTAAGTACAGGGCCCTGTGATTTGCTCAAGCTGCATGCCCAAGAAACTGGCCCTGGGAAAGAACAGGCGTCCACAAGAGAGAACAGCAGGGGGCCTCGTTAGTTTCGGGGGCCAGGAAGGAGGATGATATTTAAGCAAGGGTCTGAAGGATGGATGGGAGTAGCCAGGTGAGAAGTGCAGGCATGCAGCTTCCCAGCAGAAGAACAGCATCCCCCTTCTCCTCCATGCTCCAAGCTGGTTAAGAGACTTGGTGTGGCCTCTCATCAGTTGTGATGAAACAGAAAGATAAAGGTAACAGATCCTTTTCCTGTCTGTGTCAGCTCAGGCCTTTTTCCCCAACCCTTTCTACGCTCCAGATCTTAGCCCTTGGGTAATCTATCCATATAATCTGATCCTCCCCCTTCACACTATAGATGGTCAGGACAGCCCCAGAGGGGCCCCAACCCCCTCTCCACAGTGCTCAATTGCAAGTGCTTTCTGGGACAATGGCCTAACCTCCTAATCCACTTGGCCCAGGCTCGTCATAAACAAGGAAGAATTCTCCCTGTCCTCACCTTCTCCAAACCCCAAACCACAGAGACAGCTAACACTAACTGGACCTCAAAAACTTTATTACCAAACCTGAATCTCTTTCCCAAAATCACATTCTTCCATTTTTAGTTCTATAATGTTCTTTTTCTATATTGGAGCCTGTGGAGATTTGGTTTAATAGGCCTCCAAGTTAGCTGTAAACAGCATCAGATGAGAAGCTTATTAAAAATACAGAGGTACCAGCACCATGCCAAACCCAGCTCCTCTATTTTTAACAAGTTCCACAGGTAAGTAATCCTGATGCACTGCCAGTTCTCTACCACTGCTTTAGCAAGCTGGACAGAATAAGGGAGAACTCCGCATTTGACTCTTAGGAGTCAGAACGTTTCATTTCTGCTGTTCACTGTGACCCTCAGGAAAACTGCTTTCATTCAGTGACTCAATTTCCCCCACAAAGTACCATGGTGGTGATTCTTCCATTACTTCTCCTCCCCAGCAGCTCTCTCAATCGTGAAATTCTTATTGCCTTTCTATTATCTACACCCCCTGGAGGTGGCAGGACTCCTCTCCCACTCTCCCACCGCAGGTGGGCTTGATAGGAATATCAATCAAGGAGCTCTGACGTCCCCCCTGCGGACTTGTAGGCATAAGACCCAAGTTTGGCCAACCAGACTTTCTCTCCCAGGAAATAAAATCGTGGGACAAATGAAGCAGAGACAGAAAAAAATGAAGTTGATTCATCTGGTACAGGTGATCAGGGACCTTGCTCCCTGAGCTATCTTGGTTCCCGTGCTTTCAGAAACCTGGTTTGGGGACTTCTCTGGTGGTCCAGTAGTTAAGACGCCACACTCCCAATACAGGGGGCCCAGGGGTTCAATTTCTGGTTGGGAAACTAGATCCCACATGCCACAACCAAAAAACAGAAAAAAAAAAAAAAATCCCCCATGCCACATGAAGATCCCGCATGCTGCAACTAAGACCTGACACAACTAAATAAATAAATGGAAAAAAGAGGAAAAAATCTGGTTTACTGCCTTTTCCTTGGGATCTATGAGCAGGAGTCTTCTTTTTGGGGGGAGGGGTGGAGGAGGAGAAGTATGGGAGGGGTTAAATGAGCCAGAATTGGTTCTGTTGCTTGCCCCCAAGGACTCCTGTTTCTTAGAATCAAGATCTTTGATAGTGTTCCATATGATGATGATGTCATAGCTTCCATTCCTATAAAACCATCACAAATAATGCTCTTTTAACTAAGGTGACAATTCTTTGGGAAGCCAAGAGTTTATTTTAACAAAGACATCTTTGTTCCAATAATAACAGACAGTGAAAATTCCTCAATAGAATAAAAGATTAACTGTTCTGCTGAAATATCCTAAATGGAAACAGGCTTTGGGTACATACTCTTTTATCTAAAGGAGGTTCATTGTTCTGGACCTCAGGGAAGGAAAAGACAAGGGAAAAAGGAAGATCTTGGTTTCAGTTTAAATCATTTCCCCTTCAGCTGTATCTCAACCTTTACCCACAAATTTAAGAAAAGGCCTATACTTTAACTACTTAAAAGAATGTTGGAAATTGCATTCTAATATGCATTTTAAGGTGTGACTACTGCAGAGGAAAGAGCTTTAGTGGTTGAACTCTTTCCTCTCTTTAGCCTCTATTTTCTTTCCACCCCATCTCATTGTTACAATTACTACTGTCTCTTGTCTTTTGCTGACATCTTCATTATTATGATTCTAGCTAACGGTCATTGAGTACTTTGTGTAAACCAGGCATAACGTTGGATGCTTTATATGCATTACCTCATTTAATCCTTATAATGGTCCTTCAAAGTCATATTATTATCCCCATTTTACAGAGGGGAAAACAGAATTTAATGAGGTTAAGTAATGGGACTAATGGGCAATAGAATCACTTAATCATTTACTATCACTATGTCCCCATCTGTTTCCCACCCTTCCTCCCACTGTGCGCTATTGCCTTAAATGGAAGGTGCCTGCTTAGTCCAAAGTATCACTGGAAAGAATATTAAATGTGTCACAGCATTTCAGATAGAGTGGCAATTGAACTCACTTGTCCATGTCATGTTCTGTTCCCTGATTATAAATTACTAGAGAACAGGAATTATGTTTTTTCCACCACGGTGGAAAATTTCCATCACCATACATGTCTAGTATGAAGGAAATGCTCAAAAAATGCTTGGGAAACTAAAAACCATTTTGTAGGATCCTCAGATCTAGGGACCAGCAGAGGGTTTCCTCTCTCAGGAAACAGAAATTTCAAGTACCCCTAGAAAATTCTCTGGTGGCTCAGAAGGTAAAGCATCTGTCTGTAGTGCCGGAGACCTGGGTTCGATCCCTGGGTTGGGAAGATCCCTTGGAGGAGGAAATGGCAACCTACTCTAGTACTCTTGCCTGGAAAATCCCATGGAAGGAGAAGCCTAGTAGGCTACAGCCCACGGGGTCATAAAGAATTGGATATGACTGAATGACTTCACTTCCACTTTCACTTGCTAGAAAATTCAGCCAATGTGAAAGTTTGGTTAAGCCTTTGGACAGCATCAGATGATTCTGAACTTGTGACATTTGGAAGCTCTTTTCCTTCCATCTTTTATGCACATTCATGCTTTGGCTTGAGCTTATGAGGAACTGAAGCTTTTAAAAATCTGACTGTTGTTGTTTAGTCGCTAAGTTGTATCTGACTCTTTTGTGACCTCATGGACTGTAGCCTGCCAGGCTCCTATATACATGGGATTTCCCAGGCAAGAATACTAGAGCGGGTTGTCATTTCCTTCTCCAGAAGATCTTCCCGACCCATGGATAGAACCCACCATCTCCTGCATTGGTAGGCAGATTCTTTACCACTGAGCCACCAGGAAAGTTGGCAAAAATCTGATAGGGGAAGTATAAACTAAAAGCTGAAGTATCAATCATACTTTTTCCAGTGCTGGTTAGCTCACAAAACCCTCAAATCCAGCTATTTTGCTTTCTGTTGAGGATTGGGAGCATAATGTTATTTTATTATTACTTTCAGAACTAAAGCTAATCTTTGGTTGATATAAGACCTATTGTATATCCTTTTGTGCCTCAGTTCCTCAAATGTGGAAAACAGTCAAATAGGGACATAAATAAGCAACCAAATTTTACACCAAGTCTACAGGGTTCCCTCGGTAGAGTCTCATTCATTCTCTGCTATTAATTCAGTTTGGCCTTTGGATTCAGGCCTTTGGCTGGGCCCTGTACCAGCTGAGTGACCTTGGGCAGAACAGTGTAAACTCTCAAAGCTTCAGCAGTCTTGTCTGTTGTTGAAAGAATGGCAAAACATGATAATGTGTATAGAATAATTAGTCCAGTGCCAGGCACGTGACAGGTAGGCAGTAAACTGATGACTTAGGAATAGTGATATCTCAGCTGGCTCCACTTACACATTTTATTCAAAACAGTCCAAAAGTCCAGTGTGTTCTCAGTGTTCTGAGTGGCAAGTGTGGTCTGAAGTCATCCTTGAAGCATGTAGATTATTTTCTCTACTTCCAAAGTATGAGCAGAATTAATTGGAAATAAGGGAATGAAGCTACATGGACTTATTTATCATAGTACTTCTTACTAAACTCTCCCTTGGAAAAGGTTCAATAAACTAAATCTATTACTCTTACAAAGATGGTTTTGATCATTTCTCAAGGAAAATAACTATTGATATTATACAAAACTTGACTGTTTTATGGTCCATACGTTCTGTTTCTATTTCAAGGTTCAGATGTGAGACATGAAACAGGTTTAATTTTGAACACAGTATGCAGATGAAACATTACTACTTTCTCAGAAGAGACTCTTAACAGGCATTTTAAAACCCCTATCCTGTCTCATTTTCATTAGATCTTTAGTCAGTCCTTGACAGTTTCAAGCCAGTTTCCTTGATTTCAAAGGATCAAGAAACCTACCAGATCCCATTGGCTACAGGTAGGCTCATTTAAATGGGGAAAATCCTAATACAAGGATGAGAGAAATTTTTTGCTGAAGTTAGGTGTGGCTACAAGGACTGTGGCTTTTTGAGCTATGGAAATGTAGGCAGTAGTCTTTAAGAATCAGAACATGATTTTATATGTCCCCCTTCTCCCTACCAGGGTCAGTTGAGATTGCTCTGGACGTATAGTGTGTATAAAATAACATTTTTATTGTTTTAAGCCACAAAGATTTTAGGACCACTAAATTTTAGAGCATAATCTAGCTTATCCCAACTGATATAGCAAAAATCTGAATGCAGGTGACATAGAAAATAGGCACAGTCGTGGTGCCATGCTTAAATTCTCTCATTTTGGTCAATAATTAATTTCCAGAAGCTACTGATTTGGTGGGATGGAGAAATGAAGCTCTAAATCACAATCAATGTGAGAACAGTTTTAACAGACTAGTGGAAAGATTCAAAGAGACCTTTCCAAAAGTGATCAAAAGATTTCTGTGCCACCATGAGAGTAAGAAACACAATTCCTAAATCTGTATACCCAGCTGGAATTTCATCTACATACAGACTAGGCCACTGACATCCTGGAGAGAACCCAGAGCAGGTTGTTTCTCTTATCCATATGCACTGCTCAGGGAAGTTGGGTAGCTGATTGACCCCAAACTGGGAACACATTCAGATACATCATCCGTGCCCAGCGGCTCTCACTCTAAGGAGTTTATAATAGAGAAAGGGCTGAGGGTTGATGCCAACCTTATACATGTCATCTATTCCCAAGCCAGCCTCTCCATGAAGGAATCAGTAACCTTCCATATA
This sequence comes from Bos javanicus, assembly GCF_032452875.1. Taxonomy (NCBI): domain Eukaryota; kingdom Metazoa; phylum Chordata; class Mammalia; order Artiodactyla; family Bovidae; genus Bos; species Bos javanicus. The sequence goes on along the minus strand of NC_083874.1, from coordinate 53,313,472 downwards.
TTTTCTTATCATTGCTGGAATCAATAGTATTATTTTAATTTAAAAACACACATGACCTAAATCTCACTATTAATAATGATAATCATTTGTTGAGTACTTTCAATGTGGCACTCAACAAGCACTTTACATTCGTTGGCCTATTTAATCCTTACAACAACTTGATTAGATAGGAACTATTATCTCCTTTTCTATTGTACAAATGCAAAAGAAAAACAAACTTTAGAGCAATCAAATAACTGGTTGGAAGTCAGCCAGCCTAGAAATGGGAGAACTTACACAAACCCTGGAGCTATTCTCTTAGATGAGGAACCCTTTACTCCCCCACCCTGGCCATACTATTAGATCTCAATTCCCACACTCAAAATAGAAAACCCTGGAGTTTTCCTTGTCTTCGTTTGTTGCCAGTGACTTGATTACATCATTTCTGGTTTGGAATCAACATTGCTCCAGTATATTCCCCAGGAGAACCAGGCCCTCAACACCTGCTTGGTTTCTTCCTGGCTTTGCAGAGAGGAGTCTGGGAAATTAACCTAAGAAAAAAAACAAAACAAAAAGATCCAAGGGGAGCGAAAAAAGAGAAAACAAACTTCACAAAGGCACAGAAGTTGCTCTCTACTTTGATAATTCTGTGTGACTAACTAGTAACTGTGGAAGAGTTTGTTTGAGAGCCTGAGAAGGAAATAGACACTGTGAGACTAAGAAGTGGGCAGAACCAGAGGCTGCAGCCAGGAAACAAAGGACAGGAAACAGGATTTCTTTTTTTCCTACGTCCACAACAAAGCTGACAAGAAGTTTGGCAGGAAGAAGGATCACCACTTCATACTTTTGGTGGAAAAAGTACTAAGTGCTCAAAATTGAAATTATTTGGGAAGGCGTGAGTCATGGAGGAGTGATGATGTATAATACTCTATTTCGAAGAGCAGTCACTGAATATTCCTGCTCGGCATACTTTTATATTCTGACTGCACTCCTCATGGCTTTCATTGGGAAGTCTGAAGAGCGCTGGAATGCTCTCACCTTGCTCATGATGAGATGCTAAATCTGGAAAGCTTGCTCTTTCCCCCACCCCTTCTTTCTCTCTCCTATATTACTGGTCTGTCTTCCTGCAATGTCTCTCCCACTGCTGTTAGTATGTTACTTCCTCAACAGTCAGCAAAAACAAGACCGGGAGCTGACTGTGGCACAGACCATAAACTTCTTATTGGCAAATTCAGACTTAAATTGAAGAAAGTGGGGAAAACCACTCCACAGTGGGGAGCTGACTGTGGCACAGACCATTCAGGTATGACCTAAATCAAATCCCTTATGATTATACAGTGGAAGTGAGAAATAGATTTAAGGGCCTAGATCTGATGAACTATGGGCGGAGGTTCGTGACACTGTACAGGAGGCAGGGATCAAGATCATCCCCAAGGAAAAGAAATGCAAAAAGGCAAAATGATTGTCTGAGGAGGCCTTACAAATAGCTGTGAAAAGAAATGAAAAAAAGCCTTCCTCAGCGATCAGTGCAAAGAAATAGAGGAAAACAATAAAATGGGAAAGTCTAGAGATCTCTTCAAGAAAATTAGAGATACCAAGGGAACATATCATGCAAAGATGGGCTCGATAAAGGACAGAAATAGTATGGACCTAACAGAAACAGAAGATATTAAGAAGAGGTGGCAAGAATACACAGAAGAACTGTACAAAAAAGATCTTCACGACCCAGATAATCACGATGATGTGATCACTGACCTAGAGCCAGACATCCTGGAATGTGAAGTCAAGTGGGCCTTAGACAGCATCACTACGAACAAAGCTAGTGGAGGTGATGGAATTCCAGTTGAGCTATTTCAAATCCTGAAAGATGATGCTGTGAAAGCGCTGCACTCAATATGCCAGCAAATTTGGAAAACTCAGCAGTGGCCACAGGACTGGAAAAGGTCAGTTTTCATTCCAATCCCAAAGAAAGGCAATGCCAAAGAATGCTCAAACTACCACACAATTGTACTCATCTCACACGCTAGTAAACTAATGCTTAAAATTCTCCAAGCCAGGATTCAAAAATACTTGAATCATGAACTTCCAGATGTTCAAGCTGGATTTAGAAAAGGCAGAGGAACTAGAGATCAAATTTCCAACATCCGTTGGATCATCAAAAAAGCAAGGGAGTTCCAGAAAAACATCTACTTCTGCTTTATTGGCTATGCCAAAGCCTTTGACTGTGTTCAGTTCAGTTCAGTTCAGTCATTCAGTCGTGTCAGACTCTTTGCAACCCCATGAACTGTAGCACGCCAGGCCTCTCTGTCCATCACCAACTCCCAGAGTCCAACCAAACCCATGTCCATTGAGTTGGTGATGCCATCCAACCATCTCATCTTCTGTCATCCCCTTCTCTTCCTGCCCTCAATCTTTCCCAGCATCAGCGTCTTTTCCAATGAGTCATCTCTTCGCATCAGGTGCCCAAGTATTGGAGTTTCAGCTTCAACATCAGTCCTTCCAATGAATACACAGGACTGATCTCCTTTAGGGTGGACTGGTTGGATCTCCTCACAGTACAAGGGACTCTCAAGAGTCTTCTCCAACACCACAGTTCAAAAGCATCAATTCTTCTGTGCTCAGCTTTCTTTATAGTCCAACTCTCACATACATGACCAATGGAAAAACCATAGCCTTGACTAGACGGACCTTTGTTGACAAAGTAATGTCTCTGCTTTTTAATATGCTGTCTAGGTTGATCATATTGACTGTGTGGACCACAACAAACTGTGGAAAAATGAGATGGGAATACCAGACCACCTGACCTGCCTCTTGAGAAATCTGTATGCAGGTCAGGAAGCAACCGTTAGAAATGGACATGGAACAACAGACTGGTTCCAAATAGGGAAAGGAGTACATCAAGGCTGTATACTGTCACTGTGCTTATTTAACTTATATGCAGCATACCTCATGAGAAACGCTGGACTGGATGATGCACAAGCTGGAATCAAGATTGCTGGGAGAAATATTAATAACCTCAGATATGCAGATGACACCACACTTCTGGCAGAAAGCAAAGAAGAACTAAAGAGCTTCTTGATGAAAGTGAAAGTGGAGAGTGAACAAGTTGGCTTAAAGCTCAACATTCAGAAAACGAAGATCATGGCATCCGGTCCCATCACTTCATGGGAAATAGATGGGGAAACAGTGTCAGACTTTATTTTTTGGGACTCCAAAGTCACTGCAGATGGTGACTGCGGCCATAAAATTAAAAGACGCTTGCTCCTTGGAAGAAAAGTTATGACCAACCTAGATAGCATAATAAAAAGCAGAGACATTACTTTGCCAACAAAGGTCCATCTAGCCAAAGCTATGGTTTTTCCAGTGGTCATGTATGGATGTGAGAGTTGGACTATAAGGAAATAAAGGATCTCCTAAAGGAGATCAGTCCTGGGTGTTCATTGGAAGGACTGATGCTGAAGCTGAAACTCCAATACTTTGGCCAACTGATAGGAAGAACTGACTCATTTGAAGAAACCCTGATGCTGGGAAAGATGGAAGGCAGAAGGAGAAGGGGATGACAGAGGATGAGATGGTTGGATGGCATCACCAACTCAATGGACATGAATTTGAGTAAACTCCAGGAGTTGGCGATGGACAGGAAGGCGTGGCATGCTGCAGTCCATGGAGTGGTAAAGAGTCGGATACAACTGAGTGAGTGAACTGAACTGAAGTGAACTCCTCAACAGAGCTTACTCTAACCTTTATTCTGTAGCAGCGATTGCTAGCTGCCTATCCAGGATCTATTCTTCCTTCTTCCTTCTTAACTGCATCCTTCTGATTTTGTTGGTGGTAAAGTTCCCAATAAAACACTACATTTCCCAGCCTCCTTTGCAACTAAGAGTAGTCACATGACATGGTTCAAGCCAATGAGGTATGAACAGAAGCTGTTAAGACTGTACTTTCAGAAGATTTCCCTAAAAGGGAAGCCAATTCAACCAGCAAGCAAGCTAACCCTGTTTATATTTGACTCTTCCTCCTTGCCTGCAACTGGACCTCTGTCATGATGAATGGCACTTCATTCATTCACCTAGTAGCATCCTTCTACTAGGGATGAGGTCAAGGACCATACTCTGATGATGGCAGAAAATTAGGAGGAACCTAACATCTGAGGGAGACCTGGGTTCGATCCCTGGGTTGGGAAGATCCCTTGGAGAAGGGAAAAGCTACCTACTCCAGTATTCTGGCCTGGAGAATTCCATGGACTGTATAGTCCATGGGGTCACAAAGAGTCAGACATGACTGAGCAACTTTCACCAACACCCTGATGACACTGAAGAGATGCCATACCAACCCTTGTCTACTTACATCCAGACTTCTCATCCCCCAGTGGGAAGGCACCAACCCTAAATTGCTTAAGCTACTGTTCATTTGACTTCTATTACTTCTAGGTGACTACAACTTCGATTGATAATCCTCACAGGAGTAAATAACTACTTCCTTGATTTCTCTCTAAAAACCTATTGTCCTCTTTCTTTGTAGCACTTAAACTCTATAATTATTTGTTTGATAAATAGTCTATAAGCTCCAGGAAGAGCGGGACTCATTCTGCATTGCTCACTGCTATATTCTCAGCACCTAGAAATCTGGACAACTAGATTTGGGGGTGACCATTGTACTCCATTGCTAATCAGCCCCACCAATAGCTGAATGTCAATAAAGCACATAGGAGTCCTTCAAAGGGGTTGCAGTAATGTTGGTATCTCTGAAGACCAAAGTGGAATATCAGCTGAACATCTAGATCAACAAAGCAGAATAACCTTGTATTCCAAGATGTCTTGTTATTCCATCACTTGGAGTAAGTTTTTGCAGGAGACATTGGCACAGCTTTTATATAGAGGGTTCCATTAAAAGAAAACACAAGTGATAAAATTATGAGAGTTCTGAAATTATTAACCATAGTCACTATTGTGATGATTCTACTATTTAATGAACATCTCATTCAACTATTCTCTTTAAGTAATTATTTGCAGTTATAACCAATTTCTCTGCTGAATAACACTCAGGCATTTAGATATTGACTTTCCTCACGGAAGGACATTATCCAAATAAAACTTTTGTCTCATGCTTACTTGTGTTATTGTAAAGAGCCATTGCTATTAGAAACTGTGTTCAGTTCAGTTCAATCACTCAGTTGTGTCCAACTCTTTGCGACCCCTTGAACCGCAGCAAGCCAGGCCTCCCTGTCCATCACCAACTCTTGGAGTACACCCAAACCCATGTCCATTGAGTCAGTGATGCCATCCAACCATCTCATCCTCTGTCGTCCCCTTCACCTCCTGCCTTCAATCTTTCCCAGAATCAGGGTCTTCTCAAATGAGTCGATGTAGTTAAACTTCTTTTCCTGGGAAATATTTTCAAATTGTTACTTTGGATAGAAACATGTTACCTGGATAAATATTTGTCAAAGTTGTGGTCACACTTCTTCACTTTCATATTTAATAAATTTTCATAGACAGTGCATAGTCGTATGGAGCACACATGCAAATGTCAACTGGGGAGTGCAAACTTGACCATCAACTCCTGATTTGCAAGCAGCCCTTGACATAGTTTGGGTCCACCTAGAAAAAGACCTGGATTTGAGAGAAACTAGCTCATGTTGGGGAGAAGGCAATGGCACCCCACTCCAGTACTCTTGCCTGGAAAATCCCATGGGTGGAGGAGCCTGGCAGCTGCAGTCCATGGTGTCGCGAAGAGTCAGACACGACTGCGCAACTTCACTTTCACTTTTCACTTTCACGCATTGGAGAAGGAAATGGCAACCCACTCCAGTGTTCTTGCCTGGAGAATCCCAGGGATGGGGAGCCTGGTGGGCTGCCGTCTATGGGGTCGCACAGAGTTGGACACGACTGAAGTGACTTAGCAGCAGCAGCAGCGCATGTGGGAGGTGCAGAGATGCAGGTAAAGGTGATAGAGGGAAGGAAGGCAGCCAACAAGAGGTGCTGGGTAGCAACTACAGCAAGTGACTAGAACTTAACCCTCCAGAGAAACTCTGGGAAATAGTACAAAATGCATGCCTCAGAAGTATCCCATCAGAGGGGTAAAGAGCTAGGGTAGTTGTACACCAATTCCCTTCAGTCACTGGTAGAGGTTACTCTCAGGGATGTAATTTCCTGACAGCCCACAGAACAGGGCAGAGGCAGAGGGGCTCTCAAGCATAGTGGTGCAGATCTTGGCAGTTAGAAGGGTCTAGAGAACAAGAAGGCAATAGCACCCCACTCCAGTACTCTTGCCTGGAAAATCCCATGGACGGACGAGCCTGGTAGGCTGCAGTCCATGGGATCGCTGGGAGTCAGGCACGACTGAGCGACTTCACTTTCACTTTTCACTTTTACGCATTGGAGAAGGAAATGGCAACCCACTCCAGTGTTCTTGCCTGGAGAATCCCAGGGACAGAGGAGCCTAGTGGGCTGCCGTCTGTGGGGTCGCAGAGTCGAACACGACTGAAGCGACTTAGCAGCAGCAGCAGAGAACAAGAAAGCAGTAAGGCTTTCTCTAGTTGCCGTGAGTGGGTGCTACTCTTCATTGCAGTGCATGGGTTTCCCATTGCAGTGGCTTCTCCTGTTATGGAGTACAGGATCTAGGCTCACAGGCTTCGGTAGTTGCAGTACACAGGCTCAGGAGTTGTGGTACACAGGCTTAGCTTCTCCATGGCATGTGGAATCCTCCCAGACCAGGGATAGAATCCATATCCCCTGTACTGGCAGGTGGATTCTTATCTACTGCACTACCAGGGAAGTTCAAATTTCTTCTTTAATAGTAATAAATTAGGTTTAAAGTTCTCTTTTACTTAATGCATAAGATGCTGACTTTCCATTTGTGAAGATAATATAATAAATAAATTTTAATTTAAATCAGGTAAAACAAAAATGATCCATGGATTTAAAGAAGAATAGTAAAAAAAAAATTATACAGATGGTACAAAAATATGCAAAAGTAATAAGTAAATGACTGAACTTTGGGAAACATTGATGAGTATTTTACAGGCAGTGGCACAGAAACATGCAGCTATGTTACTATTTAATAAATATCTATTCTGTATCCAGCATTCTTCTAGAATATAAGAGACTTAGAAAGCATGGACACTGAATCAGGTATTTTACCAGTGGTAATAGCAGTGGTTAGCCTTTAGTGAGAATTTATGTTTACCCTCTCCTTACTTGTCTTCCTTGGGGAAGTGGTGTCAGCCTTCACAAAATACATGAAACAATTAAAGGGCTGTCTATGCAGAGAATGAGGGCCAGATTTAGCTAGAGGATGGTTTCCTTAAGATTTCAAAGAAGAGGAAAGAAGCCTTCATGGAAGCCTGAGCAAAGAGACAGAGAAGAATCGTGGCCCATCCATGGTCACAGTCAGAGAACAAGGAGGGCACAGCCTTGGATTCTGTGTACACTGACCTGTCTCCTACCCTACAAGCTACAGAGCTGGATTCAGCAGCTGGGAGCAGGAAGCATGGAGAGGAAGTAAGCTGCAATGATGCTGCCAAGCAGACCCTAAAATGTGCCATCTTGAGAGGCAGACTTACTGTGCAAGAAGATTTAAAATCAAAATCCAGATGGCAATTTTTTGATTTTTTTAACTTCCTATACAGAAGTCACATTTTCCAGTACATCTTAATTCTATTTAGTGTGTGTTCGTGTGTGTGTCATGGCCAAATGTCATTAACAATGGCCAGACACGAAAATGAAGAGAGTCATTAGGCTAGGACAGGCTCGGCAGCTGCACCAGCTCCGTGCTCTTGAGGGGAAGGTAGAGTGGGCAGGAGCCATTGCTGGGCTGCATCTAAGTGCTCTGCAGCCTCTAGGGACCTGCACACATGTGGAAGCACAAATCTGGGCTGACAGCAACATCACATTCAATCAAGCCCTAGTCTGACCCAGAGAGCCACTGACTTGGTACAGAAAATGCTTGAATAGTTGACCTGAAAACCAAATAGATGCTAATTTGCATTAGAATTTGAATTTGCATGTTGTTTATTTCACTTAGGTGCAGAGAAAGGAACTGTAGTGTATGCTCACATAGCTCCACATTCTTCTAATTTCAAACTAGGTTCGTTAGCCAAGCATAAAACAACCAACCACGAGGCAGGAAGGAGTGAGAGGGTTAATCAAGAGGGCACTTTGGCATCAGACAGCCTGAGTCTGATTGCTGGCCCTGCTACGTACTTTGGCATGAAACCTGGGGAAATGTGCTTAGTTTTCCAGAGCTTTTCTTTTTCTGTAAAATTGGGATAATACAACCACTTCACAAGTTGCCGTGAGAAATTAAATGAAATAAATTTTTAGCTTGGTGCCTGACACATGTGTGCTATCCTATGGACTGCAACCTGCCAGGGCTTCTCTGGTGACTCAGATGGTAAAGAATCTGCCTGCAGTGCAGGAGGCTCAGGTTTGATCCTTGGGTCAGGAAGATGCCTTGGAGAAGGGCATGGCAACCCACTCCAGTATTCCTGCCTGGAGAATCCCGTGGACAGAGGAGCCTGACAGGCTACGGTTCATAGGGTTGCAAAGAGTAGGACATAGCTGAAGTGACTTAGCTCACACGCAGCCTGACATATAGCAAGTGCTTAAGTAATGTATGATTACAACTAAGTAGGACTGATTCTTATTGTAGTAACGATCTTTATTACTACCTTTGAAGTCCTGCCCCCCTATAGAACATCAAAGCATACTGTTAAATTAATTAAACAAGGAAGTCATTAAAATGAGATGGTTCTAATGCCATGATGTGGCGGCATATGAATGCAAACCAAAATCTAAGACTGAAAGTGCCTCAAGCTTACAAAATCAAAACCTAAGGACAACCAATCACAGTCAACTACCCTTTAAGCTGCATCCAATCAAAGAACTTCTTTTCCTTGCTTCCACATTTTCTCTATGTAAGTCTTTCCCCACACCCTGTCAAAGGAGCACTCCTAACCACTTCTGGATAGGCTCTGCCTGCTCTGCATCAATTTTTGCTCAAATAAACTTAAAAATTTTAATATGACTCCATTTATATTTTAACAGTACAAAGAGGATTGACACAGAAATGGGGCAAGATTTGACCAAATCCATACCTTATAAGAAAATAAAAGAAGAGAGAAGAGGGGAATGAATGAGTAAGGCTCTGAAATACCAAGCAGGAACAGAGATGGAGGAGAGAAAGAGCCCAGTGTAAGAATACATGCCTACCCATCAGCACAAGTTTATCTGTCTGTGACAGAGGCTAACATTTAAAATAACTTAGACTTCCCTGGTGGTCCAGTGGTTAAGAATCTGCCTGCCAATAAAGGGGATGCGGGTTTGATCCCGGGTCTAGCAAGATCCACATGCTAAGACAGTCAGCTGCAACCAGAAAGCAGCACCCACTCGCCACAACTGGAGAAAGCCCACATGCAGCAACAAAGACTGAGAGCAGCCAAAAATAAATAGATTACAATTTAAAAATTAAAATAACTTTGCAGGAGGGATAACTTGTCCAGCTGTCCAATGGTTAAGACTGCCTTCCAATGCAAGGGACATGGGTTTGATCCCCAGTTGAGGAAATAGGATCTTGCATGCTATACAGTTTGGCCAAAAATTAAAACAAAAAACTTGGTAGGAAACTGTTTGCGTTTGTTCCTAAATAAAAAGGGAAATAAGAAGAAGTAGAATTAAAATGTCTATTGGAAGGGAGAAAGAAGGCCAGGCTGCTTCAGCTGTAATATCAAAACACTGAGGCCGCCCCAGTGGCCAGAGAACACTGTTTGCACTGCTTTATTGCAGGAGTCTTCATCTCCCCAGCACCACAGAGGCAGTCTCTTTATGATTTCTGTTCCCACTTATACCCCCATATAAACTGTTCTCTGCCCAGCAGCCAAAGTTATCTTTTAAAATCATAAATCAGATTATGTTACTGCTCTGCTTCAAATCTGCTCTAAGGGCTTCCCAATGGACTTCAAATTAAATCCACTCTCCTGCCATGGCCGGAAAGGTCACCATCTGGCCTCCCACTGTTTCTGCACCATCATCTTGCTCATGATTCCCGAGCAGGCCAAGCACGTTGCCACTGCAGCGCTGTTGCCTCTGTCTGGATTGCTCCTACCACATCTTTGCAAGTGAGGCTCAGTTCAGAAATCACCTTCCCAGAGAGGCCTTCCTCAATGACCCAACCAAATGTTCATTCTCCTGCTCAATTCTCTATTCTATTGCTTTCTAGCAGATTACCACCACCAGGCAAAATCACCAGCTATGTTTGCTTATGTGCTTATCATCAGACTCCTCCTCCCCACATTAGAATGTGAGCCTCTGGAGAGAGGGAACTTGTTCATAAATCAGTCTCAGGGACTAGAGTGGTACCTGACAGAGACAGGATTTCTTGATTAACTAAGTAAGTAAATATGCATTTCAACCCTTTTAAACCCTCCCCCATCCCCACCTCCCTGCCATGGGGAATATGTGATGTGGAGTTATAAGCAGAAGATGCCTGAAGTCATCCTGTCCTCCTCTTTTATGAAGATCTTACTAAATTGAAGAGCAGATAGTAGGGGACTCAGAGGGCCAGGAGGGCGAGGGGCTTGGCTTTGATGGGGAGAGGAGGAGCTGGACTGCAGCTTGGTGAGTGAAGATGCCTTGGAGACATTCCCTGGGGTCATGTGGAGAACTGAGAATTGCAGAATAGCATAGGGGGAAAGCTTCATGGGGGCTCGGGAAGACAGGCATGGAGCCTGGCTTGGAAATCCTGTGCCCTAGAGGCCTACGAGTGCAGGGTCAGCAGACTTCAGGTGCAACAGTCCCCTTAGCCGCCTACAGGCCTCTCCCCCACGTCTGGGCATGCTGTGAGACCCAGAATAGCAACTGAGACCGAGCTTCCTGAAAACCTGATGGTTTAGACTTGGACTTCATTAGATTTTTTAAAAAATAAGAAAGTATTGGGACATTTCAGATGCATCTGAGTTCTGGAAAACACTCCATGCACTGCTCCAGTATGGACTAATGAAACACCCACATTTACAGCAACCTTCATTTATTAAGATTTTTAGAATGCCAGGCCTGGCCTGGGCACTTTTTGTCCCTTACTCCCCTTAAACCTCAAAACAAGGCTATGAGAGAGGTGCTATGGTTATCCGACTCTGTGCGACCCCACAGACAGCAGCCCACCAGGCTCCCCTGTCCCTGGGATTCTCCAGGCAAGAACACTGGAGTGGGTTGCCATTGTCTTCTCCAATGCATGAAAGTGAAAAGTTAAAGTGAAGTCGCTTAGTCGTGTCTGACTCTAGTGACCCCATGAACTGCAGCCTACCAGGCTCATCCGTCCATGGGATTTTCCAGGCAAGAGTACTAGAGTGGGGTGCCATTGCCTTCTCCGTGTTATCCATTATTTATAGATAATACTGGTGATAGATAATGATGACTAGATAATGATGGTAGATAAATAGATAAATAATGTTATTCATTATTATAACATGTCCCAATGTTATCCATTATTATCTATTTATCTACCATCATTATCTAGTCATCATTATCTATCACCAGTATTATCTATAATTTCCTATTATCTATTTAATCCATCATGTATCTATCAATCGGTTACCTATCTATGTATCTATTCAACAGATTTAGAAGCCAAGAGCTGCTTGGCAGCCAGCTTCAGGTCCCTCTGGAGTGTGCGGCAGAGAATGAGGCTCCCTGCTTCTCGCCATGCAGAGGTGGCTCCACTCTGAGGTCAGCCCCCTTACCACCTTCACCTGCCCAAAAGCCAACCCCTGGGCTAGGCCTTTTCGCATCAGCTCTTTGTCTTACTTACAGAAGCAACCAAAGGCTGCCTGCCCTTCTGTGGCTGAGAACAATCCCCGCATCTGCTCTCCAGGCTAGAACGAGGTGTTCAGTCCCACATGGCTGTGGGGTAAGGGAAGGGGGTGGGGATCGCTTTCCTCTAGAGCGTCGAGCTGGAATAATGTTCACCCTGCAGAGGCTACCACACAAACGCTGTGAGGTGGAGTGAGGCAGCTGAGTCCTCTTCTCCTTCACCACCTGCTGGAGGCACCCAAGGCAACAGAAGCACTGCCTGATCCTAGCTTTTCCTCACCCGCCCACTGCATGATATTAAAGGCTGTTTTCTTGCCTCAAAAACACAAAGATCTCTTCCTAGAATACTTGGAGATACGTGAAGTGGGCAAATATCACATAGAAACAAATATGACCACTTGCCCTTCCTAGAAAGGATCAGCAAAGTGATCATAATCTATTATGCAGCATGTCATTAAAAGAAAAAAAGGGGGGGCTTCCCATCTGCTGCCCTAACCACATCCCTCACTGCACCTCCAGTGCAGCCCTACTGCCAGGGTTTTTCCTGGACTGAGGAAAGGCCCAGGAAAATGAGTTCATATGGGAGCATTTGAGATTTAATCACTTCCTTCTTGGGAAGTGAGAGGAGGATGGGGATGAGGATACAGAATATCATTTAAAAAGAGGAGCCTGGAGAAGATGATGTTTTGGACAAAGGAATGACTCCAATGGTGGAAGTTCAGCCACAAAGGCAGGACAGCAAACAGCTGGGACCCATCACATCACAACGCAAGTCTCTGGCTACAGCCCGAGGAACCCACTTGGCTGTTGAGATGGCTTCTCTATCCCAGCTTTTCTGGTCCTGACCAGTAAATCCTAGAGAAGACTCTCCAAGGATGCCAAATGTGCCCCACTGCTTCTGCCTGACTCTCCACAATTCCACACACAACCAGTCTTTTTACCCCTGAGACCAGGTATGCTCCCAGGGCCAGTGAGGGGAGGTGGGGGCAGTCCAGGAGGCCCTGCGCTTCTAGAACAGAAGTGGCCTCAAATTCAGAAACTTAGAGGTCCAGGGTCATTACATCTTCTCACCAGGTCAGTTAACAAGCTGTGTAAACTTGAGTTCCCAATAGTCAGCACACTTGCGGACTGGAGGCTATCAAAAGTCTGTTCAGTATCCTACCGCACAGCACAGGGTACTCTACTCACTACTCAGTAATGGCGTATATGAGAAAAGAATCTAAAAAAGTGTACATATGTACATCAGTTCAGTTCAGTTCAGTTCAGTCCCTCAGTCGTGTCTGACTCTTTGCGACCCCATGAATCGCAGCACGCCAGGCCTCCCTGTCCATCACCAACTCCCAGAGTTCACCCAGACTCACATCCATCGAGTCAGTGATGTCATCCAGCCATCTCATCCTCTGTCGTCCCCTTCTCCTCCTGCCCTCAATCCCTCCCAGCATCAGAGTCTTTTCCAATGAGTCAACTCTTAGCATGAGGTGGCCAAAGTACTGGAGTTTCAGCTTTAGCATCATTCCTTCCAAAGAAATCCCAGGGCTGATCTCCTTCAGAATGGACTGGTTGGATCTCCTTGCAGTCCAAGGGACTCTCAAGAGTCTTCTCCAACACCACAGTTTAAAAGCACCAATTCTTTGGCGCTCAGCCTTCTTCACAGTCCAATTCTTACATCCATACATGACCACAGGAAAAACCATAGCCTTGAGTAGACGGACCTTTGTTGGCAAAGTAATGTCTCTGCTTTTCAATATGCTATCTAGGTTGGTCAGAACTTTCCTTCCAAGGAGGAAGTGTCTTTTAATTTCATGACTGTAGTCACCATCTGCAGTGATTTTGGAGCCCAGAAAAATAAAGTCTGACACTGTTTCCACTGTTTCCCCATCTATTTCCCATGAAGTGATGGGACCAGATGCCATGATCTTCGTTTTCTGAATGTTGAGCTTTAAGCCAACTTTTTCCCTCTCCACTTTCACTTTCATCAAGAGGCTTTTTAGTTCCTCTTCACTTTCTGCCATAAGGGTGGTGTCATCTGCATATCTGAGGTTATTGATATTTCTCCTGGCAATCTTGATTCCAGCTTGTGTTTCTTCTAGTCCAGCATTTCTCATGATGTACTCTGCATATAAGTTAAATAAGCAGGGTGACAATATACAGCCTTGACATACTCCTTTTCCTATTTGGAACCAGTCTGTTGTTCCATGTCCAGTTCTAACTGTTGCTTCCTGACCTGCATATAGGTTTCTCAAGAGGCAGGTCAAGTGGTCTGCTATTACCATCTCTTTCAGAATTTCCCACAGTTTATTGTGAACCACATAGTCAAAGGCTTTGGCATAGTCAATAAAGCAGAAATAGATGTTTTTTCTGGAACTCTCTTGCTTTTTCAATGATCCAGCGGATGTTGGCAATTTGATCTCTGGTTCCTCTGCCTTTTCTAAAACCAGCTTGAACATCAGGAAGTTCACAGTTCACATATTGCTAAAGCCTGGATTAGAGAATTTTGAGCATTACTTTACTAGCGTGTGAGATGAGTGCAATTGTGCGGTAGTTTGAGCATTCTTTGGCATTGCCTTTCTTTGGGATTGGAATGAAAACTGACCTTTTCCAGTCCTGTGGCCACTGCTGAGTTTTCCAAATTTGCTGGCATATTGCTACAGCACTTTCACAGCATCATCTTTCAGGATTTGAAATAGCTCAACTGGAATTCCATCACCTCCACTAGCTTTGTTCGTAGTGATGCTTTCTAAGGCCCACTTGACTTCACATTCCAGGATGTCTGGCTCTAGGTCAGTGATCACATCATCGTGATTATCTGGGTGGTGAAGATCTTTTTTGTACAGTTCTTCTGTGTATTCTTGCCATCTCTTCTTAATATCTTCTGCTTCTGTTAGGTCCATACCATTTCTGTCCTTTATCGAGCCCATCTTTGCATGATATGTTCCCTTGGTATCTCTAATTTTCTTGAAGAGATCTCTAGTCTTTCCTATTCTGTTGTTTTGCTCTATTTCTTTGCATTGATCGCTGAAGAAGGCTTTCTTATCTCTTCTTGCTATTCTTTGGAATTCTGCATTCAGATGCTTATATCTTTCCTTTTCTCCTTTGCTGTTTGCTTCTCTTCTTAGATATAATTGACTCACTTTGCTGTATACCTGAAACTAAAAAACACTGTAAATTAGCTATATTTCAATAAAAATTAAAACAAGCAAAACAAGGCTGCTCAGTTCTCCTGCTCCTTCCAGAAGCTAGGGAAGGGGTGGAGTGTGTAGCTGACTGACAGCCCCTCTGAATCCTTTGGGGTTGGTGCCCAGGTACTTTCCAGAGCTGCTCCCAGCAATGACTGAGAATGATGAGGTCTGAGCGCATGACTCCTCTAACTCCAGCTGAAGCACTCTCCATTGTCTGACTGAAGCTTTCTTAGAACCACATTGTGGTCTGAGTCTCTTTCTCAATCATCCTTCCCAAGGTTTCCTTAAACAGCTATCAGAACAGCTGAACAGTCTGAAGACTCTCCCTGTCCAATCCTGCTCCCTCCCTTTTCCACAAATAATCTCTCACACTTCATCACATCGTGGCATCTGCTTCTCAGAGAATCCAAACTAGCACAGGAACAGTTGGAGAAGGCAGGCAGAAAGGTGAGGCTTGGGACCTGCCTTGTTTACCACCAGGAAGACTGAGGACATCATCCTGAGTGGAATGGGGGCATAGAGAATCCTTGGCACGAGCTGGTAGCCTAATGGCTGATGTTTCATTGGTGGTGGCCTGGGGAGGCATCCAGTGGCCTGTCAGGCTGAGGAATTTGAATGATACTGGGGGTGAGGAACAGGTTTGGGATGATGTCTACAAAGAGCTCAGAGTTAGCTAGTTATTGCTAAGCTGTCCTGAAGCCCAGCCAGGGAGGAAGAACCGAAGGTCATTAACAAATAGTTAAACAAACAGTTAAAAGGCTAAGTGTGACAGCCACAGGGTTTATTTGGTAGTTTACAAAAAGGCCCTTATTTCCTACAGTAGAAAAGCTAACAGAGCTGATGACCTGAAGAGGACTTGATCGTTTGAGTTTCAGAGTTCCAGAGGCATGAAAAAACTCAGCCCCTTGCTGGGCATACACAATGAGGAAACCAGAATTGAAAGAGACACGTGTACCCCAGTGTTCATCGCAGCACTGTTTATAATAGCCAGGACATGGAAGCAACCTAGATGTCCATCAGCAGATGAATGGATAAGAAAGCTATGGTACATATACACAATGGAGTATTACTCAGCCATTAAAAAGAATACATTTGAATAAGTTCTAATGAGGTGGATGAAACTGGAGCCTATTATACAGAGTGAAGTAAGCCAGAAAGAAAAACACCAATACAGTATACTAACACATATATATGGAATTTAGAAAGATGGTAACAATAACCCTGTATACGAGACAGCAAAAGAGACACTGATGTATAGAACAGTCTTTTGGACTCTGTGGGAGAGGGAGAGGGTGAGATGATTTGGGAGAATGGCATTGAAATATGTATAATATCATATATGAAACGAGTCGCCAGTCCAGGTTCGATGCACGATACTGGATGCTTGGGGCTGGTGCACTGGGGCAACCCAGAGGGATGGTATGGGTATGAGGAGGGAGGAGGGTTCAGGATGAGGAACACATGTATGCCTGTGGCAGATTCATTTCTATATATGGCAGAACCAATCAGTATTGTAAAATTTAAAAATAAAATAAAATTAAAAAAAAAAAAAAAACTCAGCCTAGACCAGCTATTGTGCTGTGTCAAACCCTGGCTGGAAAATCTGGTCCCTGAAATGGGGGATGGGGACATCTGGACAGATGCTCCAGGCTTCTTCATATCCATGACAACACTCTGCTTCCCCGGGATGCCTCCATAGAGGTAGCCCACCTCTTTCTAGTAAGAGCACTTGCCCGTGCAGGATGGTCCTGCACAGGTTTCTCCCCTGACAAGCCCTCTTGAGAACTGCTCTCACCTTCCACTAGTAAGGATTAAATTCCAGCATGTGCTAGGCCTGACAAGGGAGGAAAGGGGCCATTCAATGAGAGCTATAAGAATTAGCTAAACATGTATCAGCAGGAGCTGAAGACCTCAGGGATTCGCTTTGAGGGTTCTTGATCAAAGGGTAGGAATACACTACTCAAAATACTTTGACTTGGAGGGATTTTCCTGATACATGGAAGTTAATACCCTGTCCAGGATCCCAGGCTCCAGGGCCAATTTGCTGCTATGGTAGCCATGTAGGCAGTGTCCAAGATGGTCCTCACGCCCATGTGTAATCCATTCCCACTGACTATAGGCTGGATTTATGACTTACTTCTACGAAGAAGAACACAGCAGAAGTGATGTGATGGCACTTCCATGATTAGGCTTGCTTAAGTTTTGGGTTCTGTCTCTCTCTCCTTCAGGTTCTCTCTCTCTGTTTCTGGGGTTCTTTTTCTTTTTTTGAATGTACACTTTCTTTTTCTCTCACAGTCAAGCCACCATGTAAAGAAATTCAGACTAGAGAAGCCACATGGAGAGGAGAAGTCCTGGAGGATGCAAGGCCACACGGAAGAGAACCGAGGCATCCCAGCCAGGACCAGCTGCCAGCCAGGTGAGCGAGCCTTCTCGGAAGCTACCCCTCCAGTCCAGCCATGGCTTCAGATGATGTGTACCTGGCTGATGCCTTGACTGCAATCTTATGACAGTCCCTAAGCTAAACCACTTCCAACCTGACCCACAAGAGCTGTGAAGTAATGTATGTTTGTTGTTTGAAACCACCAAGTTTTAGGGGATTTGTTCTATAGTAATAGACAAGAAATCCAATAGCTCTCAGAAACCTAGACAGTGATGAGCCATGAAGGACAAAGTGGAAATGCCTGATTTTCTCTCAAAGACAGGCAAGGGAGGAATGAAGAAGCTGAATGCTGGAGTAAATCCATTACGTGTGGCCAGGGGATCACAGGACCCTGTTCCATAAGAGAGTCCAGGGGACACGTTATTAACTAAGACCATCGGGACCTTATTAACTTACGTGCCAGTAAGAAGTTTAGTGGTAGCTTTCCTCTGTAGGCCAGAGGGCTAGTCACAGAGCTAGGCTTGCTAGTATCCATAGGGATGACTCGTCATTCTCAAGTAACATAAGCCAAATGTCAATCATCAGAAGCCAGCTCTGCTGGCCTTCACAGTAACAGCTGTCAAGTGTGGAGGGGCAGCCAAGGGAGACTGACCTGCAGGGGGCTGTGGAGACTGCTGATGGAGCAGGGATTCCTTCCCAGAAAGAGTCGTGGCCCCTCACTCAGTTTCTGGATCAAGTCCACTTTCAGATCCAGAATCTGCTGATTGAAGAGGCAGATGGGTCCTTAACAGAAATGACCTAGCCACTCCATGGCAAGTATGCACTAGAGCATTACTCAGGTTACTGAACACTAAGAAAATGGGAATGTCCCGATACTGAAGAGACCCTTGGGCAGATTTGAGGTGACACTGATAGCCAGAGACACGAATCATTATCATGGTCCACCTCAGAGCAGGGGCTTGTACGGATCAGGTTATAAATTAAATCATGGCTAACATCTGGCTCATGGTGGTTTGTGAAACCACCGGGTGATCATTTCCACCATCCCTGAGTGTAAAGTTGGGATTGATAAGTTCAGCAGTTGGTATAATACCTGCATTGGGTCCTTGGCCTTTGGCATAGGTGCTATTGTAGTGGAGAAGGTCAAATGGAAACCTCGGAAGGTGCCCCCTCTTTCCTGGCCAAGAGTGTAAATAAAAAATACTATATCCTGGAGGGATGGAAAAAATTAACATCACCATGAAAAGCTTAAAGGACAGGGATGGTGGTTCCTCTTGTATCATCACTTAAGTTGTCAGTTAGAATCCAGCAGAGAGCAAATGGATCTGGAGAGTGACTGAAGACTATTACAATTCAATCAATTAGTGGCCCTGATTGCAGCTGCAGTGCTGGATGGGGCATTTTTGCTCTAGAAGATTTATAAGGCCAAAAGTACATGGTATGTGGGTCTTGATTTGGTAAATGCCTTTTCTATTTTGGTTAGCAAACAAAATGAGAAAAAGTTCACGTTATTGTGAAACGGACATTTATTTAGTTTTGTTTCTCTGCTCTTCTAACTCTCTCACCTTCTGTAATAATACAATCCACAGAGATCTGAACCACCTGGGCATTCCATGGAACATTACACTGATGGCATCAGACTTGTCAGATAGGAGGAGCAAGAGCAGGATGAGCAGAACAGTGGAGACCTTAGTAAGACAGGTACACTATACATGTTAGGACATGAATGCCGTGAAGATTCAATGACCCGCCAAAGCCACTGTGAAGTTTTTAGGTGTCCAGTGGTCAGATGTATACCAGAACATCCCCAGTAAAAGGAAAACTGCTGACAGACCCAGTGGAAGAATCATGATGAACCAAGAATTTAGGATTCTAAAGCGGGGTCAAGCAATCTACAGCAGACAAGCACACACCTTTGGAGAAACAGCTTATGCTGTGTTGCTTGGTACCAGTAGAGACAGTCTGTAACTGCCTATTATGAGCTGGTGTCTGTCGGACCCACAGAGTCACAGAGTTGGGTGGGCCCAGCAGCAGTGCAGTGTTGAGTTGGAAATGGTGTGTCTGGGACCAGGTTGTACGGATGGACAGTCCAGACTCCCAGGTCACTTACTGCAATTGCATAAACATCCCTTCCCCAGCTTGCACCAATGCCATGCTAGGGTCCTTAAGACCATCTGTAAGCAGAGGAAGAATCCCTTGCTGGCTTTACAGATGAGTTGGTCTGGCTGCCAGGTACAAGGCAAAAATGGACGCTGCTACTGCTGCTGCTAAGTCACTTCAGTCGTGTCCGACTCTGTGCGACCCCATAGACGGCAGCCCACCAGGCACCCCTCTCCCTGGGATTCTCCAGGCAAGAATACTGGAGTAGATTGTCATTTCCTTCTCCAACACATAAAATTGAAAAGTGAAAGTGAAGTCACTTAGTCATGTCCGACTCCTAGCAACCCTATGGACTGCAGCCTACCAGGATCCTGCATCCATGGGATTTTCCAGGCAAGAGTACTGGAATGGGGTGCCATTGCCTGATGGTGGCTGCAATATAGCCATATTCAAGGGTGGCCTTTAATGGATGAGATGGAGATAGAAAATCTTCTCAATAGGTGTAGCTGCAAGTGATGCACGTGGACACCCATTTTGTGTGAAAGCAAAAGTAATAAGAGGTAAGGATATATAGAGATTTATCAGCTCAGTCCATCAGATCATCTGATAAGTGTCATGAATGAAAAAGACTCCTCATTGGAATGGGAGAGGCCCCTGGGATTTGCATGGCCTTGAAGGCGAGAATTGAGGCACTGCCCAATTAATGAACAATGATTCTAAATTTTCTCTTGTCACCTTGGAAAGTAATGAACACTCCAAAACTGAGAGAAGAGAGAAAGTAGAAGCGGCATCCTTCTTAGTCTCCTCTGCTGGTGTCTTCTCACATCTTGGACCTGTGAATGATGGGCAAGTCCTTGGATACTTCCATTCCTTATTAAACTAACTTCCTGGAGGATATCATGGAGTCTTGTGGCTTAAAATAGCAACTATACTGTATTGGTGTTTTTCTTTCTGGCTTACTTCACTCTGTATAATAGGCTCCAGTTTCATCCACCTCATTAGAACTGATTCAAATGTATTCTTTTTAATGGCTGAGTATAGATCAGTCTTATGGACTCTGTGGGAGAGGGAGAGGGTGGGGAGATTTGGGAGACTGGCATTGACACATGTATAATATCATGTATGAAACAAGTCGCCAGTCCAGGTTTAATGCACGATACTGGATGCTTGGGGCTGGTGCACTGGGACGACCCAGAGGGAGGGTATGGGTATGAGGAGGGAGGAGGGTTCAGGATGGGGAACACAGGTATACCTGTGGCAGATTCATTTCGATATTTGGCAAAACTAATACAATATTGTAAAGTTTAAAAATAAAATAAAATTAAAAAAAATAAAAAATAAAATAGCAACTATAAGGTGATGACTCTCAAATGTATATGCTAGTTCATCAAAAGTAAAAACTTTATCCTTCAAAGAACATCATCAAGAAAGGGAAAGACAACCCACAGAATAGAGAATAATATTTATAAATCATATTTCAGAGATAGAGTTCTATCCAGATTAAACAAGGAACTCTCAAAGCCCAAGAATAAGAGGACAAATAACCCAATTAAAAATTGGCAGGAAATTTGAATAGATATTTTTTTTAAGATGATACACAAGTGGTCAATAAGCACATTACAAAAGCTCAGCATCATTAATCTTCTGGGAAATGCAAATCAAAACTCAAGGAGATACCACTTCACGCCCACTAGGATGGCTGTAATCAAAAAGACAGACAACAACAAGGGTTATTATCTGGAGACATGGGAATCCTCATACATTGTTGGTAGGAATGTAAAATGGTTAAACGGTTTAGCTGCTTCAGAAAACAGTTTTAATTAAACATAGAGTTACCCTATGACCTGGTATTCTGCTGCTGCTGCTGCTAAGTCGCTTCAGTCGTGTCCGACTCTGTGTGACCCCAGAGACAGCAGCCCACCAGGCTCCCCCATCCGCATTCTACTCCTAAGTAAATACTCAAGAGAATTGAAAACATGTGCTCACACAAAAACTTGTACATGAATGTTCATAATAGCATTATTCATAATAGCTAAAAAGTGGAAACAACCCAATTATCCATTAATTGATAAAGGGATAAACAAATTATGGCATATCCATACACAGGAATATTATTAAGCCATAATAATCAAGTACTGACTCTGATGGATGTACTGTGAAACCATTACGTTCAGTGAAAGAAGCCAGACACAACAGGCCACATATTATATGATTCCATTTTTATGAAATGTCCAGAACAGGCAAATCTGTAGAGAGAGGAAGTAGATCACTGATTGCCAAGAGCTCAAGGGGACAGAGGAGTGACCGCTAATGGGTATGGGGTTTCTTTTGGGGGTGATGAAATTTCCTGAAATTAGATAGTGCTGATGGTTACACAATCATGTGAATATATTAAAATCCTCCAAACTACACTTTAGAAAGGTGAATTTTACAGTATGTGAATTAGCTCTCAATAAAGCTGTTATTAATATAAAAAAGAAAGAAACCATAGAACCTCAGGTGTCTTTTCTAAACCAGAGAAACCTTCACCTCTCCCCTAAACTCCAGACTGGTGTGTCCTACTCAGTACTTGACATCTCTGCCTGGATACTTAGCAGGAACCTCAAACTTAATATATCCCAAACTGAAGTCTCAGCATCTCCCCAGATTTGTTCCTCCTAGAGTCTTCTCCAACTCAGTAAATGCCAACTTCTTGCTTCCAGTTGCCCAGGCCAAAAAATTTGGAGTCATCTGTGACTCTTGTCTCTTGTCCTTCTTTATACCCTCCACATTCAATACATCAATGAACCCTATTCTACCTTTAAGATACTTGTAGAATCTGACTACTCCACTTTCACATCTATCACTCTAGTCCAAGGTACCATCATCTCTTGCTAGCCCCGTAAGTAGTCTTCCCAATTCTACCCTTGTTCCAGTATGAGCTGAACTGTGTTCCCTCCAAATTCATGGGTCAAAGCTCTAACCCCCTAGTACCTCAGAATTGGGATGTATTTGGAGACAGGCCCCTGAAAGAGATGATTAAGTTCAAATGAGTACATGAGGGTGGGCCCTAATCCAATCTGAGCCATGTCCTTACAAGAGAAGGAAACGGGGACCCACAGAGAGACACCAGGGATACACAAGAACAGAGGAAAATCACATGAGGATGCATGGAGAAGGCAGTCTGCACCCCAAGGAGGGAGGTCTCTGAAAAAATTACACCTGCCAACATCTTGATCTTGGACTTCCAGCCTCCAGAACTGGAGAAATACATTTCTGTTGCTTAAGTTAGGGGTCCCCGACCTCCAGGATCTAATGTCTGATGATCCATCAGGTGAGGGCTGATGTAATAGAAATAAAGCACACAATAAATGTGATGTGCTTGAATCATTCCGAGACCAACCATTCCCCTTCCTCCCCACTCCCCTTCCCCATCCTGGTCAACAGAACAATTGTCTTCCACGAGACTGGTCCCTGATGCCAAAAAAGTTGGGGAACCACTGGCTTAAGCCACCTCAGTTCAGTCGCTCAGTCATGTCCAAATCTTTGCGACCCCATGAATCGCAGCACGCCAGGCCTCCTTGTCCATCACCAACTCCCGGAGTTCACTCAAACTCATGTCCATCGAGTTGGTGATGCCATCCAGCCATCTCATCCTCTGTCGTCCCCTTCTCCTCCTGCTACCAATCCCTCCCAGGATCAGAGTCTTTTTCAATGAGTCAGCTCTTCGCATGAGGTGGCCAAAGTACTGGAGTTTCAGCTTTAGCATCATTCCTTCCAAAGAACATTCAGGACTGATCTCCTTTAGAATGGACTGGTTGGATCTCCTTGCAGTCCAAGGGACTCTCAAGAGTCTTCTCCAACATCACAGTTCAAAACCATCGATTCTTCAGCGCTCAGCTTTCTTCACAGTCCAACTCTCACATCCATACATGACCACAGGAAAAACCATAGCCTTGACCAGACAGACCTTTGTTGGCAAAGTAATGTCTCTGCTTTTCAATATGCTATCTAGGTTGGTCATAACTTTCCTTCCAAGGAGGAAGCGTCTTTTAATTTCATGGCTGTAATCACCATCTGCAGTGATTTGGGAGCCCCAAAAAATTAAGTCTGACACTGTTACCTCTGTTTCCCCATTTATTTCCCATAAAGTGATGGGACCAGATGCCATGATCTTACTTTTCTGAATGTTGAGCTTAAAGCCAACTTTTTCACTCTCCACTTTCACTTTCATCAAGAGGCTTTTGAGTTCCTCTTCACTTTCTGCCATAAGGGTGGTGTCATCTGCATATCTGAGGTTATTGATATTTCTCCCGGCAATCTTGATTCCAGCTTGTGTTTCTTCTAGTCCAGCATTTCTCATGATGTACTCTGCATATAAGTTAAATAAGCAGGGTGACAATATACAGCCTTGATGTACTCCTTTTCCTATTTGGAACCAGTCTGTTGTTCCATGTCCAGTTCTAACTGTTGCTTCCTGACCTGCATATAGGTTTCTCAAGAGGCAGGTCAGGTGGTCTGCTATTACCATCTTTTTCAGAATTTTCCACAGTTTATTGTGATCCACATAGTCAAAGGCTTTGGCATAGTCAATAAAGCAGAAATAGATGTTTTTCTGGAACTCTCTTGCTTTTTCAATGATCCAGCGGATGTTGGCAATTTGATCTCTGGTTCCTCTGCCTTTTCTAAAACCAGCTTGAACATCTGGAAGTTCACGGTTCATGTATTGCTGAAGCCTGGCTTGGAGAATTTTGAGTGTTACTTTACTAGCGTGTGAGATGAGTGCAATTGTGCGGTAGTTTGAGCATTATTTAGCATTGCCCTTCTTTGGGATTGGAATGAAAGCTGACCTTTTCCAGTCCTGTGGCCACTGCTGAGTTTTCCACATTTGCTGGCATATTGTTACAGCACTTTCACAGCATCATCTTTCAGGATTTGAAATAGCTCAACTGGAATTCCATCACCTCTACTAGCTTTGTTTGTAGTGATGCTTTCTAAGGCCTACTTGACTTCACATTCCAGAATGTCTGGCTCTAGGTCAGTGATCACACCATCGTGATTATCTTGGTTGTGAAGATCTTTTTTGTATAGTTCTTTGTTGGGGGCCAGAGTGAGGTACTCCGCCCATGGCAAAGGTCATGAGGAAGGAGGCTCGACATACGCAAATGCGGGATCGAGCCTCAGGAGTCCCCCTGGAAATCCTCGAGCGTCTACCCCCATAACCAGAGCCTGCCTACTTTACTACTTTGTGCTCTTACCTACACCTCTGACTTTACGGGGGGCTGTCCCCCACCACCTCTTTCGGAGAAGGAGTTAACCTAGAGCTCCAGTTAATAATAATTCCTGGGCGTGATAAGAGTGTTTTAACCTACAAACTCCTCTGAAGGTTCTCTAGCCTGCCTGACAGGCTCCTCCGGCCACATGTGATTGCTCACAGCCTCCCAACCATGAGAGGCACGAGATGCTTTAAACCTTCTAAAAACAGGTTCCTTAGAAAAGTTAGAAAACTATTAGTTTAAGTATAATGGGCTGATTAGAAATTGTATTGGTGAAGGGTTTTTCATTTGTTGAGCCAATGTTTGTTGCTAAGTCTCCACATCCCCTGCCCTTACACACATTAATGAATATATAGAAGAAATAAGTATTAACCTTTGATATTAATCACGTTAGACCTTAGGCTAAGTAAATTCTTTCCTTAACTAAAACCCACTACACCCTCACCCTGTAGGAATGTAACTTTACTTGGGTGGCGTCTGTTTTGAGAATAATCAGCCCTGGAGAAATAAGTGTCCTGATTGACTGACCGCTGTCACAAGGAGAGGGTCGTAAATTGTCAGCAGGCCCCCCTGGCCAGAAGATGATGTAACACCCCTAAGACCTCTGTATACATTTGTGTGAAGCACCTGACTTTAATAAAAGTCAGGACTGCTGTCCCCACGTGACTTTTGTATAACATCTTAGTGTATAAAAACAGACTCTGGAAAACAAAGAATTGGGATCAGTTTCTCGAAATACTGGTCTCCCCATGTCTCTCTCTCCCTCTGGCTGAGTCTCCATCTGGAGCGCGGAACCCACCATGCTTACTAATTTTGCCTGGGCTTCTAAGATCCGACCGGGGAGGCCTCAGTGTCTCCTCTCCTTCGGGAGAACGGAAGGACGCCTGCGGCCTACGTAAGTGGTGCAAGCTTCTTGTCTTGAAGTTTTATTGGTCCCCCGCGTAAACCAAGCTACTCAGCCTCTTTTCTCCACTGAATTTTCCTACTGAGCTATCCTTATTCTATTACTCTTTATATCTCTAATTAATATCTAATTGAAGCTATCATATCCTGACCCTCGCCGACGCCGTCTCTCCTTCGAATACCCTGGATCAGCCGGGGCTGGTCCCCGGCAGTTCTTCTGTGTATTCTTGCCACCTCTTCTTAATATCTTCTGCTTCTGTTAGGTCCATACCATTTCTGTCCTTTATTGAGCCCATCTTTGCATGAAATGTTCCCTTGGTATCTCTAATTTTCTTGAAGAGATCTCTAGTCTTTCCCATTCTGTTATTTTCCTCTATTTCTTTGCACTGATCGCTGAGGAAGGCTTTCTTATTTCTCCTTGTTATTCTTTGGAACTCTGCATTCAGATGCTTGTATCTTTCCTTTTCTCCTTTGCTTTTTGCTTCTCTTCTTTTCACAGCTATTTGTAAGGCCTCCCCAGACAGCCATTTGGCTTTTTTGCATTTCTTTTCTAAGCCACCTAGTCTGTGGTATTTTATTATGGCAGTCCTAGCCAACTAGCAAAACATCCCTCTGCCACCCATTTTTTATACAGCAGCCCAAGAGATCTTTTAGAATTATATCAGTTCTCTGCTCAACACTCTCGTTTGCTGCCCATTTCACTCAGAGTAAGAGTCTCAGTCCTCATGTGGCCTGGAACGTCCCATTCTCCTCCTGCCTACATTACCTCCCAGGGCTGCCGGGCCGCAGCACTCCCCAGGGCGTCCTGCAAGTCTTGCTCCTCCCCCTCACTGTGCTCCAGCCCCACTGACAGCTCAGAAGTTCCTCAGACACACCGCTGTCCTTCCATGGCCTTTGCATACACTGCCCTCTCTGCCCCAGACCTTCTCCCCCCACATCAGCGTGACTCTCTTCCTCACTCTTTAGGTTACCCTCAAACATCATCCTTAAGAGGACCTTCCTAACTGTTCTAACTGGACCTCATTACATAGTTTCGAATCTCTTAGCACTTAGCAGCACCTGATATATTATCATACGTTTCATTGTTTCCTTGGATATTGTTTAGTTCTCTCAACTGGCAAGTAAGCTCCTTGAAGACTGGGGCTTAATTTTGTTCACATGACTCTATCTTCAGTGCCAGCGACAGTGCCCGGCATAGAGAAGTTCAGTAAAGGGTGTGCTGTGCGCTTTGCTTAGTCGCTCAGTCGTGTCCAGCTCTTTGCAACCCCATGGACTGTAGCCTACCAGGCTCCTCGGTCCATAGGGATTCTCCAGGCAAGAATACTGGAGTGGGTTGCCATGCCCTCCTCCAGGGGATCTTTTAACAAAAGAAAGGGTGAAGGAATTAAGGATATTTGAGTCACCTTTAAGACTGATCACTTGTCTTGTTAGAAAGCTCAGAACCCATCTGTGTGCTGTCTTTACTAAGGGTTGCTGCTGCTAAGTCGCACTCAAGCATATATGCAAGAACCTGGTTTTGTCTGTTTCCCATCCTGTTTTCCTTTTGCTTTTATTTCTTTTACTGAGATATACTGTGTGCATTGGCAAGCTGCCTTAGTTTCAGAAATGGCATTGAGTACAACGCAATGAACTTGCGAAGACATTTAAAATATTTCTCCAGTTTCTGGCCTTCTGAGATGGCTGTTTGATCTCTGGCTGCCTTGGGAGTGGGAAAGGACACTGGAATGGTCCCAGTCCAAATCGCTGGACATGGGGTCCCCTGGTCACAGGAATTTCTGGGGGAATTCTTCTGAAGTTCAGTGAATTCTCCTAGGGACCATCAGCTTCAGCAGAAGAAAAGAGACTCTTTTGAAGGCCTGATGGTCAAAGAGTGCAGAAAAACTGCACTTTGGGATAGAAAAGTGCATCTTCTCAGCTTAAGAGATGTCAGGCTAAAGTTGAAAGGAGAGCCCTTAAATCTGCCCACCCCCACAGGGCGCAAGGGCAATTTCTGAGTTAAGTGTCTAGGTGCCAGGGAACATGGGGACAGAGTGAACACTGTCTGGCCGACTGGGTTCCTAGAGAACACCCCTCACTGGCTGTCACACTCATAGGGCTCACACTGACCACAGGGACAGGGAACACAGGGTAAAGGTTCCCCAACCACTGCACAGACACTTGGCCTGTGCCCCTCTGTTCCCTGGGGGTTGGATCTTGCAGGCTAAGACCAGGGACAGTGCTCTGAGCTCTGGTATCCAAGTTCCCAATTGCTGTGTTCACACAGTCCTGCCCCCAGCCTGTGGCAGAGGTAAAAGCCACTCCGGTCTGAAAGCAGCAGCAGCTTCTTCTCCCAGAGGAGGCTGCAAACTACCATGAGCCCTTTCATCAAAGAACTGAGTGGTGTTCACAGCAGTTAGAATGGCCATCATCAAAGAAGTTCATAAATGTTAAGTGCTGGAGACGGTGTGGAGAAAAGGGAACCCTTCTACACTGTTGGTGGGAATGTAAATTGGTAAAACCACTATGGAGAATAGTGTGGAAGTTCCTTAAAAAACTAAAAATAGGGCTACCATATGGTCCAGCAATCCCACTTCTGGGCATATAACCAGAGAAAGCCATAATCCGCAAAGATACATGCACCCCAACATTCACAGCAGCACTGTTTACAATAGCCAAGACATGGAGGCAATCTAAATGTCCACTGACATAGGAATGGATAAAGATGCTGTGGTACATACACACGCTGGAATACTACTCAGCCATTGAAAATAAAGAATGCCATTTGTAGCAGCATGGGAGGACCTAGAGTTTACCATATTAAGTGAAGTCAGACAAGACAAATATATCACTCATGTGTGGACTCTAATTTTTAAAAGTGATACAAATGAACTTATTTACAAACAGAAACAGATTTAACAGATATTGAAAACAACCATATAGTTATCAAAGGGGAAATGAGGGGGTGAGGGATAAATCAGGAACTTGGGATGAATGTACACACTCTATATAAGACAGATAACCAACAAGGATCTACTGTATAGCACAAGGAACTCTACTTCGTGTTCTGTGGTAACCCATATGAGAAAAGAATCTAAAAAAGAACAAATATATATAACTGAGTCACTTTGCTATACACCTGACGCTAACACAACGCTGTAAATCAACTATACTCCAATAAAATTAAAAAATAAAAATAAAGTAAAATATAAGACTACTTCTTTCTTTAAAAAAAATAGAACTGGGTGATGTGGACAGTTTTCTGATGGTTCTCGCATACTCCCCTTCCCCCCCCCGCCCCAAAGCTTTGTCACAGGCCAGGCCAGAAGCTGTGGTGTTTTTCCATCGTAATTTCTTGGCCTTAGACTCAATGTGGCCTCAGATTATATCACTTTTCTTTCTCTGCTTCTTTGTGCTCTGTTGATCAACACTTCCCCTCAGTTGCTGAGGGAAGTCTAGTTGAGTCAGGAAAAAAATTGGGGTCTACTGGACAGAAATTCAAACTGAACTGTTGTAAAGCAGTGGCTTCCTGAGTGTCCTGGTACATTAGCAACTTTTATGCAGCAGTTTTCAATGTAAATGTGTTCAAATTGCTGAGAGATCTGTGGTTAAAGTCACCTTTAACCACAGGAAGCCATCGTACCCAGTCTATTTAGTGAGTCTGGGGTGGGAACAAGGAACCTGTACAGATTCTTCAACAAGTACCCAGGAGACAATGTAGGCAGCCTATGGACCACACTGTGAGAAACACCTCCTAAGGACCTGGTTAGTGATCCCAGTGTCTGGGTCTGGCTACTCACCTACCAATCAGAACTTATGGCGCTATGTCTGTTCTTCTCCACAGAGGAATCCAGCTCACTCTAAGTTGGGGCTCCACTGCCCCAGGAAGTACTTCGTTCAGAAAAAAGCAGACTTTCATCTTTGAGATCCCTTCCTCGGGTGTTGGGGCACCCAGCACCACCTGAAAACCACGGTACAATACTTGTCAGCATAGAATCTCTGAAGAAAAATTCCGACGTGCCCCAGTCGTTGAGATCTTTAACAAAAATGATTACAGAAATGGAAAGTACGAGTGTAACCATTTTACAGAGCTTTTCTCTCTTTTCCTGGGTCTCGTGGAAATCCCCGGGGTGAAAGCGGCCACTTAGAGTCACCCACCTGACTGGGAGACTGGCCGCTCCACTGTATTCAGGAGCAAGGGAGGCAGTGGCGATAGCTGTATCCGCCCATCATCCGGAGTCAGCGAGGCTGGCACACATCCTGAACAGCTGCATATGAGCACTGGTTGGGCTCTTCCATGCCAGGTGCCAGGTTGTTGCAACTGCCCGGGAGAACATTCTCTGTCAGCAGGGCTAGCCGCACCTGGAGGGAATGATGTAATCTTCAGGAATGCTAGATACGCCTGCATGCAGACAAGCGCACTGGGGAAAATCAGCAGCCTCAGCACCCAATTCAACTGCAGAACTTGTGGTCACACTTGCCTGTCCAGGTGGGATGCTTCTCAGGGAGACCAGATGGCTTCATTTGTAGTTTATGATAAAGCTGAAGTCTCGTTCAAATGAACGTAACTTCCATTTTCCAGTCAAAGACAATGGAACCATGGGGCTAGTCTTAAGCTTAGCTCCTCTCCTAATCTCCCACCTCTAGTGAGTATCACTGGGGCTGCTTAAGCCATTGTTCTCTCTCATTCATTCAACAAACATTTACCAAGCGCCAACTATGATAATCACAACTCACACTGTCTAAGTGATTGCCCTGGGCCAGGCACTGGTCTAGGCTTGGCACGTCCATCTCATGCAATTCTCATCAAACCATATGAGTGAGAGATCCCATTTTACAGATGAGGAAATTGAGGATCAAAGAGGTGACTGT
Source organism: Bos javanicus (assembly GCF_032452875.1). Classification (NCBI taxonomy): domain Eukaryota; kingdom Metazoa; phylum Chordata; class Mammalia; order Artiodactyla; family Bovidae; genus Bos; species Bos javanicus. Next base: position 53,283,021 of record NC_083874.1, on the reverse strand, counting down.
CTAAGATGCCACAAACAATAAGACATAGAGCAGGGACTTCCCAGGTGGTCCAGTGGCTTAGACTCTGAACCCCCATTGCAGGGGGCCTGGGCCTGGTCAGGGAACTAAATCCCACATGTTGCAACTAAAGATTCTACATGCCAAAACAAAGATCGAAGATTCCAAGTGCTGCAACTGAAACCCGGCATGGTCAAATAAACATATAAGTAAATAAATTTTTTTTAATAAAGGAGATACAGAACAGACTCCCAGGCAGTCAGCCCTTCCTGTGTGCCAGGCTGAGCTGAGGCAATGTCCTCTTCATGCCTTTCCATGGATTCACTGATCTATTCATACTACAAACCTTTATTCTTACGCGGTGTCCCCTCAGCCTATCCACCTTACACACTCTGACACTGGCCCTCCTTCCCATCTATTAGCCCTCCCAGGTAGATTCTCCTCACTTCCCCTGATGCCTTGTCACCACTCTCCTGATCTTCCCTCCATTCTGCGGCTCTCCCACTGTTTGGTCTCTTGAACCCTGGTGTTGTTCAGAGTTCTCTGACACTCAGCCCTACAGCCTTTACCTCAGGAAGACACCCCCAACCCACCCCTTCCCCATATTCACAACTCCACAGTGTGATCTCGCTGCATACTGGAGATGCCTTTATCCCAACACGATATCCCATGACAGGTGGCACTTCTAGTTTTCAGAATCCCCTATTAAAATGACTTCATGAAGTTGGACTGGTGTCCACCTCTCTACACGGCACATGATTGGTTTCCAATAAATGTCTGTCAAACTGAGCAGAACTGACTCACATGCTTTATATACCAAGGGTATGAGCAATAGAAAAAGCAGAACTGGCATTTTAATACAAGATGGTAAATATAACCTCATGAATATCACTCATGGTTGGAAGAGAGAAAAACAGGACACAAATATGCTAACAGAACTATACAGGAAGGGCCATAACACATAGGATAAATGCATGACTCAGGAATCTGACCACCTGAAATCCTGGCTCCCAAGTTGGTAACTATGTGATGCAGAGCCAGTGACTGTACCTCTCTGATGCTGAGTCCCATCCACAAGTGGGACTAACTCATCTTACAGGATTGTGGGAGGATCAATGAGATAGTCCCACTTACAGATGAATGTTGTATTTATTTTTTGTTCATAATGTATGGATTTGATAATGAAAGACTGAGGGAGGAAGAAACAGTATAGTATTTTGAGACTATGATACAAACCCCCAGGTCAGACAAAAAAATGCATGTGAGAACTGGCCAACCAGAGGTCCAGATTTTAACATTTTTAATTAGCCATATTTAATAATGAAGAAACTTCATATTAAGGAAAAAATCCAGAGTTCTGACTTCTCTTGAGAAGCTAGAAGAGTTGGCTCCTATGGGCTTCTACGTCTCCATGGCAGTAATTGTCTGGATTTGTATACTAACTGCTCATTTAGGCAGACATCAGCGCTCTAGCTTCCCCAGCACCTCCCATGCCCACTGCTTCTTACTTGGCCTGCTTCACATTATAGGTATTTGAGTTTGCAACCCCTGTCATATATGATGCCTTCTCAATACCAATATAGTTTATTATTATGCACAGTTCTCCTCTGTTCAAAAATCTAGTATAGCTCTCTAGTACCTCCATCATTGAAGTCAAACTTTGTCATCTTCTCAGTCTGGAGACCCATCCAGTCTTACTTCACATGACTCCCCATCACACCTCAGCTCCTCCCTGCTATGGGGCTGGCATGGCCCTTCCCTCCCTTCTGCTCACCTGCCAAAGCTAAGCTCAGGTTCAGCCACTTCTCCCACTCTCTGCAGCCTGGGGTGCTCTCAATCCTCCAGACTTGCATGGCATGATGGGCAGGAGCAACCAGGATTCCAGTGCAGTCAGAGGTTCTTGGGCTTTACCCCACAAGGAAACCTGCCTTTGTCCACTCTGTTCTCTCCTTTCCCCCTGCCCCTCTGGGGTCCCCATCCCTGCTGGACCTAGCCCTGGACTTCTGTGATTTTAAACAAAACCAGAATGGGGTGGGAGAAATAAGACAAGAGCCATGGGAGATTAGGGGAAAAGGAAGAGACAATCGGGGCTAACCCAGGGGGGTCAGTTGCACAGGAAGGAGAAAGGGAGGGGCTGCAGCAGCAGGAAAAGACTGGAAGTCCAAGGTCAGGAAGGGAATTTGGCATATAGGGAACTTCCATGCTGCTTCCCCCTGTAGCCAGAACCACACCCTTCGGGACTCCCTCCGTCTTTGGTTTTCTATGGCAATTCTATCTTCTACAGGAAGAGTGGAAGCTCCATGAGGACAGACGTCCAACTTAGCACTCCATTGTTTCTCCCAGAGCCAGAGATTCCACAGGTTCATGCAGAGTGACAGACCTCAGTATCCTCAGGTGTTCTCAGGTAAGTGGCCTAAAGAAGATGTTAGGCATCAAGAAGTGGGCTCTTAGATCTCACTTCCTGGCAGAAGTGTGATGAGATCATATAGCAAGGTGGTTTTGCCTCCCAGCCAATAACCAGAGAGATGCTTTGGACTGGAGAGCAGTGGTGCTCAAGCTAGAGCCTGCAGAGCAATCACCTTGGGGGAGAGTGGGAGCTGCTTATTAAAAGAAATGGCTGCCCTGCATCCAGGGTATTGGATACAGCTATCTGAGATGGGGCCAAGAAGTTGCTTTTCCAACTACTTCCCAGGTAGTTGGACCAATGATCACACTTTTGAGAAACCTAGCTCTAGAGTCCAAGGTTGTGTGGTGTTAGTCGCTAAGTCTCATCTGACTCTTTGTGACCCCATGAACTGTAGCCGGCTCGGCTCCTCTATTCATGGAATTCTCCAGGCAAGAGTACTGGAGTGGGTAGCTATTCCCTTTTCCAGGGCATTTTCCCAGCCCAGGGATCAAACTCAGGTCTCCAGCATTGCAGGCAGATTCTTTACTGTCTGAGTCACCAGGGAAGCCCAGAGTCCAGGACTGAAGTCTAACTCTGAAGCCACATCATTCAGCTACTTGATGGAAGAAAAGTAACTGTTCCCTGCTCCACTCTTCCCTGCCTAGCAGGTCACTCAACCTTTCGTTTTCAGGGCCTTCATCCAGACCCTAAATGCCTACGACATTATAGGGTGCCCCCTTGTGGCACAAACGGAAAATTACCTGAACTGAAATCTCACTTTTCAGTTCAGTTCAGTCGCTCAGCCATGTCTGACTCTTTTCGACCCCATGAATCACAGCACGCCAGGCCTCCCTGTCCATCACCAACTCCCGGAGTTCACTCAAACTCATGTCCATCGAGTCGGTGATGCCATCCAGCCATCTCATCCTCTGTCATCCCCTTCTCCTCCTGCCCCCAGTCCCTCCCAGCATCAGTCTTTTCCAATGAGTCAGCTCTTAGCACGAGGTGGCCAAAGTACTGGAGTTTCAGCTTTAGCATCATTCCTTCCAAAGAACACCCAGGACTGATCTCCTTTAGAATGGACTGGTTGGATCTCCTTGCAGTCCAAGGGACTCTCAAGAGTCTTCTCCCATACCATAGTTCAAAAGCATCAATTCTTTGGCACTCAGCTTTCTTCACAGTCCAACTCTCACATCCATACATGACCACCGGAAAAACCATAGCCTTGACTAGACGAACCTTTGTTGGCAAAGTAATGTCTCTGCTTTTGAATATGCTATCTAGGTTGGTCATAACTTTCCTTCCAAGGAGTAAGCATCTTTTAATTTCATGGCTGCAATCACCATCTGCAGTGATTTTGGAGCCCAGAAAAACAAAATCTGACACTGTTATCCTTAATAAAGTTTGTTAAACAAACTTAGGTTTATTTCTGCCAGACAAAAGATCCCTGGAAACTTGAGATGCTCATCATTCACTAGATCTGGCCCATGAGGAAGGGCCAAGGGTCCATTCAGATGGGTGATGAGTTGAATACTTGGCATTCTGAGGACAATTCTTGTCCTTTCTGAGGACAGCAGAAATGATTTATTCTCTTGGCTTTGGGATTTTACAGGGTGAGAAGTATTTTAGGAGAATAGTCCATACCAGATTACTCACTAAATTCTCTGTTGGAGAAGATGCCTTTGTAACAGATGTTGCTGCTGCTACTGCTAAGTCGCTTCAGTCATGTCGGACTCTGTGCGATCCCGTAGAGGGCAGCCCACGAGGCTCCCCCATCCCTGGGATTCTCCAGGCAAGAACACTGGAGTGGGTTGCCATTTCCTTCTCCAAGGCGTGAAAGTGAAAACTGAAAGTGAAGTTGCTCAGTCGTGCCCGACTCTTAGTGACCCCATGGATTGCAGCCTACCAGGCTCCTCCATCCATGGGATTTTCCAGGCAAGAGTACTGGAGTGGGGTGCCATTGTCTTCTCCGGTAACAGACGTTAGAATTGGACAATTTCAAAGCCCTGGAAGCACTGTGTGACCAAGAAGGGACCTTAGGAGGACTATGAACCATTTCCCCTCTGGCCTCCCTGAAATGAGAAAGCTGGCATTATTAACTGTGATCTAGTGTGAAAACACTCTGGCGCCCAACTCTGTTACTAACTGATTTGGCAAAAGCACAAACTTCTTGCAGGAATTACAACATCTTTATAGGCTTTGCTGCCACCTGCTGCTCAGGCCTGGGATGTGCAGGAAATGGTAACCAGGAAAACGTCAGCGGAGCAGGTTTCTCAGCCTTTATAGTATATTAGCATCTGCTAGAGGACTTGTTAAACCATAGATTTTTGGGCTCCACCTCCAGGGATTCTGATTCAGTGGAACTGAGATACAGCCTGAGAATCTGCATTTCTAATAACTTCCTGGATGACGAAGATGCTGCTGGCTGGGAGGCATGCAACTGGATGGCATTTGTAGTTTCTCTTTACATCATACATACACCAGAATCTGACCATCAATCAGTGTAAGTTGCAAGCAACCAAAAGCCTCTAACTTAGGGTTTCTCACCTTGGGCCCTACTGGTATTCTGACCTGATAGTTTTCTGTGTGTGTGTTTTGGGGGGTGGGAGCTATTCCGTATGTTGTAGGATGTTTAGCAGCATCCCTGTCCTCTACCCCCTAGATGCCAGTAGCACCCCTCTCAGGCATTAGCGCCTGAGAACCGCTGCTCTAAAAGGTAGGTAGATGTTCCTCTCTCACTTGGTAGACTGTGACAGTGTCCCATAGTGTTGCCTTTAATACAAGATGCTACTGACCTACAATAAATTTTCAGTTCGATGGGTTTAACTAACAACAAAAAATAACAGCTTACATTCGTTGACTACCTACTCTAGGCAAGGCACTCTACTAATGCTTTTTAATTACCCTCTTTAACTCCTACAACCACTTTCTTACTAATGAGGAAAATGGAGCTTCCATGGATTAAATAACTTGTACAAGGTCATGGTTAATACCAGTTAGATTTGGCTGGGACAGGGGAGTGTGGGGCTGAGCCAACCAGCACAGTCCCATAGCAATATAAAGCAAGTCACAAATACAAGCCATATATATAATTTTACATTTTCTTGAAGTCACATTAAAACAGAAAAAACAGTCAAACTAATTTTCATATCCTCTATGTGAGAATCAGATGATAAAGAAGGCTGAGTGCCAAAGAACTGATGCTTTTGAACTGTAGTGCTAGAGAAGACTCTTGAGAGTCCCTGGACAGCAAGGGATCAAACCAGTCAATCTTAAAGGAAATTAACCCTGAAAATTCACTGGAAGGACTGATGCTGAAGCTGAAGCTCCAACACTTTGGCCAGTTCAGTTCAGTCACTCGGTTGCAACCCCATCACTGACTCTTTGCAACCCCATGGACTGGAGCACGCCAGGCCTCCCTGTCCATCACCAGCTCCCAGAGCTTGCTCACACTCATGTCTATTGAGTCAGTGATGCCATTCAACCATCTCATCCTCTGTTGTCCCCTCCTCCTCTTGCCCTCAATCTTTCCCAGCATCACGGTCTTTTCTAATGAGTCAGTTCTTTCCATCAGGTGGCCAAAGTACTGGAGCTTCAGCTTCAGCATCAGTCCTTCCAATGAATATTCAGGACTTATTTCCTTTAGGATTGACTAGTTTGATTTCCTTGCAGTTCAAGGGACTCTGAAGAGTCTTCTCCAATACTATAGTTCAAAAGCATCAATTCTTTGCCACTCAGCTTTCTTTATGGTCCAACTCTGACATCCATACATGACTACTGGAAAAACCATAGCTTTGACTAGACAGACCTTTGTCGGCAAAGTAATGTCTCTGTTTTTTAATGTGCTATCTAGGTTGGTCATGGCTTTTCTTCCAAGGAGCAAGCAAGCAAGTCTTTTAATTTCATGGCTGCAGTCACCGTCTGCAGTGATTTTGGAGCCCAAGAAAATAAAGTCTGTCATGGTTTCCATTGTTTCCCCATCTATTTGCCATGAAGTGATGGGACCAGATGCCATGATCTTAGTTTTTTGAATGTTGAGTTTTAAACATCTACTTCTGCTTTATTGACTACACCAAAACTTTTGACTGTGTGGATCACAACAAACTGTGGAAAATTCTTAAAGAGATGGGAATACCAGACCATCTTACCTGCCTCCTGAGAAATCTGTATGCAGGTCAAGAAGCAACAGTTAGAACTGGACATGGAACAATGGACTGGTTCCAAATTGGGAAAGGAGTATGTCAAGGCTGTATACTGTCATCCTGCTTATTTAACTTATATGCAGAGTACATCAAGCGAAATGCCAAGCTGGATGAAGCACAAGATAGAATCAAAATTTCCAGGAGAAATATCAATAACCTCAGATGTGCAGATGACACCACTCTTATGGCAGAAAGCGAAGAGGAACTGAAGAGCCTCTTGATGAAAGTGAAAAAGGAGAGTGAAAAAGCTGGCTTAAAACTCAACATTCAAAAACTTTGGCCACCTGATGCAAATAGCCGATTCACTGGAAAAGTCCCTGATGCAAGGAAAGATTGAAGGCAGAAGAGGGCAACAGAGGATGAAATGGTTGTGTGGCATCACTGATTTAATAGACATGAATGTGGGCAAACCCCAGGAGACGGTGAGGGACAGGGAAACCTGGCCTACTGCAGTCCATGGGGCTGTGAAGAGTCAGACATGACTTGGCGACTGAACACAATCTTCTATTTTGCCCAACATTTATGTCTAAACTGTTACCATTTTAACATGCAACTAATATTTTTTTTACATTGTTGATATATTTTACATTTTTTTATTCCACCTTGAGAGTTGTGCATGTTTTACACTCATAGCACCTCAGTGCCCACCAGCCACAGGTCAGGCGCTCTAGGGCTGTGCAGAATCACCCTGGACTAGACTTGCACCTCAGCCCAGCCACCCTCCAGCCTCCACGTGTGGAACATATGTGTCAATTTCACCTCAATGTCTTTTAGTTTCGGCCTATACTTCAGTCATTTTATCAGACCCGTGTACCTATTCATGGACCCTGCAATCTCTTCTTGGAATATCTCTACTTACTTTAAAACGAGGGTTGCAGTTTTGTGAAATTCATCAAACAGTAGACTCCTCATCTGGTGGCCAGCCTGTTAGCTATCATGTAGTTTTAGTTCCTACAGCTTTTCCATTGGCTGTTTTCCCACAGTCTGTGTTTGTATCTGCATCATGGAGACCATCTTAAGTGTCACTAATCAGTGAGGCACACATTTCTTCACACTCTCCTGTCTTTTTGGTTTATCCCCTCACATCCAGGAATGCTCACCCTCCCTCAGTGACTGTGCCTTTCAGTGGCCCCCAGACAATGCTTCTCCCTGCAGTTCTCATGCCGTCTTCAGTAAATGCTTCTGATCTGATCTCTTTGGAAAAAATCACTCCCTAGAGAATTCTGCAGTAAATCCCTTAGTCTTACGAGATTTATTCGTTCAAATTTTACAGGCATTAATATCAAGACAGATATAAGTACTAACATCAACTTACACCAATAAAAAGTTGTAATAAGAGCTCATCCTTTTGAAATTATATTCCTACAAGCCATATGCTGTGCTCAGCACTCAACACACATTTTCTTATTTTTCCTAATAGTTCTACAAGGTAGGTGCAATTACAATTGCCATCCAGAAATGAGGAGAAGAGACAGACAGTATAAGAAGCTTGCCCAAGGTGTCCCAGCTAGCAACTGACAGAGGTGGGAATTGTATCAAAGTTTGATGATAAAGGTGATCTCCTCATCACCATGCTCCACTGTCTGAAAGGTGATTTGCAAGTATTGACTTCATTTCTGAGTTTGTAAGAGTGTGGGTCTAGATTATATCCCTTACCTCTTCTCTTTTTTCAATTTAAAAATTTTTTTAAATTGGAGGATAATTGCTTTACAATGTAGTGTTGGTTTCTGCTGTGTAACGTGGATCGGCCGTAAGTACACTCATGTCCACTCCCTCTCTAACCTTCCTCCCACCCCCACCCCCATCCCACCCTTCTAGTTTGTCACAGAACACCAGGTTGAGCTTCCTGTATTACACAGAAACTTTCCACTAGCTATCTACTTTATATATGTCTTAGCTCTTCTCTTGATGGGGAAGAGAAATAAATAGCAGTATTATTTCACTTGCCAAGATATGGAAGCAATGTAAGTATCCACCAACAGATGAATGGGGGATTTCTCAGGTGGTCCAGTGGCTAAGACTCTGAACTTACAATGCAGGGGACTTGGGTTCCATCCCTGGTCAGGGAACTAGATCCCACATGCCGCAAGTAAGATCCGGTGCAGCCAAGTAAATAAATAAACTCATTTAATAAAAATGAAAAAACAGATGAATGGATAAAGAAGATGTGATTCATCTATACAATGGAATACTATTACATAGTATTAAACATATACTTTATATATAGTTATAAAAATGAAATTTTGTCATCTGCAAAAACATGGATGGACTTGGAGGGCATTATGCTAAGTGAAATAAGTCAGACAGAGAAAGACAAATACTGTATAATATCAGTATACAACAAACTAGTGAATATAACGAAAAGAAGCAGACTCACAGGTATAGAGAACAAACTAGTGGTTACCAGGGGGGAGTAGAGGGCAATATAAGGGTGGAGTCGTAGGTGATACAGAACTACAGGGTGTAAGATGGGCTCAAGGGTGTACTGCACAACATGGGATACATAGCCAGTATTCTGCAATACCTGTGAATGGGAAATAACCTTTACAAATTGCATTACAGATTTTAAAACAATTTTTTAAAAGAAAGAATTTGGACATAAATGTGATCTGTCCAAACAGTCAAGATTTTGTAATAGCTGTGAACAGAGTATAGCTTTTAAAAACTGTATAAAAGATTTTAAATTTTAAAAAATAATAAAATACAAAATTCTTGGTGTTCTAAGGACTGCCTCTGGAGCAAGATGCCAGGACCACTCAAGATGCAGTGCTCTCGCCTTGAACAGGGGGCTGGGACTCAGGTCTATCAGGAGTTCAACCGGGAGGCCCAGCAGGCCATGTATCGGGACCCAGAGCTAGCAGAGTATGGGCACCAGAGTGTGATGGGTTTAGGAGCGGATGGAGGTGGGGATATGGAAGTGAGGGTGAAGCAGGTCTCTTGGAGAAGACAGGGAGAGAGGGTGGGAGAGGAAATGTGACAGGGCTCAGGGTGGGGGCAAGGTGAGGGATGATTTGCTTTGTAGTTTTGTTAAACATGAGCATGTTGCAATGCTGACGGTGGAAAATTAAAAGCTTGGGGAGGGGGTGGATGTGAATCAGCAAGGACCCTAAAGAGTCAGAACAAGGGAGGTGTTTGAAGCCCATGTCAGGATACATGTTTGCTGATGTCAAAGCCTTCTTGCACCTGTATTAGCCTATCACCTCCCCCGTCACTGTCTGCCAATCAGCCACTGTCAAGAGTGCCATGGTCAAGTGGCCTGAGAAGTTATGCATCTATAGTCAGAAACATGTTCCCCTCACTGGACGTAATTTCTTAACCCTATCAGTGAGGAAAGCACACAACACATGAAGCCAGAATACATATCCCCAGGCAGCCTTATATGCATGTGACAGTTTTTTTTTTTTTTTTTTGCAAGAAACATCAAGTCTGTCTAAAACAGCTCTCAAGGGTTGGCCTCAGATTCCTGAAATAATGCACCATTTGGATAACTTTCCTAAAAGGTCTTGTTAAAAAACAAATGGGGCAAAACAGTCAGGAAAAAAGCATCCACATTCATTGCTGCGTTATTCACAATGGCCAAAAGGTGGAAGCAACCCAAGTGTCCATCGATGGATGAACAGATCAACAAAAGGTAGTATGTTCATGCTATGGAATACTGTTCAGCCCTTTTGAAAAAGGAACATCATTCTGACACATGCCACAATATGGATGAACCTTGAGGACACTACGCTAGGTGAAATAAGCCAGTCACAAAAGGATGAATACTGTATGATTCCACCCATATATGGTATCTGGAGTAGTTAAATTCATAGAGACAGAAAATAGAATGGCAGTTGTCAGAGGCTGGGGTTGGGAGGGGGACATGTGGCAGCGTTGTCTACTGGGTACCGAGTTTCAGTTTGAGAAGAGGAAAAGAGTTCCGGAGGCGGATGATGGTATGGTTGCACAACAATGTAAACGGAACTGTACACTTAAAAATAAGATGGTAGTTTTATGTCATGTATATCTTACCCACAATTTTAAAAAGCAATTTAAAAGGGGCCACCTGATCCCTTGTTCTTATTATTAGATTGGCTCAGCTTTGCTTCTCAATAAAGGAAGCTCAGCCAAGAGCAGGATGTTGAGGAGATGGATCTGGAAGAGCTAGTGAGAGGCAACAGTCCAAGGGTAAGTAATTCTCTGGGCTGTGGGATGTGCTTTGAGAAAGGGCAAGCCTTGAGTTCCAACCTGACTGAGAGGGATAGCCTTGTGGGTTCCTCAGGAGCAAGAGCGGAATCTGAGTCCCAGACACCTTGAGAAGCTGCTGCTGCTGCTAAGTCGCTTCAGTTGTGTCCGACTCTGTGCAACCCTGTAGACGGCAGCCCACCAGGCTCCTCTGTCCCTGGGATTCTCCAGGCAAGAACACTGGAGTGGTGTTTGTTTCCTTCTCCAGAAGGTGACTGAGGGGAAGGAAAACAGCAGCCTTTATGGACTTGGCTTTACTGAGGGCCGCCTGGGCAGTGCCTTTCTCTAGGGGAGTAAGATTACTACTGTTCAGGCTCCGAGCTTGTTTAGAAAACCCTCACGCTGGTGGAAGGTAGACCTGACGCTGCATGTCAAAGTCAAGGGTGGGTCTGCGGGTGGTGGAGCCACGCCCATGGCCCGTGACCCTCTCAGTCTCATGCTTTCTTTAATCGAGCCAGCACCTCCTCCACCATCAGACCCTGGGAAAGGAAGCTGCTTGGCCACAGAAAACAGCATTTGAACCCTCATTAATGAGAGAGACAGAATTGTTACACTAGCATGGGAACACTCAAGGAAGGAACAAATTTCATTTCCATGCATCTCTAGCTTGAATCCCAAGCTCAACATATGCTATTTTTATCAAATACTTTGTATTCTGTGACACGCTTTGCCAACTTTCTATTATTAGACACATCAGAAAAAAGTCCATGTTTGACTTCTCTTCCTTCTAACTTCTCCCTCCCCATTTATGGGAGGGGTGGTGGCTTGGGTGGGGGCCCTGTCCTTTCAACAGAGGGTAAGTGACAAGGAGATGACAGCCATCGGAAAAGTCACCTTGCTGCCAAAGCATCCAGGATACGGGCTCTACCTCCTCTGCAAATGACATCTTGTCCTTGGTTCACCCCAGCCCAGATGGCACAGCTGATGGGATAGGAAAACATATGTATTTTAGAGTATTTACAGCACCGTTTCTTGCCACCCCCCACTTCCTCTGAAGGAGGATTTAGTCTTGGCCAGCTAAGTTTTGGAGACTTTCTAGTGCAGATTGTAGGAAAATAGGGGAGGGGTTCTGAACTTTGTGATGCTGTGGGTTGGATAAGTTGATGGGTTCACTGAAGAAAAGACAGGAAATCACCTATTGGAGAAAGCAGAATAGATCAGAAGGTGAGAAGGGGGACGAGAGATAGGAGCCAGGAATTGCCTGAATTGGGAGGAATTAAGAGATAAATTAAGGGGAAATGGAGTAGCTGCTAGGTTGCTATGAGGAGAGTTTGGGAGAGAGATGGGAGATTGTTCAGAAATGTTGTTTATATTATGATTGGAACCCATCCTCCCCTTGGCATTTTTAAGAGATTTCAGTTCAGGCATAAAGTGGTCTTAAAGCTATTTTTTATATGAGGGCCTCAAGTTTATCTGGGCTTCCTTCATGGCTCAGCTGGTAAAGAATCCGCCTGCAATGTGGGAGACCTGGGTTCAATCCCTGGATTAGAAAGAACCCCCTGGAGAAGGGCAAGGCTCCCCACTCCAGTATTCCGGTCTGGAGAATTCCATGGACTGTATAGTTCATAGAGTCACCAAGAGTTGGACACAACTGAGCAACTTTCACTTTGATTAACTTATGGGCTTCCCTGATAGCTCAGTTGTTAAAGAATCTGCCTGCAATGCAGGAGACCCCGGTTCGATTCCTGGGTCAGAAAAATCCACTGAAGAAGGGATAGGCTACCTACTCCAGTATTCTTGGGCTTCCCTTGTGGCTTAGCTGGCAAAGAATCCACATGCAATGCTGGAGACCTGGGTTCAACCCCTGTATTGGGAACATTCCCTGAAGAAGGGAAAGGCTACCCCCTCCAGTATTCTGGCTAGTCCATGGGGTCACAAAGAGTTGGACATGACTGAGTGACTTTCACAAGTTTATCCAAGGCAGCCTGGACTACTGGAAGCTAGTGTTTAATGGTGCAGGAGAGCCACCCTTCACCCCACTTCTCCCATCAACACAGACTATAGTCTAGCTATTTCAAACTGGTGTCCTATGGGCTGGGTTTGGACCCTAGATGGGTCTTGTTTGGCTCATTGAGAGTTAATTTTTTAACCACCATTGAAAATTGGAATTTCACATTTAAAAAGTCTGCATTTCCTACTTCTCTTGGAAAGAAAAAACTGGAAAATCTGGCAACATGAGACTTTTATTCCCTAAAACAAAAATAGGTCCCTGCTCTCTGGTTGACCTTAGTGCTCGCCACTCACATAGTGTGCACACATGTACATACACAGGGACGATTTCTTGAACCTACATTTCCTGCCAGCTGATCACAGCAGACTACATCACTGGGCTCTCCTCTCTTCCTGAGGACAATTAGAAAGTCTGGACCAAACGAGAATGAAATCAGCCTGAAGGCATCAAAGACAATAAGATAATGAAGAATCGCCAAACCAAGTTTTGGGAAAAGATAGCTGTTCAAGGCAGAGCAGACAATGGCACCCCACTCCAGTACTCTTGTCTGGAAAATCCCATGGACAGAGGAGCCTGGTAGGCTGCAGTCCATGGGGTCGCTAAGAGTCGGACACGACTGAGCGACTTCACTTTCCCTTTTCACTTTCACACATTGGAGAAGGAAATGGCAACCCACTCCAGTGTTCTTGCCTGGAGAATCCCAGGGACGGGGGAGCCTGGTGGGCTGCCGTCTATGGGGTCGCATAGAGTCGGATACGACTGAAGCGACTTAGCAGCAGCAGCAGCAGCTGTTCAAGGAGACAAGCCCCAAAACTAGGGGTTCTTCCCCCTTGGGACATTTACTGCTTCAGGAAGAGAGAGCTAAGAAACTGAAAAGTTAAGCAGTACCTAGGCAATTTTGCATGTTGAATGGGACAAAAGGTGGAATCCAGTGCCCACCAAAGAAGAGAGGCACTGTAACTCCCCATTTTAGGCAAAGACCCTGAAGGACTACACCTTAACACTAGGCAAATCAGAAATAACCACAGATTTTGTAGAGCCTCAACCCAGCTTTCAATGAGTTTAATTCTTTAAGTTGGATTAAGACTATCCTAAATTGCTAATATCCCCAGGTGTCTAGCAGAAGCAAATGTTAAGTACTGTCTGGAAGAAGATAACACCATAATGTCACATGTTACTTCTACTAGCAATTTTTCACATACAATTTGAGCATGAAAATACCCAGATACCTAAGGAAAGAAGACAACATGAATGAGATCCAACAGAAACAACTACAATAGAAATAATCCCAGAGAATTCCACTTTTGGAGTTACTGGACACAGACTTTGGAGATGTAAAAATACAGCAGAGAACTGTAAACTTAAAGGTGTGTTTGCGTGGGGGGTAATCTTGATTTGAAAAATAACCAAGTAGAAATTTAGAGTTGAAAAATACAATAACAAAAGTGAAGAGCTCAGTGGATGGCTTCAAAGCAGATTAGGCATAGTCACAGGGGGAACTGATGAACTGGGAAGTCAGTTAGAAGAAAACATCAGGATGAAACATAGACACAATGATGGAAAATACTGTGGAGAGAATAACAGATAAGGAAGATAAAGTGAAGACTGAAGTTCTAGAAAGAGATGAGAGAGAATAGGGCAATAGCAATAATTTGAAGAGAAGATATTTGAGAAACTGCCAAAATTGACTAAAAGCAAGCCACAGTTTCCAGAATCCCTGGGAACCCCAAGCAGGACAAATAAAAAGAAAACTACACCTAAGTATCCTGCCAATGCAGGAGATGGGGGTTCAATCCCTGGTACAGGAAGATTCCCTGGAGAAGGAAATGGCAACCCACTCCAGTGTTCTTGCCTGGAAAATCCCATGGACAGAGGAGCCTGGTGGGCTACAGTCCATGGGGTCACAAAAAAGTCATTCTCGACTTAGCGATTAAATAACAACATGACCTAGGTATGTCATACTAAAATATATGAAAACCAAAGACCAAAAAAAAATGTTAAAAGGAGCTATCACTACTTGAGAAAATGGAATAGACTGTTAGCTTACTTCTTGACAGAAACAATGGAAGCTAGAAATTAACAAAATTTAAGTATCTTTCAAGTACTGAAAGAAAATAAATGCCAACCTAGAATTCCATGCCCAGTGAAAGTAGCCTCTAATAAGAAAGGTTAAGACATTTTCAGGATTCTTTAATAGCTGCAGATACTAAAGCATCTTTAAGCAGAAGGAAAATGATTTAATATGATAGATATAGATGCAGGAAGAAATGAAGAACAATGCAAAGGTTAATCTGAGGAAATCCAAATGAAGTAGACTCTACAAAACAACATGGCAACGTCCACTGGGGATTTAAAAAGTTAAAATATATAACAAATACACGTAGTAAGGAGGGAGGACAAATGGAACTAAAATGTTCCAAAGTCCTTGTATTACTATGGAAGCAGACTGAAATGTTAATTAACGTTGTTATTGTTGATGGTTAGTTGCTAAGCCACATCCGACTCTTTTACAACCCCATGGACTGCAGCATGCCAAGCTCCCCTGTCCATGGGACTTCCCAGGGAAGTATCCTTGAGTGGTTGCCATTCATTGCCTTCCCAGGAGGTCATCCCGACCCCAGGAATGAACACTTGTCTCCTGTATTGGCAGGTGAATTCTTTACCACTGAGCCTGGGAAGCCCCATTAATTAACATTAGACTTTGATAAATCCAAGATAACATTGTGATTGCCATGATAACTTTAAAAAGAATAGTAAAAAAGTATATAGCTTGCAAGGTAACAGAGTGAAAAAATAGAATATTTAACCACTCCAAAGGCAAAAAAGAAGAATACAAAGAATATAAAGCATGTGGGACAAGTGAAGCATTTAACAAGGTGTAGCTATGGACCCAAATATATCAATAATTACATTAAATATGAATGAAAAAATACTTCAATTATAAGCCAAAGAATACTGAACTGGATTTTAAAAATCTATATATTGTTTATAAGAAACACATCTAAAATATTAATTTAAAAAATGTTGAAAGGGTGGACAAAATACAAATATTAGACAAAATTATATTAATAGTACATATTAATGTAAGACAAAACATATTTTCAGGCCAAAAGCATTACTACAGCTAAAGAAGGATATATCAAATAATAAAAAGTTCAATTCATAAAGAAAATAGTGACTATAAATCTTGATTATAAAACTTGTACATCATACATTTTATGATGTAACTTCAAAAAATATGTAGCTAAGATTGACAAAAACCACAAGAAGTGACCAGATAAAGAAGTAAGGATGTAGAATATTTGAACATGATTAGTAAACTTGATTTGGTGCACTATTATGTATTATACAGCAATTATAGAATTCAGGTTCCCCAAGTATTTATGATCCGTGACCTTCCAAGCAAATTATAGGGCTAAAATTCTCTGTCTCATTTTATGTTAGGTGTGGCTGTAAGACTCATTTTGGCCAATGAAATGTGAGTAGGAGTAACTTCCAGCTGCTAGCTGTAACAGTAAACACCTCTCCCCTTTCCCTCCTATAAGTGGAGGGTTAGAGTTCCTTCAGTTTGGACCCTCAGTTGAGGATGACACGGAGCAGAGCTGCCTAGTCAACCTACAAACGGACATGCTGATGTTGATGTGTGAGAACTAGACCTGTGTTACTTCATGTGTGTGCATAGTTGCTCAGTTGTGTCCAACTCTTTGCGACCCCATGGACTGTATGTAGCCCACCATACTCCTCTGCCCATGGGGTTTTCCAGGCAAGAATACTGGAGTGGGTTGCCATTTCCTTCCATGGGGAATCTTCCTGACTCAGGGATCAAACCAGCAACTCTTATGTCTCCTATATTGCAAGCAGATTCTTTACCCGCTGAGCCATCATGGAAGCCCTTGTTACTTTAAGTTCCTGAAATTTGGAGATTATTTATAAATGTCATGTAACCCAGTCTATCTGAATTAATACAAGTAGAAAAAGCAAAGGACTGTTTTACAGGCACAGAGGTAAGCCTGTCTTGTACGAGTGTGGTGTGATACAAGTTCACCTGACTTAAGCTCTGGGGAGGTGGGGTGGGAACAGGGCTGAGGCAGGAAGACCAGCTCCCAAGAAGGGCCCATGAAGACTGTCTGGCAGCAAATTCTGAAGGACCTTGGATTAACAGCATGGAATAGATACTGTGATGGAAGGTGATAGTAACTGAGAGGATGAACCAGGGAGAATCTAGGTGGTGTTAAAGGAGGAAATCAGGTAGGGAACTTTTCCTGATGAACATGTTAAACATTTTCCCCCACTTCCTCGAAACAGACATTTAAAAAATTTGGTGAGAATTTTCCCAGCAATTGCATGCACAAGTAAACACTCATATAAACCAATTTTTAAAAAAATCAAATCAACTACATTCAATCTGCTGTTCAGAAAAAATTTTCCAGTTAATATCTTCACGGTTATTTTCTGAGTCATCTCAAAGAAATTTATCTCTTTTCTTTTTTTGGCAGCCCAGTATTCCACTGTATGGATGCACCAAATTATGAAGCTATTTCCCTGTTGACAGACATACAGTTTCACCATTACCTTATTGCAGTGACCAGATTGTGAATAATATCCATAGATTTTTGTCTTTTTTTCTACAGGCAGCCAGACCAGTTTTGCCCACCATTTTAATAGTGAAAAGTTTAGGCTGGGTAACAGGAACACAATCAGGCCATTGGAGGTGACAATTTTGGTTAGGGAGTGCCTGGTATGCCTTGATTACGCCCAGAAGAGTGTCTCAAACATAGTGGGTACCAATGAGCACCTGCTGAATGAATGAATGGACGGATGAATGAATCCACATCCAGGGTAGACCCTTACTGGGCCTTCCCTGCCCTCTCAGCATCTCCACCACTGACCTTAGGGCCAGCCTGGACGCTTTGCTGTGCGGTGCTATCCTGAACACTGTAGCATGCTTAGCAGCATCCTTTGCCTCTACCCACCAGATGCCATGAGCACAACCCAGTTGCAGCAACCAAAAATGTCTCCAAAAACTGCCAAATATTCCCTGGGGAAAATGTGCTCCCACTGATTTTCAATATGGACTGTTTTGTGTAAGAGTAAATGCCCTTTCTAAAACACAACTGACTCGGCAAAGGTTGATCCTACTTCTTGCCAATCCTGCCTCATTAAAATGCCCTTTCTTCCTGGATTTTCATATAGATTGCTGAATACCTTTTTCTGAGTTCAGATCTTATTCCTGACATCTTCACCATGAGTTAGGTCAATCTTCATTATATAGTATCATCATACATTGACATTATATACATATATATGTTATATACATTAATATATTAATGTATATATACATTAATGTTTATATATGTATATATATTATATACATATAATCCTCATTATACATTGTCTCATCACTGAATACCCTTCCTTGGAAGTACTTACCAAAGGTGAATCCTTACATTTATTTGAGAAATTACTAAATTAATCTATTTCCCTTCACTCAACTCCCTAGAGGGACTCATAAGTAAGAAGTTGGCATATCACATGTCAGTTCTTACTCATCATTTTTATATCTAGTGCCTAAAACAATTCCTGACACATAGTAGATGCTCAATGGGTGTTGGATGGATGGGTGGTTAAGATAGATGGATGGATGGGTGGGTGGGTGGATGAGAGCAAATTATCAGTCAACAAGGGCCACCCTAGGCTACAATGGGCTTCACCCATTTTTGCCCCTGTGCCTTCTAAAGCAATTATGAAAAATTATGTTATCTATACTCACATTTAAAAATTGATGCTAAATGGTCACCACCAAGTTCATATGGAATTAAGATAATAACTTCCAGCATATTATAAATATTGGATTTAAAAAATTAAACTCTGATATAATTCTTTAAATGTACCTATTAATCTATTGTTATTATTTCCAATATCCTCTACAACTTTCACAGTACTCTCCTTCAAATTCTAGGGATGGAAAAGAAAAATCTGTGAAATTTAAAATTGCCTTAATTAGTTATTGAAGGAAGTTGAGTTAAATTATTTAAGGAACCTTTTTGTCTGGGAACTTGGACCTGGAAATTTTCACATTTGGGGCTATGGCTCCTGAGTTAAGATTTGTGAAAAGTGAGGGGTATGCTTTCCAGTAAGGATAGGATTATTATGAACACAGACATTGTTCTCAGGCTAACCAGTTTTAGGAAAAGATACCTTATAAAATCTGGGAACCTGGAAACGGGTTCTCTAAAAATATTCTTTGGTGTGCCCATTGGAAAATCTTGAAGACCACCATTCAGGGGGTAATTCATACCAGTGGCCAGCAGAGGGAAGTATTGTACAAGCTGCTAGGCTCTATCTCCCTGGCTCTCAAGTTATCAGAGAGAAAGGGCAATTCACCTTGGATGCAGAGGGGACCACAGCTTGGGCAGTTCAGCCCAGTCCTTTCTGGTGTCTTGTGTTTGCACAGTGAATTATTCATAGGAAACTGGCTCCACAGAGAATGGAGGCCCAAGACTCTCCATCCTGCACCTCGAATCAGGGCCTGGGACTGTAAACCTTATTCTTTCTCCTCTTCAAGAACTGAGTTTGAGAAAAGAAATTGAGGAGTGAAGTCATGGATCTGAATCAAACGTGGGTTTTTGTTATTCTTATGAGATGAAAACAACAGTGAAATTTCAATGATTTATTGATTTAGGAGGCAGGGAGCAAAGTGACTGAAGTCAGCCAATGGGGCTGGGATCTCTCTTCTTGGCAAGCTCACCTTCCTGGCCTCTGCTTCTCTGGCTGTCAGATGGGAACAGGATTACCTTCTCCACAGAGCTGCTGTGAGGGTAAATGAGATAACGCGAGAAAAGAGCTCAGGATGGGAACGGCATTTTGCAAGGGCTCAAGAAATAACTGTGGTGATGGCGAAGATAATGATATGGAACTGGCATTTTGTCAGGCATGAGCGTTTCAGAGCTTCCCATTTAGGCCTGAAGAGGAAGAATCAGAAGTGAAAAAAACAAGCTATTTACATATTGTAAGTTTTACAAATCCAGGAGTTAGAAGCAGAAGCAGCCAAAGGAAACAGGCAGAATCAGAGATTCAGAGTTACAGCCTCGCTCCTCCATGTCACTCACAAGTGCCTTCCAGGGCTGAGGGCCCACCCAGTGTTGTAACAGGGTCTCTGTGTCTACAGCACTGTGTAGATGGTGGCTATACGTGTAGCCTCAGACATAGAAACAGTGACTTTGTTCATTGGATAGATCCTCTGTGAAACCTTAAAGGGTGGGGATGAATCGGTTGAAATAAAGTAGTAATTTAGACTCATTGCTCAGATATATTAAAAGTAAGGTTTAGAGCAAGCCCCGCCTCCCCCTCCTGCCTTACGTGGGGAAAGGTAACAGGGACAGTTCAGAGAGAGGCATGGAGACAAGTTGGATGGGATAACTGTCCTTTCACCTGGCAGCTGTCCAGCCCTCAAATAGCTCTTGTGTTTGGTCCAAAAATAAGATCACATGAGAAGGGGAGAAATAAATACGCAAGTATTCGTCCTTGGGCTTTCTGTGGGTCCACTAGCCGCTCTAGTAGGGCCCCAAGAGAGTGGCTTCACGCCGCACTCCGCTGCCTCCCTCCCCAGGCTCCGCAAGGCTGGGGAGACAACCTGGAACAGGGCGCGTGTGGTGTGTGGTCTGCACATAGCCCACCTCTGGGGGCTCCCCTGAGCTCCATACACATCAGAGAGGGAGCAAGAGAGGACACGCAGACCCAACCGTCTGGCCCCTAGGGGAATAAGGGCATCGCCTCCTTTGGTGAAGGCCACTCCCTTCTGATGGAGGATGGGAACTCCCTTCCTCCCGCAGAGGCCTGCCTGCTGCAGTCCTGCTAGGACAGTGTGGACGCTGTAGGCTGCCGCAGCTGCTAGCACCCCAGAAAGAAAGCGCCCCAGAGTCAAAGCAGCGGTGAGTACATTCGTTTCTCCAAGGGGCTCAGATTACTGTGGACTTTCTGCTTGACTTCAGGCTTTTGCTCTGCTTGAATGCTCTCCCCCACCCTCTTCTCCCTGACCTCAGTCAGTGGCAGGCTCGAGTCTATGTGATGGATGCTGGACTGAAACATTCCTTGTACTCCCCTCTCTCATTCAGACACTAGCTAGATTCCGGAAAGAACTGGGTGAGTTGAATTCTTAGCAGGGAAGCAGGAAAGGGCTGCTACCAAGTGAATTATCTTTGCTGAGATTCAAGAAGATATTTCCCAGAAAATCATTAACAAATCCCATTACGGTAATGTTAATGCTTAGTTGTTGTTTTTTGTTTTTTAAAAGCTCTGCATCAAATAGGAAATAAAAAAAGAAAAGATGCCAGCTGATTCCTTGTAATTGGGCAAAAGGGAAGAACACAAATGAGATCGAAAAGCATCTGCAGAGTTTCCCTTCCCCTCACCTCCTCCCTATCTCCTGACGTCTTGGAACCCTGCAAAATACACTTAACAGATCCAAAAATTCTTCTCTTTGGAAAAAAGCAAGGGTTTGGGGGGGAACTGCTCTGTAAGCAGAGTCAAGGGAAGAAGAAGAAAGACGTTTTTTCAGAGTCTTGTGTTCTCTTCTTAATGTCTCTGCCTCCCAAGCACGTGACATGTACCTGTGCCTGTTTGGAGGTACAGAGAGATGTCTTCATCGCTTGCACGCACATACTGTTCTTCCTTGACACAGCTCTTGACTATGAATGCTATGTTAAGGGTAAGCCAACAAAATGCTGGTGGGAACAAGATAAATCCTTGAATAAATCTAGATTCTTTGAGTGACAACGGGCTGAAATCCAATTTGAAGAGACTTACACAAAAAAAGAAAGAGGAGGGGTGGAAATGTTTTACTCATGTAACTGAAACGGCCACAGTTTTGATTTGGTAGGATCCAGGTGTTCAGACGATGGTGTCCTGAATCTGTCTCAGAGTCTCTATTTCTTGCTTTGCATCCTTGGATCATTCCATTTCCAGGAAGACCCACCCATCATGGTAGAGGATGGCTCCCAGCAGCTCGGGGCTGATACCCTACTGGTACAGCTGCCCTGCAAGAATGGGTGCTGTCCTTTCCCAAGAGTTCTAGCTGGGATCTCATTTCACTGAACCAGTGTGGGAACTGTGTCCAGCCATGCCACAGGGGTATAGTCATCACCATCCAAAACCAAATGACCTGAAAGCAACGAAAGGCTGGTCCCAAAACAAGAAGGGGTCTGGATGCAGGACGGCTAGGGTCAACAGTTACCACTTTGTACTGCTTTTTTGGTGACCATTCAGATTAAGAGCCAAAACTCCTCCAACATAGCCCCTCCTCTTTCCTCCCTCTTAAGAGTTCACAAAAATGTATAAGTGACAGAAAGTCTCATAGAAAAGATAATTAATAGAACAGGTGACTAAAAGATCCCATGGTATGCCATCCCTAGAGACTCCTGGGAATGGGAAAGACATTGGAAGGCTTGTCTCTGGCTCAGTCCCCAGACCACCCACCATGCCCAGAACCACTGGACCCCCAACCTGGCTGTGCTCACAGGGGTCTCCCTTTCCCCTCACCCACCCTTGTCCACTTCTGCCTCCCTCTGCTCTGCTCTGCTGATGGGAACCCATCTTGCCTCTCAAAGGCTGGCCTCTGAAGTGCCTTCCCTCCGACACCTCATCTGGCCCATCCGACCTTCTCTGTTCCTCTCTTCTCTGAGCTGGGGCAGTGCTGACCCTCAGCATTCCATCACTGTTTACCTGCTCTTTAAGAGCTGCATGTATCTTCGTTTCTCTCCCAACTTGAATTCTATATTCCTGGGGAAAATTAAGTTTCATCCCCAGCCCTACCTGCTGTGTCTAACACATATTAGGTGCTTCCAATTAGTAAAAATAAATAAAAATAAAAACAGCCTCCCTGAATAGCTTGGAGGGGTTTCCCTGGTGGCTCAGTTGGTGAAGAATCCACCTGCAGAGTGGGAGACCTAGGTTCGATCCCTGGGTTGGGAAGATCTCCTGCAGAAGAGAAAGGCTACCCACTCGAGTATTCTGGCCTGGAGAATTCCATGGACTGTATAGTCCATTGGGTTGCAAAGAGCTGGACAAGACTGAGCAACTTTCACTTTGTCACTAAATAGCTTAGAGAGGATGGTTAGATTACTTGAGATCCTTCATTCTTATTTTGCAAGTAATATAATAACTATGACAAACACTGACAGAGCTCTGATAGACTAGAGACCCTATGGGCATCTTCTCAGTAAGTCCCCACACTGACCCTGTGAAGTAAGTACCACTATTATCCAGACATTTACTTTAGTCTCAGAGAACTTAGTCACTTGTCCTAGATCAGTCAGCTAGTAAGTGGTGGTCTGGAAGTTAGAGCCCAAGCAAGCCTGCCATCTTGTTTCCTATTAAACTCATTAATTCCCTGTTTATCGATAGCACTTTCTGCTGCCTGATTTTAAAGAGTGAAGGGCACAGGCGATTGGTCAGAGACCATGAGGAAGCTCAAATATTTTAGCCTCCTCTCCTGCCACCTGTGCTCCCAGTGCCTCTACAGGGGGGTCTTTATTAGACTGTATCCAGGGGTGAGGGGTCATACCCTTACCCAAGAGCCAACAAGAAGGTCAAGGGTACAGGAATTTTACAAAAGGAGGTACTTTTATTAGAGTAGTCTCTGGGAAAATGTTAGCTGGAGGGTGGGCTTTAGAATTTGTTTGCTGATCTGGCTGCCCATCACTGAGCAAGGCCCTGACCTTTCTCCTGCCCTCTGAGCAGGGTGACCAAGCCAGGGCCTCCTGCAGAGGGTGGTCTGAAGGATTTAGAATGCAACCAAATTCAGATCGCAGAGGAAACCCAAATCTCAAGTAAACAGTATCTGTTTATACTCTCTGTGCCTCTGCACTCACCCACTGGCCTCTTGGCTGATGCCGTCACCTGTGGTGCTGGGGAGCCCCTGCCTGGCCTGAGGGTATCTTGTTTCTCTGATACACAGGAACCTACTCCTGTGGGATAGTATCTTCTCAAGAGCAGATCCTACTGGGTTTATGTCATTAATCCTCACAGTATCCCTGAGAGGATCAGAGAGCTGGCTTCCTCACAAGTGAGGCTCAGTGAGATGAAGTCACACCCCCAATTACACAGAAGCAAGGAGGGCTCAAACTCAGGGCAGAGGAGTTCTGAAGTCCTTAGGATACCAGCCTTCTTGCTTCCCCAAGTGATCATGATAGAACAAAACAAAAACCAAAAGAATTATATAAGTTAAGTAAAATGTTTTGGGTAAATCTTTAAGAGAAAAACCTTTACTAGACTCAAGAGAAATAAAAACATGTTAACACGAAAATTTGGACACCACACATTCACAGCACCATAAGTCTTGATATCTAAACAGAGGAAACAAGCCAAATACCCTTTAACTGATGGACGAATAAAATGGGACACATCCATACACATGAAATACTCGGCAATAAAAAGGAATGGCATTCTGATAAATATGAATCAGGCTACAATACGGATAAGCCTTACAGACGTTATGCTTTTTAAGGAAAAGAAACCCATACTATGTGATCCCATTTATACGAAATGGCCAGAACAGGAAAATCTAGAGAGACAGAGAGTAGACCGGTGGTTGTGTGGGCCTGGCGGGAGTGGGGAGGGGATGACGAATGACTGCTAATGGGTGTGAGGGTTTCTTTGGGAGATGACAAAAGTGTTCTAAGTTAGAAAGTGGAGACGGTTGCACCACTTTGGGAATATGCTAAAACCACTTAACTGCACACTTTAAATGGATGAACTGGATGATATGTGAACTATATCTCAATAAAAATCTCTCAAAAAAAAAAAAAAAAACCCAAACCATGGCTAATGAAATAATTAACGAAGTGACAAAATGGCTTTGTTGAAGGATGTAGTCTTACCCTGTCTGCTCTGATAAGCTTATGTCTCATCCCACTGAGCTTGGCTATAGGTCCCCCAGACAATTCAAGTGGAAAAAATATAGATGGAAGACATAGGATGCAGATTTCTCCCTGGAATTTAGACTAGATGGATCGTATTCTCCTCTTTCTTGTAAAGATCATTTTAAGTTTTATGGAATCAATCTCACTACTCTATTTTTGTTTCTGGGTTTCAAAATATGCTTCAAAAAGCATTCTCCAACCTAAGATGGGAAATCTTATTACCTAGTGATGTCCTCTAATGCTGTCCTCTAAGGTTTGTCTCATTACATTTAATAAATTTTTATTCATCGGGAATTTAACAAATTGAGGATCCAGGTTGTCTTTGTTTTGCCAAGTACATAGCCAATGATTAGATCAGGAGTTTTTAAATTTTGGATCAAAATGGATTTGAGGTATCTTGTAACTTCCTGAAATTCAATATGAAAATATGTGTGTGTGTGTGTGCGTGTGTGTGTGTGTTGTATATATTGCAATGCACTGAGGTGTAAGCCAAGTCAATAGGATAGTTGTTAAACAAATACAGGGGAGGCCTGAGTACTTACCCACAGGGAAAGTACTCTGTCACATGTCAAGCGAGAATCCCACCACCTTTGGCTTTGAGGTGTTACTAAGGCAAAGAACAATAAATGCCTCTCACTGGTTCCCCCGGACCTGTAACACTTTAGGTTTCTAATCATCTGCTGACAAATGAATGGAGCTAATACATCACTTTAGCTGACAGAACTTGGAGCCCTCCTATCACAAAGAATTGGAGGTTTATAGTCCAGTAAATATAAATGATAAACTGAAAATAAAACTGCCATTCCAAACAAAGTAGCAGATCCTTCTGTGCAGACTTGTGTATTCACATAATAAATGTATAAGCAACACCCACCGTGTAGCTGGCACTGTGCAGACTGTGGTTCTCAAAGTCTGGCCCATGGGCCAGCAGCCTCAGGATCGCCTGGAGCTTGTCAGACATGCAAACTCCCAGGCCCACTCCAGGCCTTCTGAAGAGAAACTCTGGAGTTGAGGCCCAGTCATCTGTGACTGTGATACACATTCAAATGTGAGAACCCTTGGTCTAGGTACTGGAAATATAAGGCTGAACAGACAAATAAAATCCCTGGCTCTTCTCATGGACATTACATTTTAGTGTGTGTGTCAGGAGGACACACAAATAAGTCAACAAATAACTGAACATGATAATTCTCAGATAGTAATAAGATCTATGAAGGAAAAGAAAGATCGATGAGAGGCTAATTTAGAACAGGTGGTCAGGGAGGAGGGTCTGAAGTGAGACTAGAATGATGAGGAAGAGACAGCCATGTAAAGAATCGAGGGGCAGAAAAGAAATCCACGCACTTCAGGGGGAGGGCACGGGAAGTGTAAAGGCCCTGCGGCAGGACCACACGTGGCTTGTATGAGGAGCAAGAGGCTGGAGCACAGTGAGAAACGTATCAGGGACGGACCTGAAGGTGCCGGTGGTGACAGCGAGCTTAGCTCTTGTTCTTAGTGCCAGAGAAAGGCACTGGGCAGTTCTGTTCAAATAGAAACACAATCCCATTTACCTTTTAGCAGGATTCCTCTGGAATGAACTGTAGAGGGTAATGGCAGAAGCAGGGAAGTCAGCAAGGAGGTACGGCAACAAGCCAGGCAAGGAACACTGGCTCCTGGATAGACCAGACCTACATGCAAAGATCTAGTATTAGGTGAAAAACAAACAATGCAGGACCGTCTGCCTAGTAAATCACTTTTAAACAATACACTCAGGTGTATAAAGACATTTTTTCCCTTCAAAGGATCCAGAAAAAAAGTGAATAATGATTATCTTTGGGAAGAAGGGGGTTAGTGAGGGTCATTTTGTGCCTCTCTGTATACTGTACATTTTTTATATATACACAAAGCATTCCTTTTATTTAAAGATAAAATATTTTAAAGTAAAATTGAAAAGCTGAGATCGAGGAAAACATTGACTAGGCAATGGGTACCAGTATCAGAAAAAGAAAGCCTGCTTCTCATGGGTGTGACCCTCTCCAAGCATCCTCTCCTGTAGTCGCTGAGAGCCAGGCCGACAAACAGGGCCTAGTTCCTGCTCTTGGGTCACACTGAGATTTGAGCAAGGCACCTTCCCACTGGAGAACCTCTGGACCCCGCTTCCGTCCTGTAGCTCTGGTCGTGTTTGTGTCTGTTGGGTCTCCTTGGGCAGCTAATACAATTTCCTGTGAAGGTCTGCTGTGTTTCCCTGTGGCCTGTTTGTCAAATTGCTTCCCTCCGTCATCTCGGCACTGGTTCACCAGGAGGCCAGCGTGCCCTTCATTTAATTGCATGATTGAGCATAAACAGAAGGAAATACTTTGCTGTGGGGAGAGAGACAGGCAGGCAGCATCTGATTTCTCCTGTCAGCTGATTAGGATTTTTTGAGTCCAAACAAGGTCAAACGAGATTAGAAAGAAAATACAGTGTCCGGTATGCGTTTCATATAACTGCATTGTTTATGTAAACAGGATGAATGACAGGGAAACTTTAAAGCAAATATTGAACATCAGCCTCAAGACTCAGAGACAAGAAGCCAGGGCTTATGTGTTATGACGGGAGAGAAAGAAAATTTATTTCCTGTGGACATTTGGAGTCCTGTTGAATCTATCATGCTCTGATTCCTCTCATGTTGGTGCAGTTAAAAAGTGATAGTTTTATGTCTGATTTTCAGAGGCACTGAACACAGAATAAGAAAAAATTATAGAAATGCCACATTTTACTTTTCCTGTCCTTCTAAAGCTCTTATAAGAGGTTTAGAACCACTTTCTGTAATAGCAACTGCTGAAGTGCTTGGTAGTAAGTCAATCTCTCAGGTCAGGGAAGGAAAAATCTCAGCTCCAGTACCAGCCACAACATTATAGACAGGGCTGATTCTGGCCAAGGCCACACCTCTGTGGATAAACCTACCAGCCTTCTACTTGGATTTTTGTTGGTCCTCCAAATCTGTCATTTTCTTGTTTTCTCAGACCTACCCTCTGTAGTGCTAGTAAGTGCACATGTGAAGTTTTAATTACTTCACAACCTTAAATGGTTTTAATGGCATTGAAAGTGGCCTCAGAGCTTTGAAGGACACTATGGTTTCTGTTACTTACTCTCTACAGGATCTAGTGGCTTGTGAATGCTTATCAAGAGGCTTTGACAGCTATTATTTCCATGGACTATTTCCTAGCCCAGAGCTAGGGGGCTGGCTGTTCTGAGGCCAGACTTTTAAACTAGAAAACCTCCCATTCTTTACCACGCTAAATAACAGAAGGGCCAACATTTCATACCTCATGATTCCATGCATCTGAATATATATTATTTAAAAGATAAATCTAGGTATGATATATATACACAATGGAATACTATGAAGACACAAAAAGGAATGAAATAATGCCATAAGCAGCAACATGGATGGAACTAGAAATTATCATTCTAAGTAGACTCAATCAGAAGGAGAAAGACAAACACCATATACCACTTACATGTGGAATCTAAAATACGGCACAAAGGAACCTACCTATGAAACAGAAACAGACTCACAGGCAGAGAACAGGCTTGTGGTTGCTGTGGGGAAGGGGAGGAGGGAGAGGGATGCAGTGGGAGGCTGGAGTTGTAGCAGATGCAAACTATTGTATACAGAATGGATAAACAACAAGTCCTATTGTATGGCACAGGGAACTATATTCAATATCCTGTGATAAACCATAATGAAAGGAATATGAAAAAGGATATGTGTGTATGTGTGTGTATATATATGTATATAAAACGGAATCACTGTTGTACAGCAGAAATTAACACAATATTGTAAATAAACTATAATAAATTTTTTTAAAGATAAATCTATACACTTGACATGGAAATTGAAACAAATATGGAACTTGAGAGATGTTAAATTAAAACATTAAAAATTCAGTATTGAGGAGAATTACGTTAAGCACTTTAAGGAACTGAGAAATCATGATTTCCCAGTATTTGGACAGGAACACTGCCAAACGACACCTGAGAGTAGTAAGTTAATGGGTTTACATCAGTAGCTAGGGATTGCACTTGCCTATGTCTGCCTAGGAACTCTGTGGTTTTTTGGCTTTTTTTCCTTAATAGCATTTGATGACTAGATGTAATGAAGAAACAGCACTAAAATAATGACTTACACTTGCATTCACACACTTACTGGTGTTTGAGGTGTTGTCACACATTTGGGCACATTTGATTGTCACCATAATCACAGCAGCTTGCAGGGAAGATTTAGGGTGCTTCCTAACTTTACCTCCTATCATTCCTTCATCTATGATCTAGAAGGTCCTTCAGAATTGTGCAGATGCTTAAGAAGATTACTATTTTTTTTAAAGCAAATTTTAAATTTTGTCAAAAGGACCTTTGACAGTTCACTGACGTTCCTGTTAATAAAGTTTAGAAAAATCAATTATTCCTGTACCTCTCAAGTTCCTTTTAGCAGAGCTGTGCTTCATCCATTATCAGAGTTATGCTTGTCTGTGCTTCTAATTCTTTGTCGCAGGAGGTGAGCTTTTCTGAGCTCCTTCCTTCAGAGGCACATGAAGTTTCCCTGATGACTTTGGAGAACAGTTTTCCATCTCCACCTTCCCAGAGGAGGGAGAAACCAGCGAATATATTTCTAGTTCCAACAGGTCAATTTGTACCTCCTATCTGAATCACCAGGTGGGCAGGCTTGTATGCATGTACGCACATACACACACTCTCTCTCAGTGACACCTCCCAGGCTCAAATGCCTGCATCAGGAACAGGACTCTTTGTCAATTCTAGGAAACTATTAATCATGTTTCCATTTGGTCTCTTCAGAGATACCTCCTGATCCATAGCCTTTCAATCCAGGTTCATTCCTCATGTTGTAGCCAAAAGTCATTCATACAAGCAGCTTCCCCTCTTCCTTACCCCATCCTGGCCAGGGGCGCAAAGATGATGCCCGTGGTCCACTGAAGAAACCCCACCTGATGATTTGCTTAGTTCAGCAGGGACAGGTTTGACTACTGGTGAGAAAGGGCAGAAATATTCTCTCTGCAGCCCCTCCCCAGCTCTAAACTGCATGGCCATTGCCTCGAGTGGCTTTGCAAAACAGGGACAGACAGACAGACAGACATCTACACCCTGTGCAGAGAGGCCAGAAGTCAGAACAGAAAAGGATTCCTTTTCATCCAGCAGTCTTCTGATTGCAGAGGAGTGTCTCTGAGCCATGACCTGCTGTTTCCCTGCCAACTGAGGCCTCAAAATAAACAGGAATCTGCCCAGACGGGCTAGTAGTCCATTCAGTGCAGCCATTTGCCCCAAGACAAACCACGTTAAAATAACACCCAGGAGAGCTGCCGCCGCTGTCTGCTGTCTCTTTCTCCCTTCCCCGCTGGCCATGAGCTCTGTGTCCCTGGGCCTGCTGTTGGTTGCCCAAGGCTAGGGGTACTCCGTGTGCACCCCTGTGGGCAGGGTCGGTGCAGGCAGCTGTCTAAAGGCTGGTCCCCTCTGCCGATCAAAACGGGGCTGGAGAGAGACCTACAGGCTGCACGCTCAGCCCCCTGCCTGCCTCCCTGCTTCCCACACAGCCCTGCAGGACTGGGAGCCGGCTCTGGAGTACGGTGTTTGGAGGCGGACCAGCAACCTGATGTACATGCCACGGCCCGTCCCCTCTCCCCACACAGAGCTGCAGTCACCGGGAGGTGCAGAGAGCCAGCTTGGGGCTGCTGGAGAAGCAGTCGCAGCACACTGACAGTGACAACGCAGGGCGGATGAGACTGAGAGGATCCTCTTTCCCTTCGACTGGAGAGGAAAAGCCCTCAGCCTGCAAGCTGTTCAGGTAGGAATCAGGGTTTCTACTCTTGGGAGCAGAAAGCAGGTTATATACATCCAGTGCTGAGGTAGAGAGAGAGAGAGAGACAGTGTGTGTGTGTGTGTGTGTGTGTGTCTGTCTGTCTGTCTGAGTGCAAGTATAAGGCTTCTTGGGAAAAAAAAGAAAGGCTGGCTAATATCACAGACATGTAAAAAATAGTACCTGGAGTGCAGAGCCTGTGAGAATAGTCATGCAGCGTGCTTCCTCCTGTGTCTTCATCCCCCACTGCCGGCCATGAGGACCAGAGGGAGCAGAAGGCTCTCATTCACTAAAACCTTTGTGGTTTGGCAGGACTCTGTGGCCATACTGAGCATGGCTAGCATTATTTTGCTTGTCACATTCACCCTCTTAAGTAGCCTGGAAATTCAGCCGTCTTAGCAACCCTGTCTACTGGGTGGGCACCTTAGAATTAGTCAACATTTTGATATAAATATTAGGCTGAAATATGCAATTAACTGAGTATGCTTGAGAGGGTGGGATTCCAATGGCCCCACTGGTCACCTGGATTACTTCCTACCATCCTTCTAATCCTCTCTGAAAATCACACTGTCATCTCAGTGCCCCTCCAGATAGGCACCGGCAGAGAGGGAACGGGAATGGCTAGCCACTGGGCACATTCTCTGGCACTGATGCTATCCACACCCACATCACCATTACATGCTGAAAGTATGCAAGGCTTCTAGATAGAACATTCGAAAAATCCTTAAAAAATCAAGGACCCTT
The DNA here is from genome assembly GCF_032452875.1 of Bos javanicus. Taxonomy (NCBI): domain Eukaryota; kingdom Metazoa; phylum Chordata; class Mammalia; order Artiodactyla; family Bovidae; genus Bos; species Bos javanicus. The sequence goes on along the minus strand of NC_083874.1, from coordinate 53,251,766 downwards.
TTTTCAAGAGGGCACACACCTATCTATCAGGTGCAAGAGCTCGCTCTGTGCTCTCTCCAGTTGTTTAAATCCACCCCCACCTTCCTGCTGTGGTGACTAGTACTCTCTCTTTCACTTGCTCTAAGGATACAATTGTTCATGACTTAGCTCCACGAACACCGGTGGGTGGACACAAGCATCCGGGTTCTGACTGAGGGTGACCCAGCCCAGTGGTGGCAAAGGGTTAGGGAGAAACCAGCTAAGCTGAGTGGTGTCTAGCAAAGTGGCTGTCTGGGTGAATGAGTGTGGATTTTGGTGGAGACTGTGATTCACAGTCACAAACTTCCTTTGTTTTCTTTGTGTTGGTCATTGAGGGCTCTGAAGGAAATTCCCCTTTTGAGATCATGTATCTGAAGGCAAATTTGCCAGATCTGCTGCCAAGGGCAATGGGTAGACTCAGGGAAACTGTTTTCTATTGATGCTGCCTTTTTAGCATGAAGAAAAGGATTTGCAAATGTATTATTATATCAAAAGCAAAGTTAACACAAAAGAACTAAGGAAGAAGACACTGAGTTACTTATAAACTTCCTCCCAGACCTGGTGTGCACATATGTATATACGCCTGGCCAGCTTCCAAAAAGGATTCGAGGAGGAAGTATCCAGTTGATTAAGTGGCTTGATTTCACAGGCAGGCAGCACAAACTCTGATGATGAATTTCCATGGTGACAGTGGACAGACACCTATACGCTCCATCTACACCCAGAGAAGGGATGTCTGATGCCGAGACAGAGATGTGTTTGCTCATTCTGCTGATGTGCATCCTGTGCATCCTGAATAAACGGTTAAGGATCGTGGAGCTGCTACCCACTGCGCCAGCTTCCAGCAGTCAGGGACTATACGGAGGGGAAGGCACACCCCTTCCACGTCATCAAATAGGCAGTGCTTGGCTAATGAAATACTCCTTGATTTAAGCTCCTGGAAAGATAATCTGCAGCCATTCGGGCTACAGACATACCCTGTTTCAGGTAAATCTAACAACTATCCATGACATATAAAGTACAGGTGAATGACTATTTTTCCTTAAGAAAAGTATCACTCATCAAGTCCATCAAATACTGTGGCAAGGTGTCCCATGGGACTGGATCCAGCCTAGCCAACCATAGAGAAAGGCGGGGGCTTAACTGGGTGGGCAGGTAAGGGCGAATGAACCTGGGCTGACAGGATGTCCAACTCAGCTGGGAGGTAAAGGAGTCCACAGGAACAAGGACAAGCATCTGGCCTACAGCAGGAGAAGAGGGAAGAGGAGGAGGGCAATTACCTTGATTCCTAAATGTTACCACTTAAGAGAGGCCAGCAGAACAGAAGCTAAGAACAGACTCTGCAGGTAGGAAGAAGCCAGGGTTCAAATTCAGACTCTGACACTTACTAGTCCTGTGACCTTGTGCCTTAGTCTTCTCATCTATAAAATGGGGCAATAAAGTACTAGCCTTATAATTGAAAGGCTCAAATGAGTAAATGCTCTTAGCTCAGTGGCTGGTTTATAGTGAGCAAAATTTAAGTATCTGTTGTTGTTGTTATTATCATTATTGAAAGGTGAGTTCTGAAAAGGCTGCTCATAAGTCCCTTTGTTCCAAGGTCCAAGTGACTCTCTGTGTGACCACCAGTGCCACCTTTTGGGAAACAGAGATGCTTTTGCTTGGTGTGGTGTTTTGCTTACATTTCTGAGCTTTTAGAATAGAAAGAATAGCACTGAAACATGTATATTATCATATGTGAACCAGATCGCCAGTCCAGGTTCAGTGCATGAGACAGGGTACTCAGGGCTGGTACACTGGGATGACCCAGAGGGATGGGATGGGGAGGAAGGTGGGAGGAGGTTTCAGGAAGTGGAACACTTGTAAACCCATGGCTGATTCATGTCAATGTATGGCAAAACCACTATAATATTGTAAAGTAATTAGCCTCCAATTGAAATTAAAAAAAAAAAAAAAAGAATAGAGGAGCTTCTGTGCTGGTGGCCAGCATTTCTTAAGCCTTTACATGAGCCAGGCACCATTCTTGACTCTGTATGTGACCTCGCCAGATTCTAGTAACAACTCCGTGAAGTGGGGCTCTCATGGCCGCAGAATTGAGCTTGGTGGGTTTGGCCATTCGCCTACGGTCACACAGTTAAAAAGTGGCAGAGCCGAACTTATACTTAGGCTGTGCTCCTAGCTGGCGTGTCATCTACAGTTAGGGGGATCACTGGAGGTGTTCTGAGAGGCAGGTAGAGTTTGGTGACAGATGGACTTCAGGAAAAGATGATTCTTGAAGGCCCTAGAAAGTAGGCCAGGATTTGGAAACTCTGTCAAGATATGGCAAGACCCTGGATTGGACTGGAGACAGAATCTCAGCCTTGAGGACTCATGACCTTGGGACTGGGTGTTTAGGAACAAGACATGAACGCAGGCCCTGGGGGACAAGGTGGGCCACAGGCTTTCCTGCAAGAGGATGGTACCAACAAGAGAGAAAATGGTGCCTAACAACAGAGACGAGGACACAGCAAGGGTGCTGGGCCATGGCTCTTGACAAACCTCCAGCCTAAGGTCAGAGGTCATCTTGAGCTAAGCCGAAGGTCAAGACTAGGTGACTCCAGCCATGGAGAGAGAAGGAATGAGCAATAAAGAACTTAGCATCTGGGCACAGTGAAGTTTATAGTGATGCAAAAGGCTTGATTTGCTAATGTAATCTCTCTAAATTGAATGTTCAAAACATGACACAGAGATTTGTTTTATGCATAGTTGCTCAAGCCCACCTCTCTGACTTTACCTAAGGAATGCTGGTGATGGGAAGGTATGCCTACCTTGTACCAGAGCTGTGTAGATGTGGGGATTACTGATGGACAAGACTCACCCTTGCTGCTCCAGAACCTGTGGTCTGGCCCAGGCATTTTCAAACTTTAATGTGCATAAGCATCACATGGGAGCTTGTTTAAAACACCAGATTCAGAGAGAACAGATTTTTGGTTGCTAAAGGGAAGCTGAACACAGAAGAATTGATTTTTTTGGAACAGAGGTGTTGGAGAAGACTCTTGAGAGTCCTGTGGACTGCAAGGAGATCCAACCAGTCCATCCTAAGGGAAATAAGTCCTGAATATTCATTGGAAGGACTAATGTTGAAGCTGAAACTCCAATACTTTGGCCACCTGATGTGAAGAACTGACTCATTGGAAAAGACCCTGATGCTGGGAAAGATTGAGGGCAGGAGGAGAAGGGGACGACAGAGGATGAGATGGTTGGATGGCATCACTGACTCAATGGACATGAGTTTGAGTAAACTCTGGAAGTTGGTGATGGACAGGGAGGCCTGGTGTGCTGCAGTCCATGGGGTCGCAAAGAGTTGGACACGACTGAGCAACTGAACTGAACTGAAAGGGAAGGGGGAGGAGGAATGGAATGGGAGTTTGGGACTAGCAAATGCCAACTATTATATATAGAATGGATAAACAACAAGGTCCTACTATATCTATATATATAGCACAGGGAAGTATATTCAATGCCCTGTGATAAGCCATAATGGAAGAGAATACTTTAAAAATGTATATATACATGTAACTGAATCATTCTGCTGTACAGAAGAAATTAACACATGATAAAATCAACTATATTCAAAAAATAAGTTAATTAATAATAATAATAAAACATGTTGGACTTCTCTGGTGGGGCAGCAGATAAGAATTCACCTGCCAACGCAGGAAACGTGGGTTCGATCCCTGCCCCAGGGAGATGCCACAGGCTGTGGAGCACCCAAGCCCGTGAGCCACACTACTGAGTCTGTGCACGACAACCACTGAAGCTCATGCACCCAGAGCCTGTGATCTGCAACCAGAGGAGACACTCAGCGAGAAGCCTACACTCCACAAGGAGGAGTAGCCCTCGCTCCCGGTAACTAGAGAAAGCCCATGCAAGCAACAAAGACACGGAGCAGCCGAAAATTAATTAAAAAATGTCAAAACATCAGGTTCCTGGGAACTACCCACACAAGTACTGACGTAGCTGGGTTCACAAGGGCCCAGGATTCTGCATTTCCTGGGTAGGGCCCAGCTGGTTCTGATGCCTCCAGTCGACAGGTCACAGCTGAAGAAGCCCAGGGCTGCTTCAGTTGCTCTGGTTCCCTGTCTTCATTGCTTTTAATGAGAACAGAGTTGTGTGGCCTGAATCAGTGGCGATTAGCCTCTTTTTTGACTTGGCCTTCTTCCTGAACCACCGTTTTACTTAGGCTAAACCTACACTGTGGGAACAACAGTAGCAGCCCATCAGGTGCTGGGCACAGTGCTAAGCCCTTCACAACCATCCCATAAGTTAGGTACTATTGTTATCACATTTCACAAGCGAGGGTAAAGACCTCACTGCTGGTATGTGGCAGATCTCAGATAGGAACCCAGGCCCCACAGGTTTCCATAGCATAGCCATGGAGCTCCTCACAGATACGTGAGGGTAGTTTTGGCTCTTTGTCAGTTCAACCCTCTTTTCTCACCCTTCAGTGTCTTTCTCCTCTTCATATTCCTATCTTGTCCTCCCCCATCCTGAGACTCCCACATAATTTCTTCAGATGATGTATCCTTGTTGTTCCCTATTTTTATCTCATTCAATGAACCAAAAAGGGTGGGGGCAAAGGGTAGCTGGAAGGTAGTAGTTATGGGCTGAACTGTGTCCCCCCTCACACATGTAGGTGCAAGTCCTAACCCCCAGTATTTCAGAATGTGACCTTATTTGGAGACAGTGTCTTGACAGAGGTCATCAAGTTTAAATGAGGTCATTAGGGTGGATCCTAATCCAGTATGACTGGTCTCCTTTTAAAAAGGGGAAATTAAGCCATAGTGACACACACGGGGGAAAGGACATGACAAGACACAGGAGAAGACAGCCATCTGCGTGTCAAGAAGAAAGGCCTGGAGCACATCCTTTCCTCACAGCGCTCAGGAGGAACCAACCCTGTGAATACCTTGAATTTGGACTTCTGGCCTTCAGAACTGTGAGACAAGAAATTTCTGTTGTTTAAGCCTCCCAGTCTCTGTAACAGTCTTTTTCACTCTCCTCTTTTACCCTCATGAAGAGGCTTTAGTTCCTCTTGGCTTTCTGCCATTACAGTGGTTATCATCTGCATATCTGAGGTTGTTATATTTCTCCCAGCAATCTTGATTCCACCTTGTGATTCATGCAGCCCAGCATTTCACATGATGTACTCTGCACAGATGTTAAATAAGCAGGGTAACAATATACAGCCTTGTCGTATTCCTTTCCCAATTTGGAACCAGTCTATTGTTTCATGTCGGGTTCTAACTGCTGCTTCTTGACTTGCATACATGCTTCTCAGGAGACAGATAAAGTAGTCTGGTATTCCCATCTCTTTAAGAATTTTCCAGTGTGTTGTGATCCACACAGTCAAAGGCTTTAGCATAGTCAATGAAGCAGAAGTAGATGTTTTTCTGGAACTTCCTTGCTTTTTCCATGATCCAATGCATGTTGGCAATTTGATCTCTGGTTCCTCCGCCTCTTTGAAATCCAGCCTGTACATCTGGAGGTTCTTGGTTCACATCCTGCTGAAGCCTAGCTTGAAGGATTTCGAGCATAACCTTACTAGCATGTGAAATGAGCACAACTGTGCGGTAGTTTGAACATTCTTTGGCATTGCCCCTCTTTGGGATTGGAATGAATACTGACCTTTTTCAGTCCTATGGCCACTGCTGAGTTTTGCAAATTTGCTGACATACTGAGTGCAGCATTTTAGAGTCTAAATAGGGACCATTGTCTCCCACTGATGAGGTTAATTCAAGACCTTGGGAGCCAGGCCAGGCTCAGACTGGGGTTGACCAGGCAGCCAAGCCCGACCTTCTCTGGCATCACTTGAAGGACACACAGAGGTCTCATGAATGTAACCTCTCCTTTGCCTGCAGAATCTATCCTGAAGCTACAGGAACAGGTCAGCAGTCAGCAGGCTCATTCAGCAGGGCTGTGGAGAACAGTTGAGATTCAAGTCGTAAAGAGGCAAGAAGTGGGGGCAAGAAACCCAGGCAGAACCCTTGTGGCAAAGGGTGGAAGTGGGCAGACACGGGTATGACAATAGGCGGAGAATATAAAGAAGGAGTACAAAGGACTTAAAGCCAAAATGTGCCTTATTCAGGATTTCACATGAGAAGCAGAAAGATAGGTCTGCGGCAATGGGATTCCAGCTTGGAGTTTGTAGCCCTCTTAGGTGTCTTCCCTACCAGACACACACACACACCATTCCCATCATTCGGAAACTTCTCATCGACGCCAGCCACTGTTGACATAAACCATGAGTGAGTCCTGATGTCAAATTGAACACCATGCCTTTGCCATATGTCCTGACAGTCACAAAGGAATTCCCTTCCTTTTCCTTCCAGCAGAGGAGCTAGAGTTGGCTTAGCAAGGATGAGTCCCTGGGGCAAGTGGAGTCCACTGTGGAGAAGAGAGGAGACTTTCAGGAGGGTGACAGCAGCTGGGGGGTCTCACGGGGACAAGATCCTCCCACTCCTCTCATATCCCCCACAAGCTCTAGCCCCACTGGCCTCTCTTCCATGCCTCAGCCATTCCACACCCTTTCTTGACTCTGGGACTTTGCAATTGCTGTTCCATCTGCCTGGAGTACTTTCCCTGCTGTTCTTTACATAGGAGACCTCTTTGTCCTTCAGGCCTCATCTCTCTGGTCAACTCCTCAAAGTGGCTTTTTCTCCTGTTACTCCCTATTCTATCTCTATTTCCTTCATGGCACTGAGCCCAGTCTGTATCATCTTGTCAATTTTTTTTTTAAGTTTGCTTTGATTCATCCTTCCCCCTAGAAGATAAGCTTCAGGAGGGTAGGCCTTGTCTCTCTTTTTCCCTGCTGTATCCCCAGTGCCTAGAACAGAACTGACCCACATAGTAAGTGCTCAATAAATGAGCAACTGGTTCAATCCTAGGAGTGGAAAAGCCAAAACCAAGGGCAGCAGTGGGACCTCCCGGCCTCTGTCACTCCTCACAGCTCTAGAAAAGCAGTGCTGCCAAGTGTGCTTCGGGGCCTCAGACCCTGGCTTGGGTGAGCAGGCCCCTCACAGCCCCCAGAACCCCATGCTCTGCATCAGCTGCTCTGGCCTAGGGTGCATAATCTCGTCTCTTCAGAGAACTCACTTTGGAAGCCTAGAAAAATTCAGCCTGTTTGTGTTATTCATGCTCAGAGATGAATAACACCTTTTGGCTGATGGGCATCAAAGGCAAACAAGTGAGGTCAGGCACCCAGAAGGGTGACATTGATCCAGCACATTCCTGCCCTTGCACTCAGGGAGGAGTGGACAAAGCCACTCACCCCCACCTTGGCTACCAGGTCCATGGGGGTGGAAGCAGTGTCTGCACTGATTAATCAATGGGCACAAAGTGCTGCTTCAGTACCAATCGGGGACACAGAGAGCTGTTCGAAAACTAGGCTGTGCTTGTTCTTCCTCAGAATCTATGTGAGAATTTTGAAGTGGCAATTGGAGGAAAGCTGGGAATGACCACTGCAGAGTCACTCCCTGGAGTCTACACGGCAAGCTGCAGCCCCGGGAGAGCATGTCCCTGGTTCAGAGTTCAAGGCTGGCGTGGCCCTGGCTCCTTTGTCTTCAGTGCTAAGGTGGTGGTTAGGTTAAAGGAGCAAAATGTTCTTCCTTAAGCCTCTACTGGTTTTTCATGTTTGAAATGCTAATGGGGATGTTTCTGGGACAGAGATGCAAGTTAGCCTCAGGATCGTTTCCTCCCAAGGGTAAAATCCCCGCTTGGTTGGCCACACAGAATGAGCTGCCATTTTCCAGGGCTGGTGCTGGGATGTCTCCGCTGAAGACTCGGGAGGCAGTGTCCTAAGTTCATTGGAAAGGGAGCTGATGTGGTAGACCAAGAGCTCTCCTGATGCCTCCACTTCTGGCCCATCTCTCTCATCATCCTTTTCTTATTCCATAGTGACAGTCTGCAGGGCCTGAGGATAGGAGTATACCAGTTGGGGCAGGCAGGACTGCTTGGGTATGAATTCTGGTTCTGACACACAAGAGCTGTAAGGCCTTGGCCCAATTCTGTAACCTTTCCACTTCTGAAACAGAGACATGATAACAGCACACACACCCGAGGGTTGTTGATGGGACTCTGTGAATTTATACAGGTGAAGTCTGAGAAAGTGTGTTTTATTATCAGCATTAGCTGTTACTCCCTCACAGAGGTGATTTAAGATGTCAGTGAGACAAAAATGTTTCAGTACATAATGCAGAGCACACAGCATTTGATCAATAAAATATTAATTATTATTGCTACCAACACTTTGCAGTCTGGCTAAGGTTTGCAGGAAACCTGAGAATGTATTTGAACTAAAAAAATGATCTGGGAACATGAAGGTCACCTGCTATTCCCCCGTCAGTCTTCTTTGTTCCAAGGGACAATGATCACCCTGTGCTCTTTCAGCACTTAAAATTCACACGTCAGGAACCTAGAACTAGCCAAGAAAGCAATAGCTCCTTTGAAGAGTTTAAGCATGGAGCAGACAAGCCTCCTGTTCAGCAGTTTTAAGCTGTAGGAGTTTGCAACAAACAAAGAAGCTTCAACTTTAGCAAGGCTCCTTTAGCACCATTTCCCAAAAGGCTGTGGGATCCCCACCCCTCCAGGGTACATGTGGTTCCTTGGTGCTCGGGTGCTTTCAAACTTTTCCTCTATGTCCCCTGACCCTGGGCTTTGAGTTTAACACATTTGAATACTAAACGCAGAGTGAACAGCATGGCCTGCTGTAGGCTGTGAACTGCACAATTATCTTGCACCCAGGCTGCTCAATGCCCCATCTTGCCCTCCTGAGTGACTGTGGGTAAGAACCAGTCCTCTCTGTGCTTTGGTTTCCTTCTTTACAAGAGTTCATCTCTAGAAGGGGGAGCAGAAGTTATGAAGGGGCATGGAAAGCTCCAGCTATCTCCCTCTATAGTCGCTGATTTCCTTCATGGCCCTTCTGACCACCACAGAGCAGGGATTATGGAAAAACCCACTGGTGAACAGTGCTGTAGAGGTCTGCAAACACTCCCTTGCACTAGGTGACCATGAGCACATCACTTGGCTTCTGGAGCACCAGAGAGAGATGGATTACGGGAAGGGGTCCAGGCCACAGTCTGGAGGAGGGGATGCTGGCAGCCCCCACACTCAACCCAGCCCATTCTTGCACCACAGAGACCAGGCCCGGAGTATGGATTTTCAGCCCATGGCTCTCCTGGGTCGTCAGACCTCTCACTAAGGCCCAAAGATCGATGGTCTCCCATCAAGGAGGTGGACCCCTTCCTGACACACTCTGACCTTCCTCCACATGACTCCCTACCTCCCACTGCGGCCAGAGGATTTAATACACAGCTGGTTCAGGGTGGATCCAAAGGCACACAGTGCAAGTGGGGGAAAAGGGTTTCCAAGGCAACGTCCCAGTTGTTTCTAGCGACCCATTGACCTGACCCTCCCTGCCTTGCACATCCCCAGAACTGAGCCAAGACTGTGGAGGGTGGCTATACCTTGGGTTGTCTGGCCGGGGCCCTACTGTGGTGGGAGGTTCAGATTCCACGCTGGGAGGGGCCCAGGGGAAGGTCACGGGGAGAGTGAGCCAAAGCAGGCTTCATCACCTCCCTGTAACCTCCTGCTATTCCTTCTTCTTCTGACAGCATGGCAGTCAGATGTGGGGTGTGGAGGCCTCTGTTCTAGGAACTGTAGAGAATAGCTCTTTAAAAAAAAAAATGACTCTAAACACATGTCGCTCTGGGATGGAAGCACAGCCTGAAACAGTTCAAGTCTTTCATCCACTGTCGACTAAGAGGAAGACCTCTAGTAACACGGAGTACTACCTTCATCAGACTCTTGCAGTGTTTCCTTGGAGTCAGGGTCCCTTTCTCTTCCTGGCCAGCCCCACATCCTGCTGTGTTGGCCAGCTTCTGTTTCTCATTATCTTTCCCCCATCCTCTTTAAAGGTTTCTCACTCCACCCAGGGGTTTTATTTTTAAACTTGCACAGTAATGTTAGGGCTAAGCAGCACACGCTGCCCACATTCACGGGAAACTGGGCTGCCTGGAGAAGCATCCCACTTTTCAGAGACTCCCTCCCTCTCTCCCTTCCCTATACATCGGGTGCATTCTCCGTGAAGGGCCCTGCCTCAAGGATACGAGGATGAGACAGACATGGTCCCTACCCTTGAGGAGCTGACATTCTAATGCAGCAGGTGAATGGCAAATAATGTACACACCTACCCACACACCCACACACCCACACACCCACACACACACCAAGTAAGTCAACAAAAAGAACTAAGTAAAAACCATGCTAAGATCTACAAATAGAACAAACAAGGTCCTGAAACAAGAAATGCTGCTACAAATTAGGTAGAAAGGGAAAGTCTCTCCAAGGTGACACAGAAGCAAAGACCAGAAGGATTAAGGGGCTCCAGGCATGCCAAGAGGAGTGATGAAGACTATTCTTCGTGGAAGGAAGAACCTGAGATAAAGCCCCAAGGTGGACAAGAACTCGTGTGTTCTAGACTCCAACAGAGGCCAGGATACCTCAAGAAGAATAAACAGTGAAGGAATGGGTCAATATGAAGCTGGAGAGGTGTGCAAGAACCAGATCATGCACAACCTGGAGTCAAGCAGAGAGCTAGGGCTTTATTCTGAACGCACTGAAAATAACGGGGGGATTAGCATTAGAGGTGACATGCAATGATGGACATTTTAAGACCCTCACTTGATCCTGAGTGGAGATTTGACTCTAAGATGGGTGGAGGGAAGGCAGGGGTCCGAGTTAGGAGGTCTGGGAGTCATGCAGAAAGGAGATGGGGGAGGCTGAAATAGGGCCACAACCAGAAACAGGCTGGCTCCTCCAGGAATTAGCCCACTACTAGGCATCCTCTCTCCAAAGAGCTCATACAATAACAGAGCTGATAAGACAAAACAGAACACCAAGGCCCGAAGTCACAGGGTTGGTGAGAATAAGCAAGAGTTTAGCTATCATAAGGCCTATACCGAACCACATTTATGAGGTTTCCAAACACAATTAAGTAAGATCTTTGCCCAACATTGGCTCCCAAGATTTTCTGAAAGATGTAAAAATACTCTGGTTTTTCTTTAAACCATGGCAGCTCCTCTGTCCTTTATAGCTTTGCCTGAAAATGGCTTGGACTGAGTGATCTGACCACAGACAAAAGTCAAAGGTGACTTTATAAGCCTTGAAAGAAAGTGAAAGTGAAGTTGCTCAGTCGTGTCCGACTCTTTGTGACCCCATGGACTGTAGTCTACCAGGCTCCTCTGTCCATGGGATTTTTCCAGGCAAGAATACTGGAGTGGGTTGCCATTTCCTTCTCCAGGAGATCTTCCCAACCCAGGGATTGAACCCAGGTCTCCCGTATTGTAGGCAGACGCTGTACTGTTTGAGCCACCAGGGAAGTCCTAAGCCTTAATGACCTAAAAAGAGGGAGATGGGAGGGGGCTTTGGGTTGGGGGGGACACACGTATACCTGTGGCCAATTCAAGTTGATGTAAGGCAAAAACCATCACAATATCGTAAACTAATTATCCTCCAATTAAAAGAAAATTTCAAAAAAGACCTAAAAAGTGGTCCTTCTCTCCAAGAGCAATACAACTATGCTACACTCTTTGGAAGAAAAGAGATGGAAAACAGAAGAGCAACGCAGCCATTCTACACAGTAATAGTAATAACAGCTATCATTTGTTGTCTCCGTCAAAGCACTTACTTGTAACTTGGTTAATCCTCCAAAAGGCTGATGACGTAGGTACCACTCTCCATCCTTTTTACTGATGATGGAGCTGAGACTTAGAGGGAAGGGAAATGATGTCCGGAGGTAGAAGCGGCCGAATCAGGGACCAGAGGCTGCTCAATATCCATTGGCAGGACTCCTAACTGTCCCAGCGCTTGGTAGCTGTCTGCTTTGGTCACCATTATGCTTTCAATGCAGCACAGAAAATGAGCTGAAGGAGATCATCCAAAATGCCAGTGAACAAGGGTGTGAGTAACTTTAATTTCTGTTTTTCTTTTTTAACGTTTTGAGTCTAGTACATAGTGGATTCTCAAAAACTGTTTGTATGATGAAGCTGTTGAGTTAATGAGTATGCACTACTTAATAAATTATTCTTAGAAAATTAAGTAATATATTTCATTATAGGAAATGGAAGTAATACCAGAAAATACAATTTAAGAAAATAAAAGTTTACCCATCATCAAGAGATAATCAGTTAAAATACTGATAATTTCTCAGTTCTTTTCTTGTGTTATATATATGCCTGTGTTTGTGTGTCTCTCTTTGTGTTTGTGTGTCTCTATTTGTCTTTTTCTGTGTGTGTGTGAAACAAAAATGGGATCATACTGTCTTTATAGACTTTTAACTTACTTTTTCATTTAGCAACATAGTGGGTGTCCTCCACTCAAGACTGTTCTGAAACAGATTTCTTAATGGTGGCAGTGTACTCCTCTATAATCTAATGAGTCCTCTATTATTGGATATTCAGTTCATTGTCACTATTATCAATAATGCCATATTGAATATCCTTCTACAAAAACATTTAAGCATAGCTCTATTACTGTTAAGGAGGAAAGAGCAATATATATTGAAATAGAAAAAACATAAAGACCCCTATTTTTAGGGTTCTTTTGTGCAGGCCAACCACATTTCTTACATCTGTCCTTTGGAATCACTTAAAGATGGGGAGACGTCATCTGGAATGTGCCCCATTTCCCCAAGTCTGGTCATTATTCACCTCTCAAGTATGTTTTGGTGCTATTCTGCCACAGTGGAGATGGGTTAAGGAAAATCCCAGTTGTGGCCAGACAACTAGATTTAAATTCCAATTCCATGCCTACCCAGTTTTGCAACCTGTGTCATCATTCTGAGCCTCATTTTGTATGTGTAGACGGCACACACCTCAGAGGATATAATAAAACAGGTAATGCTCTTCAGGCACCAGACTAGCACAGGACAAATGCTCAGGAGAAAGCGATTCTTATTATTACAAAGGCAGGGGAAGGCTTTCCTTACGAGGTTAGTTCTTTGGGAAACTCCTTCCCAGCCAACACTGCAAGACCCATGGAAAAAGAATTTTAAAAGCACTCAACATACCCTCCGGCTTCACTGCCTTTTTACTCTTTGGATATGCATGTGCACACATGTGTGTATGAGTGTGAAAGCCTAAAGTAGTAAAAAACAACGTACTCGTTTTCCCTCCCTTGCCAAGAACCAGGTCTGCTGGATTAGAGATATTTAAATTCTGTTGTTCACAGCTGCATGAAGAATGTAGCTTTTCTTTCCATTTTGCCAGCTGTGTTTTGTAACTGTCTATCCTAAAATAAAAACAAAGCCAACCAAAAAAAGCAGGACTGTCTATATCAGTCCTAAATTGCTCTCAGTTTTATACAACAAAACAGAGAATATCTAACCCCTAAAACACAGTCTACAGAAAGAATCCATCCGACTCATACACTGTCTAACAAGGACACATGAGTGGCACATCGGAGGTGCTCGCTGAACCTTGTTGAATATGTTTATTGAATACATGTTTTCCTTACAAATAACAAGCTGTCACAAAACCATTATATTCATTTTATCTAAATACTGTCAGAGCCTATTCAGAGGGGCTGAAGATGACAGATGATTAAACGAACAGATGCTTTCTGAGTCTGTAAATTGAGTGTTGGGAAACTTTCTCCTCCTAATTCATGGCTCTCGAAATATGTTTATGATCCTCATGGAATTGTGTAGGGATTACTCTAAATCGCCATCAAGGGGAACATATGTGATAAAGCACTTCTGATGACCAGGCCAAGTTTTTCCATCTTTGTCTAAATATGGGAAATGTTCAGGAAAATCTTAAGTGTATCTGTAATAATGTATCCACAATATCAAAATGACTCTAGAGATCACAGATAGCACAGCTGGTTGTAAAGCAACCTAATGCTGGGCCAAGATTTTAGTTGCAGGGCCAAGCCCTGAAGTCAAACAGCTCCTAGGCCCTGTAATTTCCAAGTGGAACAGCCAGCGTCTACTGTCCTCAGACATTCGTTTCTCCCTTTGTTTTGCTGGCATTGGCTGAGTCCCTTCTGTGCATAAGAGATCAAGCCACAGGATGTTCAAAGACAAGATATGTCTTCTGCTCTCATGATGTCATAATCCAGTGAAGGGGAGAGACAAGCCAACAACTGGATGGAATCTTAGAAGGAACGAAAGAATTCCTTCTAGGCAAAGCACTGCACCATGGGTCCTCAAAGGAAGGACTCTTTTTACTGGAGATATTAGGGAAGGCTTTGCAGAGGAGGTGCAATGTGATGTAGGCCCTGAAGGGTAAGAAGAATTTTAGCTAGGAGAGACTGGAAGGGAAGGCCCTTCCAGGCTGAAGGAATAGCATGAACCAACTCATGAAGGCCTGGACGTGCAACAGCAAGGTGAGGCTTCCAGGAAAGATTAGGGGGGTCACAGAAACCCTTTGCCAAGGAGTTAGGGCCTTAATGTTTGGGAAGTGGGAAGCAATGGAAGGTTCTGATAATGGGAGGGTTGGTGAGTATGTATCTTCCTTTAGAAGGCTGGAAGGAGTGACTGGCACAGCAGTGCCACGAGACCAATCTCGAGGTTCTGGCTTCTGTTTTCCATCTGTTTAGCCTCTCAGCAGCTTTGAACGGTGTGGCCTAGAGCCAGTTTTCCCGCTGAATGCTGTGATCCTGTACCCTCTGGCCTCCAGTCCCCTGCGACTTCTCTGAGATCACTGGCTGCACTAAGGATCTCTTGAGATTGTGGGGTGTCCCCCAGGGTAGCTGCCTCTGTCCACCTCTCTTTTCAGGCTCTGGGTCCTTCTCCCTTGAAGATCCCCATCTCTCCCCACATCTCTGACCCTCCCGCATCTGCCTCCGACTCTGGCTTCTCCCCAGCGCCCCGTGTCCAAGGCCTGCCCAACACCCAGTTCTGAATGGATGGTGTCTCGCCCCTGGGAAGCAGCCCACTCTGTCAGGCACTTGGTACCTGCATCGCTGACCAGGCTTCTCCTGATTCTGTCCATTCTCCCGTCCATTCATCCATCTTCCCCACCATGTCCTATGCTATCTCTGATTATTCCTTTGCTGAGTTCCTGGCATTTGCCAAATCCTCTTCATGCTCCTCCTCAAGTGACTTTAGACCATCCCTTCCCTCTACTCTCATGGCTCAAGCTTCAGATCTTTTGTCTATTTTAATTCAACAGCTCTCTATGAAGCACCAAGGATTGTGCTGGGGGGTAGAGCTGTGTGAAGGAAGCATATGGCTCTTGTCCTAGACGACCTTGTAGTCAAGTAAAGAAGGTGAATATTAAGCAAGGACTAGAAGCCTAGTGAATTTTTAGAGATGGGAACACAGAGCAAGTATCCCTCAGCCTCAGTGCCCAGCTCCCCCCGCCCCCACCAAGATTTTCCCATAAAATGTTACCAGAAACATCTTTCTAATTCCCTTCTCAAAGATCTCCACTGACTGCCCACCACTTGCAGATAGAAGTCTACACTCTTCAGGTGGCACCACTTGGGGTCCTCTCTGGTGTGACTCCAAACTAGTGTGCACTGACCTGTAAATTAGTGTGCGTGCCCCGGCCCAGCAGCCCCAGTCACTCACGCTGGGACCAGACCGCCTCTGCCTGCCCACACTCAGGCCTCTGGTCAACTTTCCCTTACTCCCTGTCCACATGCATGAAGCTGTTTGTCCTTGTGTCTGACCTGCCACAGCTTCCACTAAATCCTCCTGGACCTCTTCTCCCTCCAGTGTAGGGCACCTTCATCAAAGCACTTACCAGTCTGCCTTCCTTATGATTTTCCTTCTCACCCTCCATCAAGGACAGGGAACTTATTTATTCTGAATAACTAACAAAATAACAGCTACAGAGATCAGATGTGCCAGGGGCTGTGCCAACTGAGGTTACTCGTTACCCAGTTGCACCCTCATAACAAACAATGTGGGGTGGGGGCTATCACAGGTCAAGTAACCTGATGCTCAGAGAGGTGAGCTGACCCTCCGGATTTAAGTCCAGGAAGCCAGACTTCAGAGCTTACACTTGGACTTCATCTCCACCTTTATTCCCTTGCAGTGTCTTGTCAAGTCCATGTGCCTAACAGTAGTATGCATGGGCCCTTACTAGGTGTAGTGAAGTCAAGTGAATGGAGACAGTGAAGCCCAGAGCAGTCTTCTCAAGGTCATACTGCAGCTCACAATCGCTGGGCAAAAGCACAATGCTGAGCAGCAGCATCTTCTCTTACGCATATTAACTAGGAAATGGAGGCCATTTTCAAAGCAAAGTAAACATTTCTGACTGACTCAGGAGCAAAGGGTTAGAAGGCGGCTTGTTGAATGCGGGAGCATTTACTCTGACTTGGCTTGGGTGGTGACGTGCTGCACTCACAGCCCTCTTTTGACCAGACATGCAAAGCAGAGAACTTCCCACTTACATACACCCGCTGCCTCTCTGCTGAGCTTAAGAGGAGGTATTCCACGAGGGGAACTCCCTCTCCCCGTCACTGGACAAGACCTGTCCGTTTCCGTAAGGAAAGGGTGTGGTGTGGAGCACCAGCCCTCCCCGTGGGCCTGCCCTGCTCAGCTCCAGACAGACCTGCCTTTGTGAGCAAGGTGGGATGTGGGGAGTAGGGGGAGGAGGCAGGAACTGCTTGGCATCCCACATCCTGGGAGCTGGGCCAGAGGGGAGAGCTGCAGCGGGAAGGCTGGGGAGGCAAAAGGGCCTCTTTCCCGGATGGCTGGACACGCAGCCGCCACCAGCCAGCTGGGCGCCTCCTCCATTCCTTTCTGGGATGAGCAAGGTCGGAGCTCGCCCCACAGAACCTTCAGGAAGGTTCTGAGCCCTGGGCTCCGAAGCCTGACAGCATTAGACACTGCGGCCTCTCAGAGCCCCCAGGACACACTGCAGTGGGCACGTCTGACAGGGGGAAGGCATCACTCCTGCCTTCTTGCTGTCTGTCCCTCCCGTGGCCTGGGAGGGACTCCGGAGAGGGTGCCTTGAGGCTCCTCATCTCGCTATCCTACAGACGCCTTTATACACCACCCTCAGCTTCATTCATATCCTGGCGTATACGCCACATGTCCTTCTCTAAACATATCAGAGGATGTATAGACAGGCAGGCAGATGAACAGGCTGATAAAGTAAACGTGGGGACTTGTGTCTAACGTGCCATGCTTTCTCAACTCAATGATGCCACGTGGCTGCTGCTGCATTTTGTGAAATCTGTCCCATCCCTTTCAGCACACGGCACTCTGTCCAGAAGAT
This sequence comes from Bos javanicus, assembly GCF_032452875.1. NCBI lineage: Eukaryota > Metazoa > Chordata > Mammalia > Artiodactyla > Bovidae > Bos > Bos javanicus. The sequence goes on along the minus strand of NC_083874.1, from coordinate 53,234,481 downwards.
TTTTAAGGGAGCAGAAACCAGTTTTGAGAAGCCAAGACATTTGGGACACACTCCTTAAGACCACGAGAGTCATTCTGTTACAAACACAGTGAAGACTAGAGATTCCACAGCTTCCCCGAGGGGCAGGCCTACCATGCTCCTCCAGATCCAGCCCCCTGATAAAGAGCTTGAGGGGGAGCTAGTGGCTGTTTCATTGACAAAGTCTGAGATTTTAATCTGATGCCATTCCATACCTGAGAGGCTTGTGTTACCCTGGAATCCCCCAGCCAAGGTGCAGGCAAAAGTCTTTGAGTTTCCTGCCCCTAGGTTTGGTGCAAAGAGGCAGGCCAGTTATAAAAGGCAGCACAAGGCAGATTGCAAGGTAGGGGTAGGGTTGGGGTGGGGTGTCTTACCTCAAAAGAGAAGGGCTTTCCTGGGGAAAACTCATTAGTTCTATCTTCTGTGCTGGAAAATGATGAGAAAGATTAGGAGGGCTCAAGAAAGGGACTGGCCAAACCTATCTCCCCGTGAGGCTCTGTAGCCTCCCCCACAAGGAAAGGCTTGCTTGTGGCACTTGAAGAGGAAGGCTGTGCGATGCCCTCAGGACCATGGAGAGCTGTGAATGGGAAAGACCAAGTGGGGATCTGAAGACCCGGGGAGGCTCTGGGTGCGTGAGTTACAAACATTATAAATGTAAAGCATGATTGATTCTGATACATAAGACTCATTAGGCAGAGGTAAGAAGCTTTGAGAAAAATATGGTATTTACATTTAGGGTAGAGGATGCCAGCAAGGACAGAGGCAGACAGCTTTGTGAAGTGAGTCAGGGCACTTAAGAGGAGACAGGAAGATGAAGCCACAGAGAAGTCTTGATGGGGGAGGTCTCCGGTGATTAACTGCTTGACAAAACCCCAGCCAGGGTTTGGGGTGGTCTTTCCCAAGGAGGGAGCAAGCCAGTCCACTTCCCAAGAAAAACAATTCCTGAAGTAATGAGTCCAGAGTCCTGAGGGTAGTGCAGGGGAGTGCTGAGAAAGGAGTAGGGCAGGAAGTGCGAGAAGGGTTCCAGGTAGGGAGTGGGAGGTTGCAACCTCAGCCACCATCACAGGGCAGGAGGATGGATTTGGGTTCTGAGATCCCTCCCATTGAGAGTTTGAGATGAATGTTTGTGTCAGCTCTCAAGATACCTCAGGAATAGTAATACTTGTAACAAAGTGTAACTTTGCTACCTAAGGTAACATTGTTTATTTGTATCATCATCTAACATTTATCCAATGTGGTACCGTGCTAAGCACTTTATATAACTTTGTCTCCTCTTATCCTCATCTGATAACCCTATGAATGTAGGTAATATTTCTCCCTTGCAGAGCAGAGGAAACTGAGGTTCAGAGAGGCGATGTGCTTAGCTTGGGTCACACAGAGAGTAGTAGCCAAGATGAGACTTAGCTTCAGCAGGCCTAACTGCAGGGCCCAAGTTCCTGTCCCCCAGGTGCCATGCCATGCTTAGTTGCTCAGTCATGTCCAACTCTTGCAATCCCATCAGCTGTAACCTGCCAGGCTCCTTGTCCATGGGATTCTCCAGGCAAGAATACTGGAGTGGGTTGCCATTTCCTTCTCCAGATCTTCCCAACCCAGGAATCGAACCCATGTCTCCTGCATTGCAGGCAGATTCTTCACTGACTGAGCTACAAGGGAAGCCTAACTGTCCCCCAGGGAAAAGGCTCAATCAGTCCAGAGAGAAGAGGGGACCCCAAGATGTGGACAGAGCCCCAGGGAGAATGACACAAAACACCTCCACTGCCACTTACTGGCTGTCTACTTCCAGATCAAATCTGCTGCTGCTAAGTCGCTTCAGTCGTGTCCGACTCTGTGCAACCCCATAGACGGCAGCCCACCAGGCTCCGACGTCCCTGGGATTCTCCAGGCAAGAACACAGGAGTGGGTCGCCATTTCCTTCTCCAATGCATGAAAGTGAAAAGGGAAAGTGAAGTTGTTCAGTCGTGTCCGACTCTTTGTGACTCCATGGACTGCAGCCTACCAGGCTCCTCCGTCCATGGGATTTTCTAGGCAAGAGTACTGGAGTGGGGTGCCATTGCCTTCTCCCAGATCAAATCTAAGGCACCATAAACTGTGTTTTATGTCCCACTGAAATCAATGCTGTACATCCTAATATCAGAGATGTTAAAATACCAAAGGAAAACTGCATCTGAGGCTTGAGAAAAGGTTCTAAGTGCCATGATGCACTAAAAGCCTTGCCTTGGCTATTTTATCTCAAGCTAACAATAGCCCTTGATCACCCCCGCTGTTAGGGAGGGGGACACACCACTTAGAGCAGCAGAGCCTGTGCCATGGTCAGTGACACAGCATTATGGAGCCTCGGAGCCCAGAAGGGTGCTCAGCAACCTCCTGTGCCCACAACCCCTGTGCCTAACCACCAGACCACACTGCCTCTGAGGCAGATGGGCCATCTTTGCCATTTCTTCCTTCTGGTGGGCAGCCAACTAAGCAAACCAAAAACACAACAGAGTCACTTTTCAAGAGAAAAGAAAACTTTGCTTCATTGCTCTTCACAGGCTCATCTGTGCCTGGACTCACTCCAAATCTCAAGCTCCTCTGAACTCTGGGGATGCATCAGCCTCTGGTTGCCAGCCCAGGTGACCCATTCAGGAAGACCTTTCAGCTCTGCTCTTTCGTCTCTGAGTTCATAAGCCTCCTCAGTCCTGGGTCTCTCTCTGACCCACATCTCCTTTTTCCCAAACTCCAGCTGGTGATGTGTACCAGATTTTGCAGCATCATCCTTGACCCTGAACTTTATTCTTCCCACATCTTCCTTGCCTCCTCCCATCTTCCCAAGTGTCTTAACTCTTTGGCCTAACCCTGCCTTGTTCAAGAGCGTTATTCACATGTTAATCACTTCCTAGCCTTGTTTCATACCTCCTTTTCATTTAAGGCTTTCTAGAATCCCCGTGTGTCCAAATGAAAATACAGAGAAAAGAGACGTGGAATGAGATGGTTGTTATGTGTGGACAAAGCCAACTGGCCAAGGTTCCTTAATTTTTCTTGCCAAGACCTCCATCACCTGCCACAGGCTGTGCAGCTATAAGCTGGCCTCTTGGTTTCCCAGCCTGTGTCACTGTGTATCTGCTTGCCGGGTGTCCTGACCTCTCAGCTTTCCTTCCCACGATTTTCCAAAGTGAAGGAGACAGTCGCACTTTAATGAAATCTCTGCCATCTCTTTGAAACACTCTGGTTCCCTCCTCTCGTGGCCACTGAGTCACTCTTTCCCTGCACATCTCTTCTCAGAGCTTTCCTGACACAGGAGATGAAGGAGGGTACTTGGCACTTTCCACTTTCTGAATACTACTCCCCACTTCAGTGAGAAATTAAAATCACAAGGTGGACACACCTCCTAACTGGCAGAATCACTGTACTGAAAAATGCCCATTTTCTTTCTTTTTTTCTGATTAAGCTTCTTCTCACTCTGCCTCTATCCTTCAGAATCTCTCTTCTTTACTGTACGGCTGTCTCAACTCAGTCTAACTTCCCACAAAGCCCCCTTTAACATAATTTCCACTTTCCATCTATGTAAATTTTTACTGAAAAGTGTTTGATCAAAGCGTTAACCCTGCTCAGTACAGGTTTCCTTTGCTCGGAGTCCCTCAGAGTAAAGACCTGTCTGCTTTGTACATTTACTCCATCCGAGGGTCATGAGGACACAGTGGATATGTGCTGAGGGAATGAATGACCCGCAGCCAACGCTGGGCTTCTGCCTCCATTTAGGATATGAGCACCGTGAAGCATCTGTTCGTTTGACACACCTCTGTGGTACCCTACCATGTGCCAGACCCTATGTCAAGCATGCTGGGTATGAATAAAATAAGAGTCTCTGATCTCTTTTTTTTAAATTTTTAATTGGAAGATAATAGCTTTACAACATTGTGTTGGCTTCTGCCACACAAGAACATGAATCAACCATAAGTATATATTTGTCCTCTCCCTCTTGACCATCCCCCTACCCCATCCCACTCCTCCAGGTTGTCAGAGTATTAGGGTGAGCTCCCTGGGTTACACAGTAACTCCCCATTAGCTATCGATTTTATATATGGTAATGTATATGTTTCGATGCTACTCTCTCAATTTGTCCCACCCTCTCCTTCCCCTGCTGTGGTCACTGCTATCCTGAAGCTTCACTTTTTTTCCTTAATAAATGTTTATTACTTATCTGGCTGCACTAGGTCTTAACTGTGGCATACCGGATCTTCTTCCATCTTCGTTGCAGCTTGCAGAATCTTTAGCTGTAGCATGTGGGATCTTTAGATGTGGCATGAGGACTCTTGGTTGTGGTATGTGGGATCCATTCCCCAACCATGAATCCAACCTGGAACCGCTGAATGGAAGCGTGGAGTCTCAGCCACCGGGTCACCAGAGAAGTCCCTGAAGCTTCACTTCTAATGGAAAAGGATGGTTTGAAAATCATTAAATTGAAGTCTAGTCACCAAGTACTGGACTCTAATAAGTGTGCTGGAGGTCTTGAGTTCATGCTTGTCCCAGGAGGGCTAAGAAACTAGGAAAGGGAGAGTCAGTTAGAGAATGAGATGAAGACATTTTTTTTAACTGCTTTATTGAGATGTAATTTATATACCATACAATTCACCCATATAAAGCATACAATTCAATAGATTTTATTATATTGACAGAGTAGTGCAACTATTGCCACCATCTAATCTCAGGGCATTTGCATCATGCTAACACTTACACACTCACTAGACTATCGCTGCCCCATCCCTCCTCTCCCACGCCCTGGCAACCACAAATCTACTTCCTATTTCTATGAACTTGCCAATTCTGGACATTTTATATAAATTAATCATATGCTATATAGGTGTTTGTGACTAGCTTCTTTCACTATCATATTGTTTTCAAGATTCATCCATGTTGGATCAGTTCAGTTCAGTTCAGTTACTCAGTCGTGTTCGACTCTTTGCAACTCCATGAACCACGGCACGCCAGACCTCCCTGTCCATCACCAACTCCTGGAGTCCACCCAAACCCATGTCCATCGAGTCAGTGATGCCATCCAACCATCTCATCCTCTGTCGTCCCCTTCTCCTCCTGCCCTCAATCTTTCCCAGCATCAGGGTCTTTTCAAATGAGTCAGCTCTTCGCATCAGGTATCCAAAGTATTGGAGTTTCAGCTTTACTCTTGCCATCTCCTGCTTGACCACTTCCAATTTGCCTTGATTCATGGACCTAACATTCCAGGTTCATATGCAATATTGCTCTTTACAGCATCAAACCTTGCTTCTATCACCAGTCCCATCCACAACTGGGTGTTGTTTTTCCTTTGGCTCCATCCCTTCATTTTTTCAGTACTTCAATCCTTTTTATTGTCCAGTAATACTCCATTGTATGAATACACCACATTTTATTTATCCATTCATTCATGATTTGTTGGACATTTGGGCTATTTCCACTTTTTGGCTATTATAAACAAAGCTGCTCTGAACATTATTATATGTTTTTGTACAAACACATGTTTTCACTTATCTTAGGTATGTCCTTAGGAGTGGTTTTGTTGGGTCATATGGTAACCCTTGGACAACATTTGAGGAACTGTCCAATTGTTTTCCAATGTGGTTCACCAATTTTATATTTCCACCCACAATGTATAGGGGCTCCAATTTCCCCATATCCTTGTCGACACCTGTTATTATCTGTCTTTTGGTTACAGCTATCTTAGTAGATGTAAATGGCATCTCATTGTGGTTTTGGTCTGCAAAGCCCTGAAGGTTAGTGATCCTGAGTATCTCTCCATATGGAGATGAGAATATCTAAATTATGTTTGTGATACAGCAACTGACTTGAGTCCCAGAACAATGCATGCCTGTCGCAGGTGCTCAACAATGCCACTGAATGAACACAACTAAGAATGTAGCAAAGAAAAATGCCTTAAAGGACGCTGGCTCCATGAGCCACAGCAGGCCTGGAGGAGGAGTGGTTGGATGAGGGCGTATACTTTGCAAAAATGAAGCTATGTATTTTGATCCCTCTCACCCGATCCTGCTGCCTCTAAACCATGTTCCATTTGGAGCCTCCCTTCCCAGAGGCTGGGTCAGGAGGCCTGGCACCCAGAGCCAGGGAGGGAAATTGGAACGCGGAAAAAGAGGGCAGTCAACCCAACTGCCAAGATTTGTGAAACTGCTTAAGTTCCCTTTTAACACAGGGCAGGCCGGACCTGGCAGACAAACTACAGAGCTTCTGCCGCTGTGTAGGGGCTGCCCGCCCGCTGCTGGGGGTCAGCCTTGAGGACAATCTGCCTGTGCGTGTGCAGAGGCTGGAGGCAGCTGCGGCTCTGTGACATCCCAGTGAGTTGAGAGGAACCCTGGGCCTGCCACATAGGGAGGCCTGGAGAGTTGAGAGGGTGGACAGGCCTGAGCCCCTGGCAAGTGGATGCAGCCTGGACTCCAGACTTCCAGCTGTTCCTGGGTGATGAGGGCCAGAGGCCACTGTATGGTGACCTGTAGCAGGACCAGGGACAGGTCTCCTAGGCTGGGAGGCAGACACCCAGAGGGGCCATGGCCAGCAAGAGCCACTCAGCCAGGGAGTCACCCTGGGCCCCAGCTAAACCGAGTGGAACCAGGGCCTCAACTTGAGCTGTGAAGGCCGTGTCGGGAAGGCCATGTCGGGAAGGCCGTGTCGGGCAGTTCAAGAGCAGGCGGAGGGCTCCACACGGAGATCTCGGGCCCCAGAGGCCCTGAGTGAGGGTCTTGACATTTCCAGTAAGAGGCTGAGGGACATCCGCTCCCATTACAGCTAGATGATGCTTCAGACAGGGGCAGGTAGAGTGGCCAAAGACGGGGGGCTCTCTGGGCTGGGGCGTCACCCAAGAGGGCTGTTCAGATTCCTATTCTGGGTGAGACTGACGTTGCTGCTTTTCAGCCACCTAACACGTGAGGTCTTGGGAAGAAGCCCAGATGACAGATGAATGAAGACGCTCCAGTCACATTGTGTGATGAAACTGGTGACGTGCCACCTGGGGCCCTGGAGGGCTGATTCACTCAGCAGTGACCAGGCTGCATGGGCAGTGGGCACGGGACATGGTCGGAATCCAACCTCAGCCTGAGTGTGGCTGTGTGTGCAGTTGTTTCTGAGGGTCCACTGTAGGGTCTAGGAGTGTCTGGGCAACTCTCCTCTACAACCAGAAAATCAGTTCAAAGTGCACGTCCTTTGTCATGTTTGGCTCAGATCCTTTAGAAGCTTTTGGAGATGTGCGGAAGGGCCAGGCTGAGAAAACATCACCTCTCGAACAGTGGCTCCTCTGAGTTTTTGAGCCCTTCCTTTATTATAGGTGCTGTGCTAACACACATGTCATCGAATCCTCCCAGCGACACTGTGAAAGTGAGGACTACTGGTGCTTGTGTTTCATAAAGAAGCTGGGGGCTCGGTGAGGTCCCCCGGGATCTCTCATGTATGTATCGGCATCAGTGTTGGAAGCACAGTGATTTAGCTACAGAGGCTGAAGACTGGACCACTGGATACATGGTCTCTCACTTATCTATCTAAAAATTCCCCTTAAGATTTGAGGCAAGAGCTGTTTACTGAAGAAAAAATGTTAATGTTATTGTTTCATATTTGTAAAAAAAAAATTGCCCAAAAAAGTGACCAAAGTGGACTAGTGAACAAATTGGTAGAGAACCTGAGTGAGCACTCTTTAACAGTGACTCTTGTCCCAGCATAAATCACCTCCAGCAAACCCAAGACCTCAGCTTTGTTGGTCATGTAACTGTACCCCAAAGACACTACACCCAGCTCAGCTCAAAGCATGTGTGTTCCCATCCATCTGCCCATCCACCCACCCACCCACCTACCCATCCACCCATCCATCTACCCACCCACCCACCCACCTACCCATCCACCCACACACCTACCCACCCACCCACCTACCCATCCACCCACCCACCCACCCACTCACCTACCCATCCACCTACCCACCCACCCACCCATCCACCCACCCACCTACGCATCCACCTACCCACCCACCTACCCACCCACCCACCCACCTACCCATCCACCCACACACCCACCTACCCATCCACCCACCCATCCACCTACCCATCCATCCATTCACCTACCCAACCATTGATCTATCTACTTTTCCCTCTCTCCTCAGCATTTCATCCCACTTTTTCATCTCAGTCTAGTATGTATAAAGCACCAGAGGCCCAAATGAACAACAACGTTCCTCCCTGAGAGGATCACAGTTGGGGCAGAAGCACCCCCACAGCACAGCACCTACAGGTAGAGATGGTGGTTCAGTGTCCATGGAGTAGAGAACAGGTTTTTTAAAAAGGGAGTGAAGATAGGCGGGCATGAGAAGGAGGGGTTTTGCTGGTGAGCTACCCCCCATCTCTGCACCTCTCCTCCTTCAGAAGGTCTCAGCTTAAATGTCACCTCCTTGGGGAGTCTTGCCTGACTATTCTAAAGTTGAATTTACTCTTTATTCTCTGCCTTTGTTTCCTGATATTGAATTTTTCTTCCTCTGTCATTTAAGTCACGTGTGTGCGCGTGTGTGTGCAGTGTTCTCTGTGAAGTTCCAGGTAAAATGTGGTCCCATAAAGACAGGGAAAAGGAGTTAATTTTTTCACCCAAGTACCTCCAAGGCCTGACATACCATCGGTCCTCAGTTTGTTGCCCGAACAAATAAAGGCTAGAACTAGATCGTAAAGAGCCTTGAATGCCAAACTAAGAAGTTTGGGCTTTGGCCTGTGAGCAGTGAAGAATATGGAAGGGTATTTGAGCAAGGATGCTATGCAGGAGGCACAGGAGACCTGTGTTTGATCCCTGGATGGGGAAGATCCCCTGGAAGAGGGCATGACAACCCACTCCAGTAGTCTTGCTGGAGAATCCCCATGGACAGAGGAGCCTGGTGGGCCACAGTCCATAGGGTCGCAAAGAGTCGGATATGACTGAAGCGACTTAGCACACATGCATGCATACGTGAGGCATGATCAGATTTGTGGTTTGGAAGGACAAGGCTGGAGGTGTTGCAGGTGAGGTAAGAGGAATAAGCTACAGAGGGAAAAATTAGAAGCAATTGCCTCAGATTGGGGTCAAGATTTCACCATCCTGGCCCAAGACACTGATGGTCGGGAAGGAGAGGAATGAAGACGTAAGGCATACTTAGATCAAATCATTAGGAAATGCCTGTGGGAAGCGAGGGAAAGGGAATATGACCAAGGTTTATAGTTTGGGTTACTTTGTAACCACCGTACTGTCATTCATTAAGGCAGAGGCAATTTGGGATTTTGGAGACATGGGCGGAAGTTGACGCAGACAAGGGCATGCTGGGAGAGGAGGAGAGCAGGTACATGGTTGAGAGAAGACACGTGGGGCAGACCCCTGAGGGGTCTGAACATCCAAGGAGGGGCCAAAGGACAAAGCCATGAAAAGCTGCTAAAAAAAATCAAAAAGGAAAGAAAGAGGAAGACCTGAAAGCCAGAGCAATGGTTAAAACCAGAGAGAACAGAATGGTTTCGAATGGGACTGGAAAGTTCTACTGCCTGTGGAAGCAGAAGAACCCACAGGAGGGAGCAGTGGAGACCCTGGGTCGGGCTGCCCCTCAGTCTGATGGTGGGTGCAGCGGGTCAGATCTCCGGATGGTTAAAGAGAGGACAGTGCCGGGTCCAGGTTAACCTCCCAACTGGTAATGTCGAATCGATTGAGAGCAACTACAACCCAAGCACAGCTCCAGCAAACCGCACAGCCTCAGCTGCCTCTGGCTCACGGGCCACCAGTTTGCAGTCCCAGTTTTGGAGAACATCACGGGCGAGCTTTTCCAGAGGCAGTTTTGATGGAAGGACTCCAGAGGGCTGAGGGTGACTGAGAGGGGCTGGAGGCAATGACACTGGTGAGGGGAAGCTTGGCCATGGTGAAAGCTAAGAGTGAAGTGGGAGTAAGAGGGCCCCAGGGAGGGTGGGAACGAATCTTTAGGTGGAAGACATCGAGCGGATTTGGGGTTGAAGGGACAGGCTGAGAGCACAGCATTCTTGCTCTCTTTCCAGAAGGCTGTACAAGTGTTATTGTTTTTCCTTTAAATGAGAAGAATATGCCCAATATACTTTCACCAACTCCATTCCACAATCCAAGGTAATTGTTTTTTCAGGTTTCTGTCTATGTATCTATGGATACACATATAATTTTGAAAACCAGTTATGGGATAATTCCACACATACTGTTCTAGGGCTTTCTTTTCCCCATATGTCTAGCTCTCTTTTTATGGCTGCCTGGTATTTGCTTGACTATATAATTTATTTTATCATTCTGTTATTGATGCAGCATGGTTTCCCAGTTCTTGTTATGGGAAACAGTGCCTATGTGAACTTTAGACATTGATCTCTGGGTCCTAGGGTGAATCCCTCCATAAGACAAATTCTTAACATTGGACTTACCAATCAGAGTCTGTACACAGTGTGATGTCTCCTTGAAGACTTGCTGGATTTGTCTGCTTTCTCCTCAGGCCCTGGGGGTGAAAAAGGCAGGGAAGAAGGTGTATTTCCAAGGGAGCTTATACAACTGAAAACAAGGCTTTGATGTATCCCAGTCTTATGACTGTACAGATTTCTTTTTAATCAAGATGCTGCGGGTATGGTGGTACTTACGCATAGGTAACTTTAATTCATTAACCTGATAAAGGTGGAACAAACACAAATCACTTGCAGAGAGAGAAAATGACAGTCTACTCTTCTTGAATAACCATCTTCTAGGACTAGAGTCAATATCTGAAAAAGATACTGATTCCCAAGGGCCCACTGAAATAAGTTAGAAGAGCCATGATGTGGAAAATTTGTTCACAGATTTCAGGGAGACCAAAGGTTGAAGGCTATTAAAAATTTTTGTAAACATAATTTTACACCTAGGATTTGGCATTTAATCTGTGAAATCATCAGCTTAATTATATTTTCGGAATACCATTCTTTGGCAGAGAAGAGGGAAAAAGCCCCTCTCATTTCTACAGAGAACACAAAAACTGGCAGGACAAACAAAGATGAAGCATGAACAGCCTCTTTCAAGGACCCTGAGTTCCCAGCTGCGTCAGCACCCTTAGCTCGGAGCGCCCTCTTCTGGACTTGGGCTCCTCTGCACCAGCCTGTGTCCAGCCCGCCAAAGACAGGACAAGTCTGATTTTCAGTTTGGAAAGCGGCTCCAATTCTAACCTCAACACAGCTTTGAGTTTCCTCTGCCTTAGCCATTGAAGCCCCAGGATGTTCTTTTTCAATATTTGTGCTACATTTTCAGGTTACACAGGACTCTGTCTCCTCTTTAAGAATGATTCCTTGGTGACTTAAAAAAAAAAATACCCTCCTTAGATCTGAGTTAAGCCTTGGGATTCCTTGTAAGTTTGCTGTCAGGAATACATTCCTAATTTTGAATGAGTGGGAACTGGATCTAGAAACCCAAGGAGAACAGCAAGCAGCTGTATGTGCCATTACCCAATGCATTTGGGCAAAGTCTATTAAAAACTGTGGGTTTCTGTCCCATTTTAGAAAGTTCTCAGAACTTTAGAACAGCCTCATATTTCTTCTATTCCTTTAACAAATACTGCTGAGCACCTGCTATGTGCCAGAGGTTTTCACACGGGGATAAGAGGATAGTGTTACTTTAATCCCTCACAGGTGATAACCAGGTGGTATTGTTATTGCAAAATAGTTGAAAACTATGCACATCATAATGGGTTACTGGAGCCTCAATCATGTTCTTTCAAATTACCTGCTAATCTATGATGTGCTGCTACTATTAAATTTAACTAGGTTAATCCTCTCAACTCAGAAATGGCTTCTAACTTCTTAAAGGGTGCTGTTCAATCCTCCAAAGTACACGCTTATAATCTCTTTTGATAGGAAGGAGGAGGCATGATGAATGAAAACAGCTTTTCTGAAAAACTGCCTGTTTCCTTTGGAGCCAGGGTGGGCAGAGCTGAGGCCAGGTCCTGTCTGGATGCGAGAGCCCACAGTCACCTGGCACTTTCTTCATAAACCCTGCTGGGTCAGCACCAGCCTCTAATGGGCAGCTTGCCCCTGGCCCTGCTCATCCTCTGGGCAAAAGGGAAGCCCCTTTTCCCTTTCTGCCTCTCTCAGTCTCATTCAAGTAATCCCTAGGGACCATCTGCCAGACTAGGGGGCATCAGGTCATGGAAAGGATCAGCTCCAAAGATGAGAATACTTCCTTGCAACCAGACCACAACATTTATGGAGTCAAAGACAGCAATAACCACACTGGGAAGTGAGTCAGGCAAGGTCATCCAGGAGAGATAAGGAAATGACGCAAGGCTGAGGGCTTGAGGAGCCAAATCCCAGCACAACTTCCATGAGATTCCACTTGTTATTTATGCTCTGATTTTTACTAAACTTCAGATGAACCTCGGACAGGCAGACACCATGTCGTCTTCACTTCTCTTAGATTTATAACCATAATATGATGCTTCTTAAGGAAAGTCATAGATCCTCCTAGTTTGCTATCCAAATTATAAGTGAACCTGGCTTTTTAAAAACACTAACCTTCTCTCAAACATCACTCCAGATTTCCACAGGGGGTGATTCTGATAGAGTATTTGTGGGCTTGCTCCATCCAAAGTTCTGAACTTTCAGGTGCCCTTCCCCAAGTTATTCTGTTCAATTAAATCCCAGTCATTCAATTCAATTCACCAAGGAATTACTGAGCTGAGTTCTGTGTTAGAAAAAGACCTGGATACTGCCCTTAGGAAACTCATTAGACCAAGGGATGAGACAGATGAATAAACAAATCATTTCAGTTCAGCATGGTAAGTGCAATGATAGAATTACATACAAGGCAGCACTTTCGAGCTTCTGCTCTCATGGAGCCACAGTCTGGGGGAGAGCCAGACATTGACTGGTAAAGGGCACAAATAAAAATAGAGTTTAAACTTTGACCAGCACCATGGAGGAGAGGCAGGCAGCACCATGAGAGTTTTAATGGGACATGTGGTCAGGGAAGGTTGAGTAGGACATCCTTGAGTAACGCAGTTGAGATGTGAAAGATGGCTCAGGGTGAATTAGCTGTGGAGTGGAGGCAACGGGGGTCCTGGCAGAGGGAAAGCATGTGCAAAGGAGCTGTGCAGGAGGTCACACTGTGTATCCAAGGGATGAAACCAAAGCTGGTGTGGTTAGATCAAAGGGTCAGAGGGGGTGGTAGGGTGGCTGAGCCAGAGAGGTCAGCAGGGCTGGATCCCATACACCCCCTGGTCAGCCAGGACTGTTAATTCTGGGTGCTTATTTCCTCACCTCTGTAAAGGGGGTCCAAACAGCACCTATCTCACAGGAATAATGGAATCCCTTTCAGCACTTAGAGGAGTGTCAAAGAGGATCGGCTGCTATTATAATGCTGTAATTATCATCTGCGTCATCTCACCAGGATGAGCCTGCAGATAAGGATCCTGCTGGCCCAGGTCAGATATTTCTTAACACTTAGCTACATGGGCACAGTTCCATAGACGGCTCAGAGGCCACAGAAATCAGCATAAGCTCTTGTAAGCGTAAGGGCAGGCTTTCTGGAGACACTCTGAATGAATGACCGGCTGGACTGCTGACCACAGGGCTCCAAAACCACCACCAGGAGTTTATCCCCAAACACCCAGAAAAAAACCGAGACAGAGGAAGGAGGACAGTGCCTCCTGCGAGAAGGCTGTCTATAAACGGAAAATTACACTGAAAGAAAACAAATCTTATTTGATGTGAACCCATTTTGGACTCTGTCTGGAAATCCAGGGCAGAAGGAAGTGGAGGGGACAGGGAGTGAGCAGGTGTGCCCAGGCTGAGGCGCCCTGCAGGGACCAGCATGTACTGTGGCTAGGGTGATCATGAGGGGCTGCAGCTGGCTGCCAAGGCACCCACACCTGAGGCCAGACCCCACGCTCTCAGGCTGCTTCTGTGCTCCGATATGTGCTCGGTCTGCTGACATTGGTCCCTGGGCTCAGATGGGGAGAAGTGGTGTGGGATGAGCAACCTGGAAGGAGCTTCTGGGGAGCAGGGGGAGCAAGGCTAGGCTCCTGGGCACCTGTTTCCTAAAATGGGTTGTCTTAGCATGGAATGGGATAACCTACCTGGTAAGTGCTCAGCTTACAAGTCAAGTAGCACTCTCTTCAGAGCAGCGTGGAGCCTCCAGTACCCACAGCTTTTCATTTCAGTTCTGTAACCCCTTGGCAGCATGGCACTAGGGAATTTCCAAACATCTCAGTGCTCTGTATGTCTCATTAGAAAAGAATTGCAACCTGACCATTTAAATAGCTCTGCTCCAAAAATATTTACAATAATAAGAGGTAACATGAGCATGTTTTCACTACATGCCAAATACTGTTAAGAACTTTTCAGGGAGGTTACAGCACTACCAATACTAACATCTGAAGTCAGAATGTCTGGGTTCAAGTAACAGACCAATCCTTTCCTGGATCTGTGGCCTTGAGCAATGACTTAACCTCCCTGGGATTCAGTTTCTTCATCTGAATGAAGAAGGAGGGTTCATAATATCCACATCCTAGGGTTCAGGAAGGACTAGATAAGGTAGTATGGAGAACCTGGAACTAAACACTTAAACCTTCATACTTAACCATCATTATGAACATATTACCCTTTATTACATGATGCTTTTGAATTGTGGTGTTGGAGAAGACTCTTGAGAATCCCTTGGACTGTAAGGAGATCAAACCAGTCAATCCTAAAGGAAATCAGTCCTGAATATTCATTGGAAGGACTGATGCTGAAGCTGAAGCTCCAATATTCTGGCCACCTGATACAAAGAACTGATTCATTTCAAAAGACCCTGATGCTGGGAAAGATTGAAGGTGGGAAGAGAAGGGGACGACAGAGGATGAGATGGTTGGATGGCATCACCGACTCAATGGACATGAGTTTAAGTAAACTCCAGGAGTTGGTGATGGACAGGGAGGCTTGGCTTGCTGCAGTCCATGGGGTTGCAAAGAGTCGGACACGACTGAGTGACTGAACAGAACTGAAAAAATATATATATTGATTATAAAGGGGGTTGAACAATCACAGTCATAAGCATCCTCCTTGCCATCACTGTCATCATTTAATAGCCATGTAAGAAGTCTCAAGTTCTGAGTAAGTTATTCACCCAAGTCATTTGATCTTCACCTTTGAGGTAGGTAGTATTACTATGACCATTTTACAGATGGAGAAACTGAGGCTCACAGACTGTTTCAACTGCCATACGCACCTGTCCTGACCTTTTGACCCTTTCGCACACATCATCCTGATAAATCCCTGTGGATTCCCTCTCCCTCCTACTTCAAATGTCAAACCCAAGCCCAGTGCCTGGCACAGGGGAGCTGTTGATCAATGTCATTCTCCATCTCTCCCCAAGCACACCCTTTCTCCACCATCTATCTGCCCCTGCCCTTGGAGAAGAGAGGACAAAAATGTTAAGAAAAAGGAAAACAGGAGGAACTTTAACTTTCTAATGTTTTCTTTTATATATAAAAAATCTAAGGTAAATTTGAGAAAATGTTAACATTTGTTAAATCTGGGCAGAGCACACATAGGTTTTTTGTTTTTCACTATTATTTTGTTTTTCTAAAATAAGAAAGCCACCCTGCCTCTCTAGTCACTCAGTCTCCTTCCTTGAAGGTGGCCTGCTGTTTATCTCATGCCCATCGAGGTCAGTCTATGTGTTAACAAGCATATGAGTCTAATGTGATTCCCCCCTACCTGCCTCAGAACCCAGTCTCATCAATTAAATTCTCTTCTGATCTCTAATCTACTCAGTCCCCTTCTCTGAAGGTTTTTTCTTGACAGCATTCCCAAGTCTCTCATTTGAGAAAAGTTTCTCTCCGTTCCTCTTGCTTCAAGGCACAATTCTCCTCTTGGTGAGACCACAGTCCTTCCTAGGCGGGTGGTGTGGACTCGCTTCTTCCACCTGCTCACCACTGACTCAAGCCTCTCTTATCACCCACCTCTGGGGACAGAACTCCATGGCCATTTCTTAGTTTCTATGTTCCTTGATGTTTCTGCAGAATCTGATGCTTGGATCACTCCATTCCTGACCTTGCCTCCTGCCCTCACCTGAGCCATCATTCTCCATCAGTCTCTTTCCCCACTTCCTCATCTCAGCTCCCCTTCTCTTGTACCCTTACTGGGCCTGCCCCCGTGGTCCACCAACTCTGTCCTCTTCGCTCCACTCATGACCTCACTACAGCCTGCACTCCAACCCTTAATGAGCATTTTGGTGAAGATGCTAATTTCCTTTTGGGTTCTCTTTCCATGACTTCAGAACCACATTTCTAGCTGTCTGGGAGACATGCCCATCTCACTGTCCTGCAAACAAAGCAAACTCAACCTGCCAAATTCAAGGTTCTTACTCTTCAGGAATTCTGTATTTCTGCTAGGTTGGTGCTTCTCAAATTTAATATGCATACAAGTCAGCTGGGTCATCTTCTTACAGTGCAGATTCTGGTTCTCTAAGGTGGGGGTGGAGCCTGACAATCTGAACTTCTAACAAGTACCTGGTGGATACCAGTCCAAGGACCCCATTTTGAGTAAAAGATGCTACAGAGATTTCTATTCTCTAGGTCAAGGATTCTTAACCATCTAAAAATCAGGATCACCTGGGAACTGTACTAGATATAACATGGCTAAAAATATGCATATAGTTAAAAAAAAACAAAAACACCTTAAACAATTTAACTTCTCTTTAACTCCTAACCCAGACTAATCAGAATTTTTCTGGGCATGTGGTCTAGGCATCTGCATTCTGTGAGTGACTACTGAGTACCTACTTGGGCTGGATTGTGCTAAGGACTAAAGAGGTGGTGGTAAATAAGACAAAGCCTTATGGAGCTTGCAAGTTAGTAGAAGTCATGGTGATAAAAGAGAAAAATTAATACTCAAGAGCATTTCAGATAAGTGCTGTAAAGGAAAAATGGAGTTCTGAGATAGAGAAAAACTGAGAAGGGGCTACTTTAGTTAGGATAGTGAGGGTGACCAGCAGAGGTACCATTCAGGCTGAGATATAAGCCATGAGGAGGTGGACAAGCAGAGGTCTAAGCAAGGAGGAGCATTTCAGACAGGGGGACCAGTAAACACAAAGATGCTAGTCCATGCTTGGAGAGTTCAAGGAAGAGAAGAGAAGCCTGTCGTGTGGATGCAGCAGGACAAGCAAGGGAGGAGAGGAGAGGAGAGGGCGAGCCTGGGAAGAGGCTGGGGCCAATCATGAGCCTGGAGGACACGGTCTTCCCATGGATAGACACAGCAACAGGAAGCTGCTAGGAGGTTTTCAGCAAGCAAGGGCATATGATCTGACTTAAGCTACCTGCTGTATGAGGGCAAGAAATGAAACAAGGAAGTGGGTAAGAAACGATGACGTCTTGGAACACAGGGGTAGTACTGGAGAAGATAGAAGAGGTCAGACTGAGGATACATTTTGGATACGGAGCTTGCTGATGAGCTGAAGGGGGCTAGGTGAAGAAGACAGAAACAATGACTGGGGACATTTACGAAGATTTGAAATACTTGAGAAAGCTGGGGGTTGGGTGAGGGGAACCAATCGTTCTGTTGAGGTCATCTTAAGAGGCTTTTTTTGGGTCTTATTTTATTTATTTATTTTTTCCCTGGTACTGAGCAGCCTGTGGAATCTTAGTTTCCCAACCAGGGACTGAACCAAGGCCATGGCACTGAAAGTGCTGAGTTCTAACCACTGGACCTCCAGGGGATTCCTGAGGTCATCTTTTTTAAGATAAATACTAGACATCCAAGTACAGATCTGGCTATAAATTATCTTTCCAGACTTACCCCTTCCCCATGAACTCATTATATATGGGCCATCCTTAATTCAAAGTGTACTGTTTCTCAAGACTCATAGACACAGACAATCTTACGGGTACTAAAGGGGAAAGGCTGGGGTGGATAAATTAGGAGCTTGAGATTAATGGATACATACTACTATACAGAAAATAGATAAAACAATAAGATCCTACTGTATAGTTCAGGCAACTACAGATAATATCCCATGATAACCTGTAGTGGGAAAGAATCTGAAAAAGACACATATATCTTCCCTAATATCTCCATCAGTTGTGGGATTTGTGTCTCCTCATAACACTGCCATGGAATCCACAATGTTCCTAGAATATAAAAGGCTATTCATTCAATGTGTTGAATAAATAATGATCAGGACACATCCTGGGATGACAGCCTGTGGTTAATCTAGTCATTGGAGATCAAAGGTGGAAAGTATTCTTAACCATGGAGGAACTGATGTTTGTGGAGTCCTCAGACCATTGGTAAAGAACTCCCTAGTACAATGTTAAGAGTCTCAGCCCATGTATATCACTGCTTATCTCTCAACAGTAATGCATGTAACCTGCTTAGGCCAAAAGTGTGCCCCTTAAAAAAAAAAAAAGGAATCTATTTAGAACTTACTAAAGAAGGCTATTAATAGAAAAGCTGGTATATGATCTCTCCTGAGAAAAATACTGCCTTTGTGATCATCACCACTGCTGTGCCATGCCCAGCTTTGATAAGACTGGACTTTGGTCCACTGTATGTTCTGTGGGTACACATTCAGCACGCTGGGGTGCTGGAATGGGCACTGAGCTCTGACCATTTTATGACCTTAGGCCCAACCTGTCCATGAGGTGTCACTAAAACCAGACTGATTGATTTCAGTGTCTTTTGCTTCACCAAGTGCCAGGTCATGGATTCTAAAGTGGAGAAGAGACCATGATGGGCCGGACATTGGGTCTAGGGACACAAGCTGACAGACACCGAGAAAGTGAGAGAAAGATGAGCTAGAAATGGAGAGGAGTGAGCATGCAGGGGTGCTGGGTGGTGGCCTCAGCTCAGAAGGGTGTGAGAGGTTAAGGAGGACTGCTGGCAGGAGTAAGGGTGTGAGGCTGAGAGATTTAAAGGGGATAAAAATATAAAAGATGGAGAAGTATGGAGCTGCTGAAGGAAGATGGTAAAAGCACAACCTCAGTCATCATCTACTGAGTGTTACTTGCAAGCCAGGCATTGTGGTAAGGATTTTGCATAAATTCTCTGACTTGACTTTTCTCAAGATCTTGTAGTCGGTACTATTATTCAACCCATTTTACAGCTGAAGGACATAAAAAGCAGAGAGGTTAAGTAATTTACTTGGGGTCACAGAGTTAGCAACTAGAACAGCTAGGATTCAGGCTTAGTTCTGTTACTGTCAAAGCCTCAATTCATAACTGCTGCTTGCTATCACCTTCTAATATTGATTCAGGGACATTTCTTCTCCCCAGGCCTGATGCAGGCTGAGAAACACAACGTCTTCCAACATCCCAAAGAGTGAGGTGCTGGGTGATGAGCTAATTTGGAGGTGTAGTTCAAAAGCCTTGCTATGACTGAGCTGTCTGCCAGGGCCATGAGCCCTCAGAGCAGAGATGCTCTCATCCTTCATCAGGGAATATTCACTCCATTGTGTTGGGCCCCACCTCAATGTTTTTTTATTGTCTGCTCTCCACCATGAGTAATGCCACTTTCCATTTTAAGCTGGGAGCTTCAGGAGATGACCGTGATGTAAGGGTTGCAAGCTAAGTGCTGCCTGGGGGATTACTCACCCACTCTAAGATGCGGCCAACATCTCACCCGCCCACTCAGGATGCTGCTGGAATAGCCTCTTCCTTGCCAAAGCCTAAAGGAAATCTGGTTTCTCCTGGAATCAGGCTAGGAATGGTGCCAGGTTATCAGAAACTTGGCAAGTTAACTGGTTCTCCAAGTGGAACTACTGTGGTTGTTCTGGTCCCTTCCCAGTGGTTGCTTGTTTACTCATTTGACATTTGCAGAGGGCCTACTATGTGCCAGGCACTCTGCTCCATGACAGAACATTGCTACAGTGATCTAGATGGCTTTAGTTCTTGTCTTCAGGGAGCTAAGTCTAGGGGAGAATAAGAAGGTAATTCCAGTAAAATGTCACAACCAGGAGAATGAAATAAACAGTATGCCATAGGAAGCTCAGAGAGTTTGGGGAACTAACAGCTGAAGGATTTATGTCAAAGTAGGACAAGCAGGAGCTGGCTAAGCTCCTTAACTGTAAGCAACCAATGAGTTTAACAATAAACATAAAGAGAATATGGAGAACCCGCAGTTGCACAGAATCAATGGGAAGGTGTGATACCCCCAAATCACACTGCAAGAAGGGTCCAGCCAGATCAAGACCTGTGTGTTTATGCTGGGGCTTTAGATGCTGGGCAGTCAAAAAGGATGACAAATGTCCAGGATAACAGGTACAAGTGGAGAAGATGGGGAGGAGAATGCTGTCTCAGAATGACCTAAGACACTGAGTCAGAAAAGCCAAAAGGAACAGCTTAAAGGGAGCACTGACTTAACTGAGGGGAGCAGGCACTGGGGCCACAGCCAGGCTCTCACAGTTTCCTGAGTGAATTAAGTTTGCTGCTCAGAGACTTGGAGACTCTGTGGGGAAATAAGCCTATTGACAGCAGGTAAGTAGGAACTATATTGGATTTTTAAAAACAATTTTTGGTGTTCCTCGGGCCATTCTGGAAGGTCACAGTTCTTAGTACATGCTTGACATAGATTATAGAGAGCAGCTAAATCAGAAAAATACTCTCTGTGAAACAGTTAGAGAAGATGACTGGGACAAGCCAATGGGATCATGACAATAACTGGCCTTTATTGCTTGTGCTATCACGCACTTACGTGCATTGTTTCATCTAATCCTCATTAGAAGCCTATTTAGACACCAGCAGACAGAGGCACAAAGATTATAAATGGCTTGGCTGAGGTCCCATCATTAGCAAATTGTGGAGTTGGGATGCAAATGTAATTTACTTCACTATAACCGAGAGTGTGTTGACAGAAAAAGCAAAGTGAACGTCGATGAAGAAAAACTGTCATCACAGAAGAAAACACTTTGTTTTCTATGCTAAGAGGTTGGAAGCTTCATTCCTTAGCTATTGCTTCTTTCATGGGTACCATTTTGAATCTCAAGGTCAGTTATTGCTCCCTACTGAGAAATTTTCAAATTTTTATCTGAGGGGAAAAAGACTCATTTCCTAGAGGAACACTTTAGTGAGGTGCCTGTAGCAGTAAGTCAGGATATTAACCTCTAGGTTGCAGCAAGAGGTATATATAGCAATTTGATGGGATGTTTAGAATAAAAAATGTCTTTATACAAATAATACATGTTACTTATAAAAAACTAGGGAACTATGGGAAAATATAAATAAGAAAACAAAAATCATCTGTAACCTTGACATGTAATAATGGCTATGGTCATACTCTTGGGTCTGTGTGTGTACATAATCTACAGTCTCTCTTTAAACTGCATATATATATCTATGTATAGGTATTATGTTTTTAAATCATAGTTCTTAATATCTTAAATAATATTGCCTTGATTTCACCTTTTTCCTCGAGGAAGAATTGTACCAGAGTATTCAAATTGGTAAATCTACTAAATGAATATCAGTGAACAGACTAGAACATGATCTGGAACGCAAGGGCCTTTGTTCAAAGGACAGAAGACATGGGGGCCTCCTGGGGCGCACTGGATCTAGTGTATGTGCCTGGTTCTTTTAGGAGGACTTGGGTTTTCATTGTTTATTAATATTTCTAGTTGGCAAGCATTACCTGAAAAATGTTTAACATAATGATTAACCTAATCAGATAACGATTTATTAATTAGGAGAGATTTATTGCACAATCTACCTACCATACAGATGACGTTGATCATGCTATATAGACAAAAAGTAGAAGAGTAGCTTTTAGGACCGAGCACCAAGTGGAATCCTGGTTCTGACCCCACGTCTGCTTCTCTGGCCTAGGGAACCCCATCCCTTCCCATGTTCCAGTCACAGGCAATTCAAACCCCCACAGTCCAGCGTACACAATAATGCGGCCTTCTTAGGCAGGAATGCGGCTTGGCCTTTACAGCCCACTCTGAGCATCATCTCTTGGAGCCCATGTGGCTCAAGCCAGCACAAAGCCAGGTCTGTGTGGTCACTGCTGTTGTCAACTCTTGGCACACCCAGTGCCACCCATCTCCTGCCCTTTTCCCAGCTCATCAATACAAAGTTCTACCAGTTGAGGAGCCCCGTGTGCTCACTCTGTGCAGCTCAGACATCTGTTTTGTGTTGGGAGTCACTGGCCGGTCAAGGGCTTGCATGCTGCAGCTGGATTGCTGATGTAAACAAAGCTGCCTTCATCTGAGTTTTCTGACCCTTCAAAGACCCCACAAAACTATCCCCTCTGGCCTCCATCAGCACTTTGCTCCCAGTCCAAGGGGACAAGGAAAATGGACTTGGTTTTAGTTAATAGGTAACAGTCAAGAGGGAAGAAAGCACCCAGTCCCTCTCCTTTCTTTGCATCTTCATGTAACCCTTTGCTTATTGAGCCACCACTCCTCATCCTGAACTGAGGTGACGGCACCACCAAGGACATCCACACTGATGGCCCAGCAGGCCAAAGGTCAGCTGGCTCCTCTGACAACAGCAGACACTCTACCTCACTCCTCCTGGGACAGAGGTCTCTTCTGTTCTTGCTTTTTTGCTTTATTTTCTTGTGCTTCATTAGATTTTATTTTTGGTTACAAAACTAAACAGTTAAACAGTACTGAAGTATCCACTTTAAAAGTTAATCATTTTCAGGCCCACCTTCTACTTTTTAGCTCCATTATTCCAATTGCAAACAAAAAACTAAACGATAATTTATATTAAAACACCTCATAACTCTAGGAGCTACTTCACTGCTCAAATCTGATTTTTCCTCTGTGAAAATGAGAATAACAATGTTTATGCCACCTCAGCTCCTACATGGAACCATGAGATGACATCTATGAAATATTGGGTTGGCCCGAAGGTTCATTTGGGTTTTTCTATAGCAGCTTATACAAAAACCCAAACGAACTTTTTGGCCAACTCAGTACTTAAAATGTGCCATGTGGTGTGCTTAGTCACTTCAGTCACATCCGACTCTTTACAACCCGACGGACTGTAGCCGACCAGGCTCCTCTGACCATGGGATCTTCCAGGCAAGGATACTGGAGGGGGTTGCCATTTCCTTCCTCAGGGGATCTTCCCGACCCGGGGACTGAACCCGAGTCCCCTGCGTTGGCAGGTCTGTTCTTTACCACTGAGTCACCAGGAAAGCCTCAGTAGTGATACTAAGTTTCTATTTGATCTGAATTCCAGATTGAACACAGGTTCAACTTCAAAAATACCGATTATAACACAGCTGCACAAAGCTGCCTATATCTAGATTATTCAGGACAATACATTCTGTATATATAGAAAATAAACCCATTTAAAGAAGGAAATGATAAAGAGAACACAAGAAAACATGAAACCCCAAACTCCAAATCAACCAACAAGCCAATCAGCATAACCTCAGAGCAAACACATACAAGTGTGGCATAGCAAGGTGATTTTCAATAGCTTTTTATCAACAGCCAGTTAGTCCTCACGGCCCCAGCCCTTTTTGTGCTTTCATCAGCTTTCTTTTCTTATCCAGCCGCCCCCACTGCAAAGCCTTGAGGCACTGAATGGTCTCCACTAGAACCATCCAGGTATGAGTCTCCTACATGACCCATATTATCATTCCCATCCCCCAAATCAAACTCTTTTAAAAAATGTATGGTTCCAAAGTATGTCAGAAATTTCAGTGACTCAATTTAATAAATGCCAACAAGTATCACCAAGCATCCATTAGATGCAAGCCAAGAGTATGTATCTATGAAGGAAAGGAGTCCCTAAGATCCAATCCCTGCCTTGAGGAGGTGAAAATTCACTACGGAGGCCAACTGAAGGATGCAAATAACTCTAATTGCAGGGTAGAAGGTAGTAACTGCCACAGACAGCTCTAGCCAGCTAGGTGCAGGATGCCGAGGGAGGAAACAATCAATTTCGGCTTGGTGCAGATTGGGAAGGGTCAGGAAGGAGGCAGCACTGGCCTTCTGAGACGCATCTGTCCTTTAAAAGATGACATGAATTCCTATGGCCCCCAATGGCTTAATTATTTTGAGTCCCTTGCCTAGACTGGGCTAACTACTGCAAGAAGGCTCAGCATCTTGACACTGCTTTCCTGAAATGTGCCAGTTCCTTACCCAGCAGGATCACACAGTTTCCTCCAGATTAGGACACGTGGCTGTGCACACATCCCTGGGCCCACGCACTCAACTTCTGCCCGTCCCCAAGGTCTCAGCTCAATGTCACTTCCTTAGAGACACCCCAACCACCCTCCATCTACCAGTGCCCTCGCCACCTCCAGCCATCTGCTATGGGATTTCAACAAGGAGATACAGGAATTAGCACTGAAAGATGTTCTCATTTGGTTGTTCACTTTGAATAAGAACAGACAATGAAAGCAGGGACTGTGCTGTATCCTCAGTGCCTGAGAAATCATAGTATAAAGTTGGAATGAAGTAATGAATAATAACAGACTGACTCAACCTCATCTCTTCCCACAGTCTCTTCATCTTCCTGGCTGACTGGGTTAGTTTTTGTGGGATGGGATCAATGGTTTCAGAAAATATATAGGATGAATTTCTGATAGACTTAATATATTAAAAATACCAATATCTCCGTTCAGTACGGCAAGTGGCAAATTAGTACGGTTTTTCAGGCTTTGATTCACAAGGGGTCTTCTAAGTGTAGCATGTGACTTTTCAGGAAAACGGATACAATACACAACATGTCCAGACCATCATTCTCTCCCACCCCTCTTTCTTCCAACAAACACTATTACTCATGTATTATGTACTAGTCCATGCAGGATGCTAGAGATAAACAGCTGAGCAACAAAATCAAGGGCTCTGCCCCGATGGAGCAAAGTTGATGGGAGGGACAGTCAGTAAGCAGCTAGTGGACTACAGAGGGGCAAGGACATCCGCGGGGAGGCTGGGCCTGGGTCTGGGGCGAGTGGTCAGGGAAGGCCATCTGAGGAACACCTAAGGGCGTGGCTGAGAAAGCAGCAGGAACACCCTGGGGGCAGGGGGCAGGGGGCAGTGGACAGTGCTGGCAAAGACAGGTGCAGGCCACAAGGAAACAAGTTCACAGGCCCAGAGGTGATTGCCAGCTTGGAACCGAAAGATGGTTACCCCTGTCAGAGGTCACTGAGGAATCTGAGGCCAGGGAACTCTTGGGCTTTGCTATTCAATACGAAGACCAGGAGGGCTGAGGGGCACTGCAGACTACCAGTTACACCTCAGGAAGTGACTGTTACATAAGCTCCCCGAGGGAAGACTCTGCCACTTTCTTCACCATGTGAGGATGAGGCCAGAAGACTTTAACCATTTCCTGAATGAATGAATGAAGTGCCCTGGAGGTGTCCCCAGCCGTTTCCTCTGGTGTCACCAAGCCCCACAGAATCCTAAGACCAAGAGTCATCTAGAGAGCCAGCTGGCCCACTCTGTTCCCTCCAGGCTGTCTGACCTGCCCTGAGCTGATACAATCTTGTAGATTTTATAAAGTTAGTAGCGTGATTCAGAAACTCGGGTCTCTGAGCTCATACACGTACAGCCAAGGGGTAGACAACTTGTCCAGTGACCTGGTGAGTCAGGGAAGGATGAAGAAAAGCAAGGACAAGAGTCCTAGTTGGCAGGTCAGGTAGCAAGGCCTTCTGGAGCCCCGGATTCTGCGTCATTTATCAAGACACCAAGGTGCCTCCCTTCCCAATCTGCTCCTAAAGATCAACGTGCCGACATTTCCCCAGCAGCACCATCTCCTGTGGAAATGACATTTCCTGGTACTGGTGGTGAGATTTTTCAGATTTTCCAACTTTGGCTCATCTCATGATACCATGTGCTGGCTGGATGCTGCTGTCCCTCTGAGAGAAGGCTAGTGGCTGGGTAGCTGTGAAGTGTGTACACCACATCTGGCCTGTGCCCACATCCAACTGCTGAGTCCCTATCACCTCTCACCAGTGCATCTAGTTTCCCTGAATTCTGCTCCAGTACTTTTCCACTCAGCAGCCAGGAGATGTTTTAGAAATGCAAATCTGATCATGTCAACCTGTAACCTGCATTGTTTGGTGGTCTTTAGACAAAGGCCTGCAGGGCCCTGCATGACCTGGCCCCACCCGCTTCCCCATCCATAGCCTTCTCACCTCCCCTATAGCGGACTAGTTTCAGTTCTCTAAATGAAACATGCCCTCTGTGGGCTCAGGATCTTTTCACACACTCTTCCTGCTGCTTTCTTCCCCTTGTTCACTAGGAATATAAATGCTCCTTCTTCCAGGAAGTCTTCGCATCTCCCAGGCTCTGTAAGTTACCTAGTATGTAGTTTGGAAGGTGCCCTGGACTTCGCTGCTCTAACATTCAGTTCACTGTGAATTTCTTTTATGGTAGGTCTTCCTCACTAGAATGCCAGGTTCAAGAGGATCTCATTGCATCTGCCTTCTTCTCCATTACATTCCTCATGCCTGATGCGTAGTAGGTGCTCACTAAATATGTGTCAAGTGAATGAATGAGTACTCAGATCTTTGAACAATTGAGAACAACTTTACCAAATAAATTATGAAGCAGAGAGAAATGAGAATACAACAGAACTGCATTGCAATTCCAAGCTGCACAACCTCCCTCACTCTGGAGGCCTGATTTAATCTTACTCTGGCTTGTACATTGTGATGAGGCCCCAGTTAATTCTTCAGAACTGGTTTTGGACTCAGTTCAGAGAAATCTGGGCCTTTCCATCAGGCTCTACCATGATCAGTAAGCCAGAACCTCAGAGCAAACCAGACCTAATTGCGACACATTGCCTGCTGGTGGCCTGTGGCTCCCACAGCAGAGAAAGGAAGGCCTCCCTCCCATCCCAGCCTCGCAGAGCAAAAGGGTTGAGAAGGACCTGGAGCCCTCACTCATTTCACCTTACCCTTTGTCTTATCCTGCCCCCGCCCCCACCCCCAGCAGGCGCAAACAATAATTCAGCAAAGGAAATATGAGTAATGGAAAGAAAGAGAAAAAATAAACATATCAAAATGGCAGTGTCCTCTGAGCCACTGCTTTTAAAGAAAACAACGTGAGTAGATTTAGAGTTATTTCAGTGCCTTTGCTAAAATGAGAAAAAGAACCAAGCTGGCCCTTCTAGGCTGAATTCCTTTCCTCTCTCTTGATGCATTAAAAAAAAAAGAAGAAGGCTATCCCAAACTAGTGCTTCTCACATCCTGGTGTGCACCAGAATCCCCAGGGGAGGTCTGCTGAACTTGCAGGTGCCAGCCCCAACCCAGGCCCAGTGAATCAGGACCCCTGGGGAGGGGCACCTCACTGCAGTGAGGCACCGCCTTGAGGAATAACCTTCAGGATGTGAAGGCAATGTCATGCCCTGTGCTTGCTTAGTAACACAGGGTCCAGGTAAGAGACTCACATCTGCTCCTGGGAACTGACAACCTTGCTCATAGTAAAACACCACAAACTATAGTTAAGATTGGTAGGACAATGAAGATTATTGATTTCGCCTTCTGGCAGAAATGGGGATGGGACACATATTCTATTCATTTCATTCACTTAAGTTGACACTGACTGAAGGCTCTCATAGGCAAGGACCTGTGCCAGGTGCAAAGGCAAAGTGATGACAGGGATGGAAGTAAGCATGAAAATGACGGTAACTCTCAGGTATTGGCACCATAGAATGTGCTAGGTGCTTTACACGCATGATCTCATTTAATGCTCAACCAACCTATGGAGGTATTACTATTACTATTTCCATCGATGGATGAGAAAACCGAGGCATGGGCAATGACATGACTTGCCCAAAGTCACCCAGCAAGTAAGTGCAGACCCAGACTGAAACCCAAGTCTTCCTAACTGTGCAATCCATCTTCCATGTGAACTGTTAGCACATAAGTGCTCTTGAGATAGCCAGCCCCTGGTTAATTATAATTAACAGGAAAGGCATAAGACAAGCAAAAGAATAGGTACAAACTATATAGTTTCATGAAACAATGAGCCATCAACCTAGGGACACTGGATGAGTCTTATCCTGTTTAAGCTAACCACTTGGCTAAGGCTCTGTTCCTTGGATCTCAGGAGTCATGAAAGGCAAACCCTGAAAGCAAAGGAGCTGTTTTCCCTCCTCTGTGGAAGGATGAAGTGAGGGGATTTTAGAGAAAACCAAGAGGCCTTCCCAGCCTGTTTCTGCTGCACACAGAAGGGAGACCACAGGCTAAGCTCAGAGGGAGACTGTATCTTTCAGTACATGCCCTAAATACAAAGGATATTAATGATGTCATCCATGGTGAGCTGATCACATGCTGCACAAGTGCTATTCACTTTACACCTTCTTATCAAGTTGGGTCTTTGCAACAACCTCACAAGCAGGTACCATTCAGGAGAGGAAACAGACGAAGAGAGAGCAAGACACCGGCCTGGAATCACACACCAACTATGGAATTACACCTGCTGGTCTGAATCTCAGTGTTTCTACCCAGTGCCTTGGCTGTCTCTTACTTAAACTCTTAGACACAAGGACAGTACTTGGGATACTCAATGAGCAAGAATTCCCAGTTGTCTGCCATTTTGTATGTGGCTATGCCAAGCCGCGCCTCAGTCTGGGAGATGCTGAGTTCTTATTTCAGCAAGTGTTTACTGACTGCCTTCAATACACTGTGCTTCATGCTACACAAGAGCTCCACATTTAATAAGGTGTGTGGGGGGCCCCTTTGCAAGAATTCATTGTAAATGTATAAATTAATAGTGGATAAAATCACTCAGAGGTGATATCACAAGAGGTCTTGGAATTGCTGGATTGAACAGGCATCAGTACTAGGTGATTCAGAGGAGGTGAGTTTTAAAGAGAAGTCAGGAGTGGTTTGTCAGAACTGAGAGATGAGGGCAGTGTAGCAAAGGAGTGAAGTGGCTTGAAGTGTCAAAGAGACAAAGGATGCCTCCAAGGTCGCCTGAGCCAGTGCTGGTCCGGGGCATCTGCTCCCCAGGAGCCCAGGGCTCACTGGACTCTGCAAGCTCCACAGGCCCACACTGCTGGGAAAGCATCCTTCACGCTGGGTCACAGGCTTGGGAAAGTGTGCAGCAAGATCCCACAAGTGGTGCCAGGCACCCTCAGAGCAAGTGGAGGCAAAAGGAGCGAGGGCCCCAGGTTACGAGGGGACTTGGAAACCAGTCAGCAGGTCAGAAGGTTTCAAATTAATTTCTCTACCTTGAAAAGCAGACATAGGAATAAGAAGGGAAATACTGATAATAAGTCAAGGAGTGTAAATGGAACCTAAGCACATAAAGGGTACAAACTTTCTGAAAATTTTGAGTAAAAAACTTAAAATGTATGTGCTTTTCCCTAACAATTCTATTTCCATAAATCCTCCTAAGGACATAAAGGCCTGGTGGGTGAGGCTGCCTAGAGCAATTTTGTTCATAACAGTGACAGAGAGTACACAACCTAAATGTGTAACGATAGAGGCTTAGTTGACACAGTTTTGCTTGTACTTATAACTAAATGCTATAATCCTATGTAGCCATTACAAATGGGATATACGTAGGTTTACATTTATTAATGAAAAAAAAATTATACATGTGATTCCACTTTATTTAGACCAAGTCTGAATCAATTTAACAGAACTGAAACCATAGAGAATAAATCCTATGGTCACTGGTAAATTAAATTAGATATCAATAACCATAACATATCTAGGAAAACTATATTTTCAATTGAACTACACATATAGAAAAAAAATAAAAGAAGAAATTACAAAATAGCTTAAGCTAAATGATATATAAAACCCAGCATACCAAAATTTGGGGAGGTAACTCAAGACAATTATTAGAAATTTTACCTTTAAGTGCTCACATTAA
Organism: Bos javanicus; assembly: GCF_032452875.1. Lineage (NCBI taxonomy): Eukaryota > Metazoa > Chordata > Mammalia > Artiodactyla > Bovidae > Bos > Bos javanicus. The sequence goes on along the minus strand of NC_083874.1, from coordinate 53,204,697 downwards.
AATATTTTAAAAGGATTAAAATTGATGACCCAAGATTCTGCAGGAAAAGGTTTTGAAAAATAAAAGGGTTCAGCCATCTCAGTTCAACTAACTAGACTCTGTTTACAGAGTGAAGTAAGTCAAACAGAAAAAGAAATATTGTGTATTAATGCATACATATAAATGGTACTAATGAACCCATTTACAGGGCAGGAATGATATGCAGATATTGAGAATGGACTTGTGTACACAGTGGGAGAAGGAGAGGGTGGGACAAAGTGAGAGAGAAGCATTGACATATATACATCACCATGTGTAAAACAGAGAGCTAGTGGGAAGTTGTTGTATAACACAGGGAGCTCACCCCATTGCTCTGTGATGACCCAGAGAGGTGGGATGGGGAGTGGGAAGGAGGTTCAAGAGGAAGGGGATATATGTACACTTATGGCTGGTTCACATTGTTGTATAGCAGAAACCAACACAACATTGTAAAGCAATTGTCTTCCAATTAGAAATAAATTTTAAAGAACTATAAAAAAAATAAATAAAAAAAGAAAAATAAAAGGGGAAAGTAAACTAAAAGTAAGCAGTAAAAGGAAAAAATAAAGATAAAAGTAGATAGTAACAAAACAGAAATTAGGCAAACAATGCAGAAAATTAACAAAGCAGCAAGTTTTGTGTCGCAGGAAATCTGAGATATTTGTATATATGATTCACATATACGATTCCACTTTGTAAAATGCTTACATTTCCATGAATGGAAATGTTAAAAGGAGTTCTCTCTGGCTGACAGGATCATGAACAATCTTTTAAAACTTTTTACTGTTGTTTATCTGTATTTTCTAATTTTTCTATCACCTCCTCGTATTTCAGGATTTCTAAGGGGACTGACTGGCATTCTCTGCTTCTTTGTTGAACTGGTATAACAATAAAGCCTAAGTACCGACCCTTTGCTTCATCAGGTGTGGTGCATGTGCCCCTGCTGCTACAGGAGAAGTTCAGAGTGGTGCTATGACATCTCGCAGGACCACTGTAGGGAGACCACTGTCCCCTTCAAAGTCTCCTTCAATCATTTTCACTGTTGAAGGAGAAAGCTTCATCTTGGTACAATTTTGTTTTCAACTCCCCTAGAATTGTCCAGAGAAGGCAATGGCATCCCACTCCAGTACTCTTGCCTGGAAAATCCCATGGACGGAGGAGCCTGGTGGGCTGCAGTCCATGGTGTCGCGAAGAGTTGGACACAACTAAGCGACTTTACTTTCACCTTTCACGTTCATGCACTGGAGAAGGAAATGGCATCCCACTCCAGTGTTCTTGCCTAGAGAATCCCAGGGACGGGGGAGCCTGGTGGGCTGCCGTCTATGGGGTCGCACAGAGTCGGACACGACTGAAGTGACTTAGCAGCAGCAGCAGAACTGTCATTCTCTCTTGATAACCAAAAGAGCTGAGCAGGCAGAGAACAGCACCTAAGCAGAAGCCAGTGACTGTGTCCTTTGATTTTATTTGTCTTGACCACTGCCTTCTACTGATGGGATATTTTTGTGATTATACTAGAGATATAAAGTCTCCTTTACACAAGGACATTGAACTGAAGTAAAACTGCACTTTGGTAATAAGATTTTAAAGTAAGCAGATAATGATCAGAGTGATCAAGGTGCACCCCTGTACTGAAGCCCGGGCATAGTGATGATGACCTCTGGCAAGAGTAACACCACTCCCCAGGGAGTACCAGTGCATAGCAGAATATCCCAATAGCTCCCCCAGGCTTTGACTTCTGTCTGCTTATCTCACCATTTCAATATAAAAACAACAGCATGAAAATAATAAAGGAAGAATTTGCTCAGATGGTGACCCGGGCAGAGGGTCAGAACAGGATTCCACACTTGTCCAGATAAGTCCTGCTGGAAGGATGATGGAAGAGGGAGGCTCCTAAGAGCAGACAGAATTTCTCTGTAACATGTGCCCTGAAGAAAGGCCTTTCCACAGGAAGAAGGTCAAGTCCAGTCTATTTTTATAAAAGCATTTCAAGTGGTTAGTGGACTTATTTCCTGTGGTTCCCAAGAATTCTGCAGCAGGCTCTCAGAAGGATGTTGGTGATAGGGAGCAGCGACTTGATGAGTGAGAATCAATAATTATCTCTATATTTGCTTCCCTTTTTCCTATAAAAATAATCCAAGGGAAAAACACTTGCTTTAGAAGAGCAAAGTTCATGACGACAGAGAGTAGAATAGGACATAAAAGTTCCTCAGTGTGTGGGAGAGTCCTTAGATTAAGATTTTGCAAGCTGAAGACCGATTTCTCCACTCATTCCCTTCCTTCCCTCACTTACTCAATAAAGGGCTGGGTGACTTCTCTGTGCCAGGCATGGTTTAGAGGCTGGGGAGAAGGTGGTGAATAAGCCCAGGTCTGTCCTCCAGGAGCTTACAGTTGAGTCAGGGAGAAAGATATAAAGCAAGTAAACACATGGGTGGACATACAATTAAATTACAAATGATGAGAAGTGTTGAAAAGGGAAAGAAAGAGAGGCAACAGAAGAGAACAAAAGAGGCAGAGGGTGGCAGAACTTAGACCAGAGGTCAGGGAAGACCTCTGAGGAGGTGGCGCTTCAGCTGCCATCTGCAAGGTAGAAAGAGGTGGTGAAGGGTACTGCTGAGAGAGGGAACCATGTGATGAAGGCAGCCACGTGGAGATCACCGTGGAGTCAAGGATCCAAGGGAACGGAGTGGATGGAAAGTGATGAGCAAAGGGAGAGAGGAATGGGAGGTCAGGCCAGGTCATAGGGTCTCAGACCATGGTTAAGGATTTGAGTTTTACTTCATGGAAATAGAAAGTTACAGGTTTTAAGCCATGGAGTGATCACCTGAAATAGGTTTTAAAAGATTTTCTGACTCTGTGTATAGTACTGACTTGAGGGGACCAAGAACAAACGAGGGGCTACTTCAGACGTCAAGACAGGAGCCGGTGGTGAACTGGGCTGGGTACTGGCAGTGGGTGTCAAGAACGTGAATCTGACAGCCCTTAGCTAGAGTCGAATGGCTTGATCATGAGCACTCAGAGAGGTCAACCAGCTAAAAGGCCTGGTACCAGGGTAGGATGAGGAAGGCACTTGCATTGGGCACAAAATATACTTAGAAATCAAAAGAAGTGATATTTTAATGCAAGGCTTTTTAAAAATCAAATTTTATGCAGAAAAGTCCATGATGAACAAAATATCAAGCTTCTTTAAAAAGAGTACAAGTGCTGAGCTCAGTACAAGTGCTGAGCTAAGCCATTTAACGGAGCTGGGGCAAAGGGGAAAATCAGTCATTGATCCTATCTTTACTGAACAATTTGACGTTCTGTTCCTCACTTTTGTCCTGTCGAGCTGACCATCCCCCATCTATAAAATAAGAGGCCATATGTAACTCTGCTCTAAAATAGACATGATGGAAGGGGAATTAATGACATATATCATCAAAAGCCCCTGGTGGTTTCAATGGTATCCTTCCTTCCTTATTGTGGAGACTGAGACAAACGGTGTAAACAGTTGCTTCATAAATACTTCTGATGGTAATGGTAATAACTAACATTTATCAAGCTCTTAATATGTTAGGTGCTTTGCCAGAAACAGTTAAGTACAATTATCTCATTTAATCCTCAGAGTAATATATACTAGGTAGATATACTATTACCTATTTTACCATGTCTGGCATATATCCACACCTGACAGGCATTTAATAAATACAGGAAGAAAAGATGGATGAATAGATAGAAGGGAAAATAAGAGAAAGAAAAAAGAATGGGCTTTCCACTAATTCCTTCAAAGTCCTATAGGGATAACCAGTGGTTCCAACTTTGTCAAACACTATTCTTTAACATGTTATTTACCCTGCTTAAAAGGATTCAAAGGAAAAGGAAACTAACCTTAAATATCACCTTCTTCCATAGGAAGCATTTTTGATAAATTGGTTTTCTTTACACTTCTTCCCAACAACTTTTCTGGGAACATATTTCTTGAATTCATGCACTCCCATATGTTTATTGAGTAATTACTATGCATCAGGCACACAGCTAGGCACTGACAATATAATGGAAGCCAAAGGAACCTGACCTGGGCCCTCCTGGGGCTTCCATTAGAGTCTGTGTGTGTGTGTGTGTGTGTGTGTGTGGTGTTGGAGTGAGACAGACAGTAACAAGTAAGCAAATACATAAATAAACTCATAAATTATCATAAATGTTTGGGTCTGAGACAGAGGATAAAGAAGTGATAGGACCTCCCCTAGACAGGGTGGGCCCAACATAAGTAGACTCAGGGAGGCTCCCAATGGTCATGCAGTTGAAGATGCTGTTAAGAAGAATTTTTGCAAATCCAATCAACCAAGCTCCTTACAGAATGTGAAACTTGACAACCTAACGATTTGATCCAGTGCAGGCCAGTTTTGAAAAGCAACATCCATTTATTTATCTATCTTCTGTATGAACAAATCCACAAAAAAGTTATTCATACCATCAAGGGTTTAGGAATACAATATCATGAAAATGTTAGGAAATGTTCAGCCTTCTGACTGCCCCACCCCATGGTCCCACCTAAACGTCTAGATTTATCAAATTCCAGAGGAGCCTCCTGAACCTGACAATGTTAAGGTGCCAAGGAATGTAGGCTCCTTGAAAGTCAAGAGGAATTATGCACAAAAAGATGGCAGCCCAGAGAAGTAAGAAGGCTCTCTGACATTTCCCCTTATTTCTTGTTGCTTAATCTGCCTTCAAAGGCCAGTAATATAGAAGTGCCCTATTTTTCAAACCACTCCACCCAATGTAATGGCACTTTGATCTCTAAAACATCAGAGGGGAGCAATGGATGGTAGAGGATATTAGTGACTTTGAAAAGTCAGTTAGAAAAAAGAAATAAACAAGGACAGAAACCATGTGGAGTGGGAAGGATGAGAGCAAAGCATGCTTCCAGCTACCTGCCAGAACGAAAGACAACTCTCATGAGGCCATGTTTAATGTCTGAGTGTACTGCCCTCGTTGTTGGTCCTGGGCTATCATTGTGATTTTCCTGATAAATGGTGTCTTGGTTGCAATGTGCATGTTCCTGGAGACACTAGCTATGAGGGGCAGAGTTATCTCTTAGTTGAGTTTCTTGGATACAAATTTCAACTTACTTCCAAGCTTTATCAAACATGAGCCATTTCCCGGGGCCTTTGGTGGTGATTTTCTCTTGCTCCATCCCCTTCCCATAAAGTCCCCCTGGTTCCCATCAATAGCTGAGCTATGTGTAGACCCATGTGGGCAACACCAGTCATGGGGTCACAGGGCTAAAGAGCCATTAGACGTGCTGAAACGGGGCAAGCAGTGCAAACTGGACACTGGTCCCTTTTGGACTTTTCATGTGGGATCAAAGACAGTAGGCAAGTGAAAGGAACCTATAAAAATAGCCAAAGTCCTTAAGAAGTAACACAAGAGGAAACAAATTTCACACTGCCTTGAGGCAAGCTCTGCAGGGACCAGGCTCTGGAAGGCTAGTGCTGGGGTGGGGGATTCTTTGCTTCCTGCCCTTTGGCTGTGACACCCACTGGGTCCCTCTGTGAATCCTGGGCCCTGCTCCCTGCCCGCTTCCTGCTGGACGCCTCCGCAGGAATGTAGCTCTTAGGGGCAGAGCTGGGGCCTCGTGACCCACTTTCAAGATCCAGAACAGACTCTGACATGTGAAATGAGTTCCATGGGGTTTACATTCCTCTTTCGTATCCAAGCACCTTGCAACACAAAACCGCCTGCCAGGACTGCTAACTCTTCTTCCAGAGACATTTGGAAATCACTGTCTGGAAGAAATGTGAGTTTTGTCTTTTTGATTTTTTAATGTTTCGAGTGAGCATGGGGCCCTTGGAAACGAGGTTGCCCCACAGAGGGGAGGCAGCAGGATAAACTGATATCTCGAGACTGAGGGTTTTAGTCTTGGCTAAGTCATAGGTTTGCTTTGATAAGTCACTCAGCCTCTCTGCACCCCAGGTCTCTTGGCCAGAGAAAAAGGAGAGGTCTTCATCCATTCAGCATAACAGCAGGAAGAGCAAGTATGAAATGATTAAGTACCTAACGTACAGTCTATGTAACTGGCACTCCAAGAAGATAGTTTACTCATGTAAAATGCTTTGTGAAACCCTAAATGCTGTAAAAAAGTAAATAATCAACACATAGGATAAAACATATGCTCTTACTAACAACAGTCATAATACCTTCCATTTTCAAGGCACTCACTCACTACATGTAAGGCCCTTCCCAGGCCTCACTCTCTCCCATCCTCATGGCACCACAATAGATCAGTCCTCTTAACAGCTTCCTTTTACCAGTAAGGATCAGAAAAATTGAATGACTCACCAGGTCATGCAGGTAGCTAAAGACCCAACAGAAAATAAAAGCCATGTCTATGAGAACCTCCCTTTTTCATGGCCTTTCCAACATAGTAGGAAGGAAGATCTTTCACTCAGTCTGCCCAGTGACCTCAGACCTCACCCCAGCCCTTTAAAAGAAAGGCAAATGACTCTGCAGTGACAAAAGCCAAGAAAGATTTAGCCATTGTTGGGTTATATGGGGCAAGCATCACAGTGACAATAAGGAAAGTGCTGGTGGGGGCCACTATACGGCTGGGGAAGATGATAGTCATGTGTCAAAGGAGAACCCGTCAAAGACTCCATTCAAGGAAAAAAGTACCTTCAGCAGAACACAGTCCAGGGGCCTCTGCAAGCTATGAAAGCTGGTGGGGTAAAATGAGTAGAAAAGCTAAGGATCACTTAATCCAACAGGCATTTTATTCTCTTCCTCATGTTTCTTTGGCAATTCAAATCATGGACTCTGGAGTCAGAAAACTCTTTTCTTCAGCTCTCAGTTTTCACATTTATGTAGCTGAGAGACTTCACTTTCACTTTTCACTTTCATGCATTGGAGAAGGAAATGGCAACCCACTCCAGTGCTCTTGCCTGGAGAATCCCAGGGACAGGGGAGCCTGGTGGGCTGCCATCTATGGGGTCGCACAGAGTTGGACACGACTGAAGTGACTTAGCAGCAGCAGCAGCAGCAGCTGTGTGACCTTAAGACAAATTACTTAAGCTCTCTGAGTCTCAGGGTCTTTAGAAGCAAAATAGGGGACAAACAAGGAATGCCTTGAAGTTCAGTTCAGGGCAGCATCTCTGTTCTGTTAATTAAACTCAGGGACATCAAACTGGCTAGGGTAGCTGACGGCTAGAAAATATTTCTCTATTAATTTACCTCCTAGCCATAAAAACAAAGAAATAAAAGCAATGCCTGCCTAACAGAATTTCTTCAAGATTAATTAATATAATATATACAAAGCATTTAAGACAGTACCTGGTACATAGTAAATATTCAAGAAAAGGTCACTAATTTATTATTTATGGGCATATTTTATTATTTATGGGTATGTCCAGAGGAGGCTATTGGGAAACATATGGTAGGGCAAGGCCTCAGCATTTCCAAAGAGATAACAAACACATACTTCAAAAGACTGAGTTTGTAGAAGCCAAATTTTCTAGGTCAGGAGAAAAGGAAAAAAAAACCTCAGCAAACAGACTCTTTCTATGAGCTGGAAGGTCTGTTGATTTCAAGAAAGGAATGTCCTTGCTGGGCTGGTCCTGGAGACTGTTAATTTGCACAACAGATTCAAAAGATTTTTGGAGACACATCAGTAAGAGGAGGCTAGAGGATGGGTGGAAAGGGTTGCTAGAGCCCCTGCAGAATCACTTTGCATTTGGCTCAAGGCCCTGGGGCTTTAAAGTGTCAGTCTGCAGGAAAGATGTTTCCATTGAAGATGTGTGCAGGTCTTCAGAAGGGCTGAGTGCCTGCTGGATGCTCTGGCCTGGGGTGTACCATTAAGCCCAGACAGACCTGGGGCCCACAGAACACACAGCTGCGTCAGGGAGCACTGTTTTTCCTCTTGAACAGAGGCCATTTTCTCTAAGCATTTAAAAGAATTCCTGATGTCTAAACAAATGATGCTCTAAGGGGAAGTGTTTTGGGAATGGTTAAGCCAGACTGCAGAGGATTAAATTTGGGAATCAAGGGAAGGAATGAAGGATACTGGAGGAGATTCTTTGGAATGTGTGTGTCTGCTCATATTTTCTACTCTTCATTGACGGGTATAAGACCTAAGGATGGGACTGAGCCATTGGGTGACACAGCCCAATTAGATGAACAGTCCCCACTTCCTGCTGGCTACACTTGGTCTAAGCATCTATGTCCCTCTTCATGACTTCATACTTCTGGTATGGCCAGATTGTGAATACCTTAAAGGCAGACATTATGATTTCTACTACAGGTCCAGAATTCCTGTTTCGAAAAGACTTAAATATGTTTCAAAATCCAGAATTTGGGAGATTTTAGAAAGGCAGTATGGTGTGTATATTGTATATGATGGAACAATTCCAGAGGTGTCTGGCATAGTAGCCTAAAATCAAGCATGTTAGTAACTCTGCACCAGATTATATAAATATTAACACAAAATGGAAAAAAAAAAAAACTTTAAAAAGTCTCAGGACAGTTTGTGTCAGGTTTTGCCATATTTGAATTATGAAAGGACTTCTGGTTCTCAGAGTCTTTTGGTGTTGCAGAAGACTTCTGGTTTTCAGAGTCTTTTGGTGTTGGAGAAGACTCTTGAGAGTCCCTTGGACTGCAAGGAGATCCAACCAGTCCATTCTAAAGGAGATCAGTCCTGGGTGTTCTTCGGAAGGACTGATGCTGAAGCTGAAACTCCAATACTTTGGCCACCTCATGCGAAAAGCTGACTCATTGGAAAAGACCCTGATGCTGGGAGGGATTGGGGGCAGGAGGAGAAGGGGACAACAGAGGATGAGTTGGCTGGCATCACTGACTCGATGGACATGAGTTTGGGTAAACTCCGGGAGTTGGTGATGGACAGGGAGGCCTGGAGTGCTGCGATTCATGGGGTCTCAAAGAGTTGAACACGACTGAGTGACTGAACTGAACTGAATTTCAGAATTATGGATTAGAGATTTCAGGCCTTTTAAAATTTTATTTTATTTTTCCTTCTTTTCTTTTGCAAATTTTCAGAACATCTGCAGCATCCTGCCCTTAATAGGTGCAGAGTAGAAGTTATCTTTAAAAAAAATGACATTTTGATCTCCCTCATGTAATATCTGATTCTGGAAGCCAGGGGATAGTTTATTCTCAATGACTTTGGGATTCTTAAGGATTAGAAGAATACTAAATTAAAGAGTATTGGAGATGAAGACAACTGAAACATAGATTTTCTATCATCCTGGACAGTAACACACACAAACCCATAGGATATCATAGTCAACACCTAACCAAATGAGAAAAGAGCATCAATGCATGTCAGTGACATGAAAAATTTCTACCCTATCACTTAAAAAATATTTTCAAATATTGCTAAAATATCAGTAAACATTAAAAATCAACTTTGCTCAATTTTAATAGCACAGATAAGTGGCAAACCCAAACAATAAGATACATGGAGGCTGGTAATCAAGCTAACATATACTGAATGCTTACAAGTTTTCAAGTGCTGGGCTCAGTGCTTTGCATGTATTATTATTTATGGCTTACAGAACTACATGAAGTAGCTGCTACTATGGGGGCCCCATTCTGGTGATGAGGAGTTAAAAAAAAAGACACCCACTAGTGAGTGTCCAGCCAGAACTCCAACCTGAGTTTGGCAGTCAGAGGAAAAAAAGGAAGGAAGAAAGGCAGGGAGGGAGAGAGGGAAAGGAAGAATAGAGAGAAAGTCTTTTCTTACAGCATTTGCCAATTTTTGTGGTGTAAATACTCTCCCTGGGGCCAATTTACAAGTTATTAATGGTTCAACAACCAGCTAGCAAAACTCATGAATTAGTAAATTGGCTTTCGCAAACTTGTAGGAGTCATCTCCTACATGCCACTGTCAAGTCCATCCCATGGCCATGTCCATAGTTTACTGCTAACTTTGGAAGATGAGATTTCAGCTCATGGAACAGATCTGGCTTAGGAAGAACATGCAGAAGTGATAGCCCAAACCAGTGAGTCGCAGCTCCATTCCTGGTGCAGACCTGGTACACACCAAGAGCAGAACAGGAAATAGAGGAGAAGAACACACTTGTCTCCCTCTCCTCACCAGAGGGTATGAAGTGGGTCCCTGCCAACCTGACACTCCCTGGCAGAAACAACAACACCTGCAACCTTTTTCCAGACCCTACCAACTTTCTCTAGGTGAGACAAGGAGGTCAGACTTGAGATCAAAGGGTCTGATCCCTTCCTTTAAGATCTTGAATTTCCCTAACATTTCCTTCGAAGTAGTAAGTATCTTCTACAAGATGAGAACCAGGTTATGGCCTGCTTTTAACATAGGATAGGATATTCCAGACCTAATCTGAACCAAATTAAAATACATGTAGGCTCTTGGCTTAGCTACTCTGTTAACACCTTTAGGACACCACCTTCTAATTAGGTGTCCTGATAATATGTTTCCATGAGAGGCTCCCAAGAAGGGACTGGTCTGGTATTCAATCAACAGAAATGCACATAACACTGATTATGTCCAGCCATTTGCTAAGTTCTGTGTCTAGAATGAAAAAGCACAGTTTCTGTTCCAGGGCCTTGGAGACTAATGTAGGAGACAGTCAAGCAAACATAGTCAAATTATATTCATTCACTCTTCCAACAAATATTTATCAAATGCCCATTCAGTAACAGGCATTTTGCCAGGTACTAGGCTACCATGGTGAGCAAGACAGATTGGTGTGTATTATCATGGAGCTGACAGCTCAGTCACAAAAAGACAGTAATTAAATAATCATAAGAATGAAGGTGTAATTAAAAACTGAAATAAGAGCTCTGAAGAAATGTTAAATGGTCCTGGGAGAACTAGAGGAACCTAATCCAGTTAATGGAAGTCAGGCAAGGCTTGAGGAAATGAGAGCTCAACTAAGACTGGAAAAAAAAGTAGGAGTTAAGCAGTTAACTCTTGAGTAAGGTAGTAAGGTAGAGGGGAGGAGGAGGAGAACGGTGCTCCAGAGAGAGGGAATGGCATAGGTAAAGGTTTTAAGCGGGGTGGGAATCCGTGTTTTCAAGGAAGTAGAAGCTTAGAAAGAGAACATGAAGGGGCATTAGCAGGGGTAGAGGCCAGGGCTGGTCCTCACAGAACCCTGCTGTCCTTGTTCTGGCCTTACTCTTTATCCCAGAGCAACTGGAAAATAATAAGTGGTTTACGTAGGGAATATGTACAGCAATCACACCTAGTGCTATGACAGAATAAACGGAATGCTGCCCTGGGAGCATTAGGAAATCAACTCATCTCAACTGGTGTCTGTGGAATGGAGGAAAAGTAGGGAGGTCAGGGCTGGGGACGTGTCCAAACAGGCTTTCTGGAGGAGGAAATATCTGAGATGAATTTTTGAAAGATGAGTATGACTTAGCCAGGCCACAGTGGAAGGGTGGAAGAAGGGAGAGAGAGAGAGAACGCGACTGGGTGATTGTGACAAGGTTAGGTGTGACAGACGAGGAAAGGCTATAGGTCATAGGTTTGGGTTTTATCCTGACGGCAGCAGAGAACCCACTGACACAGTCAAAGGTCTTCAATAGGAGAGAAATGCTCATTTTCATACGTTAGAAAGGTCACTGGCAGCAAGGTAGAAAGTGGACTGGAAGAGAGGAGTGCTGGAAAAGAGAGGCCACTGCTGTCCGTCTCAGCAGCCCAGGTGAGAGAAGGTGTTACACTTGCTCTCAGGAGCACAGTGAAAATGCAGGAGGGAGGGTGATGCGAGCAAACACTGAAGAGGCACAGTTGAAAGGGCTTTGTCACACGTGGGATGGGGTCAGTGATTTCTACTCTAACCAAAGAATAGTCTCAACAAAATTCTATTTGTGTTGAGACTATGACTTTATGACTTTGAACATGGTCAATTTTTGTAAATGCTCTGTGTGTCCATGAGAAAAATGGTGTTCACTAATTGTTGGGTATAGGGTTCTCTTATATGGTTCATTCAATTAAGCATGTTAATTTTGTATTTTGATCTTCCACATCTGTAGTATTTTTTGTCTATTTGCTCTATTATTTATGATAAAAATGTGCTAAAATCTCTCACCATCATTGTGGACTGGTCAACAACCTTTCTTCATATATTTGTCCATTTTTATTTTTGAGGCTACTTCATTAAGTATACACAGGCTTTGAAGTTTTACCTCTCTCTGTTGAATTGATCCAGTTACCATTATGCAGTGATCCCTTTTATCCCTGATCATTCTTTTTGCCATAGACCTATTTTATATTATTAATGTATTAATATTGCTATACTAACTTAAATTTTTGTTAACTTTTGGTGTCTATTTTTCATCCTTTTTCTTTTAACCTTTCTGTTTCCTCACACTTTTAATGCATCTCTTGTAATCAGGGTAGATGGATTTTCTAAAAAATCAAATAACTAGCAAATTTAGCCCATATACATTTCTTGTGATTATAAATATATTTGAATTTATTTCTGCCACTTAATTATGAGCAATGTTTTTAAAAGTTTCTATTAGTTTTCTCTTTTTTTCTAGATTCTTTTGGATAAGTACAGTTTTATTCATTTCATTTCTTTTCCCTTATACCTGTCAGTTTCTGGTTGAAATGAATACATTCTATTTCTTTTAACATGTATATTTGACTTATCAAAATCTAAGGTAAATGAGTATCTCTAAGGAAGAGTTCAGGCTTTTGGGTCACACCATTCAAAGAGATGAGATAAAGGGCATGGGGTATGTTTGAGGCCAAAGGTGAGATCTATTTTACACATACTGAATTTGAGGACACATCCCCAATTATCACCTTAACAGATGTCTATGCACTTACCTTCAATGGCTTAATACACTTTGCAAAACATCCTCCTTCTTGGGTATTCTGCATTGCTTAAGCAGAGACAGAAATTAAAAACAAAATTAAAAACTAACAAACATCAGTGTTTGTCTTCCTTTGATTCTTAGAACCACGTCTTCCCCTCTGACCTCGCCCAGGGCCACACTGAACACAACTGTGTCCTAGAAACAGCAAGCCTCACGAACATCCTTAAATAACGAGAGCTGAGTCTGAAACAGTGACCTGTATTCTCTCACATAACCATGGCTTACCTGTGCCTCCTCCATCTTTTCCACTGTGTTTGCAGCTTGAATGATGAGGGAGGAAGGGCTTAGCTAATTTCTGCCAAATATTAGAGGGGAGAAAAACTCTATTTCCATACCAGCTGAAAAAATTATTTTATAATATAAAATTTTAAATTTTAATCGGAGGCTAATTACTTTACAATGTTGTATTGGTTTTGCCATATATTGACTTGAATCTGTCACAGGTGTACATGTGTTCCCCATCCTGAACCTCCCTCCCACCTCCCTCCCCATACGATCCCTCTGGGTCATCCCAGTGCACCAGCCCCGAGCATCCTGTATCATGCATCGAACCTGGACTGGCGATTTGCTTCACATATGATAATACACGTTTCAATGCCATTCTCCCAAATCATCCCACCCTTGCCCTCTCCCACAGAGTCCAAAAGACTGTTCTATACATCTGTGTCTCTTTTGCTGTCTCGCATATAGGGTTATCATTACCATCTTTCTAATATATATGCATTAGTATACTGTATTGGTGTTTTTCTTTCTGGCTTACTTCACTCGTATAATAGGCTCCAGTTTCATCCACCTCATTAGAACTGATTCAAATGTATTCTTTTTAATGGATGAGTAATACTCCATTGTGTATATGTACCACAGCTTTCTTATCCATTCATCTGCTGATGGACATATAGGTTGCTTCCATGTCCCAGCTATTATAAACAGTGCTGCGATGAACATTGGGGTACACATGTCTCTTTCAGTTCTGGTTTCCTCGGTGTATATGCCCAGCAGTGGGAATGCTGGGTCATAAGGCAGTTCTATTTCCAGTTTTTTAAGGAATCTCCACATTGTTCTCCATAGGGGCTGTACTAGTTTGCATTCCTACCAACAGTGTAAGAGGGTTCCCTTTTCTCCACAGCCTCTCCAGCATTTATTGCTTACAGACTTTTGGATAGCAGCCATTCTGACCGACGTGAAATGGTACCTCATTGTGGTTCTGATTTGCATTTCTCTGATAATGAGTGATGTTGAGCATCTTTTCATGTGTTTGTTACATCTGTATGTCTTCTTTGGAGAAATGTCTGTTTAGTTCTTTGACCCATTTTTTGATTGGGTCGTTTATTTTTCTGCAATTGAGCTGCAGGAGTTGCTTGTATATTTTTAAGATTAATTCTTTGTCAATTGCTTCATTTGCTATTATTTTCTCCCATTCTGAAGGCTGTCTTTTCACCTTGCTTATAGTTTCCTTTGTTGTGCAGAAGCTTTTAATTTTAATTAGGTCCCACTTGTTTATTTTTGCTTTTATTTCCAATATTCTGGGAGGTGGGTCATAGAGGATCCTGCTGTGATGTATGTCGGAGAGTGTTTTGCCTATGTCTCCTCTAGGAGTTTTATAGTTTCTGGTCTTATGTGTAGATCTTTAATCCATTTTGAGTTTATTTTTGTGTATGGTGTTAGAAAGTATTCTAGTTTCATTCTTTCACACGTGGTTGACCAGTTTTCCCAGAACCACTTGTTAAAGAGATTGTCTTTTCTCCACTGCATGTTCTTGCCTCCTTTGTCAAAGATAAGGTGTCCATAGGTGTGTGGATTTATCTCTGGGCTTTCTATCTGGTTCCATTGATCTATATTTCTGTCTTTGTGCCAGTACCATACTATCTTGATGACTGTCTTTGTAGTAGAGCCTGAAGTCAGGCAGGTTGATTCCTCCAGTTCCATTCTTCTTTCTCAAGATTGCTTCGGCTATTTGAGGTTTTCTGTATTTCCATACAAATTGTGAAATTATTTGTTCTAGCTCTGTGAAAAATACCGTTGGTAGCCTGATAGGGATTGCATTGAATCTATAGATTGCTTTAGGTAGTATACTCATTTTCACTATGTTGATTGTTCCAATCCATGAACACAGTATATTTCTCCATCTACTAGTGTCCTCTTTGATTTCTTTCACCAGTGTTTTATAGTTTTCTATATATAGGTCTTTTGTTTCTTTAGGTAGACATATTCCTAAGTATTTTATTCTTTTCATTGCAATGGTGAATGGGATTGTTTCCTTAATTTCTCTATTTTCTCATTATTAGCATATAGGAATGCAAGGGATTTCTGTGTGTTGATTTTATATCCTGCAACTTTACTATTTTCATTGATTAGCTCTAGTAATTTTCTGGTGGAGTCTTTAGGGTTTTCTATGTAGAGAATCATGTCATCTGCAAACAGTGAGAGTTTTACTTCTTCTTTTCCAATTTGGATTCCTTTTATTTCTTTTTCTGCTCTGATTGCTGTGGCCAAAACTTCCAAAACTAAGTTGAATACTAGTGGTGAGAGTGGGCACTCTTGTCTTGTTCCTGACTTTAGGGGAAATGCTTTCAATTTTTCACCACTGAGGATAATGTTTGCTGTGGGTTTGTCATAGATAGCTTTTATAATGTTGAGGTATGTTCCTTCTCTTCCTGCTTTCTGGAGGGTTTTTATCATAAATGGATGTTGAATTTTGTCAAAGGCTTTCTCTGCATCTATTGAGATAATCATATGGCTTTTATTTTTCAATTTGTTAATGTGGTGTATTACATTGATTGATTTGTGGATATTGAAGAATCCTTGCATCCCTGAGATAAAGCCCACTTGGTCATGATGTATGACCTTTTTAATGTGCTGTTGGATTCTGATCATTAGAATTTTGTTAAGGATTTTTCCATCTATGTTCATCAGTGATATTGGCCTGTAGTTTTCTTTTTTTGTGGCATCTCTGTCAGGTTTTGGTATTAGGGTGATGGTGGCCTCATAGAATGAGTTTGGAAGTTTACCTTCCTCTGAAATTTTCTGGAAGAGTTTGAGTAGGATAGGTGTTAGCTCTTCTCTAAATTTTTGGTAGAATTCAGCTGTGAAGCCGTCTGGACCTGGGCTTTTGTTTACTGGAAGATTTCTGATTACAGTTTCAATTTCCGTGCTTGTGATAGGTCTGTTAAGATTTTCTATTTCTTCCTGGTTCAGTTTTGGAAAGTTGTACTTTTCTAAGAATTTGTCTATTTCTTCCAAGTTGTCCATTTTATTGGCATATAATTGTTGATAGTAGTGTCTTATGATCCTTTGTATTTCTGTGTTGTCTATTGTGATCTCTCCTTTTTCATTTCTAATTTTATTGATTTGATTTTTCTCCCTTTGCTTCTTGATGAGTCTGGCTAATGGTTTGCCAATTTTATTTATCCTCTCAAAGAACCAGGTTTTGGCTTTGTTGATTTTTGCTATGGTCTCTTTTGTTTCTTTTGCATTTATTTCTGCCCTAATTTTTAAGATTTCGTTCCTTCTGCTAACCCTGGGGTTCTTCATTTCTTCCTTTTCTAGTTGCTTTAGGTGTAGAGTTAGGTTATTTATTTGACTTTTTTCTTGTTTCTTGAGGTATGCCTGTATTGCTATGAACCTTCCCCTTAGCACTGCTTTTACAGTGTCCCACGGATTTTGGGTTGTTGTGTTCTCATTTTCATTCATTTCTATGCATATTTTGATTTCTTTATTTCTTCTGTGATTTGTTGGTTATTCAGCAGCGTGTTGTTCAGCCTCCATATGTTGGAATTTTTAATAGTTTTTCTCCTGTAATTGACATCTAATCTTACTGCATTGTAGTCAAGAAAAGATGGTTGGAATGATTTCAATTTTTTTGAATTTACCAAGGCTAGATTTATGGCCCAGGATGTGATCTATCCTGGGGAAGGTTCCATGTGCGCTTGAGAAAAAGATGAAATTCATTGCATTGGGGTGAAATGTCCTATAGATATCAATTAGGTCTAACTGGTCTATTGTATCATTTAAAGTTTGTGTTTCCTTGTTAATTTTCTGTTTAGTTGATCTATCCATAGGTGTGAGTGGGGTATTAAAGTCTCCCACTATTATTGTGTTATTGTTAATTTCCCCTTTCATACTTGTTAGCATTTGTCTTACATATTGCAGTGCTCCTATGTTGGGTGCATATATATTTATAATTGTTATATCTTCTTCTTGGATTGACCCTTTGATCATTATGTAGTGTCCTTCTTTTCTCTTTTCACAGCCTTTGTTCTAAAGTCTATTTTATCTGATATGAGTATTGCTACTCCTGCTTCCTTTTGATCTCTGTTTGCATGGAATATCTTTTTCCAGCCCTTCACTTTCAGTCTGTATGTGTCCCTTGTTTCTAGTGGGTCTCTTGTAGGCAACATATATAGGGGTCTTGTTTTTGTCTCCATTCAGCCAGTCTTTGTCTTTTAGTTGGGGCATTCAACCCATTTATGTTTAAGATAATTATTGGTAAGTACGATCCCGTTGCCATTTACTTTATTGTTTTGGGTTCAAGTTTATACACCCTTTCTGTGTTTCCTGTCTAGAGAAGATCCTTTAGCATTTGTTGGAGAGCTGGTTTGGTGGTGCTGAATTCTCTCAGCTTTTGCTTGTCCGTAAAGCTTTTGATTTCTCCTTCATATTTGAATGAGATCCTTGCTGGGTACAGCAATCTGGGCTGTAGGTTATTTTCTTTCATCACTTGAAGTATGTCCTGCCATTCCCTCCTGGCCTGAAGAGTTTCTATTGAAAGATCAGCTGTTATCCTTATGGGAATCCCCTTGTGTGTTATTTGTTGTTTTTCCCTTGCTGCTTTTAATATTTGTTCTTTGTGTTTGATCTTTGTTAATTTGATTAATATGTGTCTTGGGGTGTTTCGCCTTGGGTTTATCCTGTTTGGGACTCTCTGGGTTTCTTGGACTTGGGTGATTATTTCCTTCCCTATTTTAGGGAAGTTTTCAACTATTATCTCAAGTATTTTCTCATGGTCTTTCTTTTTGTCTTCTTCTGGGACTCCTATGATTCGAATGTTGGGGCATTTAACATTATCCCAGAGGTCTCTGAGATTATCCTCATTTCTTTTAATTTGTTTTTCTTTTTTCCTCTCTGTTTCATTTATTTCTACCATTCTATCTTCTACCTCACTTATCCTATCTTCTGCCTCCGTTATTCTACTGTTGGTTCCCTCCAGAGTGTTTTTGATCTCATTTATTGCATTATTCATTATATATTGACTCTTTTTTATTTCTTCTAGGTCCTTGTTAAACCTTTCTTGCATCTTCTCAATCCTTGTCTCCAGGCTATTTATCTGTAATTCCATTTTGTTTTCAAGATTTTGGATCATTTTCATTATCATTATTTGGCATTCTTTATCAGATTCCCTAACTCTTCCTCTTTTGTTTGGTTTAGTGGGCATTTATCCTGTTCCTTTACCTGCCAGGTATTTTTCTGCCTCTTCATCTTGCTTGTATTGCTGTGTTGGGGTGGCCTTTCTGTATTCTGGCAGTTTGTGGAGTTCTCTTTATTGTGGAGTTTCCTCGCTGTGGGTGGGGTTGGATGCATGGCTTGTCAAGGTTTCCTGGTTAGGGAAGCTTGTGTCAGTGTTCTGGTGGGTGGAGCTGGATTTCTTCTCTCTGGAGTGCAATGAAGTGTCCAGTAATGAGTTATGAGATGTCAATGGGTTTGGAGTGACTTTGGGCAGCCTGTATATTGTAGCTCAGGGCTGTGTTCCTATGTTGCTGGAGAATTTGCGTGGTATGTCTTGCTCTGGAACTTGTTGGCTCTTGGTGGTGCTTGGTTTCAGTGTAGGTATGGAGGCGTTTGATGAGCTCCTGTCAATTAATGTTCCCTGGAGTCAGGAGTTCTCTGGTGTTCTCAGGATTTGGACTTAAGCTTCCTGCCTCTGGTTTTCAGTCTTATTCTTACAGTAGCCTCAAGACTTCTCCATCTATACAGAACCAATGATAAAACATCTAGGTTAAAGATGAAAAGTTTCTCCACAGTGAGGGACACCCAGAGAGGTTCACAGAGTTACATGGAGAAGAGAAGAGGGAGGAGGGAGTTAGAGGTGACCAGGAGGAGAAGAGGGGGAATCAAAAGAGGAGACAGCAAGCTGGCCAGTAATCACTTCCTTATGTGCTCTCCACAGTCTGGACCGCTCAGATGTTCATGTAGTTATACAGAGAAGAGAAGAGGGAGGAAAGAGACAGAGGTGGCCAGGAGGATAAAGGGGGGAATCAAAAGGAGCGAGCCAGATCCAGCCAGTAATCAGTTCCCTAAGTGTTCTCCAAAGTCCGGAACACACAAAGAGATTCACAGAGTTGGGTAGAGAAGAGAAGGGGGAGGGGGCAGATAGAGGCGACCTGGTGGATAAAAAGGAGAGTCCAAAGGGGGAGAGAGCAGTCAAGTCAGTAATCTTGCTCCCAAGTAAAAATGGGTACTGAAGATTGGGTTCTTAAAGGTACAAAGTTGATAACAAATACCAAAAAGCTAAGATTAAAAATCTAGAGTAGAGGTTGGATTCTCAAAAATACAATATTAAAGAAAAAAAGAACAAAGTCACAAAAATTATAAATATATATATATGAAGTTTGCTTTAAAAAATAGGGTCTTTTTTTGCAAAGTAATAGTAGGTTATAAAAATGAAAATTAAAGGAGTAAGAGAGGACTGAAAAATTAAAAAAAAATTTTTTTTAAAGAATGATAATAGTAAAAATATATCTAGGATTTTCTCTGGTGTTGTTGTGGACAGTGTGGGGTCAGTTCATTTTCAGATAGTTCCTTGATTCAGTTTATACTTCTCAAGATCTATAGGCCCCTTCCTATGTAGTCAGTGCTAACTACAGGGTTTTAATATATTGCACCTGTTACTTCCAAGGCGGTTCCCTCTGTTTTAGCTTCTTGTGTTTGCTGGTCTTGTCAGTGTCTAATTTCTGCCCTGACACAAGGGGGTGGTGGTGGACACTTTTTTAGGGTCACTTGTTCAGTTGTGCTCTGGGGAGGAAGGAACACTGTAAACAAATAACACTGGCGTGAGTGGGGAGTGCTCGCAGTGTCTCGGCCGCGCTGGGTTTGCCCCCGTTCACGGTGTGTGTGCTTACCCTGTCTACACTGCTCAGGCTCTAGGTTGCTCTGCCGGGAACTGTCTGAGGCCGGCCCTGGGTTGTATGCATTTCCCAGGTCTAAGCCGCTCAGGTTCAGGTATTCGGGTACTCCTCAAAGACACAGACTCGGTTGGGCCTGCGTTTCGTGCCCTTTCCAGGTCCGAGCAGCTCAGGCGACCAGGTGTTTGGCGAGCACGGTGGCTGAGACTTATCGCCTCCCCCATCCCTGCCGCTCGGTTTTCTGGGTGTACAACCAGCACACCTTCTCAGGCAGATGTTGACCGTCCAGAATCCCAAGAAGTCTTGGTTAGCAACGAACCTGCTTGCAGTTTGGTAGATAATGCCTCTCTGGGGCCAGGATTAGCCCCTTCCGGCTCTGGCTGCCTTTGACTGCCTGTCTCCGGCGGGGGATGGGCTGGTCCGAAGCCGGCTAGCTCCAGTCAGTCCTTTGATCTGTGAGCAGGCCTGGTGGTGTCTTAAGTTAGGGCTTTTTGCGGGGTAGCTATCCCACAGTCTGGTTTGCTATCTCAAGTTATTTCCCTCACATTGCCCTCGGAGCATTCAGGCCAGGTCCTTACTCTAAGCAATGCAGCCCACACCTCCCCTGCCCAGCCCCTGCTTGCTAGTGGCGGATGCAGGCGTCTGCACTGCTTCTCCACTGGGAGTTACGCTGGCACATAATATGTGGGTTTTAATTATTTATTTATTTTTCCTCCCGGTTATGTTGCCCTCTGAGGTTCCAAGGCTCGCCACAGACTCACCAGTGAGAGTGTTTCCTGGTGTTTGGAAACTTCTTTTTTAAGACTCCCTTCCCGGGATGGAGCTCCATCCCTACCTCTTTTGTCTCTCTTTTTGTCTTTTATATTTTTTCCTACCTCCTTTCAAAGACAATGGGCTGCTTTTCTGGGTGCCTGATGTCCTCTGCTGGCATTCAGAAGTTGTTTTGTGCAATTTACTCAACGTTCAAATGTTCTTTTGATGAATTTGTGGGGGAGAAAGTGGTCTCCCCATCCTATTCCTCCACCATCTTAGGGCCGCCTCTCTGAAAAAATTACTTTAAATTAAGCATTCAGTTGCAGCTGACCTAGAACACATTAGGCTTCGACCAGTTCAACATAACCACTTACCCCTCTCTCCTAGAGGTCAGGTCACACTTGTAAACTTTCTAAGTAGTGTTATGAATACTATGCTCATTTAACCCTTCAGACAGCTGAAGGGTTAAATCTGAGGTAGGCAGCAGGGTGGGGATTATTAGAGGAAACATCTTGGAAGAAGTTAATGACTCGCCCAGGCTCCCAGAGACAATTTGAGCATAGCTAGAGCTGTACAGTGTTCCTTACTCTCTCACACTGAAAAGTGACTATTGTATTCCTGGGTAAGAGCATATACTTAACATCCTATTCATGTGTCAGAGCTCAGGTTCTCTTCCAGAGGCTACAGCTAACAAAATATGTCAGACTTAATATGAATGTTCCAATAGGCTTGGTGTTCTCACTTTGGTTGTCACTGGGAAGTCGAGAAAATCTCCCCAGGGCCCCAAATCCCAGAGGGCTGGGCCAAGCACATGACAAAAGACCTCTGGGCTTGGTCTTTTCTATCTCCCAACATACCCAGAGATAACTCCCTTCCTTGACAGCCAACAAAAAGATTACAGTAACCAGGAGTAGGGCTTATAAATTTCCATTATACTCTATGCCTGATTTCACATAGTTAATGGATTCATTTATTAGAGCAATTTGTGAAAATCCCCAAGGGTCTGGTAAGGCTGCTGCCTAATGGTTTTATCACGTCATATACTTTCTTCATGCCTGTCCCTTTAACACTTACTGGATTGGCAAGGAACTTTGGACCAACCACTACTAAAAATACAAGTAAACTGTAAACAAAACAAAAAGAGGAGGGGCATTTCGTGCCTCTGGAGTTTCATTTTTGAAAAAATATTTCGTTTTTGTATGTTTTACAGCTGATTCGTAAATGCCACTGTCACAGTCTACCAAATTCACATTGAACTCAAGGCTTATTTTCAGGCATCAGCATATCGCCTTCAGATTTCAGGTATGGATTTGAACTGAAGGGTGATGGGAACAATCTTAAGTCAATGCAGCCACACTGTCACTGCACCTCTTACTGGGTGGAACAGGCACAGAGCAGAGGCGGGGGCTTGTATAACCCCAGGCCACAATGCAAACCAGAGGGAAGGGGTGCCTGGCCTCTGGCAGAGGTCCTATCTGGAGAGAGTTGCAGTGATAAAGCCCAGGCTTCATGGCTTAACACACACATGAATGTGAGAGGATAAGCAGAAATCTTGGCCAGAACCGATGCCTCCAACCTTGGCCAGACTTTTGGTGCATATGTTCCCTTCATTCCAATGGGATGGAAGCAACAATGTAAATGAGTAGAGCCAAATTCATATGCAACACTTAGAAACCAACTTAATGGAGACTCCTAATGGGTGCCAGATCTAGAACGGAGACCATCCTCACCACAGCAACTGCTGCATGACCAGGGCTCATGGGGACCTCCCTTTGAGAAAATCCAGGGACAACAAGAAACAAAATTCTGTCTGTCTAAGATGGAGAATACAAATGAGTATAGTGAAATGGCCACCACTAGTATATAGTTATTGTCTCCTGTACTTAATTAAGTACTAGGTGCTTGAAAAGAAGACTAATAGAACAAAAAGTATGGATTATCTCTTAGCTATAATTTAAGGAACAAGGATCTGGTCAGTGTTGTATGCTGATGACAGGTAATGGGTAAAAATGCCCATGTTTGGAAACACTGAATTGCTTTACATCAGAGGGGATTCCAGAATTGTGTGGAATGGGGAAGAGGAGGAAGAGGGACATTGAGAGGTTGGGAAGAAACAGGGATGAGTACAGAGACAGAGGTGGGCACAGAGACTCAGAGCCTTGTGGATAGAGGGTTTTGGAAAAGAGAGTGAGGTTTTGGGAAGAGAATGCAAAGAGCTGTGCAAGGTGAACTCTGCCATCTGCCCTGTGGAACTGATGTATATGAAATTAATTTTCTATCTGTTATGGTACTATGTGAAAAGGACCAAAGTTTTGCCTTATGTGAAGGAGACATTTGGAGGTGGTCTGACTTTAAAGATAGTTTACATGGTGTATGCAAAACTCTGAGGATCCTTGGAGGGACTTCAAACCATAGCCCGTGTGGCTGCAGATTGGAAGAGATGTACCAGACACATTAAAATGCCCGGAACAGAGGAACACATGGAGGCTTCTAACATGAACTCTAATTCCAAAGTCACCAGGACAAATCACCCAAATTGCTGTCTTGATTTCTGTTGGAATTACCTTCTATGCAAGCAGTTCCCTGAAGCCACTCCAGGGATGGCCGGATGGCTGGAAGGGGAGTGTGATGAATGTAGGAGACTGGCTGGCCTTCTGTTAAGTTCACAGGGCTCCTAACACCTGGTGACATGCGTTCTCCAGGGAATAATAACATGCATGGGGGCAAAAGTGGAGGCTGTTGGTGGGGACAGCCAATACCTGGGTTACAGATGAGTAACAACGAATGATCAGGTCATGGGGGCAGAGGTAGGTGCCAGGCTATGAGTAAAACCCCCACTTCTGCTAATAATACTGTGCTATCACTGAAGTCACTTAATACTGTCATGGTAATGAAGGGCAGGTTGGGGCTTTCTTTCAACAGACCCCTTTAGAGGCTCACTTACTAGCTGTTGAGACAGGCCATGAGCAGCTATAAGCTTTGGTTTCACTTTATAAAAAGATTGAGGATAATATCAGTGTCTGCCTCAATGACATAAGTTAACTCCTAGCCTAAAATATGTTAATGATGATGCTGATGATCACTAGTATTGTAAAGCCACTTGATAATCAATGTGTACAATTGGCATCTACTCACTTTTATAAGATGAAATTCCCATGGTGGTCTTCTGGTCTCTTCTTCACCTTTCTTGTGCAGTCCTTGTAGTGAGCACCGATCCAGTCTTCTACATGGTGGAGCAAGTAGATATTTTATTTATTTATTTATTTTTTTCTAATTTTATTTTAAACTTTACATAATTGTATTCGTTTTGCCAAATATCAAAATGAATCCGCCACAGGTATACTGAAGTTTATCAGCCTTGCTTTTTAGTTCGTAGAGAGCCACAGATGCGTTTGTACACTGGTAATACGAACTTGTGTAGAGTGCGTCCACTAATCTATTTGTACACTGATAATATAAATTTGTGTACAGTGGGTCCACTAATGCATTTATACGTATGTGCGTTTCTGATAATATAATTTGTGTACAGTGGGTATACATAGCATTAGAGGGTCATAGAAGGTCATACAATGGTTTCTGTGTCATAAGACTTCTCATTAGGAAGTAATTAGGGTGAAGGTAGTCTTTGTACCAGGGATAGACTACTGTCTTCCCTGTGTGATCTGAGGATGTACAGGAAGCTGTGGACGTAGGCAACAGCCAGCAGAACCTTCAAAATACTCTACCCCATAAAATTTCCTTTGGCACAGTGATGGCCCTTTAAAAACCCCACCTAACACCTCCACGTGCCTACTTCTCCACTTCTGGTTCCGTTCCCACCAGCAAACCCATAATTTTCCTTTACACATTAACTGTTGGCTAGCTCAGAAACACTCTACTCCACCCCACCCCACCCCACCCCTTCCCCCACGGGTCTCGCGTGCCCAGGCTCCCTGGGCTATCTCTGTACACAGGCCTCAGCACCTGGGCAAAACAGTGGGAGGTGGAGGGCACAACCTCGGTGCCGGCCTCTTGACTTCTGTGGGTTTCAGCCAGACCCTGAGTGTTATTTTAGTGCAACTTCAGTGTTTAATTTGAGGATGTGTGTGGATCAGAAGGAGGGACCAAAACATTATTTTTTTTTCCATCCGCCAAAATGATCAAATTTGATATTCCAAAAAACGCACAGCCTGGTCCAAAGCTGTGTCCAGTTGGTAAGTGGGAAATGACTGAAAATCCCTCCCCTGCCGGGGACCATCCCTCCTTAACCACTGGCCACTGCGCAGGCCCGTTTACTGTGGGCAGCACCTGGGCAGTCTGTGGTTTCCGCCCACCCAGGAGCCGGTGCCCTGAGGCTCTCCTTGCCTTCTTGAAAGTGCACACAGCACCTTCGCTGGAAGAACATCCTACAGGGTTGTTTCATTTCTTACAGCCTTGAAACAGCCACAACCAGCAGCTGCTGAGCCATGGCTGAAGGAGAAACCACGACCTTCACAGCCCTGACTGAGAAGTTTAACCTGCCTCTAGGCAATTACAAGAAGCCCAAGCTCCTCTATTGCAGCAACGGGGGCTACTTCCTGAGAATCCTCCCAGATGGCACAGTGGATGGGACGAAGGACAGGAGCGACCAGCACAGTAAGCACCCATCTCACATTTCTGGTATCTTCCTTACTCAGGGACAGGAGAAGGGAGAATAGGGAGAATAGCTAAGGGCTGTACCCCCTTCTCCCCTTCTCCAAGGTTCTCTTCAGACATGACACACTCAGACGCAGGGGTAACAAGGTACAGAGGGTCTGTGTGTGGAGAAGGGGGAGTTGTGAGGGCAACAGCCTGCCTAAAGGAGTCTGATTTCAAGAGTTTAAGAGGACTTCTCTGTTGACCTAACATATCTGCTGTGAGATCAGACAGGCTGCCAATGTTCAACTGTTCCAGATTCCTGTAAGCAGCGAGAGGCCTGGTCCCCAAGGCCAGTCAGGGCCCTTCTCACTCCATGACGGGAAGGGCCACACGGGGCAGGGGCAATAAACTCCCAACAGACAAGGGCTCAATTTCAAGTTAACCGATTCTCCAGGTTGTATTTCCACTGGGCATGATTTGTGAAATCCTAGTTCACAATCGTAGTCTTACACATCATTAATTATGCTGCTCTTGCTCTGCGTATCATGCAGACGTGGCTGCGGTAACTGGGAGGGGTAAAGTCATTCTCCAGACCTTATAGAAACAGGAGAGTAGGAGCGATTTGAGCCAAAGGCTGACTATCTCTTCTGGGCTTTCCTGCCAGCGCTGCTCTCAGATGGTGTTGATAAATGGCGGTATGACTTTGGAGAAAAGACTCTCCTTGACTATCTAAGAACAAAAATCTCTCCCTTCTGCTTTAGTATTTCTGGCAGTGGTGTGTATGTTTGATATGAGGTGTCTGGGTTCTACTGTGATGTCACTGGGGATTCCCTGAGCCCCACCAAATCATTAGATGTTGGAGTGGAGCCAAAAGTCAGATCTGGTCCCTGCTCAGAGGGTCTGAGGGGTCAAATGTGTCATGAACCAAGGGAAGGAAAGTATGGATGAAATCAGGAGACACAGAATAGCACAGGTAGAATTTAAGGTTGTGCAGGATGGCTTTAAAATGAGATACGGAACACTGCTTTGATGTGATGGTAGTCTTTATTATTGATTTGATTTACACAAAAGGTTAAGGCTGCCCAGGTGGTACTTGCGGTAAAGAACTCACCTGAAAATGCAGGAGACTCAAGAGACATGGGTTTGATCCCTGGGTTGGAAAGATCCCCTGGAGGAGGGCATGGCAACCCCTCTAGTATTCTTGCCTGGAAAATCCCATGGACAGAGGAGCCTGGCAGGCTATGGCCCATAGGGTCGCAAAGAGCTGGACACAACTGCGGCAACTTAGCATGTCTGCACACACACCAAAGGTTGCAGGCGCTAAGCACAAACGGTCACCCCAGTGGTGCTCACTCTCCATCCACAGAAGCACAGATGATGGGGGCGGGAGCTAGCATTTACCAACCAGGTGGCACTGTCCCTTCCCTCTCACCCACCAAGCAGACCCTTGCAATGAGAAGCAGGAAGTTTGGGGCTGACTGCTGCAGGGTCAGCTTAGTTTTAATGGCTTGTCTTCAGATGGACTTCTGAATGCCTATAATCGATGAAAAATACGTGCCAGAGTATAGCAAAAAAAAGACTACTGAGTATGTCAAACATATACACGAGCAATGTTCACTGCAAATAAATGGACTTAGACTTCAATCTGTTGTGTTGTATCAGGCAAGCTACACATTTTGTGTGATCTGCCTCATATAACACAAACGGAACAAGCTGTCATTTCTAGAAGGTTTTAAACATTTCTATTAAGTCTTATCGTTGGAGAAGGAAATGGCAACCCACTCCAGTGCTCTTGCCTGAATCCCAGGGACGGGGGAGCCTTGTGGGCTGCTGTCTATGGGGTTGCATAGAGTCGGACACGACTGAGGCGACTTAGCAGCAGCAGCAGCAGTAAGTCTTATCAGTTTTTTGAATCAACGAGAATGTTCTCTGGTCTTCCGCATCCCAGAGGAAAAGACAACCTTAGTGATGTGTTCTATGGGGTTAAGCTGGCTCTTCTGTGAAACCTTAAATTCTGGGGTCACAGGAGGCTACAATTACAATTCCAAGTACTAGAATTTCTGTACAAAGGGCATGTGACTTCACTGTTAACATTATAGTCTGCACTCTGGGTACAGAATGTGGGACAACTTCTGCATAGTGCTGCAAATTCAGCTGCCTGCCCTGAGATGTCAGAAGCCCTGGAGGGCAGCATACAGTAGCACAGGAGCGTGTGTGAGGAGGTCGACACAAGAGTGATGGTGGATTAATTACTTCCCAAGTGAACTCAGGCTAGTTATGTAACTGTTCCGGCCTTACTTTTCTCAACTGTAAAAGAAGAGCAATATTACTTGCCTCCCAAGTTTCTTGGGCGGATTACGTGAGACAATGTAGTGAGAATTCTCGGCACAGTCTCTTGCCCGAGAGTAACAGTTCCCCATAGGTCGGTTCATGCTGCTACTGTCGTCCCCACTGTCGCCATCACTACCACCGCCAACATTTCCAGGCACTCAGCACAGCACATGGACACTGTGTAGCACTTAAGGGCCCTCCCTAGGCCCTTCTCTTCAGGAACACTGCCCCCCAGGAAGCCGAGGGTTCGGATTCAGGTTTGGATTCAAGGCCTCTCTGGCAACATTCAGAGTTGCTGTGTTGGCCTATTTACTTAGTCTACAACTAAGAACAAGGGCCAAGGAGGACAGAAAGCAAAGCAGGCTGAGTAAGCCAAAATCCATGCCCTACCTGTCAGTGCCAGGACACCCAGGTAATCCATGTACCCCCTGCAGTCAGGAGGCCTAGATTTAGAGTCAGAAACCTTGAGGTCATATTCCTGTGCTGCCGCTTTCTAACTGGATCAGCACCCGACCATTATCATTCTCTCCATTTGGCATAAAGTGCTCTGCAAAAGGAGGTAAGTCTCCCAGCCCCCAGACCCTTCCCACCATCTTCTCCTCTACAAAAATGTGAAACTCTCCAGTGTTCCCGGCTATCTCAACTAGTGGGGAAATACTGAGGCTCAGTTTCCTCACCTGTGCAATGGGAAAAGCAACACTGCCTTGTGTGTCTGACAAAGCTGAAAACTCATGAGACCCTGTAGCCAAAAGGACTGACTCCTTGCCATGGATGCACCCACTAAATGTGGCTCTGTCGCCCTCTTCTGCCCAGTGGTGGTACTGCCACAATCTTTCTGCATTTTAAGGTTCTTCAGAAACAATTAACCTGGGCAAGCACGGAGTGGATGATCCCTGGGTGGTTAGCACAGTGGTTTGTCTTCCTTGATCATTAGTTTCAGCATGACTAGAGACCATGAAGATATGTGGATAACCACACTCTAAAACTTCCTCCAGGGAGAGTATTTCTAAAAGCCAATCAAATATTTAAATAAATCTACATAAACCATGCAAAATGGAACTATACGCCTTCCAGTACTATAAAGCAAAACAAACAAACAAACAAAAAAAAAAAAACAGCTTTCCTTTCACAGCTTCTCTTTGTCCCCAACCAGTTGATCTACTCTGGACAAAACTGAGAAGTCTGCAAAATGTATTCCCTTCCTACCTCCAGGAGAGTAAGTTTCCCAGAACCTAACGCAAGGTCTTTCTTGGAGTGGGATAAACCCAGGATGGATGGATGTGCATGGACCACTGTCCGGTAGACCTGAGTCAGAGGTCTCCACAGGTGGGAATTCCTGGCCTACAGAGAAGATGTTTTTGGTTTATCCCTTTACAATGGCTCAAATCACAGCTGTAGGCAGTTAGCAATGCAGACTATGGACATCTGTTACTTTGCCACACTAGGAAAGCCAGGCAGGACCAGAGAGGACTGCAAGAAGGGGCGCTGGGGGCAGGGTGTGAGATTTTTGTTGACTCCTAGGGTGTGGCTTGGGGGGCTGGTAAGTGGCCGCATCACCAGGAGAGGGAAGCTCCTGGAGGAGGAACAGGGGCAGGGAATGAGGACCAGCTCCACCTCAGACATATAGTGTTTGAGGAGCGCCTTGTGTATCGAGGCAGCCCTCCTCGGGGTCATACTGCACATTTCCTTGTGCAATTATCTAATGGTCTCCTGCCTCACTGGGCTCCCTGATGATGGGGACTTCGTCTCTCTCAGCTCAACACTGCGATCTGTGTGTCAAGCACATGGCTGGGCGGTCAGGATCATGGCCAATAAATATTAATTTGATGAGTGAATGAACTGTGTTGGAAGCAAATAAATTCAAATTCAATAATATATTCCATAAATATCTATCAAGCACCTAATATATGCCATGCATTGCACTAGACTATTTAATTTCCTCTTAGCCACGGTCCTGATGAGGTTATTAATTATCATTCATAATGAACTGCCCTGTGAACTAACTCTGTGAACACTGCGCTCTGGGAACAGCCAGTAATTGGGAAACTTGGCACCGACCCACAGCTGCATCTTC
Source organism: Bos javanicus (assembly GCF_032452875.1). NCBI lineage: Eukaryota > Metazoa > Chordata > Mammalia > Artiodactyla > Bovidae > Bos > Bos javanicus. Next base: position 53,174,961 of record NC_083874.1, on the reverse strand, counting down.
CAAAACTAAGGCTCTCTTATAGCACACTCGGAGAAGGCAACGGCACCCCACTCCAGTACTCTTGCCTGGAAAATCCCATGGATGGGGGAGCCTGGTGGGCTGCCGTCTATGGGGTCGCACAGAGTCAGACACGACCGAAGCGACTTAGCAGCAGCAGCAGCTTATAGTACACTTCCCCCCCGACACCAACACCACAGCCGTGGTTTCACACCACACACTAATTAAATGAACATACTGGATTCACACAGCCCATCTGTGGGCCCAGTAGATGCAGGACCCATCACTGCGGTTTACTGGCTCCCTGTCAGCTTCCCTGTCGGGAAGTTACTTTTCCTCCACATGCCTCAGTTTCCTTGTTTTAAAAACAAGGATGGCAACAGTACCCACCCTCATAGGAAAGTTGGAATTTTAAGTATGACAGTTTGTGAATGTCTTTAACAGCCTGCCAGGCACATGATAAGTGCCTGGAACATGGTGTTTATCAGCAGCAGCATCCTGAGGCTTGCTGGGCCTTCCTTGTCTCACCATCTGATCTTTGGAGTGTGCTGAGTTAAACCAATGCTACACCAGCTCCCTGCATCTCGGCATCTCAGGACTGTCCGGGCTTGGAGCTCTTGAGGCCTGGCATGTGGTTACCTTGTACCCAGGCACCAGCAGCTCTGCAAGCCCTGCCCTGTCTCGCCTCTCTGCACACCAAGCTGTCTTGGGCAAAGCAAGAAGGAGCTCCGTGCCTGACTCCGCTCCTTTTGAGGGAGTTCACTCTCTGTCTAAGGGGGCCATAACCTATTTCTGGAGCAGTAACTGGAGGATAGGAAAAAGCTCACAAGCATCCCAAACCTGCAGCCCCCTCCCGTGGCACGCACCCCTCACCTCCCCAAGCACGTACGAGGCTTCATGGGGAGCAGGATTACCGGCACCACTCACCACACAAATGGAAATGTTCCTGAGCAAAGTGTGTGCCAATCAAATATTTATAAATCAAACCACATCCTAAAGGCACTAGAGGAGTTCACCGGTCCCCAGAACCCTGCTTTGCAGCCCTTTAGAAAGGGTTCCTTCCCTTTAGTGAATCCCTCCTGCCCACAGTTCTGGGGGCGATCCAGATTCCCCATCCTGCTGTGGCTCACCACCTGACGGCGAACCCACTGTGCTCCCCACTGCATTGGTGTGCTCTTCAAGTGACCACAGTGGGCAGAGCCAGGCATCAGAGAGAGTGACTGGTCTTCAGACAGGCACACTCTCCCTGGTGGCACGCCCTGCCGAAGGCCTCCTACCCTCTCCTCCCTACCAGCTCTTTATCTGCTTACACAAGAGGGATTTTTCCAGATAGACTATTTTTTTTTTTAAATATCACACAGTCCATGGACTGTATCAAAATTTTCCAGGCACCTTTTTCAGACCCTAGAGGAGAAGCAAACACCTTTACACATTCTAAGAAAAGTCTTTTTCATACACACACACACACACACACACACACACACACGTATCCAAACCACTGTAACTTTTTTCCCCCACAAACTCCATTTTATTTCTTCTCCGTCTTTCTCTAATGTTTTACGGTGCCCGGCTTGTGGCTACATTTTAAGTATAAATGCCACTGACATAAAACAACCTCACCAAGTTCTGAATGAGGCTGACCTCATTTTGGGTAAACAAGGCAAAGGACGGGAAGTCTCCAACCCAGAATAAACCAGGCACGTAATCTCTCTGGGCCTCTATCTGGAGAGCAGAGGTGGAAAGCAGGCTTAAAGGCCATGGAGGAATGTGCTGCAGAAGCAGGACCTCCCTCCGCAGCATTCATCCTGCTGAACGCAGCAGCTGTAGTCTTACCTTTCAAAATTCCTAGGGAAGGACAGGAAGAGAATAGCATGGTGCCCCAAAGCTCATGTCTCTTGGCACTGGCAGGTTCTAACTCCTGTTCCTTCTTTCTATCCTTGGAATGTAAGGGATCATGTGTCTTACTGACTAAACTACTATGAAGAGCTAACGGAAGGCTCTGAGGCACAGAAGAGAAAACCAGAGATACCAGCTTATAATTCCTCAGGAAAAGAAGGAAGATCTCTAGACAGGGACCAGCATATCCACTCAGATTCCTGGCATCCCCCTTTCCTGCTGCTGCTGCTGCTAAGTAGCTTCAGTCGTGTCCAACTCTGTGCGACCCCATAGATGGCAGCCCACCAGGCTCCTCTGTCCCTGGATTCTCCAGGCAAGAACACTGGAGTGGGTTGCCATTTCCTTCTCCAATGCTGACTGACTCTTCGTGACCCCATTGCCTTCTCCTCCCCCTTACCTAGGTTCCCCTAAGCAAAGACCCCTGAAGGGTCCAAAGGATGAGACAGGAGCGTGGGTTGCAAAGGTCATCCTGTATATTTCAGTTATTTGACATTTACTTTTGATAAATTGGCCATTCCCAAACCAGCACACCTTAATGCATTCCTAGGCAAGGAGCAGGACTGGATTCTACCGGGGACACTATGGTTACTAGTCCATCAGGCAAGTGCTTCCAGTCGTTCTGTAGAACATTTTTAAAGTGCTTTGTAAGTTTGAATTTCTCTAAGAAACTTGTAACCATCACTAGAGTACCTTTTTTGAAAATTGCTTTTCATTTCTTCTGCTAAGTCAAAAGTCACTGTCCATATTTCAGAGATGGGGAACAGTAACTCCCCAGAGGGCTGAGTGATTTGCCTTGTTTTTCAAAAAGTACTTGCCCCTTCATCCTTGGGATGCTACAGAGCCACTGACCACCCAGCTCATAGAGAGCAAGTCCTAAATTCCCCATATGGGAGAGAGGAGGCACTCCCTCCACCCCTGTGTCCTGGGTGCTAACCTGGTGGAAGGTGCTGGAAGAAGACACTGAACAGAGCAGGTGTGACCTGAGTGGCCCTTCACCAGCTTTCCTGGTTCCCTGTCTGCCCTTAAATTGTTGTTCAGTCACTAAGTTGTGACCCCACAGACTGCAGCACATCAGGCTTCCGTGTCCTTCACCATCTCCCGGACTTTGCTCAAACTCATGTCCATTGAGTTGGTGATGCCATCCAACCATCTCATCCTCTGCTGCCCCCCTCTCCTCCTGCCCTCAATCAGGGTCTTTTCCAGTGAGTCGGAAAGGTGTGTCTGCCCTCAAGATGACACATCTTTTGCAGATCCCTGCATTCAGGTCTAGATGGTCCCCGAGGTCAAGTCTGTGTTGGGTCACAGAGCACCAGCAGCAAGAAACTGAGTGTCTGCCCACCAACTACAAACCAGGCTTTTCACATCAACTACCCAGCCTCACCCAGAACACTACAAAACCATCGGCAGCCCCATTACCCAAAGTTAACCACTGTTACCAACTTGCTGGCAGTTCTTGCCTCAGTATTGTCTTTTGAAAGGAACGAAGAGTTAGGATGAAAGGCAATTTCCCTCCACTCCCCTCCCCAGTCTCAGTCATTTTCATCCTCCCCAGAGCAGCCACTGCTATGAATTTGGACTGAATCAAGTGCACATTTTTATCTTTTACTCCCTATCTATTCATAAGCTATGTGCATTGGTTTGTTTTGTTTACAAAATTTTCATCAAGGACTTACCATAAATACTCTTTTGCAGTTTGCTTTTTTCCCGCACTGTACATTATTTTCTGCTTTTGAGAGAGAAAACAATTATAGAGAGAGGGAAAAAAGAGGGTTTTGGTTGTTGCACTTTTGTTTGCTTTTAGCTCAAAAACAAGTGGAGTTTTTGCTATTGTACTGCTTGATTACTCTGGGTCATCTGACCCTCAATAGGTGTAAGCCCCTGAAGGCGGAGACCTTGCCCACACTGAGCGGAGCACCCAGCAAGTAATGCCCGGAACATGCATACATGCTGACTCGTGGCTTCCCCTGAGGCCCCTGCTCCCTCCAAGAGGGAAGGGCTGCTGCTTCCGCCAAGGCTGTTGGCCAGTCCCTCCCTCTCTTTGTAAGCCCCCCTCTCCCACTTGCTCTCCTTCCCTCCCACCCCTCAGCAGCAGCTGCAGGAGGATGTAGGTTTGGAAAACTGGAATGAAGTCACACTAGGCAGTTGGACACCTAGTCAGCTACGCGAGCAACGCGCTGGGTGTTACTCCTTCCTGCCAGCTCTGCTTGTAGAAGGATATATGTTTAAGCAACTTAGCCAGAAAGAAATCCAGTGAAAATGAGCTATGAAACTTGGACATCCTGGAGAAATAATATTTACAGAGGAAACTCTTGAGACAAACTCTCACCAGTGCAACAACTTGGTGCTGGGGCTCAGGGCCGAGGTCTGAGTCGTGCGCCAGGCAGCTCTGTCTCATGTTTACCTCCGTGGGGCGTTAACATGGCCAAGACGGGGCTCCTCAGACGGCAAAGTCAACTCTGCCTACCCCCACAGCGAGACAAACGGGCAGTATTTAAGGCGCAGAACAGGAATGGACTAGAAAATAAAAAGCTACAGAAAATGTCTTCCTAGGTGATCACGATGTGCTGGTGTAGGTTCGTCATTTATAACAACTGTACCTCGCTGGTGGGGGGTGACAATAATGGGGAGACTGTGCCATGCAGGGGAGGGGCACATGGTAAATTTCATACTTTCCCCATATTTTTGCTGTGAACCTAAAACTGCTCTACAAAAGGAAGTCTGTTAAAAAAACATTTTTCTTGATTACCCAAAAGGACTTGCCCTTTAGGGGTTTCTGTTGTAGCTATAATGTGACTGACTTATAATAATGTGACCTACTTATATAGGTGTGCGTGCTAAGTCACTTCAGTCGTGTTTGACTCTTTGTGATCCCATGGACTGTGGCCTGCCAGGCTCCTCTGTCCATGGGATTTTCCAGGCAAGGATACTGGAGTGGGTAGCCATTTCCTTCTCCAAGGGATCTTTCCCACCCAGGGATCAAACCCAAGTCTCCCACATTGAAGGCAGATTCTTTACCATCTGAGCCAAAAGTCCCAGGTAGCTAACATCATCATGGCTACAAAACGGGGTTCTGGATGGCCATCCGACATCTTGTGCAAGTCAGACCTTGAACATAAGGGGGACCAAGGAGGGAAGTGAATATGGCTTGATTTGGACCAACCTTTCTGGTAACTGTTCAAGGTATTGTATGAAATAGAGGAAAAAGCAGGATATTTAAAATAGTCAGGCCTGGATTCTGGCCATGGTTTTGTCTATGATTCTAAGTACAATGTCTAGTAAAGGTGCTCTTACCAAGCTTCAGTTTCCTCACCTGTAGGACACAGCCAGTGCCACCTTCCTCCAGGGATGCTGTGAGAAGTGATGATGTCACCTAAACACAATCAAAATGATAGCAATTTTACTGGACACTTCTAGGTGTCAGATCACTAAACCTCACAACTCTATGGAGCAGACACTATCATTACAGATAAGGAAACAGAGGTAAATACCATACCCAATCAGTACACAGCTAATACACAGCCAAGCCAGAATTTAAATTCATGCAGTTTGCTTCTTGAGTCCAAACTCTTCAGTTTTACACTATTTATACCAAGATAGAAACTAGCAAGATGCCTGGCACATTGTAGATGATCAGTAAACAATTATTCCCTTCCTTTGGTCTCTCTGGAGAAGGCGATGGCACCCCACTCCAGTACTCTTGCCTGGAAAATCCCATGGACGGAGGAGCCTGGTAGGCTGCAGTCCATGGGATCGCTAAGAGTCAGACATGACTGAGCGACTTCACTTTCCCTTTTCACTTTCATGCATCGGAGAAGGAAATGGCAACCCACTCCAGTGTTCTTGCCTGGAGAATCCCAGGGATGGGGGAGCCTGGTGGGCTGCCGTCTATAGGGTTGCACAGAGTCGGACACGACTGATGTGACTTAGCAGCAGTAGCAGTTTGGTCTCTCTTAAATATACAGGATTATGCCGAGAAACTGATAGAAAACACATGTGAAATTCTCTGCAAATCAGAGGTCAATGAAAATACTGAGCATTGAAAAAAATTTTTTATTGAGATACATTCACATACCTTACAATTCACCCATTTAAAGTATGCCATTCAGTGGTTTTCTTAGAGATTTGTGCAACCATCTCTACGGTCAGCCTTCATCACCCTAAAAGAAACCCTATACCTCTTAACCATAGTTTCCCCTTCTCTCTCCAACCCCTTCCTCAGCCCCTGGCTACCACTAATCTACTTCCTGTCTCTATGGGTTTTGCCTATTCTGGACATTTATTTGAAATGGAATCAAACAATGTGTGGTCCTTTGTGAGTAAGCTTCTTCACTTAACATGCTTTCAAGGTTCAGCCATGTTGTAGCATGCACCAGTACTTTATTCCTTTTTATGGTTAAATAATATTCTGTTGTATATAGCACCATTACTAAATTTATTTACACGCTTTTGAGACTGCTAGTGCTGGAAAAAACCTCTAGAAATTGAATCTAAATCATTCCAATTTTACTAACAAGGAGACTGTGGCCTGAAAGTTAAACAACCCAGCCAAGGTCCTGCTCATAAGTGGCAAAGCCCAGCCTTGAACCTTACAACTCACAACTCAGTCGCATCTTACTTCACTCCACAAAGCACTATTGGAAACACAATTCAAAATGTACAGCTTACTAATTATGGGCCAACAGAATCATCTCTGCAAAGATTAGCCTAACATTGTCCACTCAACAAATACACACTGGCTCTCCCCAGGGTGTAGAGCACTCTGGGAGGCACTGGAGACTGAAGGGGAAACAGGACAGATAAAATTCCTGCCCTTTCTTCCAAGTGTACACTCCCCTGGGGAGGCAGAAATAAATGAGTGAAGCCCTAAACAACAAAAATAAGTGCACACTAAGTGCCATGAAGGAAACAAACCAGGAAGGAGGAAGACAAAGATGCAGGGACTAGGGTGCCAGGGCTCCTGGGGTGGGAGTGAAAGGACTTGCTGTGCAGAGTGTGGTGGGGTACTTGTGGGGGGAAGGCCTCTCTGAGGAAAGGCTTTGGGGCTGAGGCCAGGAGGAAAAGGACCATCTTTGTGACTATTAGGAGAGAGGAAATACCAGACAGAGGGAGAGCCTGTGCAAAGATCCTGTGGCAGAAAAGAGACTGGTGTGGGAAAGGAGTGGCGTGGCTGGAGCAGTGACTCAGTGAGCGAGTGGTGGGACCCGAGGTTGGAGAGAGGAGGCCTCTGGCCTGCGCTCTCATAACTGCCTCTCAGAGCTAAGCAGTCAGGAGGCCTGGTGGCAAAGGAGATTGTGCTTTCTCACTTTCTTCTTATGAGTTAAATAAACTGCTCACCAGAGGAAGTGAGTGGAGGTCCTGAGTCTCTGCAGCAAAGACTTTCAAGGACAAGAGAACTGAGTCTTCAATAAGGGTGATGTAACTACGTATCACCCTTGGGATGAATCAGAAGATAAGGAAAGAGAGGGAAATGAGAAGATACAGACATACTAATAAGGAAGTGGTAAAATGATTACCGCACATCCACTAAGAGGACACAATTCAATTGGCAAAGATGGAGGGTAACTCCTTCACTGCTTCAGTGGAAAGATTTCCAGTCAGTTTTAACTGAAAAACACAGGTACAGGACTGTAGGGTATCTCACCATTTGTGTAGGAAAAAAACAAAAAGACAGGAGGGATAAAGTCTATTTCTCATACATAAAATCTCTCTAGAAGAACACACTCAAAATATACCTAGGAGGAGTTTACTTGTTTGTCTCTGTCTACCCAGGAGAATGTATCCCAGAGGAAGGGCAAGGATCCTTGTCTGTCTTGACCCCCTTCAATTGGGAGCGAGAGGTTGGAAGGGGCAGAAGGAAGACATTCACCATCTCCTCTTCTGTGTTTCCAAGTATGAAACATGGGAATACATTTCTGATTCTAAGAAATTAAATAAAAAATGAAAACAAGGAAAAGCAATGAGGGGCCTAGGGGTACAACCTGAAGGCCTGTGTTCCTTCTAGCATCCCCTGTACCTTGGCCTCTGACAAAGCTGACTCCCAAAGAACTATTGGATGCTCAGTTGGTCCCCAGTCCAGATTTCACTCCTAATCATAACAATGGTTAGGACCAATGAAATTGTCCCGAAGTGGGCAAGGCACCATGGGAGTATCAGTCAGTGTAACTGGAGAGGGGGTAACTCGGAGCATCTCAGTCTTTACCCTTAACCTCAGTGTTTCCCAACCTTGGCACTACTGACTTTTGGGGCTGAATAATTCCTTGCTGTGAAGGGGTTCCCTGGGCACTGTGGGATGTTAAGCAGTATGCCCGGCTTCCACTTGCTGGATGAGGGTAGCACTATCCCACCCTAGCTGGGACAACCAAAAGAGTCTACATACATGGCTACCTGTCCCCTGCAGAACAAAATCATCCCCAGGTGAGAACCACTACTCCCATCCCAGGTACCTTTTTCATTCTCCCTGTCAGAGGTCAGGATTTCCCCTCTACCAGTACCCGAGTGGGGTTGCCACAGAGGCAGGGGCTTGACTGAACTTCATCATGGGTGAGCTTCTTGAGTTTCATACGTGCCAAGCAATCTAACTTCCTGGGAACCTCTTCCATCTGGGAAAATAACACTATTAGATTTTGAAAAATAACAATCTGTCCATGAAAAGCACCCATGAAAGGAAGGCCCAGGCCATAAAAAGCACTCCTGCCAAAGCAGGTTGAGAGCTGAAGCTGAACAGCCTCAGGCTGGCCAGCTGCCGACTCTGTGGTACCCCAAGATCACTTGCTGGGATGCTGGATCCAGGGAAGTGAATGAGCTTCCTCCCCTGACCCTGTCCTGTGAAGTGCATGTGGGGTCACAAACGAGGCAGAGACGGGTGGGCGAGCCTGCCACCACCTCTCCTTCCCTCGAGAACATGACTCCCAACAGACGGCTTTCTTTGGAGGGCAAAGAAAAAGGAACTGTATTTCTATGTTTTGATTAATATGAGGCTCATCCTTGAGGGCTCTGTGAGATGAATGAGCAGAATTTTCCATGGCTAACTGTCCTGGCTGCCAGACTCTATCGGCAAAGGCTTAGTGTTTATTTACTTTTGCTCGTGTTATTTTTATTTCAGTTCAGCTGCAGCTCTGTGCGGAAAGCATAGGGGAGGTGTATATTAAGAGTACGGAGACTGGCCAGTTCTTGGCCATGGACACCGACGGGCTTTTGTACGGCTCAGTAAGTATGAGGCTGACATGCTTCCAGACTCAGCCAAGGTTTGAGGTTTCCAGAAATCTTGTTACATGGAGTGATGCAAACTATAAAGCATCAATTAGTCTCTGTTTGTTATTTTTTCCAGCAGGATTCCCACCCTCCACACTGCCTTATTTTAGGCACAAACATAAGAGTTTCTTGCGGTATTCTCTCAAAATACTCCAACATATTATCACATAGACAAAGAGAAAACATTGATTGAAATTTTAGTAACTCATCCAGTCACTTGCTCCAGAATACCCAATCCCACTTCATTCATTCGTTCATTCATTCCAAAAATGCTTCCTGAGCATGTGCCATGGGTTATATAGGTATGTCTCTTATGCTTTTTATAAAAACTGCAGAGCCCAGACTCTCACAGTTGATACGTCATACATAAAACTTTTAAAACAGTCCTTTTATTCTGGAAGGGTCACCTAAAAGGATAAAAAGTTTAATAAGTTAATTCAACAAACAGGGGTGGGGGGCAGGGGTGGGAGTGGGGAGGGTAATGAATAGACACATCCCTGCCCTGGAGAAGCACAGTCTAAGAGCTTATTCAGTGGCTAAAACCCTGCTCCTTCCCTCTTTTACTTAAGGCTTTACACATGTCTGACTCAGTACATACTGATCTTTCTGAGAAAGGAAGGAAACAGGGGCAATTTGATTTTGTCCCTATTCATATCTCTGGTAAACGATTTGAATTGAAAGAGAGCTAAAGCCAATGGTTGCACGTTTTGGAATTATTTCCGGATTTCAATAATCCCTTCTCCGTAGCCTAACAACTGAACATTAAGGCTTCACCAAACCCCCTTCTTCCCTTTTATGAAGACATCTACCAAAAGGCAGCCAGCATGGGAATTTCAGTCCGGGGCTCCCTTTAACTTAAATCAAATTGCCAAGTGACAATTCAAACTTTTTCTTGAAGCTGGAATTTCAGCTAGGGCTAGGGATTTGAACACAGTTCATCTTTTTCATGCTGCCCACTAGGGCTCAGCAGATGAGACCATCGGAGGAACAGCTGACTCCTGTAGGCTGTTTGCTTAAATACAGATTGATTTGCACAACTTGAAAGGGTTTGGAGCTAGGCCGTGACTGAAAGTGAGAGTAGATTTTTTTTTTTTTAAGGCAGATCTTCCAATTTGTAATGAAATCAATAGACCAATCCATCAATCAGTCTCAGACTCATAACTTAATCTCATATCTCTGCCAGTTTGGCAAGTTACTCACCTACTCTGAGCTGTATCTCAAGCAAAGACGGTGATGAACAGTTATTACCGCATACTTACATAGGTCAGGAGAGTCAGAAAGACAACACACAGAATCCATACACACGGAGCAATGACAGCTATAAGGCAACTGCTTTACAAATTCCTTACCTTCATTATCATATGTTACAGTTTTATGGCTTTTCTTTCTTTAAGTCAATCCTGATGTTTATTATAGCCTTCTCTTACTTGTATAAAACTTTGATGGAGAATACCCCTAAATTCCATTTCCTCTAGGACTGAAATACCTGCTTCTCTAACCATAGTCTTGGATGTCACTGATTCACCTGAAATATGCCCAGGGTGATCTTAATATATCATTTTAATTTTCATCTGCCTTCATTGATGAAGCGAAGTTCTAAAATATCTCAGAGCTCTGCCCCATGCTCTTAGCCAATAGTAGGTATTTATTTATCCAGATACAAATTTTTATACGTGGAAAGTACATATTTATTTTTTTTTAAAGTTTGAAAGGCTCTAAAACATTAATATATTTATCTTTGGGAATGGTGAATGGATGACTTTATAATACGTGAATGCTTTTTTGTATTTTCCAAATTTTCTATAGTGGGTATCTGTCGCCTACGTAATTGGGGGAAAGCATGACATGGGGTCGCAAAGAGTCAGACATGACTGAGTGACTAACACTTTCACCTCATTCTTTTTCATGCTAAATATAAAAAATTAACTAGAACAAGAGGCATGAATCAGCTGTTAATCCTCAGGCCCATGGCACTGCACGAAGTGCACAGTAAGTGCTGACAAATCCTGGTTGAAGCACAGATAGAGCATTTCCAATTTGGCCTCTGACTCAGCCTGTGACTCAGCAATTCTGTGTGTGTCAACTGCTCTTGTGTAATAGACACATCAGGTGGGGGACGTGGCCGTCCTCAGCTTCATCACAGCACCCAGGCCTGACACCCACGGAGGGCTGTCATAGGGTGAGTCCTCCCTGCAGGAGAGTGGATAACCCACCTGAGTCCAACACTGCCAACCTCCTCCCACCCCGCTGATGTGCATCAGACAGTAATGTCTGGGTAAGTTCCTCCAGAGGCAGCAGAGTCGCCTAATCAAATATGACATCTATATCCTATCTTGTTCCAAAATGGTCTAAAGTTTCTCATCCAGCTGTCACTGCACTAGACTAGAGATGAATAAGGAGCAGAATACCTCCTATTACACTGCTGTTGTTGTTGTTGTTCAGTCACTCAGTCGTGTCCAAATCTTTGCAATCCAATGGACTGCAGCATGCCGGGCTTTCCTGTCCTTCACCATCTCCCGGAGTTTGCTCAAACTCATGTCCATTAAGTCAGTGATGCCATCCAACCATCTTGTCCTCTGTGGCCCTCTTCTCTTGCTCTCAATCTTTCCCAGCATCAAGGTATTTTCCAATGAGTAAGTTCATTGTTATGAGGTGGCCAAAGTATTGGAGCTTCAGCTTTAGCATCAGTCTTTTTAATGAATATTCAGGGTTGATTTCCTTTAGGATTGACTGGATTTCCTTATGGTTCAAGGGACTCTCAAGAATCTTCTCCAGCACTACAGTTCAAAAGCACCAATTCTTAGGCACTCAGACTTCTCTTTATGGTCTAACTCTCACACTGCACATGACTACTGGAAAAACCATAGCTTTGACTTGACGGACCTTTGTTGGCAAGGTAATCTCTTTGGTTTTTAATATGCTGTCTAGGTTTGTTATAGCTTTTCTTCCAAGGAGCAAGTGTCTTTTAATTTCATGGCTGCAGTCACCATCTGCAGTGATTTTGGAGCCCAAGAAAATAACATCAGTCACTGCTTCCATTGTTTCTCCATCTATTTGCCATGAAGTGGTGGGACTGGATGCCATGATCTTAGTTTTTTGAATGTCGAGTTTTAAGCCAGCTTTTTTCACTCTCTTCTCTCACCTTCATCAAGAGGATCTTTAGTTCTTCTTCACTTTCTTCCATAAGTGTGGTGTCATCTGCATATCTGAGGTTACTGATATTTTTCCCAGCAATCCTGATTCCAGCTTGTGCTTCATCCAGCCCAAATTGTACATGAAGTACTTCCTTATAAGTAAAATAAGCAGGATGACAATATACAGCCTTGATGCACTCCTTTCCCAATCTGGAACCGGTCCGTTGTTCTGTGTCTGGTTCTAACTGTTGCTTCTTGACCTGCATACAGATTTCTTAGGAGGCAGGTAAGGTGGTCTGGTATTCCCCTTTCTTTAAGAATTTTCCACAGTTTGTTGTGATCCATACAGTCAAAGACTAGCATAGTCAATGAAGCAGAAGTAGATGTTTTTCTGGAATTCTCTTGCTTTTTGTATGATCTAATGGATGTTGGCAATTTGATCTCTGGTTCCTTTGCGTTTTCTAAATCCAGCTTGTACATCTGTAATTTCTTGGTTCATGTACTGTTGAAGCCTGGCTTGGAGAATTTTGAGCATTACTTTGCTAGCATGTGAAATGAGTGCAACTCTGAGGTAGTTTGAGAATTCTTTGGCATTGCTCTTCTTTGAGATTGGAATGAAAACTGACCTTTTCCAGTCCTATGACCACTGCTGAGTTTTCCAAATTTGCTGACGTATTGAGTGCAGGACTTTCACAGCATCATCTTTTAGGATTTGAAACAGCTCAGCTGGAATTCCATCATCTCCACTAGCTTTGTTCATAGTGATGCTTCCTAAGGCCCACTTGACTTCACACTCGAAAATGTCTGGCTCTAGGTGAGTGATCACACCATCGTGGTTATCTGGGTCATGAAAATCTTTTTTGTGTAGTTCTTCTGTGTATTCTTGCCACCTCTTCTTAATATCTTTTGCTTCTGTTAGGTCCATACCATTTTTGTCCTTTATTGTACCCATCTTTGCATGAAATGTTCCCTTGGTATTTCTAATTTTCTTGAAGAGATCTCTAGTCTTCCCCATTCTATTGTTTTCCTCTATTTCTTTGCATTGATCACTTAGATAGGCTTTCTTATCTCTCTTTGCTATTCTTTGGAACTCTGCATTCAGATGGGTATATCTTTGCTTTTCTCATTGCCTCACTTCTCTTCTGTCTCAGCTATTTGTAAGGCCTCCTCAGACAACCATTTTGCCTTTCTGCATTTCTCTTTCTTGGGAATGGTTTTGATCACCGCCTCGTATACAATGTTAGGAACTTCCATCCATAGTTCTTCTGGCATTCTATCAGATCTAATCCCTTGAATCTATCTGTCACTTTCACTGTATAATCCTTTTATGTAGTTCCTTACTAATCAGAGATAACCTCACTGAATACTTCAAATGAACTCAAGAATGAAAGTACATTCATCACCTACTTGGTGAGCACCTCTTATGTGCAAGTTCTCTGTGTTGGGGAGGAGACACAAGGCTGACAAGATTCCATCTCTTTCCTCAGACGGACTGACAGTCTATACAGACAAACATGCTCACCAGTAGAGAATAAACAATAGGACTGGAAACCACCAGAAAGGGACTTGCCAATCGCTGCTGAGTGAAGAGATAATACAGACATCACATGACTTGGAATTGGAGCTAAGTCAATACAGAGCACATGTATTTTAAAATTCCTGTCTTATGTCCAAACATAATTAATGTATTCTGAAATCTTGACAAATAGAAAGTGCCAAGAACTGGAGTCCCTCCCATTCTAACATGTATTTTAGTAAAAAAAAAAAAAAGAAAAGTAATTGTTGGTAGATATTTTCAATGTAATTGCACAATTTAAAATGTTTTAACTATCTATCCAGTTAATAAACTGACAGTTGCATTGGATCCTTTCACGTGGACATACCGCTCTCCATTTAACCAATCACCTTTCCATGGGTACTTATATTGTTTCCCTTGTTATCATTATAGCCAATATTTCAAAGAACAGCTTTTGAAAATATAGTTTTACACTGGCTCAACTATCTCAGAAGTGTCAATCCCTAGAAGGGAAATCACTGAGTCAAGGGTAATGAATACTTTAAATTTTGATGCATATGCAAGTTCAATTCAGTCACTCAGTCATGTCCAATTCTTTGCGACCCCATGGACTGCAGCACGCTAGGCCTCCCTGTCTATTACCAACTCCCAGAGCTTGCTCAAACTCATGTCCATCGAGTTGGTGATGCCATCCAATCTTCTCATCTTCTTCATCCCCTTCTCCTCTTGCCTTCAATCTTTCCCAGCATCAGGGTCTTTTTTAATGAGTCAGTTCTTCACATCAGGTGGTTAAAGTATTGGAGTTTCAGCTTCAGCATATGCAAAAGTCCCCTCAAAAAGTTTCCACCAATTTATCTCACCAACTGTGTGTAAAAGTGCCTATTCCCCACACTCTCCCCAATACTAAGCCTTGTAAATCTTTTTAAGATTATTATAACCAACATAAGTTAAATCATTTTTTAATTTGCATCTTCTTGCTAGTGAGATTAAATGTTTTCATAGGTTTATCACCCATTTTTAAAACAGCAGAGATAACATGCCATTTTGATAACATCCTAAATCTATATCCATATGGCCTATCTAGTCTCTGTATGCTCATACATAAAGATGTATGGAAGGAAGTTCATCAACTGTTAACAGATGCCTATATCTGAATGGATATGCTTTGGGGTGATTTTTTTCTTTCTGTTTTTAAAGTGAAGCTGTGATTTTTACAAGTACCATTCTTTTGATAAGTAGCAACAAATAAAGTTATTTTCATTAAAAAAAAAAAAACCCTTTATGTTCAGGATGTGTTTTGTGCTCAGGACATATTTTGTGCACTCATGTTCATAATGGAGAAGGCAATGGCAACCCACTCCAGTACTTTTGCCTGGAAAATCCCATGGACCGAGGAGCCTGGTAGGCTACAGTCCATGGGGTCGGGAAGAGTCGGACACGACTGAGCGACTTCACTTTCAGTTTTCGCTTTCATGTATCGGAGAAGGAAATGGCAACCCACTCCAGTGTTCTTGCCTGGAGAATCCCAGGGACGGGGAAGCCTGAAGGGCTGTCGTCTATGGGGTCGCTCAGAGTAGGACACGACTGAAGCGACTTAGCAGTACAGCAGCAGCAGCATGTTCACAATAGCATTAAAGTAAAATCCTGATGTTGTTAGTGAAAATCACCAGGGTGTAAAGTAAAATCGGCAGGTTTCATTTACTCCTCAGGATCACACCTAAGAAGGGCCCACAGCATCACAATCTGGTCTCACCTATTTTGGATGTTTCTCACGGTCAAACCTAGGTGTCAGGTCTCCACAGAGACAAAAGATTCAGCCTTGTGCTTGAGGTACTTAAAGTCATTCAGGATTTCCTCCATGGGAGAGTGCAGGGTCCTGAGCACAACAGACGCGAGAAGAGTTTGCGTAACAGCAGACGCACACTGAAGGCTCACCGAAGTCCTCATTTTTAGCCTCAGGCACAGGTTCCCTTATTTTCCCAGCATTTGCTTCAATGAACAAAAAAAAGTGAAGCACGAGAGCCTCACTAACTTGCCCAAGGTCACACAACTAGTAAACAGAGGAACCCCACCGAAAACCACTCACTAATTATTCTACTCTCTCTGGTTTTATTATTTTTTTTAGCAGACACCCAATGAGGAATGTTTGTTCCTGGAAAGGTTGGAGGAAAACCATTACAACACCTACATATCCAAGAAGCATGCAGAGAAGCATTGGTTCGTTGGTCTCAAGAAGAACGGAAGGTCTAAACTCGGTCCTCGGACTCACTTCGGCCAGAAAGCCATCTTGTTTCTCCCCCTGCCAGTCTCCTCTGATTAAAGAAATCTGTTGTGGGTGCTGACCACTCCAGAGGAATCTGAAGGGGTCCTCACCTGGCTGACCCCAGATTGTACCCTTTACCATTGGCCGTGCTAACCCCTGGCCCACAGAGCCTAAACCTGTAACGCGCTTCTAAATGCCCAGTTCACTATTTTTAGAGCCCTTCATCCTGGCACAGTTTGGAACTGAGGGACCAAATGGCTTTTAGGGGCCAGCTGGCTGGCCAGTCTGGGTCTGGTTTGGAAGTCCAATTGCCTCTGGGCATCTGCTGCTGGCTGAGCCTCTCAATGCATGGGTGGGGCCAAATGAAGTATGAGCAGGGGGCTGCCAAGTGGGTTGGGAGTAACTGCATGCAATTCCCTCTACAGAGTAAACCCTGCCTGTGAGTCCCCCGAACATCTGGCATGATTCCCTTTCATCCTTTCAATCCATCACGAATGTCAGCAGAAAAGTTGATGGCTAGGTTGGAGGAAGGCAGCTTTCCATGAGTGGAAACATGGATGAAGAAATCCTCCCTCAAGAACAGAAGGGATTCCAATGGCAAGGGGAAGCTGACTGGATTCGAGTGGGATTTCAGTGCACAATCCCACTGGGAGGATTGTGGGAGGCTCAGGCACAGGAGAGCAGAATGAAGGCACAGCCTTAGGAGCTGTTACAATGTCTTGAGATCCCCCTGGTCATTCAGCAGCAGGAAGCCCTTGGATGATGTCAGGTGGAGAGCAGAAGTGGGTTCTTGATAAAAATCAGGTTGTCAGGTGTTGCAAAGTTCATTTGGGTCTGGGGAGTGGGTGTGGGAGTGATAAGATAGGGGAAGCATGGGCTGAGAGAATGTTATTCTCCAAAAAGGATATTCTAGAAATGAGAAGGAAAGAGAAAGGGACACCATGACCTGTGTGTGGGCACCAGAAAGTACAGGTTTGGGGTCTCGGGGCACTGCTTACAAACCATAGAGCATCTTGTTTGACTGCAGACTATGGTTCAGTGGGTCTGTGGTGGAGTTTTCCCATTTCTTACAAGCTCCTAGGTGCTGCAGATGCTGCTGCCTATCCACTCCACCCCCACACATTAAATAGCAAGGTCCCTAAAAGTGTTATTCAAATATAAAGGGGCTCAAACCCAGACCCCATGCCCCATGGATCTTCCTGCACTCAGGCAGTTATGCTTGAGTTAAGGATTGTGGGTTTAAAGCGCTTTGGCCCAATGCCTATAAAATGCTCATTTAGAAGATATACAAAAGCATACTTCAAAAATGTTAAACGCTCACAAACAGCTTTTCCCAAAAGGCTGTTTGTGTGATGATTACTTATATAAATATGCTTCCTGCTTCAAGAAAACTTGACCCAAGTGGCTAGCAAATTAGAAACACCATTCATCTCTGACATGACACTGTTGCCATGTAAAGGCCTTTAATAAGCCATTTAAATTTACTGTGAGATTGTACCTTCTACCCATATTTAAAAATATATAGCTCAAAGGCAGTTAAACTCATTAGTATTCAGCCATTGAGAATGATAATAATAGCATATGCTATATAAGCTCCTTAATTATCTACTACTTAGACTACTACATTTACCTTCGAAAATGAGATTTCTCTTTGTTTTTCACTGTGGTGTTATAAATTTTCTTTTGAAAATGGGGACTCTCAAGCAATGATATAATTGTGTATAAAAACTGATGTCTTATAATGATTTTCAGTAATTACTAATTGAAAGGTAATTCCTTAGTAATTGAACTATTATGAATAAGAAAAATGGCAATATGTGAAAGTTCAGCATGATACTACAATTGAGGAACTAAGTTAACACTACATTATTAATATAATTCTGCATTTGTACAGCAGAACATTTCATAACTTTTTCTGTTTTTGTAACTCGGATAAGACAATTTTATTTTATTTTAGTAAGTCTTTGCAGGGAAGTTGGGGATAGTGCAGTGTGGCTTGACATCTCTTGACTATAAAGATTTGGCCAGGAAAAGGTACCCAGAGACAAATTCTAAGATATTTATAATGGTCCATAATTTTTAGTTTATGAATCAAATTCAAGTATAACATTGGCCAAGAAAAATTAAAACTGTGGCTAAAAGATGAGACAGAAGTCTGTGGTTGCAAAGACGCAAAGCATTGAGAAGAAACATTACTGTGAACTTGACAAGCTCAGCCCAGTCGTTATTTGTGTATTCGCTTGATGAGTAAGTGCCAAAGGTGTGCCAGGCATTTCACTGGGTCCTGGTGCCCCTGGGAACACTGTCTGCCTGGTTTGCTGCTGTATTCTCTCCCAGGGCATTATATAATGTTTATAATGAAAAATGCTGAGGATTCATTTCTTTCAGTCAAGTAAAGACCAGAGAATCTGTAGATTACTGCTGAATAAACAACTCCCAGAAACCAAGGTTTTGGAAGAATTAGCAGCCCCCAGCTTGAGATAAACCTCTATCCAAGTGTCAGGATATGGCCAGGTAAACCTAACACTGCAATTGCAGAACCATGTCAGTTCAGGGTGATAGCCTTCAAATCAATAAAAAAAAAAAGCCTTCCAAACTTACATGAAGGAAGTGGGCGGCAGTTCCCTGTTCTGTTTTGAACATGTTCTCGTTCCTCAAGCATGGAGCATTCCTGTTGCTCTCTCTCTCCCGTGAGAAAGTTGCGGAGCCATCTGCCTGTCAGATGCCTGTCGTGTGGATTCATTTTCAAGCCAACTGCTACAAGTTGCCTGGCATTTTGCACAAAGCATCAGGAGCATATACGCTTCTGATTGTTTTCAATGTGATGATGGTAGAGGTGGTGGAAATCTGTTTCCTCGGAAGGGGTGATAATTAAAGCCTCCTATGGCTAACCATGTGGACTTACAAAAAACTGACTAGAGCATCCCATGTTACCGAAGATAAGGGTCTGTGCTTTGTACTGGAGGAGATGGAGCCCAGGTCCTCAACCTTGTAAAGCATACTGCTTAAACCGATCAAGTTCCTGGGCTGCAAAGCAGACCTCAGAAGAAGAAGATGCCTGTCATTCACATCACTGTCTCTCTTTTTTTGCACCTTAAAAATATTAGTAAATGTTACACTTATAGGCGAAAACTTTTCTCTCGGTTTTTCAACGTCACCGTGTCTCATCTCCCTGCGCAAGGACTTAGCTGGCATCCCTGAGCTCTGGCTGCTTTGTTTGTTCACTTAGCTTGTTACCAGATATGAGACATTGAAGGTTGATAGGAAAAACATTTTTTCATTTTGTTTGGAAACCTAAGGTAATAACAGTGCTTTTCCAGGAATCCATTAGGGAAATATATGCAGGAAATTTGCCCCCTGAAGAGCCAAGGACCGTTACTAACTTGTTGTTGTTGTTGTTGAGTTGCGAAGTTGTGTCTGACTCTTTGTGATCCCATAAACTGAAGCACCCCAGGCTTCCCTGTCCTTCACCATCTCCCAGAGTTTGCTCAAACCCATGTCCACTGAGTCGGTGATGCCATCTAATCATCTCATCCCTCTGTCACCCCCTCTCATCCTTCTGTTGCCCCCTTTTTCTCTTGCCCTCCACCTTTCCCAGCATCAGAGTATTTTCCAATGAGTAGGCTCTTTGTATCAGGTGGCCAAAGTATTGGAGCTTCAGCTTTAGCATTAGTCTTTTTAATGAATATTCAGGGTTGATTTCCTTTAGGATTGACTGGTTCAATCTCCTTATGGTTCAAGGGACTCTCAAGAATCTTCTCTAGCACTACAGTTCAAAAGCACCAATTCTTAGGCACTCAGCCTTCTCTTTATGGTCCAACCTACACATCTGCACATGACTACTGGAGAAACCATACCTTTGATTATATGGATCTCTGTCGACAAAGTGATGTCTCTGCTTTTTAATATGCAGTCTAGGTTTGTCATAGCTTTTCTTCCAAGGAGCAAGCATTTTTTAATTTCATGACTGCAGTCATGAAAGTGAATTTCATGAAACTGACCATCAGCAGTGATTCTGGAGCCCAAGAAAATAAAATCAGACACCGTTTACACTTTTTCTCATCTATTTGCCATGAAATTAGTTTTCTGATGCCATGATCTTAGTTTTTTGAATGTTGAGTTTTAAACCAGCTTTGTCACTCGCCTCTTTCACCCTCAACAAGAGGCTCTTTAGTTCCTCTTCACTTTCTGCCATCAGAGTGGTATCATCTGCGTATTTGAGATTGTTGATATTTTTCCTGGCAATCTTGATTCCAGCTTATGATTCATCCAGCCTGGCACCTCCCATGAGGTACTGCGCATATAAGTAAAATAAGCAGGGTTACAATATACAGCCTTGATGTACTTCTTTCCCAAGTTGGAACAAGTCCATTGTTCTATGTCCAGTTCTAACTGTTGCTTCTTGACTTGCATACAAGTTCCACAGGAGGCAGGTAAAATGGTCTGGTATTCCCAACTTCTTAAGACTTTTCCTCAGTTTGTTGTGATCCACCCAGTAAAAGGCTTTAGCATAGTCAATGAAGCAGATGTTTTTGGAATTCCCTTGCTTTTTCTATGATCCAGTGGATATTGGAAATTTGATCTCTGGTTTCTGTCTTTCCTAAAGCTACTTTGATATATCCGGAAGTTTTCAGTTCATGTACCATTGAAGCCTAGCTTGAAGGATTTTGAGCATTACCTTGCTAGCATGTGAAATGATCACATAACATGATGGTTTGAACATTCTTTGGCATTGCTCTTCTTTGGGATTGGAATGAAAACTGACCTTTTCCAGTCCTGTGGCCACTGCTATTTTCCAAATTTGCAGACATATGGAGTGTAGCACTTTCATAGCATCTTCTTTTAGGATTTGAGGTAGCTTAGCTGGAATTCCATCATCTCCACTAGCTTTGCTTATAGTAATGCTTCCTAAGGCCCACTTGACTTCACACTTCAAAATGTCTGGCTCTCAGTGAGTGACCACACCATCACAGTTATCCAGGTCATTAAGACCTTTTTGTATAGTTCTGTGTAGTCTTGCCACCTCTTCTTAATATGTTCTGCTTCTGCTAGGTCCTTGCCATTTCTGTCCTTGATTGTGCCCATTCTAGTAAAAAATGGTCCCTTGGTATCTCCAATTTTCTTGAAGAGATCTCCAGCCTTTCCTATTTTATTGTTTTCCTCTATTTCTTTGCATTGTTCACTTAAGAAGGCTTTCTTATCTCTCCTTGCTATTCTTGGAACTCTGCAATAGGCTGGGTATATCTTTCCCTTTCTCCTTTGCCTTTCACTTCTCTTCTTTTCTCAGTTATTTTTAAGGTCTCCTCAGACAACCAACTTGTCATCTTGCATTTCTTTTTCTTTGGGATGGTTTTGGTCACCATCTACTGTACAATGTTCCAAACCTCCATCCACAGTTCTTCGGCACTCTGTCTATCAGATCTAATCCCTTGAATCTATTCACCACCTCTACTGTATAATCATGAGATTTGATTCAGGTCATACCTAAATGTCCTAGTGGTTTTCCCTACTTTCTTCAATTTAAGCCTGAATTTTGCAATAAGGAGTTCATGATATGAGCCACAGTCCACTCCAGGTCTTCTTTTTGCTGCCTATATAGAGTTTCTCCATCTTCGGGTGCAAAGAATATCATCAATCTGATTTCTATATTGACCATTTGGTGATGTCCATGGGTAGAGTCATCTCTTGGGTTGTTGGAAGAGGGTGTTTGCTATGACCAGTGTGTTCTCCTGACAATACTGTTAGCCTTTGCCCTCCTTCATTTTGTACTCCAAAGCCAAACTTGCCTATTACTCCAGGTATCTCTTGATTTCCTACTTTTGATTTCCAATCACCTATGATGAAAGGACATCTTTTTTTGATGATAGTTCTAGAAGGCCTTATAGGTCTTCACAGAACTGGTGAACTTCAGCTTCTTTGACATTAGAACCTGGTTGGGGTACAGACTTGAATTACTGTGATGTCGAATGATTTGCCTTGGAAATGAACCGAGATCATTCTGTCATTTTTGAGATTGCATTACAGACTCTTTTGTTGACTATGGGGGCTACTCCCTTTCTTCTAAAGGATTCTTGGCTGCAATAGTAAACATAATGGTCATCTGAATTAAATTCACCCATTCTCATCCATTTTAGTTCACTGATCCCTAAAATGTCGGTGTTCACTCTTGCCATCTCCTGTTTGACCACTTCCAAATTACCTTGATTCATGTACCTAACATTCCAGGTTCCTATGCAATATTGTTCTTTAAAGCACTGAACTTTACTTTCACCACCAGATACATCCACACCTGGGCATCATTTCCTCTTTGGCCCAGCCTTTTTTCATTCTTTTTGTACTTATTTCACTCCTTCTCAGTAGCATATTGGACATCTACCAACCTGGGGGGGGCTCATCTTCTGATGCCATATCTTTTTGCCTTTTCATACTTTTCATGGGGTTCTCAAGGCAAGAATATTAGAGTGGTTTGCCATTTCCTACTTCAGTGGACCACTTTTTGTCAGAACTCTACACCATGACCTGTCTGGGGTGGCCCTGCAACACTAATTCTTCATCGTAGCATGCAAAATTATGCTACTATTGGAAAGCTAACCAGCTTGCACTTGGCAAAGGTACAATAACTTGAAAAAAAATTTAAGGCTATACTTACAGTTTTCAGTCAATGGAAAGAAGAGCATCTCTTGCATCTTCCAGAACCTTGATGTAGGGTTAGAGGTCTGCCCATTGGATTTTCTGAAATTAACACATAAAAAACATCTCCTTAAATAAATTCCTAAGTCCATATAGTCAAAGCTATGATTTTTCAGTAGTCACGTAGGGACGTGAGAGCTGGCCCATAAAGAAGGCTGAGTGTCAAAGAATTGATGCTTTTGAACCGTGGTGTTGGAGAAGACTCTTAAGAGTCCCTTGGACTGCAAGGAGATCAAACAAGTCAATCCTAAAGGAAAGTAACCCTGAATGCTATTAAAAAGACTGATGCTAAATCTGAAGCTCCAATACTTTGGCCACCTGACGCAAAGAGCTGACTCACTGGAAAAGATCGTGATGCTGGGAAAGATTGAGGGCAGGAGAAGGGGGTGACAGAGGATGAGATGGGTTGGATGGTATCATCAACTCAACGGACATGAGTTTGAGCAAACTCCAGGAGATGATGAAGGATAGGGAAGCCAGGCGTGCTGTAGTCCATGGGGTCGTAAAGAGTCAGACATGACTGAGCAACTGAACAACATTATGACTTCTTATTCTTAGAAGGAAGGACACTGCATCCTAGACATTGTGACAGAATCAGATCACACACATGCACCCTCACACATATGCAAACATATGCATATGCTTGCACATGCATGCATGCTCACATGTGTACATGTAACTATAAAAAATAGTTGGGTGGTGTTTGCTCACTCTGTGAGTTATGTATCACGATCGATCCCTCCTTTTCCTTCTAAAGTTGCCTAAATTAGTAGTTGTCTAGTTTTTGGAGCTTAAGCAACTATAAGAACTACATTTTCTATTCCATTTTCTAACATAGTACACATATTGCTTTTAACATTCACATAATTGAAACCAAAAAATGTAAAACATTATACATATGAAATGCACACTGAGATTTTTCTATTACATTCCCCTAAAAAATGCTGGTCAAACATCAATTAAATGGGGTCACAGCATTCAGGGTCACAACCACAGATTAAAATACACTGGCTTAATGCAACCAATCTCCTTCCCAAAGATGACTGGACCCTACTAGGCTCATATATTTTGTTTGACTTTAGTGTTTTCAAAGACATGGTATGCTCTTCACTCAATGACATAAATCAAAGCAAGATCCTCCACACCCACCTCCTAGAGTAATGGAAATAAAAACAAAAGTAAACAAGTGGGACCTGATTAAACTTAAAAGCCTTTGCACAGCAAAGGAAACTAAAAGCAAGGTGAAAAGACAACCCTCAGAATGGGAGAAAATAATAGCAAATGAAACAACTGACAAAGGATTCATTTCCAAAATATACAAGCAGCGCATACAACTCAATACCAGAAAAACAAACAACTCAATAAAAAAGCGGGGAAAAGACCTAAACAGACATTTCTCCAAAGAAGACATACAGATGCCTAACAAACACATGAAAAGATGCTCAACATCACTCATTATTAGAGAAATGCAAATCAAAACGACAATGAGAGATCATGCATACCAGTCAGAATGGCCACCATCAAAAAGTCTACAAACAATAAATGCTGGAAAGGGTGTGGAGAAAAGGTAACCCTCTTGCACTGTTGGTGGGAATGCAAATTGATACAGCCAGTATGGAAGATGGTATGGAGATTACTTAAAGAACTAGCAATAAAACCACCATTTGACCCAGCAATCCCACTCCTAGGCATATACACTGAGGAAACCAAAACTGAAAAAGACATGCATCCCATTGTTCCCAGCAGCACTGTTTACAATAGCTAGAACATGGAAGCAACCTAGATGTCCATCAACAGATGAATGGACAAAGAAGCTGTGGTACACATACACAATGGAATATTACGCAGCCATAAAAAGGAACACATTTGAGTCAGTTCTAATGAGGTGGATGAACCTAGAGCCTATTATACAGTGAAGTAAGTCAGAAAGATAAATATAGTATACTAAGGCATATATACAGAATCTAGAAAGATGGAACCGAAGAATTTACTTGCAGGGCAGCAGTGGAGAAACAAAGGAAACAGACTTCTGGACATGGGGAGAGGGGAAGAGAGGGCAAGCTGTATGGACAGAGTAACATGGAAACTTATGTCACCACATGTAAAACAGATAGGCAATGGGAATTTGCTGTATGGCTCAGGAAACTCAAACAGGGGCT
This sequence comes from Bos javanicus, assembly GCF_032452875.1. NCBI lineage: Eukaryota > Metazoa > Chordata > Mammalia > Artiodactyla > Bovidae > Bos > Bos javanicus. The sequence continues at coordinate 53,150,055 of NC_083874.1, read as the reverse complement.
CTGTATCAACCTAGAGGGGTGGGATGGGGAGAGAGAGGGAGGGAGGCTCAAGAGGGAGGAGATATACGTATATTTATGGCTGATTCATGTTGACGTTTGACAAGAAAACAACAACATTCTGTAAAGCAATTGTCCTTCAATTAAAAAGTAAATTAATTAAAACAAAAAAGATATATAAGACATGGTTTGCTCTTGAATAAACAATACAAAGGGACATCCTGTTACCCAGGAACCATCTGTTTTAAGGGCATAATGAATTCTTTTAGCTGGTTTGCTACTAATCATGCAAAGCAAATGCAGTGATGCAGATCCCATGGGCACTCAGTGCTGCCTCCAATGCTGGTCTCAGCAGATTTCTGCTCTCAGAGCTACAGAGACTCTGACCCTCTCCCCTCCTGTGTAGCCTGGTGGGCGATAGTCCACGGGGTCACAAAGATTTGGACGCGACTTAGTGACTAAACAACAACAAAAACAACCTCCTCCTACAGAAATCTCATGACTTTGGGGTTTCAGGTCATCGCCTCCCTAACTCCCACTGTCTTCACTTCATGCCTCACTCTTGACCCCACAATTCCTATTTCATAATCTTTTCTGAACAAGACATGAAAAGTGGACTAAGCCAGGAAAAGGCTAGAAACCCAGGGCCTCTAAGCATCCTCTCCAGTCTCCATCACTTTATAGAAATGATGCTCTTATTTACTAAAAAAAAAAAAAAGTATATACCATTCATGACTCAGTCATAAGATAAACATCACTGCAACTGGACTACATCTTACTCAGAGATTCAAAAATTCCCATCCTTGCTGAACCAACCAGAGAGTGTAACCCTACGCTCTAAATATTTGAGGGGTTTAGGGTGCTTGAGAATTGACCTCTTATGGATGCTTCTTATGGGTGAACTGGACTGCAAAGAGAAAAATATAAATGAGGTCACCTTTCATATTTCTGGCAGGACAGTGATGGCCTGTCGGACAGTGATGGCCTGTCTGCCCGTGGTGAAGAGAGGAGGGGAATCCCAAACCTAATTGCTTTTGGGTTGTTAGGATATTAACAAGCATGATAAAAGTGACACACTAAACAGAGATGTGCCCTTAACTGAACTTTTGCAAATTAAAAAAAAAAAATCTTTTCAGGAGCATTCGTGCAAAGTAAGAAGCCCAGCCAAGCAGTGGGATTTGTATGTTTTCCATTTCACAATTGCTAAGGATTTGTTTGACAAGTATTAAAGTTGAAATGATGGCTCATAAAACGTGGCACACTCCCCTCCTTCCGATTTGGCTCCCTAAACCTCTTCTTCACCCTGAGAAAGATTCCCTTTGCCACTGTACATAAAATTAATCTAAAATCTAGGCAGACAACTGAGTGCTTAAGACATGGGGATCTGACATCGGGTACTCTGGACCCCAGTGATTCATCCAATACCCTCTCAAGTTACAAAGGAATGATACTAAGTGACTATTGGGATCTTTCTGTAACATGGTACTTACTCTGTGGTTGACATATTGACCATGACATACTACATTGTTAGCTTTCCACTCTAGCTATAAAATTAGAGAGAGAAACCAGGTCACACACAGCCTGAAGCTAGAGAGTGGATTTGCTTTTATAAAATGCATATACTGTAGGGCCTTGTTTTGGTGTTTTGGGGTCTTCCAAGGAGTCTGAGAATATTTGTGATGTGGGGAGGAGGTATTTCCCAAATTGCTTCCTTCCTTCTTAGCTTCCAACTGTCACACAGGCTAAATTTATACATTCAGCAGCTAAACACTGGTGTCTATTTTATTACATAAACAAGCAAAACCTCACCACGTCCTTGATGTGCTTTTCTATCAGCCTTAATGAAGGGTTGGGCACTACCTCTTTGGAACTGTATTCAATTTCAGGATTTAGTTCACTTGGCTGTAGTGTTTGGGGATGTAGCTGTAGGTAGGCAATTTGTACAAATCATCACAGAAACACACTTCATTGTGATTTCCACATTTCATGTGGAAATGAAATGTGCCTCAGGAAAAACATTTTAGTCTAACCTAGAAATACATAGGAGAAGGCAATGGCACCCCACTCCAGTACTCTTGTCTGGAAAATCCCATGGATGGAGGAGCCTGGTGGGCTACAGTCCATGGGGTCGCTAAGAGTCAGACACAACTGAGCAACTTCACTTTCATTTTCACTTTCATGCATTGGAGAAGGAAATGGCAACCCACTCCAGTGTTCTTGCCTGGAGAATCCCAGGGATGGGGGAGCCTCGTGGGCTGCCGTCTACGGGGTCGCACAGAGTCAGACACGACTGAAGCGACTTAGCAGCAGCAGCAGCAGCAGAGACACGTAAGAGCAAGACATTAGATTACTTTACTGAACTTTCTTCTCCACAATATGTGATAGGAATGCTATCCTATGCTCACACGTTTTGTGTAAATTGTAGACACAGGACTGTTCATAGCCTGGGAATATCAACTATGTTCAGAATTTAGTCGTTGCCTATAGAAATGAAACCTGTATGTGGGTCAAGAATCAACAGTTAGAATCTTACATGGAACAACTGACTAGTTCAAAATTGGGAAAGGAGTACAACAAAGCTGTATACTGTCACCCAATTTATTTAACTTATTTGCAGAGCACACCATGCTCTGCAAATATGGGCTGGATGAATCACAAGCTGGAATCAAGATTGCAGGTAGAAATAGCAGCAGCTTCAGATAAATAGATGATACCATTCTAATGGCAGAAAGTGAAGAGGAACTAAAGAGGTAAAAGAGGAGAGTGAAAAAGCTGGTTTAAAACTCAACATTCAAAAAACTAAAATCATGACATCTGGTCCCATCACTTCAAGGCAAACAGAAGGGGAAGCAGTGACAGATTTTATTTTCCTGGGCTCCAAAATCACTGTTGACAGTGACTGCAGACGTGAAAATAAAAGATGCTTGATCCTTAGAAGGAAAGCTGTGACATACCTGTTGTGTTAGTCACTCAGTTGTGTCCAACTCTTTGTGACCCCATGGACTGTAGCCCACCAGGCTTGTCTATCCATGAGATTCTCCAGGCAAGAATACTGAAGTGGATTGCCATGCCCTTCTCCAGGAGATCTTCCTGACCCAGGAATCAAACCTCAGCCTTTTGGGTCTCCTGCCCTGGCAGGCGGGTTCTTTACCACTAGCGCCACCATCCGTCTAGATAGCATATTATAAAGCAAAGATATCACTTTGCCAACATAGGTCCACATAGTCAAAGTTATGCTTTTTTCCAGTAGTCATGTATGGATGTGAGAGTTAAACCATAAGGAAGGGTAAGTGCTGAAGAATTGATGCTTTTGAACTGTGGTGTTGGAGAAGACTCTTGAGAGTCCGTCAGACTGGAAGGAGATCAAATAAGTCAATTCTGCTGCTGCTGCTGCTAAGTTGCTTCAGTCCTGTCCGACTCTGTGCGACCCTGTAGACAGCAGCCTACCAGGCTCCTCCATCCTTGGGATTTTCCAGGCAAGAAAGCTGGAGTGGGTTGCCATTTCCTTCTCCAATGCATGAAAGTGAAAAGTGAAAGTGAAGTCACTTAGTCATGTCTGACTCTTTGCCACCCCATGGACTGCAGCCTACCAGGCTCCTCCGTCCATGGGAGTTTCCAGGCAAGAGAACTGGAGTGGGTTGCCACTGCCTTCTCCGAAGTCAATTCTAAAGGAAATCAAACCTGAATATTCATTAAAAAGACTGATGCTGAAGCTGAAGCTCCAATATTTTGGCCACATTATGCTAAGAGCCGACTCACTGGAAAAGACCCCGATGCTGGGAAAGATTGAGGGCAAGAGGAGAAGAGGGCAACAGAGGATAAGATGGTTGGATGGCATCATCGACTCAATGGACATGAGTTTGAGCAAGCTGAGAGATAGTGAAGGACAGGGAAGCCTGAAGTGCTGCAGTACACGGGGTTGCAAAGAGTCAGACATGACTTAGCAACTGAACAACATAGAAATGAAAGGTAAAATCTATGACATTTTCAAAATAAGAATATCTACATGAGGATCCCCAAATCACCTAGGAAACGGTGCTTGTTTTAGAACTGACCAGATGATTTCTGATAATACAGGACAAAAACCCAATCCAGGGTGGCAGTGCACAGAGGAAAAACGAGGGAGAAATTGGTTTATCTTTGGGGCTACGAGAACCTGTCACATCATATTTAATTGGTATGAAAAAGAGAGATGGTTTTACATAACACTTGAAAATGTGTAACTCCCAAGCAACTGAAACATCTGGGAAGAATTCGATTGGGCAGAAGGCTAGTCAATCCAGTCCAGTCCACAAGATAAACAGCATCAATAAGCTGAAAATGAAGCATCTTACCTCAATTCCCTCACTAGTTCACCCATTACCTACTGAGCGTCTGGGACTAGGTTAGTCAAGGTCTGATAAGAAGACAGAAACCACACCAATAATTTAAATAGGAAAATATCAATGGAAAGAATTTTTAGCTAGTAAAAAGGGGCTGTCTACAAAGAGGGGTAAAGCGACCTCTGAAGATAACTGAACAGCAGATGTAGGGAGCAGTTACAACCCCCAAGACTGAGAAAAGTATTCAAGGAAGGAACAAATAAGCGAGAAGCCCCTCTCTGGAGGACAACATTCAGACTTCATGGGCAAAGGTGTGGCCGTGGCACACAGGGGACAGAAGCTCTCAGCACGGTGCTTCAGGGAGCTGCCCACAGAAGTACTGGCAAAACTCTGCAAGCAACTCACTGGGGTGTCAGTGGCACTCACTGGAGGTTGTGCACCACTAGGTCTTCAGCAGAAAGCTGCCCACTGGCCATTGCCATAGTAGCAAAAAGAAAAGCACAAGAACCCTAGAAAAAAGCCCCTTTCTCTCACAGCAGCCCTCCAGCGCCCTCTACTGACAAACCTTAAGTGGCATCAGCTGGCGAAGGAGAAAAGATTACAAGGTCCAGCTCCACCATGAAAAGAAAGCAGAGAAGAATGAACATGGAGCAGAGAGACAATGCCCTGGTAATGAGCATAAACATGACTTAGATACTGTGCTAGACACAGTGTTAGAAGATGAACAAGTATGGTCCTCACCCTTAAAAGCTTACAACAGCCATGAAGAAAGTCCTTATCTGAAAGCATCAAGTGTTTTGGCTTTGTCCCCTATAAAATAACATCTTTCTAAGCCCCCTAAGCTTCTCTGAAGCCCATCATGTATGTTCAAGGTCCTTTCTTTAGACATTGTTAAGTCAGTCACTAATTTAAGTCAACCCAAACCAAAATCACTGCAGATGGTGATTGCAGCCATAAAATTAAAAGACACTTACTCCTTGGAAGAAAAGTTATGACCAACCTAGATAGCATATTGAAAAGCAGAGACATTACTTTGCCAACAAAGGTCCATTTAGTCAAGGCTATGGTTTTTCCAGTAGTCATGTATGGATGTGAGAGTCGGACTGTGAAGAAAGCCGAGCACCAAAGAATTGATGCTTTTGAACTGTGGTGTTGGAGAAGACTTTTGAGAGTCCCTTGGACTGCAAGGAGATCCAACCAGTCCATTCTGAAGGAGATCAGCCCTGGGATTTCTTTGGAAGGAATGATGCTAAAGCTGAAACTCTAGTACTTTGGCCATCTCATGCGAAGAGTTGACTCATTGGAAAAGACTCGGATGCTGGGGGGGATTGGGGACAGGAGGAGAAGGGGACGACAGAGGATGAGATGGCTGGATGGCATCACTGACTTGATGGATATGAGTTTGAGTGAACTCCAGGAGATGTTGATGGACAGAGAGGCCTGGTGTGCTGTGATTCATGGGGTCGCAAAGAGTCGGACATGACTGAGCGACTGAACTGAACTGAAACCAATATAATATCCACATACAGAAGAAGGTAGCTCTGGGGTCAGACTGGCAGAGTTGGAATCCTGGCTTTTCCATCTACTGACTTAGTGACTTAGCGCAGGTTACTTAATCCTCTATCCTCTGTTTCCTCCCCTGCAAAATGAGGATACAAAGAGTACCAACCTCACAGGTTTGTTGAGAGGATCCAATGAGATGGAGGCATGCAAGAATTTTTGACCCAGTATCTGGCGTACGATAAGGATTGAATAAACATTTGCTATTATTTTTATAAAAATATAATTATACATACTATGTAACATGAGAGAGCATAAAATGATCTTCTAGATTCTCCATTTAGGTTCCCAGTGATTGTTTTCATAAGCCCACATTTGGAGAGAGTTTGCTTCACAGCAATTCATTTGAAAAAGACAGAAGAATCTCAATTGCCTCCAAGCTTACTTCTATAAGGCACAGATGATGTTATGTAATTGTCCCATTGTAGTCTGGGCTGGTTAGGCCACATCTGGATTACTGTATCTCATTTTAGATGTTACATATTAAATGAAGTTTTGCAAATGGAGGCTAAAAGATGAATAGCAAGGGGCCAGAAAAACACATACCAAAAAACAGCAAAAGAAACTAGGTGATTCAGTCAAGAGAAGATTTGACATGAGCTATCATAGACTTCCCTGGTGGCTCAGACAGTAAAGTGTCTGCCTACAATGCAGGAGACCCGGGTTCAATCCCTGGGTTGGGAAGATCTCCTGGAGAAGGAAATGGCAACCCACTCCAGTATTCTTGCCTGGGAAATCCCACGGACGGAGAAACCTGGTAGGCTACAGTCCATGGGGTCCCAAAGAGTTGGACATGACTGAGCGACTTCACTTTCACTTTTCATCATAGCTCTTCTCAGATCATGCAAGGGTCATTTTCCTTTTCTTGCTCATAGTCAAAATGAGTACAGGTATTTGGAACTTGCTGAGAAAGTGGTTTTGGGTTCAGTATAAAGCAAAAACTCTCTCTAACAACTACAGCCACTCCATGGTTGAAGCAAATCTACAGACAGTGGCTGCCATCTGCCACTCCTGGAGATTTTTGCATGGATTCTAGACAGCCGTCTATGGTTGACTCTGTGAGGCATCCCTCAGGTCTCCCTTCAGAAATGATCCTCCAGCTGCTGAGAGTATTACCTGCAGATGGGTGGCCTAAGGTGCCTTGCTCAAGAGCATGTCCCTCTGAGGCAGTCTGTGAAGCTGCCAGGTTTAGGCAGTTCTGAAAGATCATTTCAGCTTCAGACCTTCTCATAAAGTCAGCTGAGGTCTCTATGCTGAGATGGCCTCAACTTCTCCTTCTGCCCTGTCCTGCTTCCTCTCCTCCCACAGGTGTTCATCCCAAGATCCTAACAAACTTCCTGCATGCTAACTTTCATCACAGAGTCTGTTATTAGGGAAGCTTGTCTGTGACTGTACCTGCCCAGGATGCTAGAAGTACCACTCTGAGCAGGATAACTGCAGAGGTCTCCTACATCCCCAAGACCCTCCACAATCTTTCGGCATCCCAAGCTGAATGTTCTAAGTATACAAAGTCCCAACCTGTCTCTACTGTGTGCATCCATACGGATGATCCTCAAGACAAATCTTGGCCTTCTTTCTAGTCATCTGACCTATGGCTCCCTGATGTGCCTGGGAGGGGCACACATTGAGTCATTAAATTGTTCATCTAGTCATGTAACAGGCTTTCTACAAATATTTATGAAGGCCAAAATATGCACCAGGCCTAGTGGGTACAACGGTGCACGATGAGACTCTCTTCTGCAGCCCACGTTCTAGTGACAGGACACATATGAACAGACTGTTTTCCAAATTGCAGTTATTTGCATACTGCTTCCAAAATTTCTGCCTATATGCCCATTGCCTTATTCATATGGCTTATGAAAGGTGGATTCACAGTTTTATCTATTTTAGGCCTACTGTAAGCAGAAATACTCACAAAGGGACAAGCTACTACTATATAGACTTTTTTCTAACATCTATTAAACACAGAACTTTAAAGGAAAAACACGAACGCTTGCATATCATTTTCCCCATATAAACATGCCACACCCTAGGAAACAATTTACACCAAGGACCATACAGGAGAACATACAACTCCGAGTGTGACAGGTGCTTACAAGGGAGAAGTATTCAGGGTCCTCAAAATACATAATGGAGGATTTACCTCACTCATAAATATCTTAGGGACTTCCCTGAGAAAGTGAGCTGTTATGTGCAAGAAGAGTAAGGCCTGACTAGGTAAAGAGGTGCAGTGTGGGCTGTGAAGAACATTCCAGACAGGGGCAGTAGCATGTGCTAAGGCCCTGTGGCAGATGGGAGCACAGTGCCAGTGAGGCTCAAGAGTGGAGAGCATGGGATGGGGAGCATGGTGCAAACTGAGGCCAGCCAGCAAGACAGAGGCCAGTGATGGAAGAGGGAAGTCAGGTGGACTCCACTGTCCAGCACATAGATACCCAAGTGGACACTATGTTTACATGATCTTTCTCTCCCCCTTCCCTTTCCCACACAATTGAATTAAATCACTTCTCTAGACCCTCTGCCAAAGAACACAAATAATCAGCATCAGCATGCATGTCCCTGGCCTGGGTTCAAATTTAGACTGTAAAATGTATTCCAGATTTAAAACTTTGGGGGTTGAGGTTATATTTGTCAAATATTTAGATCTTCCCCTGAGGCTTTTATTCATTCCATCCAGCAGGTGAAGTACAGGAAAAGGATTTTTGTTCCCAATAAATCCTCTTTTAGCTAAAAGGAAAAGCAAGGTTTGCCAGCACAGTCAAGGGTGAGAGAGAAAACAAGGAAGCAGTGATTGTGTATTTGAGTCTCATTCATATGGAACACATGAACTAATTAGCATCTTGGTGCTGTTGCTTCCAGAGATTCTGAATTTGACGTTTCTGTCCAAGTTTGGGTAGCTATGCTATTAATCAGTCCAAAAACAAATGAAGCAGCTTAAAAAGAATCACACAACCAAAAACCACATCCTTCACAAGATAGAAAAACAGAATGATAACTTGGAAACTCTGCAGGGATGGTGCCAGTCTCAGGGTTGGGGGGAGGTTGGCTGTCTGACGGAGATGTTTTAATTTGGGTACGAAGACAGATAACAAAAACATGTTTTCATGGATCTAACAAGGAAAATTCGATGGGGCACATTACCCTGCAGTAACTGGCTTCTTAAAGACCTATCATCAAATAGCAACCCCACAGAAAGAAAATAGAAACCAAAGAGAAAGAGAAAAGAGACAGAATAGATTATTTTCAGTCTCCAGATTCTGTAAGAACATGACTGATTACAATAACCATTCAGAATTGATCTCCCTCCTTTCTCTAGAAGGCATGGAGACCTGCCTTGCTGACAACCAAGATAGTTCTCACTGCTATGGAGAGGGGACTGTAGCAGATACTGGAGAAAGGAAAGAGGAGGGGTTCAGGAAGCTACTGCCTGGCTGGGGAACGTGGTATAGAAACAAATCATGAGAAGGTCACACGGGACAGCACTGACAGAAACATGTGCAGGGGCCACAGAGGCCCGGGTGGGAGGAAAGGCTCTTCCCAACGGAGATGGAGAAAGCTTACCCGAGGAGGTGCTGTGCAAGAGATGAGCAGGTGTCTACAAGGTGGCAAAGTGGGAAAGGAAAGCAAGACCATGGAGTCTCACCTCGTCCTTGGATCAGGCAGTGGAGAGTCAGCCTGTAACAAGTCACACAGTCAAAGGCAACCCTGAAAAGCCTGCAGGGAGATGGATATACCATCTCTCGGAAGTCTTTGGGAAGGGTTCAGGCAGCTATGTCATAGCAATGTTGTGAGTAAGCAAGCACTCTCGTCACACTCACTGGCAAGGCGCCCCCAGGACAATGTGGGTAACAGCAGAGCCGTGCCACTCTTTCTCCCCTGGGAGCACACACGCATGGAGAAGACAGGCAGGCAGATCGCCCATGCTATTCCTCTTTCTCCTTCTGTCTCTCTCTCCAACCCCAAATCTCTCTCTCCTGGGCGAGTAAAGTTGATTTCCTTTAAGTAAACTAGGCCTGTGTCATGCCGCTTTCCTGCCAAATACAGGATATCAGCTTGGTATTACCAAACTCTGCTATTAAGAATGGGACTTCCCTAAGCCTGGGTTTCTACATCCCTAATACAAGGAGAACATAAAAACCTTCTTCATAAAGTTAAGGATTAAAGAACTCACCTGTGCAGACTACATAGGGCTCTGCTTGGTACAGAGTAGGTGGTTAACAGCTGTGCACTGCAATTATTATTACTCCAATCAGAGAAGACAGCATGTGTTCAGACACAGACGTGCAAAGGAGAATGGTATGTTTAAAGGATGGTGTACAGCAAGACTAACAAGAGGTAAGGCTGGTAAGGTAGGCTCTAAGGAATTTGTTAAAGTTCTTTATTGCAGGACTAAGTTCAGTCTCCACCTGTCGGCAAGAAGGAAGCATCAGAGTCTTTACGCAGGTAAGTCATAACTCTACATTTAAACTGAGATAGCTCTGGTTATAATATGGAAGAGAAGATGGGAAAACAAGCCAGGAAGCTACTATAAGAGCTTGGCCTTGAGATAATGAGAACCAGAATTGATGGTGGTGGTGGTAGTGCTGATGATCGGCTGTCTTAGTGTGGGTTCCACCAAGGTTGGGAGCAGATCCCAAGAAGCACAAGTAAGCGAAGGAAAGTAAAAGAGGAAGGGGAGGAAGGTCAACAACAGCGCATCACTGATCACATCTGCTGTGGAACAGAGGGTGGGGGTGGGGGACTCGGTTTCCCTGGGAGCCTCTCAAGGATTACGGAGAAGACACCTCAGAATTGCCCCAGTAAAGAAAGTGGGCACTTTCCTTCTATGGTTGTGAGCTTCCACTAGAGGTATAATCCCAGCATTTCTGGGCTTCTCTGCCTTCACCTGAGCAAAGTCACATAGCACCCAGGGAAGTTCTCAGGCAGAGATAAAGAGGGAGGCAGGCCTTGAGGTGAGAAGTTGTCAGCTTGAAAGGGGACTGTGCACCAGGACCACATGTGAGCTCAGAAGTGGCTGAAGGGATATGCAGCAAGGCATGATGACAATAGTAGTTACAGCGGATAAACCTATGAGGGCTTACTGTGGGCCAGGCATGGTACTAAGCATCTCATTTAAATGCATTATCACAGTCTTGCCTTGCAACCCCTAGAATGTGATTATGCTATTAGTGTCCCCATTTTATAGATGGGGACATTGAAAACTAAGAGGTTATATGATATGTTCAAAGTCAAACAGCTAGTAAGATATGAGCTAATGCAGTCTGACTCCAAAGCCCACACCTTCAGTCTCCATGGTACACTGCCTAGAGATAATGGCGATGAGCTGGGAAGAGGGGGATTCAAGAATGATTTAGGACAGTGCAGTGCTGTCCAATATGTTAGCCGCTAGCCTTATAAGGAGAAGGGGACAACAGAGGATGAGATGGTTGGATGGCATCACCAACTTGACAGACATGAGTCTGAGTAAGCTTCAGGAGTTGGTGATGGACAGGGAAGCCTGGCATGCTGCAGTCCATGAGTTGCAAAGAGTCAGACATGACTGAGCAACTGAACCAAACTGATATGTGGCTACAGAGCATTGGGAGATGTGACCAGTACAAGTGAAGAACTGAAGCTTAAATTTAATTTTAATTTAAACAGCCATGCATGGCTAATGGCACTCTACTGAACAATGCAAATTTAAGAGTTGGAACACCTTGCCCTTGAAAAAAGTTAGTATGACTCAGACCTTTACCAACATGACAGTGTTACAATGCATCATGAAATGTGTCACGGGTAGTTACAAACAGTATTTAAAATTCTGAAATTGATTAATTTTGATTTAAACAATATTTTTAAAAATCAAACTAACACAGGTACATAGTTTTAAAAATCATATAACACTACAAGATGTTAACAAAAAACAGTTCTCCCTCTTCCCACTGTACTCCTGGTTCCTGCTTCTCAGAGATAAGCACTTTCATCATAGCTCAGTTGGTAAAGAATCTGCCTGCAATGCAGGAGACCCCGGTTTGATTCCTGGGTTGGGAAGATCATCAGAGTCTTTCTTTGGAAGGACTGATGCTGAAGCTGAAACTCCAATACTTTGGCCACCTCATGCAAAGAGTTGACTCATTGGAAAAGACCTTGATGCTGGGAGAGGTTGGGGGCAGGAGGAGAAGGGGATGACAGAGGATGAGATGGCTGGATGGCGTCACCAACTTGATGGACAAGAGTTTGGGTGAACTCCGGGAGATGGTGATATCAGGACAGGGAGGTCTGGCGTGCTGCAATTCATGGGGTCACAAAGAGTCGGACACGACTGAGTGACTGAGCGACTGAACTGAAATGAACTGACTGACTGACAATTGTAAATACTTCCTCCAGCAGCTTTCTTACAACTTGTTATGCGAAAAGTTACTTTAAAAGTCCTTTGTGTCTGAAAATGTCTTCATTGTAACCTTACACTTGGTTGACAGTCTGGCTGAGTAAGAAAGCCTTAGAAATTATTCTCACTCAGAAACATGAAGGCTGTTCTTTTTTCCCCAAGTGTACAGTGCTTATGGGAAGAGTGTGATGCCATTCTGATTCCTGATCAATTATCACCTCTTTTTGTCTCTGGAAGTTTTCAACATCTTCTTTCAAACACGTCCAGTTTGAAAGGTTATAATAATGTGCCTTGGTGTGGGATCTTTTTTATTCACTGTGCTGAGTTTATGGTGGGCCATTTTAGTCTAGAAATACATGACTTTTTTTTCTAAGGAAATGTCTGGTAAAACTTCTTAATTTTCTTCTTCCCATTTACTCAGTTCTTTTTCTCTCTGCACCCCTACCCTCCACTCCAGCCACAAACACACATTCTCTCCCTCCCTCTCTCACAGTTCTATCTCTTCGGAGACTCATAATTAATACAGTTTGTTAAACATGAAAATAGCAATATGATTGTGTAGAGAAAAGCCTAATTTTTGTAGATGTGTACTGAAGTGTATGCGTCTGTGTGTGCTCACTCACATAGTCTGATTCTTTGTAACCCCATGGACTATAGCCTACCAGGCCCTCTGTCCATGGGATTATCCAAACAATAATACTGGAGTGGGTTGTGATGTCCTTGGAAGAGGATCTTCCCAACCCAGGGATTGAACCCGTGTCTCCTCCATCTTCTGCACTGGCAGGTGGATTCTTTACCACTGAGCCACCCGGAAAGCCCGCATGCTAAAGCTTTTAGGGGTAAAATGTTAATGATGTAATATATAATTTTCTTCACAATGGTTCAGCAAACACAGACAAAGCAAATATGGCAAAATGTTAACTAATAAAAATATGTGATGAGTATACAGGTCCTTATTACACTCTTCTCTATACTTTTCTGTTCCAAACTTCCCAGAATAGAAAGTCAAATCAAATAAGAAAATGAAATATCAGAGAAGTAAGTAGGAATTGGCAGTGCTAGGGATTCATCTGATCCCTCTGGTAATCAAGTAAATGAAGTCTTTAAAGCTTCTATAGAGAAGTGGGTACACAACAGACTCTTGAGTGGGAGGTAGGCAAGAAACTATTATCAAGACTACTGCTCACCAGAAGTTTTGAAGAGCCATATTGTCAGTGAAGAAATGGATCAAGAAAAGTCTATCCACTGGGCTATGGATATGGCTTTCCCTAGCTCTGTATTATGAGACAGAAGAGCTTCCCTCTAAGAATTTATTATCATGAGCCTGTGCTCAAGTAGATTTAGACTCAAATTTTTACTACATGTTTGACCTCTAAGAGCCCCTAGCCATAGAAATTAATAAAACAATGGTCCATAATATTCTCTGGACATCAGGAAAAAACAAACAAAAACCTCTTTGCAGATTTCAAACCCTCAAATCAGGATGTAGTATTTTTCCATGTTTAATGCACTCCAGATTATTGGTTCATGATCCAAAAAGTACTTATAAAAAGTTGAATGAGAGAGAGACAATAGACACAACAACTTGTCAGCAGCACTGCTCAACACCCAAGAACTTCAGACGCTGGAAATACTATTAGATATTAATTGTGTATAGAACATAAAATAAATATAGTTAAAATAGTTTTCAAAAGGGACTTATAATGGGAGAAATAAAAAGACTACTATAGACCCTTAGGCAGATTTAATTTAGAAAGGAACCAAATGGGTGGACTATTTCCAGGAATGTAAGAGGACTAAAATGATCATGAAACCCTCTTACAGATAACAATGATAAAAACAATTTTAAAGAAGTTTGTTGTTTTTGTTTTTTTTTAAGAGCAACCATTTCAAGACCTTGGAGAGAGTCTAAAAGAAGGAGGATTTACTCTCCAAAAACTGCCACAGGAAAGGGTAAGAATTGAGAGTTTATGTCTTCCTGGCTGGAGGTAATGCCCAACTCTTACAGCTTTAACTGTAAAAAAAAATAAAAAAAAAGCAGTGGAAAATCACACCCTTACTAGCGAAGGTGCCAGAGATCAAAGTTCAAGGCTGAAAAAGTAGCTAGAAGTCTAGAGGAAAAACACTGGCAGCAAAAAAAATTTTTTTAAAAAAACACCAACAAAAAAACCCCACAGGAGTATACAACTTTGAGTACAAATTCTGCCCAAATCCCAGGCCAGGCACTCAACTCTGCATGTGCAGGAGGAAGTACTAAGGCCTGGTGAAAAAGTGGGCAGGAGCCAGAGACAAATCTGCTCCTTAACGACAGCTGTGTGCAGCCCTATCTGTAAGTCTGCTGCCTTTTTTTTAAAACTGAGTAAACTTTCCAACTGTGCACAAGTGTCAGAAAGTCGGAACTTATAGGATTGAAAGATCTGGAACAGAGCCCCCAAATCAGCCAAACAGCTAGATATTAGGACAGTTGGAATCCTGAGAAGAAAATCAAAAAAGAATGACCAACAAATTAAACAGAAACAAGGAAAAAAGTCTCAAAGGATGAGGAAAAAAAGTAACAGTGGGAAGCTGTAAGAACAGAGATTCTAGTTGCTTCATATCAGAAGGGTGACAAAGTTTGCAGTTGGAGTGCAGGAAAGTTAATTGCCTACCAGAACCAAATACACACACACACACACACACACACACACACACACACACTCAGAAAAATACAACAGAATCTACAGTTGCCATAATGTACTATCTGCAAGTTCCAACTTTCAACCAGTAATGAACATTCAAAGAAATATAAAAGTGTGCTCCATACTCAGGGGAAAGGGCAGCCAATAGAAACAGACTCTGAACAGTTCCAGATATTGGACTTAGGAAACACAGACAAGCAGTAATTATAAATAGGTTCAAATAACTAAAGGAAACTAGACTATAACGCTGAATGAACAGCTAGGAACCCTCAACAGAGAAATGGAAACTAAAACAAAACAAATGGAAATTCTAGAGGTGAAAAGTAAAAAACTGAATTTTTAAAGTTCACTATATGAGTTCAACCACATTGGGTGGACAGCAGAACAAAGAACTGGTGAACTTGAAGACAGAGCAATAGAAACGCTCAAAGAGCACAGAGAATAAAGACTGGAGAAAAACTGAGGAGAAGCCCTGACACCTAAGAGGACAATGTCCAAATGCTCAATACACATGAAACTGGATTTCCAAAGGACGAGGAGAAAGAAAAGGGGCCAGAAAAACATATATATGAAGAAATAATTGTTGAAAATGTCTCAAAGGGGAGCAAAGAAACTGTTAGGGGTGATGAAAATGCTTTGTTTTTTGATTGTGGTGGTAGTTCCCTGTGTGCATGCATTTATCAGCACCTAACTATGCAATTCAAATGATGTGCTTCACTGTACATTTATTATATCTCAATAAAGTTCAAAAATGTAAATGATAAAATATATTTCTCCCTTCCACTAAAAAAAAAAAAAATCCTTACAGATGGGCTAAATATTATGGACATATCTGAAGAGACAATCTGGGTAAACACAAAAATAAATCTGAAAAAATTAACCAGAATGTAACATGGTAAGATCAGTAAGAGGTCCAGAGACAAGGAAAACAGGATGGAAACATGGGACTGAGGGTATCCGGAGAGATTTTCACTGAGAATTTTCCAGTTTTGATGAAAGATGTGCATCCAAAGATTTAGGATACATATAAAGAAAACTATATCCACATCTAGCTGTGAATATGGAGAATGCCATAGAGAAAATCTCGAAAACAGAGGGAGGAAAGAGCCATTACCCATAAAGTGGCTTTTAGACTGGCAGCAGACTTTTCAGCACAGAAGTGGCAGAGAAGAGTAGAATCTGGTCTTCAAAGTGCTGAAAGAAAAAAATACCAACCTGCTCCCTACTGGTACCTCATAACCAGTGGCAGAGTCATTTCTACACAGCACCTTGTGTTATGAGCATTCACTCCCAGTCCATCAAAATATGTCCAGTCTCTTAGGCTATTAAGGGATTTTATTTAAAGTAAACAGTGTTAATGTGTTGAGGGTGTTAATGACTTAATACTGTGGACTGCCAGTGTTGACTTAAGCCATTTTTATTATAAAATTACTTAAATATGCACAAATATATAAAACTAGGTATAAACTCTTATGCTTATAGTTCTTACATGACTACTAAACCAAATTTATAAATAAGTATATGTGTTTAGCATGCGTGCATGCTCAGTTGTGTCCCATTCTTTGCAACCCATAGCCTGTAGCCCGCCAGGTTCCTCTGTCCGTGGAATTTTCCAGGCAAAAACATTGGAGTTGAGCTGCCATTTCCTACTCTAGGGGATCTCCCCGACCCAGGGATCGAATCCACGTCTCTTGAGTCTCCTCAATTGGCAGGTGGATTCTTTACTACTGTGACACCCTGGGAAACCATATGTGACTTATTTATAAAGAAATTTTTAAAAGAACTGCAATGCCAATAAAATCTGAAACACAGACATAAATGTGACAGACGATATGATTTTCTGAGATAGTGAACTGAAATTGAAAAGTGTTCAATAACAGTTGTGGGTTTTCTCTTTCACAAAATGAGGCTTAGTGTGATGGATCTAGAGTCAGGCTGCCTAGGCCAAATGACATGGGCAAGTGACTTAATCTCTGTAAGCCCCACGACTCCCTTGTAAAATACGGTGAGTATCAACTCAAGAGGGATGTTGTGAGGATTAACTAGAAGTGAAGTACTTAGCCTACAAAAACAGCTTTATAAATTATTGGTTTTGTTTTTGTAATTTGTGCTTTTAAATAATAAAACAATTGGATCTTCTGTTCCATTATTTTGAAAGGCTAATCAATTTAATGTGGTACCCTAAAATACAATATCAAAAACATCCCATACAAGGAAAAGAAATTCTATTGAACTTGGGACTTACAAAGTTGGCTCTCTGCTGCATCTTTGACTGCAATAAAAATAAGGGGCCAACCACACCAAGCTTTAGAGATTGGAATGACTCTGTCAGTAGGAGCCACCTGAGGACTCAATTTGGACACCATGTTTTATCTTTAGTCTACTCTGCAACAGGATGTCAATGGCCTTCCCTTGGTCCCACTGTGAGTAGAAACACCCATGCAAACCTTGGAACCAAAACAAAATGGCCAGGCTGAGTCACAGGGTAATCATTCAGGTGATTCAAAATAGATTTACAGGCCTTTTTAAAGAACCTCCCAGAAATAGAAAGACACACACACACCACCATCACCACTACAGATTTAACAGCTTCCAGTAAATGAAGGGATTTAAGCCAAAGGAGGCCCTCCAGGGGTGAGAATCTTAGACTTGGCGGCAGGCTGCAGCAGAAGGCTGGTAAAAGAGAGAGCTTGTCATCCTTTAGGGACAAAAGAATGTTTCCACATTAAAAACAAAACACATACACACAAACTTACGATAAGAAAAGCTAGATTGAACAATCGCTACAATATTTATCAAGGGAAATTTAACAAGCAAACTAGTAACATAGGAGGAGAAAATTTTCACTACTTCAAAACACACCCATTTTTAAAAAATGACTTTAGCTCCTATCACATACAAATGCAGCTACTTAAAAGTAAATTATACCTATCTCTTAATTAAGCAAAGTCTATTAAGCTCTTGGTCTCAAAGGTACATCCTTGAAGGTAATCAAAATCTATCTATTCCCTATACTTACAGTTCAGACTTGCCCTACTGACAATTATTCTAAATGAGAAAGGAATTTGCTGAGTTATCTGAGCCTAGGTAGGTCCAGACGTATTTTACAAATAAAAAGCAGATTCTTCTGAAGGAGAAAATTATTTCTCACTTGGCATTTTCTGCCCCTATCTTTAAGTGCTCGCCTAATGGCATGGCAAACACTGGGGAAATATGGCAAAGACCATGCAAAGTAGATCTCACAAAATATTTAACAAAGACCACTCTGACCCATTTTATTTTCAATGGAGAAATAACTCCAGAAAGAATGAAATGGAGCCAAAGCAAAAACAACACCCAGCTGTCGATGTGATTGGTGGTGGAAGTAAAGTCTGATGCTGTAAAGAGCAATATTGCATAGGAACCTGGAATGTTAGGTTCATGAATCAAGGCAAATTGGAAGTGGTCAAACAGAAGATGGCAAGAGTGAACATCAACATTTGAGGGATCAGTGAACTAAAATGGACTGGAATGGGTGAATTTAACTCAGATGACCAATATATCTACTACTGTGGGCAGGAATCCCTGAGAAGAAATGGAGTAGCCATCACAGTCAACAAAAGAGTCTGAAATGCAGTACTTGGATGCAATCTCAAAAACGACAGAATGATCTCTGTTAGTTTCCAAGGCAAACCATTCAATATCACAGTAATCCAAGTCTACGCCCCAACCAGTAATGCTGAAGAAGTTGAAGCTGAACAGTTCTTTGAAGACCTACTTGACTTTCTAGAACTAACACCCAAAAAGATGTCCTTTTCATGATAGGAGACTGGAACGCAAAAGAAGTCAAGAAATACCTGGAGTAACAGGGAAATTTGGCCTTGGGGTACAGAACAAAGCAGGGCAAAGACTAATAGAGTTTTGCCAAGAGAACACACTAGTCATTGCAAACACCCTCTTCCAACACAAGAGAAGACTCTGGTTATGACCAACCTAGACAGCATATTCAAAAGCAGAGACATTACTTTGTCAACAAAGGTCCGTTTAGTCAAGGCTATGGTTTTTCCAGTGGTCATGTATGGATGTGAGAGTTGGACTGTGAAGAAAGCTGAGCGCCGAAGAATTGATGCTTTTGAACTGTGGTGTTGGAGAAGACTCTTGAGAGTCCCTTGGACTACAAGGAGATCCAACCAGTCAATCCTAAAGGAAATCAGTCCTGATTATTCATTAGAACTGATGCTGAAGCTGAAACTCCAATAACTTTGGCTACCTGATGTGAAGAACTGACTCACTGGAAAAGACCCTGATGCTGGGAAAGATGGAAGGCAGGAGGAGAAGGGGACAACATAGGATGAGATGGTTGGACGGCATCACTGACTCAATGGACATAAGTTTGAGTAAGCTCTGGGAGCTGATGATGGACAGGGAAGCCTGGAGTGCTGGAGTCCATCCAGTCGCAAAGAGTCAAGACACGACTGAGCAACTGAACTGAACTGAACTCTGACCCAAGTAAGACATTACACCATTGCTTGAGAAAGTTGCACACAGAGGCTGGTTCCACTGTCGGGCTCTAGCCTGTTACCTGGAGTCCACTTTCCCTGTACCCAAATTTTGACTGCCTCCTCCTCCCAGGATCCTGAGGAGACCAAAGGATAAAAAATTGCTGGAATTCCTCAAATCCTTTAAGTACAATGAACAATGACTAGATTCAGACCAAACACCTCCCACCCTACCAATTTAAACTAAAAAGTGGGAGTAACTAAAGAATTGAAAGCAAGGACTCAAACAGATACTTGTACACCCAAGTTCACAGCTGTACTATTCACAATAGCCAAAAAGTAGAAGATACCCAAGTGTCCATCAACAGATGAATGGATAAACAAAATGTGGTATATACATACAAGGGAATACTAATCAGCCACAAAAACGAATGAAGTGATGATACAGGCCACAACAGAAATTAATCTTGAAAACATTATACTAAATGAAATAAGCCAGACACAAAAGGACAGTTATTGTATGGTTCTACTTACTTGTGATAGCCAAAACAGGCAACTTTACAGAGACAGAAAGCAGGCAAGAGGTTAGTAGAGGTTGGAGGGAATGGAGAATTATTGCTTAGTGGTTAAAGAGTTTCTGTATGAAGTGATGAAAATGTTTTGGAACAAACAGTAGCGACGGTTGCACAACACTGTGAATGTAACTAATACCATATAACTGTACACTTAAATATGGTTAAAGTGGCAAGTCTTGTGTTATATGTATTTTTTTTACCACACTTTTAAAAAATGAGAGACTCAAATCACTGAAAATAACCCAAATGTCCTTCACAGGTGTTGTATATCCCAAAGCTGCAATAAAAATGGAACAAACTACTTATACACACAACAACTGGGATGAATCCCAAGGGCTGAGTGAAAGAAGCCAGTTTCTGAAGATGACACACTGTAAGTGTCCATTTAATGACATTCTCAGAAAGAAAAACTCGAGGGGTAGAGATCAGACCAGTGGTTGCCAGGAGCTGGGACAAAGGGAAGCGTATGCTTATAAAGAGATGGCACAGAGGTTTTGGGGGGGGGGGGTTCCCTGACTGTGGTGGTAGTCACATGCATCTAAGCACATATTAAAATCCAGAACTACTCTTCACAAATATTTTTTCAAGCTAAGTTTAAAAAAACTGTCGGGTACAAGGAGAAATAGCACTCATTGCTATCCGGTTCTTGTAATCACCGATCACTGCTTCCCTGCTCATGCCTCCCTGTATTTTCTATGCATTTCTCTATCTCTTAAAATATCCAAAGATCACACACTGGAAAACACGCTTTGTAAAATTATAATGAAGGGTCCGTGCTGCTATTCCTAGAAGGAATTCTTTTCCCTGCATCACATCCATCCACATGTAATCACCCTGTCTGTCTTTCTAGCCTTGATACCTTTCCTGGATGAAATGTGAATCACTTGGGAAAAGAAATGTGGCTGTGTCCCACTGCTGCCGAAAACAGGGTCTTGGAAATGATCAGATTACACATCTGTCACGACATGATGGGAACGCTCAGAGCGCTTCCTCTGAGGTACGAACTCGACAAATTTGTGTTCTCCCAGTGGAGCTTCCCAGGTTGTTTAACAATGATAGCCTCCACCACCACTCCCCCTAAAAAACGTTTCTGGTTCCATGACTATGAGTACCTGGAAGGAGCCAGTCCCACCAGAGCCCACATCTAAGGCTCCATCTAATAAACACACCAAAAAGCTGTGGGAAACTCTGGATCCAAACCAATGGTCTGCAGGAGAAAAATGGAAAGAGAAAGCTCCCAGCTAGCTCATGTTTCTGTGGCAATTCACGCTGCACTGGCAGCCCTGGCCTTTGGAAGCCTCTGAAAGCCCCTGGGGCATTATTTATGACAGTTAAAGACACTGGGTGGGAGTCAGGCAGATGGGAAAAAGCAAAGAGGAGCTGGCCTGCTTGATCTCATCATGCTCTTCCTCACCTCTCCTGGCTGGGTAGGGGTGTCACCCAGGGAAAGAATACTTTACAAGCAAGCCATTCATCAGGGTTCCTAATTTAAAAGTTGGAAAGCGTAACACTGGAGCTGGTTTTGCCATCTTCCAACACCTCATTAACCTCGTCACTGTTCTTCTGTTGAGGGCAAGAGCCTCAGGAATTACTACAGAGGTTCCATCCTGAACACTTGAGAAGAAAAAGAAACAGTAACACTTTGCCTGAAAAAAAAAAAAAAGAAAACCCGTAAGACCACAAGAGTTGTGCCAGATCACGAATAAAACAGGAAGGACGTGACAAAGAGATCATCTACCTAGACTTTACTAAATTTTAGGAATATTCATCTTTATCCAGAGAGAAATAGAGGAGGAATAATAAATAATAACCAATTTTTCATAGGCCTTTCTTGTAAAGGGACAATGTCACCCCACTTCTCTTTGAAGCAAACAGCTGAGAATAAATAGGGATTTGAACCATACTGTGTACCAAAAAGCTGGATATTCTGTGAATTTTGAACTGAACCCAAGCATTTCTTTTTTTTTTTTCTTTCAAAGGCAAAACTAAGATTTTAAATATATAAATAAAGCCTCAGAATATAGTTCAAACTGAAACCATGTCCATTTATTTTCTGAACTGGTAAAAGAAATATAAAAACATTCACTCAACCAAATCAGTATTTCTCTGTGTTTGAGTCTGTCTCTGGTATTGTGGATACAGGAGGAAACTACTAGACTCTTTGGGGGCAAAGCATCCAACTCCATCTCATTACTGGTGAGAATTGAGCGGGACTGAGGGAAAAGGTCCCAAGTGTTTACACGAAGCCCAAGGGCAGAATCCAAGACTCTAGGTCTCATCTGAACCTCAGGCGCTCTTTCTTGCCCATAAGAACCAGAAGCCCTTCCTTTCTTGGTCCCCTATAAGAAAAAAGCTACACAGCCCATTTTCTTTCCCAATGAAAATGAGAGATCAAAAAGCCGGGAGATGAATTCTAACACTCACAGATTTTCTTTGGCCTAGAGCAAGTCACCAAGGCTGTGACACTGCTGTCCACCCTCTTGGATCCCTTCCAAAAGGTTTAATGGATATCTTCATCAATCTGAACAGATCAGAAGGTGGCAGACACACCAAGGCCAGATATTTTATCTTACCTACTTAGGAATTAATGGCGCATGTGGACAGATTGCTAGACAAGCTGGAACACTAATATATCCTGGAAATGTTGACATCCTAGACACAAAACATCGAAAATTGGTGATTTGTAGAATAGACATAGGACATGTGAACGAGCCATGGGCTGTCTCCTCTGAGAGAAAGGACAGTGACACAGGTCTGGCCCACAGCCGTAACCATCTTTCGACATCTCTTTTGGTCCCCTCTTTTCCCTCTTTTGTCAAAAGGGTCTGTTCTTGGCCTCTTCACTCTCCTTGGGTGACTACAGCTGTTCCTACAGCTCTTCCCCTGCTCTACACACCTGCCCACGCTGAGGCGGATGGGTATGGGGAGGTATGTGTGCTTGCGGAGGGGGGTGGGAGGAGCGGGGTGGGAGTTAGGGGGCATGTCCCAGGAGACAGAAATGGTTTCTTTAAAGTTGGAGAGTCTGGTCAAATAATCCACTGCCAACTTCAATAATTTTCTATATTTATGCTCAGTATGATCATTTAGAGGACCCATCTTATTGTTCACAAGTAAGGAAAATTACAAGATTTCTGTGGGATTTGCTTAACTCTTTGAATATCAGAGCTTTTATAGCTTCCTTTAGCAAAGTCATCCTGTACTTTCATAACACAAAACTATTGAAAGAATAAGAGAAAAATCTTCTAAAAGGAATGAATGTCGAGCAGTCTCTGATTCTTGCCCCCTCTTCAAGAATTTTTCTGAAAAACACTGGGTTTTCTGCTGTGCCTGGCCACTGCCTCTAGTTGAAATGCAACCAAAATAAACTTAGTTTCCATTTATAAGTCTCAGACTAGTTGATGACTTTATCAACAGCATCATACAACAAAAAAGCAAACATAAATGAAGAACATATATATCCTCATAGACAGTTTTAGGGCTTGAAATCTAGACATAGTCTAATCACCAAACTCTTTAACTTTCTTTTATTAAATAAGGAAACTAAGGCCCAACTAGGGCCACAAAACTGTGGTAGTGGGGAACCTGATGAGTTTGAGTACTTTTACCTCTCCATCTTATGTCCTTTTCAATCTCCTAAGATACAACGCTTTAAAACAAAGTCTTGACTCCCCTCCATTCTGAAGTTTTCTCCTTGTCTCCACTACATGGCCTCTCTGTATCATCTTGGTTCTGTGGCTCATGGGAACTGGTTTACGCAAATATCTTGCTGTATTCAAGGTCAAACTCCAACCACTCCAGCAAACCAATCCTTTTTTCTTGTATGTCTTCCACTCGGACCTGGTTTCCCATCTAAAAAATACGTCTGGTCCACAGTGGAACTGCCGGTAATAGGGACGAACTACCTTGAGTCTCTGTGAATGGCTGTGGTTCAGGTAACTTGTTCCAGCCTATTTATTAGTCTATGGTGAGTCTCCCAAAAAACACAGGCAAACAGACTCTCAAAATGTTAGGTACTGGCCTTGCCTGGTGGCACATCATATAAGAAACCATGGGCCAATGCAGGAGACATGGGTTCGATTCCTGGTCCTTGGAGCAACTAAATCCATGTACCACAAGGTACACATACTTTAATTTTTAAAGATGCAATTTTCCAGGCATAATCAAAATGGTTTATTAGAAATGTATAAAATACCCCCCTTTGATTTCACTAAGCAGTGGCAACTTACTAATAAATACCCCTTTTCCCCTTAAAATTCTTTGAATATAATATTTTGCTTAGAAACCTGACATTATAGCAGCATAATACCCAGGTAGAAGTAAGATGGACACATGCCTCCTTGGAAATCACTGGAGTCATACCAATTCAAAAGCTCCTTTTGAAACTATTTTATAATAACCTGCTCAAAGGTTTTTAAAATTTTTTTATTTTACATCCAACTTTGTGAAAAAACCGAAGTGGTACCAGGATGTCCCATTGATCACTCTGTCATGGGTTCACCTGGGGCAGGTTTATATTTTTAGTCTTCACTACAAGAAAAGTCATTTTCAAAAGCTGAGTGGCTAGAAGTTCCTATTCTCTAATTCCAGATGATAGTTTCACTTTTCCTATTTCCTACATTTCTATCCACTTCTTTGTATCTGGGATTATTCCCAAAGACCTCAGACATTTCATTTTTTCTAAGGACTCTTGCATTAGATTATTCATTATAAGCGAATTAGCTATAGAACTTTCAGGTCTTTAATTTTGCTTTCTCCCTCCTTCTAGCTGCCCTAATTGCAACTGTCAACCATGGTTTGTTGAAAAGACAAGCTGCCTCTTGCTTTTTTTGTTTTGCTCTGTCTGCCACACTACACGGCTTGCAGGATCTTTTTTCCCCAATGAGGGATCGAACCCAGGGTGCAGGCAGTGAAAACACCAAGTCCTAACAACTGGACTGGCATGGAATTCCCAACAAACCGCCTCTTGGAACACTGCTCTTAGGACATCTTTAAAGAAAACAGTCTTAGCAATTGGAGGATGTAAAGCCACTTGGAGGACAAAGGAGATGCCCAAGCCAGCAGCCCTCATCAACTACAAGACATATGAGTAAGGCCATCTTGGATCTTACAGCCTAGATGCAAATAGTCAAGCAAGCACATGAGTAAACTAACATGAATCCAGCAGAGGAACGATCCAAGCAGTTCACGGGGTGGTGAGAAAGAATAACTCATTATTATATTAAGCCCTATGTGTGTGTGTGGCGGGAGGCGGTGGGGGGGGGTGGGGTGGGGCGGGTGTGTGGGCAGCGGGCTTTGTCCAGCAAAGGCTACCCGAAATATTAGTCAAATATTGAAATCTCTTTATGCTTGAGAGCTGGAATAAGACCAAGAAACCTGATTTTGACATTTTATCAGAGGGCTTTCTCAGAATAATAATAACAATAAGGTGGCAAATACAAAAAATGGGGGATGGGCTAAGGTTTAAAAAGAATAAAACTGTCCTTAGCTAGAGATGGCATGATTAAACATTTGAATACTATAGAAGAATCTACTAGGTTTAATAAGCAAATCTGATAAGGTCACTGCTTTATGGTTGATACAAAAACCCTTTTTTTCTATATATAGTTCAGTTCAGTAGCTCAGTCCTGTCCGACTTTTTGCGACCCCATGAATAGCAGCACTCCTGGCCTCCCTGTTCATCACCAACTCCTGGAGTCCACCCAAACCCATGTCCACTGAGTCGGTGATGCCATCCAACCATCTCATCCTCTGTCATCCCCTTCTCCTCCTGCCCTCAATCTTTCCCAGCATCAGGGTCTTTTCAAATGAGTAATTTCTTCGCATCAGGTGGCCAAAGTATTAGAGTTTCAGCTTCAACATCAGTCCTTCCAATGAACACCCAGGACTGATCTCCTTTAGGATGGACTGGATGAATCTCCTTGCAGTCCAACGGACTCTCAAGAGTCTTCTCCAACACCACAGCTCAAAAGCATCAATTCTTCGGAGCTCAGCCTTCTTTATAGTCCAACTCTCACATCCATACATGACTACTGGGAAAACCCTAGCCTTCATTAGACAGACCTTTGTTGGCAAAGCAATGTCTCTGCTTTTTAATATGCTGTCTAGGTTGGTCATAACTTTCCTTCCAAAAGTAAGCGTCTTTTAATTTCCTGGCTGCAATCACCATCTGCAGTGATTCTGAAGCCCAGAAAAATAAAGTCAGCCACTGTTTCCACTGTTTCCCCATCTATTTTCCATGAAGTGATGGGACCGGATGCCATGATCATAGTTTTCTGAATGTTGAGTTTCAAGCCAACTTTTTCACTCTCCTCCTTTACTTTCATCAAGAGGCTCTTTAGTTCTTCTTCACTTTCTGCCATAAGGGTGGTATCATCTGCATATCTGAGGTTATTGATATTTCTCCCAGCCATCTTGATTCCAGCTTGTGCTTCCTCCAGCCCAGTGTTTCTCATGATGTACTCTGCATATAAGTTAAATAAGCAGGGTGACAATATACAGCCTTGACATACTCCTTTTCCTATTTGGAACCAGTCTGTTGTCCCATGTTCAGTTCTAACTGTTGCTTCCTGACCTGCATACAGATTTCTCAAGAGGAAGGTCAGGTGGTCTGGTATTCCCATCTCTTTCAGAATTTTCCACAGTTTATTGTGATCCACACAGTCAAAGGTTTTGGCATAGTCAATAAAGCAGAAATAGATGTTTTTCTGGAACTCTCTTGCTTTTTCGATGATCTAGTGGATGTTGGCAATTTGATCTCTGGTTCCTCTGCCTTTTCTAAAACCAGCTTGAATATCTGGAAGCTCATGGTTCACGTATTGCTGAAGCCTGGCTTGGAGAATTTTGAGCATTACTTTACTAGCGTGTGAGATGAGTGCAATTGTGTGGTAGTTTGAGCATTCTTTGGCATTGCCTTTCTTTGGGATTGGAATGAAAATTGATCTTCTCCAGTCCTGTGGCCACTGCTGAGTTTTCCAAATTTGCTGACAAAAAGCAGAGACATTACTTTGCCAACAAAGGTCCGTCTAGTCAAGGCTAGGGTTTTTCCAGTGGTTATGAATGGATGTGAGAGTTCGACTATAAAGAATGCTGAGCACCGAAGAATTGATGCTTTTGAACTGTGGTGTTGGAGAAGACCCTTGAGAGTCCCTTGGACTGCAAGGAGATCCAACCAATCCATCCTAAAGGAGATCAGTTCTGAGTGTTCATTGGAAGGACTGATGTTGAAGCTGAAACTCCAATACTTTGGCCCACCTGATGCAAAGAGCTGACTCACTGGAAAAGACCCTGATGCTGAGAAAGACTGAGGGCAGGAGGAGAAGGGTATGACAGAGGATGAGATGGTTGGATGCCATCACCAACTCAATAGACATGGGTTTGGGTGGACTCCGGGAGATGGTGATGGACAGGGTGCCTGGCGTGCTGCGGTTCATGGGGTCACAAAGAGTCGGACACAACTGAGTGACTGAACTGAACTGAGTGCAGCACTTTCACAGCATCATCTTTCAGGATTTGAAATAGCTCAACCGGAATTCCATCACCTCCACTAGCTTTGTTCATAGTTATGCTTCCTAAGGCCCACTTGACTTCATAGCCTACAAGCAGAAAATAAATAGGAAAACTAAAATGATGCCATTTATAATAGGATCAAAAAGCATGAAACACCTGGAAATAATTAAAGATCTGTATGACTGCCGCACTGAAAACTATAAAACTTTACTGAGAAAAATAAGACCTAAAAAAGGAAGAAATACAATATGTTCACAGATAGGAAAGCTCACTACTCAATTATGACAAGTCTCCCCACACTCTTCTATAGATACAATGCAAGTATCTCAGCATAGTTGTTTCTTCTTTTTCCTGGAAACTGACCAGCTGATACTGAAATTTTTATGGAAAAACAAGGAGGTAAAATAAAATAGCTAATCTTGAATTCAGAATAAAACTGAAGGACTTAAACTACCGAATATCGAGACTTACTATGAAGTCATATTAATGAAGGCATTCATTGTCTATACTAATTCATGCAAAAATAGACCGCCTAATGAAACAGACCCACACATGACTTTGTACTACTATGGGCAAAGATATTCTTTTCAATAGAAGGATCTGAGTTGACTGGATATCCATATAGAAAAAAATGAACACTGACACTCTACTTTAAACTGCACATCAGTAAGTTTCAGACAGACAGAAGATCTAAATGTGAAAAATAAAACAATGTAGACTTTACAAGAAAACTAAGGAGAAAATCATCATGATTTGGGGAAAGGCAAAGATTTCTTACAGAGGACACAACCATTCTACCATAGAGGGGGAAAACTGACCAATTGGGTTATACTGATCTACAAAATTAACAGTTCTGTTATTAATACGAAACTAATTATTTTGTTCATCAAAAGACACTATTAGTAATGTGAAAGCAATTTTGACATTCTATTCATTGTGGATTTAAAAAATTTTATCATAGTAAAATATACATAAAATTTGTCTTTTTAAATGTTTTTAAAGGTGCAATTCAGGGACATAAAGATCATTCACATTGTTGGGGACAGACTAAAACTCTATACCCATTAAACATAATGGGTGGTATAAAAGGTCATATATATGCCATACTAACGCATATATATGGAATTTAGAAAGATGGTAACAATAACCCGGTGTACGAGACAGCAAAAGAGACACTGATGTATAGAACAGTCTTATGGACTCTGTGGGAGAGGGAGAGGGTGGGAAGATTTGGGAGAATGACATTGAAACATGTAAAATATCATGTAAGAAACGAGATGCCAGTCCAGGTTCGATGCACGATACTGGATGCTTGGGGCTAGTGCACTGGGACGACCCAGAGGGATGGTAGGGGAGGGAGGAGGGAGGAGGGTTCATGATGGGGAACACATGTATACCTGTGGCGGATTCATTTTGATATTTGGCAAAACTAATACAATTATGTAAAGTTTAAAAATAAAATTAAATTAAATTAAAATAAATAAATAAATAAAAGGCCCCTGACTTTCCCTCTTCCCATGGGTGCACATTCAGTATATTCCTGTATATTCCAGTATATTCCTGAATATTCCAGTATATTCCTGAATACACACATTCCTGTATATTCAATACAGGAACGGGTGGATCAGTTCCCTCTGAGAGAAATCCAAAACCTGGTTGAGTAACTCCTACACACTGGTGACTGAGAAAATACCCACATTAAAATGGGTAGGAAAGGCTGAGACACTCTCCCCATAAACCCAACCCCTGGCATGGTTCCTTACAATTGGGAGGGAACTCTGACCTTCAGGTTTCACCCAGGGAATGAAGAAACTGGATCACAAATCTAGTGCCCCAACTCTTAAGGCTACCAGTTGAAGTATGGTCTCCAAATCACCTAGCTCTGAGAGCCAAAGGGGCTTGCATTCACAAACATCCTACAAAACTGTAGCGAATAAACAAACAGTTGTTAAATGGGTACATAAGGACTCTGGCAATTACCACTCCCCGAACACCCAGCTCAGCTCAGAAGGATCAAACAGAAATGCCCATTCCTCAGTTTCTCGCTGGAAGCGATCTGACTGCAAACTTCTGCAGCTCCTTTCTGAGGGTCTGGCTTCTAATCAGCCTGCAGGCAGGAACTGACAAGGATCCTCTTGGAAACCCAGCAGAGCTGGTGGGCACATCCTCCACTGTCTACCCACGGCTTACTCCAACAGTAAAACTAAGTTACCAGTTTCTCCTTGGAAGGAACTTGTCCATACATCTAGCTCCCCAACAATTATAACTGCTACTTAAGAGACTCACTCCCAAATTACCTAGTTCTGGCAACTAATGGGCCTCAGCGTTCACGAGTCCATGAGGACCACATGAAAATAAAGAGATGGTTCTAGTCTGTGGGAGTGCTTGTGTGCCTAAGTTATCTCTCCGGCTCAGCACAGAGTAAGTAAACAAAAATACCCAGATCTCAGTTTCTTCCTTACAGAAGCCAGACTGCATATATAAAGTCCTCATTTTCCCAGCTGCTGTCTGAATGTCAGGCTTCCAATTAGACTGCAGTGGGGAGTTGAAAGGGGAAGCAATTAGTAGTACTTTGGGAATGTCAACAAGCATATGGGCATTTCCCAAGTCTTTCATACACTGACAGATCTTGGCATATCCTCATCTACTAGGAACCACTAAGAACAAAGATGGTGACTTGACTATGGAAAACAGTTTGGAGACTCCTTAAAAAACTAAAGCTAGAGCTACCACATGATCGAGCAATCCTACTTCTGGGCATACATCCAGAAAAGATGAAAACCCTAATTCAAAAAGATACACACACCCCCAGGTTCATAGCAACACTATTTACAACAGCCAAGACATGGAAGCAACCTAAGTTTCCATCAGCAGACAAATGAATAAAGAAGATGTGGTATGTATATGTGTACACACACACACACACACACACACACACACACACATGTACACACAGTGGAATCTTACTCAGTCATAAAAAAGAATGAAATGATGCCATTTGGAGCAACATGGATAAACCCAGAAATTATACTAAGGGAAGTCAGACAGAGGAAAACAATTATGATATTCCTTACATGTGGAATCTAAAAAAAGATACAAATAAACTTATTTACAAAACAGAAACAGATTCACAGAGAAAATAAATGTTTGGTTACCAAAGGGGAAAGAGGAGGAGGAGGAAAAATTAGGACCTTGGGATTAACAGATACACACTACTAAATATAAAATATCAATAGATAAACAACAAGACCTACTGTATAGCACAGGGAACTATAATCATACTTTATAATAACCTGTAATTGAAGAGAATTTGAAACATACATATAGTTGTTTGGCTTGGACAATCACAAAGATCTGAGAGGCAACTAAGAGCTCAGGCTGGGCTCATCTCCTGCACAAGTACAGTCTGTCAAGGCTGAGTGAGACAGCTGTTTTATCTGAGGTGTAGAAACCAATACAGAGAGTCAAGGACAATAAAGACACAACGAATATGTTCCAAACAATAAAATAAATCTCCAGAAACAATCTTAATGAAATGGAGATAAGTGATTCATCTGATAGTTCTAAATAATGGTCATAAAATGGTCACTAAGGTCAGGGCTTCTCTAGAGGCTCAGTGGTAAAGAATCCACCCGCCAATGCAGGGGACATGGGTTCAATCCCGGGGTCAGAAAGACCCCTGGAGAAGAAAATGGCAACCTACTCCAGTATTCTGGCCTGGGAAATCCCATGGACAGAGGAGCATAGTTGGCCACAGTCCATGCATCTGCAAGTCAGGCACAACTTAGCAACTAAACAACAACATCAAGGTCAGGAGACCAATACACAAAGTGAGAATTTCATAAAGAAAAGTGTGTGTGTGTGTGTGTGTGTGTGTGTGTATATATATATATGTATAAAAATACCAAAGAGAAATCAGAGAGCTAAAGAATACAATGACAACTTAAAAGTTCAATAGAGAGGTTCAACAAGAGTAGCTAAAGCAAAATAAAAGATAAATAAAGTTGAATTTAGGATAGTGGAAATTATCTAAAGAACAAAAAAAAGAAAAAGAATAAAAAAGAGTGAAGATAGCTGAAAAGACTTATCATACTATTAACTGGGCGCATATATGTAATGAAATGGAGATAAATTTATGCAGATAAATTATTTATCTCCGTTTCATTAAACATAAGTTCATTTTCAGTTTTCATTCCAATCCCAAAGAAAGGCAATGCCAAAGAATGTTCAAACTACCACACAATTGCACTCATCTCACACGCTAGCAAAGTAATGCTCAAAATTCTCCAAGCCAGGCTTCAACAGTACATGAACCAGGAACTTCTAGATGTTCAAGTTCGATTTAGAAAAGGCAGAGGAACCAGAGATCAAATCGCCAACAATTGTTGGATCACTGAAAAAGCAAGAGAGTTCCAGAAAAACATCTATTTCTGCTTTATTGACTATGCCAAAGCCTTTGACTATGTGGATCACAACAAATTGTGGAAAATTCTTCAAGAGATAGGAATACTAGACCACCTTACCTGCCTCTTAAGAAATGTGTATGCAGGTCAAGAACCAACAGTTAGAACTGGACATAGAACAATAGGCTGGTTCCAAATCAGGAAAGAAGTACGTCAAGGCTATATACTGTCACCCTGCTTATTTAACTTATATGCAGAGTACATCATGTGAAATGCTGGGCTGATTGAAGCACAAGCTGGAATCAAGATTGCTGGGAGAAATATCAATAACTTCAGATACGCAGATGATACCACCCTTATGGCAGAAAGTGAAGAAGTAAAGAGCCTCTTGATGAAAGTAAAGGAGGAGAGTGAAAAAGTTGGCTTAAAATTCAACATTCAGAAAACTAAGATCATGGCATCCGGTCCCATCACCTCATGGCAAATACATGGGGAAACAATGGAAACAGTGAGAGACTTTATTTTGGGGGGCTCCAAAATCACTGCAGATGGTGACTGCAGCCATGAAATTAAAAGACTCTTACTCCTTGCAAGAAAAGCTATGACCAACCTCGACAGCATATTAAAAAGCAGAGACATTACTTTGCCAACAAAGACCATCTGGTCAAAGCTATGGTTTTTCCAATAATCATGTATGGATGTGAGAGTTGGACTATAAAGAAAGCTGAGCACCCAAGAATTGATGCTTTTGAACTGTGGTGTTGGAGAAAATTCTTGAGAGAGTCCCTTGGACTGCAAGGAGATCAAATCAGTTCATCCTAAAGGAAATCAGTCCTGAATATTCACTGAAAGGACTGATGCTGAAGCTGAAACTCCAGTACTGATGCAAAGAACTGACTCATTTGAAAAGACCCTGATGCTGGGAATGACTGAAGGCAGGAGGAGAAGGGGTCAACAGAGGATGAGATGGTTGGATGTTATCACCGACTTGATGGACATGAATTTGAGCAAGCTCCGGCAGTTGGTGATGGACAGGGAAGCCTGGCATACTGCAGCCATGTGGTCGCAGAGTCAGACATGACTGAGCAACTGAACTGACTAATATACATAATACAGATGTCTCAGAGAAGACAGAAAGAGAGAGCAGTAAAAGCTATCCAAAGAAATAATGACTAAAAATTTCCCTAACCTGGAGAAAGAAACAGACATCCAGATTCAGGAAGCTCAAACAATACTTTAAAAGAATCCAAAGAGACCCATAATAGCACATAAATCAAATTGTCAAATGTTAAAGACAGAGGATCTTAAAAGCAGCTCAGAAAAGGCTAGTTATTATGTACAAGGGAACCCTTGTTCAGGGTATTTTGCAGAGAAACATTTCCGGCCAGAAGGGAGCGGATGGTGTATTCAAACTGATGAAAGGAGAAAAAAAAAAAAACTGCCAATAAAGAATAGCCTACCCAGCAAAGCTGTTCAGAATTGAAGAAGAGAGTTCCCTAGACAGACAAAAGTTGAAGTTCATCACCACCAGTCTTGCTGTACAAGAAAAATTAAGAGTTCTTCAGGCTGAAATAAAGGGACAGTAATTAGGTGTGCTGCAGTCCATGGCGTCACAAAGAGTCAGACATGACTGAGCAACTGAACTGAATTAATAACATGAAAATGTGTGTGTGTGTGTGTGCATGCAGGCATGCTCAGTCGTGTCCAACTCTTTGCAATTCTTATGGACTGTAGCCCACCAGGCTCCTCTGCCCATAGAATTTTCCATATAAGAATACTGAAGTGGGTTGCCATTTCCTAATCCAGGGGAGTGTCCCGATCCAGGAATCAAACCCATGTCTCTTATGTCTCCGGCACTGGCAGGTGAATTCTTTATCACTTGAACACCTGGAAAGCCCCAGTTCAACATACACAAATCAATAAATGTGACACACCAAAATAATAAAATGAAGGATAAGAATCATAGGCAGAAAAAAAAAAAAAAGAATCATAGGCAGACAAGAGAATCAGATTCACAGATGATTCCAATTTCAGAGCTAGCTGATAAGTACTTTAAAATAACTATGCTTAAAATGAAAATTAAAACCACAATGAGATGTCACCTCACATGGGTCAAAATGGCTATCATCAAAGAGAACATAAATAACAAATATCGGTGAGGATGTGAGGAAAGGGGTACCCTTGTATCCTGTTGATGGGAATGTATATTGATGTAGATGCTGAGGAAAACAGCATGGAGGTTTCTCAAAAAACTAAAAGCAGAATTACCATATGACCTAGCAATTCCACTTCTGGGTATATATATCCAAAAAAAGCAAAAACATTAATTTGAAGATACATGCACCCCAATGTTCATACAAGCATTATTTACAGTTGCCAAGATACGGAAGCAACCTAAGTGTTCATCAACAGAAGACAGATAAAGATGTGGAATATAGATACAATGGAATACTACTCAGCCATAAAAGAGAATGAAATTTTGACATTTGTAACAACATGTATGGACTTGGAGGAGGTGAAGTACAGGCTCAGAGAGCTTTGGGAACATACCCTCAGTATGAGTGGCAGCCGTGGGACTTGAACTCAAACCTGTCTGAGACAGTCAGACTCTTATCCACTTTACTACATGGCTTCTCTAGACTAGCTAGCTGAAGATGAGCAGTTTCATCTGAAAAGTGCTTATAATAATAAGCAGGAATATTTGGAACTTGAGGAAGTGCATTAGCTGCTTCAAGATTCCAGCTTTGGAGTCTTCAGTATCTACCAAGAGAACTCAGTATTTTCCAAACTGGAGAGAATGATAGCATTGGTCATTTGATGGGAGTTCTCTTCACTCCTTCAAATTCAGCTGCCAAGGACTTATTGAAGAGATGTAACAGCATTCATCAGAGGTTTGCTAATAGGTTATGTTTTAAAATAACAATTGTTGTTATTTCTTTGTTGTTGTCATGATTGCAATCAGTTTGGATCTGCAAGCCAGTGGTTCCAAAAATTCAATGTACCTCCTTCAGTGTTTAGTTTCTTACCAGGCAGTGCCTTAGGCAGTGAGCAGAGAGCAGTATGTAGTCCTGTAAATTTGGAGCTGTGAATTATCACTACATGAAAATACTGCCAGGCCTTCCAGTGTGAGTTTGTTCTACTCTGCTACAACCTGAAAAGAAACAGCTCAGGCACCATGATTGAAAAAAGAGACTGCCCATCAAAACAGTGCAAAGTAGACAAGTTTTCATTTATTTTCTTTGGAGCACTCCTGTTGGCAGCTGCACTCTTTTGGTTAATGGAATATTCTTGACTCATTAAACAGGCTCATTGAGGGAAAGGAGCCATGGGGACTGGAGCAGGATGGAGAGCCACCCCTGGTATCCTTTGGCATGTTCTCCAGAAGTGAAGCCTTTTCAGAGACTCCCAAAGATAGTATGTTGACAGGATAGGCATTAGAATCATGATGAAAGACTGGAGAGAGCAGCATGAAAATAAGAGGGAGTCTCAAAGCAAAGGAAGTTAAAGGGTGGGGCCTCTTTTACATGCTAACCTGGCACCTTGGGGCAGGGGATGTGGGCAGTGAGGGGTAACAGTCAGCACCAGCCCCATTCCAGGCTGACCACTTTTCCACGAGGCCTGGCCTCACCTCCACATACCTCGCCTGCTCCAAGACTGTTTATCCCGAGAACAATCTGGCTGATCCTCCAGGACCCCTGGGTCCTCAGTCCCATTCCTAGTGCTATTTATGAAGGGAAGCAGGCTGAAGAATAGGAAAGAAGCTCAGAACACAGATTCCCAGAGCCCGTGAAAAGGCCTGTGGCCAGGAGTCGTGCCTGTCAACCATGTGCTGTGTGACTTCGTGCCCAGCCTCTCAATCTGTGTCCCTCACCTCTGAAATGAGAACCAGACAATTTTTCATAGCATTCCAAAAATCAACTGTAAGTGGCAGTTAAAACCTGTGATAGATGTTTGAATTTTAACAAAGCTGTATTAGCAGGAACGTCTGGTTCCAGGTAGACCAAATGCCGTTGCAACAGTATAACTGCAACAAAAGACAATTCCAAACTCCTTTCAGGACCCATTTATTTCTAGCAATCTTTTATACCATGTAACTCCAGGACAATCCAAGAATCTGATAATCCCTTGGAGTTTTTTCAGGTTGAATGTATTAACACTGAAGAGGAAGAAACTAGTCAAGTATTGATTAACTCCTTCCACAAATTATTCTCATCAATGACTGACAACTGTATAGCATTTTGAGATGTTTAATATCGAGACCTACTTCTTTCTTAAATACAATGACCATTTGTTATGTACATGTCATCTCTCTGTTTCTCTGATCTCCTGAAGTCTCCCTTCCCTGTGGCCTCTATGTTGATACCTGGTCCACCTCCAAGTGGCATCTCTTGGCTCAAAGACTCTTTCTAAAAAGATCTCTGAGTAACAGATGTTAACTAGACATCTTGTGATAGCCATTATATATCTCAATTAAACTTCAATTTTAAAGTGAATTTAGGGCATACATTATATCTCAATTAAGCTGTTAATTTTTTCTTTTTTAATTGAGGATCTCTGAAATTCACTTTGGGAAGGACTGCCTGCCTTCAGGGATATCCCCTTGCTCTGGGTCCAGGTCTGGTTAGCTTGGGTGCTATGAGCTGTCAATCCCACAGGTGACGAGAAACCCTAAGGGGAGGACAGGCACACATGTGCACAACACACACACGAGTCCCACAGGCGACAACAGACCCTAAGGAGTGGACAGGCACACACACGCCCAACACACACATGAGTCCCACAGACAATGACAGACCCTACGGAGTGGACAGGCACACACACGCCCAACACACACATGAGTCCCACAGACAACGACAGACCCTAAGGAGGGGACAGGCACACACACGCCCAACACACACATGAGTCCCACAGGCGACGACAGCACACATGCCTGACACACATCTGCATAAGGAACAGTTCCATCAAGGCCAGGTTCCCTCCGAAGACATCACACACACACAAGCAATGAAATTAGTTTCCCAAATTGAAAGAATAAAGTGAATAAATGGTAAGGAAGGAGTTAGGTTTTCCAAAACTAATCAGCTTCCAGAAATATAAATACAAACAACTCCATTCAAGAGAAAATCATCTTTCTTTTTTCTTCCTACAGTATTATGAGCAAAAAAAAAAAAAACCAACCTTGCCATCCATGAGGAGGGAGGATAAGCCTACAGAGTTTGCCATTTCCCTGTTTTGTTTATTCTGCCCCAGAAAGAGGGGCATGAAGTTACATAAACTCCTGTACTCTAGGGCCTAAAACTTTTTAAAATTGCACTTTACATTAAATAAATTTTCTAAAGCACTGTCCTTTGTTGGAGAAGAATGTAAATCTGGACTTAATGGAACTCAGATGTCCTTTAGGGATGTATGAACATGACCATGAATGGAAAAGTACGACGCCCCAGAAGGTACTAGTGTGCATGGCTGTGGACCTGCTCAATCAGAGACTTTCTCTTCCCTTTAGAAATGAATTCTGTCCCTTGGACACCTAAGCTTGAAGGGGTGGCTATAGAGCTATTCAATGGGGCCAAGGGGATGAGTTCAGGATGAAGGCGGACAGAGGGCGCTTCTAATGTCGCCCACTTCTCAACAGAAATGAGAAGATATGCCAGTTACCAAGCTGACCACAAATATATCAAAACTTTCCCCTGGGACACTTCACTCTGCAATCAATACATAGAACCCATTTGCAAGTAGAGTCTTCCTAAAGGGACTCCTCCAAAAGCAGATGTACATATGCCCTCAGAGGAGAAGGGTGCAGTTCACTTCCTTTGATTAGTGTCCTCTGCTCCTGTCTGTGGACACAGAAAACTCTGGAACAGAAAAGGTACAGGCTGAGGGAAGTAGCATCGGTTTTTCTACTTTTGCTCAAATGTCCAGGGTTCACTCCTTGAGATTGTTAAGGTCATGAAAAGCAAGGAAGACTGAGCAACTGGAGACTACAGAAGCCTGAGAGGAACTGGATTCTGGAGTTAACAGTAACGTACCCATGTCTGTTAGTTTCTCAGTTTTGACAAATGTACCTTGGCAATGTGAGATCTTAAAAATTGGGGAAGCTGGGTGAGGGGTTTATGAAAACTCTCTGTACCTCTTTGCAACTTTTCTTTGAACCTAAACTTACAGCAAAAAGTTTTAAAAATGCAATTCTGAGAAAGTAAAATCCATGATGATGTCACAGCATGGACACCTTAGCATAACAGTGATAGGAGATGCCTCACAAGTGTTTACGATACGCTGGGCACTCAGCCAAGCCTCTGACTGACAGCTTCTCAACAACTCTATGACACGAACCCCAATTTCATCCCCATTTCTTAGAGGAGGGAACTGAACCTTAGGGAGGTTAGGTAATAAACCCAAAGTCACAAAACTGGTAGGAGGCAGAGTCAGAATTCAGACCTAGACAGAATAATTTCCAAGGACTGTTCCTTACTTGCCATGCCAAGCACCTCCTGTTCCACCAATTCTTTCCTTCACAAGATGAGGAAACTCTTCCTTGAGCAGAAAACTCAGACACAAAACAGCATCTAATAAAAGAATAGACTACTAGGGTGCTCATTTACAAAGAGGAAGATTTAAGAGAGAGGCTTTGTTTACTGCCCACTTTCAAGTTACCACAATTTGTATTCATGTTTTAAATAATAACTGAACACAGTAAAGCTATAAACAAGGATCTAAAATCAAAACCTCCCTGAACATTCAACCTCTTGCTCTCATCATCAGAGTAAGAAAGGGTACGTTTA
The DNA here is from genome assembly GCF_032452875.1 of Bos javanicus. Taxonomy (NCBI): domain Eukaryota; kingdom Metazoa; phylum Chordata; class Mammalia; order Artiodactyla; family Bovidae; genus Bos; species Bos javanicus. The sequence goes on along the minus strand of NC_083874.1, from coordinate 53,111,393 downwards.
AGGTCCATAAAAATCAGAGTTCATGCATAGACAGAATACAGAATTTTTCACCAAATCCTTGAACATGAGAACCCTGAAAACCTAAGAACTTTACAGGAGTCATTTTATAAACACACAAGAGCCACATTTAGCACAAAGTGTCCCTAAAACTCTCTCTTTGGGGAACTGGCACTAAAGGCAAAAGTATGGACTTCCCTCGTGGTCCAGTGGCCCAGACTACACACTCCCAGTGCAGGGACCAGGTTTGATCCCTGGTCAGGGAACTAGACCCCACACGCTGCAACTAAGAGTTCTCACGCCACACGAAGACTGTGTGTCACAGCCAAGATCCAACACTGCCAAACAAATAAAAACCATTAAAAAAAATTCACCTGCAGATCCAAAGGCACAAATCATTTCAGAGTGCAAAGTTGGGAAAAGACATTTTTTAAAAAGGGAAAAGTTCTCAGGAAGGTTTAAGGTGAATTCTTGGCTGATGAGGCTTTGCAGGCTGTTGAGAGACACAGCATCTGCATGTCCCAAGATAATCGTGAGAAAGCTGAGCTATGCTTCCCCTGAAAGTAAAGTTCACTGAAGAAATAATGAAGTTACCTATTAGTTAGGAATCCTTTCAGTTACAAATAACAGAAAATCTAATAATGGCATTACTATTGTCAGGACATTTATTCTTTATTTAACAAGAAGTCTGGAAATGGATGATCTCACAGTACATTCAGCAACTCAAAAATCATGTGAAGGCTGCAGTTCTATCTATCCCTCTGCTTAATCATACCCAGCATAGAGGCTTTTTGTATTTATATTTTTCAATTTGTGATGACAAGATAGCTGCCACTGCTCCAAGCATCACCATCCCAAGCTTTCCCTTCACAAAGGTCTATTGATCTGGAAAGAAAATCCACTCCAGGAGCATCCAGTAGACTTCTCCTTAGGTCTTCATGGCCAATTAGGTTTGGTCCCTTTTATGGGCTGAACGGAGACCCCTTTCCCACCCCCAACTCATAAGCTGAAGCCCAACCCCTAGTATCTCAAATGAGATTATATTCCAGACATGGCCTCTGAAAAGGTGATTAAGTTAAAACAAAACCATTAACATAGGCCCTGATCCAATCTGACTGGCCCTCTTGTTAGAAGAGCATATTTGAATACATTGAGAATACCAAGGATGCCTGCACACAGAGGAAAGATGATGTGAGAACACAGCAAGAAGGCAGTCGTATGCAAGCCAAGGGAGGGGCCTCAGGAGAAAATGGTCCAGCCAATACCTTGAATATGGACTTCTAGTCTCCAGGCTGTGAGAAATAAATGTCTGTTATTTAATCCACCCAGTCTGTGGCAGCCCAAGTAAACTAACACAGCCCCTCAGCTGCAAAAGGGTCTCTAAAAGAGAGATTTAGGAAAGGAGATGAGATGGCATGACTGTGTTATGCTGGCACTCTCACCCCATACAAAACCAGTGATTCCGGCACAGGAAGGGCTGTGGTGGTAGCTACTAGACAGGCAATTAATATTTACCACAACTCTTGAGTAGAAAGAGCTGGACTACCTCTGCCACTGAGCAGTGACCATGGGTAAAACACAAAGGTTGGGTTCAGTAAAATGGAGATAATATTCAGTAGTTATTCTCCTTTTCACCCCTCAACTCTAAAATTCTAGATCTGAGAGGGCTCACCTCAGAAACGACTTTGTCTCTACGACAAATGCACCCAGATTACCCATTCCTACAATTCAGCTCCCTTACAAGATTTTTCTGCTGTTCTGTTCCAACATCCATTTACTCAATAGCTTATTTCCTAAAAGAATCAATTAAACAAATTTGCACCTTCGTTTTTTACATTTTCAAGGACCCAGAAACTAAAAGGCTCTCAGTTCAGTTCAGTTCAGTCGCTCAGTCGTGTCTGACTCTTTGCGACCCCATGAATCGCAGGCCTCCCTGTCCATCACCAACTCCCGGAGTTCACCCAGACTCACATCCATCGAGTCAGTGATGCCATCCAGCCATCTCATCCTCTGTCGTCCCCTTCTCCTCCTGCCCCCAGCATCAGAGTCTTTTCCAATGAGTCAATTCTTCACATGAGGTGGCCAAAGTACTTGAGTTTCAGCTTCAGCATCATTCCTTCCAAAGAAATCCCAGGGCTGATCTCCTTCAGAATGGACTGATTGGATCTCCTTGCAGTCCAAGGGACTCTCAAGAGTCTTCTCCAACACTACAGTTCAAAAGCATCAATTCTTTGGCATTCAGCCTTCTTCACAGTCCAACTCTCACATCCATACATGACCACAGGAAAAACCATAGCCTTGATTAGACGAACCTTTGTTGGCAAAGTAATGTCTCTGCTTTTGAATATGCTATCTAGGTTGGTCATAACTTTCCTTCCAAGGAGTAAGCGTCTTTTAATTCCATGGCTGCAGTCACCATCTGCAGTGATTTTGGAGCCCAGAAAAATAAAGTCTGACACTGTTTCCCCATCTATTTCCCATGAGGTGATGGGACTGGATGCCATAATCTTCGTTTTCTGAATGTTGAGCTTTAAGCCAACTTTTTCACTCTCCACTTTCACTTTCATCAAGAGGCTTTTGAGTTCATCTTCACTTTCTGCCATGGGGATGGTGTTATCTGCATATCTGAGGTTATTGATATTTCTCTCAGCAATCGTGATTCCAGCTTGTGTTTATTCCAGTCCAGCGTTTCTCATGACGTACTCTTGCATATAAGTTAAATAAGCAGGGTGACAATATACAGCCTTGACATACTCCTTTTCCTATTTGGAACCAGTCTGTTGTTCCATGTCCAGTTCTAACTGTTGCCTCCTGACCTGCATATAGGTTTCTCAAGAGGAAGGTCAGGTGGTCTGGTATTCCCATCTCTTTCAGAATTTTCCACAGTTTATTGTGATCTGCACAGTCAAAGGATTTGGCATAGTCAATAAAGCAGAAATAGATGTTTTTCTGGAACTCTCTTGCTTTTTCCATGAACCAGTGTATGTTGGCAATTTGATCTCTGGTTCCTCTGCCTTTTCTAAAACCAGCTTGAACATCAGGAAGTTCACGGTTCACATATTGCTGAAGCCTGGCTTGGAGAATTTTGAGCATTACTTTACTAGCGTGTGAGATGAGTGCAATTGTGCGGTAGTTTGAGCATTCTTTGGCATTGCCTTTCTTAGGGATTGGAGTGAAAACTGACCTTTTCCAGTCCTGTGGCCACTGCTGAATTTTCCAAATGTGCTGGCATATTGAGTGCAGCACTTTCACAGCATCAACTTTCAGGATTTGTAATAGCTCAACTGGAATTCCATCACCTCCACTAGCCTTGTTCATAGTGATGCTTTCTAAGGCCCACTTGACTTCACATTCCAGGATGTCTGGCTCTAGATGAGTGATCACACCATTGTGATTATCTGGGTCATGAAGATCTTTTTGTACAGTTCTTCTGTGTATTCTTGCCACCTTTTCTTAATATCTTCTGCTTCTGTTAGGTCCATACCATTTCTGTCCTTTATCGAGCCCATCTTTTCGTACAGTGTTCCCTTGGTATCTCTAATTTTCTTGAAGAGATCTCTAGTCTTTCCCATTCTGTTGTTTTCCTCTGTTTCTTTGCATTGGTCGCTGAGGAAGGCTTTCTTATCTCTTCTTGCTATTCTTTGGAACTCTGCATTCAGATGCTTATATCTTTCCTTTTCTCCTTTGCTTTTCGCTTCTCTTCTTTTCACAGCTATTTGTAAGGCCTCCCCAGACAGCCATTTTGCTTTTTTGCATTTCTTTTCCATGGGGATGGTCTTGATCCCTGTCTCCTGTACAATGTCACGAACCTCATTCCATAGATCATCAGGCACTCTATCTATCAGATCTAGGCCCTTAAATCTATTTCTCACTTCCACTGTATAATCATAGGGATTTGATTTAGGTCATACCTGAATGGTCTAGTGGTTTTCCCTACTTTCTTCAATTTCAGTCTGAATTTGGTAATAAGGAGTTCATGGTCTGAGCCACAGTCAGCTCCTGGTCTTGTTTTTGTTGACTGTATAGAGCTTCTCCATCTTTGGCTGCAAAGAATATAAGCAATCTGATTTTGGTGTTGACCATCTGGTGATGTCCATGTGTAGAGTCTTCTCTTGTGTTGTTGGAAGAGGGTGTTTGCTATGACCAGTGCATTTTCTTGGCAAAACTCTGTTAGTCTTTAAATAAATGAATATAGGCACATTCCACAAAATGAAAGGCCCACCACTTTCCAATTAGATTATAAACTTCCCGAGGGCAAATACTTATGGTAATACTTTCTGTGGTCCCATCAGTTCAGTTGCTCAGTCAAGTCCGACTCTTTGCGACTGGATGGACTGCAGCACTCCAGGCTTCCCTATCCATCACCAACTGCCAGAGCTTGCTCAAACTCATGTCCATTGAGTCGGTGATGCCATCCAACCATCTCATCCTCTGTCTTCCCCTTCTCCTCCTGCCTTCAATCTTTCCCAGCATCAGGGTCTTTTCCAGTGAGTCAGTTCTTCACATCAGATGGCCAAAGTATTGGAGTTTCAACTTCAACATCAGTCCTTCCAATGAATATTCAGGACTGATTTCCTTTAGGATGGACTGGTTGGATCTCCTTGCAGTCTAAGGGACTCCAAGAGTCTTCTCCAACACCACAGTTCAAAAGCATCAATTCTTCAGAGCTCAGCTTTCTTCACAGTCCAACTCTCACATCCATGCATGACTACCGGAAAAACCATAGCTTTGACTAGATGGACATTTGTTGGCAAGGTAATGTCTCTGGTTTTTAATATGCTGTCTAGGTTCGTCACAGTTTTTCTTCCAAGGACCAAGTGTCTTTTAATTTCATGGCTGCAGTCTCCATCTGCAGTGATTTTGGAGCCCAAAACAATAAAGCCTCTCACTGTTTCCATTGTTGCCACATCTGTAGTCCCATAGGCCACTGCAAAAAGTGTCAAAGAAGGCTTCTGGATTGAATGAATGAAAAATAGAGCCTCTGGAAATCCATCTTAGGATTTATTCATTTCACAAAGATTCATCCACCATTAACAATTAATTTATGCTTCTTTCTTGAAGATGGGTCTCTGCATCCTTATAAGTTAGAAGGATCAAATTATTTTCTTCTGTAAAGAGCTGCACATATTTGGAAAACCATCATTACAGAATGGTAGATGTTCTTGTATTAAGAAGCTCAGTTTTTTAAAGTGTTAATAAAACATGCATTCCATGTGGCTCAGATGGTAAAGAATCTGCCTGCAATACAGGAGACCTGGGTTCAATCCCTGGGTTGGGAAGATTCCCTGGAGGAGTGCACGGCAACCCACTCCAGTATTCTTGTCTGGAGAATCCCCATGGAGGGCTATAGTCCACGGGGTCGCAAAGAGACAGATATGACTGAGCGACTAAGCACACAACACAAGAAAACATGCATTAGTTAACAAATAGTATGAAACAACTCACGATGCGAGAAATAGTCAATCTCTATCATATCATTTATTGTTCTTCCTTAAATTTTAGTAGGATTAAAATTTAAATATAAAAACAGAAAACATGGGTGATCTAAGGAAAAAAATCTTAGTTTATGTTAGTTTCTAAGCATGTCCAGAAGCAAAAAAAAAAAAGAGAGAGAGAGAGAGAGAGAGAAAGATTGATAAATTTGCCATTAAGATAATTTTCCAAATATTATCTGAAAAAATAACAAAACAAATAGCATTTACAATGTAAATCCATTACAATTTACAATGGATTAACCTAGAGTCTCTTACAGAGAGTGAAGTCAGTCAGAAAAACAAGTATTGTATAACACATATATATGGAGTCTAGAAAAATGGTAGCGATGAACCTAGCAGAGAACGTACTTGTGGACACAGTGAAGGAAGGTGAGGGTGGGACGAATTGAGAAAGAAGCATTGATATATATACACTATCATGTGTCAAACAGATAATTAGTGGGAAGCTGCTAATAACAACTTAATAACACAGGGAGCCCAGCCTGTGACAACTTAGACAGGTGGGACAGGGGAGGTGAGGGAGGTGAGGGAGGGAAGGGATATATAATTATGACTGATTTACATTGTTATACGGCAGAAACCAACACAAAATTGTTAAGCAATTTTCCACCAATTAAAAAAAAATAATTTTTTTTAAAAAACCAAATAGTAAATGATACAAAGGGGAACCACTGATAATACTTGTGACAGAAAAGGATTATTTTCATTAATATATATAATGAGATCCTCAAATCATTAATACGTAGATAAATAGTACAACAAGAAAATGGTCAAATTTACATAAGCAAGAAATTCACAGAAATAAATGGTCATTGTTTGAGAGTAAGGTGGGAAGCCCACTTTAAAGGAAAATTTAATTTAAATAAAAATATATTTATTTTGAGATTAGAAATGTTAAAAAGTTTGATTTTACCATTATTTGTGACGTTGCAGCCAATCAGTTATTCTCATACATTAATTCTAGAGTTTAAACTCATCTGGCCTTTCTGAAGGACAATTTGACAACATCTGTCAAAATGTTAACTTTCCAGACACTTTAATCCAAAAAATACACCTAAGTGGAAGTACTCTAACAAGGATATGGATATAGATTTAGGATACTTAGAGCATTATTTGTAAAACAACAAAACAACCTAAATATTCATTAACAGGAAATTGGCTAAATACATTAGACACTCACACAATGGAACGCTACGTAGTATTTTTTTAATGGGTAAATCTACATTTATTGAAATGGAAAACATCCAAAATGTGCTAAGTGAAAAATAGCAAGTTGCAGAACAAGATGTCCAATTTGCTCCCATTTGTGTTAAATATATATACACATATGTAAGCTTGTGTATGCTGAGAACATTTCTGGAAGGATATACAAAATGCTGTGAACTGTGGTTACGTCTAGAAACAATTTTGTTTGAAATCACTACCGTGATTGTGTATTGCTTTAGCAATTAAAAAAAAAAATACACTGAAAACACAAAACGCTCCATGTTGCTTCCTCTGAAATTCCTCAAGTGGGAAAACTTAAGCTAAAAATGTTAGGACTTATCAGTTCTTCTTAAGTGTGGGCTTTTGGAGAGAGAGGGGCATGCCCAGAAAAAGAATCACCTGGATGAATCTTTCAGGGCTCTCAGTCTGAGTATTCTGAACGGCCCCCCATCCCGTACCCCAGTGGGTATGCATGAGGCATGGGGCTGAAGGGCTGAGGAATGAGGCAGGGTTCTCACTCTCCAGCACCTACTATTTCCCCCACTCCCACTCCTGCCTGCCTGCATCCCCAGCGTGCACTGGTTAGGAAAAGCAGCAGGATTTGGTTCCTTAATCTCTTCCTGACCTTAGAATTAAAGTCAGCTCGGGAGGGAAGGAGAAGGGGTAGGCGAAGGAAGGCCCCCTGGGAAAGACATCAAACAGAATGGAAGCATCTCTGACCTCTAGGTCACAAGCCACTCAGAACAAACGCGCTCTCTCCTGCAGCCCACCCTGGGCGCCAGCACTGGAAGCCAATTCCGAGTGATTTAGGAAATCGGCCCAGCCCCGGGGCAGGCAGGAAAGGAGCGATTAAGGGCGAGAGGGAGCAATGAGGCTTCCTCGGGAATGAGCACATTTGGAAGCGAGGCAGGAAGGGGGCAGGAAGCTGCGCTCATAAAACAATCTGACAATTATGTGTCAGTCTAGGAGAAGGGCTCTGGAAATTATGGTGCTGCTGCGCCGCCCTCCCCAGCCCTCCCCTGGCGACTTCCTCATGGCTGCAATGAGCTGCAAGAGGAAATTATATTTGGGGCCAGGTGTTGTTGCTCTACATTAGGGTTCACCTTGGGACTGAGAAGTCAAGCACGGTGGCTGCACGGATTCCAGCTGGCCAGGCACACTATGACTGAGACGACTGTATCTGGCATTTACCAAATTCTCACTGGAGCTAGGCACATCACCTGTATTAACTCACAACAACCTTCCCCTGGCTACTGAGACCTAGAGAGGTTCCATGACTCACTGCAGATAACTAGCTAGGGGTGGCATAACAAGAATCTGAACCCAGGTAATATGTCTCTAGAGCTCCACACTCAAAATCCAGTTGAAAACATATGCTGTGGATATTTGTCATTAGAGCATCAGAGTCATTATTTTATATATGTCTCTGGTGGAAAGAGGTTCCTAAGCAGACTCCTACCCAAACACAGGTGCTGCCTTCTCCGTGCCCATCCTTCATTCATTCATCAATTTATCCATTCATTCCTCTCTTCCTTCCTTGTATCTATTAACCACTGATGGTGTGACCTGCAGAGTCAGATACTATGAAATTACAAGACCCATTCCTGCTTCTAAAGACAGTAAGAGGACACATTTTACAGACTTAAAAGTCCGAATATATTTACAGTCTTCTCCTGGGTCTTGATACACACTTTTTCTTTCTTTTTTAAATTATTTTATTATTCTTTTGGCTTCGCTGGGTCTTCATTGCTGTGCAGGTGCTTTCTCTAGTTGCGCAGGGATCTAGAGTGCAGGCTTCATTATTTGCAGTGCACAGGCTTAGTTACCCCGAGGTATGTGGGATCTTCCCACATCAGGGATCAAACCCGTGTCTCCTGCATTGGCAGGTGGAGTCTTAACCACTGGACCACCACAGAAGTCTCTTGGTATGATACTTCTTGGCCCATTCTAGACCCTGATGGTAGGAAAGTTTGAGGGCAGGAGGAGAAAGGGGTAACAGAGGAAGAGATGGCTGGATAGCATCACCAACTCAATGGACATGAGTTTGCTTGAACAGACTCTGGGAGATAGCGAAGGGCAGGGAAGCCAGGCGTGCTCCAGTTCATGGGGTCACAAAGAGTGCAACACAACTTAGCAACTAAACAACAGGCCTATTCTGAGTTTGCCTAGAGCTGACACATTCCATTCCTCTTGCCCACACTCCCACTTCAGAGGGGGTTCTCTGAGAGGCAGCAGGACATTTATTTTTCAGGAGCCAGGGGCAGGGGGGTACAATCTGATCTTTCCCCTATGGGCTGAGAAAGTGAGGCTGCTAGAAGCTCCCTCACGGCACCCGAGAGAAGTTCAGGGTAGCAGCGGTCAAGTGTCCTGACTCCACCAATCACTAGTTGTGGGGCCCTAGGCAAGTTACTTCACCTTTCTGAGCCTGTCCAGTAAAGTGCGACTGTCACAAGAATGAAATGAAACAACATGCCAGGTTCTGAGCAAGAATGCTTCCTGGAATAGAGTAAGCATTCAAGTTTTGACTATGACTCTGAGGGTCTGTGCTGAGTGTGTTGTTAGGAGTGAGCCAACTCTGCGCCCACCACCTCCTCAATTACAAAACACTCCCCAGACATCAGACATGCTTTACTTCCTCCCTAGCTCAATTTCATGTCACATCTCTATGAAATGAACTATACCTGCTAACATGATTATTTCCTCAATTGCACATTTATTAATCACTTGCAAATGCTATGGTTGAAATATGCACTGTAGATAAAAACAAGGCCTCTAGAGCTGGTCCTCCATCAGATTCTATCCCTGCCACCTGGGCAAGTTACCCAACATCACTGAACCTTAAATTCCTCATCTTTAAAAAAAAAAACACAGGGATAATAAAGATAGTACTTATCCCATCAGGTAATTGTGAGCATCAATCAGATGAAAGAGTGTAATGTCGTTTTGCTCCTGGCTTCAGGTAAAGACCCACTAAGCAACAACTATGTATGCTGTTGTTGCTGCACTGAAAACTGAACATACAAAACAGACACAATCCTTGATTTATGAGAGAAAATGAACAATGTCCATGGTCTTCAGCATGCAGATGTAGTTAGATAAAACAGAACCTCTATGCCAATTAGAATAAAAGCCTGGGTGAAACAGAAACTAGAACACAGTAAAATTGAGAAGGCGCTATCATAGTCTCTTAGTTTTCTGAAAATTTCATTCAGATATTCAGGTCTAGTGAAGAAAAGAGAAGAATGTAGAAAATGGTGTTAGATGCTAAAGGGTTCTCAAAGGCTTAAAATTTGCAGTCATATTTTAACTGGTTCAGTAAAAGAAACCTCTAGTACATCTATTTCCCAGAGACTATTCCTCAGGGGTGAGGATTTATCCCCTTCCTTTGGGCAACGACTTTCCTAGCATCTGCCATTTCACGAAGAGACTGCTAGGTAACAAGCATCACTGTACCACTCCAAGATTTCTGTCATCAGTAGTCTCTTCCATGCTTTTGCTGTCTTAGAATAGTTTAAAACAGTACTTTGTCTGCATTTAGCTACTCATTCTTCCTAGTCCATTTCTATACTAACTACAAGCTTTTATTTCTTTACATTCACACCTCTTCCCTGGTGTCCTGCCCATAGTAAGTACGCAATAAGTTCTTACTCCCTAACAAATCTTACCTGGAATCTCTAATATCCAATGTGAAAGGTGAAAGTGAAAGTGAGAGTTGCTCAGTCGTGTCCAACTCTCCGCGACCCATGGACTGTGGCCTGCCAAGGCTCCTCTGTCCATGGAATTCTTCGGGCAAAAATACTGAAGCGGGTTGCATTCCCTTCTCCAGGGGGTCTTCCTGATGCAGGGCTTGAACCCAGGTCTTCCGCATTGCAGGCAGATTCCTTGCCGTCTGAGTCACCTGAGGCTGTAGAATATCCAATGTGAGCACCATTCAGATAAAAAATAGCAGGGGCCAGGAGGGGGCAGTGATGGGGCACAGCTTGCCAGAGAAAGGGAGATGCCAGTTATTATCCTGGATGACTTCAGGACCAACAGAAAACATTTGGATTTAGCCCAGGAGAGGGTGCTGCCTACTTCCAAGACAACCTCACTCAGAAAGCTGGGCAGGGCCTGTCCCCTGAAGTGAGGCTGGGGTCTGGGCTTCAGAGTAGCCCGTTTACCAGTGCAGGGAAAATGCTCTGACTTTCTGTGTCCTCCTCTGATATGAGGACCTCATCTTCTAAATTAAACCATAGTTAGGAGTCTAGGGAGCATGAATAAAAGCAGAACAGATGCAAAGCTTCCCCTTTTGTCCCACGCATTATCCAAGCAGCTTGCTGGGCACTGGATAACTTAAAAAACAACACCACTCTATGACCAACACATACTTTAGGTATACTTTAAAAGACGCATACTTTAAAAGATCCTGAGAAAATAGAGCAAGTGTTTAATGTAGGGATGGGTGGTTAGAGATCATGGGATATTGAATAAGCCCTAAATTTGGACCTTCTCCCAGCCCTTATATAAAATATCCTATTTCCAGTGATATTCAAAGTTCCTTTGTCTTTGTGGTAAAACAACATCTCTGGAGCCTCGGACCTAGAAGGCTGCCTTTACATTCCTGGTTGCACTCCTGATTCTTTCTCCCCAAAGCTCTTCAGCCATCCCCTTCACTAGGCCCAGACCTTAAACAAGAATAATGGCTAGCATATTTTCAGCAATAAGGTGGGGTTTTTGCTCATAATGCCCTTTAAACAGTGCACAGTATTAAGCGGAAGCAGATCCCTCATTTGCCTCTCAATTGTCTTTTGACTAGTCACATGTCATGCTTGCTCTGTACAGAAACCCAAATTTTTAAAGTAGTAAGTGAACAGGAAATAAAACTGAATGCTAAATTGTGGCTCATGAAGGGAAACTGAGTTCAAAAAGCAGCCTTGCTTCTGTTGGCAGGATTATAAATGTAGAGGACTCTGCTTATATCTTAAACATGCCGTCTCTCCTAGCAAATCCATGAATTGTCCTAAAGTTATATGGGTTCATACACACAGAGACAGACATACGAGCAAATCTGTTCAGCAACATTTATCTCAGCAAAAGTCTGGAACAAATGGCCATTAACAAGAGACTGGTTAAATTAATTATGTGGCATCTACTGTGCTGAGCATCAGACAGAGTCAATGTGTACATGCTGTTTTGGAAAGACGTTTATAATTATTCAACTTAAAAACGAAGTATATTATAGTATATGTAATATGTTCCCATTTATACATATATATTTTTAAAAAAAGAAAGGCTCTATACACATAGGAAAATTCTGTAAGGATGTTCCTAAAAGCTTTTGTGACTTTGAGGTGGTGGGACTGGGGACATGGAGCACATTTTTCCAGAGTTTTGACTTTTTACATGTGCTACTTCTGTGATCATAAAGACCAGCCTCTAGAGGTGGTGGGTGCCCCTCTCACCTGTGTTTAGAAATTCTGTTGGTTTTATTCATCTATATCTAGATTCCAAGTGACAGAAACACAAAAGTGGAGGACAATGGTGTGAGATGGACAAGTTCTTGTGGCTGAGGGGATGTGAGTTCAAATCACGTTAGGTGTAACACCATTATTTTCACTTTTTGGTTCTCAGGTAATAAATGATGTCACGACATGAGGCTTTTATAAAAATGATCTTAATGATACAATGCAGTATCTTGGAGAAGTTAAAGATTGGTGACTTGGCAGAATGGGTACGTTGTTCTCTTCAGCTGAGAATGACACTCTGCCTTGAGCTCTCTAAATTCAAGGAAAGGTTAGTTGTTCGTATGAGCTGGGATCAGGCTCAGTTATAAGGCCCACAAAATCTCAAACAGCACCTTAAATATGACTAAAGTTCATTTTCCCCCTCATATAATAGGCCTCAGGGGAGTTCCCTGTTGGTCTAGTAGTTAGGATTCCAGGCTTTCAACTGCTGTGGCCCAGGTTCAATCCCTAGCCAGGGAACTAAGATTCCCATAAGCCATGCAGTGTGGCCAAATAAATAAAATTTTAAAATTAGAACAAGGTCTCAAAGACAGGGCACAGTAGGCTGTGCCTTTTCTCTTGCTACTTCACTGTGCATAGCTTCAGCCTCATGGTCTGAGATGGCAGCTTCTACATTTCAGGGAGCAGGATGGAAGAAGACATGAAGAAGAAGAGCATAGTATACACACATAAGGCCCCTTAAGTGGAGTTTCTAGAAGCTGCCACTAGACATTTTTGTCTATTCATATTGGCCAGAACCATTTTATGGCCTACCTAGCTGCAAGGGAAGCTTGGAAATGACATCTTAGTGTAAGGAGGCTATACACAGCTTAAAATGGGGCTGTCTGTGTTATTACCACAGAAGAACAGAAGACTGGATGGACACTGGGAGATGCTGAGTGGTTTCTCCAACACTGATGTAAACTACCTTCCCTTGCCCCCTAACCTATTTTTCAAATATAAACATCATTTCAGCAAATGGCATAGCTAAAGAAAAACATCATATTTTGCCATATACCCACATTTATAAGCTTAGAAAAAATGTTTTGCTAATATTGTAACAGTGAAAAAAATGGCAAAATGTCCTGGAGTTCATTTGACTGTTTCTCCCATCTCTGAACCCAGCTCTATAATCTTAAACATGGATGGGATATACTAACTCTGGGGGACAGGATCCATGTCAATCTTACAATACTTCCACAATCAATGTCAACAGAAAACAGCAAAACTGGTCAGTGATGTAATTCAAAGACTATTTCCTGTAAATGAGATAATACACACTGGAATAGAATGCTATTTATACTATGGGAAAAGCCCATGGGGCTTCAGATTTAGAATCAAGAAAAAAGGAGTTCATCAGCTGATTAAACAGTATCCCTGGGGACTATGGATAATACTGTTAACAGTCATAAAGCAGTTGGGATTTCAGAACTGCCCAAGGTTAAGAAGGACTAATTCCTCTTGCAGAGAAGACAAGCAGCAGCTCTCCAGGCATTCCTACTGAATACCCATCTTCAGAGACACCAAAGACGGGTAGTTCAGGGAGTCTCTTCAACAAAGGCCCTGAAGTGCTCCTGCCCTGGCCATACCTGTCACTTACAGCAAGTTCCCAGACGTGGGACACCTTTTCAATAGGAGTTCAAGTACAGTGCTTTTGCGTATCCTAGCCTACAGACCATCAGGTAGCAGTAAAAAGCCAAATGTTTAAATCTGAAAGTGAACCTCCATGTGTGGTCTTCTGCCTTATTAAAAATAAGTCACTTTATGGTTCCTTGATTAATAAATAGCATAAGAATATTGAGTCAAAGGAACAGATCAGTGACATGAAGGTTTCAGACAGACCCCTGAGAATGACTCAGAGAGGTGGGAATTAGAGGCTCCCTTTTCTGATAACAATGGAGGAGCATCACTCTAGACTTGAGCATTTGGGACCACTTTATTTCAGCATCAGTATCAGCATCTGACACTGGCCGCGTGTTTGGCCCCATGCTCTTAGGCCCTTGACTAGTCACGACTCACTGATCACCAGCCAGAGAATGTGTCAAGCTAGGATGGCACCTACTGCCTACTGAGCCTGTGCCCTACAGGTTCTATGCAGGTGCTGAAACCTAAGACATGACTTGAGTCCCAAACCTTCACCTCCCAGTTTTTTAGCTCACTAAACGAACAGGGTATTCTGCCAAGTGCTCAGTCTGAAAGCTCCCTCTCTTACACCCCATTTCCAAACCATCAGCCAATTCTATTGGCCCTGCCTCCAAAGCCCATCTGGAACCTGACGACTTCTCACCACTCCCACTGGTCCAGGAGAACCTCTCACCAGAGTTACTACTAAGCCTCCTGACTTGGTGCTTCCTCTCACCAACCCACTCATTCTTTTCACCTTGGAAAAACTAAACCAAGTCAGGACAGCCCTTGGTTCTAGACCCTCTGGGGGCCTCCCCATTTCATGTGGAGTAAAAGTCCATATCCATACCAGGCTCCAAGCCTTCCTCTCCAGCTATCACCTCCCATGCCTTTCCCTGGCTGTGCTTCAGCCCCCTCCCCTCTTCACAAGTCAGGCAAGCCGACTCCTGCCCACATAGCTTTCCTCCACACATCTGCCAAGTCGGCTCCTACACTCCCTGCAAGGCACTCTCAAAAGCTCCCCAGTCGGAAACCTTCCCCAACTACCCAATTACCCTATTTACTTTTCTTCATAGTATTTATCCCCACTTGACAGAATATATATTTACTGGTTACTGTCCATCTCTCCCTACTTAATTATAAGTCCTGTGGATGCAGGATATTTTCTCCCTAGAACAGTGCTTGGTATGGAGCAGACAAATACTTGAAAAACAATGGTGTTGCACACTGCCCAGTTCACAGATGGCATGAGGCCAAATAGCCCCCAGGACAACAGAAAACCTAGTCATCTATATGAAAATATGTCATGCCTTTTTTTCACAGCTAACCTTTTTTGTTTTTTTTTTTTCCCATAATGAACCCATTAAAAGCATAGGAGAAGGGAAGTTTCTGGTTGTTGGCTGAATGGGAGGGAAACCATTTATTGAGCACCTACTATGTCTCAGGCACTATTCTGATTCTGGAGTATAGAGTTAAGATAGGAAAGGCCCTGTTTTGTGGAGTTTGTATTACAGAGGAAAACAGGCAGGTACAGGTTCAAGTTGAAGAAGCCGGAAATAAGCATCAATCAGCAAGCAAGACTGTTTCAAATAATGATTAATAATATATATGTTTTAAGAAAATTTTCTAAAAATTACCAGTAAAAATATATCTGGTTTTACACATGGGGATTTACTTATGAGTCATGGGCTTACCCAATGGCTCAGCAGGTTAAGAATCTACCTGTAATACAAGAGACAGAGGAGACGCAGGTTTGATCCCTGGGTTGGGAAGATCCGCTGGAGGAGGACCCACTCCAGTATTCTTGTTTGGATAATTCCATAGACAAAAAAGACTGGAGGTCTACAGTCCATGGGGTCGAAAAGAGTCAGACGCCACTGAGTAAGTACGCATTACTTCAGAGTTTCTTTCCATCCCTGGGCCCCACAAAAAAATCCTGCCCTTAAAATAAATGTATATTTCTATTTCATATATATTAATATAAGCTGTCCATCTCAGAGCAGCCACTTTATGACTTCCTTTAAATGATGAACTATACCATGTCAAAGACAGTATCTCCCATTTATGAATTTAGCAATTGATACTGTACTCTGTCGTGCACCTAGAAAGTACCTGTTGAAGATGAGTTGATTTCTCACAGATCCTCAGAAGTGAATTCTGCAATTCTTTCTGACCTATCATAGTGGCTATTTCAGTACACTGCCGAGAAATTGCATGGTTTTATTTTAGTAGAGCTGGTGAAAATTCCATATGGATTCCTCAGTTCACAAAACTGAATGAAAGCACAGAGCCCTTAAAATAAAAATAGACGCATTTGGGAATCACAAGGGAAATGTTACTTATTCTCGGAGCTTTCAGGTTCTGCTATCCCCAGCGGTGGGAACCTACGCTGTCATTCCAATTTCCTATAAACTTGGCAGGACTCTGTGTCCATTTGGAATTGTAATAGCCCGGATTTCAGTTTGCGGAGGAAGGAAGGAGTCATTGCATTCTACCAAAGAGTCCTCTGAATCCCAAGAAGCCAAAGCTTCAATGTCAGTGTTCTCCCAAAGGAAAGAGATGCCTCCATTTAATGACTTTACCTGGTTAGCGTTCCATAGCCTGATTCTGAGCTCTCTTTGCTGGTCTTTCTTTTTTAATGTTGCTTGTTATAGAAAAGTCTGATTCCTGTATTAGCTGTTCTTGGGGGGTTTTTTGTTTGTTTTTTACAGTTACACACAGATTTTTCATACTAAATACCCTAGGCATTTCAGAGCAAGTTTCAGGATGTGTATATTCTTACTGTTCATTCTTCACTCCTACGTGCTTCCTGATTTAGGACATGGGAATTGCAAGGAAGGCCAACCAACCTGCCCTCACCAGCCTCTCCAGTTCTAATCTCCTACTGTTATGGTCAGACAAGCCAATCCTATTACAGGGGGGAACTCAATGGGTGGGAGGCAAGAGGTGCCTCTAATGGGCTTTGAGTGGCCCAGGTGAGAGGGGTGGGGCACCTTGCTGAATGCTGATTGAGCCCTGAATTTTCGGCTCCCACTTCCCTCACCCCTACTTCTGTTTCCAAATAAGTGATTTGCGTGCCAACAGTTGCATTCCACAAACAAGCCATTTCCTCTTCCTTGGGGGAAGGTGACTGAGAGGAGAGGCCGGAAGAAACACACACCTCTTTAGAAAAAGGGGATTGTGTTAAGGCTTTCCTACACCCTTGGGCTCTTCATTTGAGAGCTCCACTCTCTTCCCCACTCCATGTAAATGCATTACAAAACACTCACATTCCCTGTTAAAAGACGTGTGTTTCTTCCCTGGTAAAATTACAGAAGGATTTAAAATTTTCACTTAAAAAATTATCTGAGTCCAGGGAACTGATGTCTGCACAAATGCATGGGAAATGCAAAACTGTAACGTACGAATTGTTTTCCAATGAAATAAATTATCTAAAGGACACTAAATTTAAGAGCTCATTGAGTTGCCATAATGT
This sequence comes from Bos javanicus, assembly GCF_032452875.1. Classification (NCBI taxonomy): domain Eukaryota; kingdom Metazoa; phylum Chordata; class Mammalia; order Artiodactyla; family Bovidae; genus Bos; species Bos javanicus. Next base: position 53,094,114 of record NC_083874.1, on the reverse strand, counting down.
TAGCTATTGCAGGCATTTAATTAGACATTTACTGATTTATATTTTGAGTTTCTTTTCATATGTTGAAAAATACACTGATATTATGCCATCTATCTCTCATGTACACATGATTAGAAAAATACTATCATATTTTTTCAGGGTTAGATACTGCCTTCTGCTTCTGCTTCTGCTAAGTCATGTCAGTCATGTCCGCCTCTGTGCAAGCCCATAGATGGCAGCCTACCAGGCTCCCCCGTCCCCGGGATTCTCCAGGCAAGAAAACTGGAGTGGGTTGCCATTTCCTTAAAACCTCATGGGATCTAAGCATTGGGCCTCTTAGAGCCTAAAAGATAAACTTGGGAGGTAAATAATCCTAAAAAAAAAACAAAGAAAAAATATTCATGTAAAAAGTTATGGCAAACCCAGGTTAGCAAATGGATACACATGACCAGAAGTTCAGTTCTGTTAGGGCTCCCTTCCAACCCAAAGGCTCTACTAAAAACCTGGACTTTGACACCCACTCCCCTGCAGCCTTGCCATAGGAAGCAGTAACCCCACCACAGAGGTTTCTATTTCAGACCCACTTTCATCCCTTGGGACTCTCCTCCAGGCTGTCCTTCCTAAACCACTTGAATCTCATTTCTCCTGCAGCTGATTTTTTTCAAGATGTTAACAATTTCTGTGGAACCATCTGGATGTTATTAAGAAAGTGTCCCAGGTCCTCTGAGGCAGCTGGCTGCGGCCTCTTGCCTTGTTTCCTGTGTCCTGGATGTCTTAAGTTGACTTTCATAAGAAATTTGGAATATTAGCTTAAAAAAAGAAACAGTCAATATTTTTTAGGCGCTGAGCTCTTGCAGCTTAATTTCCCCGGCTGCGACTTTGCATTCTGAGTTCCCATCGTTGGCCCCAGCTCTGGGAAGGATGAAGCACGTCTGTTTTAAAAACAGAAGGTCCAAGAGCTCCGGGTGAACCAGAAAACCAGTCTTCCCCACCCTCCCCGGTTGGCCTCACAAAACCTACCTTACATGGCTGTTGCTGCCTGGCCATTTCCACACCTCCAACCCCTCCTCCAAATTGAGATCCGCCCCCCACCTCCCATCTTGGTCCAAGAATAACCACCAGTTAGTTCAGCTCTAATAGACGCTCTCTTGGCATTCTTGAAGGAAAAAGAACAAAGGCCAAAAAAAGAGGCCACTGATGACAATGTTTCCTTGGTTGAAAGGGGTAATGTGAGTAGGTGGGATGATAGGGGGCTTTTCTAACCAGCATCCAGGAGCAGCTGCGACCAGAACAGGGACGCTCCCAAGGATCAGTTTTACTACTCAGACTCCACAAATGGGGCTGGGACACTGGCTCACCTCCCTTCCTGCTTGTTACTCAAACATAGCCAAGTCTTGGTTGATGGCCTGGACCATTTGCCTTCCCTACTAAACGCATGCATGCCCACCTCCTTCTTCCTTCCAGTCCTTAAGCCCTCACTCCCAACCTACTTTAATCTTATCACCCTGTTGATTTCACTGATACAGTTAACACTTCATCTTTGGAAGATCTTAAGACCCCCTAGACAGTGCTATCAAGTCAGACAACACAGTTAAGATGCTACCACTCTACCTAAGAAGCCCAATTACAGAATGACTTTCTGGAACACACCTTGAGCTTCTGTCTCTGATGCCAGTGAGACCAAGAGAAGTTTTTTGTTTTTTTCTTTTTCCTTCTGGCCACTCCACACAGCATGTGAAATTTCCCTGATAAAGGATCCAACTGGTTCCCCTTCAGTAGAAGGGCAGTGTTTTAGCCACTTCTCAGACAGGGAAGTCTGAGAGAAGTTTTGAAGGGAGGCATACAATCCCCTCTCCTTCAAGGATTCTCTCAGGAGGTAGGCCTGTGCCTCTACGCTTCTGATTTCCTTGTCACAGTCCGCAACGGTCTTCATCCTCGGTCTGGTGAGTAATAGATATATCATAAGTGGGCCCCTCTTTCAATCTTTTTATTTTGAAAACTTTCAAGATACAAAAAAAAAGAAAAAAAAAAGTTAAAATAATACTTCAATAAACTCCTGTGTACCTTTTACCTGGATCACCAATTGTTCAAATAATACTACACTGGCTTTCTCCCAATTCTCTATTTTTTCCTGATTACTTACAAATATCATGACATTTTATCCCTCAGTGAAAGTGAAAGTTGCTCAGTTGTGTCCAGCTCTTCACAACCCCATGGACTGTACAGTCCATGGAATTCTCCAGGCCAGAGTACTGGAGTGGGTAGCCTTTCCCTTCTCCAGGGGATCTTCCAAACCCAGGGATCGAACCCAGGTCTCCCACATTGCAGGTGGATTCTTTACCAGCTGAGCCACAAGGGAAACCCAAGAATACTGGAGTGGGCAGCCTATCCCTTCTCCGGCAGACCTTCCCAACCCAGGAGTCGAACCGGGGTCTCCTGCATTACAGGCAGATTCTTTACCAACTGAGCTATCAGATAAGCCCTTATCCCTCAGTACTTCATCCTTAAATACATCCCTAAGTATTTCCTATGAGATAGAATATACTCCTATATAGCCACAATACCATTATCACACCTAAGAAATTTCAAATTGAAAAAATATCATCTGACAACTCATACTCAAATTTCCCCAACTGCCCCAATCAATGTCCTTATAGCTTTAACTAAGATATAATCCATGTGTCACAAAATCCACTTTTTTCAAGTGTTCAACTCAGTTCAATATAGTCTCAAGGTTGTATAACCATCACCTGTATCTAAACCCAAAACATTTTCAACATCCCAGGAAGAAACCCAGTAACTAATTATCAGTCATTCCCCATTCTCCCCTCCCCCAATTCCTTAACAACCACTAGTCTATTTTTTGTCTCAACAGATTTGCCTATCCTGGAAATTTCATAGAAATAGAATCATAAAGTATGTAGTCCTTTATATCTAGTTTCTTTCCTTTAGCATAACGTTCTTGAAGTTCACTCATGTTGTAGCATGTATTATTTCATTCCTTTCCTGGTTGAAAAATATTACATTTTGGGGCTTTCCTAGTGGCTCAGTGGTAAAGAATCTGCCTGTCAATGCAGGAGACATGGGTTTGATCCCTGATCTGGGAGGATCCCACATGCCACGGAGCAACTAAGCCTGAGAGCCACAGTTACTGAACCCCTGTGCCCTAGAACCCATGAACTGCAACAAGAAAAGCCATCACAATGAGGACCCTTCATACCACAACTAGAGAGGAGCCCCTGTGCTCAACAACTTGAGTAAAGTCTTCACAGCAATGAAGACCCATCACAGTAAAAAATAAGCAAATAAATAAAAATTTTTAAAAACATATCACATTGTACAGAAATACCACATTTTGTTTATTCCTTTGTTAAATGATGAAAATTTGGGTTGTTTTATAGCTTTTTAAAAGCCAGAATTTGATCAAGGACTACATGCTGCATTTAACTGCCATGTCTTTAGTTTCCTTTAATTTAAATCATTAACCATTCTACATCATTAATGCTAGAACATTAGATTCTAGAAATTCTTCCCCTGTTTTTCTTTTTATATTTTACAACACTAAATTTTTTAACAGTACAGATTGATTCTCTTGGAGAATATCCTTGTGGATTTTATCTGATGTTTCCTAAAATTTGATTTGGGTTAGACAATTTTGGCAATAATGCCACAGGTGGGTGAGGTTGTGTATTTCCTATTGCCACCACATCAGAAAGCACATAATGTCAGTATATCTTAATTTATGAAGCTAAATTTGACCATTTGATTATTTGGTATTTACCAAGTCTTCCCATAAGAAAGATATATTTTTCTCTTTGTTTAGTATTTGTCATTGTTTAGTTACTAAGCTGTGTCCGACTCTTCACCACCCCATTGGTGAAAGCACACCAGGCTCCTCTGTCCTCCACTATCTCCCAGGGTTTGCTCAAATTCATGTCCATTGAGTAAGTGATGCTGTCTAACCATCTCATCCTCTCTTGCCCTCTTCTCTTCCTGCCCTCAATCTTCCCCACCATTAGATTCTTTCCCAACGAGGCAGTTTCTCGCATCATGTGGCCAAAGTATTGGACTTCAGCTTCAGCATCAGTCCTTCCAACGAATATGCAGGGCTGATTTTCTTTAGGATTGACTGGTTTGATCTCCTTGCAGTCTAAGGGTCTCTCAACAGTCTTCTATACAATTCAAAAGTACCAATTATTTAGTGTGTAGCCTTTCTTAAATGGTCCAACTCTCACATCTGTACATGACTACGGGAAAAGCTGTGGCTTTGACTATACAGAGCTTTGTCAGTCAAGTGATGTCTCTGCTTTTGAATATGCTGTCTAGGTTTGTCATAGCTTTCCTTCCAAGGAGCAAGCATCTTTTTGTTTCATGGCTGCCATCATTGTCCACGGTGATTGTGGTGTTTAAGAAAATAAAATCTATCACTGCTTCCGTACGTTTTCCCAACAACCTTTAACAAAGATTTTAGCCTCCAATAATGATCCTTACCTGAATCCGATTATTAAAAGTGTCATAAAACAGTAATTTTGTGACTTTTCTAACTCTGTAATTCCTTCCACATACAGCTGCTGGAATTTCGCTTTTGGTTTTTTGTTTTTTGTTTTTAAAAAAAGCTTTTCTGGCTCTATTTCACCTTTTAAATCATTGCAAACTCACGAATTTTTTCTCTCAAAGTTTTATAGTCAGCATCACTGTCATTATTTTTCTGATTTTCAAACTGTTCCAAATTTGAGAAGTGGGAGCCAATTCAGGCCAGAGCATCGTCTTTTTGACATGTCCCCAATCTTTAAGCACTTCATTATTTTATGGGACAAGAAAATGTTCCAGACCAGCTTGTATTTTTCCTTCTCCAGAACTTAAAAGTGGCACTTCTTCACGAAGACCTAGTTTCTTTGTGAATAATGGTATTTAGAAACCAAGATTTGGGTGCTGGATGTGCTTATTGATACTAAGCTGTCTCAGATGTTTTTGCCTGAATGACTCACACGTTTATTTAAACCTTACATGTGTAACATCTCTTGTGATTTCTATCTGGGTTTCAGTTAGTTGGTAACTACTACACATTCAGTGGATTGTAAATATTATAGGCTATGGTTTTTCCAGTAGTCATGTACGGACGTGAGACTGGGACTATAAAGAAAGCTGAGCACTGAAGAATTGATGCTTTTGAACTGTAGTATTGGAGAAGACTCTTAAGTGTCCCTTAGACTGCAAGGAGATCCAACCAGTCCACCCTAAAGGAAATCAGTCCTGAATATTCATTGGAAGGACTGATGCTGAAGCTGAAACTCCAATACTTTGGCCACCTGATGTGAAGAACGGATTCATTTGAAAAGACCCTGATGCTGGGAAAGATTGAAGGCAGGAGAAGGGGACAACAGAGGATGAGATGGCTGGATGGCATCACCGATTCAATGGACATGAGTTTGAATAAACTCCGGGAGCTGTCTATGGACAGGGAGGCCTGGCGTGCTGCAATCCATGGGGTCGCAAAGAGTTGGACATGACTGAGCAACTGAACTGAACTGAAATATTATAGGCACAATAGCTGTCATCTTTTTGGTATTTACTAAGTACTCAAAAGCTTATACTTAAATGTTTCACAGCAGTGCTTCACTTAATCTTTGTAACAGTTCAATAGTGTAAGCGTTGTTATTTATCCTTATTTAATAAATGACATAACTGAAGTAGAGAGTGGTTAGGTAACCTGTTCAAGGTCACACAGCCATGAACAAAACATTGACCAGAGACATATTAATACATCTTTTGTTACCCAAACATTATTGACCATAGTGTTTTAATATTCACTTATGTAACAAGTCGCTGGCCACAGGCCTTAATTTCTGCAAAATCCCCAGGTCAATAATGTGTTAAGTGGACGAGCTGGTACTAGACTCCAGGTATGTCTGACTTCAGAACTGCTGAACTACTATATGACACTATGCCAGTAACAATCATGGTGCAGGAAATATGTCTTCAAGCCTGCAATCCACTCCCGGGTGTACTACATCACATGTAAAGTGAGTATCATTTTAATCCACTGCTGAGACACAGTGTGGTATAAGGAGAAGGGCACAAGGCTCACTGATGAGTCCGTATACCTTTTACTTTTGCAGGTTTCAGGTATGTCACCTGTAACTGTGGAATAATGATACTTAGGCTTGAGTATCATGTAAGGTTGCAGTGGGGAATCAAACAGTGTCATAAGCAGAAACCTTTGTAAGAATTATAAAGCTTCCTCGATAACAAGGAAGTGATTTTCAAATCAAGTAGTGCGGGTAAGAATGACTGGGGGAAGGGGAGTGCACTAAATTTAAAGTTCAGATTGTTCGGCCCTGCTCCTAGAGATACTGACTTAGTGGCCTGGTATGAGGCCCAGGAATCTGAATTTTTAACTCACTTCCAAGTGATTCTGATACAGGTGGCTCCAGATCTCACTTAGAAAAACTCTCATGTAGTTAAAGACAATGAGACAAGAGATGATGAACCCATGCTTAGAAACCACTTTTATATCTTTTCACACCCATTCCTTGCAACTGATTGCTTTTTCGTCCTCAGGCTCAAATGTCACTTTTCCTGACCCTCGGACACCTCAGCCTCTCCTGTTACCTCCTCTCATCACACCCTTTGATTCATCACAGCACATGACAACCTGATAACTCTATAATTTCAGTGTGTAATGTGATGCTTAATGTCTGCCTCTCCTGACAGAATGTAAGCATCAGAGGACAGTAAAAAGGCCCTCCTCAGTATGCCCAGTGTCCCAGCATAGTGGAAAGTCCATAAATGTCTGTTGGAGAAATGCACAAATGAAAGAACAAAAAGTAATAACTCTATTACTAAACAAAGATTGGATAGAATGCAGAATCATAAATAATTAATACAGAATAAAGTTCATTACTCACATGAATAATTGGGTACCCTGCTTCCTGTTCTCAGTATCTTTCCTGGGGTCCTTGGAAAGGCAGTTTTCATAGAGGAAATTGTACTTTTAATGACAAATTTGGGGACAATCTGCTCAGAATAGGCAGGAATTCATAATGAAATCATGGCCCTCTGCTCGGGCCTCTCCTCCCACTTCCTGCCCCTCCTGGCTCTACCCGTCATCTCACTCTCAAGCAGCAGCATCTCCTCTTCCTGCCTCCTGCCAATTCTCTCTAACCCGTACCATACAGGAGAGCTGTTTGCCCAGGGAGCGGGGGTTTTCCCTCTGGCCATCTTTAATTATGTGTGTTCCCTAAGTTCTGCGTATTTTCATTTATGCATTTATCTCCATCCTGAATGGGGCCTGTAAAACTCCTTTATGGTTTCGCCGTAGGCCAAATAAGCATTGAATTTCACAACCAGAGTTTATGCTCATATATTTATGGCAAGGTGGAAGGTGAGGTTGTTTTGTCTTAAATATTTGTTTCTCCAAAGTGGCTGCTGACTCTGTCTGGGAAAGCTGCAAGAATACATGTGAAGGGATGAGACCAGGAACCACCTCTATCAAGTGATGGGGTCAAAGACATACTACCCTAGCCGACAGCACCTTGGCATAACGACTATTTTAAGCTGAAGGAGTTTGAAAGAATAGCAGAAGCAGGAAGGTCTCTCTGACCTTCCCCTTTCATTTTCTTCCCTGAAGATCAGACCCTCTTGTAGGAGATACCTTCTCTACATCCAGAGGAAGGAAGCATCTTTATCTCCAAGTCAGAGAAACATGGAGAAGACATCAAACAAACAGGCCCTGAGAAGTTTTCCCCAGTTACTACAGTTACTGCCTCATACTCTTTGCTCTATCCTATTTCTATAGGGCTGCCCACTCTCGCTCAAACCCAGCATAAAAACACTTAGTCTCTTCAAGTCTTCATTGCCTTTTGAAGGATCCCTGGGTCATGTAAAAGTTATATTAAATTTGTATACTTTTCTCCTGTTAATTTGCCTTTGTCAGGTTAATTTTCAGACCCAGTCAAGAATCCTAAGAGGGTCAAGAAAAATTATTTTCCTCCCCTAAATCAGGTTTCTAGAACTTTACAGCAACTGTGAACCTGAGGCAGCAGCACAGAACTAAAAAGGGACCCCAGGGATTTAACGTGATCATTTTCCATAGAGACCCAGTTCCCAGAACACTAGGGTGAAGGACAAAGATCCAAAGCATTTTCAAAGCTTCAACTTTAACTAGACATAAGAGCATCCTGAAACTTGCTGACCTCAGAAAACATTTAAAAGGAAGATGTGCGAAGATTCTTACAAACCTGGTCCATCTCCTTTCTCAGGAAATTCTCTGTGCTTCAAGCACACCCTAAATTCAGACCTGAGGACGGCCAGAGTCAGATGTGACTTGGCACCAGACGCGCTTGTCTCTTTGCCTGAGGCAAAACGGTCCGGAGGCTCATCTGGTTCAAGGCTACGCTCTACCACTTACTAGCCGAGCAATGCAGGACGCAGTACCTCCTCTTTGGGCCTCAGGACAACAGCAGACTCCTCACAGGAGCGCTGTGAGGTCTAAGTGGAAAGTATATGTAGTTTACCAGAAAGCCTGATGCAGAGTGCGTGTCAGCAGCTATTATTTCAATGTCTGGATTTGAAGAGGTTCTCGGGGGGCGGGGGGCTTTGGCCTCTCTATGTGCCAATGTGGAGTCTTAGTTGCCAGACTTGGGATTGAACCTGTGCCCCCTGCACTGGCAGCATGGTGTCTTAACCACTGGATTGCCAGGGAAATCCCAGGAGGTTCCCAGTTTTAGCCATATACTTATACTATGAGGTCCAGGTGCCTTTCTACAGCAGGGAAATAAATCTACATAGTGCTCAGCTGCCCCAGAATATGTGGTCACCCAGCACCCCCTGGGTGATTTCCAGTTTAGGGAGTGGACCACATCCTAAGTTCTCCTTCCTGGAGGTAGAAGATGCCTACCCACATATCTGGCTTCCCTTAAAGATGAAGTGCAGGTATGGGACTGCTGCTGCTGCTGCTGCTGCTGCTAAGTCGCTTCAGTCATGTCCGACTGTGTGTGACCCCATAGACTGCAGCCCACCAGGCTCCCTCATCCCTGGGATTCTCCAGGCAAGAACACTGGAGTGGGTTGCCATTTCTTTCTCCGAGGTGTGGGACTAGTCTTCTCTAATTAGCCAGAGAGCCTTCTCTTTTCAAGAGTAACATGCAAAATCCATTTTGTGGGAGGCTGGGGGCCCAAGCATGTAAGCTTGAGGGGCAGCCCTGGCAGAATTTTAGGTATCCAGGGCCTAGTATCATAGTGTGAACTGCACTCTGTGCCTGGCTGTGGCAAACCCAGAACTTTCCCTGGACAGTCTGTCCAGGTGGCTTGGGCCTCCTCCCTGGCCATAGTCTGATACTGCTTAGCCCTCTGGAGAACCCGTGAACCTCATAATATCCTTCAGTAAATTTCCATTTCTGCTTCAACTAGCTGGAGTATGTTATGGGGCTGGTGACAAAGAACATGCTCAATGTCCCTGTCTACTGTGTTAGCGAAATACAAAGGCAATGAATTTCAAGAAGCCATCAAAGCTCTTTGATTCAATGGAAACATCAATGTTATGATTAGTGTTTATAGAGAAATGGAGCACTGTTTGGGACTTGGAAATCTTTCTATTAAGGATATTTTCATACACATGGAATTTGTTATAACTTTGTCTTCTACTTATAACTGAAGAAAAGTTATGACCAACCTAGACAGCAAATTAAAAAGCAGAGACATTACTTTGACAACAAAGGTCCGTCTAGTCAAAGCTATGGTTTTTCCAGAAGTCATATATGGATGTGAGACTGGGACTATAAAGAAAGCTGAGCACCGAAGAATTGATGCTTTAGAACTGTGGTGCTGGAGAAGACTCTCCAAGTGTCCCTTGGACTGCAAGAAGATCCAATCTGTCCATCCTAAAGGAAATCAGTCCTGAATATTCATTGGAAGGACTGATGCTGAAGCTGAAGCTCCAATACTTTGGCCACCTGAAGTGAAGAACTGACTCATTTGAAAAGACCCTGATGCTGGGAAAGATTGAAGGCAGGAGGAGAAGGAGACGACAGAGGATGAGATGGTTGGATGGCATCACCGACTCCATGGACATGAGTTTGAGTAAACTCAGGGAGTTGGTGATGGACAGGGAGGCCTGATGTGCTGCAGTCCACGGGGTCACAAAGAGTCGGACACGACTGAGCGACTGCACTAAACCAAACTAAAAGCTGAAAGGGGCTTTAGAGATAATCTAGATTGACCCATTGGTTTCAGTGAGGAATTGGAATACCAGAGAAGGAAAGTGACTTGCCCAAGGTCACACAGTAACTGCAGCCTAGTGTAAAGATCACACCAGCTCAGAAGTCAGATCCTGGCTCTGCTACTTACTAACTGTACAGCCTCAATCTATCCATGTAGTCTTTGAGCCAGTTTTCTTAGTCTCCTCATTTGCTAAATGAAGAAAATAATAGTCTACATCTTATAGGTTCTTGTGAAGAGTAAATGAGATAGTATATCCATAGTGTTTAGCATGTGCTCAAAATATAGTAAATGTTAAATAAATGTTAGCTGATATTAACTTATCCTTAAACAAATATTTACCATAATCCACTATAAGCCAAGCACTGTGCTGTGTGTTAGTCGCTCAGTTGTGTCCAACTCTTTGCAACCCCATGGACTGTAGCCACCAGGCTCCTCTGTCCATGGGATTCTCTAGGCAAGAAAACTGGAATGGGATGCCATTTCCTACTCTAGGGGATCTTCCCAACCCAGGGATCAAAAAGATCCCCAAATTGCTAAAGTATTCTTAAGAAAGCAGAACAAAGCTGGAGACATCATGCTCCCAGACTTTAAAGTATATCACAAAGCTATAGTAATCAAAAGAGTATGGTACTGGCATAAAATAGATTTTCACACAGATCAGTGAAACAAAATAGACAGCCCCAAAATGAACACATGCATATACAGTCAATTAATTTATGACAAAAAGGCCATGACTATGCAATGGGGATAGGACATTTCTTCAATAAATGGTGCTGTGAAAACTGGACAGCTTCATGCCAAAGAATGAAACTGGATCACTCTCTTACACTAGACACAAAAATTAACTCAAATGTAAGCCTGAAATCATAAACCTCCTAGAAGAAAACATAGGTGATAAGCTCCTTGACAACATTTTTCATGACAGTATTTTTTTGGATTTGTCACCAAAAGCAAAGGCAACAAAAGCAAAAATAAACTAGTTTACATCAAACTAAAAATCTTCTGTACAACAAAGGAAATCATTAGCAAAATAAAAAAGCAATCTACTGACTGTGAGAAAACATTTGCAAGTCATATATCTATAAGGGATTAATATCCAAAATAAAAAAAGAATTCATACAACTCAGTAGCAAAAAAACAAAACAAACACAATTTTTTAAAGGGCAGAGGATCTAAATAGACATCTTCCCAAAGAAAACATATAGATAACCAACATGAAAAGGCATTCAACATCACCAATCATTAGGGAAACACAAATCAAAACCACAATCAGATATCACCTCACACATTTTAGGATGACACCTGTGTGCTTGATGGTACTATTTCCTGTTGTAAACTAATAAATTTTAAAGTACTTGTAGAAGGAATGGCTTGGGTCAAGAAGATGGACACCACTCCCTCTGAAACCCATGACAAGAAGGTAAGGATGAATGAGTTAATCACTTTATAGTTTAAGACCCCTAGTCTCTTTTTCCTCTGGATAGTGGGAGATGAGGCAGAGGAAGGCTGGAACAGCTGTTAAAAGCTGTTAAAAACCAGGTGAAAGGATTACTTCCCAACCTTCAGATGCATGCTGTACCTTCTGTGCTGGCCCACTTGATCACTAAAATGCACTAAATCTGAATCCCAGTTCAGGTTCAACTAGGGCATACTACCATACTTAGAAAACCCACCTCATTCAGGCTTAAATATTCACCTACATTTTTTCTCTCACATCCTTGTGTATGATTTCATATTTTAAATCTTGCTTTTAGAAGTTGTTTAGATTACATAAAGCAGTGATATAATTTTGTTTCCAAATATTAGTCAGTTGTGTCAACAGCATTTACTAACCCATCCTTTCTTCACTGGTTTAAAATGCTGTCGTTATCAGGACTGGTCTACAGAAACATGAAACTGACTTTAATACTGAAAAGAGTCTTCCACATCTTTAGTTGACAGTTAACTGTGGCTCTGAAGCAGAGGACCAAAGCCTTGTTTCTAAGAATTGACAGAGTTTGTGCTGCTTCATAAACCACATGCAAGCAGAACTACCAGCCTTTCTTTCTTCCATCACAAACTACTGGTTGCTCAGAATGAGCACTCTGGAATCAGAAAACCCAGGTTTTCTATCTTCCTCTTCACTGGTTAAGTGACACTGATTATAATATTTTGTAGCCCAGTCTCTCTTTCTGTAAACTGGGGATACCAGAAGTACTACTGCACGGGCAGTTGAAAGGATTATGGCATTTAAAGTGCCTGAGCAATAATAATATCAATAGAATGTTATTTATTATTGTCATTGGTGATGTTATCAAGATTCTCATAATCAGCATCTAGATGGGCTTATGATAGATTGTGGAGCACCCATGTTTACTGTTCACACATTCAGCAATTCCTATTGAGCGCTTTCTGTGTTTTGTCACCATCCTAGCAGTGAACAATAAACATCTCTACCTTCTTAGAACTTACACACTAGTGGAGGAAAACAGTTAAGCCAATGGCCAAACAAGTAAATATCTGGTAATGTGAACAATGCTATGGTGAAAGTGAAGCAAAGTTATATAATAAAGTTCATTAGGGAGCTCACCTTAAACAGGCAGTCAGAGAAGCCGTCATAAAGGGATGTAAATTTTAAGGTGAGCCTCAAGTAAGAAAAAGGAAAAAAGAAAAAGGAGCCTATTAGAATTGTGTTGTCTTTCAAATATTTTTGGAGTTTTCCTAGACTTTCCACTGTTTTAAATTTCTATTTCAATTCTATTATAGTCAGAAAATATTCTGCATATAATTTTAAGCCTTGTAAATTTATGGAGATGTGTTTTATGGCCCAGGATGTGTCTGCCTTGATGAATGTACCATATGCACTAGAAAACATGTATTCTGCAGTTGTTACCCTGTGTTAGTAAATATCCATTAGATCAAAAGAGTTGATAGTGCTATTCATTTCCTCAATAGTTTTATTTATCTTTTTGTGTAAATGTTCTATTAATTGCTGAGAGAAGAGTTATAAAATTATTATTTTCTAATAATGACTGTGGATATGTCTGTTTCTCCCTTTAACACTATCAATTTTTGTCAGGTATTTTGAAGCTATTAGGAGCATGCATATTTATGACTGATCAGTTATGAATTGGCCATTTTATCATTATGATATGTCTCTCTTGACCCCTTTATCTTAAAGTCTACTTTACTTGATATTAAGCCAATCTAGTCATTTTATGCTATTTGCATGTTATAACTAAATCTATACGTTTAGTTTCAATCCATGTGTGCCTTGATACTTCAAATGGGTTACTTATAGACAGAATATACGGGAGCTTGTATTTTTATGCAGCTTGTTAATCTCTGCTTTAACTGCAGTGTTTATTCTATTTACATTTCATGGTTATTTGGATTTAGGTCTAACGTGTTACTATTTTGTTTTCTGCCTGTCCTCTTTGTTTTGGTTCCTCTTTGCCTACCTTCTTTTGAGTTAATCAAATGTTTCGAATTCCATTTTATCTATTGGTGTTTTGGGTACATCTCTTTCTGTTTTTTGTTTTACTTTACCTAAGCGGTTGCTGGAGAGATTACAATATATATCCTTAACATTTCACAATCCTCTTAATGTGATACCATTTCACATAAGAACCTTACAACTGTATATACCCATTTTCTCCTTTCCCATTCTTAACACTGCAGTTTTCTGTAAAGGTGGGCTATTAAGCAGTTTTCTGTAAATGTGGGATATTAATAAATCCCCAAACATGTTGTAATTTTTCTTTTAAACAGTCATATGTAGTTTAAAAGAACTAGAAGGAAAAACGGCTTCCCTATTTATTTACATATTTACCATATCCAGTGTTCTTCATCCCCTGCTGATAGACTAGATCTCCCTCTGGTATCTTTCCCTTCAACCTGGAGAACTTCTGTCGCATTTCTTGTAGTGTAGTCAACTCGCAATGAAGTTTCTTGACTTTATTTATCTTAAAATGTCCTCTCTGTGCCCCATTCATTCTTAAAAAGTATTTTTGTGGAAAACAGTATTCTAGGTTGGTTTTCATTTCTTCCAGCATTTTTAAATTACTGTCATCTCTAGAAGCCTGAAAACAGTGGGAAAAGCCTCCAGTCATTCGAACTCTGTTTCTCTGGCTGCTTTTAAGATTTACTCTTCATCTTTTGTTTTCTTCAGATTTATGATATTTTGCCTTGGGTATAGTTTTCTCTTTATTCAATTTGGGGCTTATTTGGTTTCATAAATTATTAAGTGTATGACTTTAACAAAAGATAGGACATCTTCAGCCATCATTTCATCAAATATTTTTCTGTTCCATGATTTTTCCTTTACTTTTGGAACTCCAATTAAATGTATGCTAGACCTTTTTATATCGTTCACAGGTCATGAGATTCTGAAATTGTTTTCCTCTCTATTCTTCAGTGTGGATAATTTCTATCGATCTACCTCTAAGTTTATGAAGCCTTTCTTTTGCTATCTTTAATGTTCCATTAATCTCATCCAGTAAATTTTTCCAGATACTTTATTTTTCAGTTCTAGAACTCTGACTTAGTTCTTTTTGTAATTTCTCTTTTTCTGCTGCGATTTCCATTTTTTCATTCATTGTGAGAGTATTTTCCTACAGGTACCTGAATGTAGCTATAATAGCTGCTTTAAAACCTCTGTGTGCTAAATACTACAAATAGATCATCCAGTGATGGGTATCCAAAGATTGTCTTCGCTAGAGTGTGAGTCACATTATTCTGTTTCTTTCATGTGCCTGGTAATTTTGTAGTATTTCCTGACCAGAGAGAATGAAATGCTGTAAAATCCCTGGACTCTGTTGTATTTCTCCAAGTAGTTTTATTATTATCACCTTGCTCACTTTTAGCAGGCCAATTGACTTGACTAACATGAAACTCTAAGCTCTGCTTCCCTTGCAATGGGTGGCAGCTGATATCTCTGTTGAGTTCTATAAAGCTTATTCTGGGCTCACTGGGGTCTACCCCACACAAGCATAATTCAGATATCAGCCATGTCTCTGGGCAACCCATCTTTGCTCTATCCCACTTTTAAACGCAGACTCTTTCCCAATTGTATCTGCTTTTGATGACTCCAGGTAGCTGTTTATCTATTTTTTCCAGAGTTTATAGCTGTTATCTACGTGAGGATTGGTCTGATAGGAGTCTGTTAGATATTACTAGCAGTAGTCCATTGTAAATTTTTAAATAAGGGACCACCAAAAAATTTTATTTACTTCTTAAATAAGTAATTTTGGCTGCCATATAGCAGGAATGAATTGTAGCAGGAATCAATAGTGGAAGCAAGGAAAGCTGTTATGAAGCCACTTTAATGGTCTAGGAAAGAGTTGAGGTGGCTTATACCATGGAGAGAAGCAGAAAGATTCACGTGTAAAGGTAAAGTAAACACGATTTGCTAAAAGATTAGATGTGATGAGTGAGAGAAAGAGAAAATGCCAGGATTACTGGTGGGTTTATAGCCTGAGCACTTGGGTAGATAATGGTCTCTCTTCATGATAGAGAAGACTCAGGAAGAAGGCGGCTGGATGGGTATATTAAGACATACTAAGTTTGAGGTGCTTATGAGATTATTAAAGAAGCATCAAGTATATATGATGCTTAAGAAGTAAATAAAATTTCTTGGTGGTCTCCCATTTAAAAATTTACAATGGACTACTTGCAAGCTGGATATATGACACAGGAGCTCAAGGCAGAGGTTACACTTGAAGGTATAGAGTTGATATCTTCAGTTTACACAAGGTCTATAACATAATAGGACTAAGGAAAGTAGAGATGAAAAGAGGTGGTTGCAAGAACCAACTCTTGGACTTATCAAAATTTAGAGGTTCACCAGAGAAGAGGCCAGCAAAAAAGAAATAAAAAAAGGAATCAAAGAATAAGCTAGGAGAAAAACGGTAGAGGAAAAAAAACAAAAACAAAACTTTAATAAGAGATGCTGACATAGTTGTTAGAATGACTATTATTGTAAAGACAAGAAATAGCAAGTATCCAGTAAGGATGTGGAAAAAAGAGATCCCTGTGCACTACTGATGGAAATGTCAATTCGTTCAGCCACTATGGAAAAAATTATGGAGGTGCCTCAGAAATTTAAAAATAGAACTACCTCATGATCTAGTAATTCCACTTCTGGGTATTTATCCAAAGAAAATGAAAACACTAACTCGAAAAGATATATACACGCCCACATTCACTGCAGCATTATTTACAATAGCCAAGATATGGAAATAACCTATGTCTCCATCAGTGGATAGATGGGTAAATAAGATGTGGTGCATATATTTATAAGGTAATATTATTCAGCCATAAAAAATAACGAAATCTTGCCATCTGCAACAACACAGGCACATCTTGAGGGCATTATGCTAAATAAAATAAGTCAGAGAAAAACAAATGTAGTATGATCTCATTTATATGTGGAACCTAAAAAGACAAACAAAAACACCTAAGCTCCGAGCTCACAAACACACATTCCCCTGGAGAAGGAAATGGCAACTGGCTCCAGTCTTCTTGCCTGGGAAATCCCACGGACAGAGGAGCCTGACAGGCTACAGTCCATGGGCTTGTAAAGAGTCAGACAAGACCAAGCAACTGAGCACACACGCAGCATGCATAATGTACAGCATTGTGACTATAGTTAATAAAGCTGTATTGCATATCTGAACTTTGCCAAGAGTTGATCTTCAAAGTCCTTATCACAGGAAAAAAAAAATTATGTGACTATGTATGGTGATAGATACTAACTAGACTTATTGTGTGATCATTTCATAATATACAAAGACATCAAATTATTATGTTGTCCACTTAATGTGTAATGTTATGTCAATTATGACCCAAGTTCAAAAAAAGAAGGAATCATGAGTTGATTGCTACTGTGAATTTGAGTAAAATGAAGACAGAAAACAACCGTTAGACTTCGTGTTGGAGGGTATCTGTGAGTAAGGGTCTGAAGCCCATGTGGGTCATCCTTGAGGAGAAAACTGAAGGGAAGGAACATGTTACATTCGTGGCTATGGAAAATATTTGTAAAAGTTACACAGTGAACAGGAAATAAATCGGCCAGTGTCTGAAGGGGGATGTGGGTCAAAGAAAGCTTTTTTCAGTTTCATATTGGAGATACAAGACTATTGTACACTAAAAAAAAAAAAAAAAAAAAAGAATGTATGTATACTGGTAGGGAATATCCACTTGCCTTTACTGTGTGGTCATGGCTGGATTCCAATGTATCCTGCCAGTTCTTGCTCCCCTTTTTCTATTCTACATGTTCCCAAACATGAGGAAAGTGTACATTTCACTGTCTTTAACACTAATAAGGACTGGTCAACTATGTAGTTAGTATCAATGGATACAGAATCCCATTGTCATGTAATTATTGATAGGGACCTTGTGGTCACTGATTCTAACAGTTCTACACTTAAGATCCTATTTAAATGTCAAATACGTATATACAGAAATCCTTGTATAATATGAGAATTTTCTCTGGGTGATATGGGCAGTCAAGTCTTTTGGTGATGAATTGCATTGGTCTTTCCTACAATCCCTAGAGGAGCAATACAAGGTAGTGATGAGAATACAGACTTTGGTATGACTCAGATCCAAGTCTAAGTTCTGGTTCTGCCTCCTTCTAAAGCTCTATTTTTCAAAATAATAAAAACAGATCACTAGTCAACTTTCTGTGTGTCTTCTAGATTTCATTTCTATACCTGACTTTTCATTCTTGGTTTCAATGACTGCCCTGTGCATGCAACTGTAGCTCATATGTCCTGCAACCACTTTAAAATCTACCTCGGCACCAGCAACTATAAATGCAGGTGACCTGAGCCCTGCACTCAGTATCTGCACTGCGGATGTGAGCTAGTCCAAGCATTTCTGGCCACCAGGGATCACTAAATTGCATAAGCAGGTGTCTGTGCAAAGTCCAAGAGGTTAATCATGAACAACTTATTTTATCTGTGGCTACAGAGGTGGAATCAGTGTTGTCAACACTAGGCAAACACAACAAAGCCTTTCCTAAGAGAGATCCAGAGAGATAAGTCAGACAGAAATGCACCTGTTACAAAGATTATGCTTTTCCTGGGATTTCCTACTGGTTTTCCAACAACTGGTCATATTTGTCTACATAGTCACTCTTTCCCCTCTGCCTTATCTGAACTAATAATACTCAAAACAAGACAAAATTTATACTTCACCATGAAACCTATTAAAAGACAGGGCACTCTCCACATCAATGGAAAGGATCAGATTTCCCATCTCAAGTCAAAGGAAAAGATCTGAGAGTGGTTATGTTTCATGTCTAGAAATTATATTGAGAGTCATTTATTCAAAGATTAGATTTCCCATTGTTCTCATTTGGAGGTCTGGAATTTGCCTGAAAATGAAGCAACAAGAAAAATAGGTATTTCCTAATGATTCGCATATACTTGTTACGCTACCCTGACAGTCAAAACCACTACAGTATCAAACTAAGAATACACTTCAGAGTGAAACAGAGAAAACAGTGACTCATTTACAAGTGAAAATATAAATGTTCCAACAAAGGCTTCTGAGTGTTCACCTAACTTTACATACTGTCTCAGTAAATGGAGCTCCTGTACTCTTGCATTAAGAAATGTTTCTTCTCTGGCCTCTTTAACATTTGAAATGAGCAGACAAAGCTCTGTTGCTGCCAGTAACTCATCCACATTTCGTTCCACACACATACATGCCAGTCTGAGAAACACAATCTTCCTGCTCCTAAAGTATGAAAGGCTGCCTTGGCCCCATGGTGCCAAGGAGTCTAGGTATCCTAAGAAAGAGCTTAGATTGTAGGCTACACAACCTCTCCCCTGGGAAAGCCCTGATGACAGCAGCAATGGAAACCACCACCCAAGATGGAGGCTTGTGGGTGAATTATTACTATTTTAAATTATAAAACTTCCTTCCAGGTCCAACCAGAGTTAACAGAATAGATTTGGCAGGAAACAGCAAGATTACAAAGAGAGGAATTAACAAAATGGAATATACATGGTGGTCAAACTGAGCAGCAAATCAGCCTGTGCTCTGGGTCTCTAGGGCTCCCCTGATAGTTCAGTTGGTAAAGAATCTGCCTGCAATGCAGGAGACTCCGGTTCAGTTCCTGGGTTGGGAGGATCCGCTGGAGAAGGAATAGGCTACCCACTCCAGTATTCTTGGGCTTCCCTGGTGGCTTAGCTGGTAAAGAATCCACCTGCAATGCGGGAAACCTAGGTTTGATCCCTGGGTTGGGAAGATCCCCTGGAGAAGGGAAAGGCTACCCACTCCAGTACTCTGGCCTGGAGAATTCCATGGACTATATAGTCCATTGGGTTGCAAAGAACTGGACACAACTGAGCGACTTTCACTTCACTTCATAGGGTCTCTAACCTCTCTGGACTCCTAGATGTTCATTTTACCTGCCTAACAAATATTATCTGATTTCCTTAGAAGATTTACTGCTGCTGCTGCTGCTGCTGCTATGTCGCGTCAGTCGTGTCCGACTCTGTGCGACCCCATAGACAGAAGCCCACCAGATTACCCTGTCCCTGGGATTCTTCTGGCAAGAACACTGGAGTGGGTTGCCATTTCCTTCTCCAATGCATGAAAGTGAGAAGTGAAAGTGAAGTCGCTCAGTCGTGTCTGACTCTTCGCAACCCCACGGACTGCAGCCTACCAGGCTCTTCCATCCATGGGATTTTCCAGGCAAGAGTACTGGAGTGGGGTGCCATCACCTTCTCCGGACTGTAAGAGTATGTGTGTATAAAAGAAGAGAAAACATAACATTTTCGACTGTGTCACCTGGAAGATGTGCAGTATGGATATAGATAACTGTAACTTCCTGGAATTAAAGGCAGGATTTCTCAGTGTGCTCTACAGGCCACTTGCATCAAACTCAACTGGGGCATCTGTTTAACATATAGATTCCTAGGCTCCTACCCACAGATATTCTCCTTTAGTGGTCAGAGGTGGGTCCTGGGAATCTGCATTCCTGACATACTCCCCTAGTGAGTCTCAGGTGCCCTAAAGTTTGAGACGCATGAGCACAGGGTATGGGAAGAATTCCTACAGGATTGGCCTTGTGGAATAAAACAAATAGATTGCCTTCACCTCTACTTTCAGACGGGCCAAGGGTGTTGCATACATAATAAACATAAGATTGTTCAAAATATAGGACAACTGGAATCTATGTGATAAAATAAATGTGACTTCTGCCTCACACCATACACAAAATTAATTCTAGGAGAATGAAAAAAAAAAGGAAATATGAAAAACCAGCAATTCTTTCCCTTTAGAAGGAACAAGAAGAAGAAATTTTCATTTTGTGATAGGGAAAGACTTTTATTGAACAAGCTACAATAAGATCAAAGGACTTCCCTGGTGGCTCAGATGGTAAAACATCTGCCTACAATGAGACAGACCCGGGTTCAATCCCTGGGTGGGGAAGATTTCCTGGAGAAGGAAATGGCAACTCTCTCCAGTATTCTTGCCTGGAAAATACCATGGATGGAGGAGCCTGGTAGGCTACAGCCCATGGGGTCACAAAGAGTTGGACACAACTGAGCAACTTCACTTTCACAATAAGACTAAAGTAAAAAAGAATGATTTATCAATTTGCCTACATAAAATTTTTTTTAAATCTTTATATATAAGATTTGAAATATAAAAGATAAGCAACCAACTAAGAGAAGATATTTGAAAGACTCAGAGCTGATAAAAGTCTACTAGAACTCCTTACAAATCAGTGGGAAATAGAAAACCCAATATAGAAATGGATAAAGGATACAGACAGTTCACAATATAAACAAATGAAATACCCAACAAGCAAATGAAAAAATGCTCAACTCACTAACACTCCAGAAAATGCAAACATTTAAAAAAATTAAATGTTATTTTCATACCCATCAGAATGGAAAAAATATTTTAAACTGATATTAAATGCTTGTGAGAATCTTAAGAAATGACAGCTCTTGTACATTGCTGCTGCTGCTGCTGCTAAGTCACCTCAGTCGTGTCCAACTCTGTGCAACCCAATAGACGGCAGCCCACCAGGCTCCTCTGTCCCTGGGATTCTCCAGGCAAGAACACTGGAGTGGGTTGCCATTTCCTTCTCCAATGCATGAAAGTGAAAAGTGAAAGGGAAGTCGCTCAGTCATGTCCGACTCTTAGCGACCCCATGGACTGCAGCCTTCCAGGCTTCTCCATCCATGGGATTTTCCAGGCAAGAGTACTAGAGTGGGTTGCAATGGTACTATAAATTCATTGAATCAGTTTAGAGAGCGATTTCTTAAGCTCTACTTAATTATAAAATATATATTACCTTATGACCCATCAATTTTACTTACAAGTAAACAGTGAAGAAAATTTCCTATATGTGCACAAAGAAATGTGTATAAGAAAGTTCATTTTGGCCTTACTGACAATTATACATTAAGAAAAAAGGAATATGGAGAATGCTTTTCTTAAAAGCCAAAATATCCATCAACAGGGCAGTAAATAAACAAACTGTGCTATATCCATATGGCAGATCACTAGCAGGAACTGAAATGAAGTAGATATACTGAAGTAACAGGGATACATCTAAAAAACACAATATCAAAAGTTAAGCGTATTCCAAAAGTCTATGCATGGAATACCATTTGACTAAACCCTTGACATACAAATACGATATAATTAGGTGAACAACTAGATAGAGAGCATGCATGCAGACAAGGTACATATCATTCAGTTAATCTTCTGGGGATGGACTTTAGCTATTGCATTTCATGTTTTTAAAAACTGATCTGAAGCAAATATGACAAAATGTTAATGTGTTAATCTCAGTGGTGAGTACACGGATGTCTGCTGTATTATTTGTGTAGGCTGAAATGCTTCATAATGACAAGAAAAATAAAGAATTAAAATAAAAACAAACAAAAATCAACCACAAAGATATTATCAGGTTGTGTAAGACTGGCACAGTCCATTATAGTTGTGTGATACAAGGAAGGAGGCCAGGTGGGTGGGAGTCTAGGTCACCGTTTTTTGAAAAAAATCTGGTGGGAAGTCGAAATGAAAAGATTTTTCCCAGTGCTAACTCCTACAGAATTTGGTTAAAGCAAAATTGGAGTAGTAATATTTACTCATGGACAGAACAAAGGAGATGCTGACAAAAATCATGTGTGAAATGCTGTCTTGAAACCAAGTGTTTTTAGCAGATACAAGATAATGTGGTTATGATTCTTCTCACTAAATAAATGTGTCATAAAAATACCACTGAAGAACCAAAGAGATGATGAGACCTGTAACAGTTAGTGTGAAACCCAGAAAACTAAGGTATCCTTTGTGATATCCTGAAAAAATACATTTGGTCATAGACTGGCAGAGGTTGGCCTCCAAGCAAAGCATAGCAAGACCCAGAGGGCTTACTCTTCTCTTGGGTGCAACCTAGGCAAAAAGCTTCCCTTGAAGTCACGGCTGAAGGGCTAGCAGGCTAGTGAGAGCATCTCCTTTTCTGGAAACCTTTGAGAATGAACAAGAGTCATGACTGAGTGAAATACTGCTTGAAGAAAGAATCTAATGTATCATAGATGCCTGGTGGGCATCTGCTGAACTTGCAGAGCTGCCTTGACAAAGAGGACAACCAACGCAACCAGACAAAGGGAAATGACACTTCTCCTGATAAAATTCTATCCTCATGGATCACATAAGCTTTCTACTTTATCTTTCCCCCTTTACTTCTGCTTTTACCCACTTTTGCTCCACTCTGTTTCCCTCTAAGCTTTTGCCAACTTGGCCCCAAGGTTTATTTAATTGGGTTTCTAAGGCTGCTCCAAGCCTGTCACTTGCTCATGGAGCAAAGTATGCTTTGAAAAGGCCTTTCAGTTGGTAAAGAAATTTGTTGATGTCAACCAAGCAGCCTCTATCTGACACAGGGATCTGTAAGTCGAGTGCACCATGGGAAGTTGGGCCCCTCCCTTATACCAGAGGGTGAATTTTTATTAGTCAAAGCCAAAGATAGTAGATTCCTCTTGCCAGTGACTATTTAAGGAATGAACATCACTGCCATTCTGGTCAAGAGACAGGAGGAAAAGTCTGCTCAATAACTCATTTTGTCCCGAAGGCCACAGACAGGACCAATTCCTTTTCCTACTTTTCAAGTTGACTGTGTGAGATGATACCCTTAGTGACTGCATCTATCCTATGACATGAGGACAAACCCAAAGAGAAAAGCCACACATTGAGAATGGTGGAATGGAAGATGAAAAATCAAAGTGTTAGTCATCCAGTCATGTCCAGCTTTTTGCAACCCCATGGATGCTATGTAGCCCTTGGAAGGTAGAAGGAAAGTAAGGCCCTGACACTATCGCTATCACCCTGCAACAGCCCTACCCTAGGATTGCTTGTTAACTGAGCTAGGAAATGCCCTAAATTTTTAAGTTGCTTTTAAGTGGATTTTCCGTTTCTTCTAACAGAAACTATCCCAACAGTTACCTCCAACCCCAAACTGATTTCCAGATTCCCTTAGGTGCACTCTTGGCCAAAAGCATCTCTGTAAAAACTGTCCACATCTTTTAAAATATATGTCTTGGGTCGAGACATCTGTCACTTGAGAATTTTCAATCTCTCCTCTGGGCAGCATTTCAGAAAGCCCACGATTTTGGTAATCACTCACATACTTAACAAAAGTCTAAGTACCAACTATCAGCCAGGCACTCTTTTAGAAGTTGGGGATAAACTGGTGACCAAGAACAACACAGTCACTGATATTTGAGGGTGAGGGGCAAAAACGATAAATGAGTTAACAAAGAAGTAAACCAATGATGTCAGGGAGCAGTAAGAACCATGCAGGAAAGGAAGCAGAGTGCCAGGATAGAAAGTGACTAGTGGGGTGTAGGACCATTTTGGACAAGATGGTGGCACCGATCTCTCTCCAGAAGTGACATCTGTGCAGCAATGAGAGAAGGAGCCAGCATGTGGGGATCTAGGGACAATTTTCCAAGAAGAAGTGAACACCATGTGCAAAGGCCTGGGGAGGAAATGAGCCTGAGGTGATTCAGGAGCAGAAAGAATGTATGAGTAGTTAGAATGGCATGAAAGAGGCTGAGGCTGAGATTGAAGCTGTCTACGGGAACCAGGTCAGGTCGGGCCTTGAAGACCACCGCAAGGAGTCTGGGTGCTATTCTAAGTACAGAGAGAAAGCACTGGCACATGTGCAAAAGGGCATGACAAACCATGATCCAATTACCAGGAGGTTTTGTTGCAGCCTGCCCTCTGGTCTGACTGCTCAAAAAGGCCATTTTATCAATTTCCCAGCAGGGCAAAACCCCAAACACGCATTACGGTGCCCTGGGATACAGCCTGAGCCGAAGGGGCCAGAGGGAGGGGGCTCACTATGCCAAGGCTCTCATTTCAGCCAGATCCCCACACAGCCCACTAAGAGGGCTGGCTCATCTCCATGAGGGAGACATGGAACCTGACATATTAAACAGCCCCCCCGCAAAAAGCTTACTTCTTCAAGTTCACTGCCCTGTTGGAGGCCTCACAACAAGCAGCAAAACTTTCTTCAAAAAAAAAAAGAACAAAAGAAAGGAAAAAAAGTAGGTCAGGGCTCTTCTGCCTGCTAGCACACTGAGCGCTGGGCCAATTCCAAAAGCAGCCGCTCCACTCGGAGGTCTCTACTGAGCCCTCTGAGTGATGTCAGGACCAAGGGCCTCCGAACGCCGTTCAGTTTCTGAACCTGACCTCACCCGTGGTTTTCCTGGTAACTTTTTCAAACCATTACTTCCTGCCCTGTGCTTTATTTATCCCACATGTTTATTTTCTATACAGTCTATTCCGAAACAGAGCTCTGTGTGAGTTTCCAGGTCACCGCGTCTCATCAGGGCAAACTCAACAGATGTGGGATGAGCTGGGAGATAAAACAGGCCAGCACCGCTGATGCTGAGCCCAGGCCGCCACCACAGAGTGGGGTCCTTGTTCCAGGGCCAGCCAGGGAGAGCCAGTGTCTGTGAACTGTGCCATCTACCTTCCTTCTCTGAAGGACATCCAGTGGGTAAGGCAGGTCCCTCCAACTGGCACCCCCGAGAGTGTCTCTTGCTGACAAGTTCAACATGAGTATGGAGGTCAAAGAGACATCCCAAGATTCCTGAGAAGCCTGCTTTAATTTCTCTTTTGAGGACACCAGCAATTTCCTTTCATTTAATTCGTTCTTTGGGGCTGCTGGCACGGCTCACTGTTGTCACAGCAACAGGGACTAGCGGGACTGTTCTCTGAGGCTAATGCACCCTGTGGCCCACTGCCCACGGGCCTCAGCCTCCTCTCCAACAGCCCTGCCTACCCTGGGCCAGGATGCGACCTGTGCCCTGCCCCCAGCAGATTGCCACCACTGCCAGACCAAGAGCCAGCTGCAGTTTTCAGATAAGATTGATGCTCCTTGCACATCTACCAGATTAAAAAAAAAAAAAAAGGCTCCCTAGAAAACCAAACCAAAACCTTTGAACTCAGTTTTGATAAAGCTAAAATTGATCTTTCATGCTTCTGGAACCACAAGCAGAAATTTGGTTTCAGCTGTGGGCTGTCTGTGTTGACCTCTTCCGCCAAGGAAACTCATTCTTCAGCATCTTGCAAGGGTGGTTCAGTATTACAAGGCTCGAGTCTATCATGGTGGTAGTCATTGAAAGAATACTAATGAAAACTACCAGAACGTAAGCACAGTCAAGGAAAAAGCCTTTTTTGTATTCTTTATCCTTTATTATTACTTAACTAGATATTGGCCTTCAATACCAATTTACTAAATTAGTAACACTCACTGGCCTCTTACTGTGTGCCACACACCGTACAAATTTACACACACTTGTCTCAGCTATTTTGTTAGAGGATGACTGTGAGGTCGGAAAAAGCAGTTATTTCACTCTCACCATCTGTAAGAAACTACCCTAAGCACTTTACATATGGTAACTCAGTTGATACTCATGACAGCCCTGGAGTGGGTTTAAGGGTGGCCCTAACAAGCTATGTTGATGGTCTAACCAGAAACTATTAACGTAAGCTTGTCTTAGAAAAAGGTCTTTGCAGATTCGATTAAGTTAAAAATCTCAAGATGAAATCCTCATGGATTATCCAGGCAGGTCCTAAACCCAATGCCAAGTGTCCTCACAGAAAACATAAGAGGAGAACACATGTGAAGACAGAGGCAGAGACCACAGTGATGCAACCACAAGCCGAGAACACCTGGAGCCACCAAAGGCTAGAAGAGGCAAGGAAGGATGCTTGCCCAGGGCCTTCAGAGGGAGTGCAGCCCTCAGACACCTTGATTCTGGAGGCTGGACTTCTAGCCTCCAGAACTGTGAAAGAATGATTTCCTGTTGTTTGAAGCCACCAAGTCTGTGGTAATTTGTTATGGCAGTCCTAGGACACTAATATAGTAAACTAGAAAACTAATAATATAAAAAGTTAGTAAGTGGCAGAAGTGGAATTTGAACCCTAAGAGTCTGCATGAAGTCCTTGCTCTTAACCATTACATTCATGTCTGAAATTCATTTCTTTAACATCTACTATGTGTTGTGTATATTAAATACTAGAGACACAGCTCTAAAAAAGGGGGAAGACAAAGTTCTCCAGGAAGCTTATGTGGGAACTGAAGTTCAGAGAGGATGTGTTATTTGTCTAAGGTCACACAGCTGGTGGAGCTGGAATGTGAACTCAAGCACCCTGACTCCTGAGCCTGCCCTCTAAAACAAACCTAGATGCCCTCTGTAAATTATAATTAAAGTAAAAAATGGGCAAGTGTGGTAAACTGCAGTTAGCTGTTCCTTTTACCTCTGAACAGAATCCCTGTCCATAGCATTCACTCAGGCTGCCTTGTGATGGTAGAGCCAACTGGTCTACCATAAGGCAGAGATGGTGATCTTTTTCTATCTCTGCCAGCAGGATGACCCAACTTCTGGGGAAAACATCCGGAAGACGTGATTAACACTGACATAGCCTGCTTGCAATCTAGAGGGGCAAAGGAGTTTAACTCTTCCCAACAAGGGTCAGGTCTGCTCCTAAGTTTGCAATGAAATAATCTGAATTCCACCTGGAGAACAAAATGACTTATTAACTGAAACCAGACATCATTCTCCAGGTCCAGGAGTAAAAGCTCAAAGTGGTGCATCTGTACTTTCAATGAAGCAGAGATGTTGTGCTCTGGGACTTCCGACACCTGAAGACAAACACACATTAGAAGGGATGAAGGTGCCAGAAAGGGCCGGAAACATGCTTTCAAATTTTTTTCTTCCTCGGAGGAAAAAAAAAAGAAAGAAAAAGGTAGGTTGGCCTGAATAAATGTGGTGCAATTTCCTTTTCTGAATTGAATTTCAGTAGATCAACTGCAAAGGCAAAGAATGAGGGGAATCAAAAAAAGAAAGAAAAATGGAAGGACAGAAAAAGTAAAAAGATGGGGACAAAATAGGGAAATTCATCCATAAAAGGGAAAGAAAAATATGAGGGTGAAGTAGCAAGAGGGGACAGTGATAGAAGAAGCTAAGGAGAAAATGAAAAAGAGACAAAAGCAAGATAGGTAAGAGGAAAGGCAGGAAAGAAACATGATGATTTTTCTGTGTCAGTTTCCAAACAACCCTCCACCTGGGGCTCTGGCCACCCCCTCCATTCAGCTGCTGCTCAGGGGATTCTCTATCAGTCTATTGAAGAGGCAGGAGGCTATCAGTTTACAAGAAGAGAGGAAGCAGAGGAAGAGGAAAGAAAGCAGACAAATTACTAAATGAGGAAGCCAATTACCCAGCGCACCATACTTCAAGCTGTCAGTGGGCTGCAATTGCTCAGGCACCTTGGGGCAAAGTGGGACTTAGAACTCTAAAGTCCACTGCCATCTGGCCTTTCCAGCAAGATAATCAACACAGGCTTCCTCTGGCCACATCCCATGGCCAGCATCCTGAATGAAATCTTTCCAAATCAGAGACTGCTATGGCAGTGCCACTGGCTCGCAGGATCACAAAAGCAGAAGAGACCTCCAAACACAGCTGCCCGGGAGTCAATTCAGTTTCCTATTTGTACCAATGACGGGGCTTATCTGGAGCCTTCTGCTGACTTCTCTACCAGCAACCAGCACAAAAGCCAAAAGCAACAGACATTCGCCTCAGTCCAGAGACTGAGGATGGTGCAGGGTGAAAGATCTTTTGTGTCTGCCAAAGGCCAGTACATGGAAGGCAGTTCGGCACATAAGTAACTTAACTGATGGAGAAGTTTTTATTTTCACATAAAATCCTTCCACAAGTGGACGCAGCACCAAGTAATACCACCTCATCCAGCACAGGGGCTGGCAGGGCACCGGCGCACAACAGCGGCCCCCACACAAGGTGACGTGGGGAGGTGAGGGCAGAGAAAGGCCAGACAAGGGATCAAAATGCCCGGAAAAGAATCCCGTTAGTCAGTGGCAGGTTCCACTTTGCAAGAAATACAAGTTCCAGAGAAGAGCTGGGGCATAGGGCAAACAGCAGCAGTACTGTTATATAACATCTCCATCTCAAGGAGGCAGCCAAACCAACTCCCGCAAAGTTTAAGCTTACAATATACTACACGTTCTTGTTCCCTGAATAAAGTCATATGACATGGCTGGCTTGAATCTCAAGGGAAGAAAAGAGCCCCAGGAAAAGGAAATGGCCAGGTGCGCAGTGATAAATTTACCTGTGGGATTAAAGATGATGACCTTTCAGTGATTACTACCTCCTTACATCCTCTAAAAGATGAAATGGTAAATCAGCTTGTCCCCTCACCAGCATGCTGTGAAACTCAATACACTCTCCTTCTCCATCCAGTCAGGACCGCAGCTCTGGGAAACATTTCTTGCGGCTGATCCACCCACTGTCACGCTCCACAAGGTAAAACTGATTAGTCACATTCACAGTTTCTATAACAATATTACTCAGTGTGAGGCCAGTGGCCTACCTGCGTCAAAACACCAGGGAGACTTGTCAAGAACATAGATAGCTAAATTGGAAGTTCACGGGAGCCAGTTTCAGGAATCTATGTTGGTGCAGTAGCCCAGCTAGGGATTCTTACGCACTCCCAAGTTTGAAAAACCACTCTTCTATCACATGCTATCCATGGATCCCTTCCCGCTTGCCCTCCGTCTGCCTCATCCACCCTTTCTTTCCTCCCTACCTCCCTTCCTCCATCCATAACAACCTTCCCATGAGGCACTGTGTTTAATGCTAGAGGGACCTAGAACCCAGAGCTCACACTGAAAACTCTCACCAACGAACACGTGGTCTAATAACTTGACTGAAAGCTCCTATGGGTCCAGGGGAAGGTGAGTTTGGCTCCCTTGTGTGAAATGCAGGGCTTCTGAGATATTAATATGTTTGAGGAAACTAAAAGACAACTAACAATCGCAAGCAAGACCTAGTCACTCTCCTGGGCAATTTATTACGGGAAAAAATGTATAAACAAAAACACGTATCAAATTTGCCAATAATTCTTTGTTCCCTACACTGACCTTACTTAGTCTTTTGATTAGGACACATAGAGCATAGAGAACTTCATGCAACGTGAGGAAGAAATAAATCCGCTTAGATTGGTGCCAAGGGTGTAACCATCCAAATGAGTAAGTTCACTGCTGGCAGGAGAGACCCTCTGCAGAGGCCAGGGATTTCTCTCACACGGGCAGGAGTTTCTCTGGGCCTGCATTCTTCACTCCAAGACAAAAAGGAATGGCAGAGATGGCTGCAGGAAATGGACTTTGCAGACAGTCATGAGACAGTTCTGTGCATCTTCTCTTCTAATTACATTAATACCAACATGGTCCATGAGAAAAGAAACACAGTTGCTGTGAATTATATTCTAGTGCAGTGATCCCAATACCTTGTTTCAAGGCAACGTAGACAAGATATTCTGCTGTCCTGGAAACAGTCACTAATACGCTTTATCAGCACCCTGGTGAGCTGAGAAGCAATTTCCATCACTGAAGAGGAACTCATTCCTGAGATTCCCGGGGGGTGTCCATCTTTCTGTTGATACCTCCACGGACACTGTCAATGGGCCCCCCATGTCTCCCTCTAAGTTTGTGTGAGTTCTGTCACGGTCCTTGGTAAGTTCACGGTCTCTGTTCCTCTTTTCTACAACAGTGCCCTTCACGGCCCTTCTTCCGTGCATCTCTTCAACCACCAGAAACTTTGAAATGAGAATGAAATAAACTCTTTGTCCAAGTTTTGCATGAATTTTAGTTCTACAAATAAAGAGGGAGAGACTTGTCCAAGAATTCCATGTCAACCATAAAACAGGCTTGTGAGGAATACTGGTTTCCTCTCAGACAAAGAAAAGGCCAGCACACAGTGCCTACCATGAGAGGTTCCAGGGATGGCAGCAGTATGGTTTCGGCTCCGCTGAGCCAACTTAAACAAGAGAAAAATGGACCAGAAGGAAACCCTGTCTGATAACTATTAAAAAATTCCACTGCTTGGTAAGAAACAACTTATTTCCTGTGAGGTGGGAAGCTGGACATGCCATCAGCTGAGTTGTAAAGCAAATGTGCCTTGGGAAAGAATCCATTGGTCATACAGTCAAATGCTATCGTATTTCTGCCCACTTGTATTTTGGATAAGGCTACCTACCACACTGGTTCTCAAACTCTTTCTACGTTTGTACTCCCCAGGTATCTGTCCTGCCACTTCCAGGTGCTGACTACAGATCGGGGTGTCAGATCAAGAAAAATAACAAACAAAAAACTCAAAAAGCTCAAAAATCACTAGCCTAGCACAATCGTTTCCATGGGTTTTCAGGTGCTTGGGCCAAGATGAAAATGGAAAAAAGGAGGAAATCACCTAACCTCAATACCGCTATCGACCACATCAGGTTGGCCTGAAATCCAGCAACAGATTATGTTGACTCTGGCAGTCGCCAGATATTTGGACCAGCGTGGAGTGGGTTAGAGAAATGCCTTTTTCAGGAAGACATTTTTTACACTCTTTCCCTTTTCTTGATTTATAATAAATGATTTCTCAGGAAACTCAGAGAAGCTGATACACCTAATAAGGAAACCCTCCAATGACTGAGACTCTGCATTTTTAGTGTCTCAGGCTAAATTAGAGACTTCAAAGGTCTTGAGTTCTGTCATCACTTGTAACTGCCTGAGCTGGATGTCTCTGTGACCTGTTGTCACAATCAACCTTCACTGAACAGCCTGTGGGACCAGAACTCAAATCTGTTCTATCGAAGCAGACCCAGGAAGCTCTCTTAAAAACAGGATGGGCCATTTCTCAGCAAAAACAAGGGCAGGGTTAGGGGTTTGGCGTATATGCTCTCCAGCTAATAATGGGAATTCTAAGTTTTTAGAATATCTTGTTTATTCTAAGTCTTGGCCTTGAGACTTTCTAGAAAACCACCTAAAAGCATCAGAAGGATAAGTATGTGGCTCATCAGTTGTGGGCATGAAAAGAGAGCATAGTTATTGGGGGAAAGAAGTGATTGTTTTCCACCTCTATTGCCCACAGCCCCCAGGCCCCTCTTTCAGCTCCTAGACTGGTGATTTCTCTGAAATACTCAGTAAAGTCACCTTCATCATCCTCATCGTGTATTTCTGAACTCTTACTGTGCGCCTGGCATTGTTTTACACACACTGCCTCATTAATTCTCACAATACACTAGCAACATAGACTATCATTATCAGCATTTTCAGGTGATAAATCCAGGGCTCACGTGTTTTAAACGACAACCCAGGTCACGGCTGGCAAATAATGGAGACAGAATTCAAAGTCCCTCCAAAGCCTGGACACTGAAACAGCACAAAAAGAAAGAAGATGTTACCTGAATTTACCCAGTAAAGGTTGCACTGAGGTAGAACAGGGGGAAAAAACAAAAACTTGTGAAGGTTCCTGGGTCTGGCCAGGAATTTGAAAGTCAAATTAAACTATGAGCAGCATGTTAAAGGATTCCCCTGGAAGTCCAAGTTCTATTTCAGTAAACTGAACTGCCTAAAAGAAGTCTGTCAAAGGTGACAAAAACAGCAAGACAACTGATAAGAATGGGTCCTTTGGTGTCATCTTTGAGGACTTTTAAGAATCCACAGTATTGTTAGAAGTGATCACAGAGGAGTTTTCAATAACAGCAAAAGTTTTTTTTTAAAAGAAGAAAATTGAACCTACATTTATTTATCCTAGTCTTTGGAAAGAACCAGTGCAAGGAAAATAGTCCCATGGCCAATAACCTCCTTACCCTGTCTGTTCAGCACCAAGCTCCTAGATCGGGAGTATGCAGCCTGGCATACACAAAAATGGTTAAGAAATGATGATATCCCTATTTGTTACCTACAGAGAAGACATGTTAGTGATGGGATTATTAACTTGGTCCACAAATGATTTGCCAACCTAACATTGGGCAGCATAGGGCACCAAAGTGGTTAAAGCAATTCAGTGGACAGTACAGAGAATGCTTCAGGATGACAAAAGAAATCACCAAAGAGACATGACTCCTGTGTCTAAAACAGATACAGTCTTCGTTGCTCAGTAGAGTAGGTGGGTTGCATCTCACTGATGGAGGAGGCTCCAACCTCAGATCAGAGGGAAGGGGGGAAAAAAAATCAACCCCATATCAGATGCAAATGCCATCTGCAGGAATTTTCCCCACCTACAGCTGGGAAATGTACCACAACGTATGTAGCAACCAAAAACAGACAGATTTGGGTTTGCAGCGACAAATACATACTTACATATACACAATACAAACATAGATGCACTTAAGTCCTCTACCCCTGAGCATACCTGAAAGAAACAAAGCAAACATATATTGCATGTGCCATCTAGAGAACAATGGCTTTCCATGGTGGAGAAAAGGCTAGATCGGGGCTGGAAGGCAGCCTGTCTCAGGTAGTAGCACAGACAAATGTGCCTCTCAAGTCCACAGGGTTTCTTCTGTGCTTTGTTCCCAATGAGACTATGTTCCAGACCCCTCAAGAGTTCCTGCAAGACACATGGTTCCCCCAGACTCTAGGAGCTTTCTGTTAACACTGCCTGAGGTATATTATTTGTCTCCAGAGACCCTAGTCTTGGGGTATCTATCTTTTTCTTATCAATTATCTTATCCTGTCTCTTCCCTATAAAATCCACTTATGGTAGAGCACAGTCAATTGTCAAAGCTCACAAATTTTTTACTATGGATGCCAGACGTACTCCAGATGCGTATTTAATCAGATTAAACCCACATACTTGACAAGAAGGCATGTATGGGAATATTTATTCATAGCACTGTTGGTGACAGCACAAAGTTGGAAACAACCTAAATGTCCATCAACAGGGAAAATGGATCAATAAACTATGACACAGTCAACCCAAGGAACACAGTGCTGCGGGTAGCAAGAGGGAGGTAGATCTATACAGACAGACCTGGAGAGGTTCTAGAGCATTTTACTGAGTGACAAAAGCAACTGGCAGAATAATGCCCACCATGATTTACATATCATCATTCCTCACCTACAAGCAAATTCGTATGTTTTATATAGTCATATGTACACACATAAAGGCATATCAAGGTCTGCAAGTCTACAGACCAATCTGAAAAACCTAAGTTCCCATAAAGAATATGGGGGAAGGGCCCTGGGATTTGGGTTAGTGGTTAAAGGAAACCTCAGTCTTACCCTGAAATGTTCTTTTTTTTTACCTTATTTATTTGATGTTTTGGCTGCACTGAGTCTTTGCTGCTGTGCGCAGGCTTTCTCTAGTTGTGGCGAGCAGGGGCTATCTCTAGTTGCGGCACACAGGCTTCTCACTGCGGTGGCTTCTCTTGTTGCAGAGCATGAGCTCTAGGTGCAAGGGCTTCAGGAGTTGTGGTGCAGAGGCTTCGTTGCCCCGTGGCATGTAGGATCTTCCCTGACCAGGGATCAAATTGGTGTCCTGTACATTGCAAAGTGAACTCTTACCCTGGACCAATGGGGAAGCCGTTATATTTTTGTTTTTTATCACTTATTAACCATATTTCATGACATTATTTCATGTCATATGCAGAGACATATTGGCATTTAATTATTGAATAGTGTTTCATTTCATGGATATACTGTAATTTATTCAACCAGTTCTTCCTCCTTAGATACTTAGATTGTACCTAGATTTTGATATCATAAATGTTGAAGGAATAATTTTTTTGTATAAATCCACGATTATGTTCTTAGAGTGAATTTCTAGAAGCAGAATTTCTGGGTTAAAGAACAAACATTTAAAAAATTATAATAGCTGACATTTACTGAGCACTTGCTATATACCAATCACTTTTACATGTCACAGTCACAACATGCATATAAAGAAAACACACTTCATCCTGCAGATGAGGGACAATATATTTGCGCATTGAAAGAAAGTAGAAGCCGTTCAGTTGTGTCCAACTATTGGCAACCCCAGGAACTATACAATCCATGGAACTCTCTAGGCCAGAATGTTGGAGTGCGAAGCCATTCCCTTCTCCAGGGGATCTTCCCAACCCAGTGATCGAACCCAGGTCTCCCGCATTGCTGGCGAATTCTTTACCAGCTGAGCCACCAGGGAAGCCCTAATTAGAAATGATATTAAAATGTTTAAAGAAATCAGATAGGTCTTTTCGAGCAATGGGGTCCTTCCCCATGAACACACTTAAACAAAATAAAGAACCTCTCCTCCACCCCAGGAGACTGCCCAATTTCTCCCTCTCAACAAATGTTTCCTGAGGGCCTACTATGTGCAGAGCCATGTTTTGTAAGCCAGCCTCTGTCTTCAGCACAGAGCCACCCTCTCTGGAGTTTCTTCACTCCCTAATACTTCCCAGAGTATACCTTCTAAGCCCAAGTCCTTTACCACTGAGAACCCCCAGACTCCTAAGCTCTGGTTCTCCAGCTCTTACCCTTGAGTTTCAGCCGTCCTTCCAGGTACTCAGCTCTTTCTCTGCAAACATGAACATAACCATCAGCCTCTATACCATTTAACTGCATTTACCCCACCCTTGATCTGATGGGTAGCGTTCCCAAGTCTACAAAGGTTAGGCATGGGGAGGAGCGTTCCCCACCAATCTCTCCCCATCCACATCTCATGGTAGGAAACAAACCATAGTGAAATGCAGGTCCCACCTGAAAACTGCCCCCTACCCTCTGCTATACACAGAAACAGCAGATTGTCATTTTGAAGTTTAGGATCTGCTGACCTCCCTCCTAGACACCCAAGTTTTGCACTGGCTGAGCTGGACAGAAAGGAGATATCTGACACCAATGAGATTTGGTTCTCATCTCAGTTTTATATAATTTCTGCCAAGGAACACTCTCCAGGACAAGGCTCAGCTTTGTTCTTCCTTGATTTTTCAAGAAGGTCCATGAAACTTGCCCTTGAAGGTCAATATCTATTAACTTGCCTTTCTCCAATCTACCTCCCAAATGAAAAAAAAATGTTAAAAAGCAAAATTCCATATGTCTGGGGGTGGTTTGGCAAGAGGCAGATTTCTCGGGGAGAGAGAATTTGCGGGTAAAGGGTTAAACATTAACACACTTCCCTGGAAGGTCTCTTCTTCCCTGTTAATGGAGCCCAAGTGCAAACCTTGGCAGGAATCACACATTAGCTCATGACAGGTGTAGGCTTCATGCTGGTTGCCGCTGCATTTCCAGCAAAAAAAAAAAAAAAAAATGGGGACATGGGGACTACTCCATGACACAGTAGGCTGGAACAGATTGCTTTGCAGAGATCTCTTCTGGCTGAAATAATTCCCTGTAACAACTTCCTTGACATGCTGTCAGGATGGCCTGTTTCCAAGGTAAT
This sequence comes from Bos javanicus, assembly GCF_032452875.1. NCBI lineage: Eukaryota > Metazoa > Chordata > Mammalia > Artiodactyla > Bovidae > Bos > Bos javanicus. The sequence continues at coordinate 53,058,191 of NC_083874.1, read as the reverse complement.
GGCTGATGCACGGGGACATAACAGACATCATCTGTGGTCTTCCAGAGAGAAAGCCGCCAGAACAGCCCCACTGCACTCTTCCAACAGAGCCATTCATTTATTCAACAATGTTTATGGAATCAGGTCCCTTGCTACACACTACTCAGCAGCCTCCCATTCTCTCTGCATCACGATATTGCTCACTTTTTACTCTAAATCAGGAGTTGTAAACCCAAATAGCTATGGGAGCCAGTCAGATAACATAAATGACCAAAGCAGGTTATTGACAACAAGATAGACCCTGCCTGGACAAAGAGAGAAGCACTTTCTGCTCTAGTCAATGGCTATAACTTCAGAATGCTTTTCTGGAAGAATTTTTTGCAGATGTCTTCTGATAGAAACTGTTGCTGTTGCTGCTGCTGCTGCTGCTGCTGCTAAGTCACTTCAGTCATGTCCTACTCTGTGTGACCCCATAGACGGCAGCCCACCAGGTTCCCCTGCCCCTGGGATTCTCCAGGTAAGAAAACTGGAGTGGGTTGCCATTTCCTTCTCCAATGGATGAAAGTGAAAAGTGAAAGGTAAGTCGCTCAGTCGTGTCTGACTCTCAGCGACCCCATGGACTGCAGCAGACCAGGCTCCTCAGTCCACGGGATTTTCCAGGCAAGAGTACTGGAGTGGGGTGCCATCGCCTTCTCCCTGATAGAAACTAAGTTCATATAATATCCTGACACACAGTCAGGATAGTCCAGGTCGTGGGCTGAACAGTGTCCCCTAAATCATGCCTCCCTGGAACCTCAGAAAGTGACTTTATCAAGAAATAAGGGTTTTGCAGATGTGGTTAGTTAAGTAAAGCTGAAGATTAAAGCATAGTGGATTAGTTGTTGTTGTTCAGTCGCTCAGTCGTGTCTGACTCTGTAACCCCATGGACTGCAGCATACCAGGCTTCCCTGTCCTTCACCCTCTGTGACCCCATGGACTGAAACACACCAGGATTCCCTGTCCTTCACCGTAATGGATTTAGGTCCACCCTAAATCCACTAAATCCAATGACTGGTTTCCTTGTAGAGGAGACACACAGAGATACAAACACACAGGGAAGAATGCCATGTGAAGACAGAGGAAGAGAATGGAGAGATCCACCTACAAGTCAAGGAATGCTGACCACAGGAAACAAGGAGATAAGCATGGGACCAGTCGGCTGGGAATAGGACCCTAATGGGGTGGGGGGCAGCATTTAAAACAGCAAAATCTTTCAATGAAAGAGAACGAAAGTATATATGTTTATGGGCCTCTGTGCTACATGATCTTCTATCTGAACTACCACAACAACTCCACATCTATCATAACTGCTTTCAGTCAACTCTCTACAATGCACTGAAGAGATCTTCTAAAAACTCACGTCAGATGATGTCACCCATCTTCCTCAAATCCCTTAACGATGTTCACTGCTCTTCCACTAAAGAGTAAAATCCTTATCATGGCCCACAAGGCCCTGCAGGCTCTGGCCCCTGCTCCCTCTCACTCTCTGCCTTCCAGCCTCTCTGGTTTCCTCTAGTGCTCCCTGTGCTCTCTTTAACTCTAGGACCTTTGCGTGTGCTGATCCTCTGCCGCAAACATCCTCATCTCCCACCCGACTATGTGCCTAAATATATACACACAAACATGTGTCCACACATATACATACTCGTCTCAACTGGCTAATGCCTCCTCATTCTTCACCTCTCACATTGCTCACCATTTCCTCAGGTCAACTTTCCCTGACCCCTATCCCAAAGTTAGTCCAGTGTTTTTCAGATACTCTCATGGTACCATATTCCTTTCAAATCTAGCATCTCCTACCTAAATGCATGTGATCACCTGATTCACTTCTGCAAGATCCCCACTGGAAAAACCATCCCGCATGCCTAGAATGGTCCTTGCCATATAGCTCAGGCTCATAGGAGGCACTACAGTGTTGTACGCTTAGGGGATCTATATGATTGGTTTTCCCCCACTTGAGGTTTAACAGTCTCTCCAGCCTCCAGCTCCTCTCCAGGGACCCCACAGAGACAGAACTGTGTTTGAATGTCTTCTGCAGAGGTACGGGTCAGCAGCAGACTGCCACAGGGACAGGGGCTCTGGGTGCGGCAGACTTGGGTATGGCATAAGCCCTCTTGGAGGAGGTCGCCATTACCCCCACCAAAGAGCTGACAGAACTTACACAGGACTGGGAAACAGACTCTTGGAGGGCACAAACAGAACCTTGTGTGCACCAGGACCCAGAAGAAAGGAGCAGTGCCCCATAAGAGACTGACCCAGACTTGCCTGGGAGTGTCCAGGAGTCTCCAGTGGAGATGTAGGTTGGTGGTGGCCTGCTGCAGGGCTGGGGGCACTGAGTGTAGCAGTACATGCATGGGACCTTTTGAAGGAGGTGGCCATCACCTTCACAGCAGGGAGGAAACACAGCTCCACCCATCAACAAAACCGAATTAAAGATTTACTGAGCACAGCCCAGCCCATCAGAACAAGACCCAGCTTCCCCCTCAGTCAGTTTCTCCCATCCGGAAGCATCCATAAGTCTCTTATCCTTCTCCATAGGAGGGCAGACACACTGAAAACCACAATCACAGAAAACTAACCAATCTGATCACATGGACCACAGCCTTGTCTAACTCAGTGAAACTATGAGCCATGTAGTGTAGGGCCACCCAAGATGGACGGATCATGGTGGAGAGTTCTGACAGAATGTGGTCCACTGGAGAAGGGAATGGCAAACCACTTCAGTATTCTTGTCTTGAGAACCCCACGAACAGTATGAAAAGGCAAAAAGATAGGACACTGAAAGATGAACTCCCCATGTCGGTAGGTGCCCAATATGCTACTGGAGATCAGTGGAGAAATAACCCCAGAAAGAATGAAGAGATGGAGCCAAAGCAAAAACAATACCCATTTGTGGATGTGACTGGTGATAGAAGCAAGGTCCAATACTGTACAGATCAATATTGCATAGGAATATTAGGAATGTTAGGTCCATGAATCAAGGCAAATTGGAAGTGGTCAAACAGGAGATGGCATGAGTGAACATCGAAATTTTAGGAATCAGAGAACTAAAATGGACTGGAATGGGTGATTTTAACTTGGATGACCACTGCATCTACTACTGTGGGCAAGAATCCATTAGAAGAAATAGGGTAGCCATCAGAGTCAACAAAAGAGTCCAAAATGCAGTACTTGGATGCAATCTCAAAAACGACAGAATGATCTCTGTTCGTTTCCAAGGCAAACCATTCACTATACAGTAATCCAGTCTATGCCCCGACCAGTAATGCTGAAGAAGCTAAAGTTGAACTGTTCTATGAAGACCTACAAGACATTCTAGAAGTAACACCCCAAAAAAGATGTCCTTTTCATTATAGAGGACTGGAATGCAAAAGTAGGAAGTCAAGAAATACTTGGATAACGGGCAAATTTGGCCTTGGAGTACAGAATCAAGCAGGGAAAAGGCTAATAGAGTTTTGCCAAAAGAATGCACTGGTCATAGCAAACACCCTCTTCCAACAACACAAGAGAAGACTCTATACATTTATGGACACATCTAAAACCAGCTTGAACATCTGGAAGTTCATGGTTCACATACTGTTGAAGCCTGGCTTAGAGAATTTTGAGCATTATTTTACTAGCATGTGAGATGAGTACAATTGTGCAGTAGTTTGAGCATTCTTTGGCATTGCCTTTCTTTGGGATTGGAATGAAAACTGACCTTTTCCAGTCCTGTGGCCACTGCTGAGTTTTCCAAATTTGCTGGCATGTTGAGTGCAGCACTTCCACAGCATCACCTTTTAAGATTTGAAATAGCTCAACTGGAATTCCATCACCTCCCTGCTGCTTACACGGGGCCAAACCACAGTGGAGGTAATGAAGATAATGGCAACCTCCTTCGAAAGATCCATCTGGTTATGGATCTCCATCTATGGACATCACCAGATGGCCAACACCGAAATCAGACTGATTATATTCTTTGCAGCCAAAGATGGAGAAGCCCTATACAGTCAGCAAAAAAAAAGACCAGGGGCTGACTGTGGCTCAGATCATGAACTCCTTATTGCCAAATTCAGACTTAAATTGAAGAAAGTGGGGAAAACCACTAGACCATTCAGGTATGACCCACATCAAATCCCTTACAATTATACAGTGGAAATGAGAAACAGACTCAAGGGATTAGATCTGATAGACAGAGTGCCTGATGAACTATGGATGGAGGTTCGTGACATTGTACTGAAGACAGGGATCAAGACCACCCCCAAGAAAAAGAAATGCAAAAAAGCAAAATCACTGTCTGAGGAGACAGAAATAGCTGTGAAAGAAGAGAAACATCTGTGAAGAGAAGAGAAGCCAAAAGCAAAGGAGAAAAGGAAAGATTTGCTCATTTGAATGCAGAGTTCCAAAGAACAGCAAGGAGAGATAAGAAAGCCTTCCTCGGTGATCAGTGCAAAGAAACAGAGGAAAACAATAGAATCGGACAGACTAGCGATCTCTTCAAGAAAATTAGAGATACCAAGGGAACATTTCATGCAAAGATGGGCTCAATAAAGGACAGAAATGGTATGGACTTAACAGAAGGAGAAGATATTAAGAAGAGGTGGCAAGAATACACAGAAGAACTACGCAAAAAAGATCTTCATGACCCAGATAATCACAATGGTATGATCACTCACCTAGAGCCAGACATCCTGGAATGCAAAGTCAAGTGGGCCTTAGGAAGCATCACTACAAACAAAGCTAGTGGAGGTGATGGAATTCCAGTTGAGCTCTTTCAAATCCTGAGCTCTTTCAAACCATCATCAAAGATGATGCTGTGAAAGTGCTGCACTCAATATGCCAGCAAATTTGGAAAACTCAGCAGTGGCCACAGGACTGGAAAAGGTCAGTTTTTATTCCAATCCCAAAGAAAGGCAATGCCAAAGAATGGTCAAACTACCGCACAATTGCACTCATCTCACACGCTAGTAAAGTAATGCTCAAAATTCTCCAAGCCAGGCTTCAACAGTACGTGAACCATGATTCCTGAGGTTCAAGCTGGTTTTAGAAAAGGCAGAGGAACCAAACTGCCAACATCCGATAGATCATCGAAAAAGCAAGACAGTTCCAGAAAAACATCTATTTCTGCTTTATTGACTATGCCAAATCCTCTGGCTGTGTGGATCACCACAAACTGTGGAAAGTTCTTAAAGACATGGGAATACCAGACCACCTGACATGCCTCCTGAGAAATCTGTATGCACATCAGGAAGCAACAGTTAGAACTGGACATGGAACAACAGACTGGTTTCAAATCAGGAAAGGAGTATGTCAAGGCTGTATATTGTCACCCTGCTTATTTAACTTATATGCAAGAGTACATCATGAGAAACGCTGGGCTGGAGGAAGCAAAAGCTGGAATCAAGACTGCTGGAAGAAATATCAATAATCTCAGATATGCAGAATCACCACCCTTATGGCAGAAAGCGAAGAAGAACTAAAGAGCTTCCTGATGAACGTGAAAGAGGAGAGTGAAAAAGTTGGCTTAAAAGTCAACATTCAGAAAATGAAGATCATGGCATCTGGTTCCATCACTTCATGGGAAATAGATGGGGAAACAGTGGAAACGGTGTCAGACTTTATTTTGGGGGGCTCCACAATCACTGCAGATGGTGACTGCAGGCATGAAATTAAAAGACACTTACTCCTCGGAAGAAAAGTTATGACCAACCTAGACAGCATATTAAAAAGCAGAGACATTACTTTGACAACAAAGGTCTGTCTAGTCAAGGTTATGGTTTTTCCAGTAGTCATGTATGGATGTGAGAGTGGAACTATAAAGAAAGCTGAGCACCGAAGAGCTGATGCTTTTGAACTGTGGTGTTGGAAAAGACTCTTTAGAGTCCCTTGGACAGCAAAGAGATTCAACCAGTCCATCCTAAAGGAAATCAGTCCTGAATATTCATTGGAAAGACTGATGTTGAAGATGAAACTCCAAATACTTTGGCCACTTGATGCTAAGAACTGACTCATTTCAAAAGACCCTGATGCTGGGAAAGATTGAAGGCGGGAGGAGAAGGGGACGACAGAGGATGAGATGGCTGGATGGCATCACCGACTGAATGGACATGAGTTTGAGTAACCTCCGGGAGTTGAGGCCTGGCGTGCTACAGTCCATGGGGTCGCAAAGAGCTGGACACGACTGAGCAACTAAACTGAACTGAACTGAACCAACCTCTTTACTTCAACAGCCCTTGGTTCATACTTTTATTACAGTAACGGTTCACATTTTGCACCATTCTCTGAGGTTCATTTCTGTCTTCTGACCACTGGCCATCCTGTGGGCAGCTATGATGCTGTGTTCGTCAGTGCATTACCCAATATACAATATGAAGACCTTGTCTTAATTAGTATTTGTTAGACTCTTAAAGGCTTATTTAAAACCTTGCCTTGTTATGAGAGTAATGAGGCCTTGTAGAGACGTGGGAGAGTATGGCACAGCAGTTAAGAGGGTGGGCTCAGGAGTCTAGATCCCAATCTTCTTTATGCTGGTTCTGCGGGATTTTGAACCTGTTACTTCACTTCGCTGTGTCTTATTCCTCACCTAGAAGATGAAGATAGGACGGTACCCACAACAGAATGACACTGTTAAGACGTAAAATGCATACGCGGTATCTATGGTTAGTGCTACCTTTTGTTGATGGAGTGAGCCAATGTTCTTCTTTACATTAATAATTCTGATAATGAAAGCAGCTATTTTTTTCTAAGATGGAGATTTTGAAACACACTTGAGGGTTGAGGGAAAGGCTTCACTGGAGAAGGAAGAATTCAAGATGCAAAAACTTAGGAAGTATAATGAAGGGACCTTTCCCAAAAGTAGCAGAAGAGAAAGGGGATAAGATGCTCAAGTGAGGGAGGGGAGCTCTGAACAGGAGGGCTACCCCTTTACAAGGCCAGCTCTGCTATGCAGAAAACCATTAGCAATGCCAGACTCTACACTGCATGGATTCTCCTCTCTTGTAAATGCCCTGCTCAGATGGGGCTAAACTCAGTTCTACCAGTTGTTCTCAACTAGGGGCTTTCCCCTACCCCTAGAGACATCCAACAACCTCTGGAGACATTTTTTGATAGTTACAACTTAGGTGGGGTGGGAAGTGGGGTGAGGGAGAGGTGACCACTGCCATTTAGTAGGTGCAGGCCAGAGACGCAGCTACACATCCTATGCACAGAATAGCTCCCTCCCCCAACAAAGTAGCGTCTGGTCCAAGGAATTAGGTATGCCGACGTTAAAAAACCTTGCTCTAGACCTGTGGTCCCCAACCAGTTTCATGGAAAACAATCTTTCCATGGGCTGGGAAGGGGGCAGTTTCGGGATGATTCAAGTGCACTAATTTATTGGGCACTTTATTTCTATTATTATTACATCAGTTTTTACCTCATAGCATCAGGCATTACATCCTGGAGGTTGGGGACCCCTATTCTAGACCATTACACGTCAACATCTAGGGTTCCTGGACCTATACTCACAGACATCATGTCACAGGCTTGGGTAATTTAGTTCCGGCAGCAATTCAACTAGCCTGTTTGTCCAAAGAAGAGCCTTCCACAATAATCAGTGTGATTTAAAACTTTGTAGACCATAAAATAGTTTGCTCTGATCCAAACTAAATCTTTCATCTCTTCCAAACAGACCTCCAAGTTCCCTGTTGTGGCCATTGTTCTTCAGAAGGGACCACGGAGCCTCAAGGAAGCCCAGGCTGTTCAGTGCATGCAGGAAATTTGTGATTAATCACTTCAACCTGCTTGACTTTAACAGAGATTTTCCAAGCCCTGTTTATTGTTCCGCTGCTTGGCTGCTCTGAAGTTATCTATGACTGAAGTCTTAACATTTATTTGTAGAATTGAAGAAGGTATATTTTTACTCTCACATCCCTTCCAAGTCCCTGAATTAGATTAGTGTGAACTTTCCAAAATAAATTCACCTTTGAGCTGAAACTGAGCATGGAAAGTTTCAGCCCAAAAGGATACCTTATTGGAAAGTGAGAAGCAAAGGAAAGTGAAGATTATAATGGATATTTTTGTGTAACTTCAGCACTCCAAGTTACAAAGGAAAAAGTATTTGTTATGGAAAGAATTCTCTAACAGAGTTGATGTATGCAATCCAGGGCTGATGTTCCGTCCCTTTTCTTCAGACTCTAAGAAAAAATAACTGGAAATGAAGAGAATGGAAAAAATCAGCAGGCACATGTGGATCTAATTCTGTACCGTGTCACTGGTTAAATCCCAAGGAAAGAATGTTTTATCAGGACGAGAAAAAGGCAAACCATCAATAATAGGAAGGAAGACCTCTGATTCCTTCACTCCGCACACTTAACTTGTTGGACCCTGACTGTGGTCTAGCAGTGTTCGTCAACAACTCAAAGTTAACATTTTACGGGGATGGCCATCATGATTTTCTCCTACAGGAAACATTCTCAGAGCTCTGGGTGATTTGTATTATAGATAGATGTTCGGGCATTTGGAACTTGTTTTTTCTCTTGATACTCAACACAGAAAAATATTTCTCAATCACCTCCAACCTCTGAAAGATTCAAAATCTGAACAATTCGAAAGCGTTCACCTTTGCAAAACTCCATTCATAACCATAACTATGACTTTGTCCCATAAAACCCAAATAAAATTCTGTTAATCAATGCAGCATTAAAACTAGCACAACAGTGCAACAATTTTTTAAACTGAAAAAAACAAAAAAGAAAAAGAAATTGCTAATTCCAAATAATTTTTAGAAGCAACAGAATGTTTCCCTTTCCACTGCCCCTCCCCCAACATCTCCCATAAAACAACACACTGTCTTGTACAGAAGATAAATATATAAAATGGATAAAAGAGAAATCGCTCTAGTAAAGCAGTGTTCTAGAAGCTCAACCCGCTCCCCTGACTGCTCACCCAGTGATCTTTTCTGTCCTCTACTGACTGTCCGGATACATACACACATGAAAATAATAGTTGCCGATTTCATTTTTCAATGAACTGAGTTGGCACCATTAAGGGTCAGTTCTTATTTAGGCCACAGGAGCACAAACTGACATCTCGCAAATTAATTTTTAATAGCTCACATAAATTATTAGGGAGTGTAATTTGGGCATGTCAATTTTTGTTTTTACTTTGCTAGATTCTGTCTCATTTGCATGGTTATTATTTGCCTCCCCCAAAGCAGTTTTTACCTTTTAGAAAAAAAAATTAATATCTTACCAAGTTCCCTTTTTGTTTTTTGGTTAATATTTCTTTTCAACTGTCTGCCTATTGGCAAATGAGAAAAGATAAAAGGGATAAAAATCCTTCTTCCTTATCCTTCACCTATAACATGACCCAACTGCTAGACATGTCTATGGAATTAGCCAAACTGACATATACTATACAGTTATAAAAGGGTCCTACCATTATCTCCTACACATTTTCATTTACACAGTCTTTGTGAATGTAGGATGCTTGCATTATGATATGTGTCACCCACTGATGGTCTGGTCTGTTTCTTTAAATGTCTAGATACAGATCCTTGCCAGCCATCGTGGCCCTATGGACATACCTCCCACTACCTCTCATCAAAATAACCATATCTCAGGGGGGAGGGATAAACTGGGAGATTGGGATTGACATATACACACTAATATAGATAGCACACAGAACTAATAAGAACCTACTGAACAGCATGGACAACTCTACTCAATATTCTATAATGACCTCTCTAGGAATAGAACCTAAAAAAGAGTGGATACATGTGTGTATAACTGACTCACTTTGCTGGTGAAAAGATAGCCTTCATAATGGAAGAAAATAATAGCAAATGAAGCAACTGACAAAGAATTAATCTCAAAAATATACAAGCAACTCCTAAAGCTCAATTCCAGAAAAATAAATGACCCAATCAAAAAATGGGCCAAAGAACTAAACAGACATTTCTCCAAAGAAGACACACAGATGGCTAATCAACACACGCAAAGATGCTCAACATCATTCATTATTAGAGAAATGCAAATCAAAACCACAATGAGGTAACCATTTCACGCCAGTCAGAATGGCTGCGATCCAAAAGTCTACAAGCAATAAATGCTGGAGAGGGTGTGGAGAAAAGGGAACCCTCTTACACTATTTGTGGGAATGCAAACTAGTACAGCCACTATGGAGAACAGCGTGGAGATTCCTTAAAAAACTGGAACTAGAACTGCCATATGACCCAGCAATCCCACTGCTGGGCATACACACCGAGGAAACCAGAACTGAAAGAGACACATGCACCCCAATGTTCATCGCAGCACTGTTTATAATAGCCAGGACACGGAAGCAACCTAGATGTCCATCAGCAGATGAATGGATAAAAAAGCTGTGGTACATATACACAATGGAGTATTACTCAGCCATTAAAAAGAATACATTTGAATCAGTTCTAATGAGGTGGGTGAAACTGGAGCCTATTATACAGAGTGAAGTAAGCCAAAAAGAAAAACACCAATGCAGTACACTAATGCATATATACGGAATTTAGAAAGATGGTAACGATAACCCTATAGGCGAGACAGCAAAAGAGACACAGATGTAAAGAACAGTCTTTTGGACTCTGTGGGAAAGGGAGAGGGTGGGATGATTTGGGAGAATGGCATTGAAACATGTATATTATCATATGTGAAACGGATCACCAGTCCAAGTTCGACGCATGAGACAGGGTGCTTGGAGCTGGTGCACTGGGATGACCCAGAGGGATGGGATGAGGAGGGAGGAGGGAAGGCGGTTCAGGATGGGGAACACTTGTACACCATGGTGGATTCATGTCAATGTATGGCAAAACCACTACAATACTGTAGAGTAATTAGCCTCCAATTTAAATAAATAAATTTATATTAACAAAAAAAACACATTATTAATAAAAATACAGCAAATAGTGAATATAACAGAAAAGTAGCAGACTCACAGAGCTGAAGCTAGTGGTAAAGAACCTGCCTGCCAATGCAGGAGAACTAAGAGATGCTGGTTAGATCCCTGAGTTGGGAAGATCCCCCGGAGGAGGAAATGGCAACCCACTCCAGTGTTCTTGCCTGGAGAATCCCATGGATGGAGGAGCCTGGCAGGCTACAAAAAAAAAAAAAAAAAAACTGACTCACTTTGCTATACAGCAGAAACTAATACAACACTGTAACTCAACTATACTCCAACTAAAAAAATAATAATAATTAAAAGACAGAAGACCCAGATTCCCATAAGAAGAAATACAGATCTCCAATCAAGGCATCTTCCAAGGGCATGTCTTTGGCACAGGCCACCAAAATCAAAACACTCATAACCTACAGGATATGTGTATACTGGGCAATTCTATGTTTTTTAATAAAAGCATTTATTAAAATTCACAGGACCTTTAATTTATACTTGGAATGTGAAGACATCTTAAACTTTTTTTTATCAGAAAATGATCCCCCAAAATGTATATATCACCAAAACAATAATCAGCATCTCCCGTCTGTAATCCTGCCAAGAACCTGTACAAGAGGAGCAGCAGCAGGTGACAGGCCTGTGGAAGCTCACGTTCCCTCAGATATCTTCAGCGTTCCTCTCTAAGACTCGTGGGGAAACTAAAGCAACTGGAATTGTGGCTTCTTCCTGGCCAGTACTGGGAAATAATATCCCCAAGGCTATGCATCTTACCTGATGGTCCACATTTCCAGGGAGGCTGAACTCAGACAGTGTACTTGGAATGGCACGTGCTTTGTACTATTTCACTTTAGAGAAATTAAAAAAATTAAGCAATCCTGGAAGAACTCCATATTCTTCTTTAATTAAAAAAGATTTTTAAGTTCCTCTTGAAAACTAGTTACTACTTTGAGCAGGAAGGAAGGGTTTGAACAGCTGTCCCTGAGTGAGTTAGGACTTTAAGCTCCTGGACTTAAAGATTAGCTCACATCCCAGGCCCCTACAAAAGGAAACCGTATACGCAGAGCTTTTGAGACAATCGTCAGGAATACTTCTGTAACAGTACTAGCAGGTCAGCCAGATCTAAAAGACACTTGAGTCCGGAAATGTACCCTAAGACAGCAAGAGCCCAAAGGGTCAACAGTGGCTGACTGGACATTTGATAAAATCATTTGTTTTCTGACTAAAGCTCTGCTGGAAAAAGTCAAACTTAACAAAAACAGAATGAAAATAAAATAGCCGTATAAATGGGCATCTGCCACTTGAGTCAGAGTTTTCTCAGGCAGAATGAACCTGTACAGATCATGTGAGGTTAAAAATACATTAAATGCAATTTCCTCTGCTAAGTGAAGAAGGCAGATGTAAGGGAAATACATAATCCATTTTAATAAAATAAACAGCAATCGTCTCAATGCAGGATAAAAATTTTTTTCCGTATGATTATCTGAGCACCGAACTAGGTGTGAAAAGATGTCTATGACGCCAATCTTCATAACAGAGAAAAGGGTAAGAGAAAGGAAAGAAAGGGAGTTTTAAAAAAAGAGACTGGTTGTCACTGGATATAAAAAATATACACAGCCTCATAGTACGGAAAATTAAAACTAAAATGTTATGGTTTTATTATAAGTGTGCAAAAATTGAACATGCACAAAAACAAGAACTGGAAGGCGCCAAAAATGGAAACTCTGTTTGCTTTCTGGATGAAACCATGAGTAATTTTCATAAAGTCATTGCGTTTTTGCAACATGGAATATGAAAGAGTCTCTACCTGTACTTAACATGCTTTATAACACCCAGGCTAGAAAGATAACATCAGGACAAAATGAGGTACATTTGAAAAGTGAGTGAGGACAGGATGCACGGAATCGAAATGGATCACATACAGCCTAAAGAATTCCAATGGTTTGCACAACGGGACAAGAAATGAAACTGGTCCCCTCTCGTGATTTCCTCAGGCACCTGGTGGTCTGGAGTCTGTGACCTCACAGGAAGCCGAGACCACCACACCAGAGCCGCACAGCACTGATGGAAAAAGCCAAATCACAACTAAATTTATATGAAACACGTCCCTAAGTCGGTCAATATGGCAGCAAGATGCTTGATTTAAATGGTGGATAAGAAACTGATCAGAAAAAAAAAGAATTTAAGGAAATAAAATATTAAAAAATGTAAATGTGACGGAAATTATAAACAGCCTAAAGGTCCTCTCCCTTCGGGAACAGCTGTGTCTGCTAATCCCTCGAGGAGTCCTCCCTGCGATCGCCCTTCCTTCCTTCCTCCATCTCTCTAATAGCTCCCTTGTTCCTGTTGGACAAAACTAGTCCTTTGTGGCTGCTCTCAGAACAACATTAAAAACAGGAATAGGGAAATTGTAAACAGGAGGCTTCTGGTCTACAGGCGAAGACACACACAGACCTCTGAGGCCTACTTCATGCTAAGCAAAGAAACAGATCTTTGTTGCTAAAGGGATTAGGGCTGCGGGATTTCGGAGGCACTGCTAAGGCATTCAGCTGGACTGAAGTAGGGGCTTTGTAAAGAGATACCTCCATTAGAGGTCTGTGAGCGGAAATCATTCATACTCTTTATACAATCTGGGTAATGTGATAGTACTGGACTGTTAAACGCCTCTGGTGAGGCAGGGTCCTATCTCCTTGAATGGTAAATTCTTCAGCAGCTAAATAGATGGTGGTGTAATTACCTTCACTGACTTTTTTTAATTTGGGGGGTTGGAGGGGGGGGTCTCCCACCTTTAACCCTTAGTGTGAGTAATGTTAAAGGATCACCCAGAGCCAAGGAGGCAAAGTCTACTCAAGTCGGTTCACAGGTAGCCTTCAGACTTGCTGCTGGCATCTTACGTTAACAAAAATGGCACAACTCGGGACTTTGCTGGTGCTTCAGGGGTTTAGAATCTGCCTCCCAATGCAGGGGATGCGGGTGTGATCCCTGGTCAGGGAACTAAGATCCCACATGTCCCGAGGCAATTAAGCCCACACCACAATGAAAGATCCCACATGCTGCAACTAAGACTCAACCTGGCCAAAAAAATAAACATTTCAAATGGCACACTCTCAGGATCACCTGCACAGAGGCAATGCCTACTTTGTTCCTGTGTTCACCATGATGATCAAAGTCTCCATCACTGCCTCATCCCCTGCACTAGGCCTAGAATGCCCCCAGCCTACCTATCTAACTCCTACCTACCCTATACCTGCTTCTGCCTTCTGGCCCCTCCTTGCCTCGCCCTCCCCAAGTTGGAATGGTGGCCCACACAGCTCCCATTACATTCCCCATAAACATGGAAACTCTGTGTATCTCTTTATCCCAGTAGGTGATGAGCTCCAGAAGGCAGTGGCTTATTTACCATTGCACCCACGACACCTGGCCCTTTGGAGATGCTCAAAGCTGCTGTCCAGAGGAGGAGTGAGGTAACTGGGTTGCCTTGTCTTTAGATCAGTTGGGAAGACTATCTTCCTATGTTTTTGAGTGGCTTATGATGAATTTATTTTTTAACATCAGTGACCCCTACCCAGGGAATGCAGAGGGTCTTATGAGACCAGTTAGGTGGACAGTTAGGAAAGAAATACAGGACCTCCAAGGAAGACAGTAAGTGGTCTCTTCCCCACAGTCAGAAGCTTCCTCAGTGACCTCACCAGTCCCAATCCTGCCTCCACATTCTTCTTGGCTGAGGAAGTAGCAGCAGCAGAATGAACATGTTCTTTGAGTTCATATTTAGAGTCTCTGGATCCAAATATTCATTATGGTATTACCTTCTATAAACTTCGATAACTTCTCAGACCTGATTCCAAAAATTAATGTCAAACTATTTAGCTCTGATGGCAGGGAAGGAATGCTGTCATCAGAGCTAAGACACACTTCCCTCACCTGGTTGTGATCAAACCTATCCCAATGGCCAACAAATACATTCTGGGAAAAGGACAGCTCTGGGTAGATGTGAGGTTTTATGGTCATTTCATTTGGAAGGGATACTTGGTCTGTTTATAACATGGACCTGCAAATACAACAAGGGCTTTGCAACAACAGCTAGAAGGCTGGTGATTTTCTCCACTGATACTCTCAGTTCCCTGGGACATGATCCTATAAGAGCACGGCCTTGGCCATCACTAATTGATAGCTCTTTCCACTATTCACAATTTTCTACCTGGATCATTTCTCTCCTCACCATCTAGCAGGTGGGTCTCTCTGCTCTTACATTATTAACATCACTGCAAAAAGCAGTTAAATATGGAAAGAAGGAAAACAGCCTTACCTTCAATTCTGCCACTTAACCACCCACTCAGCCAACAAATGCTGAGCACCTACTATGTGCCACACACTGTGTTAGGCACAGAGAACAGGAAGAATCAAATGACAAAGGATGCGATGTGAAGAGAAAGGAGCCCAGAGAAACAGAGTGGTTAATGTCCTGGTGGCAACCTGCACAAGGCATGGAAGAACAGAAGGAGTTCAAGGAAGGCTCCCAAAAACTATGAGAATTAAGCCTAGAAGATTCTGAATGAAAAAAAAGCCACAAACTTTTGGGACAACTGAAGAAATATGAATGTGGACAACATATTAGATACTGTATTGATACAGTTCTTGGATGTGATAATAGCATTGCAGTTACATAAAAGATCTCCTTTTTCTTAGATACAAGCTCAACTATTTATGAGTGAGGAGTCATCAAGTCTATAAATTATGTTCACATGGTTCAGAAAAGGACTTATCTGTATACATATAATGTATGTACACAGAGGGGATAGGGAAGAGAGAACAAATATGGCAAAATGTTAGTGAATCTAGGTATAAGAATATTCACTGTACTATTCTTCATTTACTGTATGTTTAACAATTTTGAAAAGCCACTGGATAAACAATTTAAAGTATGCATATACAAATGTACGTGTGTGTGTGTGTGTGTGTGTGTGTGTGTGAAAGAGAGAGAGAGATTACAAGGGTTAAACACCACACTGGAAAAAGAAAAGCACAAGTCAGATAAAGACAGAAGGGAAGCACTCCAGGGAGAGGAGGTGGCTGGAGCCGAGGATTGTGGATAGTAGTTGGTATGCACTGAACTGCTCCTGGCCCAGAAATGGCACTTGTACATATCTGTCAAATGAATGAAAGAGTTAAACAGCATCATTACGCAGGGAACTGCAAGCAGATCAGATTAAAGTAGGTACAGAGGGCGCGTTAAAGAGAGTGACCTGATTGGGCTGTGGGGGCAGGGCGCCTGTCACAGAGGCCTTTGTATATTCTGCCAAAGTCCTGAGACTTTATCCTGGGCAACGGGAGGCATAAACAGAAGGTGATGTGGTCAGATTAGCATCCAAAGGGACCACCCTGCCAGTCAGGTGTCACGTGGAGTGATGGAGCACAGACCTGGAGGCAGAAAACAAGGGTACCAGTCAGGATGCCTCTGCTGCCTTTGCACAAAGCCCTGACTCTCATCAGCTGAACTAATCAAGAGACTCATTAACCAACACAGCTGTACGCTTTGAGATGACAGACAGCAGAAGTGGTTGACTCAGTAGCTCACCAACATAACCATGGGCCCAGGTGCCCTCTCTCTCCATTCTACCACTTTCTGTGGTGGGCTCTACCCGCAGACTGCCTTTCCTCACCTTCAGAGGGTGGTGACAGCAGTTTCCTAGAGTGACACATAGGCACAGCAAGGACCACAGTGAGAAGGGAATCATCTCTTCTTTAGTCTCCTTCTTAGCAAGGAAAACTTTTCCAGAAGCTTCCCAGCACATCCTTCCTTTCATCCCACTGTTCCAGACTGGGTCACAAATCCATTCCAAAACCAACCACTATCAAGGAAATAAGATGAAATATTTGGCTTAGAATAATAATTTATACACAGGAAGAATCAGTTACTCTGAGTCATCGCCTGAAACACTTGAGAAGCTACTGGTCCAAGCAAAAGATGCTAGAAGCCTAAACTATGATAGTGGTGGTAAAAGATGGGGGGATAATAATGGACCTGAGGAAGTTATGTTGGTGGCATTTGATGGTGGATTCAATGGCGGGGGTGGGAGGAAAGAAGGATACCCTCCCTCCATATGTCCAGCTCCAATGAGTGGGTAGAAGCAAGTGCCAGTAACTGAGCAAAAGTGTGCAAGAGGAGGAGGGGAGGGTTTGGGGAAAAGTTGGTCTGGGGCACATTCAAAGTGAAAGGACTGTGGACATCAGAATAATTGGCTTGAGCCGTGAACCAATAATTGGAGTATATGAGTCAAACCGTTATTCCAGACAGGTGGTCCATACTCAGACATGGTTCTCAGATGGGCTTTGGTCCATATAGACATTTTTGAACCAACATTCAATCACTGAGAGAGTCCAAACAGGATTATGTATTTCTGGCTTCTTGGGGAAAACTGGAAAATCTGGCAACATGGGTCCTAAATTCCTACATGTCAACAGTTGGCTGGAGCCCAGTGGCAGCCATTCCCTTCAGCTAGAACAAGAGGTTCTCTGGCCTGCCACACTCACACAATCCATTTCACTCACTGACTTTATCCGCAGATCCCTGAAGGCATTTCCATCTGACGCCTTGCTCAGAACCCCAGGTTGCGGGGAAGGGGAAAGAGGTCAGAGCTGCAGTCAGACATCTGGTACTCGCTAGCATTTAGATGGTGGTCAAAACCCTGGCTGTGGATGCCATCACGCAGAGACAAACTGGAAAGAGAAGTGGGTCAAGGAGGTCACCCAGAGTCATCAATTTTTTAGAGACAGAGGAAAAGAACTTCATGGAGGAGAGAGAAACTGGAATGGAACAAGTGAGCATGAAGTCTCAGGAGTTAAGGTAAGAGTTTGGAGTTAGAGGCAGTGTTCACCTGTGCTGAAGGCAAGAGGAGATCCAGGGAGAGAAGGGCCCAAAGGAAACATGACATTGGGAAATGAGTCGTGGGTGCCCTGGAGCTGCCTTGGTGGCACAACAAGGGAAGAAGCTGACGGAAATGAGCTGGATAGACGATGAGAGGAAAACGGACATGGTACACACAGATCGCTTAGTACACACAGATCATTCAGGTAAGAAAGGGAGGAGAGAGGATGAACAGAAGCTGGAGAGGTTAATGAGTCGAGGCATGAGCCTTTGGTAGGGTCAGAGAGACTTGGATGTCTTAAAGGGACAAAAGAAGCCAGTGGTGAGAGGAGGCTATAGAAGTTAAACTAAAGGGATAAAAAACAGAACTGAGTCCAAGAGGAAGGAGTGGGAGAACAGGTCATGCATCGGTCAGGCACAGATGCCTGGATTCACTGCACAAAGGACTCAGAGGCTGGAGGATCGGAGGTGAAGATGAAACCTGTTGGCAGATGAGGATGTTCAGAAATGTGAGAGCTATAAATGGACCTTTCACAAAGCAGGGACTTAATAACCTTTAAAAGGGATGCTCCAGGTGTTCACCCTTTCCTATTTAGGTACAAACGCCAAGATGGGGAGCCTGGGAAGGCTTAGTGCCACGTGCCCAGACCTACAAGCAGCAATGCTAGAGGGCAGAGCTGGCTTTCAAGCCCTAGAGCAGAAGGAAGGAGGTGCACACCGGATGACAGCACAGTGCTGGATCCACTCAGGTGCAGGCCCTGGCGGGGACGAACGTCTTGCCCTCTCCCAAAGGAGCTGCCATAACCAAGGCAGCAGTAAATTAACTCTACTCAGAGAGGCCAGGGGACGCCCAGCCCTCCCCCATAGGTATGTCAATCCATCTGCAGAAAAAGTTTCCATCTGCCTGATGCTGCACTTGATTCTGAAGCGCAAGACGTGTTGGTGCCACCCTTACCCAAGGCCTTTAGGCTTCCTTTAGAGGAGGTATTGGCCAAAGCAATTTTTGGTGATTAGAAAGCATCTCACAGCATTTTTCTGAAGCAAGTTTCTATCCTGGGGAATCAGGCAGATTCTAAGGCAACTGCCCTGGAAGCCCATGGTTGGGGTCGAGGCTCTCACTGTGACAAACAAAAACCTTCCTGGTTTGGGGCTGCAGAGCTAAAACAGCTGCCCGAGGCCCTTCCATAATGGCATCACGGGCCACATCCCATGATCATGGTGGAAGGTCTGAGGAGCAGGGAAAGTTTCCACAACACCACATGTGGGCCCTGGGCATCCAGTTTCAGATGTGATGGCCAAATTCTCATTGACTGTCACCTTAAAGTATGTTCGCAGAGGACAGAGGTGAGAGGTGACTGAGTACCATCAACAAGGAATCCCCATGCCCACCAGTATTCTTCGCCTCTGCTCTCCCTTTTCCCACATTTTAATGAAACTTCCTAAGCATAATTAGTTGTGTCTTCTGTGTCTCATTGTATGGTGGAATTGCTATGAGGAAAAAAAACACCAGATAACTCCTTTAAAAAAAAAAAAATGCAAGAAGAGAAATATGATGCCCGGAAAGGCCAGTATCTTGATATTCAGCATCTCTAGAATAACTAAGATTTAGCTGATGTTGAAAATCTCCATGTCTTAAAGACTATCTCTGATCTTCAAAATAATAATCATCTGTTTACAGCCCATGCACTGGACAAACCAATATTCTTTAATTCCTTCTAAAAACAGAGGGCATTAAAACAGAATCAAGGTTCTAAGAGGGAGGCATGCTGGCATCATTTCATCCACATCGAATTACGTGGTTAAACCCAGCATGCATCTCCCTAGAGGAGAAGTGGAGTCTTCTTGCAAGAACATGCTAAATGCCAATCTGTCAGAAACAATTTGGAGGTACTGAGGTACAGAGATGGAGAAGAGAACAGACCATCTCTTGAGGTCCCCATCTGCATAGAACAGTTCTGCCTCTTAGAGATGATGTACTCACTGTCCTTAATCAACTGCCCCTGCCTAACAGACACGGTGCCATCCATGTCGGGGACACAGCCATCCAGGTCTACAAGAAGCTTCTCTTTTCCTGGTAGAGCTGGATGCCCAGACAGACAATTGTAATATAACAGCATATTACAAGAATCAAAGGCTAAGGGGAACACACCCCAAACACCACCATTACTTATCTATTCATGTGAAGAGGGCACCATTAACAGCCAACCTCATGTACTACTGTAGGCGCTTAGGACTGGTTTCTCAATGAGCACAATGACCCTCTAAGGTAGGTGTCCTTATCTCGACACTCTGAGTGATGCCCAAAGTCACTAGAGTGACTTGGTCCAATTCCAAAGCCCTCGCTCTTTTTACACCAAGCAACATCTCAAGTGCGTGCCTGCGTGCTCAGTTGCTCAGTCATGTTTAACTCTCTACAACCTCATGGACTGTAGCCCATCAGGCTCCTCTGTCCATGGGATTTCCCAGGCAATAATACTGGAATGGGTTCCCATTTCCTCCTCCAGTGGATCTCCCCAACCCAGGGATCTAACCTGCATCTCCTGCACTGGCCACCTGGGAATCCCAACATCTCAAGTACCATTTTTTAGATATAGCCTTTCCTGACTCTTTGTACTTCTGTTAAAGGCAACTACCTTCATCTGGAAAGACAGTCATTTGTCTACTTGTCAGTTTTATAGGACTACAAACTTCAAAGGGAGGAATGGCATCTCTTTATGTATTTTATGTGTGTATCATTTTTTTTAGGTAAGGGGTGCCTCTCTGATGAGGTGATACTTAGGCAGATCCCGGAAAGAAATAAGGGCAATCCTGGAGGATGCGGAATGGGAGGGGGACATCTCAGCAGAGGGCATAGCCAATGCAAAGGCCCTTTATCAAGGGGCAGGATTGAGGAACAGAACCTCCACCTCCACACCCCTATCTTTCTGTCCCTCTTCCCTGCTTTAATTTTCTTCAAGGCATTTTTTTGCTCTTGACATCATGTGTATGAGTTTACCTGCTTACTGCCAACATCTCAACTAGACGTGAGCTCTAGGAGGACATGGACCTTATTTTCACCATTGCTCCTTAGAGCCTAGAGCCAGTCTGGCATATGCAGGGGACTATACATACTTGTTTAGAAACATATGAATAAATGCATAGAGTATTATACACATTTTAAAAACTGTTTATTTGTATTACGCACTTATCCTGTACTACCACTGAACTAAGTACTTTATATACACTATTGCATTTAATCCTCATGAAACCCCTATTCAGGTGTGTACTCTTGACTGCATTTTACAGGGGGTGAAACTGAGGTTAGATAAAGCTTGCTTATGGTGACTCAGCCAGTAAGTGGTGGAGCTGAGATATGAACCCAGATCTGATCCAAAAACCTGTAGCTTTTAACTAAAGCATTATTCTCCCACATGAGAATCCCAAACAAATGCTCATTGGATGACGTTAAATTATTCAGTGCAGAGGAAGGGGCAAGGTCAAAGATGATGGTATCCTAGAATTTGGAGAGCAGGTTAAAAGATGCTTCATTCCTGTATGGAAGCTAAAAAGACCCAACATAAAAGATAGGAGGTTAGCTGAATGTGTGCATTTTCCTTCAGAAATTCATCCACATAAGAAATTATATCTAAGTGTGTGACTTCTAAAGTCTCTTAGGTTTCATGACTCAAGAGGAAGACACTGATTTCAACGTAGCAAATGGCAGAGAAGGTCAGACCTCAGAAACTGTCATACAATTAGGGGAGGAGAGCTATGATGACAAAGTTTTTGGTGATTCCAAGGAGAGACTGAACAGGGTAAGAAGACCCCAACAGAGTTTACTCGGGAGACCCTGCCTATGGTGGGTTGGAGAATTTTGCTCTGCTGCAAGGTCAATGACAAAGATAAAGCTCAAAGGTCTCTGTCCAGAACAGGTTAGATAAAATATCCCACCAAGTCTTACTAACTCCATTGCTTTGATTTCATGCTCACTAAGAGCAATCCAGCTCCTTTATACTGAGAATGCAATTCCCAGAAGCATAGCACAGGTTTTCTGCTCCCAGCTACATTGCTAAGTTAGCGCTCAGGCTGATGAGTCAAGCTCTGCTTCTAGTATGGGAGCTCCAAGCCTGCTCAGCCCTGACTGAATTTAACACGGGTTCCCCAGGCGGTAGGTCAGAGTGAGGCCCTGGGCTCAGACGTTGTCAGGCAGCAGTGGGGCCAGGTCTGCCTTCACTGCCTCTACTGGACAGGTCATGAGCATTCCTCTGTCCCACAGCTCCTGACCCCGGGTGAGAGCATGGCAACAAAAACAAGTTCACCGATCCTAGAATCTTGGTTGTCACTAAATAACACATCAGTCAGTTTTTTTTTTTCTTCTTCTACCATAAATACAAGTTAGGTTTTCCAACATCAAGCCACCTTTCCCTCCTGACAAATGGTCACTACAGGCAGAAATTAGTGACAAATGGTCACTACAGACTCGGTTTGTGAGTTGAACATCAGTGTATTCACAAGCAACATTTCAAACCCTTACTGGTACTCTGGACTAGATACTAAACTTTAGATCTCTCAGTTTTGAAACGGAAAGGTGAAGAAAACATTTTATACGGCATAATACTGAGTGATTTAGAAATTAATAATGAACCATGTTTTTGACTAGCTACTATGTATAGAAACTGTGCTATGCTTCTGGGAATTGCACTGGCCCCAGCACACTCTCAGAGGTGGCAGAACCAGCTGGGCTCACCTCAGGCTGAGTGTCTCCGCCCCAAAGACAGAGTGAGTGATTTGGCCTTGTCGGTTCTTTCAGGGTTTATTAGCCTCAAGGAGGGTCGGCCCCCTGAGCCTTGCAAAGCACCCCCAACCCACCCACACTGTCTCTCAAATTGACCAGAGCAGGCCTTGTTACTATCCAGCTGGGTGAGTCAGTCGTCCTTCCAGATCTTCTGTCTGTTGACTACTCTTAATTGCAAACGCATTTTCTTACACCGTGCTCCAACTCAGGCAAACAGGAGACAGAAACACATGACAGCCCTCAACGTCAAGGGGCATCAAGGTGCTGGGAGCATGACCTGTTCTGTCCCAGGTGCTGAAAAAGAAGTAAGTACCTTCACTCAGCTCTTCCTTCCTCCAAACTGAAAGCAGCTCTGCTGACCTAACCTGAGCTACAACCACATGGGCTCTACGGTTCCTGGCTTCTCTGAATCAACATCTACCTGGCTGGCACGAAGGCCTACGAATGTGGCAAAAACAGGCTGCCCTCTTCCTTCCTTTGAAGCATTTTAAGGTAAAACACATGTGATCCATCTAGCAGACAGCCCCTCAGACTCTCCCTCTGAGCCATTCCAATCTTCCATGGTTGCTTCCACTATGACCCAAGACAAACCCCTAACTGAGAGGCCTCTCACACTGGTCCCCGGGTGGTCACTCCAGACTGCTTCCTCAGCTCAGAAAACAGCATCATGTGTCTCTCAAGATAGAAATAACCTGGGAATCAGCCTTGTGTGCTGTGCTAAGTCACTTAAGTCATGTCCAACTCTTTGCAACCCCATGGACTGTAGCCCATCACACTCCTCTGTCTATGGGATTTTCCAGGCAAGAATAATGGAGAGGGTTGCCATGCCCTCCTCCAAGGGATCTTCCTGACCCAGGGATCAAAACCACATCTCTTATGTCTCCTGCATTGGCAGGCAGGTTCTTTTCCACTGGCACCACCTGCAAAGCCCCAGGGAATCATCTTTGATCTCTGCTTTTCCCTCAATCCTACACGCTCCCCCTCATTCTACCTCCAAACCACATCAAAAACCAGTCCATCTCTCTCCATCTCCACTGTCCCTTCTTTAAGTTAAGCTATTGTCAACACTCACCTAAGGATCCTGAATAGCTCCTGACAGGTCTACCCACTTCCCCTCTTAGACTCTGGCACATGACTAGTCATTTCCAAATCCAGTCTCCTCTTCTTGGGGAGTTGAGAACATGACTATCCATACATTTCCTAGGCTCCCCTGTAGCTAGGTTGGCCATGTGACTCTTGACTTGCCTGTGAAATGTGAGTAGAAATGATGTGTACTACTTTTGCATCATTTGTTTAAAAGGAAACTGCTTGCCAGGATTTCCTCTCTGATCCTCTTTTTGGGAGACAAGGAGCTGCGGCAGCCTTGACCACATAGATGAACACAGCCACCTAGGGAAGGTGAACAAGAGAGGTGGTGGTTCAGGTCCAGGATGACCTTGTGGAGAAAAGCTGCCCCCGGGGCTGGATAACTCTGGCCAGTGTGTCAGGAAGACACTAGAGGATAGCATGACTAGAAGCAGAGAGATCAGTGTCAAGGCTATTGTAGAATCGAGGATGGAAGAGATACAGCTTTGACTAAGGTGCTGGTAGACTACTGAAGACTGTAATGTACCCAGATTCTGAATACAGATTATAAACACTATCAACTGAATTTCCTGGTAAATTCTACTGGGGGCACGAGATTAGAACTCAAGGACGACTCCCAGGTTCTGGGCCTGGGGAACTGGGAGGGTGGGTGACCCATGAGCTAGGATGGAGGGAGAATGAAGGTGGAGAATACCTGGAGAGGGTGCTCGGGAATTAAATTTTGAATCTGCTTAAGAGTAGAGGTTACCAGAGACTGAATCTGCAGTCAAGACTACTTGGATGTGAATCCTGACTCTGATGCGTAACCCTATGACAACAATCTAGTTACTTAAATCCTGAGAGCTTCGGTGTTCCCATCCACAATACAAGGACTAAGAATGGCCCCTATCTCACAAAGTTTATGAGGGAATGCACGCATTCCAGACTTTGTTTTGCACTCTTTTGTCTTCAAAAAGACTCAGAACTTCTGAGATCAGGAAGAAATCTTCCCTCATCTCTATGTCTGCTTATCCCATCTCAAATAACACTAAGCCCCCAAGATTCTGAAAGCAAAGATGTGGCTGTTTGCTATGGTCTGGGGACAGCTGTGAGGAAGCTTTCAAAGCAGCTGGTACAGGCATCTAACTAGAACATTCTCTTCACCTCAGATTCCTGGCAAAACAAGGCCTACAGTTAGAAGGGAAAGGTTTTAATTACAAGGCCACCTGTCCAGCCATCTGAAGCCAACCCCAGCCTTTGGCTGGTTCCCTGCAGGCATTGGGGCATTTAGGGGAATGGTGCTCAGAGTCCCTGATGTCTTTCACATTTCACAGCCCTGTATAATCAGGGAGAAAACCAACAGCTCTCAGAAACAGGCAACCATTACCGCTCCCCTTCCCTATCTGTTACTAAGAATGGAGACAGATAGCGAGGGTTTGAGTCATGGAGAGCCTGAATTCCATCCCCTCCTTTCCTAGGGTCAAGATGAGCTGGCCCTGAAACCAAATGATCTTATGCTCTCAAAGGTAAGTACATTTCTCTAATTCCCTCTCCAAATGAAGATAAGTGGTTTCTAAATTTTTGTTAATTGTCCACTGACATATTTAGACAGACAAATATATGAAAGACAAGCTGGCTATATTCAAACCTGTAAATTCAGAATCAGAATTAATAGAACCAGGAGTTGGTGATGCACAGGGAAGCCTGGTGTGCTGCAGTCCATGGGGTCACAAAGAGTTGGACACAACTGAGTAACTGAACTGAACTCTCAACACAAGGAGAAAGGAAGGGAGAAAAGGGAGAGAGGGAGGAAAGAGAAAAGAAAGTAAAAGTAATGACACATTTTCAGGGGTGTCAAACTTTGGGAGATTGTAGAGGACAGAGGAGCCTGGTGGGCTATATATATAGTCCATGGGGTCACAAAGAGTCAGACACAACTTAGTGACTGAACAACAACAACGTTATTTAAACCATGTATCAACATACAAAAAGTCAAATATTTCCAACTTCAGCTTTTTCTTTCTTAAAGCAATAGACAAAGGCCCCAGAATAAGGTGAACCCAAGAACAAAAGGTACCACCAGGATTAATTAAATTGCAGATGGTGGCAGAAACCAGTTTCATTATTCATTAAAACAGTTTTCATTTCCTCTAGGGCCCATAGCTGGACTACATTTCCCAATCTTCCTTGCAGTCAGTGTGACCATGTGACTGAGTTGTGGCCAGTGGAAAGGGAAGAAGTGATGGATGCCATTTCAGGCCTAACTCATTAAAAACTCCCACGGGTAATTTACCACGTTCTATCCCCTTCTGTTGGAGAAGGCAATGGCACCCCACTCCAGTACTCTTGCCTGGAAAATCCCATGGATGGAGGAGCCTGGTAGGCTGAAGTCCATGGGGTCGCTGAGAGTCAGACACAACTGAGCAACTTCACTTTCACTTTTCACTTTCATGCATTGGAGGAGGAAATGGCAACCCACTCCAGTGTTCTTGCCTGGAGAATCCCAGGGACGGAGGAGCCTGGTGGGCTGCTGTCTCTGGGGTAGCACAGAGTCGGACACGACTGAAGTGACTTTGCAGCAGCAGCAGCATCCCCTTCTGCGTGACCTTGGAAGCTACACGTTGAAGAGGGCAAAACCAGGAGATGGAAGGAACCTGGAAAACTGAAGTACTGCTTAGAGGAGCTGCATCTGCCGACCAGAGACATCTGGTAAAAAATAAACCTGTGCATAATAAGCCACTTTAATGCTTGTGTGTATCTGTTCACAGCAGCTGGTGCTCCATGAACTAATAAGCTCAGATCTTACCCATCTTCTTCAGAGAGCCTCACTTTGGCATTTGCAAATGCTGAGTTTTCATACGACCTTATCAAAGGTTATGAGTAAAGATCAGCAGACTAACTATAATCAACACTCACATTGGCCCTTTTGGTCTCAACTTCATGACTTAGCTAACTGAAAAGTGATGTTCTCATCAGGAATACATTATTCCAGAACAGTATGCACTAAGAACATGCTGTCATTTCTTTTAAAAGGAAGAAATTACAGCAAAGAAATTTAGCAAGATAAGAGTTCCTAAATAAATAACAGGCAGAAATTAAACAATCCATTAGTTTGCCATAATATCATAAAAAGTATTCCTTCTACTGATTAGCTTTGGGCTCCACAAGAGCAGAGACCATGTCCATCTTATTCAGTACTGCACCTCAGTGTGCACCTGGAATATAGCAGGCATTTGACAGATACCTGCCCGATGGAGGAGAAAATGAAAGGATGAACTTGCCTCTGGATCACCTCTAAGGAAGAAGGAAACATCAATATTCCAGATAGGTTTGGAATCTCTGAGCACAGGGCTGATCCATGCTTGGGGAAGCACCTAGACCTCAGCTAGGTGGCAGAGCCACATAAGCCACTAAAATGCCAGGCAGCTGTGTAGAGCTGCACTGTTCAAGCATGGCCCAGGGCAGAAGAAGGACCCTGGCATCCAAGAGAAACATCAATGCAGTAAAAAGAGTACAGCTGCAGGACCTAAGGAGGCTTTGAAAAGGGAAACATGAGATAAGGCAGCAGCCACCTACGTGTCCAATGACTGAAGACTTAACAGAATGATGTACATTCCAGTAGATGCCAGCTGGACAGATGGCATCTGAGGACTCAATACACCACCTCGCAGATGCCTTGGCCCCAGTCTTCTAGCATTCAGAATGCTGCCTGGAGCCAAAGGGAGTATAATGGAGAGTGGAGATGGTATACGTGCAAGCAGATTGGGGAGCTCAGAATGGAAAGTGAGTTAGAGAGTTGCGTTAAACTGACATGGTGGCACTGGGAGTTATACCTGCCCTACAGGCTTGAAGAGTTAAGATCAGTGCTAATATAGCCATGCTAAAAGACAGAGGACATCACAGTCGGTAGAAACTAAGGAGAGCTATGGAGCTGGGGAGCCATGGGACACTTTCGGAAGAAGGTGAAAGGTGAGCAGGGGTCTTGAACTGGAAGAATTTTGAGTGGTGGAGATGTGAAATCATGAGCTGGAGAGAAACGCATCTAAGAAATGGGAACACAAAAGAAAGACTCTGAGGCAGGGAAAGCTTCATATAAAATGATGACTTGTACGACTTGTCTACAGCTCAGAGTATAATACAGGTGAGAGGCTGATGTCAGTGACATAATGGACAGCCTTAAAGACAGATCAAGGAGTCTGACTGCCTCATGGTAGGTAACAGGGAAACATACACGGTGACTGAAGAGTGGATGATATGATCACACTTGTGCCTTAAGAACACGGAACTTGCAAGGATCCCCTGAAAGAAAGACAGTCCAGGGAGGAGGCAACAGCCAGCACTCAGATGAGGGGCCTGCAGTGCTCGGGGAGCTGTAGGAATCAAGAAGATCTTAATGGAGATAGATTGGGTCTATTTTGCAGAACTGAAGCAGGAGAGAGGTAGGAAGGCATTAAAGATCATTACAAGGTCTGTCTGGGGAAATGGAGCACTCAGGAAAGGCCAAGTAGCACTTTAGAGAGGCCAGGGTTTAGGCCGAGAATAGAACACCTACGTTGGAAATATGGACTTGGATCTCAGAAGGAGGGAGAAATACCAATATGTGGTGTTAGCTGTCAGAGCTGGAAGGAACTTTATAGATCCCCTTGTTCAATGGCTAATTTGTGTCTGACTGCAACCCCACGGACTGCAGCACATCAGGCTTCCCTGCCCTTCACTATCTCCCAGTTTGCTCAAATTCATGTTCATTGAGTCAATGATGCCATCCAACCATCTCCTCCTCTGCCACCCCCTTTCTCCTCCTGGCCTCAATCTTTCCCAGCACCCCAGGGTCTCTTCCAGTGAGTTGGCTCTTTGTATCAGGTGGCCAAAGTACTGGCGCTTCAGATCCCCTAGACCACTGTTTCTAGGGGATGTGAATTTCACCTCAGTTAAAAAAAAGAATAAATGACCCCCAAAGTATATCAGTAATTGAGGATCCTCTTAAAATGTAAATTCTGAGTCAGAAGGTCTGGGGTCAGGCCTGCGATTCTGCATTTCTAACAAGCTGTCAGGGAACACTGATGCTGCTGGTCCAGGGACCACACTTTGAACAGCGAAGGATCAAACCAGTATTTACCCAAGTATGATATGTACATGTCTGACGGCACATACAGAGATTTTAGGTGAGTCATAAACATTCTATTTTAAGATCTACACAGATTTTCACTTACCTTCGTGATGTGAAGCTTCCCTTAAATGCATTTCAGGATTAAAAAGTTAACTTGAAGAAAACAGTAATAAATAACAAGAGAGGAGGCATGCATAAGTGGTAAAAATTAGGCAGGGGGCCTGCAATTACTGAAGTCTTGAGGAATGCTTGTAGGAAGCATCTGAGGGTGCTTGAACTTGTAGGAAGAGAAAGAAATTCCAGTTTAGAATCAACAGTGGCAATGCAAGAGGGAGAAGCATTGCTTGATGGAGCAAGGTGACTAACAGCGAAGGTGACTGAGCCCATGAGCCCAGCACTGACCTGGAGCATGCCATATACTCTGCACAACAGCCCAGTGAGGTCACTGTCAGGGTTATCCCTGGTGTCCAGATGAGGACACCATGACTCAGGGAGGTTGTCCAATGTCAAACAGCTAGTAAGTTCTAGAGCCAGGACTTGAATCCAGGGCCGGAGGACTCCTTTCTCTCCATCACACCACAGCCCAATCCAGCAGGCTGGCTGCTTCTACAACATGCTCCTCCTTCCAATGCTGCTGCTGCTCGTTTTCTTCTTTAAAAAATGCTACATGGCATGCAGGATCTTAGTTTCCAGAGCAGGAACCAAACCTGCGTTCTCTGCAGTGGAAGTACTAGACATGCAAGAGTCTTAACCACTGAACCGCCAAGAAGTCCCACTGCTCATTTTCTACTGATGCAGCTCAGTGTAACCTTGTTGCATTAATGCCAGCAAGAATGATGTGATTTCCAATTCACTGAATTCTTTTTAGAAATCACGGACTGTCATTCCCATTTTCAAGAAGACAGACCGAGGCTAACAAGGGTCACACTGACAGAACTCAGAACTTAGGTCTCCCTGACTCTAGATTCAAAGCTCTTCCAACAAACCTACCCCAAAACTCCACTTCTTCTGGGTGTAACTGTTGTTAAAAAGAAGACTTCCTTCCCCTGACTGGAGTGGCTCCCTAGCATTTGCCAAACACATGTCCTCCACCTTACTCTCTGTCGTGGTGGACACATGACACCATTTAAACCAATTCAAACTTTAACCTATAATCTTGGTGTCAGTTGGTGGCTAATAGCTGCCTTGTAACTTTAATCGGTGCACCAGATCTCCGGCAGGTGCAGACAAGCCACAAAGAAACCCACTTTGGATCTTTGCATGCTGGAACCATCCCTAGATTATAAACCAAACCACATGCAGTATCAGGCCCTTAGTTCTATTGAGAATGCTACTAAGATTTGTTTTTTTAAACCAACCTTTGTTTTAGCTGTTACAGAAAGGAAAGATACTATAAATAGCTCTTATAGAGTGGCTAGTAAATAATTATTCTAACCCAAGATCTATTCATACAGCATCTCAACCCAAACCTGGAATACTGTTAGTTTTCGAGGAGAAGGCATTCTAAAAGCAAGGATATAAGTGTGAGACAAATAACATCTACTCTAGATTCTGGCCTTAATTCCCTCTAATTTATGTTAAATACGGTATTTTAAACAATCACTAGTTTTCTCTTCAAAGGACTTCCATCTAGAAGCCAGACTTTCTGACTTTGCTTTCTTGTCAATTCCTACAACTGCCCCTTCCCACCCCGCTTTCTTTTCCCTGTTGTCTGGTTCAATGCTACTTTATCCAAATGCTTTCATCTCTTGCATTCTGTTCAGGGCACCATGATGCAAGCACAAACTCTTCCTGTCTCCTTCAATCCAGACCCCATTCACCCAGATTGACGCATCTTAGTTGGCAACTGTCTGTCCAGCGCCCACGGGCAAGTACAGGGTTTGTGCACACGGAGTTTGAAGGAGTGAGAGTAACACGACCTCATGATGGGATTGGCAGGGACACAGCAAAACCCAAGCCCTGCCACAAACCAGCCACTGTCCCCACAAGGCTCCTGGGGCGGAAAGGGCACACAGAGAACAAAGCAAGGCCAAGCAACACTTTATTACTGGCTGGGGTTGGCCTTGGGCTCTGAGAAGAACTCCAGTAAGAAGAGCTGGGCTATGCCCTCCCAACTAGAGCGAGCTGAGCACGAGGGACCATCCTGAACATTCACTGCCTCTGACAAGAGCCAGCCACCACCATGACACATGAGGCAGAAAGCAAGCAGGGAATTGGGGTGACGGACCCCATGCTTAGAGTGGAGTAAGCCCAGGCCACCTACCCAGATTCCCTCTAGCCAAGGGAGAGGGAGTGAATGCACTGGAGGGAAGGACCAAGAAAGAATGAAAGGGCAAAACTAACACAATATTGTAAAGTTTAAAAATAAAATTTAAAAAATAAATTAAAAAAAAAAGAATCAAAGGGCAGAGAGATAAAAGAGCAAGAAGATGGAAAAAGACAGCCAGGCCTTCTCCCAGTGAGCATAGGCCTCAAGCCAAATGACTGTGCACAAGTTCAGTTGACTTCCATCTAAAAGAGCCAACAGGGCAGGAGCAGACCTGTCTCCTAGCCCCCAAGTAGCATAGTGACAACACAGGAAACAAAGTCTCTTGCAGGGACAGCGCCTGGACCCTTAGGGTTCCAGCCACATGAAGCAACAGAGAGGCCCTTCTGAGGTTAGGTGGGCCTTCCAGGGGCTGAAACGCTCCAGACTCTTCCCTCTACCCCTTCCACACATGTTTTCACCTGCTCCTATGGGTGTGGTACCAGTGGGTATCAACGTTTCTCCTCACCTCCACACTGGAGAGCCTGGTGGCAAAACACATGAGCTGAGACAGACCTTGTCTGACCTTCCTTCTTCCAGGACATGTTCTTCAAGCAAATCGAGGCCCTTGGTAATGCAAGGTAGGAGGGAACAGGTCTGGTGGTTGACAGCCCAGAATCTGGAGTCATCCCTTGGTAATGCAAGGTAGGAGGGAACAGGTCTGGTGGTTGACAGCCCAGAATCTGGAGTCATACTACTGGGGTTCAAACCCTAGCTCTGCTACTTACTAGCTGGTGACCTCAAGTAAGCCATCGGAGTCTTAAGATTCCTCATCTAGGAAACAGGGGTGCTATGGGAGCAACATCATAGACAGTGTGAAGATCACAATCCAAAGAAGATACTGAGCGCAGGGCCAAGCACATAGTGAGCATGGAGTACACACTGTCTACCCTACTGCTACTACAATAATACTTGCTATCATCATTCAGTTCAGTTCAGTTGCTCAGTCGTGTCCGACTCTTTGCAAACCCATGAATCGCAGCACGCCAGGCCTCCCTGTCCATCACCAACTCCCGGAGTTCACTCAGACTCATGTCCATGGAGTCAGTGATGCCATCTAACAATCTCACACTCTGTCGTCCCCTTCTCCTCTTGCCCCCAATCCCTCCCAGCATCACAGTCTTTTCCAATGAGTCAACTCTTCACATGAGGTGGCCAAAGTACTGGAGTTTCAGCTTTAGCATCAGTCCTTCCAAAGAAATCCCAGGGCAGATCTCCTTCAGAATGGACTGGTTGGATCTCCTTGCAGTCCAAGGGACTCTCAAGAGTCTTCTCCAACACCACACTTCAAAAGCATCAATTCTTCAGCTTTCTTCATAGTCCAACTCTCACATCCATACATGACCACAGGAAAAACCATAGCCTTGACTAGATGGACCTTTGTTGGCAAAGTAATGTCTCTGCTTTTGAATATGCTATCTAGGTTGGTCATAACTTTCCTTCCAAGGAGTAAGCGTCTTTTAATTTCATGGCTGCAGTCACCATCCGCAGTGATTTTGGAGCCCAAAAAAATAAAGTCTGACACTGTTTCCACTATTTCCCCGTCTATTTCCCATGAAGTGATGGGACCGGATGCCATGATCTTCGTTTTCTGAACGTTGAGCTTTAAGCCAACTTTTTCACTCTCCACTTTCACTTTCATCAAGAGGCTTTTGAGTTCCTCTTCACTTTCTGCCATAAGGGTGCTGTCATCTGCATATCTGAGATTATTGATATTTCTCCCGGCAATCTTCATTCCAACTTGTGCTTCTTCCAGTCCAGCGTTTGTCATGATGTACTCTGCATATAAGTTAAATAAGCAGGGTGACAATATATAGCCTTGACGTACTCCTTTTCCTATTTGGAACCAGTCTGTTGTTCCATGTCCAGTTCTAAGTCTTGCTTCCTGATCTGTATACAAATTTCTCAAGAGGCAGGTCAGGTGGTTTGGTATTCCCATCTCTTTCAGAATTTTTCACAGTTTGTTGTGATCCACACAGTCAAAGGCTTTGGCA
Organism: Bos javanicus; assembly: GCF_032452875.1. Taxonomy (NCBI): domain Eukaryota; kingdom Metazoa; phylum Chordata; class Mammalia; order Artiodactyla; family Bovidae; genus Bos; species Bos javanicus. The sequence continues at coordinate 53,025,185 of NC_083874.1, read as the reverse complement.
TAGTCAATAAAGCAGAAATAGATGTTTTTCTGGAACTGTCTTGCTTTTTCCATGATCCAGCAGATGTTGGCAATTTGATTTCTGGTTCCTCTGCCTTTTCTAAAACCAGCTTGGACATCTGGAAGTTCACAGTTCACGTATTACTAAAGCCTGGCTTGGAGAATTTTGAGCATTACTTTACTAGAGTATGAGATGAGTGCAATTGTGCGGTAGTTTGAGCATTCTTTGGCATTGCCTTTCTTTGGCATTGAAATGGAAACTGACCTTTTCCAGTCCTGTGGCCACTGCTGAGTTTTCCAAATTTGCTGGCATATTGAGTGCAGCACTTGCACAGCATCATCTTTCAGGATTTGAAATAGCTCGACTGGAATTCCATCACCTCCACTAGCTTTGTTCATAGTGATGCTTTCTAAGGCCCACTTGACTTCACATTCCAGGATGTCTGGCTCTAGGTGAGTGATCACACCAATTATCTGGGTTGTGAAGATCTTTTTTGTATAGTTCTTCTGTGTATTCCTGCCACCTCTTCTTAATATCTTCTGCTTCTGTTAGGTCCATACCATTTCTATCCTTTATCGAGCCCATCTTTGCATGAAATGTTCCCTTGGTATCTCTAACTTTCTTGAAGAGATCTTTAGTCTTTCCCATTCTGTGGTTTTCCTCTATTTCTTTATCATCATTATTACTGCATAATTGCTTCACTCTACTCTGCATGGCTTCCACAGGGCGAGGAGATCCCTGCCTCCCTCCTCCTTTTTCCCTTGGCTTCTCCACAGTTGACGACCCCTGTCCACCAAGGTGAATTCCAAGTCCTTCCTCCCATGGAGACAGACTCACTCACGTGGTGCTCTGGGGTACACGGTGCTCTTCAAAGACCACACAGGTAATGGGCTGAGTTCCCTGATGGTTTCTGTGTGAGTGGACATGACCATGAAGTTCCTGCCCAGCTACCCAAACCGAATGCCCAGCTCACCTCTTTGCCTCCACATTCCCACTGAATTCTATGAATCTCTTTGAAGGGAGAAACACAGGTCTGCTAATAAGCCTTCTCCTAGTTCACATACTTACCGACTTACCTCCTATGAATACTCTGGTAGTCATTATAGGGTTTGGAGAAACATTGTAAGCAGAATTGTTAAAAATAGTAACAGAACAGAAATTTCTACCTTAAACAAATCATTCCAACAGATGGGACTTAAAGCATTTATTATCCTTCTCTGGTCTGGGACTTTTCAAATACCGCATTCTCAGCCGGCCAGACTGGGAGCGATTTGATAGTACCTCTCTGACCAATTACATACTAATTAAAAGCCCTCAGTGTGGGCTGAGGGGGGGCAGTTTTGCATATGGACTTTAATTACTGGGCCCTAGTTTTGCCAAGAAAACACAAAGGGCTTTTCTGGCTGGATGCTAAGGCTTAGAATGAACATATGGCCTGTGTGGGAGGGTGAAGAGTGTAATCCTAAACAGGAAGTGGAGGATCCCCACCCCCAACACACACACTGTCCCGTAATCTCCTGAAACTATGTACCAGGGTTACACAAAATCCCTGGTCAGCCCATGGAATAAACGTCATGCCGAGTGGGTGGTGAGCTGCCACCCTTGACCCCTCATTCCATCCCAGAGCTGCTTCTGGACTGGAAGTCCTTCTTGCCCCTCTGACCTCTTCCTGTTTTTTTGGATCAGAACCTCAGGTCTCTCCCTAGGTTTTACTGAGCCCAGGGTAGAGAAGTATTAATTTTTGCTCACCAGAATCCATTCTGTCATCTCCTGGTTATGCTGTCCCAAGCTTCCCATATGACATAAGGAACACATGGCCCAGTCCTGATCAATCAGCACAATATAATCCCTCCGATCACAGCATCTGACTCAAGGATGGGCATCTGACCCAAACCAGTACAATCGGTATGACTTGCAGGATGTGCGTGGGAGCTCCTGCTTGGGTAGACATACTCCATAGCCAAACTGGAGGTGGATATGTGATGAGTGTGAAGCTGTGGCAGTCACCTTGTGGCCACAGGGAAGAGCAGCTCTGAAAATGGAAACAAACCATACAAAGCAGAACTAAGAGAAAGAAAGACAGAACTCAGAACACTATGATAGCACCTGAGGTTCTGGATACAGCCATTCCTAAATGAATCTACTCACAACCTTTTGGTACTGGGAGCCAATAAATTACTTTCATGGTTAAGCTGGCTTCGGTTAGGCTTCCTATCAACTTGCAAAAAAAATAAGTGACCTATCTGGTAGAAATAAGATTGGGAGGCAAGACGTTAAAAGAACCACCACCACTACCATCCAATCCTACAGGAATCCAGCCCGCAAAAAATATACTTGCTACAGCCTCAGTGGAACTGCATGGATCTTGGTGCCCTGATTTTAGGAGAGACCTTGTGGACAAGGCATCTTTTTAAGCCATCTTTTCTGTCTTTCTCTAAACAGGTATGTAGTACCTGATGGTACAGAGAGGAAATACGAGACTCAGGAAGCAAGAGACAAACTCTTCTTCTCATTGCTATCTCAGTGCTGTGTATGTACCGTTGCTCAGTAAAACTCTGAATGAGCGTTACAGGCCCAGTTCCCAATAACCACTCCTTAAAACATGCAGCTCATGAGTCTTCTTTCTGTATGGCCAATATCTCTGGCAACAAACGCTTTAGTGGATTACTTTTAGTTCCTACAATCATCTCTTTCTCCATCCTTTTCTCTTTCTTTACATGACATCAGCCTGGCATTTCTTTCTATTCCCCATTTTGCCCTTCTAGTTGCTCAAAACCTCTACTTCTTAATTGAAAATAATGACATTACCTTTAGGCACTTAATAATCCACCCTTTACACAACTTGTCTATACTTTAATTCTACCTCAAATCATGAGTTATCTAACATCCTCACCCATCCTTTACCTCTACTCACAAGCATAGTGATTGCCTTAGAGTTGCAAGTGCTCTTCACAATAGCCAAGGCACAGAAATAACCTAAATGGCCACTGACAGATGAATGGATAAAAAATTGTACATATATACGATGGAATATTATCCAGTCATTAAAAAAGAGAATATAATCATGCCATTTGCAGCAACATGGACAGGCCCAGAAATTATCATACTAAGTGAAGTCAGAGAGAGAAAGACAAATACCATATGATATCACTTGTCTATGGAAACTAAAATATGACACACGTGAACCTTTCCACAAAACAGACTTATAGGGATCAGACTTGTGCTGGCAAGAGGGAGAGGGGGAGCATGAGATGGGCTGAGAGTCTGGGATCAGCAGATGCAAACGACCTTATACAGAGAAAATGGATAAACAACAAGGTCCTACTGTACAGCACAGAGAATTATAGGTAACATCCCGAGGAAACCATAATGGAAAAGAAAAAGCAAGTGTGTGTGTGTGTGTGTGTGTGTGTGTGTGTGTGCGCAATTGAATCGCCTTGCTGTACAGCAGAAATGAACACAACGCTATAAATCAACTACACTTCAACAAGATAAATAAATTTACAAAACAGTTGCAAATTTCTACCCTCTGTCCCCAGAAAACACACACGTACAAACTAAAATCAACTTCTCACAACTGAGTTACCAACATCTTGTCAAGAGGTATTTCTTCCTAGGATCTTATCTCAAAGCCATCTGAAATATTTTTATTCAGGATGATAAATGATAATAGCAGAAGATAAATCTAAGCATCTATTCATTGTCAGCTCCTTATACAACATGATCAGTCACTTAAACTTCCTGAGACTAACTTCCCCCTGTTTCTATAAGAGATTAATGCATCTGCCAGTGTGTAATGTTAGCCGAGTTCTGGTAACACACAGATGGAAAGCTTCATGTAAACATTAAGTGAGGTTACTACTCTCTGGAACCTGGTATGCCATTGGCAGCCCGTAAGAATTATAATTATTATTTTTATATTCCTTTCAGAGCATCTTAGGAACTACAGATCTTCAGATGAAAAAAAAAAAAGGCTGTGGAATTTCAAATGAGATTCACAAATTCATTTGTTCTTTAATCCAAGTAGAACCTTTTACTAGAGCTTTGGGCTAACAAGGGAGGAAGTCAATTCAGGATATAAAATAAACAGGTGACACCTTGAATTTCTCTCGCCTCCCTTTTGCCAAAACCAGCCACTGCTCACACATGTTATTTGATTATCAGTGTCCTCTTTTACTGAAAGCTTTTCTGGGGCAAGAAATACAAATTAAAGAAAAATTTAAAGACATTTGCTATGGATACAAAGATCATTTCCCTAGAAATCTTTTTTCTTACTGTCCAGCTTCAAAACTTGAATTCATTGTAGGAACTGACAATCCACCTTTTCCAACCTGACTTCCTTCCTCTATCAGGGGACAAAGCTGGGCCTCTTCTCATTGCTGCTTTTTCCCTTTCTCTCTAGGCCAGCACCCCCGCCCCCCACCCTGGATCCCACGGGTACGGGATCTGGCTTCGTGAGGCCACCAAGGGGACAGAAGACACATCCTGAAAGGTACGGGGTTGAGCTCCTAGTGGGGTGACTCACCAACGAGAAACAGAGGTCAGGAAGGGTGGGGAGAGAGCCAGTCTCCCCAATATCCACTGCCCTGCAACTACGGTGAGGTGCCATTCCTCCCAAAAACTGCCTGCAGCAGCCTCCATGCTGAGCCACCTGCTTGCTTCTCCGTGGCTTACTCTGAAATCGTGGCCAACATGAGAATTCCACGTGTCCTACTGCATCTCCTCCTCTTCTCCTCCCACTCTTGGGAGTCTGATACAGCCTAAGTGCCTCAGCCCCTAACTCAAGACTCTGCTTTCAACAGGGCCAGGCTAAGACGTTTATCTTCTCTAATTCAGCATTTCTCAAGGCGTGATATGCAAACTGGGCTTCCCAGGTGGCTCAGTGCTAAGGAATCCACCTGCCAATGCAGGAGATGCGGGTTCAATCCCTGCATCGGGGATCCCCTGGAGGAAGAAACAGCAACTCACTCTAGTATTACTGTCTGGGAAATCCCATGGACAGAGGAGCCTGGTGGGCTATAGTCCATGGGGTCCCAGAGAGTCAGACACAACTGAGCATGCACGCATGAGGTGCAGACCACCTACATCAGAATCCTCTGGGGAACTTGCTAAAAACACAGATTCCAGGCCCACTGCAAAAATCCAGACTCAGCAGGTCTGGAATGGGGCTAGAAATCTATAGTATTAAGCCCTACAAGTGACTCAAACACCCTAAAATATGAAGACCAGTGGTCCAAGTTTCTCCAGTGTCCCCAGCACTGCTAACAGGATGTTCTGGACACCCAAGGCAGACCCCTGGACTTCTTCCCCTTTCTCCCATATTCTCACTGAGTCCTGCCGATCTCTGCCAACCCTGGCTCCCACATCCAGCCTTCCTTTTTCAGTCCCACTGGGCCCCCATTTGGGGTTCATCTCCTTGGGCCCAAAATTTCATCAAAGACTCCTGAATGTTCTCTCCGAGTACTTTCTTCCAAACTTGGACTGAAAAACGGAACTCAGGCTGCATGCTTCCAGAGCACCTGGAGAAATTTAGTACAGAGCGGGCACTCTAATGCTGTCCTGGATACACGGAGTCCCTGAGGCATGGGCCTTCACTCAGGTAGAAGCAGGCCTCTGCTAGACGAGCGCTCCTGCCCACGTGCAGGACTTCATTCTTCTGTCGTCGCTACACTCAGTCTGCCGATCCTGACAAGGTGGGCTGTGAGGACCCGTGACAGGACCAGCCCATCTATCCCCAGGTAACCCCCTATCTAACAGGGCACACTATACAGAGTGGCTGCTGTACCCAGGCTGCCGACAGCCCGGGTAACAGGGATAAAATTCCCTCCTTTTTCTTCTCTGTCTCCCTTTCAATCCTCCCATTCCTGTGTTACCCAATTCCCTCTTCTTACTGATAAACACTCAACCAGAGCTTGAGCCCTCTCCTCTGCTCCCTTTGGCTTGACTTTGGCTAAAATCCATTTGATTGCACCTGTGCTCTGTTTATTCCCTTCTCCACGTGCCTATTCTCTGTGAGTTAAGAAAGTGAAGTAAAAATGTCCTTCTTTATCACAAGGACACAAAGTGAAATTGTATTGCTTAACTGTGATATTATAGCTAACACTTGTTAAGCATTTACCAGGTATTACCTAGTTTAGTCCTCTCGACAGTCCTAATAGGTAGGTACCATTTTTACCCATCTGTACCAGTGAGGAAACGAGGCTTACAGAAATGATGACTTGCCCACAGGAAGTGCTAGAGTTTGATCTTAACCATCCTGGTAAGATCTTTCTGTACTACCTGGTGATGAATGATGGTTTTCCCCACTTCAGGTACCCAGAAGGGATGCCCCATGCTGAACAACCATCCCCAAGTCCAAGTTCAAGACTGATATAAGTTGACCCACCCAGATAGCAGGTTACCAGCTTCATAGTCCTATTACTTGATCAACTCTTTGGTTTTTGCTGATCTAACTTTCAGTCTCATTTACCACATATTTCAGCCACATCAAGCAGACATTTCTGAATAATATACAGTCTTTGTGTTTGGCTCGCCTTACAAGAATTCTTGCCACATCAAGCCAGCAGCTCATTTCCCCCCAATATTCTTCCACAAATATTATGCACTCCATCCCCCTAAAACCCTGCATGCACCCTCTTTCATCCTAGCATCTAAACCACTACAGAAATGTGTCTCAGAGCCATCCCCAGTGACTCACAGTCCCCATGACAGGATCTCTGTGAGGACTTGACAGTTTCTCCTTTGAAATCGCCTTCCAAAAACTAATTAGCCCTCAGTCTCCTAGTGAACTCATCTCTCTTCTTTGCAACTCTGTGTGGACTCTCTATTTCCTTCTCTTGCCTCTGTCTTTGTCCTTCTGAGCCTTTACAACCGACCGAGATCTGAGCCAAGGGACGAGGTTAATTACTTGGCTTTTGCATGACACTTGCTTCATCAAGGCGTGGGGCAAGCCCCTATTTTCAAAAGGCCCAAGGCATCTCATGATGCTCCTGCTTCCCCTTCTTGGATCCTAAGGAGATAGTAGTTGTCTACCAACCCAAGCTTAATTGAACCTCTAATTCAAGCTTGGCTTTCCAGCTGCCTCCCTCTCCCCAAGCCTGCACATCTGGAATCATTCACAAAGTGGTGGTTGAAATTTCCACTAATTCACATGGAATGCTAGGGAAGGAGGCCACTGGGAGGCCCTCGGCTTTCCCGAGGTCCCAGGCAAGTTGTTCTATCCTAAGAAACGCATGCTTCCACAAACATCCAAGAACATGCCCACTGCAGGCAGAGCATGAACCAGGGCACTTCCCAGGGGCAGCCCAGCTCTGGATGTGGTGGCCCTGACACAGGTGCAGACATCACAGAGCCTGGACTGACATGCGGCACCTCCAAATCCTTATGCTAAAACCCTAAAGCTGGATGTGACTGTATCTGAAGATAAGATCCTTAGGAGGTAATGAAGGTTAAATGAAACCATAGGGTGGGGCCCTAATCCAACAGGACTGCAGCCTTCTAAGAAGAGGAAGAGAGCTCTCAATCTCTGTCTCTCCCAGCCATGTGAGGACATAACCAGAAGGCAGCCATCTATATGCCAGGAAGAGTTCTCACTGGAAACCAACCATGCTGGCACCTTGATCTTGGACTTCCTAGCATTCAGAGATGTGAGAAATAAATGTTTTTGTTGTTTAAGTCACCCAGCCTGTGATATTTAATTATGGCAGCCTGAGCTAATTAACAAAGACAGCAAGTTCTCCTGTACCTATCCAGTCACTGTGGTTCACAAGAAAAACCAGGAATCCAGGCCCTTACCTTCCTCATCTGACCAGAGAGGGTAAAAAAGTCAGGGACTGCAGCAAGGTAACTGGGAGAAACACATGTGAAAACTGACCCATTCATTCACCAATAAGCATTTATGGAATGACTACTGTGTGCAATTATAAACACTTTCAAATACAATATATTCATATTTGTTTATAAACACAGGAAAGATCTGGCAAGATAGGCATTAAATGGATAGTGTCATCGTCCTTGGGGTGGTGGCTGGGGGAAGGGACATGGAGGATGAAGAGGGACTCTTAACAACGTAAAATTGTTTTAATTGTTCATCTTATAAAAGAGAATCACAAGAGGTTGCAAATATCTGCTGAATGAGGAAGAAAGGCAGGATGCAAGGCCTAGTGGGTCCATGTTTCCTGTTGGATAGGCAGTCCTACTCCCCAGGGCTTTTCTCTGGGGCCTGGGGGTGTAATGGCTTTGACAGTTCTCAGGGCTTGTCTGTTTTATTGATGGCTGCATCCCTAGAACCCAGCAAGCTGTTTCTGGCACATAAATAAAGGGCCCCGCACTGGCTGCTTGGGTGCATCAGCAGCCAGAGTCCCACAGGAAAGTTCTGTGGAGATTCTAACCCTAGCCAGGAGACTGAGTCGAAGCCTCAGGAAATATCTGGGATGATGTCTGTGGAATAAGGCCAGGGTGTGGAGCAAATGGAGATTCTGCAAAACAGAAGCTGAGATGGTTCAAGGTGGCGCATGCTCCAGGAGAAAAGTCAGAGAGACCAGAGTTCTGGAAGTAGAGTTTAACAGCCCAGTCCTTTCATGGGACACTAATGTCCCTGACAAGCAAGCACTCACCCTGTGCCATCAGACCACCAAGGCCCACAGGTTCCCATGTGCTCCTACAGAGACCCTGCCCTCCCAAACATGTTGGAGTCTAGAACAGAAACGGCTTGTCGCGATACCACAGTGGGCTCAGGCCAGCCTGAAGGTGCAGAGCACAGGCTCTAGCTCTGTGCTGCCTGGAGTCAGATCCCGGCTCCATCAACTAACTGAAGTTAGCTGACTGACTAACTTCTGTGCTCAAGTGTCCCCACATGTAAAACAAGAATGTTGCCCAAGTAAGTACCTTTCTCTATGGAAAACACTTAGAATGGTGCCTGGTCTTGGGAGAGGGGCAGGGGGTGAGTAAAACTCAGATTGGTCTGAAGGTAGCCAAGTGAAGTCACGTAACTTCACTCGTACAGAACCCATCATCCCAACTCTGAAAAATCAGCTGCATTAAAATCTACATTTGATACATCGCTGTGATGGTCTTTAGAGGTGTTAACTTGGTTAGACTCGATGACAAGGATAGAAAAGGGCAGAGGCCAGTGTGTGGTGTGCACACCCCCCCCCCCCCGCCCCCGGCAACAATTTAGTCACTAAGGTAAGTAATTTTTGTGAAGGCATTTTACAGATGTGATCAAAGGCTCCATTCTGTTGACATCAAGGAGGGATGATTATCCTCAAAGGGTCCAGCCTAATCAGGTGATCCTTTAAAGGGGACTGAGCTTTTTGTGGAGAAAAAGACTTCAACAGCAGCTAGATCTACAGTTGCTTTGCTGGATTTTCCCTTTACAGCTGCCTGTGGGCCACAGCTTCCACCCTGCCCATGGGGGTCCAGCTGGCTTCTCATCTTGCCTTCTTGATGGCTTTCCCTACAAGTTTGGGGCTCACACAGCCAACCTGCACAATTACATAAGCCTTGTAATATATCTATTAGAACAGACATCTCCTACTGGGTTATGCTTCTCTGGTTGAGTCCTGGCTGATATAATCACTTCCCACAGAGTAAACCTGGGGATGTAATGAGCCACTTCCCATTTTCCATATCAAGCACTGTTGAGAATCAAGAGGCTGAATGTGAGCACCAGAATGCAGTTGGTTCTTTTTATTCATAGGAGTTCGGTTCCAGACAGTGATCATGAACGCTGAATTAGGAAAGCAAGCCATGGTTCCTAAGGGAAAGAGATGGTCAGGTTCCTGTGAGCCTCTTCACATTTCATCAACTGATCAATATGTTCTTTGTTTTATGTGTGCTTCTCTTTAAAACCTTATTTAATATGTACAATTGATTAACAGTGAACTCATGGCCAACAGCACTGCAACTCATGCCTGAAGGAAGTTTATCTGACACACCTATCTTCTCCAAAAGGCATACTGCAGTCTTCTTGCACTTAGCAACACTAGCTGGCACTTCCAGAGTGTCCTGGGGGTCTATTTTACACAGCATAATCACAAAGAAAAAAACACCAAAGATGTGAAAAATGTGGCACAAAACAGAATGTGAAAAGGACACGTTTACCGCACAAGAGCTGAAAAGAAGGCAAAGCGTCATCTTGTTCCACCTCCACTGGGAACATTCACATCAGGGGACTCTCTGTTCTCCACTCTGAGCATGTCCCAAATAACCACAAAAGCATGACCAGCATTGATTTGGGGTTGCAAATTTTAGTGAGCAGGTGAAACTGAAACTACCATATCTGTGAATAATAAGAATCAATTGTTTTACTTTCTCTCCTTTCAAACCCTTAAAAGTATGTTTGTTGTTTGTTTTCTCTTCCACTCCAGGCATGAATTTCTCAGGCTTGAATCCACCTTCATCCTCACACACTCTTGTATTTTGTCCTCATTTTCTGCCCTCGCAAGCCATGCTGAACGTTCTCTTCTTCCTGCCCTAAGAACGGCAGAAAGACCAGACCTGAGGCTGTGCCATGATCAAGGCAAGAGGTGGCCGACAAGATCTGGGTGAAGACAGAGACAGTGAAGACAGAAAAAGTCAGGGGAGGTGGACTTTCCCTGGTAAATACTGAGGGGCCTGGGGCTTAGGAAGAAGACAGTGGTTTCTAATTTCATAAATCCAGCACGTACTGAGGAGCTGTGCTTGAGATTCAGAGTGAAATGCTGTATGTCTCTGATGGAAGGGAATGAGTTCTGTTTTGGACCCCATTAAGTTTGAAGTGCCCACAGCATCCGGACAGTGCGTGTTATCAATCAGCACTCTCAGCTGCAGAGACAAGAAAGCAACTCTGCCTAATTCAAGCAGATAAGGGAATTACTAAAGGATACCTGGCTATTCACAGAATTACCGGACGATCGAGGGAACAGACTGGCGCCTCTGCAGCCAGGAGCAGGCATTAAATTCATTCCTGACCTACTCTAGTGAGAAACCCCTTGCTGAAACCACTGGAAAGAGATTATAGTTCACAGCTCTGACTCAGGGCTCTGCTTTCAGGGCACTGTTGAATTTTGAGGGTGGCTGCCACTGCCAACTTCAAAAGGCTGGTTTCTGTACAGACTCTGTTTCTCATCAGAGTCGGGGCACATACATCTCACAAGTGGGGCCTAGATCACCTGCCTGTAGTTTAGCTAGCAGGCTGGGGTCAGGGGATGGTGGTTAGTCTCTGGAGGAGGAAATGGGTCCTGCCTCATAAGGTGGGAGATTCCCTGCACAGAAGAATAATGCTCAGATGGTGGGCAGCCAATTAGAATAACAAATGCTTGCTGCAAGAGAGTCAGAAAGGATCAAATGCAAACAGTAATAACAGCTCCCACTTTTAAGCCCTTACTCTATGTCAGGTGCTACATAAAATGGTTCACATGCATTTACAGAGTTTTAAACTACTCAAAGTTTTAAGTGGGTATAAAGAAGAGAGTCAGGGAGGGCAGAGCAATTTACTAGGGTAGCCAAACATTTCAGGTGTGCCCAGGATTGAGGGGTTTCCTAGTAAGGAATTTCAGTGCTATCACGAGGGAGATCTCAGTGAAACCCAAGCAGGACATCAGTCTAGTCTGGTCAAACAGATGTGGGTTCACATTCTGGCTTGTGTACCCAGGAAAAGTGATTTAACTTCTTGGAATCTTGGTTTCCACATTTATAAATGGGTATAAAAAAAGTATCTACCTCATAAAACTATTGTGAAGCACTGGAGATATGCAGTCTCCAGTGAAGGACTACTTATATGCAGAGTATATCATGCAAAAGTCCAGGCTGGATGAAGCACAAGCTGAAATCAAGACTGCCGGGAGAAATATCAATAACCTCAGATACGCAGATGACACCACCCTTATGGCAGAAAGCGAAGAACTAAAGAGTTTCTTGATGAAAGTGAAAGAGAGTGAAAAATCTGGCTTAAAATTCAACATTCAGAAAACTAAGATCATGGCATCTGGTCCCTCACTTCAAATAGATGGGGAATAGATGGGGAAACAATGGAAACAGTGACAAACTTTATTTTGAGGGGGCTCCAAAATCACTGCAGATGGTGACTGCAGCCATGAAATTAAGACGCTTGCTCCTTGGAAGAAAAGCTATGACCAACCTAGACAGCATATAAAAACCAGAGACATTACTTTGCCAACAAAGGTCCATCTAGTCAAGGCTATGGTTTTTCCAGTAGTCATGTATGGATGTGAGAGTTGGACCATAAAGAAAGCTGAGTGGCGAAGAATTGATGCTTTTGAACTGTGGTGTTGGAGAAGACTCTTGAGAGTCCCTTGGACTGCAAGGAGATCCATCCAGTCCATCCTAAAGGAAATCAGTCCTGAATATTCACTGGAAGGACTGATGTTGAAGCTGAAACTCTAATACTTGGCCACCTGATGCGAAGAACTGACTCACTGGAAAAGACCCTGATGCTGGAAGAGACTGAAGGCACAAGGAGAAGGGGAGACGGAGGATGAGGTGGTTGGATGGTATCACCGACTTGATGGACATGAGTTTGAGTAAGCTCAGGGATTTGGTGATATACAGGGAAGCCTGGCATGCTGCAGTCCACAGGGTCGCAAAAAAGTCGGAAACGACTGAGCGACTGAACTGACTGAACTGAAAGACTGGAGATGATATGAACAAAATCCTTAGTGCATTACCAAGTATATATTAAGGTTACACACACAAAAATAGACATTATTCTTAATAACTCCCAGAGAATCTGACATTGTCTACATCACAAGAACCAACATTCTATTCCAGGACTGAACATCTCCAAGCTGTGTAGTATTTTACATTCCTAAGCATTCTTTGCATCCCCATACAGATGGCATTTGAAGCTATTGGAGAACAAAGGAAGGAGGGCAGACCAGTGTTAGCACTATCAGCTATCCTAACATTTAATGCAGACAGAAGAGGCAAAGAGGAAGAAAAACAGATTACAGATGGGGAGATGCTTTTGTGAAAGTAGAATAATTATAAAAGTCAGCAATGGTAAATCTGGTCCAATACTGTAGAGAAATCAGTAGGTTAGAAACACATTACTGTTCCAATCAGGCAAAAAAGGTTAAAAAGAGAAAGTTGAGGGATGTTGACTTTCAGCCACGATGGGGCAATAGAGATTGACTTACTCTACTTTCAATCACCAGAAAAACACACAAAATCTATCAGACAGTTTTCAGGCACTAAACAACAAAAAGCACAAAAAATAATGATGCCCTGAGAAAAGGGAAACAAAGAGAGTTAATTCTAAGGGTGTCCCGCTCACTGTCTGGAGAGCATTTCCAGGCTGCAATGCAGGAAGGGCTAATGAAGCACGTGGGACAACCCCCAGAGGCCCAAACTGGGGCCAGGAGAAGTTCATGTTACAAATATCAAGAATGGAAAGAACTCCTAATACCAAGAGCATCAGGTATGTCCTCAGGAGGTACTGCTTCAATACTGAGCCCCAGTGAGCTTCAACAAGATGTTGGTAAACTTCTTAAACGATCAGACACTAAATATTTTAGGTTATGGGCCATACAGCCTCTCCCACAACCACCCAGTTCTGCTGCTGGAGCATAAAATATGTCAACATAAAACATGCCACAGATAATATGTCAACAAATGGGTGTGGCCGTGTTCCCAAAGAATTTTATTTCCCAAAAGAGGCAACTGGTTTGTGAGCCACAGTTTGCCAACCCCTGGCTGACACTAACAGTTGTTCTGGACTCACCCTAGCAAAACTGAAAAACACAGCTCAGAAATATCAAATTAATCCCAAGGACCTTAACAGTACCCCAGAACAACAAAGACCAACAACATTTATACGAGTGCAAAAAGTTTCAGCACTGAAGATTATTCACAATATCTGGAATCCAATAAAAAGAGGACTGGTTATACAAAAAAGTTAAAATAAAGCCCATAACGAGAACACACACACAAAAAACAGACATATGATAAAAATAGCACACGAAAACATTAAAACAATATTGTAACTTTACAAGCTCAAGAAAGTTAAAGGAAAACAGAAGCAAGGAGAGACATGAAAGATATAAAGATAGCAAAAAGGTTTCAAGTTAAATTTCTATAGATGAAAAATACAATGTAATATGTAAGATACAATGGATGGTATTAACACCAGATTACACATAGCAGGGGAGAAAAAAAAGATTAATGAATTTAAAGAGATAGCAACAAAAGTCATCCAAGATGAAATACTGACGAGGGAAAAAACGCATTGCAGAAAAAGAAAACAAAGAGAGTCATCACTGAGCGGCTGAGTACATGAAGTCGACTATTATACATTGTTAATGGAGTCCAAGAAAATAGAGGACACAAGCAGAGGGATAAAAATGTATTTGGAAAAAATAATGGCTCAAAATTTTCCAAACTTACTGAAACCTATAAAATGCAGTAAGCTCAACACATCTCAAATATAAGAAACATAAAGATGACCACACCGAGGTATAGCATAATCACACTGCTTATAACTAGTGATGAAGAGAAAAATTTTGAATGGCTAGAAAAGACAAAGGAGTCTAAAGATTGACAGCACGCTTCAGAAACAATGCAGCCCAGACAACAGTAATATCTTTTAAAGACTAAGGAAAACCAAGTGTTAACCTAGAATGCTACACTCAGCAAAACTATTTCTCAAAAACAAAGGTCAAAGAAAGACATTTTAAAGCAAAGAAAAAATTCATCATGAACAGACCACCACGATGAGAAAAATTAAAGCAAGTTTTTCAGACAGAGGATTAATGACAGGGAATGCAAAATCGGGTTTACACAAAGGAATGGCGGGCACCAGAAGTGAGAAACATGTAGGAAAATGTAAAATACTTCTTTCTTACTTTAAAAAGACTCCTTACAGGAGAAACAACTGTTTAAAGGAAATATGTTTAGCAACGATGCTTTGATGGGTTCACAGGACATGTAGAAACAAAACGAATGATAACAATAGCACAGTGGGAAGAAGAGGGAAAAAGTGGAAATGAACCATTTAAGATCCTTATACTGAACCTGAAGTGGTAGGATATTCCTTCAAAGACTATGGTTAAAGATGTATTCTGTAAACTCTATGGGAACCTCTAAAAATAAAAATAGGTATAGTCAACTAACCCAATAAAGGAGATAAAATGGAATCATATCAACTGCAAATTGGCACAAGGGATCTTTTTAAGGTGTCAGAAATATTCTAAAAATAGACTGTGATGATGGTTGCACAACTCTGTAAATTTACTAAAAATCACTCAGCTGTATGTCTAAAATGGGTAAATTTATGGCATGTAAATTGCTAAAGTAAATTTCTAAAAAATTAAGAACTTACTAAAAAAAAAAAAACAGAAAAGAAAAATCAAAACAAAAATCAGATGGCACCAATAAAAAACAAATAGCAATATGATAGATTTTAAAACATGTTAAAAAGTAGAGCCATCTAAACAATTCTGACAATGAAAAAGTTGAAGGATTACACTATCTGATTTCATCCCTGGTGTCTCAAGAGGGTAAAGAATCCACCTGCAATGTGGGAGACCTAGGTTCGATCCCTGGGTTGGGAAGATCCTCTGGAGAAGGTAACAGCTATCCACTCCAGTATTCTCACCTGGAGAATTCCATGGACAGAGGAGCCCAGCAGGCTAGTCCATGGGGTCACAAAGGGTCAGACACAACTGAGCGACCTTCATGTAAAGCTCCAGAAATTATGACAGTGTGTTATGGGCATAAAGACAGCCACACAAATAAATGAAACAGAATGGAATCCAGACATACATACATGTATTTATGGTCAACTGATTTTCAAGTAAGTTGTCAAACCAATGCAATGAGGAAAAACCAACCCTTCACCAAACAGTACTGAAGCCAGCAGATACTCTTACAGGAGTAACAAATAAATAAACAAGCAAACATTGAAAAAACTTTGCTTCACACCACAAAAAAAGTTTAATTCAAAACCAATCAAAGCCTTCAATGCAAAAGCTAAAATTATTAAACCTCTAGAATAAAAGCATAGGGTAAAATCTAAGTGAACTGTGTGAGGCAAAAAATTTTTAAATATGGTATGAACTATAAAAGAAAAAGATTATAATTTGTATTTCATCAAAATTAAACATTTTTACTCTTCAAATTACACTGTTAGCAAAAAGCTACATAGTGGTAAAAAAAATCTGCAAAGCACACATCTGATAAAAGACATGTACAGAGAGTATATGATGAACTCTTACAACACAGAAAGGAGAAATAACCCTGATAAAAATAAAATGGCAGAAGACATATTTCACCAAAGAACAGATACTGATGGCCAGTCAACACAGTAGCTACCACTACAAACTCATTTGAATAACTAAAATTTAAAAGACTGGCAGTATCAAATGTTGACAAGGATGTAGGAGCAATTGGATGTCCCACACATTGCTGATGGGGACAAAATGGCATGGCCACTTTACAACACAGTTTGGTAGTTTCTTATAAACTAAACATATACTTGGTATATGACCCCAAAATCCATCTCCTATGTATTTACCCAAGAGAAATCAAACATATATCTGCAAAAAAGACTTATATGTCAACTCTCAAAGCAACTTTAAGTGTGACAGCCAAACACTAGAGACCACTTAAGTGTCCGTCAGTGGTAACTACTTAGCCATTAAAATGAATGAACCACCAAAGCATAAATGAATCAAAGTATCATGGTAAGTGAAAGAAGCCAGACACACAGAAACCATATACTACGTGATTTCATTTACGTGACGGTCTAGAAAAGGCAAAATTACAGTGATAAAAAGCAAGTCAGTAGTTGCCAGGGGCCGGAGGAGAGGTCAGGGATTAACTGCAAACAGGAATGAGAGATCTTTCTGGGGTGACAGAAATGCTTTACATCATGATTGGGGTAGTGGTTCTGAGTGCACAGGTGTGTGCTAAGTCGCTTCAGTCATGTCTGACCCTTTGTGACCCTATGGACTGTAGCCCACAAGGCTCCTCTGTCGATGGGATTCTCCAGGCAAGAATACTGCAGTGGGTTGCCATGCCCTGCTCTAGGGCATCTTCCCAGCCCAAGGATCGAACCCACATCTCTTATGTCTCCTGCACTGTCAGGCGGGTTCCTTACCACTACTGTCCCCTGGGAAATCCAGGGTAGCAGTTACAAGATTTTATGTACTTATCTAAACTCATTGACTTGTACACTTAAAATTGGTTTTACTGTATTAAATTATTTCTCAAAGAACAAACAGAAAAAATACACTGAAATCAGTATTTAGACTCAAGCACTGTAAAGGCCATCCACTAGGGAAAACATTCAATCTTCTATATTAAAACCATCCTTTAAAATATTTATTTTGGTTTCTATTTTATAGTATAGAATGTGTACACTAGCATATGTATACACAGTTGACCCTTGAACAAGGCAAAGGTTAGGGGTTCCAACTCCCATGTAGTAGAAAATCCTTGTATACTTTACAGTTGGCCCTCCACATCTGCGGGGCTTCCTAGGTGGCACTAGTGGTGAAGAGCCTGCCTGGCAGTGCTGCAGACCCAAGAGATGTGGGTTCGGTTCCTGGGCCAGGAAGATCCCATGGAAGAGGACACAGCAACTCACTTTAGTATCCTTACCTGGAGAATTCCATGAACAGAGAAGCCTGGTGGACTGTAGTCCATAGGGTCACACAGAGTCAGACACGACCGGCACAGCTCGGCATGCACATATCCGTAGGTTCAACCAGCCACAGATCAGGCAGTATGTGGTTTGTTTATTGAAAAATATCTGCAAATAAGGAGACCTCCACAGTTCAAATCCATGCTGTTCAAGAGTCAACTGTAATTTACAAGTGAATATTCATACACTGAGGCACACGTTCCTTTTTTTTTTTTTTTTTCACTGATAGGGATGAACCATCTAAAACATGTGGAGACCTCCCAATTGGTTGTTGTTGCAAGCCTGGAAGGGCAGCTTCAATGAGGTGGGGAGAAGTGGAAACTATATTGTAATGGTTACTGAGAAGTGAGGATAATAAGCAAACTTTTCTTTAAAGACAGAGTGGGAGAAAGGATACATACAGCTCCAAGTAGAGAGGAGAGGTGAAGAAAGGTGACGACTTGTAGGATGGGTCATGTTAACATAGGTTTGAAGGGAAGAGTCAGAAAAGAGAAATCATTAATAAAGCGGGGGAGAGAGAAGAAAACATATATTGTAGATAAAATACCCAGTTTGCAGGAGGAGATGGTTCTGGAGCCTCAGTAAAGAGTCATGAGAAAGTTGTGAAGGCTGTCTTTCTGTAATAATTGATTACACAAGGTCTTCAGTGCAAGAAAAACAGGCACTTCAGTGCAAGGCAGAAGAGGCATCTGGTGTAATCAGCATGGGCAACAGTGTCAGAAGTGACCAGATGCAGACACACACAAAAATGAGCAGCTGGGAGAAGGCAGCTGAGTGACCATCATCAAGCTATTTTTACAGTGGTGGTAGCCACCACACACTCACATTTCCAACATAACCTTGAGATGGTTGACAGGAGTCAGCCGCCCAGACTCAGCCACTGAAGGCAATGTCTCTCTATGCCTCCTCTGGCAAACACAGCTCAGGAAGTGGAAGCTGGTAGGGACTTAAGTAGAAACTGGTAAACTGATATCTTACCTCTGGGCCCCTTTGTAATTCATCCACCACCCACAAGACCTTGGGCCAAGATTCCCATTTTGGCCTCAGATACTAATTTTGGACCAACTGGTCAGTGCTCAGCTGGGCGTGGTGGCTGTGTGGGTGGGGACCACCGGGTAGTGGAGGAAGTGGGGCTGGTGAATCAGGCGGGCGCCCGGCTTCAGCATGGCCTGACTCACCCCAGACCATGGGAATGGGCACTCTGGGGCCAGTGGCGCCATCTCTGAGCAGCGCCAGGGCTGTCAGTGCATCATTAGTGGTTGCGAGTGCTTGCCCAGCACTTCTCACAAGGTGGCCTCAGGGCCTGCCCACATGCCATCTGGGTAATTACGTCCTATTTACCTTCCTGCAGATCCAGATGAACAAGCACTTCACTTCCTGACTTAACCTCTGTGTGCCGCCCTGAGTGATACGGTGAGTTTAAAAATCGTTCTTCTTTTCAACCTGATCAACCCTCTTCCCTCACGCTTCATGCTGGAGGATTCAGTAGGCTTAGATGTAGGGTCTCTGACCACCTTGTCTTCGTTTGTCAGTTGCAAACTGATTTCCCAGAGAAATCCAGACAGCCCCTACTGCCAGAGTGGACACTTGACACAGGACGGTTCCTCACGTGTCCCTCCCTTCCGACCTCTAGTTAAGTCGGCTTCTTCACTCTGATGAAACAATCCTCCTTCACTTTTCAACTGATGTGGTTCAGTTGGTGTCAGTTCTACCCCCAATACCAGGCTGGCTTACCAGAACACTGTAATCTCTTGGCCATAGTGATTGGTTCTGAGAGTTTTGTGGACCACTTAGAAGAGAATCATTCCCTGCTGCGGCTACTGAGAGCATAGAATATAGGCCAAAAGTTACCGGCAGCATTTTTTTCTTTTTTAAGATGACTGTTATGTGCCAAGAACTGCCTTAAGTGTCTTTATGTGTACTGTCTCACCAACTTCCCACATCAACCCCGTAAACTATAAGTTCTATTATATGAGGCAGCATAGTTTGGGAATCAATAGTACTAATTCTGGAACCAGATTACCTGGATTTAACTTCTGGTTCCATCATTTGCTAGTTGTGTAACAGGTAAGTTATTTAAACTTTCTGTGCCTCAGTTTCCTCATCTGTAAAATGGGGCTTCTAATGGCACCTACCTCACAGGTTGTTGTGAAAATCAGTGAATTTATTTACACAGGGTACTGGGAAGAACACAAGGCAGAAGAGCAAGTGCTCAAAATTTCAGCCATCCCTATCACTATCACCATCATCCTCGTGTCCCATTTAAAGACAAGGAAACTAAGGCACAGAGATGTTAAGAAATATATCTACAGCTGTGCAACTAGTCGGTGATGGCCTGGGGATTTGAATCAAGACTGCTTCTAGCTCTAGAGATGGTGTTCTATTTATTTATTTAGCCACGCCACACAGCCTGTGGGATCTTAGTTCCCCAACCAGGGATCAAACCCACGCCCCTGCAGTGGAAGAGTAGAGTCCTAACAACCAGACCACCAGGGAATTCCTGATGTGTTCATAACCATGAAACAGTACTTCCTGTGCCCAAGGACATCACCTTGGTCTGCAGAAAACAGAGGTAACACACATAAAGCACAGCTGAGTGGAAAAGAAGGCAAAACAAGAGTCGTGAGGTATTTCCAGGGCCCCTTGAACCAGCTGTCTTAGACTGTACAGCTGCTGTAACAAAAATGCCATAGACTAGGCAGCATATAAACAACAAATCTGTCACAGCTCTAGAAGCTGGCAAGTCCAAGATCAAGGTGCTGGCAAACTCAGTATCTGGCGAATGTCACCTCGCTGTGTCCTCATATGGTGGAAGGAATGAAAGAGCTCTACTGGAAAAAAAAAAAAAAGAGCTCTACTGGAGTCTCTTTATAAAGGCACGAGTATCATGCATGAAGGCTGCACTAGTCTCATTCATGAGGGCTCCACTCTAAGGACCAAATCATCTCCCAAAGGCCCCCACTTCTTCTTAATACCATCATCACCTTGGGGGATAGGGGTGTTGTAACATACAAATCTTTCAGGGACATAAACATTCAGTCTGGTGCTTGTCAGCACCAGACAAGCCAGGAATCCAACCTCGCTTTGGAGTTTTCAATACACAGCAAAATCCCTCTACCTCAGCCCAGTTTGTCCCTTGCAGTTGAAATCCCTTATAAACTTCACTGAAATAGCAATTCAAAGCTCACCCGCAAGACTGTCTTCATGTGCTGAGCCTGAATGACCCCAAAAGAAGAGAAAACACTGCCTTGATAGAAACTGCTTTAGGGTTACCACATCAGAGCTGTCTATTTGTTCGGTCATTCATTCATTCCTTTCAAGCATCCTCCACGGATGGAATGACGTTAGTTGCCAAGACATTCTGAGTGGACTAGGCATAATGGATTTCCGCATCAAAATATCAACAGTGTTCCCACAAGTATATTAATTAGGTCCAGCTCCAGCCTCAAGTACAGTCTCAATTCCCCTTCTGTCAGAACAGAAGTCTCTGGAATCTTTCAATCTATGCCAGATCTTTTCTGAGCTCTGCATATCTACTGCTATAGCTGGACTCCGGCCTGTCTTTAAATGCAAAAGGTAATGGGGAATTTCTACACAGACTAAATTATTCATCTCCATCGAACAACATAAGCAGCATTCAACCTCCATCTCTGGACACAGTCTTTCCAGATCAAAATATTCGATCAAGGTCCAAACAGGAAACGCAGATGCCAAACAGGTGACTTAGAAGGTAGGGGTCAAAGCCTTCCAGCCAGCAAGGTGAGTTGTGTCCTTCTGTGCATCAGAGCTGCACACAGAGAACCCTTGAGGGCTGGGATTACTTTTGATTTTTAAATCACAAGCGTCATAGAAAATATACAATGAATAACCCAATGATTCCTTGGAGAGTTCATTGCTCTCCCCGTCTCCTTTGATTCCCCTGCCTCCTCTCCACATCCTTTGAACTCCTAAAAGGACACTTTGAAGGCCTGTCATAAAGCAGTTTTTCATTCATGCTTTGCTCTTTGATGATCTTGCTGTTTGTCTGAATTGCAGCGTCCACAGGATGTCGGCCGGGCTAGCTGAAAGCCAATACTGACGGGGAAGGGCCAAGTGAGGATGAGTCTGAGCGGTGCTCATCTGTAAGAAGAAACAGGAAAGGAGGAAAGAGCCAGACAGGAAGGACCCAAACAGGATTTCTGGTCTCTCTTGCAGGTCTTATCCTTCAGAGTGGCCTCCTATGAGAGAGGCCTAGAGCACTGGAGCCTAGCGACAGCTGCCAGCCTGCAGGTTTTTACAAGTGTTCCTCCTGCTCCAGCCTCAAATGCAAGAGCCCTCTGCTTACCCCAGACTGCACTAAGCCAGCTCCCACTTGATGAGGATGATGGGCTTTGATTTTTCCCAACCTCTTCCAATGTCCCTAGTGCAAGATTCCTTTCATTTCAAGGCTAGCAAGATACCATGAGGTGGGAAAAGAAGAGAGAGAGGTAGCCAGGCAGGTCTGCAGACACACACCTTCTTTCACCTTGCCCACTGACTCAGCAGTTGAGAACTAAGACTCTTATAAATGACTCTTAAGAATCCTAAAATACTCAATAATAACCAGTGGCCCTCAAAGCAGCAGCCCTGGCCTGGGGATGGTAACTATGATGAGGGCAGACAGAGCTTTCTGTGAACCTAAGTGTTCTGAGATCCAAAGGGAAAAGAAACCACTCCCTTTCATGATGCAGGGAGTTTGATTCATGTGAAGGAAGTGGCTGGGGATGGGGGTGGGGGGGTTGGGGCACGGGTGTGGAGGTAAAACTCTTCATTCAGCTTTAAACAGTCAAAACATTAGAACTCATCACTCCAGAGGCACATGTGCAGTGTCAGAGGGGAGGGTAAAGACCTCACTCACTCTCAAGTGTTTAGTGAGTGCCTACCACATCCCAGGAGGACAAGAGTGAGCCAAACAGACAGATCTCTGCCCTTGTGGAGCTAACAATTCACTGAAAGGCCAGATGTTCAACACTGCCACTCATACATACGTAATTGTAAACTGGGTCACATACCTTACAGTGTAGGGTGTGAGGACAGCATTAACACAGAGACACCATTTAGACATGGGGGCCAGCCTACAAGGAGACCTGGGAAAGCCCAATCTAAAAAGGCGACATTTAAGCTGAAGGGGAGAGGGATGATGGTCCATCACCATGGAACAGTATGATATGCAGAGCAAACAGCATTTTATGCAAAAGGAACAGCATGAGAAAGTCTGACTGAAGGGGAGTCAGATTGGAGGAGTCAACAGTTAGCAAAAGACCTGTGATGAGTAAAGATGCAATCAATGTGCATTAAGCCCCACAACACACCAGATGATACACCCCGTACCAGCGACACAGCAGTGAACATAATGCACAAAAGCCCTGTCCTCCTGCAGTTTACTTCCCAGATGCTACCTCGTCAGAAATCAGACTCCAGCAGAGCGACCAGTAATTCAGGCTGCCTGGATGAAGCAATCCATGATGAAGCAATGGGCAGGGCCACTTCATACATGAGGGTTTTCTCGCCCAAAGGCTCACAGTGTGGGCCACCAACGCCGAGTGAGCAGCTACTCTCACTTTTCCCTGCATGGATGGACGCCAGACTGAAATCACCCATGGGGATGCGGCAGAGGGCAGGCCAAGCCAGTCAGACAAGTGGAGCACCCCTCCTTCCCCTGTGCTGGCAGTTCTGGCCCACGGTGGCCAGGGGTATGGAGTGATCTCCAGGCACTCCATCAACCAGTTCTAAGTTCTGAACATAGTTCTGGCACAGTGTGCAGTAATTTGCAGCATGGGATTTTTGAATCAAACAGAACTGGCTTCTTGTCCCAGCTCTGCCACGGGCCAACTGGGCCCAGAACTTGCTCTCTCTGAGCCTCTGTCTTAGTCTATGAAAGAGGGTTAGGGGTTACTGGGACCTTGCAGTTGTGAGGACTGCGAGAGTTAGGGCATGTAGAGTGCTGAGCACTCTTCATGGCGCTAGGCATCAGCTACTGGGGTATGAAGACTGGGAAGTGATAGATCCCACTTCCCTGCCTGGAGACGCTGAACTTAATGTAATTTTTGTAAAGCCCAGAGTCACAGGCAACAATGAAGCGCCCTGCACAGCCCTCTCCCTTTTATTCACGCATTGCCTGGGAAACCAAGGCAGAGTTCAGCATCTCGCCTGGCGTAACCCCAGGACTTCAAAGTCAGGAATGTTCATTTCTGAGAACAGTGAAGCAACCACAGGAAGCGTGCAGCAGAAGCAACAACTGGCCGAATTAGTCCCATGGGAATTACTCGGAAATATCTTCCATTCAAAAAGACTTTGTGAATTTTCCATTGCAAATATTTAATATCGAATTGGGTTCTCTCTTCCGCCTTTGTCAGTGGAGTGCTCAAAATAATTTTAATATTAGCCGAAGCCAAGGAAAATTACGAAGATAAATCTGCAACATTTCCTTCCCCTTCTCTCCCCCTCTCTCCCTGCCCATGACACATCCCACAGCCAAACTTCAGTGATCTGAAGTCTTCCACAGTTCAGCAGTTAAGCAGTTGCTTCTAAGACAAATGACATAGTTTAAACATTGGCCCTGCTACTTATAAATTTTATGATTTTAGGCTAGTAACTTATGCTCTTTAAGCCTCAGTTTCTTCCTCCATAAAATGGAGACAATAAAAGTCTCATTAAGTTACTAAGAATGGAGGGAAAGTTCCAGAGGTGAATGTTACTTGCTATTATTACTACTATCTGTTCTCTTCCCACAATGACCTAGGTCATCCAGAGATGGTCCAGAGACGGCAGCTAGTCCAGCAGGCCCACAACAAGCACTAACTGACCAAGGAGAAAACATCTTTAGCTGGAATGGGGTGAAGAGGCTGTGCGTCCTCCTTGGAAACTGACAGTCTATGCAGAAGGAAGATCTGTGTGAAGTTTAGTGAATCCACCAGCAGCCAAGTCACCCTGCACTGGTACAGAGAAAGCTGCCTTCCTGTTTCTTATCATTCCCAGGCCCCAGATCAGAGATGACATCAGACCAAAATCCTAGACCTTGAGAGTTTATCTAAGGACCTCTATAGAGTTTTCTTTTCTTCTATCCCTCCTACTTCCCTTCCTACAGTGAGCAATCCAGTCTGACCTCATGGAACTTACAGTCTAGGAAGGAAGATGATAGAACATAAAGTCATCAATAGGAAAAGTCCTCTGAAGGAAATGAACTTCCTTCCACATAGGAGGTGGAGAGCGACTGGGGACAGGGACTGAGGTGGGGTAGTATGGGAAGGCTGCTCCGATATAGGTCCTGAGGCTGCACCAGTGGCAAAACAAAGAAAAATGAAACTATCTTGCTAATTCTTTATTTTCAAGGCAATTAACAGGTCCAAGGTATAAGTGCTTGAGGATAAGTCAGAAGAGAAGTACTAGACTGAGGGTTGTTCCATCTAATCTTCTCTTCCCCCACCAACAAACCATGAAAAGGTTAGTACAAGATGGACCCCAGGACGATTGAATTTACCTCCCACGGATGACCCTGAAGCATTAGCAGAAACACAGGTCTCTAATTTGTGCCAGAACCATTGCTAGACTAATAACAATCAGAACAGCAAGAGTCACTTACTACGTGGGGCGTGTGCCAGGCAGCAGTCAGGCACTGCCTTGTGTTCCCTGGTTTACTCCTCCCAACTTGGGGACGATGATACTGTCACCCCACCAGCATCTCACTTGTGGGGAAACCCAAGCACGGGGACGTAAAGCAACCTAGGAGAACACAGCTATCTGCAGGTGGGGCAGGGATGCTACCAAGTAGGTACTATCATCAGCTCCATTTTACAGTTGAAGAAACGAAGACAGAGCGCTCAAGCGACCTGTCCAACGTGGTACAGCCCATGGTGGGTAGGAGGAGGACTAAGCTAGGCAGATGATGCCAGAGTCCAGGCACAGAATGACCCGAAGTGCATGCAGGGAACAGGAAGTCCTTCCATTTCTCTGGAGGGGCAGGTGAACAAGGAAATGCAAAGAGACATCTATTAACACATTCATTCAATGAACATGAAAGATGCACAGGACAGCCAAGCCTGGTACTGCTTTCTGGAGCTTCAGTCTGGTAAGAAAGCCAGAGATGGATGAGTTAATGCACGTTACTGTATACTCATGACCATTGGGACACGCGGCAAGGAAAAGTTTACAATGTGATGGGTGTAGATAAGGAGCGGTGACAAGAAATTTGAGGCAGGTCCTTTCAAGGGTTCACCGAGTGAAGAGTGACCTTTCTTGGAAAGAACACGGCAAATCTGAGGAAATGACGGAAAGTGGAGAGACTGGGATGCACAAGGGAGGTGAGGGAGGTGGGAGACAGGAGAGGAGCCTGGAGAGGTTGGCAGCAGAGAAGACTGAGAAAGTGGTGGGAAGCCAGGCCGCAGGGAGCGCACAGGCCAGGCCGGGAAGCCTCCGCCCACAGGTCTGGGGGAAGCAGACACTGAGGCAGGCACAGCTCTATCTAGGGAAGCTCATTTGGAAATAGGAATCGGGAGATTTAGGAGGAAGCAGGGCTAGAGGCACTGAAACAACACAATCCAGAAAAAACGTAGTGGGTACCTGGAAGAGTACTTTTGAGTACTTTTTGATGCTTTGGAGCTGTGGTTTGGAGAAGACCCTTGAAAGTCCCTTGGACTGCAAGAAGATCCAAGCAGTCAATCCTAAAGGAAAACAATCCTGAATATTCATTGGAAAGACTAATGCTGAAGTTGAAGCTCTAATACTTTGCAAAGAGCCGACTCATTGGAAGAGACCCTGATGCTGGGAAAGATTCAGGGCAGGAGGAGAAGGGGATGACAGAGGACGGGATGGTTGGACAGCATCACTGACTCAATGGACATTAGTTTCAGCAAACTCCGGGAGATGGTGAAGGACAGGGAAGCCTGGTGCACTGCAGTCCATGGGGTCACAAAGAGTCAGACACAACTGAGCGACTGGAGAGGATGGTCACAGGAGAGGAGGAAAGGGATTCAAGAGAACCAGCAGAAACAGAAGGGACAGGAGCCTGTGATGCCTCAGGGGTCACAGGGGAAAGATGAGCCCATGTGGGGACTGGGAGCATGGGGCTCTTTAAAAACCAGCAGGAAGACCCAGGGGCCATGCCAAGTGCAGTGTGAGCAAGCGCACTGAAGGATTGCTGGAGTGACAGCTTCTGAGCTCTGGGCAGGACACCCAGAAATGTTCTAAGAAACAAATGCCACTGGCCCCATTTCACTCACCAGCAAGCTGAGGCTCAGCGAGGCAGGCTGATGGTGTCTCCCTGGGCCAATGCCAATGCCATCTCCCCCCACCTCCCCAGGTGGCTTCCCTGCAGCTCTTCTTTGGGTTTAAATCCTTCTCTCATCTATACTCATTTGCTTGTGTTCTGCCAGTCAAAGCAACAGAGCCTTCCTAATGACCCACCCTGCACTGGTCTGGGGACTGCCAATCTTCAGGGAAAAGGTAACTCACAGAGAAGCTGTGTTTGACACACACACAATTTTCTGAAACATGGGTTTGTTGTCAATATTTAAAAATCAGGTAATTCTACATACAAATCCAGATCTCAAAAGTCTCTCAGAAACCCAGATTATCTGGTGACATTGGGTCCACATCCTCACGAGCCAACAACTGCCTTGAGTGGAGGCACTGCCCTCCTGAATAACCACAGGACTTCTGGTTTACCACAGTCCTCACCCCAAACAACTAACACCCACAAAAGAAACGCAGCTATGTGCCCAGTGAAGAAGCCTGCTCCTTAAAAATCAGCAGTCATTTTTATCTTCAGGGCAAAAGGGAGCGGAGGAGACTGGGGCTAACCAGAGAATACAGCCTTCAAGTGTAGGAGAGCTCCCAACCTGCCTCGTCTTCATAGACATTTGAGCCTCTGACCTCTGACTGTTAATATCTTCTTCTTATCGGGAGGTCGAGGAGCAAGGCTGCTTGCCACATGCTTGCATCCCTATCTGGGATCACCCAACAGTCCCTCCTCCATCTTGCTGCTACCCCTCTCTACCCACTGCCACATGGATTCTAAGTTTCCATTCACAAGGCTGTCCAGCAGACATCCCAGGGAAGTGAGGACACAGAAGTGTATCTGCCCAGAACCAGTGTATCTATTCCCACTGGGGAATAAATACAGTCCAAGTGAAATAAGGGCTCTTGCTGAGGCTGGCTCAGGTCTTCAATAAAACAGGACATTCTTTCAGAGCAGTGTCCTCACGAAGGAGCTGAGAAGGGAAAACACTTCTGATTGCACAGCATCCTCTCCCTCGTGGAGACTTGGCATAAAACAGAAAAATGAAACACACCCCTGTTCCTCTCTAGAAAATCTCAACATGGAGACAGGGGTCAAGACGTAAAAAGGGAGAGGCGGGAGAGAGATCAGGGAAACAAAAAGGGAGGTGCCTGGTGGCCTGCTCTGAAGGTAAAAGGGTGACTATTATTTCAGGGGTCCTGAGCTCCTGGGGTTAAGGATAGGACATGCCCAGTATCTCCCAACACTCTCTAATACTTAGCATTCCTACCCTCTCTCATTTCCATCTTACTGCATTCTCTGAAGTCTAGAGAGGATTTGCCAACAACTGACTAGTTCAGGCCCCTGGGAGAAAGAGCCATGCCCTCCAGCTTTGGGAGCCACCCACGTGCACACACTTGGCAAGCTTCCATCTGTGTCTAGCAGTGCTCTGGAGAACCCGGCCACCAAAGGGTTAAGCAAAGGAGTACACTGGGGTGATGTGATGAGCAACCGCAGACATGTTCCCGCCCCTCACAGAGTTTACAGCCAAGTAGGGGAGACAAACAGTAATCGAATGTTCACAGACATTCATGCATGCATTATTCAAAACAGAACCATGCACTCTGAAGACAAGAGATCACCCTGCGCATGCATATAATAAAGTGATCAGGCATAGTGAGGGTGGTCAGGGGAGGAAGGATTCCCTGGGCAGCAGCTGCTCAAGAGAATGGGGCAGGAAAAGCATTCCAGCAGAGGGAACAGCCGGTGCCCAGGAGGCAGCCACATCACTGTGCCTCCTGTCCTGTTTCCTCTTAATAAGCTCTGGTTTGGTTCCAGTGTGGTCCACTGGAAGGAGCTGAAGCATAGCTGAGTGGGCTCTGGGAAGAAGCTGGAATAAGGACAGGTGGGAGAGAGCTCCACGGCCAGCAGGGGCAGAATTCCCCAGAGACGCCAGCCCCCCAACAAGGTACAAGCTGCCTGGGAGGCAGTGGGACCACTGGGTCATTTCTAGAGTGCAAGGATGTCAGCTCCCATCAGTGACAAACCAAACATAAAATGAGGACATAAGACATGTCCCCACCAAGCTCTCTGGAAGGCGGAGTTAGAAATTACTCAAGTCTAATTTCAAATACAAAAATAACTCAGAATTTTTAAAATCATCTTTTGTGGTACCTCTGATTCTTGCAAACAATACCTTCAATGTACAATCATTTTCAATTTGCGGAAGAGACTTCATTTCAACCTGGCAACTACCTTCAGAGGTGCTTCAAATAGCAGCCAGTGATCTTTATAAAACATGCCTCAGCTCATGAGGGGCCCCAGTTTTCAACTTTCCAATGGCTCGCACTGCATCTAAAATGAGGTCGAAAAGCCACTCCTTGATCTGGCCCTTACCCATGGCATCAAGCTCACCTCATCCCCTCTGCTCTCTGCCCACCATTCTGCAATCAAAATGCCCTTTTGCTCAGTTCCTCAACCAGGCCAAACATGCCCCAGACTCCGGGCCTTTGCATATGCTATTCCCTCTGCCAGGAATGCAATCACCACCTGCTCCCTTTCTCTTCCCTTGGCACTTTCTCTTTCCTTGGATCTCAACTTAAATACCACCACCCAAGAGACAGGCCTTCCTTGTTAGTCACATCATCAGAAGTAATGCTCTTCCCACTCAGTCTCATCTCAAGCCTATTTTCTTTCTTTTTCAGATGTGTGTCCAACCAGGAATTCTCTCCAGTCCCTCCCAGCACTTTTCACTTTTCCACAATTTGCTTATTTCTCGTTAGGCTCTCCCACTAGACAAGCTCCAAAAGGAAAAAGATCACACTGGCCCTGACAGTGATGTTTTCCTACCACCAGCACAGTGCCTGGCGCATAGGAGCTGTCCAACCAGTGAGAACTGCTGAGTGAATATGTTGTGGGTTCTGCAAAACGCCTGTTGCGAACGCCTCCAAAACGTCCACTGGGCAAAGAAACAAGGCTGGGGAGCCACATTCTTGATCAGAGGACACCAGAAAGATATGACGATTGAATACCATTTGTCCTCGATTAGACTGAATCAGAAACAGAGCTTATAATCATAAAGGACATCGTTGAGACCATAATGGAGCTTCTAACATGGGCTGAACATCAGACAAAAGTACTGCATCAATATAAAAGTTCCTGATAATTTGATGATTCCACCATTCTAAACTAGGAAAAGACAGATATTTTAGGAGGGAAGTGCCATGAGGTCTGCAACTTACTTTCAAAAGTTCAGCAAAAATAAATATATTTGTGTATGTCTACAGACACTCACACACTGCGTTTGTTCTCTCCACGCAATTTTTCTGTAGGGTTTTCAAAGTAAAAGCGGGGAGGGGCAGAGGGAATAAACTGATGGACAAATAAGCAAATAAAAAGAGTTTAATTTCTCATTTTTGGTTGAAGTGATGTGATTTACCCAAGATCATATGTATAGCCTCTGGCAGGGTTGAGATTTTGACTGAAATATCCAAACTCTCAGACTTTTTACATTTCCACTGCAAGTGACTCACCTGGACTTGTGACAGTTTCAAACAGGTAAATTTCAGGGCCCTGAACTGAATTACTGGTTGGATATGCGCCAGCTTAAAGAAATCAAAACGATGTTGGGTGACTATAATCTAGGACTCAGGCTTCCAGACATTTTACCTTATGAAATAAAAGCCTTCTCATTTGCATATATCTAGCCCAGAAACAATCATTCAAACGTAAACCCTTTCTGCCTGCTCCCACATGCTATGTGGATTATACCTCTAATAATAGGGAGTTACAGAAGTGGTGGAGGGAGAAAGACTAGCAATGAAGTTTTAATTTTCTATTTTTACTATAATTATTAAAACAATCTTTCTTGTTTCTTTTCCACCTATGACCATTAAAGCCTGTGCAACTCTGCATGGTCAAACTCCTATTCACCCTTCAACTCCCAGCCTAGACTCCTCTTCCTCCTGGAAGATTTCCCTGATTTCTCCAGGATAATTTAGGAACCCTCCTTCTGGGTTCCCACGAGCCCTCTCCTTTCTGAATAAAAAATTAAATCTCATCAAATTAATTTTTATTGCCTGGTTGCTTGCTGCTCCCCATCACAGAATTGCACCCTTCACGAGGGCAGAAGCTGGGATGTCAGTGGTAAACCTGTGCCTAGCCCACAGAGCACATGTGGTAATCCACTGAGTGAGCTGGCCCATTCCCACTCCTCACCAGATCTTAGATGACCTACGGAGGGCAGGCTGGGGCTGGCTCTCCCCAAGCAGCTCTAGAGAAGCTTTTCTTCTGCCTGTTGTTTCAGGTGTCCTGTATCACATCCCCTTTGGGACAGGAAGTGTCCTATGTCACTGTTTTCTCCTCTTGTTCTGTTATCAAAGGCTGGACCAGGGAGTTCCTGAGCCAGAATCAGGGGGCTTGGGTCCAGTTACCCACCACCTGCTAGAACAGTGACTTGGCCGCAGTGCCAAATAGGGAACAACACAAGCTTTATTAAATAATAATAACATACTGCTCACTCCATCTGGTCATTTCAGCTGAGGGATCAGCTTTAAAGTCTTGCCAGGGTGGGATAAGCAGAATGGCCTTCACGGGTGGCAGAAGGGGCAGATATGCAGGATAGAAGTTTTGGGGGCTCTGTGGATTTGACTACAGGGCTGTTTTTCACTTGTTCATTCCTTCCCAGGAAGAGTCCAAACAGAAACTGTACGCTTCTGGTGTCCATTTCAGTAACTGCAACTCAACATGGTGGAAAAAGCAGTCCAATAATGCAGGTTTGATTCCCAGCTCCCTCCCCATCTGGGCGCGTTATTTAACCTCTTGGAAACACAGTTCCAGTTGCCATGAGTGGTGGCCAACACCTTCCTCATGAGACTGTGAACAGAAATGAAGACAATAATCAGATAACCCAGCATGTTGTAAATGATACACACTGCACAGAGTATTGCAAAACTGTGACAGGATTCAGGAAAACCGCTCCCTTGAACAGATGACCTGCAGGAACTGGGAGAGTATGAAAGAGCAGGCGTGCTGGGGGCTGCAGACTCGCCTAGGAGAGACAGCACACAGACACCTGCTAGAAATTCATCATGTACTCAGTCAGGCACGGTTATAAAACTTGCTGGGGCCACGTGGGTACACAGGGAGGCACAGATGCTGCGTACGTTTTCTCATTCCTTAGCCCCCCTTGCCACTCCTAGGCCCAGGATTCTCACAAGCCTAACACCTGACATGATGACACTCTTCGCCTAAGGGCCCTACGAGGGTTGAGAAGACTGAATCTTTGTACATTACTGCCTTTTCTATTTTACACACACACACATCACCAACTAAGAATTTAACTCAAAACTCTTTGTGTTTCTGTTTAGGGAAGTGTTTGCCCACATGGGGATCTTCTGGTCCTTGAACAGAACTCAGCATTCAGGAGACATCATCACCCTGGGGGGGAAGCAGGAAGCAGAATCATTGCCCGCGTCCATGAACAGGATCTTTGTCCTATGTCCCAACATCCTTGAAAGCCACCTTCTGTGGGATCTGTCCCCCACGGAGCCTTTCTCCACCAAAGCCTGCCCGTATCTCCTGACTTCCGTCTAGCTCACCCCCCACACCCCAGCGACCAGAGCCCTACCTTTGTCCTCGTTACCTCTCAACTGGACTAGAGCCAAGGCCTCCTGCAGTCTTCCTGGCTACGCATGCTGATGCCCCTCCCCTCCCCACACCCACCCTCCACTCTGCCATCAGAAAGGCCTGACTATAACGCTCGGAGCACAGAAGCCCCTTCCTGGGATCCCCCCAGGGGCCCCATGGCCTGCGGGTTCCATCCCACAGTCCCTAGGAAAGCACAAAAGCTTCATTTTGTTCTGCAGCTTCAGCCTCCATGCTGTCCTTTCCTCCTCCATCTTATCAAAATATTTGCTGCTTTCCCTCCCCCTCCCCACTGCCCCCCAACCCCCACCCTGGGCTTTTGCTATCTCTTTCTACCTCCCGGAAAGCCTCTCCCATCTCTGCCTTACTCTTATCACTCTCGATGACTCACTGGACACTTCCTCTAGGATGTGCTCTCGAAAGCCACAGCTGGGGCCGAAGACCCTTCCTCTGGTCCCACAGGCTTCCATTTAACTAGTTTAAACTGGAATTACAGGTCCATGACCCCGATTCCCCAACTAGGTATTACCTTCCTCCAGGTAGGGAGTGGACCGGATCCCCAGCATTCCCCAGCACCTAGCACCTCGGCTTAACACTGCCAATGACCAACAAGTGTTTGCCAAGCTGAAACGAACCTCCAATCCCCAAACAGAATCGCAATGAGCACTTCAACCAAGAGCCCCCTCCATCTGAGGAAGGGAAAAAACAAAAGGCTCCAGGTTGATGGAGCCCATACTGCCCTGGAAGACCTGGGACCTGGATACTCAGTGCAACAGGAAGACATCCAAGCGCTGCCTAAGGAGAGAATAGGCATTACCCTGAAGCTGCCTCAGGCCAAGGACACCGTATCAGCCCAGCCTGCCTTGGTACTGTCCATCTCAAAAGCAGATGTGTACATCTGAGGGCACATCCTTATGCCAAGGACTGCACAAAGCCACAGGACAAGAAGGGACACCTTTCTGGACAGCCAATCTAATACTCTTCAGCTTTTTTATAACAGGCTTCCCTGGTGGCTCAGTGGTAAAGAATTCACCTGCCAACACAGAAGATGTGTGTTCAATCCCTGGGTCAGGAAGACACCCTGGAGGAGGGCATGGCAGCCCACTCCAGTGTTCTTGCCTGGAGAATCCCATGGACAGAGGAGCCTGGTGGGCCACAGTCCATGGGGTCACAAGAGAGTCGGCACGACTTAGTGACTGAACAGCAACATATATGGCGTTCTTGCTACGTCTTAGGCACACATGTCAGTTTGTTTAATCTTCAAATTGGTCCCACAAAGTGGGTACTACAAGCTGCCCCCATTTTATGATGTAGAAACTGAGGCCCAGGAAGGTTAAATGAGCTGCCTGAGGTTATAAAGACAGCAAGCAGCAGTAGTGGGGTTCAGACATGGGCATAGAGCTCAAGTCCACTGCTAACCACTACAATACACTGCTTTTCTTCAAACCACTTTACAGAAACAGAAAACAATGTCACGGAATGAGCTGCACATCTCAAGAGTTCTGGTTTTTTGTTTTTAAGATAACATACAGGACTTCAACACCCGGGCCTTGCTCACCCACCCCTCCAAGCTCTTCTCCAACTCCCTCTCTCCTCTTCGGTTTCTTCTCAGTTTCTGGTAGGTGCCAAGTTCATTTCCAACAAGGAACTTTCACACATAGCGACCCTCTGCTGGGACTGTTCCACAGACCTTGCCAGGTCTCCAGCCAGCTGACCCCCTGGCTCAGGTTTCACCATCTCAGATGGACCTTGCCTGACGACCCTGCCCAGGTCTCCTCTGCTTCTCCATCCCAGCACCACGGTCATCCTCTCCACAGCAGGGCTCCCGGTGGGTGGCCACATGGTTGCCTTCTACAGCTGGACACTGTTTTCCCCATTGCCCGACAAAGCTCATAAGGACAGGAACCTTTCTGTTTTGCTCACCTGGCACCCAGCAGTAAAGCAGTCAGATGTTTACTAGATGTACAAACACCCGGGTGAACTGAGTGAACTCATTAATCAAAGGAAGGAAGAGCTGCAGGAGAGGAGGAACTGCCCCCTTAGGCTTTCAACTCTGGGAGATAAGCCTTCACTAAGAGCAACGGTATTTTGGTGGAAAAAATTAAAACGAGACTTCAAGATTATGAGCCCATGCTTTTGGAGAAAGTGACCTACAGTAAACTCCAAGTAGCTCATCTGTTCTGATTTCTGTGAACATGAACTTTGCCCTTAAAGAGGCAGTCCTTGGAGAGGACCATGGAACTGCCCAGGATGATCTGCTTCAGGCAAGATTGGGCAGGCAAGCACCCTTAATGCTGTTTGAAATCTGCCCCAACTTCACCGAGCTAGAAGCACCTCGAATCCCTAGAGGAACATTCCTGGGAATGAGCTCACACAATTACTATTACCCTCAAATGTAAAAGCCAAACCTCCAAGTCTGTACCATCCAAACTTAAGGCTGCAGTTCACCTTGCAAAGGGGTGGGTTCAGGCTGCTGCAGCCCCAGAAGTGGGGGGAAATCAAGCCTCAAACACAGCTAGCCTTTGGGGCACACAAGCACACCCCTGAAGCTTTTCCACCCAAGCCCCTGGGAACATGTTTATGAAAGGCAGCAGAGGGGTAGGGGGTGAGAGGGGGATCATTATTAAAAAGACAACTGGAACCACAGGAGAGGAAATGTCTCTGCTATTACTCCCAGCAGGTCACTATTGTGGAAGAGAAGTAATACCATTTTAAAAGTGCCAAACAGGAAGGGAGGGCAAGGTGGGGGATAAAGGAGGTCAGAGTGGGTCAAAAAAAAAAATTTTTTTCTTAATGTCCTTCTTAAAGCAGAATTGTTCTGCAGGGAGACACCTTCAGAAATTTCCCTTCCTCCGTTCTAATGAGATTTTTTCCCCCTAGTGTACAAATTTTTTTTCCAGGAAAGGGCAGGTCTTCTCTGCTTTTCTCTCCCTTTCTTTTTGGCTCCCTTACCAGGCCTCTTACACCTTCTGGCTTCCAAGAGCATCCTGAGGATACTTACTAACAGGAAGCCAGGCAAGAAGGGAACTGACACAGTCATGAGGTGACATAAGCCCACTGACAAGCTGCCAATTCAGCCTATTGAAGATGTAACTGAAAAGCCAGCATTTCACTCAAACTAGGTCACCTCCAAGTGCTGAGGGTGTCAGCTGTTCATCACTGACAGAGAACGGAGGAGCCAAGAGGTTAGTGGTTTCCCTGGGGACACACAGAGGCCAAGGGGATGAGGGAGAGACAGAGAGCAAGGAGGGAATTTGTGAAAAGAGCTGGAGCAGAAGAATGGGAGGGAGACATGCGCAGGCAAGTGGGTCTCTGAAGCAAACTGTGGAGAGGCCACTTGTGTGGTATTCGGCTTTCATGTTTCATACATTCCCTTCTTTTTGCTTGCTAATAAGCATTGTCTTCATTCAACAACAAAAGTTCCCCCAGATGAAGTGTCAGTACCTTAAGGCAAGGACTGTTGTTTTGTTGGTGTCCTCAGTTTCACCAAATAACGAGCCACACCCAAAGTCAACATCTAGATGCCTGATGACTAGGTGATTGTAAGGAAAAAAAAAATACAGTGAACTGATGCACATATGGGCTCTAGGGTCAGTCAAGCTTGGGTCTGACACCTGGCTCCTTTTCTCATTAGCTGTGTCCCCGTGAGTAACTCTTCCAAGCTCTTGATGCTTCCAGCTCCCCATTAATAAAATAAGGACCACAGTACTGCCCAACTCCTACAGTTCCTAGAGATACTACATATGAAGCCCTGAGTGATGTGCCTGGCATAAAGTAAACATTCAGTAACTGAGTTATCCTTGACTATTACTACTGCAAATGATGACAAGCACGCCCTGGCTCTGGGTTTCCCTAAGAGTGTCCTCATATGCCCACCTTCTGCCCTTAACACCTGAGAAAACACCCATCTATTGGGCACTCAAGCTTCACTGGGCAGACTGAGGATGAGAGTAGCCCCAGGTTTTAAATAATTTCCTTTCTGAATAGGTGAAAGACTGGCAAGATAAACTGGTTTTCAGCAAGGCATTTTACATTCTCTCTCATCTTACCCTTGTGGGTAAAAACAGAACGTGGACCAGATGATAAGACAGTTAAACAACTGATAACTGGTTGAACATCTACATGAGCCATTTCTCCCTCAGACTGTGCTCTCTAGAATATTTGTTTACAGATCATTATTAGGTGTATCATTATTAGCAGGGCAGGGGAGGAGACTTTATGGTCAAAATATTTAGAGAACTGTGTTTAACAATTCCTTTTATTAGATTTTTTTAATGTGCTCATAAGCATCATGAGTCTTCAAGAATGGGTCATGGTCTGTAGCCTGATCCCTATGTATTTGATTATAGGGTTCCATTTTTGAGAATCATCCTGCAGTCTAGGATCCTTCAGAATACACTCTGAGAACTGTTCATTCAAGTCCAAAGGGCACATGACACCAATCGGCAGGAATGTCCAGGCGGCAAGCTGTGGCTCTGTTCTTGAAACTATGTGGTTCAACATCACTAATCTGTTGGCACACTGATCAGATCTGAAGATGACCCTAAGCTGATAGGAGAGATGGTATCATCTGGGTTATGGGCTAACAAGACATGTCAAAGCAATAAATATCAGGTCTCGCATATGTGGTCCAAAAACAATACAAAGCATTCAGGATGGTGGAAAACGGGGCTCAGTGTAGTACATGTGTCAATGACTGGAACTGTTTTGACTCTGCAGAGGGAAAACAAGAAGCTGGGTCCTTGGTGAATGTGTCTGAGCTGCTAGATCAAACTTCACCTGAAAGCAGAGCCAACCCCCAGCCCAGTCTGTTACATTTATCAACAAACTCTAAATAATGAATTTTCTGTTTTAAAATCTGCAACGTAAACATTCCAAATGGACTGCTCTGTCAAGTACACTGAGGTTTCCAAAGGAGACACACTTCAAAGAAGAAATGAAGTAAGTCTCAGGTCAAATCAAGGGGATGTGTCTTACCCTTCTGGCTGGTCAGATGACTCCTGGAGCTTAGCTTGTGCATACTGGGGGACCAACCTTAGAGGGACACAGACAAACTAGGAAAATTTGGCAGGATGAACTGGGTGCCTCAAACCATGTTACACAAAGAATTACAGAAAAAAAAATTTTTAAAGAGAGACACACAGACAAGAGATACAGAGATTTGGGAGGGTCTAGCCTTCCACACAGAAGATGTGTGAGGGACACAGCATTCCACAAAGTAGGAAGCCAATGCTCCTTAATCTTCAAGAGCGAATAGACACACTTGAAAAACTACTGAAAGCTATGGAAACTCTCTCCAGGAAAATGTACATGCTGACAAAACTCCGTAAATATTTCCAGGGGACTGCTGCCTCCCCACCCCCAACTTCCATTACTACCATAGAAGCCCATCCACGGACTTCCACTATAGAAGACCAAAACCAAGTTAAATCCTCACCAGGATTAGGCATTACCTATATGATGTCCCCACAGCCACCCCTGCCACAAAAATGAGATAGGAGCATGTGTGCATGCAAAGTCACTTCAGTCATGTGGAACTCTTTGCAACCCATGGACTATAGCCCTCCAGGCTCCTCTGTCCATGTAATTTTCCGGGTAAGAATACTGGAGTGGGTTTCCATGCCCTCCTCCAGGGGCTCGTCCTGATTCTGGGATCAAACCCACATCTCTTACATCTCCTGCACTGGCAGACGGGTTCTTTACCACTAGTGCCACCTGAGAAGCCCCAGTGGATGCTATTATAAGGAGGCAAGCATCAGCTCAGTAAAAGATACACAGTCCCCCTCCTACACTGTTGGTGGGAATGTAAACTGGTACAGCCACTATAGAAAACAGTATGGAGGTTCCTTAAAAAACAAAAACATTTTGCATTTCTCTAATAATGAGTGATGGTGAGCATCTTTCACGTGTTTAGTCGTCATATGATTCATGTTGATACATGGCAGAAACCAACACAATATTGTAAAGCAATTATCCTCTAATAAACAATAAGGAGATCCAAACAGTCCATCCTAAAGGAGATCAGTCCTGGGTGTTCATTGGAAGGACTGATGTTGAAGCTGAAACTCCAATACTTTGGCCACCTCATGCGAAGAGCTAACTCATTGGAAAAGACCCTGATGCTGGGAAAGATTGAGGGCAGGAGGAGAAGGGGACGACAGAGGATAAGATGGTTGGATGGCATCACCGACTCAATGGACATGGGTTTGGGTGGACTCCGGGAGTAGATGATGGACAGGGAGGCCTGGCCGTGCTGCGGTTCATGGGGTCGCAAAGAGTCGGACGTGACTGAGCAACTGAACTGAAACAATAAATAAATTTAAATAAAAATTTAAAAAAGAGTTGTCACATGATCCAGAAATCCCACTCCTGGGCATATGTCCCTGGAAAATTCTAATTCAAAAAGATACATGCTACCCCATGTTCACAGCAGCATTATTTACAATAGCCAAGACACGGAAGCAACCTAAATGCCCATCGACAGAGGAATGTAGAAAAAAGATGAACTACTACATGAACTATTACTCAGCCATTAAAAAAATGAAATAATGCCATTATGGATGGCATTGAGATTATCATACTAAGTGGAATAAGTCAGAAAGAGAAACACAAATACTATATGGTATCACTTATGTGTGGAATCTAAAATATGACACAAGAGAACTTATTTACAAAACAGAAATGTACTCACAGACATAGAAAACAAATTATGGTTACCAAAGGGAAGAGTGGGGGATAGGGGAGGGAGGAGGGATAAATTAGGAGTTGGGGACTAACAGATAAACACTACTACATATAAAACAGATAAAACAACAAGGTCCTGCTGCATAGCTCAGGGAACTATATTTGATTTCCTATAATAAACCATAATGGAAAGAATATGAAAAAGCATAAGTACATATATGTATAACTGAATCACTTTGCTATATACCAGAAACTAATACTACATTGTAAATCAACTATATTTCAATAAAAAACAAAAACACACAAGCATGCAAACACACAGTCTAAGTTGAGAATCACTGTTTAGAAAAATTAAGCTTTCTTTAAAAAAAAAAAAAGACACAGACTTCTATCATGTCCTGCCATCTGGAAACAGGAAGGGCTGCCTGGCAAGTGGGGGGAGCTTATCTTCACTGGAGATATGCAAGCAAAACTGGAAGAGCGTTTTCAGGGAGGTAATAAAGAGGTTCAACCATCCTGGACTCAGTAAGCCAAAGCCTTTCAGGTCTTTGCTACTTTAAAGGTGGTTTGAGGACCAGGAGCATCACCTGGGAGCTTGTTAGAAATGCAGAATCTCAGGTGACTTGTATGCATGTTGGTGTTTAAGAAGCACTGCTCTAAGGTATCTCAGATTCTCTAAGAGGAGAGAAATAACAATACTGCAGTCCGTCAGCAACCTATGCCTCCAGAGATCTGTCCTTTTAAGTTTGGGTCACCCTGTTTATTTAACTTATATGCAGAGTACATCATGAGAAACGCTGGACTGGAAGAAGCACAAGCTGGAATGAAGATTGCCGGGAGAAATATCAATAACCTCAGATATGCAGATGACACCGCCGTTATGGCACAAAGTGAAGAGGAACTCAAAAGCCTCTTGATGAAAGTGAAAGAGGAGAGTGAAAAAGCTGGCTTAAAGCTCAACATTCAGAAAAAGAAGATCATGGCATCTGGTCCCACCACTTCATGGGAAATAGATGGGGAAATAGTGGAAACAGTGTCAGACTTTATTTTTCTGGGCTCCAAAATCACTACAGATGGTGACTGCAGCCATGAAATTAAAAGACGCTTACTCCTTGGAAGGAAAGTTATGACCAACCTAGATAGCATATTCAAAAGCAGAGACATTACTTTGCCAACAAAGGTTCGTCTAGTCAAGGCTATGGTTTTTCCTGTGGTCATGTATGGATGTGAGAGTTGGACAGTGAAGAAGGCTGAGCGCCAAAGAATTGATGCTTTTGAAGTGTGGTGTTGGAGAAGACTCTTGAGAGTCCCTTGGACTGCAAGGAGATCCAACCAGTCCATTCTGAAGGAGATCAGCCCTGGGATTTCTTTGGAGGGAATGATGCTAAAGCTGAAACTCCAGTACTTTGGCCACCTCATGCGAGGAGTTGACTCATTGGAAAAGACTCTGATGCTGGGAGGGATTGTGGGCAGGAGAAGGGGACGACAGAGGATGAGATGGCTGGATAGCATCACTGACTCAATGGACGTGAGTCTGAGTGAACTCCGGGAGTTGGTGATGGACAGGGAGGCCTGGGGTCACAAAGAGTTGGACACGACTGAGCGACTGATCTGATCTGATCTGATCTTGGGTTTTGAGGCTATGAAGCAGGAACCTTTCTCTAAATCTTTTTCCTGTCCTCAACCCACCATCCTCAATCCATTGTTTGAATTATTTCTTTGTCGTCTCAAAAGCTACAGATGGAAAACTAAGGGGAAGAATGGAATAATATCCACTTTGACTCTAATCTAGGTCCAGAACCTAAAGAATGAAAAAACAATTTATAACAGGCATTTCAAGATCATCTCCTTTAGTAAAAATAAAGGTAGGATTTATCATGTTCTCATATGGGCCTTAACACCTATATAGGTTTTTTAATCCCTTATCGTACTTAGTCTTCATAATTACAAGGTAATGATTATCATTTTTTTCTTTCATTTTACAGATGATGAATCTGAAGCTCAGAAAGGGTAAGTGACTTGCTCAGCCACACACAGCCAGTAAGAGGGGGAGACAGGTCTTGATGCCAATGTTCAAGTTCTTAACCACGAAGTCACAAAATTATCGCCTTTAGAGAAAACCTCTGGTCTTCTGTTCTCTTCAACAAGCAGTAAAAGTAGTCCGAGTCTGTCAGGTTCCCATAACGCTCACCCAGGTTCTCCAGGGATGCAGCCGGGCCACTGGCTGGGCAGCTCCAAACACAGGTGCACCGGGGTCTCAGATCTCAGCCCTCCATTATATTCTGTTCATTACACAGGAAGACTTAGAGGTCATGCTTTCAAATCCTGGCCCCTTCCTCATTATCTGCTCCAGCATCAGAGTCCTCCCAGTCCTGTATTGACTTGCTTTATCTCCTGGCTGCTGTCCCATCGCCATTAGATCCCAGGCATTTGAGCAAAGTACACAGCTATCTAGTTCTGGCTGAACAGAATTGACTCGCCGTTTCTCCTCTGTAATTTTGGGCATAGTCTGAGAGGATTTAGAAGGTGTCATTGACTTGGAATTACAGTTCTTTGTTACAGAATGAATTTCCGGACCACGCTGAGGAGGCCAGCATTCCCCCTGGCTCCCACACAAGCAGCTTTGTTCCCCTTCAAAGTGTCCCTCTAATTGCACTGTGAACATTCACTCTGGACTCTGCTGCGTCTCGAGGAGGAACCTTATCAAAGAGAACTCAGACTTCCTCTAGT
Organism: Bos javanicus; assembly: GCF_032452875.1. Taxonomy (NCBI): domain Eukaryota; kingdom Metazoa; phylum Chordata; class Mammalia; order Artiodactyla; family Bovidae; genus Bos; species Bos javanicus. The sequence continues at coordinate 52,983,249 of NC_083874.1, read as the reverse complement.
TCTTAACATCTGTGGCCTTCATTTGGAAATTCATCATGGGCTGCGTATTCTCCCTTTTGCTTCTTATTAAATTTTTAATTTCCTATAGCTACTATACACTTCCATGCTTTTGCCTTATGTGCCCCAACTGGGTCCCTTAAGGCAGGGACCACCTTTTAGTTAACTTTGTTCCCACTGCACCAGTCTGGCACAGCACCTTACCTGTGTTAGACAGTCAATGACAGCAGAATTGATTCAAAACTGTTTGAATTTTACATATTACCAAGCACATCTGTTGCTATGTTCAAAGTGAATTCACTCTTCCAGATACAGAACTTATTTGGAAGGGGGGGTCACAACGGGGAGAAAACTAAGCATACTGAGCGCCTGAAGCAGATGGTGCTGTGTAAAAAACCCTAACATTACAGTTTCAGCCCTAAAAGAGCAAACAATAAAACTTGCTCCCATGAGGTAAGACTAAGCTACTAATCCCCCTGGTACAGCTGGAAACACAAAAGTTTCTTGAAGTTCAAGGATCCCAGCCCACCTGGTTAGACAATACCCAAGCCAAAACCTTCTTCCTCAGCTGCTCTTGTTAGCACATACTCTTAATTTTCAAACTGCTTCAAGAGGATTCTGGGAATTTTAAAATAAAGTAGGCTGAGAAATGGGCCACATAATCTTTTTTTTTTCCTTTCTAAAAACAAACAAACAAAAATCCTGTTAGAAAAAGCAGGGTATTTCCTCTAGTAATAAGGGGCGGAGGGGAATTAAGTAAAGTATTTTAAAACTTATATACGAGGTACCAATTCACGTTTTGAAATATTGTCAGGTTTCTCTCCTCTCTTCAAGAATAACTCTTTCTGGTCTATTTTTCACTCAGTGAATGGTTCTAGAGAGCCGACTATGCCCTGTAGCAGTCTACTCTATGCATGGACAAAAACAGACGTGGGCTGCTGGCTATTTTACACTGGGTTCCTTCAGTATTGCAATTTCTTCTGCTCTAATTATCAGCCTTTACCCTAGAATCTCTAACAGGGTCAGAGGAACCCCCAGCCCCCAAGGCGAGGCAGAATAATACAGTAACCAAAGCACAGACCTGGAAAAAAGTTCATGTCTGTGTTACTCTACATGATGACCTCACAGGGAAAATAGGGCTGAAAATATGCCTCATCTTGGAGTGCCTGACACTTTTATAAACATTCATTCATATCTACAAATATTTTTCTAATTTATAATGTATGTGAACAAAAGAGAAACTTCTATCAAGAAGTTCCCATAAAGCCAACACTTTGAGACATTAGTTCTGATACATTCATGGGGCACACACCTCAGCCTCGCACAGCTGCGAAGGCTGAGTGAGAAGACACTCTGCTTCTACTGCCAGCCATCCCAAGGCTCGAGGACTCCATGTAGATAGACTATGGAGGGTTCTGGGCACTACATGTTAACGCATATCAGTTATCTCTCCTTGCTGGTCCCCTCACTCCCCAGGGGTGAGAGTGAACTAGGCCCTCTCTGCCAGGCAGCTAAGGATGCCTCCTCAGGCAGCACCTTTAGTCACAGAGATGTTCTGGGCACAAGGAGCCCATTAGAAAGCATGGTCCTGCTCAGGAATTCATGGAGTTTTTAGCCCAGGGCTACTGCATTGTTCCTTCCACAGTATTTTCAGGACCAGCCATCACCCTGGGGGCTATGAGGCATGGCAGGCCTAGCTTCCTGGATCACTACAGAATTGCAAAGAGGCTTTCCAAGTCCCTTGCCTATATGTTTGGCATCAGCCCATGCAATTCTCTCACCTCTCCTCAAACTGCAAAGTGTTTTCTCCAGATCTTACAATTCCTACTAAGCTAACAGTGAGGTATCTGCTAGCACTTAACAACAGAAGGCTTAGTTTTTTTAGGTGGTTAGAATAGGAAACAGGAGTCCAGAATAGTGGTGGCTAAATGACAAGGGAAAAGCCTGCGAAAATAGGACAAAGGAAGGTCCCAGGACCAGAGTGAGGACCTCAGGTAGAAGAAACAGCACTCCTGGCTAGCGCAATTTACACAGGGCAGGCCCAGGGGGAGGAGAAAAAACATAAAAAGAGGAGCCAAAGGGCCAGGGACCTCCCTCACTCCCTCCCTGTCGCACACGCACTCTCTCTCTCTCCTCTTCGTGTTTTTTGGGTCGACATGCCCTCACGCTTCGAGGATGTATTTTCCTTTTATTTTCTAAATAAAACTGCGCTGTAACACGGAGCTGTAACACTGATCTGTCCAAGAGCTGAGACACGGTCTGTCCAAGGGCTTTAATGTCCATCGCTTCAAATTTTTGTTGTGACGAGACAGAATCGAGGAAATTACACATTCCCACAACAACTAAAAAGCCTCTTGATGAAAGTGAAAGAGGAGAGTGAAAAAGGTGGCTTAAAGCTCAACATTCAGTAAACTAAGATCATGGCATCTGGTCCCATCACTTCATGAGAAACAGATGGGGAAAGAGTGGAAACAGTGTCAGACTTTATTTTGGGGGGGGGGCTCCAAAATCACTGCAGATGGTGATTGCAGCCATGAAATTAAAAGACGCTTACTCCTTGGAAGGAAAGTTATGACCAACCTAGATAACATATTCAAAAGCAGAGATATTACTTTGCCAACAAAGGTGCATCTAGTCAAGGCTATGGTTTTTCCAGTAGTCATTTATGGATGTGAGAGTTGGACAGTGAAGAAAGCTGAGCACTGAAGAATTGATGCTTTTGAACTGTGGTGTTGGAGAAGACTCTTGAGAGTCCCTTGGACTGCAAGGAGATCCAACCAGTCCATCCTAAAGGAGATCAGTCCTGGGTGTTCATTGGAAGGACTGATGCTGAGGCTGAAACTCCAATACTTTGGTCACCTCATGTGAAGAGTTGACTCATTGGAAAAGACCCTGATGCTGGGAGGGATTGGGGGCAGAAGGAGAAGGGGACGACAGAGGATAAGATGGTTGGATGACATCACCAACTCGATGGACATGAGTTTGAGTGAACTCCAGGAGTTGGTGATGTACAGGGAGGCCTGGTGTGCTGTGATTCATGGGGTTGCAGAGTCGGACACGACTGAGTGACTGAACTGAACTGAATGACAGTTTAAAAAAAAAAAAGGAGGGGTTTGAGGGGAGATAGTAACTAGAAGTCATATCTTCAGCCCTTATTAAAAATTGTCCTTTTCTTCCTTTGATTTCATCTGGTCTCATTTCTTTCTACTGCTATGTTTTCCTTCATAACAGTAACAACAAAAGCTAACATTTATCAAGCACCTCACTGATTTCAGATCCTTACATCCAAGCCTCACAACCACCCCTGGACATATATACTACCAGGATCCTAATGTTCAGATGAGGAAACCTAGCACATAGCCCGGAGAAGGCAATGGCACCCCACTCCAGTACTTTTGCCTAGAAAATCCCATGGACGGAGGAGCCTGGTAGGCTGCAGTCCATGGGGTCGCTAGAGTCGGACACGACTGAGCGACTTCACTTTCACTTTTCACTTTCATGCATTGGAGAAGGAAATGGCAACCCACTCCAGTGTTCTTGCCTGGAGAATCCCAGGGACGGGGAAGCCTGGTGGGCTGCTGTCTATGGGGCTGCACAGAGTCGGACACGACTGAAGCGACTTAGCAGCAGCAGCAGCAGCACATAGCCTGTAAGAATCTTTGCCACAGTCACACAGCTGCTGCTACTGCTGCTGCTAAGTCACTTCAGTCGTGTCCGACTCTGTGTGATCCCATAGACGGCAGCCCACCAGGCTCCCCCGTCCCTGGGATTCCCCAGGCAAGAACACTGGAGTGGGTTGCCATTTCCTTCTCCAATACATGAAAGTGAAAAGTGAAAGTGAAGCCGCTCAGTCATGTCTGACTCCTAGCGACCCCATGGACTTCAGCCTACCAGGCTCTTCCATCCATGGAATTTTCCAGCAAGAGTACTGGAGTGGGGTGCCATTGCCTTCTCCAGATCACACAGCTAGTAGGTGGTAAAGCCAGAGGTCAAAAACAGGTGTGTAAATGCAAAGCCCATGTGCTTACTCACCTGAAGAAATGAGAACATCCTATTCTGTCAAGTGATAGCTGAGCTTTCCTAGGAACAGGAGTACAAAGCTGCAGTCCACACTCAGACACTAACTTAGACACAGCATCCACCCCTCCTGGACTTCACCTCCCCTTTCACCACCCCAAAAAGTTATCTGAAGGTGAAAATCAGATCATAAGGTAAAAGCAGCTTGCATTTTAGGAAAATGCTACATAAACCTAAAATGTTAAAATTAACCTAAGAATTAATTTTTGGAAGTATCTGAAATAAGTTTACAATAGTAAGTCTTACTGGTCAGGCATATATTTTAAATCTCTGTAGGGTTTTTTAAATTTTTATTTATTCATTTATTTTTGGCTGTGCTGGGTCTTCGTTGCTGTGTGGACTTATCCCTAGTTGCTTCAAGCAGGGGCTACTCTCTAGCTGTGGTGCACGCTTCTCATTGCAGCAGCTTCTCTTGTTGCGGAGCACAGGCTCTAGGGCTTCAGTCATCGTGGCCTGTTAGCTCAGTAGTTGCGGCTCCCAAGCTCTACAGCACAGGCGCAATAGTTATGGCACATGGGCACAGTTGCTCAACAGTATGTGGGATCTTCGTGGATCAGGAATGGAACCCATGTCTCCTGCACTGGCAGGCGGATTCTTTACCACTGAGCCACCAGGAAAGCCCTATGTGGGTTTTTTAATTACTAAAGCAAAACATGCTCATAACAAGATCAAATGATGCTGAAGCATATAAAGTGATTTTTTTAAGGGAGAAAATGAGAAAGAAAAGAAGTTTTCCCCATTGGATTCAGCCTAAGTATTTTTCAAGATTTTTCCAAGAACGTACTAATATAGTATACATACATATTTATATGCATATACTATTTTGTTTCTCAAAAATCAGGATCATATTCTATACTTCTGAAACTTCTTACTCAATACTGTATTTTTTACATATCTCCACATCAGAAATATTTGTACAGAACTACCTCAGTGTTTTTAATCAACACAACAGCATTATATGCATCAACTACAATTTAATCAGTTACTTGAAAAACACTTGGATTATTAATATTTCAGTCATATACATAAGAACCTTTAGTTGACAGTATGTGTCCCAGTGACTCATCAACTGATTAGGGTTATGATGTTTGGTATCAGTGCTGAAAGACAGCATATCTTCAGTAACTTATATATAAAACCATCCCAGCTGCCGAGATCACTGTTTTTCAACAAACGTACAACTGAATACCAAATCATTCATTCGTTCACTCATTTATAAGTACTTCTAGTCTATCAAACTCTATTCTAACCCCAAAAGGTTAAACTAAACAAAAGACCAAGCTTCACTTCCTATACTTGAGGAACTGAGGATTCAGGGGCAGACACAGTCATCAGTGCATTCTGCATTATGTTTAAGAGCTATTCTAGATTTAAGTGAAGGAGCATGTCAGTCTGGAGGAGATGCAGGTGCCTGAGAACAGCTAAGAAGTGCCTGCAGTAGGAGTGTGCTGCAATAAGAAAGCCACAATAAGAGACAGGGCAATCTGATTTTACAAGATCTTATAAAAGCACTCAGGGTGTTCAGAGAACTTAGATCATTCAATACAGAGAGCTTCTAGAAGGGAAATGCCAGGAAAGAATGATGGAAAGAGAAATTGAAATTGAGGTTGAAGGGCCTTGACTATAAAGTTAAGAAATCTGGATTGGAGGTTACCAGAGGGGAAATGCCTCTCTAGGGGCATTTTGGATATACCACAATTTCTTTATCCATTCATCTGTAAATGGACTTTTGTGTTATTTCTGGGTTTTGACCACCACAAATAAAGCTGCTATGAATATTCATATATGAGTCAGCTTGCATCCTTTCTTTTCTCTTGGGTAAATAACTAGGAGCGGAATAGCTAGATAACAAAGGAGGTATGTGCTTAACTTTTTAAGAAATTTGCCAAACTATTTTCCAAAGTGGCCATACTATTTAACTTTCCCACCAGGAGTGTAGCAGAGTCCAGTATCTACATCCGTGCCAACGCTTAGTATGGTCAGTTTTTCAATTTCCAGCAGTTCTAACAGGTACTAGTGTTATCTCATAGCATGCATCAATCAACATATAAATTGTTTTAATTTGTATTTTCCTAATGACTAATGAGTCAACTCTTGGGAAAAGGGTACAACAGAGGATGAGATGGCTGGATGGCATCACTGACTCGATGGACGTGAGTTTGAGTGAACTCCGGGATTTGGTGATGGACAGGGAGGCCTGGCGTGCTGCGATTCATGGGGTCGCAAAGAGTCAGACACGACTGAGCAACTGAACTGAACTGAATGACTAATGATGCCAAACATCTTTCCATATGTTTGTTATCCATATAACTTCTTTGATGGAGTCTTTTCGTATTATTTCCTCATTTTTCTTTAATTGGGTGGTTTTATTATTCAATTTTAAGAGATCTTTATAAATTATTGTACAAACTCCTTATCAGAATTATGCTGTGCAAATATTTTCTCCCAGTCTGTGGCTTTTTATTCTTGTCTTTTCATTCTCTTAACAGTATCTTTTGAAGAGCAAAAGTTTTCAGCTTTGATGTAGTCCAATTTATCCATTTTTTGTTGATGCATCAGGCTTTTAGTGTCATATCTAAGAAATTTTTGCCTAAGTAAAGATCACAAAGATTTTTCTCCTATGTTTTCTTCTACAAGTATTATAGTTTAGGCTTTAGATTTAGGCTTATGATCCATCTCCAGAGGGCATTTTGGACACTTGTGGGGGCATTTTTGCCACAGTGACTAAGGAAAGGAGCTCAACCAGCAACTGGTGGGCAGGGACGCTCGAGGACTTACAATACACAGGGAACACACATCCCATGCGCCACAGGACTCTCCAATGTCCTGCCAAACATTCATGTGGGTGAACTGCTTATAGTCACATGGATACCTATTTAGTTCTTGCTTCAAAATACCAAAAACTTTAAGTAGTTGACTCTTCTTAACTTCTCTTAAATCTAAAGCTTTTCCTTAAAAGCAGCAATTTCATGTCTTCTAGTACATTTGTGCCTGTGTATTTATATATCAAATTATATATTTTATTATAAGCTAACTTCCTTTCATCTTTCCTTTTAAATTCAATGATAGCATTAATCTTTTATCTAGTGTGTGCAGCTGGTTATGTTATCATACATTAGCAACACAAAGATATTAAAGACACTGAACTAAGAATCAAAATGACTTCTGTAACAATACCACTTCGATATTAAAATATCACAATTATATAATTAAAGGTTTTAGAAACTTCAACATAAACTAACTATACAAACTTTCTAAAAATGCATAAAAAAAGGCTACCTCTTCTACACATTGAGCCTAAGGAAAGGAGGAAATGGAAGCAGGGGAGGAGGAGGATCGGGAGCCAACAGCATCACAGGAGGGGTAGGAGCCTAGCACAGACAATGACAAGACTGTGCTGCACACAGAGAGACACACTTCATTCAGTGCCCTACCCTTGAGGACCAGCCACAACACAAAATAACATTTTAAAAAATTAAGTTGCCCAGGGAACCCTGCCTATCCTAAGACTCATTTATAGGTACACACCTAAGAAGAGGAAAGATGCAGACGGCCTGATAGTTGGCAGAGGAGAGCCGGGTACTGCTCCTGCCGCATTTCCAGTATCACCACAAAGGGCAGGGTCCCAAACCACTAACATGGGCCCCGATTCTGGAGTGAAGGTCCTCAGACGCAGTGTATAGAGGACTGTGAAACTGCTAAAGAGATACAGATATGGGCCGGGAAAGAGGCAGAAAGGAAAAAACCTTGCTCAAGTACAGGATAAAGCAAAAGTGTCCATTCAGCACTTCAACCGTGGACTAGAATCCTAGCCAGAGGCATAAAGCCAGAAAAATAAATAAAAAGCATTAAATTGGAAAAGAACAAGTAAACTGTAATTTGTAAGCAATCTGATTGTATATGTAGAAAATCCTAAGGAAGCTACAGAAGAATTACTAATACTAATAAGTAAATATAGCAAAGTTGCAGGACAGAAAATCAAAATAGTTAATATATGGTAATCAACTGTATTTCTATATACCAGGAATAAGCACTGGAATATTTATTTTAAAATAGTGCCATTTACAACAGCACTTTAAAAATTTAAAAACACTTACAGATAAATTTAACAAAAGACATGCACGGCCTATACACTGAAAACCACAAACCACTGCCATAAGGAAAAAAGACCAAACCAAACAGAAAGGTCTATCCTGTGCATAGATTTGAAGATTCACTATTTTTAAGCTGAATCTATAAATAATTTATCAGTATGAATTAATTCATTTGAATATGTTTTAACATCTTCTATGTACTGGATGGTTAGATAGCATCACTGATTAAATGGACTCAAATGAATCTGTCCCTTTGGGACATAGGGGAGGAGAGAGGAGCCTGGCATGCTGCAGTCCATGAGGTCACCAAGAGTCGGACAGAACTTAGTGTCTGAACAACAAAATGCACTGGACACTGTTCTAAACGCCAAAGACACAGCAGTGAAAAACATTAAAAAAAATCCCTGCCCCCACAGGGCTTACATTTTAATCAGGAAAGACAAAACACACAAAATGTGTACTTTAAACACAATTTTAAGTGCTAGGGAAGAAAACAATGCAAAACCAAAAAGGAGAAGGGGATAAGGAATGACCCAGAAGAAAAGAATGAAAACTCAGAGCGGGTGGAGTCACTTAAAGACCAGATAAAAGAGTGGCAGCGAGGCTTATCAATACCTGGAGGGACAGTACTCCAGGCAGAGGAAATAACAAAAATTCTGTTAGATGGGAGCAAGCCTAGAATGTTCTAAGAACAACAAGAAAGGCAGTGCAGCTGGGGCAGAGTAAGCAAGGGGAGGGTAACAGTAGATGAGATCAGAGAAACAGCAGATGGCCAGTTCCAGTATGGCTTTGTAGGTCACTGTCATTTTAAAAGACTGGCTTTATTTCAGGTGACATGTGCAGCCATTGAAGGATTTTGAACAGAGTGACATAACCATGACCCGATTATACTTTAGAAGGATCCTTCTGGCTGCATGTTGAGAATGGCAGGGTCAAGAACAGAAGGAATAGTTAGGGTCTAATCACTATATTCTAGGCAAGAGACACTGCTGCCTTGGAGCAAAGTTGGTGATGGAGGTGCAAAGAAGGGAATGGCCTTGAGATAAACTCTGAAGAGAGTACACAGGGTCCACTGAGGCACTGAGTGTGACTGGATGGGGGGCGGGGACAGGGGTCCAGGTTGACTCCAAGGTTTGTGGCTTGAATACACCTTGCAATAATTACTTCCCAGGGTCAGGGAAGACTGAAGGAAGAATAAAGTTGTAGAGAGAAGCAGAAAAACTGATTTGGGCCTTGTTAATTTTAAGATGACTGATGGTTCGAGTAGGGAGGCTGAATTGTTGGATATATGAGTCTGACACTGAGGAATCAGGTCATTTGAAGCTAGAGTTGAAGGTCACCAAGAGAGTGAGGGTAGGCAGAAAAGATCCAAGAACAAAACCCTAGGGACCTCAACAGGTAAGGCCTGAAGGAAGAGGAGGATCAAGAAGGGAGTCTGAGGAGGAGTTGCTAGGCAGCAGGAAGAACACCAGCAGAGTGTGGTATCCTGGGAGCCACATGGAAAATTGTTCCAAAGAGAAGGGAGTGATCAATCGTGCCCAACAGTGCTCACCAGTCAATTAAGACAAGGCTGGTGAAATGACCACTGGATTGGACAAGAAGGGCTAGAGGGGCAGGCAGCCAGGCTATTTGGGGTGCTATTTGGCACAGACAAGGTAGGCAAGGCTCTCTCATTGCCCCTAGGAGGCTTCTGCCCTCCCCTCCCAGCTTCTCTCTCTCACCACCCTGTCTTTGAATAGCTGTGCCCTTGACCTCAGCTCTCCAGGAAGTCTTCCCAATCAGGCCGGATCCCCCACCGTAGACTCTCATGGTAGCAGGCACCCATCTCACTGCCAGTCTGGGTCCCACGGGATTTTCCTTTGGTAGGTTGGACAGTGGGAGCAGTGTCTTAGTCTACATGCCTGTACTGCAGGGGTAGGGACCAGGCCTCTTAACTCAGAAACTTACTCCCTGCAGCAAGCATGGAACTGGGCACAGAAATAAGCACTCAACCAACAAGGAGGAGACCGAGGAAGGGGAGACTTACAGGCACTAGTGTGATCAGGCAGAAGCGGAAAGGTGATGAGGTGAGATGTGTGGCCAACTCAGAGTGGGGAAGGAGATCTGGCTTCCAAGGGAGGGCAGGAGAAGGCAGTGTATGAACAGAAAAAGCCTCCCTCCAACATGCAGAGCTAGACCAGGTCAGGAATCGGAAGCCACTGGAAGAGAACTGACTACCAGGACTGGAGGAGACAGCAGAAGGCTCTGAAATCCTCTCTACCCATTTTAGACCCTTGTTTTTGACAGAGAAGCCAGCAGAGGTGGACTTTGTGATCACAGACTGAGAAGCCCATTTGGCCACCATGGCAGGGAGACAAGGCTGCTCCCAGCATATCAAGAAAACAGAGGTTTTGTTTGAGGGTGGAAATCCATCGTCTACTGCTGCAAATTAAAAACCCCGAAGAGAGTTAGGAGATCAAATGTTCATCCTTGAAGCACGGGTAATAACCATATCTAGCACCTATCACATGCTGTAGGGAGTTATCTCATTTAATCCTCAACTCCCTGACTACCCCATTGGAGATAACTCTCTCCTATCACCTGGTTATTCCCTTCAAAGAATTTTATCACCATCCACAGTTATCTTGTTTGCATGTTTCTTTCCTGCTTATCATCTGCCCTCCACGTGCAACTTAAGCTCCTCTGGGCAGGAAGCTTGTCTGATCTTAAGCTACATCCCTCTGCTATCACAGCACCAGGCACAGAGTACACCACAAACATTCAGCAAGAGAACTGAAGAGCTTCGTGGAAATCCTTCTACCTACCTGTCCTACACATGAAGATTCTTGCTCCTCTTTCTTTTTTTTACTAACTAAATGTTTAAAGTATTTGTATGTTCACACTGAGGCAGACCTACACAACCTCGCTGCTTTTCTACTAGCAATGAGACTGGTCTCAGCCCCAGCTTCTCTCTCCAAACAGCAAGACCTGTCCCTTCCCAGGGTTTAAAGTCCCAGCACCCACCCCCTGCCTATCTGAACAAGCCCCGGCTCCCTCTCCCTTACCTGCCTCTGCCTCCCTTGGGTGTGCCCAGCAAATCCACTCAGCTGCCCTTGTTTGTTCTCTTCCACGCCCCTGTGTTTGTCTCCTAGGACTGCCATAACCAGGTACTGTCAACTGTGGGGCTTAAAGCAACAAATGTATTCTTCCAGTTCTGGAGGTTAGAGGTCCAAGTCAAGGTGTCAACAGAGCCATGTGCTCCCTAAAGGATCTACGGAAGAAACTTTTCTCTCTACTTTCTGTCTGCTTTAGGCATCTATCAAAAACAAGCCTTGATACTTTTTGGATTGCAGCTACATAACTCCAATCTCTGTCCCACAAAGAGATTTTACCACATGTACCAACTCAAACATATAATTAGTGAAAAAATTCTTCAATGGACAAGTGTCGTCACAGGTGAAGAAATAAGGTAGGGGCAAACGTGGGCTTGAATGCAGATGTGAAGCATGGCGGGGAGGTGGGGGACTCCTGGACAATATAGGTTTGTGATAACGCAAATTCTAATAAAGTTAGCCCAAATTCTAACAGGTTTCCTGGGGCTGTTGATGCTATTGGACTATGGACCATCCCTGAGGGCAGAGACCAAGTCTTATTATGTTTGTATTATACATTGCATGGTTCAAGGCTGGAAGAATGAGTGCATATTAAACTGCTGCAATCTACTTTAAAAACCAGGGCAACTGACTCCTGCTATTTCTCTCATTTAGTTGCCCTTCAGAAAGACCCTCTGGCAGGCATGCGTCAACTGCTGACCTGGAATGTTCTCCTGGTAGCCCACCACCTTGTTTAGGGAGGGCAGCTCTTCATCCCTGTAGATCAGCTCTTCACCCCTGCAGATCAGAGGTCTCAGCTCTGCAGAGTGAGCTTTGTAGAGCTAGGGAAGTACAGTTTCAAGGCCAGAGCAAGTTCATCTCCTCTCACTTGCATCAGCTTGGATAGGCTTCACGTGAAGCAATTCCATCTTTCTGTGTGTCTCAGAGGATGGTAGGGAACAGGACTCAGCATGTAACGAGTTTAGGGTGGTGATGCCCTTTAGCAACCCTAGCTTACCTGGCAGACGAGCTCTCATTGCTGTTTCAGATGGCACTCCTGTAAGTTACCATCCTCCACCCTGGCCCAGCCAGCCCCTGGTCTGGGACCCCATCTCCACCACGAGTGGCCAGAAGCTTCAGCAAGCAAGAGCTTGGTCCCCAGTGCTCAGGAGGTCCATGCAGACCACCAGATGCTCTTCAATACCTACACAAGCGCACGCACATGTGCGTGCACACACACACACACACACACACACTGCACAGGTCAACTATCTGGGATTTCTGAAGCAGGGTGGGTGGGGGTCTAGAATAACCCTGCTTTGCACTCCCACGGCTCTATGCACAAAATCCAGCAACGGTTTGGTCAGAGCTCCTTTGGGGTCAACTAGAGGGCACCCTGATTTCGCCAAGAAACACGTGTTCAATTCCATATGTGAGCCCTGCTTTTGCTGACAGGCCATGACTGTGGCTGCGAAGGGAGGGGAAGCAGGTGGATTCTGTCTGTTTTGGGGGTGACAAAAGTGGAGTGCACTGGCAGTTAAAGCTCAGAATGAAGGTGGAAGAGAAAGCAGTAAAAGCAAGGGCCCGGCTGGCGTCAGGTGACAACTGCTTCTTACTTAGACACTGTATACTTAACAAAACTACTGAACTAGGTTATCAGGTATGATGCATTTTAAGTTATCTATTTTTTTAAAAAATTCAACATTAATAACAAACATAGGACTTAACCTAATAGGAAAGTCAACTTTCTGGTTCTGACAGTCTACTACAATTATACAAGGTATTACTGGGGAAAGCAAGGTGAAAGCCTCACAGCAATTCTCTGAACTATTTTTGCAACTTCCTCTAAGTCAAACTATTTCAAAACAAGTTGTTTTAAAAATTATCAAGCACAGAAAGATATTACTGCATCTAAAATATTATTAAGGTCAAAAATCTAAATTTGAGGTTTTATGTAAACCCTCAGCTTTCTCAAAATTTGAAGTTTTGTGTAAATCCTCAGCTTTCTCATCAAATAAGATGTTTAATAATAAAACTATGACTGTCTAGTCATAACAAAAGAGTCTAAAATGCAGTACTTAGGTGCAGTCTCAAAAATGACAGAATGATCTCTGTTCATTTCCAAACCAAACCATTCAGACACAGTAATCCAAGTCTATGCCCCAACCACTAATGCCTAAGAAGGTTCTATGATGACCTACCAGATCTTCTAGAACTAACACCAAAAAAAGATGTCCTTTTCATCACAGGGGACTGGAATGCAAAAGTAAGAAGTCAAGAGATACCTGGAGTAAGCAAGTTTGGCCCTGGAGTGCAAAATGAAGCAAGGCAAAGGCTAACAGAGTTTTGCCAAGAGAACGCACTGGTCATAATAGCAAACAGCCTCTTCCAACAACACAAAAGGAGACTCTACATATGGACATCACCAGGTACTCAATACCAAAATCAGATTCATTATATTCCTTGCAGCCAAAGATGGAGAAGCTCTAATACAGTCCGCAAAAACAATACCAGGAGCTGACTCAGATCATGAACTCCTTATTGCAAAATTCAGACTTAAATTGAAGAAAGTAGGGAAAATGGCTAGACCATTCAGGTATGACCTAAATCAAATCCCTTACAATTATATAGTGGAAGTGACAAATGGATTCACGCGATTAGATCTGATAGATTGCCTGAAGAACTATGGATGGATGTTTGTGACATTGTACAGGAGGCAGTAATCAAGACCATCCCCAAGAAAAAGAAATGCAAAAAGGCAAAACGGTTGTCTGAAGATGCCTTACAAATAGCTGAGAAAAGAAGAGAAGGGAAAGGCAAAGGAAAAAAGGAAAGATATACGCATATTAATGCAGAGTTCCAAAGAACAGCAAGGAGAGATAGCAAGCCTTCCTCAGTGATCAGTGCAAAGAAACAGAGGAAAACGATAGAATGGGAAAGACTAGAGATCTCTTCAAGAAAATTAGAGATAGCAAGGGAACATTTCATGCAAAGATGGGCACAATAAAGGACAGAAACAGTATGAACCCAAGAGAAGCAGAAGATATTAAGAGGTGGCAAGAATACACAGAAGAACTATTTAAAAAAAAATCTTAATGACCCATATAACCACAAAGGTGTGATCACTCATCTAGAGTCAGACATCCTAGAGTGTGAAATCAAGTGGACTTTAGAAAGCATCACTATGAACAAAGCTAGTGGAGGTGACAAAATTCCAGCTGAGCTATTTCAAATCCTAAAAGATGCTGCTGTGAAAGTGCTGCACTCAATATGCCAACAAATTTGGAAAACTCAGCAGTGGCCACAGGACTGGAAAAGGTCAGTTTTCATCCCAAACCTAAAGAAAGGCAATGCCAAAGAATGTTCAAACTACTGCACAAATGCACTCATCTCACATGCTAGCAAAGTAATGCTCAAACTTCTCCAGGCCAGGCTTCAACAGTACGTGAACGGTGGTGAACTTCCAGATGTTCAAACTGGATTTACAAAAGGCAGAGGAACCAGAGATCAAATTGCCAACATCCACTGGATCATACAAAAAGCAAGAGAATGTCAGAAAAATATCTACTTCTACTTTATTGACTATGCTAAAGTCTTTGACTATATGGATCACAACAAACTGTGGAAAATTCTTAAAGAGATGGGAAGAGCAGACCACCTTACCTGCCTCCTGAGAAAGCTGTATGCAGGTCAAGAAGTAACAGTTAGAACTGGTCATGGAACAACGGACTGGTTCCAAATGTGAAAGGAGTACGTCAAGGCTGTATATTGTCATCCTGCTTATTTAACTTACATGCAGAGTACATCAGGCAAAATGCCAAACTGGATGAAGCACAAGCTGGAATCAAGATTTCCAGAAGAAATACCAATAACCTCAGACATGCAGATGACACCACCCTTATAACAGAAAGCGAAGAGGAACTAAAGAGCCTCTTGATGTAAGTGAAAGGGAACAGTGAAAATGCTGGCTTAAAATGCAACATTAAAAAAACCTAAGATCATGGCATCTGGTCCCATCACTTCATGGGAAATAGATGGGGAAACAATGGAAACAGTGACAGACTTTATTTTCTTGGGCTCCAAAATCACTGTAGATGGTGACTGCAGCCACGAAATTTAAAAATGCCTGCTCCTTGGAAGAAAAGCTATGACAAACCTAGACAGCATATTAAAAAGCAGAGACATTACTTTGCCGACAAAGGTCCGTATAGTCAAAGCTATGGTTTTCCAGTAGTCATGTATGGATGTGAGAGTTGGACCATAAAGAAAGCTGAGAGCCAAAGAATTGATGCTTTTGAACTGTGGTGTTGGAAAAGACTCTTCAGAGTCCCTTGGACTGCAAGGAGATCCAAGCAGTCCACCCTAAAGGAGATCAGTCCTGAATATTCACTGGAATATTGAAGTATTGAATATTGGAAGTATGGAATATTGAAGCTCCAATACTTTGGCCACCTGCTGGGTAAGATTGAAGGCAGGAGGAAAATGGCATTACAGAGGATGAGATGGTTGGATGGCATCACCGACTCAATGGACATGAGTTTGAGCAAGGTCCGAGAGTTGGTGACTGACAGGGAAGCCTGGTGTGCTACAGTCCATGGGGTCACAAAGAGTCAGACAGGACTGACTGACTGAACTGTACTGATGACTGTTTAAGAAAAGCTGTACTGTCACAAGAACATCTAGGATGATAGCGGTACTCTATTTCTTGATTCAGGTCTTAATTACAAAATTGTATGCATTATAAATATTATTAACATTCTGTATTCTTGTTTTTGCACTTCTCAGTATGTGAGATATAATTTCATAATAAAATGATAAAATTAGTAATAATAATAAAACCAATCACTGGATTGTTGAGTGATTAAATCAGTGCATACATGTAAAGTACTGGCAAATAATAACATTCATATATTAGCCATCAATTAGATTTTATTTGACATTAATTCATAGTCATTAGGAAAGAGTCTGGAAGAACATAGAAACAACAAAACCATCAGTAGCCACTATCCTGAATGATGTTTTTTTGTTGTGTTTTTTTTTTAATAAAAGTATGGTTGATTTACAGTGTTTCAGGTATATAACACAATGATTCAGTTATATATACATGTGTTCTTTTTCAGATTTGTTTCCATTATAAGTTATTACAAGATACTGAATTTATTTCCCTGTGCTTCTTGTTCTTGTTGTTTAGCTATATTATATGTAATACTGAATGACAAGGTTGCAAAGGACTTTTATTTTTGCTGATATTCTAATCTTCCCACAATCAATACAAGTTAAAAACAAACCTACAGTTCTTAGGTTAAAAAAATGCTTTAAAAAAATTTGAATGTGCATACTGTTTCCATATAACACATGGAAGAAAACTGGGGGAGAGAGTTTATAACAAAAACAAAATAACAGATCCTACCGGAAGTCTGACTTTTCTCAGTGTCTCATAGTAGTTAGTCGCGTGTGTCCCACAGCCCATGGTTCTCAAAAAATATGGAGAGAGCATGGGGTGGAACACAGCCATGCAGGTCAAAAAATGTAATGGAGATATATTTTTAACCACACATGTAATCCCATGTCCAAATATACCTCATACACGTAGGTACATATTACCAAAGAGAGGAGATATTAAATGTAGGTTAAATCTAGTTATGGGAAGCTCCTTGGCAGGCGGTAACCAAAAGCACAGAGACCATTCTGTAAGTTCCCCACAATATGGCTCCCATGGCTGTCCCAACCCCAGCGCCTCCTGCGGACCTATGGCTGCCTGCCTTCTCCCACTGCCACCACCTCCCTCACTGACACCAACCATAGGGAACGCTGAAGAACCACGACAAGCCAGGCCAGCATCTAGAGGCGCCGGGCATCCTGCCCCTGCCTCCCTGAGGCTCACCTGCCAGCAGGCTGTTGCAGGGGGTGGGCGGGTTCCTGCTGCCCTGGACCCAGGCCCCCCCCCGCCTCCCTCCACAGGCAGGGTCCCAGGTAAACCGCTGCTGGAAAGCTGCCCCTGATCCACCGGGCTCCATTACGTGAAAATAAAACACCAGCCTGTTCTGGGCCTGCCCAGCACATTACTGGGAGGAAGCTATAAAAGCTGCCAACACGGGTTACCTCAAGCATGTTCCTTCTCAAATATGCCGGGAGCGAGGCATGGCCTTTCCTCTCTTCCCCGCCTTCCATCTTTGAGGCAAAGGCTTTCTGTGTCCTGTTTATTGACATCCTCGCCTCTTGGCTGGTCCAGCTGCGCCAGAGCCAGTTGCCCTCCTGGCCATTCAAAGTGCCCCCGTTCCGACCCACTGCCTGTAATGCGTACTTCCAGACCGCACAGCCCACTGGCTGCTCAAAGTCTGGCTCTGAAACCAAATAAAAAGCTTTTCATTTACACTCCAGTTTATGTGCAGCAGCTCAAAAGCCTTATTTTCATGTCTTAGGCAGCTCCCACCTGAATAAATTCGCTCTAAGTGCCACTTTTCCTTTTGTGGATTATAAAGCAGTGAGGAGGGCTGAGGGATGGCCCTGCAGGATGCCACAGGCAGGCAAGGATGCAAAGTGACCCCTTGGAGACCAAGACAACTGATCGATGCCAGGACCCTCGACAATGCACACCACAGCCCTGGAAGGGCAGAAACCACAGCTACTCTCAGCTTTGTCATAGTTGAAAGCACAGCCCTGCCCAGTCCTGGTTCCAAATCCCAGCTCTGCAGATTTCTCAGTGTGTATCCTTGGGACATGGGCCTGCCTTAGAGCTTATTTCTTTACATATAAATAGGGACAACACCTCAGGGAGGGGCTACTCTAATGACTGAACCTGACGATAAAATACATAAAGTTCTTACCACAGTAACTGGCACATAGAAAGCCCCTGAGAGATAGCATCCATTATCACTCAAATTCATTTTTAAGTGTGTGAAGGATGTACTTGATGCTAGGTGCCAGGTATAAGCAAAATCAACATGGTCCCTGGCTTCAAGGACTCACAGGGCAAAGGGCAACAATCCTAACCCTTTGGGACCTCTACTACAATGGCTGTGCACACACAAGACAGGGAAGGAGGGCTAAACCTGCCTGGGAAGATCTGGAAACAATGAATGTCTAAAACATTCAACTCATTTAAGGCTGATGTTATCTGGTGGTTTCCAGCCTGGTCTCATTTCCCACCTATCTCTCCCCGCCGCTCCCCCTCCTGGGGGCCTTCCCACTATACCAGCCCCACCCTGCGGCCTCTGCCTGGGATGTGCCCCCCTCCCCCAATATTCCCATGATTGGCACCCTTGCTTCACTAGGGTTTCTGCTCACATGTCACCTTCCTGGTCACTCCAAAAAGACTTCTGTCCCCTTCTGCTGCTGTATTATTCTGCACTCACCAATACTGCATTCAAATCTATCTGCCTGCTTTTTTATTGTGCACCTTCTCCACTAGGATGGGATCTCCGTGGGCATGGGGACTTGGTTCATCGCTGTGAACTCTGAATCTAAAACAGTGCGGAATCAAATTAATGAGCCACAGTTAGAAACTGGGGACTCCTCACCCGTAAAGCACGAGGCTAAGAGTGTCATGTACATGGGCATTTAATCCTTACCACATACTACTGACCTCTTCTGCTGGGCCATCACCAAGAAGAGTGGAGGTGAATCACTCTAGGAGTGCCATAGCCAGCCCTAGTCTTTCCCATCATCCTTCCAAACTTCTGATAAACAGCTCCCAGGGAAACATCCCAAGAAGTAAGTTAAACCCAAGGTCTCTCCTGTATCTGAGAAGCTTACCCTCCAGAGTCTGCCCTTCCTAAAGATCAGAAAGGGCTCCACAAGTCCTACACAACCAAACAGCCACCATGTATTAGATGCTTCTTGTTGTGGTTTAGTCACTCAGTCGTGTCCAAGTCTTTGCAACCCCATGGACTGTAGCCCACCAGGCTTTGCTGTCCATGGGATTCTCCAAGCAAGAATACTAGATGGGGTTGCCATTTCCTTCTCCAGGGGACCTTCCCAGATCAGGGATGGAACCTGCATCTCCTGCACTGATAGGTGGGTTCTTTACCCCTGAGCCACCAGTTAAGTCCGCATTGGCTACTCATGTACAGACTTTGTCTCACATCCTCCCCACACTCTGCTTCATAGTCATGACCCCTCAATCTAGAGGGGAAACCAAGGGTCAGAAAGGTTAACTCACTTTTCATGAACACACAGTTAAGAAGTGTCAGAGCTAGGAATCTGAAACCCTGGTTTGTCTGATTTAAAAGGCCATGCCATTACCCACTATTTCGCCAGTGCCTCTGGGTGCCCACACGGGTTCTCCCCTAGCTTGGGTCAGCCTCCTTGGTCACTGATGGTGCACAGCAGATCAGAGAGCATGAGCTCTGGGCCCGACAGACACACTTTCCCCACTTCCACCAGCTGGGTCCTGCCCAGGGGCCACCGAAGGCTGGGTCAGAGGCTCCCTCTGCTTCACAGGAGAACTGCTCCAGGAAGGCAGAAGACAGGGGCTCTGCCAGCACCTAGCAAGTACTCAACCCACTTTAAGTACATGAGCCCCAAACTCTCCGTGCAGGTCAGCATCATCTGTGAACAAGTTATATGATTTATTAAAGTCTCAGTTTACTTTTCTATGGAAGAGATGGTCATTTACCTGCCTTCAGTTATTAGTCAAAGAGGTGAAACACGTCAAATGCTTACAGCAGTACCTGGCCCGTGAGAAACACTCAATAAATGTTAGCTCATCATTGCATCCTATTTCGTAACCTTGACATCTCTCATCTGGTTCAGGGATTTGACCCCAGCCTGCCTGACCCCAGGCCACTTCAAGGTTGACATTAACATACCCACCCAGTGACCAGCAACACGGTAGAGAGAAATGCTATGTTTCAGTAAAAAACTACAGCACACCCGTGCTGCCAAGTCACTTCAGTCATGTCTGACGCTGTGCAACCCCACAGACGGCAGCCCACCAGGCTCCCCCGTCCCTGGGATTCTCCAGGCAAGAACACTTGAGTGGGTCGCTACTTCCTTCTCCAGTGCATGAAAGTGAAAAGTGAAAATGACGTAGCTCAGTCATCAGTACACCCTTATGGGTATCCAATTCTGGTCCTGCTCTTTGTCATTGACATAGTTTTCACCTCTTGGTAAACTGCAATTTTTACTTTGTTACCCCCCTGTAAATTGGATTGGATCCTGCCATCTTAGACATTTCTGTCCTCACCAAATTCTCCATTCTTCTAGTTTCCCACTTTTTCCCACCCTCCTGGCATGGATTCCTTGAGAACTACAACCTGACCACCCAGTTCCTTATCGGAAGTCCAAGCTGGTGGTGGCTGACCTTCCCCTCCAGATCTAAAGAAGTCTCACAAGCTGAAGCCAGACTACAATGTGATAAAAACTTCAAAAGACTCATCACCACAGCAGATCGTGAACTCTCTCATTTAAATGCCTGACAGTTCACACTATCCAGCAAACACCCTCCACTGCATGAGGCCAACAGATGGTTCAGCTGGTCCTGCATGAACGAAGGGTGACTGAGCAAGAAACGAACTTACACCGTTCAAAAGAAGAATGCACCCTCTGTCCTTGAACAAGAGGATGGGCGACAAAGACTCTCCCCTTGATCAAACTTTTGCTGGCTTCTCTGAGCCCAGAGCCCTCTTCTCAAAGGCCCCTGACCTTGGCCTTCCTAGGCAGGCCTACATAGCCCAGTCTTCGCAAGAATCCTGCTAAGTCAGTTCAGAGACAATCTCCCACCTTTGATGTGTCAGTCCTTGGCCTGCCTTTAGCAAGAATTCTGTTAGATCAGTTTAGTAAGCATCCCCTACCCTGGATGCCTCCTCTTAGTAATTTTCCATCCACTGAGGCCTTCATCCTGCTGCTTGGGGCTAAATCCCCACCTGTTGTTGTGTTCAGAGTTCAACCTGATACTGCAGTACCCCTACTGCAATACCCCTGAATAAAACGTTCTTTATTATTCTAACAAGCATCAAAATAATTTTTTCTTTAACTACCCTAAGGCTTGCTTCAAGTAGGAGGGCCTCCCTTCCTGAAAATTCTCCAGTCATGTCTCCGTTAAATCCCATCCCAGATCTCCTGCAAGTAACCTTTCTCTTCTGCTCAGCACGAGCAAACCTCCAACAACCAAGGAGCTGCTTCCCTGCCCTATGGATCTTTGCCTCTCTCAGGCTGGCTGCCAGCCCACCACTTCCCAGCCGTCTATGCACGCAGAGAACACGAAAAAACAGAAATGCATTCCCCATCTGGAAACGCCTCAGAGCTAAACATTATGTAGGATGTGATGGTGTTCGTCTACCCAAAGCGAGACTAAGAGAAACACCGAGACAGGAGGAGACTGCTGCCGAAGGCCAGTGCGTCAGCAAGAGCTAAATTTAGCACCCAAAGCCTCTAACTTCATTCTTTTAGGAAGAAAGAGCAGCAGAAGAAAAAAATGTATGCACATATTTAAATGAAAAAACCTTTGAGAGAGGGAGAGAGTCCACATCCTTAGTGACCTGAAGAAATGCATGAGGAGGGACCACTCTTGGGGACCCTGCCTCAAGTCAGGTGGGGGGGTCTTTTGGACCCAGTGAACGCATGATACAAAGGAAGCTGCAGACTGAGAAATCCAAACATTAAGTGCTGAGGGCAAGGAGAACAGGTGGATTCCAAAAAGTTACCAATTCTGGAAAAACCCGTAACACAGGTTTTCAAACAGATTTTGTCTTCTAGTAGAGTGGCTAGTATAAAAACATACATCAAAAAAATAAATAAATAAAAATTAAAACATACATCATCTAGGCCCCACTGCCTCCAGGGAGGGTCTGGAAACCTGGGGGAAGAGATGGAGACGTTCCAAGTGATGCAAAGTGGTCATCTGAGCACACATGGGGAGCCTCAGCTCTGTCTGTAGCCAGCTCTGCCCGGTTGAGCCATTTCCCCATCTCTGGGCTAAGGATAACTGTCTGTGAAATAACAGTACAGCCTGGCTGCACTGAGACATTATAACATGGGGAGACACACTCTGATCTGGATTTATGTGTGGGGAAGCTGGTGGACATAATCAGATTCTACCCCACTCCCACCAGAATCAAGACTTCTGCCTTGACCTTGATAAAAGATCCTAACTTAAGGGATTTCACCACGCTCTTAGAAATGTATCAGTTCCCACAAAGGGCTAATAATCTCACTGTAAACAGAGTCCTCATAAGTCAGTAAGAAAAATACAAGAACCTCAACTGGAAAATGAATGAAGGACCTGAGCAATTCACAAAAACATGCAATAACTTAATTCTAGGGGCGAGGGGGCGGAATGAGACTCCTTACTGGTAACAAGAAAAAGGACATAATTAAAATAAAAATGAGAGAGCTTTCCCCACATGTCAATTAGCAAGTTCCTAAAATCTCAATAATACCCAGCAAGGGCTGGGACTCAAAGAATTTCAAATCCTAGTGTATCATCAGTAGACAGCAAGGCAGCCTGACTTAACCAGGGGCAACCTGGCCAGATGACATCCCAAGCCACCTAATAATTCTGTGAGGGGAAGCACACTGACTGAAACCGTCACTATGGCCAGGCACCACAGTAACCATGTGCATGAGTTGTTTTACAACAGGAGGTCCTGGTAAGGAACACAGAACTAATAAGCCACCACCGACCGGAAGAGTTCATAGATCAAGAACTTCTTATTTTCAGCATATGAGTCAGAAATCACTCAGCCATGATTAATAGAAGCCACCAAAGTTGACATGGGATGGCTTAAGTGGAGAAAAATGGAATTCATTAGCTCACGTTACTGGGTTGTCCGGAGCACACATATAGCTTCAGGCATGACTGGATCTAGGTGTTCAAACATCAGGGCTCTATTTGTCTGACTTTCTCCCTTTAATGACCAAGATATTCACCAACAGAACCAATAAATTGCCTTGAGTGGAAGAAATTTTTCAATAAAAAAGATATTCGCCAACAGGCTTATATTTATACCCTATCAATCCCAGCAAAAGTACATCATCTTCCCCAAGAGCTCTGGGAGAGAAGTGCCAGGAAGGACTCAACTGGCTACATTCAACAGCCTACTCCTAGGGACACAGGGCAAAGGAGTGCCTTCCAGTCACACGGAAAAGGTATTCTCTTCCTAGAAGGGAGTGGGAGCTGCTGGAAAGGAAAAAAATCAGTTCCACCTTAATGAATCTCTCCCACTTTAAGAACACGTTAGTTTCTTGGCACAGGCATTCACTGGCAGTGGTAGGCATGAATGACACCATCAAGCTGGGGTTACTTTGCCACCAAGGCAAAATGAATTATTAGTGTACATTCAGACTACAACAACAATCTAAGTGAGAATGCATTTTTTTTAACTCACATTTGAGGTATGAGTTACATATAGTAAGATTCACCCTTTTTAGTAAAGAGTTCTACCAATGTTAGTGAATGCACACAGCTATGTGTGACCACCACCACAATCAGGATATAGAACATTTCCATATCCCCCACTCCCAGCCCCTAGCAACCACTGATTTGCTCTGAAGCCTTGTAACTGAGTACCATGAAGTTATATTTCCAGAATATCATAAAGTTCTTCAATGTGCAGCCTTTTAAGTCTGGGAGCAACCCACTCCAGTACTATTGCCTGGAAAATTCCATGGATGGAGGAGCCTGGTAGGATCCAGTCCATGGGATCCCAAAGAGTCGGACACAACTGAGCAACTTTACTCACTTTCTTTCACTTAGAACGCACTTGAGATTCATCTATGTCGGTGCACGTGTCAAGTAGTTCACTCCTTTTATTGCTGATCATTGATACACCCCCCGCAACACACACACACCCCATACCCCAAATGCGTAAATTTCCTATAAGTACCCAGGAACATGGGTTACATCCAAGAGCAAAATAACATTTTTACTTTATTCTCGTGGCACTTTCATTTTAATGGTAAGAAACCAAAAATGGATACACACACACAGTTCATCCGGAAGTAAGAAATGACATGAATCTAAACAGAGCAGGCTGGCACATGGAGGGGGTGGTGCCACTGCAATAAAGGATCAAGAAGAGCCTCCGAGGGACGCACAGCAGGCAAGGCAGACACCTTACTACATTCCAGACAGATGGAATCACCGGAGCAGAGGCCTGAGATCTAAATGGGCTTGGGGTGTTTGAGGAACAGCAAGCTGCCCAGAGGCTGCAGGGATCACAAACATGGAGAGGACAGGAGATGAGGTGGGAAGGAGGGCAGGGCCTCACAGACAAGGGTGATGAAACCTTTGTGTTTCACCCAAGTGAGATGGCTAACTGTCTAATCCAGACACCCCACACCCTCTGCCTTCTCCACACCAACACACAAGAGGCTGGGTCCTGCTGGAGACCTTTCCAGAGCCTCCCAGTAAGAGCCACAGCAAATCCCACCTCCACACCCACCACCTCCCCTGCTCTGACACTTCACAGAGCAAGCTCCTTGGAGCCTGCCTGCGACACCACTTGCTACCCATATACACTGGGTCCTATGTCTTCCCAGCAGGACCAGCTACATCCTTTGCCAGTCCCAGAAGGGACTGCCAGATAAAATGGGTTAACCTTGAATTTCAGATATACCATGAGTATTTTTTAATGAAAGTATGTCCCAGATACTGCATGGGACCTACCTGGGCCTCTCTTCCAGCTACTTTACAGAGGAAACAAGTATCAGCCTCTCCGTACTACACTCTCCACAGCTGCTTCCTCACCCACGCAGACAGTCTCCGCCTCAGCCCTGGATCCAACACACTCCTGCCTATTCAGTTTTTTGTACCATGTATTCCCCTTCTCCTCTCTGCATCTTCAACTTCTGGTCTCCCAGACGTCTACTATTCTCCTGCAGTTCAACATGCTCCAGTCTTCCCCAGTTTGTTAAACCTTCCCTGGATCCTCCCATACTATTACCCTTCCCTCCGTGTTCAGATACTTTGAATGATGTATCACCTTCCCTCGACTTCCTCACCTCCCCATGTCCAGTCAACTCCCCACTCCCTGGCCGTCTCCTCCTGAACTCAAGGACACTGCTCTTGCTACAATCATCAGTGACCTTCTCGGCATTCAATTCTCAAGTGCCATCTTTCTCTCCATCTTAAAGCTCTCTTGGCTTGGCTTCAGTGACACCAAATTTCCTGGCTTACTCTATTGGAGGCAGCTTCTTCACAGTTGGCTCCTCCTCCATATACACTGGGATCCTGACTCTCTGTCCCGGACTCTCCATGGACACAGTCCATGCTCACCCTCAGTGGAAACCATAGGGTCTACATGAGGAAGAAGTCCTCATCTCTCTACACTTCTCTCCTGAGCTTCAGATTCTAATGAATACAAGGCAGCTCCACTGTTACCTCCTTGAACTCAACATGTCCAAAATCAAACTAAACCAGGAAAGAGTGGACTCATATTCCCAACCTCCCTCACCCCTGGCATCACCTCCTATTTTCCACATGTGACTGGCACATCCATTAATCCATTTCCAAGTCACAAACTCAGGTTTCAACCTTGGCTCTTCTTCCTCCTTCTCTCGGATATAGAAATCCTATCAGTTCTGTTCTCTAAGTGTCTCTTGATTACATATATTCTCTCCCCTGTTTCAGTTACTGCTCTCTCCCCACTAATGGAATCTCAACAGCCTCCCAGCCCGGCCTGTTCCCAGTCTTGCCCCTTCTGTTTGCACCCAGCAGCCCCATCCCTCAAGACCGCCTCTCAAAGGATAGACCAAGGTTCTCTCAATATACCTCAATCCTCAGCCAGACCACACCGTCTCTGGCCTCCCTCCAGGCTTCTGCACAGCCCGCTTCCTCTGCCCAGCGCTCCTTCCACCCCGTTTACGTCCTCACTCCCCAGCAGAGCTAGCCGACTCACCAGCCACAGCAGTCAGCAATGGAGAGGGTGCCAGTACACTCGGGTTCCCTGGGTTCCAGCCACGGTCTCCCCACTTCACGGGTGTGTGCTTTTAACCCTTCAGGAAAGGAGGAGTGATAATTGAGAGGACGTCATTGGTTAGGTACCAAACCATCTCCGCTCCTTCCTAACAGAACCCCAAATCTGTTCAGGGGCCACATGCTCATTCCAGTGAACCCATCATGATTGGTATAACTTATAGAAACCTGCCTTCTTTTTGCCCGTGATTAATTCTGGCCAATGCAATGTAAGAGGAAATCTACAGAGGACTCTTGGAAAATACGACACTAGTCTTTTAGAACCAGGCAAGAGAACCCCCTGCTCAGGGCCCCAACGGGAGGAGGGTCCCATTGATCACAGACCACAGGTACAAGTTAAACAACACACTGGCACCCCATCCCTCAGAGTCACACAGCATCATCCATAACCCTCAACATCTGCTTTGAAGACTAACACAGTTCAGGTCCCAAAGAAATACTTCACACCTCTTGCCCTAGGTCTTGAAAACAAAAGGTAACTGCGTCCAACGGAGAAGGTTGGTAGATGTGCTTTGGCCAGCTGAAGAGACAAAGACAAACACTGCTGTAGAGTGTTGGGAGCACTTGAGAGCAGACAAATGAGCTTGTCAAACCCTTCCTCTCAACACAAATACAACACGTTCTTGCAAAATGAGAAATTCAGGAAGGCTGAACGTCATGAGAAATTCAGAGCAGGAAGAATCTTCGTCCTTTTGGTCACTGGCCAGCCACTGCCAACCTTAGGCCCACCAATCCCAGATTTGTTGGTTGGTTATTTTTTTTTAAGATTTTTTTGATGTAGGCCATTTTTAAAGTTCTTATTGAATTCATTACAATATTGCTTCTATGTTTTATGTTTTGGTTTTTTGGCCATAAGGCATGTGGGACCCTAGCTCCTCAACCAGGGTTGGAATCCACACCCCCTGCATTGGGGAGCAAAATCTTAACCACTGGATCCAACGCAGTCTCCAGATTTCTTGTTTAATCAACAATCAATGTCATTCTGATTAAAGCCACTGTAAGGCTTTGACTTGAGGTAAGTGACTAGCAAATTGCTCAGTTTTGAGTACTCACTATGAGCCAGCACAATGCTGAAGAGGAGGCTCTTGCAGCACTGCTCGGCACATAGTAGGGTGCCATGCAATTCACCATCTTAACTGAGTACTTTTCAGAGTTAAAAGAGGGTACATAAAAAACAATGTCAGAACCAGAGGACCTTACCAGGCCAGCTAAGAATTATCACGCTATTGTTAGCTCTTCTTCCCGTGTATTAACTTGAACAATATTCTCTGTTCCCCAAATCTTCATGAAGGGCCCACAGCACCCTTCAGGTGCTCTGCTGCAGCACTGCTCACAGTCTGTAGCTCAAGGATGTCTTACAAGTCCATCTACCTGAGCAGACAGCAGCTCTAAGGAGGTGGGGGCTGGGTGTGTTCTGTCCTCCACTGCAGGCACCCTCAGGGCCTCCTGAAGAGTGGGTGCTCAATTTCTTCTGCAAAATGAACTCATCTGGTCTCTCCTGTGGATGCCTGCCTGACCCTGGTGATGCCACTATAGAGTGAAATGCCCTTACATTTTCATTTGGGTTCTGTGGGAATGGGCCCTTTACTTCCTTCACTAACATGTCCCCTGAAGTCCTAAATGCAGTGCCCAGGAGGTAACAGTACTCAGGCAATGCCTGCTGTGCTTCCAGCATCCTTTCCAACAACCAGGTAACACCTGGGGATTTTAACAACAGAGGGAAGGTGAACCTAGCATTCCTACTGCACTGTATCTAGTTATAACGTCTTGTTTCAGAAGATTGAGGATCAAGACGAGGGAACCCATCCTACCTAGGCACTAGGCTTTATTTCTCTCTTGTCATGTGACTTTTTTAAGCTGTGCTTTTCTGGCAGAAGCTCGCATGTATCTCACCGGATGAGGAGGAACCCAACTTCCTAGCCCCTTCCACCCCCAGACATGGCTCTCTATATCATGAGATAGTAATCCATCTCTTCCAGCAGACCCCAGAGCACAAAATCCTCTCCCAAGAAGGAAAAGACCAGTCCAACACAGGCTTCAATGAGCAAGAAAGGAAGGACAGAAGGAAACACAAAGGCTGCTCTCTTTCCCGCCTGCCTTCTTTTCACATGCAATCAGCCCACAGTCCCTTTGGGAGTCAGATACAACGGTGGCCAAGCAGTTCAGCTGCCTCACCCCAGCTGCCTACCGCCATCCAACCCCACTGGCAGAGCCCCATTCCACTCTCCAGAAGAAGACAAGTCCTGCTCTGGACTTTCATGAGCATCAAGGACCAGCTGCGGTTTGGGGGCTAACATCCTACCAGCTGTCCAGCTGCCTGCAGCCATGCCAGAGACATCACTCTACTGGGGACCCTCCCCTGGCAGCCAATCAAATCCATCATGGCCCACTTTACATCACCTCTCCTATGGTCTGCTCTCAGGCAACCCGTCCTGCAGAACACAAGTGGTGGTGAAAGCCATGCAAATACTTAAACAGCTCCCATAAGACATTACCCACTTTGTTGTTCCCACACTGTGTGGGATTTCAGAAACATGCCTTACCTTTCACTACCCAGGGGGACTCTTTCTCCATCAATGAGGGATCCTTTTTCTTTTCCCCCTCATTAATGCAGATGTCACTGGAGCAGCCATTAAACCTAAAATGAAATTTTGAGGTAATTATCTGTCTTTAGACATAGAAGAAGGCCTTACAAGGTAAAGTAAATTCTTTCTGGAATTTTGTGGATTTTTCTTCCTGACCCTTTATATCTCACTTTCCTACTTTATAGGACTTAAATTTTTTTTCCTGAGTCAACTTCACTGGCTAAAAAAAGAAACATTTCTGGTTGTGGGAGGAAGGGAGGGGGAAACAAGCAAATACAATGGGGTCCCCTGGCCCCCATCTGTTCCGAATCTTCCCCTCACAGGATGTAATGTCTAAAAAGCAAGAAAAATACTCCTTCCTCTTCCAATATTAGGCAGGATCTTGCATGCTAAGAGAAGAATGTCTGGTTACTCTGTGGGTTTTCATCTGTTTTTTAACTCACATATGGCCAAATTACCCTGGCCGCCCAATCCCATTTCCCCCTCTCCCCCAAAACCTCAGGTGCTCAGCAGGGCTCACGGCTAGCAAAGTGCATCCTGGTTTAGCCAAGGAGCCCCCACCCCTCCACACCACACCACCAACCCCTCTGGCACAAAAGATTTGCTCTAAGCCTCCCCAATAACTTCTGCAGATTTCTTAGCTGATGACCTGCCAAAGGGAAGCCAGGACCCCTCCGAGGAAGTAGGCCACGTGCTCAGTTGCTCAGTTGTGTCCGACTCTTTGCAACCCCATGAACTGTAGCCCTCTAGGCTCCTCTGCCCATTGGATTCTCCAGGCAAGAATACTGGAGTGAGTCGCCATTTCCTCCTTCAGGAAGTGGGCCACCCAGGAAGGTAAAATGAGTGGGCTCACTGGTCTGCACTTCTCCTGCGCCCTCATGTCCTGCTTCCAGGGACGACACAGGCGCAGATGAACACGTGCAGCCAAGGCCAGCGCATTCCAACAGGAAGGACGTTCCCCAGTAGCTGCTACAATCCTACCAATGCCTTTCCAAGACAGCGAGAGCGCTATTTATAGGAAGGGGAGCCGACTGGGCAAGGCCAGTCCCACCAACCCTTCTTCCCAGCTTCTGTAGTTCTCCTTCAAATTAAGTGAAGAGGGCTTCCTCCCTGAATTACCCAATTTTTACAAGGGCAGAGCTCTCATTTAAATGACTGAGAAACCCTGACTGAGATGGCAAAGGATCTGCTTGATCTGCCCCTCCCTCTCTGGCCCTCCAGGTTCCTCTACTCTGGCCCCACAGCCACCTATGTTTTTCCCACATCATACACCTAGGATTTCAGAAACACTCCTTTCTGCCCTCCCTGACCCGAGTTCCCTCATGCATCTTGGCATGTGCTCCAAATTATCGTTCCTTCCTGCACACCCCTTCTTATCACAACCAACAAGACCCTGTGTGCTCTACCCTGGCGTGCTACCCCCTCCCTGCTGTTCCTCAATATGTCCCAGGGACTTTGCACTTGCTGTTGCCCCTACCCAGACCACGTTCTTCTGGGTGTTTGAAATTCTGGCTCCTTCACATGATATAAATTTCTGCCTTAAAATCACCCCCCTAGATGGGCCTTGCTCATAGAAACCATCTCCATTATTCTCTCCTTGCTCTATCCCACATGCCACACAAAACAGTCAAAAAAAAATTTTTTTAAGGGGAAGAGGAAGAGGAGCCCTCTTGGGATCAGCTCTCTGCTCTCTAAAACCAAGCCCAAAGAATGAACGTGCAGACACAGGAGTGGAAGGGGAGGGTGGAACAAATTGGGAGAGCTGGATTGACATATATATACTACGGTGTATAAAATGGCTAGCTAGTAGGAAGCTGCTGTGTAGCACAGGGAGCTCAGCTCAGTGCTGTGTGATGACCTAGAGCAGCGGGATGGGGGGATGCGGGAGGGAGGCTCAAGAGGGAATCCATCTAGTGTACTTATAGCTGATTCACTTCACTGTACAGCAGAAACTAACATAACATTGTAAAAGCAATCATGTGCGCCTGCTAAGTTGCTTCAGTCTTGTCTGACTCTTTGAGACCCTATGGATTGTAGCTGCCAGGCTCCTCTGTCCATGGGATTTTCCATGCAAGAATACTGGTGTGGGTTGCCATGCCCTCCTCCAGGGGATCTTTTTGAGCCAGGGCAATTACTCCAATAATAAAATAAAAATAAAACAAATTAAAAAAATAAATAAATAAAACCAAGCCCAGCTTTGTCCCCATCTTCCTTTGTCCCCATCTTCCTGACTTTCTCTGCCCCTCTACGACCAGCCCCCGCCAAAGACGCCATTTCTGTTGGCTGCCCTGCAAGAGGGTGATGGATTCCACAGGCCAGCCCCTCTCAGCTCACTTCTCCGCTCCCCACAAAATTAGAAGGCCAGCGAGGAGCAGAGTGAGCTGCCCGAGCCCTATTGCGCTCTACTGCTCAAAGCAGCGAGCCTGGGAGGAAGGAGAGCTCATTAGGCCAGAAAGCCACGCAGGGAGGCCCACGCCCTAGTGGCTGGTGAGTTCCAGCGGCTAGCTTGGAGGGCGGGGAGGGGAGCTGGTTGTAGAACAGGCCCAAGTAAGTTTCCACATAAAGGAAAAAAGTAAACAGATGAAGGCTCTTCCTCAGCCCTTTCAGCCTCTCAGAGGAGAGCAAACCTTCAAGTGTTTGTCAAAAAGCTAATCCGATTTAAAAATGCTTTGAATGGGCTGAAAGAGGAAACAGCAACTACTGACCACCCCGTGCACTGGCCTGCAGCCTAGGCGAGGCCACTTTCCCCTCGCTTAGCTCGCTCTGTCTTGCGGGTACTGTTCATACAGAGACCCAGAAAATCGGAAGGTACCTGGGTGAAAGAGGGAACCAACCCTCATCCCCTCAGTCGTCCACTATGGGCTGCGGACCCCTTTTCCCGCCAAGAAAGAAGGCTTCACGAGAGCAGAAAACCGGCCAGGACTGGAAAACGCGGATTCCACACAGCCATCACTCCAGGACACTCATCCCCGTCTCGCGCATGGAATCTGGGAGCTACTGAATGGGTCTGTCCCTGTCTCCCGGAAGCACTTCTCTCTCCCACCCCACCCCCCAGCACAGGTGGGACTCGTTAGCGGCAGCACGTTTAAGTTCAGGTGGCAGGAACTTCCAAATGGTTTTGCCCAGCAATTAAAGGAATGAGGCCTCCCCAGCGGCTCAGTGGTAAAGAATCCGGCTGCAGTGCAGGAGCCATAGGAGACATGGGTTCAGTCCCTAGATCAGGAAGATTCGCTGGCAGAGGACGTGGCAACCCAGTTCAGTATTCCTGCCTGGAGAACCCCATGGACAGAGGAGCTTGGCAGGCTACAGTCCACAGGGTCACAAAGAGTCGAACACGACTGAAGCCACTTAGCACACAGGCAACAATTAAAGGAATAGAAACCCTTCTCAAATATTCCAGATTCTAGTTCTGTCTTGCTTCGGAAATTTTACCAGATGCTGTCACCTAGTACCATCATGCTACTTAGGGTGACCAACCACCCAGGTTGCTGAAGACTTGTCCAGGTCTTAGCACTGAAACTTCTGCATCCCAGGATGGTCGGTTAATGATCACTCCCCAACCTCCTCCCCTCCCTTTCCCACAGTTTCATGTGGGCACATATTTTGGCAAAGCGGACTTCCTGGTATTGCTCCCTAATCCTTATGCCCTTGCTGTGTGTTAGAGGGAAGAAAAGTGGTGAGGCTGAATTAGTCTCCTTCCACCAGAGCCTTTAACTTAAAAAGAGGAAAACAGGTAAGAATAATATCAAACCTGCCGCACTTTGCTGTATATACTTTGTTTTGATTAATCTATGAGGTTGGTACCGTTTCCAGACTGGAAAACTGAGGCCCAGAGTCACACATAATAAGTGGTAGGGTTGGCAGCCCAGTGCAGGCAATGATACCAGGGCTCATAGACTAATTCACTATATTGATCTGTGATCTGTAAAGATATAAACAGGCCTTGTCATTTTGATCACAGGGGAGGGAAACAACATCAAGCTACTTATGTGAGACCGAAAAGGCATAAATTCACACAGGTGGAGCAAAACACTAAGAAAGCACGATTCTGAGAGAAAAGGGAACCTTCATACACTGTTGGTGTGAATGTAAATTGGTGCAGCCACTGTGGAACACAGTTTCTCAAAAAAACAAAAAATAGAATTACCATGCGTGTGCATGTGTGTCTTAAGTCACTTCGGTCATGTCTGACTCTGCAACCCCATGGACTATAGCCCCCCAGGTTCCTCTTTCATGGGATTTTCCAGGCAAGAATACCTAAGTGAGTTGCCATGCCCTGCTCCAGGGATCTTCCCAACCCCGGGATCAAACTCACAGTCTCTTATGTCTCCCGCTTTGGGAGGCAGATTCTTTACCACTAGCACCATCTGGGAAACCCTAAAACTATCTAACATATGACCTAGGAATTTCACTTTCACTCCTGGGTATAGATCTGAAAAATACAAAATCACAAATTAGAAAATATACATGCACCCCAATAGCAGCATTATTTATTACTGCCAAGATGTGGAAACAACTTGTGTTCATCAACAGATAAATTAGATACGATATATATCAGTACAGTTCGGTCGCTTGGTCGTGTCCGACTCTTTGTGACCCCATGAATCGCAGCATGCCCAGCCTCCCTATCCATCACCAACTCCTGGAGTTCACCCAAACTCATGTGTATCGAGTCAGTGATGCCATCCAGCAATTTCATCCTCTGTCATCGCCTTCTCCTCCTGCCCCGCATCCCTCCCAGCATCAGGGCCTTTTCCAATGAGTCAAATCTCATGAGGTGGCCAAAGTACTGGAGTTTCAGCCTCAGCATCAGTCCTTCCAATGAACACCCAGGACTGATCTCCTTTAGGATGGACTGGTTGGATCTCCCTGCAGTCCAAGGGACTCGCAAGAGTCTTCTCCAACACCACAGTTCAAAAGCATCAATTCTTCAGTGCTCAGCTTTCTTCACAGTCTAACTCTCACATCCATACACGTCCACTGGAAAAACCATAGCCTTTACTAGACGGACCTTTGTTGGCAAAGTAATATCTCGCTTTTTAATATGCTATCTAGGTTGGTCATAACTTTCCTTCCAAGGAGTAAGCATCTTAAATTTCATGGATGCAATCACCATCTGAAGTGATTTTGAAGCCCCCAAAAATAAAGCCTGACACTGTTTCCACTGTTTCCCCATCTATTTCCCATGAAGTGATGGGACCAGATGCCATGATCTAAGTTTTCTGAATGTTAAGCTTTAAGCCAACTTTTTCATTCCTCTTTCACTTTCATCAAGAGGCTTTTTAGTTCCTCTTCACTTTCTGCCATGAGGGTGGTGTCATCTGCATATCTGAGATTATTGATATTTCTCCCGGCAATCTTCATTCCAGCTTGTGCTTCTTCCAGCCCAGTGTTTCTCATGATGTACTCTGCATATAAGTTAAATAAGCAGGGTGACAATATACAGCCTTGACGTACTCCTTTTCCTATTTGGAACCAGTCTGTTGTTCCATGTCCAGTTCTAACTGTTGCTTCCTGACCTGCATACACATTTCTCAAGAGGCAGGTTAGGTGGTCTGGTATTCCCATCTCTTTCAGAATTTTCCACAGTTTATTGTGATCCACACAGTCAAAGGCTTTGGCATAGTCAATAAAGTAGAAATAGATGTTTTTCTGGAGCTCTCTTGCTTTTTCGATGATCCAGTAGATGTTGGCAATTTGATCTCTGGTTCCACTGCCTCTTCTAAAACCAGCTTGAACATCTGGAAGTTCACGGTTCACGTATTGCTGAAGCCTGCCTGGGAGAATTGTGAGCATTACTTTACTAGCGTGTGAGATGAGTGCAATTGTTTCAGCATTCTTTGGCATTGCCTTTCTTTGGGATTGGAATGAAAACTGACCTCTTCCAGTCCTGTGGCCACTGCTAAGTTTTCCAAATTTGCTGGCATATTGAGTACAGCACTTTCATGCACAGCATTATCTTTCAGGATTTGAAATAGCTCTACTGGAATTCCATCACCTCCACTAGCTTTGTTCGTAGTGATACTTTCTAAGGCCCACTTGACTTCATATTCCAGGATGTCTGGCTCTAGGTGAGTGATCACACCATCATGATTATCTGGGTCATGAAGATCTTTTTTGTACAGTTCTTCTGTGTATTCTTGCCACCTCTTCTTAATATCTTCTGCTTCTGTTAGGTCCATACCATTTCTGTCCTTTATCGAGCCCATCTTTGCCTGAAATATTCCCTTGGTATCTCTAATTTTCTTGAAGAGATCTCTAGTCTTTCCCATTCTGTTGTTTTCCTCTGTTTCTTTGCATTGGTCGCTGAGGAAGGCTTTCTTATCTCTTCTTGCTATTCTTTGGAACTCTGCATTCAGATGCTTATATCTTTCCTTTTCTCCTTTGCTTTTCGCTTCTCTTCTTTTCACAGATATTTGTAAGGCCTCCCCAGACAGCCATTTTGCTTTTTTGCATTTCTTTTCCATGGGGATGGTCTTGATCCCTGTCTCCTGTACAGTGTCACGAACCTCCATCCATAGTTCAT
The DNA here is from genome assembly GCF_032452875.1 of Bos javanicus. Lineage (NCBI taxonomy): Eukaryota > Metazoa > Chordata > Mammalia > Artiodactyla > Bovidae > Bos > Bos javanicus. Next base: position 52,947,982 of record NC_083874.1, on the reverse strand, counting down.
CAGGTGCTCTGTCTATCAGATCTAGCTCTTTAAATCTATTTCTCACTTCCACTGTATAATCATAAGGGATTTGAATTAGGTCGTACCTGAATGGTCTAGTGGTTTTCCCTACTTTCTTCAATTTAAGTCTGAATTTGGCAATAAGGAGTTCATGATCTGAGCCACAGTCAGCTCCCCGTCTTGTTTTTGCTGACTTTATACAGCTTCTCCATCTTTGGCTGCAAAGAATATAATCAGTCTGATTTTGGTGTTGACCATCTGGTGATGTCCATGTGTGTAGAGTCTTCTCTTGTGTTGCTGGAAGACGGTGTTTGCTATGACCAGTGCGTTCTCTTGGCAAAACTCTATTAGCTTTTGCCCTGCTTCATTCCATACTCCAAGGCCAAATTTGCCTGTTATTCTAGGTGTTTCTTGACATCCTACTTTTGCATTCCAGTCCCCTATAATGAAAAGGACATCTTTTTTGGGTGCTAGTTCTAAAAGGTCTTGTAGGTCTTCATAGAACCATTCAACATCAGCTTCTTCAGCATTATTGGTTGGGGCATAGGCTTGGATCACCGTGATATTGAATGCTTTGCCTTGGAAGTGAACAGACATCATTCTGTCGTTTTTGAGACTGCATCCAAGTACTGCATTTTGGACTCTTTTGTTGACCATGATGGCTACTCCATTTCTTCTAAGGGATTCCTGCCCACAGTAGTAGATATAATGGTCATCTGAGTTAAATTCACCCATCCCAGTCCATTTTAGTTCGCTGATTCCTAGAATGTCGACATTCACTCTTGCCATCTCTTGTTTGACCACTTCCAATTTGCCTTGATTCATGGACCTGACATTCCAGGTTCCTATGCAATATTGCTCTTTACAGCATCGGACCTTGCTTGTATCACCAGTCACATCCACAACTGGGTATTGTTTTTGCTTTGGCTCCATCCTTTCACTCTTTCTGGAGTTATTTCTCCACTGATCTCCAGTAGCATATTGGGCACCTACCGACCTAGGAGTTCCTCTTTCAGTATCCTATCATTTTGCTTTGTTCGTAGTGATGCTTTTTAAGGCCCATTTGACTTCACATTCCAGGATGTCTTGCTCTAGGTGAGTGATCACACCATCGTGATTATCTGGGTCATGAAGATCTTTTTTGTACAGTTCTTCATTGTATTCTTGCCACCTCTTCAGTATCCTATCATTTTGCCTTTTCATACTGTTCACGGGGTTCTCAAGGCAAGAATACTGAAGTGGTTTGCCATTCCCTTCTCCAGTGGACCACATTTTGTCAGACCTCTCTACCATGACCCCTCCGTCTTGGTTGGCCCCACAGGGCACTGCTTAGTTTGAGAGGAGCAACCCCACGTCCAAGGAGCAGCAGCTGTGCGGGCGCAGGCGGGCCGAGAGGAACTACTCCACATTCAAGGTCAGGAGGGGCGACTTCATCCAAGGTAAGGAGCAGCAGCTGCACTTTGCTGGAGCAGCTGTGAAGAGATACCCCACGTCCATGGTAAGAGAAACCCAAGTGAGATGGTAGGTGTTGCGAGAGGGCATCAGAGGGCAGACACACTGAAACCATAATCACAGAAAACTAGCCAATCTGATCACATGGACCACAGCCTTGTCTAACTCAATGGAATATTACTCAGCCACAAAAAGGAATGGAATTTTGCCATTTGTGGCAACTCAAAGGAGTTGGCAGCTCAGAGGAGATGGACTCAGAGGGTATTATGCTAAGTGAAGTAAGTCAGAGAGAGTAAGACAAATATTGTATATTATCACTTATATATGGAATCCAAAATGTACAACAAACTATTGAATATAATAGAAAAGAGGCAGACTCACAGATACAGAGAATAAACTAGTGGTTGCCATGGTGAGAGGAAAACGTGGAGGGCCAATATATAGGTAGGGGGCTAAGAGATACAAACGATTATATATAAAATCAGCTATAAGGATATATTGTACAAGATGAAAACAGAGCCAGTATTTTACAATAACTATAAATGGAGTATATCTTTTAAAAATTGTGAATCACTATATTGTACACCTTTAACTTATTTAATATTATACATCACTATATTTTATTTTTTAAGAGAAAAAAATAAATTTAAAAAATTGTGTGGAACCTATGAAAAAGAAAGTGGGATTGTGAGACTGTGACCACAGATTCTCCTGTAGATGAGACTAACAGGTGCTGTGAGGTAAGGGCCAGATTCACATCCGTCAGGACACTGCTGCCCTGCTGCAGAGTCTCACAACATCACTAACATTGGCCACACCCCTATCCACACGCCCAGTGACTGCCAGATGCATCCATTAAGACTCCATCTGATTGTGTTTCTCCAAAACTGACTGACACTCTCAATAGCTGCCCTTCATAACAAAATCCAGGTCCCTCAGCCTGACTCTCATCCATTGCCTTGAAGATAAAAGTAGATGTGAACTTTACAGGAACCAATTTGGCAGGATAGGTCACAAATCTTAATAAATGTTCATGCCCTCTGACTTTATAATTTCCCTTCTAAGAATTTTCCCTAAGGAAATGGTTGTAACTGGCAATGACTGGGAGTAGGAGGGTGACATTTTACACATAAAAGTGTTCATACATAGAGTTATCTCAAACAATGAACCTGGAATAATGCCCATGGCTAACAATAAAGAAATAGTTAACTAAGCTATGATGTTTCTGATCCATCCATTCAACTGGCTGTTATGCAACCACTAAAATGTATGTTTCTGAAAAGCTGAATATAGCTTAGAAAATGCTTGGGCTACCATGTTAAGCAAAACACACAGAAAATAAAATTAAATATATAAACAGTGTGATCACAACTATCTGAAAACAAAAACACTATACTTACAGTGAAAGGACTGAAAGGAAATGAATAAGATGAAAAGGAACTAACACTTACCAAGCACTCTAACTGCTTTACCTTCTTGTCTCATTTAACCTTCACGGCAAGCCTACCAGTTAGGAACTATTTTTACCCTCACCTAACCAAGAAGAGAATCCCAGGGATGGGGGAGCCTGGTGGGCTACCGTCTATGGGTTTGCACAGAGTCAGACATGACAGAAGCGCTTAGCAGCAGCAGCAGCAACCAAGAAGCCAACCAGGGCTACGAGGGATAATGAAGCTGCCCAATGGATGCCAACTGTTAACAGCAGGGTTGGGGGGAGAAGGGATCTGAACAAGATGTGCCCAATTCATGCCCTTACACTGCATGCTATACCACACCCAGAAGCAGACAATAGCTTGACCTGGCTAGAGAAACAGCTAGCAATTTACTGTCCCTCTACTTTCTACTTTATTTTCCAAATTGTATCAACTATTAGTACATTTTTTCTTCACTTTTTCTTTCCATTTCGAAGGTCATAAAGGCATATAACATCTGATGGGTCGTACTGCTTTTTTAACGTGGAAAACAATAAACTTACACTAAAGGGTGGCAGCCGAGCAAAGCAACCCCACGTCCAAGGAGCAGTAGCTGCGCGGGCACAGGAGGGCCGAGAGGAGCTACTCCACGTTCAAGGTCAGGAGGGGCGGCAGTAAGGAGATACCCGTCGTCCAAGGTAAGGAGCAGTGGCTGCACTTTGCTGGAGCAGCCGTGAAGAGATACCCACATCCAAGGTAAGAGAAACCCAAGTAAGATGGTAGGTGTTGCGAGAGGGCATCAGAGGGTAATCACACTGAAACCATAATCACAGAAAACTAGTCAATCTAATCACACAGACCACAGCCTTGTCTAAATCAATGAAACTAAGCCATGCCGTGTGGGGCCACCCAAGATGGGTGGATCATGGTGGAGAGGTCTGACAGAATGTGGTCCACTGGAGAAGGGAATGGCAAACCACTTCAGTATTCTTGCCTTGAGAACCCCATGAACGGTATGAAAAGGCAAAACGATAGGATGCTGAAAGAGGAACTCCCCAGGTTGGTAGGTGCCCAATATGCTACTGGAGATCAGTGGAGAAATAACTCCAGAAAGAATGAAGGGATGGAGCCAAAGCAAAAACAATACCCAGTTCTGGATTTGACTGGTGACAGAAGCAAGGCCCGATGCTGTAAAGAGCAATATTGCATAGGAACCTGGAATGTCAGGTCCATGAATCAAGGCAAATTGGAAGTGGTCAAACAAGAGATGGCAAGAGTAAACGTTGACATTCTAGGAATCAGCGAACTAAAATGGACTGGGATGGGTGAATTTAACTCAGATGACCATTATATCTACTACTGTGGGCAGGAATCCCTTAGAAGAAATGGAGTAGCCATCATGGTCAACAAAAGAGTCCAAAATGCAGTACTTGGATGCAGTCTCAAAAACGACAGAATGATGTCTGTTCACTTCCAAGGCAAAGCATTCAATATCACGGTGATCCAAGCCTATGCCCCAACCAATAATGCTGAAGAAGCTGATGTTGAACGGTTCTATGAAGACCTACAAGACCTTTTAGAACTAGCACCCAAAAAAGATGTCCTTTTCATTATAGGGGACTGGAATGCAAAAGTAGGATGTCAAGAAACACCTGGAATAACAGGCAAATTTGGCCTTGGAATACGGAATGAAGCAGGGCAAAAGCTAATAGAGTTTTGCCAAGAGAATGCACTGGTCATAGCAAACACCATCTTCCAACAACACAAGAGAAGACTCTACACATGGACATCACCAGATGGTCAACACCAAAATCAGACTGATTATATTCTTTGCAGCCAAAGATGGAGAAGCTCTATACAGTCAACAAAAACAAGACGGGGAGCTGACTGTGGCTCAGATCATGAACTCCTTATTGCCAAATTCAGACTTAAATTGAAGAAAGTAGGGAAAACCACTAGACCATTCAGGTACGACCTAATTCAAATCCCTTATGATTATACAGTGGAAATGAGAAATAGATTTAAGGAGCTAGATCTGATAGACAGAGCGCCTGATGAACTATGGATGGAGGTTCGTGACACTGTACAGGAGACAGGGATCAAGACCATCCCCATGGAAAAGAAATGCAAAAAAGCAAAATGGCTGTCTGGGGAGGTCTTACAAATATCTGTGAAAAGAAGAGAAGCGAAAAGCAAAGGAGAAAAGGAAAGACATAAGCATCTGAATGCAGAGTTCCAAAGAATAGCAAGAAGAGATAAGAAAGCCTTCCTCAGCGACCAATGCAAAGAAACAGAGGAAAACAACAGAATGGGAAAGACTAGAGATCTCTTCAAGAAAATTAGAGATACCAAGGGAATATTTCAGGCAAAGATGGGCTCGATAAAGGACAGAAATGGTATGGACCTAACAGAAGCAGAAGATATTAAGAAGAGGTGGCAAGAATACACAGAAGAACTGTACAAAAAAGATCTTCATGACCCAGATAATCATGATGGTGTGATCACTCACCTAGAGCCAGACATCCTGGAATATGAAGTCAAGTGGGCCTTAGAAAGTATCACTACGAACAAAGCTAGTGGAGGTGATGGAATTCCAGTAGAGCTATTTCAAATCCTGAAAGATAATGCTGTGCATGAAAGTGCTGTACTCAATATGCCAGCAAATTTGGAAAACTTAGCAGTGGCCACAGGACTGGAAGAGGTCAGTTTTCATTCCAATCCCAAAGAAAGGCAATGCCAAAGAATGCTGAAACAATTGCACTCATCTCACACGCTAGTAAAGTAATGCTCACAATTCTCCCAGGCAGGCTTCAGCAATACGTGAACCGTGAACTTCCAGATGTTCAAGCTGGTTTTAGAAGAGGCAGTGGAACCAGAGATCAAATTGCCAACATCTACTGGATCATCGAAAAAGCAAGAGAGCTCCAGAAAAACATCTATTTCTACTTTATTGACTATGCCAAAGCCTTTGACTGTGTGGATCACAATAAACTGTGGAAAATTCTGAAAGAGATGGGAATACCAGACCACCTAACCTGCCTCTTGAGAAATGTGTATGCAGGTCAGGAAGCAACAGTTAGAACTGGACATGGAACAACAGACTGGTTCCAAATAGGAAAAGGAGTACGTCAAGGCTGTATATTGTCACCCTGCTTATTTAACTTATATGCAGAGTACATCATGAGAAACACTGGGCTGGAAGAAGCACAAGCTGGAATGAAGATTGCCGGGAGAAATATCAATAATCTCAGATATGCAGATGACACCACCCTCATGGCAGAAAGTGAAGAGGAACTAAAAAGCCTCTTGATGAAAGTGAAAGAGGAATGAAAAAGTTGGCTTAAAGCTTAACATTCAGAAAACTTAGATCATGGCATCTGGTCCCATCACTTCATGGGAAATAGATGGGGAAACAGTGGAAACAGTGTCAGGCTTTATTTTTTGGGGCTCCAAAAATCACTCTGAGAAGGCAATGGCACCCCACTCCAGTACTCTTGCCTGGAGAATCCCATGGGCGGAGGAGCCTGGTAGGCTGCAGTCCATGGGGTCGCTAAGAGTCAGACACGACTGAGCACCTTCACTTTCACTTTTCACTTTCATGCATTGGAGAAGGCAATGGCAACCCACTCCAGTGTTCTTGCCTGGAGAATCCCAGGGACGGAGGAGCCTGGTGGGCTGCCGTCTGTGGGGTCGCACAGAGTTGGACAAGACTGAAGCGACTTAGCAGCAGCAGCAGCAGCCAAAATCACTGCAGATGGTGATTGCAGCCATGAAATTAAAAGACACTTACTCCTTGGAAGCAAAGTTATGACCAACCTAGATAGTATATTCAAAAGCAGAGACATTATTTTGCCAACAAAGGTCCATCTAGTCAAGGCTATGGTTTTTCCAATAGTCATGTATGGATGTGAGAGTTGGACTGTGAAGAAAGCTGAGCGCCAAAGAATTGATGCTTTTGAACTGTGGTGTTGGAGAAGACTCTTGAGAGTCCCTTGCACTGCAAGGAAATCCAACCAGTCCATTCTAAAGGAGATCAGTCCTGGGTGTTCTTTGGAAGGAATGATGCTAAAGATGAAACTCCAGTATTTTGGCCACCTCATGAGAAGAGCTGACTCATTGGAAAACACTCTGATGCTGGGAGGGATTGGAGGCAGAAGGAACAGGGGATGACAGAGAATGAGATGGCTGGATGGCATCACCGACTCGATGGACATGAGTTTGAGTTAAGTCCAGGAGTTGGTGATGGACAGGGAGGCCTGGCGTGCTGCGATTCATGGGGTCGCAAAGAGTAGGACACGACTGAGCAACTGAACTGAACTGAAATAACATACAAGACAATATCAATTCTTTCATCTTAAATCTGCCACAATTTGGCTTTCTGCTATCCTTCTGGCCACATTTCTAACTATTCCTTTTCACAGTCATTAAGTCCCCAAGCTAAGTTATTTGGTGACATGGTCTGATCCATGAGCTAGAAAGAACAGCTCTGGGGGAGGTGAGGAAGGTGGACAGCGGAGGCAGGTGGTGCAGAAGGTGGGGGCAGGTGAGGGACTGGGTAGAGGTGGCACTCGTGAAGATGACCTGGCCATCTAACACACACACAACACACACACGGAAAGGCCATGCCCACAGCGGCCAAAGGAAAAAAAGTATGCACAGAAAAGCATCAGCATTAGACAAAAGAAACTGGAGTTGGAATATGGTCTCCCTCCCCCATTTCAGGGCTCCTGGCTGCATCTGCAAGGGAGCCAGGAGAGGGCAGGCCTCCAGTGTCCATGCCCTGGAACATTCAGGATGAGAGGACTGGGGGGAAGGAGGAGCACCAGCATCCACACCACATGGCTTTCTGGACCAGACCTCCCCGGGAACGGCCTTCTCTAGTTGGAGGGAGACAGCAAGTTTTTGAGGAAACAAATTACAGACAGCTTGGCTGCAGCTAAGCAGTAGCAGCACAAAGTGTGAAAAGTTGCAACAATTGCTCAGATTTCACTCACTTTTCTCAATCCCTGCACTTTGGAGGGCCTTCCAAGTGAGGAAGCCACAATATTGCTGGAGGAAACAATATCAAGAGGAGGAACCTTTTCTACAGTAGTTCTCAGCCGTAGAAGGGCCTGAGAATTACAGAAGATGGTGGGTGTTTAAAATGCAGATTTTCAAGCTTGTCCCCAAACATTCAGATCATTGATCCTGCTCAGGCCTGCAAGTCTGCATTTTAATGAGAATTTCCCCAAGTTGTTATTATGTTAGGTTCTAGTCTACCTAATAAGAAACTCTGGCTAACAGAGCCTTGGTGGTGTAAGGTCTGACATCTTGACATTTGGGTAACATTTCTTTCAATTATGTTATCTTTCTAAAAACATATTACAGCCTTATCCTGGTGCCTCAATGATAAAGAATCCATCTGCCAATATAGGAGACACAGGTTCAATCCCTGGAGTGGTAAGATCCCACATGCCTCGCAGCAACTAAGCCATGCATCACAACTACTGAGGCAGTGCTCTAGACTGAGGGAGTGCTCTAGACTGAGGGAGTGCTCTAGACTGAGGCAGTGCTCTAGACTGAGGCAGTGCTCTAGACTGAGGGAGTGCTCTAGACTGAGGCAGTGCTCTAGAGCCTGTGAGCTGCAGCTACTGAGCCCACGTGCTGCTAATTACTGAAGCTCGCACACCTGGAGCCTGTGCTCCACAGCAAGAGAAATCACTGCAACGAGAAGCCCACACATCGCAATTAGAGTAGCCTGTGCTCACCTCAATTGGAGAAGGCCTGTGCACAGAAATGAAGGCCCATGACAGCCATAAATAGATTAAAAAATAAAATAAATAAATAAATCTTTTATACAAAAAATATATTACAAAGGGAATTCTTTGTATTATTTTTGCAATTGTAAGACAAGTTATTTCAAGAGTTTACAATATATATATTATCCAACCAGTCCATCCTAAAGGAAATCAGTCCTGGGTGTTCATTGGAAGGACTGATGTTGAAGCTGAAACTCCAACATTTTGGCCACCTGATGCGAAGAACTGACTCATTTGAAAAGACCCTGATGTTGGGGAGGATTGAAGACAGGAGGAGAAGGGGATGACAGAAGATGAGATGGTTGGATGGCATCACCGACTCAATGGACATGAGTTTGGGTGGACTCCAGGAGTTGGTGATAGACAGGGAGGCCTGGCGTGCTGCAGTTCATGGGGTAACAAAGAGTCGGACACGACTGAGCAACTGAACTGAACTGATACAAGTAATATATGCCTACAGTAAAATATCTGTTATAGCACCATATTACCTAAAGTGGAAAGGGGACAACACCTTCACCATTCCCACCACCACCACCAGCCCCAATCCACTCTCCAAACTAACCACTGTGAACAGTTTGGTATATATTAAGCAAACAAGTCAGTATGTGTTTTTCATTTTTTAACAATAACTAATGCCTGAAAAAATGTGATGAAAATGATACTCGAAATTGTCTGTTAAAGTGCAAATTAATACAGCCCTTTTGAAAAGTAATTTAGCAATGTGTATTCAAAACCACAAAGATATTTTGTACACCTTATATTACATGTTATATGTTAATTATAGCACAATTTTAAAATTACAATTAAAAAAATATTCATACTCGTAGACCTAGTGATTCCATGTCTAGGTATCTCTCCAAAGAATATCACTCTCCTGGAATGATATGTACTGAGTTGTTTTTTGTTTGTTTGTTTGTTTAATTTTATTGTAGCAAGAACACAAAATGAGATCTACCCTCTTAAATTTTTAAACATACAGTACATTACAGCTCACTGTAGACACAGGACTGTGCAGCAGGTCTCTAGAGCTTACTCATCATGTGTGTGCTCAGTCACTGCAGTGGTGTCGACTCTGCAACTTTATGGACTATAGCCTGCCATGCTTCTCTATGCATGGAATTCTCCAGGCAGGAATATTGGAGTGGGATGCCGTGCCCTCTTCCAGGGGATCTTCCCAGCCCAGGGATCAAACCCAGGTCTCCTTCATTGCAGGCAGATTCTTCACTGCTGAGGCACCAGGGAAGCCCCTACTCATCATATTTGACTGAAATTTTATGCCTACTGATTAGTAACCACCCCCCACCATTACTCCTCCCTGCAGCCCCTGTCAACCACTGTTCCACTCTTTGATTCTATGAATCTGACTACTATAGAAACCTCATGCTAAGTGGAATCATGTAGTATTTGTCTTTCTGTAGTTGGCTTATTTCATTTAGAGCTATGTCCTCAAGCTTCACCCATACTGTCACATATTACAGAATTTCATTCCTTTTAAAAACTGAATAGTATTCCATTTTGTGCATATACCACAGTTTATCCATTCATCTACTGATGTACATGTAACTTGGTTCCACATCTTGGCTATTGTGAATAATGTGAACATAGGAGTACTGATATGGCTCCAAGATGCTGATTTCGTCTTTTGAGTAATTCCCACAAGTGAGGTTACTGGATCATATGGTAGTTCTATTTTGAATTTTTTGCTCCATACTACTCTCTCCATAGCAGCTGCACCATTTTGCATTCCCACCAATAGTGTCCAAGAGTTCCAATTTCTCCACATCCTCGCCAATACTTTTCTTCTGTTTGTTTTGTTTTAAATTGTTTATAGCTATTTATTCCTTCCCAAGGAAATCTGAATGATTCATCAGAGAGTAGCGCTGACATTTAAGAAGAAGCAAGCAACTGACAAACAGTACTCATCAGTACATGGCTTTCCTTTACAGAGTAGAACAAACGCTCCAGAGTTAAGAAGCAATTGGCCACAAGGAAAGAAGGTTCACTTCTACTGTCCTTAGAACTCAGGTGTCAACGATTGGAGTGGCTGAGACCCATGGCTCAAAAACACAGCCTTAATGTTTTCCAATATCATTTTCACTCAACTCTTTTTGAGGCACTCAGTGGGTGTTTTGTTTTTGAATAACAGGCGTCCTGACAATAAGTGATAGCTCACTGTGGTTTGATTCACATTTCCCTGATGACTGGTAATGCTGATCATTTTTTTTCACATATCAGTGGGCCATTTCTATGCCGTCTTTGGAGAAGTGTTTATTCAAATTCTTAAACCATCTTTTAATCAGGTTATTAGGGGTGTTTTTTTAGGCCACACCCCTTGGCATGTGGGGTCTTAGCTCCCCAACCAGGGATGATCCTTCACCCCCTGCAGTGGAAGAAGAGTCTTAACCTCTGGACTACCAGGCAAGTCCTAGGTTATTGGTTTTTTTAACTACTGAGTTGGAAGAAGTATGCAGTCATTTTAAAATGACATCACAAAGACAAGGAAGATAGTGAAAGAAAGAAAACAGGATATAACATTTGATATGATTACTTCTGATTACCAAATTGGTGTTTTTCTAATTTAGTTTTGTTTAGGTAGATAAACAAAGGAAATAAACCTAAATTGCCAACAGTGTGTTAGGGAGGTGGTATCTGAGTGATACTTTTTTTCTCTGTTATTCCTCTGTTGAGAGGCTCAGCAACTCACTTTGCAGACAGACAGGCCTGGGTGAGAAATCCATTGCCCACTGTCCACGTGTATTAACTATGAGGACTTCATGTAAACTCCCTGGGCTTCAGCTTCCTTATGGAAATAATGGGAGATAAAAAATTATTCCCTAAATTGGCTTTGAGAATTAAAATAAGAAAGCACATGGAAACACAGGATGCTGTTGACCTCACCCAGTAAGTAGAGCTATTTTTCTATATTCTCTCTGTTGGGTCACAGTTCACAAATCAATATTTAAATACTGGGGATTTTTAAATGGGGATTAAATTTTTGATAGCCCTCGTTTTCCTCATCAGCCCCTCTTCTAGGCCTCTGCTTGGTTAACTCTGAAAAAGCTGTTGTACATAGGGCTTTGAAGTGACAAGGCACCAGTTCACTGACATCACGGATGAGGTTAAGATTTGCAAGCTGTAAAGCACCTAAAAATGTAATGCATCACGAGTCCATCTTTACAAGATAACTCTGAAGGGACAGTGATTAAACAAAGTCCAAGTACCTGGAGTGTTTACATAAGATGCAATAATGCACTAAGTGAACTCATTAAATGCACTGGGGTGGGGGAGTGAAGATGGAGTGGAGAAGGGCAGTATGCCAATAGAATCACCATTTCTCTTCCACTGTCTGGGCCAAGGCTTCCAGGAGGAGGTGAGACGTCTAAGGGTAATGAAAAAAAGAATAATTATCTCAGAAAGCCTTTCAGCCAATCAGAAGAGCAATCCCTTGGACTATCTTTATCTAATTTATGGCAAGGTCTGTCTGTTAGGCTTCGCTCCACATCTTTCACTTTGGAGTTAATCACAAGGCTTACTCTGATCCTGTGTTTATAGGAAGCCTCTCCTTTCTCAATTAAAATAAGAAAGTTATTGAGAAATAGAAACTAAATGATTATTATTTTATTATGATTATCTTGATGATGTGCTCAAGCTTACTTTTTCTAAAATTCCAAAAATACTTGTTCAAGAAAATATAAAACTGTATCCAGTTAACTATGCATAATATAAATAAGCTACAGGGACATGTTGTACTGCACAGGGAATATAGCCAGTGTTTTATAATAACTATAAATGGAGTGTAACTTTTAAAAATTGTGAATCATGAAGCAACAGTTAGAACTGGACATGGAACAACAGACTGGTTCCAAATAGGAAAAGGAGTACATCAAGGCTGTATATTGTCACCCTGCTTATTTAATTTATATGCAGAGTACATCATGAGAAACGCTGGACTGGAAGAAACACAAGCTGGAATGAAGATTGCCAGGAGAAATAGCAATAACCTCAGATATGCAGATGACACCACCCTCATGGCAGAAAGTGAAGAGGAACTAAAAAGCCTCTTGATGAAAGTGAAAGTGGAGAGTCAAAAAGTTGGCTTAAAGCTCAACATTCAGAAAACTTAGATCATGGCATCCGGTCCCATCACTTCATGGGAAATAGATGGGCAAACAGTGGAAACAGTGTCAGACTTTATTTTTATGGGCTCCAAAATCACTGCAGATGGTGACTGCAGCCATGAAATTAAAAGACGCTTACTCCTTGGAAGGAAAGTTATGAGCAACCTAGATAGCATATTCAAAAGCAGAGACATTACTTTGCCAACAAAGGTTCGTCTAGTCAAGGCTATGGTTTTTCCTGTGGTCATGTATGGATGTGAGAGTTGGACTGTGAAGAAGGCTGAGCGCCAAAGAATTGATGCTTTTGAACTGTGGTGTTGGAGAAGACTCTTGAGAGTCCCTTGGACTGCAAGGAGATCCAACCAGTCCATTCTGAAGAGATCAGCCCTGGGATTTCTTTGGAGGGAATGATGCTAAAGCTGAAACTCCAGTACTTTGGCCACCTCATGCGAAGAGTTGACTCATTGGAAAAGACTGTGATGCTGGGAGGGATTGGGGGCAAGAGGAGAAGGGGACGACAGAGGATGAGATGGCTGGATGGCATCACTGACTCGATGGACGTGACTGTGAGTGAACTCCGGGAGTTGCTGATGGAAAGGGAGGCCAGGCATGCTGCGATTCATGGGGTCGCAAAGAGTCAGACACGACTGAGCAACTGATCTGATCTGATCTGATGCAATATACCTGAAACATTTAATATTGTATATTAACTATACCTCAACTTAAAAATCTTTTTTTTTAAATTATATCTATTAACAAAAAAATCCTCTTTACTTACTACATCTAACATCTCCCTTAAGGGAACTGATGATTGGATATGTATTCTTTCAGACCTTTACTTTACCTTTACAAATATGTGGGACCATTCACATGGGCAAATACACACACACTATTTTTTTTTACATCAATAAAAATCACACTCTATATCACTGCTACTTGAATTTTTCACTTATTAATAAATCAAAGGTATCTTTCCATACCTGGACATGCAGGAGTTTGTGAGGTAGTTATAGAACCTGGGGCCAGCAGACCTGAAGCCCAGCTCCCCAGCTTACAAGATATGTGACCATGGACAAGTTACTTAACATCTCTTTTCTCATCTATAAAAATATTCTAATAAAAGTAACCAGAGAATTGTTGTGAAGGTTAAATGAGTTAACATCGTAAATATGTAAATATTATAAAATATATAAAGCACTTAGGATAGTGGATGGAGTAAGTTCTCTACACACTGGCCATTGCTATGATTTCTTCTGCTTTTTCTTTTTTAATGGACAATTGTATTCCATCATCTGGATAAACCATGAATTATCGAGCTGATCCCCTGCTGAGAGAAACAGGTGATTTCCTACTTTTGCAGAAGTGGGAATTTGTGAACACAGGTCTTTGTATACACGGGCAGGCACACTCTAGGGTAGGTTCTAAGGCATGGAATGTCTGCATCAAAAGTCATTCTCATTTGATTTGAAAGATGGTGCCAAATTTCCCTCCAAAAGGCTGCACTACTTTACATCCCTGCCAACGAATGGTGTATGTGTGCCTGTCTCCAGGCATCTTCTCAACACTGGCTGCCTGGGTCTTTGGCATTCTCACTTCTGCAATCAACCTTCCCTAAATGAAAGCTCGATCAAATACACCAGCTAGGCATTTGTCAAAGTCCCTGGGACACCTAATCCTGTGTCTTTTCTAAAAGGAATCAGATGTTTTCTCGACTCTGACAGACCCTCAGTTGCCTGGACACAGCTCTGGGATAAGTTTGGAAAACACAAATAAAATGTTCCCTAGCATCCTCCAGAGAAGCTCAAGGGGGCCCATGTGAGGCCCCAGGCTCTGCTCTCTATTACATGCAAAAAGAGTTTCAGTCTCAGCTGGTGTTTTCCTGGGTGGAGATTAGAGCCAACATTTGCATACAAATACTATCCCAGGGCTGGAGGGAGAATAGAATTGGGCTGGAAGCAGAGGCTCCAACATCCCAGTTGTCTTATTAATGGAGCAGGGTTGGCAGGGGTGGGGGGTGGCGGGTAAGTACCTCCATTCTTTCCCTGAGCTCTCCATCAAAAGGGAAGCATCCCAGCACAGGCACTCCCCGTGGGACAGCTTGTCATATAACAGAGGTAGAAGCTTGTGCAGTGCTTGGCTAGAAATCTATGCCAGGCAGAGCAAAAAGTAGGGCAAAGAGGTGTGTTCTATCTGCAGGGGTGGGACTGGACTCTTGTCGCCTGCTTTGCACAGCTGCATGAGTACCCACCTGCAGCCACCTGGCTCTTTAGCTCGTAGCTCCTGTCGGTGACAAGGTGATCACTCAACTGGTGGCCCCTCCAGCCTCATCTCCATGGTTCCGTAGCATAGTGACTTCCAGCTGTGCTCAAGGACCTCACAGAATCCAGGGGAGCTACAAAGGAAGGGACTCCTGGTGTTCTCAGAAGATAATGTCAATAATTCCGAGGGTTGTCCCTGCTAAACCCTAGAGCCATTCATCTTCTAGACTTGATTTTTCATGCTATTTCATGGCTCAAAACCATTCACCTTGGTTCTCCCAGCTCTCTCCTTGCCTCTCACCATCCCCCAGGACCCAAGTCAGGTCAGGGAAGGGGAGAAGGCAGGTGAGTCTCTGAACAGTAGGCTCCACTGGTCAGAGCGAATTCCAGATATGAGATCCAGGGACCCTGGCTCACATCCATAACAGAGGGAATAATGGAGATGATTATCTCAGGTTCTCGGAAGTGAGTTAAGCTTCCCCTTCTTATTCAGCTCACATGGGAGGGTCAGCAGGAAGGAAAGAAGGCCTACAGACACCAGAGGCAGTGTGTAGTACAGGAAAGGGACTTAAGCTCACTGTGCCCCGGATTCCTTTTCTCTGAGAGCCTGAGGCTCAACACCCAAACATCCTGCTTTTCATTAAACCCACAAAGCTGATGTTTGAGTATGCACTATGTGTCCTGGACACTGTGGACATGGCAATAAACAGACCAGTGCCTGCCCTCATGGAGTTCACATCCCCAGAGAGGTAAATACTAGGAGGAAGGAATGTCACGCTTACTCCTTAGTAAGGAGTTCAGGGAGGTTCAGGGAGGAATCACTAAGCCAAGATCACACAGCTCC
The DNA here is from genome assembly GCF_032452875.1 of Bos javanicus. Classification (NCBI taxonomy): domain Eukaryota; kingdom Metazoa; phylum Chordata; class Mammalia; order Artiodactyla; family Bovidae; genus Bos; species Bos javanicus. Next base: position 52,932,100 of record NC_083874.1, on the reverse strand, counting down.
CAAGCAAGCTGCATGACTCCCGGAGACCCTCTCTTAACCAGAACATGAACAACAGCTAACCAGATGCTGGCAGAGCTCAAAGCCCTGAAGCTTCAGAGTCCGGGCCTGCAGCAGCCCCTTCCAAAGCCCTACAAGGGGCCTAGAAAGAAACGTGCTCACATGATCTTGGGTTTCTCTAAGTTTTGCCAAAGTCAAGTCTAAGCCACGAAGGGAAAGAGCACTGTTTCACCTCACCCCAGTTTCCATCTATCACTCCTGCCCTCATGCTGGGTGATGTTCCAGTGGCCCAGGGCATCCAAGGACTCTTCAAGTAGGAGTCAAAAGTAGTTTGAGGCTAGTGGGCTATGTTTACATGGCTCACCATCACCTCCACGCATGCTGCATTACTGCTAACTTCTGGTGCAGGCCCAACCCCAGGAGTCCTCCTCTACACAGGGCCCACTAGCCTCTTCCTGAAGCCACAGGACATGTCTGGCAGCAGCCAACATTGACACGTGTGGTAGGGAAAAAGGAGAAAGGCTTAAAACGTACAGCGTCAGACACCAGCCTGTGGGAAATGCTTCTAATTCCTAGACCTGTAAAATCCTAAGTGGAGAATTTGGTTCCCCTAGTCGCAGGAAGTTCCCTTGTGTCAGAAACACGCTCCATGCTTACAATTATAACATACTAGAGCTTCTTTTTCATTTTTGATGGGAACTGTATAAAATAGAATTCACCAAAATTCTTCTGTTTATGAGACACGAACAAGAAGTAGCACTACAGTGTGTGTGAATTTGCTTATTTTCCACAACTAAACTAAATGACAACCCCTGGGTTGATAGAAGCATTATTCACAATTGGAAAGACGTGGAAGCAACCTAAGTGTCCATCAACAGACGAATGAATAAAGAAGTTGTGCAATATATATACAATGGAATACTACTCAGCTATAAAAAATAAAATAATGCAATTTGCAGCAGCATGGATAGACGTAGATATTATTATATGAAGTGAAGTAAGTCAGACAAAGACAAATATCATATGATATCAGCTGCATGTGGAGACTAAAAAGATACAAATGAACTGACTTACAAAACCGAAATAGACCCACAAACATAGAAAACAAACTTATGGTAACCAAGGGAGAAAGGAGAGGTAGGGATAAACTAGGAATTTCAAATTTATATGGTAGGGTGTAACATATACACCCTACCATATAAAAACAAAGAACCTATGGCATGGCATAGGCAACGATACTCAGTATCTTATAATAACCAAAAATGGAAAAGAATCTTTAAAAGAATAGATATATAGATATATGGTATAACTGAATCACTTTGTTGTTCTCTTGAAACTAATACAACATTGTAAGTCAACTGTACTTCCATAAAAATTAAAAAAATAATTACAAAAAGCAAATTTTGATTAACCACGTCAGAGAAAAGGCTGAATTATCTTTTATTCTTGTTTCATACAATTATTTTAGAAGTGTTGTTTGTTTGTTGTTTGTATGTTTGGCTACAGGATCTTAGTTCCCCAACCAGAGATCGAACCTGGGGCCCTGGCAATAAGAGTGTGGAATCCTAACCACTGGACCCCTGGCGAATTCCCAGAAAATTGTTTTATAAAATTGTTATCAAAGTAAGAAGTGATCTTATGAGTATCAATGAGTATGTGATCAATGAGTATGAAGCCAGAAAATGTAGGAATGGAAAGTATAATAGAGCGTCCCAGCAGTTAATTGACAAAAATGTTCTGTTACATATTCTTACAGTGCTGGAAGTATCTGGTAGCTTTTAAAATACGTAACTTGTTGGACCTCTTTTCTCTAAACAAATATTTTTAATACTGGATTCATAATTTTGTATTATTTCTCATATAGATGGCTCTCAAATTGTACAAGCTTCAGGTCCCCATAAAACCTTGATCCTCCCCTACAGCCATCATCTTCTGAACAGTTCTGATGTGCCAGGAACACTGATAAATCCCTCTTCATGGATTATCTAATTTAATCCTCAATTAATGCACTGAGGTAAACTAAGCCTTGGAGCATTTATTCTACATAATACAGTTCATGCTGCAGGGTTGAAACAAGGATTCAAGATCACACAGAACAGGAACTATTATGACAAACGGCTGTGCTTCTTCCCCGAGCCCAAGTTTCCTCTATATAAAGTTAAAGGGGTAAAAAGCTATTTAAATCTTTGTATGTGCACAGTGGACACCTATAAAGACACACAGAGTATCAGTAATAGTGGCTGTCTCTGTGGAGGGGGACTGAGATGGGAAGGAGACACCCCACTTGAACTTTCACAGTTTTAAACAAGTTAACATACGAGAAGTACTTGGCACAGTGGCTGGCCCATGGTAAGTATTCAATAACTGTTAGCTATTAGTTCTTATTACTGTCAATGACTTAAATAAATTAATTTTTTTTAATAGAGTGGTGGGCCCTGCTGTCTAAAGTCCCTTCCAGTTGGATTTGGTGTCTGTTTTACCTAACAGTTCTCAGCACTTACCTGAGCCTGGGTTCTAAGGCACTATTGCATCCAGTACGCCCTGCATCTCTATGAAGTAAGTACTATTCTCATTACCATTTTTCAAGTTTGGAAACAGAGGCACAGAGAGATCAAATAATATAGTCCAGGTCACAACAGCCAGTGGGGCAGAGGCTAGGATGAACACCCAGGCTGAGTGACTCTAAAGTCTGACAAATATAGAATGGCTTCACTGGACTCCCTCCTGGGATGTTACGCTGGGTGGGGCGGGGGGAGGCGGGGATGGACCCCAGCATTTTTTACTGTTCCTCTGTGTGCCTCACATGAGTTTCATGTGTGGCAGGACAGCCTCTGGGGGTACAAGACAGGGAATTGCTGTGAAGACACTGAAGATGTGAAGGCAGCAGGAAAGCCCTATGGGGCTAATCAACTAGACATTAAGAGGGAAGAGAGGCAAGGATGAAAGAGGACGGAAAGAAACCCTTGTGAAGTATCTATTCATGTCCGGCAGTGGACTTAGCTATTTCTCACCTCTCCTCCCAAGGAGTCCACATTATCCTGCTGCTCACTTCTAAGCACAGCAGATAGGCTGGGAGTGTTCCCAAAGCTCCTAGGTGTGGGTCCTGAAAACCTGGGCCCTCAGCCCATAGCGACAGCAAAGGGCATCCCCCAGCCCCAGCTTCTTGCCCTGCCCCTCCAGGCTTCTCTCATCTTCTGCACCCTAAAGCAAATATTCCTACACTGCACGGCTCAACTCAGCAGGCCTCAGTGAATCTTTGGGGATGGGAGGTCTCTGGAGTCAGCTTGCCAAAGCAGGGACCCCTCCCCACAGGGAGAGAGAAGTGGGTGAGCCCGTGAATTCTGCTACACATACAGTCACAGACCCAGGAGCCTCGAGGCGTCCTTTGGGGATAAATCTGTCTTAGACACTCCACTCAATTCAGGAGCACTGACCTGAATCTAACAAGCACTGGCACCTCATCCTCTGTCTGACCTGTAAGGGATTCACCTGCCTTGCACCTAGGAATGAGGTGGTCCACATAAGTGTCTCAGACTGCTAAGGGCTCCCAGCAACAGTCACCTAGTAAAAGTTCTGCCTCATCATAGCTGTGTGACCTCGAGCAAGTCACTTGACCTCTTTGATTCACTGTTTCCTTTTGTGTAAAATGAAGATTACAAATGAATGTTTCTATACAACAAAAGATGATTCTCCAGTGCATGCTAGATTGAAGGTACCATGAAGAGAGGAACAGTATGACTCACTTCAGCATCTCCTTCAAGGTATCTTCCTAACAGGGTGTCTTACTCCAAAGAGGCTCAGCATAGATTTGCCCATTCAAGGCAGAACTGGGTAGTGGAAAACAGTATGTGCTATGGGCTATCTAGACCTGGATTCAAATCCTGCCTCTGCCATTCACTTCCCCTTAGAAGCCTTTCAGAGCTTGGTCATCACTTGTAACTACACCTCCAGTGTTCCATGTCACTAAACTCTAGGGGGAGCTGTTCCTGGACTGAGGCTCATTGGAGCCCTGACTGTCTCAAAGACGAGTTGTAAGGATGCAAGGCCACTTGAAAGCAAAATTGGCTAGCATAGTGTGGCTCAGAGTGTAGAGAAACTCAGTCTACAGAAGGTATAAATTAAAAGAAGATGTTAAATTCACGGAACAGCAAATCAGGTCTTACTATTCAAAAGCTTGAAGAATTTTGCTAACATGCAAAGATAATACTGCAAGTTTGTATTTTCAGGGATTCACTTTTTTTCTAGTTAACAGAAAAACTCGTATGAACCTTGATTTTTTGTTTTGGGTTTTTTCCCCCATTGTGAATGTGAAAATGGTTTCATTAGCAAAGATACATGAATTTTTAACACCCCTTTCCAAAATGGTCTATTTCATTCATACATAAATGAATCTGAATCTTCATTTTATTTTGATAAGCTGCAGAGCTGCATTAAAAACATTTTTTTTTTAAAGTTTGGCTTGTCATCCTAAGAACTGGACGCTGTTTGTCAACACTCTTGCAAAGGACTCCAATCTTCCTACTGTGTAAGAAAAATGTGCAATAAACATCGAGAAAGATGTTTATAGCACTGCTCCAGGCGGCAGATGAAAGGCTTCTTGAAGACTTAAGGGAGGAAACCGAGCTACCATTTGTATCCTGGCCCAACAAGACAAAATCCCACCAATACTTGGAAGTTTTTAGGAAACAAGTTATTTTCTCTGCCAGCCACTCTGCTCTTCTCTAGAAATCCAGTTATCTAGAAATTCTCTAGAAATCTAGTTATCCACGTGGTGCTAGCCTTGCTGTAACAGCTGTGGCTAAGGTGCATTTGTATACCTTAAGTTTACCTGGGAAGCATCCCCATGTATCAGGAAGAAAAGAGGCCTAGAGGAGATGAGCCAGAGGAAGAGAAACAAACGCCACTATGGAGGAGAAAGGCACCAGGAGTCTGAACGCCAATGCTCTGGTCTTCATCTTGCCACTTCAGACCTATGCTTGGCAGGAAAACCTCCTGCCATCTTCAAGATCAGATCCCCTACCAATAAGATAGAGATAGAAATTCTTCTCCTATCTACCTCAAGAGGACTGATTCTTCGCTGCCTCCCTCACCAGAGCTGAGAGCTGCTGCATGGGCACCCAGCCCTACACCTATTACCCAGCTGAAATAATGACCAGGTAGCACAGAGCTGCCAACTCAAGTTCCTAATGTTAAAATGAGCCAGGGGGTATGCATTTGTGTGTTCCTCTCAGCTGCAGTGTGCTCCTGCTTCCAGCAGCCCAAATTTCCCCCCTTACCACGCTGTGCACCTTTACTGCCTCCACCGCTCTGCAGCCCCTGGCCAATGACCTTGCCCACAAAGGCCCAGAGTAGAAAATGGTTACACAGTGATGCTCCAGGGAATCCTATGTTTTCATTTTAAACAGTAACTAGGAACTCTATCAAGGCATAGGGGGGCAGGGGAAAGGTCTAGCCTATAATGCTGAATGAATAACTGTCGCAGAAATCATACACTAAGTTTACAGGCTTTGGATGGAATCAGACTTGGGTTTGAATCCCAGTGTTGCCAGCCATGACCACATGACCTCTTAGAGCCTCAGGCTTCTCATCAAAGTAATAGGGATAATAATTCCATCATTCTAAAGTTACTTTGAGATCAAGTGGAAAAATACATAAAAGGTTTAGCACAATCCAGGCTCCTGGTGAAAGAGCTCACAATATATGGATATGTGTGAGGATAAAGATGAGAATGGATTTCAGGCAAAAAGCGCAGGGTCCTTCAGAAAGAAGAGGACGTGGTGGGTTTTATTTTGCTTTCCATTCAAGATGGTTATATCTTAATAAAAGATACACAAATATCAACAGGACTAGAATCTATTGGAACAGAATAATACAATTAAATTTAAGATTCCTCTGACCCACAACTCTGCCCTTCTCACTCAGGCTAGGAAGTACTATTCCTAAGAGGTCTGCTCTTGGGACAATTTCTATAAAATTCAGAAAAATATGGAGACTCTGGAGCTTCCTGACCCCAAGCCCATGCAACTGTTCAGCCCAGCTGGAAAAGGCTGTAGTCAGTTTTCTTAAGGAAATCTTCTACATCCAAGAGGGGACAGGAAGTGAAGCTGGAAGATGAAGAGCAGATTCATAATTGGACAACATAATAATTAGCGTTTTGGGTAAACACTCAGAGGTACTCTCAGAGCTTTCCGCCTTGGTCCCAGAACCAAGGTGTAACATCCTCAGCAAACCTCAAGGCTGTCCAGTGGGGTGTCACCACCCTTGAAATGACATCTAGCCAATGGGTTCCCAGTGCCTGTGTTTGGGCACCAAGCTCCAGCAGGACTGTCTGCAGCAGGCAGAGTGTGTTCAATCAGAGGCAGATGACTGGGAGGGGACTTGATCTGTTCCTAGACAATTACCAGTGGAGACAGGCTCATTATTTTCATTCTATGGAGTCAACAGAGACAGGACAAATAACAGGTCTGCCAGAGAAGCAAGGGTTAAAGGGAGGGGGAGAGAGGGAAGCAACAAAGGACAATCCCAGGCTCACCATTCCCGCTGAACCACGATGCCAGGGAATATGAGTAAGGACCAGAGGACATCATATGCTTGTCTACTAGATGGCACTAGTGGTAAAGAACCCATCTGCCAATGCAAGAGACCCAAGAGATAAGGGTTCGATCCCTGAGTTGGGAAGACTGAGGAAACAGCACCCCACTCTAATATTCTTGCCTGGAGAATCCCATGGACAGAGGAGCCTGGCAGGCTGTAGTCCATAGGGTCACAAAGAGTCAGACACAACTGAAGTGACCACACACGTATGCGCTGCTGGTCAAAGTAGAAACTCCTTGAGGAGAAAGTACCCCAGGCAGAAAGAGCTTTATCAAGACCTCATCGAGGGACTTCCCTGCTGGTCTGGTGGCTAAGACTCCATGCTTCCAATGCAAGGGGCCCAGGTTCAATCCTGGGTCAGGGAACTAGATCCCACATGCCATGACCAAGTAAGCATAGTCAAGTAAATAAACAAACAAAAAGACCCCATCTAAACGGCTTAGCATCAGGAGAGATGCAGTAACCTGGGGACCCTCTCACTCTCACTCCTTTCCCAGCATGGCCTCTTTTTCCTCTCCAATAATAACAGCTCATGTTACTAAGGGCCTCTTTCTGCCAGGCGCTATGCTAAACCCTTGGCATTCATCATTGTGTGTCACTGTGCCAACAACCTGGGAGTTAGGGACCATTACTATTCCATCTTACAAATGAGGAAATGAGGCTTGGAGAAGGTTCTAGGACTTGCCCCAGCTGGTAACTGGCAGAACCACCAAACCCAGACCCCAAGCTCTCAACCGCTATACATTTCCCTCTTTTCATCTCCTTTCTTTCGCCTCTGTTTATGCCCAAAGCTTTTAAGACCCTCTCCCTCACCCCAAATCAGATCCCGTATCTTCTAAAGGGTTTCAGGCTACACAGGAGGCTGACCTCTGAAGAATAAGGCCCCTCAGGTGGAGGGTTACTGTTTCTGAGATTTCTCAAGAACAGGAAACTTCCCGTACTGCCTGCAATAAATCCAAGCCTTCCTTCCTTTGTGATTTCACCCCGGGAGCAACACTCCAGGATGACTCATCTCAAGACCGGCAGGAGATCTCCTCAGGAGACTGGCGGTGACCTTGGCTGGGCACTCACATCCTGTGCCTGTTTGTCTAATGGGCAGCCCCAGCCTCCCTGCCAGGCTTGTTGTGGAGTATCAGGGCAAACACAAAGCATGTGGAAAATCATTTTAAAAAGAGAATGCAAAATACCAACAATAATCCAACCCCCACCTACATCCCACATACCAAACCCTTATCTAAATCCCCTCCAATCTGAATTCTAGCTTCAAAAGTTCATCCGCATCCCTGCCTTCTCCTTGTGTACAGGCAAGCTGTGATTCCTAGAAAAACAAAACGTGACAGGGATAATAATCCTTTTTTTCCCCAAACAGAATAAGTCACTCCTTCAGCTTCCCATTACTCTATTACAAGCACACATAATACTTGGAACAGTTAACAGTCACAGAGCCCTAATTAAGTGTGTATTGTATATATTTTTTTCCCTCACTTAATCAGTTTAAATCAGGAATGTCTATAACTAGTAGTACCACTTCACAGACGAGAAATAACGTTGAGATCAGTTGATCACAGAAACTTAAAAAAAAAATCAGTCTAGATGTCAAAGCCTAGATTCCAGATCAGCTCTCTCAGTCTCCACCACACTATCCTGCCTTCACTGACTTCCTTTTAAAATTAAGGCCAAGCACTCTCTCACCACCTCCCCCACTTGGTTTTTCTCCATAGTTCTTAGGCTCTTTCTTTAGTAATGAACTTACTGCCCTGCCCCTCCCCCAGTCAGGTAGACCATAAGTCCACGTGGCCAGGGACTTATTTGCATGTCTTGCCACTGCTGGGTCCCCTCAGTGCCCAGAACAATGCCTGATACAAAGCAGGTACTCAGTAAATACTTACTGAAGAAATTAATCTGGCCATTCCACTCTATTTCCCTCTATTGTAGATTTTAGCAGCAGTCTGTTCATCTCAGTTCCCAGCTACCTCTCACCCTCCTCGGAGTCCAGAACGATACTTTGAACATAGTAAAGTACTCTAAAATACTTCGGAGGCAGGACTGAACTCTTTCGATGTGCTTTTGGAAAAGTGTGCTGGGGGTGGTCTGCTGTCTGGGGAATTCACTGTCTCTGCTCCCCACAACAAAGAGGATGCTCAGGGTGGAAACTTATGAGACCTGAGAAGCACGTGGCCCTGCGTCTAGCCCTCCTCATCCTGCCACACGTTGCTGATGAGGCAGGTTCACAGCCTGATGCACAGGTCCCAGCCCTGATTTTCACGTGCTGTGTTTCTGACTCATCTTCCCTGGACTCTGGGAAAGCGTTCTGCATGCAGCTTCACCAACTCGGCTGAGCAGCCAGCTGCTGGGAGGGAGTTGGAAATGGTATGGGAGGGGGAAAGGATCTAATTAAGCAGAGTAGGTGATAGTGTCAGGAAGAAAAAGCAAGCCAGTGGCAATCTGGGTATCTGCCTGCAAATAAAAGAGATGACTGCCGTCTTCTCCGCTGACTGCCGTCTTCTCCGCTGGCTCCCGTCCGCCCTATAAATCTCAGTTCACTAATCCAAGTGTTTTCATATCACTGTATAATACAGCGTGCTGTGTCGGGCCCCGTCATAGGGAAATTAAAACCAAGGAAGGGGCTGGAGGGATTCAGGCTACCCCATTCTTCCATTTCTCTTGTTTACACTAATCTGACGGTGTTTTTCCATCTTCTGCCATAAACACAACACGGGATGTTTTCAGCATCAAACAGATTACCTTCTTCCACCCATAAAATGGAACTTCAGACCCTGAGCTCAACCCCCAGAACCATGCAACTCAGAGGCCAGGAGCTACCCTGGCTATTGTTGACACTTACTCCCTACAAAATCTAAGAACCAGGTCATGGAGAGTTCCCTGGTGGTCCAGTGGTTAGGACTCTTGGCACTTTCACTGCCATGGCCCAGGTTCAATCCCTGGTCTAAGAACCAAGATTTTGCATGCACAGAGAAGGGGGGAAAAAAGAATTTTTTTTTTAAAAAGCAGGTCATAAAGGAAGTACCAGATCCATAAGAAGAGTCCCTGAGTGGGAGGCAACATGATGGTTAAGAGGAGCATTTTAATTTCATCTCCACTACCTACTGGCTGCATGGTATTGGACAAATCACTTAACCTCTCTGAACCTTGGCTTCCTCTCTGAACCTCAGCTTCTTCAAATAAAATTCAGCGATAACAGAATTAAATGTAGAACATAAGGCACTTAGCACAGTACCTAACACACTCTAAGTGCTATGAAACCTACTCCCAACTCCCAGCCTTCACTGCGCTGTTCCTACTGCTAAAGCAAACTTCCAAAAAGCTGCATAGCTCAGCCCTTCCCCTCATCTCAAACCTTAAACATCACCTTATCAACGAGCCTTCCCTCACTACCTTAAATAAAATAAAATACTACTCCCCCATCTCATACACACACCCTGCATCTCCTCTTCATCTTGGTCCACAGCACAAAACACTACTTGACATTTTACATACACACACACACACAGTTTGAACAATGTGGGTTTGAATTGTGCAGATCCATTTATACACAAACTTTTCATTATAGTATCTGTATTTTTCTTTTAGAGACCTTTAACTAAGTGTGGGGCAAGTTTGTGTTCAATTAGAGATCATAACACATGGAATTCAAAGAACTAGGGTTTGAGTCCTGATTCTATCCAAACTGTTTCAGGTTCTTGTGCTTGGATGAGTCATTTATCAAACTGTTTTTGAGGCAAAGATAGTAGTATGTGGGTTTTCTACTGAGTGGGGGTAAGGGCTCCTAACCCCTGGGTAAAGGGTCAAATGTACATGTATTTCTTTTAAATATATATAAATAAGTGTATATAATTTTTTGTATCCTAAAAGATAAACTCCAAGAAGCCAGAGCTTTGGTTCTGTTAACTGCTGTATCTGCAGCACCTATAAAAGAGGTTCTTGGCATACAGTGGGCATTTAATAAATATTAACTGAATGAATAAACAGAAGTTGTTTTTCTGATGACGATGACGAGAAGGGCCACAAGAGACCATACAGGCCAGAGTTCTTCACAGGGTAGGAAACTGAAGCTGAGAGACACCAGATGACCTGCCCTCTGGTTCTAGCCTCCCTAGAACTGTGTGGTGGTGGAGGCTGGGAGCCCTGACTCCTGGTGCCTTGCTCTGCCTCGAGCCAGCCTGCTCAGACCAACGACTCAGCTTCTTGGTACCCGGTGCTCCTCATCTGGGGACTGGAAACAATTAAGCAGATGGCGCTCCCTCCCAAGTGCCCAGGACCCAGATGCCCAGTGACTGGCAGTCTATAAAAGCAACAAGGACAGGTGGAGACACCGCAGCCGCTCTGGAAATCCATCAACAAATAGGCTCAGTGCTGAGGGACTGCAGACAGCTGCAGGATAAAGGAGCCAAAAGCCATTGCACTTCTCTCTCAAGTCCACAAGCATCGAGGACCCTCTTGGCTTTCTGCACCAACTAAAGGCAAGCACTGCAGCCCTGTTTCTACAGTATCTGAATGACTCCCTCTTACATACACACATGGACCATGTGGGGACGGACAGAAACCCCAGCTGCAACATTCCCAGGGGCACAACCTCTCTGGGAACTAACTTTTCATCTCTTAGGATTCATCACAGGATCAAATGAGAAAACCCAGAAACAGCATGTGGGCAGTGCGTAGCACAGAGCAGGTACAGGATGCCATTAACTGTTCTATAGGACACTGATGAAATCCAGAGGCAAACACTCCTCCTCCCCCCACCCACCTCCACCTCACGGCCTCTGAGCTTAGAATCCAGGGTCTTGAAATGAAGGGGGCTATTTGGCTTTAGGAATCCAACACCAGGGAAATCTTTTTCAAGGATCCCGTTTTCCCATTCAAGTAGAGGGGAAAGAACCAAGACTCCACAACAGGCCCCCTCCTTCTCCAAGATCTGAGGGTACAGTCCCAAAAAGGCAGATTCCAGCCTGAGGGTGTCAGCCACTCAGGTTTTTTTTTTTTTTTCCCCAGAAAGTGGGACCTGATTGAGAGCTCCCTGGAGGCTGGGGTGACAAAAGACACAACAAAAATCCCCGCATCCTTTTACTACTAGTCCCCTCAATCAGATTTAAAGCACCAAACAAAGAGGGACACCACCAGTAACCAGAGTGAGGACTAAATGAGTCCGGTCACTCGCACCTTACTCTTGTGTGAGTTGGTCATGTTCCTCAGCCTCTATGAACCTCAGTTTCCTCATGCGCATAAAGACCATAGCAATGCCAACCTCAAGGTAATATTGGAAAGATGAAATGAGAAAATCCGCTGCACATCACGCCTGGGATGTTAGCTGCTGCTCTGAATATTTAAGCCAGTGCCGGAATCACAAACATTAATTGCTCCAAAAGAACACTGTGTGCAACAAAGGCAACCTTCCCCTAGACCACAGCCCAGACTGGAGCGCTCCACCACAGGCCCAGCTTGGGAGCAAACTGGAACTGTACCAGAGGCTTCCAGAAATCATACCAAGACATGTGGGGAGGGGTCGGGAAAGTTAAGAATGGATAAAATCACAGGTGTAATTAACCAAGACCCTAGCAGCTCCTGGAAGGGTGCGGGGCTGTCCTGTTGGAAATGGTGGGGGATGCGCCTCTTGAAACAACCTGGTCTTAACCACCTGTTACACTGGACTTCCCAATGGAAACGGCCACAATTGAAGATCTGAGACTTCTAACATGTTCTGGTGGCAGTGAAGCCGTGGGGTTACAGACGTAAGCTCAGGGTGAATTAAACTTCCTAGGTAGGTGCTCAAAGAGTCCCCAGATGGTTCCAGGAGCTGGTGACCATTCAGCTATCCGGTAACCTCCCTGGGCCTCAGTGCGCCCCCCACCCACCCCCGCGACTCTGGAACTAATGATCACTGCGACTGTAGGGAATCCAGAGGCTCAACGCGGGGTCATGCTCAGGTTCTTCCTGGACAGGGCCCGCGGTGCAGGTGCGGGTGTCATCCGTTCAAGGAGGAAAAGGGCCAGGAGGCAAGGGTGGCGCGCGAGGCTGCACACAAGCTGAGGCCCTTTCTGTGGCAGCTGCTGAAAAAATAATCAGAAGAAAGCAACTGGAACGCGAGGGGGGCGCGGGGCGGGGGCTCTTCCCGCAGGCGCCCCGGAGCCGGCCGGGGCTTGTGGCCTGGCCGGGGAGGCCGTGGAGAGGACGCCCCGCGGGAGCGCCGAGGCCCCGCTGCGCCCGGCCGGGCGGGGGCGACGGAGGCGGAAGCGGGGGCGGCTGGAGCGCGGTGGGGATGTTTAAAGGAAATTTACAATCATTTCCTCTCTGTGGTTTGGTGACAAATCAACAACATCCTGTTCTTTTGTGAGGCTCTGGGCGCCTGCGAGGCGGGGGCAGCGCTCCGGCTCTTAAAGGGACACACACTGGGCTCCCCTCCCCCCTCCCCTGTGGCTCCAAAAAAAAAAAAATTACAGCCTCCCTAAGGCGCCACCTCCCGGGGCGCGCGCTGCCGGAATGCGGGGGCTACTGCGCCAGGCGGTCCCTCGGGCCGCGACCCGGGCAGTGTCCCCTTCTCTGGGGCATCCTCCCACCTCCCGTCCCCATCCTAGGACGGAGGTAAAGGCGGCAGCGGAGCACCCCTCTGATGTCGCAGCCCGGGGCTATGTCCCGCCAAGGGGACACCCAGCGGGCAGAAGGGGACCCCCCCAACCCCCGCCGACGTTTCTCTTCCCTTCCCCACCCCAACCCTGAGGCAGCGCAGTCCCAGCCTCGGACCTCCGGGTAGTTTTTATCCCTCTCCTCCAATCCCCTGGCCTTGAATTTTTCCACCCCTAAACTCTGGATTTATGGTTAAAATATCGACGTACGCACACAAGGTTTATAAAACGCCAAAGCAGAGAGGCTTCCCAAGCTGTAGGAGTAATGAGAATCAGATGGCTAGAACAGAAAAATAAAATATATTCAACTGCCCTCCTGAGATTTCGTTCATTCAGTCATTTAATGAGGGCTGGTCACCATTCTAGGCCCTGTACAGCAGGAACAAGACAGAATCAGTCCCTGCCCCCAAGGGGCTTAGATTCTTGAATGAATGAACAAACGAATGAACAGGATTATTTCACTTATTCTTAAGTGCTATGATTAAAGGGTCATATTTTCTAGAAGAGCAGCTTCTGGTCTGGAGAACTCTCTGAGCAGGGGACAATCTGACTGGGACCAGAAGGGGGAAAAATCACCGTTCCTGTTAAGTTAGTTGAGAGGTCTATATAGCATTCTCAGGAAAGAGACTGAAAGTTGGGGCAGCACCTGAAGGGCTTTCTTAGTGGCTCAGCTGGTAAAGAACACGCTTGCAATGCAGGAGACCTGGGTTGGGAAGATCCCCTGGAGAAGGGAAAGGCCACCCACTCTAGTATTCTGGCCTGGAGAATTCCATGAACTGTATAGTCTATCCGGCTGCAAAGAGTTGGACAGAGCTGAGCGACTTCCACTTTCACTTGAAGGGCACCCAAAGAACAGATTTCCTTCATGAGGACAAGTCTTGGAGGTTGGCACCCAGGATAAGAGAGACCTGGGTCCTTGTGGTCAGGCTGTATAACCTGGGCAAGTCTTTCCCCACTCCAGGCCTCATCTGGAAAATGAGATCACGAAACTAGAATCAGTAGTTCTCAACCTTGGTACAAATTAGAATTCCCAGAGAGATTTTCAAAAAACCTTCAATTGTCCTGTCCCGTTCCACCACAGACCAGCAGAATCAGAATCACTGCTAATGGAGCCTGGCTGGGCCTGCCTGCAACGCAGGAGACAGGGATTCAGTCCCTGGGTTAGGAAGATCCTCTGGAGAAGGGAATGGCTACCCGCTCCAGTATTCTTGTCTGGAGAATCCCACAGGCAGAGGAGCCTGATGGGCTACAATCTATGGGTCGAAAAGAGTAGGACACCACTGAGAGGCTAACACTTTCACTTTCAGGGGAGTTTAGTGTGCAGCCTAGGTTAGAAGCCAGTGATCTTGTTTGGACTCAGGGTATAATCACTCCCATCAGTGAGTACTTAGCATCTACTATATAATACACCAAATATGCTATGTATATATGGTAAGTTACCAAAAAACAAAAAAAAAAGACAAGTTACCCTACCAAATTAGACACATACTATTATCCCCATTCCACAGATGAGGAAACTGAGATAGAGAAATAATATGAAATTCGGTCAAGAGCACTTAGCTAATAAGTGGTCTTGCCTGAATCCTCTATACTAGAATGCCTTTCCAGGGAGAAAGAGCACATTTGTAATTAATGGAGATGTTAGTCACAAAAAGTAGCTACCAAGAGAGGAGCACAGAGTGCTTTCAGAAGGAGCTACTCATCCATCTTGGATAGAGGCAGGAGACTGGCCTGGATGACCTCTGGTGATCCTGACAGCCCCAAGGTGTACATGCCCAGAGTGGAGGTCCCAAATGATAGAGTGTGACTCTAAGACGACAGCCTTTTATGTTTCTCTAAATTGATCCTCCTAATCGTTTTCAAAGATATTCCCATAAAATGTGCAGCTTTTTAGCTAGACAGTGGAGCCATTTGGCAAGGTGAGGAAGAGAGAAAAGAGCTTCCTGTGTATCCCAGTAGGGCGAGGATAGAATACACTCATCCCCACACTCTCCCATATGGTGCCCACCCCTGTCCTTTTCACCTCTTGACCACCTTCCCATCTGTGCAGTTTCCTGAGGCAGGACCCAGACAAGGGCTTGCTAAGTGGGAGCAAGACAGGTTCTCAGGAGAGTAAAAGATCTGTCAAAGCAGAGATTAGAAAAAAAGGAAGCTGGGGACTTTCCTGCTGGTCCAGTGGTGAAGACTCCACACTTCCACTGCAGGAGGCATGGGTCCAATTCCTGGTAAGGGAACTAAGATGCCACATGCCACATGGCAGAGCCAAAATTAAATAAATAAAAATAAAATAAAAAGGAGAAAAAGGAAGTTGATCCGTTCTTATGGTAGAATACTGTGCTGCCATCAAAAAGGAGAAGAGAGCTGTATGGTTAGACTAGAAATGTATTTGTGATATACAAGTTACAGAATAGGATCTTCTCACTGATATTTATGAAAATTCCACACACATAGGAAATCACCAGAACCATCTGGAAGGAGAGACATCAAACTGTTACTAGTAATGCCAGGACTGGTGCATGGGGGCAGGGGGCAGGGATCAGGGGAGGGGAGTCAGGGAGTGTGTTCTGTTAATGATATATTTTTAATTTCTCTGTATTAATATCCATATTATTTAAATTGTTGACAACAATCATGTATTAATTTTTTAAGATAAAGATACTTCTAATAAGGGACTTCCCTGGTGGCTCAGATGGTAAAGAATTTTCCTGCAATGCAGGAAACCTGGATTCCATCCCTGGGTCAGGAAGATCCCCTGGAGAAGGGAATGCCATCTACCCACTCCAGTATTCTTGCCTGGAGAATCCCATGGAAAGAGGAGCCTCGTGGGCTACAGTTCATGGGGTCACAAAGAGTCAGACACAACTGAGTTGGACACACTTTCACGAAAGAGAGAACATAAAAGCCTACCCTGGGTCTTGGGAATTCCACCCAGGGTACACCCACAGCAAGGCCATTTTTCATTTTTGGTAATTTCTTTTGGAGGTAGATTGTTACTTTGTTTTTTCTTTTATTTATTTATTTGCAGCACTGGGTCTTCATTACTCTGCACAGGCTTCTCATTGTGATGGCTTCTCTTGTTGTGAAGCACGGGCACTAAGGCAAGTGGTGGTGGTGGTTTAGTCTCAAAGTCGTGTCCGACTCTTGCGACCCCATGGACTGTAGCCAGCCAGGCTCCTCTGTCCATGGGATTTCCCAGGCAAGAATACTGGAGTGGATTGCCATTTCCTTCTCCAGGGGATCTTCCCAATCCAGGAATTGAACCTAGGTCTCCTGCATTGCAGGCAGATTCCTTACCAACTGAGCTATGTAGACTTCAGTAGTTGCGACTCCTGGGGTCTAGAGCGAGGGCTCAGTAAACCTGTACTAATGCCATGTTTTCAGAGCTTGCTAGCTGGTGTTAATGGTCCCATTGCTCTTCCACAGTTGCTTTGTCCTCAGTGTGTTAGGTCAGTGGCAGTCTCTCACCTGGTCAGCTGCCTCCCGTCCAGCTAGGGAGGGTTCCTCGGCATTTCTGGGTTACAGAAGATGGGTTTGAGATCTGCCAGCTCCAAATGATGTAAGAGATGACCAAGTGCATTTGAAAGGCCATAGGTGCTACTTGGTGGTGGGGATGGGTAAAGGGCGCGGCACTAGTGTTCAAAGGCTCTGATTTCTCTGTGCATCTAGGTTGTTGTTTTGGCAGCTGAGAAACGGAATCTGACAGACCAAAACCTTAAGAGAGATTTGTGGACAGAACTTTATTCCAGAAATCTGCGTGGCCAGAGGCAGTGACCTGCTTTCAACATTATATGCAGAACTGTCCCCTCCAGTGATAGCTCAGCAAATTCAAGGTGACCAACTGTCATGCTCTAGGGAGAACTGCATGGCCACTCTGTGCTTCCTCTTAACTGTGTTTTCTCAGATCTTTGTTGGAGAAGGCAATGGCAACCCACTCCAGTGCTCTTGCCTGGCAAATCCCATGGACGGAGGAGCCTGGTGGGCTGCAGTCCATGGGGTCTCTTGTAGTCGGACACAACCGAGCGACTTCACTTTTACTTTTCACTTTCATGCATTGGAGAAGGCAATGGCAACCCACTCCAGTGTTCTTGCCTGGAGAATCCCAGGGACGGGGGAGCCTGGTGGGCTGCCGTCTCTGGAGTCGCACAGAGTCGGACACGACTGAAGCGACTTAGCAGTAGCAGCAGCAGATCTTTGTAGTTTGTAAACAGAATAATGTTGAGGTTAAGAGCATCAGCTATTAATAGAAAGAGAACCTAGGTGGGAATCTCAGCTCTACCACCCTCACTAAGCCTCAGTTTCCTCTTCTTTAAAATGGAAATAATAATAGTACTTACCTCATAGAGTTGTTCAGTGAGGATTAAATGAGATAATACAGGAAGTGTCCTGAGACCTATACCTGGCACACACAGTCAATGATAATTACTGATTTTTACAACTAATAACAATAAAATCCAAAACAGTTACTAACTGTATCTTTATGATACAATAAGAACAGGGCTTCCCTGGTGGCTCAGAGAGTAAAGAATCCACCTGCATTGCAGGAGACCTGGGTTTGATCCTTGGGTTGGGAAAATCCCCTGGAGAAGGGAACTGGCTACCTACTCCAGTATTCTTGCTTCAAGAATCCCAGTGGACAGAGAAGCCTGTCAGGCTACAGTCCGTGGGGTCACAAAGAGTCGGACTAATAACAATAAGATCCAAAACAGTTACTAACTGTATCTTTAAATACAGTTTATTGTTACTAATAACTAATAACAGATCAAAAACACTTACTAACTATCATTAAATATGATAGGATAAGAATAAGGAAGGTTACTGAGCTTAGTGGCTCGATGAGGTTCACACATTTACTAGCTTACACAGCTCAAACATAAATCCAAATCTTGGCCTCCAGAATTAGAAGACTTCCAGACCTGTGTCCACTAAAATCCCACATGGCTGAGCCACGGCTGCATTCAAAAATTATCACTTCATCAAAAGTATTCAATAAGGCCCTATTTACATATGCCCTTGTGCTGGCTTCTGTACAGACAGGTCAAGACAAATGAAATTCCTTCCTTCCATTCATCCGGGCTGGGCCATCTTTGAATCTTCTCAAAGCCCTTAGAATAGGAATCTTTTCTTTCTTTCTTTCTTTTTAACGTCTACTTCCTCCTTCCTCTGTCTAGTTATGAGAAAGAAAGTTTCTGGGGGTAGGAGGTTTAAACTGATGGGCCATTAACAGCGGAACAAAGCAAAAGGAATTTTCCAGGTCACCAGCCAACAACTTTAGAGTGGTGTTTAAAATTCACTTGCTTAGGGGGAGGGAAAGAGGTTGGCCAGGAGTGGGTGGGGAAGGATTTCTCTCAGCTGATGGGGAACTGAGTAACGCCCTTTTTTATGGCCAGTAAAACCAGTAAACACCATAATATGCTGCTTGGTTTCTGGGCTGATCTTTTATCATCCGAACTTGAAATGCAGATATAACAAAGAAAACAAACGTCTGTCTGCTGAATCCATAAATAAAATGTTCTGCTTAGCTTCAGATTTAGGGAACACCTGGATTCCTGCTCTGGCTTTGACCATGATTTGCTAAAACATAACATAGCCATAAATTTCTTCTGAGCCCACTGAACAGACACACATGTATTCTCTCTCTCCTCCCTCCTCTCTTCCCTTTCTGTCTCTCTCTCTCTCTCTCAAACATACACTGCCTTATTCCAGCTACAGAAAAGTTCAACAGGAAAGGATCTCTGGTCACCTGGTGGTGGCATCTTAAAATTTTATTTCTGGGCAGTCTGAAAGTCACTGGAGAGAGCAGCTTCAGCACTTAATTGGTAAGCAGATCTTTTCTAGCAGAAATGTTCTCCTAGGGGTCTCCTTTTCTAGGGAAGAAAGAATGACCATCAAAGAGTTTGGTTGCGATTTGGAAGCTGGCCCTTACCTCCCTATACCAATCCCTCTCCCACCATGCACTGCTCCAGGAACTTTCATAGCCCTGTGGCTGCCTGTATAGGCCTTCACATTTCTACAACCTCTTGACGCTGGGAATTTCTGGGGACACTGCCAAATTGCACAAGGCTACTGAAGAAGTAGTTACACACATTTTTAGGTTTCCCTAGTACAATGACTTCCAAATTCTTTAAAACTCAGCAGCATCCTATTCAAAGGAATGCAAAATATTAAATACCTTAAAACTGTTGTTCCTGGTTGAATCCAATCACAATGTTGCTCAAAGATGTCCCTAGAATTCAAAGTGGGAGGGGAGCACTAGTTTAGAATACGATTCTATTACTACTTTAAGTAATTTTGTCATTATAATGAAGTCCCAACTGCTCACTATGTCTCCTTTTTGATTCAGCCCTTCCTACCTGAGGTCCATGTAGTTATTTCCATGATGTCTATCCTCTTGCTTTATTCTTTGGTTTTGTCGTTGCAGGTCCTCCACTAGCTTCCTGGGAAGAGACACATGGGAGATAATTTTTTGCCACCTTGTATATCCAAACTTGCCTTTTCTTTTATTCTTTCTTCACATTTTGATATGTAGTTGTGCTAGGTATAAAATTCTAGGTTACAAATCATTCCCCAACAAGTCTAGGCGTCTCTAGTGTCCAGATCTTTGAATTAGCTTTCCCCTTTGCATGGAACACATACACTCACCCTCACTCCCGTCCCTGTATAGCTAACATCTCATTAGTCTTATCAGGGACATTTTCCTGTCCAGTTACCTGTCCCTCCAAGATCAGAACACCTCCTACTTGTTCCCACAATACCTGCTGTTTACCCCTTACTACACTTATTACACCATGTTATCATTACCTACTTACTTGTCTATGTCCTCCCCTAGTTTGTGAACGTAAGGGCTAAAAATACAGAGCCACAGTGCCACTCAATAAATATTTGTAGAGCAAAGGAATAAATGAATGGTTGTGGTGCTTTTTATTACAAGATACAGTCTATAATAAAGTATTTGACAAATGCCCTTAATGCTTCACATTTGTCAGGTATAGAACAGAATTGGTCTTGGCGAAGAAATGCTATCTTGATATTAGGAGCAAAGAAAGAACCCTTATGAGTTGTTATTCAATATCTGTCTTCCATGAGGACAGACACCAGGTCCGTCTGCTCACTGCTGTGTTCCCAACAACCAGACCATAAAACAGCTTAATAAACAGCTGTTGACTGAATGAACCAGTCCAAAGGAAGTCCTATGTATTATACAACTAAGAAAACTTAAGTGAGAAAAAGTCCCTAAGCTGTCTTACAAACTTGGGAGGAAAAAAAGAGGTTTGGAACGAAGACACAACCCATCATCTTCTCCCACTTCATAGCAAACCAAAACCCTTTCCCAATTCCTTTTTCCAGATATGTGTGTTCCCTTCTTTGGACACCTTGATTTGAAGCCCTGGAATTATTTGGCTCAGACCTGCTCCTTCATAGTCTGTTTCTTCTCAATCAAGTCCTGTAGCTTCCTCTTCCTTCATAAGCAGCTTTCACACTGGCCCTCCTTTTTCACTCCTTTTGCTGGTACCCACCTCAAGGTCCCCATCACCCCACACCTAGGTTTTCACATGGCTCTCTCTTTCACTGTCACTTTGACAGCTCTATCAGATTAACCTCTCTGAATCATCACTTTTCATAGTGTCTCCTCACCGCTCAAAACGCCTTTGGAGGCTCTTTATTTCTTTCCACATTTAAGTTTCGACTCTTCTTCCAGTTTCAACCTTCAGAATGACTTCTAGTGCTCTCTTTTCCCTCTCTACACATCAGCTCACTTATCACACGTACACAACTTTCATGCTGATTAGGCAAGATGCTTTACTGTTTCAGAAACAACAGAGCAGACTTCTGCACAGTTTGCACATTCTCTTCTCTGGAATGTCCTCCCCACCCCTCTCTTGATTCCATCCATCCTTCCAGGCCTGGTTTACATCTTTCCTCCTCCAAGATGCCTTCATTGACAACTTCAGGCCTTGTTGATCTCTCCAAATTGAAAATCCAAATAGAGCTTATCAACTTCGCAGCCCAATTAAATCCAGATGACTGCCTTATATAAGTCACTATACAGTCTACCTAGGTTGGTGTGGTTTTCTCCAACTAGCCTGGGTGCTCCTTGATGGCACAGTAAGGATGTCCTGTTCTTCTACCTGAGGGCTCTTAAGACCCTAAGAGCTCAACATTTAATAGTACTCAGGAAGTAATAAGAGAGTTGCCTTCTGCCACAGACAGACCTAGGTTAACCCCAGCCTAACCAATTAACTGTATGTATTTGGGAGTGTGATTTGGACCCTCTGAGCCTCAGAGCCCTCAACCTCAGTAACACTGGGATAAGAAGAGTGCTACCTCAGAGTTGTGAAGATAAATTATGTAGCACTAAGTAAAGCAATTTGTACATTACTTTGAAACATGGTAAACACTCAATATACGTTGGCCAGGGTTATAAGAGGCTCCAGTCCCTGTCCGTGAAGTTGAACTTTGGCCTGGATCTTACTTTAGACTTACGGTCATGAGTCAGCCTGGCAAATAGGATTTCCTGCCAGTTCCTACCTCTGTGTCCACCCCTGGGTGGTTAAAGCATATCTCTGCAAACAGTGGCTAGGGGTAAGTTCCATCATGCAAGGTCATCTCAGGCCCCACTGTGTTGTTCCTCCTGTCCTCAACACTCCTGAATTCAACACTGAAATTGTTTTGGTGTCTTTGGCTTGTGAAACTTCTTAGGCCTTTTTTCCTTCTACTTTCCTTTCTCGTTCTCATTGTATTATAAAAGCAATACATACTCATTATAAAAAAAAAAAAAAAAAACAATCTTTTTAAAGTCTAGAAGAGTGTAAAGTCTTCGCACAAGAGCAAGTCTTGCCACCACCCAAAGGTCCATTCCTGCTCTTCAGAAATAACCAATTAGCAGTTTCTCAAGAGTATTTCTAGAAATCACCCATGGCTATTGAAACATACACACACACATACACCATCTGTGGCTTGCTTTACTCACATAACCATCTTGAACACCCTTCCATATCTACCCACACTTGATAGGTCCACCACACAGTAATTAATGGCAACTTAGATTTCTTTTGTAGAGAACAACCTTTATTGATTTCATGAATCCCCTCCAGATGGGCAGGTTGGTTGCTATCACTAAAACAATGTGATGAATATATATATATTTACATAAGTATAAAAATTATACACATATGCATACTTATATATGTGTATATATATACACACACATATATAGAAACAGATAGATATAGATAAAAATCTGTAGACCCCTTAAGTCTTTAAGGCCTCTGATTGCCAGATTAGACCAGACTAGAGGTGATTCTTCCAACTCTGGTTCTACCTCCTGAGTTCTCCACCCACACCTAGCATTCAGTCCCTAGACCCACTGACTCACTGGTCAGCTGCAGGACCACCTTCCTCCTCACTTTAAAATAGAAGAAACAGGTAACTGGACTGTTTTCCTCATGATCTCACACAACAGAAGTCACAGAACACCCGTTTCTCTCATTCTCTGGAAGCACAAGGGGAATCCCTGGCATTGGGGGATAGGATTCCAGAATCTGGCCATGTTCTCTGGTAGCTCTGAGGAAGTTCCAGAGAAGGAAGGAAACATGTTTTTGGTTCATGAGACACAATGCCAGCTGCTGTCAGTGAGACCGGGAGGGATGTGAGTGTGACAACAAGGACAGGGGCTGAGCCAGGCTATAGGTGGTGGCTGGGACAAGGGGAAGACACAGGGCTTTCATAGGCAGTGACTCGGCATTATTATCCTAACCCACATCCATCCCTTTACACAGCGTCCTTTCTTAGGCCAAGGGCAGGAACTGGGACTCCTTATCCCTAGCTTGGCCTGAGTCAGGCAGAACACCCTAAGCCAGTCACTTCCTGTACCCTGGGAGAAGACCCAGGGGCCTAGCAGAAGCTAAGGCTGAAAAAAGTGCCTTTGGGCTGAGTTCAAGTTACTTACAGTGAGTTAGCAAACCATCCTAAGCTTCAGTTGAGTCAATTCCCTATCGATGGAAAAAAAAAAGGCAACATCAACAGTCCCTGTCACATACCGCCTTTGAGAGAGGACGTATACCAAGCTTTTGACATAAGGCCTGGCATTCCACAAGCAGTCAACAATCTGTGATACTTGCTTCATTGATATATGTCCCCCTTGCCTAACACAGTGCACAATCCAGAGTAGGTGATTAATGAAGACTTTTTGTTCAATGAATGAATGAATAACCTCTTCATTTCTGGAGGGCAGATAAGAAAATTGCAAAATGACTTCTAAGGTCTCTCTAACCTCACACCACCCCATTCTCACTTCTCCCTCTCCCTCTCTCTATTCCTAGGAAAAAAGATGTCCTTTTCTCCCTAGCTTGATGGTACTGCTGCTGCTGCTGCTAAGTCGCTTCAGTCATGTCCAACTCTGTGAGACCCCATAGACGGCAGCCCACCAGGCTCCCCGTCCCTGGGACTCTCCAGGCAAGAACACTCGAGTGGGTTGCCATTTCCTTCTCCAATAGCTTGATGGTAAGACCTAGCCAAATAAGAACAATGAGGTGAAGGCCAAGGTCCTGGAATGCAGCCTCATTTCAATTTCTAAAGAGAAGCTGCCTCCCAGGACCATGGAGCATCAGAGAAAGGAGAAAAGTAAATTTACTTATTCATTCAATAAATACATAGAAGGAACATCTGGGACTTTCCTGATAGTCCAGTGGTTAAGAATCTGCCTTGCAAAGGAGGGGATAGGGGTTCAATCCCTGGTCAAGGAATTAAGATTCCACTTGCCTCAGGGAAGCTAAGATCACGTGGTACAACTACAGAGCTCCCCACCCCTACCCCATCCCCACAAGCCACAGCTAGACTCCATGCACTACAAGGAAAGATCCCACATGACAAGAAAGATCCCAAATGCCCAGCAACTAAGACCTGAAACAGCTAAAAAAAAAAAAAAAAAACCACTTAAAAAAATACATACAAGGAGCATCTATTGTGCCTGAAATTGAAGCCAGAAGGGCACTTCTTGGCCCTGTCCCCTCTACTCTCTTCCTATGCCAGCATCCATCAACCCCTCAAAGCTGTCCCCATCTCTCTACTGAATGGCTTCCTTGCAAGTAGTCCTCTGGAGACCCCACCGTTAATTCACTTTCTTCCACTCTTGTTCCTCATTACCTTTCACTCAGCGCCAAATAATTGATGCTTTCGAACTGTGGTGCTGGAGAAGACTCTTGAGAGTCCCTTGGACTACAAGGAGATCAAACCAATCCTAAAGGAAATCAACCTTGAATATTCATTAGAAGGACTGATGCTGAACCTTCAGTACTTTGCCACATGACCTGAAGAGCTGACTCACTGGAAAAGACCCTGATGCTGGGACAGACTGAAGGCAAAAGAAGGGGATGGCCGAGGGTGAGATAGTTAGACAGAATCATTGACTCAATGGACATGAATTTGAGCAAACTCTGGGAGATAGTGAAGGACAGGGAAGCCTGGCATGCTGCAGTCCATGGGGTCACAAAGATTTGGACATGACTTAGTAAGTGAACAACAACCACCTCTCTTTCAGCACATTTCTCCTCCATGGGTTACTCTGGGACACTATATTCTTCAGTTATCCACCTGTCTCTCATCTCATGCCTGATTCCTGATTTCTGTCATGAGCTGAATTGTGTCCCCTCCCTCTCTCCCTAATCCATACGTTGAAGTCCTAACCCCAGGTACCTCACAGTGTGGCGATATTTAGACAAAGGATCTTTAAAAAGTAATTAACAAGGTCATTAGGACCTGAATCCAATGGTATACTTATAAGAGGATATTGGGACACAGGTAGAGGGCAGACCCTGTGAAACAGGGAGAGAATGGCCATTTACGAGTGACAAGAGAGAGGCCGCTTGTCACTCGTAAATGGCCAAACAAAGGTCCGTCTAGTCAAGGCTATGGTTTTTCCTGTGGTCATGTATGGATGTGAGAGTTGGACTGTGAAGAAAGCTGAGCGCCGAAGGATTGATGCTTTTGAACTGTGGTGTTGGAGAAGACTCTTGAGAGTCCCTTGGACTGCAAGGAGATCCAACCAGTCCATTCTGAAGGAGATCAGCTCTGGGATTTCTTTGGAGGGAATGATGCTAAAGCTGAAACTCCAGTACTTTGGCCACCTCATGCGAAGAGTTGACTCATTGGAAAAGACTCTGATGCTGGGAGGGATTGGAGGCAGGAGGAGAAGGGGACGACAGAGAATGAGATGGCTGGATGGCATCACTGACTCGATGGACATGACTCTGAGTGAACTCTGGGAGTTGGGGATGGACAGGGAGGCCTGGAGTGCTGCGATTCATGGGGTCGCAGAGTCAGACACAACTGAGCAACTGAACTGAACTGAGAGAGAGGCCGCAGAAGAAACAAACCCTGTTCACATTTTGATCTCAGACGTCTAGCCTCTAGAATAGTGAGAAAATTAATTTCTGTTGTTTAAGTGACACAGTCTATGGTCCTCTGTCATTTTAGCCCTAGAAAACTAATATACTCCCTGTACTGAACGAACCATTACCCACAAAGACACCATCTTCTATTAATCCACATCCAGCTCTGAATTCCAATTGCCTACCAGATAATTCCTCCTGATTTAATTAATTATTTTTGCCAATCGTTTAAACTTCAATTGATGCTTTCAAACTGTAGTGTTGGACAAAATTCTTGAAAAGCCCTTGGACTGCAAGTAAATCCAACCAATCAATCCTAAAGGAAATCAACCCTGAATATTCATTGGAAGGACTGATACTGAAGCTGAACCTCCAATACTTTGGTCACCTGATGTGAGGAGCTGACTCACTGGAAAAGACCCTGATGCTGGGAAAGACTGACGTCAGGAGAAGTGAACGACAGAGGATGTGATGATTGGATGGCATCACCAACTTAAAGGACATGAGCTTGAGCAAACTCTGGGAGATGGTGAAGGACAGGAAAGCCTGGTGTGCTGCAGTCCATGGGGCCACAAAGAGTAGGATGTGACTGAGCTAGGGGTCACAAAGAGTAGGATGTGACTGAGCTAATGAACAACAAAACTTCAAGAGGTTTACAGCTACAGAAGCCTTAAAGTCAGCCAAATCTCCTTGCTTTATAGATGAGGAAACTGAGGCACTAAACAAAATAAACAGATAAAAAACAGATAGCTTTCTTCCTGACTTCCCTGTTCCTAAAAGCACCATACTTCTGGTGGTCACCACTCAAAAATGTGAAGTCATCTTTTCTTCTCTTTCATCCCATAGCCAATCAAGTGGATTCCAAAATCATGGTGCCTCTTGTCCAAAGTTTTGTTTTATCCTGATTTCCCCTAACATTAAATATTTCAGTGCATTTATATTTAGATAAGTATTGAATGTTTAGGCCTCAGTAGCCTGCTCTGTTATAAAGGTTAAAGGGTAAAAGCTCTAAGTTTTTCACATAGTTTTGGTTCCTGGTTTCATTCTATGGCCTTAGGCAGGCTTGTGACCTATAAAATGGGAATTACAATGGGACCTACATCATACATAGGGTTCTATAAGATGGCAGAGTAAAAAGGACGTGAACTCATCTTCTCCTGGGAGAACTCCAACATTACAACTTGCTGCTGAACAATTGTCAACAGGAGAATGTTGGATCCAACCAAAAAAGATACCTCACGTCCAAGGACAAAGGAGAAGCCCCAGCAAGACAGTTCAGTTCAGTTCAGTTAATTGGCTCAGTCGTGTCCAACTCTTTGCAACTCCATAAACTGCAGCACAACAGGCCTCCCTGTCCATCACCAACTCCCAGAGTTTACTCAAACTCATGTCCATTGAGTCGGTGATCCCATCCAACTATCTCATTCTCTGTCGTCCCCTTCTTCTCCTGCCCTCAATCTTTCCTAGCATCATGGTCTTTTCAAATGAGTCAGCTCTTCCCATCAGGTGTCCAAAGTATTGGAGTTCCGCTTCAACATCAGTCCTTCCAATGAATACCCACGATTGAGCTCTTTTAGGATGGACTGGTTGGATCTCCTTGCATCCAAGGGACTCTCAAGAGTCTTCTCCAACACCACAGTTCAAAAGCATCAATTCTATGGCACTCAGCTTTCTTTATAGTCCAGCTCTCACATCCATACATGACTACTGAAAACACCATAGCCTTGACGAGACAGACTTTTGTTGGCAAAGTAATGTCTCTGCTTTTTAATATGTTGTCTAGGTTGGTCATAACTTTCCTTCCAAGGAAAAGACAGCAGGAGGGGTGTAATCACGTTTAGAGTCAAACACTATACCTGCCAGAGATGCATGGAGGGCTCAAACAAAACCTTGTGAGCACCAGGAGACCCCACAGAGACTGAGCCAGACCTGCCTTTTGAGTGTCTGAGTGTCTCCTGTGGAGGTACAGGTCATTTGTAGCCTGCCACAGAGGTAGGGGCTCAGGATGCAGCAGAACTGGGTATGGCATAAGCACTCTTGGAGAAGGTCGCCATTAACCCCACTATACAGCTGTCAGAACTTACACAGGACTGAGGAAACAGACTCTTGGAGGTCACGAACAAAACCTTGTGAGCACCAGGACCCAGGAGAAAGGAGCAGTGACCCCACAAGAGACTGACCCAGACTTGCCTGTGAGTGTCCAGGAGTCTATGGCGGAGGCATGGGTCGGCCGAGGCCTGCTGCAGGGTCGGGGGCACTGAATCCAGCAGTGCAGGCATGGGACCTTGGAAGGAGGCTGCCATTATTTTCATCAGCTCCACCATAGTTTGGCCTCAGGTCAAAAAATAGGGAAGCGACACAGCCCCACCCATCAATAGAAAATTGGTTAAAGATTTACTGTGCATAGCCCCGCCCAACAGAACAAGACCCAGTTTCCACCTCAGTCAGTCTCTCCCATGAGGAAGCTTCCATAAGCCTCCTATCTTTATCCATCAGAGGGCCGACAGAATGAAAACCACAATCACAGAAAACTAATCAAACTGATCACATGGACCGCAGTCTTGTCTAACTCAATGTAACTATGAACCATGCTGTCTGTGTAGGGCCACCCAAGACGGACAGGTTCATGGTGGAGTTCTGACAAAACGCAGTCCACTGGAGAAGGGAAGGGCAAACCACTTCAGTAATCTTGCCTTGAGAACCCCAGAACAGTTCAGTTCAGTTCAGTTGCTCAGTCGTGTCCAACTCTTTGTGACCCCATGAATTGCAGCACGCCAGGCCTCCCTGTCCATCACCAACTCCCGGAGTTCACTCAGACTCACGTCCATCGAGTCAGTGATGCCATCTAGCCATCTCATCCTCTGTCGTCCCCTTCTCCTCCTGCCCCCAATCCCTCCCAGCATCAGAGTCTTTTCCAATGAGTCAACTCTTCACATGAGGTGGCCAAAGTACTGGAGTTTCAGCTTCAGCATCATTCCTTCCAAAAAAATCCCAGGGCTGATCTCCTTCAGAATGGACTGGTTGGATCTCCTTGCAGTCCAAGGGACTCTCAAGAGTCTTCTCCAACACCACAGTTTAAAAGCATCAATTCTTCAGCGCTCAGCCTTCTTCACAGTCCAACTCTCACATCCATACATGACCACTGGAAAAACCACAGCCTTGACTAGACGGACCTTTGTTGGCAAAGTAATGTCTCTGCTTTTGAATATGCTACCTAGGTTGGTCATAACTTTCCTTCCAAGGAGTAAGCGTCTTTTAATTTCATGGCTGCAGTAACCATCTGCAGTGATTTTGGAGCCCCAAAAATAAAGTCTGACACTGTTTCCACTGTTTCCCCATCTATTTCCCATGAAGTGATGGAACCGGATGCCATGATCTAAGTTTTCTGAATGTTGAGCTTTAAGCCAACTTTTTCACTCTCCACTTTCACTTTCATCAAGAGGCTTTTGAGTTCCTCTTCACTTTCTGCCATAAGGGTGGTGTCATCTGCATATCTGAGGTTATTGCTATTTCTCCCGGCAATCTTCATTCCAGCTTGTGTTTCTTCCAGTCCAGTGTTTCTCATGATGTACTCTGCATATAAGTTAAATAAGCAGGGTGATAATATACAGCCTTGATGTACTCCTTTTCCTATTTGGAACCAGTCTGTTGTTCCATGTCCAGTTCTAACTGTTGCTTCCTGACCAGGACTGAAAGATGAAATCCCCAGGTTGGTAGGTGCCCAATATGCTCCTGGAGAACAGTGGAGAAATAACTCCACAAAGAATGAAGACAAGGAGCCAAAGGAAAAAGAACACCCAGTTGTGGATATGACTGGTGATATAAGCAAAGTCCAAGGCTGTAAAGAGCAATATTGCATAGGAACCTGGAATGTTAGGTCCATGAAACAAGGCAAAATGGAAGTGGTCACACAAGAGATGGCAAGAGTGAATGTCGAAATTTTAGGAATCAGAGAACTAAAATGGACTGGAATGGGTGAATTTAACTCAGATGACCATTATATCTACTACTGTGGGCAAGAATCCCTTAGAAGAAATGGAGTAGCCATCATAGTCAACAAAAGAGTCCAAAATGCAGTACTTGGATGCAATCTCAAAATAGACAGAATGATCTCTGTTCGTTTCCAAGGCAAACCATTCAATAACACGGTACTCCAAGTCTATGCCCCAACCAGTAATGCTGAAGAAGCTGAAGTTGAACAGTTCTATAAAGACCTACAAGACCTTCTAGAACTAACACCCAAAAAAGATGTCCTTTTCATCATAGGGGACTGGAATGCAAAAGTACGAAGTCAAGAGATACCTGGAGTAACAGGCAAGTTTGGCTCTGGAATACAAAATGAAGCAGGGCAAAAGTTAACAGAGTTTTGCCAAGAGAATGCACTGGTCATAGCAAACACCGTCTTCCAACAACACAAGAGAAGACTCTACGCATGGACACAGCCAAATGGTCAATACCAAAATCAGATCAATTATATTCTTTGCAGCCAAAGATGGAGAAGCTCTATACAGTCAGCAAAAACAAGACCGGGGCAACTGTGGCTCACATCATGAACTCCTTATTGCAAGATTCAGACTTAAATTGAAGAAAGTAGGGAAAAACCACTACACCATTCAGGTATGACCTAAATCAATTCCCTTACAATTATACAGTGGAAGTGACAAATAGATTCAAGAGATTAGATCTGATAAGAGTGCCTGACGAACTAGGAATGGAGGTTTGTGACACTGTACAGAAGGCAGTAGTAAAGACCATCCCCAAGAAAAAGAAATGCAAAAAGGCAAAATGGTTATCTGAGGAGGCCTTACAAATAGCTGAGAAAAGAAGAGAAGGGAAAGGCAAAGGAGAAAAGGAAAGATATACCCATATTAATGCAGAGTTCCAAAGAACAGCAAGGAGAAATAAAGCCTTCCTCAGTGATCAATGAAAAGAAACAGAGGAAAACGATAGAATGGGAAAGACTAGAGATCTCTTCAAGAAAATTAGAGATACTAAGAGAATATTTCAGGCAAAGATGGGCACAATAAAGAATAGAAACAGTACGAACCCAAGAGAAGCAGAAGATATTAAGAGGTGGCAAGAATACACAGAACTGTACAAAAAAGATCTTAATGACCCATATAATCACAATGGTGTGATCACTCACCTAGATCAGACATCCTGGAGTGTGAAGTCAAGTGGACCTTAGGAAGCACCACATGAACAAAGCTAGTGGAGGTGATGGAATTTCAGCTGAGCTATTTCAAATCCTAAAAGATGATGCTGTGAAAGTGCTGCACTCAATATGCCAGCAAATTTGGAAAACTCAGTGGTGGCCATAGGATTGGAAAAAGTCAGTTTTCATCACAATCCCAAAGAAAGGCAATGCCAAAGAATGTTCAACTACCGCATAGTTGCACCCATCCCACAGCTAGCAAAGTAATGCTCAAAATTCTCCAAGCCAGGCTTCAACAGTACGTGAACCATGAACTTCCAGATGTTCAAGGTGGATTTAGAAAAGGCAGAGGAACCAGAGATCAAATTGTCAACATCCACTGGATCATAGAAAAAGCAAAAGAATGCCAGAAAAACATCTACTTCTGCTTTATTGACTACGCTAAAGTCTTTGTGTGGATCACCACAAACCGTGGAAAATTCTTAAAGAAATGGGAAGAGCAGACCACCTTACCTGCCTCCTGAGAAATGTGTATGCAGGTCAGGAAGCAACAGTTAGAACCGGACATGGAACAACAGACTGGTTCCAAATTGGAAAGGAGTATGTCAAGGCTGTACATTGTCACCCTGCTTATTTAACTTATATGCAGAGTACATCATGAGAATTGCTGGTCTGGATGAAGCACAAACTGGAATCAAGATTTCCAGGAGAAATATCAATAACCTCAGATATGCAGATGATGCCACCCTTATGGCAAAAAGCAAAGAACTAAAGAGCCTCTTGATGAACGTGAAAGAGGAGAGTGAAAAAGTTGGCTTAAAATTCAACATTCAGAAAACTGAGATCATGGCATCTGGTCCCATCACTTCATGGCAAACAGATGGGGAAACAATGGAAACAGTGAGAGACTTTATTTTTTTAGGCTCCAAAATCACTGCAGATGGTGACTGCAGCCATGCAATTAAAAGATGCTTGGTCCTTGGAAAAAAAGCTATGTACATCCTCAGTTCAGTTCAGTCACTCAGTCATGTCCCCATGGACTGCAGCATGCCAGGCCTCCCTGTCCATCACCAACCTCAGAGTTTTAACAAACTTATGTCCATTGAGTTGATGATGTCATCCAACCATATCATCCTCTCTCGTCCCCTTCACCTCCCGCCCTCAGTCTTTCCCAGCATCAGGGTCTTTTCCAATGAGTCAACTCTTCGCATGAGGTGGCCAAAGTATTGGAGTTTCAGCTTTAGCATCAGTTCTTCCAATGAATATTCAGGACTGATTTCCTTTAGGATGGGCTGGTTGGATCTCTCTGCTGTCCAAGGGACTCTCAAGAGTCTTCTCCAACACCACAGTTCAAACCATCAATTCTTCAGCACTCAGCTTTCCTTATAGTCCAACTCTCACATCCATACATGACTACTAGAAAAACCACAGCTTTGACTACACAGATGTTTGTTGGCAAAGTTATATCTCTGGTTTTTAATATGATGTCTAGGTTGGTCTTAACTTTTCTTCTAAGCAGCAAGCATCTTTTAATTTCATGGCTGCAGTCACCATCTGCAGTGATTTTGGAGCCCAATAAAATAGTCTTTCACTGTTTCCATTGCTTCCCCATCTATTTGCCATAAAGTGATGGGACCAGATGCCATGATCTTAGGTTTCTAAATATTGAGCTTTAATCCAGCTTTTTTACTCTCTTCTTTCACTTTCATCAAGAAGCTCTTTAGTTCTTCTTCGCTTTCTGCCATAAGGGTGGTGTCATTTGCATATCTGAGGTTATTGATATTTCTTCCAGCAATCTTGATTCCAATTTGTGCTTCATCCAGCCCAGCAACTCTCATGATGTACTCTGCATTAAGTTAAATAAGCAGGGTGACAATATACAGCCTTGACATACTCCTTTCCCAATTTGGAACCAGTCTGTTGTTCCATGTCCGGTTCTAACTGTTACTTCTTGACCTGCATACAGATTTCTCAGGAGGCAGGTCAGGTGGTCTGGTAGCCCCATCTCTTTAAGAATTTTCCAGGGTTTGTTGTGATCCACATGGTCAAAGGCTTTGGCATAGTCAATAAAGCAGAAGAACTGTCTTGCTTTTTTGATGATCCAATGGATGTTGGCAATTTGATCTCTGGTTCCTCTGCCTTTTCTAAATCCAGCTTGAAATTCTGGAAATTCATGGTTTATGTACTGTTGAAGCCTGGCTTGGATAATTTTGAGCATTACTTTACTAGTGTGTGAGATATGACCAACCTAGACAGCATATTAAAAAGCAGAGACATAACTTTGCCAACAAAGGTCCGTCTAGTCAAAGTCATGGTGTTTCCCGTAGTCATGTATTCGTGTGAGAGTTGGACCATAAAGAAAGCTGAGTGCTGAAGAACTGAGGCTTTTGAACTGTACTGTTGGAGAAGACTCTTAAGAGTCCCTTGGACTGCAAAGAAATCAACCAGTCCATCCTAAAGGAAATCAGCCCTGAATATTCATTGGAAGGACTGATGCTGAAGCTGAAACTCCAATACTTTGGCTACCTAATGTGAAGAGCTGACTGACTGGAAAAGACGCTGATGCTGGGAAAGATTAAAAGTGGGAGATGGGAATTTATTTATGGGAATTTATTTGCTGTTACCCAACTGGTAACAGCAAATACAAATCCTATGAGTGACTACAATTTCAATTCCTGCCTCAAAGAATGCAAAGTTCTAAGAAATCGTGCCTGAAGTTAAAAATCACAAAACACACAAGAAACAAGGTACCATAAGTGAAAACCAGCAGAAACAACAAACAGCTTAACTGGACTCACTAAAATTTGAGATCTGGAAATTATCCAGTACAATAAATGTGAGCCTTAAATATATTTGTTAGATGCTCAGTCGTGTCTACTCTTTGCGACCCCACGGAATGTACCCTGCCAGACTCCTCTGTCCATGGAATTCTCCAGGCAAGATAAGTGGAGTGGGTGGCCATTCCCTTCTCCAGGGGATCTTCCCAACCGAGGGATCAAACCTGGTTCTCCTGCACTGCAGGCAGATTCTTGAGTATCTGAGCCATCAGAGCAAAAGACTATATAAAAATCCTATCTGTAGCGGTAGGCATGGGGAAGGAGCTAGAATGGATTACATAGCAGATTAGATACTGTTAAAGGCTATGGTTTTTCCAGTAGTCATGTTTGCGTGTGAGAGCTGGACAATAAAAAAGGCTGAGCACCGAAGAATTGATGCTTTCGAACTGTGGTGCTAGACAAGACTTTTGAGAGTCCCTTGGACTACGCAGAGGTCAAACCAGTCAATCCTAAAGGAATACTCATTGGAAGGACTAATGCTAAAGCGGAAGCTCCAATACTCTGGCCACCTGATGTGAAGAGCTGACTCCTTGGAAAAGACCATGATGTTGGGAAAGACTGAGGGCCGGAGGCGAAGGGGATGACAGAGGATGAGATGGTTGGACAGCATCATTGACTCAATGGACATAACTCTGAGTAAACTCTGGGAGTTGGTGATGGACAGAGAAGCTTGTGCTGCAGTCCATGGGGTTGCAAAGAGTCGGACATGACTGAGCAACTGAACAAAAAAGGCAGAATTCACTTGCTAGAAGATGGATCTAAAGAAATCTAGAAAGTGATCAGGGATACAAAGAGACAAAGAATAAAATAACTACATATGTGACACTGGAGAGTACAATACGATGGTCTAATATGTATTTAATTGTATTTACAGAAGAAAGTAAAGGAAAGAATAAGGAAGAAGAGGTATTTGTAGACTCAACACCAGAACTAGATGAGTTGACAGAGGGACCTAAGGCAATTTAGTTTAGACAATCACTCTCAGAGCCAGTCCTGCATTTGCACAAACTCAAAAATGAGCACTTCCTTAAATCTGAGGCCCTAGGCATGTCACGGGCTATACACTAGTGCTGGTCCTGCTGAGCATTTTTCCAGCATGTTGTAAGACACCAAATTCTGGAGCCAGAAATTCCAAGAATAAATAAAATATACTCATGTGCAGTAATAGCAAAGTGAAAACTGCAGAGGGCCAGGGTCAAGTACAGATCAATAAAAAAGAAACTACAATCAGACTGACCACAGACTTCCCAGCAGCCACAGTGGAAGCCAGAACAGTATCTTCAAGGTACTGAGATTAAATAATTGGCAGTCGAGAATTTCATTCAATAACTTTAATATGAGCGTAAAAGACATGAAAGTTGTTCAGTCATGTTCAACTCTTTGCAACCCCATGGACTATACAGTCCATGGAATTCTCCAGGCCAGAACACTGCAGAGGGTAGCCATTCCCTTCTCCAGGGGATCTTCCTGACTCAGGAATCAAACCGGGGTCTCCTGCATTGCAGATTCTTTACCAGCTGATCCACCAGGGAAGCCCCCAAGAGTAAAAGAAAGTCATTTTCAAGCTCACAAAAACTAAGAGAACTTACTGCTAATAGACCCTCACTGAAGGAAGCACTGAAGGATGAATTTCAGGCAGAAAGAAGGCAATCTCAGGTGGACAGTCTTACAAAAAGAACTATGGAGACTTCCCTGGTGGTCCAGTGGTTAAGAATCTGCTTGCCAATGCAGAAGACACAGGTTCAATCTCTGCCCCAAGAAGATTCCACATGCTGTGGGGCAACTAAGCCTGTGTGCCACAATTACTGAAGCCTGTGCTCCGTAACAGGAGAAATCACTGCAGTGAGAAACCTGTGCACAGCAACAAAGACCCAGCACAGCCAAAAATTTTAAATTAATTAATTTTAAAAAGGAACTGTGAACAAAGAGATTGGTGATTCTGTAAGCCACCAATGCACAACATTTGATTGCATAAAGAAACAATGGTATCTCATCTATCTTGGAAAAAAACACAGAATGAAAACACTGGTTTATAACAGGAAATAAATGATGAGGGAGTAAGGGGCCTAAGTTAAAGTAGTTTAAGGTCCTTTATTGTTTTGTTTGGGCTTCCCCAATGGCTCAGTAGTGAAGAAGCTGCCTGCAGTGCAGGAGATGCAGGAGATGTGGGTTCTGTCCCTGGGTTGGGAAGATCCTCTGGAGGAAGAACTGGCAACACACCCAGTATTCTTGCCTAAAAAATCTCGTGGACAGAGGAGCATGGTGGGCATAGTCCAAAGGGTTGCAAAGAGTCAGCCACAACTGAGCACAGCATACACTGTTTTGTTTTAGCAGTTAAAAATTCTGATTAAATTTTAAATATCTAGAGGACCCACCAAAAGAATAAATAAAGACCGTAACTTCCATGGCAATCAATAGGGAAAAAATGGGGTATTAAAAAGTTCAATCTGTAAAAATAAAAGAAAGCAGAAGGAAAAAACAAAAATAAAAACCAGGACATAGGTGAAGTTATTTCTGTGTAGGGACAGGGGGTATATAGGAACTTTCTGTACCTTCCTTTCCATGTTGTTACAAATCTAAAATTGTGCTGAAAAAAATTATGTCTTAAACACACACACACCCAGCACAAACAGCACAAAATAAGATAGAAAGACATCTGACTAATTCAATAATCTTCAGCTCTTACATTCATTCTGACTGAAATATTTTGCTCTGCATTGAAAAGACAAAGGTTGTCAGAATGGCTAGAAAACAAAATCCAGTAATGGGGGTGTATTACAAGTAAAAGAGCTAGGTTAAGGAGCTGCTAAAGTTTCTTCTAGATGGAGAAGGTCTATACAGTCAGCAAAAACAAGACCAGTAGCTGACTGGGGTTCAGATCATGAAGTCCTTATTGCCAAATTCAGACTTAAATTGAAGAAAGTAGGGAAAACCACTAGACCATTCAGGTATGACCTAAATCAAATCCCTAACGATTATACAGTGGAAGTGAAAAATAGATTCAAGGGATTAGATCTGGCTTTCGAACTGTAGTGTTGGAGAAGACTCTTAAGAGTCCCTTGGACAGCAAGGAGATCCAACCAGTCAATCCTAAAGGAAATCAACCCTGAATATTCAGTGGAAGGACTGATGCTGCAGCTGAAGCCCCAATACTTTGGCCACCTGAGGCAAAGAACTGACTCATTAGAAAAGACCCTGATGCTGGGAACAATTGAAGGCAGGAGGCAAAGGAGATGTCAGAGGATGAGATGGTTGGATGGCATCACTGACTCAATGGACATGAGTTTGAGTAAGCTCCGAGAGTTGGTGATGGACAGGGAAGCCTGGCATGCTGCAGTCCACGGGATCACAAAGAGTCAGACATGACTGAGCAACTGAACTGAACTGAAAGTTTCTTCCTGCTTTATCCATCTGCAACTTTTCCATAGTCAACCAGAACAAATGTGGTCATGTGACAAGTGTTTGATAAAGGAACTATTGGCAAACATTCGGGTAGAGTGTAAGGAAACCAGAGGGATAAGTTCAACACCCTGGAACTGGAAAACATAGGGCTCTGTTATCACCTCCAGGACTGAAAGGCCAAGGAGAGCTGGGCAGTTACGAGAACCCATCCTGACTCCTTCCAATCCATCTTCCACACTGTGGCCAGAGTGACATACTCCCTAATACATGCACTCACTCACACACATTTACAGCTTCAAGTCTTTTAAGAGAACCTCATAGTCCTTGAGGTTAAAACCGCCTTCACATAGCCTCAAAGCCTTTTGTGATCTGTCCTCTATGCCTTATCTCCAGCTTTTTCTGGGACCAGAGTCTACCTCTCTTTCAGCTTTTTAGTCACAATGGCCTTCTCTTATATTCTTGGCTTCACCAAGCATGTTCCTTCCCACTTCAGGACCTTTGCATGTGCTGTTCTCTGCATACAGTACTTCTCACTCTACTCTCTAAACCCACTCAACCCCACTCATCTTTCTGGGCTGAGCTCAAGTGTCACTTACTAGAGGAACTTTCCCAAAACCCCACCTTCATAATATACCTTCAGGACATTAATCTCTCTCCTGCGGAGCACTCACCACTATTCTAATTTTCTATTCAATGGACTGGTTCAAAATTGGGAAAGGAGTATGTCAAGGCTGTATATTGTCACCCTGCTTATCTAACTTATATGCAGAGTACATCATGTGAAATGCCCAATTTGATGAAGCACAAGCTGGAATCAAGATTTCCAGGAGAAATATCAATAACCTCAGATATGCAAATGATAGCACTTTAATGGAAGAAACTAAAGAGGAACTAAAGAGTCTCTTGATGAAAGTGAAAGAGGAGAGTGAAAAAGTTGGCTTAAAAGTCAGCATTCAGAAAACTAAGATCATGGCATCTGGTCCCATCACTTCATGTCAAGTAGACTGGGAAAATGTGGAAACAATGTCAGATTTCATTTTCTTAGGCTCCAAAAGCACTGTAGACGGTAACTGCAGCCACAAAACTAAAAGACACTTGCTTCCTGAAAGACTAGTTATGACAAACCTAGACAGTGTATTAAAAAGCAGAGACATCACTTGGCCAACAAAGGTCCATATAGTCAAAGCTGTGGTTTTTCCAGTAGTCATATGTGGATGTGAGAGCTGGACCATAAAGAAGGCTGAGTACTAAGAACTGATGCTTTTGAACTGTGGTGCTGGAGAAGACTAGTGAGAGTCCCTTGGACTGCAAGCTCAGAGGGTTGCAAAAAGCTGGACAAGACTTAGCAACTGAACAGCAATTCGTATTTGTGCAATTGTTTGATGTATATGTGTTCCACTACACTGGAAGCTCCATGAGAGCAAGAAAGGTACCCTTTTGCTCACTACGGTGCAGTGTGTGGCCCTTGGCATCTAGCAGAAGCTCAATACATATTGATGAATAAAGAAATGAAAATATCCTAAGAGAAGGGCACTTTGCACAGAAATAAGCATTATATACCCTAAGAAGCTTTGCCCAATTTCGTTAAATTTACATTCATTCATTCAGATTATTTACTTGCCGTTTCTCTGTGTCAGAACTCAAGGCAGCTTCCTTCAAAAATTTTTTTCGGAATACATGGCAAGAACATGGTGGGAGAGTCTTCAAGCCAGGGCAGTAGATGGCATCTCAGTAAACCTGGTGGGCACTCAAGGTGGAAAATAGGGGGTGCCTTCCCACTCTTGGCCCATCAGACACAGAGCTAGGATTGAACAGTCAACCATGAGCCCTTCCCAGGGCCCTAAATGGTGCCAGGGCCACAGTCAGTGGCACCCAACTGACTGAACTCTGGGCATTTTGGCACAGTGGGGCTGATGGAGCTGAGTTTGGTTGGCTCCAGACAATTGCTAACTACAGAGAAAATCCTCCGCCTCAAAATTCGCATTTGGGAAAGAGGCAAAAAGCATTTTCTTTGATTATTAAAGTTCTCTGATTTGATTGACTTTACACATGAATGGTAATGGCCGTATGCCTCGGCTTCCTCATCTTCAACAAGCATGAATGCTTTTAGGTTCTTAAAGAGCATCAGTAAATAGCAATAAGAGCAATAGCAGCAACTAACATTTAGTTAGTGAACACCAATTAGTTAGTGAACACCACTCTGTGACAGACTGTGCTGAGTTCTTTACACATGTATACATATATGTAGTATCTCTTAATATATATATATGGGTTGCCATTTCCTTCTCCAGGAGATCTTCCCGACCCAGGGATTGAACCCGGGTCTCCCACATGGCAGTATCTCTTAATCTTCACATAAATGAACTCAGGTTGGTCCCCTGCTTAAAGCCCTTCTGATTCCTTATCATGGCCTTCAAGAACCTACATGAATGATTTCTGCTGTTTTACACTACATGGTCTCCCCCCTCAGTCAGTTCCAGCAGCATGCACCTTCCTTTCACAACTCACAGACGTCAAGCTTGTTCCTACCTTATCACCGATGCACCAGCTAACCCTTCTGCCTGAAGTGCTCATCCCTCAGATCTATGTGGGTTCCTCCTGCTGGTCACTTGGGTCTCACCTCAGTTACTACCTCCCTGACTCCCTTACCCCATTCACCCTATAGCTCCATCACCTTACCATTTTATGGCCTCCATAGCAAGTACCACTATTTGAAATTATATTAATTTTTTGTTTACTCCACTACCATCTGTCTCTCTTAACTAGAACATACACTCCATGATAGCCAAGTCTTATCTATCTTGTTCACTCTTGATTTCTCAGTGGCCAGAACAGAGCCCAGCATGTATCAGGCCTTCCACAAACATTTCTCAAGTTAAAAAAAAAAAAGGGTGAAAGACCCTGTAAGATACCTACACCGTTTTTTCAATGAAGGACCCGAGGCTTAATAACATTGGGTGGCTTGTCTACGGTCACAGGGACAGTGAGTAAGTAGAGGCAATGAGTAACAATCTTACCCAGGCCTACTTCCTCCTGGACTTGTGCTCTGAATCATTACATCCTGTTCTCTGATTTGACTGACTTTACCCATGGATGGTAATGGCCCTAGGCCTTGGCAAACTGGGATTCATCCCATGAATCATGTCTTGTATCCTCCCCACTACTACTCCCATTTTCATTCTTTACATTGAGCCTGGATTAAGAGCTAGACAGTAAAGAGGCATTGAATAAACCAGTACAGAGAGTATGAACTGATACAGTCACTTTGGATAACTGTTTGGAAATACTAACAATAACTCAGTCCTTAGTTTATAGGTACAGATACACAAACATGTGTCCAACCAAAAGCCATGTACAAGAATGTTCACCGAAGCAACATTCCTAAAATCAAACGCTCGGAACAACCTAAATGTCCATCAAATAGAATGAATAAACATATTATAGTAAAATCATAAGATGGAATATTATATAGCAACAAAAAAGAAAACACAACTATATGCAACAACATGAATGAATCTCACCAAGAAAAAAGCATCTACTGTCTGCTGCCGCTGAGTCACGTCAGTCGTGTCCGACTCTGTGCGACCCCACAGACGGCAGCCCACCAGGCTCCCCGTCCCTGGGATTCTCTAGGCAAGAACACTGCAGTGGGTTGCCATTTCCTTCTGCAATAGTTCCCTTTAAAGAAAGATTTTTAAAATAGACTACATTAATCTATGTTGCTAAAAGTCAAAATAGTGACTATCCTTGGGGGTGGAGGTGGGGCCTGGTGGTCGTTTGGGACGGGAAGAGTGTGAGTGGGGCTTCCTGAATCAGGTAATATAGTTTCTAGACCTGGATGTTAGTTCCATGGCAGTGTTCGCTTTGTGAAAATTCATTCAGTTATACACTTCTGATTTTGTACACTTTTATGTTGTAAAATAATATATTTATGTTGAATCATATGAAATGCTACTTTGTCCATGAAAAGTCACTGAATATTAGCAATTTCATATGGTTCAACTAAAATGTTATACTTCAATGAAAGAATTACTTATGAAAAAAAAAAGTCCTGCCCAGTTGAATTGCTTTGTACACAGCTCTGTAAAAACTAGTTATGAGAAAGAGCTTGTGCCTTCCAAGGGCTCTTTGGCAGATGGTAAACAGGTTCAGGATGGTTATAAATTCCTCCCCAGGGCCTGAGGCTGGTGCACTTGGCCTTGTACTCAGGTCCAGAGTCCAGCCAGCCCTGGTGTGGTACAAGTCAGCTAGAGGAGGCCAGGATGTCCTCAGGCAGAGATGAAGGAACCACTCCAGCCTCAGGCTCAGGGTGTCATTGTTCTTGCAACACACCAGGTCACGCCTGCCCTGCTCTTTGCACTCACAGTGACCTCCTTTCTGGACATCTGCAAGGTTCTTGCTCCTCAGCCTTCAGACTTCTCAAAGAGATGTTCTCTGACCTCCCTAAAGATCTTTCCTTTCATCACTGTCACATTCCCTTCATGGATTTGATCAACCTCTGAAATTATGTTATTATTTGGGTGTTTACTTTTTAATATTTGCATTCCTCATTAGACTAAGGTATATGAGGGCAGGAGATTCCTGTAAGTTATTCACTGTTGTACTCTTAGGGCCCAGGATGGCACCTAGTACCTAGATGCTGCTTAAATATTGGCTGAATGAATGAACAATGAATGACTGACCAAATGAAGTGGCATAAGGCCAAGAGACAAAAGGTGGCCCAAAGCACACTGTCAAGATGGAAAAGTGGATGCAGCTCCAATTTCTCTCAAGGGACACGAAAGCCAAGATCAGCCTCCAAAAGTCCAGCCTCTGGACCCTCCAGAGTCCAGATATCTGTTCCTTATCCCTGTGTTTCTCTCAGGGTCCCCATTCTGTCCTATGAAAGACACAGACACTTAGGAGGTATTAACTGCACCACTGCATCAATGGACATGAGTCTGAGCAAACTCTGGGACATCGTGAAAGACAGGGAAACCTGGCGTGCTGCAATCCACAGGGTTGCAGAGTCAGATATGACTTAGCAACTGAACAACAAAATCAGCTGAGTTTTTCAAGATAACCAGGGAATTTCTGTGATTTGCAAGCAAGGACCAAGAGAGCTACTCATTTTTTTTCTTCTTCACTTCCTACTTACTGTTCTCAATGGTTGCTCTGGATTTAGCTCCCACATCTGAAATGAGCAGTGTGCTTCATTGTAGGTGAACCTGAACTAATGCAAATTTGAACCTGTGCCATTTAAATATATTCATAAAAATCTTGATTCAGTTAGCCAAAGCTAAAACAATGCAATTTGGACTTTACAGTCACACCTATGAGGAAACCACTCTGGACTATCTGAAGTTTAGGAAAGCTTCTTTTGCATAGCCTTCCACAACCCTGTTCTTGGACGGTCTTGAAGGAAGAATGGGGAAGAGGAGGCTAGTGACCTGTATTATCTTAACCAAACTAAAATCTTCAAAACTTCTCTGTTAAACAGAGCAATGAGAGGATCTCAAAACTACTTGTGCACTTGGCTCTGAGCTGGATTGCTTGAAGACTATCACGCCCTTTAGGGCTCATGATAACCCACTGAAGCAGATACTATGACTATCTCCTTTTTCACAATAGAGATTTAAAGAGATTAAGAATTATGTAAAGTCACTAAATGTTTAACAATCCCCATCCCAATACTGATATAAGAGAACCATTATTCCCAGAATATTACAGGATCTGCTACTACCTAAAGCCAAACATCTAAAAGCAACTCTTTCGCAAACTATTTAAGATACCCAGCCACACAGTTAAAAGTATAACTTTTGTCCTGTAAAAACTGTACTAGTTAAAGCAGCAACGACAGCACGGTATGACCCTTTGAACTCTGTGTTGATAAAGAAAACTTTGTTTGCATTTTAGTGTTTTTCTGAGGTTTTGATGCACCCAGATAAATAGGCTTCTCTTAAAATTCTCACTCACTCCCTACATTAAAATGGTTGGATATGTTGAATCATCATCAAAATGTATATTTAGCACTCAGAATGTGCCAGGGGCTATCCTAAGTGCTCTATGAGCATTATTCCATTCAAGATCCACTCAGGCGTTTTTGCTAAGTACTACTATTAGTTTTCATATGAGAAAGAAACTCTGTCATATGAAAAAGAGAGAGGCACATAAAGTTTAGCTAACCTGTCCAAGGCTGTAGAGCTTGTAAGGGTGGAACTGAACCCCAGCAGCCTGTGGTCAATGTTTGTACATCTGTTTTTCAAGATTTCCAGGCTTCAAAACACCTCAATACACTGAGCCAGAAACCCTAGGGGCTAGTGCCAGAACAGAGTTCTCACCTTAGGTCTGACATGTCGCCCTGGCTATCTTAACTTGCAGGACCACTCCGCATGGCTCCTTCCTGCTCCTGGGACTTCTGCCACCCCTCGCCTGGCTGAGTTGGCTTCCTGCAGATGCGAGATGCAGGAAAGCACCGCCAGGGCCCCCAGGGCCTTCCTTTGCTTTCTGTATTCTCGGATCACTGATGTTAACTGTAATTAAATCATCCTTGGAAACAAACAAATTATTATTTGTTAACATCTATCTCCCCTTCTGACTATATAAATAAAGCAGTTCCAGAGTTTCTATAAAGGTGGGGGCAGGTCATTATTTGTGTTGGGGGTTTGGTTCCAGAGCTTCCTATTTGATATAAGGTTGAAAAAAGTCAACTGAAAACACAAATAAATGAGGTTGCTGATGAAGATAAGGGATGACACCATGGTATCACCACTGACAGTAAGCTCTATGTGGGTAAAAATAGCATCTATCTCTTTCATCACTGTAAACCCAACACCTGATAAATAAGAAGTCTATAATAATGTTTTGTGGAATTAATAAATAATTAAAACAGAGTCTCTGACTTCTCATCTGAAAAAGAGAGAAGATAAGACCCAGAGCACAGTTTTTTTGAAGCACCATGACATATGAAAACAGGTCGAGCACAGGAATGGCATACAGTAGGTTCCCCATAAATGTGTGGCACTGAATGGGAATTCCTGCCTCTCCTCATTCCCATTGTACTCAGCTCCCATTTTAATAAAAGGACAAGGCACAGAACTGAAGCCACTGGACTCTCTGGACACAATCTGGTAGGGGTGAAGACGTTTACACCTGTGTTAGGGTAAAAGGACTATAATTGCATAGGTAGAAATGCAGGGCTGTTAGGATCCACCTCTAGCAGGAAAGTTACACCTGGGGAATAGACAAGCCAGCTTTGGAATGAACAAAGTCCCAGGAAGTAGGGGAAAGAAAAAAAAATCCAGTGCAGGTCTACTTGGCTCTCAATCTAAAGAATGAAGGTGGTACCATCAAACCGGGAAGGCACAGATGCCTAGCATTCCCCCACCATCTTTCATTCTGTCCCCTCTCCTCCGGCTAGTATTAAAACACAAATCAGAGTGTGTAGGGACCCTGCTTAAAACCCTGAAGAGGACACTATCTGAACTCCTCACCAGGCTGATCTCAACCCTACTCGCCAAGCTGTGGCCACAGAGGCCTCCCGTAGGCAACTTAATGAGGCCTTCCCCAGGCAACTATCCACTTCCCTTTCCCCGCTGGGCTCCCTCTGCCTGTCTCCTCACCCTCCTTCGGGTCACTCCTTCCCTGTCTCCAAATCTCAACTCATAACCACTTTATCAGAAAGAGACCTGACCCCCTCACCGCCATGCCAAATTAAAATCAGGTCCTTCCTGGCTCTCCACATACCCTCAGATCTTGCTACATCTCCCTCCTAGCACTTATCATAGACTCAAATTGCATAGTCTGCCTTCTCCCCAAATTGTGAGCTTCACTAGGGCAGGGAGGGCTGTCTGTCCCTCACGACC
Source organism: Bos javanicus (assembly GCF_032452875.1). Taxonomy (NCBI): domain Eukaryota; kingdom Metazoa; phylum Chordata; class Mammalia; order Artiodactyla; family Bovidae; genus Bos; species Bos javanicus. The sequence goes on along the minus strand of NC_083874.1, from coordinate 52,887,247 downwards.
AAGTGCCCAGAGTCAGGGCAGGCCGCAGCACAGAATATATGATTGAATGAATGAATGGATGGATTTCTCCTAAGTAACCCCCAAACCTCTCCTCTCTTTAGGTTTCCAGGAACAGTGGAATACGGTCCCCAGTGCCCTCCTAGTCACTGAGTCACAGTCCGCTCAGGCATCAGAGGCTCCTCCCAGTTCAGGACTGGTATCCTTCATGGACCCACCATCCCACCAGAGCTGGGGTCTCCTCACTCCTCCTTTAGAAAAGCTGAAAAAAAGACCAGGAATGAAAGGAACACATTTCTTGGCTAATTTCTCTAATAAAGAACACAGGATAACTCCAACCCCTGCCACCACCCCCCACCCCCATCCCCATCTTGATCTTATAGAGTTCAGAAAGTATTTCTTTATTCTCTTTCTTTTAATTGTTTAAGCAAGGCCATGAGCAACCACTGGCTGGAAAATTACTGCTCCAACTTTCCTTGTTTAACATGCTTAAATGACTTGCAAAAAACAGGTTTTTAGGTTTGTGATCATGAGTTTGAGCAAGCTCCAGGAGATAGTGAAGGACAGGGAAGACTGGCATGCTGCAGTCCACAGGGTCACAGAGTTGGACACTGACTAAGTGACTGAACAACACGGTTGGTGATATGGAGACGGGGTGATAGAAAGATCCGAGTTGTAAAGGTCTAGGGAATCAGCACCACAATTTAGTAAATCTTTCATTTATCAGGAGCAGGACCCTTGGCCTGAATTTCTACATCTGACGAATAGGAATAATGATATTGAGCTTAGATGCCTGTAACGAAAAGAACTGAACGACTTTAAAATATTCTTATCCTAGTAAAGTGTTTTTCTCTTGGCATTCGGTAAGATCTTGGTCCAAGGAAGACCCAGGAGATGAATAAGTAAATCAAATTACACAGGTGCGTTTGACTAGCGAGAAGCCATTTTAGCCTAGACTCGGTGACCTTGGGCTCTGGTCTGGGTTTGTAAAATGTCTCTCCCTCTGCCGATCCCCTGGGTCCCAGCTCCAGCCCAAGGCCAAACCTCTGGTCTGGAGCTTTGCATATGCTCCACTGACAACTGCCAAGCGCAGTCCTATGGTGGCGTAGTGAAGAAAAAGTCAGCCTCACCACCTCCCGGTGAAGCGAAAACACCACCAAGATAAACCTTTCAGGGGGATTCAGGCCCTAGCCCAGCCTTATCCCTGCATCAAAGCCACCCCCTACCCCGTACTCCCCGGAGGCTACAGCCTCCTCCGTTCCTGGGCGGAGCTGGGCCTGCTGCGAGGGCTCCCCGCCTTCCCGGAGTCGGGCCTAATGGCGGGGGCTTTTCTTTTCACCCGCCGGGGCTGAGGCTCTGCCCACCTCCCCCCCTCGCCCCACCCGCCCCATCATTAACTGCAAAGAAAAGATCCCGGCCATTTCCATTTCCTCTGCGGCTCAAGAGCCCTGTTGTTATTTAATCCCGCGGCCACCCCAGCAGCATCTTTGGCGCAGACGGCTCCACCCATCCACCTGGCCAGTTCTGCACCGCTCCCGCTTCTCCGGCGGGGCACTAGTCAGGGCGGTTGGAGAGAGGCGCCTACAGCAGCAAAGGCTGTGGCCTTCTTTAGGCCTGCGTCCCGTGAGGGTTGCGAAACACGCGGGAGTTGAGGGGAGCACTAGCCGGGGCAGCAGAGGACGGGCGGACGCCGGAGCACTGCGGACATTACACTGGGGTGGGAGGAAGTGGGGCGCTGCCAGGCGAGAGCCAGGTCTCTAGCTGAGTAGCCAGTCCACTCCGGGGGGTACTAGGGCCGGAAAAGGCTCGGCCCAGTCCTGTCCACACCCAAGAGGTGGGGGAGGGGTGCTCTGCACTTATTCAAGGGAGACTCAGCCTCAGGAAGGGAACCAGATTCACTCAGTAACCCCCCACTCCGCCCTTCTTTGATATGGACCTTTGACATTTTCTTAAAATTTTTGGTAAACACAGCTTCAAGACCCTTCCCCCCACGACGCCCCTACTCTAGAGAAAGAGAAGGCCCCTAGCAGGGGTCCTCCCGTTCCCCGCCCTCTGACTGCCGCGGGTAGAAATCCCTGGATCTAGGTGTGTCCTCCCCCACCCAGCTCTTAGCCCAGGATCCTGAGGTCGCAGTGTTTCCCCCCCACCACCCCGCCCCCAGCAACACGGACGGTTCCAACCCAGGTCCGCAGTGGCGTGAAGGTAGCCTTTACCTCCTCTCGCAGGCTGGGAGGGGGTACAGCCCGCGCAGCTGAACCAGCTGCAGCAGTCGCCGCCGCCCTCCATTCATAAAGGAAAAAAAAAAAAAAGCAACAACAACCTCCACCCCTCTTTGTAAAAGAGCGACGGCCCCTGGAGGAGCGAGAGCCAACCCCAGCAATCACGGGTTAAGTCCTTTTCCGGCCCCCCATTCATAAAAAAAGGAACGCGGCGCATGCGCGCGCGGGGTCTCTTGTGCCCACCCATTCATAGAATCGCGAGCGGCGCGCGTGCGCACTGGAGCTCCCTTCCCTCCCATTCATAAAAAAGCCATTTTCCCAGGCAGTGGTTGCAACATCGCCGCGGAGGCAGTGAGAGAAGCTGACAGCGCGGACCTGGCGCTGCGGAGCGCAGGGAGCCGAGCCGGTTCCTCCGGCCGGCGTCTGCGAGGATAGCGGCGTCCGATCCGCTCGGGTTCGGGGGTTTACACAGACGTGAAGCAATGCTTGTGACTCTGCGGCTCCTCAAAGTAAGTCCTCGACCGGTTTCGGGATGTGAAGCTACCCTTCTCTGAGTCGCAACGCGACTCCCCCTCGGGCTGGGGCAGATGCTGCGCTATTTCTATACGCGCCTCAATGTTCTTTCCCTCTCCCTGCGCCTCCTGGAGCAGCTGCGGTGCGCCGCAGCTCCCTGACGCCCTCGGCTGGGCCAGTTAGGCGCCGGGGGTGCTCACAGCCTGGCACCGGCGTTTCCGACCCCCGGGCATTGCCAAGCCGGGCTTTCCCACTCTACCACTCAGAAGCACCGTGCGTGTCCCGGGAGTTTGCTTCTGGTCTGGCCCCTTTCCGCCTACCACTACCCACCTCGGGTGCTGGAACAGGCGATTTTGGGCTCCGTGAGGAGCCACCTCTTGGGTCCGGCGGGCGCCTTCACCCTGGGCGGCTCGCCCACCCTGGGCTCTCTGCCCACGGTGCCAGTCTGCCGTAGATCTCCCCAGCCCGCCGCAGAGGCCTATGCTCGACGTAGGTTTTATTTTACCCTTCGGAGCCGTGATGGACTAGGTTTCTTTCCTTCTGCCTACCCCTCGATGGTCAGCGCAGGGCTGGCCCGGGACTGGGCATTTCTGCTCTCTTTGGTGAGGCAGTTCCTCGCCGTCTGACCTTTGCTCTGCTGCCGCATTTTATGCTGTGCAACTGCCTTGCAGTTGCCTTCCTTTCCCCGGCCTCTGCAGGGGCCAAGGCTCCTCGGCCTCCTCGTGTCCCCCTATACTCTGGCACCGAATTGTGCCAGGCCCCGAGGCTCCCGGCCGCTCTGGGGCTGTGGTGGGGGCTGAAGGTGCGTTTACATAACGCCAGGCGTGTGGGAGCTGGAGGAAGAGGTTGCGTGCGTAGGAGAGATAAGTCTCCCGCCTTCCCTCCTTCCTTCTTGGTGGTACCAGGCTTGACATCACCGAGAAGAAAGAAGGACAGAGACGGTACGTTATGAAAATTCTGAATCGCCAAGGCTTGGGAGGCAATGAAGGGGGGTAAGGGCAGGTTTGGCCAGCCAGGACAGCTGGAGCTTGGCTCCATCACTGGGGCCAGGGCTAGGGCCAGGGCTGTGCCCAGTTTCCCCTCCCTGCAGACGATCAAAAAGCATTTAGACAGTAGCTGCTCTTGTGCAAGAAGCCAGTTTCTCAATTCTCTTTGATTGAGGACTGGGGGTTGTGGGCAGAGGAAGCAAGAGAGGTGGAAAATGGTTGCATGGCTAGATGGGCTGAGTGATGAAGGAAAGAAGAGAACTGGGCTGGAGGGCTGGATGGTGGGCAGAGGGGACAGATGCTGGCTGCCTCATGCACCAGCTGCTGGATGGGTATCCATTTTGCCAGGCCTGGATGAGGGGGCAGAAGGCTGCCTCGTGGCCCACTAGGGCTCGGAGGGCACCTCTCCCCCCAGGATGATTTGTGAAGAAAGGAAGGGTGTGTGTTCAATGGGGTGCCCAGACCCAGCGTGAACCCCCTCTTTCCTGCTTCCAAACCAGTGAGCATGATTCTCTCCACTTTGGGGGTTGGGTAAGAGAAAGTGCCTGTCAGTCTGGTTCGCTGACTGAGGAGGCTCTCAGTGCCTCTGAGCCTCTCAGGGATACAAAGCTGGGAGGTAAAAGCCCAGAGCATTTAGGAAATGTGGGTTTATCAACGTCTTAATCAGCTCGGTCTGGCCTGAGGCCCTGCCCAATATTGCACTGGTGATTTCACAATGTTTAGAGTTCCCTGGATCTTAACACAAATGGGGCATAAACATCTGAAAATTTCAGTTTTTCCCCTTAGTGAAAGACTAAGTGGGTATGGGGCAGACTAGGAAAGGGTGGGCAGCCACCGACACCCTTCCACCTCTACCACCCTCCCTCTACCCCCCGCCCCCTTTCTCTGTCTCCCTCTATCTCTTTAAGGAGAAGGGTAGGAAAGAAATTGTAGACACGTCCGGTATAAAATCAGACTGCTTCTTTCCTAGCCCTTGGGAGGGTCCTCACTTGCCAGAAGGCTCTAGATGAATTCTAATATGAACAGTGCACATCCTGACCAACTGAGCTGCATGGCTAGTACAAGGTAGGCGTTTTGGTGGCAGATTTGTAAAATCTCCTTGATGGACAAATGCTCAGTGAGGACGACATCTCTTGGTTATCTTCCTTTTTAGATTCTTACTCTCTGTTCTGTGGAGAATAAGTGCTCTCCTGCTCATTCCCACCACCTTTTCTACTAGTACCCTCTGAAATGGCAACATCTCCTTAGAGCTTCCAGGGGGCTTTGTGGGAGGAGACTGACCACCTGGAACAGAATGATTCCTAGTTAAAGCAGGGCAGAGGCTGAAGACATTTGGAGCTTGCAGGTGTCATTTTTGCTTTTATCCTTCCAGAATAGGTGGAGAGACCAGAATTTTAAAATTAAGGGAGGAAAAAACACCCATTAACACTTCCAGAAATGGCCCCTGAGATGTACTGCTCTGGAATGCTTGGGATCACATGTGTGGAATTCTCTTCCAATTTTTGATGCTGTTAGTCCCTTCATGTCACATCTTCCAGCACCAGTTTTTGGGGTCCCACAAGCCTTTTTCTTTTCCCAGGCTCTCCTCTTGGGTAGGGCGCAGGTAATGGTACCAGGGTGCTTAGAAAGGAGCCCCTTCTCTTCAGAGAAGGAGTTCAGTGTAAAAACTATGGGATTCAGTTTGGTTCTGCATCCAGAGTTGTCTGTCATCTGGCCCCAACTGAGGCAGGAGTTTCCCTGTGAGGAAAACCTCTGGATCTAGGGACAGAATTGAAAATGTTGGATTTGGGATATCAATATGACTGTGTTTTTAAGGAAGGGGAAGGGCAAGAGTGGAGAAGCTTCCATCGCATGGCCAACCTGGAGCTATTGGACAGAAGGGAAAGCAATGACTCACTGGAATATATTTTTACTCTTTCAAAAGAGCCAGAGGAAGAAGGTGATGAAGGGCAACATAACGGAAGACTGTATTACCTCTTCTAGACCAAGGTAGGGAACTGGGTCAGAGCAGATGAGAGGTTAGGAAACTTGGGCCTTAGTCTCCCCATCTGCAGAGTGGGGAGAAAACCCCCCGCGCCCACCCAGGGGCCAGGGCCAGCCGAGCAGCTAGCCAAGTGTGCAGGGCTGGGGCTGTGCCCATGTTACTAGGGGTGCCTGTTAGGAGGGCCTGGTTGTAAGGAAGCCCCTTCCTCCACAGGAGACGTGGGGTACTTCTTGATGTACAGAGGGGAGGATGCGGAGCTCTCAAGGGGGCCTGGGGCCACCCTGCAGAACCAGACAGCTGACAAGGCTGGGGATGTATCCGGGACATGTGGCTGGGTTTAAGAGGCTCCACTGTTCAGCTGTGATCATGATTGTTCTTTCCAAGGACAGTCAGTAGAGGAAGCAAGGGCACCAGGGAGGGAGCACAGATGTGCTGGATCTTGTGGAGGAGGGAAGGGGCCCTTCTGGGGCAGGTGGCCATTTGCAGAAAAGTGGTTTCCCTTGTCTTTTTCTGGTTGAGGGGAGGGAGAGTCATTTCCTGCCCCCTCCCAGGAGTAAGCTAAAACCTATTATTGTAACTCCAGTTCTTAGTGGAGGATGGTGAGACCAATAAAGTGATCTTTGTGCCAATGGGGGTGGGAGTCCCTCCCTGGGGTTTAGGCTCCTGGTCCCCCACCCCCAAACTCTGATGCAGGCCAAGGGTTCTAAAACTGTACCAGTATTTAACAGGCTTCTTCTAGCTCCATTCTTGTCTCACTCTTGACTTCTAATCCCTCTTTAAGGGGATCTGAGCAGACAACAGTTATGAGGGGAATACATCAAAGCCAAAATGTGTAGCTGGTTAAAATAGTCCAGAACCAAAAACTACAGCAAGACCTCTCCAACTCAGCCTTGTACAGGGGCTCTGGAGCTCAGCTGACTGATTGTGGAAAAAGAAGTTTGGGAACTGATAACTGAGGATGAGACTAAGTGAGGATAAGCAGCTGTTTTCTTTTGTGATCTCTGACAGGTTATGGCCAGAGGTCAGCTCCTAGTGTGGTGCTGGAATTGGGGCGGGGGGGGGGGGCGGTGGAGGCGGGGCAAGAATTCTCAGACAAATCCAGCTGTCTAAATGCCTTATTCTCAGCCAAGATGATCTCCCTCTGTGTAGGGTACAGGGAAGACAAGCTCTGGCTTCCCTCGTTCCCCTCACCCCCTTTATTTTTTTTAAATGTGTCATGTAGGATCTTAAGGATCTTTAGTGAATTGTAGTTCCCTGACCAGGGATTGAACTCTTGCACCCTGCATTGAGGATATGGAGTCTTAACCACTGGATTATCAGAGAAGTTCCTCCCTTCCTCCCCTTTAAAGTCTTTCTGAAGCAATAATTGGAGCTTAATGAACTGAGATGTTGTCCCAAAGAACCCAAGGGATAGTGGCAGATGTAGCAGTGGGCTCTCACGCAGCCTGTTGTTTAGTTGCTCAGTTGTGTCCAATCTTTGCAATGCCATGGACTGACTGCATCCTGCCAGGCTCCTCTGACCATGGGATTTCCCAGGCAAGAATACTGGAGTGAGTAGGTTGCCATTCCCTTTGCCAGAGGATCTTCCTGACCCAGGGATAGAACCCGTGTTTCGTGCATTGCTTAGAGACCTTTTTCTCTGAGCTGTTAAAGGGTTAAACAACCTTCCCTGAAAGCATCTGCTAGGACTGAACGAGGCAGTACAAAAAGTGCCCCTTCGTTCAGAGCTTCTTGTCAGTTTGGCATTAGCTGACCTGTAGTTTTCAAAGTACAGCTGTCAGATTTTCCTAATATTTCCCAACTCCTCTCCCCGGGTTAAGTCCAGGGGAAGTGGTGGATGGCTGGAGCTGACATTTAACATGGGTCTTGATTCTTTCCAGCCAGCCTGCACTGAGCTGTGTGTCACCTTGATGCTCAGCCTCTCCCCGCAGGTATCATAGACTACAAATACAGGGCGTTGTGCTCTAGGCTTTTTAATATCACTGACTGGCTATTCTTTCTTCTGCCTTCCTCTTACCCTAGCTCCTCCTCTTCGCCACAGACCTGGACCAGGAAGCCACATCCATGAATGTGCCCTGGGGACCCTGAAGTTCAGCTTTACAGGTGGGAGGAGAGGGGATTCCCACCCACTCTAGGCTTCCCTTTTAGGGGCTGCTTTGTGGTGAGATCCTACAAGTGAGACCCATTCAACCTTAAGAAAACTAAAAATGAAAACGCTTAGTAAAATGGAGGTGTGTTGAGGACAAAAGAGACAGCAAAGAAAACGGAGTTGGAAGCAGAAATGTCTTAAGCACTGACGCTTCCTTTAGTGACAGGTTTCAAAGCCCTGGCCCCCCACTCTCCACACTGAAAATTCCCCTAACTGGGGGCCAGTCTGATACCAGCCCTGTCTGGCTTCATTTCCAGACTGGTTGGGTTAACAGCCTGAAGATGGCCTGATGAGGTTCCCCGAGGGCTGATGGCAGACCCGGGAGACTGGCAGAGTTCTTAGCTACAAGAGAGAAGGGTGCTTTCACGCCCTTCCCTGAATATCCAGAAGTTACTGCAAGTCCCGGCAACGGGGATGACTGGGTTCAAGTCCTGCCCTGACCATTTGCCTGCTCTATGACCCTCTGTTCTTCTGTTTCTTCCTCTGCAAAGTAGGTGTTATTCTCCAAAGTGATGGTGAGGATTTAAGGAGAACATCACTGAGGATTTAGCACAGATCCTGGCACCAAGAAATGTTTCATAAATACTAGATGCTTTCCTAACTATTAATTACTATTAGAAAGTTGGAGTGGAGGTAAAAGTTTCCTTTCCTCGTGCTAATCCATAAGGCTGTCACCTACAACTCCACAGAGGTGCTTCTCTGGCTAAGTGGAGTGCTGGCTTTGTTTCTCTGTCCACAGTCTTCCAAATGGGCCATCAGTCTCCCAAACAACCTAAAAGAAGCAAAAGCCTCCTCTCTCCTATTTATATTACAAATCTCTTCCTTCCTTGCAGGGGAAACAGAGTACATATTAAACTACACTTAAGTTCGGCAGTGTTGGGTAGACTGGACGGTAGGTGTGTCCCAGTGAGTAGAGATTGATCTTTGAAACTGAGGAATGGGAAAGTGGGGGTTTGAAACTTCACTTAGCTGTGCTGAAGTGTTATCTATCAGGCTATCAGCAAGTATTTTTTTTCATGTGAGTCAAATGAATTCAACCGTCCTGTAGAGGGACGGTCTCAGCTGACTAGGAGATGAAGCCTGAGAAGATTGGAGACCTATAGGTCTGAGCCAGCTGCTGGCTTTTGCTGGGCTGTAGCCAGAAGGAATCCTGCATCAGTGTTATGATGGGGAAGATGCATTTTAGAATATGCTGGCTGGAGCCATCCAGGGCGTGGCTTGCCCTGAGACAGCTGAGTTACCAGGGACCCAGCTCCCACCCTCTTGTCTGGCCCTAAGTGCAGACCCAGATGTTGACAGCTGCCCCTGGAGGGTGATAGGAGTGGGGTAATGCCAATATCCCATTGCCAGCAGCCACTGTCCCCACCCTGGCTTCCTGGGGGGACTTTTCCAGGAATCTGCCTTGTGATGAGTCCAGGGCCTGTTAAAATCTGAGCATTGTTCATGCCTTTGATTCATCCATAGAAAGTGTGCTCGTTGTTTAAAGAATCTCAGGAATAGGATTGGAGGAAGGAGAGTGGGTGATCGGTTTAGGGGAGGGAGTACCCACAGCGTGGCAAGTCCCAGCCCTGGTCCTAAGAAATGAAAGCTCAACTACATGGGGCAATACAACCTTCAAACTGCCACTGACATTTTGTTGGCAGGACCCTGAGCTTTGTGACCTGAGCTTCTGGCATAAGGGAATCACGTTGTCTTTGTCCGGGGTGGGGGTTCTGGCGGAGGCACCTCTTGGCTGGCGCCAGAGAGTCGTCTCCTGAGCCTCTGTCAGCATTTTCCATTCTTTTGCCTAGTCACACCTTTTCCTCCAAGCAAAGAGCTGGAACCCGGGGCTCCTAACTCTTCTTTTTTTGACCCCAAACCCATTTATTCTAGAAGCAAGGCTTTAGAATCCCTGCAAAGAACAAAGTGAGCCCACTTTAGCATTCCTGAAGTTCTGCCCCATGACCAGCTTGAGCCTTGGAAAAAATTCCTCTCCCAAAATACTCAACTGACATCTCCCATCCAGCCCCAAACCCAGGACCCCTAAAGGAGGCTGTCTCGGCAAAGAACGACTCCTTGGTGGCAAACCTGCCTGACACTGAAGTCACACTCTGCCGTAGGAAAGTCTCCTCGTTGAAGATGATGCTTTCCTGACATGTGGAGGGAACACAAGGCAGGAGAGAGGCTATCCCCAGGCACACATTCTCCGAAATGGGAAAAACTGCACAGAAACACCAGCATCTCTTAAGTAGATAGGGCTGTGGGACCAAAGCCAGTAGTTCATGGCCTTTGTGAAGGGGAAATATCAGTTGACTGAGCAATGAACCTTGTAGAAAAGACTTAGTGCTTTTTTCTGCATTTTGCAGTACACAGATGAGAACCCTGGGGATAAGCTCCCTTTCATTCACTTCATGAACTTTGCACCTAGACTGAGCTTTTTATTTCAGTCAGGCTAGAAAGCATCTAAGAAGTCCTTCCCCAACAACTGAACCATTTCTAATCAAACCATTGTTTCCAAGCAGAGGAAGTATAATGCAGAGTGTCCTGAATGGCTTTTCTCTCTCTCTCTCTTCATTCTTTATTATAGACATTGATAAGTATGGATGTGTCACTCAGAGCCAGGTATCCTCCTGTGATTGGAATACTAGGATGACTAGCTGGGGCCCAAGTCTGGAGGGATGTGAGGTTAGAACTGGAAGTGGAAACCTATCCACATCCTATTCTTAGGTACCACTTTTTTTTTTTTTTTTTTAAGTTTAATTGTTTTTAAGTTGATGGGTTGTATTTTCATTTTTATTCAGTTTAAGGATTTTTCTCATTTTTTGTCACTGCATGTGGGATCTTATTTCCCCAACCAGGGATCGAATCCCCACCCCCAGCAGTGGAAGCTTGGGAGTCTTAATAACCACTAGACTGCCAGGGAAGTCCCTAGGTATCACCTTTGAGGCAAGATGAACCTAATAGCAGAGGTACCGTCCGCTCTCCAAATTAGAACATCATTAGCATCTTGAAAAAGCATTTACTGAAGCCCTACCCCATAGCACATTAATCCAATGTGGTTTGTTTTTTTTTTTTTTCAAAGGTGGTTATCATCTCCTTCTATCTTCACCCTGGCTGTCTGTTCTATCCCCCAGCCACAAGCCCAGTGGAATCTTCCCAGAGTCTAATCTTTCTCTGGGATTCCAAATTGGGCAGAGGTCTTGGCCTCTGCTGCTATTTCTTTAAATTGATCTCCAGCCGAATTCCGAATGTAAAGGTCAGCAGGCGAGGAAATGGCACTTCTAATAGAAAACAATGTGCACTTTCTAAATTTGAACCAAGCCGTTTCCGCTCTTTGATTTAAGTGACTTCCTGGGGTTCCGTGTCAGGCACTGCAGTTGAATCTCTGGCCAGTTTCCAACTTAAAATTGCACTCTCTCGGTGAAATTAGAAACTGATCCAGGCTTGGCTTAGCTATTCTAGTAAACAGCATTTAGGCTGAATGTTTAGCTCAGTATTTGGAAATGGGTGAAGTGAGTGCCCCTCGGAGAGGATTTCCCATCCAAGTTGTCGGAGGGCACCTGTCCAGGGGTTATTAGCCACTGGAGGTTGTTGCTCTTAGAAGTAGTAGTAATAAGTTAATATCCTGGATGTGTAGGCATCAGATACAGCTCCTCCTTCTCTTGTGACTATCTGAAATAAAGGCTTTTGTTTATCTAGTTGATAAAAACTCCACGGGAGCACACAGGGACTGACTAAAGTAGTCACCACATCCTCACACTCAGCATAACACTTGGTACTTATTAGTCATGCTTATTAGTGCTCAGGAAATCCAAAGGTTGCTCTCTGGGATGGTCTTAAATTAGAGTACATGCTGTGTGTCAGGCAAAATGCTAGGTCCTGGATATGCATTTTTTTCATTTGGTTCTTACAAGAACCCATTTTACAGGTGACAGTACTAAGGCATAGAAGTTAAAGAACCTCATTCACAGCAGCACTGCTAGGCAAAGGTGAGAACTTGAACTTGGATCTAATTACAGAGCCTGCATTTATAACTGCTAAGCTCTGTCTGTCTTAAATCAGAAGCATGTTTCATGGGGATTATAAGAATGAACATGGATGGCCCAAGTTTGAGCCCTAGTTCTGCTACTAATGGTTTTGTGTGACTTTGGACAAGTTACTTTGAACATTAGTTTCCTATAACTAGAAAAGGGGTAATGGTAGTTACATTCTAGGGTTATTGTGAAAAGTTGATAACATAATAATATGATGCTTAGAAGAGTCCTTGTAAGCGCTAAATAAGTTATTTCTACCACTTAAAATTGTCATTACTGTTAATACTAATCATCTAAGCCTTAATGCTGGGTAGTCCACCAAAGCAATCCTATTTCACTTGGGCTCCCAAGGACCTAATGGTGGATGGGGGTGTTAACAGGCCACCTATTGATGCCTGGAATCCATTCTCTTCCTCCCCCACTACCCAGGGCCCCTAGAAGCCTGTTACTCCGCACATCCCAGGACCTCCGGCCCCATGGAGCCCCCGATCCCACAGAGCGTCCCCTTGACTCCCAGCTCAGTCATGGTCCAGCCCCTACTGGACAGCCGTACGGCCCACAGCCGGCTCCAGCACCCTCTCACCATCCTTCCCATCGACCAGATGAAGACCAGCCACGTGGAGAACGACTACATCGACAACCCTGGCCTGGCACCCCCCTCTGGCCCCAAGCGGACCCGGGGTGGAGCCCCAGAGCTGGCCCCAACCCCAGCCCGCTGTGACCAGGACGTCACCCACCACTGGATCTCCTTCAGCGGGCGCCCCAGCTCTGTGAGCAGCAGCAGCAGCACGTCCTCTGACCAGCGCCTCTTAGACCACATGGCACCCCCACCCATGGCTGATCAGGCCTCCCCGAGGGCTGTGCGCATCCAGCCCAAGGCCATCCACTGCAAGCCGCTGGACCTTAAGGGCCCCGCTGGCCCCCCAGAGCTGGACAAGCACTTCTTGCTGTGCGAGGCCTGCGGGAAGTGTAAGTGCAAGGAGTGCGCGTCCCCCCGGACGTTGCCCTCCTGCTGGGTCTGCAACCAGGAGTGCCTGTGCTCGGCGCAGACACTGGTCAACTATGGCACCTGCATGTGCCTGGTGCAGGGCATCTTCTACCACTGCACCAACGAGGACGATGAGGGCTCCTGCGCCGACCACCCCTGCTCCTGCTCCCGCTCAAACTGCTGCGCCCGCTGGTCCTTCATGGGCGCCCTGTCCCTGGTGCTGCCCTGTCTGCTCTGCTACCTGCCCGCCACTGGCTGTGTGAAGCTGGCCCAGCGTGGCTACGACCGTCTGCGCCGCCCCGGATGCCGCTGCAAGCACACGAACAGCGTCATCTGCAAGGCAGCGGCTGGGGACGCCAAGGCCAGCAGACCGGACAAGCCTTTCTGACGCTCAGGGTCAAGTCCCAGCGCTCCGCCTGGAACCCTGGTTCCCTTCTGACACCTGAGAAGAGCATCACGGCACAGCCAGAGGTTTAGCATCCCGAGGCTGACCCTGCTAGTCCACCTACCCCCCACCCCCAGCTGCGAAAGAAACAGGGACCACCATCACCCACCCTCTCTTCCCCAAAAGGATGAAGAAGCACTTTGGGGTTGTTTTGTTCAGGATCCTGGAACTTTGTGTGAAACAGACAGTGGCAGGGGTGTGGTGTGGTTTGGGGGCGATTTTTCTTTTCCAGAAGATGGAACACAGATGTGGACACATATCCGGAAGTTGCAGCTGCTTGAATGCCTTCCTGGCCCTCCTCCTCCCTCACTTTCTCCCTGCTCTTTTGCATTCTCTCTGGCTGCCTGGGAGGAAATCTGAGTGGCCAGGGGACTTGGAAGAAGACACTTGGAGTCTTACCATCTGTACCTTCTCCCAGCCTCCACCCCAGTCTGCCCCATCTTGGGGAAGGTGTAGACCCTGGCAATCCCTGTTGTATATACTCGGGAGCCCCCACCCCTCGTACCTTGCTCTGCCTGGAGCCATGGACGGATTTAGGAGCCACTGCACAGTACATTTTCTCCCTTCCAGCTTCCTCACTAACTCTCGGGGGTGTTCCACTCATGATACCGTCCTTCGGCTCTTACTGAGTCACAGACTCACCTGCCTGCTGTGTGCCCCCAGTTCTCTCTACCCAGATCCTTTCCAGAAACTTCACTACGGGTAGAGAAGACCGGAGCAGCAAATTTGAGACCAAATAGCATTTTGCCAATGAGTCTGAGGCTGTGGTCTCTGGATCCAGTCGTTACACGTTTTTATATCAGATACTAACGGTGTTTTAAAAAATAATAATAAAACACTTGCTTCCTTTTGGGCCACCCCCAGGAAGGGCTGATTTCAAAATCTGGGGGGCGAGCAACCTCAAGGAACACAATCCCCCCTCCCCACCAAGAAGAAGATTTTAACAGCAGAGAAGAGAGGCAGCACCTCGTGCTGGCAGAGTGATGGCTGGGTGTGGGCTTCTTCTCTCCTGATTCTGCTGCTTGCTGTCCTAGCCTTTTGTGTACAGTGTCTGTATCTTTAATGTAAATAGACAGATGGTGACAAAAGAGTCTATTTTAGTGTTAGGAGGCCCTGGCGGGGGGAGTCAGAAAAATGCAGGTGGGGGAAAGATTCTCCGGGGGACTTCTTGGGATTGAGCCCTGCTTCTGTGCATGGCCACATGAGCCCCTCCCAGCAGCCCCCAAAGACGTAGCAACTCTCTCTCAAGGTGCTAAAGGACTCAGCAAGCGCAGCTCGTCCCGTGGGTAGGTACTTGTTGCATGCAAAAGCTGTAGTGTGTCTGGTCCTTACTCCCCAGCAATTGTGTGGGGTTTTTGCTTCATGTGGTATTCTGTGCCTCCTCCCTTTCCCCCTCCCCGCCATGAGAGAAAGTAGCTTGGGTCTGAAGAGCTACCCTGGGGCGGTGTTGGAAGTGTACTGGGCACAGCCTTTGTAGCACTTCAGTTTGTTCTGTAGGAACAGAACAGCCTCCTTGAAGGAGGCAGGTAGCTGTGATGGTCATGTACCCAATGCTTCTCAAGGACTTTTTTTTTCCTTCCCTTCTTGAAGACTGGTAGTAACATCTTATGATTTAGAATAAGTTAATTGTAACTGTAGGTATTTATTGACTGGAGGAAAGGAGGGGATGGTCTTATTATTTTAGGCTTTATTTATATAACATTTGCTAGCTTGTAAAAGGCGAATATGAAATCTGCGTTTTCTAAGGCTGATTCCTGTAGCTACCCTTGCCACAGTTGTCATGGATGTATGGATGTTATTGCACAAATCGGAGGCAATGATAGAAAAACACATTCAGCCAACCACTTGTCCTAATTGAATGTATCAGATGTGTACTGAAGGGACTGGAGACGTCTTTCCTTAGAACAGGTGTGCAGAGGTTACCCCCAAAAAGAGGGCATACGTCCACTCTGGGAGAGGCCTCAGAACTTTCCCCAAAGCCCCTCCCTCAAATGTCTCCAC
Source organism: Bos javanicus (assembly GCF_032452875.1). Lineage (NCBI taxonomy): Eukaryota > Metazoa > Chordata > Mammalia > Artiodactyla > Bovidae > Bos > Bos javanicus. The sequence continues at coordinate 52,871,952 of NC_083874.1, read as the reverse complement.
GGGAAACTTGACCCAGTGGCAAGTTGCACTTTGGTGATCTTTGGTGTTCTATGTGCCCATTCTGTGGAGAACTGATTTACATAAGCTGTGTACACACACACACACACACACACACACACCCCTACCCCTACCCCACCATCTCTACAAAGACCCTTGTTTGTTTCCTGGCAAGTAGCCTCCTGAACACACACACACACACACACACACACACACACCCCTACCCCTACCCCTCCATCTCTACAAAGACCCTTGTTTCCTGGCAAGTAGCTTCCTGAACCCTGACTTTGTGTATATAGTTGTAAACATGGATTTTTCTGGGTTTTGGTTTTCTTTTTTTCCTTCCCCTGCTTTGGCTTGTTCTTTTTGGTTTGCATCTAACCTGCTAGGTGGATGTCTGCAGAATTCTCTGTGTCCTGTGCGGTCAGCTTTCGTTCGTTCTCCCAGCTCTGTTGCATAGCAGTCCCTCAGCATGTTTTTCTGGAAAAAAGAAAAAACTGGCTTGCCTGTCGCCCCCAGGGGCCAGTCAAGGGCCACTGAGGGATCAAGCTCTCAGCAACACGACGCGTTTCTGCCGCCACTTCTGGATGACTGTGTGTCCTGTGACCAACGGCTTGCTTGGCTGGTTTATGCCTCCTCATCTTGACCTTTTTAGCAGACTGCCAGCTGCTTCCTACTAAGGTTCAGTCTGGGATGGCTGGTGGCTCTGCCTGGAACTGGGGGTGGGATCCACAAGCCTGGGCCCAGGACCCTTGTCCTAAGGGGGTACAGCTGCTTCCCCTGGAGGGTGGATTTGTAAAGTCCCAAAGCCCTGGCAAGTGCCCTGAGAACAGGGTCTAGGAGAGCCAGACCTTTCTAGGTGGAACATGGGGCCCACCAAGGCTCCTCACTGGCTCAGTCTGGGAGGAGTGAAGACCAGTCCCTGCTGTTGACACGGCCCCTTCACAGCTGACAGACGGAAGACTATCGTGTGATGTGTCTGGTTTTTTCAGTGCTCTGGAGTCTGCACACATGCCCTCCTGACGGTGAGGCCCAGTTAGATTATGACAAGTCCCAAGTGTGGAAAGTGTGGGTTGGGACCAGATCCCGTCACGTTCATGGTCTCCATGCTGCCCCAGGAGGTGTCCGGCGGGGTGCAGGCACCACCACTTTGCACTGTACACGTCACTAGGGCATCCTATGAACTGCACTGGCCTTCTGGTTTATGTCTTGGGTAAGCATTTTCATGCCCTCTGCTTACTGTGACAGTCGACGACAAATCTTAAGCTGCCATCTTTGCTGTGGGTAAGTCGGTGTGCTGTCTTGTCTTGCTTTCTCTTCTCACTGCCCCACAGTTCAGTTTTGTGTTAAAAACAGAAAAGCTGTTCAAGGGTCCCATCCCGGCATATTTTCCCTCTTCACTGTAACCCTTTCTCATCCCACATCAAAAGTTACCACAGAAGGTTTCCTTTGTATAGAATATTTATTTTGAAGCTCTATTTTAATAGTATTTATTTTAGAAAGTCTACTATTGTAAGAGTTCTTCTGTTTGTGAAGAAAAAGCAAGTTAAAAACTGAATGTACTGATCTAGAAAATATATATAAATATATATTGTTAAATATACATAGGACTGCTGTTTCTCGTGTGTTTGTGTGTTCACACCCCTGACATCCTCACCCAGCAAGGTGTCAAAGTTTGTCAAAGAACACCTGCTAAATAGAAATGAGTGACCAGGCTCCGGCGGACAGTGTGGCGGGGGGACAGGGCTTCCTGGCCCTGGTCCTGGCTCAAGGATGACCTTAGAGCCCCTGGAGGAAAGCTTCACTTTCTGATGAAGCTGAATCCTGCCAGGTGCTGCTAAATCCTCTGGCAAGCCCTCCCCTATGCAAGAGTGTATTGGTAACAGATGGATGACTGGGAAGTGGGGGAGGTTCGTCTACCTGTCCAATTTATACAAATTCTGCAGCTCTTTTCTTTTCACCTTGGTGTTCCCCAAGCAGATTTTCACATATATTCCCACACACAGGCTTACAGAAGGCAAACAAAAAAACCCTTGGCAGTTTCCTTATTTTCTCTGGACTGGTGGCTACTGTAACAAACCCGTCCCCTTGGACTTCCATCTAGTAAATGACGTGCCTCTGCCTTCCTTTCCAACACACCTTCCATCTATCCATCTCCCCTATACCATGCAGACATTTAAATCAGGATGCAGTGAAGGGGTGAGGGGAGGCATGGAGGAGAGACTTTAATTACTTTCATTGCATATGCCAATCACAAGGAGACTTTGACTATTATTTTCAAACTGTGAACACATGCCTCCTGTTTTAAAGATATTTTTCTGTTAGCCATAAGGGGCCCAACAATGGTTGACAGAAGAAACTAGACAGACAGGTGCCGTCTGGAGCCCTGAATCCAACTCTGGGTTGTCTCTGGAGTCACCAGGGATGGCATATTTCCAGTCTTTGTGAAAGCCTAAGACTCTTCTTCGAGACATCCAAACTCATGCCAAGGATCCCCTGGTAACTTCCCAAAAAGGCATAAAGGATGTCCATCCTCCTTGTGGTCTTCTCAGCACTAGAACTGCTCCAGAATAAAGATGCCAGCCTCCCCCTCAGCCAGAACTTGTGGCCTCTCCTGCTCCTGGATGTTGGTGTCTTCCTTCACTGATGACACTTGGAGGTGGTTTTCCTTTTCCTTGGCTCAATCCCAGTTACTGACACCCAGGCTTTAAGTCTTTGGTGTCTTGATAGGTGGAAGCGTAGGGCAGGCCTGCCCCTGGTTTTGTTTCTACAATTTAGAGATTAAAAATAACAGAAACCTATACAGGATGTTGGGTTTGTCTCACCCACCCAAAACCTCTTGAGGAAACAAGCTAAACAAATGTGAGCTTATTTCTTAAAAATTGGTGGCCAGAGAAAAAGCCCTGCCCGTGCCTTCGTCGTCTTTCCTCGCCTGGTCCTGTTCCTCTTGGCTCCCAGTTATGAAATGACTTGGGGCAGTAACAATGCTTAGAATATAGTGAATGGTTCCTTTTTGCCAAGTCTTGAACATACTTGACTGATACCATCGTTAGTTACTTCTTCAAGATGCAGAAATTGAGGGTCAGGCCTGTCACGGTTGAAGGGTAGATGGGAAAATGGAGAGCTGAAGGTTTAGCAACTGAGTTTGGGGCAGAAGCACAGGATGGACTAAAAAGACTCCCCAGCAACTAAATTTAAAAATAGAGAAGGATTTCAACTCTCTCCACATCCATAACCACACACCTCATGTGACGGCACCACAAGCCTCAGCTCATTCCAAAAAAAGAGAATAGTGAGGACAAGGGGGAGTCCCCACGCTGATGGCAGAACACAAGAACCCCTTGGACAATTCATGTCATCAGGCCAGGAGGCCCTGAGCCCCTTCTGTAGCTCCCCAGCTGGCCCCTGCAGCCTGTTGAAACTGCACCTTGAAATCAGCTTAACTTCGCCAAGTTGGGTTGTGAACTCGTTGAATGCACCCCAGCAGACAGCTCAGTGCTGGAGGTGTGTGCCCGATGAAAGCCAAGAGGACATTTTTCAGAGCCCTAAGTTTATTCATCGGAACTTTAATAAAACAATATGTCCATGGCCTGGGGCAGGTATAATTTTCATAATTTATGGGTCTCTGAGACAGGAAGAGAGCTCAGGGTTTTATTGTGTTTTGCACGATAAACGGCATTCCAATTGTCTACATGACGTTCCTTAAGGACTGTTGTCTGGCAGGAACACAGGCCTTCTGGAGCCCACCTGGGCCTCAAGGCCCGAGGCAAGGGGTAATTATGAATACATCTGTATCTGTTAAGCAGGAGATGATTGAAAAACTCCCTCGTTTCCTTCTGTCATTAGAAGACACTTCCTATGCAGACACCTATATTAACATTTAACTGTTGCAAGGTTGGAAGCCTCCCTGCTCCCTTCCTCCCCTGCCTTTTCCCTTGGGTCTACCCTCTTTCTTTCCCGTACCTGAAGAGACTAGGTAACCAGTCTCCCAACTGGCTTTTCTCTCACTGGGCTTCGGGAAGGAAGGAGTGAGTGGCTTCAGACTCTGAACAGAAGATCCACCAAGGACAAAGCAAGAGAAGAGCTCCAGGTGATGCTCTACTTGGAGTCAGTATTCTAGAAAGCCTTCAGAGTTATAGAGGTCAAGTGGCCTTAGGAAATCATTACAAAAGCTATTGCTTCTGAGCTGCATTATCATTTACAATCTTGAAAAACAATCAAAATAGGTTGATATAATCAGTCTCCTTTTATAGATAAGAAACCCCTGAGGCTCAAGAGAGACTAAGTCACTCATCCAAGGCCACACAGCTGATAAGTGGTAGGCCTTCCCCCACAGCCTGTGTACTGAATGCTAAGGGCCTACTCTTAACTTTCAAACACTCCCCAAATAGCACCTCTCCTAGGATCCCCGCACCCACCCCCCAACCATGTGCTTCTACAGAAGTCAATAGGATAGGTAGTATCTAAACAAGATTACATAGACTGGTTGAGATTGGACTGGAACCTGGGTCTAAGCATCACTTCACAACATCCCATATAAAATACTGAGGCCCCCTCAAACAGATCTCAGGAAGGATGCTGCGTCACCACACGACATGGTAACAACCCTCCCAACACTGCTCTTGGCCAGCCTTTCTCATTTCCTCTGCAATCAAAAGACGAATTGCTTCCCCAACCTGTGGAATTACTTGGTCTGTGGTGGCCAGAGGCAAGAATCTTAACAGGGTGAGGGGGGAGTTTAAGTTGCCCCAGATAATTCAGAAGTGTGGTCTGGTGGCTTTGTGGGTGGGTGGGGCTGCCGCGGCTGTGTGCAGAGAGATGCATACACATGATTTAAGGGCGCAGGCCCCCTCGCTGGGTTTCCAGGGGCAAAGCACAAAGAAGGCACAGACCAAGGAGCCACAGTTGCCCGGGTGGATGCAGAAGGCAGCAGGGCTGGGGACCCCCATGTTTCTAAGCAGAGCTCCTCCCAACCCGAGGCCACTGCTTGACGAGTTTCCAGGCAATGCTCCAGCCAGCCCTGGATTACCAAGGCTCTCTGAGGTGCCGGATCTAATCGGATTAAAGAACTAGTGTCCATCCAGGTGGAGCCGTTTCCCAGAGTGGGCACAGCCAGGGCCTTGGGGCTCTCTGAGAAGTGGCTGCCACTTCCGCAGACCCCTCCCCTTAGGACCGTGTGTGGAGAAGAGGAGCTGAGCCTTATGGTCCCACTGCCCGGGTCCCTGCTCTGCCACCTTCTCTCTTGTGACCTTGGGAGGGTCACTGCCCTTCTAATGACACTTGGTGGGTTTGACGGTGATTGTGCGCAGCACTAATGTTGTTGCTCATTATCTTAGAGGCAGAAACATGGTTCATAGAAGAGTAGAGAGTATAAGAACTCGGTCTTCTCTCCCCTTAGCCTCAGTGTCTCCTCCATCTGTAGCCTAGACACATGGATCACATAGGCAAGAAATCAGACAGTGGCTCACAGTGTTTTCAGAAACTTGGTTGTTATTTGAAAATGAAGAGGCTTCCAAAGCCAGATCTAAAACTTCTCATGAAAAACAAAAAGCACTGACTGCTCTGGGCCCCCCATCGCCTGTGGCAGCAGATGGCTGGAGCTGAAAGGCAACTAATTACACTTTGCAAACTGGGCAGGATCCCCTCACTCTCGCACAGCATCCCCCCACCCATTTCACTGTCCAAATCCCCTGCACTGAGTGCCAGTTGGCACTGATCATGGTGTTTGTACCTTGATGTCCCTTAGCCCAATCTTGCTTCTCTTTTTCACATCATCTTCCTGGCTCTCCATTCCTAATGCCAGCTGGTGTCAAGTCTGACTGGCCTCCTTGGGCAGTTGAACCCAAGACAAGATGTCCCAACCCCCATCTAGAAGGCTTCCTAAGGATGCCTACCCTCCAGGCATGTCTCTCAGGCATAGGTGTCAGAGTCATAATGCCAGAAAGGATATCTGAGGTCATGGAAACTGGAGATTTTTCACCTAGGATTTGAAGGTGGAGGAGGGGGTAAAAGGAGCCCTTTGACACTGTAGGTAAATTTCTGTGTATTTTTGCTTTTTGTCTGAGAGACAGTTTCCAGCTTCTCTGAGGAGTATATGACCCACTATAGTGTTCAGAATCGCTGGTCCAATCCACCCACTTCCATCACATGGGTGAGATCCTGAGTGTATCTTGTCCAAGTCACACCACAGGTTAGCTGCAAAGCCAAGAAGAGGAGCCAGGCTTTCTGTCTCCCTAGGAAATTGTGGTTTCCAAGCACTTATGTACCAATCTATAGTGTCTTCTACCAAAAACTTCCCCACAGTGATAGCAACAGCAATGATGCTATCAGCACCACACCTCCCCACTCCGTCTCACCCTGCTCCTCTCTGGTCTTTACTGGGCTCCTTCCTGACACTCCTGCAACATGCAGTGTTGTGATGACCTCTTCCCACCTGTCTGTTCACAGCCTGTCTGTTCCCCCCAGCAGACGAGCTCTTGTTCTGAGGCTTCTTGTTCTCGACTTCAGCACCACCTGGCCTTTGTCATGGCGCACTTAGAAACTGTCCACTGTGGTAAAGCAGCAGGTCGCTTGCTGGTGACTGGCAGCACTCCAGAGTCCAGGCCTCTGTCCGCCCCCAGCCACACCCACTGCCCCAAGCTTGGGGATCAGCGTTTCCATACACACCACACCCCTTGGGAAGCTTCCAGTACAGCATCTGGCATGTGAGTAGCAGTCAATAAATATTTGTTAAATGTGTTAATTAATTAATGATATACCAAAAGGAGAGTCAAAGGGGAAGGGACAAGTGGCCTCAGGCTTTATTTCTGTCCCAAAGCCAGCCTTGTGAGAGGATGGAGGATTTCCACCTCATAACCAGGATGATGTGAACGACAGGACCAGCTTTTACCTCTGGTGGCTGACACTTGAGTATTTAAGGCCTGATGCCAACCAAGTGCTTTTGACCCATTTTTTTCATCCTCACTCTGTGCCTATACTTCTATTAGACCCATTTTACAGTTGAAGAAACTGAGGCTCTAGAAGGTGAAGTCATATGCCCAAGGTTACACAGGCTTGACTCCAGAGCCCCTGCTTTCCTACCTGTGCTCCCATCCCTGGACACTGGGAAGAGGGTGTCTGGTCAGTGGATTATGGGGATGTTTGATGTGTGGGAAGAGGCCTGAGCCCTGGCTACATGCTGTAGGATCATTTGTGGAATGCAAAGGTCTTTGGGGCCAGTAGCTTGCAAAACTGAATCTGGCAAATTCCCAGTCCTCTGCTCCCTTCATCACTTGCCTGTGACAGAACATCCCCAAGGAAGGAAAAAGGAAGTCAGTTTAGGAACTTAAGCTATTGGGTTCTCCTGGCCCTTCTAGAAGAGGTATGGTTACCAAAAGCATTTATTAAGGGTCAGTACTAAATATACACCACTCAAACCAGGCCAGCTGAGAACTATTACTCATCAGATTCAAGGGGAAAATCAAGGTGGTACTTAATTTTTTTTTAAATAACATGAATGTTGCCAAAAAAAAAAAAGAAAGAAAATATAACGGGGAAAAACTCACCCCCCGCCCCATTCCCAGTGTCAATTTAACATTTTGCTGTATACCATTCATTCATTCAACAAACAGTGAGTGTTTACTATGTGCTAGGGACTATCCTTCCATCTTTAAAGTCATACATGGGATGACACTGCATAAAGCTGTTCCTGCAAAATGCTTTCTTCACTCAACACACACCTGGACTCTCTATCATACCTCCACCACTCCACTTTCTGATTTTTAATAGCTGATATTACATGTCGTTTTATTTTCTGCCTCACCACCTCCTCTTCAACCTTCCCTTTCATATGCACTGCTCTCCACACCAACCACCCAACCTTAACTAAACCACACTCGACACACTCTCTGCTCATCCTGCCCAAGGAGGCCAGTGGTTAAAAACAGGAGCCTCATGGGCCCATGAGTGTGTGTGTGTGATGGGGCAAACTGGGTGGCAGGGCTGTGCACAGGGCAATCCTATGGGAAACACAGCAAAGTCCTCTCTCTTCAGAAGAACTGCCAAGTGGAGCATCTCTCACATAGTGCAGAATCCTAGATGGCACAGCGTTCACCCTACAGATGGCCATGAAAATAAACTGAAGGGTAATGTGAAAGGCAATCGTCTTTAAGATACACAACTTTCACTGACAGCTCCAGGTCTGTACTAGAGACCTGTATTCCACAATGACAGCCATTTATCCAGTCTTTTCTTGCCACTGCCCTTAAAACCGTCCAGCTCCTCCTTCTGCTGGCTTCCAAACAATAGAGCATGGAAAGGGAAAAACAGTAGCTCTGCAGCGAGAGACCTAGCAGATGCCACTTGACCGAGTCATCAAGGTTAAACATCACCAGTTACAGTCACATTGATGTCATATACTCTCTGAAATCACACGAAGAGAAGGCCTGTCACCTCTCCTATTCGTCCCCAAATTCATAAACTCTGTCAAATCATGAGAAAACAGCAGAAAAACTCAAATTAAGGGAGACTGTATGAGATACCTGATAGGTACTCTTCAAAATGTCAAGGCCATAAAAAGAAGGAAAGAGTAAGAAATTTTCACATACTAGGAAAAACAGGAGACATGTAACATGGTAGAAAAACTGATGAAATCTGAATAAAGAGTATTACCAGTTCAGTTCAGTCGCTCAGTCGTGTCCGACTCTTTGCGACCCCATGAACCGCAGTACACCAGGCCTCCCTGTCCATCATCAACTCCTGGAGTTCACTCAAACTCACGTCCATCGAGTCCATGATGCCATCCAGCCATCTCATCCTCTGTCGTCCCCTTCTCCTCCTGCCCCCAATCCCTCCCAGCATCAGAGTCTTTTCCAGCGAGTCAACTCTTCACATGAGGTGGCCAAAGTACTGGAGTTTCAGCTTTAGCATCAGTCCTTCCAAAGAACACTCAGGGCTGATCTCCTTCAGAATGGACTGGTTGGATCTCCTTGCAGTCCAAGGGACTCTCAAGAGTCTTCTCCAACACCACAGTTCTAAAGCATCAATTCTTCGGCGCTCAGCTTTCTTCACAGTCCAACTCTCACGTCCATACATGACCACTGGAAAAACCATAGCCTTGACTAGACGGACCTTTGTTGGCAAAGTAATGTCTCTGCTTTTCAATATGCTATCTAGGTTGGTCATAACTTTCCTATACCAATGTTAATTTCCTAGTTTTGATAAATTACCATGATTTATGTAAGATGTTAACATTAGAGGAAGCTGGGTGAAGAATACAGGAATTCTCTGTACTATCTTTGTAACTCTTTTGTAAATCTAAAATTATTTCAAAATACAAAGTTTTTTCTAAAAATAGAGTTGTCATATACCCATCAATCCCACTCCTGGGCATATATCCCCCAAAAAATATAATACAAAAAGATACGTGCATCCCTATATTCATAGCAGCATTATTCACAAGAGCCAAGACATGGAAACAACCTAAATGTCCAATCAACGGATGAATGAATAAAGAAGATGTGGTGCATATATACAGTGGACTGACTACTCAGCCATAAAAGAGAATGAGATAATGCCACTTACAACAACACAGGTGAGCCTAGAGATCATCATACTAAGTGAGGTAAGTCAGAAAAAAGACAAATACCGGGTGATACCACTTAAATGTTTAATCTTAAATACGACACAAATGAACTTATCTACAAAACAGAAACACACTCACAGACATAAAAAACAGACTTGTAACAGTCAAGGGGGAAGGAGGGGATGGACTGGGAGTTGGGATTAGCGGATGCATACTGTTATATATAGAATGGATAAATAACAAGGTCCTACTGAATAGCACAGGGAACTATAACATCCTGTGATAAACCATAATGGAAAAGAATATGAAAAAGAGTATGTATGTATGTATGTATGTATAACTGAATCACTTTGCTGTAGAGCAGAAATTAATACAACATTGTAAATCAACTTATTTCAATAAAATTAATTTTTAAAAAATAAAGTTTTAAAAAGGAATATGTACTTTTAAATCTTCAGTTTCTTCCCACTTAATTTAGAATGAAAATCAAACTCCTTACCAAAGCCCACAAGATCCTACCTAATCCAGCCCTCCCACCCTTATCTTGTTGTCTCTCAACCCCAAGAAGCCGCTTCCTGCTCCTGAACCCCTGCACTGCCTCTTGCTTCTGCTAAAATATTCTTCCATGGCTCACCTGTCTCTTCTCTCAGCTGAACTGTCACCTCCTCGGAGAGGACTTCCTGGGCTGTCTCTTGTCCTGGTTTTCTCCTTCACTGCGCTTAATTTGCAATTATACACATATGTGTTCATGTACTTATTGCTATCTGTCTTCCCCCCGTCAAGAGTAGTTTTATTCACTGCTGTATCTGCAGGTCTAAACAGTTCTTGGCATACTGATTATCATTTTTCCCTTTTTACAAAGGAACCCATCTTCTATTGATGGACATTTAAGTTACTTCCAAAGTTTTGCTCTCATAGCTAATGAGGCAGACACCTTGATATCAATTCCCTGTTCTTGTTTGGATTTCTTCCAGGGTTCAGGCAGAAGTAACTGTTACAGCTGCATGGATAAGCCCTAAGGAGTGTAATCAAATTATGTTGACCCCAGTCTCCTAGCTAGTGAATTGTTCATGAATGAACAAGTAATACAGAAATGACCAATAGGATGGGAGGGGAAATCTAGGAAGTTTCTTCATTGTTAAAATGACAAACGAAGAAGAAAGGAAAATACGGTAGTGTCTTATGACACTGAAATAGCAGCCTTCTTGGTACCATGAACAGAGGTGGCCTGAGGATAAAGGCCAGAAATTGGAAGGCAGAGAGAAAACAGGGAAAAAACCTGGGTCCTTTTTGACATCACTGAGCAGCCTAATTAGCCAGTCCTGAAGTCATTCTACCTGAAGTTTTATCTAAGTGAATAAAATTTTCATACTCATATATGTATATGAAGTATATATACATATATTGTGGCCATGCAGCATGTGGGATCTTAGTTTCCTAACCAGGGATCAAACCCACACCCCTGCATTGGAAGCTAGGAGGGGTTTTTTGTTTGCTTTTATTTTTTAAACTTTTTATTTTGTATTGGGGTATAGCCGATTAACAAACAATGCTGTAATGGTTTCAGGTGAACAGCAAAGACTCACCATACATACACATGTATTCATTCTCCCCCAAGCTCTCCTCCAATCCAGGCTGCCACACAACGTTGGGAAGCTCAGAGTTTTAACCACTGGATCACCAAGGAAGTCCCACTTTCATATAATTGAAGCCAGTCTGAGCTGGGTAATTTTTGTGATTTGCTGTCAAAGGCATCCTTGCTAATAGAGCTTGTAGATTTTCTACTTCTTTACAAGGCTGGTGCTTAGACATATCATAGGCTTCGGAGGGGCTATAAGAAGTCAACTGTAACTTCCAACTGTGTAAGTACAAGAAGTCACCATTTTCAGCTCTTCCTGGGGTTTCCTTGGAACTAATGCCACAGGGTCATAACTTAAATGGGCCAGTGACTGTTTTATAGCCATGTCCATCCAGCTGCACACAATTGTTGCAGCATTCAGAGTTTGGCTATCAGATTGCCCACAGGTAGTGGCTATTTCCAACCCCAGGTAAAGAAATGTAGGAGGAGCTCAAGCGTTTTTCAAAGTGTGTCCTATTCATTTGTTTAACATCCTCGCTTTATTCAAGATGGGGGTACCCTCAGAGCTCCTAAAATCTTCCAGAGTATATTACATGGATTGTTGTCTCTAATTCATGTTTTCCTCGTAATTCCAGGAAGGAGGGGGGAAGTCAGATCTTAAATAAGTCTCGAAATAGAAACAGTTTTTTTTCCCCCCATCCCGCTAAAGCTACCCAGCCCGGACAAGTCTCTCTCATGCGGACTTTCAGACTGGCGCACAGCCAAAAATGTGAGCAGGAATTTGGCCCATTGTTACTTTAAATATCCTGTGTCGCAGGCCATCTAGGAATGCCTAAGTATGGGAATTTTCCTTCTGAGGTCGGGGGGGGTGTAGATATAAATAACTCGTTTGTTAGATCCTGTCTCCATCCTGCCTCTCCTAGCTTCAGTGGCCATGAATAAGCCAGCCTTGTAAATAACCATCACCGGTCACCTGAGTGGTACAGGCCAGGAGCGTAATGCATTAGGTGCATTTTTTTCCCTCCCTCTCTAACAATAATTTCTACTTGCCAGAAGAGCTGGGGAGTAGCTATTTCCAAGGTTGTCCCAGACTCCTCTTGAAAATGCAGTCTGGGAGATCATGGTTGCGCTTGACCCATCCTGGCCATTCTATCCTCCTGCTGAAGTTTGGAGAGCTCATTTTCCCAGTAGGTTGAATAAGAAGAGAATTTTATTCCTGCCCTCACAACTCACTTCCCTCCAAAAAAGGATCTGCTGGAGTTAGCCTCTCACATCTGTCACAGATGAACTGGTGGAGGCTGTGTTTAGCTGCCTCTCCCCTTCCAGCTTTAACTTCCCCCAGTTGCTCTGGCCTTGGGATTATAAATAACCCACACTGGCTGGCAGACAGCACCTAGCCCAAGACCCAGGGGGCTCCTCACTTCTTTCCTCGGGCAGCGCTCAGACGCGCAGTGTGCCTGGAGGGTGACTGCAGGGTACGACCTCACAGCCTACCCCCCCAGACCCTCCTCAGCCTACCCAGCCTCGTCTCCCTCACTCTTTCTCTTTCTGTGCTTAGAAGCCTGTTGGAGCAGTGGGCCTGAGGTCCCCATGTTCTCACAGGGTAGCACTGGTTATCTGTCAGAACCATGACACAGCACAGATATAAACACCAGAGGACCTGGATTCCAATCCCGCCTGGACCACACGCTGGCTGTGGGAACAGACAAGTCACCAAGTCTCCCTAAGCCTGCATTTCCCCATCTGAAAAATGGGCATGATAAAAATCTGTCTTACGTGGACTCTTGTAAGGGGTCAGTGACAGTCTGTGTGACCAGCATTTACCATGAGGAAGAATTCAGTAAATGAAAGAAGGCAGAACAAAGAGGGAAAGGAGGAGAGGGAGAGAAAAAGGGATGGGGGAAGAAGAAAGAGAAGCAGAGGGAATCACAGACACAGAGCTTCGGGAAGAGACAGGCAGAGCCCAGAACCAGAGAGAAACACAGGGAGCTAGAGTCCAGGAGTCCTGAGGGGAGACGTGGGGCAGAGGGGCTTCCTCTCCTAGTGGGTCCCTAAATCACTGCCTGGGCCTTATGCTGGGAGCTGAGCTTAATGTTCACCTCAGATTCCCCACCACCTTAAGGGTAATGATTGTGCCACAGTCCTAACAGGGTCCTCTCACACAGCAAGCGGAGTGCCAACAGAGGAGGGGGCAGTGCCTGGCGAATGGCCCTGCCCCAGGACTCTGCCGTCCCCTGCGGTGACCAAGGGCCATACACGTGCAGGCACAGGCCTGGGCTCCAGGGCTAGTCACCCGCAACACTGTCATGGTTCTCACAAGTGCAGAGTGAAAGACAGATGAAGACCCCGTCTGAGAGAAATGGTCAACATCACTTCAAAGAGTAAAAAGTGCTTCTGGGAAAAGAAATCGGGAGACCTGGTGGAGAATGACCCAGAGAGTAGTCAGGGAAGGCCTCACTGAGGAAGGCATGTTTGAGCTGAAACCCAGTGAGAAATCTAAGAACTGAGCCTCAAGATAAATGGTCTTCACTCACTGGCCGTCCCAGGACCTGGGCCTGACATGCAAGCGCACACACGCGCACACATACACACACACACACACCACAAAGGGAAGTCAAAGAGATACCTGCAGAACCTGATCCACACACACACACCACGAAGAAAAGTCAAAGAAATCTGCAGGAACTGCCCAAATAAAACAGGCCGGAGATGAACTAGACAGCCAGTTCTTCACAATTTAGTCACCACCCACCCCCAAGGCAGGAGAGGCTGCCAGCCCTCAGGGTCACCCTCCGTGGTGAGGAGGGGGCCACAGACAAATGGCCCAGATAGAAATTTCTCCACTGCATGCTATTTTCCTTCCTAATGCTAGCCCCTTCGCTCACTGAATCACCCAGGCTTCCTCTGACAGCTGCAGGGGTTTGGGGAGACTCACACTTTCTAGCCCCACAGACCCCCAACCCACCTCCACCTTGCCCCAAGGCCAACAGGACTATAATCTACAGACCAAAAAAAAAAAAAAAAATGCTTAGGGGTGGGGGCCCAAGGGAAGCCAGGGAAAGAGTTCAAGGCAAGATGCCTCCCCTTGACCCTGAGCACAAGTTGAGTTGAAATTGCTCTCTTCAGGTCAAAGCTGCCAAAACAAAATGAAAGGTGTAAAAGCAAAGTGAGAAGGTCACAGGGGATGGGTCTCTCTCTCTCTCTCTCTGGAACCCTGGGGTGGTGGATGGTGTGAAAAGGACTTGACTGAAGAGCACTTTCCAATCATTTCAATGACAGATGCTCCTCAAAGGTAACAAAAGAGTGTGGGAAGGGCGGATATGGGACGTTTTGCAGACAGTGTCCTCCTTCAGTAAACATGTATTTTTACACATATGAAGCAAGCCAAAGCCTTGACTTTCTCTCCCTACCTGCTCTTCCTGCAGCTTTCCCCATCTCAGTAAATATTTAATTTACCCAATAGCTCCGGCCAAAAATCTTAGGCTCGGTCTTGGCGTCTCTCTTGATTTCCCACCCCGTATCTGATGCTCCAGCAGCAAATCATATTGGTTTATATTCAAATATACCCAGAATCTGGTCTGTTGTCACCGCCTCCAGCACCCCCCCCCCCCACCACCCAAGCCACCTATCATCTCTTTCCTCTGAATTGCTGCAGCGGCTTCCGTCGCTCCTGTGGCCTCTCTAGTCCACTGACCCTTTGTGTAGTGGCCAGAGGGAACTGACTGAGGAGACTCACCAGCTGGGTGGCCTCGGACAGGTGATTCCACTGCTCTGCACTTCAGTCTGCCTCTAAACAAGACAGAAAATAATCAGACCTGCCTCATGAGACTGCTGTGAAGAGTAAATGAAATAAGAGTGTCTGGCACACAGTAAGGCTTAGTAGTACGATCTATCATTTCCCTCATCATGCTGTATGGTAACTAGTTTTCTAAGAGTCATCTCTTTCCGCTACACTGGGTATTACGGGAAGTCATGGAACGTACCTACCACCCAGCACAAAGCCAGAAGTCAGTCCTCTGCTCAGATCCTCCCTGGTGGCTTCCCGTTCATTAAAACAGTATCTAAAAGCCTCACTCTGGCCCTGAAGGCTTCACATGATCTGTCCCTGACTGTATCTGCTCCAACACCCCTCCCTTATTCACTTCCTTCCTGCCACATGGCCTTCCTTCACAATAAGCATGCTCTGCCTCAGGGCGTTTGCACTTGCCGGTCCCTTGTCCAAAAAGCCTTTTGCCCAGACATCTATATAGCTCATTCCCTCACATTATTCAGGTCCTGGCCTAATTATCACCTCCTCAGAAAGGCCTCAGCAGACCTCCCTGCCCAAAATAGTCCTCCCTTCAATCTCCTGCCTCCCCTTAGCCTATTTTGTATTTCACCACTACCTGCTCTTGTATTACATATGCATACGTTGTTCCCTTGTTTGTCTTCTCTCTTGCCCACTAGACTGTAAGCTCTATGAGGACAAGGAGGGTGTCCTTTTCACCACTATATTCCAAACGCCCAGGAAAGTGCCTGGCTCATGGCAGGAACTTGATAAAAACATGCTGGATGGATGGATGAATGACTGAATGAATACATGAACTGACTGAGCACTGAAGCACCCTAACACTGTGACAGGCACTTTACACACTGCACATCCTTTTGTTCAGTCGTCAAATCATTGTATTACTAAGTGGAGCTTCCATTTTAAAGCCAAAGGTAACTTGGCCGAGCACTGAACGTTCCACAGCAGGGTGAGCCCCAAGCAGAAGGGGCCCCAGATGCTGCTCCCCCTGCCGATGCTCACTCTTGCTTGGTGTTCCTGGCCTACTGGACCTTCCAGGTCAACTGAGACATTTTTTTCTCCACGCAGCCTCTTCTGCCCAGGTGGGCCAGGCGCCCCTCTGGCACCCGGGCGAGTCTGCCTGGCTTCCTATTCAATAGTCTTACTTCCAACAGTTGGGTGGCCTTGGGCAGGTGACTTCACTCCTCTGTACTTCAGTTCCTGCATCCAAAAAGTGCAGGAAAAAAAAAAAGTTCCAGCCCCATGAGACTGTTGTGAAGATTAGACGAAATAAGTAATGATCTCCAAAAATTGTCTGGCATATACGTCCTAATACCATGTTCCATCTGTGTTTTTGCTTGCCATTCTGTGTTGTAATTGGTTATTTAATATGCCATCATCTCCTCCTACTAGTTGGACGTTACTGGAAGGCGTGAAGCCTCTCTGACACCCAGCACAGTGCACAGCACATGGGAGGCTCATGATTACTGTTCGCTAAGTCAACAGCAGTAATAGTGAAAGCTTACATTTAGTTTGTCCCTTTTATGGGCCAGGCCAGGTGCCAAACACTTAAAATGGATTCATTCATTTGAGCCTCATAACAAACTCACACGGCACTATAAATGTTGCCATTTTACAGATTAGGAAACTGAGGCGTTCAGCAAATTGACATTCAAGTGATAAAGCTAGCATTCAACGTGGAAGGAAGGAAGGAAACCAAACTTGACCTTACTACTGACTTAGCCAACCCCAGGCTCCAGGGGATTAGTGTACATTTGTGTGTAAAAGAGAAGGAGAGAGCTAATAACCTTGCAAATCTCCCACCCAGTCCCCAGCCTCGCTCTGGCTCCAGCCTAAATAATATAACGGCAGCTAATTGTTTCCTGCTGCCCATATGCTATCGCTTTGGCAGCCAAGCACCCGGCTTGGGTGGGGGTGCAGAGCCAGAGGACTGTCACTGTTCACCTCTGGGTGAGGGTTGAGGGGCCGATGGGGACACAAGGCCCCTGGGACTCCTCGTATCGCTACTTCCCTCTACAACAAATTCCTGTGGAAGAATGTGTACACCAAAGCCACCTGATGAATAAATCATCCAGCCCGGAGGAGCCCCATCCAGAGAGCAGCCCCGATCCCTGACGGTTTCAAAATTGGGAAAGAGAGAAAAAAATTCCATCTCTGAACACCATGTTGGGGGAAGTTTCCACTTGCCCTGTGTTTCAACCCCCTTCGGGGACTGTCGGAAGCGCGCGCCTGAGCGCTGCCAGCACCCAGCACACAGAGCAGTTTGGACTTGTCCGAGGCTGGAAAGAAACTCTGATGGGTTGGTCTGGTCTTTCAAAAGTGGTCCTGCTAGCTTGGGAAACGGGTGCCAAGAAAAGGACGAAAGATACACAGTTTGAAAGCCACAGCGGGCTCACTGGGCGGAGGCAGGAAGGAGGGAGTAGTTGGTCCAAAGAATAAGCTTTACCACCCACTGACTGGGAAATCGGAACGAACTTCTGTCCTTCCTTTGTCTTGATTTTCTCATCTGTAAAGTGGGGATCATAATTTTCACCTTACACAGTTGTTAGGATTAAGAGGGACGGCGCCTGTAAAATGCCAAGGACAGAGGACAAGGTAGGGGCACTGTCATATGTTAGTTCATTTCCCCAGAGGGAGAGGCACGCCCAGCCAGGAGGTCCAGGGCCGAACTGAGGACCGCCACCCACACAAGGGGTCCCCGTTTCTGTTGCAAGCACACTGGTTCAGGCGCCATGGCTGTAAGGTACCTGCCGAGCCTACTTCTATGAGCACGTGCTTACTTTCAGAGGCCTTTAAGATTCGTAACACGTGTTTCACACATGCCTCCATACACTGAGCACAGCGCTCAGGGCTTCTCTTCAATAATTAATTCATCCAACAAATACTTACTGAGCACTGACTGCTTGTCAGGCCAGGATCTGGGATGAGCAAGACAGGCTTGAGGTTCACCCTTGGGAAGCCCAGCCACCTAGGTGGAGGGGGCGTGGTGCCAGTTCTACTGGTGAGTCTCCTGATTACAGGTAAAAGCAGAGATGATGTGGAATGAACAGACTATTGTTGAAATGAAGGAAAGGTAACACACTGAAGCACCCACGATGCTCTAGAAGATGAAGCACCTTGTAGTCCTGGGCTCTCAGAGCAGCTGGCAGAAAAGAAGGCCCCTCCATGCAGGCAAGACTGCTGGATTTTAAGACGCCAGGTGCCCCTCATATGGGGACTGCTGGAAGAGCCTGGATTTGAACACTGGTTTTTCTTGACTCCCAAGCTACTATTCCTTCCTCTGTGTCACATAGTATGTCCCCATCCCCTGAGGATTTCAGACCATCTGCAGAAAGTCTCACTGGAGGGAATTTAGGATCAAAGGTCAAGGGGCCTTGAGGGCCAAAACAGCACATCCAGTCTTGGTTTTTGAGCAGGACAAATGACAGGTTAGGAGCTGTATTTGACAGAGAAGCACTGTCTGGGGGAGGGAGGGAGGGGCAACAACCCCAGAAAGAATATAGTGTCAGTTCTCATAGCAGAGCCCTGGGCTCGCTCCAGCCCTACTGTCATCAGGCTGTGCTGCAGACCAACCTCAGAGAGGTGCAATCGAAGCCCCATGGCTGGTGCAAGGGATTCAAACTCACAGCCCAACTCCTGATCACTGCCTCGCCCTTCTCTGTGAGATGTCAGGACCTAGTGAAAAAGCTGTGGAAAAGGAGAGGCCGGAGGTCAATGGAAGAGACCTGCAGAGATATGTCCAGAAGTCTGTGCCTCCCCAAGCCTGCTCCAGGGCAACATCTCTGTCCCTGACAGCGGTTTCACCTTTCCACAATGCAAAGTCCCCTCCTGGAAAATCCAGCCCCTCCTCATGGTCTCTTGAAAGCGGACCCATTTGTCCCAATGTCCACTCCTTCTCCTGACCTCCCACTGCTCTTGCTGCCTCTGACGCCCCCCACCCCCACCTGACCTCACACTGGAAGCCAAGATCTGAAGCTGGATCTGTCATATTTTGGCTGCGCAACCAGGGCCTAGTTTCTGCTTCAGTTTCCTTGTCTGTCGTGAGGATGTCATAGACCTACCTCACTGGAATCCTGTAAGAACTAAATGAAAGGCGACAAGGAATATGCCCATGTTCTAAAGGTGAAAGGGGGACGTTTCTTTGTGACGAGACTCTTCCTTAATTGTGCCACATCGCCCCACTAGATCTTGAGATTATGAACCGAGGTTATCTGTTTGTCCTCTGAGGCAGACTCCACCCTGCACCCATCACCCTGAGGTCTCCGCTCAGGGCGTCTTGCTGGAGAAAGGTCCTGGGAACCAGAGGAGCCAGTGTGGCCAAGGGGCTGAGCTGCCTGGCTCCTCACCCCTGCCAACCCTTTCCTGAGTCTGCGTGGCCCTCTGGCTTCCCAGGCAGCTGCAGCCACACACAGTTCACCTCCTTCCCGTGTAACCCACTGCAGGATTAGCCAGCCAGGAGGTCATAAAATGCAAAGAGGAAGTGGGAGCATCCCACAATTGTAAGAACCCGGACTCCAAGGGAAGTAACCTGTCTGTTGGTCTGTCTGCTTCTGGGGAAGTGGGCCATAAATCCTGGTCTTAAGGGTTGGTGAAAGGATACGAGCTATTTATAAAAAAGAAAGAAAGAAAAGTCTGGGGCTTTTGAACTCTTTAAATAGGCAATAGCCTTCTCACAGGTAATTGGGGTTTTGGTAGCAAGGGCTCAAATTGCTTCAGCAAACAAAGCTGCTAGCACCCAGCTGGGAGAGGGAGGTGAGGAGTGTGCGCTGGGAGCCCCTACAAGCCCAGCCCGTCCTCCTGTTCTGCTTGCATCCCTGACCCGGGCTGGTCACTGAGCACACACAGGTCACCTCTTGCCCAGGCTGTTCCCTTCCTTCAAAGAGTAGGAGAGGCAGCTATGTGAGTGATGGTAAGTGTTCCACCAGGTCTGCATCAAATGCTGTTTCATCTACCTTGAATAGTCTCCTCTCTGGTTCTTAAATGTCACCGCCTCCAAGAATCCGTCCCTGACCATACTGGCATCTTTCATCATGTTAGTTGGTTTTATTTTCTTCAAGGAACTTTTGGCCATTTGTGAGCTGGGCTTTATGCCCAAATCCCTCCCAGATCCTTAGCGCTAGCGCCCTGCTTGGCATGTGGAAAGCACTCCCTTGAATATCTGTTGCATGGATGAATAATTTAACACAAGAACCACACAGAGGAGGGACCTTGACTATGTTGTGAGGGCCGGAAGGTGAGACTGGACCAGGGAAAGTGTCAGAGAGAAGGTGGCATATGAGAGTACCCCGTGGGAAGAGCAGCCCCCAGGACTGCGGGCCAGGGGACGCTTATATGTCTTAGTGCCTGGTATGTTTCAGAGAGCAGGAGTAACATGGGGCAGCCAGAGTACATGGGCAGGAGGTAAGGCTGGAGAGAAGGGCTCAAGCAGGTTACAAAAGCTCTGAAGCTGAGCTACAAATACCTTTGATTGGAAAAAACTGCATTTCACCAGGTGTTTTCAGGAAGGAAGGGAAGGATGGAGAGTGACAACACACAGGGCACTTTTAGAGAAGTGACACTGTCCTGTACGATACTGTGACTGTGGCTGTATGTCTTTATGCATGTGTGCTAAGTCGCTTTGGTTGTGTCTCACTCTGCTTGACCCTATGGACCGTAGCCTGCCAGGTTACTCTGTTCATGAGATTCTCCAGGCAAGAATCCTGGAGGGGGTTGCCATGCCCTCTTCCAGGGGATCTTCCCAAACCAGGGATTGAACCTATGTCTCTTAAGTCTCCTGCGTTGGCAGGCAGGTTCTTCACCACAAGCGCCACTTGGGGAAGCCCCGTATGCCATTATATATTTGTATAACAGAGTGAACCCTAATGTAAACTATGGACTTTAGCTAATAATAATGTATCAATATTGGTTCATCAATTGTAACAAATGCACCACACTAATATAAAATGTGAATAATAGGAAAAATTGGGGGGAGGTAGGGGTAACATGTGAACTCTGTAGTTTCTGCTCATTTATCTGTATACCTAAAACTTCTTTTAAAAAATGAAGTCTTGGGATTTCCTGGTAGTCCAGTGACTAAGACTCTGAGCTCCCAAAGCAGGGAGCCTGAGTTCAATTCCTGGTCAGGGAACTAGATTCCACATGCTGCAACTAAGACCCACCACAGTTAAATAAATAAATATTAAAAAAAATAATAAAGTCTTTTAAGTGAAAAAAAGAAAACAACATACCAAGTGTCCACCAATTGTAACAGAACAAATCAGTCATAAAAATTATGTCCTGGTTGAGAACAATCTCTAAGAGAAAGGTAAGTCTTAACCAGTGAGGATGGCATGACCCCACTCTTGTGACTCCTTATGGCTGGATTTTGGCTGGACATCTGGGGTGATATCCAAGGCCAGGTGGCATCCTCACTGTTGCCAGGGAGATGCGTAGAGACTTTTCATTATACACTCTGGCATTTACAATTTTTGTACCACTTAGCACTTGGATAAGTAACACCTATCCAAAGAAGACATAAATTTAAAAATTTATTTGTAAATTTAAAACCTTTTGTCCTTCAGGTCTAGCTTACATAAGCACAGAGGAAAAGAAAGCAAAACACATTAGCACAGTTCCTGTCTTTCAGGAGTTGACGGTCCCCCAGCATCTCTGCCTAACACTTTTTACACTTGTGACTATGAGTTATGCTTAAGTATTTGCTATGATTCATCCTCCCCATTAAAGGGTCAACTCCTTAAAGGTATGGGTATTATCTGTCATATATATTGTTCTATCTCTGGTGCCTGCTAAAAAGATCTTTTAATAACTATGACATATTGACAGCTTAAATTCAGTCTCTTCCACAAAGCCTGCCTGCTTGCCCCCATGGAAATCTCTCTTGAATGTTAATGTCTTTCTAGTTTTTTCTTTGATTCATTCAACAAATACTTATCGTGTGCCTATCGTGTCAGACACTTCGCAGTTCTATCTTGCAGTACAATCTTTTGCTCTTATTTCTTTTCCCCTCCATGTGACTGCTGACTAAGTGCAAGGATTATATATTATCTTTGTATCTCCTTGTACAATCTAGAACTATTCACATAGTACATGCCCAGTGAGTGAATTCACTCAACCCATGCTCTAAACGAGTCAAGTAAACAACTGACATGGAAGTGGCCACTGATTTTCCATCTGATCCTCATGGAAAGCCACAGAGACCAGCACCATTTTGCAAATGAGGAAACTGAGGCTAGAGACATGCAAAGATTTGCTTGGGGTTCCACAACCAGTAAAAAGCAGAGTCCAGGTTTTAACCCAGACTGACCTATCCTGGGAAACTGGTATAATGTAGGGCAAGAACCATGTTACCCTTCTGTATAGGAGAGTCAGACCTCATCTCTGAGATGGCCTTGAGGGCCACAGAATGGGAAATGGCTCTGCTGATTTCACAGTTAAGTCTGACTGTTGACCCTGGCAGGGATGAATTTTAAAAGGGTCACTTTAATGACATTCACTGAATGGCAATGGTTTGGTCTAAAGCACCAGAGAAGGGCCAGGCCAAGGCCCCCTAGCATTCAAGTGATAATCCTACCAGATAATCCAGAACCCCTCCCGGCCTACAGAGACGCAGCAGATGTGGACCAGGCTATAGTCAGAGCATCAGGACTCTGTGAGCCCGAGGCATGGAACCCCTCACAGCCTGGTCAGGAGTAAGCACACAGAAGCAAATGCCATAGAGAAATATGAGTGAGGCATTGGTTTAGTGGTTAGGACCATGGGATAAAGCTAAATCCCTCACCTCAATGTCTAATTAAATGAAAACCAGGGGGCTTTTTTGTTGCTTTTTTTTTTTTTAAGCCAACAAACAGAAATTTGCCAAGAACATCCAGAAAGCCTGGTGTGTAGGTCCACTTGCTGAGTATCACAGGGGACTCTTGGTCTCCACGTGCAGGTCCTGGGTGAAGCACCGAGCATCTTTCATCCCAGGCTACCCTACAGCCTGATGAGCAAGCTGCTCTCCCCATTTATAGATGAAGGAACAGGCTCCCACCAGAATCTCACAGGTGCAGAGTTGTGGAGCAGGTGCTCAAACAGTTCTGTCTCACCCCAACCACCAGCCTCAGACTCCTAGACTCGCCAAGGTGCTCCCTGGTCAGTCGCCATGCCAGTCACCATGTCTATCTCACTGAATCCTTGCAGCCACCCAAAGCCTAGTGTTGTTATGAGAGCCAGGGCAAGGGTAAGCTGAGTGCCTTTACCTTAACTAAAAACAGGATCAGTATTACTGATTTTTCCTTTTGCTTTAGGTTCCAATATGGTTCTGCATGACCCTTCCTTATTTAAATTTTTGACAATGTGCTCATTGTGGATTTTTGACACTGATTTTGACTCTCAAAAATTATCACATGAGATTATTATTTGTCTTGATCTCTGAGCTTTTGGCAGGGGTGGGGTGGGGGATGTGAGTCATCACTTAAATTCTGTTCTCAAGGCAAGTGCCACAGCCACCTCACCTTGGTCCTGGCCCTGAATTAAACCCACTTTACAGATGAGGAAACTGGTACATGGGGGAGGGGTTATTTGTCTTGTTACAGAGCTGAGATGTTAATTGCTGGAGCGGAAATTAGACCCAAGCAGTGCATGGTCTTCAACTACTGCACTCAGTTCTTGGGGATCTGGGTCTTGTAATCAGAATACTTTTACCTCCCCTTTGATTCTCTCATTCTTCTGCAGTTTTTAGGCATCGGACTGCCCTCTCCATACCCTTCAATTCCCCCTCACCCTCACTCCAATATGGGCCTTCCTCACCCAAGGACCATGCCACAAACCCCATCTGTCTTTCCACACCATCCCCCACCCTGGAACGTTTCCTGACTTCCTGAGTCTCCCAAACGGATGTGGCTTCTCCATCCTCTGTACCAAAGGCCCTCTGTGTATCTTCACCACGGCACGTACTCTGCCCTTTCCCGCAGTAGGTCATCTCTTACTCATCTTCCCTGATGACCTCTGTTATCATCAGCTCCCCGAGGTGGGAGCTGCAGGAGGAAGCACGTTTCATCCACTCATGTTTAAATGCTCTCAGGACCTCCGGCTTTCCTCATAATAAACACTTCGGAAAAAAATTTTTAAATACCATGTTAATGACGGTCATGAGCGCAGGCTGACTGCCTTCAAATCCTGACTGCTGCTCACGAGCTGTGTGACTTGGGCTGTTTCCTCAAGTGCAAAGAGGAGGTAATACTGGCAGCTTAATGTACATTTCTAGTACACTTCTTGACTCACAGGACATTGTCACAGGATGTTAGCTGCCATTAGTACGGGCTCAATAGAGGCAGCAACTGTGATTAGGTACACAAATGCTGGTCATTTACAGGATGGCTCAGGGAGGCAGGAGACAGAAGATTAGTCAAGTAGGTGCTAAATAAGAGTGTGGCTCTGAGGAAAGAGGGAAGGATACAAGGCACATACTGGGGGTAAATGGACACAAGGAAGGCAGAGGGTATGCCAGGGTGAGCTGAAGGTATTGCTGGCGGGTGGTGTTTGGGGGCACCCAGTGGCTCCTGGAACCTGCTGACACCATTTCTGCATTATGAAAACTGCAGGCCAACCCCTCCTGACTAAATGGTGCTGGAGTTTCAGACACGCAGTACCAGGAAGCCCTGAACGGATAGTTAACTAAACAACACAGAGAAAGGCATGGGGATGGGGGGCATCTCCTCACGGCTGGGAGACACGGAAACTTCCAGCTTCTTCACAGACGAAAGAGCCCGTGGGAAAACAGGCTGCATCCTCCTCTTCCAGCCCGGGAAGTGCTAGTTTCTTTTCACAGGGTGAGGCTGGGGGAGGGGTCCTGAGGGAGACCAACGGCAGAGCTATGGGGCTGCTCCCCCTCCACAGGCTGGGGCATTTGGTCAAGTGGCCGGAAGGAAGGTCCATTAGAAGGCCATAAAGGGGGCGAGCCTCCTGACCCAAGGGTCTCTGGTCATGTTGTGGCCAAAGGGCCAGGCTCAGGGTGAACAAAGGGACCTTCCTTGGTAGGAAGCCGCCCAGAGGCTCAATCAATTGCCTCATTCTCTCCTGCCTCTCGCTGGGCCAGTGGCCCCTCGGCTCACTGAGCTGCAGGCTCCTTCCTCACCACAGAACCAGGGGTGGGGGTGGGGGGCTCCTAATAGATAAGGGGACAGCTCCCAACTATGGAAGACTCTGGAAATAAAAGGAGTTACCTCCCAGAGGTGACGGGGTGACTTGAGGGGGGCCAAAAGGCTGGCTCCATTTGGTGCCTGAAATTCCCACCCTTAACTACTGCTGGGGGTCCCAGGCCCTGGGAGGTGTCATTATCACCTACTGGCATCTTAAGTAAGTTTTAATGTTCTGGGAGGGGCCGTGGAGGTCAGGCTGGGAGCCGAGGCTGTAAGGGAGGCCCAAGGAAGGGGCTCCAGACTGAATCTCCCTGGGGGGTGGTGAGAAAGGAAGGAGGTCTTAGGCTGAAGGGGACTCCGAGGAGTTGTGAGGACAAACGCTGCCTATTTCAGATTCCTGAGCACATCCTGTCTCCACGAGACTTCCTTAGGTTCTTTGTGCCTGGGCTTCTCAGCCAAGATATCCCAGCAGAACTCCTGAAAATCCGCTCATGGTAAACCACCACCTCCCTGACTTGGGTCCACAGCCCCAGACTTCTGACAAACAAAATAAAACACATGCAGTTTCTCTTGAGCTATGCAGAGCCCGGGAAGGGACATGACCACGGGATGCAATGTGCCCAGTGCTGTGCTTAGTTGCTCAGTCATGTCCGGCTCTTTGCCACCCCATGGACTGTAGCCCATCAGGCTCCTCTGTCCATGGGATTCTCCAGGCAAGAGTACTGCAGTGGGTTGCCATGCCCTCCTCCAGGGGATCTTCCCAACCCAGAGATCAAATCCAGGTCTCCTGCATTACAGGCGGATTCTTTACCATCTGAGCCACCAGGGAAGCCCTCAGCGTGTCCAAGGCAGGCACTATACACACCTGACTATGACATGAAAATTGCTGACATTTTATTCCTGCCAAACTGGTTTTCTGTGCCCGATGGGTATCAGGCTGGGTCTCCCCTGAGAAGAGGCCCAACTAGAGGGCCCTTTCCGAATAGCCTGTGGGAAGGATGAGGCTGGTGGGTCTTGAGTGATCAGTGTTGCCATTAGTCACTCAGCAGGTAGGGATCTAGACCACCTTGAGCAACAATGACATTCTGGCTGTGGTACCAAATAGCTGTGTGACCCTGGGCAAGTGACTTGATCACTCTGGGCCTCTGTTTCCTTTGCTGGAAAATGGGACTGATCATAGCAACTACCTCATAACATTTCTGAGAGGACAAATGCTTCCTGCTTTTTGGAGATCAACATACCTTCTGGTCTAGGAAGCCCAGCAAGCCCTAGGTTATCTGCCAGCCTGCCATGGCAGCCTGCTCTGTTCTTCCAGCTTGGACCTCGGGCTCTCTGACGTTGTCTAGGTCCTCAGCACTCTGAGCCATTCCACTCAGCACCCATTGTACCAGCTTCCCGGAAAATCTTCTCTTTGGGTAACTCTTTCCAGTTTTAACTTTTAACTTAACACCAGCCCTTTCTAAATCGGGCTCCTGATTTAACCCCCTGCAACAGCTCTTCTTTCCTTTCACAGCACTTGGCCCCATCCATCATCAGACACCAATTTGGGTGATCTCATTGTTGAAGGCCAGCTCCTCCCAGCAGGCTGCAGACTCTCAGAAGGCAGAGGCCCTTATTCACTGTGTGGTCCCAGTGCCTAGCACATAGCTAGTGCTCAAATAAATCTTGGCTGAATGGAAGAAAAAAAAAAAAATGAGATGACGCAAGTGAAAAATATCCAGCACAGTTCCAGACCGTTAACAGCATCAGCCACTGTGGCCGCTGCTCTGTGCTGTGTCTCAAGACCCTTCAGGGGGAAAAATGAAGGAGATGGGCCACTCCCTGCAAGATGATTACAGAGCAGCCAGGATGACATGACTGGCATCAACAGGGAACAATAAGGGACAGTATTGAATTAAATGTTCCATGGTGGGGTGAAACTGCCTCAGAAGCTCAGAGGAAAAAAAAAGGAGATAATGAGAGCAGAGAAAAACCATATCAGAAAAAGAAAGAATCAAAGCTGAGGGGAAAGTGAAATTGGAATAGCAAGAGAGAGAGAGTAGGGTAGAATTCCAGGTGGGAGGAAGGTCATCCTTGTACCAGCTACCATTTTCCACTAGAAGGAGCAGCAATAATCATTATCATCATCATTTCCAACGGACCAGGTATTATATCAAGACTTTTTTTAAATTATTTTGTTTAATCTTCAAAACAACCCTAAGAAAGTTCTTTTATTCTCATCATTTTAGAGAACATCTCTCCCCACATACATGCTGACCATCTGAGAGGGAAGGAAGTTAAGGCTAGGAGAGTGTTCTGTAATCTGCATGGGAGCTCACAGTTAGCAAGCATAGGACCTGAGACTTCCACTCAGACCACTTCCAGACTGAGTGAGACTGGAGGAAGGCTGGGCAGCAGCATTTACAGTGGATGTGACCTTAAACCTTGAGTGGGGATGATACACTGAAAGCTGACAGGGACGGCAGACTTGGTCCAGTCTATCAATGGTACAGAAGGGAGAGAGAATGTTGCAGAGTTGACAGGCTGAGTCCATGAGCAGGGGTGGCCATGGCGGACATAAAGAGGAAGGGGTGGGTGAATGTAGGAGAGATTTTAAAGAAGGATTAGTCAGGGCCTGGAAGCTGACTAGCTATAAGTGTTGGATGTCAAAATGTATTGTTTAAAGAGAACTCTGCCGTTTGAAGGCGTAATATGGCTCCATCTCCCATCTTTTCAACTTAGGGAGTTTCTTTTGACAATCTGCACCAGAGTTCAGGAACCACTTATTTTCTCCAGCATTTTAGAGAGATCTTTCCCTGGGTCCAGCGATGTTACCAGTACTGGCTCTCAACACACCTCAGCTGCTAGAGAACATTTCTTCCCACTTCCATGTTTAGCAACATCATGTTGGCTGCTTCGAAGTATTTACACCGTGGCAACTGGAAAATGCTACAAATCAGTGTTTCTATTTCCACAGGGAGCTGGTTATTAAACATTTAAAAGCACAAGTGTGCCTGGATCCAACTGAAATGTCTTCCACTGAACATCAGGAGTATTTTCTCCCTTCCGCCTGTAAATAAAGGGTAAATATTATGCCTGAGTAGACTCATAAAAGGGTTCAGTGGAACCCCATGTGAGCAAGGTAATGGCAGCAGCTACCATTCCTTAAAGACCACGTCTGTGCCAGAATCTGGAGTAAGACTGCTGTGTGTATCGTCTCATTTAATCATCCCACAGTGCGGTAAGGTAGGCCCTACTGCCACATCCCCCTCACAGATGAGACACCAAGGCTCAGACAGATCAAGGTCACTTGTTCACAGTTACCCATGGAGTAAATGACAGGGCTGGGATTCAATCTGGGTGTGTCTGTCCCCACATCCCTGGCAACTGACATGGAGGCTGTTTCTCTCCAGGAGATGTTCATAGCCTCCTCTCCTGACTAGTCCCTCTTTTCCTAGCAGTACTGACCTCTACCTCGGCGAGCCAGTTCTCATTTGTAAACACCAGAAACCAATTCTGGTTGTTTTGGCAGGAGAGGGATTTATTTAGATGTTATGAGGTAGCTCACAAAATTGCCAGAAACAATTGCTTGGAAAACAAGCAGGAATCCAGGTAGACCAGTCATCCACCAGGTGAGGACACCAATGCTCTTACTACATCAATGGACAGTTTGCTGCTATTGGAAAATGGATGCAGCTGCCACTACCTGGGATGAATCCTCTTTTCCAGCTTCTCTGCATTGCCTGTTCTGGATCCCAAGCCCCAGTGGGAACATGGGATTGGCAGCACATCACTCACTTGGCCCCACCCTCACCTCCGGGAGGTGGAGCGGGCTTCTGGAGTAGAAGGCAGATCCTACCATCAGGATTCTTACAATGCAGGATTCCATAGGAGGGGGTTCAGATGCTGGGTAGCCACAGGGAGCTCTATCACTTTTACACACTGCTGCTGCTAAGTCGCTTCAGTTGTGTCCGACTCTGTGCGACCCTAGAGACAGCAGCCCACCAGGCTCCCCCATCCCTGGGATTCTCCAGGCAAGAACACTGGAGTGAGTTGCCATTTCCTTCTCCAGTGCATGAAAGTGAAAAGTGAAAGTGAAGTCGCTCAGTCGTGTCCGACTCCTAGTGACCCCGATTTCCCCCAATTTCTCGACTACATATGACTTCTCTGTGCTTCTCGGAGATGTATGGAATATCACTCATCACTTTTCTTATTTTGATTCATATATTTCTTTCCTCACCATAAATTAAGACGCATTTAATTACAAATTATGGGAAAACACAACTCAAACTGTAAGGAGGATATATAGGCTAATGTAGCTAAAAATGTCATGGAGTATTTGCCTTCAGGTGAGGTTTGATCCAGCATTTCAAGTGACATCATGAAGGACTTCACATCTTTCTGTCTCTGCTCTGCCTCCACAGTGTCACCTTCACCCTCCCATAGTAGCCAAATGGTCAACACAGTTTCAAACCATATGTCTTTATATCTCCCATTCTAGAAGAAGGAAGAGGGTCTTCCTAGTGGTTCCTACACAGGTTGAGATTGCTTCTACACTTCTGGCTGAACTAAGGACACATGCCCTTCTCCAAACAATGACCATGGTCATGGGATAGGATACACTGATTCAGACCAATCAGGATCTATGGCCACTGGACGGTACCATTCCTCCCTAGAGCAGTACCACTGTCAGTGCCCAGTTGGGTTATTTGAAGTGTCATCTGTCTCCCAGGAATCTCTGAGGGCTTAGTGTCCTCAAATGCACTTTTAATCTAAAGGTGATGGTGTGAGTCAGCAAGGTGGGTGTGGGGGCGGGGGTATCAGTGCTGGTTTTGAACAATGCCCCTCTCTGAAAATTCCTACTTACTGAGCATGACTCATTCTGTCTTTTTAGAACAGGCTTCCAGTTTCCTTTGGGTATCTGGAGCTTCATAGCACAGGTTTTGAGGGAAAATATGGTAATGATAATAGAGAGAGAGAGGGAGAGCAGGGGTAGGGTGGGGATGTACAGGAGAGGAAATTTATGAACATCAGTAGCTCCTCTTTTTTCCTCCAGTTCAAATGCTCTTAAAATAGAGATCTCCAAACAATCTCAAAGTCACTCAAACCAGGCCCTCATTTCAGGATTGTTGTTTAGTTGCTAAGTCATGTCTGACTCTTTGAGACCCTATAGACTGCAGCACGCCAGGCTTCTCTGTTCTTCCCTGTCTCTCGGAGTTTGCTCAAACTCATGTCCATTGAGTCAGTGATGTCGTTCAACCATCTCATCCTCTGTTGTCCCTTTCTCCTCTTGACCTTGATTGCTCCTGGCATCAGAATCTTTTCCAGTGAGTCGGCTCTTAGCATCAGGTGGCCAAAGTATTGGTGCTTCAGCTTGAAGCATCAGTCCTTCCAATGAATATTCAGGACTGATTACCTTTAGGAGTAACTGGTTTGATCTCCTTGTAGTCCAGGGGACTCTCAAGAGTCTTCTTCAACAATGCAGTTTGAAAGCATCAATTCTTCACCACATAGCCTTCTTTATGGTCCAGCTCTCACATCCATATATGACTACTGGAAAAACCATAGCTTTGACTAGACAGACCTTTGTTGGCAAAGTGCTCTCTGCTTTTTTATACTCTGTCTAGGTTTGTCATAGCTTTTCTTCCAAGGAGCAAGGGTCTTTTAATTTCATGGCTGCAGTCACCATCTGCAATGATTTTGAAGCCCAAGAAAATAAAGTCTGTCACTGTTTCCATTGTTTCCCCATCTATTTGCCAAGTAATGGGACCTTATGTCATGATCTTAAGTTTTCTGAATGTTGAGTTTTAAGCCAGCTTTTTCACTTTTTTTTCACCTTCATCAAGAGGCTCTTTAGTTCTTCTTTGCTTTCTGCCATTAAAGTGGTATCATCTGTGTATCTGAGGTTGTTGATATTTTTCCTGGAAATCCTGATTCTAGCTTATGAGTCATACAGCCCAGCATTTTGCGTGATGTACTCTGCATATAAGTTAAATAAGCAGGGTGACAATATACAACCTTGACATACTCCTTTCCCAATTTTGGACCGGTCCATTGTTCCATGTCTGGTTCTAACTGTTGCTTCTTGTCTATCCCAAATACATCATTATCCTTAAAGAATCTTTACCTCACAACTGATTTGTTCAGACAACATTTAACACAAAGCACTCAGGGACATCTGGGCTATGTTTTCTAGAAAGGTTTTCTCTTGTAACCAACCCACCACATATTCCCATCCTTTTTTTTTTTTTTTTCCTAAATAGACATTATTTTTTTAGAGCAGTTTTAGGTTAATTGAAGAACTGAATAGAAAATATAGAAAAAGTCCATATGTCCTATTCTCTGTCTCCTACATCATGTCCCTATTATTAACATCCTACATTAGTGTGGTGCATTGGTTACAACTGATGAACCAATGTCGATACATTATTACTAACTAATGTCCATAACTTATATTAAGGTTCACTCTTTATGTTGTACATACAATGGGTTTTGACAAATGCATTAATGTCAGGAATCCACCACTACAGTATATACAGGATAGTTTCACTGCCCTAAAAACTTCTGTGCTCCACCAATTCATCCATCCCTCTCTCTCGCTAGAACTCTGGCACCCACTGACTAATCCTGTACTGCCTCTGTAGTCTTACCTTTTACAGAATGTCATATAGTTGGAATTATACAGCAAGTAGCCTTCTCAGATCTGCTTCTTTCACTTAGTGATATGCATTTAAGTCTCCTCCATGTATTTTCTTGGCATGACAGCCTCTTTTTTTAAATTAGTGAATAATATTCCACTGTCTGGATGTACCACAGTTTGTCTATTCACTGAGGGAAGGACATCTCGGTTGCTTACATCTTTTGGCAATTATGAATAAAACTGCTACCAACATCCATGTGCAGGTTTTTGTGTGGACATGTTTTTAACTCATTTGGATAGATACCAAGAAGCACAACTGCTAGGTCATATGGTAAGAGTATATTTGGCTTTGTAAGAAACTGCCTTTCAAAGTCACTGTAACTTTTTGCACCCCTCCAGCAATTGAATGAAAGTTCCTGTTGCTCCACATCTTTGTCAGTGTTCAATCATGTCAGTTCCCTCAGAGACATCCTGACTATCTCCTAGACAGATTTTATCTTGGAATAAGCCCACCTTATGCCCTCATTCTATTTTTTATTTTTTAAAAATTGTGCTTTTTTAAGTCTTTTTATTTAGGGGTAGTTTCTTATGCAGCATTAGGTAGTTAAGAGCCACACACCAGCCTTAGCCATCAGCCAGCACCACCGTGCCAGACATGTGAGTCAGCCATGTTGGATCCCCCAGCCTTCAGACAGCTGCAGCTCCAGCTGACATGTGACTACACTGGCATAAGAAACCCCAAGTGTATACTGCCCAGTCAAGACTTCCCTGAATTCTGACCTACAGAGACAGTTTATTTCCTGGATCTTATTATGACTGTACAATAGAAGTTCAGGACTCCTAGGTTCTTTCCATTTAATAGAATTAAGAGAAAAAAGAGACAATTCTGTGCTCTAATCTCAGCTTAGCTGTTTGCTGGCTACATATCAGTAGACAAGGCATACTGCTTTTTGGAAACTCATTTTCCTGAGTTATGAAATACAGCATCACCAGCTCTGCCCACCAGTTAAAGCTGACGTGAAAATAAATGTGGCCATGTTTTGTAGAGTGTCATTTATTGAACAAAACTTCAAGTATCATATTAATGGAGGGAACCAGTAGTAAAAATTTCAAAATCATGTCTATCTGACTTGGGATCTTTATATAGGATTTCCTCTCCATCCAAATTGCAGAGTCACCATCCAAATTCTATGTAAGCTTTCCTTAAGCTGAGACTGTATCCTCTGGGCACATTTCTAATGGCCTAATTGGAGAGGTCTGCCAAAAAATTTAACATTTGCAATATAATCCACAATGTGCGTAATCTACTTGAACACACTGCCCTTAACAAAACAAAACGTCCATATAATTCCTAACCACCCAGACTGGGTCTCCCTTAGACCAGTAAAAACTAAAATGCTAACCACAGTGATTATAATTTATTGGGCACTTATTACGTGCTGAGCACTATACTAGGTACTTTATATACATTATCTCAATTAATTCTTTCCCAATCCCAGGAGTAAATATTACCACCTTCGTTCACTGATTTTAAAAAAAAAAAAAGATATTAACTTCCAGGTAAAAATGAAGGACTAAATACACCCAAATTTTTGTGTTTACTCCCATCTAAAACTCCATTAAAAGTGTTAATTGATTTTTTTTAAAGTCAAGCAATGTCTGACACATAGTACAGAGCTCATAAATATTTGCTGAATAAATGAATAAAGTAATGAATGAAAAAATTAATAAACCTACAAGGCAAATAAAACAGACACTGAGCTCACACCAAAAAAATTTTGGAAGCTGAAATGAATATGAATGGACTTTGCAGACCTGAGAAATCTGAATCCTAAATTAGCTGTGAGGAAAGCCAAGGAATAGTCAGATTACAGCTCAGACTTTCCCCAAGGGCTCAGGATGGGAGCACTAGCTATCTCCTAAAGTAGGGGTGGGGTGGAGCTAAAAACAGGAGACTGGTTGGTTTAAATGATAGTTTAAGAAGCTGGTGGATCCCAGATCCCATCACCCACTCTAATCAGCCGTGTGACTCCCTCTTTCCCACTTGGGCACAAGCCTAAGCTTTATTCTCAGGAGAAAGTGGAACAGGAGGAATCTGGGTTAGAGAAAACCCTACAACTGAGAGTGAAGGTATTAATATCATGGGAAAACAGAAGGGCTGGGTGAGAGTGACATACTGAATGGAGTCCCCAACCCTCCTTACTACTGTGGTTCCCAGAAAGCTGGCAGTCAGTCTTGTACTCTCCTAACAGAAGAAAAGAAAGCCTTTCTCTGGGAATGTGACTAGCCCAAGAAGAAAGATTTAAAATACTAAAACCAGGAGTTTCCCAATGAAGGAGCCAGCCAGGTCAGTCTATGGCAAAGATCACAATCATTCACAGCTTCCAAAAAATACGTCATTCTTAAATACGAACAAACAAGGATCACTATACATTTGAGGAAAGCCAAATGAAAGGTAGAGACCAAAGTAAATATAAGAAAAGTATTTTGGAGGAAGTAGAAAAAGTACATGAAGTACATGGAGAGGAAATCTCTTTTAAAAACCATCATTACTAGAATTCTCTGGTGGTATAGTGGATAGGAATCCGCCTGCCAATGCAGGGAACATGGATTCAATCCCTGGTCTGGGAAGATTCTACATGCTGCAGAGCAACTAAACCTGTGAGCCACAACCACTGAGCCTGTGCTCTGGAGCCCTTGAGTCTCAACTCCTGAGCCTGTGGGCTATAACTACTGAAGCCTGAATGCCTAGAGCCTGTGCTCCACAACATAAGCCTACACATCGCAACAAAGACCCAGTGCAGCCAGCTCAGTTCAGTCCTTCAGTCGTATCCGACTCCCTGCGACCCCATGGACGGCAGCACACCAGGCCTCCCTGTCCATCACCAACTCCCAGAGTTTTCTCAAACTCATGTCCATTGAGTCGGTGACGCCATCCAACCATCTCATCCTCTGTCGTCCCCTTCTCCTCCTGCCTTCAATCTTCTCCAGCATCAGGGTCTTTTCCAATGAGTCAGTTCTTCACATCAGGTGGCCAAAGTATTAGAGTTTCAGCTTCAGCATCAGTCCTTCCAATGAATATTTGGAACCGATTTCCTTTAGGATGGACCGATTGGATCTCTGTTCAGTCCAAGGGATTCTCAAGAGTCTTCTCCAACACCACAGTTCAAAACCATCAATTCTTCAGCACTCAGCTTTCTTTATAGTCCAACTCTCACATTCGTACATGACTACTGGAAAAACCAGTAGATGGACCTTTATTGGCAAAATAATGTCTCTGCTTTTTAATAGGCTGCCAAAAATAAAATAAAATTTAAAATATATAATTACTCTTTCCAGGATGTTAGATATTATGCATTCATGAAAAAAGAAAAGTCATGTCTGACTCTTTGCGACCCTGTGCACTGTAGCCCATCAGGCTCCTCCGTCCATGGGATTCTCCTGGCAAGAATACTGGAGTGGGTTGCCATTCCTTCTCCAGAAAAAAAAATATATATATATATCAAGAAAATAAAAAAGAACTCCTGGAAATTGCAAATAGACAGCTTAAATTGAAAAGCCAGGAGAACTGTTAGAAGATAAAACTGAGGAACTCTCCCAGAACAAAGAATAAAAACCAGAGAGGTAGAACCTAAGAGAGAAAGGGAAAGAAAAGCACAGGACCTATCTAGGAGGTTAATCTTCTGTTAAATGAAGGAGAATCAAACATTAAAGAAATGAATCAGTAAGGGTTTGAACAGAAAAAGAGAACCACCACAACTAATTCAGGATAAGGGATTTCTTGCAGGGGTTAGGCCCTCCATCATTGTGGAGTTGGTGGACAGCAATCTATGAAGACTGCTGCCTTTACAAACTAGTATTGAGCCTAAAGTCTCTATAGACTGGCAGTTGGGAAGGAAACCTGAGTGTGGATAAAAGCAAAGATAAGGTGGAACCCAAAAGGGCAAACTGGAACCCATGTTTTTCTTTCACTCCCTCCAACCTGAATGCCACTGATGACCTATAGGAGAACCTGGCACCCTTTCACCATCACAGAGCTACACATGCACTGGCCAAAGAAGCTGTAGAGGCTGAAGGAACAGGTATGGTGGGGGTTAATGGAACTGCAAGTCCAGGCGCTGCTCCAAACCAATCAGGTGAGCTGAGGGACCTCAGTGCCTGACATCAGACACCACAGTTCACAACAAACAAATATGGCTGCTGCTTGATTTTCACCTTCCAAATCTGCTACAAAATGTCCTTTGTGGCCAGCATTAGCCTGATACCAGATAGAGAAGGGGGTCCCGGGAGATGTGATTCCAGCTTAGCTAAGATGACACAGCACGAAGTAAGCATTTATCAGAATGGACATTTTTAATTAAAAGAGTCCACAGAATGCCCTGAATATGAAAATGCACTCACATCAACTCATGCCACTGTGAAATCTCTAAAACCTGGAGACAGAGGGAAAACAAGATTCCAGAAAGAAAAAAATAGGTTTCAGATGAAGAATCACAATGACATCAGGTCACAAAAAAGCATCTCAGAAAATCAGAAAAGACAAGCTATGTCCAAAATTCTGAAGAGAAATGATTTCCAAGCTAGAATTCTCCACCCAAATTACCACTTAGAGGTAAGGGTAGTATAAGGGCCTTTCAGACATGTGCAGTCTGAGGAAGCTGCTGAACAATGTGATCTACCAGGAGACAGGAGATTCTGGCAAAGGAGGATCCAAAGCAGCAGAGGGCAGTGACAGGAGCCCCGGAAGACAGTGTAGGGGGACCTCAACCCACAGTTGTGCCTGAGACCCAGAGAAAACCAGGCCAGGCCCGATGGTCAGAGGATCTCCAGAGATTCACTGAGGTGAAGTTGACAGAATGTCCCATGTATTTTAATATACTGAAGTTCAGTTCAGTTCAGTCGCTCAGCCATGTTCGACTTTTTGTAACCCCATGAATATACTGATAGGGGACTCACAATTAGGGATTTTTTGGGTAGAGTTTATGATAATCGTGCAAATACTTAGGAAAAAAACAAAATCAGGGCAAACATGACCTTCAGGGGAAACAACAATTATAGAAGAAAGGAAAAATGTTCCTAGAATACACATGGCTCAGCTTTGAAAAGCATGTGACAGTCATGATAGTATGAAAGATGAATACTGATCTAATAAATATTAGATGTAACTATACTGGGAGACAGGAAGGGGCATGGGGAGTTATACATGGTGGGAGAGGATGAAGATGCTAAAGGATCAATCCTCATGTCCCAATCTAGAATTCTCAGTTGATTATTTGACCCAATTTTATACCACGTGAAAGTACTGCCAAACAGACAAATACATACAGTTTATAGTATGATACACATGATCCTGTTTCAAAGTGGGAAGCCAAAGATAATGCCTAAAACTGAAAAAGCAGGAAGTATCAATCTAACTATGTTATTTAGATATGCAGAGGTAATTACAAAAAAAAAAAAAAAATAGCTAAAGGACTTCAAAGTAGTCATCTCTAGGGAGGAGAAAATAGGCTTAAGGGAGACCTTCCATTTTAAAATAAGGTTTACAGAGTTCAGTTAAGTTCAGTTCACTTGCTCAGTCATGTCCAACTCTTTGTGACCCCATGGACTACAGCATGCCAGGCCTCCCTGTCCATCACCAACTCCCGGAGGTTACTCAAACTCATGTCCATTGAGTCTGTGATGCCATGCAACCACCTCAACCTCTGTCGTCCCCTTCTCCTCCCACCTTCAATCTTTCCCACCATCAGGGTCTTTTCCAATGAGTCAGTTTTTCGCATCAGGTGGCCAAAGTATTGGGGTTTTAGCTTCAGCATCATTCCTTCCAATGAATATTCAAGACTGATTTCCTGTTGGATCTCCGTGTAGTCCAAGGGACTCTCAAGAGTCTTCTCCAACACCACAGTTCAAAAGCAGTCGCTCAGTCGTGTCCGACTCTTTGCGACTCCATGGACTGTCGCCTACCAGGCTCCTCCATCCATGGAATTTTCCAGGCAAGAATACTGGAGTGGGTTGCCATTTCCTTCTACTGGTAAAACCATAGTTTTGACTATACAGGCCTTTGTCAGCAAAGTAATGTCTCTGCTTTTTAATATGCTGTCTAGGTTTGTCATAGCTTTTCATCCAAGAAGTAAGGGTCTTTTAATTTTATGGCTGCAGTCACCATCTGCACTGATTTTGAAACTGAAAATAAAGTCTGTCACTGTTTCCATTGTTTCCCCATCTGTTTGCCATGAAGTGATGGGACCAGATGCTATGATCTTTGTTTTTTGAATGTTGAGTTTTAAGCCAGCTTTTTCACTCTCCTCTTTCACTTTCATCAACAGGCTCTTTAGTTCCTCTTCACTTTCTCCCATAAGGGTGATGTCATCTGCACATCTGAGGTTATTGATATTTCTCCCAGAAATCTTGATTCCAGCCTGGGCTTCATCCAGCCCAGCATTTCTCATGATGTACTCTTGCATATAAGTTAAATATATAGGGTGACAATTTGGTATCAGTCCATTGCTCCTTGCCCGGTTCTAACTGTTGCTTCTTGACCTGCATACAGATTTCTCAGGAGGCAGGTAAGGTGGTCTGGTATTCCCATCTCTTTAGGAATTTTCCAGTTTGTTGTGATCCACACAGTCAAAGGTTTGGGTGTAGCCAATAAAGCAGAAATAGATGTTTTTCTGGAACTCTCTTGCTTTTTCTATGATCCAACGGATGTTGGCAATTTGATCTCTGGTTCCTCTGCCTTTTCTAAATACAGCTTGAACATCTGGAAATTCTCAGTTCATGTACTGTTGAAACCTAGCTTGGAGGATTTTGAGCATTACTTTGTTAGTGTGTGAGATGAGTGCAATTGTGTGGTAGTTTGAACATTTTTGGCATTGCCTTTCTTTGGGATTGGGATGAAAACTGACCTTTTCCAGTCTTGTTGCCACTGCTGCGTTTTCCAAATTTGCAGGCATACTGAGTACAGCACTTTCACAGCATCATCTTTTAGGATTTGAAATAGCTCAGCTGGAATTCCATCACCTCCACTAGTTTTGTTCATAGTTTATAGAAGTACTTGACTGTAAACTATTAATATGTACAGGTAGTACTTTGACTTTAAAAAAACTAACTAACACATAAAGGTATAACTACTGCTATGGTCTGAAGGCTTGTGTCCACCTAAATTCACACGCTGAAATCTTAATATCCAATGTGATGGTATTAGGAGGTGGGGCCTTTGGGAGGTGACTAGGTCATGAGGTTTGGAGCCCTCATGAATGGGATTAGGGCCCTTTTAAGAGACCCCAGGAGTTCTCTAGGCCCTTCTGCTATATGAGGACACAGTGAGAGGTCTTTAATCCTGAAGAGGGTCTCCATTAGAACTTGACCATGTTGGCATGCTGATCTCAGACTTCCAGCCTCCACAACTTTGAGAAATAAATTTCTGTTGTTTATAAGCCACCCAGTCTGTGGGATTTTGTTATAGCACCCTGAACAGACTAAGATAACCATCAGCTCTTAAGCAACAAAAGAGGGAAAGGAAGGATAAAGGGGCATAAGAAAAGGAAACAGGAAGGAAGAGATAAAGAAAAGGAAAGTTGAAATAATTAACTTGCCTAGGCCAAGTTCATAATGCTAGTAAATGACAGAGCTGAGTTTTGATCCCAGTTTCATCTGACTCCACACAACTTTCTATAAATCACAACACAACCAGACATTGACCCCCTCAAAGTTTTCATTTGGTCTGGAGTGGACCCGAATGTCTGGTGGGTGACACTGCACCTTGCAGAGAGAGGGGCCCAGGGCACAGTTAGTGAGAGGCTGTTAGGGGACAGAGGGAGAGGTGGTAGGGTAAGTGAACAGAGAAACATGAGGTGTCTGTTGAACTGAGCAAGGCACTGGGGGAACTGGGAGGGACAGCTCCAGTGCGGGTTTGTGAGAGGATTTGGAGCACAGGCAAACAGGAGCCCCTGGGAGACAGACGTTCAGGCTCCCAGTGGAGATACTGTTGGGAGGGGAGGAAGGAAGGGCGGCTGAGGAGGGAAAAGGATGCTCCCTGGACAGGAATGGGAACACAGCCCAGGACAAAGCCTGTTCAGCAGGGCAGCTGCAGGTTTACATTCCTGAATGAAAACTCTTTCCAGACAAAGCAAATAGCAGGAGCTCAGGGACACATGAGACACACAAGAACAAAAGGGAGGGGTTCTTCAGTGGTTCAGATTCACCTTCCTGAACTCTAAGTAGTGGGAAAGTGTATGCCTTTGAGGCTTTCATTAGACAAAGAAGGCTTGAATATCAGATTTTGCACCAAGACCTAGATGGGATGGTGTGCTGGACACGTTCAATACCAGATCTCAAGAGCAGAAAGTTAAATTTTTAAGAAATTTATAAGAGTTATTTTTTGAAGAACAGGGTGTAATTAATTTATTAAAATTGGCCACACCATGATCCCAGTTGCCCTAACAGGAACTGAATTGTACCCTTGGCAGTGAAAGTGTGGAGTCCTAACCCACTGGACTGTGGGGGGAGTTCCCAGTCAATTGTTATTGTGTTGGTAGCTTGAAATTTGCTATGATGGGACTATTAGCACCCTGGAAATCAGTGCAAGCTATGAATTAGGGCTTTGCTTTAATTTCACAAAGCCAGCTACTGAACACTTATCAGCACTCCTCTGCCAACATGTGTTAAAAGAGGGGAATATAGACATCAACTGAGGGAAGGGAAGGCACAGTGACAGTGTCAATGATAAGAGCTAACATCTACAGTAAGTACCGTATGCCATATGCTATTATTAGATGCTTTTGTATGTTGTCTCACGAAATCTTATAAAAGTCTGATGAGGTAGATTTTTATTTTTACCCATTGTTATACATGTTTGGGGTTCAGGTCCAAAGAGATTAGGTAGTTTGCTCAAAGATACCAGCCAGTGAAAAGTAGGAATCAAGCCTCCTATTTTAAGTCCAAGATCTCATTGCTACCCCAGGGTAGGAATATTGCAAAGAGGCTAAGTATCAGGATGCCGGAACCCACCGCTTCTGACATTCACTCACTGCGTGACCTGGAGTGAGATTATTTTGTCATTCTCTGCCTTGGCTGCTTCATCTGTAAACCAGAGTGAATAATAAGGTCTTCCACACAAAACAGCACTTCACACAGAAGCTGGTACTAACAACAGAGTTAGTTATTATTACCTTAATTGTTGACAAAATTTGATGGTTTCTCTCATACTCCACATTTCATGAAACTATTTGACTCAAAAAAAAAAAAAAAAGTACCTGGTCTCTGGAGAATACAGAAGCAAGGTTTGTTGATTGCCTACAGGGAGAAGTGGGGACAGATGTGGGAAGGAGGCTGAATCAGCCAAGGTACCCAGGAAACAGAAACCACATGAGTTATTTGATCAGAGAAAATTTAATATAAAGAATTGTTAATGTGATATAAAACTATTTACCAGGTGACTGAAAGGTAAACACCCCAAGGTCTCATGGCGGTAACAACCATAGGAAGGGTAACCCCTCCTTCCAGTGAATATGGAGGGGATGCCAAGGGAGGAGTTTGTGAATATGGCGGGGGTGGGGGGGGCAATGAATAGGGCTTCCCTGATAGCTCAGCTGGTAAAGAATCTGTCTGCAATACAGGTGACCCCGGTTTGATTCCTGAGTGGGAAGATCCCTTGGAAAAGGGAAAGGCTACCCACTCCAGTATTCTGGCCTGGAGAATTCCATGGACTGTACAGTCCATGAGGTCACAAAGAGTCAGACACGACTGAGTGACTTTCACTTTCAAGGGAAAAGCTGGAATTAAGTGCATGATTCAAGCTTGTAAGTTGGGGAGAGGACCCATCACGTGTCAGGACACAGACCTCTGAGGAGGGAGCAGCAATGGCTAGTGCTGTGTCTTCCAGGGGGGTACAAGGAGGCTGATATTAGAAAAGTCACAAGATTGGAATCAGCTTTTCTTCAGGAAGGTAGGATGAAAAAGCAATTATGATGGGGTGGGGGGATTGTTCACAGCGCAGGAAGCAGAAAAGAAGCCCACAGGAGGGGCAAGTTTCTTCTGCCTCCTCTGGCTTTAGAATCTCCCTGACACTGTTATTGGGAAGGTCTTGCATAAGGCAGCTTACAAAGCAGAAACGTACTATGCAGAGCCCCAGCATCCAAAAGCTGAGTATAAAAGAATGGGTCTGGAGCTGAGAGACAACAATGTAGAGCTGGTACAGAGGCTCTAAAGTGGATAGTTGGGCGACCTCTGGAATTTCAGTCCCTAGAATATATAAATTTTAAATTTAAAAGAAAATTTAACATCTGTCACTGAGCGTGGCTGTGATATATGCTTGGCACAAAATTAGTGCTTAATACATTTATTGAGTGAATGGGTAAATGCTGCTGCTAAGTCGCTTCAGTCGTGTCTGACTCTGTGCGACCCCACAGACGGCAGCCCACCAGGCTCCCCCGTCCCTGGGATTCTCCAGGCAAGAACACTGGACTGGGTTGCCATTTCCTTCTCCAATGCATGAAAGTGAAAAGTGAAAGTGAAGCCACTCAGTCGTGTCCAACTCTTCACGACCCCATGGACTGCAGCTGACCAGGCTCCTCCGTCCATGGGATTTTCCAGGCAAGAGTACAGAGTGGGATGCCAAATGGGTAAATGGGAAGAAGCAATTCCTAACTGCATGCAGTTACAATCGTTTTGTCCAAAACTACTCCATGCATTGTCCTGGAGGTCAAGGAGACGGTGGGAAGCACATAGTCCCTGCGTCCATGGTGAGGGTACGGAATAAATCTAACAATTAGACAAATGAGTTAAACACACAACATGAAGGGAACAAATGTGGTAAGAGCATGGTTAATGCAGGGGTGTGGATGGTGGGCATCTTAGATAGGATACCAAGGTCCTCTCTGCGATCATAACATTTAACTGAGGCCTGTGCATGCATGCACATGTACTAAGTTACTTCAGTTGTGTCCAACTCTTTATGACCCTATGGACTATAGCCCGTCATGCTCCTCTGCCCATGGGCTTCTCCAGGCAGGAATACTGGAGTGGGTTGCCACACCCTCCTTCGGGGGTTCTTTCTGACCCAGGAATGGAACCCACATCTCTTACATCTCCTGCATCGGCTGGTGGGTTTCTTTACCACTAGCGCCACCTGGGAAGCCCAAATTGAGGCCTAATGGATGGCAAAGGAACAGCCTCCCAAGATCTGGGGGCAGAACGTCATAGGCAGAGGGGAAAGCGGTTGCAAAGACCAGGACACAGGACAGAGCTTGCTGCACTTCAGACAGTGACTGATGACCTGGTGACAGTGTGCTGAGTGAGAGGGATGCTAGGGGCTGGGTCAGTTGGGCTTTGTAGGCTACTGGGGGAGGGGGGCAGTATATTTTAATCTAAATGTGGTTAAAAATAAACATTGTAGGGGCTTCCCTGGTTGGTGGTCCAGTGGTTAAGAATCCTCTTGCCAAAGGAGGAGACACAGGTTCAATCTCTGGTCTGGGAAGATCCCACATCCTGCAGGCAACTAAAGCCCGTGCACTGTATCTACCGAGCCTGTGCTCTAGAGCCCAGGACTGCAACTGGGCTGCATGTGCCCATGCAGCTGAAGCCCATGGGCCCTAGCGCCTGTGCTCCGCAACAAGAGAGGCCACCACAATGAGAAGCCTGAGCACTGTAACCAAGAGCAGTCCCCGCTCACCGCAACTAAAGAAAAGCCCAAGCAGCAACAAAGACCCAGTGCACCCAAAAATAAATAAATAAAAACTTTAAACGAAAGAAAGAAATCAAGCTATTAAAAAAGATTGTAGTATTTTCAATACAAGTGGT
This sequence comes from Bos javanicus, assembly GCF_032452875.1. Taxonomy (NCBI): domain Eukaryota; kingdom Metazoa; phylum Chordata; class Mammalia; order Artiodactyla; family Bovidae; genus Bos; species Bos javanicus. Next base: position 52,828,494 of record NC_083874.1, on the reverse strand, counting down.
CATCAAATTTTAATTTCTCAAAGGTCACTCTGGCTCCTGGTACTGAAGGATCCCAGTGGATCAAGGCTGAAAAGAAGGACTATATTCGTTTCCCAAGGTGGACACAACAAATTAACACAAACCACATGGCTTCAAACAACAGAAATGTATTTGCACAGCTCTGGGGGGCAGATGTTCAAAACTAAGGCATCAGGAGGGCGGTACCCCCTCTTAGGCTTCAGGACAGTCTTGTCTCTTTCATCTTCTGTGGCCCCTTGGCTGTGACACACAGCTTCAGTCTCTGCTTCTGCCTCCCATGGTCTCCTCTCTGTCTCTTCTGACCAGTGAGTTTACATTTCTCCTTTTCTTGTAAGAGCACCTGTTATTGGATTTAGGGCCCATCCTGTTAATCCAGAATGATCTCATCTTGAGATTCTTCAGTTCAGTTCAGTTCAGTTCAGTCGCTCAGTCATGTCCGACTCTTTGCAACCCCATGAATCACAGCACGCCAGGCCTCCCTGTCCATCACCAACTCCCGGAGTTCACCCAGACTCATGTCCATCGAGTCACTGATGCCATCTAGCCACCTCATCCTCTGTCGTCCCCTTCTCCTCCTGCCCCCAATCCCTCCCAGCATCAGAGCCTTTTCCATGAGTCAATTCTTCGCATGAGGTGGCCAAAGTACTGGAGTTTCAGCTTCAGCATCATTCCTTCCAAAGAAATCCCAGGGCTGATCTCCTTCAGAATGGACTGGTTGGATCTCCTTGCAGTCCAAGGGACTCTCAAGAGTCTTCTCCAACACCACAGTTCAAAGGCATCAATTCTTTGGCGCTCAGCCTTCTTCACAGTCCAACTCTCACATCCATACATGACCACAGGAAAAACCATAGCCGTGACTAGATGGACCTTTGTTGGCAAAGTAATGTCTCTGCTTTTCAATATGCTATCTAGGTTGGTCATAACTTTCCTTCCAAGGTGTAAGCGTCTTTTAATTTCATGGCTGCAATCACCATCTGCAGTGATTTTGGAGCTCAAAAAAAGAAAGTCTGACACTTTCCACTGTTTCCCCATCTATTTCCCATGAAGTGATGGGACCGGATGCCATGATCTTCGTTTTCTGAATGTTGAGCTTTAAGCCAACTTTTTCACTCTCCACTTTCACTTTCATCAAGAGGCTTTTTAGTTCCTCTTCAATTTCTGCCATAAGGGTGGTGTCATCTGCATATCTGAGGTTATTGATATTCTTAACTTGCATTAAACCTGCAGAGATCTATTTTTCTTTTCTTTTTTAAAATATCATTAATATTATGATGACCAGAATGTTGGAGTGAGTAGCCGTTCCCTTCTCGAGGGGATCTTCCCAGCCCAGGGATCGAACCCAGGTCTCCCACATTGCAGGCAGATTCTTTACCAGCTGGGCTACAAAAGAAACCCAAGAATACTGGAGTGGGTAGCTAATCCCTTCTCCAGGGGATCTTAATGACCCAGGAATCAAACCAGGGTCTCCTGCATTGCAGGGGGATTCTTAACCAGCTGAGATACCAGGGAAGCCCTATTATTAGTATTATGATGACCATAAATTTTTTTTTTTTTTTTTTGCACTGGGTCTTCGTTGCTGCACTCAGGCTTTCTCTAGTTGCAGAGAGCAGGAGTTACTCTTCATTGCAGTGCACAGGCTTCTCTTGTTCCAAAGCACCGGTTTCAGGTGCTCGGGTTCAGTAATTGCATCGTGCAGGCTCTAGTGCATGTCAGCTTCAGCAGTTGCAGCACTTGGGCTCAGCAGTTGCGGCTCATGGGCTTTAAAGCTTGGGGTCAGTAGTAGTGGCACATGGGCTTAGTTGCTCCACAGCATGTGGAATCTTTGCAAACCAGGGAGTGAACCCACACTCCCTGCAGATTCTCATCTGCTGCACCACCAGGGAAGTCCAAGATCTGTTTTTCAAATTAGGCAACAATCACAGGTTAGGGGTTATATCTTTTGGGGGCTACCGTTCAACCGACCAGAGAGATCCGTGAGGAGATTCGGTGGGAATGCAGGTGAGAGACGATGATGGATTAGAGAGGTAAACTGGTGATGGCGAAAGGTGGGTAGGTTGGATGGAGGGTGTGTTAGTCAGGGTTCTCCAGAGAAACAGAACCAAACGGATATATATATATATATATATAAGGATATATATATACACACACACAGAAAGGAATATATATACATACTGTAAGGAACTTGTTCATGTGATTATGGAGACTGGGAAGTCCCCAGATCTGCTGTCACCTTGCTGGAGAACCAGGAGAGCCAAGATATAGTTCCAGTCTAACTCTGAAGGCCCAAGAATCAGGAGAACTGATGCTGTAAACTCCAGTTCCAAAGCTAGCAGGCTGGAGACGCCAGAAGAGCCCCTGTTTTCTTCTCAGAAAGAAAGTGGTGGCCCTGCTCCTGCAGCCGGGCAGAGGGCGTCCCTTCCCACCCAGTCTTTTCTGTTCTAGTCAAGTCCGCAATTTATTGGATGAGGCTCACTCACATTAGGGAAGGTAATCTGCTTTACTCAGTTTATTGATTCAAATGCTCATCTCGGCCAGAAACACCCTCACAGACACACCCTGGATAACAGGTGGCCAGTATCTGGGCATTCTGTGGCCCAGTCGAGTGGACACATAAAACCGAGCAACACAGGTGGAGGGAGAGTAAGGGAGGAAGGGAAGGAGGGGTCTCACGTTCCAGGAAGAGATATTATACTGCATAGCCTAGTTCAGGACCAGATGGCAAAGGTGAAGAGGGTAGAACTGGGAGAGGCCAGAGGTTGGTGGATGCTACCCTATGGAGGGGAAAACTGAGTCACTGTCTCAGCACTGAGACTCTCTTGCAGCCTCTGTCTTCCGCTATCTCTAGAAAAGTTATTTCCCTGCTGGATCCTGGGGCAAACAGCTCCCGTCAGGAAGGAATTCTCTGGCGGTAAAGGTGTCATCACCAAGCAGATGCATTGGTGCAGAGCTGGAGTTACACTGGGCACCATCTTTGGACAGCGAGATGGAATCTTTGAAAACCTTCCCTCTGCATCTCCAGCACACGCAGTACCGCTCGGGTTTATAGAATTAATACTAAGCTATCGTGCTGCACCAATCCTGCAGTGTTCTGATTCCAATCTGAGTGGATGATCCCCTCACCCACTTGCAGTTTCTGTGGGTCAAGAATCCAGAAGCAGCTGAAACTGCGTGGTTCTGACTCAGAGTCTCTCATGAGGTTATAGTCAAGATGTTGCCTGGGGCCGCGACAGTCCTCTGACAGCCTGACAGGATGCAGGCTATTCTGCCAAGATGATCCCCTCACATGGCTGTTATCAAAAGTTCCCAGTTTCTTGGCAGCTGTTCGAAGGAGACCTAAGTTCCTCACCATGTGAGCCTCTTTCTAGGGCGGTTTGAGTGTCCTCACAACATGGCAGCTGGCTCCCCCTAGAAAAACTGATTCCAGAAAGAGCAAGGAGGAAGCTCAGTGCCTTTAGTGATCCGAATTAGATGTCACCCACCCCATCATTTTGGCCACATTCTGTTACAAGTAAATCACTAAGTACAACCAAACTCAATGGGTATGGAATTCAGCTCTAAATCTTTTTTTCAAATTTTTGTTTATTTATTTTTAATTATTTTTGGCTGTGCTGGGTCTTTGTTGTTGCACTCAGATTGAGTTGCTCTGCGGCATGTGGGATCTTCCCAGACCACGGATCAAATCTGTGTCCCATGCAGATTGCAAGGCAGATTCTTAACCCCTGGACCATGAGGGAAGGCCTCAGCTCTACTTCTTAAAGAGAGTAACATGATATAACTTGTGGACATATTGCAAATGTCCAGGTATCTCAGGAGCTTGCCTCTGACACCAAGCAGGCTCTGAGACATGGTTATTGTACAGTGAGGGATGTATCTTTTATAACTCACTTAATGTGGAAAACTATTGAGCCACTGATTGGGATAATATCTCTCCTCTTTCCTCTGAGCTGGGTGGCAAGAACATCAATAGCAACAGTATCAATAAAACATCAACAGGAAAAATGGCACCTTATATTTGCTGAGCAAATGTGAGAATGTTGGCATCTCAAGAGCAGGAGCATCGCCTGTTTAGTTCTCCACTATATTTCCAGCACCTAGAAGCAGGTGCTCAATATTTAGAATTGAATGAAGGTATTTCTTATTCTAATGTCACAAGAAATTTATGTGGTAGACACTGTTATTGTTCCCATTCTACAGATGGGAAAATGGAGATACAGGGAGATGGAGTGATTTGCCAAAGCAACGTGGAGTGACAGAGCGATAGAATACCACTATTGGTGGAGTGCTGGAACCCAGACAATCTGACTCCAAACATCACCGCTACCCTCACTGGCCATAGAGAAATTAAATGATAACTTGTAATTACTGAACCAGTACTGGTAACAATGGGTTGGCTTGCACTAATGGAAGGAAGATGAGGCCTGAATTAAAACAAAACACTGGATAATCCAAAAACCATTTTCATTTGGCTCAGCAATACAGCCAGAGACACACTCCCAGAGGAGCAGCTATATTCAAACCATCTGGAGTTTACCCTAATCTGGATCCAGGGCTGACATTCTCTGCAAAGGATCCTCAAAGGGTCCAGATTTTGCCCTCCCAGCTGCCTGGAGCTAGGGCATCCCTCAGATCCCCCCAAAAAACAATATCCACCCACATCTCTGGAAGATATGTTCCTATATGTTAGTCTCTTCTTCCTGAAGTCTCACTTATAACACTTGTTTTGCAAATAGTGTATTTCTTCCTGTTGTACCTCAAGGATGAAAGCATATATCTCAATTTGAAAAAACTACCTATGATGCTCCCTGGGAAACTCCACGCGAGGATCAGGGGAAGGTCCATTTCTCAACACAGGCTTGAAGGGCAGGCTGAGAGCTGCTCAGGTCTCAGGATGAGATCCCAGCTCATATTCTGACTTATTAACTATATCCAACTCTGCTGGTTTCTCAGAGGCCTTCCTGCCAACTGTAGCAACCACAGGCGGATACCACTGCAAACACAGCCCACATGTGGAAGCATGAGCTAGCGAAGAGAGATGCTTGTAAGGCCAGCTTCAGTTTGAGGTAGAGTACAGATTTCAAGTGGAAACCTGGACCTGTATGGTTTCAGCTCAGCTCTGGTCCCGACTCAATAAACCACAAGCAAGCCACTCACTCTTTCTGGATTCAGTTTCCTTCTCAAGACCTCAGAGATACATGCAGGGCTTTCCTTCTCTGAGGTATGGGGTGAATATGCTAAAGGGAGCTCAGTCCATTGTGGGTTCAGGTAAAGCTGAACTCTGAGAAAACTGGCCCTGAGAATCTCGTGGGTTGAGTATGATTTGAAGACGTTAGTTTAAAAGAACTATTTTTTTTCCCTAAATTTAAATTAGTTGCTAACAGTAACCAAAGGAAGAGAGGAAAGGGAGAGGGAAAAGAGGGAGGGAGAGGTGAAGAAAGAAAGAAAGAAGGCTTTATATTTTTAAAAGTTCAGATATCCAGGAACTGGAAACTCTAACAACGTCAGAGGGGTTGCATTCCCACAGGAAACAGAATGAACCAGAGCTGAGTAACAGCTGGCACTGATTTTAGACAAGGTGGTATCTTCTCTGACCCATTTGCCACAGTCTCCACCACTCCCTATTGTTTAACCCTGTTCCATGTTAATCATTATGAAAACATCATTTAAGTATTTTGTTTGCTTTTTCAGTATATTACAGCACTCATGTTGAAATGACAAGATTTCCTTTGTGTAAAATTTGGCCTTGTTCATAACAAAAGCTGAGTTTAGGGTGTGCCCTTGCTTTGCAGATAACTTGGGCTTGGTCTGCTAGCTGGGTAATCCTGACTTCTATAAACTTTTGGGTTTGGGCTCCTATCGTGGCTCATGTGGTAGCTGACCAGCCTAGAGAAGTGTCAGAACACTGCGAGAAAAGAGGGTACAGAGAAAATGTGGGGTTCCTATTCCACCTATCCTTAATCCATAATCAAATGAGACATGGCCTCAAGGGGATAGGGAGAGGGGTGGGTAGGAGTCCAGTCTTCCTTCAGAATTAGATCCTTCCATCCCAGCTCTATGCAACACTAAAGTTTCCACCTGGTGCAGACAAACCTTAGCTGGCAAGCTGGTCACCCGTTCGAAAATAAAGTTTTACTGGAGTCCAGCTATGCCCATTTGTTTGCATGTTATCTATGACTGCTGTCACCCTCTGAAGGCAGCAGTGACTCAACAGAGACCATGTAGCAAGCCTGAAATACTTGCTATCAGCCCTTTATAGAAAAAGTTGCCAATTCCTGTTCTAGCAACTTGAAGTTGCAAGGAACAGAGATCCATTCAGGTTAGCTCAAGCAAAGGATGTTTGTGGTCAAGACATATCAGGGAATGTGCTAGATGCCAGGGAAAGAAACCACAGAGAAATCAGGCCTCAGGGGAACAAAGACTATAGCTGCAGATTTTTCTCGTGGGATTACTGCTTCTCTGTTTCTCCCCTGGTCTCTCTCCACTGCTACTTTCCTCAACTTCCCTCGCCTGCCCCCAGCTTGCACAAGGCCCCTCAGGGCTACCCATGCCCCTTCCATATCACACAATCCCAAACAGCCTTTCAGCATTGACCTCCATTGCAAATGGCCGCTGCTTCTGAGGTTCCCAATTCTGAACTCCCAGGGGAAGAATGTGATTGGCCCAGACCACCTTTTCAAGTCTACGATTCTTGGAGATTCCTAGCCAGCCTGTGACTGTCCCCTCCCCTCAGTCAGGAGGCCACCCTTGGATCCATATCAGTGACTAGGGGCTTAGTCACATGAAGCAAAAAAATGCTGTCCCCTCAGCAGGGACACCAGGCACAGAGCCCTTCTTTAGAAGAGAAGGCCACAGGGCAGGAGCCCAGACTTAGCGAACTCAACTTGTGATGGACCTGTTTTTTTCTTAAAGCCAAAGAGAATTCGTCCAGCTCTCTTATTCACATTTATCAAAAAAGCCAACCTCTGAATGATCAACATGTGCCCTGGGAGAAAGGAACAGATCCCCCTTAGAGTTTGCAGATGGCTATTTTGTGAGCAGAGGACCAACCCCAACTGAAGGAGAGACGAGCAGATCAAGTGTGGCAACTGGTAGAACTTCAGAAACTACTGTCTTGTCCTACCTGGACCAGCAAGAGAAGCAGCAGAAAGAAATCTAGCCTGGCAGACCTTGTCCTGGCTTTGCCACAAACAAACTGAGTGCAGATGCTCATGGTACTTCGTCTTGACCCCAAACCAGGCCTGTTTCCCACCTATCAACTGATGGGCCTGAATCAGACCAGTGGTTCTCAAACTGCCCCCAGTCTAGCCAAGATCAGGCTGTGCCCCTGCTACCACCACTTTTCTGCCTCTTGCCACCACAAGACTATTCTCCCAAAGAGTCCTGGACTCCAGAAATACCCAGCTGCTTCCCAGCCTGCTGGAAAATGTTGACTTTCTGTTTCTCCCTTGGCCAAAGTCTGTGGGTAGCGTGGCTCCCTGACACGTAGGCCACACAATCAGCTCTCACAACCCACTTCCTCAAGGTGATCCCATGCTGTTCTGCTGTCCATGATAAACAGCTCCAGACTGGGCAGCCCAAACCCAGGGGAAACCAGCCTGCTGTGGATCTGGAAAGTTCCCCACAGGCAGATAGATGGCAGCTGCTTCTCTGGCCCAGGCTGAGGCCAAGCCACAAGCTGGGAGGACAGGCCTCCGACCTGTGATGCAAATTGCTCCCGTAGAGCCTGGCCAGGTCAGAAGGGGGCCCCCTACCCCGAGGAGCTGGAGCTCTGAGTGACAGCTGAGTGGGGAGATGGCCTTCATCACCCTAAGTCAGTAAGAGGTTTCTTAAACAGGTGGCTCGAATTTCCTTGAAAACCCAGAATAATCCCCCATTTGAAGTATGCGCGAATCTTGTTGTCACCACCTAGTATTAATGGGCAAGCACCGCAGAAGGAAAACGGGGTTTTCGGCTGCATTTTTGCACACTGACTTGCCTGACAAGCTCAATAAAAGCTTAAACAAATATTAAAAAAACACACAGAAAGTCAGGCTGGTTTAAATTAACTTCCCAAGCACTTCACCTACTGTAGGAAGAAATTATAATAAAATGTCAGAGCAAAAATAAACCGCGAATGGAAATAAAAATAAAACATAAAATGCCCTCTTACAACTCTGCTCAGTACGATTTAGTTCCTAACAACATATCATTGTACATGAAGTTTTCATAGTCCTAAAGTGTATTTGGGCATTAGGAATGTTGATTCTGAAAAATTCATCTTTTACACGCTGGGAAACCATCCCTTTCCCAGAAGTCTTATGGATAGAAACCATTAAAAAAAAAAAGTTCTCTGTTAACCCTGAAGTCATAATTCTCCCAAATAGACTATATCACTGGACAAATGACCCCAAATTCCATTTCCCCTAGGCATTCGCATGCTCAGTCTGCAACCGGGGCTCCACAAACGCCCTTTTCGCCAGTGCTGGGGAATGAAGGAGTTGGAGGTGCAATTACGGCAGGTTCCACTCTGGGTTTCCTGAAGGCTCACCCAGTGCAGAGGTTTTTTTCATTTTGTTTTTTATTTATTTATTGTTGGCGGTGCTGGGTCTTTGCTGCTGCACGGGTTTTCTCTAGTTGTGGCGAGCAGAGACTACTCTCTAGCTGGTGTGCGGGCTTCTCATTGCAGTGGCTTCTCTTGTAGAGCATGGGCTCTATGGGCAGACTTCCATAGTTGCGGCACTTGGGCTCAGCAGTTGCGACTCCCGGGCTCTAGAACACAGGCTTACTATTGTGTCTCATGGGCTTAGTTGCTCTGCAGCATGTGCGATCTTCCGGGATTGGGCATTGAACTTGCATCTCCTACACTGGCAGGCAGATTCTTTATCACTGAGCCATCAGGGAAGCCCCCAGCATGGAGTTTTAAACAGGTGAGACATTTTGTAAGCCTTGGATACCTGGGCTGTGACCTGTTCCACCCTCCAACCTCAGTGCTTACAACTGGGCCAGATACACTAAAAGATTAAACAGCAGAGGTGCTTGGTGCTGTTTCCAAGGTGGAATAAAGAGAAAGAAAGAAGGCTGGAAAAGGAGAAAGGAAGGAAAGAGGTAAGGGAGGAGGGAAGAGGGAAAGGAAGGGAGAGAAGTAGAGAGGGAGGGGAGGAAAGGAGTGAGTTGGGGAGAGAAGTAAGGCAGGCAAGGGAGCACCTCCCGCTTAGTTCCTCTTGTAAAAGTTCTCCCACCAGGCTGGGGACTCCTTCTCAGGTTTGTTCAGCCTAGCTGACAGACCTTCACTTTCCAACCAAAGAGAATGTGAGGGTTGAGAATAACCTTATATGCCTACATACCCCTCCTTCCTCCGCCAGGTTTCTGTCACACCTCAAAGATGATTTTCTGGCAAAGGGTTTTCCTGGCAGGGCCTGGATAGAACAGCCTGGTACTGCCCTCGGTGTCTGGCTCCCACAAGCCTTTCTGGGGGTGGGAGGGGAATGCAAACCTCCCCTTCCTCTGGGGTCTGTGGAGAACTCCCACAAAGCACTCCTCCACCAGACAGGGGAACCAGAGGAAGCCTAGGACGGCAATGGACAGGACGCAGGAATCCACAGGACACACTTAGGTATATATACGTGTATGTCCGTAAGTGGTGTCTCCATATGTAGACACATGTACAGATGCATGGACAGCTCTCCTGCTGAGTCAGTGACGACCTTCCCAAAAGGCTGGGAGTCAACCCACCACCTGGCAGAGTGTAGCTAGCCATGCCAGGGATGTCAGGCCTGGCTGTCCCTCCAGAGAGGAGTGGTGGCCGTGCAGGGCCACACACGTACGAAGCATGATCAGGTCCAGTCCAGAGGGCGAACACAGACTGAAGAATGCAACTATTTCTCTAATCTGCTTGTGCTGATTGTGCCAGAAACAAATACCAGCAGGCCTGGAAAAAATGTTGCTGTTCATTTGCCTCGGCTCTGAGCCATCCACCCCAAAGTGGAGGAAAAAGCAGAGGAACAGATTCTGGGGCTGTTTTGTCTGGCTCGCTGGACCCTCTGCCCTCTTCACCTCTAGGAGGGAAGGATGGGGGACTATTTAGAGCCCCCCATATGGAGAACCTCAAACAGTCCCTTCAGTTTCCCACAAACAAGCTTCAGAAGCGGAAGCTGGCCCTGGCTCCCTAGGGCAGAAACGGAGAGCTCAGCTCTGAAACACTTCCTTTGCTTGGTAACAATGCGCGGAGGAATTTCCACAAATCCCCTTAGCTGTCATGGCTTCCGCTCCTCAACTTGGGAAAAGACAGCCTGGGACATTCCAGGCCCCCACCCCCACCCTGTTTATCTGTTTGGCTCCTAGATGGGGCTTGGAGAGCAAGATACATTCCTCTTCCCTATTTTCCCTCCTGGAGATGAGAATCATCCAGGTCTGACCAGGCTATGGGAAGAGGCCTGGCAAGCTCAGCAGTATCACCAAGAGGCTGGTCTCTCACTTCAGAGAAGGTGGGAGTTTAAAGGCAGGGACTGGGAGGACCCACATGGTAGAACCAACCAGTCTGTGTGTGTCTGGGCTCTACCACTTCCTAGCTGTATTATACTGGGTGCTTACCTGAGCTCCTATCTCACTAGGTGGTCGTGGGAGTGGGGGATGTCCCATGATGTAGCTTTCTAAAGCACTCAGCACAGCTAGCACATGGCAGTTCAGTTCAGTTCAGTCGCTCAGTCATGTCCGACTCTTTGTGACCCCATGAATCACAGCACACCAGGCCTCCCTGTCCATCACCAACTCCCGGAGTTCACCCAGACTCATGTCCATCGAGTCAGTGACGCCATCCAGCCATCTCATCCTCTGTCGTCCCCTTCTCCTCCTGCCCACAATCCCTCCCAGCATCAGAGTCTTTTCCAATAAGTCAACTCTTCGCATGAGGTGGCCAAAGTACTGGAGTTTCAGCTTCAGCATCATTCCTTCCAAAGAAATCCCAGGGCTGATCTCCTTCAGAATGGACTGGTTGGATCTCCTTGCAGTCCAAGGGACTCTCAAGAGTCTTCTCCAACACCACAGTTCAAAAGCATCAGTTCTTTGGTGCTCAGCCTTCTTCACAGTCCAACTCTCACATGCATACATAGCACATGGCAAGAACTTGATAAATGTGATCTGTAGCAGCCAACCCAAAGGTCTGCTACCTTAAGACTTCCCTGCCTTGCAACAGCAGAAATTCTATGTCCCCCAGTTCCTGTGTGTGATCCCCCACCCCATGTGCATGGACTGCAGTCACCATGTGGGGTCTGCGCTGCTCTTCTCTTTCGTCTCACAAAGCCCCTTGGGGAAAATGCCCCAAATCCACATGGACGCCCATGTCTGCAGGGCTTCTCGTAGGTGCTTCTGTGCCTTCCCACCCATCTCAGGGACCAGGTGGAGTGCTGGGTTCTGAGCAGAGGCCAGGAGGTCCCTGCTAAGCTCTGGACCTTACTGGACCACCAGGTCACCAGAGCACTGTGCTCACACCCAGAACTGCACAGTTTCTGGTCTAACCTCAGGTCTTAATTTCTAAAGTATCCTGGGAGGAATTATCTACCTTAGTGGAGCCTCAGTTTCTTCATCTGGAAAATGGTAATATGGACTGAACTGTGCTCCCCCAAATTCATATCTCAAAGTCTAAAACCCCCAAGGTATTTGGAGATAGGGCCTATCAGGAGGTAATAAAGGTTAAATGAGTACACAAGGGTAGGGCCCTACTCTGACAGAATTAGTGTCCTTATTAGAAGACAAAGGGATATCAGAGCTTGCTCTCTCTCTCTGCATGTACAGAGAAGAGACCATATGAGCATATAGTATCTAGGAATAAATCTAGAAAAGATACATAAATCTTTTGCAGAAAATGATCAAACTTTAAATGTTATTTTAAAAGACCTACAGAGATGGAGAGAAATACGATGTTTTTAGATAAGAAAACTTTAAATCATAGTCCTATTAATTCTAGCCAAACTCATCTTTAGCTTTAATGTAATGCCTACAAAAAAAGTCCCACAGGTATTTTCCAAGGACTTGAAAGCTGTTTCAAAAATGTATATGGTAGAACAACTATTTAAGCTGTCCAAGAAAGTTAAGACTTCTGAACGAGTTCGGCAGGGGCACTCAACCAAATACCGTAACTTACTGTTAAAGCTGAATTAATAAAGACAGTGTTTATTGGAACAAGGACAGAAGATGGACCAATGGAACATAATAGAGAACCTCGAACCATATTCATGTATATGTGGAAGTCTGACTTATGACCAAGTGGACATTTCAGATAGTGATTAAAGCCTGAACTATTAAAGAAATGGTGTTGAGACAATCGGTAAATTAAACAGAAATAGGTGAAAATGCATACGTGTCTCACATCTTACATCGAAAAACTAAAAGGCCCATTTGTTAAATATGAAATATACAAGTATAAAATCTTTATAAGGTCACTAAAAATATTTTTATATCCTCAAGGATATAATCAAGAAGAAAAAGCCTAAATGATAAAGGAAACAACTGACAAATTCAATGACATTTTTAAAAGAAAGTACAAAAAGACTACTTTGTGAAAAAAGATTGGGACATATTTCACTAACAAAGGATTAATACAGAGACTATATAAAGTACTTTTATAAAAAATAAAATGGTAAAATAAATTACAAACATAAGCAAAAGTCTTAAGAAAGCATTTCACAGAAGAAGAAACACAAATGGCCCATCATATGAAAAGATGCTCAATCTCATTAGTTCTCAGAGAAATGCACACTGAAACTGTGATGAGCTACCCTTTCACATCTAGGCTTCCGTACCTATTCCTTCTCACCTTCCAGATGCATCATAACTAGAAAATCAGCCAAGGGGCTTCTCTGGTGGTTTAGTGGCTAAGACTCTGCACTCTCAATAAGGAGACCCAGGTTTGATCCTGAGTCAGGGAACCAGATTCCACATGCCATCACCAAGAGTTTGCATGCCACAGCTGAAAATCCACACGCCGCAATGAAGATCAAAGACACAGCACGTTGCAAAGACTCAGTACAGCCAAACAAATAAATATTTTCTCTTAAAAAAAAAAAAAAACAGAAAGAAAGTCTGCCAACCCAGGACTTGGAGATGTGAAGCAACAGGAAGTGCTACTGGTGGTACCATAAATTGGTACAACCACTTTGAAAAAAGCTTGCCCTTACCTAATAAAGACGAGTATGCTCACTTTCTATCATGCAGCAATTCCACCCCTGTGCTACGCACCCCAGATAAACTCCTACCCAAGAGTTCCAGGCAACATGCACAACAGATGTTCACTGCAAGGTTGTTTAGCAGAGACAAGACCCAAGGGAGGAAAAGAGGCTCCTGGGGTTCAAAACCTAAGATGGCATTCACTCCAAAGGCTGTTGCAGGTCAATGCCTCTGATAACTACACTCTTGGTGTCTGCAGTGGGTTGAATGGTAGCCCCCCAAAAGGGGGACTGAAACCTCTGAATGTGGCCATATTTGGGAAAAAGGGTCTTTGAAGATGTAATTAAGTTAAAGATCTAGAAAGAAGATCATTTTGGATAATCTGAGTGGGCCCTTACTCAGAGACAAATGTCCATTTATATAAATTTCAAAAACAGGCAAAGGAAATAATGTATTGTTTAGGTTTTCATGTGCAGGTAGTAAAGCTATAAAAAATAGCAAGTGACCAACACAAAATGGTGATTACGATTATTTCTGAGAGGGAAGAGAGACTAAGGGCTTGTAAGGTTGTGGGGTTTAAGCTGGATACTAGATACAATGGTATTTCTTATTACATGTCCCTTTTATGGACTTTTTAATATCTTTGATTTTCAGTAAAAATGAACTAACAAAGAAAGTACAGGTTTATGGACATGAACCTTTTCGGTATGCTGAATGTCTCTCCTTAGATGAAAGATGCCACAGGACAGGGACTAATCAGGTCATAAGTCATTCAGTCAGTCACCCAACACAGGCGCCAAGCTCCAAGAGAGGCTGATACTGTGCTAGCCTCTTAGCTGCAAAGTGAAGGCACAGGTTAGCAGGTAGAAGTCTTAGGAGCTGAGAGAAGAGACAACACACACTGACTTATCTGCAAAATTAATTTGCAAACTGAAATTGTTTAAGGGTTGCGACTTACAGTGTTTTCTGTTACCCCAAATTCTGAAAGCTTTCAGTGTTTGATAAAGGAATAAATCTGCTGGTTGGATAAATTCCATCCACTTAAAAATGGAAGACTGAACACATGCACTTAATTAACATCCCAAAGCTCACTAACAAAAGATGAAGGAACTTTTTTTTTTTTTTTTTTAAAGAAAGATATAAACCCAGAAGGACAACATGAATAGAAGAGACAGCAGCAGAAAAAGCAAAACAAAGCAAAAACCCAGCAACAAGAAAAAGAAAGCTGGAAAGCAGATGGATGAGTGGTCTTCCATTTGGCAGGACCACAAAGCCGGCTCCTAAGCCAGAGCAGGGCAGGCTGAGAGGTCACATGATTTGCACACAGATCCCTGCAAGGGATTCAGGGTTGAGAACACCAAGTATCCATAGAAGTGGGAGCAAAGGTGGAGCCTGGACTGTGTAAGTTGAAGCCAGACTCCTGTCCCCATTCCGTGCAGTCCAGGTTTGCCTCTTCCCCAGGCTGGTGGACTGGGGAGGTTTACTCCCTGAAGACTGATTCACGGAGGGTCTCTTTCCTGAGGGCAGCAGCTCAGTCAACAACAGTGGGATGAAACGTGAATGTTTGCCTATGGTGCATGGAGATATGCCTGCCCTCTGCTCCCATGGGTTCCTGCATAGGTAAGGCAGAAGGTTGGCAGCCAGGGGAGCTAAGAGTGGTGATCAGTACCTTAAATAACTCAGTATGTGCCAGTCTTCATCACTGTGCCGTCACTGAGTCTCTCTGTAATGTCACTGTGTCTCTCTCCCCTAGTCCCACAGTGCAGTGGCGGGACTGGAACCCAGCACCCACCCAAGTTTTCTAAATCCACGTTCTTTCACATTTTTCTGCTGGTTCCCCCAACTCAGATAGATACTCCCCTCTGACCCCACAGCCCCACCCCACTGTTCCCAACTCCAATATACTGGTGAAAAAACTTAGCTGGCATCCTGTCAGACACGTCGAGGGCCTGGCTACCCTTCCCTGCCCTTAGTAAGATCAGCCCTCACAGCCCCACACCCATGGTTCTCTGTCCACAGTGGACTCCTCAGGATTTTCTGAGAGTCTGGAGGAGATCTGCAGAGTCCCCAAGGGTCCGGGGCCCTGTAATGAGAGATGACAACAGAGGCAGAATCTGGCCCTCCAGGGGGCCTACTTGAGAGCTTCCTGGTCAGACTCACAGACTGTGGGTGAATGGGTGTCTTTCCCCGCCTACCCCTGCAAGTGAGAGAGGGGCTAAATAAGTGCTTAGAGACCATCACATGCAGGGAAAGAGGAGAAGCAGCAGCTTCTGCGTCTTCCAAACCTGTCTCCGTGCTGATGCCGCCCCATTGCTGCCTAAACTGGCCAAGATAAATGGTAAATCATGTCTGTCTAAGAGCCTTCTGAGACAGGTGGCAACAAAACCGTTTCCACACACAAAACACAGCGGCTCCTAGACTATGTGGAGGCCACAGATCAAGAGTACAGCCTTGAATGGGAAGCCCTAGATGTGAAGCACCCAGGCACAGCTCACCTGTCTCAAAGGGCTGGGACTGTTTGGCTTCATCTCTCTGTTCATAGATCTGCCTGAGTGGTCTGCTCCAGGGAAGAGATCCCATAACAAGTCAGGAGAAAGAGCAGAAACACTCACAAGAAATCCAAGAGGAATTCTGAAAAGATCCTCCACACCCACTCCCTCCCTGCTCCAACCCCAATTGTCATCCGCTCAAGCCACAAAGCCTTCCATCCCTGGGGAGCCCCCAGTGCCATTCTTGCCTGCGGGTACCACACAGTCAGGACAAGAAAGCATTCCTTTTGGTGGGGTGAGGAGGAAGCGGGCCCAGCCCTGCCAGGCAGGAGGGGAAGAAGGATTCCATTCCCATTGTTCTCACTCAGACCGCCCAACAATGGGAGAAGGAGCAGGAGGAAGGAGGTGCCCTGGGAGTCTGTCTGACCTGCCAGAGCAGCAATAACAGGGCATTCCAACCTCACGGCTGTCGTCGGCTCCCTCCTCCCTCCCCTAGGTTCTCCCACACCACCTCTTTTTCCTCCTCTCCCCACCCCACCCCCCAAAGTGCCTACTATCTACAGGACGCTCAGGGCAGGGGCCCGGCCCTGGTGCCTGTCACCTGTTGCCAGCCCCTGCTTGCCTGGTAAGCTCTCTCTGCAACATTCCTTCTCAAAGACCTGCAGCCTCAACCCACAGAGCTAAAATCCAAACCTCTCCCTAGTCTGTAGACCTCACACCATAATCCCAGGGCCACAACCACGTGGGGTAGAGACTGCTGATCAAAATCAGTTCCTTGCATTGTAGTCATCACTTTTTAATGAATACGTGCCAGGTACTGGGGACACACAGTGAAACAAAGATTCCCGTCCTTATTACGCTTATGCCCTTGTCTTCTGCTCTCACCTGTGTGCCAGGTCTATGTGACAAAAAAATACTTCCTTGGCAATCTGGCCAGGATGTGGCAGTGTGGTGCAGTGGTTAAGGGTAGGGTTTTTGAAGCAAACTAGACCTGAGTTCAAGGCCTGTTGCTACCCATGTGCAAACTGTATAACCCTAAGAGAATTTTCCTTAGCCTTCTACGTCTCAATTTCCTCATTTGGAAAGTAGAGTTTTAGTATGAAGATAAGCATTATTGTTGAAAATAACATTTAGTTATCACAGAGGTTGTTGTGAGGCTCAAATGAGAAGACACATATCAAAGGCTTGGCCCAGTGTGGGGCATGTAATAAATAAATGATCAGTTTAACATCAGGTGATCTCATGGGATCCTTGCTCCATGGGGAAGCTGTGCTGGGGAAGGACTCTTTACTCTGGTTTCCTATGTACTTGCTAAAGGTCCACTTGCCCTGACTGCTCCCTTTTCTGCAGCATCTTATTGTGAGCCAGCCCCCCCTCCCCAGATATTCACTGGGCTGTTTATTTTCCATTTGTCCATATGCTCACCGCAAACACCAAGGAGCCTCTGGGTGAGGCTTACACTGAGGAGCTATAATCGCTACTTTGCAGCCAATGCATGGAGCCAGGAGATAGGATCCAAGTGCAAACAAATTCACCATATGGTTCAGATTTCTGAGGTCCTTGAGAAGCACACCCAGGAAGGTTTTTAATTATGTCATTGGGCCACTGGAGAGAAATGAGCACCCTCTGAGAAGATCTTTTCTGAGCTACCAAACCGGAAGATGACTTAGTCTCATCAGCTATCTCCTTCCATGTTGGAACAAAAAGGCAGGTCCCATCCTCCCGAGGACATTCCTTCCCAACTGGGTGAACACAGGGAGGTTTGAAATCATTCACTGAACACAGCAGGGGCAGGACCAGAGTAGGGACCGGTGACCATACTGTCACAAATAAATCTTGCCCACAAATGATATCCACCTCTTCATATTTGTAATTGGGGAGGGAAAACCATTCTCCTGTTTCTTTGCATGCATGCTCAGTCGTGTCTAACTCCAGCAACTCCATGGACTATGGCCCGCCAGTCTCCTCTGTCCACAGAGTTTTCCAGGCAAGAATACTAGAGTGGGTTGCCATTTCCTTCTCCAGGGGATCTTCCTGATCCAGTAATCAAACCTGCATCTCCAGCATTTCCTGTATTGGCAGGTGGGTTCTTTACCACTGAGCCACCTGGGAAGGCCAAACCATTCTCCAGGAAGATATAAAACAAGATCCTGGAACTTCCCTGATGGTCCAGTGATTAAGAATCTGCCTTGCAATGCAGGGTCTGTGGGTTGGATTTGGTCGAGGAACTAAGATCCCACATGCCTCAGGATAACTAAGCCCAGTGCTACAACTACTGAGCCCCTGTGCCACAATCAGAGAGAAGCCTACATGCTGCAATAAAAATCCTACATGCTGCAACTAAGACCTGATGCAGCCAAATAAATAAATATTTAAAAATAAAACAAGGCCCTGAGCTCATAAACCCCAACTTCTTCATTTGGGGGCAATTTACACAGATATTGAAAGATTCGAGGACACATCTGAGGAAAGCGTGATATAACCCTATTGTCTTAGACAAATGTGCTTTCTGAGTCCTTCTCACTATAAACTTGATTTAATGGAGCCTCACACTGCACACAGCCTTCTGCTAAGTGTTACCACATTTGCTTGCCTGTTATCAGTGGGTCTCAGACACCTAAGTAGATTCCACTGAGCTCCTCGGCTTCTAGACACACAGGTACAAGAGGAAGTGTGCACAACCAACAAGTCCTTCTTGATCTGAAGATTTGGGGTGAGCCAAGGGAAATAACACTGGGAGATAATGAAGGACAGTGAAGCCAGATGTCGCAGAGAGTCAGACATAACTGAGCAACTGAACAACAACAAAGGGATCCCAGGATCCACGTGGGATTTCTCAGTGTGTGAGGGGGTGGAGGCGAGCTAGGGGTAAAGGCTTGTCCTTTTGTGTACACTAGTCCATTGGAATAGGGAACTGGTGTCAGCTTAGAAAACCCTAAGGCGACAGGCCTGAAATGAAGACATAAGTGACAGGAGGAACAGGACTCACTGTTTACTAAGTGTGACATCCCTCAGGGCCTGCCTGGCAGAATGGATAACAAATAGAAGACCTTGTATCTGTCAGAGTTCTGGTAGGAAATAAGGGGTCCACTCCAACTGGATGAATGAGAAGTTTCATAAAATTTACAAATTTCATAAAATTTACAAACCTGAAGGAAAGAAACAAGGGACAGTGCAGTGCTCTGAGGTGAGCCACAGTGGGTGAGCCTGAGGGGCCAGAAGAGGGGAGTGTCCACCAAGGCAATCCAGTTCATCCTTTCCCCTCCTTCTAGCCTCTAGCTGGTGCTTCTCCTTGGCTGAACCCACTCAGAAATCACAAACCAGGGGGAAATGAGCCCAAGGTGCAGTCCAGCCCAGTCCACACACACACACGCCCCACCTGGGTCACACAGCAAGTGGAGAAGGGAGACTCTGGCTTTGGAGGGCAAGCAGACATCCAGCCCAGCCCTCAGTATGGATTTGCTGGTTGACCGAGTAACCAGCCTCTGACCAAGGATGAAGCTACAAAGGAAAGAGGCCTCTTGGTGCTCTTTTGTGTATCACTGTGTGGGGATAAAGTCAACGCACTGAGCACTTACCAAGCATGGTATGAAGGGCATTACATAAATGGTCTTACTCAGTCTTTACAACAGCCTCAGGAGGGGGTGTTGCTATGAGCCCCATTTTACAGAGAAGAAAACTGAGTTTCAAAAGGGTTATGTAATTGGCTCGAGACCCACACTTATTAAATGGATTCAAATTACATCTTATTCCTTTATTTTTATTTCTCCACTTTTCATTATGAACATTTTTAAATATAGAGGAAAAAAAGAAAGAATAAAACAGTGAACATCCTTATATCAACTGCCCAGATTCAACAACTGTAAGTACTTTGCCATATTTGCTTTATCTATACATATAAATATGTAGACTTTTACTTAGGAAAAATATAAAATAATTTGCAAATATTTCTTCACACATCTTCAAAAATATTGACATTCTCTTCCTACTCACTCTACTACTGTCACACCAAAGAATATTAACACCAATTTTCTAATAACAAACAAACCAGTTGGGAGTCAAACTTTTCTGGTATTCCCTAAAACATCTTTTAACTTATTTGACTCAGGAGCCAATTAAAGGTCATACACTGCATGCAGTTGTTATGTATTTTTGTTTTCTTTTGTTTTGGTTTAACATATTTTAAGACCCTTTTAATCTAGAACGGTCCTCCCAACTATCAGCTTTGTGATGAGTCCAGGCCTGCTGTCTTATGGAATACTCTGTACTCTTGATTTGTCTGATTGTTTCCCCATGGTGTTATTTAACTTGTTTCTGTATTCCTTTTATTTCTGTAAACTGAAGTGGAGGCTGGATTAGATTCGAGCTAAACATTTTGAGTAAGAATATTTTACAAGTGATGCTGGTCCCTTCTACTGCATCTCCTTAGGGGGCCAAGACTCTCAGAGCCTGCACTTTGACCTGCCAATCAATTTCTCAGCCAGATGGGGGTTGCGGGGGTGGGGAGGTGGGGGGGGGGTGCTGGAGAAAGCTTGCTGACCATTAGAAAAATCCAGCCCAAGGAATTCCTTACTGATGGCTGTCAGTGGGTTGGAAAAATGGAAAAATCCATGAGAAAGAATAGGATAAGAGAGAGAAGGGACAGACGGCCCTGCCTTCAGGGAGCCTTTGGTCTTCTCTAAGCAGCTGTGTAATAGCTCTAGGACTCGAACGAAAAGGACAGATTGCCACACACACAGATGTGTGCCTCATTCACAGGTGAGCTGCCCCCACTCCCAGCATGACCCAATCACAACCAAGGGTGTCTGCCTTTTTGTTCCATATATTTATTTACGTATTGTTTTCTGCTTTTACATCCACAATCAAATCTGAAATATGAGGTAACTCTTCAAGGATTCAGCAAAATTATCATTAACTCCTTAGATCTACATAGATTAAAAATTAAAGAAAAGAGTGATTTGGTAAAACTGTTCAGAATCCTCACTTGGTTGCCACTCTTCATTTTTTTCAAAAGTATTAATTCCTTGTTGTTGTTGTTTTTAATTGAAGTTGATTTACAATGTTGTAAAATATCTATGTTATATATTGTGGTTATGTAATTGTTAATCTCAAACTCCTGATTTATCCCTCCTCCCCTTCCCTTTCTCCTTTGGTAACCATAGGTTTTTCAATGTCTGCGAGGCTGTTTTTGTTTTCTAAACAAGTTCATTTGCGTTATTTTGTAAGATTCCACATATAAGTGATATCATATGATATTTATCTTTCTTTGTCTGACTTACTTCACTGAGTATGATAATCTCTAGGGAAAGAGGAGAGTGAAAAAACTGGCTCACGACTCAACATTAAAAAAACTAAGATCATGGCATTCTGTCCCATCACTTCATAGCAAACAGAAGGGGAAAAGCGGAAGCAGTGACAGATTTTACTTTCTTGGGTTCCAAAATCACTGTGGATGGTGACTTCAGGTATGAAATTCAAAGATGTTTGTTCCTTGGAAGGAAAGTTATGACAAACCTAGACAGCATATTAAAAAGCAGAAGACATTACTTTGCCGACAAAGGTCCATCTAGTCAAAGCTATGGCTTTTCCAGTAGTCACGTAGGGATGTGAGAGTTGGACCATAAAGAAGGCTGAGCACTGAAGAACTGATGTTTTTGAACTATGGTGCTGGAGAAGACTCTTCAGAGTCCCTTGGACGGCAAGGAGATGTAACCAGTCAATCCTAAAGGAAATCAACCCTGAATATTCATTGAAAGGACTGTTGCTGAAGCTGAAGCTCCAATATTTGGTCACCTGATGCCAAAAGCTGACTCACTGAAAAAGACTCTGATGCTGGGAAAGACTGAAGGCCAAAGGAGAAGGGGGCAGAGACGATAAGATGGTTAGATAGCATCACTTAATAGACACGAATTTGAGCAGATTCCAGGAGACAGTGAAAGACAGAGGAGCCTGGCATGCTGTAGTCCATGGGGTTGCAAAAAGATGGACATAAATTAGTGACTGAACAACAACAAAATATTCCATTGTATATACATGTACCACATCTTCTTTATCCATTCCTCTGTTGATGGACACTCAGGTCACTGACATGTCTTGGCTATTGTAAATAGTACTGTTATGAATATTGAGATGCATGTATCTTTTTGAATTAGAATTTTTGTTTTTTCCATATATATGCTCAGAGCAGGATTGTTGGATCATAAAGTAACTGTGTTTTTAGTTTTTGTTTTTTTTTTAGGAGCCTCCATATTGTTCTCCACAGTGGCTGCACCAATTTACATCCCCACCAAGAGCGTAGGAGGATTCCCTTTTCTCCACACTATTTTCAGTATTTACTATTTGCAGACTGAATATTTGTTATTTCTTATGTGGTCCCTTTTGCCAGTCAAGTTATGTGGGGTTTTGTACTGTTTTATTTTGGTTCAGGAGTGTTCGGTTACAAGCAATAAAAATCCACTTCAGGTAATTTACCCTGGAGAGAAAATGGCAACCCACACCAGTATTCTTGCCTGAGAAATCCCATGGACAGAGGATCCTGGCAGGTTATATATAGTTCACGGGGTCGCACAGAGCAGGATACAGTTTAGCAACTAAACAACAACAACAGTTAACTTAAGTAAAAAATGTTATACCACGAGTAAATGGGTATCTTTAAAAACAGACAGACTCACAGGAATCCCAAACCAAGAGCTGTCCTACTCCTCTCAAACTACACCCAGATGAATACTCAGACGTGCTCTGGGGGTTCTGGCCAGCACACAGTCCTGCATGGGTCCTAAAAACTTAGGACTTTCTCCTTTGGCCATTAGATTAAGATCCACCCTGGTCCCAATGGATTTCTGCCTCCCAGGAATTCAGCATTATAACTGAGAGGTAGGTTAGTTTCTGCTGGTTGCTGAAATTGAGGACTTGTCAATTCAGTAAAGCTGAGAAAGCCAGCATGTGGAGAGGGAACAGAGGCTGACAAAGAGAGGCCAGAGTTGTGTCTCAGGGTCCCTGAGAAAGGAGAGAGGCATCCCCCAGGCTTCTCCACCAGACAGCTCAGTTCCTTTTACACTCATGAATCATGAAGTCGCTCAGTCGTGTCCAATTCTTTGCGATCCCATGGACTGTAGCCTATCAGGCTCCTTTTGGCTTAAGCCAATTTGTAATGAGTCTGTGTAACCTGCCAGTAAATCAATATGACCAAGCAGCAGCATACCGGGGGAGGGTAGAGGAGCAGGCTGCCCCATGGGAAGGAATAGTTTTAACATTGGCATTGTTTAGAACTGCTGGTGAATGGTGAGTAGTCCTTTGCTTCCACTTCCTTCTTGACTTTTCATCCTCTTCAGACAATGTGCCCCTTCAGTGCCTGCGCCAGCCGCTGCTCCCAACCACCCTACTCTTCAGACACCACAGAGACTCAGTCAGTGAGAATCAGATTGGAAGGGGTTTGGAAATGTTTCTTAAAGACTATGTTCCCCTTGTTTTCCCAACCCTGATACAAATGTCCTCCTGCAAGGAGTCCCCGTAAGAATTCACAAGGGGCATGAAGTTTTCCCTCTTGCCAGCCTGTAGGGAAGCAGGGGACAAGTTCAGCCTGTGGGAAACTCAGCCCTAGATGTCGGTGGGTCTGAGCCTGAGTCTTCGGCCCATCCCCAGCTCCAGCTAAGCACCTCCCCGGAGGCCACATTAGTACCTAATATGGATTTCCACATGCCAGGAAGATGCCTGGTGTCATCCTCCTCCTCTTTCTGTGGACACTCCCTCTTCTGTTTACCCAGTGAGATCCAGCTCTTAAGAGGAAGTGAGGGTCAAAGATGGGAGCCCAGAAGGCTTCCTGGTAAAGAAGGTAAACTTGTACATAAGACCTCAAGACCCAACCCAACTATTACTACATCCTCCAGAAACATCCCAAGAATGCCTGTCTCCTCCCAGGCCTGTGTGAGCTTCCCCCTGCAAGGCCGAGATCAATGTTATCTCAGGGAAGCCGCACTGCCCAGTGGTTAAGAATGTGGTCTCTGTAACCCAATGAATTCCAGCTTTACTGTTTCATTGTAGACAGGTTAAGTGATCTTACTGAGCCTCATTTTTTTTCTTTAACTTTTAATTTTGTATTGGGGTATAGACACTTAACAAACAATATTGTGATAGTTTCAGGTGAACAGTGAAGGGACTCAGCTATACATATACATGTATCCATTCTCCTCCAAACTCCCCTCCCATCCAGGTTGCCACATAACATGGAGCAGAGCTCCATGTGCTATACAGTAGGTCCTCGTCAGCTATCCACTTTAAATATAGCATGTCCATATCAAACTCCCTAACTATCCCTTCTCCCCATCCTTCCCCCTGGCAACCAGAAGCTCCTTCTCAGTCTGTGAGTCTGTTTCTGTTTTGTAAGTCCATTTGAATACTTTCTTTTTAGACTCCACATGTAAGGGAGGTCATACGATATTTCTCCTTCTCTGACTCACTTCACTCAGTATGACAATCTCTAGGTCCACCCATGTTGCCACAAATGGCATTATTTCATTATTTTTAATGGCCAAGTAATATTCCATTGTGTACATACAGCACATCTTTCTTTATCCATTCCTTTGTCGATGGACATTTAGGTTGCTTTCATCTCTTGGCTACTGTAAACAGTGCTGCAATGAACACTGGGGTGCATGAATCCTCTCAGATCATATTTTTCTCCAGATATATGCCCACGAGTGGAATTGCAGGGTCATACAGTAGCTCTATTTTTAGTTTTTGAAGGAACATCCTTACGGTTCTCCATGGTAGTTATACCAGTTTACATTCTCGCCAACAGTATAGAAGGTTTCCCTTCTCTCCACACCCTCTCCAGCATTTATTGTTTGTGGATTTCTTTTTTTATAATAGCCATTCTGAGCCTGAATTTTTTAAAAACAAGTTTAAGTTCAGTTCAGTTCAGTCACTCAGTTGTGTCCTACTCTTTGCGACCCCATGAACCGCAGCACGCCAGGCCTCCCTGTCCATCACCAACTCCCGGAGTTTACCCAAACTCATATCCATTGAGTCAGTGATGCCATCCAACCATCTCATCCTCTGTCGTCCCCTTCTCCTCCTGCCTTCAATCCCAGCATCAGGGTCTTTTCCAATGAGTCAGCTCTTCGCATCAGGTGGCCAAAGTATTGGAGTTTCAGCTTCAACATCAGTCCTTGATCTCTCCTTTAGGATGGGCTGGTTGGATCTCCTTGCAGTCCAAGGGACTCTCAAGAGTCTTCTCCAACACCATAGTTCAAAAGCATCAATTCTTTGGCACTCAGCTTTCTTTATAGTCCAACTCTCACATCTATACATGACTACTGGAAAAACCATAGCCTTGACTAGATGGACCTTTGTTGAAAAAGTAATGTCTCTGCTTTTGAATATGCTATCTAGGTTGGTCATAACTTTCCTTCCAAGGAGTAAGCGCCTTTTAATTTCATGGCTGCAGTCACCATCTGCAGTGATCTTGGAGCCCAGAAAAATAAAGTCTCTCACTGTTTCCACTGTTTCCCCATCTATTTGCCATGAAGTGATGGGACTGGATGCCATGATCTTCGTTTTCTGAATGTTGAGCTTTAAGCCAACTTTTTCACTCTCCTCTTTCACTTTCATCAAGAGGCTCTTTAGTTCTTCTTCACTTTCTGCCATAAGGGTGGTGTCATCTGCATATCTGAGGTTATTGATATTTCTCCCGCCAATCTTGATTCCAGCTTGTGCTTCATCCAGCCCAGTGTTTCTCATGATATACTTACTCTGCATGTAAGTTAAATAAGCAGGGTGACAATATACACCCTTGATGTACTCCTTTTCCTATTTGGAACCAGTGTGTTGTTCCATGAACTGTTCTAACTGTTGCTTCCTGACCTGCATACAGGTTTCTCAAGAGGCAGATGAGGTGATCTGGTATTCCCATCTCTTTCAGAATTTTCAGGAGTTTATTGTGATCCACATAGTCAAAGGCTTTGGCATAGTCAATAAAGCAGAACAAATTTAGTGAAATATAATTTACACATAAAATTCATCATTTAATGATTGTACAATTTAATAATTTTTAGAAAATTTACTGTTATGCAACCATCACCATAATTGAGTTTTAGGATATTTCTGTGACCTCATAAGGTCCCTTGTGCCCTATTACAGTTAATCCTTATTTCAACCCTCAGCCACAGGCAACCATCAATCTACAAAAAAGATTTGCCTTTTTTTGTACTTTTTATATAAATGAAATCATATGTGTGCCTTGTTGTGTCTGGTTTCTTTCACTGAGAATAATTTTTTGAGGTTTATCTATATTATAACCTGTATCAGTACTTCATTCCTTTTTGTTGCCAAACAATATTCTACTGTATATATATATGTGTGTGTGTGTGTGTGTGTGTTATACATTCATCCGGCTTCCAAGGTGGCACTAATGGTAAAGAACCTGATGGCCAATGCCAATGCAGGAGATGTAAGAGACACAGGTTCAATCCCTGGGTTGGAAAGATCCTCTGGAGAAGGAAATGGCAACCCACTCCAGTATTCTTGCCTGGAAAATCCCATGGACAGAGGAACATGGTGGACCACAGTCCATAGGGTCAAAAAGAGTTGGATACGATTGAAGCAACTTAGCAGGCAAGGATGTATACATTCATCAACTGATAGGTATTTGAGTTTTACTGAGAGATATTTCCAGTTTGTTGCTATTATAAATAGTGCTGCTATGAAATGTTTCCATCTAATTTTTGTGTAGATATCTGGTCTCAATTTTCTTGGGTATATACCTAGGCATGATATTGCTAGGTTGTATGGTATATCGATATCTAACTCTTCAAGAATCTGCCACACAAATTTCCAAAGTGGTTCAGGCTTGATTTTATTATTGGAAACTCAGTATACTGAGTTTCTACCTTGTCTGGGTGCAGTGAGTCAATGAACGAATGAGTCAACGTATGTAAGCACTTAGCCTGGGGCTGGAGAGCAGTAAGTGCTCAGGAAATGCTGGTATAATTAGCTCCTGATTACTTGACTAGTTCTCCCTTTAAGGCAGGGAATGTGTCTGATTTGAGTCTTTATCCTCAGACCTAGCAGAGTGTCTGCTGTCCCCGAGGCATGAAGTGTCATGGGGATCCAGAGGGAGGGTCCCTCTGAGCGTGTGTGACAGGACTTACTGGAGGCAGCAGCCGCTGAGTTGAACCTTGAAGCCTGCCTTCTGCAGGCACAGGCTTGATCCCTAAAGAGAAACTCTTCACATCTCAGGGAAAGCATCTAAAACACCTCACCTTGGACTGAATCCTGGGGCCCTGTTTTCCTTCTGGCTCAGAAGAAGAATGGTGGGGGTACTTTCTTCCTCCTTTCTCCACTGTCCAGCAAAGATGGGAGGACTTCCAAGGGTATGCAGCCTGACAACTCTCTCCAGCATCAAATCTTTTTCTCCATCCTCTGCCCTTGACCACTGAGAGTAGGAGCAGGCTCTGGGGTCCCCTTTCAGAGGGCTGGGCCTCACAGACCTTGGAATTCAATGCTCCCTCCCTCCTTAGAATACCCTTCTGGCAGCTTCCCACCCATCCTTAAAACCCCAGGTCCCAGCCTCTGTACCACTCATTGCCTTCTGGTGAACTCCCCCACACCCACTCTGTTCCCCAGGTTCTCATGCCAGGCCTGTGTGCATGAGAGAGAGCTGGTATATGTGTGTGTGTCGGGGCGGAGTCGGGGAGCAGGGCGGTGGTGGCCAGTAAGCCAGGAGAATCCGGTTTCATTGGGGTGCTTACTCTCTGCCTACAAGAGCCCCTCCTGTGCCCCTCACAAGAGCTAGAGGTACAGCAGATTTGTGAGCGTTAATCTGCACCCCTCAATCCACGCCCTGGGCAGCCTCCAGCCTGATTTACCTGAGGTTTTGGTTCTAATGCATTGCAGAAGTTCTCCACTGCTGGAGCCACAGCAGTCACACCTGCCACTCACCTCCACCTCTCACAACTGCCGGCAGCCCCTAGGCAGCTCTGGCTGGGGAGAGGGGGAAGGGGAGGGAATACTTTCCATCCCAGAGGGCAATTTCAAAATCAATGCACTTCGGACCCAACAACAAGCCAACTGCAGGTTCAGGAAATCAGTGTAATGTATGCAATTAATTAAAGGGTAAGACTCAAGGCAGACTAAATACTGGAAATCAGGAACCGGAGTCCAAGTCCCTTCTTGATCGGAAGGGGGAACTTCCCGATTTGATTGCAGAAAGCAATTTACTTCAATTAGCAGTGACATAAACAGGGTGATTGCTTAATAGGGGTGCCAAATCTCTAAAAAATAAACAGCCTGAATTGCATCCCTTACCATGACATTAGTGGAATGGGATAGCTTTTCCCCAGACAGGTTGGATTAACCCTTTAGGAGCCACCCTACTCTCAAGCAGGGAGCTGCATGGCTCCGGCAAGGTCTTTACATGGTGGTCCTAAACATTTGTTGTGCATTTAATACGTGTGAATCAATTTGTGTGTTGCTTTCATGTCTGTTAATCCCCTCAGTAATCTTTTACTATGCCCATTTTAACAGATGAGGAGAATGAAGCTCAGAAAGTTCAAGGGGGTGAGCTTTTCAAATACAAATCCAGTGAGGTCATTTCTCTGCTTAACTTAAAACCATCCCATGGCCTCCAAATTCCTGATTATGGCCTGAAAGCCCCAGAGGGAAGTGTCACAGTTGGATCTCCTGCCTGCTTCTCCCACTTACTCACTATACCATACATTCTATGGCCACTGTTTATTCCTGAAACATATCAAGATCATTCCCACCTCAAGGTCTTTGCACCTGCCATTCCCTCTATGTGGAATGTTCTTCCATTTCTGGACAGAACTGACTTCTCTCTTCTAGATCTCTGGTCAAATAGCACCTCCTCAGAGAGGCCTACCTCATGGTCCCCACTCCCTTTGGCTTTTGACCTGACACTGAGAACTACCAAAATTGTCTTGTGTGTTCACTGTTAATGTATTTCTTGTTTGCTTCCTCCCCCACTCCCACCCTCCAGCCCCAACCCCAGGCACCATGGGATTGGAGATTCTGTCTGTCTTACTCACTGCACAGGCTTGAACACACAGGAAACAGACAAGTGATCTGCTTAATAAAGGAAGTGTTGGGACTTTTCTGCTGGTCCAGTGGCTAGGACTCTGCACTCCCAATACAGGAGGCCCAGATTTGATCCCCAGTCAGGGACCTAGATCCCACACGCTGCGACTAAGAGTTCTCACGCCACCACTAGAGACTCTGCATGCTGCAACAAAGACTTGGCACAGTCAAATAAAATACGTTTAAAATAAGTAAATAAAGGAAGTGCTATCCTTGTTTTTATAGAGAGAAAGAAACTGAGGTTCAGAGAAGTTAAGCCACTTCATACACTGTCAGAGGAGAAGAAAATGGCAACTTTCTTGTCTGGGAAATCCCATGGACAGAGGAGCCTGGCAGGCTACAGTCCATGGGGTTGCAAAAGAGTCGGACACGACTGAGTGACTAAACCACCATACACTGTCAAACAGCAGGTAAATGGCAGAGATGGGGTTCAGACAGCTTCCTCCCATGTAGCTACACAGCCCTTTTGATTTTTTTTGAGAAGCCTCCCTTCTCCCCCACCCACCTTGCCCCCTACACCTTCTCACCATACCCACTGACCCTCAAGAAGCAGGCATCCATCCAACCAGCTGGGAGAGAATTAAAACCACAGCCCCAGAGCAAAATCTCTTCTTGCTGAACCTCCCTTCATCACGGGTGTAATTGGTCCTGTTAAGCCTTAGCTGGGCGAGGTCATCATTCCAAGAATGCAAATTCTGGAAGTTAAAGACCTTAAGACCTTCTTCCTCTGGCTCTCCACCTGGAAGGATTTAGGTGATGAACTGGGCTCCAGTGTAAAGCTGTTTGAAGGCACTTAAGCTGTCCAGGGATTCCTGCCCCATTCACTGCTCATTCCACTTTTGGGTCCAACCTCCCCACACTGCTGGTTGAGTGGGGGCTGCCTGGCTTATCCTGAGCTGATTAAAGGGGAAAGAGAAGTCTGGGGAAGCCAAGATCAGTGGCAAGAGAAGTGGCCAGGAGAAAATCAGAGAAAGGGTGAAAGTTATGAAAAGTCAGATGTTAAGAGCTCGAGGTGTGGGTTGCAGGGAAGTGGAACTCTGAGCTTCCTCCCGGGCCAGGCAGATGGGGTGGGAGCTGAAAGCAAAGCTCTTCCCCTGCCTCTGACTGGGCCTCACTGTCTTCCTCTGGCAACTCACATCATCACCCTCGGGTCAAGTGTGGTTGTCATCACTGTCCCAGCTTCTCTGTCCATTGCCTGTGTGACCCTGAGCAGAACTTTAAGCTCTCTGACATCACTTCCCAGTTGATAAGGAGATCACAATACTCAGCCAGTCTAAAGACTGGGTTTCACCAACTTTAAATAAGGAAATGAATGGAAAATGTAAAGTATAAAGAACAGCAAGGGGATGTACTCTCTTTGTAGCTTAAGTAGGCAAGAGACTCTAACGTTTACTAAATATCTACTGCCAAAGGTAGTTTTTTAACGCTCCATGGTGAGAGGAAACCGAGGCTCACAGAGCAGCTTTCCTCCAGCTACTGAGCACTGAAGCCTAGGCGCTGATCACTGGTTCTGCTGCAGGCATCCAGCTGGGATGTGACACTGCAGCACAGATCTGATCCAATCAGACAAAATCCTGCGCAGAGGGCAGCAGCCAAGGTGCAGCCTCTGAATGTGGGTGAAAAGCACTGCGGGGTAAGGAGGCACAGGGTACAAGATACAGATGCAGAGGGGGCAGGGTCAGATCATGGGGCTTCCCAGGCCGTGGAAAGGGCTTTCATTATTTGGTTCCAAATTGCAGTAAGAAAGCAATGGAAAAAAAAAAAAAATCAACATCTTTAAATGTGACCCTGGCAGTGTGTGAAGATGGCAGTGTCAGCAGTTGGGGCCAGGATGGGGTGGGAGGAGTGATGGAACTTGAAGGAAAAGGATGGATGGATTTGAACTTAAGAGATATTCTGGAGGTGGAACCCAGAGGGCCTGTTGGATGTGGGCAGGGATGACCAAGAGAGAGCACCAGAGGGTGAACATATTTTACGAAGGAGTAAAGCAAAAATTCAGAGCTGCCTTTTTGTTAGGGACACTTAAAAAGTTTCAGAAGACCCCAAATCTAGTGGATAAACATGGAAAAATTCTTGAAAAACACGTCTAGCGTATGCCCTCAGGAAACAGGGACGTATGGCGCCTCTCACCCCATTGGCTAGAGCCATCTGCTCCTTTCTTTAATTAAGCTCTTCTCTGAGCCCCTTCACTGTTAATTATTCCCAGCTCCTGGGTGGGACAGGACCTTTTCTTATGAGATTCCAGGCCAGCACAGCCTTCAGAAATGCCTTAGCATGGCTTTACTTAGGCTCTGGCGCCAGCTTCGGGCCTCGGAGCCTCAAATTCCCACATGACCTGGAGAAGGAAGACTGAGTCCCATTTAAGGTCATAAAATGCTTTCCAAGGGGCTCAAATGTCACCTCCTCCATGAGGCCTGCCTGACAGTTCTGAAATAAAAATTCCACCTCCTGGGTGGACCTAGAGACTGTCTTACAGAGTGAAATAAGTCAGAAAAACAAATATTGTATATTCATGCATGTATGTGGAATCTAGAAAAATTTTTCAGATGAATCTATTTGCAAAGCAGAAATAGCAACACAGACATAGAGAATCAAAGTATGGATACCAAGGTGGGAAAGAGGGGGAGGGACGAATTGTGAGATTGGACTTGACACATATACAGTATTATGTATAAAATAGATAACTAATGAGAACCTATCCAACCAGTCCATTCTGAAGGAGATCAGCCCTGGGATTTCTTTGGAGGGAATGATGCTAAAGCTGAAACTCCAGTACTTTGGCCACCTCATGCAAAGAGTTGACTCACTGGAGAAGACCGTGATGCTGGGAGGGATTGGGGGCAGGAGGAGAAGGGGACGACAGAGGATGAGATGGCTGGATGGCATCACTGACTCGATGGATGTGAGTTTGAGTGAACTCCCGGAGTTGGTGATGGACAGGGAGGCCTGGTGTGCTGCGATTCATGGGGTCGCAAGGAGTCGGACACGACTGAGCAACTGAACTGAACTGAACAGTATAGCACAGTGAACTCTATTCAGTGCTCTATGGTAAAAAAGAGGGAATACCTGTATACTTAAAGTAGATTCACTTTACCGTATAGCAGAAACTAACACAACAGGGTAAAGCAACTAATCTTCAAAAAAAAAAAAAAAAAAATCAGTATCAAAAAAAGCAAAAGAATTTCATCTCTCTGTTATTCTCTATGTCTGTACATAGGAGCTTTTTAAAAAGTTCATAGTGATTATGATAATTTATCATTATCAATGACTCATTTGTTTACCCTTTGCTATTCTTTCTCCACCAGTCTGTGCCCTCCTACAGGGTCACTCAACCAGGTCTTTGAAAGTCCCCACCACGCCTTCCTTCTTGTGGGCTCTCTCGAGCCCCACAGCTCTGACTGCCACTGCCAACTCCTGTCCCCAGGAGCTGTGTTCCCAGGAGGGAACTGCTGAGAGCACCAAGTCACTGAGGTCAAAGAGGTTACTAATAACAGAAAGAAAAGCCAGCCTTCACTTGTTAAATGATGGTACTCGAAGGATTACTGCAGATATGTGTTTTTCAAACAAGAACCATGAATACTGGCCACAGGCCAGGCACAGTGCTCTGAGCTGGGACACAGTGGAGAAGACCAACCGGTCCCAGCCCCTCTTGGAGCTCACAATCTCATGGGCTCCTCAGGCTTTCCCAAGAACCACTGGTCTCCCAGGACAGATGTCCACGACCAGGGAATCCAGCTTTTCCCCTCCCCTCCCCTTCACCCTGAATGTGGCAGTTTTCAAGTTCCTCAAGGGAGGAATCAGTGCAGGAAACCCCACCTCCACTGACTTCAGGCTAAGAGGACACCAGGAATGAAGCCTTCAAGTGTTCATATCCCAGCTGTGTGGCTCATTAACTACATAACCTTGAGCACATAACTTCTGTAAACCTCATTTCTTCCCCTGCAAATTGAAATCAAGCATCCCCACTCCAAAGAGTGGTTATGAAGATTAAGTGAGATGATGATGATGATAATTGCTAACATTTTTGGAGTTCTTTACTAGTGCCAGACACTGTGCTGAGAGCTTTGTCTGAATTATCACATTTAATCTTCCCAACAACCCCATAAGGAGAGCTGTTATCATCCCTGCTTTTAGAGCTGAGGACAGATTACATCATTGTCCGGTATCACCTAGCCAGCAAGTGGCAGAGCTGGGATGGAGATCAAGCCATTTTAACTACCGTCTACACTACAAGCCACGGCCTTATATGGCCTCCCTGTGCAGTCACACCAGGCAAAGAACAGGCTTGGTGCCTGGTATGAAGTTAAAGAAAGGAAGAAAAGAGGAATGAAGTTAGTGCTCAATAAATGTTACTCTTGTTAAACAACTGGAGGATCCAATATAAGGTTGCCCCAGCTCTGACACTTCTATGGGACTGGTCTGTGATCTCCCAGCAGTCATGCTCTCCCTGACCTGTTCCTGTTCCAAGTCCCCAATCTTCCTCCTTATAAAAGCTTGGTGGCCGGACCTTCCCTGTCATCTCCCTGGCAGCGTAATCACTATGGGACACACCCAGTGCCTCAGCCTTGTC
This sequence comes from Bos javanicus, assembly GCF_032452875.1. Lineage (NCBI taxonomy): Eukaryota > Metazoa > Chordata > Mammalia > Artiodactyla > Bovidae > Bos > Bos javanicus. The sequence continues at coordinate 52,795,188 of NC_083874.1, read as the reverse complement.
TTCAGATCCAGACCTGAGCCTCCTTGAAGAAGCTGAGCGGCCAGGTTGTGTCAAGGGACTAATTTTTGCTCTCCTTGTCCCCTTAACACTACCTGCAGGTACTGGCCTGAATGAAAACAGCAGGGGCCTGGGAGGTAGCTCTGGGTACCACTGGGACAAGCACGACTCAGGTCCAAAGAAAATGATAGTATGAGATCATTCATTATAATATTTAGCTCCCAGAAGAAACCACTGCAAGCCCCATCCAAACCACAGACAGCTTTGGCAGCCCAGTATCCTCTTACGGTTACATAAGCTTTGCAGGGAAATAAATACCAACTCATCTCCGAGGAATTTTAAGGGCTAATAAACCTTAACCAGTCTGTGCAGACAGGGCTCCCTTTCGAGGGAGGGACTGTGGTTTTAGGGAAGAAGGATTGAGAGGGAGTTGGGATAGGGTTTAGAGGAGACCCCATGGGCCTGGCTGGCTGCAGGGCCACTCCTCAGAGAGCACCTCATTCACAGGGGCAGACATCCCCAAGGTCAGCCACATCCGTGGCCACCACTCCCTGTATACAATCGGAATCCACTCTTCAGTTGCCCTTTACAGGTAGTAAGCTCTCCATCATTTGAATATGTTCAAGCATATTCAAATACACATTCAAACACGAACTGCCTAACTGACTCTAAGGGACCTTTCAGTTTCTGGATTTTATTATTATATTATGGTTTTCAGGTATAAGAAATTGCCCTTGGCATCAACAAAAGGCAAGATAATATGGGAGAAAGAATTTGCATTCAGAAACTGAAGACCTGTAATTTTACACTAACTGGGTGACCTTGGGCAAGTTGCTTCACCTTTTTGAGCCTCAGTAAAATAGAAATAACAATTACTCTCTTCTGCCTGCCCCACCTGGTTGCTGGAAGAGGCAGGTAAAATTGCAGTGTGTGAAAAATGCACAGTGAGATGCTGCAGACACACCAGGCATTAAGCAGAAACAGTGGCTTTCTGCCCAGGGTGATAGGAAAAGCACTAAAAGCCCAGCCTGACCATCACCCCGCACATGTCGAAGGCACGTTCTCTCACTGTCCTGTGTTTTCTGAGAGAAGCAAATCAAGTGTGTCTGTAGCTTCTGGAGCTAGATTCCCTGGTTCTGAGTCCTGGATCTGCCACTCACTAGCTGTGTATCCTCAGTCAACTCAACTCATTTGAACTCTCTGTGCCTCACTTTTCTAATTTTAAATGGGTATAATAATAGTACTTAACCTCAGGCTTTCCTGGTGGTCTAGTGGTAAAAAATCCACCTGCCAAGGCAGGGGACATTGTGTTCGATCCCTGGTCTGAGAACATTGCACATGCCTCAGAGCAACTCAGAGAAGGCAATGGCACCCCACTCCAGTACTCTTGCCCGGAAAATCCCATGGACGGAGGAGCCTGGAAGGCTGCAGTCAATGGGATCGCTGAGGGCTGGACATGACTGAAGGACTTCACTTTCACTTTTCACTTTCCTGCATTGGAGAAGGAAATGGCAACCCACTCCAGTGTTCTTGCCTGGAGAATCCCAGGGACAGAGGAGCCTAGTGGGCTGCCGTCTATGGGGTCGCACAGAGTTGGACACAACTGAAGCGACTTAGCAGCAGCAGCAGCAGAGCAACTAAGCCCATCACCACAACTACTGAGCCTGTGCTCTAGAACCTGAGAGCCACAACTACTAAGCCCATGTGCTGCAACTACTGAAGTCCATGTGCCCTAGAGTCCATGCTGCTCAACAAAAGAAGCCACTTCAATGAGAAGCTTGTGTACTGCAATGAAGAGTAGCCCCTGATTGCAACTAGATAAAGCCCATGCAAAGCAACAAAGACCCAGAGCAGCCAAAAATAAAAATAAGTAAATCTTAAAAAAAAAAAAAAAAAAGAAAACCTGTCCTCAACAGGTCTTAGGAAAATTAAGTATAAAATAGATATTAAGTGCTTAGAACAGTAAAAGTACTTTATAAGGATTTACTGTTGGTGTTATTAATACCTTAACCAGCTAAAGTAAGTTAATTTCTATCAGCCACTGTCAGTGAACAGGAAGAAGAATCCTCACACTGCTGCTGCTAAGTCGCTTCAGTTGTGTCCGACCCCATAGACGGCAGCCCACCAGGCTCCCCGTCCCTGGGATTCTCCAGGCAAGAACACTGGAGTGGGTTGCCATTTCCTTCTCCAATGCAGGAAAATGAAAAGTGAAGTCGCTCAGTCGTGTCCAACTCTTCGCAACCCCATGGACTGCAGCCCACCAGGCTCCTCCGTCCATGGGATTTTCCAGGCAAGAGTACTGGAGTGGGGTGCCATTGCCTTCTCCGATCCTCTTACTAGATGGTTAAATTTAGAAAGGGGTGACAGAGACAACTGTGCTGTGCTTAGTCGCTCAGTCGTGACCGACTCTTTTCAACCCCATGGACTGTAGCCCACTATGCTCCTCTGTCCATGGGGATTCTCCAAGCAAGAATACTAGAGTCAGTTGCCATACCCTCCTCCAGGGGATCTTCCCAACCCAGGGGTCAAACTGGGGTCTCCTGCACTGCAGACGGGTTCTTTACTGTCTGAGCCACCAGGGAAGCCCAAGAATACTGGAGTATGTAGCCTAGCCCTTCTCCAGGGGAACTTACCAAGCCACGTATCAAACCGGGGTCTCCTGCCTTGCATGCAGACTCTTTACCAGCTGAGCTTACCAGGGAAGCCCTGGACAAAGACAACTACCACTCTTTAATCAGCAATTAAAATGTACCAGGCACTTTACAAACATTATCTAATCTCCAAGACAAGTGGTAGCATTATTGTTCCCATTATATAGCAGAGGAGACCAAACCTCAGCAAGGTCATGTGACTTAGCCAAGATGACAGAGCAGATAAGTGATAGTGTCAGGGCTTGAATTCAGGTATTCTGGTGCTGAGGTCAAATCTTTTAGGCTGATTTCAGGCTTGGGTGTCATCCTGGCCTCTGGGCTTGGAGTCTCTGTAGTGAGGGGCTATCGGAAACAGGAAGATCACGTGTCATGGACACAGTGGGTGGCCTGCAGACCACCGGGCAGTCCCAGGCCATTCTCAGGGGTCCTGGTGTCTCTGGTTTCCACAAAGGAGGAAAAGGGCCTCCTTTAAGGGCCAGAAAGGACCGCAAGGTGTTGGGGAACAAACGTCACGTCTGAGGGCAGTGTCAAGTGCAAGAAAAGGCTGAGTCCCACCCCAGCTTCAGTGGCCTTTGTCCCCATGTCTGTGGACGGAAGCTGGGAAACATCTCTCCCCCACCACCCACCCAGAGGAATGGGTCTGGGTAGGCAGACCAAATGCTAGGAGGCAACACTGCCTTCTCAAGTCAGATCAAGTCTGGGGAGAGCTAATAAGTAACTGGGCTCAGTGAGATTCAATCTGCATCACCAGGGCAACCACAAGGTTTAGTAACACAGAGACCCAAGGGCTGGAACAGCCCCCCAGCCCCAGAGCTGGCAGGCCACATTCCCAGAGTGCCAGGACCAAGGTGCGTGGACTCCATCACTCTCTCCCCAGAAGCAAGGGAGGCCCTGCCAGGTCCTCCAGCAGAGATCTGATTCCCCCCACATTAAAAGCAACAACTTATGTCTCTGCCCCAAAGTTCTTACTGGTCAACTGTACCCAAAGGAGAAAAAGAACTTGTTCAAGCCTCACTCCCCAGTCTCTGGGCCTCCCCAAACATCTACAGGCTGAGACTATCCTGGAAAGATGGAGGCTGCCCACTTTGTGCCAAGCCTGTGCTAAGTGCTGCCAGGCTTCCAGAGATCTGAATGCCAAAGGGCAGAACAGGAGACGGGTACAGCCGAGAGGGGACAGGGGAGGATGAAAGCCTTGGGAGGCCTTGGGGGAGGCCCTTTGAGAACCTCAAAGAGACATGGCTGTGTAATCCTGCCCACCTCCTCATCTGCCACCAGGCCCTGGATTGGTAGTTTGGGTCTCCCTCCCCAACCTGGGGAAGTGTTCCATGTAGCTGACCAAGAGGCCGTCTGGCTGGCTGTGTCAGGCCCTATCGGCCCACCCTGCTTCCAGCAAGGCGCTCTTCCCACAGAGCCTCACCCACGTGGCAGGCAGGCAGCTGGCAGCTTGTTTTATGAACATCCAAAATCCAAGGGGAACCACAAAACCACGCTGGGCTGCAGACAACCTTTGGAGAAGGAGGCTGCCGCTGGGCTCTGCCCCATACAGGGCATTGGTGGGATCCACTTCCTGTTCACCAGGCACCTTGGCCGGCCAAGTATCAGCATCCAGCCCTGTGAGCTGGTATACCTGCTTTCTCACCAGGTAGCAATAGCATAGTAATGAAAGTCGCTCAGTCATGTCCGACTCTTTACAATCCCATGGACTATACAGTCCATGTAATTCTCCAGGCCAGAATACTACAGTGGGTAGCCGTTCCTTTCTCCATGGGATCTTTTCAACCCAGGGGTCAAACCCAGGTCTCCTGCTCTGCAGGCAGATTTTTTACCAGCTGAGCCACAAGGGAAGCCTTCTTACTGGGAAGACTTGAGAATCAGAAACAGTGGAGGGCACCAGAGGTGGGTGGCCCATGACATCGCTCAGAGGGTCAATAACCAAAGGAGACCACCTGGAACCTTCTCAACTATCTGGAGCCTTTTCATTGCCTGTTACTGAGGAAAGGAGTCTGGGGACTCCAGTGGCTAAAGGATGGTATGGAGGAGGAACAGGGGCAATGGTACAGAATTTCCTAAAACTGGTATTTTCTACTGAACAATAAATATGTTGAGGATACTTTTCTGTGTCAGGAGATGTAACTGCACTGTATCCATTTTGTACCTTTTAATACAAAACAATACATACTTTCAGGTGGCTTTTTCAAGCTGTTCAATTTAGAGGGTATAGAGATGGATGAACCAAAAAAGTGTTACGGCTTCTCACCCCTCTTGCTCGATTGTAGTCACAACAGTGTCACAGGTCTTAAGACTGTAAGGTCTTGTTGTTGTGTTGTTCAGTCACTAAGTCGTGTCTGACTCTTTGTAACCCCATGGATTGCAGCATGCCAGGCTCCTCTGTTGTGAGGTCTTAGCTAAGGGCGACCTTCTCCTGAGTGCCTCTCCCTAACCACTTCTCACTGGTCCTCTCTCCTCACTGGTCTTTACCTCTGTAAGGTTTTCTTTTTCCTTTCAATTACTTTATCACAATATTAACTAGACATTTTTTTGATTGTGTATGGACTTTGTCCTCCATTAGATTATAAGCTCTATGAGCTCAGGTGTATTCTAAGCACCTTGCATAATTTTAGTTGAGTTCTTAATAATGAGCACTTCCTCATAATGAGCACATATTGAGTATTTAACTCATATTTGTTGAATGAATGAATGAATACTAAGTTGAGAACAAGATGCCAAGAGACATAAGGTGTGCTCCCTACTTTTAGTCTTACTATTGGGGGAGTAAAAAAGATGGCTGTGTGGAAAAAGGTAACCAATTAATGAGAGCATTTAACAAACCAACAGTCTTGGAATAATTCAGGAATACATAACCAAAAGAATGGGCTTCCCTGGTGGCTCAGATGGTAAAGAATTGGCCCGCAATGCAGAAGGATACAGGTTCCATTCCTGGGTCCAAGAATGGCTACCCACTCCAGTACTCTTGCCTGGAGAATTCCAAGGACAGAAGAGCCTGACAGTGTACAGTCTATGGGGTCTCAAAGAGTCGGACACGACTGAGCACTTTTCTTTTTTTTTTTTTTAATTTAATTTTATTTTTAAACTTTACATAATTGTATTAGTTTTGCCAAATATCAAAATGAATCCACCATAGGTATACATGTGTTCCCCATCCTGAACCCTCCTCCCTCCTCCCTCCCCATACCATCCCTCTGGAATATATCTACCTAAAGAAACTAAAGACCTATATATAGAAAACTATAAAACACTGGTGAAAGAAATCAAAGAGGACACTAATAGATGGAGAAATATACCATGTTCATGGGTTGGAAGAATCAATATAGTGAAAATGAGTATACTACCCAAAGCAATTTATAGATTCAATGCAATCCCTATCAAGCTACCAACAGTATTCTTCACAGAGCTAGAACAAATAATTTCACAATTTGTATGGAAATACAAAAAACCTCGAATAGCCAAAGCGATCTTGAGAAAGAAGAATGGAACTGGAGGAATCAACCTACCTGACTTCAGGCTCTACTACAAAGCCACAGTTATCAAGACAGTATGGTACTGGCACAAAGACAGAAATATAGATCAATGGAATAAAATAGAAAGCCCAGAGATAAATCCACACACATATGGACACCTTATCTTTGACAAAGGAGGCAAGAATATACAATGGATTAAAGACAATCTCTTTAACAAGTGGTGCTGGGAAATCTGGTCAACCACTTGTAAAAGAATGAAACTAGACCACTTTCTAACACCATACACAAAAATAAACTCAAAATGGATTAAAGATCTAAACGTAAGACCAGAAACTATAAAACTCCTAGAGGAGAACATAGGCAAAACACTCTCTGACATACATCACAGCAGGATCCTCTATGACCCACCTCCCAGAATATTGGAAATAAAATTAAAAATAAACAAATGGGACCTAATTAACCTTAAAAGCTTCTGTACATCAAAGGAAACTATTAGCAAGGTGAAAAGACAGCCTTCAGAATGGGAGAAAATAATAGCAAATGAAGCAACTGACAAACAACTAATCTCAAAAATATACAAGCAACTCCTACAGCTCAATTCCAGAAAAATAAACGACCCAATCAAAAAATGGGCCAAAGAACTAAATCGACTGAGCACTTTTCAAACAAAAGAATGAAACTCAGCTAAATCTCACACTTTATATAATAATTTTAAATGTATCACTGATCTAAATGCAAAATATACAACTTTTAGAAAGAAACATGGGAGAAATTTTCAAGAGCTAGAGTTAGTAGAGTTCTTAGACCTGATACCAAATCACAATCCATAAAGGCAAACAACTGATAAACTGGACTTCACCAAAACTTAAAATTTTTGATCTGTGAATGACTCTGTTAAGAAGATGAAAAGACGAAAAGAAAATAAAAGAAGATGAACAGACAAGCCACATATTGGGAAAAAAATATCTGCAAATCACATTCCCAACAAAGGACCTATATCGAGAATATAAAAAGAACTCTTTAAATAAACTCAACAGTAAGCAGATAAAGGATCCAATTAGAAAACAGGCAAAAGTTTTTGACACTTTACCAAAGATTATGCGGATGGAAATAAGCACATGAAAATGTGTTCGATTGGAAAATGCAAATTAAAATCACAAAGATAACCACAAAGGTAACCAAACACAGCTAAAATATACATACCAACTCTACCAAGTGCTGGTGAGGATGCGGAACTCTCATACGCCAGTGGTGGAATGTAAAATGGTCCAGTCACTCTGGAAAAAGAGCTCAGCAGTTTCTTATAAGATTAAACACACTTACCCTATAACCCAGCAATTACTCTCCCAGGCATTTATCCTGGAGAAATCAAAAACACTTAAGTTCACACAAGAATCTATATATAAATGTTCAAAGCAGCTCTATTTGTAATTGCCAAGAAGTGGCAACAACCAAGATGTCCTTCAACAGGTGACCAGAAAAACATCCCGTGATACTGCACACAACAGCACAGCAGCCAGCAGGGAAAGGTACAGATTCAACACTGTGAGGCGATCTCCAGCACTCCACGCTGAATTCAAAAAGCTAAGCTCAAGAGGCTACACACTATTCTCAAAATGGCACAACTACAGAGATGGAGAATACATCAGTGGTTGCCAGGGCTAGGGATGGGGAAAGGGTGTGACCATAAAGGAATAGCAAGTGTTGCTTTGTGTTATGGGACAGCTTTGTATCTTGATCATAGTGGTGGTCACACAAATTTCTAAAGGTGACAAAAACTTAATAGAACCACACACATACACAAAGTGTACACACACACATACAAAAGTGCAGGTAAAAAAAACTGGTGAAACTTGAACAAAATCCATAGCCTAGTTAATGGTACTACACCAACATCAATTTCCTGGTTTGTCAATGTACCATAGCTTCGTAAGATGCTACCACTGGGGAAGTTCACTGAATGGTACAGCAATGGACTGGACTGCTCTGTGCTATTTTTGCAACTTCAAGTCTATAATAATTTCAAAATAAAAACTTCAGAAAATAATAAGTAAGGTCAATATTGGTTAAAGCTCCAAATGTGAAGAATGAATGTGAAAAGCTGTTCAGCTCCAGGGGAGGTATGGTGTTAGCAGTGGTTAAGAAAAGGTTCAAGCAATCTGGTATTTAGCAAGCCCCAACCCTGTGATGCATGCCAGGCATCATGCCAGACAGTGGGGTTAATTTAAAGACCCTAGTCCTATATGGTAGAGATCACCATAACAATGTAACCAATTAAACTCCAATAAAAGAAAATATTTTTTAAAAGACCCTGGCCCTATTCTCAAGAGACTCTGAACGAAGAGGATAGGGAGATGGGGTCGGATGGGGAGGAAGTGCCTGTTGGTAATGGTAGGAGCTGGCAGACCCATCATAAGCTGGATCTTGGCCAGGACCCCATTTATTATGTGGACACCTATAGCCTCACCTCAAAGGGAAACTATCAGGACACTTCAGGTGTCAGTGCAGACCCTGTCTCTAACAGTCCTCAGATATCTAGGTATTCCCATTTCCCCAGTGCAGTGACCTCTCTGAAGGAAGGATGGGGGTATTACATGTCACAGTATTACAGGTTCTTTTTTCTGGAGACCAAGTCACCTCTTTAGTCAGGGGCTTTCAGGTCTAAATACTGGCTTAGGTCTGGAAACAGGGCAAAAGATTGTGTCTTTTTATTGGACCCCAGTCTCTAATTCATCTCCCTTTGATCTCTTTGGTTGGTACAAGCTAGATAGCACCCTTATCAACTATTGAGCTATTTGCCCCAGAAACATTGTGATATACCAACCCCCTCCATAACTTTCTGTCAGGCACCCTTTGCTGCCACTTCAGTTTTCCCAGCTGTCATGATCATTGTGGTCCCCTGGCTTCTGGAGTTTAAAGCACTGTCTCTGACCTCTATTATTTGGGAGATTCTATCACTACCATAGTTATTAGAGAGACAAAGTCTCAGAGAGTCGCTTTACCCTTAGTCCTGGCCTGTAAAGGAAAGCCATCACTGAACTCTGAGTGATGCTGGGGTTCCTCTCAACAGCATATCCTTTTCACACCTTGGCAACTGCTGTGTCCTCTGAGCCCTCCTGTGGAAGATGAGGAGGCAGGTGTTCTGGCTGTACTGAGTCAGTCTATGTCAGCATACCTACTCCCTGGAGTCCTTTCACCCCTTCCTCCATCATTTGCCATAGCAATTCTGGCAATGTCAACTTTGCTTAGCAAGGGGTGGTCACTTTCTCTATGCCTCTGGAAGCATTCTAGAAGTGAGTCAGTACCATCTCCTAGGGTCCTGTGTCTCAGGAGAGCACACTAAAGTCAAACTCTTTCCTGCTCAGTGTTACATTCTGTTCCTTTGATTGACACCCTCAGATCCAGGCCCATGCATGCTCCCCTGGCCAGTTCCATCCTGCAACCCTGTGGGATGGGCCCTTTCCTCCCACATCCAGCCATAGTATCCCTCACTGGGTTATGCTGCGACTTAACTGTAATTTCAGGCCTAATGGCCAGGAAGGAAGGGGAGGACAAATCCTAGAGGCACCTGCTGCCTTCAGGAGAGAGATCCTTGCACTGCTGCCCAGTACAATGCTAGCCTTACTAGGGAGGGCTGGGCCACTTCTGCAGGCTCCGAAGGTTCAGCAGAACTGGAGAACTCACAACCTTCTGGGCCCCCACATGGGATGTCTGTATCCCACTTGTCAGGGTTCTAGGGTCTCGACTTCAGCATGATAGAAGTGGTTGGTTGGGCATTTCACTTTCTTTGAAGTTTAGCCACTGAACTAAACTGACTAAGGTTTGGGTCTTTGCCCTCTGTTGGAGATTATAACATCTTTGTATAAAAGAGAGAGGCACTTGAGCTTTCACATCTGCCTTTCAGTGCCTGTTACTGATAACAGTTGTCCATCATCTTTCTGTACAGCATCAGTGGGGCTGAGTAACAGCCATCCAGTCCCTTCATCCGTATAGCCCCATGAAATCCCAACACCTCCATGGCTGCTGGTACATCCTCCACTTTACCTGCAGGTGAGTTAACAGTGGGCACCATCTCATCCCAGGGACAGCCTGGCTCCACCTCCACTCATTGTCAGCCCTGGGATCAGTGAGGCTGCTCCAAACCCCAACTTATCGTGTGTTTTGCTGGACCATCCCCTGGACACACTGTCACAGGTGAGGTTCTTCCGAAGCAGACACAGATGTGGAGTTTGGAGTGCAAGATGTTTCTTAGTGGTCAGCATCTACAAAAGGGAGGAGGCAGAAGCAGAACTAGCAGAGGAGAAGAAGTCAAGCTGCAGTGCAGGCCTGTCCAGTGCAAGGCCAACCTGGCAGAAAGCTCTGGAGCCAATGGTGCACCAGATTCATCCCTGTCAGGCTGGAGGGGTCAGGCCTTTAGATCCTCACTTCCCTGGGCCACCAGATGTAGGCCACCCCGAGGAGGGCATGGCCTGGGGTGGGACAGTTCCCAGCAGCAGAGGTAGATTCTGAGGGAGTGAGGAGCTGGGAGCTGCCTGCTGACAGCCCTGACGCTGGACAGCGAGTAAGTCCTGCCTTGAAGGGAGACCTAAGGAATGAAGGAGAACTCCAATCCATTTTAAATGATGAGATACTTCTTCCCCCAGATTTGAAGCATGGAATTTCAACAGAAAATAAAAGAAGGGAGAGACTTGCCCAAAGGGAGAAAGTCTAGCGCTTTCCCAGAACAAGAGAGGGAGAGACTTGCATGGAGAAGCTCCACGGGGGATGGTGTCCCCTGAGCCTGGGAACGTGGTTGCCTTTAAGGAGTAGGCATGCTTGACACTTGCTATCTATTAGTTTTACTTTTTGGAAAAGTAGCTGAGACTATTGGTCCTGAATAAACCCCTCAGAGATCATATTCAGGAAGAGGCCTTTCAATAGTTCCAGGGGTGAGGGTGGGGACCAGGGTCTGTAACACTAGCAAAGTTCTTGTGAGAGATATCTTTTAAAAATTGTACCAGCCACATGAAAAGATGCTCAACATCACTAATTACTAGAGAAACACAAATCAAAACTACAATGAGGTATCACCTCACACTGGACAGAATGGACATCAAAAAGTCAAAAAATAATACATGCTGGAGAGGATGTGGAGAAACGGAACCCTCCTACACTGTTGGTGGGAACGGAAATTGGTGCAACCACTATGGAAAACAGTATGGAGGTTCCTTAAAAAAGTAAAAATACAGTTACCATATGATCCAGCAATCCCACTCCTGGGCACATGTCCAGAGAAAAGATACATGCACCCCTACGTTCACAGCAGCACTGTTTACAATAGCCAAGACATGGCAACGACCTCAATGCCCACTGCCAGAGGAATGGATCATGACAATGTGGTACATATACACGAAGGATTCTACTCAGCCATAGAAAGAATAAAATAATGACATTTACAGCAACATGGATGGACCCAGAGATTATCATATCAAGTAATACAAAATCAGAACAGACAAATACCATATATGACTTATATGTAGAATCTAAAATATGACTTATGGGACTTTCCTGGAAGTCCAGTAATTGAGATTCTGACTTCCACTGAGTTCAAGCTGGATTTAGAAAAGCCAGAGGAACCAAAGATCAAATTGCCAACATCCGTTGGATCATTGAAAAAGCAAGAGAGTTCCAGAAAAACATCTACTTCTGCTTTATTGACTACACCAAAGCCTTTGACTGTGTGGATCACAACAAACTGCGGAAAATTCTTAAAGAGATGGGAATACCAAAACACCTGACCTGCCTCCTGAGAAACCTATATGCAGGTCAAGAAGCAACAGTTAGAACTGGACGTGGAACAACACACTGGTTCCAAATAGAGAAACAGAGTATGTCAAGGCCGTATATTGTCACTCTGCTTATTTAACTTATATGCGGAGTACATCATGAGAAACGCTGGACTGGATGAAGCCCAGGCTGGAATCAAGATTGCCAGGAGAAATATCAATAACCTCGGATATGCAGATGACACCACCCTTATGGCAAAGAACATTGAAGAACTAAAGAGCCTCCTGATTAAAGTGAAAGAGGAGAGTGAAAAAGTTGGCTTAAAAGTCAACATACAGAAACCTAAGATCATGGCATCTGGTCCCATCACTTCATGGCAAATAGATGGAGAAGAGTGGAAACAGTGTCAGACTTTATTTTTCTGGGCTCCAAAATCACTGCAGATGGTGACTGCAGCTATGAAATTAAAAGACGCTTGCTCCTTGGAAGAAAAGTTGTGACCAACCTAGACAGCATATTCAAAAGCAGAGATATTACTTTGCCAACAAAGGTCCGTTTAGTCAAAGGTATGGTTTTTCCAGTAATATGGATGTGAGAGTTCGACTATAAAGAAAGCTGAGTGCTGAAGAATTGATGCTTTTGAACTGTGGTGTTGGAGAAGACTCTCTTGAGAGTCCCTTGGACTGCAAGGAGATCCAACCAGTCCATCCTAAAGGAAATCAGCCCTGAATATTCATTGAAAGGACTGATGCTGAAGCTGAAACTCCAATACTTTGGCTACCTGATGTGAAGAACTGACTCACTGGAAAACACCCTGATGCTGGGAAAGATTGAACGTGGGAGGAGAAGGGGACCACAGAGGGTGAGATGGCTGGATGGCATCACCACTCAATGGACATGAGTTTGAGTAACCTCTGGGAGTTGGTAATGGACAGGGAGGCCTGGCATGCTGCAGTCCATGGGGTCGCAAAGAGTTGGACACAACTGAGCGACTGAACTGAACTGAAGCACTAGAGCCCTGAGAGAGAAGTAAAGCTCCCTTGATTTGAGAAGTGACTAACACAGAAAGGGATTTTTTTCTTTTCAATGTTTGCTTTCAGTTCCACTTGAATCCAGGTAACTCAAAGCCCCCTTAGAACCCCTTTCCCTGCTTACCATACCCTTCCCGAGATAACCATGGTCAGTGCTGATCTTTCCAAATCTCCCTCTATGCTTATACCTATCTATATGTGTACAGATGGAAATAATTTTTGTGGAAGTATTTTTTAAAACATATGTCCCCCTGCAATTTGCATTTTTCACACATCAACTGTCTTGGAAATCTTTGCCCAGCAGCAGCGTGGTGGCTTTATAATGCAGAGATTTCACAAGGTTGAAGGCAAGCTCTGGGATCTCCCTTCCCAGTGTGTTTCAGGTTAGGCTGGGACAGGGAAGTTTCATTCAGATTTGGAGGGCAGATGTCACATAGTGACCATATTCTTTTTAACTCTCAAAAGGTGAGAGCAGGGTTTTGGATCAGGCATATTGCCATTGATCTGTTGACCTACAGCTGCTCTGCCCTCTCCGTGTCTGGCTCTGGGATGAAGGGCATCAGCTTCTCCTGAAAGAGAAGCTGGAGGTAGGGAGACTGATTTCAGTGAAATCCCGCTGGTCCTTGCCATCCCCCGACTCCCCACCCCCACCAGCCTCCGCACTTTATTTACATTGCTCCTGGACTCTACCTGCCTGCCTGGTGGGCTTCAAGCTCCTGCATCAGATGAAGAGACTGCAGCCTTACAAAGACTGTTCAACCATCTCTCCCAATAGTATAAAGTCAAATCTCATCTCCCATCTCCCTCTCTCTCTCTCATATGCACGCGCGCGCGCGCACCCACACACAGGGTACTTCCTGGTGGTTCCACTTCTCTAACAAAACTGCTGAGAACACACGACTACTTCATTCTTCTTAACTATTATGGAAATGCCAGCATTATTCAACTCTTTCCCTGCTGAAGGACCTTTAGGAGGTTCTACTTCGTCACTCTTATCAATCACGCTATAAGAAGCACCCTTTTGGAGACTTTCCAGGCAGTCCACTGGTTAAGACTCCATACTTCCACTGCAGGGGGCATGGGTTCAATCCCTGGTTGGGGAACTAAGGTCCCACATGCTTCAAAGTGAAGCCCTCCCCCCCCACAAAAAATCACCCTTTCTCATGCCCCCTTTTTAAAATTACACCTGTGCTTATTTTTTAGGACAGAGACATGAAACTGATGACTCCAAAAGTTGACACATTTTACACTGCGGAGAGGCATCCTTTGCCTGGAACCAGAATAGGCAAGGAACATTCACAAGGTAATGTTAGTCTCCTCCCCAATAAGGATATAAAAGCATTTAGCAGCCACTGATCAGTCAAGGTGAAGCACTTTCCTGGGGTTCAGCAGTGTGGGTGGCACTAACACACACTGACATGGGGACCTGCAAGCCATGCAGTAAGCCTGGCAGAGCGTTAAGGTACATAGCAAGTGTGGGAGATGGGGCTGCTGCTGCTGTTTGTTGTTTAGTTGCTAAGTCGTGTCAGACTCTTTGTGACCCCATGGGCTGTAGCACACCAGGCTCCCCTGTCCACGGGGTTTCCCAGGCAAGAATACCAGAATGGGTTGCCATTTCCTTCTCCAGGGGATCTTCCCAACCCAGGGATCGAACTCGTGTCTTCTTTACCATTGAGCCACCAGGGAAGCCCCAGGAGGAGGGGCTACTGGTCTCCATTCTTTACTGTCCTACAGCTGCACTCCTTCTGAGGAGGTCTAGGAGGGGTGGGAGGGCAGAGTGTGTTTTTCCACCCTTGACTGTGGGCCCTGTGACTTACATTAGCCAATTAAACAGTCCAGATGTGAAGTGAGAAGAAATCTGAAATATGGTTGTGCATGACTTGCTTTACATCCATGAAAACAATGTGCCTCAGGGACCTGCCAATCCAAGGAGGAAGGCAGACACATGGTGCAGACCTGGACTCAACCCACAGCCTGGAGCGAGACCCAGAGAGCCTGGCTTAGATCAGATGAACCCAGTGGCAAAGAGACAGCTCAGCATCACACTTTGCATCAGACTTTGTGAGCCTCCTTCAATTTGGAACAGGTCCTCGGCCTTTACAACCTAGATGCTTTTGAAGATTACCGGTCAGTTATTAGGGGGAATGTCTTTCAGTGTGGTTCTTACGATTAGATTCTGGTTACATGTCTTTAGCAAGAATACAGAGAAGTAAAGCTGACTGATATCCTATCAGTGGCACATGATTTCAGTCTATCCCATTGCCGATAATGCTTTGATCATTTGATTAATGTGATGTCTGCCAGACTTCACTGTAAAATTACTCTGTTCCCTTTTGAAATTGAAAATGTCTTATGGGGAGAATACTTAAAACTATGTAAGTATTCATTTATAATTTATATTAGCATGGAGTCAGGGTCTCCTAATTCAGTCTGGGTTATAACTGATCACTGTCACTATTTATGTTGCTGTTTAAATGGTCCTAGATTTGGCCAACAGAAGCCCCTTCAAACTGGCTTCTTTGTCCATGTAACATTTCCCCATGATTTTTTGAGCATCTACTTGTTTTCTGGCACAAAAAGATGTTCTAGGCTGTTCTTGTACTTTCTGTGCCCTAATCCAGGAATCAGCCATTTCTCCAAGGAGTCCTAGTTTCTGCTGGTGGGAAATGATGTGAGCCAAAATGTGAGTGCTAGGTGTGGTCATTGCTATTGAAGTGTCACTGTCCCCAGGCCCTCAGTGGTCAGAGACAGTGGACATTTACATCTATCTGTCTGTCTATCTATCTACCCTACCTACCTATCTATGTACTGAAAGTCATAAGTTCTGACAGATATCTCCAATTCTAGTCTAATACCACAGGGTTCACTTAAGTTTTATCCCTTCCATAACTGTTACTCTTTTCTCTGACACTGTGAAGCCTGACTCTCATTAGTCCTAATAAACCTGCTTATTTGATCACTCTGATGTTACCAATCTGTTATCACCATCCTTTCCCCCAGAGGCCCTTCTTACCCTCTGACTCTCATGCTGGGACAACCCACGGGGGCAAGTTCCTCACTCTATTTGGACTCTGATACCCCATAACAGGGCGTATACCTATTATGTATGTCTAGACCTCCCCCTAGGCACCCTCCTCTCCCACCCAGGTCTGTCTTCTGATCTTCCTATATGAAGTTGCTCCCTGTACCACTTGGACACCTTATTCATTTTGCCTCTTCCTTGGATACCTTATCATCCTTTTGGGTTCGGACTCAAGTCAGGCAGTCTTTATGAATAGACACCCTCCTTTCAGGCCCTGACTTCATTCTGGACCACAGGAACTCTCTGCAGACACACAATCATCAACCTTCCTCTGTCCTATCTAATGGCTTTGTGGGGAAAAAACAACTTATTCATGAAAGGATGAATTCATGAATTCATGAAAGGATGAATGGAAGGACCCTCTGCCCCTCTGGCTGCTTGGTGAAGAACAAACTGTAGGGAGGCATGAGTGAAAGGAAGGAGATGGTAGAGAGGTTGTTGTAACAATGCAAATGAGATAACAGAGACTTAGTAGCAATGGGGATGGGGCTGCTGCTGCTGAGTCACTCAGTCATGTCCGACTCTGTGCAAGCCTATGGAGTGTAGCCTGCCAGGCTCCTCTGTCCATGGGATTCTCCAGGCAAGAATACTGGAGTGGATTGCCATGCCCTCCTCCAGGGGATCTTCTCAACCCAGGGATCGAACCCACATCTCTATGTCTCCTGCACTGGCAGGCAGGTTCTTTACCACTACTGCCACCCGGGGATGGGGAGAAATGGTCATATTCCAGATGTATTCTAAAAGTGAAGTCAGTAAGATGTACTGATGAAATAACCTGGGCATTCAACCAAGGATCAATTATTTTTCATATTGCTTACTAAAGGCCCTCTGGTTTCAAGAAGTAGAAACCCATTCAAACTAGCTGAAGCAAAGAAGATGAATTTAAGGATTCACGTATATCTCTCAGAACCAAAGGCAGGAGGAGAATCCAGGTCTCATGAGGGGCAGGAACCAGAACCTGGAGAATGAGTGGGACTCAGGACAGGCACCTTCCTCTCTCTCTGATTCTGTGGCCTCTTGTCTGTGCTGCTCTCTGCACATCTGCTCCATTCTCCTCTCTTGGCAGACCTCCTCCCTCTGTTCTCCATGCACAGAAGATGGCAATGATGATTCACAGCTCCTGTTTTACATGCCCCTTTCAAGACTATAGGAAACCAACTACTGTCTGATTCCCAGCCCCCAAATACCCATGAGAGATAAGCTGAGGAGTCAAGCATCAATCAGCAACTTACCTCTTACAGCCAGGGGAATAGAGTCCCCTAGAATAAACTTGGCGCCCAGACCTACCTCTGATGAGGGAGGGGGCACTTCTCAGGGACTAGGGGTCAATGGGCAGGTCAGACACACTTTCAAAGTGTCACCTATTCATCTATTAAATGCAGAGGAGCCAGTAGCTCTTGTGCAGCACACAGAAACAGACAAGACAAAAGCCACATCTTTAAGCCAAGAATCTCGGAAGAAAACAGACATGAAACAGTAAGAAAATGATTCCAGACAGCCAGGGTCATATGGCAGGTGTTCCGAGAAGCACTGGTGGCCTTCAGAAATGGAAAAACCCCACACATCACCAGGTTCTGTCAACAGTATCTAAGTTTCCAAAACAGAGGATGGTGGGGGAAGCTGGGGGGAGGGGAATCTTTGGTTACTTTGCAGTAGACATGAGCGGCCCAGCAGAAGTCCCATTAGTTGGGCCGTCCTTGATTCAGCAGGCACTGGGCCTCTTCAGGGCTCCGGACCCCCTCAGCACTGATTTATGGCTTGTGCAGTCAGCAAATTTATACCCTCTGTGGCTTTGTTTTTATAGCATTGCTTCTCCAAGAGCTGGTTTCATACCTCAGACATATAAATCTGTTAGGGGGTGGTATATAGCACAAGAGGTCTTTCCCAGGTGGGCAAGATTTTGTTCTCATCTATAGAGTCTTTCAGAGCCCTTCTAACCTGACCCTTCCACCCCTCATCCCAAGCATTTTGGTTGTTCACTGGAAAAGCCAACCCAATCTACAGTTCCAGAGTAGCTGGAAGATGGGGCCTAGCTCCTTCTTGAAGCACTTAAAAGCTCACTGAGCCATTCAATTGTTGTTAGCTCACAACCTGGGAGAGTTAACTCAAATTCCTGCTGGAGTTAATCCTACCATCTCTAAGACCTTGGCTAAAGGGGCTACATGACAACGAAACAGAGGTGGAATCTTGTTCCAACTAATTCCAGTTGTCATTCAAATCTCACACGGCTAGGATCATATTTGCAGTCTAAAGCAATATGGTACTAGGGCAAAGAAAGAAGTGTCAGGCAAATTCTTGAAATTCCTGTTCATTTCCCCTCACCTCTTCCTTCTAGAGTATTGTTTTGGTGGGAGGAGAGCTAAAGTGTTTGATGTAGGGGTAGATGAGGGGATGGTTGAAGGATATTTACTTCTTGCAACTGAACAGACCCTCTCTCTCCTCCAAGCCAAGTAGCATAACACCAACACCTTCTTCAGGAGAGAGATGCTTCTGTCAGAGGCATAGGGAAGCTGGTGCTCGTTTGTTTGTGGAAGAGAACTTGTTGGGCCAGAACAATAAAGCACTGTGACCTTCGGTCTACAATGATGATGAAAATTATTCTGTCCTGCAGGCTCCCTTTCCGACTCAGGGACCACGGATTTTGCTCACAAGGAAATACTAAGATAATATGAGTTCCTTGTTTTCCTCTACGTATTTCATTCTAGGTCAGCACTTTCCAGAGAGGGTTCCATGCAACAGGAGTTTCATATAATGCTCATCAAAAAATAAGTTTGGCAAAAAGACAACCTACTGAGTGGGAAAAAAATATCTGCAAATGATATGACCAATAAGGGATTGATATCCAACATATATAAGCAGCTCATACAACTCAACAGCAAGAAAACAAATAACCCAATTAAAAAGCGAGTGGAAGAACTGAATAGACATTTTTCCAAACAGGAAATGCAGATGGCCGACAGGCATCTGAAAAGATGATCAACATGGCTAACCATAAGGGAAATGCAAATCAAAACCACAGTGAGATGTCACCTCACATGTGTCAGAACAGCTGTCATCAGAAAGAACACAAATAAAAAATGTTGGCAAGCATGTGAAGAAAAGGGAACCACTGTGCACTGTTTGTGAGAACATAAAGTGGTACAGTCATTGTGGAAAACAGTATGGAGACTTCTTAAAAAATTTAAGAGAGAACTACCACAGTACCCAGCAATTCCACTCCTGGGTATATATGTGAAAAAAACAAAAACACTAATTCAAAAATATACATGTACCCCAATATTCGCAAGAGTAATATTTATAATTGCCAAGATATGGGAGCAACCTGAGTATCCATCAACAGATGAATGGATAAAGAAGATTTGGTTTATATATAGAATAGAATACTACTCAGCCATAAAAAAAAGAACAAAATATGCCATTTTCAGCAACATGGATGGACTTGGAGGGTATTATGCTAAGTGAAATAAGTCAGATGAGAAAGACAAACACCGTATGATATCACTAATATGAGGAATCTAAAAAATACAAAAAACTAGTGAATATAACAAAAAGAAGCAGACTCACAGATACAGAGAACAAATGGTGGTAGTGGTTTCCAGTGAGGAGAGGGGAGGGGGAAGGGGCGTTACAGGGATAGGGGAAAAGATTTACAAACTATTATGTATAAAATAACTATAAGGATATAGAGTACAATACAAGGAATAAAGTCAATATTTTATAATAACTCTAAATGGAGGATAACCTTTAAAAACTGTGAATGACTGTATCATGCATCTGTAACATAGAATACTACACAGCAACTATACTTCAATTTTAAAAAATCCATTTGACTAATACTACTATTTATGATGGTCCCTCCTGGAATTAATACAATAGTGCGTGCAGTGCAAGAGCTGAGAGGTCCAGGGGTTAAGAAGCCTGGTTCCCTCTGCTGAGCCATTTCCCCAACCTCTCTGACCTGGAATACACACGTCCTGCCACTGCCCCTTCTTTCTTAACAATCAGCATAAGGACACATTTCAGGAAGTGGCACTCCCTGCTGACTCGTCCAGCTGGGATTGAATTTGGAAGTCAAAAGGCATCATAAAATACTGACCTACTTGGTTCCATCTATGAACCAGGAACATTTTGGTTCTGAAAATACACCCTCTTCTATGAAGGTGGCCTCTGCATCTCAAAAAAGATGAACGTGGAAATATTTAAAAAATTAAATGATTAAAAAAAGTTTTAATCAACATAAGCCTATCTATCTAATGTGGAAGTTGAACTTGACAAGCCAAGCAACATCAACATCAAATGAACATGTGGTAGATCCACAGAAGAACAAAAAATCCAAAATTGGAAACATCTCAAATTCAACATCTACCATGACCTTCTTTATTAGCTCAATTCACTTTGATTTATTCAAGAACTTAAGTTCTTTAAGCTTCATTTCACCTGTCCACCCTCCAGGGTGGTCAAGAGGCTCATAATGGAGTGTATGGCTACACTCTTATTATACTGCAAGGCTCTGGACACCATGCGTCAAACGTGACTTGACGTCTTGGATTTCCCTGAGGTTCTGTGGCCAAGAACAAAATCACTGATGCATAGGAGGGAACTAACTCATCAAAACGAGACTGAAAAGGAGGTGGTCAAAAATGATTTCACAATCCTTGACAAACATCTACTTGAAGGACATAAAGGAAAAGACTGAAGAAGTTAGAAATGATCATTTCTCTGGAGAAAACGACTGGTGTGAAGAGGCATCTCTCGCTGCCATTGGCCATTAAGATGTAGCCATGAAGCTGGAGTTGGGAAAATGAATAGAATGGAGAGGAAGGAAAAGAGGGGCCCATCCTTTCTTGCCCAAAGGATTGTGGGGAGAAGACGTCAAGCAGAAGCATCAAGAGGTGCTTGATGTAGGCATGTAAGTCTCAGTTTTCTCTCGGAGAGGAGGTGGGAGCTAGACTGGGTGGGGAAAGCACATTGAGCAGGGGAGGTTCTTGCCCTACTTCTGATGCAGCTTCTAGAAGTTTCCAATACAGATAAGTGAGCCAAACAGCATGGCCAGAGGAGAGGGTCTGGCAGGCCGTCAGAGCTTCCTCAGCTCCTACAAGAGGACAAAGTCAGTAAAGAGCCAGGGGCTGAGGGTGGAACTCTTCCCCAGGGCCAGATGGAAAACCTGGTGGAGAATCTACCGAAGGTGACACAGGCAAGCAGGGATGTCCTACCAGCCGCTATCTGAGCTGAGCAGGAATGAACTCAACACACAGCAGACACCAAGGTGACCCAGCGAGAGGACTCTCAATCAGTCCTGTGTGACACCAGCCAGTTCACACCCACGGGCAGGCACAGGACAGAAGGAACCCTGAGTCTACACCGTGAATTCCCCTAAGACCCTCCCTGCACATCTTCCTGGACCAGGGAAAAGAGACTGAGTGAAACCTCAAGAGACTGTTTAAAAGTTCAGACTCCATCATAAGCTGCACTGGCTTTTTTTTTTCTGCCACCCAGCAGGCAGGTGTAGGGCAGGGGCTTCTACCAGTTATAGCCTTAAATATAGAAGTTGTACTTCCTCCCATTATTTTGCAGTAACCCTAAACAGGGTGTAGTCTATAAAAATACTGACTCATGCTACACACCTGCAACTAATATGTTGTCAATCAACTATACTTTGACTAAAAATTTTTTTAAATAAAGTATATTTTACTATCAAAAAGAAGCTACACTTTCTCTGCACAACTGAAAGTGGTGTGAACAAAATTTGTCTCTACTACAAACTAAGGGAGGTGTTTCTTCAAGGTTCTTCTAGAAATAGTTCATCGTTCACTTTAAAAAAATACTTCTATTTCACAACAAACTGCCCAAGGATGGGTGACACTGCCAGGTGGGCAGTGCTTCTCCACAGGGCCTAAGGGAGAAGGAAGCAGAGGGACAGGTGTGAAACACTGCCTGCACTGAGCTCCATGCCCTGCAGTTCCCATCTCTCTCTGAGGCCACCTACTCTCCTGTAACATCAGCTCAACCTCAGAGGGCTCTTCTGAGGGATCAGTGAGATAAAGATTAGAAGCACTTGGGACACAGCCTGACCTCTATGCTCTGCAGTTATTTCTGCTCATGGGTAAGCAAGGATTTTTACTATTATTATTTCCATGTCTCTCTGCTGCTGCATTTTAAGGCACAGTGCTAACAAGTGACTTAAAAAAAAAAAAAAAAACAGAGGAACTTTTATGTCTAAAATGAATGTAGTTCATTCACAGTCATCTCCACAGGACTGAGACCCACACAATTAATTATGTCACAGCCAAGCCTGTGCCCCAGGATGGCATGAGGCTCTGCCAGGAAGGTGGCTGTGCATCCTCCAACACTTCATCCCCAGGGCCCCCACAGGGCCTGTGACATCGTGGGGGCAACACGGAAGCTCCCCAGTAGAGTCCTGCCCTGTGTGCCACGTTCGTTGGTTCAGGTTCTGACCAGCAGCTCTGGAGCAGCTGTTGTTGGTGCTATGCAGTCTCTAAGTCATGTTCGACTCTGCCAGATTATAGCAAGCCAGGCTCCTCTGTCCTCCACTATCTCCCAGAGTTTGCTCAAACTCATGTCCACTGAGTCAGCGATGCCATCCAACTATCTCCTGGTGCAGTTTTGGTAGTGATGAATCTTCACCTTTGAGGATGAGCTTTAGTTTTGGAAACTGTGGGGTGTCTGGAGCCCAGTGGCAAATAACGAGTGGGGCAGGGGTTGTCAAAGAATGCTGAGCAAAACCATTTTTTGATCAAGCGAGCTAGGAAGCTGTTTGCAACATGGTGCCTGGTGAATGGGGAGCACTGGGAAGAGAACGTGCAGATATGTGTACACCGCTGGAGGCAGTGTGACTGGAGCTGAGGCCAGATTAGTTCTGTGGCCTTAGCTCAGGGAGGATGAGGGGGGGGGTTTGGGAGGCATTGTTGAAGCTGCTACTGTGGAAAATTCTAGTTGCTTTATTAATATTTTAAACAAAAGAATATGTCATCATTCAGTAATGGGTATATGGGACATTTTTATATGACTGGACTCTCTCAGAAAGGATACCTCTGGGCTGGTGAGCGGGCCACTGGACTAGAGGGTCCAGGCATAGACTCTTCCCATAGGGTACTTGGTGCCTCTTAGAGCTTATCCTGTTTGCATGTTATTGCCTAATAGACAGCTAGCAACGACAAAGCAGAAGGAGGAGGGAGCAGCGTTCCTTTCCTCTACAATAAATATTTAACCTGAATTTTCTCTACAAAACAAAACCAAAAAAGTAAACCATAAAGGGATTAATAGGAAGGTAATAACCCCGTCGGGAACCGTTAACACATCCCAGGGTTGTTCACCCCGCTGGGCCAAGAAGGACATTTCACTTCTCCAAACTGTTTAAGTTTGTGGTTGGAGAAAATATATACCCCTGACTTAAACCCACACAGTTTGCAATAAAGATAACCGATTTTATGATACTCATCCTGTAAGTGGATTTTGAAAGGAGGCCCTCTACCAGCTCCTGCCCTCCCTCTCATCTGGGCCTTTCGGCCACTCGGCCACCTCCTTTAGGGCAGGAGGGCTGGAGGAGGAGAAGCATCAGGCCGCATTCTCACCCACCCCATGAAGGCAAAAAACTGACCATAACCAGGAATGAAAGCCAGGCTTTGGGATTATTTGTAATTATTCCTAGGCTACCTGCAATTTTCTGTTTGCCACTGCTGGTCCTGGGATGAAGTGAATTGGCTTTACCTGAGCTGTTGGATCCCCAAGTTTCCCCCATGGTGGATTCTCTATCCTAAAGGAATGACCATGTGATAACGTACCACAAAGGAACCAGGGAGAGGACTTGTGTCCCTGACATCGCCAGGTCCTTTCCTCTGTCTTCACGAAACAGCTGTCAGCACTGGTTTGGGCTCTACTCCTTCTCTAGGTTCAAGGTGAGGTTCCAAACGATGGGGCCTGTGGTGGAACACACTGCCCAGCCTCTGCCAACCACTGTGCCAGGCTCTCTGGGCCAAAGGGCAGGCATCTGGGATGGGAAAATGGCCCTGAGGAGCCAGAGCCAATGTGCCACAGGGGCCCTGCCAGGGACCCACAGACTGAAACAGGCACTCTGAACTGAGAACCCCGAGGATGAGGGTCCAGGCAACCACCCCACACCTCACAGGAGTCAAAGGCGAGCAGAGGAGATCCAAGAGACAGAGTCCTGGGCTCAGTCCTGATTCCAGTCCATTCCCATCTCTACCCCTAGACATCACAGTATGTGATCCATACTAAGTTATTTTATTCCCCTGCTAAGCCAGAGTGTGTGCCGGAGTTTTCTACCTCTTTGGTCATGTCGGGACCAAGACCATCCCAACATGCTAGTGTACAAAGTCCAGGAGACAAAGCTTGGATTCAAAGCTGGAAAAGCAGTGGGAGTGATCCTGACCAGAGAGTATCTCTGAATTAAACCCTAGACTAACCCATCAAAGGTATCATCGCCAACATCTTCTTATCTTCTTTTTGCGGTGAAGTGGGAATACTAGATGGAAAAAGCCTGAAAAGCCTCTTAACAAGAGGGCATTAAATAGAGGTTTTACTCCCCTGATCTGGCTGCCTGTATCCCACTCCCTCCTCATTACTGAATGGGCTTTTCAGCCCAGCTGGTGGGCTCAGAGTTCAGGGCTAGTCTCACAATTCCAGTGAAGTGTAAAATATTCTCTTACTAGGAACTGCAGAGCCTTCTGAAAACTCATCTAAGTCAGTAATGAGCCTGAAGACAGTGCAGGATTAACAAAATTTTCTCACTGACACCATGAAACCCTCTCCCTCAAAGGCAGGTCACGGGCAGCAGAGCTATTTGATAAGACCCAGAATCAGAGTCCTTATATGCCATATCTGACCCTCAGCCCCTCAAACCATCTCCCTGTTTCCTTGATGGTGCCAGAGGGATAGGACACTTGTGGGCACATCCCCAAATTGAACTCTCAAGTAGAAAGAAGAATGAAAGTCTAGAAAGATGCTCAATACCATTAATAGTAAAAACAAGATACAATTTTTCACCCACCAGATGGACAAAGAAGAAAACAACTGATGATATTCAATGCTAAGTAAGTTCGGAGAAATGAACATTCTTGTTCCTTGCTGAGGAGAGTGCATGAGGTTACAGCTTTGTTGAAGGCAATTTTGCTCTAGTTATCCAGATCAGAAATGTGCGAGCGCTTTGAGCGAACAATCCCCTTCTACAAATTAACCTACATAAATGTGTAACCAATCCCAAAAGGGGACCCCAAGAATTCCCCGCCCTCTGCACAGGCACAGATGCCATTCCCACATCAAGAGCTAGAGCTTGTTTCCTGCCCCCTTGCATCTGGGCTTGCCCTGTGACTGGAGGTGACCAACAGAATGTGGCAGAAGTGACATTCTGGAACCCAGTCCCATGCTGTGAGAAACCCAAGCCACATGTAGAGACCACTTAGAGGAGAGCCAAGGTGCTCCTGACGCCAGCCTAGCTCAGTTCCCAGCCATCAGCCTACACCAGCAGCCAGCCATGTGAGTGACACCACTTCAGACCCCCCACCTTGACAATACCACCTAAGGTAAAAAACCACTCAATCCATAGAAACTTGAGGAAATAAGAAGCTATTTTAAGCCACTAAGTTTTAAGGGCTCTGTTTCTCAGCAATAGATTAAAAAACCCCCCAAATCCCAATATTCATTGCCATACAGAAATACTGAAGACAACTTACAGGTCATCAGTAGAAGAACAGTTACATAAGTGACGGTCCAGCACAACAGGAATGCTCCGTGGCCACTGAGAAGACTGAAGCCAACCTGAAAGCAGGGACGGGGGAGTCCCCCGGAGATAGGCTACTGAGAAGTACAAAGTTCTGAACAATTATCTATGCCTAGTATAATTTTATGTAAAGTATGTATTATTTGGGTGAGTGCCTACACACCACTATTAATAGTCGTGCCTTCAGAGGAAGAAAGATGGGTTTGGGGTCAGAGAAGGATATAGAAATTTCTACCTTTTATTTCTGAGTTGTTTGTTTCTTACAATGAGCATGTACTCATGTATTAGTGTTACAATCTAATAAAAGACGATAAACGGATTCCTAGGTCTTTTCAACACAGTATACTGGCTTCCTGAAAGGTTAGGAAATGCCCAGTTTCATGCTAGCCGTCATTTCACTGAGCACCTACGTTAAACCAGGAAACCCATGTATTATTTACAATTCTCACAACAACCCATGTGGGTAGGCACTATTTTTCCTATTTCAGATAATGTGGACCCTCGGGTTCAGAATGGACACACAGCTTTCCAAGTGTCACTCCACTGAGTGGTAGAACCACTATTTGAACTCAGGTGGGTCCCACTCCAAAGCCTGGGTGCCCTTTCAGGGAAAACCGGGGCCCTGCCTGACGGAGCTGAAGGTCTGACTGGGGAAGAGGACCCACCCAGCTGAGAGGTGCTGCTGCTGACAGTGCCTGCGCCCACTGCCCTGGGTTCCCATTCCAGCTTCACTGCTGACGAGCTGGGAGGCTATGGACAAGTGACAGCCTCCTGTATCTTATTCAACCATCAAGTGAGCCCTTACTGAGTACCTCCTGGGTGCTGGACACTGTCATGCCAGCTCTCCAGCACCTCAGAAGGGGAAAACCCTGCCCTCACAGAGCTTATGATATAAAATGGGAGCCAGATATGAAACAAGAAACCAAATAAGCACATGGTGGATCACAGAGGGTGATAAAAAAACTACGAAAGGAGAATACAAAAAATGCCTCAGTTTTCATGTCTGTAAAATGGGATACCAATGGTGCTAACTTCATGGGACTCTGGTGCTGAGTCTGTAAAATATTTCACGTGAGATGCTTAGTACTAAGTTGAGGACAGAGTGAATTCTGGTAAATGGGAATTATGATAAGGGATGATGATGATAAACCGTGTGCCTGAAAGCTCTATGCGCAGCTAAACTGTGTACCTGAAGGCTGTGATACAGAATTTTTTTTAAAGGGTGCACAACAAATATCAGTTAACTGAATGTAACAAAGAGGTAACCTACCTAGGCTAGAGCAGTCAAGGGGTCCTGCCCAGAAGAGGAATCACACAAGCCAGTGTTCAAAGCTGGAACAAGCTTTGTTTACAGGACAAGGGACTCCACCCTGCCCAGCGGCTGTGAAGTAGCCAAAGAGCAGACAGAGGCCAGGCAGCCTGCCCACTTGGGGCTAACATGGTTAGTCAGGGCCTTATCACAGGGCCTGCCGAGAAACCAGACTGGAACAGGCCTGTTGCTGCCACCACGGGGAGGGCAGTGCGGGTGGGGGCAGGAAGGCCTGGGGGAGCACCGGGCTATTTGTTATGGGGTGAAGAGGAAGCTATAAGTGGTCCTCTGTCCTCCATTAACAGCAGGATGGAGTCAGGCTGGAGCCGCCGGCTGCGGAATCAGCCTTGTTTTTTAAACACACATGGCTGGTCGAGGCCTTTTAACCCCCAAACACCCCAGGGTTCCTGCAGGAAGAAAACAGTAGCCTTTGGTCTAAAAACTCCACAGCTGGGGTGTAGCTTAGGGCATTTCTGTTCAGCTTAGAAATAAACAGAAGATAAGACTATTGTGATTTAAAAAAAAAAAAAAAAAACTGTACTTTATAATGGATTATTCAAAGTCAGGGAGTCTGGGCTGGTTATAATTCTTTATACTGTAGACTCCTCACTGTATATCCTGAAGCTGAGAGTGAATAATAAAAGTAGATTACTCCTGTCTGTGAAGAAATACAAACTATTTACTTCTGTCTCATCTGCCCTTTCAAGGGGAGGGGACAGGTATCCCACCCGCCATCCAGAGTCACCGGGAAGCTCGAGGTCTAGAAGCATTTAGGCGCTGCTCCTCTGGGTCTCATGTTCCTCTGAGACTTCTCCACCACACTCTTTGCTGAAGGGAGGGAGTGATTAGATCAGTGATGCTTCATGTTCTAGAGAAGTCCACACACCTTAGCACACTCAAGGAGGCCAGAGACCCCTCCCCAGAAAATCCCCACCACACAGAACTGTGCAGCATCAGGAATTCAAGGCTCCGCCTCAGACCCCAAGCACTTTGGCTCCAAGGACCCCAGATTCTGTCCTTCCCAGATCAGACTGACTGGTAAGCTTCCTCCCAGCTCTCATTTTACAACTGCTTTGGTTCCATTCTCTACATGGGATAATCTTTAGCAATCAGAGGCTAATTACACAAAGAATTTCAGGGTTCAGAAACACCCAGTTGAGTGGGGAAGCTCAAGTTGTCAGTATGAGAACTGTTACAAGCGGGGAGAAGAGGGCATTCAAGCAAGACCCTGGACACCAACACTGAACCCCAACTCTTACCCATGATGTTGGGAGGGGTCCTTAGGACACTCAAGGCCCAACATGACTGCCATTTGTCTCATGAGACCAACTGCTTGGCTGAGGAGGTACTGATGAGAAAGCCGGGGATCCCCAGTCCCCAGCACCACCATCCCCTCCTAGGGCCTCAACCTCACACTCCACAACGGGGTTCACAAGGTCACACTGCTGAGAAGGGAAGCCCTGCCTGAGAGTCCAGTCCAGAAAGGTAGGGGCTCCCAGACCTCAGGGAAAGGGCAGAAAGTGAACACTTCATATTCGCCATAACTTGCATGCAGCCTTGACAAAAAACAAAGATCTGGCTGCATTGCACCCTGACCCAACAGAGCACCGATAGGCGCTGTCTTTCCCAGAGCCTTCCATTTTCATCCACTAAATTGGGGTTCTAAGCAATGCCCCCAACCTGTACATAAGAAACCTCCCAGACCTTCCAGAAAGCAATCTGCAAAGCAAAACCACCACCCTAAAGGCAGTCCCCTCAGAAACCAGGGTGATCAGGACAAAGGAACTCCTGTGAGGCAGGAAGATTAGCATCCACAAGCCTTTGGTTGGACTCAGTGGGAGCAAGCCAGTCCCAAGATGCGGGAATGATTACTAACAGACCATGTCCCAACCTTACACGTGTTCCACATCCACAAACTGGAAAAAATTAAATATGAATTAAATATTAAATTAAATTAAATATGAAATTAATTATGAATTAAATATGAAACAGGAAACGAAGATAAAAAGCTATGCAGACAAATACACACACACACAGTCTTCTAGTTAGCAGGGGAGGAAAGCCAGTGGTGGCGATTTTTAATTAGAAAGGAGGACTAATAGCTGCCTCCCAAGGCCAAGGCCTTCATCTGGGAAGCATAGGCCAACATTAACCCTTGTAGCCCCAGTGTGGGTGCTGTGTTATCAGTGGTCCCACTCTAGAGAAAGCTCCTCAGGGTTTTCTAAGCCTGGCTTGTTAGCTATAGAATCTTTAAGAAAGAGGAGGGAAGGCATGATGGGAGAAGCAAAGGGTCAGGAGAGAAGTGAGTCAATCCCTCCACCAGGATGGTGTGAGGGTGAAATCACCCGAGCCTAACAGAAATGGGCTCAACTTCCAGCTCTTCTGTTTACAGCGTGTGACCAGGGACTGCTTGCTTACTCCATCTTCTGGTCTTAATTTTCCTTGTTTGTGAGACGGAGATGACAGTATGAATTTGACAAAGTTGTGAAGATTAAATGAGATAATGTGTGAAAAGCACTTGTTTGTCTGGAATATTAAAAGGACTCAAACATGAGTCCTTTATAGTAGTGACAGCTACTATTAAATTAGCTGAATTACTACCCTTTAGTCTCCTCCATTGGAGAAGGAAATGGCAACCCACTCCAGTATTCTTGCCTAGAGAATCCCCTGGACAGAGGAGCCTGGTGGGCTGCTGTCCATAGGGTTGCACAGAGTCGGACGTGACTGAAGCGACTTAGCATGCACTGGAGGAGGAAATGGCAACCCACTCCAGTATTCTTGCCTGGAGAATCCCAGGGATGGAGGAGCCTGGTGTGCTGCTGTCTATGGGGTCTCATAGAGTCAGACACGACTGAAGCGACTTAGCAGCAGCAGCAGCAATCTCCTCCATGTGTCCGAGGCAGCCATATGCTACCATGAAACACAAGAGGATGAACTCCCTCCTGAAAGACTGAGTTCACAGTGTGTGGGAGGTGAGGGGAGAGTGAGTAGGCACTCCTTCCATTAAAGAGGGGATCGCCTCCTCCCCTCAACCCTCACCGAAGGTATAAATTGACAGCCTGGAGGAGGCTGTCCTTTAGGGAATCCCTCCACCCGGAAAGCAAGAAACAGGAGCTAAAGCTCCTCTTCCTCCAGCCCCTTCCCCCCATCACTTGACTGAGTGGCATTTGACTCAATCACAAGCAACAATGTAGGTCCATTGGTTTTCCCCCTTTCTCTTCCCAAGACTATGTGAGCAAAACCAGGCAGAGGGTAATGGGCTTGGTTCTTTCTAAAGCAAAAGTGACCATTTACAAGTAATCACTATGGTCCTGAAAGAACTATTCAGATCTAAAAGAACATTTAAACAGCTAGTGCATAGAACAGTGCTAGGTACACAGCAGGTGCTCAATAAATATCTGCTGAACAACCAAATGGATAAAAGTGATCTGTCCCCACAGTGGCTACTCTTGAGGCACCCACACTCCAGTGAAAGGCACACGTGGAAAGAAATTCCCCCTTCACTGAGTTTCCAGGTATGCGAGCGTGCTCAGTCGCTCGGTCAGGTCCGACTCTTCGCAACCCCAAGGACTGTAGCCCATCAGGCTCCTCTGTCCATGGGATTTCCTAAGCAAGAATACTGGAGTGGGTTGCCATTTCCTCCTCCTGGGACAGGATCTTCCTGATCCAGGGACTGAAGCTATATCTCCTTTGTCTCTCCACTGGCAGGCAGATTCTTTATAACTGAGCCACCTGGGAAGTGCAAGGTCACAAAAAAGCAGTTAAACTCCAGCCTCCAAACTCATTTCTAATTCTATAAAATCAGCTTGGGAAAGAAGTGAGTTCTCATCTCTCCTTTCTCTTTAATCCCTTCACCTGTTACCCACACACTTTTACTAAGATATTGAACCCAAAAACCTGACACCACATAGTAGGTTCGCATTAAACACTTGTGGAATAAAAAGTAATTTAAAAATGCATTTACTGACATCAGGAGCCATATGCTGGCCCTATGCAATTGTCAGAGTAAGATGGCAGCAGAGCCTGGAGCAAGCCAGCCATGTGAGATTTCTTTCATCAGCATCTCCTACCAGATATTAATAGGATATGTATGCCTAAATGAAAGCACAAATCCAGACCTGCTTCAGGAGGGCAGCATGCTCGCTCACTCCACTGACTCAAGCCACATGTTTTAGAAAAGAACACCCTACATTATTTATTAGCAGTAGAACAGTGCCAATAATTCATATTTTGTGAGCATTTATATGCCCGGCCTCAAGCTGGTTGATTTACATCCAATGTATCCTTTCATTCTCACAAGAATGAAAGTAGGTTATGTTATTCCCATTACAGAGATAAACTGAGGCCGAGAGAAGTGAAATAATGTGCAGGAGGCCACACAGCCAGTCTGTGAGACCCCAGAGGGCCTTCCTACCCTACTTCTCAGCACATCTCTCCAACCCCCGCCAGCTTTCAAGCCCACCCAACTGCGCCCATTCCTCAAACATCTTGGACCTGTGTTCAAGCACTTTCCTTGGCCTGGAAAGCCCTTCCTGACACAAGACTATACTCAAATCCTGCTCCTTTCTGGAGCCTCCCTGGCCACACTCCCTTCGGCCCTGCCCCCCACAGCCCAGGAAGAGCACCCCCGCCCTGCTCTATGTCCTGAGCATCATGCCACAAGCCCAAAACAATCCAAGCACCGGTCCGGAGCCAGTGCCACTGCACCTCCAGCACCTAGCACGGTCACCTGCCTGCCCCCAAGCACGAGCACAGCACAAGTCCTGCAATGAAGTGAAATCACACACGTCCTTCCCCAAATATCAAAAGAGAGAAACAATCCCTAACCCTGACCCAGGGACATGCCCTTCTGGTCCCTTCTCGGCTCTCTGGGAAGGGACTGACCAACGGGGTATGGGTGGAGCCAAAAGAAAAAAAGAATTGTGCAGACTGCTCCCCAGACAGGGCCGGGCAGGGGTCCAGGCCCAGGGAGCGCCGGTGGCACCCCTCTCCCTCCCGCAGCAGGTGCCGGGGGGCAGGTGCCACTCAGGCTGAGGTGGCTCGAGGCCATTTGGGCTCTGGACGGTGGCAATCCCTCAGCCAGAGCCGCAGCAGCAGCCCTCCTGCTCCTGCAGGACACTCCCTGGCCTCCCCTCTGGGGCTCTCCATGACCTCATTGCTTTTATCCCAAGGAAGTCAGCAGAGCAATCTACTTCCTGGGCTTGTCTTCAAGGCCAAGGGCTTTCTCCCTGTCAGAACAAGAGGCCATTCCTCAGAAGTCCCAGCTTTTCCTCTCTCTCTTATCAAAAAACTCTGAGCAGAAAGGAGCTGGTTGGGGGTGGTGGGGGTGGGGGGCGCATCTTCCCACTGAGACACCTGTAAAGGGCTGGACCCAGGACCTGGGAGGGAGGCACAGGGCTCCTCTTCCATGGAAGAGCCAGGGGGCTTGCTCGCTGTCTTCCAGCAACACAACAGACTAAAAGAACTATAGGAAATTCCTTCCAACCCCCACATTTTATGTTCTTTCTGGAGGCTAGTCAGAGACATCTACAGTTTCAGTTCAGTTCAGTTGCTCAGTCGTATCCGACTCTTTGCGACCCCATGAATTGCAGCACACCAGGCCTCCCTGTCCATCACCAACTCCCGGAGTTCACTCAAACTCATGTCTATCGAGTCGGTGATGCCATCCAGCCATCTCATCCTCTGTCCCCTTCTCCTCCTGTCCACAATCCCTCCCAGCATCAGAGTCTTTTCCAATGAGTCAACTCTTCGCATGAGGTGGCCAAAGTACTGGAGTTTCAGCTTTAGCATCATTCCTTTCAAAGAACACCCAGGACTGATCTTTAGAATGGACTGGTTGGATCTCCTTGCAGTCCAAGGGACTCTCAAGAGTCTTCTCCAACACCACACTTCAAAAGCATCAATTCTTCGGTGATCAGCCTTCTTCACAGTCCAACTCTCACATCCATACATGACCACAGGAAAAACCATAGCCTTGACTAGATGGACCTTTGTTGCCAAAGTAATATCTCTGCTTTTGAATATGCTATCTAGGTTGGTCACAACTTTCCTTCCAAGGAGTAAGCATCTTTAATTTCATGGCTGCAATCAGCATCTGCAGTGATTTTGGAGCCCATAAAAATAAAGTCTGACACTGTTTCCACTGTTTCCCCATCTATTTCCCATGAAGTGATGGGACCAGATGCCATGATCTTCGTTTTCTGAATGTTGAGTTTTAAGCCAACTTTTTCACTCTCCACTTTCACTTTCATCAAGAGGCTTTTTAATTCTTCTTCACTTTCTGCCATAAGGGTGGTGTCATCTGCATATCTGAGGTTATTGATATTTCTCCCAGCCGTCTTGATTCCAGCTTGTGCTTCTTCCAGTCCAGCGTTTCTCATGATGTACTCTGCATATAAGTTAAATAAGCAGGGTGACAATATACAGCCTTGACGTACTCCTTTTCCTATTTGGAACCAGTCTGTTGTTCCATGTCCAGTTCTAACTGTTGCTTCCTGACCTGCGTACAAATTTCTCAAGAGGCAGGTCAGGTGGTCTGGTATTCCCATCTCTTTCAGAATTTTTCACAGTTTGTTGTGATCCACACAGTCAAAGGCTTTGGCATAGTCAATAAAGCAGAAATAGATGTTTTTCTGGAACTCTCTTGCTTTTTCCATGATCCAGTGGATGTTGGCAACTTGATCTCTGGTTCCTCTGCCTTTTCTAAAACCAGCTTGAACATCTGGAAGTTCACGGTTCACGTATTGCTGAAGCCTGGCTTGGAGAATTTTGAGCACTACTTTACTAGCGTGTGAGATGAGTGCAATTGTGCGGTAGTTTGAGCATTCTTTGGCATTGCCTTTCTTTGGGATTGGAATGAAAACTGACCTTTTCCAGTCCTGTGGCCACTGCTGAGTTTTCCAAATTTGCTGGCATATTGAGTGCAGCACTTGCACAGCATCATCTTTCAGGATTTGAAATAGCTCACCTGGAATTCCATCATCTCCACTAGCTTTGTTCGTAGTGATGCTTTCTAAGGCCCACTTGACTTCAGTTTAGGTGGCTACAATTTATTGTCCAAACCAAGACACTTTTTTAAATAAAAGGCATCAAACAGGCATAAACTGGGCCTACCCCCTGGCAAACTGGGATGTCTGGTCCTTTTATCGATATGGCTGAGGGCAGGCAACACTTCCCCAGAATTCAGGTTTGCCTAACTCCAGACCTGGAAACACTGTTCAAACTTTTCCAAAAGAAATAGCCACTTCTCATAAAGATTTTGGCCAATCGCTTCTCTGAATACCATAATAAGATACATAATAAATTATGACGTAATCTGGCCTTTGCCTAAAGTCCTCTGGTTTCTTCTGTAGATGCTCTACACAGAGGTGCATGTCAAGAGCATTCTCTGAGCAGGACTGCTGCTGCTGCTTCTAAGTCATTTCAATCATGTCCGACTCTGTGTGACCCCATGGACAACAGCCCACCAAGCTCCTCTGTCCACGGAATTTTCTAGACAGGAGTACTGGAGTGGGCTGCCATTTCCTTCTCCGCTGAGCAGGGCAGAACACCCACAAAGGCGAAGACTGATGACACTAAGTGGCCTGTGCCACCGAAGTCACTGTCAGTACTGTCCCTTTGAGGGATATGGGGTCAGGAGAGGGGAGAGACAGGGCCTTTAACCAACTTTCCCACGTGGAGAAGGGGAGGGAGACTAGCCACTGATGACCAGGTAGAGTCCTTTTGGGTATCGCCCTTTGGGGTGCACCAACATGCTCCAGGGAAGTGGGAGTTGGAATAAGGGGGTGGTACTTAACTGTCCTCCCCCCGAGCAGAATATGGGCCTAGCTCCTGGCTCCCCTTTTCTCCGTCCCCCTGGCTCTACTGTGGGAGCTCACTGCAGCCCAGGGTTCAGTATCAGGACCCAGGGGACTCAGGGCAGCCCGCCTTGATGAGCCCAAGCAGACAGGGCACCCCTTCTGGCTCCCCTATTAGGTGAGGGAAACTCTGGGGTGCAATTCAGCAACCTTTGCCTTGTATTCCTGTATCCCCTCTGTCATGTGGGGACATCAGGAACAATGATCACCAAGAATCCTTGACCTCCCAGGATAGTCACCTCAGATAGAAGTGTGTGTGAAACTGAAAATCAAAGAATCAGATGCTGTGGTAGAGTCCCTGCAGGGGAGCCTGTTTCCCCACATTCAGTCAGTTTTGCCACACCCCTGTAGCACCTGTACTCTTATATTCTACGCAGTCCACCAAAGCAAGTCCATTTTTAAACTGAAATACACAGTTTAGTCTTATACCAAACATAAACATCTATGAAATAATATTTTATAAGTATGTTTTTACATGGATACGATACAAGCATTTAATGTGTATATGTATATATTTTAACACATGACTACTAAATTTAAAAAAATCTTTATCTATGTATCTCTTGAAGTCATCTCACAATTTGGGAAACACAGATGAAAGGGCTCAGGGGTCTGAGCTCAGGTCACCAGCAGGAGAGGAGAGTGGAGCGGGGATGAGGGATTTATTCTCCAGGCTTCCTGCCTGTAGAGTCCTCTTGAGCTGGCCGGGCCCTCCCTCAAAGCCACAGCTCCTGGCAGGGATCCCCTGCACATCCTATCCTTATCGGGGCCTGGTACCTGTTCCCTCTTTGCTCCTTGAGGTGCCAGAGTGCTTGGGAAGGCTGACACTCTCTGTTTGTTCCTCAAAGTGTTGAAAACTCACACTGTTGAAAACTCAGTTCAGTTCAGTCACCCTGTTGTGTCTGACTCTTTGCGACCCCGTGGACTGCAGCCCACCAGGCCTCCCTGACCATCACCAACTTGAGCTGACTCAAACTCATGTCCATTGAGTCAGTGATGCCATCCAACCATCTCATCCTCTGTCATCCCCTTCTCTTCCCGCCTTTAGTCTTTCCCAGCATCAGGGTCTTTTTCAATGAGTCAGTTCTTCACATCAGGTGGCAAAAGTATTGAAGCTTCAGCTTCAGCATCAGTCCTTCCAATGACTATTCAGGACTGATTTTCTTTAGGATGGACCGGTTGGATCTCTTTGCAGTCCAAGAGACTCTCAAGAGTCTTCTCCAACACCACAGTTCAAAAGTATCAATTCTTTGGCACTCAGCTTTCTTTATAGTCCAACTCTCACATCCATATGTGACTACTGGTAAAAACATAGCTTTGACTAGATGGACCTTACTTGGCAAAACAATGTCTCTGCTTTTTAATATTCTGTCTAGGTTGGTCATAACTTTTCTTCCAAGGAGCAAGCATCTTTTAATTTCATGGCTGCAGTCAGCATCTGCAGTGATTTTCAGTTCAGTTCAGTTCAGTCACTCAGTCGTGTCTGACTCTTTGCAACCCCATGAATCGCAGCACGCCAGGCCTCCCTGTCCATCACCAACTCCCGGAGTTCACCCAGACTCACGTCCATCGAGTCACTGATGCCATCCAGCCATCTCATCCTCTGTCGTCCCCTTCTCCTCCTGCCCCCAATCCCTCCCAGCATCAGAGTCTTTTCCAATGAGTCAACTCTTCGCATGAGGTGGCCAAAGTACTGGAGTTTCAGCTTTAGCATCATTCCTTCCAAAGAAATCCCAGGGCTGATCTCCTTCAGAATGGACTGGTTGGATCTCCTTGCAGTCCAAGGGACTCTCAAGAGTCTTCTCCAACACCACACTTCAAAAGCATCAATTCTTCGGTGATCAGCCTTCTTCACAGTCCAACTCTCACATCCATACATGACCACAGGAAAAACCATGGCCTTGACTAGATGGACCTTTGTTGGCAAAGTAATGTCTCTGCTTTTCAATATGCTATCTAGGTTGGTCATAACTTTCCTTCCAAGGAGTAAGCGTCTTTTAATTTCATGGCTGCAGTCACCATCTGCAGTGATTTTGGAGCCCAAAAAAATAAAGTCTAACACTGTTTCCACTGTTTCCCCATCTATTTCTCATGAAGTGATGCAGTGATTTTGGAGCCCCCCAAATAAAGTCTCTCATTGTTTCCACTGTTTCCTCATCTATTTGCCATGAAGCGATGGGACCAGATGCCATGATCTTAGATTTCTGAATGTTGAGTTTTAAGCCAACTTTTTCACTCTCCTCATTCACTTTCATTAAGAGGCTCTTTAGTTCTTTGCTTTCTGCCATAAGGGTGGTGTCATCTGCATATCTGAGGTTATTGATATTTCTCCTGGAAATCTTGATTCCAGCTTGTACTTCATCCAGCCTGGCATTTCTCATGATGTACTCTGCATATAACTTAAATAAGCAAGGTGACAATATACAGCCTTGATGTACTCCTTTCCTAATTTGGAAACAGTCTGTTGTTCCAAGTCCAGTTCTAACTGTTGCTTCTTGATCTGCATACAGATTTCTCAGAAGGCAGGTCAGGTGGTCTGGTATTCCCATCTCTTTAAGAAAACTGACCCTTTGTTACACCCTTTGCAAACTATCCGGCTGAATGCACCATCTACATCCTGTCCGAACCTGACTCATTTGTGTAAACATCCTCATATAAAACCTCTCATACAAAATATAAAACTATGACAAAGGCCCCAAAAATGATGAAAAAAGCTTAGAAACAGACAGCTTATAAAAAAAAATACAAAATACTGAATAAATGGTGGGCAAGTATCCAAAGTATTTAATGTATTTATATACATTAAAAAGTCTAAGGACCTTGATACACCTTTCAAATCAGCAGATAGTAAACCAAAAGAGCCTCCCTAAGGCTGATCAGGCTGTGGAAAAAACAGCACCCCATCCTTTGCTGATAGCAAAGAATGGTGTATAAGAGCGATTCAACAAAATGCTTAGATCCGTGAACCAGGTAACCAACTCCTAGGAATTCATTGAGGAAATACATCATAAAAATGATAAAAGGAAAACTGCACAGAGATCCTCCTTTGGACTTTATCAGATAACAAAAATTAAAAAGTGTGTAGATTCCCAAAAGAGTAGATTGGCTAAGTAAATTATGCTCCATCTCTTCCATGAAATATTATGCAGTCTTTAAAATCATAAAGACTTCTGCTGCTGCTAAGTCACTTCAGTCATGTCCGACTTTGTGCGACCCCACAGACAGCAGTCCACCAGGCTCCCCCGTCCCGGGGATTCTCTAGGCAAGAACACTGGAGTGGGTTGCCATTTCCTTCTCCAATGCATGAAAGTGAAAAGTGAAAGTGAAGTCGCTCAGCCGTGTCCGACCTTCAGTGACCCCATGGGCTGCAGCCCTCCAGGCTCCTCCGTCCATGGGATTTTCCAGGCAAGAGTACTGGAGTGGGGTGCCACTGCCTTCTCCGAAAGACTTCATAGAAATGTTTATAATGCATATAAAGCCAAGCAAAAAAAAAAAAAAAGAAATAATACAGATACTGTGATTAACATCATGTATGAATACCCAAGAACAAAGACTGGAAGCACTTATTAGATTCAAGTGGTGAGATTATGAACATATTTTTTTCCTACAAATATTTTCTTTACTATTATAGTATATTTAATACACTGCTAGCACAATATTATTTTGACAATCACATGTAAAAAGGAACAATTTTAATTTCCAAAGTAGCAAATACCTTATGGTTAATAACTGTAGTTAGTCTCCTACCTTCTCTAAATTCCTGGTTCTTTTAACTGCTGGAAACAGAACACCATGATGTGGTGAGTGGAGCATGGACTTTCAGGTAGAACTGAGCTCCTGGATTTAAGAGCTGTGAAGCCCTCAGTAAATTATGTAACTTCTCTGAGCTCCGGTTCCTCATTAAAATACAGGATGATAATGTCTACCTACCCTCCAGGGATTTTAAAGGCAAATGCCTAGTGCAGGAGAAGTGTTCAACAAATAATTGCTACCAAGCCAGACAATCCACTGGTGCTTATTTCTACAAGTCCATTTCGGCTGACACTGTTTGCTACTCCACTTCCAATGTATACATGTCTTTCCCCCCAAACTGGATGGTGAATTCCTTAACGGGCACCTCCTCTGGAGTTAGCCCTAGGATGAAGCCCACAGGACATACTCCATAAATATTAGGTGAATGATGGATAGATATCCATTGAGCCCACTGTTAATAGTTTGAAAGGGGCAAAAATAAAGGCTGGAAACATCTGAACATTCAGGAAGAGGTTGATGAAATCTATGATCTCCCACAAGAAGAGATTCAGGATGAGAAATAATGACACTACGCTCCCTCCAAAGGCTCTCCAGCTCATTCCAAGAATGGAACAAACACAGGACCGGGAATGAAGCCTCCCCTCCCCGGACCCCACCCAAGGACCTCGCCTGGAAGGAGAAAAGTCTGAGTCATGGGTCCACTGCTGAGGTGGGTCCACTGCTGAGGAAGGGCTGTCAGCCCCATGTGGTGCTTCTAGCCCATTTCTGAAAACTTGAGGGATTACAGGTGAACATGGAGAAAATGAAGGGAGAGAAAATGCTAACCTTTCATCACACTCCATCTTCAGCTCCAGAGATGTCCTCAACTCCTTACTTTGAAAACTGGTCATGAAAAGGAAAGAATCTAGCATTTACCCCATCTTTTCAGAAGGCATTGTATTTCAGGGTAATCAGATAGTCCCACGCAACGAGGGAGAGCTTTTCTTTACAGAGTCTAGGTAATAAATGTAGAAGGAACAAAAAAAAAAATCAGGAAATCACCTTTTGCAACACCAATGACATAGTTGGTTCAGGTAGGGATGGTCAATGGACGCACAGGTTTGGGGGGAACTAGACAGCATTCAACATGGGACCCAAGTCTCAACTCACAAACTGTTTGCTGGCAGCAAACTCCCACTGTGCCCTGGTCTTTACTCCTAGTTAGACCTCCCATCTTTCAAAAAGCCAACAGGAGGGCAAAGCAATTTTTTTAATATATATATCCTCCTCTTTTCATTAAAAGCAAACCTCCAGGATGAATCCCTTTCTGGGCCTCCACAGAATCCAGCTCAGAGTAGAAGGGAGAAGGGTGGTTCTAGACAGACCCAGTGCCTGATGAAAGAAGAGAAAGAGACTCAGAGCTGGAGGCCAGAGAAGCCCTGCCTGGAGTGTCCACCACTGCTGGGCACCGATTTTGTGAGGTCAGCATCGTTCTCCACTCACAGAGAGGGAAACAGTCTCAGAGACTGTTAACTAACTTGCCCAGAGCCACTCAGCTGATGTGCAATAGACTTTAAACAGGCATTTCAGAAAGCAGAGCCTGAGTTCACCAGCTGTGGAAGCTAATCTGCCTCTGCCCTAAAAAGACTGCAGGGCTGTCATCTCTACGTACATCAGCCCCACCCCCACCCCTGCCACAGGGCTCAAGGCGGGTTGGTCAGTTTAGAAGCACTGACCCCACACTTACCAGGAACTCTAAACTGGGTTAGGCTCTTGCAAGGCTCAGAGGCAGGAACCCGGCCTCTGTCCTAAAGGCACTTAAATCCCTTTGTGGAGACAACACTGAGAAACGTGAAGGAGTAACCAACCTCACTCAAGGTTCCTTCCCCAACACCAGCTTTTGCACTTGCTTCCTCTTGCTACTGTGCATGTGATGAAGTATTTAGAGGATCTTTATCTCAGCAGTTGATGGCTATGGGCTCCTTAAGCTCAGGATCTTGTCTTATCTCTATACACTTAACACCTGCAATGCTGGGAGGTGCGGGCAATACTGAATGTGATGGGAAAGAGTGTGACAGATATGCAGAGATGGTCCCCATTCCCCACCTTATCTGTCCTGTTTGGGTCTTACTCCCCCCATCCCAATCATTCCAGAATCCCTCCAAGGAGCCAGGTTCCCTGGATTTTCTCCCCAGATGGAGGGGGTGCTGTCACTTCTGCCAGAGCCACACACAGATGCTAAGGACCTCGCAGAAATCTTTTCTGACTGAAGGTCAACCCCAGGCGCCAAGCTTTGCGGACTGTTCTGTCCTTAAGTAGGTGGGTACCTTTTCAGTGCTGGTCCTCATTTTCCCCAGCCCCTGGCTGCTAGGCCATCCAATTCTCCTTGAGGGATGGGAACTCACCAGGCAGATGGGATCAGCTACCTCCCATCCAGCCCTGAGACCCAGGAAAGGGGGCAGAGAGAGCAACACTCCCACCCCAATTGGGAGAAAGCCTTGTCTGTGTGCAGAGCAACGCTGTTAAGACCATTTCCTGGGTCAGGCCTGCCCACCTCAGCATGTTCTCTGGGATCTGGTGGGAGAAGAGTGACACACAGCTTCTCGGTGCTCAGGCTCCAAGGACATGGGCGCCCCAAGTGCCCCTAAGCAGGCAAATAACCAGCCCAAACCTGGAGCCATTGGCTCTCTGTTGGAGGCGGTGGGTAGGCAAATGAAAATCTCAGCAACAACAGCTTCTCCTAAGAAAACCTCCCTCCCTCAACGTCCGCACCTCTGTAGGCTGGCATTTCATTCAGTGCCACATTTTCCTCCCTCCTTCCCAGTATGGCACTGCAAACACACAGTCTCCAGGCTCCCACGTGGCTGTAATGATTCCAGTTTTCCTCACCATAGGCTATTCACTGACACAGTTTCTAGATCCTACAATACGCACATACTGCCAAGTACATTCTTGCCTTCCAAAGCCTTTTTTCATTTTGATCCATCACGTCAAAATTATTAGTGTTATTGGCCAAATTTCAAGGCAAAAGAAAATCTGGAAAAGCACAAACCTGGAATTCTGTCCTTGTTGGTATTTAAAGTCATACTCCAACTTTTTGAAACACATACTCAAATTTGAGATGGAACAACTCTGACGTTATGTATTTATACTCAAAGATATTCGAACTAAGAGATTCAGTTCAAAATAGTAAACACTTGACGCTGCATCCTAGCCCAAGATGCCAACACTCAGTGAAGCCTCATTAGTCCTGCTTCCTGTTGTGACAAATTCATATAAAACCCTTCTGACAGGGCTGCTTCCAGGACCTGCCCCCACCCTGCCCTGCTCCCAACACCAGTTTTTTTGCAAAGCTAGTTGTTTAAATACCACTGAACAAGGGCACTTTTCACAACTTCATTTTGCCCTGTTAACTATAATTGTTCTGTCTCTAAACCCTCCTAGCCAGAAAGCTTTTGTGAATGCTTCCTAATGTGCTGCATGACGGTTTGGGGCAAGTTCTGGCTTCTGACCAGAGCTGGAACTTCAGCTATGGCTTTGGGCAAGCAACTCAACATTTCTCGGCCTGAGGTTCCTCTCCTGGAAACTAGAGATGCTAACAGGCCTCAGGCTCCATACGTGGTTCACTACCAGTTTTGTTCTGCTCTTGTCCTGACTTGGCCGTTTTCCCTGTTTGCAATCCCATGCTGCCGAGGTCACAGATGGGGAATACGTGTGGGCGACAAGTAGGCAGGTGGTCTGCATGACCTTGAGGGCCAAGTTCCCCGGTGACCCAAGGGATGCTATTTTAGCATCACGACCCCCAGTCTGGAACAGACCCTAGGAAGGGACCGTAGGAAGGGAAGGAAGACTCCTCCTGTTCTTTCAAGCTCTTAAAGGTCTCCATTTCACTGCCCTTAGCAAACCCCCACCCTACAAGCCACATCATCCTGGATTACCCTTGGTTTCCACAGTTAACACCTGCCTGCACTGGGGAGGGCCTGCTTTGCCCTTGACCTCCTCCTGCAGGGTCACCCTGTGTTTTCTTCAAGGTGCCTTGAGCACAGTCCACCCGGTGAGGGTCCAGCTCTCTCTGAGAAACCAAAGTCTCTTTCCCTTCAAAGCAGAGGTAGAAGATGCTGAGCTCAGCTGGGCAGATTCAAGCCAGCCAACCGCTTGCCCTTTCAGCCCAAATCCCAATATTTGGGATGTTTCCACAACATTGCCTGAGTGGGGGAGAAGAGGGATGGGAATTGGGCCACAATATAAATATTCAATAACAGGAGATGATTAAAGTAAATTATGAAACAATCAGGTGATGGAATATGACCCACATTTAAAATGATACGATGCCAGGCAATGAAAAGAGATGCTCAGGATAGGCTAAAACTAAAAGCAAGCTAAAAAGAGTTCAACCTGCAGAGTCAAGCAGGTTGAAAGTTGTTCAAAAACCTTTCCCATGCCTGTGTGTTTATGCATCCCACATCTAGATACATATGAAAGAACCAAAAATACACTGGAAAAAGATGCACCAAAATGTACTCAGGGCAGTCACTGTGTGGTGGAATTGGGGGAAATAATTTTCTTCCTCTTTTTGCTTATCAACAGTATTTTCAATAACGGTCATGCATTACTTTTGGTAAGAGGAGGAAATTAACTTCAAAAGAACGTTTAGAATTGCCTCACCTCTAGTCTCTGGGGCTGAGTCACATCTTACAGAGAGAAGAGACGAAGCCTGGGCGGAGCTCCCCAAACATGCCTTCCTCTCCAGCGTGTGTCACTGGCGTTCCTTCCCAGGGACAGAGAATGAGTTTCTCGACAGCAGAGCTGGCCCATCTCAGGGCCAGGATGGTGCTGGCAGGAGTCACTTTCTAACACGTCCCGACATGTGTTTCCAGTAACGCTGTTTGTGGCCGCTTTCTTCTCTTATCGCTCCTCCCGTGACCTTTACTGGTTACAGACTTACTGGCTGGAGCCAGGTGGATTTGTTTGATTTTTGTTGATGGTTATTAGGAAGAGGAAGTGCCAGAAGGGATTACCTCAAGTTTAAACCTATTTCCAGCAGAGTCCCGGGCCTTTAATTACACATCTCAGGTCTGTTTGGTAAAGAGGTGGTCAAAGATGTGCTTTTTATCTCCCTCGGAATCTCCTGTGGCTGGCAGCGCTCCATGTGCGCCTGGTGTTCTTGTAAACTTCAGCCACGGGCTCCTGCGGAGAGGAGGGCGGCGGTGGATGATGGAGGCCAGTGAGAGACATTTTTAAAATCTCTGTACCTGGGACTCCTTGGTCAGGCCGTGCCATTTTGGGGCACAGTCAGCAGAGGAACTGTACCCCTGGAGAGCTAGAATTTTGTTGGCGGAATTGGAGCTATGGCAGCTTCCGGAGAAGAACCCCGAGTCAGCTACTGCTGAACTACAAGGATGAGGACAGTCAGAATGCAAAATGCCCAGGCC
Source organism: Bos javanicus (assembly GCF_032452875.1). Taxonomy (NCBI): domain Eukaryota; kingdom Metazoa; phylum Chordata; class Mammalia; order Artiodactyla; family Bovidae; genus Bos; species Bos javanicus. Next base: position 52,751,096 of record NC_083874.1, on the reverse strand, counting down.
CAGTCCAAAAGCAGACTTCTTTTTTCTTCGTTTTCTTGCAGGTTCGTTTTCACATCTTGACACTGAAATATTAACAGCCTGTCTGACCCTGGGCAGGCTGTAACCGTCTGGAAGGTACCACATCAGCTGTGGCGCAAAGACCAACGTCACTTCCGGTACAGGTGCGTCTAGTCTGAAAGACCGGAACCAACTGGTCCCCAAAAAGAACCTTTCCCACTATGACTTCTCCAGGCCGGTGAAAGAAGATAAGACTCCCAGAATCTACCACCGTCCACCCACTGCAGGCCCTCTTTTGTTTTACTTGCCCGTTGAAGGGATTGCCAGATGACAAAATTGCTAAAAATCCAAGACCGGGAAGTTTAACACATAAACTGCAACTTTATTGGGGGGGAGGGGGAGGGCGGCTGGAAATGGGGATGCTCCATTACTGAGGGTCTTAGCACACTTTTGGCACAACAGTGAAGTCAGGAAATGAAGAATTACTCTTTAGCTTCTTGTATTAAAGACACAACACTGTAGGTCAAATGCACACAGAATTTCAGAAATAGGACTGCAAAATTCCCTTTAATTTACGGCCCAGAGGGTTGGAATTTGGGGAAGGACATTTGGTTAGAATGGAAATGGGAACAAATGGGGTTTGGTTAGAGGCCTCTTTCATTCGAGGCTGGGACCCCTTACCACCCAAATTCTGCCCCTGGCAAGGCTATTTCTTCCATAATCCCCAGGATCCCAACAGTTTCCTTTCAGCAGGAGCACACAGCATTGAGTACAGATTCTTGCCTCAGTCTCTGGAATCCTGCAACCCCCTCAAGGCAAGCTACATATAATATGCTTTTTCTTGGCACCGCAGCCTCATTAGAGCAGTGAAAACAGGCCCTGAAAGACAGAAGAGCGTCTTCCCTGGCGTCAACCCAGCCACTTCTGAGGCTCCCAGCACCATGCTCCATGAGGTGGGCCTGGCCAGGAAAGGCTGCCTGGGGTGGGAGTGGAAAGGCTATTTTAGTTCAGTGGAAAGTTTAGTTTAGTGGGAAGGCTAGTTTAGTTTAGCAATTCTGCAGCAACAGAGACACAGCTTTGACATCTTACATCAGGATTGTTTCAAGTGTAGGACCCATACCCTGCTGCTGCTGCTAAGTCACTTCAGTCGTATCCGACTCTGTGCGACCCCATAGACGGCAGCCCCCTAGGCTCCTCTGTCCCTGGGATTCTCCAGGCAAGAATACTGGAGTGGGTTGCCATTTCCTTCTCCAATGCATGAAAGTGAAAAGTGAAAGTGAAGTCTCTCAGTCGCCCCCGACTCTTAGCGACACCAAGGACTTCAGCCTACCAGGCTCCTCTGTCCATGGGATTTTCCAGGCAAGAGTACTGGAGTGGGGTGCCATTGCCTTCTCCGGACCCATACCCTAAGGGTACCTCAAATGATGTTAAGTGGGGCATAACATGTTTCATTTTAATGGTTATGTATTTATTTTAGTGTGAATTTGAGAAAAATGAAATTAGTACATCAACGGTTATTTCATGAATGTTGCTTAGGATGAGGCTAAGTGATAATAAAGTGAGTAATAATAAAAAAATTAAACTAAATACTAATTTAACAATATAGGTGATATAGAAATAGGACAAAAATCCCATGAAGCTGATGTTTAAATGACCAAAGTTTGGGACCATTCCGTGCCAGCTGACAAATTAACCAAAGTATATGAAAAGCTCAGACTAGAAACAGCTTTCCGTGATGCTAAGAGCTATGGAATCAGAAAGCCAAGGTTCAGATGCTAGCTCTATCGTTACGTTAGCTCTGTGACCTTGGACGAATTCCAACTCTTTAAGCAACAGTTTCTTCATCTGTAAAACAGAAATGAACATTCCTTTCTCATTAGATTGTTCTGAGCATTAAATGAGGTGAAATTAGTAAAGTCTTTAGCACAGCGCCTGGCATATAGCAAGAACTTCAAAAGTAGGAGTAAGTATTATAAATGTAAAGTACTCATTGCTAAAGCAGGCTACTCATCAATTTGTCCTGAAGAGTTCCTTCCAGGAAGATGCAACACAAATAGTACAGGAACGTTTAGCCCTTTGGGTCATGGATCTGCTCCCAGAGAAATATGCATGCAGACAGACATGCAAATGCCCAAACTGTATAAATTCTAAGGTATTCACGCTGACACCTCCTTTAGCCGTTTCCTGAGCTGACTGCAGACCTGGTCAGCTGAGATGGAGAGCTGGATTACAAGAGCTACCTCCACTACTTCTGTCCCAGGGAGGCCTGGCATCATCCTATTTTGGTTCTCTCTGACTGCCTCTTAACACAAAGGCTACCACAGGTTTACTCTCTGCATGGGCAGAATGCAAATAAGATCTCAAGGACCTACACACCCCTCTACACTCAGTAACTGGCTTGTTCTCCGCACCCTATCTCAGTGCAGTACAGCCTGGCCTTGCAATTTTTAACTTGGTGCTAATGGAGCTGGGTAAACTCAAGAGACCAGCAAATGTACATGGAAAACCAGGGGCCCTGATAAGCTGCTGATATGGTGTGCCTGTGCTTCCGCCAGTTCTATTTAAACACTGATAGACCCCTGCACAAACAAGAAACCCTTTGTGCTCTGAGCATCTGCAACTGCCATCCAGAGTCCGTTCTGGACATGGCCAAGGCTCAGAGTAGGCAGAGTGGGGGTGGGAGAGAGGCAAAGCTTTCCTGCTGTTTATCAGACAAGTGCACACGGGGAGGACCCAGCTGATCTTCAATCCTAGGGCTCCAAATCTTTCTCTCTGCCGCCTGCCCCTCTCACAGCCATCTCTGAACAACTGAGATTGAGAAAATGTTTTCTAGAAAATTCACTGCAGATCCTTCAAGCAGGACATATGATGAGCTAGTTCAAGCCATGACCTATCCACATCACGCCAGTGGGTAAGAGATGACTGACTTATCTCACAAAGAAGCAAGGAGTGGGAAGCTGGTGAGTTTCCCCAAGTGCCCTAATATCAATCAAAAAAGGAGTCAAGGTTAAGCCCAGAGAAACTCCAAGAAAGTCAGATGCTATGGAGCTAAAGGACAGCAGCTGTTTCTCATAGCTGTTTGAATTTTGGTTTATTTAGCAAAAAAAAGTTTGTAAATTCACATTTGGAGTTTGAATTTCTTTCTTGAATATTAAGACAATAAGAGCCTCACTCCTCAAAGTAGGGTTCTTCTGGATGGGTAGTTTGGGCATCATCTGGGAGCTTGTTATAAATGCAGAAGCTTGAGCCTCAGACCCAAACTTCTAAGTCAGAATCTGCACTTTAACAAGATCCCCAGGCAATGCATATGCCAGTTACAGTTTGATAAGCATTGGTTAGAGTATTTATAAAGCTCTTGGAAAAGTCTATTAAAGGAAAATAAAATATTATGGATTGTTTCTTTTCAAGTTTGCAACAGATTTTAACCTAAATATCAGTATAAAAAATAAAGTTCAATGTAAAAGAATGAGACTAATAACAGAAGACCTGTTGATATAATTTGTTTTCAGTAATCAGTTCTCAAATCTAAATGAAGACATTTGCTGTTGTTCAGTCATTAAGTTGTATCTGACTGTTCGCGACTCCATGAACTACATACAATTTCTCACAAAGAGCTCAATATATATATCAATTGGGCAGCTTCAAACACCCTTCTCTGACATGAAAACAGGATTATTCTTAGCAGTCCAAAGATTATATGCTCTTCCCATGAAGGTTCACACCTGTACACATTTGGATTAGTGGCATTTTAAGAAGCTAAAAATGTACTTCAGATTTAGTATTAATGACAGAAGGCAAATTTTACAAAATCAGATTGGAAATGTTTCCATAATCAACATGGATTACTTTCAGAAAAAACGAAGCAGAGGAGGTTGAAGATGTATTGATTAGTGGCCAAGAGTGGCTGGGTTTGATGTGGAATCTAAATTTTAAAAAATGATACAAGTGAACTTATTTAAAAAACAGAAATAGACTCAAGACATAATAAACGAATTTATGGTTACCAAAGGGGAAAGAGGGGAAGAAGGGATAAATTAGGAATTTGGGATTAACATATACACACTGCTATATATAAAATAGATAAACAACGAGGACCTACGTATATAGCACATGGAACTACACTCAATATTTTGTAGTAACCTATAAGGGAAAAGAATTTGAAAAAGAATATATACGTAATATATATTATATGTTATACGTATATAGAATATATACACAAAACTGAATCACTTTGCTGTACACCTGAAACTAATACAACATTGTAAACCAACTATACTTCAACAAACAAGAACAAAAAACTTGTAAGCCAAAAAAAAAGAGTGCCTAGGTTTGGATCCTTGCTTTGTGTGCTGTGTGACATTACCTAAGTTATTCAACTTCTCTGAGCCACCTCCCTCAGCGTAAAATGGGGATAATAGAACTTTTACTACTGAATTATTGTAGGATTAAAAGATTATTATGCATGAAAAGTACTATAACAGCACTTAGATACACAAAGTGCTGAATAAATGTAAGCCATTAAGAAGAAATTAGTATTGAAATACGGTCTTAAGACGTCCTTCTGTGTGATCTGAGAGACAAAGTGAAGGGCTTGTCCTGTCTCTGCCTGGTATTAGCTCTAAGAGCCTACAGGAATCACTTCACTTGAGTAGTAACTAGAAAGACCCACGTCATTGGTTAGGTCTGCCTCACTGGCTTAGACGGGGGATTACAGACTCCTGTGAAATGAGGTGGGGAGCCTGAGGCCAAGGTCAGCCACTGTTACTGTACCTTCAGGCCAGAATCCACTCCCACTCCAGCAAAGGGGAGTTGGCTGGAGTGCCTGGGGGCAATGGAACAGTAAGTGTAGGTCATGAAAGGGCAAGAGAATAAAAAGAGGGAATGGGGCAGGTGCGCTCCCAGGACAGGTGCTGCATCTTTGTCAGCAGTTCACACTCTTAACACCACCAACCCAATCAACCTTGGCCTCACCGCTCTGGAGCTCTAGTCTGTTAACCTCCCTGGTTAAAAAGGGCCTCTGTTTTTTAAAGTATAAAGTGAGGATAATAGTACTACCCACCTCAAAGATCTGGGATGATTAAATGAGGTAATGTGTATAAAGAATGAAGCAGGGTACTTAAATGGTAAATGCTCCATAAATAGTACCCATGACTGTGTATCTACAATAGGCATCTGTAACATAGCAATCTTACAGTAGGTTCTATCCTTGGGGCCAAGGAGTTGGATGTGAATATTGGGTGAACAAAGAACTGGAAATGTTTTGGTCACACTATGAGTGAAAGACTAAGATTATGGGAAGTCTTTGTTATAATTGTTGCAAAATCCTAGTCAGTCTCCTTAGGAATGAAGCAGTGGAAAGAACAGGCATTAGAAGTTGGCTTTAAAGACACTACGTTTTAGGATTTATCAGAACTAGCTGAAAAGCAGGAAAAGGCAAGATAATCTCCACTGCAGCAAGACTGTAAAAAAAAAAATTTTTTTTAATTGCTAACAAGCAGAATGGCTTAATAAGAGACCTCATCTCACCAGACTATCCTGGTGGCTAGTACTACACTATGTGAAAATGACAAAGCCACAAAAACAAGGCTGAAAAACAAAAACCAAAACCAAACAGTTGCTTTTAGCGGGGAGTGGGATTAGAGTTGAATTTTCGATTTGTTGATTATTTTTGCAAAATCAGGGTATCTTCTGAAGCCCTGTAAGATCAAGGCGGGGAAATGTATGATGGGCTGATAGTTTCAGGCACAGTGAGAGATGATGTGCTGCAGGGGGGCGGGGGGGTACTGAGGTGTGCAGTTGTTTTCAAGCCCTTTTTTTTTAAGCTATGCAACATTTTTGTAAACAAAATCTTATTGAGATCCCATCTATAAAGCAGATAGAATACTGCTTTTATTGAATAAATTCATTTATAGGTTCAGTTTCTTCTTATTCCACTTAGGTGTAAATGAGAGCACAAATGTGTATTGGTTGCATACACATTTCAACAGACATTTTATTTGATTTTTTAATGGTTAAAGATATTTTTAGAAGATAAAATTCCAAATAAAAACACAGAATCCTAGTATTTGTTGGAAGATGGTTCAGGAACATCGAGAGGATTGTGAAGATAAGGGCTAGGCAACTGCCAGGAGCTTTTCCATCAGGACCACGTCTTCCAGAGATGCATGCCTAAGTCATTTGTGTCCATGCAGAGAGGGGAGGAACAGTGAGCAGACGACACCCCAATGTCTTCTGTTTAATGACCAAACTAACACAGAGGGGCATGGAGAGGAGATGAGCCTATAAAGGCCTCATCTGTGCAAAGTTCCCCAGGTCCTACATGAAAGGAGTAAACAGTCAGGCATGTGGGGTGGGAGTGGATTGGCTGGAAGCATCTACCTGGGGACATTCAGGGATGCTAACTGGTGGGATTCAGGAAAGAAAATAAAGTATGTGATCTTGTTGGGTGGGGGCTCAGCAGGAAGGTGAAGAAGGCAGAGAGTAACTAGACACCATGGCCCAGGAAAGATGAGGAGGAAGGCAAGGAGATGGCTCTCACTACAGTGGGAGAGAAGAGACTTGTAGGTTTTGGGACAGGCAAAGGTAAAGCCAGGGAGAGTGATCCACAAAGACTGGGAACCTTGTTAGGGGGAGGTGCAGAGCGGCAGGTAAAGATCTGGTGAAGGGCGGGGAAAGTAGCAAAGAATTTAAGGCAAGTGCAGAAAGAAGTAAGGCGAAGGATAAGGAGTTCAAAGGATGCTTTGAAGACTTAAATCCACACAAAGATAGTGTATGGCAAATCTTGTCACATAATACAAATGGCCCGAGAAAAAAGGAGGCCAGAATTTCAGCCCACAGAACTCAGGAAAGGAAATGAGAATCAGAGTTTATTGGATTTATAGAGTGTTTTGATGTGACTGAGTGTTGAAAAATCGTTTGCCAAGGGGAGGGAGACTTTGGTGGCTTGGCAGTAAGGAACACGCAATGATCCCTTTTATAGTAATCTGTGAGGATCAAATGAACATGGATATAAATATAAGGGCCTACAGAAACACATGATGGTATTACCAGAGAAGCAAGGGTAAGTCATACTCTCATCTGGGCAGCAGGAGTCTAGGCAGAAAAGAGCAATCTGATTTATCAGGGATGGTCTAATGACAGCCTTGACAAAGTGAAGGAATGAGGAAAGGTAGAATTTATGAAAGCTATGTGGTCCTCAAAAGGAAATGAATGCCCAGGTTTGAACAACAGGTTTGGGCTTTTAATGTCCTGCCCTTGGATCCAGTGCTGTACCTAGCTGGGGAGCTGTAAAGAGCTGTCTTCTGATGACTGGCTCTTTAACTACATTATCTTGTTTAGAACTAAAGTGGCCTTGTGAGAAAAGATTCTGGAACACAGATTAGGAAACCAAACTTTGAATAGGGCAAGCGAATGACCTAAGACCACACAGCTGGCAAGTGGGGAGCAAGTGGACTCATGAGCACTTCTCCCCTGGCAGTGGTTTTCCAGGTCCCGCTTCACAAGAGCCCGGAGATGCTTTCCCGCCCATCCTTCTTGGCTCCTCAGGTGGTAAGAGCCTCTCTCTGCTTGGAGGGTATTTGGCTTGAAGAAGATCTTTAGTGCTCATCTGGTGAAAACTATAGGGCTTCCCTGGTGGCTCAGAGGTTAAAGCGTCTGCCTGTAATGTGGGAGACCTGGATTCGATCCCTGGGTCAGGAAGGTCCCCTGGAGAAGGAAATGGCAACCCACTCCAGTATTCTTGCCTGGAGAATCCCATGGACGGAGGAGCTTGGTGGGCTGCAGCCCATGGGGTCGCAAAGAGTCAGACACAACTGAGCTACTTCACTCACTTAGTGCTCCTCTGGTGAAAACTAAGTTAGAAGCAGGTCATCATAGCTTGAAAAGTATAGTAAACTTCTTATACCTCTATGCAAATAAGGCAGAGAAGATGCTGGTGTATCATGGTTTCTTGCACAGGAAAGCACTTTGTCTTATGTGCTGCCTTCTCCCTCACCAGAACCTCCTTGTGCCCAGGGGCTCCCTTGCACAAATTATGGGTACACCATAGCCAACACAAGATCATACACATCATAGCCAACTAAGAGAAATGAGTATTTATCAAATGATGGCCTGAAACATCTGTATTCAAGAAGCCAGAGCATTTCCATTATACATCAGTCCCAGCAATCTACCGTACAGCATAGTGCCCATAGTTAGCAACACTACTGTGTACTTTAAAATCTGCTAAGAGGGTAGATCTTATGTTAAGTGTTATCATCCAAAAAAAAAAAAAAAAGATAATAAAGAGGCAGGAAGAAACTTCTGGAGGTGATGGATATGTTCATGGCACAGATTGTGGTGGTAACAGTTTCATAGATGTAAACCATTCTCCAAACTCATCAAGTTGTATACATTTAATATGTACTGCTTTTTGTATGTCAATCATATCTCGATAAAGTTGTTTATAAGAAATACAAATTTAAAATCCGGATCAAAAATACATATAATATATAGAAACCATATTTCTCAGAAGGTGGACTTTATCACTTCTAACACACAGGTGATTATCTAAATTTCATCTGTGAGTCTTTCCAAGGGGAATAAAATACGCAGATGGAGGTGAAGCCAAAGCCACTTGGTATGTGAGGACACAGGAAAGTGTCTTGGCTTCCCTTCGGGTATCTGATGTCACCAAAGTGGCGCTCTAGAAGGCCAGCCTGGGTAAACTCATGACCTCTGCTTTGCCCTTGTGTTCCTAAAAGTTTTATGGGAAGTTCACTAATAAACTAAGAGTGTAAATGCTTCATCATCAAATTAAAAAATAATGAACTGCTACTGAAGCTGACTTGCACTACATATTTTCTGCACAACACAAATACACCCAGCAATAAATAAAAGGCAGTAAAAGTATCCATGACTTGCTAATAAAACTTGATATGTTTTTAATGACAATTTTTAGTATACTGTTTTTGGATGGATCTGGCACTATTTGAAAATAAGCACCCAACAAGGACACAATTGAGATTGGCACCAAAGTAAAAACACAATAATTTGTCCTAGGTACAGTGTGTATACTCAGAGAATTTAAATGTCTCCCCCTAAAAGATCAAATTGCACTTTAAAATGGTCAACATACTTCAACCAGTGAGCAACTTGTATAAAAATGCCACCATAAAACACATTAGTCTTTTTTTTTTTTCCTTAAACTACAGCCTAATGAATTTAGTTCATCACACGCTTACATAAATCCTACAGTGGAGGGGGGGAAAGAGTCTTTGAAATTTCAAACATTTTCTTCTCCCTTTCTTTCTCTTTTAAAGAAAACCTCTCAAGAAGGTATCCAACCACTTCTTGGAGACATAATCATATGTAAAAAAAAAAAAAAAAACTCGAATAAAAGAGAAATTTTTTAAAAAAATTTTAGTCACTCTTTAAATTTATTCTTCAATTTAGACCAATCCTCTTTTATAGGGGGCTCCCAGCAATTAGTTGGCAATCTTATCCTGTGAGTTTGAAGGATTAAAGCAGAAGCAAAGAACAAAAGGAATGGATTTGCTACACTCTTCCGCAGGTCTCCTCTCTTAACAAATCAGACTTCATTTCCTCCAGGGCCCTCCCTACCCACCTAATCTTTTCTTTCTTCCTCCCATGGTCCTTTAGGAAAAGGAGTCTTAAAGGTAACATCATGGAATGCCATCTTAACTAAAATCCTTCAGAATATGCAAAGGTTGAAAATGAATTTGGAAACTAGAGTGTGCTTTTTTGAGTCCTCATTTTGGGATTCTGACAAAGTACAATTTTTTGATTACTGGATCTTAAACTGTAGCAGCAGGTAAAAAGCCACCCAACTTAGGTTTCCCAGAAATTTGAACACACTCCCTTCCTTCTTGCAGGCTATTTAGGACAGTGTTCACAGAAGGTCACGACATTAAAGACAGCATAGCCTGGGAACAGCAGACGTGACATCTGTCGAACTTACTCTTCCATCTGTCACGGACATGGGCCACAAAAAAACCTCTAGAGCTCTCAGGGACTTTCAGGGGCCTGCTAATCCATTCCTTTTCCTTTACCCTTAAGCCATTCCAGAGAAGGATTGACCCTATTTTTTAAGACCTCCAAGGAAGAGTCTATGATCACTCTTAGACAGCCAAATATTCAGAAATTATTTTCCCTATGGCTTTTCCCCATGGAGCTGCCAACACATTCCTTCCCATAGTGCTGCCATAAAAAGAAGAAAATATGGTAGCCATGGGCTTTGAGAAGACCTACATGAAGACAAAATAACTCTTAATTTTACTGAACAGTCAGTGCCATGAAAATACCCTAATGAAAAATTAACTCATAATTTTAAGTGTAGGTATACATGCTCTGGGCTTCCCTGGTGGCTCAGAAGTAAAGAATCTCCTGGAGAAGGAATAGCAACCCACTCCGGTATTCTTGCCTGAAGAATCCCATGCACAGAGGAGCCCGGGGGCTACAGTTCGTAGGGTCATGAAAGAGTCAGACATGACTGAACGACTAAACAACAACAATGCATGCTTTTCAGGTTTCTTCCATGAAAAGTAGAGGTTTGAGATGAGTACTTACCCATTATCCTTATTCGGAAGCTCTGTGGAACTGCAGCAAGAACCAAGCCTGACCATTGTAAATTCCACAGATGAGGATTAGAAAAACAAGTTAAGTTTTAATACCTAAATCTAGAGAACTGCTAAATCACAGAAGCATTTAAGGACAAAAATAATTGGGAGACCTACATACAGATTAAAATGCATCTCACAAATATAGCCACAGGGAAAACAAATACAACTATCCCAAAAAGGGCTTTTCTCATACACATGACCACGGTTACAGGGACCCAGGGTTAGACACTCACTGAGCCAAACCCACACCCCCAAAAAAGAGACAGCTACTTTTGCTTCTGTAGCCCACCAGTAATCACTTTTTAAAAGAACTACACACACAGTACCAAATGATGCTAGTAATAAAAGGATTGGTGAAAATATTCATCTATCCAGTGGCTCACTTAGTAATTTATTGGCAATCCTAGTTAAAAAGTAAACTGGAAAAAAAAAAAAACCCATGAGTATAAAACCCCTCAATGTCAATCGATAATCAGAGAAAAAAACCAACATACTAAAATGACCAGAATGACATCTAAACCCAGTGACTGCCACATACAGCCTAAGAAATGTTCTGTCAAAATAAAATGTGGAATCAGGAAGCAGATGGCAAAATTCTTTCTAAAATCTCACTTAAGGGGACATTTTAGGTATTTCGGACTCTTGTGCAAATGAAAAGAAGAATGTTTCATCAAGTGTAACTCTAGGCGAGTTATGATAATAGGTTGCTCCAATCCTCTTTCCTTGGCTCAGGAAGTAACTGGCTTAAATGGAGGAAGCAGCTCTCAGTAGGGGATGTGAATGCAAACCCTAACTAGCAAGGTGAAAAATCAGTGCAGCGCGGGATGAATTTCAGAAGAGAGGCTGGGTTTGAGTCAGAAGGCAGCACTCCCTTAGTTCTATAGTTTAGTTGATAATACTTTATGGCAAGAAATCAACTTCCCTATATCTGAGTTTTTTGTTTTGTTTTTTTAGGTTTTTGACCCACTGGTGAACCTTCCAGATAACTAATGAACAACAATGAATACGGACCTCTCAGCAGTTCCGCACTAATCTTTGTGTAAGATTTAGGGAAACCGCTTTTCTCCGTTTTGTTGTCTATAAACCTGCAATCACATAAGGATGGGAAAAAGTCTGTGAAATATTTCATTTCTCACATAACTGGTCAAAACGAATCACTTGTAGAGCAGAATAAACACATACAACGCAGGGTTGGGAGATGTCTGTTTCACAAAACTACATCCCAGTTTCTGACCTGGATGAAATCCTGCATAAACATAAGATGATTCTCATTATTTAACATATTCTATATTCAGGTTTAATAGGTTTGCCTTTAAGTTTACATCTTACAAATCTGCCAACTGAATTAAAACTCTCAAAATCAGAATGCAATGATTTTTGGTAAATAAAACATACTTTTAAGCAAAAAGAGGCATCAAAACAAAACTGAAGTAATGTATCTATACTACAAGTGACAAAATCTGAGACTAACTGGAGAGCTGAGGGGACCAAAATGCCACGAAGCAGATGGGGTGATTTCAAATTTCTAGACAGAGAAACTGTCCTCAGGAGGACAGCTCTCCACTCAGGTTGTCCAAAGAGCAGGTTTTCTATAGGTTATAAAGCTGTACTTAAGAAAGGAACTGGGTTATCAAAGAACCCCTTTTTAGAATACAAAATCAGTTTCTGTAACTCCTTTCCTCCTGAAAGTCTTTTATTCTCGACCTGAACTTACCCTTCCCTTAAAGAATTTCGGTGTCTTTCTTTGAGATGTCCTGCATTTCAGCAGCAGAACATACAGAGAGTCAATACTTGGAAGTTCCCTGTCAAACAGCACTTTTTGTGGGTGCTCTAAATGGGGACAACCACACAGTATAGAAAAGTTACACCTCCAGTACTTACCTTTAGTACTGGTGGTGCACCAAATGCTCTCACTTATCTCACCTTATCATCCTTAGAGACTGTAACTGCTATTTAGGCTTAATAATGTGCAAAGCAAGAATTTTTTTAAACACACAAACCATCTACAGAAACATATTTGCATTTTGCTACACCTCTCACCATCCCTCAAATTATCTTCAGAAAGCCTGAAAAGGTGAAAATCTAACTAGTTAAAAAACATCAGCCTAACTTGAAAATTATTAAGCTACATCTTATATTCATACATGGTTTTCCTGTATTCATAATTAAGGTTTCACAAAAAAACAGATTCAGGTAGGCAGTAGGACCCATATTACTTTTTCATAAATTATTCTCTCGTATTTTACATAAACGTACAGTTCTGTGTCTATCCTTGGCATGTTTTAAGTTAAAATTTTATTATCAGTGTTTACTAGTATTAGGAACAGGTGATTTTTCAGTATGGACTATCCAACCCCTCAATAAGGTCAGACATCCGTAAGAGGTGGTAGAGTTGGACTCAAAGCTGAGGCCAGCACTCCATTTGTTGGGTGTATTTTTCCTGATTCTTACCTAGAACCCTGACACCTCAGGCAACCGCTTACTATCATTTGGCCCTGAAATTCCCTTTCAGGAGTTCTTTCTACCTTTAAATATAGTGTAAGAATATAATGAAGGCCAAAAGAAATTTCATTTGGGTTACTAATAACCCACAGCGGGACACAGCTCAAGTCAGATAACTTTGTTTGCATCATTCCAATTGGCAACAGTAAGTCAGAGACAAGAGGGACCTCTGAAGTCATAGATGAGCCCCAGCTGTCCCTCAGCCCAAGGTCAGAGCCAATTTATTCCATAACCTTGTGCAAATAACAGTGGTTCCTCAGTATTCTCTCTCAAATAATTTAAACACTTCTCCTTTATCTGAAAGGGTTATTCTTAATAATGAACCCACCAAAGGGAGAGAGAAAAATAAAAAGTAATACTGCAGAACAAACATTTCCACCCTAACAGTGAGGACCCCAGGTAACTTATATATCTGCAAAGACTTGAATTTTTAGAACATTTAAGAGAGAAATCGCCATCCTAATTAATTTTAAAGCATACCAACCTTAGGTTTACATATAACAAAGTCTTAAGGACTTTGCAGAAATATGCAGAAATAAGAATTCCAAATATTTCAGCCCTCAAATACACCAAGTCAAATAAGGCATAAGACCTAAAGAGTAAACACAAAGCAAAACTACAATGTTTTAGTTAATGTGATCTAGGGCCCATCTATTTTGTCCTGTAAGATAATTTAAATAGCTCTCTCTGTTGCAATGTCCAAATTTATTCAGACTGTTAGAACATGATAGGCTATAAACGCCTCCAAAGTCTATGGTTGGTACAATCTAATTCAAAATATTAAAAAAATCTTCAGAGACTTTCAAGACTGTATCCATTGTAAAATATAACTTGTAAACAAGAACATGATGTTATATTACTTACTGTAATCAATAAATGAATTAGAATAAGTAGTCTTTGAAACACTGTTCCAGGAGGCACTCAGTTTTCCTGTTTGGCTTTCAAATAATGCACACTTCTATGCATTACCTACTGATACCCCTGAACATTCACTTCCTAAGCTGATCCTGGATGTTCACATGCAGCAAATAAATGAACATTTGCAGCTATCATACCATGCTAGTGCTGGTTTGTGTAGTTATTTAACCATCTTGCTACATTTTTTCTTTATATATTAAGTGGAGGGGGAAAAAACCAAACAGCTGATATTATAAAAACTACTGGTCTCTAAATTTAACACAACTGAGACAAGAAGAGAAAATCAGGAGGAAGGAGAAAGCTTTAGCTTCACCTGGGCACTTGCTCACAGGACTTAAACCAGCTGATTGTGTTCAACTGAGAAAAAGGGCAAATGCAGAGAACATGCAGAAAACATTAGAAATAAATTATCTAAGATTATGTCTAAAAATGAAGCAGAATTGGAATTTCAGAATGACTTGCAATCTCTACAACTCCTCCCTTATTTTAGCCCATCGTCTTTTGAAGAACTAATACATTTTTAGAAATATACTGAATATGATATGAAAGTAACATCCTGTGCTAAAAAAGAAAAAAACTGGTCCAAGAGCAGTTTTTGTGTTTATTGAATGATTGTGTATGTATCTATATGAATGAAGATTAGAAAAAACTGCCTTGGCAATTAATAAATGCAAACCAAGAAATTAAATAGTAATCCACAGCAAAAGTTGCTACACAAGAGACGTTTATTAATGTTCTGTTGTATTTACAGCTTTAACATAGCAAACCAGGGTGAATTACCACTTGGCAGAAAGCACGTCACTCTACATTTATAACACATTGGTCTCTGCTAACACATTGTAAAAGCAAGTAGTACAGTATGTTAGGGATCATCTCAAAAGTTCCACGCTAATTCTTTCTTTGCTCCTAGTACCTAATCCCCTCTCTACTCCTAGCCCCTGGCCTAATCATCAGGAGACAAAAGAAAAAGAAAAAAGGGGGCAGGGATTCCAATCATATAGAAAGTGTCGAGAATTGCAATTTATTAGTCATTATGCTGCATTTGTCCTTGTCCTTTCTATTTTACACAATGACAACACCTTTACAATCCCTTAGGTACACAACACAGAATAAGGTACTGCAAAATTAGAATACAGACTATAAGAAATTAATACTTATTTTTTACCAATTAAGAACATATTCTTGACCACACTTTAAATGTATTTTGCACTATGATTTTGCTTCCAGGTGTTCACAGTACAATTAAATAAATTTCTAGATTAATTTTAACAGCAAAATGGATTATGTGCAGAAATGCAGTCATAACAAAAGTTTTTACTTTTGAGAAAACCCCCTTTTTAAATGGCCAGCATTATACATATCTTACACTAAAATATTTAATTCCAAATTCATTTTGAGATGGAGGATGAATAAAAGCAAGATTGCCCCCTACTGACTACAGGGACAAGGCTCATGCTATTTAAAATGACTACAAACAATAGATAAGGCATTATTAATACATCACAGACTTGACTGCGAGAGCTTTTTCAAACATTAACCACTAATGATTCAATGATTACAGAATTTTGCATTAACTATTAAAATTTTACACCTAGGAACAAATAGAGAGAAATGATCTTTGTCAACAGTACTTTATTTTTTTAAAGCAGGTGATGATTCCTCTGTGTTCCGCATCTTGATTCACTTCCTGCAGGTGTTCTCTTGCTTCTTGGGAGAGAATTCATAAATGCAGGAAGGCCTTCGCCAGAAAACATCTGCCAGAGAAGGATATTGAATATTGGAACTCTGGTTAGGTTGTTATTTTGGCTAAAAGAAGGATGTAGTCACAAAAGACGGCAGGATGTTTGGAGACATGAGTACATTTTAACATAGCTTTAAGATTACTATACACTGACATCATAATATTCAAAAAACATTACATTTTTGGTTCTTAAAGTTATCAAGGTCTCCAGAACTAGGAAAGACTTCAATGCTTTCTCTAAATCCCATGAGGTCAGGGATCTCTCTCTCTCTCTAAACCTAACACACGAACAGAATTCAAGGAGCACTTCATCCCACACTTAACACCAATGGCAATGACTGAAACTTGGGGACAAAGAGACAGCAGAATCCAAATGCGTAGGTAATTTTCCAAACACACTTGAAGCTGTTTACCCTGCCAGATCTCACATGAAAGATTTCCAATAAGGATGCCAGTGATGTCATGCTATCCTTGGAGCACCGCAAAGTTAGAAAACAGCTGTAAACTCATAGGAACCACAGGTACTTCTTCCCAATAATTAGGGGAAAAAAAGTTACTGTATTTTGGGAGAGGTATCTCTGGTAGACAAAAAAAGTGTGTGCAGCCCCTATTCTATAAAGCAATTTATATGACTGACATAAATACTCTCAAAACAATGTCCATCTATTTATTATAAATGCAATTTGCATATAACACTTTGATGAATTTTTGTATTGGCATATAAACTGGTTTGGTTCTCATGGAAAAAATACAAATAACTCTCTGTATTAGTGTCAAAAAAAATACTCTAAAGAGATACATTATTGATGTATGGCAAAACCAATACAATATTGTAAAGTAAAAAAATAATAATAATAAAATTAAAAAAAAAAAAGAGATACATTAACACTTAACAAAAACTTATTGAGAAACTATGTCGGGGTACCCTACACCAAGTGAAAGTTGGATGGGCTCATACCTAGGCCCTTCCATCTTTCAAAATTACTGCAAAAGCCACAAGCAGCCCTTTTATAGACCGATTAGACTACTGCATACATCTTTAAAAAGTTGACAAGATGCAGAGAAGCTACAACTCTGGAAGAAATCAACATATTCTTTTTGAACATTAATATTTTCCCAAACTCCAAATTCACTTGGTGTTTTGATCTGAAGCAAACCAATGATAGTGATATAAGAGCAACTCTTCTTTAGGGAGATTTCAGAATGTGCAAGGACAAAGACACAAGAATATAAGGATTCCTGAAGCCAAGTAGAACCAAAAATAAAATCTGTCTGGTAGGCATATGACAAATAGAGATTTCTGCAATGAGGCTAGTTAGACTCATTACAAGCCTAAGTAAATTCACTTTTATCAGTTACCATTAATAAATAAAAATTGATATAATAATTACTATTAGGTCAAAACACTAGAGTTTTGCAAGAATATGAGATACAGTCCAGATAACTACCAGGCCACTTAGTTCACGCTATGTGCATGGAGATAAGTTAGTTTTAGCAGATCCCTCAAAGTCAGAGCCACCCAAAAGACACTAAAAAATCCATCAAGAGGTCCTACCGACTGTATAGCAAAAGGAACACTATTCAACATTCTGTAATATCCTATATGGGAAAATAATCTGAAAAATAATAGATATATGTGTATGTATAACTGAAAACAACACAACATTGTGTATCAACTATTCTCCAGTATTAAAAAAAAATCCATTAAAAGGTCCTAGATAGGTCTACTGATGGGTGATCTCATTCATAAACAAACTCCAAATGAAAAAGATTGCTATAGAGGCATTCACTGCTCTCTACAACTCAGGCCTGTTGAGATCAATTTGATTCACAGGTTGCTAAAAAAACAATGATGGAATGTAAACTGGAAAAGAGACAGGTTTTAGGGACTTTGAATATCACCACTAAGCTTTAGATTGGATCACTTAAGAAACAAGGGAATCCAACAGCCTACACAATTTCTTCTTGGACCCTGTGTGATTTTTTTTTAAAGCAAAAATTCCACTGGCAATATTTTCTACTGTCTTGCTACTTTACACAGCCCAAATAAGTCAAACTAACCTGAGGTGAATTGGAAATAAAGATGTATTAAGGAGGAGGGGGAATATTATAGAAAAAAAGAAAATGAAAACATATATCATCATATGCAAAAAAGGTAAGATATCTGATGCCTAGAATGTATAACTCACCAGATCACAGCAATCGCTATCTAATTATGAAGGGCCCCATCTCATTAATGCTATCAGGGCTTATACACTTTCTTCCCCTCCTATTTCAGAAGTAGTGAAGGTAACATATTTAAGATCCATTATACTTTGTATATATAAGTACTTTTGGAGTAGTGTTAGATATCAGGCTAACTGTGTTACCACCTTATAGTTACTATGTATAGCTAACTCCTCAATTATCTGGCGGCATCAGAGGAAGTGAAACTTGATGAAAATTTACTTTCCAGTTAACTGGTAAATAAGATAAAGTATGGACACTTTATATTTTTGACCATTTCAGATAAAGATGTTTCTAAAAGGGATATGTTTCTTTTCATACAACATAGAAGGAACATATTGTTTTTCCTGCTTCCTCATAGTCACACACCTCTTGATGCCACTGTGCCTCGCTCTAGCAGTGTCTTTTGGCTTTTCTTGCTGTGAGGCAGGAAACCAGATTTCCTGTATATGCTTAAATGAGCTCCAGAAGGGAACCCAAGAGCCACCCTATGACAGTAGTATATGAGCTTTAGTGTTCAGCTCTTATAATACCTACTATGGCTGGTAAGAAAGAAGATCTTTTGAGGGTATTTCCAGGTTTGTGTGTGTGTATCCCATATTTTGGGCAGCCTTGTGTGTGTGTGTGTGTGTGTGTGTGTGTGTGTACACTGTATTTTGGGCCGTCTAAATAGAAAAGTCACTATTCTTATACATTTTTCTAGTACAATGCCAGACCTTAGCATGGGAATTGAATTATTTTTATCTACAGCAAAGTTATTTTAGCAATTTCCTATCTGTGGCTTTCTGGCAAAAGTAAGCCCACAGCTAGCTTTTAACTAGTGATACCTCCAGTAAAGAAAGTAAGAGGTCTCAGTGAAAGAAAATCTTCATATCTTACACAATGGTTTTCTACCACATCTTCAAACTAAACTAAATTTCCTCTGAACTAAGAGAAAGAAAACATTCTATTTTTGGTTCTGGATGAACAGTTCCTACCTGTGTCAATGAATAAAGGAAATTCAGTCCCATGGGATATTATAGCTTTGTGGATTCCTTCTGGGGATACTGAAAATTAGTAAGGAAGTCATTAAAATTCTAAATGCTGCTCTAAGTCTCTAAACCCCTAATTTAGAGCTCTGAGTCCTCTAGGCATGTCAGGGATGATTTCAAATCAACTAGGATATCAAAGTCAGACAGGAAAGCAACGAAACCCCATTATGCCCTCGACTGAAACACCTCTAAGTCTCCGACAACTCCTAAAGCACTGTAATGGTTCTGACTCCCAAACACACAGAGCACCAGGTCTATAATACCCCTTCACAGCTCCAACGCCATTACTGCTTAACTAAGGGCTGCCTGCTTCAAATCATAACTCTAAAGGCGCGTTGTTTTACATTTAGAATATACCCATAAAACATTTCAGAAATTTTAGGAAGTCAAAACAATAACAACAAATTTTACAACAGGAAAACTGAGAAGTTCAGGCTTTCTCTCAACTTCCATTGTCACATCAACCAGTCCTGTATTAGACGCAAGATAAAGAAGGTATGCATCCCCTAAGGAAGCCAGAAGTTGCCTTCAACCAGATGAATGAAGTGACCAGACAGAGGTGTGGCCTCAGTCATTTAGAAATTCAAAGCCACCAATACACCAGACCTACAGAATCTGTGAAGGAAGGAAGGCAGAGAGGGAGGGAGGGATCTGTCCTCTCAGGGTATTGTGGGCACCAGTGGATGAGGGGAACTGTGGAGGTGGGTTCAGAAGCTCATCATCAGGAGAACTGTGACTACACCAAAGACTTAACTTTGAACCTATGGTAGGTAAGAGTTAAAGCTAAGGATCAGAAGTAACTATAAATTATAATCAGACACACAGAAGGAGAAAGAAGATGACAATGGTAACTACATAAACTACTAAAACCACACAAAACATCTGACAAGCCTCTTAAAGTTAGGATGTAACAGAAACATCACAGGGGTTAGGGCCCAGGTGAGCGTGTCAATGTCCATCTGCACCCAGCCTGTGTAACCCAATTCAAATTCAGGACACACCACCTCTCAGGACATTTTAAACATGTAATAAAACATTCCTTTTCTTGGGGAAAAAAAACCCAAAACAGTCATAAATGTAAGTGGTAATCTTAAAGACTAAACTGTCTTGCAAATAAAAGTACACACTCTTTTGAAGAAACTGACTTTAACCAAAAGAACATAGGTTCTTTACATGCTTTAACTTTATAAAAATGCCTTATGAATATAAATATGATAGATATTTTCTTTTCTAGAAGCATATAGTCTGAGACAACCATGAAATCTTCAAAACTGAGAATGCCACTCTGCATCCTAAGACCACAACAAATCTTCAAAATTGAAAACTCCACTCTTAGCATATGATTACTTACAAAAACTATGAAATAACCCAACAGCAAATACAGGCTCACATGGAATCAGCCTTGTGTTGAGCCAATATGTGACTGGGTTTAAAGGGCTGCTCTGTGAGTTCCACTGCAAATGAGCTTAGTGCTCAAGATATTTGAGAATGCTCTCAGCTTGACTTTTCAGCCTTAATCCTCAACACTCCTTTATGTTACAAACTGCTTCTTTTGAGCCAGCTGCATACTTCCCTACCTCTCTTCCTCTTCAACACTGCCTCAGGTGACTCTAAAAGGCTTCCCCACCCAACGTTTTGGCTCTCTAGCCTGGCTCTACCTGTCCTCAACAGTCTTAAGGAACAAAGAATCAGTTCCAAGGAGGCCCATCAGACCTTGTTACTAGAGACCTCTCTCTGGTGTACTCTTTCTCAAGATTCCCTGTCTCCTCCTTTTTGCAGCTGGTGATGCAAGATGGAGCCAGCCTCTGGGGAAACCCATGGGGGAACCAAACAGCCTTGGCAAGGCTTAGTCCTCCTGTTCTAGGCAGGGAAAAGGCCCTTTTCTCCCCTTCCTTTCTTTCCTTGGGTTTGACCCTCCCACCAGAATGGTAACATCAGGATGTGAACCTGAAGAAAATGCCCAGGAAAGTCCCTCATTGATTTTAGGAGATGGAAGCCTTGGTAGGCTTGTCAGTAGCCAAAAGGAGTTCCTCAAGTACTGTGGACTCTCCCAGCTCTGGATTTAGGGGCCCCACCAAACAGAGCTTAGTGATTAGGCCTGAAAAGTTCCTTCTCACTACTTACCTCTGGAACTAGTACAACCCAAACAGTGGCTTCAGGATTCATGATTCAAAGATTAAGGACCCTGAGTCCTAGTCAAGTCTCTTCTGCATTGTCCAAACATGAGATAATGTTGTCTCCTCTGGTAGTTTTTATAACTTGCCTTTTAAGATAGTTTTTTCATAGAAACACTCCTTACTAAACTAGAAACTAAAAGGCAAAGACTATGGCTTCCTTAATGTCTCTATATCCCCTACCACAGGTTGTAATATTCTACTCTAAATGTGAACAGTAATCTACCCATGCATCACATGATTACACTGGGACTGGAATAAAGTTTTTTTCTTTAATACCTTTAATAAATAAAGAGAACTCTGGTCCTGGGGAGATTTGAGAAATTTTCTGGCATCTTCCGAACTTTTGCATAATTGATAAATCCTCTGAGAAACAGGAGAAAGCCTAATTTAAAAAAGAAAAGTCAAGAATGAGTTTATAATTCGCATATTAAGCCCAGTCCCCAGAAATATCCCTCCTGATACCAAATACTTCATTTTTCTGTTATCAGAAAAGCTATCAAAACATAATTTCCTCTAAAAATTTCAAAGGATTTGATTTTACACCAAGTTTTCTATTTCTCAATGAGAACATACAATCTCAAGAGCCAAAAAAAAGTCTCTTTTGCGCATTCAGAATCTAATTTGTGTAAAAGAAAACGAAAAATAAGATGGGGCCAAACATTTACATCATTTACTTTTGGAAGCCTCACTGAGAAGTATCATCAAAACCTACTCTCCCTACCGACCCCAGGATCTTAGTTCCTCAACCAGGGACCAAGCCTAAGCAGTGAAAGTGCAGAGTTCTAACCAATGGACAGCCAGGGGTGCCAAAACCTTCTGAGCTCCCAAAAAGTATTCCAAGATAATTAACACGAAAAACAGAGAGGTTATAAACAGTGTTTTTCTCAAATAAAAAAATGTCATCCTTTCTTGTTACGGCTTCTTTTTTTTTCTGTCAACAGTACACAATGCTGTCCACTAGATGTCAGGCTGTCCTTACCTTTACAAGAATTCTGTCTCAACTCTAAATTCTATTTCTCTATTCTTAATTTAGGAGTCAGCAGGGAAGATGATGAGCTCCCTCCAGTGGTAGCTCACACACTGCTGGCCCTCCTCCTCCAGAGATGGCCCCTGGTCTTAAGACACATTTTTTTCAAATGGCTTTATAGAGCTATAATTTACATATCACAAAGCTTACCCATTTAATGTGTACAATTCACTGGCTTTTAGTAGTTAAAACTATAATCCAATTTCAGAATTCTTTATCGTCCCTAAAACTATCTGTACCCATTAGGTAGCCACTCCCCATTTCCTACCCTCCTCCCATCTCACCGGCTCTGAGCAATAACTTTCTTTTGGATATATTTTAAAATATACTCAAGCAGTGGAAGATGCTTTGCACTCAGTCAGAAATGATTTCTGGCAGCAACCAAGAGTCATCAGAACTGAGCACAGTGAAAACTACCCTGTTTGGCATCAACCTAACTCCAGTCAAAGGATGGGTGCCATGTGGGAATATAGGTCAGTTTTGCTAGATATTTCAATTTTAAAAAGGTAAAAAAATTCAGATATTTTATGTGAAAGTTCTTGGTTTTTATATGATGTGTGTGTTAAGTGTGTGTGTTAAATCACTCCAGTCATGCCTAACTCTGCAACCCTATGCACTGCAGCCCATCAGGCTCCTCTGTGCATGGGATTTTCTAGGCAAGAATACTAGAGTGGGTTGCCATGCCCTCCTCCAGGAGATTTTCCTGACCCAGGGATCGAACCCACATCTCATGTCTTCTGCATTGACAGGCAGGTTTTTTTTACCACTTGTGCCACCAGGGAAGCCCATTTATAATGACAACTAAAAAAATAACTTCTGAAAGTAACTATGGAACATACAAGTCACAACTACAGGCTAGATGTAGCTTATGAGCTGCCAGCTCATAGACCTGGTCTTTGCAGGAAACCATCCCCCCTTAAAAAAAAAAACCAAAAACAGTAACAACAACAACAAAAGATTCTCTCTGCAAGGAGTTCCAAAAATGACTCAAACACTGGATCCAAATGTATGAAGTACATCTGAAGTCTCACCATTTTCTGCTTACCACTAAGCAGTAAGACAGCAAGAATGATCAATTACAAAGTACTATAAATTCATCTCCCATGAAACTTTAATATAGGAAGGAAATCAGCCTATTAGATTTTTTAAAATTATCTATGTTGTCAACAATCAACCTAAAATTATGCTTAATGGCTCTTCTTTGGCTTATTCAGGATTTGCTTGGACTTTAGGCTTGGGAGAAGATGAGGAGTCAGACTTTCTCTTAAAGATACAGTCTGGAGAATAAGCAAGTCAAGGAACTACTTCTCTAAAGTGACTCCCCTGTAGGTTGTTTTTTTAAATTATTAAGTTTCTCAGTAATCAAGAGAAGAAGTAAAAATCACTATGTCTCTTTCCTTGGAATGCTGTGACTAAGAATAGAATAAAATGATGCTACTGGGGAGGTAGGGGATGGCATCATGAATGACTTGTATTCTCTAAGTAAAATTTAGAGTCATCAGTGCATGACTCTGTTACCCAAGGCAAAGCAGGTAGGCCCTGAATATATGAAGCAGCTTTTGGTCATGGGCTCTACACTGTGCTAGCCAGACCCATTAGCAACCCTGGGAACCAAAGATCCAAACTGAGGAGATAACAAAAAGACCTGAGACAGAAGAAATGTTAGGATAGGAGAAAATGACGCCACAGAAGCAGTGAGAGACAATTATACCACCCTTAACAGCCACAAGATGCCCCTTCTATTTTCTTGTAGAATGATAGCAATGATGATGGTCTGCTATTTTATCATACAAATTTTCTCTACAAAGAATGAGGAAGCCAACAGTATTCACCACACTGCTCATTTCTTTAAGATGTCTTGGGAAAAAGTTACACTAATAAGTACAATCTTAAGACCAACTACCTGAAATGGCCGGTATGTTTAAAAAAAAAAAAAAAATCTTATTCTCATCAAGAGCAAACTAAAGAATTCTGGACAGCCAATGGTGGTTCTTCCAGAAGTTATGCAAGACAATATATTTTCTGTTTTCTACTGATATATTCAACTGAAGATAGGCCACATACACTCATGAGTAGTTCAGTAGGTAACAGTATACCTATAAGCAGTTTGGGGTTGAGCTTGTGAACCCTTTGAGGCAATAACTCACAAGGTGGGAAAAAAATCTAAGGACTATAAAAAGTCATCTTATTGGTACAACCCTCTGGCTACATGGAAAATGTGAGAAGTGTGTATGGATGGGTTAGGAAAAATTTACCACCACTAAGAGACATACTATGAATATGTATGTTACTCTGATGGTGATAACAGCCTAACCTTTGACATATTTTTAAAATTATACTTATTATCACTAATATATTACTGTATAGTAGTGAGATGAAGGTTTACTAAAAGTAATTTTACTTCTAAAATTTAACATAATCTTTTCTCTCCTTTGTCTTTTTTAAAAGCACTTACCTAGAACCAGGAACACCCACCAGAGCCAGTACTGACCATCAAAATATCCAGGGAAGTAAGTGGAAAACTGAAAAATAAAGCAAAATACTTTAGAGAACCTCTGCAGATATTTATTTCACATTTTAGCTTAAGAGTTTACAAAACACAAGATTTTACCTTGTACACAAATGCTGTTGCTCATTTAGTCCTACAAAAACTTCTAAAAATTTAGTCAAAGTATTTTATATAGTACAGATTTGAAATGATTACAATATTTGCTAATAAACTTCCTTTCGTGGAAAAGCAATCTTGAAATATGGTAGCTTTCAGCTTTACATACACCTTGTTTTGAAAGTGCTCAAACCTGTTTGTTTTTTTAAAAATATTTTTCCTCTTTTAGAAATATGTCTTTTTTTAAAAGAAATTTTATTTATTTTTGGCCTTGTGGGGTCTTCGCTGCTGTGCAGGCTTTCCTCTAGTTGTGAGAGCTGGGGCTGCTCTCCAGTTTCAGCGCACGGGCTTCTCACTGTTGCGGCTTCTCTTGTTGCAAAGCACAGGTTCGAGAGCACGCAGGCTTCAGTAGTTGGTGGCCTGTGGGCTCAGTAGTTGAGTCTCCCTGGCTCTAGAGCACACGCTTATTAGCTGTGGCACATGGGCTTAGTTGCTCTGTGGCATGTGGGATCTTCCTGGATCAGGGATCAAACCTGTGTCTTCTGCATTGGCACACAGATTCTTTACCACTGAGCCACCAGGAAAGCCCCAGAAATATGTCTTGATGATACTTTCATTTTGCTTACACAGTGCCAAACTCAACTATATTTGGCCTCCTTTCTAATGATCCCTGATTTTGTTCCTGCCCTTTCAGCCATGCCTTGACCTTGGAAGCTTTACCATGTACATGATGATAATCCCATTCCTTTGCCAGGGACTATATAGGACATGATACTATTGTGGCCAGTGGGAACTAAGAGCTGCGAGGAAAGCTTCTTAGCTCTTAAAAAGAAAGGGAGAGGAAATAGTTTCCTTTCTTCTGCTGAGCACTGTTGTGTTTCTGACGTGATGCCTGAAACTGCCATGGCCAGCTATACCAATAGGTTGAGCCACCTGTCGGCTGTCCTTGATATCAGTGAAACATTTAACTGACCTCCATGTCAGGACTTATTTTCACTGGAAATAAAATTTCCCCAATGTTTTCTAAGCCATTTTTGAGCTACATGTTCTGTTACTCCAAAGACCATCCTAATTGATAAAAGCTGATTAATTCTTTTAAAAATTCAGTAAAAAAAAAAGATTGGTAACTACTTCGATCTTGCTTTCTGTTGAAGACTAGAGCTTAGCACAGTTTGAGCATTCAAATAGTTTTACTTCTTGATTAATAAGATTTAGAGAAGGAATGAAAAACTTCTTTATGGCTTGAGTTCATAACCTAAAGACCATGTTTTAGGAGAGTATATGTTAGTTGTCTAGGAGAAAAGCCCATAATTTTTATCAGATTCTCAAAGGAACTTGGAATTCTAAAAATGTTAAAGGCCATAGAATAAATAACTTTGAAAAACTCTATGGCTCAGTCAACACCCATTAGTTTAATAATGCCAGTTTATGATAAACACCTTGCTTTTATATTATAAAGCTAACAATGGCAGTAAACTTACCTCAAATCAGAGGACACTTTAAGAAACTAGATCTTTTACAACTTTAAATTACTTCATGCAATTCTAACTAACTGGTAACTCCTACATCACTTACGATCTCTCTCTTATTTACTTTAGAGATAAGGGCCCCTAATGGAGTAGGGCTTGTTGAACAGTTCTGGCTCTCCAAATATCCTGGCATAACCAATGATGCTACTTACAACCAATCTTGGAAGAGAGGAAGGTTGAGAGGGAGGAAGGAGGGAGAAAAGAATAGAGGGGAAGAGAGAAGAAGGACTCAAACTTCAGCAGCATGAATGAGAGAAATGTCTGCTTTTGATGAGATACCAGAAAGTTAATAGACCCTTATTATAAAAACAACTAATTTCAGAACAAATACATGTAGTATCACATTATAAACATTAAAAACAGAGAAAGCAGCTGAACAAGGATAGATATCCTAGGGCCACCGATATTTTGCAGATTTGACTACAAAACTTGTGTGCATGAACCAACTACAACTGATCTAGGTTCAATTTTCTGAAACCAAAGACAAACAAAAAATCATTTTAAATGTTGAGATAATTCCGAAGTCAAATATTCAAAATTATTCCACTCATTCTTCTCCAGAGACTATCACTGCTGGTGTACAACTTAACTTACCCTCACAATCAGGATCCACTTAATTAGAGAGAGACCAAATCCTGAAATGGCCCCATACCTTCCTGCAGCTGAAGTGGTCAGGCAAAAAGACAGGAAGAACCCAATCCAGTTAAAGAGGAATGCCACTGTAAAAGCCAAGAGAAGAAAAGAGGCAGGTCAGACACATCCTGTTATCCAAGAAGCAAGAGTTCTAAGGGTGCACTCTGGATTTACTTCTGCTTAAATGGCTTTCTCAAGGATAAATGAGCTGAGCCCACCCTCCACAATTCTTACCTCACCTCCCCAAAATGGCCATCCTCTGTCTTCCTCCCAAAAGCAAACAAGAAAGCACAGTCTCTAAATATCAAGTGTTTTATTATTACATCTACTGCTATACACTTTAAGAAATAACTTAATATCACCAAACTTCATACTTATGACTTGCACCCTTTACTGTATGTGTTATACCTGAGTAATTAAACATTATTTGAACATTAAATTAATGCCCCTAAATACTCTGATTCAAGTCATTCATCCTCTTGCTTCTGTAAACTTTGACAGCTTACATATTGCGTTACCTTTAAAAGCACTGCATTTCCTTCATATCTTTTTAATACAGCAAATAGAATTTCTGAAATGGTTGCTCACTCCCAAGTCAGGCATATGGAAAGTTAAATGCAAAATAACATCAAGGGGGAAAAATCAGGCTGACTTTGATGTGTTGGAAAATAGAAGCGTGCAAAACAGAATTCATCAGACAAAGGCATTTACTTCCTATTTTACTGGTCAAGAATGAGTAGGAGGAATGCTTAAGGGGTTCTGAAGATCAGAAAAATGAAGCTCAGCTCAAGAAAAATGTAGCATCCCCCATAACTGCTTTAAGTATATTTTCCATAGATATTCACAGAAATTGAAGACAGAGACAGGAAATTAAGATGAAAGTGTACTGTGCTTTGAATGTGTCAGTAAAAGGCATCAAATACATATAATTATTAAAATATTATCTCAATTAGTTCTTTTAATTCAGTCATATTCACTCAGAATCTAAAGCACTCTGGTTTGCGGGAAGGGGCTCTGCTGTGTGTATATACTTACTGAAGAAAGTTAACATGAAAATCCCATCGTTTCCTATCCTCATCTGGTCAGGATCATCAAACTCCTCCCGACCTGCAAACTCCTCATCCTAAATGAAAAGAAAAGGTAAGTTCACAATAAATTATTTCAAGGCAAAGGAAAGACATCAAAAAAAATTGAGAAAGGGACAAAAGTGACTTCCAAGGGGAAAACGTACTGCTTTGGCTCAATTTAAAACTAAGAGCATTAAGCTTTAGTATATGTTAAATTTTTCATTGGTCTTCTAAGATAAAATTTTTTTCTGAAATGAAAGGAATTTTTCACTTTCTAACCCAAGTTCTTTAACAATATATTTCAAAAATTATAAAGTTCACAAAGAACTATTCACTCTTCCTTATTCATATACACACACATACATATAAAAACATAAAGAAATATACGTATAAAGAAAAAGAAAATTCTCTTACACATTTGGCTTTAATGCTAGAATATCAGTAATCCAGGGCCTGTTTAGCCCAGAATATTAGTAATCCTGGACCTACTGAGAAAATACCATTGATTAGCTCAAGAGTTTTATGAAACTGACTTGGTGGGGGCAGATGGAAGAAGATACTGTGATCATATATGAAGAGTCTAACAGTGCTGCCCATGCTCAACTCCAGAACTATTTATACCGGTATACAGGTCTGAAACAACCTCACTTCCAATCTTACTGGCAGAGAGAATCCTTTCCATCCTAACCAGAAAACATAGTGCTGCAAGTCTAGAAGGAACATGATCTTGACCAACACTGACACCAACATATGTAGCCTACCTTTTTCTTTTCTTTTTAATTTTTAAAACTTATTTATTTATGGCTGTGCTTGGCCTTCGATGTTACACACGAGCTTTTCTCTAGTCGTGGGGAGCAAGGGCTACTGTTCATTGAGATGCATGTGTTTCTCACTGCGGTGGCTTCTCTTGTTTCTTCTCTTGAGCACGAACTTCAGTGTGCGTGGGCTTCAACAACTGTCTTAGTTTGCCTGCACGATATGGGATCTTCCCAGACCAGGGGTTGAACCTGTGTACTCTGCACTGGGACGTGGATTTTTAGCCACTGGACCACTAGGAAAGTCCCCTACCTTTTCAACTAATTGTAGGTATGTGCTGAAATATTGAAAAAAAAAAATGAATACACACTTAAAGTGGTAGACTTGTACACAGTCCAATGAGGGTTCCTCAAATGAAAAATAAACAAACAAATAAAGAAAACTTTAGGGAGAACCAAAACTTGCCCTACACAGAAAAGGGACTGGGACATTCCTAATAAGCTGTTAACTCATTCCCCTGAAGAGGGGAACCAAAGAAGAAGTGGAAGTAGCAGCTTCATCTAATTTACTATCTTTCCTCTAATGTTTGAAATTTATACAAGAATGGGTTCTTTCATATTTTTAAAAATAAGAAATACTTAGTATTCTGAATTCATAATAGCAGGAAGAACAGGCTTTGCCAAAATAGAAAGTAACTGTTTTGTGGGCGTGCCTGGTGGTTCAGTGGTAAAGAATCTGCCTGCCAATCCAGGGGACATGGGTTCTGGTCCTGATCTGGGAAGATCCCACATGCTGCAGAGCAACTAAGCCCATGAGCCCAAACTATTGAGTCTATGCTCCAGAGCCCAGGTGCTGCAACTACTGAGCTCATGAGCCACAACTACCGAAGCCCATGTGTTCTGGAGCCCATGCTCTGCAACAAGAGAAGCCACTGCAATGAGAAGCCTGTGCACTGCTATAGAGAGCAGCCCCCGCTCACAACTAGAGACAAGCCGGCACAGCAACGAGGACCAAGCACAGCCAAAAATAAAGATAAATAAAATACAAAAAGAGAAACTGTTTTGTGCATAACTATTCAAAATAAACTACCAAAATACATGGAAGTAATGCCTAATAATACTATAAATGTCTTCTAACCATTCTTTCTATCTTGGTATCTCTAGTCCCAAAATTCCTCCTAAAATTGTCACCAGGTTAATGTTTCTAAAACACCATACTTGTCTTATCATACCCACACTTAAAAACTTTGCAGGATTCAGTGTGACCTACATGTAAGTCTAAATGTCTCAGCCTAGCATTCAGAAGATTCTATGACCTACAGTTCTGGCCAAACTCTTTGCTGAAGCAACACCAATCACTACAACCACAGAAACTGCCCTGTACTTGGCTGAATCACATCTGCTTTCCGAGCTTTCCCCTCTGGAATGTTCTTCTCCATCAAAACTCAGGGCCCACTTCAAATCCCATCTTCCCCATGATCACAAGGTTAAAGTCACAATTCTTAATGCTCACTGCTCTTGTGCTGCCCCTTAGATACAGGTCTTTGTGGGCCTGTTCCCCAGCTGGACTTTAAGCTCTTGTATGGCAGGAGCACTGCCTTATACAAAGCCTTCTATCTATCCACTGCAAAATACATAGCAAATTATATATAAAAGTGTTCCATACATATTTGTTGAATAACAAAACCCCTTAAGAAGTTCTTAAATGTGTATATTTGTCAAATAAAACAGAGTTCTGTGATTAAGCCGCACTAATCTCCTGGTCTATTTCTATGGGACAGTTACCATAATTCAAGAGATCTAGAGAGTAGATACAAGGACTTTGGAGTCTAAAATGTCTGGGCTTGACTCACCTATGCTACTTATTAGCTATATGACTTTGGGCAATTTTTAATCTCTCTGGGTCTCGATTTTTGCATCTGTAAAATGGAGATAATATAATCTCTAGCTTCCAAGGTTACTGTGAGGACTGAAAATAATATATACTATATTATTATATAGTATATATAAGCACAAAACACAGTGTCAACCATGTTGTTTGCTTCCAATACACGTTAACTATATAAACACTGTTTTCTCTTTAGACAATGAGCTCCATGAGGGTTCTTCTTCCTTGCGCCTGTAAGAAGTGAATGCATGTCACCATGCAGAATCAGCATAGACTATGCTCATCAACTGTAACTTCTGCCAAGCAGTGGTTTTAGGAGTGTTACCCCTCATGGAAGATGTGACCTGCAAACAGTCTACCATCCTAAGGCCTGAACTTCTGGGCCTTGTGTCATTGCACTGCCCAGACTGAACTTATATTCTTATTCTTATATTTTACTCTACCTTCCTGCCAGGCCTAGGGTCTGGAGCCCTGACTGCCCCATTTCCAGGGACTGGATCCTGCTCTCCTTTCTCTCAGTATCAGGCCCAAGGTCCCACTTGTACCAGCTTCAACCTGAATGAATACGTGTGATACCACAATTATATCACTTATAGGTCTGACATTATGAATCATGAGTGCCCAAAATTCTCCACTGGTTTTCATGACATCCCACCTCCACTCCCAAGAAGTAACATCAGGCCAGACAGAATCTGAATTCATTATGCCTCCACAGATGGCATCATCTGGACTGCTGGTGGCACAGGGTTCAACCAGATGATTGTTAAGAGCCCCTCTGAGTTTAATGTTATGAAGCTGCACTTATTTATTCTCTCCACAAATTCCTAAGCAGCTATCTACTTAACACCAAAATATTAAGTGTGCAGAATCAAGGCAAAATTGGTATATTCCTATATCAGCTCTGCTCCAAGATGTTTCAGCCATGAAAGGAGACTTGAGAAAGTGAAGGTAGTAGTAGAGATACAGGGGAAATGAGCTGTTTTGACTAGTGATTTTTCTGCTCTTTTATACTGTTTACCTCCATCATCTTCAGGAAAAGATAAGAGTCTATTATCCCAAAAGAAAAACGTATCTGATTTTAAAGATTAGTTGTACCTTTACTAATCAATTTAATCTAAGTAATATCACAAAGTTGATAATGCAAAGAACTTAATTCCCATTAACTAGTACCAAATAACAAGGTCTAAATTGGACTTACTCTTCCAGGAACCAAAGGGATAGTGGCTTCAGCTTTGGTTCTCTCAGCTTCATCATAACTGGGCAGTGTGGTAGCCACATTGTAAGATGGGGGCTTTGGAAACCCAGACTCGTCTTTGTAGTCAAAATATGCTGCAAAATAAAAAGGAAGTCGCAATTACCCAGTGATTAGCTGAAATGAGGAAAAAGGATTTCTGCTAACTCTGGCAAACAAAAACCGACCATTCCTCTAAAATTTTGCTGTTCTTTTAGTCGCTAAGTCCAACTCTGCGATCCCATAGACTATAGCCCACTAGGCTCCTCTGTCCATGGGATTTCCCAGGCAAGAATACTGGAGTGGGTTGCCATTTCCTTCTCCAGGGGATCTTCCTGACCCAGGGATCAAACCCATATCTTCAGAATTGGTAGGTGGGTTTTTTACCACTGAGCCACCAGAGAAGCCCTCCTCAAACATTATATATAGAATAACTGAATCAAAAGATGCTTAAAGATGAACATGGGATTGGGAATAATTTTTAAACTTATTGGCTTTTCAATTATTTAAATTCCAGATTCACTTTACTTTCCCTGCCAAGTGCTTTTGAACACTTTTTCTGGCTCATTATGTGGTGGCTTCTCAGGTGGCATTAGTGGTAAAAGAACTTGCCTGCTAATACAGGAGACATAAGAGACATGGGTTTGATCCCTGGGTGGGGAAGATCCCCTGTAGGAGGGCACAGAAACCCACTCCAGTATTCTTGCCTAGAGAATCCCATGGACAGAGGAGCCTATTGGGCCACAGTCCATGGGGTCCCAAAGAGTTGGATATGACTGAAGCAACTCAGCACGTATGTGGTGTGTTCACAAAAACATACAATATTAATAATAGCATAAGGTAAAGTTTAAGCTAAAAATAATTCACCTGTGTGTTTGGAAATCTGTACCATGGTTTCCTCCCACTTATAAACATCAAAATAAACTTGAAAACAAGGTTAAAATTAATATTTCATAGATTTTTGCACTTTGATTCTTTCACACTATTTTTACCATGGATTGTTTGCTATGACATGCCTAAGGTAATCACAGGTTCAGTTAGAGAATCGTTATTGAGTGAAATCTTGCCTCACCTCTTTTTAAATTTACATCTTCATTCTCACTGACTTCTATTATAATAGATTCAATATGTATTATTAGAACAGATCTATTTACAAATGGATTAAATTTCCTACACAATTTTTTTAAAACTTAAGAATTTTGAAAAAATTTCTATGCTTCAAGATTAACATTTTTTCTCCAACTTGCTTAACTATAATTAACTTCCAATTTTACTGTAGTATATTACTGAAATTATCAATCAATAGAATTCACCTCATTAACCAAAAATAAGGAGAAAAATTTATTGTCTTCACAAGGGCAGAAGAAAGGATTGATAAAATACCTAAAACTGATTCCTTAATCTTTTCACAAATCTCTAAGAAAAATCTAGAGTAAGTATCATAATTAATGGTAAGTTATTAAAAGCTTTCTCCCCTAAGATTAGAAAATCAGACAAAAATGGCCCACTATTACCACTTCAATTCAAACATTATCTTAGAAGTACTATCAGGTTGGTGCAAAAGTAATTGCAGTTTTCCATGGTTGGACTTTGCTGTTTGATACTGGAAAGTGAAAGTCGTTCAGCCGTGTCCAATTCTTTGCAAACCCATGGACTATATATAGTCCATGGAATTCTCCAGGCCAGAATACTAGAGTGGGTAGCCCTTCCCTTCTCCAGGAGACATTCCCAACCCAGGGACTGAACCCAGCTCTCCCGCAATGCAGGCGGATTCTTTACCAGCTGAGTCACAAGGAAAGCCCTTGATACTGGAATACATTCTTAAATAAATGTAGTCATGTTATACATCATTTTAATGTGCATTTCTCGCTTTGTTTTTTTGCTAATGATTTATTACTTGCTGTGTATTTTATATTCATTTTAGACTATGGAAATGATTTTAGACAAAAAGCAAATTCGAGCAATTTTCTTACTCAAGTCGTACAGCAGCAGAGACAACTCATGATATCAACAGTGCATTCAGCCCAGGAACTGCTAATGAACATACAATATGGTGGTGGTTCAAGAAGTTTTGCAAAGGAGATGAGAGTCTAGAAGATGAGAGCAGTGGATGGCCGTCGGAAGTTGGCAATGACCAACTGAGAGGATCATCAAAGCTGATCCTCTTAAAACTACACGAGAAGTTGCACAAGAACTCAACATCCACCATTCTACAGTTGTTCAGCATTTGAAGCAAATTAGAAAGGTGAGAAAACTCGGTGAGTGAGTGCCTCATGAGTGGACCGCAAATCAAAAAATTGTCATTTTGAAGTGTCGTCTTCTCTTACTGTACACAACAACAAATCATTTCTCAATAAGATTGTGATGTGCCATGAAAAGTAGATTTTATATGACAACCAGCAATGACCACCTCAGTGGCTGGACCAAGAATAAGCTCCAAAGCACTTCCAAAAGCCAAAACTGCACCAAAAAAAGCTCATGGTTACCGTTTGGTGTCTGCTGCCTGTCCGAACCAATACAGCTTTCTGAATTTCGGCAAAACCAATACATCTGAGAAGTATGCTCAGCAAATGGATGAGATGCACCGAAAACTGCAAGGCCTGCAGCCAGCACTGGCCAACAGAAAGGGCTCAATCCTTCACAGGAATGCCCAACCGCACATCACAAAACCAACACTTCAAAAGCTGCATGAGCTGGGCTACGAAGTTTTGCCTCATCCGCCATATTCACCTGACCTCTTGCCGAACGACTATGACTTCTTCAAGCATCTTGACAATTTTTTGCAGGGAAAATGCTTCCACAATCAGTAGGAGGCAGAAAATGGTTTTCAAGATTTCACCGAATACCAAGGCAAGGATTTTTATGCTACAAGAATAAACAAACTTCTCTTGGCAAAAATGTGTTGATTGTAATGGTTCCTATTTTGATTAATAAAGATGTGCTTGAGCCTAGTTATAATGATTTAAAATTCACGGTCTGAAATTGCAACTACGTTTGCACCAACCGAAGAATTGATGCTTTTGAACTGTGGTGTTGGAGAAGACTCTTGAGAGTCCCTTGGACTGCAAGGAGATCCACAGTCCATTCTAAAGGAGATCAGCCCTGGATGTTGTTTGGAAGGAATGACGCTAAAGCTGAAACTCCAGTACTCTGGCCACCTCATGTGAAGAGTTGACTCATTGGAAAAAGACTCTAATGCTGGGAGGGATTGGGGACAGGAGGAAAAGGGGACGACAGAGGATGAGATGGCTGGATGGTATCACCGACTCGATGGACGTGCGTTTGAGTGAACTCCGGGAGTTGGTGATGGACAGGGAGGCCTGGCGTGCTGTGATTCATGGGGTCACAAAGAGTCGGACACAACTGAGTGACTGAATTGAACTGAACTGAACTGAATACTAGTTGATGCAGTATGGCAAGAAAAGAGAATACAAGACAAAAGGATTGGAAAAGAATAAGTCTTAAGTCTATCCTTAATCATGGAAGACATAATTACATATGTAGAAAATCCAAGAGTATCTACAAACAAATGATTAGAATTAATATATGAATTTAGGAAAGTCTCTGAACACACAGTTAATATAAACCATCAATTATATTTTCATATATCAGTAACAAACAGAAAATAAAATTATACATGGACCGTTTACAACAGCACCAAAACAAACCAAATACCTATGAATAAATCTAATTAAAAAGATGCAAGGAAAAAATATGTAAGAAACAAGATGCAAGGTCTCTATATTGAAACTCACAAAATATTATTCAGAGAAATTAAAGAAAATCTTAATAAATGGGAGGGATTTAACACAGACTGGAAGACATAATATGATAAAGATGCTGCTGCTGCTGCTAAGTCGCTTCAGTCGTGTCCGACTCTGTGCGACCCCATAGACGGCAGCCCGCCAGGTTCCACCGTCCCTGGGATTCTCCAGGCAAGAACACTGGAGTGGGTTGCCATTTCCTTCTCCAATGCATGAAGTGAAAAGTGAAAGTGAAGTCGCTCAGTCGTGTCCGACTCTTAGCGACCCCATGGACTGCAGCCTACCAGGCTCCTCCGTCCGTGGGATTTTCCAGGCAAGAGTACTGGAGTGGGGTGCCATTGCCTTCTCCGGATAAAGATGCTAATTATCTTCAAATTAATAAACAGATTCAGTGCAATCCCAACTAAACTTCCAGCAGAGTTTTTGTTTATTTCTTCCCATTTTATGGAAACTGGCAAGCTGATTCTAAACTGTAAATGAAAATACAAAAGCCAAGAAGTACCAAAGCAATCTTGAACAACAAAAAGATTAAAGGACCTAATTACCAGATATCAAGATTATAAAGCTCTGGAATTAAGACTGGAGTATAGGCACAAACAGACCAAAGAAAGTATTGAGTCCAGAAAACAGATACTCATACACATATATGGTCACCTGATTCATGATAAAGGTACCACTGCAGTACAGTAGAGGAAAAATGGTCTTTTCAATAAGTGGTGTGGGACCAAATGGATATCTGTAAGGGAAAACAATCTTGACCACTACCTCATACTATACAGAAAGAAACAACTCCAGATGGCATGCAGACCTACCTAAATGAGAAAAATAAAATATCAAAGCTTTTAGAATAAAATAAGGAAAATGTATTATTGAAACTAAAGCTGCCACCTAATCCAATTCAAGAAACTTATTTTTCTCTATGTCACAATAACTACTTTAACAGATGCACACATATACATGCATATATAATTTCCTTAAAATTTTTTTTACTTTTAATTAAATCACACTAAAAATCATATTACAAGTTGATGGGTACAGTCTGAATTGCCCATAGCCACAGTAATTCTGAATATATGAACAAAACTGATACCTACCACTTTAAGGAAAGCTTGTTTTGGCCACACCACACAGTTTGCAGGACCTCAGTTCTTCAATCAGGGACTGAACCCAGGCCATGGCAGTGAAAGCCTGGAATCCTAACCAATAGGCCACCAGGGAACTCTCCTTACTACCTTAAGTTGAGGGAAATCAAGAATATTTATATTTCCCTATTTCAAAGGATTTTTTAAAAATGGGATCCATCGATATAGACACCTCACATAAAATTTTAAGTTTCCATGAAAAGTTTAATGACAATATTTTCTAATTTAGTACATTCAAAACAAAAATCCAGTATTTGTTTACCACAATTTATATACCACAAATTAAAACAGGTAAACTGAATATACAGAACAGTGATTTTTGACTTTTTCCCCCTACCAACATGTGTGCACCACTCTATTTCTAACCATCAGTCACGTACTTGCCACTCTGTCACAGTTCTGTTTCAGAGAATATGGAAGAGGTCCCATCAAAACTGCTCAGTTTTCAGCAATTAAAGCAGAACTGGTATCACAAAGATCTAATTACCAAAAGTCCTAAACTATCACAATTTTCTTTCTTCTCCCCCATCTCTTCTAAACATGTGTGTGAAAATTATAAAGATAATCTGGCATAGGATGGAAAGAAAAAAATTAATTAAGGAGGGTCTGAACTATGAGGAAGAAAATGGGAGACTTCTAGCTTTTTTTAATTAAGGATTTATCAGCCTTTTATTTATTATAAAAGAAATCGAACATATTATATTCCAGGTCATAGGTACTAGAATCAAAGAGCAGAACAACTAACAAGAAAACTATAAAAAGAACAAGAGAAAAAAAACGTGATCACTTGGTTTCTGAATTCTATCCTTATATTAAGAGTGTTGAAATGAAATTAAGTTCCATAAAAAAGCCACATTGGAATGGGGCCTTTATCTGTTTTTCAGAACAGTAACATGAGTTTTTTTCACCTCAGGCTACACACTACAAATAATGTTAAAGACTTCTTACAGAAAGCTGAAGCAAATACCAACACCAACAAATACTTAGTAGCCAAAAGTCTCTGGCTAACGCATTTCAAGAGCTCAGCAGTCATCTCACCCTGTTACCTACCTGCACTCTCCGCAGAGATGCTGCTGTAAGGTGGAGGAGCATCCCCTGCAGCCTGTTCAGGTTCTCCAGGCTCTTCTTCATTCTGCAACTAAATAAAAATTTCACATTTTAATGCAAGCATAAGGGCAATTAGAGAAAAACCTGAAAACTGGAATAGCTTTTCTGGAAAGCTATTTGGCAGTGGGTTTCAAAAGTGTTAAAATGTGCAGATCCTTTACGAAGTAGTCTACTCCCAGGATTTATCCTAAGGAAATAATCAGAAAGACGCAAATAAGGTAGCAAATAAATGCTATTCAGGAACAACCTAAATACCAATCGCAGGGGACTTATTAAATAAATTACAGTTCACCTCACAAAGGATTACTAAGTAACCACAAAAATGAAAATGAAGAAAATTCGATGACTTGAACAGAAAGATTTGTGTTGTACTGTTACATAAAAAAGTTAAATTTATCAAATCATGCTGCTGCTGCTGCTATGTCACTCAGTCGTATCCGACTCTGTGTGACCCCATAGACGGCAGCCCACCAGGCTCCCCGTCCCTGGGATTCTCCAGGCAAGAGTGCTGGAGTGGGTTGCCATTGCCTTCTCCTATCAAACCATATGAATCACATAAGTTGGTTTTGAAAGACAGT
This sequence comes from Bos javanicus, assembly GCF_032452875.1. Lineage (NCBI taxonomy): Eukaryota > Metazoa > Chordata > Mammalia > Artiodactyla > Bovidae > Bos > Bos javanicus. The sequence goes on along the minus strand of NC_083874.1, from coordinate 52,712,559 downwards.
TACGTGATGGAAAGCAGGTCTATGAATAGACATCTACAGTTTACATTGTTTATCTCAGGAGATGCATCAGAGGAGATTTTTTTTTCCTTGTGTATACGTATGTTCTAATGTTTTGTAATGAACATCTATCACTTGTATAATTTTTCCAGTTAGAATAATAAAAATCTGTTAAGACAAAGACAAATCACAGTAAAACCAAGGTTTACTCAGTTTGCACAGATTGTATCTTAAATAATTGAGATTTTTCAAAAACATAAAATTCTACATACAATCTCTGTCAATACATCTTCCTCTTCTGTATCAGTAACTTTCTCACTGGCCAAATCTATAGCTCCAGTTACTTTACATAGCTGACACTGAAAGTGTCTTTCTGCCACTACCAATCTACCCAACTCATCTTCATAAACAAAGACGAGTGATTTAATTTTCCACTGTGACAACAGAATACAGCTCATTTAAAAGATGAACTGGCTAAGAGTCAGTCTACTGGTGGGCAGATGAGAATATGCTTCAGAGGTGATGGAAGTACTGTTTCCTGATCTGGGTGTTGGTTTTGTGCATGTCAACTCCATTCATGTTTAGTAAATGCTACATAAATATATGCGATTTATTCAGTTTTCTGTGTCTATATTTTATAAAAGAATTTTAAAGAAAAAATTAAAAACATAAAAAAAAAAGATTAACTGGTAGAGAACGGGAGTCAATCTATAAAGTACTAACATAGTATTTATCAGTGTAACTGACCTGGGGGTCTGGGTACCAGATGTATACCATCAAGCTATATAAAGCTGGACTTGCCTGGTGGTACAGTGGATAGGAATCCGCCTGCCAATTCAGGGAACACGAGTTCAATCCCTAGACTGGGAAGATTCCACATGCAGCAGACAACTGAGACCGTGTGCCACAACGACTGAAGCCTGCACTCCTAGAGCCTGTGTTCTGTAGCAGGAGAAACCACAAGAAGAAGCCCCCACAAGCTGCAAATAAAGCCAGCATGCAGCAACAAAGACCAAGTGCAGCCAAAAAGAAAATAATAAATAAAATTATTTTTAAAACGGCCCATATCTTTTAAATTAAAAAAAAAGACATATAGAGCCAACTGAGCCAATGATAAAATACAAATCCTTCTAAACCAACTGCTGCAAAGAACTCTATCTTGAATTGAAACCTAAGAAGAGAAAGGCTGACCTGTCCTCACATGAAGCAGATATTAAATCTGAAAGATCTCAGTCTCCAATTCCCACGCTGTTCAAAATTAGAAGCAAACAAAACCTTTCTGATTAATACTGCAAAGCATGTGTGCGTTTTAAGTTGCTTCAGTCATGTCTGACTCTTTGTGACCCCACGGACTGTCGCCCACCATGTTCCTTAGTCCACACGATTTCTCAAGCAAGAATACTGGAGTGGGTTGTCATTTTCTCCTCCAGGGGATTTTCCTGACTCAGGGATCAAACCTGAGTCTCCTCTGTTGGCAGACAGGTTCTTTACCACTAGCGTTACCTGGGAGGGTAATATTGCAAAGCATTCAATTTCAAGTGAATTCTGCCAAATTTTCATCAACATCTACCATTTGGGCACATTTTTTTTTTTTAACACTAGCTATCTAACATTAAACTTAAGGCATTCCCAAAATAATTGCATTGTAATGTAAGATGAATTTTCTTTTCAGAAGTGGTGCATGCATGTATGCTCAATCTATGTGACTTTCTGTGACCCTATGGACTGTAGATTGCCAGGCTCCTCTGTCCATGGGATTCTATAGGCAAGAATACTGGAGTGTGTTGCCATTTCCTTCTCCAGGGGATCTTCCCAATCCAGGGATCAAACCCGCATCTCCTGCATTGACAGGGAGATTCTTTACCACTGAGCCACCTGGGAAGCCCTTCAGAAGAAGGGCTTCTGGGCAAAATAGCTACAGTAAATCCAAATGTTTCTGGGAGACCAAATCAGTAAATTATTCAAATAGAGTTCCTGGGGCCAGGTTCACTTGGAACAGTTTTAACGCCTGCATACCTCCAGACGAAGCATTCTCAGTTTACTCCCAACCTACCACTCTTGTGCACTGCAGAAAGTGCAAAAAACCCCAGCAAAAACAAAGCTGCAAAAAGCAGCAAAAGTCAGCAGCAAAAGCAAAGGCAAATAAGAGTTTTACGAATGTCGCCTTAACTTACTATAGCCAGTCATGTTCTTTATTTAAACCTAGCTTCTCATTTTTTATTTGATTTTTTTTCTATTTCTTGAGGTTGGTCAAATAATCCCGTTACCTCTGCATAATTAAGATTTTAGAAAGAAAGCATGACAATTCTAAGAAATATAGAATTCTAAGAAATAAGGAGTTTTAACACCTATATCTGCAAGCTACTTGCTTGTCTCCTAGCAACCTGGAAATGTGAAATTTGATCACCCCACACCAGGGTAACAGATAACAGAGCAAAGAAATTCCAATGAGTCAGAAACCCCCATTTTCTCTTTAATGAGGAAAAAAGAAAACATTTCCAGGTAAAATTTTTTACTCCATTAAAATTCAACACTTTTGAATCATTAATTAATAAATAGTAAGTAATTATTAGTAACCAATCATACTAATATTATTTCTAGCTGAAAAAACAACCAACAAAAAGACACCTACTATGATTAAGGAGGCTTGCCGTATTAGGAAGATCTCAGGACCTCACTGTAGGGTTTGCAACTCTGACTTCCTTTCTATAATGCTGGTGATAAATTTAGGCTCCATCAAGAAAGGTGTTTAAAATAAAACACTACAATGTTGGAGAGAAAGAGGCAATCACCTTCAAGAAGTATTCAGTGACCACCAGAGTGTGAATAATAACATGCTATACAACAGAATCCCTAGGTGTACATCTTTTTACACTTTGGGGGTATCTACTGCCATTAATTTGGTTCTGCCAGCCAAACAAGCCAGACACTCACTAACAGGGATTGTGGGGGGACTGGAAAATACTGCACTAGAGCCCAGGGATGGGGGAGCCTGGTGGGCTGCCGTCTATGGGGTCGCACAGAGTCGGACACGACTGAAGCGACTTAGCAGCAGCAGTAGCAGCAGCAGCAGAGCTCATAAGGCTGTGAGACTGGTTACATGGTTTCATAACGTATTCTTAAGGTTCTCCTTTTCCATCCTTGGAAACCTTTCCTATGCAGTCCTCCCTAACATATCCCTGGGGCTCGGGGATCCTCAGGCTCTCCCAGGGCTCTCTAAGAGAATAAGTGTCATTGTCAGTTTGAGGCTGCCGCTGGAAAGATGCCCAGTCTCTTCTAGCAACTGGGTCAGTGGAAGCCTGATTACAACCTACCTGTTACAGATTTCCTTTGTAGGGATTATGGACAGACAAGTTTGAAAAGTGGTGGGACTTCTGCCCTCTCCCTGCACTATGCTCCTGCAGGCTGCTGCCGCTAAGTCGTCTCAGTCATGTCCGACTTTGTGCGACCCCATAGACAGCAGCCCACCAGGCTCCCCCGTCCCTGGGATTCTCCAGGCAAGAACACTGGAGGGGGTTGCCATTTCCTTCCCCAATGCATGAAAGTGAAGAGTGAAAGTGAAGTTGCTCAGTCGTGCCCGACTCTTAGCGACCCCATGGACTGCAGCCTACCAGGCTCCTCCGTCCATGAGATTTTCCAGGCAAGAATACTGGAGTGGGGTGCCATCGATGGCCTTCTCCATGCTCCCGCAGGGGAGGGTGGTTAATTGTATAATTGTGACAGTTAATAAACACCTTTGGGGCTCTGGATTCTTTTCTGTCACATAATTTTTTTTAAACAATTCTCATCAATTTTACTTATCTCCAAATAAGATTTAAACTGTGGTTTTCCCTTGGTTACACGATTACCTATACATGCCATATAAAGTACTGAGTACAAAACTGCATCTTCACTGCTGATCAAGGAATAACTGAATCATGTGAAACTTCAGATGGTCTTTCTCTTCACCACACTCCTGACAGTGCCCTCACTCCTATTTCCTGATTACTTGCATTCCTCCTTATACCATGAGCAGAATCTGTTATGGCTCCCCAGAAGATCCCTAAAACTCTTCCACATCCCCACTTTATATGGTACAATCTTCTAGGTACTTCTTAGCCTTGATTGTTGTTCACTCATTAAGTCGTGTGCGACTCTTCAAGACCCCGTGGGCTGTAGCACGCCAGGCTTCTCTGTTCTCCAGTACCTTTCAGAGTTTGCTCAAATTTATGTCCATTGAGTCGGTGATGCTATCTAACCATCCTCTGCAACCCCCTTCTCCTTTTACCTTCAATCTCTCAGTTTAAAAAAAAACAAAAACAAAAACACACCTACCAACAGGTGCTGAAATGTTTTGTCCTGTATATTAAGCCTATGAAATACAGCACAACTAAAACAAAGGATGTTTTTCCTTGTTACTACCTTCCTCTGTATCCTAGCCACACTGTTCCTATCAGAAATAAATACATGGTGTTTTAAACAACAGAATCTCCCATAAAGAAATCATACATAACTCAAGTTCTAACAGAAGCATACTTCAATTAACAAGTTTAAAGACACAAACCCTACAAGTTTAAATTATTTGAGCTCCCGCCATAGTAAAAAGGTTTCTCGCTACCCTCCCAAAAGCAGTTCTGAAGCAAGTGTTGGCAGCTCACTCATGTCCGCCTCTTTACAACCCCATGGTCTGTCCATGGAATTCTCCAGGCAAGAATATTGGAGTTGGTTGCCATTTCCTTCTCTAGGGGACCTTCTCAACCCAGAGATCAAAACCAGGTCTCTTGCATTGCAAGCAGATTCTTTATCAACTGAGTCATCGGGAAATCCCAGTAGTTTTAAAGATGAGCTTCAATTTAGAAATGAGCTGTTTTTAAGCAACAGAAGAGCAAGGACTCAGATTAGGCCAAACTAAGGTCAACATTTACAACTGTACAGGATGGCAGTACCTAAAGGCACATAAAGTCATTCTTGGATTCTCTCTACTAAGAATGGAAGAACAATTTAAAAAAAAATTCTACTAAACATCAAAGAGAAGATCAACCCCCAAACTCATAAATCCATGAGAAGAGCTATCAAAAGTATACCTCATAATTCACACAAACATAACAAGTATGTGGAAAATAATGCTGAACTTATCCTATAAATCCATAAAGTTACAGTATTTTCATGACTCATTTTTTTCTTGGGTGAATCCTATTTAAACAGCAAGAAAATTCTGATAAGTTTAAATACCTCCTTTAAGTAGTAACAGTCTCAGAAAATCCTAAACTTTAGCTTTAAATGCTATTTACACTTCTAATTTTAGCGTTAATTTCTAAAACATTTACCTTAAAATGCAATATTTTAAACCTCTAATGATCAACCCACTATTTTTGCATACTCTTTAAATCCCAACAAATGAGACAGTATATTTACCAGAAAGTAAAAGCACATTTCTCTAGGTAAACCACTGGGGGTGCTATTTTACTCTGTTGTTCAGAAACAGTCAAAGTTTGTGAGAACTAAAAATTTTCTATTGTATATAGACTAGTTTTTTTTTTTTAATTGAAGTATAATTGACATTCAACATCATATATTAGTTTCAGGTACACTTTATAGTAATTCAATATTCATATACATTTCAAAATGATCACTGATATCTAGTTACCATCTGTCACCATTCAAAGTTGTTATACTACTACTGACTGTATTCCCTATGCTATGTATCATTATATCCCCATGACTTGAACTCTGTACCCCTTAATCGTCTTCATCTAATCACCTGCCCCCCAATCCACCTCCCCTCTGGCAACCACCAGTTTGCAAATCTTATATTTGTATATAACATACTGACTATAAATTATTCCACCACCACCAAATTCTATCCATTCAAGAATAGTTTTCTACTAACTTACTATTAACTAGGGGATGATATTTATATAAGGTAATTTTGACAACAAAATTCAATAATTAAAAGACCATCTAATTTTAAAAGACATTTCTCCGAAGAAGATATATAGCCAGTATACGTGAGATGTTCAACATTATTAGTCATCAAGAAATGCAAATGAAAGCCACAAGATATCACACTGCACCCAAGCATATGGCCATAAACAAAAGGGAAAAAAAATCAAAATCAAGTGGTGCTGAATATGCACAGAAATTAAACACTCATACACAAGATGGAAAATAGTTTGGTTGTTTCTCAAAGTTAAACACAAAATTAAAAAAGGATCCAGCAAATTCCACTCCAAAACATATATTCAAGAGAACTGAAAATATATCTTCACAGAAAAACTTGTATATAAATGTTCATAGCAGCATTATTTATAATAGTCAAATTGTTCATCAAATGATGAATGGATAAATAAAATCTGGTATATCCATTCAAAACGAAGGGCTTACCTGGTAGCTCAGATGGTAAAGAATCTGCCTGTAATGCAAGACACCCAGCTTCAATCCCTGGGTTGGGAAGATCCTTGTAGAAGGAAATGGCAAACCATTCCAAAATTCTTGCCTGGAAAATGCCATGGACAGAGTAGACTGGCAGGGGGTGGGGGCTACAGACTATGGGGTTGCAAAGAGTCGGACACGACTGAGAGACTAACCACACACTTTCAAAAGGATGGACAGAAATAAATAATCCTAACCAAAAAAAAAAAAACCAAGAAACAAAAATGATGAAGCACTGATACATTCTAAACCTGAGTGAACTTTGAAAACATTATGCTAAGAAAAAGGAGCCAATCACAAAACACCACATAGTGTATGACTTCATTTATATAATTTCTCCAGAAAAGGCAAATATAATAGAGACAGAAAGGCTGGCAGATGCCAAGTGCTAGGGAATGGACAAGTGTGGAGTTACTGACTGCTAGTACTATGTTTTTTTTGGGGGTGATTCAAATGTTCTGGAATTAGACAGCAGTAACAGTGGCAAAACCTGTGAATACGGTAAAAACCACTGACCTGTACACTGTAAAAAGATGAACTATATGGCATGTGGATTACAACTCAAAAAAAGGAAGAGTATTTTCTAATATTAAAACTGCAAACCTGTATAATGTATAATTTATTTAAAAGGACACTGAAAATCAACTATTCCAAATGAGTACTTCCTTGCTAAATCAATGTCTATGTCCCTTAATGGGAGGGGGTGGGTCCTGATCCCATCAGTATCTTCAGAGTTTAACACAGTACACCTATAAGTGAATGGATAAAAATAATAAAGGAAAATAACACATTGAGTTGCAAACTAATCACACTTTTAAAAAATCCCCTAATGTTTTCTTTCCCTGAAAAGAAAAATATTAGGATTAGGTAATTAAAAGAGAGTTTGACCAACAATGTCTTTTAAGAGCAAAGAATAAACATTATTTTTTTCTATTGTTTACCTGAAGATAATTTAAAAAACAAATCACCACCAGATCTAGACTATCCGTAACATATTTAATGGCAGAGCGAAAAGACAAAATGCAAATCCTCTTACTAGGAAGATAAAAACACAATTAAAAAATCAAAATTCACCAAAGCAAAGGAAAAGCAAAGTAATTAGGATAATGCTTTAAATAAGACAATGGCAATAACAAATGAAAAGAATACCACAGTAAATTTCCTTAGAACGGCCACCAGTTTGTAAAGCTTTCTATTTAAAGATTTTTGTGGTTATCACCATTAACATGTATAAAAACAACTGATGTCTCGTACACAGGGTTATTGTTACCATCTTTCTAAATTCCATATATATGCATTAGTATACTGTATTGGTGTTTTTCTTTCTGGCTTACTTCACTCTGTATAATAGGTTCCAGCTGGGGCTGGTGCACTGGGACGACCCAGAGGGAGGGTATGGGGAGGGAGGAGGGAGGAGGGTTCAGGATGGGGAACACAGGTATACCTGTGGCGGATTCATTTCGATATTTGGCAAAACTAATACAATATTGTAAAGTTTAAAAATAAAATAAAATTTAAAAAAATCCACAACTAATGTAAGTATATGATGCTATCATATACTTATATACATTAGCGTGAAATTATACATATATATATGTGTATGTGTAAACTATAAAATAACATTAAAGAAAAAACATAAAATAAAGCAAACAATGATTTGTATTTCAAAAAAAAAAAAAAACAACTGATGAATACAATTTGGTTTGGAAAGAGAGAAAATATTCCAAGTCAATATTTACGTTAGTCCTTAGAAATGAGAGCAAATGCTACGAACTATGGTCATCAATTCGATGGCTTTTCTTCTATTTTTCACCTGAGGTCCAAGTAACACGTGAAGGCATACCATGGAGAGAGAAAAGAGGAAGGCAAGATGGTAGCCACTCATCTCCAACTTCAACTTTTTAACAATTCTTTTCTTTAATTAATTTAGCTGCAGCACACAGGATCTTCGCTGCAGAACAGACTCTCTCTAGTTGTGGCGCATAGGTTTCAGAGCCTGCCTGCTCAGCAGTTGTTGGGCACGGGTCTAGGTGCTCTGCATAATGTGGGATCTTAGTTCACTGACCAGGGATCAAACCAAGTCCCCTGCATCACAAGGTAGATTCCCAAACACAGGACCACCCGGAAGTCCCTTCAACTTTCTTAAGAAGCCAAGGGGCACTAGGAGAAATAACTCCTCATTCATTTAGGCACTAACTAGCCAACTATGGCTAGGATAGTGGCACTGTGAGATTTCTGGGTGGCACCAGAAAACTGCCATCAACCTGTCCACCTCTGGGATCCATATCTTCTCTGTGCGCTGTCATGTTCCAACTCTTTGCAACCCCATGCACTGCAGCCCACCAGGTTCCTCTGCGGGATTCTCCAAGCAAATATACTAATATGGGTTGCCGTTTCCTACTCCAGGGGATCTTCCTCACCCTGGGATGAAACACATCTTATGTCTCCTGCACTGGCAGGCAGGTTCTTTACCACCAGCACCACCTGGGAAATACATTGTGAGATTTTTGGGTGGCACCAGAAAACTGCCATCAACCTGCCAACCCCTGGGATCCACATCTTACATCCAACTGAAATATTTTCACCACTGATGGCTTCATCAAGACCCTGTCAAGTAAATGGTGTCCAATGTTTCCAGTCACCTAGCTTAGGCAAAGTCTACAGCTAAGAAGGAGCCTTCCGGGTTAGCGATAAGTGCCCCCCACTCCTTATCACTCTTCATGATTTTATAAAGATTGGGGAAATACGGAACAATCACACAGCTTTCAATTAGTTAAGCCCCTCTACCTCTGAACATAACATCCTTTAAGAAGTGGCATTCAATTATGTCTTGAGTCTTACCTCTCCTCCACTTTTTAGTTCCATGTGAAAACTCGGTTCTTAGTTCAGAGCTCCAGAACCTATCTGGAGAAGGAATTAAAAGTCCCAGCAAAGATAAGTTGAATTGGAGACTAAGCTCCTGGCCTGTTGTCCTTGCCTTTGACAGGACGGTTCATCTTTTGGTTACAGAATAAACAATATGAAAATAGGAATTAGACAAGAGTCATTTTAAGATGGGCTTCCCTGGTGGCTCAGACAGTGAAGAATCCACCTGCAATGCGGGAGAGCTGAGTTGGATCCCCAGATTGGGAAGATCCCCTGGAGGAGGGCATGGCAACCCACTCCAGTATTCCTGCCTGGAGAATCTCCATGGACAGAGGAGCCTGGTGGGCTATAGCCCATGGGGTCGCAAACAGTAGGAGACGACTGAGCAACCAAGCACACATTTTAAAATAATTTATATAAAATCTAGTCCGTGAATGGTAAATATTCTTTTGTGTTTTTAAAATCCTCATGTTGTCTTCTCTCTAAAATACCATCATGAAATAAAAAATGAACTCTTAATCATTCATCATTTAATGTATTAAGCAATGCTTTATGAAAAAAACTTTGTCCCAACAGAATATGGATTATAACTGGCATCTATTTAGATTTCAAGAACAATTTTAAAAAATTATTTGTTCCTATTTATAAACTCACAACAGAAATGAAAGGATTCTGGACTTGGCATACAGAACATTTCTGGTCTCCATTAAGATTTTATACACACACATATATATAACCAGAACTCTCAAACTTGGAACGTAAAGTTGTAGAACCACTTTAGAAAACTGTTTAGCAATATCTACTAAAGATGAATTTATATATACTCTACGACCTAGCAATTCTACTCTAGTTATATACCCCAACAGAAACACATACATTCACCAAAAGATGTTACCAGGGTATTCAAAGAAACACTATTCATAATACTGGAGACTACTCAAATGCCCATTAACATCAGAATGGGTTACTAAATCATGTTAACTTCACACCATGGAATATCACACAGTCACATGAATAACAAACTATAACAACATATAATATCACAGGTGAATATCATAAACATAATTATGTTGAGCAAGAGAAACCAGACACAGAGCTTTTATTGTGTGACTACACTTTATATAATAAAGATCAAAACCAGGCAAATCTAATCTGCCAGTTGAGTCGTTACCCTGGGTAGGGGCCCAACTGGAAGGGCACTTGAAATGAGCTTTTGGAGTGCTGGTAATGCTGCTGCTTGAACTGGGTACTAGCTAATGCGAGTGTTTAGCTTGTGAAAGTTCACTGAGCTACAATACACACTTATGATTTGTGCATGTTTCTGCAGATAAATCACACTAACAATTCCAGAAAGGTTGAGAAAAGGAGACTAGCAGAGGATTTATGAAACTGAGTCCCCCTAAAACTGAGTGCCTCTGCTCAGTTTATGATTAATCTCTCTCCTAAACTTTATCTATTCCTCTCAGAATTGAGGGCTATCAAAAAAAGGGGGGGAATGGAACAAAGCGGGACCCTGTGGGGCCTTTCTAGATATAAAAGCCCCTCTCTACATCCTGTTTCTTATTTGTAGAAAGGTTTCAGTCTCCCAGATCTTCCCGAAGTTCCAAAGACCAGACTCAAGCATTTAATGATTAGGAGAATAGTCAAAGGACTCCTAGTTCCTCCTGAAGGAATATAGATAACAATCTGATGCATACCTTTGAGCTGTTCTGCAGAAACTAGTAGAGTTTAGTGACTATGACATTAGAGTTTGTGGTAGTAGACCCCAAACCAGTTGGAACAAGAAGGTTGAGATTCCCAAAATATCACTGCTACCTCACGACCAACCAATCAGAAGGAGATCCAGGATCTCATCACATACATATCCAACCACCCTCCTACCCAACACCTATCTTTAAAAAGCCTTGCCTGAAAGCCATCAGGGAGTTTGGATCTTTTGAGCATGAGCTACCCAGTTCTCCTCGCTTAAAACCTGTAAATAAACCTTTATTTTTCTGTAAACACCTGCTGTCAGAACCTCACTTTCTGCACCACAGGAACATGCACCCTTGCTTGATTAACAGTTAATAGAGCAGACTGTCAGCCCTCTGCAGACTGGGACCTTTGCATGGTTCACTACTGTATTCACCCCAGCACTTAACAGGGAGTGGCAACAGCATGGATACTTTATTAGCACATGCTGACTAAATCAGGCATGGAGGTGTAGCTTTAACAGAAACCTACCTAAAGAAATGACAGCTAATCTTAATGCCATTTTAACTTACTAGTTTGTTTAGAAGTATTCATGCTGCTGCTGCTGCTAAGTCGCTTCAGTCGTGTCCGACTCTGTGCAACCCCATACACGGCAGCCCACCAGGCTCCCCGTCCCTGGGATTCTCCAGGCAAGAACACTGGAGTGGGTTGCCATTTCCTTCTCCAATGCATGAAAGTGAAAAGTGAAAGGGAAGTCGCTCAGTCGTGTCCGACTCTTAGCGACCCCATGGACTGCAGCCTACTAGGCTCCTCCGTCCATGGGATTTTCCCGGCAAGAGTACTGGAGTGGGGTGCCATCGCCTTCTCCGAAAAGTATTCATATTACTTTACAAATCACCAAATAAATACAAAGCCAGGTATTAAGCCATATGGGGCTTCCCAGGTGGCTCAGCAGTAAAAAATCCACCTGCAATGCAGGAGACACAGGTTTGATCCCTGGGTCAGGAAGATCCCCTGGAGGAGGGCATGGCAACCCACTCCAGTGTTCTTGCCTGGAGAATTCCATGGACAGAGGAGCCTGGCAGGTTATGGTCCACAGGGTCGCAAAGAGTCATACATGACTGAAGCAACTTACCATGCATGCAACAAAAATAGAAACAAAGGAGAAATAACCTCTCCAATCTTTGGAAATAAAATATTTACCATAGTGTATTGGGTACAACTAGGTATTCAATAAACATTTGTGGTACATATGAAGGAAAATTGGTAATTAATCACACTGTAATTCCTGGAAAGTCTTCTGTTCTAAAAACCACCAATTGGTATATCAAAAAATGGAATTAAATTAAAATGGAGTCTAAATTAAAGAGTATAGTCAAATATACAAACCCTGAAAGTGACAGACATGTCCAGAATCCAGAGACTCATGCTAACTGCAGCCTTCCTGGCTCTGCTGGCCTCATGAGCTACCAGAGTTCTCTCAGTTATGCTTGCTTACTATCAGATGACACTTAGAGTAGAGCACAATGGGGCAGAGATTATGGATGGGAAAAGAGTTTGCTGTAATTTAGGCCTCGTCTGGAGTTTCCCTTCTCTTGGAGGAACAATGAGAACCAAGAGGGAAATGCATTAAGCATTTCATATCTTTCCTTTTACCTCATCACAGAATGTTCTACTATGCAAGTGTATAACTGCTTGCATTTTATAATCAACATCATTCAAAGACTTTATCAGGCCATGACTGATGCTTTTGACCTCATTAAACCAAAAACTTATCAAAGAAATGATAATCAAAAGAAGTAATTACAATCATAAGGTTCCAGTAAAAAATTGAACACATAGGTCTGTCTCTTATCCCTTCAAAAAAAGTGCAAGTGTTAGTCGCTCAGTCATGTCTAACTCTGCGACCCCATGGATTGTAGCTCGCCAGGCTCTTCTGTCCATTGGATTCTCCAGGCAAGAATACTTAAGTGGGTTGCCATTTCTTTCTCCAGGGGATCCTCCCGACCCAGGGATCAAACCTGCATCTCCTGCACTGCAGGCAGGTTCTTTACCATCTGAGCCACCAGAGAAGCCCCTTTATCCCTTCCAAAACCCTCTCAAATGCAAATGTTAGTCATTTTTTAATTTCTTTTTTGCCTCAAATTTAACAAAACTTTACTAACAGGAGAGGAAGCAGCAATAAAATCATGCAAGTTAGAAGCAGGATAGGTGAGAACTTACACAGCAGACCCAAGAAACCTGAATCCTAAACCAGGAAGCAGGAAAGCAACCTCTCTTGCACTGTACCCTCTCAAGGCTTAAGAACTGGTGGCAGCAGGTACCAGAGAAAGTAAGAGTGAAAATGAGATTTAAAAGCAGAAAGAGAAGTTGGAGACCCAGTTAAACACACCCAGCTCCCAGAATCCCCATTAAGAGACTGGAGGTTTACTCTCTGGAGAGTGTGAGGCAGTAGAAGTCTGGACCAGAGACACCAGAGATTTGGATAAAGAATGGACTGTCAGAAAGGAGTGATTAAGTGAGAGACTTAGTTACTAAACCTTGGAATCTCCTAGTCTACCTCTGCCAATCAGCTCTTAGAATAGTAGCAGCCAGGCCTAAGCTCTGGGGAGAGACAGAAGAGAGACAGAAAAACACTGTCACTGAAAGAAACAATCTAGTTAGATTAAAAGGTAATAAGGCCTGTCAAGAAGCTCCATCACTCATAGTGAGCTTCCAAATTGCTCTACCAACTGTGTACTTTTAACCAAGCAGGCAAAGATCACCTACTTCTAACTCAAAGATCATAAAATACCAAAGCAAGGAGAATAAACGCAACACAGACGAAAGAATTATGCAGGAAAGCATAAACTTTAAAAAGAAAAACATTTCAATAATTTCAGAGAAACAAGAGAAAAAAATTAAAACCATAAAACATGGACAGTGTGCTACTAAAGGAAAGATTCTAACATTTACTGAGCATCTACTATATGTTGAACTCCATTCTCTGTCCTCAGACAGTCGTGTCCGACTCTTTGTGATCCCATGGGCTGTGGCCCGGCAGGCTTCTCTGTCCATGGGATTCTCCAGGCAAGAATACTGGAGTGAGCTGCCATTTCCTGCTACTAAAAAAAAAAAGGGGAGGGGGCAATTAAAGAGTTTTGAAAATTTTTTAAAAATATTAAAATTTTATCTAAGAGTTATAAAATTGAGACTATCCCATAGAAAGCTGAGAAAAAAGTGAAAAATATGAGATTAAAAAAATTTTAAGAATCAGTATAAAAGAGTCAAGATCCAAAGAGAGAAAGGGGGGGCGGGGGGGGAGCAGAGCAAAAAAAGTCAACCAAATACTTTTTAAAATTTCCCAGAACTGAAGGACATCAGCTTTTAGACCAAAAGGGCTCACTGAGTGCCTGGCAAGACGGACGTAAACAGATCTATACCAAGGTACACAGTGAGATTTAACAACACTGGGAACAAAAGGAGTTCCTAAAGGCTTCCAGAAAAACAGAAAGTAGGTCACATTTAAAGAATCAGATGTCACAACTGGCTTCAGTCTTCCTAATAATGGAACCCAGAAGGCAATGGAACAAATGGCTTCAAAATTCTAAAGGAAACTATTTTCAACCTAAAAGCCTAGAAATCAAGTAAGGGTACAGACTAAAAAAAAAAAGTCTTAGATGTTCAAAGTCTCAACAACAACAAAAAAGTTTAACTCACGCATTCTTTCTCAGAAAAGTACTAGAGGGTGTCTTCTATAGAAATGAGACAATAAATCAAGAAAAAAAAAAAAGTGTGAATCAAGGCAGGGGACTTCAATTCTAAAAATTGGAAAAGGAAGTCTTAGGATGACAACTAAACAGCAGACCTTGAAAGCAGTCTTATAGTACAGGTCAAAAAAACAGGAAAGAGGGACTTCCCTTGCAATCCAGTAGTTAAGACTCCATGCTTCCACCGCACAGGCCTGGATCTGATCCCTAGTTGGGGAACTAATACCCACATGCAGCCAAAAACAACCCAAAAAAGAGCCACACATCCCCCACCCAACAATGAAATCAATAAAATACCTGATGTTTGAACATATCAAAAAATTAAGATTAAGTGAGAGTCTGAGGATGATTCATGCCGTAAGCAATTTATGATATACACCCAGAAAATTAGGCAAACAAAAAAAATTGTGGTTAACTTTAGGGAAAATAAGGTACTGTTAAGCAAGTAAAACTAATCACAGCATACAATATATCTCAGCTGTAAACATTATTATTTTAAATTACTGTAAATACTGAATATTGATCTAACTACAATATGGATATAACTATACTAGAAAGATGGACCTTTGTTGGCAAAGTAAAGTCTCTGCTTTTGAATATGCTATCTAGGTTGGTCATAACTTTCCTTCCAAGGAGTAAGCGTCTTTTAATTTCATGGCTGCAGTCACCATCTGCAGTTTGGAAGGAATGATGTTAAAGCTGAAACTCCAGTACTTTGGCCACCTCATGCGTAGAGCTGACTCACTGGAAAAGACTCTGATGCTGGGCGGGATTGGGGGCAGGAGGAGAAGGGGACGACAGAGGATGAGATGGCTGGATGGCATCACTGACTCGATGGACGTGAGTCTGAGTGAACTCCGGGAGTTGGTGATGGACAGGGAGGCCTGGTGTGCTTCGATTCATGGGGTCGGCAAAGAGTCAGACATGACTGAGTGACTGAACTGAACTGAACTGATACTAGAAAGGTACAGAGACAGGAAATGGAAGCATACGCAGTTGTGGTAAACCAGAGCTAAACCCTTAAATCTCCTAGTGGTCAATTTTTAAAATGCTGAAAACTGAAATCAAGAAGTAATATCTTATGGTTTTTACCTTCACAAATAATAACAAAACAGCAAAAGAAAGAGCTAAGAAACAGGCAAAAGTAAGCAGGAGACTGCTGTTTTTGGTAACAAGCCTGTAATATCTGATTCTAACCTATATGTAAGAATAACTGTATGTAAGATACGAAAACAAAATATTTAGGTTGGTGCAAATGTAACTGCAGGGCTATATTCTTGCCTGGAAAAACCTATGGACAAGGGAGTCTGGTGTGCTACAGTCCACAGGGTCACAAAGAACTAGACACAACTGAGCACATACACACAAACGTAATTGCAGGTTGGGACTGTAGGAATTTTAAATTATTGTAACCAAGTTCTATATAGTTATATGTCATTATAACTATGACAAACCTAGACAGCATATTAAAAAGCAGAGACATTACTTTGCCAACAAAGATCCATCTAATCAAAGCTATGGTTTTTCCAGTAGTCATGTATGGATGTGAGAGTTGGACTATAAAGAAAGCTGAGCGCTGCAGAATTGATGCTTTTGAACTGTGGTGTTGGAGAAGACTCTTGAGAGTCCCTTGGACTGCAAGGAGATCAAACCAGTCAATCCTAAAGGAAATCAGTCCTGAATATTCATTGGAAGGACTAATGCTGAAGCCAAAACTCCAATACTTTGGCCACCTGATGTGAAGAACTGACTCACTGGAAAAGACCCTGATGCTGAGAAAGACTGAAGGCAGGAGAAGAAGGGGATGACAGAGGATGAGATGGTTGGATGGTATCACCAACTCAATGGACATGAGTTTGAGCAAGCCGGGAGTTGGTGATGGACAGGGAAGCCTGGCATTCGGCAGTCCACGGGGTCATAAAGAGTTGGACATGACTGAGCGACTGAACTGAACTGATAACTAAGTTCAAACACACCTTTATTAATCAAAATAGGAACCATTATAATCAGCACATTTTTGTCAACGAAAAATAAGTTTGTTTATTCATGTAGCATAAAAATCTGTGCTTTGGGATTTGACAAACTCTCGGAATGCATTTTCTACCTCCTGCTGTTTGTAGAAGCATTTTTCTCTGCAAAAAAGTTGTCAAGATGCTTGAAGAAGTGGTAGTCAGCTGACAAGAGGTCAGGTGAATATGGCAGATGAGGCAAAATTTCGTAGCCCAATTCATTCATTAGGAGCATTGGCTGTGTGACATGCAGTCAGGCGTTGTCATGCGGTAAAACTGGGCCCTTACTGGGCCCAGCATCTGTTGACCAATGCTGGTTGCAGGCATTGTACTTTTTGGGGCATTTCATCGATTTGCTAAGCATACTTCTCAGATGTAATCATTTTGCTGGGATTCAGAAAGCTGTAATGGATCACACCAGCAGCAGACCACCAAATAGTGACCATGACCTTCTTGGGGTACAAGTTTGGCTTTGGGAAATGCTTTGAAACTTCTTCTAGGTCCAACCACTGAGCTGTTTATCACTGGTTGCATAAAATCCCTTTTTGTCACAAGTCACAATCTGATAGCGAAATGGTTTGCTGTTGTTGTGTACAATAAGAGAAGACAATACTTCAAAAGGACGATTTTTTTATTTGCAATCAGCTCATGAGGCACCCACTTATCAAGCTTTTTCACCTTCCCAATTGGCTTCAAACGTTGAAGAACCATAGAATGGTCAACACTGAGCTCTTCGGCAACTTCTCGTGTAGTTGAAAGAGGATCAGTTTCACTGCTTGCTCTCAGTTGGTCGTTGTCAACTTCCGATGGCTGGAAACTATGCTCCTCATCTTCAAGGCTCTCATCTCCTTTGCAAAACTTCTTGAACTACCACTGCACTGCACATTCATCATCAGTTTCTGGGTCAAACATGTTGCTGATGTTGTGAGTCGTCTCCAATACTTTATGACTCATTTTGAACTCAAATAAGAAAATAGCTCGAATTTGCATTTTGTCTAACATCATTTTCCTAGTCTAAAATAAATACAAAATAAACAGCAAGCAGTATCATTAGCAAAAAAATATAAAGTGCAAAATGTACATTAAAATGATTTATAACAATCACATTTAAGAATGTATTCCAATAACAAACAGCAAAGTCCAACAATGCAAAATTACAATTACTTTTGTATCAACCTAATAAACAGAAAAAAGGTTTAAAATGTGGTTACAAAATGTGTCATGAAAGGGGAATCTAGTATTCATGGGAAACTAACCAGAGAGAGGGGAGGAACTCAAACTCCCCTTAGGACAGACTACATAAACTGAGAGGGGCACTGGGAAGAAGGCAGCATTCCAGGTAGAGGAAGAGGAGGGTTCCTGGCCAGAAAAGGTGATAGGTGATTTTTCTAGCAAGTGAAACAAGTTCCCCAGGGAAACAACAAATCATGAGAGTCCATCTCTACCCGCTTCTCCCAAGTCCTGGTCTCCCCACCTACCTCTTACCCGTCCTTCAAGGCCAAGCTCAAGCTCCATCTTCTCAGAAGCTTCCTGCAAGTCTCTGGAAGAGATGATCTCTTCCATCTCAAAATGATGCCATTTATCCACTATCTTATTCTCTTAATTAATGTAATTAATATTACATACCATAATACATTCTCAGGGATTGAAGTCATTCAACAGGTATTTAATGAATAGTTACTATATACAAAAAACTGTGCTGGTCACTAAGAGTAAGGGAAGGATGAAAAGGAAGGAAAGAAAACAAAAAAAGCAGGAGTCTTCAGGTGCAATGAACACAGACTGTGGTTTCTAACATCATTCTCCAATAAAAGGAACCAGGGTTCTTTGAAGAAACAGCTGATCCCAGGATGGTTCAGGAACTATACATGGTAAGTCTGGTGCCAAAAAGTTAAGAAGTGCTTTAAAAACCACAAAGATGGAGCTCTGTCAAAGGGATACAAGTACCAACTGAAGGAGATCCTAATGGCAAAAGCTAGAACAACCTAACAAAATAGTGCTGGCTTATAATTCAAATAACATTAATGAGCCCATACCAGTATTAATGAATAAATAAAGTAATGAAGAAGAGACAAATGTCCCATGCAGAAAAATTCCAAAGAACTTAATGTAGACACATTACCCTCAATGAGGTGGTGGAACTTAACTCCCCAATCCTTAAGTATAAGCTGTACATAGTGAACACAGTGATTCCTTCCAAAAAGCACAGTACAAAAGGGGAGGGGGAAGGTGGAGTCATTTTATGTAGAGAGATTTGACAAACACTACTTTAACCAGGTGATCAAGGTCAACATCAACCATGATAAGTTGTTGATATTATGTTGACAGTATGCATTCTTGATATGATGTGATGAAAACAGCAGTTTACCTCTGTGTGGCTTCCTCCCCAAATCTAATCATGAGAAAAGCATCTAACAAATCCCAAAGGACGGACATCCTACAAATAACTGACTAATACTTCTTAAAAATGTCAAGGTCATCAAAAACAAGGAAAACTTGAGAAACTGTCACAACCAAGAGAAGTATATGGAGATATGACGACCTAATATAATGTGGAATCTGTACAGACTCCTGAAACAGAAAAAAAGACATAGATAAAAATTGAAAATCTTAATAAAGTATGGACTTTAGTTAATAATTGGAGAAGGAAATGGCAGCCCATTCCAGTATTCTTGCCTGGAAAATCCCATGGACCGTGGGACCGTGGAGACTGGTAGGTTACCATCCATGGGGTCGCAAAGAGTCGGACATGACTGAGCAACTTCACTTTCACTTACACTTAGTTAATAATAACATATCAATATTGGTTCATTGCTGCTGCTGCTGCTGCTAAGTCGCTTCAGTCGTGTCCGACTCTGTGCGACCCCATAGACAGCAGCCCACCAGGCTCCCCTGTTCCTGGGATTCTCCAGGCAAGAACACTGAAGTGGGTTGCCATTTCCTTCTCCAATGCATGAAAGTGAAAAGTGAAAGTGAAGTCACTCAGTCGTGTCCGACTCTTAGCGACCCCATGGACTTCAGCATACTAGGCTCCTCCGTCCATGGGATTTTCCAGGCAAGAGTGCTGGAGTGGGGTGCCATTGCCTTCTCCAATTGGTTCATTAATTGTCAACAAATGTACCATACTAAAATGTTAGTGGGAAAACTGGGTCTGGTGTATACAGAAACTATACTACCTTCAATGTTCCTGAAAATCTAAAAATGTTACAAAAAGTAAAGTTTTTTTTTTTTTAATATTTTTTTTTAAGGAAAGGAAAAAAGCCTAAAGAACACACCCCAAAGGTGCAAAGCAGTCAGGCCTCTGGGGAAAAGAATGGGAGGGAAGTCAAGCTTTCCTTTACAAGTTACTATTTGACTCTAGAATATGAAGAATGTATCTGTGTGCTATTCTGTAACAAGAAATGTTCAACGTTATTGCCACATTTAAGTACTGAATGACAAATAAAATGAAATTGTTATTAAACAGAAACCACTCCTTAAACCTTTGTACTTTATTTATTTGGCTGCATCAGGTCTTAGTTGCAGGAAGAAGTATCCTCGCTGCATTATGGGAGATCTTTCGTTGTAGCTAAGGGCTCTAGTTGTAGCCTGCAGGCTCAGGAATTTCGGTGTGCAGGCTAATCCTACAGCATGTAGGATCTTAGTTCCCCAACCAAGGATCCAACACGCGCCCCCGGAATTGAAAGGCAGATTCTCAACCACTGGACCACCAGGGAAGT
This sequence comes from Bos javanicus, assembly GCF_032452875.1. Taxonomy (NCBI): domain Eukaryota; kingdom Metazoa; phylum Chordata; class Mammalia; order Artiodactyla; family Bovidae; genus Bos; species Bos javanicus. The sequence goes on along the minus strand of NC_083874.1, from coordinate 52,692,117 downwards.
CCCATCAACCTTTATGTTTCTATTCATAAACTATCCAATCTCCAGAAAGACCTCCAAATCACATTTAAGCCACTGATTAACTACCAACTGATAATACTGCAATACACAAATTTAAAAGAAAAACTGTCAAAGATTATACTAAACTGCTAGGGGAAAATATATAATACAGTAAGAAAATATTTCACTAGAAATGTTCTTAAATTTGATCAATACTGAGAGCTAGTATCTAAAACTTTAAATTGTGGTACTCAAAAAAAAAATGAGTCAGTCTAATTGTAACAGCAGGACGTGCAAAGTGAAGTCTGTTAACAGTTGGTGAAGGCAACAACATACACTATACATCTATCTACACAGCCATGAGAAGCAATTAATTACAATTGGACTGTGTAAAATTCAACAGATTCAATACATGATATTCACCAACTGCCTGGTATATTGGCAAAAGTAACCTGAGAATAAAGATGAGATCACCAAGTTGATTCTTTGCATCAATCTCTAATTAAAGTGTTAAAAGTTGTTTTATCTAAATAAGCATTATCCATTACTACAAGAATATGGTTCCACTAAACAGTTATACTGTTCAAAGATAATATAAGAATAAATTATTAAGAAACTGAAGTAATCATTTTAAAGCCCTAAGAACAAGTAAATCAGAGAATGGCACTTGAATTTCTCTAAGTCTTTCCTCTTTTAATTAGCAAAATACAATATTACTCTCATGGTAGGGTTATTTTATAATCTAATTTAATGTAGAGTAATGTTATATTGGTGATGTTCAGGATAATGTAATTTGAAGTTATATGCAGGGAAACCAATGGGTGGCATCAGTTTAGACAATGCCAGATTTTCCTAGAGTACTTCACCGAGAGTTAGATACAATGGAGAGTTGAAGATCTGCAGCTCCTGTCACTCACAAATCCTGGTTCTGCATTCATGACAAATTATACAAAAGTGCTTTCATGATGTACTTCCTCATGTGATAATACATGCTTAAAATATCATACCATTGCCTTTTAGAGTTACACACAGAAATATTTATGGATGAAATGATGTGATTTCTAGAATTTGCTACAAAATAATAGTATAAATGAAAAAGTTAATTATTTGTTGATTGTTGAAGCTGAGTGATGGGTGCATAAGTTTTATTACACTAAATTTTTGTATATGCTTGAAATTTTACAAAGTAAAAAGTTGACAATATAAATAAATACTAACAAATTACTCTTAGAAGCAACCCAAGTGCTCATCAACTATTGGGTTAAGAAGACGTGAGATACAAAAACACACACACACACCCCCCACACCTTCTTAATATATACACACAACGGAATATTATTCCACCACAAAAAAGAATGCAATACTGCCATCTGCAGCAAGTAGGTGAACCTAGAGAATAATATGCTTAGTGAAGTCAGTCAGATAAAGACAAATACTGTATACCACTTACATGTGGAATCTGAAAAATAATAAAAAAGAATGTATATGCAAAACGAACAGACTCACAGATTTAGAAAACAAACTTGTAGTTACCAAAGGGGAAAGGGAAGCAACCACAAACTAGGGGTGTGAGATTAATAGATACAAACTACTATATGTAAAATAAATAAGCAACAAGAATATACATATACAGGGAATTATACTCATTATCTTGTAATAACCTATAATGGACTATAATCTGAGAAAATACCAAACCACTATGCTATACACCTTAAACTAACACAGTATTGTAAACCAATTACAATTTTAATAAAGAAAGAAATTACGCCTACAACTCAGTAACAAAAAGCAAACAATTAAAAAATTTGAATGTTTGAATTTGCCCAATTCAAAAATTGGCACAGGATCTGAATACACATCTCTCCAATATGTACAAATGGCCAAGAAGCACATAAAAGATGTTCAGTTGCACTGATCATTAGGGACATGCAAACCAAAATCATTATGAGATGCCACTTCACACCCAGGCTTTATCAAAAACAAAAACAAAACACAAACGGAAAGCATACGTGTTGATGAGGATGTGACAAAACTGGAATTCTTATGCATTGCTGGTGGGAATATAAAACAGTGCATTGCTATGGAAAACAGTATGGCAGTTTCTCAAATAATTAAAAATAGCAATAGCATAGTGAAAGTGAAAGTCACTCAGTCGAGTCCGGCTCTTTGTGACCCCATGGACTGTACAGTCCATGGAATTCTCCAGGCCAGAATACTGGAGAGGGTAGCCTTTCCCTTCTCCAGCAGATCTTCCCAACCCAGGGATCGAACCCAGGTCTCCCGCGTTGCAGACAGATTCTTTACCATCTGAGCCACCAAGGAAGTCCAAGTAAAGTGGAGTGGTAACCTATCCCTTCTCCAGGGGACCTTCTTGAAGCAGGGAACAAACTGGGGTATCCTGCATTGCAGGTGGATTCTTTACCAGCCAAGCTACCAAGGAAGCAATACCATGTAATACCAACAATTCCACTTCTGCATATATATCTAAAAGAACTCAAAGCTTGGACTCTTTTGAAACTTATTTACCCATTATTCACAGCAGCATTATTCACAATGGCTAAAATGTATTGACAGATGAAATAAAATATAGTATACACATACAATGGATATTATTTAGCTTTAAAATGAAATGAAATTCTGACACATGACACAATGTGGATGGACCTTGAGGACATTATGCTAAGTGATATAAGCCCGTCACAAAAGGATAAATACTGTATTACTCCACCTATATGAGGTACTCAGAGTAATCAAATTCACTGATAGAAAGCAGAATAGTGGCTGTCAGGGGGTTGGGGAGGGGGAAATAAGACAGTTACTGTTTAAGGGGGTAAGGATTTTCTGGAAATGGATGCTGGTGAAATTAAGGCTGCACAACTAAGTGAGTATACGAAACAAAATAAAAATTAAAAAAAGAGCCACAGAGGCGCCATTCACTCCTTCCTCCAGAATCATGACGTCATTTTACACTTGAACATGCAAAATGTTTGGCCTGCCCGAGATGAAATTCTTTCCCTCATTTCTCAAAACCTTCCTTCACAATCCTGAAAGAACGTACCCAAAGCCGATCTACAACGCCAGCAGACTACAATACAGACTTATTAGTGATGCCATAAGCAACTCACTTATTTAGCAGGCAGAGAGTCATCTAAAACAAACATTCTGCAGCCTGTTTTTAAGCAGATCCAGCAGTGTCATCATTGCCTACTTTCACTGGTTTTAAATCCAAATATCTCTAAACATATCAGGAAGAAAGTATTTGGGAAGATGCACGATATAGCCCACGATTTACTACAGTGAGGCAAACGCAGCTTGGAATGGATGAACAGGGTAAATGGCCTCAGAGAGGGCAGCACACAACAAGGTTTTCAACACTAGGCCTCCCTAGAGCTTTCTGAAAGCGCGTCAGAAGGTATGGCCACACAAGCTCATGTTTCAAATCGCAAAAAGAGAAAAAAATAAAGCCACAGGAAATTTATGAGCCCCAGCTATCTGTGTAGTCTGGGGTGATGCTAAATTCCAATTAGGGACACACTGCTCTACCAATCAAAAGACCATAAAGGCAAAACAATTGGTTGCAATTATGAATGAATCATAGTTTTCTCCTACATTTACTTCATTAGAAGACCAGCTCAATTTGACTAACCATATCAAATAGAAGTCAGAGGTCCCTTTGTGACACCCAAAAAGTACCATGCTATCAGGCTGCCTAGACAATTTAATAACATTCCATAATTCGAAAGCCTTTTAAATATGTATATTCTCTGACCAAGCATTTCCACCCACTACAAATTTATACTAAGGAAATAGTTGAAGACGTATGTAAAACAAACTTTAGTGATTGAAAAAAATTATAAACACCCTTAGAGACCAACAATAGGCAACTGATTAAATTACGGTCTAGCCATACAATTGCATGCTATGCAGATGTTAAAATATGAACCCATCTCATTATACAGCTATAGTGTCTGCCTTTCTACACACAGGTGCTCAATACACACACATGCAAACTTGAGAAGGCAAATGTGTTTCAGAACATGTGGGTATGTAAACACACATGTACACATATGCACAAAGTGTGTGAAAGTATCATCAGAGGCCCATAAAACTGCCATGTATGTACAAAGATGTGCCTGTGTACGTATGTATGGGTGTATAAGACAATACAAATGTATATGTATATATCTGCTAACGTACATGCTTATATTTGGGCCATAAGCCTGTGTTTAAGTAGTTGAGTGTGTATTTACCCTTGTAATCACTGCTTAGAAGCGGTGACCTTGAGCAAGTTACCGAGCCTCCAGAGAGTCTTGACTTCGTCATTTAACGTCATCTATACAACATCAAACACTGTCTCAAAGGGGTTCTGTGAGGATTAAGTGAAATAATGGATGTAAAGTACTTAGTACCATGACTGGCACAGAGTAAATGCTCAATCAATATTAACTTTCCTTATCTGGACACATACACTGATCTACCCTTGTGTATATTTACACAGCTGTAAGTACACAAAGATACACAAAATATTAACTTTGGTTATCTATAGGTGATAGGTTTTTGGTGTGGGGTTTTGGTTTTGGGGTGTTTTTTTTTTGGCTTTCGTATTTTGCGTATTTTCTAGGAATGTCAGTTCTTTTTTTCATTCTATTTTTGAAGATTTCTTCAAAACAATGATTTTTTTTTTAAAGTAAAAAAGATGGCCTGTCCTTAAGATACCTCAATTTTGCATATTTAAAGCTATTAACCACTACACCAAGAAATACGTAATTTTAATACTTCACCATTTTTTGCTTCTAGCAGTATGTCAACATTACCTAATAGCTCAAGAAGATGGCAGTAAAAAGAAAAGCCTCAGCTTTTTGCTTGTTTGCTTTATCCTAGGCAGGATGAAAGAATGAACTAGATCACAATATGCGATACATGTGACCTGTGAACACCTCGGTGACAGTTAAGTGATACCTGTCATTTGTATTTTACTAAAGCAGAGAGGAACCCAGGGCCTTGCCCAAGGTCATATAAAAAAGCACGTAGCCCAGGCTGTGAGAGAATTAAGGACTAGATTGCACTGCCACAATTTGAGCGTGCTTATGAAACCAAAAAGCTAAATTCTTAAAATCAGTCATATGAGGAGTCAGGCTGTAGGAGGGAGGAAATTACAACACTGAGCTGATGATAGCAAAAAAACCCAGCAACTGGCCCCACCAGGATTAATCTACATGTTTTAATCATATTGGTTTTCCTCACTTATAAAACGTAAAACTGTAGATCATCTATGATAGGACATTTAATTTCATAAAAGCACAATTCCATTTATATGCAAATTAAACTGAAAGCATCTGAAAAAACTGCACGCAGATACCTGCGATTCCAGTCAACATCAGTTAGCCACCTGGATCAATTCCCACAATTACGATGCGTTAAATACCTCTAAAAACCCTGCAAAATGTCTCCCTCGAATTTCCGAGGGAAATCAGGCTACAGACAGGCGAGTAAAACAAGCAGCTTTTTTCCCTAGGGCTTCAATTAAGAAATTATACCCGAGATAATAATCCACCCATCCCCTATACATTTTCTCCCCAGCTATGCTATTCAATTTCTTTAAACGTCATTTCCAAGCTTGGAAAACACACAGCCGGGCACACGCCCTGCAGCCTGCAATGTTACGTAGTTCGACATTTTAGGGGCATCACTAGTTAAACATCGCGTTTTCCAAATCTATTGCGAACTGGGACTTGTCCCTCGTATCATTTTGTCTTTAAATGCAAGCGAGGGGAATGGGTTTTGACGAGCAGACTAGGCTCTGAAACCCTGAGTAATCGCATCTCACTGCGGAGAGCTGTCGGCAGCAGCAGCAGCGATTTTAATCTTCTCTCCACGTAATTTCCTTTACATTTCACGTTTTTGGCTTGGTGTTTTTTTTTTTTTCCCCCTTTTCCAGTGACATCAAATTCAACGTGGAAAAAGGCAAACTGAATGCCCTCAGGTCAAAGCCTCCGGAGGGTGTCGGGTTCTGACTCTGCGACCCGCCCGCCGTGGGAAATGCGGAAAACACTGCAGGGCGGAGGTTTTTCCACCGTCCGACTCCCGCCCCGCGTCGCGGAGGGACGGTCCCGGCCCGCGGCCGCCTCGAATCCGAGCCCGGGGCCCGCCCGGCCGGCCCAGGCCCAGCGCGGCCTGGCAAGCCGCGGAGTCGAGTTGGCTACAGGCGGGGCCGGAGAGGAGGGCTTAAGCGGCCAGCGGGCAGGGCCGGGCCGGGGTCGGGGGTGGGGGTGGGGGGGCACTTGGGCGCTGCTCACCTGCTGGTACCGGTTGCCGCAGGCTGGCTCCACCGCCGCCAGAGCCGCCAACGCCAACGCCATGGCGCAGCCGGCTGCAGGGAAGGAGGGCGAGCGAGCGAGCTGAAGGGGCGCGGGCGCTGCGGCCTGGGGGCGTCGGGAGGCCGACTGGGACGCGCCTCGGGTGGGTCTCGGTGGCCGCCGCCGCTACCAGGCCAGCCGCTCTCCTCGGGTAGTGAGCGCCGCCGCCGCCGCTGAGGCTCAGACGCGGCCCCTGGGGAGGAGGCGGGGACAACGACGACGACGCTGCGCCGCCGCCCCGCCCCCGACTCGCGCAGCCCGGCCCGTCAGGCCCGGCCTCGCCCGGCGGTGCAGCTGCCAGCCGTGGGCTCCGCCCGTCGTTCCGCTCCCCGAGGCTGAGGCGTCGGAGTCGGTTCCTTCCAAAACAGGTTGCAGGTCACCGCAGAGAGGGCGACGCTGATGATGGGTGCCTGGTTCTAAGCACCAAGCTTTCTCTGCGTGCTACTTTGAACCCTCCTCACACACCCCAGACAGAGGCCACAGCCCCATTTTAGAGGTCGTTGGTGCCCAGGGAGATTGACAGTCTCCCACAGCAGCCATCTGACCCCTAGTATCTATCTGGCTGCAGTATCTCAGTTCTTATCCACTTCCTTCTTGTCTGCCATCCTCCGTAGACTAGTGGTCAGTTCACTACAGGGCAGAGGCTAAATCCGGTTCAATGACTGTGGAAAGCATGTGTATTTCACCTTTCTGTGTCCATAAATTGTTTTATTTGGAACACAGCCGCTCCAGTTTGTTTACTATGGCCTGCAAATCCTAAATTACTTATTATCTGGCCCTTTATCGAAAAAGTTTGCTGACCCTAAATCCTGGAAAACTTCTTGACCCCTGGGTGATCATAATAGCATCCCCTATTTTTATGTAGTCCTTTAGTGTTTTAACAGCCTCTGTGGATATAGACACGATGTTTTCTGAACCAAAGCTCTCTGAGGTGGTGTCATGAAAGGCAAAACTTCAAAGATACAGACTTGTGAAGAGCTTTCCAGGAGGAACATATATGCAAAGACGGTGAGGAAAGTGAGAGGTTGCCTTGTGGAAGAACGGAAAGGAGGCAGCAGAAGGGCCGTATAGGAGATACAGTTATTGATGTTTCACAGATGAGGGGAGTTATGCTTGAAGACATTAGATATTTTATGCAAGAACGCAGAGCTGGTAAGGGGTAAAGTTGGGTTATAAACTCATCAAGCTAGCTTTCTTAACCATTATCATACAATCAAATTATAAACTTTGAAGATGACACTATTTATCTTTGAAATATTTTGGTATCTCCCATAGCATCTAGCACAGTATAGTTATTGATCCTGGAACAGGCATTTGAGGTCTGCTGTTTCTATCATACCCAGCCACCTGGATTGCTTCTACCCACATGGCCAACACAGAAAAATACTTGATCTCTGAAGCTTGTTGTTATTCCAATTTCTTCTTGATTGCCCTTCCAAGTTGGCAGTCTAGAGTTGGCACTACTATCACTATTGTTTTATCTTCCAATATTCAAATTTAGGTAACTACATGTTTTAAACCACAACTGTGTGTTTTGAGCCTACCCTGAGGTCTCTGTTTGTAGGAGCCAGTCATAATCAACAAAAATTCTGTATATTTCTTATCCTCACTTCCAATTCTGTGTGTGTGCGTGTGCATGTGTGAGTTGTTTGTGTGCTCAGTCATGTCTGACTCTTGCTACTCCCATGGAATGTAGCCCACCAGGCTCCTCTGTCCATGGGATTTACCAGGCCAACAATACTGGAGTGGGTTGCCATTCTCTTCTTCTGCAGGGGATCTTCCCAACCCAGGGATTGAACCTGCGTCTCTTGCGCCTCTTGCCTGTATCCAAACTCCAAGAAGTCAGTTCCTATTTCCAAGCACTGGTCTCACAAATTTTCACTGTGGGAGAGTGAAAAAATCCAGCAAAATGCCAATCTGAGTGTTTCCAAGTGGTCTGCTCCTTAGTCTGTCCCACAAATATTCTTTTTTATCTGGAAAAACAACTTTCAAATGTAATGATGTACAGTGAATCAATCCAAACATAATCCTACCTTGTGGTCTTATATAAGGGGGAAAAAAAGTCTAATTTGAAATTTTAAAAAAATCTCATCAATGGAAAGTAGAAATCCAGACTTCTTTGCCCAGATTTTCTAAATTTACATGTAAGAAGGAATAAAAAAAGAAGATGTCTGTGCTGAAACATATGGCTATTGGAACAACAGCTGCCATCTTCATGCGTGTCTGCAGCACTTTTGTGGCTTTTGTGGAAAAGAAGTTGCTGTCCTTCTCATCTATCTCTTTCCTAAATTACTTTCTCCTTCAACAGCTATTAATATATACTCCCTGCATGTGGACATACATATTTATCATAAGGTAAATACTGGGTTTTCTCACAGGAATATTTTCTCTCAAAAGAAAAAAAAAAAAAAAAAAAGAGTTGATATTCAGCTTCCAATCTCCCTTTCCTACTCTTTTTCTCATATCCTGAACCAAGATGTTTTGTGTTAACCATTAAGATATTTTTTTTTTCCTCTGAGTTCCCCCAAAGCCCTTTGTGAGTAAACTGGGAACCCCTGGAGATCCAGGGGTTAGGACTCAATGCTCTCACTGCCAAGGACCCAGGTTTGATCCCTGGAACTAAACTCCCATAAAAGGAGCACAGTGTGGCAAAAAAAAAAAAAAAAGAAGAAGCCTTTTGTAAGTAAACTGAGGTGATGTGTGTTGATTCAATGGCTGGGTGAGCTGGGGAATTGAGAAATTGAGTCACCGCTGTAGAAGGTCTGCAGTTGGCAGGCAAACTGTACAGTGAAGGGAAAACTCTGAATTTCTGACTCACCGATCCATGCCTGCTGCCAGCCAAGCAGACAGAAAAGATAATCCAAGGCTGTAAAAATTGCACTCTTTGGCTTTATCTCGAGGTGTTGTCAAGAGAGTTTCCACACAGAAAGTTATTAATTTCATATTGCTGCACTTAGAAGCTTATTTCCCCACAGAATAGCAGTAATACTTTCCATGTGCAATACTTTTTATGTGAACTGCTGGTTCTGAATCATCCATCCTGAGAGAGAAAAGAAAGATTATGGACAAGTAAGAACACAGCTCATGTCTGTTTCCCTACCCCAGTTGGACAGGGAGGCCTGGTGTGCTGTGGTTCATGGGGTCGCAGAGTCGGACACGACTGAGCGACTGAACTGAACCCCAATTTGAACAAAAATCTCCACGATATAGTCTTCTGTCTTTCACCTGAGACCTGTCCAAGGCAGTACTGAGCTCAATGAGTAACCAAGAAGGGTTTGTTAAATTTTAAACAAAGTCTCACTGGTCTAATATCTCATTTCAGGCCTTGAATATCTCCAGTTAATCTTTTCAGGGCTCCAGCTGGACAATGCATTGCCATTTCTACTGACTTACTATTTCTTTTAATTCTCACTACATCACTATGAGTTTCCTTAAGGGCAAAGGTATTGTCTTGCTATTGCAAATAAAGAAATTATTCACTGATAATTACTACTGCTTGTGGAGCACCTCCTGGGTTTTGGACCTTTTCATACATCATCTCTGATGTATGAAACATCAACAATCATCAACATTCATAGCTAGATCAGATCAGATCAGATCAGTCGCTCAGTCGTGTCCGACTCTTTGCGACCCCATGAATCGCAGCACACCAGGCCTCCCTGTCCATCACCAACTCCCGGAATTCACCCAGACTCACATCCATCGAGTCAGTGATGCCATCCAGCCATCTGATCCTCTGTCGTCCCCTTCTCCTCCTGCCCACAATCCCTCCCAACATCAGAGACTTTTCCAATGAGTCAACTCTTCACATGAGGTGGCCAAAGTACTGGAGTTTCAGCTTTAGCATCATTCCTTCCAAAGAAATCCCAGGGCTGATCTCCTTCAGAATGGACTGGTTGGATCTCCTTGCAGTCCAAGGGACTCTCAAGAGTCTTCTCCAGCACCACAGTTCAAAAGCATCAATTCTTCAGCGCTCAGCCTTCTTCACAGTCCAACTCTCACATCCATACATGACCACAGGAAAAACCATAGCCTTGACTAGACGGACCTTTGTTGGCAAAGTAATGTCTCTGCTTTTGAATATGCTATGTAAGTTGGTCATAACTTTCCTTCCAAGGTGTAAGCGTCTTTTAATTTCATGGCGGCAGTCACCATCTGCAGTGATTTTGGAGCCCAGAAAAATAAAGTCTGACACTGTTTCCACTGTTTCCCCATCTATTTCCCATGAAGTGATGGGACCAGATGCCATGATCTTCATTTTCTGAATGTTGAGCTTTAAGCCAACTTTTTCACTCTCCACTTTCACTTTCATCAAGAGGCTTTTGAGTTCCTCTTCACTTTCTGCCATAAGGGTGCTGTCATCTGCATATCTGAGGTTATTGATATTTCTCCCAGCAATCTTGATTCCAGCTTGTGCTTCTTCCAGTCCAGCGTTTCTCATGATGTACTCTGCATATAAGTTAAATAAACAGGGTGACAATACATAGCCTTGACGTACTCCTTTTCCTATTTGGAACCAGTCTGTTGTTCCATGTCCAGTTTTAACTGTTGCTGCCTGACCTGCATATAAATTTCTCAAGAAGCAGATCAGGCGGTCTGGTATTCTCATCTCTTTCAGAATTTCCCACAGTTTATTGTGATCCACACAGTCAAAGGCTTTGGCATAGTCAATAAAGCAGAAATAGATGTTTTTCTGGAACTCTCTTGCTTTTTCCATGATCCAGCGGATGTTGGCAATTTGATCTCTGCTTCCTCTGCCTTTTCTAAAACCAACTTGAACATCAGGAAGTTCATGGTTCACGTATTGCTGAAGCCTGGCTTGGAGAATTTTGAGCATTACTTTACTAGCATGTGAGATGAGTGCAATTGTGCGGTAGTTTGAGCGCTCTTTGGCATTGCCTTTCTTTGGGATTGGAATGAAAATGGACTTTTCCAGTCCTGTGGCCACTGCTGAGTTTTCCAAATTTGCTGGCATATTGAGTGCAGCACTTTCACAGCATCATCTTCCAGGATTTGAAATAGCTTACCTGGAATTCCATCACCTCCACTAGCTTTGTTCGTAGTGACGCTTTCTAAGGCCCACTTGACTTCACATTCCAGGATGTCTGGCTCTAGGTCAGTGATCACACCATGGCGATTATCAGGGTCGTGAAGATCTTTTTTGTACAGTTCTTCTGTGTATTCTTGCCACCTCTTCTTAATATCTTCTGCTTCTGTTAGGTCCATAACCCTCAGCAAATGAAGAGATTTAAGAAATGTACATCACTTGCTCAGCTAAGGTGTTGTGGAACCAAAATGCAAACTGAGGTCTGTCTGACAACTAAACTTGAGCACTGCTCTGTGTGTGGAGGGAAATACAGGACCCAGAAGAACCTTGGAGTCTTCACAATGAGATAGAGAGGGTAGGAAACACATATTCAAGACATATTTTTAAATATAAAAATCTCAAGTTGTGTTGGCCTATATTAAACAATGCCAAGAGTTGGGGAAGAGAAGTGTGTAACCAGGTGTGATAATAAGGTAAGGATTGAGGAGAAAGGTTTTTGAATGAGAATAAGGAATGAGAATAAGGATTAGTCATGATGGGAAGAGGGAAAGGCATAGCAAGTCATGAATATGCTAATACAAAAGCTTAGGAACAGGAGTACACAAAATAATAGTAATATGGGCTAATAAATATTTGGGGCTTTGTGACAAGTTTTCTGTCACAGCTACTCCACTTTGCCATTGTATCATGAACACAGTCATACACAATACTGGACAAATTGGTGTGGCTACATTCCAATAAAGCTTTGTTGACGGACATCGAAATTTGAATTTCTTATTATTTTCACATGAAATACAAGATATTCTTCTTTTGCTTTTTTTTCAACTATTTAAAAATGTAAAACCTATTCTTAATGCAAGTCATACAAAAGCAGGTGGTGGACTGGATTTAACAATCAGGCAGTTGTCCAATCCCTAGCTTACAGTAGAACAAAAAAAAGTTTCTGTGTTAAGAACTTGAGTAGGAAGTTTAAATCACAGAGTAATGCAGAAGACCTAATGGGGAAGAAAGGGAAAGAGTGAAGAGGATGGGAATTTATAAAAAGCTTTTAAAAAATAAATGTCTTATGCAAAAAAGTAAGTCAGAAGAAAAGGGTTAGTCAAGTAGGAATCTAACATGAGATATACTCCTGATTCCTTAGTTTACCTTCCGGCCACTAGAATGCAACTGGTTGATTCATTCAACAAATATTAATTTAGCACTAATATGGGCAACTACTGAGGCTTTCTGCCTAGAACTTGAAACTATAAAAGAATAGTTTTTAATTTATTCTCTAAAATGATATTAAGAAATGCTGCTGCTGCTGCTTCTAAGTCGTTTCAATCGTGTCCTACTCTGCGCGACCCCACAGACAGCAGCCCACTAGACTCCTCTGTCCCTGGGATTCTCCAGACAAGAATACCTAAGTGGGTTGCCATTTCCTTCTCCAATACCTGAAAGTGAAAAGTGAAAGTGAAGGTGCTCAGTCGTGTCCAACTCTTAGCAACCCCATGGACCCGTAGCCTACCAGGCTTCTCCATCCCTGGGATTCTCCAGGCAAGAATACTGGCATGGGTTGCCATTTCCTTTTCCATAAGAAATGCTAAGAGTGGTTATTTACTTATTTTAGTTAACAGCTAATAAGTTTTGGTATGTTCTGGCTTTATTTTCGTTCATCTCTAAGGATTTTCTAATTTCTCTTGTGATTTCTTGGACTCATTGGTTACTTAGAAATGTGTGGTTTAATTCCTTATAATTGTGCATTTCCCAAATTTCTTTCTGTTATTGATTGCTGATTTCACTCCACTGTAGTTGAAGAATATACTTTACCTTATTTCTGTCCTTTTAAATGTATTGAGATTTGCTTAATGCTGTGGCACATGGTCTATCCTGGAGAATGTTCCATGTTTATTTGAATGTATATTCTGCTGGTGGTGGGGGGAGTGTTCTACAGGTGTCAGGTCTAGTTGGCTTACAGTTAATTCAGACCCTCTATTTCCATGTTAATCTTCTGCCTAGTTGTTCTAGCTATTATTAGAAGTGGATTACTGAAGTTTTCAAATATTATTGCTGAATTGTCTCTCTTTTCACTTGTGTCAGTTTTGCTTCGTATATTTTAGTGCCTTATTGTTAGGTACATAAATATTTACAGTATTCACTTATTTTTTACAGTCTTGATCTAAAAAGGATTTAAGTGGTTATGGTATAGCAAGAACTCATAGATTAGAGTAGATGAGAAAGAAAAAGCAAGACAAGAGTAGCAACATGAAATAGAGTTTGCCTTCTTGTTCTCTGATGTCTCTGTGTGAACAGAGCCTGATGCATAGTAGGCCCTTGTAGGATTGAAATAACATCAAGAACGAGGATGTCCCAAAAATGAAGTAATACACATTTTATAGGTGAACCATTAATTTGGCATCCAATTATAGTGAAGATTTCATTGGTTATACAATTGATAGTAAACCTGAGCTAAACAAACAAAAGATATTGAAACCAATGGAAAAATTCTCCCAAGAGCCTTCACTAATATTTAATTACAAAGATGCTAAACTGGTCTACCCCTCTGTCCTGAACAGAATATATGCTTTAAGTTTGGGGAATCCTCCCTGCTATGAATGATGCTACAGCTGGTCCATGTATTTACTGTCATACTCGACTGTGCAAATTGTGCACTGCCCCACTTCAGGAATGGCCATCCCATTGTATTCTATGCAATTGACACCCTCACCCTGCATTTGGGCAATATACAGTCTGTGCAACCATAGGAGGTGACCCCACAAAATCTTTGAGTGATCCCTCCCCTGACAAATGGCTCACAATTTATTTAGGGGCATTGTGGGTGGCAAAGGAATGAGGAACAGCAAAGCGTCCACAAGGAAATCAAGTGACTGATCCTCATCTTACAGTGTACCAATGAATTGCATGAACTAGTTCCTTGAAGAAGAGAATAAGGTGATTAGGGAAATGCTTAAATCTCTAACCCTCAGGCTGATTGGGAGGGTAAGAAAAGGGCTTCTCACATTCCCCAGGCTAGTTGTTTCCTTACTGTGTTTAGGGAGTATCATAAGAAACACCATTACACAAGGGGAATACTAAAGCTCATATTTATGCCTGTGGTGTGTCAGGGGAGAAACAGTGTGTGCTAATTATGACAAAAAAGAGAAGCGACCTGCGGCGGCGGGGGACGGGGGGTGGCCCTCTGGAAGACACTGATGTTGGTTTAAACTCAGCAGCAGCTTGTGGGCGTGCATGCTGGTTCCTATAGGTCTTGAGGAAACTTCCCAGGCAATTTAGAGCAGGCCTCAGGCAAAGTACAAGAGGGAATCTCTAGTTCTAAATTAGATTACGTACAGACCTGGGAATAATACCTTGGTTTTTAAGCAGTGTTGACATCCTGGCCAAATTATTCAGGAACTCCTCTCTAACATTATTCCTGTGTGGCTCTCGCCCACACCACCACATCTTCAGTAACAAAAGCCATAGAACAAAGACAAGCCACCTTGTATGCCAAATTCCTTGCCTTGTGTCAGCAGTGCTCCAATAGGATGGTGGTACTAGGTGGGAAGATACGCTGGGAATACAGCCTTTCCGGAATTGATGATGACAAAATAGGTCACAAAACCTCAGATTTTGATTTTAAATGGTCTAACTGGCTGTCTACAGGTGGTGGAACAGAAGCTGTGCTGTTGACTCTCGAAACACCAAATATTCTCTTACCTAGTCTTTGCTTTACTTGTTAAGCCAATGTCATTCCACTGGCAAATATGGTCAGTATACTCATCTGTAGGCCATCCAAAATACTAGCTTAAGTTCCCACTGCTGTTTGTCACCATAAAAAGTCTTCAGGCACACTTTTTATTGTCCACTGGGCTAACAAAACTCCCTGTGACGTCACTGTTCACATGAACATTGCTTTAATAACATTTACTGAGTATTGATTTTATGCTAGGGAGTATGTCAAGCATTTACATTTATTATCTTTTTTTTCCCTTCCTGACCTTCAACGTGGGATAGCTCCTCTAGGCCCTCTTGTGCCCGCGCAGCCACCGCTCCTTGGACATGGGGTTGGTCCTCCCGGCCTCCGCCCCTGGCCTTGGGCGTGGGGTTAGTTCTCCCAGCCGCTGCCCCTGGCCTCGGGCGTGGGGGCGTTGAGGGTCAGGAAGGGCAGCGGTGAGGAGATACCCCTCGTCCAAGGTAAGAGAAACCCAAGTAAGATGGTAGGTGTTGTAAGAGAGCATCAGAGGGCAGACACATTGAAACCACACTCACAGAAAACTAGTCAATCTAATCACACTAAGACCACAGCCTTGTCTAACTCAATGAAACTAAGCCATGCCCATGGGGCAACCCAGGACAGGCGGGTCATGGTGGAGAGATCTGACAGAATGTGGTCCACTGGAGAAGGGAATGGCAAACCACTTCAGTATTCTTGCCTTGAGAACCCCATGAACAGTATGAAAAGGCAAAATGATACGATACTGAAAGAGGAACTCCCCAGGTCAGTAGGTGCCCAATATGCTACTGGAAATCAGTGGAGAAATAACTCCAGAAAGAATGAAGGGATGGAGCCAAAGCAAAAACAATACCCAGCTGTGGATGTGACTGGTGATAGAAGCAAGGTCTGATGCTGTAAAGAGCAATATTGCATAGGAACCTGGAATGTCAGGTCCATGAATCAAGGCAAATTGGAAGTGGTCAAACAAGAGATGGCAAGAGTGAATGTCGACATTCTAGGAATCAGCGAACTCAAATGGCCTGGAATGGGTGAACTTAACTCAGATGACCATTATATCTACTACTGCAGGTAGGAATCCCTCAGAAGAAATGGAGTAGCCATCATGGTCAACAAAAGAGTCCGAAATGCAGTACTTGGATGCAATCTCAAAAACGACAGAATGATCTCTGTTCATCTCCAAGGCAAACCATTCAATATCACAGTAATCCAAGTCTATGCCCCAACCAGTAATGCTGAAGAAGCTGAAGTTGAGCGGTTCTATGAAGACCTACAAGATCTTTTAGAACTAACACCCAAAAAAGATGTCCTTTTCATTTTAGGGAACTGGAATGCAAAAGTAGGAAGTCAAGAAACACCTGGAGTAACAGGCAAATTTGGCCTTGGAATACGGAATGAAGCAGGGCAAAGACTAATAGAGTTTTGCCAAGACAATGTACTGGTCATAGCAAACACCCTCTTCCAATAACACAAGAGAAGACTCTACACATGGACATCACCAGATGGTCAACACCGAAATCAGATGGATTATATTCTTTGCAGCCAAAGATGGAAAAGCTCTATACAGTCAACAAAAACAAGACTGGGAGCTGACTGTGGCTCAGATCATGAACTCCTTATTGCCAAATTCAGACTGAAATTGAAAAAAGTAGGGAAAACCACTAGACCATTCAGATATGACCTAAATCAAATCCCTTATGATTATATAGTGGAAGTGAAAAATAGATTTAAGGGCCTAGATCTGATAGATAGAGTGCCTGATGAACTATGGACTGAGGTTCGTGACATTGTATAGGAGACAGGGATCAAGACCATCCCCATGGAAAAGAAATGCAAAAAAGCAAAATGGCTGTCTGGGGAGGCCTTACAAATAGCTGTGAAAAGAAGAGAAGTGAAAAGCAAAGGAGAAAAGGAAAGATATAAGCATCTGAATGCAGAGTTCCAAAGAATAGCAAGAAGAGAAAAGAAAGCCTTCCTCAGCGATCAATGCAAAGAAATAGAGGAAAACAACAGAATGGGAAAGACTAGAGATCTCTTCAAGAAAATTAGAGATACCAAGGGAACATTTCATGCAAAGATGGGCTCGATAAAGGACAGAAATGGTATGGACCTAACAGAAGCAGAAGATATTAAGAAGAGGTGGCAAGAATACACAGAAGAACTGTACAAAAAAGATCTTCATGACCCAGATAATCACGATAGTGTGATCACTGACCTAGAGCCAGACATCCTGGAATGTGAAGTCAAGTGGGCCTTAGAAAGCATCACTACGAACAAAGCTAGTGGAGGTGATGGAATTCCAGTTGAGCTATTTCAAATCCTGAAAGATGATGCTGTGAAAGTGCTGCACTCAATATGCCAACAAATTTGGAAAACTCAGCAGTGGCCACAGGACTGGAAAAGGTCAGTTCATTCCAATCCCAAAGAAAGGCAATGCCAAAGAATGCTCAAACTGCCACACAATTGCACTCATCTCACATGCTAGTAAAGTAATGCTCAAAATTCTCCAAGCCAGGCTTCAGCAATACGTGAACCGTGAACTTCCTGATGTTCAAGCTGGTTTTAGAAAAGGCAGAGGAACCAGAGATCAAATTGCCAACATCCGCTGGATCATGGAAAAAGCAAGAGAGTTCCAGAAAAACATCTATTTCTACTTTATTGACTATGCCAAAGCCTTTGACTGTGTGGATCACAATAAACTGTGGAAAATTCTGAAAGAGATGGGAATAGCAGACCACCTGACCTGCCTCTTGAGAAATCTGTATGCAGGTCAGGAAGCAACAGTTAGAACTGGACATGGAACAACACACTGGTTCCAAATAGGAAAAGGAGTACGTCAAGGCTATGTATTGTCACCCTGCTTATTTAACTTATATGCAGAGTACATCATGAGAAACGCTGGACTGGAAGAAACACAAGCTGGAATCAAGATTGCCGGGAGAAATATCAATAACCTCAGATATGCAGATGACAGCACCCTTATGGCAGAAAGTGAAGAGGAACTCAAAAGCCTCTTGATGAAAGTGAAAGTGGAGAGTGAAAAAGTTGGCTTAAAGCTCAACATTCAGAAAACGAAGATCATGGCATCTGGTCCCATCACTTCATGGGAAATAGATGGGGAAACAGTGGAAACAGGGTCAGACTTTATTTTTTGGGCTCCAAAATCACTGCAGATGGTGATTGCAGCCATGAAATTAAAAGACGCTTACTCCTTGGAAGGAAAGTTATGACCAACCTAGATAGCATATTCAAAAGCAGAGACATTACTTTGCCAACAAAGGTCCGTCTAGTCAAGGCTATGGTTTTTCCTGTGGTCATGTATGGATGTGAGAGTTGGACTGTGAAGAAGGCTGAACACCGAAGAATTGATGCTTTTGAACTGTGGTGCTGGAGAAGACTCTTGAGAGTCCCTTGGACTGCAAGGAGATCCAACCAGTCCATTCTGAAGATCAGCCCTGGGATTTCTTTGGAAGGAATGATGCTAAAGCTGAAACTCCAGTACTTTGGCCACCTCATGTGAAGAGCTGACTCATTGGAAAAGACTCTGATGCTGGGAGGGATTGTGGGCAGGAGGAGAAGGGGTCGACAGAGGATGAGATGGCTGGATGGCATCACCGACTGGATGGACGTGAGTCTGGGTGAATTCCGGGAGTTGGTGATGGACAGGGAGGCCTGGTGTGCTGCGATTCATGGGGTCGCTAAGGGTCAGACACGACTGAGCGACTGAACTGAACTGAACTGAACTGATTTTTTTTTCCACCTACAGTAAATACATGAGGTAGAGTCTATATCCATCTTTTCTATGGATGAGGGAACAAGTTGCCTGAAAATTATCTTGCCTGTGTGTGTGTCATAGAAGACTGGGGCTAAAAGGACTTTAGAAATCATTTGACTTGATGCTTCACTTTATAGATGAGGAAAGTGAGTTCAGAGAGGTTAAGTCCCATGCCCATAATCACACAGCCTGGAAGTGGCAGAGCTGATACCCGATACAAGATTCCTTCCATGTTGGAACTATACTATCTACCATTTGGGGTTAATACACATCACCTTGGCCTCTCTGTGAGTCTGAGGCCCAGTCTTTTGTGATTTGAGAATTTGTGCCATCTCCAAGTGTGCTGTCATCATGCAACCAAATATGATTCAAAACAAGGCTGGGGGCGGGTGGGGGTGGGGGGCGTTTTGTTCTCTCTGTGCATCAGATTGATGATGAAGTCAAACTTCATGACTCAGAATACGCAGAAGCTCTCCAGCCCTTAACAACTTTCCCCACAGGAAAACTGCCAGGTGCTTGGTTACCTTTTGAGTTCTTTGTGGGTGGCAGAGAACGCCTCTAAAAATAGATTCGTCCTCAACTCTCCCAGAAGAGGCTTGCAGCCTAAAAATGTCACTCCCTTTTCCCTTCCAAACACAGACATCACTACCCCAGGTATAGCCTTTCCTTACTAACCCAGCAGCTGCCTAAACAGAAGCCTGCCTCCCACCTGGAGTCTAGATTTCCCTTATTGGGGAAGGGACAAAAATGTCTTGAAAGCAGGAGGAAACAACCTTTCACATGAATTTTGGCAAAAACTGCTCTTCTAAAACAGACAGATTTCAAGGAAAAAGGTGTGGGTCTCTGGCTTAGTCTTTTACCTCCTGAAGATCAACTAAAAGGGAAAATGTATGTAAAAGTGCTTTGTGAAGGCAATGGCACCCCACTCCAGTACTCTTGCCTGGAAAATGCCATGGACGGGGGAGCCTGGTGGGCTGTAGTCCATGGGGTCGCTAAGATTTCAGGCACGACTGAGTGACTTCACTTTCACTTTTCACTTTCATGCATTGGAGAAGGAAATGGCAACCCACTCCAGTGTTCTTGCCTGGAGAATCCCAGGGACAGAGGAGCCTAGTGGGCTGCCGTCTATGGGGTTGCACAGAGTCAGACACGACTGAAGTGACTTAGCAGCAGCAGCAGTAGCAGCAACCTGCAAATACCAGGGACTATCATGGGCCCCTGCCTGTGTTCCCCGCAACTTCAGATCTGCAGTGAGTGGAAGAAATGACTTCTCTAGCGATACCTCTGGTGAGACAGATTTTCCAGCCACAGAGACCCAGGGAGTTTCCCTGGCCTGTGCTTTCGATGGCTAACTCCTTGTGTGCTGAGATGAGATTAAGACCAATCATTGCAAAAAAGCAGTCCTGAGGCTGGCTGATGCCAGCTAAAACAGGGTGCAGGCGGCCGGAAGGAGTAAGAATGAATTTCAACCAACCAGCAGAACTGAGGAGACAGGGAGAGAACCTTGCTCAGCTGTGGGCAGACCTCCCAACTGAGTCTCTGCTGCTGCGTTAACCTGGAACTGGTCTTAATACAAAGACGTGTTTGCTAGCTTCTTGCCAGAAGCATGTGATGCTTGAGCTCCATGGAACACCTTGTCATGTTAGAGCTGTTTTTGGTTCTTTTATTTTATTCATGTATTCATTTATTCAGTAAATAGGTTGTTAATTCTTACTTCATGGGCAGCTTTCTCTGTTTCAACAAACCCTTTCATTTCCTGCCCACACACAAAGCCCACATGCAGTGGGTATAGTTGAAGGTAAACAGGTTTTGTTTAAATAAAAAAGTAAAGATGTGCTCTGACCAGCACACCCAGTCCATGCCACCTTCCTGGCCCCCACACCATACACTAGAGGTCACTTGGGGGTATTTTCTGTGTTTGGGAACCACTCAGCTCCTGGAAAGCACAGGTTTCAGAATGCCATCATACTCTATTTTTTTTTTACAGCATCATTACAGTATTTGTTGGGCACTCTTGTACATAGCTCCATGGGAGATTCTGCAGGAATATAAAAGCAATAACAACAGCAGCAACACAAAGATATATCACCAAGAACAAGAAGTGTAGGGATTTCCCTGGCAGTCTAGTGGTTAAGACTTCGTCTTCCAATGCAAGGGGCATGGATTTGATCCCTGGTCAGGGAGCTAAGATCCCACATGCCTTGCGACCAAAAACCGAAACATAAAACAGAAGCAGTATGGTAGCAAAAGTCAAAACTTAAAAAAAACAAGAAGTTTAAGATATGGCTCCCTGAGCTTTAGGTACTTAGAATGGGATACTCAAAGGTAGACGAAATGCAGTGACTCATGCCACCGTCTGCAGGCCCAGACAGTTAGTGACAATCAATTCCATCACTCCCACCAAGGTAAACACAACTCAGAATCCTCAACACAGTGCTCTGAAGATACAACCCATCCACCTCCTTTTTCCACCCCTGTGTTTCTGATCAAGTTCAACAAGAGTTCAGGAGAGGAAGAAATGATGGTATGTGCTAGAATGGTTGGGAAAGATACCACAGGGGAGGGAAATTTTAGCTGTACCCTGAAGGACTGATCCAATTTGAACAGACTGAGTAAAAGAAAAGAGAGAGGAAGGCTATATGCTGTATTGAAGTTCTTTGCATTTTTTAAAAATGTAGTCAAATCTGTGTCTCCTTAAAAAAAAAAAAAAAAAAAAACAACTTCTTGCTTTAATTTAGGAAGATCTTTCTCACCCCCAAGATCATGAATACACTCACCTATATTTTCTTCCAGTACCTTCATGGTTTTCTTTTTAACATAGACCTATCTGATCTAGTTTAATTTACCTGGGAACAAGGAATACGGTAGAAATTCAGTTATTGTTGTTGGTGATTTTTAAATGGCAAGCTAAATCTCATACCATTTTTTTGAATAATCATTTAAAAATTCTCCTTGAGACTTCCCTGGCAGTTCAATGGTTAAGACTTCCAACTCAGGGGGCGCAGGTACCATCCCTGGTCAGGGAGCTAGATCCCAGGTGTTCCATGGTGTGGCCGAAAAATAAATAAAATTTGGGAAAAAAATGTTTTAAAACATCTCCTTTATACAAAATGCCATTATATACATACACTTATTTCTGAACCCCTGGTTCTTTTTTCAGTCATCTATTCAAATGCTTATTGTTAATCCTGCGTTTCAGAAAACTCAGTTCACAAACTCAGCACACAAATTAGATAAACTAAGGAGATAGGATTCTTCAAGCTATAGATAGCAAGCTACCCTAATTATCCCTGAAATGATTCAATTTTTCAAAAGCTTAAATGTATACATCCCTTTTAAATGTAACAGCTTTATTAACATCCAACGCGCATACCATACACTTCATCCATTTAATATGTACAATTCAATGATTCTAAGGATATTTGCAGCATGAAACAATTTTACAACATTCTCAGATCTCTAGTCCTGTGCAACCATTATCTATTTGCTGTCTCTACGGATTTGCCTATTCTGGATATTTCATTACAAATGTAACCATACAAATGGAATCATACAGTAAAAGGCCCTTTATGTCTGGCATCTTTCACTTAGCATGTTTTCAAAGTTTATCCATATTTTAGCATATATTTCTACTTAGGTTTTTTAAATTGATATATTTATATAACATGAAGTTAACTTTTTAAAATGTACATTTCGTACCCTCACTATGTTCTGCAACCATCACAACTATCTAGTTCCAGAACATTTTCACCACCCCAAAAGGAAACCCTGTACTTAGTAAACAGTCACTCCTCACTTCTCCCCCACCCCTCACAGCCTCCAGCAAACACTGATCAACTTTCCATCTCTATGGATCTGCCTAGTCTGGACATTTCATATAAATAGATCATAAATGTGACCTTTTGTGACTGGCTTCTTTCACTAAGCATGTTTTCAAAGTTCACTCATATCATAGCATGTGTATCCTTACTTCATCTCTTACTGTTAGTGAATATTCCATGGCATGGACATAACACAGTTGGTTTATCCATTCATCTGTTGATAGACATTTTGATCATCTTCACTTTTTGGCTATTAGGAATAATGTTGCTAAGGGATTCCCTGGTAGCTCAAAGGGTAAAGAGTCTGCCTGCAATGCGGAAGGCCCAGATTCGATCCCTGGGTTAGGAAGATGACCTGGAGAAGGAAATGGCAACCCACTCCAATATTCTTGACTGGAAAATCCCATGGATGGAGGAGCCTGGCAGGTTACATACAGTCCATGGGGTCACAAAGAGTCAGACACGACTAAGTGACTTCACTTTCATTTTTTGTGTGTGAACTCTGCACTTCTTTTAAAAGGGGCATTATCTTCTGTATAAAGTCCTATTAAAGTGAAAGTGAAAGTCGCTCAGTCATGTTTGACTCCTTGTGACCCCATGGACTATACAATCCATGGAATTCTCCAGGCCAGAATCCTGGAGTGGGTAACCTTTCCCTTCTCAGGGAGATCTTCCCAACCCAGGGATCAAACCCAGGTCTCCTGCATTGCAGGCAAATTCTTTACCAGCTGAGCCACCGGGGAAGCCCAAGAATACTGGAGTGGGGAGCCTATCCTTTCTCCAGCAGATCTTCCCCACCCAGGAATCAAACTAGGATCTCCTGCATTGCAGGCGGACTCTTTACCAACTGAGCTATCAGGGAAGCCATATAAAGCCCTATACTTTCTTGTCATACTAATCCCATGCACCATCTTTTCAGGATATCAAAAAATTTATTTCCCCTGAGCCTTGTTTCTTTCCTTTGGCTTTCAGGTTCCCTGACTAGGGATCAAACCCAGGCACACTGCATGGAGGTGCAGAGGCCTAACCACTAAACCACCAGGGAATTCCCTAGCCTCATTTCTTTAAAGCCAAATATAATTTCATTAGCAGAGGCCTTGATCTTGTCAGTCTATGCTAATCTGAACCACCAGTAAGCAAAGGAGATTTAAGAAATTAATTAAGAAAACTGCAGTCTGGTGAAGGACATGGCTAGGTGGATTCAAAAGGATATGGTGATAAAGATGGGGATGATGCTGAAGTACAGTGTACAGACTTACTAACACTACTGCTTTTAAGTTCTTTTCTTTGCAGGAACAGGACCCAGGTACCTTCATTCACTTATTTATGTACTAGAGATTCAAATTTTAAACTAGCTTAAACATTCAATAGGTTTTGCCCATTAAACCTGCTATGAGCAGGATTGCCATAGAAAGTTTCGGGGAAAGAAATCAAACAAGCAAAACAAAGGTAGACACAGTTTATTAACAGAACCACTCTTCCGTTAGACTCTTAAGTGCGTAAAAACAAGGGCTGCATCTTTGTGGTGGGAGCACTATAAATGTACTATATTTGTTAAGAGATAAATGTACTATATTTGTTAAGAGATAAATGTACATTTATGAGCACCATAAATGTACTATATTTGTTAAGAGAAAGAATGAGAGAAGGTGCATCTAGAAATAAGATTTCTAGCCTTTGTCCCATTCACTTACTCCCATCATGCTGTTTATGCTCCCCTGGAGACCCTGGCTTCACCCAACTCTAAGGGACAAATCATGGTCTCTCCAAGGCAGGCGAGATGCAGGATTATCTCTAGCATTTTCGGGAAGGGATGGGGCACCCATAGTAGAAAATCAAGCAACCCTGCTGACTCATATCTTTCAACTGCCAATTTTGAAAGGAGAGGGATTTTGTTGTTGTTGTTGTTATCCTTTGCTGTTTGTACCGAGAAACAAAAATAAAAGCAAACAGGAGTTTAAATACTAAATCAAATCGACTTGACAAAATCCCAAAGGTGCCTCTGGAGGTGAACAGACCTAGCCTTGTAAGCTCCCAAACCTCCTCCCAGGGCTGCCTGACCCCTCGGTGCTGGCTAATTGTAGCTCTGGGAGAAGCAGGATAAACAGACCACTCAGTGCTGCTATATTAAGCAGCACTAAGTCCAGTTAGTCAGTGCTGGCAGCAGGCAGCGCAAGAAGCACCTTCATGGTCCAGACAGCTGTGTACTCCACCAGACACACTGAAGAAAAGCTGCAGCAAAGTCCAAAAAGTCCCTTTCAGGAAATGCCTCTTTGCCCTTAGTGAAACCTTGGCAGTCTTGCCAGGCCAGAGGTGACATGTTGACCTGGAAGTGCCTGAAAAATCCCACAGTACCTCAAGTTGAAGCAGCAGTCACGCTGCATCAGTGGCTGGCTCCCTTGCATTACTGGCAATCAGTTCAGATGTCACCTCTTCAGAGGGGGCTACTCTGGTGCCTTACACATACCTGGAGACCCTAGAGATGAAATCGCTGGCTCAGCCCACACAGCACTCTAGTTGGATCTCCTTCCTGATCAAAGAAGCTCACTAAAGATGAGGGGTATGGCAGGGCCACTATCTGAAAGGGGGGTGTTGGCCCTTTTGATTAGTTGGTATTCAGGTTTTCTCTGGCTTTAGCTCCTATTGGCGTGAAACAATGGTGATTTTCACCCTGTCCTAAAACAAACAGAGCTGTGACTTGTGTTTCCCAGTGTTCACTACTAATTTCATGCACCATCGGGTTTCGTGTTCTCTCATGTTTCCATTAAATCTAGATTCTCCCCCTGGGATGTTGGCACATTGTGCGGGGCACATTGTGGTGAGCACATCGTGATGGGCTGGCATGCTGGGTGTTGGGAAGAGGCTAGAACTAACTTCAGGAGAACTTGTCCCTCAGCGACATCCACCCATGAAATCTGCCCTCCTGACTCCCACCCTCACCCCCAGGGCAGCCATGGCTCACCAATCACAGCCAAGCCGGACACAGCCTCTAAGTTCTCCCCCATAAGATTAGGGCAGCCACCACCACTGAACTTAACTGGCACTTTTTGGCTGTCCTGCCTGATTTATTACAATAATTGGAAAAGAAATAAATAAATCTGTTCCCCAAACTGCATTCAGTTACACTGCTTCTCAGATTGTGTTCATTTGGATTGTTTTATGAATTTTCCCATTCTTTTAATGAAAGTGTTAGTCCCTCAGTCATGTCCGACTCTTTGTGACCCCATGGATTGTAGCCCATCAGGCTCCTCTGTCCATGAGATTCTCCAGGCAAGAATACTGGAGTGGGTTGCCATGCCCTCCTCCAGGGGCTTTTTCCAACCCAGGGATCAAACCCAGGTCTCCCAAATTGCAGGCAGATTCTTTACCATCTGAGCGACCAGGGAAGGAGGAAGGACATCTGTCTGGAGAGATTTTTTAAAAATAAGTTTGAATATTTTTTAAGCATGGACAAGTGCAGAGGAGAAAACATTTAATGACCCCTATTCTCACTGTCTAGATCACTCCTGTTGATATTAGCTAATTATTATAATATTAGACTAGTAATACATGTATAAGGTTCAAGATTATAAATATTAAAGTATAAAATAATACAAAAGTATGAAAATATAAAATATAGAATAACAAGTGATAACTTCTGTTCAGCTTTTCTAATGGTAACAACTATTCAGTTCAGTTCAGTCGCTCAGTCGTGTCCAACTCTTTGCAACCCCATGAATCCCAACACGCCAGGCCTCCCTGTCCATCACCAACTCCTGGAGTTCACTCAGACTCACGTCCATCGAGTCAGTGATGCCATCCAGCCATCTCATCCTCTGTCGTCCCCTTCTCCTCCTGCCCTCAATCCCTCCCAGCATCAGAGTCTTTTCCATTGAGTCAACTCTTCGCATGAGGTGGCCAAAGTATTGGAGTTTCAGCTTAGTATCATTCCTTCCAAAGAAATCCCAGGGCTGATCTCCTTCAGAATGGACTGGTTGGATCTCCTTGCAGTCCAAGGGACTCTCAAGAGTCTTCTCCAACACCACAGTTCAAAAGCATCAATTCTTCGGCGCTCAGCCTTCTTCACAGTCCAAAGCATCATTACAAACAAAGCTAGTGGTAACAACTATTAGCTATTAATAATTTTTATGAGTCCTTTCAGAAAAAGTATCTGTATGTATACACACATTTTTTTTAATTTACCAAAAAAAGGGAGAGAAATAATGCTCTATGTTATGTTCTGCACCTTTTTTTTTTTCCCTTCTTACTAAATAATACATCTTGGCATTCTTTCCTGATTCACCCCATTCGTTTTGCATATGGTTTTCCAACATATGGACATGTCATAATTTAATCAGTACCCTATTAATGGCAAAACATCTTTTAATGACTTCAGTGGGCCTCTTGGCAGTTGATAAAGCTATTCAGCAAAAAGAAAGGAGGGACGCTTATTTCATTCATTC
Organism: Bos javanicus; assembly: GCF_032452875.1. Lineage (NCBI taxonomy): Eukaryota > Metazoa > Chordata > Mammalia > Artiodactyla > Bovidae > Bos > Bos javanicus. Next base: position 52,664,967 of record NC_083874.1, on the reverse strand, counting down.
ACTCAAACTATAGATCCAAAGATTATTTCAGCCTGGTCCAAAACATCTGGCAGATACAACTACAAAGCAAAGCATCAGCAGAACTGGGGGTGGGGGAATGGTATGAAAAAAACCATCTGTAATGCACCAGAGTGAAGATGACTTGCAAAGATCACAAGCAGGAAACGGTGACAATCCTAGAAGACTCAGCCACCTGACGGGGCCAGGTGGGGTCACTCTGGGTGACATCAATGCAGCACTGCTTCACACAGACTTCTGACTAACATGTCTCAGAAGTCTCTGGCACTGAAAATGCTTTATTTTATTCATAATGAGTTATTCATGACAACTGCTGAGTCTACCGAGCCAGCTGTGCTTTCCTATCACCAAGGTGCCTTGATAGTATGGCAATCTATCTATTATCTATCTATCTACAGTTTTTAAATTCTCCAGGCAAAGAGACTTTTGCTTTGTCCAATTCTAATTCTGCCAGGGAGGTATTTGGGATTCTGCCAGTGATTTGGGGTGGTTGGTTCAGGTAAAATTGAAACTAACCTTATTTTACCACTTGCTAACTGTGTGTCCTGGGGCATGTCACCTAACTATCCTAAGCCTATGAAATGGAGATAATAATACCCAACCCATCAGTTCAGTTCAGTTCAGTTACTCAGTCGTGTCCGACTCTTTGCAACCCCATGGACTGCAGCACACCAGGCTTCCCTGTCCATCACCAACTCCCGGAGCTTTCTCAAACTTATATCCATCGAATCAGTGATGCCATCCAACCATCCCATCCTCTGTTGTCCTCTTCTCCTCCTGCCTTCAGTCTTTCCCAGCATCAGGGTCTTTTCCAATGAGCTAGTTCTTCACATCAGGTGGCCAAAGTATTGGAGCTTCAGCTTCAGTCCTTCCAATGAATATTCAGGACTGATTTCCTTTAGGATGGACTGGTTTGATCTCCTTGCAGTCCAAGGGACTCTCAAGAGTCTTCTCCAACACCACAGTTCAAAAGAATCAATTCTTCGGCACTCAGCATTCTTTATGGTCCAACTCTCACATCCTCACATGACTACTAGAAAAACCATAGCTTTGACTAGAGGTTGTTGGAATGATCAACTGGGATGATTTATATCTATAGGAAAACACATGGTCTGCTCCCACTCATGTATTTAAACACACATCTAATATGTGAATCTGCAAAGAGAGATGTCTGGGAAGATGTTTACCAAAATGCTAATCTTGGTTTCTTCTGGGGTTGAGATTTCTTTTTCTTTCTTTTTAACATTTATTTATTTGGTTGCACCAGATTTTAGCTGCGGCATGTGGGATCTTTAGTAGCAGCATGTGGGATCTAGTTCCCTGACCAGAGATCAAACCCCAGCACCCCACATTGGGAGTGTGGAGTCTTAGCCACTTGACCAACAGGGAAGTCCTGGGATGGGATTTCTTAAGATTTTTTTCCCCTTATTTTTCTCCATACTGTTTGGGCCGCTTTGTTTTGGGGATTTAAGGGGCTTTTTTGGTGTGTGTTACTTTGTTTTTTACAACGATTAAGAATATTTATTAAAAAACATATCTCATAAAATGAGATAATGCATTTAAAAATCACATACAGTAAGTGCTTCTGCTGCTGCTGCTAAGTCACTTTAGTCGTGTCTGACTCTGTGTGACCCCATAGACGGCAACGCACCAGGCTCCCCCGTCTCTGGGATTCTCCAGGCAAGAACACTGGAGTGGGTTGCCATTTCCTTCTCCAATGCGTGAAAGTGAAGTCACTCAGTCATGTCCGACTCTTCGAGACCCCATGGACTGCAGCCTACCAGGCTCCTCCGTCCATGGGATTCTCCAGGCGAGAGTACTGGAGTGGGGTGCCGTCGCCTTCTCCGACAGTAAGTGCTTAATCAATGATAAATGTTTTACTGTGAAAATCTATCTTGAAAAGATAGCTTTTTCAATTCCAGAAAAATCACAATTTAACTATATTTAAATCTCAGAAAGCCTAATTTTTAGGAAATTAGGAATTAGTCAGTGCTGGGTTTAAATCTTAGTTCTATGTCTGTTTTTCCTCCTTTCAATCTTTTTAGATGATATATCTTAAGCAAAACACTTTGCCACTTATAACCTTGGTTTCTCCATCTGTGAAATAAAATGCTTTTCCCCTAATCCAATCACCCAAAATTCTACACAAACTTCAGAACATTTTGTGTTTCCATTTACCTTGAACACACAGAATACCTAGAGTAAGTGTGACTGTCACTCTTCAGAGCCTATAATAATAGAACCTTGCCATGCCAACACAGCTAATTCACTACATAATATCTACTTCCCTTTCTGTTTACCAATAGAACTTGGATTTTATCCAGGGCAGCAATGCGCCCAGTTAAAAATGCTCACCTCAGACTTCACTGGTGGTCTAGTGGTTGAGATTCCATCTGCCAATGCAAGGGACATGGGTTCAATCCCTGGTCCAGGAATATTCCACATGCTGTGGGAACTACGGCAAAGCACCACTACTACTGAAACCTGTGTGCCCTAGAGCCCGTGCTCTGCAACAAGAGAAGCAACCTCAATGAGAAGCCCATGCATGGCAACTAGAGAGTAGCCCCCACTCATTGAAACCAGAGAAAGCCTGTGCACAGCAATGAAGACCCAGCACAGCCAAAAAAACTCACTTCTCAGATTTCCTTGCAGTTAGGGGTAGCCATGTGACCCAGTTTGACCGAAGAGATATAAGCAGTACTCTTATGTTTCTTGTATATTACAAGGAACTTCTAAGAAAATTTGCATATACCTGATCAAAAGGGAGATACTCATCTGATATACATTCTCTGCCCTTGAATATTCCCTCTGTTCCCACCTAAAGCATGGAAATGACATTTAGAGGAGCAGTAGCCATCTTTCCAGCTACAAGAGCCACACATTAAGAATGATAGAGCCAGAAAGCAGAAAAAACCAGATCCTTGCTGACTTCATAGAGATGCTGTCCTAACCCTGGACCTCATACTCTAAATTTCATGTTGCATTAGAAAAACAAATCTTTAGTGGGTTAGGCCACCATTGTTGGGATTTAGGTATATGCAACCAAATGTAGTCTCAAGTAAATATACTATCTTATGGGGTTACTATGAGAAGTCAGACAAGATACTGTTTGTCAAGTACTCAGCCCAGTGCCTGAAACATGGGCATAACTTAATATTATTTGACAAGTTCCAATCTTCTTCCTAAAGAGAGGGAACTGGAAATCTTTCAGAGAGCATGAATTCATAACAGAAAGCTAAGAACTTTATTTGTTCATCTGTAAAGTTCTTAGTGGGCTTCCCTGGTGGCTCAGTGGTAAAGAATCCACCTGCCAAGCAGGAGATGAAAGTTCAGTCTCTGGGTTGGGAATATCCCCTGGAGAAGGAAACGGCAACCGACTCCCATCTTCTTGTCTGAGAAATCCCATGGAGAGAGGAGCCTGGCGTCGCAAAAGAGACAGATATGTTAGCGACTAAAACAAAGCTCTTAGAATGATGCCTGGCACATAAGAAGCACTTTATAAATATTTGATCAAAAAATACAATCCTAAAAAATGATTACTGAACGCCTGCAATGTACCAGGCACTGTTCTAGACACTTGGAAATACAGACATGAAGACAACGTTCCTGCTGTTAAGGTATCTTCATTTTAGAAGGAGCAGCAGGAGAGGAACAATATAGAAGAAATGGTCATGAAAATAAAGAGGATGATGTGCTAGAGTTACCAGATCTCCTCAGGTGGCGTATACAGGGAAGGCCTCTTGCAGGTGGTGACCTTGAAAGTAAAATCTGATGTGTAAGGAGCCAACTCTTTGGAGATCTGGGAGGGGTGGGATGGGAAACATTGCTGATAGAGGGAGGTTTATCAAAAGAAAGCTCTGAGGTAGTTAGTTATGAGTCTGGCACTATGGAGAAAAAGTCAAATGAACTTATCTATGAAACAGATTCAGGCTCACATAGAGAACAGACAAGTGGCTGCGAAGGAGAGAGGGAGGGATGGAGCTGCAGACTGGTTATTAGCAGATACAAACTATTATACATAGAATGGGTAGACAACAAGATCTTACTGTATGGTACAGGGAATTATATTCAATATCCTGGGATAAACCATAACAGAAAAATAACATTAAGAAAAAAATGTACATATGTATAACTGACCCACTCTGCTGTAGAGCAGTAATTAACATAACACTGTAAATCAACTACATTGCAATAAAAAACAATAAAATTAAATTTTAAGAAAAAGTAGATTGAAGTATAACTTATTCAGATTCTTTTGGTAGTCAGAAGCCTACTGAGTTAGGAGGAGTGAAAAAAGTTGACATTTATGCTAAGAATCCAGGATGACAGGACCCAAGGATGAACATCCAGCTGGACCAAATCTGTACTGCATCCAGAGACTTAAACACTAGTAGGACTCCTCATGCTTCATCTACCTCTCTAACATGGACATGTGTTTCGTTCTTATCTTCCTCCTGGAAGATCAGCTCCATCTGCTCTTCTGAACCATAGGGCAGAAAACCATGACCACTCATGTTAGATGGTATAGCTCCAATCACGAGCTCCTAGTCCAGCTTCCCAGGGAAGCTCACTGATTGACAGACTTGAGTCAGGTCCAGAAACAGCACCAGGGCTTCTAGGAGGCCACTGAACTGAGGTCAAGACAAAGGTAGTCACTTGGAAAAAGGGGAATCACTGTGAGCCAGGGACAAACCCAAGAGGCGTCTGCCTAACCTGTAGAGCAGCAGTGCCCAAGACAAATACAGTATCAGACACAAAGGTAAACCACACAGGCTATGTAACATTTTCTAGCAGACACATTAAAGAAGTACAAAGAAGCGGATGAGATTAATTTAAATAATATAATGACTTAATCCAACACACCCCAAATATGATTACTTTAACATACATAATACAAAGATATTTACATTCTTTTTAACATACTAAGTCTTTGAATCCAGGGCCTATTTTACAATTGAGGCACGTCTCAATTCACATCAGCCACAAGTGCTAAACAGCCACACCTGGCTGGTGGCTAGCACAGTGGACATGCAGGTCCAGATTTCTTGGCTGAGATCTGGTGGATGCTGCTACCCATGTCCATCCGGCAGGCCCAAGGCTATAATGATCAAGCACAATCTTCTCTTGCCTTCTGTGGTTGTCATGATTGCGTGTCTGCTCTTGAACTCAGATAAATGTGCAGGATTAATCATCACTGGCTTTTAGAGTGCACACAGCACAAGCACATTTTGCTGCCAAGTTGCAATTACAGAGTTCTTTCTCTGATGGATTCAGAGTTAATGTCTTTGCACTTCCTTTATTCCAGAAATGAAATTAAAGCCACTCAAACACACACACATAAAAGGCCCACAGCAACCTGCAGCTCCATCAGCAAATTGTTCAGCCTTGGTAGGAAGGTCATTAGATGGGTTTTAGATAGAACCCATAAAGCATTAGGAAAACAGATAAATGTCAAAATACTGGTTGCTCAGCTATACTTCAGCTCAGCCTACCCAAAGATAATAAATGTATCTCTCCAAAGGGGGTCTGCTTTCTCTTCGCTTTGCTGTATCTAGGTACTATAATAACCCTTTTTCATTACATACACGTCTCCCCCAAGTGTTAGGCAACACATATGTAAATAGGTCAGGTCTGTTTCATGTCACTTTGATAGGTTGGTTTCTCTTCTATCTGCAGATTTTTCAGGTGCATTTTGTTGAAAAGACCGGATGTGACTGATTTAGAAGTCTTTTATTTCTCTGTCTGGAGGCAATTTGTAATGGTGGCCTCATAATTTGGTAGCTACTACACATCAAGCTGACATGAACTTGGGCAAACTTCGGGAGATGGTGAGGGACAGGAAGGCCTGGTATGGTGCAGTCCACGGTGTTGCAAAGAGCTGGACATGACTGAGCAACTGAGAAACAACAATACATCGAGCACTTATCATACACCAGGCAACATGCTAAATGCTTACACGCACGATGTCGTTTAATTTTTGCAATGTCACCATACCTATGTAATATTATTAACACACCCCCACTTTCCAGCGAAGGAAAGTGAGGTTTGTGAAAGGCTAAGCATGTTATTTGAAGTGATATGGGTACAAAGTAACACAGCCAAGATTTGAACCCAAGTTACCTGACTCCAAGGCTGTAGCTGTTGATGTCTGAGCGTGAATTTGGCATGGTTTTTGAGATAGAAGTCCATCAGGTCTTGCTTTCAATGGCAAGCACTTTTTACCAAAAGGCATCTTTGAAGCAGGGTATTCAAGAAGAGAGGACAATTGGAATGGGGTCACCAGTGGACAGGCTTGAAGGTAGCAAAAGGAAACTCCTCTTCTGTGGGAAAAATAAAGACAGATGTGCCAATGCCTTTGAGTGCATTGGGAGAGTGCAGTTCACCAATTCTGGCAAAGAAGAATTGAACTCCAAGCCTCCTCCAGGGTAAACCAGCTCTGACCTTACTCCCTACAGCCTCAAGCAAAGCCACATGGCTCCCAGAGATGTAAAGATAATGGCTCTGCCAGGCCTCCCAGAAGACCAATTTGGATTAACTAGTTAATGGTTATACACTAGTTTGAATAGGTGAAGGGCCCAATAAAATCTCTACTCAGGCCTTTTTAGCACAGTACTGAGCCCCTGTTGATGACAAATATTAAAGTCAGATTAAGCTCTCTTTAGTTTATGGCTTAAATTGAACCATTTGGAAGTACTAGGCCAGACAAGCAAAACACAGTTGGCTGTTTAATGCCCACATTAAACAGCCAACTCAACTCTGAGAGACAACACCAGTAATGTTCTCAGATTTTGAATTTTTTAAAATTTATTTATTTATGGCTGTGCTGGGTCTTGTTGCTGCTCAGACTTCTCAAGTTGCAGCAAGTTGGCGGCTGCTCTTTGTTGTGGTACACAGGCGTCTCGTTGAGGTGGTTTCTCTTGTTGCAGATCATGGGCTTTAAGGCGTGTGGGCTTCAGTAGTTGCAGTTCCCAGGCTCTAGAGCACAGGCTCAATAATTGTGGTGAGTGGGCTTAGTTGTTCTTTGGCATGAGGGATCTTCCAGGTTCAACGATCTCTTGCATTGGCAGGCATATTCTTCACCACTGAGCCACCAGGGAAGCTCAGATCCTGAATTTAATCTTGGTAATTTTCAGTGGAGGGCAGGCAGCAGATCAACATCTGTCTGATAACTAAATACAAAGATTTGATGTTTATTCAAGCACCTACAATGTGCCACACAATGGATTACATCTCTCTGATCAATATTTTGCCTGGACACTGGGAATGCTGCCACATCAGTCTGAACATGGATTTCTCCAACAGTATGTGCAAAACGAGCAGTAAAGCAAACCAGCAAACTATCAATCTTGCTTGAGAGCGAACTATCAATTTCATAGAGCAAAAGAGAAACCGAAAATCCAACAATTGCTCTCTTGAAAGGATGACCCTGGAAGATGGAAATCTTCATTTGCCAAACATAGGGTAAGTAACAGAATTTTTAAGAGCTATTTTGATAACAAATATAAATTGAAAAAATACAGAATATTTTCATTCTTTAAAAGGACCACATCTACTCAGATTTCCACAAGGCAAGAATAATAACTTCCAGTTAGAGATGGAAGTCACATGTCAATAACCTCTCCCTCCCACAAGTTTTTTTTTTTTAAGTGAAGGCAAGTTTATCTAGAGAGAGAAACATTTCATAGGCCAAATGTGGTCCATCTCAGAAGACAGGCGTGGCCCTCCAACTCTTACCTACAAAAATGTGAAATGTGCAAGTTTCTGTACAAATAACCAGGCAATTGTCCAGCTGGTCTCAAAAGCGGCTAGACCTTGTTAATCATCTAACACCTTACCTCATGTGAGATAAACACAAGAGAAGTCAATGTCAGGCTACAGTATTGTCTCAAACCATGTTTTATTCATTCATTTATTCTTTTACTCATTTAACTAAAATATATTGAGGGTCTACTGTATGCCAGTACTGTTCTAGACATCAGTGAAGAATGAACAAAACAAAGATCACTTGTCTTCCTGGAATTTACATTTTAGCAACTTCTTTCAGTTCACCAACAGAACCCAAGGACACTTCAGTTTGTAGTTTAACAAAATGAAATAGCCCTTTAGGTAGTATTCAGATTTTTTTACATTGATATGTCCTTTCAGCAAATATTTACTAGGTTACTGGGCTACTCTGGAGCAATACAAATGTGAATGAAGGTAGCACTCTCTGTCTAGATGGGAATGTCAGCATTTATAGAAAAAAAATTAAGGAATGAAACACCATGAACTAAGCAGAAAGAATGCTGTGGTAAAATCAGAGAAGAATATTCAGCTTCATGGAGGCGGTAACTAGGTGGCATTTGAATTAGGATTTAAAGGATGAGTATGATTTGCACATGTAAAATGAGAGGAGAGGTCAGCATATTAGGATGAAGGGCAGTCTGTAACTGACCAAAAGTAACTGACCTTATTTCCTAATATACATTGTGGTAAAACAAAGTCCAAAAGCTGCTACAGACTGAATGTTTCTGTCCTCCAAATTCATATGTTGAAGCTCTAATCCCCAATGAGATGGGGGCTCTGGGAAGTAATGAGGTCCCGTGAGTGGAGCCCTCATGATGGGATCAGTGCCCTCATAGGAAGAATCCTGAAAGGTATTATTCTCTGCTGTATGAGAAGACAGCAAGAAGGCACCATCTATAAGCCAAGACGAGAGCCCTCACCAGAACCAAATCATGCTGGAACTCTGGTCTCAGACTTACAGCCTCCAGAACTGAGAAATCTTTGTTGTTTAAGCCACCCAGCCTATGGCCTCTTGTTCAGTTTGACTAAGCAGCTATATAGCAGTCTAAACTGACTAAGACAAAACCAAAGATTTCAAAGAAGTTTTAAACTTCTTTATCCAAATGAAGTTTTAGAGCATCTGGTACCCTCAACTCAACTAAACACTCAAGGTCTAACTACAATGAAGTCAAAGAGTGGAAAATTGATTTCGTCTCATATGCCCACTGTGAAACTGGCTGCTAGAAGTGTTATGTTATAAATAATCCTAAGGCTTTATTAAGGTTCAGCAGGAAAGGTCCTGTGATTGATTAGTGATGTCTGCCTCAGGCACAGGATTCAGACATGGCTGTTGACTTGCTTGCCGTCCCCGGGTTCAGGTCACACACCTGAATTACCCAGTGAGGAAAGCTCTTAATAGAGGTTTTGAAGCTGTTTTAGCATCAGAACTCTTTGTGAAGATGAAATCTTACTCAATGTTCCAATTTTTTTAATCTTTTTTTTTTTTTGACTGCACCTCACGGCATGTAAAATCTTAGTTCCCCAGCCAGGGGTCAAACCTGTGCCCCCTGAAAACAAGAAGTCTTAACCACTTAACCAGCCTTAACTACCACCAGCCAGCGAAGTCTCGACATTCCAATATTTTGGAGTGGGGCTGCCCTCCCTGAAACAGGGAAGGGAGTAGTCTAGAGCCCCACCCACTCGCCCTCCTCGTCACTCATCAGAGAGGTACTAGGAGCACAGCCTGAACCATCACCACTTTATGAGACTGTGGCTTTCTGTGTTACCAGAGAACATTTAGCAATTTGTTCATATTAAATTCCACAAGAGGGATGATCATCACCATTTTATAGATGCTGAGATTCAAAGAGGTGAAGGGCTAAGCCCCAGGATCCTCCCTCTTATTTAGGCTGGGGTCTCAAATGTCTCTCGCTCTGCGGCTCCATTAGAGCTTGTCTTCTGAAGAAGAGAGCTGAGTTGAACCGAAATAAATGTAAGGAAAAGGGGGGATGATCCTGCCCCTCTGTGTCAAATTCTGTCTCACTCTACCTTCACCTGTGTATCAATTCCACAAGCCCCTTCATCAGTGACACATTAGAGGTTTGCAATCCAGAGCCACTCGGGCTCTAGCATGACTCACATTTCCTCCTCACTGCAAGAGCTGAGGCAACTCGCACAACCTTCCTCCCCTCTCCTTGGCTATTCAAGAGAACCTGTCATCTCTACCCAGAGGAGAGCGTGGGGTGGAGCTGCAAAGGGCTGACATGGTGGTCAAGGTGAGTCCCTGCGTAAGGCGTTGACAAATGACAGCTCGTTTGTTATCTCACCACGCTCACGCATCATCCCCACAACACTTCCAGCCTGGGCCTCAGCGGGACCTCCCCTCCCACCTCTTCTCCCCTCCTACCTTTTCTCCCCTCACCCACGCTGGCCTCTCTGTAACCCCTTCCATTTTCTGCACTGCAAGCTGAGATCTTTTAATAACATACATCTGACTGGGTCACTCCTTTGCTCAAAACCCTTTAACAGCTTCCTGTTGTCCTTGGTACCTGATGGAAAGAGTACTTACTTGTGAGAGTGTGTGGAAGTGTGCGTGTGTGAGTGTATACACACACACTCCTGCAAGGGAAGATGGTTTATGGTACTTAAACTGAGACATTACAACAGTATAGGCTCCATTTGATGCACAGCAGGGTATACGTCTTGTTCATGTATATTAATGTAGGTCCTGACTCACTCCACCAAGGGACTGGAATGGCTGGGTGTTCAGTGTGCTTCCTGGGCAGGCAACAATGGGAAGCATTCTCAGCTATGCTTTGAAAACATCAATCCTGTTATATAAACCAACTACAATGCAAAATAATAATAAATGAGTATTTTATTATCCCAAAAACTTGGACAGTAAACTAAGAAATGACCTGCCTGAAGAGGTGCTCTGTCACAACCTCCAGAAGATTCCTGGATCAATGAAAGAGTATTCTGAGGAGCACTGGGAGAAATTGAGTCATTACCTAAAGCAGTCACGTTCCTGCTCCAGCCCTCCTCTTCACGTTACTCAGGGACACTTGTTTATTTTTAGAGATCTTCATCATTTTCAATTATACAGGAACTATACCACTGGGGAGCGGGAAATTTCTCCTTCTACCCCTCTTGAATTCTTGTGGCTGGACTAAAAATAAAATTCACAAGAGAGATTACGGGAGAAGAAGAAACAAATTTCAATTCATGCACATGGAGGTCCCATAGAATTGGGACCTGAGAAGTGGCCAAAGCAGGCAGCTTTTATAGGTTTTAGACAAACAATAATGTGCAAGGAACTGACAGGACAAAGAAAGTAGGTTTGGGGTGATCAGTTAGTGAAGAATCTAAAGAGCCAGTTTGGACTTGGGGCAGTAAAGGAGTAACACGGTTTGTATATACAGGCTTCTTAGCCTGACCTTCTATCTTTGGTGATAAGGGTGTCCTTCTACCTCCAGATGCAGGGAGGGCACCTTTCACGTGAGATGGATTTCCTGCTTCCAGGGAGACAAAACAGGAAAGTTAGGGTGTCCCTCTTGCACTGAAAATGAAAGTCGCTCAGTTGTGTCTGACTCTTGGCAACCCCATGAACTATACAGTCCATGGAATTCTCCAGGCCAGAATACTGGAGTGGGTAGCCTTTTCCTTCTCCAGGGGATCTTCCCAACCCAGGGATCAAACCCAGGTCTCCTGCATTGCAGGCAAATTCTTTACCAGCTGAGCCACAAGGGAAGCCCAAGAATACTAGAGTGGGTAGCCTATCCGTTCTCTAGCAGATCTTCCTGACCCAGGAATTGAACCAGGGTCTCCTGCATTGCGGGTGGATTCTTTACCAACTAAGCTATCATGGAAGCCCCTCTTGCACAGACTGCTTCTAAAGTAATTTTAATTCAAAAGAATCAATATACCATAGAGGTACATTTGGGGGTGACCTTCTCTGGATTGCAACAACATGAATATATTTTTTGCTAGAAAAAAATGTTAAACAATATCCACTCTCTACTCAGAAGTACCCACAGTAGCCAGTTTGGTATTTTGTGTCTTTTGTTTTATGGGGAAGTTGTTTTTGCTGTTTTCCTATAGGGGATGTATTCTCGGTACTCTACAACCTGCTTTTCTCATTTGACATTTTTGTTTCGGCCTATTTCCCTTTCCAGGTACGCAGATCTACATTGTTCTCTGTAATCACCACATTCTGATTCCACTGAATGGGTGTACTGTACTTTATGGATGGGTTTTCCTCTGAATGAACATTTAGGCTGTTTCTGAGTTTTTGTTATTACACCCAATGCTGTATGTGAAAACTATGCACAGGTAAAGACAAATTCTCTAAAACAGAGAAGAGGAATTTTTGAAGTAAAGCATATATATACACATTTAAAATTTTAGGAGACACTCCCAAATTACCCTCCAAAAAGAAAGTTCAGGGATCTCCACTAGGCAGTGACATGGTTATACAGGACTGCTGTGTTCATACTCTTGGAGATTGTGTGGCCTAAAACTGATATAATGTTCACAAGCAAAAAGAGGCAAGCAAATTCATAGACTAATACAAACTCTAAAAAATAAAGCACCATTTTCACTGTCATCAGGGATTGGGGGCAGAGAATGGGGAGCATAAAGGATTTGTCAGAAGAACAATCCCTTCCTCACCTTTTCCTCCACCAGGCTCTGCTCCTCTTCCTTCCCATTACCTGGTTGAATAAACCAATATGAAGGGAGAGGGAGAGGAGGGCTTCAGACAGGGCAATTGAGAGCAAAAATTGGTATGTGCTGTAACACTGACTTTGGGGCTTCCCTGGTGGCTCAGTGGTAAAGATTCTGCTTGCCAATGCAGGAGAAGCAGGTTTGACCCCTGGGTCAGGAAGATTTCCTGGAGAAGGAAATGACAATCTACTCCCATATTCTTGCTTGGAGAGTTCCATGGACAGAGGAGCCTGGCATGTTGCAGTCCATAGCGTCACAAAGAGTTGGACATGACTGAACAACTATACAACTAACACTGCTTTCAAGAGGCTGCAATCACCAGACTCTGTGAGCAAACTGCCAGTGGCTGATTGTACTGACCCAGATGGAAGTTTGCATGCCGTGAGCATCTCTCTGGAGATGCTCTGCTCCTCAGCTTGTGATGTAATAAAATCATGAGCATCCTGATTTCCCCAAGTCTTCTAGCCTTCAGACATTATCTCTTCCTTCAATAACCAATAAAAATGGCTGCTTTACCCATTTCACATCCTGTGGCAAAGACACCTCCCTTCTCAGGATCTCTATGGGTTCCAGGGTTGCTTATGTGTCCCTGGTTACTTCCTGTCCCTGTCCTGTTCCTGAATCTGCTCCTGGCCTCTCGGCTCTCATACCTCTCTCCATGCTCATCACTGCTGCTATTCCTTCTTTAGTTTTCCCAAATACCAAGTTCTTCTGCAGTTTGTGGGTAAAGGAGAAGGGTCACAACACAATGTCAAACAGAAAACATTACAACAAATACCACCAGGCACCACTCTTCTGAACAACTCCTTGACCACTGTTCCCTGGGGGAGCTGCTGACTGAACTTCTCAGGCCCTGGCCTCATGCCAACTTGCCAGGTCACCTCCTCTCTCCGAAGGCCCTCTGCCATGTCCCCAGATTTCTTTCAATTTCACCATCCAGCTGTTGAGAACAGCTTCTCAACTCCTACTGCTTTCTTATTCAGCCGCATAGTTGACCTCTCCTGGTCTTGTGGAGTGCTTGACAGGCCCTATCTGCTCACATCCAGGCTCTGCTACCTCTGCCTATTTGGCCCTCGGCACGGTACTCAGCCTCTCTCAGCTCCAGTTTCTTAGTATGTGACAGGGATTGCACCAAAATGTATTTGAAACGCTTAGCACAGTCCCTGGATGTGCATCTGGGCATCCATCATGACACCATCTCTCATGCTGGGAAATGATGCATTGAGGCCTTTACCGCTCAGAAGAGCTGTTACTGCCCTGAGTTCTGCCACCACCCTGGGACATGTGCTGTGCTGTGCTTAGTCACTCAGTTGTGTCTGACTCTTTGTGACCCCATGGACTGTAGCCTGCCGAGCTCCTCTGTCCATGGGGACTCTCCAGGCAAGAATACTGGAGTGGGTTGCCATGCCCTCCTCCAGGGGAACTTCCCAACCCAGGGATCAACTAGCAGCTGGCTTTTTAAATATTACTTTCTTTCCTATTAGTTGTAGAAAAGCTTCCTTCAGTTTAACTTCTTAAAGATCTTACTTGCGAAATGTACTAGTTCTCAGGGGTTTCATGAAGAATGCTAAAAGAGGTACTTGGGCAACTTAAATGCTCTTCTTTCAGGCCACAAGGCAGAGATTCAGTACAACCTTCCCCCTCTTTGCCCTCTGCTATCCACCCCTTCACAGATGGCAGCTGCACCCAGCCAGGAGTTCAAGGCAGATACCTGGGAGTCCATCCGTGAGTTCACCTTTCCCTTATCTCCTCTCCCCACCCCCACCAAACCCCCAGCAAGCCCTGTTGGGGCTTCTCTATACATACCCCTCCCCCAGGCCAGCCCCATGCACTGAGGCCACTGCAGCCAATCCTTGCTGGACCCCTGGCTTCTGCTCTTGCCTTCCTGCATTCCATTGTCTAGCAGGCTAGCAAAGCCATTTGAAAATCTAAGTCAGATCACTTCCCTCTCTTACTTAAAACCCATCAGAGCTTCCTGTTGCCTTCAGAGTACAATCCAGGCTCTGGGGAAAGGCTGCCTCTCAAACTCCATCCCCCGCTGCTCTCACAACTCACTTCCTTTCTCCTCCTCTAAAACCCTGGAACATTCCTCATACCCTGTGACAACTCCATGTATCTTTCTCAGCTTGACAATTTCTGCTTAGAAAGACCTTCCCTGACCACCCACTCTAGCTCAGCTGACCCCCTCCAACTGCTCTGTATCATCTTGCCCGTTTACCACCTTCCAAGCCTCTCTGTACTCATTTGTTACTGTCTTCCCCCCAGAAAACTGTGAGCTCCCTGAGGGCAGGTGCTATGTCTTGTTCACTCTTTTGCCCCCTTCCCCTGGCACAGTAGGCACAAAATATGTATTTATTGAATGAATGAACAAACATGGATGGACAGATCAACCAGGAAAATGAGGAGGAAATTTCCAGGAGAATGTGTGGTCTATGGACACACTCCAAGGGTGGGGTCCCCAGGGAGCTCTCTCTCCACACGGGAGCCTGGTTCCTCCCTGTGAGACAGGTGTAGATGGGAGCCAGGAGTGACAGCCCTGAAGTCTTGGGGGCCTCCGGCGGCTTCCGGAGAAGGCAGAGGGAACGGCTCCCCATCACTCAGAAACGCCTCGACTGCCTCAGGGAAAGGGCAGAGCTGCTGTCTCCAGTGCTGATTACCACACAGCGGCTGCCTTCCTCCACCCACCAGAGAGCCCACTGAGTTGCCATAGCAACAGAGGACTGTGCCAGAGTCCAAACAGGGATGTCTGCGTCTCCCAGCATGTCTTCTAAGGAGGGCCAGAAGGCGGGGCCGGGGGTGGCGATGGGGTTGGACCACAGTCGTGCCCTGGTTCTGCCTCTGGTCTGTCCTGGTCTCTAAGCAAATCACCTCCTCTGCCCCTTACCCCCACCTCCCCTCAGAGCCTCCTCCTCTGTGTGTTCTCTCTTCTGCAGGGGAAGGAGAAGGGAGGGATGGCCTCATCTTTGTATCCCATCCAGGCCCACATATTGGCCAGAAGAACAAAGGACAAGGGCTCTGTGAGGGCTCACGGCTCTCAAGACTGCTTTAAAAACGTTTTCTTTTTTAACACCACTTTGTTGGTCTAACTGGTCACCTCCTGGAGTTTTTGAGGCTTTGTTGGCTGCCTATTTGGTATCCCTAAAGAAGCAAAACCTCGCTTTTACTCCCCAGAAGCTAAATGGCCTTTGGAGAAGCTGCTGAGCAGCAGTTTGTGTCACGTGTCAAAAGGATGACAATAGTATCTACCACTCGTTGAATGTGTGAATACATCTCTTCTCTCAAGCCTCACAACTGCCCTGGAGAAAAGGTGCTATAGTCTCTCTTTACATGTAAGGAAACTGAGGCTCCCTTGTTCCTGGAGTCATACTGCTGCTAAAAGGCCAAATTGTCATCTGACCACTGCCCTTTCGGATGCTGAAACCCAAGTCGTGGCCACTACTCTATACTGGGAGGTACCAACAGCTCCAGGAAATGATCACAGTGAGTTCCACCGGCCCCAGCCAACCCCCTTGGGTCCTCACGTGGCCCCATCCTGGCCCCAGCACTCAGCACTTGTTGGCTCAGGCCCCAAGTCACATCACCCCCACAGGGATCTTGACGGCAACTCGCTCAGAGTGGGAACAAAGGCAGCTTTTTTAGCCCCTTCTTTAGAAACCTTGACTCCAAGCACAGAAGCAGCCCCTCAGATTGGCTGCTACCATGGCAACTGGCTGCTGATCTCTGTCCAATTATGTCAGCCCAGAACTGCAGTGCCTCCGTGTCCATTTCCTGTCCAGCTCCCCAGCCTGCTAGCCCAGCCCCTCTGACCTCCAGGCAGCTTTGAATGCCTATGCTTTCTAATTACAGCTGCCTTTCAGTTCCCTTGTCCCGGTGGAAACCTTTGTAATCTGCATTAAAGGACTCCTCCTCCCAAGAGCCCATTTTTCATACTTGGCCTCTGGCTCTTTATCTGTGGTCTATGAAGCACTGATTGTATTACCCAGCCTGGCCCCCAGCATATGCACTCAGTCGATGCTCAGAGAGCTTGGACACAAATTTCAACTGAATTGTCTGGCACCAAGATCTTTCTGCTGCAATCGTGATCTTGTATGGGTTTACAGTGGCTTGATTTCAAGTCTGATTTCTTCATTCATTCATTCAATGAGCCATGAACACCTACTACATTCTAAGCAATAGGGTTACCATATTAAACAAGACAGAATGGAACTTTACATTTTTCCCAGGGGAGAGGGATGATAAAGCAAACAAATAAACAAAATTTGTGGAAGCAGGAGCTGTGATGCAGGAGCTAAGGGGCTCCAATCCTAGGCTGGACGTTTCCCTTTGTCCTCATCTAAGCTCCCAACTTGTGGAGGGAGGGGCCCTCCAGAGGAGGGGGTGGGCAGATGGTATTTGGTGTCCAGTGGGCACTTCTGGATGGAAGTGGCAAAGACCAACCTCAGGGAGAGGGGTTCTTTAGGTAGTGACACAGCTGCAGATCTGAGGCCTGGCAGTTACCAGGACTCCATTCTCACTCTGTGTCCTCTCAGGACATCAGCATCTTTCCTTCTCATTGCTGTGGCTTTTCCCACAAGTCAGGAAGTGTGGCTGCTGACATACCTATGAGTTTTACTTTTCACAGCCTCAGTCATGGAAGACAGCCTGACCTCAAGCACTCTTCCGTTTCAAGACCAAAACACCAAGAGCAGAGACTCATTGCCCCAGGTGAGAGGTTCCCAGGCCTGGTCTAACCAGAGAAAGCCAAGGATGGGATCAGAGTATGACAAGGGGACTCCTAAGTTCCAGTTTAGTGCTCTGTGGTTGGGGGAAGGCAGACCATTCCAGGGTCTTCTAAACCACTCTTACAAAGTGAGACCCACCACAGTGTGTGCCCCGCTCCACTCCCTCACCCTCACCTCACCCCACCCCATTTCATATTCTAATGGCCTCATCTCTGTTTCACAGAGGAAGCTTTGTGGGTTGTGCCCCAGTTCAGTCCCAGCTCTTAAGGCAACCCTCTGATCTGGGGGCTTCTCTGCCCGCCTCACCTGTGTCACCCTCATGTGGAGTCCCACACACTTCATGCATGAGAGTAAGTCACTATCAACACTGGCAGGGACAGCAAGTATTACTGAAGGTCAGAGGGTAACAGAGACCAAACACCCCACTGCTCAGAATAAGAGCAACCTGTGGTTTGATTCTCATCATCTTCTATCCTTAGAGCTCAGTCTGAGGGTCTTATCTGGTTCCCCTCCCTCCTGACCTCACATCGCACACTGAGCTCACAGTAGGCACCTGCAATTTCCTTATTACTTTCTACTGCAGAGGCATTCAGCTATCTGCTTCCACTCAAATCAGGTTCCCAAGCCAACCCTGGATATCCTAAGAACACACTAAGGTAATTTGTTCAACTAAAAAATCTCCATGCTGAGCCTACCTAGGACAGGAGAAGCTTTGGAACTACAGTTACTGGTTTAACTTATCCACTCTCAAATGCTTAGGGCTCTCATCCCCAAGGACCAGAGCAAGGACAGGAGGTGGGGGCAGAGGAGTTCACCTGCAGACTCTGATTTGACCCTAGGATAAGGCCTGTCCTCCTCAGTGCTGAGCTCTTGTAAGGCTGACTGGGAAAATTTACATACTGTATATTCCACTAGGCCTTCTTTGAGGTGACATCTTAAAAAAGATGCACACCATGAGAGTTGTGAGTTAAATTTTATTTGGGGACAAAATGAGGACTGCAGCTGTGGAGCAGTTTCTCAGAGCTATCTGAGGTGCATCTCCCAGGCTGCAATCCTCATTTTGTCCCAGATAAAACTTAACTCACAACTCTCATGGTGTGCGTCTTTTTAAGGTGACAGAGGTTAGATGGGGTCATGTGCTTGGATGCCTGAGACTTCAGGGATGGGCTAGCAGGTCACACGCTACTCAACACCCAGAGGGGGACACAGAGGAAGGACCAGTGGCTCCCAGACTGCAGAAATTGGGGTCGCCTTAGCAAGGGACACAAGATTGCATTCAGGGAAGAGAAACAGTAACATGGCTTTGTTACCAGGGTTATTGCCCCAGAATCATACCCCCCCTTCCTCTTATCTAAGGTTCAGGAGGAAGCTACAAAGAGGAAAAAAACAACTGGTTAGAACCAACTAAGCCCAAGATGGCAGAAGACTTGACTTTCAGTAGACCTTGAGCCTCTATATTCTCATTTTAATACATTAGCATGCTAAATGACATATCTGTCAGTACCACAACAGTCGACAATTGCCATGACAACAACTGAAAAGCCCGTAGAGGGCTGAAAAGGAGAGCTGCCTTCTGGATCCAAACCACACTCCTGTTCTCAGATAACTCATGAATATTCCCCACTCTTTTTAATTCCCTCCCTTTTACCTTGACCCTCCCATATTTGGTGGCTCGACCAGAAATGGGGTGGAAGTTGATTTGTGAGCTACGTTCCTGCTTTTCCATTCTTTGGCTGCTGAATAAAGCTAGAGCTGCTCCAGTCTCAGCATCAGTTTCATTATCAGCTACACGTATCTGATCAGAAAAAGAACCTCCTGGACGGGACAAAGGGTCTTGGTCTGGGCTAGGACCCCAGCACGAGTCCAGTCGACCAACGCAGTAACAGATCCTCTCTCGCACTATCAGTAAGACTGCCAGCTGAAAAAGTTCAAATCCATGCCTGAGTTTCCAGGGCCTGCACTTTTCACCCTCAGTGCCATGGGGCTCAGTAAATGCTGGCCGACTTGCCTCCTCTGCAGCTCTCTTTTGGATTTGTGAAGATTCAAAGATGACAGTCATCTGGGAAGATGTGCCTTACATGTTTCCAGCTGCCTGAAGCTGTTTCTATGAATAATCAGAGCCTTCCCTGTGACCTCAAAAAATCTGTGCAGAGGTAGACTGCCCACAAAGGGCCCTCGTGCTCAAGTGCCTTGACTTAGAGGCTATTTTTAATCTTCTGGAAGGATGAGGGGCAGGGATGGGGAAACCAGCTGCCCATGCCACTTTTCTCCTGTACTCCCCCCTGGAGAGTTCATATGAGGAGTTACCAAGATCCTGGTGCTCATTCTGTAGAAGGCTGCTTCCTTCTCATCAGCTCAGTTTCCTAGAGTCTAGTTTTATTATGGACCCCTCCAGACTTTGTGGCCTGAGAAGACTGAAGGAGGTTTCTGGAAATGCATCTGACTTTGAATCCAGGGGCTAGAGACATGGCCTTGAGATCACTTTCCCTCCTTACAAGAGGGAAGAGCAGGTTAGTGGAATGGGCAGAAAGCAGGCAACTTGGGTGATCTGTCCTAGCTCTGAGGAAGTCTGATGGTGAGCAGGTCATCGGCATCTCAGGATCTTGCTTTGTTCATCTGTCATAAGCATGGCTTGAGAGTTTTCTAAATCATAGATACTCATCTCCACCTTCATACTTTTTGTCACACCTGTGTATCTCCCGTCCTATTATATACTTAATCTCTTTATTTCTGAATAATAACTTGGCTCCACGCTAAGCAATACATCCATGAAACCACATGTTTATGGTGCCAGTTTTATTTTTTTGACTATGTGCTAAAACAAATATTTATTTTTAATCACACTCACCTGTAAAATCCCTGAAACCATCCTGAGTACCAAACACATGGAACACCCTTCAGAAACACTGGATTAGAGCATCACTTTGGTTCCTGATATCTTCATCCCTATCGTGAAATTCTAATAATCCCACAAAGGAAAAGCAATTTCAGAAAGAGAAAATATATTATTCCTGAGCCAACAGTCAGCATGATCCTTGAAACAAAATTGCTGTTGTTTTGACAGCTTCTCTTCTCCTATCATGGTTTATAGCACCCAACTCTTAACTCTAACTTCCTGAGTCTGAGAGTATACTGGGCCCTGGCCTCTGCACTTCTCTTGGAGTTCCACGTGGTTTACTGAAGGCCTCAGTGCCAAACAGCCCCCAGGCCTGCCCCTGTGTCAGGCGGTGGGATTGCTGTGGCCCAGAGGGAAGGGGCTAACTCTCCCACTCCCAAGGGGCTTAAGGGTTGGCCTTTCATCCTGATCAAGCGATCCCAAGGTTAGAGCAAGTGTTTGGTGGGTTGGCAGCCTCATCTGACTTCCTTCACACCCTCAGTGCTTCCTGGAACACTGGATGACATAGTCAAGGGGATCCTTGGCTGGGAACTCTCTTCTCTGGTAAGAAATTGGCAAGTGTGGGAGAGGAGAGCTAGGCAGCCAAGATGCGGAATACAAGATGCTTCCCTGGTGAGAGGAGTTGTCTCTGACACCTGCACAGAGAAACAAAAGCTGAGCAGATCATCAGCCAAATCACCCAGGCTGATCTTTTTGCCACCTTGCTGCTGCTGCTTCTGCTAAGTCGCTTCAGTCGTGTCCAACTCTGTGCGACCCCATGGACTGCAGCCCACCAGGCTCCTCCGTCCATGGGATTTGCCAGGCAAGAGTACTGGAGTGGGATGCCATTGCCTTTGCCACCTTAGGGGTTCTCAAATGTGGCTGATCATCAGAATCACTTGAAGGATTTTTTAAAAATAAAGTAAAAATGAAGTTCAATGCTGTTACATAACAATTATCCTCCTAGGTGTTTACTCATGACAAAAACATATTTATAGCAGCTTTATACATAATAGACAAAAACAACCCTAAAAGTCGCCTCAGTAGGTGAAGAGAGAAACAAATCAAGGCACTGCCATATGGTGGATACTCATGCATGCACGCCTGCTCGGTTGTGTCCAACACTTTGCTACCCTGTGGACTGTAGCCTGCCAGGCTCCCCTGTCCATGGGATTTCCCAGGCAAGAATACTAGAATGGGTTGCCATTTCCTCCTCCAGGGGATCTTCTTGACCCAGAGATCAAACCAACATCTCCTGTGTCTCCTGCATTGAGGTGGATTCTGTACTGCTGAACCATCGGGGAAGCCCCATGGTAGATACTACTCAGCAGCAAAAAGTAATGAACTGTTGATGTGATCCATGCAACAGCATGAATGGATCTGGAAAATACTGAAAAGTAAAAGAAACTGGATACAAAAAAGTGAATACTGTATGATTCTGTTGATATTCAAGAATAGGCAAAACTCACCTTTGGTAATAGAAATCAGAACACCGGAATCTATGCAGTGTGGGGATTGATTTAACTTTCTAGGACCATGGAAGGACTTCCCTGTAGCTCAAGTGATAAAAGAATCTGCCTGCAATGCAGAAGACCAGGGTTCAATCCCTGGGTTGGGAAGATCCTCTGGGAAAGGGAATGACAATCCACTCCAGTATTCTTGCCTGGAGAATTCCATGGACAGAGAAGCCTGGCGGGCTACAGTTCGTGGGGTCTCAAAGAGTCGGACACGATTGAGTGACTAACACACACACAGGACCATGGAAATGTTCTCTATCTACACATTTGCCAAAACCCATCCAATTATACTCTGAAGATCTGTGTATTTCACAGATAAATTTTAGCTTAATTTCAAAACAAAACTAAAAAATATATCCCCCAACCCCATTATCAGTGAATCAGAATCTCCAGAGGTAGAATTTGGAAATTTATATTTTTAAAAACATCCCTAGGTGATTCTGCTACACAGCCGGACTTGGGAATCTTTGGCTTCACAAAGCTTTGGTTGACTCTCTCGTTGTTTACCAGATTTAAGGAAGTTCTACTGCTGCTACTATAAAGACTAGCTACAGTAACAGCTATTGCTTATTGAGCACATATTATGCTCTCAAATTCTTCCAAAAATCTAGTAAAGCAGGCATCATTTTACAGATTAAAAAAAAAAAAAAACAAACAGAGCAAGAAACTTGTTCAAATCATACAGCTGGTAAGTAGTAAAACCACTTAGCCCAAGTCTTCTTTACTACAAATACCTCATTCTTTCCACCATTCATTCATTCATTCAAACAATCACAAACAAATTAGTATGGTGTGCCTTCCCAGAGCCAGCCCATCTGCTAGGCATGATGTGGTACCCAACCTCCCTGAGAAGTCTCTAAGAAGGAGTGATGGGTGAGTGAGACGAAGTCTGTAAGGCAGCATTTCCCTTTGCTCTGAAGACTTAAGGAGGAAAAGCGATCCCAGGCCTCTTTTGATTTTAATTATTTAGGTGGTTTGGGGAAAGGTAGGAGGTTTATGGCTATATAAGCGGAGCTAAAGGAAGCCTCTGTTGCTTACTTTGGGAACTTTCCAGAAGCTAACACCAATCGCCAGTCACATTAAAAATGGGTTAAAATCATTATCGGTTTATGAATAATTCACAAGGCACCCCCTGTTACCCATTACATTTTGTTCTACATAATTGCCTTCTGGAAATCTGCTCCCAGTGAAGGGAATTGGGAGTATGCATGAAATTGAATATTTCTTCCTTTGACAAGTAAATTTAAGCCAAATTGTGAATCAGTTTCAGTCCACTGCTGCCTACCTCCTCTGAGTTGATAAGACTGGTTTTGCACCCCTGCAAAATAACTGAGCAAGGAGAAGAGTCCAGCTTCCCTGAAAGGAGAGTCAGCTCCAGCTCCTGTTCACATCAGGCAGTGTCCCAAGGGTTCTAAATATTGCATAGGATTCAGGGTGGGATGGGGAGCTGGAGGAGGGATGTCTGGGGAGAATCAGAGCTAAACCACAAAATGAACTCTGGATGGTATGATTCAAGGATGAGAATAACTGAGGTAATAATCTTTTTTTTTAAATTGATGTAATTCATCCTTTTAGAGTATACAAGACATTGTACTCTGGCCTCTGGCAACCATTAATCCACTTTCTGTCTCTATAGATTTGCCCGTTTCAGACATTTCATATAAATGGAATCACGTAACATGTGGCCCTTAGTGACAAGCTCCTTTAACTTAGCATAATACTTTCAGAGTTCAGCCATGTTGTAGCATGTATCAGTACTTCATTCCTTTTTATTGCTGAATAGTATTTCATTGTATGGATATACTATTTTTTTTTTATCCATTCATCACAATAGAAATTGGTTTGTTTCTCCTTTTTGGCTATTATGAATAATGCTACTATGAACAGTCATGCACGCGTTTTTGTGCAAGACTTATGTTTTCAGTTCTCTTCAGTAGATATATAGGAGTAGAACTGCTGGCTCATGAGGTAACATATGTTCAGTTTTTTGAGGACGTGTCAAATTTTTCCACTGTGGCTGCACCATTTTACATTATCTGCCCCCTCCTCCCCCCCAGCAATGTACAAGGGTTCTGCCCTTTTCTAGCACTACCTTTCTTTTTCTAGCAATACCCTTACGTTATCTTTCTGGTCAAAAGTTATCTGTTCCAAGTACTAGTCACAGCTCATCTAAAAACCTAACCTACATTACTGGTTTAATGTGTCATCTCTCTGGATAACATTCACAATTTAAGAAAAGTTTCCCAGAGATACAATAATACATTATTCAGGACACATCCAAATTCAAAACATCTGAAGCAGAAAGATGATTTATTTACTTGTATAGCTGGGAAGATAGTGAGGCAGCTTACAGACTCTAAGGGAGCGTTACAGGAACCAAAGCTTCAGCTTCAAGGTGAATCAGTCAATCTCTCTCTCTCTAATAACCTAACAGAAAGGTTATTCCCACCCCCAGCTTTCTAAGTCTCCCTCTTACTTCTTTGGTTCCCTCCTTCCATGATTCTCTCTCCATATCTCGACTCTATAGCCTCAGCCTGGTCTCGTTCCACACCAGGTTCTTTCCGTGTGCAAGAATGATGGCTGCCAGCAACTCAGACTTCCATCCTCCCAGCTTAGCAGCCCCAGGGACAGTTTAGATCTAGGGACAGGGACTCTCTCCTAGCATCATGTGTATTATTTCCATCTGGATCAATCATGTGTCCAGGAAAATGAAATCTAATATTTGGCCTACACTTGCTTCACACCTACACCTGTGGCCAGTTCAGAAGGGGAATAGGGAAATAGATGAATAGGGTAGGAGGTGAGAGGGACATGCTGGGCAACCAAAAATAATCACTGCCAAAGACCTTCATTCAAAGGGGAGGTGCTAGTGTTAGACATTTCTGGCATCATGGAAATTCCAAGATCATAGGCAAATAGGTCATCGTCGGGGAGGAAGGACCTGACAACAACCCCAAAGCTTATTCTGTGTCAAGAGCCAGCCCTAGTCTGGACAGTCTCCTGGGGTAACAGAGGACACTGCGTTCCTGGAAAGCCAACAGGCACTTTTCAAATTACAGGGCAATACATATCACTGCAGCCCACGCGGAAACTGGGGCAGACCCACCACTTAACCTGATTACTGCCTCCTTGGTTATTTCATTCTGTTGTAATTTTACTTTTTCCAAATGAGTGGAATGGAATCTTTTTTAGAAAATGGAGGAACAACTTCAGTAATTGAAAACATTTTCTATTTTACCCTCGGTGGGTTCCAAAATCTGAAAAAAACTCTCAAGGGATTTCCAAAACCTCTCAAATAAAGTTAAATGGCTATTAGGGCCTACACGTTCAAAAGAGAAAATGAGCTGAATCCTTAGATGTGAAAATTGGAAGACCCTGTGGGGACCACCTAGTCCCCCTACTCATTTTACTCGGGGCCCAGTTGAGGCCCAGAGCTTGTAAGAGGCCTGTCTGGTCATATAGATAAGAAGCGGCAGAGCTACTAAAACCAGCTCTCCCTCCGCCCATGCCCCTTCTTTATCAGGCCTCCTCTTGTCTGCAACTCTCCCTTATGAGCACAAACTTTAAAATAAAAAAAAAAAATAGCATTTCCCCAGTCAGATCAGATCAGTTGCTCAGTCGTGTTCGACTTTTTTCGACCCCATGAATTGCAGCACGCCAGGCATCCCTGTCCATCACCAACTCCCGGAGTTCTCTGAGACTCACGTTCATCGAGTCAGTGATGCCATCCAGCCATCTCATCCTCTGTCGTCCCCTTCTCCTCTTGCCCCCAATCCCTCCCAGCATCAGAGTCTTTTCCAATGAGTCAACTCTTCGCATGAGGTGGCCAAAGTACATAAGAATCTGCCGGCTAATGCAGGGGACAAGGGTCTGATCGCTGGTCCAGGAAGATTCAACATGCCTTGGAGCAACTAAGCCCCTGCCACAACTACTGAGCCCCTGCACACTAGGGCCTGTGCCCCCCAACAAGAGAAGCCACTGCAAGGAGAAGTCCATGCACCACATCTAAGGAAAGCCCTTGTTGCAATGAAAGACCCAGCAAAACTACCAAAAAAATGGCTCCAGATACATAATAAACGCATAAGAAGGAGGTGCTGAATGGTTGCAAAGAATTTCCAGTTTTAATTCTTTCTTTGGGCATTGCAGGAATCCAATCTATGCCTGGAGGAGGCTTCTTGCTGAAATAAGCACTGCGGGTGCCATTTTCCAGCTGTGAGTCACAAACAGCACAGGAAGCATCTTAATGAGGTTTTTCTGAGTGAGAAGAGAGTTCTTAAGGGCGAGGAGAGGAAAGAGGTGCAGACATTTTTGAAACTGCAATAAACAGCTGAAATGAACAGAATCCACTTGAGTACTAACCACGTGTAATGTCCTATGGGCAGAACAGAGACATTTCAGACACAATTCTCTCCTTGCACATTTAGAATCCAGTCCCCCAGGAGAGGAGACATGCTTCTGGGACACGTGTTGCAGTGTGTGTGTGTGGGTGTGTGTGTGTACATGTGGGCAAACATGTGAATTTGTAACAGCCCTTTATGCTAAGAGCTCTTAGTTCCTGTCTATCTCATAAGCTGCAAATATTTCTCTCCTGCTTTCATTTGTCTTTTGATTTGTTTTTCTCTTCTGAACTATTTCATTTTCATATGTGATCATATCCATCAATCATTTCTTTTGTGTGGTCTAAGTTTTTGTGTGATGACTCAATATCCTTCTCTACTTCAGTTTTCATCAGAATTTTTTCCTAATACTTTTGTACAGTTAAATATTTAAACTATGTGGAATTTCTTTGGGTGTAAAATGTGAGGTAGGGATCTAATCTTTTACTGGGTTTTTTCCCCCTCAAAATAATTAATCAGTTATCACAATAACACTTGTTGACTAATTCCCTTCATACCCAGTAATGTTTTAGAGAGTTATAGGCTGGGAGGATATATACTTCCTTGCTGTTGCTATTGGAAAATACATGTGCAAATTTATGACTCTCTTCCCTTCAAAAGATAGAATTTAATTCTCCTCCTCTTGAGTGTCAACTGCATTTGTTAACTTTTAATTGAATAAAGTGTTTTTTAAATTTTCAGTCCCACTTATTTAAGACTCTGACCCCTGAAGCCCTTGGAGAAGCATTGTCTCTATGCAAACCATCACAGGAGGCCAAGAGTTCTTCTCAGCCCCAGAGTAGAGTGCTTCCCAGGGTTTGGGGGTATAATTGGCTGCCCCTGACTACTACTGGATCTTCATATAGATTTGCTTTTCCTTGAATCTTGCAAAGTGCCTCTTGAATTGTTTCATCAGTGTCTTGCTATAAGCCCCCTCTCTTAGGGTGCTCAGGTCCAGGTCAAAGGAGTGGACAGGAGGCACAAGCCCTTCTATTTACTTACAGACACTTATTCTCCCTTCACAGAGCTAATGTCCCACATAAATGGATGGAGACCTATAGGGACTACTGGGGGTGTGGATTATCAGCATGAAGAGAAGCTAAGCACAGTGCTCTGCCAGCCCCATTCCTAACCTAACCTGAGAGCCATCTGGTCTCTCTGACTCTTTGAGTTAGCATTTGTCTTGTCCTTGTTCCAAGTATCCTTGGAGTATCCAAGTATCCCAAGAGTCCTTGGGAACCCAACAGCTCTCTCTCCCTGCCCCAAAGGAACATGACCTGGCTGTGCTTTTGCATTATAGATGATCCAGCATTCTTAGGGAAGCAGTGCCTTCTGCACTTTAGATCTAGGAAGGAGTAAGTTGTAGAGAGGATTCTATTTCCTCTAACCTTCAACTTGGCATTCATTGATAGCAAGTTTTTGTTGTCAAGGGTGGAGAGGGAGCTGCTTAGGGTGACAATCTGACAGCCTAAAAATCATGCATATCAGTCTTTTAACAAGCAATTCCATAGTTAAAGAGACGGAGCCAAAACAACAAAAGAATTTAAGTTTTCAGTCCCACTTATTCAAGACTCTGACCCCCAAAGCCCTTGGAGAAGCATCATCTCTCTGTAAGCCATCACTGGAGGCCAAGAGTTCTTCTCAGCCCCAGGGCAGTGTTTCCTGAATTGAACAAAGAATGTTCAAACTACCGTACAATTGCACTCATCTCACACACTAGCAAAGTAATGCTCAAAATTCTCCAAGCCAGGCTACAACAGTACGTGAACCGTGAACTTCCAGATGTTCAAGCTGGATTTAGAAAAGGCAGAGGAACCAGACATCAAACTGCCAACATCCACTGGATCAAAGAAAAAGCAAGAGAGTTCCAGAAAAAAAATCTACTTCTGCTTTATTGACTACACCAAAGCCTTTGACTGTGTTCAGTTCAGTTCAATTCAGTGACTCAGTCATGTCCGACTCTTTGCGACCCCGTGAATCGCAGCACGCCAGGCCTCCCTGTCCATCACCAACTCCCGGAGTTCACTGAGACTCACGTCCATCGAGTCAGTGATGCCATCCAGCCATCTCATCCTCTGTCGTCCACTTCTCCTCCTGCCCTCAATCTTTCCCAGCATCAGGGTCTTTTCCAATGAGTCAGCTCTTCTCGTCAGGTGGCCAAAGTATTGGAGTTTCAGCTTCAACATCAGTCCCTCCAAGGAACACCCAGTACTGATCTCCTTTAGGATGGACTGGTTGGATCTCCTTGCAGTCCAAGGGACTCTCAAGAGTCTTCTCCAACACCATAGTTCAAAAGCATCAATTATTCGGCGCTCAGCTTTGTTTATAGTCAAACTCTCATATGCATACATGACCACTGGAAAAACCATAGCCTTGACTAGATGGACCTTTGTTGGCAAAGTAATGTCTCTGCTTTTGAATATGCTATCTAGGTTGGTCATAACTTTCCTTCCAAGGAGTAAGTGTCTTTTAATTTCATGGCTGCAATCACCATCTGCAGTGATTTTGGAGCCCAGAAAAATAAAGTCAGCCACTGTTTCCCCATCTGTTTGCCATGAAGTGATGGGACCAGATGCCATGATCTTAGTTTTCTGAATGTTGAGCTTTAAGCCAACTTTTTCACTCTCCTCTTTTACTTTCATCAAGAGGCTCTTCAGTTCTTCTTCACTTTCTGCCATAAGGGTGGTGTCATCTGCATATCTGAGGTTATTGATATTTCTCCTGGCAACAGATTTCTCTCAACCTGCGTACAGATTTCTCTTTGACTGTGTGGATCACAACAAACTGTGGAAAATTCTAGAAGAGATGGGAATACCAGTCCACCTGACTTGCCTCCTGAGAAATCTGTACGCACGTCAAGAAGCAACAATTAGAACCAGACATGGAACAACAGACTGGTTCCAAAATGGGAAAGGAGTACATCAAGGCTGTATATTGTCACACTGCTTACTTAACTTATATGCAGAGTACATCATGAGAAATGCTGGGCTGGATAAAGCACTAGCTGGAATCAAGATTGCCAGGAGAAATATCAATAACCTCAGATACATGGATGACAACCACCCTTATGGTAGAAAGCGAAGAAAAACTAAAGAGCTTCTTGATGAAAGTGAAAGAGGAGAGTTAAAAAGTTGTCTTAAAACAACATTCAAAAACAAAGATCATGGCATCCAGTCCCATCACTTCATGACAAATAGATGGCGAAACAATGGAAACAATGAGAGACTTTATTTTGGGGGGTCCAAAATCACTGCAGATGGTGACCACAGCCATGAAATTAAAAGACGCTTGCTCCTTGGAAGAAAAGCTATCACCAACCTAGCTGCTGCTGCTGCTGCTGCTGCTAAGTCGCTTCAGTCCTCTCCGACCCCATAAACGTGAGACCCCATAAATGGCAGCCCACCAGGCTCCCCCGACCCTGGGATTCTCCAGGCAAGTACACTGGAGTGGGTTGCCATTTCCTTCTCCAATGTATGAAAGCGAAAAGTGAAAGTGAAGTCGCTCAGTTGTGTCCAACTCTTAGTGACCCCACGGACTACAGCCCACCAGACTCTTCTGTCCATGGGATTTTCCAGGCAAGAGTACTGGAGTGGGGTGCCATTGCCTTCTCCAACCTAGACAGCATATTAAAAAAGTAGAGACAGTACTTTGCTGACAAAGGTCCGTCTAGTCAAAGCTATGGTTTTTCCAGTAGTCATATATAGATGTGAAAGTTGGACCATAAAGAAAGCTGGGCACCAAAGAATTGATGCTTTCAAACTGTGGTGTTGGAGAAGACTCTTAAGAGTCCCTTGGACTGCAAGGAGATCCAACCAGTCCATCCTAAAGGAAATCAGTCCTGAATATTCACTGGAAGGACTGATGCTGAAGAATACTTTGGCCACCTGATGCAAAGAACTGACTCATCAGAAAAGACCCTGATGCTGGGTAAGACTGAAGACAGGAGAAGAAGGGGATGACAGAGGATGAGATGGTTGGATGGCATCACTGACTTGATGGACATGAGTTTGAACAAGCTCTGGAAGTTGGTGATGGACAGGGAAGCTTGGTGTGCTGCAGTCCATTGGGTCACAAAGAGTCGGACACGACTGAGTGACTGAACTGAACTGAACTGATAGGTTATTAGAAGATACTGAGTGTAATTCACTGTGCTATGGGGCTTCTCTTGTGGCTTAGTCGTAAAGAATCTGCCTGAGCAGGAGACGGAGGTTTGATTCCTGGGTCAGGAAGATACCCTGGTGAAGGAAACGGCAATCCACTCCAGCATTCTTGCCTGGGAAATCCCATGGACAGAGGAACCTGGCAGGCTATAGTTCATGGGATCACAAAAGAGTCAGACATGATTTGGCAACTAAAGCAAACCAAAATGAAAAGCCCTGTGCTATACAGTAAATCCTTATTGCTTATCTATTTTATGTACAGTAGTTTTCATCTGTTAAGAACCAGACATCCTGGAATGTGAAGTCAAGTGGGCCTTATGAAGCATCACTATGAACAAAGCTAGTGGAGGTGATGGAATTCCAGTTGAGCTATTCCAAATCCTGAAAGATGATGCTGTGAAAGTGCTGCACTCAATATGCCAGCAAATTTGGAAAACTCAGCTGTGGCCACAGGACTGGAAAAGGTCAGTTTTCATTCCAATCCCAAAGAAAGGCAATGCCAAAGAATGCTCAAACTACCGCACAATTGCACTCATCTTACACGCTAGTAAAGTAATGCTCAAAATTCTCCAAGCCAGGCTTCAGCAATACGTGAACCGTGAACTTCCTGATGTTCAAGTTGGTTTTAGAAAAGGCAGAGGAACCAGAGATCAAATTGCCAACATCCGCTGGATCATAGAAAAAGCAAGAGAGTTCCAGAAAAACATCTATTTCTGCTTTATTGACTATGCCAAAGCCTTTGACTGTGTGGATCACAATAAACTGTGGAATATTCTGAAAGAGATGGGAATACCAGACCACCTGACCTGCCTCTTGAGAAATCTGTATGCAGGTCAGGAAGCAACAGTTAGAACTGCACATGGAACAACAGACTGGTTCCAAATAGGAAAAGGAGTACGTCAAGGCTATATATTGTCATCCTGCTTATTTAACTTATATGCAGAGTACATCATGAGAAACGCTGGACTGGAAGAAGCACAAGCTGGAATCAAGATTGCTGGGAGAAATATCAGTAACCTCAGATATGCAGATGACACCACCCTTGTGACAGAAAGTGAAGAGGAACTCAAAAGCCTCTTGATGAAAGTGAAAGTGGAGAGTGAAAAAGTTGGCTTAAAGCTCAACATTCAGAAAACGAAGATCATGGCATCCGGTCCCATCACTTCATGGGAAATAGATGGAGAAACAGTGGAAACAGTGTCAGACTTTATTTTTCTGGGCTCCAAAATCACTGCAGATGGTGACTGCAGCCATGAAATTAAAAGACGCTTACTCCTTGGAAGGAAAGTTATGACTAACCTAGATAGCATATTCAAAAACAAGAGACATTACTTTGCCAACAAAGGTCCGTCTAGTCAAGGCTATGGTTTTTCCTGTGGTTATGTATGGATGTGACAGTTGGACTGTGAAGAAGGCTGAGCGCTGAAGAATTGATGCTTTTGAACTGTGGTGTTGGAGAAGACTCTTGAGAGTCCCTTGGACTGCAAGGAGATCCAACCAGTCCATTCTGAAGGAGATCAGCCCTGGGATTTCTTTGGAAGGAATGATGCTCAAGCTGAAACTCCAGTACTTTGGCCACCTCATGAGAAGAGTTGACTCATTGGAAAAGACTCTGATGCTGGGAGGGATTGGGGGCAGGAGGAGAAGTGGACGACAGAGGATGAGATGGCTGGATGGCATCACTGACTCGATGGATGTGAGTCTGAGTGAACTCCGGGAGTTGGTGATGGACAGGGAGGCCTGGCGTGCTGCGATTCATGGGGTTGCAAAGGGTCAGACACGACTGAGCGACTGAACTGAACTGAACTGAATCCCATACTCCTAATCTGTCCCTTCCCCACCTGCATTTCCCCTTTGGTGACCATAAGTTTGCTTTCAATGTCTGTGAGTCTGTTTCTGTTTTGTATACAGACTCATCTGTATTGTTTTTTTAGGTTCCACATATAGGTGATATCATATAGTATTTGTCTTTGTCTGACTTATTTCACTAAGCAAGTATTCTCTAGGTTGAAGATGCCCTTTATAACATAGTTTACAACAGTGAAAAATTGCCAAGAGCCTAAATGCTCAAAAGTAAGGGGATTTCCACACCTATGGTCAATTTATCTTAAACCAAGGAGGCAAGAATATACAACGGGGAAAAGATAGTCTCTTCAGCAAGTAGTGTTAGGAAAGCTGGGCAGCCACATGCAAGTCAACTGAGAACATACTCTTACACCATACACAAAAATAAACTCAAAATGGCTTAAGGACTTAAATAAGAGACACAACATCATAAAACTTGTAGAAGAGAACATAAGCAAAACATTCTCTGAGGTAAATCATACCAATGTTTTCTTAGGTCAGTCTCCAAAGGCAATAGAAATAAAAGCAAAAATAATGTGGGACCTAATCAAACTTTGAAACTTTTGCACAGCAAAGGAAACCATAAATGAAATGAAAAGACAACCCACAGAACAGAGGAAAATATTTGCAAATGATGGGACTGACAAGGGGCTTCACTTCCAAAATATAAGAACAGTTCACACCAAATATGAAAAAAAAACAAAAAACCCAAACAAAAAAATGAGCAAAAGACCTAAACAGACCTTTCTTCAAAGAAGACATACAGATGGCCAATAGATATATGAGAAGATGCTCATCATGTCTTATTATTGCTGCTGCTGCTAAGTCGCTTCAGTTGTGTCCGACTCTGTGAGACCCCATAGACGGCAGCCCACCAGGCTCCGCCGTCCCTGGGATTCTCCAGGCAAGAACACTGGAGTAGGTTGCCATTTCCTTCTCCAATGCATGAAAGTGAAAAGTGAAAGTGAAGTTGCTCAGTTGTGTCCGACTCTTAGCGACCCCATGGACTGCAGCCTACCAGGCTCCTCTGTCCATGGGATTCTCCAGGCAAGAGTACTGGAGTAGGGTGCCATACCACCTTGCACCGTCACTGGAGAAACAGCAGTGCCATGTCCACGACCCTACTCTAAGAAGTTACTCATGCCAGAGGCTTTCCTTGGGCCAGATTTGGGTTTTAAACCTACTTTTCATTAGATCACCGACCAGTAGTCCCTGTGGGCCTTAGTCTCTCCAGCTAAGAAATGTACAAAGAATTTACCTTAAAGGTTTGTGTGAGGATTAAATGAAACAAAATGTGTAAAGTTCTTAGTGCACAGGACCCAGTAAAGGCTCAATAAATACCGGCTGTTATTTATTATGCTTTACATAGGTATCCTTACTTATTGTCCCTGTTCTTTTCTTTCTTTGCTGTGGTGGTAAAATATACATAAAATCTATCATTTTAATCATTTTAGAGTAATTAGTTCAGTGGCATTAAGTACAGTCACACTGGTGGGCAAGTATCACCAGAATCCTTATGCAGAACTTTTTCCACCTTTCCAAACTGAAATTTCATACCCACTAAAAATAACTTTCTATTTCTCCCTTCCTCTGGTCCCTGGCAACCACCATACTACTTTCTATCTATGGATACTACTTTCTATCTATGGATTTACAAGTCTAAGTACCTAATAGAAATGGAATTATATATTTATCTTTTTGTCACTGGCTTATTTCACTTAGCATAATATCTTCAAGGTTCATCCATGTTGTAGCATGTGTCAGAATTTCCTTCCTTTTTGAGACTGAATAATATTCCATTATATGTATATACCACATTTTGTTTATCCATGGACAGCTGGGTAGTTTCTACCTTTTGACCATGGTGAATAATGCTGCTACAAACATGGGTGTCCAACCATCATTTCAAATCCTTGCATTTAACTCTTTGGGACATACACCAAAGGGTGGAATTGCTAGTTCATACAGTGATACCATTTTTAATTTTTCTGAGGAACTGCCATACTGCATTCCCATAGCAATGCACCATTTTACATTCCCACCACAAGAGTTCTAATTTCTTCCCATTCTCACCAAAACTTACTACAGTTTTTTTTGTTAAAGTAACCACCCTAACGGGTGTGAGCTGGTATTTCACTGTGAGTTTGATTTGCATTTCCCTACTGGTTAGTGATGTTGATCATCTTTCATGTGCTTATTGGCTATTTGTGTATCTTCCATGGAGAAATGTGCATCTAAGTCCTTTGCTCACTTTTTAATTTGAGCTGTTTGTATTGATGTTGAGTATAGCAAGGTGTCTTACATGAGTTTATTCCTTTCTTCCCAAAATGCTGCCAGAGCCTCCTCTTAATGCCCCAAGTCACCTCAGACTGATAAATGAAATCTGCAACAGCAGCTAGAAACATGAAATAAACAAATGCAGAAAGGAGGGAAGGGAAGGCCAGCTAAGAAGATAAACAAACCAGCTCTAATTCTCTCCAGCCAGTCCTTACTAAATTAGCCACAAAATGTCAGCACCTCAGATTCAAATGTGAAGTGATTTATATAAATTTCACCTTTGAACTTGACAAGAGGAATGAGTCTTTGCACATTAGGAGCACCCTCCCTGCTCTCCCCACAATGGAACAGCAGCAGCAAGCACCAGAAAACACGAGAAAAAGAGTGAGGAGCCTGGAAAGATGTTAGGTCCTGTAAAGCGGCTTTCAGGGTGCAGAAACACATATGGGGGAAGAAACAGAAAGAGTGATTGCTCCCCCATCATGTTCTCCAGAGACAGAATCTTAGAACACAGTGTAGAAAGGTAATGTTAATAAGGCAGGTGAAGCCATGATGAAAAGTTGTATAGGGAAGACAAGTGAGAATAAAATCAGGAGATCCCCTAAAATGACAGCCATCCACGAGACACTTTTTAAGCATACTTGCTCTTCTGATAGTAACCCCAGCCCTGCCCAGGTTCCTTCCTCTAGAATTTGAATAAGACTATAACTCTACACTAAGAATCACTAAATGCAGGCTCCCAGGCACCGTATTCAGAGATGCATCCTTTGTGGGTCCAAGTGGGGCCTGGGGATCTGTATTTTAGCTCCGCTGTCCACGATGAAAGCTGTGTCGATGGCTAGAGACCATATCTTGAACCCTTCTGGATACTCTCAGTGGCAGAGATTCCCCTGGGCTATACCCAGTCTGTGGGACAGCCATCATAGTCTCTATTCCCCTTTTCCTCCCCAAATACTGGGAATGATTCCTGAGATGATGAACAGAAAAATTAGGGGACAATGACTTATTATCCCATGACCCAGGGTTCTTCCTTCCACAAAAGAATTTTCTAAGACATGTTTTCACTTTTCAGGTACTTGTAAGTGTTTGTTTGCCAGATTAAGAGTGTAAGTGAGAGAGTTATTTCCTAGGCAGGTTGATATGGAGTCTAGGGGTCCCCAAGGAGAGAAGGGTCTGGAATTCTCAAGGAGGAAGAAAGGACAAACTTTATTCTTTCTCCACATTCCTTAGGATTATATAACAATAATGTATCCTGCCTAAGGACAGTCTTTGGATTCAAACTTCTGTTATCTTAAAATGTTAATTATGGGAGTAGACCTGGTCTTTACAAGGATGTATCTTGCCTGAGGACAGTGTTATCTTAAAATGTAAATTATGGGAGTGGGTCTGATGAGGTCTTTACAACCTCCAGACATTCTTTGGATTATATAACCTCATTGTTAACACTAGCAAGGGGGTACTCTTTCTACCCTCTTCTGATGCCTATGTCAGAAGCTTTCTCTATCTCCTTTATACTTTAATAAAACTTTATTTCACAAAAGCTCTGAGCCATCAAGCCTTGTCTCTGGCCCCGGATTGAATTCTTCTCCTCTGGGGGCCAAGAATCCCTGTGTATTCGCGTGATTCAACAACAACCTTTCCTAAGAACTTTGGCAGATGGCATTCAGGGGAGAGATGGAGAGCATTTAAGATCCATGGCAAACTGAACCTCAATGAATAATGAAGATAATATGAGAATCACAAGCCAAAAGTACAGAGACAGAGAATAGGATTTTGTTTGCACGCTTGTCAAGAACACATCCGTTTGTAATTGTAATAATAATGACTCTTGAGCCAGGCCCTATGCTAAGTACTTTACTTGATTTAAACATATATTTATATAAGTAAATATGAACAAAAGAAAAACTGAGGCTGTATTTACAGATGAGTACAAGTCAGTTAAGCAACGTAGTCTTGTGTTTTAGCACGAGTTCTAGACAGCCTCAGGTTCAAGTCCTGGCTCTGTCATTCATTAACTGTATGACCTTAGCAAGGAAGGTCTCCAGGTCTGAGTGGGTACATCTGAGAACTAAGGCAGCATGTACATCACAGGACTGTTCATCCAATTAAAGAAAATGATATGTGCAGAGCTCTTAGCATAGTCCTCAGTATGTGGTAAAACCAGCTTATGAGTATTTTTAACGGTTGCTATTATCATTGTTGCCGCCTGAGTAGAGTTTGAGTCCCCTATACTAAAGGAGGGCAAGAGTTGAGTCTATAGCCAGTTCTAACTTCACACATTCCCACCAAGATGCAAAGGAATACAGGGGACACTGCCAGGCCAGTGTTATCACCAAGGTGTACCCAGAGCTGGAAACAACCTATCACCAGTTATTCATGCTGGATAACTCCCCCTGCACAGAGAGTGCATCCTAGAAACTGCACAGATCCATAAGGTAGACGTGAGGTCACTTCAAGAATGAAAGGAAGTATAAGAGAACCCAGTACTGAGCAAATATTCAACCATTATTAGACATTGTTATATCTCTAATAACATTGTTATTAACCTGGGCAAGGCTGGGATTACTATCAGAAGAGCAAGTATGCTTAATTTATAAGATATCTGCTATGGTGTCTCTAAAAACATGACCTCATTAATAGTAATTCGCATTGAGCACCTACCCCAAGAGCCATCTCTTGGGTCTGCATGCCAAATACCTTCCCCTTTTCCTGATGAGAGCGTCTTTTCTCTGGGGAGCTTCCTCCCTCCATCCTAGTAGGTAGACCATCCTGTGGCTCTAGTAGGGCTGCCCATCACAGTGCTCTATTCCAGCTTCTGACAGTCATTACTAAATCACTCCAGGGCTTCCCTGGTGGCTCAGTGGTAAAGAATCCGTCTTTCAATGCAGGAGACACAGGTTCAATCGCTGATCCAGGAAGATCCCACATGCCAAGGAGCAACTAAGCCTGTGCACCACAATTACCGAGCGGGTGCTCTAGAGCCTGGGAGCCACAACTACTGAGCCCATGTGCTGCAACTGCCGAAGCCTGTGCACCTAGAGCCTGTGCTCCCCAACATGAGAACCCACCATAAGGAGAAGCCCGTGCACAACTAGAGAGCAGCCCCTGTTCGCTCCAAGTAAAGTCCACGCAGCAATGAAGATCCAGCACAGCCAAAAGTAAACAAATAAAATTATTAAAAAAAAATCAAAACATAATAGTTCCTGGCTAACCAGCCAGAGGTCACCAAGCAGCGAGGTAGGTAGGGCATCCAGAGGACCTCAGGAAGGACTGCAGCTCTTCTGTGTGAGTTTTGGGTTCCAGCTGAAGGATTCCAAGCAGAGTCGAGGAGAAGCGAGAATCAGTTCTGGACTGGTTGCTGTTTTGGTCTCAGGATTAAGAAAAGCAGGGGTTAACTAGGGATGGAGTGCTGTCATGAGGTGAGGGCTCAGAGCAGTTAGTTATTCTCAGTAAGAGATGAGAATAACAAAGCAGGCCTTTGCTTTTGCCTTTTGTCAGAAGTCAGAAAGCAGCAGTCATCCCAAGAGAGGTCCTTGCGGCATGTCACAGCTGCTGCCTGACTGTGGGAGAAACAAAAAGCTGTGGCTCTGCAGCTGACTTCATCTTCCCTGTCCTCCCAGCCGACTTTTTTACTTCACAGTCCAAGCTGATCTTCACCATCAGCCCCAACTGTGACTTTGTACAAAGACACCCATCCTCAAAACATTTGACTGTCATTTGCTAGAAAATTGCCCTAATGAGAATTCAATCCTCTGATGACTATGATGTGAAGGAAACCCCTGGTTGCAAAGCTCAAGCTGCTGTGATAAGGTAGAACTCTGCCACACCAACAAGGGTTGCAGCTGGATCGTCCGAGGCAGAGCCTCAGGGGAGGCCCCGCTACAAGCTGCTGGGGCCGAGCTGCCCATCACCGCCTGGCCTCTCCCAGCCTCCCAGAGGACTGACTGTTTAAGCTATTATTTCCATTCCAGGAACTATCCCAGTCTTTTTCCAGTAATCTTTATTATACCAAGCCACTGAGTTACTGTTTCTTGCCACCCTAGAACCCTAAGTGGCCTATCTCTGTAAGCCCTGTGTTGGCTGCTGGGGATAGAGAGGAATAAGACGCAGGCCTACCTGGATGTGCTCACTGACTTCTTGTGACTAAAGGGAGTGATTATTCTCATGACAAAAAAAGATTCTTCCCTTTGCAAAATAATTCACTTCTGGGTCTTCCCATCCCTTATTTTGTAAACTTCATGATGGCTTACTCTATCCCCAGTGCCTGGCCCACAAGAAGCCCTCAGTGGATTCACTGAAAGAATGATGGATGATGTGATCATCTCCATTTCTAAAGATAAGGAAAAAGAAGCTTATAACTCATTTGGTGGTGGTTTAGTCACTAAGTCATGTCCTACTCTTGGGACCCCATGGACTGTAGCCCGCCAGGCTCCTCTGTCCATGGGATTTTCCAGGCAAGAATATTGGAGTGGATTGCCATTTCCTTCTCCAGGGGATCTTCCTGATCCAGGAATCGAACCTGGGTCTCCTGCATTGTGGGCAGATCCTTTACCAACTGAGCTATGAGGGAAGTAGATGCTATCAATAAGTGGCAGAGCAGAAATTCAAAACCAGATCAGCTTGTGTCTTCCCTCCACTACACCACACTATGTTTCCCTTATCCACCCAAAAATGGAGCTCTCCCCTTCTTAGATAGGAGACATTCCAAGATCCCAAGGAAATATTCTAATTTCAAAACATCATGCCATGACTTGGCAGGTCCTCTAAGAGCTAAGCAGGATTACCATATGACCCAGCAATCCACTCCTAGGTATATACCCAAAGACCTGACAACACCTACCCAAATGAGCACATGTACACACATGTTCACGGCTGCACTATAGCCACAAGAAGGAAACAGCCCAAATATCCACCAATGGATGGATGGGTAAACAAACTGGCAGATGCATGCAATGGAATCTGTTATTCAGCCATAAAGAGAAATGAAGCACTGACATGTTACAACGTGAATAAAGCTTGAACATATACGGTACAGGAAAGACACCACACAGCAAAGGTCACATACTGTATGATTTCATTTATATGAAATAGCCAGAGTACATAAATTCACAGAGATAGAACACAAGAGTTGGGGGTTTTCAGCGTTGAGGGGAGGAGGAAATGGAGAAAAACTGCTTCATGGGTAGGGAGTTTCCTTTCGAGGGGATGAAAATGTTTTGGAACTAAATAGAGGTGATGATTACATAACAAGATGAGTGTTCTGAATGCCACTGAATTGTTCACTTTAACACGGTTAATTTTGTTATGTGAATTTTACCTCAATTTTTAAAAAAATCATATTCCAGGAGCTCTGAGGGCACTCAGGAACACCAAATGTTTCCCATGGCACTTATGCTTGCTGCTGTTCATGTGCTGGAGAAGTCCTCTTTTGGAGGAAGTTTGGTCAAACAGCTGGAGTACAGACAGCCTCAATTCAAACCCCAGATCAACTACTTATGTCATGAACTTGGGTGAATTTCTAAACCTCTGGATGCTGGTTTTTTCATCAGTAAAACTGCTACCTCGTAGGGTTGTTTTAAGGACTAAGTGAGATAATAATGCATGCAAAGCACTTGAACAATTCCTAGGACATGATAAATGCCCAGTAAATATCAGCTGCTATAATGATGATGATGGTCTGCTAAAGTGAGTTCACTGCTTCCAACCCCTCCATTTTCCAAAGTTTTCATCATATTTGCTCTCTAATACATTTTATGCTACAGAGATGTTTCTGCCAGGAAAGGAACTATTCTCCTCAGAGCAGACTGACTCCCAGCGAAGAGATCTCCAGCAATGAAATTCCAAAAATGTTCTGGAGGACCCTTCCCTCCTGGAAGTGAGCCCGACACAGAATCATTAGAGTGGTCCCTGTGCCCTCTGGCTGCCTGGGTAATTTAGTGCATTTATTGCTAGCTCTATTTCTCGGTGATTTGCTACGTGGGATGACAATGCTCCCCTCCTAGCACCAGGCTATTTCCTGTGCTCTGTGATGTGGCGATTTGGAGCTGTGGGAGACATCCCACGTAGCTGGTTGGCCAACTTCAGATATCCACCCTGGTCCAGATGGGTCACTAGGCTCAAAAAACATCCTGTCCACACCCTAATTATATCAAACCTGTGCCTCTCATCCATGCCTTAGGGCATACATTTGATTTTTTAAAAATAATCATTTGAAAAATGAAGCTACTTAGCAGCAGCAGCAACAATATATAAAAGAATATGCCATGAAAAGGAAGCCTCTTCTGCTCCCTGCCCTTCAGCCTCTCAGCCTTTCAGTTTTTCTCCTCCAAGATCATCATGACTGTTTCCTGTATACCCTTCCAGAGACAGGTTGCTCATACAAGAACATATATTTATTCCTCCTTCTATGACGCCCACGCATACTCTAGCACAAATGATACCATACAAGGAGTTGCCATCTTGTTTTCTTTTTTGAATACCATAACATTTATTAAGGAAATTAAATTCTTATTTTTTCAAAAGGCAAAAAAAAAATCTTCCCAGAAATACAACTACAGGTCTGAATGGCCTCTCTGAGGAATCCTTGCAAATATTTAAGTGATACACTAATCATCACATCTTGTTTTCTTTTTAAAAATTAGCTATCACGGTAGTATTCATATTAGTTCATGGAACTCCATCTCTTTTTAATGGCTGCAATGTATTCCATCTAACAGGTATCCAAAGATTTATCCAGCCAGTTCACGACTGATTGATATTTAGGCTGTTTCCAGTATTTTCCTTTAACAAGCAGGCTACAATGAATGCCTTCCTAGAAGGAAATGAGAATTCAACTTCCTTCTGTTGAGGTGTGGCTTCCTCCTCTTCCCTTAGCACTTTGCTTATACACTTGCCTATGGAGAAGGCAGTGGCAACCCACTCCAGTGTTCTTGCCTGGAGAATCCCAGCGGCGGGGGAGCCTGGTGGGCTGCCCTCTATGGGGTCACACAGAGTCGGACACGACTGAAGCGACTTAGCAGCAGCAGCATACAGACAGGACACGTTCATTACTTTGTCCTGTGTCCTGTACTGACTGTTAGGACACCCTGAATGTCTTGTATACAGCTTTTTTCAATAAATTACCAAAATACGTCACAGCTATTTTTCCTCCACAGTAATTGGTGCTTGAATCACTTAAATGGCAACACCAGCTGAAAAACGTATCTCCACAAATAAAGATTCAGGCAACCTCTTATGATCTCCTGCAGGTTTAGCGGAAGGAAATAAAACGGGTCACTGAGAATTAAATGTATTTATTTGCACATTCAGGAAAGGAAAACACTGTTCTTTGGCCATAGTCCCATGCCGTGAACAGTAACCACCGTTAATAAGAAATAACTGATTTTTTTCCCCTGAAAACCAGCCAATCAGCGACACCCTCACTTCAGTAACTATGCTTCTGCACGTGAGCAAATCCAGGCCGGCCCAAGCCTCCAAAAGCCAGCCAATCAGTGACAGTGTCCATGCTCCTAGACGACAGCCAATCAGCAAGCGTCTCACTCCCAGGACCTTTCTGGAAAACCAGCCAGCCAAAGGCAGCCTTGCTCCACGGATACATTAACACAGCTGAAAAGTCCTTACCTCCTGAAATCCTTTCTCTTCTGAAAATCCACTAGACCCCGCTCCCGGGCTTCCCAGACGCTTTCATAAAATCAGCTCCGGCTTTGCTGGGGGGACTTTGCCTTAAAAGTGCAGTTCCTACTTTTAGGCAAACAGGAAGTTCACCTTAAAAAAACAAACCAGACGTTAAATCCAATGTATGTTAGTTTGCAGTTTTGCAGCCCTTTTAACGGTTGGACCCAGCTGTTTATAGTGAGAGTTTGAACCTGTGAATGACGGATGTACTCTCTCACAGCTGTGAGATTATCAATCTCTGATTCTTGCAGTGGTTTTTATTACTTTTTTCAACCTTCCAGAAATATTTTTTTTTTCTTGAGGTGTAAGAGACATATAACAGTTTCAGGTGAGCAACATAATATTTTCTATTTATAAATATTGCAAAATGATCACAAGTCTAGTCAACAACTGTCAACATATAGTTAGAAAATTTTCTTTGTGATGAGGACTTTTCAGATTTACTTAGCAACTTTCAAATATGCGATAAAGTTTAAAGGCATCAGGCTTTACATTACATCTCCATGACTTATTTACTTTATTGCTAGAAACTTGTACTTTTTGGCCCTTTTCACCCATTTCTCTTAATCCTTACTCCTTCACCTGTGGCAACCACCAATCTGTGCTCTGTGTCTGTGAGCCTGGTTTTTTGTTGTTTTAAATATGTGTCGTGGGCTATTTTGTCTTTGTTTTATTTCAGTTAGCATAATGCCCTCAAGGCCCATCCATTTTGTTGCCAATGGCAAGATTTCATTCTTTTTATGACTGAATAGTGTTCCATTGTGTAATCTATGCTGCATCATCTTTATTCATCCATTGATGGACACACAGGTTGTTTCTATATCTTGCCTATTG
This sequence comes from Bos javanicus, assembly GCF_032452875.1. NCBI lineage: Eukaryota > Metazoa > Chordata > Mammalia > Artiodactyla > Bovidae > Bos > Bos javanicus. The sequence goes on along the minus strand of NC_083874.1, from coordinate 52,622,181 downwards.
TAAGTACTGCTGCAGTGAACACAGGGTTGCATACATCTGTTCAAATTAGTGTTTTCATTTTCTTCAAATAAATACCTTGGAGTAGAATTGTGGGATCATATGGCAGTTCTGTTTTTTATTTTTTGAGGAACTTCCATACTGATTTCCATAATCGTTGCACCAATTTACATTACCACAAACAGTGCATGAGGATTCCCTTTTCTCCACATTCTCAGTAACATTTGTTGTTTCCCACAATAATAGTCATTCTGACAAGTGTGAGATGATACCTCATTGTGGTTTTGATTTGCATTTCCTGTTGATTTAGTGGTATTGAGTATCTTTTCATGTACCTATTGGCGATCTGTATACCTTATTTATAAAAAATCTATTCAGATCCTCTACCCATTTTTAAAAGGGGATTGTTTAGGCTTTTTTGCTATTTAGTTGTATGAGTTCCTTATATATTTTGAATATTAACACATCATCAGATATCTATTTTTGTGTATATGGTGGTGGTGGTGATGGTTTAGTTCCTAAGTCATGTCTGACCATTTGCAACCCCTTGGACTGTAACCTACCAAGCTCCTCTGTCCATGGGATTTCCCAGGAAAGAATACTGGAGTAGTTGCCAGTTTCCTTCTCCAGGGGGCCTTCCCAGCCCGGGGATCAAACTGGCATCTCGATATCTCCTGCACTGGCAGGAAGGTTCTTTACCACTAGCACCACCTGGGAAGCCCTCTTTTATGGCAGAGCCAAAAGCAAAGAATCACAGTGCAGAAATTATTTTTGTTTTGTGCAATATTTTTCTCATGAGAAAAGCTTGTATATAAGGCAACTGCAAGTAGAATTGCCTTCCAGATGAGACTTCAAAAACAGTAGCAATTTTTTGCAGACAGTCTTACTGAGTTGAGTTGGTCACACACACAGACACACACACTAAAACCAAAGGGACACAGGAAATTTTTGGAGGTGATGGATAAATGTATTAATTGTGATGACTGTTCCCCAGGGAATACATATGCCTATACATACTCATCAAATATATACATTAAATATGTAGTTTTTGCATATATATTAAAAAGTTAATAATACAAACCAAAACCACAATGATCTAGAAGTAATCTAAGTGCCTACTGATAGATGAATGGATAAAGAAGTGGTATATATGTATATATAATGGATATTATTCAAACATAAGAAAAGAATGAAATCTTGCCATTGGTGACCATATGGATGGACCTGGAGGGCATTATGCTACTTCAGACTGAGAAAAACAAATACTATATGATTTCAATTATATGTAGAATTGGAATCTAAAAGCAAAAGAAATGAACACACTTAACAAAACAAACAGAGTCATAGACACAAAGAACAAAAGGTGGTTGCCAGAGGGGAGAGAGGTGAAAGAATGAGAGATATAGGTGAGGAAGATTAAGAGGTATAACTTCCAGTTACAAAATAAGAATCATGGATATGAAATGTACAGTGTGAGAAATATAATCAATAATAATGTAATGTCTTTATATGGTGACAGATGGTAACTAGAGTTATTGTGGTGATCATTTTGTAACATACAGAAGTATCAAATCACATTGTTGTGTACCAGGAGCTAACACCGTGTTGTAGATCAATTGTACTTCAAACAAACATGTGCACACTACTATATATAAAACAGAATCAACAGGGACCTACTGTATAGCACATGGAACTCTACTCAATACTCTATAATTACCTATATGGGAAAATAATCTGAAAAAGAATGAATATATGTATATGTATAACTGAACCACTATTCTCTACAACTGAAACTAACACAACATTGTAAATCATACACCTGAAACTAACAGCATTGTAAATCAACTATACTCCAGTATAAAAGAAAGGGAAGGACTTCCCTGGTGGTCCAGTTGTTAAGACCCCATGCTTCTACTGCAGGGGGCATGAGTCCTATCGCAGGTCAGGGAACTAAGATACCCATAAGCTGCACAGCCAAAACATGAATTAATTTAATTTTAAAAACTTTTAAAAATTCAAACTATCTTCCCTCTAACAAAAAATAAATTACATGTGAGTGACAAGCAATTCCAAGATCATTGCTAATTTAGTAAACACATCATTTTTATCATGAAGCTGTGATTCACCAAAATACATATTTCTATTGACACAACAACAATTTTATCTTCAATGCTGGATATTTTAACTAAATTTATAATTGTGTTTACATTACACTGAGCATGATTTCTCCTTAGCGAAAGTCCAATGGCCAAGGACAAGTTAACTTGGTTGTGACCACTACGGAAATCACATTAGAATGTAAATAGGACTTCCCTGGTGGTCCAGTGGTTAAGAATCCGCCTGCCAATCCCACATGCTGCAGGGCAACCAAGCCTGCTTTCTGCAGCAACTGAAGCCAGACCACCTAGAGCCCATGCTCCACAAGAGAAGCTGATGCACCACTATGAAAGAGTAGCCCCTGGTTGCTGCAACTAGAGAAAGCCAGAGCGCAGCAATGAAGACCCAGGACAGCCAAAAATAATATGTAAAATTTTATAAATGTAAATGAAACATGCCTAGACCATCACTTTTGGGAATTTTATAAGAAAATCCTGCAAAGCAACGACCTATTAAGATCCAAATCACTGGGGAAATATAAAGAAAGAAAGAGGACTCTAATTTAGACGCAATTTATTTCAGATAAACAAAAAATATGCTTTTAGAGACACTTATCTAGTGGTACAGGAGGTAAGAATCCGCCTACCAATGCAGGGGACATGAGTTCGATCTCTGGTCCAGGATTCCACATACCAAGAAAACACTAAAGCCACAACTACAGAGCTCACATGCTGTACCTGCCAAAGCCCATCAGTTAGAGTCTGTGCTCTGCAGTAAGAGAACCCACTACAAGGAGAAGCCCGTGCATCACAACTAGAAAGCAGCCCCACTCCCTGCTCCTACGGAAAGCCCCACGCAGCAACAAAGACAGCGCAGCCGGTAAAAAAAAGCTTTTAGAGTAAGTATATCTCATGGAGGATTTTCTTTTATCTCAAAGTATATATGCATAAGAAAGTAGAAATGATTCAAATTTAATTGGGTATCCTGTTTATATTTCTTAAATCTGGAAACACTATTCCTTCAGCCTCTGTGGCTTCCTGTTTCTGGTCATCTCTGTCTATAATGCCACCCTCCTCCTCTTCAGTGACCAAATCCTAACTGTTTTTCAATGCCCATCTCAAAACTCTAGTAATAATAACAATGATCCCTTAGTGACAGCTAACTCAGTGCGAGGCACTGTTCTAAGTGCCTTACATGTATTAAATCATTTATTCCTCCCTGAGGTAACTACTCTTGGCAATCATAGTACATACCATAAGGTAGGTGTTATTTTTCCTATTTTATGGATGAAGCAATTAAGCAGAAAGAAATTAAGTGACTTCCCAGAAGTTACAATCAGTAAGTGGTAGAGCTGGGAATCAAAGTCAAACAGTGGCTCTGGCCTGCATTCCTGGACATGCCCGAGGTCTCTCCAGCTTTGATCTATGCGGCTCTCTTGGGACTCTGAGCTGCTTTCTCATCTAATATCTGAACCACATGATCATGCAGCTTATTATACTGTCATCCCCTTGTGAAGGAGCCTGAAATTACTAAACTTGTCCACATTTCTCCACTTAAAAGGAATTCTGCAATAGCCAAGAGGTAGGAGCAACCTAGTGTACCTGGAGAGATTAAAAGATATGTATGTATATATGTGTATATACACAACACACACACACAATGGAATAATTTTCAACCTTTAAACAGAAGGACATTCTGACACATGCTACAATGTGGATGGAACTTGAGAACATATGCTAAGTGAAATAAGTCAGTTGCAAAAAGTCAAATGCCATATAATTCTTTGTATGTGAGGGAACAAGAGTAAATGAATTGGTAGAGACAGAAAGTAGTGGCTGCATGGGCTCAGGGCAGGAGGAAATGGGGAGCTGTTGTCTAATGGGTATGCAGTTTCAGTTTTGCAAGATGAAAGAGCTGTAGAGACGAGTTGTAAAACATGAGTGTACTAACCATACCGAGCTGAACACTTAAAAATGATTAAGATGGTAAATGTTATGCTGCTTTTACCATAAATAATTTTTTTAAAAACAGAGAAAAAAGAATTTTGCATTTGCCTTCTTAGTCACTCCCTTCTCACCTGCTCTCTAGGAAGCCAGTTTTTGGCAGTATCATATCTGGGTTTTTGGAATGAGAGAGAGAGGAAAAGAGAACAACTGGGAAGCCAAACTCTGGTATCTGCATCAAAAAAGACAGAGAAATTTACTGTAAGGTAAAGGAGAATGGACATTAAGTTGAAGGAAGGGTGAGGCAGTCACCTGCTTTGGCTGGTTATGTGTGATGGGGTGTTGGGGCAGATTTTTTCAGTTAAGAATTTAGAACAAGCAGTGGAAAAAGGTTTTCTGGTTAGCAGTAAAAGGAATGAGGCAAGGAGAATTTTAAAAGGTGCTCTGAGTTCTGATTTGGATTGTCTTTGATATTCCTCTAGAGACCTTAACAACAATTCTAATTGCTTTTGGTCACCAGACTGTTTCTCTGTATATAACTCTGGTGCAAGAACAACAACAATAATAATATGGGATTAAACTATGTAAAATGGACAGTATTTGGTTTCTAATCCATAAAAATGACAATTTTTGTATGATTCAACCTAATAAGTGATATTTATGGAGCAGCTGCCATGTTCAGGCATAGTTCCAAATGCTTTACATGTGACAATCTATTTTAAACCTCATGACAACCCTATGAAGAAGTTTCCCTACTTCACAGTTGAGGAAACTGAGGCACAGAGATTAAGAAAACATCCCAGCTAATAAGTGGTTGATCTAGTATCTGAACCCACTGAGCTCCACAGCCAATGTTCTGAAACATGTGGGGCTTTGATTTTATATGCAAGGTACTGAGCTAGGTGGTATGGGAAATGCAAAGATCAGTGAGAAAGTAGTGAGATCAGAAAGAAAGTGAGAAAGAGCTATAGGAAATGGAGATTAAGACATGGCCTCAGATAATGAGAAGACAGCAAGTAACAGCAGAAGCCTGTGAAGCAGGGGATTCACAAACACAGCAGAAGGCAGCACAATGTGGGAAAGTATGGCCTGAGGAATGGAGAGTCATTGGTGGGTCAGACGATGCACCTCCAGGCACGGGGGAGAGAAAACAGGGGTTGGTTGATCTCTTGCTCAACATTTATCCCACCTATGGAATTTTCCTGAGTGTGTTAGATATCTACTGCAGCATAACAAATTACTTTATAATGCAGCAGTTTTAAACAACAAATGTTTATTTCCTTACAGCTTGGGTCAGGAATTCAGGATTGACTTAGCTGAGTGATTCTGGTTCAGGATCTCTCATGAGACTTCATTCAATATACTACTGATCAAAGTGGTGCACTTGTTACAAGTGATGAACCTACACATTATAATCACCCAAAGTCCAGTTTACATCAGAGTTCACTCTTGTACATTACAAGGGTTTAGACAAAAGTACAATGAAGGACATGTATCCATCACTACAGTGTCATATAGAATAGTTTCACTACCCTATAATCTCTGTACTCCACCCATTCATCCCAGCCTCCCTGTTGTTTCCATTGTTTCCTGTTAATTCATGGAAAACATCTTTTTTACTGTCTCTGTACTTCTGCCTTTTCCAGAAAGTCATATGGTTGGAATATTAAAATATGCAAAAATCCTCAACAAAATTTTAGCAAACAGAATCCAACAGCATATTAAAAAGATCATACATTATGACCAAATGGGCTTTATCCCAGGGATGCAAGCAAGGATTCTTCAATATTTGCAAATCAAGCAATGTGATACACCACATTAACAAACTGAAAGATAAAAACCATATGATTATCTCAATAGATGCTGAGAAAGCCTTTGACAAAATTCAACACCCATTTATGATAAAAGCTTTCCAGAAAGCAGGTACAGAAGGAACATACCTCAACATAATAAAAGCCATATATGATAAACCCACAGCAAACATTATCCTTAATGGTGAAAAATTGAAAGCATTTCCCCTAAAGTCAGGAACAAGACAAGGGTGCCCACTCTCACCACTACTATTCAACACAGTTTTGGAAGTTTTAGCCACAGCAATCAGAAAAGAAAAAGAAATAAAAGGAATATTATAATACATAGTCTTTTCAATAACACACATTTTAAGTTTCCTCCAGGTCTCATGACTTGATAGCACATTTCTTTTTAGCCCTTATTGTAATTATTGTTTTCAGCCACTAAGTTTTGGGGTAATCTGTTATGCAGCAATAGATACCTCAATATTCTTCCAGAGTATCCCATAACTAACCTCAGGGGAAAAAAGATGTTTATTTTTGTATTCAGTTATTCACCCAACTTAAACCCAACAGAGTGTATTTGGCTTCGGATATGGTTAGATCTAGACAGCTCAACTGATGTCAACAGGGCTTTGTGTCTGTTTTCTATTGTTTCCACATCCCTCACTGACAGCTCTAAACTTTCCTGGATTTTATTAGAAGAAAGATTCATACAGAAGAAAAGTATCTTCTTTCTTCTGACCTGAGTCATCTGCTATAACAGTGAGTCATGTTTTTGATCTTAAGTCACAGAAAACTCTACCAGCAGTGGCTTAAATAAATATCCCACAGGGATATTTATTATTTCCTTAGAAGAAGTCAGGAGTAGGAGGTCTGCTGCTGCTGCTGCTAAGTCGCTTCAGTCGTGTCCGACTCTGTGCAACCCCACAAACGGCAGCCCACCAGGCTCCTCCGTCCCTGGGATTCTCCAGGCAAGAACACTGGAGTGGGTTACCATTTCCTTCTCCAATGCAGGAAAGTGAAAAGTGAAAGTGAAGTCCTCAGTCATGTCCGACGCTTAGCGACCCCATGGACTGCAGCCCACCAGGCTCCTCCATCCATGGGAGTTTCCAGTCAAGAGCACTGGAGTGGGGTGCCATTGCCTTCTCCGGTAGGAGGTCTGCTGCTGCTGCTAAGTTACTTCAGTCGTGTCCAACTTTGTGTGACCCCACAGACGGCAGCCTACCAGGTTCCCCCATCCCTGTGATTCTCCAGGCAAGAATACTGGAGTGGGTTGCCATTTCCTTCTTAATGCTTGAAAGTGAAAAGTGAAAGTGAAAGTGAAGTCGCTCAGTCGTGTCCAACTCTTAGCGACCCCATGGACTGCAGCCCACCAGGCTCCTCCATCCATGGGATTTTCCAGGCAAGAGTATTGGAGTGGGGTGCCACTGCCTTCTCCTAGCACTTGTCAAATATCAAAGACTTAAGTTCTTTCTATCCTCCAGTCTAGTTTCATGCTCGTTGCCTCACAGTTATAATATAGCTTCCCCTGCTCCAGGCATCACAACTGCCTTCATGACGGGAAGGAATGACAAGGAACAAAGATTATATAGATGAACTCACAAACAAAAAAATTGGGGTAAGGGGCGTACTCACAATTCTTTTAATTAGACAACTTTAGTTCTAAAACAAGAGGATGGGAGGATGAGTATAGGTAACAGTATAAACCCAGGCATGGAGTGGGAGGAGTCCGAGGAGGGCAGAAGGTTAGATTAGAGAGTATTTAATTGCACTCATCTCACACGCTAGTAAAGTAATGCTCAAAATTCTCCAAGCCAGGCTTCAGCAATATGTGAACTGTGAACTTCCAGATGTTCAAGCTGATTTTAGAAAAGCCAGAGGAACCAGAGATCAAATTACCAACATCCACTGGATCATAGAAAAAGGAAGAGAGTTCCAGAAAAACATCTATTTCTGCTTTATTGACTATACCAAAGCCTTTGACTGTGTGGATCACAATAAACTGTGGAATATTCTGAAAGAGATGGGAATACCAGACCACCTGACCTGCCTCTTGAGAAATCTGTATGCAGGTCAGGAAGCAACAGTTAGAACTGGACGTGGAACAACAGACTGGTTCCAAATAGGAAAAGGAGTACATCAAGGCTATATATTGTCACCCTGTTTATTTAACTTATATGCAGAGTACATCATGAGAAACGCTAGGCTGGAAGAAGCACAAGCTGGAATCAAGATTGCCAGGAGTAATATCAGTAACCTCAGATATGCAGATGACATCACCCTTATGGCAGAAAGTGAAGAGGAACTAAAAAGTCTCTTGATGAAAGTGAAGGAGATTAAAAAAGTTGGTTTAGAGCTCAACGTTCATAAAATGAAGATCATGGCATCCGGTCCCATCACTTCATGGGAAATAGATGGGGAACCAGTGGAAACAGTGGCTGACTTTATTTTTGGGGGCTCTGAAATCACTGCAGATGGTGATTGTAGCCATGAAATTAAAAGACGCTTACTCCTTGGAAGGAAAGTTATGACCAACCTAGATGGCACATTGAAAAGCAGAGACATTACTTTGCCAACAAAGGTCCGTCTAGTCAAGGCTATGGTTTTTCCAGTAGTCATGTATGGATGTGAGAGTTGGACGGTGATGAAAGCTGAGCGCTGAAGGATTGATGCTTTTGAACTATGGTGCTGGAGAAGACTCTTGAGAGTCCCTTGGACTGCAAGGAGATCCAACCAGTCCATCCTAAAGGAGATCAGACCTGGGTGTTTATTGGAAGGACTGATGTTGAAGCTGAAACTCCAATACTTTGGCCACCTCATGAGAAGAGTTGATTCACTGGAAAAGACCCTAATGCTGGGAAAGATTGGGGCAGGAGGAGAAGGGGACGACAGAGGATGAGATGGCTGGATGGCATCACCAACTCGATGGACATGGGTTTGGGTAGACTCCGGGAGTTCGTGATGGACAGGGAGGCCTGGCATGCTGCGATTCATGGGGTTGCACAGAGTCGGACACGACTGATGTGACTTAGCAGCAGCAGCAAAGAGTCGGACACGACTGAGCGACTGAACTGAACTGAACTGAAGGAGGGGAGGAGGAAATAAAAGGGTATCATGGATCTATGATAACATAGTCAGCCATCGGTTTCCCAGGGGATTGCTTCAAGGACCCCCACAAATACCAAAATCCACACCAGCTCAAGTCTCTTACATAAAATGACACAGTATTTGCATATAACCTATATACAACCTCCTGTATATTTTAATCACCTCTAGATTATTTATAATCCCTAAGACAACCTAAATATTATGTAAACAGTTGCCGGGCACACAGCAAAACAAGTTTTGCTTTTTTAGGAACTTTAAAAATTGTTTTTCAAATATTTTCTATCCAAGTTTGGTTGAATTTGTGCATGTGGAACAATGGACATGGAGGGCTCACTGTATTTCATTTAATGCTCACAATAGCCACATGAGGTCAGTATCACTTAATTTCCACTCAATCCCCAAGTTCCAGAGAAGAAAATTAAGAACTGGGGAAGGGGAGTCATTGGCTTGAGTCACTCACTCAAGAAGTGGATATTGGCAAGAACAGAATTCAAACCCAGGCGTTTCTGATTAGTTCCCATGCGGACTCCAGAGTCTCCAGAGTTAACAGATACCAGCACTGGTTCCCTACAGAAAGCTTAGTCACTAAGCTGTGTCTGACTCTTGTGATCCCATGGGCTATAGCCCGCCAGGCTCCTCTATTCACGGGATTCTCCAGGCAAGAATACTAGAGTGGGTTGCCATTTCCTTCTCCAGGGGATCTTCCTGATCCAGGGATCAAACCTAGGTCTTCTGCATTGCAAGTCCTTAAAGATAAGGACTGATTAAGGCCCAATTAAGGTCACTTTCTAGACCTTTCTGAAGGCAACTGACCAGCTGCTGACTAGCAGCCTATTATCTGAAGTATTTGGAATAGGGTGGGAACCTCACTGAGAAACATCTGCAATCCTCAGTCTGAGATGAGATTTCTAACTAAATTTAAAAAATAAATAAAGCAAAACAAACAAACAAAAAACCCTACACCAACAGTGAAGCCAAAGAACAAGTACCCAGAACTTGTGTTCGCTGCACAGTCCCAGCTCATCAGGGTCTCACCAGAAGATGGAGCCGCAGCGGGGCCCAAAAGGAAAGGGCGAGCCGAGTCAGGGGAACTGCAAGACATGGGCGCCCAGCTGCCTTGGGATGGCCCGTTTGGTATGTTCTCATTTTTGTAAAATATAAGGATCTTAACGAAAATTCACTGAGGATGTAGTCTAAACTGTTAACATGATCTCAGGGTGGAGGAATAGAGGAGACCAAGAGTTTACGTTTTTCTCTAGTTTATACTGCTGCAAAGACTGATTTTTTTTTCTCCCCTAGAGGTAGAAAAAAATCCAATTATATTGAAAACAAAAAAAGCAGTACTATCTAGGTAAAGAAATGACATCTAAAAAAATAAAGGTCAGAGACAAGCTCAACCCTAGAGGAAGAGATTCTACTCTTCCTGCCCGGCCTCACCCCCAAAACTGAAAACCTGGTCCCAGAACCCCCGCCCGGGGGACTGCATCCCTGGGAGCAACCTGGGACCCCCCCTCCCGTCTCTCTCTTCCACCAAACCAGTCTCCGGGTCCCGTTTCCCACCCACCCTCTCCGCCGCCACCCAGGCCTACTCAGCCCCGGAACTCAAATGAGAGTGGGCGGCCCCTGGCCCGCGGGTCAGACGCTTCCGCGGAGCCGCGGCCCCTCAGAATCAGCCCAGGCGACCGAGCGCGCCACCGCGTGACCTGCAGCCACATGACCCGCGCGGGGCGGGGCTGCCGGCGCAGTCGCTGCAGCCGCCGCGGGAGGCATCTGTGTAAGTGGGGAGCTGGGTCCGCAGGGACCCTCTTCGCGGGCGAGGTCCGGGTCCTGCCCAGCCTCCGGCACCCCGGGGCCGGGATTCCCAGCAATCTGCTTGGACCTCCTCCCTGGGAGGGCGATGGGATTGCCATTGGGGTGGGGGGGAAACCCCATGAATCGCAGACCCAGCCACCTCAGCCTCGGGCCTTTCCACTCTGATTTGACCGCAGCTGGGGGAGGAGTAGACGCCCTAATTCCTGAGCGATTGCCTTTACCCTGTGTTCTTTGGTGGAAACAGGATTCACAAAGCAAGGCCGGCCCGTAGGAACACCCCTCTCTGGTACTGAAAGAGAACACACCTCTCCAGTCCGTCACCTACTCTAGTGATCCAAGATGATCCCATGACCTGTTTAGTGAGGAGTTGTTCAAGGGTAGAGCATAGCATCTAGCCAGGTGAGGGTCGTCAAGAAAGGGAACACGGGCCTGGGTCGAGCTACAAGATACTAGCCAACATATTATGTTGAATACTATGTGCTTTACAGGCATTTTCTCATTTAATATTCACCATCATGAAATCTCTCAGGTAGGTGCTGTTGTCCCCATATTCAAGTTAAGAGAAAACAGGCTCAAAGAACTTGGATCCTTAACCAAGGTCCTGCAGTGATAAATAGAGGAACCGAGATTGGACCCCAGGTCTGTCCCGCAGCAGCGCCTCCTGCTGGGTGGTGGAGGCACTTGGCCCAGCTTTTTGATATTCCTGTGAACTGAAAAAGCCTTCCTCTTCCTGGCTCAGCCTAGAGAAAGGGGCTTACCCCTCCATCACAACCACCTCCACCCCTTTCTCCTTATGTCTTACTAATAATTGTTTCTGTCACCTGCCTCTGCAGGACACGATGAAGCTCATCATCCTGGACCACTATTCTCAGGCCAGTGAGTGGGCGGCCAAATACATCAGGAACCGCATCATCCAGTTTAACCCAGGGCCAGACAAGTACTTCACCCTGGGGCTCCCTACTGGTGCGTTGTGGGATGGGGAGAGTGGGCAAAGGCATTAGGGGCTCTCAAGGGTCCAGGTAGGTAGGCTCATTCAGACAAGGAACTGCAAGGAGGGCTCTAAGGTACTGCCCCTATGAATGAACAACTCCCCTGCGCCCTGGGCATACAAAACAGAGAACCTAGCTTCCTCTGGCGGAGAAGGCAATGGCACCCCACTCCAGTACTCTTGTCTGGAAAATCCCATGGATGGAGGAGCCTGGTGGGCTGCCGTCTATGGGGTCGCACAGAGTCGGACACGACTGAAGCAACTTAGCAGCAGCTAAGCTTCCTCTGGGGATTGTTTTGTTGCTGCCTGCTCCTGAAGAATCCTGGAGTAGAAGGGATCTTGGTTAGGCACGAAAAACTTTGATTTTTAGGCTATATTCTAAGTCAGCCCTGGGAGCCAAGTGTCCTTAACAGAATTAAGTCCAAATACCTTAAGACATACATTTTATGTAATGAATTAATTTCTCTTCTCTGCACCTATAGTGCTAATAACTAAGCATCGTCTTTGGGAGAATTGAGTCACTCAAAGCAATTTCTGTAAGACTTAATTAAACATAGAACCTAAGTGAAAAACAGTCCCAATTTCTTTGGGGAAAAAATCAGAATGCTGCCTTTATTGGAGGATATTTTGATTCTAGCTCGTCAAGGCAAATGTTCTGATTTCAGAGATGGGGTGGATTTGCCTCAGTGGCCCATATACTATTGGTTGAGTCTTCAAGCTTTTTCTATATACAGCCAAATAATAAATATTTTACACTTCACTGGCCATATAACCAGTGATTGCAATCACTTAACTCTGTCCTTGTAGCTCAAAAACAGTCCTAGACAATACATAAATGAGCATGCTGTCTGCCAGTGAAACTTTACCAACACTGAAGTTTGAGCTTATATAATTTTCATATGTCACAATATTCTTTTGTTTTTTAAACTGTCCTTTAATTTATGAATGCTACAAAAACAGGCAGTACGCTAGATCTGGCCTGTGGGCTGAAGTTTCCCCATCTCTGCTCAAGAGGTTTGTGGGAAGAGTATATGCAGGTGCCTGTGAAACCACTAACATCTCAGACTAGGACGGGGCTGCACTAACATCCTGTTTTCTAACTGTACAGCCAGACTAGGCTGGAGTCTGGGCTTCTACTGAAACCCCTCCCCATTGCTGCGTCATTTGCAAAATAGATCCAGCGCCCTCAGAGTGGTATTAGGGCTGTCGAAGACCTGACCCCTTCTTTACTATCACACTTGAACCAGCACAGCATTTCCATGTGGGTTCCTTGGAATACTCCTGTTAGATGAAGCACCAGTCCGGGTTTTGGGTGGAAGCTACCAAAACCTACTCTGGCTAATTTAAGAAGAAAAGGAATTTATTGGCTAGATATTGGGGAGCTCAACAGGATCAAACCAGTCAATCCTAAAGGAAATCAACCCTGAATAGTCACTGAAGGACTGATGCTGAAGCTGAAGCTCCAGTACTTTGGCCATCTGATTCGAAGAGCTGACTCATTGGAAAAGACCCTGATGCTGGGAAAGATTGAAGGCAAAAGGAGAAGAGGGTGTCAGAGGATGAGATGGTTAGACAGCATCACTGACTCGATGGACATGAATTTGAGCAAACTTCAATAGATAGTGGAGGACAGAGGAGGCTGGTGTGCTACAGTCCATGGGGTCGTGAAGAGTCAGACACAACTTAGTGCCTGATCAACAACAACACACAGGATTGATGGGAAGGCTAGAAGTTTGGAAAATGTACATGACAAAATTCAGGGGGAGGACAGGGAAGCTGTGTAGCCCAGGCATAGCTAAGACCATGTCACAGAGACAAGCTGGTTATTTTGTGTGAATGGGGCTGCTGCCATTCATTCAGCAGATATTTTTCGAATACCTGCTATATGCCAAACTGTTTTCAATGCTAGAGATACAGCAATGAATAAGAAGAACACAAATTCCTGCCTTCCTAAAGCTTATAGTGGGAGAAACAGATCATAAACAAGTGAATTAGCAAAATACAGAGTAGACTGGATGGTGATAAGAGGGAAGGAGAAAATGAAGCAGGGCAAGTGATAGGGAATGTGGGAAGTTCCCTAAGGAAGGGGTGGGAGTTAGTGTTGGATATGGGGACAGGGAAAGTCTCTGAGTAAAGGCCCTAAAGAGGTGAGTTGGCTGTGCAGATACTGGTAGGGTAGCAATGTTGGCAAAGGGAACAAACCCCATGTGCAAAGGCCCTGAGGTGAAACTGCTTGAAGCAGGATTCCTGAGGCAGGCGGGAGGCAGCCAGGGGCCAGGTTATACAGAGCCTGTGTTAGGACTGGGTATTATTCAGAAGCCATTAGTGGGTTATGAAAAGAATGACTTGGTTTGGGTGGGGCTTTTTTCTTTCCATCTTTTTATTTTTAGCAGTTTCACATATTCAAAAAAGCTGAAAGAATAGGTACCGTTTATATGGATTCACCAGTTAACATTTTGCATATTTACTTTCATATCTTGTGGCTCATGTTCTGTCTATACATACACACACACTCCTTATAAGCCACTTGAAAGGTCCAGAGATCCTCTAAGTCTTTTACCTCTAAGCCCTTTAGCACATAACTCCTCAGAATAAAGACATTCTCTTATATAACCACAATACTACTATCATACCTAGGGGAATTAAAAATCATTTCACAATATCATCTAATACAAACTATATTAATTTTCCCTCTAATTGTTCATTTATTATTTGTAGTTTTTAAAAAATTAATCCAATGTCCAGTCAGACTTCATGCATATCTAGTTTCTTAATCTACAGTAGTCCTCTTGCCTCTTTATGGGTTTATGACTTTTTAATGAGACTGCACTCAAGAGTTTGCTGCTCCAAGGGGAAGTCTCCCCAAACCCACAGGCTAGCCTGTACCACAGCTGACATTACGTGGTGTAATGTGTCCCCTCTTCTAGACAGTGAGCTCCTCCAGGGTGGCTGCTGAGTCTGTCACTTCTCCGCATGCCCATAATGTACCTCTCACATACTGGTTGCTCAGGGAATATCGTGTTGGCAATTAAGTCTGACATTCACTCAGGTGCTAATCACAGTCATTTCAATTGTCAGTGCTTTAAGTGCTAGGGATTCAGCAGTGAACAAGACAAACATAGCCCTGCCCTCCTGGAGCTTGCAGTCTAGGGGGAAAATAGGTTATTAAACCAGCAACTTAATGGATGGCAGTTGGGATTGAGCATTGGGTAGGACTTCAGATCTGACAGGTATTCCTAATGAAGCATCCCTGATTCATTCCTGGTTGCCCTCTGGGGCAATGAAGGGAATTCATTGCTGTGGCCTCTCTTGCAGGGAGCACCCCACTTGGCTGCTACAAGAAACTGATTGAATACTATAAGAATGGAGACCTGTCCTTCAAATATGTGAAGACTTTCAACATGGATGAGTATGTGGGTGAGTCTTTGTCTTTCATGGTCTTACCTGATTCCAGAAAAGTCATACTCTCGCCTCACAGTATCAACCAGGAAAGGATTGGGGACATCTCTGAACCAGTGACATTTGGTGGTAGGCTCAATTGGTGATACCACATCCTCCAGGCCTTGGTTTCTTCAGCTATGACACGAAGCTAATGAAGCTGACGTTTTGGGCTGTAAGCATTAAGTGATATAACAGATGTGGAAGCTTCTGTTCTATAGAAGCAGACACTTGATAAACTTTAGCATATTGCCCCCTCTGTCTCCTCCCCAACTCCATGCAATTTCTTTCTGGAACAAATGACTGCAAATGGGATCTGGGGTCCCATGGCTGGGGCATGTCCCCCCACTGTCTGTGTCTGGACTTTCTTCTGTTCATCTTCCAGTCCCCTTCCTGCCAAGTATACTGGGAGGGTAGCTGAGACTGGTGTCTTTAAAAGTGGCACCTTGGACTCCTGTCACCCTCTGTACCGCCTTACCATCATCTTGTAATGGTTTCACTTGAAAGGTTCTTTTTTTTTTAATTGTGGTAAACTACACATAACATAAAACTTACCATCTTAACTGTCTTTCTGTGTACAGTTTGGCATTAAGTACTTTCACACTGTTGTGCAACCAATTTCCAGAACTCTCTTTATCTTGCAAAACTAAAACTCTAGCTATTAAACATCAACTACTCATTTCCCCACTCCCCCAATCCCTGCTGCTGCTGCTAAGTTGCTTCAGTCATGTCCGACTCTGTGTGACCCCATAGATGGCAGCCCACCAGGCTCCCCGTCCCTGGGAGTCTCCAGGCAAGAACACTGGAGTGGGTTGCCATCTCCTTCTCCAATGCATGAAAGTGAAAGGTGAAAGTGAAGTCGCTCAGTCATGTCCGACTCTTAGCAACCCCATGGACTGCAGCCTACCAGGCTCCTCCATCCATGGGATTCTCCAGGCAAGAATACTGGAGTAGATTGCCATTTCCTTCTCCATACCCAGCCCCTGAAACATGCATTTTAAACATTCTTCTTGACTGAAAAACATGCTTTTTGGGAAGCCCTGAAATTAATTCTCGCCAGCCCCCTGGTGTTCAGGTTGGGGTTCAGGCTGAGCAGGGTGTAACTGGGAATGAATGGTGCGGTAGGAGGCATAGGGTAAGGGGTATGCTTGCTTCCTTCCCTAGATGGACCCAGTCGTTACCCCCCAGGAGGCTAGCCCACCTCTAGAGGCCCAGAATGACCCTAGCCTGCAGCCTCTGGCCATTCCCCTGTGAAAGGAGATCAGAATGAGGGCCTAGTCCCATGGTCATGAGCAGACAAGGATACCAGCTCAGCCTATCCTGAGTGGCTGGGGGTGGGAGGGCTGGGGCCCCAGCCTCCCTGATAGGCTCTTCCCTGAAAGTGTCTCTGGGGGTCAGGAGGTATCCTGGCATCTTTGGGAGGCGGACTCTGGCTCAGCCTGGCATGACTGAGTGCAGCCATGGCCCCACAGGCCTTCCTCGAGACCACCCAGAGAGCTACCACTCCTTCATGTGGAACAACTTCTTCAAGCACATTGACATCCACCCAGAAAACACTCACATCCTGGATGGGAATGCAGCTGACCTGCAGGCTGAGTGTGATGCCTTTGAAGAGAAGATCAAGGCTGCGGGCGGGATTGAGCTGTTTGTTGGAGGTGAGCTCGACGCTGCAGCAGGTGTCCAGGGTGGCTGGAACACATGAGAAGGAGGACAAGACCCATGCCTGTCTCCCAAACAGCTTCCTGTCTATGCCAGTGGCAGGGGTCATTTGTTCGCCTGAGGTGGCAGGGAAGGCACAGAGCGGGAGCCCCTGCTGCTCAGAAACTGATCTGGGGCATCTCCTCTTCTTCAGTGTCTTATCTAAAGTGAGGTATTTGGATTTGGACTCAGATTCTCTCCTTTCCTAGACAGAGTTTTATGGATCAGTCACGGGAACTGGCTGATCAGTTAAACATTAAAAATCAGACTCATGTAGTTCTAAAAGATTCTACCATCAACCCCTGCACACTATAAATAGCGACTGAACCCCAGAGAAGTTTTGTGACTTGCCCTGGGTCAGCCAGCCAGAGCAGCAGAGAGAGGGTGGGGACCTAGGGTCTCCCTACCCTGAGTTGCCCTCTTACACTTCCGTCTGTCATGGCCTCTGGAGTCACCTACAGCTGGTGGAGGTGGGAGGCTGAAGTTGAAGTTTTTTACTGCTCCAGATTTAACCCTTCTTTACTTCCAAGTGGGGAGGAAGAGGCTAGGAATGCTCATGTTTTGAGATATTATAAACCTGGCAGCCCCTTTCCAGGCCTTGTATATGTTTTATTCAGTGTGACTGTCCGAGCAGCGGGACCCATGACTAGTGGCAGACAAGAGAAAAGTTACACTTGGATGATCTGGGGGGCAGAAGCTTTTTGAATTGCTCTCTCCTTAGCTTTCTGAGGGGGTTAGCAAGTTAACAATGTGTGTGTATGCCTCAGCTAGAAACAAGAGGGGAAGATCAGATGCTTAAAGTGTTATCTTAATTGAATGAGGTAAGAGACACGGTTTTCAAGGATTTTTTTCAGACCCTAAGTGGGGAAGGAGGAATTGTCCATTCTTGAAGTCTTGGATCCCTGGTATCAACAGGGCTGCCCCATCTCTCTTGGGCAGGCATCGGCCCTGACGGACACATTGCCTTCAACGAGCCGGGCTCCAGTCTGGTATCTAGGACCCGTGTGAAGACGCTGGCCATGGACACCATCCTAGCCAATGCTAGGTTCTTCGATGGAGATCTTGCCAAGGTGCCCACTATGGCCCTGACGGTGGGCGTGGGCACTGTCATGGATGCTAGAGAGGTAAGGGTGCAAGGGATTCATAGGCCTTTCATTGGCCTGGGGGGAGGGGGAGGGGGAGCGGAGCTAGGCATGTCTTTTTGCTGCTAATTTTAACTATACAAGTACCACCTGAATTCACTTTTATTAAAAATGAAGACATTATAAATAAGGCTAAAGTCCCAACTGAGACCCTTCACTGTTCTCCTTCTCTGGAAGTAACCATTCTTCCCAGTGTGAGGTGAAACCTTTCGACAGTGACTGCCCAGAAAGCTGCAGGCTCCTAGTCTCTGCTTACCCAGCATCACTAATGTTAGAATATGAATTTGTACCTGCCCAGGTACTGAGGGGGCCCTCTGGTTCCCTGCAGTTGGTGGCGGTCAGTCACTGCTTGAAGGGAGCTCCCCCTGCAACTGCAAGATGCTTGTGCTTATAGCCCTGTGTGTAGAGATTCATAAATGTGGAGAAGTGTGATAGAAATAGTATCTTGACCTGAATTTAGTAAGTCTTTCCATAGAAATCTGGGTATCATTAGGATTTTTTGGTGGCTCCAGTTTCCTTACTTTCATTAGAAGCTTTTTCTCTTCATTTCTGATATATTCAGTGAGAAGCAGCTACAGAAATTTTAGCTTCAACTTTTCCTTGCCCAAGTCTGTAAACAAACATGTAAATCAGTGAAAAAGATTTCCTGTCTAAAATGAACTTTTGTGAAACGGCAGCAGATTTCTGTTGGGTAACCTTGAATCAGTACCTAGGGATATCATTTTGCTGTTTTTGGTAAATAACTGTGGTTTGAGGGCTGTTCCTGCAGTGTGCAGAAAGGACCTGGGGCTGGAAATCTGGAAATTCTCTTTTTGAAAATGAATTCTGGCGTCCAAGTCACATTTCTCTTTGTGCCTCTGTTTTTTCATCTTTCAAGCAAGGAACAGTAGATCCTGCTCACAACTCCATGATACAAGTGAATTACAATGAAAGGGTATATTGAGAGCTATTTGTAATCACTTTCCAACACTTGACATCTTGATATTTTAAGCGTTGAGGGGAGTCTGTGCCTGTTTTACTTAGACAAAAAGCATTACTCCAAGTCACATGAGCAGGTCTAATACTCTGAATTGAAAAGTGACCAAATTAAGGGGCAGCCTTATTTGGATTCAACCTTAGCAGCCACACAGATAACTCTCACCATTGCTTCCAAGGCCTCCTTGTAGACAGTGCCAATTGTGACCCCTCTTTTTCAGTTTGTCACTGAAAACTCACCCACCCTAGAAGCCCTGGGACCTAGCGTCAGAACAGTTGGGATAAGGTGTGGGCCTCGGTGTGCACGGCACATGTGTTCACAGGGCACTTTCACAGACATCATCAGAGGTGCCAGAAGGCACAATTACGTGGTGGTCAAGAGCATGGACTCTAGGTTAGAAACGACCTGGGGCAGGCTACTTAAACCCCCATCACAGAACCTACTTCCTTATCCTAGAAGGTAGGGATAATGATGCTCCCCACTTCAGGCTACTTGTGTGATAAAGCGCATAGAGCATGGAGCACAGTGTGCCCCATGCTAACGACTTACAATGACATATAAAAACAGTGGTCCTTACGATCACTTTGGGTGGCCAGACTAGAATTCAGGTGTCTGGACTTCCAGTTTTGCTGCTCCTTCTCCTCCATCACAGGCTTGTCTTCTGATCCCCAGGTGATGATCCTCATCACAGGTGCTCACAAGGCGTTTGCTCTGTACAAGGCCATCGAGGAAGGAGTGAACCACATGTGGACCGTGTCTGCCTTCCAGCAGCATCCCCGCACAGTGTTTGTGTGCGACGAGGACGCTACCCTGGAGTTGAAAGTGAAGACTGTCAAGTATTTCAAAGGTGAGGGTGAGGTGGGTCAGAGAGTAGGTAGCCAACTTCAGACATGCCAGGAGTGAAGAGTGGATCTAGCTTGCATGCTCTGACCACTGTAATTCACAACTGTGATTTAAAAAAAAAAATCAAACCCTCCTCCCAGAATACAGTGTTTTCTTCCCATCCATGACTGTAAGGGTCCATTTTTGGAGACCTACTTGCTCTGAGGAGGAGAAAAGAATGAAATCAAAGTTGGAGTTCTAGGGCAATTTGGTAAACTCCTTGCAGTGATACTGAGCCTCAGGTTTTTTCTCTTTTCAGATCTCATACAGGCCTTTTCCTTCTAGTCAAGGCACTGAACTGTCATGAAGATCTTTTTTCTTCTACTTAAAGAGGACACTCACTGCTTCAAACATGAAAATCCTCATTTACTGAGCAGGCGAATAGGAATTGGTTCTTTGGTGAACAAATGGCCAACTGTCCTAGAGACTGAATTTATAAAAGTCCCATGGATTCTAGCATTCAATAGGAATAACAAATTCTTTTCCTATTCTTAAGATGTTTATCATTTGGGCCCACAGAAAAATGATGATGAGTACCAGTTCTAGGACAAAATTTGAGAGCTCCTGGATGTTACTGTTGATAATGGAACTCTGCCTCTACCTGCATTAACAACTTTTATTTTTAATTTTTTGTAGGTTTAATGCTTGTTCATAACAAATTGGTGGACCCCTTGTACAGTATCAAAGAGAAAGAAATAGAGAAAAGCCAGTCTTCTAAGAAACCATACAGTGATTAGCCTGTGCTAATCCTGGTATCAAGTACCTCATTGGGACAGGCGGATCTTTCTGGAAATTGTCTTTAGGATGACAGAATTGTATTTCTTTAATCTAGTATGGTTACTCCAGATAAGTGGACAAACTGTTCTTGGCTATGCAGCGTGGAGTTTGGTCATGGAGTTTAGCTACTTGTTTGTAACTTACTCTTAATCAGAAAAAAAAAAGGAATCACTCCATAATTCTGATGTCTGCCCCACTGACTAGGGGTTTTTAGCTTTTTGTTCTGTCTGACACTGTTCATATGTATAGTACATTCCCATCAGTAAGTTCTACCATGTGCACTGCTTCTCAACTAGGGACGAAGTTAAGGGCTTATATATATTGGATAGAACCTCTCTGGAGAGTCTTGAAAGTCCCTCTTGAACAGAGCTGCCCCTTATTTGAGAATCACTGTTTTAGATTAAGGAATAAACACTCTGTGTCTAAAATCAGTATGAGGAAGCAGTCCTTTTGGTCAATAACAGAGGCCATGGGAAGGAGACTATCCCTTACTTTCTTTTCCCCATTTTTTTTTTTTCCTGCTCTTTCAGTTGGCCCTTCCTTGAACTCAGAGGACTCTGAGAGAGGATTTGGGTGGGTGGGGCTAGAGAGAAGGCTTTCTCTGATAAACTCAGAGCTTCAAGGGACCCAGCCACCTCAAACTCCCCTCCCACAGGGACCTTCCAGCACTGGGAGGCGGAAACATTTTTCCCACGGGAGTCCTGTGTTTTGTTCCAAAGTCTCACTGTGGAACCTCTCATACACATGAAGGAGGTCCACAGGGGCAACAGACACTGTCAAGTTCAAAGCTGTATTCAGCCAAGGTTATGGGGCCAGGGCAAGCAGCTCAGTTTAGAAACACACAAGTGACATGTTCTACACCCCTAAGAGCTGAGCACCAAAAATATACCAACTTTGGAAGTTGCCTAATATCCTTTCCCCACATAAAATACCCTATCCTTCTAACCCTCCTGGGCTCCTGTGGCATGGCCTCATGTTCCCAGAACATCAGGAAACACACTGCTTTTGCCCCTTTGTCCTTCGTTCCTTGTTCACAAAATGAGTCTACTGCTCTGCTTTCCTCTAACTTCTATGCCTTGACGGTTTGGATGCTGCCTCCTCCTCCTCCCTGTTTTTGTGCCAGTTGGAAGCTGCTGCCACCTCTTTCCTGGGAAAGATCTTTCAGAGCCTGGCTCAGGCCTCTCTTTAAGCACTGTGTTTGGTACCAGTGTTTTACCTTTAGCTTTTATACGTGATTGTACTGCCATTCTGTTTTAAGCTAATGGATCAATGAACTTGTTTACAATGTGATATTTTCTATTAAATCCAGTATTTTCAAGTAAAATGTGTCATTTGTGGATTTCCTCCCCCAGAGGTCAGAAGCTGGCCTGGGTTGATATTTCTATGTTTTGAGAACAGCTAGTGAGTAAAGCACCACACTCACTCCTCATAGCAGCTCAGCAGGAAGTCAGTCACAGCAACTGTTGATCTCTTCTTCGAACACCAGAGAGGAAAATAACCAAAACAGTTCACAAAAATGAAGTGCCTGTGTGAAAAAATGGTAGGAATGAACAGATGAGCGATGAGCAATAAATGGTCAGCTTCTGGCTCTGCTTGACACCCAAATGAATATATGGCTGTTAAATAGAATAAGGCAGACTTGTGACCAGGAGGGATGTATCAACTGCAAGGTACAGAAAACAGGTTTTAAGGTTTTTTTAGTTAAAAGTCAATACAATGGAACATCTTGGGTCAACATAACCAACTGAGGTATGAGTAGAAGTTGAAAGAAGGGTTTACTTTTTTAACAACTGTTATTAATATATGTGCCCATATAAGTCACTTGTTTTAAATATAAACTCAATGATTTTTATTAAGTCTGTGGAGGTGTACAGTTCCTCACCACAGCCCCTTCCATCACCCCCCACAGCTCCCTAATCCCACCCCAGCCCAGGTGACCACTCATCTGCTTTGTCTCTATAGATTGACCTTTGTTGGACATTTCGTATATAAATGGAATCATACAGCGTGCCATCTTTTGGGTCTGGCTTCTTTCACTAAGCATAGTATTTTGATGTTTATCCATATAACATGTAGCAAACTGTCCATTCCTTTTTATTGCTGAAGAGTATTGCATTGTATGGATATACCACATTTTGTTTATTTTGTAAAGAAGGGATTACATTATAAGTAGGCATGTTAATAGGAAAAAAATCTGAAATGAGAAAGGATTTAGTGATGAATGCTAAACGGAGATGTCTGTATGAACTCAGGATCTTAAAAAAATCTGTCACGGGAAAAAAGTCTAAAAGAGTGGGTAGATGTATATGTCCTCTTCATGGATCATAGCCTTGTCATGGTGAAGGGGCTTGCATAATTCAATGAAGCTATGAGCCATGCTGTGCAGGGCCACTCAAGACAGATGCGTCATAGTGAAGAGCTCAGACAAAACATGGTCCAGTGGAGTAGGAAACGGCAACCCACGCCGTGGAGAAACCCAGGGACAGTATGAAAAGGCAAGAAGATATGACACCAGACGATGACCCTCCCACCCCAGGTCAGGAGGTGTCCAATATGCTACTGGGGAAGAGCAAAGAGCAATTATGAATAGCACCAAAAAGAATGAAATGGCTGGGCCAAAGCAGAAATGACACTATGTTGTGGATGTGTCTGGTGGTGAAAGTCAAGTCTTATGCTGTAAAGAACAATATTGCACAGGAACCTGGAATGTTAAGTCCATGAATCAAGGCAAACTGCATGTGATAAAGCAGGAGATGGCAAGATTGAATACTGACATCTTAGGAATCAGTGAACTGAAATGGATGGGAATGGGTGAATTTAATTCAGATGACCATTATATCTACTACTGTGGGCAAGAATCCCTTAGAAAAAATGGAATAGCCCTCATAGTCAACAGAAGAATCCAAAATGCAGTATTTGGGTGCAATCTCAAAAATGACAAAATGATACCAGTTAGTTTCCAAGGCAAACCATTCAAAATCCTAGTAATCTAAGTCTATGCCCCAACCACTGATGCAGAAGTTGAAGTTGACTGGTTCTCTGAAGACCTACAACACTTTCTAGAACTAACACCAAAAAAGATATTCTTTTCATCATGGGATTGGGATGCAAAAGTACGAAGTCAAGAGATACCCGGAATAATGATCAAGTTTAGCCTTAGAGTACAAATGAACCAGGGCAAAAGCTAACAGAGTTTTGTCAAGAGAACCCGATGGTCATAGCAAACACCCTTTTCCAACAACCCAAGAGACAGCTCTACACATGGACATCACCAGATGGTCAATACCGAAATCTGATTGATTATGTTCTTTGCAGCCAAAGATGGAGAAGTTCTATACAGTCAGCAAAAACAAAACCTGGAGCTGACTGTTGCTCAGATCATGAGACTATTGCAAAATGCAGGCTTAAACTGAAGAAAGTATGGAAAACCACTAGGGCATTCATGTATGACCTAAATAAAATCCCTTATGATTATACAGTGGAGGTGATGAATAGATTCAAGGGGTTAGATCTGGTAGAGTGCAAAGAACTATGGATGGAGGTTCATAACATTGTACAGGACGCAGGACCAAAACCACCCCAAAGAAAAAGAAATACAAGAAGGCAAAGTGGCTGATAAAGGAGGCTTTACAAATAGCTGAGGAAAGAAAAGTGAAAGGCAAGGGAGAAAGGGAAAGATATACCCAACTGAATGCAGAGTTCCAGGGAACAGCAAGAAGAGATAAGAAGGTCTTTTTAAATGAGCAATGCAAAAAAAAAAAAAAAGAGGAAAGTATCAGAATGGGAAGGACTGAAGATCTCTGTAAGAAAATTTGGAGATACCAAGGGAACATTTCATCAAGGATGGGCACGATAAAGGACATAAACAGAAGGACCTAACAGAAGCAGAAGAGATTAACAAGAGGTGACAAGAATACACAGAAAAACTGTACAAGAAAGGTTTTACTGACCCAAATTACCATGATGATGTGGTCACTAACCCAGAGCTGGACATCTTGGAGTGTGAAGTCAGGTGGGCCTTAGGAACCATTACTGTGAACAAAGCTAGTGGATGTGATGGAATTCCATCTGAGCTATTTAAAATCCTAAAAGATGATGCTGTTAAGGTGCTGCAAATTTGGAAAGCTCAGCATTGGCCACAGGACTGGTAAAGGTCAGTTTTCATTTCAATCCCAAAGAAGGACAATGCCAAAGAATGTTCAAACTACCATACAGTTGCAATCATTTGACATGCTAGCACTATGCTCCAAATCCTTCAAGCTAGGCTTCAACAGTATAACAGAACTTCCAGCTGTACAAGCTGGGTTTTGAAGAGGCAGTGGAACCAGAGGTCAAATTGCCAACGTTTGTTGGCTCATGGAGAAAGCAAGGGAATTCCAGAAAAATACCTACTTCTGCTTCATTACACTAAAGCTTTTGACTGTGTGGATCAGAACAAACTGTCGGAATCTCTTAAAGAGATGGGAATACCAGACCACCTGATCTGTCTCCTGAGAAACCTGTACACAGGTCAAGAAGCAACAGTTAGAAGCAGACATGAAACTGGTTCAAAATTGAAGAAGGAGTACATCAAGACTGTATATTCTCACCCTGCTTATTTAACTTATGAATCACAAACTGGAATCAAGACTGCTGGCAGAAATATCAACAACCTCAAATATGCAGATGATACTACTCTACTGACAGAAAGTGAAGAGGAATTAAAGAGCCTCTTGATGAAGGTCAAAGAGAAGATTGACAAAGTTGGCTTGAAACTCAACATTAAAAAAACTAAGGTCATGGCATCTTGATCCTATCACTTCATGGCAAATAGAAGGGGGAAAATTGGAAGCAATGATGGAATCTATTTTCTTGGGCTTCAAAATCACTATGGACAATGACTGCAGCCATGAAATTAAAAGATGCTTGCTCCTTGGAAGGAAAGTTATGACAAACCTAGACAGCATACTAAAAAGCAAAAACATTACTTTGCTGACAAAGGTCCATATAGTCAAAGCTATGGTTTTTCCAGTAGTCATGTATGGATGTGAGAGCTGGACCACAAAGAAGGCTGAGTGCCAAAGAACCGATGCTTTGGAACTGTGGTGCTGGAAAAGATTCTTGAGTCCCCTGGACTGCAAGGATATCAAACCAATCAATCCTAAAGGAAATCAACCCTGACTATTCAATGGAAGGTCTGCTGCTGAAGCTGAAGCTCCAATGCTTTGGCCACCTGATGCGAAGAGCTGACTCACTGGAATAGACCCTGATGCTGAGAAAGAATCAAGACAAAAGAAGGGGCAGCAAAGGATGAGATGATTAGATAAAATCACTGACTCAATGGACATGAATTTGAGCAAACTCTGAGAAACAGCAGAAGACAGAGGAGCCTGGTGTGCTACAGTCCATGAGGTCACAAAAAGTCGTGACTTAGTGACTGAACAACAACAAATATGTATATATAAAGCTGATTCACTTGCTGTACAGCAGATATTATACAGCTGTACAGCGCATTATAAATCAACTATAAACACCAGTAAAAATTTAAAAAATAGTAAGAATAAATTTTTTTTAAAAAAATCTGTCTTTCCAAGGCCTGTGTTTCCCAGCAGCAGTGTCATCATGCTTGAACCAGCTCTCATGCACATCAGGTGGGATGTATACTCCTGGGCCAGACTGGGCCTCTGATGCTACTCAGGGCTTCTTGGAGAGAAGCAATCATTAATGTATGTTTTGGGCAGCGATCACAGTAGGCCTGGAATATTTTGTTGCCAGAAAACAAGGATGCTTTAAGAATGGCCATCACCAAAAAGTCTACAAACAATAAATGCTGGAGAGGTTATGGAGAAAAGGGAACCCTCCTGCATTGTTGGTGGGAATGTCGATTGGTACCATTATGGAGAACAGTGTGGAACTTCCTTAAAAAATTAAAACAGAATTACCATAAATTCCAGCAATCCCACTCCTGGGCATATATCCAGAGAAAACCGTAATTCAAAAAGATACATGCATCCCAATGTTCACTGCAGCACTATTTAACAACAGCCAAGACATGGGAGCAACCTAAATGTCCACTGACAGAGGAATGGATAAAGAAGGTGTGGTACATATATATAATGGAATATTACTCAGCCATAAGAAGAACAAAATAATGCCATTTGCAGCAACATGGATGGGTCTAGAGATTTTCATACTAGTGAAGGAAGTAAAAGAGAAAGACAAATATCATGATATCACTTATATGTGGAATCTAATTTTTTAAAATGACAAATAACTTATTTATAAAACAGAAACAAACTCAGAGATTTCAAAAACAAACTTATATTTACCCAAAGGGAAATGTTGGGGTTCTTGTTCAGTTACTAAGTTGCGTCCAACTCTTTGCAACCCCATGAACTGCAGCATGCCAGGCTTCCCCGTCCTTCACTATTTCCCAGTTTGCTCACTCACGTCCAATGAGTCAGTGATGCCATCCAACCATCTCATCTTGTCACCCCCTTCTCCTCTTGCCCTCAATCTTTCCCAGCATCAAAGTCATGGTAGGGAGTTCTGACAAAATGTGGTCTACTGGACAATGAAACAGCAAACCACTTCAGTATTCTTGCCTCAAGAACCCCATGAACACAGTGAAAAGGGTCAGGGGATAAATTAGGAGCCTTGAATTAATATACACACACTACTATATACAACATAGATAACCAACAAGGACATACTATATAGCACAGGGAAATCTACTGACTATTCTGTAATAACTTATATGGGAAAAGAATCTGAAAAAGAATGAATACATGTACAACTGAATTACTTTGCTGCCCATCTGAAACTAGCATAACATTGTAAGTAAACTGTACTCCAATAAAATTTTTTTAAAAATAATACAGCTAAGTAGAAAAAGGTGAATCTATAAAACCCTTAGTGTGATACACAAAAAGGAAATGATAGTATATATATAATTTGTATTTCAGGGGTTGGATGGAATGTGCTTAAAATTTCATTTAGTAAAAAGCAGCAGCATGCCAACAAATGGGTGTCATGCCTCCTATTAAATACATGTTTAGAAACTGCAGATGGATACAAGAGACTAGCCCACTATCTACACCCAACCCTGGTCGATATATCCATGGCTTACTCCCTTACTTCTTCAGGCCTTTTGCTCAAATGTCATTTATCAGAGATATCTTCCCTGACCCTCCAGTGTAAAGTAGCAATCCTGATTCCCTATGCCTGTCTGGGATACTTTCTGATGCCTCTTTCCTGGGAACTAACATCCTTACTGTGATGAGATGCTAGTGAAAGGTGCAGAAGTTTCCAATAAATAGACTGACAGAATCTTCGATTATGAAATAATGGAAAAATAAAACAACTCAGTAATTTGGACCTCAAGAGTACCCTTAACAACTATTTTCCACTAGTCCTTTCAGTCTCCTTAAAGAGACCTAATTCATAATGTCTCAGGCCTCTAATCCCTCTTCCTCCAGCTTTTCTCTGACCTTGAAAATAGAAGCTAGTGGTAAAGAACTTCCACAGGTTCCCACCACCACATACACCCACCTGCTAGCCTTGCCCTCAGTTTGCCCTCTTCCTGTGGTTTGTCCCTTGTCCAATCCCTCTATTTGTACACTAGATCCCGTTTCTTGCCTCCTTGAGGGCATTGCTCCTGCAAGATTCTCCTTTCACACCGACAGCATCAAACTGTCCTTTTTTTTTCCCCCTGAATCACCCCTACAAGAATACAAAACAAGCTTTAAAAACAAAACTCTTTACCCTGTTTGTCTCCTCCTATAATAGCTTCATTGTGATTCCCTTTGCAATAAGAAAGTTCCTGGAATTATCTATACTCTGGCTTCAATCTCTCTCCAATTCTTTCTTTATTCTTATATTCCCATTATGCACATTACACACCTTTTGCAACTGCCTCACAGCTAAGAGTCGGACCTGACTGAGCGACTTCACTTTCACGCACTGGAGAAGGAAATGGCAACCCACTCCAGTGTTCTTGCCTGGAGAATCCCAGGGACAGGGGAGCCTGGTGGGCTGCCGTCTATGGGGTCCCACAGAGTTGGACTCGACTGAAGTGACTCAGCAGCAGCAGCAGCACAGTTCTTAGATACTCTGTACCTTTTCTGTATCTTTTGTCTTTCATTCCTTTTCCTCTTTAAATTTCAGTTTTTCTATTGACATATCTTCAAGTGCAAGGTTCCTTTTTCAGCAGTGTTAAGTCCACCCATGAACCCACCAAAAGCATTCATTTCTGATAGTTTTTATATCTAGCATTTCTTTTCCATTCTTTTTTGGAGTTTTCCATTTTTTGCTTATATTCCTCATCTGTTCCTGCACGTTGTCCACTTTTTCTATCAGAGACTTTAGCATATTAATCTTAGTTGTTTTAAATTCCCATTCTGATAATTCTAAAATTTCTGCCACATCTGAGTTTGGTTCTGGTGCTTGCTTCATCTCTTCGGACACCAGCAATTTTCCTTGAGGGCAGTCTTCTGTCCTGGAAACAAAGCTCTGGGGTTATTTCAAAAGTTACTCCCTGCAGCCCACCCCCCAACCCCAGCCCCCCACCAGCCAACACCTGACAGAAGCAGATTCTTCTGCCATCCTCAGAGTGACAAGAGAATTGAGCTCCTGGCGGTAAAACCCACATATGGGTGGGTCCCCTTCAAGTGAGCTCCCAGGAGGTTTCTTTTTTTAAGTTGCAATAATTTATATGGTATGTGTTACAAATTGCTCCCCATAGTTTTAAACTCTCACTAATCCACACTCAGCCCCCTAGCAACTCATTTAAAGCCTAATTATTGCCTTTAGCAACTTCTACTTTGGGAAAGCAGACCTGTATTTTCTGCATTTTCCTGTCTTTCTAGTTTTTGTGGAAGTTTACCCTGTGACCTCAATTCTCTGGTGGAGCTAAGAAAAGTTGATTTTCAGTTTGTTCATTTTCTTTATTACTGTGAAGATACTCCATTTTTTCTCAAACACATTCCAGATTTTCATCCCCTCCATTAAAACAGCACTTGCCAAGGTCACCAATGGACCTCTAAATGGATTTCCAAGTCAATTCTCAGAGCTCATATTACTTGATTTATTTGCAGTATCTGACACAGCTGACCACTCTGTCCTTCACATCTGACGTAGCTTCCAGGACATCACACTCTGCTGATTTTCTTACTTCACTGGTCACTCTCAGGCTCCTTTGCTGGTTCCTCCTCATCACCCTGAATTCTTAGCATTTGGAGTGTCATAAGATGCAGTCTTTGGACCTCTTCTCTCTTAAAACTCACTCTCTCGGTAATTTCATCCAATCTTACAGCTCTAAATACCATCTATACATTGACTCCCATATTTACATCTCCAGCCTCCCATATTTATATCTCTCCCTTGAACAGCAGAATATCCAACTGCCCACCTAACATCTCCACTGAGATAACCATCAGACATAGCAAATTCATCTGCCCACAACTCAAGTCCTCTGGCAAACCTCAGCTACCTATAGGTTTCTCCATATCACCTATTTACAAAGACCTAGAAATCGACTCTGTTGTCTCATCTTCTCACATTCTATGTCCAATCTATCAGCAAATCCTGTTAGTTTTACCTTCAAGGAAGTACAGAATCTGAACATCTGTCAAGATTCCAAGTGCTGGTACACTGGTCCAAGGCACCTGCACTTCTCACCTGAGTTACTGCAGTCATTTCATAATTAATCTGTTTCTGCCCTTGCTCACCCTGTTCCTCAACACTAGACACTATCACACTTCAAAGTCCTCCAAGGGCTTCCATCTCAGAGTAGAAGCCAAAGTTCACCAGAGGCCCAAGCAGTCTGCAGCACCACCTAGTCCCATCTCACCTCTTAATACTCTCCCCTTCTCAGTCTGCCTAAGTCCTTGTTGGCTACCATGCCATTCTTGGAGTCCTCTAACATGCTCCTATCCCAAGGGCCTTTGCTTCTGCTGTTCTCTTTGCCTGGACTCTCTTCTCACATTGCCCACAAGGTTCACTTCCATCCTGCCAAGGCTTTGTTCAAGGGCTATGCTGATGAACTCCTCTCTACTCTTTAAAATTCCAACATCACTCAGCCTCCCCTAATAGCCACCCCTATTCCTTCTTCCAACTTTTCTCCATGGTGCTTATCTTCTGATAAATCATGTAATTTGCTTAGTGTCTGTTTCCTTCCACCAGAATTTAAGTTTTACAAGGGCAGGGAGATTTATATCTGCTTTAATCACGACTACATTCTCAGCCCCTAGAAAAAATAGTAAGGCCTATTTTGAGGTGTTAATATATTCATTAAATGAGTGAACAAATACTAGGAAAC
The DNA here is from genome assembly GCF_032452875.1 of Bos javanicus. NCBI lineage: Eukaryota > Metazoa > Chordata > Mammalia > Artiodactyla > Bovidae > Bos > Bos javanicus. Next base: position 52,591,233 of record NC_083874.1, on the reverse strand, counting down.
ACAACAAGTTTGTATTGGAATAGGATTGACATTAAGACAATCATCTCTTAAATTTATATGCATTTAGGTTATATTACGGAGAAGGCAATGGCACCCCACTCCAGTACTCTTGCCTGGAAAATCCCACGGATGGAGGAGCCTGGTGGGCTGCAGTCCATGGGGTCGCTAAGAGTCGGACATGACTGAGCGACTTCACTTTCACTTTTCACTTTCATGCATTGGAGAAGGAAATGGCAACCCACTCCAGAGTTCTTGCCTGGAGACTCCCAGGGACGGGGGAGCCTGGTGGGCTGCCGTCTATGGGGTCGCACAAGAGTTGGACACGACTGAAACGACTTAGCAGCAGCAGCAGGTTATATTAATATTAGTTTAGTTTGTTGATTCAATGAAGAAAATAAAAGAGTCAAGGAAAAGAAATAACTATGCTGACTTTGTACTTAACTTTGGCATCAGAATCTCACTAAGTTTTCAATGAGCGCGATACTCTTCAAAGCATCCTCTGGCTCAGAGAAATACAGTACTATTTGGAGTGGTAAATCTTCATGCTACTTGAGTAATTATGCAGACACTAGACTATAGGTGCTCAAAGTTGATATTATAAACAGCTTTCTGACCACAACCTCTCAACCTGGCCTGCAGGCCAATGTTTACTTTTAATGAGCCAAAGTTCAGGGAACACACTACTTAACTACTCTCATGATATGAGATGGCACCACAGTTTAAAATTCCTTGGTCTTACTTACTCATATATAATTTAATTTCTTCACTTCAGTGGTTTCAGGCAAGCACTACTATCAGGAGTGACACTTTAAGGTCACATCACAATTGGAGGTCAACTATGGTTCAAGTACAGTTTTAAATGGCCTTATAGTCTTTGGTAATACTGCTGTTCCTGCCTTGCTGGTATCATCAGATGTTATTCTACCTAACAAGGTGTATAACAAAGTGTAATGAAACACAATGAGAAAAATTAAAATCCCAGAAATACATCTGCTTCTACAACAAAATACTACCCCTGTCATAACCAGTTATTGCATTTATACCATGGGAACTACTGCCACCTGCTGGTGATGCTTATGACTTACTTTAGAAATTAATATGTGGTAGGCTTCCAAAATTCCAGTCCAAATTTTGAAATTCCCTTCTAAATCAGGCAACCACATGAAGGACTTTATGATTATCAGATTTGATTTTCTCTTAAAAATAAAAAGTAGGTATATTAATGAGTATCTAATGGAAATGAGAACCAAAAAGAAATAAAAGATAAAAATTAAAAAAAAATGAGACCCCTCTTCTACTAAAAAATGACCTTGCTGACAATACTATAGGTCTGGGAATATGGCTGCCAACTGTTTTCTCTCTCACCCATCTCCTCAACAGGAAGGTGGGCAGCCACTAGATGCTCACTCATTGAATTCAGTATTTAGCTGAGGTGGCAGGGTTCATCTTCTCACAGTAGTGCAGAGGCTCTGTGAGTCCAGATGACCCACAAGTCTGATCAACTTGTCCAATGTTTAATGATTTCCTCATGAAGCTGAGCATAAAAATGACCATAACAGGCACACAGAGTAAAACTCCAGAGATGGCCAGTGTCCTCAGAAAAAAATAGAAAAAGACCTCAATCAAAAAAGAATTTTACTGATTTTCTGAGCCTACCTGGAACAGGTAATTAGTCTTCGGGAAAAAATTTTTGGCTTCTGACCAATACAGGTGCATCAAGATACAATGTTTATGTAATAGTACTAATAAAAATGTGATAGCCAAGAGGAGTCTAAGGAGACATGATGACTAAAAGTAATATGTGGTATCCTGAATGGGATCCTGGAACAGAGAAAAGTCTCTAGGAAAAAAAAAACTAAGGAAATTAGAAGTAGAGAGACTAGTTACTAACACTGTTCATTAACTGTGACAAATGTATCATAGTGATATAAGATGTTAAGAATAAGGAAATGTTTCACCTTCCAGTGCAGGGTTTGCAAGCTCAACCCCTGGTTGGGAAGCTAAAATTCCACATGCCCTGAGGCCAAAAAACCAAAACATAAAACAGAAGGAATACTGTAACAAATTCAATAAAGACTTTAAAAATGGTCCACATTAAAAAAAAAAAAAAGAGTAGGGAAATGGGTGTAGAGTAGATGGGAACTCTGTACTACCTCTGCAATTTTTCTGGAAATCTAAAACTATTGTAAAACAAAACGTTTACTTTAGAAAAAATGAATAAGACAAGATTTACCTTAAGTGACAAAAGCAGGCCCTTAAGGTGATTCAATCCCAAACTTTAAAAGTCACAAAAGCTTTATATTCACTTAAAAAGTTATTTAGCAGGTTGTTTTACCAGTTCTAGCTCCAAATCTTTTCTACAAAATCAAGGGATGCACCCTCTTCAAACTTGCTTTAGCAATCTTCAAAGGGATCCTCCTCTGCTCTCTCATTCCCATCAAAAGGACTCATAAGGTCCATGGCAATTTATGGCAAATCTCAGCCCAATTGTAAAAAAGGCCTTCATCCTGAAACTAACACAACATTGTAAATCAACTATATTCCAATAAAAATTTTTTAAAAATTCAAAGGAACTTAACAACTCATAGAATGAAAATTTCCAAAAATTATATTCATTAGTAATCAATGTGTATGCAAAAAATTTTTAATTGTGTGCCATTTTGCCCTATCAGATTGGCAAATTATAAGTAAATTAAATACATAAATAAAAATAAGACTTTATAAGTCCTACTGTCTTTGTGAAAATTAAAGGGTGAAGATCTTGTACCTAAAGAAAAAACACTCAGTTGAACAAACAAGTCTTTGAGGCTAAGGACCTGTTGTGTTTTTTTTTTAAATCATAGAGAAAAATCCTGTCATTTCTTTCACGAAACTAAGACGTCTTTCCTACTTTCAATACATCATTAACATAATGTACAACAGCCCCAAATAACCCCTAGCAACATCAATTAGCCCATGAACCTAAGAGCTTCTGAGAGGCTACCAGTGAAAGGTATGAAATGAACTCCTACCCAATCATTGAGAAGAGCCACTATTCTCAAGTATGTACTATATATAATTAGTTGTTTTAATTTTCATTTCTTATCTTCAACTTATTTTTTAAGTTAACTTTTGTTCTTATATAAAATGTGCTGAACTGAAGTCCATGTAGATTAAACAAAATATGGGGCCCAAATTCTAAGTTTAGTCACAAGCTTAGGTAAAAGAGGAGACACTGTTCCATGACTTTCTTCTGCTCACTTTAAGAATATGTGTTATACGCCATATAGTTTTTAAATGTGATAATTGCCTTGGTGACAGCAACTCTGCTCTGATTATAAGACAATTTTTAAATAATTTTTATTTTTTTAAGATTTAGCATCCTCATTGACAATCCAGAAACAGTCCGTGCTCTTTGGATACACACACATAAAATGGTTAAAAGTGATTCCCCAGTTTTCTATGACAAGGTAGAAAAAAGAACATGTTCACAGCTATAGCTGAATTCTTCTGTCCTTTTTACCCAAAATCTTATTTTGCTACCAACCCACTCACCAAACCATAAAGGAAGGCAATTTTTCAAAAAGCCAACAAAACCCAAGAACAGGGATCTAGGTATCAAGCCAAAATCATCCCCTGAAACAGTGCTGATGCCAAAAAAAAAAAAAAAACAAGAGAGGATAGGGAAACAAATTTCCATAGTGCATTAGAGAAGCCCTTTCAAAAAGAATTCAGAAACTTAGCACTGGAACTATGGTGGTGCAGTGTTCAAAATGCAGATAATTAAAGTTCAGCTTGGGAATATATTAGGTTTTCTCCTATCCCAGCAGGGGAAATAAAAATATGAGCTGTTGCAGCTAAAATTAAAATTGTCCTTACCAATGAAAGGTAGGGCAAGGGTCAACCGGAGAGAATGTAGAACAAAAGGTAGCAAAGACAAGTTGTTCTGAATCTAGGCTCTACTGCCTAGAAGAAACAGGGAAATTTAAAAGGTCTGAAATTCTTCTAAGCCACTGTCAATAAATTCTAGACTTGGCTCAAAACCAGTGGACTATAGACCACTGATAAATATATCAGGTGACCTACAGTGTTTACATACTAAAAAATATTTTTTAAATTATCTGTAAATTTCTATTCTGAAAAGCAGCAGATCAAAATGACACTGGGCTTACTCAGTTAGAGAGTAAGGGGCTTCCTCCAAACAAAATGAGCAGAAATTCAGGTTGGAAAGAATGTAATATGGAGTAAGTAAGATCAGGCTCTCGGCACAATTTTAGTAAGGCTTCTACCCACCCCAGGTGTTAAGGAGTACTACTGACAGAGCTCCCACAGAATGTCTTAGAGGGATGCTTCTCAGAGATAAAAAGGTCTTTAACTCTTGACCCCTCTCTCTTTCCCTAAAGCTTGGAGAAGAAAATAAATATTTAACTTTTAACTATTCAAAGCTTCGGGCACATTGTAATATTTAATATTTTCTAGTTTTCATTTTCTGAACCTTTGGCTTAATACTTCCTCAATTATGCTGCAATGAAAAAATGTATACATGTGCCTTAATCAGTAGTAACACGTGAAAATAAAACCTTGTTCTTCCATATCTTCTACACAGGAAGACTGAATCAACGGCACCCTAAATATCCTGCAAAGTTACTCTGTATACTTGACAAAAGATTAGGGCAAACCATTCCACTTCCATATCTTGAGCAGTAGAAGTTAACTAGTCTTCAATCTCATCTTCCCAAATATCTCCATTAACATCCACAGCATGGAACAACCTGGACGCATAAAACAAGGTACATTTTAATATACCTGATAGAAACTGAATATAATTTCTTTCCTTTTTTAAAATACATTTTCTGCACTATTCTGATAGTATCTTTTCCTTTCCTTTAATTATTCTACTGGGAAGGCTGAAATGTGAATCCCTCCAAACAAGCTGCCTTAAAGTTTATAGGAACAACCCTTTCTTAAGGATCCAGACAACTCTCAAGGGCCAAGGAGAAACAAGAGTGGGAGACAGGTATCATAAAAACTAACACTCAATGTGTATAATATGTGGAATAAGTCAAGACTGAAAAATTCATGCAGTCAAGAAGCTGCACTCCTTCAAAACACTGTAACTTTACTACATACTAATCACCCCATCCTTTCCATCTTCACCTTGTACTCTCCAGCAGAATACTCTCCAGAATTCTACTCTCTAGTAGAATGTTTTACAGTTGCCAATTTCTTTTCCTCCTCTTATGTTACTTAAAATTTGTATTTTCAATACTTTTATTTCCAGTGGTTCATAGGCACAGCTGGTTTCTTCAACTCATAGTTTCATAACGTCAAGAACTGATTGTAGGTACCCCACAGATGTCTATTAACAAGGATTATCAACTGATGTTGAAACTGAAGCTGGTGGAGAATAGGATATTCACACTGTGCCAAGGAATCCTCCCACAGATCACTCACTAACAACAAAAGAAAAACCTTACCTTTATATGGAACAAATGATAGAACTGATCATGCTAATAGTGAGAGAGCCTGACGTTATGGATCTGACGTGATACAACATGAAGTACACCACCTCTTGTTAAGTATTCCTGTCAAAAATGTTACTCTAAATCTAGCCAAACTCCATTCTACAGCTAACTTCCACTTTACAGAAAATAGAGAGCAAAGAGAAACAAACTAAAAGGCACCATGGAGAAACAAAACTCCAGGAGGTAAGGTTACATAGGACAACAGCCTGGACTCTTCAGAAGGTCGACATTCCGCTCAATACAGACAAACAAAAAGTGGGTAATACTTTGCTTTATTATGAAACAGAATCAAATAAAATAATTAAACTTGATTAGATCCTGGTATAATAAAACAGCTTTAAAAAATATTTTGGGGAATAGCTGATAAGTCTTAAATATTTTATTAGATGACAGTATGCCACTGTTAAATTTTTTGAGGTATTACTGTTATGTACAAAACTTTTCTTATCTTAGGAAAGATGTGTGGAAGTATATAGAGATGACTCATCATGTCTCCAACTTATGGTCAAGTAGTTAAGCAATAAATTTATAAAACAAATATGGTAAATATTATCAATTTTTCATTTTGGTGAAAGATATTATAGTCCTATCCTTTCAACTCTTCTGTACGTTTGAAATTTTTCACTAAAAAAGTTGAGGATGATAATAAATTAAAGAAAATCTTCAGATAGTATATTTTCATCATAAAACTCATTTTCAAGAAAATGCATATATGAGGAACATATATGAAAAAATATATGAAAGAAAAATATGAAAAATATATGAAAGAAAATATAAAAAGTTTTCTAAATAAACAGAGCTAAAATTTACTGGGCTTGTGGTCTGCAAATCAAGTACCAAAAAACTGCTGAGAGTAGGAGTTCTGTGCATACGTACCGGTTAAAACATGGGGAAGCAGGATCAGTGAAATGTTTATAAGGGTTTGCTCTGGAAAGAGAACCCATGCAAATCCAGCAGAAATATTGCATACAGCCAGTACATGTCATCTTGTTACATCCATCTAATTTCTGGTGGGAAAGAGAGAAAAATATCAAGGCTGTAAAAGCAAAAGAGAAATGCACTTGACAAAATGATTTGGTGCAACCCTCTCCTTATCGTCTCCCTTTTCTGATGCAGGGTTGAGAAACACAGGTTAACACACACTGATAAATATTAATGCCTAAACTCTTTGGCATTACAAGTGAAATACAGGAAATACTTAGATACTAAGCAAAATCTCTTCTGATAAACAGTAAATACAAACCAAACATGTATATGTGAATTATGTAGTTAGATTGATTATGAAGATGTTTGGCTTTAATATGTGGGATTTAAACTTTTTACATAAATCTTAGTAAACATTTGGTACCCAAGTCTCCCATTTTATCAGAGCTGAGGCATGTCAAAGTGGTTAAATAGAAGGCCAGTTTCCTTAATGGAGTAATTGGGGCATCATCATCCAGGTTAGCTCAGATATAATGGATTGGAACAACAATCAAATGCAAAGACATGTATTTTGATTTTAAAACATATTAAGGTTTTGTCAAGAAGCAATAGATTTATCTATTTTGACTTATATCTGTATTTCATAAGCAGGAACTTGTTAAAAAGATGTGTTAAATTCCAGGATAAATAGTTTTGAGAAGTCAGCCTTTTTTAAAAAAAAAAATAATATAGATGAGTTGAGTTGACTATAGTTCTAACATGGCCTCCTCATAACTCATTCAATTTTGAGGTAGATACAAGCTGAGAAAAACCATCACTGTATGGAAGCACTGTATGAAAAGGGACATCTACATATATTTAATACCAATAACAATAATTAGTAGTAAATTTGAATCTTCCAAGAAGGTTTAATAAATACCAATATATGTTTTCTTAATTAGTTCAAAATTAAAAGGCTTCTTGAGGAAATCATAACATGCTTGCAAGTAGGGAGACCTCCAAGTCTGTCCCCAAACTTTTACCTCAATGGGAGTTCCACAACATGGGCAGCTCTTTGAGTTCTTTTCTAGCCACTCCTTACTTTCCATCTCTTCCAGTGCCTTCTGAATTACCCTCTTACCATACCTCTGTTCCAAAAATCTTTTATTGGCCTCATCTGCTTGCAGGTACTCATTTCGTAAGTCCATTAATTTCTCTAGAAGGTGAAATGGAAAATTAACTTTTATACAACTTGTTAAGCTCATTAAAAACCATTAAAAATGATCGTAACCTTTGACCATTCAATAATGTTATTCCTTGGATTTTATCATAAGGAATTAATCCAAAGTAAAATTATATGCAAAGAGACGCATATAACAATGGCAAACAAATTAAATGTCCAAGGGAATAATTATGTGTGGAACCACTTAATGACATATTTAGTTATTAAAACTTATAATTAGGATGGCTACAACTCAATTAAAATACTCATTACAGAAGCCAGCAAAAAATATATTTAGGTTGTAACTAGGTAAAAATTACACATGCATGAAAGACGAAGAGCAGACAGGAATTCTCCAAGTAGAAAAGCTGGACTTCCTAAATGTGACAGAATAATAGCTTACCTTTTTCCTTTGATTTTAACTTATTCATGTTGATATTTTTGTGCAACTAGTACAACTAGTAGTACAGTTTAAAGGCTGACTTATCAAATGACACAGAGGTTGAAACAGACACTGATTTTCTACTAAGTCAGCATCATTCACCATTTAATAACAAGACCTGCCAAACTAAACAAAAGCACCTTTGATTTAAGGGCAAAGACCAATGGTTCAATTCTGCATATATAAGAAAAAAGCCAGTGAATAAAATTTACCACCAACAGATAAAGGAAAAGTCCTTTCTACCAACTTTTCTGCTTAATACTCATCAATCTGGTTTCTACTGCTTTATCACTTAACTCAAATGGAATGGGCAGCTATTTCCAAAGGCTTTATTTGTCAACAAAGGCTTTTGCTCACAATTCTATTACCTTAACTTTTCAACACAATTAATTAAAGACCTCTCTCAACAATGTTCTGGCTCTTTTATTATTTTACCTTCCTCATATTATTTAGAAGTAGACAATTCTGGAGCAGAATTATAACTGGACTTTTCCTTCACCTATGAATTCTTTCCCTGTGTTGTTCATTCCCATGACTTTAACACTTCTACTGAGATGCAGCAGACATGTATTTTTAAATCCTGTCATTTGAATTTCCTCTACTAGTTCAAAGCATTTTTATATTCCGAGACATCTTAAGGACAGAGGTTCCTGCTCTAATGTTCTCAAAATAATAAAATTATTAGTGTATTATATATTTTGTATGGTAATATTTAACATATAGAGACTAAGAAAGAGATTCCCAATTTTGCTGAAATCCCCAAGTCTATCTTTGATTTACTCCCCAAACATTGTGAAATACCTGGAAGGTATTTCAGCCTCTCAATGATAAGGATACCAAAGTCTCAAGTAAAGGCTTATATTATACTCTGGTGAGTTCTCCATCACATCTGCCCATAACCTCTACAAGACTCTGCAATAGGTGACTGGAAATACTCCATTTACTCATTCTCCTGTCAGGGTCCTTTCTTGGAGATGACACTCTGCTAACAATCAGTAACTATAGCAATATTGGCATTAATAGTTAACATTTTGTGGTTTGAAGACTTAAATCTAATGCATAACACCATAAAACTTTCAGAAGAGAACAGAGGCAAAACATTTTCTGACCAAGGTAATAGAAATAAACAAAAATACACAAATGGGACCTAATCAAACTTATAAGCTTTTGTTCAGCAGAGGAAACCATCACTAAAAAGAGATGGTTTGGGAGAAAGTATTTGCAAATGATGTAACTGACATGGGCTTAATTTCCAAAATATATCAACAGTTCATACAACAAAACAGTTCAACAACAAAAACAAACAACTCAATGGAAAAATGGAAAAATAACTATTAATAAATAGACATTTCTCCAAAGAAGACAAACAGATGGCCCAACAGGTACAGAAAAGATGTTCAATGCAATAAAGCCATCTGCAGTAACATCGATGCAGCTAGAGATTATCCTACTAGTAAAGTCATAAAGAAAAAGACAAATACCATATGATACCACTTATATGTGGAATCCAAAATATGACACAAAGGAACCTATCTACAAAATAAGAACAGACTGGTAGTTGCCAAGGAAACCAGGAGTGGAATGGATTGGGGAGGTTGAGGTTACACAAACTGTTATATATGAATGGGGTCCTACTGTATAGCACAGGGAACTATGTTCAACATCCTGTGATAAATCATAATGGAAAAAATATAAATATAAAAAAGAATGTACATATATGTATAACTGAATCACACTGCTGTACAGAAAAAATTAGCACAAATTATACATCAATTATACTTTAATAATAAATAATATACAAATTTTTTAAAAAGTTACCATTTTGCATTTCACATGCAAAATGCCCATTCTCAAACTTCAGTGGAGAACCACATTTTTCCTCCCACTCTGTCAAGGACCAATACTTTTGCAAAATATAATCAAATGAATTATTATAAAAATGCATAGAAAGACAAAAAATAATCCTAAATTTTTATTGTATTTGACTGACATAAAATTTAGTCAGTGGCCAGCAATAATGAAATTGCTGTAAAAGTTTTAAACCTTGACTCCCAATTTCTGTATTTACCCTGTCACTGACCAGTATAACAACTATAACAACTCTCAGCAGCACTACAATAGGTCATTTCAAACTTCCGACAACCTTATGAAGTAGCTATTATCATCAGCCCTGTTAATTTGAGAAACACTAAGTCACCAAAGCCTAGTAAAATTGATGTTAAGGGCCTGATTTCTCAATCCTTATCTAAATCAGAAATGGCTAACAGGTTTCACTTCCTGAGCCTACCTCAATAGAGGGTGGCTTTCTAAAGTACTGTGTTGAGGAAGATTCTGAGACCTCCTGGGCTCACTGAGAAAGCACTTGATCAAACGTGTGCACCATGGAAACAACAGTGATAGCTCAGATGCTCTGCATTTGCCAGGATCTACATTATTCCACATTCATAGATAGAAATTACCGTGTCATTCCTTCCATGGAATGCTCCCCCTCCATATCTGCATGGTTTGTTTCCTTACTTCCTTCAAGTCTACTCAAACCACTTTGCCTCCACTGGGTTTTTCTAAATAAAGTCCCAAACGTCTTCCCCTTCAGAACACTTTATAGCTTGTCTCTGCTGTACCTTTTTTTTTTTTCCTCTTCAGCATTTACCACTATCTAATATTCTTATTTATTTGGTTTGCCTATCTCTCCCATTAGAATGTAAGTTCCATGAGGGCATTTGGTCACTGCTATATTCCCAGAATGTAGGTAGTAACTGACATAAAAATATCTGTTGAACCAACAAAGAAGAATACAATTCTTCCAAATTAAGAATTGAAGTGATAAGTCTCTTTTCTAGGGGGTGGGGGAGGGCTGGGAGACTGAGATCACACGGTTACAACCTACCTGCTGTCACCTTACATGGAGAGACCCCGTGGTAGGTCAGTCTGCACAGGGTACAGAAGGCGAAATTGCAGCTGGAGCAGATGCCCATGGTACAGCCAGGCTCCTGCATCACAGGAAGCTGGCAGGATGGGCGGGGGCAGTATACCACATCGGCCATCAGGTCCAAGGTGGACTGGAGGAGAAGGCGGTCATAACGGGCAAACAACTCTGCTTCCACTAGCTCTTTGACCTGGAGGGAAATATAAAACATCGTTAAGTTTGATGATTTCCCAACCAGTTCTGATCCTAAAGGAGATCTTTAGGAAGCAAGCATAAAAACCAGATGAATAGAAAATAATGATAACCCTGTATGCAAGACAGCAAAAGAGACACAGATGTATAGAACAGTCTTTTGGACTCTGTGGAAGAGGGTGAGGGTGGGGTGATTTGGGAGAATGGCACTGAAACATGTATATTATCATATGTGAAACAAATAGCCAGTCCAGGTTCAATGCATGATACAGAGTGCTCAGGGCTGGTGCACTGGGATGACCCAGAGTGATGGGATGGGGAGGGAAGTGGGTGGGGGGTTCAGGATGGGGAACACATGTACACTTGTGGTGGATTCATGTCATGTGTGGCAAAACCAATACAATATTGTAAAGTAACTAGCCTCCAATTAAAATAAAGTTATATATAAAAAAAATAAATAAATAAAACCCTCTATCTCACTTCAAAATCAAACCAAGTATGAGTGAGTGAATGAGTGAAAGTGGCTCAGTCATGTCTGACTCTTTGCGACCCCAAGGACTGTACAATCCATGGAATTCTCCAGGCCAGAACACTGGAGTGGGCAGCCTTTCCCTCCTCCAGGGAATCTTCCCAACCCAGGGATCAAACCCAGGTCTCTCGCATTGCAGGTGAATTCTTTACCAGGTGAGCCACAAGGGAAGCCCAAGAATACTGGAGTGGGTAGCCTATCCCTTTTCCAGAAGATCTTCATGACCCAGGAATCAAACCAGGGTCTCCCTGCTTTGCAGGCAGATTCTTTACCAACTAAGCTAGTATGGGAAGTTTATATCTTGACTGAGATGGTGGTTACCTGGGTCTACCCATTTGTCAAAACTAAGCAAAATGTACACTTTAAATGAGTACATTTATGCCTCAAAGGAGCTGATTTAAAAAAAAAAAAGAAGAAGAAGAAGAAGAAACAACCAAGCAGGCTATCTTTAAAGTCTGTAAACATTTGGTTAATCATCGCAAGGGATAAGCCCTCCAGATCCCAACCTCACACAGACTGGGTAGTAGTTCCCCCTCCTAGCAGATAATACAGAGTAAATCACCAGAATTATTTTTTTAATGCTCATCCTTGCCAAGGACCACCCATTCCAAAGCCAGCAAAGGGAGCATTTACATTTGTTTAAATAAAGATCATGGACACAATAAAACTGGTGGGCTGGCTCCAAGGTCTCAGACTGTCCTAACGAGCCCTATCAAGAAGTTCCTGAGAGAATGCCTCCCTTTGGAGAATTGTGAGAGAATTAGGGAGCAGCTGTCGGAGGAGTGAAGAGTTACCTGACCAGGAGTGGCCACTGAAGGGCACTTGGGTTCTGGGCAGTTGAGGCATTGAACTTGGCCATCTCTGATCTGGATTTCAAAGTAGTCCTTGAGACAGGCTTTGCAGTACACATGCCTGCACTCCAAGAAGTACATGCACTCACTACCCAGTTTCTCACAGAAACAGATATTGCACAGGAACAATTTACTATTAAAGCATTTTATCTGCTGAGCTTGATCAAAGTCCAAGATTTCCTGGATCAGACTCGACAATGATTCCACATCCTGCACGGCTCTCTCGTCCACAACTTCCTCTTGGTCTATGTCAGATCCAGTGGCTCCTCCAAAATCTAGCTCTGTGTTGGAAGAAGCTTGAGCCATCCTTCTCTGAACCTTTTTCTGAGAACCCATCGTGAGTTCAAAAGGAGAGACAATATTCAGGTATGCTAAGGTCTCTTCCTTAAGAAACTGCATCCAGGCAAAGAGGACCACGCTGCCACGGTGTTCTTCCCACAGGTTGTCTAAGTGCTTGCAGAGAGCAGATAGCTAGGGGAAAAACACATGAGGATGCTGGTGAGTTTGGAAAGATGATGCTGTCAACTCCTAATTTCCCTTGAAATCTTTTTAATTTAGACCTTTATACTTCCTGTTAGGAAGCAGAAAGTATTCTTTTCACTTCTGTGATAAACTGTGCTGCACAACAGCATCAGCGTTCTTATCAAAGTACTTCTTAAACTATTCAGCAACACGAGCCACAGACACAAGGTCAGAAGCTAAAAGAAGTCCCATAAAACCAGAGAGACAATTAAGAGTCTACCAGACAGAGAACAAGGTTTACACATGGGCTACTGAAATGGAGGGCCTTTTCTGTTCTTTATTTTTCTTTACTTTAGTACTGCTATCTATCTCACGTAGGAGAAGAGATCTAGTTTTAAAATGAACTATTTCTATTCCTTTGGAGTACTAGCCCTGTTGGTACCCTACAATAAAGATTAGCAAAAAACAATTTAAAAATACCATCCAAGCTTTAAAATTAATTCTTTCAACTGTATCAAGAAGCCAACTTATGTGAAAAAAATCACTAACAGAATCTAATCTCAGAGTCCTTGTTATTCCAATTTATAAGCTGATTTTAACTAGGCAATCTGAGCTTACACCAGATCCAGGTTAATAGAGGAAAGCAGACTGATATTGAACCTGGACATGATTACAAGCCCTTAACATGATTTGACTGCCATAGGCAAAGCTCACATTTCCTAAGTTAGGCAACCAAAATTTAAACTATTTTGACTTTTCCTCCTTAAAACTGGTCTGTTCAATTTGAAAGGCAAATATAAGAAGATTTTTAAGTAGAGCTCAGGTTCATAAGCAGCTTTTCTTTTTAGGTAAACATCAAAGAATAAGCCTTCCAGGTACAAATAAATTTTGTAAATTTGACATTTGAAGTAAAAAAGAACCATATTTTCCTCCTTACACTGCATAGTGCTATTCACTAAACTCTATATGGGCACAAAATTAAACACTGACTGTTCAAGACTGGACAACAAATGCTTTTACACATTTGCATAAATGTGCTTTCATGATCAATAAGAAACCGGATGAAATCTTTAAAATGTAATAAATACTAAAAGGGAAGCTCTGAATGTTTGAGTCACCAAATCCAAGGAAGAAGTCATCCTCCTCCATCCTCTTTTCTTCTCGTCCCTTCTCTAAAGAGGTATCTGAGATGTACATACATGTGAGGAACGAGGGAAGCAGAAAGAGAAGAGCATGAAAGACACTGTGTGTATGTATATATTGGAAGAGAAATAGGGAAAATACTAGAAAACTAAACCCACTTCTATCTATCAATCAAATTCAGTGAGGAACAGGTCCATGAGTCAACTTCATTATCAACAGGAGCAATTCATAAAGCCAAGGAATCAGGGCCCAGTAACAAATAAGAATTGAAGGAAGAAGGAGCCTAAGAGACAGATTAAAATGCCAATTATATGGACAAAAATTTACTTGACAGAGAGTCCTACTGTAATTTTAGCTATGTAACATAAAATAATGAGCAACTCTCTTCTCTCTATACCCTAAAAGCCAGCATTAAGTAGATGCTATTTGGTTGGAATCTGCAACTGTACATGTGTACACATGCATGAACATAAAGTATCAAGAGCTCTGTGGAGAAATGGACTATAAATGTCTAGATAATTTAATCAACTCTCAGTGATCTAAATGTAAATAATCCACTGTCTTGCATGTGTTACCTCTGACAAAGATATTAAATGCAAGGTGAATCTCCTTTTTATTCTACATGTATTATTCTTTTTTTAAAATTTTAACTTTGTCTTTAAACTCTAAGTTCAATTTTACAAATGCACTCTCATCCAAGGATCAGCCTGGTGATGAATGAACAGTGGTGGGAATGAGAATTACATAGCCAAAAAAGAAAAACTGACAAGCTGTTCCTTGAGGTCAAGTAACTCTGACAGCTTTTGTCTTAATACATCAGCCTATCAATCTTCATCATGACTTCTAGAAAAGTAACTGCTATTGATCCATTATCTATTCCAGAATACATTATCTTAGCTTCAAGCCATATTTATGTCTCAATCAAGAGCTGACATTGTTACTAGAAAAGGATATACGACCCAGAGGAAATGAAAGCTCGTAATATAAGATCTCAAGCCTTAATGAGATATCTACAGGAATCATATGCATTTCTATTTGTGTGCATTCACATTATGTGAGCTCAGTCAACAACTGTTGCTAATACACAGACTTTTACAAAGGCGCTCTTATGTGTTCTTAAGGAATGTTTATTATAACTACATTAGCTCAATTTTAGTCCTAATTACAATTAAATCTTTCATTTAAGGAATGTATAAAAGTAATAAAAAGCAATACCAACATCTGAGGAAAATGAGGAGGACCTATAGTCTCCATTATAATACAGATTCAATGGGAAAATAGCAAGAAAAGGAGACAAACAATATACTTGATTAAAAATTACTCCTACTGCAATTCAAAATGATTAATCATTCTAATTATTGCCATTCCTTTCTAAAACACCAAACATTTTCAACTTATTAGCATTACAATTCATGAAGGGGAAAAAATTACAACATCAAACCCATTTGTTCTTCATGCACTGAATTCAAGATCATCAAGGTAGTCTTCAATTAAAGATGATTTTTTAAGTTTCTAAAAATGGATAGAAATTAAGTTTCGGGTCTAACCTGAGTTGGTGACAGCCATTTGCCACTAAGTGTGAATGAAGGTGGGGAGGAGGATGGATAATCTGGTGGCAGTTCAAAGTTCAGCACAAGTGGAGGCAGAAAGCAAATGGTGTATTCAAAGCCACTATTCTGGAGACACTCATTTGAATTGCCTGAACCAAAAACAAAGATTAGAAAGGATCAGCTGGTCAACACTTGAGTGTCCATTACTGCTGAGCAGTGCTCAAGAAAAACATAATGCTTTGGTTGAGGGGATAAAAACCCTCCCCCAAAGCACTTTCTGTTCTTAATTTTACTTTGGAGCCACCACCTTAAAAAAATCTTAAAAGCCCTTAAAAAAATCTACTAAGCATCATGAAATTTAAAATGAAGATACACAACTTATTCTTGCTACACTTCTGAGTATAATTCCTAACACTAGTGAGCAAGTAATACACAATGTTTTCTTTTGTTGTTTTTTACAGTAGATAATTAAAGACACAATCTAGAGAAAAAGACATTATTTCTATCAAAAAGCCATGACCTACTTAGATAAGCATGTGCCAACTCCAATGAATCAGAGTTGGGAGAATTTATGCCAATGCAATGATCTCAGGCTGAGGGCAAGCTACAACACATACACCCTCACAATCAAAGTTTCATTTTCAGTTATCACACTTACTTTCTTTACTTAAAGCTGTTACACTAGAAACATATTGAGAAAGTATTCATAATGTCTTCTGTGAATACAGTATCAAAAGTACTAGTTTTTAAGTTTTTTCTGAAGCAAAAGATCACAGAGTAGTAGTGTCATGTGTTTATGGTGGTTGAAAAGATTCTAGAAACCAAATAGTATTAACAACAACCAAACCTTTCCAAGTGTTTTCACATTTATTATTTCATTTTCTATTTTATTACCCCTATTTAACAGCCAATGACTCATGGCTGATGAACTGCTAGTTAGATGATTAGGAAGCATGAAATATGCAGGATAATATTTGTGATCAAAAAGGCAGAATTAAATTGAAAATTGTTCACCCTTTATTTTCAATTAAAACAGAAACAGGCATTAAATCTGTAATACTACCATGTATCACTAATGCCTATAAACACAAGATGATAAATAACTTAGGGTACACTAAGAAATTGAGAAGAACCTTTATCGAGAAAAAATCTGTTTAAGAGAATATTAACTAACCGCTCACAAATATCTTGAAATTTTGTGGTAAGTCCAAATGGATCCTGGTTTCTCCACCTTGGACAGACTCTGCTTTTCTAAATTCATCTCCATCATAAATACTTGCCAGGGCCAGCAATTCATCCTCCTGAGCTTCTCGGTCTTCTGACGACATTTAATTTTCTGAGGAGCTGAAGATAATCATTCAAGTCAGTTAAGAACAGAAAAGGCACAGAGTCTTGAAAAGTCTAATGGCCCTCCCCGCAACAACCCCATTCCCCCCAGAAGAAAGTTCCTCAAAAACACCTGCAAAGAATTAATCAATATTCTCACTTTTCTATCTAACTAAAAGTGACAGGCATATCTAATATTCCAGTAGATCAACACAGTAACAGCCTTTTTCAAAAAGGACAGCTGTGGTTCTTATAATTGCTGACTTTTTCAGTTAGGTATGATATGTGTGGATCACAATAAACTGTGGAAAATTCTGAAAGGGATGGGAGTACCAGATCACCTGACCTGACTCTTGAGAAACCTATATGCAGGTCAGGAAGCAACAGTTAGAACTGCACATGGAACAACAGACTGGTTCCAAATAGGAAAAGGCTGTATATTGTCAAGGCTGTATATTGTCACCCTGCTTATTTAACTTATATGCAGAGTACATCATGAGAAACGCTGGGCTGGAAGAAGCACAAGCTGGAATCAAGATTGCCAGGAGAAATATCAATAACCTCAGATATGCAGATGACACCACCCTTATGGCAGAAAGTAAAGAAGAACTAAAAGGCCTCTTGATGAAAGTGAAAGTGGAGAGTGAAAAAGTTGGCTTAAAGCTCAACATTCAGAAAACGAAGATCATGGCATCCGGTCCCATCACTTCATGGCAAACAGATGGGGAAACGGTGGAAACAGTGTCAGACTTTATTTTTGGGGCTCCAAAATCACTGCAGATGGTGACTGCAGCCACGAAATTAAGACGCTTACTCCTTGGAAGGAAAGTTAGACAGCATATTAAAAAGCAGAGACTTTGCCAACAAAGGTCCGTCTAGTCAAGGCTATGGTTTTTCCAGTGGTCATGTATGGATGTGAGAGTTGGACTGTGAAGAAAGCTGAGCGCTGAAGAATTGATGCTTTTGAACTGTGGTGCTGGAGAAGACTCTTGAGAGTCCCTTGGACTGCGAGGAGATCCAATCAGTCCATTCTAAAGGAGATTAGTCCTCGGTGTTCATTGGAAGGACTGCTGCTAAAGCTGAAACTCCAATACTTTGGCCACCTCATGCAAAGAGCTGACTCATTGGAAAAGACCCTGATGCTGGGAGGGATTGGGGGCAGGAGGAGAAGGTGACGACAGAGGATGAGATGGCTGGATGGCATCACCAACTCGATGGACATGAGTTTGAGTGAACTCCGGGAGTTGGTGATGGACAGGGAGGCCTGGTGTGCTGCGATTCATGGGGTCACAAAGAGTCGGACACAAATGAGCAACTGAACTGAACTGAACTGAGAAAAGAAAGCACAATAAAAATTTTTTCAAGGACAATTCACAAACTACTTTGACTTGCTCTCTAAACTTAGAAAAGTGCCTTGCTCACAAAAGCAGTCAAAGTATATTTGATATACTTCTTAAAAATAAATGAATTTTTTAAATCCACAGGAATCTCTATGGCAGGTTTTCTCAGCCTCAGTGCTACTGACATTTTGGAACAGACAACTGTCGTGGGAGGATGTCCTGTGCATTAGAGGACATGAATCTGCATGTCTGGCTTCAACTTACTAGATGCCAGCAGCATCCCTTTTCCTCAAGAGTTGTGACAATCACAAACATCTCCAGACATAACCAAATATCCACCACACCCCTGCCACTGGGGAGGGGGAAGAAAATTGCTCCTACTTGAGAACACCCTACTCTAGAGACTGTTACAAGGATGATAACATGTAAGACAGATAACTGAGGAAGCAGCAAAATAACATTAAAATTTTGAAATAATACCAAATCAATTTTAAGATTTATCATTATTCTAGGTAACACCAACAGTGAAAATATGCTATAATTAAACTGTACAAATGCTTTTTAATTACAGCAACTGAAAGATACACCACACTGTCAGATAATTCAAACATGCAAAAAATATGTAGTGAGAATCTGTGAAAATTAGTAAAACCACCACCAAAAATTACCATTCTATTGATTAAAATACTAGACTATAACTGTGCAAATATGCTCCCTCTTGGCTGAAATATTTTCTAAATTGGAATGCACAAAGAAAAGTTAGGACATGGTTTTTCATGTTATTAAAAAGTGACACTGCAAAACTCAAATTCATTTAAAATAATTCCATTTTCAAAAAGTACATTTTCTAGCAGATGATAATGGTTCTGCTTAAGCTGTGTCCCTACCTAAGACACAGTGATATATTCTATTTAAGGTCAGTTAGTACCTGTTAATAACAACTAGAAGAAAAGGATATCAGCACTGGAGTTTGTATTTCAGCCCCAAGTTTGGAACTCATGCAAATCTCATTTATTCTTAAGATGATGGAGATGAGACTGCTGAAGGTGGATAAAAGGCCAAGATGTAGAACACATACTAGATATACTAGAGAAACCCTGCCATCTGCAGAAAAAAAATACAAAAGATGGTGTTAGCACCCTCTCCAAATTTAAATTCTGAATTTCCGTAACAATCACTTAAAATCAAGCACATCCTAACACACAGTCAATCCTAGTCTACAGCTGCATACTAATCACCTAGGTGAGTCTAACTGAGCCATGTGGTTCAAAGGATATTTGCATGTTCCCAATAATCAGAGTGCCCTTCTTATCTGACCGCCTTCAGCCCTGGGAGGAGCTAAGAACACCAAGGTCATATGAGATGACAGCACAACATGCCCCCATAACAAACCGCTTCCTGCGGTTTTCTTGTTTTTGTTTTTCCTTTCCTCTTCCACTTCTTCTATTCCTTCATTTCCTACCCCTCCAGTTGGTCCTTTTGTCCACTAACGAATTAATCCTGCCAGGGACATTCAACATTAGGTTAATTTAAGGAAGGTAGCAGGGTATTTAAAAACAAAATAATAAAAGTGCTCACACACAAACATTTAAGTCCTATTCTAAATGCTTTACCAGGCTTCTTCAACAGGGAATAAAGGAGAAAGGGAGATTGGTCCATAGATGGGTTCTGGAGAATGCTATGAATACCTTAAAATATGCAAAAAATATAAAACAGTAATTTTAAAGCCATGTTTTCAGATGTGTGACTCCCAAATAAGCTAACAATGAAATTTAGATCAATTTACATGTATCGAGTAGGACTACTATGGACTACATATTAAGTCTTTTCACATCACCTTACAGAACTGTAAATGCTGTAATACACGGTGATAATGTAATTAAGCTTTTTGTTTCTTCCTGTTCAAACATTATAAATGAGGTGAAATCAATTTATACCCAGGCTGCACCCCAGAGCAATTCAGACATGGGTCATCCAAGTTCACCATGTTATTCTAATGTGCAGCCAAGATTAAGAAACTCTACTCCAAGCTGTTTCCCATTGGCAGCTCCTCATGACCCAACTCACCAGACCCCAGCTTCTGAAGCTGCCATAGGTCCCAGTCCCTTAATTAAAATTGCTGACATGAATTTCTTTTTCTATTCAGTCTTCAAGACCCATCTCCAAAACCCCCATTCCATGTAAAACTTCCAATTAGCATGTCTTTCTTTAAAAATTCAGAAAACCATTTTTTTATTGTAACTTTCCTATGACATTGTCACACCCCACCTTGCATTACAGTTTTTCCTCTGAACTTGCGCTTCCTCTCCTACAAGACTACATTAGTTCCTTAAGGGCGACGATCAAGTGTTTTGCCTCTCTCTATATTGCTCTCAGAATCTAGCAGTGCTTTAGGTTAGACACTGGAAAAAGTGAGAACTGAACTGGGGTGAGATGTGGTTGCTGCAATGGCGGACTAGAATCAAGGTTCAGGGACTGCACTGCCACATCCCACCAGGAGCACGTTGGGTTGGTCGTCACAATAACAGCAAAAAGAGTGAACTCTTACCATGTGTCAGGCATTGTTGTAAGCCCTTTAAATGCACTAACCCGTTAGATTCCCACAACCCCATGAAGAAAGTCCTACTCCTATTTCCACTATACACAGAAAAAGGACATTTTAAGTCCACGCTGGCTCAAGGTCACAGAGCTAATATAAAAATAAAACGGGGTTCAGATCACCTTGTTTCTTCAGCTGTTAACACAGGAACAAGAATAAACCCCGGTGTCAGGAAAAGAGAGGATTCAAGTTTAATATGACTTTTATGCAAACCGGAAACCGCTACAAAAGTGAGGGAAGCCCCTCCTCCGCCGGGTTTCCCTCGGGCCTGGGAAAATCCTACTCATTCTCCCAGGCCACACCATGAAGGTTTCACCCATGGCCGGGAGGCAGGGGGTCAGCACGCCGCTGCCGTGTCTCCACGGCTCACTGCGCGGCGTATGGAGTCGTCGTTTGTGCGACTCACCTACAGCTGGGTGGCAGGCCCGAGCCCTGCTACCTGCCCCAGCGCTTGGAAACGAAGGACGCTGCGCGCGTGTGAGCCCGCCCAGGGGTCCCGAAGGGGCAGGGCCTTTCTCCTCTGGGCACCCCGCGGACCTTACCGGGCCGGGTCCCGGGTCCGGGGAGTTAAAGCCTGCTAAGCAAGCAGTCCCGGCCCGGCCGCCCTTCTCTGCCTCGCGCGCCTGGAGCGCAGTTCCCACCGTACCTTCCGGTTGCCCCACCGCGCCGGGCTCGAAAGTTCCGCCCTCCAACCTAGCTCCGGGTCCCCTCACCTCCACTCGCTGGCCCCGCCTGGAGACGCCCGGCTCAACCGGCGGACCGCCTCTTCCGTCTTCGGAGCTGTCAGCTGAGCCGGGCGGATCTGGCTGGGAGGCCTCGGCGAAAGAAGGGCTCTGCGCAGACGCCGTGACCGCCGCGGCCTCTCGGCCGCCCCCCGCAGGTCAAACCGGCGCTGCAGCCGCGACCACCGTCACCGTACCGCTGCCCACCACACTTAAGTATGCCTGTGGAGACGATGACACAAATGCAGATTCTGGGGCCCCTGCTGGGAATGTGCCTCGGAATTAGAATTTCTACCAATCATTAGAGGTAAATCACGAGGCAGAAAACTACCTGGGGTACACCTGCTCCCCCAAGTAGAGAAGGCAAGCCTCTTCCTCCCGGGACTCCGGTCTCAGAAATGCTACCTATCTTTCTGGCACCTCCACTATGAAGGCATTCGCTCATTGGTCATATTGTAACAGTAATAACTACTGTTTATTAAGTGTTTATTAAGCGTAGGGATGCTTCAAGTTCTGTACTCATGGTTTTATGTAAATTTTCACTTCATTATAACCTTAAAATTTAGATACTATTTGTTATTCCTGCTTTAAAAGTGAAGAAATTGAGAAAGGTTCAAGAATTTACCAAAGCGTATAGGCTGAGTGGGAATTAAAATTACATGTCCCCTACCTCATGCCATATGCAAAAATTAACTCAAAATGTATCAAAGACCTAAATATAAGCAGTAAAACTAAAAAATCTCTTAGAAGAAAATGTTGGAGTAAATCATGAACTTGGATTATGCAATAGGTTCTTAGGAACAAAAGCACAAGAAATAAAAGAAAAATAGATTCATCAAAATTAAAAACTTCTGTACTTCAAAGGACATTATCAAGAAAAGACAACCCACAGAATAGGGGAACAAATTTGAAAATCATATGTCTGATAAAGGTTTAAAAGCCAGAATATATAAAGAACTCCTACAACTCAACAACAGAAAGACAAATAACTCAATTTAAAAATGGGCAAAGGATTTGAATAGACATTTCTCCAAAGAAGATATACAAATGTTTAGTAAGCATGTGAAAAAAAGGCTCGTCTAAATTAGTCATCAGTTCAGTTCAGTTGCTGAGTCATGTCCAACTCTTTGGGGCCCCATGAATTGCAGCACGCCAGGCCTCCCTGTCCATCACAAATTCCCAGAGTTCACTCAGACTCACGTCCATCGAGTCAGTGATGCCATCCAGCCATCTCATCCTCTGTTGTCCCCTTCTCCTCCTGCCCACAATCCCTCCCAGCATCAGAGTCTTTTCCAGTGAGTCAACTCTTTGCATGAGGTGGCCAAAGTACTGGAGTTTCAGCTTCAGCATCATTCCTTCCAAAGAAATCCCAGGGCTGATCTCCTTCAGAATGGACTGGTTGGATCTCCTTGCAGTCCAAGGGACTCTCAAGAGTCTTCTCCAACACCACAGTTCAAAAGCATCAATTCTTCGGCGTTCAGCCTTCTTCACAGTCCAACTCTCACATCCATACATGACCACTGGAAAAACCATAGCCTTGACTAGACGGACCTTTGTTGGCAAAGTAATGTCTCTGCTTTTCAATATGCTATCTAGGTTGGTCATAACTTTCCTTCCAAGGAGTAAGCGTCTTTTAATTTCATGGCTGCAGTCACCATCTGCAGTGATTTTGGAGCCCCCAAAAATAAAGTCTGACACTGTTTCCACTGTTTCCTCCATCTATTTCCCATGAACTGGTGGGACCAGATGCCATGATCATAGTTTTCTGAATGTTGAGCTTTAAGCCAACTTTTTCACTCTCCACTTTCACTTTCATCAAGAGGCTTTTGAGTTCCTCTTCACTTTCTGCCATAAGGGTGGTGTCATCTGCATATCTGAGGTTATTGATATTTCTCCCGGCAATCTTGATTCCAGCTTGTGCTTCTTCCAGTCCAGCGTTTCTCATGATGTACTCTGCATATAAGTTAGATAAGCAGGGTGATAATATACAGCCTTGATGTACTCCTTTTCCTTTTTGGAACCAGTCTGTTGTTCCATGTCCAGTTCTGACTGTTGCTTCCTGACCTGCATACAGATTTCTCAAGAGGCAGGTCGGGTGGTCTGGTATTCCCATCTCTTTCAGAATTTTCCACAGTTTATTGTGATGCACACAGTCAAAGGCTTTGGCATAGTTAATAAAGCAGAAATAGATGCTTTTCTGGAACTCTCTTGCTTTTTCCATGATCCAGCGGATGTTGTCAATTTGATCTCTGGTTCCTCTGCCTTTTCTAAAACCAGCTTGAACATCAGGAAGTTCACAGTTCACATATTGCTGAAGCCTGGCTTGGAGAATTTTGAGCATTACTTTACTAGCGTGTGAGATGAGTGCAATTGTGTGGTAGTTTGAGCATTCTTTGGCATTGCCTAGTCATCAGGGAAATACAAATCAAAACCACAATTAGAAGCCACTTCACACTCACTGCTGCTGCTGCTAAGTCACTTCAGTCGTGTCCGACTCTGTGCAACCCTAGTCACACTTACTAGAACCACTGTAATAAAAAGAAAAAAAATTTTTTTAATCTCATGATACAGAGAACTGTTTGATGGTTGTCAGAGGCAAGAGGTGGCAAGTGGGTGAAGACACAAACTTCTAATTATAAAATAAATAGTTCATTGGGATGTTATGGAAACCATGGTGAATATAGTACATAATATTCTATATATGAAAGTTGCTGAGAATAAATCTTAAATGTTTTCATTACAAGAAAAAAATCTGTATGTATGTACTACACTCACTGTAGAAATCATTTCTCAATACATACATATATTGGATTATTATGTTATACACCTGAAACTAATATAATGTTGTATGCCAATTACATCTCAATAAAGAATTTTTAAAAAGAAGACAGATTATAACAAGTGTTGGTGAAGTGGCAAAGAAATTGGAATCCTCATATATTGATTCTGAGGATGTAAAATGGAGTAGCCACTCTGGAAAAAAGAGGTCTGCATTTTCATTTTGCACTGAGCTTCACAAATTACATTGCTGGTCCTGAATGCAGGAGAAAGGAAAAGTCAGGTGGGAAAAAATTGGGTACTGGAGGGGCTTCCTGACTGCCACAGAAGGGAAATTTTTGAAATGCAAATAATCAGTCCTAATCCTCTGTACTATAAATCTTGACTGTTACAGAGCACAAACCTAACTATCCCTGTAATGGACATCAAAACCAGAAATGTACTCCTTAAAAAGACAAAGGAAGGAAGAAGAATCTCTGAAGTCATCCACTAATATTGTTCATATTCAGCCAAAAGAAATAAAACCAAGAGTGAAACCCCACTGCAGAGTGCTTGGAGATGAGCCCATGAATGCAGGCGGAGATCTCCCAGCTGCTAAAAAGGAGGGAGACAAAGAACCAGGTCAGGAAATTCTCACAAAGTCAAAGTAAAAGGTGATTGTGACATCATGTCATGGCTTCATGTCAGAGGTCACAGGACAGAGGGAATAGAAGAATTTCAAAGCAGTGTTAAAAGTTTGGATGAAAGTTTAAAGTGAACTAAGCAGAGTCCACTTTGGAGGTCAGGTTTGGATAAAGAGAGTTTTTTACTTAATTTTCTTTCTAGACTCTGTAAGATTTTTGTAGCTTTGGTTTTAATGTGCCTGGTTTTGCATCATTTAGTTTAAATTGAGCTTTCCCTACATGCCTAATCCTCTGCTGTGCTAAGCATTTTACATGCATTGTTTCATTTTAACACCCAGGACCCCATGACCAAAGTAATTGTATCTCCCCATTTTACAAATGAGGAAATTGAAGTGCTAAGGGGTGAAATGATTTTACCAGTGTTATTCAGTGGTGACCTATAGTATTAGGACCAGTTCCTCATCAGTCTGACCCTCTCATATAGCTTGTAAAAGAATTAGGGTTTGTTGAAACAGAAATACAGACAGAATAAAGCCGTTCTGGCTTTAAGAATTAAAAGAGAAGGCCCCAGGGAAGTCAGGATTACAGTTTATGATGTCATGATAGGTAGAATGAAAACACAAAGAGAGAGAAAGAGATTTAACTCCATACCCTGTCCTCATGAACACTAGATGATGATGGAGTCCAGGGCTAGGAGAGAATGGGTTGTGTGACCTAGACCAGAGGTCAAAAACCTGCCATTGGGTAGAGAAGCAAAAGTGAGTCACAAAATATGTCTGGTCTTGCAGGGACCTGCAGGCCTTCCATCAGGACCTGCACTGGTTCATCCATCACTGGCATCCAATGGTGTCCACAACCTTTGCTGAGCTCACCCCACCTGCCCGGGGGGGCCAGACTCCTTTTCAACGGCCATCCCTCTCAAGCATTCCTGAAACAAGCCTTGACATATAGAGGGGCAGTGGTGTGGAAGGGAAAGTCTTGCCCCAACTCTGGGACAGGACTGGATAGTGGCAGGCCTCATCCCAGTACAGAAGTTTCACAGCTGATCTCCTGTCGTTATATACTTCCTCACTCTGTGGATCTCAAAAAATTTACTACTATCACCTGGAAATCTGAAAAATTGGTGTTTCTTTAAAACAGGGGCTTCATACTCAAAAATAAAAATTGAGAGCTAAAAGCATAATTATAAATAATTAACAAGTAGAGCACTATTCATGTCCCATGCGCTATTCTAAATGTTCTGCATGGAGTAAGCTAAACGTGACAGTAACCCTATAACATATTACCATCATCATCCCTGTTTTAAAGCCAGGGAGACTGATCACAGACAAGTTAAGTGGCTTGCCATGGTCACACAGATAGGAAATTACAAAGCCAGGCTTTGAACCCAGGCAGTTGGAGTCCTGAGCCATGTTATTAACCCTAATGCTATGCTTAAATCAGGTTAACACTTTGCCCAAGGAAAGTGCTCAGATCTGTAAGGAAAAATAGCCAGACTAACCAATGTGGCCAGCTTCCCTGGTCAGTACAGCTCAAACAATACCTCAGGTCATCCCAGGGTTATATAAAAACAGACTCCTAAAAAGGCTTGCGGTGGCTGACAGTATAAAAATGTTTTCTGTGCTTCTGATCCAAGGCAAAATTTGATTTACAATAATAGGCACAGAATGATCATGTTTATACTTGCAACCTGGCACTTTATTATTATTCCCCTGAATAACAGTGAAAAGAGTTTTGTAACCCCAAGGTAACATGGCACTGTAAGAAGGAAAGAGGGGTGAGATTTAGCAGCAGCTGCCATCATAAATCAGCCTATGGCTGTTTCTCTCGGAGCTCCGGGCTCAACTCTTGGCTGTCACAAACTTATAAAGGGGAGCCCCATGAGAATTTATGTAACGATGGGAAGACTCATTTTCCTTCCTGCAAGAATCTTTCTGAAGCAAGGTGAGAATTAAGCTGATTGGATTCTATGTGAAGAAAGAAAACCAAACCAGTGGTTTAGAGGAAAGGAAAATATGGGTCAACTTTAGCTATTTAGCTACTTCCCTTGCCAAAAAAGCCTGACCTTGTAAATGGAGAAGAACATGCTGAATTCCACCCAATAAATGAGTGACCAGATGACCAAATTAATTAATGAATGTGATCCAGGCCTCCAAAGGGGTGGTTCTTTTAGTGTGAGAACAGTTACATCCTACAATCACCCAGAAATGCTGAATACATAACAAGGCCAATCAACAGAGTCAGCCGCTGAATATTCATGCACAGATGATGCTCCCAGTCAGTATGTTTGATTTTTGTGTTTACTGATAGATTTTCAAATTCATTGTGTAAACCAAAATTCTAAAAATAAAAAGAAGAGGAAAAAGGAAAACAGAGAAGAACTTGTGGTGAGGTCATACTTAACGTCTGGATAGGATTGCCAGATAAAAATACTTAAAGTTTTTTCACTATCTGAAATTCAAATTTAACAGTCACTCTATATTTTTTTTTAATTTATTTATTGGTTGTTCTGGGTCCACGTTGCTGCACGGGCTTTTCTCCAGTTGCGTCAAGTGGGGGCTACTCTCTCGTTGCGATGCTTGGGATTCTCATTGCGGTGGCCACCTTGTTGCTGAGCACGGCCTCTAGGGTGCTCGGGCTTCAGTAGCTGTGGCTCCCAGGCTCTAAAGCACAGGCTCAGTAGTTGTGGCACAGGGACTTAGTTGCTCCACGGCATGTGGAATCGTCCCAGATCAGGGATCGAACCCATGTCTCCTGCATTGGCAGGCAGATTCTTTACCACTGAACCCCCAGGGACGCCCCCACCCTATACTTTTATTTGTTAAACCTGGCAACCTACTTCTGGGCTAAGAACCCTAATTAGAAGAGAGGGCTGAAGAGAATATTTGGTGGACATGCCCACACCTGGGAGTCAGAAGGAAGGCAAACCAAAGGGAGAATCTAAGAAGCAGGCAGAAGAGCCTGCAGAAATATGGAAGAACCAGTGTGCACAGAGCTTCTGCTGAGCACTGATACAGACATAGGAGAGAGGTGGGGACCAGGAGGATGCTTGGTGAGAAAGGCCTGATGGCTATAGAGTTCGCCCTTACTAGGCTGTTAGTGCTTCTAAGAAGCTCTGTGAGCCCGTGAGCTACAACTACTGAAGTTGTAGTTGCACATCTGAGAGCCTGTGCTCCGCAGCAAGAGAAGCCACCATTATGAGTAGCCTGCACATAGCAACAGAGACCCAA
Source organism: Bos javanicus (assembly GCF_032452875.1). Lineage (NCBI taxonomy): Eukaryota > Metazoa > Chordata > Mammalia > Artiodactyla > Bovidae > Bos > Bos javanicus. The sequence goes on along the minus strand of NC_083874.1, from coordinate 52,562,891 downwards.
CACAGCCAAAAATTTAAAAAAATAAATAAAAAGTTTAAGACACTCTATGTCAGTGGTTCTCAATGAGGTTGGGCTGGAGAAGGGGTGTGTGGAAGAATGACCTATCAGTTCAGTTCAGTCGCTCAGTCATGTCCGACTCTTTACGACCCCATGAATCGCAGCACACCAGGCATCCCTGTCCATCACCAACTCCCAGAGTTCACTCAGATTCACATCCATCGAGTCAGTGATGCCATCCAGCCATCTCATCCTCTGTTGTCCCCTTCTCCTCCTGCCCACAATCCCTCCCAGCATCAGAGTCTTTTCCAGTGAGTCAACTCTTCGCATGAGGTGGCCAAAGTACTGGAGTTTCAGCTTCAGCATCATTCCTTCCAAAGAAATCCCAGGGCTGATCTCCTTCAGAATGGACTGGTTGGATCTCCTTGCAGTCCAAGGGACAAGAGTCTTCTCCAACACTACAGTTCAAAAGCATCAGTTCTTCGGCGCTCAGCCTTCTTCACAGTCCAACTCTCACACCCATACATGACCACAGGAAAAACCATAGCCTTGACTAGAGGAACCTTTGTTGGCAAAGTAATGTCTCTGCTTTTGGATATGCTATCTAGGTTGGTATAACTTTTCTTCCAAGGAGTAAGCGTCTTTTAATTTCATGGCTGCAGTCACCATCTGCAGTGATTTTGGAGCCCCCAAAAATAAAGTCTGACACTGTTTCCACTGTTTCCTCCATCTATTTCCCATGAAGTGGTGGGACCGGATGCCATGATCATAGTTTTCTGAATGTTGAGCTTTAAGCTAACTTTTTCACTCTCCACTTTCACTTTCATCAAGAGGCTTTTGAGTTCCTCTTCACTTTCTGCCATAAGGGTGGTGTCATCTGCATATCTGAGGTTATTGATATTTCTCCCGGCAATCTTGATTCCAGCTTGTGCTTCTTCCAGTCCAGCGTTTCTCATGATGTACTCTGCATATAAGTTAGATAAGCAGGGTGATAATATACAGCCTTGATGTACTCCTTTTCCTTTTTGGAACCAGTCTGTTGTTCCATGTCCAGTTCTGACTGTTGCTTCCTGACCTGCATACAGATTTCTCAAGAGGAAGGTCAGGTGGTCTGGTATTCCCATCTCTTTCAGAATTTTCCACAGTTTATTGTGATGCACACAGTCAAAGGCTTTGGCATAGTCAATACAGCAGAAATAGATGTTTTTCTGGAACTGTCTTGCTTTTTCCATGATCCAGCACATGTTGTCAATTTGATCTCTGGTTCCTCTGCCTTTTCTAAAACCAGCTTGAACATCAGGAAGTTCACAGTTCACGTATTGCTGAAGCCTGGCTTGGAGAATTTTGAGCATTACTTTACTAGCGTGTGAGATGAGTGCAATTGTGTGGTAGTTTGAGCATTCTTTGGCATTGCCTTTCTTTGGATTGGAATGAAAACTGACCTTTTCCAGTCCTGTGGCCACTGCTGAGTTTTCCAAATTTGCTGGCATATTGAGTGCAGCACTTTCACAGCATCATCTTTCAGGATTTGAAAGAGCTCAACTGGAATTCCATCACTTCCACTAACTTTGTTCGTAGTGATGCTTTCTAAGGCCCACTTGACTTCACATTCCAGGATGACCTATAGTATATCAGAATTGAAGCCTACATGCTAGAGGTAGCCCTCTTCTCTTCTGAAGATTAGGGAGAGAGACATAAGTGTAACCCTTATTAACTCAGAATTTATGTGGTCTAGTTTTGGGGCTGTGTTGTGGTAACTAAAGCACAAAATAAATTATAAATCCTTTCTTGCACTTTTCTTGAAAGCCATGAAGGAGAGTCACAGTTTACAACTATCCATCAGAAAGTCCTTATCATCAACCTACTTTCTTCACAGCCTCGGCTGTTCTCTAAAGTACCCCCTCCACAATATCCTCAACCTTCACCAATTTCCCTCCCCCTCATCTATTTTCCCTTTTACTACACAGATCAATTAGGCCTCTCTTCCCAGCAAAAAGGTCTAATCGACTTACCCAACTTGGTCCCAAATGATCTGAAAGATGAAGCATTTTCAAAGAGAGAGAAATAGAGCTGGCAATTATAAAATTCTCTTTGGCAGTCCAGAAAAAAGAAAAGTATGAGTTGCCCTGTTCCTGGTATTTTGAAAAGCTTTTCAAGTGACTATGATACGTGGACCCTTTTGAGAGATACCACTCTTGATCAAGACACAAAACCTTTCCACTTCCTGAAAAGTCCTCTCTTGGCAAATTTCTCCCTGCCAAGTATTATTCTCTCGACAGTGGGCCCAGAAATCCACCCAGATGGGTGGGATTGGACATCTGTGATCTGCCCCCAACAGAGACCACAAACTGTGGGGCAGGAACAGGTGAGCCAGAACAAGTCCTTGAGTCTCCCAGTCAATGGCCCAGGCTAGAATGCCTCCAACTTCAATAAGATTTTGCTGGAAAAAAAAAAAAACGAGGCAACTCTTAGGTGGTCCAGTCACCTCCCCAACCAGAAAGGTTTTGAGAATGAAGCCTCCCAGCTTCATCAATGTTGCTTTGGTGGTGCATTGATTTGGTGGTGGTTACAGCAGTGGCTAGGCAGATTCACAGGGAGCCCTGGGGGTGGGCAGCCAGCCCAGCAGGACCTTCCTAATGTGGGGAAATGATCTTAGCCTTCATCCAACTGGTCTGCAAGTCCCTTAAATGTCAGAGTCTCACCCTGCTGGTCTGAGCCCTCAAGATTCTTCAGGACATCAGGTATTTAAAGAGATCCTCTGATCCCTGACCCTTCCCACTTCAGTCTCCAACCTCTCCCTATAGAGATGGACCCAAGTGTGAGCAACCCAAAGGGTGGTGGTGAACAAGGCCTCCAAGCACCAAGCCCAAGCCTGACCTCTTTTTAAAAATATTTCAGACTTAGGGATTTGAAACAACTATTTGAAACAACTTCTGCTTCTTTGAATCTATTTTTAAGATTCAGGATGATGTAGGCTTTCCAAACAAATTCCAGTTTTACCCCTTGACATGTGGCTGCTAAAGATCAACTGACCCTGCAGCCAAAAAAGAGGAGGAAATATTACTAAACAGGGACCTCATTCCTAGAGACAATAGCCTTTAAAAAGGTCTGGTGCTTCCTTTGCTGCCTTTGGATTCTTAAAGTGTTGTCTTAGCTTCCTGCCCCCAACATGAGTAAAACAAACAGAGAACAATAATAAACCACCTACGAAATCCAAAGGTTTTCATGACCTGAGTCCATTTTTTGCATCCATGGGTCCTAGTCAAGGCCACACACACACACATAAACATGCCCTTTGAAGAATACTCAAATAAGGGACTTCCCTGGTGGTTCAGTGGTTAAGACTCTACTTTCAATGCAGAGGGCACAGGTTCGCTCCCTGGTTGAGGAACTAAGCAGCATTCCCCCGCCAAAAAAAACCTCAGGTAAAATCTTGAATTCTATCACCCCGCTCTGTGGGTGTTCAGCCACAGTTGGCTTCTCACTAGGAGAAATGATTATCACCTGGGTATAGGTCCTTCCACTGTGCTGCACACAGCACAGTAACAGGGGTCTGGAGCTGTGCTGCTGCTGCTGCTGCGTCGCTTCAGTCGTGTCCGCCTCTGTGCGACCCCATAGACAGCAGCCCACCAGGCTCCTCTGTCCCCGGGATTCTCCAGGGAGGAATACTGGAGTGGGTTGCCATTTCCTTCTCCAATGCATGAAAGTGAAAAAGTGAAAGTGAAGTCGCTCAGTCGTGTCCAACTCTTAGTGACCCCATGGACTGCAGCCTACCAGGCTCCTGCATCCGTGGGATTTTCCAGGCAAGAGTCCTGGAGTGGGGTGCCATTGCCTTCTCCCTGGAGCTGTGGACATTTGTGAACTCCAGCCACCCACCTCCCTGCCTCTCTGCCTTTGGCCACCAGATGGCGGTCTGGAAACGTTCTCCGCACCAGAGCTTCCTGCACCAACGCTCCCCTGCATTACTCCTAGCTCTTTCCTCCCTCTTCTCTGTTCCTTTGATCCATTTCCCAGAGTGCAGCCTGTGGGGCTTTCTGGAAGGCAAATGTACATGATCCTGGGCAAGTTCAGATCAGATCAGATCAGTTGCTCAGTCGTGTCCGACTCTTTGCGACCCCATGAATCGCAGCACACCAGGCCTCCCTGTTCATCACCAACTCCCGAAGTTCACCCAGACTCATGTCCATCGAGTCAGTGATGCCATCCAGCCATCTCATCCTCTGTCGTCCCCTTCTCCTCCTGCCCACAATCCCTCCCAGCATCAGGGTCTTTTCCAATGAGTCAACTCTTCCCATGAGGTGGCCAAAGTACTGGAGTTTCAGCTTTAGCATCATTCCTTCCAAAGAAATCCCAGGGCTGATCTCCTTCAGAATGGACTGGTTGGATCTCCTTGCAGTCCAAGGGACAAGAGTCTTCTCCAACACTACAGTTCAAAAACATCAGCTCTTCGGCGCTCAGCCTTCTTCACAGTCCAACTCTCACATCCCTACATGACCACAGGAAAAACCACAGCCTTGACTAGATGGACCTTTGTTGGCAAAGTAATGTCTCTGCTTTTCAATATGCTATCCAGGTTGGTCATAACTTTTCTTCCAAGAAGTAAGCGTCTTTTAATTTCATGGCTGCAGTCACCATCTGTAGTGATTTTGGAGCCCCAAAAAATAAAGTCTGACACTGTTTCCACTGTTTCCCCATCTATTTCCCATGAAGTGGTGGGACCGGATGTCATGATCTTCGTTTTCTGAATGTTGAGCTTTAAGCCAACTTTTTCACTCTCCACTTTCACTTTCATCAAGAGGCTTTTGAGTTCCTCTTCACTTTCTGCCATAAGGGTGATGTCATCTGCATATCTGAGGTTATTGATATTTCTCCCGGCAATCTTGATTCCAGTTTGTGCTTCTTCCAGTCCAGCGTTTCTCATGATGTACTCTGCATATAAGTTAAATAATCAGGGTGACAATATACAGCCTTGATGAACTCCTTTTCCTATTTGGAACCAGTCTGTTGTTCCATGTCCAGTTCTAACTGTTGCTTCCTGACCTGCATACAAATTTCCCTGGGCAAGTTACCCAACCTCAATGCTTAGCTTCTTCACCCATGGCCTGTTGTGAGGGTGGCATGGGATAATGTATGTAAAGCACTCAGCACAAGGCTTGGCAGGTAGCTCCTGTTTTCATCATGCAGCTCAGAGCCCTTCCAAAGCTCTCCAGGGCCTACAGGACAAGGTCCAAGTCCTTAGCATAGGGCCCCAGGCCCGCCACCATCCGGAGGCCCCCGCTGATATCCCCAGCCCAACTTCCTCTTCCTCTGTCCACAGACCCTCCTGTAGGACCATAAGGAGCCAGCTCACCCACCTCAGGCTTCTTCCATCCTGCTCCCTCCCCCTGCCTTGCCTCCCTGCTGCCCCCCCACCTCCTTTGTCTCACTCCTCCACATCCTTCCGGGTGCATCTAAGGGGCTTCCGGGAGGACCTGATTCCAGAGCCACTCCACTGGACCCACTTCTTTCATTTTCCCACCCTGACCTGAAACTACGAGTCCCTTAGGGGACACTGTGTCCTGCTCACTGCCTTGCACACAGCAGGATGAGTGAGGGTCAGGCAGTAGAGCCACTGTACAGGCTACCACCAGAGGACCTGGGGCCCACACTGGCTCTCTTTGCAGGACAGGTAGCCCTGGCCTGCGCTCAAGCTGAGGACACCCTGGGAAGTGAGACTTCCTGGCGGAGAAGACAGAGAAAAAAGTGAAGGGACAAATGCGAGACCATCTTTACCATTTGCACTCAGGGTATAAAGCCTGGCAAATAATACCAGGTAAACTAGACCCTTGCAATGAGTGCTTTCTCTGTACCAGGCACTGCACTGAGCCTTCACTTGTATTAGCTCATTGAATCCTTACCAGAAACTCAGGAGATGCAGGATAGCCATGCTTTACTAGAGAAGGAAACTGGGGCCCAAATAGGTTATGTGACTTGTGTTCTGTCTCGAAGCTAGTGAGTGCTCTGTCTGTCTCCAGAGCCAGGGAATACCCCCATTGAATTCAGACCCTGTGCTGTTGGGAATCTCCAGGGAGTAGAATATGAGGGGGTAGGGTGTGGAAAAGAAAGTACAGAGGGGAGCACAGGTGATGCTTAGGCCAAGGAGGTCCTCATCACGCCATCCAAATGGCCATGAGCCTCCAGGCCAGTGGCCCAACTGGAGTCACTTTTGTCCCAACAGGCACCTCCAGCCCTAAGGACCTACCTAGGCAAAGTTGGCCCTTAACTCCCATCACATCAAATGCTTTACAAACCTCTGGACTCAACCTCAAGGTAAAGTGCAAGACTGGACAATGGTGGGGCAGCAGCGGCAGGAGGAAATGAGAAGGAGCAAGCCACCTCAAGGCCACCCAAGCCAGTTGCCCCCTTGGCCCCCTCCTGGGTCTCATCTCTGTGACAGGACTCTTGGACAAGAACTGCAGTGGGGAGTGAAGAATTGGAGAAAGGGAGGGAAAGGGAGAGGAAAGTGTGGGAGAGGGAAAGGTATAAAAACTTCCAAGACCAAGGAGTGGGAGGCTGGGGGATTCCCCGGGATAGGCGCTCAAGCTGGACCAGATGTGGAGAACAATGGGCCGGGAGGCTGGGGAGCCACAAGGGAAGGGGGAGGGAGGCTGCACCGTCGGATCAGAGAGGTCATTGTGCTTCAGGAGCCAAGGCCATGGGCACCTTTACGGTCTGGTCTGTGTGGGCAAGAGACTGCCACGGCCAATGCAGGAGCCAGAGGCAGTCCCAAGACAGGCCAAACCATGCAGATCACAACCCCCACCTCCAATAACAATGTCATTGCTCATGACTCTGGGCCAGGCTTTCCACGCACATTCCATTTCATCTCCAAGATTTCCGCCTGAGAGGTCTACTGTTCTTATTCCCATCTGCACTCTCAAGATGAGGCCCAGAGAGGTTGAGTGACTTGTCCCACATGACCCAGCTGGGAGCCTTCAGGGTCAGAATTTGAACCCAGGCAGTTCAGCTCTGATGGCCACTCTCTTAATCAGCTCTGCTTCCCTTGAGACAAAAATGGGTGATGGGGGCAGAGTCAAGACTGAGAGGTAGACAAGGGCGGGAAAAGAGGAATGGGAGAGGAATAACGGGAGACGAAGGAAACAAGGAGAGACAAGGAAGGAAGAGAGGCCGAGGCGTGACTCGTCCAGCAGGGGCTCTGGCTCTCTGCTTACTTGGCCACAGCAGGGGCTCCCCTCCCCTCAGCGGCCGCCTTGCCACATGGACAGCACCTTCCCATCCGGCCTGTCCCCGGCCGCATCCTCCTCAGCGGCAGTCCACTCAGCTTCACGGAAACTCTCTTTCTCTAATTGGCATAGAAACTCACAGCCCTCCCTTTTCCTGTAGGTGGGGTTTCCATAGGAAAAAGCTGCTTCTCTGTTTCCCTGGCCCAGCAACTGTTTGGAAGTCAGATCCCCACATCCTGCTTCACTGGGTCAGGTTCCTCTTGGACCGACTCTTGTCCATCACTGGCTCACGGGGACCCACAGTGCCCCTGTACCAGGGCTCCCCTGGCAATTTTACCTCATCGGTCCTTGCACCTCTCAAATCTCTTCTGATGAAAATGGCCTTTCCTTCTGTTAGTTCCATTATCTAATGATGGGACGAGGCTGTGCCAACAGGTCTGGGGGCAGGAGAACGGGGCTAATCAAGTCCCTCAGGAAACACTGGAGGACTCGCCCAGCCCCTGAAGAACTCTAGCGGTTTCTGGATCTAGCGCTCTCTGGCGGTAAGCATGATGCGATTTCTATCACTTCTGGGACTTCTGGGGCCCGGTGGCTACTTGTTCCTATCAGGGGATTGTCAGGAGGTGGCCACTCTCACTGTGAGATATCAGGTGGCAGAGGAGGTACCGTCTGGCACCGTGATAGGGAAGCTGCCTCAGGAACGGGGCCGGGAGGAGGAGCCTGGCCAAGCAGGGGCTGCCTTCCAGGTCCTACAGCTGCCCCAGGGACTCCCCATCCAGGTGGACTCTGAGGACGGCGTGCTCAGCACAGGGAGGCGGTTGGACCGGGAGCAGCTTTGCCGGCAGCAGGATCCCTGCCTGGTGTCCTTTGACGTGCTGGCCACAGGGGAGCGGGCGCTCATTCACGTGGAGATCCAGGTGCTGGACATCAATGACCACCAGCCGCAGTTTCCCAAAGGTGAGCAGGAGCTGGAAATCTCCGAGAGCGCCTCTCTGCGCACCCGGATCCCCCTGGACAGAGCTCTGGATCCAGACACTGGCCCCAACACCCTGCACTCCTATACCCTGTCTCCCAGCGAGCACTTCGCCCTGGATGTCATTGTGGGGCCCGATCAGACAAAACACGCAGAACTGGTGGTGGTGAAGGAGCTGGACAGGGAAATCCACTCATATTTCGATCTGGTGTTAACTGCCTATGACAGTGGGAATCCCCCCAAGTCAGGCACCAGCTTGGTCAAGGTCAGCGTCCTGGACTCCAATGACAATAGCCCTGTGTTTGCTGAGAGCTCACTGGCCCTAGAAATCCAAGAAGATGCTGCCCCTGGTACTCTCCTCATAAACCTGACCGCCACAGACCCTGACCAAGGCCCCAATGGGGAGGTGGAATACTTTCTCAGTAAGCACGTGCCTCTGGAGGTGCTGAACACCTTCAGTATTGATGCCAAGACGGGCCAGGTGACTCTGCTCCAGCACCTAGACTACGAGAAGAATCCGGCCTATGAAGTGGATGTTCAGGCAAGGGATCTGGGTCCCAATCCCATCCCAGCCCACTGCAAGATTCTCATCAAGGTTCTGGATGTCAATGACAATGCCCCAAGCATCCACATCACGTGGGCCTCCCAACCATTGCTGGTGTCCGAAGCTCTTCCCAAAGACAGTTTCATTGCTCTCATCATGGCCAACGACCTGGACTCAGGAAACAATGGTCTGGTCCACTGTTGGCTGAGCCAAGAGCTGGGCCACTTCAGGCTGAAAAGGACCAATGGTAACACATACATGCTGCTAACCAACGCCACACTGGACAGAGAGCAGTGGCCCCAATATACCCTCACTCTGTTGGCCCAAGACCAAGGACCCCAGCCCTTATCAGACAAGAAACAGCTCAGCATTCAGATAAGTGATGCCAATGACAATGCACCTGTGTTTGAGAAAAGCAGGTACCAGGTCTCCACTCGGGAAAACAACCTACCCTCTCTTCACCTCATCACCATCAAGGCCCATGATGCAGACCTGGGTGTTAATGGGAAAATCTCATACCGCATCCAGGACTCCTCGGTTTCTCACTTGGTAGCTATTGACTCAGACACAGGTGAGGTCACCGCTCAGAGGTCACTGGACTATGAACAGATGGCCAGCTTTGAGTTCCTGGTGATTGCAGAGGACAGTGGGCAGCCCCAGCTCTCATCCAGTGTCTCTGTTTGGGTCAGCCTCCTAGATGCCAATGATAATGCCCCAGAGGTGATTCACCCCATACTAAGCAATGGGAGAGCCAGCCTCTCGGTGCTTGTAAATGCTTCCACAGGTCATTTGCTAGTGCCCATTGAGAATCCCAATGGCCTGGGCCCAGCAGGCACTGACATACCACTACAGGCCACCTCCAGCTCTCGGCCATTCCTTTTGGTGACTATTATAGCAAGAGATGCAGACTCAGGGGCAAATGGAGAGCTTCTCTACACCATTCGGAGCGGGAATGAAGCCGGTGTCTTTGTCCTAAGCCCCAACCTGGGGCAGCTGTTCATCAACGTCACCAATGCCAGCAGCCTCACTGGGAGTGAGTGGGAGCTGGAGATTGTGGTGGAAGACCGAGGCAGCCCCTCCTTGCAGACCCGAGCCCTGCTGCAGGTCTTGTTTGTCACCAGTGTGGACCACTTGAGGGATTCAGCCCGTGAGCCAGGGGCCCTGAGCACATCAGTACTCACGGTGATTTGCCTGGTCGTACTGCTTGCTGTCTTTGGGTCGATCTTGGCTCTGATCACGTCTATCTGCCGGACGGAGAAAAAGGACAACAGGGCCTACAACTGTCGGGAGGCTGAGTCCACCTACCGTCACCAGCCCAAGAGGCCCCAGAAACAGATTCAGAAGGCAGACATCCAACTTGTGCCTATGCTCAGGGGCCAGGTGGATGAGCCTGGTGAAGTCGGGCAGCCCCCCAAGCATGTGGGCGAGGAAGCAATGATGGAAGCAGGTTGGGACTCCTGCCTGCAGGCCCCCTTTCATCTCACACCGACTCTGTACAGGACTCTGCGTAACCAAGGCAACCAGGGAACGCTGGCCGAGAGCCGAGAGGTGCTTCAGGACACTGTCAACCTCCTTTTCAACCATCCCAGGCAGAGGAACGCCTCCCGAGAGAACCTGCACCTTGCCGAGCCCCAGCCCGCTGTAGGCCAGCCCCGCTCAAGGCTCCTGAAGGCTGCGGGCAGCCCCACAGGAAGAGTGCCTGGAGACCAGGGCAGCGAGGAGGCCCCGCAGAGCCCGCCAGCCTCCTCTGCAACCCTGAGGCGGCAGCGGAATCTCAATGGTAAAGTAGCCCCTGAGAAAGAGTCAGGCCCCCGTCAGATCCTGCGGAGCCTGGTCCGGCTGTCTGTGGCCGCCTTTGCGGAGCGGAACCCTGTAGAGGAGCTCACCGTGGATTCGCCTCCTGTTCAGGTACCTCTCTCTCTGGTCACCCCTGGATCACCATGAACAGCATCAGACCCCATTACCCTCACATTCATTCCTTAGGCTCACCAAGCACCTTAGGATGCATTGGGTGCAGTGGTTCAGCTCTGGAGTCAGAAGAATTTAGCTGTGTGGTCCTGGACAAATGACTTGCTGTCTCTGAGCTTTAGTTTCCTTACCTATAAAGCAGGGATGGCAATAAGAGCATCTGCCTCACAGAATTGTCACTTAATTCCTATTGAGCACTTACTCAGAGCACCTGGCACAAGCAGACACACAGCAAAGGCAGTGAGCAACAGTACCTGCCTTCATCTCATTTGGGCAATTTTCCCTGTGAAGCAAGCTGGCATGGGCATTACTGCCCCCGGGTCTCAGGGGCTGCCTGAGACCCCAGAGCTTGCCAGCTAGGCCTGCTGGGTAGGGCAGTGGAAACAATCTTGGGACTTGGGAGTTAGGCAGATCTAGGTTCCAATTTTGGCACAGTCACTTTAGGAGCTGGGCAACATTATCTTATTTTCTTCATCTATAAGATGGGAGTTGTGATACCAAACTTACCTGTGTCTACCTCCCAGGGGGTTAAAGATTAAATGGGATGATGAATGTCTGTGTCCAGTGACCTAGGGTTTACTGGACACAAATGGGAAAGCTTTTTCTGGGATGGGGCCTGATCTCACATCCATATCGACTCCTCTGAACCCCAGATCATTTCCCTGTGCCCAAGGCACACTTCTGTCATGAGCCAGGCCACCAGCTCATGTTTCCTGCAGAGCAAGGACACGGCTTCCTTCCCCCACCTCTTCCCCAGGAAGCCACCTGGAGGCGGCCCAGCTGCTCTTTCAGGAGTCCTGCCCTGGCTCTGTGCAGCCCCAGAAGCATTGTCCAGAGCCATTCATTCATTCACCCATTCATTCATCAAATGTTTATTGAATAAGCTCTTTGTGTCAAATATGGTGCTGGTGGTTGCCAGAGACAGCAGAGAGCAGGCCCTGCGGGTGACCCTATTGAAAGAGAGAAGGGCACCCAGGTGAGTTCGACTTAAAGGTAAGAGGCAGCTTGCCTAATACTTGGTGTCTTTCCAGTAGCATAGAGCTGCTGTGGAGTCAGATCTGGGTTCAAATTCCATCCGGCCCTGCCTCTAATTGCTAGGTAGCCCCTGTGTGCCTCAGGTGCCACATCTGCAAAATGGGTATAATAGCATCCTTTTCCTTGGGTTACTGAAGAATGACATGAGATTAGATACCACTGGACAGTTAGTAAGTGGTTATCCTGAGATCTATTACTAAGTGATTTATAGACTTTCACTCATTTAATCTTCATATCCACAACCAACACATGACCTGGGTCTTGTTATCATCCCCTGTTTTACTGCTGAGGAAACTGAGCCTCAGGATTCCTTAAGGTCACACAGATGGGAGATGGAGCAGGGGAAGATTTAGGATTTGAACCTGAGTCTGACTCGAGTCTGACTCTAGCTGTGAAATGACCCTGAATGACGGCATATCACCTAGGAACTGGCACTCAGGGAGTGTCCCTGAAGTATCGGCTGTCACTCGAGAAAAGGGTGGCAGGTGCCTTAGGAGGGCTTCTGGGCCTGGGCCAGGAGGTGGGAACGGCCCCAAGGTGGGCAGTGGGGCCCTGACACTCCCAAGTCACAGTGAAACCCCAGTCCCAGCCACCTCCCCTTCCAGACCTCCTCTGAGGTCGGCCCTTTCTGTCACAGCTGTCCAAAGGGCAGAGGGATCTCCTCGGAGCGGAGGTGAGCTGGGCCCCGGAGGCAGACACAACATTTCTAGGAGTAACAGCCCAAACCCCTCGACTCTGCGGAGCATTTTAAACTTTAAAACCACCTAATTAATCCTGACAAGCCTGAGAAGAAGGCTGGGTAGTATTTTTAGATTCACCTTAGAGATGAGGAAACTGAGATCTGAGTACATCTAAAAACCTGCCTGTCATCACACAACAAACTAGAAATGACTTTGACTTGGCCTGTTGCCTCCCTCATAAGAGCCTGTGGGACTCTAGCCCTGAACATCTCACCCACCCCTGTCCCATTCACCAGCCTTTCTGAAACTCCACTGTCTCCTCTGGCCTTTCAGCTTGAGTACCTTCTGACTGAAACTCCTTTCACCCCTCACCCAGACTCTCACCCTCTCTCCACTTGCTAACCCTCTGTGGAAACTCCAGGTCTCAGTAGAGGGGCCTGTGATGCAGTATGAACTCAGAAAACATTTGTTGAAATAAGTGAATGACTTCCCTGTAGCCACACCCCACACACACACAACTCTTTCCTTGCTCTAAGTTGGGTGAGGGGCTTTCATCTGCTCCACTTGACCTCTATCCTTTCCCAACTCCGATGTAACCCCCCATAGTAGCCCACATGCCCTGTCTCCCCTGACTGTCCTCCCAGGCAGACTGAGAGTTCCCTGAGGGCAGCAACTGGGCTGTGATCTCATTCTTACTCCCATAGCAAGCACAGGCCCTGGCACAAGCAGGCCCTCATTAAATACTTGTCGAGTGAATGAAAAGATGAATAAATGATTCAGAACACCCTCTGTCTTCTTATAACATAGTTACATCTGACCCACCAACACTGGCTGAGTGTTTGAATACTGCTGAAGAGGGAGATATAACACTTTAAGATGATCCTTATTGAAGTAATAATACATTTATAGTCAGGAAATGCCTTTTCCACCCCCATCTCACAGTGTCCACCGGGAGGAGGTCTCATGGGGGCCCCCAGAGGGCCCTTATTCTTTCTCTCAGACACCCAGGTCCCGGGAATCTGTAGTTGACACAAAGCCAAGCAGGGAACCTGCCTGCACACGTCCCTGCCTCCGTCACCATCTTCACCATCCCCCATCCGATCCACAAACATCTGAGGCTGGAGGAAAGACTATAAAAAGAAAGCGCCGGCATTGAGGGAAACATCCGGTAAGGAAGTGTGCTGGGTCGGAATTGTGTGGAGTCAACAGATTTTTCCTGTCTTGTAGCAAATCTCCCAGCTGCTGTCCCTGCTGCATCAGGGCCAATTCCAGCCCAAACCAAACCACCGGGGAAATAAGTACTTGGCCAAGCCCGGCAGCAGCAGGTAAGCAGCACGTAGCCCCAACTCTGGTTTCTCAAGCCCCCTCCCCACCAGCCTGCCCTCACCCTTGCAGCCTCTGTGCTGCAAGGAAGGGTGAGCACATTCCAGATGCTGCTCCCCTGGGAGACTGCAGTGACCAGCATCCATCCCCCCACCCAGACAGCTTGGTCCTGGAGCTACTACTGTATTAATAGTATTTACAGGACCCAGAGTCAATAAGGAAATGACTTCATCCCTGAGGCTCTATCTGTCCTCTGACTTCAGAGGGACTAGAATATGGACTTTAAATCTGTAACGTTCAGCCTTCGTGCTCTTGACACTTAAATATAATATGAAGGTTCCTGGCTAAGGATATGGGTATGTGGGTGTGTTTCTTTGGGCTGTCCTAGAATTAAAGAGACCTCAAGAGGACAACTAATTTAACTCCCTCTTGTTACAGATGGAGAAACTGAGGCTCTAAGTAGTTTGATCCTACCCAGCTACGTAAACTTGAGTAAGTCAGATCAAGCCTCAGGCCTGCAGTTTCTCATCTGTGAGATGGAGGTCGCCACTTCCTTGTAGTGATGGGGTAAGAATTTAGTGACCACAAGTGTTCTAAGCCTGTGGCCCAGTGCCTGGAACAAAGGAGGTATACAAACAATGCTAAGTCCTTTCCCCTTAAAGTGACTTTGTCAAATAACCAGTGAGTGGCAAAGCTGGGACTCGCTCTCAGGATACTGACTTCCAGTTCAGTGCTCTTGCTGTGACAACTTATAGTCATTTTGTTTGGTTGGTTTTTGGCGAAGATAGCTAGAAACACTGTACAGTGGGGGTGAGCACATATACTCCAGAGTCACCTCAGCCTGCCTTTGAAATCTGACTTCATCACTTAACCTGTGGGAACCTTGGGCAAGATGCATAATCTTTACAAGTCTTAGTTTTCTCATTTGTAAAATGAGGATGATAACAAGAGAAGCCCTTACAGAAGTGAAAGGTTTGATGAGAAGGGGAATATACCTTGCAAAGCATATATCTGACTCAGAGGAATTACTCAATAAACATTAGTTGTTGTCATTACTTGCAAACTTGCCACCTTCCTGCTGAAATGGCCATAGAGAAAAAGCAGCAAGGACCCCAGGCCTTAAAGGCTGTTGGGGAGCCTTCCCAGATGCTGGGATGAGAAGCCAGGCCTACCCACTGTGCTGAGGTAGTCCCAGGAACTGGCCTCCTCAGTGATAGAGAGGGGCCATGAGAGGGAGAGGCCAGGGAGACAGCAAGAGACTCCAGAGTAGACTCTTAGTAGTTTTGGGATGCCTTACCTCAGCTGCATCCTCTATTGACCTGCTCTTCTGGTCTGGGATTTAGCCTCAAACAAGGAGGAGGGAACATTCAGTCATTCAGTCCACCAGGTATTTATTAAGCGCCTACTATGTGCCAGCCTCTGTTCAGAGCACTGGTGAGAGAGCAGGGAATGACACAGACATCAGTCCACCAGGTATTTATTAAGCGCCTACTATGTGCCAGCCTCTGTTCAGAGCACTGGTGAGAGAGCAGGGAATGACACAGACAAAAATCCTTGCCCTTGGAGACCTCCCTGATGGTCCAGTGGCTCAGACTCCATATTTCCAGTGCAGGGGTCTCAGGTTAGATCCCTAGTCAGGAAACTAGATGCCACATGCTGCAATTAAGACCTGGAATAGCCAAATAATAAAAATAAACACTAAGAAAAAAACTCTGCCACCACTGGAACTCATACTTGGCTGGAGGGATGGAGAGATGGAAGGGTGACTGCACTGGATCAACCAAGGTTTACTAAACTTCTACTCTGTACCAGGTAACGAGAAGGAATGGAGGGACAATGGTGAATAATATCTGTGCATTCACTTTTGTTTGCTGAGTGCTTAGAACACTGTGCTAAGGCCTTTACCTGTGACACCTCATTTTACCCCCACAATGCCCCGTGAGGTGGTTGTTGTTTATTGCTTTCATTTTACAGATGAAGAAACAGACTCAGAGTAGGCAAGGGGGCTGGGATCAAGAAACCCAGGTTGGTCTGACTCTGAAGCCTGGGCTGGGAACCTAGTTCACTTTGCAGATGAATGAATGCTGGCATGAATAGCAGAATATTCATAAGCAGGAATGAATGAATCTGTGTGTGAATTTCCTCACTGGTGGAATGGGTTGGCTTCCTCTGCAGGAGTACAGTCCCAGACACAGATGGCCCAGGAGCCAGGGCTGGTGGCCAGGCAGAACCAGACCAGGAGGAAGGACCCCTGGACCCTGAAGAGGACCTCTCTGTGAAGCAGCTGCTAGAAGAAGAGCTGTCAAACCTCCTGGACCCCCACACAGGTAGGGACTTCCCAGGGTCACCCTGACCCCACTTCTGCCCCTACAGTCCCTTCCTGTGCCCAGGCTTCAGAGGGCTGTTCCAATCCACTGCAGGGAAACACAGCTAGTCTATTTCTGGAGAAGACTATCAGCAACATTTATTACTTCCCCTGGAGCTTCAGGTCTTCATTTGTTTAAAGACCAGATTTGTCTTTGATTATGCATTTAAAAAGTCATCAAAGAATAGTGAACAATTACTGAGCTCTTGGTGTGTGCCAGGTACTAAGGAAGCCTCTTGGAAGGCATTATCTCAAGTTAAGCTTCCACACAGTCTTCTGAGGTAGACATTAGGAGTTCTAACTTAGAAATCAGCAAACTGAGGCTCAGAAAGGTAACACAGCCTTCCCAGAATCACCTAGCTCATCAGTGATGGAAGGGAAGTCAACCTGGGCCCACCTACCATTAGGGGACCTCTCTTTACCTCCTAAACCACTCATCTGCATTTCTTATTGTGTTTGAAGACCCCTTTACCAGGAGAACTCAAGAATCTGCTGGTCACCCCCCACCTCCCCCCAGCACATATCAGTCAGCCTCTTTCAAGTAACACACACTAAGTCTGACCTATGCTGTGGTTTTCTGTTGCATAGTTAATAATCTATTTCTCATCTGGTCATATTCTGTATGCTGAAAGCATGGCAGGGATTTCCCTTTGCTTGGTTAAAAAAATATAGCTAACATTTATTGAGTGCTTTCTGTGTGCTAGTCCCTCTTCTAAGTGCCTCATGAGAAAATCTTCTGAGATTGGGACTATTCATTATCCCCATTTCATAAAGAAAAAAAAAAAAAACTGAGTGACCAGGGTTTTAATAATTTTCCCAAGGTTGTGTAGCCTATGGTTATTAACCCAGGCAGTGTGGCTCTAAATTAAAATTAAGTAAAATGAAATCTAATTAAAATTAAGTAAAATGAAAAATTCAGTTCCTCAGTCATACCAGCCATGTTTCCAGTGCCACATGTGGCTAATGAATATTGCTTTGGACAGCACAAATACAGAGAACTTTAAAGGACTGCATTGTCTAGAATGTAGAGCTATGAGGTCCATTCCAGTAACCAATAGCCATGTGTGAAAATGGCTGGACCAGCTGAGATGTGATAGAAGTATAAAACACACTCCAGAGTCTGAAGACTTAGTATGAAAAAAGAATGTAAAACATATTAATAATTTTTAAAATATTGATTACATGATAAAATGATATTAAATATAAAAAACTTACATAAATTAATCTCACCTTTTCTTTTTACTTTTTAAATCTGGCTATTAGAAAATTTCAGATGACCTCAGTGCTGGTGTTATATCTCTATGTTCCAGCTTTGTGCTGGAACCTGTGGGCTTAGTTCCCATGTGGTCCTGATTCCTCATAGCACAGAGGGCAAGGAACACAGCAGGATGGTAACAAGTTGGAGAACGAATAGCACAGCAATGGTAGCAGAACCTGCACTGCCCATAGGGCTGGACCGTGATGGGGCTACTGGTGAATGGGCCTGACACTGGGGTCTCAGTTGCATCAGGTAAAAGCCCCACCAGAGGATGTGATGATGATCATATTTTACTGGCTGCATGAGCTCATTGCATCCTCATAGCCACCTACAAGATAAGTGCTACTATCTCACCACTTTATAAGAGAAAAAAAGAGCCTCAGAGAGATTAAGCAAGTTTTCCAAGTTGACACTGCTCATAAGATGCAAAGCTAGGAAACCAAACCCCGGTCTGTCCAGTGCCCACCTGCCTCGGAGTGAATTCACCATCATGTTTCAGCCATTCTCCTACACTCCACTGATTTTCTCATTGCAAGCTTCATTCCTTCTGAAGCCCTCTGACCCTTGTACAAGGAAAAGCCTGATTCTGTAACACCAAAAGAGTTCCAACCTTATTACCCCAGAGTCTCAGGGAACTAAGGTTTACATTTCCCAAATGTCCAGGGTTAATATTTATGTTCATTCAATCATTCAATAAACGTTCACTGAGCCCTGGGCGTGGCCTGGACTAGTCGGAAAGGGGCTGACCCTGCCTCACAGCCTGCATAGCCCCACACTGACAAGGCAAGACCAAGACTCATTTATCAATAGAAACAGCATTTAGCTGTATTTTGGAATAACTTTTCAAAATCACAAAAGTAATATTTGGTTAATAGAGACAAATGTAGATAAACAAAAAGGGAATAAATCATTTCTGCCCAGGGCAATTTCAGCAAACACTTTGACTTATCCCTTTCCAGTCTTTCACTCTATGCACAGATTTTAAACCCGCTCACCTTAAGCAAGTATTAAATACATGTTAAAGTAGATGTTGTGCTTTTTTTTTTTTCTTTAAAGATACAGATTCTTAACCACAAGGCCTATGCTTTGTCTCCTCAGCCCTGGCCTCTATCACTGGGCCTGGGACTGGTTTCCTAAGACAGGATTTTCTGTTGAAGAGATGCTAAAAGGAGAAGTGTGATGGTGGGATTCGGGGTCAGGGGGACACTTTGTCACTGCCCCGTCCCTTTCCTGGGACAGCTCTTAGGCAGCCAGCCCCTTCACAGCGTTTCCCGCAGCTTGAGAGGCAAAGGTAGCGGTGTGGAGAGCGTGCGGTATTGAGAGCAGGTGACAGTACAGCCCTTAGCGGGCCAGGGAAGCCAGAACCACAGGTGAGCACCTAGCATCCAGGGAGAGAGGAAGGGCAAGTTCTCCAGACAGTGGGTCTCAGCGGTACAATCACAGGGGGCTTCCAATCATCAGACCCGGGGGTCAAATCTGGGCTTGGGTGCCTAGTAGATGAATGACGGAACTTCCCGGAACTCGTTTCCTCATCCATAAAATACTCTTGACTTCAAAGGTGTGTGTGGAGGTTAAATGAGATAATTATGTAAATTGCTTGGCACAGAAATACTTAATAAGCGGTCACTATTATTAATATTATGAATTGGAAAGGAAGGCAGCAGCAAGCCAGGAACTACAGCATTGGCTAAAAAGGGGAATCCCTCCAGCGGCCCCATCCTCAACTAGTGGTGTCCGTCCTGAGGGAGTGAAAATCCTGGCTGTACAGGGATGGATGGAGGCCACCTAAACCCGAAACACCCCCGGGGACTGGGAGATGCTTTAGAAAGAGGCCAATTTCTAATTCTAGGCCTTCCTCCTCCCGCGGCCGCGTCCCGACTCCAGCTCACGAGCGAACCTCAGTCGCTGCCTTCCTGCCCGGCGCGCTTCCTCCTCAGGGCCTCTTCCTTCCCGCCCCTCTCCGGCCGCCCCATCTGTCCGCCCCCCCATTTCCCTTCCCTCCTTTGTCTGGCGCCCCGCCCGCCTGCCCGGGGCTCCGCCCTCACCGCGTCCCCTTCGCCCCCTGCAGGCCTGGCCCTGGACCGGCTGAGCGTCCCCGACCCGGCCTGGATGGCAAGACTTTCTTTGCCCCTCTCCACCAACTACCGTGACAACGTGTTCTCCCCGGACGCTGCGACCTCGGAGGAGCCCAGGACCTTCCAGACGTTCGGCAAGGCGCCCGAGCTGAGCCCGACAGGCACGCGGCTGGCCAGCACCTTCCTGTCGGAGATGAGCTCGCTGCTGGAGATGCTGCTGGAGCAGCGCCCCGCCGTACCGGTGGAGGCCGCCTCCGAGGTGCTGCGGCGGCTCTCTGTCTGCGGGAGGACCCTCAGTCTAGACCTGGCCACCAGCGGGGCCGCGGGCTCCGAAGGCCTCACGGGCCTAGCTGGGAACAAGGGGGCCGAGAGCAGGACCAGCAGCGGCAGCAGCAGCAGCAGGGGCCAGTGGATCCAGGAACCGGGGACCCTGGGAGATGTTAGGAAGCCCAGGCCCTGAGGATTCTGGGACAGGAACTAGTGTCTCTAATCTTTGAACTCACTGACCAGAGGTGGGCTGAGAACTTTAGGGTGACGGATGCTGCCCCACAGAGGAGGCAGGAGCCCCAGGACAAAAAGCTGGCTGACCAAAGCAACCCCATGTTAAGTGCTGGCTCTACCTGTGGAGTTTTTGGAGGAGGGAGGCAGTTTGTGGCTAAGTGTTTGCTGGTAAAACACATGGAAGAAGAGCACAGAGGGTTCATCCTCTTTGCAAAAGAGATGCCAAGGAGCATCCCAAGCAGGAAGGAGGGCCTGGTTGCACCCTGGAGGGTTGGGGACTGGATCCTGGGGCACCAGGCAAAGCCCTCTGACCTACTAATAAAGGAAATGCAGTGGGTAGTTACCCTGTTTGCACCTGTCAGGAGGGACAGGGAGGAGGGAAGAGTAGGGTGAGGGTTCTTTGTCATCCAGTCGCTGGCTGGAGTGTCATTGTGGGCCTGGATGGGAGGGTGCACAGTGTTAGGTCAGTGGTGATGGACATAGGTACACTAGACCCTCACTCCCCCATTGCTACAGTATCAAATAATCCGCTTCCCAGGTGAAAATTAAAGCTAAGAAAAGCATGAGTATTTATAGAGTATTAACAGGGGCCTTTACAATAGGATTTAATTTCATTTCCTCACAACCCAAGGAAGGGAGGTATTATTATCCCCATTTCACATACAAGGCCATGAGACTTGGGAGAGGCTGAGTGTCTTGCCCAAGATCAAGCAGAGAAAGGAGGCAGAGCCAGAAATTGGAACTAGGCTTGTCCAACACCAATATCCATGCTCTCGACTTTGGCCCTAGACTGCCAGCCAAGGAAAAGAAAGGAAGAGCTACCACAGGTGGGCTTTTGCCAGAAGTGGGCTTGCCTGAAATCCCCTGAGGAAAAATATTGAAAAGAATATTTCCAAAGCCTCTCAGGCTGCGCATCTCTGCTCTTCCGAGCGCAGAGTGAGGGAGACTTATCATGGACCTGATGCAGGCTGGGCCTCTGCAAACTCCTGTCCTTCCCTAGCAAGCAGCCCTTCAGGTGCAGAAGTCATCTTTCCAGACCCACTGATCGTGGGTAAATCTTCCTCTGTCACAGCAGTGAATTCAGGCCCTAGAGGACAGTGTGTGAATTGGGTCTATGAAATCAACACTGACAGCAGCAAACCTTCCAGGGGAGGAGGGGATGGAAAAAAAACAGCAAATATTTTCCCAAGGTTCAGCCTTATAATTTTCCTGGAAGTTTCCAAGCAGTCTATTCAGCTTCTCAACAATGTGGAGGCTCTCCCTGATACTAAAGAAGAAATTTCTGTGCCTCTCCTTTCATCCTTTTCCGGAACTCAGAACACATGTTCACTGTTCGCTGAAAGGTGCCAATCATGCTCCCATCTAGGAATAATGAAAACCATCCATATAGTGATGGTTTTACTATGTAGTGATATAGTGAATCACTATATATAGCGAATTCACTATAGTGATATAGTGAATGTAGTGAGGCATCATTATTCCATTATCCCATTTTACAGGTGAACAAAATGGGGCCCCCAAAGTGCTTCTGGAGCTCAGGGAGCAGGGTCTCTTGGTCTCTGATATATCACTCCAGGGCAGAATAACGTCTTTACAAGATCTGTGATTTGCAAGTTGTTTGGTTCCCCCAGCCAATGAAAGAGGCTGGGGGACACCAAGCAGGTAGGGTCTCCAATCTGACCAGCAAGGCACCTGGCCCAAGGCAACACTTGAATACTTGTTGAATGGAAGAAAAAAATGAAACAGTGGGTACAGAAATGCTACAGGATTCCCTTTTCTCTATACTGGAGCCCCAGGTATAAGACTTCATTAGAAAAGAGAAAAAAAAAAGGTTCCATTACGTGAAAACAGACTGAAAACCATAGCACTGGAGTAGACAGTGCTGACCCCCAATCACTAGTGGATTTTCAGTGCAGAGCTGATGTTGGGCGATGGAGAGAAGAGAAGAGGAGATGACCTAAGGAAACTGGAACCATTGCTCACAATTGGATCACTGCCTCCCTCTAGTTCAAAAGACCTAAATCTGTAGTTCTAGGAACCCCTGCACACTTGGCAAAATTTTGTATACAGGCTTTTTTCCTAGGCAGAAGATACAGAGTTAGCAGATTTTCAAAGGAACATGTGACCTATAAAAAAGGTAAGCAGTGCTCCTCAAGTCACTAAACCTCCACAGACAGGCAGTTTTAATCACAAGGAGTCTGAACGCTTTATTGCCAAAGAAATGGCAAGACAGGAAGGACTGACTGGCCCAGAGCCACACAGCAGGTTTGTGGCAGAGCTAGCATCTACATCTGAAATTCAGATGATGTTCTTTCTGATATATCAAGGGTCCTTAACCTGGGGTTCCTGGTCGAGCTTTGGGATCTAAGGACCTGCTGAATAGCATGCAAAATTGGGAGGATGCATACTTTTCCATGAGAAGGAGACAGTGCTTTCATCTGATTCTCAAAGGGGTCTGTGACCTAAATAAGATTAAGGACCACTGTGATCCTTGATTTCCCACAGAATCTGGAGAACTTGTAGGTAGAGCTGTTTCTGAGGCAACCGACCTTTGATCAGGGCTGGGGTGTATATTGGTGAGCCTTGGTGCTCTTGCCCAAACCTGGCACCCCCTCCAAGGGCTGATGCCAGCCCTTTCCCCCAAGAAACAGTTGAGAGTGAGACAGTGTGTATGCTGACAGAACTGAGTGTGCTGAACGGAAAGGTTACAGAAACTTCTTGACATCAGCTGAGATGTCAGAGCTGAAGCTTTGGACATGCTCAAACATCTTCCACCAAGATGGGCTCTGTCCCCCGGGAGACTGAAGGAGCAGGCGAGCCAGCGAGCACTCTGTTAAATGTCGTCTTAATTTGGAAAGCGCAGGGGGACATTTTTTTATCAATAGTCAGCCATTCTCCAGCACTAGGAGCGCCACAACGCAGTGCTCACTTGGAGCCCGGGGGCAGTTTCGAGATTGACAGGCAGCCTCCCTGCCTGTCACCCAACTTCAGCTTGGCAGCTCACTGACCCTACCTCTCCTCTGACTGAAATGAGAGGGATATGGCAACTACCACCCTTGGGACTCTGGAGAGAACCGAATCCCCAACATAGCAAGACAGGAAGGGGAGAGGAAGAGTTTCCGCACAGGATCAGCCTGGCACACAGTGTGCACCCAGAAAATAGGTCAGTATCTTCCAGTCCCTGCTGAGTAAGTGGGTACAATATAGTGGGTCAGGGGTGGGAGGCATGATCAGAAACATTCATTCAACAAACATTTTGTATTTATGAATAATTACTAAGGGTCAGAAGTAGCACTAGGAATGGCAGTGGCGGGAGGGGTACACAGACTCATTTAAATATTTTAAAGCAATTCCTAGGTGTTGAGTAGTCTTGGCACTGGCTGATGTCAGGTGGAGAGAAGATAATGCATAGAATCACTCATTCACTGAATGAAATTTACTGAACATTTGCTAAATGCCTTGCACTGAAAATATAATGAACCAAACAGCGTCCGCAGTGTCAGTGGAAAGTTAAAGTGTTAGTCATGTCTGACTCTTTGTGACCCCATGGACTATAGCCCACCAGGCTCCTCTGTCCATGGAATTCTCTAGGCAAGAATACTGGAGTGGGTAGCCATTCCCTTATCCAGGGGATCTTCCCAACCCAGAGATTGAACCCTGGTCTCCTGCCCTGTGGGCGAATTCTTTACTGACTGAGCCACCAGGGAAGCCACAGTGGCAGGGCCCTCTGAAAACAGCATCTCCAGATAAGGAAACTGAGGCAGCAGAGCCTTGGCAAAGGGCTCACTGCTGAGGGCACCAGGGCTCCAACGCTCGGTCATCTGGATCCAGGTTGGCCCTGCTAACAGGGCCACCTCCCTAGCCTCCCCTCACATTTCCTTTCAGGGCACTGACAATGAGTCATTAACAGCGGAATTTTAATGGCAAAAGCACAGCAGTTCCAGGGGCTGCGAGGAAGCCCATCCCCTGGGGCTGTACAGAGACCGCAGGGACTGAACAGCTAAGGATTTTTGGTCCCTTGACAACATTCGTCTCACGACTCTCCATCCTTCCTTCTCCACAACGGGAGCTTAAAAACATCCCCTCTCTGTATCTGGCATGCCAGATTGGATTAGCACTTAATTTGTAACAACCGAGGGGGAGGGAGAGCCCTACCTGGCCATCACTACAGGAGGCCCAAGTTCCCCAGACTGTCTGAACTGCCCCTTGGCCCCAGGCATGACCAGAGAAGCTGATAATCAGAGAACCCCCAGTGACAAAAGGAGGGGAAGAGGCTGGGGAGCGTGGCTCCACGGGAAGGCAGGAAGTGACACTTTACACAGGGGGTGCCCCAGGAAGGTTTACCAGCTATCTGAGGGGAGCTGGGCTCTGTGCCCAGCTCTATGAGGGGAGCACTCGGTTAACCAAGTTCTTTACTGCAGGACTTCTTGGAACCTTGAATATGCTGATGTATATTGTGAATCTATAAAAAGGGGATGTCTAGTGCAGCGTTTCCCAAACTTATCTGACCACAGACCTTTTTTTTTTTTTTTTGCAGAGATGAGTACGCTGCACAGCTTAAAACCCTGAGCTTTAACCAGTGAGTGTCTTGAGCCCTTACCTGCACAACGGGGCCTCATGCTAAGTGCTGAGGATACTGGAATCCAAAGAAAAAGTCCCTGCTTCCAAGGAGCTATCTGTGGGAGGAAGCCACAGGAGGGGACCAGGCAGGTGAGGCCCGTGTTCAGGGCAGCCCTGGAAAGGGAGTAGAGGGCAGGGGAGGCACGGGAGCTGGAGGAAGCTTAGGGCTCCAGTGGCGAGACCACTAGAAGTGGGAGGGGGTGCGGCCGGCAGAGAGAGAAATGTGGAGAACTCCCCTCCTCAGATCCTACCCACTTGGAGCTAGCCATGCTGGGTGGTCTTTCCCATTTGAACAGTTCCTAGGGGCTTGGTCCTCAGTCCTTCCCACCCGCACCCTCAACCACATCTCTGCTATTGAACTTGGGCTAACATCCAGAAGCCGGGGAACAGCTATGCACAAATTCAGTAATTGGAGTCATTAGCGTTGACTCAGAAATCATTTTTTTCTATGTCTCTCTCTTGGAGAAGCTTTTAAGACCCTTTAAATTGGTTAATGGAGAGTTTAGATATGAGGATGGAGCCTCGGCTTTCAGCTTCCCCTGCCCGTCTCCCTGGCTTTCCCCAACATACTCAAGGGCAAGAGTGATGAGATAATCTCCAGTATCTCTTTTATTAAACTCCCATCCATTTCTGATACAAACCTTTCACAAACGAGGATCTCGAAATCTACACTCTCTGGTACCAAGACTCCGGGGCTCAATCTCCCTCCTGTCGGCAGGACGATAATAAGGCTTTCACATAAAACTGCAGTGACAACTGTACAAAAGAGCCCTGGGCCAGGGGTCAAGAGGCAGGATTCTAGTCCTGGCCTGATGACTCACAAACCCATGGAAACAGGGCATCACTCTGCCTCCTGGGGCCTGAGTGCGCACCAAGGTCCTTTGGCAGTGAAATGTCCCACCTCAGCCCTGGCGGGTAGGAGGGCAGACGCCGCTGCCCTTGGTCTACAGTTGAGGAAACAACACAGCGAGTCAAGCCACTGCTTCGAGGGGATGTGGCCAGAACCTGGGTCTTTATACACTTCCCTCTTCTTGACTGTGCTGGCCAGGTACTTAAGGTTCTTTGGGGAGGCAGGTGGATAACTGGCCTCTTCTTTGGGATTCAAGTTGTGGTATCTCTCTGAGAACTCGCAGGCTCCATCTTTAGGGCTGAGTGAAGTGTGAAGTCCTGAAAAAGTCAAACAGTTACATCAGGCCTTTGGACACTAAGCTCCTTCCTTCCAAATCAAAGGTGAAATGGAGACAATCATGGATCTAGTGGAGATGAACAAAAGCGGCATGATTCAGCGTTTCCTGAGCTGTAGGCGTTCACGGAAGCACCCCTTTGGATCTGTGCTCCTTTATGCAATGTCACAAGGTTTTTCTCGAACTGGATTCACTATTCTTTAATATCTGTGAGACTATAATATGCTAATCACATTTTATGATATAAACAATACAAATACTAAAATAAAAAAATATTAGCTTGAATGCTACCTAAAATCCTCTTGCAAACCACCAGAGGCACACACATCAGATGCTGGCAAAAAATTATGTAGTCTGAGCCTGAGGAAACTGAGGCCAGGCAAGGGGGAAGGGAAGTGATTTCTCAAAGACAAAGGCCAAGGCAAGGACCAGGGTCTCTGGCCCCTTCAGTATAAAGTTTTCCCCAGGTCAATGAAGGAATCTTTTATGCATAGATGAAATGACTGTGAATGCATCCACAGCTCATTTGTGGGCCTATGAGAAGTGATCGGAGTCATCTATTAGCCATGTACTTGAAATGGCTCAAAAACCTAAGCTCCCATGGAATTTCCACCCCAGAAAGGGATACTGACACCCTATTTTTGTTGCCATCTCACCTCCTTCCTGCCCGCCCCTCCCTCCAGCACCAGTGAGAGGTCCTGGTGACCGCATCTTATCTCACCTTAGCCAAAACCCAGTCTGACGAGACTCCTTTCCAAGGGGTAGGGGTGTTGAGGAATGGCCCTGCTGGGGGCTCCAGGGCTGGTTCGGAGATGCCCGCTTCTACAGAGGAGGCCAAGGTTCCCTGTGCTTGAGGCATGTGGCAGGCAAGAGGCTCCTGCCAGCAGGTTCCTGTTCAGGCTGCAGAGAGAGGGGCTGGAAAACGACTTCAGTCCTCTCACTGCTAGGTCGCTGGGCCCTGGGGCTGCGAGGAGAGGGGAGAGCAACTCTTACCCTGTGTTCTTGGACTTCTACTTTGGAGCAAGGGTTTCTTAAAGGACTTGGCTCCCCTGGCATTGTTCACCAGGTCAGCCAAATTGAGTCAGGGGTGAGCAGGGCTCCCAGAGCCCTAGACTGTAAGTCAGGGCCTGGAGGCAGCCTCAGGATAGTGTCCCTCCTGATGAGTCATCTGAGAGGCCACCACATATTCAACACCTACTATGCGCCAGGCTATGCTAAGCCCTTGGCTGTGATCTCATCTAATCCTCAATGAGTCTCCAGAGATTGATTCCAAGATGGCAGAGTAGAAGGACGTGCCCTCATCTCCTCCTGTGAAAGTACCAATAACTAGCTGTTGAACAATCATCAACAGGAGGACGCGGGAACCCACCAAGAAAAGATACCCCACATCCAAAGACAAAGGAGAAGCTGCAATGAGATGGCAGAAGGGGACACAATCACAATAAAATTAAATCCCATACCCTCCAGGGGGGTGGCCTACAAACTGGAAAATAACTGTATCACAGAAGTTCTCCCACTGTTGTGAAGGTTCTGAGCCCTACGTCAGGCTTCCCAGCCCAGCGAACTGGCAAAGGGACTGGGGATCCCCAGGAAATCTGACTTTGAAGGCTGGCGGGATTTGATTACAGGACTTCCACAGGACTGAGGGAAACAGAGACTCCACTCTTAAAGGGCACAAACAACCTAATGAGTTTTCAGACGTGAAGAAACAGAGGTGCAAGAACATGCAGTCCAAGTTCAGTGACAGAGCAGGAGTTAAAACTCAGGTTTGATCTGTCAAACTCAAAAAGCTGGGCTCATACCCACCACGGGAGCAGGAAGTAACAGATAGACAGAAGGCTACCGTCACCTGCTTCTCTGTTGCAGGGTACTAAGCTCAGGGAGGGACCTGATGACTGTGATTCTCGTCTGTACCTGCTGCCTCCGTGGAGAAGAGGGCCCGCAGCCTCTCCTGGGCGGGCGTGTTCCCCAGAGCCGCTGACTGCTGGTAACATCTCATGGCCTCTCCCAGACTCTTCTGTACCCCAAGGCCCTTCTCATAGCAAATTCCCAAGTGGTATCTGCTCTGTGAGTCCTAAAGGAAGAAACGGACAGACACACAGATGCACACACACGAAGGACTGAGAACTGAAATGCTGGGAGGAATGCAGGAGGAAGGCACAGCAGTCAGCAGGCTCGTGCTTCACCCCCGCAGGGTCAGGCCCAGCCCCGACTCCCTCACTGGACCAAGGGGTCTCAACTCTGAAGAGCCAGAGGCCCAGAACAGAGGAAAAAGGGATCCCTCCACCCAGAGCGATTCCAGCCAGAGCAGTGTGGAAACTTGCTGAGGATGGTACTGAGAGTGTCCAGAAGCGAAGTCTGCGAGAGGCACTCAGTCCTGCTATGGGAGCACAAGGAGTCAGGCCCCTAGGTTTGCCTGAAAGAGTCAGGAGCTGTTTCTCCTGGTAGAGGGTAGAGGCTGGGCTTCTGCAAGCCCTATATGCCTTCCTGATCTCTGCCCAAATGGTTACAAAGCCTATGTTACTGAGAACATGTTCCTCCTCCTTTGAAAGGTTAAAATGCTTTTATCCCTTT
This sequence comes from Bos javanicus, assembly GCF_032452875.1. Classification (NCBI taxonomy): domain Eukaryota; kingdom Metazoa; phylum Chordata; class Mammalia; order Artiodactyla; family Bovidae; genus Bos; species Bos javanicus. The sequence continues at coordinate 52,534,571 of NC_083874.1, read as the reverse complement.
CCCTTTGGCTCTGGGTCCTCTCTCTCTCTCGCTGAGAACTAGCAGTATCAGGTAGGGATTAGGAACCCAGTCTGTACAGCCAGATGTCTGAATTCCAGTCTTGGCTTCGCCACTTCCCAGCTGTGTAACTTCAGACATGACAGTCTATGTCTCTGTGCCTGTCTCCTCATCTGTAAAGTGGGACTAAACAGCACCAACCTTATTAACCCTGTGGTTAAGATTAAATGTGTCTTTACATGGAAAGTGTTTAGATTAGTGTTATTGTTATCACACTTGTCATTGCCCACATTGTTAATCTCTCCCTCTCTGTAATAAATATTTTCATTATATTCAGCCTCCCAATCATGGTTCCATTTCTCTTCTGCCCTCTAAAGTCAAATTTCTGGAAAGTTTCTGTAACATGTAGACCAGAGTCTATGTAATAAATATGGTAGACTCATGGCTACAGGCCAGGTTAGAACACAGTCAGGTCAAAATACCCATGCTGTTATGCACATACGTGTTATACAACATCCCTTTGTGTACTTTTCCACCTGGCCTGCTGGGTGACTAACACAGGCCAGGGTGTCCCCAGGATTGTCCCTCATATGGTCCCGAGGCCCACCAGCTCTAGGAAGGCTCTGCAGCTATTTCATGGAAAGGCAGGCACAGAGGCTAGTACTGTTTGATGACACTGGTCCCCTTTTGACGGCTACTACAAATACTTTGGGCTTCCCATGTAGCTCAGTGGTAAAGAATTCGTCTACCAATGCAGGAGAGGTGAGTTCAATCCCTGTGTTGGGAAGATCCCCTGGAGTAGAAAATGGCAACCCACTCCAGTTTTCTTGCCTGGAAAATCTCATGGACAGAGGAGCCTGGCAGGCAAGTCCATGAGGTCACAAAGAGTCAGACATGACTGAGCATGCATGCCACCACTGCAGATACTTTGGACAACACAGAGTGAACAGAGTGAAAAAGGAGAAGTATTCTGATGCCCAAGAGTTCACTGAAGCCATCACCATGTTGGCCAGAAAGCAAAGAGGAGCAGCAGCCCTTATGCAGGGAAATTCTAGTACATGGCCACTGCTGGCTTTAATTCAGGGCTCCTGGTCCTTCAAGATACAACTCAAAAAATATATACACTGGTCAGAGACACTTGAGGATACAGCAGACCCACAGATGTCTTTTCAGTGATTCACAGTGACATAAAGCTCTGAAATTTCCTGCATTAAAAATATCTGTTTAACTCAATATTTCCTGAACCTATCTGAACATTTTTTCCTTTTATTATTTATGCTAATGCTCTCTGGAACAGACTCTGGGTCATGCTACCTGGATGCCAATCCCTACTTCATAGACAACCAGACATCCTCTACCCCCCAAACTGCTCAATGTCTTCATCTCACGTGTCTTCTGACTTCCCTGGACTAAGTTCCTTGTGATGGTACACCTTTTATGTGTGTGCTTTACAAAATCCTTTCACACTTATTATCTCAGTTAGATTCTGATCCTTACGACAACCCTGTGAAGCGGTAGGCAGGTCAGGCAGGCATTATTACTCCAATCTTAGAGATGAGGAAAACAAGTGCCCAGCTCAGTAGTATGCTAGTAAATGTCTAACAACTAGCTCTCTAAGGAGAAAAGCCCTGCTATGTAGCATTTGGCAATTTTGTGGTGCTAATGCTCCTCCCACAGCTGATTTCAAGCTAATGACAATTCTTTTACGCTGGTGTGAGCTGACATCAGCACACCACTGCCCAAGGTGCACACAGTAAGTTAGCGAGAGTTAAGGCTTGAAGCCAGCCCAATGCTCCTATCAACCTTCTTCTAAGCATGGTACCCATTCCCAAATCCCTTCCTCTATCCGATTTGACCCCCATCATGCCTGGATATGGAGACCTCATACCCCATTGTTGGCTGCAAGCCAAAGATATTTCACAGCTCTCCGCTCGTCCACGTAGGGCTCCTTGGTGAAAAGCACCCCGAGGAAAGCTTGGGCCTGTGGTCAAGGAGGAAGGAAAAAGGTATCCTGGTTACTGCCTAGTTCCACATGCCCCAAGTACCCAGGAAAGACCCTACCAATGGCACTCACCTCTCGTAAGCCTGAGTCTGCAGCCCGCTTCAGCATGGACACTGCCCTCTGCCGCTCAGGGTCCCACGAGGAGCCTGGGTCTTGTAGCAGGCACCTTGCATAGCGGTACTGAGCCAGGTTGTGGCCCTGGCTGGCAGCCAATTGGTAATAAAAGGCTGCCTGGGGTGAAGGGAAAAGTAGCCAGTCAACTGAGAACTCTGTAGGCTGCCTTTTTTTGGAATGAAGTTTTAAAAAGTTATTTTAATTAAATAATATATAATCATTGTATCAATAGATTAGTCAGAAAATACAAATAAGTCAAAAATAGAAATAAAATTCCAAGAAATCCTACCTTCTGAAGATCGTTCTTAGTTAATATTTTAGTGTACAGCCTTCCCCCATATGCTATAATATTAACATATATATACACATTATATATGTATTCACACACACATATCTAAGTGTGTGTGTGTGTGTATGTAGGGATAGAGAGAACTACACTATTTTGTAACCTATTCTTTTTTCACTTAACACTACACCCTGGTGGTTCAGTGATAAAGAATCCACCTGCCAATGCAAGAAATATAGGTTCGATCCCTGGTCAGAGAAGATCCTACATGCTGCAGATCAACCAAGCCTATGCGCCACAACTATTGAGCCTGCACTCTATAGAGTCCTGGAACTGCAATTACTGAAGCCCATGCACCCTAGAGCCCATGTTCTGCAACAAGAGAAGCCACCATGATGGCTTTGTTGTACTGCAACAAAGAGCAGCCCCCGGTCTCTGCAACTAGAGACAAGCCCATGCAACAATGAAGACCCAACACAGACAAAAATAAAGAAATAAAATAAATAAAACTGTTTAAAAAGCTGTTAGTTTAAAAAAAGTAATACACCATGAATACCTTCCCCTATAAATAAATATAGCTATAGTACATCATTTTTAAGGCCAACATAGATGTTACTAACCAATTCTCTATTGAAGGAACTTCAAATTGCTTCCTTTTTTTGGGCCATCATATACAATTCTAAGAAATAACATTCTTATGTACAGCATCTTTGCCTACCCTACTTTTTAGAATTAATTAATCCATTCATCAAGGTAACATTCTAGGTCATGAGGATATAGCTGCAAAGAAGAAAGACAAGGCCCCTGGCCTTCCTGTGTTTGGAGATTAAATTCTGAGAAGCTGGAGACTTATTTATTTTTCCCTCCAGGCTTGGAGAGAGAAGCTGGACTTTCCCAAGCCCTGCCCCCTGCTCATTTCTGCAGGTCACTATGGGCAACGCAGCACAGCAATGGGCCTGGGGCAGGAGGAGGTGCGGTACCTTGCTGGGGTCCCTGGGGGTGCCCCTGCCATGCTCGTGACACAAGCCCACGTTGTACTGTGCTTTGCTGTAGCCGCGGTCTGCTGCTTTCTGGAAATAAGAAAAGGCTGCCATGTAGTCCCCATTCTTCATGTTCTCTGTCCCTGTAAGAAAGCACAGGGTGTAAACACAGTTTCCTCTGTGAACTTCCCTACATCCTCAGTCAGATACCCAGAGGCTCCTTCCTTTCTTTTTTGTGCTAGACACTTTGCATGTATGTATTTCCATCCTCTGAGTATTTCCATCCTATACTCCATCCTTCTCTTGGGAACAGCATCCTAATTTCCCTTTGGGAACAGCCCTCCCCGCAGTGCTGTCAATCAGTGTGTGTCTGCTCTTCCCAACCAATGAGACCCTCTCTAAGGAATCTGAATCTGAATCTTGAATCTGATCTCTCCTGTTGCAACAGGATAGAGAACAGCCCCTGCAGGTTATTCTGATGGCAGCACTCTGCAGACACTGATGCTCAGTTACTGCCCTCTAGATTTCTGGAGCCTCTCTGATTCCTGTCCTTTCTGATTCCTTGGCAGGAAGCTATAGATCCCAATAGATTCCTTTTGTGCTTAGGTTAGCCAAAGTGGGTTTAGGCTGCTTGTCACCAATGTAAGACAACTGATAGAGCTGATACTGTTAATCCTGCTTTATGAGAAAACTGTGAGAGATAATATAAGAGAGCCCAGCTCCAAAGCCCATGTTCTTTTTATCATCCGAACAAAAAGGAAAACAGGGAAGAGGCTGGGCATGGCCTACTCTCAACTCTAAGCCTGTTTTTCCTGCCTGGGATGCCTTTTTCTGCCTCCATCATCAGGCCATCCCAACCTGCTTCTGCTCTAGAATCTTCAGACCACACTCAAGCTTTAAACACTCTTCTGGCACTTACTTCATATATAAGCCTTTTTCTAGGAACTAAACTGTTTCGAGAGTACAAGCCCTGTCTCCTCAATTAGACTGTAAAATCCCGGAGGCAGAAGCAGAAAAAGAATGTAGAAGAAATAACTCTGCATAGGGTGAAAGCTCTATACAAATGCAAAATATGATTATGGCTTACGCTCCCTTTGTGCTCTGCCACAGTGCTGAGCACTTGCTGAATAAATGAATATGTATATGAAGGAAGGAATGGGCAAGAAAATTCTCAGAAGACTGTCTGCCCATCAAAAATCACAAAAAGCTAATGAGGTGGAAGCTGGGTTCCATTCAGCTAGCAGTGAATGAGTCACCTCCTGACTGCCTGAAAACTCACTGTCAAGGGTTCACAGAGCTCTCTGTCCTTGAGGAGGAGACTCCAGAGGGCAAAGGATTCTACCCTGTCTCCATTCCCCACACTGGCTCCTCTGCCTTTAACCTAGACCAAGTCACTATCACATTTTGTTTAACCATCAGCTCCAAGCTAGTCTCCTGTTTCCCTTCTGGCATTCCTATGATCCACATCTGTCTACACAGCAGGCAGAAATTTTTTCTTTTCTTTTTTTTTAATTTGGCTGTACTTACATCATGCAGGATCTAGTTCCCTGACCAGGGATCGAAAGAAGGCTCCCTGAATTGGGAGCACAGAGTCTTTACCTCACTAGACCACCAGGGAAGTCCCACAGGCAGAGAGATCTTTGAAAAAGTAGATCAGATCACATCACTGCCCCCGCTTCCTGCTGCAGTACAAAAGCCCTCCAGTGGCTTCCTGTCTTACCCACTGTGGCTCAGAGGTCTGATCTGATCTGGCCCCTGCCTGTTTCTCTAATTTCATCTCTTTCTACTCTCCTGGTGATCCCTGAGCTCCAGCCACATTCACCCTTTTTTCCCTTTAAACAAACAAAACTCAATCCTGCCTCAGGACCTTTGCACTTGCTATTCCCACAGCTTGAAAGCTTTCTCCAAACAGAAACAAGACTGGCTTATTTTTGTCAGCCAGGTCAAGGATCTTTCCATCTATGATTCAGTCAGATCAAGGCCTTCCAAATCAGAGCTGCTCCTTGCCCAAGTCACTAATGCATCCCCCTGTGTAATTTTCTCCATAAGATTTATCATCAACTGAAATTCTCTTTTTTGTTTGTCAATTTTTGTTTTTCTCTTCCTCAGCTCACACAACAGCTCCATGAGAGTAAGGACTTTGTCTTGTGAATCACCGTGTCTCCAACAACTAAAACAGGGCTTAGCAAAGGTGACTGTTTAATACATCTGTACTGAATGAATCCCAGCCTTTTACCCACAGGCTCATTAGACTCCAAGAGATGCTGCTGGGGGTCTGGGCCTCCACATGAGAAGGCCTGAAACAAGCCAGGTCACTGTGGTGAATAGGACAAATGTTGAGAGGTATCTGGGTCTCCAGATGTGGGTAAGTAAGGGCACTTGAGGGCCTGCACCAAACCTCAGGAGACTGTCTTTGCCTAAGTGTGGCAAAAAATTCAAGGTATCATTGCAAGATTTTTCTCCTTCTTACACAGTAACAGAATTTCCAGGTAAGCACATGGTCGTTCAGCTAATGACTACATTTCCCAGGCTCCTCTGAGACTAGATATAACTTCAAGTCTTCATTCTGGACAATAATCTGTGCAACTTCTAGGTTGGGAAGGAGTGGTTCTTCAGCTTTCTCACCTTTCCCCTTCCAGCTGGAAAGTATTTGCATATGAGGCAAATGGGACCTTTAGCCTGTTTTAAGAATGGCAGAACTATTGGACTGAGAATAGGTCCCTGACACCACTGAGCCATTATGCCAGCTTTGGTCGACATACCTTGGAGAAAACAAACTCTCTCATGTTTATTTCGGAGAAGGCAATGGCACCCCACTCCAGTATTCTTGCCTGAAAAATACCATGGACAGAGGAGCCTGGTAGGCTGCAGTCCATGGGGTTGCTAAGAGTTGGACTCAACTGAGTGATTTCACTTTCACTTTTCACTTTCATGCATTGGAGAAGGAAATGGCAACCCGCTCCAGTGTTCTTGCCTGGAGAATCCCAGGGACGGGGAAGCCTGGTGGGCTGCCGTCTATGGGGTCACACAGAGTCAGACACGACTGAAGCAACTTAGCAGCATGTTTATGTTATTATTAGGCCATTTGCTGCCCTGACCTTATTTGACCTACCCCATATCTTTCCCATTTTCCCATCTGCCTTCCTTGAGGCAGGGTCCACCCAGTTACCTAGGAAGTTGAAAGCAATGGAAACACTGAGCTGGAAGAGCTGCTGAATGGAAGTCACGGCCTCCTCGAGGGAAAGACTTTTTGATTTCTCTTGTTCCTGGGGAAGAAACATAGACTCATCATGGGACAGTTCCCTGGGAGTGCTGCCTGTCTAGGGAAATGTTACGGGGATCCAGGTGGCCACATCTGGACAATACCTGCTTTTCGTCAGTGGGCTGAGGTTGGGCCGGCTTTGCCTTGGACTTGAAGCTACTGCTGGCATGCAGGAAGCTGATGTCACTGGGATCTGCGAGGGAAAGGGCAAAGGAGGAAGGTGTTATTTCTTTTTTCTCCCACTCTCCCAGTGCCCCCAGCCTTCCAGCCAGCACCACCGCCAAGAACCAAAATAATTCCAAATTGCCCCAGAAAGCATGAGGACTCACAAGAATGACAATTCCCTTAGCTGGCATATGCAGCAACAAAAGTCCATCTGCCCAATTCCCCACCCCCACCCCACCCCACCCCACCACAGATCTTCTGCTTTTAGTAGCTGGGGCCATACCTTCCTCAGAGGGATCCTGATGCCTGGCTGCTCTCAAGGAGCTGGGTGAAGCGACGCTTTTAGGCTGAGTGGAGGATTCATCCTGGCCCAGCCTGCATTCCCCGAGATCAGTGTGCCTGGGAGCTGGGCTATCAGGGCTGGGCAGAATGTGCCTCCGCAGTGCTAGAAAGAGCCAGTGAGAACAGTCACACCAGAAGGGGATCAGTTCAGGGCTTCCCTGGCCATCCAGGGGTTAAGACTCTGTGTTTCCAATGCAGGAGGCGTCGGTTCGCCCGGTTGGGGAACTAAGATCCCACATGTGATACAGCCAAATAAATAAAATTAAAAAAAAAAAAAAGGGGGGGATCGGTTTCCTCTACTGGGACTGACTGAGCTCTCCCTGAGATTTTAGGGGCCAAAGGAAGAATCTGGAAACTCCTGAGATATGTCCATCACATGCCTCCTCCTCCATTTCCTTGGCTGGCTTCCCTCCACTGGGGTGGAAAGAGGCCCACATTTCTGCTGATACCCACATCCCTCAAGCATAAATCTCTCCTTGGCTTGAATTCTTTCAGCCGCAGGGAGGCATCTACTTTATTCACTCTTCTAGCCCGGCACTTAGCACTTGATTTGATGGTAATATTGATAATGATTGTAGTCATAATAATAAAGGCAAGAACTTAAAGTGATACTTACTGAGTGCTTACTACATGCCAGGCACTGTTCTAAGTCCTCCACATGTATTGACTCATTTAGTCCTTCCAAGAAACCTATGGGGTGTGTTTTATTATTTCCTCATTTTACAGGTGAAAAAACGGAGGCACAGGAAGTTAAGTGATTCATCCAGGGATTGCCCTGGTGGTCCAGTGATTAAGAATCCACCTTCCAATGCAGGGAACACATGTTTGATCCCTGGTCTGGGAACTAAGAACCCACGTGCTCTAGGGCACTGAGTACTGCAACTAATACCAAACATGGCCAAAAATAAGTAATTTTTTTTTTTTTAAGTAATTTGTTCAGGGACACAAAACTAGTTTCAGCAGTTCTGGGCTGGAATCCTGACAGTATGACTCTAGACCTGTAACCATGACACTGCACTGCACTGCCTCTGTTCCATGGCACATGATAGCCATTCAATAAGGTGGCTCAGTTGGTAAAGAATCCACCAGCAACTGCTGGTGGGTACTGCTTGCAATACAGGAGACCAGAGCTCGATCCCTGAGTCAGGAAGATCCCCTAGAGAAGGTAATGGCAACCCATTCCAGTATTCTTGCCTGGAAAATCCCATGGACAGATAAGCCTGGCGGGCTATAGTCCATGGGGTCACAAAAGTTGGAAACAACTTAGCAACTAAGCCACCACCACAAAGATTCACTTTTTAATGAATGACTAACCAGAGAATAACCTAAATGGCTGAGAACTGGGCAGGGAGCCACACCTAGAATCTAAAATCTCCTGGACCCCTGCACGGCTCCCTCCATGGAAGGTGAGGGGAGGACCCTGGAGGCAGGTGTGGCCCACACCCTGGGTGGATAAAACTTCCTCCCATTCCCCTTCCTCTGACTGCAGATAGGAAAGGCAAGGAGCCTCTGATGGCTCTTTTCCTGAGGTGTGTCCAGAGATGCTTCCTGGCCCAGAGAAACTCCCAGCCCAGCCATTCTGTCCCTGGGACCGAGAACTCACAGGAACAAGGGTGCCTCAAGGGAGATGAGAGGAAGCAGTCCAACGGACTGCACCAAGAGCAGTGCTCCACTCGCCAAGGTCCTGCTGGCAGGGATGTCTGGAAGTGGATCTGCCTCGCCAGCTGCAGGGCCAATACGGCCAGAGTGCCCTGGGGAAGACAGCACATAATGGACACAGCTCTCCATCGATCAACTCCTGCAGTCCAATGTCACTCCCTTGAGAAGCCTTTCCTGATTTCTGGCTGTGACCGATTGCCCGCTACACACTCTCACAAGCACCCAAACTTCCCCTGTGGAGCCCAGATCACACTGGTACTTAAACAGTCATCTCTGCAATTATCCATCAAGGTCTGTCTCTCCTGTTAGTCTCTAAGCACTACAAGGGCAGGAACCATGTCTGTTTTGCTCACCTATGTATTCCTAATAGACCATAGATATAGTCTAGTAGATATAGACTTATCTATCCATCTATCTATATAATCTAGTAGATACAGGCACCTAATAGATACAGCACTAATAAATAAATGTTGAATAGATGAATGAGTGAGTGACTGAATAAACAAGGTCAGGCTTTTTCACATGCGCAGTAGTGACAGAGCTCAGGGGTGACATCAGGACCCCTGAGATCCAGACCCAGTTTATAGAAGGACTCACTACAGGATCACCCTAGGGTTCATATCATTGACACAATGGGAAAACACCCCCTCTCCAGGATGTGTTGTGCCCCTAGGCCACAGCTCCCCAGCGAGAAGTGCCCTTGGTGTGGAGACATTCCAGGCTCAGCTCTGCTGATGACACCAAATTAAAGATTAGAAATCTGAGGCTCAGAGAGGTCAAACCTCGTGCCCAAAGTACATAGCATGAAAGTGAGAGGGATGAGAAATGATGGACATGAGAATGATGTGAGTGCCAACTTCATTTAGAGTATCTTAAAAACAGAACCTGAGAGGCAAAGATTCTGCCCTGATAGACCTCCTGTCAGCTCATGTTACTAAACCTCTGTCTTTATAGATCAGAGTCAACAAATATTTACTAAGTAACTGTTACAGGCCAGGATGTGTACTGAGTGCTTTCACAAGCTATACTAGATACAGCAACCAAGGCACAGACCATAGTAGCTAACAGCATGAGCTCCAGAGTAAAATCTGGTTCTTCTACTTAATAGCTGTGTGCTCTTAAGAGTGTTACCTAAACTTTCAGAGCCTGAGTTTCCTCATCTATAAAATGAATATTATATTTCCTCTGTAAAGCTTTGTAAGGATTAATATACAGAGAATCTATTAATAAATAAAAAGTTAGCTATTTAGTAATATTTAGTTGTAAGCGTCATGAAGGGAAGAATCATATCTACCTTGTTCTCTGATATGTCCCTAAGGCATAGCAAAAAATGCCTGGCTCAATGAAGGTGTTCAATAAATCTTTACTGAATAAATGGAGGATTACATACAAGGGGAGCAGGGGGAACAGGATCAGCAATATCTCCCCAAATATGCTCCAACACCATGGGTTACTCAAATTTTGAGTGTGGGCACATTGATACCCTAGCTCTTGTTTCTAGGCTACACTTCCATACAGGATCATTCTCATCCACAATGAAGGTCAAGGAAAGGACTGGGGAAGCCTTACCCATGATATGGCATCCCACAATGTGTTCCGGGAGCCACGAGCAGACATCCACTGGAAGGCATCCTTCCATCCATGGGACTTTGGGCCCCTGCTTGTGCCTGGGCCAGGGCAGTGGGGGCTGGACCTAGATGTAACAGAGGCTATCAAGTTCTGGCCTAAGTGAAGGTAGAGGGAGGCCAGGGAGCACATGGGTGACAGAATGGCAGTATCTCACCTGTCAAAACTGGGCACAGGAACCAGCAGGTTGGAGGAGGTAGCCTGGGGCCCATCTGGGCTCGAGGACTTGGGGGTCACCCCACGAAGGCCAGGTCCCAGCAGACGGGGAAGAGCTGTACAGGGCAAGGATCAGTCACTTTGACATGAACGGGATTGAGGCAAGGACGTATCCACCAGTCTTCCCTCTGACCCTTGACAGAGCCCCACCCCAGGAACCCAGGAAACACTGGCACTTGCTTCTGCAGAGCTTCTTTAACAAGGATACACGTAAGAATCTTTTGCCTACAACAGATTCCAGCGTGCCACCCCAGAACCAAACAAACCAGGATCATTCAGGGTTGAGCTATTTTGAAAAAGTTCCCTGGGTGATTTCTAGTGCCCTTCTGATAACCACTATTCTAAAAAGACCATTCATTCAAACACAAACTCTCGCTCACAGTTTGGAGCGCTTTGTCTCTATAAATCTCGCGTCTTTCCATTGGCTCCGCCCACTCTGCTGCTCATCTTTCCTGTACTCTGCGCACTAACTCCGGCTACTTGACTCCTCCCCTTCCAATAACTCCACCAACTCCTAGGCTCTACGCTCCACCTTCTTCCCACTAACCACTCCCACACCTCAAATTCCAAAGACCCCCCCCCCCCCCCCCCGCCAGACACAGATTGTAGCCCCGCCCCTTACGACGCTACCTCTCCTCCGCTCTAGCACCGCCCACTATTGCTTTTGGCTCGATCCTCCTGGCCGCACCGTCCTCAGTTTCAAGTCTCAGGTGCCGCTTAAGATCCGGGGCTCCGACGTCCCTTACCTCGGCCCAGGAGTCCCGGCAGCCGCCACATGTCGTCGCCAGCACCATAGAGCTCGCGGCCGAAAGAGGGAGGCCAAACCACGGGACAGCGGCTAGAGTGGCCGCTGTGGCGCCCTCCGAGTGGCCAAGTCCCCTAGAAAGCTCGCTGCCAGCCAATTAGAGGGGAGCCCAGCCGGAAGCACGGCAATCAGCGAAAGGAAGTGGGAGTGTAGGCGTATTTGGGGGTAGCGGAGAGGTGAACTGCGACAAGGGCACGGGGATGTTGCCCCAGTATCCTGTGGAAGAGGTGTCATTTGCTGGCTGCACAAGAATGGGGGGATCGCACAGAGACACGGGGTGGCAGGTGGCGAAGCTGAACCGCCTCAGAAACAGGACCGTTGAGAAGCAGGGCGAGAGCGGCCTCTGTGGTGCTGGACGACCTCGCAGACCCCGTGGAGGCTCAAGGGAGAACAATCTTCCCCAGGCCCCGAGGCTAGAGATGGGAGACACCAGACCCAGTGGGTGGAGGAGAGGAGCCTTAGGGTGCGACGGAGTAAAACAGTAGTCCGAGCTTTCCGCCCGGGGCCATCAGCTTGGAGTTGGAGACCCGGCTCGACTTGATAGGAGATGAAAAACTGCACGTGGGGTTCCGATTCGACTCTGGCTCGGCTTTGTCTCACTGTATACCCTCCGGCCGAGCCCTTCCTTTGTCAGTGCCTCAGTCTGCCCCATGATAGGCTCAGATGGAGTGATCTCACCTGGTCCTTCCTGGTTTGACGGGAACAAATTTCTGGTTTGAATTGCTGCTTTCAAAGAGGAGACTGGCCCTCTCCTGGCCGCCTGTTAATCAGAGCTCTTATCTTCAGTCTAAGCCAGTGTTATCTGTGTATTCTTTCGTTGGGCAAAGAATCAATCCTCTTTCCCCACAGTTGAATCCATGAAATAAAGGATCTCAAATTCAAATGTAAGTTGCTCACACTTTCTCCCTCCTCCTCTCTCCCTGGCAGGTGACTTCTGGGTTGGTGGAAGTCTCTATCTGAGGTAAAAGAGTACCTGGGGGCGGGTAGTGGGGGGTACCTACCTTTAGACCCAGGCGTGTGTTATGACAGGTATATTGATTTGTTTGGCAAATTTTGAGCCATGTGTCAGCCACCATCCTAGAATCTGAGAAGACTGATGAGTAAAAGGTATTTATAGCCTCCAGGAAGACATGGTCTAGTATTTTAAGAGTGGCCTCTGAGGCAGCCCACTCCAGTACTCTTGCCTGGAAAACTCCATGGACTGAGGAGCCTGGTAGGTTACAGTCCATGGGGTCCCAAAGAGTGGGACAGGACTCACCGACTTCACTTTCACTTTCTGGAGTTCCACAAATGGTTCTAATCCCAGCCTTCTTATTTCCTGTTTCATATTCTTGGGCGGTTTACTTAACCACTTTAAGCCTCGGGTTCTTGATCTATAAAATAGGAAAAATAATACCTCATGCAGTTGTGAGGCTTAAATAACACATTTTAAATGTTTAGTTCCCAACAGATAGTAAAAGCCTAGTAAGTGTAAGTTGGCGTTAGTACAGCAGTAGAGGAAGTGAATAGGCCAAAGGCATAGATATGTTCCAATAGAAGCATGAGCACTGGATTATTGGATACCATGGAAGAATTCAGAAAAGTAGTGCATTTGAGCTGGACCTTTAAATACAAGTAAGAATTCACCAGGTGAAGGGAGAAGGGAAAAAGGATTGCAAGCACAAGAAACTGATGGAGGCCTAGAAGTGTTAATATTGGGAAACTTCAGAAATACGCTTGCTTTGGAATTTGGGGCAGCCACCTTTCACATTCCTTGTGTTGCTGCATCAAAGTAAAATAACAAGCATGCTGGTTCAGGTCTCTTCTTCCTCCTAAGAACTTCTGCCTCCTTCCTTTCAGCGAGAGATGGGGAGGGGGAGTTGGTTTCATTCCTCAAGGCTCAGCCACCTCCAGTTCTTTAGTGACAACTCCTCAACTGTTCGAGCCCTTGCTGTTCTCCACTTTCCCCAATTCCTGTAGCACTTAGTTTCTTACCACACAATTTAGCAGTAATTATATGTTGTCCTGTTATTTAATTATCTCATTTGGGTAAGTCTAGTCTCCCCTGTTCTCTCCCTCAGGGCAGGGATGGCATTTTCCCATTTTGCGTTCCACATAAGGCTTGACACAAACTGTCAATCTACAGAAGGTGTTCGAAAGATACCCATTGAGTTGACTAGACACTTTGTGCTGATGATTACTTCAGATAAGACCACCAGACCTCAGTCATGGGATTTATTGATTTAAGCGGAAATGTATTTATTCCACATACACTGAAGGCCCTCCGTGTTTAAAATGAGTTGAAAAATTTTGAAGATGATGTCTAGTCCTATTTGTAGAATGGTATTTCGGTGTCCCTTGTCTCTAGAAGCCCGTGAACACTAACAGACCATTTGAGTGAGGGGTACTTGGCGAGGGCAGCTGTCGTCCTCACTGATAGGCCAGATCACCTGTTTAGCACTGCCCAGGGGAGTACTATCGGAGATGACACCTTTGTTCCCTTGCCTTTACCTTGGCCTGAACTTCTAGGCCCAAGCCATTAGCCTTTCTCTTCTGCTCCCAAGGTTGCTCTGTGTTGCCTTGCAGCTCTGCAAATCCTTCTACAAAGGTAAGCTATCTCACTTACATTGGGAACTTACTGCCCAAATGTCCAGTTAATCACCTTTTGTTGATATCAATGTATAGTCAACACAGTGAATGTTCTAGACATTTGTTGTTGCCTTCATTCTGTAGACGTTCTTAATTTGCATTCATCAAGTATATGAGAGCTTATTCTGTGTTGGGGAATGTCCTGAGTGTATAACAATTTTTAAAAACTGGATGTGACCCCTGCCTTCATGGAGACAGTAGTCTGGCAGGGTAAGCAAATTCATAGACAATTAAAATCCCAAATTGTCCTTTAGTTATATATTGCAGCACAGCAAACTCTCCAAAATTTAGTGGCTTAAAACAATCATGTTATCATCTCTTGCAGTTCTGTGAATTGACTGGGCTCAGCTGGGCAATTTTGCTAGTCTCACTTGGGGTCTGTCGTGAGGTGGCAGTCAGATGGCAGCTGGGGCTGGAGTCATATGAAGACTCAACTAGGCCTCTTTCTTCATGTAGTCCCAGGGCCTCTCCAGCTGGGTAGCTGAACTTCATAAATAGTGGCTCAGAGCTTCTAAATGTACAGAAGTGGGAACTGCCAGGCTTCTTCAGGCTTAGGCCTGGAACCTGCCCAGGGTCACTTCTTCACTCAGTTGGTTAAAACAATTCACAGGGTCACCCGAGCATCAGTGTTTGAGGGGAAGACAAAAGGGCATGAATACTAGGGAATGTAGGGGAAGTACAGAGTGCTATGGGAACACCCAGGGGAGGCTCATAACCTAGGTATGGAAGTCAGGAAAACTTCCTGGAGGCAGTGACCTCTAAACTCCTGCTGCTAAGTCACTTCAGTCGTGTCTGACTCTGTGTGACCCCATAGATGGCAGCCCACCAGGCACCCCCGTCCCTGGGATTCTCCAGGCAAGAACACTGGAGTGGGTTGCCATTTCCTTCTCCAGTGCATGAAAGTGAAAAGTGAAAGTGAAGTCACTCAGTCGTGTCCGACTGTTCTCGACCCCATGGACTGCAGCCTACCAGGCTCCTCCGTCCATGGGATTTTCCAGGCAAGAATACTGGAGTGGGGTGCCATTGCCTTCTCCAACCTCTAAACTGATGAACCTGAATGATGAGGCATGGAAACTAATCAGATGAAGAAGGGATGGGAAAACACAATTCAGGAAGGGTAAACAACCGATGTAAAGGCCCAGGGAGGCAAAGAGAGCAAAATTTAAGATCTATAGGCTATAGCTAGGGCAGGGATGGTATGGGATAGCAATAGCCCTATACTCTGGAGAGGTAAGTGAGACCAGATCACAAAGTTTTATATCGTCCCCACCCCTACCCCATGTCTCGACTCTGTCTGGAAAGCATCAAAGAAGGAAGGATAAGCATGATCAGGCCTGCTTGTAGGATATTAAAAGGCTGTTGGCTGCTGTGTGGGGGACGGTTTGAAGAAAGTCAAGCCCTCACCGTCATCCTGTCCCTTCTAGCCAATGACCTCACCCTCATCACTGAGAAGGCTGAGTCATCACCTCAGCCCGAATACCAGTTCTTTTCGCTTTTTGTTAGTAGGAATTTGTATTATTAAAAAAACGCAAACTCCTTTGTGTTGTGCAAGTTGGGTTTTTTTTGGCCATGCCTTGTGGCATGTGGGATCCTAGCTCCCCAACCAGGGATCGAATCTGTGCCCCTGGCATTGGGAACACAGAGTCTTAACCATTGGACTAAAGAGACATTCCTTTGTGTAAGTTTTTTTGTTTTCATTTTGTATTAGAAAAACAAACAAACAAAAAGTCACAGAAAGCCTGCTATTCCCAGTAGGATCTGGACATGAGGTTGGCCAGGTCATCAACCAGTTCATACCTAACTAAGTGTGAACTGTGTTAAGGAAGAGTTTGTCTGCTGAGAGCAGGGACTGTGCCAGGCTCAGTGGATTCTACCCCTCACTTAAGAAATGGTCTATTAAAGAAGAGCCTACTCCAGTAAAAAACGGTGTTTATATAGCTTATAACAAAACCCTGCAGACCCATGCCACACACAGCTCTCTACCCTCTCACCCTACTACCTAGAGGCAACCATTTTCAACTTAAAATTTCAGGAAGAGCACAGAAGAACACTGGAATGGGACTGACTGGCCTCCAATCCATCTCTCCTACTTATCAGCCAAGTGACCTTGGTCAAGTGAATTGTAATCTTTTATCTTGGTTTCCTCATCTGTAAGATGGGAATGATAGTTGTACCCTTCTCATGAGGTAACACATCATTGACTGGCACATGGTCAACAAACGGTGATATGAAGAAGGCTCTAACTTGAAGAGCTGCTGGGAGCACAGATATGGATGTTTAGCTGCACACTGTCCAGATAAATGTAAGGCATGAACGTGAGTCGAAGGAAATGACAAGAACACAGACTCATTTGAAGAGGTCTGTCTCTTTTCTTTGTCTTAAGGCCAAACTCTGTTTGTTCCTAGTTCCATTCCCTTCCTATCTCTTCTAGAACCTTGTCTCTATAATTATCCTGACCCTCATGACAAGCATTCATCTATTTTTTCTTTCTATGAAATATACACAGGCCTTTCCCATCTTGGAGAACATCCTTTATTTGATCCTCCTGTGTTTTTCAGCTCCTATTTCATTCTCTCCACTGTCAGATTTCTTAATTAGCACACACATTGCCTCCCATTCCTTCCTGACTCCTTCACTTTTCAGCTGCCTCCCAGCTTCCATTGCTGTTCTTCTGACACAGCTGTCACCAGGGTCATCAAAGACCACCTCATTAACCACCTGTGGGCCTTTGCTCAGTCAGCCTCCTTGACCCAGAGCATTTGACTCAGTTCACCATCCACTCCTTAACTCTCACATACCAAACTGCTTCATCATCTCTCTCTCTTATTTCTGTCAACTGTATCATTTCCCCCAACCATTCAGGAATAAACCTTGAACTCAAGGTTCATTCAGCTCCTTTCTCTGCCCACTCTCACATTACTTTTGAGTCTTACTGCAAATATTAGAAACTCGTTGAAGCTAGCTTTTTAGAAAAGTCTAATCAGAATATGGAGGAGTGGGGGACAGCTTAATGGAGCCCCAAAGACAGGATGCAGCTGGAGCCCAGGAAAGCCCAGGACAGTAGACTTGGAGTTAATGAACTGAGTTCTCTCTCTCTACATTTCTCCAGAAGGAGACTTTTGGGATGATCTGCACCCCGGAGTGTCAGACACACCCACACCCAGCTAGTCACAAGTCCTGTAAAAATTGCCATCTTTTGTGTCAGGTCCTTGAATCTGTCTCCTCTCCAGCTTCCCTTGTACTGGATCTCCTGTGTTTGTTTACCTCCTGATTACTGTTTCTGCCATTGCTTCTTCCTCCTGACACTGAGTAACAGCATTGACCACATTTCAGTTCTCTGTCCATTGCTCTTTGTTTGACTATCCTTCTGGGCTGCTGACTCCTAAACAGGAGTAGAGTGGTTAAGAGCGTGAATTCCTGAGTCCTAATGGCCTGGGTTTGAATCCCCTACCACTTTCTGTGTTGTTGTTGTTTGTATTGTTTGTTTTTATTTATTTATTTTTGGCTGCATCTGGTCTTAGTTGCCCCAAGGCATATGGGATCTTAGTTCCTGGACCAAGGATTGAACCCATGCCTCCTGCAGTGGGGGCACAGAGTCCTAACCACTGGACCGCCAGGGAAGTAACCCCCAACTCCACTTTATAGTTGAGTGAACTTGGCAATGTTACTTGAATTTTTGAGCCTTAATTCCTTGTCTGTGAAATGGGATAATACGGGTCCCTTCCTAACAGCGCTGATGTGAAGATTCACTGGGCAAGCACACATGAAGTGCTTACCCCTGCACACAGAAAGGAATTGATAAATGTCAGCTATTATCAGCCTTATCCTTGTTCTCTTTCCCAACATCACCAGCTAGTCTCTTCCATTGGATATCCTGCTGTGACCTCAGGTCCTCCTGTCAGAATTTGCAGGAGCCATTGGCTGAAAGATGCAGCTTTCTGAGTGCTGGAGGAGGGGCAAGCTGAAAAAGAGGAGTGGTCTCATCAGATCCTTGAAGGAATTCTGACCTAGCCTCAACCAGGCTCAAGCAGATAAGACTGAAGAACAGTTCCCCTGTAACCCTCCAAAAGCTGGCTGATTCTTGGAATCTGGGAGAACAGGCAGGGCTGTCTTTAAGAAAGTAAATGAAGGATGTGAATCCAACCTTTAAAAAAAAAGCCCTTAGGGTGGTGAGAGGAGAAGTAGCAGGATCAGTGGAGCTTCGGGGTGGGTGTGAAAGGTGAGAACAACACCCTCAGGGCGCTGAGCCGGCTTAGGCTGGGGCCTCCCTCCAGAGCTGGCGTTTGGCAGCACAGAAGCCAGAGGCGCTCCTGTTTTTAGCTGAGCTGTTGCACGTCCCCTTTGCTGCCCTGCGAACACTCCTCATTAAGCTCTTGTGCGGAACAGGGTGTACGGCTTTCACGTGCCCCTCAGCCTGGTGCTCCCACCTCCCTCTCTGCTGCTTGGGTGGCGGGATTAATACCAGCAGGAATGCCGTGAGGGGCAGTGCCCCACTGTCACTTGGTCCGGAACCAGAACTGGGGTCGTGGGCAGGAAGAGTAACCTCACTGAGAGCCCTTTGCTCTGAGGCAGAAGGCCAAGTAGTTAAGAGCTCTGGGCCTGAAGCAGAATGCACCCCTCTTTGAATGCCACTTCTGCCATGGCTATCTTTGGGATCCCAGGCAAGCTGTTTAACCTCTATGCTTCATCTGTACAATAGGGATGATAACTGCTCACTCACTCAAACATGTCCAACTCTTTGCAACCCTTTGGACTGTAGCCCACCAGACTCCTCTGTCCATGAGAGTTTTGACTCAAGAATATTGGAGTGGGTTGCTACTTCCTCCTCCACTTCCGGACCCCGGGGGTTGAACCTGCATCTCCTGCATTGCAAGAGGATTCTTAGCTGCTGAGCCATTGGTGAAGACAGGGATGATAATAAGCCTATCTAATAGTTGTGAGTTTTAGTAAGATAATGCAGGTCAAGCATGAAGCTTAGTCAACTTAGACCACCTGGAACCAAGGGTCCTATCCTTATAGACACAGTCTTCCCCATCACCCCCACACACTCTGTTGTCTCTACCCTATCTGTGTTGTCCTCTATTTACATGTCTGTCTCTGCTATCAGACTATGAGCTCTAGTAGGTCAGCAACGGAATTGTATGAATCTGTGCCCTTGGTGCCCTGCTTAATAAATACATTTATTGTTGAAAGGAAGTGGTAAAATAATATAGAAGATTCAAGATTCTCTGGTCTCAGAGTCCCATCATTTCACCACAAATAGAGTGGTGTCAGTCACTGTCCTGGGGGCTGGGGATTCCACAATGAATGGAACAGGTTGAGCTCCAGGCCTCATGGTATGAACTGTCCAGGGAGTGACAGACATTAAAGATATAACCAAAATGATGATATATTACAACTGGAGCATTGCTAGTAAGAAGCCTGGGCTGTAGTATAAGAGCAGAGACTACATTTGAGGGTGGTAATGGAGAATCAGGAAGTTTCCTGGATGATGTAACAAGTAAACTGAAGCCCTAAGAATGGGCAGCCTGGGTTGAAGTGGAAGGTGGAAAATAGCCTTCCAAGCACAGGAAACAGCATGTGCAAAGGTCCCGAAGTGCAAGGGAGCTAGGCTGCTGTGCAGAACTTAGTGACTGGTGCCTAGGATGGAGTGGTCAGTGGCTTCTCCAAGGCCAGAAAGCTGGGAGCATGGATTATGCAGAGCCTTGTAGGTTATGGTGAGAATCTAAGCCTTTATCGTGATGATAATAGATAACATTTATTCAATTTTATGTGTGTTTGTACTGAATAGAGCACTTTATGTGTGTTTTCTCATTTACTTTTCACAGTCCCCCAGGAGGGTGGTGATATTATTCCCATTTTGCAGATGACGAAACCCTGGCTCAGAGGTTAACTTGTTCAAGGTCAACCAGTTGGCAGTGACCGATATGGGATTTGAACCATCAGGATGCCAATGCTTGCCCTCTTAATCCCTGTGTGGCTCAACGTATGGGCTAAACGTCGTCTTCAGTCCGTGCGCTTCATCCTCAAAGCCTGCATTTTACTCTCAGCATGTTCCCAGTCCTTCTCCCGGGAACTGGAGGAACTCACGCAGAGGCTCGCCCGGATGAGATGAGCTCCCTGGCGGCGGGCCGGACTGCGGGTAGTGGCGGGCACCCAGCCGCCTCTGCGCAGGCCTCCTCCACCCACGTGAGGGGTCGGGGCGCGGGCGCCTGGAGTCGTGGAGCGCGGCCGCAGTGCGGTGGGCACTGGTATGTATGCTAGCGTTGCCGCGGCGGCTGTGAAATCTGGAGGTATCGGACCCCAGAGAGCCGCGGGGGTGTGGGGAAGGAGGGGCGCCCCTCGGCGTCCTGCCGAGGGCCCTCTCTCCCGGCGATGCCCCCCGTAGTCCGGATCACGTTCCCTCCAGTCTTGAGGGAGAAAACAGGGTTCATTTCTGATTAAAAAATGACTGTTTTAAAAATGGGTTTTATTTTTTCTCTCTGTCCTCTTCCAGAGCTAGAAAGGGGCGGAAAGCGACAGCGAGAATCCATTCCAAATGAGCAGCCAAGAGGAGACGCGGCAGCTCCCAGATGTTGATGTTTTGTTTTTTGACATAAATCTTTGCACTCATATGGGAGTTTTCATTGATTTATGTTTCCATCTGCTGAATTTCCTTTTATTTATTTAATACGGCTTTTTGGGGAAATCTTGCTCGGAAGCTCTGGAGGAGCATAAACTGTGCCCACCGCTGTACCCCTCCCCCCTCCTCCAAACCTTGGTTGCCAGGAGGAGGGGAGTGAGTGGCACCCCGTGGAGAAGGCAGCGGCAGGTCCTCTTCTGAGGGGGCGGGGCAGGCGCCCTAGGTCCCCGTCAACATGGCTGTTGCCCTGCTTGGTGCCTGCAAACCCGACAAAGAAACGGCAGGAGAGACTCCAGTCTGTTCCTTCTCCCTCCTGCCCACCCACAGTACTGCCCTCCCTTCACGCCAAGACACTTACTCTCCATCTAACAGTGGATGTCTTATTAAACAAATTAAAGAGTATCTCTTTCTACACCCCACCTCCGCCCCTGCACACACCACCCCAGTAGTGATTCTTAGAGCTTCACTTCTAGAGTCAGACTGCCTGAGTCTGAATCCTGACTTCACTTTGCATAGTGAATTCTTGAGCACCTTAACTACTCTGAGCCTCTAAAATGAGCCTGTAAAACTACTCTGAGCCTGTAAAATGGGGATGATTATTGTTTCTTCCTCAGATACAGTTACAGTTTACAGATGAGACATTGATGCTGAGGGTAGTTAAGAGATTTGCCTGACTAGCTTGGAGCCAGGACACATTCCTATGTCTTTCTGATCCTCACCCTACTCACTCCCAACTCTTGCCCCACTGTTCCTCCAGCTTTCTCAGGATAGGCCATTTGCAGCAGAAAGGGGGCACCCTCTTTTCCATGAGGCAGAAGAAAAGATTAGTAGTTATGGTTTAGGATGTCTGACATCTTAGAACAATATCCATCTAACCTTAGAACACAGGCCCTGATTTGGGCAGCACCCACAGGTCATCTCATCCTGTCTTCTACCTAATCCATTCAGACTTTCCCCACAGATACAGAAAACTCACCTCCTTATAGCCCCTTCTATTTGAGGGCGCCTCTAGGTGGCTCAGACGGTAAAGCATCTGTCTACAATGCGGGAGACCCAGGTTCAATCCCTGGGTTGGGATCCTCTGGAGAAGGAAATGACAATCCACTCCAGTACTATTGCCTGGAAAATCCCACGGACAGAGGAGCCTGGTAGGCTACAGTCCATGGGGTCGCAAAGAGTCGGACACGACTGAGCGACTTCACTCACTTTCTAGGTATCAGGAGACTCACAGACCCTTTGAATGTAACAAACCACGATTTCCACAGACCAAGCGCCTTAAGACCCCTTGTTGCTCAGAGGGAGGGATTATTCAGTGTGAGATTTTTCCTTAGCACGTGAGAGTTGGACAGTGAAGAAAGCTGAGTGCCAAAGGATTGATGCTTTTGAACTGTGGTGTTGGAGAAGACTCTTGAGAGTCCCTTGGACTGCAAGGAGATCCAACCAGTCCATTCTGAAGGAGATCAGCCCTGGGATTTCTTTGGAAGGAATGATGCTGAAGCTGAAACTCCAGTACTTTGGCCACCTCATACGAAGAGTTGACTCATTGGAAAAGACCCTGATGCTGGGAGGGATTGGGGGCAGGAGGAGAAGGGGAAGACAGAGGTGAGATGGCTGGATGGCATCATTGACTCGATGGACATGAGTCTGAGTGAACTCTGGGAGTTGGTGATGGACAGGGAGGCCTGGCGTGCTGGGATTCATGGGGTCGCAAAGAGTTGGACACGACTGAGTGACTGAACTGAACTGAACTGTGAAGGACATTCCCTCCCTATGTATATTCCATCCAGTCCAAGTTTCTCTGCATGTGCTCTGTGGGGCTCTCCCTGCAGGGCAGGACATGGCTACATATCTGGGACTCTGTGATTGATTGCTTCTAAGCTCACTCTGTAGGTGCACATGTCCTTAACTCTTCATCCACACGAGCTGTTTTCTGAAACTCCCTTATATGATAAACAGACATGCTTGATGTCTCTGTATGTGCTCAGTGCGTTACAGGAAGTAACTCAAAATAAGATTATTAAAGAGAATGCGATGGTATAGGAGGGCACTTCTGTTCACTTTGCTCAGCAACTACCTGAAAGCGAAAGTCACTCAGTTGAGTCTGACTCTTGGCGACCCCATGGACTGTATAGTTCATGGAATTCTCCAGGCCAGGATACTGGAGTGGGTAGCCGTTCCCTTCTCCAGGGTATCTTCCCAACCCAGGGGTCAAACCCAGGTCTCCCGCATTGCAGGTGGATTCTTTACCAGCTGAGCCACCAGGGAAGCCCAAGAATACTGGAATGGGTAGCCGATCCCTTCTCCAGCAGATCTTCCCGATCCAGGAATCAAACCGGGGTCTCCTGCATTGCAAGAGGATTCTTTACCAACTGAGCTATCAGGCAAGCCCCCTACCCCTGCCCCCATTACCTTCTTCTTGAACTGAAACCTACTACTTGGTTACATAATTTATCCTTGAGATTGCCATGAGACAGAAAAGAAGAGGAACATTATTAGTAAGGTAAGCAAGGAAGAAACAACTCTAGAAATAATGGGGGGAGGGGAGGCAAAACATTGTGGTGAGGAGGCTAATTATCCACCAAAATCCATCTTCCCCCCTGTCCGTGGTAACAGATTTGAGCTGGGATATGTCTGTCTGGTCAGTCTATATTTTCCACCATCCATCACAGCTAGGTATAGCCAGGAGACTAAGAAGTGATATAGAGCACTTTCAGGCCAAATTTATAAAACCTTACATGTACATAAAATCTTTCTTAATTTATTCATTTGGCTGTGCTGGGTCTTAGTTGAAGCACATGGAATCTTTAATCTTTGTTGTAACGTACGGGATCTTTAGCTGCAGCATGCAAATGCTTAGCTGTGGGGAATCTAGCTCTGATCAGGGATCGAATCTGGGCCCCCTGCACTGGGAGTGTGGAGTCTTAGGCACTGGACCAGTAGGACTTACACATGATTCTACTCTCTCGCCAGCTGGATCTCGAACATGGCAGCAATCCGGCCTCAACCACGTATTTCATGACAAAGTCCTAGAGTAACCTTGATTTCTTAATGGCTTGTAGAATAGAACTGCCTACTGATCTGAAACATTCCCTTCAGACCATTATATGAGAGATTTATATTTTAAACTACTGAGTTATTACTGGTTTTCTAGTTACAGCAGTTGAGTATACCTTAATTAGAGCAGAGGGTAGGTAGTGAGCTGGTTAAGAGCCTGACCTTCAAAGTCAGATCGACGTGGTATAAATCCTAGCTCCCCTCCACTTGGAACCAGTGATCCTGAGCTACTGATGAGTATCCATGTCCTCATCAGTAAAATGAGAGGGATAAACACAACATAAAACACAACCACTTTGAAAAACAATCTTTGGGATTGTTCATCACAGCTGAAGATACTCATATTCTATGATGCAGCAATTCCATTACTAATTATATATGTGCTCTAGAGAATTATGGACCCATGTACACCAGAACTCATGTACAAGAATGTTTGTGTGGTCTGAAAAGGAGAAACAACCCCAATGCCCATCTATAATGAATGGAAATATAAATTGTGGTATTTCATATAGTGGAATATATACCAGTGAATACTAGTTACCTTCAGATATGTGAAACAACATAAATGAATTCTACATAAATTCATGATAAGGAAAAACCTTTAGAGGATATATATTGTATTATTCCATTCATGTATAGTTTTAAAAGAAACAAAAGAAAACTATACAATTTAGTAATGCATGTAAGTTGCTTCAGAAGTGTTCAACTCTTTGCGACCCAGTGGACTATATATATATAGCCTGCCAGGCTCCTCTGCCCATGGGCTTCTCTAGGCAAGAATACTGGAGTGGATTGCCCTGCCCTTCTCCAGGGGATCTTCCCAAGCCACCACTCTTATGTCTCCTTCATTGGCAGGCAGGTTCTTTACTACTAGCACCACCTGGGAAGCCCTAGGAATGCATGCTGCTGCTAAGTTGCTCTTCAGACTCTGTGCGACCCCATAGATGGCAGCCCACCAGGCTCCCCCGTCCCTGGGATTCTCCAGGCAAGAACACTGGAGTGGGTTGCCATTTCCTTCTCCAATGCATGAAAGTGAAAAGTGAAAAGTGAAAGTGAAGTCGTTCAGTCATGTCCGACTCTTCGCGACCCCATGGACTGCAGCATACGTGGGTAATAAAACTATAAAGAAAAATAAGGGAATGTTTACCACAGATACATGTGATAATGATACATGATCTACCAATGTTATAATATTGTTATTATATTAATATATTATAGGGGACAAGTATGTGTCAAAGAGTTCATATATATGTTTTAGACATCTTCTGTGTATCTGTTATATTCTACAATTAAGCTTCTAAAGCATGATATACCTGGTAGGGTCCTGTGAGGATTGAACGGGGTAATGCACGGAAGTATTAAGCTGTTTCCTAGTGTATAGTATGTGCTTAAAGGAAGTGACTTTTTTCATGTTGAGGGAAATATCAGGGGCCTTGGAGAAATGCCACGTAATTAGCCAGTAATAAAAATTTTAAACGCTCTGGTTTTTCCTTTGAGACACACTGTCTTCCTATTTTTGTGATATCTGGTATGTAAATATAAGTCTGTGGGGGGTGGTGGTTGGTGATTTAGGGTTAATTGACAATCATAAGCTTAGTGCAGAGCTGGGAAACTTCATTCGCCCCCTCAGAGAAGACACAGAGGGAAGGGTAACCCTAGGGAGCCTGGATGGGAGGGGTAAGAGCAGTGAAGAGAAAACTGCATTTTGCAGGCCTCATCAGAGAGGTCCAGGCGTGAGGCTCTGGCCATCTTCTGGCATGTCTCACCTACACCTTCTGGGCTCCATCATGCTTCCTGCAGTGTGGTGGGGCCTCAGAAGTCTGCACAGGAGACAGCAGGATGGCTCAGGCCCAGCTGAGTGACAGCGAGGAAAGCCACTCTGCTGACAGTATGCTTGAAAGTACCGTGGAGGCAGCCACCCAGCCAAAAGGCACTGGGCTCACGAGGCTGGGAAAACCTGGCCAAGTCTTCCAGCCAAGAGATGCCAACAGAGGTGTGTACCTCTAGATGCCATGTTTGAGGGCCCCAGAACCAAAATTGCTGTCCCCAGGCTTGGCCAGGAGCTCCCTAGCTGTGTGCCTTCCCATGGGGACCCTAATCTGGGTCCTGGGGAAGGCCTTTCCCAACCAGAGTGTGCTGGTTTCCACACCAGGGAGGATACACTTCATCACGCAGTGAAACTCATGGAGAGATGGGAGTTGAAACATTGGATGCACTACCATGAAGTGATGGGACTGGATGCCATGATCTTAGTTTTCTGAATGTTGAGCTTTAAGCCAACTTTTTCACTTTCTTCTTTCACTTTCATCATTTCATGGCAAATAGATTTGGAAAAAGTGGAAACAGTGACAGGTTTTATTTTCTTGGACTCCAAAATCACTGTGGACAGTGACTGCAGTCACGAAATTAAAAGATGCTTGTTCCTTGGAAGAAAAGCTATGACAAACCTGGACAGTGTTATTAAAAAGCAGAGACATCACTTTGCCAACAAAGGTCCGTATAGTCAAAGCTATGGTTTTTCCAGTAGTCATGTATAATGTGAGAGCTGGACCATAAATAAGGTTGAGTGCCGAAGAATTGATATTTTCTAATTGTGGTGCTGGATAAGACTCTTCAGAGTCCCTGAAACAGCAAGGAGATCAAACCAGTCAATCCTAAAGAAAATCAACCCTAAATATTCATTGGAAGGACTGATGCTGAAGCTGAAGCTCCAATTCTTTGGCCACCTGATGCGAAGAGCTGACTCATTGGCAAAGACCCTGATGCTGGGAAAGATCAAGGGCAAGGGGAGAAGGGGGCAGCAGAGAATGAGACGGCTAGATAGCATCACTGACTCAATGGACATGAGTTTGAGAAAACTCTGGGGAATAATGAAGGACAGGGAAGCCTGGCATGCCGCAGTTTGTAGGGTCAGAAAGAGTCTGACATGACTTAGCCACTGAACAATGAAGCAATGAACAAAAGGAAAAGCTTAGGTCCTGCGGGAAAGTATAGTCAACAGGAGACTTAAGACGGTTTCTCAAAAATATGTACCTGTACCTGCATCAGGCATCTAAGGTCTTTGCAGAAAATTCAGATTCCTGGGCTTCATATCAGATCTACTGAGTCAAAGACTCTGAAGGTGGGGCCAGGAATCTGCTTTTTTCTTCATCGGAGCAAAATTTACATAACAAACAATAGCTTTAAAAGTATACATTGCAGTGGCATTTAGCATATTCACAACGTGGTGCAATCATAACTTCTGTTTAGCTCCAAAACATTTTCATCACCCATCAAGCAGTCATTCCTCATGTTCCCCTCCCCCCATCTCTTGGCAACCACTAACCTGCTTTCCATGGATTTACCTATCTTGGATATTTTATCTGAATGAAATTACACACATACGACATATAACACTTTGTGCATGTTTTCTTCAACTTGTAATATTCCTGAGGTTCCTCCATGTTGTGGCATATGCCGGCACTTCATTTCCTCTTACTGATGAATAATATCCCATTAGATGAATATACTATATTTTGTTTGTCCATTCATCCATCGATGGGTATTTGGATTATTTCCACATTTTGGCTACTGTGAATATTGTCGCTGTGAACATACATGCACAAGTATTTGAGTATCTGTTTTCAATTTTCTTGGGTATATACCTAGAAGTGGAATTGTTGGGTCACATGCTAATTCTATGTTTAGCTTTTTAGGGAACCACCAAACTGTTTTCCACAGTGGCTGCACAATTCCACATGCTCACCAGAAATGTACAGGGGCTCCAAGGTCATCACATCCTTGCCAACAGTTGTTTTTTGTTTTGGTGAGTTCGTTTGTTTGCTTGCTCTGTTGGTTTTAGTACAGCCATTCTAGGGGATGTAAAGTGGTATCTCATTGTGGTTTTGATTTCCGTTTCCCTGACTAATGATGTTGAGCATCTTTTCATGTACTTATTGGCTACTTGTACAATCTCCTTTGGAAAAATGTCTATTCAAGGCCTTTGCTCATTTTTAAACTGGGTTATTTGTCTTTTTGTCGCCGAGTTGTAAGAGTTCCATATAGAACCTTATTGGAAATATAACTTGCAAAATGTCTTTCCACTTTCTTAATGGTGTCTTTCAATGCACTAAAGTTTTAAATTCAATGATGTCCAATATGTCCATTTTTTCTTTTGTTACTTGTGTTTTTGGTGTCACATTTAAGACCGTTGCCAAACCCAGGTCATGAAGATTTGCTGTTATGCATTCTTCTCACAGTGTAATAGCTTTAGCTCTTATATTCAGGCCTTTGATCCACACTGAGTTAATCTTTATGTATAGTGTAAAGTAGGGGTCCAGCTTCTCTTCTTCTCTTTCCTCTTCTCCTCTTTCTTTTTGCATAAGGATCTCTGGTTTTTTCTGCACCAAGTGTTGAAGAAACTATTCTCTCTCCATAAAATATTCTTGGCATTCTTGTCAAAACTCAATTAACCGTAGATATATGAGTCTATTTCTGAACCCAGTTCTATTCCACTGATCTATATGTCTATCCTTATGCCAGTACCACACTATTTTAATTATTGTAGCTTTATGGTAAATTTTGAAATCAGGAAATGTGAATCCTCCAACTTTGTTCTTTTTCAAGATTATTTTGGCTAGTCAGGGTCCCTTGTAATTCCATATGAATTTTAGGGTCAGCTTTTCCATTTCTTCACTGAGTCAAAACCTCTGAAGATGGGGCCCATGAATCTGCTATCTGAATTTTTTAAATTGTGGTAAAATATACATAATATAAAATTTACCATCTTAACTTTTTTAAAAAGTATACAGTTCAATAGTGTTAAGTATATTCACATTCCTGTGCAACCTATCTCCAAAATTTTTTCATCTTGTAAGACAAACTCTAAACACATTAAAAAAAACTCCAGTTTCCTTTTTTTCAAGCTCCTAGCAACTCTATTTTATTTTTCATCTGTATAAATTTGACTACTCTAAATACCTCGTATACATGGAATCATATAGTATTCATTGTTTTGTCACTGATTTATTTCACTTAGCATTAAGGTCCTCGAGTTACATCCATATTGTTCAGTTCAGTTCAGTTCAGTCGCTCAGTCGTGTCCGACTCTTCGTGACCCCATGAATCCCAACACGCCAGGCCTCCCTGTCCATCACCAACTCCCAGAGTTCACTCAGACTCACATCCATCGAGTCAGTGATGCCATCCAGCCATCTCATCCTCTGTTGTCCCCTTCTCCTCCTGCCCCCAATCCCTTCCAGCATCAGAGTCTTTTTCAATGAGTCAACTCTTTGCATGAGGTGGCCAAAGTACTGGAGTTTCAGCTTCAGCATCTTTCCCTCCAAAGAAATCCCAGGGCTGATCTCCTTCAGAATGGACTGATTGGATCTCCTTGCAGTCCAAGGGACTCTCAAGAGTCTTCTCCAACACCACAGTTCAAAAGCATCAATTCTTCAGCACTCAGCCTTCTTCACAGTCCAACTCTCACATCCATACATGACCACAGGAAAAACCATAGCCTTGACTAGACAGACCTTTGTTGGCAAAGTAATGTCTCTGCTTTTGAATATGCTATCTAGGTTGGTCATAACTTTCCTTCCAAGGAGTAAGTGTCTTTTAATTTCATGGCTGCAGTCACCATATGCAGTGATTTTGGAGCCCCAAAAATAAAGTCTGTCACTGTTTCCACCGTTTCCCCATCTATTTCCCATGAAGTGATGGGACTGGATGTCATGATCTTCGTTTTCTGAATGTTGAGCTTTAAGCCAACTTTTTCACTCTCCACTTTCACTTTCATCAAGAGGCTTTTGAGTTCCTCTTCACTTTCTGCCCTAAGGGTGGTGTCATCTGCATATCTGAGGTTATTGATATTTCTCCCGGCAATCTTGATTCCAGCTTGTGTTTCTTCCAGTCCAGCGTTTCTCATGATGTACTCTGCATATAAGTTAAATAAGCAGGGTGATAATATACAGCCTTGATGTACTCCTTTTCCTATTTGGAACCAGTCTGTTGTTCCATGTCCAGTTCTAACTGTTGCTTCCTGACCTGCATACAGATTTCTCAAGAGGCAGGTCAGGTGGTCTGGTATTCCCATCTCTTTAAGAATTTTCCACAGTTTATTGTGATTGACACAGTCAAAGGCTTTGGCATAGTCAATAAAGCAGAAATAGATGTTTTTCTGGAATTCTCTTGCTTTTTCCATGATCCAGCGGATGTTGGCAATTTGATCTCTGGTTCCTCTGCCTTTTCTAAAACCTGCTTGAACATCAGTATA
Source organism: Bos javanicus (assembly GCF_032452875.1). NCBI lineage: Eukaryota > Metazoa > Chordata > Mammalia > Artiodactyla > Bovidae > Bos > Bos javanicus. Next base: position 52,504,560 of record NC_083874.1, on the reverse strand, counting down.
TGTCAAAATTTCCTTCCTTTTTAAGGCTGAGTAATATTCCATTGCATGTATATACCACATTTCATCTAGTGATTCATCCTTCAAGGAACACGTGGCCTGCTTCCACTGTGAATAGTGTGCTGTGAACATGGGCATATAAATATCTCTTTGAGACCCTGTTTTGAATTCTTTCAGGGTTATACCCAGAATTGGAATTGGTGGAACATAGTAATTCTATTTTAAGTTTTTGAGAAACTGTCATACTATTTTCCAAAGTGGCTGTACCATTTTACATTCCTACTAACAGTGCACAAGTGTTTCAGTTTCTCCACATCTAGCCAGCACTTATTACTCTCTCTCTTGTTTTAATAGTATGTGGTGTTATCTCATTATGCTGTGACTTGCATAGGAATCTTTTTTTAAATAAACTTTTAAATTAATATTTTAGAATAATCTTATATTTACAGAAAAGTTGTATCTCTCATTCAGTTTCAGTTTCCCATGATGTTTCATCTTACATTACCGTGGTACTTTGTCAGACTGAGAATCTGCTTTGTAATAAGCCATCCTCACACACACACACACACACACACGCACACACACACACACACACACACATGATTCTTACATGCACTAAAGTTTGAGAGCCATTGATCTAGGGTCAGGAAAGTCCTTCCAGGGAAATACATTTCAGCTGTTACTTGACAGATGCATATAAGCAAGTAAAGGGAATGGGGTGTGATCCAGGCAGAGGGAACAAACTGTGCCAAAGCCTGGGGGTAATAAAGAACTTGGAGCGTTTGAGGATAATCATAATAGCAATAATAGTAATTTATTGACACTTACCATATGCCAAGCACTGGTAAGCACTTTAGAACATTATTTTACTTAATTTTTCACAACAGTCCTATAAAGTGGGAAATGTTACCATCTCCATTTTATAGAAGAGGTGACTGAGACTTGAAAGAGAGAAGTAGCTTGCCCAAGGCCACCTAAGTATAAAGTGGCAAAGGCAGAATTTGAACTCAGCTCTTTCTTTTCCAATTCATTTTCTCCCATCAGGCCCCAGGAAAGCTTCACCATCTACTTGCAGCAAGAAGCAAAGCACTGAACGCGTGCCTTTCCCTCCCCTGCTTTATTCGTCCCACTCTCTTCCCCAGGCTACTCAACCTTCAGGGCTCCAGAGAGGCCTTTTCTTCCAAAGCTGTTCCCTATTACTCTCCCTCATTGTATTGGTATTTGAACGAGTGAATGAATACAAATAAGTAGCATTAGCAACAGTTTGCACTTATTCATGTGTGTATCTGTTTAATGTTTCTCTCTCCTGTTATCATATAAACCCACATGAAGGCAAGGATTCAGACTGTCTGGTTCTTCTAGTACCTGTAGGTGCTTACTAAGCATTTATTGAATAAAGGAAGAAAGGAACTCAATGAGCATTTTTTGGATGTTGAATGAGTGATTTTTATTTTTGAGAAAGAAAATCAAATGGAGTTTTTGGATGTCATTTAAAACATTAACCATAGATTCCCTCTCTGTCCAGCAAAACCCTCAACCTCACTTCTCCAAAACCCATCACACCCTATAGAAAGTGTCAATGATTTTGATTCCTCAGAAAGAGATACAGGAGAACTTGGTCTGACCTAAGAAACATCTCTGTCACTTTGGAGAAGTTTAAGTCCTGAAATGGGGATGGGAAGCCTCTATTCAAGAATATTCTCAAGAAGAAAATAGAACATCATCTTAACAGCCTCAGAAAGTCAACTGCCTACAAGCAGGGAAAGGGACAAGTGACCTCCCCCACCTTTTCCCACTCTAGGATTCTGCTTTCCAACATAGCATCAGAGAGCTAGCAGAGTGACCAGGCTGCAGGTGAAGGCATAATTGCTCCTCACCTCCCTTGGCTTCCCCAGTGTTAAATTAGCTTTATGTCAATACCACACCCGCAGCTGGGATGAATTATTGAAGCTCATTCACTGCAAAGGGCCCAGGTTCCACTTGCTTTATGGGATGGAGGTGAAGATGAGCATATTATCTCTGCTTGCCTTGTGGTCAGTACATTTTCGGTCCGTGAATATGAAAAGACTCGGCCCTGACCAACAGATAATCCTAGCCTCTGCATCTCATGAGATCAGTGGAGACAGGCATAATGGGAGAGGAGGAACACAGGAACATGCCTGCCAGCCCCAGACTCTTAGTTATCACAGTTGACAATGGTCCCAAACACCTATTCATACCCACATAAGCACGTACAGTCAGCATTCACACACATATAGATGTATGCATACATTCAAAGTCTCAATAAAGGTATGCTCACTCACTAGGGGCTTCCCCAATGGCTCAGCAGGTGAAGAATCTTCCTACAATGCAGGAGACACAGGAGATACGGGTTCTATCCCTGGTCTGGAAGATCCCCTGGAGGAGGAAATGGCAACCCACTCCAATATTCTTGCATGGAAAATTTCATGGACTAAAGAGCCTGGCAGGCTATGGTCCATGGGGTTGCAAAGAGTTGGACACAACTGAGCACGTGGCACTCAGTGAGGGCCCAGGAACAAAAATATGGAGGATGCCGATGTTCTAAATATCAATTTTCTAAAAGACTGTGCAAATTTTAAAGCCTCTCCTCCTCCCCCGCCTTCAATACCAATGCTTCACTAGCAGGGCTGCTTAGTCTGCCCCTGACACTTGGCAGAGATGGATGATCTGGGATGTCCAAGGTCAAGGGTGCGGGGTTTAACTGGTGGGGGCTCTATGTGCATGCAGGGGAAGTTTTCCTTCTTGGTTCTCCTGCATCTCCCCCATGAATTGGCATATCCCTGGATTTAAAGATATGTTTCTGCTGCGTGGCCCAGATGTCAAAATTATTAGTTATAGCTCTGCATTTATTCATACCCACCTGCACCTACATTCACAGTCTCAAACAAGCATTTACATTCCAACACAGAACGCATACCCAGAGATAGGCTTCCTGGCCACATGGTGTGGTTCAAATGCTGCTGAGACGGCCTCCTTACCCTATCAGCTGGTCACATGTCTCTCAAAAACCCCACCATTAAATATTTATCCCTCTGGGAGTCCCCAGTCAAGAATCAAATACCTCTGGTGAAGGCAACACACCATAAAGTTATCATCTAACATTTTGGCAGGAACTCCCTTTGCCCAGGGCACTTCCCCCTGCCTGGCTGGCTGACTCTTACTCATTCTTCAGGTCTGCTCTGGCCTTCCCTGCTGCTCCCTCTTCCTCTAGACTAACAAGGGAGGTTACGTTCCTCCATCATCTACTCTCATTACTCTCTGTCATTTTCCTTAGATACATCCACTATAACTGTAATTAAATGATTATTTGTGTCATTATAGTTGCATAGTTTGTGGCTGCAATAAAACTGAGAGCCCCAGGAGGTTAGGGGCTGTCTTTCTCTCTGATCTTCACTGTACCCCCAGTGCCTAACATGTTGCCTGGTACATAGTAGATGTTCAATAAAATTTAAATGGAGTTGGAGGGTTTGAGGAAAGGAAAGGAGGAAAGGGGGCACAAAAGGTCAGAGCAGATAATTCCAAACTTTTAAAATCCTAGGCCTGTGAATATTATTAGTCTTGCCTTTCCTAACCTGCCAGAGTGACATCAGGTCCACTTCCCTGGGTGATGTTAAGATGTCTGAATGGGTCCACACAGGGACAGCCCTAGGATTTAAGCTGACAGAGACTTCTCAGCTGGAAGAAAGAGGGGCATCCTGCCTGGTCTGGCTCCCTACTTTTCCCAATCATGACTAAGAACTCATACTTCTAGAGCAAGCCTTGTATGAGGATGCCCCTCTTCTAGATATCTCCTGGTAAATAAAATGGAAGCTTTTTTGTATTGTATTGTCTGAGAAAGTATGACATCAATAATAATAACAAAATACTAACAGCTGGCATTTACTGAAAGCTTACTATGTGTCAAGAACTGAATCAAGCACTTAACAATAGTTACATATATAATTATTTCAATTAGTTTTCCAACCATCTTGAGAGGCAAGTATGTATTATTCCCTTTTACAGATGGGGAACAAGCTCAGAGAGATTATGTCATTGGCCCAAGGTCACCTAGGGCCAAACTAGGAAGCAGTTGAGTCAGGACAGGACTCTAGAGGCCAAGTTTTTACCCACCGGGATATACTACCTTCCCTTTTAAGCTCTATTCATACTGTTCATGGGGTTCTCGAGGCAAGAATACTGAAGTGGTTTGCCATTCCCTTCTCCAGTGGACCATGGACTGCAAAGAGATCAAACCAGTCAATCCTAAAGAAAATCAACCCTAAATATTCATTGGAAGGACTGATGCCAAAGCTCCAATATTTTAGCCACCTGATGTGAAGAGCCAACTCACTGGAAAAGATTCTGATGCTGGGAAAGATTGAGGGCAAGAGGAGAAGGGGCAGCAGAGGATGAGATGGTTAGATAGCATCACTAACTCAATGGACAAAAGTTTGAGCAAACTCAGGGAGATAGTGAAGGACAGGGAAGCCTGGTGTGCTGCAGTTCATGGGGTCCCAGAGTCAGATACGACTTAGTGACTGAACAACAATTTTAAGCCCATGAGGAAATGCCAGCCTATCCCTTATCCTTAGACTTTCATACTTACTCAGAAGATAGAAACTGACACCATTTATAAACTTGGGGTTTATTTGGGATCTTGTCCTAGAAGCACCTAGACTCAGCTCCTGGTTCCTAGAGTCAAAGAAGAGGAAAGATGCCAAAACATCTGGAATTGCAGGAGGAAGCAGATACATATTGCTAGAAGGTGCCAGTTCCTGGATATTCCCCAGGAAAACATGCCTGGGTTCAGGCCCTCCTGCTTGAAAGTCGGGCCCATTTTAGCCTTCCCTCTGGACTTCTCTTCTCCCAGTGGTGATCCTGAGGGCTCATTTTAGACTGATGGTTTGAGGTAAGTGATAGATGAGCCACACAGGGTCACATAAACCCAACCCAGCCAGTATGAGGGAGGGTCTACCATGGAGCATGGGTTCTGTTTTCTTGGGATCTCACTTAGGGTCCTGGATTATTGCGTAGAGCCCCGTCTAGAAGATGAGAACTATTGTGGACACCGGGTCATGGTCTCTTTTTCCCCCACCTCTCCCTCATGCGCTCACCTCAGTTTTATTCCTCCAGTGATTAGCAGAGCCTGAGCTCCAAAGTAGGTCTGGACTCAGTTTAAGACCATTAAGGTCCCAGACCCCATGCGGCTGAAATTTGGTCTGTCACAGATACTTTCCAGCTTATCTTTTTAGCCTGCATTGATCCTGATGTTTTCTCCTCTAGTCTGTGAACTGCTAAAGGGCAAGGTCCAAATCAGTGTTGAATAGGGTCAGTGGGCATGCATCCTCTACTGTTGCTTTCTTCTACTGTGTTCTAGAGACTAGAAAGCTAGACTACATTTCCCTGACTCCCTTACAGTTAAGTACACTTGTGTGACTGGAAGGCAGAAAAGTGGGAAAGGCCTTCTTTCTACTATTTTGGGCTTTCTGCTGGTAAGCAGGATTCTGGAGAGGTGCAGTTCTCCTGCAACAGTTATTCCAGCTTCCTGGTCTCTTCTTCCTAATTCCTAGATGGCAAAGCTTTGGCAGTGTGTTCTTTAATTCAATAGTACCGATGGTGGCCTTTTGAGTCCCCATTTCTGATTATGGAATATGTCCTAGCCCTCTTGGTACAGCTTCTAGGGGTCCACTCCACAGATCTTTAAACATATTTTTGTAAGGACTCAATTCCCTATATTAAATTCCCTTCAGTTTAAAACACCTAGAGTAGCTTCTGTTTCCTGCACTGAATCAAGCCCTCAAAGAGTTGTGGAATGACTTCGTGGCAGGGCAGAGTAGGTAGATAGTAGGAAAAGAAATAGACATATTTCAAGGGCTGTAAGCCTTGTACAAAGGGGATAGAAGGCAAATAAGTACACAGTTCAAATGTATGAGTTCAGAAGTCTGTTACAGATCCACCATTGAATGCACACTCAATGTGTGTGATCCTTAGATACAAACACACACGCACGCACACACATACACAGAGCATGACTCGGGATTCTCTCTCCTAGCTTGAAAATTCAGCCACCTTTATTTAGTATGATGGCCCCAAATGGGATGGAGAATCATGTAGAAGATAAAAGATGTGTGTGTGTGTGTGTGTTAGGAAGATAAAAATCAAGGTGAAGTGATAAGACTGCAGAGAACGAATGAAGTAGGAATAATAAAGGAAGAGCTGGAAGTATGTGGGAGAGTAAACTGGGAGTGAACTTAAATAGAAAAGAGGAAAGGAGGCGAATGAAGGGGTACTTAAGGGGAGATAAGCAAGAAAACCAACCTCCTCACTCCTGAATACTTGATTTCTATTGCACAGTGCCTGGAAAATAGCAGGCATTAGATATACATTTACTAAACTGAAGAACAAAGTTAGGAAGGATGGAGGAGGCAGGATCACACAGGATGGGGTATGTGCGTACTTACAACCACTAATATTCATCAAGTTTTACCGTGAGCCAGGCACTCTGCTAAGCATTTGACATGCATTATGGATTTAAACACACAAAGCTCTCTATGAGGCAACTGTTAAAGTATCTTCATTTTATAGATGAAGAAACTGAGGCTCAGACAGTTTAACTCATCCAAGATCACACAGATAGTAAGTGGCAGAGTTAGAACTTGAATCCTGACTTGTCTGACTTCAAAACCAGTATTTCTCACCACCACATTATATGTATTCCTGTTTGAGTCAAAGGTAGGTCCACCCCCCCCCCATCCCCCTGCATAAGTTCAGAGGGCACACAAAGGGACATGTGCCCAGACCTGGTCTATCAGAGAGGAGAGGGCTGGCAAAGGAGGATAGGGAAAGCAGCTGGGGCCAGGCCAGGTTCCCTATCTGGGGAGGGACCATATTAAAGCCTCATCTTCAACAACACACAGAAAAACAATTTGAAACTTAATCATCTCCCAGAATTATGATCCCTCCCCGCAGCAGGGAGCACATTAGCAGAGCTGGGAAATGATAATTCAGCAGCCCCCAACCCAGCAGGGAGGGAAAGAGAGGAGGAGGGTGGAGAGAGTTAGGAAAACAGAAACAGAGGCAAGGCAGAGATAGGGGGAAGGGAGGCAGGGCCTGACCTCTCCCAGTTTTTTCTTTAACTCTATCAGAGACAGCCTTCCAAGGGAGTGGCCTGGTGGCACTTGACCCTTCAATTCTCCTCAGATAGGGCAGGAGTCAAGTTGCCCCTTGGGTCAGTTCTCAGCACCCATGGATGCCCATGTCCAGAGCTGCACCCATGCCCACCCAGGCTAGGTGTGGTTTACAGTGTTAGCCTAGGTGGAGGAGAACTCCCAAGCTCCCAGCCAGCTGAGTCTGGCCCTGAGCCCCTTCTGGTGTGATGGCACCTAGGCGAATCGTTGGTCCGTCAGGACCCGAGGTGCTGGACAGCTCCCAGCCCCAGAAATATTTCTCCAGAGAGAGCCAGAGAATTGGGGCGAGGCTTCTACCCAAAACCGCGGCAATTCCCACCCTTAGGAGAACCACGAAGGCTGCCGGGAGCAGTAGGGGAGAGGGCTTGGGGTCGTGAGGGGGTCCCGATGGAGATGTGGTGGGGACCTGGAGACTGGAGCCCTGGGGGCAACTTCTCCAGACACATTCCTTCCTTCTGAGTCGAGACCCCCCACTGATTCCACCACCCCCCGCCAGGGACAATGGTGCCTTCAGCCCCCAGAGATGAATGGGGCCTTTCAGAGCCGCACGCCACGGGGTCAGCAGCGGCCACCGGGTCCCAGGGCTGCCCAGCCTTCAGAGCACAGAGTTACTGGTCTGGGGCGATTGCGTAGCTCTTGGGGGAGGGAAGGTATTCTATGATCCTGGTCTTAGACTAAGACTGGTGCCTCCTGGGAAAGAGAATCATCCCAGATCAGAAAGTTCCTGGTAAAGAAGGATTTTAGAGGTGTGGGGAAAGAGGAACTCCCCTTCTCTGTGCCAGGCGAGGAGACAGTTGTGTGCCTCCTTGGGAGGCAACAGAGAAAGCTGTGTAGGGACAGAACCTACAAAGATTCTCTCTCCCCTCTCCAAATCAAGGTCCCCCCTCCCTTAGGATGGGGCAGCGTCCTCCTTTCAGTGTCCAGGTCCCTTCTTCTAGGGCTGTCCCTGAGGTCTGGTCCCTCCTCCCTGCTCCTGTCTCCCCTCCCCATCTCACACTGCACAGACTATCCGGTTTCTATGGTAACAGGCCCAGGAAGGCTCTGCCAGGAGGCCAAGGCCACTATTGCTGTTGGTGGGGAGAGGGCTATAGGAATTGAACATAAGGAGCAGAAGATGAGTTCTAGCTCTCAGAGGGGGACAAAGACCTGTTGGGAGTGAGATTTTCACTGCTGGAGGGGCTCAAAGAAGAGAAGCCAGAAATATAATTTTGCGATGTGACTCAGGCAGAGTTGAAGGGCACCTTCTTGTTGCTCCGGTTCTTAGTGCTCTAGAAATCTAGACAAGCCCCATCAGAGGGGTAATTAGTGGGTGAAGAAGTGAAACAGGTAGTACCAAGAGTTTTGCCCCTGCCTTTTCCACCTGAGGCTCTATTGTTCTACTCCTCCTGGGGACATGCCCACTTGAAAGAAGGAAGTCCCCAGGAAACTAGAATGCTATTGGGGGGAAACCAGAGTGGGTGTGGGTATTCAGGGCTGTTCAGGAATTTCCTGTAGGCAGCTGGAGCTGGAGGTGGCCAGAGCCTAGGAGTGTCAGGTGCTTTTGTGGCATCTCTCCTCATATCTCCATTGAAGAGTTGGGGGTGGGTCTGGAGGCTGCAGCTTCCTCCCCTCTATCGAACCTGTCAGGATGCTGGGGTAATGAAAAGAAGAGAGTGGAGGTGGCCAAGCAGGGATTGGGAGGAGAGAAAGTAAAAGAAGCCTGAGGAAGGAGGGAGGGCCAGAAGAGGGGTGGAAGGAGTAATGCAGACATGTCTGGTGAGGGCAGGGAGGGAGCTTCATAGAGGCTTGACTCAGCTCCTGGGAAATGAACCCCGGTCCTCACATCTTCTCAATACCTCTTGGGCAGAGACCATTGGAAATCTTAGAGTCCGGGGAGAATTTGTTGGGGCGATTCCCTTGGGAAGAGGCCTCCGAGGTTATCAGAAGGTTTAGCAAAGCTTCCCTGGGGAACAAAAAGGGTCCCTTGGGAGCCTAGAGTTTCCTGGACTTGAGCCATTGGCTCTCCCTTGGCTGGAGCCCCCAGAACAGTCGTTTTGGTGTTTGCTTATTTTGGTTATTTTTTGATCAGATATTTTGGCACTGTGCAAACTGTCTCCCGTTGCCATGGCAGCCGTGACAGGGGCTGAGGCACCGTGAGAAAAATACCAAAATTAATGAGTGAGCAAAAGTGCAGCCGAGAGAAAAACAAGGTTAAAAAAAGAGTTAAAACAGTAATGAAAACAGGCTTCCCAGCTTCACAGCAAAGCAGCTGCTGAAGCCTCCCAGAGCAGCAGCCCCCGCCCAGCTTTGGGCTCCTGGCATCTCCCAGACCTCAAGGCAGAACTCATTCGCCTTCCCTGACCCAGCCAGCCACAGACGCAACAGCCACTTGGGAGCCGTCCCAAGTACAACAGTAGATCAGCTCCAACAGAAGATCAGCTCCCATCTCAGGTAGCATCCTGCCTCCCAGAACAGCTTCCCAGGGAACAGCTTCTCATCTCCTAGGCAACGGAGTCTGGGCTCCATCCCCCACACAAGAGTGGTCCAGCTATATTACCAGGAAATGGCCTCCCAGCTACATTTGAGCTTCAGAACTATGGCTGCAGGCATAACAGCATCCCAGCTAGAGTCCTGCACACAATAATAGACCAGCCACAAGCCTGGGCAACAGCATCTTAGCTATAGCCAATCCCCAGTATGCTGTCATCACAGCTATAGTTTCAGGACCAATAGCATCCCAGCTACAGTCCTATACACAACAGTAGCTCTGCTCTTATCCCAGGTAACAGCCTTCCTCTCAGGTACAGGCTCCTAGCAACAGCCTCTCATCTCCTAGGACCTAAGCAACGGATCCAGCTACAGTTCTACCTACGTCATATGAACAGAGAACAGCTTCTCAGCTATAGCCAGTCTCAGGTATGCCAGCCTCACATCTTCAGCTTCAAGGCTTACAGCATTTCAGTTACAGCCCTCCTTTCCACATGAACACACACGACAGCCTCTGTCATAATCTGATTGTTCTGGAGATAGCCTAGGCACACCAGCATCATAGCATCACAACAGTGTCCCAGCTGCTATCAGTGGCAACAATTTTTTTGTGTTACAATGCCAGGATCTACACCATCCTAACTTTCTTAGTCACAGTCCATCCCAGGCACATACATATCACAGCAAGAGCCTTAGGCCCCAAGCATCCCAACCACTCCCACACCAAGCATAACTCAGGGTCCAATCCCCAGCCATAGTCTCAGCTGGAATCTCAGGCACCATCAGTTTAGAACTTGACCCCATATCCTACTTGTCAGTCAGGTCCTCCTCCCAGTTTGGTATGGGGCCAGGAACCTGGCTTCTCTCCTCAAATGTAACCTCCTGGTCTCTGCCCTCTGCCTGCCCTCCTTCTTTGGGAAAACAGCCTTATCTTCATTTCTACACTGTCCCAGGCTCAGGTCCCCCAGCCTGGCAGAGGGTTAGGAAGGGAGAGAGAGCAGGGAGAAGAGTAGACACACCCTGGCTTTGCGCCGGCCCAGTTCTGCTCCCACCACTTGGTGCAGGATTTGGGCTTGATGGTGGTAGAGTAGGGAGGACGGAGGAGAACATCTGGGAGATTAGCATTTCCTGCCCAGCTCTGCGGCTGCCTATCTTGCTCAGCCCTGAGCAAGGGAGGAGAACAGAGGAGCCTTTGAATGGCTCCCAGCAAGCAGACTGGGGAGGGTTTGCTGCAGCGGGCAGCAGGCACATGCTGGGGGCAGGGAGGCTGGGGCAGCTCCTCTGTGGAAGATTTCTTGTCTCTGGGCCACTGATTCCTCCCTTGGAGCTGTGCTCAATGATGGGGAGAGTGTGAGTTTTGCAAGGGACAGAGAGAAACCACCTAAAGGACAGATTTGCCTGCCACTAGCTCACCTCATCTCTCACCCAGAGCCCCCTACCTGGGATTCTAGGGCTGAGGGCTAGGGGTGCAGACTAGAGCAGGGCCCAGGCCAGAAAGGGAGTCCAACGGAGAGGGGGCTGCTCTCGGAGAGATCTTGGCCAGCCCTTAGCTGGCCGGAGAAGCCCACCCTTACCCTGAGGAGGGCTCCACCGAGAATCCAGGTGTCAGAAGGGGAGATAGCAGAGGAAAGAGACAAGGGGTAGAAGAGCGATAGGGATGGGAAAATGCGGTTGGATAGGGAGGAGGAGTCAGAGGCCAAGGCAAATAGAGACGCAGATATCGGTCATCCCGTATTAGACCTTTCCACACCCAGTGACAGTCCTTGCCAGGAACACAGTCTTTCTCACTCTTCTGAACTTCAACCCTCTGCATTGGCTTATCCATGGCGAAAGGCTGGAGGTCGTATTGGACTGGGGTACTTAAGAGCCTCGGGTACCAAACCCTGAGCGAAGGAAAAGGAATTCCCAGGCAGCTCAGCCACCTCTAGATGGCGCCAGAGAGCCAAAACTGAGTGGGAGAAACTGAGTTATCGAGTGTGTGAGACACTGCGTGTTGCCACCGTGTGAGTCGGTGAGTGTGAGTGTAACAGAGAGTGTGGCACTGCGAGGGCGTGTGATACAGGCCGTGACACCGCGCGGCTTCGCGGGGTAGGGACCCGTGTGACTCAGTGTGAATATGTTTGTCACTGGTAAATGTGTTGGGGCCACAGCTCCATGCCGCCCAGAGGACAGGTGATTGGGGGACCCTCTAACAGCCCGAGCTGAGGCCCGTCACCTCATCTTCACACTTGCATATTTCCCCAGTCCTCATTCTAGGGGAGCCTCCGGGTCCCATTACCCTCCCCCTTCCACGGTCCCCTCCGTAGCCCCACCCCCAAGACTTGCTGCGGCCACCGACGCTGACCGCTCTGCGGCTTCGGCCAGAGGGGGAGGGGTGGACTTCCCCAGAGCGCAGTGGGAAGGGAGGGCCACTCGGGGTGCTCTGGGGGTCTGGGCAGGAAGAACGTGGATCTGGAGAAGCAGATGCCCAGAGAAGGCATCGGGAGACATTTCCCGTGCCTCGACTTCCCAGAGGGGCAGAGTAAAGGACAGGTGTTTGAATAAGGTTGGGAAAGGAATTTGGGAGGGGTTCCAAATGGGGGCACGGGTGGGATAAGTGTAAACTGAAGAGCCTGGGAGGGGGACAATCTGCGTATACGGGCCTCGGGTAGCGAGGAGACAGCAAAAGGGGTCCCGGCTTTGCGGAGCGGTGCTGGGGTCCCCTCCCAGCAGAACCAGAGCGGTCCCGAGCTCCACCTCCCGGCCACGGAGCGGGGGGAGGGGGACAGGGAGGCGGGCGGGAGGCGGGCGGGCGGGCCAGGAGGGAGGGGGAGGGAGGGGGCGGGCCCGGCTGTGCGCTCCGCTCGCTGCTGGCTCCGCCGCCGCCGCCACCGCCGCCGCCGCCGCCGCCTCACACACTCCGGGAGCGGGAGCGCGGCGCGGACGCGAAGCCGCCGGGGCTGCTGCGCGCAAAGCCAGCCGGAGCCAAGCCTGAACCGCAGCGCCAGCCCGAGCCGTGCTGAGTCGCAGCCCGGGCCGGGGCCGGTGGCGGCTCATGGACTGCAGGGCCCGCGGCCGGCGCTGCCCAGAGTCGGGTAAGGATCGGTGGCGGTGGAGGCGGCGGTGGCTCCCGCCCGTGAGCGGCCATGGCCGGCGGGAGCCGAGGGAGGGGCGCTCGGCCGAGCGAGGCCACGGGGGCCCAGTCGGTGCTCCGCGTGCCGGGGTTGAATTGGGGGCGTTTGGAAGCTCGGAGTGGGGGTTGCGGCCGGGGCACCCTGGCCTCCAAGGTCCGCCGCAAGAAGCCAAGCGAGGAGAGGGAGTGCTGGACTGGACCCCAGCCTAGGCGCCCTGCACCCCGGTGCGCTTGGAGCTGCGAGCATAAGGGGGCTCCGGGAGCGCGAGAGATGGAGATGGTTTGGGGCAAGAGCGCAGCCCCCAGTTGGGGGGGCATTCCCCGAGGACGTAGCAAGCAAGGACCCTCATCCACAAGCACACACACTTGTTGGGCGACCGGCTCGGATCACTCAGGCGCGTCCAGCTCCCCGCGGGCACCCGGAGGGCCAGACCACGGACATATGTACACACATACATACATATGTGCACACAGGCATACCTCCCGCACATCAGCGCCCGCTGGGGCACCGTCACTAGCTGAGAATCCGCTTCAGCGCCTGCACGCTCAGCGGCACGGACACACAACCTGTGGTCCTACAAAGCAATAGAACACAACCGGGGGTGACATTCGGCGACTTGGACACACAAACGCAATCTCGTGCTCTAAAACAGGAGTGTCACGGCCACAGTTAGCCAGATGAACACTCAAAACCCAGTCACACACACACATATTCCTTTAAGGAACACACCCTAACATAAATTATGTTACACTCCTTGGCCAGAACACAGGTACACAACGCGTCTTGCTTGCACCCCTCGATTGCACCCATAAACACAGAACCCAGTGTTTCCGCACACGCCTTGAAGGCATACACCCTAACACAGCAAGTGGCACCCACAACAGCGCTTCACGGTCACAAACACAGTTTATTGCTTCCCACATCTTAACACTGGATTCCACACACACCTTCCACCAACAATATCACATTACACCTTGCGGGGTATACACACAAACACACGCGCTCTGTCCCTCTCCCTCAAAGGCCAGATTCCGTCCTGGGAAGCTGCCGGGCCGCCGGGAGAGCCCCTAGCGCCCCTTCCCCTTATCACGATACAGGCAGTGTAAATATCGGCGGCGGGAACCCTAGGGGCGGGCTGGCCGGACCAGCTTCCCCGCCGGCGCCTCCCCCACCCCCACTCCCGGGCCGGCCGGCTGGGTATTCCCGGAACAAGCTGGACCTGGCAGGCCGCGCCACCCCGCCTCCCCGAAGCTCCGGGGCACTAGGCCCTTTTGCAAAGGGTGCCAACCTTGGGCAGTGTTTGCGACCCTCTTCGGACCATTCAGTTGCGTTCTCCGAACCACCTGGATCCCCAGTAGACCTGGGTCCCACACACCTGTGTCTCTCTCACACCTGGGCGTCCCCTGCGCCAGGTCCCGGCTGCAGGCCAGAGTCGTGTGCGCGGGCGAGGCCCTGGGACCAGGAGGGCACGCGCGGCACGCGCAGGAGCAGAATTGGCAGGCGACAAGGACTCGCACTCCTTCCCCCCACCTACCCTCGGGAGCCCAGACTTCTGGCCTCTGTTTCTCAGCAGTGGCCGGCGACCATTCCTTCTAGCAGGAAATATTCGGGGCGGCTCTGACATCTTTCATGATTGAGAGTAGGGTAAAGCCCCCTTTTCTGCTGTCCGCGAGAGGCTCGGTTTTACGAGAATTTCTCCTCCGGGCCGGGCTCGCCGCTTTGTGATTCCGGCGCCGGCTTCTTCCCTGCCCCCTCCCGGCGCCCGCGGCGCGGCTCTCGGCGACGCCGGCTTGTGGGGGTCCCTAGGCTGAGACCGGGAGTGCGGAGGAGGAGGGATTCCCGGCGGCGGCCCCTGGGGCAGGGGGCGCCTGGGGCCCGCTGGTGAGGCGCGTTCTCCCGGCGCCGCACTCGCGTCTCGCCTCGGGCTCGGGGAGGCCCGGCGCCGCGGGGGTGAGGGTGGGGGTGGGGTGGGGCCGAGAGATCCCGGGGATGCTGGAGGAACTGCCGCTGTCCCACCCCGACACTCTCCAGTGTCCTCTGGGAGGAGATGCCCCGAGCGCAGGGTGTGTGCCGCGAGCGCCCGCTGACCGCAGCGGTGTAGGTTGGGGTCTGCCCGCTCCGGCCTGTCCGGCTGAGTCTAGGATGTCGTGCCGGAAGACACCGAGGGCCTTCCATTACCTGCTTTGAGCCAACCCTTGGTAGCTGCCTGGAAAGAGGGCGCCCAGAGGTGTTTGTGACAGCCAGAGGTCTAGGTGTGTGGGGGTTAGGGGTGGGGCAAGTGTTACTTTCTTGATGTGGGGGTCTCGGAGGATTGAGATCTGTAATTATAACTAGACCAGGGCATGGAGTGGATCGAGGAGGGAGGGATGAGAAGGGCCTCCAGAGACTGCCGAGCAGGATAGCAGGGGAGCAGGTCTGGTTTCAGTTCTGGCTGCATTTAGTTTCTCCCCTTCCCTCCCACCTAGTCCCCACCCCCAAAAGGGATTTCAGCTGGAAAGGGGCGTCTTGCTGGCAGAGGTTCTGCTGCTGTGGCTACTTGGTCAGGGGACCTGGGCTAGGTAGAGATGGTGAGCTAACTGCTTCGGAGTGTGGGTGGAAGGGTCAGGAGAGGGTCTGGGAGGATGGAGGGAGGAGCTGAGCAGGAGTCAGGGCTGGGGAGAGGAGATGGGGAAGGAGGAGATCCTCACATGGGGTGAGGGCTGCCCCTACCATAAGAGAGGATAGTTGGTGCTGCAGAGATTATTTCAACCATGTATTGAGCTCCTACTGTCTGCCAAGGCCCATGGTGGGTGATGAGGATGCAATACTGTAGTAAGATACACAACTACCCTTGCCTTCATAGGTCTTCCCAGCTGGCAAGGGATTTGTTCACTTATTGATGAAACCAGTGAGCACCTACTGTGTGTCTGATGCTGGAAATGAAATGCTCCATTTAGATAGAAAGATATCACTCCTTTACAATAGACCTTAATGTATCAGCTCTCATTTAATCCTCCCAAATAATTTCAAGAGGCAGGATTATTTCCATTCCACACTATAGAAATATCTTCAGAGAGGTAAAGTCACTTGGCCAAGGTCACACAGCTAGCAAGTGGTGGAACAAGAGTTTGAACTCTGACAATCTGACTCAAGAATGCAGGTGCCTGGAAACTCCACAGAGGCTAATAGAGGGTTGTGAAAGAGAAGGGAGAGGAGCTGAGGGCTGTGCACTTATTCACTGTGGGAAGCCTCTGAGCAGCTCCACCCCATACAGCCCAGCTTGCTTGCCCTCCTTTCCCAGATGTTTGCTTTGTCCTTTGGTGTTTTGTGCCCGCAGTGGTGGTGGCTGTTTGTTCCACTGCAGGGGTGGGGGTCACAGTTGACCTGGCCTCTGGGGCTGTGACATCTGCCCCTGTATGTTTCCTCTCTGGCCACAGCATTCAGGAGGAAATGGCCCCTGGTCCCCGAGGTAGGCTGGCAATGAAGGTTCCAGGTGACCCCCACAGCCGTCCTTCTTCCTGCCCAGATGTTGACACAGATGGCATTTTCCTTGGCTTTCCCTGGCCTCTGCCCTCCCACCTCACTGTGCTCGTGGAGCCTGAGAAGAATGAGTCACTGACCCTCCTGAGGCTCTGACTGCTCAGGGTCCTGGGTTCCCAGTGTCACCAGGTGGAGGTGGGGACACCCCTGCCGGGAAGGCAGCCAGTGCCTGGGCAAGGGCAGATAAGGCACTAATGGCTTCAGAGGCTGCCGTCTGGGACTAATGACTCCCTGTAACCAACCACCAGGACAAAGTTCAGGGATGGTGGGAGCAGGAGTAGGAAGGGCTGCCTCACTGCCACTCCTGGCTGTTCTGTTCTCTCTCCCTGCATCCAGGGAGGCCTGGCGTCCTTCCGTCCTTGAACCCTAGACCCTCTCTTTCTCTTTCACTCCTTGCCCTGCAGGTTTGGCAACCCAGGGATTGTGTGTGTGTGTGTGTGTGTGTGTGTGTGTGTGTGTGTGTTGGGGGAGGGGGGGTACATAGCAACCAGTGATTTCTGTTGATTTCTCTTCCTCCATCCAGCCTTTTCTCAACTCATGTGGGAAGGCATTCTTATTTCTCAAATCCCAACTCGTCAGCTTACTAGGAGCTTCCCTGTTGGCTCAGTTGGTAAAGTGTCTGCCTGCAATACTGATGACCCAGGTTCAATCCCTGGGTAGGGAAGATCCCTTAGAGAAGGAAATGCCAACCCACTCCAGTACTCTTGCCTGGAAAATTCCATGGACGGAGGAGCCTGGTAGGCTACAGTCCATGGGGTTGCAAAGAGTCAGACACGACCGAGCAACTTCACTTTAACTTTTCAGCTTACTATTTCTATGACCTAAGGCAGTTATTCTTTCTGAGCCTCAGTTTTATCATATGTACTATGGGAAGCCATGTAATAATAAACAGGACCCATTTCAGACGATTGGGAGGATTAAATGGGAAATGGATGTAAATGTAGTAGAATCTCTGGGAGTGTTAGAGATGATGATGGTAAAGGTGATGACAGAAATTATACTTCATTCTTAATTCCAAAGACCTAGAGTACCTCAAGGTTGTTCCCAGAAGGTTCCAGACCCTTGCTGCCTCCACCTTGCTGCCTGGGGGGTTTCTCCAGGCCCCTCTTCCAGAATCAGAATTCCTAAGGGTGGGGCCAGATTGTACTCATTTTAAAGGGACTCTTCAGGTACTTAAAGAGCCTAGCCTTCTTCAGCTCTTGATCCTACTCTGGGCAAGCCTCTCCCAACCCCTGGAAACTCCCCCTGCCCCCAACCGTCCTTGCCTTGGATATTCCTTTTTAGTGTTCCTCCCAATCAGAAGTTAGATGCCACAATCCTTTCCTGACTCCTAAGGGTGACAGGGGGGCTTCCCTGGTGGCTCAGTGGCACAGAATCTGCCTGCCACTGCAGGAGATGCAAGAGACGTGGGTTTGATCCCTGGGTGGGAAAGATTTCCCTGGAGAAGGAAATGGCAACCGGCTCCAGTATTCTTGCTTGAAAAATTCCATGGACAGGGGAGCCTGGTGGGCTATAGCCCACGGGGTCGCAAAGAGTCTGACGTGACTGAGCGACTGAGCACGGGTGACAGCAAGAGTGAGAGAATGTGTATGAGTATTAGGAGGCAGGCGGGAGGTGGGGAGAATGTGTCACAAACACGCTATGTTTGTGCTGCCTGGGAGGCCTGAGGGGTCAGAGCCCCTGGTTGTGACCTGAGATGGGGAAGAAAGCCCCCGAGATTGGTGCTTAATCTGTAGCTCTTAGAGCAGCTACAAATCAAAGTCACCCTGACGCTGCCAGACCACGGACCTCTGAAGTTGTAGCCAAAATTTGTGAACATTCGTTCTTCTTGGAAAAATCTGCCATGTAGTTTCATAAAATTTACTAAGGGGGATGTGACTCCAAAAGGTTGATCTGGAGAGAGTGAGTGGAGGCAGGCTGTCACTGCTTTATTTCTCCTCTTTGTCAGGTTTAAGCCCCACCCAGCCAAGACTTGGAGTTGGTGCTCACAGTGATCCCATATAGTGTGTGTGCTGTGCAAGGGAGGGCAGAATAAGGTGCCCAGAAGGGAATGAGGTTCTTTGGAGATAGGTGTGTTTGGGTTGGGGCTCGATGGTAGGATGAGCCCAGTGCCAGGTCCATGAGGAGAGGGGAAATGGCTGAAGGATGGATCCAAATAGAGCGTCAGATAAATTCCTCTCTCCTTTAAAGAGATTAAGATTGCAGCTGGGAACAAACACACACTACTCATCTGATAACAGCCTCACATGTGTTGAGCCTATTAGTGGGAGAAACGACCAGGGAGGGGCTTTGCTTGTGCAAGGAATCGGCATTCAATGACCATTTGCTGAGATCTAACCTACACAAGAAGGGTTCGATCAGAGCCCGGGGAGTCCTCAGTGGAGTGGAGAAAGTGGGTGAGGACGAGCAGTGAACACACACCAAGTTCCAGGATAGGTTAGCTAAAATAATCGCAGTCATTCATTAGCTGTGACTGAGCACCCACTGTGCTGTGTGGGGGGCTTCCCTGGTGGCTCAGTGGTAGAGAATCCACCTGCCAATGCAGGAGACCCGGGTTCAATCCCTGGGTCAGGAAGATCCCCTGGAGAAGGAAATGGCAACCCACTCCGGTATTCTTGCTTGGGAAATGCCATGGACAGAGGAGCCTGGTGGGCTACAGTCCATGGGGATGCAAAAGAGTTGGACATGACTTAGCGACTAAACAGCAGCAGCAGCAACTGTGTGCAGGGTCCAGGGCGAGGCCCTCAGGATGGATATATGAGTAAACAAAGCAGAGGCTCTCTTAGTTTCTGCTCACAGAAAGACAAACCATTCACAAATTATTCCCCAAACAGCTACCTAACTACATCGGTAAGTGCTTTGAGGGAGCATTTGTTGAGTGCCCATGTGCTAGGCATTCAGCCCATATGATCTCAAACTCCCTAGGAAAGAGGTAGTCATATTCCCATTTTACTGACAAGGAAACCGAGGCTCTAAATCAACTTCTGCAGCTCACATGGTCAGGACGTGGGCAGCTGGGGTCTGCCTCAGACTGCCTGATGTCACAGTCCCTGCTCTCTCCATCCTGCTGCCCTACACCTGTCAAATGGGTACAACCCAACAAAAGTGACAACCAGTCATGGGTTAGAATGGTGAGCTCCACAACGACAGACTGCATCTGTGTTCCACTGCCCATAGAGCAGTATGTTCCACTGTGTTCCATAGAGCCTGGAACATTTTAAGTACCCAATAAATGTTCCCTGAAAGCATGAATGAGCACTGTAGTGAGCCCAGCTCTGGGAAGGGGATGAATGCAGGGAGCCCTGTCCCTTCCTTCAGGATGCTTGGGGAGGTGGAAAACACAGGACTAGATGCACAATATGGGGACTGAATAACACAGGCGGGCGGTGTCCCCGGCTGCACGGTGATTCATTGCCGAGGGATTGGTACACACAATAAGTGGCTGTGAGTTGGAGGAAGGAGAGGTCACTGTGGGCTGAAGAGGCTGGGAAGGCTTCCCGGGTGACCAGCGGCTGCCTTTAGTGGGGTGGGTGTGGCCTGTCACAGGGCCTTGGTAGGATTTCCAAGTGCGGGGCACCTATTTCAGGGGCAGGCAAGGAGCTGGGGACAGGAGATCCAGCCTGAGCCTCTGTTGAAGATGCCAGGCCAAAGACTTTGGATTTGCAAAGCAGGGCTGGTTGTGGTGTGGTGGTGCTGGAGAAGAGGAGGTAGTCAAGGCTGGTACTGAGCTGGAGTCTGCTGACACACAGCTCAAAGCTGAGGAGACCAGCAGGAGCAGCAAGCTGCTGTCGTGACTGCGGTGCAGATTGTGGTTGGCTGGGGCATACAGGCCTCTCACTGGAAGGATTTGGGGGTGGGCAGGGAGAGGCAGATGCGAGATGGGGCTGGACCGGTTAAGGCCGGGAGGGGCCGGGTGTGAGGTAGGGGCCAGATACACACTGGGAGACTGAACAGACGTGTGGGAAGTGGTCTGGGCAAGGCTGCTCGTGTCATCGGCAGCCCAATCCCAGTTAGACCTGCTGGACTCCTAGTTTCTAAGGCCGGGCCAGGGCAGCTCCCAATGCCAGTTCCAGGGCTAGTCAGCTCTGACCACTGACTGCCCTGACCCCAGTATTGACGTCTGCTATCTTCCACGTACCTGCCCATGTCTCTCCTCCCCACCGCCCCCGTGGAGAGCGAGGGCGGAGGAGCTGTGTGTGTACACACAGGTGTCCATGCTCAGGGGCATGTGTGTTTGCAAGGAGGTCGGGGAGGGAGAACCCCTATTCCTCAACCTTGTTTGCAAGCCTCGGTTGGGGCCCTGTTCAAGCTGGCCCTTTGTAGGGGTGGGCACCCTGGTTAGCAGGGTGATTTGTGTCAGAAGGGGATTTGAGATGTCCTACCTCACATGCGCACACTGACTTGGCATCTCAGAAGGGATAGGAACGTGACGTCATCCCTTCTGCCTGCAGCCAACTTGAGCGGCCCTCAGCGTGGGCGGTGGTGATGATTGGGGTCTGGGGAATGTGAGGGTTCCTGCGTCTCTCTCCTACTGTGTTCATGGCAGGGGGTGGGGGGCTCCAGGTCTCGCCCTTGCACTTGCTGTCTCTCCCTATCTCAGTATCAGGGTAATTAGCATGGGTGACTAAGGCAGGATGCTGGTGAGAAGGAGGTGTTGGGCAGAGAGCAGGGAGGGAGGGAGTGTCAGGTGGGTCTGGGCATTCCAGGGGCGGGAACTGCTCTAGACCTGTTCCGGCGCCTACCGGCTCCTCCAGCTGGAGCAGACACCGCTGCTACGCTGGGCTGTGGGTGAGACTCTGGGTTCTGGGTCCTGGAATCGGTATTCTCTCTCCTGGAGATCAGTGTGTGGGTGGGAGAGGGGGAGTTGGGGGCGGCTCTGGGCAGCCCTCAGAGCCTGGGCTCTCCTCCCAGCTGACCACTCTGTTCTGTCTCTCCCCCTTACAGCTCTCCTGATTCTGGAGCCTGCCCCAATGGGGCCCCTGAGGCACAGCCCAGGCCCCGGGGAGCGACGTCTGCTGTTGCCCACCCTGCTGCTAGCACTGCTGCTGCTGCTGGCTCCGTCCCCGGGCCATGCCACTCGGGTGGTGTACAAGGTGGCTGAGGAACAGCCGCCCAATACCCTCATCGGGAGCCTCGCCGCTGACTACGGTTTTCCCGACGTGGGCCACCTGTACAAACTAGAGGTGGGCGCTCCATACCTGCGGGTGGATGGCAAGACGGGCGACATCTTTACCACAGAGACCTCTATCGACCGTGAGGGGCTCCGTGAATGCCAGAACCAGCTCCCTGGTGAGCCCTGTATCCTGGAGTTTGAGGTGTCTATCACGGACCTTGTGCAGAATGGCAGCCCCCGGCTGCTGGAGGGCCAGATAGAGGTTCAGGACATCAATGACAACACGCCCAACTTCGCCTCGCCAGTCATCACACTGCCCATCCCCGAGAACACCAACATCGGCTCACTCTTCTCCATCCCGGTGGCTTCGGATCGAGATGCTGGCCCCAACGGTGTGGCATCATATGAGCTGCAGGTGGGGCCCGAGGCCCAGGAGCTATTTGGGCTGCAGGTGGCAGAGGACCAGGAGGGGAAGCAGCCGCAGCTCATCGTGATGGGCAACCTGGACCGGGAACGCCTGGATTCTTACGACCTCACCATCAAGGTGCAGGATGGTGGCAACCCCCCACGTGCCAGCAGCGCCCTGCTTCGGGTCACCGTGCTCGACACCAATGACAATGCCCCCAAGTTCGAGCGGCCGTCCTACGAGGCTGAGCTGTCTGAGAACAGCCCCATAGGCCACTCAGTCATCCAGGTGAGAGGCCCCTCCATCTGTCAGGGTGACCCACTCTACCCTGGGTCTACTCTACCCTACGTCTTCCCTGCTCTACCCTGTGGCTGACTTCCATTTAGAAATGGGAGCCCACCCCAACCTCGTGAGAATTCCCTTCACTTAAGGGCAAAACGGTCAAAATACTGCAGCGAGATCTCTTTTCCCAGCCCCTGCTTGGTGAGACTTTCCCACCACACCCCAGCAGGAGAGTGACTTTCCTCTGTCAAACTATTTACGTGACAGTGACACAGCATAAGTACAGTGATCCCCCATCCCTGAGGCGGAGTCAAGTTGGAGAAACCTCTGCAAAGTGAAACCCCCTCCCAAGTCAAATGACATTCTCCTCCCCAGCCAAGCGAGCTGAACAAATGAATCGCCTTTTGTCCAAGTAGATTCTCTCCAGAGATGGGAATATCTTCCCAACCAGGGGCCCGTTAGCCAGATGAGAGTTTCCCGAGGCTGAAAGCCACAGCCTACCTTTGCCCATCCCTGACAGTCAAATGAAATCATTTTAGCCAGGTGAGTCCTCAGAATTCTAGAAACTGTGCTCAGATATCTATACATCTGTCTCCTCCCCTAGGCACTGGGCACCCATGGATATGGGGTGCTGGGCACAGTTGGGGGGTTGGTGGCCTCTGTTGCAGTTCTCAGCACCCCTTTCCGTGGGAACTGCCCCAGGGGCTGGGCAGCTTGGCGGGGCCAGGGCCTGGGAGGGAGCAAAGAAAGCATCCCTGCAGACAGGTGGGTGTATCTCGTGCTGTCATCTCAGCCCTGGCCTCCTGCCAGCCCCAGAGCCTTTCTCCTTCCCCATGGGCTGAAGTTGTCTGTCTTTGATGTGAGGGAGCTGAGGAGGGCTCAGACTGCCCTGCACACCGTTAGCTGTTCTGGGAAACCATTCCTTCTACATCCCCAAACTGAAGCAGGGCACAGGGGGAGTTTGGACCTTTATTTAGTGGCTGGTGGACTGGAATCTGTAGAAGAAAGACAGAGAGAAGGGAGACAGACAGTCGGGGATGGTGACTAATCATAGCCTAGGTGCTGGGCACTGTTCTGAATACATTCTGTGTATTATATCATTTAATCCCCATAGTACCAAGTAAGCATTATCCCATTTTACAGATGGGGAACTGAGCCCACAGAGATTAGGAAACTTTCCTCACGTCACCCATCTGATGTGTTCAGATCCCACCTCGGCCACGTCCAACAGTTTGACTTTAGAGCCCATGGGTATAAGAGTCAAGAAGTGGGATGAAGCAGGACAATGGGGCATAGACGAGGCTACAGGTAGATAGAGCAGAAAAGAGAGGATAGGAGAGAACCAGCAGTGGGAAAGAGGCTGAAGAACTGAGCAAGATGGGAGAGAGAGACAGAAGTCAAGAGTCAGAGAGAGAGGTAAGCTGGCACGAAAGGCGGATGAGGAGGTGGGTGACCAAGCTAGAGACAGGGAAGCAGACAGTGGGAATCATAATGAAAAGTTGGTGTCAGACTGAGGGGATGGAGGGGCGAAGAGAAACTGTTAGAGGAGTGAGCAGAGATCAAGCAGTTGGGAATCCTGACCCATGTGTCTTTACTGTCAGAAAAAAATCCTGATGGGAAGGAAAGACACTAGCAGTGGCCCATAGAGTGTCAGCACTGATTTTCAGAGGTGAATGGATGGATGGCTGAATGGATAAACAAAAAGAGAGATACATGGTATTTAGGGAGCACTTGGCACGTGCCAGGCAGTGTTAGACATTTTTACCAATAACATCCCATTTAATCCTCATCACTACCTTGTGAAATAGGTTCTATTATTATCCTCCTTTTACACATTTGTAAACTGAGGCTCGAGGATGTTAAATCATTGGCCCAAGGTCACGTTATTGGGAAGCAGTGGAGCTGGGATTTGAACATAAGACTCTGTTGCTCTGCTCCCCAGAGACTCTGCCTAGTTGCACCCATCTGGTCTCATCTCCCCACACACACTGCCAACGCATTCTGCTGGGCTGTGACCTAACTCTAGATCGCATGTTTCTGCCTGACCGGTGCTCCCTCATGGCCATTCCCACCTGGCTCCTGTTCCTCCGTCACCACCCGTGTTTGTGTAGACTTGGGCCGGGTGCGCGTCGGCCTCGGCGCAGGAGGGCGTGCCCACTGCAGAGGGACAGGCAGTTCGTTGTTTGATGCTGGGAGCCCAGCCTGCTGCCAGCAGGCTCTGTGGCCTGCACCAGTCCCTCCTCCTTGGCCGCAGGCTCGGCCGGATTCCTCAAGTTGGTGCCTAGCCAGCACCAGACCTGGGAGGAGAAAAGACTTGAAACAGGTTTCCCCGGTTTGACAAGGGTAGTGGCCTGGCTTGGCGGGCTCCCTCTGACCCACATCCCTATCTGGCTGTTTTCAAAAAAAGCAGTCCCCTCACCTGTGGCCTCCAGGTGGGCATGTGGGTCTCCATTCATGTACAAACACACACGTACACAAACACACATACCTTCTCACATAGTCACAACACGTGTATGTTCATGCATGCCTATTATACACATATGCCATACATACACACCAGCTCTACTACTCACACATTCCCAGCTCTTCAGAAGGGTTGAAGGTCAGTTAAATTGGGTGGAAGGGCTACCCTGGTTGCTAGCTGGATCCTCATCCCCACGTTTGGGTGGACTAGTATAGAAATGATAAGTAGAGTTCAGTTCTGCCCTGTCCCATCTCTAGTAGTTAGCCTGCAGCACCATCGAGGATTTGTGGGCTGTTATCTGTGCTCTTCAGGGAAATAGATCAGTAATATCAGCTACAGTGTCAGGAACTGGGAAAGGGCAGGGCTTACACGTGCTGCTTTTGGAAAGGCTGCCTTATTAGATTAGTCATGTCTGCTGTGCTCCCTGGAAAGGCAGCCCTGGTGTCCCTTAATTTGCTATCCCCAAGCTAACCCAGCCCTGTTTCCCTCGTTTCTACCCCTGCCCTGTAGGTGAAGGCCAACGACTCAGACCAAGGTGCCAACGCAGAGATCGACTACACTTTCCACCAGGCACCTGAAGTCGTGAGACGCCTTCTACGACTGGACAGGAACACCGGACTTATCACTGTGCAGGGCCCCGTGGACCGTGAGGACCTGAGCACCCTGCGTTTCTCGGTGCTTGCCAAGGACCGTGGCACCAACCCCAAGAGTGCCCGAGCGCAGGTGGTGGTGACTGTGAAGGACATGAACGACAATGCACCCACCATCGAGATCCGTGGCATAGGGCTGGTGACGCACCAGGACGGGATGGCCAACATCTCAGAGGATGTGGCGGAAGAGACAGCTGTGGCCCTGGTGCAGGTATCTGACAGAGACGAGGGAGAGAATGCGGCTGTCACCTGTGTGGTAGCAGGCGATGTGCCCTTCCAACTCCGCCAGGCCAGCGAGACGGGAAGTGACAGCAAGAAGAAGTACTTCCTGCAAACCACCACCCCGCTCGACTATGAGAAGGTCAAAGACTACACCATCGAGATTGTGGCCGTGGATTCTGGCAACCCGCCACTCTCCAGCACCAATTCCCTCAAGGTGCAGGTGGTGGACGTCAATGACAATGCGCCTGTCTTCACCCAGAGCGTCACTGAGGTCGCTTTCCCAGAAAACAACAAGCCGGGTGAAGTGGTTGCCGAGGTCACTGCCAGTGACGCCGACTCGGGCTCCAATGCTGAGCTGGTTTACTCTCTGGAGCCTGAGCCAGCTGCCAAGGGCCTCTTCACCATCTCACCTGAAACTGGAGAGATCCGGGTGAAGACATCCCTGGATAGGGAACAGAGGGAAAGCTATGAGTTGAAGGTGGTGGCAGCTGACCGGGGCAGCCCTAGTCTCCAGGGCACAGCCACCGTCCTCATCAACGTGCTGGACTGCAATGACAACGACCCCAAGTTTATGCTGAGTGGCTACAACTTCTCGGTGATGGAGAACATGCCGGCACTGAGTCCAGTGGGCATGGTGACTGTCATTGATGGGGACAAGGGGGAGAACGCACGGGTGCAGCTCACGGTGGAGCAGGACAATGGTGACTTTGTTATCCAGAACGGCACGGGCACCATACTCTCCAGCCTGAGCTTCGATCGGGAGCAACAAAGCACCTATACCTTCCAACTGAAAGCTGTGGACGGTGGTGTCCCACCTCGCTCAGCTTATGTTGGTGTCACCATCAACGTGCTGGATGAGAATGACAACGCGCCTTTTATCACTGCCCCTTCTAACACCTCCCACCGGCTGCTGACCCCCCAGACCCGTCTGGGTGAGACGGTCAGCCAGGTGACAGCTGAGGACATTGACTCTGGTGTCAATGCTGAGCTGACCTACAGCATCGCTGGTGGCAACCCTTATGGACTTTTCCAGATTGGGTCACATTCTGGTGCCATCACCCTGGAGAAGGAGATTGAGCGCCGCCACCATGGGCTGCACCGCTTAGTCGTGAAGGTCAGTGACCGCGGCAAGCCCCCACGCTACGGCACAGCCTTGGTCCACCTGTATGTCAACGAGACTCTGGCCAACCGCACGCTGCTCGAGACCCTACTGGGCCACAGCTTGGACACACCGCTGGACATTGACATCGCCGGGGACCCAGAATATGAGCGCTCCAAGCAGCGCGGCAACATCCTCTTTGGCGTGGTGGCTGGTGTCGTGGCCGTGGCCTTGCTCATCGCCCTGGCTGTGCTCGTGCGCTACTGCCGGCAACGGGAGGCCAAGAGTGGCTACCAGGCTGGCAAGAAGGAGACCAAGGACCTGTACGCCCCCAAGCCCAGCAGCAAAGTTTCCAAGGGCAACAAAAGCAAGGGCAAGAAGAGCAAGTCTCCCAAGCCTGTGAAACCGGTGGAGGACGAGGATGAGACTGGCCTGCAGAAGTCTCTCAAGTTCAACCTGATGAGCGACGCCCCCGGGGACAGTCCACGCATCCACCTGCCCCTCAACTACCCACCAGGCAGCCCTGACCTGGGTCGCCACTATCGCTCTAATTCCCCACTGCCTTCCATCCAGTTGCAGCCCCAGTCGCCCTCCGCCTCCAAGAAGCACCAGGTGGTGCAGGAACTGCCGCCTGCAAACACATTCGTGGGCACCGGGGACACGACGTCCACGGGCTCTGAGCAGTACTCCGACTACAGCTACCGCACCAACCCCCCCAAATACCCCAGCAAGCAGGTAGGCCAGCCCTTGAGGCTCAGCACGCCCCAGCCCCCACCCCACCCCTACCATGGGGCCATCTGGACCGAGGTGTGGGAGTGACGGAGCTGGTGTCTTGAACCTGCTCTGCTCACCAGCCCAAGGCAATGGTGGGAGGTGGAACCAAAGGTCAGGGAACGCTGGGACCGGCAATGACCCTGCTGCCTCACCCAGGCTTGGAGGGCTGGGCCCAGTGAAAATGGAGGGTGCGTTCTGTGTCCCCCCACCCACTGCCCCTCCCCACTGGGAGAGGCCTGTGGTTTGTTACATCCTGGGACAGGACCAGATGCTGGGTGCTGCAGGTGGGGGCTGATGGGCAGGGGAGCAGAAGGGTTTGGAGGCAGAAGCGTGGAGGGAAATGGAGACTTAAGTCTCCTTCAAACCTGGATCTCTGTCTGAGACCAGCCATGGGTGCTTCTCTGAAGGGGAAACAGGGAGACCTGGGCCCTGGTGGGTAACCAGGTGGGGACTCTGTCAGGGAGGGGGGCCCCCCTTTGTGCCTTCTCTGTGTACTGTGTGTTACCCTCTTCCCCACCCCAGACTCCTGGGCTGGGCCCCCCATTCCTCTTCCCCCATCCCAAACACTTCCCCCTGATAATAAAGTTCTCTATTTTTGGAGTTTTGGTTTCT
Source organism: Bos javanicus (assembly GCF_032452875.1). NCBI lineage: Eukaryota > Metazoa > Chordata > Mammalia > Artiodactyla > Bovidae > Bos > Bos javanicus. Next base: position 52,476,656 of record NC_083874.1, on the reverse strand, counting down.
TATTTTCCTGGAAGTGAGAGAAGAAGTGAGAGAGACTGGAAACAAACCTTTGTCTGGAGGTCCTGCCTCAGTGTCCCCATCCCTGCTCTTTGTCCCTCCCCATGTCCCAGACCTGCACCTCTCTGCCAACCGTATCTTAATTGATCACCTTCCCCGCCACCAACCCATGACCATGACCAAGTCCTTGTCTGGGTGAAGCACCCTTCAAAAAGAAGTGTGTCCAGCAGTGTATCCCTCTCCTTGTGGTTTTTAGTGTTTTTTTTTAAACAATATTTATTTCTTTAGGCTGGGCCAGGTCTTAGTTGTAGCATGTGGGATCTAGTTCCCTGAGCAGGAGTCGAATCCCGGGCCCCTTGCATTGAGAGCACAGAGTCTTGCCCACTGTACTACCAGGGAAGTCCACCTCCCCTCATGTTTGTGAGGCCTCCCTGGGAATGATGCCCTTCATCAAGAAAGCGGGTGGAGAGACACCCAAGTCCTGACCTTTCTCCACTGACTAAGACTTGACCTTTCCCCTCTGTGCAGACTGAGCAGTTCCCAATAGAGCTCAGACCAGAGCAGCTGGTAGGGGTAGGTGGAGTGCAGTCTGGCTGCCTCAGGTAAAGGCACAGAACCTTTTAATTATACTAGGCAACTTCACTAGAGGCAAGATCTTCCCAAGTCCCTTTCCCAGCCTCTCCATCCCTGTACCACTCAACACCCAGCAATTAGCCTGTTTTGCCCTGTCTTCCCAGCAGGGTCACCAGCCTGGGCTGCCGGGAGGGCGGGCCCAGGGAGAGGGGAGGGAATCCTCCAGTGCCGTGGGCCAACCTGCTCTGTGTCCCTGGACCTGGGCTGAGGCACCCTAGATGGCCCTCTCCCTTCCCTTCCTTCAGCTCCTTGCTCTGGCCACCCTTAGCTGCTAGCTCTCATTCACTCTCTCTCTCTCCGTCTCTCACTTCTTGCTCTCCTGGGTCTGCCCTGTCGCTGGCTGTGCCCAAGGAGGAGGCTAAAGTCAGAGTGAGGGGACTCAGGTCCTGGGGGAGTCTCTGAGGCCAGAGGCAACCTGTGTCCATGGTAACTGAAGAGGCTTGAGACACTCCCAGGAGGTCCAAGGCGCCAGCTCTCTATTCTGATTCGGTCCACAAACTCCCCAACGCCCTGGAGCACCCCCAAAGTGAAAATCCTGGGGGTTTTGGAGGAGTGGGGCATGGGGAAGTGAAATCTGGTTTCATCTCATTTCTCCTGGATGAATAAGCATCTCTCGGGTGGCCTCCGGCAGCTCCTGACCAATCATCCTTTCTCTCTTGTTCCTCTCCTTGCTGCCGCTGCCTCTCCCTCATTCTTCTGTTCCTGTAGCTCTTTCATCTCTTTTTCTTTTCCGAAGTCTGAGGGATTATCCTTTACTCGGCTCCAGACCAACCCAGGGATGGAGCCACACTGCACATTTGAACATAACCAAGTCATGATACCGCTGTTATCATCAAAACACATAGGCTGAATCCCTACTGTGTGCTCAGCACTGTGCTAGACCCTGAGGGAAAAATGGTCATATTTCTACAAGACATACAAGTGAAAAGATGAGGCAGTTCGGAATCTTGGTGTTGCTTCTCGCCAGTGAGAATGCCACATAGAAAAGCTTTTCCCAACTTGTTCTGCCACTACTCGCTTTCTTTTTTTTTTTTTTTTTGAGTCCTTACCAGGTGCAACGTACCATGCTAAGCATTTTATGTGAATTAGCTCATTCAACACTCATAACTCTTTGTGAGTAGGTCATTTTACAGAAATGAAAACCAGGTAGCGATGGAGTCAAATTCAAATCATCACGAGATCTGGTTGCCAGAGTCTGCTATTTTCCATTATGCACTTTTTGACTAAGTTCAGATTAACCTAATAAAGGCTCTACAAAGTTCTGCAAGAAGGGAGAAACTGTTAAGCTTTGTATAACTCTGGGTTTTCCACATTTATTTGACCATGGTGTCCCCTCCCTTTCTTTGAGGCATGTAGTATGAGAAGACATGGGAGTGGGCTCCTGAGAGGGAAATGTGCACCTGAACCAGCTCTTCATGAAGTGAGGAGCAGGAGATGGACGGGAGGCTGAGCCAGTCCCTGAGGCAGGAGTGAGTGTCACCAAGCTGGAGGCAGGGAGAGGGCAGAGAGGGGACTCTGAACGGAATGGAGGATGGAGTGGGGAGCTGAGACAGGAGATTGGAAGGTGTAGGCTATAGAGGACATAGATACCTTGTCAAAAGTTCCTTAGAGGAAATAGGAGCCCCTGAAAGCTCTTGAATTTGGGGTGAACTGAGTTTTAGAAAGTTCACTGGAGTGTATGATGGATTTAAGTTGGTAGAGGTGAAGGTACAGGACTGAACCCCTAAGGTCTAGGCAAGGATGGTGGCGAAGGGAATAATGGATGGATGGATCAGGCTGACGTTCTGGAGAAAAGACCCACAGGACTCAAGGAATAATTGGATGTAGGGTAGGGGTGGGGAGTGAGGGGAGAGCTACCAAGATTTCCAGATAGATACCATCCTTCTGAGTCTGGATAAGGGGGATAATGGTAAGATCATTGCCCATGCAGAAGCTGACTGAAGAAAAAGAATTTGGTTTCAGGCACGTTGAATCTGAAGGGTCCATGGGGACACCAACTAGAAATATCCAGGAAGTGTCTAGAACTTCTGGACTGGGGTGTTTGAGACAGATTTTGGACATAGGCTTTTAAGATTTATTTATTTATTGGCCACACTGCACAGCATGTGGGATCTTAGTTCCTCAACCAGGGACTGAAGCTGCGCCTCCTGCAGTGGAAGTGTGGGATCTTAACCAATGGACTGCCGGGAAGTCCCTAGACTTTTTAAAATTTGATAGTCATAGAACTATAGGGAATATTTAGTATTGAGTATGACCCAACCCTCCATTTTAAAGAAAAGCATCATAGAAAAAGACCAAGTAATGTGTATTCCAGGAGGCAGGATTGCAGCCTTGGATTACCAGGCACAGGTTCTGCAGGGACGGAGGGCTGCTGGCTAATGTCTAAAAAGAAAACTGTGAAGAAAAAAACATTTGATAGCCGGGCTACTCTGTGCCTCCCAGAGCTCCTGGAACCTATCGTCAGGTCAGTTTGGGAGATCTTGTCTGTTATCACCCAGACCTTTCAGTGTTTTGGATCCCGACATGGATCTCAAGAAGGGTTGCCTGTGCCTGAAGATGGAGTGGGAGGCAGGGTGGGCAGGCAGCTCCCTGTGCTGACGCCCTCCCCCTCCCCAGCTGCCTTGAATGGGACACAAATTGTCTACGGTATCAGGAGGGTGGGTCTGCAAACCTGGACCACCTTCCATCTCAATAACCTATTGAGAGTTTTAAGAACAAAGCAGCACAAAGTCAGAGGATTAGAGGGAACCTGGAGACTCATCAGCAGGGGCCTGGGCATGGGCTGCTCCCACCCCTGGCCTCCAGGGGCCCTTGGTCTTCACCCTCCACAACTCCTAATTTCTGGTTGGTAGGAGAACCAGTGGTAGTCCCAGGTGGGTGTTTGGGTGCTTGGTTGGTTGTGCCAAGTTCCAGGCTGAGGTTGCCAGGTTCCTGGGATGATCATTAACCCATGGCAGGCAGACGGAGCTGCTGGCTGGGAGCAGCCTGTCACTTTTGCACTCCCCCGACCCCAGCTCCCAGTCTAAATCCTGAATCCACCAAGCCGGCAGCCCCTCCCAGAAGCTCCTTCCTGTTTCCTAGAAGGAGTCTCCATCTGAAGCCAGTCTTCTGAATCCCTGATGGATGCCGCCTCCCCCTCCTATGCCCAGGTCCTCCTGGGCCCTGCCCTCTCCAGTAATACTGTTTCCTGATATGGAGGGCTGGGGAGTTTCCATTGTTCTGCCACCCCACCCCCAAGGTGCCCTGATTTGTTATCAGGCTCCTTTTCCTTCTTCCTTCCCACCTTTTTCCACTCCCAGGCCTCTCTGAAGGGGAACAAGTGGGGACAGGGGCTGAGTGGGAGAGGACTCAGCAGGGAGTCCTGCCTATGGCATTACAGACCAGGGGGCATTGCAGACCAGGGGTGAGGAACAGAACCTCAGAAAGCCGTTAGCAACCCCACTGGATGGAGGCAGTAGGAAGTTATGGAGCAATGAAACAGGTGAGGAGCTGGAGTCTGGAAGCTGCTATTTGGAAATTAGGGAACTGTTCTGGTATTGGTGAGCTGTTTTGGAATGAGGAGTGTGTCCTGCTTTCAGGGAGCTGTTCTAGAAACTGGAGGCTTGCTGGTGTTTAGAGGCTATGCTGGAATTAGGGGAGTTGGCTGGTATTGTGCTATTTTGGTGTTGGCTGTCTGGAATGAGAGAGGCTGTGCCAATACTGGGAAGCTGTGCTCTAACAAGTGGTTGTACTGGATTAGGCTTATCGTTGCTGGCCTGGGGGCTATCATAACACTGGGGCCTGTGCTGTGTTAGGACTTCCAGTGTGTGGTCCTGGCTGTCCTGGGAGCTGTCCTAGAATGAAGGGCAGTCCTCTATGAAGGTGTCTGCTTTCTGGGGGGCTGTGCTGTGCTGGGGGGCTGGGCCTCTTCTTGGTTGCTGCTGAGGCCTAGAGGACTAGAAGCTCTGGGTGTAGGCTTGGCTGGGGCTGCAGCCTGGTGTGGTGGTGGGCCCGTGGGGCAGGCTGGCCGGCCAGCAGTGACATTTCCTCTCCCCGCAGTTACCTCACCGCCGCGTCACCTTCTCCGCCACCAGCCAGGCCCAGGAGCTCCAGGACCCGTCCCAGCATAGTTACTACGATAGTGGCCTGGAGGAGTCTGAGACGCCATCCAGCAAGTCGTCGTCAGGGCCCCGACTGGGTCCCCTGGCTCTGCCTGAGGATCACTATGAGCGCACCACCCCTGATGGCAGCATAGGAGAGATGGAGCACCCCGAGAACGGTGAGGGGCGTTGGCATGGTCGGGCACCCCAGGAATGAGTAGAAGCCTGAAAATGATGACAAGACCTTACAAAACAGCCTCCATCTCTTGAGCTCTTCTGTGGTCAGCAGTGATCACTGTGCAGAGTGCTTTCTGGCATATATTCATTGAATCTGCATAACCACTCTGATTTGAGATCTTTATTGTGCCCACTTTACAGTGGAGAAAACTGAGGCGCAGAGAGGTTGAGTCACTTATCCAAAGTCATATACAGGAAGTGACAAAGCTGGGAAGGATTCAAACCCAGGCTTCTCTGATTCCAAAGACTTTGCATTTAGTACTACTCTATATTGCTTCCTGGGAACAGGGACCCCAAGAATGGGGGCTAGAGGGCTCAGACAGTGGTGAGGGAGCCTTGAGGCAATCTTTTGATGTAATGAGGGTCAGAGGGCCTTGAGGATGCTCAAGGGACCCTGGATGCTCTAAGGAGCCCAGAGAAGGGTGTGATGGTCCCCGGGGGAGCAGGAGATGGTTTGGCTGAGGAGAGGAGTGGTGGGGCTGGGAAGGGGAAAGTCTTGTCTGGGAGAGGCTTGGAGAGTGATGGCAGAAGTGAGGTCTGGGCAGGAGCAGTATGGGGACAGATGGGGGATGTGTTGTCAGAATGTATGGATGCAGTGCGTGTCTGTGTGAAGGCATCTGTGGTGGCCCACAGTGGGGAGCCTAAATCAGCTTGCCCTTGGGATAGACAGACTCTCCAGCTTGGAGCTTTCCTCAGGTCTCGCCCCCTCCCTCAAGCCGAAGTCCCGAAGCCCCCCAAAAGATGAAAGGTTCCACACCTCACCCCGCGGGCACAGGTTGTTGTCTGACCTCCCAGGCCCGAGGTCTCAGAGTGTCCTCTCTCCCCACCCTGCCCGTCCATGCGCGATCTCACTCCCGTCTCGTCCTTTTTGTGCCCGCGCAGAGCCGGCTGGCAGGAGCAGGCCCTGAGGCGGACTGCCAGGTATGTGGGAGCTGCTCTGGGGTCTGGGGTCTGTGGGACTCGGCCCAGCACCCAGCCCCGCCCACCCAGTGCCCGTGCTCTGCTCCATGCCATGTTGGGTCCCCACTCTGCCCTGAGCTAAAGAGCCTGGGTGCTTTGAGGGTTAACGACAGAGCTGTCCCCTTCTCACCTTGCACTGGCAGGAGACCAAACCAGGGTGGGTGGTGCCAGGGGAGCCCCCACCCCAGGTGGTGCTGCTCAGTCATGTCCCTGGCAGGGGGCGGGGAGGTCACCGCCTGGTGCTGTCCCCAAGAGAGGGCAGGACAGGGGCAACTGTGACAGGAATTGCTCCAGGCCCAACCGTTCCCATAGAGACCCCGGCTGCCCAGCAACCACACCGGCTACTGCTGATGTCAGGCGGCCAACTCCTGTTCCCGTGGGTGTTCTGGGCAGGGAGCCGGGGCAAGGCCAGGGATGGTGGTTGCTGTAGGGGCCAGAGTAAGGCGGGGTGGGGCTGCATGAGCGTGCTTGTGGCTATGTGAGTGTGTGCTTCTATGGGAACCCCTGGCTTTGTAGTGGGGCCTTGCTGTGCTGGGGTGGGGTTTCAGGACAGCTGGGGGCATGGTGAGGCTTAAGGGGGCTCAGAAGGAAGATATGTGCCCACCTCTGTCTGAGGATAGAGATACCCGGTGTAGGTTTGTGCGTCCATGCCTATCTGAAGGGAAGGCTATGGGTGTGTGGGGGGAAGGGGGCGACAAGGGAGAAAGAGATTGTGTCTGTAATGAGGACAGGGGTTTCCTCATCCCTATCTGAGGGTAGGTGTGCATGTGTCAGCCTGTCTGGAGGTAGATTACAGAGTGCATAGATGGGTTGTGCGTGCACCTGTCTGAGGGCAGATACAGTGGGTGTGTGAGAGGAGAGCTGGAGGATGGGTGAGGGTGGAAGAAGGGAGGTGTCTATTTAAGGATAGGCTGTGTGTGAGAGTGTACACTCCGTGGATGGTGGGAGGGTGTGTGTGCCTGTGAGCTTGGTGGGCAGGAAGGGGTGTGCACTCTTGTTCCAAGACAGAGTGGAGGTGCTGTTGGGAGGCCATGGAGCAGAGCCCTCGAAGGCTGCCCTGCCTGAGGACCCTCCCCTTTCTTCCCTGCAGACCTGCGCCCTCTGCCTGATGTCGCCATGACGGGCACCTGTACCCGCGAGTGCAGCGAGTTTGGCCACTCCGACACGTGCTGGATGCCAGGCCAGTCGTCTCCCAGCCGCCGGACCAAGAGCAGCGCCCTCAAACTCTCCACCTTCGTGCCTTACCAGGACCGAGGAGGGCAGGAGCCTGCGGGCGCCGGCAGCCCCAGCCCCCCGGAAGACCGGAACACCAAAACGGCCCCCGTGCGCCTCCTGCCCTCCTACAGTGCCTTCTCCCACAGTAGCCATGATTCCTGCAAGGACTCGGCCACCTTGGAGGAAATCCCCCTGACCCAGACCTCGGACTTCCCACCTGCAGCCACACCGGCATCTGCCCAGACAGCCAAGCGCGAGATCTACCTGTGAGCCCCCTTCTGGCCGGCTGGCCATCCCTTCCCCAGTCGCCGGCCAGCTCCCAGGTGGGCCCATTCCAGGGTCCCCGCTCCTGACTCCTCCAGCGTGGACTTCCTGGCCAGGGCCCTGAGTGGGGGGTGGGGTACTGGCCTCATGACCACGCTGGCCCTTCCCCCATGCAGGGTCCAGGTCCTCTCCCTTCACTTCATCCCCCAGACCCTAGGGAGCCCCCTCTTCCCCTTTATGGGGCTCCTCCCAGCTGATGCCCAAGAGGGCTCCTCTCCGATGACTAGGCTCCCTTCCCTCGACTTCCAGGGAGCACCCCCTTACTTTGGGCAGATAGTGGAGTCAAGGGTGGGTAGCACACTTTTAACTCATTGTTTCCCGGATGGCCGACCAGGGCGGGGATAGGATGCCTCTATTCCAGCCCTGCAGCAGGGCTGAACTGGGGAGCCCCCCTCCCTGGGAACTCCCAGAGGAAATTCAACCACCAGGCGCTCCCCGAAGGGCTGTTGTTACCAAAGGTGGGGTGGGGATGGGGGTGAGAGTGGGGCAGAGGCCTTGTCTTCCTGTACTGCTCCTGGGCCGGCCCACCTGCCTGCCACATGCCCATGCCTGGTCCCATCTGGGGGCCCCCCCTTCCCCACTGGTCATGCAGTGTCTGTATATAAGGACCTTGGAATGATGTCCCCATTTCTGCCTGATTTGCAACTTTTCTTGTTGATGTTGTGTTGTCTTGGGGGACCCCTCTGGGGGGGACCTGCCCTATGCCCCCTCCTCCCTGCCGCAGTGCCCCCCACCCCAGGCCTCTACTGTTCCATGTTGTAAATACCCCTGGGGCCATAGTGGGATGGGGGTGCAGGCCAGGGAAACAAAGGGTGGGCGGGGGTGAGGGTAACATTCGCCTATCAGCAGAGCTGGGCTTTTATTTAATTTTTTTTAAGAAACAAATCTCTATTTTTTTGGAACTGTTACGCTGTGCCCTGGTGGGGGGAATCCCCGCTCAGGCTGGCCCCCACATCCAGATGAGCATCACAGAGGGGCCCTGAGGCTGTGGGGGGCAGCTGGACAGGGGTGGGATGACTGTGCCTCTGGCCTGGTCGGGTGAGTTGGGAGCAGGAAGGTTTGTTCAGGGGGTGGCTGGTCGCTGCCCCCAGTAGGGGGTACCTGCACCCTGCCCCCTCTCTGCCCCCCACCCCCAGCCCCTGCCATGACTGACCCGTCAGCCTGTAAAACCACCATTGCCTTGATCTCAGGGGGTGGGAAGGGCGCCTCAGGGCACCCTGGGCTCCAGGCCCCCTTCTTCCAGTTGGGCTTCCCTTTGCCAGGGTCAGGGGTCCCATGGGGGTGGGGAGATTGGGGGGCAGAGAAGCCCAGTCAGCCATGATGAGGTGGGATTCTTTTCTTCACCTCAGGGGGCCAGGGTGTGAGGGGCATCCTGCAGAGCCTCCGTCTCCCACTGTGGCCATCTCAAAGCCTCAGTCCCCCTTCCTTCCAGAAACCCCCACTGCCTTGGCCCATACCTCTCCAGCTCCCCAGGAGCCCAGGCTGGGAGGCTGGAGACTCAGGGTATGGCCCTTGCTTGACTTCGTCTAAGCTTGGGGGGGTCGGCCCAAGGGTGGGAGGGGTGGGTACAGGCTGCTGGGTCGTCTGGTGCCTTTGGGAGCTGTGTTGCTGGGGTCTTAACTCCTGTATCCCCAGAGACCCCACCTCCACCCCTGAAAGCCATGGGGCTGAAGAATCACCTTATTCTCTGCTCCTTGCCCCTAACTTGGCTTGGGGTAACAGTGCTGGGAAGGAGAACATTGTTAGGCTTGTGGCCCCAGCATCCACAGCCCTTCTATGGAGGGCAGGGTGTAGAGTGGGCTGGGGTGGCAGCAACCAGGTCCAGGGATTGGCCAAAGGCTCCTTTCCCTCGGGGAGGCCCAGGAGGTGGGCTGGGGCTGGTTAAAGAGACAGCCCCTTCCCCCTGCACAAACGGGGCAGGTGCAATACTGGTGGAGTTGGTAACATGAGTTGCCCAGCTGGTGGGTCAGTGGCTTTGAGGGCTGTCCTGGGTCCTGGAGTTCAAGATTCTGGCAAAATTGTATGCGGCCCATTTGCTTGGTGGAGAGGGTGGTCCAGACAGGAGGCATTCCTGGGGTCGGCAGACTCCCCTTGGAAGCCCCTGGTGGCCTGGGCACCCTGCCCTGGTCTTGGAGGCCCCTGAGCACTAAGTGGAAGGGCAGAGGAGCACTTTGCACAATGGAGAAGCCAGAAGGAAGAGAGTGGCCCAGGTGGCCAGGAGGGCTGAGAAGCACAGAGGAGCCCTTCCCACAGGCAAAGGCAGAGCCCCTAGCCCCCTGGTTGGGGTCGGGGCACTGAGTCTGTCACCACCTGGGCACTGGAGAGGTGAAACCAAAGGTGGGCAGGGGGTGGGTGACAGCACTGGGGACCACTCCAGTTGGTCCTAGGTCTGTGAAGCCCTTCCCCAATGCCTTGTGTCGCGTACAGTTTTATGTACAAATAGGCGACATTTGGCCAGAGGAGACCCCGCTCAAACCCAGCCTGACCCAGTCAGTGTCTTCCTAGAGGGGACCTAGTCTGTCCTCACCCCCTACTTCAGAGCATGTCTCTTGGTCGGGGGAGGGTATATGGGGACATACTTCTCTCCTAGGGTCCCTGAAGCGTGTCTCACTTCCCCCGGGGAGAGTCTCTGGGGCATCCCTCACCTCTGGGGGCTCCCTAGGCCCTATCTCTCCCCTTGGGAGTCTCTAGAGGGATATGTATTCCCTCCGGGGACCATGGGAGCATGTCTCCCCCCTACCCAGGCTCTCTGGGGAGCCTGTTTTCCTCCCAGGGTTCCTGGGAGTACTTAAGGCATGTCAGTCTTGGGCCATCTCTCTTCCCAGGGAAGGGGGCTATCTCTGAAGCATGTCTGGGAAGAGATGTTTCTGGCCCTCCCCGCACCTCTCCTCCGGGGTGTCTCTGACCTGCAGCACTTGGGATGAGACTGGGCAGCTCTAAGTTGTCTTTTCTCCTAGGGGCTCTGGGATACCTCTATCTCCTGAGGGCCCAGCCTCTGGAGCCATTTCTTCCCTGGACGGGGGCTGTCTCCTGGTGTTGGGTTGGCTTGTGTTGGCCAAGAGAAAGCCTCTTAGGGGGCGTCTCCACGTGGGACTTCTCTGGGAGGGGGGACTGTGTCTCGCCCATGGGGTTTCCGGGCGGTGTGTCTGCCCGTGGGGAGGGGGAGACTGTGTCTCCTCGGGTTATCTGAGTGGGGAGGGGGGCCGTGTCTCTCTCGTGTGTTGGGGGGTGGGGATCAGGGAGGGGGGTTTTGGGCGCGTTGGGTGCCCACACTGGGGTCGTGTTTCTCTTGGTTCGTGCCACTTCCCAACGCCTCGCTCCTCCCGGGAAGGGCCCCCGCTCCGCCCCCACTCCACCCCTGTCCCTGGCGCTGCGAGCACAATCCCGTTGATTTGTAATGATTTCTGTCTCTCTTGTCTTTCTCTTTCTCTGACCGCCCCCCGCCCCCCGCCGCGAGCATGCGCAGGCACCGCCCCTACCCCTCCGGTTCGGTTCGTTTCCGGTTTGTTTGCTGAGCTGTCAATGAAAGACCCGTGTAATTATTCCCGAGCTTTACAATAAAAGTGTGAAAACCGGACCCCACTTGGCTTCTTCCAGCCCCTTGGGTCGGCGTCCCGGGGAAAGTGGAGGCTAAATCTGGGGTAGCGACCTTGGAGAGGGTCGGGGGACGCGGACGGGAGAAGAGGGATCGAGATCCATAATGGCATTAATCGGCGCCACGCAGGGATGGGGACAAGAGGACGGAAACTGATGGCAGATCTACTTCGTACTCCAAAGCCATCCACTGGGCTCGATCCGCTCCCAGCAACCCATTCCCACCGGAGTTAAGGTGTAAGCTAGGCCTTAGGCTGGAGGGCGCGCCGCGCTGCGGAGGGTTACTCTATGCTGCCGTCTTCCATAGGGCACGTATCCATTCCCGCTACCCCTCATTTAGCAGTTTGAATCACAGAACTGGATGAGAGAAGGGGCAGGGGACACCTGTCTGTCGCTCCGTCGCATGCTCAGGAACGAGGGTTGGAAGTCTTATGTATGGGGACCCGATAAGGTCTCAGCCTCTGGCCCCGAATGCGCACCTCCCCCTACCCCCCCCCACCCCCGCTTCCGTGTCGAGTGGCCAGGCCTCCTCCGTCCGGCTCCCTGGTAAACACCAGCTCGGAAGAAGTCGAAGAACAGAGACCGGATCAGCCGGTTTCGCGGCCCCGCCTGCCGGGGCGCCCCTCCCCCCGCGTGCGCTTCCGCTCAGTCCGCGTGCACCCTTCCCCATCCCACCACCCCCAGCTCTCGCAGCGTGGGCCTGACTCCCGGACCCCGGGGTCGGTTCAGCTGCTGGGATTAGTCGAGCGCAGGGACTAATCCTGGATGAGCCTCCTTGTAAACCCGGATCGACCGCGGGTACGGCGCGGGTCGTGGGGGCTCCTTTATCCATTCCCTTACTCCCGCCTTCTCAGGGCTTGGACCCACCCCACGCCCCCTCGCTACTGTCGCCCCCCTCGCTACAGTCGGAGACAAGTGGTTGGATCTGCTGTGCTGAAGATGTGGGGGAAAATGGGAGGGGGCAGAGTGAAGACACCACCAAGATCAGGTCTGATCAGTTGCGCTCAAGCAACCTGGCAGTGGGGTGGGGGGTGGACACCCTGAAAGGAAGAGCAGAGATCCCTCTGGCAGCCTCTGAATCCACAAAGGGTGAGATCAGCTTCCTGGCTCAGTGTGCAACCCTGTGCTCCCACCTTCCTCCAGTTACAGAATCTCCTACCCTCCCTCTACCAGTTAGGCCAGGGAGACCTGCACCTAACCTTGAGGCCTCACTTCCTGATCAGAGGAGGCACTGAGTCAGCAAGAGGGCCCCATGTCATCTCCACCTCTGAGTTGACCAGACAGTGAGGGGTGAGGCGCTCCTTCTGTTGAGGCCAAGCCCTGGAAATGATGTCAGGGTTAAGGGACTTGGATACTAGAATCCTGTCGTTGGTTGGTTCATTCATGCTACAGACATTTCAAGGTCTCTTTGGGAGAGGCAGACAGGTAAACAATGACCACATCATATGTTCAGCCCTGCCCTGAGCCGTAAATTCAGGCTGGAGAGCCAAAGGAGGTGCCTTTTCCAGCACCTTGCAGCAGGCTTCGTGGAAGAGGTTGGGACAGAGCTGAGTTTTGAAGGGCAGATGGGGAAAAGCCCATGAGGAAGGGGTCTGCCTCCCAGGCTATGGAGCTGTGTGTGCAAGGGCCTGAAGGTACAGCAGGAGAAGATGAAGTGGCTCAGGAGGGCCAGAGAGATTGGAAAGGACAGGGGCCAGAACTGACAGGGCCTGCTGGTCAACCTAAGGAGGGCAAGGGAGTCATTCAGGGATTCTAAGCCTCTAAAAGGAGAGATCAGATTTGTGTTCTTTACAGATTCTAAAACTGTCCTCTTGCCTTCTCTGCCCAGGTTTCTGGAGATGCCTGGGGTAGAGGTGGAGGCGTATACCCACAGATAGTGGGGAAGAGGAACCACAGCACAGTGTATGTTAGGAAATTCAGTCCCCACGTCCTTCCATCATGCCTGGAATCAGATCTACATTAGAAATCTATCTGTAGCACTTCCTGTGGTATGAGCTTGGGCACGTGACTGAGCCTTGGCTTCTTCATCTGTAAAATGGAGCTAATAATGCTTACCATCACAGAGGATTATTTGGGGACTTCAATGAAATAATGTGTCCACTCTTGTATTTAACACATATTTAGCACCTACTGTGGGGCAGGCTCTGTGCCAGCTGCACTCATTTAGACAGGCCTGGTCCCTACTGTCTCTTAGAACTTCCATTCCAGTGGAGAAGACAGACAATAAACAAACAAATGAGATAATTATAGACTGTGTTAAAGTGCTGTGAAGGAAACAGTGGGACATGAAGGAGGATAACGAGGTAGGGAAGAGGAGGGGGCTGCCTTACTCTGTGTGGCCCAGGAAGCTTCTCTAAGGGAACCTTACGTTTCAGAGCTCAAAACAGAGTATTCCAGTACAGGAAATTGCAGCTGCCAACACCCCGAGGTGGGAGATGATAAGGAAGTAACCTGATTCATCTAAGATGCTAAGCTTTCTGTGGGCAGGAACTGAGGTCTCTCACTTCTTAGAACCTTCTGGATAAACATGGGGTGAAGTAAATGGAGGGGAATTTCCAGCTTGCTGGCCAACCTCCCCACCCCTATCCCCTAGAGTGTGTTGGGGTGGGGTGCTTTTGGCCTCTTAGCAGCCTGTCCATCTGCACAGCTTAATCTCTCCAGCTGTTCTATACAGGAAAGGTCTCTGCCCACTCCTGTTCCTTTCTGGGGTTCCCAATCCTCTCCTTGGACAGGAGGGGCAGTTTGGGCCCCTCCAGAATCTTTTGATCAAAGGCCTGGATTGAACATCATATAGTGTCTGACCTGCAGAGGCTGAAGGTCATTGGGGCCCTCTGGAGTCTCCCCCTCAGCCAGGGTCTCACTTCAGGGAGCCCTTGAGGAAAGCTTCCTCGCACATGGATATGTATCACACACAGCCACCCGTGCTGCAGAGTGCACACAGCTCCTCTCACCCGCTTACCATCCAGCTGCACATTGTGTCTCCATGGCAACCAGTAGGCCTGGTCCATGGATGTTAGAAATAAGTGCCAGAGGAAGACGAAAGAGAGAGAGAGGAGCAACATTATAAATAAAGAGACTCAGGAAGATAGCCTTCCAAGGAGGCCCCTCTTTCTCCTTGCATCTCCTACCAGGAAGACTTGAATGGACTCTCAGTGCCTGAGAATGGAGGGCCTCAAGGTGGGCACTAAGCAATGGGCTGACAGCTGTCTGGACACAGGTAACTGGGGGCCAGTGGCCAGTGAGGGAGGAGCAGGATCAGGAGAATCTGAGCAAGTCAGGAGTTTGGGGCACAGAATACTTGGTCTGAGTAAAAGGCAGATGAAGGGGGAGGGATGGGAGACTTGGGGGAGCTTCATTCCCTTCTCCCCAGCCTAATTGGCTGTTCAGGCTGAAACCACCTCTTAGTCACTTAGTCTAATTAGAATTGTTCGGAAGAAGACAGTGGGGGAGGGGAAGAGAAGCTGGGGTGTGAAGGGGGAAGGGTGGGAGGAGAGGGAGCCCCGTGGGATGGGGAGTGGAGCGGGAGTTCCTTCTATCACCTTCCATCCATTCTGTCACCATCCAGTGGATGGGCTGGGCTCTAACTGTCCAAGCTGTGGGTCATGCTAATCCCCCCACCCAGCTGTCACTCATGTTCCCTCACACACACCTGCTTTCTGCTTAGTGTCTGTCTCTTCCTCTAGCTCTTCCTCCTCCTCTGTCTCCTCACCTTCGTTTTCCCCTTTCCTCAGGGTCTCCCAATCTCTGGCCAACAACGTTTGCCATTAGGAGTGCTGACTGGGGCAGATCCACTTTAGAGTGGAGGAGGAGCAAAGGGATGGGATTATATTGAGAGCAGCCTCATCTTTTGGGAGTTAGAGGGAAGACAGCAGACACTACCCCAGTATGACTCCCCACACATGGACACACACACACACATATGCAACTCTATTCCCACTTCCCACCCCTAACCAAGTCTCATCACCTTTCTGGAGCATGTGGAGCTTGACCTCTGAAGTTGAACTGTCTGAATTGCCTTGGACAAGTAACTTAACCTCTCTGAGCATCAGTTTCTCTAGCTATTGAGATGGGGATAATAGATCCTAACTTTGGAGTGTAGATTTAAAAGGATAATGTATGTGAGCTGCTTAGAACAGTAAGTTGTAAGAGCTCAATGAACACAGCTCTTATCATCATCAGTCCCCAGCTCTTTTCCTTTCCTGGGGCCCTTTAGGAACCATAACGTGTGCATTTTCCTTTTCTTGTTCTTCTTCCCTCTTATTGTGGCCCCCAAATTACCTCTCAGCTCCTAGACTCAACCCCACTGCCTAGCTCTCTATCTGCGGGTGGCTGTCCCTGTTATGGGGTGGGGAGGGGATAGGGAATAGAAGGTTAGGCTTGATTCCTGCCCCCGCCCACGGGGCCAGGATGCGGGGTTCGGGACATACCCTCCTCCAGTCTGGAGACTGGTTTTCCCTCCTCTGCAGGACTCCAAGAAGAGGAAAAGGGACAGCCATAAATGATGTAGGGGAAGTGCACTTGCTGAAGGGGACAAGAAGGGATAAGCTGAGTCCAGAAGCCTAAATATTTCATGGGGCTGCAGCACTGGGAAGGGCAAAGTCCCCGAGCTGTGTTTGTGAACGTGCCCTGGACTCCACGTGGCTTGGAGCCGTTCCACATGCTCAGTGCCCACACCTCACGGGAAACTGCCCATAGTGAACCCTTTCCTGGCCAGGAACGTGTCTTGGTATGTGCATATTTTATTTCTTACAGCTGTGGTAGTTTGTTCAGGCTTGAGGCTAAACAAACTATTTTGACAAGGTCATGTTTTTCTTACCTGTATCTCAGTTTCCCCCTCTAGATGACCCAGGACTGATGCCCTTGCCATCAGGAGAGCTGCTGTTGGCAAAAGCTGGTGGGGCGGGGGCAGGGGCAGGGCTGGCAGGGAGGAGGTCTTTCTGATTTCCTGTCTCTGTCTGTCATGGCTGACTGAAGAGCAAGGTATCTATGAGAGCAGGTGGGGAATGGGTGGAGAGCAGCAGGATCTAGTAGCGCCCCTGTCTACTGCTTAAAGAGGAGCTGAGGGACAGCCTCTGCCAAATCTTTGCCTCCAGGTGGCCCCTGTCGGCTGCTCTCCATGATCCTTTTCTTGACTCCATATCTAAGAGGGGGATTAGAAGGTGCCCTTGTGATCTCTGTCACAGGTTCTCCTTTATCCTTTTCCTTGACCTTGCCCAATCTGTCATTATTTCATTTCTATGTTTACTTTTTCGATTTCGGTCTCTTCTCACTAGAATAAAAGCTTGCTCGCAGGAGGCAAAAATCTTGTTTAACTTATTTGTCAGACCTCAAAAATGTTTGCTGAAAGAACAAATGAATGAATGAATGGGAGGAAATCTGCTTGGGGTTTCTGCAGCCTGAGCAAGAAAAGGAGGCAGAGGGAGGGTGGTGAGAGGTGAACAGGGATATAGGTGAGAGGGTGTGGTGGAGAGGGGGAAGGACGTGTGGAAGGTGGGTGGGATGGGGATGAGAGGGAGACTGGGGAAGAGGGCTGTGAGGAGGGGGCTAGGGTGGAGGTAGATGGAGCTGGACCCATGAGGCATGGGCTTTGGGGGAAGGGATCCAGGCCTCCAGAGGGGCTAGAGGCAGGTACTTGGGCAGAAAGAGATCAAGTCTGGAATAGAAAGCTAAGGACAGGCTCTACCCTCAGCAAGGCTACACTTGGAATTCGGGTTTGGGGTCAGAGTTGGTGGAACACAGAAATCCACCAGGAATAGCTGAGCCATGGGAGTTTCCCAGGGCCTGCTGGTACCATCAGTGTCCCTCCAACTCACCCTCATCTGAAATCTGGGCCAGATGCCCAGTCTGAGAGCCCCTCCCTTTGCCCTTCTAAGCCCATAAACAGGAAATGCCCCAGGCTGGGCTGACCAGTGCCGCCCTCAGAGAAAGAGCCAGCAATCCTCCCAGGGCAGGAGAGAGGGAGGTACACAAAATCAGTAGGGGGTCCTGACTCTGATTACCCAAGCTTCAGAAGCCTCCATCTGCCCAAATCAAAGGTGACAGCAATATTAACTCTTAGCACTAAGCCCATAGAGGAACCTGGGCTTGAAGGAGGAATCCTTTCCCAGGGCTCTTCCTTAGCCCTGGGCCCCCTCCTGAGGCTGTGGCTTCCTAAGAAGGCAGGAAAGGGACAGGGGTGGTAGCCTGGGGTGGGGATGGGGAGACTCCCATCAGATAGATGGTGTCTCCCCCAGCATTGGTCAGAGTGGCTGTGGAGGGGGAAGCAGAAAAGATTGGAGGTGCTGTGCACCTGCAGTGGTTGTCATGGCAACCTGACTTGTATCCCAAGAGGGTGGCCTGGAACGCAAGGGTGGAAACACACACACACACACACACACACACACACACACACACGGCTTTGCAGAACTCTATCCCTGAGAGAGCCCTATCAGCTTCCCCGCTTCTGCTCTCTACTGCCCTGGGTGAGGCTGAGACCAGGGACTGAGCCCTGAGAAAAAGCTGTATTGGGGAGGGGCAGGGATGGGGAGGCCCTCCACAAGGCAGGCTGTGCTTCCCAAGGGTGTCAGTGTGGGGAGCGCATGGATTGTCCCTGAGGTGGTGTCCCTGGTATATGTAGAGGATGTGTCTACAACTCACCCACTGCCAATCCTGCAGTCAGACCACACAGGAGAGGGATTTGGGAGGGAGATGATTATTAACAAAGACAACAGCAATCACAGTTAACCTTAATTGAGAGCTTATTAAATCCCAGTCCTGTGATTGTGGTGAGCGTTTTACAGGCAGTCTCATTTGATCCTCACAACAACTGTACAAGGTAGGAATTATTAGCCCCATTTACAGATGTGAAAACTGAGATTCTAAGAGGTGAAGTAACTTGCTGTAGGTCTAGGAACTGGAAAGAGACAGGGCAAGACTCTGCAGGAGGGGAGAAGGCAAAGGACAGAGTGCCAACCTCAAAGGCCCCACATGACACTCCTGTCCGTGTGCCCCCATGCGCCTTGGCAGAGCTAGTCTGGTACTGTGCCAAGAGGCAGGGCCTGGGAACCTCAGATTGCTGGACTAGGGCAGCTGAGGGTACCTGTGAGGATGTGGGGACACTAAGCAGCGGGCACCGTGATTGGCACGAGCCAGGGGAGCGGCTGGCAGCCTTGCTCCTGGTAAACATGAGGAGAGGTTACTTCACAAGGAAACAGTAATTAACTTTAATTAGCACCTTGCATCTCAGAATATTATTAACATCTCAATTTCTCTAATCAAGGCAGCAGGAGAGGGGCGGCATCTGCCTTGCCGACTCCTTCCTGGCCGTGCTCCCTGGCTTGGGGTGGTTTTTGCCCAGCCCCTTCCCGCTGGATGGCACCCAGGAGCACCTCCTCAGAGCCGGGCTGCCAAGGGGAGCCAGGGAGTGAGGGGAGCCTAGACTGACAGGACAGAGAAGCAGGTCCAGGGCAGGGACACGGGAGCCTGCAGTACGGCAGGAGCACTAGGGCCTCACCCTTTGTGCGGCCACCTGTGTTTCCAAGCAGACTATAAGCACCAAAAGAGGGCTAGGCTGCGTCCCCCATCAGAGAACAACACAGCTGCCTCATTGTCCCCTCTCCCTTCCTCCCTTTCTCCTCCCTTCACCCCTCTCCTTTCTTCTCCCTCTCTCAGGTCTTTCTCTCCCTTCTTTCCAACTCCCCTTCTCCTCCTCACTCTAATTTTCCATTTCAACATGGATTTATTAAGCATCGTTTACAGGCCAGGGGCTGCCCTCCCCCACTGGGAATGCAGCAATGGACACCACTGGATAAATCCTGCCCTGGGGAGTTTAGAATCCCACAGAAGAGATAAGGCTCGGGCATAAAGAACTGTAATTGGGCTCCATCCTGATAGGCATCGTAATAGAGGTATAGATAGAAGGCTGGGGTGGGGGCGATTCTAGGAGGGAGGAGGAATGGGAGAGGCAGGGACCTTAATGGTGGTGGGGGGAGATCAAGACAGAGACCATCTTGGAAGGCACCATGAAGGCAGGGAAACCTGAAGCAGGGAGGGCACTGGGAGCCGTTCAGCCGTCTTCAGAAGGCCAAAAAGGGAGGGGAGGCCTTGAGGGCGTAGCAGGTGCCTCTCGTCCTTACAGCCACCCTCCATGGCTGTTAACCCTGCCACGCGTCTGATATTAATAACTGGCCATCCTCCTTGGTCTAATTACAGTGGCTTGCACTTGCACAATTGGTTACTTACTTGGCAGTGTTCTCATGGCTTTCTCCTCATTCCACCCAATTTGTATATATTGAGTGCCTACTGTGTCTTTTTTTTTTTTTAAGGAGACATATTTGTTTTAATTTTTATTTATTTGCCTTTTAGTTGTGGCTGTGGGCTCTTTATTGCATCATGTGGGATCTTTGGTTGTGGCGCAGGGACTCTCTAGTTGTGCTGTGCAGGCTCAGCAGGTTCACATACAACTTAGTTGCTTGAGGCACATGGGATCTTAGTTCCCTGACCAGGCATCAAACCCGTAGCCCCTGCATTGCAAGGGGAATTCTTAATGACTGGACTATCAGGTAAGTCCCTGAGTACCTTCTAAGTCTTGAGGGCCAGGTGTGCCTGAAGTAGGTTCCAAGGGCCAGGGGTCCTCACAACAGGGTCAGGAGGGGTCATGGTTGGTAGAGCTGCCTACAGGTCTGACATCTCAGCAAAAGAAAGGCAGTATGTGCTGGGAGTTCCCTCAGAGAAGAGGCTGGTTCCACACTGGCCTCAGCAGTACTTTTGCCTGCACAGGTATACTTCCCTTCCATCTCTGTTCTAACAGAGGACAGTGCCAGAAGGCTAAGGTTCAACTGCAAATCTTGTCCAACATTAACCCAGAAGGCAGGGTAAATGCTCAGTGGACACCCTGTGTCATGTTGCCAGGTACAGAATGAGGCTGGTTCTGTCAAGCCCCCCTACTGTGGGCCACGAGTGGGGATGGGCATTTGCTTTTACTTTGCTCTCACTCTACTTGCCTGTTATGATCATCCTTGGGTGAGGCCTACAGCATCTCATTTAATTCTCACAGGAGTGTAAAGAAGCAGGGATTATCTTGCCCATTTAACATTGAGGGGAAAAGACTATGAGGTGACTGGCCCATCATCACTGGTCAGAAAGTGAAAGCAGAGCAGGGCAAGGCCCACTGTGGCTGCCTCAGGATCACTTTATCTCCAGTCTCCCCACTTGATTGTGAGCCTGGCCTCAGCCTGGAGCTGGGGCACTGGGGCTCTGGGAGTGGCCTGAGCAAGCCCTGCCTTCGAGGACAATGAGGGAGCAGCCCCTTGCCTTTTAGCAAACCCTAGCTCTCTCCCCTCCTCCTCCCCTCCCCCCAACTCCTCCCCTCCCCCCACCACCTCCCCACCCCAGCCCCAGCTCCCCAGGGCCAGGGGGCTGCGCCTCCATAATTGCAGAGTAGCCTGCATAGGGCGGGGAAGAATCTGACGTTTCCAAAGGCCTTTTTGATGTTGGTGATTATGGCGATGATGAGGCTGTCCATCTCCCACCAAGACTGGGGCCTTTCTTTGTTTCTCTCTCAATCGGGGTCTTTCTGCCTCTCTTTGCCCTGAGGACTGGTGGGGATCAGCACTTGCTCCTCTTTGGGGGAGGAAGGAGAAGGAATGGCCAAAGAGAAACCTGGGGAATCAGTCCATCCTTCACCTTCCCCAAGCTCTAGGGTGTTCTGACGTGATCATTAGCATGATATTTGCATAAGGAACAATTGAGGAGATTGGAGTCTTGCCTCGGAGGAAACACCTGCCAGGAACTGTGAATGAAAGCCTTTCCCGCCCCCCACCCTGAGATCCCTCCCACCCCCACCGCAGGATGGGGGAAGTGGCAGGAACCCAGCGTGCCTAATGACGACGGTGATGACAATGTGGTCACACATCACAGTTATCATTCCCAGAGTGCCTACTAAGCTCCAAGCACTAGAATGTGTCTTGTTTTCTCTTAGTCCTCAAAGCCACTCAAGGTGGCACATTTTATTATTCCATAATACAGCTGACAGAGGAGGAAGTTGAGGCTCAGCTGCCCCGAATTCATCTAGATGGTGACAGTGGCAGAGCTGAGTTTTGGAATAGGGTGTATGCCCTCATGCCCTCAACCACTTACAGCGGATTGGGGTGCTCTGAGCTCACCTCGGGCGCCTAAGATCCAATCTCCGTGGGCCCAGGGAATCCCAGGAGGATTAGAACAAGGGCGCCAAGACAGGCTCCTACACACAGACACGCGCGCACACACACACACACACACTCGCTCACACACTCATGCACAGCCGCTCTGCCCTGCCCCCACCCGTGCTTCTGGAGGCAGAGGAGCTGGGCTGACTTGGCTCATAACCAGGTTAGCCAAGATCCAATTAGCTAGTTAGCGCAGGCAGAGCTGGGGGCAGGCAGAGCACGCAGGAGGGCCAGGACGGATGGGTCGGGTAATACGCAGAGACAGCCAGAGACAGCGGCTCCGTGCTAACCTGATAAGCAGCTCCCAACATCAATGAGGCCCAGCCTGGCAAGCGGAGGAGGCCCCAATCCTGGTTGGCTGGCGAGGGTGCAGGGACAGCCTCTGACCCTCCGTTCCCGGCCCTGGCCGCCACACAGCCCTGCACAGTGCCCTCATCCTCTGGCCTCCCGTCAGCAGCACCCACTCCTGCTCTGCCTCCTCTGAGGGTTTTGGGGTAGGCAGCTTCTGCAGGATACGTTTTCATCAAATGAGTTTGGGAATGTCTGTGTCAGGCAAGGAAGGTATGGCTGAGACCATCACCTCCTGCAGGTGGGAGGGCAGGGCTGAAGCAGCTGGAGGAATTGTTGGGGACCAGTGCTGAAATAATAACAGCTATTATTTGTGGAATTTGCTATGCACCAGGCACTGGGGAAACCATTTATATGAAGTCTCTCTTTTATACCTACAACAACCCTTTACTGTAGGTACTATTAGAATCCCCATTTTGCAGATGAGGAAATGGAAGCTTTCAGAGGTTTAGAAACTTGCCCAAAGTCACACGACTATCAAGACTCCCCAACCTCAAAACCACCATACTTTGTGCTACCCCTGAACTGGGTGCAGGATTAACAAGAATGTAACTGATGGTCATACTTCTTGATTTTTTTTTTTTTTTGTATATAATTCTTTTGCTTTAGAATTTACAAAGGCTTTCTGGATTTATCCTGACAAGTCCATAAGGTAGATGTTTTATTTCTAATTCCTACTTTGCAGAGAAAAGAAATCAAGGTTTGGAGGGGCAAGGTGACCTGCCTGAAGCTTCATAGTTGGTGAGTAACAGTCAGAACTTGAACCCAGGCCAGGTCCTTCTGCTCCTAGTCTAGTGCTCTTGAGGAGACAATGGAAAGAGAAAGAGACATCCTATCCCTAAATCAAGGGTGGCTGGTTCATCTATGTACTCATCGGTCACAAGCCTGTTTGAAGGATTGTGTAAGACACTGTGCTAGGCATGCTTATTTAGGGGTGGAGAAAGCAAACGTTTTCCTGTCTCCATGGAGCAGGTGGAGAAGAAAGCCTTGAAGTTCAGTGTCCAGGGATGTGGAGCTGCATTGGTCAGGGGACACCAGGGAATGAAGGCCCAGAGAAGGGTGTGCCCCTTATGACACCAGGTCATCTCTGGTCTGATTTCCTCATTTTGCACAGGCTACAGCTGAAGCCCAGAGAGTTAAATAACTCCCCAAGGTCACATGTGGGCAAGCAAACCAGGACTCCTGACTCTTAAGATGAGTTTCCCCTCAGCCCAGGGCCTCCCATTCACAGTAGCATGTACTCAGTCACTCAGTTGTGTCCAACTCTTTTCAGCCCCATGGACTGTAGCCTACCAGGCTCCTCTCTCCATGGGGTTTTTCGGGCAAGAATACAGGAGTGGGTTGCCATTTCCTACTCTGTGGGATCTTCCTGACCCATGTCTCCTTCATTGGTAGGCAGATTCTTTACTACCGAGCCACCTGGGAAGCCTTTACGGCAGAATGGGGACTTCTTTACCTTCTGAGCTTGAAGTTCTGACTGACATCCCCTAACACCCATCAGTGAAGGAAAAGACCCTGTGCCAACCATCCCTAGGGGGAAGCACCCCCATGTCCCTCTGTCTGGGCTCTGGGAGAAGACAATTAGCTGAATTCTTGCCGCTTCAGGCCATCTGGGGCTTTGGGGTTGGGACTCCAGAGATGCAGAGATGCCTATTAAGCAAGACATCATGAGGAAGGCAGGCACAAAACAGCATTTGGGCTACCTGGGTGTACATCTGTGTTCCTCTCTGCTTTCCCTGATACTGGCAGCAGAAGGGTTAAGACGTCCCCAGCCCAGGAGACTGAGGAGCTGTCTGTGCAGGAAGCTGCTCTCCCAGTCCCCAAGGCCTCAGGGAGTGGGGAGGGGAGCTGCTGGCTCAGTCTCTTTCCCAGGCTCCTCAGCCTCCCTGGGGATCCAGCTACATGCCAGAGAGGTGACCCTTGACCCTTCCCCCTCCACCCACCCGAGCTCCCCAGCCTAAATGGGTAAAGACTCTGATCCCTGCTCAGGGTGCTGGGAGTGTGGGATCCCCCCCTACTTCCTCACCTCGGTTTTCCCACCATCTCACTTATTCCCCTTCACGCCTCCCTTCACTCTTGTTTCAGAGTCATCATATTCATATTCAGACCCCTGAGTTTCTCCCCTTCACCCCAGTTCTGGGGCCCCAAGCTTCTCCTCCCAGCCCCCTGCATTTGTAATTTTCTAAAAATAAAAGCCTGTGTTTCAAGTAGGCAGCTCCGGAAATATACAATCCAGGCCAGGCATCCGCCGGGTGGGGACAAGGAAGGACCGTGTCCAGAGAAATACCCAGACACAGCAGCCCCCACCTTCCCAGGTAAACACAGGAACACAGTGTGTTCCTGATGAGAAAGAAGGTAGGAGTCAGGGATGGATGTGGGGAGCTGGGTGGAGAACACTCCTCTGGGTGGGGCTCTTGAACTGAGGTCCCTAACAGAAAAGGTCGGGTCTCCTTGTGGCCGCTCCTGTCTGTCTTCACAAGTGATTGCTCCCCTCCTACTTCCTCAGCAATTGCTTGGTGAGGTAGGGGGCTGCCTTCCCCTGTGGAATCATCTGGAGTCAGGACTATGGGTGGCAGACAGACTGGGACCAAATCATACCAGACTTGGCTAAGACCCACTCCCTCACTGGCCCTCATGGACCTCCTGGCTGGAATTGGTGTAACTGCCCAATCTGAGGCTGTCACAAGCAGTAAAAATAAACATTTGAGGATGTCACAAGCCATAATAATAATTAACTGGAAGAATAATAGCTCACATTTTTTTAAGCACTTACTGTGTCCAACCTGGGCTAAATAGTCACGTGTCATGTGTGCATGCTCAGTCATGTCTGACTGTTTGCGACCCCATGGACTGTAGCCCACGAGGCTGCTCTGTCTATGGAATTCTCCAGGCAAGAATACTGGAGTGGGTAGCCATTCCCTTCTCCAGGGGAACTTCCCGACCACCCAGGGATCAAACCCACTACTCCTACACTGGCAGGCAGATTCTTTCCCACTGTGCCACCTCGGAAGCCCTGGGCCAAATAATTAATACTACACATGCTACATTCTTACTTAATCCTGTCGGGAGCTAATTTTTATCATCCCTAATTTATCGGCAAGGAAACTGAGGCACAGATTGCTCAAGAGCTGACCCAGCCCCAGGTCATGCTAGTAAATGGCATCCTGACAGCCGACTCACCCTTGTTAACCCCAGCCAGTCAGACTCCTGCAGCAGCCTCACAGGCAGGGGCCCCACTGGCCTGATCGCTTCCTTCAGAGGGAGACTGGGCGGGGCCGCAGCCTCAACAGGGCTCACCCACAGCACAACAGGGAAGGCAGAAGCTGCCCCTCTCTCTGCTGAGCATCTTGGGGCCCTTTCTCAGCCTCTTGCCTGGCCGTGGTGCTTTCCCCTATACCTCTGTTTTCCCCCTAAAGAAAAGGAGCCCCTCTTCTCAGACCCGAAGGATCTATCCAGCTCTTCCTCTACCACCCACAAGCGAAACCAGAGAGCAAGCATTTTGAATTGCAGCCTTTTGGGTTTAAACAAAATGTATCTGTCACATGGGAATTTGATGGTGTACCGGTGCCTGGGAGAATCCCACAATTAAAGTCAGTGATACAGGTAAACACTTAGGCCAGCACCCAGCATATATATATACAGTAAGTGGATTAGAGGGTCCCTCATGGGGCCCCTGAGATGCATCACCCATGGTAATACTATTGCTAGCATTACCAGCTTATCAGCTACTGGCTATTATCAATCTCAAACCTGATACTGTGCTGAGCACTTTACAGACATTTAATATTTTCCATGACCTATAAGTTAGATGCTACTCATTCTCATCTTACAGATGAAAAAACTGAGGCGAAAGTCTCATAGTACATGAACGAGCTGGGATTTGAACCCCGGCCTACAGGTAAGTGGCTTTCTTGTAGTCACTAGGCTCCTGAATGACTGGCCCTTGTGCCTGTCGCACAAGTACACAGGTCCCTCTGGTAAAGTTGGCAGCATTTCCTGAAATTCCAAAACTGCTCCAAGCAATTCTGATGGGAGTGTCCTGCGACTTGGGTCAGGCTTTGCTTTAACCCTCCAGTTGGCTGTTGGCCAGCACTCACCTTCCTGTATCAAACTCTTCTGATCAATAACTAGGGGATGCTTTTATGTTCATAAAGCACCCACTAAAATACCATCTCATTATTATAATTCTTGATAGTCCTTCCCACCAAAGAATCCCCTTTCCCTTTTCCTGTTTGTCAGCTGAGCTACTAATTTATGTGTCCTCTTTGTCCTTTGCTTTTAGGTTCTACCTGATCCTCCCTCCTACTTGACCTTGGGGGTCCAAGATAAACTCCATTTAAACTCCCCTCTCCCCACTCCCACCCATATGGCCTTGAGACAGAAATTTAACTCTAGGCCCTCTATCTGCCCACCCTGTTATCTCTTTCTTAATATTTCTCTGGATGTCACTCCTGCTTCTCCTCTGACTGCCTCTGGTGTCTCTATCATTGCCTCCCTCCCCTGAGCCAATGCCACAGAACCGCCCAACATGTGTAAGTGTGACTGCCTGGAAAATGTAACTTTCAAAGAGACTGAAGTTGAGTGACAGTAAACAGAACCTTGGAGACCCAGACATCATCTCGGGTATACATGGACTCAGCAGCAGGAACTTAGACATAAGGCAGGATGGGAGAGAGAGAGGGATGGGACAATCAAAAGAATGAGCTGGAGGGAGAAATGGGAAATGGGGGAGATGATATCGATTCAACCAGGCCAAAAGAATCCTTGACTGTCAGTGTTGGAATAGCCCTTAGAGATCAGCCAGTCCAGGAGTGGCAAAGGAGTTTCAAGTTAATGCTAAATGATGAATAGCAGCTGCCTAGAAAGTGTCCTGAGAAGAGAGTGTCGTTATTGATTAGCAATGTCTGCCATGGGCACTGAATTAGAAGTGGTAGCATGGGTGCCAGAATTTACATCCCTGATCTAGTTTCAATCTCTTCATTCTGGAGCAACCCAAAGGTGAAGAGACCTGTTCAAGGGTCTCAGGGCCCTTTGTTGTCTCCTAAAATCCAAGTGAAAGTTGTACGATACATCCTAGACAAAGATAAGGGACCCAGGGAAAGTGGATCCTTAGTATGGGATAAGATCAGCCAACTTGAAGCTGTGGAGAAGACCATGGAGGGATCCCACACTGGACACTGAATGAGTGCTCAGTTCTTACTGGGTGATCAGTTGACCGGATGTGCCCAGTCCCCGGTTGTATCACCTCTGACCTCTGGCCCCTTCCATCTTAGTCCACCCAGGGAGGACAGAAGGCTCTCTGAAGCAGAGACCCTGGCTCTCTCTAGACAAAGAGTAGAGAATGTAGTCAGAGGGAGGCAAAGGAGGGGAAAATGGTCTTGGGGCAGGGATGGCCCCCACGGGAGCAAGGCACTGACTGGGCCGTGGAGAGGGCCTTGGAGGAGATGGCAGTTAGGAGACCATCACAGAGGTGCCTGTGCAGGTTTGGTGTGTGGGCCAGAGGAGAAGAAAGAACCTCCAGGTGACAAGAGCTGCAGAATGGGGATAATAATACCCTGACAAAGTAGTGGGGGCTTGGAGCTTAGCCCAGCCAGGTGCTGGCACCGCTAAGCCATGATGCACCACTTCCAGGCTGGGGGGTGTGAGTGGCGGGGGGCAGGGAGGTAGGCCAAAGTGCCCAGCATCAGCACAGCCTTAGAGGTTTGCTACTGAACTTCTGCCTCCCTCCCAGTCTCTGTCTCTGTTGCTTTTCCCTTGTCTTCCTTTCCTAGCCTGTCTCTTCCTCTTTTTCCCCTCCCTGTACTGCTCTCCACCATAGTCTCCACCAGGAGCAGAAATGGGGAAGGGAGTGGTGACAGTAGAGGTGACACCAAAAGATCTGGGAGCTGCTTTCCTGCAGATCACCTGCCCAAGGTTCTGAAAAGAACCCAGGCTGTGAAAATGTCCAGGAGCAGGGGATCCGCTGTGGACACCACACCCAGTTTACCACACAAGGAAACTAAGAGAAGCCCAGAGAAGTGAAGACCCCGCCCAAGTCAGTGTCACACTGATTTGCATACTACTTTCCATCTCCCTTCTGTTGCTGAGCACGCCTAGATTTTTCCTAGGAACCACCGCTTCCCTACTTCTGTCCATGAGATCCTAGGGTGGCCTATGACTGGAGCTGGCCCATCTGTGCCATCCATCCCTGGGTCACATGTCTTGGTAACAGCTGATCCAGTGAGATCAGCACTGGGTCTTTTTGTGGAACCAATGGAAAAGGAGTGCTTTCTTTCCATTGGATTTGTCCATGTTGGTAAGTTTAAGCCTAGAGCTGCTTGCTGCTTATATCGCTTGGCGAGTGACTATTAAAGAGTAAGCCAACACAAAGGAGAGGAGAGCCAAGAGCTGAAGAGTGACAGATGCCAGATAACATTGTCTAAGTTCTTGGATCCAGCTATACCTGAAGTCTAACTTTAGACTTTTCAGTTATGTGAGTAAAACTTAAGCCAGACTGTTGGATGTGCATCAAAGAGACTAAGGCAGCTTAGAGAAACAGGAGGACAGAATGACTGACAGAGACAGTTGTAGGAATGAGGACCAAGTCTGATAGGAGAGCAAAGGAAAGTGAAGCAGGGGGAGGGCTGGTCCATTAGGATTACCGAATTGACATTCAACCGTGAAACAGGAATACCAGAGTTTATTGGAAAGAAAGCACAGCTGAAGACGAATCTGCAGGTGGGTTAATCTGAGGTGGGGTGAAAGCTGTTTTCCTGCTACATAGACCGTCTATCTGTGTACTAACAGAAGTCCACCTGAGCCCCCGGCCTGCACAGGGTTGGGTCAACAGAGGGTGGGGGCAGGAGGCAAGGGCAGTTAGCATTTGTTTTGACAGTCAGCAGCCAGTTGCAACGGACGTCCCTATTAATAGCTCTTAAGACTTTTAACAAGCTTCATTCCAAGACAGAGCTTTAAAGACAAATGAAAACATTCAACCAATCCCTGCTTATCACTTGTGTTCAGCATTGCCCCTCCCCCACCCATTCCTTATCAGGCATCCCCAGATTTCATCTGATTTACAGGATACTAAGTGATAAACAAGAGAAACAGAAGGAGGAACTAAGTCACAAGCTTGACTCATCCGTGGTCCAGGTTGCCTGGCTCTGACATGTGCCAGATGCAGCCCAGGGTGGGTGATCACAGCTTTCCTTGCTGTTACTGCATGATATGCTGAAACCCCATCGATTATAACCTAATGGGATGACCTCCTGGGGACCACCAACCTCGAGTCTTGTCTGTGCTGCTTCAGGAGATGCCAGGTGTAGATGGGCATGGTGGGAGGAAATCATGCCCTGTGCTGATAAGGAACTCCCTTCCCTTGTCCCAGACACACCAATGTCTGCCTTGCAGGGGTGAGAGGGAGGACACGGCCCTAAAGAGAGACAGAGAGGGTGGAGGGTCTGTTGCCTGGTGCCTGGGAGTTACTTCTCTCTTTACTCTTCTCCATTTCTCCCACTTCCCCTCATTGGGAAATGATCAATGCTTTTTAAAAAAATGACCTAAAAATACATTTATGTAGTATATGCGTACATACAAAATTCAATATATAAAAATACATACAATATTCAAACAGTTATCATTCTCCCTGTTAACTCTGTTTTAGAGAAATTTCCATGCTTTCCAGTTAAGATCTGCTTCATCCTTTCCTACAGCAGCATGGTAATTCTGTTTATTTATCCACTCCCTTACTGATGGTCACTGAGGTTGTATCTGACTTTTTTACTGTTGCAAACAAGAACATCTCACATGTTTTGTGCAGTGAACACCTAATATACCTTGTGCACACGTATAAGTGTTTCTTGAGGATTCATTCCTAGAAGAGAGATTGCTGGCTCAAAGTGTGTATGAATTTTTCATTTTGAAAGGTACTGCCAAGTTTAAGTGGAGACCTTTTTCCTGAGAAGGGGCTGAACCAGGGATGAAAGGCACCTGGGGTGGAAAGAGCATGAGCTTTCGAATGTTTAGGTTCAAACCCTGGCTCTCCGGTCTTCTTCCTGTGTGACCCTGGATAAGTCACTTAACCTATCTGAGCTTCAGTTTCCGTAACTGCAAAGTGGGGACCATTAAACACTGCCTTACAGGCTGTTGCATGGATCACCTGGCTTCCTGTAGGTCAAGCTACTAGCGTTAGCCTGGTACACAGTAGGCTCTTGGCCGAGGTAGCACCCTTTCCCTGTCTGGACCCCTTCTGCATTCATTGTGAGAGGACAGCTCTGGGGAGAGGCTAGAGAAGTGACTTATGAAGAGTGTTAGGACAGAGTCAGGACTCCAGTGATTCCTTCTATAGGTCACCCAGGCAATTCTGGGAATTAGGGACCATTTCAAGTAAAGCAAAAGGATCTGCTTTGGAGAACACAGCCTGGGGGCCATCCCCTGGAGGACCTTTCACTAAGTGATCCTTTCACCCCAGCCACTGCCCTCATGTTCTCATGGAAGAAAAAGAGTGGGGTGGGTGGATTTTATTTTAGGGCGTGACTGGATTGCTCTCAGCACAGACACGGAACAGAACAAGAACATGCACAGCAGACAGGACTCCAGTTGGGCGGCAAGGTGAGATCTCTGTCCTGGAGAGCCGACATGTGTGGCTGAGGAAAATGTCAGGGCTGCCTGCTGGAGATCCCGGCTCGGGAGCCAGCCCCTCCGCTTCTGTTCAGTGACAGGGTGGCCCTGCGGAGGGGGTCTGGAAAGTTGGCGGGCGCGGCCATCCTTTGAGGTGACGGCCAAATTGTGTCTATTGGCCCAGTGGGGTCCCTGGCCATGCTCGGAGGCCCTCAGCTTCAGGCCACTGTGACCCTCCCTCGACCTTCAGGGCTATAGTTTCTTCCTCCTGGAGGTCGCATGGGACTAAGACTCCAAGACTGGGCTGCCCTTCTGGAAAAGGATGAGGATGTGAGCCCAAGGCTGCTGTGACACGGCCCAGGGGGGTGACTGTGCCAAAAAAGGCAAAGCTTGGACTTCCCCAGCGGTCCAGTGGTTAAGAATCTGCCTCACAATGCAAGCGACGTGCGTTCCATTTCTGGTTAGGGGACTAAGATCCCACATGCCATGTGCCCCCAAAAAAGAGCCTGATCTGAGCAGAGTGGTGACAGGCATGGCGATGAGGGCCCCACAGGTGCAGTTGGGATGAGCGATGGCTTGGTCAGGGAGACTGTGGGGGCCTGGTAAGGCTGTACTCTGTAATTGGAGTCTGAACACTTGGTTTTCAGTCCCAGATTCATCTATTACAAGCTGTGTGGTCTGGGGGAAATAGGTTACCCTTTCTGACCTCAATTTCTTCATCAGTAAAATGGAGACATTAATACCACCAGTCCTATTTCCCTCAGTGTCTTGATCAGCAGGTGTCTTTATACCAAAGGGCTGGAGCAAATTCAAGTGGAGCTACTTCGCTAAAAAAACAGCCTGGAAGGGGAGGAGATGACTGAGCAGAACTGGTCACATTATCCTCAGAATGATTTCTTGTGTCCCCTGGAGACTCCTGTTACCGTGACTCTATTTCCTGGTTCCCAATTCCTGGACTCCAGGGTAGCTGAGATCTCTGGCTCTTGCCTCCCTAGCATCTCCCTGTGATGACCTGGCTTCCTGCCCAGGCCCCACTCACCGGTGCTGGTGTGCTGGTGCTGACCCTGTAGGCCCCTGGCTCCCTCTGCCCAGCCAGGAGACAGGGCTGCAGCATGCTGGAAGGAACTAACAGGAGGCTTGCCTGAGAGCCAAATGCTGTGCGTTACAGGAGTTGATTATGGGGGCTGAGGGCTGGGCCTAAGTAGTCTCACTCTGGGGGTTGGGAGAGTTTTGGCTTCAAGCATGATTCTGCATTGAATGGACGGGGCAGGGTGGGGGTTAGGTAGGGAAATGCACCCTCCAAAAGGTCAAATGTTCCCTTAGCCCATTGTGGAGGTGGGTCCTAGAGCGAGTGGCTTTCCTGTTGTGCCCATGCCCTTATTCGTGCTCTATAGAGATGGGCATACGACCAAGACTTCACACAGGAAAACCAGCTCTCCTCACTGAGATGGGAGGACGAAGACCACTCAGTCCCCATCACTGCAAAAAGGGTGACAGAGAGGAGTAGGACTGACCAGTGCTTGTCAATACATGGGAGGGGCCAGAGCTGGGGCAAGGACCCCCGTGGGGCAGGGATGGGAAGGGAACTGTCCTTCCCATAATTTTGTTCATCTTCACAACCCCCTTGAGAGGTAGGTGCTATCTCTGTGGCTCTGTTTCACAGAGGAGGAAGCTGAGTGAATGTTAAGTCATGCTGCAAGAAGAGGCTGACATGGGATCTAAACCCAGGACTGCCTGTCTGACTGTTAAATTGGTGCTCTGTGTCCCTCGCCTACTGCCCAGGGCCCAAGCCCTCAGTCCTACACACCCACCTCTCCCAGGCCTGGCCTCCATGCCCGCAACCTCCTCCCAGTGCTATCTCCTGAGAGCTCCTTGAATCTCTTCACTCACTCCTCACTCTGCTTCCTCTTTGGAAACCAGCCACAGCCTTTTTTCTTCCATCCGAGGGAGAGAAAATGGTCTCATTCCCCACCCCCAGGTCTTTCCCTCCTCTCATCCATCCAAACCTTAGCATCTCTCTCTCTTCCCCATCCCCCCTCCCTTCTGTTTTTTTTTTTTTTTCCTTTCTGTTTATCCATCACTAGAATCCACCCGCCTTCCCTCTTGCCTGTAGGTTCTGTAGCTATAATCAAATCATAACTTTTATTAAATTTAAGATTACTTTTTAATGGAATCAATTTCTTGTGTGGTGCTTCTCTGCCTGCCCGCGGGCTCTGCCGGCTCTGGGCTCAGCATCCCCACCCGCACAATTGTCTCTGCCACTGGCATTTCTGGCTAAGCTGCCTGAGAAGGAGGGGCAGGCCTGCCATCTCTAAACACACATACACACAGACACACACACGCGTACACACACACACACACACTCACACACCAAGACATACCTTCCTGCAAAGCCTCAGATACACAACCCCAAGCCCCAGGCACCCACGCTGAGTGGTGGGGGTGGGGGAGCCAGATTGAAGTGGCCGGGGCAGGAGGAGGGAGCTGCAGAAAGACTGAGGGTGCAAAACAAACACAAGCCCAGCAGACATTTCTCAGCCTGTTAATTTCCTACAGTTCTGTTTTCCAGCCTCAGAAACAAGCTGGTTTCTGCCAGCCCACCCCCTTCCCCTGCCTGCATTGTGCAGCTGGTGAGCAGGGGGAAGTTGCAGGGAGGAGGGGGTCCAGAGGAGCTGGGAGGGGACCGGGTCCTCATTTGATTTATAGAAGGACAGGCAAGATGCAGAGATGTCTCAGAAGCTGTGACTCCCCAAAGAGAAGCCCGACTGGAAGATTTGCAGGCTGGACCGGTATAACCAGACAAAGCTGGGTCTACAGGAGGAGGCAAGTGGGGCGGGGGCTGCTGCAGGGAACATTCTGGAGGTAGGAGGAGAAACAACTTAATGGACAGGGGCTGGGGAGAGGTACTGGGGGGAGTTCTCATGGTGAGGGCCTGTAGAGGTGGTTTGCTGATTCAGCAGAAACTTGGCGGCCTCCTGGAGCTATCCGGGCAGCGCTGGGCTCTGCTCCAGCTTTCCTGGGAGGCTCCCTGGACAGTTTCAGGTGGACATGATCATGGGTGGACAGATGGGTCTGAGGCCACAGAGTGGTCACCCTTTGGCTTTTCGCACTGTCCTCAGTACTCCTTGGTTACTCAGGGTCAGGAGGGTTACCTCAGGTCCACCCCGGCGGGTGGTGCATAGCTTTGTGGGTGAGGGCACACTTTGGCATCAGGAACTCTGCGAATCTAGACTCCGATGCTTTCTGTGTGACTTTGAGCAAGTGACCTAACCTCTCTGAGTTTGTTTTCTCATCTGTAAATGAGGATTCAGGGAGATGACTTATGTGGAACATCTAGCATAAAGCCCAGCCTCAATAGATGAATTGTTAGTATTTGTATTTTGTCTTCTAACCACCAATCAAATGCAGTCGTACCTGTGTTCCAAAGGCCAGTGAGACAAGGGGTAGGTTGGAGGGCAGTCCTCACCATGCAGGCCTGGTTCCTGGATGCAAATCATGCCAGGACCAGAGTCCATGACATGAGTGATGATGCAAGGACTGGGAACCCAGGACGTGGCAGGTCTCTTCTCCCTCCTGCAGGAGGATAAGTGGCTGATAGTGGGGAGAGGGAGGGACTGGCAAAGGCTCCTAGACATAGAAGGTCAAGTCCACTGCCCCAGCCCTCACTGTCAGGGACCAATGAGCCGGAAGTGGGGGCTCCCTCTGGGGCAGGAATGAGGGAGAATTTCCTGTGGCTGATTCTCCCCTGTGGTCTCTGAGCCACCTGTTGGTCCTGAAGACTTGGAGGGCTCTGGCCTTCTGAGAGCAAGCCCAGCATGAGGAGTCTGAGAAGAATTCTTAGGCACTGCGCATGAGTGCCTTTTGTTTTCTATTTCTGTCCTCCAGCTCTAGGGGGAGGAAGAGACTGGTGGGGAATATGAACAAGGGGCAGAACTGGGAAGGGCTGCTTCTGTCCATCACAGGATTACTGAAATCTGCAGCACAGCCCCCTTCAGGGCTGTGCTCTGGGGCCTGGAAGCTGCTTTAGAGCAAGGGGCAGGTTGCAGCCACCTCCCGTAGGCTAGAGCTGACCTCTCACCTTTCCCTTCCCTCTGAAGGGAGTCTGATCCAACCTGTCCAGCGCCCGCCTCTGTCTGACCTCAGGGACAGGCATGTCTGTCGAGGGTGCACCCAGACCTGCATACCTGTAGGGTCTTGTCTGGGCCTGGATGTTCCCATGAATGGGTCACACAGAGAAAGTTTCACTGCTCCAGGGGACTTCTGAGGTCTGACTATTATTCACTCCAATTTCTCTTTCAGTCTCAAGGCAAGCAAGGCCTAGACAGGGAGAGTCACAGTGAGTAAGTGGTAGAGCCTGACCAAGGTCTCTAGAATAGTCCAAGGCCGCCTGCTGCGCTCTGCTTCCCTGACTGTGGATATAGCTGTAAGCCCTGTCTGCCCTTACACCACACATGCTCACACAGTGTTTACCATGAGCTGACATTTTACATGCAGTTTCAGCAACCCTCTAAGACAGGCACTATTAATATTACGATCTTCATTTGACAGATGAGGAAGCTGAGACTCAGCGAGGTTGAATAACTAATCTAAGCTATAAGTGTAAGTGATTGTGTTATAAATGTTAGTTGGAATCTAAACCCAGAATGTCTGCTCCTGGGATCCTCACCCCTCCCCTGAGTTGCTATTCCTCACCTGGATCTTCATAACGTACCCTCACTTTCCCTTTCTCCTGTTCCCTATGTTCATCATCTCCGTAGCCATTACTGCCAGCTTCCCAGTTCTCATTTTCTCATTTCTTATTTCAGCCTAAGCCAGATAATCCCCGGAGATACAGGGCAGGCTCCGTGTTGTTACTGCACTCCCCCTTCCTCTGTCTTCCCTGTCATCTTTGCCAACATCATCTTTAGCATTATCATATTAGCATCAGTACCACCTTCACCAGGTATAAATCCATAATTGCAAAGGACTGTGTCCCTAGGGACCAATGCGAACCTAACTCCTGCCATGAGATGAGACAGGACGAGAGAAGAGAGCTTACAGTCTCCTCCAGCCACGTAGTATACGCCCTCAACTAAAGATACAAAGCCAAAATGCAGAAAGGCAGTCTCCCTCTTAGAGACTTTTCTGGAAATAAAAGGTGGGAGAGAGAAGTTGCGAACAGCCAGTGTGTCTGTTGAGGGAAATTAATCAATGGCCAAGGAGATTGCTTGTCATCTTTCAATATCTATAGAAATAACAAGCCTCCAGGGATGGGGGGGGGTCAGAGCTCCAAGGGAACAGAAGATCAGAAAATATTCTGCTCAACCCATGCCTCTAATGAGCTACAAGGGAAAGATGGAAGCACAGGCAGCTTCCACCCACTTTGGGTGTTGGCCAGTATCCCATCTTCCCAGTCACAGTAGCTCTTACAGTCCCTGGATGCCAACAGCAAGCAACACTGCCCAGGAGTTTTAAAAATTGATTATTCCTTTGGGTCCAAATTCCACCTACCTCTCAGCCCAAAGAGTCTGCTGGTTGGCTCTCCCCGGATGTTAGCTGCCAGGGGTGCCATCGTCCTACCCAGGATCAAGGGAAGGGAGGGCACTGACTTCCCGGACCAGAGCCTCCACCCAGAATTCCAGCCAAAGCCCCAGAGCTACCAGGACCTAGAGGAGATTTTCCCCTTGGTTGTGTTTGGAATTGGCTGGTTTTCTGGGCACCAGGCCCAGCTCAGTTTAATTTTTGTTTATTTTTATGTACAGATTCTCTTCTGTTTGGGGAAGAGCTTTGTGTAAATTATTATTATTTATATGATAAAGAATA
This sequence comes from Bos javanicus, assembly GCF_032452875.1. Lineage (NCBI taxonomy): Eukaryota > Metazoa > Chordata > Mammalia > Artiodactyla > Bovidae > Bos > Bos javanicus. Next base: position 52,440,685 of record NC_083874.1, on the reverse strand, counting down.
AATCACACCAAATAAAAAAACCCACAATCTCTTTTTCTCAATAGAATTACTAAATTAGGGGCTGAAAGGAACAGCCGATATGCTGGGGTTTGGTTTCAGGAAGCCTTTGGACATGGATTCTCACAAAATCTCTTAGTAAATGGGCTCTGCTATCCTGGATTTGATGCTACTCACAGCCAGCAGAGGCATACGGGGCCTCCCAGGAGGACTACAGTGGTTTGAGCCCAAGGGTGCTGGCTTCCTGGTCTTCCACATATCCCATCCCTTGGGAGATAAGTTGGGCATTTTAAAGTGATTTGCTAACTCAGAATGGGAAAAGGGGAAATAGAGGAGTGGGGGATTCATGCCAGAAACATGATCAAATGCCCTGAATTGAGGTGGGGGTAGGGTACATAGGAGTTACTTGAATAGTGGCATTATTACATCAGGGGGAAATGAGCCTATCATTTCTTTGCCTATTCATTAAATTTGCATGCTACGAGTCTATTGGTTGGAACAAAATGAGTCAGGAGGCAGGGATGCAGATGGGCAGAGGACCAGCTTGGCCCAGAGAGTGTCCCCAAGTGGCCCCCATCCCTAGCCAGAGTAGGAAGATCAATTCACCAGAAGCACTGTCCCCCAATCTCTGGGTCCACTCTTGCATAAAATTCTGTTTGGGGACTAGAGAAAAGCACACCTTAGGACAGGAATCCATTTCAGGGCTAGTTTGCTAAAGGCCAGGGAGAGGAAAAAGTCAGAATAGCTATTTTTTCTATCTCCTAGGATCTTAGGCTACCAGAGATTTTAAAAAATAGACAAATCTGGCAGCACTGTAGACCAGCTTTTGTTAAAGCTGCGTCCTCTTCCTAGAATGGACTTCTATCTGCCCACCCATGTCCTACCTTTGCTTTAGGCATAGCTAAGCCCCACATTATGGCTCGGAGCAGGAGCTGTGGACCCTCTTCCTGAGCTTGAAAATCCACCCAGCCATTAACAGCTGTTCAAAAGTTGGATAACCCTGAGCCTTAGTCTCTCCATCTGTAAATGGGATAATAATAGCAATCAAGAGCACGTGCAAACACACACACACACACACAGAGGGGCTTATAGTGAAGAATAAGTGGGAAAATCCAGGTAAAAAGAGCCTAATATGTAGTAAGTACTCTATGCGGTCATTATTTTAAGTAATACTCCAAGAAGCTATTCCAGAACTCCCCAACCGGGAATTAACTGTGCCTGCCCTCTATGGGGGCTGAGTACCCCCAGCCCATGAGTACTCTGGGAGCACAGAACTTCGAATCCTAAGGTTTCCACCTAAGTAGTTTTTCACAGTCTGCCCTGAATCAGCTCTATGGATGCATGTGGCAGTCCCTAGTCATACTTTGCACTTAGTGGATACTCAGTAAGTCAATAAATGCTTGTTTAAAAAAGTTGTCCAATGAGTCAAATTCCCAAATCATGTAAATCTCACTAAATGCTGAGTCTTCTGTTCTAGGACCACAAAACACCTGGTTCAGACTCCCACACACACACACACACACACCCACCCCCTCACCTCTACCCCTATCCCCCTGCCAGTAGAACAGCATACACGGATCAATGGAGGTGGGCTGGGACCCCAGGAGGAGGTAAGGTGGCGTGGGAAGAGATGGAGTCTGTGAGGAGCTCTACCACTTCCAAGCCACATGGATCAATCTCTTTCCGGGCCCTTCCATAGGGTACTTAAAATTCCACCCTCATCTTTGATTAACTAGCTGATCTGAGACATGTGTGCTTGTATATGTTGCCATCCAGTCAGAGGGGTGGGTACTGATCAGCTGAAACAGAACAATGAACTGTTCAGGCCATGACTCTGGATTGTCTAAGAGGCCCCTTGAGAGGTGGTTCATGCAGGTCCATATGCACTTGCTCATAAATACCTATACATTTACATATATATGTCTCTGTGGATAAACACTGGGCTTCCCCCATGGCTCAGGGGTAAAGAATCTGCCTGTAATGCAGGAGACATAAGAGAGGGGGTGGAGGGGTGGGTGTGGGGTTTGATCCCTGAGTCAGGAAAATCCTCTGGAGGGGGGCATGGCAACCCACTCTAGTAATTTTGCCTGAGAATCCCATGGACAGAGGAGCCTGGCAGGTTCCAGTCCATAGGGTCACAAAGAGTCGGACATGACTGAAGCAACTTAGTGTGCACACATGCAGGTAAACACTGGTCCTTTTATCTTGAAATACATTCAGTAATTCATTTATTTGTTCACTGATTATCAACTGAGGGCCTACTATGTGCTAGCAGGATCAGATGCTATAATGCAGCAGTGACAAGACAGACAAAATTCCTGCCATACAGAGTTTACTTTCTAGAGAAAGAAGAGAGCAAGAGGAAACATGGGAGGAGATAATATAATTTCAGATTGTGAAAGTGTTATTAAAAAAATAAGACAAGGGATAGAGAGTGATAAGGCATGTGGTGGGGGCTCCTTATTACATGTACACATATCTTTTCGATGCTCTCAGAATCAAGTTCAACTCCTCAACGAGGCCTTATACCCCCTCCCCGCCACACACACCTCCTATCCCCACCCCCAATAGGCCTCCAATCCCACTGGCTTCTTCAGTTCCTTGAATAAGACAAGCTTCTTGCCACAGGTCCTTTGCACAATCTGAGCACTTTGAATGCTCTTCCTTACCCTCTTTCTCTAGTTAAAGCCTATTTCCTTTGGATGCCAGGAAGCCTATGGTGGTCCACCCTTCCACAATTAATCGGGTTCCTTTTTTAGATGTTTTCACATTATCAAGTTCCTTTAGTCATATCCCTTATCTTACTTAGTAATTATGCATTAATTCTTGTACTTATCTGATGTTAGTATCTGAGTTCCCCACCGCTATTACGAACCTCAGGGGAGCTGGGATCTTGTCTGTCTCCCCAGCTGTTAGCATAGTGCGTGGTACCTGGAAGGCACTTACTAAATACTTGTTGAATAAATACTTATGGCTTCTGGGGTCAGCTCTGGGCCCCACCAGTGTAAGTCCTCAGGGACACACCCACGAGGGGAATAGGATGAGCATAGACAAGAGGGGAATCGGATGGGGGAGGGACTGAAAACTATGGGCTAATGGGGCGTGGGGGAAAAGTGCTCAGGAGAAAGACAACTTTAGGGGGCTGCAAGGGCAGCTTTCAAATCCTAGGAGTCCTGTCACACACCAGAGGAAGACCACATTAATATGGGAGCCAGGACGTGGAGGACTGGGCTGTTACCAGGAGGTAAGTGAAGCTCCTTCTAAGGAAGGTCTTATAATAATGAGAAATTTCAGGAGTGGAACAGGTGTCTTATAAGCTAGTGAGCTCCCTGTCCTTGGAGGTTTGTTGTAAGCAGGCAGGAGAAGAGAGAGGGGGCCCCTGAAATCTTCCCTCAAGACAAAGTACTCTGATTGGGGTCTACCAGGGAACCAGGTTCCTCAACCGCACTGCTAATCAGTCCTTTCAGCTGTAAAATGGGGGCCCCAGGCACTCGAGAATACTGTGGGGGCTGGGTCATTACCAGCTTCCTTCTCGGTGGCTGTTCTTCCCATCCTCCCGGCCTGGCTCTGAAAGGGCTGGGGAAGGGGGTGGGAGTCGGGGAGGCTCTTCCGAGCGTCTTAAGTGGATCCCCAGCTGGAGCAACGGTGCATATTTTAAGTGGAGTTTACAGACAATAGATCTCTCTGGGGCTTGGAGGGGAAGGAAGCTGAAATTCAGGACCATTCTGTGAATTCCCAAGTTCTTTGTATCCATTGTATGGGGAACAATGCTGTTTGTTCAGCACATTCACTCAAGGTGGGAGGTGGGGGGGATGGTTAAGCTCCACTGTTTGGAGGTTTTTAGAGGGGTGGACTGCTCGGGAGTGGGGTATCCTTTCAGGGAAGGGTGGAAGCTAGAGGAGCTAGGGGCAAGTGGAATGCAGGGAAGCTGCAAATCTGACTGGGTGGCTTTGAGTTCCAGGGTAGTACCCCAAGGAGAAAGAATTGCTCGCTTCCACTCCTCCTGACCCTTCCCAAGGGACCCTAAGCCTCCGAGGCTATTGACCTTGACCTTAATGTGTTGACCAAAGGCGACAAAGGATTGAGGATGGGAAGTTTGTTTGTTGTTGTTTAGCTGCTCAGTCCTCTGACTCTTTCGCTAAGGCCCATGGACTGTAGACCACCAAGTTTCTCTGTCCATGGGATGTCCCAGACAAGAATACTGGAGTAGGTTGCCATTTCCTTCTCCAGCGCATCTTTCCGACCCAGGGATCGAACCTACATCTCCTGCACTGGCAGGCATTCTTTACCCCTGAGCCATCAGGGAAGCCCCGAGGAGGGAGGTAGAGCTGTCCATTTACCAGGTGACCTTGGACAAGCCACTTCCTCCTTGAGATTTCACATGCTTGCTGTCCTCTAGGTTGAGGGGTTGACCTAGAGATGGTCTCACAGTTCTGCCAGTTCAGACATTCCTTGGACCAGAGCTAGTCTCCCTTCCTATATCCATCTCATCCCCAACCTCACCAAGCTTAGGCTCCTCCATGACCCCCCACCCTCAAGCCTCTTCCAGCAGTATGCCATCTTAGTTGCTGGAGAAGGTTGTGCATCCTCAGAGTAATGGAAGCAAGAGGCACTGCCCCATTTTCAGTCACAGACTCTTACTAATAAGACTCCCTATTTATTGCATACATTATTTCATGCTGCCTGGATATAAAGCCCTGCCCTCCTGACAGGTGATTCACCTTAACCTCCCTGAGCCTCAGTTTCTCCTCTGTAAAAGACACATAACAATAATGATATCTATGTCACTGGGCTTTTATGAGAATTAAATGAGATAATGCACCTAAAGTATGGTGTCCGAAAGGGATGTAGAGTTCATAGATGTTAGCCTCGTATAGACAGCCTTCCCTACCATGGGTTTTACTTCCGAGGATATGGAGAGCTGGCTGTATTCACTATACCATGCCATTTTATATAAGGGACTTGAGCATCCTCAGATTTTGGTATCTGCAGGGGCTCCTGGAACCAATCTTCCATGGATACTGAGGAATGACTGCGCCTGTATATAATTACTATCTCTTTTTTAGATAAGGAAATCAAGGCTCAGAAAAGGTAAGTATCACACAGTGAATAAATGAGGGTATTATAATTCAAACCCAGGCTGGCTGATTCTGAGGCTGAGTTGCTGACCATGCTCAAGGCCTCCTGCAGGGATGGGACTGATGCCTGCTCTGAGCTGGCCTGGCCTGACTTTCCAGTAGCACCTGCCAACACTCAGAAACCAAAGAGTCACATTGTTTAACCAGGGCTGGGGTCTGAGGCTCCCCTCTAGCCCTTCCTCTAATCCCGCTGTAAACTGGAATCCCTCCACCCCTCCACAATCCTGCTAGGCAATGTCTTACACAGGAAGAGACGCCAGGTCAGGAGCAGCCTTGGTGCTCCTGGGCTGAGTTCCAGGGCTGAACCACTGCATCTGGCCTCTGAGCTATAGTTTAGTTGGTCCTGGAGAGAAAACCTGAGCCTGGAGGCTGAGACCTGGCCCTGTGTTGCTCTGGGGCCATCACGCAGCCTGTCTGGGCCCTGGATCATCACAGACCCGGAGCCAAGATAGACATAGGTCGGTGAACTAAGACAGAGCTGGGAACAGGAAGAGCCAAGGCCCAAGCCTCGGGGGCTCACAGGCTGGGGGTGGGGGCTGAGCCATGGCTCCTTCCCATTCCTATCCTACCCTTCCACCCACACTAGTCCAGCCTCACTCCCACCCCAACTCCCACTCATTCAGTCATTTCTCTCCCTGGATCATGGATCTCGGTTGAATGAGAGGAAAGAGAGAGAGGAGTGGGCGAGACAGAGGGGTGTCCACTCTGCTGATGTTAAGCCATTCTCATTCTATGAATGAAGGTGATGTGGGTTCAGGGTGGAGGGAAGTGGGTGGAGAGAAGCACTGGGTAGGGCAGCCTGAGATGGGGTTGCCATGGCAACAGCAGCTTGTCAGAAGCCCTGCCTTCAAAGCTGAGGTGCCAGTGTTGCAGGATCCTGGGGGAGGAGGATGGCGGATGCATGTCTTGGGTAGGGGAGTAGTTCTGATGTGAGCCCCCTGGGACTCCAGCTCCTGGATTCCAGATCAAAACCTTAACCTGAGAGGGAAGCAGCATCACGCAATGCTTTCTGGCAGACACCTCTCTGCCTCAAACCCTCTCTTGCTGAATGTAAGGCAGGCACGGGGGTGGAATCTACACTGTGGGAGAGGCTGAGATGGAAGTCCTCTGACAACATTACCTCCTTTGCTTCAGATGAGGCAGGAGGGAGAGGGGCCCTTTCTCTGAGGGGAATGGGGCTTTGCTTTGTCCTCCATGCTGGAGTCAGGGGTCAGGTTCCACGAGCATATGGCCATCTGAGGCCTCTGTCTCCAACTTCCCAAGGCTGGCCTTGGAGCCTGGGAATGGGGCTCAGAGAGAAGCCTGGACTGTGTGTGAGCACTCGAACTGCACACTCACTCCCACCACCTGCCACCGTGACCCTCTGGCCACTAGGGGGGGCCATGGTGCAGCATCCCTAGGAATTGCAGGACAGGTCAGTTCTGAGACCTCAGGCAGCCCAGTGAGCAGTGTGGCTGGGATGTGGCCCCAGGACACTTGCCTTGCATGGGGTTGACCCAGTGAATTCAGGCCACAGGAAGACCTGAGGGCCTTCAGGAGGTACCCAGCACCCTGCCACAGCCAGTTCCATCCCAGCCTCCTTGGGCTTGATGCCCAGCTGCCTACTCAGACCTTTCCAGAGACCACCAACCAATCCAAACAGCTCTTAAGCACCCACCACTCACCAGCCCTGTGCTGGGCATCACAAGCGAGTCCAAATGTAACAGGGGAGATGGATGCTTGCACAGCCTCCAGCGGCAGGTACTGCCGGCCCTGGAGTCGTGAAAACCTGGGTTTAAGTCCTCACTGTGCTTCTACTAATTGGGTGACCTTAGGCAAGTTATTTTACGTAAGCCTCAGTTTCCTTGTCTGTAAAATGGTGATGTTAATAGTAGCCAGCCCCGTGGAGCTGTGGGGAGAACGTGTTTAATCCTTTAGTGCAGCGTTTGGCACACAGGAAATCTTCCACAAAGGTAACTACTGTTATTAGGATGAACCATGTGAATGGTAACGTGTAGAAAGAAGCAACGTGGCAAGGAGTGTTAGAGAAAAGAAAAATTAATCTGCTGAGAGAATCAGGGACGGCTTCCTGGATGTGGTACCAATTAAGAGCTTGAAGGAAGGATTAAGATTCCTGACTGGTGAAGGACAGAGACGGTGCACCCAGCAGAAGGAACTTCAACAAGGAAAGGCATTTAGAGCTCTTACTTTATTTTTTAATCCCTGTAATGTAAATTGGCCGCCTGAGGTGAGGCGGCACTCTCTCCTACATCCCTATTTCCCCGAGGCTCTCCCACCCACCAGGAACCCTGCCCCAGGCTCCTTCCTCCTCTTCCTTTCTCTCATCCCCACTATTTCCCTCTTCCTCCTCCTTCCTGCTTTCCCTCTGGGAAGTAAGCTTAGAGGGAGCAAGTTACACAAATGATAACCACTACCCTGTGAGGGCTTCGGCCAGTGATTCTCAACCGAGGGCGATTATGTACGCCCCCCGCCCCCGCCCCCAACCAAGAGACACTGGGCAGCATCTGGAGGCATTTTCGGTTGTTAGGATTGGATGGTGAGGGGAAGCCACTCACTTCTAGTCCGTAGAAGCCAAGGATGCAGCTCAATATCCTAGAATGCTCAGAACTGCGTCCCCCACAATAAAGATGTACCTGGTCCCAAATGTCAGGTCCGCCGAGGCTGAGAAACTGGGATGAGACCAAGACTGCAGTTGGGGAGAAACTCAGCCTCTGCCCCAGGCCCCTGAGGTTCCTCCTCCAAACCCCTACCCAGGAGGCTCCAATCCCCTCCCCCATCTCTCCTCTTCTAATCGGGCCCTCAGCATCCTCTGGCCTCATACTCCCACCACTCCAGCCTATGCCTCTTCCCCCAGGGTTGTGCCCCCCCTTTTTTCCTTCTCTCCCTCTGCTGGGGCTGCGAGGGCCTGTCAGGCAGGAGTCAGCCTGCAGGCTGCACGAGGCTTCCGAGACCGAGCTGCCTGCTGCACTTGGTGCTGCTGGCCCTCTGATTGGCCGAGGCTGCTGTTTCCATGGTGATCCCCAGCAAAGCCTAAGGCCCCCCTTGCCAGCAACCCCCCCCCCCCCCGCCTCCATAGGCCCTATTCAGTGGCGAGAGCAGCGACAGGCAGGTTAATAAAACGGGAGCCGCGTGAGGAGCCGGGCTGTGGGCCGAGGTCCCAGCATGGTGGCCCGCCCAGAGGAGAGAGGGAAGGGTGGGGGTGGGGAGTGAGGACATGGCTTGCTGCCCAGCCAGGGCCCTTCCCACTCCAGCCGATTGAGTGGACTTGACCCACAGCACGTTCTGGGGCTGTTCTAGCCCTGGGGAAACTGGGGGTTCAGCCCCTGGAGCACACCTTTCTGCAGTGGCCTCTGGAGGCAGTGTCTCCTCCCCCATCCGGACCACGGACCCTGAACGAGGAGTCCTGGGGCGGGGCTGGCAGTGAAAGACTAGAACGGGAATCAGGAAGGAGATGGGGTGAGATGAAGACGAGAAGGGAGCGGAGTTGAGGTTGCGGATGGAGGAAAAGATGATGAAGAGGATGAGAAAGGAGTTGGGGGTGAGGCTAAGGGGAAGAAGGAATGAGCTGAAGGGAGGAAACGGAGGGTGGAGGATGGCAGATATTGGGGATAGAGGTGAGGCCAGGATGGGGATAGAGGGAGAGCTGCTAGAGGGTGCCAGGTGGAAAGCGGATGGGGTTGAAGGTAGCAGGTAGTGATGAGAGATTGGAGTGGCCGCTGGGATTGAGTGAGATGGAAAAGAGTGAAATGCGAGGAGACGGAACAGGCAGTGAAGGGTGAGATGGGGAATGTCTGGGTCTAGGCATAGTTTCTGGCTTGTTCACCACTTATCCCTGGCACACAGCCTGGCCAGAATAGGTGCTAAGTGAGTATATGCTTGTTACATAGTTGGTGCTCAAAACATGTTTGTGGTCTGAATGAATGAAGTGGAAACTGGTGGGCTTTGGAAGCTGGGAGCATGCCTGCGCTGGAATTAATGACAGTGACACCAGTGCTTCTCTTACTACCTGGTATCAACACTGAGTACTTCTCATTTAGTACTTTCAATAGTCCTTTGAGGCAGGTGCTATTACCATTTGACAGAGGTTCAGAGAAGCTGATTAACTTTCCCAAGGTCACACAGCTCTGATCCCAGCCTCAGATGTGGTGGACACACGGTCAGTTTCTGTGTCTGGACATGGGTACCTCTGGCCAGAGGCCCAATCCACACAGACTGGTAGCAGGGAAAGACAGGGAGTCTGTGTCACAGGGGCTCAAGGAGGGAGTCCAGCTGTGATGCTGAGTTGGGCATCAAGCTCGTGGGTTGCCAGTCCTGCCTCAGCCACTCACTGGCTCCTTGAGTCACTTTCCCGAGGGCTGTGCTGTTGCTTGGGGCATTACTACAGTCACAGCTCTCTCCCTGTGACAGACCCTATAGCAGTTCTTGCAGTGCTGTCCCGAGGTCCCCCATTTTCAGATGAGAGGGGAGCTCAGTACTGACACTCCAGGTCTAGAGTGGAAATGGCTTTGCAATAAAATAGAATATGTGACGTGGCCTTGGACAGATGACTTCACTCCTCCAACCTCAGTCTTCCCATCTATAAAAAGGAGAAATGACACCTCCTAGGGTGATGAGGCAGACACAGAAATGACTGGCATAGAGGGACTAAACACTCTTCCCTGCTTCTGGGGCCAGGCTGCCTCTGCAGGTGCCTGCTTCTCCTGGTGATGGTGTGATCCGTTCCTCCAGGTTCCAAAGGGCTGAAGGCGGGAAGGGACTTCCTGCATCTCTAGTGTCTGTATCATCACCACTTTGAGAGGATTCAGTGTGAGAGGTGGAAATTGAATGTCACAGGCCTAGAAAAAGAGGATGGATGGGGGAAGCCTCACGTGATGAGGACATGTTTTTGTCTCCCCAGAAGAGGTAAATGGATCCAGGATGAAGACTCGAGGGGAATTCCTCCCCATCATGTCTTCCTGACTTTAAAGGCCTGATCCCACTCCTAGCTGAGCCCAGAAGGCCTCAGAGAAGCCTGGGCACAAGAGCACAGAGCCTCGGCGGCCCTGCGCTGATGGGCTGCGGCCCCTCCAGCCTGCCCGCAGCCAGTTGGGCTCTGGGGGGCACAGTTGTGTGGCCAGGCCAGTGGCTAGGAGCCCGGTCTTGGGAGGGCAGAGGAGGCTGCAGCAACCTGAGCACTCGATAAACCATTAATTCTTAATAAACGACAGGCTGTGCATTATTTAACAATAATGATACTTTCTGTTCCATTATAGATTAAAACACCGGCCTCTTCTTATTAATCCTGCATTTCAAAAGCTTGTAAATCCTGCGCAGCCAGAGGAGATAAAAGCTGGCTCATCCCCATCCCAGGGCTGACATACTTGCCCTGACATGGTGGTTCTGTGGCCCGGCCTGTGTGCACACACGCGTGTTTCCCAGGCCTATCCCCAACCCCACTCTGCTTCACATCATGGAGCAGAGAGGCGACCACAGCTTCGGGCATGGGGCTGCTTCCACTCTCGGACTTGCCTCTTGCTCTGAATCTTCTCTCTCTCATTTCTGTTCCTCCCTCTCAGTATTTCTCTCTTTTTCTGTATCTGTTCTCTCCTATCTTCTCCCTCTTTGTAGATTTCTGTTTTCTGTCTCTGCTTCTTCCTCTTCTCCTATCCCTCCTTCTCCCTCTCTCCCTCGCACACACACACACACCACATCTACATCACCTGCTTTTCCCTCCTTTACCTTCTCACCATTCAACCAACAGCCCCACAATATGTACAGACTCTATTCCCATATGGTCTTTGCTTTTCTCAGAGGTTCTCTGTGGGCTGGAGTGGGAAAAGGGAAGAGATCTCCTTAAGAGAAGGAAAAGGAGGAACACAAAAAACCCCAAGACCCCACAGGTTGGTGGTTTCTGACCCTGAACCTGCTTGACACCCTCTTAGAGCTATACACGGACTGTTCAGGGCTGTCCTGGGGGATGCTCACTGCCCCTCTATTGCTACCCCCAGCTAGATACAGAAATGACTGGCACAGAGAGAGTAAATGGTCTTCCCTGTTCCTGAGGCCAGGTTACCTCCACAGGTGCCTCTGGTTCCACTCCCTACTCCAGGGACCGGGAAATCACTACCTCAGGAGGAGGCAAACTCTTACTGCTGCAAAACTCGTATTATTCAAGAGCACTTCAGTAAGAGCCTATATTCACTGTCAGACCCCCTCTGGCAAGTGACAGACCTTTGGGAACATGAAGGCTGCCGTTCCAGCCCCCTGACACCTCCAGTCTCACAGCCAGACAGTCCCCCAGGCCTCCTGTGTCAGTGGGGTGACTTCCCTCTTCATCCTGGTTCCCCTACCCTGCGCCATCAGGGTGGGTCAGAGACTTTCAAGGTGGTCCTAAAGCGGACCACAGCCCTTCCTATGGAGAGACCAGAGCAGGACAGCATCTTAGCTCCTCCCATCTGGGGATCAGAAACCATAACTGAAGGCTTGGGAAGAAAATTCACTCTGACCTTGAATGTCTCTCCCAAGGTCATTGTGAAAAATAATATATATTGAACTTTTACTACATGCTAAGCATGCCCTTTATACCCCTTATCTCATTCAATCCTATGAGATCCATTTTAAAATTATTTCCATTTTGCAGATGAAAAAGACAAATAGAGGGATTAGGTTAACATGGCTATGATCAATGCAGCTAAGCAAAGTGGTGAAGACAGAATCTGAACCGGATACTGTCCAAAGCATTTAAATTCAGCAGGAAACTGCAGCCCTAGAGGGCTAACCTCAGATGTCTCCAGATATTGGAACTAAGTGTCTTCTTGGCCCCTTGGTCCCCCAAAGACAGACAGACTGGTGTTCCTGAGGCTAAACTCTCCAGAATTGGACTAACCATGTCTGGTGTGGGCTGTCTATTTGGAGGTGTAGATCAAGTTGGGGGCTTTGCACTTACTGGACACTTTATCAGGTCAAAGACGAAGAGATAATCCCTTGCATTTACCGACTGCCCCCACAGGCCAGGCTCTATCATCTCCTTTAATCCCCATTGCAACTCTGTGCAGGGGCTGTAGGCCCATTTTAAAGAGTGGTAAACTGAGGCTCAGGCAAATTAAGTTTAAAGGGAACCATGCTTACCCCTTGCTCAGGAGTCTTGGCGGAGAAGGCAATGGCAACCCACTCCAGTACTCTTGCCTGGAAAATCCCACGGACGGAGGAGCCTGGTAGGCTGCAGTCCATGGGGTCGCTAAGAGTCAGGCACGACTGAGCGACTTCACTTTCATTTTCACTTTTATGCATTGGAGAAGGAAATGGCAACCCACTCCAGTATTCTTGCCTGGAGAATCCCAGGGACAGAAGAGCCTAGTGGGCTGCCGTCTATGGGGTCGCACAGAGTTGGACACGATTGAATCGACTTAGCAGCAGCAGCAGCAGGAGTCTTGGAGTTTAAATGGGATGCTTCTTTAGAGTGTGAGTGTTATGTGAAGGGTAAACAGGAGAGGAACAAGGGGTCGGCTTCAAGAAACACAGAGTTGAAGAGGGGAGGTGAGCAACTTTCTTCTTTTTCTGAAAGGCACGAATGGGAAATTTAACTTGATCCCTTGTGGTTTCTGGGCCAACCCCTGAGTGAAGTCGGCTGGCTTTTGCAAAGGAAAATTTTATCCATTTTCTGGTTTTTATGGGGCTTCCTCAATGAGCAAAACCTCTCCTGTTGGTGCTTAGAGAGGAGTTCTCTGCGTGGCCCACAGTGATGCCATGTAATCTCCCAAAAAATATGGCACTAATATTCGCCGGGTTAGGGTTAGTTATTTTTATGTCTTTGTCATTTTGTTTCTCGGCAGCTCTTTCTGCTGCCTGGAAGGGACATGGCGGACACTTTATTTCCAGAGTCATATTTTTTAATTTGATCAAAGCAAATTTCACTTGTTCTCTGTATAAATTATTTAACTCATTTCTTTTAGGTTAAATGTCTCAATAGGAAGACAGAAAGTCTTCCCATCACATTTTCTTCCAGGATTTTAATCAGCTCCTCTAGATGGTATGAAGTTCTTGCTCAGCCCCCATCCTTCTCTGTCTTTACATTTCCCTCCCTCTCTCTTCTCTCTCCTTATCAGCTCTTCATCCTCGCCAACTCCTTCTGGGTTCCTGTGGCTGGTCCCAGTTTCAGTCCCTGATAACGACTCCAGGTGGAAAAATGGGAGAAGCCTGAGCACTCAGGGCCCCGGCTAGCACACACTGAACCCCAGCAGTCAGAGGACTTACCAAAAGGCACCCCTCCTCTGAGCTGATGCAGCCCCTCCAGGTCTCCGGCTCAGCCAGCAGTGTGGGGACCGAGTGTCAGGCCCCGCTTGCCCGTTCAGCCAGGTTTCTGTGAGCAACCCTGCCTCTTCCTAGAGCTGTGCTATCTTCACCTCCATTCTACCTCTAGGACTGGCCTCCTTCTGAATTGAAACTTGAGAGCCCCTCCCCAAATTCCAGCTCTGTTTTCATTTAATCTTCACCCTACTCAATCAATTGCCCCTGTCACCTGCAGTCTCCTTAGGGACTTTTCCCCCTGGTCCAGCTCCCTCAGCCCCAGGGCCCTCGGTGCAGTAGCCACCCCTCCCCCTTGGGCCTGGTGCCTCACTCTGATCAGAGCGTAGGTCTGGGGGGAACGGGGCTCAGTCGGAGGAGGTTGGAGGCTGAGAGGTGGTGCTGCCGAGGAGGGAAGGCCTCCCCTCGGCCCGGGCCCTGTCAAGAGCAGCAGAAAGCAGCTGAGCAAGCTCATTACCCCATGCACATTCTCCCTTCCCTCACATCATAGCGTTTCAGCCAAGAACAAGTCTCCAGTGGGAATTCCTTTTCCTCTTACTTTTAAAATATACAGTAATTAACAAACTAATGCTATTAACTGCGACAACGAGGAAATTACAATAAAATCACTGCAGAGTCCATAAGCCGTGGGCCTGGTGGTGGGTGGGTCTCAGCTCAGGCTGGAAAAGGACATTCCCAGTCTGGGCCCAGGTGTCACCAGCCTGGCCACAGTGGGGGGCCCTCCGGCTGGGAAACTTCTGCAGGGGCTTTGAGTCCTCAGCAGGCCGAGCCAGGGCTTGGGCACAGCTGCTACATTTCCTGTGCAGGAAGAGTCAGGATCCCGGCCATTCTTCCAGGCCCGGAGGTTCACTCTTTTATGAAACCCTTAAATAATAGAGCTGTGGCCTGGCGCTGACCTGGGCCGTGTCTGTGAGGACACGGCCCTAGCTCTGGAGAAGGCCCAGTGACTTCCCTTCAAGGTCATGGGAGGTTCGGACAAGGCCGGCCTCCAGAGGATGCAGCTCAAAGAGGCCTGGGGGCAGCCTGCTGGACAACCATGACCTCCTTCTCGGGCTGTGGGGGAGCATCTTCAGGGTTGCCCTGTCCATCCTTCTGCATTCCTTCCAGGAATGCATTCCTCCCCCTTCTCTCTCGGGGGAGATTTTGTTCAGGCACAATCAAAGACCCCAGGAAAGAGTAGGCTTGTTGTTGCCTGATTGTCTGGAAGTCTGTTTGTAACTGACTTCAGTCTTTCATGCTGTAGCCCCTTGTAATTTCTTCTGGTGAGTTCCCAGCAAGCCTGGCCTTTGAATCCAGGGGCCCCTCCTAACTATGGCTCCCTACACGAGGTTCACAATATACCCTAGTGGTCCTCTGCCTCCCCTTCCTCCATCAGGTAGCCATGGTGACTGGCAAAGGCAACCTGTTCTCGTCCTCCCTTCCTAGACTTTGACTCCACTTGCAAACTGACAAGTGTCTGCTCAGAACTTAGGCTGTTCAGAAACCCACAGAGAGGTTGTATTGTTGTCCCCATTTTATAGATAAGAAAATCAAGGCTCAGAGAGGTTAAGACTACAACCTGGTTGTTGACAACCAAGGCTGGTTGAGACTACACAGCCATCAAAATGCAGTGTCAGGACTTCTGTGTGCCAAAATGGACTATCTTCCTCCTCTCCTCTTGGTTCTGAGAGGAATGAATATTCCAGAAGAATAACCCAACAGAAGAAACCCAACTGTCTTTTCTTTCTATGACCATGCTGGGCTTGGTGAGATGAATAAAAAACTAAAAACGTAGCTCATCTCATTTCCCTTTACGACAGCATCATGAATTGGGTGCTATCAGCACGCAGATTTTTACAGATTTATGGGAAAACTGAGGCTCAGAGCAGTGCAGAGCTCTGCCCAAGGTCACAGGGCTGGTGGTGTCAGAGCCAGAAGTTAAACTCAGTTCCATCTGCCTCCAGAGCCCATCCAGCATCCAGCCACTTGCTTGAAAAGTGAGACAGACTGACTTGAAGTCAGCGACAGTGAGTCCAGCCAGGACGAGTGATGAGTCCGAGAACCTCATTAGGAGTGAAGCTGCCACACACGTCAAAAACCCAACCGCCCAGCCAGCCCCTCTCTGGCTTCCAGCATGCAGTGTAAACATCCTCACTAATTCACCAAACTCAATCACGTTACTAGGATGGATTTTCCCATCATTACTCCTGAGTGAGTGACAGCCTGCTCAGACACTTGTCTTCCCTGCTGCCTTCAGAGAGTTTCAGAAATCAGAATGCTTTGCTCCCTAAGTTGATTTCAACTTGTCCTAAAGTCATTTTAATTGGTGAAGCATCAGAGGCAATTTGGGTAACTTTCTGAGAGCCCCTTCCCACCAGCACTGAGCTATGGGGAGGAGGGGAGGGTCTCCCAGCCCCTGGGTGGCACTTTCCCCTCCTCTGATTGGTCAGGAGACCTCACTCCACGCTTTATTTTCTTGTTTCTTGCTGAGGTTCCTACCGCTGGTTCCTGAGGATAACAAGATTCATTTTCTCAATGGCTCTGACAGATAGGATTGTTATTGTTATTACACTCATATACCACCTTTCCTCCGAGGAGCTTAAGGCGCTTTACAAATTTGAAAATTATCTAATAATCTTCTAGCAACCCTGAGAGAGTGGGGGAGGCTGCAGCTAGAGGCAGTGCAGTACAGCCAGAGAACCCCCACACCCCTTGCCCCTGAGACCAGGGAGAGTGGGCATGTGGCCACTGCTAGGTTCGGGGCACTTGGAGCCGGGGGGTGGGGTGGGGGGGACTTCGATGGTCCTGCTCCCCCTGCTGAATGAGGAAGAGGAAGATGTCTGGGTGGGAGAAGGAAGAGAAGAAGGAAGAGAGGGAGGGAGACAGACCCAGCTGCAAAGGACAAAATCCAATGGGAGGGAGCTCAGGCAAGGAGAGTTTTTTTTAAAGTCACAAGAAATGAGAGGAAGCAGGAGGCTCCCAGGGGCTTGCGGATAAGAGAGCTGAAATTCAAAATGGAAATCTAACAAAGCAGCAAGTAGGCCGGTTGCAAAAGACCCAGCTCCGGCATGAGAACATGGGCAGAAATATCAAGAAAAACCGAACTGCAAATTTAGATGGCTGCTTTCCAATGGCTGTGGGAAGCCTCTGTGGACCTTTTTCTTTATTTTTCACTTGGGACCTGAGAGGTGTGCCATCAGGTCTTTGCCAGACTGACATCTTATGATTCTGTTTTCCTTTAGATTTCTTCTTGCCAAAGGTGGTCCCAGTAACTACAGCACCTTCACTAAATGGTAAGGGAAATCTACTATCAAAATGATGGGAGGGCTCAGTTGTTCTGCCATTATCTTTAAAAGAAGGCGTGTAGACCCCACCTTAGTGGAGGCTGTTCTTTTGGGATTAGGAATTGGTGATGGTTCTAGGCTATAACTGGCTTCTCTGGTGGCTCAGATGTTAAAGCGTCTGCCTGCAATGAGGGAGACCTGGGTTCAATCTCTGGGTCAGGAAGATCCCCTGGAGAAGGAAATGGCAACCCACTCCAGGATTCTTGCCTGGAGAGTCCCATGGATGGAGGAGCCTGGTGGGCTACAGTCCACAGGGTTGCAAAGTCGGACATGACTGAGCAACTTCACTCACTAGGCTATAACCAAGCATAGCATTGTGGTTAAGAGCTGGGCTCTGAGATCAGACAGCACAGTGACCTTGGGCTAATCATATAACTGCCACATTGAAAGGATGTGTGTAGAGTGCCTGGCACTGTCAGTCATGAAGATGGTGAAGATGAGGAGGAGGCAATGCAGGTGCTGGTGACTTGGTGTGATAGTGTGATTAGAATAAGAAATATATATTTGGTCTTTGTCCTGTTTCTGGCACAGAGCTCATAAAATCCTTGGTGGCAGTCATAAAGATATTTTTGTTATGTTGAAGAGGTGACTTTTGGAGAAGACCTTGGTCACCTAAAGATGGGGCTGGTTGCCAGGAGACCTAACCATGTGATCAGAAGTTTGGAATTTTTAATACTCCCCTTAAAACTCCCCCTACCCTGTAACTTCCAGGGAGGAAGGGCTGGAAATTGAGTTCAATCACCAATGACCAATGATTTAATCAACCATGCCTATGTAATGAAGCCTCCACATAAACCCAAAGGAAAGGTTCAGAGAGTTTTCCAGGTTGGGGAACGTGGGGAGATTTGGGGAAAGTGGCTTGCTTGCAAAGAGCATGGGAACTACACACTTCCTCCCCATACATTACTCTATACATCTCTTCATCTGGCTGTTACTGCGCATTTTATTTGAAAAATGGTGATCTAGGGAGTTCCCTGGTGGCCTAGAGGTGAGGACTCTGAGCTTTCACTGCTGTGGCCTGGGTTCAATCCCTGGTTGGGGAACTGAGATTCCCACAAGCCATGCAATGTGGCCAAAAAAAAAAAAAAGTAATCTAGCAAATAAAATGTTTCTCTGAATTTTGTGAGCTGCTCTAGCAAAGTAATTGAACTGGAGGAGGCGGTCACTGGAACCTTTCATCTGTAGACCAGGTGACAACTTTGACTTTCCACTGGTGGCTGAAGTGGGGGTGAGGATATCAGTCTTGCAGGACTGAGCCCTTGGCCTGTGGAATCTGATGGTATTTCCTGATAGTGTCAGAATTGAATTGAATTACAGGATCCCTAGCTGGTGTTGTAGAATTGTTTTGGGGATAGAGAAGCCCCTCCTCCCTACTCTTTGAAACTGGGTGCTTAGAACCCTTTATATGGCTACCCTTCCTTCAAGCTTCTTCTAACAGCCCAGTTTCTCTCAAATACCAGGCAATGTGGGCAGGACTCAGAGGCAGTTGGCAGGCTGGAGATTTGGGTGGGAAGGATGAAGGAGGGTCTAAGGACACAGTATGATGGTCTTTGCTCTTCGTTCCCTCCCTACCCCAGGCCCACCAGACTGTGGCTTTCATTCTAATCCCCTTCACTGCTCTGATCTTCCCCTGCTGCACCTTAACTGATGCTCGAAGTGCTGGCTGGCTGCATCCCCTCCTGCTCCTCTAGCTGGCACCTCGCCCTGAGTCTCCACCGGGGCTCTGACAAGGATACTTCGTGCACCCAGTCTTTAAAGAAATCCTGGGATTCCTCTGCTGTGACTATGGGCAGGTGGGGGGGTGGTCCCCTGCTGAGGAGCCCAAAGAAGGACACTGGAGGTGGAAGTGATGTGCAGACCAGAATCTGAAAGGCAGGGAAGAGGGATAGTGTAAATAGGACAGTGAGCTGGAGGGGCAGCACAGAAGCTTTTCAGGGTGAAGAGAGAACACAAGATGGGGAGACCCCCATAGCCTTCCCCATAGTCTTCCCATCCAATGAGACACAGTAGGCACTCACAGTGCCTGCATGCTCAGTCGCTCAGTCGTGTCCGACTCTTCGCGACCCCATGGACTGTAGCCCACCAGGCTCCTCTTGTCCATGGGATTTTCCAGGCAAGAATACTGGAGTGGATTGCCATTTCCTTCTCCAGGGGATCTTCCTGATCCAGGGATAGAATCCACATCTCCTGCATTGGCAGGTAGATTCTTTACCACTGAGCCACCTGGGAAGCCGCACAGGTACTCACTAGATGGGAGTTATATATACATATTTCTTAAACAATTAAGAAATTCCAAAATACCCCACCCTCCAAGGTGCTATGGAGCTGGTATATGCATCCATCACATCTCTCCAATGAATATTTATTAAGCACCAACTCGGTGCCAAACCCTATGTAAGGCACTGTGTGTGCTTAATTGTTCAGTCGTGTCCGACTCTTTGCAACCCCATGGACTGTAGCCATGGGGCTCCTCTGCCAGGCTCCTGTGTCCATGAGGATTCTCCAGGCAAGAATACTGGAGTGGGTTGCCATGCCCTCCTCCAGGGGATCTTCCCAACCCAGGGGTTGATCCCAGGACTCCCGCATTGCAGCAGATTCTTAACTGTCTGAGCCATCAGCCCATGTAAGGCACTAGAGAAAAACAAATAGAAACAGACATGAACCCTGTCCTCATGGAACTTAAAGAGTCTACTGAGGGAGACAGGCTTTAAACACACAAATAAAGAAATGATTTTAAAAGCGACCTATGCCTTCCATCATGCATTTAACTATTTCCAGGAAAGCAAAACTAAGGGGGCCAACTCTAGAAGGATGGCCAGGGGAAACCTCTCTGTGGAACTACTGGGTAATATAAGACCTAAAGGCAAGTGGGAATGGGCAGGAACAGATTGGGGAGTGAGGGCAGAGGGGACAGTGGGAACCAGGTCTACAAGGCTGATGGGTCGGGTCTTGTAAGGTAGGGGGATTTTTTTTATTTTTTATTTTTTCATATTTAAGCGGAGTGGGAAGTTACTGAAGGAGAGCAATCTAATTTAAGTTTTTAATCATCTCTCTGGCAGTTGACTGACGAATGGATTAGGGAGGAGGAGGAGAGCAGAAGTAGCAAGAACAGTGAGCAGGCTGTTTCAGGAGCTAATAGGTCAGGGGGCTTCCCATGATGTCCCCCTCTACCCACTTAGGGTCTGGAATACAACTGTTTTCAACGCTGGCTGAACATTAGAACCACCTTGGGAATCTCAGGAATCCCAGGCTGCACCCTGGAGGGTGATCTCAGAGAAAGATGGGGATCCTCATGGTGCTGGACCCACCAGCCAGCCAGGGAATCCTGGCTAACTTACACTTACATCAGAGTGTCTGAGGGTAGGACCTAGGACCTGTTGTTTTTAAAGCATCCCTGGGATTCCAAAGTACTCTTCCAATCCAGTCTCCAGCTCCAAGAGGACGGGGAAGGAAATTCATATTTACTGAGCACCTACTGCAGGTCTGCAGAGAAGCCAATTTAGTTGGCTCACATTTGTTTTCCTAATCCACAACCATGAGCGAGGGGTACTGCTGTATCCACTTTACAGAAGAGGAAACCATGATTCAGAAAAGCGAAGTATTTTGCTTTTCTACTTCCTGGCCTTGTAGAAGTCCTTCATACTTCTTTGAGCTTCGTTTATTGTGTGTGTAGATCGGGATAGTATTTACTACACAGGATTCTCAGGAGAGTTAAATGAAGCAGGTTCACCCACATTTGGAACATAATAAGAGTTATATATATATATATATATATATATATATATATATATATATATATGTATATCCCACTCCTGGCCAAACCATATGACTTGTGGGATCTTAGTTTTCTGACCAGGAATTGAACCCCAGGCCCTTGAGTAGTGAGAATGGAGAGCTCTAGTCATTGGAATTCCCAAGAGTTCAATATATTATAAGTATTATTAGCAGAACCCAAGGTCCCAGAGTCAATAAGTGGCAGAGGCAGGATTCAAGCCTCTGATCTGTTCTATCTCCTATAGCACAGGGGCCCCCTCTGTGGAAAGGCTGGGTTGTGACTGAACCCAGTCCAGTCATAGGGATCAGAGCCCAGGCAATAGCACCCATACCCCACATTCCTCCCATCAGAACTGCATTCACTCCAGGTTTTCAGCAGGGCCTTCCTGCTTCCCTCTGAAAGGAGAGGGGGGAACTATTCTCCCCTTTCAGAGATGGGGAAGGGGCTTGCCCAAAGAAGTAAAGTTAGATACAGAGGTAAGAATGGCCCCAGGGCCCCTATTTCCCTGCTGTCGGCATTTGCCTCTTGCTGGTGCAATGGATGGGAAGATGAGGATTGACCCAGTGCCTAGAGCTAGTGCTGGGATGGCAAGAGGGATGGGTTGTCTGAGGGTGAAGCCTGGGGCCAAGGTCCCAACTCTTTGGATCCAGTGCTGGTGGGTTCCTTGGCTGACTGGTGGGCCGAGCACCATGAGGGTCCCCACTGCCATCCTTCTCTGAGAGTGCCCCTAGCTGGAGACCAGAGATTTTTCTGGGTCTACCCTGGCCATGCTCGGGATGCCATGGGTACTGCTACTGACATAGTAGAACAGAGCAGCTATGAACACAGGCTCTGAAGTCAGGCACACTTAAACTTCATTCACGGTCCTACTCTTTTTGAGCTGTAATGCCTTGGACAAGTTTCACTTAACTTAAGCCTCAGTTTCCTCATCTGCAAGATGGAGACAAGTAAACGATAATGTAGATCAGATCAAGAATATTGATAAGGAAGGAGTTCCAAGACATATTATTTGTTGAAAACAAAAATGCAGAACAGAAGAAACCCACAATGCAGAACAGTTTTAATACAATATGCACCAAGCTGAATTTTTAAACAGGGATCTCTCATGCATGTGTATGTGTGCTTGGATACACATACTATATCAGAAAGCCCACAGAACAATCCTGTGGGGAATGGGGATGGGGGGGAAGTAGAAAGAAGAGTTGCTTTTCTTGAATATAATTGGTGCTGTTTGAATTGTTTACTTTGTGCAGGTTTTTATTCAATTAAATTTTTTTAATGGGGTTAATAGTATTTATGGAGTTGATTCAAGAATTAAATGAATTAATGCATATAAAGTGCTTACCACAATGCCTAGCACAGAGTTAGTACTCAACTTTATTCGTGAAGCAGGTGGTAGTTTCCATTGGTCCCAGTTTTTCACTCCCTCGACTGTATATGCGACTGTATATGCGCACCTCCTCCAAGGCCTCAGGACCTGCTCTGGCCAAGGGGGCGTGGTTAGGCACACTCTCTTGCATTCCTGCCTTTTGCAGAAGATGATGCCTCAAGTAGTAGCTGGTCCAAAATGAATGAGAGACTTGTGGAGCAGACCTGCACCCAATTCATGATTTGGAACCAAACTCAACTGGGCCCAGCCCAGATCCATCAAAACCCAGTCAGCCTGCAGGAAAAACTCCTTGTTGTAGAACCCTAAATTTTTGGAGTGGTTTGTAACATAATTATTTATGTCAAAATCTAACTATGTGGCAGGCCCTGTACTACGTACGTACAGGGGATACAGGAGTGAGCAAATACAGATACATTTCCTACCCTCCTGGAGCTTGTACTCTAATGATGAAAGGGCTATGAAAGGATTTAATGACAGGAGGCTTGACCCAGGTAGAGGGTCAAAGAAGATTCCTTGAGGAGTGTGGGTTAGTTGCTCAGTCGTGTCCGCTTCTTTGTGATCCTATGAACTGTAGCTTGCCAGACTCCTCTGTCCATGGAATTCTCCAAGCAAGAATATTGGTGGAGGGTGGGGGGGTTGCCATTCCCTTCTCTGGGGGATCTTCCCAACCCAGGGATTGAACCCAGGTCTCCTGCATTGCAAGCAGATTCTTTACCAACTGAGCCACCAGGGACTCTAGAGACCTGAAAGATGAATAGCTGTTAATTAGGTAAACTCCTCCAGATAAAGGAACAGAATGCCCTGTGGCTAGAAGGGAACATGGCTCCTTCAAGAGGGCTGATAGTGGCTGGAGAAGAGAGACAAGTGTGAGATAGGGAGGTGAGTGGTGCAGATCAGGCAACGATTTTTCTTTAAAGCATTGGGAAAACATGCAATGGTTTGGGAAAAGATTTGGTGGAAAGGAGAGGAGGGCAAGGTCAAATTTATTTTGAAAGAGGGCATTTGGACTGAAGTTGTACACATACTGGACACATGTTAGTTGAGGTGGTATTGGAACTATTACAACATCTGCTCCCATCTCTGTATCTCAGCCACAATTGTGTTTATATCCCTATCTATGGCCTTGCTTCTGTATCCAGCCTCAGAAGCTCCAAGACCTCCAGTTCCTTCCCAGATTACTGGGGTCCTTAAAACTTATGGTCCTCTTTATTCACATCATATGGGTATACCCTGTGCATCTCTAAAACTCTTGCCCATCTTCTAGGTATCTTTGGTCTCTTCAGTCTAGTCTGGGGTTGCTGGCCCCAGGCTGATGTCTCTGGACCCCCAGAGACTGATAACTGCCCCCAGGGCTCCTGAGTCTGAGTGATGACTCCTCCCACATGGGGTGGAGGGAGGAGCAGGAGGCATAGAGGGCCCTGGCATCTGCAAACCTCCCATCACTGCAAATCAATGCAATATTAAAATTCATGATGGTTGCAGGGCACAACTGCAAACAATTTGTTCAGTAAACTTTGCTCTAATTGGCATTCGTAGAATTTCCTGTTAATCAGGCCCCTTGGGCTCTGTGGGGCTGGGATGCTCTGTTTCCCCATGACGGGACAGGGAGCAAGTGTGGGTAGGTGTGAGAGGAAGGGGGAGGGAAGATGGTCAGATGTGGGTATCTGTAGTTATGTGCCTGAGTATGTCTTGCTGTGTGGACTTGAGTACCATGTTGGGTTGTCCACAGATGACTCTGCCCAGGAGAACCTCTGTGCCACTCTAGGAGGGTCTTTGTATTTTGGCGGGTGGGGAGCTACCAGAGTCAGTCTATGGGCCAATCCACTAGGGAGCATGTTTCTGTCCAGGTGTCTGCCTAGGTGCTGGCGTAATGCACATCTGTTGGGGCATGTCTTCAGGTGGTGAGGGTGTGCATCTGTCCAAGCATGTGTTGGGACCTGTATCTAAATGTTCGTTTGGGTTGGTGTCTGCATTCACAGAGCTGTCCAGGTGTGGTCTGGGGTCTCAGTGTGGCAGTTCTGGGCCCACAGTCCTCACTCAGCCCTTTTCTTGGCTCTAAGAGATAGTAACTGGTGAGGATCAAATTGGTCCCCCCACCCCCAGAGGACACCCTCTTGGCGGGGTGGTCCCTAGCCTATCCATGCCTACTGTCACTGAACAGTAGTAATTTGCCCCCTACACCAGGCCCACTATCCCTTCCCACAGGGCTCTGTTTCCAATCATGCACCAAAGGCCAAGACCCAAAGGCCCAAAGACTTTTGAAGGTTTTGCTGAAAAATGTCAATGACCTCATATATGAACAGAAGAAATCACAAGTAATGAATGCTTAATATAAGTCTCCAAAATGGAACATTACGCCAACTGCAAAGCTGCTCAACTCATATGGTTATACACAAATCATATGTAATATGGGATCTGGCTGTGCTTTATTGTTTGATGTTATGGGAGGTACAGCCTTTAGGAGTAAGAGACCCAAGGAGATGTAGAGGCTGTCCTGGCCAGTCCCTTGAGCTATGACAGAGCGCCCTCCCCATTCTGGTCCCTAACTCTCTGCTCATTCTTACAAGAAGCCATTCTCTGACCTTGAAAAGTGATGGGGTCACTTTGGCATGCTGTCAGATCCTGACACGCAGACTGGAAAGCCGTGGGGGTGTATGTGTCTGTATATGTGTTTGTGTGCGTCCCTGGCTTCTGAGGGCCAGGGCAGCCTGTAGCTTGTGTCTCCAAATAGGTTTATACTCAAACACGGAGAGTAAGGGCAGTGCTCATATAAGTGTGTGTAAGGGACTGTGTCTGATGCACAGATGGTTAGAATGCTTCTTTCTGTTGTGTGTGTGCATGTACACGCACACACACAAGTACATGCCCAAACTGATAACTTCCTGAGCGTGAAGGCGGTTGGGAGTGTGCTGGCTTGGGGGTGTGTGGGTGGCCCCCACCCCAGCATCCTTTACAATCATTATCTCAGCAGGAACAGCTCTTGCCCTGGGGCCCGCCCTCACTGTTTCAAGCAGCTGCTGCTTTTCCCCAAATTAACCCCTCTGCTCCAGCTTCTCATTTTCCTGCTAGGGGGCCGTGGGCTGGCTGGGGAGGGGTCTCCAGAGGACAGTGCCCCCAGCAGGCAAGCTGATCTTCCACAGATCCCCGCCTCCACCCCTTGTCCACAGGGGCTCCTCTTCTTTCTTGAGCCCTGTGCCTATGACAACAGTGATTGTGTGACTGAGTATCAGAGTGCTGGTTGTGTGACACACAAATGGATGTGTTTGTGTGTTTGTTTGTATGTGTGTATCAGAGAGAGAAGGACTGGACCTATGTCTAGAATGTTAGAATGTGAATGGTTCGAGAGCAGATAGGTATTTCAAAAATAAAAAAGAGCTCATGCAGCTCTATGTCAAAAAAAAAACCAAACTCAAAAAATGAACAGAAGATCTAAATAGACATTTATCCAAAGAAGACATACAGATGGCCAAAAAGCACTTGAAAAGATGCTTAACGTCACTAATTATCAGAGAAATGCAAATCTAAGCTACAATAAAGTATCACCTCACACTGGTCAGAAAGGTCATCATCAAAAAGTCTACAAACAATAAATACTGGAGAGGGTGTGGAGCAAAGGGAACCCTCCTATACTGTTGGTGGTAATGTCATTTGGTATAGCCACTACGGAGAACAGCATGAAGGGTCCTTAAAAAATTAAAAATAGATCTATCATATGATCCAGCAATCCCACTCCTGAACATATATCCAGAAAAAACCGTAATTTGAAAATATACATGCACCCCAATGTCCACTGAAGCACTATTTACAATAGCGAAGACATGGAAGCAGCCTAAATGTCCATCAGTAGAGGAATGGATAAAGATGTGGTATATATATACAATGGAATATTACTCAGCCATAAAAAGAACAAAATAATATCATTTTTAGCAACATGGATGGACCTAGAGATTATCATACTAACTGAAGTAAATCAGAGAAAAATAAATATCATTATGATATCACTTACATGTGGAATCTAATTTGAAAATGATACAAATAAACTTATTTACAAAACAGAAACAGACCCACAGATTTTAAAACCAAATTTATTGTTACCAAAAGAGAAATGTAGTAGGAAGGGATAAATTAGGAGCTTGGGATTAACATAAACAATTCCCTGGTAGCTCAGTTGGTAAAGAATCTGCCTGCAATGCAGGAGACCCTGGTTTGATTCCTGGATCAGGAAAATCCCCTGGAGAAGGGAACGGCTACCCACTCAGGTATTTCAGCCTAGAGAATTCCATGGACTGTAGTCCATGGAGTCGCAAAGAGTCGGACACAACCGAGCAACTTTCACTCACTTCACTCACTACTGTATATAAAGTAGATAACCAATAAGGACCTTCTGTATAGTACAGGTCGGAGAAGGCAATGGCACCCCACTCCAGTGTTCTTGCCTGGAGAATCCCAGGGACGGGGGAGCCTGGTGGGCTGCTGTCAATGCGGTCGCACAGAGTCGGACACGACTGAAGAGACTTAGCAGCAGCAGCAGCAGTATAGTACAGACAACTCTACACAGTATTCTGTAATAACCTATATGAGTAACGAATCTGAAAAAAGAATGAATATATGTATATGTATAACTGAATCACTTTGCTGTACACCTGAAACTAACAAAACATTGTAAATCAACTATAATAAATTTTTTTTAACTAAAAAAAAAAAAAAGCAGACAGGGCTCTGGATGCCTGGCAGGAATGGAAATACTCCCCTGGACCCAACATAGGGGCCCTGAGCCAGAAGAACCTGGATTTAAGGTGGCAGGGACATGGCTTTGCCCTGCCAGGGATGTTGAGGGCCTAACCTAGGCTTATGCAGGGACACTCAGGGAGGCTCAGCCTAGGCAGAGGACAGATAGCCTCCTCCATCTGCCCACAGGGCCAAATCCACGTGAAGGAGACCTGGGATCTCAGCAGAAGTTGCTGAGGAGAGGGGGAAGCAGGAAGACAGAGCAAAGAAGTGGGGAGAGAGAGTTAATTCCAGAGGACCTTGGTCTGAGCACCTCCCTAAAGCCAGGGAGGAAGGAGTGGGCTCTAGAGAGTGCACATGAGACCCAGGGAAGATGCAGACAAGGGATGTCTGCATAGACAGCCATCTTCATGATGGGCACTCTGAGTTCCCATGGCTGTGTGGAAGCACTCAGTGCCATGGCACAGATCTGCAGACCACGTGAAGAGGGTATACGGACATCACCCTCCAGTGTGTTGGCTCTGACTCCAAGATGTTCAAGTTTTGCCATGTTCCCCTGGGATGCAGTCATGAGAAAGACCCCAACCAGCCCTCATGGAGCCACAGGCTGCTCTGAGAGGCAGGGGAGGAACCAGCATGGGGATGGGGGAAGCTCAGGGCTACTGCCACCCAGAGGAGGCAAATGGTTCAGTCTAGGGATTGGGGAAGATTTTTGGAGGAGGTGACATCTCAGCCTGGGCCTGAATATAATAACAACACAGATTATTATCTGTAATAATAGTGACAAATCATAGCAACCCTGAGCAACCTACCACATGCTAGATATTTTATCTCATTAAAGCTTTATAACTGCCCTGTAACTAGGCACTAGAATCCCCATTTTACAGATGAGGGGGTTGAGGCTCAGAAAGGTGAAGTACTTTGTCTAAGAACATAATAGTTAATAAATGACAGAGCCAAGATTTCATGTCCATCAAAACCTGCACATTTACCCCCATGAGACACAGCCTCCTGTGGCCCTGAGTCACCTTTCCTAATTTCAGCAGCAGCCCTGCAGACCTCTGAACACCCGCTCTGACCCTCAGAGGTTAGCCTGGCGGTGTGGACCAGGGCCAGGTGGGCAGGATGCAGGAGAAATTGAGGAGGGCAGCTGTAGTCTGTAAGACAGTGTTTGCAGAGACTGACATCTACCTGGCCTTGTTTTCATTTGCTTTTTGGTTGAGAAGGGAAAAGGCCCACGTTTTTATGACACCAGCTTGTGATTCTATTTTCTGTTTAAATTCTGGGTGAGGGAAAAATAAGAGACATCAGAGAAACCTTCAGAATCTCATTTTTAGAGTCTGAGCTGCAGATAAATGAGCCTCCTGCACAAATGCTACATCAAAGTGAATTTTCGCAGCTGTATTTTCTTTCTTTTAATAGGGCCATTTACTACATTAATATTCCAGGAAGTCATTTTAATTTTGTGTTTATCATCCATTGGGAAAGTTAAACAGGATCAATACGTAACCAGTGCTGAATTTGGGGATCTTGGGGAAGGAGAGGAGTGTTTGGAGGTGATGGTGATTTCACAACCGGGAGTCCTTAGGAGGGGGAGGCGGCTGGGGAAAGGAGGACGGAATAGGGGTGGAGGAGGGAAGACTGGGGGAGTTGTCAGGTGGTAATTGTCTGAACCCGCGTAGGAGGAACAATTATTGAACAGCTACTAGTGTGAGGCATTGCACACACCTTATGTTTTTCAATTCTCACAACAACTCAGGAAGTAGATACTCATTTTTTTTTATGTTTTGGGCTGCAGTGTTCTTGCCTAGAGAATCCCAGGGATGGGGGAGCCTGGTGGGCTGCCGTCTATGGGGTCGCACAGAGTCGGACACGACTGAAACGACTTAGCAGCAGCAGCAGCAGCAGTCTTAGTTGTGGCATATGGGATGTAGTTCCCTGACGAGGGATGGAACCTGGGCCCCCTGCATTGGGAGCGTGGTGTCTTAACTGCTGGGCCACCAGGGAAGTCTCTAGGAAGTAAGTACTCTTATTCCCATCCTCACATACAATGAAACTGAGGCTCAGAAAATTTGTCACATGTCCAAGGTCTTATAGGAGAACTTTGATTCACAGACTGATTCATTCCTTCAATAAACAGGTGTCAAGCACCTGCTGTATGCCGGCATTTACCTAGCAGCTGGAGGCTTTAGGTCAATGAAGGTTAATTTACCAGAAGTCCGAGACTCCATGTCAAACCCACTGAATGTGTCTTTTGGTGAATTGCCTGCCCCTGAGGAAACAGGTGGACCCCTGCCCTTGTGGAGGTTACAGTCAGGTGGGGAGACAGGCTTTTAGAAAACAATCACACAAGTCAAGATGAACCTCCCACTATGGTAAAGGCTTGGGCTGGAATGGGGGCTTATTCCAGCTAGATTGGCAGGTCATAGAAGGCTTCCTAGGGGTGGTGATGCTGCAACTGAGATCTTGGGGAAGTGAGGGAAGCAGCCTGGTTGAGAGGGAAGAGCAGGTGGGGCAGAGAGTAGGGTGAGTTCCAAGGAGCAAGAGAAGACAGCAGATGTGATGGGAGCTCCTGAGCCAGGTAAGGGTTGAAGAACACAGAAGGCCGTGAGGTAGATGTATACTCTTGGTCAGGTTGTATGCACTGAGGTCCTCTGGGCTCTGTAAGGCAAAGCTGGGTATTGGCAGAAGGAGCCAGGGTGGGAAGCAGTGCTTTGAATAAAGCCCTGTGAGCTGAGGGAGTCTAGAGAAGTGCAGGAGGTCAGGGAGGATGGAGCTGGATCTTTAAAAGCAGGGGATGGGCCTTCAGGGAACTGACAGATGAAGAAGGCAAACCCTTGGAATCATCCATGATCCCCTTTCTCTCTCACTTCCCACATTTTATCCTTGAGCTCATCCTATTGGCTTTACTGGCACAAAACGCCCAGAACCCAACCTCTTATCACCACCTCCACTGCTCCCTGTACACAGCCACCATCTACCCGCACCCAGATTATTGCAATAGCCTCCTAATGTTTCTCTCTGCTCCTGCCCTTGACCCTAACAATCTGTTCTTGGCACCACAGACAGAGTGATACTTTTAAAACATAAATCAGATCATGCCTAAAACCCTCTGGTGGATTCTCATCTCGTTCAGATAAAAGCTAGTCCTTACAAAGATCAACAAGGCCCACGCAATCTGCACTTCCCCCATTCCTGCCTTTGCTAAGGTAGCTCCTCTGGCCTGTTTGCTATTCCTAGAACACACCAGGTATGGACCCACCCCAGAACCTTTGTACTTTGCAGTTGCTGTTCCCCCTCCCTGGAATGCTGTTCCCCCGGATGGGTGCTTGCTCACTCCCATACTTCCTTTGAGTCTTTGCTCCAACTCACTTTGGTGGCGGCTGAGGCAGTGAGACCTCCTCTGACCCCCCTATTTCAATCACAGTCCCCCCAGCAGGATGCTGTCCCTTCCTCTTACTGCTTGGTTTTGTTCTATTGCATTTCTTTTCTTTTAAAAATACTTATTTTAGAGTCTTAGTTGCTGCACTCAGGATCTTTCGGGCACAGGCTTCTCTCCAGCTTGGCTACCCTCCTTCCCTGCTATACAGCGGCATGTGGGATCTCAGTTCCCAGATCTGAGGAACCTTGTCCTCTGTATTCCAAGGTGGATTTTTAACCAATGTACCACCAGGAAGTCCCATATTTCTTGTTTCTAACACGCATTTTAACTTACTAATTTATCTTTCTGGGGTCTGCTTTCTCTCACTAAATGAATGCTCCACAGGAGCAGGGGCTTGTGTCCCTTCTGCTCTGTTACATCCTTGCACCTGGGCCAGTGCCTCCATGTCATCGGTGCTCAGCCAGTAGGTAAGAAGGGACACCTCACCACCTAGCGAGGCACAGAGCAAGGCTCCAAAGAGAATACCGTTTCTGGGCTTAGCTGTTTTTAATTTTTTATTTCATTGACTCCTAACACCAGCCCTTTGTGGTGACAACTATGATTGGCCCATATTACAGAGGGGAAAGCTGAAGCTCAGAGAGGTGGTGAAGTAGGGGTAGAGGTGGGCATCCTTCAGATCTCGAAGGACAGGCATTGGTGCCAGATGGCCTGGGCTGGTGCCAGATACCTCCACGCACCATCTACAGGACCTTGGACCAGCTTTTGTCCTCTGTGTTCCTCAGTGTGCTCATCTACAAAATGAGGCCAATCATAGTACCCACCTTCAAGGGTTGCTGGGCGGATTCAGGGTAACAGTATAGGCACATTACTTAGTGTGGGCCTCATGGAAGGCACTCAATAATGTTAGCTGTTATTATTCTTGGAGCTGCACTCTGCTGCCTGAGTCAGACCTTTGAGCCTCTCCCCACCCAGGGGTCTCCACAGAGCTTCCACAAGGGACCTCGGGTCAGCCCCGGTTCTGCCTCCAAATGGCAGTGGCCAGGCTTGTCCAGTCCCATTTGTTTAGGCAGAATTTAATTTCTCCCTAAGCTGAGAGTCCTCTGCCCCCTCCTGCCCTCTCTCTTGCTCTCATCAGTGGGAAAATGAGCTCCGGGAGCTTTCCCCTGGTCCAGAAATCCAAGGTGAAGAATTTCATTAACAATCAAGAGGACATAATCAACATTCTAATAATTCCAGATCCGTACTCCCCCTTTTGCAGCCCCCCCAAAATGCCCCCAGCCCCCTCCCCCACTCCACCCCATTCCCAGCTCTCCCAGACACACTCACCTTGACAAAGAAATCTCATTTCCTCTCAAACCAAATTTGCTTTGCTATTAAATTCAGCACCTTAACTTCTGTCCTGAAGATGAGAGGATGTACTCCAGACTTCCTAGGCTTCTCCTGCTTCTGAAAGAGACATGAATGTGAGAGATGGGATCTGATGGACTTGTTTCTCTTACACTTCCTGGAAGGTTCCAGGGTGAGGTGACACAGTTTCCCCCTAGGAATTCAGGTCCTCTGCATCCCACTGCCAGAGAAGCCGAACTTTTGGTGTGGGGAAACAGGGTGCTCTGGTCATCTCTTCTCTAGGACTGTGGAGGGATTGAGGGCTTTTCAATCTTTTGAAACTTGAAACAGCCTTTTCAAGTCACTGGCATTTTATACCCCACAAGGGCACTCCTTCAAACCCATCACTTCAGCACCTGGGAAGATCTAGCGTGTACCACCTTCTGGCTATTTGACCTTGGATAAGTTAATCTTTCTCAGCCTGTTTCCTTTCTGTAAAATGGGGCAATAATGTAATAATGCCCATCCTCACAGTCACTGGGCGAATGAGATACTGCGTAGCACAGTGCCTGATATGGGCTGGGCTCCAGTGTTGTCCTGGTCTGTCATAGTGTCTTTGGCACTTGAACCCTGCACCCTGATACCACCTCATCTCTCACCTCACTCCTGCCTTCATCCATGTGGAGTACACATTATTCTTATCGATTCAGTGAAGCGTGGGACATGAGTACATTAACCAGGCATTTATAATCCATTGTGGTCAGAGTTGTGGCAGGTGAAGTTCTGGGGGCTTTGGAACCCGAAACGGGTGTCTATGTGATGGTCAGAGGCTCTGGCAGAAGCTGAGACCAGAGGAATGAGGAGGGATTTGCCTGGAGTGAGTGAGAGGGGCCTCTGAGCATGGAAACTGGCTGTGAAACCGTCTGTGAAGAAACTGAGGTGAGAACTCCTGAAGGCAGGAGAGGAGAGAACTTTGGGGTGGAGGGGAGGGGGTGGTCAGGAGCCAAGGCCAAAGTGGTAAACCCAGTCTTCGAAGCCACAAAGGGGAGTCTAGATTTTATCCCCAAGGGTGTGGAACCGCTGTTTAAGGACACCGAGGAGAGTAGTGCGCTGACTGTTCTCTAGAAACATCTGTCGCTGCAACGTGGGAGGGAGCTGGGAGAGGGGCAAGGCTGGACGTGAGGAGATGGGTGAGGGGAGGGCTGGGGTCTGGACTGTGGAAGGTCTGGACTGTGAAGGCTGTGGAAACGGAGAAAAGCAGAAATGTGCCTTCCAGAGACCGTGCTGGCCAGGCCTGGCGCTGACTGACAGAGTGGAGGAGATGACAGGCTGCTGGAGTCTGGCTTGAGCGCCCACACCCACAGTGGGCACCTGAGAGAGCCATAAGGGCTGAGGGGAGAATGGTCCCCCACATGTCTGGGCCACAAGGTGGAGGCTTCACGTGGCCCAAGTGCCTGTCTGGGAAGATGCCTGAGGGAGCCCTGGGTTGCTAGAGGGAGGGCGAGGAGCGGAGCCCAGAGTATGCCCCAACTCTGTGCAGCTAGGGCCCCAGGATGCCCGGCTCCACAGAGCCTATGGCGGGAAGTTTAATTCTCTAATTGCGTGCGCGTCTGCGTGCGTGCCTGCGTGCGCATGTTCAGTCGTTTCCGACTCTTTGTGACGTTATAGGCTGTAGGCCTCCAGGCTCCTCTTGTCCATGGGATTCTCCAGGCAAGCATACTGCAGTGGGTTGCCATTTTGTTCTCCAAGGAATCTTCCCGACCCAGGGGTGGAACATGCGTCCCCTGCGTTGGCAGGCAGGTTCTGTGCCACTGGTGCCCCTGACCTCTGAATCCTTCTGAAATCCCTTTTGAGCTTTGAGTGGCCCTGGAGCACACTTCTCTGTGGTGGCTCCATGGCAGGGCTGACGGCGCTTTCCTTGTGCTTCACACACTCCACAGACATACACACACACACAAAGGAGAAGAGGGGAGAAAATATACCCCTCAGCTCTATTCTCCGTGGCTCAGACAGAGATTGACCCCTTAGGGCTCAGGGGAGGGACATTGCTGTGCTCTGAGTGACACTGTGCTCTCCCTGCTGGAGCTTCAGCTGAGCATCAAATCTGCAGACTCCCCTTCTGGCTTCTTCCTAAGGCACAGGGCTCTGCGTCATCTCCCCATCTGCAACAGGTGTGTGTGTGCATGTGTATGTGTGTCAAGGAAGAGAGGAGATGGGGAGTGTGTGTGTGTGTGTCTCAGGGAAGAGAGGAGATGGGGAGTGTCTAGGAAAAGAGGAAAGGAAGAAGGAAAGCCTTGCCTCCCTTTCCAGTGGGGACAGGAGGAGTGTGTTCCCAAGTCAGGAGGGAAGACAGATGGTTAGAAGCCTCCTGGAAGGGTTCCCGCCCTCACCCCCTTGGCCCCCATCCTTCCCCCATATGGCAGTCACATTATTCTCCTGCCCCACATTTTTCTATAGCTCCTCAGTGCCCTCAGAGTCGTTACTGACAGGGTCTCCATCCACACTCTAGCCTCTTAAGTTAATACCCTTCCCCTAAAGCCTCCAGGCCTCTTCCTACTGCTGTTCCCTGGGCTAGTCCAGCCCGCCCCCTCCACCCTACCCTTCTTTTTCATTCTTTAGGTATCAGAAACCCTGGAGCATAGTTTCTCAGATCCCACCTCCAAGCTAGAAAAGCTTCCTCCTTTGGGTACCCCAGGGCACCACTGGCCTCCTCTGTCCCCACCACAGCCTGTGCTTCCCCCATCCTGGTTTTGATCACTCTGGAGGCTGTGAGCTCTGTGAGGCCAGGAACTTACCTTCTTAGAATCCTCAATGCCTGGCACCATGCCCAGTATTCATTAAATATTAGTGGAAGGAAAACCCCAGGAATTATCAAAATGGTATTATCTTTCTGGCTAGAAGCTAGTTGGAGATCACCAGGACAACCTCATGTTTTTGAGGCCCAAAAAGCGGAATAGACTTGCTGAAGGTCACAGAGAGGGACTGGTTCAGCCAGGAAGAGAACTCAGGAGTCCTAAGCCTCAGACTCCTGCCCTCCCACAGTGGGATCCTGGAGGAAGTGGAGGCAGCCCCGCAGGAAGGGGGCGTGGGGAGACACAGTGGGAAGGGGCTCTGTCTGAGGATGGCACAGCAGCAGCATCAATGGTGTTTGCACAAACGTGCATGTGTTACACTCGACTGGCTGGGAGCCCCTTCCTGCCACCCCACTGTGAGGGGACCCAGCTCCCTGGGGAGAAGCTCCCCAGGACTGGGTGCTGGGGGTATTGGGGAGGCTCAGATTGGACTGGGGATTTACGTCACCTCAGACGCCTGTGGAAGCTGAGAGTGGGTACCCAGGGGCCAAGGCAGGCACTGGGGATGCAATCACAGGCTAATAGCCTCCCAACTTGAGATGCAATTAGGGGGGATTCCCTGTGGGCTGGGAGGCAGCAGGGATGGGCAGTTAGTTGTGTTGGCGATGAGGGTAGGAGCCCATCTCTGCAGGTCCTAGCTAAGGGTCATAGAGGCTAGGATGAGGCCACAGATAGGTAAGGAGATCTCCAAATAGAAGGAAGGGTAGGGACACGGATGCTATTGAGGCAGAGGAAGGCCACGGAGGCGAAGCTCAATCATGAAGATTAATGGGGCAGGATATTATCCAAGGAACCCAGCGTAACAATGAAAGAACCAAGCCAACCAGCTTATATCCTCAGTCTTTCTGAGTGGCTGTTTCCTTTCCTATAAGATAGAAGTAATAATAACAGAGTCTATCTCAGAGGTGAAAGTACAAACAAAACAAAACAAAAAACATGGGGAATGTGTCAGCCTAGATGGGAGGGGAGTTTGGGGGAGAATGCATACATGTGTATGTATGTCTGAGTCCCTTCTCTGTTCACCTGAAACTATCACAATATAGTTAATCAACTATACCCCAACACAAAAAAATTTAAAAAAACAAAAAACAAAAAACGTGGAGTGCATAGCTCAGAACATGGCCTTTATTAAGTGTTTAGTAAACCATCACCATGATGGAGGTTTAGAGGGGTGGTGTCACATACTGGTATACACACAAAATTTGGAATCATACAAACCTGAGTTCAAATCCCAGATCCTCCATTTAGAATTTCAATAACTTTAAGACTTACAGACTTGGAGAACAAACTTATGGTTGTCATGGGGAGGGATGGGGGGAAGGGATAGTTGAGTTTGGGATGGACATGTACACACTGCTAGATTTAACATGGATAGCCAACAAGGACCTACTGTATAGCACAGGGAACTCTGCTCAGTGTTGTGTGGCAGCTTGAATGAGAGGGGCATTTTGGGGAGAATGGATACATGTGCATGTATGGCTGGGTCCCTTGCTGTTTACCTAAAACTATCACAACATTAACAGCTGATTAACATAATCAGCTATACCCCAATACATAATAGTTTAAAAATATTTAAAAAATAAAATTAAAAAAAAGCTCAATGACTTTAGGCAAAGACCAAGCCCCTGGTCTGCCATCTGTAAACAGAATGGCAGTACTTAACCTCGCCAGGCCTAAGAGGAAGTTCAATAGGAAACATCAGCTGCCTTGGAAGTAGGTTCTCCCTAATGGTAGTTCCCAGGATGGAGTTGGGGTCACCCATGGGCCCCAGACCACAGCCAGATCTTTTGCCCCTAAGACCACAAGGCAGCTCTCTCTGACCCCAGGGACCCCACCACCCTGGTGTGTCCAAGAAAAAGGTCTGCAGAGCAGGCTTCCTGCCGGAGCCTTAAGAGGGACCAACAGGAAAACGTGTCTGTGGTCTGGAGGGTGAGTTCTGTGTAGAAACTGCCACGAGATACACTGCGGCTGTGAGGAGCGGAGAGCCGGCTGCTAAGTTCAGTCCTACCATAACTGCAGCCCCCAGGCCCAGCCTCACTTGGGGGTATGGGGGAAGGGGAACGGGGGGTTGCCAAGCTCATCCTGACTGGCCTTTATTCAGCACTTTACATCAGCTAGTGTAATCCTCATAATAACCCCATGAAGAGGCTATTTTACAAATAGGGAAACTGACCTCAGAGAGATGGTGTACCTCACCCCAGACTGCTTAACTAGTAAGTGTCAGTGTCAGCATTATAACTCACTCAAGATTGCTCCAGAGCCTAGGTTTCACAGCCCAGCACTTCTGAGCTTCAGGGGGAAGCTTAGTTAACAGCTGGTGTCACATATCTCCAGCAGGATCCCTGTTCTGGATGTCTGGAGGAGTATGTAGCCTGGCAGTGTTAACAAGCCCCTGGATTCAGAGGCTGGTGGTCTATGCACACTCAGGGAAGGCCCAGGCTGATGTCAGGCTGGGCTGAGGCAGAGACTAGTGTCCAGCCTACCAGGTCATTGACTGGGCTTAAGGTGGGAGTGCCCCAGCCACTGTGTTCCAGCCCCATGGTCCCTCCCTACCTGCCTGCCTGGCCAGGGAATGAATCCAGGTGCTCTGAGATAAAGAGGAAGTATGGCCCCAAGGCAGGAGGAGAAGGAGACAACAGAGGATGAGATAGTTGGATGACATCGCTGACTTGATGGACTTGAGTTTGACCAAGCCTTGGAAGTTTTTGATGGACAGGGAAGCCTGGCGTGCTGCAGTCCATGGGGTCGCATCAAGAGTCAGACACGACTGAGCGACTGAACTGACGGCCCCAAACCTGCTGAGGTGGCTGCTTAGGGGTAAATATAAACCTGGGTTTCCTAGGCCCTGAATGACTCAGCACAACTGAGCCCAAGGTTCTCCTCTCCTCTGTTGGTGGAGAAGGGAGAAATCAGTGGCACCCAACTCCCTGGAAGTCATTTCAGTGATGAGATCTCCTCCCCCAGTTCCAACACAGGCTTTGGAAGAAGAAGCCACCCTCTGTCCCCAGGGCCCATCTGACGCCAGGGATACAGCCTGGTGCTGCAGCAAGAGCATGGGCCAGCGTGGGCCTGAATTCACATCCCAGCCCTGCTACTTAGCAGCTGTGAGGTCCAGTTTCCTTGTCTGTAAAACGAGGATAGGCGTATCCACCTCTGCAAAGATTATTAAAGAACATTTGTGAAGAAGGCAAAGGCATTCTGCAAATGTTTGTTTCGTCTCCTCTCCAGCCCCCAAGCCTCTCTGGCAACTGAAATTCACCATTAGCAGCAGAGCCATCCCCAGACTCCTCTTTAAAATGCATGGAACTGGGAAGAGAGGGAGGGTCATTAAGTCCACCTGAGAGGAAGCCCATGCAGAGCGCTGACTCTCACAGCTGTAGGATGGAACTGATGATGGCTTTGTTATTGAGTTACTGACACCTGAGAAAAGCGGGACTGGCAAGGCCTTCGAAATAAGATTCTGGACCCACTCCCTTATTTTAAAGGAGAAAGGCAGAGTGGGGAGCTGCTGGCTCAAGGTCATCTGGAGAGTCAGGGGCTGGTAGAGGTAGGCTTGGATCCACTTTGCCTGAGATTCTGCTTCCTTCATGTCAGGAGAGACAGGTCAAGGGACAGAGGCCTGACAGGAAAGTCCTGTCAGGTCCTGGCACCTGGAGCAGTCCCTGGTACATAGTGGGCATGCCATAAGGATGTATCGAATGAATGAGTGAGTGAATGAATGAATGGGGTAGCAGGAAGACAAAGCTTTCCTTCCAGGGCAGGAGGTTGTCTCTGTGAGACACTGGTCACCTTGACAAGGGGCCGTCAGAGCCTCCCCAGGGCTGAGTCCACATGTCCACTTTGCCTCCTCCAGATGGCAGCTAGGGGAAGCGGGGAGGGGATTGTTCAGCAAATGGGATCAGAGCTGCAGCCAGAGGGATGGAGGTTAGACAGCAGGAGAGTTATTGAAGGAGGTAGGGAGGCTGGCGGAACTCTGAGTCACACTCACTCAGAGCCTGGAACATTTGCAGGCAAAGGGCAGCTCTGCTCCTCAGAGGTAGACCACGCTCATTTCTGGCTGCTCAGGATCCTGTTGCCATGGAGATTCCAAGGCTTCTCTGAGAGCTTTAGAGGTACTGGGCATGTCCTGCCCTCAGCATGGTTTAAAGCCTGTAGTGGGGGTGGGTGTGCAGTTGGAGCAGCAAAGAGTTTTTGCAGGAAATAGTCGGGTATGACACCCA
Source organism: Bos javanicus (assembly GCF_032452875.1). Classification (NCBI taxonomy): domain Eukaryota; kingdom Metazoa; phylum Chordata; class Mammalia; order Artiodactyla; family Bovidae; genus Bos; species Bos javanicus. Next base: position 52,402,271 of record NC_083874.1, on the reverse strand, counting down.
AGACAATGTGCAATGTGGCAGCCACTGGCTTTAGAGTACACAGACCTGGGCCGGAATCCCAGTTATTAACTAGTGGCCTTGGACAAGGGACATCATATCTCTGAGCCTCAGTTCCATCATCTGCTAGATGGGGTTGATAAGCATCTTCCCAGAGTTATTGTGTTCACTTGAGCCTGCAATGGAGAACACAGGGCCGGGACTGTGAGACTTGGTAAGTGGTAACTATTAGTTCTATAATTGGCATTAGGATTGGGGCTCTGCAGGAGTCTGCCCTGAAGGCAGCTGCTCCCTGCCCTCAGCCTGCTCTCTGGGACTCCTGGTTGAGGCTGGAGAGAGGCCTGACTCATTCTCCACAGGCACAGGCGATCAAGAGTCAGGACTTATGTCATCCTTTGAACATGGGCCTGGAGGCTCTGCCGCAGGCGCATCTGAAAAATAAATAATAACAACTTGAATAATTCACAGAATCCATGTGAATAATTCACCATGGCCTCCCAAGCACCAGCCGATTAGTCACCACAGACCCAGGCTCCGGTCCTGTCTGCCTCTGGCTGCCCCACCGTCCCTGGGGAATGCAGCCTGGGCCCCAGGGGCAGGAGGGTGGAGGACAGGAGGACAACTTATGGAGTGGGGTGTTGGGGGTGACTCCCAAGGCTGCAAGGGCCTGGGGGGCACCTGGGGAAGTAGGGTCCATGGTCTCTCTGGGTTCTACAGAGACCTTTGGGCTGCGGCAGCCAAGGGGGGCTGTCCTAGGGTCCCTGAGCAAAAGGGATCCTGCAGCTGAGTAAAGCGGTTCATTCTGTTTCCCCTCTTGGGGCTGCATTTTGGAGACTTGGAGACTTGTAGCCCTTCTTGGCACATTTTAGGAACCAGTGACTAGCCCACTGTAGCTCCGTCTCCACAGGGACCCCAGGCTGGGAGGTCTCCCAGACCTGAAATCAATCCTGCAAAGCCCACACAAACCTCTCATGTTTCTCCTGGGAGGTAGGATGAGGTGGGGGTTAAACGCCTCCGCTCAGGACTCGGTCAGACTTCTGTTTCACCACCTAGTCGCTGACTGTGTGACTTGACCAAAGGGTACAGATGTTTCGGGTCTCTATTTCCTGGTCTGTAAAATGGGGATTAAAAACATCTGCTTTATAACATTATTACTGGTCTGCAGATGAAATGATGTAATGATCATAAATTGCTTAGCGCAATGCCTGGCACATAGTAAGTGCTAAAAAACAGTAGCTGTGATAGATACTCATTATCGTTCCAAAGATAGCATGCTGGGGACTCAGGGTAGGAAGAGGGCTGCTCAGTTGTTGCAGATGTTCACATAAGACATGATCTGCAGGCCCAGAGACGGGCATAGACTGCCAGCCGACCCAAGGCAGAGGCCTGTCAGAGTGTGGGTGGCCTCCAAGATCCTCCAGGTCGGTCCTCCACTCACAGTACCCATAGTATCCTGTTTATTTCCTCCTGGGTTCTTGCCACAATTGATGATCATTTTCTTGCCTACTTATTCACATTCTGATTATGTGCCTGCCTCACTCGACTGTGAGCTCCATGAGGAGAGGGACCTCACCTGTCTTGTTGACCAGTATCTCCCCAGGTCCTAGAATACTGCCTGGCACATAGTAGGTGCTCAGTAAATATTTGTCCATTGACTGAACAGATGCCTCAGTTGGGCAAAGTTTTAGAAGGCATGAGGTCATGAACAGCGCTGGAATAGAGCTTCCACTGTGGGTGGGTCAGGAGGGGTCTGGGGACAGTAGTGTGTGTGCAGCTCAGAGGGCAAAGGTGGTTTGGGAGCTGGCCCTGCCACACTGTCTGCTGGTGATGCTGCAGGGGTGGGGTCAATGCCTGTCTCCCTGCTTCTTACCTCCCAGCTAAGACTTCCCTAGACCAGAGCACAAGGGGGGCTTAATGGTGGCCCAGGCTCGCTGCACCTTCTCCAGTAATGATTTAATCGCTTGTTTAGAATTTCCTGTGGCATTAATGATTATCCCCCAGAACAGAGGGAATAATTGGCTGTGTTCTCATGGTGAGCGAGCTCCCTGTTAGCACGGAACTGAGGCTGTTCTTCTGTAATCTTCTTCTCTCACCTGCCTGCCACTCACTTGTGGGGTGATGGAGATGGATGAGCTTTTGTGTGCAGAGTTACTGGGAAGCCACCTGGAGCTGCGGGACCTCTCTGGGGCTAGGAGGCCTCAGGGCAGGCGGAGAGACTGAGAAAGAGATACACAGAAATGCAGAGAGAGATGGAGACACATCAAGCAGCAGAGGCGGTGAGAGAGGATGATATTGGAAATCTGTGTTCTTGGGCTGAGTAATCCCCAAACTCAGCTCATCACTCCCAGTTCTCTCCAGCCACCTTGCCCGTGCGATCTTACAAAACCATCTTTGCAAAACCCTCCTGTGGACAGGTGGACATCCCTAGGGCAGCAGTTCTCAAAGAGTTGTACCCGCAGTGTCAGCAGCATCTGGCTTTTGCTTGAATGCACATACTCAGGCCCCACCTCAGACCTACTGAATCCCAAACCTGGAGGTGGAGCCTAGCACTCTGACAAGCCTCCTCAGTGATTCTGGTGCCCCTGAGGATGAGATGCCCTGCTCTAAGGTACAGAGCATGTAGAGATGTGTGAGGCAGATGCGTGTGCTGCTGTGTGGGTTTGGCCATGTGGACACACACACAGGGTACCTATGGGAGCATTCGGACCCCGTCACCGGCTAGAAGGCTGCTGCAGCAGAAGTCAGGTCCCGGGCTGCTGCTTGTGGAGAGGAGACTCAAGTCCAGCTATCAACTGCCCCACTATATCCACCTGCCCCTAGATGGCCACAGGACCCCCTGCCAAAGGAGTCTGAGAGGTGTAAGAGGGGACCACCGCCCCTGCCAGGGCCTCCATAAAGTAGTCCTGGGAGCGGGATCTGCTGAGAGTTGCTGGCCTCAGCTCAGGGCCAGAGACTGGGAATCCTAGGGGCCGACTGCCCCACCCCTCTGGGAGCCACTGTTACTGGGATTTGAGGAAGTGATTTTTCAGGGATTAAGCAATTTAAGGAGTACTATGCAGGGCTGGGGGAGATGAACGACTGGCTTTCAGCCAAGGACCACAGCACCCACCTGCTGGAGCAGCAGGCAACGCAGCATAATTTGGGCTTGTGGGTGATATTTCTAGAAGGGGGAGTGGGAGGAGAGCAACCCTGGGGATTCTGAGGGTATGAGGGTATTGCAGGGGGAAGGGAGGATTAAGAAGGCAGGTAGGGGAGCAGAGGAAAGGGGAAGAGAGGGGAAGCAGAGGGAAGCTGGGCAGACTGAGAGAAGTGAGGAGGAGGGGAGAAGAGCAGAGAAGGGAGATACTGTGGGTGGAGGAGACAAGGAGAGATGTGGAGGCCAAGACAGCAGAATAGTGAGGGTGGGGTTTCCAAAGGGGTTTTCAGGGGGCACTAGTTGGAGGGAAGTCTCTAGGGAGTGGGGATGCCCAGGGCCCAGGGAGGAGGGGGGCATGGGGGCCTCTCCCACCCTAGGCTAACTGGAAGGAAGGGGAGTGGGCCTGAAGTTCACTAGGAATCTGAAACAAGAAAGTGAGCTGCTCTTGAGTTTTGAATTTAACAAGACAAATAAATGGAAGGAGTATGAATAATTAGGAAGTAATGAACACCTTGCAAAAATAGCTTTTTCTTAAAAAAAAAAAAAAGGTAGCAAAGAAAATAGGTACTCAGAAAACCAGAATATATGCAAATTACCCATCCTGGGCAGGTGAATGACTCAGCTAGCCAGGACACCTGGCCCCTAAGAGCTCAGCTGAGCCTGGGGGTAGGGGGTAAGGGGTTGGCCAGGCCAGGTCCTGCAGGAGTGGGCTAGGAAGTCGAGATCATGTACCTCTCCAACGCTTCCCAGCCTGCCACTCTCTGCTGGAGCACCCGGGACCCATTTAGGGGAGACCATGTCAGTCCCCGGCAGTGATGCTGACCTCAAATGTCTAAGCCCAAACCCCCAGCAGCTCTCACTTCCTTTAATTACCACTGGGGACCCATCATCCATTAATTTTGTGCAACCCTTTCTGAACTCCTTTCTATTTTTGGCTTGTGCAGACCCCTTGAGGGTAACAAATTCCAGAAGTTGGACAGCAGCTGTGTAAAGCAGGATTTCCCTTTAGAAAGCCTAAATTAAGTAATTCCAGCTTCAGATGGAACCCCCTTGTTCTGGGCTAATGTTTTCTTATCGGTAGTTTGGTTCAATAATCCTCCCAGCCCCCAATGTTTCCAACCACCCCCTTGCTCCCACGTTCCAAATATTCTGAACTCTGAAGTCAGACTTGGGTCTGCCACCTCCTAGCTGTGTGACCTGTGAATAAGTCACTTATCTTTCTGTCCATAGTGTTTCCATCTGAAAAATGAGAAATAATTATATTGCTTATTTCAAAGATTGGCACATGATGAAATAATGTATGTAAATCATGTAAAACAGTTCCTAGCACATAGTAAGTTGTGGTTCTGTGCCAGGCGCCATTCTAGACCCCAGTGGGAGAGCCATGAGCAAAATAGGGAGACCCCGGCCCTTGGGCAGCTTCCAGCCTAGGAGGATGTGGAGAGATGACCATTAGCCAGAACACACATGAAGACAGTGATTACAGGGAGTGATGGAGCTCGATGGAGCTCTGAGGACAATGAAAAGGTGATAGGGAGGTAGGGGACAGATGGCTGATCTGGGAAGGCCTCTCTGCTGAAGTGACATTTGAGCTGAGAAGAAGCCAGATAAGTCATGTGGGGGAGGAGTTTTTGAAATTAGTCTCAAGGTTTGTAGGCAGTTCAGGACCACATTTTCTGTATCCAGAAGGGTTGCAGAGAATCTGACCCCCAACCCTCATCTCACTCTCTTTCCTTCTTGGGTTTCCCCCTCTCTGGGCTGAGTCCCCCTGTCTACTCATGGGTCCCAGGCCTGAGAAAGTGGTGGAGCTGGCAAGGGGCTAAGAGCTCTGCCTCTGCCTTTCTTTGCTCCCTTACTCCCACGCTGTTCCTCCCCAGTTCTCTCCTCTCGCTGACTGCCCAGGGTGATGGATGCCTCCCTCCCAGAGCTGAGTCATGTGCTGCCTCTTACAAGCTGTGGGTGATGTCTCTGCCGCCGCCCAGCTCCCTGCCAGCCCCAGTGGGGAGGCAGATTTATAGGGGCTTTCCCCAGGGACACACACGAATTCCAGTTCCCTCTGGCTTCAGGCTGCAGGAGAAGAGGCCGCTGCTCAGAGCCACACTGCCTTTAAAGCACGCCAGGAACCTGAGTCAGGGAGGCTTGCTTGTGCCACCACCCAGCAGAGGCTGAGCAGGGGCTTGAGGCCAAAACTCCGGATTCTGTGTCCAGTGCTCTCCTCCCAGCACACTTGGCTGCTGGCCTACATTTAGGGCTTACTTTGTCAGGGTCTCAGGTTCTTGAGTTCCAGACTTGAGTCTGTGCAGCTTCCTTTGAGTAGCCCACAGCCCAGGGCTCTGTGCAATTAGCCTCACAGTGGCTCTGGGACCGATGGCTAGTGACTGCTTAGAGGGAGTGTTGAGGAGGTTTTTGATGCTGCGTGGGGCTTAGTATCAAAGAGTGTTCTAGTTCAGTGGTTCTCAAATTTCAGCCTGCATCAGAATCACCTGGAGGACTTATTAAAACACAGATTGCTGCCTTTCACCCCTGGAATCTCCTATACAAGCGGCCTGGTGTGAGGTCTGATCATTTGCATTTCTAACTAATTCCCTGGTGATGCTAATGCTGCCTATCTGAGAACCACTTTGAGAACCACTGCTGTAATTGACTAGCGCTGTCTGCTTTGGGTATGAGAACAGGGAATTGTGATAAGTATGGCATAAATTTGCCATCCCTCTTCTAGTATGATTTCTAAATCTTTTTGTCATCACTTGCAAATCTTTATTTCATAGGCCACCAGAGTAATTTTTTCAAAATGCAAATATGATCATGTGATTTAAAGCCCTTTGAGGACCCCGGATAAAGACAAACAGCCATAATGTGGTCTGCAGGATCCTGCACAGTGGGGCCACTGCCCACTTCTCTAGCCTCATTTCACGTCACATAGCCACCTCTGTCTCCCTTCAGTCCCTCCTACTTGCTAGCATCTCTTTGGGCACAGGATATTTGCACATGCTGTTCCCACAGTCTAGAATGCTCCCCTGTGCTTGCTGTGTGCTTAGTTGCTCAGTCATGTCTGACTCTTTGCGACCCCATGGACTGTAGCCCACAAGGTTCCTCTGTTCATGGGGATTCTTCAGGCAAGAATACTGGAGTGGGTTGCCATGCCCTCCTCCAGGGAATCTTCCTAACCCAGGGATTGAAGTTAGATCTCCCACATTGCAGGCAAATTCTTTACTGTCTGATCCACCAGAGAAGCCCAAGAATACTGGAGTGGGTAGCCTACCCCTTCTCTAGGGAACTTCCTGACCCAAGAATCGAACTGGGGTCTCCTGCATTGCAGGTGGATTCTTTACTAGTTGAGCTACCAGGGAAGCCCTACTACCAAACTCCTTGCCTGATAAACTACAACTTATTCTTCAAATCATCTGGGCAAATGCAAAGGCCCTGAGGTGGCAATGAGCTGGAGCAGAAAGAAGGTCCAAATGCCTGAAGTGAGGTCAGTGGATTGAGTAGAGTGATGAGGGATAAGATTGCAGGATCAGGTGTGTGCACAGACAGATGACGCCCAAGGCGAGGAGGTGAGCTGGTGACCAAAGTGGTCACCGCTGACTGCACATAGGAGCAGGGGGAGGTGGGCTGCTATTCCGAGTCAGAGTGCCTAAGCCCTCATCTAAACTAATGCACCTCTCTTAACGCAGGGCCTGATTGAGGACCTGCCTGCTCATCCTTGCAGCCAAGATGCAGGCCTGGCAGAGCCAGTCTCCTGATGACTCATCGTCCCTTCAGAGGTTTCCTGGACCCCTACTCAAGAAAACACTGGGCTGTGCCTCTCAAGTACAGCGATGAACAGGTGTTCTTTGGCAGGTGTTTCCATGACCTGAGGGTGTTTCTGAGCTGTGGAGGTGCGAGTCCCTCTGTCTTGGCCTCCTTTCTGGGGCTCATGCAGCCCCTCCCTGGGGCAGCCAGACTTGGGGGTGGGGGTGGGGCTTCAGCAAGCGAGATACAGCAAGGAGCTATTTAAAGCTGCCGGCAGCTCGCCCCTTCTGTTCACGGCTCTGCCGGGTGGGAGCTGCCATCGTCACGCACCCACCGGCGCCACAGGAACACAGCAGCCCAGTGCACCCACACAGAGACGTGGGGGAGGGTCTCTCTGCACCCCACAGCCTAGCAGGGGGTCCTGCTACTCCCAAGGCAGGGCCGATAAGGCAGCAGTGGACCCTGGATAGCCCCCCCACTCCCAGCCCATGCTCCTGTCCACAGCCCAAGCCAGTAGCCTCATTTGGGTCACCCCCACCCCCACTTGCTACAAGTGTAACCAATTAGCGGCTTTCTGGGGGTGTCAGTGGAGGCAGGGTATCTTCAGGCCCACGCAAGCCTGGAGGTGTTTTTTTTGGCTCTGTAAGGTGGTCCCAGGCCTCCCAGGCCCTGAGGGAGGAGCCACGAGCCCTCCCACAACTGCACCCCCAAAGGAGTGGGTTCCCTGGAATGTTGGTGATCCGTGGTCCCTTCCATCACTCACACCTCCCAGGCTCCTGAGGCAGGAAGTCATCTGTGGGGGCTGCTCAGGGTCTAAGGGGGTTCAGAGCATAAGCTGTGGAGGCAAGTGGGCCCTGGTAGGAAAATCCAAGCAGGTAACTTAACCTCTCTGAGCCTGTTTCTTTCTCTGGGAAGTAGGGGTAAAAATAATGTCCACCCCATAGCTATGAGGATTTATCCCCACAGACTAGCTCCAAATGAGTGATGGCTTTTGCCAATATTACTATGGTTATCACAATGTATTTTGAAATTGGCCTCCTCTCGCCTAAACTGGAGGCTGTCATGGGCCCCCTCCAGGCCCCTGTGGATACAGACATGGGCTGGAAGTCCTGGGGGTAGGGGCAGGGAAGCAGTAGGTGAGTTTGGCCTTGACTCGACTCTATGAGCTGTCTGTGGCCTGGACACACACAGTCCCTGAGCACATGTTAGGATTCCAGCAGTCCTGGCTAGACTGTGCTGGAGACTCCGTCCCTGCTCCAATCCTCAGCAGCAGCACATCCAGCTCAAAGACCCCAGGCCTAGGAGCTACACCACCAGCTCCTTCTCAAGTGAGAACTGCTGACCACTCCAGACCAGGGCAAGGGGGAACTGGAACTCTTCTTTCTGGACTAGATAGATAGGCAGACAGACAGCTCTCTGCAGGGTCAGTCCTGAAATACATTCTGTCACCTGTGGGACCACACACCAGCCCTTAGAGATTCGAGGATCTACAGGGAAGATGTCCTAAACAGAAAGGGCTTCAGGGGAGAGGCAAGGGGGAGACCTAGGAACTGAGAGGTGAGTGCTGGAAGCAGCAAAGTGAGTGAGAGGAGAGAGAGACCAGCATGAGGTGCCTGTGGGGAGACAGGAGAGGGGCAAGCAGATGGAGGGCTCTAGAGGGTGCCCCCATGGACTTTCACCACATCCATGCCTCTTATTTAATTTAATGCTTCCCTCTGAGCCCCCCCGTACCCCCTCCACCCGCATTTACCATCCGTTGAACTCTCTCCCATGTTCCATCACTGCCCCCACCCAGGCCCCACCCGGGGGGTTCCTTCATCACACCCAGCATCCCCTCCTCCCACCCAAGCCCTACACTGAAGCTTCTTCATTTTTATCCCATCTAGGCCACATCATTGCATCCAGTGGGGCTGCAACCTCTACCTAGGCCCTCCATTATCGCACCCAGGGTCTTCTCTAGAAGGTCCCAGGTCCTCTGCAGAAGTCTCAGGGATCCATCTTCAGCCCAGCTCCCTTTTCCGGGTCCCCATCACCCCCTTCCGTCATCGTGTTCTGCAGCCAGCCGCCCGGGAGCTGAATCAGAGCCATAGAGCTAACATTTCGCACACACGTCTCTCCAGATGACAGGCAAGATGGGCCTTCTGCCCTCGGCCCACACACACACCCGTGCTCAGGAAGTACAGAAAGTCAGGGCTGCACCCTACAGGGGGTAGGGGAGGAGGGCTGGGGGCCCATTTCCTTCTGGATAACCGGCCTGGACCTGGCCCCTCAGGGTTTTGCTTAAGACAGGGACTTACTTCTTAAGGAGCAGAAAAAATACAATATGAGAGAGAAAGAGAGATTGTAGACAGAGACTGTAAGAGAGTTCATATCAGAGATGGGATGGGACAGGGAAACAGGGCCGGAGAGGCAGGGTTACACACTGGATAGACTCTGACATCAGAGACAGGGACAGGGAAAGACAGATATAGGGACAGGGACTGAGGGGGGGACGCAGAGGAGAGGGAGCAGGGTGAGCAAAGGAAAGTACTTGTGAGAGTGGGGAGGGAGAGGAGAGGAGGGAGAGGAAAGGGACCCTGAGAGGGCCCGGGAGCTGTCAGCCAGGAGCTCATCGGGGAAGGAGCTGCCAGGAGCCTAAGCTAACCCCGAGGGGAGACTTCACAGATGCTCAGGGAAAACAGAACCCAGAACTTCCACAGAAGGATCCAGAGCATCACCCCAAAGGGGAAGAGCAGAGGCAGTTCCCAGGCCCCCACAAGACCAGAGAGGAGGTGCTGACAGGTGAGCCTGGGAGACAATAGGGACCATGCACTCCAGAGTTGGCAGAGCCCAGGCCCAGACTCCTGATAGGAAGGGTCAAGGGGGAGTCCTGTGACACCAGCCCAATGCTCTCTTGCTGTCAGCATCACTTCTGCCCAATCATATTCACAATAGACACCATTTATCTGTGCCCCTACTTTCTTCCATTATCTTTCCCCATCCTTTCACACAAAGTGCTTGCAAGGCCTCCCCCTTTCACAGATGAGGAAACTGGGGCTCAGAAACACGAAGGGTCTTGTCTATATCTGTCTAATTCCCCCACATTGTCCATGAGTCTCTGCTTTTCTAGCAGTACCATTAAGTTCCATCTTTGCTCTAACATTTTGTGATTCTGCAGTTTTCCAACACATATACGTGGGTGGACTCCAGGGGAGACAAACACACACGTGTGTGTCCCCAGAGGGGGCTTGGTACCTGTCCTTCATCTGCCTCTTGGCTTCCCCACCCCCAGCCCCAGCATCTCATGCTTCCCCTCCACCATATCTCAGATCACCTCCCTCTAGCTCAGCAGCTAAGAACGAGGATGACGTCATTCTTTTTATTTAAAGAAAAGGGCTGAGCTGTGCTTAGGATGGCAGTCCACGTGGGAACAGGAGCCAAATGACTGGCCACCCCGGCTACTAGCCCAGTCTCTTCTGTCCCCCAACTGTCGTCTGCCAAGCTGCTGCATGTCCCTGATCCCTTCCCCTGAGGAGCCCCCTAGGAGGCACTGCTCAGTATGGGAGCAGTATGGGTGAGACCAATGGGGGAAGGAGAGTGGGTGCCAGAAGTCTGCAAGGCTAGTGTGCTTGTTAAAGGGCACCCTGGGCTCCAGGAGCGTGGTGCTGTTAAAGCTGTTCTGAAGGGGAAACTGAGGCTTCAGGACACAGAATAAATCACCCAAGGTGATTATCTATGTATGTGTGTGCTAAGTTGCTTCAGTTGTGTCTGACCTGTAGCAACCCTGTGGACTATAGCCTGCCAGGCTCCTCTGTCCATGGGATTCTCCAGGCAAGGATACTGGAGTGGGTTGCCATTTCCTTCTCCAGGGGATCTTCCCCACCTAGGGACTGAACCAGTATCTCTTAAGTCTCCTGCATTGGCAGCCAGGTTCTTTCCTACTAGTGCCACCTGGAAAGATCTATCTATGCACAGCATCCCAATAAGAGGGTAGGGAAGAGGAGGGCTGAATGGGGGACATCCTCCCAGAGTCACCAAGTCTAAGTTCTTCCTCTCATGGTCAGAGTCTATAGTCACCTGTTTCTCTCTGGATTGCCCAAGAGGGGCATCAGTGAGGAAGATCCCCTGGTCCTGGAGCAAGATCTGCTAGGCTTGCCCTGGGCCCCCAGTTCCCTTCCATGGCCTGTCCTCCCATCCATACAAGACCTCCCAGCAGTGTCTCTACCCTCTTCTGGCCTCAGCCTCACTCTCTTCTGGGAAGGCTCTTTTATTGAGAGGCATGGAGCGCTTATGACCTCATATAAATCTAGAAGCATTGCTAAGAGGTTGCTATGACTATGGTCATTCCCATTTTACAACCAAAGCAACTGAGGCTTGGAAAAGAGGAGCAATCGGCCCAAGTTCACACAGCTGGTCAATGACAGGCCCAGCATGCACATCCAGGTGTGTCATGCTCCAAAGCCACTCTCCTCTGCTTTTCTCTCTTCTGCAGGACTCTCCCTGTCAGCTCACAAGAGACCTGCACAGCTTCCCTGTACTCCCCAACCCTCTGCCGAGGCTGAGAAGTTATTAGGAGTCCGTGGGCCCCAGTTCTCTTCAACCTTGTCCCAGCAAGAGGCTCCAGACCAGGTGCATGGGACCACCAGCTTCCGTTCCTGCAATCCATTCCCAGGGTCCCTAACCCAGGCAGTGTTCAGTGAATCCCTGCCAGAAGCAGGCGGAAACGCCTGTTCTATATTTTATTTAGCCACTAATTGCCTGCATTTAAAAGGCATCACAGTGCCACAGTCGTCCTCTGTTTCATGCCCCGATGCGTATTTCTGCATGAAGGGACACTGGGGCAAGGGAACCAGTGAGCGAGGGGCCACGGTCTCCCCAATGACAGCTCTAAAAGCCTGACCCCAGCACTGAGTGCCAGAGGATGTCAGGTTGTCACCCTGAGAAATGAGAGGGGGCATGCAGGGGCTGGGGCCTCTGTAGAAAGAAGGAGAGGGGTCAGGGCCCTGGCCAAGGGCCAGGAAGGAGTGTTGGGGGAGCGCTTCATGTCCCCACTCACCCCCAGGATGAGGACCCAGCTGACAGAGCCCTACCCAGAATGACTGGAGGCCTCTGCAATAAACAGCTGCCTGGAAAAGAACACAGCACAGGTCTTGGTCACATCTGCTGTGATCAGGAAGGAGGTGACACATGAGCCTTGCCTGAGCCAACAGCAAGAGATGAGAGTTGAAGGAGATGAGGGCAAGGAGGGGAAAGTGGAGCTAAGTGGATGAGACAGATGGTTGGTGGCAGGTACCTTTTGAGATGGGGCTTCCCTGGTGGCCTAGCAGTAAAGAATCCGCCTGCAGTGCAGGAGATGTGGGTTCAATTCCTGGGTTGAGAAGATCCACTGGAGAAGAAAATGGCAACCCACTCCAATAATCTTGCCTGGGAAGTTTCATGGACAGAGGAACCTGGCGGGCTACAGTCCATAGGACCGCAAAGAGTTGGACATGACTTACCGACTAAACCACCATCTTTTGAGACAGTCCCAGTGGCCCACTTTGGGTTTTCCACCTTCTCAGAAAGTGCACGCTCAGGCAGGTGAAGAGTCAACTCGCTTCCTACCATTTCCCAGTCACTTTCAGGTCTAGTTCCGAGCCAAATGTCCTTTTACTCTAACCCCAGTTCTGACTCACACCAATGTCAAAACTGCACTTCAGCCACAACCTCACCTATCTCCAACCCCAGCTCACCTCAACTATAACTTCACTCCCGATCCCACCCCAATACCAAAATCAAGCCAAAGTCCACCCCCAGTTCTTACCTGAATAGCAATAATAATCCTCAACCCATTTCCAACTCCAACCCCAACCTGTCATATCAACCTGCCTTAACTCCACGCCTGCCCCCCAGTCGGATCCTTCCTCTAATACCCATTTCAGATGGGAGTCCACCCCCAGCTTCCTGTCCAGTCCTTGTGTCTTACCTGCCCTGACCCTTTCTCCAGTTCAAGATGACTTCCTAACTGCAGCCGATGCCAGTCCCTCTTGCTGGCATTGTGCCTGGCCCCTGGCCTGGTACCATGGTACCTGGGTGAGGCTGAATGTGGGTTAGAGGGCTGCTGCCTAGAGCTGAGCCCCCCAGCTATAGGAACTCTGGGGCGGTGCCGCTCCTCTCAGAAAGCTCGAAGTCCCAGCTCTGAGTGCAAGAGTCTGGGCCCCTCCTGAGCAACCGGCCGATGACACCAGGACTTAAGCAGGGATGACAGAACCCTAGCTGAGGAGCCATGCTTCTCTGGAGGAATGGCGAGGTTGGCACTCTGCAGAGCAGCCGCACCACTGCCACTCCTCACACCTCACTGGGTAATTTCTACACAGCTGAAGACTGAGCCTAATGGGTCGCCTGCTTCCAGCCAGCTGCACAATCAGGGAGGGCAGCCCCCAGGGTCTCCAACAGACCAAGGGGCTCTGCACTCTGCTAAAAGGATGGCATTTCCATCCCACATCTGTCACGAGAGAAGGGCACTCTGAAAGCTTGGACTCCTGCAGCCACTGGGAGAGAATGAGCAAGTTAGATCGGCTGAGCCCTAAGAAGCAGGAAAACTTCCTCTCTGGGGATGGGCAGAAAAGACATCCCTCTTAGTGGCTTGAGTGCCAAGGAGCCACAGTCTGAGCTTGGCAAAAGCTGAGTGATTAAGCCTTCAATGTGCAAAGCCTTCCAAACAGCCCCTCTAAGAACAACTCCATGTACCCGTGCCCTGTTCCCAGGGCCCACAACCGTCCACCCTCGAGCCACCCGGTGACAAATGCCAGCCATCACCACCGCATGGGCTGGCACCCCCCAGCCCGCTGTCATCACCCGCCCCTCTTCCTGGGGTCTGTCTGTCTGTCTGCTCAGATGGGGAGCTGGTGGCTGGGCTGGCCGCCAATTCTGCACTTCCTGCCGGGCCGATGTACTACAGTTGCTCACCAAACATGAACTAGATATTTGATCTGAACTTTCTCCAGCTTTGTTTCCCAGCAACTTCCACTTCCTGGGAGGTGGGATGATGACTTCCACTCCATCCTCCAGAGAGACAAGATAGCCCAGTGGTTAAGAACTCCAGCTCTAGGAACAAACAGATGTGCCTGGGAACTGACCACACTTGCAGCTCCACCATTTGCTAGCTCTGTGACCTCGGGCAGGGTGTCTTCACTTCTCTGAACCTCAGTTTTCTATTTTGTAAAATACACGTACTTATGGGACCTGTCTCATAGAGCTGCTTTAAAAATTCAGTGAGGCAACAAACAAAAAGTGTGTGTGTGTGTGAAGTGTCAAGAATAGCTGACACATAGTAGGTCCTCAATAAACACTGATGATACGGCTCTGCTCTGTTTATGATACAGCTACAGACATTGGTGGCCTAACTTCAGGACCAAGTCCCAAGAGAGGAGGATGGCTTGAGTCCTTCTCATGGGTAGAGAATGTTCGATACTGTTTACAGTCCTGTCTGAAGCACCCACTCCCTTTTCTCTTCGTCTCATCAAACATTCTCCATTCCCCCTCCCCAAGCCTGGGCCAGGGAATCAAGTTATTCATTCATTCATTCATTTACACCTTCATCTAACAAATATTTGTAGATTGACTATCCTGGGTGGCTTCCCTGGTGGCTCAGATGGTAAAGCATCTGTCTACAATGTGGGAGATCTGGGTTCAATCCCTGGGTTGGGAAGATCCCCTGGAGAAGGAAATGGCAATCCACTCCAGGACTATTGCCTGGAAAATCCCATGGAGAGAGGAGCCTGGTAGGCTACAGTCCATGGGGTCGCAAAGAGTCGGACACAACTGGGCGACTTCACTTCACTATCCTGGGCAGGCCTCGTGCTGCAGTTTGGTAGATAAGTGAACATGTCGAGGTCATTAACCTCACAGAGCTTGTAGTCGAGAGGGGCAGGGGCTTGTCAGTACAAGCATGGGGGCACACAGGAGGACCCTGGCCTAAGGGAAGGGAGGCGAGATGGTCTAAGTTAACGATGGGGAGGACCAGATAAGAGGCAGCCAGGGAAAGGTGAGAGAGAGAGTTCCGAGTGGAGGAAACAGCCCCAGCAAAGGCCTGGGTGCGAGAGAAAAGGCAGATTTAGGGCTTCAAGAGTGTCCAGGGTGGAAACAGAGCTGTCGGCAATAATGGCTCATCACACAGGCTGGAGTTTGCATTGTGTCTTCAAAGCTTTTCCTCTGGAGACTGGACAAGGCTTAACGCTTTCCCTTCTCTCTACACACGGCCTCTTTTCCACCAGGAGCTCTTCCTGAGCCCCTGCCTGGTTGGTGGGTGGGGGAGAAGGTCAGGTGGGACCCACGAGAGGTGTCCCAAACCCGGGAGGGCCTGGGATGGACAGAAATCAGGAGGAGGGACTCTCTTGCAGAGAGATCTGCAAGAGCCAGCGTGACCAAAACGTTCACCCCATTTTCTTGCTCAATTTTCCTAACATTACAAGATACTCTTACTAGTTCCATTTTATGAACAAGGAAACTGAGGCACAAAGATTTTTAGTAAAATGAACATGGCCCAGCTATCAGTCCCCAAGGCCTGTTCTGAACCACCAGGCCAGCCTGGAGGTGGGACAGCGCTGGGGAGAGGACCAAGCACAGGAGGACAGGAGAGGGGGCGGAGCCTTCTGGGCAGTCAGTCCCCTTGGTCTCTCCACTAGCCACTCCCCCAGACACAGACCCCGGGAGCCAGAGCTGGCCAGTTAACTGAGGGGACAAAGCCCCCCATTCAGGCCTCTGACCGTCTCCCCTCCCAGCTGCTCAGCTTCTTGCAAAGCATTTTCCCTTAATAGCCTTCCATTCAGCAGGACGCCTGCAGCCACATCTGCAGAAACCAGGCCATGGCAGCTCCTCCTACCAGGCCAGGAAGGGTGCCCTGGCTGTGGTCACCATGTCCTGAGAGTCTCCTCCTTCAAGTCAGGAACCTTCCAACCCCCTTCCACTCCACCTGCTATTTCTGGGACTCTGCCTGGAGAGGGGGACAAAGCGGAGATCATCCGCCAGGCCAGCCTGTCCTTAACTTTTCTCTCTAAGATGTGTCTGAAGGGTGTGGATGGAGAGCTGAAGGAAGAGAAGATCTTCTGGGTTCTAATCCCTCCTCTGTCTTGAATTTGCTGTGTGACCTTGGGAGAGTTACTTCACCTCTCTGGCCTTCCTGTTTTTCAACTGTGGAATAAGAAGGTATCCCAGGCATGGATTCAGACCACCCAGGACTGAATCCTGAATCCACCACTAACAAGCTCTGCGACCTTGGACAGCCTTTCAGAAACTTAGTGTCCTCATCTGTATGAATGAGATGACCTACCTCAACAGCCGTTGAGAAGATTAAAAGAGATAATCCATGTGAAGTCCTCAGCATAGTGCCTGGCTCACAGTAAACAATCAATAAATGTTTGCTGTAATTATTATTATTACCATAATAGATGTTTTTCAAAACAGCTGTAGAATGTTTTCTTTTTGAACACAATTTTTATGCAGAACCTTGATGGTGATGGGGGAGGGCTTGTCCACCTATTCTTCCAGTTCTTCCCAGCTCTGACCCACAGTGGCGTCTGGTTTTAACCAGTAGGTCTCAGACCTGGCTGATCCTCATACTCTCCTGGGAGTGTTGTAAAACCAGCTTCCCAGGCTCCACCTCTGAGATTCTCAGCCAAGAGTTCTAGGGGGAGCCCAGGCAGATCTTGTAGACTCATCCTGCGCAGTTCTAATGACCTCCAGGTTCAGGCTGCACTCAGGGCCTTTCTGGCCCTTAGGTAACATCCAGACTTTGAGGACAAGAGCCTCCTTCCCTGTTGCCCACCTGTCGCCTCCTCTGTGGCTGAAAAACCTCTCACACAGACCCAGTGGGTTCCAACAGTCCCTACACCCTTGCTCAGCCCCCAGCCTGTCCCCTACCTTCATCACCTTCATTGGGGTCCCTTTCTTGACTAAAAAGGGATGGAAGGAAAGGGCTCCTTCACCTGCTTCCAGGTCCAGCCCTTGGATACCGTGTTCCTGCCCCTCCTCTCCAGGCCTGTCTCTTTTGCTGCTGCTGCTGCTGCTAAGTCGCTTCAGTCGTGTCTGACTCTGTGCTACCCCATAGACGGCAGCTCACCAGACTCCTCTGTCCCTGGGATTCTCTAGGCAAGAATACTGGAGTGGGTTTCCATTTCCTCTAGTGAGAATCTACCATGTACCAGGCACTGAGCTCCTTATATTTATCATCTTGTTAAACCCTTGCAAAGCCCTACAAGGTATGAATTGCCTCCTCACCCGACAGATGAGAAAACCAAAGCATAGAGAGGTTAAGTGACTTGGTCATAATCACACAGTTGTAAGTAGCCCAGCTGAGACTACCCCAGGTCTGCCCGACCCTGTAACTCAAGCTCTTAACCACTTTGCTGACATCCTCCCCTCGGTGCCCCCACTCCAAACCTTGCTCTATTAATCTCTACTCCCTGCCTCCCACATCCCCAGGGGCCTGCTGAAGTTTCTCCCAAGAATGTGGCTCTGGCCACAGCTCCAATGGACAGAAGTGCCACAGCGGGCTTGCTCTAACTAGCGCCTGAGAGCATGCCTAACCTTGGGGTAGAGAGGCCAGACATTCCCTTGGGAGATCACAGATGCACTGCTGAGTCCAGCCATCCAGCCAGTTCCTCCTAAGCAGATTCCCATCGGCCCTTCCATCTGCCATGTGACAGTCATCTATCCATCCGGACATCAGGTCAGCCTGCACTTACCCGTCCTGGGCATCTGTCAATCTTCCTTCTGACATTAGAGACCACCAGATGGTCCTTGCATGCTTCTTGGTTCATCAATCGGTCAGTCCCTCTCTTCAGACCAAGGGCCTTGATTTGTGTCTCCAGGGTGGAGACCCCTGACTCAGGGTCAGTGGGAACAGACCTAGCCATGTCCCCAGACGGTTTATAATCGGACACCCGTGGAGCCAGCATTCACCCAGCAGCCCCCTAGGTCATGATGCCAAACAGATCTCCCTTTTTGCCCCCTCAAAACCTCATCTCCCCTGGGCCCAGCTGCCCCCACTGCTGGGGACCTTTCCCTTTGTGACCTGTCTAGGTAATTTGGAAGGTGATTAACAGCAATCACGCTTGAGTTTGACATCCAGGCACGGCCGCTAAATTGAGGCTCACAAAGCCTCCTTGACATCCAATATGTTATATGCTTTTCCCCTTAATTAGGAGCTAAAGTGGATAAATATGAAGTTGCCATGGCAACAGCCTCCTGGGTTGGTGGAGGGATGCAGCTCAGTTTCTGTCGGCTGGCTGGCTGACATGTTGGCTGATGGACCAAGTCGGCTCCTGGGAAGGGGTAGGAGAGGGGCCCCCTTCCACTTTCCTGGGAGCCTGTCTCCCAGGCCTGGTTCTGGTTATTCTGTCACTGCTCACCAGGCTTCACAGAGCCCTGGAATGCCCCCACTGGACCATAGACCTCAGCTAGTTAACCCCTTGTGGAGCAAGTGGGGAAATTGAGGAGGAAGGTCTCTGCTCCAGGAATGAAAGGCAGACAGATGTCCAGGTCTTCTGACTTCTGGACCAGAGTCCATAGTGGTTCCTCACCCACCTGGGGGCCTAGATATTTTGGAAAATCTGCTGAAAGCTCTGCGTTTTCTATTGGAACACATTTTCAGGAGGTTCAGACCCCTGAAGCTTATCTGTATTCCACACCCAGCTGTTCCTCCAAAGTTTTTACCACCTGCAGAAACTCTTACAAAATGTATTTGTGGGGCAAGTTTTCACTCTTTCATTTCTGCCTTCTCCCCATTGATAGGTTTGTCTGAGGTGTCCTGCAACCTTCTCTCCCCCACCCCATCTTTGACAAGGTGCCTAAGCCATTCCTCCACCCAGATTCTGTGTGTGTAGCCAGAGTGGACTGGGGACAAGGGTGGGATGATGGGGTTGGGGAGCCCTTGGGACTGCAGCATGACTGAAGGAAACAGCTTTTCCAGCTCTGCAGCTAAACGGTGGGCTACACTTCTGCTTTTTGCCTGGGAATGAGAGGCCTAGGGCTGTAGGGGACAGTGATGGGGTGAGCAAAGTCAGTCTAATCTGAGAAGAAATCTCTGCAAATGTGAGCCTAAGACCAGCCACATAGTGGGGTTCAGGCCCAGAACTGGGCTCTTGTTTTCAGTTCAGTTCAGTCACTCAGTCATGTCCGATTCTTTGTGACCCCATGGACTGCAACACACCAGGCTTCCCTGTCCATCGTCAACTTCCGGAGCTTACTTGAACTCATGTCCACCAAGTCGATGAGGCCATCCAACCATCTCATCCTTTATCTGTCCCCTTCTCCTCCTGCCTTCAATCTTTCCCAGCACCAGGGTCTTTTCCAGTGAGTAATTCTTCACATCAGGTGGCCAAAGTATTGGAGCTTCAGCTTCAGCATCAGTCTTTCCAATGAATATTCAGGACTGATTTCCTTTAGGATTGACTGGTTGGATCTCCTTGCAGTTCAAGGGACTCTCAAGAGTCATCTCCAGCACCACAGTTCAAAAGCATCAATTCTTCTTCGCTCAGCTTTCTTTATAGTCCAGCTCTCACATCCATACATGACTACTGGAAAAACCATAGCTTTGACTAGATGGACCTTGGTTGGCAAAGTAATGTCTCTGCCCTTTAGTATGCTGTCTAGGTTGGTCATAGCTTTTCTTCCAAGGAGCAAGCGTCTTTTGATTTCATGGCTGCAGTCACCATCTGCAGTGATTGTAGAGAAGATTTTGGGCTCTTCTTTTACATTTTCATCAATAATAGTTGAACACTTGTATATACATTTTCTCATATTACCTCAACATGAGATAATTCTACAGAGAAGGTACTATGATTATCCCTACTTTACAGAGGGGAAAACAGATTCAGAGAGGTTTAGCCACTTTCTCAGTATCACACAGTTGGTAGGCGGAGGAGCCAGAACTCGAACCCAGGTCCAAACACCTGAACTCTATTGCCACTTGAACTGCCTTTCCCTGGCGCACAAGTAATGGCCTTAGCAGCTGTGCAGTTTCATCCAGGGAGTCTTTCTGCTGGGGAGGCGGAGACTGAAAAATCTCCTCCCCCTCTGCTCTCCCTCTGTGCTCTTAGGTTAGGGGCAATCTATGAACTCACACCTCATACAAGTTCCCCTCCTGAGGAAGAGCCAGCCCCAACTGGCTTCTGATAGAGTCAAGATGTTTAAACTTTGAGGGAGGAAGCAAGGGCCCCATTCAAAGAGCCCACAAAAGGAAGCACCTCAGTGTGACCTAAGTCCTATTTCAGGAGACCAAACTGGGTCTTTCTTCTTTTCCACCTTCTCGCTCTGTGCCCAAAGCCTAGTGCAGACCACGTGTTCAGCCCCGGAAAGGAGGCAACAACCCCCCTCCCAGCCCCAATACAGAGCAATCTGGTCCCTTGTCTCATCCCTCAGTTCTAAAGCCTGTGCCGCAGGTGGGAGGGAGCACCGTCCTGCCTCCCTGAGGAGCTGGGACTCGGGGCTCCCAGGCGCCCCCGCACCACGTGCTGTGGGTGCTGCCAGCGGGAGCCAGGGCTGGTGGCTTGGCCCCCGAACTTCCCTTCCTTCCAGTTCTGACTAAAAATAGAGACGGCAAGGACGCAGCTAGTTCTGTCAGACAGTGTTGTGGGGGGGGACGCCTATGCAGACACAGCTCCCCATTTCTTGGCACGTGAGGCCCAACCCCCAATTTCCCCCATGACACCCCCTGCCTCCCACAGTCTCCCTCTGCTGCAGCAGCCACAGGTCCAGGATCCAGGGTTTGTTGGGGGATCTGCTGCTTTCCCCCAGAGTCTCAGTGAGCATTCTTATCCGTCTGTGACCCCAGGGAAGAGTCCAGGTCAGGACTGTAGTCTAAGGAGCAGAAGGCCTGACTTCAGGGGTTCCTGCCCCGCTTCCCTCAAGCCATGTAAGATGGGGACAGGGCTGTCATGACCTGGGCCCCTTCATACCTTTTAGTACTGGAGTAACGCCCAGAAACCCAGGCAGCTAAGTCTTGGTGGTGGTGGCGGGGGAGGGGAGCAAATGCTCTAAGAATGTCTTACATTTCTCAGGGAGGATGGCTTTCAAGCCTCCAGTCTGGGGTCCCTCCTGCCTCTTGGCCTTCCAGCAAGGCCAACTCCCCCACCCCCACCACTTCAGGTGACTGAGAGAAACCAGGGCCAACTTAGCCTCCTGTTTAGCTGCTCAGTTCCTGTAGGCAGCCTGACCCAGCAGAGAGACCTGGGAGGGGTCTATAGTAGGGGGTGAGGGAGGAGCCTGGCATTCTCTGCTGTTCCCCTCTGCCACCCCGCCCGACTCCAGCTGCCCAGCCTGGAACTCTGCTCAGGGAGAAACACACACACACACACATCGCCCTGGACATAGCATGAATTTATAAGCTCACACCAAGTCCTGAGGGCATGAAAAGCTAGTGCTAGGCTGGGGGCAGGCACGAAGAAGCTACCTCTCCCACCGTTCTTTGTCACCTAAAGAGATGCTGTTCTCTTGGGGATAGAGACTAAGCTTGAGACCTCATCTGATCCCCACTCCCACGACAATCCATCCGAGGCACCTGAAAGGTTCTGGATCCCAGCGGCTCTCATGGCTCACGGGGCGGAGAGCAGCGGAAGAGAGGAAGCAGTTTGCTGCTGTAGCCCCAGTGCCTGGGACAGTGCCTGGCACGCAGTAGATGCTTAGAAATATCTGGTGAGTGAGCGGATGAAAGAATAAACCAGCGCACAAGATGCAGTCAAGACCCAAGACAGGAAAGGGATCATTGTTACGCCACTTTTGCACCTGGGCTGGACTGGAAAATGAGAAAGCCAAGGTCAGACTAGTAAATTTGGTGCCTCTTCAAACCCACACTCTCTCAATATTTGTTCAGTATTTATTTGGAGGAGAAGCTGTGCAGGGACTGGGTAGGAAGCGCCCCTCGCCCCACACCCCCACCTCACTGCAGCCCTTAGCCTCTCTTCTGTCAGTGTGAATTCAGCTTTGGCCCTAACCTCTCCAATTCCTCCAAGCTGCACAGAAACCCTTCGGTTCTCCAGGACCCCCTCCTACAAAAGGAGTTTAATGAACAACTGTAGCTTGAACACCCTGTGGGGATCTGACCTCAGTGCCCAACAGCTTGTCAAAGTGTTCCTGCCACCGCCACCCCCACCCCAGGCTTGTTCCTCATAAATACGCTTGGATTCATTGTGACCAGTGAAGCTTTAGCGCCCCTTAGAGATGGGTGCCCCAGGCAGCCGCCAGGTGGGCCACTCTCCATTGGATCTCTTCTCTGGGTAGCTATGGAGGGGAGAGGCATGGGGGAGGTCTACTCAATGTCCTCTTCAGTTCCTTATAATCTCATACCCTTGTACCTAGGAGGGAAGGTCAGGATGGGGAGGTAGAGGGTGTGGAGGAGGCAAGCCATCCTTGCTTATAGCTCTGAGCAGTTGAGAGGGGAGTGGCCATAACCAGAAGGGACTCCTACACCCTTCCCAAGGAGCTCCAGGGGCAGGCCTGCTACTCTCTGGCCCTATTCGGCAGGGCAGTGACCTGAGCCCCTGAGATCCATCGAATGCTAGCGAGCCCAGGATAAATGGTGTTAGAGCTGCTGAACTAATGCTGTCTGACTTCCATTCCCCAGGGATGCCTGTGAAAACCAGATGTCTGGCCAATGAGACCATCACCGGAGCAAAATCTTAAATACATAGTCACTTACTTCCGTTTCCTGTACTCCACTTGCACTGCCCTCCCCTGCTTTTTGATGCCAACCCCCACTTCCCACCACAGCCTGCCTGCCCCCTGCCCCTACAGACTTCCTGCAGCTGCCTTCCCAGACCCCATCCCCACAGAGCGCTTCTCCATCCTCTCTGGAGCCCCCTGCCACCAAAGGAGCATGAAATGAAACCTCTGAGCACCTGTGCAGGTGAATAAATACTAACAACAATAACATTTACTATTAATATTTCTTAAGCACTCACCCTGTGCCAGGCATTGGGCTACAATACTTCTTTATGTGCATTATCTCACTAATTCCTCACAGCAGCCCTGACATATGGATACCATACATCATTCAGGGTAAGGCTATGTGGTCAGAGTCCCGGCTTTGTTTCTTACAAGCTGTGTGACTTTAGGAAAATCACTTAGCCTCTCCTAGCCTCTGTTTCCTCATCTGTAAAATGGGAGAGATTCCCAGTGCCTACCTTACAGGGCTCCGTGAGGGTCTGAAAAACTAAAATGCTTAACACAGTGCCTAGCACAGAGGCTGGCTCATGGCACTATTATCATTATTATCTTCCTTTCAGATGAAGAAACCAGGGAGGTTAAGTCAGGTGCCAAGGTCACGAGTGACTAGAACCTGGTAGAGTCAGGGTTCTAACTAAGACCTCCCAGTCCTGTCTGAGGGGCTGCAGCCTGGGGCCAGGCCAGCTGTCTCCCCCATCCCTTGACTCTGCCGGCCCCAGGGTCACAGCCCTTCTCTCTCCTGTAGAAAGGAAATTGGCACTGAACGGAGCTGGAGCGAGCCTGTGGATCTCTAGGGACAGCCAGCACCACAATGCTCTCCGGAATGTGTGCACACGCCCACCTGCCAGGCCTGGAGGAATCTAGGCTTTAGATTGAAAGGTAATTCAATCCCCTGTGCTTCCTACCCTCCCCCGCAGCGCTGGGTGTTCACGACAGCAACGCAGACCCAGTTTCAGAGGAACAAGCCCTCAAGTGCAGGGCCGGGTGTGCGCGCGCCTTGCTCACAGGCAGCGCCCCCTGGTGGAGACACCGGCTGCCCTACTGGAGCCACAGCCAGCCGGGCCCCTCTCACCCTCTCTGGTCTTGACAAGTCTCCACCTTTCCTCAGCTCCCCGCGTCCGGGCTCCTTGTCCTTGTCCCTCTTCCCACCCTGGGGAAGCTCCATCTCCCTGTCTTTCCTTCTGCCTCCAGGCCCCAGACCCTCCAGGTCACTTCTCATTGCACTGGACACTCGTGACTGCCCCTATGTCTACCCCATCTCCCACACCTCCGCCCCCACCCTCTACTTGTTTCTCTCCACCCAGTGGCCCGGCTCAGCCCAGGCCCTGAGCCTGGTCCCCAGCCCTTGAGACTAGGGCAGGAAGAAGCCTGGAGCAGCTCAGAGCTCTGTTTATCTCATAGTGAGTACTAAGCAATGCATAATTAGAGGATGAGGGCATGTGACTGCTCCAAGGACCCTGCACAGAGGGAGGGGGTCGAAGCCCCTGTACACATGCTCCTGTGTGCTTCTGGACCCCCACCTCTGGCCAGACTCCTCTCACCCACCTTCCCACTCCACACTGGCTCCTGTGGCCAGCTCTCTGACCGTGATCCCCATTCGTTCAGCCGCAGGGCCTTCCCCACTCAATCCTGCTCCAGCTTCACAGATCCCTCAGGGGCCAGGCCAGACCCCTGTCCCCTGCCAGGCCTTGAGCACCTGGAACAAGAAGTCCCCCAGAGGAGTCCCAGCAGGTCGAACCCCATGCCTCTCCTGCTCCAGAGTTTGGCTTCTACACTCTGTCCCCTTCCACTGACATTTTCCCTACTCTCCCCACCCACCCAGCATGGAGTCAGTGAAGCCCCTCCATGGACCTTCTCCATCCCAGCCAGTCCCCTGTCATCTTCCCCTCCGACTCCTATGAGAGCTTCTCGAGTGATGAGAAGGCAGCATCCCTTCCTCCTCCCCACCCTCCACAACCCTTTGTCCGGGGACTAGAGTTGCCCCCCAGTGGCTGTGACCAGCAGAGGCCTGGGGAGGAAAGGATGTCCAAGCCCCTCAGACTGTCTCAGGTCCCCTCTGTCTGGGGTGGACCTGGAGAGGGGGGAGTCTTGCCCATGGGCAGCATCTTTAGAGCTGGCTGCTGCCTAGTAGCCTAGTTAGCGCTGATCCCCTTCCTCTGCATCCTCCCCCCCTCCTCCTGGGCCTGCTTGATCATGTTCATCCCTGACCTTCCCCTCCCCACCCCTCGCCAATACTTTCTGGTACTTTCACGGGTTCTTGAGTTCTCACACATACTCGACCCACACTGTCCCACCCAGCACCATCCAGCAATGGGCCCGGCACAAGATATCAATTAATCACGAAAATGACAAGCAAGATCAACACTCCTATGGTGCACTCCCCACTCCCTGCGCATGAGGAAAGGACTTTGCAAACACTCAATGGGCACAGCAGGCCCAAGAGGTGAGGGAAGTTGTCGACCCCATCTTACGGATAAGGAAACAGAATCTCAGAGAAATGAGGTAAGATGCTGGCTCACCCAGCCAGGGTGGCTGAGTTAGGAGTCTGACTTGAAAGCTCAGCTCCTCAAGAGGAGATATTTGACCCTAATGGCCATTGATAGAGGGCTGTGCTGAGGAGAGAAGGGGGCTAGGGACAGGCCAGGGGTGTGGCTGGTGGAGTGACGCAGGAGGTGAGGGAGTGTCTGTCCAGAGCAGGAGGGGGTTCCAGAAAGTGGATGAGAAGTGGGGGAAAAGTGTGTGAACAGTGTAGGGGTGAGCCAGGGAGGGGTGACACGGGAGGAGGGGAACAGGAGGGGAGGGGCGTGTCAGGTGTGTGAGAGACAGTGTGTGTGGGGAGTGCAGCAGTGCTGAGGTGTGAGGGGGGATGAGGAGGTCTGGGTGAGAGGGCAATGTGAGGATAAGCAGGAGGTGGAGAGAGTGTCAGGGGTGCAGGCGTGTGAGGTGGGGGGCAAGGCGTGAAGGGCAGGAGGGGTGAAAAGGCAGGCGAGGACCAGTGGAAGGTTGGGGGCAGTGTCAGATGTGAGGTGGTTGAGGGGGAAAGTAAGAAGGGCATGAAAGGCGTGAGGTCCTCCGGAGGGCCTGAGCTGGGCAGAGAAGTGGGTGTGGGTGGTGAGGGGAGGGAGGGCTGCATGGATCCGAGGGGCTTCAAGAGTTTGGCTCTTGTCCCTGTCGGCGTCCCCAGCTGCTGCAGCCCCGACAGACCTGGCCTCGCTGCCAGGCTCATTTCAGGGATGGGTGGAAATTTCCATTTCAGCAAAATCCATTTGTAAAGCCCTGGAGCTTTGAGCCTCGTTCTGCTCTGCCCGCCTGGCTCTGGCCTGCCCAGCCAGCCCCGCTCTCTGCCGCAGGTCTCCCTCTGCTCTACCAGCCCTACAGGCAGAGGGGACTCAAGGACTCACTGCCCACAGACTCCACCCCAGCTCCTCCAGTGTAGCCTGCAGAGAAGCCCGCCCTGCAGAGCATCGTGGCATATCCTGGGCTGACCCAAGGTTCTGGAGGGTGTGGGGACTGGTCTCTGTCTTGCCCTCAGCTAGAGTACCATCAGTACCCAGTCTGTCCCCACTGCCGCCTTTCTCAGAGCTGAGGGTGACGTCACAGGACTGCATAATGGGACAGGCTCTTCAAGATGATTCTATTCAGACCTTTTCAACTTATAAATGAAGACATAGAGGTCTAGCGAGGAAAAGGCACATGCTTGTCCAGGGCTACACAACTAGCTGGAATGCAGAGCCAACCGTTCTTCCTAGAGGAGGAATTGTAGAAACACAGAGTTATGCAAACGTAGGTGTCAATCCTGGCTCTGTGGGAAAGGTGTGCCTTCAACAGGTGGTTTTACTTCTCTTCGCCTTGGTGTGCTCACCTACCAATGGGGCTCGTGACCATTCTCCCAGGCTAGTGTCGGGATAGTGAGAGGATCATAGCCAGATGCAGCAAGGCAGTGGAGGGTAATAAAAGCCACTGAGCCCTCGAGTCCATGGGGCAGGCAGGAGCAGACCCCAGTTCTAGATTCCGGCCCTTTGCCTTGCTCCACATCTTCCCAAGGACCACAGAACTGCAGGACCAGTGGAGGATATGGCCAGAGACTGAGGCTCTGGGCAGGAAGATGAGCTGTGGGCTCCTGGCATAAAAAGTGAGGGGACCACTTAGGCCATCTCACTCAAGCCTTTGTACAAAACATCCCTCCTCCAGTCCATGAAGAGTGGCCACTCTGGACTCAGGGAGGAGGGATGGGTCCCCTGGGTCCAAGCCAAAGGCATTGGGGGATAGGCTGAGCTCTTCAAGGACAGCAGCAAGGTCTTTCTTGCTCAATTCCATATCCTGGCACAGCACGTGGCAGACACGGGACACGCCCCCAGCCTTGCCACAGCTAGCAGCAGCTTAGGGCAGATCTTAGTAGCCAGCACATGGAAAGCGCCAAGGGCCACCTGACCTAGCCTACTCTCTGCCTCAGACCCACATCCTAGGCACAGCCTGTGGCACATGCTCCCGCACACATTGGAGCCAGCCTCGTCTCTAGCACGCGCCCCCTCACGTCCTCCAGCTGCTGCCCTCCCCCCCCCAGCCCCCACAGGAATCCCAGAACCCATCTGCTCCACTTCCCTGAATCTCCCCTGAACATCTGGACTGCTCCCAAAATCTGGCTTCTGGCTCCATCCAGAGGGAGCTGCTGAAGGAAAGAGGAGGCTCTTGGGTCCCATTAGTCCTGAGCTGGAGCCAGGGTAAGTCTCTGCCTGACCCCCAACTCCCACCCTGCAAGCTGCCTGAATGAACTGGTCCAACAGGACCCTGGCCCCTAGCTCCTACTTCCCCTACCCTTGGGCACCCCCTCCCCTGTAGGGTTGTAACTATTCTCTCCTCTCATGCACACATCACACACACCCCCCCACAGAGCCTCCCTAACACCTGCCCCAGGGTCACTCCATTCTCTTGAAGAAAACAGGTACTCTGAATGTATTGAATTTCACCAAACTGTACACTTAAAAATGGTTAAGATGGTAATTTTTGTGTTATGTGTAACTTATCAAGAAAATAATTAAAAACCCCAAACCATATCTGTTCATGTGTTTAGTTTTGCACTCTACACACAAAGGTTCCCAGAGCTTCCTAACAAGGGCTGTGCTCCATTCAGAACTGTATAGCCCAGAGCACAGGCTGCTCCTGCTCCTCCCCCTCTTCTTGGTGGGGGGAGTGGGGGCTTTTGGTCCAGGACAGCAACAATTCTAAGTGCCAGGTTGGAGTTACTCACCATAAGAGGACCAGATGACCCTCACCTGTGTTCATACCTTTCCCCACCACCTCTTCCTTACCTCCATCTCACCAGTTCTCTTATAGGCAGCCCAAGGTCTCGGTTTTAGGACAGGACCTTTCCATGGCAGGATGCTCTCCATGGTCCTGAACCACCAGGTCATGACAGTATTACTTCCCCTTAACCTTGAGGAGTGGGTCACACTAACTCACACATCTCCAAGGCACACTGATGCAGGTAAGGAAGGAGACATGGTGAAAGAGAGGGCAGTGGAGAGACAACAGAGGCAGAAAATGGGGAATAGGGGGAAAACATAAAGGGATTAACGTGGACTGCCAGAAAGAAGAAAATGTGACTTTTGTTGTTCCTTCTAAGAAAGGCAATCTTCCATCTAGTTACTTGAATGTGGGTCAAGACCTCCTCTCCCATCCTGTGCAAATGCCAGCTCCTGTTCTCGCCTGCAACCATCTTCCAACTGTCCCACCTTCCAGTTCCTTCTCTTACCTCTATTTCCTCCCCATCCCTGACTTGGGGTCCCAGTGGTATTGGGGGCCATCCTCAGCCCTAGCCCTAAAGGCTCAGCAGCTGCTACCTCCTCCCTGAAAGCTGAGAGAGGAGACCACTTGCCAGACTTCTCCTGTCCATCACCCCTCCAAGAGAAGTTTAGGGGTGCAGGAAATCTGTTCAGCATCCCTAAGAGTGGTATCCTCCATGTCCCCTCTCCTGTGCCTTCCTGAGCAGAAGGATGCCTGCAGCCAGTGGGAGGGAGGGGGCACCAGCACTTACGGAGGGAGCAAACCTGGGGGGTCCTCAGGACCGAGCCTGGAAGGAAGGAGCTGGGGAAACAGAAAAGAGTGGAAAGCAGTTATGGCTGTCATCATTTATTTATTCATGTATTTTTTATTAAGGAGGAGATGTCGGTCTAATGAGCAGAGAGCCCTGCTGCCTCTAAGAGGTGGAGCTGGGGGTAATGGGGCGCTTTCCACTCATGAAGGCTCTCTCTCCAGCAGCCAGGGACCCCCCTTGGTGACGCTAAGTCCTCAGTAGCATTTCCTCCATGCTGGCTCCCTGTCCTCCACACTGCATCTCTGTCCATGCCCCAGGGAGGCCCCACCCGCACACCTGAGTGGGCATTTCTCTCTCTCTTCCTCCATCCCTTCAGGGATCTATGGACACCAGAGAGGAGCCTCAGAGGATGTCATTCCTCCTTCTCTAAGAGCCCCCTTCCCACACCCTGCCTGGTGAGACCATCCCCTCCCAGGCTCCTTCTCTGACTACAGAGTCCTTGCTAGGTAGGGAAATAGCCTAGCTCTTGTCCCCAAGGCAGAGGCCAACCTAGCCCTCATCAAGGACAGAATTTAGTTTCAGCTTTCAATAAACAGCAAGTTTCAGACCTAGCAAGTACCTCTCAGGCCTTAAAACCCAGCTCCTAAGTGGCAGCTAGCTTCAGACCTAGACTGGATCCTCAGGCCTTGGATGTGGAGACAGCTGCAGCCTACTTCCAGCTCTGAGGCTCTCTCTGGGAAACTAGGCTCAGACCCAGAGAAAGAACTGGCACCTATATTAGACCTAGCTTCAGTCCCAATCTGTATTTGCAGAACATCCTCAGACCCAACCTCCTGCCCAAAGTCCATCCCCAGGGATGGACTTAGGACAATAAGAAGGGTGGAAGCTTTTGGAGGTGATGTCAGTAATAGACTTGGTTGGTTTGGTGAATATGGCTGGGGGAAAGGCAGGCACCACTGGCTGTTCCTTTTGGATCAGATCACTGCAGCTTTATTACACTGGCAAAGGGTCCCCTCCTGCTTGTTGTAAGGACCTAGCATGCCCCAGGAGTTTAGGAGACAAGGTGGGGGTGGGCTCTGAGAGACCTCTACCTATGTGAGCACAAGGCCATAAATCCCATCAAGCTTCCCTCAATGTCCAACAAAATCTGGACCAAAGGAAGTGATTTGCACAGCAAACACCAGCACTGCCCTGCTATGTGCCAGGATCTGGGGACAGGGAGAGCATCCCCAATAAGCCAGATCTGCCTAATGGTGGGTAAGAGGGGACCAGCATAAACATCTCAGCAGCAGCTAACTACTGAGTATGTACTTACCAAGCCCTGTGTTTTCACAGCATTATCTCACAGCATCATTACAGCCATACAAGGTACACACTGTTATTGTTCCCACTTTATTTATTAAATAACACTTCATTATTACAGAAGCAATACATGTGTATTGTGGAAAATTTAAAAACACAGAAAGCAAAGAAATAAAAATAAAAACATCACATTCCTACCACTATTCACACCTTAATGTTCCTCCTTCAGATCTTTTTCTTACTTATAAGTGTCTTTCTGCCAAAATATGATCATATTATACATACAGACTGCTTCATGCTCACCTTTTTTTTGCAGTCACCAATCTCTAGCTTTCCATTTTAGTAAATAAATTTTCATCTGTTTTAATATCCAGACCATATATAAATCTCCCCAGTTTCCCCCACCTCAAGAATTCCTTTATGGTTGGCTTATCAGAATCCAATACTGGGCCACGCATGGCATCCGATCATTATGTGCATTAAATTGTTTAAGACCATGCAGTTGCCCTTTTTTTGGGGCCACTGACTCGTGAAACAGCCAAGTCAGTTTTGCTACAGGATATCCCTCCTTCCAGATGTCTGTTACTTTCTTATGCTGGTTACTTTCAGTGTTTCCTATAAACTAGAAGTTAGATCTGAAGGCTAGAATGATTCAAGTTAAATGTTTCTGGCTAGAACACATGTGAGGTGATGTCATACACTTCACTTCATACCACATCGGAAGACACATAATGTCTCATTCATCCACCATTAGAAATGCTCAGATGAACACCAGCCAATGAAAGTTATGGTTCTCTCTGCACCTTGCTTTAAGAAAATAGTGTCTGTGGGTTACTCTGGCACTAAGCAAATGCCAATGTCCCCATCAACAGTGTCCCTCTGTAGTTTTAAATATCAATCCGCAACCCTTGTCTGATAACTTCCACTTTTAAAGATAAGAAAACTGAGACTGGGGTTGGGGAAGAGAGCCAGTCAAGCTCTCACAACTGGTAAATTTTCATCAAGTTTTGTCCTCTTTCCCACCATACTGAACTGGGTGCAGTAGGTACCTGGTGCACATTTAAATGCACAAAAATCTGTGGGAGAGGGGTTTCCCCTCTTTCTAGACTAGGTTGGCCAGAGGTGGAAAAGGCTCTTGGTAAGGCCCAGCATGGGTATGAGAGCTGATGTGACTAACGATAGTTCCAGCAAAGCAACTTTGCACCTGTTATGAGAAAGCCCATGCTAAGTGCTTTACCGATGTCAATGCCTCTGATCCACTCAACAACCCGCTAGCTGTGCACTATTACTACCCCAAGCCCCATTTTATAGATAAGGAAAATGAGGCTCAAAGAGGTATTCACCCAAGGCCACACAGCTTGTGATCAAAAGAGCCATGATTAGTTCTTCTGACTCCAAAATCCGGGCACTTGAGCACCACCCTGACCTGGCCTCTCAGGCTGGTCCCCCTTCCCAGGCCTGAGACTGAAGAGTGACTCTAGTGAGAGAGACTTTGGGCCTACTCCTTGCGAGCGCTGGTTCTGAGCACCCCCTCCCAACCCTTTATGGCCATGGGTCAGCACCAACTGGGATAAAGAAGGTTCCCTGTGTCTCCTCTGCCAGCCTCTCCCCACCAAGTAGCTCTCTCCATATGTGAAATGGCCAGAATCTGACCTGGTTCCGCCAGCCCTTGCACCCAGTTAATCCCTCCTAAGCTCCATTTGCCCTGCCTTCCCCCGAGCCCACTCTAGGACTTAATGCTCCCTTTGGAGCCCTTCACACTTGCACAATAACCTTCGGTTTATGAAACACTTCCCTTTTCTCACATTTAAGTAGTTGGACCCCACAATCATCCTTCAAGAGAAGCAGGAACCATGGGCTCCATTTCACAAATACAGACGTTGAGGTTTGTTGAGAAAAGTTCTGAGCCCAGAGCAGCCTCACTCTCCCCTGACTCAGCATGTTCAGGGTGGGACCTAGGCCTGCACCAGCTCAAGACCAACCCAGAAGATGGAACTTCACTGCTCTTTGGAATGTGAGGCTCATGCCTGGCAGGGGCGTGTGGCCTGAGCCAGTCTGAGCCTGAAGCAGAGGGCTCTGTGGTTAGTTAGCCTCCCATCCTGCAGCCCTGTTAGGGAGAAAGTCTCTGAAATGTCACCAGCACTGAGGGCACCCTGGAAAATGTCAACAAATGCTGATCTGGATCCCTTGGCAGAGGGTGGAGCCAGCCTTTCTCTGCAGAGGCTCCCTCCACCGGCTCCCTGTTCCCAACAGCAAAAGGAACAGACTGCCAAGGAGCTCTTAGGGTTAGTCCAGCTCAATTGTATTGATGGGGGACTGAGACCCAGGCTCATGGAGCAAGCTGGTGACTTTTTCTTTGGAAACACTGAGGATTAGTGATGAATCTCCACCCATCTTCCCATTCTCTCTTATTTCCTTTCTTCCTCCAAGCCTGGAAACTTCACCCCATTAAGTCAAACACCAATTTCCAGCAGCCAAGGGAGCAGAGAAGGGCTGAAGGAGCAGGTTGGGGTCATGGGCCCGGCATCAGGGGCTGCAGTCAGGAGAACAGCTTACGCCAGCTGCCACATCGGCCTCTGCCCTTCCCACTCCCTCTTCCTGCCACCTCCAGAACAGAGAAATTAAACGTCCTGCTGAATGGTGGGGTGTGAGTGGAGGCAGCGACACAGTGGCCTCCGCATACTCTGGGAGCCACTGCCCTCCCCAGTTCCTAAGTGACTGGCCCTCCTGCCCCTCGCTCCATCCCTCGCCCCCCACACCCTAACCAGGGAGGCTGCCTCTTGCCCCAGTCTAGGCAGTCCTACTGAGGCTCCATCAATTTGTTTTTGCCTCTACAGAGGAGCCTGCCTTGCTGTCTCAAGGGGTCTTCCCTGGGGTCCTGGGGAGTTTGGACCCTCTGTTTTCAGTGTCCTCTCTCTTGGCCCTCTCACAGTTGTACCGGACAGTGAGTGCTGAGTGCTCTCTGGGCCGCGTCTGCCCATCTGCACTGAGAACAGGAGCCAATGCAGGGAGGGCCTGTCAGTGTTTGGACTCATCCTCCAGGCCTGCCATGTCCCAGGTAAACAGAAAATAATCATTGAGGAAATGAATACTGAGGTCCTAGTTCAGGCCCAGACTGTACCAAATAGTCTGTATTGCTTCCTCGAAGCACCTTGGGATTGCTGTTCCCCACAGACTGTAAGCTCCCTGAAGGCAGAGACCATGTCTTTCTGATTCATTTGTGCATCCTTAGTGATTAACACAGCACCTGACACACAGCAGGCACCTAATAAATCTTCGCAGAAGGGAATATATGAGTGGGTGGATGGATAGACACATATATGGGTGGATAATCTAGGCAGGCAATTTTTATCCTCTTATTATGATAGGGAACTGAGACTCAGAAAGGATGGAGAGCAGGAGAATGCTTCCCAGATGTTAAGTGGTAGAGTAGGATTTTAATGCAAGAAAATCTGGCCCTGGAGGCTTGGAGCTACTGACTTGGGGTCCGTGATAAGGGTGGGGTGGAGTGCAGAGCTGAATGGTGGTGGAGCCTCTGCCCAGGAGGAACGACTTTCCTGGAATTATCCTGCCTCCAGGTGGAGAAGCAGGGAAGCCTAATTGGTTTTTCAGATCCTGAAGCTGGGTCCATAAATCACGGTTCCATTTAGGGCACAGGTGCCTTCTCTCTGGAGACCCAGGTATGATTTGATACACATTCCCAGTGACACGGCGAAGCTTGCAGCCTCCACGTACAGCTGCCTGTGCCACCCTTGCCCAAAATAGAAGGTGCCGCTCAATAGGACCTGCCAGTCCTGCGGCAGTGTGTGAAGTGTGCATGGCCCAGGGGAGGTGTGAGGTGGGGGATGGGACCCAGGAAAGGCAGTAAGCCCAGAGTGGGAGGGCAGGAGAGTGGCGACAGCCCAAATAGCCTTCCTTGGGTGAATTCAATCCCATTCACTGTTTATCGAGTGCCTACCTTGTGCCAGACATGGTGCTGGGTGCTGGGGCCCTCTGAGATAGCTCAGATGAGGGAGAGAGAGGGAGAGACGGCTACAGAGACAATCATCACATCACGGGTGATAAGTGCTTGAGAAGGATGTACAAAGTGCTCTGGGAGCTCAGAGCACCAGGCCATTAATTCTTCCCCTGGTGGAGAAGGATTTGGAAGACTTCATCGAGGAGGAGGAGGTTCAGCCGTGTTTGGTCGGCTCAGAGGCTGGGGAGGGAGGGTAGGGCATTGCAGGCAGAAGAGAGCATGTGCGAAGGCAGTGGGTAGGAAAGAAGAACAAGACAACTTCTGCATGGCTGAAGCAGAGGGGACACAGAAGGAGAAACTGGACTGGGAGCCTCAGCCCAGAATTTACAAGGCCATGAATAGTCCTACTAGAGAATTTGGACTTGATCCAGTCGTGGGCAAAGGGGAGCCATTGAGGAATTTTAAGCAGGGGTGTGACAGGACCATATTTGTGTTTAGAAAGCCTTCTCGGGGAGAGATGGAATGAACCAGGACTGTGGCCAAGGGGCAGAGAGAAAGGAACGGATTTCCTCCTAACTAATTATTTTGGACCTTCTTGCCTTTCTACCTAGGCTCTGTGTTCCCCTGGGGAGGGAACTGCTTCCTCCTTTCTCTGCCTGATGCAGGCTTCTGCATTCACAGAGCTGAATTACAAGGTCTGATTGACTGAAGAGAACAGAGCTCCCAGTGGGCGGGGAGTCCTGCTCTGAGCATGTGCTGGTGACTTCTCTCCAACTCAGTTTGCAAGCCCCAGAGCAGGCAAAGCTTAGCCTGGGCCTGCTCCACAGGCCCACCTGGCCCTCCCCGCCCTCCCTTTCCTTCTCTCTTTCTCCTCCTCTCTCCTCCTCCTCCCCAGAGCCCAAGCTTTCTTGCTGGGAGGCTCTCAGAGCCAGCAGAGCTGTGGATGAAATGGTTCGGTGGCTCCAGCCCAGCTGCAACCATGGCAACCAGGCTGCCTGCCAGACCCACTGTCAGGAGCAGACCCAGCTTTCCTGCTCTAGAACTACAATTCCCAGAATGCAAAGCACCTTGGGGCTCCGAGAGAAACCCAGCTCCAAATGGATATCCAGCCAGAGTCTTCCAGCTTGGAAGAGGACACATATGGGCACCCCTAAGGGAATATGGTACAGAATGTGGGAATCTAGGGGGCAGAGGGCAGGGGATACTTCTGGGGGGAGGCCTGGGAACTGCTTCTGACGGTGGCCCAGTGGACATCCCAGAAGGAGGTCAATGGTTACAAGAAGGTTCAGGAGCTCAGGATGGATACTAGTCCTGGTTTTGCTACCCAACCTGTGGTGTGGCTTGAAACCTTTCAGGAACTGTCCACTATTCTCAGTCTCCACCCGCACCTTCCTGGTTTGAGCCCAGATGGCTGCAACACTTATTGGTCTCTTTGCCTCTGCTTGAGCCCCTCCCTTTCTTCTTCGAATGAAGCCTGATGACCTTTTCAAAATGCAATTCTGATTATATCGCTGCTGCCTAACCCCACCTCCCTGCTGTTTCAACTCCTCAGTGTTTAAACCCTTTGCTCTTAGGTGAAGAAATAAATTCCCTACCTCACCTGACAAGGCCCCTGCATGATCTGGCTTCTGTCTGCTTTCCAGCCTCCCCATTCACCCCACACACTTCAGACCGTCTGGATTTTTAGTTTTGTATAGAAGCCATGCTCCTTCCTGCCTACGGGCCTTTGCACATGCTGTTCTAGCTCTTCACACACTCTTTATTCCACTGTTGCTCTATACAACTTTCTGTAAATCAGAAAAATAGCATCCTCTCAGAAAGCTTCCCTGATCTCCTCCTGGACTTGACCAAATCCCCCTTTTATGTACTCTTGTTGGCACTATGAGCCTCTAAAACACCTGTCATGGTTACAGTTTTATAGCAACTTGTATGATTACTTGACAACTATCCATGTCACCACCGGATTGCAGCCTCTGTGAGAAGGGAGAGTGCCTCTCTGTGTGCCTCTGCATCCTCAGAATCTAGCACCACGCCTGATGCTCAGGAACCATTCACTGAAACTCAGGAACCATTTGCTAAAATAAACAACCCTATCTAAGCCATAGCCTTCCTGGCTGAGTGCTTGCCATGAGCCAGGCACCATGGATGGTGCTGATGCTCAGGAACCATTTGCTAAAATAAACGACCCTATCTAAGTCATAGCCTTCCTGGCTGAGTGCCCGCCACATGCCAGGCACCATGGATGGTACCAGAGATACACCAGAGGACAGGACATCAGGTGTGGACCCTCCTGCCATGGAGCTCACAATCTAATGAGGAAGATAGACACTGAATATGTAGTGACCAGAGGGCTGAGTGTTGCAAACAGTGAACAATATATGGCTGTGGTAGCACAGAAACCAGAGGATCTGGAAAGATCCGCCAAGGAAGAGAAGTAGGAGTTACCAGATAAATGGGGTGAAAGAGTATGAAACAGCATTGTGGGCAGAGGGGGAAGCATGAGTGCTACTGAGGCAGGAGAGAGCAGGCCGTGTTTGAGGCATGAAGGAAGCTGGAGCATAGAAGGGATGGGAGGTGGTGTTAGCTTTGTCTATGTGCTTTGATTTTATTGGGCAGAAGTGGCATCACATGGGCTATCCTTTGAAACCAGCTGGCCCTTGTCTTCCATCCTCCTCCCCCCATTCCAGGCCCAGATGGAGGTCCAGCATGAACACATCCAGAATGTCCCACTCCTCATGCACACTGTCCTTCACCTCTGAGCACCCACTGCTGTATCTCAGGTGTCTTGTTCAGGCCTTGGCTGTGTCTTGTATGATGGGGCTGTGACATCTGGGGGATGTGAGGGTATTTGTGTGTGTGTGATTGTGTGTGGAGGAGGGTATGTTCTAGGGGAACAGTCAATCAATCCCGGAGCATACATTGTTGATCAGTCTGGGGTGGGGGTGCCTGAAGAGGTGGAGAGGCTGGCCTGGGGCTCAGGGGTGGGCACACAGCTTGCCTGGGAAATGAGGCATGACTTACCAACTGCAGAGACATCCATGGGTGGGGAGCAGAGGCCCCTAGGCACAGGGCAGGGAGGGCTCTTTCTCCTCTTCACATCTGTTGCTGTCCTCCTCTTCCTTTAGGACACTGGGTCAGGTGGGGGAACTGTCCCTAGCTGGCTGAGCCCTCCCTTTCCTTGCACTGAATTTGGGTGCTCCTTCCCAAGTAGCTCCCAGTATGTATGTAAAATGAGGTGCCACATGGCTGGAAATAATTGGTGTTGGCTTCTTCATTCCACTGTAGGTATTCGAACCACTACTCTTCCAACACAAACTCAGACATGCAATGAGAAGCCAAGATCTCTGGTTCTGTTCAGATCTCCCTGGAGCAGAAGTCCCCAGCCCACCCATTCCCCAAAACAGTGTTTCTCATATTGTGAACTTCAGACACACTGCATCAGAATCATGGGAAATGCCTGTGAAGATGCAGGTTTCCAGGGGGCCCTGATCAAGTGCTTTATGGACCACATTTTCTTTATTTATGATTATTATTTATTTGTTTACTTTTGGTCACACTGGGTCTTTGTCACTGTGTAGAAGTTTCTCTAGTTGTGGTGAACAGGGGCTACTGTCCAGCTGCGGTGCACAGGTTTCTCATTGTAGTGGTTTCTCTTGTAGAGTGTGGGCTGCACGTATGTGGGCTTGGTAGTTGTGGCACGTGGGCTTAGTTGTCCCAGAGCATATGGGACACTCCTGGACCGGGAATCGCACCCTCGTCCCCCGCACTGGCAGGTGAATGCTTAGCCACTGGACCACCAGGGAAGACCACACTTTTAAAAGCTCTGTCTTGGACGTTCCCTAATTCTGTCCACAGAACTGCCCAAGTATTCAGCCAGTGAAGGCATCCTTGGTGATTCAACCCTGGACCCTGGACCCTTCCCTTCACAGCCATCCCTGCCCCCTTCAGACCTGCACATCATGTAGTCAGTAAACACGCACCGAGGACCTATTGTGTGCTAGGTGCTGGAGTCCTGACAAGAACACGGTGGCCATGATCCTGACCCTCACTGGTCTTCTAATTTAGGAGTGAGGACAATTATTATAGAAGTAAATAAATAAATAAGCAAGATAATAGTGGCAAGAGCTATGAAGATAATAAAATAGCATTACCTTAAATGAAATAAAATAGAGTTACCTGAAAAAAATTCCTAAAGAATCTGCTTAATTTAGGGAAGGTGGCTACCTTGGTGCTTGTGGAGAATAAGGTTCTGGAAATGAAAGAAAAAACCCTTCCTCTCCCTTTGCTCCTGTGTTTTGTCCCTCTTCTTTCTTTCTTTTATCTCAGCCTGGCTCTCTGTTTTTCTGGTTAAACTCCCTCTTTGTCTCATTTCTTCTCTCCTCCTCTGTTTCCCTCCCTCCCTCTCCCTTTGCCTCCCTCTGCTTCCCACCCTCCTCCCTCTCTTCTGCTGCCTCCAGAGAAACAGAAGAAACCAGATCCCTCTGCCTCTCAAGCTAGCCAGCAATAATTGACCCATGGGCTTGCTCAGCAGCTGGACCTGAGAGCAAGACTAGAGGAGGAGAGCGAGGAGGTCAGGGGGAGATGGAGGGATGGAGCAGGGAGGGTCCTTGGGAGGGTGAAGACACTCAGAGGGGCTGGAGGTGGCTGCTGAGCCAGGTAATCTAATCAGGGGATGAGTCATAAAGATCACTCACTCCTGTGCACCAGACTGGCCTAGGAAATCACATTAATTTGAAGAGGGTGTAAAATCCACCAAGAATTCCCCCTCTCCACCACACACATGAAGATAAACTGTCTTCAGCTTCCAATATGATCTTACAACAGCTTGTCAGTGACAAAACAGCCTCAAATCCTCCCATTTATCAAACGGCCAATCCTGTTAGCAGCTTAAAAGAGACATAATTACCTGCGGCCTTTTGTGTGATTCTTTATGCTAACGCCGATTCCTTCTTCCTGGCAGAGTTCCAGAATGTGAGCTCAGAATTCATTCCTGGTGGCTGGGGAGATCATCAGAGATGTTAAAGTTGGGGACAAGAAGAGATGGTTAAAGTGAGAAGTTCTGCACTGTGGGTGAAGTCTTGGGCCGGTATACAAGTCAGCACCATGGACAGGGCTGGGACTGGGAGCCTGGGAGAGGCAACCTGAATGGTGGGGTGAAGAGCCAAGCCCAACTGGTATGGGCAAAGCAAGGGTGCGCCAGGGGCCTGGCAGGCATTTCAAGGGCTAAGTTCCAGCTGCCTTTATAAAGAATGCAGTGGAGCCTCAGTCCATGGTGCATCAGCACTGATAGGGACAGTATAGAACATGGCTTGGCCTGTAGATCAGCAGTTTGTGTAGAGTTTTCCACCCCCAGGTGGAGCCAGGAATCCCTTCTCTTTACTTCAGGAAGGCTGACAAATTTTGAGTTTTCATGACTTCAGAATCTGCCATGCTGCTACTAGGGAGAGTAATAATGCTGCTGCTGCTGCTAAGTTGCTTCAGTCATGTCTGACTCTGTGAGACCCCATAGACGCAGCCCACCAGGCTCCCCAATCCCTGGGATTCTCCAGACAAGAATACTGGAGTGGGTTGCCGTTTCCTTCTCCAATGCATGAAAGTGAAAAGTGAAAGTGAAGTCGCTCAGTCGTGTCCGACTTGTAGCGACCCCATGGACTGCAGCCTACCAGGCGCCTCTGTCCATGGGATTTTCCAGGCAAGAGTACTGGAGTGGGGTGCCATTGCCTTCTCCGAGAGTAATAATACTGGTTAATAAAAGCTAACATTTATTGAATGCTTGCTATGGGCAAGGCCCTAAGTTATTTAAAGATATGATCTTAATTAATATAAACTTCATTCAAATCTATTATATGATCCCATTTTATAGATGAAAATGGGGTGAGGCTAAGTGTCATGTCCAAGATCACCCAGAGCAGATATAGATTTGTGGCCTATGAGCTGGGCTGTCTCCAAGGCAGCCTCTGGCTGTGATGCGAAATCAGTTCTTCAGCTCTGGTTTGGTCTCTCTCCCTCTCTGCACTTCTTGCTATTCCTCAGGAAGCCCAATCGAGGCTAATCTCTGCTCTCACAGCTTTGAAGAGAAGGATGGGAGAACCGCATGATGTGACCTTTCCCTCCATGAGAAATAAGACACCCTGGAAACCAGCCTCTCTCTGGCCAGAGCTGCTCTACAAATGTATTTTCATTCCCCTAGCCCCTCCCTCTCTCTGCTGGCCCCAGGTCCCTCCCCTCCACCCTCTGTACGAGGCCACCTCACCCCTCTTCTACTTCCCACTGCCGAGCTCCTATTGGTACTAGCTTCCCCCACTCCTTTCCATTTTCCAGCAGGTCCACAGGAGTCCTCTCCTGGGAGGAAACCATCAGAGTCCATTTGGAAGCCAGATAAAGAGGTAGACAGTGAGACAGACAGTAAGAGACGGACGAAAGACAGACTGAAAATGAATTTTGAAGCACTGTTGAGTTAATGATTGTGGTCAAGTCCTGTTGAGAGACAAGGCCAAGATTAGCTATCTGGGACTATCTCACAGAATTTCTAGAACTCAGAGTTAGCTCTGCTGGCTCCCTCTGCCCACTAGCCCTCCATCCTCGCCACTCTCCTTCTCTGGGCTGCCTCCCAAACTAGCATCCCTTCTCCTACCTCACCCAGCCTCAGGGCATTCATCACTTGGGTTAGTGATTTATCAAAGTCTGCGACAGTTGCTGCTTGGCAAAAATCAATCTGTGAAGAATGGGACCAACCCAGGGTCCCCTGTTCTCCTGAGCCCCCACCATCAATCTGCCCCAAAGGAACTCAATGGCTCCAACATCAGCGTTGTGTCCCCTGACCTCACCCTCACTCCAGCATTTGGTGGGTCTCTGGATCCCTTCCTCTTTTTAGAGAGAAGGAAAAGAGGGAAGGATGACAGAGAGAGAAAGAGAGAGAGGTGAATTAGTGCCTTCTCTTAGATGTTTATTTTGTTGTTTTTAAGTGAGAAAGTCCCAGCTCTATTAAATGCAATCAATACTTGGCCCAAGAGAAGCTTCCCTTCTCTGAGACATTTGAAATCTGGTCAAATCATTTTGCCACAATACAAAGTAATTTATCAATTTCAAAACCTTTCTAATCAGTAGAGGGTGTGGAGTCTCCATTCCTGCCTGCCATCTTCTTTTGCAGGACACACACACACATGCACACATGTGCTCTCTCTCATACACACACACACACACACACACAAACAGAGCTATGCGCAAACTCCTTCACCCTCCCTCCCACTTCCCAAGGACTGCAGAATGTCTTCCCCTGAGCTCAGTCTCCGGGCTGAGTGCCATCCTCACTGTCCCCAGCCCAGCCCATGGGCCCCTGGCCCAGAGGTTGTAGAGCCCCTGTAGGTCTGCAACACTCAGCCTTGGGGAAGTGGAGGGGGACGTGGGCCCAGTCACAGTGTGCTGCTGAGTGTACCCCTCTTCATTCACTGAAGCAACTGAGCAG
Organism: Bos javanicus; assembly: GCF_032452875.1. Classification (NCBI taxonomy): domain Eukaryota; kingdom Metazoa; phylum Chordata; class Mammalia; order Artiodactyla; family Bovidae; genus Bos; species Bos javanicus. The sequence goes on along the minus strand of NC_083874.1, from coordinate 52,360,963 downwards.
GAGCCATTTATGTTCACAGACAGATCCCAGAACTGGAGCCAGGATGCTAGAAGGGGCTCAGAGACACCACAGTCACCCCCTAGTCTCCAAGGGGCAAGCAGGGTCAGCTGGCTGGAGAGGGGTTTGCTGGCTGAACCTGAGGATGATGTCACAATTCTCTCCTGCCTCTAAAGCTGCTATTTTTGCCCTCGAGGACAGCCTGTGTCTAAAGGGAGATTACCACAGCAGCGAAATCACCTTGCAACTCACTTGTCCGCTCCCAGGAAGAGTCGCTGGAGCCTTTGCTCCTCCACGAGATGGGATTCTCAGCAACGTGCCCACCGACATGTGGGGAAGGGCCACTCTTTGAATGGCTGATTCTAATGCTCTCCCTGCAATGGACTCTGCATATTTCTCCCTCAGAGTAACTGAGGAAAGTGACTTAGTGAGCCAGAGGCCATCCCACAAGGGAATTCAGGAACATAGATGGCATAGGAGCTTTCTGAGACCTCAACTCACAGAACAGTCAATTTGGGGGCCTTTCCTTGACCTTCAAGGCCCTGCCAGGAGGCTGAACCTAAAACCGCCAATAATCCTATGAAAGCATGCCTTGTCTTCTGTAAATATGTGTGCAGTCAATGACTGTGTGGTACTCTCAGTGTAGCTCTGCTCCCTGCTTTGTGCGTTCTCCCCTTCAAATCCATCACAGTTCCTCTAGGGCTAGGTCCAAGGATTCCGCCTATCTTGGGAGCCCTCGTAGTTCGTCCCCCAGGGCTCTGTATGAAGTAATATTAAATGAGAGTGAGCACAGTGCCCTACAGTTTATGAGGTATTTTAATATTAACTGTCTATTCTGCAATAAGGCTGGGGGGTAGGTACTATCCTATTTTTTACTGAAAGAAACCAAGGTTCAGAGAGGTGAAGTCACGTGTCCCATATCACACAGAAAGTAAGTGCTAAACCTGGGTTGCCAATCCAGGCTCTCTGAATTCAAATCCTAAAATCTTTCCACATCATTCACTCATTCATTTATCATATAAATATTGAGCCTTCTTCTTAAGTCAAAAGCTTTCTTCATGGCAATCTTAAATTAGGTGCCTTATCCCATTTCTATAGACTGGGAAATAGAGACTCCATGGTGAAGTGATTTGCCCAGGTAGCTCAGTTTAAGTATGAGATGGAAGTAGATTAAACCCAAGTCTTTGGAGCTCAAATCTGGAGTCTTTCCCATTGCACCATACAAAATTGTCATGGCCATGCAGCATATCAAAGAAATATCAGTGTAATAGGGCCATGCCTCTCCTCGATCCTGTTGACCATCTGAGGGCAGCTGCTCCAGACCTAGCCCCCAGCCATGACTGCATCTGGAATTACAAACATCATTTCCCTGGGAATTTGAGAAGAACGCAGGAGTAGGACAGCAAGGGCCACACTACTGGAAGTGGCCAGGTAGAGTAGAGAGGCATGTAGATCCAGGACTGAACCTTGCTGGGTGTCAGGTAGAAAGAGAATCATTGAGGAGGCGACTGGGAAAGCAACTGACTTCTGGGGAGTACACTGCTTATTACAGTCCTGGATCTCCTAGAGCCGAGGATGGCCCAAGTCTCTTCCAGGAGGCTGCAGTACCACCTGCTCCTTACTTACCCCCACTGCTTCCCATCGAAAGCACCTCTGCAAATCAGAAAAATAATTAATGTGCTACTCCCAGACCCTGCTGCCTACGAGATGTGGGAGCTTTTCAGGGTTAACCCGAGAACTCAGAGGAATCAATCCCCTGAATAACAACCCAAAGCAGCCTGGTGGGGGTGGAATTACATTTCCTACAGGGTATTCTCGATGTCGCCTCTCATCACCATAATATTTACATCAAATGCAAAAGGCCTCCTCGGAATAGAGCCCTGAGGTTGTAAATGCCAAATCCAAGAATGTCAGCAAATGCAAAAGATCAGGTTCTTTGAGCAGCAGTTTCTCCCTCCCTGCCAGGCAATGCCTGTCACAACACCCCCGGGGGGGTGAATGGGCTCCTGAACAACTCTGAAGCTCACCCAAGATCTGGAATGTCTAGGAGCGTGAAGGGACCCCAAGAGCACCCATCTCTGGTCCTGGGATGCCAGGCAGCCTTGTCCCTTCTGTCTGGCTTTACACAAAGTCTGAGGAAATGTGTCCACATTACTCCCTCTGCGGAGAGAACACCTCATGGACAGACAGGCGACCTCTCTTCTGTGAAGCCCAGCGTCTCCGTGATCAGGCCTCAGTATGGTCCACAATCCAGTTCTCTGTCCAGTGTGCCCCTCTTTTCTCTAGCTCTGCCCTCGGGGCCCAGGGAAGCTTTTCTGAGGCCGGTTGTTCACCGAACATTTATTGAGCACTTACTAAGCACTAGGCCCTGGGAATACAATGGTGAACAGCCTGCACAGTGATGTTCTCGAGTTCAATATTGTTCAATAAATAATTTCAGATGCTATTAAGTACTGTGAAGTAAACAAAATTGGGGTGAAGGGATAGAGAGGAAAGGATAGGGCCCACTGTTGCCTGGGTAGTTAGGGAAGGCCTCTCCAGAGAGGTGGCATTTGACCAAAAGAATGAGAAGGAGGCACTTGTGAAGATCTGGGGGGAAAGTGTTCCAAACAGGAGGAACAGCAGGAGTCTTGAGAAGAGAATGAGCGCCTGTGAGAGAGGAACAGAGATGAGGCTGGCAGCTGGGGTGAGTGATGGCGGTGGAGTGCAGGTGAGGGATGAGATGAGATGTGCAGGGTCTGAGCAACCACAGAAAGGAAATGGCTTTCTTTTTTTTTTAGAAAATGAATTTTATTCTGGAGACACTGGGAATTTGTGGGAATGACTTAGGTAGGGGGATGACACTCTCTGGTGTACATTTTAAAGTTTTGCTCAGATTATAAAAGTCTCAGTCTAGTTTTGACTTCCCAACTTACTCACTGTATGATCTTGGGCCAAGTGCCTGCGTTATGAAATCTCCGTTTCCTTAAGAACTTCTTGGGGAGTCAGAAAGACCACATGACTGAATGTGCTTAGTGTGTGTAGCTCAGGCCCTGGTGTCAGTAGGCACACAATTAATGCCCCACATTGTGTCTCTCCCACTCGGTGTGTCCCCCAAGCCACAGCCTGGGCCCCATCTCTCCCCAGGTGTCATAACTAAGTGCACCCAGGGCCTAGCTAGGGGCGCAGAGCAGGGGGAGGGGCCTTGTCCACTGGCATCAAGACTGGCTGAGGTGGGCCCAGTGTGCCTTCACTTGGTGCCCCTGTATTGTGGTCCCCACCCCTTGGGCTGCAAGTGATCAGACTGCCTGGGACTCCCCAGGGGCCGCCAGTGGAGTGACCAGGATGCTTGGGCACATTTGCATGCAGACACCCTGCATTTCCATGCATTTCCATGTCATTTGCCGCACCAGTAGGGCAGACACAGCATCCAGGGGAAAGGTTATCGCTTCCACCCAAGGCTGTGCTCCTCTACACTTATTTGCATTCCTCCCCAAGTTGTTTGCACGAGAAGTTGCTTAGAGAGGAGTGGGAAAGTGTGGAAACAACTGGAGGGAGCAGATTATAAAGGCACTTGTCAGGCTGTCTGGAAATTCCACCAGGGCTCAGAGCAGATGGGGACCCCCACTTCTTCCTGGAGCTGGCCTCACTCTGAAGCCTGCTCCCAAGTAGGGAGGAGGAGGCAGCTCTGAGAGAGAATCGCTCCCAGCAGGGTCCACATGTCCACTTGACTCTCCGCAAGGATAAGCTGCTTAACCTCCCTCCCTCCCTACACTGGGCTCCTCAGAAAGGATATGATGAGGTTAATTAATCGCTCCTAGAAAGTTTGGAAAGAAGCTACTTGGAAAGAAGGGACAAGAGAGCCATCACATATGCAAGCCAGTGGGTCCTTGACACAGTACTAGCAATGAAATCTTGCCGGACACAACAGGAGAACAGAGTGGGTGTTGTGATGGTGGAGGCAGGCACAGGGAAGGAGTGGTGCAGCAGAGGAAAGGGATGTGAGAGGCCTCAGAGAACAGCCTCAGGGAAGCCTCCAACCCTAGAATGTTTGGGGAGCTCACAGCAGAAAGAAAGTTTAGTTGGGCAGGGATAGCAAAGCCCAGCATGGCTCAGCCCAGTGCCTCAGGCAGGGAGGACAAGGAACACAACCCAAGCCAAGACACTTCCTCTCCCTCCTCTCCTCAACTTTTAGTTCCCCATGAGGGGTGTTTCTTCTCCCTATCCAACTTCTTAGAAACTTCTGTAACCCCAAGGAGGCCCCCAACTCTATCTTGAACCTTACATGTAGGGCCTCTGTACTCAAGATCTCCACCTAGGGGTGTTAACACAGGGCAGACCGGAAACAAGCAGAGGAAGCTGGTGTTGCAAGAACCCCGAGGGTACTGACCAAGGTCCTGAACAGCCCCAGTTCCTTCTGCAGAACATTCACAGCTCTCCCTAAGCGCCCTCTCCTCCCATCCCCATCCACACATCTACTGGGCTGCACTTCCAAGGCTTCATTCTAAATGTAAACTGTCGAAGGGCTGCTTATTCAGACAGCTGATCTCAGGGAGCTCCTCTAGGTTACAAACCTCCTGCCGAAAGCAGCCGCCTCCACCCCTCCCTGCTTGTCCTTAACACTGGCTCCGTCTGTTCTAGCAGCCCAGTCAAGGACAGCCCCTTGTGTTCTGACCATGGCAGCAGCTGGCAGGGCCTCAGGCTGCACTTGACATCCTGATCCAACCATATTCTCAGAGAGGAAGCAGGTTGAGAGTTCCGCATGCTTGCACACACCTGCACATACCACGCGCACACTCACAGCCTCAATGTCAGCCTAGACTCAAGAAATGCTTCTTAGATTTCCTGGGTCAGAGATCCTCTGGCTGTGATGAAAGCCACACGCCTCTCTCTAGACAAATGCACACATACACCATCTTTTGCATGTACTATCAGGAGGGTCTGGAGTAGGGGTAGGCTTTCCCCTGATTCCTGATGTTAGTAGCAATCCTTGTCCAGTGGTTGGGGTTCCCCTGAGAAGATGTTTTCCAGGCAGATGGAGATTTGGCAGAATTACAGGGTGCCCTTTCATAGGTTGGATCTTGTGGAATCTCCAGGAGTAGTGCCAATGGGGCTGGGGGAGAATCCGAACCATCTCCAATGCCACCCCCAGCTCTCAAACTGGAGGACTCAGCAGTTCTGCCCCACATAGGCCCTTTGCTAATCAGTGAAGTCCAGGTACCATCCTCCCTCCCTTCGGAAGTTCTTTTCAAACCAGGACAAGTAAGCTCTGAGCTCCTGGTGTCATCGCACACTTTGACCAGGGTTTTGCCATCCACCGTGTAGTCAAGAAACCTGGGCTTTGCATAGCTTCAGAACTTCCTCTGACCAGGCAAAAACTCACTGCCTTGGGTTCAATGCAAACGTGCACACAACCCACACACAGGCACTGACACGCAAAGCACAAACACATAAACTGTACAAGAGTGTGGAAAAACACACAAACCACAAAAGTTGGAGGAAACATGTAAAACTCCAAAAAGCACATACCTGAACACACTAACTATTCATATGCACACAACCATATCCATGCAAACCATATGTGCACACATACACGATCTCATGTGTAACCTCCCATTCCCACCTCCCAGGGAACATTTCAACCTTACTGAACTTTCTATGTCTCCCTGCCATGCTTTTGTGCAGTTTGTTCCTTGCAATGGAATCACTCTTCCCTTCTTTTCCTCCCCTGGTAGATTCCTTGTTGGCCTAGTAAACCGTCTGATTAACTCTTTCCAAGGGATTCCATAGCAAAGCACCACATACTAGGTGATTCATAAAAACAAAAATTTATTCTCTTATAGTTCTGGAGGTCAGAGGTCTGAAATTAAGGTGTTGGTAAGGGTGGTTCCTTTTTGGGAACTCTGAGAGAGAATCTGTTCACACCTCTCTCCTGGCTTCTGGTGGTTGCAGTCTTTGGCATCCTTTGACTTATAGACACATCACCCAAGTTTCTGCCTCTGTAGTCACACTGTGTTCTTCCCACACCTGTGTTCACATTTCCCTCTTCTGATGAGGACAGCAGTCATGGGTTGAGGGCCTATTCCAATCCAGTCTGACATCATCTTACTTTGATGACATCAACAAAGACTCAGTTTCCAAATCAGGTCACATCCACAAGAACTGGGAGTTAGGACTTGAGCATATCTTTTGGGGGATGCAATTCAACCCTCAACAGATTCCAAGTCTTAGCCAATTTTTCCCTTCCTCTGTGAGTCCTTCCCTGACCTGTCTCCCTAGACCTATATCCCTAGACTGGCACCTCCACCACGTGCTCCCCTATCATGACACTTAGCTCATGTTTTGGTGTTGCTTCTTTAACGATCTCGCCTCCCAGCTCCGAGGGCCCGGGGCAGCCTATTTCTGTACTCCCTGTTGTAACCCTAGCACCTGGCATAGTGCCCAGCTGTGGCAGGGTCTCAGTAATGCTTGTTGAATGAATTAAACCATGTGTACATGTAGTACATATATGAGAAACATATTTATGTACATGAACACACACACTCTACATATGTACACAAACATGTAAATCAAGCATACACGAAAACACATGAAAACTATACACACACACACAAATCCAGCAGGTTCCAATTAGGCAACCAGTAATGGCAGAGTTCCAAAAGAATCTAACCCTTCTCTAGTGCACTGGGAGAGGCAAAAAGGGGTCAACCATGGTCTCCCATCCTCAAGGGACTGACAGGATAATTAGAAAAACAAGACCAATACGTGATGAGAGGTACGATAGAATTTAGTTCTGTTTTGTGAACTAAGAGGACTCAGAGGAAGGAGCTCTTGCTGTGGGCTGGAGGAGTCAAGGGAGGCTCCCTAGGAGAGGTGGAGGCTGAGCAGCCCTCCAGCGTGGACAGGATTTAGACAGAGACGAGAGAGGGGAGAGGAAATGAGAGCACAGGAGGGGACACAGCATGTGTAAAGGCCCAGGGGCCTGTTCAAGGGATCAGTCTGAGGGGAGGAACCTGCCCTGTTGGGTTGGAATATGGAAGGGATACCCAGATGCCAGTGGCCCCATGCCAGTCTGAGACCTCCAGTTTGCATGGCACCAGTCTCTTCCTGCCAGGTGCAGGCTGTAATTTCACTAGAGTCTTGTGACCCAGACCTCAGGGGGCTCAGGGTAGGCAGGGATGGGCTGACTGTAACCCAAGCCATGGGAACATGGAAGCAGCCCCTGGCAGGGGGCTCCTCTCCTTGCTGAGAAGTTGAGGGGAGCAGTAGCACCTGCTGGAAGGGCAGGGTCAAGCTCGATCACTGGTCCCTCCACCCACTCCTTCCCTGGGAGAGGTAAGTGACAAGCTGGCAGAAAGCTTCGGTGACACCTTTGTTGGCAAAGCAGCCCCTGTCAGCCACCAGTACAGGGTGGGGGCAGTGGCCAATGGGTAAAACGAAATGGTGTCTCTGGCTCTCAAAGCTCCTTCCCAGTCTTTGAGGCCTGGCACCCAAGGTCCCCTGAGGAAATGGTCAGGCCGCAGGGAGGGGAGGCTTAGCTGGGAAGGGGATGGGGGAGCAGTGCCTGCCCTCCCCAGGGACGGTGGGGAGCCCATCTGGGTCCTGAGAGAAATGATCATTTGTTCTCTCATCCTGCAGAGACTGAAAAGGATTGAGTCTGGAGCTGGAGGAGCAAATATTGCGTAAGATGTTATGGAAAAACCCAAAGGGATTCTATGGCCAACTCAGTACAAGGCCTCTGTCACCCCACAGGCCTCCTCCCTCACCCTCCATCTCCTGGGGATGTGGGGCCAGAAACTAGCTGTTATCACAAGAGTTTGGAGAATCCACTAAGAATAAAGTGGAGACCATCAGGAAGAGGAGAGGGGTTGAGAGCTCGAGGGTGGGAAATGTGGCCCGAGCACCTTCCAATGGTAGACACCTGCCCCTTCAGGTCCTGCTCAGAAAGGCCCCCCGAGGGAAGGAGGAGACAGTGGGACAAGCTCTGTGTTTGGAAGATGCAGTGATTTTTTGAACCTCTAGGATAGGGTTCTGGAAAACCATTCCCCTGTGGCAGCTGGATGAGTCACTGGCGAGCAGTTGGGCAGGAAGGTGGAGCTGGAGTTGGGACCCGGGGAGAGATGAACACTCGTGGGTATCATCCACGGCTGCTTGCTCTGCAGTGACCTGGGACTGACTCCTGCAGGAAGTAGTCGTGTGGTGCGGATCGTCCAGCCCACACGAGGGCTGAAATGGGAGCATGATCACCCCGATGGATGGATGGCCAGCCGAGCAGACTCCACGGAGAGAGAAAGGCCAGAGGAAGCCCGTGATGAGACAAAAAGGACAGATGGAGGGGGTGGCACGGGGGACCCAGAGGACAAGAGAGGGAAGTGTGAAGGGCTAGGCAGTTAGGAGAGAGCTGCAGCAAGCTGACGCAGGGCCAGTGCACCAGCCAGCTCCCTGGCCACAGTTCTCAGGGCTCCCTCAGGCGTGCCCATCTAGGAGCCCAGTGACAGCCTCATAAAGGGGCAACCAGGTCTTCCTTGGCAGCCCCCTGTCCAGTTTTCACCAGGACTCAGTTTGCTAACTTGATTCTCTCGTTTACCCCACCACCGGCACGGATCAAGGCCAACTGGGGATTAACAGGCCACATTCCCGGCTTGCCTGAAAGTAGAGTAGGGTACTCAGAACCCTGGATCACTGAGCTCCTAGAAGGACTCTCCTCAGAGTCCCTCACAAGCCCAGGGACGTCGGAGCCCACGCGCTCCCTTCTCCCCCAGTTCTCAAGAACAGTCTCCAAGTCTCCACCAGGACCGGTGGGGGAGGGGCGAGGGCTGACCCAGATGGCGCCTTCTCTCCTCTGGCTCTTTGTCTGGCCCCTGCCCTGCTGTGGCCGCGGGGCCCCACACGCCTCTGTGAAACCCCATTTCCTCCCCATTTAATGACACAGTCTCTCCCTCAGACTCTGACTTCCGCCCCACATCCTGAACGTTTCTAGGCCAGAACCCCTAGCCGGCGGGAATCACAGATTCCAGCCGGCCCGTAGCCGAGCAGGGAGGAACGCTAATTGATATTAACAGAGACCAGGCCAGCAGCTCACAAAAGAGTCTCTCTTCCTGACCAGAGCCACGCCTGGGGCACGGCCAGCTTCTGGTGTCTGCTCATGGGAGGAGGGGGGCCCCTTTGGGTGGAGAGGAACAAAGGGGGAGCATCCTGCTGGGACCCTCCTCCTGGAGCTCATGTCCACTCAGCAAGGGGCCAGTCCTGCTCACTGACCCTCGATACACGTCCTTAGGTAGCACAGAGCACATCAGGGACCTTGTCCCATCAAAGCCCACCCTGTAGGCTCGTTTAAATATAATCTCATCTGGCACAAAAAGCTCTGAAGTCAGAATGCCCACACGCATATACTAGACCACACTTAGCGAGTGTGACCTTGGATCCAAAAAAAAATCGGTGCCTCTCTTTTCTCGTCTGTGTAAAGGGAGTAATAGTACCTATCTCACTGGGTTGTCCTGAAGATTAAATGCTATTCCGAAAAAGCTCTTAGCATTGTCCCCAGCATGTAATATGCACTCCCTCGATAAATGGAAATTGCAGTTATAGGATATGATTATTATTTCCTAAGTTCAGCTCCCTTTATTATAAAAAGTTCCCATTTCAGAATGTCAACACTAAGCATAGAGAATGGAATAGAGAGGCATCCCAGAGAAGTTTGTTGATTAGATGGGAGGAAGGCAAAGAGAGAGGGAAGGAGAAAGGAAAGTGGATGTATTTGTCACAGGTTTAATCAGTTTTATGGGTCAACAAGAAAGTCCCCTATACAATTATCTATCTAATTGATTGTTGCTCTAAAATTTCACCAATATTGATTCATTGCTTTGAGTGAAGCACCTCTGTCTTCCCATCGGTCCCCTTTAAGATGCAGCCAATCACACTTTAGTTTGAATGAGTTGCAAGACTGATTTGAGGAGTTGGTTGGAGAACATTAGATCCTCAGTGGGAGGAAGGGAATTTTGACATGAAAAGTGCTGAAGGGATTATACAATAGTGCAGGAGGCTGGCTGTAAGAAAATTGAGTGCAGGACACTGCAATTTCCCTTAGTAACAGTTCAGATGTGACTAAACCTTATATTCAAGGACGTCTTCCTTGTCTTCGTCCCAGATCCTTCATGCTATGGATTATAGAACAAAATGGTCATCTATTTCCCCACATTATGAGCCCAGCACAGAATGTATAACTGTATTTGTTCCTGAAGATTTTCTTTTCCTGATGGTAGGAACTATCCATATGCAATCTCAATCCTAAAGTGATTTTCATTTGCTGGGGAAATTTGAAGACTATCTCTTGCCAGTCTGAGGTTAAAAACAGAGGGAAATCTAAATGCAATTTTCCTGTTTGAGAAGCAGTTACAATATTTTTAAGCAATTGAAGCTTCAAAATTTCAAATTCAACATACAGTTAGGCCGCCACCACAGAAACTACAGATTTTGCAAGGTTTACAAAACAGTGAAATAACTCCATGGCTTTTCCCTGAGTGCTGAGTCTTTGAGTATTTCGTAAATGAAGATGTTCTGGAAAACTCGGAGCAGTTTTATTGGTGTTTAGCTTTTGGCTGGGGCCCTTTAAAGTAAATGTTACATGGGGAAAAAGAAAGAGGAAAGATGTTATAACAAAGTGTCAGAGTAATAATACATTTTTAATAGCATTACTTATCAACATTTATTGGTGTTTGGAGTTAACAAACACTCTGATCCATCCCTACTGAGCGTCTCCAGTAAAGTTAAATAATTGTCTTGCCTTTGGCTCAGTGAAGATGACCCAGCCAGGGTCCTTATGCCATTTTGCAGAGGCAGTCTGTCAGATGCTGGGCTAGAGAGCATATATACAGAGACCATAGCCAGTTCCTACCTCTGCCCTAGTCCATTTCCCAGGCCTGGAGAACCCAGTCCGCTGAGTTCCCCCCAGGATTCCTCATAAACCCCACCAACTACAGCAAGTGGATAGAGGGCTTTGAGGACACGTGAATCATGCTGTCTGCTCTGCCCACCAAGGCTACCAAAGGGGCAGCCATAAAGGATCCACCTCTGTTGCCACAACAGATTTATCATTATCAGCAATCTGGCAGATGATCCGCAAGCCAGGAACCCCAGCTGGGGCCTGGTGGGAGGAAAAAGATGAGATGGGTCAAGCAGAGTTTCTCTTCAAGGAGTCTAAATAGGTAACCATAAAGACCATGATGGACAGGTGCTGTTTCTGTCTGCCCAGCACTCATTTTACATTTTTCTGATGATAGCACCTCCATGTTAGTTGGGGGCACTTCCCTGATGGTCCAGTGGTGAAGACTCTGCACTTCCACTGCAGGAGGCATGGGCTTTAAAAGTCAACTTCTACCTCTGATTTTTTGATTATGTGCGCCAGTAAATTTTTCTTTTCTTCTCTTCTCTTTCTTCTTCTCCCCCCCCACCCCCGCCCTTTTGATTAAACTAGTTTGATTTGGGTTTCTGGCACCAGAACCTAAAGAGCTCTAGCTAATTTATGTCAAGATTAGAAGGTAAATAGTCATAAGGAAGAAAGGACAAAGAGACCATGAAGAAGGAGCCAAAGGCATGAGGAAACAGGACTCTCACAAGACGTAGAAAAGGCGCAGTCAGGGATGGTGAGAGGAGAAGAGGTAGACACACGAAGGAGGCTAAACTGCCATCTCTTCCTGTGAATGTCCCTCCTGCCAAGCCACTCGGAGGTTCAAATTACCCTCTAGTTCAGCTACAATGTAGGGAAAGTTGCTTTACTGTTCAAAATATTTGCTATCCCTCCCTTGGGTGCCCTTTCTGAAGAAGGAATAGTCGTTCCATTGTTGTCAGGTTTGGCCATGAGATTTGCTTTGACCAATAAAATATGAGGGGAAGTTTTAAGATCCAGTGTGCTCCTCTGTCTGCTTAGGCTCTAGAGTGAAGAAAACATGGAAAACAGCTGCAGCTGTCCCACACAGACATGTGATATAAAGGAGAAAAAAATATGTGTCACAAGCCTCTGAGATTTGGGGATTGTTCGTCACTGCAGCATAACTTAATGTTGGCTGACTGATGCACGTGTCTTTAAGGCCTATATTTCCTGCAGCTCCTACTGATCTTGAAGCTTGACTGTTCATCTTTCCCTGGGTTCCCAAGCACACAATTCCTTACAGTATTCCCTCTCCTCTACTTGTAACCAACAGGGAGTACGCCTTGAAGAATCATCCTGATGTACAGTAATTTTGGAGAGTTCTATCCATTAAGCCAGGAAAGACAGGCCTATGTTTCATGAGCAAGTAGTTCTTATAACCAAGTCCCTTTCCAATCCCTTCTTCCCAATACTTCCTGTAGCCCCAGGAGGGCATAGAATAGATCTGATTATTATAAAACTGAGTAGCTGCATGAATTAGGTAATTTCATATTTGCAAATTTTATAGAATTTCTGTAAGGTAAAATCAGAAATGGATCATTTTACTGATGCTGACTTCTCAAACTTAAGGATGTTTCATTTTAGAGTGCGTGTTGCACCAGCAGTGAGAATGATGATGGTGACAGATTCACGCAGTGGGTTATATTTTCAAAGCATGTCACATACTTGCTAGCTTTAAATTCACAATAGCCTGCAAATATTATCCCCATTTTACATACAGAGAGACCAGGGAAGAAAAAGTTGAAGAGACCTTACGAATTTTGGAGCTCTGGCTGTTTGTCTGCTTCTTCTCCCCTTCCTGTTACCTGAGTCATAGCAGGAAGAGGAGAACACCTCCTCCCTGACAGGAGCTTGGGAAAGGCAATCAGAGACACCCTGACTTAAATAAATACGTGAAACCATGAACGACTGACTGGATGGATGGGAAGGTAGGTGGGTGGATGGATGATGGATAACTGGATGAGTGAATTAATGGACAGATAAATGGATGGATGAGTGGCTGGAAGAGGTTGGATGCATGGATGGATGGATCCCTTTTGTATAGGTAGGGGGGCCTTCTGTGGTCTCAGGGAAATGGCCCTTCTTTTCCCCTTGAGGGAAAAGGTGCTCTTCTCTCAGAATCTGGAAAATGTGCACAATACTTGTAATACTCTTCCAGAATGCTCTATACTTGGCCAATATTTTAACCCTACCTGCCCAAGTATTTCATTCCCCCTCATTCCTAGGAAAATAGAATGTGGTTTATCCTCAAGGTTGTCTACTGTTCCTCTACAACTTATAAACCGTATTCACTATATCTCTCCATGCCTCAGTTTCTCCATTTGCGAAATGGAAATAGCACCTCCTTTTTAGGGTTGTTGTGGGAATACATCATATGTATAGATCATTTAGTGAAGTGCTGAACATATCATAAGTTCTCCATAAACAATAACTATTAAAATTATTATTCCTTAAAGTTCAGGATGGCTGACTGTGGAAATCGAGGTAAGTCTCCACTAAGTATACCCAGTTGTGATTATGGTCTTTAGCCCTTTTTCATTAGTGGTGGAATCTGTAATAATACAATAACCTTTATTTTATTACACAGCCCTTGGAAATTGAGGGTTTCATCCATGTCAATTAATTCCTTCGCAGCCCACGTTGGCAGTGACAGTCAGAATGTCAAAATGTCTCAGAGGATTCCTAGGAAATCTGAGGCACTTCACAGGGAGCCTGCCCGTGTGAGAGCCCAGCCCAAGTGAATCGCTAATGCACTTCACAGGAAGGGGACTCTTCCGAAATGCTAATACAATCAACCTGAAAGGCAAACTTTCAGCTTCCTGCTCTCTGTGATCACTGAGGTACTCCTGGAGCTGGGCGAGGTCTGCTGAGGAGGCCACGGTCCCTGCTTCCTCATGCAGCCTGCCCAGGAGGATCAGCCTGTCCTCAGCACGGTGCGGCTGCCTAGTGAAGGCCAGCAGGCACTTCCTTTCGCAGGCAGCCAGTCCAGAGCCACCCGGACCTCGGTCTGCCCCAAGGAAAGAAACAACCCATTTCTGGAGGAGGCTTAGCCAAGAAGCCCCCATGGAGCAAGAAAGATGACTGAGGAACTGCCAAACTCCCAGCGTTTGCTCCTGGGACTCTGTAGCATCCTCTGGAGCCTGACCGTTCAGTTCAAACCCTGGCACCCCCTACTCCCTAGCTATGTGGCCTTTGGTACATTACTTAACCTTTCATGCCTTACTTTTCTCATTTGTAAAGTGCAGATAATAACGGTACCCACCTCCTGGGGTTGTGTGAGGATTTAGTGATTTAATAAATGTAAAGCACTTAGAGCAATGCCGGGTGCCTGGAATGCGCTATATACACGTCCGCTATTATTATTCATTCTTTCTTAAATTCCTTCATTCATGCATGCATTAATTCTCCACCCAGCCATTTATTCCTGCACTCATGCATTCATCTATCCAACATGCCTATCTGCACCTCTGATGATGTAATGTTAAAAATGAGTAAATAATAAGCTTCAGTTTGAGAGACAAAGAGCCGCCCTGGGAAGCTGGGGAAGGTACTCTAAACCCCCATGTCCTGCAGCAACATTCCGCACAAAATCAACTGCACACCTTTGCTCAGATGGCTTTCTCTCTGGATGCTTTCCTCTTCTCCCTGCAGAAAACTCTTACTCATCCTTCAAGGCCCCATTCAATGCTCTAACTTTTCCAACTCCCAAGTGTAACTATTCTCCATCTCCTCAGTGAATACTTGTTTTAATGTGTGAATGATTGACTGAATCAATAAAGACTCCCAATGCTTTGTTCACATTAGTGTTACAGCCAGTATCACCTTGTGTTATTGGTTGGTAGTATTCTTCCTTGTGTCTGGAACATTCTTTCCCCTTCTAGTAGGCCATTCCTATTCATCACTCAGGTCTTGGTTCAGAAGTCACTTCTTCCAGGAAGCCTTCTTTTACTTACCACATTGAGTCTTGGGACCTCTGCTATAAATTCTTGTAGCCCCTGCTCCTCCCCATCACCATATTGGCCACACCATGAAGTAATTCCTAGTTCTGACGCCTACAGGACAGCATCTTCTGTGAGATTAGGGGCTAGGTCAGGCATTCCCAGCACGCAGGAAGGTATCAAGTACTTGTGTCCACAGAACGGACAACAACCCAAAGGGTTGCATACTGCACAACTGTGGCTGGCAGCCCTGCCCTGGTATGGTAAATTCACAGAGCCCAGCGTTCCAGGTCCCTGAGCCTGGTGTCTCCCCTCAGCCCCTCCCAGGTGGGGCAAAAACTGTTGCAGACTTCCTCTTTCTCCTCTATCAGGAGCTTTTCTGTGTTTGGGAAGCTCTCAGTGCACCTGGGGAGAAGGGGATGGTGGAAGGGGATGGGATAGAGAGAGGCAGGGTCCCTGAGCGTGAAAGAAAGGAAGTTGCCGCTCTCACCTTGCTAACAGGAACACCCAGGGCTTTCTGGGGATAACGTGGGCCCTGCCCCCAACTCCCTCCAGCACTGACAAAGGGTGCCTGGAGCCCCACCTTCTGAAAACATTCAGGCACCGCAGAGCTCTCCACAGGAGTACAGGAGCGGGGAGTGGTTAAGAGCAGACCACATCACAAATCCCACTGGCTGTGTGGCTTTTGGCAGGTTCCTCAGCCTTTCTGAGCTTTACTCTCTTACCTGTTTAAGGAGAAGGGTAAGGATTAAATGAACCAGCACATGTAATATGCCCAGAACTGAGTAAATGCTCCAAGAACGTTTGCTAATATTATTATTGTTGTTATTAATCATCTTGTCATAGTCAGATGAGAGCTCAGAACAGATGTGTGACGTGGTGTTGATCCATCCCCAACTCCATCCAGCCCCTAATTGAGGCCCGGAGGAAAACGGATTTGTCAGAACCACAGTCTGGCAGCAGAGCCAGAAACTTCCCATCAACGTTCTCCCCATTATGTTGTCTGTCAGTGAGATGTCACATACTTCATTCTTTCCTCAGCATCTGGAGGCTACATATACAACGAAGGCTGAGACAGGACTCTGGATTGAAATTCTGTGTTTAGCACCTGCCAGCCGTGTGAATGAGGGTGAGCTACTTAGCCTGTCTGACCTTCGGTTTCCTCATCTATAAGATGGGAATAATCATAATACTTCCTGGCTTAATGCAAAGCATCAGTAGATTGTCAGAAGTTAATCAGGAAATTCAAGGAGACCACTCAGTCCACTGTCTGGTTCAGAGTAATAGAGTAATAACTGTTCATTATTATTGTTATCTGATTTTATTAGTAAGTCTTAGGGTAGATGGCTGTTGGGGGAGGAAGGATTTAAATTGTGTCCTTGAGGAGACTTTTATTCTTCCTGGAAGTCCAGTCTCTGGTGCTTCTGACATGGGCAGCCCATCCCCATCTCAAGTGTGGAGACCACCTCCCACCCCCCATTGTGTGATTCCTCCCCACTCCCTTCCATACTGTACCCGCAGCTCCACCCAGGCAAGCTGTAACCTGTTTCTCTCTTCCTGGTGACCTCACCAGAAGACGTTCATCTCAGAGGCCTCTTTCTGTGAAATGCACTCTGTATCTGATGACAGAGGGACCCAGGCTCCCCTGGGCTGGGCTGGCTGCTGGGGCAGCTCTGTCTCCTATAGGCAGACAGAAACCTCTACTAACCGTGAAGGATAACAACACGCTGCTGGCTGGCTTCTGTGTGCTCTGCCCCACCTGTCTGCAGTCAGAGCCAGTGGCTGGTCCTTGGGGACATGCAACTGGCCTGGGGTTTGTTCCTAAGTTGGCATCACTGCCCTCACTCTGGTGTCACCAAAGAGCTATTTGTCCCCTCCCCTGTCCCAGAGCAACCTAGATGTCTGGGGTCCCTCCACATTGTCATACTGGAAGCTGTGGGATTATAGGGAGGGGAGGACCCTGGCCCCATCCCACCCTCACGTCTTCCACCAGCTTCTTTTCTGGGAGCAGATCTGTGTGCGCCACACCCCCATCCCCATCTCCAGGTGCCCATAGGCCTGAGGAGTTGTCGAAACCACTGAACCCGATGTATATAACCGTAGGAGATGCCAGTCGTCTCCTCCAGATGCAGACTAAAAATACAGATGAGCAAGGGCCCTCAGTAATGGAGACTTTAAGAGCCTGTGACATGTGGCGATGGCTGCACGGTCGCTAATGAGCTCTGGGCCGGTCGATGCCTGAGCCCCGAGTGAGCATGTGGGCTGGGAGCAGGGATGGGGGTGTCACTCAGCATTTGTACATTCTGGCTCAGAAATTTGGAATGCTGGTGTGTGCCAGGTACATGGAGACCAGCTTGAGCAACCCCTTGACAACCAGATGCGGAGACTGAGGCCAAATGACAGGAGGTAGGGAGACATATCTGAGAGACACAGAGACCTCAAGGGCCCCAGCTGCACACCCCAGAACCCAGCACACAGTCTGCACTGGGAGACCCTGACAAATAGGTAACAACTGACCAACTGAGCAAACAAATGAGCGAGGGAACAAATAAGTATCTTCCTCACTGCAATGTGAGTGAGATCTGCTTCTTCAGCTACCCTCTTCCTGAGTACAGGAAGTATCTCTTCACAGGAGATAAGGAAGCCTGTGAAAATTGTGCCTGGGGTCTTTTTCCCATGGGTGTGTGTGTTCAGTCGCTCAGTTGTGTCCGACTCTTTGCGGCCCCATGGACTGTAGACTTCCAGGCTCCTCTGTCCACAGAATTCTCCAGGCAAGATTACTGGAGTGGGCTGCCATTTCCTACTCCAGAGGATCTTCCCGACCTAGGGATTGAACCACTGTCTCTTGAGTCTCCTGAACTGGTAGGCGGATTCTTTACCACTAGCGCCATCTGGGAAGCCTACCTCTCAAAGAGCCAAGGTGTAGTCCCACCTACCAGAGAGAAAAACTGCTACAACACAGCAGATGTTTCTTAAACATCCTCCTAAGAACTTGGCACAAATTATCTCATTTAATCTTTTTTAAAAAACTTCAATATTTATTTGGTCGCACCAGGTCTTGGTTCGACCTTGACTGCAGCATTCAGGATATTTTTTATTTTCTGCATGCAGGATCTAGTTTCCCGACCAGCAATGGAACCTGAGGCCCCTGCATTGGGAGCATGGATTCTTAGCCACTGGACCACAAAGGAAGTCCCCTCATTTAATCTTCACATCAACCTTTTGAGTTAAATTCCATGTTTACATCCATTTTTGTGCAGGAGGAAGCTGAAGGGCTCAGAGAGGTTTTGTAACTTGCCCTGGGTCACACCTCAGGGAAAAGGTGGGGCTAGCACTCAAACCAGACCAGCCTGCCGCCCTCCCTGCTGAACCCCTGTACTACCCTGCCTCCCCTAAAGTACAGCCAGAGAGGAGAGGAGAACTGTGGGCCACAAGAGCCACGCAGAATGGAGGCAAAAAAAATACCTCCAGGGCCCATAAAGTATTTGATAAATTCCAGGAGAAGAATAGGGAGAAATAATGAGCATTTGTCAGAGCCTTTTATAGCATATAAGATGCTTTCCCCTGCCTTCTCTCATTTGATCTTCACCACAGGCCTGGGAAGAAGGTATTATCATTATCTACATTTCATTGGGGAGGAAAGGAAGGCTCCCACACCTCCCGGCTGGGGCTGGGCAGGCCACATACCTTTGGGGGGTGGGGCGGTGATGGGGACCTTTTCCCATTCCCTGAAGGTTGTCATAACCTCCCCCCAAATGGTCACGGGCTCAAAGGGTAAATCCTGGCTGAGGCCCAGGACATTTCTGAGCTCCCTATCATCACAGGAGAAAGGTCAGAAGAGGGCAGAGCCAGACCAAATGCCACCTCCTCCAAGGAGCCTGACTGGACCTGCCCAGACCTGCAGGCCCTCAGGAATCTCACTCTTCTCTGTTCATCTGCTCCATTTTTTTTGGCAGCCCCTCCCAAAGCAGGGCTAAGCTTGTTATCTCTGCCTCATCACAAAAGGTATTAGCCAATGACTAGTTACTCTCCGGCAGTGGGAAAGTAAACACCTGTGTGAGTTTGCTGGCATGCGCTGGTTAGTGATGGTTTCAGGGCCCAAGTATGTGTGGAATGAAGCCAGAGCCCCTCACTTTCTGTGGGCCCCTCTGGCTCCCCAGGTCCTCTGTCAGCTTCTTGGCCATCAGACCCCGTGGCCAAGGTTGGACGCAGAATTGGTATGGCGACACCTTTCCTAAGTCTCCGTAGAAGAAATGAAATTTAGATATAACACGACAGAGGGAGGGTGTGGGGCTCCTGTCCTGTGCTCTGTCATTGTGCTCCAAAGTGAATGAGGGTGTCCGGAAGTGACTGTCCTGTGATTATATGGAACTCCCTCCACTCTGTGTAGGGTCAGTTGTGTACAGCAGAAGTCTGGCCAGTTCAGACAAGAACCCAGATTATATGTGATTGAATTTTTTGAACCCTGGTTAAGGCATATGGTGGAGTTTTACAGTCCTTGTGATTGAAAGGGGAAGCCAGAGAAGGATGCAGGCACACGGTCTGTAAATGTCTGTGGAGCCCCTGGTATGTGCCAGGCACTGGGCTAGGCTTGTAGGACACAGCAGTGAAACAGGCAGACATTCCTGGTTGTCAGGAGTTTCCAGAAGTCACCAGGTGAGGCGAGCAAACTTCACAGGGCAGCAGATGATTCTAAGGGTGGGGAGGGAGAGGGTGTTTCGTGTACAGAGAACATAAAAGCCCACAGCAAGCTCCTGACCCATTCAGGGAGCGAGAAGGCCTCTGGGAAGAGGTGGCATCCAGGCTGAGTCCTAAGGAATATGTCATGGTAATGAATGCCTGAGCAAGAACCCGGGCTCTTCCACTCCTTGCTGGTGACCTTGAGCGAGTCACTTGACCACTCTGTGCCTGTGTCCTCGTGTGCAAAATAGGAGTAATAATGGTAATTTATCCCACGGGGTTGTTAAGAATGATGTAAGTTAATACATATAAGGCGTTTAGGACAGTGCCTGGCCAACAGTAAGCATCTACCACATGTCAACTAGGATTATTTTTACCTCGTAGGTTGTTGTGAGGATGAAATAAGATAACACTGAAGCCCTTAGCACAGAGAAGTGCTCAATAAATGTAAGCTGCTATTATTTTTGTTACTAAGGAGGCACTTGCCAGCACTGACCAGGTGGACGAGGGGGCTGGGGAGAAGAGGAATCAAGGCGGACATAACAGCATATGCAAAGGCCTGGAGGCCAGAGAAAGCCTGGTGCATTTGGCAAAGTTGAGACATTCAATTAGACTGGCACAGACGTGGCTTCCAGGAGTGATGAAGGATGGGGCTGGAGAGGTGGAGGCAGTGGCCAGATCTAGAGGCACGGTTAATACTGAGCCTCCGCCCCTAGTGACGGCTCAGCTGAGTGCCTAGGCTGCTAAAGGCTTGTCTGGGGTGGGGAGTGGGGGCAGGGAGGTGTGAGAGTGGGCTGCTTGGCCCCATCCCCCCGCACCACCCCCATCCCCATCCCCCAGGGCCACTCCTCTGTGTGGAGCTACAGGCTGTCAATTAGGCAGCCTCAGTGCAAGGGGCTCTCTTTCCTCATGCGATACATGTCACATCCGGGAACGATCAAAACAGCTTTGCTTTGGCAAAACGTCTTGTGCTGCATGTTTGTTCTTTGGTGTCTGAGTGTAACTCCTGTTGTTCCTGAGACACCTGTGATTTGCTGGTCCCTGACAGCCATTACCTGCTCCAAGTCGCTGCCTGCCACACAACCTGCCTGGTGGCACCCCCGTTCCTTTCTCTGCCACCCCTAGAGCACTAAATGCCTCGCCAGGCCACAGGGGTTGAGGCTGGCATGGAACCAGACACAGTTGGCAAGAATGGCCAATTTTAGCAATCACCTCTGCTATTGGGGATCCCTACTGTGTGCCAGGTGTTTGAATGCCTTATTATTCTGCCCAACAACCCCACGGTTCAGGCTTAGTATCTTTATTTAGCTGAGGCACAGTAACGCTAAGAAACTGGCGCAGGTCCACCCGGTTGATAAGAGTCTGAGGTGGCGTTTGAACCCAGATCTCTCAGCTGCCACAGCCTGCACACTCGCACCGACACCAGGCTGCCTCTTTCCAGCTCACTGGCTCCATAGCCACTAAACAGAGGCATTTAGGGCTGGCTAGGATTCAACATAGACAGGAGATCAATAGATGTCAGCTCCTCGGGCCCAGGGCCCCTCAGCCCCTGAGGACTGGCCCCTTGGAGGTATCAGGCCCTGACCCACTCCTCCTGCATTCAGTTCCTCCCCTGTCTCTTTCAGCTCCCAGACCCCTTCTTTGGCCTCCACCACCTACCCACCAAATCTCCCTTTGAGTTCATCCATGTCAAGCATTCAGTTCAAACTAACTGTTGTTAGCATTACAGCAGATGCAATCATAGCCTTAGGTTTGAGGGCTATTCCTCTCCCCCCACCCGCCCACTTTCCCCACTTTCTGGTACCCCGTTTTGTGATAAGCTCCCTAAGGGCAGAGCCCTGTCTATCTGATTCACCCTTATTTTCCCAGTGCCTTGAACCACAGTTAGGTGCTCAGAAAGTATTTGTTGCAGTCACCTCCACAGCTGCTGTAATTGAGCTGCACTGAGCATCTCACTCACATGACCCCATTTAGTTGTGATAGTAACCATAGAAAGCAGGGATTATTTTTCCCACAGTTGAGGAAACAGAGGCTCTGAAAGATGGAGTGATGTGTCATCAACCACAGTGAGGAGGTGGTGGAGCCAGGATTCAAAGCTCGGGGCTGCCTGGCCCCAAGCCCGTGTTTCTTACCCCGTATCCTCTACTCCCCATTAATGTAATCAATCAATGAATAATCAATCAGTGAGTGAATGGAGGAGTCTCACGTGCCATGTGCAGTCAGCTGCACCTGGCCGGACCCCTCCCACCATCTCTGAGGGCACTGGAGTCCCCTGCCCACCCTGCCCCTTCCCTTGCCCATGGGCTCAGAGCAAAGCCTCTTCCAACAAGGCTGATTATTTCTAATCTGAGGAGAGGAGCCTCAGTTCAAAGGGATTTCTGTTATGGGAGACAAGGAGCACTTTGCCTCTCTGACCCCCTAACAGCCCCACCTCCTCCTCCACCTGGCACCAGTAACACAAGATAAATCTTCCCTCAGAAATATAATAGTTGTTCTTCCTCTTCCAGTTGAAGTCTCTGCCAGGTAATTAGCATACGCTGACACCTTGATAGACGAAAAGAAAGGCATGAGATAATTCCCTTTTTCTTTAACCATTATAGTATGAAGCCGCCTTTCAATTTGCCAGTTACCCAATCCAGCATTCCTGAACGCAGCCCACCGTGTGACATGTTATTCTAGCTGATCCTACCATTTCTGGTATTCATCACCAACCCCAGGTCACACTTCATAGAGCAAATTCTCCCTCTTCATACTGACACGTCTCTGGTAGGAGGGGCAGCTGGGGTTCAGACCATCTGGAAATTTCAGCGATGCCCTCACACTTGATTGGGCGCCCCCAGCTGGCAACCTGAGGCCTTACAAAGAGCCACAGAGCTCCCCTGGTGGGGTGCGGGGAGGTGGGGGGGTGGGACGGGACTTCAGAATCCTTCCCCTCTTCCTCTTTCTTGCTCCCTGAAGAAGCTGGCCTTTGACCAGGGCTCTGGAATCTGATGCAACAGGAGCTTCAGCTTGCAACTGGTGGTTTTTCTTTCTCCTCATCAACACAGACACACACACATATACCCTCAGTCACTCTCTGGGCTCATGGGCCTGACATCTTGGGGTTGTGCCCAGCCTATTTAGGGGGACTGTTCCTCCACAGTCATACATATGTTTACATGGATATGATTTTCTCCTTGTCCATTTTCGGGGTGAGGGATAGGAGAATGCATTAACTTAATTCATTCATTTTACAAATGATTTATTAAGTGTTTACTAATGTGCCAGGCAGACAGGGATGAAAAAGACAATTGAGGGTTCCTGCCTCATGGAGTTTATAATTCAGTCCTAGGAAACATTCAAGGAATTAGTAATAACCCATTAAAAGATATAATTTCAGATGGTGATATGTGCTGTTTAAGGAAACAAAACAAAACAAGTGAGGGTGTAGGGAAGGGGAAGACTACCTTAGGGTGGCCTGAGAGGGCCTGAGATGGGAATTGATAGATGGTTGGAGGCAAACAAGCCAGCTCTGTATGAGCTCAGGGGAAACATTGCAAGTGGAAACAAATACTTCAGAACTTGAAAGCTTGAGAACGGGTCAGCCTGCGTCTGAGTTCATCACTTTGGAGGGGTCTGTCCTGCCCTGACACAGTTTGACATTCCCTAGGACTGCAGAGGGTGGGCCAGGGCGCGACAAGCAGCTTGCTCCTATCTTTGGTGATGGTGAACAATAGCTGCCTGGATCAACCAGTCACTCAGGCCCTCTGCAAGGCTGGGGACCAGGCACCCCACCCCCAAGCAGAAACCAAAAGCCAGATCAACCCTATTATCCTCCCAAAGGCTGCCCAAGGAAATCTAGCCCACCGTGCCTCAACCCCTTCCACTCCAGGCAGGAGGCTCCCCTGATTCCACCTTCCCCTCCCCTGTTTGCCCACTGGTTCCTCCTCTTGGGTGGCGGTTCCTGACATCCTCACACCAGGCCCAGGGGCTGGAGGGTGGGGAGTGAGAGCTTGCCAGCTGCCTGCATCTGTGTGGACACTTCCCCCTTGTCAGTCAGCTAAGAGAAAGGGAAAATTTTCTTCAAAGGAAACTCACCTACCAAACAGAGAGAAGGAAAACAAGAGAAAGAAAGGGGTGGGGAGGTGTGGGATGAAGAAGCTGGGAAATAGGTGTCTACAGAGCTGGGGTTCTGGATTCAAGGAATTCTGGCCTGGCCACAGCTCTCTTGGCCTCCTGAAGACCTAGCCCCACCACCATCAAGATGCAGGATGGTCTTGGGACAGCACTCAGGCCACCAGGTGATTTGTTACGGGTTTTGTGGGGGTGAAGAACATCTGCCCAGAGCCCAGCCAAGCCATGTGGAGCCTCTCCTTCCCCTGCTTCACAGGGGGGCCTGGCGGCACTCCTAGCCACCTCAGCCTCCAAATTCACCTCCCTACCTCGCCCCGTGCCCGTCTCCCGTCTGTTTGCCACACATGAAAACCAGCGCTGCCTTTAAAAAAAATTACATGAATCAGATGACATCATTGATGGATAAAACCGTCTACTGAATAAATACCAGGATGAGGGAAAGACAAAGGCCTGAATATATGGCATGAACAACACGAACAGCCAGCCAGACCTCCCTTCAGAGATGGGCTGGTTGCTCCAGGTGCCGGGGTGCTGTGGGCTGACAGCCACCAGCTCTCAGCCCCTCCAGGGACTGCCTCAGCAGCAGAGAACAGGGTTCAAGGTCGTGTCCCTTCCTGGGGTTTCCACATTCAAGAATTGACTGATGTGGGTCATGAAGGACATCTTCAGCCCAGCTCTGAAGGGCCATCAGATGCCGAGCTCACTATCGTGCTGGTCAAGGCTGTCCTTGGCCCGGATCCCAGGTCCTCCTCTCCCCCTGTCTGAGCCAACATCCTTCCACAGGTGCTGATCCCAAGGGAACAGCTTAATAAAATCTTGCACACTAAAGCAAAATCAAAAACAAAAATAGAAAAATTCCACTGACCTCCCATAATATTTTCAATTAAAAAAAAATATTTTCTTTTTATGAGGGCCAATAGACCTTGCACGAATGCCCTGAACCCAGCCTGCCTTTCTCACCTCATGTCACTGAGGTCCTTCCTGGCCACTGTATCTAAAATTTCAACTTCATATAACCATTCATTTTTTTCTCCTTACCATCTATCACTATTTGTCATTCTCTATATATATTTTAAGCTAATTTATCTAGTTTATTTTCTCTTTCTGCACTAAAATATAAGCCCTAGGAGGGCAGGAATTTTTTACTTTTTGTTCCTATTGTGCCTTCACAGTTTAGCAGAGTGCCTGACACACAGTAGGTTGTTTAGTGAAATCATCGACAAATCTCTTACCTGCTGCTATCTCACACAGCACCAGGCACATAGTAGGCATGAAATGAATATTGATAGAACAAATGAATGAAAGAAAAAAATAAATAAATCTGTGTCTGCTGTCTGCAGTGGGCATCCCTCCAAAATCCTTTTTTTTTTTTTTGCTCTAAGGGGCTCCTTCTTTCCTCCCAGTTCCCTAAGTTCTCTCTGGTAACCCCTCAGAAGTCCAAGGTCACAGGGATCTGTGGCAGCATTGTATATGCCTGTTCCCCGCCACCTGCAAACCCCGATCACAGACTTCCTGACCACGGGCAGTGTGGGGAGGGGTTACAAATCGGCTCTGGACCCAAATGGCCTGGATTTGAGTTTCGGTTCAACCATGTTTCAGTTGAGTGATCTTAACATCTGAGAGCCTCTCATCTGCAAAATGAGGAAGATGATGGCCTAACTCCCAGGGCTCTGGAAGGTGCCTACTGAACTTTGGCCCCCTGCTAAATCCCCAATGCTCAGAAAGCAGGGACCAAATACACAAGGTCACAACTGGTTCCTCAGCACCTAATAGGTGCTCAATAAACTAGAGAGTGACGCTCCGTGTTGCCCACTGTACATGGCTCCTGAATGCACATGAGCAAACAAAGCGGTCAGATGACGTAGCAGAGACAGACCTCCACTGGCCACACTCTGGGAGTCTCTGCCCGATCACCCAGGGTTTGCCTTCTCCTTCCCTGGCCTGAGGGTGGCCACTGTTCCCTCATTTGGAGGCGAGGTGGGAAGGAGAGAGTCCAATGGTGGTTATCCTATGCCCAGGGGTCCCTGTGTACCCCAAGATCACCATGCTACCCTGCAGCCTCTCCACTCACTGGCCTCTGGCTGAACCCCAATCTCTGCTCTTGCACCTCTCTCCTCACTCCAGAATCCAGCCTAGTCCCCCCTCCAAACAGCCTCGGATAGCTCGGGCCACAGTGTTCTCTTCTCTTTCTAGCCACCCACTGCGTGTATCGACGGAATCGTGCTTGCTGGCATTTGCTTCCACCTAGGCTGGCATTTGATTAGGTTCTGCCCCAGGTTCTCATCTCACTTGCCTGTCAGATCTCCAAAATCGACTTTAATAATAATAACGCTCTTGCACATCTGGGACCCCACTGGGCACTCACACAAAAGGCTTCTATTGTTTTTATCTCTGTTTCCACAGCCACCCCACTGTGGAGAAGGTGGGGGTGTAGAATCCACCCCACTCTACAAATAAGGCAACCAATGCCCAGATAGGCTCACATCAAAACCCCTCACCCTGACCGACTCCCCTCTCACCAGCCCAGTCACTGGAACCACTCTTCACCGAGATGCCCAAGCCAGAAACGGGGGTGACATCACCATGCTGTACCTCATCCTTTCTTTCACAGACAGACAGTCCCCAGGCCCTGCCCAGGCCACCTAAGTCTTTGACCATTCCTCAGCTCTGCCGCCTTGGCCCATGGGAGTTGGCTGTCCGCCCCCCACCACCCCACACCCAGAGGATTGCAAAGATCCCCCTCTTTACCTCCATTATTGTCCCATCCTACCCCCATTCTTCTGTGCATTGCATCAGAATGCTCTTTCCTTGCCACCCACTCATTTATGCATGTATGTGTTCATTCACGCAATAGTTACAAGATCTTACTCTGTGCCAAGTCACTGTTCTAGATGCTGGAGGTTCAGCAATGAACTAAACAAAGCCCTTGCTCTCACGGAGTTTGTATTCCAATAGAGAGCTGGGGGATCAATAAGAAATGAGCAAATAAATACAGAGCATCTAGAGAGTGTTGAACCTTCATAGAAAGATAAAAAGCAGAGGGAAACAAGGAAGTGCTTGGGCAGTAGAGAGGCTTGGGATTATATAAGACAGGAAGGGGAGCAGTCTTCTAGAAGAAGTGACAGAGTGACCCTAGTTGCCACCCAGGGCTGTTCCAGGCAGTGGAACAACAATTGCAAAATCCTCAGGTGAGATTACACTTGGCAAGTTCATGTTCGAGGACGTGCACAGCCACCAGCAAGGCTAAAGGAGTAAGAGAAGAGGGAGAGATGTGGCAGGCAACCACATCACCTGGGTTTATAGGCAGGGTTTGTAGGCCATCTTAAAGATTTTGGTTTTGAGTAAGATGAGCTATTGGAGGGTGTGAGCAGAGGAGTGACATGATTTGTTGTACAGGATCCCTCTAGCTGTTGGATGGATAATACATTGCAGGGGGACAAGAGTAGAAGCAGGGGGACCAGTTAGGAAGCAACTGCGGCCATGCAGGAAGAGATGATGATGGCTTGGACCGGGGAGGTGGCTGTGGAAGTGGTAAGAAGTGGTCAGATGGTGGACAACTTATGAAGGTAGAACCAACAACACACTCTAATGAGTTAGATGTGGGGAATGAAAGAGAGGAGTCAGGAATGACGCCATGGACGACTACAGATTTGATCTGGTCACTCCACTACTTCCCCATGGCTCTTCAGTTTATCCCAATCCCTTAACACAGATTATAAGGTCCTTCATGATCTGAACACTCACCCTCACCACTCACCTCCCCATGCTGTGGTCTAATCTTGGGCAAAAGTAAATACTACTGTTTAACAGTTATTGAATGTTTACCTCCGACTGTGTGGATCACAATAAACTGTGGGAAATTCTGAAAGAGATGAGAATACCAGACCATCTGACCTGCCTCTTGAGAAATCTGTATGCAGGTCAGGAAGCAACAGTTAGAACTGGACATGGAACAACAGACTGGTTCCAAATAGGAAAAGGAGTACGTCAAGGCTGTATATTGTCATCGTGCTTATTTAACTTATATGCAGAGTACATCATGAGAAACGCTGGGCTGGATGAAGCACAAGCTGGAATCAAGGTTACCAGGAGAAATATCAATAACCTCAGATATGCAGATGACACCACCCTTATGGCAGAAAGTGAAGAGGAACTCAAAAGCCTCTTGATGAAAGTGAAAGTGGAGAGTGAAAAAGTTGGCTTAAAGCTCAACGTTCAGAAAACTAAGATCATGGCATCTGGTCCCATCACTTCATGGCAAATAGATGGGGAAACAGTGGCTGACTTTATTTTTGGAGACTCCAAAATCACTGCAGATGGTGACTGCAGCCATGAAATTAAAAGACGCTTGCTCCTTGGAAGAAAAGCTATGACCAACCTAGACAGCATATTAAAAAGCAGAGACAGTACTTTGCCAACAAAGGTCCATCTAGTCAAGGCTATGGTTTTTCCAGTAGTCATGTATGGATGTGAGAGTTGGACTATAAAGAAAGCTGAGCACCGAAGAATGGATGCTTTTAAACTGTGGTGTTGGAGAAGACTCTTGAGAGTCCCTTGGACTGCAAGGAGATCCAACCAGTCCATCCTAAAGGAGATCAGTCCTGAGCGTTCATTGGAAGGATTGATGTTGAAGCTGAAACTCCAATACTTTGGCTACCTGATGCAAAGAGCTGACTCATTGGAAAAGACCTTGATGCTGGGAAAGATTGAAGGCAGGAGGAGACGGGGACGACAGAGGATGAGATGGTTGGATGGCATCACCAATGCAATGGTCATGAGTTTGAGTAGTTCCAGGAGTTAGGGATAGACAGGGAAGCCTGGTGTGCTGCAGTCCGTGGGGTCACAAAGAGTCGGACACAAATGAGCCACTGAACTGAACTGAAGCCCCTATCTTCAGGAGATAATAAGAGCTGACATTATGGAGTGCTTACTGTGCACGAGGCACAATACTAAGCACATTACACACACTATCTCACTTAATCTTCCCAACACATCTTTGAGATAAACATGTTTATTATCTCCATTTTCCAAGTGAGGTAACTGTGGCTCTCAGAGGTTAAGTAAACTCCCCAGGGTCAAAAGGACTTGGATGCTAAACTAATAGCTGATGAATTGAACTGATGACACTGGCAGTAACTGGTGCCTGCTTTCTGTGAGCCCACTGCCCTCAGCCCCCAAACTGGCACACAGTGGGCAAGGGGCTCAAGCAGTGAGCAGATCCCAGCTTTCAGGCCAGAGAGGAGGGCCTCCCTCTGCTCCCTCAGAGCTTCCCTCTGCTCATTCATCTCCCCCTTTGCACCCTCAATAGAAGTCTTGAGAGTGACCGATTGAAGGATGTGATTTCCTCTGGAGAGCAGCATCATTTACATGGCAACATTCAAACAGGAACAGAATTCTTCCGTGAGGGCATGGGCTTCAGAAGACAGCTGTGGATGGAGGGTTGTTGTTAGGAAGGAGGGGGGTGCCCGAGGGATGGAGAACGATCCTTTATTTATTTATTTCCCTCGCAGAGCCTTCACCTTTCATTAAAACAGCCTCCGGATGTAGGTGCAATCAAACATTCATTAGACAAGCAAGGTACATTAAAAAAAAGAAAAACTAACAACGCCCAAACACACCACACACACACACACACACACACACACACACACACACACTCACACTACACAGCAATAATCAATCTGCGAAATGAAACCAGTCCCCTCCTTCAGGCAAGAAAAGCAGGCTGTGCGCCCCCGCACGAAGCTCCAGAGGCAGTGGGTACGCCCCTGGAGACCGTGGCTCCCTCCCTGGCTGTGCACCCGTCCCTGTCCCTTAGCTTTCTGCTCCGAAGCTGTGACCCCAGGATTTGGCACCTGCGTGTGACGGGGACCTGAGGAGCAGTCTGTTCCCCCGCCAGCGGGCCTGACCCAAGAGGGTCCTTCCTGGCGCTTTCACTACCCGCCTCGACAAGTTTGCCCACCGGTCTCAGGCGCGTACAGAGCTCTCCCTTGCATCTGTTCGCACATCGTGACCCCAGACTCAGAGCTTGGCCCTAAGGGTCGTCTGCACAGGGCATCAGCATTTTCCCAAAGCCATTTCTGGGTCGTTGGGGAAGTGGGCAGAAGAAGGCAGTTGTCGGGAGACCTCGGCTCTCCTTCCCTTAACCACGACCGGCTTCCCGGAGGAGGGGACGGCGGCGGAGCGGGGGAACCGGGCTAGGAAGTGAATCGACAGATGGGGAGTAGGAGGCTCTTCCCAGCATATGGAGCCGCGTGGGCGGAAGGAGTCTGGGCCGGGTGTGGGGGAGGGGGCACAGGGCGCCGTAGACGGTCCCGGGAGCCGGGACGCACGCTGGAGTGGGGGTGGGCGTGTGAACTGGACGGAGAGGGGAGGAGGTAACTCTCCAAAGATGCGGGCGCGGGTGTGGGGGCGGCCTCGGATGCGCTCACCCAGGAGCCTGCGGAGGGCGCAGCACGCCCAGCGCCTTGCACAAGGGCGCCCCCTGATGGCGCCTCTCATGTCAGGCAAGACTTCTATTTTCTTCCCTAATCAGTTTAACAAAATCCTTCAGAAAGAGCTTCCTAGGAGCCCCGTTGCTGGGCTGAGCTCTTTGGAGGATACCACTGTGCCCATTTTTCAGTTAAGGGAATGGAGGCCCAGCGAGGTTACACCTCTAAATCTCGGTGGCAAGAGGCAAGATTCAAGTCTATGCATTCTTTCATCCCATAGTCCCCATTAAGAAGTCCCTACAACCCACTCCAGTATTCTTGCCTGTGAAATCCTGTGGACAGAGGAGCCTCGTGGGCTATAGTCCATGGGGTGGCAGAGTGGACACGACTTAGCTACTAAACAACAGCAACAACTGGGGGGATACTTCAGTACAGGAGATCAATAGGTCCCTGGCCTCCTGGGGCTTATGGTCTAGGTGAGGAGATAGACAGTACACAAGTAAACAAATAAATAAGCAAAATAATGAGTGCTGTGGAGGAAATAAACCAGGGTGTGGAACCAGGCAGCAAGTGCTCTCAGCTTCCCCCCGCCTGCCGTCCCCTCACTGCTCCCTGGGGAGTAGAATTTGTCAGCCTTGGCTTCAAGGCAGGCAGCAAAGGATGGTGGCTCTGGGGGAGAAACTAAGGTGTGTGGGGGTGTAGATTCCCAAGACCATTCTTGGGCGCCACTCCCTTCCCTGGCACCCCCTCCCACGTGCCACCACCAGCACCTGCAGCCCCAGGCTTTCCCACTGTGGCCAACAGGCTGAATTATTTTCTCATCTCAACCCGATGAGTTTTTAATCTGTCTTTATACAGAAGCCTGGCTGCCTGCGCGGGGATTATTACTGAGTTCTCTGCACATCGATCCTGCCTCCGCTGGCTATTCTGACCAAGTGAGGCTCTGAGACAGAGGTGGGAGGAGCCTCCACTCTGGAAAGATTTAGGGGTGCACCAGTGGGCAGGGACCTGCATTCAGATGGCAGATGCTCAGGATTTCAGGGGCACTGCCCTGCAAAATGGGGTGCAGCCAGGGTATAAAGGTGTGGGGATGAAGGGGCAACATTCACCATTTGAGCTCAAGAGATGGGGCTGCTCCCACAGGGCCAGGTTACTGCTCACTTGGTAGCTCTGTAGCTCTTGCATCTTTGGATGCAAGGAGGCAGAAGAGGCTAAGATGGCCCGGGACAGGGACAGAAGATCAGGAGAACAGGGCTCTGACCCCACCTCTGCTATTTCCAAGCCATGTGCCCTTGGGTAATTGTTTTTCTGTAAAATGGAGGTGAGGAGAATATTCTGAGGATATTTAATGAGGCAGTGTATGCACATGGTTTTCACACAGTAAACACACAGTCGTGTCAGCTATGGCTATTAATATCATCATATGCAAAATGGAAGTGGGAGTGCTGGCTCTGCTCCCTGGACAGAGCTCTGGCAAAACACAAATGGACAGAGGCGCCAGGCCCACGTGAGGACTATTGTTGATCCAGGGCCAGCTCACCATTGCTAATACAGGTGTGAGGAGGCGTGAGGCAGACACACGTATTTAGTCGCTCCCACACTGGGTCAGTGACAGACAGACAGACAGACAGACACACACACACACACACACTGACAGCTGTTTAGACAGATACACCTCCCCCACCCCTGCCTTCATACTCAGCCCGATAGCAGGCATTGTGGAATAGAAGCTCCCACACGTGATTTTCTGTCTGCCCTGGCGCCAGTAGGTTCTTGAGAGTGGCCTTCAAGCACACAAATCTGAGCATTTTCATTGTTTTCATTTCATTCATGGTCCTGGGACAAGCTCCCAATGCCCTGGATGGCCTGGCGGTGTCTTCTGGTCCCACCTTGCCGCTCACCTCTCCTGCCCTCTGCACGCCAAGCTCCCTGGGGCTCCTATGCTATACTTGGTACCTCTTGTCTCTGCCCTCACATGTGCACTTCCTTCTTCCTGGAACACTTTTCAATTCAGACTCTAACCCCCTGATAACAGAGACTTGGGCTATTGGCTTATCAAAAGTGGATAAGCAGAAACTATTTGTTGAACTGAGTTGAATCCATCCACATCCCAACTGGCTCTTTCTGGCCTCAGCTCAAGCTTCACTTCTCAAGAAAAGACTTCCTGCTGCAGAGGCTGGATATAGACTCTTGTTTCCCCTCCGAAAGCCACCTGTACCTCCCCTGGGAAACGGACTAAACTCTACAAGGGCGAGGACAGCTCTTGCTTGTTTACTGCTCTGTCTTCATTACCCAGCATGTCGTAGGTGCTCAAGAAATATTTTGAGTGAGTTAATAAATGGAGAAATGGTACCAGGACTCAAGCCCTTCAGTTTTAGTCCCTTTCTATCTTCCTTGTCTTCACCCTGACTCACCCTCCTTCCCTAGCTTCAAAGGAATGACTTCTGGTGTATTAGGACCAGGTTTTTGGTCTCCAGCCCCTCTTCCTTCCCTCTCCTTCTTCCGTAACCATTCACTTCCAGGCCATGCCCTGGCTCCTGGGGACATCCTTCTGGCTGGGCCCTCTCAGCTTTGATTTGCTCTCTCTGAGGAAAAGTAGGGTCCGCTCTGAGCTCCTGAGGGTAGGCTTGGCCCTGGGCACCCTGGGCCCACTTCCCTTCCCCGCTCCAAAGACCCCAGCTCTGAGTCTGCAGACACAGTGAGGCTGGGCGCCTCTCTCCCCTCACCAGCCAGCCCAGACTAGCAAATGCCGAGTCACTGCCTTGCCAGCTGCTGCCTGTCTCCAGCTCCTCCAGCCTGAGGAGCTGCCAGAAGCAAACCCAGAAGAGCAGCCCATGGCAGCATCTGAAGCACTTCACACCTGGAGCCAAGGACTTCCTGTTCCCTTTGTGCAGACTCTGACTTCTGAACAGGGGGATAGAGGCCCAAAGCCAGGTGGGACCATTGTCCCCTCTCAGTGCCGCCTCCCCACCCCACCCTCCACTGCCAAGGACCACTGGACACACACTGACCACCCAGCCTCAGTTTCTCCAGGGGGCCCTTCCCATGAAGGGGCTACCAAGGAAGCATCTGCAGGGCTGCTCCAAAGCTTCAGTGCCTGGGAATGCTGACTAATAATTAAGCCCCTACAAACTGCCTGTAGATAAGCAGAATCCCTGCATTTATACAGCCCTGCACACATTTCAAAGCCTTTTCACATATATTATCTCATATGATCTCAAACAATAATCCTATTGGGTAGTTACCAGGAAGAAAATGAATGTCCTTATTTTGCAGAGGAGAAAACCAAAACTCAGAGAGGAAAGAGTCTTGTCCGAGGTCACACAGTGTGTGGAGGTCAGAGCCTAGAACGCAGGTTCCTAATAATTTATGGCTTTTAATTATCCCTTTGCCCAGGAGCCTGGAATAGCCTCTACAAAACAAACCCTCTCAGCTCTTCTGCCCATGTTACAGGTGAGGAGGCCAAAGATCAGAGAAGTTAAGTAACAGTCTTGTGTCACACAGCTTCTTCAGGACATAACACTGGTCTCTTTGACCAATCTGACCTTAATCCCTATTCTTAGGCTCTCCTTGGGTTACCTAAGTCTCCTTCTCAGACCCCAAAACTTCAGAACCTCTTCCTTGGAGTCCAGGACTACTAGAGATCTCCTTTTTCTATGGCTTTCTGCATTCCCAACTCACACATTCACTCACACATTCATTTGACAGACATCCACTGAGTCCCTCCTGTGTGCATGGCATTATGAATTCCATGGTGGACAGTGGGTCATTCTCCTGCTCTGGAGGATCTAGTCCCAGCTGGGGAAACCTGGGAAGGCTCCCTGGAGGAAGGGGCACCCAAGATGAATTTTGAAAGATGAGTTGGGAGCAGGCAGCAGAGAAGGAAGAATGTTGCAAGCAGAAAGAGCCAGAGGCAAGAGAGAGCAGCACCTGTTCAGAGATGCTGTAAGTGTGGCAGCTTGGCTAGAGGAGGGAAGAGAGTTAAGGCTCATGCAGTGCTGGAGAGGGGCCTGTGGCAGGGTAGTGACCCTGTCAGGTCTGTTAAGTGTGCTGTGGGCCCTCCCTGGTGGTCCAGTGGTTAAGACTTCGCTTTCCAGTGCAGGAGGTACTTACTGGTTGAATCTCTGGTCAGGGAAGTAAGATCCCACATACCTTGTGTTCAAAAAACTGAAACATGAAACAGAAGCAGTATTGTAACAAATTCAATAAAGGCTTTAAAAATGGTCCACATCAAAAAAAAGGGGGCGGGGATGTATGGAGGCTGTGTGGAGGGTGGGGCTGGCCCTGGGGACATGTATTCCCAGGTCCCTTCTGGTCTAGGACCTTTGGAATTGGGCTTACAGGCTGTGGGGATGTGGGAGTGTCCTTCCAGCGGACTCTTGGCTGAGCCTGGGGATACTTCGGAGGCCAGGGGTAGGAGGGCAGTTTGTGGATGGGGTAAGATGTAAGAGCCAAAGCTTCCCCCGCAAGTGGTCCCCAATCAGGTACTCATTTGAGAGCAAGCAGAAGGAAGGACATTTTAGAAAATGGGTACATCATGTTCATAGGCCCAGAGGCAAAACAGAGCAAGACCAGCGGGGAGCTAGAGACCTTTAATGTGACTACAGTGTTGGGGGGTGCAGGCGGTGGTGGTGCTCTGGGCTGGGTGCAGTCACTACTGTGCTTTAGTGGGAGTGAACTCAGGCCTTAACGGGTGAGAGTCCTGGGGCTCTGCAGGTGGTCCTCTGAAGTCCTACTCCCAGCTCCTACTGCCATGTGTCCTGGGGCAAATCACGCCATCTCTCTGGTTCTCAGTTTTCTCCTCTATAAAATGGAATTGCCGTGAGGATTATACAAACAATACATGACACACTCAGCATATAATAAATACTCAATAAATGCAACCTATGTTATTATCTCTATCATTAGTATTATCATTATTAGCAGTTTTGCAGTGAGAAATCCAAGGAGGAGTACCACTTTGTAAGGGAGGAATCTCATTTTAAAAAGTAAAAACAAGTTGCAAATGTGCTTATCTGTAATCTCCACATTTACAGATATGTGTGAAATTTCATCTGCAACTGTTTTCTCAGGGTGTCATCCCATCCCAAATCAAATGATGATGTTGGATGTTGTTACAGGAATAGTAAGGGCATCACAGCAACTGGTAACAGGCTTGAGGCTGGGAGCGGGTGCAGGGGAGGGGAGGGGGGCGCCTTTCTTAGTCCCTGGGGGGATGACAAGCCGCATGTTTCAGAGTTGGGATGGTGGGGGACATTTCAAGGGTTAGGAGTGACTCTACCTGCCCCAGTTAAGATGAGAGTTAGAATCAGCCACGTTTTGGGACTTCCCTGGTGGCTCAGTGATAAAGAATCTGCCTGTTGATGCAGGAGACAGGGGTTCAATCCCTGATCCAGTCTGATCCCACATGCTGTGGAACAACTAAGCTGATGCACCACGACTATAGAACCTGTGCTCTAGAGTCCAGGAACCGCAACTGCTGGAGCCCATGAGCCCTACAGCCCGAC
This sequence comes from Bos javanicus, assembly GCF_032452875.1. NCBI lineage: Eukaryota > Metazoa > Chordata > Mammalia > Artiodactyla > Bovidae > Bos > Bos javanicus. Next base: position 52,325,391 of record NC_083874.1, on the reverse strand, counting down.
CTCTGCAACAGGAGAAATCACAGCAATGAGAAGCCCACCCACTGCAACTAGAGAGTAGTCCCCATTGCTGAAACTAGAGAAAAACCCTTGCAGCAGCGAAGACCCAGCATAGCCAAAGATAAAAAAAAAAAAAAAAGAATCTGCCACGTTTTTCTGGACTGAATGCTGTAAACAGTCTGGGACCTGGCCCCTGCCTCCAGAAGTTTATCATCTTCTAGAGTTATAGATTAATCTCATAGAATCTGAATTGTTTCAGTGAAGGGATTACGATTTTTCAGGTATTAACAGTGAAACCCATAGCTCCGACATGGTCAGACAGGCGATCAAGGACCGATAAGCCTGTGCTCCAGAGTCCTGCCTAGTTGGAATCCCGCCTCCATTTCTGCAGCTCTGGGCCTTAGACAAGCTACTTCTCTGGATTTTGGTTTCCTTGCCTATATACCTGAACCAATAATCAGACCTATCTCAAGGGTTGTGTTAAGATTCAAAGAAATAACTCCTATACAGTGCTTGACATGAGCCCTGCCACATGATCAGGGCTCAGAAACTGGCCGTGGTCATCGCTGATATGATGTGCTTCTCCTTCTGGGAAACTAGATGGCCAATCTCAGCTAGACTGCCCACGGAGAGGGGCAAGAGGTTGGGGTGCTCTGTCTGGGGATTAACAGGTGTTTCAACCGGACTACTGTTCCCTTAGGCAATGGCAGTTTGCAGGAAGGGTCCACGCTCAGAAAGACCACTGTGCCTGCAAGGGGATGGGAACCTCTGACTTCAACTGGGGAACAAATTGGGCCTTGGCCTCAGCTTTGAGAACTGGGAAGGAGGACAAATCAGCCACAGGCTAGACAAATCAGCACACAAGATATGGAGCCTGGGGCAGGGCGAGGTCTGCATTGGGAGTACTGGTCTACCACCTTGGCGGAGGCAGGGAGCAAGGCCAATCATTTTCTAGGACTTCTGAAATTCAGAAACATGAAATTAAAAAAAAAAAAAAAACAGCACACACATAAAGAAATGGTTTTTTGCAGCTGTTTTGGCATTTGGGGAGTAATTTACCAACATTGAGTTCAAGTTAATGAAGTTGGGGGTAGGCAGCTTCCATGGGAGTTCTGCTTCCTAGCAGTCTGTGTTCACCCAGCCGGCAAGGAGGGCCGAGTGGGTGGTCGGTGGGGAACATTAACAGTAACAAGTTGTGTATTTGTCATCAGAATGGAGCCCCCGGGCACAGGGGTAGTGCCTATGGCTGCTCAATGATGCATTTGTCATGTGGCCACTGACACAATCAATTGACCCCCTTACACACCGGTGTTTACCAGCCATTGTATAAATATTTCACCCCTCCCCAGCTGACACATAATCTCTTCTTTGCTGCCTCTGACAAATGAACATTTCTCTGTAGACTCTTAAATGAGTATGTGTCACAGCTATGTCACTGATTAATTTTTTTTTACCACCACGAACAACGATGCATAGAAATGTAACTTATATTCATTTCCCAGCTTGAGCCCAGCTGTCTAAAAAATTCCAGCAGCAGCTACGACTGACAGACAGCTATCCCAGCGCTTGGGCATGCTGACATGTGGTTGTGTGAGTGCCAGCTTGTTAATTATGGGCTTTCTCTTCCGGCCTGGCTGCTGAGTAACCAGCCACAGGGACCTTAATCACTGTTGGGACCAGGAAGGGCCTGCTTCAGAAGGCCCTAGGGGCTGACTCCCCCACCCAGCCTAACCACACACATTTTTTCTCCTTCAAGCACTGGCCACCTTTTCCTCTGGGTTTTGGCTTGGGAACACCCCTGAAGTTACCTTGGTTACACTCATTGCCACCTTGAACTCTTCACCCACTGATCTGTGAGATTATGAGGGTAGGGGCTGAGTTTTACTTACTAAGCATGGGTTGGATGTGCCAAAAATATTTGCAGACATTAAATCAACTACGGTGTAATTATTGAACAATGTACCAGACACTTGACATGTACTGTTCATTTCATCTTTCCAATGAGTATTCTTGGAGCCTAAAGACCTGAGGCCAGAGGAAAAGGTGACCATTAACTGGGGGAAAAAATGGAGTGTGTGCTTAGACTGGGGTGGAAAGCCAAGCCCAGTAGCCCTTGGAAGCTGCCATTCCTGGGCCCAACAGTGATTAAGGTGCTTGTGGATGGCTGCCTGGCAGCTGGGCCAAGTTGAAGTTCAGGTTCTAGCAGTGGAGGACTAGAGGTTCCAAGGGTAGGTGCTACTTGTGCCTTGGTTTGCAGCTGAGAAAACTAAAGGACAGTCCTTGCCATTGGACTGGTTAAGAGCCTGTGTTGTGGACCCCAGAGCCTGCACATCTAACCGTTCTCTGTCAATCTCCCCATCCCCACCATCCTTCCCCGGGGGAAGGATGTCTTAGTGTCTTAGTGTCTCCTGCACTACTGCTCACCTCCCCTCCTGTCCTTTCCTCTCCTTCACATTTTCCTCTTCCTGGCAGATTCCCGAGTCACCTTGGGCTTCAGAGCAGACTCAGCATCCCTGCCCCCACCCCGACCCTGTCCATCTGCTGCTTCCCCTCCCCACCCACCCACCCACTGGCACAGGACTGAGGCTTCAGCCGGTGTCTAGGCTGCTCACACCCCACTGCCTGTCTCCAAGCACCTGTGTCCCATGCACCTGTGTCCCTTCTCTGATGTCATGTAGCCACTGGCTGGGAGCCAAGAGCACGACTCCTGGGGGCACTTCCGATAGATTAACTCACTCACACCAGCTCTGCCATCGCCCACAAGGCTCTCAAGGGACTGGCCTGAGGGAATTCTCTGGCGGTCCAGTGGTTAGGACTCAGTGTTTCCACTGCTGTGGGCCTGGGTTCCATCCTAGTTGGGGAATTAAGATCCCGCAAGCCTCGTATTGTGGGCAAAAAAGAGAGAGACTGATCTGAGAAATAGAGACCCCTCCCCTGCCTAATGTCATGTCCCTAGAGTCCACACAAGTCAATCAAAACCACTGATGTACATAGTAAGGTAGAGAGCCTGGAATGGGGGACACTGTGAATCCCAGTTTCTCTGTTTACCTACTTGTATCCTTGGGCAACTCACCCATTATCTTCCTGTCTTTGACACAGGAGACCCTGGTATAACACTGGGCTATTATAAAGGTGCAAAGAGCTCCCATTGGAGCAGCAACAGACAGGCGCCTAGCATGCAGTAGGTACACAGGAAATGGCAGACCTTTCAAGGAAAGGACTTTCAAAACTGTCCCATCCTGACCAATCATCTCCCATCAGAGAAGAAAGGCTGGTCAAACATGTCTCCTGAATCACACGCAGCTGCTTGTTGATACCCAGTGGAGCTAGGAGGTGGCCCTCTGAGACCCCGTGTACCATGTACCACCTTCTCCACTCCTGGACTGAGTGGTGTGGGAAGAGGGGCAGCCCCAGGGAATGAGATGAAACTGCTGGGGGTGGAGTTGCCCAGAGGATCTCCTCTCACTTTCAATAAGCATCATCCAGACTGAAGGCTACATGTGAACACTCAGTCCAAGCAGCCCTGAATGAAGGACATGTTTATGTGCATTATTCTGCTGAAAAGTCCCCCAAACACTCTGAGTTAGGTATAACTGACCTCATTCTACTGATAAATTGAGACCCGAGAGGTTCAGGAAACTATAAAAAGTCACACAGAACCAGAGCTCACTTGAACTTGGGTCTATTTCCTTCCCAATTAAAGGCTCTTTACTCCCACCATATGCTGCCTCCCCCAGCTCTCCTTCCCCACTATGCACAGAAGCGAGCTCCAGGGAGTAGGCACCTACTGTTCAATGATGTCACCCAGGGCCTGTGTTATGACATCACAGCCCCAGTGGGCCTGCCCTGCCCCACCTGTGGGGACTTAGTGACGCCGAGCGCGAGGTCAGGGGGAGGAAAAGCCCAGATGACTCAGTACTGGGTAGGAACCAGGATGACAGCAGGTCCAGGGAGGGGGCTGATGCAAGCGAGGGGCCCACACAATGGGTCCTTCAGTTTCAGGGGTGGCTGTGCCTTCCCCCATACGTTTCCTTGTTTGAAATGGAGCATGGAGCCCCGGAAATCAGGACAAAAGCACCACCCACAGCTCTGGTCTCGATGACTCAGACTCCACCTCCCACAGCCTCCTCCTGTGTGTGCTTCTGAATGTGTGTGTACCCGAGCATGTGTCCAGCCAGTGCATGAGGCTGTCAGCTGTGCATGCATGTGTGTGCACATGCACACACAGGGATGAGTCCACTTGTGCACCTGTGTCCATCTGCAGACCTGTTTCCAAGCCCAAGCCTGCAGGATACGATGACCAGCAGGGTCAGTGATGCTCATAATGTTAACAGCAGACGCACTTCATATGTTCAAAGGCACTGTCCTAAGCATTTTATATTTTGCATAGTGTGGAATCCATACAACAGCCTTTTGACTTGAGTATCATCATTATTCCCACTCTACTGATGAAACCAAGGCTCAGAGAAGTTATACTTCTTTTCCAAGGTCACACAGCCAGGAAATGATGTAATTTTCAGATGCCAAAGCCTGGGCCCAACAACATGTGCTTTCCCCCTTGCCCCCTCTAGGGGGGATGGAGAAAAGATTCCAAGGGTCCTTTGTATCCAGGGTGTCTGAAGGAATTGGGGCTGGAAGCCATAGTCTTGAAGGAGAAGGGGGCAAATAACACAGAGATGCTTGAGCAGGAGGGGGCAGGGCAGCTGTCTCTCAGAACAGGTGTCAGAGAAGCTGTGACAGCCACTTAGAACCACAGTGGCAAGCCTCCTTTACATGGCGATTTGCATATATTTGCATGTATTTGCATCACCAAATCTGTGGAATCGGCCCTAATGGTCCCTGCCTAGGAAGACTGGCAGAAGCTAAGAGGGTGGGAGTGACGAGGAGGGCCTGGGGAATTCGGGGAAGGGAAAGAGGAAAAAGGCAGTGCTGTGGAAGCAATGGGAGGTGCTGGGCACAGCGAAGAGACAGTTTCTAGGGGAAAGCAGGAAGATTCTCTTCCCTGTGCCCTGAGACCTTCCCCTGAGGGCAGTGCAGTAGGGATGGCGCGTTTAGAAATCGGAGAGAACAGAGGAGGGTGCGGGACCTAAATTAGTGAGTAGCGCTCAGGAGGAAGGCCTAGGCTGAGGCCTGAGTTGGGAACCCCCAGCCCTAGGTCTCGGGAAGGCTGGCAGGAGGACAGGGGAGGGCCTGGCCCTGTTGTCTCCCGGCTGGGGCGGCTGCCCACTCAGCTGCTGGAGCTCATGGTTCGGTGTTGGGGCGCCATCTAGTGGAAATATTTAAGAAGGCTCCCCTTCCATCCTCAGTTCAGTTCAATCGCTCAGTATTGTCCGACTCTTTGCGACCCCTGCACGGCTGCACGCCAGGTTTCCCTCTCCATCACCAACTCCCGGAACTTGCTTAAACTCATGTTTATCGAGTCGGTGATGCCATCCAACCATTTCATCCTCTGTCGTCCCCTTCTCCTCCCGCCTTCAATCTTTCCCAGCATCAGGGTCTTTTCAAACAAATCAGGTCTTTGCATCAGATGGCCAAAGTATTGGAGTTTCAGCTTCAGCATCAGTCCTTCCAATGAATATTCAGAACTGATTTCCTTTAGGATGGACTGGTTAGATCTCCTTGCAGTTGAAGGACCTCTCAAGAGTCTTCTCCAACACACCACAGTTCAAAAGCATTATTTCTTCAGCGATTATTTTTCTTTATTGTCCAACTCTCACATCCATACATGACTACTGGAAAAACCATAGCTTTGACTAGACGGACGTTTGTTGGCAAAGTAATGTCTCTGCTTTTTAATATGCTGTCTAGGTTGGTCATAGCTTTTCTTCCAAGGAGCAAGCGTCTTTTAATTTCATGGCTGCAGTCACCATCTGCCCCTTCCTCTAATGGCCTGCAGAAAATGGGTATCAATTTTGCCCCTGTGCAAGAGGCACAGTGTGGACCACGGTCCTGCAGCCTGCCTGGGAATTACAACTTTACAGAGGATTGCCAGCAGGGAGCTTCCTCTCGGGCTCAGGTGAGGCTAAGATAGACCAATATAGCTAAATGATGAGGAGCTTAAGCCTTAAAATCAGAAGAAGATGGCTGTGCCAGTACTAATTTGCAAATTAACCTCTGAATCAGTTACCTCATCCGTCAAAGGGGGATGATAATCTTTACTTGTGGGACTGACAGGGGCGAATATATGTTAAGAGCTTATTAGTAGGATCAGGACCAGGGAAAAGCAAGTGAGGTCCCTGGGACACAAAATTTAAGGGCACAAAACTTGAGGACACTGAGACACCCTCTTAGGCTCCTCATTCTTTCTCCTCTTGTCCTGGCCTTCCTTGTGAGCACATTGCCTGGCAGTGGGGGAGCTATTGCTGGTGATATTATCATAGCATTACTGCCTAGAGGATGCTGAGCCTTGGGGAGACAGCCCTACCCCCCAAGGCATAGAAGTCCCCATCTGACCTGGCCTGTCAAGGGTGTGAAGCGAATTTGGAGGCCAGAGAGCTGAGGGGGTGCTCCCCAATGAGTCAGGAATGGAGAGGAAGGCACAGACAGGATGGAGGGGGATATTAGGTCACAAACCTTGTGTAGCTTCTCAGATTCCCTGTGCCCAACTGATAGACAAGGACGGGACACAGGCCTGATTCACAGAGGGTCACTGTGATATGCTGTTGAGAGTTGGAAGTGGACTGCGGTCACATCATGGCTCTCTCAGGGTGACCCCAAAGAGCATCCATGGGGACTTTCCTGGTGGTCCAGTAGTTAGCACTCTGTGCTTCCACTGTAGGGGGCACAGTTTTGATCCCTGGTCAGGGAACTAAGTGCAATGCGTGCAGGCAAGAAATTAGGTAAATATATAAATATATTATATATATATATACATGTATATGGAGAAGGCACTGGCTACCCACTCCAGTACTCTTGCCTGGAGAATCCCATGGATGGAGGAGCCTGGTAGGCTGCAGTCCATGGGGTCGTGAAGAGTCGGCCATGACTGAGCAACTTCACTTTCACTTTTCACTTTCATGCATTGGAGAAGGAAATGGCAACCCACTCCAGTGTTCTTGCCTGGAGAATCCCAGGGACGGGGGAGCCTGGTGGGCTGCTGTCTGTGGAGTCGCACAGAGTCGGACACAACTGATGTGACTTAGCAGCAGCAGCAGCATACATGTATATATTATAAATATATATAGATAATTTTTTTAAGCCATCAATAGGGAAAGGAAGGGAAGTCCCACCCAATATGCAAAGCTTTGAAGGGTACATTTGGTCCAGAAGAAGAGACGGATGGAGGTGTGGATATTCCCCGATTCCTGGGAAATAATGAATGTCTTGGCCGGTTGGTCAGGAGCCTGGAATGAACAAGACCAGGATAGGTAGCAAACAGGATGGGGGAACAGTAGATGGACAGACCCTGGGAAGGGGCATCATGTGTGCACACTTCTGGTCTTAGGTAAACACGCTGCAGGGCATCCTTTGTTGGGAGGCTCTGAACCAGGCAAATAGAATGGTTCATCAGGCGGGACCTCTCTTCCTGCCCACCCCAAGTGCCTGCACCACAGCCCTTGGACAGAGCATCTGTGGGCCAGAGATGAGCTTGCTGTGTATACCAGACAAAACGGGCTCCCCTCACCAAGGTTGAGCTGCTTCTACCATGCTGGAGGCTCGACCCACCTACTGCAAAACCCACCTACTACAAGACCCACCCCAAGCGCGTGGCATAGAAGAGCCAGCCAAGCCATGATGGCAGGAGGATTGCCCTGAACCACTTCCTTCCACCCTGAAGCGGACCGTCATTCATCCTTCCTGGAACCAGTGAGCGCTCAGGATTCACACTTGTCTTCCTTGTCTACGGAGCCTCCACAGAGAAGGTACAGTAGTGGGGCCAGCTAAGACTTTTACACTTTCAGTTATTACATTTAGGGCTTTCATCCCTTTTTTTTTAATATATGGTATGAGGTAATCATGGGATGCTGATCAGCAGATTCATCGCTCTTATGCACTTGTACCACAGCACCCACAAGCAGTCGGCCTGGCAGAACATCAGAGCAACCTGTTGAATGCTCAGACGATGCCAGCAGCGGTACAACACCTGTGGGTTTGGACCTTGACAGGGTACTTGCTTTGGATAGCACTGTGTCCCCTCTACCTGGAAATTACAGGTCTCAGAACCCGCGTGGAAGTGGACTATCTCACTCTCAGATGTGCACAACTTTTCCTTCTTGTCCCCCGAACTTCAGGCTGTGCCAGTTAGAGGTCCTGGTTCCCAGAAAGGGAGAACTTACACCAGGGAACACAGTAATGTTTCCACTAAACCCAAGCACCTGAAGCTCCTCACACTAGGGGTGTGCGTGCACGCCCAGTTGTTCAGTTGTGTCTGACTCTTTGTGACCCCATGGACTGTAGCCCTCCAGGCCCCTCTGTCCATGGGATTTCCCAGGCAAGAATACTGGATTGAGTTGCCATTTCCTTCTCCAGGAGATCTTCCAGACCCAGGGATCGAACCAGTGTCTCCTATGTTTCCTGCATTGCAGGCAGATTCTTTACCCACTGAGCCATCAGGGAAGCCCCTATACCAGGGACCAATAGCCAAAAAGGGCATCACTGTACTGTTCAAGGTCATTGATCCTGGTTGCCAGGAGGAAGCGTGGCTTTAGATAGAACACACATAGATATAATGAAGGCAGGGCAGGGTTCCCCTGGACCCAGTCAGGGGATTCATGGGGCATCTCTTAGACCGTCCCACCAGTGCTAATTGACAGTGCTATGCTAAGTCACTTCAGTTGTGTCCGACTCTGTGCGACCCCATAGACGGCAGCCCAACAGGCTCCCCGTCCCTGGGATTCTCTAGGCAAGAACACTGGAGTGGGTTGCCATTTCCTTCTCCAATGCATGAAAGTGAAAAGGGAAAGTGAAGTCGCTCAGTCATGTCTGACTCTCAGCGACCCCATGGACTGCAGCCTTCCAGGCTCCTCCATCCATGGGATTCTCCAGGCAAGAGTTTGGACAACCTCAAAAATGAAAATCCCCAAAGGGCAGATAATCAAAGAATCAGACCTTTCGGGGACAAGAGTCTGTATGATATCATCAGGCTAGTAGCCCAGATCTGCAATGGGCTAGTTGAGGGGAGGGGGAGCGAGAGATGACGTCATCAGTTTGGACTGAGGACCAGATACAGCTGTGGGTCCCTGGCTTGCTTCCTAACCCTCTCGCCTGTATCTTCCTTGAGATCCCATCTAGCACTATCTTAAAGGGGACTTGTTTACAGTGGACTGTACCTCCCTTTGAGGAAAAGGAAGGTGATGACAACTTTGTTCTCATGAAAGAAAACAAAGGCACCGTGTTGCAGTAGGTAAGTCAGGTAAAACCAGAAGGCTCGAGGCGATCTCAGCAGCTCCAGTGGTGGGCTGCCTGGAGACACAAACCTTTCTTCTCAAATGCCTTGATTACCTCCTTGCTCTCTCTGATGCTGCCCCTCTGCTTTTAGGTTTAGACGAAAGGCCATGCTGTGCAGTTGCCGAGTGCCAACCTGGGACTGGGCAACAGAACCCAGAAGCTTGGGGTGCACCTTGACACTCGGCGGGCGGGGCTAGGTTGTGGGTAGGAACCGTGGGCCACTCCAAAGTGTGAATCTCCTCACAGCCTTCAGCAGAAGCCCCCCGCGTGTTGCATGTCCACCGTGAAACGCAGCCGGGATCTCAGGGCAGTGCTCCCCCCGTCTGCACATCTTTTCTGCCCTCCTGTCCCCCTTTGTCTCACCCTTGGCCCCCTGGGTTTCACCTGAATCCTGGCCACAAACTGCTTCTAGAAGACCTAAGATGAGGGGTGTCTGAGAGCCATCTCCCCTCATGTGTCCCACGCCATGGTCACTGCTAGAGCCTGCCTGACCCCTCTAGTCCTGCTGCCAAAGCCAAAGAAATGGAGACAGGGGAAGGGGTGGGGGGCGGGGAGGGCAGGAACCAACCAAGGTCTTTCCAGTTGGGGTTTGTTGACAGAGGGGGTGGGCACCTGAGAAATGAAGGAGGGACAGCAGAGAGGGTAGAAAGCTGAGTCCCCCCAGCTTTGTGCAGTGGCAATATCATAGCCAGTGAGATTTATCCAAGGCTCGATTATTGCCAAATGGAAAAAAAAGGAAGCTGAATCCCAGTGAGAGTTGTCTTCTGTAAACAGGTCTATGCAGGGAGCTTTGGGGAAGGAGTGGCTGGAGCCCTGAGGTGAGAAGGGAGGACAATATTTGCATCTGGCAGACATGCCCATCCCCGCAGAGCTGCAGTCTAGGTCCTCTGAGTCCCCTTCACATTCTTGGGAGGGGGAGTGTCTGATTCTCGGATGATGTGGACAGTAAAAACTGCAGAAGCGAGTAGGTAGTGCTGGGGGCGGGGGTGCGGGGGGTGGGGAAGGCAGCCTCAAGCAGAAGGTCCAGAGCAGCGAACAGTGACCACTCCCTTTGCTAGTGCAAGCAGAGGGGCTGGATGAGGGCTGAGCGACCTCCTTCCTACCTGAGATCCCTCCCTCTCCTCTGGCTCCTCCACACCCCCCAGTTTATAAACACTGCAGGTTTCTGGCACGACCCCATCTCCAGAGCACAGCCTCACAACTACAGTGGTGTTATGTGCCCCAGGAGGGACCGTCCCAGTGGCAATCTGGTGGTTTTCAGGGAGGCAGGGCAGGAGGAAGTTCAAGCAGAGACTAAGAGACCAAATGTCCCTAATGTCAGCTCTGGCCTCACCCTCCCTTTCTTTAGATGTGTGGGAAGTACTCCAGGCTGGGGCAGAAGTCCAGGCTTAAAACTGTTCTGCTTGAAGTACTGCCGGTATTTTATAACAACTATAAATGGATTATAACTTTTAAAATTTGCAAATCACTATATTGTACACCTATAACTTATATAATATTGTATATCAACTATATTTCTTTTTTTTTTTTTTAAAGAAAGACTGTGTTCTGCTAGTTTCTGGGGTCTTCCCAGTCATTCTACCTCCAGGACAGATTCTATTTTTCTGCTTATTAAAGGCAGAAAGAGCAGCAGGTAGACCTGGGACCTGAGCCCCAGGCAGTCGGCCCTGCCCGCCTGGGCCACGTACATGGGACTAGAGGGGGCCATCGAAGGAGAATTCTCATAAAAGTTTTGCCGCGTTGCATGACTTGCAGGATCTTAGTTCCCTGACCAGGGACTGAACCTGGGCCATGGCAGTAAAAGCCCAGAATCCTAACCCCTAGGCCAGCAGGGAACTCCTGCAAAGTTTAAGGTATGCCTGTGCTGTCCAGTGTGGTAGCCACTAGCTACATGTGGCTATTTAAGTTTAAATTAATTACAATAAAATGAAATCACTCAGCTCCTCCGACTCACCAGCCATATGCCAGTGTCTCAATGGCCACATGTGGCTAGTGGCCACCATGTTGGACAGCACAGATCCAGAACATGCCCATCATTGTAGAAGGTTTTTTTGGACACCACTGCTGCCCATTAACCTTATATTTTCTTTCCAGCTTTGGGACTTCCCCGGCAGTCCAGTGATTAAGACTCCATGCTTCCATTGCAAGGAAGCTGGATCCATAAAAAAATTGTTTTCCAGCTTTATTGACAGAATCGTATGAATTTCAAGTATACAGTGCAATAGTTTGATATATGTTTATATGTATTGTGGAATGATTACCACAATGACGTTTAGTTAACACATCTACCACTTCACATAGTTACCATTTTTGTGTGTGGTGAGAACATTTAAGATCTCCCTTAGCAAATTTCCAGGATTCGGTACAGTATTCTTAAATGTAGTCACTACGCTGACCATGAGATCCCTGCCCACAAAATGTACACATTGGGAAACAGAGCTGTGAGGGGGTGACCTGCCCGAGGTCACGAGGGGAGCCAGTGCTAAAAGTGCAGGACTAGATGCCCTTCTTCAGCTGTCTAGCAGTGAAACTGCATTAAAATACCTCCTTGTAGATACAGCTCACATCAACAGCCTAGGGTGGAAAGAACGGGGCTCTAGTTCCAGGGGTGGGGATGGGGGTGGATGGGAGCTCTTCTGTGTTTATTCCTCCCCTCCCCCTCCCAGGGCTGCCCTGGCCCTCCAGGATAAAGGAGGCTCAGAAGCCTGGAACTCCCTCCCCTCCCCCACAATGACCTCATCCTCACAAAAATGTGAGGAGGGCACTGGGGAGGGGCTGTGTGGAGGGGAGTGTGTGGGTAAGGGAGATGGCACAGTCCTCAGGCCAGAACTGGGGGTGGGGAGGACTGCGCTCATCCTCACCAGTCTCCCTGCAGCCATCTTCCCAAAAATGCATCACCTGTCTAAACTCTTCTGAGAATGGAGACCAGAGCCCAACCAAGAACAAGTCTTCTTCACAGCCTGGCCCCTGAGGTCCCTTAATCTTGGGTGGCCTCAAACTCCCTGGGTCTTTGCTAAGTCTCTATTCCTCATGAGGCTTGCATCCCATTGTGATTCCTCTGCCTGACAGACCCTCCCTCCCACCCCCAATTAACTCCTAACCTTCTTTCTGATCTCAGCTTAAGCACAGCTTTCTGGACAGGCCTTTGCAGAACCCCAGACCAGGTCAGCTTCCTCTGTTACAAGTTGTTATAGTGCTCCGTCCAGAACAACCATTTTAGTGTGTACTAATACATTTATTTGGGGTTCTTTGATAAGTGTCTCACTCCCCTAGTAGACCACACTCTGCAGTCTGTTTGTGCTCATTGTTATACCTAGTTGGGGAGTGAAAATTTCCCCTTCTACCCCTCTGGAGTTCTTGTGGCTGGACTAACAATAAAATTGACACAAGAGAGATTAACAGGAGAAAAAAGAAATTTTAATTCATGTACATGGAGGTCTCATAGAAATGGGACCTAAGAAGTAGCCAAAGCATGTAGCTTTTGTACTTTATAGAGAAAGAAACAATAAATGTATGAGACTGACAGGACAAAGAAACTTGGGTTTGGGGTGCCCAATTAGTGAAGAATTTAAATAGCATTTAGTCTTGGGGCAGTAAATTAAAGAAGTAACAAGATTTGTTTATACAGGCTTCTTGGCCTGACCTTCTATCTTTGGTGATAAGGGCACCCTTCCACCTCCAGATGCAGGGAGGGCACCTTTCACATGAGAGATGGATTTCCTGCTTCCAGAGAGACAGAAAGGAAAGTCAGGGTGTACCTCTTGCATTGGCTGTTTCTTAGGTAACTTTAATTCAAAAGAATCAATATGTCATTGAGGCATAGTTCGGGGTGGCCAACCATAGACCCCCAACAATCTCTAAACCCTTGAGCAGCAGTTGGTTCATAAGAGATGCTCAATAAAAATATGACAGATATCTAAGCATGGGGAGAAATGTGAGAAATAAATGAAATAATCGAAGGGGAGTGTTTACTCCTGCAAAAAACATGCCCCTCAGAGCCCACCCCCAGCCCGACTGGCCTAAATGTGGGTGAGGTTGTACCCTCTACCACATGGAACGGGGGTGAGATCTGGAGGCCACTGAAGACAATGGAGGTGATCGGGGGTGACAGGAAATTGGATGAGGAATAGCCAAATTGGTAGAACAGACAAGATGACAACCAGGGACCCTGGGGGATGGCAGAAGTAGGACAAATACGTGCCCTAATTTGACAATGGATGCCACAGGATGATTGATTAAAACAAGATCATGGAATGTACCAGGGCGATGGGGTAACAAGTAAGCTGGTTGTATTCTGGAGTCACCGTGGAAGTGACTGGTGAAAATAGTGACAAAGAATGGGGAGTGTTTATGAACACTTAATTGTGTTTCATGCCCTTTGCACATATTATCTATATATTTCCATGGATAAATCTTTACAACAATCCTATGAGGAAGGTACTATTACTATCTCCACTTTGCAGAAAAGGAAACTGAAGCACTGAGATGTGAGTAACTTGCTCAGGTCCCAGAGCTGGTAGAGGTGTGGTCAGGATTTGACTTTAGAGGCTTTGCTCTTAATTACTACATCATACCATCCCCTTCCAGTGGGCAAAATGGTCTCCTAAGTGATGGGGGTTGTAGTAGTCAGTCTGTGGCATGGGTGGGGAGGAGCAGAGACATGGGAAGGGCTATTAGAAAGTTCCCTTCCATACCACCACCCCTGCTTGGTTCTGCCCCTTCCTCTGCTCACTAGTGCCCCTTTATCCCACGTGTTAGGATTAAGGTTCACTAATGTCATGGTTCATTCTTACTCCTCTCTCCCTTCAAAATGCCAGAGAGGTTGAATCAAACTGCACAAAAAAGACCATGGCAGAGAGACAGACAGGGCTGGCTATGAGAAGGTTTTGGGGGAGATAGGTTATCAAGGAGAGGACCCAGACAACTGAGGTTTGTGAAGCACACGAAAGTGTTGCTGTATGTTATAAGGTCATTTGAGAGATGAAACACTGGAGAACCTGTTCATTCTTTTTGGTTTCTGGGCTGTACCTTATTGATAAAACCGTAGCTCCATGCATACTCTGGGTCATGTAAGCCCTGCAGCTTATGTTTGGATTAGACCAGAGCAGGCAGATCAGACGATGATGGTTGGTAACACAGTCCCTCTTGCCAGGGTGAACTTGTGGGAGTCCGGCGTTAAAGTTTGGAGAGGGTTCTTTCCAAGTAGTACCACAGATGATACCCCAAAAGGCAAAGGCAACTCAGCCCAGACTGCCAGCCATGGCTGTCCCTGGAGTATAAAGTGAGTTCCCTGGCACTGCCTGGATTTGCCGATCTTGCTGTAGGTAGACTCCGTGGGCAGTGAGAATGAAGGAGGTCTGGCTAAGGAGCAGGGATCCAAGAAACTGCCCCCCCAGTCCCCCGCCGGGAGGAACCCCTTCAAGGGACATGAGCCACCATTCTGTCTCACTTTCATTCCTAAGAGCTGGCTCATCCTGCACACTACCATTCCCCCTGCTCTCTCCCAGGATGCCTTCAGCTCTTCCAGGACATTCTGTGACCATTCTCTGTCCCTAATTTCTCTGACCCTTGGTCCCAATCATCTTGGAGGGTGTGCACTCCGACAAGGAGAGAGCTGACTTGGTGCTTCCCCCATTCTTAAGTATTCAGAGGAAATATCAACCCCAGAAGCCCATGCTCCTCTTCCATGAGGCCCTTGATTTCCCTTTGCTCATTCATGAAGGTCGGGGCTGACACCAGCTGCAGGCTCACTCCAGAGCCCCGGTGCCCTCACCCCATACCTGGTCAGCCGGTCAGTGCTCTCCTGGGGGGCTGGAGGCGGGTAGAGGACAGCCTCGACCTCTCAGTTCCGGACTGCAGCTCCAAAGAGGGGAGCTTGGGAAAAGATCCCTTGGACCCAAGTCCAGGATCACAGAGGCATCAACCCTTGTCTTCAGGAGCCTGGGATGCCTTCATTTCCTGCCTTCAATCTCACTACTCACCTCTGTCTTGGCTTATTTCTGCCCCTAAGAAGGCTGAGAATGGGAAAGGGGGTGGGGAAGGAAACACCCACACTTCTCCCCAGAACTCTGAGGCTCAGGGACACCCCCTCTTTCAGCTCCCAGTGACCCTGGAATTAAAGAGCTCTCCTTGCTCCACTGTGCCCAGGCTACAGGAATCCCCTGAGTCTGTCCTGTCCCCTCAGTGATAGACTGTGAGGCCACAGAGAGACACAGAGGCACACAGAGACAGAGACAGAGATCAGAGAAACTGAGAAGAGCCAGGGAGAAAGAGGAAAGGAAGATATCACCCAAGCGCCAGATGCTCCACTGGCCCCAAAGGGTTGAGTCAAAGAAGGGAAGTGGGGTCTGAGGGAGCTGGGTCCCTCTGCAGCTCTGCCCTGACCTTCTGACTCAAGTGTTCTTAACTTGGAGTCACTGAACTTGGATGGGAAAAAAATTACATTATTTTCACTAATCTCTAGCTGAAATGTAGCACGTCCGTCCTTCATTTATAACAGGAATTACAAACCAGTCCTATTAGCCATAACTATGACTTTGTCACCAGTAGAAATCATATATATTTTTGTATCAGATTGCAGCATTGCAGGTATTTTGAAATATCATTTATGCTCATCACTGCTTCAAAATTATGTGAGGCATCAACCTACAGCTAGATCTTATTTAAAGCATTAATACAGAAGCACATATATTATTATATCACTTAAAATCATTTTATAAGTGTATTTCAATATAATTGGTTTCCTTTGTAATCCTACATATTTCATCTTATGCATTTTAAAAACATTCTTCTGAGACTGGGTCCATACATTTTGCCAGATTGTCAAAGGGGAGCCTGACATACACAAAAATAGGCTCAGAACTCCTGTATCTGGGTCCTGACCAGGACCCCCAGCACCCATCCCTCAAGCTCCCTGTGCCTGAACTAATTTACCCAACTCTCCTCTCTTGTTGAGTTTCTCTGAATCCTCCAAGAAGAAGCTGCCAAGGCAGGATGAAATGTGCAAGGATTTGAGTAAAGCAAATGCCTGTGAAAGAGGAAGGGAGCCAGGAGCTAGCTGGGAGATCTATGAAAGAGAGGGAAGGAAGGAAGGTTGAGAGGAAATATCCTAGGGGGAAATCTCTAGTCAATGTCCGCTGTCAGGGGAGCCACCTATCTCCCAAGATTAGACCTGTCTTAGGATCTCCACTGAGCTGGGTCACTGGCTGGGAGCTTCCCAGGGGGAAGCTGGCATTAGAGTAGAAGCTGATAGATTTCAGAGAGAACCAGCCAAAGCCCTTGGTCAATTTTCACTCCTTATAGTTGGAGTTCTATGAAGAGCCTTCTCCTGGCCTCCCCAGTTACCCATCCAGTACAAAGACATTCAGAAAACTCTTATTTGTAAAATTGAGGTGGTAAAATTCCCTATCTTAAGGGTTGTGGTGAGAATGAATCAAAATTTGCAAAGCAGTGTTTGCACAGGGCCTGGGGCCTAGTCAGTGCTCAATAATTGGTAGCCATTATTATGGCCATTTTAAGTATTGCTATCATTCTCCTTCTCAGCTAGAAGGGCTCCAGGATGCTGGAAATGGCTGCCCAGTTCCAAGCTGGGGCAACTGGGAGAGGAGGGGGCACTTCCCCACATTCCCTTCACCTTCCCCGGGTGGCAGGGGTCTTCCCCTAGCTACTGACAGACAGTTCCTGTGTCTGCTGACTCACAGCCAACTTCCTCTCATACAAACAGGAAAGCAAAGCCGGCCAGCGGGTGTCCCCCCCCCCACCACCCCCCAACGCCACGCACAGCTAAAGGCCAGCCCAGCTCTGAGGGGAAGTGCCTCAGGCCCTGGGGACAGGCTCCAAGGCTGGGGCTCCAGGCAAGATGCCGAGAAGGGAGAGGAGCAGGTTATCCTCAGGCCTTCTTCTCACCACTCCCCTCCAAATTGCAATAGGGAGGTGGGAAGAACGGGCTTCACCCCAGGATGAAAAGGCTGCTTGCTGGGTAACCGTGCTGACAGGGCACCACCCTTATCTTAAAGGGCAGCCGCAAAGCCTGGTTTGGGAGTAAGGATGTTGCCTTGCTGCCCTGCATGCCTGGGAGGAAACCTACACCAGGCGCTTGAAGAGGGAGAAGCAGTTGAGGGTTTCTCTGCTGGGCCTCGGCCTCTTTCCCCCAAGTCAGATGGCGGGGCTTCTGAAGGTTTGCCAGCTTGGAAGGCTGTGCATATCCATCCGTGACTTGTGGATGTCAGCTTCTGTTCCCCGTTAACTGGGTACCAGAGTCCAGCCACCCTGCTGGGCGTGGGAGAGGTGGTGCCCTGGGGACTTAGGGCCCGATGCTTTCCCTCCCCTTTTGACAAGACGGACGGGGAGGGAACGGCGGCGGGGATGCAAAGCTGTCCCTCGCAGCACTCTCCTTCTCTCTCTTGTTCTACCCTTGTCCCCAGTTCCGTCTAGTCTCTGCCTCTTTGTCCCGCTCTTTAAGGCTGACTCGGCCTCCAACCCTGTTCCGGCCCCCCCGCCCTTTCTGGGCCCCTAAAGGGGCTGAGCTGGTTAGGCTGTGAGATAAGCACAACGGTTGGGTAAGGAGCCCAAACCTTTAGAAGACCGCCGCTTGCACAAGGAGTGGCCGGGGCCTCCGCGGAGGGAACCGACGACAGGGGCGGGGCGGGGCTCCGTCGGGGGAGGGCTGAGGGGAGGCGGGGCCGGCGCGGCGCGACCCGGAGCCTCGGACGGCGCGGCGGGTGGGTACCGGGGAGCGGACGGCGGCCGCGTAGTGAGGTGAGGACCCCCGCGCCCCCCGGCTCCTGCCTCCCAGACTCCTCCCTATCACCTCGAGGGCCTCTGTGGGATCCCTGGCCCCACTCCGCGCCCGCGGCCCTCCCCTCTCCCCCTCCCCGCCGCGATCAGCCCCTCCCTCCGGTTGCCGGCCTCTGCCCCCTCCCTCCTTGCCCCCTCCCTCGTAGTAGCCGGAGCTGCCCTGTGCTGCCCTGCCCGCCCCCCCTGGCCCCCACCCCCCGCACTCCTGCCCCGCTCACCTCCTAGTTCTCAGTCCCGTGCCCTCGAGTCGGGCCTGAGTCACCGGGAAACTGGACTCTGAGTCAGGACGGGAGGTGCAGCACCCGGGCCCTATCTTGGGGAGGGGGCTCTGCCGCAGAGAGGCAGAGAGAGGCCAGAACTGATGCTGGGGCGAGAGGCAGTTCTGGTAAGAAGGACCCCGCAGGAGAGAAACTGGGAGAGAGAAGTACGGGCAGAGGCAGAGACAGAAACCTAAGAGTCAGAATTGGCCAGACACAGATAAAACTGAAGATCTAGTTGAAATGGAGACAGAGGCAAGGAGAGGCTTAATGACAGCAAAACAAGGAAGGGACCAAGATGGATTTAGACATAGAGATGGAGTTGGAATGCGGTGGGGACAGGGACAGGGTAGACAAAAACTCACGGAGAGAGGATCCAGGAGAGGTCTAGGTACTAACTAGATCAGGGTCCACGTCAAGGTGGTGGAATGGGACAGAGCCTCAGAGACCTGAGTCCAAAGGCATGGACAGGGCAAAGGAAGGCTTGGAGAAAGCAGAGGTAGGGGAATGTCATTTCGCAGTGTGAGTTCCTGCAGGGTGGGTGTTCCAGTTTGCACACACATATGGGAGAAGATGCTGCAGGTGGGTGCTGGGTGGAGACCCTGGTGTACCCCCGGTCCCTCATCTCTCTCGCCCAGTTAGTTCTCTGCCCCATCCTCACTCCCCAAGTGGCCTGTGCCCAGATGTTGGTACTGCCTAGAGCTCTCTGGACAGCCTGACCAAGGCAGGCAGGATGTGGGGGCGGCCAGAGCTGGAGGGACAGGAAGGAAGTCTGAGCAGAGACAATAGGTGGAAGGGGAGGAGGAACTGGGAACGACCAGGATTAGGATGGCCGGAGCCTATACTCAGCCCTGGAACCAGTGGGAGTGGGAGGTGCGCCTCCCTTCTTCTCCTCCCCTCTCCTCTGTGTCATAGCAGCTTCATCGTGGGCCCCTCCTCCCCACCAGCCTCTGTCATCCCCACCCCTGCAGGGTTCTGGCATCTTGTCCCAGGCTTGCTGACTTGAGTATATGCAGAGCTTTGACCCAGACACTGCGTGGGCAGGAGCTAAGGGGCCAATGCTCTCACCAAGAAGCCAGCTTGCCATGAGCCTGGGGCAAGCCTCCTCCCCTCCCTGGCCTCAGTTTCCTCCTCTGCAAATGAAGGGGTGCTCCTACAATGGGGAGGCCCTTTCCAATGTTTGGGGTTGGCTCTGCCTCCGGATCACAGGCTTCTGGTCATTTTCTCTGAAGGAAGACTGGAGTCTGGTGGCCTCTGTCCAAGCCTCAGACGTTGGGACAGGGAGGGGGAATCTCAGCCTGAGCCCTCCCTTCACCCTGCCCCTCCCCCAGCAATGGCCTGAGCCCCCATGGCTGCCCCTCAGGACCTGGACATCGCTGTGTGGCTGGCCTTGGTGCACCTGGAGCAGTATGCAGACGCGTTCCGGCAGCAGGGTCTGGCTACAGCGGGTGCGGCCCGTGGCCTGGGCCACGGGGAGCTGAGGCAGCTGGGCGTCAACGCCACGGGGCACCGGAAGCGCATCCTGCGCCTGCTGCAGGCGGGCACTGCCGAGGGCCCCCCGGATCCCCAGCCTGAAAGTGCCATGGAGCCTTCGCACAGCCCAGCACCCCCAGCCCAGCCCACCAAGCCTGTGCCTAAGCCCAGGACAGTATTTGGTGGACTCAGTGGCTCCGCCACCACCCAGAGGTCTGGGTTGGGTCCAGCCGTCTGGAGACCAGAGGCATCCAAGAGCCCAGAGCCCAGCCTGAGTCCGAGGTCCCCTACTGTCCCTCCGAGGTCTTCCTCCGAGCAGCCGTCGGCCTCAAATACTGTGGAGATGATGCCCAATGCCATCTACTTTGGCTTGGACTTGAGAGGCGGGGCCCAGACAGCTCAGGACATGTGAGTGGGGTCGGCTCCCTGGGACCCAATGCTGGGGGCAGGGAGGAGCAGGGCATGAGGGCTTGTCCTTCCTTCTCTCTCCCTGAATGACCACTAGACCTCTCTCCTTAGGGCCCCAGACAGCTCTCAGACAGCTGCCCCCACCCCTGCCCTCAGGCCCACAACGGGCACAGGTAGGTTGGCTATCATGGGTTGGGGGAAAGGAGCTGTGCCCCTCAGGACTCTCACCTGACCTCTTCCCTGTCTCCCCTGTTTCTCCACCTGCCAGTGCACATCATGGACCCTGGTTGCCTGTACTATGGTGTCCAGCCTGTGGGGGTCCCAGGGGCCCCCGACAGAAGAGAAGGCAGAGGTGTCTGTCAGGAAAGGGCTGAACACAGGTGAGTGGTCCATAGAGTGACTGTGGCAGGAAGAGGAGCGGGTTGAGCTGGTGGCAGCCGTGTTTCCCATTGGTCATCAAATGTGTGTTGAGTGTCCACTGTGTGCCAACTGGGTTATTGAGATTCAGGATGAATATGACAGACAGACCCAGTCTCCCATTAGGCAGCCTGTGACTCATTGGGGACAGATAAGAAATAAAACAGGTAGACAAAGAAATGCATATATGACTTAAAATACGGAGAAGTGCCTTTCTTTCATTTAACAATCTTTTTTGAGCACCTACTGAATGTCAAATATTGTTGTAAATACTTGGGATAGATCATAAATCCCTGCCCTTGTGGGAAATCAGTCAATTAACAATAGATGTAATAAATGAGTTATTCCTGTGTTGAAAGGTAATAGTGAAAGTGAAAGTGCTAGTCACTCAGTTGTGTCCGACTCTTTGCGACCCCATGGACTGTAGCCTGCCAGGTTCCTCAGTCCATGGAATTCTCCAGGCAGGAATACTGGAGTGGGTTGCCATGCCCTTCTACAGTAAAAGGTAATAAGTACCATGAAAAAAAATTGAAAAGGGTAAGAGGGCCAGATGGGGTGAGGGGGGGAAAGGACTGCAGTTTTTCACCAGGAGTTGCCAGAGTGTTAAGAAGATGATGTTTGAGCTAAAACTTGAAAGAAGTGAGGGAGTTAGTCCTTCTAGGGGAAGAATGCTGCAAGTGGGAAGTGTGGGCAGAATAGAGACTTTGAGAAGGCCGTGTAACCAGGGGATCCGGGAGCGATGACAAGGTCAGCAGGGCTGGGACAGAGGGGGCCAGGGTGGGAAGAGCTGGGGCAGAAGCTGTCAGAGAGGCAAAAGGAGCCATATCGGGACTTTCACTTTTACTCTTAAGTGAAATGAGAAGCGAGCTATTGGAAGGGTTTTGACTTATATTTTAAGAATCCCTCTGGCTGCTGTGTTGGCAATGATCTGTAGGGGCAAAAGCAGAAGCAGAGAGACTAGTTTGGAGGTTCTTATTGTGATCTAGGTGAGAAATCTCAGGCTACTGCTATGAGAGTGGGAAGGGTGAGGAGTGGTTGGTTTGGGTTATATCTTGAAGACAAACTGTCCTAGTAAATTGAATTGTGACAGAAAAAGAGGAGTCAAGAAAGACTTCAAGGGTTTCCGTCTGAGCCTGCACTGTCCGGTGTGGTAGCCAGTAACCACGTGTGACTGCTGAGCACTTGAAATGTGGCTAGTCTGGTGTGAGCTGTGCTAAAACTATAAAACAACCAAATTTCAAAGACCGTTTGATAGTGCTTTTCTGAGCAACTGAAAGTTCATGGAGTTGTTGTGGTCTGAAATGGGGAAGACTATGCATAACACCGGAGTAAGGCAGATTGAGAGTTCAGGTTTTGATGCGTTGAATTTGAGGTGTGTATTATATGCCCAAGAAGAGGTGGTAAATAGGCTGTTGGATATACAAGTCTGGAGTCTGGGGGAGAGGTCTGAACAGGAGATCTAGGTTTGTGTGTTGTCAGCATTTAGATGGGTGTATGTAGCTGTGAGTGAGTGTAGGTAAAGCGGAGGACCAAGATAAGGTCCTGGCATACTCCAGGATTGAGAGATTGGGGATAGAAGGAAGAATCAACAAAACAGGCTGAAAAAAAAACCTTAGTGAAGTAGGAGGAGAATCAGGAGAAGTTGATGCCACAGGAGCTAACGGAAGAATAGATATAAGGTGGAGGAAGAGGTCAGGTCAGATGTATCCAATGCTACTGAAGGTCGGGTAGATGAGCACTGAGAATTGACCTCTGGAATTGGTGACACGGAGGTTACTCGGGACCTTGACAAGTGCTGGGAGTGCAGGCTTGATTTGTGTGGGCTCAAGAGAGAACAAAGGAGAGGAACTGGAAATATGAAGACAACATTTTTGAGAAGTTTTTCTGCAAAGAAGAGCAGAGAGTTTGAGTGGTTATTGATAGTGGAAGTGGAGTCAAGAAAGGGGCTTTAATAGCATGGAATGCTGTGTATATTCATAGGTGAATAGGGATGATCTGATAGAGAGGGAAAACTAGTGGATATAGGAGAAAGAAAAGGGACAAAGTCTGGAGTGATGTCCTTGTGTAGGTGAGAGGACTGGAACCAAGTGCCCAGAGGACAGATCAGCTTTAGACAGGGGTGTTTGTCATAGTACCAGGAGGAAAACTGTGTATATGTGGAATGGGGCAGATGGGCCGCTGGGGGTCTGTGGCGATTATCCTCTGGTTGCTTCAGTTTCTCAATTAAGTAGGAAACAAGTAGGGTAGGGTGGAGGTTCTTAACCCGAGCTGCACTACAGCCTGGGGAACTTTGAAAATGACAGATGCCTGGGCCTTGTTCCCAATGACTCAAATTTAAGTGTCTGGCATGGGGCTCACACAGGGCTTCCCCGGTAGCTACGTGGTAAAGAATCCACCTGCCAATGCAGGAGACTCGGGTTCAATCCCTGGATTGGAAAGATCCCGTGGAGTAGGAAATGTCAATCCATGCCAGTATTCTTGCCTGGAAAATCCCGTGGACAGAGGAGGCTGGCGGGCTCTAGTCCATGAGGTCACTAAGAGCTGGACATGACTGAGCACACACGTATGCACATGGGGTTCATATGCAGATATGTTTAAGTTTCCTAAGTGATTTGTACAGCTGAGGTAAGGAACCACTGGAAAGTGACAGAATAATAGAGGACTTTCTGGGAAGGAATACCTGAAGGATGGAAAGAAGCAGCCTAGGGAAGTGTGTTCCAGGCAGAGGGAACAGTATGGCAAAGACTCTGAACTAGGGAAGAGAATGTGGCTGGACTGTAGTGAGCAAGGCAAAGGCAATGCAGGATGAGGTTGTCAGAGTTGCCCTGGGTCTCTCTGTACACAGTCTTGCATCCACTGGTAAGGAATTTTGATAGGTGTTAACGGGAAGTCATTGTAGAGATTCCTGCAGGTGCGTGAAATGATCTTATTCGCATCCTTGGTGGAAGGGCGAGAATGGAAGCAAGTGACTGGTTAGACAATTGCCTTCACTTCGGTGAGAGCTATTGGGAACTTGGTCCAGGGAGAGAAAGGCAAGAACTTTTTGGAGAAAGAACCAATCAGACTTATTGATGAGATAGGCAGCTGTGGCAGAAGTCATCTGTGTTAGTTATTCCCCAACTTTTCCACCAAGTAATACTAATGGCAGATGCAAAGGACTGACATTTTTCAAAAGAAAAGTCCTAGTGTGCCCTGGGAAGAAGATCCATGCTCGTGTTTTAGGTTTTCGGCCTCCCTGTTCCCTTGCTTAAAAAGCAGATCTGGTACCTGCTGGGCATTCCAGTAGGTGCTGTGGGTGGGGCTGTCCAGGGAACTGGCTCTAAAGTGTGTTCCCCTCTGTCTTGGCCCCCACAAGGCTCAGCAGGCCGGATCTGGAAGCACGTGAGGATGCTGGTTATGCCAGCCTTGAGCTGCCTGGGGACTCCACCCTCTCCCTGCCCACCCTGGACACAGAGACCAATGATGACCTCATTTCACCCTATGCCAGCTTCTCCTCCACGGCAGACCGCCCCACGCCCCTGCTCAGTGGCTGGCTAGACAAGCTGTCCCCTCAGGGGTGGGGCTGCTGGGAAGGGGAGCGGGGCACGGGAGGCTGGCTGGTGGTGGAGGTCGGGTCTCAAGTGCTCCCAGATCCTAAGACCCCTGGAGTGCAGGTCTTCCCAGTTACTGATCTCGGCCTCTCCCTTCCCCAGAAACTACGTCTTTCAGAGGCGCTTTGTGCAGTTCAACGGGAGGAGTCTGATGTACTTTGGCAGTGATAAGGTAGGTCTGGGAGATGCTTCATGGGGCCTGGGGAAAGGGAGAGGGAGAGCTGAGAGAGGCTCAGGATGGGAAGGCCAATCCCCCCGTGGTGGAGAGGCAGGCACCATGTGACTGTTGTCAGGGTCAAAAGGAGCGCAGTTAGCAGCTGTACCCCACTGCTTGCGGGATGAGTGCCGAATCTCATTAAATGTTGGTTCTGGCCCCCAGGGGTCAGTGCACATGGCTGAGTTCCTGTCCCCAGGGGCCAATGGGCTGTCTGTCCCTCCAGGACCCCTTCCCCAAGGGTGTGATCCCTCTGACGGCCATCGAGATGACCCGCAGCAGCAAGGACAACAAGTTCCAGGTCATCACCGGCCAGAGGGTGTTCGTGTTCCGCACAGAGAGTGAGGGTGAGGGCCAGGGCCCCCTGGGTTCAGAGCAGGGCTGGGGAGGCCAGGTGAGCTCACAGCCCACTTTACCTGCTTCCCCATCCCCCGCCAGCTCAGCGGGACATGTGGTGCTCCACGCTGCAGTCCTGCCTGAAGGAGCAGCGCCTCCTGGGCCACCCCCGGCCCCCGCAGCCACCTCGACCCCTCCGCACGGGCATGCTGGAGCTGCGTGGGCACAAAGCCAAGGTGTTTGCTGCGTTGAGCCCTGGAGAGCTGGCCCTGTACAAGAGTGAGCAGGTGAGCAGGGCTGGGCCAGGGCTGAGGGACCTGACCTAGCCCACTCGGACCTCACTGTGCCTGCCCACTGCCCCCGACCCCCGACTCTGCCAGGCCTTCTCTCTGGGCATCGGGATCTGCTTCATTGAACTACAAGGCTGCAGTGTGCGGGAGACCAAGAGTCGCAGCTTCGACCTGCTCACACCACATCGCTGCTTCAGGTGGGGCCCAGACTGGCAGGAGGCAAGGCCGGGGGAGAGACCTTGAGGGGGAACACTGGGGTGCAGAGGCCCCAAGGCCTCCTCCTTAGGATGTCAGTGGGTGTGTCCCGACGGGAGTCCAGTGAACAGGGTCAAGGATGTCAGGAGGGGCTGGGCTGGCCCACGTATGGCTGTGGTGGCTGCTGCAGGAATGCCCCGGGTGGTGGGGCGGGTAGGGGGCTGGGTGTCCAGGCCCACGGACTGGCTGTCCACCCCTCAGCTTCACAGCCGAGTCTGGGGGGGCTCGGCAGAGCTGGGCGGCCGCTCTGCAGGAAGCAGTAACCGAGACCCTGTCTGACTACGAGGTGGCTGAGAAGATCTGGTCTAATCGGGCAAACCGGCACTGCGCGGACTGTGGCGCCTCCCGCCCAGACTGGGCTGCGGTCAACCTGGGAGTGGTCATCTGCAAGCAGTGCGCAGGTGAGGGCTGGGGCCTTTAGCTGAAACGGGGAGGGGCTCGGGGGCTCGGGGCAGGAGGGCTCAGGGTGCCCATGCCCTTCACACCCTAACAGGTCAGCACCGGGCCCTGGGTTCTGGGATCTCCAAGGTGCAGAGCCTGAAGCTGGACACAAGTGTGTGGAGTAATGAGATAGTGCAGGTGAGAAGTCTGCAGAGGGAAAATGTGTGTCTGGGGGTGTGGGCTGGGGTGGAAGGAGCATGTGTGAAAAGGCCTTGGGTCCAGCCTGGGGACAGGATTGGAATGCCTGGGGATACAAGTTTCTGTCACTTGCCTCTGCTCCCTGTGACCCTGCAGTTGTTCATTGTCCTGGGAAACGATCGCGCCAACCGCTTCTGGGCAGGGTCACTCCCCCCAGGTGAGGGCCTGCACCCAGATACCACCCCTGGCCCTCGGGGAGAGTTCATCTCTCGGAAGTACCGGCTCGGTCTCTTCCGGAAGCCCCACCCTCAGTATCCAGATCACAGCCAGCTTCTCCAGGTAGGAGGGAAGGCCGGGGCTGATGGGTCTCTGAGTTGAAATGCCTAAACTTGGAGTGGGGCTGTTTTGGAGACAGGAGGACTGTCACCAGGGCTCCCAGTTTGTGTGCTGGGGTTGACAGAGGCCTTCTCTCCCTGTAGGCATTATGTACAGCTGTGGCAGGACCCAACCTGCTGAAGAACATGACCCAGCTCCTCTGTGTCGAGGCTTTTGAGGGAGAGGAGCCCTGGACCCCCTCAGCCCTCGATGGCAGCTTCCCTAGTCTCCTGCCCCCAGGTAATCCCCACAAGGCTTCCTCTCTCTCCCTGCAAGAATTCTCAGCCCTGACCCGTGCCTTGGTTCTTCTGGCGGGGGCCCCCAATTACCTGTCAGCTAGCCCATCACAATGGCCCAACTTGGGCAGTTTCCCAACCCTCCAAGTCCTCTAGGCCCTATTTCTTCGTATTTGAAATGACCACTAATGACCACTGTCTGGAGTGGATCTGGATGCTTGAGGTGTTAGTGCTGGCCTATCCCTGTCAGGGTCAACCCATAGGTCGGGTCAACCCATAGGTCAGTTCTCACCTGCCCAAGGGAAGTCTGATCATAGAAATGGTCATCTTACACAGGCTGGTCTCCAGTAGTCATGCCACAGGGGCCAAGACACTTACAGGAAGGACCCCTGCCTGAGCCTTCCACCCAGAGCTTACTTGTTTGCTGGCTGGTGGAGACAGGCAGTGGGCAAGGACTGGCTTAGAAACCTCATCACTGCCTGCCACCTTCTTCTGTGATCTGGGTGGTGAGGGGTCCAGCACCACTGGGCTCTACTAGGCCATGCTGCCCATGGAGTTGGGTCCCACTGTCTTCCTCGATTCAAGCACTTTCCCAAGGGGATCAGGGGGTTCCATTGCACTGGCCTGACGTGACCACTTCTCCTTTCCCTTGCAGACCCCTCCCCTGGCGTGTACAATGAAGTGGTGGTGCCTGCCACTTACAGCAGCTTCCTGTACTGTGGTCCCATCAGTAACAAAGCTGGACCCCCACCCCCTCGCAGGGGCCGAGATGGTGAGACGGGAGCCAAGGGATGGGAGGGGATGGGCAGAAACCAGGATGGTTGGGAGTGTTCCCTAGAGAGATAAGGAGGAGAGGACTGGGACAGGACACGCCCTGAAATGGACAAGGGTGCTGGGGTCAGAGGGACCGTGGCAGGGGTGGGGAGGGGCAGCATTGGGTGATTGTGCTTTGAAGTCACACCATGGGGGCTCAAATTGCAGCTCTGCTGCTTTCTCCCCATGTGACTTGGGCAAGTACTTCAACTCTGAGCCTCAGTTTCCCCATCTGCAAAACAGGATTGAATGTAAAAACTCCCCTCATAGAGTTGTGACGACTACAGGAGATCCTACGTAGGTAGAGGGTTTGGCACAGAATAATATCTGGCAAATGGGAATTCTGACAGTGGGGACAGAGGTCTGCTGCCTGCTGACCACCACTTTCCCTCTTAGCTCCCCCCCGACTGTGGTGTGTCCTGGGTGCGGCTCTGGAAATGTTTGTGTCGGAAAGCAGCCCTGAACCCCTCCACCTCATCCAGCCCCAGGATGTTGTATGTTTGGGTGTGAACCCCCCACCCACTGACCCAGGTGACCTCGACAGGTAACACCCACCCTGTTCCCTGAACTTCCCTTTTTCCCTCCTGATCCTGAGCCTGCCAGCCCTCTCACTCACCCCGTCCCTCCTCCCGGACCTCATCTCTCTAGGTTCCCCTTCTCCTTCGAGCTCATCCTCACCGGGGGCAGGATTCAGCATTTTGGCACAGATGGAGCTGACAGTCTGGAGGCCTGGACCAGCGCCCTGGGCAAGGTGAGATAGCTGAGACCCATCCCCCGCCTACAGCTCGTGGGTTCCCTGTACACCCTGCCCCCAACCTGTCCCCTCCTATTCCTGCAGCCACGCCCACCCCTGCCACTAACAGCTGAGGTTGACTAAGCACTTACTCTGTGCCAGGTCCTGTGTTAAACGCTGCCCACTCAATATCTCATTTAATTTTCACAACACTTAGAGGTAAGGATTATCAATATTTCACACCTAGAACTCAGAGGTTATGAAGCCACTCAGTCAAGGTCACAGAGCTAGAAGGCAGTAGAGCACAGGACGGAAGTCAGGCCTCTGTCTGCAAAGCTCACAGGCCAGACTGCACTGTGCTGGGCTCTTCCCTCAGAGAGGCTGCCACCTAACTCCTGCCCCCTCCCCCAGGCTCAGATCTCCAAGTCCACAGGCAAAGCTGCCTTCATCTGACCCAGCTTCTCCATTCCCAGGCAAGGCACTCTCTCCATCCTGCACCCCACCCCTGGCATTAAATTAGATCCCTGGCATTAAATCTAGATCCCTGGAGTCAGATATCCTGGGATTTGAGTCCTCTGACTCACATGTGTGAGCTCTTCCATATGGGTAGAGTGGGTGTCAAAGATCTACCCCCTGGGGTTGAGGATTAAGTGACACGTGAGGCCCACACTGCCTGGCACGCCGCAAGCCCTCCATCTGTGGGTGTTGAAGTAGTAATGGCGATGACAGTGATAATCGTTCCCATCCTTAAACAGCTTTTCCCCCAGCCCTGCTCCACCTTCAGCTCATCGCCCTGACGTGCCACCTCCCCGCCCCGCCACAGCTTCTTAGAAAGTTAGGAGCTCTGGCAGCTTGCAGTTCCTCCCTAACCCCTCTGGCTGCCCTCCTCGCCTTACTCTTCCGAGCGGTACCCCTGCAGGTGGCCAGTGACTTGCCCTGGGTGAGGTTCAAGGGCCTCCCTCTGGCCTCACCAGGTAGTCTGTATATCTGACACTACTCTGTAGGAAGCGCTCCCCTGCTCTGGCTTCTGACCCCACTCAGAACTCCTCACACCAATAAGCTGTCTTCATATCCTCTAAGGGCTCTGATACGGCCCTCCAAGTCTCCTCCTATTATCTCTTGCTTATTTGCTAAATTGTGTTTGACTCTTTTGAGAACCCATGGACTGTAGCCCGCCAGGCTTCTCTGTCCATTTCCCAGGCAAGTTGCCATTTATTCCTCCAGGGGATCTTCCCTACCCAGGGATCAAACTCACGTCTCTTACACTGGCAGGCGAGTTCACCACCACTGAGCCACCACTTTTCAAATATCCTTTAAGGCAGTGCTACCCCAAGTGTGGTCCGTTACCTGGTCCTGGCCGAGGAATTCTCTTACGGCCCGTGACAGGTTAAGTATAGAGCTTGAGAGTCACTATTTAGAATCTTTCATAGCAATGTGACAGAATAATTTTATGTGTGGGGTCTAATTTTTAAAAATTGGGGGCTTATATTTTATATGTCATTCTTTTTTCATTTCACTTTTCTAGTAATTTGTTTTGTTGTTTTTTAATCAAAGTGTTGGTTAGTGACAGATTGGTAAAAAAATTTTAAACTCCCTGTTCCTTCAGCACAAGTAGCTTGAGAAGCACTGCTTTGAGTTACTGCTTTGAGAAAAGGAATAGTCCTTTCTCCATGAAGCCTCTGCCTGGCCCCCTGGGGGTGGGACTTCCTGGGGCCTCGTGACTCTTCTGTCACAGCATGCAGCTACCCAGCGTGTCTTTCCCTACATCCCAATTAAGGGTATAACACTGCCTGCTGCACAGGCATCTTCTCTGTGTCGGCTGGAGCAAATCGAATTAAACTGCATTTCTTTCTTGTTTTTCTCCATCCATCTCCTGTCTCCTGCACCGGTCTTTTCTTTACTCTCTCCCCATCCCTTTCATTCCCCTCTTTCCTTGGCTTTCTCTCCATGTCTTCCTCTGCCTCCCCTTATCCCTCTCACTCTTACTTCTCTGCCCACCCTTGTCCCTTTCCCTGCCCTCCTCTTTCCCATTGTCCTCCTCCTCACAGTGGTTCTCTCCGCTGAGCTGTCACCAGCTGTTGGGGCCTGGGCTGCTGCGGCTGGGTCGCCTGTGGCTGCGGTCCCCCTCCCATACAACCCTGGCCCCTGGCCTCTGGATGTCTGGGTTCGGCCTTCTTCGTGGAGATCACCTCTTCCTGTGCCCGGCATCAGGCCCTGGGCCCCCAGCCCCTGAAGACATGGTGCATCTGCGCCGGCTACAGGAGATCAGTGAGCAGGGCTGCGGCAGGGAGGAAGGGTGGCTATGAGGGGTTGGGTAGTCGACCTTCATATATTTAGGGTCCCTATGGGAGATAGCAGGAATAGTGGATTCAGGCAGAAGTTCTAAAGTCAAATTGCCCAGATTTAGACCCCGCCACCCCACCATCACTTGCTGGCTGTGTGACCTTAGACAAGTTACTTAACCTCTCTGTGCTTTAGTTGCCTCATCTTCACATTAGGCTCAATAGTAGGGTTGTAACGAGTTTCATATAAGGCAATGCATGTTAAACACTTATCACAGAACTTGGCAGGAGGCATCTTACAGGTATTCAATAAATGTTATATATTATGTGTGTTATTATCATTATTTGAAGTCACTTGCTTGCTGGTTGGGGACTGAGAGAAGGGACTGGGAATTCTCTTTTCCTCTTAAAGAGGAACGGTGTGGGATAGATTTAGAGATCTGGAGACAAGAAACTTGAGTTCAAGCTCAGCTTTGCCATAACAAGTAATCTGAGGCATGTTAACTTAACCTCTCTGAGTTTATGTGAAACGGATGTCCCTCATTGCTGGCGGATTCTTTACCGTCTGAGCCCGAAGTGGGGATAATAGTATGTAACTCAAAAGGTTTAAGGCAGTATTGATTGTAAACCTCCTAGCATGGAACCTACATACCTTAAATACTTAATGAATATTAATCACTATGATGAAGATGATAATGATAGTGTCCCATGATTCTCCTCCAAGGTGTGGTCTCAGCAGCTGACACCCCGGACAAGAAAGAGCATTTGGTTTTGGTGGAGACAGGAAGGTAAGTCTTGCCCCTACCCTTGACTCTGGGCCCCGCTTCCTAGAGCACAGTTCACACCTTCCACCCAGGCCTGCTGGACCACTGCCCACTTCCTCAAAGTCACTTCCCTAGTCAGGGGCCCTGTCTGGGTTGGGTGTTGCTGCCCCCTGCTGGTGTCTCTGGGAAGTCTGATCCTTGTGCTCCTGGGCCTCTTAGCCTGAGGACTCCCCTGGAGCTGGCTCTGACTCAGATCTCTCGGGTCTCAGGACACTGTATCTGCAGGCAGAGGGCCGGCTAGACTTCTCAGCATGGAACGCGGCCATTGGCGGGGCAGCCGGCGGGGGAGGCACAGGGTTGCAGGAGCAGCAGATGAGCCGGGGTGACATCCCCATCATCGTGGATGCCTGCATCAGTTTTGTCACTCAGCATGGTGAGTGGGTACTGGCTGAGACTGAGCTAGTGAGGGATGGGAACATGGGCACTGCAGGTTAGATGGGATTGAGGA
Organism: Bos javanicus; assembly: GCF_032452875.1. Taxonomy (NCBI): domain Eukaryota; kingdom Metazoa; phylum Chordata; class Mammalia; order Artiodactyla; family Bovidae; genus Bos; species Bos javanicus. The sequence continues at coordinate 52,293,681 of NC_083874.1, read as the reverse complement.
GGGAGATGTGTGCATGTGACTTGCCTTCAAAAACTTTGCCTCCAGAGACTGCAACCTGACAGTGACGAGCTGCTCTGCCTTTCTGAGCCTCAGTTCCCTCATCTTTAAAGTGGGCCAGGACTTCCCTGCTGGTTAAATGGTTAGGAATCCAGGCTCCCAATGCAGGGGGAACAGGTTCAACACCTGGTCAGAAAACGAAGATCCCGCATGCCACTAACATCCCACATGTCGCACAGTACAGCCGAAAACTTTAATAATAATTAAATAGATTTTAAAAAATAAAATGGGGCTGTTGGACTTCCCTGGCAGTTCCAGTGGTTAAGACTCCACGTTCCCAATGCAGGGGGCGCAGGTTCGATCCCCTGGTCAAGGAAGATCCCACATGCCGTATGGTATGGCCAAAAAATAAAAAGAAAGAAAATGGGGCTGCACACAGTCTCATGTTCCAGGATAGTGGTGATAAAGAGCACATGTGACGCATTTAGGACCTATAGGTGGTTAAGTGAGAAATAGATTTAAGGGACTAGATCTGATAGAGTGCCTGATGAACTATGGACGGAGGTTTGTGACATTGTATAGGAGACAGGGATCAAGACCATCCCCAAGAAAAAGAAATGCAAAAAAGCAAAATGGCTCTCTGAGACGGCCTTACAAATAGCTATGAAAAAAAGAGAAGCAAAAAGCAAAGGAGAAAAGGAAAGATATACCCATTTGAATGCAGAGTCCCAAAGAATAGCAAAGAGAGACAAGAAAGCCTTCCTCAGTGATCAGTGCAAAGAAATAGAAGAAAACAATAGAATGGGAAAGACTAGAGGTCTCTTCAAGAAAATTAGAGATACCAAGGGACATTTCATGTAAACATGGGCTCAATAAAGGACAGAAATGGTATGGACCTAACAGAAGCAGAAGATATTTAGAAGAGGTGGCAAGAATACACAGAAGAACTGTACAAAAAAGATCTTCATGACCCAGATAATCATGATGGTGTGATCACTCACTTAGAGCCAGATATCCTGGAATGTGAAGGCAAGTGGGCCTTAGAAAGTATCACTATGAACAAAGCTAGTGGAGGTGATGGAATTCCAGTTGAGCTATTTCAAATCCTAAAAGATGATGCTGTGAAAGTGCTGCACTCAATATGCCAGCAAATTGGGAAAACTCAGCAGTGGCCACAGGACTGGAAAAGGTCAGTTTTCATACCAATCCCAAAGAAAGGCAGTGCCAAAGAATGCTCAAACTACTGCACAGTTGCACTCATCTCACACACTAGAAAAGTAATGCTCAAAATTCTCCAAGCCAGGCTTCAACAATACGTGAACCATGAACTTCCAGATGTTCAAGCTGGTTTTAGAAAATGCAGAGGAACCAGAAATCAAACTGCCAATGTCTGCTAGATCATTGAAAAAGCAAGAGAATTCCAGAAAAACATCTATTTCTGCTTTACTGACTATGCCAAAGCCTTTGACTGTGTGGACCACAATAAATTGTGGCAAATTCTGAAAGAGATGGGAATACCAGACCACCTGACCCGCCTTTTGAGAAATCTGCAGATCAGGAAGCAACAGTTAGAACTGGACATGGAACAACAGACTGGTTTCAAATAGGAAAAGGAGCACATCAAGGCTGTATATTGTCACCCTGCTTATTTAACTTATATGCAGAGTACATCATGAGAAACATTGGGCTGGATGAAGCACAAGCTGGAATCAAGATTGCCAGGAGAAATATCAGTAACCTCAGATATGCAGATGACACCACGCTTATGGCAGAAACCGAAGAAGAACTAAAGAGCCTCTTGATGAAACTGAAAGAGGAGAGTGGAAAAGTTGGCTTAAAGCTCAACATTCAGAAAACGAAGATCATGGCATCTGGGTCTCATCACTTCATGCCAAATACATGGGGAAACAGTGGAAACAGTGAGAGACTTTATTTTTGGGAGCTCCAAAATCACTGCAGATGGTGACTGCAGCCATGAAATTAAAAGACGCTTACTCCTTGGAAGGAAAGTTATGACTAACCTAGACAGCATATTAAAAAGCAGAGACGTTACTTTGCCAACAAAGGTCTGTCTAGTCAAGGCTATGGTTTTTCCAGTGGTCATGGATGGATGAGAGAGTGGGACTATAAAGAAAGCTGAGCACCGAAGAATTGATGCTTTTGAACTGTGGTGTTGGACAAGACTTTTGAGAGTCACTTGGACTGCAAGGAGATCCAAACAGTCCATCCCAAAGGAAATCAGTCCTCAATATTCATTGGAAGGACTGATGTTGAAGCTGAAACTCTAATACTTTGGCCACCTGATGTGAAGAACTGACTCATTTGAAAAGACCCTGATGCTGGGAAAGATTGAAGGCGGGACGAGAAGGGGACGACAGAGGATGAGATGGTTGTATGGCATCACCGACTCAATGGACATGAGTTTGAGTAAGCTCTGGGAGTTGGTGATGGACAGGGAGGACTGGGGTGCTGCAGTCCATGGGGTCACAAAGAGTCAGACATGACTGAGCGACTGAACTGAACTGAAGTGTTCCATAGCTACTCTGACTGGGGTGTGGGCATGGAAGGAACAGGGCCCTCAGATGTTACTAGAGATGCAGAGCTATGGAGAACAGAGAGAGTGCAGCTATTTGGCAAGAGCCAAGCTGAGCAGCAAAACCGTTGAGGGTCTGAGTAGAATTATTCTGTGTGGGAGGGTTTTCCAGCCATAAAGGATGAACTATGCAAGGGGTTCCCAGAATTCTTCGTGAGTTTTGGCCTCTGCTTTTTTCTCTTTATCGAATAAGGATCAAATTAATTCTTTTCCCCCAGCAAACCCTCTTCAGAAGGCCGGACTCTTGAGAAGAAAATTCTCAGAAAACTAAGGAGGACAGTAAAGGGGAAGAAGGCACATCCATGCGCCCACAAATAGTTATGTTTACTACACAGACAATGGAGAGTCAGTGGTTAAAGACATCCTCCACGCCTTTGCAGTAGCCTCATGTACTGACTCCCCAAACTTAATAGACCCCATCCGCTTCTCAGCCTCACACGTGTTCCTAGGAGGATTGAAGTGAGAGGCCCAGTGAAAAGCCCTGGAGAAAGTGTGGGTGTTCTTCCCTGCTGCTCCACAGATCTTGCACCACCACGCTTCATTCAACACATATTTATTGAGCTGCTCCCCTGTGCCAGCCACAGCGGGTGGGGCAGTGAACGAGGAAGGTTCTGTGAAGCTCAGAGCCTTGTGGGAACGATGGGTAATAATTAAGAAAACAAATACACTCAGTTCTCATGATTCATGGCAGTTATAAAGTCACTGAAAACACTGGATCAATGAATGCTGAACTGTTGCCCCAGTGGAAATACAGAGTTAAGTTCCTGGGAAATTCTGGTCATATTTTCATCAGTTGATCAATATGTAACATTGTTTTATGTGTGCTTCTGTTTGAAGACACTTTTAATTTTTTTTAAGTTTTCATCTCTTTTCTTCTCTTTTTAAATTGAATTATTTTACAATGTGTTAGTTTCAGGTGTACGACCAAGTAATTCAGTTGTGTGTGTATGTGTGTGTATAAATATATAATACCTATATTCTTTTTCAGATTCTTTTCCATTGTAGGTTATTATAAGATGTTGAGTATAGGTCCAAGCTTTCATCTTTTAAATTTTTTTTATTTTATTATTTTTTAATTGAAGTATGGTTGATGTAAAATATTTGGTAAATTATAGGGGTACAATATAGTGATTCACTATTTTTGAAGATTGTGCTCCATTTATAGTTATTCTAAAATATTTTCTGCTTTCCCTGTGTTATACAATACATTCTTACAGTTTATTTTATACCTAACAGTATACTGCTCCTTCCCTATTCCCTCTCCATACTGGTCACCACTAGTTTGTTTTCTGTATCCATGAGTCTGCTTTAAAGACACTCTATTTACTATACAGTTGATTCGTTAACTTTGAACTTGCTGCCAGCAGTACTATAACTCATGCCTGAACAGAGCTTATCTGACACATGTGTTTTCTCCACAAGGTACATCACAGCCTTCTGGTACTTAGGAACACTAGACCGCACTTCAGCCCTAAATTGGGGGCCATTTTAAACAGTGAGATTCCACCCCCCCCCAAAGAAGAACAAGAATGCAAAAATATGTGGCTCTAAATATACCATTAGAATGACACTTGTTTACTGCTTGAGGCCTTAGCTGGGAAAATGTTCATCAGGCAACTGAAAATTTTCTCCATTTGTGCATGTTCACAAGTGACTGCAGAGTGCCGCAGGTATTGATTTGGGGGTTCCAAATACATTTTAGGAGGTAGATGAATTCATAAATTCAAAACCTGTGAATAACATGTCCTGAGTGTGATGTGATTTCATAGAGTGCTATTTAAAGATCAAAGTGGTGAGGAGAGAAGGGAGCTGCAGTGTGATGGCATGGTTAGGGATGGACCTTTTGAAGGTGAGGGCTGGAGTAGGGACCCGAGAAGCAAGGCCAGAGAGGCTGATTTCTATCTGACCATCCTACCCCCAATAGCCACGTACAGTATGGGGGGGGTGGGTCAAAGACAGGGCACTGGGTGAGTGATAGCAGGTCTTGGGCAGCGGTGAGCTGAGATGCTGGCTGTTCACAGGGCTCCGGCTGGAGGGCGTATACCGGAAAGGGGGTGCCCGCGCCCGCAGCCTGAAGCTGCTGGCTGAGTTCCGGCGGGATGCCCGGTCCGTGAAGCTTCGACCAGGGGAGCACTTTGTGGAGGATGTCACCGACACGCTCAAACGCTTCTTTCGAGAGCTTGATGATCCTGTGACCTCTGCACGGTTGCTGCCTCGCTGGAGGGAGGCTGCTGGTGGGTTCAAGAGCCTCATGGGCAATGGAGACCCAGCCAGGAACTCCACGCCCCGCCCCCCCAGAATCTATAAGGCACCCTTGTGGGATTAGGCAGCCCCCACCCCAACACTCCTGCCACAATTGGCTGATCACCCAGGGACTCAGCTCAGGGAAAGGTGGGAAGGGGCGGAGACACATCCATCCTGGGTTTGTTTCTCTAAAAATCCCTCTGCTCTTCTTTCCCCGACTCTCACCACCCCTTGCCCATCACATCCCCAGAGCTGCCCCAGAAGAACCAGCGCCTGGAGAAATACAAAGAAGTGATTGGCTGCCTGCCACGGGTCAACCGCCGCACACTGGCTACCCTCATTGGGCATCTCTATCGGTCAGTACAGCCAGACCCCTGCAGGCTTCCCCCTGATCCTTCGTTACCTCTGTCCAATCACTCACTTACATTCACATATCCACCCCATAGACAATTGTTCAGTGAAGGTGTAACAGCATAAAGGTTCACAGGATGGACTTTGGGGTCAGACAGACCTAGGCCTCAATCTGACTCCATTATTCTAGCGCATGACTTTGGATAAATTATGTTTTCTTTGAGCCTCAGTTTCCTCATTTGTAACAGGAAGATGGTATAAGGTATAGTATCCACCTCATGGGCTTCCCTGATGGCTCAGCGGTAAAGAATGCTCCTGCCAATGCAGGAGACCAGGGTTCAATCCCTGGTCTGGGAAGATTCCCTGTAGTAGGGCATGGCAACACACTCCAGTGTTCTTGCCTGGGAAATCCCATGGACAGAGGAGCTTGGTGGGCCACAGTCCAGGGGGTCGCAAGGAGTCGGACATGACTCAGCAACTAAACCATCACCACAACCATCCATCTCATAGGTTATATGAGATTTAAATGATATACTTGTTGTAAACTTACCACAGCACCTGGCATATATGTGGTAAGCATTCAGAAATGGTGAACAATCGGCATTATTTTGTTTTATTTAATATTATTTGGCAGCAAAGGATTAGATGTTGGAGACACAAAGAGGAATAAGATGCAAGTCTACCTTTACCAGTCTATTGGGAGAGACAGATTTTTTAGATGATTCCAGGATGAGTCTCAGTTGTATGGTACTAATTACAGACTGGATAATTATGGCCTCTGGGCCAAATCCAGCTTATTGCTTATTTTTGTAAATAAAGTTTTGTACATAAAATGTAAAGTCATACCCATTCTCCTATATATATCCCATGGTTCCTTTCACACCACCAGAGCAGAATTGAGGGGTTGTGACAGATGGTACAGCATGAAAGCCTAAAATATAAACTTACATAAAAAGTTTGCTGACCCCTATGTGTAAGTCTGTCTCTCCCCTAGACTGGGAGCTCCTTGAGGGCAGGGTTGTGTCTAACTCACTGCTGTAGCCCAAGTGCTTAGCCCAGGCATATAGCAGGGACTCAATAAGTGTTTACCAAATGACTGCTGTACCCACCTGAGACCCTCACACCCCTCCACAGGGTGCAGAAGTGCGCTTCTCTGAACCAGATGTGCACACGAAACCTGGCACTGCTGTTCGCGCCCAGCGTGTTCCAGACAGATGGGCGGGGGGAGCACGAGGTGCGCGTGCTGCAGGAGCTCATCGATGGCTACATCTCTGTCTTTGATGTAAGCTTTCCTGACCCATGACCTATGGTCCCTCTCCCTGGATGCTGGATCCTGCTTGTCCCAACAAACCCCTAACCTCACCCTCCAAAGGCCCTCTGCATCAGGAACCCCATCCCAGAGCCCTGGGCCCCATCTCCTGTAACCACACTCCTAACATCCTTGCCCCTTAGCTCTCGGCTCTTCTGGCCTCTCCCCCTCTCCTCCAGGGGCTCTGGTCTTGCACATGTCTCCGGGCTTACTCTCTTTCCCGCAGCCTCCCGCTAATGCATACACACACCGACACACAGACACCCACAGACACACACCCTTTTGCCTCTTCCACAGATTGACCCTGACCAGGTAGCCCAGATTGACTTGGAGGTCAGTCTTATCACCACCTGGAAGGATGTGCAGGTAACTTGTCCTGACCCTAGACTTCTGAGTGGGCCAGGAGGGGACATCGAGATAGGAAGGTGACCTTCTGCTTCTAGGCCACAGGAAACCCAAGGAGAGGAGCGCCTTGGGGAGAGGTGGTTGGTTTAGGATTTGCTCCATTTATTCTACCCTGAGGGTTCTTCATTACAGAAGGGTGGCAGGAGCACTTTAGTTCCAGGTGTAGAGATCCAACGAAGGGTTAGCTAAGTTAGACAAAGAGGTGAGAAGACTAATAAATGCTGTAGCTAACATCTGGGGACGAATTATATTCCAAGCACCTGTAATCTCACTTTGGTGCCACACAACTCTAGGAGGTAGGTGGTCCCATTTTTTCAAAGAAACCGAGGTTTGAAGGGTCACTTATCCAAGGTTGTACTGTAGCGAGTGGCAGAGTCGGAACCCAGACTCCAACCTGTCTTCTCAAGTGCTACCGTACACAGTGCCACCACGCCTGGAGTTTCTTTTCTTTAAAGGGTCTGAGCGATGTTTGGGGTGAGGGTTCAGAGGAGGCCTCTGTAGGGGAAGCACTCATGAGACAACCTAAGGAGTCCTCTGACCTTGATTCTTTGTACTGTGTCCTCATTTCTTTACTCCTCCCCTCAGCTGTCCCAGGCTGGAGACCTCATCATGGAGGTCTTCATAGAGCAGCAGCTCCCAGACAACTGTGTCACCCTGAAGGTGAGTCTTGAGGGGACAGGAGGGGAGATGAGAGGGTGGCGGGCAGCAGGGGCAGTAGCCTGACCTGCATGGGTCCTCCGCTCTTGCCCTGACCCCAGGTATCCCCAACACTGACTGCTGAGGAGCTGACCAACCAAGTATTGGAGATTCGGGGGACGGCAGCTGGGACGGACTTGTGGGTGACGTTTGAGATTCGAGAGCACGGGGAGCTTGGTGCGTATGACAGCGCATGTGTGCATCCACGTGTGTTCGGGGTGAAAGTCACCAAGACTTTTGGGTTACCAGATAAGCAGCTGTCCTCTCGGGCTTTCTTTTTTTTTCCTTTTTGTATTTATTTGTTTGGCTGTGCCAAGTCTTAGTTGCATCAAGTGGGAGTTTTAGTTGTGACACGTGGGATCTATTCCCTGACCAGGGATCGAACCCAGACCCCCTGCATTGGGAGTGCGGAGTCTCAGCTGCTGGACCACCAGAGAAGTTCCTACTCACCCTTTCTCAATACTCTCTGTACTCTTGTCTTTCGTGGGCCCCAGAGACCCTTGGTTTCTCTTTCACATCAAAGGAGGTGTCTCTTTTTACTTTGCCCAGGCTCCAAATGCTGGAGGGACTTGGGGCTCAATCCTCAACCCTCTTCCTTTCTCTGTGTGTTTCCTTGGGTGAGCCTTATCCATTCCTGTGGCTCTAAATACCACTAATAAGCTGGCCCCAAATGTTTATGTGTGGTCCAGACCCCTCCTCTGAGCTCCAGACTCACATAGCCAGATGCCTGCTTGACTCCTGCACTTGTACATCTTGTAACATGTCATATTTTAAATACCCAAGACCTGACTACCCTGGCAGTCCAGTGGTTAAGACTCCACACTTCCACTGGAGGGGATGCAGGTTTGATCTCTGGTTGGGGAACCAGCGGTCCCACATGCCACGTGTACAACCAAAAAAAAAAAAAAAGGTGAATAAAAAATTCTAAGACCAAATTCAATTCCCAACCCCCTCCCCTGACAAAAAGCCCAAGCCATTTCCTAGTTTTCCCTACTCCGTCACTGAATCAGCATTCACTCAGCATTATCGAGGCCAGACACTTGGGACTCCTCTGGGACTCCTTCTGTTCCTTCATCTTCATACCTACCGGCTAACTAGTCCTCTTGAGTCTAAATGTATCTTTCTAAATATACCACCTCTCCATCTCCATTGCTACCACTTTAGTTGAAGTCACCATGATCTTTCTGCATCCCAACACTAACCACGAAAATGTACAGCTCCATAAAGGACACAGCTGGCCAGTGTCCCTTCTTGCCTTCCAACAAGCCATTTTCCACACAGCAGTCAATGAGCATGTTCAAGCATAAATTACATCATGCCATTCCCGTGGTTAAAACCTTCCAATGGCTTCCCATTGCACTTAAAATAAAATTCAAACCCTTTATTCTAGCCTACAAGACCCTGAATATCTGGCACTCACTTATTTTTCAGACTTCATCTCAAATGACATGTCTTCCTTGTTTCAGCCATGCTGGCTGTTAAGTTCAAGCACATCTTTCCTAACTCAGGGCCTTTGGTGCTGCATTTCATCGTCCCTGGAGTCCTCTTCCCCCATCTCTGAATGGCTTGTTCCCAATCCTTCAGGCTCTGTGTTTCATCTTCAAATGCTTCCTCTGAAAGGCTTTGCCTGGTCACCCTGTCGTCTCAGTAGCTGCCCTGTTTCTCTCTCTCAGCTTTTTATTGTTTCCTTCAGAATATTGGTTTGTCTTTACCTGATTTACTTATCTGTTACTCTCTGCTCCCTTACCAGGCTGTGGGCTTTGTGAAGGCAGGCTGGGTGTTTCAGGCTCCCTACTGTATCCCCAGGGGCAGCCTGGTGCCTGGCACAGTCAGTGCTAAATTATGCCTGTGGCTGGCTGGATGAATGAATGAGTGACTGGTGGGTGAGGAGGAGGGGGGCGCCAGGCTGTGGATGGATATCTGGTTGACACCTACCCTCATCTTGCCCCCTAGAGCGGCCACTGCACCCCAAGGAAAGGGTCCTTGAGCAGGCCCTCCAATGGTGCCAACTTCCAGAGCCCTGCTCGGCCTCCCTGCTCCTGAGAAAAGTCTCTCTGGCCCATGCTGGCTGCCTCTTCACAGGTGAGCCTCCTTCTTCAGCCCAGCACCACCACCACTCCCTGCCCCAGGCCTCTCCCAGGGACCCTCCACCTAGCCCTGCCCTGCCCACCTGTGCCCAGGTATCCGGCGTGAGAGCCCACGGGTGGGGCTGCTGCGGTGTCGGGAGGAGCCCCCCCGCTTGCTGGGAAACCGCTTCCAGGAGAGGTTCTTTCTGCTGCGTGGCCGTTGCCTGCTGCTGCTCAAGGAGAAGAAGGTGGGCCCTGGGCGAGTGCGGAGGGAGGCTGGATAGCTATGTGGGAGGAGCCCTGACTGCTCGACCTTGTCACTCCACAGCCCATTTTTCCATCAGTCTCATTGCTTCCCTGGCCCTTTGACCTCTCTGACCCTTTGACTTCATACAACTCCAGTGCTTCCATGGTTTCTTGACCTCCTTAACCATGATCCTTCTCTCTCACCTCTCAACCTCACTGCTGGCCTTCATGTTGTCAGAGCTCTAAACCGGAACGAGAGTGGCCTTTGGAAGATGCCAAGGTCTACCTTGGAATCCGCAAAAAGTTCAAGCCTCCCACCCCGTGAGTTTTTTCCCCCAGTCCACCCTTCTAGAGGCATGAAATGCCACCACCCCTCTGGCTTTCTGATCACCCACATCACTGGTCTCCTTTGCTTCTCAGGTGGGGCTTCACATTGATGCTGGAGAAGATGCACCTGTGAGTACCTCCCAGCCAGGCTCCCCGTCCTCCGGCCTTTCCTATCCTCCACCTGTCTAGTTGTGACCCCTTTCCTCCTGGTGATCCCACTCTGATCACCCCCAGCTACCTGTCCTGCACAGACGAGGACGAGATGTGGGACTGGACCACCAGCATCCTCAAAGCCCAGGTGAGGGGAAGGAGGGAGCTGAGAGCCAGGTCTGTGGGCCCAGCTCTACCCTCAGCACCTCCCATGCCCACCGGTGCCTCCCCTGCCCTCTCTCCAGCACGATGACCAGCAGCCAGTGGTCTTACGACGCCATTCCTCCTCTGACCTCGCCCGTCAGAAGTTTGGCACCATGCCTTTGCTGCCCATCCGTGGGGATGACAGTGGGGCCACCCTCCTATCTGCCAATCAGACCCTGGTGAGGTTCCCCTAGCCATCCCTGCCCATGCCCTGTGCACACTGCAGGAGGAAATGGCATGTCTGCCAGCCTGGTGCCCCCTCTGCCTTCTCTGTGCCCCAATTCTCCACCTGCAGCTCCTGCTGCCAGGCCTCACTGTGTCTCTGTGTCTCTCCCTCCTTGCCTCCCCACCCTACCTGTGTCTAGCGGCGACTTCACAACCGGAGGACCCTGTCCATGTTCTTTGTGAGTACTGTGCCTGCTCCAGTTCTGTACCTGTCAGCCCTGTGCTCTGTGCTGCTTGAGCCCATGTGCTGTCTGTATTTGCCCGATGCAGGCCATACGTGAGTGTGTGTGCGGGTGGACAGAGAGTGTTGCGACCTGAAGGAATGAGGAAAACAAGGGATGGTAGGATGCAGTGAAGAAAGGGGGAAGTGGTCACAGGATTTGAGAAGTAGGAGGAAGTGGTTAAGTGAATGCATTTTGGAGTCAGACAGACCTGGGTTGAAGCCCCAGCTCCACCATTTACCTATTGTGTGATCCTGGGCAACTTATTTAACTCTTCCGTACCTCAGCTCACTCACCTGCAGTGTATCCATCATACAGGGCTGTTTTTGACATCATACATGCAAAAGTATTTTTGCAGCATCTGGTCAAGAGGAAGAGCTCAATAAATGTTAGCGATTAATAATCTGGGAACTCTAACTCTGTGCCTGCCTCTGGTGACCCCATTCTCATCCAGCCAATGAAGTCATCCCAGGGGTCTGTGGAGGAGCAGGAAGAACTGGAGGAGCCTGTGTATGAGGAGCCGGTGTATGAGGAAGTGGGGGCCTTCCCCGAGCTGACCGAGGACATCTCCACCTCCTTCTCTACCCCACGGGAGCGGACAGCCAAGCCGGAGACCGCCCTCCCCAGCCAGAGGTCCTTTGATCAATATCTTCTGTCCAAAGCAGGCCCCCAGGCCTGGGAGGAGAGGCCACCTGAGCCCCCTCCGGGCCCCCCTTCCAAGAGCAGCCCCCAGACACATGGGTCCCTGGAGGAGCAGCTACTCCAGGAGCTGAGCAGCCTCATCCTGAGGAAGGGAGAGACCACCACAGGCCTGGGCAGCCCTTCTCAACCCTCCAGCCCCCAGCCCCCGAGCCCCAATGGCCTTCCGACACAGACACCTGGCTTCCCCACCCAAACTCCCTGCACTTCCAGTCTACCCCGCAGCCAGCCCCTCACATGACTCTGGGACAGCAGTCTGAGGGGTAGGTAATCAAAGACCCAAGCTCTCCCCACGGCAGACACTGCCGGTGCACGTCTGCCCTGGCTGGAAAGACTCTACAGAGTCCAGTCTGGTGCTGTGGAAAGAGCACAGGGCCAGGAGCTCCCGAGACAGCATCCGGCTCAGAAAAGAGGCAGGTCATGGCGCCGCGTTCGGCCTCCGCTGACTCTCCTGTACCATGAAGTAACTGAAATAAGCAGAACAATGAATGTTAAACTGTTTCTCAGAACTGTAAGGCCCACATAGTTTCCCTCAAGAAGGGCACTTCCTGCTTTATGTATTTGATATGTAGGGATTCTGTGAGAGATTTGGGGTTTGAAAAGAATTGTTTTATGCATTAACAGTAAAAAGATTTGGAAGGCAAACTTTTTTTTTGGCCACACCACTTGGCATGCGGGATCTTAGTTCCCTGACCAGGGATCAAACTGGCATCCCCCTGCGGTGGAAGCATGAAGTCTTAACCACCTGACTGCCAGGGAAGTCCCTGGAAGGCACAAATTTGAATGATCTCCAAGTTTATCCTACCCCACCTTTAACATTCAGAAACTACAGTGAAGCCCTAGAGTGGGAGGTTGATTAGGGTTGGGAGGTGGGGCAAAAGGAGCCAAAAAGGATGGGTCCCTGTTAATAAACCTTGAAACAAAAAGGCTGCCATTAATTCATTCAGTTATTCAACATGTATATACTGAACACCTAATTGGGCCAGGTATTTGGGATATAGTGTGAACAAAAGAGATGGAGTCCTTGCTTTAATGGAGCTTCCACTGTAAAGGGAAAACAGAAGATGCACACACACAATCAGTGCTGTGAAACAACTAAACCAAAGTGATGTGCTTGTGGAGGTGGCACTGGGCTGGGTGGAAGGGTTTCTGTGAAGAGCTGAAATGTAAGAATAAGAAGCCAGGCATGTGGAATGCTGGGAGAAGGAGCACTCCAGAAGGAATGAAAAGGCAGTAGGTATGAAGGCTCTGCAATGGGAAGGGACTTGGGATATTGGGGGAAGAGCAAGGAGACTGGAGTGATACCACAGTATGGGCTGAGGGGAAAGATGGGGAGGGACCTGATCATGCACAGTCTTGTAGGCCATGATTTTATTCTGAAGCAATCAAAGAGTTTTAGGGAAGAGAGGGGTGAAATTTTCTCCTTTTTAAAAAAAGATTGATCACTCAGGCTGTTTTCTGAACAATGGATTGTTGGGGGGAAGACTGAAAGAGACCAGGTACCAGACCATATGGGAAACTGATAATGGGGGCTTGGACCAGGCTGTTGGTTCTAGAAATTGAGAGAAGTTATTAAGTGGGAGATAGAACATTTAAGACTTCCTGATGGATGGAAATATCAATACCTCAGATATGCAGATGACACCACCCTTATGGCAGAAAGTGAAGAAGAACTAAAGAGCCTCTTGATGAAAGTGAAAGAGGAGAGTGAAAAAGTTAGCTTAAAACTCAACATTCAGGAAACTAAGATCATGGCATCTGGTCCCATCACTTCATGGCAAATAGTTGGGGAAACAATGGAAACAGTGACAGACTTTATTTCTTGGGGTTCCAAAATCACTGCAGATGGTGATTGCAACCATGAAACTAAAAGACGCTTGCTCCTTGGAAGAAAAGCTATGACCAACCTAGATAGCATATTAAAAAGCACACACATTACTTTGCCAACAAAGGTCCATCTAGTCAAAGCTATGGTTTTTCCAGTAGTCATGTATGGATGTGACAGCTGGACTATAAAGAAAGTTGAGCGCTGAAGAATTGATGGTTTTAAACTGTGGTGTTGGAGAAGACTCTTGAGAGTCCCCTGGACTGCAAGGAGATCCAACCAGTCCATCCTAAAGGAAATCAGTCCTGAATATTCATTGGAAGGACTGATGCTGAAGCTGAAACTCCAATACTTTGGCCACCTGATGTGAAGAGCTGACTCATTTGAAAAGACCTTGTTGCTGGGAAAGATTGAAGGTAGGAAGAGAAGGGGACAACAGAGGATGAGATAGTTGGATGGCATCACTGACTCAATGGACATGAGTTTGAGTAAGTTTCGGGAGTTGGTGATGGACAGGGAAGCCTGGTGTGCTGTAGTCCATGGAGTCTCAAAGAATCGGACACAACTGAGCAACTAACTGAACTGATGGATGGAATGTGGGGGTAGAAGGGAAGGCACATAGACTCTGGGTTTCTGACTTTACTCACTGTATGGAGAATGGTTCCATTTAGTATGTTAACTGGGAGAGGTGACTGGGGAAGGATCAGGTGGAAAGAGCTGTTTTAAAAGTTTGAGGTACCTATTTAGATCTCCTGAGGTGATCTTCATGGAGGTGAGCTGTTGGAAATACGAATCTGGAATTTGGGCCACAGATACCTACCTGCCTTTTCCAAGTCGGGTGTGGTGAGGAGATGTGAGCCACGTAAAGGTGAAAAGGATGAGGAAAGGGTGTGCACATCTCCAGAAGGCAGTGCAGGGGTGGGGTGGAGCAGGGGTGCAGAACCTTAAGGGTGCAGAACCTAAAGGTGATAGAGGCTTTCTAGGCCACAGGTCCCCACGTTCATCTCCCAGCTCACGCCCGCTGGTTGTTTCTTCTCCATTGGCCCAGGATGTACCTGTCTTTTCCTCTGGTACTGGTTCCTTCCTGGCTCCAGGCGTCTTTCTCATCCTCGCTCACACGCCGGCTTTTCCAGTTCAGTGGGAATTGGGAAAAGGCCTTGGACCAGCCCTGTTTCCCTCATCAGACGCATCTTCAATGAGGCATCCAGTGATTCAGTTTTCCTGGTCATAGACTGAGTTCCTCGCCGTCCTTCAGCCGTCGCGTCAGGATTGGAGATCTGCATATGTAAATGAATGATTAGAAATAATTATGGGCTGAGTCAGCAGCTCCCTACTAGAAATAGAACCCAGGCGTCTTGACACAGAAACCTGAGGTTTCCCCCTACTGTCCAGCGGACGCGGCGTCCACCGGGCGGCGCGGACCCTTTCCGGGGTATTCGCAGCAGTAACGGAGGTTCAGTTTCTCTGCGGCCCCCTCGCGCTCTGCCGCGCAGCAAGTAGACTGACCAGGCGTGGGCGGGGCGAGGGCGGAGCCGGACAGGGGCGGGGCTTACATGTGGGCGGGGCTTCCTCGAGTTCCGGAGTCGAGTCGCTGCCTGGGCCGGAGCGGAGATGCAGCCGCCGCCCCGAAAAGTGAGCTTGGCCTGGAAACAGGGACTCCTGGCGGGCTGGGGGAGTGATGGGGACCAAGCGGGCACTAGACCTGCCCGGGGGGGGGGGTCGAAGAGTAGGAAGGGGTCAAAGGCCAACCCAGAAGTAACCGAGGAAACATCCCAGCTCCTCCTTGGCCCCGCCCCCTCACCGCTCCCAGCGCGGAGTGTTTTTCAGGTCCTCGCGCCAGGGGTCTTCATCTTCTTTTTACCCCTACAGGTGAAGCCGGCCCAGGAGGTGAAGCTTCGCTTCCTGGAGCAGCTGAGCATCCTTCAGACCCGGCAGCAGAGAGAGGCAGACCTACTGGAGGATATCAGGTAACCCCTGACCCCCTCCACATACCCCCACTTTCTCTGTCACATGCTCCGCCCCTTCTCCAACATACTACAGCTGTCGGGGTGGGCGGGGGTGAAGAGCTCTCCAACCTGCCCATTCAAGTCCTTCACCTTAGGCCTCTCTCATACCGGATAGGTATTATCCTTGTGCCCACTCCAACACATATAAACACACTGGGACCCTCCCTCAAAGCCCTTCACTCCACACCGGCCCGCCACCCCCACAATCAAGCTTTGTGCAGAAGCCGCCCCCCCCACCCCCACCCCAGGCCTGTTGGAAGGCTGGCGGACTCTGTACCCAGGCCCCCATGCGTCCTCACCTCCAAGCCCACAGATGGCTCTCCAGGGGTGGGGAAGATCCTGCTGAGTCTCTGAGCACTGAGGTGCGGTTGTCCTGTGCTGCGGCTGCCCGAGGTGATCTCAAGGACTCTCTCTTCAGTGTCAGTGTAGTCACACTCTAGGCCTGACTCCCCACTCCTTCCTGACCACGCTGAAGAGAGGATGGAGGGTGGGAGAAATGGACCAAACAGTAACACCACCCCCACCCCACCCTCCCCAATCTCCACAGATCCTACAGCAAGCAGAGGGCAGCCATTGAACGGGAGTATGGGCAGGTATGGGACTCTTCTCTGGACCTTTCCTTTTGTTCTGGCCTCCTTTACACCACCAGCAGTGTGGCTCCACACATACTCTTGTTCTGGTCAAGAGCATGTGCCTAGAATCAGGCACGTGTGTGTCAAGTCCCTGCTGTGGTACTATTAAGTTGTGTGACCTTGGACAAGTTACTTAACCTTCTGGGCCTCAATTTCTTTCTCTGTAAAATGGGAATAACAATAATTGTATCTTCACACAGGGTTCTTGCAAGGATGGAATAAGTTAATGCATGTAAAGCTCTTAGCAAAGTGAGGGGTATTATCATATTCTGGTCCTGTGTTCTCATGTATGGGGTCTTTGAAAGGGAATTGGGTCTGTGATGGTTTTCCCACCAGGCACTCCAGAAACTGGCTGGGCCATTCTTGAAGAGGGAAGGACACCGGAGTGGGGAGATGGACAGCAGGTGAGTCCCACAGTGGGGTGGGGTGGGGGGAACTGGGAGCCAAGAAGGAATGAGGCACTCAACCCCAGGAACCTGTGGGGAGGGCACGTGAGCTGTAGGTGGAGCTGATACAGCAGGAGGAGAGCAGCTGACCCAGCAAGGACACTGGATGGCGGTGGAGGGCATGAGGGATCCTTGTGGCTGAGATAATGGGCGGATCGATCGATGGGCTCCCAGACGAGGGGGAAGGGAAAGCTGTCTGTCTCCCATGGTGCTGGGAGGAGGGTGTCTCGTGAAGCTTTGGAGTGCTCCCCTCCTTAACACAGTCTTTCTCTGGGGAGAGGCAGGATGGTGTTCGGTGCCTGGCGCTGCCTGCTAGATGCCACTGTGGCTGGGGGCCAAGCCCGGCTCCAGGCATCTGACCGATACCGTGACCTGGCTGGGGGCACGGGGCGGAGTGCTAAGGAGCAGGTGCTTCGGAAGGTATGGTTCAGTGGATGGGGTGAAGGAAGGGCTAACTCAGGGATGGAGGTGGCCTGGATCAGGACTTCCTGTGTCCACGCCCCTAGGGAGCAGAGAACCTCCAGAGGGCACAGGCTGAGGTGCTGCAGTCTGTCCGGGAGCTGAGCCGAAGCCGAAAGCTGTATGGGCAGCGGGAACGCGTGTGGGCCTTGGCCCAGGAGAAGGCGGCTGATGTCCAGGCCAGGTGGGCTGATGGGGAGCTGAGAAGCCTGGGGACAGGGTGTAGAGCCAAGGCACCATGGCTGGGTCTGACCTCCACTCCTTTCCTTTGCCCGCACAGGCTTAACCGAAGTGACCATGGCCTCTTTCACACTCGGACCAGTCTTCAGAAACTCAGCACCAAGGTTCAGAGGATGTGGGCATGAGTGGGGACAGGGAGAGGTGGACAGATTAGTCTAGTGGCTTGGAACCCAGGGGCATAAGTCAGAGGGACTGGGATGAATCCAGGCTACTGTACTTCCTTGGTGCATGACCTTGGTAAACTTGTTCTCTCCGAGACTCATTTTCATCTATAAAATAGACATAGTACCTTTATTTTTCGTTCCTTTTTTATGCACTTATTGAGGACTTTTATGTACTAGGCATTGTTCGAAACACGAGGGATACAGTGGGGAACACTACCAGTAGAGTTCCTGCTTTCACAGCCTGATTAGGGGGGACAGATAGTAAATAAACAAAGACTCAGAATAAATGAAAAGAAAAGAAGGTCCTTTGATAAAGCATAACAGGGGAGTGTAATTTAGAGGGCTGCTACTGCTGCTAAGTCACTTCAGTCGTGTCCGACTCTGTGCGACCCCATAGATGGCAGCCCACCAGGCTTCCCCATCCATGGGATACTCCAGGCAAGAGTACTGGAATGGGTTGCCATTTCCTCCTCCAGTGCATGAAAGTGAAAAGTGAAAGTGAAGTCGCTCAGTCGTGTCTGACTTGTAGCGACCCTGTGGACTGCAGCCCATCAGGCTGCTCCATCCATGGGATTTTCCAGGCAAGAGTACTGGAGTGGGGTGCCATTGCCTTCTCCAATTTAGAGGGAAAGCCTCCCTAAACAGGTGGGTTGAATATCAAGAAGGAACCAACTGTGCAAAGATGTAGGAGAAGAACACTCTAGGGAGAGGCAGTGATAAGTGCAAAGGCTCTGAGGTGAGAATAACTTTGTAGGCTCAAGGAACTGAGAGAAAGCCAGTGTGGCTGGAGCACTGTGAGCAGGGGGACGAGCACTGTGGAAAGAGAGAAGGTGCTGGGGCCAGCTCATGTTGGCCCTGGTAGACCATGGTAAGGAGCAGGTGGGGTTTTCTTCTAAATGTATGCAGTTTCCACTAGAGGATTTTTATCAGGAGTTGTGAGTATGTAAAATTTTTAGTATAGTTTGCCAGTTATGTCAATAATGTGAGAATTCTTTCTGGATCTGGGTTGGCCTTGGAAGAACCCCAAGAGTCTAGAGCTCCCAGCTGACACTTATGTTCCTCTCCTAGCTGTCTGCCCAGTCGGCCCAGTACTCCCAGCAGCTGAGAGCAGCCCGCAATGAGTACCTGCTCAACTTGGTGGCCACCAATGCCCACCTTGACCACTACTACCAGGAAGAACTGCCAGCCCTGCTCAAGGCTAGTCTCAGCCTAGATACCCCTGCCTCTCCGCAGGGAGAGCCTCTCCCTGCTTCCCATCACTGACAGGCTGAGTAGGGCAGGGGATTTAGCCTGCTTAGAATGGGCAGAAGAGACATTCCTAGCTTCTGCTTCTAGCTGGCTGCATGACATTGTGCAGAACACTTAACCCTTCTGAACTCCTGTTTCCTCAACAGGAATAACCCCTGCTCAGACTACTTTATAAGACTAATGGGGCTCAAGGGAGAGAATGAATGTGAAAATGCTTTTTAAAGTGTTAAGTGCTATGTACACAAGAGGGTCTGTTTTTAGAAGCAATAATAATGTCTTATTCCTTCCCAATTTCCCATACCTCATGCCCATCTCCCACCCAAACCTGGACAGAGAGCCTGCTTGGGGGGAGGGTAGTGTCAGCATCTTGGGACTCTCTCCAGGCTCTGGTCAGTGAGCTGTTAGAACACCTGAGGGACCCGCTGACCTCACTGAGCCGCACGGAGCTGGAAGCTGCAGAGATGGCCCTGGAGCATGCTCGCCACGGAAGGCAAGCGACCTCCCAGGTGAGGGCTGTGCCCTATTGGAGCCCTCCAGAGATCCTCTTTACCCTTCTCTCCCAGTACAGCCCACCCCACCACATGTCTGCCCATTTCCTTCTCACCTTGTCCTTCTTCTTCCAAGAAAGGCTGGGGACAGGCTTGGAGAGGGAGCCAGTGAATGGCTGACTTTGATTTTTTTCCAACCTCCAAGGTAAGCTGGGAGCAGGATCTGGAGCTTTTTCTTCAGGAACCTGGAGTGTTTTCCCCCACCCCACCTCAGCAGTTTCAGCCAGCAGGGAATGATCAGGTGAGACCTCTGTGCTAGGTGGATCCAGGCCAGTTGTAAAGGGGACTGTGGTTTAGACCTCTCTCCCATTATTCACATCCTAGTATTAACTTTGTTGTTCTTCAGTTGCTCAGTCATGTCCGACTCTTTTGTGACCCCATGGACTGTAGCCCACCAGGCTCCTCTGTCCAGGGGATTTCCCATGCAAGAATACTGGAGTGGGTTGCCATTTCCTTCTCCAGGGGGTCATCCCAACTCAGGGATCAAACCCACATCTCCTCCTGCATGGATAGGCAGATTCTTTACCACTGAGCCCCCAGGGAAGCCTGTGGAATTTACTTAGAGACTGTTAAACCATGGAGAGAGGGTTTCAGAACCCCAGTTCACCTCCCTCCCACCAGGACACAGATTAACACTCTTTATCCCACCCTTCTCTCTTTTCACTTCACTGTCTTTTTCATTCTCCCTCTTCCCCTCAACCTGGATCCCATTTCCAGGACTGTGTTTGTGTGTCCACACGGAAGCACACCTGTGTCCACAATCATAGGTGTGTGCTCCCACCTGTTTGTGGGGAGGAGACAAGGAGGGAACTGCAGGGAGGAGGTGTTAAGGAGCAGCGTCAGGCAGTCCTCACATGAACAGCTCCCTGTTCATTCAGGTGTGTGTCCTAGAGCTGGAAGGAGGTGCAGGAGGTGTGGCGGGGCAGAGTGGCCTGGAGAAAGAAGTTCAACGCTGGACGAGCCGAGCTGCCCGAGACTATAAGATCCAGCATCATGGGCATCGGGTGAGGTGGGGGTGCAGGTGTTGTGGGTGGGCAAGAAATGCTGAGAGATGGGGGTCCCAGAGTCACTGAGGGATGTCATGGGGCTGTAGGCAAGAGGGAAGGGAAGAGTAATTCAAGCTGACAGTGTGGCACAGTAATTAAGAGCATAGTCTTGGGAGCAAGACTCACCTGGACTCAAATCCTGCTCTGTTGCTTTCTAGTTATATAACCCTGAGTAAGAGAGTATTGAGTGACTTCAGCTCTTTGGACCTCAGTTTCCTTGTCATTAAAATGGGGCTAATAATAGCACCCACATCCCAGGGAACATTAAATGACAGAATGCATGTGAAGCAACTAGCTAACTACCAGGTTGTTCTAAGTTGTGCCCCATGGTATCTCCACCCTCCCCCGTCCTCCACCTTCCCAACCAGGTGCTGCAGCGGCTGGAGCAGAGGCGGCAGCAGGCTCCAGAGCGAGAGGCTCCAGGCATAGAACAGCGGCTGCAGGAAGTAAGGGAGAACATCCGACGGGCCCAGGTGAGGCACCACGCTGGGGGTTTAGGGCCACTGAGATCACACCTCCTCCGGCCTCCTCCACTCCATCTGATGGTGGGGAGACTGCAAGCAGAAAGTTGTAGAGGGTGGACATATCTGGGGAGGCTCCACTCACTTCCCAAAGGCAGACCCAGCCATCACCTGGGTTGATCCCTCTTCCCCATGTCAGGTGAGCCAGGTGAAGGGGGCTGCCCGGCTGGCCCTGCTGCAGGGGGCTGGCCTGGATGTGCAGCACTGGCTGAAGCCAGCCATGACCCAGGCCCAGGATGAGGTGGAGCAGGAGCGACGGCTCAGCGAGGCCCGGCTATCCCAGAGGGACTTCTCTCCCACGGTGAGCTCCCTCCACTCCCTAGCCTTACACACCTGGGAGGGTAAAGAGCCCTAGCGGAAAGCAGACCTTATGAAGCAGGAATCACAATGGTACGTAACTCAACAGGTTGTTGTGAGGCTTGAATGGAATCACTTACGTGTTTAATTCTTGGCATGGTTTGTAACAGAGAGAGCTCTCAGTTAACTTCTACTGTTAGTATAGAATGGTGGTTACGAACTAAGGTCCTGAGAGCAGGCTGTAAGCAGTTTGAGTACCAGACATTCCATTTATTAGCTGTGTGATCTTGGAAAGTGATTTAAGCTTTCTGAACATCAATTTCCTCATAAGTAAAACGAGGTTCGTAGTTCCACAAAATAACACAGGGTTATTAAGAAACTTGGCTTCTCTGGTGCCACCAGTGGTAAAGAACCCGCCTGCCCATGCAGGAGGTGCAGGAGATGTGGGTTGATCCCTGGGTCAGGAAGATCCCCTGGAGTAGGAATGACAATCCACTCCATTATTCTTGCCTGAGAAAATTCCATGGACAGAGGAGCCTGGCAGGCTATAGTCCATGGGGTTGCAAAGAGTTGACATGACTGAGTATGCACGCCATTAAGAAACTTAAACAAGACAAGGTACATAAGATACATAGCACTGTGCCTGGTACACAGTAAGCGCTCACTACTGTAACTCTGTGATTATCATTAGTGTTTTCCTGCTCTGTGATGATGATCACCCTGTGAGCCAGGGTGAACGGTTGGGTGGTACTGTCTTGGAGGAGGATCCACAAGGTTTACGGAATGATGGAAGAGTGGGAGACACAGAGGGTACTTGAGACCAGGCCTCACAGTGATGTCTGTTCTCTGCCCCTACAGGCTGAGGATGTGGAGCTGTCTGACTTTGAGGAATGTGAGGAGACTGGGGAGCTCTTTGAGGAGCCTGCCCCCGCAGCCCTGGCCACCAGGCCCCTCCCCTGCCCTGCCCATGTGGTGTTTGGCTATCAGGTGTGAATGGGGGTAAGGACCTCAGACCAGAGGGCTAGGGGACAAGCGGTCCTGAACTGTTCTTTGTGGGGCCCAGGCAGGACGTGAGGACGAGCTGACCATCACAGAGGGCGAGTGGCTGGAGGTCATAGAGGAGGGAGATGCCGACGAATGGGTCAAGGTGGGTAGGGACCTGGGGCTCAGACCTTGGCAAGGGAGCAGTGGGAGGGACTTCTCTGTGGCCCATAAAGACCCAGCCAGAAAAGCTGGAAGCCTGAGTGCAGAAGGGCCAGGGCCGTGGACAGCTGAGGCAAGCCCACTTTCTGTTCACATGGCTGGGAGAGCAGGCTCGGAACCAGCACGGTGAGGTAGGCTTTGTCCCTGAGCGCTATCTCAACTTCGCGGACCTCTCCTTCCCTGAGAGCAGCCGTGACAGCGACAACCCTTTGGGGGCAGAGCCCACAGGTAAGAAAGGGACAAGAATTGCTGAGTCGTTGTGGCCCTGGGGTGTCATGGTCCAGGGCACGCTGCCTACCTCCTCCCCTCACCATCTCTCCTGGGCTTCTACAGCATTCCTGGCTCGTGCACTGTACAGCTACACTGGACAGAGCGCCGAGGAGCTGAGTTTCCCTGAGGGGGCGCTCATCCGCCTGCTGCCCCGGGCCCAGGATGGAGTGGATGACGGCTTCTGGAGGGGAGAATTTGGGGGCCATGTTGGGGTCTTCCCCTCCCTGCTGGTGGAGGAGCTACTTGGCCCCCCGGGGCCATCTGAACTCTCAGACCCTGAGCAGGTGAGCCTTCCTTTTCCCTGGGTCCCCAGGGATCTCTGGTTGACCCTCCCATTCACGGAGGTCCCATATTCATCTTAATACCCCATTCCCTGTATAGTGGCTTGGAGTCCCCATCTCCTTTGGCACAGAGGAAAGGGAAAGCAAGGCAGTCTTCATAAGAGTTTGGTTGTCCTGTTTTAGAGCTGGATTTAAGTTCAGATTCCTATTCGATTACTTTAGGCAATGATTAGGTCTCTCTGAGCTTGTTTCTTCACATGCATGTAGAAGGGGGATAATGATATCTTTTCCAGGAGACTAGCTTTCCTGTGGTGAGATAATGGAGGTAAAACGTTAGCCCAATGGCCCCTAGGAGGTGCTTTGATATATGGTACCTATTGTTCTAGCAAGATTTTGTCACTAACTAGATCTATGATTTGGGATAGATGGTTTAATCTGAGTCTCACCTCTGACATAGTAATCATCAAATACTTCCTTCATGGGGTGGTGGTGAGGAATGAATAAATTTTTAGTGCATGTGAAGTGCCAGCAAAATGCCTGGGACATATTAAGTGTCAATACATATGGGCTGTTGAAATGTGTATCACCTACAACCCTACCCATATACAAGCATTTGGCTGCTTTCTAGCTTGGGAAGTGATGGGGCAGGAACTGAAGATGGGATGGGAGGAATAGCTGGTGAAACCTTCCCACATGCCAGGAATAAGCCTTTGCCCTCTCATTCCCAGATGCTGCCATCCCCTTCCCCTCCCAGCTTCTCCCCTCCTGCACCCACCTCTGCTGTGGATGGATCCCCTGCACCTGTCCTGCCCGGTGGTGAGTAGAAGGAGCTGGGCCCCCGGGAGGGTAAGAGACAAGAAGTCTGGGACTCTTGGGTTATACTTGGCCCCTCTACCTGCCCTCAGGAACCTCCTCCCTCAGGCTCTCTGAGGCTTGATGGTAGAAGAGTTTGGGCTTTGGAGCCAGGCCCATTGGTCAAACTCTGCCCAGACTTCCTAGCATGCAATTTAACCTGTCTGGGCCTTTACAGAGTGAGGAGGAAGGTTCCTCCCTTATTGAGTTTTGACAGTTAAAGAGATGTCTGTAGGGTACCCAGCATTGTGCTGGGCACATAGCAAGCATGCAATTAGTAACTGTTTCTCATTATTATTATTATTAAAATTAGCCAGTTATTATTAAAATTAGCCAGTTTCTCCCACAGTGTTTTCCCAATACACATCCTTAGTGTTCTTGAATCCTGCAAACATCTGGTTTGCATCATCATTTGCCTCGTCCATCTTTTCCAAAACCATCTCTTCTAAAAGGTATTTCCACTTTCTTCTCTGCACCTCTCTCCCTGACCCTGGAGGCCCTGTTACCATTTTCTGCACCCTACTTCTCCAACACGCTTAGTTTACTTTGAATCCTTTAGTGATCATTCATTGTGTTTGTTGGTGTTTCATTATTCAGTCGCTGACAGCCATTAGGGGTGGGGGTGCTCTGATCCCACCTCCCCTACTCTGGTACCTTTAGCAGGGCTGAGTATACAGCAGGTGCCCAGTAAGTGTTGAGGTTGGATGGATTGATGGATGTTATGACCCAGGTTAGTGACTATTTGTTAAATCAGAAAATATTTACAGAGTGCCATGGTCCTAGTAGCTCAGCTGGTAAAGGATCCACCTGCAATGCAGGAACCCTGGTTCAATTCCTGGGTCTGGAAGATTACCTGGAGAAGGGATAGGCTACTCAATCCAGTATTCTTGGGCTTCCCTGGTGGCTCAACTGGTAAAGAATCTGCCTGCAATGTGGGAGACCTGGGTTCAATCCCTGGGTTGGGAAGATCCCCTGGAGAAGGGAACAGGTGTCCACTCCAGTATTCTGGCCTGGAGAATTCCATGGACTGTATAGTTCATGGGGTCGCAAAGAGTTGGACACAACTGAGTGACTTTCACGGTCCTAAGTGCTGGAGATACAGAAGTGAACAAAATAAAGTCAGAAGGCTGACTTGTGGCTCTTATTTCCAGATCCAGACCTGGACTGCCCTGGGTCCCTGGACATGATGGCACCTCGACTCAGGCCGGTAAGGGCCCCTCCCTTGGAAGAGGGGTCACTCCAATTTGTCCTGTTTTATCTGCAGAGCGGAGGGAATGGATGGGATATCCCCAAGGGAAGCTTCGGGAGCACTGACTGTGTGTTTCCTACAGATGCGTCCACCGCCTCCCCCTCCAGCTAAAGCCCCGGATCCTGGCCACCCAGATCCCCTCACCTGAAGCCAGTGGGAATCTCCATCCCCCAGTGATGCTGCTGCCCCATCTCCGTGCTATCAGACTGCCCCTCCCCATGGTGATCCAAAGTGACACAGTCAAATGCTGGAATCTCCCTGATTTCCATTCTCACCTTCAGGGGTTGACATTACTTCTCTCCCCATTTCTGGGGCTGGAACCCACTCCTTTTTCCCCATGATCTTTCAGCCATCTCTAGGGCTGAAACTACCCCCTTTCTTTTCTGCCACCACCCCATCTCTAGGGTGGTGAACTACCTTGAAATCTCTGGGACTGGAATTTGTTCCCCAAAGTCTTGAGTGGCTCTGGCTTATTTGTGTCTCCACCCTGATTCTGTGAACCACCCCACTCCAGATGCCAGAGCCACTGGGGTTGGGGCCTGGGACAGGGATAGGCCTGTCAGAAGGAGCTGGAGCCAGTATGCGAAGCAGCTGTAATGGTCTGAGTGGATTTATTGACAGTGAATAAAGGGCACAAAGCCCGAGCCAGAGCCTGGGCCTCTTGTGCCAAGAGGGCAGAGGGCCTAAGGTGCTATTGCTTTAAGGGCCCACCAAGGGCAGGGGCCTGCTCCCAGCCGCCACGCTCTAGCATATGGAGTGAGGTGATGGGGAAGGTGGGTCAGGCAGCCTGCGGGCAGGCAGGGGAAGGGGAAGAGGCTGAGGGCCAGGGATGGTACTTCTCCCCAGGTCCCCCCAGCCTGAGACTGTGCAACTCCAGGTGGAAGTAGAGTGGGTCCCTCAGCTGGGGGGCAGTGCTGTCCAGAGGAGAGGAGGGGCTTCATGCCCACCCACTCCCTGGCCTGCCAGCTGGTAGTCCGTCAGCACAGTGAAGGAGGTGGCTTGGAGGAAAGGAAGGATGACTGTTGCCTCCTATTCAAGCAGAGCCCCCACTTTTCCCCAGAGGCTGCGGGACCTTTCCTACCCGCTGGAGCACATGGCAACTCCCCACCACCAAACCAAGGAATATGTACCAAAGGCTGAGCCTGCGGTTGACCCCGGGGATTCAGGGAACCGATGGGCTGAGGTAGTTTCATATAGGGGTTGGGAGGATGAGATTGACTTGGGGCCCAGGCAGACTCACCTCACACACCCTCTGCTCCCCGTGGTGGGGACACCTGAGAGAGAGGAGGGGTGGACAATGAGAGAACAGGAGATGGGTCATACCAGTGGCCTCGCAGAGCAGGGGCAATAAGAGCTCAGCCCATTGCAGTGCTGGCCACGTCTTCATACCTGGTGATCTGAGGTGTCCTGTTTGCTTGGCTGTCCGTTTGCTTCTTTTCTGGCTGGCCCTGGGCTTGGGCCCCTCCCTCCAGCCCCAAGCATTGGCTCTGCAGAGGCTCCAGGGTTCCCCTCAAGTGCACGAGGGACTCGGCTGCTGTCCCTGAGTCCTCCATTCTGCATGGGGGTGCTGGCAAGGGCTGGGGGCTGCGGCCTCTCAGGGGGAAGGCTTTCAATGGCAGGCATCCCTGTCCTGGGTTGCCCTCCCCCAGGCCCCTGGCCACCTCCTGGGTCCTGCCCGCCACCAGACCCCCAGCTCCTGTCCGTGGGAGAGCCATCACGATGCTCATGCAGCCCGTAGCGCTTCTCAATGTGCGTCACCCGGAACCTGGGAGGGGAGGGGACACTGGGGCTTAGGGCCACCTCTCAAAGACTGCTTGGCCCTTCCCTCTGGTCAGGGACATCCTGGGTTTGAGAGCCATGTCCTTCCGATCTAAGACAGGGGAGATGGCCTCAGGTTGTGGGGCACATTGTGCAGCCTGAATCCTGCTGTAGCTCCCAGTCCAGGAAGAAAGAGCCAGGGCCCACCTTTGGAGTCAAATGCCTGAGCAGTGGACCCCCACCTCAACCTCCCTGTCGCAGGGGTACTCTATATACCCACCTGCCCACAGAAAACACGGTAGTCTCCCCAGGCCGGGGGCGACTCTTTCCTTCCTTGGAGCGTCCCTGACGGACAAGTGGGGGTCTCTTGTTGCGGCTGCAGTGGATGCACGGGGCTGAGGAGCCCAGGTGCACTGTGTGATGATGGGAGGGGGCTCCGTCTTGCAGGCTGGAGGTGGCATCCACGCTGGACGGTAGGGAGGAAGGGAGCAGGGGGGAACATTCCCATTTTTCTTCCTGTTCTGTTTGTTCCCGTTCTTTTAGCGTGCTCCTTAAACCCCCCCAGATGTCCCACTTCCCCCAGGCCGCACTATTCTTTTATTGTCTTTATCTAATAAACTGAATATGAAGATGTTACTGACCATGTGTTGTTTCCCCTCCCAGGGCTAAAAAGTGGGCAATGTTTAACCCAGGGGAGTGGCATAAGGGATGAAGGTCTAGGCTTGATGACATCTAAAGGAGAGATGTGGTTTGGAGGATTCAGGACTTTTACCAAACTTTCTTCTTCCTGTCCGTTATTCCGCCTTACTCTCCCCTGTCACCCTAATCATGCAAGGAGACTGGGAGAGGAATGTGCTTGAGGAGAGGATACTCTCCAAGGCAAGCTAAATCATACTGGCCCATGTTTCCAGCTCACCTGGACAGCTGCACTGTCCCTTCTCCTTCACTGTCCCCCAGCATCTCCTTCAGGGCCTCAGCGTTGGCTGAGGGGAGAAGGAAAGGAAGGGGTCAGTGGAGGCAAAGGCAAGGGCAAGAGAAAGTTGAGGAGGTGGGGGACAAGGGGACAACCTACACCCACCTTCATTTTGGATGATGCAGCGAACAATCCTCTCTACTGTGTCCTCATTCATGTCATCGTCCTCAGCTGAAGGATGAAAGAAGTTGGTGAGGCAGCGGGAAATGGATCAACTTTGAAGGTACGTTACCTGGTGGCTTCTGTGGCTTATTGCTCAAGACCTACCCCTTTACCAAACTGCATCATGCTGTACCTCAGCATTTCAAGGGCCAGGGCAGAAAAGAAGGGAAAATCAGTGGGAGTCCAAGACTACTACCACTGGGTGCTTCCCACCCATGGTGCCTTCTCTAGCCCTGCTTTCAGGGTGGTGGCACCCCACTTGCTGACTCAAGAAAGCATTACTCTTCCCATCTTGGTCGGGATTTAGCCTGGGTCTGTTGGCCAGGAAGTGGTGTGGGGAGACGGGTGAGGGAGGAAGGTGATTGAGCCAGGTTCTAGGCTGTTCACTCACGGGGCTGGAGCTGGGCGTCATCAGGCTCCGAGCCCCTCGAGGTGCGGCAGCGGTAGCCCTTCTTCTTGAGCACGTGGCAGATCATGAAGCCTACAAGGCCCATGAGGAAGAAGACCAGCACAAGCAGGAAGAGCATGTACAGCCCATGTTGGGGCGGTTCCAGGTCAGGCTGTGGTTCCGACATGAGGCCC
The DNA here is from genome assembly GCF_032452875.1 of Bos javanicus. Classification (NCBI taxonomy): domain Eukaryota; kingdom Metazoa; phylum Chordata; class Mammalia; order Artiodactyla; family Bovidae; genus Bos; species Bos javanicus. The sequence continues at coordinate 52,265,186 of NC_083874.1, read as the reverse complement.
TGGCGGGTGAGCACGGGCCAGGGTGGCTCCTGGAGTTAGGGGGCTGCAGCTAAGGATGGGGGGAGGGTTAGGAATGCCGTCCTCAGGATTCGAGACAGACAAGCCTCTGAGGTCTGGCCCCACCCCCTACCCAACCAAGGAGCTGTCCATGCCAGGGGTGCTGGTCCGGGCCAGGGGTGTCAGACGGCGGCTGCGCAGACCCTCTTCCACGACCCTGGTCCCGCTTCCCCGACGCCCAGAGCTCCCCCTTTCCAGCTTATCCTGAGCTTTCGTCCCTCCCAAGGACACTGCAGAGCGAGATGGGACGGAATTCTCAGGCGGCCGGCACAAGGATAGCGTCTGAGTCAGCGTCCACATCTCTTCTGCGCGGGCCTGAGTCAGGCCTCCGCAGCCCCTTCCCCTTCCTCTACTGTCTCACACACACCCCCTCCCGCCTTTCGGGTTCTCCCGTCCTGGCCACCTGGCCCACCCGGTACCGGTGGTTTGGTTCTGGCTCCGGCTCCGGCTCCGGTTCCAGGGGCGTCCTAGTCCGGCTCAGGGCCCCCGACGCCCTCCCGGCGCTCATCCCTTGCTTCCTTCCCCTCCCCCCTTCGCCGCCTCAAGGGCTCCGGGCTGCGGCTGCAGATACCCGTGCCGCGGCAGGGGTGGGGGGAGGGAAGGATGGAAAGGGATGAGGGCTGGTTGGGACCGGCGACAGGCTCCGGACAACTCCAGCCGTGGAAAGGGAAGGAGAAGGGGGGCGCTGCCGCAGCCGCTCTGGGTCCCCAAAAGCCTTCGACCGCCGGCCAGGGACTAGGGGGCGGAGCCCAGGTGTGCGGGGCGGAGAGAGAGAGCCTTGCGCGCTTCTGAGCGCAAGTGTGGTGCGCGCGTGACTGCGCAGCTCCCCCACTGCCACCCGGCGACGGTGCGGTGCCGAGTCTGGGTCCGGGTGAGGAGGACGGGCAGTCAGGCGAGAGCGCTCTATCGGTCTATCGGGCACGCCTGGCTTGGCTCCAGCCCTCAGATGCCCCGGCTGGATGTGTAGCTGGGAATCTTCCCTAGCGGGCCGGGGGAAGCTGGCTTTCTGCACCTGAGAGGGTCAGCGTGGCCGGTTCTCCGGAGCCTCCTAGAGAGGCGACACGGCCTGCGCCCCGCTTGGGACAGGTAGCTGGACAGGATGGCTCGGCTTTCCGAGGATTTGACCCCCGCCGGGAAGGAAATGGCCCTGTCATCCTAGGACCAACGCTACTGTCCTCCGGCCAAGCCCAGACTCTCACGCCCCAGACCTAGAAGGGCGGAGCAAGCTGAGCGCGGAACTCCGCAGGAGGCGTGGCCTGGGCGTGGTCTAGGGGAGTCGGGCTTGGGTTTCCTGGTTCCGCAGAGGCAGGCAGCGTGCTTACGCAGCACGCAAGGCTGGGGGTGGGGCAGGCGGCCAGGCTGGCGGCGGAGGCGCGGGGCCTGGTCCCGCCGGCACCATGGCCAAGACTGTGGCCTATTTCTACGACCCCGACGTGGGCAACTTCCACTACGGTGAGGGAGCAACATTGCACGCGAGGGATTTCGGGACGCGGAGGTTTCGAAGCCGGGCCTACAACTCCAGGGATGGGTACTGACGAACTCTCTTCTCCCACCCCCAGGGGCTGGTCACCCTATGAAGCCCCATCGCTTGGCATTGACTCATAGTCTGGTCCTGCACTACGGCCTCTATAAGAAGATGATCGTGAGTCTCACGGCTTCTGCTGGGGATTGAGGGTGGGGACGAGCTGCGGCCTTAGGGATAGGTAGGCTGCACTGAATGCATCAAGAGTGACCCACCCCTGGCAGGGGGGAGGTGGATAGAAGGAACCAGGAGCACCCCCATATGCAGAGTGTTGGTGGGTGCATCCACTGACTTAATGAAAGTTAGTTTTTAGGTCGGCCACCTTCTGACCTCAAGTGGACCAAACTTGGGCCTACGGTTAGGGTGGAGTGGAGCTTGTTTGCAGACACAGAGTATTTCCCTCCTTTGCATCTTAGGGACAGTTCTGTGGCCTCAGAGAAGGGAAAGCGGCTGGCTCAGTGTATTTGGATGTGAGGTTTACCCTCATTTCCCACCCCTTTTCCTCTGCCACCTCTCTCCACCGCCAAGCTAGAGTTCAAGGGAGGACTTTGCAGCCCTGTGTGTAAATGTGTATGTGTGTGGAGGACAGTTGGAGATGTCCTGGATATTCCCTTTTCAATCTAGAATACCCCCGCCCCCACACAGAGTTCCACTTAATTACTACTCATCCCTCCATCTCCCCCTGTATACACATCCTGTCTGTCCCTGGCTTGGAATTTATAGCAGTGTGATATGGGATCATAACATACGGCCCTTATGCAATCCAAGGGGAATTAGCCAGTAGTATGAATGAGTGTCCACTGCAAGTGCTAAGCCACAGACTAGTGAATTGATCATAGAAACGACTGAGGTGATGTTAATGCCTGAATCTCTGACTCTTGAAATTGTTTGCCTGTGTGTGCCTGTGAGCATTTTCTGGGGAGGGAAAATTTTTTGCTCTTGTCCAATTTATAAAGTGTGTGACCCTCTCTCAAGACATAATAAATCTCTGGCTTAGCACCTGGGCATCTTGAGTTTTAATTAGAAGGTTGTTGTGTGTCCCATATTATTTGATTCCAAAATTAAGAAGAACTCAGAGGAGAGAGAGGACAGAGTCAGCACCCAGGGGAGATGAGTATGAAGAGAATCAGGAATAGGAGAGCCAGGGAACAGGGCAGGTTAAGGGAGTTAAGGTTTGAGAAGGGAGAAAAGGCTGGGCTGGAGTTAGGAAGGAAAAGGCAGGCCCAGTGGTCTTTAGAGGGCTTGATCATAAGAAACTCCCAAGCTAATCAGAGTCTCCCTTCTTCATGGACCTTTGTCTCATAGAATAACAAGGATTGGGGGGAGGGGGCGAGGGGACTGCTGTGTGTGGTTTTGGATAGTCCCCAGGGCTGGGCTCAGTGTGGTCAGTCTCAGCCGGATGAGTAGGACTGACCCTGCCTGACTTTATCTTGTGTTTCCCTCTCAAGGTCTTCAAGCCATACCAGGCCTCCCAGCATGACATGTGCCGCTTCCACTCTGAGGACTACATTGACTTCCTGCAGAGAGTCAGCCCCACCAATATGCAAGGCTTTACCAAGAGCCTTAATGCCTTCAACGTGGGCGATGACTGGTAAGGGGAGAACTGGGACCTTTGATGCCAGGCACCTTGATGCCAGGCATTTCAGTGAGAATACTCCAGTGAGGTCTCATGGCAGCAGTGGGAAGATATGTAGGGGTGGGGAGGCGGGGATACTTGTCAATGAATCATCATTTACTTGTTTGCTTATTCAACAAATATTGATTGATTATTGGCTCTAGGCCAGGCCCTGTGCTAAGTGCTAGGGATGCAATGATAAACAAAGCAACACAATTTTAATATAGCCCTTGTGCTAAGTCCTCTAGAGGAGCGGTACATGACAATGAGAGGGCAGACATGGGAGAATTATCTAGCCTGGGCTGGGGCGGGTCAGTGGCAGCTTCCTAGAGGAAGTAATGAAGATTGGGCTGAGTTCTAAAGAAAGTAGGAAGTAATTAGGTGAAAGATAGTTGGGAGGATGGAGGATGAGGGGAGGAATGGGAAGTAGGGACAACATGCCCTAAGGGTCTGCATTAGGACAGAGTGTGACTTATTTAGGGAACAGAAAAAAGGCCACCCAAAATCTAAAGAGTGATCTGAATTGTGTCTAAAGAGATAGGTAGGGCCTTTAAAAAATAAACAGTCCTATTATGAATTGGGGTTTTTAACTTCTAGAGTAGGGAGAAGTCATTGGAGGGTTTTAAAAAGCAAGAGAGTGTTTAGGTACGACCACGTTTATATTGAGTTTATTTCATATGAGAAGTCAGCTCAGAGTTAGGTCTTGTGGGGAAAAGGTGGCCAACAAAGATAAACCATGATCCTTGCTTCCATTCTAGTCTGCATCCACTAAAAGAGAGTGGCCACAACAGCTGCCATCTGCTCCATTCATTTTTAAACTTTTTATTTATTAGGGAAAATTTTAAACATTTCTGCAAGTAGAATAGTACAGTGAACCCCCATCTATCTATCACCGAGCTGCAACACTTAGAGCAGATGGCTAATCTTGCTTCATCTGTGTCCCCGCACGTTAGGTTATTTTAAAGCTAATTTGAGATGTCACTCCCTTTTGTCTATAAATATGTTACTATGTATCTCCAAATGATACTCTTTAAAAAAACGCATAGTATCATCACACCTGAAAAATCAACAGTAATTTATATCATCAAATATGCAGTTAGTACTTAAATTTCTCCAATTTTCTCACATTTTTTTCTTTTTTGCAGTTGATTTATTTAAATTAGGATTTAAACAAGGTCCACATATTGTATTTGGTGGCTCCATCTTGTAAGACTTTTAACCCTTAATGTTTCCTTCTCGCCTTTGAATTTATTTATTTTTGCCATGCCTTGGCTTGCAGGACCTTAGTTCCCTGACCAGGAATTGAACCCAGGCCCCCAGCAGTGAAAACATGGAGTCCTAACCACTAGATTGCCAGGGAATTCCTTGAATTTATTTTTTGAAGAAATGAGGCTGTTGATCCTATAGTTTCCTACAATAGCTACAGTTTCTTGAGTAATTAACTCTGCTGTGCTGAGGATTCCTGGTATATCCACTTAATTCTTACACCAACCCTGAGATGTAATAGTCCTTTTCATGATGGTAAGCATTAAGTACATACATTGAAATTTGAGGAGATTTTGATAACTTAGCCTGGACAGTGGCAGTGGCGGGATCAGGTCCAGAGGCTAGGTTTTTAAACATTACACCAATTGGTTTCCCCAAAAGAGCCTACCAATAGAAGCAGCCTTGGCTGGAGGATTGAGGCCGACTCCTTAGGCTGGCACTGAGCGCCTTCCCAACCTTATCCCCACATCTCTACTGCACAGGGTGTCTTCTCAGAATACCCTTTGTTCTCCAGTCAGCCTCTCCAGGGCCTTCACAGCCTTCAAGCCACCACAAAGCTTCATGCCATGAAGGCTTTCTTTACCACACCAGCCCCAGAGCTCTGTCCCGCACACACTACCCTGCTCATTGGGTTGTTCAGGCACATGCTGTCTTGGGAGCTTTCTTGTTTTTTTGTGTTATTGCTCCTGCTAGTTTTGAGTTCACTTTATAGGTCTGGGAATGTAAGGTCCACCCTCAGGCCACCGCCTTGGGCCCTCGAATGCTCTTGGTGCAATTAGCACTACTGTCACTGCGCTTCTCTACTTCCCATCCAGTGCCTTGAACAAGTCTCAGTATGTGGTTTGGTCCAAAATATTTGTTGAATAAATTTGCAGATAACTTGGGTATGTATGTAGGAGGGGCAGACGGGGTTATTGAAGAAAGGAGACTAAAGGGCTTTGGGCTGGGGAGAAAGGTGAAGGAAGGAAGTGGACAGAGGAAAAAGGGCTCCGACTTGCTCTTCTTCCTGCAGCCCCGTGTTTCCCGGGCTGTTTGAGTTCTGCTCCCGTTACACAGGCGCATCTCTGCAAGGAGCAACCCAGCTGAACAACAAGGTAGCTTTACCCCGAGTCCTGTTTCCCCCTTTCTGTGGGTCCCTGAATCCCAGGCCTTAACCATGATCCTGAGCTCCCAGCTTTGGGGGTGGGCAGGAGAAGGACTATGAGTTGGGTGTTTGTCTTTCAGATCTGTGATATTGCCATTAACTGGGCTGGTGGTCTGCACCACGCCAAGAAGTTTGAGGTGAGTGAGGAGGTAATGGGGGAGACAACAGCTCTGCTAGGGTAGGAGATCAGGATGGCAGTTGGGGGGCAGCTGGGTGGAGGAATTGTTCCTCTTTGTAATACCACTATACTATCTTACCATAGGCTTCTGGCTTCTGCTATGTTAATGACATTGTGATTGGCATCCTGGAGCTGCTCAAGTAAGTAGCCCGGGAGGAGATGGGGCCACTTACGAGGCTCTTGGCTGAGGTCTGAGACTGTCCTGGCCCTGACCCTGACCTCCAGCCCCACACTAGCTTCTCCCAAGTTCTTGATGCTTTTCTCAGGCTGCCTCTTCCTGTGCTCTGCTGCAGATTCCCCGCTGCCTGCTCACATTTCAGCCTTCTCTGCACATCCCTCTCCTGTCCCTGCCTCCAGGCTGGAGCCCCAGGGTTGCCCTTAGGGAACTGGTAGTATTAGGTTTCAGGTGACTTGGGCCAAAGTAGACTCTTCATAATTTCTGGCCTTGTGTTTGGGAGGAGTGGGTTGGGGGCTTTTCCTCCTGGGGTTCACCTCTACCTCAGACGCTGGCTTTGCCTTCACCCCAGGTACCACCCTCGGGTGCTCTACATTGATATTGACATCCACCACGGCGATGGGGTTCAGGAAGCCTTCTACCTCACTGACCGAGTCATGACAGTATCTTTCCACAAATATGGAAACTACTTCTTCCCTGGCACAGGTATGGAAATAGGAATGCCTGTCCCCTTCATACTCCTCAGCTCTTACCATGACTGCCTCCTCCGCAGGCTCAGGTCTCAGTTCAGGTGGCCCCTCCTTGGAGAAACCTTTCCTGATCACCCTGTTACTCTGTCACATCACTCTGCTTTTTTCTTTTCAAGCACTGATTGCTGTTTGAATTTATTGTGGGGTTTTGTTTTGTTTACTGTCTCCCATGTAATCATGCCTACCTCCCAAGAATATGAGCTTGGTGGGATTTCATTTATTTCATTAGTTCTTTTTCCTGCTGTATCCCCATACCTAGTTCACAGCTTGGCTCATAGTAGGCCCTCTGAGAGTATCTGCTGAATGAACACAAGCTGCAAGAGACTTAGTAGTTTGAGGGAGTATGTGGCGGACGTACATAGATGGAGTGAGAGGCCCTCAGAGTACATGGTGGGGTTGAAGCAGCTGGCACCCCCACCCCCACTGTCCCCCACAGGTGACATGTATGAAGTTGGAGCAGAGAGTGGCCGCTACTACTGCCTCAACGTACCCCTGCGGGACGGCATTGATGACCAGAGTACGTACTAAAGTCTTCCTGCTCACTAGGCTCCTTCTCTCTCTCTTTCCTTGAGTTAACCTCTTCTGCCTGGTATTGTCTACTGTTGGGCCAGGTGTCCTTCAGGATGAATGGCCTTCAGAGGGACCATGAACTCCCCGGAAATTGTATGCAACATATTGTGTGTATGTGCATTTTTCTGGGAAAAAGGTCATTAGCTTCCATCAGTCCCTCCAGAAGTCTCATGAACTTCCCCACCCAGAAGTTCGGAACCAATGGTTGTCCCTTTGGGTTGCCCCTTTCCTGGGCTACACGCTCTCTGAACCCCCTTTTTCCTTTTGTTCCCTGTCTCCCCATCCCCTTGGGGTGCCAGGTGCCCATCTTTGGCCCTCTCCCAGGTTACAAGCACCTTTTCCAGCCAGTTATCAACCAGGTGGTGGACTTCTACCAACCCACGTGCATTGTGCTCCAGGTAATACTGTCCGTGCCTCCTCAGGCACTCAGGCTTGAGGGAAGAGAGCAGGAAAGAGGAGAATCCCTAGGCTGGTGGGGGAAGGGAAGTGAAGGACATTGGTGACATTCTGAGTAGTTCTCTCACTGCAGCCACCTGGGGTTTTGATTTTTGCAGTGTGGAGCTGACTCTCTGGGCTGTGATCGATTGGGCTGCTTCAACCTCAGCATTCGAGGACACGGGTGAGAACTGCTCTTCTTCCACTCCTCCAGGTTTTCAAGTGGCCTTGGGCCTCAATCCATGGAACAGGGGTAGCTGGGAAACAGGCCTCACCTCCTTTTGGGACTCAAAAATAGCTACATGTTGTACTTTGAACCAGCAGTGTCATCTTGAGCAGTGTTCCCCAGTTGGCAAAATTCACATTAGGTTTTTATTAAGCACCTGTTGTGTTCCAGGCATTGTACTAGGAGATGGGGAAGCAGTCAGGGAACTCCCATGGAGTTTACGGTTCAGCCTAGGAAACAGGCAAAACTATAAGTAAGCAAACAAGACAGGCAGATTGTTATAAATTCTATGGAAGAAAAAGATAGCAAGCTAAGATACGGGATAACAGTGGAGAAACTACTTGAGATACCATGATTTGGAAAGAATTTTCCAAAATTCTGAGCTGAGACCTGGAGCCTAAAAGGAGTGAGCCATAAGAGGAACATAGAGCGGTCCATCCCAAGCGGTGAGAAGAGCACATGCAGACACGCTGAGACAGGGCAGAGGGGTATCGTGGAGGAGATGAAGTAAAACCAGTCAGGTGGAATACAGAGCAGGCTGGAGGTGGTTTGAGGTGATATCTGAGAAGCTGGCAGCACTGGGGTCGTGCAGAGCCTTTAGACCTTGCTAAGAAGTCTGGATTATATTTCAGATGTGTTAGGAAACTGTTGACGGGTTTTAAGCAGGGAAGTGACATGATCCAGCTTTCCCTGTCAGTTCAGTGGTTAGGACTCTGAACTTCCACTGCAGGAGGCATGGGCTTGATCCCTAGTTGGGGAAGTAAGATCTCACATGCCTTGTGGCACGGCCAAAAAAAAACCAACTGCTCTGAGTGCTGAATGGAGAACGGTTTGTGGTGAGGCTGGGCACACAGGAGTGGAATTGAGAAGACCAGTTAGGGAGCTCTTGGTGTTGTCTTAGGGGGCTAAGTTGGAGGAGGTGGCAGTGGAGAGAGGTAGGTGATGTGAGTTATATTTTGGTGGCTAAACTGACAGCACTTGCTGGTACATTGGTGAGACTAGTTGATTAACAGGGGGGGTGCCAGGGTGGGTGCTGAGCAGGACAGAGGTGAGAGTGCACTCTGTTTTAAATTTCACTGAGACACAACGTGCAGACAATAAAGTGCACATATCTCAGGGATATAACTCAATGATTTTCACTACCAAGATCAAGATACAGGACATTTTTTTTTTTTTTTAACTTTACAAATTGTATTAGTTTTGCCAAATATCAAAATGAATCCGCCACAGGTATACATGGGTTCCCCATCCTGAACCCTCCTCCCTCCTCCCTCTCCATACCATCCCTCTGGGTCGTCCCAGCGCACTAGCCCCAAGCATCCAATATCGTGCATTGAACCTGGACTGGCAACTCGTTTCATACATGATATTATACATGTTTCAATGCCATTCTCCCAAATCTTCCCACCCTCTCCCTCTGTAACAGAGTCCATAAGACTGTTCTATACATCAGTGTCTCTTTTGCTGTCTCGTACACAGGGTTATTGTTAGCATCTTTCTAAATTCCATATATATGCGTTAGTAGATACAGAACATTTCTAGTTTCCTTGTACCCCTTTCCAGTTAGTCTCTAGAAGTGTGTTCTCTGGCTTTCGGTAACTTCCTCCACCCCATTACTCTGGTTTCTTTTAACAGGGAATGCGTTGAATATGTCAAGAGCTTCAATATCCCTCTACTGGTGCTAGGTGGTGGTGGCTACACTGTCCGGAATGTTGCCCGCTGCTGGTGAGCATGCCCCCATTTTTCCTCCTCTCCCTTGTACAGTGTGAGCTAGGGGCTCTCCCTGAGAGATGGCCAGTGGACCTTTCAGCCCTCTCGCTCAGCCTGCCCTGCTCTGCTGGTTTGTTTCAGGACATATGAGACATCGCTGCTGGTAGAAGAGGCCATTAGTGAAGAGCTTCCCTATAGCGGTAAGGACCATTCCACACATGCAAGGGGGACCATGCCTCCACAGCAAGAAGGCCATTCTCACAAGACCATAGAATGGCCTGGTTTGAAAGTGGGTGGGAAGTTTGACTTTCTCAGAATTCTGCAGACTAAACCCCTGGGCCCAGAGCGGGGAAAAAGGTTGAGATGTTATGTGGGGGTTTTGGATGGAAAGGAAAGAGATAGGCAACTCTTGGGACCTGCCTGTGTCTGTTGGAGCCATCATGTCTCCTCCTTTTTCCCCAAGAATACTTCGAGTACTTTGCCCCGGACTTCACGCTCCATCCGGATGTCAGCACCCGCATCGAGAATCAGAATTCACGCCAGGTCAGCAGCTTGGAGAAGCTGAGCACAAGGGTGGAGGAGCCCAGGAAAGGTCCAGGATGTGGGAAATCAGAGAAACCAGGGAAGAGAATCTCAGCCATCACTATCTCTGTTATCAGCTAGGAGGCAGCCCCGGTGAAAGCACAGGCAGTCAGGGTTGGGAGGAGGGACAGTTACCAGCTGGGGGATTCCAACTAAGATGCAAAATGGGACTGCAACTAGGACTGCAGGGACAAAAGGCAGCTACAAGCATTGACATCCTGGGAGTCACTGGGAGCTGCTCATTGTCTATTCCTCATCCCCAACCAGTATCTGGACCAGATCCGCCAGACAATCTTTGAAAACCTGAAGATGCTGAACCATGCACCTAGTGTCCAGATTCACGATGTGCCGGCAGACCTCCTAACCTATGACAGGACTGATGAGGCTGATGCGGAGGAGAGGGGTCCCGAGGAAAACTACAGCAGGTCTGGAGCAGGGACATAAGAGCGGGGAATTCCAGCAAGCTTTGGGGGAAGTTAAGAGGGAAAAAGTAAGTTAGACAGCATTAGTCTAATTGTCCTCAGTTTACCTTCTTCAGTATACAGCCATCCCATACTTTTTTTTTTGCCCTGATTTAATGATGTAAGTGACATACATTTATTGTAAAACTTTTCAGTTCAGTTCAGTTGCTCAGTCGTGTCTGACTCTTTGTGACCCCATGGACTGCAGCGCACCAGGCCTCCCTGTCCATCACTAACTCCCAGAGTTTACTCAAACTCATGTCCATTGAGTTGGTGATGCCATCCAACCATCTCATCCTCTGTTGTCCCCTTCTCCTCCTGCCTTCAGTCTTTCCCAGCATCAGGGTCTTTTCCAATGAGTCAGCTCTTCACATCAGGTGGTCAAAGTATTGGAGTTTCAGCTTCAACATCAGTCCTTCCAATGAATACCCAGGATTGAACTCTTTCAGGATGGACTGGTTGGATCTCCTTGCAGTCCAGGGCACTCTCAAGAGTCTTGTCCAACACCACAGTTCAAAAGCATCAATTCTTCTGCGCTCAGCTTTCTTTATAGTCCAGCTGTCACATCCATACATGACTAGTGGAAAAACCGTAGCCTTGACTAGATGGACCTTTGTTGGCAAAGTAATGTCTCTGCTTTTTAATATGCTGTCTAGGTTGGTCATAACTTTTCTTCCAAGGAGTAAGCGTCTTTTAATTTCATGGCTGCAGTCACCATCTGCAGTGATTTTGGAGCCCAGAAAAATAAAGTCTGTAACTGTTTCCACTGTTTCCCCATGTATTTGCTATGAAGTGATAGGACTGGATGCCATGATCTTAGTTTCCTGAATGTTGAGTTTTAAGCCAACTTTTTCACTCTCCTCTTTCACTTTCATCAAGAGGCTCTTTAGTTCTTCACTTTCTGCCATCAGGGTGGTGGTGTCATCTGCATATCTGAGGTTATTGATATTTCTCCCAGCAATCTTGATTCCAGCTTGTGCTTCATTCAGCCCAGCGTTTCTCACGATATACTCTGCATATAAGTAAAATAAGCAGGGTGACAATATACATGCTTGACGTACTCCTTTGCTGAGTTGGAACCAGTCTGTTGTTCCATGTCCAGTTCTAAGTTTCATGTTCCATGTCCAGTTCTAAGTCCATGTTCCAGTTTCTGTAGATTACAATTGCACTGTTCAACATTTATGTATAAACACAAGGGCACACATACACTCATTTTCAGTGTTGTGCAACCTTTTTTTTTTTAAATAAAAGTTGGATCATTCTGTACATGTTCTACAATTTCCAAGTTTTTTTTTTACCAGTGTATCTTTCTGTGCCAATATATATAAAAATCTGCTTCATTATTTAATTAGTTGTATAATATTCCATTGTGTGGACATAGCATAATTTAACCAAGTGCCATTGACAGGCATTTACATTATTTCCTGTTTTTTTCACTATTACAAAGAATGTAGCAGTGAATCCCCGTAAATATACATCTTTGAGTGCTTGAATGGGTTAGATTCCTAGACTTGTTGTTGCTAGGTCAAAGGCTGTGTGCAGTAAAGTTTTTTTTTATTTGTTGCCAAATTGCCTTCCAGACAGTCTATAACAGTTTATATTCTTGCCAGCATTTTACTAACTCCTTCCAGATTCCAAGCTGGACAGGTCACTGTACATATACTGCTGTTGTAAGGCCCTTAGATTTCTTTCCTCTGTTAATTTTTTCAGGTGTGATAGTTGTATTGTGTGTATGTGTGTTTTTTTAAAAATCTTTACCTTCCTGAGATACATATTAAAATATTTACAGATGCTCTGAATTAGGGGAAAAACCAACCAGAATAGACTTAAAAAAAACACAAAAGCTGAAACAAGCTTTTCTGAAAAATGAAGGAAAAAGACAAGAGAACCCAGAAGTGCAGAAACAGATGCATTTAATAGAGAACAGATTTCCTTATGTGACTGGGGATAACCACAGCTGGATGTTTGCAGGACACCTGGTCCTGCTCCCACGCACTGTTAAGAAGTCTGAGTCGACTCTGCTGCAGAGTCTGATGGGCTTCTCAGTCCTTTCCAGAATTTTCTCTCTGTCTTAAGAGTTCATACTTCCAGATCTCTCTGCTGGACCTGGGCTTTACAGCTTAGACTCTTGGGACCACTCCAACCCTTCTCCTCCATGTGCACCCCTTCATTTCCTCTCTTGGTTAAGAATGTATCTGAATATCTGGCCTCAGGGATCATTTTTGACCCCTCATCTCCATCTCAGCTTCTCCAGGTCTCTGAGGCTTGACTTCTGGAAATTGATCTTCTTAAAAATCTGTTTTTCAGTTTCTTCCTTTTGGAAAAGTTTGTTTTTTTCATCTGTGATTCCAGGCTGGTATCTGGGCCTTGTCTTTGCATTATACAGCCTGTTCTCAACAGCCAGCAGAAGCCTCTGGCCTCTTCCTGTCCTAAACCCTGTTACTGTTGGACTACCCACTGAGTTCCTTATCTTTGATGCTTGTAGCATATCAGCTATATAGGATATGATATTTATATTAAATTATACCTGATACAATGCCATCAAGTCTTCATTCTCTTGCCATCCGACAACCCTGAGAGGTGCTATTCTTAAATTAACAGAAAAGGAATCTAAGGTTCAGAGAGGTTAAGTAGCTTTCCTAAGTTCTCACAGCAAGTTAAATACCAGGGCTGAGATTCAAACCCGAGTCTCTGACTCCTCACCTTTTACCCTTGCACACTTAGAGGTAACTGAGACTCTGCTCTCCAGGCAGAGGGAGTCTTTCCTGATTTTGTTCCCCACTTCTCTTTGATGACTTTCTCCCTTCTTTCACAGTTAACAGCTATGGGCAAGATAACTTAGTTATTCATATTCTCCCAGAGAATAGTTTTCCAAAAAGACATCAGAATTGGGTACATATCAGGCTTTGTATCGCTTTCATATCCCTTCACCCACTACATACAGGTGTACAGTATGTCACTACTCTCCTTGGAGAAGGCTATGGCACCCCACTCCAGTACTCTTGCCTGGAAAATCCCATGGGCGGAGGAGCCTGGTAGCCTGCAGTTCATGGGGTCGCTAGGAGTCGGACACGACTGAGCGACTTCCCTTTCACTTTTCACTTTCATGCACTGGAGGAGGAAATGGCGACCCACTCCAGTGTTCTTGCCTGGAGAATCACAGGGACTGGGGAGCCTAGTGGGCTGCTGTCTATGGGGTCACACACAGTCGGACACGACTGAAGTGACTTAGCAGCAGCAGCAGCAGCAACTCCTCTACTAAAAGTGCTCCTTTCTATTGTGCTTAGAAGAAAGTCCAAATTTCTGACGATGACTTTAAAAGGCCCTGCATGCTGGCCCTTACCCTCGTCCCTGGTCTCATTTCTAATGACTCTCTCTCTTCTAGCTGTCTTGACCTCCTTCTCTCACTTCTCTCACCTGTCTGCCTTATAACCTTATAACTTCTGTACTTGGTTTTCTTACAGCTTGAAGTCATCTTCCTGAGATATTTGCCTGTCCAGCTTCTTAGTCTTCAGGTCTTACCTAGTCAGAACAACTGTTCCTAATAATCCTGTCTGAAATTTTACCCTTTTCCTCCCATAACTCTTAGTCACATCCCTTTATTTCATTTTATTCATAGTGCTTTCCACCATCTGAAATTACCGTGTTTTTGTTTTTACTCTGTTAGTTATTGTCAGCCTCATTTATTAGGTAAGTTTTTTGAGGATAGGCAGAAATGTCGTCTGGTTTATTCTCTCCTGTCTTGCTAAGGCTTATGACACTGTCTGGCACAGAGTAGTCTGTCAGGAAATGTTTATTGACTACGTGAGTGGATGAATGAATAGCAAGCAGTCTCTACCAACAGGAGAGGAGTGGTTCCCTGACAGTGGGGGCCTGAGAAATGGCTCCAGACAGGGTGCCTACGTGGGAGAAGATGGAACTTGGAGAGTGAGAGCCTGACCTCTCTTTCTCTCTTCCCTTGCTTTGTAGGCCAGAGGCGCCCAATGAATTCTATGATGGAGATCATGACAACGACAAGGAAAGCGACGTGGAGATTTAAGAGGAGCTGGGCTTGCTATGTCCCCAGGAATTCCTTTTTACCTCTTGGTTGGGTGGGAGGGAAAAAGTGTGGTTTTCCCACCCCTGGTCAGGTTACTTTCAGAGCTTTTACCAACCCTGGGGGAGGGTTTGGAGACCACATCTGGTTCTTGAACCAACTATCCCCTTTCTTCTCTCCCTCAAGGCCTGAGAATGGTACCTATTAAGGATTGAATAGGGACAAGGATAGCCATCTTTAGGACAGCCTGGGCTTGGGCCCTGGAGGCCAGTCCTAGCCCTTTTGGCTTGCTTATTCCTTCCCTACTTCCGTCCAATCCGGAGACTTTAGGAGTGAAGGGGCAGACAGGAGTAAGGTTGCCTTTGACCTCCTCCTCTCCTGGGTTCTCCTACTACAGGCCTTGCTTCCAGTGCAGGTGAAGAGTAAAGGATTTTAGGGGGCTCTGGCTCCTTAACATCCTAACCCAGATGATGGGAAGTACGGTTTTGAGATGGGGGAGGATGTGAAAATGTCTTGTTCTGACTTTTGGTTTTATGTCCATTTTACCACTCTTTTTATCCAATAAACCAAGTTGGTATTTTTTGTACCTTTTGCCTTTCTAGGAATATTCTTTTTACTAGCTGCGTGTGTATGATGAGAGGAAATGGGATGATGATGTATATAGTAAAAATCATAGTTAACATAGTTAACACTTACATTAGTACCTGTGCATATGGATTTTACATGGATTATCTTACTCATATATAGGGCATTAATAGAGCATTTTAATTAAGAGTTAGACAAACCTGGGAAGATTAGTAGCTTAAGAGAGGGAATAGAGGATGACTTCAGGTTTTTAGTCCTGGTGTTTGGATTGGTGATGCTAGTTAAGATACACTGAGGAAACATGTCAGGTACTTAACACAGTGCCTGATATAAGCAGTTGCTCATTACCTTCATTGTTTATGTGAAGAATGATGCTGGGTACTATAGTAGCCACAAATTTGGACTCTTCCCTGGAGTTTACAGTCCAGTAGGAAGGAAGAGAAATGCTTTAGTAGATGTAGACAATGGTATGGGAAAGAAGAGTAATACCTGGATCACTCCTTCCATGCTTTGATCCTGTCTGTTTCTCAGCACTCTAGCTTAGAAAGTAAGTAGCTGTTTGGGACTGTTTTGGACAAATTGAGTTTGAAGTGTGGGCTGGGCAGTCCTATGCAACTTTCCATCAGGCAATTAGAAAGTGCAAGGTAAAAGCTGAAGGTCAGATTTAGGAGCCAGCCATTTTGGCAGACTCCTTGTAACATACCAGACCCTAGATTGAGCGCTGGCGCCTCCCTAGTGAGTCACTGGCTGTCCTCCAGGAACATGCAGTTGAAGTCTTTTGCTGGTTGTGAGCACGATAATTAAGTCCAGAGTTTGAAGGCCTACTGGGTGCCACATGCTTTTCACACAAAGGACCAGATGTAGTTGGGTGAATAGAGGAAATTGGTGAGGGAAGAATCAAGATAGTAGAGCAAAGAACACACTTTTGGAGAATGCCTGTTCTTTTCACTCAGTTAGGTTTATGTTAATTCAGTTGAGTTCAGTCGCTCAGTCGTGTCCAACTCTTTGGGACCCCATGGACTGCAGCACGCCAGGCTTCCCTGTCCACCACCAACTCCCAGAGCCTACTCAAACTCAGGTTAATTGAGTTGGTAATGCCATCCAACCATCTCATCCTCTGTCATCCCCTTCTCCTTCTGCCTTCAGTTTTTCCCAGCATCAGGGTCTTTTCCAGTGAGTCAGTTCTTCATGTCAGTAAGGAATCCTCTTTAAACACAGGGCTTGGCAATCAGACCAACCTGGTTTTAGGTTTTTTTTGTCAATTATGTGTCCTTGGGCAAGTCACTTCAATTGTCAAATTTCCTGTCCTCAAAATAGTGAGACTAGTGGAATCTGTCACATGCCATTGTGGAGATTCAGTAAGAAAATACAGGTCGTATTTTTGCTAAGGGTCTGGCATAGAACAAGTGTATGGTAAATGGTTAACTATTATTAAGTTTCAGGCACAGCAGTGGCAATAACTAGTTTTCCCAGATTAGGAACATGGAACGTAGTAGACCTTGGATTTAGAACTAGGTAATTGAACTCCAGAGCTAGTAGAGTTTGCTCTAGCACTGGCCCTGAACCAAGCTCTGTTCTTGGCACATAAATGGTAGCTATCACTTTAGTTTTTCGTGTGCTCCATGGGTATTGAACACATAAAAACTATTATCCTGGAAAGCCTGGCACTAAATTTTCTGCCAGGATAAGTCTCTCTCATACAGTTTTTTTGGTTCATAATAATATCACACTCTGGGGTGTGAGAGGGTCCAGGTTTCACAGCCACGTGGGCACTGCGTGGGAGCAGGGAGGCCTGCGCCACTCTAACCGGCAGGCGGCGCTGTCCCAGAGAGACCGCCCACTCACCACCCCCCACGTGAGTCCAAATGGTTAGGCCCGCCAGGCAGGTAGTGCGCTTCCGCGGCTTTCCTCCACCCTCTCCCTTCCCTCGTTGGTAGGGGCTGCGGGTCCGGGCGGAAGTGGGGCAGGCGGGCGGGAGCGAGGCGTCGTCGTTGTATATTCATGAGGCGCGCGCAGCCCGGCATGCTAATGAGGCGGGGCGCGGCGGCGGACTGAGAAGCTGCTGGGCGGCGGCGGCGGCGGCAGCGGCGGGCTTGGAGCTGCCGGGCGGGAGCGGCGTGGGCGCGGGGTCACTAGCAACGCAAACCTGGACATGGAGCCGCCCGGCGGGGGCCTGGGACCCGGCCGGGGGACCCGGGACAAGAAGAAGGGCCGGAACCCAGACGAGCTGCCTTCGGCAGGCGGGGACGGCGGCAAATCCAAGAAATTTGTGAGTGTCCCTCCCACCTGGTTCCCTCAGGCTGACCCCTTAACCGCCCTCAGGACCCCAGAAGACCCTCTGCAGCTGGCCCCAGGGGTGCACGCCCGTTTCTAGGGAGCCGCCCCCGCGCCTCCCTTCCTCGTTTTGCTCGATGCTGGGCTCCGAAGCCCGACCTCTGACCGCTCTGGGACCTCGGGGATCCCCGGAGTCCCACCCGGCTCTTGCCCTGGCAACCTCGGGGCTTTCTTCACCCGCCTTCTTCCCGCCCTCATGTTCTGCCCTTACCCCGCGTAGCCCTGGACAGTCTCAACCCTATCTCTTCCCTCTCAGCCCCACTTCCTTTCTTCTTCCTCCGTTACCCGAACACGCCTTCTCTATCTCTAGCCTCAGTGCTTTTCTGGGTCCATTTTCTCTTATTACCCTTCCCCCCTTTTTTGGTATCTTCTTATTTGCTTCTCCAAAGGTCACTTCCTTCCCCAAGCTTGATCCCTTTCACCTGCTAACTTTGCTCCCGCCCAGTCCCCTCTCTGGGCCCTCAGCCCGGTGTCACCTGATAATCCTTCCCCTCAGGAATGTTACCTGACTTGAGCCCTACCTTCCCTCTTCCCTTGGACGTTTGTCCTTGTGACTGCAGTAATGGGTTCCTGCCCAGTTCCAGGTCGTTGGGTATGACGGTAGTTGACTTTCCAGTATTTCCCCATCCAGAGAACCTGTCTCTGCCCTCTTGCTAATCGGGCACTTGTCAGGGGATTGGAACTTCTCTCAAGAATATGCCCTTCTTGACTTAAGAGTGGTGATCACTCTCCCCCACGGGGAAGAAGTTGGACTAAAAAAGTCCAGAAGTTTTTGAGTACCTGATTATATTGTCTTCTGTGCATTTTCATGATAACAATCTCCTCAGCTCTCCCGCTACCTCCTGTGTCCCAAGGCTACTGAGAACCTTTTTCCCAATCTGTAGAAGAGTCAGGCTTTCCTCAGGTGCCAGTTACTTCCAATCTGAAAGGATATTGGTATTCATGTAACACCGTGCTTATCTTATCTTTGCCCACACTGAATCTTTGTTTTTACTCTATCCAGGGAAAGATAGGGGGCGCTGTCCAAGATAGGGCGTCTTGGATAACCATTCCTAACTAGTTTTGTTGTCTTCTTTCCCACGTAATTAACTCCGCCGCCCCATTGTCTCTTTCTACTAACCAAATGGTTTCTAACTTTCCCTCTTTCTCTTATCTCCACCTATTAGCATTCTGACGCAACTCCACAAGTTTGGGAAGAAAACTGAGAAAGTGATGAAAACAGGAAGATAATGTTGCTTTGGGACATAGAGGGTTGAGATGTAGAGAGTACTGAACAGATTTAAAATAGTGACTCATCTCTTCCTACCTATTTCCATCAAGACAGGTGCTTCTGGACTGTCCTTTCCAGTGACTGTAGGCTGTCAAATCAGTGCCTGTTTTTATCTGGTGACTGTCTTTTTTCCCCCCAGAAATGTGGGTTTAATAGTAGTGACAACCTTCTCTCACTGGTGATCAAAGCAACGTTCTCCTAGGTTTCTTTAGGATAAGCATGACACTCTAGTTAGGGAGCTTTCCGGCTAAGTCTTAAGCTTTAGGGCCTTTGTATCTTCTATTTCTGTATCCTTTTGTTTTGCTTTTGTTTCCATGGGTACTATTTGACCTTACTCACCCGAATTCCAGCTATTTTTGCTGATTTATAGTGACCTTTGTGACTTGTAAATGTTTTTCAAGTTCTAAATGGAAGTTTATGTGTGCTTGTTTTATCTAACAAGAGTTTCACTAATTTGTGAATTCTGCTAAGTATTTGGGGCTGAAAGGTGAGATACCTGAGGAAATTCAACTTCTTTTCACCTGTTTCTTGGAATGTCTATGGAGTCTTGTGTATGCTGAGTGGATTTGGCTCAGAGTTGGTATTTGCTTTAGGGAGGGTGGAGCTGAACCAAGTTCTCTTTTTCTTTCGAGGTGTTTTTCTTAACTCTTAATCTGCTGAATTTTTAGAAAATACGTACACACACAGGTAGTGAGAATTGCATTCCTGGCTGAGGGATTGGTAGGTTTCCAGGAAAGTAGTGCTGTTTTAACCCCTTTATTCCCAACTGTACCTTACCTCAAGGCTTTACCATAGTCTGTCTTTCTCATTGCTTTTTATGTAAGAACTGTGTGGAAATGAGAGCCTAGGAGGAGCGTTGCAATCCACTTCTCTTTGTGTCTGTGTATGTATATGGGGGTGGTAGAGTGGGCGAGATTGCTGGTTTGCATTTGTTACCCATGGCTTAGTTTTCTTGAACTGTAGGCTAAAAGTGAAGTCAAAGAGGTTTCGCCTACTCCACCTTTTCTAGTGTGTGTCCTTGGGAACACTGCACTCGTTTGGACTGAGTGTGCCTGAAGATTATTTGTTTGCATCTGAAGAGTTACTAATCCCTTTAGCTGCTGTATACCTTTCCAAGCTTATGCGGGTTCTAAGTGCAGATCAACTGATGAGAATACAGAACTCACAAGTTACCAAAAATTTGCTCTTTACTCTCTGAGGTAGCTTGTGTGGAAAGGACACAAGGAGCCTAAGTTGAAAAAGTGGTGAGGATCATCTTTTTAAAACATGTGGTTGTTTGAGATGCAAACGTGTGTGGTGAAGCCAGGCTGTCTGGTGTTCCATTACTTGGTTCTTCAGTCTGTCTCTGGGCCATGAGCTTATCCCTCGTCCAGCATTATTTCAGGTCCTTTTGGAAGCCCTTAAGACAAAGGAAGATAAAAATGCTAAATGAACAGAGTGTTTTCTTACTTTTTAGCAGTGATGAGCGTGGGTGTCAGATAGACTGATTTCTGAAATATGTGTAAGGAGAGTAAGTATAACCAGGATGTTAGGAGGCTGCAAAGCTTTTCTGCATTTTGTAGACTGCATGTCTTCTCATACAATCAAGAATTGATCTGTTTTAAGAAAGACTATTGCATCTTGATTCAGCTAGGAGCCTAACTTTGTAAAACATGCTTAGTGTGGGATTAGAGACAGTACAAGGTATGTACTTTTTTAAATCTTGTTTATTGTTGGACACCTATGTTAAATTTTTACCATGTTGCAGTTTCCAAAAGCAAAGTGAAAGTTCGTTTAGTTGTAGATCCCTGTCCATCCAAAATGAGAGCAAGGATGAAGGATGCTAGGCAGAATTTTAAACAGATATTAGGAAAGGTGAAGATTATAAAAGAAGTGGAGTTGTTCATGCTTCTTTCCTCATAAAGATACTAACTTTGATCCAAAAGGTCTCTCAAAACCAAGGAGTATGCAGAGAACTTTATACAAGTCATTTGTGTTTTTGAAAGTTGATAAACACAGGGATTACATAGTTTGAAAAGAGGGAGGGGAACCTACAGGAATGTTATTGAGAGTTTGAGATGACAGCATGATACCTTAAAAATTTGCCCTCTGCCTGCCTAGTCTTTAAAGACACAGCCCAAGGATCACTGGATAATGTTACTTTCACTTGTCTCTAAGGAAATCCTCCTTCATAGGAGGTGAAACTGAGGGAATGCCTCAGCATTTAAATCTCTTGAGAGAGTTGTTAAATGTTGGGATATTTTTATAAAAAGAGTTGAAACTTTTATGACCTGTAAATTGTTTTAAATTGTTGTAAATTTATTTAAAAAAGCTAAGAAAATAGTAACAAGTGAGGAATGATTTAACTTTGTTGATGGGCATACAGGTCAGAATAGACTAATCTTATTCCCTGTGTGGTAAAATCACCTTTTGTTACCCCTGGGGTGCTCAGTGTATCTTGTAAATGGATTGCCAGGTTATTCTTGGAGAGTGTTATATTTTCAGTGAAATGTAATAGAGGCTTAAAAGATAAGGTGCGAATTAGAAGAACAGGTTAAAAGCATGTTTATTAACAAGAAATATTCGGTATTGTAGAGAAACAAAGTTTGTACATGCAGGTGGTGTTTTCTCTCATTTTGTGTCTCAGTTGAAATCATTCATGGCTACCAAAAACATCCCAGTATTCAAACAAACCTTGTGTTTTTCTTTATTGTGTTGAACCTTCTATTCTTTATCACTTTTATTTGAAAGCAGTAGGGAAAAAATCACCTCTTGCTAACCAGCAGAGCACCATTGATTGGTTGTCCCTGATTAGGGTTAGGTGAGACCATGCCAACCCTCTCTCCCTGCCCTGCTGTCTGTCATTCCCTCCCTCTTTGTTTTTTAATATTGCCCAGCTGCTATAAGAACTGATTCTAGTCCTTTGGATAGCCAGGCCTTTGGGGAATCAGTAGTAGTAAAAGACGTTGATGCTAAAATTTCTTAAAACTTCAAAGCTAAAATCGAAAAGTAAAGAATATTTTAATCACTATGAACATATCTTATTATCTACCTGCTTTTTTTTTTTTTAACAATTTTTCTTTTTTTTCCAAATAATTTTTCTAATCGAAGAACTCTTTTAAGAGAGTAAAGTTACTAAAGGAAAAGGGAAACTGAGACCAGTATTTTAAGGAATTTTACCACTGATTACAGGATAACTCTGGGTGAATCATTGTTCTTTGAACTTTGAGATTCTTACTTCATTCATTATTAAAGCTTGCTATGAATGGTAGTCTTAAAATTTTAGAGTTGGAAGGGACTTTAAATGTCATCAAGCCCAAACACCCACTCAGTGCAGCAGCAATCCCTTCTTACAGTTGTAGGTTGAAAATTGAATAAATAACCGGAGGAGGAAAAGGATTTTTGGATTCTACATTTCCTTTAGTAAATTTCAGGATCTTGGAAGAAAAGCGATCATGTAAAAGGAAGAGATATGCTAGAAACTCTGAGACTGAGAGAGAAAAGATTGAAGAAAGTGACTCTGTTGCATAGTTCTGTGACAATTAGGGAGTATCAATTTGTCCTTTAAATAGTTGCTTAAATTTCTTCCCTCCAAGAAGGGGGATGAGATGGATAAGGGGACACAAGAAAGAATTGTCATAATGAACTGAATTAAGAGAAACACGTTGCATTCGTGTGTGGAAGCAATGTTATATGGAAGATGGGAAATTTTATCCTTGGTTGTGATTATAAGTAGTCTTTAGGCAGTAGCTGCTTTGGCATTTTGTCAGGGTAGCAGATACAGGTAGAGTTTATGGTGTCCTAGGTGATTTTTCTAGGTTTCTGATTGTGACTTATTCCCTGTTTTAGGAGTAATACTGTTTGAAAGCAATAGGATTTTCATTTTCTTTTAAGACTTAGCATACTTTAAGGATCCAGCAGAGATTGATGTATAAACTGTCTTTGATCCTAAAGGTTACAGAAAACCAAGGTAGTAGGCTTATATCTCAGATGTAGCTGCCTTTTTAAAAATATGTTAGAACTCGAGGATCAAGTAAAAAGATAACCCTCATTTTTTTTTCCCTCTCCCTAGAGTAGCTCATACTTTATTCGGGGTCTTCACCTTTCTGGCTGTTAACCCTAACCATCTTTTTTTATTGGTGTATAATTAACATATAATAAACTGCATATATTTAGTGCACAATTTGTGAAGCTATTACCATAGTCAAGATGACGAATATATCCTACACCCTCAACAGTTCCTTCTGCCTCATTGTAATCTCTTCTCACCCCTCCTTGTGCCCCAGTGCTCAGGTAACTAACCACTGATTTGCTTTCTTTAACTGTAGATTGTTTGTATTTTCTAGGAGCTTATATAAATGGCATTATACACAATATGAACCCTTTCTTTTGGCTTCTTTCAGCATAATGTATTTATGTTAGCTATATTAATAGCTCATTCTTATTTTTTTATTGCAGAGTAGTAGTACATTGTATGGGTTTACCATAATTTATTTTTTTATAATTTTATTTATTTATTTTGGCTGTGCTGGGTCTTCGTTGCTGCCCAGGCTTCTCTTTAGTTGTGGTGCACAGGTTTCTCATTGTGCCTTCTCTTGTTGCACAGCATGGGATCCAGGGTACTCGGGCTTCCGTAGTTGCGGCATCTGGGCTCAATAGTTGTGGCTGCCAGGCTCCACAGCACAACCTCAGTAGTTGTGGTGCACTGGCTTAGTTGCTCCGCCGAATGTGGGATCTTCCTAGATCAGAGATCGAACCTGTGTCTCCTGCATTGGCAGGCAGCTTCTCTACCACTGAGCTACCAAGGAAGCCCCTACCATTATTTATTTATTTACTGTATAGACATTTGAATTGTTTCCAGTTTTGGAGCTTTGTTGTTTGGATTGTTTCCTGTTTTGGTTCTTTATTGTTTTGCTGGGAACATTCATGTACAAGTTTTTGTCTGGGCACACGCCTTTATTTTTCTTTGTAAATACGTAGGAGTGGAATGACTTGGAGAAGGCGATGGCACCCCACTCCAGTACTCTTGCCTGGAAAATCCCATGGATGGAGGAGCCTATTGGGCTACAGTCCATGGGGTTGCTAAGAGTAGGACACGACTGAGCAACTTCACTTTACACTCTCATGCATTGGAGAAGGAAATGGCAACCCACTCCAGTGTTCTTGCCTGGAGAATCCCAGGGACGGGGGAGCCTGGTGGGCTGCCGTCTTTGGGTTGCACAGAATCGGACACGACTGAAGCGACTTAGCAGCAGCAGCAGCAGCAGGAGTGGAATGACTAGCCTATATGATACGGCTATGATTAACTTTCCAAGAAATTGCCAAACTATTTTCCAAAATGGTTGTACCATTTTACAGTTTCACAAGCAGTGTATGGGTTCTGGTTCCTTGTCAGCTCTTGGTATGATCAATCTTAGATTTTAGCCATTCTAGTGGGTGTGTGAGGGCTTCCCAGGTGACTCGTTGGTAAAGAATCTGCCTGCCACTACTGGAGATGTGTGTTCCATCCCTGGGTTGGAAAGATACCCTGAAGGAAGAAATGGCAACCCACTCCAGTATTCTTGCCTGGAGAATTCCATGGACGTAGGAGCCTGGAAGGCTGCAGTCCATGGGGTCACAAAGAGTCTGACACACAGAGCTACTGAGCATGCACGCACACCTGCACAGTGGGTATATGTAGTGTGCACACAGAATTTGTCTGCCATTTCAGTAAGCAAAGGATGTTGTGGCCATAAAGCCATCAGCCACTGTCGGAGTCACTGATGCTGTACCCTGAGGGGAGTTCAGGAAGGAGAAAAACAGGTTGCCAGCCACCAAGCCATCAGTCACTGTAGCTGTCCTGACAGTGCACCCTGAGTGGAATTCAGGATGGAGAGAAATAGGATACTGGCCTTAGGTAGTTAAGATGTGTATCAGAGGAATGATTCAGTAAGCCCATACTCTTCCATCTTCCCATATACAAAAAAGTGCTCAAATCATTAACTTGAGATAATCTGTTGTGTGATTAGCAGTAATCTTTTGATGTGCAACCTCATGTTGTTTTTTTTTCCAGCAAAAATTCCTACGTATCCCGGTTCCTTTTTTACATCTTTGGAATAGTCCCTCAGAGCTGTCTGAGAGACTGCCATCCCAGGCTGTAGTCCTCAGTAAGGCCTTTGAATAAAACATAAATTTCAGCTTTTAGGTTGTGCGTTTGTTTTTTTCAGTCAACAAATGGTATCTCAGTGTGGCTTTTTTTTATGGCTGCACCAGGTTTTCATTGCTATGAGCAGGGGCTACGCTGCTGTGCGTGGGCTTCTTGCTGCGGTGGCTTCTCTCGTTGCGGACGAGCTCTCGACATGTGGGCTCAGTAGCTGCGTTTCAGGGGCTCCAGTAATTTTGGCACATGGGCTTATTAGTTGCTCTGAGGCATGAGGAATCTTCCCTGACCAGGAATTGAACACCTGTCCCCTGCACTGGCAGGTGGATTCTTTACCACTGGACCCCCAGGGAAGTCCTCAGTGTGGCTTTAATTTGCATTTCTTTAATGATGTTTATGGAGGAGCCTGGTGGGCTGCAGTCCATGGGGTCGCTAAGAGTAGGGCACGACTGAGCGACTTCACTTTGACTTTTCACTTTCATGCATTGGAGAAGGAAATGGCAACCCACTCCTGTGTTCTTGCCTGGAGAATCCCAGGGACGGGGGAGCCTGGTGGGCTGCTGTCTATGGGGTCACACAGAGTCGGACACGACTGAAGCGACTTAGCAGCAGCAGCAGTAGCAGCAGCATCTTTTCATGTGTTTACTTGCTCTCTGTATATCTTCCTTGAAGTATCTGTTCAAAAATTTTGCCCACTTAAAACTTTTTATTACAGTCTAAATACAAGTCCTTTGTTGGATACATTCCTCCTGTTACTTGCCTTTTCATTTTCTTAACAGTATATTTTGAAAAACAAAAATGTTTAGTTTTGATGAAGACCAATTAATTTTTTCTTTTTAAATTACTTTTTATTGGAGTACAGTTGCTTTACAGTGTTGTTTAGTTTCTGCTGTACAGCAAAATGAATCAGCCATACATATATCCCCTCCTTTTTGGACTGAAGTCCAATTAATTATTTTTGCTTTTTGTATCATATTTCAAAAATCTTTGCTAAAATCACAGTCACTAAGATATTTTTCCTAAAAGTTTTAAAGATTTAACTCAAATTCTCCTCTTATCACTGTGGAAATATGAGTTATATTCCACATGTTTTCTTTGGGGTGTAAATTTTCACCTGTAGACAAGACAGACCATTTCCAATTCTTTTAGGATTGCGGACCTTTGAGATTCTATTTATCCTGAAAGCATTTGCATTTCTTATGTGGCATTAGAAACCTTTTGTTTTCCTGTACTCAGTGTGTTACAGGTTGTATAATGCCAATCTTCCTATCTATAAACATTAATGATTGTTCAGCATCTTTATAGATAGGAAGATTACTTCACTGCGGACTGGAAGGAGAGGGAGTAATAATAACAGTAAGAGTAACAATAATAATAGCACTTGTCTGTTATACTTACTTAGCCCTAGTGCTGCACTGAAGAGCTCTAGACTCATTATCTCATTGATCTACATCAACCTCATAAAATAGGTACTGTTATTATTCCCACTTTATAGGTAATTAAACTGAAACTCAGTGTGATCAAGCAACTTGCTTTAGGTCATAGAAATTCAAAGCTAGGTCTAGCCGATTAAAAAATAAAACACACACACAAAACCATGTTTTTATTTACTGCATTGTGTTGACAGTTTATAAGTGTCCAGTTTTTTCACTGTGTAGTGTCAAAGGAATTCACAGTTAGGAATTTCATAGAAAATTTTGATGGTATATCTTTTGAGCCTTTTGACTTCTGTGGTTTATTAAAACTAGACTTTCCTTCAGTTCAGTTAGTGGGAAAGAAGTATTGGGTCTAGGTTAACAAAGTGCAGTGGCTAAATACCTAACTGCTTTTTGCGTTTAATAATTTAGACTTTAAACCATGGCAGGAATCTTAATTAAATCTTTCTTTTCTTAAGCATGTAAAAGTAGCTGTTATAGTGCATGCAAAACCTATCTTTCTCCTGGTTATTAAAAAGTTGTCTAAATTATTATTTTTAAAATGTAACCTTGTTTCTTTTGTAAATAGAACAACTCTAGCAGCATCACTTGTCAGGAATTCCTGTCAAGAGCAACAAGTAGTGGTGACGTACAGGGAGGAGGAAGCTGCTGCTAGACCAGCTCTCTAGTTGTCTTTTCTATATTTTAGAACTGGCCCTGAAACTTGACTATAAGGATTGCAAATGGTTACCAACTCCAGGGTCTCTCCTGAGTCTGGGAAGTGCTAAAGTTTATTCTCTAGACCTAGCAATTGGTTAATAATTAAGACATTGCCACAGAGGTCCAGGTACCTGGAAACTAGGATTTTCTGTATGATTGGTGGCAAAGAGTTGAGAATACAGTTTCCTTGTTTGTGTGAATCTACCCTAGATCCAAAAGGCGGAAGATCAAGAAGTCATGTGGTTGACCTAACAGGTTCAGTCCATGCGTTTTAAGAGGTTGTAATCTCATCCATGGCTGTAGAAGAATGGACAGGAAAAGCTCAAAGGCCATGAGCATAGGAGTTGGGGGCCTTTGAGATTCTGTTAATCCTGAAAGCATTTTCACTGCATATGTGGTGTTATAAACCTTTTTTTTTTCCTGTGCTCAGTGTGCTATAGTCTGTAGCTGTTCAAAAGTTGTAGAAATTCAGAATTAAGGAATTAAGTGGAAAGATTACTGAACTGAGAGTCAGAAGACCTAGGTTTCAGAATCTTAGAATGCTGGAGGCGAAAAGGATGGTTAAAAGTTATTTAATTCATATCTCTTATAGATGAAGAAATGTGGGCCTAGAGAAGTGATCTGTCCAAATTCACAGCTAGGACTAGAACCCCCATCTCTCATTCCCAGTGACATATTCTTTCCATATATTTCTACTTAGTCTGACTGCTACTAATTAACCATGTGAACTCTGGGCAAGTGACTCCTCTTTTCTTGGTCTTTTCTTATGAAATGAGAGAATTATTAATAGCATGAATGATTTCAAAGATCTATGCTAATATTCCAAACTCTGCATGAATAATTTAGAATATAGTTGCGGGCAGTGCTAGTTAGCGTCATAGAAGACAGGGAACATGATCAGCCCTGGAAATCAAGGATTGGTAGAGGAGAAGGGGAAGGGGTTTCATGGGGTGGGGAGTGGTGTGAACACAGGCTCAGGTTTGAGTGTGTGGCTGTAGTAAAAAGAAATGGCCTGGTTATAGCCACCAAGAGGATGGGTGGGAGATGAATCATTTAAAGAAAGCCACTTCATAGAGATTATTTTATCCCTGGGAGGAGCTTTTAGGTTCTCTTTCTGTAGAAACCTATAGAAAGCAGGACTGAAAATTTGCATTTGGTAACATGTCACGATGCATGTTGATGCAGTTTTTGGCCTTGTGAATATGTGATGGTGAAGAACTTGAATACATTAGTCTTAAGGTTCCAGCAAATCTCTTCTGCTGCCTAGATGGAGTTTAGATAGTTGTTTGTTTGATTTCCATTCCTTTTGCATTATAATAATTCAGCTTCTCAGACTTTCAGTGATCATTCTAGATTTTAAAAGACAAAACTGTCTTCATCTGGAGTCAAATTGTAGGCTCAGGTGGGAATTGTCATTGAGGGAACAATCTGAGCCTATCTTTGGGTCCTTTCATTTTCTTCTAAACATGCTCTAGCACAGTGCAGTGTAGGTTTTTATCGCATGCTAATTTGAAATGTCCTTTAGTCTTTTGTGAAGGCACTATATATGGAGAGAGAGAATATGATATTGAGCTCTCTTTTGGGGAGGGTGGATCATACCTCCCATCTAGCTTGTAAGGTACCTAAGAGCAGTGATGGTGTTTAGTTCATGTTAACAATATCCTGTTACGTATTTTAGTTTTACTGTTAGTCTTCTGAATCTTGGGATTACTTTCAAGGTTCTCCATTTCTGTGATCTAATGACAATTTTGAAAACATTAGTCCTCTCACCAAGGTAACGGTAAGGCAAAGAGAATCACTGATATGACTATACCAGACCAGAAGAACTCTGTTGAGAAAAGATTTTAATTTTTCTCTAGAGATAGTATCTTAGGTTTTGTCTTGTGTTTAATGAAGGGACATGTCTATAGGATTAAAAATCTCAGCATTATTTCACACAGAACAGGACTTCCAACTTTTATCATTATAAATGAGAGCAGTATTTGGCCCAATGGTCTTGGGATTGATAACATATATTTGGGGCTTCCCTGGTAGCTCAGATGGTAAAGAATCTGCCTGCAATGCAGGAGACCCGGGTTCCATCCCAGGGTCTTTAACATACAGTTAAAGTGAACAATTGCTAAGTCCCTGTATTATTGAATCTGTTAGTACAGTAGTCTTTCATAGCTTTACGTAGAATATTAAATGTCTACATAGAATAAAGAAGATGAAGATGAGACTTCAAGTCCCTAGGATATGTCTGGATCTCCACAAAAAAAATGCTGCTAGCAGTAAGATTGCCTTTGTTTTTTTCTCCAAAGTCACATATTTCTGCCCATAGCAATGGAGTTCCTTCAGTTCCTTCATTTGGCCTTAGAAGCAAAGTTGTTTTGGACTCTTCTAAAATTATTTCATCTTGCTTTCATGGGGCCTAAAGAGATATTTTTAGTTTTGTTAGTTTTTGTGAAAGATGTGTGTCAGGCTCCCCAGGCATAGAGGCTTCTAGTGATTTCTTGATTCTGGTATTTTAAAAAGATGGGAGTTGGCTTTAGTTGGCAGCTCTTTGCATCCGCCAGGGTTTGTTCGTTACTTACTTCTAGGCCCATGGGTGACGTCTGTTTCCTGTGATTGAAACCACAAGAAGAAGCAGTGAGAAGCCACTGTAGGATATGTCCTATTCAGCAAGCAGCAGACATCGGGCTGCCCTCAAAAGAGCAGTGGTAACTAAGCACTGCTTTTAAGGGTTCCTGAAGAGACCCTAAATGTGATCTGACCTAGCCTCCTCATCTTAACATGAGAAGGCCACTGAGGCCTAGAGGTATTAAGTTGCCCAAGGTCATGTAATTAGGTGAGTTCGCTTTTAGACTCCACTAACTGTTCATTATTCTTTCTCATATTGCATTTTGTAACTAAAGTTTATTAACTGTGCCCTGCCAGATTGTTTCCTTAAGCAAAGTACTACTGGAAAAGAGTAAATGCTCGTGGGCATTTTGAATATGAAAATTGGATGATGTTGCTTTGCCTTTAAAGGCTGTGCTATGGTTTTTTATACTTTTCTTTTGAAATGACTTTTACATACATTTTCAAAATAGCAAAGTCTAAGAACCCTCAATTTTTAAATTTTTATTCCACTTAGTATTTGAACATTTTAGTCATTATTTTTATGCACAGATATTTTTTACAATATTGCAGTTACAGTTTCTACATGTTTTCTTCTCGTAAAACAATGTCATAAACATTTTTCAACTTTCTCATCTTCGAAAATTGCTACTTTTGTTTGAAGTGGAAATTTGTTTTTCCTAACCACACCACACGGCTTGTGGGATCTTAATTGCCCCGACCAGGAATCAAACCTGGGCACCCAGCAGTGAAAGCAGAGTCCTAGCCACTGGACTGCCAGGAAATTCCTTGGAAATGTATATTCATTATAAAAGTGATTTTCATTATTATAATTTTCTCAGACAGTATAGATGTGTATAAAAATGAAGTAAAACAATCCCTTCTCTTGTTTTCCAGAAATCATACTTATTTTTTAATAATTAGATCCAAAGAGAAAAATACATGATATTAATGCATGGAAGTCTCTTTAGAGCCTGAGTACTTTGGCATGAAATTCTGTAATGTGTTTGTGTTAGAACATAGTTCCACACAAGTGCAGGTGCTGAAAGTATTAGAAAGTTCTTGTTTTAACTCTTGATTATACCAATATTTCTCGTTACAGAGGAGTAATGAGATTTCACCTCATGCTGTCTCCCCATTCCCTTCCCCAAATTTTCTCAAAATCTTAGTTCTAGATTTCTAACAGGCCAGTAAATGTTTACTGTGGTTTCGTAAGATCAAGTCTGGCTTTTTGAGTAGTTTAATTTTTGGATCAGTAAAGCTTATTATCAGTAGGCCCTGATGACTTCTATCGTCACATCATTCAGGAAGGGTGTGAGCAGGAATGATGTGAGGATAAAAGAAAAGAGGGGTAACCATCATTTAGAAATGAAGGGTTTGAGAGTGGCATTTAAAACAAGGTGGCCTCATACTCATTGCCTGTATGTAGCAACAGTGTCAGCTGCAGGAACTTCCTGTCTACCAGGCCTTTGGGTGTGTCATTCACAGGCTCACCCATGAGGAAGAGTAGATGTTCTGCTTCTCACATCACAACATGGGAGGAGAAGACCGTTGCTACGGAGATTGGGAAACAGCATTCCTGAGTCATTGACTGTTTCCAAATGAATGAACAACACCCCCTTTTTTCCTTAGCTTGTCTAAGCTAAGGCAATAAAGAGATCTAATAAGAAAGTAAAGAACAAGTATCAGTATTTGGATCTTGAGAAATATGTCAAAACTTTGGAAAAATAGGTTAACATTATTTATTGCTTTCTATTTATGTATTTGGAAGTTTTATCAGAACTTTCAGATGATGACAGACTTGTGTGCACCTCCTTCCTGACAGCAAGGGAGATGGGCGTGTCTGCCACGCCATATGACACATTGGTATGGTAGGAAACTCAATTCAGTTCAGTTGCTCAGTCGTGTCCGACTCTTTGCAACTCCATGGACTGCAGCACGCCAGGCCTACCTGTCCATCACCAACTCCTGGAGTTTACCCAAACTCATGTCCATTGAGTTGGTGATGTCATCCAACTATTTCATCCTCTGTTGTCCCCTTCTCCTCCTGCCTTCAATCTTTCCTAGCATCAGAGTCTTTTCCAATGAGTCAACTGTTCGCATTGGGTGGCCAAATTATGTGGAGTTTCAGCTTCCGCATGAGTCCTTCCAATGAATATTTAGGACCGATTTCCTTTAGGATGGACTGATTGGATCTCCTTGCAGCCCAGGGGACTCTCAAGAGTCTTCTCCAACACCACAGTTCAAAAGCATCAATTCTTCGCTGCTCAGCTTTCTTTATAGTCCAACTCTCGTGTCCATACATGACCACTGGAAAAACCATAGCCTCGACTAGACAGTAGGAAACTAGGACTTTAGAACCTGAGTACTTGCTCTGTTGGCAGCTTGTTTTCGCAACCTCTGAGTTCTTTGTAGTGCAAGGGGGTGGCAGTTTGTTTTGGATGGACATAGGGGAAGAATGCAATGTTCCCAGTCTGGTTTCCACCTGTTCTGCTGAGCTGGAATAGTGAAACCTGAGTGGACTGTCCTTCCTGGAGGCTCTCAGCTATCTAGGATGCAGGCTCTGCCAGTCCCAGGCTTCAGGATGAGCTAAGCTGGAGGCAAAAGGTTACCTCCTCCTTTTCCTCAAGAGACTTGCCTTGTTGGACAATTCGAGAACTATTAAAATATACTGGACCTATCTATCAGAGGATTGATTCTAATATTAAGATAGTTTTCCCCCTGGTAGCTTGGATGGTAAAGCATCTGCCTACAATGTGGGAGACCAGGGTTCAATCCCTGGGTTGGGAAGATCCCTTGGAGAAGGAAATGGCAACTCACTCCAGTATTCATGCCTGGAAAATCCCATGGATTGAGGAGCCTGGTGGGCTACAGTCCATGGGGTCACAAAAGAGTCGGACACAACTGAGCGACTTCTCTTCTTCCCCCTCATTTTAATTATAGTTGGGAAATGTGGTTTTTTGGAAAGCAGATTCTCATCAGTTTTAGATGGTTATGAGGGAAATTGAGTTTGTTGCTTTAATTTCTAAGTAAATTGCTTCCAGTTTATAAGTAAATTATTGAAAAAAGGAATGGAATATAGGTACCTAATCTTTTTTATATGGCATTTCTCACTTGTGCTTCACATAGGCTACTGCTTAGAATCTTTCCAGGCTCCCTGGTTTGTATCAGGAAACATACTTATTCTGGAAGGCAGGGGTAGACTGAAAGAAATCTTTTAATTAGGAATAAAAGATCTTGGACTCTTCTCTACTGTGTTTCCTTTGTTGTCTCTTGTATGAATTCTGACAGTACTGAGTTTAGCTGTGGGGCTGCCCAGGCAGTGTGGAACTAAGTGGATGAGCTGCTAGAGGCTTACTTACTCCTTTAGCACATTTTCCTTAGCAATCACGGAGAATGGGAGTGTGCCATCTCATTCCTGGGGTCTGCTAGATAATCTTTAGTTTTCTTTCCCTGAAGCACATTTAATTTTATAAAGGTAAATTAGCTTTATAGTTCATGTTTTTCAGTTTCTCGTCATTTTGTGCTTCTCTTTTATAGACTTCCTTTCCTCGATATACCCTTTTCCTTTGATTTTCTTTTTCCAAGTGGGTACTTCAGTTCTACACAACTGTTGAGTCTTTTGGCACCAGAAAGTAATGATGTCAAAATCTAGTTTGTTTCTCTGTAAATGGTCGATGAGGTATTGACTCATTCAGTGCCATCTTTGGGCTGTGATTTGAAAATGGAAAGGAAGGTTTCCTACATTTGAAGGTATCCATTATTTCCTTCTCTCTAGTTCTAATTGACTTCTTTATAAGAAGTGGGAATTGAAGGGCGTTTCATTGGTTCCATCATCATAAATTATATACTTTTTACCAAGCACTTTGCAAAACAAAGTGCTTTACATCTATTTTATTATTCTCCACAGAAACCCTGTGAGACAACATAGTCCTAAAGATAGGAAGACTGAAATTGTGGTGGATAAAAAGAAAAGCTTACATTACCTTTTCTGTCCTTTAGTGGAAACGTAGCAAATCTTGTGGCAAAGATGGAATAGGATTCTTTGGTACCTGATTTCAAGTTTATGTTATGATCATCCATTACCTTGCTATCCTAAGAAACAATGTCAGTCCTGTACTGGGATAAAACGAATCAGAGCCAGACCTTTCTCTCTGTTCACTTTGATTCTGAGTGACAGATATCTTACCTGTTCCTTCCTGGGTAGATGTATTAGGACTTGGAAGGAAACTGTTGTTGGCTACAGTGAGACTTATTTCCCATTTGACCCATAGGTAGCCTATGTCTTTGTTTCTTTGTTGTTTAGTCACTACGTCCTGTTTGACCCCCTGGACTGTAGTCTGCCAGGCTCTTCTGTCCACAGAATTTCCCAAGCAAGAATACTGGAATGGGTTCCTATTTCCTCTCCACTCAGGGTCCCCCAGCCTTATTCATAGGGAAAGACATTATTCTCAAAAGTTTGGTCTGAGCTGTCTACAGCAATCATAAGGTACTGTCGTAAACCTTGACTTGAAACTTTTCCTTTGTTTGTTCATTTGAATAAAGTAATGAATAAATTAATTTACTGGGCTTAGAATGATACTCCTAAATCTAGAGTGATGATAATTTTGAAAATATTTATAAAGTATTAGACATGTCAAATGGCAAGAATACACAGAAGAACCATACAAAAAAGATCTTCATGACCCAGATAATCACAGTGGTGTGATCACTCACCTAGAGCCAGACATCCTGGAATGTGAAGTCAAGTGGGCCTTAAGAAGCATCACTACGAACAAAGCTAGTGGAGGTGATGGAATTCCAGTTGAGCTATTTCAAATCCTAAAAGATGATGCTGTGAAAGTGCTGCACTCAATATGCCAGCAAATTTGGAAAACTCAGCAGTGGCCACAGGACTGGAAAAAGTCAGTTTTCATTCCAATCCTAAAGAAAGGCCAATGATGCCAAAGAATATTCAAACTATCGCATAGTTGCACTCATCTCACATGCTAGCAAAGTAATGCTCAAAATTCTCCAACCCAGGCTTCAACGATACATGAACCATGAACTTCCAGATGTTGAAGCTGGATTTAGAAAAGGCAGGGGAACCAGAGATCAAAGTGCCAACATCTGCTGGATCATTGAAAAAGCAAGAGAGTTCCAGAAAAACATCTATTTCTGCTTTATTGACTATGCCAAAGCCTTTGACTGTGTGGATCACAATAAACTGTGGAAAATTCTTCAAGAGATGGGAATACCAGACCACCTGACCCGCCTCTTGAGAAATCTGTATGCAGGTCAGGAAGCAACAGTTAGAACTGGACATGGAACAACAGACTGGTTCCAAATAGGAAAAGGAGTACGTCAAGGCTGTATATTGTCACCGTGCTTATTTAACTTATATGCAGAGTACATCATGAGAAACTCTGGGCTGGATGAAGCACAAGCTGGAATCAGGATTGCTGGGAGAAATATCAATAACCTCAAATATGTATATGACACCACCCTTATAGCAGAAGGTAAAGAAGAACTAAAAGCCTCTTGGTGAAAGTGAAAGAAGAGAGTGAAAAAGTTGGCTTAAAGCTCAACATTCAGAAAACAAAGATCATGGCATCCGGGCCCATCACTTCATGGCAAATAGATGGGGAAACAGTGGAAACAGTGGCAGACTTTATTTTTTTGGGTCTCCAGAATCACTGCAGATGGTTGACTGCAGCCATGAAATAAAAAGACACTTACTCCTTGGAAGAAAAGTTATGACCAACCTAGACAGCATATTAAAAAGCAGAAACATTACTTTGCCAACAAAAGTCCGTCTAGTCAAGGCTATGGTTTTTCCAGTAGTCATGTATGGATGTGAAAGTTGGACTATAAAGAAAGCTGAGCACTGAAGAATTGATGCTTTTGAACGTTGGTGTTGGAGAAGACTCTTGAGAATCCCTTGGACTGCAAGGAGATCCAACCAGTCCATCCTAAAGGAAATCAGTCCTGAATATTCATTGGAAGGACTTATGTTGAAGCTGAAACTCCAATAATTTGGCCACCTGATGCAAAGAACTGACTCATTTGAAAAGACCCTGATGCTGGGAAAGATTGAAGGTGGGAGAAGGGGATGACAGGATGAAATAGTTGGATGGCATCACCAACTCAATGGACATGAGTTTGAGTAAACTCCAGGAGTTGGTGATGGACAGGGAGGCCTGGTGTGCTGCAGTCCATGGGGTCGCAAAGAGTAGGACATGACTGAGCAACTGAACTGAACTGAGACATGTCAAATGAACCAAACATGGATTTTTGCCTCCAAGCAACTTACAGTTTGGTCCACAAAAACAGCTACAATAAATGGTCTGAAGAAGGACCTGATATAAAAGTATTTGAGCCTGGCTTGACTGAGTCCTTGAGATCTTTTTGTGGTATGACTGACTATGGCCAAGTATACTATTTATAGATGAGGAATAATGATTTCCTTTTGACATTTGTAGGAGTGCTGTGTCAACTGGTACAGTCTTCATGTGTATATTTTTCTAGAAGTTTTTCTGTAGTAATAACAGCACGATTATTTTTATAGAATGTTCTCACCACTCCATTTTATGACCTTAATGGTTCCTAAGGAGGCCTGGAGTGCTGCAGTCCATGGCGTCATGAAGAGTCGGACATGACTGAGCGACTGAACTGAACTGAATGGTTCCTAGAAGTGTGTCTGGTTTTGTTTTGTTTTTAATAAATAGGGGAACTGAAGCATGAAGAATTAATGTGATTCACTCAGAATCATACTTGCAGTGATTTAGGATGCCAGAAGTAAAAATTAGGACTCACGATCTTTTTCCTTTAGCTAAAGTTCTAGATAAATTTTGTCAGTTTGTTTAATGTATTGGTTGCCTGCTTTAACATGACAAACTCAATAGCTTAAAATAAAACCCACTTGTTAGCTCACAGTTCCGTTGGTCAGAAGTCCAGCATGGATCGTGTGGCTGTGTTCTCAGTGTCACAGGGCTGAAATTAAGGTGTCAGCTGGGCCATCCCTCATCTGTAGTTGCTGGAGGAAAACCTTCCAAGCGCATTCAGGTTGGAAGAATTCCGTTTCTTGCAGTGGTGGGCCTGACTTCCCTGTTTCTTTGCTGTCTCTTAGTTCTAGAGGCTGCCTGTAATCCCTGCCATTTGGCCTCTTAGGCTCAGACCAGAAATGGCGTGTTGAACCTTGTGTTTCTCACTCTTCACCCTAGATTTAAAGGACTTGTGTAATTGGGTCAGACCCACACAGATAATTTCTCCTTCTTAAAAGTCTGTCCTTGGGGATTCTCCTGGAAAGACTAATGGAGTGGGTTGCCATGCGCTCCTCCAGGGGATCTTCCCAACCCCGGGACGGAACCCAGGTGTCCCACATTGCAGGTGGATTCTTTACCGACTGACCCACAAGGGAAGCCCTCTTAAAAGTCGATTGTGGCAAATATAACCTAATCACAGGAGTGATAGCCTATCATATTTACAGTTCTGATAATTATACAGATTATGTACCTCAGACTAGAAATCTTGAGGGAAGTCCTAGAATTCTTCCTTCCACACTAAACATTTCCCTCACTCTGAATTAGCCCATGAGCAGGTGTGGATGTCAGAAGAGGGAGAGCTGGGAATTAAGTATATTGAGACAGTGAACTGCATTGTGATTGTGGGTTTTATGAGAAAAACCTGTAGTTCCTAGGAATCCTGGACCTCCAAAGAATCATCATAGAGTAGGGGCCAAGGGGCATTCAGCTGTAGTGTTTTCCCTTAGCCAAGAGCTCAGATATAGTTGTTCCCGATAAGGTAGCCTGAACAAAATCTTTAGAAAGTACTAAAATATGGACTTGCTCTTGTAGGCTTATATTACCCCTGTGCTAGCCACATGGTTCATGAGGTAATTGTCCATGATTGACTGTCCTTGTGAAGCACATTGGTAGAAATTAGAAACACTCTTTGCTGTGTAATGTACTCTGTGATCAGAATAATGCTTAATCATATTCTCTTAATAGATCTCTGCTAACTTCTCTTCTTCTATGGACACTACGTGATTACCTTTTGTTTGGCTACATGAGAGACTATCCTTAATTGAGAATTCTATGCCCTTTTTCTGACTGGAGGGAAAA
This sequence comes from Bos javanicus, assembly GCF_032452875.1. Taxonomy (NCBI): domain Eukaryota; kingdom Metazoa; phylum Chordata; class Mammalia; order Artiodactyla; family Bovidae; genus Bos; species Bos javanicus. The sequence goes on along the minus strand of NC_083874.1, from coordinate 52,227,537 downwards.
GTTAAAGATTCAGGGAATTGGGTAGAAGTGAATCAGTACCTTGGATGAATTTTCTTAAATCCTTTAATTTATAATAAGTCCAATTCTGTTACTAGGCAAACAGAGGGAACCTCTGTCCAAAAGACTGGCAAATTTAGTCCAATTGACCAACTCTTAAAAAGATGAAGTATTAATAGATTCAGCTACCACCACCACTACAACAAATCCAGTTATAGAAAAGGAGTTTTAGATTTCATTTGCTTTTATTATGATACTAATTGATCAGGGTATGTTTCAAATTCATTCGGTCATAAATTAGTTTGGCCTCACAGGGCATACTTTGGGATCTTGACTTTAATTTTTGGTTTCTTTGAGAAACCAAACTGTAAAGTGTCTAGGAAGTTTCTTGCTTCCTGTAGATGGTAACCAAAAGATTTATCTTACCACTTATTACATTAGGATGTGGTGACTGAATCAGAGCTTTGAGTTACACTCTGGAAGGAAAGTGAGGGGACAGCTTTTCATTTTTATTTTGATTGATGGTCTTAATGCAGAGCAGTACCCAGCCGAATATATTTATTTTGATGCTATTACAAATGCAGTGCACCTTGAGCAATTTGTGTTAATTTAAGTAAGATTTGATAATACTGAGAATCTTTTAGAGAAATTGAATTTTTATTAAATGCAGTTTAAGCTCTTTTCCTGTACCAATGACCTTCAGAAATTTATTTGCTCATTTAATTCTATTGAACAAAAAATTCCTATCGAATAAATTGTTTTTCTGCCCCTTTAAAAATATTTTGTGCTTCTATCAATAATTGTTTGCATATAAATGAAATATTATTATAGAAATTGAGTTACCAGCAGAAATCTAGACTATGTTTTAATGACAGTATTGCCACTGTGAGATCGAGGCTCCCAAGAGAAAATAAACAATACTATCTTGGAGGCACAATCTGACCTTAGATTCTCCGAGTGTTTACAAGGGCTCTTTCTGAGGGTGTCAGTGGGTCAAGCCATGGGGAATGTAGGGGGTCATCATAAAGATCCTGAAATCTTTGCACTGATTCACTTCTACCCAATTCCCTGAATCTTTAACTTTTCCCTCCAGACAGAAAAAGGGCATAGAATTTAGATGTTAGACCTCCTGTTTCCTGTATTTCAGGTCTGTCACTTTATTGGTTTGCTGCCTTATTTTGGTGGAGTGTATCCTACAGTTGCTTCCTAAGGTGCACTTGGATACATTTCCTGAAGACTTTAATGTCTGAAAAATGTCTATTCTGAACTCACATTTGATTAATAATTTGGGTATAGAATTCTAAGTTAGAAAATTTTTTTTATATTTTAAACTGCCTTTTTTGTTGTTTAGCTTTTTGTATATATTAGTAGTTTAAGAAATTCAAAGCTTCTCTGATTCCTTTGACCAGTTTTCCTCCCTTCTTTTTGTCTCACATCTCCCCCTGCCCTCCGCTGTGTGGCATTTGGGATCTTAGTTCCCCAACCAGGGATCAAACTTACACTACCCTGCAGTGAAAGCATGAAGTCTTAACCACTGAATGGCAAGGGAAGTCCCCCTTCTTTCAAATTGTAAAATTTTCTTTGTTTTCCTAGTGTTTTGGAATTTCACCATGGTATGCCTTTGTGTGGTGATGTGTGTTTTGTGATGGAGACATCCTTCAGTACTGGGAAATATTTTTTTACATTAACGTATAGTTGATTTACAATGTTGTATAAGTTTCTGCTGTGCAGCAAAGTGATTCAGATATACACGTGTGCATTCTTTTTTTACATTTTTTTCAGTTATGGTTTATGCATGTTACTGCAAATAGCATTATTTTGTTCTTTTTTTATTGCCATGTAATATTGCATTGTATATATGAACCGTATCTTCTTTTTTCATCTGATGATGGACATTTGGGTTGTTGCCTTGTCATGGTTATTGTGAACAGTGCTGTTTATGAACATGGGGGTGCATGTATCTTTTTAAATTACAGTTTTCTGCATATATGCTCAGGGGTGGGATTGCTGGATCATATGGCAACTCTGTTTTTAGTCTTTTGAGGAACCTCCATAGTCCATAGTGGCTGTACCAACTTACATTCAGTGCTAGGAAATATTCTTGAATTATTTCCTTGATAGCTTGGTCCTCTGTTTTCTCCTGTTATTTGGGTATTGTACTTGCCAAACTGATCTAATTTTCTTATCTTTACTCTCAGTTTCCCATCTCTGTCTTTTTGCTCTACTTTGGGGAGATTTCCTTAAGTTCTTACCTTTCAGTCTTTCTTGAGTTTTCTGTTAAGTTTCTGTTTTCATGTGTTCAGCTTCTAAGGGTTCTTTTTTCTCTGAATATTTCTTCTTAAAATGGCATTATGAGGACTTCCTAGGCTCCAGTGGGCTTGCCTGGTAGCTCAGCTGGTAAAGAATCCACCTGTAATGCAGGAAACCTCAGTTCAATTCCTGGGTCGGGAATATCCACTGGAGAAGAGATAGGCTACCCACTCCAATATTCTTGGGCTTCCCTAGTGGCTCAGCTGGTAAAGAATCCACTTGGGTTCAATCCCTGGGTTGGGAACATCCCCTGGAGAAGGGAAAGGCAACCCACTCCAGTATTCTGGCCTGGAGAATTCCACGGACTGTATATTCCACAAAGAGTCAGACACAAGTGAGCAACTTTCACTTTCACTTAGGCTCCAGGGGTTAAGACTCCATGCTTCCACAGTGGGGCACCGTTCGATCCCTGATCCGGGAACTGAGATCTCGCATGCTGCATGGAGTAGCCAAAAAACGAAAAAAAAAAACAACACAAAAAACCCCAGCATTATGTTCTCCCTTATAGATATTAATTTTTTTCTATTCTTTCTTTTTGCATAGTCACTATATAAGGAGTTGCTTTTTCCCCTCTCTCACATTTGTATTTTTCCTTAGGTGTTTAATAATCCTTGGTTTTCCATGTTCAAAAATGAGGGACTAAAAAAAACAAAAAACAAAAATGAGGGACTAAAAAATTCATTGGAAACTGGATCCATGGGTAGAGCTTGTTAGCTGTGCAGTTTATTGTAGGCTTGCCCTGTTCAATATAAATATAATATAATGTGAATCACGTATGTAATTGTAGGTTTTCCAGTAGCCACAGAAAAAGGCAAAAAGAAAAAAAGTGAAAAGAATCATGTGAAATTAACTTTAATAATGTTTTTTAACCTTGTATATCTAAAAGTATTGTTTTGATGTGTAATAGATACATATTGATTGTTAATGATGTTTTTACCTTGTTTTTTATATGAAATTATTGAACTGCAGTTTATTTTATATCTTATAGCACATCTCAATTTGAATACTAAATTTTGGTGGATATACTTGATATGTATTTAGATTTCATAAAATTTACAAGTGAAAGGTAGATTCACATACCTAGCATATTCCAAACATACTTAAGTTTAACATTAACATACTAGTTTTTAATTAAAATTTTTTTTTAATTAAATAAAATTTAAAATTCCTGTTTCAGTTGCACTAGGCACATGAGAAATGCTCAGTGGTGAACAAGATAGAAAACCCGGAGATAAACCCATGCACCTGTGGGCAACTTATCTTTAACAAATGGAGAAAAAACAGCCTCTTTAATAGTGGTGCTGGGAAAACTGGACAACTATATGTAAAAGAGTGAAACTAGAATACTTGCTAACACTATATACACAAAAAATAAACTCAAAATGGATTAAAGACTTAAATGAAAGCCAAAAACTGTAAAGCTTTTAGAGGAAAACAAAGACAGTACACTCTTTGACATACACCACAGCAAGATCCTCTTTGACCCACCTCCTAGAGTAATGGAAATAAAAATAAACAAATGGGACTTAATTAAACTTAAAAGCTTTTGCACAGCAAAGGAAACAATAAACGAGATTAAAAGACAACCCTCAGAATGGGAGAATATAGCTGCAAACGAAACAACTGACAAAGGATTCATCTCCAGCATATATAAACAGCTCATATAGCTCAACATGAGGTAAACAACCCAATCAAAAAATGGGCAGAAGACCTAAACAAACATCTCTCCAAAGAAGACATATAGATGGCTAAACACATGAAAAGATGCTCAACATTGCTCATTATTAGAGACAAGCAAATCAAAACTTCAATGAGGTATCACTTTACACCAGTCAGAATGCTGCTGCTGCTAAGTCGCTTCAATCGTGCGACCCCATAGACAGTAGCCCACCAGGCTCCCCCGTCCCTGGGATTCTCCAGGCAAGAACACTGGAGTGGGTTGCCATTTCCTTCTTCAATGCATGAAAGTGCAAAGTAAAAACGAAGTCGCTCAGTCATGTCTGACTTTTCGCGAACCCATGGACTGGCTCCTCCACCCATGGAATTTTCCAGGCAAGAGTACTGGAGCCAGTCAGAATGGCCATCAGCAAAAAATCTACAAGCAATAAATGCTGGAGAGGGTGTGGAGAAAAGGGAACGCTCTTGCACTGTTGGTGGGAATGTTCATTGGTGCAACCACTATGTGTGTGTGTTAGTCTCTCAGTTGTGTCTTACCCTTTGCGACCCCCTGGACTTCTCCAGGGTATTTCCTTCTTCAGGAGATCATTCCAAACCAGGGATCAAACCCAGGTCTGCCACATTGCAGGGAGATTCTTTACCATCTGAGCCACCAGGGAAGCATTGAAACATACAGCACCATATATAAAATAAATAGCCAGTGGGAGTTTGCTGGATGAAGCAGGGAACCCAAAGCTAGTGCTCTGTGATAACCTAGTGGGATGGGGAGGGAGGTGGGAAGAAGGTTCAAGAGGGAGGAGACATATGTATACCTATGGCTGATTCATGTTCATGTATGACAGAAACCATCACAATATTGTAAAGTAATTATCCTTCAATTAAAAATAAAATAAATACTTAGTAGTTACTTGTGGCTGGTAGCTACCATATTGGACTACATAGCTGTATGGTGACCTGCTTGGACTATGTCAGTAGTTTAAGGTGGTTTTTCAGTTTCCCAGAGAAGGCTCTTCCAACCTTCTGTCTCAAGGGTAAGGGTTTTGGGGTGCTGGAGTCCTGAGAAACTAGAAAGGGGAAGGTGCTGGGTGTCTCAGCATATACAGTACACATAGATTAACTACTTGTCTTTTTGCTATAGGATTTCTGCCCACAACTATGCCTGTCATCCCCCGAGCCAGAGATCTGTGTTTTACCCTCTTCTAAGAATAAATTTCCAGATTTATGCTGGAGTAAGGGAGGTTGGAGAAGGCAATGGCAACCCACTCCAGTACTCTTGCCTGGAAAATCCCATGGACAGAGGAGCCTGGTAGGCTGCAGTCCATGGGGTCGAGAAGAGTTGACACGACTGAGCTACTTGACTTTCACTTTTCACTTTCATGCATTGGAGAAGGAAATGGCAACCCACTCCAGTGTTCTTGCCTGGAGAATCCCAGGGATGCAGGAGCTTGGTGGGCTACCCTCTATGGGGTCGCACAGAGTCAGACACGACTGAAGCGACTTAGCAGCAGCAGCAGCAAGGGAGGGTAGTCTCCTGATGGCATGAGGGGAGGTGCTTTAGGGATAATGGGAGGATCTACAGGTCCAACTGCTTCTATAAGTGAAAAGTGAAAGTCACTCAGTTGTGTCCGACTGTTTGCGACCCCATGGACTACACAGTCCATGGAATTCTCTAGGCCAGAATACTGGAGTGGGTAGCCTTTCCCTTCTTCAGGAGATCTTCCCAACCCAGGGATCAAACCCAGGTCTCCCGCATTTCAGTCAGATTCTTTACCAGCTGAGCCACAAGGGAAGCCCAAGAATACTGGAGTGGGTAGCTTATCCCTTCTCCAGCGGATCTTCCCGACCCAGGAATCCAACCGGGTTTTCCTGCATGGCAGGCGGATTCTTTACCAACTGAGCTATGTAAACTGCTTCTTAAACAGCCTTCAAACCAATCTTATTTTTGGCTTCCCTCTCCTCCAGCTGCTCATTTCTGTAAGTATTATACCTGGTGCTGCTAATTCCTGAGCCTGTTTAGGATTTCTAAGTACAGTCTGGATAGTTATTAGCTTTTCCTTCGTCAGGTTTAGGGCTCATTTTTCTTAGATCTGTTGAGTCTTAGTCCCAGCTTCAAAAGTTTGGTTATAATTATGCTTTTCTTGTTCTTCCCAACCTTGTAGGCTCCTTTCTTTTTTTTTTCCCCCTAAAAATTCCTTTTCTGTAGATGTAGAAAGATTTCAAAAAGGGGGGAAATTTAATTCAGCTTACTCTCTTTTACCTGGATGTATTATTCATGAGCAGATTTTGATATGTTAAAATTTTTTCATTCTGTATTTATGCTTCCTTCAGTATCTGTATTTGTAGTTAAAGGTTTTAGTATATAGCTTCAGTAGAAGACTTGGTAGGAGAGGCAGGAAGATGAAATATTTAGTGCAGTAAGGGTTTGTAGTTTGAAGGCAGAAAATAATTGATAGCAAACAAGGGAAAAGATGAGCATAGAGGCATAAAGAAATAGGTGGGATCATTAGAGATCATCACAAAGCTTGAACTTCTGGGGCATAATGCATAAATACAGCTCCAGTAGCATTTTTCTAGGACTCCACTATTTTTAGTCATTCTTACTTTTCATGAGCTAGGAACCTCATGTTAACTACCTCAGAGAATCCACAAAGCATGTTATATATCTTAGAAAATTCACAAAACAGTTAATGATACAATTAGGGAAAAAACCTCACAAAGCTTACCATTTGTAAACTGTAAGATCCTCAAGGAAAACACATGTAACATTAAATAAGTAAATTAATACACGCTCAATATACTGTAGCAGCAGGTTCCATTTCAGTAATAGAGCTGAGCTTACAGTTTGGGTGTTCTCTTGGGTTCTGAAACAGAATTTTGCCTGTACTGTGATTCACTTTGCTGGTAGATGCTGCCCTCTGTTGGGAGTAGTTGAGAAAATACATGGATCAGTTTTGCTGTCCTTACTCAAATCGAGCACTAAAACATGGATACTTTTTTTAAAGGAATTAACCTGTTTCTAATGATGCACCAAGGAAATCTAAGGAGACTGGTTTCTTCCTTTTTAAGAAAACAGATGTTTACTTTTGTGTGTCTAAAAGCAACAACAGTTAGTGGGCATTAAATGGGAACAAGACAAGAATTTGGGGAATGCAAAGGTTTAGGGCTATCTGGAGACCAGAGTTCCATACCCAGCTTGCCCTTATATGACCTCAGTGATTTACTCCATCTGTCTGGGCTTTGGTTTCTTCACCGATGCAATGAAAAGGTGGAACAAATCTCCAGGGATTGGGATTTTAGGAGAGCAGCCCCAAATTATGGTCTTTGTTCATAGGTGATACAATGACTGAATCTTAGGCTCTGCCCTGAAGGAACTTAGTCTGGAAATAGCTAGAGGAGACAGACAATCAAAATACAGTTGTAATCCACTTGTAGTGCTGTGAGGCAGGCAAGTACCTATTTCTGTAGAAACACAAGGAGAGGCACCTTTCCAGTTAGAGGAGGTGTCATCCCGTAGGGCCTGTTGGAGCTAGCCTTGAAAGCACAGTCTCCACAGAGGGAAGCAGCAGCCTAGAGAAAGTTTGCAGTGGTGAGACAGCGTGATCTGTCTGTGGACTTGCAATGAGTTCAGGATGCCCAGAAGATAGGGTTTGAGGTAGAGGGCTTGTTGAGAGATGAGTCAAGACAGAGAAGTCAGAAGTGTCCTATGCGATGCTAAGGAACTCGGATCTTAACCCAAGGGCAGTAGGAAACTATTGCAAGGTTTTAAATGAGAAATAACCCAGACAGCTCGACATTTTAGAACAATTACTCATTGGAGTAGGAAATGGCAACCCACTCCAGTGTTCTTGCCTGGAGAATCCCAGGGACAGAGGAGCCTAGTGGGCTGCTGTCTGTGGGGTCGCACAGAGTCAGACACGACTAAAGCGACTTAGCAGCAGCAGCAGCACTCTTGGATTTAGTGTAGAGCATGGATTTTGTGTTGGGCAGATGAGAGTGAAGGAAGGGACATGAGTTAGGAGGCTATTACAGTAAATCAAACGACAGATCATACCACTAGGATGGAGGGAAGAGAAATGAGTCTGCAGACAGAAAAAACAAGTTGCTGGTTTCCTGTTCTTTAACTTAACCTGAAGCTATGAAGAGTCCAGCTGGCACTGATTCATTAGACCCAGGTTCTGTTATCTATGTTATATCCCTCCCAGAATTGTTTCGGTTGTTGTTTGGTTCTGACGGAACATTTTGAGTTTGGAGGACAAGGTTCTGGACTGGAAGCACTTGCTCTAGGAAGTGTAACCTTGGTAGTGGCAACCTGACTATAAACACTCACCCTTTGTGTGGCTTGTTTCACCTCTGTGTCAGGCGACCCAGAGCGATGACAAAAGGAACTGTGAGTCTCCCTGGTGTTGCGGTCTCTGCCTCGTGATCCTTCTGCCTTGGCTGCCCAGTGAGCAGTGCACACACAACGTAGCTTCAGATTCCATGGACATTGAGCAAAGTTCTTAGGGTTTTGGGTGAGTGATTAGCATTCCATCAGCAGGAGGTTGACCTCCTCTGGACTGTGGAGGGCAAAGTTAAAATTCACAGTTTACATGGGATTTAACTAAACTCTTGACATCGGGCACATGAGTATAATGACATAGATTTTTCTTGTCTGTAAAAAGGTTAGTAGAATAATTTTGTGGCAGTGTCAAATACTTCTTCATTAGTTGAAGAATGTTACTCAAGAGGCATTTACTATACTCTTCTAAGAACAGCAAAAATAAGATTAAAAAATGTTTTTGGCTGCACTCAGTGGCATGCGGCATCTTGGTCCCCAACCAGGAATTGAACCCATGTCCCCTGCATTGGAAGGCATAGTCTTAACCACTGGACCTCCAGGGAAATCCCTGGTTTAAAACTAAGTATTAGAATGAAGAATTCCTGCTTTCCTGTACCTGCTTGAATCAGACTTTTTTGGGTAAAGTACAGTATACGTACAGAAGAGAAGAGAATATAAAACATACAGAAAAGTTATAAACAGAACATCCATGTATCCATCATTCATATCAAGAAATAGAATATTATTGTAAGCACCCCTGAAGCCCCCATCCCTTTCTACAGTCATTATTCTTCCACCCACCCCAGGTAACCATTGTTTTGCCATTTGTGGTAATCATTCTCTTTATGATTGTACATGCTAGATAATATAATTTAATTTTGCATGTTTTTCATCTCAATGTAAAAGAAATAATACGTTCACTTTTATATTGTGAATAGCTGTGTGTTCATTCACTTTCTGCACGTACTTATTTCCCAGTGTACCATGGTACCAGTTCACCCATTCTACTCCAGGTGGCTGTTTGGATTGTCCTCTGTTTTAGATATTACAGCGTTGCTGTGAACATTCTTGTTATACTCAGCCTGCTATGTAAGTGCAACTTTCTGAAGGAAAGGTAGATTTATAGAAACTGTTGTGTTGAGTTGTGATATAGCTGCATATTTTCACTTTACTAGATTCTGTTTTCCATTGTGTTTTCCAAAGTGGCCGTAACAATTTACATTACACCAACAGTGTGTAAGAGCTCCTGCAACTCTGTGACTAGACACACATGAACATTTTTGCCAGTCTTGAGTGTAAAATGATAATCTTGTTGTGGTTTTGGCCTGCATTTCCTTGTTTACTAATGAAGTTGAACACATTTCATAGGTTTATTGGTCATCTGATTTAGAGTTTTTTTAGTTCTCCACCTCTTTTCCCCAAAAGGGTTATTATATGTTAGTGATCTTAAAACTCCTCCTGCCCCTTACCTAAGGGAATGTGCTAAGGAGTATGGCAGAAATCTAGCTTGTAGGAAGGAGCCTAGATCCTTTCAACTTGTCTTCTCCTCTTTTTTTCCCCAGTCCATCTGGTGTTTAGGAAGTTTCCTGGCATTTCACTGATTTCTCTTCCCTTTCTTCTCCTTCCTTTTTCCTGTTCCTAGACTCTGAAGAGACTCATGGCAGATGAGGTAAGGAAATTTTGTTCAGCATGTGCATGGCTCATTTCCTACACTATGGTATTTGCCAGTTGCAATAACTTTGACTTTCTATAACTTATAAATGTGATATGGGTTCTACTCTCAGGGCCTCCCAAAGCTTTTCTCTAACTCTTTGCTCTGTTTGATTTATTGCATGCATTTCCCTGGCACATTCACTGACTTCCAAGGTTAGGCATGTTCTTTAAACTCCAAGCTGACTTGCTGTCTGGATGTCACTCATTTCATTGGAACCCCAGAATGCTTGCAGATACTAACTGTTATTTTCAAACAGGTAGTGCCGATAAGCTGCAGTTTATCGGTAGCTCTTTTTGAATTGAACACCTGTCCTTGTGGTTTGAGGAATGATTGAGGTTGGTTGACAGAGAGATGGCATATATAGCCCTGAAGCCTGAAGTACAATAGATTATTTTCTTTGTGAAAAGGATTTTGGAGAATATATTTTGAACTTTTGCTGCTTGCATAATACAAGTGCTATGGAGTGTACAGAAGAAAGAAATAACAATGGTTCCTGGTTTTAAGTCATTTCCTTGTTTCTTGTATATAACTTGTATCAAAAGCATGATCAGACTTCTCTCTCGAAGGGAGAGGTCCTCTGAGGATCTGGCCACAGTTGTTATTGGATAGCTAGAGGGAAACAGAGGGCATTTTACTGAGCACGCCACATGTGAGGTGCTTTCAGTTCTGTGTTGCTCGAGGGCTTAGAAATGGCAAAGGAGCTAAAGAGCAAAGTTCTCTTTTTTAGACAGGTTCCAAATTTTAGTATTTCATTCCTCTTATCTTTGGATGAAGGTGAGAGTACAGAGTCAGTGTAGTAAATTAGATACAGGAAAGACTGGTTTCTCTTTGTCATGTCAGAAGAGCCTTGGAACTGTCCACAAACCAAAGGAACCATGGGTGAATAAGAGGCTAGAGGCTATTTGAGGTATGGTTTGTTGTGTAAATAAAAATGGGTCACTGCTAATACTTTTTTCTCTTTCTCAGCTGGAGAGATTTACCAGCATAAGAAGTAAGAAGGAGAAAGAAAAGCCCAATTCTGCTCATAGAAATTCTTCTGCATTTTATGGGGATGATCCTACAGCACAGTCATTGCAAGATGTTTCAGATGAGCAAGTTCTAGTACTCTTTGAACAGATGCTGGTAAGTTCCCGACCTCAAAACATTGCTTCTTCTTGAAAATGCTTTTATGGGCATGTTTGTTGTTCAGTCACTAAGTCGTGTCCGACTCTTTGAGACCTCCTGAACTGTACCTGCCAGGCTTCTCTGTCTATGGGATTGCCCAGGCAAGAATACTGGAGTGGGTTGCCATTTCCTTCTCCATTTATAGGCATATTGGGCCCTTTTTCATGCACAGCCCTCCTTAACTAGCCCTTAGTTACAAAAAAAAACCCCTCTAGGTTTAACAGAGAACTTAATAGCAGCTCCATTAATGAAGGGACTAAATATACAGGCACCAATCCGTAGATTGGAATCTGTGAATTAGGCTTAGAAATATCTGATCACTGACCACTTTGTTAGTCTCCTTTAGCCCAGCAGCACTTAAGCCACAAAGATATAGAGTGAATGGGCCAACTCATGTGGTAGTGTGATGACAGCCAGAGTTGATAAAGATTTAAAACATTCACAACAAAATCTCTACAAAGCAGAAACTTTGGAGATGTGGAGAGGTATCATTTGCCCAAGGTCTTCTGTTTAGTGGTAAATATGGAAAGAGAATTCTGATGTTGTTATCACTAGAAGACCTTTAAAGATTGGGGCTGAGGTCAGTTCAGTAATAAACTGTGCATGGATGACACTGACTTTGCCGCTCTGAGTGAGGACACTCAGTGAATGTCCACTAGTGCTAAGTGTTGCAAAGTTTTGAGTACATGCTTATACGGTTTCATGAGACCTATGGATTATCTTGCATTTACAATCTCAGCTTCAATTAGAGACTAGTGGCAAGTCTAACTAAGTTAAAAGCATGGGTTTAAAACCCTTAATACAGGGCCTGGCACCTGTGGTAGTAAACCCTCAACCAGTACTACTATTATTGCTTTTCACTGAAGCTTTCAGTTTGTCTCATAATAATCCAAGTGTGTTAGGAGTCTAAGAGTATGATCTTTCAAGACAATCTCTTAGGGGCTTTGGATTGCAAATATAGATGTCTTCAGGGCAAGGGGAGGTAGCATAAATAAGTTAGGGCTACATAGTGAAAGTGAAGTTGCTCAGTCGTGTCCGACTCTTTGCGACCCCATGGACTATATCCTCCATCCATGGGATTTTCTAGGCAAGAATACTGGAGTGGGTTGCCATTTCCTTCTCCAGGGGATCTTCCCGACCCAGGGATCGAACCTGGGTCTCCCACATTGCGGGCAGATGCTTTACCATCTGAGCCACTAGGGAATCCCCCAAAGGCTACATAAGAGATGATAAAAAGGAAAGGAGACTACAGTGAAATGAAGAACATTTGGTGTTTTTGTTAAAAGCCAGCCACAATTCACTTCCAGGTTTTGTAGCATTCCTGTTGGGAATGCTAGCCCAGTAGTGCCAGATGTTTCTATTTTTCAGGAAGCCAAAAATCTGTACCTTTTAAAAAAAACAACAAACATTGTTTTTAAAAAAACAAATAGCCAGCATTCAGATTTCCCTAATAAGGTCATGAAAAAATTTTTTTTGTTTATTCAAGCCACGATTCCAGATAGAGTCCATTGTAATATTCTCCTAAGTTTCGTTTGAACTACAGATTTTCTTCCTTTTATCCTTCCTATTGCTATAAAAAGTTTCTTAAAGAAGCTGTTTGACTTTTACAGTTTTCTATAATCTTAAACTTGCTGATTGTATCCCTTGGTGCTAGAAATTCACGTTTTTTATGAAGTCTCTCAAATTTAAAATGTTGAAATTTTTAGAAGACAAAGCATACTTAGAAATTTTAGAAGACAAAGAATACTTCATCTTTGGGTCTGATTCAGCCTCAGGGCCACTATTTTGCAATTTTCTGTTCAGTTTATCTATAAAAGGAGGAAGAAAGCACCAGAAATTGAGTCAGAAAAAAGTCAGATTGCTATTACGGTTTGGTGGTGGTGATTCCTTCACACATCACACACATACACATGGAGAAGAAATTGAATATTTCCACTTTTTCCCTCCTATACGTTCCCATTTTAAATAATATTCTGGACTTGTTAGGGTTGAACTTCTGCTCACAGAGATAGGAGGGTCAAACAGATGGTTTCATATGTAACAGGCTCAAGCAGAGCCTTTCTCCTGATAACACACTCCAGATTATGTCTGTTGAGGGAATTTGTCAGCTTCCAGTTTGTTCTTCATGGAGGAGTTTGTCCAGGGACTTAGTTAACCAGGAATAATTGGTATTTAGGCCTAGAGTGGCACAGATTTTGCTGGTGTTTGAATGGTGCCAGTGGTCCAGTGCTTCAGCCTGAAGAAATTACTAAAGTCCATCCCAAGTGCAGAAAATATTAATGCTTTGTTTGTTTTTCTTTCAATAATACAAAGTAAGTTTTCCCTCTGTATTGAGAGTCCATTTTTGTTAGGAGAAAATTTAAGTGTATGTATATAAAAATGTCTGTTGGGATTTATACTAAAATGTTAAGCATATTTATCCCTGAGGAATTCCTATCATCTATGATAGCTTAAGTCTCTAGGGGTCAGGAAAATTTCTTTATTCAGTAAGCATTTAGTGTGTTCATCTCTTCACTAAGTATACTAAATATTAAACACTCAAACTTGTAAGGAATTCAAAGCAATTTTCTCCCTTTTTTCTCCTGCCACTAGCTGGATATGAACCTGAACGAGGAGAAACAGCAACCTTTGAGGGAGAAGGACATTATCATCAAGAGAGAGATGGTGTCCCAGTACTTGCACACCTCCAAGGCTGTGAGTCCTGGGGCAGGTACCCATGACATGGGAGACTGTGCCCCTTATCTTGGCCATGTTTGTTTTGCTACTTTCATAGAACATTTTATGTCCACGTCAGTTCCATTTCATTCTTTTATGTAAACTACTTATTTTTTACCCTCATTTGAGTTACTTTTCTTATATACTTCTGCCTAATTCAATCATCATAAAGTATGTATGAGTAATGGGAAGGAAATCCTGAATCTCATGGTTCTGTTCTATGTATGATGGATGTCTGCCCTCATACTGTTTAAATGGTATTAACTAATACTAGTCCAATTTATGACTGAGTCCAGTGTTTGCTGACCTCTATTTGCTTCTTTGCAGGGCATGAACCAGAAGGAGAGCTCTAGGTCAGCCATGATGTACATTCAGGAGTTGAGGTCAGGCTTGCGGGATATGTCTCTGCTTAGCTGCCTGGAGTCCCTTCGTGTCTCCCTCAACAACAACCCTGTCAGGTGAGGATTCTCAGGTGGAAATAGGAGTAAGAGCCCACCGTAGAATTCACTAGTGGGGATTAGAAATCCGAGGAATCAGGGAAGTATGACAGTGTTCTGGATTGGGAGTAAGAAGTTGCCAGGATACACTTTATTTTGGTGGATAAGAATATATTGATTTGATATTGCATTGTCTTTGTTCCTAACAGTTGGGTCCAAACATTTGGTGCTGAGGGCCTGGCCTCCTTATTGGACATCCTTAAACGACTTCATGATGAGAAGGAGGAGACTGCTGGGTGAGGACTTCCAAGTCTTGTCATCTTCTAGGTGGAGGGTAGTAGAGGAATTGGCTATTCGCTGTAAAGGAGGAAATAAGTTAGGACTAGGACATTATATGTTAGCTGAGAATGGGGTTTATCGTGGCGGTTACTGGAGGATGAATAATGATTATAGGTACGGGAAAAGGAAGAGGAACTTAAATTTCTCAGTATATATCACATATGATTGTGAGTCTGCCAGCAAAGATTCTTATCCAGTCTGGAAATAGGGTCTGATTAGTCCAAAGCTCTCCCGTGATCTGGTCTGGGTCATATCTCATTTGGAAATATGTGTGATCAGTTTGAGACTAACTTTATGATAGTCTTCAGGGTTGAAACAATTCTTGTACTGACTTAGGTTAGGCTTTCTTGAAGCCAACCTGACCCAGTATGGTTTCTCTACTTCCCCGGATCTTTCCAAAGCAAAACACAGGTCCTGGGCCTTCCTGAAAGTACAGACTTGAAACCTTTGGTGTAGATGAGGCAAGCAGTAATAGATGGGATGCTATTGTGATAGAATTTAGCCCTTAGGAGCCTACTAGAAGTTAAAGGGGAGATTTTAATATAATACTAAATTCTTGGTTAATGAGAGGATTAGCCCGTGGTTCTTTTTTTCAGCTATCTCTTTTTGCCAGTGTTTTAGGACAAAATGCTATGTGCTAGAATTTACTTAACTACTAGTTGGGAGTATTTATAAGACCCTTGTTTATAATTGAAAAGTCAGTGGGAGAGAGGTGTAGAATAAAAGGACTTCACTAATTATGTCTTCTACACACAGAGGCTACGACAGCCGTAACAAGCATGAGATCATTCGCTGCTTGAAAGCTTTTATGAATAACAAGGTAAGATTGTTCCCATTCTCATTCTGACTCCCATCATGACCCCTGTTCTTGCTCTTCTATTGGCAAACTCAAAAAAGAAGGACCTAGAAATACAAGATTCAAGGCTTCTAGCTTTCCCTTTTAGTATCATAACTTTTGATTACCACATACACATACTCTTATGTATCTTTTTCCTCAGTTGTAATGTCTATTTCAGAGGAAAGGCTTAATTTTCTTCTTCTGTTTATACTTTTGTTAATTATTGGATTTCCTGACCTGCAGTTATTAATTTTTGGAGGGTTTACTTTATTCTCTGCTTTATTGTTTTGTCCCCTGTATGTTCGTACTGTAGAATATTTCCTTTCTTTTTTTTTCCTGTCTGTTTAGTATTTAAACCTAGGGAGCCTTCAATGATTTGTTCCTGAGTGCAAATCTGTCTTCCTGACTGTTTAATTTTACTATAATTACTCCATTGGCTTCTGGGGCATTGAAAAAGAAACATAAGAGTCAGTTTTTATTCTTGGAAGACATAGAATTCTGTTGTGTCTGCTCAGTTCAGTTGCTCAGTCGTGTCTGACCCTTTGCAACCTCATGAACTACAGCACTTCCCTGTCCATCACCAACTCCTGGAGTTTACTCAAACTCATGTCCATTGGGTCGGTGATGCCATCCAATCATCTCATCCTCTGTCATCCCCTTCTCCTCCTGCCATCAATCTTTCCCAGCCTCAGGATCTTTTCGAATAAGTCAGCTGTTCGCATCAGGTGGCCAAAGTATTGGAGTTTCAGTTTCAACATCAGTCCTTCCAATGAATATTCAGGACTGATTTCCTTTAGGATTGACTGGTTGGATCTCCTTGCAGTCCACGGGACTCTCAAGAGTCTTCCTCAACACCACAGTTCAAAAGCATCAATTCTTCTGCACTCAGCTTTTTTATAGTCCAGCTCTCACATCCATACATGACTACTGGAAAAACCATAGCCTTGACTAGACAGATTTTGTTGGCAAAGTAATGTGTCTGCTTTTTAATATGCTGTCTAGGTTGGTCATAACTTTCTTCCAAGGAGTAAGCATCTTTTAATTTCATGGCTGCAGTCACCATCTGCAGTGATTTTGGAGCCCAAGAAAATAGTCTGCCACTGTTTCCACTGTTTCTCCATCTATTTGCCATGAAGTGATGGGCCCGGATGCCATGATCTTTGTTTTCTGAATGTTGAGCTTTAAGCCAACTTTTTCACTCTCCTCTTTCACTTTCATCAAGAGGCTCTTTAGTTCTTCTTCACTTTCTGCCATCAGAGTGGTGTCATCTGCATATCTGAGGTTATTGATATTTCTCCTGGCAGTCTTGATTCCAGCTTGTGTTTCATCCATCCCAGTGTTTCTCATGATGTACTCTGCATATAAGTTAAATAAGCAGGGTGACAATATACAGCCTTGACGTACTCCTTTTCCTATTTGGAACCAGTATGTTGTTCCATGTCCAGTTCTAACTTGCTTCCTAACCTGCATACAGATTTCTCAAGAGGCAGGTCAGGTAGTCTGGTATTCCCATCTCTTTCAGAATTTTCCACAGTTTATTGTGATCCACACAGTCAAAGGCTTTGGCATAGTCAATAAAGCAGAAATAGATGTTTTTCTGGAACTCTCTTGGTTTTTCAGTGATCTAACGGATGTTGGCATTTTTATCTCTAGTTCCTCTGCCTTTTCTAAAACCAGCTTGAACATCTGGAAGTTCACGATTCACGTATTATTGAAGCCTGGCTTGGCGAATTTTGAACATTACTTGTTGTGTCTGCTGGAAAATTATTTTTTCTATGCTCATTTCTGTTTAGCTATTTTGGGAAACGTGTTCTATCCTATTGTTAGTTTGCTAGGGTTGCTAAAACACAGTACTACCAACCAGGTGTCTTAAACAACAGAAGTTCATTTACCTCACAACTCTAAAGGCTGTAAGTCCAAGATCAAGGTGTCAACAAGATTGGTTTCTTCTGAAGGCTGCAAGGGAGGGTGTGTCCCATGCTTTTCTCCTAGCTTCTGGTGTCTTGCTGGTAAGCTTTGAGATTCCTTGACTTTATATACATCACCCAGTCTCTGTCTTTGAGTTCACATGGTGTTCTCACTGTTTGCCTACATTTCCTCTTTTTATAAAGACAATAGTTATATTGGGTTAAGGACCCACCCTACTCTAGTCTGGAGAAGGTGATGGCACCCCACTCCAGTACTCTTGCCTGGAAAATCCCATGGACAGAGGAGCCTGGTGGGCTGTAGTCCATGGGGTCACGAAGAGTCGGACACGACTGAGCGACTTCACTTTCACTTTTCACTTGCATGCATTGGAGAAGGAAATGGCAACCCACTCCAGTGTTCTTGCCTGGAGAATCGCAGGGACGGGGGAGCCTAGTGGGCTGTCTGTGGGGTTGCACAGAGTCGGACACGACTGAAGCGACTTAGCAGCAGCAGCAGCTACTCTAATCTGACCTAATGGTAATCTAACTGACTACATCTGCCTGTGACCCTATTTCTAAATATGGTTACAATCTCAGGTACTAGGGGTTAGGGCTTCAACATACGGATTTTGGGAGGAACGCCATTCAACCCATAACAACTCGTAAACTTGTCCCTGGTTAGGTGCTCTCATCTTTAAGCCTCCCTTTTCTGTTTTTGTTCTCCCAGTTTGGAATCAAGACCATGTTGGAGACAGAAGAAGGAATTCTGCTGCTGGTCAGAGCCATGGATCCTGCGGTTCCCAACATGATGATTGACGCTGCGAAGCTGCTGTCTGCCCTCTGCATCCTGCCACAGCCAGAGGACATGTATGTGCCTGGAATGGTTTCTCTTTTTTCTTTTTTATCATCTTCCTTAGTCTTAAGGAATATTGAGTTGCTTGGGTGTCCACTTACTCTTTAATATTAGGTAAGACTACATTTCTTACATGAACACTGTGAATCTTAATATTTATGAATGTTTTTTAAGAGATGGAGGCTGTTCTGCATGTACTGCTGGTTATCAAAGGTACAGCAGAATGCCTCCTAGATCTCCAGTAATGTCTGTATTGTCTAGGACAAGGGTTTCTTTTTACATTTTTTAAAATTCAGAAGTAACACAAGGTTATTTAAAAAATCCAAACAACACAGAAGTATATGAAGTACAATTCAACAATGTCATCCCTTTGGCAAACCCTGTTCTGCAGAGGTGACCACTGTTAATGGTGTGGTGCAGTCTCATGCATCATTTTCTAGCGTAGACAAATATACTAAGTTATAACATACATGCCACTCCAAAAGATGGTATCTTAGAATTAAGGAAAGGAGGTGCTAAGTGGTAAATCCACCTGCCAATGAGGAGATGCTAGAGACACTTCCCCCTGGGTCAGGAAGATACCCTGGAGTAGGAAATGGCAACCTGCTCCAGTATTCTTGCCTGGAAAATTCCATGGATGGAGGAGCCTGGTGGGCTACAGTCCATGGGGCTGCAAAGAGTTGGACATGACTGAGCACACATACATGTATTTTTTGTACTATATATATTATTTCATATTTATGTAGTTATGTTGGGTAGATTTTCTAGGAGTAGGCCAATGTTACCGGCATTAAAAACTGTTACTGTTAAATGCCTCTCCAAGAGTTGTCCAGTTTATACGCCCTAGAACAGGGGTCTTAATTTGGTAAATATGGATAGGAGTCTAGGGCTGGATTTTTAGGGAGTGCATTTTTCTGAAGAGATGGTCCTTAGTTTCCTGGTGATCTGGCCTCTGCTCTATATGATAATAAGAAGAATATGAGAAATCCAGAATGTTGATATTGTCTGTTTCCTAACTGATCTGTGCCCCCATGTAATCTCCCTGACCAGAGCACCTGACTAATTCTCTTCCTTTCCTCACTCTTGGGCAGGAATGAAAGGGTTTTGGAGGCGATGACAGAAAGAGCTGAAATGGATGAGGTGGAACGTTTTCAGCCGCTGCTGGATGGATTAAAAAGTGGGACCTCCATTGCTGTCAAGGCATGTATACCTGTGAAACGGCCTACAAGTAGAATTCAAGATAGAAAGACTGAAGTTCATTTGACCTTTTAAAAGAAGACATGGAGTGGTTACCAACAATGTATTTTATATTTCAGAGTTCTTTCTGAAGGGAAAATGGTTACTCTTCTCTCTAAAAAGCAGAGAAAGAACTGTTTTCCTCATTATGAGATGGAAAAAGACATGGTATTTATTTACAAGCTAGGAAAACCAAGGCCTAGAACAAATTACACTTTCAAATCCCCAGAATTCTTTAGACCTCTGAGCTCTCTGGACCTGTGTTTAAACCAGGTTATTTTGCTGTAACAGAAAATCATTTTTGTCGTTTTTGTACTGCATCTTCTAGGTTATATTTGGGGGCCTCAGAATGCATGTAAAGAGAATGGATCTTGATCTGTAGGAGTTAACATTGACACAGCTGCTGAATTTTCTTATCTTAGGTGGGATGCCTACAGCTCATCAATGCTCTCATCACACCAGCTGAAGAACTTGACTTCCGAGTTCACATCCGAAGTGAACTGATGCGCTTGGGGCTGCACCAAGTGTTGCAGGTGAGAGGTAGCTCTTCATTAGAAAGGCTGGGCTGGTTCCTCCTGCTCCTATAGCCCCACCATCCCTGGGATAACTTCCATTTTCAGTTTAAAAACCAGGTCGAGGGAGTTCCCTGGTGGTCTACTGGTTAGGATTCAGGACTTTTACTGCTGTGGCCTGGGTTCAGTTCCTGCTTGGGGAACCACAGCAGGTCATGCAGCGTGCCCAGACAAACCAAAAAAAACAGGGTGAAAGGTTTGGGTTTCTAGCCAGCATCAGGCACTTCTGGGTTCCCTGGCCTATATTTCTGACGTTGACAGGACCTTCGAGAGATTGAAAATGAAGATATGAGAGTGCAGCTTAATGTATTTGATGAACAAGGAGAAGAAGATTCCTATGACCTGAAGGGACGGCTGGATGACATTCGAATGGAGATGGAATATCCTTTTACTGACTGGGTTGAAGACAGACAACAATTCAGTTGTTTTCAGTTATAGATCCCTGTATGGAGTGGTGTAGAGTTGATGATCAGAAGAGGGCCTGTCTTCTTAGTAGATAAGGCAGCTGTCTTTTGATTGCTGTGGATTTATTTACCTCAGCATGGACTAGAGAAGTTGGGAAAGGTCATCTGAGGGTTGCTCAGCATGGAAGCAGCCATCATAGTTAGTATAGATCTCCTAGAACACAATAGCTTAGCTTATTAAGATGTGGAACTGGTTTTGGAAGGACATAGGCAAATCAGGGAATAGGGCTGTAACTTGTATGTGCCCCTGTGACTGACATGGGGAATAATTTGGTTACCTATCGATATTTTCCACAAGTGACTTTGAGGCACTTACCTTTTTCTTTCTGGCTATTGCTTGATTTTCAAGCCAAGTACTAGGCATTTTGTCTCTGTGTATAGTACCACTGACTCACTGGTCCTCTGTCCAAAGGAAGTTTACACAGCTTAACGTTTAGGGCAGGGTGTACAGGAGGAACAGCTGTTAGAACAGAAGTGGCATCTTGTTCCTTTTCACGAGAGTTGTCAAGCTACCTGTCAGACATATTTTCTAAGTATATGCTTTCCTTAGCCTCTTTTTCTTTTCCACTGACTTCAGTGAAGTCTTCCAGATTCTCTTAAACACAGTGAAGGATTCAAAAGCAGAGCAGTACTTCCTGTCCATCCTGCAGCACTTACTCTTAGTCCGAAATGACTATGAGGCCAGGTGAGATGGCATACCTTTGGGAAGACTAATCTGAACCTAAATGGAGAGAGCAAAATCCAAGTGAACTGCCCTCTTTCACAGTGGGGTGAAGGCCATAGCCAAGGAAGGCAGCAGTATAAAGTTCTGGAACATGAGATTCAAGCCATAGACTAGAGATTCAGCAGTAGTACTGTCTGTCACAGGCAGGGTCTAGCTTGAATTTTAGATGGAAAAGGATTTATACTCAGAGACAGATGGCAAGAAGTTTTGACTCTCTGAAGTAAATGTGCATAGCTGATGCGGACGAAGGGGATTTCTTAGCATGGCAGCAGTACTCTGTTAATTTTATGAAAAAGTCTTTTCCAGGACATTTATCTTCAGGTCCTTCTATTGTCTAAGCAATTTACCTTTCTTGATCCTGAATACCAAAATTATATTTTGGTTTTCCATTAGTAACCTTGTTTTGTTTCTTTTGTAGACCGCAGTACTATAAGTTGATTGAAGAATGTATTTCTCAGATAGTTCTGCATAAGAACGGGGCTGATCCTGACTTCAAGTGCCGGCACCTCCAGATTGACATTGAGGGACTGATTGGTAAGTGTATTCATCTATTTGGTTCCATGAAACATTGCTTCCACCTTTCATTTTCCATCTTTCTTTCAGTGAAGATTTCAGAGAAGGTACTTTTCTAGCCCATGGGTATTTCCATTTTCACTCTTTCTTTGGTGATATAACAATACCTGTGCTAGGAATATACAGGCCTTTAGTTTATTTCCAGAAAATTCTAAAAATTTTTCCCTTCTAATACACCTCCCCACCTTTTGAAGGGACTTCAGGTATTGTCTCTAACTCCTGCTGGCCCCAGAGATTCATAAGTACTACTTGTAGGTATTCTCTGTGCCACCCAGCATGGTGGCCATACTGTGTAACAGGCACTCAGAAATTATATGTTGAACTTAGCTGAAAGTTCCATTTCTTTGTTTCATACAGAACATTAAGAAGGATAAGAAAAATAACCAAAGGGAAATCTTTGCTACTTTTGTTTATATGGAAGGGCTTAGTGAGAGGGGCAGAGGAGAATTGGGAACTTGACTTCCTGACTCTTTGCCTTCTTTTTAGACCAAATGATTGATAAAACAAAGGTGGAGAAATCAGAAGCCAAAGCTACAGAGCTGGAAAAAAAGGTATGTATGAGAGATCAAAAATAATTGAGCTATATCTTTCTTTGTTTAAAGGTTTTGATTTTTCCAACATGTGACACAGTGACCCATGATACTTTGGAAGCGTTCAGCACACAATAGCAGTTCCTTGGGGAAAGCTTTCTGGTGTAGGTTACTCAGTGGAGAAAGTGTGATCGTGGTATAGATGTGATCATGAAGAGCTGGTCAGTTGTGAGTTTGCACAGTTCATGGGCCCCTGAGCAGGAGGAAGACAGGTGGCACTCTCATATAATGTTGTCAGCACTTGGGTTTGCTTGATGTCTCAGGGCTCTTAGCCATAGAATAATAGGAACTGGAATATGTCTGAATTCTTTTTCTCTTTGATTAAGGACTCCTATTGTTGATAACTTTGATCCTTGAGACTGTTGGGATTGTGCACCTTAGCTATCCTGGTTAAATGTCCTTAAAATCTTGGTGGTGGTGGCTTTTTTTAAAAATCACTCCCAATTATAGATAGTCTATGGAAATAATCCCTGGCTTCCCCCTCGTTTAACCTTGATTTTAAGGTCAAAATCATGGTGGGCTGTTTTCCCAGGCATTCCTTGGGTCAGTGAGCTCAACAGATCAAGGATTAACACAAAATAGTAAATTATGGGGAATAACACTGGGCTTTTGCTGAGATGGAGAACCTGATTTCTTTCGCTTCTAGCTGGACTCCGAGTTAACAGCTCGACATGAGCTCCAGGTGGAAATGAAAAAGATGGAAAGTGACTTTGAGCAGAAGCTCCAGGATGTTCAGGGAGAAAAGGATGCATTGGATTCTGAAAAGCAAAAAATTGCCACGGAGAAACAGGACCTGGAAGCAGAAGTGTCTCAGCTCACAGGAGAGGTAATGTCCTAACAGGGAAGGCAGAGTGACCTGTGACTGCCATCGGCAGCTTCAGGGTGAGCCTGTGTTGGAGCAGGACTCTGTCATCTTACAACTTGGAAGAGTTCAGATACTAATAGGTAATCTAGTTGGGTGGCGCATATTCTTTAAATCATGAACTGTTTTGGGGATAAGTAATACATAAGATAGACAATTTGGAGAATACATAACAACACAAAGAATAAAATGAGTCACAGAACTACCCAGAGATAAAGATAATATTTCTAGTAATTTAGAAATATTCTAGTAAATTTAGGAGTAAATACTAAATAAACTATGCTATTTACTAATTTTCTCTTACTTTAGTCATCTCTGGGTAGATCTATGCCTACATACTCTCTCTGCAGTTATAGATATTTATATGATCTGTGATACCTGATAACTTGATCACTTTATGTGGTTATATTACTACATTTATAACACATATGCTAATTATATAACTAGAATATTTAGTTTACTTGATCTTTGCAATTTCTAATCAAAGGGAGAGTTTAACATAAACTTTGAAGTTGCCTTCTTAATGCAAAGCATACTGAACTAAGAACATGAATACCTGAATTCTAGTTTTGTCTCTGTTGCTAAGTAGTTCTGTGACTTTAGGTAGAGCCTATCAACTAACTGTTTTCACTCCCTTCATGTGTAAAATGAGAAGTTTGGATCAAGTAATTTCTTAGGTTCTTTCCAGTGGTCCCTGAAGTGGAGTGAGACATATTCTTCTTGGTGGTATTTCTGCAGGTCGCCAAGCTGTCCAAGGAACTGGAAGATGCCAAGAAAGAAGTGGCTTCTCTGTCTGCTGCAGTTACTGCTGTAGCCCCTCCTAGCAGTGCTACTGTTACCCCTGCCCCTCCTTTACCTGGTGACTCTGGGCCCGTTATACCCCCTTTATCAGTCCCCACACCCCCTCTTCCTGAGGCCAGGGTCAGTCCTCCTCCACCACCTCCTCCTCCTCCTCTACCTGGGTGTGCTTTCATCCCCCAACCTGGGGGTCCTAGCATTCCCCCTCCTCCCCCTTTGCCTGGAGGTGGTGGCATCCCCCCACCTCCTCCTCCCCCTTTGCCTGGAGGTGTTAGCATCCCCCCACCTCCTCCCCCTTTGCCTGGAGGTGTTAGCATCCCCCCACCTCCTCCCCTGCCTGGAGGTCCTGGCCTCCCCCTACCCCTGCCTGGAGGTCCTGGCCTCCCCCCACCCCCTCCTCCCCTGCCTGGAGGTCCTGGCCTCCCCCCACCCCCTCCTCCCCTGCCTGGAGGTCCTGGCCTCCCCCCACCCCCTCCTCCCCTGCCTGGAGGTCCTGGCCTCCCCCCACCCCCTCCTCCCCTGCCTGGAGGTCCTGGCCTCCCCCCACCCCCTCCTCCCTTGCCTGGAGGACCAGGAATGTTACCTCCCCCTCCCCCTTTTCCTGGTGGAATCCCTCTACCCCCTCCATTTCCTGGAGGCCCTGGCATTCCTCCACCTCTCCCTTTTGGAGTTCCTGCAGCCCCAGTTCTGCCATTTGGATTAACCCCAAAGAAACTTTACAAGCCAGAGGTGCAGCTCCGGAGGCCAAACTGGTCCAAGGTGAGAATTTCTGTCCATCTCTTCATTAGTAGATTAAAAAAAAAAAAAACCCTTCAGCTTCCTACTTTGTGTTTTGTGCATGATTGGTCTCCCCTTTCTTATGGTTCACGTCTGTGTGTCTTCAAGTTCCACTCATGCATATATTTATTCAGCAGGTAATAGATGTATCCTGCATGCCAGATATCACTTGGGAGAGTTCTTGGAGCCTGTACTCTGCTAGAAAACCTAAACTTATCCTACAGTTAATATTTTTTGCCCTTTTCACTGAGGATATGAGTGCCATGATACTGCACAGTTTGATAATAGTCATTTCACTGATCTGCAAGGTACTGATAATTTTACTGATCCAAAAGTCATAGATTTATGGATACAGCCCCCTACCACCTCTGCCCACCCAGTAAATGAGTTACACAGGATATGATTGCACAGGTAAGGTATGTGTTTGAGACCCTTATGATTCTACATCAGTCCTTTGCTTTTGGAAACCAAGTGAAAATAAAGGAACTTAGGGATTTGTTCGTAAAATGAATGAATTTGGTACATTTAGCCACATTGATGGGGAAAGTGTAATGTAAAGCAAGGGAAGATGTAAAATAAAGCCTTATTGCTTCTAAAAGTAGAGGATTTGGGGTTAGAAGGAGGATAAGCAGCATATCTGAGTCTAGTTTCTGAATAAACACCAATAAACACACAAGCTGGAATCATCATCTGGTCCACCACAAAGAGCATAGCTGTTCTCTGCGTCCCAGGTTAGTCTTGCTCTAGTAAGATGTTGACAGTACCAGCCAGCTGCCGCTTTTGAATTTCAGTCAGTTTTCTAGGATGGGAAGTACAGAGCTCGGCTTAGTAACTCTTAACACCTGCCTGTGTCTACAGTTTGTCGCTGAGGACCTTTCCCAGGACTGCTTCTGGACAAAGGTGAAGGAGGACCGATTTGAGAACAGTGAACTTTTCGCCAAACTTACCAGTACCTTTTCTGCCCAGACCAAGAGTGAGTCCTTTCCTCTTTCTGGCAAAGGGCCAGACTTAAGACTAGGGGCCAGACTAGGACTTAGAAGGTTCATTAAGGTGGTCTCCCATTTCTTTCCCTTCCCTGGTTGAGGACTGGGGGGTCCTATTCAGAAGAAAGTAAGTTTGGTTTTGTATTCTGGGGATGCTGGAGTTGGCAAAGAGAACTATTGCCTATAGGTGTTTTATCCCCCAGTTTTTGTGCATGTAGGTATTTTATGTCAGTGGAGCATGTGGGGATGTGAGATTAACATCACAGAGCTCAGGCTGGGCCCATCTTGAAAGGGTTCTGGCACTGCCTTTAAGGCGCCACCCTCACACCTATATACGTAGTTGATCAGAGTTGGGCAGAGTCCTTAGTATTAGTAGGTCCAGTGGCTGAGCAACTGTCTTTGTACAATAACAGAGAACCATACATGATGCCTTTTTTTTTTTCATTTCTTTCCAATATCTGATGCTTTCTCCTTCCTGGCCATTTGCTCCTGCAGCTTCAAAAGGTAAGAGTACCGAAGAGCCATGTAGTTGAGTCTCTTGAATATTAGAGAAAACAGTGAAACAGATGTAAAGGAGTTTCTCTTTGAAAACTAAGACTAGAAACCGGGGACTCATTTCTCTTTTGCTAGTTTTTTTAAGAGTCCAGAAGGACCAGTAACTCATGTTAACTGACAAGGATGAAAATTATTTTAAATCAAAGCTACCATATACTTGTTCTTTCTTTGGAAAGTGAGGGACAGCTTAAATAATAATGCTGTTACTTCACATTTGTGTTGTGTTTTACAAATTTGAAAGTTCTTGAGCATATTTTATCCTGTTAAACCTGCAAAGAAACCTTATGAGATAGGTAGGGTGTATGTCATCTCCATTCCATAGTGTTCAGACTGATTAGTTAAGTAGCTTGCCAAAGGTTGTATGACCAGATCCAGGGATCCTGACTTTTGGTCTGGCTTTTCATATAAATTCTTGCTTTTCATCTTCACCTTCATATCTTCCCTTTTATTTTAGAAGAGCTGATCTCTTTTGGCCTCTTCTTTCTTCACTTCCTAATTTTTGTGGTTTCATGCTGTTTTGTGATGGGGCATTGTAGTTATTTCCCTAGAGGGATGCAGTATTTGAAAAATACTGTTATGCCTAATGACAGAACCTAATAATTTTGTATTTCCAACTTCTACCAGCTTTTTTGTTTATTTAGAGGTTTATTTTGATCCTGGTGATAACAATTGAGTGCAACTTTAGAGCATTCCCCTTCACCAGTCAGAGCATTCCCCTTCACCAGTAAATAAGCATTTTTAAAGACAATTACTACCTTTTTCCTTAAGTGATCTGATGAGACTAGGCTCCACTTTGTTCTACTAAGAAACCTAATGGAGAGAGTACCCTGGTGCCTAGTGATGAGGATTCGGTGCTTTCACTGCAGAGGCCCAAGTTTGGTCCCTGGTTGGGGCCTCATCCCACATGCTACATGGCATACCTCTGTTAATTGTTCAGTCATGTCCAACTCTTTGCTACCCCATGGACCGTAGCCTGCCAGGCTCCTCTGTCCATGGGATTCTCCAGGCAGAATACTGGAGTGGGCAGCCATTCACTTCTCTGGGGGAAATTTCTGACCTAGAGATTGAACCCAGGTCCCTTCTTTGCAGGCAGATTTTTTATCATCTGAGCCCCCAGGAAAGCATGGCAGGGCCAAAACAAAAACAAAAACCCAAAACAACCCATGCTGCTGGCAGTCCTTAGGTATATGTGTGTATCTGGGAGTCAAAGATCACAGTGCTTAGGCCTGTCTTGCTGCCCTAGCATTCAGGGCAAAATTGTCTTTTCCTGTAAGAGATTTATCACCTTCTGAACTAAAGTTCAGCCCAGAAAATTACTTCCACTCTCTTGGTTAAAAACGCTGTGATAAGGATTTGTACTACTCTAGAATATCAACAAAGACTGGTTGGTGACAATGAAAATCAACATCAAATTTGCTAATTTGTAAGTTCACAGACTCTACAATCTCTGTCACTTTCTTTCTGGTAGCTTCCCTGAGTGCCACTGCAAATGAAAGGATTCCTTTTCCTCCCTGCTCTGTCACCATCCTTCTTTTATTCTGTACATTTGTATTGCTGTTGATTGCAGCAGACTTTTCTTCAGTTTAGTGGTTTTCCTTGGCATTACATTCCCACTATGAATTGGTATATAATGTTTTTTAAATACCTAAGCAAGACCTTACTCATCTTTTATTATTTTTCAATAGTGTAACCAAACTTTTCAGTGTTCCTTTAGTCTCAGTTTCTGCCCTGGAAACTACTTTGTAGTCACTGATGATTCTAACTTCCTGACAGCTTTGGCTTCCCCACCCCCTTAAATTATTCTTAGAAATAGCTGTATCTTAATCTGAAAAGAATAAGTATGACTTAGTCAATTTAGTGTCAGTTTTGATTTTCATGCAGTAATAATCATCATTAATAGTTTGTTGTTACTTTGACTAAGGATCAGTTCTACTTAGTCTTTAAATATCTTTATAGTTAGGACTTTCAGGTGTTAAATTGTCACCCTGTCTTAATTTCCCATTCTTTTTTATTAGGAAGCACTAGAGAGGGTTGGAGAAGGCAATGGCAACCCACTCCAGTACTCTTGCCTGGAAAATCCCATGGACAGAGGAGCCTGGTAGGCTGCAGTCCATGGGGTTGTGAAGAGTCGGACACGACTGAGCGACTTCACTTTGACTTTTCACTTTCATGCATTGGAGAAGGAAATGGCAACCCACTCCAGTGTTCTTGCCTGGAGAATCCCAGGGACGGCAGAGCCTGGTGGGCTGCTGTCTATGGGGTCACACAGAGTCGGACATGACTGAAGTGACTTAGCAGCAGCAGCAGCAGAGAGAATAGTCTTGAAAATTATTAAAACATGAGCAGTTTTCTAAACAGCCTAAATTTTGATCACTTTAAGAAATTCCTGGGAGAGATATTTTTTTCCTGCCAAACAAGTACTTATAGTTTACCCAACTCTTAACAGTTATCTGCAGTACTCCCAGCAATGAAACTTTCCTACTTGTCATCAACCACACTAGATCTCTATGTTTCCAATTATCTTCCTACCCAAAACAAATACTTCTTCCTTTAAAAATTATTTCTTCTTTGGATTTTCAGTGTTTCACTGACTTTGATTTTTTTTTTCCTTCTACATTTTCTTGCTTTCCTTCCCTTTGACTTATTCTGCACATCTGTGGTGACATAAGCAGTATTTTAATGTCAGGGCTGGTTCTAATGTGTGTTTCTTGGGGACAGGATAGTTGCTTTGACATCCAAGTAGCCGGTGGAGGTGCTGTATGTGGACCCAGTGCCTCAGCATGCACTGTGATCCAGGGACCTCACCTGCTCTGCCTTTCCTCAGCAGTTTTGAGCCTCCCCTTCTTGGTGCTGTGGTTGGCAAACTTAATACAGACTCTTCCCAGGAACCCCATTTCTTTCAACCTGGCCCCCCAAAAACATTTTAGTAAAAAAGACTAGGATTCTTAGAGTTTAGGTTTTCATCAGGTAAAGAATTTCAAGCTATAGAAACTTCAGACGTGAGGACTCAGAGGAACTAGAGTCCTCAGTGTGAAGGCAAGGTTTCTGGTTCTTTGAGCATCTCTAGCATGACATTGCAGAATACCTTCATTCTTAATCCTTTTTTCAAGTAGGTAACCAGTTTCAGTAACCAAGTCTCTCATTCACAGTCTTAATATTGATGCTATAATTAAATGATAGGTAAATACTCAGTAGTAGTAGTAGTGTTAGTCACTCAGTTGTGGCTGATTCTTTGCGACCCCATGGACTGTAGCCTGCCAGGTTCCTCTCTGTCCAAGGCATTCTCCAGTCAAGAATACTGGAGTGGGTAGCCATTCCCTGCTCCAGGGGATCTTCCTGACTCAGGGATCAAATCCCAGTCTCTTGCATTGCAGGCAGATTCTTTACCGTCTCAGTCACCATTACCACTCTATTTCATCTTCCAGATGAAGAAGTAGAGATATTGGTTAAATAATTTTTTCAAGGCTCTATGGTAACTGCCAGAGGCAGGATTCAGACTTCAGACTGGGACTCCAAAGTCCTGCTCTAGCCCCCTGCTTTCCAGATGTGTATGTTCCTGCTCTTAAGAGCTTCAGAAGGCTGAGATCCACATCAAAGCTTGAAGAGGGGGATGTGCTGGCTTCTGCTACCACCTCGTTCATCATGGCACCAGTATTCTTGAATTGGAAGTGACTCTTATGAATACAAAAAAGGAGCAACATTCGATTAGGGAAAGTAAGATATCAGATATTTAGGGTTGAAGAAGAGAAGCCATTTTCTGATTATAGTATATTCAACTCTAGTCAAACTAATCCAGCTGGAGAAGTACAGCATGCGTGTCTAGTACAGTAGATGTCTTGCTTAGATGATTTCAGCCCAGCAGTTGCCAGTCTTGATGAGGAAGTCATTTGGACACAAGGTTTTCATAATATTACATTGTTTCCTCTCTCACTTGCTAAATACAACTCTCTGCTGTTTGTTAAGTGTGGCTGTATTCCTCTTACATTTTAGTGATAGCTGAAACCTGTCTTATAGTGACTGGCTCCTCCAGGAATGACCATTAAAGACAACATCCACCTCACTCTTGACATCTGCCTCTTGTAGTCAGAGGTCTCCAGCCATTGCTTCATTAAGGTTCAGGAAGATGTGTGCTGTTAACTAAGACAAGAGCTAAGAGAGAGGAAGTGTCCCCAAATTGATACTGCTGCTGCTGCTGCTGCTGCTGCTAAGTTGCTTTAGTCATTGTCCAACTCTGTGCGACCCCAGAGACGGCAGCCCACCAGGCTCCGCCGTCCCTGGGATTCTCCAGGCAAGAACACGAGTGGGTTGCCATTTCCTTCTCCAATGCAAGCAAGTGAAAAGTGAAAGTGAAGTCGCTCAGTTGACAGAATCCTGTATGGATTTTTCTCCTAAGGATTATTCTTTTGTTTCTGATCTCCTGCTTTCTGTAAATCAGGGATTTACTTAGTTGATTTATTCCTTGACAGAGAATATTTTGAATTTTGATTTGATAGTGCTACAAAACATCTAGTACTTTTTCACTCTCTCACTTCCTTCGGGTGATCAGCAAGGAATCTTTTATTATAGTTTCTTTATTGAATCTACTTCTTGAATTCCTAAGAACATGTTCAGTAGTTAAATTTTATTCTTTTTCATCTTTTCTTTGGGAACATTTTCATCACCGTGGTAGCCTCAGGTCATTATTTGTATATACAAGGTAACTAGTTTTAGTTTTTCATTCTGCTTTTCTTCTCTTACTCTCTTGTAGATAATCATGTTCCCATTAGAAGTATAGCCTCTTAAAATGTAGGCTGGTAAGTGAAAACTGATGTTCTGAGTACAGTGATGTTTTTCTTTTTAGGTTTATTTCTTCCTTCCAAAAAAACTTCTGGAGTTACAAGATCCACAGGCTAATCATCCTTAGTAGGTGTGCGGTGGACAATATGTGGCATCAGCCCTTGCCCTGTTAAAGTGTGAGGTGCATTTCCAGAAGAGTGAGCATCAGAACAGTTCTACAAGTGGTTAGTGACAGTAATTTTGAAAAAGCTCTTAATTTTGAAATTAAGATGCTGACAAAAAGCTGAGGATTTCATAAATAACAGTATTCTAATTAGGGTTTGACTATGTGAGTCCGGATTCCTAGGTTTGTGCTGTAGTATAGGTCGGAACTGTTGATAACAAGTGGTGGGTTCATTGGTCTGCTGCTCTTCCAGAGCCTGCTTGCTTCAGGCTGCAGGCTGTGTCAGGTGCCTGAGTTGGGGACGCAACCCCATCTTTCCCTAAAGGGGCCTCAGGGTCTGTTCCCTGTGAGCCTCTTCTGTCCACTAGGTGGCACCCACCCAGTCGGATCTTTATCAGAAAACATTCTAGTGAATCTTTACAGCCTCTGGAACTTTAACCTCTAGATACAAGGTTTTCTAAGAGCTCATCATGCTCTGCCTTACTCAGTGAGTCTTTCCACAGAAAGGTATCTTGTTTCATGAATTCCCTACCCTCTCAGGAGTATAGGATTAGGACCAGAAGTGCTGTTCAAGTGAACATTTGTCTTTTAATTGCTAATTTGTCTTGGATTTTGAGCAGGGTCAGACTGTTAGCCCAGAGCAGTTGGGAAGTTCTGTAATATCAGATAATACTCCCCTGTGATTTAAAGACATAAATCTACCTGTATCACCTAGGGTCATAAGGACTCCTGCCTGTGGAATAAGCACTACACCTTCTCTGGGTTGTGACCGTCCATCATCAGTAGTGTAAAAGAACCACAGCACATACGCACTGTACTCCAAACCTTGCCGTCACTGTTTGCCTTGAACCCACTGAATCTAATATTGTGTCATTTATGTTGGTTTATGTCACCCACCACAGGAAGTCCCAGAATCCCAGGCTGTCCTTATCTCTCATACTCGAATCCCTATCAGGTTCTGTGTGTCTCCTCTTCCGCCTCCTCCTCCCATCTCATCTGAGCTCTTGACATGCGTCCACTGTGCCCTCTGGAATTCATGGCCCATTGCTAACAGAATCTCCTGTGTCATCAACTTTACTCTGTTGCTCTAACAGCAGCTTGGCTTTCCTTCAACACTGCTTTCCCTCTTGCCCTCGCATGTGTTGTTTCGTTCCTCTCACACTCCTCAGCCCAGTGTATAGGATCGATGTCCCCTTTGTTCTTCGTTGCCACTTTCAGATCAGTCCATCTTTTTCTTTCCTAAAAACCCATAATTTTGAATCTCATTACATGGAATCATAATCACCCAGTTTCTCTCTTTGCTGTCATCTACTAAC
The DNA here is from genome assembly GCF_032452875.1 of Bos javanicus. Lineage (NCBI taxonomy): Eukaryota > Metazoa > Chordata > Mammalia > Artiodactyla > Bovidae > Bos > Bos javanicus. The sequence continues at coordinate 52,194,879 of NC_083874.1, read as the reverse complement.
ACCCCAAGTTATCCCTCCTCTGCAGTACTCCAGGACTCCTTCTGTCTTAATTCTTAGCAGTTTCTATACAGAAGGGTCATGACCCTGTCAGTATTCTGGCCTCACATTTCCTTACATTCTTCTTTTCCAGTGATCTGTACTCCACCCCATCTCACCCATCTGAAGTACACCATCATCACCAGAACTGCAGCCCCTCTGCAATCTCAATTTCAAACTACCCACCTTCTTTTTCTTTTTTTTTCTTGTGTAAGATACAATTCCGGAGAAGGCAGTGGCACCCCACTCCAGTACTTTGCCTAGAGAATCACATGGATGGAGGAGCCTGGTAGGCTGCAGTCCATGGGGTCGCTAAGAGTCAGACACAACTGAGCGACTTCACTTTCACTTTTCACTTTCATGCATTGGAGAAGGAAATGGCAACCCACTCCAGTGTTCTTGCCTGGAGAATCCCAGGGACAGGGGAGACTAGTGGCTGCCGTCTGTGGGATCACACAGAGTCGGACACGACTGAAGTGACTTAGCAGTAGCAGTAGCAGTAAGATACAATTCATGTCCCAAAATATATATATGTATCCATCAGTGTAGTAAAAACTAGATAGAAAGCTAAGTGAAGAGAGATTGAAGCATAGGAAGAGCATAAAATAAAATGCTGAAGTAGTTTGGTTTTAGAGAACCCAAGATATGGTCCCCAAATTAAAAACAGGGTTCTGTGGATATAAGTTTAGAAACAGAAAAAGGATTGAGAGGGTGTTTCCTAATAGCACCACCTTCCATCTTTTTACCTCACTGTCTTTGGTACCCTAACCCCAGCAATCTTCCAACCCCACTAGGAAAGAAAGTGAAAGTGAAGTCACTCAGTCGTGTCGGACTCTTTGTGACCCCGTGGACTGTAGCCTACCACGCTCCTCCATCCATGGGCTTTTCTAGGCAAGAGTACTGGAGTGGGTTGCTGTTTCCTTCTCCAGAGGATCTTCCCGACCCAGGCATCGAACCCTGCTCTCTCGCATTGTAGGCAGATGCTTTACCATCTGAGCCACCAGGGAAGTCCTGAACCCACTAGGAAGCCACTTCATTTATCCTTCTTTTTTCACCATCCCTCACCTCCTAGAAGATTTCACTCTCCTCAGGTAAAATTATCATCAAAATTATAATAATCCTTCCCTCTTTCTCTCATTTCATCATGCTTGGTTGGCAGGATCACAGTCCTGGTTGATTGCGTCTCTCCATCCTGCACCTGTAGCTGTATAAGCAAACACACTGGAGAAAAGGATGCAACCTGCTCTCCTTGATACGCTTTACTTGCTTGGCTCTCAGAACAGCACAGTCTCTTTCTCCTGCCTCACTGGCTGTTCTTTTTCCTTCCTCTCCTCTGCTCAATTTGCAATGTTGCTTGGCCTTACTAGGCAATCAGATATTAAACATTTCTAGTCCATTCAGTTCCCTACTCTCCTACTTCACTGAAAAAGTTGAAACAATCAGAAGTTACACAGACTCCCACCATTCCTTTTACCTACTTTCTGTGTCTTCCTCTGTGACTGTGTTCCTGTCTAAAGCCAGTTTCTGGTCTAACATATCCTCACTTCAACAAATGTATAGAACACACTGAAAGTATAAATTCTCCTTCTCACCTCTCAGAGTGACCAGCCAGGTACCTTTCATATGCATATGTTATTCTAATAAAGGAATAGGCAAAATTCTTTTCTTCTTTAGTTCAGAGAAGAAAATGTGGGAACTTTTCAAATAGAACCTTACTGGAAAATTAAGGGGCAGAGGAATTAAAAGATAACATTATAGAAATATGAGGGAATATACATATTTTTAATGAGATGTGTATATCCCATTTGGTATATACTACTCTGTATTTTGCGTGACATGTTTCAGCATCTCTTGATATCATTAGCTACAGATCTACCTCATTATTTTTCTTTTTTTAAATTTATAAGTTGATTTATAATGCTGTGTTTCTGGTCTACAGCAAAGTGATTCAGTTATACATATATATATATGGTTTTTTTCATATTCTACCTCATTATTTCTAATGGATGGTTGAATTCTGTCAGATAAAATAGTACAAGATGATCCTTTATTGAGAATTTAAATTACTAATTTTTATATAACAGGCAATGCTGCTAGAAACATTTTCTATTTATTCCTGCATACTTGTATTTCTGCATAGTAAATTATTAAAAATAAAATTTCTGGACCCAAATTACTAGGTGTAGAATTGTACCACTTTATACTTCCTTCCAAACTGGCTAATTTCTGATAAGGCAAAAGTGTTAACTCGTTATCTGATCACTAATGAGATTGAACCAAAGGTTATCTTAACTACCTTGACTCTTTCCTCACCTGTAAAATGAGATAGATAAAGATACCTTTTAGTTCTAAACTTATGGTTCTCATACTGTACTTTTCTTTTTTTCTTGGATAAGCTTTCTTTGGTGCTGTCTACATCTCACTCTTGTTTTGACAGCCTTTCAATTTCTTGTGTGGTTTGCTTGTTTTGTCCTGAGTTATGCTTCTTATTCCATACAGTGGGGCCAGGCGTTAGGAGTTGCTCCTTGCTTACAACAGGTATTTGGGGATAGAAAGCTAAACTGGTGTAAAACTTTAACACTTATGCATGAAGGCTGCTGATACAGATTCCACAGAAGACTTACTCGTGGAGATTTGAGGAAGGATGTCATCAGATAAAGCTAATTAACTTTAATTCCTTCTCAACTAGAGGAATTTGATATGTTTTATCTGCAGTGTGCGCTTTTCCTTTTTCGCCACCAGATGGCACATGGAACTCTTCTATTTTAGCTGTGTCATTGTTACGTCTGGTAGTGATGCAGTCACGTTAGAGAGCGGCAACCTCTGTTGTATTCAAATACGCTCTGCCTGGTATGCTGCCCTCTACCGGTCAGGAAATTCACTTGGAGGACTGTAAGTAAAAATGAAGACAGGAAGCTGTAGCTTGCCCTTTAAGAAAAGGATCTTGTCGCATTGCCGCTTATATTCCTGGAGGAGCAATGTTTCTGTTCTCTGGGGACCCAGAGGCTGGAGAATGTTTTTGGTTTTGTTTTCGTTTTAGTCTGATAGCTTCATGAAAACAGCCTTCCTTTCAGAGACTTAAAGAAAGGCTTATATTGATATTTTACCATTTTGGTAGTTCATTATATGTATATATTTGTAACCCCATTATATACACATTCATAATATCATCTTTGTCCTAGTTTCTACTAAATAGGTACTTCAAGCATGTAATAGAACTACCCCCTGATTATTTATTTTATTTTATTTTATTTATTTATTCATTTATTTGGCTGCACCAGGTCTTAGTTGCAGCATGTGGGATCTAGTTCCCTGACCAGAGATTGAACCTGGGCCCCCTGCTTTGGGAGCTGAGAGAGTTAACCACTGGACCAGCAGGGAAGTCCCTACCCCCTGATTATTTACTGATCATTTCCCAGAGATACTGTACTGAATTAATTTACTTCAGGGAATTCCCCTAGCCTGCCTTGGGTAGAATTTGCTGGTGCAAAAAGGTTTTTGTATATAGTCAACCCTTCTGTCATTTATTAACTTCTGATTATCTTAAAATAATCCCAGTGTTAGAGCTTCTCTCTAGCTATTCAGACTTTAGTGTGTGCCTCTGTTACTATTCTAGACACACAGAGTGCAACTGTAGCTTTTAAACTCAAGGTCCCATCTCCCATTGCCTACAGATTCCAGATTTGATTGCTGACAAAATGTCCTTTTGTGTGGCACTGTCTGAGACTTAAGCCATCCTGTATGGGATGAATATTGCTTTAGCTCCTATCATCTTAGTGAAGTTAGTCCCTATCTTTGAATATCTGTTTCTCCCAGTAATTCCCAAACTTGAGTGCATATAAAGATTACGTGAGGATGTAAATACCTGGGCTCTATACCTGCAGAGATTCTGAGTTATGGGGACTGTAGAAGGGTATGTTTTTAACAAGCTCCTCATATAATTTTGTTATAGATACATTAATATGGCTCAATCCATTACCTCAGTGTTTATTTCTTTTTCCATTTTCTGCCCACTGTCTTCCATTCTCTGCCATAGTCTGAAAGCTGCCTTTTACTTCTTCTGGTAATAACATTTTTGATGTCTCTGTCAGAGTGAATATTGTACAATTACCCTTGTTTTTATGGAGGTCATGCAGATTAGTTAGGAAACAGTATGACATTTTCTATTAACTGCTACCACACTTGCTTTTACAAACTTCTTTTCTTGCTGTATTCCCAGCCAGATCTCAACAGGCATCTTAAAAGGGAAGGCTCTCAAGAAGTTCTCTGGAGTCAGTGAAGTAGCTGGGAGCACTGAGAAACTGACTGGCCTGGAGAGGGTGGATGGAGGGCAGGTGCTGAGTGCTCTCTCAGCCCATACGGCAGAGGTGGAGTTGTGAGGGGCTGGAAGGGGTCTAGCTCATGATGGAAGGGTGTTGCATCTGACTGGGAATAACTCTTACTCACGTTTGGTTATTCTCTCACCATGGACACCTGGAGTCGGTAGAGATTGGAGATGTGTTTAGTAAGAGGAACAGGGTCTCAGGGAAGTGTCAGAGCAGAGCTGGGCTTTGGGCGGGTTTTGCAGAAGAGCGATTGGTGCTCTTGGGCTTCTTACTGGAGCCTGGCACTGGTGCCTCAAGAGAAAAGCACTGTTCGGAGGATCCCCTGTAGTCCTTAGGAGTCATTGGGTCTGAACTTGGTTTTCTGCTGGTAGGAGACAAATGTCCCTCCAAACATAAGGACATACTAGTTTTCAGGGAGTACCAAGGGTGTCTTCACTATAGAATGTTTCTTCTGGGGCTTTCATTTCTGCTTCTGTATTACCTCATTTTCTATGCAAACAGTATAGGTACTTCAGAAGTCAAGATGATATTTTTAAAAGTCTCATTCCCTTCCTAGTATTCATCCATCCCAACGTTCTCTGTCCCTGGCTGAATTGCACAGCTTGTGGGATCCTAGTTGTCTGAGCAGGGATTGAAACTGGGCCACGGCAGTGAAAGCACTGAGTCCTGACCTCTGGACTGCCAGGGAACTCCCAAGAAATAGCCATTTTATTAGTTTCTTTAAGTGTTTTTGAAAACTGCCTTTGTAGCACATACTAATACAGATTTTTATCTTCTCTCCCTTTACCAAAAGTGCTATCTGTACTCTTCTATATCTTGCTCCTGTATCCTGGAGATTTTTCTTATTAGTGCGTAGAGATCTTTCTCATTTAGAAAAATTATAAATTTAAAACTTTTTAGTTGTCACTTTTATAATAAAACACTACAGTAAGACAGAAATATGTACAGTAATGAAGTAATCCGTCCGTTTTTGGAAACAGTCCCTCCAGTGACCCATTTGATCTCACTGCATCTTAGTGTGCCCATGTGTTATTTTGTTCTCCCTGCTTTTCTTGCGTAAATTCGTTAGTTACCCGCACCAACTCTGAAGACACAACAGTTTATATTATAGCCTTACAGCCAATATGGTGTGGGGAAGAGAGACTTGAGAATTTCTGGAGAATTTCGGCTATGGGCCCTCCAGACCTCCATCTACTTCATTGGAGCAGGAGCAGAGCTTTGTGTCACTAGCCATGAAAGGGCATGGCCTTCCTATGTAGTTTTTGTTCTGGAGAAAATTCCCGTAGAACTTAATACCCTGTAACTGTCCCATTTTATGACTCTGGCCCATCGCCTTTGGAGCAACATGGAAGAATGCTCATGATAGAGTGTTATGTGGGAAAAAGCAGGAAACAGTCATATACAACCCTTATTGCAATTGTGTTTTATGGGGAAAAAAATGCAGAAATAAAAGTCTGAAAGGAAATATACCAGAATACTGTAATAGATTTTGTTAGGGTGCTGGGTTTTTTTCATTTCAACTTTTCTATACTATGGTCAACTTATTTTTATAATAGGAGACAAAAGGGTTAAAAAGGAAATTTGCTAGTGGCCAGGATGTGTGAAAATGAGGTTTCTAGAAGTATTTGGACCTAATAAATGAATCCTTGCAAAGACATCGGAGCTCTATTATCCAGTTCTGTGGAGTAGGTAACAGCATCTTTTACTTCATTCTCCCTGGTAATCCTAGCCTGCTTCTCTTTGAAAAGTCAGACTACAACTTTTAAATGACTGTTCTTTTGTGCACTCCCCTGGGTAAGGGAACCCCAGAACCCGAGTCAACAGAAGGGCATTGGTAGCCCCTCATCTGCAAGATGGGATGGCCATTCTCTCCCAATCCCACAGTGATTTCAGCTCTGTTTTAAAAGTTGTGATTTGTTTCTCTTGGATCTGTTAGATGAGAAGATTAGACACTCTTCTGTCTGCCTGTCTGTGTGTTTAAATTTCTTCTTTGCGAGAAAAACTGCTCAAATCCTTCCAAATCCCCCTTTTCCTATTTGGCTTGCTTTCCTCCTGCTCTGCTTGCATTTCTCTTTTCAGCCACGGGGTGTGCGCAGTTGAGCCATTTTGGCTCAGGTTCCACATTGTGAGGTCAGAGACCAGGGATTGGAGGAGACTATCAGGTGACTTTCTGTAACTGATGACGGTCCTGTCCCCATCCCCACCCCTTCTCCCCCCTCTTCCCCACCCTATCCTGGCTTCCACCTTAGGAACAAAGAAAGGAAAAAAACAGCAGTGTGACGAAAACCAGCAGCTGCATCTGCAGATTCAGGCTGGGGGCTGGGTGTTTATTCCATCTGTTCTCTTTGTTATACTTTTACCCTGTTACTTCCCCTCCCAAAACCCAAAATAAAATGGAGGATATTTCTAGGATCCTTTGTTACAGAGAATGGCTTAGAAGTCTGCAGTTTACTCTGTATTTAGGTTGAGGGCGGTGGTAAGAGGGGGTGAGGCTGGGCAAAGACTAAAACTGCTCCCAGCACCTAGAAAAAGATGAAGCTATTTTATCTTCTCATTCCATCTTATCCCAGAATATGTATTTAATGTCAGATACTGTGACAGAGGCTTATCACCTATTCTTTCTGATTATTGAAACAATGCTGCCAAATAGGTATCATCTTCATTTTATAACTGACAGATATGCATATGTCCTTTGTTTACTGAGAGCTCATAGCAAGTAAATACCAAGCCAGGATTTTACCCCAGGTCTTTTGGGCTCTGAAATTTAGCATTACTGACAGGAGGGGCAAGAAGGCAGGAATGTCAGAAAAAGCTGAGGTGCCCACTCCTGGGTACCATCCTGGCCCTGTGCCAGTGCTCTTCACCTTTCATCGTGACCAGTGTCCTGATTTCTTTAACAAATGACTCTCAAGAGAGAAAAGGAGATGGAAGGGAACATACAGGTTAAAAGAGAGTATAAAAATATGTCAACCCCTTATTTAGGTCCTGATTCATTTTTTTAAGAAAGGAGAAGTTTTTATTCCTAGTACCTTAATTTGATGCCTTTTCTCCTGCCCTCTCGCCCTCCTGTTCCCTTGCATAAACCTGTCCTACCCTTTTGCTGACTTGCTTGGGACAGTGCCCATCCTTCGAGCCCCTATCCACCCACATTTCTGAAGCTGCTCTGGTTGTTAGCACTCCCTTACTGAGTCACTGTCCTGGGTGTGCTGGGAAAGTATCTGTGAGAAGCTCAATGACTGTATTATTGTCTGAATGAGCAGATTGCTTATAAAGTGCCCAGATTCTGAACACTGCTTTTCTGCCACCCTTTCATACTTCTTTGTGCCCCCTTCTTGCTAACTCTCAGCACTAGGTTCTTATAGATTTGGAATTCTATCTGGCCTCGTTCTTGACCTTAAGGTTTATCCATTTCTGCGAGTTTGCTTCATTCTTCTTTACAGCTTGCACATCTGTGACTATCCATTTCTGTGTGATTTAGCAGATGGGTATTTGTTTTGGCTAAGAGGTCAGTGATAGAAATTTGGTTACCTTTGGGCAGGGATAAACAGCTGTTCGACTGGCATGCTGTTTATCTGTCTCCCCATTATCCTCCCCACAGTGGTGTATACCTCTGAGTGACTTTGAGGGTGCTCAATTTCCCTCATATCACAGTGAAGGGGAATGTAAAGTAGAAATCCTGCCCACGGGCACCTTACATTAGCACATGATAGGCTTCTCTTGCTCTGTCCTCTTCCCAGAATCAAAGAGTTCTTGTAGAGCTTTGGAGACATAGTTTATTGTATGCCAGGTAGACTTGGTGATGCCATAGCTGTGTTATCCTCACAGAAAGCCTGTTATTGTTTCCTAGAGATCTAACACAGTATTCTAATCTTTCAGATATGCTGAAGAGACCTACGCCTCTTCTATAAAGACCCAATTTTTTTTTTTTCGAGAGAGAACTGCAGTGGTACCAGAGTCCATTTTTTTAAAAAACTTCCTATTATGAGTCTGTGCTCATGTGTGTTGTATGTATTGCTGTTATCTCACTTTATGGACATTGGATAAACTCACATGTTTGTGCTGCCTCATTTAAGTAGTGAAAACCATTGGTGCCTTGGCTCCATGGATTTCTCAACATACTTCTGCTTTTCCCATCTTTCTCATGTGCTGTCCTTTAGTCATAAAGTATTCAGTTTACTCAAAGGAGCTGTAGCATAAGATTATAGAGGGTGTTCCCCATAGAATAGGGACAGATGCCTCAGGCTTCATCCTGGGCAGAGCATGTAGTGTGTGGTCCTGAGTCAGTGAGTGAGAATTAAGGATAGGTGGAGTTGTTTTATACATCAGCCTGAATCTTTCATCCCTTCAGGTGTAACTGGCTTTAGAGCCAGTCTTGTGCTCTCAGCAGTATTTCCCCCAAATCCTTTTTCCTACCCCGCTTAGTCACTCCCACCTGCGACTCTTGGGAACTTAGTTGCCAGGATGTCAGGCAACTCACCACTCCTCCGTTTCCTGTTTGTGGTCTTCATTGAGAGAAGTCCACAGCAGGAATTCCTGGGGAAGTGATGGCTATAGTTGGACTCCGGGGGCCATTAGCTCATCCTGAAGTTGGGGAATACTGCACGGAGATGGACCTCCCTTCCATTCTGAGGGCTCTTAGGAACCATTACTAATCATAACCAAATAACAACTGGGACTTGGGCTGCTGACCTTGTGACTTGACTCTGCTCTGTCTTTAGAAACTGAGAATTATTTTCCCTTCTTAGCCTCAATTTCTACTCTCCAAAAGTTAGGATTCAATATAGATATCAAGATTCATGACAAAATTAGCTTGGACTCTGTAGGATTGATTGTTTTGACATATGCAAAAATAGTGATAAAAGAAAAATAGGGTCCCTGAATTGGACAGCAGGGGGTGCCCTTTCCCTTCGCTTTATTGCCTGGCACTCCCTGCTGCATTCAGCCATTTTAGACAGATTGTTTTTGCTCCCAGCTAACTCCATTTTGTGTTTGTGACGCAGAAAAAAAAAAGAAATCTGCAAGGGAGGAGCCTGGCTGGGGGAGGGAGGGAGCAGGCTGAGGCAGGGCTTCAGATCTTTACTCAGCACTTGCTCATCAGGGACTTACCTTGCTGCAGGCTGCCTGCATGCTGAGCAATAGATGCTCAAGTCCCTGCCAGCTGAGCAAAGAACAGTGATGCCTGGCTGCTGGACACCAACTAGCCGTGGCAGGGTGCTGGCTTTGAGATGGCAGGCAGTACATCCCCTTTGGCTTATCAAGAATCTTAAGCCTGGGTTTCAGTGGTTTTACTGCAGAGATGTTTAGGCTGGGTATCCTCAATTAAAGAATCAGCTAAGAAGAAAAGATACCCTTTTCGCTCACTTGTCTGAGGAGAATCAGATTCTCTGGTGACTCTAGAGAAACAGTGTGACTTAAAAAAAACACTTTTATTTTTGAAAATGTAACCCCTCTCCCCACACGTTTGATACATATGTACACATGTGTGTACACACATACATATATGAAGAGAATAGTATGAATACCTGTCTCCATCACCCAGTTTGAAAACTTAACTCTTGGCTAGTCTTGTTTCATGTACCTGCATCAGCCTCCTCCTCACCACTCCAGTTATTCTAAAGCATATTCTCGTTAGTCATATCATTTAATATCCTTAGTTGAGAATATGTATCAAAAAATAAGAACTTTTTAAGAAAGAGAATCATATTTCCACATCTGAAAAATTCTTTAATTAATCAACACATATCCACTCAGTGTTGTTAAAGTAGTATTTTAAGTTCATTTGAATTAGAGCCAGACAAAATCTACATTGCAATTTGTTGGTGTCTCTAGGTTTCCTCTCTAGCTGGCTTTGTCTGTTTTCTCATCTTGCAGTGTGTGTATGGACTTCATTTCTTAAGGAGTGAGGGAGGCTCTCTCAGATTGGGACTGAGGAGGTTCAGAGCCGAACGTATCTTCCTCACACAGCAGAGCCTCCCATCGTTTGGATTTCCCCAGAGGTCCTGGCAGAGGAAGTGAAGGCGCTGTGCTCTGCAGCCCGCAGAGGGAGAGGGGCGGAGGCTTTTACTAGGACAGTGGCTTGTGACTCCTGACATGATAGTCTGTTACCTACCCAAAGTCTTCAGAGAAGTTCACAGGTTGCTCTCAACAGAGAACATGGTTGAAGTGGACCATGCTCTTTCTGGGGAATTAAAGGAGAGGTTTTAAGCTTTGGGACACCAAATTTACCTGCTCTGTAATAGCTGCATCCCACGGTGATCCCAGATCACTTTATCTCCCAGACACTTCTTTTCTACTTCATTGTAGCCTTTCTCCCTGATCAGACTTAATTAGTTAGGAATACTTCATAGACTGCTCTACAGAAAGAAAAAAATACTGTTGTGTAGGGGATGGGCATGTATGAAAATTCTTCTGCAGCTTCAGGATTATAGCATCCCTATGACCTTGTCAGAGATAACCCCAGAGGCGGGCCTAGATGCAGATGATGAGATGAAATCTCTTGACTCCTGATGCTCTTTTTCCCCTTTGGAAATGGGTCAGTGACTCTGACTTTCAGCAGCCACAGCAGGCAGTCTGTTCCCTTGCTTTGGGCAAGAGCACAGGTTACAGAAGGGACGTTTTAGGAGCTGACTTCTTGGCAGGGCTGGCAGGGCACTCAAAAAGTCTGGTCCTTGGAGACTAGGTTGGCTGAGCGCCTGGTTTGGAAGCTGTAGTACCCATTAGCCAAAGTGCTAAGAATCTTCTAGAGGTCAAGTTTGCAGCAGCTAGACCCTGGCACTAACACGCTTTCTCCTGGAGTCTCCTGAGTGATAAAGGGTGTCTCTTCTGCTGTTGTCAGCAGAGAAGCACATCCATTTGCAAATAAGATTCTCTTCCTTCCCTCTCTGCTGAAGTGCTGTCTGTATCCATTTCTGTGTTTGTCCCACATGAATTTTACACAATTCTCTAGATTGAAATTAGCTTTTGATGTCATTTTTCGTTTGAGACATGAGGACTTTGTTATAGGTTTCCCATCCTTGATGTGGCAAAAATAGGGGCTGGAGTCATTGAGAAGGTTGTACGATACTGTCATGCTTGTATCCTGAATTAATGCATCATTCCTATAACAGTGCTGAGACGGCAACTAATTGGAGTATTCTATGGGTTTTACATTTTGACTGTATCTTTCCTGTTGGTTGTCAGTGGATCTCTACCTCTCTCAGGGCCAGCTATCCAAGGATGTGAAAATGTTATAGGTAGTGTCTGGACCCATGCTTATCTAGCATTTTTCACAGTTCCCTGGTGGATGACAGTTTTAAACATTTAGACATTTACATTGTCTCAGTACATTAACAAATGGAGCCATTTAAATTTGTCTACATTCCTCTGTAGTCTTTGCTTACACTGTATATATATGTTTATATTGTTGTAATCAGAAGTGTGTGTGTCTGTCTTTTGCTCTAGCTTGAAGTGTATAGATCATATATGTATGGGTTGATGAATTTTCATGAAATTAAAAATGAAATTTTAATCTGTGTAATTGACACCCAGTCAAGAAACAGAATGTTACTAAGACTTGGGAAACTCATCTTACCCATTTCCAGCTACAAATGATATCTTACTCCTCCCTCCTTGACTCAGAGTAACCACCGCCCTGACTCCTCACAGCATAGATGCCTTTTAGGTGGCTCTTGTTAGCCACAACCTATTTAGTAATGTTTTTAGTGTTTGCTCATTCTTACAGTACACATTAATAAGTGCCTTCAGAATTGCTAAGTCATAACACTTTGAAGCACGTGTATAACCAGAGTTCAGTATTTGGTTACATCAAGCCTATTTGATTCTTTTTATTAGGTAATTCTCAAATTCATCTTATTTCTGTCTCCATCCCTACTATACCCTTGGGTCATACTTTATTTCTTACCTGAATATTAAACCCCTCTTTTTAAAAAAAATTTTATCGGTCTCATGGACAATCTTCTGTATTGTATAGTAATACCTATTTAAATACTGTGCTTTTGCCTCTGTTTTTTAGTAAATTGAAGATTTTTATCTGTTGCCTCCCTATTAGGAAAATGAGAATTTAATAGTTATATTACTACCCTTTCCTCTCCACCAACTTATCATTATCTAATTTTTAGATCTTCTTTTCATATTTTAATTTTTTATTAAGTATAAAAAAATATAGAAAGCTACATAAAACAGATGTGTAACTTAATGAATTATTATAATGTCAATACCCTTGAAATGCCACATGTCAGGAGATAGGAACTTTACAGGAAACTCCTAGGAAAATTCATGTACCTCTTCCCTCTAAAATAGAAACCATAATCCCAATAAAATGTGTGGTCTCTAACTTTTTTTTTTTTTTTTAAGTTTTATCACCCAAGTTTATATTCCTAAACGCTGTATCTTAGTTTTACCCATTTTTTTTTAATATCTTCATCTCTTAAATCTTATTGGGTTTTCCTCTTTCTCTTCTTTCCCCCTTGAAATTCATTCATTGTAACAAAACTGTATCATTGTCCTGTAGTGTTTACCACACTAGCAGCTTTGCAGTTGTATTCCCATAGTATAGTGTATAGTTTCTGTGCCCTGTATTTGCTGTAAATTAGCAGTTGGATCCAGAAGCTTAGTCAGAACCAACTCCATTTGTTTGTTTTTCACCAAAACTTCTTTGTAATAGGTGTTTGATCATGGTTTGATCCCTGGGTTGGGAAGATCCCCTGGAGAAGGAAATGGCTACCCACTCCAGTATTCTCGCCTGGAAAATCCCATGGCCAGAGGAGCCTGGGTTGAGATCCTCTTCAGAAGGCACGCAATCTGTGGCTCTCCCTTTTGTGATGTTAATGGCTGCTGATTGTTAGTACATAGATCTGTTTGTTCATTAGGATTGCAAAATAGTGCTGTTCCAATACAAAAGAAATTATTTGTATAGCCTAGATATTGGTCCTTTGTCACAAACATCTTCTCTGACTTTGTGGCTTTTCTCTTTTTTTTTTGAACAGTGTCCTAATGAAAGTTCTTTATATGAAGTGCTTAGATTTACCGGTCTTTTCCTTTATGAGTAATGTGTGCTGTGTCTTGTTTAAGAAATCCTTTAGTCATCAAGATAATTAATCCTATAGTTTTTCCTTTCACATTGAGGTTTTTAATTGATTTGTGTTTGATTTATTTGCATATGGGTACAATTTCTTTTTTTATATGGACCCTTAGCTCCACTCCCATTAATTGGGATATCTGACATGCTCAGTTAGTTCAGTTCAGTTCAGTTGCTCAGTCGTGTCCAACTCTTTGCGACCCCATGAATCACAGCACACCAGGCCTCCCTGTCCATCACCAACTCCTGGAGGTCACCCAAACTCATGTGCATCGAGTTGGTGATGCCATCCAGCCATCTCATCCTCTGTCGTCCCCTTCTCCCCCTGCCCCCAATTCCCTCCCAGCATCAGGGTCTTTTCCAGTGAGTCAACTCTTCGCATGAGGTGGCCAAAGTATTGGAGTTTCAGCCTCAGCATCAGTCCTTCCGATGAACACCCAGGACTGATCTCCTTTGGACATACTCTGTGTTATATATCAAGTGCCTTTTATGCCTAGGTCTGTTTTCTGAACTGTACTCTCCTTCTGGTTGATCATTTTGTCTATTCCAATGCCAGTACCATACAATCTTGATTATTATGCTTCTATAAAGTGTATTAGTAATCTCCTATCTTTTGCTGCTTTTCCAAGAATGTACAAGCTCTTTTTTAGAATCACCTTGTCAGCTTAAAAAAAGAAACCTGTTGAGATTTTTATTCTACTGACTATATAAATCAATCTAGGAAGAATTGGCATCTAGTTATCAAGTCTTTTAATCTATGAGTCTTAAAGTCTACATTCACTTGTCATTTTAAATGTTTTTCAGTAAAGCTGTATTGTTTCTGTATAGAGGTCTTACACAACTTTTATTAAATTTATTCCTAATAAATTTAATATTAGGAAAATATTAGGGAAAAAACTTCATATTTTTATTTGGTATTTAAAATTTCTTTATCTGTAGATTTTTTTGGAGCTTCCCTGGTAGCTCAGGCAGTAAAGAATCTGCCTGCAATGCAGGAGACCATGGTTTGATCCCTGGGTTGGGAAGATCCCCTGGAGAAGGAAATGGCTACCCACTCCAGTATTCTCGCCTGGAAAATCCCATGGCCAGAGGAGCCTGGGACAGAGGCTACAGTTCATGGGGGTCACCCAGAGTTGGACACAACTTAGCAACTAAATAACAACAAAATCATTATCTTAAGATGAGAGTGTTATTTCTTCCTTTCTAATTCTTAAGATTGTTTTTTCTTGCCTTACTGCACTGAATCAGACCACGCACCAGACACCTCAGTGTTTTTGAATGAAGTGATAGATAACGTTGAATATTCTTGTCTTACTCCTGATCTCAAAGACAAAGTTTTCAACATTTTACCTTTAAGCATGGTTTTTGCTTTCAACTTTCAGTAAATACTCTGTCATATTGAGGAAATTATCTTGTATTCCTAGTTTGCTGAGCATATTTATCATGAATGGGTATTGAATTTGATCAAATGCTTTTCTATGCTATTAGGATTATCACATAATTTTCTCTTTCAGTGTGTAATTGTGGTGAAGCATAATAATTGGTTTCAGTTAACACTAATCTTGCATTCCTAAAATAAATCCAATTTGGGCATTATTTATTATCCTTTTTATTTTATATTGCTTAGTTCAGTTTGCTGGTATTTTACAAATTTTGTGCCTAGGTTTATGAGTAAAAGTAACCTATGATTTTTTGTTCTTTCACATTTTGCTATTAAAGATTATGCTAACCTCATAGTGTGAGTTGAGGAATACTTCCTTTTTCTAAACTGTGGAAGAATTTTTGCATAAGATTAGGGGAATTATTTATTCCTTGACTGTTTGAAATAATCAGCTGGCAAAGTCATCTAGTCTCCTAGGAAATGTTGACTACCAATTTAATATCGTTCATAGTTACAAGGACTGATCAGGTTTTCTCTTGTTGAGTCAGTTTTGGTAAGTTATGTTTTTCTAGAAATTTGTCCATTTCATCTCAATTCTCACATACATTTTGTATGAAATTATTCATTATAATATGCAAAGCATATTTAATTCAGTTCTCTTTTTTTTGTTGTTGTTGTTCCTGATGTTGAGTGCCTAATTGCTCTCTCTCATTTTTAAATACTGATCAGTCTCACCAGAGATTTTTAAAATTTTCTTAAAAAAAACAAAGAACTACTGACTTTGTTAACCTCTGTGCTCATTAATTTCTGCTTTTACCTTTATTTTCTTTAAAAAGTTTTCTTTAGTGTTTATTTTACTGTTCTAATTTCTTGAAGTGGTTGGTTAAATCATTAGTTTTCAGTCTCTTTTTTTCATATATATTGTTGTTGTTCAGTTGCTAAATCATGTCCATCTCTTTGCGAGCCCATGGACTGCAGCACGCCAGGCTTCACTATCTCCTGGAGCTTGCTCAAACTCGTGTCCTTTGAGTCAGTGATGCCATCCAGCCATCTCATCCTCTGTCACCCCCTTCGCCTCTTGCCCTCAATCTTTCCCAGCATCAGGGTGTTTTCCAAGGAGTTGGCTCTTCGAATCAGGTGGCCAAAGTATTGGAACTTCAGCTGCAGCACTAGTCCTTCCAATGGAATATTCGGGTTGATTTCCCTTAGGATTTACTGGTTTGATCTCTTTGGTGTCCAAGGGACTCTCAAGAATCTTTCCATCACCACAGTTCAAAAGCATCAGTTCTTTGGCGCTCAGCCTTCTTTATGGTCCAGCTCTCACATCCATACATAACTACTGGAAAAACAATAGCTTTAATTAGGGGGAACAAAAAGGAAGGTAATTGCTGAGGTAACTTCATCCCTTGAGGTAATTTATTTCTCACAGCATTACCTGTTGGACTGGCCCATATGCCTTGGTTGTCTGGTTGTTACTGTTGCAATGTCTGAAGGAGAGGAGTTGGAGCTTTTCCACATGCAGAGAGCCTTCCTCCCTTCCCAGCACACTTGATAGCATTGTCCATGGTGGCTAAAGTATACCACCTCGCTAATACAGAACATTAGGTGAAGCCTAATTGGGCTTCCCTCGTAGCTCAGTTGATAAAGACTCCACTTGCAATGCAGGAGACCCTGGTTTGATTCGTGGGTCCGGAAGATCCGCTAGAAAAGGCATAGGCAAAAAAAAAAAAAAAAGAAAGAAAAGGCATAGGCTACCCACTGTAGTATTCTTGGATTTTCCTTGTGGCTCAGTTGGTAAAGAATCTGCCTGCAATGCAAGAGACTTGGGTTCAATCCCTGGGTTGGGACGATCCCCTGGAGAAGGGAAAGGCTACGTACTCCAGTATTCTGGCCTGGAGAGTTCCATGGACTATATATATATAGTCCATGGGGTCATAAAGAGTTGGGCACAACTGAGCAACTTTCACTTTGTTTCAACTAGTCAGTACTCTTGTGATTTAGTCTTAAAAATTTGTAAAGTTTTCCTTTATGACTGGGAATACTGTTAAATATAAACGTTCTATATTGACTTGAAATGAATGTATGTATTCTTCAGTTGCATCAAGTGTTCTGTGTATCTCCATTAGGTCCTGGTTGTTAATTGTGTTGCTTAAATTTTCTGTAGCTTTACTTTTGTTTGTTTGTTTTATTAGTTACTTAGAGAAATGGTTAAAACATCCCACTTTGTGAGTGTAACGTAATTCTGTTGGGTTTTGCTTTATATTTATCTTTTAATTTATCAACATATTTTCAGACTTACAGAAAAGTTGCTAGAATAAAACAAAAACCTTCTTGCATATTCCTAATGTTAACATTTTACCACATTTGCCTTATCTCTGTGTGTGTGTGTTGTCATTTTTTCCTGAAGCATACAGATTGGTTGCCTCTTTATCCTTCAGTGTGCATTTCCTAAAGGTAGATCCATAACCACATCAAAATTAGGAAATTAACATTAATGTAATAGTGTTTTTAAATCTGATTTTGCCAATTGTCACGGTGACATCCTTTACAGAAAAAATTAATGGATCATGTATTGCATTCAGTTGTCCTTTCAGTTCAGATCAGTTCAGTCGCTCAGTCGTGTCCGACTCGTTGCAACCCCATGAATTGCAGCATGCCAGGCCTCCCTATCCATCACCAACTCCCGGAGTTCACTCAAACTCACATCTATCGAGTCGGTGATGCCATCCAGCCATCTCATCCTCTGTCGTCCCCTTCTCCGCCTGCCCCAATCCCTCCCAGCATCAGTCTTTTCCAATGAGTTGTCCTTTAGTCTTCTTTAATTGGGAATAATTTCTGTTGTGGTCACCTGCAAAGGCGTATGGACCCCTACTCATAATTTGGTTTGGATGTTAAGAATGATGACACTCCCCAAACATATCAAGAGGGTATGAAAAGGTTTATTAACAGATAATTGAGGTCTCTGAGAAGAGGAGGATAGTCCTCTCAAACATCTTTGAAATGGCTTGAAAGGCTAAGAGAAGGAGACCGGCCTGAGTTTTTATTCTACTTAGGGTAGGGCCAGGCTGAGAGTTCCTGCACAGGGTCCCTGAATAGTTTGAATCTCCACTGGTACCTGGGCACTGAGGCTTCCAGTTCTTGTGCCCAGATGTGGGACGCAAGGGGAAGTGGGAGAGGTAAGGCTTAAAAGCTGTTAACACTTAAACCAAAAATGGAGTCAGACTCCTTGTTGTAGTTCTCCATCTTTATTTTTTATAACTTTGCCCAGTTGGTTTGTAAAATGTCTCTCAGTTTGGATTTGTCTAATGTATTCTCATGAATAAATTAAGACTATCCTTTTTCTATTGCTTTATATATCTTAATATATAAATATATATTGTTATTAGTTGCTTACAAATTCAAAATTCTTATATTTTCCTGACAAACTAAACCCTTACTATTCTAGTATGTCCTTGTTTATCTTCTTGATGCTTTGTGTTGCCTGGAAGACTGTGTTGTCTAATATTAATATACCTTCATCATCTATAATATCAGTCTCAAGTGGAGCATAGAGTCTCTCTACATTTGACATAATTGTTGAAATATTTGGATTTAAATCTGTGTGTGTGTGTGTGTGTGTGTGTGTGTTAGTTGCTCAGTTGTGTCTGACTCTTTGCATCCCCACGGACTGTAGCCCGCCAGGCTTCTCTGTCCATGGAATTCTCCAGGCAAAATACTGCAGTGGATTGCCATTTCCTTCTCCGGAGGAACTTTCCAGCTCAGGGATCGAACCCTGGTCTCCTGCCTCGCAGGCAGATTCTTTACCGTTTAAGCTACAGGGATTTAAATCAACCATCTTATTTTGTGTTTTCTGTTAGTCCCATCTGTTCTATGTAATATGTTGATTTCATTCTGTTAAAAATATTTTCTAATTTCTTATCGGACTCCAGTTATTTGGATATTTATAGAATAGCCAAACAATTGGGAACTTTGTAGTTATCCTTTTACTGATTTCTAACCTAACACTAGTCTGATCAGAGAACATACTTTAAATGATTTGAAATTTCTGGGTTTGCTGAACATGTAGTTGTTGTCATTGTTCAGTCGCTCATTCGTGTCCAACTCTTTGTGACCCCGTAGACTGCAGCATACCAGGCTTTCCTGTCCTTCACTATCTCTCAGAGTTTGCTCAAACTCAAATCCATTGAGTCAATGATGTTATCCAACCACCTCACCTCTGTCACCCTCCCTTTTCCTCTTGCCCTCTGTCTTTCCCAGCATCAGGGTCTTTTCCAGTGAATCATCTCTTCACATCAGGTAGCCAAAGTATTGGAACTTCAGCTTCAGCATCAGTCCGTCCAGTGAATATTTAGGGTTGATTTCTTTTAGGATTGACTGGTTTGATGTCCTTGCTGTCCGAGGGACTCTCAAGAGTCTTCTCCAGCACCACAGTTCGAAAGCATCCATTCTTCGGCTCTCAGCCTTCTTTAGATCCAACTCTCACATCCTTACATGACTACTGGAAAAGCCGTAGCTTTGACTAGGCAGACCTTTGTTGGCAAAATGATGTCTCTGCTTTTTAATATGCTGTCTAGGTTTGCCATAGCTTTTCTTCCAAGGAGCAAGCATCTTTTAATTTAATGGCTGCAGTCACCATCTGCAGTGATTTTGCAGCTCACAAAAATAAAGTCTGTCATTGTTTCCATTTTTTCCCTCCGTTTGCCATGATCTTAGTTTTTTTAATGTTGAGTTTTAAGCCAGCTTTTCGCTCACCTCTTTCACCTTCATCAAGAGGCTCTTCAGTTCCTCTTTGTTTTCTTCTGTAAGGGTGGTATCATTTGCATATCTGAGGTTATTGATATTTCTCCCAGCAATCTTGATTCCAGCTTGAGCTTCATCCAGCCCAGATGTATATAAGTTAAGTGAGAGGTGACAATATACAGCTTTGACGTACTCCTTTCCCAATTTTGAGGCAGTTCATTGTTCCATGTCTAGTTCTAAACATTGCTTCTTGGCCTGAATACAGGTTTCTCAGGAGGCAGGTAAGGTGGTCTGGTATTCCCATCTCTTTAAGAATTTTCCACAGTTTGTTGTAATCCATATAGTCAAAGGCTTTAGCATAGTCAGTGAAGCAGAAGTACATGTTTTTCTGAAATTCCCTTGCTTTTTTCTGTGATCCCAACAAATGTTGACAGTTTTACCTCTGGTTCCTCTGCCTTTTCTAAACCCAGCTTGTATATCTGGAAGTTCTCAGTTCACTTACTGTTAAAGCCTAACTTGAAATATTTTGAGCATTACATTGCTAGCATGTGAAATGAGCAAGATTGTGCGGTAATTTGAACATTCTTTGGCATTGCCTTTCTTTGGGATTGGAATGAAAACTGAACTTTTCCAGTCCTGTGCCCACTGCTGAGTTTTCCAAATTTGCTGGCATATTGACTGCAGCACTTTGATAGCATTATCTTTTAGGATTTGAAATAACTCAACTGAAATTCCATCACCTCCACTAGCTTTGTTGATAGTAATGCTTCCTAAGGCCCACTTGACTTCCCATTCCAGGCTCTAGGTGAGTGATCACACCCTCATGGTTATGCAGGTCATTAAGACCTTTTTGGTTCTTTTGTGTATTCTTGCCACCTCTTTTTAACATCTTCTGCTTCTGTTAGGACCACACCATTTCTGTCCTTTACTGCACCAATCTTTGCATGAAATGTTCCTTTGGTATCTCTCATTTTCTTGAAGAGATCTCTAGTCTTTCTCATTCCGTTGTTTTCCTCTTTGCGCTGTTCACTCAAGAAGGCTTTCCTATCTTTCCCCTTGCTGTTCTTTGGAACTCTGCATTCAAATGGGTATATCTTTCCTTTTCTCCTTTGCCTTTCGCTTCTCTTCTTTTCTCAGCTATTTGTAAGGCCTCCTCAGACAACTATTCTGCCATTTTGCATTTCTTTTTCTTGGAGATGGTCTTGATCACTGCCTCCTGTACAGTGTCAGGAACCTCTGCCCATAGTTCTTCAGGCACTCTGTCTATCAGATCAAATCACTTGAATCTATTTGTCACTTCCATTGTATAATCATAGGGGATTTTCTTTAGGTCGAACCCGAATGGTCTAGTGGTTTTCCCTACTGTCTTCAATTTGAGCCTGAATTTCGCAATAAGGATTCATGATCTGAGACACGGTCAGCTGCCAATCTTGTTTTTGCTGACTGTATAGAGCTTCTCCATCTTTGGCTATAAAGAATATTATCAGTTTGATTTCTGTATTGACCATCTGGTGATGTCCATGTGTAGAGTTGCCTCTTGTGTTGTTGGAAGAGGGCGTTTGCTATGACCATTACATTCTCTTGGCAAAACTCTGTTAGCCTTTGCCCTGCTTCATTTTGTACTAGAAGACTAAATTTGCCTGTTAATCCAGGTATCTCTTGACTTCCTACTTTTGCATTCCAGTCCCCTATGATGAAAAGGACATTCTTTTTTGGGTGTTATTTCTAGAAAGTCTTGTAGGTCTTCATAGAACCATTCAACTTCAGCTTCTTCAGCATTACTGGTAGGGGCATAGACTTGGATTACTGTGATACTGAATGGTTTGCCTTGGAAACAAACAGAGATCCTTCTGTTGTTTCTGAGATTGAACCCAAGTACTGCATTTCGGATACTCTTGTTGACTATGAGGACTACTCCATTTCTTCTGATGGATTCCTGCCCACAGTAGTAGATATAATGGTCATCTGAATTAAATTCTCTCATTCCAGTCCATTTTAGTTTGCTGATTCCTAGAATGTCGACGTTCACACTTGCCATCTCCTGTTTGACCACTTCCAATATTCATGGACCTAACATTCCAGGTTCCTATGCAATATTGTTCTTTATAGCATCGGACTTTACTTCCATCTCCAGTCACATCCACAATTGGGCGTTGTTTTTGCTTTGGCTTCGTCTCTTCATTCTTTCTGGAGTTATTTCTCCACTCTTCCCTAGTAGCATTTGGGCACCTACTGACCTGGGGAGTTCATCTTTCAGTGTCATATTTTCTTGAGCAAGATTAGTTGTTTTGTTGCATAGTTGTTATCTCTGGGCTTAAAATGACCTCTTATGTGACTAAGATGAAGGAATGTAGAAAAAAATGTTTGTCCTTTTCTCCTCCTTGAGAGTCCCAAACCCCTTTCTCCTCCTCGAGGGCCTCAGACCCCTTTCTCCTTGAGGGCCCTGCACTCCTTATCATGCTACCTAAGAATTAGCTCTCTCAGTTTCATTAAGTTACACAAAACTGTGATCCATGTGATCATTTGGTTATCTTTCTGTGGTTGTGGTTTTCATTCTGTCTGTCCTCGGATGAAGTTAAGAGCCTTGTGTAAGCTTCCTGATGGAAGGGACTGGCTGTGGGGAAAACTGGGTCTTGCTCTGGTGATCAGGGCCATAGTCAGTATACCTTTAATTCAGTTTTCTGCTGATGGGTGGGGCTGTGTTCTCTCCCTGTAGTTTGGCCTAAGGACAAACTGTGGTAGGGGTAATGGCAACTTCCTCCGAAGGGACTTAGGCCTAGGACTGTTGTATTCAGTGCCCCTGACCCCACTGCAGCCCACTGTTGACCCACGCCTCTGCTGGAGACTCCCAAAGGCTCACAGGCAAGTCTGGCTCAGTCTCTTGTGGGGTCACTGCTCCTTTCTCCTGGGTCCTGGTGTGCATCAGGTTTTGTTTGTGCCCTCCAAGAGTCTTGTTTCCCCTGTCCTGTGGAAGTTCTGTAATTAAATCCCACTGACCTTCAAAGTCAGATTCCCTGGGGATTCTCAGTCCCTTTCCTGGATCCAGGAAGTCCAGGATCCAGGTTGGAAAGTCAATTTGGGGCCTAGAACTTTTGCAACAGTGCAAGAACTCTTTCCCATCGGCTCTGTAGTGGGGCTAATGAGGATCGCCTCCAGAAGACTTATGCCACAGGCCGCACCTCCCAGGTCTGCTGCTGCCAGAGTCTCTGTCCCCGCCACAGGCCACTGCTGACCCATGCCTCCGCAGGAGCTTCTCAAACACTCACAGGCAGGTCTGGCTCAGTCTCTTGTGGGGATTGCTGCTCCTTTCCCTGGGTCCTGGTGCACACAAGTTTTTGTTTGTGCCCTCTAAGTGTCTCTGGAGGGTATTAGGATTGATTTTAAACATGATTGTGCCCCCTCCTACACTCTTGTTTTGGTTTCTCCTTTGTTCTTGGATGTAGGGTATCTCTTTTTGGTGGGTTCCAACATTCTCCTGTTGATGGTTGTTTAGCAGCATGTGGTAAATGTTGGTAATTTTGGTAAATGTTCTATATGCACATGAAAAGTGAAAGTGAAGTGAAGTCGCTCAGTCGTGTCTGACTCTTAGCGACCCCATGGACTGCAGCCTACCAGGCTCCTCTGTCCATGGGATTTTCCAGGCAAGAGTACTGGAGTGGGGTGCCATTGCCTTCTCCATATGCATGTGAAAAAAAGGTGTAATTTGTCATTGTTGGGTGCATTGTTCTAATATAGCAACTAGCTCAAGTTTGTTAGATGTGTTCAGATTTTCCAAATCCCTTCCAAGTTTTTGTCTGCTTGTTTCATTAGTTACTATACAAAGGGTATTAATTCTTCTGCTGCAGTTATGAATTTACCCTTTTCTTCTTTTAGTTCAATTTTTACTTTATATATTTTGAAACTAAATTATTAGATGTATTTAGATTTAGAACTATTATATTTTCCTTGTGGATTGACCCTTTATCACTATGAAATATGCAGCATTCAAGGCAGTAGAATTATTAGAGACAAAATTTTCATCGGATACTAGGTATATAAGCTTTCTTTTGGTTAGTATATTTTCTTCCACTGTTTTGTCCTAAGACTTCTGTGTCTTTATTTAAAGTGTGTCCCTTGACAGTATATACTTCATGTGTGTTTCATAAATCCAGTCTGATGACATTAGTCTTTTCATTGCAAAGTATTTAATTCACTTGAATTGATATATACCAAATTGCTATTTGTTTCTGTTTGATTTTTCCAGTTTGCCTCCTTTTTTTCTGTTCTTATTGATTCATTTAAAACTTTATTATTTCACATTTCCCTTATTCTTATTTATACATTTTTTATTATCCTTTTAGTGTGTACCTTAGAAATTACAACATGCATGCTTAACTTACTACAACCTAATATAAATTAGAACTTTTACCACATTCCAAGTAATGTTGGAACTTTATAATACTTTAAACACACATTTTTTGAATTATGCATGTCTTGCATTTTAATTTTTTTTTTTAACTTTACAATATTGTATTGGTTTTGCCATATATCGAAATGAATCAGCCACAGGTATACATGTGTTCCCCATCCTGAACCCTCCTCCCTCCTCCCTCCCCATACCATCCCTCTGGGTCGTCCCAGTGCACCAGCCCCAAGCATCCAGTATTGTGCATCGAACCTGGACTGGCGACTCGTTTCATATATGATATTATACGTGTTTCAATGCCATTCTCCCAAATCATCCCACCCTCTCCCTCTCCCACAGAGTCCAAAAGACTGTTCTATACATCAGTGTCTCTTTTGCTGTCTCGTATACAGGGTTATTGTTACCATCTTTCTAAATTCCATATATATGCGTTAGTATACTGTATTGGTGTTTTTCTTTCTGGCTTACTTCACTCTGTATAATAGGCTCCAGTTTCATCCACCTCATTAGAACTGATTCAAATGTATTGTTTTTAATGGCTGAGTAATACTCCATTGTGTATATGTACCATAGCTTTCTTATCCATTCATCTGCTGATGGATATCTAGATTGCTTCCATGTCCTGGCTATTATAAACTGTGCTGTGATGAACATTGGGGTACACATGTCTCTTTAAATTCTGGTTTCCTCAGTGTGTATGCCCAGCAGTGGGATTGCTGGGTCATAAGGCAGTTCTATTTACAGTTTTTTAAGGAATCTCCACACTGTTCTCCATAGTGGCTGTACTAGTTTGCATTCCCACCAACAGTGTAAGAGGGTTCCCTTTCCTCCACACCCTCTCCAGCATTTATTGCTTGGAGATTTTTGGATCACAGCCATTCTGACTGGCGTGAAATGGTACCTCATAGTGGTTTTGATTTGCATTTCTCTGATAATGAGTGATGTTGAGCATCTTTTCATGTGTTTGTTAGTCATCTGTATGTCTTCTTTGAAGAAATGTCTATTTAGTTCTTTGGCCCATTTTTTGATTGGGTCATTTATTTTTCTGGAATTGAGCTGTAGGAGTTGCTTATATATTTTTGAGATTAGTTGTTTGTCCGTTGCTTCATTTGCTATTATTTTCTCCCATTTCTGAAGGCTGCCTTTTCACTTTGCTTATAGTTTCCTTTGTTGTGCAGAAGCTCATTTTAATTCTTTTAAAAATATTTTAAACATTATTTTTTAAACCCTACAAACATTTACTATTATTTTATCATATCAGTATTCACTTAAAAACGCCTTTGTAGTGTTTTTCCTTCCTACCTACATTTCTGTATTTCCTTTTGGGAATACTTTTTTTTTCTGCTTGAATAAATGCACGTCCCTTTTATTATTTATTTTAGTCTAGTGGTAATGAAGTCTCTGTTTTTATATGGATATATATTTATTTCACTTGTATTTTTGAAGGATATTTTTTGTTTTTCCTTAAAAAGAAAACGCGCACACACAAAACAGCCCTCCACTGTCTGTTTTTTTGTTCTTTTGAGGATAACATGTTCTACCTCCTGCTACTTTGGGAGACTTTTTTTTTTCTGGCTTTTAGAAGTTTTACTGTGATGTGCCATCATGTGGTTTTCTTTGTATTTATACTTGGGATTCTCCAAGCTTTTGGTTCTGTGTATTGCAGTCTTTCATCACTTTTAGAAAATTAGCAGCAATTTTCTCTTCAAATATTGCTTTTGTCTAGTTGTTCTTGTCCTTTAATTATTGGCATTTTACTTTGCTTTCAGATTTGGTGCCAATAGTATCATATTTAACATTCCATTTTATGTGTATGTGTCATGGGGCTTGTTTCTTTTGGTTTTATTATTTTTAATATTTTACTTTCTCTGCGTACCTATCTAAGGCATCTGTTTAAGACTGAAATTGTGGGACTCTTCCTATGCTCCAAGTCATGTTTCTCCCCTTTCTCTAGCCTCTAGGTTTTTTAAAAAAACTTTTTATTTTATATTGGCGTATAACTGATTAACAATGTTATTATAGTTTCAGGTAGACAGCAAAGAGACTCAGCCATACATATACATGTATCCATTCTCCCTCAAACTCCCTCTCCAGCCTCCAGCTTTATTCGGGTGTATTTAATATCCAAAAAATTGCACTTAATTAATATATACATTTTGATGAGTTTGGACATATACATATACCTGTGATATCATCACTACAATCAAGGTAATAAACATATCCCTCACCTCCAAAAGATTTCTTATGTCCCTTTATTTTCATTTTCTTTTAAGATCACTTAACATGAAATCTGTCCTCTTAACAAAATTTTAGATCGAACTCACCTTTCTTATGTCTCCTTCATTGACAGGTGGGTTGTTTACCACTAGTGCCACATGGGAAGCCCAACTTTATAGCACTGTATTATTAATTGCTCTGTCCAGTCCTTTCTTCTCTTCCTGGGCCTCCAGTTACTCATATGTTGGACATCTTCACATGTCCCTTACACTCTTTTTGTTACTTTTCATCTTTTATCTCTTGGCTCTAGTTTGTATATTGATCTGTCTTTCAATTCATCAACTTCTACTGTGTCTCTAGTTAAACCCGTCTAATGGCACCCCATTCCAGTACTCTTGCCTGGAAAATTCCATGGACGGAGGAGCCTGGTAGGCTATAGTCCATGCAGTTGCAAAGAGTCGGACACAACTGAGTGACTTCACTTTCTTTTCTTTATTTCTTTGCTATGCTATGCTAAGTCACTTCAGTCGTGTCCGACTCTGTGCGACCCCATAGACGGCAGCCCACCAGGCTCCCCCATCTCTGGGATTTTCCAGGCAAGAACACTGGAGTGGGTTGCCATTTCCTTCTCCAATGCATTCTTTCTTTCTTTCAGTTCAGTTTAGTTCAGTTCAGTTCAGTCACTCAGTCGTGTCCGACTCTTTGCGACCCCATGAATCGCAGCACGCCAGGCCTCCCTGTCCATCACCAACTTCCAGAGTTCACCCAGACTCAAGTCCATCAAGTCAGTGATGCCATCCAGCCATCTCATCCTCTGTCGTCCCCTTCTCCTCCTGCCCCCAATCCCTCCCAGCATCAGAGTCTTTTCCAATGAGTCAACTCTTCCCATGAGGTGGCCAAAGTACTGGAGTTTCAGCTTTAGCATCATTCCTTCCAAAGAAATCCCAGGGCTGATCTCCTTCAGAATGGACTGGTTGGATCTCCTTGTAGTCCAAGGGACTCTCAAGAGTCTTCTCCAACACCACAGTTCAAAAGCATCATTCTTCGGTGCTCAGCTTTCTTCATAGTCCAACTCTCACACCCATACATGACTGAGCTCTTAATTTTATTTAGTTCTAGAATGTCCATTCATTTCTATTTTTAGTAAATTTTATTTCTCTGACAAACTTCTTCATCTTCATCTATTTTTATTTTTTTCCTCTGTATTCTTGAACATGTTAGCTGTTATTGTGTCTGACTCTTTGTGATTCCACGGAGTATAGCCTGCCAGGCTTCTCTGTCCATGGAATTCTCCAGGCAAGAACACTGGAGTGGGTAGCCATTCCCTTCTCCAAGGAGTCTTCCTGATCCAGGGGTTGAAACAGGTTTTCCTGCATTGCAGGCAGATTCTTTACTGTCTGAGCCACCAGGGGAGCCCTAAAAGGCTGGCTTGTCAATTCTCATTGGCTAGATGCAGTGTCTGGATCATACATAAATCTGTTCCTGTTGTGTTTTCCTCTGTAGACAAATAGGTGTGTGGGCAGATCACCTTAAACCAGTCAGGGAGCGCGCTATGCCAAGTCTTGGTTGTGGTTTTGGAAAGGCTTGATCTACCTCTGGTTCACCCTGTTCGTGGAGTGTAGGTTTTCTAGGACTCCCAAGTGCAAACCTGTTGTGTTCACTTTTATCTCTGAGGATATAATCTTTTGGGTTCCCAACAAAAGAGGAGTCTTGTATGAGATTCCCCACATTAGGCAGGAACTGGATCTTTTTTTTTTATTGAAGGATAATTAATTGCTTTACAGAATTTTGTTGTTTTCTGTCAAATTTCAACATGAATCAGCCATAGGTATACGTATATCGCCTCCCTTTTGAACCTCCCTCCCATCTCCCTTCCCATCCCACCCCTCTAGGTTGATACAAATAGACAGCCAACAGGAACTTACTGTATGGCTCAGGAACTGGATCTTGACCCCTGTGCACCCTTGCTGCACAGAGCTCAGAATAACACGAACAGTGCTCCAGTGACCTGCTTACTTCTCTGGAGCAGTTCATCACCATCTTCTTAGCTCTTCTGTGCTTCAAGGTGATTTTTAAATACCATACCAGCATTTTAAGGTATTTTTCCATGGAAGACTTGACCTCTAATACTGGAAATGGAAATTTTAATTTCTTTTCATATTTTTTCTGATGAATTTTACTACATTGAAAAACAAAAATTTTATATACTGAAATCAGTCTGTCTTTTCCTTAATACCATCTTGATTTTGCATTATTCTTAGGGAAGTTTTCTTTTATTCAGAATTATAATGCATTTCTTTTTTTTTTAATGAATTTATTTATTTATTTTTATTTTTGGCTGTGCTGGATTTTTGTTGCTGCTTGGGCTTTCTCTGGTTACAGAGAGTAGAGGCTACTCTCTAGTTATGGTGCGAGGGCTTCTCATTGTGGTGGCTTCTCTTAAGAGTTGAGGAGCATGGGCTCTAGAACCCGTGGGCTTTAGTAGTTGCAGCACATGGGCCCAACAGCTGCAGTTCCCAGGCTCTAGAGCACAGGCTCAGTAGTTATGGCGCACAGGCTCAGTTGCTCCGAGGCCGGTGGCATCTACCCGAATCAGGGATCGAATCTATGTCTCCTGCATTGGCAGATAAATTCTTTACCACTGACCCACCAGGGAAGCCCCTGTATTTCTGTTTTTAACATTTAGCTGTTTAATGTATTTGCAGTTTGTTTTTGTAAATAGTATAAAGTTAAGATCTTAGCTATTTTCCTTTAAAATGGAGAACCAGTTGTTCCAACACTATTGATGAGATCAGTAGTCAGAAAACTATGGCCAACCCACTTTTGTTAAGAAAGTTTTATTGGAACACGGCCATGCCTACTTGATTACATATTGTCTCTGACTTCTTTAATATTGTACCAGCAGAGCTGAGTAATTGCAACAGAAATTGCAGTTAGAAAATTCATATTCCTAATGAGTTAATGATATTGAGCACCTTCTCTGAGCTTACTTACTATCTGTGTATCCTCTCTGGTGATGTGTCCCATAGAGCCATATGTTTATTTTCTAGTAATTTAAGAAAAAGTTTACCAATTCCTATATTAGACTATACTTTTTTAAAAAATCAATGACATGTGCTCAGCAGCTTGTCCTGAGGACACTAGATATACACTATATCTATTTATATACTGTGTGTGTGTGTGTATGCATGCTAATTTGCTTTAGCCATGTCTAACTCTTTGCAACCCCATGGACTGTAGCTTGCCAGGCTCCTCTGTCCATGGGATTCCCCAGGCAAGAATACCAGAGTGGGTTGTCATGCCCTCCTCCCAGGGATCAAAGAGACCCAACTCTTGTGTCTCCTGCATTGGCAGGCGAGTTCTTTACCACTAAAGCCACTTGGGAAGTCCTAGACTATACTTTTTTAACTGACCTCAGTTTTTACTTTAGCATATAATGTGTTTCATATCTTTTTCTAGAATCTTGTCTGTTTATTATTATTTCTTATTAAGAACTTCATTTGTTCATTTTATCACTCCTAGAGTTATTGTAGCATTTTATTGGCTTTGAAGATGCAATGTGTTTAGGTTTGTTGAGGTATTATTTGCATATAATAAGATTTATCCTTTTTATGTGTACAGTTCTGTGAGTTTTGACAAATGTATACAGGCAGATAGAGAACAGTTTCATCACTCTTAAAGTTTCTTCCTCCCCATTTGTTCATCCCCTTCTCCTCACCACTAAGCCCTGGCAGCAGCTGATGTGTTTTCTTTTGCCTACAGTTTTTTCTTTTTCAGAATGTCAGATATATGAAATCATACACTAAGGCGTTTTAAGTCTGAATTCTTTGACCTAGCATCATGTATTTGAGATTTGTCCATGTTGTTTGCATGTGTGGTCATTGCCTTTTATTGCTGAGTAGTGTTTCTTTATGTTCATTCACTGGTGATGGACATTTGGGTTGAATCCAGTTTTTGGCAATTATGAATAAAGCCAATAGAAACATTTACATGCAAGATATTGTCTGAACATACATGTTTTTATTTTTTTGGACAAATGCCTAGGAATGGAATTGTTGGGTCATAGTTACAATGAATGTATGTTTAACTGTATAAGAAACTGCCAGACTGTTTTCAGCTTACCTTCCAAAGTGGTTATACCATTTTTTTCATTTCCACTATCAATTATGAAAGTTGCAGGTGCTTTGCATCCTTGCCAGCACTTAGTATTTATCAGTTTGTTTGTTTTTCCATTTTAGTGATTATAATAGCTTGAGCATTATAGTTTTAATCTCTAATTAATTTCTTAGTTCATATTCCTAATGAGCTAATGATGTTGAACACCTTATCTGAGCTTACTTACCATTTCATCTGTGTATCCTCTTTGCTGATGTGTCCAATGTCTTTTGCTTATTTTTAAAAATTGGGGTGTTTATTTTCTTATAGTTAACTTATGAGACTTTTTTATATTTGTTCTGAATGCTAGTCCTTTATCAAAAATGTGTTTTGCAGGGACTTCCCTGGCAGTCCATTGGTTAAGACTCCATGCTTCCAATGCAAGGGACACAGGTTCAATTCCTAGTCAAGGAGCTGCTGCGCAGGCCGTTTTCTCTCAGTGTGTCACATGTCTTTATTTCTTAACAGTGTCTTTCAAAGAATACAAGTTATAAATTTTGATAGTCCACTTTATCCATTTTTTGTTTTATGTTTTATATAATTTTCTATTGCTGTGTAACAAGTTACCACAAACTTAATGGTTTTAAACAACATAGATTTATTATCTCACAGTTTGCATGGGTCTGGAATCCAAGTTAGCTAGATTCTCTCTGCTCAAGGTCACACGAAACTGAAGTCAGTGTTCTGACTGGGCTGATTGCCTTCTGGAGCCCAGTGTCCTCTGCCACACTCACATAGTATTTGACTGAATCCAGTTCCTTATAATTGTAGGACACAGGTTCCTTTCCTCTGGCTGGCCATCAGCCATTGACTCTTCTCAGCTTGCAGAGGCTGCCCATCATTTCCTGCCATATAGCCTTCTCCAGAGCATGGCAGCAACTTTTTTAAGAATGACAGGAGAGCATCTGCTTCAGTTTCAAATCTCTCTGACTTCTCTTGTCTCTGAGATCTAAACCTTTGTTTTAAAGGGCTCCCCAGAATAGGTCAAGCCACTCACATTCAAGGGAGTTATATAAGGTATGTGCATTAGAAGGGAACTCCTACTTTCTTAGAACTCCAAGAAAATCCCAGGAGGCCACCTTAGATTTCTTCCTACCACGTGATTTGTACTTTTTGTTTCTGAGAGATCTTTGCCCCGTCCAAAGTGGTGAAAACTTTTCCAATTTCTTTCCTTTTTTTCCCCCTTTTTTGCTATGCCACAAGGCTTGCGCGAGCTTAGTTCCTTAGCTAGGGATTGAACCCAGGCCATGGCAGTGAAAGCATTGAGTTCTAACCCGTGAACTTCCAGGAAACTCCCTATGATTTCTTTTAGAAGGTTAATAATTTCAGAGTTTCTATCTAGACCTATAGTTCATTGTTCAGTTCAGTTCAGTTCAGTCGCTCAGTCGTGTCCAACTCTTTGCGACCCCATGAATCGCAGCACGCCAGGCCTCCCTGTCCATCACCAACTCCCGGAGTTCACCCAGACTCACGTCCATCGAGTCAGTGATGCCATCCAGCCATCTCATCCTCTGTCGTCCCCTTCTCCTCCTGCCCCCAATCCCTCCCAGCATCAGAGTCTTTTCCAATGAGTCAACTCTTCCCATGAGGTGGCCAAAGTACTGGAGTTTCAGCTTCAGCATCATTCCTTCCAAAGAAATCCCAGGGCTGATCTCCTTCAGAATGGACTGGTTGGATCTCCTTGCAGTCCAAGGGACTCTCAAGAGTCTTCTCCAACACCACAGTTCAAAAGTATCAATTCTTCAGCGCTCAGCCTTCTTCATAGTCCAACTCTCACATCCATACATGACCACGGGAAAAACCATAGCCTTGACTAGACGGACCTTTGTTGGCAAAGCAATGTCTCTGCTTTTGAATATGCTATCTAGGTTGGTCATAACTTTCCTTCCAAGGAGTAAGCGTCTTTTAATTTCATGGCTGCAGTCACCATTTGCAGTGATTTTGGAGCCCCAAAAATAAAGTCTGACACTTTCCACTGTTTCCCCATCTATTTCCCATATGTATATATTGTATTAAGTATGTATGTATGTATTGTACACATCCTTAATATGTACAATTCCATGGTCTTTTTGTATATCACACAGTGGTGCAGCCACTGCATTAATTCTAGAACATTCTCAATACATAAAAAAGAAACCCTCAGTTCATTAGCATTCAGTCTCCACTTCCTTTTCCCCCAGCTTGGCAACCACTAATCTACTTTCTGTCTCAATTTGCCTGCCCTATAGATGTTTTGTATCAGTGTAATCACACAATATTTGCACTTTTGTGTCTGCCTTTTCCAGTAACCATTTGCAAGGTTTGCACGGTTCACCCATGTTGCAGCATGTATTAGCACTTCATTCCTTTTTATGGCCTAATAATTTTGGGGGGCTCCAAAATCATTGCAGATGGTGATTGCAGCAAGGAAATTAAAAGACGCCTACTCCTTGGAAAGAAAGTTATGACCAACCTAGATAGCATATTCAAAAGCAGAGACATTGCTTTGCCAACAAAGGTCCGTCTAATCAAGGCTATGGTTTTTCCTGTGGTCATGTATGGATGTGAGAGTTGGACTGTGAAGAAAGCTGAGTGCCGAAGAATTGATGCTTTTGAACTGTGGTGTTGGAGAAGACTCTTGAGAGTCCCTTGGACTGCAAGGAGATCCAACCAGTCCATTCTGAAGGAGATCAGCCCTGGGTGTTCATTGGAAGGATTGATGCTAAAGCTGAAACTCCAGTACTTTGGCCACCTCATGGGAAGAGTTGACTCATTGGAAAAGACTCTGATGCTGGGAGGGATTGGGGGCAGGAGGAGAAGGGGACGACAGAGGATGAGATGGCTGGATGGCATCACCGACTTGATGGACATGAGTTTGAGTGAAATCCGGGAGTTGGTGATGGACAGGGAGGCCTGGTGTGCTGCGATTCATGGGGTTGCAAATAGTTGGACACGACTGAGCTACTGAACTGAACTGAATACTCCATTGTATGACTATACATTTTGTCTTTCCATTTGTCAGTTGACAGACGAGTTGTTTCTGTGTTTTGGCTGTTACGAATAATGCTGCTGTGAATATTTTCTTCCTTTTTTAACTGAGCTGTTTCAGAGATAAAGTACCAACATCATGGCCTTTTACCCCTAAATTCTTAAGCATGTTTCTCATAAGTTACAAGGGCATTCTTTTCCATAACCACAGTGAAGTTACCAGATTTAGGAAATTTATCATTGATATAACACTGTTATCTAATATACAATCCATATTCAAACTTTACTGATTTAATTAGTGATTTTAAACATCTTAAACAGTGTTTAAAAATTACAAATTTTTTTATTAAGTGAAATTCATTTAACATAAATTAACCAATTAAAGTGGATAGTTTGGTGGCATTGAAATGATGTAGGAAGTATTTCCTCTCTTTCTATTTTCTGAAGGAGATTGGCATTAATTTTTCTTTAAATGTTTGGTAAAATTCTCTAGTGAAGCCTTGTGGCCAGGAGATATTCTGTTCAGGAGACTTTTAGTTATGAATTCAGTTTTTTAAATGATTTCAGTAGGACTCAAGTTACCTGTTGCATCCTGGTTGACTTTTTGGTAGTTTGTGGGTTTTGAAGAATTGGTCTATTTTTTGGTAGATTGTTCAGTTTATAAGTACTAAATTATTTATAGTGTTCTCTTATTATCCTCCTAATGGCTGCAGGATCTAAAGTCATATCGCTTTGTTCCTGATATTGGAGACAGAGAGGCCTTCTCTGTTTTTACCTTTGTCAGCCTTTCTAGAGGTTTATATTGATTTATTTTTTAAACCAGCTTTTTGTGTCACTGACTTTTTTCTGTTGTTTTATTGTTATTGATTTCTGTTCTTTTATATTTCCTTCCTTTTGCCTGCTATGGGGTTTTTTGTTTTTTCTTCTTCTTCTTTTCTAGTTTCTTTTTATTTATTTATTTATTTTTAATGAAGGATAATTGCTTTACAGAATTCCATTGTTTTCTGTCAAACCTCAACATGAATCAGCCATAGACATACGTATATCCCTTCCCTTTTGAGCCTCCCTCCCAACTCCCTCCCCATCCCACCCCTCTAGGTTGATACAGAGCCCGTTTGAGTTTCCTGAGCCATACAGCAAATTCCTGTTGGCTATCTATTTTACATATGGTAATGTAAGTTTCCATGTTACTCTTTCCATACATCTCACCATCTCCTCCCTTCTCCCCATGTCCATAAGTCTGTTCTCTATGTCTGTTTCTCCATTGCTGCCCTGTAAATAAACTCTTCAGAACCATTTTTCTAGATTCTATATATGTGCATTTTTCTAAAAGTAGGAAATTACTGATTTGAGTTCTTTCTTTTCTAATGTAAACTTCAGTTCAGTTCAGTGGCTCAGTTGTGTCCAACTCTTTGAGACTCCATGGACTGCAGGACACCAGGCTTCCCTGTCCATCACCAACTCCCGGAGCCTATTCAAACTCATGTCCATTGAATCAGTGATGCCATCCAACCATCTCATACTCTATCGTCCCCTTCTCCTCCCGCCTTCAATCTTTCCCAGCATCAGGGTCTTTTCCAATGAGTCAGTTCTTCGCATCAGGTGGCCAAAGTATTGGAGTTTCAGCTTCAGCATCAGTCTTTCCAGTGGATATTCAGGACTGATTTCTTTCAGGATTGATTAGTTTGATCTCCTTGCAGTCCAAGGGACTCTCAAGCGTCTTCTCCAACACCACAGTTCAAAAGCATCAATTCTTCAGTGCTCAGCTTTCTTTATAGAAAGCTCTCACATCCATACATGACTACTGGAAGAATCATAGCTTTGACTAGACAGACTTTTGTTGGTAAAGTAATGTCTCCACTTTTTAATATGCTGTCTAGATTGGTCATAGCTTTTCTTGCAAGGAGAAAGCATCTTTTAATTTCATGGCTGCAGTCATCATCTGCAGTGATTTTGAAGCCCAAAAAATAAGTCTGTCAGTGTTTCCATTTTTTCCCCCTCTATTTGGACTGGGTGCCATGATGTTGGTTTCCTGAATGTTGAGTTTTAAGCTAACTTTTTTACTCTCTTCTTTCACTTTCATCAAGAGGCTCTTTAATAGTTCTTCACTTTCTGCCATAAGGGTGGTGTCATCTGCATATCTGAGGTTATTGATATTTTTACTGGCAATCTTGATTCCAGCTTGTGCTTCATCCAGCCTGGCAATTCACATGATGTACTCTGCATATAAGTTAAATAAGCTGGGTGACAATATACAGCCTTAACGTACTTCTTTCCCAATTTGGAACCAGTCTGTTGTTCCATGTCCAGTTCTAACTGTTGCTTCTTGACCTGCATACAGATTTCTCAGGAGGCAGGTCAGGTGGTCTGATATATCCATCTCTTTAAGAATTTTCCAGTTTGTTGTGATCCACACAGTCAAAGGCTTTGGTGTAGTCAATAAAGCAAAAGTAGATGGTTTTTTGACATTCTCTTGCTTTTTCTATGATCCAGTGGATGTTGACAGTTTGATCTCTGGTTCCTCTTCCTTTTCTAAATCCAGCCTGAACATCTGGAAGTTCACAGTTCATGTATTGCTGAAGCCTGACTTGGAGAATTTTGAGCATTACTTTACTAGCATGTGAGATGAGTGCAATTGTGCGGTAGTTTGAGCATTCTTTGGCATTGCCTTTCTTTGGAAATGGAATGAAAACTGACCTTTTCCAGTCCTGTGGCCACTGCTGAGTTTTCCAGATTTGCTGGCATATA
Organism: Bos javanicus; assembly: GCF_032452875.1. NCBI lineage: Eukaryota > Metazoa > Chordata > Mammalia > Artiodactyla > Bovidae > Bos > Bos javanicus. Next base: position 52,158,829 of record NC_083874.1, on the reverse strand, counting down.
GAGTGCAGCACTTTCACAGCATCATCTTTTAGGATTTGAAATAGCTCAACTGGAATTCCATCATCTCCACTAGCTTTGTTTGAAGTGATGTTTCCTAAGGCCCACTTGACTTTGCATTCCAGGATGTCTGGCTCTAGGTAAGTGATCACAGTATCGTGGTTATCTCTGTCATGATCTTTTTTGTTTAGTTCTTCTGTGCATTCTTGGCACTTCTTCTTAATATCTTCTGCTTCTGTTAGGTCCATACCATTTCTGTCCTTTATTGTACTCATCTTCGCATGAAATGTTTCCTTGGTATCTCTCATTTTCTTGAAGAGATCTCTAGTCTTTCTCATTCTCTTGTTTTCCTTTATTTCTTTGCACTGATCACTGAGGAAGGCTTTCTTATCTCTCCTTGCTATTCTTTGGAACTCTGCATTCAAATGGGTAAATCCTTCCTTTTCTCCTTTGCCTTTCACTTCTCTTCTTTTGTCAGCTGTTTGTAAGGCCTCCTTACAAATAGCTCCAGACAACATGTAATGTAAACTTAGCAAGTCAATTTCCCTCTCAGCAGTGCTTCAACTATGCCCCATACATTTTGATATGTCAGACTTTCATTTTCATTCATTTCTAATGTATTCTTAAGTTTTATCTTGAGTCTTTCTCTTTGGACCCACAAATTATTTAGAAGTGGTTCTTTAGTTTCTAAGTGTTTGAATATTTTCTGTATCTTTCTGTTATTTATATTAACAGTTTGATACCTTTATGGTCAGAGAACATGATCTATGATTTTAATCCTTTAAATTTGTTGAGGTTTATTTTATGGCCCAAGTAGATATTTTTCTTGGTAGATATTCAGTGAGCACCTTAAAAGAATTTATTCTGCTATTGTTGGGTGAAGTGTTCTGTATATATCAATTAGACCCTGTTGATTGATTTTACTGTTCACTTCTATATCTTTGATGATTTTTTGTATAGAGTTCCAGCCATTACTGAGATAGGATATTAATATCTTAAAGTATTATCATGGCTTGGCTATACTGGTCTTCTCATTTCATCTCTTAGCAGTCTTTGTTTCTTACATTTAAGGCTCTGTTGTTTGGTACATTACACATTTAGAGTTGTTATGTCTTCCTGGTGGTGATGGTTGTTCTGTTGCCAAGTCACGTCCTGCTCTTTGCCACCCCATAGACTGCAGCATGCCAGGCTTCCCTGTCCCTCACCATCTCCTGGAGTTTGCCCACATTCTTGTCCATTGAATCAGTGATGCCATCCAACCATCTCATCCTCTGTCGCCCTCTTTTTTTGCCTTCCATGTTTCCCAGCATCAGGGCCTTTTCCAAGGAGTTGGCTGTTCGCATTAGGTAGCCAAAGTGTTAGAACTTCAGCTTCAGCATCAGTCCTTCGAATGAGTATTAAAGGTTGATTTTCCTGAAGATTGGCTGATTTGATCTCCTTGTTGTCCAAGGGACTCTCAAGTCTTCTCCAGTACCACACTTAGAAAGCATCAATGCTTTGGCGCTCTGCCTCCTTTATGGTCCCACTCTCACATCTGTACATGACTGCTGGAAAGTCCATAGCCTTGACTATATAGACCTCTGTCGGCAAAGTGGTGTCTTTGCTTTTTAAGACATTGTCTAGGTTTGTCATAGATTTCCTGCCAAGGAGCAATCATCTAATTTCATGGCTGCAGTCACAATCTGCAGTGATTTTAGAACACAGGAAGAAGAAATATGTCACTGCTTCCACTTTTTCCTCTTCTATTTGCCATGAAGTGATGGGACCAGATGTCATGATCTTAGTTTTTTTAATACTGAGTTTTAAGTTGGCTTTTTCACTCTCTCCATTCACTCTCATCAAAAGGTTCTTTAGTTCCTCTTTGCTTTCTGCCATTAAAATGGTATCATCTGCATGTCTAAGGTTGTTGGTATTTCTCCCAGCAATCTTGATTCCAGCTTGCCACTCATCCAGCCTGGCATGTTGCATGATGTGCTCTTGTATATAAGTTAACAGGGTGACAATAAACACTCTTAAAAACAAAAAACACCCTTGTCATTTTCCTTTTTCAATTTTGAACCAGTCAGTTGTTCCATATAAGGTTCTAACTGTTGCTTCTTGGCCCACATACATGTTTCTCAGGAGACAGGTAAGATGGTCTGGTATTCCCATCTCCTTCAGAGTTGTTCACAGTTTGTTATGATCCACACTGTCAAAGGCTTTACTCAATGAAACAGAGGTAGATGTTTTTCTGAAATTCCCTTGCTTTCTCTGTGATCCAGCTAATGTTGGCAATTTGATCTCTGGTTCCTCTACCTTTTCTAAACCCAGCTTGAACATCTAGAAGTTCTTGGTTCATGTACTGTTGAAGCCTAGCTTGGAGAATTTTGAGCATAACCTTACTAGCATGTGAGATGAGTGCAATTGTCCGGTAGTGTGAACATTCTTTGGTACTGCCCTTCTTAGGAATTGGGATGAAGATTGACCTTTCCTAGCCATGTCACCACTGCTGCGTTTTCCAAATTTGCTGACATATTGAGTGCAGCCCTTTAATAGCATCATCTTTTAGAATTTTAAATTCCATCTCTGCTGGAATTCCATCATCTCCACTAGCTTTATTGGTAGCAATGCTTCCTAAGGCCCACTTGACTTCACACTCCAGAATGTCTGGCTCTGGGTGAGTGGACTGCACTCTCATGGTTATCCGGGTCATTAAGATCTTTTTTTGTACAGTTCTTCTGTGTACTCATGCCATCTCTTCTTGATCTGTTCTGCTTCTGTTAGGTCTTTACCATTTCTATCCTTCATTGTGTCAATCTTGGGATGAAATGTTTCTTTGATATCTCCAATTTTTTAAAGAGATCTCTAGTCTTTGCTCTTCTGTTGTTTTCCTCTATTTCTGTGCATTGCTCATTGAAGAAGGCCTTCTTGTCTCTCCTTATTGTTCTCTGGAACTCTGCATGCGGTTGGGTATACCTTTCCCTTTTGCCCTTTGCTTTTCACTTCTCCTCTTTTCTCAGCTATTTGTAAAGCTTCCTCAGACAATCACTTTGCCTTCTCCCCTCTCTTTGGGATGGTTTTGTTGACTGCCTCCTGTACAATATTATGAACCTCTGTCCATAGTTCTTCAGGCATTCTGTTTACTAAATCTAGTTCACCTCCGCTGTGTAACATAGGGAATTTGACTTAGATCATACCTGACTGGCCAAGTGGTTTTCTCTACTTTCTTTAAGCCTGAATTTTGCTATGAGAAGCTCATGATCTGAGCCACAGTCAGCTCCAGGTCTTGTTCCTGCTGACTGTATAGAGCTTTTCCATCTTCAACTACAAAGAATGTAATCAATCTGATTTTGGTATTGACTATTTGGTGATGTCCATCTGTAAGTTGTCTCTTGTGTTGTTGAAAAAGGGTGTTTGCTATGACCAGTTCTCCTGGAAAAATTCTGTTAGCCTTTGCCCTGCTTCATTTTGTATTCCAAGGCCATACTTACCTGTTTATTCCAGGTATCTCTTGACTTCTTACTTTTGCATTCCAGTCTCTTATGATGAATAGGACATCTCTTTTTTCGTGTTAGTTCTAGGATGTCTTGTAGATCTTCATAGAACTGATCAGCTTCTTTGGCATCAGTGGTAGCAGCATAGACTTGGATTACTGTGATGTTCAATGATTTGCCTTGGAAACGAACTGAGATCGTTGTGTCATTTTTGAGGTTACACCCAAGTACTGCATTTCAGGTTCTTTTGTTGACTATGAGGGCTACTCCATTTCTTCTGTGGGATTTCTGCCCACAGTAGTAGATATAACAGTTATCTGAATCAAATTCACCCATTCCTGTCCATTTTAGTTCACTGATTGCTAAGATGTCGGTGTTTACTCTTGCCATCTCCTGCTTGGCCACATCCAATTTACCTTGATTCATGGACCTAACATTCCAGGTTCTTGTGTAATATACTGTTCTTTACTATCATCATTGAATTAATTGGATTTTACTGTCATCACCAGACACATCCATAACTGAGCATCGTTTCCACTTTGGCCCAGGTGCTTTATTCTTTTTGGAGCTATTAGTAGTTATTCTCTGTTCTTCCTCGGTAGCATGTTGGACACTTCCTGACCTGGGGGGCTCATCTGTCAGCAAGAATTCTGGGTTGGTTTGCCATTCGCTCCCCCGGTGGATCACATTTTGTCAGAACCGTCCACTATGACCCGTCCGTCTTGGGTGGCTCTGCATGGCATGACTCATAGCTCGTAGCTTCACTGAGTTAGACAAGTCCCTTCGCCATGACAAGGCAGTGATCCTTTAATCATCATGTAATGTCCCTCATTGTCTCCAGCTATTTTCTTTGCTCCGAAATCTGTTCATTGGATAGCGTATAGCCACTGTACTTTTTTTTTGTTTGTTTATGCTTGCATGGTATATCTGTTTTTAGCCTTTTACATTCAGCCTTTGTATTTGAAGAAGATTTCTTACAGACAACATATTATTGTATCTTTTGTTAACCTACTGTGCCAGTGTTTTGTGTAGGTCTCAGCCTAGCAGTGCTGTTACTTGGGCGTGTCTGGGGGCAATCACGTGGGCCAGTGTTGTGGCTGGACCAGCCTGTGTGGTTCTTACTATGATTGCAAGGTGCACCTCAGCAACACGCATCAGAGAACCCCAAAACACAAGGTTTCACTGCTGGCAGGTCCTGACACAGCATGCCTTAGGCACATGTTAAAGGAGTAAGAAGAGACATGGGTAGGGGGCCACAGGCCATCCCTGCGCTTCAGCCTTTACTGAGGTGGAGGGTGAGATGCCTGGGGTTTAGATCTTTATATTAAAGGTAACTACTGATATGTTACGGCTTAAGTCTGCCACTGTGTTTTCTGTATGTTTCCTCTTTTTCCTTACTTTTCTGTGGGTTTTTTAAAAAATATTTTTTATACCATTTTGATATATTTTTAATGCCTGAGTATATCACTTTATACAGTTTGCTTAGGTATTGCTCTCGGTATTGTATTATTATGTACTTATCCCAGTCTAATGATTTGTGTCTTACCAGTCCGTGTGAAGTATAGAAACTGTATTTCAATTTTGGTCCCTATACCTTCCCCAATTTTTAGACATAATAGTATTTCCTCCACACGGGGATACTCCATTTTGGTGAAACTGGAAGTTGGTATGCTTGTCTTTTATCTGTCATCTTTACTAAATTGTTCATTAGCAGTTCTTCATTACTTCTAGTACTTGTCTTGAATTCTACATATAGTTGTATTTTATTTTTATCTTATCACCAAGCAACACAAGTCTATTTTTCTATTTTTCAACATCAGCAGTGATCTCTGTCTTTCATTTTACTGTATAAATGAGAGATTTACTTGCAGTTTGCCGCTCTGCTTCTAAGTTTTTATGATACAGTCTGGGTGTTTTAAGTCTAAATTTTTATCTGACTACCTCTGATTTTCATTTTTATATGATCTGTCTTTAGATCCTCTCTGACTTCACTCCAGCTCTCCCCCTCATTCCATCCACTCCACCAGTAATGAAGTTTTTGTTTTTCTTCTTTCCATCAGGCTTTTGCATTTGTTGTTCCTGCTGCCTGAATTGCTTTGGTTTCTCACCTTATAAAAGGTTTTTACTGTCATGTGACATTCTCACTAAAACCTTCCCTGGTCACCCCACTCAAGTTATAATTCATCCCCTCATCTAAACCCCCAATTCTCTTCCCTACTTGGTTTTCTTTTCATAGCACTTATGACCACTATGTACTATTTTATCTATTAGCTGATTTATTGTCTGTTTCTCTTTGTTAGAATATAAGTTCCATGAAGGCAGGAGTTTTTCTATATTTTGTTGTATTCCTGGTGCCCGGAACAGAGCCTGGCACATATGGGTACTCAATAAGTCTTTATTTAAATAACTAATCTTCATCTATTGAGCATTTTCCTTCTTCAGTTAGAAGTATCAGGCCAAAGGATGTGTTTTTTATTAATAGTTCTTTGTATCATTTGCCATATAACTTTCTTTTCATTTGTTTTCTTTCTTATTTATTTATACCAGGTAATACTTTTCAATGGTTTAAAACTCAAATAGTATAATAGGGTTTGTGTTGAATAGTATTCCTCCCATGTCCATACTCAAGCACCCTGCTCTTCTCCTCAGAAGCAATTCGCTTTGTCACTTTCTTGATACTCCTTACCAAGATAGTCTCATACAGCTTTCTGAAAAGTTGACAAAATATTTTACAACTGTCTGCCTAGTCCTATTTTCCTTTCTACCTGCTCCTCAGTCCTTCTCAGCGGGCAGTGTACATCATTTTTGAGAGAATGTTACTAGCTAGCTGTCGTGCCAAGTGCTGAGGGAGTGATACAGCGAAGGATTATTTTGCCCATGCTCTTGAAGTTCAAAATCCAAATGGGGTGGGAAGGTATGCACACTTAAAAAGAAACACAGGATTTAAAAAGATCAAGATGATACATGTGAAATATCATGAACATTGAATTATTAATCGTTGAATGAAATCTAAATAACAAATACCAGGAAAATTAGCTCTTCAATGCAGAGAGTGACTCCATTATCAGGGAAGAATACATTGGCTTTGGATAATCTGAGAAGAGTGTAGAAGAAGTATACAGTATACCTTCTGTGTGTGTACGAACATGATACTGAAGATCTTACTAGCAATATATTTTTACGCTGTATTTTCAGAGAAGAATAACAAAGTCTTTCTCTTGTGAAGGAGAGACTATGTTTGCTTATAACAAAGTCAGTGAGAGGACTTGCTGTAAAGATGTATCAGATACAGTGGGGATTCAGGGAGAAATCATAACCATTTGGGGAAATCAAGAAAATGTTTATAGGGAATTCATGATCAAGATAGGTCTTGAAAGAGAAGTAATAATAGCACAAAAGGATAACGCTAGTGGAAGACTCTAGTACAGGGACTGGCAAACCATAACTCTTAAGTGGACCACTTGTTTTTGTAAATAAAATTTCATTGGAGACATAGTCGTGCCCATTGGTTTATGTATAGTCTCTGACAGCTTTCCTGCTGTAGTGGCAGAGTTGAGCTGTTGAAATAGACCACAATAGTCTGCAAAGCCTAAAATACTTACTATTTGGTCTTCTACAGAAAGAATGTTTGCTGTTCCCTACAAGTAGATAGACTCTGGGTGAGAAAGTATTATTAACTATTAAAGAAATGAAAATGGCATATTTATTTCGGCTAGAGAGGGAAGTCACTAATAGAAGATTGGGTGGTTAAAGAGGAGGTTAGCTTTGAGGAACTTTAGTAGGAAGACCATTACGGATAGAGAAGTGAAGGCCTCTCTAGAATGGGACAGTAGTTCCTTTTGGGATAGATGTGGCCTGTCCTTAATCATACTTTTCTAATCTTTCCCTCACTAGCCAAGAAGGATCAGGAAGGTGGAGAAGAAAAGAAATCTCTGCAAAAGAAAAAAGTGAAAGAGTTAAAGGTGTTGGATTCCAAGACAGCCCAGAATCTCTGTGAGTAACTGCGATCCCAGCAATTTGAAATGTGAAGGAGTTCTTCTGAGAGCCTAATTCTGGTGGATCCAGGGTCCCTTGATATGAAACTTAATAATTCTTGCTGTATACTTGGCATTGCATAGTAAATATCTGATATCTACTCCCTTCAATAGTACCACATGGTTGTTAGTATCTAGTTTTATGGTAAGAAAATAAAGGCAATAGGACTGTAAGGAATTTGCCTCGTCACATAGCGAATAAGAGACCGGTCCGAGAGTTAAGCCTCAGGTTTTATTTCAGAGCCCTAAGTATTTCCATTGCATCCATAGAAAATCTAACAAAAATTTTCTACCCATCGCATATTTCCTTCTTTCTCATTTTCTTTTAAGTATTTCCTTTATAGGTGGGTACTGGCATGACTTCAGTTAAATGTAAAATAACTTTGTGGTTAGAACAAATAATGTAAATCCTGTGCTTCTCAGAGTAGGATCAGTAGCTTCAAAGACTTCTGTTCTGAACTTTATCCTTATACTCATAACTCTGTTTGCTGGCAAATTTCAGATCAAAACTCCTCTGCAGAGTTGTTATAGGTTGTATTTAATGATCAGGATGAATGTTCATTTTTTTGTTCACTCTAACTGTCGATCTCCTGACTTTATGTTGAGTAATAAAGATTTAAATATTCGTTCAACAAATATTTGAGGGTCTCCCAGCTTTCAGGCTCTATTAGGCACATACTAGGCACGTGTTCAGAGATGAAAGGGTATGGATTCCATAAAAGCCACTCACAGTGGGGTGACGTGGCTATTGCCCCCATTTTACCAAGTGAGAAAACTAAAGTTCAGATGTTACGACTTAGCCAAGATCACACAGTTAACTTCTGGGTATGTGTCCTCGTTAAGTCAGTAATATAATGAGAATAGTAAGCTTTTACATCATTCTTGACTATATAATATTAGATCATTGACAACAAATATCACTAAGTAGTGTCTGTAGGTAAGTCTTTTTATGGGAACTAAAGTGATGTGAGGCATAATAGTTGCTCTTCTCAAGATTATCTCTAGCAACGTAAAAATGAGTGATTTTTATTTTAGAAAATGATAAAAGACTGTGGGTAGTACATTGTTATTTCCAGTTGAATGATATCAATATGGAAAACAAAATTTAGGAAGAGAATTGAGTTTAGGATGGTCTAGGAAGTATTGTTTAGTGATTCAGTGATTATTAAATGCCTTTTCTATGGCGGGGAGGCAAAACCGAATAAGGTCATCCTCATGAGCCATATGCCTGGTGGAGATGAAAAAGTAAATATGATAATAGCACAGTTTGGTGAGTGCTGTGATGGAGGTGTGCGTGGATGATTATTAGAGCGCTGGGCAAGGTCTGGACCAAGTGGGAGGAGTGCTGGAGGGAGCTCAGCCTCGAGGTCATTCTAAGTGGGTTAAAACTTAACAGCAGACTAAAGGAAGGGTGAGAGCTGGCTTGTCTCATTTCAGGCATAGGGATCAGCGTGTGTGAAGGCACAGAGGCATGAGGTAACATTGTCCCAGTTCAGGAAGTGCAGTAGTTGAGAGCAGCTGAGTAAAGGCCCTTTGTGGGGGAGTGGTGGTTGAAGAAGTTTTCAAGAAGTAGGCTAGATGATACAGACGTCTTGGTAGGCTTAGGCTAAGAGGTATGTATTTTGACCTGAAAACTGTGGAAGTTATTGGAGGGATTTTAATTAAAAAAAGTGAGAGATACAGCCCTCTGTAATTTTGGGGAGGACTACTTCAGCAGTGATTTTTGAGGCTGGATTGCTAGGAGATGGGGAGACGGGAAGATGTGTTATGTTATTGCTTTTAACTAGATGAGAGGTGATCAGGGCTGAAACTGAAGTTGTAAGAATGGATATGAAGGCAGAAGATACCAAGAAGAGAGAATTAATGGAACTTAGTGATTGATAGAGAGGAGAAAGATGTTTTCTTGGGTTAAGATCCCTCTATAGAGAGTGGAACCCTTTATGGAAGTAGAATCTGCTCCTGCTGGATTTTCCTGTCTTTTGTGGGGGAAGTGGTGGACGTGAATGAGAGGCTTAATGGTGGTGGGTAGAAATGATTGATTTAATTTTAGGACAGAATTTAAGATTCCTGTGGGACTCTCCAGGAGTGTATTAGGCATTTGGGTATATCAGGTGGAAGGTCTGACTGGAGATATGAATTTAGGAGGATAGCCTATGAGTCAGAGTTAAAACCATTAATTTACTTTTAAGGTTATTAACATTGAGGAGACAAGTAACAAAAAGGGGAGTCCTCAAAAAAACTGGAAAGGAGCAGCAAGGAAAATAGTCTGACACAGTCCTAAAAGTGGGAGTAGCGGTCGAATAAAATCAGGATCTGGCATTAGGAAAGGCAGTGACCTGGGCAGGAATCATTTCAGTATAGCATCAGTGGTACGAACAGAACTCTGGACTCCATTTGTATTTAAGTCCTGGCTCCAGTCCTTAGTAGCAGTGTGACCTTGGACAGGTAGGTTAAGTTCTTAAGTATTAGTTTCCTTTTCTGTCAAATGCGGCTAATAATACAAACTTACACATTATTATAAATAGGGTTAAATGAGATCATATGTGTAGATTATGTTTATGATACTAGGTCTTACATGGAATATGCACTCAACAAATGATTGTCATTTTTCCAGACTTTGTGGGGACAGAAGAGTTAATGAGAATGTGGAAGAGAGAATAGACTGGTGTTTTTAGTTTCTTTTTTTGTTTGAGATAGAAAAGGTTTGATTATGTGTATAGTTGTCCCTGATATCTGTGGGGTTCCAGGACCTCCAGCGATACCACAGTCCACAAGTACTCAAGTCCTTTATATAAAACGGTGTGGAACAGTCTGCCCTCTGTATCCATGGATGTGGAAGCCTGTCTGTATATGCTGAAGGAAGAGGCCCTTAGGGCCACCTGTGCTGTTGAAACGTGAGAAAAGGCTGGGTGCATGGATATAGTTCTGCTAAACTTAGAGAAGTGTCAGTGTACATTTTCTTCTAGATGATTCCAAAATAGTCCTTACTCAAGCCTTTCCTAGTTCCAGCTTTTCTGGTTCCAGCTGAGAGCCCCAGTGCTCAGTTTTTAAGTGCCATAAGAGAAAGCTTAGCAAGTAATTTGACCAGTACCTTCAATTTTCCACATTAAAAAGAAGCAAGATCTTTTTAGAACAAATAAGGAAGTAGTGGGACATTTGGGAGAACAGGGTCATTTTTTATGGAGGAGCTGGCAAGAGATCATGGACTGGGGACACGCAGAGGGTTCCTGGCCATCATCAGGGCCACTTCATAGAATCTGATCTGTGGTGTCCATCAGCCCAGGTGTAAGGGAAGAAGATGAGATGGCTGGGTTAACCAGGGACTGGAAGGAGGAGAAACCAGAGAGTAAGAATTGTAGTAGTAATAGGGCGGGAGTGAAAGGGCACACCACAGGGTCTGGGTTAAACAGAGAAAGCCAGCTAGAACTGAGACATTCAGAGAAAATGGAATGGTCGTCTCTATCGTGAGAGAGTGTGTGCATGCAAGAGCACGCCGATGAGGTTGAAGAGTCAATTTGGGAACTAGTAAGCGAGAGCTGGAAGGATGAGAAGTGTTTGTTAGGGTGTGGGATATAGCAGTTTAAAAATCAGAGCATTTCAAGGCAGTGGCAGCTCTGAGGATAGTCAGGGAATGAGGAACTAAAATAGAATGGGATGAATGTTTTTGATGTATATAGATAGATCAAAGATTTCCTGTGTGAGCAAAGACAAGGAGTCAGTCACAGTGTTTGTAGAATGTGGTGCTTGGAACAGTGTGGCTGGTGTGTGAGTGATACAAATGTGGGGGTTCACACAGGGGAAAACTGGGAGGTGGGAGCCTGAAACACGGCTCAGAAACCTGGATATTAACTATACAGGCAGTGAGGAGCTGGTGGAGGCTTCTGATCGTGACTTCAAGAGTATTCCTAGGAAAATTGTCCAACGTAGGTTTGTAGGATGGGCTGGAAGGTGGAAGAGACTGAGAAAAACATGTCTTTTGTATCTCATTTCCTGGCAGCAATCTTTTTGGGTTCCTTCCGCATGCCTTATCATGAGATTAAGAATGTCATCTTGGAGGTGAATGAGGCTGTTCTCACTGAGTCCATGATCCAGGTAAGGAGCAGGCTCTTCCTGGCGCTGGCTCTCTGCATCACTCAGCACCAGTCTGTCTCCTCTCTGCTTAGACCATGAGGACTCTCTTAAATATCATTGACTTAAAGAATGCTAGCTTTGGATAAGCTTCCATCCCTCTGGTAATCAGGTTATTTCTGGTATATTTTTCAAAAGTCCTGCCGTCTCACTGGATGCCTCCCCAACCACCTGACCCCAGCCCATGTTTCCTTCTTAGTGGTCCTCAGGCAGAGTGAGGGCCTGACAGGGGGCTCCCATTGTTGGCTCACCCCGCTCTAACTGAGACAATCCCTTCTCTCTTTCAGAACCTCATTAAGCAGATGCCAGAGCCAGAACAGTTAAAAATGCTTTCTGAACTGAAGGACGAATATGATGATTTGGCTGAGTCAGAGCAGTTTGGTGTGGTGGTGAGTGGGGCCTCTGGCTCAGGTTTTCTCTGACTCCCTCTTCCACAAGAGCATCAGGACACTTGCTTCCAGCCTCTTGTCCATTTTGAACCCATCTTTCTTTCTCCTCCCTACGCTGTAACTCAGATCCTGCTATAGGAGGCGTAGGCCTGTATCCTTTCCTTCCTCTTCTCTCTCTCTGCTGGCTGTAGTGGACTCCTTGTCTCTCCGCAGATGGGTGCAGTACCCCGCCTGCGGCCTCGCCTCAACGCCATCCTCTTCAAGCTGCAGTTCGGGGAGCAGGTGGAGAACATCAAGCCCGAGATCGTCTCAGTGACTGCCGCGTGTGAGGAGGTGCGAAAGAGCGAGAACTTCTCTAGCCTCCTGGAGATAACCTTGCTTGTCGGAAACTATATGAATGCTGGCTCCAGGAATGCTGGTGCTTTTGGCTTCAACATCAGCTTCCTTTGTAAGGTGAGCGGGACAATGGAAGGGAGGCCGTGGCCTCCAGGAGCCCAATATGGCAGACTGCTGTTGGTCTAGGTGGCCTTGGGTGTCAGGACTCACCCTCTTCCCCTTTTCCCCTCCAAGCTTCGAGACACCAAGTCCACAGATCAGAAGATGACATTGTTGCACTTCTTGGCTGAGTTGTGTGAGAATGATCATCCCGAGGTCCTGAAGTTCCCAGACGAGCTTGCCCACGTGGAGAAAGCCAGCCGAGGTGAGGCAGATTGGGATGAAGCTAGAAGGGGGTTCCAAGCCCCAGAAATCTCTGCTCAGGGCAGGGAAAGAATCAATCTAGATTTTAGATCATTTTCAGTTTAGACAGTTGTAAGGAGGAATGGGAGGATGCTGGTGTGGTGTCTAAGCCACAGGGAGGGGTATGGGGCAGAAGAGGAAGTAGGAAAGCTCCATGTGTGCGAACGGGAAGCACTCTTCCCCTTTAGGAAAACATCAGACACCAGGAAGCAACTGGAGGAAAGAAAGGTAGGTGTTTGTCGTTTAAGTCAACAGCTTTTCTTATTCAGAAAGCATAGACTGGAATAACAAAAACCAGGCCTCGCCATTCTGGGACTAGGCAAAGAAAAAGCAGCATTTCGTAGAAATGGGAACAGATTTCTGCCCTCCCTTTGTATTTCTGTTTATGTCTCCTTCCTCTCAAACCCTGTTCTCTAAAATAAATGAGAACAAGACCCTGAGGGATTTCATAGATTGTTGTTAAATTAAATGAAGCCTCTCTTCTCTTCTTAGTATTATGAAGGTTGGAGGTTTAATCATCAAGTAATTTTAGTTTCACTGGAAAAATGTGTGAAACAATTGGAGAGTACATAAGAGAACTAAAATAATTAAGTACAGACCATAGCTGTGCCCTGAAGGACAGAGTAGGGTCTTGAGGCTGGAGGTAGTGAGCTCTTGCTGTCTGTTTCTGTGTCTACTTTAGTTTCTGCTGAAAACTTGCAAAAGAACCTAGATCAGATGAAGAAACAGATTTCCGACGTGGAACGTGATATTCAGAATTTCCCAGCTGCCACAGATGAGAAAGACAAGTTTGTTGAAAAAATGACCATATCCTTTCTTGAAAGGAGGGAGTTGCCACCTAGGAAAAGAAAACTTCCCATGGAGGGAGACAGGATAAACTGACGGCATACAATTCTTCCTCTTCAGAAAATGTGTTTCGCTAAGAACAGTTATTGAAAGCACTCTCATTGTTGTGTTTTGCATCAAGCCTTGCAGATAAAGTCTAAGTCTGCTTTGAGACCTTGCTCCCCGCCCCATCACACACACACACCATATCCCCTCCCCGCCCCTTCCCAAAGATGACTACTGCCACTGGACTTCTGATTTGCAATCTGATGAATTTATTTTCATGAAAACTGCATTGTATTGCCTTAGCATTTAATATGTTTTGGCCCCGTTTCCACAGCAGTAGATGCAGAACAGTCTCTTTTTTGACTTGCCAGCCCCTGTTCTGTAGGAATACCATAGTCAATGGTGTACTATTTCCCTGTTTGGATGTTTTAATTGCTTCCGGGTTTTGCTAATATGAACAGTGCTGTGCTACGCATCCATGTGTACAGATAGCAGTACGCACATGTGAGTGTTCGCAGGGCTGGAGAAGCTGGTCTGCTTCCTGGTGTTGGTCCTTGACTTGCTGCTGCACAGCTTTGTGAAGGATGCGCAGGAACAGTACAACAAGCTGCGGATGATGCATTCCAACATGGAGGCGCTCTACAAGGAGCTGGGCGAGTACTTCCTCTTTGACCCCAAGAAGTTGTCTGTGGAAGAATTCTTCATGGATCTGCACAACTTTAAGAATATGTTTGTGGTAAGCAGGGATGGCCTTCCTTGGTGGCTCAGTGGTAAAGAATCTGCCTGCCAAGCAGGAGACAAGAGTTCAATCCCTGGGTCGGGAAGATCCCCTGCAGAAGGGAATGGCAACCCACTCTAGTATTCTTGTGTGGGAAGTCCCATGGACAGAAGAGCCTGACCAGCCTACAGTCCATGGGGTTGGAAGAGTCGGACACAGGGAGGCCTGCGAAGTGGTGCTTCTGTCCATCTTTCTCACTTTCCACTGGGTTCATGTTGGTTGGTGGTGGGTGTGCACATGTGTGAGTGCCTTCGTGCCCATGTGTTCACTCCCCTCTCCCCCTAGCAAGCTGTCAAGGAGAACCAGAAGCGGCGGGAGACAGAGGAGAAGATGCGGCGAGCAAAGCTGGCCAAGGAGAAAGCAGAGAAGGAGCGGTTGGAGAAGCAGCAGAAGAGAGAGCAACTCATAGACATGAATGCTGGTGAGAAGCGAAGGGCCGATGGGCTGAGACAGGATCAGTTGGAAGGCTGCTCTGTCTAGAATCTAGAGGCCAGAGCACAGCTCATGTCTGAGCACAGCTCCTGGCAGATGCTGCTGGCAGCCTTCTGCCTCCACGGTCCTGACGCTGGACTTTAACCGTGGCTCTGAACACACACGCTCCAGCGCTCCACTCTGTCTTTTCCCTCCTTTGCTGTCCTGCACTATGTCTCGTCTCTGCAGTGACTTAGTGTTGCTGTAATATGTATACTTGCCTTCTGCTTGTCCAAAAATTTCCCTGTCCGGTTTTCATACCCTCTACAACATCTTGTGCTCTTTCCCTCAGATTGTGTTCCTGGCCCTGCTCCTGTCTTTTAATGGTTTGTCTTCCCTTTCTGCTTATTTCGCCAAATGTTGTGTCCCCAGGACCTTCGCACGGTTGTACCCACCTATCAGACTGTAAATGGACTGCACTTCTGCAAAGGGGGCAGGGGAGCTGGCCACCTTCTTCTTTCTTCAGTGGACTTTGTATTTCACTCTCAGAAGCATGTCTTTGTTGAAACATATGGCCTCAATTACTGGCCCTCTGTTTCCTGTTTCTGCTTCTTTCCTGCTGCCGACTCCCTGCGCTCTCTGGCTGCTCTCTCTGTGGGCAGCGGAAATTCAGCATCCATTACATGGCCCTGAGCTGATGCCACCCTTCTTGACCCCGAGGGGCTACGAGCCATCTAAGTAAAGAGGTTCTCCGGGCTGCTGGGTCTGGCAAGAATCAGTGCTGTGCTGAGCACAAGGGGTGAGGGGCTCTAGCATTTTTGCTCGCAGGGACTTGACTTTGGCCACTCCTGTTGTGGTATGATTAGGGACCTGAAGCACCCTGCATTTCTATTTTTTCTTTATATTTTTTTGGGAAGCAGTTCCCCTGCCCTTACTCCAGTTGTATGTAAGCCACAAACTTTGCTCTAATAATAAACAAGCCCACGTGAGGTATATCCTTCACCTTTCCCCCCTTCTCCCCAAGCCTCTAGAGTTTGTGCCTAGTTATTGTTTAGGGTGTAATAGGGAAAGGTGGAGTCCAGCTGATTTGTGGGATGAAGGCTGCACACATCATCAGTCAGCACAGGGGACCCTGCCCTGGACCACGTCCCCAGGGCAAATAAATGAGGTTGGAATGTAGGTCAGCTGCACTGGTGGCATTCAGCCAGCAGGTGGCGCTGGGAGCAGTGAGTCCAGCTTTACAGCTGGCAGCCTGCTGGCTCCTAGGGATTTCAGTTTAAGATTTCACCACCCTTAGCTGTTGCCATGGAAACAGAGCCGAGCTGGAATAAGGATTCTACATTAACTCTTTGTATTCCAACCAGCAGCTCCTCTTAGATTCTGAGCTGACTTCAGGAAGATGCAGCCACTGGGGGCAGTACTTAAGTGAAATGCACTCTTGAGAGGTGGTCTCTCCTCAGCCCTGCTCTGAAACTGGAACCAGGCTTTCCATGAGGGGTTTATGTAGGATAAAGAGAGTGACCTAGTTCCTTATTAACTTCATAATCCCAGCCTCTGTACTCACCCCAGTCTTAGAGTCGGGCAGTTCTCTGTGCTGGTTTTGATGGGGATGGGAAGGGCGGCGGCACTGCAGGAACATTATCCAGGGTCTGCAGTGGCTGGTAGCCAGTGAAACCTAATGTTTTAACCATTTGCAAACAGACACAAGTAAACATGGACTGTGAAACCTGAGATTGAGCCCGCTGTGTGCTGAGCCCCCAGAAACTGTGGATAAGGGCAAGCTATACATACAGCGGAAATGCATTTTTTTGTGTGGGGCTCAACCCATGGATGCTGCTCAGGCTGAAAAGCTTACATCTCCATCTTTGTTCACGACAGAGGGTGATGAGACAGGTGTGATGGACAGTCTTCTGGAAGCCCTGCAGTCAGGCGCAGCATTCCGACGGAAGAGAGGACCCCGTCAGGGTAAGTCAGCAAATGGAGCCCAGCCTGGGTGCTGAAGGTGAAGCCTCTCTGCTCCTGCTCATTTTAGGCTAAGAGCAGGTGATGACGTTCTGAGGGTTTATAAACTTCCCCACAATGTCCCTGCATGTAGAGTGGATTATCCAGTCCTCTTCTAATTGTTAGAAAGGACTGACGTGGAGAACTAGGATTTGCGGGACTGACAACATACTACATTTGGTTATTCTTACATTTCTCTTCATTCTTGAGGCAGAAATGTAGGCTAAGCATTGTGCAAGACACAGATATGGGTGGGCATCTGGGTAACAAAAAATTGATGTAAATTCAAAACCATACATTAGATATAGGAATACAAGGAAAATAAGTGTCCTTACTCTCAGTTTCACAAACAGAAGACACAGAGGATAATAGTTCAGAATCCTATAGAGAGAAGGCTGGGTGTCATTCTCTCCAGATGTGTTAAATAAGGATGTGGAGGAGCATCTTGACCGAAGCTCATGCCGTGTCTGAGAACCTCCTTTTCCCGAGGGCTAGTCAGGCTGTACCGCTCTCACCGTCCCTGTTTACCGCCCCCCTCACCTGCCTTTCAGAAGATTTAAGTGGATTACGTTGAGCCAGAGCCTCTAAGAAGAATTATGGGGATAGGACAAATGATCCAGGCATTAGTGTGGGGAAGGATCACAGATAAATCGCCTTTGAGGAAGTGTATAGTGGGCAGAGACTGTTCCAGAAGAACGTAGGTCCAGAGCTCCTCCTCACAACCTGCACTGCACAGTCTGGTGAAGGCCCTTTAGGACTGGGAATGTGGGCTTCCTTCCTAGGTTGAAGGGTGGGCATTACAGAAAAGGCGGCCTTAAGCTTTGTTCCCTATTCCCTGGCCGATGCGTTCTGTAGGCCTGTGTGATAGGAACTTCACTTCAAGGCTGTTGTACAGGTTGTGCGGTTTGCTTTGGCCACTGCTGAGCTATTAACAGTGACATCTGTAGGCCGATGGCACCTGCCTTAGCCTGTTAAGAGGACCTTACAATCCAGGGCATGGAGTATGCTCGCCCCACACAGTGCCCTGGCCCAAACACTGGATCACTATGAGAATGCCTGCCTGTTTCTGCCAATATGCTGAATACCCGGAGGGAAATTCCCTACTGAGGGCCCTTCTGTATGACTTCAAAACCTTCCCAAACAGAAGAATGTCTAGTTAGAACTCTGTTTGCTGGCATCCTCTGCGTACAGCCTCTCTAGAGGAGGAGAGGTGAGTATGGTGGGTTTAGATCTTCGGAGATACACGTTTGGTCTTCTAGATCTGGGTGTGGTAGAGTGTGAACTAGTAGTATTTTTTGCGTTTAGTCTTTAGAGAGTCTTGTGACATTGTTTCCTCCCCACCATATAAGGTGATGTGGCCTGACATTAAGCGTTTCCAGATAAAAACACACCACCTCTCCCTGTTTTCCTCCATCCTGTTAGCTAACTGCCAGCCTTCATCAGACTTGAGGTGGGGAATTCCCTTTTCATTTTCTTCCAGTGGAACTGAACCAGAATCCCAGATGCTTCCTGAACACAGGGAACCAGACATCAATGGCTTCCCTCTCCTGGGGATGCCCCATTGCCCACTTCTTCCCAGGTGGGAAACCAGGACTTACAGGCCGAAGCAGCAGGGATTTTGGTAAAACCTAACCTGTCAGCAGAAGACCTGAATTAGTCAAAGTACTGTTTCCCAGTGCAAAAAGGAGGAGGAGGAGACTTAGGTGAAAATGACAACTACATGCTTTTAGAATTGGCTCCATCCTTATCTTTCTGGGCTCTGGGGTCACTAAACACACTGGACATATCTGGGAGAAGCTCTCAGGGGAAACATTTCCTGTTACTCTGATAAGCCCTGTAGACATTGGTACATTCACTTCCGAGTAAGTGGCTTGGAGCCATGAAACAGAAGGCCAGGCAGCACAGTCGAGCACCGAGAGCACAGGTCTAGACGGGGTCAGAAGACCCAATGTCAGATCTAACTGATGCTGTCTAGATTACTCGAGACAAGTTTCTGGGACTCAGTTTCTTCATGTCTAAGAGGAGAGTTGGGTTAAGAGGAGAAAAGAAAGGTTGGACACAGAAGGCCACACTGTAAAACTGTAAAGGCTTTGGTGACTGGGGTTTTCCCTGAGTGGCTACTGGACATAGTTGATTCACCCTTTGCTTGGCTGTCTCTGACTACTGCTGCCGACTGGCTGCCCTGAACCAAAAAACCAGAGTGCTGTCACACAGGTCTGCCTCACAGCCCTCTTCAATCCCAGAGAGGCAGCTGTCCATAGTCAAAGACACTAGCTTCTGCCCTCGGATTTAAAGGAATGTTTTAAAAAATCTTCTGGTCTCTGGAGACCCGAGGGAGTGACCAGTGTACAAAGACCCATTGAGGAGCTGGAAGAGGAGAGTGACTATCAGGGCTGGTTCATTAAAAGTGACATGTAAACTGCTGTGATCTGCAGGGCGTGGGAGAACAATGCTGTGAGTGTCAGGGGGAAGAATCCATGTGATTGTATTACAGCAGATATTTCAGGCTGTCTGAGTCAGCTTCTGGTTTTAGTGACTCAACTTTATCTCCATGTCTGAACTGTGGCTTCTTATATACAGGCCATCTGCTCACTGGGATAAAAGTGAAGGGAAGAAAGAAATTCATCTCCGTCTGCCTTTCCTTCCCCCTGCCACTTCCCAGCTTCCTGCTAAGCTCCCCCTACACGGATAGAACCTTAGAGTTGGGACCAGCTCTAAAGATCTCCAGTGTTTAGCAGCTCACCTTCTCTTAGGTAACAGGGCTTGAAATCCAGGTAAGGTCTTGCCAAGATCTGCTGGTAGAGCCAGAACTGGAGCCTGCTTTTATGAATCCAGGTCCAGGACTCTTTCCACAAGGCCTGTGTGAGGAGCAGGAAATGATGGTGAGCCCTCTGTGTGGGCCAGAAATACTCTTACACTCTCCTTCTGCCAAGGAGAGCCTGGATGTGGTGAAATCGGTTCAGGGAAATTTCCAATGTCCACATGTCTAGAGAACTTAAGAGTGTTTCCTCTACCACCACTTATATCTCCCTCCACTTGTGTATTAATAAAAATAGGACAGGAATTAGTGCTTCAGACAGGGCTGAGCTCTTCAGGGGCGACGACTGCGCACCTGCCCCAGTTTCCTCTTCCCTAAGGAAGCTCGTTAACAAGAGTGCTTCCTCCAGAGTAGCAGTTCCTAGCCTGTGTTTTATAAATACCTTTTTCTAATTCATCTATGCCTGATTTTGCTGGTGTTTTTATCTGGCTCAGCCCTAACGTGTAGGGATCTGGCCTAAGAGAGCTTTGACCAGTGTCTCAAGGTTAGGGCTCCCTGGTCCCATAGAAGCAAAATATGCTTCTGCAGCTACTTTTCAATAGTCTCAACAAGTACGCAAGTTAGGGAAAGGCTCGGAGGGCATCTGCTGGAGGGTCAAGCTGCGGCCCTGAAGCTGGGGTGGCGGCCAGGATTCCTTGATCCTGTTCCCAGTTCCCACAGGAGTTTTCTTGTTCTGACCTTAGGCCACATCAGGTATCCCCACTTTCTAGGCTTAAAAGGGAAATTTTGGTCTTTCCCAACTTACCCTCCACTCCATTTTTATGAATCTGTAATGCATCAGCAGCTTTTTTAATCTAGAAGAATATAGAGACATGCTTGACTAGGTACAAACTGGTATCTTCTGAGTTGAGAGAAAGAAACCCAAGAGAGAAACAGCTAAAGATACTTCCCACTTGAATTCTGACTTTGCCCATGTTGTCCAAGATGAATGCTCCTGTAGTTCCTTTTCCCTGGGTCCAGAGTCAGGAAGTAGTATTTTAACATGTACTTAGCCCTTGAGTCACATACAAACAAATATAATTGGAATATTTTCTCAAGTGCTGGTGACTGAATTCGAAGAATCAGCCACCACCTTTCTGGACATGAGAAGTAGGGTCCTAGAGGAGGGAGTATTTCAAAAAAGAGCAAAAACCAAGCAGGTGTGAAGCAGATTTTGCTGGAGATAGAAGACCATCCTGGTCGCACTCCCATGGGCCCCTTCCCTCCCTGCTCAGTCCCTGAGGCAGCATCACAAGGGATGTGAAATCCTGTGGTCTCCGCCGCATGCCTTCCCCCTGTGCCTGTCAGCCAGGCTCTTCACTGGTCTTTCTCCTCTTATTAGACAATCCCAGTCCCTGGGAGGAGGAGGAGGAGATCTATAAATTGGTAACCTGTGGGCATGCCGTGTGCTCCCTCTTACCTGTGTGTAGATTTGGTCACGCTTCTGCAGAGGCCGACAGCCCTGGGGAAAGCCTGGGCCCCCTGACCCTGTTTGGCTTCCGTCCCACCTCAAGCTTTTTGCTGGTCCCAAGAAGGCAGGGTGGACGCTTGCTTCACCTGGCTCTTCAGGACCTCTTCCTGCTCACACCCGCTGCTGCCCTGTCCTGCACTCGAGAGTGTGGCCTTCTGTCCTCTGTCTGCTTCTTCAAGGTTTAGGCGCTGCTTTCTCCACCCAGCTTCCTGTGACCCAGAGCTGGGTTTTTTGTTATTTTAATTGATGTATCAATCACATTCCTAAAATGCACCCCTTTAAAGTATACAGCTGTGGTTTCAGTATACTCACAAGGTTGTGCAGCCATCACCACTAATTCCAGAACATTTCATCACCCCCAAAAAAGACCCCATGCCCATTAGCAGTCACACCCCCTTTAACACCTCCCCCAGGCCCTTGCAACCACACATCTACTGTCTCTGGATTTGCCCATTCTAGACATTTCATAGAACGGGAATTACAGCATCTGTGGCCTTTGTCTCTGGCTTCTCTGACCCCAAGCAGGCTGCTCTTTGTGCCCCGCAGTCTCTCTGGGCCACTCTGAGGCCAAGCGGCAGACAGCTGGAGACAGGCTCGGTCCCAAGGATCGGCTTTCTGCTTGAGGATACAGGACCAGGAACGTGGAGTCTCTGAATTAATGAGTGTCTGGGACAACTCCCAGCAGTTAGGACAGGAACTCGTGGAGGGACTGGTTCTTCTCTTCCTATTTAGGGTGGCCACTGAAGCTTCACTAGCCCTTAGCCTGTCAGGCTGAGGCCTCTGTAGGGTTCCTTCTGGCCTCCCCAACATACCTTCCCTCACCCTTCTCCATTCACACACCCACACACACTGCACACCTGCCCTTGGCCTTTGGATCACCACTGCTGCCCTTGAAGAGCTGGACAAGAGCTCGCTGCGTGGGCATGGCCCAAGTGGGAGGGTTGAACACAGGTGGGGTGGCCTCATGTGTGACAGTGCACGGCTGCTGCTCCTCTCTGCAGGAGCCCTTCTGGCCGCCACACAGCCTTCCCTGCCCTGGGCTGGCTGACAGTGATTTTGGCCTAGGAGCTTCCATGAGGACTGCCAAGAAAACAAAATACTACTATTGTTTACTAAGCTTGAGTCTGTTTACATCCAATGACTCTCCAATGAGAAAACAGATTTTGAGTACTTATCGCTCTCCCTGCTGATACTTGAGCCCCGCTCTGTCTGCAGAGCTGTATTTACACTCTTGTACTGCTTGTCACAAAGAATGTGAGAGCCAGACTTGCTCTCCCGCTTGCACCGTGCTCTGCCCCCACTCCTGCCCCCACAAAGGTATCTTCCATGTGTTCTTGGCTCTCTCCCCGTCCTGTACAAGAAGGGCCTCTGAACTGACCTGGCCAATGCGTGTGCATGGCTTCTGGCCGAGTATCTGCCGTAGAGATGGAGAGGGATTGGAAACTGGCCTTCTGTGGACAGGATGGCTCGTGTCTTCTCTTGCAGGTGTCAGGAAGGCAGCGTGTGCAGCCACATCTCAGCTAGTCTCAGAGCTGACCAAGGAGGATGCCATGACCTGTGTTCCTGCCAAGATGCCTAAGAAGAGTGAGGAAGTCCCCACCATCCTCGAGGAGACCACAGAGTTGCTCGGCCGTGCAAGCTAAGCCAGGTCCTGGGGCCACGGCAGCTCCTCAGTGGAGCCCCCGACTGTCCCGCCTGCAGCATGTACCTGAAGGGTCGCGGAGGTGTTCCTCTGCGGTGGCCGCTCCCATCACCCTGACCCCACCTTACTCTCCGGCATGCTGCTCTCTGCCCATCGCACACAGCTTCAGCTGCCTGGAGGCCAGAAGTGTGGGGGGCCCAAGCCCAACCGGGGCAGTCCTGGCTCGTTACCAAAGCAGGCTCCGTGTTTGCTGCCTTAACCCCAAGTGTCTCCACTGTTCTCCAGGGCCTCATCTCAGACAAGGCCCACCTGCTCTCTCAGCCCCTGCCTCTCTAGTGGGCTTTGCCTAGGTCAATTGTGCTGGGTTTGTGCTTTTCTGTTGTGTGTTCTCTGGTCCTGAGAGCAGCATGGGCTTAGGAACCTCTGGGCTCCATCCCCCAGCTCTGCTCTGCCTGCCCCGGCTCCTGTTGTCTATTATTGGTGGGGAGGCACTGGGAGGTGCTTCCAAGGAAGTGGGGAGCAGATCCCCCTCCCACCCCACCATTTGAGAAAGACCTCCCCAAACAAGGAGGATCTGCCTAGGCCAGGGCCTGGGGGCGGGCAGGCAGGCAGGGCAGGGTGGGGCGGAGCCGCCCCCAGCCTGCTGCCGTGCTGTGCACCTGCCCTGGCCTCTCTCAACCCTCCCCCGTACCAGCCCCCAGCGGCTGAGCCACGGGCCCTCCTCACGCCCTCCCCAGAGCTTTGGTCTCATCTGAAAGTGTGGGCTGTCCTGTGACCATCCCCACACCTTACCCTCTGTCTCCAAGGAAAGGGGAGGTGGAGCCTCCTGGTTGAGAAATTGTTTTGCAAATGGATCTATTTTTATATGAATTTTTTTTTTTAAAGAAAAATAAGCCTTCCTCCTTTCACCTCCATAATATAAGAGGCTTTGATGGCAGGTTCCAGAGTCCCTGGGATTTCTCACCACAAGCCTCAATTCTGAGCAAGGCCCTGGACCTCCATTCAGCCCTGAAGCCTCTGGGCCCTCAAGGCCAGTGTAGACTCTCACCCCCAACATCTGACTTGGGGGCCAGAGGCGGCTCTTCTCTGGTTGAGCTGGACCAGGCCTAAGCGTAATAGGAGCTCTCAAACAACAAAGAGTTTTTATAAATTTAATATATTTATCAAGCCAAATGTGCAGATGCTAACTGGACGCTCTGGAGAAGTGGGCCCAGGGACGCCCCACCCTGTTCTCTCTTCAGCAGTGGGAAGGCCACATATTTCGGTGGCCACAGCCACAGGAAGCTCAGATTCTCTGGCTAAAGGTAACACTTTGCCCTCCTGTGCTCCTCTTAGCTTCCCGCCACCCCCAGGTAGGGGGCGAGAATGGCACTGGAAAGGCCTGGCCCTAAAGTATAGTTCTTAGAGCAAGGGGAGCTTAGGAGACCTCAGGCGCCCCCAGGGAGGCCTTGAGGCTGGGCAGAAGGGTTCTGGTTGCTAGAGCCTGTGTGCAAAGGGGCGCCAGCAGCCCCCCTGAGCTAGTGCTGGGAGGACTATGGTGGGGGGGGGGGGCTGCTACTCCCCTCAGTCCCCTCCTCCCTGCTGACATCTGGGGCTTTGACCCTTTCTTTTTTAATCTACTTTTGCTAAGATGCATTTAATAATAATAATAAAGGGACAAAATGCAAACCTGTTTCCCTCGCCTCTTGGGCTTCTGGGATGTCATCACCTCCAGTTTGTTGGGTTTGTCTCCAACTGTTAATAAAGCATTGAAACAGTACTGCCTTACAGCTTCCTTGTGAATTTCTGCACTCTTCACTGTCATCCAGGCTCCTCCCCGGTTGTCCTGCCTCAAGCCTGTGACTGACTTGACAAATCATCAGAAGGGTGGCGGCACCTTTGAGTGCTGGATGGGTGCAGGGCTGGCTGCCTCTGTAAGGGAGTGGGGCCCCAGTTCAGCCCCTGCCCTTCTGCATTGCTGCCTGTTAGCTCAGAACCCTTTTCTGGGACTCCACCCCCACCTCCCCATGACTCCAGACCTCACCTGCAGTTTCCTGGCAGTACCTAGGACTCTCTTGCTAAGGGAAGCCTGTGACTGCCATTCTCCCACATTCCCCTCCCTGTGGACACACTTGGTGGCCACAGACCACCTTCCCGGCTAGGGCTTACCCTGGGGTGGGAACCTGAGCCTGCCCAGTAGAGGCCAAAAGACAGACGTCTTGATACTCAGACTTGCTTGAGCACGCAGTGGCCTGCACAAAGAAACCTTACAGACCAGACCAGGATAGACAAGGCGGGGCTTGGAGAGGACAGGAGGCCATTTGGGCAGCTCTGGAACTAAAAGCCTCATTAGGTAGCCTTGCAGCCTGGGCAGCTCTCTCTCCAGGATGTCTGGGGATGTGGAGGTGGGCTCCCTGCGTCCTTCCTCCCTACCCCCGGGGGCCATGCGTTTCTGGCTTAGGCCGCACAGGCACACGCACCAATGAGGGGACCAACCACAGCTGCTCACACGCTCTGCTCTGCCAGTCTCCTGCCGCACCTGGAATACAACCAGGGCGACACCCCGCCCTCTGCAGCCTGGCTCTCAGAAACAACACCCTGCTTGCATCTCAGGCCGTGCACACCACCCTTCCTCCCCCGCAAGAAGGCCGCCCCCAGAAGCTTATGTGGAAGGCTCGGTTTCCATGACAACAGACTTAAGGCGCTGGCAGACGCTTGACCCGCTCCAGGAGTACACAGGATGTCCAGAGACAGCCACCCCCACCCTGCCGCTGGGCATGCCCTCACCCTCACCGACCCGGCCTGATAACCCTAGTGGGTCTTTCTATCCTTCCGCGCCTTCTGGCCTTTCCTCCCACTCTGTTGCCTGCAGCTTTGGCAGCAGCAACCTCCAATCCATCTTTCCTTGGAGGCGGCGGGAGGTGGGCTAGGCCAGTAGTAAAAGCGCCGAGAAAGGAGGGAGGCCGTTTGGTTTGCGGGTAATCCGATGTCAATCCGATGTCCGGCGTGCCCTCTGTCCCCTGGACGCCCCCCTCCCCCTTTCCTGCACACACGCAAGGAAGCGGCGAACCCTGCGTTTCCATGGCTTTGCTACAGAGTGTAACCTAGAATGTGAATTCCAGATGGGAAATCAGGGGCAAGCTGTTCACTGGGCTTCTGGCATTCCCTCCCTCCCACCCTCGCGGCATTCCCAAGCCCCCTGAGGTGGGGGGAGGGGTGGGGGTGGAAGAGGGCGGGCAAAGGAGAGTCCACCCTCCTCCCGCGCAGCCGGGAGGGCGCTCAGAGTGGTCACTTGAGCAGGGAAGGGGCGGAACTCGGGAAGCGTCCACGGCCCCCGCTCCAGCTCTGTGTTCAGCGCGCGCCGCCCCCTCGCACGGGTCTGCTCTTCTGCCTGGAGACAGCGGCAGACAGACAACTGCGCACTGCCACGTCGTGCTCAGAAATCCCTCCTCCACTGCGGACCCGCAAGCCGATTACACACACAGTGTACAGTCCCACAGGCACCATTACGGTCAACCAGACACCTATTATATGTGCACAATCGTGCTGCACGCATACACAGCCGCATTTAACAATTATACACAGATACTCAGGCAGTGACACAAAACCGAGACGCAACACAATCATCGCCTCCCGATCCCGCTCTTCTAGCATACTACTCTGAGTTCATCACTTCATCCATACACGCCAGGAGCCCCCATCTCTTACACAGAAACAGCCCACCTTTCAGAAGAAACCTTTTAATTTTTCAAAGAAAAAAAAGCCATATAAATATTAGAGTATAAAACTTGCGTGAGACACAGGAAGGGGGTGGGGTTGGGAGCTACGTGACTATGCAAAGAGAAGCGCTTAGAGGAGTCAGTACGCGGGAAGGGGGTCGCCGCAGCGCGTGGACACAGCACAAAACACAGCACGGGCCGCCGCGGGCGGGTTCGGGGACAGACGGCTGCGCGGAGCCGGCCGCCCGCTCGCCATCACGGAAAAATACGCCGCACTATACACTATTGGTTATTCTACACCAGCCGAAAGAGGGAGGGGTTTCCTATACTAAGTAAGGGCCGGAGTGGGGTTCTCGAGAAGCCCCGCTGGGTGAGCGGGACCCCGGGGGCAGAGGGGTGAGCAGAGGAAGATCTATGCACAAGGAGGCACTGGGGGACTTTAACCAGGCTCTGGCCACGAGGGGGCGGACTGGGGGCCTGGGCAGTGGCCTTCACAGAGAAGGAATGGCACCTGGCAAGGTGAAGGGCTGGGGCCGCTGGGGCAGGAGGCGCCCTGTGGAGAAGCCCTGATCTCAGGCTGACACTTTCTGTCCACTTGGTCCCTGCTCTAGCTCCCGTCCTTCCCAACCCAGGGACCAAAAATAGCTGAGCGGGCCCCTCCCTCCCTACTGGGGCCACACGGATCCTTCCACAGAAGCACCTCTGGAGTACCCAGCACCCACAGAGGCCCCTCTGACCTCTCCAGGGGACCTGTCCCAATCCTGTTCAGAGCTGCCTTGGACCACAAGGCCAGTTCAAACCCACCGGTTCTGGAAGCTCAGCCCAACGCTGGCTGCCAGGCTGCCCTGTACATGGGAGATGAGGGTCCAGCCTGGGGCATGGCTTCTGGCTGGAACCTGGGGATCTGGTCGGTACCCTGGGGCATACAGAGCCTCCTGCAAGACCCTGTTAACTGACAGGACCAAGCTTTGTCCACCCTCCATCCACACCCACACCCTTCTTTATCTTAGCACCCCACACTGTCTCAGAACATGCAGTGGGGTCTCTTGTTTGGGGAGGGGGAAGTCACAGCATGCAGTGGGAACATTAAATGATGACAAACAGAACAGAACAGAAGACTGGTCCCCAGGGTGTTGGGAAGAGGCATGGTAGCAGAATGCCCTCCCTAAATCCAGCAAGCATCAGTACCATGGGAATGGTGACCATGTCTCCCAAAAACTTGAGCTTGGTCTCAGGTTCTGGAAGGAGGCGAAGGGACTGGCACCAAACCATGCTTTTGGGGCAAGTTTGAGAATTGAAGGAGAGGTCAAGAAGTCATGATGCCCTTCCAACTCTTTAGAACTATGAGCCTTTTTAGGTCACCAGGTACCTCAACACCCCAACCACCTTAAGAAAGAGAAGGGTGGTGTAGGCAGGAGGGAGGTCGGGGATGGGCCTGATTGAATTTGTAAGATGGAGGAGTTCAGCTGTAACTGAAGGGGGTGTGATAAATGGTGTCTACACAAACCCCACTACCCCCATGGGCACAGCAAGTGATTGGATGGGGGTTCCCAGCAGAACTCCCTTTGCATATTCAATCCCCTGGGGGCAGGGGTGGGGGGTGTTGACCGGGCACTTGTTTCCATTTCCCAAGGGGAGCATGGCCTGGGCCCCTACCAGTTTCCTGGGGGTGAGCCCTGAAATCCGAGGCTTGGGCACAGGTAGGGAGAGGCTGGACTGGTTGGGGAGGGAGGCTGCCCTGTGGCTTTGGGCCTGGCCTCCATGTTACTTCTTTTCCTTCTTGCCCGACTTCTTCTTGTTGCCATTGCCCCCTGCCGGGGCCTTGCCATCACGCTTGCCAGCTGCGTTGGTCAGAGTGGCGTTGCTGCCAGGGATGTAGACATTCTGGCGGTAGTCGGGCACATGCTGCAGGGTGAACTGGGGCCCGTAGCGGGCACTCAAGCCCATGGTGCCGGCGCCCCCTCCCAGGGTGGAGCTCCCATCAGCGGCTTCTGCAGAGACAAGGGAAGGTCAGGGGCTAAACCTCAGGGTCCCCAAGTCCCTCTCTTCTAGCACCAGCAGGGACAGCAGTGGACATGCCATCCTGACCCACAAGGGTAGAACTAAGAGGCTCCAGAGTGGCCACCTAGGTTTGTTTTCCCAGCTCTTTTACCTACTAGCCAAGCCTTCCTTAACCTCCCTGTGTCTCCTCAGATTTCTGAATTGCAAAATGAGAATAATAAAGGTACCTACCTCCTCTGGTTTGGTGAAGGCTAACCAGGATTACAAGCACGTTGTAACTGAGATTACATACATCAAGCACCTGGAACAGTGCCCGCTGCCTGGCGAGGGCATCAAACACGCTAGCCATCATCTCTCTCCAGGCTGAGACTTGGCTCTTGAGCCCCTGCCCCAGCCTTTCTCCGGGCAGCCTCTCTGGTCTCCATGCTAGACCTCCATGGTTCCTGCAGGTTCCTAGCCTGTTTCACCCAGTGCCAAGCACAGAGTGGGCACTGAGTCATTCTGTTTTGAGTGAGGGGTGGGGGCTCCTCCAGGGATTCATTTCAGAACAGCAATTGATGCCTACTCTGTGCCAGGGACCTTGCTAGATGCTGCGTGTGCATGATGGTGTCTAACCTGCACGCAACACTCCAGGGAGGTGTGTGGTAGTACCCTGCTATAGAGGTGAGAGAAGTCAGGGTCAGAGGAGGTAAAAGACTTGCCCGAGGCCACACCAGCCAGGACAGGGGGGGTGGGGAGGGGTGGGGGTGAGGCCTAAGTACATCCTAGGTGTAGCTGTAGGGTATGGTCACCACCAGCAGAGGCCTGAACCTCATCACTACTCTGAGGGTGAAGAAGGGGAGAGGCTGAGAAGATGATGACTGACCAACTGTCTTAGGTCCAATGTGGCCCCAGGCTCACAATGGCAGAGTAGGTGACATCACAGAGCCCGGCTTCCTGCTCTGCACAAGGAGAAACTGGGGTCCCGAGGACTGCAAGTTCCCTGGGAGCTTGACAGAATCACAGCCTCTCAGAATCTGCATTTGAACACCGTATCCAGGTGACACGTGGCTCCAGGTGATGTGTGGCACATTGAAGGGAGAGAAATACAGAAGACCCTACTTCACTGAGGTTTTGTGAGGATTCCAGGAGAAAGTGCTTCACGCAGTGCCTGGGCACTTAGAGAGAGCTCACTGAAGGCTTGCTGTTGCCAAAATCACCATCACCCTCATCACTGTCACCGTCACCATACCGGGTGTCACGGCTTCTCCCCTCCATGCCCCCTACCTCCAGGGGGTTAAAAAAAAAAAGAACAACACAGGGTTTTGATGACTCCGCTGAGTTCAGGAGGGCTCCTGTTGGAGTCCTCTGGCAGCTAGAGAGTTAAAGCCCCAGAACGCCCAGCCCAGACCTGTCCAGCAGAAGGGCTCCCAACTGGCCTTCCTCTACCCCCACCCTAGACCCTGGAAGTGCACAGGGAGAGTGACTAAACCCAGAGAGGCTGAGTAATCCTGGGACATCAACCAAGGATTGAGAAATAGAGAGACAGGAAATATTTTCATAGAACAGCATCAGAGGGGGAGGGACGCAAGGGAAAGCAAAGGAGAGAGGAGCCCCAGTCTTTCCGCCTCTTCATTCCAGGCTCAGGTTTCCACAACCTCCATTTCAAGTCCCAAATCCCTACGTCTGGGGCCTTCAGGGGGCGGGGAAGTGGGCTGGGTGGGAGGGAGCAGAGCCCACTTCCTTCTCTCTTTCCCCTAGCCCTTTCATTCCACTGACATTTCTACATTTTCTCTAATTAACTCCAGGAGGGAGCCGGTCCTCCACCGCCCCGCCCCTCCCTGCTGTCTGGGAATATAAGTGCTGGGGGGAGGGGCCCAGATCTGGCTTCAAGAGCCAGGGTTCCCAAGTGATTTAGGGGCAAAGAGGGGAGACGTCAGAGGCGCCAGTGAGAGAGAGAGAGGGGGAGAGATGGGCACCAAAAGGGGGAAGGGAGGCAGAAATAGAAAGATAGGAAGGGCGGGATTGGATAACTGGAAGCTAGGCCCACCCACATCCTACAACACACCCAGGATCTCTAAGAAGCACCCGAGCAGACAAAAATGACAAAGCCTGCCCCTGCCACCCCCTCCCTAGAAGCACAGACCTGATGTCGGCCTGCGTTATGGGATGCACTGAGGTGGGGCTAGCCAGGAGGGAAGAAGATTGGGAAACCCAGGGTGTAACACAGAAACAGGCCAGCCTGGAGTTCTGTCTGGTCAGCTCTGCCACTAAGAGCCAGCCATATGACCTTGACCAAGGTCCTGTCTGACCCCAACCTCAATTGGACTGCAGGCTCTCATCTTCTGCAGAATCAAGTCTGCAGAAGGGCACCTCCTTCTACCCTGCAAGACTTAGTTTGGGCAGGAACTGGGATCTTCCCTGAGCACAAGGAGAAACAGACTCTGAAGAGCAGCAAGGAAGAGGTTAAGGCACTGCCTGCCTCCACTCCCCTCTCCCACTCCAGCCTCACCTCAGGGAAACGGCTCCCAGCCCCAGCGTTCCCCCTCTGCCCTGCCGTCCCTACCCAGGGGCTGAAGGCAGAAGCTCCAAACAGCCCGGAAGGCCTGCTCACTCACCAGGGTGGGAGCCACAGACCGCAGCCTCCTGGAGAGCACACCTTCCCCTCAAATGTTTATGTAAAAAGCCTCCCAAGGTACTTATTCTCCCCACTCTCTCGCCCTCAGCGGCCCCACAGGCCTGGCTGGGCTGGACTCCAGGAACCTCTCTGACTCCAGGGCCAGGAATCGGGTGTGAAAGTGAGAGTAGGGCCTGACCCTGCCACCTCCACCCCCAGGGTCCATCCCCCAGGGCCAGGGTTTACTCCCGGGTCAGGCCCTGTGTGGGCTGGAGGGTGGAACCCTGACAGGGCAGGCAGCCTTCGGTGACCCCAGGGACCTCCTGGGAGGGTCTGGGGCTATAAATACTGACTCCGTTTCTGTTTTTAAAATCTGGATTTAGGCTAAAAAGGCTGCTTCCTGGCTTTAGGGTTTAAAGCCACAACAGCTAAATATACCTTACTGTCTGTTTACTTCCCTCAAGAGTCCAACTTGGCGTCTTCTCAGACCCCACCACCTGCGTCTCTCATACTCAGGGTCTGGCCTCTCTAGAATTACAGCAGCCCCCGCCCCACTGCCCCTCCCCACCCCCTGAACCTAGGCCAGCCCTGTCTTCCCAGAAGGCTGGTGCCCCTGCCGCTGCTCCCTTCCTCTTCATCAGCCATGGGCCTGGCCCCCACGGCCTCACAGACATCCAGGGAAGCCTTGTCAGACTAAACAAATGAAAATAAAGGGTGACCAGTTAAATGTGAATTTCATGTAAATTTTTTTTTTTTTAGTATAGTTATGTCCCCGTTCTAACATTTGGGACCTACTTATGCTAAAATACTATTTGTTGTTAAAATTTAACTGGCCATCCTGTATTTTATCTGGAACCCCAATCTGGGAGAATAATGCAGCATTGAGAGAAACCTGTTCGCCTAAAAGGGAAACTGAGGCTGATGGAAAGGCAGACGTGGTTACTGGAGCAGACAGGGCATGAACTTAGGAGCAAGCTGGGTTAGAATCTCCAGTCTGCAGCTCAAAATGGGGGCCTTCGAGCAAGCAGCTTCTCAGTCCCCTCATCTGTCAAATGGAAGGACTCAGACCTGCCTTACAGAGTTGTGAGAAGATCCACCGACATGAGGCCCACCAAGCTTGCTGAGCATGAGCTGGGGCAGCATGCAGGCACGACGGCAGCGATGACTGCTGTGACTTTACCTGATTCTCCACTAACCAGGCCTCCAGAGACACTGGACAGTGGGGCTCTCAGCTCACTGAGTGAGGCCAGTGCCTGAGTCCTCCGCCAGCCTCCATGTAAGCCCAGGGTTAGTCGCTCCAGAAGCTAGTGCTTATTAAACAGGCATTATTCTAATTCTACCTTCCATCCCACCAAGGGTCAAAAGAGACCACCATCTATCAATTTTTACCACTGCGGACTTCCACGTACTTTCACCCCTGTGCCCTTCCTCTCTGCCAATCCTGTCCCGAGGCCCCTGTGACACTACAGTGAGAGCTGTTGTTCCTGTACCGATGTTATAGTTAGTGAGACCGCAGCCCAGAGGGAACGAGTCACTTGCTGGAGGACTCGCAGCCAAGCGGTGGTGCCAGGACTGGAATCCAGGCCGGCCTGCCTCCAGAGCCTGCACTCTTCAGTACTAATGATGTCATTCTCCCTCCATGCCCAGGACTCTTGGCTGTCATCCCTGAGGAGTAGCATCACCTGAATCTCTATCGTTGAAGGTCTTTGTTACCTTGTGGGAAAACCAAAATCCTGCTCTGGATGTGGGGGCAACAAAGAAAAAAGAGAAGGGGTCCCCACAGGTCCAGCGTGTGTTTCCTACTGGGAGTATCCACACCCACTTCCCTGGCTTCAGGGCGGGTACGGATCAGGCTGCAGGCCCCGGTACTCCATGCTTTGCCATATCGTTTCACTGAATCCTCACAGCAACCCTTTGAGGTCTCTGTTCCCACTTTCTTGATTGAGGAAACTGAAGTTTAGAGAGATTAATTGATCAAAGGCACAAAGATGGCAAGTGGCAGAGCTAGGACCCAACCTATAGGTGTCCCTTCCGGGGCAACACTTGTAAACACTGCTCCCTACTTCTCCTCCAAGGATCTTTCCTTGTTCACTCCCTCCGGGCATCCCAGAGCCCCCATCCCTCAGCTACTCTCTAATCTGTCTTTTTCCTGGAATTAAGGGCTGTGTAGACCAGCTGACGTATAGGCTGGAAGCCAGTCTCGGGGCACGGTGCTGTGGGATGCACCCCAGGACCCCAGGTCTCCCACTCCACACGTGTTGGCACAACTTACCACTGGCGGAGGCCAAGATCATGGCTTGTAGCATCTCTGTGTCGAACTGGTTGTTGGGCCAGGTGCCGGTTTCATCGCCATTTTGGGATCTGCAGAAAGAGTGGGCTGGTGAGCGTGCTCTCCCAAGCCACCCCACCCCGCCCTTCCTGTCCCCGCTCAGGGCCCCCAGATCTAGTGCCCAACCCCAGCTCTCACCCAAGACCTGCCCCTTTCAGCAAGGTAGGAGGGAGCTTACACAATCCTTCAGAAGCCAGACCCCACCTGCCAGTCCCCCAAATCAGCTTTCTACCTGTCGTTTCAGACACCATGGCCCTTGGAGGGAGCGGGCAGGACTCACTGCAAGCTGCATCCCCCGACCACTGCGAGGGAGCAGTGGCTCACAGTAAGGGAGAGCAGACCCTCTCCAGAGGACAGTGGAGGGTGGGAAACAGGAAAGAAGGTGCCACAGCTAGGGAAAGGCCTGAGAACCTAAACAGAACCCAAAGGCAGAGGCTGGGAGGCCCACGAGACGCTGGGGCTGGGGGAGAAGCTGCTAAAACTCAACCCTGATATGCTTTGGGGGCTTACTCAGGCCTCAGGATAAAATCCACAGGCGCCTGAGAACCAGCCCTTCCTATTTCCCAAGAACCCCACTCCCAGCATTCTATCGTGAACCCTTTCTGAGTCCCATTCCTGACTCCTTCACTCTCTCTTACCAGCTCCTTTTGGTCAGATACTGCTCCCTAGAATGCAAGCTTCTTACCTCTGCCTTGGCAACGTGAAGCGAATAAGTTTGTCAGAGGGGACCCCTGAGCCCACCCAGGCTGGGTTAGGTGCCTCTGCCGTGTTCCCACCCTCACTGGCTGCTCTGTGGCAGCTCTAGGCCCACGGGGACTGCCACTGTCCCACCCCCCTACCCACCCCTCCCCAAATCCGCTCCACCCACAGACCCAGTTCCTCGAGCTTTGGGAACAGGGCTGTGCCTGTTTCCTACTGAAGCACCTAGTTAACAACTTTAGATGCTCTAAACAGTGAGAAAAACACGAGGTGATTCATAATTGTTAAAAACGTTACCCTGAACTCTAAGGAATGGTACCCTGACCTGGACTTTTTCCCATAGTAATTTTACTCCTATGCTTTTAAGAGAATTTCCAAGGCTCAGATGATTTCCATTTTCGAGGGGAAGCGGAAGCAGCCTGACACAGTCTATTAGTTGACCTCTGCACTGTCTGGAACACTGAAATTCCTCAGTGAATGCTTGTTGCCTGAATTAATGAGGAGAGCCCTACTGAGAAAGTTAGGTCACTATGAGGTAAGAAGCATTTTGCACCAGGGCAGGGGCTGGAGGGCAGGCCCTTGAAGGCAGGCAAGTTGGGGTGGGGGAGGGACGGAGTGTAAAAGTGTGTGTGTTTATCACGGTGGCCTGGCCAAGCAGAGTCGAGAACAGCTTTATGCTTTTTCCGAGGTCTGTCCTTGCTTGTGGTTTTTCCTGATCTGGAACTCAGGCAGCGGACGTGTCTAAGGCCCACCAGCTGCCGAGTGGCGCCCTCTTTGCTGTCACAGCAAAGGTAGAGTTAGGGCTGGAGGAGAAAGCAGGCAGGTCATTTCTCCCTCTGTAGAGTGGCAAGAGCTGGAACTCTGGATTCACTTATTCAACCGGTATTTATTGAGCAATTATTGTGTACCAGACACGGGGCTGGGTGCTGGGTTTGTAGCTGTGAACATGATTGAAATAGCCCGGTGTTCAGTCTCCACTGACAGGCTGATAGTAAATAATTACACGATCACTGAATTTTAATTGTGACAAGTGCCACAGAGGCAGAGAGCAGGGGTGTAAGAGAGTACTGACCTCATCGGGGTTAGGGAGCCAGTCAGTGCAGGCTTCCCCGAAGAAGAGACAGGGAGTTTAAATCTGAAGAAACCATCCAGGTGATCTGGAGAATGCCAGTCAAAGAAAAGTCGGAGGATAGAAAATCAATGCTCTGTAACTGCCGATGTAAAGACCAATTCAGGCAAGGTAGCAGTGAATACTTAAATATCACCCACAGATCATTGGCTAGTCACCAGCACTGTGAAAGCACCTTTGTAACACGGAGATCTGGGGGCACCGCTTTAACCCGGTGAACAAACTGAGCAACACTGACCATGAGACAAACCGACAACAAATGATTCCCAGCACAAAGAGCAGCGTCCCCCCCACAGTATTCCTACCAGACTGCGTGACCTGGCCCCATTGTGAGAAAATGATCCCCAAACACAGACTCTGGGATGTTTGGAAAGACAACTGGCCTGCAGTCTTTAAAACATGTCTATGTCATCACACACACACACACACACACAAAACCTTCAAAAGGCAAGGAGGCTGTTTTAGATTAAAGGAGATGAAAGAGAGGTAACAAGCCAATGCAATTTACGCTCCTTGATTGAATTCTGGCGTTAAAAAAAAAACCAGGTTAAAAGGACATTTGGGGAATGTTTATGAAAATCTGCTAGTGGACTGTGTATTACTGCATTAATGTTAAAGTCTTCAAATGTGAGCATTCTTTTGTGGTTATGTATGAGAATGTTATTGTTATCAGGAGAGAGATACTGAAGTACTTCAAATGTTTTTAGGTCTGCAACTCTCAAATGGTTCAGGGTGTGTGTGTGTGCATGTTGCCAGAGAGAAGAGAAAATAAATGTACAAAATTTTAACGACTGATGAATCTAAGTTTAAAAGAGTATCTGGATGTTCATCATAGTATTCTTTCAACTTTAAGAGGTTTGAGCCATTTTAAAGTAAAAACTCGAGTGATACAGTAAAGTCAACTAGGAGAAGGGTAGTGTTGGAAGAGCTTTCCAAGCAAAAGGAGCAAAAAGCCCCAGCCTCTAGGCTGGGCGAAGCTCAGTGAGCTCAAAGCACTAACAAAGCCAGTGTGGCTGCTATGGGACGGGGTGGTGGGGCTACAAAGTGTACACTGGAGATTGTGTTCTTATCCTAAGAGCTCTGGGAAATCTCTGAGGTATATAAAAGGGGGTTGTCAATTAAGTATTTAAAGATCACTGTTAAGGTAGGTAAACTCCTCCAACTTGAATTTTTTATTAAAATATTTTAGTTTCTTTTACTGTTACCTTCCAGATGTCTAAATCTCCAGTCTGTTGTACTGGTAATTTAACTCTGTAATAGAATAGTTTGCTGCCAACTCTTTATATTAAGTAATTTTAAAATATTTGTAATATTGTTGAGTGACTAATGAACCATTAAGTTCTTGGCATTAAAAAAAGAAGAAGATCACTGCTGCTCCCATGAGAAGACTGAGGGATGGGGGGCACCTCTGGGAGGGCAAGAGCCCAGTGATGGAGCCTCAGCCACCTCTGTCTCCATGACAACCCAGGAGTCCTCACTTGCAGGCAGACTGAGCTCTCCCTGGGCTCCCCTGGTGGGGCAGGGCTGAGGCAGGAGGGCTCAGGCTGAGACAAAGGGCCTAATGTGGATACAGTGGGGAGAGCAGATGGGGCGAGCAGCAGGGGGCTTGGAGCGGACAACAGGGTCAGACACCCTGTGCTGGTGGGTGATGGTGTTGAGGGAATGAAGGTGAGTGGAAAGGTGGGCCTGGAACCATGACGGACTGGGCGGGGCTGCGAGGAGGGTTCTTAGGAAATGACTGAAGGCTGGAGGCCAAGCACATGGGCAGGAGATGAGCAGAGAGAGAGTTCTTGTTGAGCCGTTTACTGAGAGCTTCTTATTTCTGGGTACTGGGCTGACTAAATTATATACATATTGTGTATTTCAGCCCAAGAAACACCCACAGGTAAGTGTTATTATCCTTATTTCCCAGCGGATGAAACCGGGGCTCAGAGAGGTTGAGAGACTTTCCCAAAACCACACAGCTGGCAAGAGGCAGCTGTTGTGAAATCACACAAAACTGGCCTAATGTGACTCCAAAGCCTCTGATCTTATACATAACAACATACTGGGCTTCAGCAGGGATGGGAACTCTTTCAGGATTTGAGGAACAGTGAAAAATAATAGTGAAGGAGACGGACTACATCTAACTGACCTTTTTCCAAGTGTCAGTGCCTGTGACAGGCCCTAGGATTTAAGAGACGATATGATCTTGCCCTAAGGAGTTTGTATTCTGGTGTGCTGGGGGTGTGTGTGTGAGGGACAACCCCAGAGGCCAGGCTGCGGTTAAACGCTCCCTGCATCCTGCTCAAAACAAGGAGAAATATGGGGAAGACACCCCTGACCTTAGCCTGGGCTTAACTGTGTTCAATCTAAGTGCATGTGTATCTTTTTAATGTAGTAAAAGCCTGTCTGTATCAGCTAAAATGTTTACCCATTAGAGAGGCTATTATGCAATAATTAAATGACTTATGAAGAACTTTTCTTATGATGTGGTGCAAAGAGAAAAAAAAAACAGGCTACAATATTGATGGACAGTATGACCTCAATTACTAACAAAAACAAACAAAACTAGTGAGAAATATACTACTTGACTGGGATTAAAATGTGCTGATATCCTGTGAACAAGTCTGTGATCAGTTCGTCTAGATGATTAGATTTTAAAAAGCAGCAGTGGCAGAAACAAAAGCAACAGCAGAAAAAGCAAGAGCAGCCGCCTGCGCGTGCTAAGTGTACAAGAGAAAGTCTGAAATACATTTAAAAATATTAAGAGAGCTTAAGACATCAGACTCTCAAGCAGTTACAAAATGTGGACCTTAATTTGGATAAGCACACAAACAGGTTAACAGAGAGCAATATATAACTGGGGAAATCTGAATACAGACTAAGTATTTGATGATATTAATTAATATTATTATTACTATTAATCAATTACTTTTAGTGTTTGTGTGTTTAAAAAATGAATCATCTGTGAAAGATAGTGAAGACTGATGAAATACAATGGCTGTGATTTGTTTTAAAATAATTCGGTGGGAGGAGGGAGACGCGAAACAAGTCAGAGGGTTAGCTGAAGATGGAGAGTGAGGCCAGAGAGGCTCATTACACCAGTGTCTCTACTCTTGCATAGATTTGAAATTTTCTGTATTAAAAAAGTTAGTGGTGGTTTCCCTGGGTTGTAAAATTATGAGTGATTTTAAAAACTGTTTTCTCTATTTCTCATGTTTCTATAATGAGCAAGGATTATGAGCAGAAAAAAGTAAATTGCTATTGGTTTGTTTGTTGAATGGCTGCCCAAACAGAGGGAAAGATAGTGTCCCCTGCGGAAGGCAGAATAGAAGGGGAAGGGCAGTGTGGTACCATCAAAGCAGAACAGTGTGGGGACCAGGGGAAGCCAAGTGGAGAGTCTCCTCTGGGCAGAGGCTGGGAACAGCGGCGGGGAGGGGCCTGGGGCACAGCCTGAGAAAAGGAGAACTGGCTTGCTGGGCTCAGGCTTGAGACAACAGCTGTTGGGACTAGAAGCCAAGGATACAACCTGAGCATAGATGGTGGAAGAGAAGAGGAGCCCCTGGCAGGCAAGGACTTCAGAAAACTCCCTTTTGTCCAGGCAATGTGCCACAGCACTGGCTTGAACCTGAACCAGGTTTACTGAAGAACTCAACACTAGCCCTGCTCTGAACCTGGTGTGCCAGTGGCTGAGATGGGCCAGAACCAGGGTTCACCTGAATGAGAGAAACCGCCCTTCTTCATCCTCTCGCTCCCCTCGACTCATCAGATTGGCAGCAGGGAAAAACTCCCACCACTCTGTTGATCATGAGAGGGCTCACCACAGGGCCTTGGCAAATGCTCTTTCCTCCACCTGGAATGCCCTTCCCCTTTCTTTCAGCTGGTTGATTCTCAACCTCATTTCTTCCTGATGTCCTCCTGCCCCCCTGGCTAGGTCACATCCTTATTGTATACTCTCAAGACCTACTGTATGCTCTTCATTGCACTTAGGATAGCTGGAATCTCACAATTTTTTTTGAGTAATTATTTGATTAATATTTGTCTCCCTCAACACACTATAAACTCCCTGAGGGCAGAGATTATGTCTATCTTATATCTCCTATACCTAAAACAGTAACCACCTGTTACTATTTACTGGATGAATGAAAGAGGGAAATCACAGTTGTTGAACCAGGCCCCTAACAATGATTTTGTCTGGGCCCCTGTTGCAGCTCAATCAGAATTCTTGATTCCGTCCCCTTCAAGCTACCCGAGGAAGGGAGAGTTCCTGAGCCTTCTCCTCCATCTCAAGAGCTCCCACGTGTAGTTAGGCTACCAAGTCTCTCACATAATGAAAAGGGACTTGAGAGTGGGGTAAGTGCCCCAGAGGGCACGTCCTAGTCCACTGCTGAGGCTGCCAAGGCAGCAGTGAGCTCTGCTTCAGGGCCAGCACGTGGCCTGGGGTGGTGGAGGGCCAAGGAAACACAAACTGCCCTGTATTTCTCATCACCTCAGCTCAAATGTCACTTCCGTTCTCTATCCCCCTCCCTCATTACACTCACAACTGTCTTAGAACTTACTGTGAAAAAAAAAAAATTAAAAAAAAAAAAAAGAACTTACTGTGATTTTTAACTAGAAATGCTTTTAGTGTAATTTGTTGTCAATTTTCTGTCTTCCTTGCTGGCATGGAAGCCTATGAGTACAGGGATCGTATCTGCTTGTTCACTGTTATACATTAGTGTTCAGCAAAGGGCCTGGCTCATAGTAGATGCTCAATAAATATTTGTTGAATAAATAAATACATGAACGAATAAACGAATGACCTAATGGATAACCTGCAGGAAGGCTGGCAAGACCAGCAGGGAGAAAGGAGACAGCGGGGGTCAAGAGGAGGGCAAGGGCAATCCAAATCGTCAGGTTTGCTGCCTTGTAGGGGCCTCAGCCAGGAACTGCCTGAGACCACGATACCAGAGGCAGGATTCACAAGCCCAGGACCTGAGTCTCCACCTTGCACCAAGGTGTCCTGGGCTCTGGTGGCAGTGAGGACTCAGCACCTGTAGCATTTGGATGGAACGTGGGCAGCAAGTGTCCAGCTAGCAAGGAGCTGGGAAGGCAGCCCAAGCTCGGCGCCCCTCTCTGTCTTCTGGGCCTATTGGACTCCACCAGGCTCCCGACTTCTAACAGGGAGGCCTGGCCCAGAGCCCACCCCTCTCCCCTCAGACCAACTGCAGGTCTTTTGCTGAAGTCCTCCTCCACTCCACCCCTGCCCCAGGGTGTTCCGGTCTTAGCAGGAATTCATACCAGATTGATCTGGGCAGCTGGGGCAGCCTGGAAGGGAGGGTGTACTGGGGACAGCAGGGATCAAAGGCTCTGTGTGTGAGGGGCAGGGGAGGGAGAGCGCCTGCGGGGTACAGGCGCTTACGTTGTGTGCTGGCTTGCCCACAAGTTTTAAGAAATGACAGACAGGGAGAGGGACGCAGAGTAAAAGTCAGGATAAAAACCTAGAGATAAATAAAGAGCAACAGAGAATGAGGCAAAAAGAGACAGAAAAGAGACTTAGATATACAGAAACAAAGAAACACAGGCTGAGAACAGAGAGGAAAGCAAAAATAGTGAGAAATAGAAATTGGAGACAGAAGAACACTAGGAAGTGATCAAAGGAGAAGAGGCAGAAGAGAAGTCAGGGACAGTGAGAGGAAGGCAGAGACAGAGAGAAAAGGAGAAACAGAGACTG
This sequence comes from Bos javanicus, assembly GCF_032452875.1. Lineage (NCBI taxonomy): Eukaryota > Metazoa > Chordata > Mammalia > Artiodactyla > Bovidae > Bos > Bos javanicus. The sequence goes on along the minus strand of NC_083874.1, from coordinate 52,117,992 downwards.
AGACTAAGGAGGAGTCACATTTATTCATTGATTCCACATTTATTGAGCACCTAGCCATAGCAGGCGCAGCGCAAGGCACAGATCAGTGCAGGTGGACACAAACGGTAGGGACCGAGACACAGCAATAAAGACAGAAACAGAGAGAGACGAGGAGGAGGGAGAGGCAGACTAAGATGGGCTCTGAGCTGAGGACGGTTGAGAGTGGAGAGACCAGAGGCCTGCAAGCGGAGAAGGCAGGGCCGGGGGCCTGGGCGACCTGCCCCTCCAAGGCGGCTCTCCCACCTCAGCCCCACCTGCAGCCGCCTGGCTTCCCTCCCCTCAGCCTCAGCTCCTCCTTGCAGGCTCTGGAGGAGCCTCTGACTACTGACAGTTTCTCCTCTCCTCCTTCTGTCCCAGATTCCTCTGCCTGAACCCCAGTCAGGATGGAGGGCAGCCAAATCTGGGCCAGGGGGACGGAGCCAGACAGATAGGTATAAAAAGCCTCCTCTCCACCCAGAGACCAACCTTATGACCATGCTTAGCTCCAACAGAGCCCCCAAGACACAAGAAAAGGTTTGGGTGGTGGGGCTAAGGGAATGGGATGAGTGTGTGTTCCCAAAACAGCCACATTAGAAGCCTCTTCCTTCTGGGGTTTGTGTACCAGCCCCCAATACCCCAAAACCTTCCTGAAATCTGGAACTGAGGGAGGAAGCCATTTGTAGCCAAAGCTGAGCCCTCCCCTTCTCTCCCCCCATCTCCTCCCACGTCAGCACTGAGGAAAGTGCCGCAGAGAAGAGGGTGGGCTGGAGAGGCAGTCACCTACCCGCTGGTGCCGGGTCTCTGGGCCTGAGAGAATCGCCAATCCGTGTTGGGTGGGGCTTGCTGTGGAGAAAACAGAGGGAAAGAGGCTGAGTACCAAAAAGGGCTAAGGTGAGGGTGGGGAGGGCTCGTTTTCAAAGATAAATTATACCCTCAGGTCTCAGAGGTCTGAGATCCCAAAGTAAAATGACATTTATCCAATCACAGTGAACAAACTCAGGTTCCTTCCCTAAGCAAATTGCCCCTTCTTCCCTGCCCCCCACCTCAGAACTCCTGAGCTGAGGTTCAAGGGGTACCGGGATGTGTGTGTGTGTGTGCATGCACGCGCAGAGAAGGGCCCTCAAAGTGGCAGGGGAGGCTTTTGGATGAGAATTCCACCAGCCCTAGAAAGAATTTCATTCAGCTCCTCAGCTGGGAACAAAGCACCCTCTGCGGCAAGATGGCTGCTGTTCCTGGTAACCCTTTTCATGCCAGGCTGGGCCTTTACACATTCAGAAGGACACCTTCAGACCCTCTCTCTCAAGGATCCCTTCCCACAGCTAAATACATTATTAATTTAGGAGTCACGCCAGACTGGGCCTTTGCAGGGCATCCAAGCCCCAGGACACCTCTCACCCCCAGAATTCTGTGCCAGACAATGGCTGTGACTGAGGAGGAGAGAACAAGGCTGCTCTGTCTGGGACGGAGAGAACTGCTGGGATGGAGCCCAGCAGAGATCAAGCTCCCACAGCCTCCAAGCAGAGCCAAGTCAATCTCCAGGGCTCCCAAGGCACAGATCTGTAGCCATCCCCCACCTGGATGAAGGTGTGGGACTTGAGCCAGCCACCTCACTTCCAAGTTCCTCCCAGCCTTGCCAGAGGGTGTGTTACCCCATCACACACTCTCATAGAGCACTCCTAGAGCTGTTTCCTCGCCATTCTGGACTGCTCTGGTAGTTAATTCTCACACTCACTCCCAGGAGAGGAGAGAGAGGTGTGAGCATCTCCAATTATCCGGGGGAGAAGGAAGACTCAGGGCTGCCAAATGACACACTCTTAAGTCTCACAGGTGGCAGTGATGTGAGGAAACCCAGAAACTTAGCATTCCAGGTACCACAGGAGTCACCAGCACCATTCTGCAGATGCCATGGGAAGGGCACAGGGATGCCCAGCTCTCAGTCACAGTATTCTTCGACACAGCACAATTTAAACCGAGATGCAGGAGCCATGACAGACCGGAGGACAGGACCGAGGAGAACCCACAGCCTACATAAGGACAGCGGGTCCAGGTTTGTCCAGTTAGGGCTGCTCAGGGATAAGGAGCCCCAGCAGACTTTTCTCCACAAGCAATGCCCTGAAAGGGGAAAGAATGTCCACCTTTGCCTTGTCCCAGCAGGTGTAAACCATCCCTCCTGTTCTCCACCTTTAGAAGTACCAAGTGACTGAAAGCAGAGATTCTGGAGTTAAACAAATCTAGATTAGATCTTTGTCTATCACTTACCATGTGAACTTGAGCGAGTCACTTGACCTCTGTGAAACTCAGTTAGAAGGGAGGGTGAGGACTGCTAGTACCTACCCAACATAAGTGTGGGGAAGAGCAAAGGAGATGCTTTGGTTCTTAGAGGAAATCCGTAGTAAGGTTCTCTCAATCAGCTATCAGAATCCCATGGTGGTGTTGCTCCAAAATATAATTGATTCGGTAGGGGCAGAGTGGAGTACAGACATATTTTGACTAAAAGCTCCTGGAGTTATAGAAAATTACGTTATTTTACAACAAACATTTCCCCAAATATGAAACCACCTGCTGGTTTCTGGCAGAGGTCATGGTTTTCCAACAGCAGGGGAAGGAAGGGCTTGCCAGAGTCTTAGATACTTTGGTGGCAGTTTATGGTGGTTTAGTTGCTAAGTTGTGTCTGACTCTTGCGACCCAATGGACTACAGTCAGGCTCCTCTGTCTGGGATTTTCCAGGCAAGAATACTGGAGTGGATTGCCATTTCCTTCTCCAGGGGATCTTCCCGATGCAGGAATCGAACCTGGGTCTCCTGCATTGCAGGCAGATTCTTTACTGACTGAACTATGAAGGAAGCTTTGGTCAACTCCAAAGTCCCCGACATGGAGAAGGAAATGGCACTCCACTCCAATATTCTCACCTGGAAAAATCACATGGTCAGGAGTCTGGTGGGCTACAGTCCATAGGGTGGCAAAGAATCAGACACAACTGAAGCAACTGAGCACACAAAGCCCTGATGGTAGATCGCTGGGCCCATGTGGGCACGACGGCGCCAAACGCCTATGTCTTAGTATCCAGAACCCAGGTGCTCCAGGTTCCCACTTCCAGCCATAGGACGGGTCGGTGGTGCCACAGAGGGCCGAGGCGGCCTGTCCTACAGAGGTCTGTTCACTTGTCCCAGGCCGGCCCCACTGCCCCTTGAGCCACAGGGCATTGTGGCCTTCCTGAGCAAGGCTTCTGGGCAGGAGGCGCCCACCAAACTCTGCTCAGTGTCTGGGCCCAGACTGACCCACCAGCCCATGGGTCACAGAGTCCCGCCCGCCCCGCACCTAGAGCGCCCCCAGTGGCTGCAGCACTAGCGACTCGGGCCACCAAGAGGCCCACCAGGAGGCGACCAGTCCAGGCCGGGGCGGGGATAAGTGGGGCGGCCAAGACCTGGTATTTCCCTCAGGTTAAAACCTCTGAGGCTGGCAGCAAGGTGGGAGGGAAGCTGTGAGCTGTCGGGACAGCCCTTTGCAATCGTCTGGCAGTTAAAGGCGGCGTATGAGGACAAGGACGGCCAGGTGCGAGGGGCGTGCGCAGGTGCAGCGTGGGGAGCCTGTGCGCTGTGCGTGGCACATGGGCCAACCACAGACGTGTTGGTTTGATGTGGGAATAAAGAGGGTTGTGAATCACAGTGAAGTCACCAGTCAAGAGAGTGGGAAGAAACCTAAGAAGAAACCTCAAGACCAGCAGAGCGTGCCTGCATTGGAGCCTAGGAGGTTGGCTGCAGAAAGGGATCTGTGGCTGCCTCTACCCAGACCTGGATCTGATGGAAAACACCAGAGTGATCGCCAGACCCCATGCTTTTCTGTCTGCCCTATCCTCTCTCCCCCCTCACCCACAGTTGCCATCACTTCCCCAGACACAGCGCCCCATCCCTGCCTCGGCCACACCTCTGCTTCTGCACAATCCATCCAGTCCCGACATTCGACAGACATTAGAGTCAAGCCCCACCAGAGGGAGCAGATGCCAAGTTCAAAGTCCCTGATGTGGGTGGGCGGCGTTTCCATTTCCGCCCCCAGGGGTAGCGCAGAGCCCTCACCTGGCTCCGCTCCAGCAGTGTGTTAGAGCGGGACCGGAAGGCGTCGGGCTCCGGTGCGAAAGCTGAGGGCTGCTGAACGCTGAGGGGCCTTAGAAAAGTGAAGTCACTGCCGTCAGAGGCTGGTGAAAAGCACGTCCTGTAGCAATGGCTGTGCGAGTCTGTGGGCCGCAGCGTCACCTCCATATACTTGAGTGTGCCGTCTGAGCTCACCTGTAGGTTGGGGCTGGATTGCTTATAGAACTCCCGGGAGGGCGAGTCCTGGCGCCCGCAGCACTGACCCCCACCCCCATCCCCGTCCCCCCGAAGGCACTTAGCTGACAGAAAGGTGAAGGTGACTAAGGATAAGAGGCTGGTGGCCGCAAGAGCCACAATGAGGTAAAGGGTAAGGTCTGAACGCTCAGGAGGGTGTGTGAGGAAGTCCCTGGATTTGGACATTTCCTCAGGGTCCTCATCTTCCAGAACCAGCAGCACTGTGGCTGTGGAGGAGAGTGAAGGGTCACCATTGTCCCTCACCAGGACCACCACCTGCTGGGTGTCAGCGTCATCCTCCAGTAAGGCCCGGGCTGTTCGCACCTCACCAGTGTGTGCAGATACCAGGAACAGCCCTGGGGCTGTGGACTGTGGCAACAATGAATAGGAGAGCCAGGCATTGTGGCCTGCATCAGCATCTACAGCTGTCACCTTGGTGACCAAGGAGCCAGGAGGGGCAGATCGAGGGAGACGCTGGGGGAGTGAGAATTCCCGACCCGGTCTAGGGTGCAGCACAGTTGGGGCATTATCATTCTGGTCCAGGACAAACACGTGGAGAGAGGTGTTGGCGTGCAACGGGGGAGAGCCAGAGTCTCGAACGCCCACCACAATCTGCAGCATCTGCAGCAGTTCGTAGTCGAAAGTACGCTGGGCAAAGATCCGCCCATCCTCGGGGTTGACATACACAAAGGAGGAGGCTGGAGAGCCCTGAATCTGGTTCCCTACAATAGAGTAGGTAAGGCGGGCGTTATCCCCAGTGTCTGGATCGGAGGCAGCCACGGTGCAGAGAAGGGAGCCTGGAGGCCGGTTTTCTGGGATGTAAGCCGTGTAGAGCTGCTGGGTGAAGTAGGGTGTGTTGTCATTTACATCTGAAATGTTGAGCCTGATGGTGAGATGTGCGTGCAAGGGAGGCGAGCCCGCATCATGGGCCAGCAGCTCAATGATATAGTGGGATGTAGCCTCACGGTCCAAAGGCTGACTGGTTAGGAGTGAGTAGTGGTTCTCAGAAGGTTTAATCTGAAATGGCAGGTCTGGAGAGAGATCAAGGCTCACTTCACCATTTCTCCCTGAGTCTCGGTCCCGCACATTAAACAATCCCACTACCGTGCCCACTGGTGTGCTCTCCAGGACAGGGTTGACCAAAGAGGCCAGTAGTACCTCTGGGGCATTGTCATTGGCATCCCCCACATCCACTTGAATCACACAGTGGCCTTCCATGGCTGGCTGTCCCTGGTCACGGGCTCTTGCATGAATTTCATAAAAACTTGACTCCTCGAAGTCAATGGGACCCAACACATGGATTGCTCCACTGCTAGGGTCTAGGCCAAAGAGGTTCCGCACTGCCTCAGACGTATGGTCTCCAAAAGAATAGTCTAGTTGGCCATTGGTGCCCTCGTCTGGATCAGTGGCGTTGAGGCGCAGCAGCAGTGTGCCCACGGGTGCATTCTCTGGGAGTCCCACACGTAGAACTGAGGACTGGAAGGTTGGAGCATTATCATTGATATCCAGCACAGTGACAGAGATAAGGGTGGTCCCTGAGCGGGCTGGGACGCCCCCATCCACAGCAGTGAGCACCAGCTGATGTCTTGCCTGGGTTTCACGGTCTAGCTGCTGCTCCAGCACCAGTTCTGGGAACAGCTTCCCATCTTTTAGGGTCTTCACATTCAGAGAAAAGTGGCTGCTGGGGCTTAGAGTATAGAAGCTCACAGTATTGGTGCCCACGTCAGGATCCTGGGCACTATCCAGTGGGAACCGTGCCCCCAGTGCAGCTGACTCTGAGATGCGTATCTCTCGCTCAGGGGTGGCAAAGCTCGGAGAGTTGTCATTGAGATCCAGGATTTCCACCTCTACACGGATTAGTTCCAGGGGGTGTTCGGTCACCACCTGTACTGGCAGCAGGCAGCTGGTGCTGGCTGCACACAGGCTCTCTCGGTCAATTTTCTGATTCACTGCCAGAGCACCACTCATCAAGCTCAGGGAAAAATATTGCCCATTCTCCTCAGCGCCCAACCGCAGCCGGCGGCTCAACAGATCTGCCACCTTTAAGCCTAGATCCTGAGCAACGTTCCCCACCAGCGTCCCTGGCTCAGACTCCTCCACCACAGAGTAATGAAGCTGCCCAGACACCCAGCCCCAGCAGCACAAGGACAACATGCACAGCACTTGCCATTTCCCAGCGAGCTGTGGGGGTGTCTTTGGCCCCATGACCCAGAAGTCCCTTCCTGGACACTGACTCTGTGCTGTCCTGTCTCCAAGGTAGACCCAGGGCTTGGAATGTAGCAGCTGAAATCTCTTATGTCTCCTTCCAGCCTCTTAAAAACTGCTCCGAGGTTTGTCTGCCTGCAGCAGTTCTTCTTAGTCACCAAATGGCGGGGGTGGGTTGGGGGGGAGGGGAATTGAATCTGAGTGGAGCTGGGGAGCTGGGGGAGGAGAGGCGGGCTAGAAGATCAGATCCCCCACCTCGGCTCTAAGTCTGATTGGCCCAAAAGTCTGTCTCCTCTCAACCAATTATAAAGTCTCCTCAGTCCTGGAAACCTTAGGAACCGGCGCTGCAAATCCGTGTCACAGAAGCCTCCTACCTCCCCACTTATTTCGTGCTGCAGGTTGATTCAGTTCCCTTGGCAGCAAAGTTTGACAGCTCAGATGGTGCTCAACAGGGAAGACAAAGTGGTACAAAACTTCTCAGGGTTCTGTCCCAGCAACTTCCTGTGTAACTTCAGAAACTCCCACTATTTCACTTGAACCATCAAAATGTTGTCCTTCTCCAGGAAGCAAAGCCCACGTGTTACTCCCTCCCTATCCCATTCTGCCAAACACTGCCAGAGTGAAAGAAAAGATTTGTTAGGACCCTTCAGAGTCTTGCTTGGACTCTCCAGCAGTACCTTGAGGAATCTCAATGTCATCGATGGCTATAAGGATTCTCTTTTTCTGAGATTCCACATGAGCTATGGAATGGGCATCACAGCTTGCGGTGGGGGATGAGAACACTTCTAGGACTGATCCAGGTCACCCAAGGAAGGTGGCTAGAATCTAGGCATGGTCTCAAGGCTTCATGGTTTCATCAATTCAGAAGAACTCTACTTAAAAACTCCCAGATTGGCTGTCTCTATGAATTCCTCAGCAGCAAGACAGGTTTTGATACTTAGTGATTTCACTTACTGCCTTCCCCCCTCCCAAAGAGGTAATGTTCCTCTGCCCCAGTCGACTGCATCTAGCTCTGATCCCAATGGGGACTTGATTGGGAGACCTGAAGACCTCGGACAAAAAGACCCTTGCTTCCACCTTGTTGCCTCTCTAATACCTTGGCTCTTTCCTCTTATGTTTCAAGAGGGGCTACCCTGCTGGCTCAGTGGTAAAGAATCCACCTGCCAATGCAGGAGATGTGGGTTCGATCCCTGGGTTGGAAAGATCCCCTGGAGAAGGCAACCCACTCCAGTATTCTTGCCTGGGAAATCCCATGGACAGAGGAGCCTGGTGGGCTACAGTCCAGGGTTGCAAAGAGTCAGATGGAACTTAGTGGCTGAACACCAAACAACAACAACATTTTAAGCAGAGAGTCCCTTTCACAGTGGGTGAGGGAGTAGATGACACTGTGGAGCAAAGATATAAGTTTCCCTCAGTCCACTGGGGAATGGTAACCTAGAATTAAGGTATTCCAAACCCTGACCCCTCATTCAGGAAGAGGAGAAAAAGTCACTACCTGGGTTTAGGTGCACCTCGTACACGAGAGCCTTCCATGTGCTCCACATTCCAGCAGCGTGTTTCCACAACACCCCATCTCTTGATCACTCACTTTCATTTCTTACTCTCAGACAAGGGCATAATCCACCCCAAGTATTAATCTGTGAAAACTGCCTGGTTAATTCACAAAACGCTTCTTAAGCACATCATCTACCACACAGTCACCACTCACAGAAGTGGCAACATCACTACAGGCTCTTACAGAGAGACCAATATATTCTCCGGGACAAGGCCCAGCCACATGCCTGCATCTGAATAACCCTCAAGCATTGGCTGAGCCTGCAAAGGTCTCACCTCTAGCCCATAGAGAAGATCAGAGGGTGGGCAGCTTGGGCGAACGGGTTCCCCTGCCATAGGTGCACTGGGTGACTTCACCATCATGAAGCTATCACTCCGAGTGGGTGCAGAAGCCAAGGGTGTACAGCCATGAGAGTGGCCGCCCACATCAACAAACTTGATAGGATCATCTGACCCTAGCTGGATTCGGAGGATCCCATTGGAAGGAGGAAGCCCCTCCCTCCTTCGAGACCGGGTGAGACAGGCACAGGTGCCAGCAGGAAAGCAGGTCATTCCACAGGCAGCCCCGCGCAGGCACTTCGAGATGAGCGCCACGAATGAGCCAAAGGAAACAAAGCAAATTGCCACTAGAGATACAGCCAAGTAGAGGGTCAAGCGGGATTCTCCTTCCCTTGGAGCTGAAGACTCTCGAAGATCAGGGACAACTGGATGAGTGTCTTCTTCCAAGGACACCAGGAGAGTGACGGAGGTAGAGAGTGGTGGGCTACCACTGTCCTTTACCACAATGACCAGCTTCTGAGGCGGGAGATCAGCTGGGATGGGAACAGCTGTCCGCACCTCCCCGGCATAGCGGGAGACTGCAAACAGGCTGGGATCTGGGGCCTCCAGGAGCTGATACGAAACCCAAGCATTGTAACCTGAATCCAAGTCCACAGCGGTCACCTTTGTGACTAGGTGGCCAGCACCAACTGATGGAGGCAGTGCTTGGGGACATAAGGAACCAGGCCGAGCCCTAGGGCGGAGTACAGCTGGGGCATTGTCATTGAGGTCCAGCACAAACAGACGAACAGTCACAGTGCTACTAAGGGGTGGGTTGCCCCGATCCCGGGCTTGCACCTCAAACTGCAGCGTCTGTGTTTGCTCATAGTCAAAGGATCGAGTCGCATGAACAGCTCCCGTCTGGGGGTTCAGGGAGATGAAGGAGGATGCTGACACATCTCGATTTCTGGGCTCGAGGAGAGAGTAGGAGATAAGCGCATTCAAGCCAGAGTCGGGATCAGAGGCCGCAAGGGAGCAGAGCAGGTCCCCTGGGCGATTGTTCTCTGGAACAAACACCTCATGTGACCTCTGGAAGAAAGAGGGTGGGTTATCATTCACATCCGAAATGTTAAGGAAAATGGTCCTGTGGGTACTCAGAGGAGGGCTCCCGGCATCAGAAGCAGTGACCATGATATCATAGCTGGATTTGGCCTCTCGGTCCAAGGGCCCAGCAGTCACCAGGGAGAACTGGTTCCTGAAGGCGGACTTGAGGGCAAAGGGCAAATGGTCAGGAATACGGAGGCTCACATCCCCATTTGAACCTGAGTCAGGGTCCTGCACACTGATGAGTGCCACCACAGTGCCAGGCTCTGCACTCTCCGGGAGAGTCCCCAGCTCTGAGGTCACTGTGATGTGGGGGGCGTTGTCATTCACATCTAGGAGATCCACCCGAAGGCTGCAATGTTGCTCCATGGCTGGAGAGCCCCCATCTCGAGCCCGCACATCAAATTCATAGTAATTCTCACTCTCAAAGTCTAGGGGTCCTTGAAGAGTAAGCTTTCCATTAGTGGGGTGCAGGCTGAAGAGGCTTCTCACACGATCAGGGGTGTGACCACTGAAAGAAAAGGTGACGTTACCACTGGGACCCAGGTCTGGGTCGGAGGCATTGAGCTGGATGAGCAGCATGCCGGCTGGCGCGCTCTCCAAGACGCTAATCCTATAGCTGGATTGCTGGAAGGCTGGGGCGTTGTCATTCACGTCCAGCACTGACACCCGCAGCTCTGCCGTGCCAGATCTCGGGGGGTTCCCGCCATCCACAGCAGTCAGCACTAGGCGGTAGTCTGACTGCTTTTCCCGATCCAAAGGTTTCTCCAAGAGCAGCTCTGGGACCAGGCTGCCGTCGCTGCGCTTCTTGACATCTAGGGCAAAGTGTTCATTGGAGCTTAGTCTATAGCTGCTGATGGAGTTGCTCCCCACATCTGCATCCTGAGCCTTTTCCAAGGGGAAACGCTGTCCTGGAGGAGCTGCCTCCCCAATTTCCAAGTCCAGCTGCTGCCGAGGGAATCGGGGGGCGTGATCATTCACATCCACAATTTCTACCTCTGCTCGGTACATTTCCAAAGGCCCTTCTGTTACAAACTCCAGGGGCACAATACAGCTGGCACTGAGCCCACACAGTGCCTCTCGATCGATTGGATTCTTGATGAGCAGGGCACCGCTGTCCAAATCCACACGGAAGTGTCTTTGGTTCACCTCTCCAGCGACCTGCAGCCTGCGAGCTGCCAAGCTCTCGGTATCCAGCAGGAAATCTTGGGCGACATTCCCCACAAAAGTCCCTTCCTGTGACTCCTCTGGGACCGGGTATCGGATCTGCCCACCAACGTAACCCAGGTGGCAAAAAAGGAACAAAAGGGTAGCCCCCCGGCAGATTTGTACCCAGCCTCTCACCTTGCCGAGCATTGCTGCTGCCCGCTAGTTCTCTATCTGGTCCTGAGAAGCCCCAGAAGCTGACCCGCCCCAAACAGCCACAGCAGCTGGAGACACCTATCTCCCTTTCCCCACGCCAGCTCTGGCGCGGCTGGGCCGGCGCCGCAAGGGTTACGCGCCGTTTTTTGCTGGTGGCGGGGTAGATTTGTCTGCCTTCCTCTACCCGATTGGCAGACAGCGACTCCTGGGCTCAGCCAATAGGCTAAGCAGAGAACGTCCCAATAGCAGCAGGGTTAATGCGACGCAGTATTGGAAGAAGGGGGAAAAAAAAAACACAAAAACCCACCTATCTTTTCTCCTTCCTCCCGCTCAACAGCATTTTCCCCCCATGGGTTATTACCTCTATAGAGAGGCAGACAACATATATGTTTTTGTTTTTTTCCCCTAATTCACCAATCCCCACCCCACCTCACCCCGCCCCTTTTCGGCAGGGAAAACAGCGACAGCCTGAGAGCCCTAGCAACCTGCAGCCCAGAGAGTGAGTAGCCATTTGAGACTGGTCACTTTGTTCAAGCCAGTGTTGTCATCCACCAATATTCTAAAGGAGTAGCTTCTGCCTCATTCTGATTGTATTAGAGCAACAGCTAATTAGAAGCACTGCTTTATACAAAAAACTCTGCCCCTCTGCATATTATTCAGAAACATATCCATCTCTTTGCAGAAAAGGCTTACACATTAATGCAGCCTATTAAATTTATGCAGTACACATTTCTGTTGTAACAGAAGGCGCAGCAGAAACCAAATCTCTCTTACTCGGATAGTCACTGGTGATATACTAAATTGCCATTCATTAATTTCAAGGACAGTATGGAAGGAATGAAGGAGAGGGGGAGAAGCCAGGAGAGGGAGACGTTCCAAATCAGTAAAGAATCAGCTTGTTTGGGAGACGCTAAGACTAAATCTCATTACCTGGCAGAATGCTAATGTTCACAGATTTAATAGCTTTCTTGAATGATTGAGATCAGCTACCAACAGCACCAGTGCCTACAAATCTCCTTTATTTGACACCATGGTATGCTTGATATGTTGTTAATTACCAACTGTGACTGTTTCAAAAGAGCCAAGTTTTTCACCGAGCCCTAGGGGGCCTTTTGGCAAGGGAGACTTGATCTCACCCTCCCTGGAGCCTGGCTACCACCTTGCACAAATGCAGAAAGATTGTTCAATTCACACTGTAGTTACCTGCAAACTCTAACTGGAGTCACAAACACACCAGAACACAAAGAGAAAAATCTATCCCGATTTGCATGTGAGATTTTTAGAAAATTCATCTGAATCCTCACCTAGGCTGCCAATTATTGTTGGTGGTAGTGTTTAGTTAAGTCGTATCTGACTCTTGGTGACCCCATGGCCTGCCAGGCTCCTCTGACCATGGGATTTCCAAAACCAGTAGCAAAACCAGAGGTTATCCTCCCAGGTGTTTTCCCAAACCCTTGATCTTCATGAATATCCTTTCGATGGTGAGGCCAGCAACCAACATTTTGGTCTCAAAGGGAGGTATCTGCTTTCTGTGTTCTTTCAGCCCCAAACACCTAAACCTTCTCCCATGGGAATGACAGGTGTAAATCCGTCGGACTTATAAGGTGTTTATGCCAGGATTCACTATCTCAGTAGAATGACAGCATCTTCCCCTGAAGCTGCCAGTGGGAAGGGATAAGGAGGATCATTCTTGACTCATTCCTCTTCCATCTTCCCTTTACCATGTCAATGAATAAGTGCTGATAATTTCACTATAGTTACGTCCCTCAATCTATACTTGTCATTGTGCTGGTTCAAGCATTTCTCAATCTTCTCAAATACTATAATAGCCGTCTAAATGTTCTAAATGTAATATAATAGCCCCATGTTACATTACAGGGCTTCCCCAGGTGGCTCAGTTAGTGGTAAAGAATCTGCCTGCAAATGCAGGAGACATGGGTTCAATCCCTGGGCCGGGAATATCCCCTGGAAGAGGAAATGGCAACTCACTCCAGTAATCTTGCCTGGAAAGTCCCATGGACAAAGGAGCCTGGTGGGCTACAGTCCATGGGGTGGCAAAGAGTCAGACATGACTGAGTACACATTCAAATCTTCTTTAGTCTCTAGTCCCAATATCCCCAATCCATTATGGCAACTCATTTCACCATTCTTGCCTGGACAATTCCATGCACAGAGGAGCCTAGTGGGTTACAGTTCATGGGGTTGCAAAGAGTTGAACATGACTGAGTAACTAAGCACACTCACACACATTTCATTTATGGCTACCAGAATAATCACTCCAAAACAAGCAAACAAAAACTCTGACGACATTATATCAGTTCAAAATTCTGCAATGACTATCACGGATATAGAATAAAATAAAAAATCTTGGCACACCCTAAAGGTAACTCAAGATTTAACTCCTGCCTACTTGCTTCACTTTATCTCCTGCAAAAGTTGTTTTACCAATACACTTTAAGGTTCAGCAATATTAAAAAAAACATTATCCCTCTGCATGGAATTTCCTGCAAGGGTCCCTCTCTACTCGCCTTTCCCCTTTATTATCTGATAAACTACTACTCAACTTTCATTCTCAGATCAAGCATCATCACCTGTATGAATTCTTCCTGATTTCCCCAGGCTGACTGGGGTGTTTCCTTTCCTTTGCTCCCATTGCTTCCTGTATTATACAGATCTCCCTTACCATTTTTGTGGGAGTGTGTGCATGTCTGTTTCCTATGGTACTCCATGTGCCACAGGAGCAGGGACTGTGCCTTTTCATCTTTTAAAGTGTCTGGTACATTCACCAATACACGGTGAATTAGTGCTATTATCACTTGTTAGTCAACAGGTATCTATTGAATGCTTGTACTTCATGAGTATTTTATATTTATACATTTTATATACATTACTTTTCATTCTCACACAATTTTGGAAGAGTTTATATTGGAGAACACAAGCTCAGAAATGTTAGGAGACTTGTGTAAAGTCTATCAAGTGCAGTATTAGGGTCTCCCCACTTTCACCTCTAGACTGTCTAGAAAGAAATAAAACCTCTTTCTGTAACATCTTAAATCATTTTCCTAACCGTTTGTCATCCCTGTAGCCATCAACTGACCCTTTTTGCTGGCTTTAATATCTAAGAACTAGACCTCTTATAGATCTCAATCCCTTTTATTTGCAAGTTGACACCAAAACAAACATATCTATAATATTAATACTTGAACTGGAGGATCATAAAGCCTGAATCCTATATATCCTAGACTTGACCTTTTTATGCCAAGTATGTAATTCTCCCATCTCTAGATTTTTAACACAGTTGTATTGAGCTACATAATTTATCCATTACACCATACAATTCACCCCTTTAAAATGTACAATTTAATGGTTTTTAGTACATTCACATATACTAAAATGATGCAAACACTACAGTATAATTAGAAGAAAATGTTTTCACCCCTAAAAGAAACACCATACCCATTGCTGAGCTCTAAATTTTTAAAGAAATAGTTGCCCAGGTGCTAGTGGTTGAGGAAGATTTTTCTCCTTAGATGACTGAAATATCTCACATTTTCCCTATAGTGCTTTCCTAGAGCTATTCTATATAATAATTTAAGGTTGAGAAATAACATTATAGAATTTTTTTAAGTTCAGCCTGGCAAAACAAGGCTGGCTGCTGGTTCTGTGAACTTCAAAATAACTTAGTTTCAAAAACATGCTAATTGATGGACAGGCATGTCTTAGGGCAAAGCTTTTCAAATTTGTCTTCACACTGGAATCACTTGAGGACCTTCAAAAAATACCAATGCCTGTGTCCCATTCCAAGAGACTGCTTTATTCCATCTGGGATGTGGCCTGGGCTTCAGGATTTTTAAAAGGTCCCTAGGTAATTCTGGTGTGCAACCACGTTTGAGAACATCATTCAAAGGAAAATGCCAGTTTTTTCCAGTCTGATCAGAAAAGCAGCAGCTGCTTCTCTCTGGCCTTCATCCTTCCTTAGCCTTTCCATATATGCCTCTGCTTTGTCATCTTGAACTGTCTCCAGGTTAGTATTTAAAGAATTTTTTGGAATTATGACACAACAAACACCGTGCATATATTGTATCATGCACTAATCTTATAAAACTCTTGCTACTTCTTTTCCACATACTAAAAATGGGTCTAGAAAATTTAACGTGGCCATGGACTCATGGATGATAAGTGGTGGAGCTTCCTATGTCTAACTGCCAGACCCAAAGGTTGATAGCAATAATATACTTACTAGTAACAAAGTTATAGTCGTTCTCCCACAAATAGAAGTGTGTTTAAGTTGCACTCCAAAACAAAGGCCTGGACACTATCCTGAATAAATGAAAGCTTTATCTTTTTTCTCAGGGTATGAATCTGCCTGTCACACTACATTTATACCAAAATAATAATAATAATGATGAAAGGATAGGAATTAACATTTAGGGCAAAAAGAACTTTCATTTTGTACTTTATGTCCTTCTGAATTTATTTTAAAAATAAATATTACTTTTACTTTTACAATGAATGGTGGTTACCTTTGGGTTTGGGAATAAAATTAGTTTTAATTTTTTCTTATATTTTTCCATTTTTTCCAAATTTTCTATAATGCACATGTAAGTAATGTCCACAAAATTTCCTGTTGTGTCCTTGAAATAAAATTTAAAGGACTCTAGAATTTTATTTCTTTCATAGAAAGCCATCTGAGAATGAGGAAGAGGATCTGTGCAGTCAAAGGAAAATTATCAGCAAACCATTAGTTTTAATGCAGATGTGGCAATTATTTGAAAGATGGACAGATGAGGTAGTTTTTATACTCCTAGCAGCTGCCACTGGCTAGAGGTTTCCATTAACTTGTACTCAATGCAAATGATACCAAGCTAAGCTCTGAGTGCTGAGATGGTGAGTTAAAGCTTAATGGCCCTTTAGTACGATTGGTTAGTTGCTATGGCAAGTGAATGCTGAGGGTGTGAATTGTGTCCACAGATGAGTGAATTAACTCCACACTGTGTGGGACCACAAACCACACTCTAGCTGGGCCATCTCCTTCCCCGAAAAGGCACGACGGTTGATCTGGGAAAAGCCAAGTAAAAATGTGGATGCGTCATTAGGAAAACATCTTGATGACTGAAAATGAAGATGGCTACATACATTCCTAAAAGTGATGCAGGAATCAAAAAGCATTAATATCATTCCAGGGTGACTTGCTAACCCTTACCTGTCCAGGAGGGGAGCTCTCTGCACCCAACACTTGCCTATAGAACACTGGATCGAGGCTCCGCAGAGTGTTCTGGCGGCTGGCCAGTGGGCTTGCAGTACCCGGTTTCTTCAGCAGTGGGTCACTGCGTCTCGAGTCAGTGGTAAGGTACACCTGATGGTAAAGGTGTGGGGCCATCAGGCCTCCCCGCACAGCATCTGCGTGCAGAGAGGGCCCTGGTGTTCGGTACAGGGAGCTCACCGGGGCTCGGTATAGGTCCCTGGACTGCTTCCATTTGTAAACTTTGAATATGATCACTCCTAATACTGTGACTGCGAACCCCACGGAGACCAGGATTAGAGAGAGAAGTAGATAAAAGGTGAGATTTTTATTCTGCTCCCTGGGGGCAGAGCCAGCGGGGAACTCAGCCAGGGCTTCAGGAGATTCCTCAGTTACTGACACAGTCAGGGTCGCAGTAGTGGACAGCGATGGCTCCCCATTGTCTCTGATCAATACCGTGAGAGTCTGCCTGGGTGAATCTGTATCCTGTACTGGGCGGGCAGTGGTGATTTGACCCGTGTGAAGTCCCACAGCAAAAAGGCTCTGGTTAGGGGCTCCCAAGAGGCTGTAGGAGAGCCAGGCGTTGTGCCCTGCATCTGGGTCCCAGCCCACCACCCGTGTGACCAGGTAGCCAGCAGCAGTACCTCGAGGCAGCATCTCCACTGAGCTCTGGCCAGGCCGGGGGTATAGGACCTGGGGGGCATTGTCATTGCGATCAGTGACAAATACATTCACACTTATGTTGGTAGCCAGGACAGGAGTGCCCCCATCACTGATGTGAGCTGTTAACTCAAACTCACGCCGATCCTCATGGTCCAGGGGCACTAAGGACGACACGACGCCACTGTCACGATTTATCGTAAAATAGCGACCCACTAGGCCTGTTTCAGCTCCTTGCTCTAAGAGAAAGAAGGAAAGGCGAGCATTCTGCGGGGCGTCGGGGTCCCAGACACTTAGGTTTAGTATTGGAACACCAGGCAGGTTATTTTCCTCAACGTAAACATTGTAGGAAGACTGGGAAGATTGTGGAGGGTTGTCGTTGATGTCGGACACTTGCACCCGCACTGTCGTGAGGGCTGAGAGGGAAGGGGTTCCTGCATCTCGAGCCGTGATGCTGAGGTTGTATTCTGGCACCGTCTCCCGATCCAGGGCTGCGCTGGTTTTCAAAGTGAAGTAATTCTTGAGGGAAGATGTAAGGCTAAAAGGGAGACCTGGTGGAACCTCGCATGTCACCAGCCCGTTCTCCCCAGCATCCAGATCGGTCACACTGAGCAAAGCAATGACAGTTCCGAGAGGGGCGTCCTCGGGGACTGGGCTGTACACAGAGGTGACTGTGATCTCCGGAGCATTGTCATTTACGTCCACAACCTCTACCAAAACTTTACAGTGTGCTCCTTCGGGATTGGCGCCCTTGTCTTTGGCCTGTATGTAAATCTCATGGAGTTTGGCGTCTTCGAAGTCCAGTCGACCCTTGACTGTCAGCACCCCGGTAACAAGGTCCAAGGAGAATAGTTCCCGCACGCCAGCACGGTTGTGGCTGCCGAAGGAGTAAATGATTTCGCCGTTGGGGCCTTCATCCAGATCGGTTGCACGGACTTGGACCACACGAGTGCCGGGGGGTGCATCCTCCAGGACACGCGCCCGGTACAAGGACTGGTTGAAGGTGGGTGCATTGTCATTCGCGTCCAGCACAACGATTCGAATAGGAAGGCTGGCGGAGCGAGCCGGAGTTCCTCCATCCAACGCCGTCAGCACCAGCTGGAGATCTGGTTCTCGCTCCCGGTCCAGGGCGCGCTCCAGGACCAGCTCTGCGTACTTAGTGCTGTCTTCCCGAGTCTGCACTCGAAGCGCAAAGTACTCGTTTCGGCTCAGCTCGTAGGTTTGTAAAGAGTTGCTTCCCACATCGGGATCGTGCGCGCTCTCGAGCGGAAAGCGCGTTCCTGGCGCCACGGCCTCGCTAATCTCCAATTTCATTTCCCGAGTAGGAAAAGAGGGATTGTTGTCGTTGATGTCTTGGATCACCACTTCCGCGCTAAACAACTCTAGCGGCCTCTCCACTACCAACTCCAGAGTTATGGTACAGGAGGGCAGGGTCCCACACAGCTCCTCTCGATCCAGGCGATCGTTCACGAACATCTCTCCGGTCTCCCAGTTCACCTCAAAGAATCTTCGGCTAGCTCCGGACACCACCCGGAGCCTGCGAGCTGACAGGCTGCCGAGATCCAAGTCAAGGTCCCTGACCACGTTGCCCACCACGAAACCCTTCTCTCTTTCCTCCAGGATCTCATAGCGAATGACGGCGGCGGAAGCCTTGTGCAAGGCACCCAGAAGCAACAAAACTCCCACCACTCTCCCGGTGCTTACCAGTCCGCCCCTCCAGGCCTCTGGGACCATCTCACTCAAAGACAGTTCCTCTTAGCAGGGTCCAGATCGTCCAGGCTTCTTTCCCGAGAAACTTTCAGCGGGTTAGCGCTCGGGCGCTGGGCTCCGAGTCGGACATGGCTTTCTGGATGCCGCTGATTTGCTCGCCGGCTGTTCAGTCCCGGCCTCATCCCGCGGCGCCGAGAGGGGACGGGCCGGGGCCAGATCTCCAGCGTCTCCATTGGCCGACAGCGGCACGCAGAGTCCCAGCCAATAACTGCACGAAAAATGCGCCAGCGCCGGACCCTCTGAGCGGGATAAGCACTAGCGCCGGGAACTTCTTTCCTTTGGCTTCCTTCCAGAGTTTACAGCCAGAGCACCTTGGCAGAAGCTGCACATCCGAAACCTACCTTAGCTGGAAAGCCAGCTACGGGGTGCTGAAGCTGGCCTTCCTGCAAGTCTAAAAGCCGAACAAAAAGCCCTGTTAAACATTTTAACCGCTATCTTTAATCCCTAAAACGGGGTTCAAACCTAACCAAAAAACGACATAACGTTACCTGGTTTACTGGAGGACTAGGTAAAACTCACCTAGCTGGACTCTACTAGTAGAGAGGCATTTAGCATTTTTTTTTTTGAGGTGTTAATAACAATTTTTGTTTTCTTTCTTAACAAATGCGGCTGTAGCATTCTGGTCACTTCCCCAGTAGAGAAAAATCTACAGGAGCTACCAATATTTGGTTTAACTTTGTTTTGTGAAATTTAAAAACATACTTCAGATATCTTTTTAAATTGAATGTTATTGCTTAGTTCTTATTTCTTAACAATGAGGGAGCATGTGAAAATTTTCTATCCTATATGTTCCAACAAGCATAATCTCAATCAGAAAGCATAATTTCTAAAGTTTCTCTTTACTTGATCAATCTGTTTCTCAAGATCATGAGGCATGCCACAAAGAGACGCTGCATTGCTAATAAAGGTTAACATCCCTTCTTCACTCCCCCCCCACCAACGCAAAAAAAAAGAAAAATGACCAGGTTTTATTTACCACCTGGGACCTTTATAAAATTATTGGGATATCCAAAATACAAAACCTTTAGCCAGGGAATGAAGAGTCTGAGTTTTTCTGCATTTAAGATTGTAATCAAACAAAACACTAATGACTAGGATAATGAATAAGAGAGTCAAGTATAAGTTAGAACCCAGTCATACATCCTTTGAAAACAAACTACCCTCTAAGGGTTCCTGTGTTCCTATCTTATTAAATCAATAAGGCAGATAAAATCCTGGCATCAGAGCAAGTCAATGATATACATCTCCCATTAAATACTAGAGGTAAAGAATCACATATTATTTCTGTACACATTAATTGCATATAGTCCTTTCTGAAGTTTAACTGAAACTTGAGGCCAAGCAGCAGAGGACAGGTTAAATAAGTATATAGGAAGTAAGTATATATAGGTTATTTATAGAAGAGATGAAAAGCCATATTTGACCTATGTCAATACTTTAATTCATCTTTTAAAACCTCTAGTTTTTAAATACTCAAAATTGACAACTGTCCAAACAACTACGAAGGCTGATAGGTATTAGACAATTAGAATATAGAAGTTAGTTCATATATAGTAGCCCAGTCACTTGCTACTCAAAGTGTGAGCCAAAGACCAAGAGCATGGATATCACATGGGAGCTTGTTAGAAATGTTCCCGCTCCAGACCTACTGAATCAGAACTGCATTTTAACAAAATGCCAGGGTGATATGAACGTACATTAAAGTTTGAGAAGCACTGATCTAGTGGGTTTTTCAGATGTACTGATTTATCAAACATTTGCCCCCATTCACAACTTAACTAACATTCTGGTGTTCAAAAACTAGCTTTTAAAAGCTGAAATAATTTTCCCTTTAACAATAAATCCCATAGTTTTCCTAAGACCTCTTCATTAGCCAACAAAACCCTCCTTTTCATACTGTTCATGGGGTTCTCAAGGCAAGAATACTGAAGTGGTTTGCCATTCCATTCTCCAACCAGTCTATCCTAAAGGAAATCAGTCCTGAATATTCACTGGAAGGACTGATGTTGAAGATGAAACTCCAATACTTTGGCCACCTGATGTGAAGAACTGATTCATTTGAAAAGACCCTGATGCTGGGAAAGATTAAGGGCAGGAGGAGACTCAATGGACATGAGTTTGAGTAAACTCAGGGAGTTGGTGATGGACAGGGAGGCCTGGTGTGCTGCAGTCCACAGGGTCACAAAGAGTCAGACACGATTGAGCAACAGAACTGAACCCTCCTTGGATCCGCTGTTCACAGTAGCCAGAGTGATGTTCTTAAATTTTTAATTGGATCAGAAGATTCTCCAGCTCACAGCTCCTCAGGACCATCTTTTGCCTAGTATCCAAGTTCTCAAGCTTTCCCCTAGATATTCTATTACGCTGCTGTGTGGTCAGCAACGAAGCTCTCCACGCAGGCTGCTCCTCTACCAGGAAAGTTTTTTTTTTCCTTTCCTTCCCTTTGGTTATTTCTACTGATCTTTCAGGTCTCAGTTTAAATGTAATTTCCTAATAGAGGTCTTCTCTTCGACCCTAGTTAAAATCAGGATCCTTTGTTATGCTCCCTCAGACAACCTTATATTTTCCTTTGTTGAATATAGAACAATTTAAAATTTTATAATTCTATAGTGCTTAAGAATAATGCCTGCTTCTCCCACTAAGAAGTGACTAAATAAAGCTGCAAAAAGGCAGAGACCATGCCTGTTTTGATTATCACTTACTTCCTCAGTGACTAGCACAGCAGGCACTTAATGCTTCATTTTTTCCAGCTTTATGGAAGTATAATTGATCAAATTATATGAATTTAAAAGGGGTACAACATGATTTAATATATATATATATATATAGTGAGGTGATCAACACAATATAGTTAACACATCCACCACCTCATCTAGTTACCACTTTTTAATGTGTGTGGTAAGAACACTTAAGATTTACTCTTAACAAATTTCAAGTTACACTACAATATTGTTAACTATAGTCACCACATTGTACATCAGATTCCACAAATTATTCATTTTACCCTTTGACCAACATTTCCCCATACTTAATGCTAATCAATATAGTAATCTTTATGCTAATGGTAATCATAAAAAGCAGTAAAGATTATATATATTCATTTGTGTGTATCCATTTTCCCTAGGAGAGAACATTTTTGGAAGATACAGTCTCTGCCTTTAAAGCTACCAGTGGCCCTAATTAAACTGTTTAACTTAATGATTTGAAAGAGAAACATAGTTTGCCAAAGAGCCAAGTAAGGTGTGGTCACGTAACTCACACTGGACAAAAAACTTGCTGTCACCTACATCCAGTGAAAATGGAAGTACTAGTGTACAGGATCGATAGAATTTTCCAGTCTCCATCTTTTTTTCCTCTCTGTTTTATGATTCCAAGAGAGCCTCTGATCAACAAGATGCAGCAAACAATTTTAAAATAGAAAGTGAATATATTACAGTGGTCAAGAGTATGCCTTAGTGTCAAAAAAGACTCAAGTTCCAATACTGCATATTATACTTAGTAGCGCTATAACCATGAAGCCTTTATTTTTTAAATTTTATTTATGTATTTTTGGCTGTGCTGGGTATTTGTTGCTGCACAGGTTTTTACTCTAGTTGTGGCAAGAGGGGGCTACTCTCTAGTTGCAGTGTGAGGCCTTGTCATTGGGGTGGCCTCTCCTGTTGCACAGCACAGGCTTCAGGGCATGCAAGCTTCCGTAGTTGTGGCTCCCCAGCTCTGGAGCACAGGCGCAGTAGTTGTGGTGCATGGGCTTAGTTGCTCCGCGGCATGTGGGATCCTCCCAGATCAGGGATCCAACCCCGTGTCTTCTCCACTGGTAGGTAGATTTTTTACCCCTGAGCCACCAGGGAAGTCCTGAAGCTTTTATTTTTAATTTTTATCTATAAAATGGGAATAACAATAGTACTCCCTGACACATCACAGCTATATCAATCTTTTCTTTTTTAAGAATAAAGATTACAAATTATATTCTATTATATCTTTATTAATATTTACTTTTTGGCCACACAATGCAACATGTGGGATCTTAGTTCCCCCACAACGGATGGAACCCACAGCCCCTGCATTGGAAGTGGAAAGTCTTAACCACTGGACTCCCAGGTAAGTCCTCTCAATCTTTTGTGTTAATCTTTTCACAACTCTGTACTTATCATAGAGCTCAAATGGACGATCAGTGATTTTAGCAATTTAATATAGTTACAAAACCAACACGACAATCCAGTTTTAGAATACTGCCGTCAACCCCCAAAATCCTTTATGCCTGTCTGCAGTCAATTCTTGTTCCCATCCAAAGCTTCAGATAGCCACTGATCTACTTATTATATAGTTTTGCTTTCTCTAGAAATTTCACACACAAAAAAGGAATTATAGATGAAATACCAAGTCACACACGTCAAAATGACCATGATTAAAAAGTCTACAGGACTTCCCTGGTGGTCCAGTGGTTAAGAATCCGCCTGGCAATGCAGGGCACACAGGTTCAACCTCTGGTCTGGGGGGATCCCAAAAACCAAGGAGCAACTAAGCCCAAGCACTGCAATGACTGAGTCTGTGCTCTAGAGCCAGTGCTCTGCAACAAGAGAAGCCATCACAACGAGAAGCCCACGCACTGTAAAGACGACCCAGAGAAGCCATAAATAAATAAATTTTTAAAAAAGTCTACAAATAACACACTGTTGGCAGGAATGTAAGTTGGTGTAGCCACTATGGAAAACAGTAAAGAGATTTCTCAGAAAATTAAAACTGTGACCATCATGACCCAGCAATTCCACTCCTGGGCATATATTCAGACGAAACTAATTTTAAAAGATACAGCAGCACTATTCACAATAGTCAAGACATGCAAACAACCTAAATGTCCATCGACAGAAGAATGGATAAAGAAGATGTGGTACATATATACAATAGAATATTACTCGGCCATAAAAAAGAACACAGTAATGTCATCTGCAGCAACAGGGATGCAACTAGAAATTTTCATAATAATTGAAGTAAGTCAGAGAAAGACAAATACCCTATGATGTCACTTATATGTGGAATCTACAATGCAGCACAAATGGGACTTTTCTGGTGGTCTAGTGGTTAAGACTCTGCACTCCCAATGCAAGGGACGTGAGTTTGATCCCTGATTGGGGAACTAAGATCTCACATATCAAATAAAAACAAATAAAAAATAAGACATGAATGAACTTATCTACAAAGCAGAAACAGACTTGCAGACATAGAGAGCACACTAGCCGTTGCCAAGGGGGAGGGAGGAGGGATAGGGACCATCTGGAGTTTGGGGTTGGCAGATGCAAACTACTACATTTAGAATGGATCAACAATAAGGTCCTATGTGTACATCACAGGGAACTATATCCAATCTTCTGAGACAAACCATAATAGAAAAGAATACAAAAAAGAATGTATACGTGTAAAACTGAGTCACTCTGCTATGCACAGAAATGAACACAACACTGCAAATCAACTACACTGCAATAGAAAAACAAATGCACAGCCTTTGTATCTGGCTTCTTTCACTTAGCATAGTGTCAAACCCAACTATTAACCACAGCCTCAAAAAATGTTTTCTCTCCAACTTTCCTCATCTAATAAGGGCCACTTCTAGTCAGAAATTCTCAGGTCACCCTGGAAGCCCCATCAGCAGTCACAGGATGGACAGCCAGCCAGCCATGGCGATCTTTGAGCAGCTGGACTACATCATCAATGAGCCTTCTCCCAAGCTGCCCAACAGGCATGTTCACCCAGGACTTCCAGGAATTTGTAAATAAATGCCTGATTAAGAACCCAACTGAGCTAGCAGACCTGAAGATGCTCATGAACCACGCCTTGACCAAGTGGTGGAAGAGGTGGATTTTGCTGGCCGGTTGCCCGTAGAACACTGCGGTTGAACCAGTCCAGCACGCCCACACAAACTGCAACGTGTCGATACTCCTGTTATTGCTACCACCACCCACCCAGCGCACCCTGGCCCACCTCTCCTGCCACTTTCCTTTGGGCCACACATGTGGCCCTTGGATCCCTGGAGGCCAAGGCCACTGTACTGTCTTCTCAGAACCTGCTTCCTTAGGTTTAAGGGTGTGTGGGGGCGGAGGGTGGGGGAAGAGGGAAAGAAAAAGCAAACATGCCCCCCAAAAATAAATTCTCAGGTCATTCTTGGGACTTCCCTGGTGGTCCAATGCTTGAGAATCTGTATTGCAACACAGGGGAAGTGGATTCAATCCCTGGCCCAGGAACTAAAATCCCACATGCTACCAGGCAACTCAGCCCACTTGCCACAACTAGAGAATGCCCTCAGGGCTCAAGGAAGACACATGCAGGCAAAGAAAAAAAAAAATTCTCAGGTCATTCTTAACATCTTTCTCTATATTCCTACATTTATTCATTACCAGTTCATGTCAATCCTTACTACCTCCAAACTATACTTTGAATATATTGATTACTTTCCCCTTTACCACCACCACCTTAAATGCTGTCAGCTTCCCCTCTGGTCTTCTTACTTCCTCTTTCACTTTCCCTAAACTCCATTTCACATGTGGAAACTTAAAGAATCTTTCAAAAATATCTATTAAATTATATACTCTCCTTACTAAATACATTGCTTGGTACCAGGACTGGCTACATAATTTGCAGGACCAGTGCAAAATGAAAACAAGGGAACTCCTTGTTTAAAAATTACTACAGGAGGAAAGTGCAACTACCTGTTGAACCACCACTGACAGGAGGGTACTAGAACCCACCAAAAAAAGATACTGCACATCCAAAGACAAAGAAGATGCTGCAGCCAGATGATAGGAGGGGCACAATCACGATAAAATCAAATCCCATACCCCGTCAGTGGGTGACCCACAAATTGGAGAAAAATAATACCAAAGAAGTTCTCCCATTGTTGTGTAGGTTCTGAACCCCATGTCAGGCTTCCCAGCCTGGGGATCCCCAGGGAATCTGGCTTTGAAGGCCAATGGGATTTGATTATAGGACTTTCACAGGACTGGGGGAAACACAGACTCCAATCTCGGAGGGTACAAACAAAATCTTGCATGCAACAAGACCCATAGGAGAGGAGCAGTGACTCCACAGAAGACAAAACCAAAACTACCTCTAGTGTTGGAGGGTCTCCTGTGGAAGCGTGGACTGGCAGGGGCTCACCACAGGGTTGGGGTATAGGCAGCATCAGGCTGGGAAAGTCCCCCTTGGCATAAACCCTCTTGGAGTTCACCATTAACCCAACCATAGAGCCTGCAGACCCCAGGGCTGGGTCGCCTCAGGCCCAACAACCAACAGCGAGGGAGTGCAACCCCATCCATCAGCAGATAATTGGATTAAAGCTTTACTGAGCAAAGCCCTGTCCACCAGAGCAAGACCCCGTTTTTCCCATTGCCAGTCCCTCCCATCAGGAAGCTTACACAAGCCTCTTAGCTTCATCCATCAGAGGGCAGACAGAAGAAGCAAGAAGCACAGTCCCACAGCAACTAAAAGAAAAGCCATATTACAGAAAGTTAATCACAATGGAAAAGCACAAAGTTATGTCCCAGATGAAGGGACAAGACAAAACCCCAGAAAAACGAAATAAAGTAGAGACACACAACCTTCCAGAAAAAGAACTCAGAATATTGTTAGTAAAGATGATTCAGGATCTCAGGAAAACAATGGGGAAGATGTTTACCAAAGACCTATAAGAACTAAAGAACAAATAAACAGAGATGAACAATACACTAAAAGGAATCAATAGCAGAATAACTGAGGCAGAAGAATGCATAAATGACCTAGAGAACAGGATGGTGGAAATCACTGCCATAGAACAGAATACAGAAAATAGGATGAAAAGAAATGAAGACAGCCTAAGAGACTGCTGGGACAACATTAAACATATCAACATTCACATTATAGGAGTCCCAGAAGGAGAAGAAAGAAAGGACCTGAGAAAACATTTGAAGAGATAATAGCTGAAAACTTCCCTAACATGGGAATTGGGCTTCCCTGATAGGTCAGTTGGTAAAGAATCCACCTGCAATGCAGGAGACCCAGGTTCGATTCCTGGGTCGGGAAGATCCCCTGTAGAAGGGATAGGCTACCCACTCCAGTATTCTTGGGCTTCCCTTGTGTCTCAGCTGATAAAGAATCCACCTGCAATGCATGAGATCTGGGTTCAATCCCTGGGTTGGGAAGATCCCCTGGAGAAGAGAAAAGCTACCCACTCGGTATTCTGGCCTGGAGAATTCCACACACTGTACAGTCCATGGGGTCACAAAGAGTTGGACATGACTAAGCGACTTTCAATTTCCCTAACATGGGAAAGGAAATAGTCAACCAAGTCCAGGAAGCATAGAGAATCCCAAGCAGTATAAACCCAAGGAGGAACACACCAAGACATATAGTAATCAAACTGACAAAAATCAAAGACAAAGATAAAATATTAAAAGCAACAACAACAAAAAGACAAATAACATACAAGGAAACTTCCATCAGGCTATCAGCTGATTTTTCAACAGAAACTCTACAAGCCAGAAGGGAATGGCACGATATATTGAAAGTAATGAAAGGGAAGAACCTAAAACCAAGAACACGCTACCCAGCAAGACTCTCATTCACATATGATGGAGAAATAAAAAACTTTCCAGACAAGCAAAAGTCAAGAGAATTCAGCACCACCAAACCAGCTTTTACAATGAATGCTAAAGGAACTTCTCTAGGCAGGAAACACAAAAGAAGGAAAAGACCTACAGAGAATAAACCCCAAACAATTAAGAAAATGGTAATAGGATCTACATATGGATAATTACCTTAAATGTAAATAGATTAAACACACCAACCAAAAGACATAGACTGGCTGGTGGATGAAAACGTGCATGTATGCACTCCACTTACCATATCACTGCTTGACCCCCCCCCAAATTGTATGTAATTATTTTATATTGTTAGGTTAATCATGTTCCCATTATGACTTGCAATTATAATTATCTTTTATTTTTTGTCTGACAATTGTGAAAACTGATAAACATCTTTCACTATTATGATTATGTAACTATTACTCACATAATACCACTGTATCATGATTGGTGAAAAGAAAAATAAAAGAACCCTATATCACCAAAACTACTATTTAATAGCAAAATCTGTAATCACTTTAAAATCCAGATGCATACCAGAAAATCTTGAAATTTTTTGAAAAATGTAAATGCCCAGGTATTGCTTTTTCTCCAGAGCTCCAGATATGTTTCTAATGAGCAGCCATGTTTAAAAACAACTGGACGATATGATGATCTTTAACTTTTTTTTTTTTTGATCTTTAACTTTTATCTAGTTTGTTTCACTTTTTCTATTTCATATTTAGTATTCAGTGCTACCATTTCATTTAGCTTATGTTTTCCAATTTCTCCATCTCTTTTTTATGCTCTTTTTCAAGCCTCTATCAAGATGCAGTAGAAAAGCTTTTGTATACACATATATAAATAATATGTATAATATATGTATTTTAGAAAATTTATTAATTTTTGCCTAACAAAAATTTATGACATTTTGAATCCACTTGTTTGACTTAGTATGAGTAGAATGCTAGATTTCTAATTTTAAAAGATATATAACAAGCAACAAAAGTTTACTATATAGCATAGGGAAATATAGTCAATATCTTGTAATAACCTATAAAGGAAAGTAATTTCAAAAATAATATATGTGTCAAGAATCACCTTGCTGTGCACCTGAAACATTGTAAGTCAACTATACTTCAATAAAATAGATATATTAAGAAAAAAGATTACTACAGGGCTTCCCTGGTGGTCCAATGGTTGAGAATCAACCTGCCAATGTAGGGAACATGAGTTCAATCCCTGGTCCAGGGAGATTCTACACGCGGGGGCGGAGGTGGGGGGGCTTAGTTGACCCCACAACTAAGTACCACAACTACTGAGCCCGTGCTCTGCAACAGAAGCCACTGCAGTAAGAAGCCCAAGCACTGCAGCAAAGAGTAACGGCTCACTGTGACTAGAGAAGGCCCATGTACAAAAGGATCCAGTGCAGTCAAAAAATATAATAAAAAATGTTTTAATTAAAAATAAAATGTACTACAGTTTCAAAATGTTGACAGCAGAGCATTAAACCAAATGCTGGGCTCTTCAAAGGATGGGGACCAGTATGACTGCACAATTCACATTTCCATGAAAATGGCCTTGCCTGGCACAGAGAAGTATTGCCTAGTATTATGTTTTAAAATATTAGGTTACTACCTAATATTATTTACTCTAAAAGGATCAATATCAGAAAAACTTATGGTACTATTAAATTAATGAATTCAAGGAAAAGCATAGGTATTATCCTCTAAAAACCCAAATATTATCTAGTAATCTTTTTTTTTTTTTTTTTTACTATTAACCCTCATAGTCAACAAAAGAGTCTGAAATGCAGCACTTGGGCGTGATCTCAAAAATTACTAAATGGTCTCTGTTTGTTTCCAAGGCAAACCATTCAACATTACAGTAATCCAAGTTTACGCCCCAACCACTAATGCCGAAGAAACTTAAGTTGAATGGTTCTATGAAGACCTACAAGACCTCCTAGAACTAACACCAAAAGATGTCCTTTTCATCACAGGAGACGAATGCAAAAGTAGGAAGTCAAGAGATACCTGGAATAACAGGCAAGTTTGGCCTTGGAGTACAAAATGAAGCAGGGCAAAGGCTAACAGTTTTGCCAAGAGAATGCACTGGTCATAGCAAACACTCTCTTCCAAAAACGGAAGAAATGACTCTACACATGGACATCAGATGGTCATACCAAAATCAGATTGATTATATTCTTTGCAGCCAAAGCTCCACAGGATCAGCAAAAAAAAGACCAAGAGCTGACTGTGGTTCAGATCATGAGCTCCTTATTGCAAAATTCAGGCTTAAATTGAAGAAGGTAGGGAAAACCAGTTGATCATTCTGGTATGACCTAAATCAAATCCCTTATGATTATACAGTGGAAGTGACAAATAGATTCAAGGGTTTAGATCTGATAGACAGAGTGACTGAAGAACTATGGACAGAGATTTGTAACATTGTACAGCAGGTGGTGACCAAAACCATTTCCAAAATTAAGAAATGCAACAAGGCAAAATGGTTGTCTGAGGAGGCCTTACAAATAGCCGAGAAAAGTGAAGCGAAAGGTAGAGAAAAGAAAAGATATACGCATCTGAATGCAGAGTTCCAGAGAATAGTAAGGAGAGATAAAAAGGCATTCTTAAGTGAACAATGCAAAGAAATAGAGGAAAACAACAGAATGGGAAAGACTAGAGATGTCTTCAAGAAAATTAGAGATAGCAAGGGGACATTTCATACAAAGATGGGCATAATAAAGGTCAGAAATGATATGGACCTAAAATAGAAGCAAAAGAGATTAAGAAGAGGTGGCAAGACTACACAGAAGAACTGTACAAAAAAGGTCTTAATGACCTGGATAACCACGATGGTGTGGTCACTCACCTCAAGCCAGACATCCTGCAATGTGAAGTCAAGTAGGCCTTAGGAAGGATTACTATGAACAAAACTAGTGGAGGTGATGGAATACTAGCTGAGCTAATTCAAATCCTAAAAGATGATGCTGTGAACATGCTGCCCTTAGAATGCAAGCAAATTTGGAAAACTCAGCAGTGACCACAGGACTGGAAAATGTCAGTTTTCATCCCAATCCCAAAGAAGAGCAATGCCAAAGAATGCTCAAGCTACTGCACGATCTTGCTCATTTCACATGCTAGCAAGGTAATGCTCAAAATCCTTCAAGCTAGGCTTCAACTGTATGTGAACTGAGAATTTCCATATGTACAAGTGGGGTTTAGAAAAGGCAGAGGAACCACAGATCAATTTGCCAACAATTTGGGTCATAGAAAAAGCAAGAGAAATCCAGAAAAACATCTACTTCCACTTCAGTGACTATACTGAAACCTTTGACTGTGTGGATCACAACAATCTAGAAAATTCTTAAGAGACGGGAATAAGAGACCACCTTACCTGCCTCCTGAGAAACCTGTAACCAGGTCAAGAGGCAACAGTTAGAACCAGACATGGAACAACAGACTGGTTCAAAATTGGGAAAGGATTACATCAAGGCTGTATATTGTCACCCTGCTTATTGAACTTATATGCAGAGTACATCATGTGAAATGCTGGACTGGATGAATCACAAGATGAAAGAAAGATTGCCAAGAGAAATATCAATAACCTCAGATATGCAGATGATACCACCCTTATGGCAGAAAGTGAAGAGGAACTAAAAGGCCTCTTGATGAAGGTGAAAAAGATGAGTGAAAAACTGGCTTACAGCTCAACATTCAAAAAACTAAGATCAGAGCATTCAGTCCCATCACTTCATGGCAAATAGATGGGGAAACATGGATATCATGACAGACTTTGTTTTCTTGGCCTCCAAAATCACTGCAGATGGTGATTGCAGCCATGAAATTAAAAGATGTTTGCTCCTTGGAAGAAAAGCTATGACAAACCTAGACAGCATATTAAAAGCAGAGACATCACTTTGCCAACAAAAGTCTGTCTAGTCAAAGCTATAGTTTTTCCAGTAGTCATGTATAGATGTGAAAGTTGGAACCATAAAGAAGGCTGACTGCTGAAGAATTGATGCTTTCAAATTGTGGAGCTGGAGAAGACTCCTGAGAGTCCCCTGGACTGCAAGGAGATCAAACCAGTCAATCCTAAAGGAAATCAACCTGAATATTCATTGGAAGGACTGTTGGGGAAGCTCCAATACTGTGGCCATCTGATGAAAAAAGCCAACTCATTGGAAAAGACCCTGATGCCGGGAAAAACTGAGGGCAGGAGGAGAAGGGGGTGATAGAGGAGGGGATGGTTGGATGGCATCACCAACTCAATGGACACGAGTCTGAGCAAACTCGGGGAGACAGTGAAGGACAGGGAAGCCTGGCGTGCTGCAGTCCATGGGATTGCAAAGAGTCGGAACATGACTTAGCAACTGAACAACAACAATCTTTTTTTTTTTTAATGATTGCCACAATCAATTTAATTTTTTTAAAGATTTTTTTGGTTATGGACCATTTTAAAAGTTTATTGAATTTGTTTCAATAATGCTTCTTTTTTATATTTTAGTTTTTTTGCCCCTGGGCCTTCCCTGGTGGCTCAGATGGTAAAGAATCTGCATGCAATGTGGGAGACCTGGGTTCCATCCCTGAGTTAGGAAGATTCCCTAGAGAAGGGAATGGCTACCCAGTCCAGTATTCTGGCCTGAAGAATTCCACGGACAGAGGAGCCTGGCAGGCTACAATCCATGGCGTGGCAAAGAGCTGGACACAAATGAGCAATTTTCACTTTTTGCCCCTGAGGCATGTGGGACCTTAACTCTCTGACCAAGGATTGAACACGGTCCCCCTGCACTGGAAGGCAAAGTCTTAATCACTGGACCATCTAGTAATCTTTGAATTCAATCTAATTTGCCTATTTGAGGAACATCCTCAAAGTCAAATTAAGGGATAATTTAAGGAGCAATTATGTAAGAACAGATAATCAACAGATCAACATGTATCACAATTTGGACAGGTGGGATATTCAAGGATTTGGAGGAAGCTGAATGGTTTAGCCTTAATATTTCTGTGATGTTCATCTGAAGTTTATGTGAAAAATATTTTGCATATTTGATTTGAAAAGATGATCTATGAACCTTAAGAATAAGAAAGTATTTCATTAATAGTTTGGAACTACGACCAGTGATTTAGAAATCAAAGTTTAAGGGAAAACAAACAGGTCTACCTCTCCTTCAATTTGAATGACCTTCTCTTCTAGTCTTGATCAATTAGTACGATTACTGTTTATTATACCACAGAACTTAAATGTGCCAGGAAATTTGTCCACATGAAAATATCCCAAGAGGACTTACGTCTCTTTAGAGAGATGAGATTTGTTTAATTTTCCCCCAGTATGCTAGTATATTGTTACCAAAATTATTACACATTTTTTGAAACAGGTAGTCTTGTATGAGTTATTTTTTCTAAATGAAGTAATTGACTTAAATATATATTGATAACTGAGTGAGAAAGAAGTGTAACTTTCTGATCTTTAAAACTTTCTGGCAATACAGAAGCTTAGTACATAATCAAGATGTAGTCTCAAATCACTGAGACATGTATGAAGTTTTTATTTTTATTTTTTTATGTATGAAGTTTTTAATAAAAAGTACTGGGAAACTGGATAGCCATTTAGGGGAGGAAAAAAAGATAAAATTAGTTCCATACCTCAGCACACACAAGAATAAAGTCCATATAGATCAAGGATCTAAATGTACAAACAAAAACATACAAGTACTAAAAGCAAACTAATGGATTTTTCTATAACCTGAGTGTGGACAAAGCTTTCTAACTATTACTGAAAACCTAAATGCATATAGGAAAAGACTAACTCATTTGATTACATAAAAATGCAGGGGGGAAATGTTCCTATACAAAAATACCATAAACAAAATTGAAAGAAAATGACATACTGGGAGAAAATATTTACAACTTATTTCTTGGGCAAAGGGCTAATATTGCTAAACGTATAAATAACTTTTTAAAAATTTAGGACAAAACACTCAAAAAATTCAAAATAGAAAAATGAGATGAAAAAATGAGCACACAATTTTTAAAAGAAATAAACTGCCTCTTAAACATATGAAAAGGTATTTAACTTCAACAGTAATGAGACCTATTCTAATCAAAGTGATTTTGAGATTTAAAAAAACTGATTAGATTAGCAAAAATTAAAAAGGTTGGCAACATTCTGTAGATGAGGCTAGGAAAAATAAGCATTCTCATCTACTGGAATGCAAAATGGTACAATCTGTATGTAGGGAAATAGTTATATCTAACAGAATCACATATGTACTTACCCTATGACTTAGCAATCACAGTGTTAGAAATTTACCCTAAATATACACCTCAAAAATTATGAAAATACATATGCACCAGGTTATTCATTACAGTGTTATTTATAACTGCAAAAAGACTGGAAACTACTTAAATGGAAAACCTTAGTTGAATGAATAGACTATGATACAAACAAATACAATCGAGTTTTGTGAAGCGACAAAAAAAGATCTTTGTAAAATGATATAGAATGACTTCCAGAATATATTGTTAATGCAAAAAGCAAAGTGCAAAGCTCTTCTTCTGACAATGTGGAACTAGCTATATGACTTTAAGCAAATAGAAAATTTATAAAAATATGTAGAAAAATGCCTTTAGACATTGGCACAAAAGGAGTGCAAGACTGAGAGAAGGGAAGCATTGAGATGAGCCCCAGAATCCTTTTTTTTTTTTTTAAACCTGGAGGCAATTTTCAGAGGGAAAATGACTGAAAAAGATAAACAGCCCTTCAGGATGCTGTGGGAAAGTATCAAGTGGCCTAATATAAGTGAAGTCTGAGTTCTCTAATTTTGTATGTGTGTGTGTGGGTGGTGGGGGGGGCAGATAAATAGTATTTGAATATAGCCCCAAACTTCCTAAATTCAAAGGAAATTATAGACCCACAGAATCAAGAAGTAGGATTAAATACACCACAAAAAATTCACTATAAAGAAAAACACACCAAGGTTCATCAAAATCAAATTTCTGAAATCCATTGATAAAGAGAGTAATTTAGAAGCAGCCAGTGGAAATTAAAGAGAACAAACAAAAGAAAGATCTGCATCAAAAATAGACTCTGCATCAAAAATAGTGCAAGGCAGAAGAAAGAGGAACTATATCTTTAAAATATTAAAAGAAATAAATTGGCAACCCAGAATTCTATATCCACCAAAAGTACTTTACAAAAATGAAGGTGAAATAAAGATTTTTTTCAAATAAAAACCCGGAAAATCTGCAACCAGATCTATACTGCAGGAAACATTAAAGGAAGTTCTTTAGTCAAAAGAAAAAGTGACACCACTGGAAACATGGATCTGTGTAAGGAATCAATGACAGAAATGATAAAAATGCAAGTTGCATATTAAAGACTTTTCATTTTTAAATTTCTTTAAAAGATAATTATTTAAAGCAAAAATAACAGTGTGGGGCTCAAAATAGTGCAGCAGTAAAACATAGGGCAACAATGGTACCAATAAAAGAAAAGGAGGGAAATGGAAGTATACTGTTACACTGGCATAATATTACTCAAATTCTATTATATTTATTGACATAAGTTAAAGATGTATAGTGTAAACCTTAGAAAAACACTTGAACATCAAGGAGGATACCAAATAAAGTAGTGTCTGAGACAAAACAGAATACTAAACAATAATATAAAAGAAGACAGGAAACAATCAAAGAAAGAATTAACTAACTGGCAAAAAGCACCAATTACTGCCATCCCACCTGCTATATCAGGAACATGTACAGGGCTGCCATACCTGCCACACACATCAAGGGGATAACAGCCAGCACACACTGAGAAAAGCAGCAGCAAGCATCCAGACTAAAAGCAGCCCCTCACTCCTGGACAAAATGGTGGAGCAGAAGAACTCAAACTCACCTTCTCTCATGTAAACACCAAAATCACAATCAACTGCTGCACAACCGTCGACAGAAAAGGCTGGATCTACCAAAAAAGACTTTTTACATCCAAAGACAAAGAAGCCACAACAAAATGTTAGGAGGGGCACTTTCAAGAAATCCTACAGGGAGTCCTCTCGGTGGCCTAGAGGTTAGGATTTGGTGCTTTCACTTCTGTGGCCTGGGTTCAATCCCTAGTCAAGGAACTGAGATCCCATAAACTGCATGACACTACCAAAAAAAAGAAATCCCATACTGGCCAGCTGGGCGACCCACAAACTAAAAAAAAAAAAAAAGAAAAAAAGACTGTATTGCAGAGGATCACCCAAAGGAGTGAGAGTTCTAATCTCCACATGAGGCTCCCCAGTCTGAGGGTCTGGGATCGGGAGGAGGAGCCTCCAGAGCATTTGGTTTTGAAGGACAGCAGGGCTTCACAGGACTGAGGGAAACAGATTCCACTCTTGTGGATGCACACAGATACGACATGCACAGGGACCCAGCACAAAGCAGTGACTCCACAGAAGACTGGGCTAGACCTACCCATAGATACTGGAACCTATCCATAGATATTAGAAGGTCTCCTGGGGAGGTGGGGTTGGCTTTGGCTCACTGTTGGGGTAAGAGCACTGGTGGCAGAGGCCCCAGGAAATACTGATTGGCATGGACTCCCCCAGAGGTTGCTATTTTGGCACCAAGAGCTGACCAACAGCCTAAAAGCTCCAGTGCTGGGATGCCTCAGGCCAAACAACCAGCTGGGGGGAACACAGCCCCATCAGCAGCAGCTCAGGCTCCTGAGCTCATAGCCACTGCTAAACACACCCCCTGACACAGCCCTTCCCACCACAGAGACAAGACCCACCTCCGCCCACCATGGGGCAGACACCAGAAGTAAGAGGAACTATGATCCTGCAGCCTGTGGAAAGAAGACAACCACAGAAAGTTAGACAAAATGAGATAACAGAGAAGTATGTTCCAGATGAAGGAACAAAATAAAACCCCAGAAGAACTAAGTGAAGTAGAGATAGGCAGTCTAATTGAGAAAGAATTCAGAGCAATGACAGTAAAGATGATCCAAGATCTCAGAAGAAGAATGGACTCATAGACTGAGAAAATACAAGAAATTTTTAATAAAGAGTTCAGTTCAGTTCAGTCGCTCAGTCGCGTCCGACTTTTTGCGACCCCATGAATCAGAAGATCTAAAAAACAAACAAAATGAGATAAACAATACAATAACTGAAATTAAAAAAAAAATACACTAGAAGGAATCAACAGAAGAATACATGAAGCAGAGGAACGAATAAGTGATCTGAAAGATAGATGGTTAGAAACCACTGCCATGGAACAGAATAAAGAAAAAACAATGAAAAGAAATGAGGACAGTCTCAGAAACCTCTGAGATAACATTAAACACACCAACATTTACGTTATAGGAGTCTCAGAAGGAAAAGAGACAAAGGGTCCAAGAAAATAGTTGAAGAGACTCTAAGCTGAAAACTTCCTTGACATGGGAAAGGAGACACTCACTCAAGTCCAGGAAGAACAGAGAGTCCCATACAGCATACACCCAAGGAGGAACATGCCAAGACACATATTGATCAAACTCACAAAAATTAAAGACAACGGGAAAATATTAAAAGCAACAAGGGAAAACCAACAAATAACATACAAGGGAACTCCCATTAGGTTATCCGTTGATTTTTCAGCAGAAACTCTGCAGGCCAGAAGGAAGTGGCACGATATATTTAAAGTAATAAAAGGGAAAAATACTGTAACCAGAATACTCCACCCAGCAGGACTCTTCTTCAGACCTGACAAGAGAAATCAAAAACTTCACAGACAGCAAAAGCTGACAGAATTTAGCACCAGCAAATAAGCTTTACAACACATGCTAAAGGCACTTCTCTTGGTGGAAAAGAAAAGGCCACAAATAGAAACAAGAAAATTGAAGAATGGGAAAGCAGCTTACTGATCAAGGCAAGCATACATGAAATGAAGGAAATCATCCACACATATGATTATCAAAACCAGCAATCAGAAATAAAATATATTTGAAGAAATAATGTTTAAGGATGAAAAAAAAAGCAATCATGAGAAAAGGAGAGGATAAATGCAGGATATTAGAAATGCATTTGAAATTAAGAGACCAGCAACTTAAAACAATCTCGTGTGTGTGTGTGTGTGTCTATAAATACACACAGACTGCTATATCAAAACCCATGGATACATGTACCCTAATGTTCACTGCAGCACTATTTACAATAACCAGGACATAGAAACAACCTCAAGGTCCACTGGTGGAAGAATGGATAAGGAAGATGTGGTATGGAATATGAGTCATAAAAAATTAAACAATGCCATTTGCAGCAACATGGATGGACCTAGAGATTATCATACTAAGGTAAATCTGAAAAAGATAAATATCATATAATTTATATGTGGAATCTAAAAAAAATGATACAAATGAACTTACATTCAAAACAGAAACAGACTCACAGAGTTCAAAAACAAATTTAGGATTACCAAAAGGGAAACGTGGGAGGGATGAATCAGGAGTTGGGATTGACATATACACAGTACTATATATAAAAGAGATAATCAACAAGGTTGTACCATATAGCACAGGAAAATCTACTAAAAATTCTTTAATAACCTACAGGGGGAAAGAATCTGAAAAAGAATGGATATATGTATAACTGAATCAGCTGTACTACCCGAAACTAATACAACAGGGAAAATCAACTGTAATCCAATATAAAAGTTTTTTACAGTTTCATAAGGAAAAAAACAATAAATAGAGGAGAAAATAAAGACCACAATGACAGACATAATCATATCAATATTACATTAAATGAAACTAATCTTATTACATTAAATGGAACTAATCTTAACATACCAACTAAAGATCAGTGATGGATAAAAAAAGCTCACTATGTCCTTCTACAGAAAAAACACTTTATATAAAAAGAATGGAAAAAGATATACTATGCAATGCTAACTATAAGAAAACTTGAGTGGCTATGAGAAAAAAGTAGACCTTAAAACAGTGTGTGTTAACAGAGATAAACTGAGACATTTCAAAATGACAAAAAGGACAATGTATCAAGTATCAAGAAAATTTTAAAATCTCATTTGTCTATCTACCCAGAGAAAATTAAAAGGGACAAAGACAGCCATTACATAATAAGAGGATCAGTCCACCAAGAAGACACAGCCATCCTAAATGTGTATGTACCAAACCAAAGAACTTCAAAACACATGAAGCAGAAACTTGTAACTGAAAGGTAAAATAGACAAATTCACCAAAATATATGTAGAGACTTCAACAATTTGACAACTGATGGAACTGCTAACAAGAACATATAGGTAAACAATTGATAAAGTTCTTTTTCAATAATTGTTAGGATTACTAACTAGGATACTGAAAAAGTGAATAACATCATCAACTAACAGAGTCTAATCGACACTAACAGAACATTCCACTCTAAAACAGAATACATATTCTATTCAAGTACCCATGGAACATTCTGATCATATCCAGGACCTTAAAACAAAGCTCAACAATTTAAAAAGATTTGAAATCACTCATAATATATGCTTTGAACACCCTGGAATTAAACTAAAATTCAGTAACAGAAAGTCAATAGGAAAATCAGACATTTGGATGTAAAACATAGTTCTGAATAATCCATGGGTTAAAGAGTAAGTCTCAAATAAAATTTAAAAATTTACTGACTGAATGAAAATGAAAATACAACATATCAGAATTTATAGGGTGCAACTAAAGCATTGCTGAGAGGGAACTATACAGCACTAAAATAAAGATAAAAATTCTCAAATCAATAACCTATAATCTCAGGTCAAGAAATGAGAAAAAGAGCTAAATAAACACAAAGCAAACAAAGCGAAAAATACTAAATTCAATAGCAAAAATCAATCAAATTGAACTCCAAGGTACATATCCAAGATCAATTAAAACATGTATTCATACAAAGCTTTGTAGCAGATGTTCACAGCAACATTTTTCACAATAGCCCCAAACTGGAATCAACTCAAATATCCATCAATGGATAAATGGATGAACAGAATGTGGTATATCCATACAATGAAATACTATTCACAATAAAAGGAATAAAGTGTTGATACATACTACAATATGGATGGACCTCAAAAATACTATGCCAAGTGAAAAAAGCCAACACACACAAAAAACTACATATTTTGAGACTTCTTTTGTCAGTCCAGCAGTCAAGACTCTGCACTTCTACTGCAGGGAGCACAGGTTCAATCCCTGGTTGAGGAACTAAGATCCCACATGCCACATAGTGCGCGCAGTGTGGGAGTGAGAATTCACTGCCAACAGACACAAGGGAAATGTTCTCAAACTGGATAGTGCAGATGGCTGTACAGCAGTACAAAGTACTAAAACTGGTCTAACTTGTCACCCTCAAAATGAGTGAGGTTTATGATATGTAAATTATATCTCAATAGAACTGTTTTAAAAGAAAAATATACATCAATAGAACTGAAAATAGAAAAATTGAGAAATTTGATGGCACAAAAAGCTGGTTATTTGAAAATCAATAAAATTGGTAAACAAAACTGACAAACTCTAGCAAGACCAATATCCACAATGAAACAATGGGTATCACTACAGACCTCACAGACATTAAAAAGAAAATAAGGGGATATTACGAACAACTGTTTACACATAAACTTGACAATCTGGATGAGATGGACCAATTACTCAAAACTAAAAGATGCCACAAGCTACCCAGTATAATATCAGTTCAGTTCAGTCGCTCAGTTATGTCCAACTCTTTGCGACCCTATAAATCACAGCATGTTGGATTATCTAAATAGTTCTATAGCTAGTAGAGAAACTGAATTCAGAGCTTAAAATTCCCCCAAAGAAATCTCTAGGCCCAGATGGTTGTACTGGAGAATTCTACCAAATTTTTTTTTAATTTTATCTTTATTTTGGTAAGACATTTCAGATTCCCTTGGATCACAGCATACCAATAAGCAAAATGTACCCTTACTGATTCACTACACATCAAGTCCCAAATTCCCAATCCTAGGAAAGCAAGCTGCAGAATACAAGTGCTGATAACAACTATAGGTAGCATTTGAAACAAAAATAAAAAAGCTTTCACCACTTAAGTCAAATGAGGCTTTAATCAAAAAGAGACAATTCCACAGGGCATCTTTTTTCAACAGTAATTAATTCATTCAAGTCTGATTCAAGCTCAACTGACAGTGTTATGTTTGAAGCAATTGAGAAAAGGCAATCAACGTATAAGTGGTATAATACAGTATGTACTAGATTTTGGGGCAATCTCCAACTGCATTCAATTTTTAGACCTTGTTTTGGAGTCTAATTAAACAAGAAGTAGAGCTCTGACCCCATTTGGAGGAATGCAACAAAATTGCTCAGTCTTGGCACAAAGTCATGTTGCAGTATCGACGCTCTTTAATCAACTTGTCCCACACTAACTGATTCTCCAACAGCATACTTTCTCCAGCTACAACTTTGAAGAACACACAATTTGGGGTTTTTTTTCTAATTTTATTTATTTTTTTATTTTTTAACTTTACAATATTGTATTGGTTTTGCCACATATCAACATCAATCTGCCCACTACACATGTTCCCCATCCTGAACCCTCCTCCCTCCTCCCTCCCCATACCATCCCTCTGGGTCGTCCCAGTGCACTAGCCCCAAGCATCCAGTATCGTGCATCGAACCTGGACTGGTGACTTGTTTCATATATAATATTATACATGTTTCAATGCCATTCTCCCAAATCATCCCACCCTCTCCCTCTCCCACAGAGTCCAAAAGACTGTTCTATACATCAGTGTCTCTTTTGCTGTCTCGTATACAGGGTTATTGTTACCATCTTTCTAAATTCCATATATATGTGTTAGTATACTGTATTGGTGTTTTTCTTTCTGGCTTACTTCACTCTGTATAATAGGCTCCAGAAGAAAATTCTGTACTTCCAGTTTTAAAAAGTAGACAATCTATGGAGGCAACCATTTATATATCTGAGTATACACACTGATACTTCATGTTGTAAGAGAAGCTTTGATTTCAGAAGCATCATTTCATGAACATAGCATCAAGTATTTACACAATACATGTTTCATACAACATAATTTTAGAAACTTCAAGTAGCACAAAATTATAAAATTTTTTATCAAATTCAAGTTTCCAGTGATCTTAAAAAACAAAAGGCAGATTACAACTGCTTTTGTTCAACTGAAATATCCAGTCATGGTTATTATCTAGAAAATGCTAAAGTTATGTGAAAAAATATAGTCAAAGAAA
Organism: Bos javanicus; assembly: GCF_032452875.1. Lineage (NCBI taxonomy): Eukaryota > Metazoa > Chordata > Mammalia > Artiodactyla > Bovidae > Bos > Bos javanicus. The sequence continues at coordinate 52,076,659 of NC_083874.1, read as the reverse complement.
TGATTTTCAACCCTTTAAATATGCACAGCTAAACAGAAAATAAGAGGTTTGTCTCGCATGAGTAATTACGTCAAGGTGCTTTACAATCCTCAGCTGCTATTAGACACTATTTCAGGTTTTACATAATTTCCACAATCTTAATGCCACTATTTTCATTCAGATAAAATAAATGACCTTTTGAAGTCATTGACATCAGAAATGACACTTATGGACAAGAATGATAACTAGAAGTTGGGGAAAAACAGGTCTTTAGCAGTTTCTCTCCAAGTATGAGGAAAACCATATAATCAATACACAATAGATATAATAGTTTAATGCGCATATTGTCTGACTTTTCTGTTTTCCTCTTAGCCACACACACACACACAAACCAAATCTCTGCTCAAAGCAGGCACACTTGAGCATGCTATGAGGTCTGCATATGATTTTCCCTAATTTCCTAACCATCCAGACCCTGAAATCCAAGTATTTCAATGAAAACTCTTCTCTCATTTGCATGAAGTCTGAGTCACTTTAAGTAACCCACACTAAAATTCTACCAAATTTTTAAAGAGTGGACATGAATTCTGTCCAGTCTCTGAGAAAACAGAAAACACTCTCCATTTCCTTTAATGAAGTAACTATTACCCTGATATCAAAAGCAAACAAAGAAAGCACAAAAAGAGAAAACTACAAAATAATACTCCTCATGAATACAGGTACAAAAACTCTTTAAAAATTATTAGCAAATAGAATTCAGCAATATGTCAAAAGAACTACACTTCATGACCAAGTGGAGTTTATTTCAGGGATGCAAGGCTGAGTCAATATTTGAGTTAATATAATTCACTTTATCAATAGGCCAAAGAAGAAAAACCACATGATCATACACACTGATGCAGAAAAAGCATGTGACAAAATTTAATACCCGTTTATGGGAAAAAACACCCCAAGAAAGCAAGGAATAGGGGAGCTCTTCCTAGAGTAATAAAGAGCAACCACACAAACCTAAAACAAATACTATACTTAAAAGGCAAAATTCCCCCCGGTAAGACAAAGATGTCTGTCATTATTTTTTAACATACTAGAAGTTCTAGATAGACAGTGCAGTAGGCTAGAAAAAGAAAGAAAAGATATACAGATGGAAACAAAGAAGTAATACTGTGCTTCTTGCAGATAATATGATTGTCTACATAGGAAAATTCCAAAGAATCTACAAGAAAACTCCTTGAACCAGAAAGTGACTTCAGCAAGGCTGTAGGATACAAGATCAACATATAAAAATGTATTCTATTTCTATATACTATCATTGAACACGTGGAACTGAAATTAAAAACCTGACACCAGTTAACAACTATTCAAAAAGTAAAATTCTTAGGAATAACTAACAGAATATGCACAGAACTTGTAGGCTGAAACTTTTTAAACACTGATGAGCTCTTCGCCGCATCTACTGCGAGAACGAAGACCATTCTCAGCAACCAGACTGTCGACATCCCAGAAAATGTCGACATTAACTTGAAGGGACGGACAGTTATTGTGAAGGGCCCCAGAGGCACCCTGCGGAGGGACTTCAATCACATCAATGTAGAACTCAGTCTCCTTGGAAAGAAAAAGAAGAGGCTCCGTGTTGACAAATGGTGGGGAAACAGAAAGGAACTGGCCACTGTTCGCACAATCTGTAGTCACGTACAGAACATGATCAAGGGTGTTACACTGGGTTTCCGTTACAAGATGAGGTCAGTGTATGCCCACTTCCCCATCAATGTTGTTATTCAAGAGAATGGTTCTCTTGTGGAAATCCGAAATTTTTTGGGTGAAAAATACATACGCAGGGTTCGAATGAGGCCAGGGGTTGCCGGTTCAGTATCTCAAGCCCAGAAAGATGAGTTGATTCTTGAAGGAAATGACATTGAACTTGTGTCAAATTCAGCTGCTTTGATTCAGCAAGCCACCACAGTTAAAAACAAGGATATCAGAAAATTTTTGGATGGTATCTATGTTTCTGAAAAAGGAACAGTTCAGCAGGCTGATGAATAAGATCTCAGTGATCCTGCTGCAGAAACAACAAGATAGATGGTTCTGTGGACTCAGTTGTGATGTTTTAAAGAGACAACAAAAACTCTTAATTTGAGGAAAAAAAAAAAAAAAAACACTGATGAAAGAAATCAGAGTAAACAAATGAAAGAAAGACACACAGTATTTATGGACTGGAAGACTCAGTAAAGATGTCAGTTCCCCCCACTTTAAGTTGTGACTCCTATCAAAATACAAGCAAATGTTTTTTGTAACATAGACAAGCATATCCCAAAATTATATGTAAAGGCACAGGCCCTAGAATAGCTAAAACAATCTTGAAAAAGAAGTTGGAGAAATTAATCTAACCCACTTTAAGACTTATAAAATAGTCACAGTAATCAAGACACACAGTTCAATGAAACAAATAGAGAACTGAGAAACAGACCTACAAAAGTAAGGCCAATTTTTCTTTTTAAGCCATAAAGATTTGTTGGCTCACATAACTCAAGTCCAGGAGTAAGTAGGTGTCATGATTAGTTTGATCCAGAGGCATAAATACGTCACAAAGACCAATTTCTTTCCTTCCTCTATTTAACATACAGTGGTATTCTTCATGGTGTAACTTCACACTAAGGCTGCCTGCCTCCTCTGTGGTCTTAACATGGTTCCTACCAACTCTTTCATTCTTCCATTTCCTGAGGAATAAAAGACATCTTTCTTAAATCCCAGCATACCCCTCCCTTCAACTTTGTTTGGCCAAGTGGTTTGTTTTTGTTTTGGCTCCGAGGCTTGTGAGATCTTAGTTCCTGACCAGGGATTGAACCTGGGCCACAGTGGTGAAAGCACTGGATCCCAGGAAAGTCCCAAGGTCAAGTGTTCTTTGACATAGGCGCAAGAGATTCAATGTAGTCTTTTCAACAAATGGTACTGAGACCAATGGTCATGCATAGTTTAAAAAACTGACTCTCAGCAATTCCCTGGTGGTCCAGGGGTTAGGATTCCATGCTTCCACTGAAGCGGGTATGGGTTCCATCCCTGTTTGGGGAACTAAGATCCCAGAAACCACATAGCTTGACCGAAAAAGAAAAGAATGGATTTTCAATCTAAAAGACAGAATATGTTTTTCATTTCTTGTATAAATACCTAAATGCCTATGTTAGAGAAAAACATAGGAGAAAAAAATCTTCAGGACTTAGGGTATGTGAACAGTTCTTAGATATGACACCAAAAGTATGATCCATAAGATAAATTGCACATCATTAAAATTTCAAACTTTTGCTTTAGGAAGAGACTAGGAAGAAGATGAAAAAATAAGCTATAGGCTGGAAGACACTATTTCCAAATCATGTATCTGACAAAAGTTCATATCTAGAATATAAAAATAATTCTCAAAATTCAACAGTAATAAAAATATCCAAATAGAAAATTGGCAAAACACAAAAACAGGCTTCTCACTAAATTGATGGCAAATATGCATATGAAAAGATTATTAGCCAATACAGAAATTAAAACCAAGAAATATCATACACTTATTAAAACAGATAAAATACAAAAACAGTGACAATATCAAATGCTGGTAAAAAATACGGGGAAACCTGGATCTCTTATAAATTGCTGTTGGGACTCTAATGGTCAAATCCTCTGGAAACTAACCATAGGCTTACCATTTGATACAGCAATTGCACTTCTGGGCATATAAGCTACAGAAATACAACATATCACAAAAACTTGTACACAATGTTCATAGCAGCTTTATTTGTAATAACCCCCAACTGGAAACAACCTAGATGTCTTCCAAGAGGCAAAGTTAACTGTGGTTTATCCCTAATGGGATATTACTCAGCAGTAAAAAGAAACATTGATTTTGATACCTGCAACAACACTGAAAGATCTTAAGAGCATTATGTTGAGTAAAAAAAAAAAAGTTAATCTCAAAATGTTACATAGTATATGCTACCATTTATATAATGGTATATATAGAATGACAAAATTATAGGAATGGTAAACTGATTAGTTGTCACTGGGGGTTAGGGCAATATGAGGCAGTTCTTTGCAGTGATGGAATAATTCTGTATTTGATTGTGGTGGTAGTTACATAAATGCATGCAGATGATAAATTTGCATAGAACTATACGTATACATACACAAATGAGTACATGTAAAAATTGCTGAAATTTGAATAAGGTCTGTAGATTATAGCAATGTTAATTTCCTGGCTTTGATAAACTAAAAAGAAAGATACTATTAGAGGAAGCTGGGTGATGAATACTTGGGACCTCTGTACTGTCTTTGCAACTTCCTGTGAGTCTATAATGATTTTTAAATAAAAGCTTTTAAAAGTACATGTACTTGGGACTTCCCTGGTGGTCCAGTGGTTAAGACTCTGAGCTTCCAATGGAGGTGGCATGGGTTCAATCCCTGGTTGGGGAACTAAGATCCCACATGCTGCATGTCCAATAAATAAATAAAATGTTAAGAAAAGTATATGTACCAAATAATACAGCTTAATAGATGAAACAACAAATGAATCAAAACTGATATACTTGAACAGAGAAAGAGAAATCTATATTTTTAGTTAGAGATTTCATCTCTCCTCTGTCAGTGATAGAGTACACAAAAATCAGTAAAGATACAGAAGGCCTGAATGACACAATCAACCAATTTGACCCAGATAACTAACAGCAGAATACACACTGTTTTCAGGTGTTCAAGGAAGATCAATCAACATAGAATAAATTGATGATGAAAAGTTATTTGGGCAATCCTAAAATACTTGGACGGAGAAGGCAATGGCAACCCACTCCAGTACTCTTGCCTGGAAAATCCCATGGACAGAGGAGCCTGGTAGGCTGCAGTCCATGGGGTCGCAAAGAGTCGGACGCGACTGAAGCAACTTAGCAGCAGCAGCAGCAGCAAAATACTTGGAAATTAAACCACACACTTTTAAATAAATCATGGGTCAAATAAGAAACTGCAGGATGTATTATAAAATATTATGAACTGAACTATAATGGAAATGTCAAATCCAAAATCAGTAGGCTGCAGCTAAAGATCAGAGAAAATTTATTTAAATACTTATATTTTTTAAAAAAGAAAAGCCAATGATTCTAGCTACAACCTTAAGCAGTTAAACTAAATAAAAAATAGGAAATAATAAAGATGACTAGAAATTAATGAAATGAACATATAAAGAATAAAAAATCAATGAAACCAAAAATTGTTACCCTAAAAAAATCAGACAAAGAAAGTATGAGTAAACTACAGATCAGTATATTTCATAAACATTCATGAAAAAATATACATAGTATTACTATATTGAGTCCAGCAATCAAGAAAAGACTAGACTATGATGACCAAGTTGAGTATATTCTAAAAATGCAAAGTTGATTAAACATTCAAAATCAATATGTGATTAATATATTTATATTTTATTAATATTAATGCATTCAATTGATATATGATTAAACATATTAAAACAATATTAAACATTCAAAATCAATATTAAACAGAGTTAAATAGAAAAGTTATATGATCAGTTCAACAGATGAAAAAATTTGACAAAAATTTAACACTCAATGATAAACTCTCAACAAACTAGAAATAGAGGGAACTTCCTCAATCTAGGTTCATGGAGTTATAATGAGGAAAGAGTAAATGCTTTTCCTCAGAAAAGATCAGAACCAAAACAAGGATTTCCACTCCCACCATTTATATTTAATTTTGTCCTCAAAGTATTAATCAATGCAATAGAGCAAGTACAAGCAGACATCCTCGCTTTGTCTTTATTTGCAGAAAACATATTGTATATGCAGAGAAACCTAAAGAATCTACCAAAAAAATTGTAGATCTAATTAGGCCACTTATTGAGCACTCAGGACAGAAGGTCAATACACAAAAATTAACTATAATTCTGTATACAGCAATTATTAATTAGAAAATGAAATTTTAAAATGCCATTTACAGAAAACATCAAATGCTAAGCAATGAATTTATCAAAACATAAGACGATGATTGACATTCAGAAATCAGCTGCATTTCTTTACACTAATGATGAAATACCGGGTAAGGAATGTAAAAAAAAACTTTTTAGAATACCAAAAATAAAACCTAAGAATAAATGTGACCAAGGAAGCAAAAGACTTAAACACTGAGAACTATAAAACATTAATAAAGGAAATTAAAAAGGATTCAAAGAAATGGAAAGACAACCCATTCTCTTAGATTGGCATAATTAATATTGTTAAAATGGCAATACTCTCCAAATCAGTCTACCGATTTAATGTGACCCCTATCAACTTATCCATGACATTTTCCACAGAACTAGAAAAAATAATCCCAAACCTAAATGGAACCATAAAAGACCCAGAACTGCCAAAGCAGACCTGAGGTAAAAACAAAGCAGGAGGCATGACCTTCCTCAACTTCAGACCATACTACAAAGTTACAGTAATCAAAAGAATGTGGTATTGGTACAAAAATAGACATGTGGAACAGAAAAGAGAGACCAGAAATAAACACACACATGTACAGTTTTCAACAAAGGAGGCAAGAATATAAAACAGGAAAAAAGACAGTCTCTTTAGCAAGTGGTACCGGGAAAGTTGGAAAACTGCATGTAAAATCAATGAAGTTAGAACACACCCTCACATCAGGCACAAAAATAAACTTAAAGTGACTTAAAGACTTAAACATAAGACATGACACCATAAAACTAGAAAAGAGCATAGGCATTCTCTGACATAAATCATACCAATGTTTTCTTAGGTCTGTCTTCCAAAACAACAATAAACAAATGGGACTTAATCAAACTTAAACGCTTTTGCATAGCAAGGGAAACCATAAAAAAAAAAAAAAAAAAACACCTATGGAATGGGAGAAGATACTTGCAAATGATACAATTGACAAGCGCTTAATTGCCAAAATGTACAAACAGCTCATACAACTTAACAACAAAAAACAGAAACCCCAATGAAAAAAAATAGACATTTCTTCAAAGAAGATATACAGATGGTCAGTAGGCACGTGAAAAGATGCTCAATGTGACTAATAGAGAAATGCAAATCAAAACTACAAATAAGGTACCACACATCACACCAGTCGGAACGGCCATCATTTAAAAGTCTACAAATAACACATGCTGGAGAGGGTGAGGAGAAAAGGGAACCCTCCTATACTGTTGGTAGGAATGTAACTTGGTGCAGCCACTATGGAAAACAGTATTGATGTTTCTCAGAGAACTAAAAATAGAATTACCATATGATCCAGCAATCCCACCCATCAGCATATATCCAGACAAAGTGAAAGTTGCACAGTCGTGTTGGACTCTCTGTGACCGCCATGGACTACAGCCCACTAGGCTCCTTTATCCATGGAATTCTCCAGGCAAGAATACTGGAGTGGATTGCCATTTCTTTCTTTACGAGATCTTTCCAACTCAGGGATCAAACCCAGATCTCCCACATTACAGGCAGATTCTTTAGCATCTGAGCCACCAGGGAAATACCACCATTTAAAATGACACATGTATCCTTATATTCATAGCAGCACTATTCGCAACAGCCAAAACATGGAAATAACCTAAATATGTACTGATAGATGAATGGATAAAGATGTGGTAAATATATACAATGGAATACTACTCAGCCATAAAAAGAAATAATACCATTTTCAGCAACATGAATGCAACTAGAGATTAGCATACTAAGTGAAGTAAGTCAGAAGGATGATATCATATGATATCACTTCTATGTGGAACCTAAAATATGGCACAAATGAACCTATCTACAAAACAGAAACAGACTCACAGACATAGAGATCAGACTTGTGGTTGCCAAGGGGGATGGGAGGAGGGAGAGGGATGGATTAGGAGTTTGCAATTGGTAGGTGCAAACTATTACATTTAAAATAGATAAACAAGGTCCTACTGTGTAGTACAGGAAACTATATCCAATTTCCATTATGGTTTATCCCAAAAGAGTATAAAAAAGAATGCATATGTGTGTATAACAGCCACTTTCCTGTATAGCAGAGATTGGCACAGCATTATAAATCATCTATAATTCAATAAAAAAAACAGAACATAAGATGATCTGCACACTGAAAAACACAAAATACTGCTTAGAAATACGAAAAAATTCTTAAGAGACATTTCATGTTCATGGATTGAAAAATTTAATAGCTACTTTTTCCCAAATTGAAGCTATAGATTCAATGAAACCCTAATCAAAATCCAGAAGCTTTTTTTTTAAAGTGACAGGATGATAACAAAATTTATTATATAAAATTAAAATATCTAGAATAGCAAAAACAATTTTGAAAAGGAAAACAAAATTGGACAATACTACCTGATTTCAAGGCTTTATTACAATGCTACAAATATATATGCATTAGAACAAGAGATTCCAGAAATCTATGGTCAAATGATTTTTAAGGAAGGTGCCAAGATTATTTAATGGGGAACTGATAGTGTTCTCAGCAAAAGTTTTCAAAGGGACAACTCACTATCCCTTGGGAAAAATATGAAACTTTACTCTTACTTCACACCATATACAAGCATAAACATGAAATGAATTGTAGACCAAACTATAAATGATAAAACTATAAAATTTCTGGAGGAAAATACAGGAGAAAATGATAAGAACTTTCAACAGCCAAAGACTTCTTAAACAGAACATAAGTAATACAATTATAAAAGAAAGAAATTGATAAACTGGGTTTTATCAAAATTATAACTTTGACTCTTCAAAAGATACTAAGAAAATGAAAAGTCAGCCTTTAAGACAAGTCACAATAACCACAAAACATGTGCTAAAAAACTCAGATACAGAATATATTTTTGAAAACTTTCATAACTCAATTTTAAGAAGACAACTCAGATAGTGATGAACAAAAGATCCAGTCTTCAAGAAGAAAACATGCAAATAGCTAATAAAGGGACTTCCCTGGTGGCACAGTGGGTGGGAGTCCACCTGCTAATGCGGGAGACACGGGTTCGATCCCTGTTCTGGGAGGATTCTACATACCGTGCAGCAACTAAGCCCGTGTGCCACAACTACTGAGCTCAAGCTCTAGAGCCCATGTGTCTCAACGACTGAAGCCCGCATGCTCTAGGGTCTGCGAGCCACGACTGATGAGCCCCTGCAACTACTGAAGCCCCCTCAACCTAGAGCCACCAAGCCGCAACCACAGAGCCCACATGCTGCAACTACTGAAGCCTGTGAGACCAAGAGCCCGTACTCTGCAACCAGAGAATCCACTGCAAGGAGAAGCCCACACTGCAGCTGGAGTAGCGTCCACTCTCTACAAGGAGAGAAAGTGCGGGCACAGCAACAAAGACCCAGCACAACCAAAAATTAACTTATCTTTTAAAAAAGGAAAAATAGCTAATAAACACATGAAAAGATGTTCACTATCTTTATTCAACAGGAAAACAAAGTCACAATGATAGAGTACTACACACCCACTACAGTGGCTAAAATTTAAAAGTCTGGCAATAGGAAGCATCGGTGACGATATGAAGCATGTGGAACTCTCTTACACTTCTGATGTGAATGTAAAGTGATATCACTGCTTTGAAACCCAGTTTCTAAACTTCTAAAGCTAAATATAAACCTTCTGTATTATATGACCCAGCAATCATGCTTTTAGTTATTTATCCAAGAAATAACACACACACACACACATATATATATATATATATATATATTTTTTTTTACAAAATAAGGCCTACGAAAAGAGGTTGCTGTGCTATGCTTAGCCATGTCTGACTCTTTGCAACCCCATGGACTGTAGCCTGTCAGGCTCTTCTGTCCATGGAATTTTCCAGGCAAGAACACTGGAATGGGTTGCCATTTCCTATTCCAGGGGATCTTCCTGATCCAAGGATCAAACCTGTGTTTCTTGTGTCTTCTACACTGGCAGGCAGATTCTTTACCTCTGTGCCACCTGGGAAGACCTCTGTGCCACATACAAAAAGACTTGTACAATAAATGTTCATATAACCTTAATCCAGAACACCACCTAACTGAGAACCACCCAAATGTCCATCAACAGGTGAGTGGATACACAAATTGTGATATTTACATAATACAACATGCATATGTGTGCATGCTCAGTCGTGTCTGACTCTGCAACCTCCCAGATGCTAGCTCATCATGCTCCTCTGTCCATGGAATTTTCCAGGCAAGAATACGGAAGTGGGTGCCATCCCTTTCTCCAGGTGATCTTTCCCATCCAGGGATCAAACCCACATCTCCTGCATTGGCAGGGAAATTCTTTACCACTGAGCCATCAGGGAAGCCTACATAACACAATACTGCTCAGCAATAAAAACGAACAAGCTACTGGTACATGCAACAATATGAATGAATTCCAAAAATATGTTGAGCAAAAGAAGGCAGATACAAATGAGTACAAGTTGTAGGATTCCATTTAGATAAAATTCTGGATTGCAGTGACAGGAAGCAGATCAGTATTGGCCTGGAGCCGGGGATGTGAGGATCTGATTTTGAAGGAGCATGAAGGAACTTTCTAATGTTATAGAAATGTTCTATATTTTGATTATAGCAGTGGTCACACAGGTGTAACTATCTGTCAAAATCCACCTTGGCTGTATAATTGTAAAAGGTACATTATACACACACACACACACACACACACACACATATATATAATACTGCAATGAAATTGACTTTAAAGAAATTTTAAAGCAAAGTTCAAAAGAGTACATACAATCAGCTCTCACTCTGCAAGGCAGTGCAGGACTGTAAAAATGACCATGTAAGCTGAAACTGTGTAACAAGTGACCTTAATAAACAATGTGGGGAAATATGATTATTCCATGACCTTTACAATTTTTAAAATGAAAACATTAAAGAATCCCTTGTAGGGCCATTAAACAGCAATATTTAATTACCACATCATAATCTAAAACACTAGAACCACTGAGAATTAAAGGGCTTTATTTCTTAATAAAAATCTTATCAGACTTCTCTGGTGGTCCAGTAGTAAAGAACCCATCTGCCAGTGCAGGCGACATAGGTTCTATCCCTGGTCTGGGAAGATTCCACATGCCCTGGGGCAACTAAGCCCATTCGCCACAACTCCTGAAGCCCAAGTGCCCTAGAGCCTGTGCTCCACAACAAGAGAAGCTACCGCAACAAGAGAAAGTCCACGCACAGCAACGAAGACCCAACACAGCCAAAGAACAAAAACTTATCAAGAAGAGTTTGAAGATGGTTTGGCTTCTTCTCATCCTATAACTTACACAGCAAGCATCTTTTCTATGCCTTGGCCAACTGTCATACACCTTTTAATGTTTGGATCAACTTCCAACGTGATATGTATCCTCTGAGCTTTCAAAGTCAAAAGTATATCTCTGAGAGTTCCTGTAATGTGAACATTTTGCTGGTGTCATATTTTTCCTGGAGCATCATTTTTTCATCACAGCCACTTTCCTCACTTGTGTCATTATGTTCAACTTCACTAACTTCCTTTGGCTGCACTTCTCCAGACTCTTAAAGGCAACAGTGTCAACATTCCTGTGGCCACCATCTATTCTGTAACTCTATGTTCAATTCAAATTTTACTGAGAGTCTTAACACTTTTGTTTCTTGGCTGCACTTTCATTTTTGTCCGTCAATTCCCTCCATACATTTTTATACAATGTCATGTGGTTTTATCACTGGGAGACAAGAAGCCAACACAACTATATGCTCTGCTATTTGTACATGAGCTAAATGACAGATGCACAATGACCAGTCACTACCTGACTGGAAGAAGCCACGCGACTGGTCACTGATCATGGTGCACATTTATTATTTGCAAAGTAATCTGTGGACGAAAGGGTCAACAGCAAAATTTGTACTTCATGCAGTTACTCAGTTAATATACTACGGAGACCAAAGTTTGAACTGTTTTTAGGAGAATGGTATTATTTCAACTGTGGTAAGTGAAATGTATGTATACTGTAACTGTAAAAAGCCAGGAACGACTGCATAGCCTGTTACTTTTTGTGTAAGAAAGAAATAAGAAAATATAAATATATATATACATTTTTTTTTTTGCAAAAAGACACAGTGACTTACGAATGAGGCAGAAGAGATAAAGGAGGAGTGACAATTTACTGACTATAACTTAAAACAAAGTTTTGACTTTAATTATGTAAATGCTTTACATATTCAAAAATACTAATCAGCACTTATTAGAGTGTGGAAAAACTAAAATTGCATGCAATAGAAACAAATACACTTAATTTCAAATGAATAACATAACCATATTACAAGTAACTTTGAGCACAGTACTTTGACTGATAGAAGCCAGATTCCTGGAGGAGAAAATGGCAACCCAATCCAGTATTCTTGCCTGGGAAATTCCATGGAGAGGAAAGCCTGGCGGGTGGCAAAGAGTCGGACACAACTGAGCACATACACACACAAACATCCACGCAAGAGGTGCACACGACAAGAAACCAAGGCAGGACTTGAGCTAACAGCTAGAGAGAAGCCGAGGCCCTCATTCCAGCAACCTCTGAGGAATTAAACCAAACTCAAGACTCCTGGTCACAAAATGTTCACGATAATAAATGTTTGTTAAGTCTTTAAATCTTGAGCTAATTTGTTATACAGCAATGGATAACCAATACACTACCCAAAAAGGCCTACTTTAGATATAATCACAAGGAAGCATAAAACAAACCAAAATTAAGGGCATTCTATGAATCCATGACTTATAGTTTTTTTAAAAATATCAGCACAAGACAAAGCAAGGCTGAAGAACTGTTTCAGATTAAGGTAAACTAAAGAGACATGACAACTAAATGCAATGTGTGCACCTGGACTTGAAAGAATTACTGTAAAGTATGGGTAAAATTTGAATATACAAGGTACAGACAATCATATTGTATCAATGTTAAACGTTCTGATTTTCATTATTGATATTCAGTTATCTAAAGAATGTCCTTGTTAGAAAATACATAATGAAGTGCTCAGAAATAATGAGACATACCTATAAGTTATTCTCAAATGATTCATAAAAATAGTAACGTGTACAGACATGAATAGGTATACACACATGTGTACACACATATATGAATGATAAAGAGAGAAATGATAAAGGAGATGTAGCAAAAGACAAAGTATTAACAAGTGGGTAGGGGCTTGCCTAATGGTCCAGGGCTAAGACCACGCTACCAACGCAGGAGGCCCAGGTGCTATCCCTGGTCAGGGAACTAGATCCTGCATGCCACAGCTAGAGATCCCGCACACCCCAACCAAAGATTAAAGCTCCCACATCCTACAACAAAGCCAAACAAATAAACATTTAAAACCAGTAAGTAGGGAAATCGTATACAATTCTTTGTACAATTCTTGCAACCCTTTGGTAAATTTGAAATTATTTCTAAATAAAAAGTTTAAAAACACTTGCTGTGAAGGTACCTATCAAAATTACAAGCCTATTTTTTTCCTTTGACACAGCAATTCCACTTCTGAAAAGTTATCCCACAAATTTACTGTATACATACAAAATAATGTAGGTACAAGGCTATTCAACTCAGTGTTTGTAATGTTTGAAGACTGGAACAATCCATGTATTAATTTATTAACCAGGAGACTGATTAACAGCACAATAGAACACTAAGCAGGTATTAAAAAAAAAAACTTTTTAATGTATTATATGAAAATATTTTTCAAGGATACATTTTGAGGAGTGAAGAAAGCAAGATATAAAACAGTGTACAGTATGTTATCTCTTTTGTAAGAAAAGTGGAGAAATAAAAACACGTATCCACAATTCACCCATATTTGTATAAAGAAACGCTGAAAGGATACTTAAGAAACTAAGTTTACCTTTACAGTGTTAGGCTGCAGCCTGCAGGCCTATTAGCTCTGTAGTTGTCCAGCTGCAAAAGTGAAGAAAGCCCAGAGACCGTGACAGAGACATCAATAATTTGTCGGACAGGGAATTTTAGAAGTCAGAAGGTCGTGGAGCAATACCCCACTGTGAACAGCACACAGCAGTCAGGACTTGGCAACAACTTCGCTGCTGCTGCTGCTAAGTCGATTCAGTTGTATCCGACTGTTAGCGACTCCATGGACCGCAGCCTACCAGACTCCTCCATCCATGGGATTTTTCAAGCAAGAGTACTGGAGTGAGATGCCATTGCCTTCTCCGACCAACTTTGCTACTCATGGAAAATGGAGGCTACCATTTTTAGGCGGGAAATGAGGTCAGGTTGGCTTATCAGTTACCAGGGAAACCAGCTGCTGGGGCAGGGGGCAAGCACTTAGTTACTGATTAAACCCTATATTAAGACGAGTGGATACACGTGAGTAGGGGGTAAGCGATGCCGGGACTGGTAAAACAGCAGATGGACTGAGCAAGAAAACAGCTGTCCTGAGTGCCCTGATCATATACTCCGCCCCTACATACTCAGCATGACCTTTACAACTTGGTCCACCCTCTCTTCCAGGATATCCCTGGGGTCAGGTATGCATAAGTGCACTGCAACCACATACCACAACGCAATACTGCAGCTAAAGACTATCAAGAGTGAGATACCTGCTGAGTCACTTCAGTTGTGTCAGACTCTCTGCAACCCCACAAATGGCAGCCCACCAGGATGCCCCGTCCCTGGGATTCTCCAGGCAAGAACACTGGAGTGGGTTGCCATTTCCTTTTCCAATGCATGAAAGTGAAAAGTGAAAGTGAAGTCTCTCAGTCATGTCTGATCCTCAGCGACCCCATGGACTGCAGCTTTCCAGGCTCCTCCATCCATGGGATTTTCCAGGCAAGAGTACTGGAGTGGGGTGCCATTGCCTTCTCCAGAGTGAGATACCTAGTATGCCCAAAATAGTCATTCACCAGGATAGGGGCAAATTCTAGAGACAAGTGCTTACCAGCTCGATGGAGAAGGAATCTATGGTAGTGTTGTCCTGGTCTAAAGCTTTCATAGCAGAGGAAATACTGTGGGAGTCACCCGGCATATACACAACACTGAGTTTGAATGAGAGCACAGGTCCCACCTTGTGCTGCTGTTAGCATGTCCAGAGCCATCCTGTTTTGAAGGACCACTTGTCTCATTGGTGTGTCTCCCCAGACAGGAGAGTTATTGCATGTCTAGTATTATTTAAGGCATGTATGTTTAGCCAGTACTTCTACCTGCTACTCTACATCAATAGAAGCATCTCCCTGCACACCCAGCAATCACACATATTTCACAGTGAGGCCACCGCTGTTGCCCAGTCTGTGAACAGATTCCCTCTGCTCCGCCTAGGGATAAAATGTAAGATGTTTAATAGGTTGCTGCTGCTGCTGCTGCTAAGTCACTTCAGTCGTGTCCGACCCTGTGAAACCCCATAGACAGCAGCCCACCAGGCTCCCCTGTCCCTGGGATTCTCCAGGCAAGAACACTGGAGTGGGGTGCCATTTCCTTCTCCAATGCATGAAAGCGAAAAGTGAAAGTGAAGTCGCTCAGTCGTGTCTGACTCCTAGCGACCCCATGGACTACAGCCTACCAGGCTCCTCCGTCCTTGGGATTTTCCAGGCTATAGTACTGGAGTGGGTTGCCATTGCCTTCTCCTGTTTAATAGGCACAGTACAGAAAATATCATGACCTTTGAGCAAAATACAAGCAGTAACAACACTGAGATAATACCAGCCCTGCCTGAGTTTTTGGTCTTGGCCTGTCCTCTCTCAGCATCCCCAGCTGTGCTGAGTACTGAAGAGGACGAATAACAAGACCACAGGTTAACACAGCAGTGCTTTTCTCCAGGAAGTATCTCTGATTAATTACCTTAGTACTCTGAGGTGGGGCCAGATAGAAGACAGATGAAATCTATAAGTTCCTTTCTTATTCTGTTGCTCACATACCCCGTGGCATATGCAAACCCAAACCACTGGGGACTTAATTGTCAGTCCCAGGGTCATTAAAGGACCCTGTGTGTAAATGTGTGTTTAACACATTAAAAGGGAACATTTAATGTGTTCCCCTTGGAGGGAGATCCTGTGGCAAGTGCAAAAAGCAAGTTATTGTCCTGACCAATGGTTGGCAATGGCCCTTCAGTGGTCAGCAGTTGAAATAAGATGGTTCAGGCAGTCATGTCAGCCATGGGGAGAGGCAGATGAAGCTTTACTTGCTTGCCAGCAGCTCACCTCTTGCTCTGCAATCCAGTTCCTAACAGGCCACAGACCACTACCAGTCCATAGCACGGGGCTTGAGGACCCCTGTTCTAAATAAATATTCCTTATGTGAAATAACAGTGATTAAGCATCAAGTAATTTTTTGGACCAACAGTAATTTTTTGGACAGCACCGTGAGGCTTGTGGGATCTTAATTCCTCAGCCAGGGATGGAACCCTCACCCCTTGAAGTGGAAGCCTGGGGCCCTAACCTCTGGACTTCTAGGGAATTCCCAGAAATCAACATTATTAATGGTCATAGAACTTCTTTTGCCTTTGAGCGTATAGAAATTTCCCATATTTTCATGTGGGTAGATTATATGGGTGTATACATGTCTCAAAACTCAAAGATACAACCCTTGCATTTCACTGTATATAAATAATACTTTGATTTAAAAGGAGATTCAAGAAAATAAATTCCCCTCACCACCCTCACCTTACCTCCAGACTCACCCCCAAGAGGTTACTACTGTTAGTACCTGATTATGTTTACTTTCAAGCATTTTTCTGTATACGTGAACGTGCGTGCTGTTTGTTTCCACAACAGGGATCATTTTACAATACATACACTGTTCTGCAACTTGCTTTTCCCACTTAAAAATATCTCAGGGATGTCTTTTCAAGTCCTTGTAAATCTGCAATCTACCTCAATCTCAGTAATTTTCTTTATTTTATGATAGGAAACACATTTACATGGTTCAAAAATCAAAATAATAAAACAGAGCACATGGAACTCTACTCAATGTTCTGTGGCAGCCTGGATGGGAAGGCAGTTTGGGGAGAACGGATACATGTATATGGATGGCTGAGTCCCTTTGCTGTCCACCTGAAACTATCACAACATTGTTAATCAGCTATACTCCAATTCAAAATAAAAAGTTTAATTTTTTAAAAAACAGCATTGGTTCTCACAAAAAAAAAAGAGTAAGATTTCTGCATATCTGCATATTAAGATTTCTGATTTCTGTTAGTCAATGAAGAGAGGAATAATGGGGGAAAAATGTGTTTCAGGCAAAGAAAACAAAAAAATGCATCATTCCTGCATCAAACTGGAAAAATAATATAGTGTAGAGCATGAGGGGAAGAGTGCCTTGAAAAAGTTCAAGAGGTAGGCAGGAGTCAGCTCATGCAATAGCATGCAGTCATACACTGGGTATTTTTTCCTACAGCAAGTGGAAACCTTTTATAAAAAGATTTTAAGAACACATAATCACTTTGTTTTTACCACACACATACACAAAAAAGAGAAAGTGTTAGTCGCTCAGTAGTGTTCAACTCCTTGCAACCCCATGGATGTAGCCCGCCAGGCTCCTCTGTCCATGGAATTCTCCAGGTAAGAATACTGGAGTGGGTAGCTATTTCCCTCTCCAGGGGAAATAGAGAGGGTGGGAGGAAAGTTTTGGAGGTGATAGAAATTTGTGGCATTGGTTGTGGTGATGGTTTCACTGCTGCTAAGTCGCTTCAGTCGTGTCCGACTCTGTGTGACCCCATACACGGCAGCCCACCAGGCTCCGCCGTCCCTGGGATTCTCCAGGCAAGAACACTGGAGTGGGTTGCCATTACCTTCTCCAATGCATGAAAGTGAAAAGTGAAAGTGAAGTCGCTCAGTCGTGCCCAACTCTTAGCGACCCCATGGACTGTAGCCTACCAGGCTCCTCCATCCTTGGGATTTTCCAGGCAAGAGTACTGGAGTGGGGTACCATTGCCTTCTCCGATGGTTTCACTAGAGTATACTTATCTCTAAGCTCACCAAATTGTATATATTAAATAAGTACAACTTTTTATATCTCAATAATACCTCAATAAGTTCATTTTTAAAAATGGTGACCATATGTCCAACCACACTCAATATTGGCACCTGGATGTTTCTCAGACTCTTAAACTTAACATGCTTACAACTCAATTCTTGATTTCTCTGAAATCTACCCTTCTCTAGCCTTCCACATATCACTAAATGGTACCTTTGTGCATCCAGTTCCTTCATTCAGAAACCTGGAAATGATTCTTGTGTCCTCCTTTTCATCCTTTGTATTTATTCAGTCAACAGTATTTCATTGAGAATCTATCATGTGCCAGGTAACAAGATTAGTTCAATTAAGACTATGAAGTGAAGTGAAGTGAAGTCACATGGACTGTAGCCTATCAGGCTCCTCCGTCTATGGGATTTTCCAGGCAAGAGTGCTGGAGTGGATTGCCATTTCCTTCTCCAGGGGATCTTCCCGACCCAGGAATCGAACCCAGGTCTCCCGAATTTCGGGCAGACGCTTTACCGTCTGAGCCACCAGGGAAGCCCAATTAAGACTATAACAATAAACAAAACAGTCCCTTGGCCTTAAGGAGTTTACATCCAACCCACTCCATTATCGTCTTGTTGAATATGTTTCCTAAATATATCTCCAATCTACCCAATTTATATGTACAACCTTCTCTTGAATGCAGTCCAGCATCATTTCTTACCAGGAACAGTCTATCATCTGTTCTCCCTACTTCCATTTATAACCCTCATAAATCAATTCACCACACAGCAATCAGAGTAATCTTTTAAAAACTGAAATCATAGCACATCTCTGCCTTTTATAAAATCTTTCAATAGCTCCTAAGTACAAGGTTACTTAAAAAGTATCTCACTCATTTTCCGTTTCTAGCCTCTGCAGCCCTTTTTAATTGCTTACCTTTTTTCTTTTTTAAAGTCCTTTACTATTCCCTCTGGCTGACAATTTCTTCTTTAATCTCCTTGTTACCCAGCTAATTTATATTCATCCTTCAGACAGCATGCTAAGAATTATTTCCTGATAGAAGACTTACTGACCCTTCAAACCAGAATAGCCTTCTATATTACAAGCTCTCTTAGCATCCTGCTTTTCTCCTTGGTGGCATATATCAGACCTGTAAAAGTTTGTATCTTAGACTGGGGGCCCATTAATGCAGAAATCATAATGGCCTTGTTATTGCTGCATCCTTGGCACCTAGGACAGTGCCTTGCATATAGTAGGCGGTTAATAAATATTTGTTACAAAAATGAATGAATGATCAATCCACTACTAGACTAAGGGCAGACACTAGTATTTTCTCTGGTTTGGGGTGGACTCTTCCAACCTATTTCTGCAGAGAAGGGGAAGGCTGAACTTATGTAGAGATGGTTTAAGCTAATACTATATTCTCTTACATTATATTCTCACATGACATGAGAATAGAGCATCTCACACCTCTTGCTTTTCAAAAGCATGTGCAATATACAAAATCAATAGTTTTTCTATAAACGAGCAATGAACAACCAGAAAATGAAACAAGAAATACATTTTACAATATCCCAAACCATCAAATGTGTAGAAATAAAGATATACAAGACCTAAAACATTGTTGATAGAACTTAAGACCTAAATAAACAGAAATATGAGATATATACTATCCACCTGGATTGCAAGTCTCAACATTGTTAAGATAACCCCTCCACCAATAGATAATAGATTCAAGGCAATCAATCCCCTTTAAAATCCCTGAGGGCTTTTCCCCTATGGAAAATGACAAGACAATTTTAATTTATGTGGACAGGCAAAGGGCTAAGAATAGTCAAAACGGCACTGAAAAAAGGAGAAAAACTTGGGAGACGTTCTTACTTGACATCAAGACTTATAAAGTTAGAATAATCAAGCCAGGGTGGTAGTGGCAAAGGCATAGACAGATCAATGACATATGATGGAGAATCTAGAAACAGACCCACATATATCGATCAAACGATTTTCGACAGGGGTGCCAAAGCAGTTCAATAGGAAAAGGGAAATCTTTTTGACAAGTGATGTTGGAAAAACTGGGTATCCGTATGGGAAAAAAGAATCTTGACCCCTACCTCACTGAATCACTGCCTCGTACCACATATGCAAAAATCTACTTTAAATAAGGTAAATAGAAGAGTTGCTGCCAAGTCGCTTCAGTCGTGTCCTACTCTGTGCGACCCCACGGACTGCAGCCTACCAGGCTTCTCTGTCCATGGGATTCTCCAGGCAAGAACACTGGAGTGGGTTGCCATTTCCTTCTCCAATGCATGAAAGTGGAAAGTGAAAGTGAAGTCACTCAGTCGTGTCTGACTCTTAGGGACCCCGTGGACTGCAGCCTACCAGGGTCCTCCGTCCATGGCATTTGCCAGGCAAGAGTACTGGAGTGGGGTGCCATTGCCTTCTCCAATAGAAGAGTCAAATATGTGCCCTTTGTTCACCAGGAATATTCACTGCCTTCTCTAACATACTGCCAGAACAATGTTAAATAAGGTAAATCCAGTATATAAAGTGACACATATTGTTGAAATGCTTGCCTTTTCTTGGTTTTCAAGCTTTAGCAAATTTTTCAGGTAAGCATCAGAATCCAGTTTGAAGATGCCAAATTATCTGATTTGTTGAATTCCTTTTAGAAACCAACAGCTAAGCAGAATTTACAATAAAATTAACATATCTTGGACAACAGAATCCACACCAACAAGGAACCCTACCGTGACTAAAAATCAGGCACACTCCAATGCATCTTCTTCTTAATATTCTCTTTCTCCTTACTTACCAGTAATCCTCCTTTCACTTTTTTCAGAGCTTCCATGTTATCCATTTTACCTATTTTCACTTTCCAAAGGTAACTATTTTCATGTGTGTGGTTGTGGTTGTTCTATTTCAGACCACAAGCTTCCAAAAAACTTGTAGTATTAATACAATTGGGAGTTTTACTTGCAAATGTTATTATATAATTCTTGAATTGTTTATAATCTGCAAGTTTGGTAAAATGGTATGCTACCATTATTTGGATCCATTTGTATAATTACCTGGTCACAAGGAACAGTCTCGATTTGGCATTCTGCATTAGCTCCAATTCCCTTGAAGTATTTGAATCTGTCACAGTTGAGTAGGAGATATGGCCGCTGGGTCCCAGATTGGGATGTGAGATGCACACTTGGGCAATGGAGGTGCCAGGAGGGTTGTTTGCATCCACGTGGACCACGTACGAGGCCTGAGGGAAAACTGGCACGTTGTCGACACCGCTAGCCACTGTGCTGCCAGATGCTTCTGGAGGAGAGTGGTGGCTTACTTCGGTTAGCAGCTGTGAGAGTGACAGTGTACTCCAGGGTTTGCTCCCACTCTAGGGCCCCATCAATGACAAGCTTGTAGCAATTACTGGTGGAAGATTCAATTCTACAAGCACATTTTCTTGTACCAGACACGTGACCTCCCTGTTTTCTCCTGAATCTGGATTCTGTGTTTTAAAACAGAGCAGTTACTATCTGAGGGGCAGAATCTTCAGGAATTACAAGAATAGAAGTAAAAACTATCTCTGGGGGAATTCCCTGGTGGTCCAGTGGTTAGGATGCTGAGCTTTCACTGATGAGGTTGAGGGTTCAATGCCTGATTGGGGAACTAAGATCCCATAAACCATCAGCAAAAAAAATCTCCAGTACTTTGTTGTCATCATCTAGAATTTTGATTTCAACAATGCTGGGAAATCAATCCACCCTCCCCGCCCTCACACACACACCCTCATTCCTTCCTTTCAAACTATGGAATACTCTTTAATCTCTTCATATTCCAATTTATTTGAAGTTTTTATTTCTCCTCTACCATGATGAAGGCCAAACTGGATATGGGTATGCTGGGATCCACAGGCATTCCTGATCTCCACTTTTATGCCGTTGTCCAGGTCAGCAGCCCTCAGTCTCAGCACAGAGATGCCCAGGGGTATGTCTTCTTGAAGGCTGACTCTGTATAGAGTCTGGCTGAAATCGGAGGTTGGGAGGCTGTAGTTGGTGTTGACCACCAACTGGGTCAACTCAGTTGGATCCCACCAACTCAGTTGGGATCTGAGCAGTTCTGCTGCTGGTGCTCCTTGCTATCTAATGCTGTCAGGACTAAGTGATTCGACCTCTGCTTTTCTCAGGCTACTGATTTCTCTAACAAGTTCAGTCTATTCCTTTCCACTGTTGGTCTCTCACTTCCAAGACAAACACACAGTTGCCGCTAGGGTGATAATTTTGCAAAGGAACTGCTTTCAACATTAGGATCTTTTGCAGGTACTATTACAAATCTTGCTCCAGGCTGAGTCAACTAACATATTTAACACAACAGCATTCCTGCTGAACTGGGGAGTATTATCATTTATATTTTGAATATATTAATGTGAAAAACATTAAAAGAATTTTCAACTATCATTTATGATGTATGATACAAAATGTAGTGTGTGGGCATATCAGCTCCAGGTCCATCCCCACTTTCTTCACTTCAAGTGAGGTATTGTTTTTCCATATTAACCTGAAACTTCTGAGCCCATTAATTTCTGGACAACCAGCCCCAGATTTTTCACAAGGTCTGATTAGGACAGCCACCCAGAGGAAACATAATGGGATCTCCTGTTTATCTGTTTCCATGTGGGCTGATAGCAGTACTCTGGGTCTCTACTCTAGAACTGCAAACTGAAGACATCAGAGGCCAAGGTTCTGAAGAGTTGACAGCAAAGAGAAAAAGCTGTTTCTTACTGGAATCTGCAAGCTGAAAGGCAGTAGCACAGTCTTACTTGGGCAATTAAATATTCTTGGAGATTTATATTCTTGATGACTCCAGCATATGCAGTCGAAGTGATGACTTCATTTCTTCTTGTCATTTAAAAATATTATTAGGTTGAGTCTTTCTTTTTATTTATTTTTTAATGTTTTTCCTCTTTATTTTTTGGTGGGGGAAAAGACTTTACTTTTTTCATATACACAGTCTCAGGATGAACTACTGGCTGGATCTTCAGTTGTAAACATATAGAAAACTTCTAGGAAGTTTCACAATATAGAAATCTTATGGATTGTGGCATCTATTTTAAAATTTTAATTAATCTCCAATTCCTTAGAGTTATATAGATAGATCAGAGAGTTGGCTCTTTTTAGGAGTTTGATGTAGAAGGAAAGCACAAGTAAAATGGGTTTTGCATTATGATTTTCTCCCAGGATACTACTTTCTAATTACTGAATTCAAGCCTTTTATTATTTAGAATGTATACAAACTACCGTGTGAAATTTTTCAGAGAACTAAAGATGAACTAAGAAATTACACTTGTTCTCAATGATTATTAACATATTAGATCTTTTCATGGCTTCTCTTGGAGAAATTGTGGAAATACTGATTTCTTTTTACATATAGATAAACCACAGACTGGTTCCAAATAGGAAAAGGAGTACATCAAGGCTGTATATAGTCATCCTGCTTATTTAACTTATATGCAGAGTACATCATGAGAAACGCTGGGCTGGAAGAAGCACAAGCTGGAATCAAGACTGCCAGGAGAAATATCAATAACCTCAGATATGCAGATGACACCACCCTTATGGCAGAAAGTGAAGAGGAACTCAAAAGCCTCTTGATGAAAGTGAAAGTGGAGAGTGAATAAGTTGGCTTAAAGCTCAACATTCAGAAAACGAAGATCATGGCATCTGGTCCCATCATTTCATGGGAAATAGATGGGGAAACAGTGGAAACAGTGTCAGACTTTACTTTGGGGGGCTCCAAAATCACTGCAAATGGTGATTGCAGCCATGAAATTAAAAGATGCTTACTCCTTGGAAGGATAGTTATGACCAACCTAGATAGCATATTCAAAAGCAGAGACATTGCTTTGCCAACAAAGGTCTGTCTAGTCAAGGCTATCATTTTTCCAGTAGTCATGTATGGATGTGAGAGTTGGACTGTGAAGAAAGCTGAGCACCAAAGAATTGATGCTTTTGAACTGTGGTGTTGGAGAAGACACTTGAGAGTCCCTTGGACTGCAAGGAGATCCAACCAGACCATTCCAAAGGAGATCAGCCCTGGGTGTTTTCTGGAAGGAATGATGCTAAAGCTGAAACTCCAGTACTTTGGCCACCTCATGCGAAGAGCTGATTCATTGGAAAAGACTCTGATGCTGGGAGGGATTGGGGGCAGGAGGAGAAGGGGACGATAGAGGATGAGATGGCTGGATGGCATCACTGACTTGATGGACGTGAGTTTGAGTGAACTCTGGGAGTTGGTGATGGACAGGGAGGCCTGGTGTGCTACAATTCATGTGGTCGCAAAGAGTCAGACACGACTGAGCTACTGAACTGAACTGAAATTATTTTACCTGCTCTATGGTCCATCTGATGGCAATTTCATCACATTTTCCTGAGCCAGAGATCTTCTAATTTGGTATCCAGAAATCTTATCCTCTTTCAAAGATTTTTTTCAGTTATCTTTGCCATTGGCTATTTTTTTCCTATCAGTGATTTTTAAACGTGTCCTGAAGAGTGTGCTCTATTATTGATAAATTTTCATTAGGTATGGTTTCCTAAAAATGAGTGTAAAAACTCTAAGTGTAATATTAGAGTGTAAATCTGTCTCTTTCCTAAAATACACAGTCATTAGTTTGATCAACATCCTTTCACAATTATGTGACTGCTTAAAATTTTTTTTAAATAGCTTTATTGGGATATATAATTGATATATGAAGAGTGGCACATATTTAACATGAAGGCATTTACTTTTTTGAACTTGATATCTTGCATGAGGAAAAAAGCAGATTTTTCACCTTGGAAGAGAAGTTATGACCAACCTAGATAACATATTCAAAAGCAGAGACATTACTTTGCCAACAAAGGTCTGTCTAGTCAAGGCTATGGTTTTCCAGTGGTCATGTATGGATGCGAGAATTGGACTGTGAAGAAAGCTGAGTGCCAAAGAATTGATGCTTTTGAACTGTGGTGTTGGAGAAGACTCTTGAGAGTCCCTTGGACTGCAAGGAGATCCAACCAGTCCATTCTAAAGGAGATCAGCCCTGGGTGTTTTCTGGAAGGAATGATGCTAAAGCTGAAACTCCAGTACTTTGGCCACCTCATGGGAAGAGTTGACTCATTGGAAAAGACTCTGATGCTGGGAGGGATTGGGGGCAGGAGGAGAAGGGGACAACAGAGGATGAGATGGCTGGATGGCATCACCGACTCGATGGACATGAGTTTGAGTGAACTCTGGGAGATGGTGATGGACAGGGAGGCCTGGTGTGCTGTGATTCATGTGGTCGCAAAGAGTCGGACACGACTGAGCGACCGAACTGAACTGAACTGAATCAATTTATGATCACAGTTATACTCTGTTAAGTGTAACTGAGGAATCTGTATTACAATATACTCATTTATCATTAGTCTTTTAATACCATTTAAAATAATCTATGAGTTGAGTAGTCTCAACAAGTTGTACAGACTCAGCAAGGATCCTAGGCCACTGCTGCTTTAAGGAAGATAATATCTCTTACAGAATGGAAGTCAAGGAAGAATGTCTGCTGACAGATTACAGTCCAATTTTAGGTGCTGTAAAATAGTGGAACTACAACTTTAAAGTGGTAGTTGAATATTTTGATTAACTTAATAGATTAAGTGAATGCATATCCACCTTTCATATAACACAGAGAAAGATAAAAGGTCTTTACATAATTTCATTACTGAAACCAGAAGAAACATAAACATCCAAACCTACTGCCCAATTACTCTAAAAAACCAATCAACAAATATCCCAATTATCTATCAATCTGAAATTATCAACAAATAACCTAAAGCTAAGATTGATATTTTGTGCAGCTATTAACTTAAATTCTCAGGTGGCCAAAACCAAATAACTCCAACTCTCAGGTTTCAGTGATCCATTTTGCACTTAAATCATCCTGGCAATTCTACTGGAGTAAATGGTCCTTAGATAAGATCCTTGTTTAAGCAAAACCATGGTTCAGACAGAGCAAACTTCACACTCATAAAATTGTCTCATCAAAAACAATCCTCCCTCTATCTTTTACAACTTGAAACAGGGTCTTCTCAAATGTGCCTAAGCGCTTAAGATTTTTATAGCAGCTTTCATAAACTTCTTAGAAAAGTTTTACTTCCACTCAAGGGTCATCCCATTGTATTATCTGGAGATGCACACAAGTTATTACTTTTCCCAACAGAACATTAAGTGTTGTGATAATGAAAGCACAACTTCTTTTTCTATTGACAATGTTTTAAAGAAAGTGGGGCATTTCCTGTTCATTAAGTACATATTATGAACTAGATGGTTTATATTATATGTTATCACTAGTCTTCACCACAGTCTTTCAGATTCCATATTACAATTCTTATTTTGCTGAACCTGAAAGCAATTAAATAATGTTAAAGATCACACACACTTCATTATACAGCTGCTGTTTATCCCACTACGTCTTAGTGTACCAATATTAGGTAATATCCAGAGCACATAAATTTGTCCATTCATTCACTCAACAAGTATTTAATGAAACCAATTTAGCTTATACTGGAAGCATAATTGAGATCACTGATACTTGAGATACAGCCTAAAGGTCATCACTAATCATTACCCTAGCTCTTAATGGTTTGTCCCTAAATGAGGTTATGTGAATAGAAATAAACATAATTGGGCGATATTACATCTTTCATTGAATCAAGGGACACATGAAACTGGCCACCTGATAAACATTTTGATAGCTTTTACAAAACAATAGAAGTTATGCTTGCTTCTGTTTTCCCTGATATTATTTAGAAAGGTCTACTTACTAAATTCCATTTGGGGGGCTTCCCTGGTGGTCCAGTTGCTGGGACTATGTGCACTCAATCCAGGGGGCCCAGGTTCAAATCCTAGTCAGGGAACTAGATCCCACATGAAGCAATTAAGAGTTCTGATGCCATGACACCACCAAAAGAGCCTGCATGCTGCAACTAAAGATCCCATATGCTGCAAAGAAAATTGAAGGTTCTGTGTGCCACAAAAAGACCTGACACAGCCAAATAAGTAAATACATACTTTTAAAAATTATTTTTAAAAATTCCATCTGGAACTTAATGTCAATACAAACTGCTATTTTCAATAAGCTCAAAAACTTCATTAAAAAAATCTGACAGGTAGACCCATGCTATGCTTCCTTTTATTGTCTTGGTTAAGAACCATAAAGTGACATGTAAATTTCAGTAGCAACAATGGTCTCATTTTAGGGCAATTTGATTATCTTTCATTCCCCAAATGGTTTTCAATCTCTTTTATAAGCCTAGGTTTTAATTAACTATTATATTTTTGAAAATAGAAAGGAAACAAGTCAGGAGAAAATAATTAGGATGCAATACTTTCCTACCCCTTTATAAGAATTCACCAAAAGAAACCAGGCTTCTCATAGGTTCCAGCAATGCTTTCCCAAGAGTAGTATATTTAGCATTTGATTTCTGTTTGACATTCTACAATAAGCATAAAGATACAAGAAAACAGAATTTGTACATTTTCAAGAAAATTTTCCATGTATGTGAGAATTATGGGAAATTTTACACTTGAAGAGAGAATTGCTATAAATTTACCACGATATCAAAAATGTGCTAAAACACAATTTGTCAACTCTGAATATTTCACAGAAACATCATTAAGATCATCCATGTAGATAAAACAGGCAAAAGAAATATCTAACCTGGGAACACATACAGACTTGTATTCCTAAAATTTATAATAGGGATTAAAAAAATAATCTCTTCAGTTTTTCCTCATGACAACACTTACACTGTGTATATTTCAATGAGAAAGTTTTAAATGCATAAGAATAAACTCATGATATTTGGGATTTTGTGAATAATTTGAAACCATGAAATGACTTAGGATTCTGAGAAAGTATAATGTATACATCTCTAATGACCAGAAAGAATCACTGCACTTTAAAAGAAACTAAATGCAATTTATGAAATTGTTAAACAATTTTGTGTGTAGTTAGAAGTCCCTCTTGGAGAAGGCAATGGCACCCCACTCCAGTACTCTTGACTGGAAAATCCCATGGATGGAGGAGCCTGGTAGGCTGCAGTCCATGGGGTCGCTAAGAGTCGGACAGGGCTGAGCGACTTCCCTTTCACTTTTCACTTTCATGCATTGGAGAAGGAAATGGCAACCCACTCCAGTGTTCTTGCCTGGAGAATCCCAGGGACAGAGGAGCCTGGTAGGAGGCCGTCTATGGGGTCGCACAGAGTTGGACACTGAAGCGACTTAGCAGCAGCAGCAGCAGCAGAAGTCGCTCTATTTATAAAACTTTACATAAAATATCATTTATAGACTTTTCATTGAATGAGATTTATCCTCTCTAGAAGAATCTGTGTTCTTAACACATAAACTGTCATCGGATGTTGAACATAAAACTGTTGCATGGCCAATGAAAAATTAAAACAGCAATGAAAACCAGGAAGAGTTGGTAACTCATAAGAATTGGTACAGTAAATTAGAAAATTACTTAAAATTAGAAAAATAATATAGAGTATTAAAAAGTACTTCATAGATATAAAATTTAATATATGAATATACAATATATATTTTAAATTGTTATAAATAAGGTGTGAGGGAGGGCCTGAAGGAAGACCGCCGGGTTGTCATCGGTGTCTGCAATGTTCATATAAATTTCTTGGGGTCTGTTTAATAGATTCCAAATAAATATTAATCACCCATAAGAAGAGGTATCTTGCTCAAAGCTAAGAGAATGCTTGATATGCACTCACCTGAATTAATGCACCATTATCTTTAGAAAACACGGAATCGCCTGAGAGCAAGAGAGGCTCGCTTTTCTCACAGCTCTCTTGACTGATGAGCGTGTCCGCGTAGTTCGGCTGCGGGAAGATCACGTGACTCCCCCGAGAGTCCGCCGTGAGCGAGACCTCGTGCGAATAGGTCTGCAGGAAAGCCCGCACCCCGTCCACGCCCACAAACTGAGACGCCGGCACGCCAGCCAACCCGCTGCCCGAAGCCTGGAACAGACGCGACATGTGCCAGCGCCGCAATCTGAGCGCCAGTAGCACAAAGACAAAGGCGAGGAAGACACAGGAGACCGCGGCCACCGCCACCACCAGATAGAGTGTGAAGCCTGAGTCGTCGAAGCTGGCTGGAGACTCCAGGCTGCCTAGATCAGCCAGGACATCTGGGATGCTGTCAGCCACAGCCACCGTGAGCGTGACGGTGGCAGAGAGAGGGGGCTGGCCGTGGTCCTGGACCGCCACCACCAGGCTCTGCTTGAGCGCGTCTCTGTCCAGCAGGGCCCGCGCTGTGCGCACCTCGCCCGTGTGCAGCCCCACTGAGAAGAGCCCTGGCTCACTGGCCTTGAGCAGGCGGTAGGACAGCCAGGCGTTCTGTCCTGAGTCTCTGTCCACTGCCACCACCTTGGTGACCAGGTAACCGGGCTCTGCGGAGCGGGGTGCTAGCTCCACGCCTGTGGAGCCATCGGTAGGTACGACGGGGAAGAGGATCTCTGGCGAGTTGTCGTTCTGGTCCAGCACGAACAGGCTCAGAGAAACGTTGCTGCTGAGTGGAAGGTCCCCGCTGTCATGTGCTATCACTTGTAGCTCTAAGTCTCGGAATTGTTCATAGTCGAAGGAGCGGAGCGCATACAGGACACCAGTGTCTGAGTTTATGGAGACGTAGGAGGACAAGGGAGCTCCCTGGAGGGTGTCCTCCACCAAGGAGTAAGTGACTTGGGCATTCTCTCCATAGTCGGGGTCATAGGCGGTCACAGAGATGATGGAAGCTCCTCTGGGGTTGTTTTCTAGGATATATGCCGAGTAGGAGGCTTGAGAGAAGGCAGGCGCGTTGTCGTTGATGTCTGCCACGTTCAAGGTGATGTGAGTTTCCCTGGACAGGGGCGGGCTTCCTCGATCAGTGGCCATAACGGTGATATTGTAGCTAGGAACCAGTTCTCGGTCTAGGAGTGTGTCTGTCATTAAACTATAATAATTTCCATAAGACTTTTCTAATTTAAAGGGCAGATTCCTTTGGACGAAACAGGTTACTCGTCCATTTTCCCCAGAGTCTTGATCATTTATATTTAAAAGGGCAATTAACGTCCCTCTGGGAGAGTTTTCCGGAATGGAGCTGGAGAGAGAGGTGACTACTACTTCAGGGGCGTTGTCATTCACATCCAAAACTGTGATCAGGACTTTGGCTCGTGCAGAATATCCTGCGTTATCCGTTGCTTGCACTTCCATCTCGTAGAATCCTGATTCCTCGTAGTTCAACTCCCCTATTGTTGAAATTGTCCCTAAATTACAATCTAGCTCGAAAAGTTGGGCCGCTTTGTTGTCCACATACCGGAAGGAATACATCACTTCCGCATTGGATCCTTCATCAGGGTCGGTGGCATTTACCAGAAGCAGTTTAGTGCCCACGGCCACATTCTCCGGAACGCTCACACGGTACTCGGATTGAGCAAACGCTGGTGCGTTGTCGTTCGCATCAAGGACCATCACACGGATGCGCGCAGTGCCAGTGCGGACTGGATCGCCCCCGTCCGAGGCCGTGAGAACCAGGCGGTGAACGGCCTTTTCCTCGCGGTCCAGGGCGCGCTCCAGCACTAATTCCGGGTACTTATTACCATCTGCTCCGCTTTGCACGTCAAGGGAGAAGTGAGTATCACTACTGAGATCGTAGCTTTGGAGTGAATTCTTCCCTATATCCGGATCCCAAGCGTGGGGAAGGGGGAACCTCATCCCTTTAGCTGCGTATTCACTCATTTTTATTTCTAATTCACCTTCCTGGAAATATGGGGCGTTATCATTAATGTCCCTCACTTCTACCACTACCCCGTATATTTTCACTTGATCCTCCATCAGAATCTCCAGATTTAGTTGACACTTAACGGCCCCCATACAGAGCTCCTCCCGGTCTATCCTGCCCGCTGTGACCAAGCTGCCGCTCCGCGGATTCAGATCGAAAAGTTGTGTCCTACCTCTGGAGACGATGCGGACTCCGCGCTCCTCCAGTTCCTGAGGCTCCAACCCCAGATCCTTGGCGATGTTCCCCACCCTAGAGCCTTTCTCCAGCTCCTCGGGAACTGAATAATAGATTTGTGTGCCTCCAGTTTCCCACAGAACCCCCAGGAGAACTACCAGCAAGACTAGCTTTTTGCAGTCCCCGTGCATTCGCGCAGGAATCATTGTTACCTTCCTTGAGTATTAACTTCCAGTTCTTCCCTTGATCACCGAAGTCCGGATCAGCTCATTCGTCCTTAAAATCTACAGTTTGGGGACCCGAGCTCTTCTGCTCAGTTTCCTCACAGTCCGAGAGATGGTTAATTTTTTTCGGTGCTTTGTGCTTCACGCGCGTGCACGGCTGGCAGGATCTCTCTCTGCTCTTCTCTCCCTGGTTGGTGAACAGCGGCACTCAGAGTCCTAACCAATTACTGCACAGTCTTAAAGTCCGGGAAACCATTTTGGTTTCTAGACCTTAAATAGCTCCACCTACTGTTCTTCAAATAGGGATGAAAGTGGACCCAACTAAAACTACTGTATTCATCTTATTTGGAATTTCAGTGAACTTCTTCTTATTTCCCTAAACTTCTCATAAACAGCCACCTTCCTGAGATTATTTTCTGTACCTGTATGTATATTCTGATTTTTCTGATGAGCTTTTACATGAAGTTTCTATACACAGTAAATTTAACCATGTAATTTTAGTACACCAGCTTTGGTATCACCCCCAGCACACATACATACCTATTATGGGAATCTCGTAAGGCGTTTCATGTTTTGAGAAAATATATAACAATAATTTAAAAATTCTCCCTCAACTAAAATCTGAGGCAAAATTTGTCGGTAGATTCTTAAATTTGCCTAAATGGAAGAACTACTTTAACAGGTTGACATTTAGCATTTAAAAATCAAATTTTTACAATAATATGGCAACCTAAAAATAAGAAATGTGATTGTACACGTTATCAGAATCACACTTGACAGGAAATCAAGTGAAGAAGACACACATTTTTAGAACAAAATAGAAGCATTCCAGAGACACTGGTTCAAGATGGCAGAGTAGAAAGACATGTGCTCACCAACTTCAAGAGTGCCAAAAATCACAACAAATTGCTAAGCAACCATGGACAGAAAGATGCAGAACCCACCAAAAAAGATACCCCACATCCAAAGTCAAAGGAGAAGCTGCAATGAGATGGTAGGAGGGGCACAATCACAATAAAATAAAAAAAGAAAGCATTCCAACTAGCATTTGCTGAGGATATGGGTAGGACTCTACTAATATATTTCAAAAGAATGTTTAGGATCAACATCCTGTGATAAACCACATCGGAAAAGAATTTGAAAAAAGAATATGTATATATGAATCACTGCTGTACATAAGAAACTAACACAACACTGTAAATCAACTATACTTCAGTTAAAAAAGAGAATGTCTAGGAAAATTAGAAACCAAAATATTATAAACTCACCTTTTTCTGGGAAACACCAAATTCCAGTTACTGACACTTACTGGTAATATATTTGGAAGCCCACCAAAATATAGGGGAAAAATCTATTGTGCTTTCACATATGTAAAGGTTTATGAGGATAAGCATAAGTGGCAGGTATACCATAAATAACATCTTTAATACTTCAATGAAATCAACAGGTAGCTCTGAGAAAAGGTAGGACATAAAATTTATCTGTTCAATGGTACTCAAAGAATCCCTAGCAAATGTACCTAAATATTATGTAGTCATTATTATGTCCTTAATTTTAAAGTTTGTATGCATTCCCCTCTCACTTTGTAGTTAAAAGAGTAAAAAAAAAAAAAAAAGAGTAAAGAAAAGCCTTACATCCTAAGATATTGATGTTCTAAAAAGGAGAAACACTCACAGGAAAAACAATTATGCTTCCATTAAAAATATTTGAATGGCAGCAGCATTGTAGTATCCACATCTCACAGTAAGAGAGATTTTGTGGGGGGATAATAGAATAACTCATGAAATTGTCAAAATATTTAAAATACTTGAGGGTTAATAATAAGAGTTGCTGATCTACCCAGAAAGAAACAGAAAAGACAGAGTGGGCAAACAAAAGTGAAGTGATAGTAGATATACTCTGTTTAAGGTTTTTTCTTTTTTAAATATTGGTTTCAAAATAATCCAAACCCATATGCAGATGAAAGGCATTCATTAAAACTCACTTGAATAGAGGCAACAGAGTTACAGCTTAACTTGTTATTCTCCTCAGTGACACTTACTACCAAAGAAGCTTCATTGGAAAGATCTTGTGGGGATACCACTTCTGGTGTCAAGGTGAGAAAGTCGAACCTTGTTTTCTGAGAATCCGCAACGCACAGATTGTAGGAATAAGGCAAAGTCCCCTCACTGTAGTTGGGGAGAACCTCAGGTCCAGTCTTAGAACAGAGATCAGGCTGAAAACAGCCCCAGGTGGCCAGGCTAGAGGAGCGCCGAAAGCTCAGGACGATGGCCAGAATCACCACAAGGAGGAAGAGCACCGAGATCAAGGCCAAGGCCACCACCAGGTAAAACTGCAGCTCAGCTTGGGGGTCAGACGGTGCGGGCCGGTCACTGAGGTCCGGCAGCGCCTCCTGCAGGCTGTCGGCGAAAACCAGGAGCAGCGTGGCGGTGGCCGAGAGGGGCGGCTGTCCCCCATCGCGCACAGCGACCAGCAGGCGCTGGCGGGCCGCGTCCCTGTCGCCCAAGGCCCGCGCCGTGCGCACCTCGCCCGTGCGCAGCCCCACGCTGAACAGTCCGGGCTCGCTGGCCTGCAGCACGTGGTAGGACAGCCAGGCGTTGTGTCCAGAGTCTGCGTCCACCGCCACCACTTTGGTGACTAGGTAGCCGGGCTGAGCGGCGCGCGGCACCGTGTCGAAGAGCGCCGAGCCGTCGGGCCCCAGCGCCGGGTACAGCACCCTGGGTGCGTTGTCGTTGCGGTCGCCCACCAGCACGCGCAGGCTCACGTTGGCGCTCAGCGCGGGCGAGCCGTGGTCGCGGGCCTGCAGCGTCAGCTCGAAGGCGCGCAGCTGCTCGTGGTCGAAGGCGCGCTGCGCGAACACCACGCCGCTCTGCGGGTTCACGGACAGGTAAGACGACAGCGGTCGTGGCTCCAGGTCGCTGGCCACGATGGAGTAGGAGACACGGCCATTGGGTCCCAGGTCTGGGTCGGAGGCGCTGACTTGCGCAATGGAGGCGCCGGGTGGATTGTTCTCTGCCACGTGGACCACGTAGGAGGCCTGGTGGAAAACTGGAGCGTTGTCATTGACATCGGTGATTCGTAGAGTGACGCTTCTGCTGGAGGAGAGGGGCGGCTTGCCCCTGTCTGTGGCTGCGATGGTGACATTGTACTCCGGGGTCTGCTCCCGGTCCAGGGCGCCATCTGTCACAAGCTTGTAGTAATTATTGGCGGAAGATTCAATTCGAAAAGGAACTTTTTCTTTTATGAGACATGTGACCTCCCCATTTTCTCCCAAATCTTTATCATGTGTTTTGAACAGAGCAATCACAGTTCCAGGTTCTGCATCCTCAGTTATGGAACTAGACACGGAAGTGAAAACCACCTCTGGGGCATTGTCGTTCTCATCTACAACGTCCAATATAATTTTACACTCACCGGTCATGCCTCCACCGTCCTTGGCTTCTATGCTTATGATATAACTGCTACTGATTTCAAAATCTATAGGACCGTTGGATTTAATTTCTCCACTTTGATGATCCAGCACAAACATGTTTCCAATACCTCGCAGTGTTTTGAAGGAGTAGGTGATTTCTGCATTGATGCCCTCATCCTGGTCAGTGGCCTTCACCTTTAGCACAAAAGTGCCTGGGGGTGAGTTCTCACGCAGGCTAACTTTGTACACATCCTGACTGAACACTGGAGGGTTATCATTGGCATCAGTGACCTTGACCCTGATTTGAGTGGTGCCAGTTTGGACGGGATCACCGCCATCCACTGCTGTCAAGATCAGGAGGTGGGAACGCTGTTGCTCCCTGTCCAGGGGCTTCTCCAGCACTAATTCTGGGGCATTCTTGCCTTCAGCCTTATACTCAACCATGAGAGAGAAATGCTCATTATAGCTCAGTTGGTAACTCTGAAGAGAGTTAGGCCCTACATCTGCATCGATAGCTGACTCCAGACCAAACCGAGTTCCTGGAATTGCAAACTCGTTGATTTGTATAACGATGTTATTTTGGGGGAAATGAGGTGGATTGTCATTTATATCTTCTATCATCACGTTTATGTGAAAAACATTTATAGGATTCTCTGCTACAATTTCCAAGGGTACAACACACAAAGGGTTTTGGGGACAGAGCGACTCCCGATCTATTCTGTCACTCACAAGTAAGTTCCCATTCTCCGTGTTTACAGTAAAGTATAGTTTCTCAGAACTAACTCTGAGGTTGCGGGTCAATAAATCC
Source organism: Bos javanicus (assembly GCF_032452875.1). NCBI lineage: Eukaryota > Metazoa > Chordata > Mammalia > Artiodactyla > Bovidae > Bos > Bos javanicus. Next base: position 52,041,299 of record NC_083874.1, on the reverse strand, counting down.
TGTACATGCAGCCCCAGGTCCTCGGCCAGATTCCCCACCACGGAGCCTCTGGTCATTTCTTCTGGAATAGAATAGCGGATCTGTTCGGAAAGCGCCCCGCAGAACAAAGGCAGCAAGAAAGGAAAGAGTACTTGCCGCCGCCGGGTACTGCTTCTCTGCTTCGCCCTATTTCCCATTCTTCTCTGCGATGCTGCAGCCTCCGATGTGAAGAGATGGTTTGCAAATTGCGTTTAAAATATTTACATCGACCACATAGAAAACTCAACGCTCCCAGTTTGAAGACAACCTAATCGGTATTCCGGAATCAGATTTGCGGAGTAGCAAGCCTGAGAACTGGCTACTCTTCCTTCGGACTTGATTGTGTGCGCAAGAAATCACTCGGGTAGACACGGAAAGCTAGTTCTTGCAGCGCATTGGCCAACAGCGGCGCTCGGAGTCTATTTAGCAAACTGCAGTCCGAAGCCTTGTAAATAATGGGATTCAGTATTCCAGCAGATATGTTGAACTGATTTATGGTGAATGAGGCAGTTTAGGAGTTTTGGATAGGTCTATTCTCCAGTGTTTATAACCAAACAGGGCTCCTTAGAGGTGAGATCCTATAGAAGAGCCATTAATCCAATAATGAGGAAAGTTTGTCTTTTTCTAATCAGAGGAAATGCACATATTGGAAGAACAAAGTAGTCTTCTCTCCACGAAGACCACGTGGAAAAACAGCCCCACCAAGTGGTTTGGGGAAATTTTGACAGCTGTGAAATGATACCCAGTATTATCTTCAATCTGATATGCATATGAGTTTCCTCCTTTCATCAGAGAAGGTGAGATCGGAGCTGTATAGGGCATTACTCAGGATAAGAATAGCCAATACCATAAAGTCTTCCTTGTTACTTATCAAAGACATTTACGAAAAGAATTATGAAGTGTTTTACACTTTCATCATAAATATAAAAGGGTACCCTAGTAGGTTACTATAGGAATTTAATGACATGAAATGTGAGCGTTCTAGTTTTATCCTTTTATTTAACTGTACCTTAAGTTGCATCTCAACAGAACTTTATCTATCTCTAATCAAAATAACCTTCTTAATCTCAAGTGTCAAAACCAGCCTTTCCATTTTGTTCTCTAAGATCTTGGTTGCCAACTCCTAACTAGTTCAGATTATGTTTTTTAAAAATACGGAACAACCTCCCTCTCCCAGCAAAAGCCTCATATTCCTTTTATTCAACTAGTTTCCATTCAAGTAAAATGCCTTAAATCTTTTTCCTCAGTTTGGAATCTCATAAGCATAAATTCTATCCTGATGATGCTCAAAACACTCAATGTTTTTCTTGACTTCAAGACAAATTTAGGCAGCTGTTGCAGGACTTCCCTTTCCTTACAGCTGAAATTCTTTTTGCTCAAACATTAGATACTCAATTTATAGTTAATCATAGTAAGGTCAGTTCTGAAATGAGAAGGGATATCTTAAAAGGAAAGGTGAATATGCAAGTAATCTGGGCGAAATATCTAGAAGTGCTGTGAGAGTGTTGAGCTGAATTGTTGACTATGGAGATGATTCCTGAGATCAATACCCTAGAAAAGTTTTCTTTCTTCCCTTAACTTTCCTAGGCATTGCTTCAGATAACACACTATTAGGTAACTATTAGGTTCAATAACAAGGTGGTTCTGAACGTAAGAACTGATTATGAAAAAAAAAAAGTGAAAGTATGAATCATTCAGTTGTGTCTGGCTCTTTGTGACCCCACGGATTGTAGCCCACCAGGATCCTCTGTCCATGGAATTCTCCAGGCAAGAATACTGGATTGGGTAGCCATTCCCTTCTCCAGGAGATCTTCCCCAGTCAGAGATCAAACCCAGGTCTCCTTCATTGTAGGCAAATTCTTTACCATCTAAGCCATCATGGAAGCCCCAAGAATTGAGTGTACTACTATTTAATATAAAAATGAGTTTACATGAAAGTAACACAATGTTGTAAATCAACTATACTTCAATTTAAAAAATGAGTTTACACACAGATATAGAGAATAGACTTGTCATTGCCAAGGGGGAGAAGGGGTGAAGGAGGGAAGGATTGAGAGTTTGGGATTAGCAGATGCAAACTATTAAAAGGATGGATGAACAACAAGGCCTACTGTATAGCACAAGGAACTATATTCAACATCCTGTGATAAACCATAATGAGAAAAAAGCATATGTATATAGTGAAGGTTGCTCAGCTGTGTCCGACTCTCTGACAGCCCATGTAATATACAGTCCAAGGAATTCTCTAGGCTAGAATACTGGGGTGGGTAGCCTTTCCCTTCTCCAGAGGATCTTCCTGACCCAGTAATCTAACTAGGGTCTCCTGCATTGCAGGCGGATTCTTTACCAGCTGAGCCACAAGGGAAGTCCAAGAATACTGAAGTGGATAGCTTATCCCTTCTCCAGAGGATCTTCCTGACCCAGGAATCTAACTGGGGTCTTCTGCATTGCAGGTGGATTCTTTATCAACTGAGCTATGAGGGAAGCCCATGTGTGTGTGTGTGTGTGTGTGTGTGTGTGTGTATTCCATAGAATGGAATCAGTCTTTCTATGCAGCACAAATTAACACTGTAAATCAACCATACTTCAATAAAATGCTTTAAAGTGAGTTTGCAAAGGAAATAAAGATGAGTCCAAGACTCCTAAGCATACTGAAAACAAACAAAATATCCAGAGGAATACCAGCTAAATCAATCTCATGAAGTCTAAATACCCACTCCATCTCTTATATTCACAAAATATTCCATATGAATAAATCTAAAAAATGTAAACATGTTTAGCAGATTTGAAAATAACTTTTTGAGAAGCACTGGATCAAAATTAAAAATTATTTCTATAGGAGAATTTACTACATTAAAAAAATTCTTCAACAATACACAGACACTAAAGTTCAAGTAAAAGAATAAAAGGAAATAATACCAGTTCTACAATTCAACTACTTCTTCAGAACAATCTAGTGACTTCACTGTATAAATAGAAAAGATGTCTAGAACTTAAGATGAAAAATATGTTCTACATTTTCTCTCCCAAGAGAGCCTCATATTTAAAAGGGAGTCAGTATGTCTTATTTTAATGAGGCAAAGAAATGAGATAAGGTTGAAATAATCAACAGAAGCTAAACATTACTAATCACCAAAAGTCAAAAGAGAATTGTTTTGTGCTCAGAAAAAAAAGCTTCTGTGTGTAAAAGTGTATATGTGTGAGTATGTGTGTATATGTATTATAGATGAAGAAAAAGAGCTAGAGTAAGTATGCTGTTGAGTCAACATGAGTATTAGAAGTAAAACAAATAATGGTAGAATATAAGTATAAATCTGTGGAGGCAATACAAAGCTGAAATGAAATAAATAAAAATGTTTATGAATCATTAACTTGAACACAACCAGTTTACATTGATAGCCAAACACTGATGATAGAAAAATATTACTAAAATTCAATTTAAAACCAATGATAACAGAACTGGACCTCTGAAATTCAAACAAAGAAACAAAAGAACCTGCCAGGACCAAAAGAAGAAAAAAACTTTCACAAAACCTTCCTGGAAAATGATGATAACCTGATGAAAGGTAAAGTACAGAATTTCACATGCTTTGCTTTATACAAGAACATACACCCCCTCCCAAACAGTTCATACAATAGGCTCAGGGGGGGAAAAAAGTAATCTTATAAGACCTATGCACAGACATCAACAATTGGAAGGCAGGAAATAAATCTCACCTGATTACCAGTAGGATCACATTTGCTTAAACCTGTAACTGAATCTTCAGTTATCAAAAGAGGCTCGCTTTTCCCACAGCTCTCTTGACTGACGAGCGTGTCCGCGTAGTTCGGCTGCGGGAAGATCACATGACTCCCCGTAGAGTCTGCGGTGAGCGAGACCTCGTGCGAATAGGTCTGCAGGAAAGCCCGCATCCCGTCCACGCCCACAAACTGAGACGCCGGCACGCCAGCCAACCCGCTGCCCGAAGCCTGGAACAGACGCGACATGTGCCAGCGCCGCAGTCTGAGAGCCAGTAGCACAATGACAAAGGCGAGGAAGACACAGGAGACCGCGGCCACCGCCACCACCAGATAGAGTGTGAGGCCTGAGTCTTCGGGGCTGGCTGGAGACTCCAGGCTGCCTAGATCAGCCAGGACATCTGGGATGCTGTCAGCCACAGCCACCGTGAGCGTGACGGTGGCCGAGAGAGGGGGCTGGCCGTGGTCCTGGACCGCCACCACCAGGCTCTGCTTGAGCGCGTCTCTGTCCAGCAGGGCCCGCGCTGTGCGCACCTCGCCCGTGTGCAGCCCCACCGAGAAGAGCCCTGGCTCACTGGCCTTGAGCAGGCGGTAGGACAACCAGGCGTTCTGTCCTGAGTCTCTGTCCACTGCCACCACCTTGGTGACCAGGTAGCCGGGCTCTGCGGAGCGGGGTGCTAGCTCCACGCCTGTGGAGCCATCCGTGGGGAGGGCGGGGTATAGGATTTCGGGTACATTGTCATTCTGATCCAGCACGAATATGCTCAGTGATACGTTGCTGCTGAGTGGTGGGTTCCCACTGTCATGCGCTGTCACCCACAACTGCAGTTCATGGAACTGTTCGTAGTCGAAGGAACACAGAGCATACAGAATGCCAGTGTCTGAGTTTATGGAGATGTAGGAGGATAGAGGTGCTCCCTGGAGGGTATCCTCTGCCAGAGAATAAGTGACCTGGGCATTCTCTTTGCTGTCCTGGTCAAGTGCAGTCACCGAGAAGAAGGAGGCCCCTCTGGGGTTGTTTTCCAGAATGTAGGCAGAATAAGAGGAGTCCGTAAAAGTGGGTGGGTTATCATTGTCATCTGCTACATTCAGTAAAATGTGAGTTTCTGTAGACAAGGGTGGACTTCCCTGATCTGTTGCTGTCAGTGTTATATCATAGCTCTGAACCTGCTCCCTGTCCAATGCTCTGTTTGTTATCAACTTGTAATAATTTCCGTAAGTCTTTTCTAGTTTAAAAGGCAGATTATTTGGAACGAAACAGGAAACTTGACCATTTTCTCCGGAGTCTTGATCTTGCACATTTAGAAGAGCAATCACCGTACCCGGAGGAGAGTTTTCCAGCACCAAATTAGTAGAAGATGTGATAGTTATTTCTGGAGCATTATCATTCACATCCACAACTGTGACCAACATTTTAGCAGTGGTAGAGAGACCTCCGCCATCTTGGGCTTGAATTTCCATCTCATAGAATCTATATTTCTCAAAATCCAGAGAACCCTGTATTAAGACATCTCCAGATAGAGAATTCAACTGGAATATTTTAGAAGCTTTGCTTTCCACATTTCGGAATGAATACACTACTTGCCCGTTGATTCCCTCATCTGGGTCAGTTGCATTCACCGTGAGCACCCGAGTTCCAGAGCTGAGGTTCTCAGGAACGCTCACTTCATATGTAGATTGTGTAAATTTGGGGATATGATCATTTACATCGAGGACCACCACGCGAACCGGAACAGTGCCCTGGCGGATGGGATCTCCTCCATCTAAGGCTGTGAGGAAGAGGTGATGAGCAGCCTGTGTTTCCCGGTCCAGGCTCCCCTCCAGCACTAGCTCAGGATTCTTGGCCCCATCCATACTGCCTCGTACTTGCAAGGAAAAGTAACTGTTAGGATTGAGCTGGTAGCGCTGGAGGGAGTTCATTCCCACGTCTGGATCCCTAGCGTTAGGAAGAGGAAATCGCGATCCCAGAGTTGCGTGTTCACTGACTTTTATCTCTACTTCCTCCTCCTGGAAGCTAGGGGCGTTATCATTAATATCCATTATTTCCACCTCCACTCCGTAAATCTTCAGGGTATCTTCCACAAGTATCTCCATGTTTAAAAAACAGGAGGAAACCGCCTCACATAGCTCCTCCCGGTCTATCCTACCCGCGGTGATCAAACTGCCACTTCGCGGATTTAGTGCGAAAAGCTGCGTCTTTCCTCTGGAGACAATGCGGACTCCGCGCTCCGCCAGTTCCCTGGGCTCCAGCCCCAGGTCCTGGGAAACATTGCCCACGAAGAAGCCTTTGTCTGTCTCTTCCGGCACCAAGTATCGGATCTGCCCGGCCCCCGACTCCCGCAGCGTCCCCAGGAAAATATACAGTAGGACCAGCCCGCTGCAATCCAGAAGCAGTTCCCGCTTCGCCATGGCTGAGCCGATATTCCGCGGTTTCTTGAGCCTTTAGGTTCTGAATCAGCTTATGTATCTACGAAGTCCCTGGCTGACTACATCCAAAAATATATTAGAGAGCGAAGAGAAGTACTTTTAAGTTTTCAGCATCAGGATCTGTGAGTATCCACCTCACTCAGCTTTGTGAGGAAGAGGTAGGAGGGAGGGAGGGACTCTGTAGCTTGCAGCTTCCCGTTCCCTAATTGGTGAACAGCGGCGCCTGGAGCCCAATCTTATTATTGCAACGAGAAAGAAAAACGCAACTATTGCTCCTGTTCGGAAGTTATTACACTCCCCTCTTTGAGAATCACAAGTATTTGTAAAGCATAAAATTGCAGACAATAAAGTTATGTGGTATGATGTTAAAGGTTTACCAAGAGCACTTATGAAAAGAATAACTATTAAAAAGGCTTGCTAAAATAATTTCAGACTACTGGAACTGAAAACTTGCAGGTTAGATTTGATTCCCTTTGTTTTTTATTGACTAAAGGGAGCAGTATTTGTGGTTGTGTAACTAGCACGGTTCCAACAAAATCATCAGTTAGGATTAAGACTATAATTCTTACCAATGTTTCTTTGTTGTGTAAAATAAACATTGGAGAGAATGTGGATCTCATTAGAGTTGTCATTTAAAATACCACAGCATAAATCCTTATCCTTAATTAAAAGGTATTCTAGGGATTTCCCTTGTTGTCCAGTGGTTGAGACTCCATGCTTCTAGTGCAAAGAGGTGCAGCTTCAATCCCTGGTCAGAGAACTAATATCCCACATGCCACCGCCAAAAAAAAAAAAAAAAAGTATTCTATTTCATGAAAAATCGACCTGAGCCTTCTCTATATACTTCACCTTAAAATATATTTGAATAGTAGAGGGTTTGCAGCGTCGTAAACTTTAGTCTTAACAGTAATACCCTTGAGTTTGAAATAGATTTATTTTAGGAATTTTATCAAGAGATGGAATCTAAAATCTCAAAATAACAGTGCTATATTAGAATATATTGGCATACTGGAATATAAAAAGTATTAAGTACTTACCTGTTTAAAAGTGTTCTTATCTGCTTCAATACTAGGAGTTAAAATGCTATCCAATAGCACTGAAGAGCTATCTTTGTTGAGAATATCTTGTGTGGCAGGACAGTGTTCAACAGATGTGAGAAAATTAAGTTCTGGATTAGTTTGATTCCCAGGCACACATAAATTATAGGCATAGGGCAACGTTCCCTCACTGTAGGTATGAGGAATCTCAGGACCAGACTTAGAACAAAGAATAGACCCAAAGAAGCCCCTAGCGCTGGGGCTGGAAGAGCTTCGAAGGCGCACAGCGATGGCCAGAATCACCGTAAGGAGGAAGAGCACCGAGATCAAGGCCAAAGCCACCACCAGGTAAAACTGCAGCTCAGCCTGGGGGTCAGAGGGCGAGGGCCGGTCACTGAGGTCCGGCAGCGCCTCCTGCAGGCTGTCGGCGAAAACCAGGAGCAGCGTGGCGGTGGCCGAGAGGGGCGGCTGTCCCCCATCGCGCACAGCGACCAGCAGGCGCTGGCGGGCCGCGTCCCTGTCGCCCAAGGCCCGCGCCGTGCGCACCTCGCCCGTGCGTAGCCCCACGCTGAACAGTCCGGGCTCGCTGGCCTGCAGCACGTGGTAGGACAGCCAGGCGTTGTGTCCAGAGTCTGCGTCCACCGCCACCACCTTGGTGACCAGGTAGCCGGGCTGCGCGGCGCGGGGCACCGTGTCGAAGAGCGCCGAGCCGTCGGGCCCCAGCGCCGGGTACAGCACCCTGGGCGCGTTGTCGTTGCGGTCGCCCACCAGCACGCGCAGGCTCACGTTGGCGCTCAGCGCGGGCGAGCCGTGGTCGCGGGCCTGCAGCGTCAGTTCGAATGCGCGCAACTGCTCGTGGTCAAAGGCACGCTGCGCGAACACCACTCCGCTCTGCGGGTTCACGGACACGTAGGACGACAGCGCGCGCGGCTCCAGGTCGTTGGCCACGATGGAGTAGACCACCTGGCCGTTGGGTCCCAGGTCTGGGTCGCGAGCGCTGACTTGGGCGATGGAAGCGCCGGGTGGGTTGTTTTCTGCCACGTGGACCACATAGGAAGCCTGGTGGAAAACCGGAGCGTTGTCGTTGACATCGGTGATGCGTAGGGTAATGGCAGTGCTGGAGGAGAGGGGCGGCTTGCCCCGGTCAACGGCTGTGATAGTGACGTTGTATTCCGGAGTCTGTTCTCTGTCCAGGGCCCCATCTGTTACTAACTTGTAGTAATTATTAGAAGAAGAATGAATTTTAAACGGAATGTCTCTACTTAAATTACACGTGACTTCTCCATTTTCCTTGGAATCCTGGTCCCGTGTTTTGAAGAGAGCCACAACCATTCCTGGCGGGGAATCTTCCAAAATTTGATCTGAGAGAGAGGTGATGATTATTTCTGGGCTGTTGTCATTTTCGTCCAAAACCTCAATAATTACTTTACACCGTGTAGAGAGCGATCCTCTGTCCTTTGCTTCCACAACCATGGCGTATCTTCCTACATTTTCATAATCCAAGGGTTGATGAGTTATGATGTTTCCTGTAGCAGAATCCAGAGAGAACACGTGCCGGGCTGTATCAGCCACACCAAGGAATGAGTAGGTGATCTCTGCATTGACGCCTTCGTCTTGATCGGTAGCGCTCACCCTCAGCACGTAGGTGCCTGGGGGCACATCTTCCCGAAGGCTGACCTTGTACACATCTTGGCTGAACACAGGGGGATTATCGTTGGCATCCACCACCAGGACTCGGATCTGAGCTGTGCCGCTTTGCGGCGGATCCCCGCTGTCTAAGGCTGTCAGCACCAAATGGTGAACGCTCTGCGTTTCTCGGTCTAGGGCCTTCTTCAATACCAGTTCTGGATATCTGCCCCCGTCAGGATTGTCTTTCACCACTAACGAGAAATACTCATTAGAACTTAGTTGGTATTTGCTCAGTGAATTCATACTAATATCGGGATCATTTGCAGGCTCAAGAATTGTTCCAGTCCCCGGGCTGACAGATTCACTGATTTCTAAGTATATTTCATCCTTATGGAATTGAGGAGCATGGTCATTAATATCTTCAACAACCACAATGATATGAAAAATATTTAAAGGATTTTCTACCACGGCTTCCAACTGCAATTCACATCTTCTCTCTTTGCATATCTGCTCACGGTCTATTCGGTCCTTCACAAGTAAGTCCCCGCTCTCCGCGTCTACGTTGAAGAGCAGCTTCTCCGCGCTAACTCGCAGCTTTCGAGCCGACACATCCAGGACACTGAGCCCTAGATCCCTGGCGAGATTCCCTACCACGGAGCCCTTGGCCAGCTCCTCGGGAATCGAGTAGCGGATCTGCTCGCAGAGCGCGGGGTAGAACAAAGGCAGCAGGAAGAGAAACAGTACCTGCCTCCGGTCAGCCGGGCGTGTCTGCGTGCAGCTCCCTCCCATTGCGCACTCTAGTTCTTCTGGGTCCCAGTCTTTCTAGTTGGAGAAAGTGCACATGGCACACCGGTAAAGCATTTGGCCCAGGACAGGCGGAACTCCCAGTCTAGGGGCTGGGAACCCTTGTGTGCTAGGGAGAATGCGCGGCCAGGAGCTCCAGTGTATAAGCGGGTTTCCTTCTCTCTGTGTTGGTGGCTGCGCAGGAAATCCCTGGCTAGAGGCTGAGGAATCCCGGGCTTCAGAGCTTGCCCTGCACTGGCCGACAGCGGCGCCCAGAGGCTTCGTGTGGAACCGCAGCTTACGTTTTCTGCTTTATTTCAGGAAGTCTTTAAAGACAAGATGATCGCAGCTGAAATATTTGAACCTTGTTCCTCCGGTGATTGTTTTCTTCATGAAACTTTTTTTTTTCACATGGTCAAAACTATCATATATTGGGTTGACCAAAAGTTTGTAACATCTTACGGGAAAACCCGAACGAACTTTTTGGCTAAACCAATATTTTATATGTTAAAATTTTACATAGATTTTGAATAGGGTGAAATAGTTCTTTAAAAAATCTAAAAGGCACAGAAGAATGTAGAATGCAAAACAGGTCTCCTATTCCATTGCTTTCTGCTATCCAGTTCTATCCAGAGGCAATCACAGTAGATCCTTTTAAGAGTAAGTTTCCACAAAGGAAAGTACTAAAGATAAGCATAAAAATTATTTTTGGTCTTCAATCTAGGCTTAATCCATCCCCCCATATTTAAGAACTAGAATACAACCACTTTAGTATTCATTACCATCATCTAAGGTGACCTATATTGCTTTTAAATAATTATATTTCAAGATATTTGCTAACAATAGCTACCATGCCAAAAGAGTAGGTTTTTTTAAACCTGTGTTTTTTCAAAATAATAACATTATTTGAAACATATGCAGAATAATTTTGACTCTCATGGTCAGACATTTAAATGATTCAATTATTTGGAAGTTAAAAAATAAAAGTTATTAACTATAACTCCAAAGATAATAACTATGCTCTTTTCCCACAGACATATCCTTGAACAAAAGTTGAATGACATGGGGAAAAAAATCATGGTCTCATAAACACTTTAAAACACATTAGGGCATGATTTGACCTTATGCTACCATATTAGTTTAGAAGAATATTAATAATAAATTAATAGAATAGTAAGAGATCAAAGCAAACACATCACTATCATCACTTTAAATGGACTCATCAGTAATTCCACTGATCATCTGTTTAGAATTCTGTGTACTTCTCTGCTTGATTCACCTCTCATGCAGAAATGACTTTTTTTAACTTTAAGTTTATTTTGACTATAAATTTCAGAGTTTTCAGAGTTTCAGTTTCCATTCTCTCTATAGTCACTGAAATGACTTTGGCATACCTCTTTGCTCCTGTACTTGGGAACATGTACCAATCTATCTCCCTAAATTATATATATATTTCAGCCTTAGAGATTGGAGAATTTAACAAAAAAGTACAGAGAAAGCAGAACCTCAAGGAGAATTTAACAAAAAAGTACAGAGAAAGCAGAACCTCAAGTCTGCTTAACATAATACCTTTTATCGGTTCTCTAGAGTCCCTATAGAACAAGGAAAGTAAAATTAAAATGGTATATCTTCCACATGACAGTATGAAATGAGAATCACAGGCAAAATGGATGCTGCAGTGTTACCAGGTATGATTATACTTCAAAAATTTAAGCACACGTTGTTATGAATTGTTAATAGAATATTACTGAAAATTGGCAGGATTTCCAGTAAGCTAATGCATTTGTTTCTGACATTTACCTATTCTTACCAGGCCTGACTTCAAAACAAGAGGCAGGGTTGTCTAAGGATTTCAGCATGTAGCCACCAGGAGAGCACACAAATTGACAAGACACTTCTGTATGAAAGTCCTCTCTTAGGAATTGCCAGTATCATACAACAAAACTATAAAACACAAGACTCTGAAGCTAAGCATAATAGCCTATGATAATAAACCTTCACTGGGATTAAGTGAATATTTTCCAGAAAGTAAAAACATATCAGTCTTAATAACTATCAAGTTCTATTCCTCAATGTTTTAGCAAGAAGTGAATGCCACTGAAATGGAGGAAAACGTGAAAAAAATAGGATTAGGATCCCACGATCATGCTGCAAACCTAGGAGTAAAACTGATCATAATTCTTAAAGGTGAGAAAAGGAGCAAAGATAGAACTCACTGGCACCAAAGGGGTATCTTCTACAGGAAACTTCGAATCATCTAACAAAGACAGAGGATCTTTTTTCTCACAGCTCTCCTGGCTGATGAGTGTGTCCGCGTAGTTGGGTTGCGGAAAGATCACATGACTCCTCCGCGAGTCCGCGGTGAGAGAGACCTCGTGGGAATAGGTCTGCAGGAAAGTCCGTACCCCGTCCACACCCACAAAGTGCGAGGCTGGTACACCCAATCCGCCTCCGGAAGCCTGGAGCAGACGCGACGTGTGCCAGCCTCTCAGCTTGAGCGCCACCAGTACAATGACAAAGGCGAGGAAGACGCAGGAGACCGCGGCCACCGCCACCACCAGATACAGGGTGAGGTCTGAAGCATCAGAGGCCGGCGGGACTTCCAAGCTGCCCAGATCAGCAAGAACATCTGGGATGCTATCGGCCACAGCCACCGTGAGCGTGACGGTGGCCGAGAGAGGGGGCTGGCCGTGGTCCTGGACCGCCACCACCAGGCTCTGCTTGAGCGCGTCTCTGTCCAGCAGCGCCCGCGCTGTGCGCACCTCGCCCGTGTGCAGCCCCACAGAGAAGAGTCCTGGCTCGCTGGCCTTGAGCAGGCGGTAGGACAGCCAGGCATTCTGGCCTGAGTCTCTGTCCACTGCCACCACCTTGGTAACCAGGTATCCTGGCTCTGCAGAGCGGGGTGCCAGTTCCACGCCTGTGGAGCCATCGGTAGGGAGGGCAGGATACAGGATTTCTGGCGCGTTGTCATTCTGGTCCAGCACGAATATGCTCAGTGATACGTTGCTGCTGAGTGGTGGGTCCCCACTGTCAGTGGCTGTCACTTGCATCTTCAGATTACGGAACTGCTCATAGTCGAAGGATCGCAGTGCATATAGGACTCCTGTGTCAGAATTGATGGAGACATAGGAGGATAGTGGTGCCCCCTGGATAGTGTCTTCAGCCAGGGAGTAAATAACCTGGGCATTTTCTTTGCTGTCTGGGTCCAGTGCAGTCACTGAGAAGATGGACGCCCCTCTGGGGTTGTTCTCTGGGATATAGGTAAAGTAGGAGATGTGAGAGAAGGTAGGTGGGTTGTCATTGATATCTGCCACTTGCAGGATGAAGTGAGTTTCTGTTGATAGGGGTGGACTTCCTCCATCTGTGGCTTTTAATGTGATATTGTAAGAGGATACCTGTTCCCTGTCAAGAACTTTGTGTGTCACCAATCTATAATAACTATCAATCGATTTTTCTAATTTAAATGGTAGATTCCCCAATATGGAACAGGTGACCTGTCCATTCTGCCCAGAGTCCAGATCATGCACATTTAAAAGAGCTATAACAGTCCCCAAAGGTGAATCTTCCATCAGGGGACTAAACAGAGATGTGATGGTTACCTCTGGACTGTTGTCATTTACATCTTCTATTGTAATCAATACTTTAGCAGTTGCAAGATATGCCCCTCCATCTTCAGCTTGTATTTCTATTTCATAGAAACCGGTCTCTTCGTAATCTAGATTTTCTGATAGCTTTATTTCCCCAGTATTTTTGTTTAGTTGGAATTTCAACAATTGTGTGTCAGGTAATTTTCGGAATGAATATGTCACTTCTCCATTGGCACCTTCATCCCTGTCGGTGGCGGTGACTGTCAACAGCCGTGAGCCCACAGGCAAGTTCTCCGAAACACTCACTCGGTATTCAGGCAAACTGAAAACGGGTGCATTGTCATTTGTATCGAAAACAGTCACACTGATGAGGACAGTGCCAGATCGGAGAGGGTCTCCCCCGTCGACGGCAGTGAGAACCAGACGGTGCATTGCCTCTTCCTCGCGATCCAGAGCGTGCTCCAGCACCAGCTCCGGGGACTTAACGCCATTGACACGGCTTTGAACTGCCAGAGAGAAGTGCTTATTGGAGCTGAGCTGGTAGCTCTGTAGGGAGTTCACGCCCACATCTGGATCAACAGCTTCCGGGAGAGGAAAACGCATTCCTGGAGCGACGTTTTCATTAATTTTTACATCTAGATTTTCTGCTTGAAATTTTGGTGCATTATCATTGATATCAGTTACTTCTATTTCTACTCCGAAAAGTTTCACCCTATCTTCCACAAGAATGTTAAAACTCACCAGACACCGCGCGCTCTGAGCGCAGAGCTCCTCCCGGTCTATCCTGCCTGCGGTGACCAAGCTGCCGCTTCGCGGGTTCAGAGCAAAAAGCTGCGTCCTACCTCTGGAGACGATGCGGACTCCTCGCTCCGCTAGCTCCCGGGGCTCCAGTCCCAAGTCTTTGGAGATGTTGCCCACAAAAGAGCCTTTCTCTAACTCCTCGGGAACCGAGTAGCGGATCTGCCGAGCTTCGGTCTCCCACGACATACAGAGAAGGCAGAGCTGGATCAGCGCGCTGAGGTAGGAGCGATTCCTTTGAGCGGCCATTGTTGTCTGGTGACTGGATTCTCGCTATGTCCTCACTGGGCACGCTGTGTTTTGGCTGATTCCTTTTTCTTACTCTGGGTGCAGGAAGTCTCTGCGGCCTGCGCACCTTAAATTCTGAAGTGAGTTTCGCTGCAGCCCTGGAGCTGATTTGCAGGAACCGTGGAGCTTTGTGTAGCTGGAGCCCTGAGAATCCGGATTGAGCGCTGGCTGCGGTTCTCTCGTAGTAGGTGAACAGCGGCGCTCAGAGTCCTCAGAAGTTACTGCACCCACTTATGTACGCAATAGAAAACAAAGGGGACTCTATTTTTTGTTGTATATTTTATTTTACATTTCTTCTTTGGTTTCTCAACGGATATCTGTAGTTTTCTTGTTGTTGTTTAGTCCTTAAGTCGCGTCCGACTCTTTTGAGACCCCATGGGCTGTAGCCCGCCAGGCTCCTCTGTCCATGTGATTTCCCAGGCAAGAATACTGGAGGTGGACTGCCATTATTCGGTGGAATAAAGTGGAACGAAAGTACTACAGAGTATTAAATAATGGTCGATTAAATTTATATTTGCAACACTTATTTTCCCAATAGAAATATATCCACTTTCAAAGGTAAGTAATGCTTCTTTTCTTTCCTGTGAGCTTCTAGCTATATTCAGAAAAGCCTTACAATTTTATTTTGAAATTCTGATTTAAATGGTCCAACAGTGTTTAGTAGACATTCATATAGAGATTATTATGAGATAATCCCTTTTAATTCACTTAAGATTTTTAAATTTTATATTGGTTAACTAATTATATTTGTTTAGCATTAAGATTGTGTAAAGGGCTTTCAAATTTTTCTAAAATAGTTTTATTGTGCCTCAATGAATTTTTTTGGAAAATGTATTTTTATTATAGGTTATTAGAAGTTAACTTGACCCAAATGAGTTGAGCTGGTAGCCACAAACTAAAAGGAACATGTCTCTATTGCAATGGGAAGAGAATACATACAAGTGCTATAAAACAATTTTTTAAAACAGAGTTAGAAATAGTGATGTGGGTTTTTAAAGAAATAAGCATATCAAACGACCTGTTTTCACCAGGGTGTTGATGGCACTATAAATAATCTCTTTGCATTTTATATGGAAGTACAAAATAAACTGACCCCCACATCTTCAGATGTATATCCCCATCAATCCAGTAGTAGGTCTCTCCTCAAAGATGAGGAGTTTGGAGGTTCACTTCTTTCATAAAGAGAGAACTGGTTCTTTAGAAACATTTATGTCATTATGCCCCCCCCCCCCCATTTAACTCTTTAAAGATTTTATCTTTTGTCTTCAAAGATAATCAGAGTCAGAGATTGAGCACAGAGCACAATGACATTTCATTTGCTTTCTGGGAAATTCCTTATCTTCAATGTAGAGGAAAAAAGATTTGGAAAGAGTATAATTTGAGTACCAAGAAAAAAATATATAAAAGAAAAACCAGAAGGACCAAAAATTGAAGAGACAAATTCCTCTAGGGTAGTATTATGATTTGGGGCCCGTAGCAACACTTGGCAATAGAATGAAAGTTTTGACTCCTCTGCCAGGAAAACTGCATACATCTGTAACTTTGCATGCAATTTCAGGGATTCGTGGATCTGCTCGCTATGTCCCCTCAAATGCTTAGTTTTATTTATATTTTTTTATAATCTAGTTTTATTTTATTTTATTTTTGGCTGCACCATGCAGGATCTTAGTTCCCTGACCAAGGGTTGAAATCCCACCTCTTGTATTGGAAGCACAGAGTCTTAACCACTGGACTTCCAGGGAAGTCCCAACAGTTTTTAAAAATGTTAAAATAAATGAAGATACCAGAATGCACATACAGGATTATCTGCAACACATGTTTCTTTGATATGAGCATCTGCTTTGATATTTAAGGAGTACGTGAATATTATTAAACTTCAAACTATTTATTTATCTGGTAAGAAGCCAAGACCACAGCCTGTTTTGCTAACTTAGGCTTGAAAAGATATCTCCAATTTAGTTACATCCTTTCTGAATTACAGAGCAACTTATGAACAAGATGAGTGTTGAAAATGTAGTCAGTAAAAACTGAAAAGACAAGACAGTGATTAGTTATGGATTTTCTAAATATGATTCTAGATGTAAAAGTGAAATAGTATGCCCAACATATGAAAAAAAATAGAATATTACAGAAGAAAACAAATGAAACTTACTGGTGTCAGGGTCTCAGGATGTGTAGCCAAGTCATTCCCACTATGAAGTGGAATTAGGGCCCCAGGAGAATCACCACACACTATGTCTTGAGGGGGATGCAAAGGCTCACTACATCTTAGAAAATTAAACTCTGTCTTTCCAGTATGGGCAACACACAGATTGTACGAATAAGGTAAAGTTCCTTCACTGTAGTTGGGAGGAACCACGGGTCCAGACTTGACACAGAGACCAGGCTTAAAGCAGCCCCAAGCAGCAGGGCTGGAGGAGCGTCGCAGGTGTAGGGCGACCGCCAGAATCACCGCCAGGAGGAAGAGCACCGAGATCAAGGCCAAGGCCACCACCAGGTAAAACTGCAGCTCAGCTTGGGGGTCAGAGGGCGAGGGCCGGTCACTGAGGTCCGGCAGCGCCTCCTGCAGGCTGTCGGCGAAAACCAGGAGCAGCGTGGCGGTGGCCGAGAGGGGCGGCTGTCCCCCATCGCGCACAGCGACCAGCAGGCGCTGGCGGGCCGCGTCCCTGTCGCCCAAAGCCCTCGCCGTGCGCACCTCGCCTGTGTGCAGCCCCACGCTGAACAGTCCGGGCTCGCTGGCCTGCAGCACGTGGTAGGACAGCCAGGCGTTGTGTCCAGAGTCTGCGTCCACCGCCACCACCTTGGTGACCAGGTAGCCGGGCTGCGCGGCGCGCGGCACCGTGTCGAAGAGCGCCGAGCCGTCGGGCTCCAGCGCCGGGTACAGCACCCTGGGCGCGTTGTCGTTGCGGTCGCCCACTAGCACGAGCAGGCTCACGTTGGAGCTGAGCGCTGGCGAGCCGTGGTCGCGGGCCTGCAGCATCAGTTCGAAAGCGCGTAGCTGCTCGTGGTCGAAGGCGCGCTGTGCGAACACCACGCCGCTCTGCGGGTTCACGGACACGTAGGACGACAGCGCGCGTGGCTCCAGGTCGCTGGCCACGATGGAGTAGGAGACGTAGCCATTGGGTCCTAGGTCAGGGTCGGAGGCGCTGACTTGCGCGATGGAAGCTCCAGGCGGGTTATTTTCTCCCACGTGGACGATGTAGGAGGCCTGGTGGAAAACCGGAGCGTTGTCGTTGATGTCCGTGATGCATAGGGTAATGGTAGTGCTGGAGGAGAGAGGAGGCTTGCCCCGGTCAGTGGCTGTGATGGTGACGTTGTATTCCAGAGTCTGCTCTCGGTCTAGATCCCCATCTGTCACCAGCTTGTAGTAATTATTAGAAGAAGAATAAATCTTGAAAGGAACATCTCTTCCTACATGACAGGTGACTTCTCCATTTCCTCCAGAATCCCGGTCCCGTGTTTTGAAAAGGGCAACAACCATTCCTGGTAGAGAACCCTCCAAAATCTGATCAGAGAGAGAAGTAATGATTATTTCCGGGATGTTGTCGTTTTCATCGAGGATATCTATGATTACTTTACATTGGGAAGAGAGACCACCTCCGTCCTTTGCTTCCACTTCCATGGTGTATCTTTCTATATCCTCAAAATCCAATGACTGGTTATTCTTAATCATGCCTGTTTTCTCATCCAATGAGAACTTGTGTCTTGTACTCTGAGCAGTGCTCCTGAAGTAGTAGTTTATTTCAGCATTGGCCCCCTCATCCTGGTCAGTGGCTGTCACCAGCAACACGGAGGACCCGGGGGGTAGATTTTCACTAACGCTAAGTCTATATTCATCTTGGCTGAACACCGGGGGGTTATCATTGGTGTCCTTGACAGAGATTTCTATTTGAGCGGTGGCACTTCGTGCAGGGTCCCCTCCATCCAAGGCAGTCAATATCAAACTATGGGATCGCTGCTCTTCTCGGTCTAGGGGTTTCTCCAAGGATAATTCTGGGTATCTGCCACCGTCAGAATTAACTCTAACCATTAATGAGAAATAAGGGTTAGGATTTATCTGATAATCTTTAATTGAGTTCATGTTTATATCGGGGTCAGTGGCAGGGTCCAGGGATATTCGTGCACCTGCGGATACAGATTCAAAAATGTCTAAATGTATTTCCTTTTTATCGAATTGAGGAGCATGGTCATTAATATCCTCAACAACCACAATGATATGAAAAATATTTAAAGGATTTTCCACCACAGCTTCCAACTGCAATTCACATCTTCTTCTCTCTTTGCATATCTGCTCACGGTCTATTCGGTCCTTCACAAGTAAGTCCCCGCTCTCCGCGTCTACGTTGAAGAGCAGCTTCTCCGCGCTAACTCGCAGCTTTCGAGCCGACACATCCAGGACACTGAGCCCTAGATCCCTGGCGAGATTCCCTACCACGGAGCCCTTGGCCAGCTCCTCGGGAATCGAGTAGCGGATCTGCTCGCAGAGCGCGGGGTAGAACAAAGGCAGCAGGAAGAGAAACAGTACCTGCCTCCGGTCAGCCGGGCGTGTCTGAGTGCAGCTCCCTCCCATTGCGCGCTTTAGTTCTCGCTGGGTCCCAATCTTTCCGAAAAGCCAAAGAAACTGCAGTTCACGGCATCAGTAGAAAAACTTTCTGCCCAGGACAGGCAGAGCTGGGAATCCGTTTGTGCTGGGCACAGAGGAGCCTGGGTGTGTGAGCGGGCTTCCTTCTATCGGTAGCTGCGCTGGAAATCCCAGCCTGGAGGCTGAGGAATCTCGGGTATCAGCGCTAGCCCTGCACTGGCCGACAGCGGCGCCCAGAGGCCTCGTGTGGGATCGCAGTCTCATATTGTCGTCTTGAGACAGTTTCTCTTCAGAATGTGTTGTTTTTCAGACGGTAGGTTGTGTCCAACTCTTTGCGACCCCATGGACTGTAGCCCGCCAGGATCTTCTATCCATGTTTTTTTTCCAAGCAAGAATACTGGAGTAGGTTGCTATTTCCTTCTCCGGGGAATCTTCCTGGACCAGGGATCGAATTGGTGTCTCCTGCATTGGCAGGCAAATTCTTTACCACTGAGCCACCAAGGAAGCTCAGAATATATATCTATCTATAGATATATAGTTATGTAATTGCCCAAGTTTAGTAAAGTATATGGGCAGTGTCTTTATACTTAGTTTTTCAAGAAGTTTATTGTGGAAAATTTCAAACTTATAAAAGAAGTTAGGGAGCATTATTATTGAACCTTCATTTACCCCTCACCCAATTGCAAAGATGGTCAACACAAGGTATTCTTTACTACATATTTCATTACCTCATTGTTTTGAAGATATCCAAGATATTTTAATTAACTCTTCTTTAAAGACAAGACATTAATATGGGGAAGAATTTTATCCTTAAGCCTATTATATAAACTGTTTACCAATGCAAAAGTCCTGCCTGATTTAACAAAACAAGAATTCAGCATTTTCCACAGTCTGCCCAATCATCCATCCAAAGAGCCTTATGGACTGTTTTTAAAGACAAGTCACCTTTTATGGCAGAGAATAGTAGTCACCTACCATGATATACAGTCTTCATAAATATTTCTGTTATTACTTTTTCCACATTAACACATATTTTAGTATTTATGTATACCAAGTACTAAAGGTTACTCCCCAAGACAGAAACTTTAAATGATAGCTTTCCTATTGCATGGTTAAAAATATGACCCTGAGCAATGCATTATGTCTTTCCTACTTGCTTAGGAATAAAGAGTATTTGAAATAATTAAAACATCTGTATGATGGACAGACATGTTTAGCCCTTATGTTCAGCATGTTTAAAATAGAATTTTGAGTCAATTTCAAATATTATTTTCAAAGTCTCCTACAATGTCATTTATTACTTGAAATCACATTGTGTTAAAAATCACATTACATAATAATAATTATTTTCTTTATATCTAAAAGCCAGTGAAATATTCTTAGAACCTCCCTAGTAATTCCTGAGAATATTTTCCTAAAGCATCTCCCATATCCAAATTTATTTCTAGCCTCAAAAGTTGGAGTATTGGGTCATAAGTAACACTTGAAGAATAATTTTTACTTCCCATGTTTTGTCTTCTCATAGGGTCCAGTCTAAGAAACTGCTCTTCAGCAAATATAAACTATAGGAGAGTTTCAAACTATTAATAATTATAGTATTAAGAGGATGAGAACCAATGGTGTTAAAATTTTTCACTGAAATTAAATGTCTATTGTTTATAAAGAGCATTTTTTTCACCATTAAAAGAATAAAACATACTGTATGAAGATATGGAACTAATAACTGAAGCTTGAATCATCCTCAGAAATGATCTCTAAATGCAAACAACATCTACAAACATGTGACCTGAAACACATCACCTCTAAGGGGTGTTGTCTGGTCATAGAAACAGAAGAGAAGCACTGAATTTGAGCTTTCACTTAGTTCTCCAAATAGAATGTATTTCTTATTAATTTACCCTTACAAAAATAGCATCAGCTATAGACATGTTTTTAGAGTAAGAATTTCACAATGCAGCCATTGCAGACAACAAAAATAATAAATTTCAGGAATAGAAACCCGTCCTAAGAATTAGTAGTGAACTGTGGTCACTACTCAAGCAACCTTAGCCAAAGAGCCATGCCCAGTGCCTGATGATGAGGGCTGTCCCAAGAGGGTTTCCACTGACCCTAGGTTAATTATTATGAAAAAGCAAAGATTGTTTCAACGATGTAACCAATAAATGCCTCCTATATTGTTGTTCAGTCGCTAAGTCGCGTCTGACTCTTACAGATGTTAGAGCAAAAAATCAGGCTTAGTGAAAATTTAAATGTATGGTGAGAAATATGTTAACATCAACTTACCTTAAATGAAAGCACTTAAAGAGAAAACCAATTTTTTTTTTAAAGTAAAGAAAAAGTCGAACTCACTGGAACGAAAGGGCTGTCTTCTACAGGAAACCTGGAATCATCTGAAACGCACAAAGGCTCGCTTTTCTCACAGCTTTCCTGACTGATGAGCGTGTCCGCGTAATTCGGCTGCGGGAAGATCATGTGACTCCTCCTTGAGTCCGCGGTGAGCGAGACCTCGTGCGAATAGGTCTGCAGGAAAGCCCGAACCCCATCCACGCCCACAAACTGAGACGCCGGCACGCCAGCCAACCCACTGCCCGAAGCCTGGAGCAGACGCGACATGTGCCAGTGCCTCAGCCTAAGCGCCAGTAGCACAATGACAAAGGCGAGGAAGACACAGGAGACTGCGGCCACCGCCACCACCAGGTAGAGTGTGAGGTCGGAGTCCTCGGGGTTGGCAGGAGAGTCAAGGTTGCCTAGATCAGCCAGGACATCGGGGATGCTGTCGGCCACAGCCACCGTGAACGTGACGGTGGTAGAGAGAGGGGGCTGGCCGTGGTCCTGGACCCCCACCACTAGGCTCTGCTTGATCGCATCTCTGTCTAGTAGGGCCCGCGCTGTGCGCACCTCGCCCGTGTGCAGCCCCACAGAAAAGAGTCCTGGCTCACTGGCCTTGAGCAGGCGGTAGGACAGCCAGGCATTCTGGCCTGAGTCTCTGTCCACTGCCACCACCTTGGTAATCAGGTATCCTGGCTCTGCAGAGCGGGGTGCGAGTTCCACCCCCGTGGAGCCATCAGTGGGGAGGGCAGGATACAGGATTTCTGGCACGTTGTCGTTCTGGTCCAGCACAAATATGCTCAGTGACACGTTGCTGCTGAGTGGTGGGTCCCCACTGTCGCTTGCCCTCACCTGCATTTGAAGATCTCGAAACTGCTCATAGTCAAAGGAGCGCAGTGCGAAGAGCACACCAGTGTCCGAGTTGATAGAAACATAGGAGGAGAGAGGCGCCCCTTGGATGGTGTCTTCCTCTAGCGAGTAAATAACTCGAGCATTCTCGTTGCTGTCTGGGTCATGGGCTGTCACAGAGAAGATGGAGGTGCCTCTAAGATTGTTCTCTGGGAGGTAGACAGAGTAGGAAGTTTGAGAGAAGGAGGGTGGATTGTCGTTGATGTCAACCACGTGCAGGGTGATGTGAATTTCCGTGGACTGAGGTGGTGTTCCTCTATCTGTTGCAGTCACTGTGATGTTATATTCTGAGGTTTTTTCTCTGTCAAGATTTTGGACTATCAGCAATCTATAATAGTCTTCTACTGATTTTTCTAACTGAAAAGGTAGAATCTCCTCGATGGAACAGACAACTTGGCCATTCTTACCAGAGTCTCGGTCGTGAGCATTGAAAAGAACGATTATTGTTCCTTGAGGAGCATCTTCCCTCACTGGACTAAATAACGATGTAATGGTCACTTCAGGTCTATTATCATTGATATCTTCTACTGAAATGAGTACTTTGGTCCGATCCTTCAATGCCCCACCATCTTCTGCCTGTATTTCCATCTCATAAAACGCACATTCTTCATAATCTAAACTCTTCGTTGTTGATATTTCGCCAGTATTTTCATTCAGCTGGAATAACGGAGATTGTTTTTCACTAATTTTCCAGAATGTATAAGCCACTTCCCCGTTGGTTCCTTCATCCGGGTCGCTAGCGCTTACGGTAAGCAGCCGGGTCCCCGGGGGCACGTTCTCTGGGACTTTCACTCGGTAAATCGGTTGAGCAAAAACCGGGGCATTGTCGTTTGTATCCAACACTGTCACTCGGATGTGCACTGTGCTGGAGCGACGCGGTTCGCCTCCATCCGTGGCGATGAGGACCAGGTAGTGAGCAGCCTCCTCCTCGCGGTCCAGGGCGCGCTCCAGCACCAGCTCTGGGCTTACAGCTCCGTCGTCTCCAGTTTGCACGTCCAGGGAGAAGTGGTTATTGGGGCTGAGCTGGTAGCTCTGCAGGGAATTCAAGCCCACATCCGGGTCCACAGCCTCTGGCAATGGATAACGTGTTCCGGGCAGAGCAATTTCGTTAATTTTTACTTCCAGATTTTCGACCTGGAATTTCGGGTTATTATCGTTGATATCAGTGACTTCTATTTCTATTCCGTGAAGCTGCACCCTGTCTTCAACCAGGACTTTAAAGTTCACCAGACACCGCGCGCTCTGAGCGCAGAGGTCCTCCCGGTCTATCCTGCCCGCGGTGACCAAGCTGCCGCTTCGTGGATTTAGAGCAAACAGCTGCGTCCTACCTCTGGAGACGATGCGGACGCCCCGCTCTGCCAGCTCGCGGAGCTCCAGCCCCAGGTCCTTGGAGATATTCCCCACGATGTAGCCTGTTTCTGTCTCTTCAGGTATCGAGTAGCGGATCTGGCTCGCCCCCGTCTCCCACAGCCTCCCCAGGAAAAGGCACAACAGGAACAGTCTTCTGTGGTGCAGGCGATTCCTTGGAGCGGCCATTGTTGCTTCACTAAAGGTTTTTTCTTCGGAATACTTGCTGTGAACGCTGATTCCTTAGCTTCTGTTTTCCTCCTGCAAATTATGGCGATCTTTTTTCTCAGGAGAAACCCGTAGTGCCCCAAGTTCAGAGGCTGAGTTACTCTGCAGCCCCGGAGTCTGTTTGTGGGATCCGAGCGGCTTTGTGGAGTTGCAGACTCTAATACCGGGACCGAAAGCTGACTGAGCTTTTCTTAGAGTTGGTGAACAGCGGCGCTCAGAGTCCTAAGCCGTTACTACACCCACTGAGATGTGAAATATTTTTGCTATAGATGACTGACAAAACACTACTCTCTTACCATTATGATTTTAGATTTCTCTGTGTCGTGCATTTATATTTCAAAAGCAATGACCACTTGTGGATATTTTAGTTGGAAGTGAAATGACATGAAATTTCTATTAAATGTCATTAATATCAGACAACCTTACTATCATTTTTATAGCGTTTTGCTCTTTCTAGATATGTAAATTATTCAAATTTCATTTTTATAATGTTTCAACTGTTTTCTATAGGTCGTTAATTTCTGAAGTGATTAAAATGTGCAATCCTCTTTGGAAATATATCCATATTTTTCTTATTTTATATGTACATTTATATTTACATAATTATATTGAATGAATATATAGATTACTCAATTTGAAGCTGTTTTATAAGACATTAACTTTCATGGTGAGATTCTTGGGGTAAAGTTTCCTTAAGATTTTGTTTACAAAATTTAATTACATAATGATACTAGATTTTCTCATCTAATATTGCTAAACTTTAAGTAGGTTGGGATTTTTAAATTTTACATAGTTATGGTTGTTAAACTTTTAAGCTATTTTAATTTTTAAAATATTTAGTTTTCTATGTGAATTCATAGTGCATGCACAGCCTACAGCATTTGGAAGATTCAAATAACATTCACTGAAAAGTAAGTTTCCATTTCAGTTTTTTCATCAAGAAATTAGCAATATTAATATAATCTTAAACTTCCTATTATAAGGGTCATCTAAACTCAAGTAATAATTTGAGGTAAAAAAACCCACAAGATGTAGAACAAATTATGTACCACAATAAGAAATTTCTTTCAGCAATTTGTAAAGAAATTATTTACTGAAGCAGTTCCTAATAGAAAACAAGCAAAAGACAGATGCTTATGTAATGGCATCTTTTATGTGCTTGAAATTAGTAGATTTTTGCCTTAAAAGTAATTCAGAATTCTCCTTCCCTCCTACAGATAGAAGGATGTCACTAGTCACTAATGTTTAGGGCTCCAAGTAATAAGACAAATACAGTGACTTTCCTCTCTTTCTGCTTCAAAAAAATAGGTCAGGTGTGAGAGCAAGTGATAGAGGGAGCAGCATTTCCTTTTCTCTTATCAAGTATCTCCTGTTAACTATAAAGAAGAGGATTTTGCATTCAAGGAAATTTGAAGGAACTTAGATAATGACTTGGATTTTCTGATGAGTTCACTGAGTCTTTCTCACACAATATACCACACTGTATTTTTTTCTTTAAATATTAAGGACTTCAAAGACTCACAGATATGTAGATTTAAGGAACTAGACATGAGGAATAAATATAAGAAAGAGATGTAAACTACCAGTGAAATCAGTGAAGGAAGATACCTAGTAGTAGCTTTTTTGCTGTAAATAATGAAGTGACTACCTACTTTAAATTTAATGTTTACTTATATATAACAAACATCTAAATATGTTAAATGAAGAATAAAAAAGCAATGGGTAAATTTCATTAGATTAGAAAAGAGATAAGAAATTGGCAAAAAGACTTTTGTTGTGAAGCATAGAGCATACTCTCTCAACTTGGTAAATCTTAACTGGGTAAGATATTATGTCACATATCTATTCTTAATTCACCATTCCCCTTGAAGGCTGGATATACAGCTTTCGGATGAGCTCTAATTATTCCTAAGCAACTCGTTAGACTTAAAAAATGCAATATATTTTCATGTGAATAAAAAATTGCAAAGATGATGAAAAAGAGTAGATACTTAAATGGAACTCACCGCCATTAGAGTTTCGGGATGGGAAGTCGACTCACTGGAATTACAGAGTGGAAATAAGGCCCCAGACGAATCACCACAAAGTATATCTTGTCCTGAACTCAACTGCTCACTACATTTTAGAAAATTAAACTCTGTCTTTCCAGTATGGGCAACACACAGATTGTACGAATAAGGTAAAGTTCCTTCACTGTAGTTGGGAGGAACCACGGGTCCAGACTTGACACAGAGACCAGGCTTAAAGCAGCCCCAAGCAGCAGGGCTGGAGGAGCGTCGCAGGTGTAGGGCGACCGCCAGAATCACCGCCAGGAGGAAGAGCACCGAGATCAAGGCCAAGGCCACCACCAGGTAAAACTGCAGCTCAGCTTGGGGGTCAGAGGGCGAGGGCCGGTCACTGAGGTCCGGCAGCGCCTCCTGCAGGCTGTCGGCGAAAACCAGGAGCAGCGTGGCGGTGGCCGAGAGGGGCGGCTGTCCCCCATCGCGCACAGCGACCAGCAGGCGCTGGCGGGCCGCGTCCCTGTCGCCCAAGGCCCTCGCCGTGCGCACCTCGCCCGTGCGCAGCCCCACGCTGAACAGTCCGGGCTCGCTGGCCTGCAGCACGTGGTAGGACAGCCAGGCGTTGTGTCCAGAGTCTGCGTCCACCGCCACCACCTTGGTGACCAGGTAGCCGGGCTGCGCGGCGCGCGGCACCGTGTCGAAGAGCGCCGAGCCATCGTGCCCCAGCGCCGGGTACAGCACCCTGGGCGCGTTGTCGTTGCGGTCGCCCACCAGCACGCGCAGGCTCACGTTGGAGCTGAGCGCTGGCGAGCCGTGGTCGCGGGCCTGCAGCGTCAGTTCGAAAGCGCGTAGCTGCTCGTGGTCGAAGGCGCGCTGCGCGAACACCACGCCGCTCTGCGGGTTCACGGACACGTAGGACGACAGCGCGCGTGGCTCCAGGTCGCTGGCCACAATGGAGTAGGAGACGTGGCCGTTGGGCCCTAGGTCAGGGTCAGAGGCCCTGACTTGTTCGATGGAAGCTCCAGGCGGGTTGTTTTCTGCCACGTGGACGACGTAGGAGGCCTGGTGGAAAACCGGGGCATTGTCGTTGACATCAGTAATATGCAAGATAACACTTGTATGGGTGCAGAGAGGCGGCTTGCCCTTGTCAGTGGCCACGATGGTGACATTGTACTCCGGGATCTGCTCTCGGTCCAGGGTCCCGGCTGTTACCAACTTGTATGAATTTTTGGAGGAAGAGATTATCTGAAAAGGTACTTCACCCTCTAATCGACAATTAACCTCCCCATTCTCCCCGGAATCTCTGTCATGTATTTTGATCAAAGCAATCAGAGTTCCCGGCACTGCGTTTTCCAGAATCATTTCGACTAGAGAATGGAATGTAATATCTGGTCTGTTGTCATTTTCATCTTGAATGCTAATTTCAACTGTACACTGTGCAACCAGTCCTCCGCCATCCCTCCCTTCCACCACGATGGAATATTCTTTGATTTCTTCGAAATCCAGTGTTTTTAGAGTTGTAATTTCCCCACTCTTTGAATTCAGACCGAAGACTTGCCCGGACCTGTAGAAGGAATAAGCAATTTCTGAGTTGACGCCCTCGTCCTGATCGGTGGCTGACACCTGCAACACAGTGGTGCCTGGGGGCACGTTTTCTCCAAGGTTGACTCGGTATACGTCCTGGGTAAATACCGGGGGGTTATCATTGGCATCAGTGACCTGGATCTGGAGCTCAATAGTGCCACTTAGGGGTGGATCGCCACCGTCTGAGGCAGTCAGTACTAAACGATGGTAACTCTGTTGTTCCCGGTCTAAGGGTTTCTCCAATACCAGTTCCGGGAATTTACTACCATCTTGTTTTTCCTTATTTATCAACGAGAAACTAGGGCTAAGAGAAAGTTTATAAGTCTGCAGAGAGTTTAAGCCAATATCTGCATCTTCCGCGACTTCTAATATAAATCGCGTGCCTGGCGGCGTAGACTCACTTATTTGCAGCTCAAAGGAATTTTGCGAGAATTTTGGAGTGTGGTCATTAACATCCTCGATCTCTACATTCACGTGATAAAAGTTCAATGGATTTTCAGCAACAACCTCAAATTCCAGAGCACAAGCTGACTTCTTCCCGCATATCTGCTCCCGGTCTAGCCTGCTGCTCACAAGTAACTCCCCGCTCTCCGCGCTCACAGCGAAGTAAGGCTTCTCCGAACTGACGCGCAGTTTTCGAGTCGGTAACTCGTGGACACTGAGTCTCAGGTCCTTGGCGAGATTCCCCACCACCGAGCCCTCGGGCATCTCCTCGGGAATCCTGTAGTGGATCTGCTCAGAGAGCGCCAGGCAGAACAAAGACAGCAGGAACGGAAAGAGCACTGGCCGCCTCTCAGCCCAGCCGCTCTTCCCAGCGCCGCTCCCCATCCCTCTTGCCCGCCCCCCCTACCCCCCGTCTTAGTTTGCTCACCGGCCTGGAGATGCCGGATTACAACTAATGTCTATGTTGCAGTCGTCCGGAGCTCCCAGCAGCTTTATGAGGGTCAGGCAGGGTTTCTTCTCTAGAGAAGTAAACGTTGGAAAGGCTTACGCTAGCGAGTCTGAGACAGGGAACGTGAGCTGCGGCTGCGCGAGGACGTCCCCTGTACCAAGTTCTCCACTTTGGCCAACAGCGGCGCCCAGAGTCCGCACTGGTAAACTACAGCCCCTGCAGCTTCAGTTTAAAATTTAACAAGCCATATTTTTACGTTAATATATTTAATATTTTAAATCATCAAGGCTTATTTAAAGTCTTGTTTCTAAATTGTTAGAAATATCATTCATGTTGGGTTTGTTTACAAAGTTAATATATATTGGTCCATTTATTTCACCATTCTGCAAACATACACTGAACTTTTGCTTTGTGCTAAGCACTGTCCTTGTCAGTGGCAATAGAACAATGAAAAAGACACAGGTCTTGCCCTCAGAGAGTTTGTTGTCTACCAATTCCATGAATCATTTCTGTTTATTAGCTATGATATATAAAAAATTTTAAAGCTTCTTTCGTTGATTCCTAGTTTACCCCACATGTCTACATAATCAGTGCTACTTCATGTCACATATATTAGAGAACATCAATACTAGTGCAAATTATTTTGTAAAGTTGTGTAATTTTGCACCAATCCTTAAACATCTCTGATATCAACACTCTCTTTACAAAATAATTTCTTTTTACTCTAACTCAAGAAGTATTCATTCAAAGAAACTGTCCCTATGATGTAGCCAGAGATTATTTGGTGTACCTTCTACTTCATTTCTCAGAATTAACTGGCTCATGTCATACCCAACATCTTATATAAATTCACCCTTAAAATGTATTGAAATACTTGTCTGTCCGTCAATACAAAGTCACAAAGGGATATTCTAGTAGAATGCATTACTTCCTTATCTATGTATACATTTTATACTGAATTGGAGGAACTGAGTTCATGGTAAATTTATTTACATAAATTCACTGAATATAGTGACATTTGTTCTCATTATTTTACTCCATTGGTTATTATTATTATTGCAATTAGTGAATGCTTTCAGCAAGAGTACTGGGGCAACTTTCCAATCACTTTTTAAATTTGCAAAGTGTCAACAAAATAGTCTCCGTAAGTGACTGTACACCTAAACACTACAGAATATAAAGCTAATTCCTACCATTATCTGTGGATTGGAGGAGAAACAGCACAATCCCTCAGAAATGTCTTTTTAGTTGATAACAAATAATTCATTGTACTTTCCACTCTCATCTGATGACAAATCAACCATTAGTTTTATTTAAATGCTATAACAAGGGATGCAGAAGTCCAAATGGAATCATTTTTAATGGAACCAATTGGTTTGTTTAGAATTTGTGTACATGTAACTTCTTTTCTTAAAAACTAACACTCTCAAACTCTAACCTTGAGAACACAGCACATTTCACATGACTGTACAGTCAAAACAGCTCACTGGAATTCTAATAAAATGTGTTCTTCTGCATTTTACAGAGGTAACTTTCAACAATTTTAAGATGACATTTTATTTCAAATTTGATGGGGAGGGCAATGGCCATTTTAGGCTTTAGATGCCATGTCTCCATTGGTATGAGTCCTGGGTGACCACTGACACACAACATTTGGGAACCAATCTTACCTACCACCACCCTTTAAAATATGTTTGCTTTGAGATACAAAAAGTATTAAAGCTTTGAAGGGTACTGATACAGACACAGAGCTCATAAAATAGGTTTAAACTGAAGAAAAATTTCAAGAACTTAGTTTTAGGTGAAATCCTAAGAATCCTAAAAATTCTGACATGTATTTTACTTTTACTAAGCTAATACAAGGGTTAAGAAACCTCAATAATTTTTGTAAGTTCTAATTTATATATACCTTTATGTGTCTATACATATACACATGTACACACACACACATATATATTCCTATATATAAAATGAACTGACCTTATGTGGTTGGGTAGCTATTTCTTAAATGAATAGATGATAATTATGGTAAAATATGAAAAGTTTTAAGAAGTTAAGAGTTCATATTTAAACAGTCTTGTCTAAGCCTTTGGAAAGCAGATGAAACAATTATGATGATTAGAACTCAATTTTATTGTATCACTAACACAAACCCCAAACTCTGTGGTACACCTTAAAAGCTATCTTTAAACTTTCTTTACAATGCATGTTTCAAAACACAAATTAAATTTATAAAAAAATATAATTCCTCTAAGAAATAAACATAAACAATGAACCAAACTCACCTGAACAGCAGCAGCTTCATCCCTACATTCATGAAAATCTATGGATGTTAACAAGGAATCATTTTTCTCACAGCTGTCTTGGCTAATGAGCATGTCAGCATAGTTGGGCTGGGGGAAGATCATGTGACTCCTCGGAGAGTCAGAGGTAAGGGAGACTTCATGGGAGTAGGTCTGCAGGAAAGCCTGTACTCCTTCCATGCCCACAAATCCTGAGGCTGGCAGGCCTGCTAACCTACCACTGGAAGCCTGGAGAAGTCTTGATTTGTGCCACCGCCATAGTCTGAGCGACAGCAGCACGATGAAAAAGGCAAGGAAGATGCAGGAAACAACAGCCACTGCCACCACCAGGTACAGTGTGAGGTCTGAATCCTCAGAGTTGGTTAGGGTCCTGATGCTACCCAGGTCAGCAAGGACATCTGGGATGCTATCTGCTACGGCCACAGTGAGTGTGACGGTGGCTGAGAGAGGGGGCTGCCCATGGTCGTGGACTGTCATCACCAGGCTCTGCTTGAGCGCATCTCTGTCCAGCAGGGCCCGTGCCGTGCGTACCTCGCCTGTGTGCAGCCCCACCGTGAAGAGCCCTGGCTCACTGGCCTTGAGTAGGCGGTAGGACAGCCAGGCGTTCTGGCCTGAGTCTCTGTCCACTGCCACTACCTTGGTAACAAGGTAGCCTGGCTCTGCAGAGCGAGGTGCCAGCTCCACACCCGTGGAGCCATCAGTGGGAAGCATGGGGTACAGAATCTCTGGTGCATTGTCGTTCTGGTCCAGTATGAACAGGCTCAGGGACACATTGCTGCTGAGTTGAGGGTCCCCATTGTCACGGGCTGTCACCAGTAGCTGCAAGTCTTGGATCTGCTCATAGTCAAAGGAGTGCAGAGCATACAGGACACCAGTGTCAGAGTTGATGGAGACGTAAGAGGAGAGAGGCACCGCCATGATGCTGCCTTTGGTCAGAGAGTAAGTGACCTGGGCATTGCTGCCACTGTCATGGTCATGAGCAGTCACAGAGAAGATGGAGGCACCTCTGGGGTTGTTCTCTGGGATATAGGCTGAGTAGGAGGCATGAGGGAAAATGGGTGGATTGTCATTGATGTCTGCCACTTGCAGGGCAATATGAATTTCAGTAGACAGAGGTGGGGTTCCTAGATCTGAGGCTGCCACTGTGATATTATACATAGAGATCTTTTCTCGGTCCAAATATTTCCAAGTCACCAATCTATAATAATTATCAATTGATTTTTCTAATTGAAAAGGTAAATTATCACGTGTATAACAGACAACTTGACCATTCTTCCCAGAGTCTCGGTCATGCACATTCAAGAAGGCAATTACTGTCCCAGGAAGAGTATTTTCCAGGACTGGGCTAAACAAAGATGTAATGGTCACTTCGGGTCTGTTGTCATTGACATCTTCCACTGAAATGAGTACTTTGGTCCGCCCCAGAAGTGCCCCCACATCTTCAGCTTGTATTTCCATATCATAAAATGCACATTCTTCATAATCTAAACTCTTCGCTGTTGATATTTCGCCAGTATTTTCATTCAGCTGGAATAACGGAGATTGTTTTTCACTAATTTTCCAGAATTTATAAGCCACTTCCCCGTTGGTTCCTTCATCCGGGTCGCTAGCGCTTACGGTAAGCAGCCGGGTCCCCGGGGGCACGTTCTCTGGGACTTTCACTCGGTAAATCGGTTGAGCAAAAACCGGGGCATTGTCGTTTGTATCCAACACTGTCACTCGGATGTGCACTGTGCTGGAGCGACGCGGTTCGCCTCCGTCTGCGGCGATGAGGACCAGGTAGTGAGCAGCCTCCTCCTCGCGGTCCAGGGCGCGCTCCAGCACCAGCTCTGGGCTTACAGCTCCGTCGTCTCCAGTTTGCACGTCCAGGGAGAAGTGGTTATTGGGGCTGAGCTGGTAGCTCTGCAGGGAATTCAAGCCCACATCCGGGTCCACAGCCTCTGGCAGTGGATAACGTGTTCCGGGCAGAGCGATTTCGTTAATTTTTACTTCCAGATTTTCGACCTGAAATTTTGGGTTATTATCGTTGATGTCAGTGATTTCTACTTCTATTCCCCAAAGTTTCCCTTCATCCTCAACTAGGATGTTAATATTTACAAAACATCGCGCGCTCTGAGCGCAGAGCTCCTCCCGGTCTATCCTGCCCGCGGTGACCAAGCTGCCGCTTCGCGGATTTAGAGCAAAGAGCTGCGTCCTACCTCTGGAGACGATGCGGACTCCGTGCTTCGAAAGCTCTTGTGACTCCAGCCCCAGGTCCTTGGAGATGTTACCCACGAAGGATCCTTTGTCGGTCTCTTCAGGCACAGAGTAGTGGATCTGTCCTCTCCCGATCTTTCCCAGCGCACCCAGCAGCGCGCACAGCAGTACCAGCTCGCCGCGTCCTCCGTAATTCTTTGGAGCGGCCATTGTTCTTTCGCTATGGAATCCACTCAGAATCTTCACTGGGCATATATGTTTTGTTTACCTTGTTCCTGAAGTTATAGAGATCATCTTCTGGAAAGTTGGAGTATCCCAAATTTAGGGATGGAATTTTGCCGCAGGCCTCCAGTTGGTTTGTGAGATCTGCGGATCTCTTGTGAGGTGAGAGCCCTGAGTTTCCGGCTGGTTTTTGGTTACTTTATCTCCAAGTAGGTGAACAGCGGCGCTCAGAGTCCTAGGCAGTTACTGCAGTCACTTACATTTGTAATATCCTATGCTAGATTGCTAGGGGGAAAATTGCTACTTATTTTCTATAGTCTGTTTGGAATAAATTATCCCTGAACTCATATTTTAAAAATAATTTCCAAGAAATATGGAATGAAATAGGGTTAAAGTCTTACAAAGTATTATTACATAACCAGATTTTGGGGTTTATATCATATTAAATTACTCAAAGTTCTGTACTGTATTTACTGTTTTAAAAATAAAATTTTATTTATTATGCTCTAAGCATTATTGTTAATATCTTCAGTATCTATTATCAACTAAGTAAGAATCCCACTCATTACTGGAAATTAATTCATTTTTAGGCTAAAATATACCTATTGGAGATGACTGATTCAGAAGTTGTTTTATTTGGTTTTAAACCAATTTAATCAATATAGTAAACTTTCTGTAGAGTGGTTGCCTTTTAATTTTCTTTTTAAAATGCCGTTTTAGTCACACAGTAGTGTTTTGAAATTAATATTGTGAAATTTTAATAGGATAAATGCTTTTACTTTCAAGTTATATCACAGACTAAATTTTATATAATTTCTATTTGAATAGAAAATACTTGAAAGGTACAAATGAATATATAATCGAAAGCAAATTTCTATCTGTTCTTCTGCCTATGAGAGGTGATTACATTTTAAAGCCAACTCAGTTAACTTCTAAAGGTAAACAAATAGCCTAAAGGTAATTTTACCTTAACTACTACTTTGATCAAAAGAATCACAAAAGTAAGAAACACATAATTATCACTAAGGAGTCAAAAAGTGCCAGTGCAAGAATAAATGTCTTTTTCCTTCAGCAGTTTGTAAAATGGCCATTAATTGAAGCAGTTACTAAGGGAAGTACAGCAAAAGCCTGATACAATGTATTGCTATCTTGTATATGTAACTGTATCCACTTGAGACTGCTAATCTTGTCTAAATTTGAAGATTTCAACATTCCATTTTCTCCTAGAGATAGTAGAATGACTAGAAGACCTCTAGCTATATTAGTTTAGGTCTGCAAAACAGACATTTCAAAAATTATGTAGGAGAAGTGTGTGTAAGAGGAACAACAGAGGCCAAAACATTGTGTTTTCTTTGATAGAGGAGCCTATAGAATGAGCATTACTACAGGTTAATCCTGAAAAACCTATGCTGCAAGTAAGGAGAACATGCTTTTATTTTCTGATGAGCATAGTGAACCTGTGCTGCACTTAGTCAAGTAAAATGATTTTACACACATTTATACACACAGTACAATGAACACAATTACAGTAGGTACATCTACATAAAAATCTAGGTTAATCGACCTTATTCTAGTGCTTTGAAGCAAAAGAGAAGTAAATATAGGAAACAAAGTATCAGATTAGTATGGAAACAATAACAGCTAAATCAATTAAGAAAAATATCTAATTTCAGCTTGTTTTTCTTTTAAGATTTATATGATTGCCTACTTTTACATTTACAGTGTGTCTAGTTGAAAAAAAATCATTTATTAATCTGTAGAAAGAAAAATTTAGAGAAAAATCTCAGTAGCTTTATGGGAAACCATATAACATTGCCAAAAGTTTCCCCTATGGAAAAAAACACAACTTCACTGCTTTATAATATGAACCTGGTAAGACACCACTAAAAGACACATAATTTCCCTGAATTCAACCTCCTTTGAAAAATGGTATGACAGCTTTTTGACTGGTTACTACATTCTTAAGACAATGTTTAGATCTAAAATTTGTATAGATGCATTTGGAGACATTTTATGTTTGGTTCCAGACCACTACAATAAAGAGAACAGCACAATAAAGTGGGTCACGAAAGTTTTGGTTTCCCAGTGTGTATAAAAGTTATGTTTTAAGTATGCAATAGCATTATATCTAAAAAAGTACATACCTTAATTAAAAATACTTTATTGCTAAAAAACACTAACCATCACTGGAGCCTTTGGTGGGTCGAACATAATCTTTTTGTAATGGTAACATCCAAGATCACTGATTATAGATCACCACAGGGCTTCCCTAGTGGCTCAGATGATGAAGAACCTGCCTGCAATGCAGGAAACCAGGGTTCAATCCCTGGGTAGGGAAGATCCCTTGGAGAAGAGAATGACTACTCACTCCAGTATTCTTGTCTGGAGAATTCCATGGACAGATGAGCCTAGTGGTCTCCAGTGCTGGGTCCATGGGGTCGCAGAATGGGACATGACTGAGGGACTAACACTTTCACACTTTCACTTTCACATGATGACTATAATTTTAAAAAGTTTGAAATACTTTGAGATTTACCAAATGGGAAATGGCAACCCACTCCAGTGTTCTTGCCTGGAGAATCCCAGGGACCACAGAGCCTGGTGGGCTGCTGTCTATGGGGTCACAGAGTCAGACTGAAGCGACTTAGCAGCAGCAGCAGCAACACAGACACATGAAGTGAGGAAATGCTGTTGTACAAATGGTGAATATAGACTTGATTGACTCAGGCTTGCCATAAATCATCAATGTGAAAAATCAAAACAAAACTGGAGTATCTTCAAACCTCAATGAAGCAAAATGAACTAAAACAGAGATGTGCCACTTTTTTCCTATGAATATGGAGAACTGTCGACACAATAAAAAGCGGGTTATACTTACAGGAAACTCACCTGATGAGAAGTCGACTCATTGGAATTACAAAAGGGAAATAAGGCTCCAGATGAATCACCAGAAAGTATGTTTTGTCCTGAACTCAACTGCTCACTACATTTTAGAAAATTAAACTCTGTCTTTCCAGTATGGGCAACGCACAGATTGTACGAATAAGGTAAAGTTCCTTCACTGTAGTTGGGGAGAACCCCAGGTTCAGACTTGACACAGAGACCAGGCTTAAAGCAGCCCCAAGCAGCAGGGCTGGAGGAGCGTCGCAGGTGTAGGGCGACCGCCAGAATCACCGCCAGGAGGAAGAGCACCGAGATCAAGGCCAAGGCCACCACCAGGTAAAACTGCAGCTCAGCTTGGGGGTCAGAGGGCGAGGGCCGGTCACTGAGGTCCGGCAGCGCCTCCTGCAGGCTGTCGGCGAAAACCAGGAGCAGCGTGGCGGTGGCCGAGAGGGGCGGCTGTCCCCCATCGCGCACAGCGACCAGCAGGCGCTGGCGGGCCGCGTCCCTGTCGCCCAAGGCCCGGGCCGTCCGCACTTCGCCCGTGCGTAGCCCCACGCTGAACAGTCCGGGCTCGCTGGCCTGCAGCACGTGGTAGGACAGCCAGGCGTTGTGTCCAGAGTCTGCGTCCACCGCCACCACCTTGGTGACCAGGTAGCCGGGCTGCGCGGCGCGGGGCACCGTGTCGAAGAGCGCCGAGCCGTCGGGCCCCAGCGCCGGGTACAGCACCCTGGGCGCGTTGTCGTTGCGGTCGCTCACCAGCACGCGCAGGCTCACGTTGGAGCTGAGCGCTGGCGAGCCGTGGTCGCGGGCCTGCAGCGTCAGTTCGAAAGCGCGTAGCTGCTCGTGGTCGAAGGCGCGCTGCGCGAACACCACGCCGCTCTGCGGGTTCACGGACACGTAGGACGACAGCGCGCGTGGCTCCAGGTCGCTGGCCACGATGGAGTAGGAGACGTGGCCGTTGGGCCCTAGGTCAGGGTCGGAGGCGCTTACTTGAGTGATGGAGGCACCAGGAGGATTGTTCTCTGCTATATGGACCACATAGGAAGCCCGTTCAAAAACTGGCATGTTGTCGTTTACATCACCGATGTGCAGCGTGATGCTTGAGCTGGAGGAGAGGGGTGGCTTGCCTTTGTCAGTGGCTGTGATGGTGATGTTATACCCAGGGGTCTGTTCGCGGTCTAGAACTCCATCTGTAACTAATTTATATGTGTTTCTTGAAGAAGTCAGTATTTTAAATGGAACATCGCCTTCTAATTTACAAATAACCTCTCCATTGTGTCCGGAATCCTTGTCTCGGATTTTGAGCAAAGCAATGTGTGTTCCCAGCTTGGTGTCCTCCATAATAAAATCCGGTAGAGATTGGAATACCACTTCTGGGGCATTGTCATTTATGTCTAGGACTTCTATCTCCACTGTACACTGGGCAATCATTCCTCCACCATCCTTTGCTTCCAAAACTATGGAATATTCTTTCACTTCCTCAAAATCTAATGTATTTAGAATAATAATTTCCCCAGTATTAGAATTCAGGTCAAACTGGGTAATCTGGCCTGCTTCAGTGAAAGAGAAAGTGATCTCGGCATTGACACCGTCATCTTGGTCAGTGGCCATTACTCTAAGCACAGTGGTACCTGGAAGCACATTTTCTGGAAGCTCCACCCTGTATAGTTCTTGGCTGAACACTGGAGGGTTATCGTTGGCATCAGTTACCAGGACTTGTATCTGTGCAGCACTGCTCAGGGGTGGATCCCCGAAGTCCAAGGCCGTCAAGGTCAAGTGGTAGGATTTCTGTTCTTCTCTGTCTAAAGGTGTCATTAGTACCAGCTCAGGGTATTTACTGCCATCCAACTTCTCTTTAATCACAAGTGAGAAATGATCATCAGGACTGAGCTGGTAATTCTGTAGAGAATTGGTACCAATATCTGCATCATGGGCAGATCCTAAAATAAATCGTGCCCCGGACTTTGTGGACTCACTTATTTGCAGCTCAAAGGAATTTTGCGAGAATTTAGGCGTGTGGTCATTGACATCCTCGATCTCTACATTCACGTGATAAAAGTTCAATGGATTTTCAGCAACAACCTCAAATTCCAGAGCACAAGCTGACTTCTTCCCGCATATCTGCTCCCGGTCTAGCCTGCTGCTCACAAGTAACTCCCCGCTCTCCGCGCTCACAGCGAAGTAAGGCTTCTCCGAACTGACGCGCAGTTTTCGAGTCGGTAACTCGTGGACACTGAGTCTCAGGTCCTTGGCGAGATTCCCCACCACCGAGCCCTCGGGCATCTCCTCGGGAATCCTGTAGTGGATCTGCTCAGAGAGCGCCAGGCAGAACAAAGACAGCAGGAACGGAAAGAGCACTGGCCGCCTCTCAGCCCAGCCGCTCTTCCCAGCGCCGCTCCCCATCCCTCTTGCTTCCCCCCTTAGTTTGCTCACCGGCTTGGAGACGCCGGATTACAAATAATGTTGCAGTTGTCCGGAGCTCCCAACAGCTTTATTTTCGGCGTGAGGGTCAGGCAGGGTTTCTTCTCCAGAGGAGGAATCGGTGGAAAGACAACACTAGCGAGTCTTGACAGGGAAAGTGCTCTGCGGCTGCGCGACGGGATCGCCAGCGCCAAGCTCTCGACTTTGGCCAACAGCGGCGCCCAGAGTCCGCACTGGTAAACTGCAGCCCCTGCTGCTTCAGTTTAACCAGCTACCGTCACTACCACCGTGTATCCAGCT
The DNA here is from genome assembly GCF_032452875.1 of Bos javanicus. Classification (NCBI taxonomy): domain Eukaryota; kingdom Metazoa; phylum Chordata; class Mammalia; order Artiodactyla; family Bovidae; genus Bos; species Bos javanicus. The sequence goes on along the minus strand of NC_083874.1, from coordinate 52,002,799 downwards.
GAAAAATGATTTTTTAAAGACGTAAGTATGTTTAATAACACGCTTCCCAGGTGGCTCAGCGGTAAAGAATCCACCTGTCATGCTGGAGGCGCGTGTTTGACTCCTGGGTCGGGAAGATCCCCTGGGGAAGGAAATGGCAACCCATTCTGGTATTCTTGTTTGGGAAATCCCATGAACAGAGGAATCCGTGGTGTCAAGAGTTGGACACGACTTAGCGACTGAGTACGCACGCATATTTGGTAATATTTAATTCGTACTATTAGAAGCGTCATCATCCCAACTTTCCAGGTTTTTAGGTCAATCGGTTAGGTTTAATACATAAACATCTATACGTTGACATAATTACTCCCCAACCTTCAAATCTGCACTAGTAATAGGATAACTATAACACAGATTTGGCTCAAAGGATCTCAGCTCATAGCTGTTGTAAGTACTCATTAATTAGCAATATATTGGATAAGGTTTCATCTTTCTTTCCTTGTCACCTTTTTCCTTATTCTTCCTTACATTTTTTGTACCTATTTCCATTTTTCTTCCCAGATGGCAACAGTAATGGTGAAATTATGTCTTTCAAAAGGCACAATTTATACATCCCTCTCTTGTTCCAAAATAATTTTAGAAATTTCTTTATAGTAACATTTGGTTTTCAATTCTGAGATCTCACTTGAAGAAATGATTATAGCCTTTCAGAAAAGAGCCTATCCTCTCCTTCCCATTGCATGATTATTTTCCTGGGTATAAAATTCAACTTGAGTCTCCAAAACTACCAGGGGAAAATTATATTTTGCTTTGCATCACAAACTCACTAACAAGGTCTATTGTACTGAGGCACTTGTTCCCACTTTTGTACTTATCACATCCCATAATGACAGTTGAAGGAAACAGTCCCTGGAAAATGTATAATAGCTCACTGACTTTAGTGATGATCTCTCGCCTTTGTTTAAAAGTATTTTTAATAATAAATTTAATTGGAGGGTTCTTTTTCAAAATATCTTATAATCACATTTCTGCCCCACAAAATGTAACACTGTCCTCTCCCCCTAGTGACTGTACATCTGAATGTTACAGAATGTATGAAATGTACTTCCACAGGATTGCACAGATCTTTAGATGCAAACCACCACCTTATGGAAGAAAAACATATGCTAGACTTTATGCTAGAAAAAAATTGTTCTCTTAACATTCAAACAAGATTACCTTGTCATCAACTACTTCTTGATACTAGTCAACTGCTGTATTGAGTTTTACTAAAATGTTATATAACAAGTGAAGATGTAGTTAATTACAGATTAAATTGTCTCTGAATTTTTCAACAGACCCAATAAGTAAAATTCACTTCTGCTCTAGGACTTGAGTGTATGACATGGTTGTTTCATAAAGCCAGCATCCCAACTCCCCTACTTGTAGAGCCAACATACACACTTTGCGTGACTGCATCACTAAGACAACACATCAAAATTTGGGTTAAAAACATGCAATGGCCTATTTCACAAATGTTACTTATAACACTTAACACTTTATTTGATATCTCATTTTATTGATTTTGGACAACAATCTTTAGTATGCCATTAGACTCCATGTCTGTCATTGATAAAGATCTTAGTGAAGCCTGACACATAAATTTCATCCTTTAAGCATCAACAAAACTTCTACCAGAATCTGGCTTTAATAGGCGATTAAAGTTTAAATAGGTCAAGAACAACTAAGATGTTTCAAGGCCACCAAAGAGAGGTACATGGAAGTGGAAGCAGGGCACAGAAAAAAAAGTTTGCAGACTGAAAATGTCTTCAACAACCTTTTACAGATCTGATCTAAAGAGAATTCTGAGGAGGCTGAGGTGTACTTTCCTGCTAACCTTGTGTAATAAGATTTAACAATTCATTCTCATTTATAAAATACATGAATTAAGAACACCACGAGGAACATAATTGCAAAACATAAAAATGTGATTATCCACTTATTCACAATCTTGTCCATATGCTTTCACCGTAAATATGGTACTAAAACACTCTGTCAATAAGTGTTCCATGTTAAAAAATCACCACTGAAATAAACAATCTTGCTTTATCACTTGAAAGTTTTTTTAACTCCATCTTCAAATCACGCATTTCGAAAAACAATAACATTTACACAAAATATAATTTCTCGACCATATAAAGATGAATGAATGACTGAACTCACCTGAATACTGTGGGCTTCATCCTTACATTCAAGAAAATCTATGGATGTTAACAAGGGATCCTTTTTCTCATAGCTCTCCTGGCTGATGAGTGTGTCTGCATAGTTGGGTTGTGGGAAGATCACGTGACTCCTCCGAGAGTCTGCGGTGAGCGAGACCTCGTGCGAATAGGTCTGCAGGAAAGCCCGCACCCCATCCACGCCCACAAACTGAGATGCCGGTACACTTCCGGGGACACCTCCCGAAGCTTGCAGCATGTGAGATCTGCGCCAACGCCGCAGTCTGAGCGCCAGTAGCACGATGACAAAGGCGAGGAAGACACAGGACACTGCAGCCACAGCCACCACCAGGTACAGCGTGAGGCCTGAAGCATCAGAGTCGTGCGGGACCTCCGGGCCACCCAGGTCTGCCAGGACATCTGGGATGCTGTCGGCCACAGCCACCGTGAGTGTGACAGTGGCTGAGAGAGGGGGCTGCCCATGATCCTGGACTGCCACCACCAAGCTCTGCTTGAGCGCGTCTCTGTCCAGCAGGGCCCGTGCTGTGCGCACCTCGCCCGTGTGCAGTCCCACCACAAAGAGCCCTGGCTCACTGGCCTTGAGCAGACGGTAGGACAGCCAGGCGTTCTGTCCCGAGTCTCTGTCCACTGCCACCACCTTGGTGACCAGGTAGCCAGGCTCTGCAGAACGGGGTGCCAGCTCCACACCAGTAGAACCGTCAGTGGGGAGGGAAGGGTATAGAATCTCAGGTGTGTTGTCATTCTGGTCCAGCACAAATATGCTCAGAGACACATTGCTGCTGAGTGGTGGGTCCCCACTGTCACTTGCAGTCACTCTCAACTGCAGGTCCCGAAACTGCTCATAGTCGAAGGAGTGCAGTGCATAGAGCACACCAGTACCTGAGTTGATGGAGACGTAGGAGGACACAGATGGCCCCTGGAGAGTATCTTCAGATAGGGAGTATGTGACACGGGCATTCTCATTGCTGTCAGGGTCATGTGCAGTCACTGAGAAGATGGAGGTGCCTCTGGGGTTATTCTCAGGCACATAGACAAAGTATGAGGACTGCAGGAAGGCAGGTGGGTTGTCGTTGGTGTCTGCCACATTCATGGCGATGTGAGTTGTCGTGGACAAGGGTGGGCTTCCACCATCTGTGGCTTTCAGCGTGATGTTATACGTAGAGAATTTTTCCCGGTCTAGGTTTTCTGCTGTCACCAATCTGTAATAGTTGTCTATAGATCTTTCTAATTTAAAAGGCAGATCTTCTGAAATAGTGCAGGTCACCTGGCCATTCTTCCCAGAATCTCGGTCTTGAAGATAGAAAAGCGCCACTACTGTTCCAGGAGGAGTGTCTTCGGGGATTGAGCTGCTTACAGATGTTACAGTCACTTCCGGGGCATTGTCATTCACATCTAAAATTGTGATCAGTACTTTAGCCCTTGTCATACTACCAGGACCATCCTGAGCTTGAACTTCCATTTCATAGTAGCCAGATTCTTCATAATCTAGGCCATCTAGAGTCGATAATTCTCCTGTGTGAGAGTTCAGCTGGAATATCTGTAGAATTTTTGGAGTAATTTTCGGAAAAGAGTATGTCACTTCCCCGTTCACTCCCTCATCCAGATCTATAGCACTTATCGTCAGCAGTCTTGTGCCCACTGGCACGTTCTCAGGGACAGTTACTTGGTACTGGGGCAAAGAGAAGATTGGCGCATGATCATTCACGTCCACCGCTGTTACTTGGACACGGGCGGTTCCGGATCGTGGTGGGTCACCGCCGTCAGAGGCGGTGAGGAGAAGGTGGTGAGTTGCCACTTCTTCCCGGTCCAGTACCTGTTCCAGCACTAATTCCGGATATTTAGTTCCATCCTCTCCGGTGTGCACAACCAGGGAGAAGTGGCGATTGGGGCTGAGGTGGTAGCTCTGGAGAGAGTTCGTGCCCACATCCGGATCCCTAGCCTCATTTAACGGAAATCGTACCCCAGGAGCTGTATTTTCCATTATTTTCACATTCATTTCTTCCGTCAAGAATTTAGGAGCGTTGTCATTAATATCCATTATTTCCACTTCTATACGATAAAGATTCATTTTATCTTCCACCAGGATGTTAAAGTTCACCAGACACCGCGCGCTCTGGGCGCAGAGCTCCTCCCGGTCTATCCTGCCCGCGGTGACCAAGCTGCCGCTTCGCGGATTCAGAGAGAAGAGCTGCGTCCTACCTCTGGAGACGATGCGGACCCCGCGCTCCGCCAGGTCCTTTGGCTCCAGTCCCAGATCCTTGGCGATATTACCGACAAAAGACCCCGTCTCTGTCTCCTCCGGCACGGAGTAGAGAATCTGTGCTGCCCAGACTTCGCTCTGGGTCCCCAGGAGGATGGAGAGCAGGATGAATGCTCTGTAGTCCCCTCCCCTCTGCCGAGCCGCCATTCTTGTCCTGCTGATCTTTAGACACTGGCCTATCTCCTGTTGTATTTCTGGATGACAGGACGTCTGCGTGAAGCCCTGTGTATTCGGAAAAGAAACCCAGAATCCAGTGGTATAGAGGCCTGAATTTAGTGCAGCTTGGAAGACAGTTTATCTCAGTCTGGCGTTTCTTTGTGATGTAAAAGCTCAGTGGTTCCGGCGGATCTTGTGAACCATTTTTCCCGATTGGTGAACAGCGGCGCTCAGAGTCCTTACTAAGTTACTGCACCATACTGAAGCAAAATAACTGATTTTTCAGAAAGTTGTTTTATCCTTTGAAATTCTTTTATTTCTTCAATTCATGCATCTCTGATATATCATTTAAAATAAATTTTAAAAAACTGTGACAATGTAACAATGTTCATGGATGGGTGTTTATTAATCCCAGATAATTTCTTTTAAATTCTCTGCTCTGCATTGCAACTTTGAAATGATTGTTAGACACTGCCTCACACTTCAGTTCACATAGATAAAAATCAGTCATGGAGATAAAACAAGTATGATTTATTTTTAAAAGGTGTGTAAAAGATCTGTATATGTAAGATATTATGTAGAAACATTTATATCAGCATATTTAAATTAATTCAATAATACTGAACATATTCTATGTTCTAGACACAGCTATGTAATAAGGCAGAGAGTCCATTTTATCTTTAATACACAGAGGAGTAATGTAATAACTTTTTATTGAATGAAACCTTAGAGACTGTTTAGTTCAATTCCTTTATTTTAATAAATTTTAAAATGAGAGGGAATTGCTTTATCCTTGACTATATAATCATAGAACCAATGTAGGAATAGAAATATCCACACTCCCAATCTCCTAAGAAGAAAAAAAGGGAATCATCGTTGGCCTTGACTGATGCTTTATGCTCAAAGAGTGCCATTAGAAATAGGTGAGAAGCCAAGCAGCTACAATCAGCTATAGAAGCAACTCATTTTGTAGAGAAGACAGAAATTTGCAGATTCCACTGGCTGTGGATTCATAAGTGTTGGTATCACTGCTTCTTTTAATTATGCAATTTAAATAATCATCATACCCTATACTTGAGAAAAGATGGGTCTCTGAACAACCTTTGAGCATACATGCTGGACTATCCTGAGCAGATCCTTAGAGGTACTCATTGCTCCACTGCTATTAATGAAGTAAAACTCAATTGTTGATGGATCCGAGGTTACTCTTTGCTGGTGGAAATAAAACAAAGTTTCTTTCACATAGTTGCAGAAGAGAGTGGCCTGTTTTGAAATGAAAACCTGGTAAGAAATAGCCTTGCTTTATAAATTATTTTAAGCCCTGGGGAGTAGCTAGCAGCACCAGAAGGGAGAACTAGAAGTAATACTATACAAATTTACCTCAGTCGGTGACAAGTCTGCAACTAAGTAATCTATTTCTGGTCTTTGATGGCATTACTACAAAATACAGGGAATACTTTGAATGAAATGTTTAATCTATCAATCTAGAAATTTTAATCTATCAAAATAATTCATATCATATTTGCTTTCACTATGTGGCTCAGACGGCAAAGCATCTGTCTGCAGTGCGGAAGACCCGGGTTCAATCCCTGGGATGGGAAGATCCCCTGGAAAAGGAAATGGCAGCCCACTCCAGTACTCTTGCCTGGAAAATCTCACGGACGGAGGAGCCTGGTAGGCTACAGTCCATGGGGTCGAAAAGAGTGGGACACAACTGAGCAACTTCACTTTCACTTTCAAGTAGATAAAAGATCTTACTTTTTGTTCAAGGGAAACAATATGAGTATTTCAGATTAACTACATAAATAGGAATTTAAAACTATTTGTTCAGTAGCAATCTTGAATTTCTTGTTGGTATAAGTATATGGTAATTAAAGATCATGAGTACTTGCAGACATTTTCAAATAAAACTTTCATGTACAGATATCATGACTCCCAATGTCATGATTTTTTTCTACCTGATACTTCAAAATTTATAGCATTATCTCATATCCATCTCTTATTCTACTATTTTTAAAAAGTTTTGATTAACCTAACACTTCTGGGTACCTTCTTTAGAGCTAAACAAAATCTAGATAAAGGAGATAATCAAGTTTTTTAAGTTACTCTACAACATAAAATATTAAAGATCTCTACTCAGCCACCAAGGTGTTTAAGTATAACATAAAATTACTGCATAAGATTGAAATAATGTTGTACTTTTAAAGGGAGTGTGTTATTATTGGTTGAGTTGTTGGGAAGAATCATTTACATAAAAAAATTTATGGAAAGTTTATTTGTCTTCCCAGGCAGTAAGTTATTTACTTTTGCTCCTTTTTTTCCCTTTATTTATTTTTAGTTGTGCTGGGTTCTAGCTGCAGTGAGCATGGGCCACTCTCTAATTGCGGTGCATGGGCTTCTCATGTAGTGGATTCTCTTGTTTGGAGCACAGGCTCTAGGGCTTCAGTGGTTGTGGAGCAACAGGCTTAGTTGCCTCAAAGCATGTGGGTTCTTGTAGGACCAGGGATCCAACTCAGGTCCCCTGCGTTGGTAGATGGATTCTTAACCACTGCACCACCAGGGAAGTCCTCTCTTTTCTTTAAGCAACTTTTTTCTATTGAAGAAACATTTGTTTGGCATTGTGTTTAGGTATTCACCCCCAGGCAAAGATGTATATTTCTTCCAATGATCCTCTCAGAGATTTTACTCTTTCCCCTTTGATCTCCATTCCAAACATTTCATCAGAATTGGGTAATAAAGCAGCCCAATACTTTGGTAGACTTTTTTTCCCCTGGTGCTTCCAAATCATTATATGCTCAAACTATCAGACTTCTTATCTTATTAATAATGACCTGTAGTATGTAAGTCAAAGGAGCCTCAGTCACAACGTAGCAAATTCCATGATTGCCAGGATTTGAGACTTGGTCAGTTCACATGAACGAATGACTACTGTGAGAGTAGAATCTAATAGGTTTTCTGTCAGTGAGACATTTTATTTGATTAAATGAAATACTCACAGGTAATTCAGTTAAGAGAATAAAGAAAACTAGCCTCGTATCTCAGTTACTCAGCAGATAAGAAAATAAACCAGTCTACCAGCCATGAGACCATTAGTGAGCTTTGCTTTTTAACAATGGATGTATAAGATTAGCTTAATCATCCAGAGTTGGTATTATACTAAAATAACACACTCTCAGAGTACATGAAACAAATCTTAATATTTCTATAAAAGCCCATCTGACTCCCATGACCAATACCCAGGATTGAAGTCTTTAAAATTATTTACCATTAAATTCTGATTAAACCACTAAAGAATCATATCACAAATGTTGTCCAAAAAATTATATTTGAAATGTGTATGATTGTAATCTTTAGGTTAGTCATATACACTTGAAACCTTGAAATAAATAATTATATAACAATTGTTGAAAGTAAACACTGATTTAGAAAAACATGCGTTAACTATCCTTAGCGGTTAACTTAAAGATAACTCAGTATTATCTTTCTTTATGAATACTGACAATTTCAGGTTACAAATGAGGTTCTCATTCATTTTCAAGGCATTTTCTGAATTGTCTATTTTACATGTGCATACCAAATCAAGATGCACAAGTGGCAAATCCATTGTATTATCAAATAATAGAACCCTAAACTCAGGATTGGAAAAGAGCTTGGCTAGCTTGAAGTTCAACAACTCATCAAATTATATTATCTCCTGTATTCCATTAATCTCAGGACCATCAACTTATTTTTGAAAAGCACCAGTAACAGAATCTTCTAGCTCCTAAGGCAATTCATTTTCTGTTTAACAACTCAGAACTTTGCTGCTTTCTACTCAAGCCATAGTTTTATTCACACCTTTGCGCTATGATGAATTGAGTAATCATTCTTTTAAATGACAACTCTTCCTTCCTTAAATATTTGAATAGAGTTCCCGAGTAACAAAAGCTTTATTTTATCTGGGCTAAATATGCTAAATCATTTAAATTCTTATTTGAATACTATTAATCCTTCATTCTCATTCACTAGTCCTCTATTTTTAGAGATACATCTTGTAAGTGGACACTACTTGCCACATCTAACAATTCACATTCATTTTTAAACACTATCAAACACGCAGACTGCAAAAAAATCATTGTAGTAGGCATACAGCATCAGGCACTTATACTTATTTGTTATCAATCCAAAATTATAATAATGGTGATGTAAACAAGTATTTGCTCACTGTACTACTTTATAGTTTGAATGTTTTTTAATAAAATTATTTTCTTTTCCCAGAGTTTATGTGAGGTAGATAAGACAAGTCTTTTTAACTTAAATTTTAACTTGAAGGCTATAGATACTGCGATTGTCCTGAAAAGAATAACAGATAGTTCTAGGAATATTATTCAGGTCTTCATACATCAATTTCTCTTATTTATTATAAAATCATTTTTTATTCCTAATTAGTTAAGAGGGAAAATATCTCTCATAGATTCCATCATTTTAGAAAATACTTGCTTTAGTTAACACCGGGAAGAAAAAAGATCTTCCTTATCAGATGCCATAATTCTGGGTTTTTTCACATTATAAAACAAAGAATCTCAGATATGCCACATAATAGAAAAACAATAACTAAGAAGCAAGAGGAAAGCAACCCATGGCACAAAGAGCTTGCCAAGAGGAGAAAAGTTAAAGGAAATTCGATACATACTTTATTAAGGTTTGGGGGTGAAATTTGAGAAAACTAAGATTTAACAGACCTCTACTGATACAAAAGAAAAATCTTCTCAAAACTATATAATTCACTGCAAAAGACTAAGAATATCAGGCACTGAACCGAGAGAATTTTAACTTTTACTGTTCAAATAAGAACAATAAAACAAATAACCTCACCTGAACAGTGGAGTCTTGCTCTTTACAAAAATCTTCCTGAATCAAGAGAGGCTCGCTTTTCCCACAGCTCTCCTGGCTGATGAGCGTGTCCGCGTAGTTCGGCTGCGGGAAGATCACGTGACTCCCCCGAGAGTCCGCCGTGAGCGAGACCTCGTGCGAATAGGTCTGCAGGAAAGCCCGCACCCCGTCCACGCCCACAAAGTGAGAGGCGGGCACGCGAGCCAACCCACTGCCCGAAGTCTGGAGCAGACGCGACAGGTGCCAATGCCGCAATCTGAGAGCCAGTAGCACGATGACAAAGGCAAGGAAGACACAGGACACCGCAGCCACAGCCACCACCAGGTACAGCGTGAGGCCTGAAGCGTCAGAGTCGTGAGGGACCTCCAGGCTGCCCAGGTCCGCCAGGACATCTGGGATGCTGTCGGCCACAGCCACCGTGAGCGTGACGGTGGCAGAGAGAGGGGGCTGACCATGATCCTGGACTGCCACAACCAGGCTCTGCTTGAGAGCATCTCTGTCCAGCAGGGCCCGCGCTGTGCGCACTTCGCCCGTGTGCAGTCCCACCACAAAGAGCCCTGGCTCACTGGCCTTGAGCAGACGGTAGGACAGCCAGGCGTTCTGGCCTGAATCTCTGTCTACTGCCACCACCTTGGTGACCAGGTAGCCTGGCTCTGCAGAGCGAGGTGCCAGCTCCACACCAGTAGAGCCATCAGTAGGGAGGACGGGGTACAGAATCTCAGGTGTGTTGTCATTCCGGTCCAGCACAAATATGCTCAGAGACACATTGCTGCTGAGTGGTGGGTCCCCACTGTCACTTGCAATCACTCTCAACTGCAGGTCACGAAACTGTTCATAGTCGAAGGAGTGCAATGCATACAGGATGCCAGTGTCAGAGTTGATGGAGATGTAGGAGGACAGAGGTACCCCCTGGATGGTGTCTTCAGCTAAGGAATAGGTAACCTGGGCATTCTCACGATTGTCAGGATCATGTGCAGTTACTGAGAAAATGGAGGCACCTCTGGGATTGTTCTCAGGAATGTAGACAGAGTAGGAGGTATGGGGAAAAGCAGGTGGGTTATCATTGATGTCTGCCACATTTAGGGAGATGAGCATTTCTGTAGACAGAGGTGGTATTCCTTTGTCAGTGGCTGTCACAGTGATGTTGTATGTGGATACCTGTTCTCTATCTAGAACTGTACTCGTCACTAGTCGATAATAATTGTCTACTGGTTTTTCCAGTTCAAATGGCAAACTTTTTGAGATAGAACATGTTACCAGGCCATTCAGTCCAGAGTCTCGATCATATACTTGAAAAAGAATGATCACTGTGCCTGGTGGTGTACTTTCAGCAACTGATCTGCTTCCAGATGTAACTACCACTTCTGGTACATTGTCATTTACATCCAAGATAGTAATTAAGACTTTGGCTCTGTCTTGTAGACCTGGGCCATCCCGGGCTTCAATATCCAGCTCATAAAAGCTAGTGTCTTCATAGTCTAGAATTGCAGAAGTTGATATCTCTCCAGTCAAAACATTCAGGCAGAAAGTCTTTGAGATTTTTTCTGTTATCCTCACTACAGAATATGTTACTTCTGCGTGGACTCCTTCATCCTGGTCCGTGGCATTTACCGACAACACTGGCGTACCTACTGGCAGATTTTCAGGGACATTCACACGATACACAGGCTGAGTAAAGACTGGAGCGTTGTCATTTGCATCTAGGACAGTTACCAGGATTCGAGCCACACTGGAGCGGGCAGGGTCACCACCATCCGTGGCAGTAAGGACCAGGCGGTGAATGGCTTGTTCCTCCCGGTCCAGTGCGCGCTCCAGCACCAGCTCTGGGTATTTGGGCCCATCAGCTTTACCCGGCATTTCCACGGAGAAGTGACTATTCTCGCTGAGCTTGAAGCCCTGGAGAGAGTTCACTCCCACATCCGGGTCATAGACCTCCATTAGTGGAAATCGAGAGGATAAGGCTGCGTTTTCGATAATTTTTACTTCCAATTCTTCCCTTAAGAATCGGGGTGCATTGTCATTAATGTCCACTATTTCCACTTCCACGGGAAAAAGATTCAATTTATCCTCAACAAGGATGTTAAAATTCACCAGACATCGAGCCCTCTGAGCGCAGAGCTCCTCCCTGTCTATCCTGCCCGCGGTGACCAAGCTGCCGCTTCGCGAGTTCAGAGCAAAGAGCTGCATCCTACCTCTGGAGACGATTCGGACTCCGCGCTCCGCCAGCTCCTGGGGCTCCAGCCCGAGATCCCTGGCAATGTTGCCCACGAAGGAGCCTTTGTCCAGCTCCTCAGGAATGGAGTAATGGATCTGCCCGGCCCTGGCCTCCCGCAGCGTCCCCAGGAGTATGAAGAGCAGGATCAACCCGCTATAATGCCAGCGGCTTTGCAGAACCGCCATTACTGGCTCGTTCTGGACTTCCCTGGGATTATGAGCTGGGGGGACACGTTCGCATCAGTTTGGAGCGTCTCAGAATTGGCGGTCAAGGCCAATAAACAAGCAGTGATCAGATGCGAATCGATTTAGGGAAGGCTTTCTGCGCAGCGGCAGAGCTTTTCCTGTATAATCTGCTTTGTGCTTTGAGGATATAACTCGAGTTCTCACCGCTTTCCTTACCCGGGTTAGTGAACAGCGACGCTTAGAGTCCTATCTTAATACTGCACTGTTCTGCGGAAACCATCAATACAAAGGGTCTTATTTCTGCTAAATCTGTATAGATGACACTCAATATTTCTCTCCCCAAGAATTAAAAGCATTTGGAAAAATAAAATATCATATTCTGAAATTTTAAATGTTTCTTGGAATGATGCTTATTTTTGTGACATCTCTTAGGGTCTTGGAGAACACAAATACTTTTACACTTTTCGGTAAATTTTGAACTCCACACTCCACCATCGTTTATATTTGTCTAATTTTCAATAAGGGCACCAACAACCACGAACAGGTTTAGAACCAATCCACCACTATGTTACAGGAGTTGTCATTTTTAGATGTTATTACCTATTTTTATTAACATAGATTAAGAACTGCACTATTTAGCCAATATTTGTGTATACTTTAAAGAAAATGCAATGAAAGTGAAAATATATAGGCTACAGTGAAAAAGTATTCTTATATTTATATTATGTATAACAATGTTTAGGACTGACTACCCTGAATTTATGTAATCCACTTAATTGTCTACATAGATATAAATAACATCTTACAGTGAGAATGTAAGATACTAGCATATTAAAAATGTTTCTGGACAGGCTGTTTTAGAATTAATAGAAATTTCAAGAGTATTACTAAGTGGCATTCTATGAAAGAACTACTGCAACACAGATAAATGATCAAAGAATTTCTAAGACCCCCTCTCATCCCCATTCTATGCCCAGAAAAATCAATAAAACACCAAAAACTGCTAGAGTTAGCCTGCATACTTTTTAACTTCTAAAATAATTATCTGAAACCTAATGATATTTATGGGAGGAAAAGGTTTTGAAGTAACTCACCTGTTGCAAATTGACTGAATTAGAAGTCACTTGGGCATTGTCATTACTGGTACTTTCAAGACAAAAGGCTTCATTACATAGAAGGTCTTGTGGTGGAGCATTTTCAGGCTTTATATTGAGAAATTTAAACTCAGTCTTTGAGGAATGTGCGGCAGCACACAGATTGTAGGAATAAGGTAAAGTCCCTTCCCCATAGTTGGGGAGGACTCCAGGTCCAGTTTTGGAGCAAAAACTAGTTTGAAAGCAACTCCAAGTAGCAGGGTTGGAGGAGCGCCGCAAACTTAGGGCGACTGCCAGAATCACCGAGAGGAGGAAGAGCACGGAGATCAAGGCCAAGGCCACCACCAGGTAAAACTGCAGCTCAGCCTGGGGGTCAGGGGGTGCCGGGCGGTCACTGAGGTCCGGCAGCGCCTCCTGCAGGCTGTCGGCGAAAACCAGGAGCAGCGTGGCGGTGGCTGAGAGAGGCGGCTGTCCCCCATCGCGCACAGCGACCAGCAGGCGCTGGCGGGCCGCGTCCCTGTCGCCCAAGGCCCGGGCCGTCCGCACCTCGCCTGTGCGCAGCCCCACGCTGAACAGTCCGGGCTCGCTGGCCTGCAGCACGTGATAGGACAGCCAAGCGTTGTGTCCAGAATCGGCGTCCACCGCCACCACTTTGGTGACTAGGTAGCCGGGCTGCGCGGCGCGGGGCACCGTGTCGAAGAGCGCCGAGCCGTCGGGCCCCAGCGCCGGGTACAGCACCCTGGGCGCGTTGTCGTTGCGGTCGCCCACTAGCACGCGCAGGCTCACGTTGGCGCTGAGAGCGGGTGAGCCGTGGTCGCGGGCCTGCAGCGTCAACTCGAAGGCGCGCAACTGCTCGTGGTCGAAGGCGCGCTGCGCGAACACCACGCCACTCTGCGGGTTCACGGACACGTAGGACGACAGCGCGCGCGGCTCCAGGTCGCTGGCCATGATGGAGTAGGAGACCTGGCCGTTGGGCCCCAAATCGGGATCCGAAGCGTTAACTTGGGCGATGGAAGTGCCAGGTGGGTTGTTTTCTGGCACATGGACCACGTAGGAGGCCTGGTGGAAAAGCGGAACGTTGTCGTTGACGTCGGCGACTTTCAAGGTGACACTTCTTTTAGAGGAAAGGGGCGGCTTGCCTTTGTCCGTAGCTGTGATAGTGACATTGTATTCTGGAGTCTTCTCTCGATCTAAGACTCTTTCAGTCACCAGCTTGTACGTGTTTTTTGTATCTTGAACTATTTTAAATGGGAAATTTCCTTTTATTTGGCATAAGACTTCCCCATTAAATCCAGAATCTAGATCATGTGTTTTGATCAAAGCAACAACAGTCCCAAGCTCAGTGTCTTCTTTTATATATTTAGATTCAGAATCCAGGGTTATCTCAGGAACATTGTCATTTTCATCCAAAATGTCTATTTGTATTTTGCAGTGGGCAGTGTGATGTCCACCATCCTTTGCTTCCACCCCAATCGTGTAGCTCTCTCTCTCTTCAAAGTCCAGTCCTCCAACGGTGGTGAGTTCCCCTGTTTTACTGTCCAGCTTGAACAGTTGTCTTACTGCCTTGTCAACGTTAATAAAAGTGTAGGCGATCTCGGCATTGATGCCCTCATCCAAGTCAGTGGCCCTCACTCTTAGCACAGAGGAACCCAGGGGTAGGTTCTCTGGAACACTGACCCTGTACACGTCCTGGGTGAACACTGGGGGGTTATCATTTGCGTCTGCCACAACTACCCTGATCTGGGTAGTGCAGCTTCTGGCTGGCTCACCCCCATCCACAGCCATGAGGACCAGGTGGTGGCAGGACTGCTCTTCTCTGTCCAGAGGAGCCTTCACTACCAGTTCCGGGTATCTACTGCCGTCTGGGTTCTCCTTCTGGATCAAAGAGAAATGGGGGTCAGGGCTGAGGTAGTACTGCTGCAGGGAATTGACACCTACATCTGAATCTTGTGCAGATTCCAGGGCAAAGGTGGCTCCAGTTGGGGTCATTTCACTGATTTCCAGCTCAGTGACATTTTGGCTAAAGGTCGGTGGGTTGTCGTTGACATCCTGAATCTCCACGGTTATATGAAAAAAGTTCAAAGGCTTTTCAGCGACCATTTCGAATTCCAGAACACACGTTGATTTCCTGCCACAAACCTGCTCTCGGTCTATACGGTCGCTCACAAGTAAGTCTCCGTTATCGGTGTTCACTGTGAAGAATTTCTTCTCTGCACTAACCCGCAGGTTCCGAGTAGGCAAATCTCGCAGGCCAAGCCCCAGATCCTTGGCGAGGTTCCCCACCAGCGAGCCCCTGGCCAGCTCCTCTGGAATAGTGTAGCGGATTTGCTCTGAAAGCGCCGGGCGGAACAAAGACAGCAGGAAGAGAAACAGCATTCGCCTCCGCCCAGCCTGGAGCTTCGGTCCCAAGCGGTGTCCCATCCCACCCTCCGCGCCTTTGCCTTTCTGATTCAGAAGAGCTGTGACCGCTAAATTATCCCAAGGACTTCTGAGCAGGATAGACTCCTTGACAGATCTTGACAGACCGATTCTCGCATAGATATTTCCGCCGCAGAAAACCTGAAAGTGCACAGATCTCGCGATTTCGCGGTCCACAGGAGATTCCTTTGCGTCAGAAGAAGCCGATACTTTTTGTTCAGCACTAGGCAACAGCGGCACCCCGCGACTCGGCTGCAGAACTGCGTTAGTGATTACTAAATCAGCTCCAAATACAGAGCCGGCTAGAAGACAGGTCCATTGTGTCCTGATATAGTCATTTGTCCCATGCTATAAGGATTTTAGCATTTCAAATATTTACTATATCTTCTTTCTCTCTATAATTTCTTCGAACTTGAACTTTATGCCTCCAAATCAGGTGATTTTTATTCCTCAAAGCCAGAGGTATCTTGCTGAAGATGTTTATTGGCGTCATCGTGCTTTTAGTTTCCATTTCATACAGTAGCCATAATAACATCTTTCCTGTGTGCCTTAGTAAAATTGAGGACCAAATAAAATAATATCCGGAAAGTGACACAAATGAAAGTGGTGGCAGAAAGTATAATATTAAAATTCATGAAATATCTTGATATGTATTGTTATTTCGCTCTTTCTTTCCTTCTAACTTATAAAAGTTATAAATCTCACAGCTTTTAGTTTTAGTAAAGATAGATGTTATAATCTTCTCCAAATAATTGATGGATAGCAAGGAGACTGGTTGTCCTTATAAAACAGAAGTATGGTAAGAAGCAAGAAACTCTCTTTTCCTTAGTTTCCAAGTCTATTTTTATTAAATGACCATAATTTTAAAACTATTTCACTAAGCTTATTTTTTTCCACACTATGTTACCATTGTCTTTAATTGTACTGTTTCTTCTTATGTAGCTCAGCAATGGTGAATTATTTGGATTTTGGAAGTGAAGTATGAATCCTCATAAAGATATATTCCAGAGAAAGTGATCTACGTAGTCCACTTTTTCTTGGTTGCCTTTCAACTATCTGATTATCTCAACTCTTTGTTATAGACACTCTTTCATATCAATAAGCACTCCAATTTCCATGTTTCTGATAGGTGAATATTAGAATATTAATTCAGAAATAGTTTTTTAACCACATAATACATTATCATTATAAAGCTTAGAAGATGTATAACAATGTAGAACTCATCTTATAGTGGAAAAACTGATTTATCCAGGATGCTAAACAGAAATTCACTGGTATCTCTAATACGAACATAAAATAACAAGACTTTGCTTCAAAATATGACTGAGCAAGTGCCCCCCTTTCTTTTCTTTTCTTTTCTTTTTTTTTTTACCACTGTATGAACACTTCAGTTAGTACAGGGAAGTTTTTTTCAGAACACATATGAAACTAAAGATTCAAATATTTAAGAGTATAGAGTATACATAGTATATACACTCACAGTGTGTAGATCAAACATTTTATTATGTAAAGGCTATTGAAGGTTATAGAGATATAGAAAATATTTTTTCCCATTGCATGAAAAAGAGCCTAGAGCATATACCCAAATCTATACAGTATTCTTTTACTTCAAAAATAATGAAAAGTGAGTTTTCATGCATGAGTGAATGGCATCTGTACCTATCACAGAGATAGGTCTCTTGCTACTCTTTGGATGAATTCACTATTCAGTGAGTCTGCACATTGTATGCAGTGAGGTCAAAATTACCCATATATAATTAGATTCCCTTCATATAAATATTAAAAAAGAAAAATCAAGTGGTCTCACATTCCCAAATGCATGATAACCCTTTCATGTTATTAAGTAATGTAACCTACAGGTCTGTTAATAATATTCCCATTTTCCCTGTTTATTCATAATTTGCAGCTGATGTTCAAGTTGTTGAAAGTACAGAATTTAAAAGATTGAAAAATCTTTTTAAAAACAGATCTAAAAATCATCTCCAGCAAACCATATACAAAAATGAATAGGGCACACAATTCGTCCATTATATAAGACATATTCATGAAATTTGAGACACATAGACCAGTAAGTCGTATTTCATCAGAAAAATCTCATAGTTTAAGATGAGTACATCCCTGAGAAATACTTTTTAAATTTTCAAGTCTTTTTAAAGTTGTGTCAGTGAAGATTTAATTAACTATCAAGTTAGGAAGAAAAAAAAAGGGAATTTTATTCAAACCAAACTGAGGATTATAACCAAGGAAGCAGCTTCTCAGAAAGTTCTGAGAACTGCTCCACCTGTTAGAAGTTGAAGGCACAGTAATATGCATTTTTTTAGAGACAAAGGATCATATATAAAAATAATGTACTGATACTTTGTGTAAAGTTCACCAAGGATCCATGGTCCAGGTAAGCAGTACAAAACAAGCAGAAAGTCACTGTGACCCCCTACAGAGCTGGGAAAGAGCACTGTTCTTTTAAGAAGTTACACAGATAGCATCAGAAGAAAAAAATACTGATTTTTACAGCCAGGCAGGCATTCCCATCTCTGAGGAGCTCTGGTTAGCCTGTAATGCAGATATACGCTGCATATTAGGGAGGGAGGAGGATAAAACAAACACAGAGGATTTTATCTTTAATTTCTCTTGTCCTGTCTTATTTCATCAGTTGAATTTTATTTCATTAATTGACTTTCCAAATACAGATCTTAAACTCTTGTAATAAAGTGGAACTGTACCTGCACTTGCAGAAATGCAAACATTTAGGTCCATATTGATCCTGAAAGGTGGAGGGGTTGTGTGTAACCAAAAGATGCCAAGCGTATGGCATATTTGTATTCAATGACTGTATCTAGTTGGAGATTTTAAACTGCATCACAGAATTTATTCTAAACCACAATTCAAAGGCTCCATCTTATTGAATTCCTCTCTCAACAAATACACATGTCCAATTATTACATAATTTAACCCAAGCTTTCCAGATTTTAGAATGCCACAGATATTATCACTATAAATTTAATCTGTCTTTCTGATATTCATCATGTTTTCTATATTCTTCCACTTATTTATGCAAATTATTATTATTACTAAATTGCAGGTACTAAAATACCAATGCTGTGGAATACTTTTTCCAAATGTATGTACTATGGTATTTAGGCAAATATTCAAAAGAGAACATTACATCCAACAATTAGGACTAATTAAACACCTATTAACAAACAGTTCTAGTATAAGAAAGTCTTTGGATAAAATGATTATGTATAGCCACTTAAAAAAAAAAATCCTTGCTTCACTTAAGCATCTGGAGATCAGCTAGAGTTTCTAAAATACCCACACATTATAGAAAGAAACATTAAACTCAAAATGTAATGAGAAAACAAATGGAGAAAACATCAACTATCAAATTAAATCAAGTTCATCAGTAAATAAAGCAAATAAATAATGATTCACTACATAATTAAGCGATTTTGAATGTGGGAGAAAAATGATGAAAACAAATGAAGAAAATGCTCCAAGCATCCCTACTGAAAAAGAAAACTCACCTGAAGAACTTCTAGCTCTCTTTCCTTTGCGCTTATCTTCTCAGGTATCAGGAGAGGCTCGCTTTTCTCACAGCTCTCCTGGCTGATGAGCGTGTCTGCGTAGTTGGGCTGCGGGAAGATCACGTGACTCCCTCGAGAGTCCGCGGTGAGCGAGACCTCGTGCGAATAGGTCTGAAGGAAAGCCCGCACCCCGTCCACGCCCACAAAGTGAGAGGCGGGCAAGCCTGCCAACCCACTGCCCGAAGCCTGCAGGGCGCGCGACGTGTACCAGCGCCGCAGTCTGAGAGTCAGCAGCGCGATGACAAAGGCGAGGAAGACGCAGGAGACCGAGGCCACAGCCACCACCAGGTACAAAGTGAGCCCTGAGTCGTCAGGGTCAGTGGAGGGTTCGAGGCTGCCCAAGTCGGCCAGCACATCTGGGATGCTGTCAGCCACAGCCACCGTGAGCGTGACCGTGGCAGAAAGAGGAGGCTGGCCATGATCTTGGACCACCACCACCAGGTTCTGCTTGATTGCATCTCTGTCCAGCAGCGCCCGCGCTGTGCGCACCTCGCCTGTGTGCAGCCCCACTGTGAAGAGTCCTGGCTCGCTGGCCTTGAGCAGGCGGTAGGACAGCCAGGCGTTCTGTCCTGAGTCTCTGTCCACTGCCACCACCTTGGTGACCAGGTAGCCAGGCTCTGCAGAGCGGGGTGCCAGCTCCACACCCGTGGAGCCATCGATGGGGAGGGCAGGATACAAGATTTCAGGTGCGTTGTCGTTCTGGTCCAGGATGAACAGGCTCAGGGACACATTGCTGCTGAGTGGAGGGTCTCCATTGTCACTGGCTGTCACCCACAGTTGCAGTTCTCTAACCTGCTCATAGTCAAAAGACCTCAGTGCATACAGGGCTCCCGTGTCAGAGTTGATGGACACATAGGATGACAGAGGCGTTCCCTGAAATTTGTCCTCAGCCAGAGCATAAGTGACCTGGGCGTTGTTGCCGCTGTCGGGATCGTGGGCATTCACAGAGAAGATCGAGATGCCTCTGGGGTTGTTTTCTGGGATGTAGGTGTAGTATGAGGTGTGAAGGAAAATGGGAGGGTTGTCGTTGATGTCTGCCACTTTCAGGAAGATGTGGTTTTCTGTAGACAGTGGTGGATTTCCACAGTCAGTGACAGTTACTGTGATGTTGTAATCTGAGATCTCTTCTCTGTCCAGGGCTCTAGTTGTCAATAAGTGATAGTAATTATCAACTGACTTTTCCAGTTTAAAGGGCAAGTTCCTGGGAATAGAACACACAATCTCGCCATTCTCTCCAGAATCACCATCATGTACGCTAAACAGCGCAATTATGGTTCCCGGAAGACAGTCTTCAGAGACGGTACTGGACAGAGAGGTGAGGAGTACTTCAGGCGCATTGTCATTCACGTCCTGTACTGTGATTAGTACCTTAGCGCTGGCAAGAAGAGCACCTCCATCTTGAGCTACCACTTCCATGTTATAGAATCTGGATTCTTCATAATCCAGTGGTTGCACAGTTGAGATTTCACCCAAGTTGGAATCAAGTTGGAAAGTCTCTGAAATTTTTTCTTCTTCATTGCGAAAAGAGTATGTCAATTTCCCATTTATTCCCTCATCTGGATCCGTAGCAGTTAGTGTGAGCAGCCGAGTGCCGACAGCTATGTTCTCTGGAACACTCACTCTGTACTCCGGTTGGGTGAACAGGGGAGCATTATCGTTTACATCGAGGACCATCACGTGGATGTGCGTAGTACCAGAGAGTATGGGGTCTCCGCCATCTAGAGCTGTGAGGAGGAGATCATGAACAGGTACTTTCTCGCGATCCAAGGGCTGTTCCAGTACCAGCTCTGGATATTTCTGTCCATCTCCTCCGCTTTTCTCATCCAAAGAGAAGTGTATATTGGAGCTGAGCTGGTACCTCTGGAGGGAGTTCACACCCACATCCGCATCTCGAGCGAAGGGAAGTACTAATGGTGTTCCCACTGCCGCATTTTCATTGACTTTTACTTTTACTTCCTCATCCCGGAAACGCGGGAAGTTATCATTAATATCAGTTATTTCTACTTCTACCCCATACATTTTCATTTTATTCTCAACCAAGATGTTAAAACTCACTAGACACCGCGCGCTCTGAGCGCAGAGCTCCTCCCGGTCTATCCTGTCTGCAGTGACTAAGCTGCCGCTTCGCGGATTCAGAGCAAAGAGTTGCGTCCTACCTCTGGAGACGATGCGGACTCCGCGCTCCTCCAGCTCCCGGGGCTCCAGCCCGAGATCCTTGGCTATGTTACCCACGAAGGAGCCTTTGTCCAGCTCCTCTGGTACCGAGTAGCGGATGTGCCCGGCCCCAGCTTCCCACAGCGTCCCCAGGAGAATGAAGAGCAGGAACGGCTCACTGCAGCCCCAACCCCTCAGTGGATCCGCCATTGCCTCTCTCAGACCAGTTTTCTCTTAGTCCTGGTTCCAGCCTGCTGTTTCCTTATTTCTCTAAAGCCAACGGGAACAATTCCCTTATGAGAAGAGGGGCGTGGGAGGGCGACTTCCCAGGAGCTTCTCTGATCGGCGCGTGTTTTGTGCGGAAGGAGCGGAGTCTGATCGCATCAGCGGCAGCTTCATTCCCACTTGGTGAACAGCGACGCTCAGAGTTATAACTAGTTACTACACCAATTCTGTTTTCATGTCAAAAATGTTTAATTATATTTTATTTTTAATAATTTTCTGTATCCTTAATAGATTACATGACATTGTTTATATAAAAATAATATTTAATTCTGAAATAACAAAAGACTTCTACAAGATTAATTCTGAGATTAATATAATTATTCTTTTTTACTTTTAAAAAAATTCTTATTTATTCTTTGAAGAGAGAATTAAGTGATTAGAGGGTGTTCCTATTGTTCAAATGGGGCAGGTTTCTTCTTCTTTGGTTTATGGCAGAAACTCTGATGAACCATGCACATCATATAGATTGGAAAGGGACCAGACATAGATTTTGGTCTGGGGTGAGGGGTGGTTTGGAGATCAGGCAGAATTGGTTCTCCCCCGCTCTGCCTGTGAGAGAGTCACCTGGAGAGTCACTCGAGAGCTTGTTAGAAAGGAAATGCTGGTGGGCCCAGAACTGCTGATTCAGTTAGTCTGGAGTCAGGCCTGAGAATTTGCACTTTTTACTATTTAAAAAAATGTTTTTATTTGGAGGATAATTGTTTTACAGTGTTGTGTTAGTTTCTAAATACAACACAAATCAGCCATAAGTATACATATATCCTCTCCCTCTCTTTTTTACTTCTTTAGAAAGCTTTATTTAATGTGCCATTGAGCCTATGCCCTTTATTCACTTACTTATATTGAGCCCATCTAATTAGGACATCAGAAGTTTTTGTAGGCTTTAAGATCTCATTTTTAATTAGGATATGTTTATGAAAGTATGCCCATTTGTACATAAGAACACCAAGAAAACAATCCTAGCTCTCAATAGACCTTTGAAAAAAGGCCCACTGTATTATGCAAATTGTATTAGTTGTCATATGCAGAGGAAATAAAGGGTTTTTAGTTTTTTTTGCTTTTTGTTACTTCTGAAGTCTTTGAGAAAGTTTCAAGATTTTCACACTTGGCAGCTACACTATATCACATTGAGAGTTCGAGTTGAATTAACTATGCGTTATTTATATTTTCTAATTACTATGTCTGAGTTGGAGTTAGATGTTTTACAGTTACACCTGGGGAAAATCAGTATAGTGATTGTGGCTGAAAAGGATTTAGTTCATCACCCAAACAGAAAAACAAGTCCAGATACTTATCATTGAGCAGGCAGTAAGTGGCCTTTCTATTAAGACAGATATTTAATGTTATCATCTTTATATGATAGCAAAAAAGAAATATGTCATGACTAAAAAGAAAGGTGATTTCAGAGAGTCCATTAAGTGAGAGAGCAATTTTTACTTAAAGACACCTCACAGGAAAATGAAGACAATAAAAGTATTTTACATTTATATCTAGAAAACTTTAAAAATGAAGTTTTAAGTAAACAGTGTGAGAAAAGGTCACAAAAATTTTCTCAATGTATGATTTTTCAAAAGAGCAATTTGTTACTGTACATGACAGAGAAAACATTTCTCCCATTTATTAAACACATTCTTATTAGCAGACACTGCATACCTCAAACTTTGCATGACCTTTTAAAATAGATCTGGGATCCCAAGACACTTAGCTTGTAAAGATGCTTAGAGTGCTGGTGTTCATGTCAGTCCTACCTATGCTCTGCTGTTGACAGGCCATATCATTGACTAAAATTCTTCTTTCTTGGGTTCTCAGTTTTCCAAACTAGTGAGATTGGGAGATCTCTTTACTCTTAAGTACTATACTTCTAAGAGGAAGCATAGCTAAAATGAATGAAACTAATATAAAGACTCTGAAGGAAAAACAAAGAGCTTAAGTTCTCAACAGTTATAAACTTCCAGAGGGAAGGAACGTAAAGATGAGGAAGAAACCAAAGTATCTTATGTAGAAAAGTTTGTAACTATGGGTAAATAAGGGGCTTCCCAGGTGGCTCAGTGGTAAAGAATCTGCCTGCCAATGCAGGAGATGCAAGAGGTGTGAGTCCGATCCCAGGGTCCGGAAGATCTCCTGGAGAAGGAAATCATAACCTACTCCAGTATTCCAAGATAATCCCAAGGACAGAAGAACATGGTGGTCTACA
This sequence comes from Bos javanicus, assembly GCF_032452875.1. Lineage (NCBI taxonomy): Eukaryota > Metazoa > Chordata > Mammalia > Artiodactyla > Bovidae > Bos > Bos javanicus. The sequence goes on along the minus strand of NC_083874.1, from coordinate 51,979,184 downwards.
TCCATAGAATCGTAAAGAGTTAGACACGACTGAACAACTGAGCACCCACACGGATAAATAAATCCCACCCATAAGATAGGCTGCTGCTGCTGCTAAGTCACTCTGTGCGACCCCAGAGATGGCAGCCCACCAGGCTCCCCCATCCCTGGGATTCTCCAGGCAAAACACACTGGAGTGGGTTGCCATTTCCTTCTCCAAGGCATGAAAGTGAAAAGTGAAAGTGAAGTCGCTCAGTCCTCTCCGACTCTTCGCAACCCCATGGACTGTAGCCTACCAGGCTCCTCCCCTCCACCCATGGGATTTTCCAGGCAAGAGTACTGGAGTGGGTTGCCACTGCCTTCTCCATAAGATAGGCAACCTATGTCAAAGATTTGCTTAAATAAGACTAAGACGTTTAGGCAAAAAAAATAATAAATAAATAAATAAATTCTACCTACAAAACAATGAAATATGAATTGAAGACTTCTACTCCACTCAGGTGATTTATTAAGAAACATTGAAACCGCAAAATAAGTGAATTGAATTAAAACTCACCTTTAAAATAGTATCCGAGGCAAATGGGACACCAGCATCTCCATGATTAGTACTTGGCACCCAAGAGGCATCTTCGCAGAGGAGATCCTGAGGGGGAACCACTTCTGAGGTGATATTGAGAATATTAAATTCCGTCTTAGCTGATTGAGAGGCAACGCACAGATTATAGGAATAGGGCAACGTTCCCTCACTGTAGTGGGGGAGAACTCCAGGTGCAGACTTGACACAGAGACCAGGCTTAAAGCAGCCCCAAGCAGCAGGGCTGGAGGAGCGTCGCAGGTGCAGGGCGACCGCCAGAATCACCGCGAGGAGGAAAAGCACCGAGATCAAGGCCAAGGCCACCACCAAATAAAACTGCAGCTCAGCTTGGGGGTCAGACGGCGCGGGCTGGTCGCTGAGGTCCGGCAGCGCCTCCTGCAGGCTGTCGGCGAAAACCAGGAGCAGCGTGGCGGTGGCCGAGAGGGGCGGCTGTCCCCCATCGCGCACAGCGACCAGCAGGCGCTGGCGGGCCGCGTCCCTGTCGCCCAAGGCCCTCGCCGTGCGCACCTCGCCCGTGCGCAGCCCCACGCTGAACAGTCCGGGCTCGCTGGCCTGCAGCACGTGGTAGGACAGCCAGGCGTTGTGTCCAGAATCGGCGTCCACCGCCACCACTTTGGTGACTAAGTAGCCGGGCTGCGCGGCGCGGGGCACCGTGTCGAAGAGCGCCGAGCCGTCGGGCCCCAGCGCCGGGTACAGGACCCTGGGCGCATTGTCGTTGCGGTCGCCCACCAGCACGCGCAGGCTCACGTTGGAGCTGAGCGCTGGCGAGCCGTGGTCGCGGGCCTGCAGCGTCAGTTCGAAGGCGCGAAGCTGCTCGTGGTCGAAGGCGCGCTGTGCGAACACCACGCCACTCTGCGGGTTCACGGACACGTAGGAAGACAGCGCGCGCGGCTCCAGGTCGCTGGCCACGATGGAGTAGGAGACGTGGCCATTGGGCCCTAGGTCAGGGTCGGAGGCGCTGACATGCGCGATGGAAGCTCCAGGTGGGTTGTTTTCTGGCACGTGGACCACGTAGGAGGCCTGGTGGAAAACCGGAGTGTTGTCGTTGACATCTGCGATGTGCAGGGTGATGGTTATACTAGAAGAGAGGGGCGGATTACCTCTGTCGGTGGCCATTACTGTGATATTGTATTCTGAGATCTCCTCTCGGTCCAAGGTCTTGTCTGTTGTTAGCTTGTAATAGTTCTTCAAGTAAGATTTCAATATAAACTCGGCCTTTCCCAAAATTTGGCAGTAAACTTCCCCATTTTCTCCAGAGTCTCTATCTTTAGTTTTTATCAAGGCGATCAGTGTTCCTGGTGGTGAATCCTCTGGTAGGGGAGTAAATACTGAAGTCACAATCATTTCAGGTGCACAATCATTCTCATCAAGAATGTCGACTTGGACACAGCAGTGGGCTGCTAGATCTCCAGGATCTTTCGCTTCTATACGGAGAGTGTAACTATTAGCAATTTCAAAATCAAAATCATCATTTGACGTGATTTCTCCTGTTCTTTGATTTAAGTTAAAAAACTGTTTCACTTGTTCATCCACATTATGAAAGGAGTAGGTGATCTCCGCGTTGACTCCTTCGTCCTGATCGGTGGCTGTCACTCGAAGTACTAAGAAGCCAGGTGGCACACCCTCTTGCAGGCTGACTCTGTACACGTCCTGGCTGAACACCGGGGGGTTATCATTGGCATCTGTAACTTGGATTTGGATCTGGGTGGTGCCACTCTGGGGTGGGTCCCCACCGTCTACAGCTGTCAGTAGCAGTTGATGAAAATTCTGCTCTTCTCTGTCCAGAGAATGTTTCAGAATCAGCTCAGGATATTTACGTCCATCTGGAGTCTGTATCTCTCTGAGATCAAAGTACTCATTGACATTAAGGTAATATCTTTGCAGTGAATTAGGACCAGCATCCGAATCTAGTGCCGGGTCTAGTGGAAATGTTTTACCTGGCTTAGTGGATTCTCCAATTTTTAAATCAATCTTACTCTGTTTGAATAGCGGAGTATTGTCATTTATATCCTCTACTATTACTGTTACGTGGAAAATATTAAGTGGGTTTTCGGCGACAGTATCGAAATCTAGAACGCACAGAGGCTTCCTCCCACAAATCTCTTCT